>NC_136067.1:690809418-695751095 GCF_964261635.1 Lissotriton helveticus
TTGCTATCCCTGCACCTTCCATCTTTCCCCTCACTTCCGGTGGGCTGCGAGAGCACGGTCTAGTGGTTGCCGTTTCTCTCCCATAAAACGGATGTGTTGGCCTTTGCGCAGCGGACGCACGCAACGGGCGTGCCGGCGGCGCGCCGAAGGCGCGCCAAAGGCAAGCCCGTCTACGCCTGTCCGTGGCAGTCCGGGGCAAGGGGCCCGTCACTATGCCCATACACAAACTTACTCTATAGACCAACTAGAGTATCTTCAAGGGGAGCATGAGATCGACGACACGGACACACTGAAGTGCATCATGGAGCACCATGGCTTACTGTCGGCCTGCCCCATTCAGCACCGCACAGGTCACACCAGGGTTCAACCTACCAAGCTGGCTAATCCAGCTGCTTACGCAAAAAGCGATTTTAAACTGCCCCGACCATGTCTAAGAGTAGCGATTTGTCTATTTATTACCTAAACACTCGCTCTCTATGCAAACATCAGCTTGAGCTTTTTTCGTTGCTGGACACTAACAGACCGGACATCTTATTCTTAACGGAAACATGGCTCACGCCTGAATCCACCCCAGATACTCTAGCGGCTATCCCCGAACCTTATTACATCTTGCAGCTGGATAGAGCAGCGGCAGAAGAGGAGGGGGTAGCGGCTATCATCAACAAAATGCATCAGTTTACCTCACTGTCCACCACCCAAGTCCCACATACTGAAATCTTAACTATAAAACTGGAATCACCCACTTTTCCCTAGCATGCATGGTGTTTATCGCCCACCTCACCCAAGGCCAAATTCCCCCATATATTTGGGGATTTGACCGCACAACTTGTGATTAACCACACAAGGGTGTTGATAGTTGGTGACTTTAATTATTGGCCCGAGAATAGCAAGGAAGATTCTTTGTCTCGTGACTTCACAGACACCTTGGTCAGCTTAAACTGCACCCAGCACATACATACGGCACGCACAATAAGGGCCACATTTTAGACCAAGTGTGGACCCAGAATTTAACCCTCTCTCCTATAACTATTATTCCTTGCGCATGGTCCGACCACTATCTGATCATGTTCACAACTCCGATTATCAGCTCAGGTAATTCCATCAAACCAGGCAGCATGATAGCCAGAAATTGGAACCGAGCAAATATAGAGCAATTTCACACAATATTAGCCAACACAGCCCCCCTGACTCAAGACTGCTCAACTTCCACTTAGGCCACCAACCTTTCCATCTGTCTAGAGAACGCTTGCAACACAGTAGCCCCTTAAAAAAAAAAAAAAATTCACGAAGACCCAACGACGCCCAAAAGTGGTTTTCCCCAGAGCTCAAAGAAGCAAAATTAAAACTTCGTCAAGCTGAACGGAAGTGGAGATGTCACTACAACCCCGAACTTAAACTAACTTACTTATTCCTCCTGAGAGCATATAAATCCTCCATACTTGTGTGCAAAATGGAGCATTTCTCCGCAAAAATTGCGAACTCAGTTAATAAGGCAAAGGAAATCTTCGCTATTGTCGAGAAATTAACTAGCCCGGCCAGAGTTACGGCACAGCCCGAGCAATCTCAGCAGCTCTGTGACTCACTAAATCATTATTTCTTCGATAAAATTACTGTAATAAAATCAAGTATTCCCCAATCTAACATTTCCTTCACTCCTAGCCCCAGCAGTCAAACCCCTGTTGCTTTTAATCAATTTCTGCCTATCACTTTTGATTCTTTCTCTGATCTAATGATTAAAGTCAAGTCAGGCTCCCCTATCGACAGCGGCTCTCCCCACATTTTGCGGGAAGCTTTCACGGCCTGCCCTGATCCCCCTATTTCTCTCCTTAATTCTTCTCTTAGCAGTGGACAGGTCCCGGAGTCCTTTAAAGTGGCAGAGATTATTGCCATCTTGAAGAAACCTGGTACAAACCCCCTGGTCATGAGTAACTACCGTCCGATCTCCCTCTTACCTTATCTTGGCAAGATCTTGGAGTCTCATGTAGCAGGTTTCCTGAGCTCCTTTGTAGAAGCATCCTCTCTTCTTGACTCCAACCAGGCCGGATTTCGTCCCGCCCATTCGACCGAAACAGTCATCCTGTCGGTCATGGATGACCTTCGCAGAGGAGCAGATCAAAACATCTCACAGGCCTTAATTCTCCTTGATCTCTTGGCAGCATTTTACACGGTCGACCACAACATCTTGGTCGACCGTGTCCGAAGCGCAGGGGTCGGAGGTCAAGCATTGAAATGGCTCCAATCGTTTCTGTCAGACAGGTTTCAATCTGTTCGTCTGGGCCATTACTGCTCCACGAAAGGCAGAATCCCTTGTGGAGTCCCGCAGGGCTCCTCCTTATCTCCCCTTTTGTTTAACCTCTACATGCAACCTTTGATCACTGCCTTGAGGGAGAGGAACATGCTGGTTTTCAACTATGCAGATGATTTGCAACTAATTTTCAATCTACATTCCTCCAGCTTATCTGAATCCCACCTTCGGGATACCATGACCTATATTAGCAACTGGATGAACCAGAACCAACTTAAGCTAAACCCGAACAAAACAGAGTTGATCTTGACTGGTGGCAACAACAGTCCTTGGAATTCCAACTTCTGGCCTATCCACCTGGGTTCTCCCCCCGCCCCGGCAGTAACGGCGAAGAGCTTGGGGATCACGATAGGCAAGGATCTATCTATGAACCCTCAAATCAACTCAGTGGTTTCGGCTTGCTTCTTTACGCTGCGGAAAATAAAGAAGATAAAAAGATTCCTCTCGAAAGAAGCAGCCACTTTGGTAGTCCAGGCGCTAATTATTTCCAGACTGGATTATGCAAATTCTCTGTATGCCGGCATTCCAGCCTATCAAGTGCAACGCTTACAACTGATACAGAATCATGCAGCCAGGCTTATCTTCCAATTTTCTTCTCGCCACCATTCCAAACTCCTGCTGCAACAACTACACTGGCTCCCTGTGAGCCAACGTTGTGCATTTAAATTAGGCTGTATTGTCCACAAAGCCTTGATGGACACAGGCCCGGCATTCATATCCAGCAAAATCAAGAAATACAGTCCCTCCCGCACCCTTCGCTCATCCTGCCAATCCCTCCTGAGCACCCCAAGATATAAACGAAATAAACATGGTGGGCTGTGTTTTTCAACGCTGGCTCTTCAGTTTTGGAACTCTCTTCCTATCTCCCTACGTCTAATTGACAACCATCTTCAATTTAGGAAGCAACTTAAAACCTGGCTTTTCACGGTTGCCTATTCCACCTAAACCATCTTCGTGCAGCGCCCTGTCCCTAAGCGCCAAGAAACCTATCCGGTGTATGTTGCGCTATAAAAATGATTTTTAACATAACATAACATAACATAACAGCTTACTATTAAAAAGAAAAGAATGAGTGGTATTCATTTTTTGGTACTAGCTCCTACCCTTTGGAACTCTCTCCCTCCTGTCCATCGTCTTACTAATGACTTTATGAGGTTTAGGAAAGATTTAGAAACGTGGTCATTTCAACAAGTCTCTCCTTTCATCTGTAAACTAATACAGCAGTTCCCTTCTGGCTTTTATTATTGTTACCTATTAGCCTCAAGAAACCTTAGGGTGTATGTGCGCTATATAAATAATATTCACATAACATAATCCAGTCATAAAGCAATACTTCAAAAACAGGAACTTTGTTAAGCTAATTTAGGGCATTATTACGAGTTTGGAAGTCCGGGGACTGCCTTACCGGTGGTGGTGGCCGTGAGCTCGGCGGTAAGACTGCCGTATTATGAGTTGTGTTGATTGACTTTGCGAAGAGCTCTGCTCAACTGCTAACACTGCCAGCCAACTCTGACCACGGAATGGGGCTATGAGGCTGTGGGAGGCTCAGACCACCAGTTTCACTGGCCCAATTGCGAGGTGCTTAACAGCTGACATGACTGTGGCGGTCCAATCACCACATCTGAGATAGAAAAAAGGGAGGGATATAAGGCCGAAACTAAACTCTACTTGTCTTCTACTGTCATGGAGCACATCGGACACGTCCTGCCACTGCTCTACCTGCTCCACCCCGGTTAAAATCCACTCCGTCACTGATTAAATCAGCGTTAAGTCATACAACTAACAGTTGCCATAGATTCCTCTGCAAAATGATGCAATGCCTTGGACCAGGCAAGGGAATTGGGATCCCTAAGTCATGTCACATACACATGGACCTTTTCTGGGATTGTTTCAATACGATAATCAAAAATACATCTGTAGAATGCCCTCGTAGGCCAAAACACTGGTACTGCCCAGGCACACTGTACACAAATGGACATGTGTTTTCAAATTATATACAGTGATAGTGATGTGTGCATTATTTTGTGTTCCACCCCACCTCCTCAACAATATCATGCCTTTTAATGTCTATCACACATCTTTCGCCCTTTCTCACGTGTCTGCCATGTTACTACTGATCTTGACTAGTCATGCAGGTTACCATTTCTCAAGTGTTGGTAAAGTGAGATTGAAGTGACTACAACTACCAAGAGGCCTTGTGACGGGAACTCTAACCAAGATGTTAGACTCCTTTTGCCCCGTCTTACTTGTCTTCCATGTTACTACTGATCTTCACTAGTCATGCAGCTTACACTTTCAAGTGTTGGGAAAATGACAATGAAAAGCTACCACTAGTACCATAAGGCCCTGTCACTGCAGCTCCAACTAAGATGCTATAGTGAATGTGCCACACTCACTTTGCACACATTACAGGTCCTGTTTTGATGTCAAAGAAAAATCTGTCTAAATGTGTCATTATACTGAAACACACCATCTCTGCTACAACTCGTCCTCTCCCTTCTCACTCCAACTCTCCCCTTTCCCTCTCTATTTGTCTCTCCAGACATTGGACACAGTTCTTCCTCGTCTTTCTGCTATGGCTCCTTCCTCCCCTCCTTTCCTATAAATTCTCTCAACCTCGTTGTTTGTTTACTGTACCTTTATTACGCTATTGTAACTGATGTAATTTGTAACGCAATGTTCCTCTGTTATAGCGCTCTGATACCTACGGGTCTAGCCAGCGCTTTATAATCCTTTTGATGTACCTTCTAATGCAACGTTCCCCTGGTTATGGGCTCTGATACCTCCGGGTCTAGATAGCGCTATATAACCTTCGTAAATCAAATAAACAAAAAACTGTTTTTTCCTTAAAGCTGAGACCTGAGCAATATGGCTGATGACTGGTGGAACTGCTTGACAGCTAATGAGGAGATTGGCCCTGGGTTTCCCCCTTGGCCGTCACCTACCCTGCCGGACATTGGGCATTGTTCCTCTTTGTCTCCCCGCTATTACTCCTTCCTCCCCTCTCTCCTGTGAATTATTGAAACATTGTTTATGTGTACTGTACCTTACTATGCTCTTGAATCTGATGTAACTTGTAATGCTACGATCCTAAATGTAAAGCACTCTGATACCCTCTTGGGTCAAGTTCGTGCTACATAAAACTTTATAAATAAATAAATAATCGACATAAACAAGCAAGGTCAATTAAAGGGATTGCATGAAATCAGTGTGAGAACCATTCTAAGGGCACAATCAAAACACTCTCTGCAGGATAGCTATGCCTCTATCAGGGGAAACCCTGAAAGGCTGGGGCCCTCGGGCACAGTACCCTTTGCATATATCTCACATACTCTATGAGCACTGGACCTGGAAACGGAAGAATATCAGGGACAACCAAGTGATATAAATATTTAGGCAATGTGTAGGTGCAACTTATGAAAGCAAACAGTGCACCAACAGCATGTGGCACACTTCTAGATGAAGTAGGCGTAAGGTACATGCTGCAAAATGGAGACATGTGTCTGCAGAACTCCGCAAAGGTATGAAAAGTTGACACCCTCAATGTGTGGATACGTAAATATCTAACTTCAATATATCAAATATACATCCAACCTACATCATAGGGAGAAGTGCAACCTAAATGATGTTGACAGTAGCTACGCCAAACTGAAATGCTTACCACATAACATGTCACCCAATGCAATGTCTGCCCCATTTGTATGTCAACCTACATAGACATCCATCTAACATTTCCTCTTGTACTGTCCCCAGCACTGGTTCCACATCATACTAACCACTTTGACTAGATCAGCAATCAGGGATCAAACAAACACAACTGTACTGACACACATCACTAACTATACAATAACATAAAATAAATAGGAAGGAAATGACAGGACTAATGTCTTCCAAACATTGAAAGTTTTAATTAATGGATTGAAAGCAATCCAATGGCCAATCCAGTCTTAGTCTATGTGGCACAGCATAATGCTGTGCCACCAAACTTGCCCTTACTAACATCGCCAGGGAACATCCTCACTACGGGGCATCCATTGGGCATAGGAGGCACCTCGAAGATGGTACTTGGGAAGTGGGGCAGAGGTTTAGGGAAGGGTGAGTTTGTCCTTGGGAGGGGGCTTTTTGGGTTTGGGGGCTATTGGGCCGGATTTAGCTTTAAGAGGATTTTTTTTCTTTTTTTCTTTTTTGGTTTTTGGGCTGGGTTCAGTGGTATGGGGAGGCTGTTTTCCAGGAGTGGAGTGAGAAATGGAAGATATGGGTTTGGATGTGGGAGGGTTTTTTGGGACTTTAGGAGTGGTGGGGTTGGGTTTCACAGCGGTTAGGTCAAGGGCAAACATGACAGATTCACAGGTAAAATAGTTAGGGTGTTCGTGATGGAGTTCGGTTTGGAAAGACGGGTCCCAGGGTGAGAGTGTGGTGTCTGCAGAGATGGGTGTGTCTATGGAGGGCTCTGTACGTGTTGCTGTAGTCCGTGGGGTATGCTGGCCACTCACCGTCATAAGGATTTGGAAAGTTGCTGTTCATTTGTGCCTGGAGCGGGATCTCTATACTTGTTTACTGCCTGTATCCCGTTTTCGCTGTGCCTGGGTTGACGCTTCTTGTCAGCGCTGCTTTGTGGACCGGCTCCCCTTGACTCGCTGGTGTGAGCGTGAGCTGCAATCCGCACGCTCAGTCAACCGCTCCCAGCTGGAGTCAGAAGGGTTGAGCCCAGGGTAATCAATCTCAGCGCGCTTAGCCCGGGGGACTGCGAGGACCAGAAATCCCAGCTGGGGTCAGCTGGTTCCTCTTCCCCCAGGCGACACGCCCACGGCCACGCCCACCAACGAGGAGGATAAAGATTCGTGACACCCGCTTCGCGGGCGCCACTCACCGTCATAAGGATTTGGAAAGTTGCTGTTCATTTGTGCCTGGAGCGGGATCTCTATACTTGTTTACTGCCTGTATCCCGTTTTCGCTGTGCCTGGGTTGACGCTTCTTGTCAGTGCTGCTTTGTGGACCGGCTCCCCTTGACTCGCTGGTGTGAGCGTGAGCTGCAATCCGCACGCTCAGTCAACCGCTCCCAGCTGGAGTCAGAAGGGTTGAGCCCAGGGTAATCAATCTCAGCGCGCTTAGCCCGGGGGACTGCGAGGACCAGAAATCCCAGCTGGGGTCAGCTGGTTCCTCTTCCCCCAGGCGACACGCCCACGGCCACTCCCACCAACGAGGAGGATAAAGATTCGTGACACCCGCTTCGCGGGCGCCACTCACCGTCATAAGGATTTGGAAAGTTGCTGTTCATTTGTGCCTGGAGCGGGATCTCTATACTTGTTTACTGCCTGTATCCCGTTTTCGCTGTGCCTGGGTTGACGCTTCTTGTCAGCGCTGCTTTGTAGACCGGCTCCCCTTGACTCGCTGGTGTGAGCGTGAGCTGCAATCCGCACGCTCAGTCAACCGCTCCCAGCTGGAGTCAGAAGGGTTGAGCCCAGGGTAATCAATCTCAGCGCGCTTAGCCCGGGGGACTGCGAGGACCAGAAATCCCAGCTGGGGTCAGCTGGTTCCTCTTCCCCCAGGCGACACGCCCACGGCCACGCCCACCAACGAGGAGGATAAAGATTCGTGACACCCGCTTCGCGGGCGCCACTCACCGTCATAAGGATTTGGAAAGTTGCTGTTCATTTGTGCCTGGAGCGGGATCTCTATACTTGTTTACTGCCTGTATCCCGTTTTCGCTGTGCCTGGGTTGACGCTTCTTGTCAGCGCTGCTTTGTGGACCGGCTCCCCTTGACTCGCTGGTGTGAGCGTGAGCTGCAATCCGCACGCTCAGTCAACCGCTCCCAGCTGGAGTCAGAAGGGTTGAGCCCAGGGTAATCAATCTCAGCGCGCTTAGCCCGGGGGACTGCGAGGACCAGAAATCCCAGCTGGGGTCAGCTGGTTCCTCTTCCCCCAGGCGACACGCCCACGGCCACGCCCACCAATGAGGAGGATAAAGATTCGTGACACCCGCTTCGCGGGCGCCACTCACCGTCATAAGGATTTGGAAAGTTGCTGTTCATTTGTGCCTGGAGCGGGATCTCTATACTTGTTTACTGCCTGTACCCCGTTTTCGCTGTGCCTGGGTTGACGCTTCTTGTCAGCGCTGCTTTGTGGACCGGCTCCCCTTGACTCGCTGGTGTGAGCGTGAGCTGCAATCCGCACGCTCAGTCAACCGCTCCCAGCTGGAGTCAGAAGGGTTGAGCCCAGGGTAATCAATCTCAGCGCGCTTAGCCCGGGGGACTGCGAGGACCAGAAATCCCAGCTGGGGTCAGCTGGTTCCTCTTCCCCCAGGCGACACGCCCACGGCCACTCCCACCAACGAGGAGGATAAAGATTCGTGACACCCGCTTCGCGGGCGCCACTCACCGTCATAAGGATTTGGAAAGTTGCTGTTCATTTGTGCCTGGAGCGGGATCTCTATACTTGTTTACTGCCTGTATCCCGTTTTCGCTGTGCCTGGGTTGACGCTTCTTGTCAGCGCTGCTTTGTGGACCGGCTCCCCTTGACTCGCTGGTGTGAGCGTGAGCTGCAATCCGCACGCTCAGTCAACCGCTCCCAGCTGGAGTCAGAAGGGTTGAGCCCAGGGTAATCAATCTCAGCGCGCTTAGCCCGGGGGACTGCGAGGACCAGAAATCCCAGCTGGGGTCAGCTGGTTCCTCTTCCCCCAGGCGACACGCCCACGGCCACGCCCACCAATGAGGAGGATAAAGATTCGTGACACCCGCTTCGCGGGCGCCACTCACCGTCATAAGGATTTGGAAAGTTGCTGTTCATTTGTGCCTGGAGCGGGATCTCTATACTTGTTTACTGCCTGTACCCCGTTTTCGCTGTGCCTGGGTTGACGCTTCTTGTCAGCGCTGCTTTGTGGACCGGCTCCCCTTGACTCGCTGGTGTGAGCGTGAGCTGCAATCCGCACGCTCAGTCAACCGCTCCCAGCTGGAGTCAGAAGGGTTGAGCCCAGGGTAATCAATCTCAGCGCGCTTAGCCCGGGGGACTGCGAGGACCAGAAATCCCAGCTGGGGTCAGCTGGTTCCTCTTCCCCCAGGCGACACGCCCACGGCCACGCCCACCAACGAGGAGGATAAAGATTCGTGACACCCGCTTCGCGGGCGCCACTCACCGTCATAAGGATTTGGAAAGTTGCTGTTCATTTGTGCCTGGAGCGGGATCTCTATACTTGTTTACTGCCTGTATCCCGTTTTCGCTGTGCCTGGGTTGACGCTTCTTGTCAGCGCTGCTTTGTGGACCGGCTCCCCTTGACTCGCTGGTGTGAGCGTGAGCTGCAATCCGCACGCTCAGTCAACCGCTCCCAGCTGGAGTCAGAAGGGTTGAGCCCAGGGTAATCAATCTCAGCGCGCTTAGCCCGGGGGACTGCGAGGACCAGAAATCCCAGCTGGGGTCAGCTGGTTCCTCTTCCCCCAGGCGACACGCCCACGGCCACGCCCACCAACGAGGAGGATAAAGATTCGTGACACCCGCTTCGCGGGCGCCACTCACCGTCATAAGGATTTGGAAAGTTGCTGTTCATTTGTGCCTGGAGCGGGATCTCTATACTTGTTTACTGCCTGTATCCCGTTTTCGCTGTGCCTGGGTTGACGCTTCTTGTCAGCGCTGCTTTGTGGACCGGCTCCCCTTGACTCGCTGGTGTGAGCGTGAGCTGCAATCCGCACGCTCAGTCAACCGCTCCCAGCTGGAGTCAGAAGGGTTGAGCCCAGGGTAATCAATCTCAGCGCGCTTAGCCCGGGGGACTGCGAGGACCAGAAATCCCAGCTGGGGTCAGCTGGTTCCTCTTCCCCCAGGCGACACGCCCACGGCCACGCCCACCAACGAAACGTACAAAAATAGATTCACATCCCGCGACGCGGGACGCGCGCGGGACCAAGCGCGGGACTAAGCCCGGACAAAGGGCGGGCCGTCTGTGGCCGTCCGGGGACGACCGAGGACGGGACGGTCTATCCCTCTAACATCTGTACTAGGGATTCCTGATCATTTAAATTGTGAATAGGTCCCGTTACATCATAATCTAGGTAAGCCAGATTCTCATTGCCTGTTCATATCTAGGAGTTGACGAAAAACTGAGGATCTTATATCGTAATATAAGGATAAGTATTGGAAAATAAAAAAAAATTTCACCCACATCAAAATATCTTTTTTTTACATCAACATACGTAATAAATTGATCTAAACATCTGACAATCAGCTGAGACGACCATAATTAACAACGGACACTCGGCCCTAACATGAGGGCATTAAAACAATTACGCTCACGTACAATCTACATGAGACGTATGGGTACCGACGCAGCTGTTAGGAAATCAACTGACAAATCAATGAAACCGGGACAATTATCTTATACTCCAGCCATAAATAAATATTTTTCTACTCTTTCCACAAAAAATCATTCACTCGTTTTTACATCAGAAGAACAAGATAAGTCAGACCTCATAATGGATAGGGTACAGCATGAAATGTCTCTCTCCTCTGTTCAGAGACATCACGAACAAGAATTCCTAATCACAGAGAACAGTTCGGTAAAAACTCCTTCTCTTGTAGAGTGCCAAACATCGCCCATAGATATGTCTCAAATAAAGTCTATAACACCAACAAAACTACAAGACAATGTGCAAACTTTGGAGGTATCGGTAAATAACAGCATGAAAGGAGAACATGAAAAATCAGAAATATTACTCAGTCAAAATCAGCCATTTACCAGCTCACCAGAAAAATCACCTAAACTCTTCTTCAACTATGCTAATTCCATTGACTCTAACTTTACAAATCTTAATTTAAAATCTGAAAACAGTGCTCCTCCTTTGTCAAAAGCATTATTTTCATTGCAGGAAATTCTAGAATCAGTACTTACCCATCTTGGACAAATTTTAGCCAATTCTGATGATACACTAGATGTTCAAATAGGAATCCTAAAATTTTTGGTTGAACAAAAAAGGAAAAAAGATTTATCCAAAGTAACACCTAACGATCATGAATCAGGCAAAACTTCTCAAATAGAAGACCGTCATTCTAATGGGATAAAAAACCTAAATCAACTGGAAGTAAGCACTCAAACAACCGATGTGGTAATAATTGAGACCAAAACTAAAGAAATAAAAAATAAGAAACGACATCCTATTACCTATTCACTCAAAAAATTGTTTAAAGAAGAACCGGAAGCTACCAGCGAAAAAGATATTAAGAACTATCCCATCTTCTCTAGTAAAGAAATTAACAACAATTCAGATCGCATAACTTGGGATACACAACTAGCGTCATCAGGAGTTATTACTGATCAGGAACCTAGTCAGATAGAAAGGACTGGAAAAAGTAATGAGCGGGAAAAAGCAAAGGGTAAGAAAAGGAGAAGAAAGTCTTTGAGAAGAATACAGAAGAAAAAAGGGAATAAACTTAAATTTCAAAAATCCATACCATCAAGTTTTGAGAGTTCTCAATTAATTAATACAACTCAAGCAATAATTCCATTGGCGAACACATTGAACCCAAAAGCAGAAGAATACCGTCCGATGATAGAAAATCGATCATCTGTGCACAAGTCTATGGTCATAAATAACTTAGACGAATTGCAATCTCAACATTGGGAAAAAGTCTCATCAAAACTTATCATAATAGAAGAACTCTTTCCAACAGACAAAATGCCTCTCAATCGCAGTAGAATAATTAATCTTTTGCAAGAAATTTCATCTTTGAACTCTCTCACAAGCAAAGAAATCGACCTGGTACTTTTTCCAAAGAAAGACAATAATAAATTAGCACAGGTATCCTTTTTTTCTCCAGTTCTTCCTAGAATAATCATTAGAGAGAAGGAAATTCTCCACAGAAATGGCTACGATGTATATTCAGTATCAGACTTCAAAACCAACGTACAAATTAATTGCATACTTGGACAAATTCAGAGAAGAAATGATGACTATGGTTTAAAAAGGGGAGAAGGTGTACTAAATAACAACAGAAAGGACACACTCCAAATACAAGTAAAGCATGGTGAGAGGTCAGTTTGGTCTCGGGAACCAAAAATAAGTGACACAGAGAACCCTATAACATCCTGGGCATGGCTATCAGAGACTCTAAATAGCAAAAAATTGGACAAACCGCAACAGCATCAGGTTTAGCAAAGGATTGTCGTTATTAACTTGGAATCTGGCAGGGAAATCTGTTAAAAAAATGAAAATTGCAATTAAGGATTCCCCAGACATTATAGCCTTTCAGGAAACATGGTCGACTGATCCCTTTAAACAAAAAGGGTATTATGTTCATGAAATTCCGGCAAAAAAATCAAAAAGAGGACATGCCAAGGGAGGTCTGGCCTTTTTACTAAAAGAAGAATACTCCTGGTCACAAGTAATAATAAATACTAACACTGATAATCTGCAATGTATAAGGATATCACTTAAACCTCAATCATCAGCCACGAATGAAAAAATACTACTCTTCAATATTTATGTGCCTCCCAATAGTAATTATGACTCGCTGTTTGACCATCTGATGGAGATTATTTTGCATATTATTGAAGACCATCTCCACATACCATATATCATCATGGGAGATCTAAATGCTAAAATTTCAAATAGTGAACTCAAGAAATGGGCACTCTTATTTAAAGAGGAATCGTTGGAAACATCTCTCCCAGAGTTACCGAAAGGAGTCAAATCAGATAAGAGAGGACGCTCACTTTTATCAATTCTTCCGATAATTAATGGGACAATCTTAAATGGTAACACCAACGGAGATAGACCGGCATCTTACACGAGACGGGGAAATGGATGTCCCTCTATCCTCGATTATTTTATATGTGGGACTGGAGAGAAAGATCAATTTATCCAACTCTCGATTCAATTTAACGAGGAAAGCGACCATGCACTATTATATTTAACAACTAACTGGAATGCCCCGACCTCCTTTCAGAACCAGTCAATATTTCATAAACCCAATACGGAAGTTAGCGCAAAAAAGCGCTGTATATATTGGAGCATTGAAAATTTAGACCATTTGAGTACTCTATTTTTTCATACTCAATTATTGACTACTACCTATTCAGATGATCCTATAGAGAATTTTGAACTTATCATCGACAAGCTTAAGCTTGCCTTACAAAATAAACTACAAACAGATACACAGTTAAAAAGAAAATGTAACAGTAAAAACAAAAATTGGAATCAACCAAATATAAAACAACTTAACAGGCTGATCCGAGCCCAGTATTTGAATTTCTCGTCTGAAATAAAAACGGAAATCAATAGATTAAAGAACCAAATACGGAGAGAAAAAATCAAGCAGAAAAAAATGAAACAGGACGCTAACTGGATAGATATCCAACTGGCAGCCAAGCAAAAAAATCAACGCAAATACTGGTCCTTGATTGCGAAATTTACTGGAACCAAAAAAAAGCTAGAAGCAACTCCTGTTTCAGAGGAAGATTGGGATACATACCTCAGTGAGCTGTACAGACCAAATCAGTTTAATAAGGTAAGAGAGGCAGAAGAACGACTTACGGAAACAATTGATTTTAAAATCAATAAAACTTCGTCAGTATCTATCGCTATGAATATAAGAACAGCAAGAAGCACGGGTGCTTCTGGCCCTGATCAAATCCCTATTAAAATTTACCAACTTGATCGGAAAAAGTGGGGTCTGGTGCTTTCACCGCTTTTTAATTATATATTCGACACCGGCAAAATGCCAAATTCCTGGAAGGGAAGTATAATTATCCCGATTTATAAGAAAGGGGAAAAATCTATACCAGGAAATTATAGGCAAATAGCACTCATGGACGCGGCTGGGAAGATATTTGCAGCAGAAATTCTGGACAGATTGAAAGCTTGGGCATTTACAAACGGACATATCCCGATGTTTCAGTCTGGATTTCGCCCGAATCACTCTGTTACAGACAATATAGCGATCTTCCAGACAATTTTAGATAAATATACATTGGGGAAAAAACAACCTATTTATGCAGCGTTCATTGACTATTCGACGGCTTTTGACCGAGTCGATAGACCGACACTGTGGTCAAAATTAAGAAGGATGGGCATTTCAGAATCACTACTACAACTCATAGTGAACTTACACAGCAATACCTGGTGTCGGGTTCAAATGGGGCGTGATAAGGGCCTGACGAAGAAAATATCGACATTCAATGGCCTGAAGCAAGGGTGTCTTTTGGCTCCAATTTTATTCTCCTTGTATATAAGTGATTTACCATCCGAACTTCAACTAGGATTATGCACTCCTCCAAAGATTGCCACCGAGTGCATTCATACACTGTTGTATGCGGATGATATTGTCCTCTTTGACCTCACTCCGTTTGGACTCCAGAATCTCCTAGATATCTTACATAATTACTCGAGGAAAAACTATCTTATCCCAAACACAAATAAAACCAAAGTGGTTGTATTTTCAAAAAAGAAGAAATGTGTAAGGTACGAATGGAAGCTAGGAGGGGAGAAACTAGAGCAGGTAAAGGAGTATACATACCTTGGCAGAATTTTTTCACATAATATGAATAATACCAAACAAATAGAACATCTTAAAAAGAAAGCGGACTTGCATGCTGGGGCTCTGTCACGTCTATACTCAGCCGCTGGGAACAGACACTTCTTTGCACTATTACAAGTCTATAAAGCGAAGATTCCACCACTTATGTCATATGCCTCGGAATATATCCTTACAAAACAATGGGTATATATGGACCAACAAGAAGGCAAAATATTAAAAAAATTAATGAAAGTTTCCACATCTACACCGGTACAGGCATTGAGAATAGAATGTTCCATCACGAGTGCATATGCCACATCGATAACAAGCATTATCAGGTGGGCTTACAATTTACTGCATTCAAAAGAAGGAACTTTGAGAAACTTGTTAAAAGCTGAGACATTCAAAAAGGACTCTGCCCACCTCACCTTTTCTATAAACATGAAAGAGGCATTCCAGCTTGCGAAAATTAGTCTGGAAATTTTGTCAACATGGACGCCGGCACAATTAAAACTCTTTTTAAAAAACTTCTCGCCCAAACTGAGCTATGAGCTTGACCATAATCATTGTAAAAAACTATCTGTGTACAGGACCTATGCAGACTCTCAGGAATACAAACAAAAACAGCTGTACTTAGGATACACTTTGGCACATGGTGCAAGGCGAGCGATCTTGATGCTGCGTCTAGGTATACTCCCAGTATTAACTTTTAGTTCTTCCTGGAGTCCGGATAGAGCTGTGTTATGCACCCTCTGTCAAGGGGGCATACAGGATTTGGAACACCTTCTTTTTATTTGTCCAAACGAGAAAATTGTAAATGCAAGGTTAACATGTATAGAACCCATCTTCCGGTCTTGCAGGATTGCTAACACTAAGGATTTCTTAACACTATGTAAAAATCCACCTAATGAATATGTCTGTTACAGAATTTTTAAGTTTTTGAAAATTTCACTGAAAATGTATTAATTGTATGAAAATTTTATTGTATTTTTATATTTTATCAAATTTGTGGTCCTCAATAGAGTACCGTAACAAATAAAAAAAATTTGACTTTGACTTTGTATGCTGGAGTTAGGGGTGGTGAGGGAGGTGAATGTTTGCTGCTTGCATGCATGTTTCAATTTTTTGGATGTCTTGTGTTTCTATGTGGTGCTTGTGTCTGATGAAGTGTGTGCATGCGTAAGTGTGCGTTTACTTGGGATAGGAATGGGAAGAGAGAATTTGGATGTGGAAGGAGCAGGAGGGGGTGGAAGGTTGGGATGGATAGTGGGCTGTCATGAGGGAAGAGGCCAGAGCCTGAAAAGATCTCTGCAGGGTCGACATGGCAATGTGAAAGCCTTCGAGGTGGGCAACCATCTGGGTCAGCTTCTTTCCTTGCTCCTCAATGGCATTCAGGACTGCAGCCTGACTCAAAGAGATGATCCTTAGGAAGTCAACAGTCTTCTCACTCAGGGAAGCGGGGCTAACAGGGGAAGGCACATCACACCACTCTTTGGTATTGCATACTCAGATTGCCTTGTAAGAATCAGTGTAGACACTCACATAGGATACCCATATTTCTAGATCTTACTCCTTCATACATGTCACCAGTCAGTGAATGAGTGTATTGAAACACTATTGCAGATGAACCATCAACTGGCAAATGCACACTGGCCAATATGTAGACACTAATGCTGATGACACCAGTTTGTTTGCACTCTCATTTCACTATATGACCAGTACTTACCAATGGGAACTGTTGTACATTCACTGCATGTACTGTGAACTCTATGTCATATCCCATGCCCTAGGGCCACCATCACATGAGAGACAGTAGTGAGGGCACTCCCTTCTCACACAAGCAAGACCCGCTACCTGTGTGGTACAATGGTCACCCAGATTTACTGAGAACATGAGATGATTACTCATTTCACTCAGCCATGTGTCTGCTCAAAAGGAGAAAATTGGATGTGGACAGGACTCTGCTGTCTTCCGGGTCAGAAAGACAATAGGCTCAGCAGCATGCACCTATTCCCACATTTACTATGGCTCATCTTGTGTTTGACTCATGGGCCATCACCAATATGGTTGGTGAAATGCCTGTCAGTAACACTCATAGTTGACAATTTGATAAGAATGACTCTGGCCAGGACTCTCTCCCTTGTCGCCTATCAAGGACCAGGTAGGCCACCGCCAGTATGCAGGCCTTCACGGTGGGGGTGGGGGGGCTAGGTTCCAATGAAGGCCTGTTGGACTTGGCCCTTTTTGGCTAAAGTTCCCTAAACATTTTGCCTGCCCCTAGACCATTTTTCTGACATGGTGTTGCCAACTTAGGTGCTTTGGGCACTTTGCCACTGCTGATCAGTGTCAAAGGGCAAGTGCTCCCTGTGTAAAGTGTAATGGTAATTGGTTGACCATGATTGGTATGCTTGCCTTACTAGTACAGTGCACTATGTGTGCCAGGGCTGGTAAAGCAAATGCTACTAGTGGTCCTGCAGCACTAATTGTGCCACCCACACAAGTAGCCCTAAAGAGAGAACTCGGACCTGCCACTGCAGTGCCTGCGCACAGTTTGTTAAACTGCCATGTTGTCCTGACAAGTGCACCCACTTGCTAGGTCTTACCCTTCCCTTTTTATGCACATTTGTCACCCCTATGGTAGGTCTAAGGTACCCTCCTTGGCAGGGTGCAGTGTATGTGGAAGGTAGGACATGCACTAAGGTGTGTACCATGTCATGACAGCGAAATATTCTCCATTTCATTTTTCACTGTTCCAAGGCCATCTTGCCCAAAGGACAGAATGGGGAAGGTTGTGTAATATGTTTCCATGTTATATCAATGAGAACTAATCTGTCAAGACGTAGTGAGAAGACTCAGAAACTGTGTGGTGTTGCCAAAAGGAAGACATTTTCTGGTGACACCGAGTGTGTCCCTGGTGTGCTACAACGCCTGTGTTACAGCAGAGCGGGTATTTTTGCTGAGTGTGCGGTATGGACGACGTGAAAAGTGAAATTTAAAAACTGTTCATTGGTCCCAAAAAGTTAATTTTAATGATTGGACCTCCGGGAGTGTTAAAATGCAAGGCAGCGGATGTAGGTGGAGTTGGGTTTAAGAAACTCCTACATCCTGTGGGCGGTCTACATGTTTCAGCTGGGCCTCTTATATAGACTGGCTTTCCTCAAAACCTAAAAAATGTGAAGTGTGTGATCTATACTTACTCTAGTGTATAGATATGTGTAGTCCGCGCTAACGTGCTTTTATGTGTGAGAAGGCAGTTCTTCCTGATATCACTCTTTTACATACAACATAAAACAAAAAACAAATAACCACACAGGAGGGTAGTTTAGTTATGGACACAATGGCCAAATCACATCGATTAAAAACTGTAGAAGTGTTAGTGATAATATGTTTCCAGCCTATCTTCCCATAGGCTTAAGATGGAGAGGTGAAGTTTAGTGTGCCTGAACTCACAATTTAATAACACATCTTTTTGTGAAGGTGGTTCTTGCATTGTGTGTTTAGAAACCACTCTTTTAGAAGTGGCTGGTTTGTTGTGTTCTAACATTTTTGTGTGTCTCTGCCTGGTTGTGGATTGACTGTATGGATTTGAAAGCAATAGGATCTGGGGAATCTCATGACCCAGGGGAGGAGGTGAGAGAGCAACAGGCGGACCTGCATCTGAAGTGTAGGGGGGAGGAGTAGCCCCTTGAGGTGAAGAGGCCTGGGATGCTGCCATAAAACAATGAATCCATCTCCTGCTGAGTGATTGAGGATCCAGACCCCCCACTATCAAAGGAAGAAGGCGTCACTGGCAGGGAGACACCCAGAACTGGTTGGGACAAGGGTCAGTGCTCCCCTGAACACAAAGTCTTCAAAGACATTTAGGGGTATAACTATGAGAGCTGAAACACCTGAACGCTGGAATGGAAAGGAACTGATCAAGACTGAAAAGGATTGAAACTACCTCGTGGTCAAGAGGAACCTCTGCCAAGGAAGAAACAGCTGGAGAGACTGAAGGAAAGGACTGACCCTTGCTGTGTGTTCTGGGGCTGGCCTGCAGTTTGCTGATTGATTTAACCAAGGAGAGGCTAAAGGGACTTTCCTGTGTGCTGTGTCCCTCTGCTTGAAAGGACTTTGTTTTGTGCTGTGTCCTGAAGTAACTTATACCCAAGGGCCTGAGGAGAGCTGGCTCCCTGTTGTGGAAACTCAGGAACACAAAAGTTTTCAGGTGTGTCTCAGCGACACTGTGTGCGTGTGCTTTTTGCAGCTTGAGACCCTCGTAAGAATTGCCCTGTGATCGTGGGCACCTGGAATCCCAGTAAGTCGTGGCGACACTGTGTGCATGTGCTTTGCGCAGCCTGAGACCTTTGTGCGGATTGTCCTGTGATTGTGTGCACCCGGAATCCAAGTGAGTCTCGGTGGCGCTGTGTGCGTGTGCTTTGTGCAGCCCGGGACCTTCGTGAGGATTGTCCTGTGATTGTGTGCAACCGGAGTCCAAGTGAGTCTCAGTGACACCGGGTGCGTGTGCTTTGTACAGCCTGAGACCTTCGTGAGGATTGCCCTGTGATCGTGTGCACCCGGAACTCAAGTGCGTCTCAGTGACACCGGGTGCGTGTGCTTCGTGCAGCCTGAGACCTTCATGAGGATTGCCCTGCAACTGAGCACATCCAGAGCTCAAGTGAGTCTCAGCGAAGCTGTGTGTCTGTGCCCTGTTGCAGCTTGAGACCTTCGTCATTGCCATCGGCCCGGACAGGGAGCATCCCCAGAGGATTAGTGCCGCCGGCCCGAGCCTGCCTTTGCCAAGGAGGGACCTCAAACCATACCCGTCGGGGGGGGGGAGCTCGAGTTCCAATGCCCAAAATTAATTAAGTTGCATCGGACGCCCAAGTCACGAGGAGAGGAGAGTGAGGTCGTATGCCTCAGGTAACGCTCAGCAAGTATGCGTGTGTTGCCACCTGGGGCAGGGTGCGGGCTCTGAGAAAAACGCTTTCAGCCTTTCCCATTCTCGCAGCGGGAGCCTCCGCTCAAGCTCGTATCGCGGTCTGTACTTGCCGAGGATTGGCAGTACCGGGGCCGGAGTGTGGAACTGCACTTTGTTTTCCACCATACCCGTGTTGGGGGCATATTTTGGCTGAAGCTGACTGCGAGTCAGTAAGAGTGGCAGAGAGACCATCCCGAACACCGTGATCGGTGCAGGAGTACATTACTGTTGCATTACGCATTGCATTACGAACGGCCTGATTGTTGCATTACGCATTGCATTATTTTTGCATTACGAACTGCCTGATTGTTGCATTACGCATTCCATTATTTTTGCATTGCGAACTGCCTGCTTGTTGCATTACAAACTGCATTATTTTGGCATTACGAACTGCCTGATTCTTGCATTACGAACTTCATTGCATTGCATTGCATTAGGATTGCATTAGATCATAGAGAATTGCTCATTAAGACTGCAAGAACCTACAAAGGTTTGCTGGCCTAATAACCGGCAAGGTGAAATATTACAGTTATGCATATGTTAGATTTTTATTGTGTGGTCTCATTGTATATCTTGTTTATAAACATATAATTGTTTTTTATGAAACTCTTGTGGAGTCCATTTGTGGTGTCATCATTGGGTTGCTGAGAGCGTGGTTGCAAATACTTTTCACATTTGCCTTGGAGATAAGCCTGGCTGCTCGTGCCAAGCTACCGAGGGGGTGAGCAGGGCCTATCTGAGAAGGTGTCCTTCCTTTCCCTGACTTAGAAGCAAGGGTCCCTATTTGGACCGAGGTACCTACTTCAGCCAACTAGAGACCCCCAGTTCTAACAATGCCCCTTCCACGTTGGGAGGACTTCCCCAGCTGGACCTTCATGATCTTCCAGTCCAGTGCCACAGGACCTCCCGCCTCTTTCTGCAGTAGACACTACACTGGTTATATACCATCAGGGTATGCACCTTCCGGACGATGGCTCTCCACATGGCCTTCTTCTGATGGGTGTTGACCTGTATGGATGCAATAGGTCTAGAAACAGATTGTAACTGGAAGTCTAAGGATATCTGTATGGTTAATACACCTTTTTTTCACCTAGCACAAACATTCATCAAAAGTCAAGACAATATATGTGTCCATGTCACATGCGAAGCACAACTAAAGCAAGGATCCACGCTTTTGTGGTAATCCGATGGCCAACCTCAACCCTGGTCATGACCTACATTGACTAAGGCAGGCCGCTAACATCCTGTAGGCTAGGACCATTCTACATGAATGTGATGTGAGGCACCATGACACGCAGCCTACCATTTGGACCTTCTGAAGGGTAAATTACCTGTGCATGACTGTCCAGACCAATTGCATTGATGCATCTATGGCAATACCATATTATGCACCACATCCTAAGACTAAGGTCACAAGGTAAGGGCTGTTATGTGTGACACTGAGAGTTACCTCTCTGTGGACATGTGGACTACTTATATGAATATCCTAGTAAGTAATGATACATGTGTGTTGTTTGTACTGCCATCACCGGACACCCCTTTTGCCATATGTGGCACTGTATCAGGGAGGTTAATCAATATACCATTGTATGTGTAGTGTGATAGGGAATACTGTAGCCAAGCAGATGATTCACATTTCTACATCTATTCAAAAGTAACTCTCTATCTACAGTGTTCACGTCTCAGATGTGTAATAGGCCTAATGCAACACAATTAGAAAAGTGTAAACAGACCTGTGTGAGTAAGGGGACAAAGATTACTGACAGACACACATTGACCCTGTGGGTCAATGGAAAGAAGTATCAGGTCAGGGGGTCACCCCAGTCATCAAGCCTCAGATTATCATGTAACAGCTATAGTGGTATAGATAACTCTTTCTGGGAACATCCATGGGTCAGCAGGTCTACAGGTACATTATGCTGTGCATTAGTTCTCCTGCCACAGTAACTCAGGCCCAGGCTTGGCTATGGCCTGAACTGCCAACATATAAATATCAGTCCTTGCTGTCTGCAGGCTGAGCCTACTTATCCCACATGAAACTCACATTTTGGCCAAGCCAATACAGAAAAGTGAAACTTCTGTTAATTTCGAATGTAATCATACAGTTGTGTGGCACTCTGAATGGGTCTGTGAGGTATAGCTACCTGCAAGAAAACTGTTTGACAAAGTCAGATGTGAGCTGAGTGATCAGTGGGGTGGTACACTTAGCTAAAACCGTCCTGAAATGCTTATAACAGTACACAGAAATGGCTCATGGTGTGAAGCCTATAAATAACAATGCACATATATTATGATGTGATTTGAGAACTCATTGTAGCTACTATGAACTGGAGTACTTCTTAGAGATATGCCTGTAACACAAGTAGAAATCACCATTATCACACATTCTAATGGTGGCCTTCTCTCCACAAAGTTCAGGGCCCCATAATCCATTACATGTGTGCAATATGCAGGGGCCACACAATGTATGCAATCAGCATATTGCTTACACTTTGACACTCAGAGGCACATTGTAGCCTACGGGAATAGTAAGGAAGGGTTGAAATGGAGTTCAATATGTATTTGAGAAACTTACCTGTTCCTCTGTTGAGCCATAGAGCTTGGCATAAAAGGGAAGATCCTCATCCACCAGGATACTCAGCTCCTCTGGAGTGAAGGGACAGACCTTCCCCCATGTAGAACATGCCATGATTGCTCCCAGAGGTGGCAAACTGCAGCTAAAATGGAGAAGGTGTTGATAGCAGCAGTGTCAGCAGACAAATGAGATGTGTTTTCTACCACCGTGTACATGTACCCCACGTACACGGTCATCGGTGCTGGTGCACACAGCCATTGAGCTGCGACCATCACTATCCCCAGTGTTAGCCTGTGGCTTTTGACCGCTGTGCCTGCGACTGCCCACTGTGCGGTCGACTGCCACTGGTGACATCTCCTATTAGCAAGGTCAGGCAACTGCCATATTAGTGGTTGGGAAACTGTATTGGTGACAGTTTAGTGTTTCACCACCACTACAAATGAGGGCAAACATGTTTACATTTGAAATGCCCTGCTCCTATTTGTCATGTCCAGTACAAAACTTCATCTGTGTAGTGCATTACTGTGCACATAGGCAAAATGTGCACGGCGCACTGTACACCGCAGTTGGCGGTATTTAACATAAAATGTTAATGTACCCTCAATGTAGTGGCAATTTTACAATTTCTGAATTGATTATGTGCCCAATTCTGTTACAGACATATGAGACAGCACAAAACAAAGTCCTTTCAAGAGGAGACATCAACCTCCAGTGTGCTGCCCATTTTCCGCCCTAAACACCATGGAAAAGCGACATGTCATCCAGAAGTTCATTTTTAATAGGCAAACAATCCTGGATTTATCCGTTGGACCCTGATGTCCTACCTCACATCAATAATACTACATCATTATCACCACTAGTTAAACTCACGTCTATTTTGCATTTTTTAGCCCTAGGCTCATTTCAATTAAATGTTACAATTTCTGGTGGAATGTCACAACCTATGTTCAGCCGGATACTCACAAAGGTTCTATCAGCACTTTGAGTCATGTGGCCAGTTCCCCAGATGTGCGGATTTAGCCACTGTGAAGGCGGGGTTCTATGGATTTGGTCATAGACAAATATAACTAGATCTATTGATGGCACCTACATTGCTTTGCTAACACTACAGGACAGAGAGCAAGTGTACCAGAACAGGAAGCTCTTCCAATCTAATAAAGTGCAAGTTGTCTGCTTACCAAATTTATACATCTCAAACGTCTGTACCCGGTTCCCAGGATCTGCACATGATTCCTTCAGACTGCAAACAGCAGCATACCCCAGTTTATAACACAACTACTACCGGAGATTGCCAGACTTGTAGGTAAGTGTGATCGGTCCTAAATGTTCTTGGGAAATATCGTGTAGTATGATCTGAAAGTGTGTAACTACCCTGCTCCTATTTGTCATGTCCAGTACAAAACTTCATCTGTGTAGTGCATTACTGTGCACATAGGCAAAATGTGCATGGCACACTGTACACCGCAGTTGGAGGTATTTAACATAAAATGTTAATGTACCCTCAACGTAGTGGCAATTTACAATTTCTGAATTGATTATGTGCCCAGTTCTGTTACAGACATATGACGGCCACCATGGGGATAAATGTTGAAGATTTGTCAATGGTGTAAAATGTGTACTGCTTCATGAAGCATTGATGTTCAGACAGATGACTTTTGCCTTACTCTTCACATATGTTACTGTGCACACTGTGACCAAAATATATTTTTGTGTTACTCCTCACATAGGCCCCCAAGAGGAGACGTCAACCTCCAATGTACTGCCCATTTTCTAACCTAAACACCATGGAAAAGCGACATATCATCCAGAAGTTCCTTTTGAATAGGCAAACAATCCTGGATTTATCATTTGTAGCCTGATGTCCTACCTCACATCAATAATCCTACATCAATTCCACTAGTTAAACTCACGTCTATTTTGCATTTTTTAGGCCGAGGCTTATTTCAATTAAATGTTACAATTTCTGGTGTAATGTCACAACCTATATACAGTTGGATACTCACGAAGGCTCTATCAGCACTTTGAGACATGTGGCCAGCTACATCCAGTTCCCCAGATGTGAGGATTTAGCTACTGTTAAGGTGGGGTTCCATGGACATAGACAAATATAACTGGATCTATTGTTGGCACGCACATTGCTTTGGTAACACCACATGACAGAGAGCAAGTGTACCAGAACAGGAAGCTCTTCCATTCTAATAAAGTGCAAGTTGTCTGCTTACCAGATTTATACATCTCAAATGTCTGTGCTCGGTTCCCAGGATCTGCACATGATTCCTTCATACTGCAAACAGCAGCCTACTCACAACTACTACTGGAAATTGCCTGGCTTGTAGGTAAGTGTGATCGGTCCTAAATTTGTGTGGGAAATATCGTTTAGTATGATCTGAAAGTGTGTAACTAAATGTTCCCTTTCTGTCTATCTTCCATCTTGGAGACTCAGTATATCCCAACCGGCCATGGTTGTTGGTGCCTCTGAGGAATCCAACAACACCAGGAGAAGTTCAGTGAGGCCCATGGAAGAACACAGCGGCCAATGGAGCAGGCTTTTGGACATCTGAAAGCCAGATTCAGATGTCTGGACAGGACTGGGGGAGCCCTTCTCTACTCACCTGGGAAGACGTGTAAGAACACTGTGGTCTGCTGCATACTCCACAGCATTGCCCTACACCTGCACATCTCTTACATCACAGAGGATGCAGGCCATGATGACCCACCGGGTTGGGGACTCTGAAATGCCAAATGAAGATGATGATAGCAGTGAAGTGGAAGGAGTTGACTTGCACCAAGATCTCATCCAAAACTACTTCTCCTGAGTGTAAGTATGGTGTGAGATGTGATGACTTTAACTATTCTTGCAACTCTTGTAGTGAATCGTGAGGAGGGAGTTAATACTACATACTGGGAATATATGGGTCTGGAAATATCTGGGGAAAGGTGTTTGTATTGTAAGTGTAGCTTTGTTCAGCTGTAAATGTTGGATTGTGTTCTCTAGAAGTTTACAATGTCGTATGTCATATGTATTCTTAGTTAATCTCTCTGTTTGTCTGTTTGAGGTACCTTCACCATGTCATCTTCATGTGATACTAGCAGGTATATGATGCTGTTGGGATGTACAATGGAAATGGATTGGTCCTCGGAATGGCTGTCACAGAGTTTGGACTTACAAAGCTGGTACCAAGACATCTTGCAGAGCCATAGGATGGAAGTTACTGTATGCCGATGATACCAATATCTACATCAGTCTCATCTCTAGAGGATATCTACTCTTTGAATGAGGCCCTAAAGCTGACTGTTCAATGGCTCACCTACAACTAGCTCAAACTAAATGCACAAAAAAATGGAGTTCCTTCTCCCCCCCCTAAAAGTAACACTGACATCCGGAAATGGACCAAGTCGATCACAGCACTAAACTGCACACCGACCATAATGGAATCTGCCAAATCTCTAGGGAATAATCCTAGACAGCAACCTGAATATGAGAGACCACATCAACTCAATGGATAAAACTGCCAGGTTTCACCTAAGCTACTTGAGGAAACTAAGACCTTTCATTGATGCCTTGGACCTACAAATGGCAGTCCTGGCATTAGTTATCTCCAGAATCGAATACAGATGCTCAACCCTTTCTGCCCTGGCCAAGATCTCCATGGTCCCCCAAAAAACCTGCCTCAACGCCGCCACCAGAATCTTAACAGGCTCAAAAAAATTCCTCCATATCTCACTGCATCTGAAGGAGCTGAATTGGCATCCACTTGAAGCCTGCATATCTCGCCCAGAAAATCATGGTTTTTGGAGGAGCTAGAAACTCCTGGTCCGCCAGAGACGTTGTGCTCCAGCCACCCTGCTTCCGAAAGACAAAATCTTACAATTGTGCTTTCTCTGGGGCTTCACCAAGAATCTGGAACTCGCTGCCATCTTTCATCAGAAGAATTTCCTCTCTGTAAATATTTAAAAAGAAAGCCAAAACCTTCCTAATGGACAAGTTTATCGCATAAATCATGCATTGCACACACTGCTCAGCGACTTTGCTTTTTTTGTTGCCACTAGAGTTTGGACTAACTGGCTGCTATCCATCTTGTACTGACCTTGTACTCCCACAAATGTAATTGCTAGATTTCTCTGCATTATGATCTGAACATTGTATGCACCCTGTTATTCCATAAATGTTTAACTTCCTTCTACTCCTACTTATGTTTTTTTCTTCACTTTTTAACTATTTCATACTTGTATACAATGTGTTATCCCTGTAAAGCACTCTGATACCCTAACAGGTCACTTTCACGCTGTATAAAACACTAAATAACTTCCATTGGACTTGATCCTTGTGGTGTGTTAGTCCTAATGTAATATGTGTGCCAACCTGTAATCCAACACAATGTTGAGTTGTGCCCAGTTCATGCTATCCTGCCTTCACAATGGCTAATTCCTCATTGTCAATTAACTGGATGCAACTATTGGTGTCTCCTCATTGTAGGTCAAAGTGCGTGTAGCACATCACAGACAATTGTGTGAATCATTCTACCAGAAGCAAGCAACACTAGATTGAAATTACCCTGTGGTCAGAATCCGTTGTGCTGACATGTATCTGTGTATTTCTTAATTTGATGTAGGATTCCTTTTGTAAGGTAGGCAATATAGTTCCAGCTGATGATGTAGACCTCATTTATTGTTGCCTAGTGTGTGGAATATTGTCAGATGTATTCCCTCCTTCCATGTTGTAAAAGTCTGTAAGTGATTATGTGATCAATGACTCAGAATAACTGAGTCATCTTATTTGCTATGTCCCTAAAATCATGGCAGCCTATGATTTGAACAATGGAATAAAGATGATCTCAGCCCAGACACTTGTATGTCTATGTTGTTGTGACATGGTAGTGATCATGAGTTGAACATTATTTATATAAAACATATCTATGCTTTTAGAAATCCCTAGTTTTGACATTTCAAATTTCACATTGTAGTACATTCACATTGTTATATGTGTGATTTATAATAGGAGACAATGCTTTGGTGATGTGTGTTTTTAATGAAGTGAACAAGGATAAGATAAAGAAATTAACTTACAATTCAACAGTGCCAACAGAAAGGGAAGTATTCAGTCATGGTCAATGAAAATATTGTTGTAGAGTCCAAATTGTCAAGAGTTCAAAGTCCAACATACTCCTCCCATCAGATACCGAAAAGTAGGCAGGAATAGTCCAACAAAGTGAATGTGTAGCACTCACAGGAGGACATGACGGTCAAGGGGGCATATTACCAACGATTAGCGGTATTTACCGCTAACGATGCTTAGCAACAAATTTTTTAACGCTAAGCATCGCCGGAAATTATCGCAGAGATAACTTGCTATTAGCAAGGTTTATCTCAGAAGTGATAAAAATCCTCGCGCTAACTGCCAAATGAGAGATTATCACTGGAAAACCAACTATAATCTCTCGAATTTTGGCATTAGCTTGATAATAGGGGCTCACAAACTTAGCCATGATATCCACCTTCCATAGGATATCATGGCTAAGTCAGGAAAATACCAGGTGTAAAAAAAGCAGTGCTAACCGCGGTTAGCGCTGCTTTTTTTTATCACTAACAGGGTTAGCGAACTCCTTGATAATAGGAGAAATGTCGCTTAACAACATTTCTCCTATTATTTTTCTCTGGAACGCCCCCTTTGCATCTCATTAGAGATGCAAGGGGAAGCGTAGAGAAAAAGGGTGCTAACATGCGAAATTGCGTGTTAGCACCCTGTTGCTGATAGGGAGATAATTTTATCTCCGCTTTCTTGGCTTTTAAAGCCATAAAAGCGGAGATAAATCCCTTGATAATATGCCCCAAGGTTTCTTACTGGTGGTGGTGGTTGTCTTGCCATCCTGAGCTCTCTCATTACAGCAGACTGTGCTGCTGATAGAATCTTTTCTGTTGGTGCTAAACACATCTCAGCATTGGTGTATAAATGTGATTTATGTGCAATTGGTGGAGTTTCTCTCTCATTGAATGTAACAAAGGTATATCCTGATGCACCCTCAATGATCCGGATCACCAGAGTTGTTGTGTTTACACATATGTGTAAATGGGTTGAAGCTAGCATGCTAGCTTGTACTGAAAATAATAGTTCTGTGTGTTCAATTGTCCAGTGTGTGCTTGAAAAATCTGGACGTATTAAGTCGTAGAACTGTTTTATCCGCTCTGTGTAATCTGGAATGTACATTTTGCCAAAATTCAGGAAACCCAAAATGTAATGGGTTTCTTTAAATTGTTTGGTGGTTGTAGAAGTGCACACTTCTTAGGGAAATGTGTCGCTAGGCTTTTGTCATCATTTGACAATTCAAATCCTAAAAATAAGACATTGGGGTGGGCAATTTTTTTAAAATCACCTTTGAGCCCATGTGAGCAAATCCAAATTATATGTGATCCACTATTGCCAAGTGTGTTGAAAGGTCATCATCAATCAGACAGCTGTCATCGACATAGGACAATGCCTGGTCATCATATTCTTGCACAGGTTCAGTAACCCGGGCTGAAAACAACCCCTGGCTCTTCTTATAACCATGAGGCAAATGACAGAACTGTTTTTGAGAACCCAGGCTGGTGAATGTGGTAAAATACCTGCTTTTAGGTGCTATGTTTTGGCATAATAATGTGTTTATGATGTAAATGTAAATGTATATATACTTGTAAAGAGCACTATCACCTTTCAGGCATCCTGGCGCTGTATACCGCTGTGGAACCCTTCCTGGCTTTCCCTGTGAGATGCCCCTTACTGGGCACCACCAAGGTGAGGCCAGGCATCCTAGCGCTTTTGGGGCCGTTGTGGAGATTAAGCAAGCTATTGCCCAGAGTTGCAGGGTGGGACCCATGATTAGAGTAGGCACCTAGGCGAGAATTATCAAGTCCGTGGACATTGAGCCCAAGACCCTGCCGCGTCGGGAATTTAACCCTGGTACCGGGCCAGACCTCTGCCTCAGGGTCTGCTGCTCTAATCGGTGAGCCACACTTGTCCAGGGTTGTTCTGTATTTTTTCCGCATTATGTTATTCATTTGTGCCGCACTATGCATTTTGTACAGGGAATGTACATGTAGCTGTATTTAGGTTTCTGCAATCTAATACTAGACAATTTGAATGGTCAGGTTTCATTACTGGTTACAAAGGAATATTCATAGGGAATGTGCAACTTTCTATTACGCCTTGGTATTCAAGTTGTGTGATTATGTCTATATTGATTTTTAGCCTAATGTTTAATGGGGAATCGTCTTTGAAGTTATGGGGTCCACCTCACTGGTATGACATGATAAGGGGAACCAAGCAAACACAAGGGAATGATGTATGGAGCACTGAAACCTTTCAGACACTCACCCCCTGTCACAGATCTAGGGTGAATCCATCATCGTTCTTTAGCTCACTTTGCCACCTCAGTTCAGACCCAGCCATATGCAAATCAGTCTTGCCCTGTGCCTCATGAGAACAGTCGAGCCCGAACTGCCAAGCCAGGTCTTCCCTGAACCGGAAACAAGCATCCTGGGACCGGTTTCGGGATAACACCCCTTATCAGCCAGGCTAGCTTGAATCCAGTGGCAAAGTGAGTAAGGGACCCACGTCTGGGCATACCCTGCCAACTTAGGGCGAACAAAGCAAATACATGGGTATGATGGATGGAGCGCTGAAACTTTTCAGACACTCACCCCAGTCACAGATCTAGGTTGAATTCATCATCATTCTATAGCTCACTTTGCCACCTCAGTTCAGACCCAGCCATATGCAAATCAGTCTTGACCCTGTGCCTCATGGTAACAGTCCAGGCCAAACTGTCAAGCCAGGTCTTCCCTGAACCGTAAACAAGCATCCCGGGATGCTTGTTTCTGGTTCAGATAAGGGATCACTGACAAAATATAGAATACAAAAATATAGAATACAAAAAATATTGAAGTAAAAATATAGAAAGCAAAAATATCGAAGTCCTATCTACAAACAGGTAAGTACAAAAATATCGAAAAAAATATATAGTCAAAATATCGAATTTTTTTAAATGTCTTAAACGTTATGTAAAATTAATGCAATAATAACTATATTTAACTAAAACATACTTAAAAATACTTAAATAACTTTAAAAGTATTAAATAATTAATTTAAGTTAAAAAAATAGACATACAATTTATTTTTTTAACACATATATATATATTAACATATTATTAATTAATAATATACAATATTTTTACTGTAGGATAGTGGGAGGGTAAAATGTACTATTACCACTCCAGCAACTGCAGCAGTAGGGTAAACGTTGGGTAGCGTAGGGGTACAAATTACTATTCCCACTCCAGTGAGTGCAAAAGTAGGGAAAGCGTTGGATAGCATAGGGGTAAAACTTACTATTCCCACTCCAGAGAGTGCAACAGTAGGGAAAGCGTTGGATAGCGTAGGGGTAAAAATTACTATTCCCACTTCAGAGAGTGCAACACTTGGGAAAGCGTTGGATAGCGTAGGGGTACAAATTACTATTCCCACTCCAGAGACTGCAACAGTAGGGAAAGCGTTGGATAGCTTAGGGGTAAAAATTACTATTCCCACTCCAGTGAGTGCAACAGTAGGGAAAGTAAATACTTCATATATTAATAAAAATAAATTAAATATTAATACCAATAAAAAATTAATTAAAAGTAATTAACAATTTAATATAATATAATAATTTATCAATTAAAAATAAAAATACAAATTAATTATTACAATTCATTACCTATTAATACAAATTAATTAGCAATTAACAAGTAATTAATTAGCAATTAAAAATTAATTAATAATTAATTCAAAATAAATACCAATAAATAAATTAAAATATTTAATTAATTACAATTGAATTACTTCCCACCCTATTCCCCTATAAACCCACAACCCGCTACGGGAAATACATTTTTTTTAAATTAACATAATTATCAATTAACATTTAATTAATTACCAGTGAAAAATTATTTAATGATTAATTGAAGATAAATACCAATAAATAAATTAAAATAATTAATTAATTATAATTAAATTACTTCCCACCCTATTCCCCTATAAACCCACAACCTGCTATGGAAAATAAATTAATAAAATTAACATAATGATCAATTAATCAATTAAGTAAAATTAATTACCAATTAAAATTTAATTAATTACCAATTAAAAAATAATTAACAATTAATTCAAAATAAATGCCAATACATTTAAATATTTAACTAATTATAATTAAATTACTATCCACCCTATTCCCCTATAAACCCACAACCCGCTACATAATTAAATTACGCAAAAATTAAATAACATAAACTTCTTTACTTAAAATTAATTATAAAATAAATATACACTTTTTACACATATACAAACATGCAAAACACTTAAAAAATTTGATATTATTAAAATTTCGATATATTTAATACCTATATTATATACTTCGATATTTTGACTTTCTATATTTATGAAAATCGATATTAAATTACTTACCTTAAATTCGATATTTTTGTTGACTATATTCTGTCCATTCGATATTTTGTCCATTCTATATTTTGACTTCGATATTAGTGCTATTCTATATTTTTGATTCAATATTTTGTCCGTATACCTCAGGGAAGACATGGCTGTAAAGGAAGTGGGGCAAGGAGCACACTGATATCTATTATGGAATTACCAATAAATGTCAAGAGGATGTGTCCAGAGCATTATTAATATTGGAACACTGCGATACCCGATTCTGCATGAACTTGTTAATCTAACTGTGGGAGATAAATACCTAAATAGTATTGTCCTGAAGAAGGTAGTGTGTGTATATTGTAGAATCCACCAAAATGCGTCAACGCTAGGTTTGAACTAGATACAATTACGAAGAGTAACTGTGATATATTGATGCAAATTCACCAGGACTCAGTTTTGATGTTGGATATTGGATCAGAATATGTAACAGGATTTTAGACGCTGTGAATTACTGTGCTCCCTCTTATGAGCTGTGGTTTATTTTATCTTATTGATTCATATCTGTTTTTATCTCATATGTATTGTAATTCAATCTGGGGAGATAGAGAATACATTTGTACATGAGTTTTCTTATATACGTCAATATTCCTATTTGTATAACTGGAATATAGTAGATGTCTTAAGAATTAAAAAAAACTTTTTTTAATAAAGGCCTATGATGTGATATTTCTATCTTTGTGGTATTTGTGTATGATTAATGGACTGTTTCTAGATGTATGTGAATAAGGCAGGGTAAAAGGTTATTTTATTCTGTGGTGATATTTTCTGATTCCAAGGGGAAGCAATTTTTCCTAATGCTTGACCTTTATGCCAGACACCTTCTTCTTTTTGAATTGAGGTTTGGACTGTTTAGGCTTATCTTCTTTTTCCAGAAAAGTGTTGTCAGTCCTTTTTCAGTTTCATGAACTCTTCTGATTGACGCTCTGACGGTGCTCCTATCCCTGAGCTTTTTCAGATGAATCCTGAAAGGAACATGATGAAATGTCTATCAGTAGCCTGATACCCGTCAAGCGTCGTAATACTGTCCTCGTTACACAGGTTGTAGCCTTTTCAGTGGCCTTCTGTTGAGAAGATCCACCCGTGACTTCGTCCTTTCTTTATATTTCTTATTTTCTTACTTCTTCTTAGAAGATTTGAGCGATTGCATTGAGTTATGTATTTTAGAGTTACTCTTAATTTGTGGGTTACTAGGTCAGGCTCCCAAACTATCTCCACCTATTGCTGCATAGGTTTCCTCAATAATTGTAGGCAACTCGTGCTCTTGTTCTCTCGGAGTCAAGGTAGTGAGTCTTTGTTTTACCGCCAACTCTGCTGCTGCCCCTTTAATGCTACTCAACATAAGGGCGGATACTGTGGCAAAATTGTCCATCTGTTTCACCCTCAAATCGAGGGCTCGGGCTGCCCCGTACTCATTTTGGATCTATTTAAGTACCTCTGGCAAAACAGCTAATGAGGTTGTACCATTTGTTCTGGTATATAGTGCAGCAAAGATTGTACCCCATGTTGTGCAGTCTTCTACCGCGTGAGCCATTCTTCTTGGCAAGCAAATTGTAAGTATTCTTGGTTTTTCCTGAGGTCCAATATGGGGAAATACTGCTTCAACCTTTTTTTGTTTCTTATGCAATCCAGATTGCATTTATTGTTTGTGGATTCATTCAGGTGTTGGCAATTGTGGTTGTGCAGTTTGAGCAGCCCTCGCAGAATTTATTGTCATGGATCGCATGATAAACTGTGTTAAACATCTATATATTTCAACCAGATCTGTGTACAATGTACATAGTTCTGTAGCTCTCAGATTATCTATATCTGGAAATGGTGTGTATACGGCTAAGACTGGCCATTTTGCTCCTTTATTGTTAAGGGGACCTACTTTAACGTTGTTGTATGTGTATGGTAGGGTGTCTTCCGACCAATTTTGTCGTTCTTGGTAAGTTAGTGGTAATCCTAGTGCTCATAAGCTGTGTAGTTATTCTTAACTGTAATAAGGTGTGTACTCCTACCTAGCGCATTGTACTCTATCATGTCTAAGGTGAGTGGATCTGCCCAATCCCTGTCGGGTGATCTAACTCCCCATAACCTGTGGGTAAGTGTCAGCAAGCTGCCCATCTCGGTGTAGAGTTGGAAGCATGAGGTGACATGAATCAGCTGTCCTAGATTTCTGGCATGGACAGACCTCTCAGTACCAGCGAACTGCTCCTCTGAATAAACAAAGGGTTGATGAACATCCTCCATGTTACCATGCTGAAGCCCCAGTCAGGTCGTTATTGTTTATTCTATTGTGACAGCTCTGTTGCTGAGCTGCCAAAAACAAATAACAACATCTTTGCATGCTGAACTTAGACCTTGTGAAGAGTGTTCAAGATGTTATGATATAGTGCCCACGAAGTGGTATTGTAAGCAAACTGAGTTCGCGGAATGTTATCCCGTGTGTATGCAAATTAATTTGTGTCAAATGTCATTGTGTTTAAGGAGAGAGAAGGCAGCATAAGAACATGAGTATATAAAGATGGCATTTCTCACCCTGGCCTAACACCAGTACGTGACAGTTAAGGAGAATAGCCAGTATTCCCTGGGTTTCTATTCTGTTTCATGGTGGGTGTACTGTATATTTGTCTTTTGCATCTACTGTGCACTGTAATGAACTTAGCAACTGTTGAAATGAAACACATCTCCTCACTCAAATACCGCCTCTAGACTTCCAGTTTTTGAACTATCTGTTGCCTGTATACATCTTTCTCTTTAATAATGGGCTCCCACCTGCTGTCCTTTTCTAATTGTGGCGCCATAGGCTCTGCTAAAAATGTTCCCCTTGTGTACTTCTATATATGGCTTATAATTTGGCCTGAATTGTTAGGCATGGAGGGGCGACTGGGCTCCATGATGTTCACAACTGCAGCCTCATTCATTGAGTCATGCTGCAACTGTTTAACCCTCTGCTTTACATACGACATATCATTTGTTTTAGGTCATGGATAGCCCTTGGTCCTCTTGCTGGCTGCCCCCTGTTGTTGATGATTCTTCCCTCTGGTCCATCCTAGATCACCCACACTGGCCCACTGACAACACTTCCTTCTTGTTCTCTTCTCTTTTGGAGGTTGCATAGTCTTTGTGTCTTTGGTCATAGGGCCTTTCCAGAATCTCGAATCTAGGTTTGTGCATTTCCCTCTCTTCTTTCCAGACTCAGGAGCTCTCAGGTGTATCAAAAAGTGTGACTTGCTTTGGTGCATCACCTTTAATATGGCTGTGTGTTACAACATGCAGCTCAGCTGCATTCTCAGTTTGCTTGAACTCAGTGAAAGATTTCCATTGTTGAACTTTAAACATGCAACCATGGAATATCATTTTTGAGGAATGTGTAGCAACAGGCTATAAAAGGCTTATATATGATCAACATAATTTTTTAACCCAATAACAGATTATAAACTATTGAAATATTTTTGTTTTCCATTGGCTATTTAGATTGCAGGTTCCAAGCTTATATCAGATTTCAATATGACTTGGAACTACTCTGTGTGGAAATTCTTACACCTGGAGATATAATAACTTGAAACATTTGTTGAAAAGATGTTGAAATTTGTAGCATCAAAAGTAGAAATGTCCTTTGCTGGCTATAACATTCTTCTTCACATGTATCAAATTCCCTTACGTAGATCCATCCACATGGCTCCATCTCCATACCTAGGGCTGGACTGTTGATCATATGGGGTAAAGGTAGAGCCTCAGGTAGGTGGGTAAACGGGAGCAGTGGGCTGCTTTCAAGATGATTCCATGCGGGATGTGCTAGGGGATCCTCAGCTTATCATGTCTAAAGAGAGGGGAAAACATTTTTCTTATATATACGTTTAATTCCCTACTTTAGAGGAGTGATGGAGCTTCTTCACAAGCAGTACGGGCCAGTGTGTCAATGGAGTGACGTGGTAGGGGAAAGGAGAGGACGGACGGACGGATGACGAGGCAAATAAAAAAATATATAAATAACCACTCCCCTGCCGCATCGTCGCATTGCCGCATCGGGCTCTCTCCACCCCAGTCACAGGCTCCCAGAGTCCACTGCAGCCAATCCTGATGCTGTTTTCATGCTGCTGAAAGCAGCGTCAGGATTGGCATGAGTGCCAATGATTTGCACTCCCAGTTAGTCTGGGAGACTGTGCCTGCTCTCTCTTCAACCTGGCAATGCAGCTCAGGTTGGAGAAAGCATCAGTGCGCGTGACGGTTTGGCCGTCCTGAGATGAACAAGCAGACCATCATGCACACTGAATAGCCGTGCAACCACTCTTCCACCAGCCTGTCAATCCCCTGGCCCGACCCCCAAACCTCGGCTCCCAGAGCAAAATTAAAAACGATAATAAACAAGGGTTTATTATCATTTTCTTTTTAATTTTTTTACATGCTGGCAGGTGGGGCAACGCTCCTCCACCATTGCGGAGGAACCGTCGCTGTTCACAAGGACATTTTAGAGTGCCTAAATAGTTGATCCTATAGTAGCCTTTTACATAACATTAATAATGAGAATAAATGGGATTTATATGGGAATACTCATATACAATTAATACAAATAGAAGTGAATTAGAACATGTTTGCTTTTACCAATAGAGAGTTTGACATTTTAACAACAATTTACAAGAACATATAAGTGTTCGCTAAAGAGTACTCCTATAGCATTACTTCCTGTACTCATTAATGCGCTTGTGAAACAACCAAAATAAATTTAGATTCTTTGCAAGACATTGAATAGTTTATCATTTCATGTTCAGAGCTGTCACTGGCATTTTAGCTAATGTATTTGAGAAATAGTGCTACAAATAAATCGTGGTCTGAAAATCTACAAAAGGGAGCTACATGTGACAGGCAGACACGCGCATTCATACATGCACGCATGCTCGCGCACACACACGTCCAGACAAGCGAAAAACCATGAAACAATTCTGCCACACTCAAATCACTACAGTCTGAACGCTCAAGATGTAATTATGTACTAAACACACCCCAGGCTCCCAAGCCACACGAGGGCCTTCTGCCTCACTAAGCTGGTCTCTGCCTGCAGCACAGTAATAAACGGAACCTTAATATGTGAGGTGTTGCATTTGGTTTGCTGACCAATGGTCTGTTAGCGGTGCTAACATCTTTAACATGTGCAGTGTATTGCCTTTTAAGTAACCGTTTATTGAAGTAGCGGCTGTGGTTAATAGGTGGTAAGATTTATTCCTCATTTTGGGTGCTGAATCTGGAATCTAAGAGGCGCTTTGGGAGCAGGCGGAGGAGTGGGAGAGGAAGGGTTTTACTACAAGTTACAAAATCGAGTAGTTCAATATGGGCTTAGTGCATCTGGCTGGAACACGTGCACAGAGAGTTGGTGTGCTTAGAAATGCATCCACCAAATGAAGAAAGCCGAAACACTCATTAAGGGTGGCAGTGCAAGCACTGAAAGTTATTCCTTTTAAATGGAAATACAACGAGGTTAATAAAAAAAAAGCAACGATATACGTTGAAGTATGTTAGAGATTTGTGGACCTGTCACTCTGTAATGAAACCCGGCTTATGTAATTGAATTTCTGGGTTTTATAAAGAGCAGAAATGAATAGCAGATCGCAACTGCATGCCACTATTTGCTCAAAAGAGATTATGCAACTGCCGGGAAATTGTAAAGTTGGGTGTAGTGGGGAGTCCTGAGTCCCCTGTTCATGCTCATAAAAATATGGTTAGTTTGAACCTTTCCTCGGCCAGCTGAAGCACAACTGACAAGGTCTCGCTCACCAATTTCTCACAATATTATATTTTCAGAAATGGATCCTGCTATTTCTCCTGCTTACAATGTATACATAGACTTTGATGGAAATCGAACAGCATAAGTAAGTCTAAACTTGTCGATTTCCTGGCTCCTGTTTTTTGCTCTCAGCGCCTACGTGGTCTTGTTCTTTTCTCCAGTTTAGTTAGTAATGCTTAACCTTGCCTCTGTCTAGAAATTATGAATACCGTTAGCATACATGCAAACATTTTGCAACTAGAAAGAGGGAAAGGTTAAAAATTAATTCCGGCGACTTCATTTTCAACATTGATTTACATTGAAGCAAAGGTAATGTTAGGCGGGAAACAGTAAAATAAAGTCATTTTTTGCTTAAAAAATCATGATTAACCTGCAGGGCCGGACTGGCCATAGCAGATACCGGACAGTTTCCCAGTGGGCTGGAAGAGTGGGGCCAGTTTTGAACCGGTGGGGGCAGTTTTTGTTACTGGGGCCCCCTGTAACAAAAGCTGCTGCAGTGTTTCCACCAGCATCCCCTCATCCCCCAAAGCCTGGGTCCAGTCCAAGTCAATTGCCAGGGCTGGTTTGTGGTCACCTGCCAGAACGGGAAACAACCTTTACATTACATTGCACTACCTTTACATAGCAGTCATTACATAGCAACATCCTTTACACCGCATGTCATTACAACGCAGCCATTACATTGCATGTCACTACAATGCATGTCATTACAACGCATGTCACTACAACGCAGGCATTACATCGCAAGTCATTACAACGCATGCCATTACAATGCATAGTACCCTTACACTATCCAACACTTACTCTACATGTGACAGGCAGACACGCGCATTCATACATGCACACATGCTTGCGAACATACAAGTCTAGACATGCGAAAAACCCTGAAACAATTCTGCCACACTCAAATCACTATAGTCTGAACGCTGAAGATGTAATTATGTACTAAACACACCCCAGGCTCCCAAGCCACACGAGGGCCTTCTGCCTCACGAAGCACACGAACATTGCACTACCTTTACATAGCAGTCATTACATAGCAACATCCTTTACATCGTATGTCATTACAACGGAGCCATTACATTGCATGTCAATACAATGCATGTCATTACAACGCATGTCACTACAAAGCAGGCATTACATCGCAAGTCATTACAACGCATAGTACCCTTAAACTATCCGACACTTACTCTACTGTTGCACTCACTGGAGTTAGAATAGTAATTTTTAACCCTCCACTATCCAACACTTACCCTACTGTTGCACTTACTGGAGTTAGAATAGTAATTATTACCCCTATACTATCCAACACTCATCGTAAATGCAATGTAATGGTATGCATTGTAATGGTATGCGTTGTAAAGGTATAATGCGATGTAATGGAATGCGTTGTAAAGGTAGTTTCTGAAAAGGTGATGCAATGCATGCGATGTAAAAGAATGCGTTGTAAAGGATGTTGCGATGTAAAAACTCCATTGTAAAGGCATGCATCGTAAATGTAGGCGATGTAACATCATACATTCGCCAGAACTGGGTTTGTTGGCATATACGTGGTAGGGGGCATTCACACTTTCGGGAGATGAGAGAAATGCCATAAATTAGTGGTCCTCCCAATTCACCAACCTTACACTTTTCCTGCCTCATTTAAAAAGGGGGGACGACTGCTGACCGACCACCTGCGAACCCCAACAAAGGTATCAATCCATACAGCAATGGCTTAATGCCTGTCATGCAATGGGAGATCTGCCTTATTTGGAATGGGGCCCCCAATGTATTTATTACATCCTTCTCTTGTGGAAACACTTTCAACGCAGGGATTAATGCCAGGCAGGTGGAATCTGTCAATTTGTTGGGCATTCCTCCATTGGTGGAGCAAGAGCCTCTGCAAAAAAGAACAATTGATGGACAGAATGCATAACAATGTCATACATTCAACCCAGTACAGAGATCTGGGCTTAAATCCATAATTTGTTTGCTCACCATGCCATTCCAGTTTGGGCCCAGCCATATGCAAATCAGTCTTGACCTTATGCCTAATGAGAACAGTCCAGCCCGAATTGCCAGGCAAGGTCCTCCCTGGACTGGAAATAAGCATCCTAGGACCAGTTTCGGGCTTTCAGACCTCATCAGCTGGGATAGCTTGACTCCAGTGGCATGGAGAGCACCGGACCCACATCTGGGCATACCCGTCCCACTCGAGGTGACAAATGCAAAAAGAACAATTGATGGACAGAATGTAGAACAATGTCATATATTCACCCCAGTACAGAGATCTGGGCCTAAATCCATCGTTTTTTTGCTCACTATGCCATTCAAGTTTGGACCCAGTCATATGCAAATCAGTCTTGACCCTGCATCCTATGGGAACAGTCCAGTCCGAACTGCCAGGCCAGCTCCTCCCTGGACTGGAAACAAACATCCTAGGACTGGTTTCAGGCTTTCAGCCCTCATCAGCCGGGATAGCTTGACTCCAGTGGCATGGAGAGCACAGGACCCACGTCTGGGCATACCCGTCCCACTCGGGGTGACAAATTCAAAAAGAACAATTGATGGACAGAATGCAGAACAATGTCATACATTCACCCCAGTACAGAGATCTTGGCCTAAATCCATCTTTTTTTGCTCACCATGCCATTCCAGTTTGGACCCAGCCATATGCAAATCAGTCTTGACCTTGCACCCAATGGGAACAGTCCAGCCCGAAATGCCAGGCCAGGTCCTCCCTGGACTGCAAACCAATAAAGAGTAATGTGCTGGTCCCACCATAAAAAAAGGTTTCTGAATTCAAGTATTCTTAATAATTTTCTTCCTATAGTTGTGTCTTGACCATCCAGAATTTTGGGAGAATATTGTTCTGCCTGTTTCAGAGACTTGTGGTGTGTAGGGCATTCTTGACCTTCATCAATCCAAGTTCTGCCTTAACCATGGCATTCAGATAATCTTGGTGGCTTTTCTTGATGAAATCCAGGCACAGCCAGATGAGGACTGCTCGTCTTGTTGTACTCAGCCAATGCTCTAAAACAATATATCCTGTTTACCCATTGTACTACCTTGTTTCAGCTACTGGGGTATCTGAGGTATCCGTAAGAGAGTTTCAGACATTATTATCAGGATGATACTAGCAGTAAAGGACAGAGAATGTATGTCTTTATCAAAATACATAATCTATGTAGCTGTAGTTGGATCTACATTGCCCTCCTTACGTTTCACCTTGTGTGAGACCATTTATTAGGAAACTCAGATACTAGATACTTCAGCTGCACAGCTGCTCTATTGACACTGAGAATGTTCTTGATTTTATTGAGAACAACGAAGTTGCTATGTTTTGTAGACCTGGATGTTACTTATCCTGTTAGCTTTGCCCATATTTTAGTGACTCCTTAATCATTAAGGCAAAAACAATCTTAGGATTCTATTGGACAGTAGTTGAAACGTCCTCAAAGATCTGGGATGTGGAAATAGTAGCAATAAGTAAGACATTTGGGCCCTGGTTCCAAGTGTTTTCACTATATATAGAAATGAACATGTATGACATAAGTTTACACAGAAATTCCATTTTAGTATATCATGTGTGCTTTGAAATTTCAGCAATCCTTTAATCTCTTCCAAGTCACGAAAACGAATACCAATGAGTTAGGAGCAGGCAGCAAAATACATTTCTGGTTGTGTATTACTGCTTGCTGGGGTCATATGCACAAATATGTCTGGGCCATTTTGTTCAGTCCAATGTCATCGTTGAAAATGGGAACATGTATGTTTTGGGAAAATTATTCAGACAGTATTTCATGTGGGATGTTAAGTTTTGACACTGGAGCTAAATTGTGCTATGCTATTGTTTTTTCCTAGGCTAGTGAATGCGCTTCTAGCATGGGAGAAATAACGTGCTCATATTTGGATCAAATATGTTGTAGCAATGTTCTAACACTGGGGACATTGCATCCTTAAAAATGCCTAACATGGCAATATTCAGATTTTTGTTTTTAGAGTTTATATAGCGCAAGCTAGACCCGAGGATATCAGGTATCAGAGCGCTTTACATGAGCACCAGTTTCATTACAGACATTCATTTTTGATAGGAATGGGGAGATTAATTTATATGCCCAGAATCACAGGATGTTGAGCGTCATTGCCAAGACTCGAACCCGGCTCCCCAGCTTCGAGGTCGACAGCTCTAGCCGTAAGGCTACAACCTCTCCCCAATTTTGTATACCTGTATGGGACACCCACCATCACTGAGGGGCTTTCATAGTAATTCTTTGTTTCACTGAGGGGCTGGCACTAGTTAGCCATTGTGGGATCTAGGAAGCCAAACTTGTGATCACCTATCATACGATTATGAGGTTCATTGATGGGACATTGCTCTGATGTGTGCAGTTTACCAGCATTTTGGCCCTGATTATGATGATGGTGGGAGTTGCCTCCGCCCAACATCGCTGCAGATAGGGAAGCGACCGACCTGAGGTCGGTGGTTTCGAAACAGCAATTAGGATGCGATCGCACATGTTGCGGTCGCAAACTTACATTTTTGAATGGGAGCTTGTGCGGAGGGCCAAAACCGCATGCAGCACAAGCTCCCATTGAAAAATGGCAGGGGTATATTATCAAGGAAACGAGATAAATATCGCATTTCCCACTTTGCGCTGTTTTGGCCAATGCCGGCTATCACTGGATTTAATCACCGAGATATAGCGTTATTATCAACGCATATCTCCAAGGCGATTAAAAATCCGGCGATAGCGGCAAAATGTGGGATTATCGCTGGGAATCCAGCGATAAACCTGCAGCGATAGGGGAATCCTTCTTGATAGGGAGATGTGGACTTAGACGTACAATCCACCTCCCATGATACAGATAGTCAAGTTAATTACCAGCGATAAACGCGGTTTGCGCAGCTTTTTTAATCGCTTCACAGTTCTGGGGCCGCGTTGATAATAGAGCGAAGTTGTGTCTGCGAGTGTTTCCATGATGGGTTAGTCAGGAACGCCTACTTTGCATGTCATTAGTGATATATATCGCTGACATGCAAAGTGGAAAAAAAACGACAGCTAACACCTGTAATCCTGCGCTAACGTCTTTTAACGTAGGCTCGTTAATAGGGCGATAAAAATAGCGCAGTTTTTTTGGCTAATAGTGCCACAAAAGTGGCGACATTGCCCTTGATAATATGCCCTCAGTTTTTACACATCCCTGCATCATGTGGACACAGTCCAGGGACATGATGGGGCACCATCGGGCCCCCAAAGGGCCATGTGTAGAGTGCCAGGGAGGTGGAGGCCCTACCAGGGGCCCCAAAGACACTTTCCAACAGCAGTTCCATGTCAGAAAGGCCCACATGGAACTGCTGTCGGAAAGTGGCATCATAATCTCCACAGCGGAAACGCCGTCTGTAAGACTTGGCTTTTTCAGCAGGTTTACCCCCAGATGTTTTGCTTTCTGGCCTCCTGTTTTTGACCGTATTTTTGTTGGTTTTAGAATGCTGGGCATTTTACCACTGCTATTCAGTGCTAAAGTGCATATGCTCTCTGTGTAAATTGCTATTATGGATTGGCGTTTCAATAATTGCCTCATTTGATTTACTACTATGGCACTAGTACCGTGCACTATGTGTTCCAGGTCCTGTAAATCAAATGCTGCTAGTGGGCCTGCAACACTGATTGTGCCACCCACATGAGCAGCCTCACAAAGGGTTCTCAGACCTGCCACTGCAGTGTCTGAGCACAGGTTTTACTGACATGCCGACCTGGCAAGTGCACCCTCCTGCCAGGCCCTAACTTTCCCTTTTATTACATTTGAGCCACTCGTAAGGTAGGCCCAAGGTACCCCTATGCAGGGCGCAGTGTATGTGAAAGGTAGGACATGTACTGGTCTGAGTGACGTCCTGATAGTTAAATACAGTGTAATCCGTTTTTCCCTATGGAAAGGCTATCTGTCCCATAGGATAGAATTGGAGATACTTTGTAACATCTTACAAATATACCTTCCCATTGAGACAAGATAGACACCCGTGACAGCACCGTGGTTTGGGGCACTGCTCATAAGTCACACGACCCATCACCCGTCACCACAGTCTGGGCCAGCTGACACCAGCTTCCATCAACCGGCACTGTCGCTTCCACCGTGACCTGTTAGCTCCGCCACAAGCAGCGCCTCAGTCTGTACCACGCGATACAAAAGGGGATGATGGACGGAGCGTTTGAACAAATCAAACACTCACCCCCAGTCAACTTATCTGGGTTTAATCCATCACCATTCTTTAGTTCACTCAGCCACCCCAGTTCAGACATGGCTATATGCAAATCAGTCTGACCCTGTGCCTTATGGGAACAGTCCAGCCCGAACTGCCAAGCCATGTCTTCCCTGGACCGGAAACAAGCATCCTGGGACCGGTTTCGGATTCATAATCCTCATCAGCCAGGCTATCTTGAATCCAGTGGCCAAGTGAACAAGGGACTCACGTCTGAGTATACCCTGCCATACTTAGGGCGAACAAAGCGATACAAAAGGGGATGATGGACGGAGCGTTTGAACAAATCAAACACTCACCCCCAGTCAACTGATCTGGGTTTAATCCATCACCATTCTTTAGTTCACTCAGCCACCCCAGTTCAGACATGGCTATATGCAAATCAGTCTGACCCTGTGCCTTATGGGAACAGTCCAGCCCGAACTGCCAAGCCATGTCTTCCCTGGACCGGAAACAAGCATCCTGGGACCGGTTTCGGATTCATAATCCTCATCAGCCAGGCTATCTTGAATCCAGTGGCCAAGTGAACAAGGGACTCACGTCTGAGCATACCCTGCCACACTTAGGGCGAACAAAGCGATACAAAAGGGGATGATGTTCGGGCTGGACTGTTCCCATAAGGCACAGGGTCAGACTGATTTGCATATAGCCATGTCTGAACTGGGGTGGCTGAGTGAACTAAAGAATGGTGATGGATTAAACCCAGATCAGTTGACTGGGGGTGAGTGTTTGATTTGTTCAAACGTTCCGTCCATCATCCCCTTTTGTATCGCTTTGTTCGCCCTAAGTGTGGCAGGGTATGCTCAGACGTGAGTCCCTTGTTCACTTGGCCACTGGATTCAAGATAGCCTGGCTGATGAGGATTATGAATCCGAAACCTGTCCCAGGATGCTTGTGTCCGGTCCAGGGAAGACATGGCTTGGCGGTTCGGGCTGGACTGTTCCCATAAGGCACAGGGTCAGACTGATTTGCATATAGCCATGTCTGAACTGGGGTGGCTGAGTGAACTAAAGAATGGTGATGGATTAAACCCAGATCAGTTGACTGGGGGTGAGTGTTTGATTTGTTCAAACGCTCCGTCCATCATCCCCTTTTGTATCGCTTTGTTCGCCCTAAGTGTGGCAGGGTATGCTCAGACGTGAGTCCCTTGTTCACTTGGCCACTGGATTCAAGATAGCCTGGCTGATGAGGATTATGAATCCGAAACCGGTCCGAGGATGCTTGTGTCCGGTCCAGGGAAGACATGGCTTGGCAGTTCTGGCTGGACTGTTCCCATAAGGCACAGGGTCAGACTGATTTGCATATAGCCATGTCTGAACTGGGGTGGCTGAGTGAACTAAAGAATGGTGATGGATTAAACCCAGATCAGTTGACTGGGGGTGAGTGTTTGATTTGTTCAAACGCTCCGTCCATCATCCCCTTTTGTATCGCTCAGTCCGTACCACAGCACTGGTCTCCTTCACGCCGCTGGATGACCGTCACCGAACCGCTGCCTGCATCATGACTCGAAGGCACTGCAAGCTGCTCCCACATTTCATATTGCAACTGCAACAGTTGCCACGCCCGGCTCGCACCGACGCGGTCAGCCAGAATCAAAGGTACTGTTTACGAGTATGCTAACACTAACGCCGGTCAGCACCAATGCAGACAGCTGGAACTATTGGATTCTCTCGTGTTCAGCACCATGGTAGCCCCGACAGAGCTACCGACTTCAAGGAACTGCATTTTAAAGTTATTCTTGCAAAGTGCATATTTTTGATTAGAGTATGTTGGTCTTTCATCGTTTTGATCTTGTTTGCCGAGATAAATATTGGTTATTTTTCAAAAACTAGTGTGGTGTCCTTTTGTAGTGTTTCCACTGTATTACTGTTGGTTATGTGCAAATGCTTTACACACTACCTCTTAGATAAGCCTGACTGCTTGTGCCAAGCTACTACGGGGGTAAAGCAGGGGTTATTTCAGTAATGTATCCCCTTATCAAGACTAGAAGGAAGGTCCCTATTTGGACAAAGGTGCAAACCTTTGCAAACTAGAGAACCCCATTTCTAACATGGGATTATGAGGTGCTTGATCCTGTCGGTAGCATGTCCGATTCCCCGGGCGGTTTAAACTCCGAACGCCGCCACTGTAATATGGAGGTCGGAGTTTAAACCTATTATGGTGGTCGGAAAGCCTCCGACCTGTGGTTGGAGGCTTTCCTACCGACATTGTAATTATACCCTCTGTGTTATCAAGTTCAATCCCTCTTAAGAATTGCACTTGATTCAGGTCCAACCGTCAGTGATGCTTTGATCAAAAAAACTTTATAAACCCTGATTCTGAGTTAAGGGGAAAATTTCAATCCCTACACATAAGTGAGTCTGTTCAGGGATTGAATTCTGAATTGTGTGGTAAACACCAAACCCCTGCAAATTTTCCTTTGGTGAATTTTGACACTTTAAACCATTCTATATTTATCAGGAGATGTTAGTGGTAGTGACAAAATCCCTCTTTTTGTGTTATCGCCCCAATTTTTTCGTTGACTGGTGTTGACATTTTTTTAACGCTGGGCCTCTGCTGTTCAGATCCCACAGTAAATGTAAATGTATTGCGACTTATATAGCGCACGTATCACCCGAAGGTATCAAGGCGCTTGCTTAGGGAACCCGTCCTGGTATTCCCCTGTGAGATACCCCGGCAGGGTATCCACAAGGTGAAAGCCAGGCATCCCGCCGCGAGGGGCCGTAGTGGAGATTAAGCAAGCTATTGCTCAGAGTCGCAGAGTATGACCCCGTGAGTCGAGTAGGCACCGGAGCGAGAATTGTCGAGTCCGTGGAATTTTTGAGCCCGAGACCCGCCGAGGCGGGGAATTGAACCCTGGTCCATGGCCGATCTCAGCTACCGGGTCTGCCGCCTCTAACCACTGAGCCACGCTGAGTATCTGCTTTGACCCCAAAAACATGATACAATTTGCTAATCCCCATTTGGCATAATTACCTTTCCAGTAAGGCCATATTATATGATACAGGAACATACACAAATGGCACGGAAAGTTAAGTGTCACCAGTGGTTAAATGGCCCCTATCCCCCGCAGCCTCTGCTACAAGGTCAAAGATGCATGCATTGTGTGGCAGGCACCACATGGTGCACTTTTTCTATTGCAGCTTGTGGTGGAGCCAGCAGTACAAGCAGCAATAGGAAATGTGCACGTTCCGACCTCCTAATTAGGAAAGCAGGACCGCTGACTCCTTGTCAGACAGTCCCGTTTCCGACACAATCCGACCGGCATCGTAATGAGGTCCTTAGTTCTTAATTAACATTCATTATTTATTAGCTGATTAATTATATTAATTGTATAATTATTTTTTTCTATTTTTATTTTAGGTGCGGGTTGTGGGGTTTGTAGGGGTACAGGGTAGGAAGTAAATTAATTCTAAATAATTAATAATTAATTAATTAATATTCATTATTTAATTAATACTTAATTATATTAATTGTGTAAAAAACATCTTTAGGGGCAGATTGTGAGGTTTATAGGGGAACAGGGTGGGAAGTAATTTAATTATAAGTAAAGAATATTTAGTTTTTAATTCATAATAATTATGTAAGTAATAATTAATTATGTTAAATGTGCAATTACATTTTTTCCCACCTTTTAGGTGTGGTTTGTGGGTTTTGCAGGGGTATAGGGTGGGAAGTAAATTAATTTTAATTAAGTAATAATCAATTTTTTATTGATATCCATTATTAAAATTATAATTAATGATGTTAATTGTGTAATTAATTGTTTGTTAAGTTACATTTTAGGAGTGTGTTGTGTATAAATTGGGAAGTAACATGAAGAAAATTATTTAATCAATATCTTTTTCATTTCTTTTTGCTAATTAATAAGTTTTAAATAATAATAATTTAAATGAAAATTATTTTGTATTCTCAAGTTCAAAATATTTTATTGCAAATTATTTCATAAGAGACAAACAATCAAAGACATACAAAAAAGATAAATAATCCGAAACAATCCATTATATTACCTAAATTACAATAACTGCTTAAACAATTCAATAGATATAATGATAGACGTTGTTATAGAAAAACTAAAAAGGAGGAGGGAGGGAGAGAAACAATAAAATAGTAAATTGCTAATAAAATACATATAGAGTTACTAATCAATATCCATTAATACAATAAAAGAATAATAGTTGGAGAACAAGTAATAAATATACTAATAATTCGATAAATAAACATCAACAGGAATCCAGAATGAATGATAAGCAACAGAATTATGACAAACCCGCGACATAGATAACTGAGCACCTCTTCTTGTAAAAATGACCCATGACCACTAAGCATGAACTGATAACTTTGAAACATCTTTCCAACAAAATATAATGGATTTTAACGCAGTTGAAATTAAGAAATTAAAGAGTTTACATTCAAGAGCATTTAAGTCCAGCGCTAAAATGACAGCTTTGCATATTAACATTTTATATGATTTATCTTCCTTAATATTTAGAATCTTTTTAATAACAACCCAAACATCATCCCAGAATTTGGAGATTAAAGGACAAGATTAAAGCATATGTTGAAGCGAACCGGGTTGTAAATTACAATGCCAACAAATATCAGATTGAAGAAGTTTAGCCTTAAATAAACGCACTGGAGTCCATAAACAATTAGTTTCGAAAAGTGAAACAGGCAACCATCCAGATATATTACTAAGCCAAATCTGTTCCCATGTATTATCAGATAAGGAAAGTGACAACTCATCATTCCAGAATGTAGCAATCATATTTATATTACTTCCTTGATTATTAGACAATTTCTTATATAGGAAAGAGACACCATGACGATTCGTTGAGACAGTTTGGATATATATGGATAAATCAGCGTGAGTATTAGAAGGAATAGTTTGCTTAAAAGAATCTAAGATCGAATTGCATAAACATTCATATTTTATAAGATCAGAATTAGCTAAACCAAACTTAGTTTGCAAAATCTAAAATGATATCAAAGTGTTGTTAGAATAAACATCAAGGTAAAAATTCCAGCCTTCATCCAAGAAAACCAAAAATTACCATTCCTATTTAATTTAATAACATTGCTGTACCATAAAGATAATTCATTAGTACTGCACATGGGATATTGAAAAATTGAATCTAAATCATTGAAAATAATTTTAGTGGATCTAATGATAATGGATTTATGAAAAATTGAATATTTGTTAGACATTGTTAACAGAGTGGGAAGTGGAAAAGGTTTCACAATGGATTTTTCAATGTGGAACCACGTAGGTGGATTAAATAAAACGGATTGATTAAACCATATGGCACTTTGTTTTAAAATAAACGCTTTATGATAAAGCATAAAATCTGGGATACCAAAACCAGCATTACCTTTAGACATTTCTAATTTGTTATAGCTAATACGGTGTGCTTTGTTATTCCAGAGAAATCTGGAAAGAAGTTTATCAACATCTTTATACAATTTTAATGGGAATTGAATGGGGATCATAGCAAGAGTGTAAAAGATTTTAGGAGCTATATTCATTTTAATGGATTCTAATCTACCCCACCATGACAGATGTAATGAAGACCATTTAGACAATTTATTTTTAATATAATCTAACACAAAGTTACTGTTGATTTTATAGAGGAAGAGAAAAAAATCCCCAGATATTTTAATTAATTCTTTTGCCAAATAATGTAATTCATAGAAATCATATCAGGAGTACAGTAAACATTTAAAGGAAAAAAATTCTGTTTTGTTAGTATTTGATTTATATCCAGAAACCATAGAATATTTTGTTATTATTTCAAATAATGAAGGAAAAGAGGACAAGGGATCACTGATAAAAAAAAGTACATCATCGGCATATGCTAAGGTTTTAATAATAACATCTTTAACAATGATTCCTTTAATATTTTCACATTTCCTTATAGTAAGCGAAAATTGAGTAGAAATTTGGCCATTAATAAATAAACGTGCAGTGGGTGCAAAATATATATAAAGCGGAAACCATGCGAATAAAAGCATCACCAAAATTAAAAGACGATAAGGTATGAAAAAGAAATTGCCAATGAAGTTTATCCAAAGCTTTTTCAGCATCCAAAGCCATGACTCCTGAAGGACTAGCAAACGTATGTCCTTGTTCAATGACATGTAACAAAGTTCTAGTATTATTAGCTGAATATCTATTCCTCATAAACCCAGATTGATCTGAATGTGTGATAGAATCCAATATAGGGGATAAACGTGTGGCCAATATTTTAGCATATAATTTACAATCCTGATTAATTAAAGAAATTGGGCGGTAATTAGAAACCAGAGTGGGATCTTTATCTGGCTTAGGAAGAACAATAATTAAAGGCTCAGTAAAAGACCCAGAAGTACTTCCTGTAAAACTAAACGCTGTGAAAAGTTGAAGTAATAAAGGTAAGAGTTGGGCTTGATATTCTTTGTAAAATTCTGCAGATATACCATCAGGTCCAGGAGATTTATTTAATATGAGAGATTTTATCACAGATAGGATTTCTTCCTTAGTGATGGGTGATTCAAGTCCAAGTTTATCTGATTGAGAAATCTTAGGTAGATCACATGAGGAAAGGAAAGAATCTACCAAAGAGTCATCATTAAAATCAGGTTTATTATATAATTTAGAATATAATTCCAAGAATTCATTAACAATATCTTTATGAGATAAAGCAATTTTACCATTAGGGCCATGAATAGAAGTAATTTGAGTTTTATCTTTTTTAATACGAAGGTAGTTTGCTAAAAGTTTTCCCGATTTATTTGCATTGAAACTAAATTTAGCCTTGGCCTTAGAAATCTGAATACCAGCTCTTTTACTAAGAATTGTATTGCACTCATAACGGAGCTTTTGTAACTTATCCCTATATTGTGTATCATTAGACGTAATAAAGAGACGTTCATACTTTGCAATTTGTTTTTCTAAATGTTTAATATTAGCATTGAAACTCTTATTTTCGTGAGCCATAATAGAAATGGTAGCTCCTCGAATGTAAGCCTTAAAAGCATCCCATTTATTAACCATAGAAGTAGAACCTTCAGGATTCAGTTGAAAATATTCAGTAATGGCATATAAAAGTTTTGGCTTGTTAAGATCATTGAGGGCTATGCTAGAGTTCATTCTCCATCTAAGCTGTTTGGTGAAAGATGGATTTAGATTTAAAATACAAGAAATCATAGCATGATCAGAAACATCAATATTACCAATCAAAGGCGTCTTAATAGAATAAATAGGTTGTCTTGTGACTAAGATATAATCAATTCTGGAATGGGAATTGTATGGATTTGAAAAGAAAGTAAACAGTTTTTCAGTAGGAAAGTGGAGACGCCAGATATCAACCAATTTAGTGGTTTGAAGAAACGTCTTAAAAGCAAAATAAACTTCAGGGGGAAGGAATCTTGTACGAGATAGTCTATCCAATAAGAGATCATAAATAACATTAACATCACCAGCAACAATTTAAGGGACATTCCCAATTTTTAACACCTCTGTTGCAAGAATATTCCAAAAACCAGGTTCATCCGCCGTGGGCCCATATACATTTAATAAAAATATAATAGAGTCATGAACTTTAACTTTAACAATTAAATATCTCCCATCTGTATCTGTAATTTTACTAAAAATTTGGCACTGAGATTTCTTTGAGAAAAGTATAGCAATACCATTTTCTTGCCATTAGCAGGAGAAGAAACAATACTGTCAACCCATTTTCTATTCATATAATTTAGGATTTTATCATCAACATGAGTTTCTTGCAGAAAACAAAAATCCGCTTTGGAACTGCCTAAATAATCTAAAATTTTGGTACGCTTAACTGGATGTCGCAAACCTTTAACATTTAAGGAAATTATTTTGATATTAGCCATACTGGATGAAGAAGAAGAAAAAAGGAAAGAAGAGGATAGTCAGAAAAAGCACATATAATAAGAAGTGAAAAAGAGAAATTAGTTACTCCAGAATACGTACAGGGACAGGAAAAGGTAAGACAAGGAAAAAACGACAAACAAAGTACACAAATATCAAGAAAGAAACGCACACACGCTTTACAAGCATGACCTGAACCGTTGCAGCCCTATAGAATAATACCGTTGATTAGTTCAGAACAAATGCAGCCGGAAGTATTCAGGTATTAGAGTCATGAGTATTCATGGAATGCTGTGAATGACGATCCAAAAATTGTCGCAGCTCATCCGAACGTTGAAAAGATTTTGAAAGATTGTCTTTCCATATACGCATTGTCGACGGATCAAAAAGGCCATATTTGAAACCAAGACTACGTAGTTGAGGGCGAATAGCAGTGAATTCTTTGCGAATTGCGACTCTCTCTTTAGCAAAGTCCTTATGAATAAAGATTTTATTCCTATTGACCATCAAAGGAGGGATTTCTCGAGCAGCTTTTCTTATCAGAACTAGGTGATGATGACGAAGAACTTTGAATATCATTTGTCAGGGTTTAGTATGCTGAGGATTGCGGTGAGAAGGTATTCTGTGAGCTTTGTCAATCTCAAATTTTTCTGGAATTTTAGGGGCCGATTATGATTGCGGTTTTTCCGCATCCTCTGGGCTGGCGGAAGCCACCGCCGGCCCGGAGAATGCGGAAAAACCGCTGCGGAGCCTCCAAAGACCCACCGCCATATTAGGATGGCTGGTGGGTCTGGAATTCCGTCTGCAGCTTTTCCGCCGCTGTCGCCTTCCGACCGCGGCGGAAAAGCTCTAACATGGAGAGCCCGCCAGTCATATTAGGATGGTGTGACAGTCATGCTTTATCGCGGCGGCTTTTCTGCCGTGGAAAAGCATACGGACTTTCACTTCGGGGGCCCCTTTGCGGTCCCCCTGGGTGAAGGGAGGGTGGGGGGTGCACATGGGGGTTACCTATGGTACCCCCCTGCATTTGCATGCAAATGCGATGCATGCATTTTTAACCTTGCGGCAAATGCGATGCATGCATTTTTAACCTTGCGGCGGGTGCAGCTTGAAGCTGCACCCGCCGCAATGTTAAAGATAGAGGATGTGACCGCCACCCTGGCGGTCACATCCTAATATGCTCGGAGGGAACGCCGCAGCCCTTGTGGACGTTCCCTCCTCCTCAGGGGTCGCGGACGGACTCAAGTCCATCCGCGATCATAATCAGCCCCTATATTTGTAGAAGGCCAGGAATCAGATTTTCCTAATATAATCTGCAATTGCCACCCTCAACATCCTCTGGCAAATTAAAAATGCATAAATTGTATTGCCTGTTGCGATTTTCCATATCTAAAAGCTGCACAGACATAGGTGATATTTTTGCAACAAGTGGGGTAAAGGATTCAAGCTTTGTCTTATTATCCTGTATTTTAATGGCATTATCAGAACTTTTCATTGATAAACTTGCCAATTCCTTTCACACATTTTTAATCTTGAAGGCAATAGAATCAGTATTGAGACGAAGTGGCTGAATTTCTTCTAAAATTAAGGCTAAAGAGGGTTCTGAAGACTCCACCGCTTTTGATTTGATAGGTGGAGGTGAAACTTGTTGCCTCCTTTTTGAGTGAAGATTATTTTTATTATCCATTTTAGGTGATATTAGAGATAATAAAACAGAAAAAGTAAAAAGAATGGTAAAATATAGAGGAAGCAGTGAAAAAGCTGTATAAGAGCTGGTGTAGCAGCTAAAATGAGCTATGGGAGTGGTTAGGCCCAAGCCAGGCCCTTTCCTAGAAGATTGCTCCGCCCCCCTGACTAACAAAGCTGGCTGTACCTGAAGGCAGAGCTGGAGCAGAGGCTGCAGGGCTACAAATGCTGCTTTCCTCGAAGAAAATGTCCCCAAAAACACAGCAAAACACAGGTAAGGGCTGCAGCAATACAGCGACCTTATTTGCGCTGCATTTGTATCCGAGAATCGGCGTTTTTATCGAAAAACGGGCGCAAAAACACCGGAGCTCACTCGGGAGCGGCCATCTTGTTTTCACACGATCGCGCAAATCCTATTTTGCATTCTAATTATAATAATATATGTCGTTTTTTACAGGTATTTAACATTGTAATATGTATTTATTTTACTTAATTTTTAAAATATATTTGCTTTTTTTCATAGTTATTATTTTATTTGCTTACGAAGGGGTATATTCACAAGAAGTAGAAAAAACACCCAAACGCAAACGGACCAACACCCAAGCACCATGGAGGCAGCCGTAGCAGGCGCAGTGGACGAGCGCAATCCCACAAGCACCCCGGACGACCAGCCAGGGACCTCGGGGACAGGGAAGGGCAAGGACCAGAAGAAGAGGAAGCCGAAGTTCAGTCCACAGGCGAACAGGATCATAGCCACGGAGGTGACGGAACACCATCAACAACTGTTCGTCACCTCCAACGTGTCATTGGGCACCAAAAATGAAATATGGCGGGACATTGTAGACAAGGTGAATGCCGTTGGAGAGCCCAAGAGGACAATGGACGAGGCCAAGAGGCGATGGAATGACATCAAGCGGAGGACCAAGGAGAACCTCTCCACCAACCAGAAGGCAGCAACGCAGACTGGGGGTGGGGGCCCAGTGCCACAGCTCGAGCTGGAAGACATGGAGGAGCTGGTGTCGACAGTCATCAGGGTGGAGACTGTGGCCGGAGTAAGGGGATCGGACACTGCTTGACAGGACACAACACAACTGCAACAGGGTGAGTGACCACCAGGTACTGGGGGACGGGTTGGGATGGGCACAAAGGCACACATGCACAATCATGCAGAGCACAGGGCACACCCACAATGACTCTGGGTCCTCGCCCAGATCTACAGACTGTCACAATGTACAATGCCATGCTGTCTGAATGTCAACATGTACCATGCAGCTACTTACATGTGGACACATTGTAATACACCATCTCCCCTTCACATCGCAGGGGCACTGTCAACACCTCCTGCAGAGCAGTCCCAGCCACTCTTCACTGATGAGGAGGAGGACAACACCAGCATCGACACCCAAACCATCCAAGACATCATTGACCTCATCCGCCACTCACCTCCAGGGTCAGGGCAGCCCAGCTACATCAAGGAGACCCCACCCACTACCCAAAGCACCCAGCAGAAGGCACCCACAACCCCGGCACTCCCCCAAGACCTCCAGGAACAACACATGGCCTTCCAACACCGTATGCTGGAGTGCCAGAGGGAAACAGCAGAGCAGGTGCGGTTGGGCTTTGGCATCATGGCAACCAAACTTGACGCAATCCTTGGGTGTGTAGGCCCACTCCATGGTCTCCAATGAGCCCTGACTGATATTGCTGGAGTCATGATCCGAAGAGAAGAACACCTGTCCGCTCAGAGTGGCTCCAGCGATACCAGCCGTGAGCTGGCACACATGCGGAGGCTCATTGAGGACATGGTGCGGATGGAGGCAGAAAGGATGGCAGCCATCACTGCATATCAGTGGAATGTAACTGGGATCTACCATGCCCTGCAAATCCTCATCATGGCATTGCTGCCACAGGCGTGGCGATGATAAATGCTGCGGCCCCCACACCATCCACATCTCCGCCCCCTGGTGTGTCTTTGCCTCCTAGTGCGGCAGGCCTATCTACCTCCAGCCCCTGATGTGTCAGTGCCACACAGTGCCGCAGCTCGTACAGCCACACCCACAGGTGGGGCAGAGCACACATCCGGGGACGATGATGTGGATATGCCTGTGATCAGAAGGACTCAGTAGCATTCATTACCGCCACCTGGCCTGTGCCTGCTTGGTCCCGCACATGGCCTCATGATCTTCCACCGACCCCTGATTCACTCAGATGCACTCACCTTGGACAACGACATGGACTGCCACATCCTGTTTGATGACCAATGACACAGCGACCAGACTGCGGACTGTGCCCTTCCTCTTCCGCAGTACTTGTCATCCCCGGAAGGACTCTGGCTGGCCCTCCATGGGCCCATATTGTGTAGTGTGTTCGGCATTGACCTGTACTGCTCCAGCTGCAGAACTTCACTGGATGCGCAGTAAACATCTAGTGACGCACTGCTGTGTCATGTCTTTAACCATTCAGATATGTATGTGTGGATGTATGTAGGGACAGTGATTTCCCTAGCGTCAATGATGCTCATCCTGTGGGATACCAGTCAGAGGGTGCTACATAGCAATTTGTGTAACGGGTCCTGTGGGCCCCACAACAGGGACACACGCAACAGCCACTTCCTTGTCCGGACATGGACTGAACCACGCCCAGTGCCCACCAGTCATTTTAGCAAGCCCTGCGCTTTTCTGGCGTACGGCAGGCCAGACCACTCCGCTAATGCTCCGGGGGGGCCTCATTGCTACCCGTCGCAGGCGCACTCGCTGGTAGTGTGAAGGTCACTGGTCTAGTTGTCAGCATGTCACAGTCACTCCCCGAGGGCACGTTTGCACGCATACCACACCCATCCGACACAAGCGTCACAGGCCATGTGACCCTGCAAATATAAGGGGCCGACGACGTCACATACCCCTCTGCCGATGGTGACTGGATGACGGACCCGAGGCCTTGAGGCTGGCACGGGCCTACCACCATGTGGCGCTGACTGGGGTTGAACAGGGTTTGTGGCACATGGTGCATTGCGGCTGGCACAGGCACCCCACCATGGGACGCTGACTGCGGTTGAACAGGGTTTGTGGCACCTAGTGCATTGCGGATGGCACGCGGGCACACAACCACGGGACGGTGACTTTGGGGTCACTGAGTCATTGGCACCTCAAGCTGCGGAGTGGGTGTGCAGCCTGTGATGATGCCCCGTCCTGGTGGTCCGGACTGTTCAGGATTTGTGTGCCCTGCTGGACCGCAGTGTAGGCCGAGCCAGCGAACAGCGCAGGCCTACCGCCACGTGGACTGCTTCCGGGATCACAGAGTTAGTGGCACCCATTGGGCTGAGCAGGTGTGCAGCCTGTGATGGTGACGGGTGCCCTGGTATGTCCTATGCCATGGAGTAATCAAGACCCAGCACCAGACATGAGACCTGGTGGCCTGCGCAGCGTGGCTGCATGGTGTGGAGGGTGCCATGTTCGCGGGCCCTCGGCTTGTGGCTTGCAGCGGCATGTGGTGGGACCTCCTGTCTACATGCCGGTGGCAGAAGGTGAGCAGTGAGGCCCGGGTGTGCATGGGCGGGTATGCTCCAATGGGCAGCGGGAGGGGCTGGGGTGCCTCTGCCTGGGTGTGCATGGGCAGGCAGGCAATGTTATCTTGTGCAAGGGTTTGTACTGTGCCAGTCATGTATCTGGACTCTGTTTCAGATGACGACTCTGACTCTGATGTGTGACCTGGTGTACTGCTATACATACCGGCAAGTGGTTGGAGACACACCGGTGGCAGCAGGTGAGCAGTGTGGCCTGGGTGTGCAGGGGCAGCACTCTCTCTCACTCTCCCCCTCTCTTCTTCTCTCTCTCTCTCCTCTCTTCTTCTCTCTCTCTCCCCTCTCTTCTACTCTCTCTCTCTCTTCTTCTCTCTCTCTCTCCCCCTCTCTTCTTCTTCTCTCTCTCTCTCCTCTCTTCTTCTCTCTCTCTCCCCCTCTCTTCTTCTCTCTCCCCCTCTCTTCTTCTCTCTCTCCCCCTCTTCTAATATCTCTTTCTCTCTCCCCCTCTCTTCTTCTCTCTCTCTGTCTCCCCCTCTCTTCTCCTCTCTCTCTCCTATGCTCTCTCTCTGCCCTCTGATGTGCGCAGAACACACCTTCTCATCATGTTTTTTGTCTTGCAGGATGTGACCTACGGACTGTCCCGAGGGGAACCGCCATGTGTCTTCATTTAATTTCAGTGTTCATTTCAATAAAGTTTCATTGGTTGCTTCGAAAGTGAATGTGTGATGCTCATTTCTGTGACGACACATGCATGCCACCAGTTGTGATTGTGAGACATCAGGCGGATTATTTCGTACATGTTTAGGTGTTGCTGATGGGGCATGTCTTTGGTCGGGGGTGCCAGGAAGGTGTTGTCCTGGGTGTGGTGTCGGTGGGTGTTGTGGCCCTCTTGGGTGTTCGTGCTGCATGTTCAGTTGCTCAATGGCATCTTTTTGTCTTCAGGTGTGGCTCTGGGCTGTGCTGCCTTTTGTGGTGCAGGCTGTGGAGCGACTTTACACCAGGTCAGAGCCGGTATAATTTCCTTCTGCTAACGCGCCTTCTTGCGTGTTTTGTGTCCTTATCGCCGATCTGGCTGGTCGTTGAGAATGTTGAGGTGCCGTGTTGTAGAGGCTGTTTGCACGGGAATGTCTTCTTGGCATCTCATTAGCGATAGTTGCGGGGGTCCTCTGTGGCGATGTTTTTTGCGGCTGCCATCGCGGGTAAACTGGTGCTGTGGGCTGTTAACACCAGCTTGTGAATGTGGAGGTAAATTTATCATGACTTTGGCTGTGTTAAAGTGCTGTTAATTCGGCAATAGCTCCATGTGAATATGCCCCTTTGTTTTTTAAATTATTTTAATGTGTTGAAGAGAATTTGTTTGTTTCTAATATTGCACTTACTGGAGTTCTGGAGTGAGACTAATACATTTTACCTCTCCACAATTCAACACTTTCCCTACTGTTGCACTTGTTGGAGTTGGAATAGCAAATTGTACCCCTCCACAATCCAACACTTTCCTTACTTTAGCACAGACTGGAGTGGGAATAGTAAATGTTACCCTTCCACAATCTGACACTTTCCCTACTCGTTCACTAGCTGGATAGGGAATAGTAAATTTTACCGCTCCGCAATCCAACACTTTCTCTACTATTGCACTCCTTGGGGTGGGGATAGTACATTTTACCCCTCCGTAATCCAACACTTTCTCTACTATTGCACTGACTGGAGTGGGAATATTAATTCTAACCCTCCGTAATCCAACACCTTCATTACTGTTGCACTGACTGGAGTTGGAATAGTACATTTTACCCTTCCACAATGTGACATTTTTCCAACTGATGCTCAGACTGGAGTGGGAACAGTACAAATTACCCCTCCACAATCCAACACTTTCACTACTGTTGCACTGACTGGAGTGGGAATAGTAAATTTAATCCCGCTGCAATTCAACACTTTCCCTATTGTTGCACTAACTGGAGTAGGAATAGTAAATGTTATCCTTGTGTGATGTAACAGTTTTTCTACTGTTGCACTCCCAGAACTGGGAGAAGTAAATTTTATACATCCTTAGTACAACACTTTGCCTACTTTTGTATAAAATGGTAGTGGTAATAGTATATGTATTAAGGGCCTCATTACGATGTCAGTCAGAAAGTATTCTGACCTACCCCATGTCAGAATCGTTTCCGACCGACCCGGATTTGGGGAGTCTGACCGATTACCATGTTTCCAAACACTGTTCGTTTGGACTCCCATTGACTTCAACGGGAGCCTGTGTTCCAACCGACACCACAGGCTCCCATCTCAAAAAGGGGTGATTGCGGAAAACCCTGCACCCTGTGGTGGGCATACCAAGGTGCCTGCCACACTATGCATGGTTGGAAAGATGGGAGCCAAGGGTAGCCCCGGGGGTCCCACCCAGAGGTCTCTGGGTAAAGCGGGGCCTGCTACGGGTCCCCAAAGTCAGATTCCGACAGCTGTTCCGTGTCAGACAAACCAAGTCAGAAAGGCTGTCCGAATCTGTCACTGTAACCGACTCGGTTTCTTCGAATGCCGGTCGCAACCCATTTGGAAAGACTGAACGGATACCTTTCATCATAATCGGGTGGTCGGCAATGTTTCCGAATAGTCGGAAACATGGGTTCTGACACCTATTAGGACAAACCGAATTCTGTTCGGAGGCTTTCTGATCGACATTGTAATGGGACACTTAATGTGCAATTTTACAATTTAGATTACATTGTAAAAATGTATATTATTGTTTTAGCTTATTTAAAATTATAATATTTATAAATATTATTGTTTTTAATGTGTAAAATGTTATTATTAAATTGTAAGAAATGTATGTTGTTTACTTTTATTTTAATTAAAATGGTTTGTTTTTAAAAAGAATTTGGCCCTGATTTTGATGTCGGTCGCAAAGCCTCCATCCTATTTTAGGAGACTTTCCGACCGACATCTTTGGTTTCAATTCCGACCGCTGTATTATGAATACGGCGGTCAGAATTGAAACTGGCGGGTCATTCTGGTTTGCTTCTGAATTGAAACTGGACGGTCATTGGCTGGCTCCCGATGGGTTCAGGGAGCCCATCGACCAGTTGAAACCAGCACTAACAGCCTGATTCATGTACGGGCCGTTTTGCGTGTCCCTAATAGCGATCAATAGCGACTCGCTATTGAGGAAACGCAAAACGGCATTCATGTACTTTTCTGAGAAAAAATAGCGACTCGCATGCGGGCGCTAAAGCCGTTAGCGACCCACAAAAAACGCAGAATAATCGCTATTTCCGGCTACCTGCGATCGGGATTGCGACTCGCAATCCCGATCGCACGAGATTGCGCTCGCAATCCCGATTGCACGGGATTGCGAGTCGCATTCTCGCGGGATCAGGAAAACGGGAAGACGCATTCCGAGCACCGTGATGACATCACAACCAGGAAGCAGCCAAATCCCACCCCCAAACACCACAGTGACGCTAACAGTCGACTGTCCACGACGGAAAGCTGCCACCAACCCGCCGTTTGCGCATCCCGACCCCGCCGAAATAGCGACCGCTATGTCAGACGACCCGCAGCCCGGACCCAGCAACAGCGCTGGCCGAAAGCGCAAATTGAAATTTTCTGAACAGGAGCTGGAGAACCTCATAGAGGGTGTGGTGGCCAACCACGACCAGCTGTTCGGTGCAAACTCCCGGAGGGTCCCCGAGCAGGAGAAGAGGAGGATCTGGGTGGGGATTGCCGCAAGTGTGAACTCTGTGGGAGTTGCGGACAGGTCCCTGGAGGAATTAAAAAAGCGGTGGTACGACCTCCGAGGGCGTGCCAAGGAGAGGGTTGCGGAGCGCCTTGGTGAGGCATCAGGCACCGGAGGAGGTGGCCCGACTGTCCCACCCAACACCCCCCTGGAGGACCGGGTAGAGGACACGTTGGAGAGGGAGGCGTGTGTTGGCGTCACCCCTCTGGACTCCTCCCACCCCACCCAAGACACCCAAGGTAAGTGGCATGCGACAGCGACCCTGTCCCTATGACCGCCCATGACCAAATAGGCTCACTCATTGGCCCTTAGTCATGCCGTGCATCAGGAAATGCCCTGAAGCATTGTGGGAGACGTAGTATGTCCACAATGTAGTACAACCACAATGCGGCCCGAAAGGTTCCAAAGTGCGCTAATACACAGCCACCCAGGGAATGACACCCAGCATGCATGTAACATCTGCACGTCTGTCAGTCACATGCACCTAATGAGTATCCACTTACCCTCACAGGTGCAGGAGATAGCAGCGACAGTGAGAGGCTGCTGATCGACGAGGAGGCCCAGGAGGAGGAATCCCTACCTGCCACCCAGCCACCAGCCCCTGCGCCAGCGCCAACACCAGCAGCCAGGCCACCCACCACACCTGCTGCATCCGCCTCAGGCCCACCGGCTGCCAAGGCCAGGCCACCCACCACACCTGCCGCATCCGCCTCAGGCCCACCGGCTGCCAAGGCCAGGCCACCCACCTTGCCTGCTGCATCCGCCTCAGGCCCACCGGCTGCCAAGGCCAGGCCACCCACCACACCTGCCGCATCCGCCTCAGGCCCACCGGCTGCCAAGGCCAGGCCACCCACCACACCTGCCGCACCTGCAACACCAGCTGCTGCAAGACCTGCAGCTCGTCCACCACCATCTGGGCCAGCCACATCGGCTACACAGCGGCCGACCACCAGGAGGGGCAATGGCCACTTCCACGCATGCATGAGTGTGGAGCGGCGCATGCTGCGTTTACACCAGCGCCAGTCGCAGCAGCAGGGAGCCATCCAGCTCCAGCTGCAGAAGATCGGCCGCAATGTTGCGGGAGTGGGCGACAGGGTGGACCGCATGACGGCGGCCATTGACCGCATGACGACGGCTATGGAACACAACACTGCTGCGCTGGTGAAGCAACGAAGTGTTGCTAGCAGGCGCCACCACCAGTTGCTGAGCCGGCTGTCCACCTACAGCCGCTCCAATTATGCCTCGGCAAATGCCACCACCCTGCTTGCGCGCCGCTCCTTAACCCAGCAGCACCAACTCGTCCAGTGCTGCGAGGATATTACCCGGGTGCTGGAGCATTTGACAACCGCGGTCACCGCACTGCACGCACCTGTGATTCCGGCAATTGTGGGGGGTGATGATGCTAGTGAGGGTGCCTCTAGTGTCAGCAGCCACTCTGCCACGCAGGCCCCCCCACCTAGGCGCAGCGCAAGGGCTGCCCCACCTCCAGCTGCCCAGGAAGAGGAAGAGGCTCCCAGGCGCCTGGGAATTGTGCGCCGGAGACGCCAATGACATTGTGACAGGGACACAGGCGCAGGCTGAACTTAAGCCTGCAATGGAGCGTCTCATGCAGTATGCATGAATACTGCTTTTTGTATATAGTTGTTACGAAGACCCATTTATTTTTTTGTGATTCAAACAAATACATTTATTTTGGTGCACACATACGCCTTGTGTAATCATTACAGTTTGCATGCAATTGTGATATGTGGGGTGGGGGAAGGGGGTGGGCTAGAAATTGTTAGCTGTGATGTGGTTGCGACGTCTGTGGCCTTCAGCTGGGTTCTCCCCGCGTGCATGGTGCGCATGTCCTGGTGGCCGGTCGTCCCCCTCAGATTCACTGCCTGAGATGTCAACTGGTATCCGGCGCTTGGTTGCAATGTTATGAAGCATTGCACAGACAGCCACAATGCGGCAGCACGCTGCAGGACTGTAATACATGGCCCCACCTGTCTTGTGCAGTATACGGAACCTGCTCTTGAGCAGGCCAAATGTCCTTTCAATACAGTTCCTTGTCCGGATGTGCGCAACATTGTAGCGGCGTTGCTGAGGTGTGGCAGGGTTGAGGTAAGGGGTCAGGAGGTATTCCCGTAGGGCGTAGCCACTGTCACCTGAATGAGAGGATGCAGATGTTGATTGCCTGTGCAGCGCAGTTACTTCATAGCAATGTGACATTGTCGACAAAGTGTACTTACCAAGTAGGTGTCCTTCCCCAAACTCTCCCCTGATCAGTCGTGTGTGGAGTCCGCTGTGCCTGAAGATAAAGGAGTCATGGGTACTCCCTGGGTACTGGGCCACAATGTCAGTGATGATGGCCTTGGCATTGCAGACCATCTGTATGTTGAGGGAGTGGTACGACTTCCTGTTGCGGTACATATACTCCGTGGCAGCTGGTGGGCAGATGGCGACGTGGGTACAGTCTATGCAGCCAAGGACATGGGGAAAATGGGCAACATTATAAAATTGAAGTTTTGTGAGGTCCAAATCCTGTTGGCTCGTGGGAAATGTGATGTGCCGGTGGAGCTGGGTGAGCATGGCGTCAACAAAAGTGTGGAGGCAGCGTGACATGGTGGGCTGGGAAATCCCCCCAGCAGCGGCTACTATGCCCTGGAAACTGCCGGATGCCAGGAGGTGCAGGCTGCACAATACCTGCACATGTGTGGGCACAGAATTGTTTCGCCTTGTTGGGTGCTGCATGATGGGGTCGAGTTCTTGTATCAGCCAGGTGATCATTTCCCCATTCAGCCTGTATTTAGCATAAATCTGTTCTCTGGTTTGCCCCAGCAAGGTGACCCGCTGCCGGTAAATCCGTGCCTGCCTCATGCGTCTCCTCCGTGCTGCTCGCTGTAGCCTTCGCCGCCTCACCACCATGTACATCCCAGGCATTGTGGAACGCCTATTGCTGCTGCTGAATGTCCTTATGTGTGATTGGTCAGGCCTGGACCTGTTGGTGATTGGCTAACAGTTTTTCAAAATTTGGTTAATCATGGCTTTTATGGTTACCACCTGCTTTGAGTTGTCCTTAAATTGCGCCGCGCTAATGTGCGATTTAGCGATTTTTCGCTAATGTATTTCTTTCATGAATGCCGATTGAGACAATATTGCGTTTCGCTATCCAATTCGCAGATTCCGTGGTTGGTCGCTATTTCATTTTCGCTAATGCTCGACTTCCCGGAGTCTGCGACTTTTACAGCGTAATCGCTATTCCGCTCGCTATTATTTTTTAGCGATTTCGCTATTTCGTACTTGAATGCCGATTCCGTGTTTTGCACCCGCAATTGCGTTTTCGCAGCCATTGCGGGCGCTATTTCGCTTCATGAATCAGGCTGATAATCCTTTAAGGACGGCGTTTCGGCTGTCTGGATTACGATGTCGGTTTCCCACATGCTTTTTATGTTGGGCTTTCTGACATGAAAAGCCTGTGTTAAAGAAACTCTGGGGGGGCTTTAGCAGGGTCCCTTTTCAACAGCGGCCTCCAGTTGGGGGGCTGGAGGACATATATGGGACCTTATTTATGAGGCAGTATGTCACTTTTACGCCGCCGGTGCATCACTTTTTGCGACGCACCAGTAGCGTAAAAAATGTGCCTTGTTGCACCATATTTACAAAGTGATGCATCTAGGTAGATGCGTCACTTTGTAAACCCCTGTGCCACATTATACCTGCACCAAGTATAATGTATGCAGGGGGGGCGTTCTGACGCAAGAAATGGTCATAGAAGTGATGCAGTGAAATCTATAAGATTTCACTGCGCCACTTCTGGGACGCAAATGCGTCAATATCTTACGCCTGCCTCACAGCAGGCGTGAGACTGACTCAGGCCCTTTCACATGGGGCTTGCCCCATGTGAAAGGACACATTGCTGGAGTTGCGTCACTTTTGTGACACACTCCAGCAATGCGTCACTTTTGCACCATACAGATACGTCAGAAATACTGACGTATCTGTAACTCCTTGCGACATGATGCTTCATGCAGTAAATATGATGCATCACATGTCGCAAGGAGGGCGCACTAAGAAGTGACGCATCACTGCTTTCACCCAGGGATGCGTCACTTCTCATAAATGAGGCCCATGGTGCCTCCTTGTCAATCCCTGCACCGAGTCACAGGCACCGTCTGGTGCCTGCCACGCTGTGCAGGGATTACCAAAAATTCCCATTTCTCTATGGAAGCTTGTGTTGTGGCCTGTTTCTGTTACAGACTCCCATAGAGAAATGGGACTCTGTGACCGCACCATGTGCATCACATCCTAATACTACAACCAGTACCGCCAACCACAACGGTGTCGGGCTGACTCACATTTGCCCGTCATTGTAATTACACCCTATATGTTCTTGCAGTGGTTAAAATATACGCATATTAATTTGTTTATTATTACATTATTTTTTGAAATTATAATATAAACTAAAAGTATTAGTTTAATAATAATTTTAACTTCATATGTGTAAAAATATATGAATATATATTAATATATTTAACGTCATTTATGTAAAAATATATTAATGTTTATTAATATATGTGTGTGTAACTTTTTCTACATATGTTTATTTTTTTAATATATATTACATCTATTTTATTTTTATTACATTATTGTGACTATTTAATATATTTAATATTTACATTTATAAATATTTATAAAACGATATTTAATACAAAAATATTAATATTTTTGTATTTACCATTATAAGTATAGAATGACGACATTTTTGATAATTATATTTGGTCACAGTATATTGGTATGGCGATATTTTCATAGGCAATATTTTGTCAATGAACCATCTTTAGGTTCTGCTAATAATATATCAGACACACAATAATCGCTGGATGGGTTAGCAAAGCAGATATTTATGAATTGGTGAATGTATCCTCGGATTAATGAACTGTGCTTTAAACATGGCTGTAATTAGTACTTTTAACCTACAAGGAACTTAATGAACAAGGAAAGCTAAATTCACGCTTTAGTATACAGTAAGTAAACACAATTGTGATGAATAATGTTAATAAACATTGAAGGCTGTATTCACAATTTAATCACAAAGAACTTTATAGTGTCCATGCCATGAGACTCATCATGAATACCTTCTATTTTGTCATGTAATGCCTTCTTGTTTCACCTTGAAAAAGTCCACACAGGTGGTGAACATTGGTGCTCTTAGGAGATATGCAGTACTTATATTTTAACCACTGCAAGAACAAACAGGGCTTAATTACGATGTCGGCCGGACTCAAGTCCGCCCAACACCATTGCGGAATCGAGACCGATGACCTTGAGCCGGAGGTTCCAATCGTAGCATTACAATGAGACCACACATGGTGCGGTTGCATACTACCATTTGTTTATGGGAGCTTGTGCTGCAGCCGTAAACCGGCCGTAGCACAAGTTCCCATAGACAAATGGGAGGATCTGTTCATCCCTGCACCGCGTGAAAGGCACCTCAGGGTGCCTGCAGCATGGTGCAGGGATTAACAGGGAGGCAACATAGGTGCCCTATCGGCCCCCAACTGGAGGACGCAGGGTGAAGGGGGCCCTGCTAGGGGCCCCCAATGTCACTTTTCGACAGGCTTTCCATGTCGTAAAGCCCAACATGGGAAGCCCGTCAGGAACCGACATTGTAATCCCTATGGCAGAAACGCTGTCCATAGGGATTACAGGCAGGCCTCCGATTGGCCGTCGAGCTTCTTGAGCCTGTCAGAATCCAGCAGGAATGACCGGCCGGTTTCACTTTCGACCACCTGCATCGTAATGCAGTGGTCGAAACTGAAACTGCGATGAGACTCGGCAAACCTCCAACCTGTGGTAGGAGGCTTTCCGACTCTCATCATAATTAGGCCCGACCGACCAATTAGGATGCGACTGAACACTGTTCGTTGCACTCCTATTTTTTACAATGGGAGCATGAATTCCGACCTGAATGCATGCTTTCATTGTAAAATGTCGAGGTGCAGTTCATCACTGCACCTTTATGTGTTGGAAAGGCCGGCACAGAAATGTTGTCAGAATCTGACATTGTAAGCCCTTGGGCGGAAAGAGCCGCACTTGGGAGTACTGAGTTCCGACTGGTGGACGAAGCCGGTTGGAATGACAGGTTGGATTCCATTCCGACCTACACCATACTAATGGGTCTGTCGGAATGGAATCCGACCGGTTGATTATGATGCGGTAGGAATGGCGTCAACCGACGCCGTTTCCTAGCGCACCGTAATCATCCCCTATGTGTGTACCAGGGTTTGGGCTTCTCCTTCGCTATTGGAGGGAGGATTGTTGAATCCATGCAAGTGTCTGAGTTCTGGCATCCTTGTTTTTGTTTGCTTGATTTCACTCTTTTTTTGTTTCTTATGTATAGTAAATCCCCAAATACTTGGAAATCTACTAAAATTGTAAGAGTAAACCTATGATTCATGTGATTCTGACTTTCTATGAAAGCTTTCCAAGCCTGGTCACTATGTATTTTTAGACCTTAATAAAGGAATGAAAAATAGTTGGAGCAAAACACCTATCTAGAGACGCATTTACAGAATATTTAGCATCCTGTACTAAGCACTACTGTGTTGATGTATGTAATCATCAGCAAGCAAGGGTGGGTCAAGCTGTACTTAAAACATTATTCCAAACAAGTACTTCAACCAATCGCTAGCCACCACAAAGGGGAGCTCTGCTTTGCATTCGATGCTAAGCATATGTATCTATGGCCAATACATGCTACAGATGAAATATTCTTACACTGAAAGTATCTATTCGTAGCGTGTAGTGCGGTGGATTCATATGCATCCACCCTCCTCCCCTGAAGCTTTGTGTTGCATTACTTAACATTTAGACAGAATTCAAGACGCTAAATGTGCAAATAAAGAATTCTATCAAATACTCAATGAGTTTTGCAAACCAAATTGCCTAGAAGGAACTCATCCTGTTACTCAAGATTTCACAGACAATCTGGCAAATCATTACAAGGACAAAGCAGACACGTTGGACTCGTACTTAAAACAGATACAAAGCACCAGCACTAACCCTTGTACAAAACAACAATCCAAGAATGCTCTAATCAAGCCTCTCCATTCCTTCCAACACATATCACAAGATGAATTTATGGACCTGGTCAAAGCAAGCAGGCCTGCTGGCAGCCCTTCTGACCCCTGTCCACCACAAACTTTGAAGACAATTCTTTTAACAGCCTCTGCTGCCATTCCAGTAAGAAGAATCATCAATCATTCCTTAACTACTGAAATATTTCTAGAAGAACTCAAAAAGTCACACATATGCCCTTTACTGAAGAAAACAAACGTGGACCCGCTGAACCCTGACAACTACAGACCCATTACAAATGGACCTTTCCTGGGCAAACTGATAGCAAGAGCAGTGTTCACCCAGATGTCACAATTCATTGAAGAGAATTACATACTTTCAGACTTCCAAACAGGATTCCGTCCGGGAAGAGGCACTGAATCTGCCCTCCTTGCCCTCTGGGATGACCTGAAGAATTCAGTTGACCGCAACGGGGTTGCCGCGCTACTCCTCTTGGACCTCTCAGCTGCCTTTGACACGGTTGACCATGACACTCTGAGACAAAGACTCTATGAAGCCGGCATAGAGGGAACTGCTCTAGACTGGATCACGTCCTACCTTCGAAACAGAACTAATGTCATCCATACCCCACCTTTCTCATCCAAACCGTACTGCACAAAAGCAGGCGTCCCTCAAGGTTCTATTATCTCGCCCATGCTTTTCAATATCTACATGAAGTCATTACCTATACTGATACATAAATTTCACCTCATGTGCTATAACTATGCAGATGACACACAAATACTCCTTCAACTGGAATGCCCCAAAGACATTGGAAAATCACCAATTTTCAGCTGTTGCGATCGTGTGCAATTGGAAACATTACAACCCGCTTGCTGCATGGCCTAATGAACTTGGATCACTGCCTAAAGTATCGAAGGAAGTAAGAAACCTCGGAATGACCATGTACTCCAAGGTGTTGATAAATGCCCAAGTGGATAAACTAGCAAGATCAAGATTTGCCGCTATAAAAACACTGCGACTAATTTTCCCTCATTTGGGATTTCCACACAAGGTCCAAGCTACCATCTCCCTTGTTCTGTCCAAACTCGATTACGCCAATAGCCTTTACCACGGGTCACCTTTAACAACCATGAAAAGATTATAACGGATTCAGAACTCGGCTGCCAGACTACTCATGCATATCAAACCGCGGACCACATCTCCCCTGCCTTGAAAGCCCTGCATTGGTTACCGGTTGCCAGAAGATGCACATTCAAGCTGCTTTGTATCACCCACAAAGCTACACATGGAATGGGACCACTCTTCATCAGGAATAAAATCACCGAACACTTTCAACAAAGGAACCTCCGCTCTAAAGGAGCATCTCGCCTGAAAATCCCACCATACAAGAAAAAAACCATGGGTGGCACATCCTTCTCTGTTCAAGCAGCCAAACTATGGAACTCTTTACCCCCCAACATAAGGTCCACCAACAACCACCTTATCTTCAGAAAACTACTCAGGATGTGGCTCTTCCCCACATAAGCACCATAGGCAAACAGAAAATTACATCATATCCCTCTGTATATAAGCATTTGTTTTCACTATAGTTATGTACCTATGTTTGTGTACTACTTTGTATAAACATGTAAAATAATTATGTTGTTGAGAGAAAATAATAATAATAATAAATAAATAAAAATCATCTTTGGTCTACATGTACATACTTCCATTGTGCATCTATGTACCTGGATCTGTGTGTGTTACTTTTCTCCTGAAAAAGCATATCCAATGCACGACCCTATTTCTCATCCTGTGCCTCCAATCAATATCTTTAATCTACATATACTTACCTCCTTTATGTATCTATATACTTTCAATGTACTTATGGATCTATATATTTATCACTTTCTTCTATTTTAGCCTTTCCAATGCATTACCCTATTTCTCAGCCTATACTTCGCTCAATATATCTTCTAGCCCAACCTTCTGACTCATCTCAAACTTCTTTCTACTACTCTTTCCAATGCACTTCCCTATCTCTCATCCTATACATCTATCAATATATCCCCAACATACACTCTCTCATTTATCCCAAACCCCCATACCACTACTAGCAATATCTTTAATCTACATATACTTACCTCCTTTATGTATCTATATACCATCATTGTACTTATGGATCTATATATTTATCACTTTCTTCTAATTTAGCATTTCCAATGCACTACCCTATTTCTCAGCCTATACTTCGCTCAATATATCTTCTAGCCCAACCTTCTGACTCATCTCAAACTTCTTTCTACTACTCTTTCCAATGCACTACCCTGTCTCTCAACCCTTTACATCTATCAATATATCTCTACATCCACTCTCTCGTTTATCCCAAACACCACACCACTACTATGATCTCCAAAATAACCCTTTCTAGACTCTCTCCTACTCTACACCTCCTTCCATCATCTGACACCTCTTTTTACTATACCGCTCCCCTAAAACAAACCTTTCTAAACTCTTACATCTGGCTCCTCCCCTCCAAAACTCCTTTTTACTCATCCAAAAGCCTCCTCCTACTGCTAAGACCTAAAAAACCTTCACTCTTTTATCCCTCCACTATCCTTTTCATTCAAGATTAACAGACTAACATGTTCACTTCTCAAATTCCATATTCAACTATACTAATTCACCACTAATCCTTTATTGGGTTCCAGAGTAGCGTGCTACTCTCCAATAAAGAGTCTCAACACCCCATCAGGGTTACAAGTGCTATATAAATGCAAACTTTTTTCCTTTTCTACCCCTCCCTAACCCTTCTCAATCCAAATAACTGACTAACCTATCCACCACTCAAATTACTCTCATGGTTCACCATACTAATTCAACACTAATCCTAGTGGGTTCCAGAGTAGCTTGCTACTTGCGCTTTAAACCCCCATCAGGGGTAGCAAGCGCTATATAAATACAAACCTCTTTCCCTCTTCTATCCTGCCACCTCCCTTCTCTACCCAAATAACTGAATAACATATCCACTACTCAAGTTACTTCATGTTTTACTATACTAATTTTCCACACTAATCCTTTATGGGTTCCAGAGTGGCATGCTACTCACCAGAAAAGCGCTTCAACGCCCATCAGGGGTAACACAGTGCTATATGAATGCAAACCTTTCTTCCCCTTCTATCCCTCCGCTATCCTTCTCACTCCAAATAATCTGACTAAATATCCACCACTGAAATTACTTCATATTTCACCATATTAATTCACCACTAATCCTTTATGGGCTTCCTGAATAGCATGCCTCAACAAGCGCTGTATAAATACAAACCTTTTTCCTCCTCTATCCTTCTGCTATCATTCCAAATCCAAATAACTGACTAACCTATCCAATACTTAAAATGTACTTGCATGTTCCACTATACTAATTCAACACTAATCCTCTATGGGTCCAAGAGTAGTGTGCTACTCGCTGAAAAAGCACTTTGATGCCTCATCAGGGGTAGTAAGCGATATATAAATGCAATTACAATACAATACAATATCTGAAATCTAGCAGTGGTCTTCTCAAAAGATAGCATGAATCGTGGCATAGTCACAATTTATCAACAGATTACAGAATAAATTGATCATTAGTGAGCCAGTGCTCCATCATGCTCACCTTGGAACAGTAGTGAATGTAAGCAACAGTACCATACTAGGGGCATATTATCAAGAAAACACAATAAAGATCGGATTTCCCACTTTGCGCGATTTTGGCCAACGCCGGCTATTGCTGGATTTAATCACCGAGATATCCCATTATTATCAATGCATATCTCCAAGGCGATTGAAAATCCGGCGATAACGGCATAATGCAGGATTATCGCTGGGAATCCAGCGATAAACCTGCAGTGATAGGGGAATCCTTATTGATAGGGAGATGCGGACTTAGCCGTACAATCCACCTCCCATGATACAGATAGGCAAATTTTTGCAGATGTTAATTACCGGCGATAACCGCGTTTAGCGCAGATTTTTTAATTGCTCCGCGGTTCTGGGGCCGCCTTGATAATATTGCGAAGTTGTGTTTGCGAGTGTTTCCATGACGTGTTAGTCAAGAACATCTACTTTGCATGTCATTAGCAATATATATCGCTGACATGCAAAGTGGAACAAAACCGACAGCTAACGCCTGTAATCCTGTGCTAACGCCTGTTAGCGCAGGCTTGTTAATAGAGCAATAAAACTATTGCTGCTTTTTCGGCAAAGTGTGCCACAAAAGTGGCGATATTGCCCTTGATAATATGCTCCTAGGACTCTTACTGACAGGTTCCCGGAGTATTGTGGGTGTCTCTGTGTAACACCTCCTCCCACCATGGTGGACTCAGGCATCCCATTTACCAGGAACCATCTCACCAGAATGTCATGTGGAATTCTCCCTGGCATGATAGTTTACACCAACAAAGATGAGATATGCCTTAGGTTGAGGTCCCACAACTGCAGTTTGCTAAGAAAGCAACAAATGTAACATTATGATCCCAGTAATGTGTGACTTTTGTTAGACTGGTGGTGTTGGGCTTTTTAAGGCTTGCCTAAGACATGTACTGTCTATTGTGAGACATATTATTATCTTGCAGTGAGCTTAAAGCCCTCCCATTGCTTTCCATTGGTTGGCTTTATTGTCATTCTCATATCCTTACTACTTAATCATAATAATAATAATAATAATAATAATAATAATAATAATAATAATAATAATTATCTGTAAGGGCTTTCCTTTTAATTCATGGGCAATATTTACAAGCCCCTTGCACCACCAGAGCATCACTTTTTTTGAAGCTCCTATGCACAGTGCAGGCCCATATCTACAAGGCCCTGCAAAGCCACTATGCGTGGATTTTCAAAGTTTTGTAGATAAGGTGTAAGGCCATGCAGTGCAACTCGATGTGTTGCCTTACATTGCGGCAGGGAGGTGTGCGATGGGTGTTGCTGTGGGTGTTCCCACGCAACATACATGGAATTTGACACTGGCCCAGATTTACAACATAACGTGAATCTGAGGTAGCACCAAAAACTTACAGCTCCCCAGAGCAGGTGTAATGAGGAGAAATGTTTACATTTCTCCTAGTTTTTACCTCTTTCCATGTGTGCTGCATTTTGCAGCACACATAAAACAAGGAAAATGCCTCTCGTGATTATTTTTGAGCAGGAAGGTGCTCCCTCCTGCACAAAATAATCATGCCAACAACACAGACACCCTTGCACCATGGTGCAAGGGTGCCTGCTTTGGTACACGGCTGCAACTTTTGTGCAGGTGATGACTGAAACGAAAGGAATTCACTGTATCTTGTAAATACGGTGCATTCTCGACTTTTCGAATTGGCATAGGGCAGTGCAACAAAATGACCTAAGGTATTGCCCTACGCCAATTCATAATAAATATGCCCATTGTGTTTATCCAGCCCCAGAGCATGAACACATCACTATGTCCTTTCACTGTTTGCTTTTCCAGGTGCTATTTTTTTCTTTATTTGTATGCTCACTATGAGCGTGTATGTGTTTTCCTGCTGTCTCCCTCGTGAGTTTCTTCTCCCTGATGTGCTCTATGTTCTTCTCACCCGTGACCTTCTCCCCTACGACTAACCCCTTTCACCTGTGTGTTCTCCCTGCCAGCTCTAAGTTGCTCTCTTTTGATCCTGCTTTCACGCCAGTGGTGCTTTCCCCCACCCGTAACCCATATTGCTTCCGCCCGCATCCCTGTGTTACTTCTGCCCCACCTGCGACTCCTTGTTACTTCCTTCACCAGTGTTGCTTCCGCCCCTCGTCCCCTGCGTTGCTGCCACCTCTGTGTTGCTTCCCCTGTATTGCTTTCTCATACCCACTTTTTCTTTATTTGCTTTTGTGCTTTCTTTTTGTCTTTTTAGTTAATGATCCAACTCGGATCATTAACTAAAAAGAACAATAATTGTGGTTGTTTCATTTTGTAGATACAGGCATCTACAAAATGACCCAGCTGGCTATGTCAAAAGCTTATTCTCTATTTTTTTTAATCTTTAGCCATGCAGTACAGCATCGGGGGTGCTGTGCTGCATGGTTAAAATCATTGGCAAAAACAATAGATCCAAAAGGTGAGACTTGTTTTACTTTGTTAATGCTTTTTGACAGTTGGTAGCAATTTGATTCTGTCAGCGCTAGAGCAACTAAGGGAACCATTTGCCGCAAAACACCCCCCTTAAATATGGCCCTGGTATCCCTGCCTTTACAGAGCTTTTTTGGACTGCACTGCCAAGCTACACCAGGGTTAACTTCGATAGTTCTGACTTTTTTTTATCAAGATACAACTACTTTTCCAATTTGATGTGGTATAGATAAATGGATAAAGCACGTCCATTCAGCCCTCTTCATTTTCTCTTGTTATGACTTTGCAGAGCGTGTTTGGCAGGAATTCCCTAAGGTTTCCTTCCTAGCCCACTGCTTTCACACAACTTTTCAAGCGTTTGGATGCGGGGCACTTATACATCTATGGTGGAACCAAGGAAAGATAGCAGCATGCAGGCTGCCCCAGGCCACAGCCTCTCTTTAGTTTCAGAGATGCAATCTCTCCTTTTTTCCATTCCACCAGCCCTGTCTGAACTGAGGGCAGATGAGTCAGTTCGACTCACACATATTACTGGCTCTGCAGCTGCCTGCAGGCCTTGAGAAATACACTAATATATTCTGGAGGGGGTGCCAACAAAAACAGATCCAAAATAGTTCCCAAACAGTAACACAAACACCCATGTGGACCACACACAATCCTCGTGCCCTGCACGCGGGTCCACAGAGCACCCACTTGCTTTGGCTTTGTGAGCATCAGATGTTAGCACAGGGCTGCAAGAGTTCATTTCACTGAGCCCCCAGAAAGGTGTGCATTCACTGTAAGTTATGCACATTTTACATTCTTTCCTTAAACCCTCACCTAAATTCCTTGTCTTTTGTATTTTACAAAGATGTTGTTAGATGCTCCTCTGTGATTAGAAGGGCCAGGCTTCTGATTAGAATTAGTTGGAAACAGAAGCACTAGAAAACACCAATAATATCACACTTGTGAAATAAAGATGACAGCTCACTGTGTTTCCCAGTTTTTTCTTTTACGGACTTTATAAGTCTTGTTTTTAGTGATAACCAAGGGGCATATTACCAAGCAATAGCGATAATTATCGCTATTGCTTGGTTAGAGACAAAAATTTACCGCTGAGCTGCGGAGATTTTTATCGCAGATAAACCTTGGTATTACCAAGGCTTATCGCAAATGCGATAAAAATCGGCCGCAATGCATGAATATCGCTGAAAAGTCAGCGATATTCATGCATTACCGAGCTAATGCTCTTAGCCATGTTATCCACCTCCCATTGGATAACATGGCTAAGAACTGCTCAGGGCAGGTGTTAGCTTTTGGAGATATTCGCGCTTAGCGCGAATATCTCCAAAAGTTGGTAATAGGAGATAGCGATGTTAGAGACTGTTTCCAGTCGCTAACACCTTGGAACGCCCACTTTGCATGTCATTAGTGATAAATATCACGGACATGCAAAGTGGGGCCCAAGATGGTCGCTATCTCCTACTAGCTGTCGCTAACTGGTCATCTATTTTGTGTTGTAGGAGAATGAACGGAGAGGCCTTCCTCAGCAGGATACCCGTCCCCCTAGAGCCAGAGGTAAACTCAGAGTGTGCCACCATTTTGTAGCCCCGGCGATCTAGCGCCCGACAAGCCGTACTCGTGAGGTGTGTTTCCTGCAGGAGAACCAGTGCCAGGCCCTGTCGCTTGAGAGCCTGCAACACTAGCCCCCTCTTGATTTTGTCTCCCAGTCCGCGCACATTCCATGTCAACAGTTTTAGGGGGGAAACCGTGGTCCACTGCATTGAGTTAGTAAGGGCGTGCGACTGCGAGCGTTGTGTCATAGTGAAGTGGTGTGAGTGTGGATAGCTCTGTCCCTCTCATAAGTACAATACATCTGCTGCCTTGTCTAATGGTGTGTGTGAGTGTCTTGTCGTGTCTTGCCATAACGTGTGAAACGTAAACAATAACAATAACAGTTGAATTTTCCCTCCCTTCCCACCTCCCTGCTCCACGGACAAAAAAACGCCCGCCTCCCCAACTTAGCAGAGTGCTTTGCCCCATCCCCACCCATTGTACTTGCTTGCGGGGGTAAGGAGTTCCGCGATGGCAACGGCCCCATCTGCGCTTAGCGCGAATATCTCCAAAAGTTGGTAATAGGAGATAGCGATGTTAGAGACTCTTTCCAGTCGCTAACATCTTGGAACGCCCACTTTGCATGTCATTAGTGATAAATATCACGGACATGCAAAGTGGGGCCCAAGATGGTCGCTATCTCCTACTAGCTGTCGCTAACTGGTGTTAGCGACAGCTAGGTAATAGGGAGATAATTTTATCTCCGCTTTCTTGGCTTTTAAAGCCAAAAAAGCGGAGATAAACCCCCTTGATAATATGCCCCCAAATGTCTGCTTTCAATTGGCTGGAAATATACTTATTTTTGGGGTGTATGATGTATTTGTACGTTTTGCAAACTTTCATAGATTTGCCGCTTTCGGTTTTTTCAGAGTGAGTGAGAGTCTGAATATTAACGGCGCAGGACTATAACCTCAGCCTTCTTCACTGGTTAACCCTGTTTGCCAGGAGTGCAAATAAAAGTTCATTTTTCAGGCCTTCTCTGAAATGTAAGTAATTTGTCTCTTCTCTGGGGCGGTGCATTCCACAGTCTGTGGCTCTGGCTTCCCAATCTAGACGCTGTTCTCATGCTATTAAGCAGCATGCACGAAACGTCTTGATTGGCCAGAGTGGGCATGCCCTACGCTCCTAAAGGCACTGTAGGTCTGTGTTTGTTCTTCAACTCAGCTGTCCAAGACAGCCGGGTTGGAGAGGTTTGAATTGCCCATGTCATTTGGCCGTAGCAACGTAGCCGGGCAAACCAACATGTGCATTGCAAACTTAAGTGGCCACTCCTCACCCCTGCCAGTCATTGGCAGCAACGATGCAACTGGCCACGCCCTGCCCTCGCACTCTGTTTGCTGCAGAAAGCAAAAAAAAGGTAATAAAATCATTTTTCCACCATTTTATTTTTAATGCTTTCTGTGAGGCACTGCCGCCGCTTCCACCATGCTTCGGTTCTTTGAAGATTCATTGAGTAATTTGATGTGGCACCATTCGTGCAGTTGATGTTGGGAGTAAGGTATAGTGGGGAGTATATTTCTATAGGTTCTTTCCTTAGTTTGAAGGCTGGATTAATGTTTTCGCACGTTCAGACAGGAATATCAGCACCTAATTTTGGTTTCTTTTCAGCAAGTCAATGTGCTTCTTAGGGAGACAGGTGAAGACAAAATAGCAGTCGCCCAGGCGGCGCATGGCTTGGACTCACAATAACTCTCCCAGGTGGCCTGTGCTGGGGAGCAGTAGAGTTTTCCAGATTGTAGTTTAACTTGGCTGGTTTGGAGCTGTGAGTAAGCTCATCTTGGTCTGAATCGCTCTCTTTTGCTTCCTTTTGCTCCCTCTCTCTCACACACACACACACACACACACACACACACAAACACACATATGCTCACACACAATCATACACACACTGTAGTGCACTGTAGTGGAATGTCAACCTAGACTACTAGCCATAAAACTATCTTGCCTGTGTCCTTGAAATGAGGGGCCCTTGCAAGTACCTTTCCCTCAGCAGAAAGCATCACTCAGCAGTTATATGTTTATGTAGACTTGTGGGTCAACAGAGGGTGCTTTCATAAATGAGCAATGTTTACTTCCCTTAAGGGATAACACCCAGCTGTATAAAACTACTGACTCGACTAATTCAGTGTAAATGGCTTTACCGTGTTTGCTAGTATCACTAAACACATAACACACTCTTCCTGTAGCACCCTTTGCTCTTGTTTTAGTTTATTTTAATAGAGTTTACATTTTTCTTGCTGTTAACCACAACTTGGACACGCACAGGATGAAAGCTGTCCAAGTACCCTTTTCAAAGTAAGGAACACTTCTTTTACGGTTTCCGTGTGCACAGTGTCCCTTTTGTAAAGGTATTCATATCTTATACGCTTTTATATAGACAGAGGCAGATAAACATAATTGAAAAATATTGACGGTAAGGCCCTTTCAGTCTGTAAGTGTGCCTGTTGATTCTAAATTGTTAATGATCAATATCATTCTATTTTTCCTCTCATGTTGCTAATACTGCCCGTTTATGAGGCACACTTTCAGGAAGGCCGCCACCGATTCACTTTCCCTTTATATGCAGATGATGAGTGCGCATGCGCAGTGTCTGCCCTCAAAAATATGCTTGGGACTTTTGAAGAAGTTCTATTCCATGTCTGTACGAACTCAGTGGGCGAAGTGGAACAGGGCTATTCTTGTTGGTATGGAAGCGTCGTTGTGCTGCTGGGGAAATAGACTATAGTCTGAAGAACTGAGGACATTTCTTCCAAGACAGCAATGTTATCAAAACTGTAACAAAAATGTTTGATTTAGAAAAAAAATAGGTACTGGAGAAAATAAACACCTTACCTAACCTACCCGAAAAAAATGAAACCTCAGCGCATCCACCTTAGTGGTTTATTCCTCTCAGAGCTTTTCTGCCGAAAATTCGAGGTTAATGTAGGGCTACTTACTTAAGGTGGATCTTTTTCCAATTCTGAAAAACGTTTTTAAGTCTGATGGTAAAAATATTAACTGGAAACAGCTAGAATCTGACTACGTTCATAGGTTAGCCACAGAGTGTGACTTGAGCCCACCCAACCACATGGAAGACTACACGTGTAACTTTTTTTTTAAGCTAGAGCTATTAACTCCTCTTTCCTTTCTTCTCTAATCGGTATCGAAGGGGAAACCAAATAGCCGAATAAACAAGCATTGGCAAAGCCATAAGGCCTCGCCTTTATGAGAGGTGATTTTTACGTTGTTCTATAGTAGTGGATTTGTATAGCACGTGCATTGTGTACTTATTTGTGTACAATAAGCTAGCATTGAATGTTTGCTGTTGGGAATACACCTGCACATGACTAGTAGTGTGTCCTGATTAATTGTAGTCTGAGCCCTTTACAGCAGCACCGGGATCTGTCAGTGGGCCTCTAACAAGACACAGCATGTGTGAGTCAGGGTGCCTCGTGCTGTGCCCACTCCATCCACTTCCCATCCTGTTCACGTTTTCTTTTTTGTAAATCAGTCTAGTGGAGTGGAAAAAATCATGACAACTCTTGTCGTTGTTAGTATGCAGTGCAGGCTCGGCTCAGAAGGGGCTTATCTAAGCCAGGGTGGTGTTTGTCCTTCAGAAAAAGTGAACAGAAAATAACGAGTACTAGTGAACTAACAGAAATAGAGGTGGAGTCACTAGTGGTCGCATGACAAACTCCCTTACAGGCCATTTCTAACACTCAGCCTCGAGCACACACTGTCAATATCATTCTAACTGTACTGCACCAGCGATAGTACTGTACAGTGTATACTAATTATTCACTGAAGCTAAAAAATGTTAAAACAAAAAAACATTATGGTAGTGGTCTTGCTCTGTGTGTCATCTCAAGTACTCCGCATAGCGTATGCTGAATACTGCAAAATCCACTCGCATCCTCATGTGTGTACAGGATAACTAATTCCCACAAAAAGTAGCTATTCTAAATAAATGGAGAAAACACTCAGACACTTATATCCATGCATGTCAAAAGGCAGATTGTTTCCATGTTAAAGCAGTCCACAAATTCGACAACACTTTACAGCCAACCGCTGCTTTTACTGGTTTCCCATGATCCTTCCTTTTTACAAATAAACTGGAAAAGGGAACTGGCAGAAACAAGATATTGGTGGGTCCCCTTAAGACTTCATCAATGCCAGGTGTATTGATAGCGCAATGGCAGTCTGCCTTGAAAAGCAGTGTTATTTTCCAGGTCTGTCCTCCCTCTGATTCTATTAGCGCTTCACCAGACTTGTAGATCTCTGATCCTTGCCTTCAGGTTGACAGGGAGGTGTGCTTATCTGATTTGCAAAGTGCGGCGAGTCAGCCAGAAGGAAAGGCAGCGAAGAAACACACAGCCACTTCTGAATTGTGCAGCAGCTGCTGCCCCTCTCAACAGCACAAACCAGATCGTGGTCACCTTTAATGATAAATAGTGATGAGGTTATTGTGTGGGGCATTTATGTGCTCAAAAGAATGAAGCAAAGCAAGAGGATGGGGCGGACGTATGGAAAATATATCTATTTTGAAAGGAAGCCACCTGCAGTACAAACAATGCATTTACGGCTCTCCGCAGCTATGAAGCCAGCTTTTAAATAGTTCAGGCAATAATTTCCTTAATAATGCACACCCTTTAGGATTAGCTGGGACTAGAGACCTTTTGACGAGCTCTCCTGAAGCAGGGAGATGGTGCTTCAATTTGTGACCAAGGCAAGGAGCGGTTGTGAACGAATTGTTGACATGCGTTTGAAAAGCAGTCTTTAGCCAGTCTTGTAAAACAAAAAATGTTAAGTTTTTCACAAAACACTCTGAAAGTAACACCGAGAACACACAAACAAACAAATTAAAAGCTTTAGCAACAACATGACATAAGAAGACAAGCTTTACCAACAACACGACATAAGAAAGCGGACTCTTCCTAAAACACAGGCCCTCTGCAATGAAAATAAATTGTGTGCTATTACACTAAAGTGAAAAGATACAAGTAATTGGGCTGTGCTCCATGGGAGGGAGCAAGACACTTGAAGGAAGGACATATAACAAAGATGAATCACATTGAAGCAAGCTTTTGAGAACGACAGTCTAATAAACAAATCAAAAGCGGTAGGCAGGCTGTAAGCCTACAGAGTGAATACAGCATGTAATCGCAACAAACCAGAGCAGTGTTGGGCCACAAAATAGTTAAGAGGCATGAACTTGAAATGAGGGGGATTTACCTGTTGCCGCCAATGTCCCAAACTGTACAGAAGTTTAAATCCCACTTGGAAAAAACTGCTTGTTCTATTCCATACTCGTACTGGCTCAACCCATTTCCAGATAATTCATACACAATCACGCAAATCCTAATTAAGTCCTATTCAGGACAAAATGTGTTGGCTGGTCTGAAGTGCGAAGTATTGAAGAAACATAAATAAATGCGTAAATGGTTGAGAGAGACCCCTTAACACACCAGGGGAATAGGGTACTTGCAAACAGTGAAAAAAAGGGGGACACCACTAAAAGTCAATCATACGCTGTATTGATAACACCAAAGTTAGCCCATATATTAGCAATGGTCGATAACACTATATAGTGCACGAACAAAGGATTCCATAAATCACTTTTTTTATTATTATTATTCTGTTAAAAACACATATCATAAGTATTACAGATCATGAAAACAACAAATTATAATTTCATTAAAAACATACACAATATCAACACCATCTTATTTCCATAAATCTATTGCAGGCAAAGAAAATTATCAGACAACAACTTATTTTCACACTATATCATAAAAAAACGAAAAAGGGGAGAGACAGACACAGACACTTCTATTTGTCATAAAAAATGCACATCAGGAAAACCAATATTCAAAAAGAACTAATCCTGGACCTGCTTAGTTTATCTTGTCTGCAGGATAGACTTTGTGCCTTGATTGTGCGAATGTAGGCGTTGACGCGTTTCGATGGCTTTTAACAATAATCTGCCATCTTTTTCAAGACAGAATGATAGGTCTCTCCTACTTTAGGGCACTGGTTGGTTGCCACTTAAAAGATTTCCTTATTGCATATTGCTTTTCTGCATTTCTCCTGATTCTCTTGTTTTTGTTTATATAACCATTGTGTCTATACGTTGGTTCTTAATCTCCTATAGTTTTTCGGAAATTACTTCTGTTCGGCAAACACTTCCCGTCTGCGGTGTCCTTTCATATTATTTTAAAAACAGCCCCGTTCAGTCTCTTTCTCTTCTCAAAAAGGCGGGGAGCTGCACCGGCGGTTGAACCTTACTTCTACTTGTGGAGTTACTGCCCTGTTTCTCTTCTCAAAAGTCCATACACCATTCAGATCCTTGGTGTGAAATTAACCTTCTGTCCCTTGTTGGTTTTTACTTCCCAAAGGTGCTGGGACCGCTCTCTTTCACACCAAAGTCGTCTGTCATCGAGTCGTCTGCAACAAAAAGCCAGTTTGTTTTCATGATCTGTAATACTTATGATATGTGTTTTTAACAGAAAAATAATAATAAAAAAAGTGATGTATAGAATTCTTTGTTCGTGCAGTATATAGTGTTAGAGACCATTGCTAATATATGGGCTAACTTTGGTGTCATCAATACAGCGTATGATTGACTTTTAGTGGTGTCCACCAAGGGATCTTCCCCCTTTTTTTCACTGAAACATAAATAAAGACATTCTTTTTGGAAATCCCATTATGGCTCTTTCCATTTAAATTGACTGAAAGAATAATATTGTGTGATGAAATTGGGAATTACTCTGTACTTTCAGAATACGATTGTTATGAAATACTTGAAGTGATCCTTCTTTAGTAGAGTCTTTGGCGAATACAACATGCCTCAAAGAGACAGCACATGCGCTGCCTAGGCAATACTTAAAAAAACAACCCAAAAATGCATATCTTGCTTAAACCAAAAGAATGTTGTATCATTGAGGCAGTTAAATTGATTTAAAGTACAAAAGAAGTTATACAGTTGACTGCATGTGTGACTTATCCTCTAAACTGAGGAATACCCTTTGCAAGGCTCTCCTAATAGACGTTATCATAAAGCCAGCTATGAAAATTGGGGCAAGAATGTTGCTTAATGGCCAGAACTGCCTACTTCGGAACTAGGGAACCATGTTGGTGTCTCAGAGTCTGCTCAACATCCAATATCCTGTGATCCATGGCAAATCACTTAGTCTCCCTGTGCCTAAAAAACTAAAATAAATTTGCCTTTGTGTAATGTAACTGTTGTCCACGTTAACATAATGAGTTCCAATGCATTCGAGTCAAGTGTCTGCTATATAAAAAACTACCCAAAAAAGTGAAGTCCACCGTTACAGCTATATGATGTAATCATGATTTACTCTTTAATTGATTAACAATTTATGACTACTGAGACATTGCCTGTGTGTTGACAAGGTTGAACACTTTTATTCACTTCTACCTCAACTCAGGTAATCAAAATCCCTACATCAGTATATTTTTAAAGTTAGTAATTAATACAAAAAAGTTTTTAAAAGCATGACTCTCTCCAATAATTTGATCATGAACAAGCAAGAAAGCTGACTTAACACTGCTTCAGAGACCGGACTAATGATCAAGCTGGGCATTTTGATTGACCCTACATCAGACACTGGCCTGGACTTTTACTAAAACTCCAAAGTACCCTTTTCATGATAAGCCGCTCCTAACCATGATCAGTCAATAAATACTTAAATCAAGGAGAGGTTCGTGTCAGGATGAAGCCCCCTGACTTTTTGAGGTCTATACAAATATAAACTAGATTTTATCCCAAATGGAAATGTGGAAAGCAAAGTTAAGTTATTTTACCTTTTGGAAGTCACATGCATATTTTAAATCTATTTAGGAGTTGACCATATGAATGAGTCAAAAAGACATTTTAAAACAAGTTGTTTGGCTCGTTTAAAAAGGGCAATTTTAATAAATAAAACCTCAGTCCCTTTAGAAATGCTAATAACTTGAACATACCTTGTCTTTCATAAAGCAGGCGCCTGGCAATGCATGATCCCCTTTTATGTCCAACGAGTACACAATATAAACCGTCTTTGTCCAACACTTGGGCTACAATCACAAATTATTGGTAGGTCTAAGCCCCAGAAGCCCTTAGAACCTGCCTCCCAGTAATGTAAACATGATTGGATATGCATTACACTCCCTTCATTACGTATAATACTTTCTTTTTGTTTCCTTGTTTAATCTGATGCTCGTTTTATTTCGTATTGTAAATTACGCCTGTTGAGCACTGTCACGCCCATCATTGTTGGGTTTGTGCCATATAAAACTGTTCACATACATAAATAAAGTACCGCCCACATTGAATGGCACGGTTTTCTTTGTCAAAGGGGTGGAAGCTTTTTGACAATATCTAAAGAACATCAAGCTTCCAAAAATTATTAGTAAGAAATCAAAATCTTGTTTACAACGCAATCTTTAATATAGAGCTGCAAGATGGTAGCATTGTGGCTGTGACTTATGTAGATTTGAGCACAAACTGGAAAAACTGCAACTGGAAGGTACAAGAGAATGATTCAAACTCAGTGTCAGTGTTTGCTCCAGTCCTAAATGATATCTGAACACCATGGGGCAGATTTATGATAACTGGCGCATCCCCAGGGATGCGCCAGTTATTTTGCGCCGCTGCTCCGCCACCCATAGTGCGCCACATTTACAATGCGGTGCACCATGGGGCAAAAACGGCACAGATGCGTGACGCATCTGTGCCGTAAAGGTGGCGCATTGCTGGAGTTGCGTCGCAAGCGCGACGCAGCTCCAGCAAGGCTCGGGTGTGCCCATCTATACAATGCTGCGTCAAGACCTACGCCTGCTTCAAGCAGGCGCAGGGTTTTGACGCAGCATTGGCCTGAAAGTGAGTGAGTGAAATCTTATAGATTTCACTCAGCCACTTTTGCGAGGCGCACCTGCCCCGGAACGCCCACCCTGCGCCGGAACGCCCACAAGTGGCGCAGGGCTTTACAACATGACGCATCTGTCTAGATGCGTCACGTTGTAAATGGCTCGTAGGGATGCGCCACGTTTACGCCGCAGTTGCGTGATGCAAACGTGGCGCATTCCCATCATAAATCTGCCCCCTAACCTCTAGTTGCATCGTGTAAGCTGCAACAAAGCTGACCTGAGGTACTGAAATTTGCTTGCGGCATTTGCTTCAGTACAAAAAATATAGCCAATTGATTGCACACGATTTAGAAGTTTGCTGAATGTAATAGGACAAGTTATTTTTTCTCCACATTTTAAAATGTGTAATATGGCACTATATTTTAAACAAAAATAGAATGTTACATTTTTAATGATATAATTAGCAAAAAAATGCAAAATGAGTTTGATGCTTTTTTAAATGTTAGGCCTACAGTAGGATTTTTGGATTCATCCATAGTATGCATTTAAACAGATATTTAAGCAATTCATGTGTTGCATGCCGTTCTGCAAATCTGCGTCCTCCATTTTTCCATAACCCAAAAACATTTCCACAATACGGCATGGAGCAAAATGTTTTGCATTATTTCATTTTAAACAAGCATCCGAAATTTTGTAAATAGATTTGGACTGTTTGCAGATTTTCTGTGACAAAGAAACTAGCCATTTCTTCCCTACTGTTGCTGGCTTCTTTGTGCTTTTTCTTCTGTCCCCAAACTTCTGACAGATTGACTGCTGCTGTTTGAGAAACCCTCTTAACCCTGATCTGCATCTAAGAAAAATTGTTTAAAACAGGATACAACTCGGACACAAACCTTTCACTATGGTTTTAATAGGTTCCATTTACTATGTGCCGGTTCCTGAACATTAAACGTTGCCTGTCGGCAACCAAAATGGCAAGATTAAAGGATAACTCAAATGGTTTATTCTTGATTAGCAACTTATCCACTTCTTTAGCTTATCACTGAGATTCTGCCGTCGTCAGTCGTATGAATTTTGATTTGGACGTTAGAAGTATGGTACCTGGTTGGACTTTTTATATGACTGCACCTGATTTCATGTTTTCAAACAGTTCAGTTGTCCACAATTTCCTGTCTGTGACACAGTTTGCTTCCTTTGTTAGGCCCTTTTGTGCACTCCATTCAATCATATATGTACATCGCTCATACCTATCTATATTCGCCTTGTATTGGTTTGTTTGTTACTTTTTCTTATTTCCTTAACTAGTGCTATAGTTAATCGTTTATCATTATATATATATATATATTCACTGAAAAAACCATAGGTTATAGACCATATATAGTTAGGAATTTGCATTTACAAAACCTTGAAAATTCACTGAAAAAACCATAGGTTAGAGACCATATATAGTTAGCTGGACATTTTATTGACATAAAACCAATGAAATTCCATATATAGTTAGTTGCACTAACTATATATCGCGCACCCGCAATCCACTGCTGATGATGTCACATATTACATCATTCATGACATGGTCAGTGACATCACTGATGACATCACTGATGACATCTCAAATGACATCACTGATGACATCACTGATGACATCTCAAATGACATCACTGATGACATCATCTAGTGTCTGTGTGTTTTTGTAAAGTTTAAATATGTTTTACATATTGAAGAATGAGTGGATGTATGGAAGACTGAGTGTGTGTGTGGCTGGCTGGGAGGTGTGTGACTGTGCATATCAATGTGTACTTGTATCAGTGATTGTATAAGAGAGTAGGTATGTGTTAGTATATGTGTGAAAAGTATGTTGTTCTGTGTTTAACTGTATAGATGAGGAAATCGAAGTGTGATTGATTCTTCACAGGACTGACTAGGTGTATGAGTGCATATGATAGTTTTGTAATAATGAGTGACTGTATGTATGAGTGATTGTATGGGTGAATGAGTGAATGTGTGTGTAGACGTAGGAATCAGTGAGTGCGTATGTAGTAACTGGTATTGGTGTGTCATGATGTCATCAGTGATGTCATTTGAGATGTCATCAGTGATGTCATTTGAGATGTCATCAGTGATGTCATCAGTGATGTCACTGAAGTATGGTGTTCTGTGTTTAACTGTATAGATGAGGAAATGGAAGTGTGATTGATTCTTTACAGGACTGACTAGGTGTTTGAGTAACTCCATGGATGAGTGGCAGTGTGTGAGTGTCTGCATAGGTGTATGAGTGCATATGATAGTGTTGTAATAATGAGTGACTGTATGTATGAGTGATTGTATGGGTGAATGAGTGAATGTGTGTGTAGACGTAGGAATCAGTGAGTGCGTATGTAGTAACTGGTATTGGTGTGTCATGATGTCATCAGTGATGTCATTTGAGATGTCATCAGTGATGTCATCAGTGATGTCATTTGAGATGTCATCAGTGATGTCATCAGTGATGTCACTGACCATGTCATGAATGATGTAATATGTGACATCATCAGCAGTGGATTGCGGGTGCGCGATATATAGTTAGTGCAACTAACTATATATGGAATTTCATTGGTTTTATGTCAATAAAATGTCCAGCTAACTATATATGGTCTCTAACCTATGGTTTTTTCAGTGAATTTTCAAGGTTTTGTAAATGCAAATTCCTAACTATATATGGTCTATAACCTATGGTTTTTTCAGTGAATTTCATTGGTTTTTTAAAAGCTAATATCTAAAGCTGTAAAATATATTCTTTATTACGTGACGTATCACGTAGCCACGTGTGACGCCTCATGACGCGTCGCATAACCGCGACGTATCGGCTCTGCAGCGCAAACAAAACCCGTAACGTAAGCGTGCCGGAGCACGCTTACAGATATATATATTTTTTTTAACCTTAATTAGACAAAATCCACACGTGCACATATCTTGAGGCCTTGCAAAGGCACATCAAACAAACAGTCCCTACAATTTTGCCAAGTTTGCTGGAAATCTATTCCCTTCATTTTTTTTTTACTGTTTCTCTTGGTTTTCCCCTTGTTACGCTTACCGGGACGCTACCCGGTACGCGAACCGGACGCTCCAAAAACACAAGATGGCGGACTCCCGTTACGCTGCCGGTTAGCTGCCCGGTTCGCGTACTGGGAAGCGCCTCTACCGCGAAAAATCGCGGGGGACTTTAATATCCCCCTCATCAATCCTAGGGGGTCAGGAGGGGTTTACCTTGCCCCCTTTCCTTCATTTCCCCCTTCTTTTTTCACCACATCTTGTCTCTCGAACCTACCGAGAGACAAGATGGCGGCCGCTCCGGACTGTTTACAATGTTGACAGCTACGCTGCCCGTTAGCTGCCCGGTTAGCTGCCCGTTGAGCTGCCCGGTTCGCGTACCGGGACGCGCCTCTACGGCGTAAAATCGCAAAAAAAAATGTTTTTTTATTTTTTGCCCCGTGGGGCACTTTAATATCCCCCTCATCAATCCTAGGGGGTCAGGAGTGGTCTACCTTGCCCCCTTTCCTTCATTTCCCCCTTCGTTTTTCACCACATCTTGTCTCTCGATCGTACCGAGAGACAAGATGGCGGCCGCTCCGGACTGTTTAGAATGTTGACAGACACTGGAGAGCCAATCAGCTTCGCTTCGCGAAGTTCCGTTACGCGTCAGGTACGCGAACCGGGGCGCTAACCGGAGCGCTGTCACAGATATATATATTTTTTTAAACGTTAATTTCTCAAAATCCACTGGAGCACATATATTGAGACATAGCAAAGGCACGTCGGGCAAACCATATCTACAATTTTGCCAAGTTTCATGTAAATCTATTCAGCCGTTCGAGCTAAAAGTGAGTCCAACAGCCCTATGGAAAAATGAATGGGAAAAACGCGTTTTGGGACCCCCCTTTTTTCTCGGCCCCCCCTTGGCGAAACCCCCCCAAATTTTCAGAGGCTGCTCAGAAACAAACTGTGCCATTTTCCTGAAAATTTCAGCCAATTCCGTCCACAAACACCAAAGTTATTAGACATAGAATTTTCAGAAATCCCATAGAGAAAAAATCCTAACTATATATACCCACTGGCTATCGCCAGTAGGTAATATACATATGTAAACATATATAATCTGCATATCTATTACCTACTGGCGGTCGCCAGTAGGTATATATAGTTAGGATTTTTTCTCTATGGGTTTTTTGAAAATTCTATGTCTAATAACTTTGGCGTTTGTGGACGGAATTGGCTGAAATTTTCAGGAAAATGGCACATTTTGTTTCTGAGCAGCCCTTGAAAATTTGGGGGGGGTTCGTCCAGTGGGGGCCGAGAAAAAAGGGGGGTCCCAAAACGTGTTTTTAACATTGAGTTTTCCATAGGGCGGTTGGCCTCACTTTTAGCCCGAACGGCTGAATGGATTTGCACGAAACTTGGCAAAATTGTAGGGACTGGTAGCCCGATGTGCCTTTTGTAGGTCTCAATATATGTGCTCCAGTGGATTTTGAGAAATTAACGTTTAAAAAAAGATATATATCGGTAACAGCGGACCGGGCAGCGGCCCAGGACGCGTACTTTTCGCGCAACGGAGCTTTGTGAAGCGAAGCTGATTGGTTCTCTGGCGTCTGTCAACATTCCAAACAGTCCGTAGCGGCCGCCATCTTGTCTCTCGGTAGGATCGAGAGACAAGAGGAGGCCAAAGCGAAGGGGCAAATGACCATAAGGGGGAATAGTAGATCCTCGCTGACCCCCTAGGTTTGATGTGGAGGTTTTAAAAGGGCCCCGCGGGGCAAAAAAAAAAATAATAATAATAATCGAACGGCTGAATGGATTTGCACGAAACTTGGCAAAATTGTAGGGACTGGTAGCCCGATGTGCCTTTGCTAGGTCTCAATATATGTGCTCCAGTGGATTTTGAGAAATTAACGTTCAAAAAAAGATATATATCTGTAACAGCGCTCCGCCTCGCGTAACGGAGGTTTGCGAAGCGGATTGGTCATTCTGTCACTGGGCTATAGTTGGGCTACATCTGGCTGATATTTGGGCTACATTTGTTTTTTTGTGTGTCTGGCGGCCATCTTTGGGCTACATTGGGCTACATTGGGCTTCATTGGGCTACATTGGGCTACATTTGGGCTCCAACATATATATAGGCCAATGTAGCCCAATATATATTTTTCAAAGTTAATTTTCGTAAAAACCACTGGAGCATATATCTTGAGACATAGCAAAGGCACATCGGGCTACCAGTCCCTACAATTTTGCCAAGTTTCGTGCAAATCCATTCAGCCGTAATTAGCAAATAGCTAATCGCAAACTAGGAATGGTAAAGAATCGCTATTTATTCCTTAAAGTTCGCTATTTAGGAAATGCAAAAAACTTTGATGATACATATGGCGGTTCATCTCTAACAAGATAAGAAGCATAGGGATACATTTATGATGACTGGCGCATCACCAGGGATGTGTTAGTCATTCTGTGCCGCTGTTCCGTCACCTATGGTGTGCTGCATTTACAATGCGGCGCATCATGGGGCAAAAACAGCACAGATGCGTGATGTATCTGTGCCGTAAAGGTGGCGCATTGCTGGAGTTGTATCGCAAGTGTGATGAAGCTCCAGCAAGGGTCGGGGGTGCCCCTGTCGCAGGGTTTCTGTTCTCACACAGAACTGTGGACAGAGGATTGGAACCTCGGCGAATTAGGGTGTCCCAAAACTCACGTTAGTAATCAAAAACTCCTTAGCAAGCTAGGTACAGTGTCACATTGGATATAACAAACTCTCAATGTTTAGACAATCCAGAATATGAACTTATAGTACCTCAGGATACGTGGAACTCATGAACAGTCGGTCGTTATATATTTCTTAGAAACCAGAACATGGAGTTAAGAAGAACACATGTGTATTTGAAATGTTTATTTACTAATGCCGTCTTCTGAGGCGTAGTATCTTAGATTATACAAGTACACATATTATCAGTAGCAAAATTACCAGCATAGTCAGTAGTACATAAAAAGCGAATGGTGACAGTATGTTAACATGCTGTAAATGAATAAGAGTTAGCAACACTTATAAGCAGCCGCGGGCCGTGGAGGGAGTTACGGTGGGGCAGGGAGGCGGGGAGGGGGAGGGGCAAGGTAGAGAGGGCTCCACCCTGCTTCTCCCCCTCCCCGCCTCCCTGCCTCACCGTAACTCCCTCCACGGCCCGCGGCTGCTTATATCTCACCCTCCCTAATACACATATTATATTATTTGCTAAGAAGGTCTCTTTGTGTTGGTTTAGGGCGTGCCCATACTTTAGTGTCTTAGATTTGAAGGAATCACATCAGCATACACCAGCTCTCTCTTCATGTGAACCGCATCAACTGTTGTGTATGTGTGTTCGGCAAAGCAATATAAAACCCGCCTCATGCCCAGAATTGGCAGAAGTTGCACTTATGTTATGAGTATGAAGTCGTGGAGATCAGACCTCATAACAATTCTGTATCGTGTTGTTCTTGAAACTTTAGCACTCGCTGTACAGATATAGTTTAACAAGCAAAGCAGATAGTAGAGCAATAACATATTATTCTCATGTAAACCACGATGAACTACTAGGTGGAAAGCTAAAGCAACAACTAAGTGTCGTGTGCAGAAGTTGCAAAAAAGGAAAAATGGCGTTTAAACCGGTAATGAGCCCATGCTAACTTAACACGGTGTAAAGATATCCAGGACCTAGATGACACCTCCCCATGATCCGGAAACGAACTGAATAAGATAATAGAAGTGCCATCTCATGAGAGTAGATTGCAAGTTTATATGTGGACGGTCCGCAAGGTAAAGCATTAAAAACTAGGAAAATTTAATGCTAAAGAAAAATAAAACAGCCAAGTACTTTATCGAGTCTTAAGCCAATAGGCAAGGTAAATAATAAAAACTTGACAAATAAGTCAATGAATTGTCAATGAAATGCTAGTACTCAGCATATCAAACATGAAAAAGGTCTATGACATAACTGTGTATGCAAAATAAGCTGCAACAGCCTCCAATAGGAAGTCACCGTCTTCATCCGAAAACAGTTCAGCCATCCAATTTAAAAGCGGAAAAGAACATACGTGCTCTCCCAGCACCGGATCCTCTATCACCATCAGAGGACAGCTCGGTGGGTTTTCAAGAAAGCTCTGTTCCAAGAAAGACTGTGCTGCCGCCAGTAAATTCCAGGGACCAAGTAGTCCATGCATCAATGCCACAGCCATAATCCTTTCGCCAGGACAAAGCAACTCGTGAGTAATGATAGGAGTCATCAGCTGATTAAAGTCGACGTCAGGAGAAACCGGTCCGCAGAGACACAAATCAATGGCCCAATCGAAATCACAGGTCAGGCAGTGAAATACAGGCTGGACACAGGTGAAGTAGGAGAATCGAAAAGATAACCCATATGCCGTGCTTAATATCGCCAACGGCATTGTGCCATAATATTCTAGCATGCGATTGCGGAACAGTGTCAGCAGCTGCAGGGTGGGAGGTTGCATAGGAGGGACATCCATATTTAAAAATGTAAAAAAGCACAAGAGCGTCCGCTGGTAATGCAAGTAAAAATGCCAATCCACGAACCAGAGTGGAGAAAATAGAATGAAAGGAAGCAGGGATGACTCCAAAGATTTTCTCAAATGAAGTCACGAGACCACTGGTAACAACTTTAAAAAAGTGCGCCAGGGTCTTTGTGGAGGATGCGTTAAAGATAGTCGGAACCATCTTGCTGAAATTGAAAGGCAAATCTGAATTAAAAGTATTCCTTTTATCGTAACAGTAAGTGAACGGGTTATTTGCTGCAGAAATGTTCTATTTCCTCCCACACGTGAACATAGGGAGTTTTCAATCTGGCCACAAATACCAACATTGGGACAGATTTCAACGGCATGGCAAGAATAAGAGCTCTTTTGTCTCAGAGAGAGGTGGCCTTGAGTTCGGCCCGTGAAACTTTCGTGCTTCACATAGCGAACACCCGTACAGAGGTGCAGACCCTTTTCAATTAACTCAGAACAATCTTCATTATTGAGCATCAAATAACTACCATTTTCCAACAACTTGAACGTGGGGATGATAGCAGGAACTGGCGTGCCTTGCAACACGCAAGCCATATTTGGTCGGTGTTTGTTGCATGAACCGTGTAACTGTATGTGCCTACACATTAGTGAATGATCTGGCGTCTCAGTGCATTCCTCTCCATTCAGATAAACTTCTTGATCATCTTTGAAACATCTGTATGTGTATGGAAGCGACCAGACCTCATGAAGAAAAGCACTACCTAAAGGTTCATAACGACCTATTGGTATATATTTCATACAATTTGAAAACTTATATAAAGCAAAAGGCAGCGTTATTAAACCGTGGATAAGGCACGTTGCCAAAAAACCCGCAATCCTCTGCTGATGATGTCACTGAGCATGTCATGAATGATGTAATATGTGACATCATCAGCAGTGGATTACGGGTAATAGTATCTCTAGTTTACTCCCCTATAGCTGTCTTTCTTTTAACATAAGTGTCTGTTTCCTTCCCTTATACTTACTGTTTTTGGTTCGCTTCTAGTTCGCGTACCGGCGAGCGAACTGGGAAGCGAACTAAGAGAAATAGAGGTTGGCACAGTTCCAAATATTGTACCAATTTTTTAATAACGGGGAGGTAGTTCTGAAAAGAACTTTTTTTTTTATTGTTTTTGTTGTTTTATATTTTTTTTATTATTTTTCGGAACATTTTTTTACTTTTTTTGAATTTTTCTGAGGTTTTATATTTTTTTGGGTTTTTCTTGGAGGGGGCAATGAAAACGATTCATTGTAAAGGGCTCAACAGGAGCAACAAAACAAAAAAAGAAGTATTTATTATTTTGGGCGTTTCGTACAAACTTGCATATGATAGTCAATAGCTCTGTTGATCAGAGTGATGCTTTTTTCTCCGTAGGAAATGAATCCATCGCAAAATACGCAGGTGTGTTTTACTTCACCAAATTTCATTTGTATATTTGGCACCATCTCCCTGCCCTCTGGTCCCGTTACTTCCGGTACAACAGATCTTCTGGCCATAATAGGGAGATTATCTAGGTCGTTCCGAAACTGTGCAGCACTGTAGTTGTTAGGATGCCACCTAGTCATATGGCGATGCATTGTGTAGTTTCCGAAACTGTATTTTTTCTCGGTTCCTCTGGACAGTCTATCTTGACATATAAGGCAAGTTACGTATCTTGCATTTACTTTTTTCTGACCTTTGGGAATTTTAAAAAATTGCCAAATGAAGTTTTCTTTCCGGTGAGACGTCTTGGGCTGCTCAGGCAAAAACTGCCTCTCTTCGTGCTCGTCGTCCTGTTCCTCTTCTTCCTCTTCTTGTTGAATTATAACTTGAGCAGGTGGTCCACTCTTCCTTGGATGTGGTGGAGGTGGTGGGGAAGCACCAGCTGAAGCTACTAAAGAAGCCATTGCTCAGTGATCACAAAGGGTCTTTCTCTCACAATGATGAAAGTCAGAGTGAGGAAAGAAGGAGGGATTTTCATCATTTGGGAAAAACAAGAGTTCTCAACCAATCAAAAGTGTTCATTTTAGATTATATGACCTAGTCTTACATCATTAGGAAACCAAAAGTGAAATGAACCAATGAAAAGTGTTATTACCAAGTCACATGACTTGCTGTGTTTACGTTAAGCGCTTTGCAGGGCCTCACGGTTTGCTTCCAGAAACCTGCGCTTTGCGACTCGCTTCGCGTACCAGTTCGCTAACGTAGCACGTCATATGACGTATCACGCGACAACGTGGAACGTCATGCGGACGGGAGGCGTCACGATGTTGTTTTCTAACGCGGCACTTGCGGTAAAGAAACGTTTACCGGCTCGCGGTCTATTTCGCGGCATCAAGGTCAGCTAACGGGAAGCTTCCCGATTCGCGAAGCGGGAACGTAGAAAAAAAAATATTTAAAAAAAAAATTATTCATAAACATATAAAATATATTTTTGGATTTAAAGAAGAATACATTTTACAGCTACAGATATTAGCTGTTAAAAAACCAATGAAATTCACAGAAAAAACCATAGGTTATAGACCATATATAGTTAGGAATTAGCATTTACAAAACCTTGAAAATTCACTGAAAAAACCATAGGTTATAGACCATATATAGTTAGGAATTAGCATTTAGAAAACCTTATTTTACTCACACAAAACCATTGAAATTCCATATATAGTTAGTTGCACTAACTATATATCGCGCACCCGCAATCCACTGCTGATGATGTCACATATTACATCATTCATGACATGGTCAGTGACATCACTGATGACATCACTGATGACATCTCAAATGACATCACTGATGATATCTCATTTGACATCAATGGTCACATCAATGATGATATCATTAATGTGACAATACAATGCATCTCCTCACACTTTAATATAACCTCTGTTACACCCAGTGTTAAATACAGAGTATAATTTTTGAAACCATTGACACACCAATACTAGTTACTACATACGCACTCACTGATTCCTACGTCTACACACACATTCACTCATTCACCCATACAATCATTCATACATACAATCACTCATCTTTACAACACTATCATATGCACTCATACACCTATACAGACACTCACACTCTGCCACTCATCCATGGAGTTACTCACACACCTAGTCAGTCCTGTAAAGAATCAATCACAGTTCCATTTTCTAATCTACACAGTTAAACATAGAGTACCTTACATTTTCAAACATATACTAATACATACTTACTCTCTTATAGAATCACTGATACAAGTACACATTGATCTGCACAGTCACACACCTCCCAGCCAGCCATACACACACTCAGTCTCCCATACAAATACTTGTGCAACCAATCAATAACCCATATAGCTACTTATATAGCTACTGATCAACACATGCAGCTGCTTGCACAACAACAGACATGCTGATGCACACTTTCAGACAGTTTAGTCACTAACCCGTGCATTTAGTAAGACGCATTTAATCACTCACTCATACAGTCAATCACGCACCTACTAAAACCTTCATTCAGACACTTATACATCCACTCATTCTTCAATATGTAAAACATATTTAAACTTTACAGAAACACATAATCACTGGATGTTGTCATCAGTGATGTCATTTGAGATGTCATCAGTGATGTCATCAGTGATGTCATCAGTGATGTCACTGACCATGTCATGAATGATGTAATATGTGACATCATCAGCAGTGGATTGCGGGTGCGCGATATATAGTTAGTGCAACTAACTATATATGGAATTTCAATGGTTTTGTGTGAGTAAAATAAGGTTTTCTAAATGCTAATTCCTAACTATATATGGTCTATAACCTATGGTTTTTTCAGTGAATTTTCAAGGTTTTGTAAATGCTAATTCCTAACTATATATGGTCTATAACCTATGGTTTTTTCTGTGAATATAAATATAAATGCATGCATACATATACATATATGCATACATATGCATGTTATTTACATGAAAGTTTAAAAAACACTAATAAAAGCAAAGCTAAAAAGCCACCTCATTACAAACGGAATGGCTTTAACTTAAACGAGGGCGAGATCTATTGCATTTTCAATGCTTGTTTACTTTGGTTCTATCATGAAGGCATTCAGATGTGTCACACATTTGCCATAAATTCTGAATGTTAGCACTCTAGTTGCTCATTAGATCACTGTAGTAAAGCTAGTGCTCACCAGGGAAGTCTGCTGCTAATCATGGTTTGCAGCCATTTTCCCGCATTTTTTATCCCGCAGACTTTCAGTCCGCATACCATTATCCCGCAAGGTCATTGACCTCGCATACCATTATCCCACATTTTTTCAAAACGCATGTGCATTTATCGCGCATGCCTTTACAAAGAATTACGTTTTAAAGGCATTTATGGTAAATGCATTTGCGTTGTGAAAACCACGATGACGAGAGAGTTAAGTGGGTTTGTGTTAATTTTTTCGTGGGTTAGTGATTGTGTAGTGTAGTGTAGTGTTGTGTAGTGTAGTGTTGTGTTAGTGTAGTGTAGATTTGTGGTGGTTGTTTAGTGTAGGGTCATGCTGGGGGTAGTGTTTTAGGGTTTAGGGTTGTGTTGTAGTGTGTGCGTAGTGTAGGGTCATGCTGGGGGTAGTGTTTTAGGGTTTAGGGTAGTGTTGTAGTGTTTGCGTAGTGTAGGGTCATGCTGGGGGTAGTGTTTTAGGGTTTAGGGTTGTGTTGTAGTGTTTGCGTAGTGTAGGGTCATGCTGGGGCTAGTGTTTTAGGGTTTAGGGTAGTGTTGTAGTGTTTGCGTAGTGTAGGGTCATGCTGGGCGTAGTGTTTTAGGGTTTAGGATAGTGTTGTAGTGTTTGCGTAGTGTAGGGTCATGCTGGGGGTAGTGTTTTAGGGTTTTGGGTAGTGTTGTAGTGTTTGCGTAGTGTAGGGTCATGCTGGGGTGTAGTGTTTTAGGGTTTAGGGTAGTGTTGTAGTGTTTGCGTAGTGTAGGGTCATGCTGGGGGTAGTGTTTTAGGGTTTTGGGTAGTGTTGTAGTGTTTGCGTAGTGTAGGGTCATGCTGGGGGTAGTGTTTTAGGGTTTTGGGTAGTGTTGTAGTGTTTGCGTAGTGTAGGGTCATGCTGGAGTGTAGTGTTTTAGGGTTTTGGGTAGTGTTGTAGTGTTTGCGTAGTGTAGGGTCATGCTGGGGTGTAGTGTTTTAGGGTTTTGGGTAGTGTTGTAGTGTTTGCGTAGTGTAGGGTCATGCTGGGGGTAGTGTTTTAGGGTTTTGGGTAGTGTTGTAGTGTTTGCGTAGTGTAGGGTCATGCTGGGGGTAGTGTTTTAGGGTTTTGGGTAGTGTTGTAGTGTTTGCGTAGTGTAGGGTCATGCTGGGGGTAGTGTTTTAGGGTTTTGGGTAGTGTTGTAGTGTTTGCGTAGTGTAGGGTCATGCTGGGGGTAGTGTTTTAGGGTTTTGGGTAGTGTTGTAGTGTTTGCGTAGTGTAGGGTCATGCTGGGGGTAGTGTTTTAGGGTTTAGGGTAGTGTTGTAGTGTTTGCGTAGTGTAGGGTCATGCTGGGGGTAGTGTTTTAGGGTTTAGGGTAGTGTTGTAGTGTTTGCGTAGTGTAGGGTCATGCTGGGGGTAGTGTTTTAGGGTTTAGGGTATGGTTGTAGTGTTTGCGTAGTGTAGGGTCATGCTGGGGGTAGTGTTTTAGGGTTTAGGGTAGTGTTGTAGTGTTTGCGTAGTGTAGGGTCATGCTGGGGGTAGTGTCTTAGGGTTTAGGGTAGTGTTGTAGTGTTTGCGTAGTGTAGGGTCATGCTGGGGTGTAGTGTTTTAGGGTTTTGGGTAGTGTTGTAGTGTTTGCGTAGTGTAGGGTCATACTGGGGGTAGTGTTTTAGGGTTTAGGGTAGTGTTGTAGTGTTTGCGTAGTGTAGGGTCATGCTGGGGTGTAGTGTTTTAGGGTTTTGGGTAGTGTTGTAGTGTTTGCGTAGTGTAGGGTCATGCTGGGGGTAGTGTTTTAGGGTTTAGGGTAGTGTTGTAGTGTTTGCGTAGTGTAGGGTCATGCTGGGGTAGTGTTTTAGGGTTTAGGGTTGTGTTGTAGTGTTTGCGTAGTGTAGGGTCATGCTGGGGGTAGTGTTTTAGGGTTTAGGGTTGTGTTGTAGTGTTTGTGTAGTGTAGGGTCATGCTGGGGGTAGTGTTTTAGGGTTTAAGGTAGTGTTGTAGTGTTTGCGTAGTGTAGGGTCATGCTGGGGTGTAGTGTTTTAGGGTTTTGGGTAGTGTTGTAGTGTTTGCGTAGTGTAGGGTCATGCTGGGGGTAGTGTTTTAGGGTTTAGGGTAGTGTTGTAGTGTTTGTGTAGTGTAGGGTCATGCTGGGGGTAGTGTTTTAGGGTTTAGGGTAGTGTTGTACTGTTTGTGTAGTGTAGGGTCATGCTGGGGGTAGTGTTTTAGGGTTTAGGGTAGTTTAGTTGTTTAGTGTATGCTAAAGGCATATTCGTTCTAAAAGTTTTCGTTATTTTAATTTGAGGCCTAATAGTACATGCGGGATTTTTTTTGCGGACTGATGGTATGCGGGATTTCGTCATATATTCGCTAATCATACTTTCTATGGCAAAATGAACCCCCTCATTTTGTTCCTTTTTAAATTAAATGTTTTAAGAGTTACCACTTTATTCCAATCAAGATGGCTTCAGGTGTGCCATACCTTTGTAATAAGTAGGACTGTTAGCACTCTAGTTGTTCTTTAGAACACTCTGGGACATTCTGTCATTGGGCTATAGTTGGGCTACATCTGGCTGATATTTGGGCTACATTTGTTTTTTTTTGTCTCTGGTGGCCATCTTTGGGCTACATTGGGCTACATTGGGCTACATTGGGCTACATTTGGGCTCCAACATATATATAGCCCAATGTAGCCCAATATATATTTTTCAAAGTTAATTTTCGTAAAAACCACTGGAGCCTATATCTTGAGACATAGCAAAGGCACATCGGGCTACCAGTCCCTACAATTTTGCCAAGTTTGGTGTAAATCCATTCAGCCGTTCAGGCTAAAAGTGAGGCCAACCGCCCTATGGAAAATTGCATGGGAAAAACACGTTTTGGGACCCCCCTTTTTTCTCGGCCCCCCCTTGACGAAACCCCCCCAAATTTTCAGGGGCTGCTCAGAAACAAAATGTTCCATTTTCCTGAAAATTTCAGCCAATTCTGTCCTCAAACGCCAAAGTTATTCGACATAGAATTTTCAAAAATCCCATAGGAAAAAAATCCTAATTATATATACCTACTGGCTATCGCCAGTAGGTAATATATATATATATATATATATATATATATATATATATATATATATTCTTTTATTTTTTGTGAACCACTCTGGTGTTTTAGGGCTTTATACGAGTTACATAAAAGTATTTATTAAATGAAATAGATAATTTAAAAAATATATATTTTAAATGATCTCATAACAGTCCCCTTTTCTCCAAAATGTTTTGCAAAATTTAAATGACCATCTGGGAGGGCCAAACGCAGTGGCATTGTTTCAGCAGCGGGTAGTCGACATAAGAAATCCCTGTATGACTATCATGCAACTGCACTGGAAAACTGCCCCAACTCTGTCTGCTCCAATGTATGAAACACATGAAAATAACACCCTTGTAAAGAACATTACATAATTTCGAACTAATAGTATCTGTCACTCCCATCGGCCTTCTTCCCCTCCAATGATTCATCCACTGTATATTTTCCTTTCACCCTGTACAGCACCCCAACTGCAGTTTATTTAGGCTTGCACTATACAAATAACACCCACATGCATACAATGTCACTGGTGGTCAATGTTGCTGAAGTGTTTGCATTTACTGTTTACAATTTAAGATGACCACCTCACTCAGCTCGATGTGACACAGTTTCCAGTTCTGGACTTTTGTATAGTAGCCTAATGCATTCTTTGTGTTGTAGTTTTGTTTTCCTTCTGCTGCACTTTTTAGACTAACACACCTGAAATCAATGATTTGTGGATGGAAAGTGCAGGACTGGAGACAGTGTCCTTAATTTGGTATGAGGTGGTCACCCGACAGCAGTCAGACAGCCACTTAAATTATTAATATTAAAGTCAGTTTAAGCCAGTCACAGCTGTCCTCAAACACCATCCACAACCCAGATGTGAATAAAGGTATGGCAAAATAGAGAAAAGGTTTTGTCTTTCATGCATTTTATTGTTAAGGTCCAGAATCCACTTACCTTAAAAGAGAACATTTCACACTGAGCTTTGCATCTTCACCCATAGACACTGTAGCACTCTGGGCCGAATGCATAGCAAGCCATTCTGCCATCCTTTCAGAAGATGTAGGGGCAGATTTACAAGCCCCTTACGCCTTTTTTACGCCGCCATTGCGTCACTTTTGTGACGCAGTGGCGGTGCAAAGCCAGCGCCATGCTGCGGGGTATTTACAAATTGATGCATCTGGGAGATGCGTCACGTTGTAAAGCCCTGCGCCACATGTAGGCATTCCGGAGCAGGGAGGGGGCGTTCCGGCGTAGGAACGCCTCCTAAATGTGGTTGAGTGAAATCTACAAGATAAGTAGTAAATCTGCCCCATAGTCTCCATCTTCATTTCTAGGTTAGGACAAGTAGTGGTCTATGACACATCATTAGACAAGCCAGGCTTTTCTTGCTGGATGTTCCAATCACCATAACTTGGTGTACATGAGCAAAAACGATTCAAAATGTACAGAAAGTATTACAAACTTCACCTCTGAGTGGCAATGGCCCGCTTGCTCAACACAGCTCACATGCAGAGTCAGCTCACCCACACCACAAGATGCAGCTCCTCCCGGGATAGTCTGGTGACGCGCTGTGCCGGTGGAGCCAAGACCGGCCAGTAGATTCCACACAAAGAACAGTAATTAATTATTACGTGCTCTCAGAAGTTGTGGATAAAGGTGCAGAGTTTATTCCTCAGATAGTAACACGTTTCGGAAGTTAGACTGGTGTGATCAAGAAAGTCTAACTTTCGAAACGCGTTACTATATGAGGAATAAACTCTGCACTTTTATCCACAACTTCGGAGAGCACGTAATTACTGTTCTTTGTGTGGAATATATATATAAATATATATAAATATTTGTGATAAAAAAAGCAGCACTTTTTGTGAGTGTTGGTGTTTCTTTCAGCATAGTTCCCATTAAATGCCTGCAAAAACAAAATGTAACATAGCAAACCCCACATTTCCTCTGTGCACCACATTTTCCACACGTTGCTTTTTTTGCGGGACATTTTGACCGAAAAGTTAGTTTAGAAATAATGACTTTTCAAAAGATTAAATTATTATGTCAATTCAAAAATGTGTTTATTAGTGGTTTGAAAACCATATTAACAATTCATTATTTGTGCTTATGAAAGAAACATATCTATTACAGCGCATCTATATTTTTACCACGTGCTGAAACTAAGCCAAAATGTAAACATTTCACACTCCGCTTAACATCAATTAAGTTCTCAGAACAGATCAATTCATCCACAATGTTATCCTTGTTAGGTCTGACATTACACAAAGGTGCAACTGTGACTTGTCTGATTCAAAGCGAGTGATTTTTTTTAATCGATTATTTTTAATGAGTTTAACCACAAATGGCAACAAACGTTTTGATTGAACAAGATGTATGATGCAGAAGCAAAGAATGTTCACAAAGCATAGCTTGCATCAAGACTGATATAAAGGAGGTAGACAGGGAATGGGGAAGAGTAGGAGACCAGAGTGTTGCTGAAGATGGGATGAAGATGATATCTAAGTACAAGGGCCTAATGGGGCCACACCATGAGAAAAGAGTCAGGTTTAGGGGGAAAACAATGGATCCACTGGAAGAGGGGCAGGGTACATCTCCGAGGCTTGGTCAGGAAAGAGGGAGGCACAGTACGGGGTGGCACAGCTTATGGCTCATGCATGGAGGCAGTGTAACATCTTTAGTGAGGGTGAGGAAATGTTCAAGAAGGGCATCATACTACAGGGAGATGGCCCGCCTACGAATGCGCCAAAACATCTCGAGGTGCAGCGCCTCACCCTCTGACCATCCCCAGTGCTGCACAGCTCCATGCCATAATGCCCACCCGAGAGGCTGAGAGGAACGCCAATTAAGGGTAGTAATGAGCTTAACTATGAGTAAAGCTAGGTTCACAAAATTAGCCATGACCCTTACGCGCTTCCCGTGTTTAAAGATACCCAAGACGCAGGCTTGACTAGTGGTAATGCCTGGGAGTTCAGTTACCTTGCGAGTGTAGTGTGAATAGCTTGTCAGTACTGTGAGAGAGCGGGGCAGGAACAGGGCATGTGTTGGAGCTCAGCCGAGAACTCCTGGCAGTGTGGGTAGCTCAGGCGGGCCATGCGATTCACAGCAATTGATGTCAAGCTATCAACAATGATATGTTTAAGATTCTCTAGGTATCTTTCACCTAACAATCCATTGCCTCATAATAGACTCTTCTTAGGTGGCCGAATATGAATCTCATAGAAAGAGCTAGAAAACCAGATTTAGATGCCATGTTCTGATAACTAGCCACACCCCTATACTTACACAATGCACTGTGCTGATATGGGAACGTTTTGTCTTAGCTTAGATATATCCCCTATCTCTGAATATTCATTAAGAGTTTTTGCAGCTTACATACATTAACTGAGTCTCTACTCTCTAAAAATATCCAATTACATTTTAAAATGTCAAGGTAGATCTTTAAACAAAGGTGCCTAATTATAGTCTATATTGAACTCAAAGTCCGATTTTGTTCTTAAAGAAATCACTGTAGTGTATTAATGGCCACTCTATGTTAAATTTACAAACGTGTTTCCTTTAAACATATTAGCTCAGTTGGCAAATACTCAAAGGCACCATAGTGGAAAAAAATATGCTCCTCCATAGCTAAAGAATTAGAATAGTTTGCAGCGCTTTTAAATGCCTTTAACACATATTTATTATATCTTAAATGTCTTTACCTATGGAGACTAGAAAGCTCCAAGATTAATTATAAAGAGCCCTGTCCAGTCATAGATATTGACAGTTACAAATTACATTTTGTCATTCAGTCCCCCCTTTTCTATAGCAGCAAGGCTTTTTGACGTAATTAGTTCGAATTAGGTGTCCTCTAGTGCCCATCTGTGGAGGAAACTATAGGATAACAGCTCCCTGCTCGGGCCTGTATGCCTGATGCACTGACTTCTGCACTGTCCTAGTTTCACTAACCCTATTTTTGCTGATTGGGAATAAACAATACTTGGCAGATTTGGCAAAATGTGTATTTAAATATGTTTTCCCTTTTGATCCTCACCTGGGAAATATTTTTCCCTTTGACGAATACACTTTACCTATACTGAAGTTCACTTTCATCAGATTCCTTTAATAAACAATTTTCACATTCAAAGTCAGAGATACCCAGATATCTCTAAAACGTTGCTCCGTGTTTCAGAACAGTCAGGAATCATTAAATTGTGACCCTGGAAATGTAGAGCACAACCACGAGTCATGTGTAAAGCACGAAAACTGAAACATAAACCAGAGGCCCATCGACGTACCAACTACTCACCAAAGATGGGACCCCTGTCAAGTGTTCGAATGGGGAGCGCTGCTCAATCTGCAGAATTAAAAAAAGAAAAATAAGACATGCTAGGTAGGGCCTGAGGGTGCAGCTTGCACCACCCACTGTTCTATGTGATATGTAACAAAAGGGACCCCCTGATTCTGCTAGATAGTTCCTAGGTCAGGGCACAAATATTATAAAAATAACTTATCCTAGGCAACTAGTAGGTCCTACAATAAATAGCAGGTACTAAACAACATCAATTCTAGTAGCCAATCTATACAACAACTAATGTAGTGCACATTAAACAAATGCATTAACAATCAACATCAATGATATTCATGGTTCATTTATTAAAAATACAAAAAGATATTCAAGCATATTACTAACACAGTTAAAAAATTCCTACAATCAGTTTTTCTTTGATGTTACAGATAACAATATTTCAGATAACAGTCATAACAATTTATACACATATGTTTAAAAAAGAATTGTTTTCAATAAAAAAAGTCAGACAAGTGGAGTCTGACTTTTTTATTGAAAAAAAATCTTTTTTAAACATATGTGTATAAATTGTTATGACTGTTATCTGAAATATTGTTATCTGTAACATCAAAGAAAAACTGATTGTAGGAATTTTTTAACTGTGTTAGTAATATGCTTGAATATCTTTTTGTATTTTTAATAAATGAACCATGAATATCATTGATGTTGATTGTTAATGCATTTGTTTAATGTGCACTACATTAGTTGTTGTATAGATTGGCTACTAGAATTGATGTTGTTTAGTACCTGCTATTTATTGTAGGACCTACTAGTTGCCTAGGACCACCCACTGTTCTAGCCAGCTCTGCCAAATGCCAGTGTCTACAATACCTACAACCTTCATACTCCCAGAAATGTGAACATGTGGGCGATTCCATGTTACCCAAAGCTAAAATGGCATGGTCGATCTGGTACTGACATTTTCCATTGCATAATGAATTGCTACACTCTCTTGCTCATATACTTAGCTCTAAAACAGACCAACGGGTGGACGGTCAGAAATAAGTGCTAGTACCGAGTACTGGTAAACATCTACTTGAATTAATTTATGAAGGGAAACATTTACATTTCCAAAGCTTTCAATTGGAAATTTTATAGCAATTTTCTACTTTGCATTGCCTATTTGCATTTAGAAATGACTTACGTTTTGGGAAAAGTTAACTTACTAATTCTACCTATAACCAGGGTGATTCCGAGTATGCCAGTACCGAGTTCTATAAACACTCATATGCTTTTTGACTCTACTGCTTTACACTTCAAGTCGCTCAGTAAATATGGGAGTGTCTTTTTAAAATATTAACATGGGCTGCATGTACTTGCTGCATTCATAAAGAACTTAGGGGCATATTATCAAGGACAGGCGATCCATTATCGCCGCTTTTATCGGCAGGAAACTGCCGATAAAGCGGCGATAATGGCCTTGATAATATGCTCTATGAATTCCAATCGAAGCCCATGTTAGATGTGAACCCATGTTAGATGTGTTCACATCTAACATGGGCTTCGATTGGAATTCATAGAGCATATTATCAAGGCCATTATCGCCGCTTTATCGGCAGTTTCCTGCCGATAAAAGCGGCGATAATGGATCGCCTGTCCTTGATAATATGCCCCTTAATACCTCTGAAAATGTGTCAAAATGCATTTGAGGATGGATAGCATGCAACTCTATAGCAGTGCTTGAATGGGAGAGTGTGTGTGTCAGTCGTGTTCCGATGTTGCATGCCAAAGCTAAGGTTGCACTTTCAATTTGTTTTTGTCACTGCGTCACTATGGAAAGCACATGAGAGATAGGACCTTAGGGCTTGCAAAGATTGTGTATGGGTGGGGTATAGCATGTGAGTGTAGAACCTATGTGGGAAGTGTATTAATATCCTGTGTATAAGGCAGATGCGGCTCATATGGTGCCCAGCAAGCATATCGCTGCACAGTGGAGTCGAGCAAAGAAGATTAGCAGTGTTTCTTTTTGAAAAAATTGCATTGTTAGAATTTTACGTGCTTCTACGTATCATGGGGCAGATTTATGTCGGACCTGTGGCACTTTGCACCGCTGTTGCGCCACTTCTGTGACGCAGCGGCGGCGTAAACCATGCGCCACGTTGCGACATACTTACATCGTGACGCATCTATGGAGATGCGTCACGGTGTAAGCCCCTGCACCACATGAAACCTGCGTCAGGTTTCATGTGGGCGTTTCCACGCAGGGGGGGCGTTCCGTCGCAGGAATGCCCCTGAAAATTGACTCAGTGAAATCTACAAGATTTCACTGAGTCACTTTCCCAACGCTTATGCGTCAAAACCCTGCACCTGCTTGAAGTAGGCGTAAGGCTTGACGCACCACGTTAGTGATAGGGCAAGTTGGAATAGTGCTGGAGTTGCGTGCCACACGCAACACAACTTCAGCCCTGCGCCAACTTCACGTCCTAGATGCGACACGCAGCTGTTTATTCCTGCACCATGGTGCGCGGCATTGTAAATGAGGCGCATCATGGGTGGCGCAAGGATAAACTTGCATGCCGTATCTTTCCTGGCGCATCGCTGCCGATTTGCAGAGATGCGTCAGGCAACATAAATCTGCCCCCTGATATTTTGGAAACCAATTGGTGATTATATATCTATCTATTTTTAATTCTTTGCTTTTTACTACTTTATTTATTTACAAGGTTTTTATGGTTATTAATAGTAGATCTGTTCTCAGTTTTTACATTGATGATAATCTATATTCCTCGTTTTTCCTTTTTTTAGTTACAATGTTTATTTCCTATATATTGCAAACGTTTTTCTTCTTTGTATATAGGTAATGTTATTCTATTATTACTATTATTATCGATCATGTTTAAGTGCCTAGTTTAGTGCTATTTTTTGAGTTGTCTCTCTCTTATTATAAAAGTCAATAAAATAGTTTGAACACAAGATTTCTAAGTGCCATATGACAGAAACGTTAAACTGGTGCAAATGCAAGCCAGTCCCAATTTCCACTATTTTGGCTTCTTTTGTAGTATTGCATGGAGCAGTCTAATTTTGCCTGTCTGAATTACAGATATTTTTTCACTACGGCTATGGAACCATTTCTAGTAATATTTATAACAAACATGTGTGCATTTAACTCCTTCTACATACACAAAAGGGGTTTTAACAATGAAATCTTAGTCCATTAACAGACATTATTTTAAATACATAGAGAAAATGATTTTTTTTTTTCACAACCGTGAGAAAATGAATTTTATAATGTTTTTGCTACCTATAGATCAGTTAGACACATTGATAATGCATCAAATATAATCAAATTTTTATTACATATCAACTGGAGAAAAAGTGTTATGCTCTCATGTAATTATATAATACATCAAAAATAATGTCAAATCAGATAGTGCCACGTTTTGCCTGGTGAAAATATGATTTGTGCCACTCTCTTTTACACAACCATCAAAAATTGTACACATGAATTTACACTATTCTTTTTGGGCCCAATGCTTTCAAACAGGTCTTGGGGAAAAAAGACTATACTTTATATAAATGATATATATTCCATTAATTTCATGTGAAACAGGTATGCCTAAATATGCCATGGCACTCTTTTCACCACCATATTCAGAGAGGAAATGATACACACAGAAATGCAAAGCATATAATACCACATCTTTGAAACATTTTACATTTCCAGTGGGCTTTGAGTTACTGGTCTGTGAAACCAAGAAACACCAAGAAACCAGCTAATGCTTTTTTGTTTTATTCTGAAGCAAAATACTTTGTAATAAATTCGGAATTCATATTTTATTTTTCAACGATAAATTTAGAACTTCAAAAATATCGGGACAAATTTCGCAAATAAAAAAATCATCATATAGCATTATGTAGTGGAATCTCAAAAAGTGTACTCTTCAAGCGCATTTTTCTACTTGCATTTATTACATACCAAGAAAATATAAACATTGAACGCGCTCTGATCGAACGCTCCTTGGTTCCCTGTGTAATCATTACTAGGGCTCTCGCGTCGCGCGCCCAGGAATACAAGCCCAAGTTTGTTGCAGACTGAGAACCTGTCACGATCAGCCACTGGGAAGGCGGAGTGTAATTTATGACCAGTGAAGGAGACTTCTCCATCTCTGGTTATTATTGCAGCCCAACACCTTTAATAAAGTCAAGGTGGCAGACCATGAAGGAATTCAGTTTAGTGCTCTTAGCAAACCCGACACCCCTGCTGAAAGATGCCTCATGGCGTCTGTGTGAGGGCGCAGCTGAATCCGGGCCGCCGCCTGCCCGGGGTCCGGTCTTCGGGGACTCGAGTTGTCTGAGGACACAGGCAAACTACCTTTGATATTTTAAGCCTGCTAAAACTGGAGGGCCGCCGACGCCGAAAGAGCATGGGGAGAATTTGGCGTTGGACTGAAAATATATTGACCTATGAAAGCAAAAGTGCAGTTTCGCTGCTCGGGAATACGCTGGATATGTGGTTTCATAAATTAGCACTGGTAAAACATAACGACTCGGGGTGTGGAGGGGCTGCGGGGCCGGGGTGAGGCAATCAGGGATGAAATAATTGCAGGTTTCACCGTTCACACTTCATCAAACAGCGAGTGGCCAAACATCGAAAAATAAAGTATGTCATTTCACAGCCAATTTACAAAAGACGAGCCCGCCAAAATGAGAACATGGGGTAGGATACAAACACAATTCGCTTTCAATAAATTCGGAGAGATTTGATCAGTTGGGTAGCAACAGAAAAATACGTACAAGCAAAATAATTAGATATTTGGTTTGGGACGTTCACATGTCCAGGTAGCTGCAAAATTCGGTTTCTTTTTAGTTTCCACAATTATTGGCTTTCGTTGGTAATCCTGTTACATACATTCTGGAGAAAATCCATATGTTTGAACATTTACTCTCATTACTATAGCGACTATAGTTATATAATATGGCCTGCATTTTCATTGCATGCATGAATCTGTATCCAGGAGGCTGGCACTTCCTTACCTGTCTAAGACCTGTAGGTAAACATTGCCGCTCTCAACCTAGGTCCACAGAATAGTTGTTACTCCACTAGCATAAATTATTTATTGGCAACGACGATGCAATTGGTCATGTTTGGGGCTATGGCAGAGGGCACAGGCAGACAGAAAGGGACTAGAGTCAAGACAGCCGAGGTTCCTGTAAAGAAGCAAAACAATGAAACCCTCTCTATCATAGTCCTTATTTCATGAGGGTGAATGAATGTTAAAGAAATAGCCCAAAACACGTGTTTTTTTAAACTTCATAGAACATTGCAGACTGTTAATCTTGGCCTTAGAACACTCGTACCTGACTTCTCAGTCAGAATTTACTGTTTGTCTGTGTGAGAAAGTGGGATATTATTAGTTGCGAAGGATTTGGGTCCTTCACTACTAATAAGTCTGCAATCTTATGTGAACTGGGAACTAAGGGGCATATTACCAAGCAATAGCGATAATTATCGCTATTGCTTGGTTAGAGACAAAATTTTACCGCTGAGCTGCGGCGATTTTTATCGCAGATAAACCTTGGTATTACCAAGGTTTATCGCAAATGCGATAAAAAACGGCCGCAATGCACGAATATCGCTGAAAAGTGAGCGGTATTCATGTATTACCGAGCTAATGCTCTTAGCCATGTTATCCACCTCCCATTGGATAACATGGCTAAGAACTGCTCAGGGCAGGTGTTAGCTTTTGGAGATATTCGCGCTTAGCGCGAATATCTCCAAAAGTTGGTAATAGGAGATAGCGATGTTAGCGACTGTTTCCAGTCGCTAACATCTTGGCACGCCCACTTTGCATGTCATTAGTGATAAATATCACTGACATGCAAAGTGGGGCCCAAGATGGTCGCTATCTCCTACTAGCTGTCGCTAAACTGGTGTTAGCAACAGCTAGGTAATAGGGAGATAATTTTATCTCCGCTTTCTTGGCTTTTAAAGCCCAAAAAGCGGAGATAAACTCCCTTGATAATATGCCCCTAAATGCTCTGTTGTCTTTCAGGGCAGGGAGGCAGAGCAGTCCAAACCCTTCTCAGGGGAGGTGGTATCGACTAGTATTCCAAGCCGGAGTCACACAACCAACAGCACCCAATAAATAATGTCTACTCAGTATTTTCACTTATAAAAAGGAAAGAAAGTAGTTAATTATGCATGCACTTTTCAATTCTACACATTAATTTACAAATATAAACGTGATGGGAGGTGAAAATATTTATAGTGAAACCCTCCCAAAAGCTCACATGGCTAGTGAGCTATGAACCTTAGAACACAATTACGTTACGTTAAAAATATTTATACCGCGCACGTTCACCAACGGTTTCATGGCGCTCTTTGACAAATAAAACGGTGACCAGGGGGCAAGGTTACTCAAATGCTGACTGAAATAGGTGAGTTTTTAGCAGTGTACGGAAACAAGCATAGGTGGGGCAGAGACGAAGAGTTAGTGGGAGAGTATTCCAAGTAGAAGAGGCCAAGTAAGAGAAACTCAGTCCTCCATGCTTTTTCCGTCTATATTTAGGGACCTCAAGGTAATTGAGGGAGGTAGACCGGAGAGCTCTGCGGGGGATGTATCGTGTCAAGCAAGATGAAATGAAGGCCGGGGCTGAATCAGTGAGGGCCTTGAAGACGGTGCATCCAAGTTTAAAAATGCAACGTTTAGAAACAGGGAGCCAGTGAAGGTTGCGGAGAATGGGAGTAACGTGCTGGGATTTGGGCTGACGAAAAATCAGGCGAGCAGCCTGATTCTGCACCAATTGTAGCCGGTGAAGGCGGTAGGCCGGAATCCCCGCATACAAGATGTTAGCGTAGTCGAGTCTGGAGGTGATAAGGGCAATGATAACCAGGATCAGGGCCTCTCTGGAGAGAAACCTACTGATCTTGCGGATCCGCCTAAGATGGAAAAAACAGGATGAGGTGACAGAATTAATTTGTGGTCTCATTGACAGATCGTCGGAGATGATCACCCCCAGACTCCTCACTGTGCTCACAGGAGTGGGTGCCGTCCCAAGCGATGGAGGCCAATAGGAAGAATTCCACAAATTGGCGGAGCCACCCACCAATACTAGCTCTGTTTTTGCAGGGTTCAGTTTCAATTGGCTATGGTACATCCATTCCGCAATAGCCAACATAGTAGATTGAAAATTGAGACAGGAGGAAGGAAGGGAGTCGATGGGAAAAATTAACTGAAGATCATCTGCATAATTAAAAATAGTGACCGGGGTATTTTGAAGTGAAGCTAATAGGGGTTGCAGATATAAATTAAATAATAAAGGTGACAGCGCCGAGCCCTGAGGGACTCCGCAGGTTAGAAATAAAAGAGGTGCTGAAAAAGTAGATAGATGCACTGCCTGAGATCGGTTGTCTAGGAAAGATCTGAGCCAATCGAGGGCTACCCCCTGGATGCCAGCGTTATTGACACGGTCGATCAGAATCACATGATCGACCATGTCAAAGGCAGCCGACAGGTCCAACAGGACAAGGGCCTGAGAGATGTTTTTATCGGCACCCTTCCTGAGGGAATCCATGACGGCCACTATGACCGCCTCGGTGGAGTGGAGGGGTCTAAAACCAGCTTGTTGGGCATCCAGGAAGGAAGAACTCTCGATGAATGTGCTAAGGCAACGGGTGACATACGTCTCCAAGATCTTTCCTAGATAGGGGAGAAGGGAAATGGGTCTGTAATTACTCAAGATGGAAGGATCTGCATTGGTCTTTTTCAAGATAGGCAGAACCGCTGCCTGTTTAAAGGAGCGGGGGACTACTCCGGTGGCTAAGGAGTTGTTGAGCAGGGCTAGTGGGGGTCCTGGGCAGGCCAGAAAGGCCGCTCTCAGGATCAGGGGTGGACATATGTCATTGGGAGAACCTGAGCTGACTTTCTGGAGCAAGGAGGAGAATTCTTGTAATGAGATCGGCGGAAACTCTGTCAACTTGCTGGTGTTCATAGGGGGAAGAGGTAGGGGTAAAGGGGATGAAGGAGGAGGAATGTTCTTTTTAATAATAGCAATTTTTTCAGAAAAATAAACATTAAGGGAGTCACATAAAAGTTGGGTAGGTTGGGGTTGGGGTGTGACCCTGTCAGGGAGGGAGAGCTCATTGACAATGGCAAAGATGTCTTTGGTTTTATTCTTAGAAGCCATCAGCTTATGAGAAAAATAAGCAGTTTTAGCTGCCAAAATTGAGTTTTTGTAAGAGTTAAGAGAATCTTCGAAAAGAATTCTAAGCTGGGGATCGTAATTGCGTCTCCAACGACGCTCAGCTTGGCGGAGAGCAAGTTTATCCGCTTTAAGTTGGTCAGAAAACCATCGCTGGGCGTCGTGGGGGCGCTTAGTTTTAATTGTTTTAAGGGGGGCAACTTTATCACAAGCACAGAGTAGCCATTCTTCGAGATGTGTTGCCTGATCGGTTATCAAGGTCGAGAAAGTAGGGGCAGAAGAGGCGAGTGTGGCGTGGAAGTCAGCCAGATTTGCACTTTTCCAGTTGCGAGCAACAAAATTCTTGACCGGGGGGGGGAAACAAACAGTATGAAGATGAAGATGAAAGGAGATAGAATAATGGTCGGACCAAGAACACGGAAGGACCGAGGGAAGGGAAAGGTCAAGGTTAGATGTCCAAATTTGGTCCAAGATGTGACCCTTGTGATGAGTAGGGGTATGAACGTGCTGGAAGAAGTTCATGCTGGTTAGGAGCTCAGTAAATTCCGTAGAGAGCAGACTTTCACGGGCATCCGATGGCCAATAGTTAAAATCTCCAACAATCATGATGTGAGCATGGTTGATGGCGAGTTGTGAGATAAAATCCCCAAATAGTTTAGGAAAAAGAGGCATGTATTCGGGGGGCCTGTAAACGAGAATACACACAAAAGCTAATCTAGCTGAAGTGAATTTAAGAGAAAGGCAGTCCGTTTTAGGGATAAGAGTCGCAGACAACTCTGTAAATTTAAGATCCAAACGGATAATAGCCGCCACTCCACCTCCTGTCTTCCCAGCGGGGCGGTTGGCCTGCATGATGTAATACCCAGCGGGGATTGCAGCGAGGATATCAGGGGCGGAGTCCTCAGTAATCCACGTTTCGGTAAGAAGGAGAATGTCGATGACGCTCTGATGTAATAGTTGGAAAATCTCCAACTGATGGCGTACTAGGGAGCGAGTATTAAGGTAGTGTACTAATAGTGAAGAGGATTTCTGAGGAGGAGGGGAGGGAGGGACTGGGAAGGGGTCGTTCCCAACATACACGATGCACAAGATAATCGAGTATAGTTATCAAAATCCATGCCTACTGGGCTTGTCAGGGTGTTACTGTGTCAATAAAATCAGAAATATGCTATAGTAACTCAACACAACACTATTAATGGTACACTTATTAAGTCACGTGACAACGTACCATGATGTTCACTAAAGCATATAATGATTTATTATTAACTTTGCCATTATAAATAAAACAATTCTGTAACCTAGAGACATTAATTGAATCACTGTTACATTTGTCATTATCAATAAAGCATTTCACTTTCAATAAGCTGTGCAGGAGTCTTTCTTTTAAATTTACCACCCAGCAGTACAACCTTAGAACCTCCACATTGAGCATCCCCAGGCTTCGGTACCTCTGAGCTCAAAGCCCCAAGCTCGCAGAGAGCTTCAAATGACCTAAGCATCATTTGATGTCATATATCCTAAGACTTGGGAGACTTATGGTGCTATACCTTCCAAGAATGGAAAGGGGCTTGTACATTTAAGGAGGAGCTAGGGACTCAAGGAGTCATCTGCAATAAAAATGAGGGGGCTCATGTGCCCCCCCCCTCAGCTGTTCTCTTAGGCTTCAGTTCCTGTGAGATGTGGGGCCCTGGGGCATCCGATTAAGGATACAGAGGGACAGCACACATCCCTGATCCTGGCTAGTCTTCCAGGGAGACCATGCTCTCTTTATTGTTTTTCCCAGCCTTGTTGGCCCATCTGGATGTTTTTGGTGTCCTTTTGCTGCTAGTGGCCAGTTCTAGCCACCAATTTTGTTGCTTTTCAGTCTCCTGGTCTCAAAATCGTGACAGTTTTTGGGGAGCTTGGTTTTTACTGCACTCCGTCCTTACACAGAACTTGTCTCCTGTATAGGTGCCTGGTACATCAGAAGGTGTGAGGGGCAGCAAAAACAAATCTAGTACTTGGGTGTCAACTAAAGTCTGAACTCTTTTAATTCATCCTTGCATCAGGGGTCAGGTGCTTCCTCACCTTTAGCTGGGAATTCCTCTGTCATCATTTCACCCAGGTGCAGACTGTTTTAAAACATTTCTCCCTTGTGCAGGAGTTTGTAAGTGGGTATGGAAAATTCCGTAAGGAAGACACCTCTACACAACCTTTGGGTGACACATCATCACTCCATCCATGCCACAGCCCTCATGCACAGAATTTTGAGGATTTCCATGATGGCACTCTCAAGTAGTCTATTGAAAGATCGTCTCAGAGTGTACCTAACTGCCAGAGAAGCCTGATCCTTTCCTTCCAAAGCCTCAAAGGAGAGACCCTATTGTGACTGGCTTGAGAGGTTTGACTGTCTTTCTTTGTTTCTGTTGGAGTGAGCCTTCCCAGGCCAGGTGCAGTGTGAGAGGAAATTATCATGCGCAGATTTTGTCTCCGCCCTTTCCTTTCCCAGAAATAGATCCAAGCCCTGGCAAATGGCTCTATCATGTGGGGAGGCCTTTCATTCTAAAGTTAGCCATCAGAGTAATTAACTTTGTCCAGCATGGGGAACAAAGTCCCAGAACCTAATTAGATGCTGGCTCAGAGAAACTGCTAAATCTTGAAATTCCACTAGGAATGCTGATATGTGGAAATTAAAATAAGGTATGTCCAAGTCAACACCAATCCATTCTGGGTCCCTTCTTCAACAGGCTCCCTGTGTGGACATACCTAGCTGAGCTAGACAGTAGTCTCACAATCCTAGTGCAACGATCCGAGCACCTCTACCATAGCTTCACAGCGGCAGACCTTATCTTAAAAGACAAATACTGGCTGTTATCTCCCCAAATCCATTATAACAGAGCTGACAGAGAGTGAGACTCTTTGCTGAACACCCTGTTTGGCAGGCTTGCTTCAGGATCTACCGTGGTTGAGCTCTCCATGTGAAAAGTACAGGGAAAAGTGCAAAACATTATGTTAAATTGAACAAAATAGCTAAAATGTATTATGTTAAATCTTAATGTAAAATAAATTTATATATTTATTTTAAATGTACAACTAAAGATTTTTTACAGTGCTACTAACTAAATTCTGAATTAAAAACTACATTATATAAAATATGTGACATTATACTAACATTATTTTTCTCAAGTTTAATTAAAACAAATTATTCCCACCTACAGTAAAACAAGATATGATACATTAATAATTACTAAAATTGCTGTATAGAACTAGTTAAAGTATTTTAATTATATTTAACAACTTTTTTGTTACATTAATATTCACAGCCTTATTACGACTTTGGTGGTTCTCCCGAGGGCAGCCATGCCAGCGCTCCACAGTAGGACTGCAAAAGCTGTTCCCAGACCACCCACTGGATTACGATTATAATTCATGGCAGGTGGTGACACAGAGGTGCTGCAATGGCGGCAGTCTGTAAGACTCATTGCAGAGCCTTACAATGCATAACACAGCAGTGACAGTGCAAGTTCCTGCACAGTGCGACATGCACCGCATCCTGCAGAAACTGGGGTGCATAAATACCGGTGGCCATAACATATGTCCCCATGATTGCACCCCCTGGCCCTGCAGCAGAAGAGGGCCATGTTGGGGCCCCCTTCGTTGCTTCTCCTCCACCCTTTTCATGGCAGATGCATCACCATGAAAAGGGTGGTGGTGAGCCAACTCAAAATATGCTTGGCAGGGTATGCCCAGACGTGGGTCCCTTGCTCACTCTACCACTGGATTCAAGATAGCCCTAAGCGGGCTGCAGCACTGCCAGCATATTTTTCCCAGGAAAAGACTGCTGCCCCGGCAGGATCCTTGATCCCGGTGGTGTCAGCGGTCTCATGGTGGTCCGACCACTGCCGGTGTAATACTGCTGGAAGTCCCGCAGTGCAGCAGTCGTCGGTCTGCCACTGCGACTAAAGCAGTCCTATGGACCGCCGTAGTTGCAATAATGCCCTTAAACAGAAAAAAGGTAATTAAAATATTTTAGAATTAAATTCGAAATATATCCTATTTTCATATATATTTGAAATGAAATTACATTTATTCATATTTTAACTGTTTAATTTAATTTAATATTTCCTATTGGGTTTCATTTTAAGTACTCTATTATTTTCAATGGGAGTTTGCTGCAGTACCTGTAGTTGGCCATGTGTTTTGCTGAATTAATTCATCTCTGAGCTAGAGTACTGTACAACTGTTTTGGGTGTTTTGTTGCTGTAGTAACTTTAGAAGTGCAGTTCGTGAACAGGAATGAGCCTACTCTTTTGTGGGGGGGCTAGAGGTCCCACCTTAAGACAATCCATACTTCTCCCTATTCCCCTCCCCTTTAGTAGTAAATATTCCCCATTATCCAGCCACTTCCGTCTGTCCCTTCCACATTTACTACTAAAACATATACTTACATATGCAAAGACTTCACAATTGGGGCAGAGATCTCCACAAAGAAAAATATAATATAGGCAGAGGCATAAACTCAGCACATAGTTTTGTGAAAAGTATTTTTTGGTACTTTTGCTAGTACTACAACACATACTAAAAATGTGGTTTGTGAGTAGGCCCCATTGTGTTCACTGTTTTTCTTGAACTGGTGTATTCTACAGAAATTACATAAATGGAAGAGACATTGGGTTCCATTGTATTGTAATAGAGCCTTTGCTTTACACTAGTAAAAACAAATGACAACATTACCAGTAGTGATAATATGAAAGAACACAGAGACAATCTTGCAGTTTCTCTCACATGGCACTAGCTCTATGATGACTCACCGTTCTTGTAAAATTTAAATAAAATAAATAATCAACGGATTGCCTAAAAAGTTTCATAATCTGACTGCCATGTTAGACCTTTGGCCGGTCTTTGTTTCATTAATATTCTATATAATGGAAGCTACCTGGTCCAAAGCAGTGTGTCCTGGGAGTCAATTGGGTGGACTTGTCCCCTACTCACCCCATGATAACTACTGAAAAATAATACCAACATGCTTAATTTGTAAAAAAAAAAAAAGTTACATTCCATGGCCCACAGCACTTTATAGGAGTCCACATCAGCTTGAACCACCAATAGCTCTGTGACTGCTGCCAAATAGCCGTACCACCATTACCTATGTGCTTGATTTATCAGTTTTAAATAAACACTGCACTGATACATTCAGCAGAAGAATAGACACAGAGTGGCACCATTTTGTGTTATCCCATGATAGGTGCTGGTGTTTAGTATTAAGTGCCGGTGGTGAGCACCGGAAATCACCGGCACAAATTAAGCGCTGACTGTACTCCAACTCTGCTTTAGCTTTGTTGCTAAACAACAGCCCACTACATGTTTGGCCTACAGAGTTGTTGGTGAAAATTAAATTCCTTATCACTCTATGCCATTCCCTGCTGACCTAGTGGTATGCAGCAGGAATTCTTTGCTTACATGGTGGTAGCCGTTTATGTACTTCATTCAGTTTCGCTACAGAAAATTACCAAATGCTGACACATCTTTAAAATGCTCTTTCACCAAAGTGGTGTTCAATTGAACAATTTGACAACAAGTTCACATCAGCCTTTTTTCATCTGCACACTAGAAAAATATACCACCTTCGTTTGCAAAACACTCTGATGAAATACCAAAGACAGATGGTGATCTATGCAAATGGCACTTAACAATAGCCATCATGAGAAACATCATGAGAAACAGCCTTTAAAACGAGGCTTTTACCTCGTTGTAACTTTAACACACATTTTTTAGCTCGAATATTTTTACAGTGAATATGTATTTACAACGCATGGCAATTCCACACATTTAAGGTAAGGTGGGGGGTGTGGGGTCTCTCCCCATAATTACATTGTTTTTAAATCTAAAAACAATGCGTGGTGTTGGCATGTGTTGTAAATGCATATTCGCTGTAAAAACATGCGTGCAAAAAAATGCGTGGCAAATGCACACAATGGGGCAGATTTATGAAGGCCTTGCGCCGCCGGTGCGTCATTTTTAACATGGGAAAAAGTGACGCACCGGCGGCGCAAGGCCTTCATAAATCTGCCCCAATGAGCCTTATTTATGAAGGACTTGCGCCGCCGGTGCGCCACTTTGAAAATGGGATAAAGTGACGCACCGGCGGCGCAAGGCCTTCATAAATAAGGCCCAATGTATCTACATGCGTTGTAGCGTCATACAACCACAATCACCGGTAATAAGGGATATCAAGTCAATATTAGGAATTTCGCAAAGTTTCCCTGCCAAAATAGTTTACCCACAGGATGCCTTACCATGTCAATGTATATTGATGAGCCCATCACTCTCAAGGTGACTGACTCCTCTCAAAGAATCACAATGTTCCTCATTCCTTATACATTTGCAGACGGTGTTGGCTCTTCCTGATCTATTTACAAGTCAGTTCCGGTTCACCAGAGAAGAATGAATATGCTTATATCCTCTGACAAGGACATACAACATGGGAGATATTTTTCTCAGAGCAAAAGCTTTTTGTTTAGCATGCATTCATTGTGATATCTCACAAAATAATTGTACAAACAAACTGTGTAATTCAACCTCTCATCCCTGTTGTTGTTGGCTAGTACTGCAGCAAGACCTCAAAGCTCGTTTATTTCACATTACTTGGATAAGAGTAAGAAAAAAGTCAATTTTTCTAATTTGTCAACTTATCACACTGCTAAACAGAACGATAACTTACATGAGCTGGAGGCTTGACATCACCGTGGTGTCATGTCCTCCGAGTTAAGTCTGGAATATTGCCGGGAAACGAGGAGGAAGGCACGATTAAAAGAAGGCTGAGAGCTGGGAAAGCACTCATTTCCTGTGACGATTAACTTGATCAAACAGAAATTCAATTTCATGGGAATTCACAATGAGTTTATGTGTTCTCCTTATGTCTCTATTCCAGATGTGATTCTTCTCATTGTGTCTGTAAAGCTAATAATTGTATAAACAATGACAAAGCCAAGAGGTTTGTCTATCACGTGCCAGTGCAAGCACATATGTATGCTGGCATTTTTGTGTCGCCATGCTGTGCATTCTGTCTAATGTTGAGCCCTCTCTTTGTGTGCCATATGTTTTATTCTCAGCTGCCTGGTGACTTATTTCACAGTTTTGCAGTACACCATTTTCCTTATGAAATTCAGATCTACGGTAAAGCCCCCTTTCTGTGTTGGGAAGGTGCCCTGTTTTAGTAGGTTGTGGTCCAGTAGGAAGGATTTGTGCAAGTATGGGCGACCGCCTCCATCTGTTTCTCTATGGAATATTAAACATCCCAGGAAAATTCCAATAGGCCGTGAGATAATCAGTGCTAAAAACAAGGAAAACATCAATAACGTAGCTTTTTCCGCTCAGGTGGGTGCGTTAGGTGTCGTGGTTTAAGTGTCATAGTGAGGCACCAGAACAAGAAGGAGTTAATAAGCTTGCATTTGAGGGACTTGTGGTGGCTAAAGGCCATGGTGGAGGATGTACCTTTTGGTAAGATAATGGTATAGAAGAGGAGTAGAAACAGGTTTCTGTGAGTGCTGTGCCATCAAGGGCACAGTCATAGATGAAGGCAAACATTGAAGTTATATTAGAGACTTTACATCCACAGCTCAAGAGGACAGCATTGATGAAAGTGTAGTTTACAGACTTTGCATCATCTCATATGGATGACTCAGCTTCACTTTGGCAGGAAGCAGTTAACTTTGGGGAGGGTATTAGAAATTTGTGCTCTGGCCTGCAGTAAGTAGCTATAATGAAAGGAAGTAAATAATCACTCTCGTGAATAATGCATATGGACACTTAAATTCTTCTGTGCAAAGCCATTTTGTGCGCTGTTGCTAGGGTGTTTCTGAACTGGACAGGATGATTGGTTGACAGTGAGTGGCAGTATTGAGCAGAGGTAGTGAATACTGGGATGGCCAAGGATCTGGTTGTTGGTAGTATTTTGGTCTGTGTCAGGGTAGGAGTAGCTTTTTGCTAGGTTAAGTCCTGAGACCTTGATTTATGTTGGAATTATGCCGGAATTATGCTGTGTGGTTTTGCTTTCTGTTGTAATATGGTTTTCAGCCTGGATGACTGCATGTAAGAATGTTGGAGTGTTAAAATGATGGAGTGCTTGAGTCAGTTGGTGACAGGCTGAGCAGCATAGTTGAATACACCTACATAAAACCTACTACGGCTGGACCATCTATCTTATTATTACATTTGGCGATGATCTGGAAAGAATCGAAGTGTACCTGATGGATTATAAATTTCAAATTCTGAAGACACTACAAGGGAACTACAAGAATCCTTTGAAACTACAACCTATACATGTTGAGATAAGGTAAATAACATTTTAAAATTACCAGATACATACATTTATACCATACTGGCACCCCTGAGAGCCCCACCAGTGACCACTTCACCGGTCACCCACTTCCCAAATGTGCCAGTCCCTCCTGTAATTCACTCTTCTGCTGCCTGCTGTTCAGCTGCTGCCTCCCTGTTTGAGCTACCTACCTGCATTTAAGCTTGCCTCTCTGCTGTTTTTAAAAGATTTTGCTGCCTTCCTGCTCCTGTATGAGATTTCCGTGTTCCTCTCAGCTTTGATTCTCTACATCAAAGTGCCATGGCGCACTAAAAACGTTCATCTTTGCTATCGTCCCTGTGGTGGACGGGATAACTGTGGGGCATATTATCAAGAACGACGATAAAATTATCGCAGTTTTAGCGGCAGTTTCCTGCTGCTAAAATGGCGATAATTTTATCGCCGTTCTTGATAATATGCCCAACAGTTCCTCTCAGCTGTGATTGTCTACATCAAAGTCCCCCGGCGCACTAAAAGTTCATCTTTGCTATTGTCCCTGTGGTGGACTGGAGAACTTATTTTCCTGATTAAGAGGAGTGAGCAGTGCGTGGTAAAGTTATTTAGGAGAAGGTTTTTTTGGGATTGTGTTTTGTTTTTCCCACTGTTGAATGTACTCTACTTTAGCACTCGTGTGTTTGAATTGCTATCGTGGAATCGTCATTAAGCGCTTAGGGTGAGTCAATTTTTATATGCTTTTTTGGAGCTCAGACAAGACTTGGTTATAGCGAGCGTTATTCAACCACCATTTGAAATGCTGGCACGAGTTCTTTTCAAATTGTTCACGAGCTCTGCACAGCGCGCCCCCATTTTCCACCCACAGCCTCACCCTTTGTCAGCGTTTCTGCAACGTCCCTGTTTGTTTGACGAATTCTTTCTGCTTCACCTCAGCTGTATGGCCATTCTTGGAGCATTTTCCTGCCTTGAGCCACCCGGTTTGAACGTCTGAAATGTGCCGCCATCTTGTTTGGTCTTCTCTATAAGTCATTGTGCTATTTCTGCACAATACGTGTCCTGCCAACCACGTTTTTCAGTGAAGTAATTTCTAAATTGAAACTCTACCAATGGCACCACTTACCTATTTTTGTGCGTTTAGAATTACCGCTTTGTGGGAGAACCATGGATATGGTAGAGATACTTTTCACTGCCGTATTTACAGTTTTTTTAGTGACTTACAATGCCAATTACAGTGACACACAATACCAATTTCTTCGTCACACATTTTTTTAACAAATCTCAGCAAACAGCAGTATATTTCCATCTCTGCAAGTCTTTGTTTTTATGAAGATGTAGCGTTATGTACTTTGTTTTGGTTCGGATCTTCCTGATTTCTACTTTCCTCCTGATTAGACTCTTCAGAACATTTTATGGTTTCTGAAATTGACATGGACTTCGGGTGAGGAGTCGCTCACTGAAGAAAAATTTCAGTTCTGTATTACTGTTTTTTTTTGCTAATGTTCAATGCTTTACTCTTCACCGTACAATGCTTTACTGTACTGTTTGATTTTTCATGCATCTTTCACAGAGCTTTCTTTAATTTTTTTCTTCATATGTCTACTTTCTTATTTTCATTATGTTTTGCCATTATGTGACTTTTCACCATCAGCGCAAATAATTGTGCGTGGATTCGTCACCTACTATATAATGCTGTTTACACAATTTTTTTGCATGTTGTTACATATTGCATTGTCGCATTGTACTGTTTGGTATCCGCCATGCATTCTACTGTGTGGTATCTTCCACCACACCAAGTTTTGCTGTTCCTACGAAATCCAATTTATTGTTTGGTATTCTCCGCTACACCAAGTTTTACCGGTTACACCAAATTTTACTGTTTCACGTGGTGCATCCCCACTTCTGTTTCATGTGGTGCGTCCCAACATCTGCTTTACCTGTTGCACATTTTGTATTCTTACATGTGGTGGGTCCCCACATATGCTTTACCTGTTGCGCATGTTGCATTCTTTCATGTGGTGGGTCCCCACATCTGCTTTACCTGTTGCGCATGTTGCATTCTTTCATGTGGTGCGTTCCACATCTTCAGTTCCTGCATGGTTCTTTGTTTCGTGTGGTTCCTGCTTTAACGTTGCATAGTTTCATGTGGTGTTTCCACGTCTGCTCTCACGTCGCATAATGCATTGTTTTGCATCACCACATATTCCGTTTCTACATATTGCATCGTACCGTGTGGTATTTTCCACCACACCTAGTTCTACTGTTTTTGCATTTTGCATTGTACCGTGTGGTTTCTTCCACCACATCTAGTCTACATATTACGTTGTACCGTGTGGTATTTTCCACCACATTTTGTTGTACGGTTCCTACATATTGCATTTTACCATGTGGTATTTTCCGCAATATCCAATGTTCTTTTCCCTACACTTAGCATTCTTTGTGTGGTGCTTAACCACACCTTCCACCCCAACCTGCTCTGGGGAAGTTCTATGGTGTAGCTCACCTTTCCATTTACATTTCTTTCCTACCTTCGTGAGCTCAACACCAGTCTTCCATCTGCGTACTTTTCTCTATATTTCATTGCTCTGTTTTCTCCTTCACCTTGTTCCTGGTTCTCTGGTACTTTCTTCATGTTTGCCCAGACAGCTTTCATGATGCTTGTATCTGGGTTGGTTCGTTGCTAGTGGTGTGAGAGTGTGTGGGTTGTGTTTTTGCGGGCAAAGGGATGGTGCAGGAGTGAGTCTTTTGTGCTTCCTGTCTTTCTTTTTTGTTTATACCCACTCATTCCTTTTCCATCTGTATTTCCTACTTTCCCATTTTCAATTTGTATGTCATGTTTCAACTTTATTGTTTCATGCCATGTTTCAAAATGCTTTTGCCTCATTTACTTCTTGCAACTTTTATTATGCCTCCTTGGAGCTTCTTACTTCTTATTGTAAGGGAAGTAGATGTTGTAATATGCTTCTCAGCCTGGATGACTGCATGTAAGAATGTGGGAGTGTGCAATTTTGGAGTGCTTGAGTCAGTTGGTGACGGGCTGAGCAACATAGAGGCTGCTCCTGGTAGGGCTCCTTTACATGTAACCTAATACTTGAATAAACCTACATAAAACCTACTATGACTGGACCATCTATCTTATTATTACACTTTCTTCCCCAAGAATGAGTGTGACAGTGGGTAATAACGAGGGGGGATGGGGAATGTGGAGGAGCGTGAACTAGTAGTGTCATAGTCAATAGAGCTCATAGGCATTGTTTGAGAGCTAATATCTCTTGTCATGCATGGTAGAACCTTTTAGGGACTTCTGGGATCAAAAATGTAGTTAAAATATGGAGGCTGATGATCGGTGATTAGATAGTGACCCTCCACTTTTTTATACTAAGGAATGTGTAGCTTTTTTAGTTTATGTTAGACAGAGATAGCACAATGTTCCCATAATGGATTTTCTCATTTTTGAGGCAAAAAAAATAAATAATGAATCTTTTCAGGCGAATCTCTTTGAGTGACATTTAACTTTATCTAATATTGCCTTATTGTGGCATAATATTTTGCTTGGATAAAAGGCTTTATCGAGCCTTTGAGTTTGCAAATAGATTTACAGGTGCAAATGGCTTTGTCAAGCAGGCCCTTAGTGTTTCAGTCATAAAATAAATAGAACTATATAGAGAAGTTTGTTAATATAACCCAGTCTTCTTTGTGCTAAATTTGATTTGGAGGAACATTGGAGCAGCACAACGTTTGTTTTTGTTTTTATTCTCCATGACAGTTATGGTAAAGAGCTGGAACCTTCTAGGTTCTTGTTCTGACAGCTATTCCTATGCTGGGCAGTGGTCCAGGCTGGTCCCAGTAAATTATCTTGACTATGTTTTGGTGTATTGTGTAAGCGTTGCTACACAGGTAATAGTTCCCCCACACATGTGAGGCCTGATTAACAAAGGTAATCTTACACTTTTGTGCAAGTTTACAAGGGCTTGCTGTTCACTAAGGTATTTCAATAGTAGTATCTTTATGGCTATGGAGTCTCCACACATAAAAAGATAGGAAACTCCTATCGTTTTATGAGCGGAGACTCCACAGTTGCAAAGAAATGGTCAACATATTTTGAAATGTTTTCACATACATTCCCTACAGACCTTGCAATACCACCATATACAATGAGAGTATTACCTCCACATGGAGGAAATTGAATGAATGGCAAGAGTCAGGAATTATATCCTGGCAAGAGTTCTATTTCTTAAAAAAGATTATCCCAAACTTCCCATGTTGTATCTTCTCTCGAAGATACACAAACATCCTATGGTCCCTATAGGTAGGCCTATTGTGTCATCTGTAGGGAATGTATGTGAAAACATTTCAAAATATGTTGACCATTTCTTACATGAATATGTTACATCTTTACCATCCCATGTTAGGGATACCAATAACTTCCTCATTAAAATTGAGGGGATCACATGGAATGATGAGTACACTCTCATCACCCTGGACGTGAACTCACTTTACACCATCATTGATCACGTCCAGGGGATTGAAGCATGTTTATATTGCCTGAGGGCCAAAAACATTAACTATCTAGAACATACCCACATGTTGGAAGAAATGATGATGATATGCCTGACGAACATTTTTATGTTTAATGGTGAGCTCTACAGGCAGGTGAGGGGCAAGGCCATGGGTACGTGCTTCGGACCTAGCTTTGCGAACCATTTCCTAGGTAAGTGGGAAGAGGAAATTTGCCAGGATGCGCTACTTCAATCCGACTTTGAAAAGGTAGAGGTTTGGCTGAGGTATATTGACGATTTATTCATTGTATGGGAAGGCAGTGAAATGCGAGCCACCAAGTTCATTGAGAAATTAAACAACAATCAGTATAATATAGTCCTCAGCCAAAACATCAGAAAAAGCAGCATTGAGTTTTTGGACGTAAGAATTGAATTTCAAGAAGGTAAACTCATCACCAGCTTGTTTCTAAAGGAAACAGCGGGCAATAGCCTTCTTCATGCCCTCAGTGGCCTCCCAGATGCTCTCAAATTGAGAATACTCTACGGGAACTACTGAGGACAAGGAGAAATTGCAATAACGAGGAAACTTTTCAATTAGAACAGGAAACCATGCTCAACCGATTTCAAGCACGGGGATACCCTGAGTGGGTTCTTAAAAATGCCATCCTCAAGGTTAAAGAAATTGACAGGTCTAAGGCCTTAGAAACTGTTAAGAAAGAGAAACTGACTGAGAGTAACATCAGGGTCGTTTCCACATTCAACCAACACTCTCCCAAAGTAGGCAACATTTTGGTAGACAACTGGAACATCCTTAAGACGGATGCCATTATAGGACCCAAACTCAGCAACAGACCTATGATTACCTACAGGAAAGGCAGGAGTCTCAAAGATTTATTGTGAAGGGCGACATCACGGAACCCACCAAAACATATTCACATGGTCTGAAGGGGTTATTTCCCTGTGGACACTGTAGAGTGTGTAAACCAAGCCATTTTGTAAAGGAATTCCAAATATCCAACACATCCATGAAGAGAAAGATAACATAGTTCCTCTCATGCAGTAAAAGCTATGTTATTTACAGAACACGGACATTGCCATACCCTCGGAATAGCTCCTGAACTTCTCTGTGCAGCGCACTCCCTGAGGCAGAGTCGGCTGGTGGGAGCGCTACCGCATTCGGCGGCTGCCTCATCTGCTCCCAGCGCGACCGCGCCCAGGTAGAAGTGCTTGGAAAGGGCGTCCTTGTCAACAGCCTAGCGGGGGACTGCGAGGCCCAGAAAACACCTTGCCGCTGGCGCCTCTTCCCCCGGAGGCCACGCCCACCTAATTGGCCTCTCCTCATTACCTTTCGCGACACCCGCTTCGCGGGTGCTGCTCAGAACACGGACATTGCCATACCCTCGGAATAGCTCCTGAACTTCTCTGTGCAGCGCACTCCCTGAGGCAGAGTCGGCTGGTGGGAGCGCTACCGCATTCGGCGGCTGCCTCATCTGCTCCCACCGCGACCGCGCCCAGGTAGAAGTGCTTGGAAAGGGCGTCCTTGTCAACAGCCTAGCGGGGGACTGCGAGGCCCAGAAAACACCTTGCCGCTGGCGCCTCTTCACCCGGAGGCCACGCCCACCTAATTGGCCTCTCCTCATTACCTTTCGCGACACCCGCTTCGCGGGTGCCGCTCAGAACACGGACATTGCCATACCCTCGGAATAGCTCCTGAACTTCTCTGTGCAGCGCACTCCCTGAGGCAGAGTCGGCTGGTGGGAGCGCTACCGCATTCGGCGGCTGCCTCATCTGCTCCCAGCGCGACCGCGCCCAGGTAGAAGTGCTTGGAAAGGGCGTCCTTGTCAACAGCCTAGCGGGGGACTGCGAGGCCCAGAAAACACCTTGCCGCTGGCGCCTCTTCCCCCGGAGGCCACGCCTCACGTTCTGAGACCTATCCCATATAAACAATACATACTCCTCCGCGACGCGGGACGCGCGCGGGTCGGAGCACGGGGCGAAGACCGGGCAAAGAGCGGGCCGTTTGAGGCCGGGAGAGTCCGGTCCGGCCCACCCCCCTAAGAACTACACTTTGATCAACCCAACACAGGTATCTATTATTTCCTTGATCTTTTATCACAACCGGTATAGGCAATACAGTAACCTTCAAAGGTGAACACTCATTGCAAAATGAATACGAGAGCTTCCAAGCAGAAAAAATCTAAGAAAAATGGAATAGGAGAAATATTACTAGGTCCAATGGATGACTTTTTGGCCAAAGCAAATTTATTTATTGACCAGAGCATAAGTCTAATCGAGGGTAGAGTCTCTACTGACCTTGCAATTGCTCGCCGATCCTCAATGGGACCAATTGCAACTGCAAAAACTCCTGAAGTACAGCCAGCCACAATTCTAACGGGGGTGACTACAAATAGACTTAGCCTCCCTAATAATGTCGACCTTTCAGCATCCCAATTATCTGTAACTTTCACAGAAAGTGATCTTGAAAAAACCCCTGATATCTTTCCCGAAACTACACCTGAAGAAACAAGGCAAATAAGGGGGAGACGGGAGGGAGCCATAAAGAAACGAAATCCAAAGAAAAAGCCAGTGGACATTGCAAATTCCATAGTAATCGACCACCCAATTTTGGTAACTGACACAATCCCTTCAGTGCTACCCATTCACACTACTCCCTCAACGAATAACGTAGTAACAATACATCATCTACCACATGACCTTCGAGCATCTGTAATCCCAGACCCTCCAAGCCCACTACACTCAGGAAGACAAAGAGATTCAGCAAGACTAATTAAAGAGATAGCCTCTCTTCTAAATTCCTATATTCGTCCGTTGGAATCCAGACTCAGCAATATAGAATGCCAGCTAACAAAAATTACTGGCTCTATCAAATCTATATCCCCACAACCTCACACTAAACTACCTTCAAATCCACCAATCACTTCCTCTATACCTAAGAAATCTGTAACTCTACCTCCCCCGCAGTCTAAAAGACAAACCACAATAACCCTTCCATTAAACCTTCCCACTGCACAAAAGTCAACTTCCACGTTCCAAGCCATTCCCCCACAACCCAGTCCCCAATCAACACCAATAGTAAATACTCCAACTGTAAAAACACCAGCCTCTAAAACTCCTCTTACAACAAACACGAAGCCACCACAAACAAAAGGTGCCCCGAGAGGGATAAGCAAACAAATCCCTACCTTACACTTGCCACCTGAGGCATCTCCGTACGTGGTAGTTATGACGGGGGTCCCCGAACTTACAGGCGAGGGGTCGGAACCCAACTGGTCACTAAAGAACAAAGTCCAGTATTGGCTGAATTCTAATCGCCCCGTCCCGCCACACTGGAAAAGCAAAATAGCATCAGTATCCCGGGCCCCGTGGGTAGGTTATAAGAAAAAATCCATCCGGGGAGACTGCATAGTAATTACGTTTGAGGACCCCAGTATAGCTGAATATATCTGTTCAGGGGAATATAATAACTCCCTTGGGGGGATTGTAACAAGACCCTTGTCCTATTTCTACCCAAAGAGGTATAATAATAACAACTTCACACGTAACACCAATAACATCTGGAGGAAACCAATCCCGCAGCCATGGGAGTTGGATAATGCTGGCCCAAATTTATCAATGCGATTTAGTGATTCTACCAATCCCTGGTGCCCACCTTATCAGAATTACCATCAGAGAGAAGCACCATGGCAGGTTGTGGGCCCACATAATAGATTCAGAAACTGGGAGCAGTGGGAGAGACCATCCCACCAACCTTACGGTCCTAACTATGGAGATCCCAATAACGGGCAACATTGGCAAGGTATCCCGACCACGAACAGGTTCAGCGGCCTGGAAATGGTCGATTGACCAATAACTTCCCCGGAGCCCTCATTAATAACCCTGGCACCTTCCTCTTCTACTCCACTCCCATCACAAGCAACCAATGGTGTATCAGAATATGCACCCACCCAGCTTTCTGTGATTTTCTGGAACGTGGCCGGTCTCCGAAACAAGATTGAGGACGGCTCAGCAGCCGCATTCTTGAAGGACAATCAAATCATTTGCCTACAAGAGACCTGGGCCACGACACCCCTTCATCTTGTGGGGTACAGGACATTCACATCTCCCGCCCTCCCCAGCACCTCAGGAAGACCTAAAGGGGGCTTAGTAATATACATGGCCAACACAATTGCCGACACAAAGATTTTCAAGGTAGATCTCTTTTTGAACTTTCAGATCCTCACTATTACCATAGGAAAAAAACTATTCATTACAATAATAAACATATACAATAATATGGATCCTGATAACTTTGTGAGTGTCCTCTCTCTAATCCAAGACAAAATAACTGAACACTCGCATATCAAACAGAAAACGGCTAATGCCCACGTAATATGGGGTGGTGATTTCAACCTACATCCTTGCCCCAACATTGGTACCTGTGGAATGGTGGACGAGCATGGCAACCCTCTAACCCATTTTATCCACTTAGGAGTGGGGTCAGTGATGAATAAAATACTCTCTGATTTGGACTTGCAAATAATAAATCCCGTCCAACAGTCAACCAATAAACTAGAATCCACGTACAGAGGAAGGGGCCATGAGACTACCGTAGACTACGTAATAGCTACAGAAGGCTTGAAAGCTCAAATCAGTACCTTCAAAATCCTGGAAAATCATCTCAGTGATCACTGTGCGCTAAGTCTACTCCTCCAAATACATCAACCAAAATCTCTGATGGCAAACATAGCTAACACGCTAACACAAGACAGGATTGATCTGGGCAAAAGTAACGGTTTTACAATTAGATGGGATAAAGTAGATCCCAATGTTCTCACAAAAAGGCTTGTTACTTCTGCATACAAAAACATATTGACCTGCCTTGATCCTCATGCGGAACCGAATCAAATCCTGGAAAATTTTAATGTTATAATAGACTGGGTTAAAACCCTATTAACCAGAACTTCTAACCAAAATAAGAAAAACCACACGGGTTGGTTTAACCGAGACTGTACTAAAGCCCAGACCAACTTGAGGAAGGCTCTTGGCGAATCAATCAGAGACAAAATAAAGATCCAAGACCTTCGACGGGAATATAACACTGCCAGGAAAACAAGGAAAAAAGAACTAAAAATATCCCTGTGGAAGGCCTTGCACGAGAGTGCTCTCTTGAAAGACAGCCAGGCTTTCTGGAAAATAGTTAAATACCCCTTGTTAACGGATTCCAGCGGTCCAAAATTAGATGTGGCTATTGATGAGCCAACATGGGTGAACCACTTCTCGAAAATTTTCCAACAGACACCCAATAGCGAAGCACATCACTTTAATAACAACCCAGTCGTCTTTCCTATTTCTCTCGAACTTGATCTACAGGACTTTGAAATAGCATTATCCTCAAGCAAGTCTGGGAAAGCCCCCGGCCCTGATGGGGTCCCAGTTGACCTTTTCAAATTTCTCCCCGACCTTTGGACTCCAATAATCACGAGAGTTTGTACAGCAACAATGAAACTCGGGCTGTTAGATTCATGGTCATCATCTATAATGGTCCCAATTTACAAGAAGGGGGACCGACAAGATCCCAAGTGCTACCGACCAATTTCGCTTCTTGACTCCCTGGGCAAAGTGGTTGGCAGAGTCCTCCTTGGAAAGCTGCAACAGTGGGCATCAGACAAAAACATCCTATCGGATCTACAGTTCGGCTTCAGGGAGGGCTTTGGTACCATCGAACAAGCACTAAATCTCAGTCTATTAACATCTAAATACATCCATGCCAAAACAGGTACCATTTACATGACATATGTGGATTTGTCCTCCGCATTTGACTGCGTTTCACATTCCAAGCTATGGTCGCTATTGAGTGAAATGGGGGTAGATCCTCCCCTTTTGGATTCCCTAAGGGAGCTTTACAGTGAAGCCACGGCGAGAGTGAGGTATGGGACAAGAGGAGAACTAACAGCACCATTTAGGGTAGAGCGGGGAGTGAGGCAAGGCTGTGTCCTGGCCCCCTTTCTCTTCTCACTCTACACAAATGGCCTTGAAGAGTCTATGTTGAGAGGGGGGAGAGACCTCCCAAGAGTAAAAGCACGTCTGATCCCCGCACTTCTCTACGCGGACGACGCGGTCATTTTAGCTCGAACCCCGAATGAACTGCAGAAATCACTATCTAAATACGCAGATTTTATGGCCGCTTTGGACTTGCACATAAATGTTAAAAAAACTTTTGTGATGGTAGTTGGTGGAACAAGAAAACCTGTAAAGTCCATCTTTCTGAAAGACCAAAAAATTGAAAAAACCTCACAATACCCCTACTTAGGCATCATGATAGATGATGCCCTAAACTGGAAAGTGGCGGTAGAGGCAAGGAGACATCTCTTCAAACGAGCTATATTGGCACTGATGAAATTTTCAAATAAACTCGGAAAAAGATCCCCAGTGGAACTGCTACAGATCTATGCCGCAAAATGTCAATCCATCGCATTATATGGCGCAGGGATCTGGGGGCATACAAACATTGGCTCCATACAAAAAGAGGAAAATATCTTCATGAGATTCCTCCTATCAACCCCACGAGGTACCTCCACCTTTGCCTCACATGTAGAACTGGGAATCTCGTATATTGAAGATCTCATTAAAATCCAACCTCTTATGCTTTGGAGGAGAGTCTGGCTGTCCGAAGAAAACACCTTGACAAAAAGTATCCTCCGAGATACCATGGACTTGGACCATGTCAATAAAATAGCTTGGCTCTCCTATATAAGACATTTCTTTTGTGATCTGGGTCTTGAACAATATTACCACAATCCAGAAAAACTAAAGGAAATTTCCAAAAAAGAACTAAAGCAAACTGCATTGAACCACTTGGATTCCCTGAGACTATCCTCGCTGATTACAAAAAAATCTGTTACACACGCAATCATCATACAGCAATCTTTGAAAATTCAGCTTTATTTGACCCTAGAAATCACTACGTACGAAAAGATGCTCTTAACAAGGTTCAGAATGAACCTATTCTTCAGATTAGTGACATTTCCGGATAAAAATAACTGGAGAACTCAGATGGACCTGTGTCCCTGTGATGATCACTCACAACAGTCCACCATCCATACAATACTTTTTTGCAAGTTTTATTTTACTCACCGCAAGACATGGCTCCTTCCTTTATTAAAAAAATGGGGCTATAGGCAATGTCGTCCAGCCCTGCTGGCACTCCAATCGTTGGACTCTGAATGCACTGTCTACCATGTACTAAATTTTCTAAAATGCATTGTGAGACACAGAAACAATCTGTAAAAGCAAAGTACTAACTTATTCCCTATGTAAAATTGCTGGCAATTTGACCTTTTTTACAGTATACCTAATTGTAATTTTTTAATTGAAAGTTTGTATAACTGTGTCATCTTTTATGGTTTTGCAATTGCTAAAAAACCGAATAAAGATTATTATTATTATTATTATTTACATTTTGAAGTGTCCATCAGTGATGTCATCAGTGATGTCACTGACCATGTCATGAATGATGTAATATGTGACATCATCAGCAGTGGATTGCGGGTGCGCGATATATAGTTAGTGCAACTAACTATATATGGAATTTCATTGGTTTTATGTCAATAAAATGTCCAGCTAACTATATATGGTCTCTAACCTATGGTTTTTTCAGTGAATATATATATATATATGTATGAAATTTGTTATTGTTTTTATTTTAAAGTTACATTAAGTCATTTGAGATGTCATCAGTGATGTCATGAGTGATGTAATATGTGACGTCATCAGCAGTGCATTGCGGGCGCGCACGTTATAGTTAGCTGAGCTAACAATAACGGAGGAATTTCAAAGGTTTTGTATGAGAGAAATGTTCAGCTAACTATAACGTATGAAACCTATGTTTTTTCAATGAATTTGCATAGTTTTTTAAAAGCTAATTCCTAACTATAACGTGTGTTAAACCTATGGTTTTTTCAATGAATATGCAAGGTTTTTTAAATGCTAATTCCTAACTATAACGTGTGTGAAACCTATGGTTTTTTCAGTGAATTTCAAAGGTTTTGTAAATGATAATTTATAAATGTATTAATTATTATGTCTTTCTTTTTATACAAATTTCTTATATTTTTAATATAAATATTTATATTTATTTTATTTTTTAAATGATATTTCATATTCTTATTATTAAATAATAACAAAACTAAATTGCAAAGTAATTTTTGGATGAATTATTGCTTGACGTCGGTTGCAAGTATAACACAGCTCCAGCAATTCTCTTGGGGCCCTATGCTCACAATGCTGTATCAATCCTTACACCTGCTTCAAGCACATGCAAGGTTTTGACGCAGCATAAGCTCAAAACTCACTGAATAAAATGTTATACATTTCACTCAGTCACTTTTACGAGGCCTTGTTGCACCTCCTTCTGCACAAGAAAGCCTCTTCTGGCGCAGCGCTTTACAGTGTAATACAACCTCCAGATGCATCACATTGTTAATAGCACACACCATGGCACATCTTTTGCACCACCCCTGTGTCACAAAAGTGACGCAACGGCTGTGTAAAAGAGGCACAAGGGGATTGTAAATCCGCCCCTAACACATACAAATTCACCCAGGCACTTTCACCAGCAGCGCAAATTGAAGCATACACTTGTAACACATTTATGTATATATGATACATTCAAGTGCCTCCGACATACTACAGTATACTATAGATAAACACCTTATAGATTTATGCTGTAGCTGTTCCTTATAGTTCTGCACTTTCACATTCTCCATACACTAGTAACATATTCATTCATTCATTTATGAACTACACATTCATTCTAACAAACTTTTACACACTACCATAGAAATATAGTTCTTTCTTTGACCAGTTCTGAAAAGAACTGTTTTTTTTCTTTAGTTTTTTTTTGTGTTTTCTCAACAAATTCCAAACGGAACAAAAGAACGAAAAAAAGAACAACTAATTTCGAGGACAGCAATTATCCTGCATCCTGCGTTTCATCAAGTCTATAGACTGTTCCCAATAACACAAAAGTTTAGCGCAATAAATGCATAACATTTTAACTTTAGCAAAGTCAGAATCAATTTGTGGGTGTGGACTGCTTGCTGAAAATGCTGATGCCGCAGTTGATGTGCTTGGTGCAGTAGCAGGTGGATTCTCGTGCAACCTCCGTCTTGCAGCTCGAGTAAAGTTCTTGGGGTGCATGTTCTTCACGTGTCGCACCATATTTGCTGTGCCAAAGGAGTATTTTTCACATGGATCACCCCTTGAAAGAGTTGTTTGGCAAATTTGACAGGTTACTTTTGGAGCATTAACCTTTTTTTGACCTTCTGGAAACGTGAAAAACTTCCAAATTAGAGCTTCTTTCCTCTTCTTTGGACGATCTTCAGGAATGAAATCTCCCTCTGAAGAACTGCTGGAAGATGACTCCATTGCTCTTATTATGGTGATCTTCCTTCTATTTGAGAAGATTCTCAGAACAAATGCTTCTTCTTTGAAAGTCAAAGTCGAATAATTATAATGGGACGGAACTTTCAACAGTCGCAATAGGAAAAGTTATGAACCAATCAAATCTCTACTTTTAAAGTCACATGGCTTTGCGTACGCTTATGATGCGCTCGCGCAGCTCTTTCAATACGAGTATGCATGATGTTCTACCGCGATTTGTGTAATTCTTTTTAAAAGTAATATATGATTGTTACAAGTATTAAAAAAAATTCATAGTTATCCCAAATGTCTGCCCTTAGTATGTACATTAAATACATACATGTTTTAAACCAAGTAGAAACATTGCCCCCTTTCGCGTACAGAATGTCGTACATGACGTCACACCGAAGCTTTAATGTGACGCGTAACGTCATAGCATATTTGTACCGTATGCACGGGCACACGCTGAGTATGATAAGCAGTACAAACTATGGTGCGATCTCCCTCTCAGTGACAAATCAGAGCTCAGGGCGCGCTAAGGAGAATGATTAGAAGTGCTGACTCATTATAGATCCGATTCTGGGCCTGCCTCTGCGCACATGATAACACCGCCCCCATCTCTCTCTGTTGTTAATAGTTAGTGCACACACTCATACTTGCATATGCTGGGTGCACACCCGCCCACACTATCCTCATGCCACCACCTAGCATGCTTGCTATCATTTAGCCTGCAAACCAATACATTACCCAATGTTATGTCCCCCAGGGCCATCATTCTTACAGACCGCGAAAACGCTACCAATGACAGCCCTGGCCTTGGTGTGGTCAGCCCCCGCGGTTCCCATATAATGCGGGCACTGACGTGAGCACGCTCTCTTATGCCTGCCTGTGCTGGGGTGACAGACAGACTGTCGAAAACACCCCAGACTCAGCGAAACCACAGCCTTTCAAGACACGACAAAAGACGACAGAAGTAAAGGTAGGAGAAGACGTCACAAAATCAGCCTCCACTGTAAATTGTATATGCATAATGCTATTTTTTTATCCTTCATATGGCTTTCCTACCCCTCAATGGTTTTAAATTGTACTTACATAATTGAAATATTTCTTTATAAGTAACAAGGTCATATATACATCTAATCTTAAAAATTGTGCGTGCATACATTTCTGTGTCGTATTTCTGTACTACGCCACGTGCTTAGGCCTCTATTATTATTAATTGTGCGTCCATGATAGTATTTTTTTTTCTGCGTCACGAGGCCGTCCCAGGCCTCTATTAACTTATTCATCTTCCTTTGTTTGCTGGAGCTGCAACAGTCTAACTACGAAATATTAAGAACCCACATTAAAATTCACTTTTGATAGTAGTTACGCAACTCAGTTTACGATGACTAATCAAAATGTCCTTTTGTTTCCTTCAGCAAACATCCTTCAGAAGCAACCACGGCCTATGGAGCAACAGCATTGGAATTATACTTTGACGTATAGAAGCAGAGTTCAAGTCGAATGGTGAACTCCGGTGGCCGCACTCTTTATACAAGGTAAGCACAGTAGCCTAGATCTACAAAGCCTTCATAGCAATGCATTAGAAATCAGTTGCCATACCGGGCGTCAGTAATGCAGTAGGCACTTCCATATAGACAACACTTGAACGCGGCACTATAACAACTGAAATATACCAGGTACACTGCACTCGTAAAACTGTTGTGTAACTTTTATTTATGATAGTAGAGAGGACCATATTATCAAACCTTGGCAACAAAATTATCGCCACTTTATCGGCTGCAAACTGCCGCTAAAGTGGCCATAATAGGTTTGATAATATGCTCTATTGAATTCCAATTGAAGCTCATGTTAGATGTGAAGGACATCTAACATGAGCTTCGATTGGAATTCCATAGAGCATATTATCAAACCCATTATCACCACTTTAGCGCAACTTTCCTGTCGATAAAGTGGCAATAATTTTGTCGCCCAGGCTTGATATTATGGCCCAGAGTGCGTAGTGTACAGCAGCTTCTCTGTAAAATAAATAATTACCTCCGAGCAGTGACAACAGATATATTACAACAGTCTGACAAACAGATCCACAACCTTATTACGACACTTTTGAGTCACTTTTAACACGTATAAAGTAATGAAAGGAGCTAGTAAATATACATCTAACTTTTCAAGAAAAAATCTAAACTTCAGACTCTATGACACAGTTTTAATGTTGTTTTCTCTCTCTTTCTCTCTCTCACTCTCTGTGACATCATTTCTCTTTCTCTCTTAAACTTAGACACTGCTGTCTGCTTCGACGTGTTGAAGAACAGCCCCAGTGAAGTTGTGAAGTCTACTTCCTTATGTGTTTGGCCGCAAGGTTTATACAACGGTAAGCACAGAGGCCTAGATCTACAAATCCTTCATAGGAATGCATTAGAAATAATTCGGCATAACGGGCGTTAGTAATGCAGTAGGCACTTCCATATAGACACCACTTGAATGCGGCACTATAACAAGTAAAATGTACCAGGTACACTGCACTCGTAAAACTTTTGTGTAACTTTTATTTATGATAGTAGAGAGGACCATATTATCAAACAGTGGCAACAAAATTATCGCCACTTTATTGGCAGCAAATTGCCGCTAAAGTGGCCATAATAGGTTTGATAATATGCTCTATTGAATTCCAATCGAAGCTCATGTTAGATGTGAAGGATATCTAACATGAGCTTCGATTGGAATTCCATAGAGCATATTATCAAACTCATTATCGCCACTTTATCGCCACTTTCCTGCCGATAAAGTGGCGATAACTCTGTCACCTCGGCTTGATATTATGGCCCAGAGTGCATAGTGTACAGCAGCTTCACTGTAAAATCTATAATTACCTACGAGCAGTGACAACAGATACGTTACAACCGTCTGACAAACAGATCCACAACCTTATTACGCCACTTTTGAGTCACTTTTAACATGGATAAAGTGATGCAAGGAGCTAGTAAATATACTTCTAACTTTTCAAAAAAAATCTCAACTCCAGACTCTACGACACAGTTTTAATGTTGTTTTTTCTCTCTTTCTCTCTCTCACTCTCTGTGACATCATTTCTCTTTCTCTCTTCAATTTAGACACTGCTGTCTGCTTTGACGTGTAGAATAACAGCCCCAGTGAAGTTGTGAAGTCTACTTCCTTATGTGTTTGGCCGCAAGGTTTATACAATGGTAAGCACATAGGCCTAGATCTACATATCCTTCATAGGAATGCATTAGAAATAATAGGATGAAAACAGTAAAAAGGGTGACCACAAACTCAGTCTACTTGAGAGCATAAGTGAGCATCAGCAAATGTAAAACAATATATAATGTGACCCTGGCGATGCTAGTATATAAAGTTCATAGCGACAAGTCAGTATAAAACAATCACCACAAACTTCAATCGAGGCAGAGAAAATGCATAAAAACTCCGCCCCAAAAAAGGACATATTATGTAAGTGACACTCACCAAAAGTAGAAACGAGACGGGGATAAGGCTCCTATAATATGTAGAGCCTCCTCTAGTGTAAATACCCCCTGTGGGCTCGAACTACAGATGCTCCAAGGGGAACCTGAAGAGATGCAAGAGATAGGGTAACATCTCCATATCAAAAATGTAAATACGCATGTATCAGCGCTATCAGTGAATCAGAGCTCAACTTTGTAAAACCAAAATGTGCATACACAAAATCTGATGTAATATGGCCCCAATTTTAAGCAAAATAGTGTAGAACGCGACCTAGGCGACTCAAGTAAAGAAAAAAGAGCAAGTGCGACAGTTATTCACCTATCAACACTCGTATGAAGTAATCCTAGCCAGTTATTTCTATCGCACCTAATAACACTCACCCGGGTATTCAAAATAAGTGCATTCAGGTGAGCTTACGAATTTGTATATAAACATATATTAGTGTCCAACATGAGTTCGTTATATGGGTGTTGTATATTAAAAAGAATAAATAATCATGCCGGCCTGGTTATTAGCTCACCTCAAGATATAAGGGTCCCCCACGCCTGATAACGCAGGTCGCGAAAAATGAGGCAGGCGGCCATCTTCAAATAGGGATCACACACCGTATCGGGTCACATGGTGATTCAGGTCACCTGACCCTCAACAAAAACTGAATAGGGCCAACAAAAAATATGCCCGCCATATTGGACCATTGTATAAATGTTTATACGAGGAAATAGTGTAAAGAGGCAACTCAGGAGAGGCCCGCGGGTAAAGTGCCAAAACGTAGATGCAATTGGAAAAACAAAGATAAGAAATTCTTATTTTGTCATGAGAAACCCACAGAGTGGTCGATCCATAATCACTTGTATAAAAAAACGACCAGCAGTAACACAAGAAGAATATTAGTTATAAAACCTAATAGGCAGTGTAAAGGGTAGCATGTTAGTAAAATGCATAGAAAGACCAGGATAGTAAGGTGATAGACAATATAAAGGATCAGAACAGAGTCCAACATCACCATTTCCAAGAGAATACTATCCAAAACATAATATGGATATTTAGTAGAAGACATTCCAATACTAATTAGGAACATTGCTTACAAATTCATCACGGAAGGCATTACATTTAGATCATTTTACATGTTACATAGCATCAATAGCGTAACTGATCGCCATAGATAAGTATGACCAAATGACAGAAAAGTCCAATAGAACATACTTAGCATCATACTTTACAGCAAAATGTTCAAAATATTCCCTATGTGTATATGACATAACGGCCTAGGTCAATACAAAGGTTAGACGACTTGGACAGATGGAGCAAAGTGACAATTTACTCTTTTTATACATGGGCATGTTAAGCATTCATTTTGACAGCACATCAATCAAAGTCGTGTCTATGCATAATGGGACAGTAAGGTAGATATAACATTCTACATAAGCTCCTTAGAAATCAGTTTTAGTCTCGTAAGAAGACATGCATTTCTCTGTCTGTATTAAGTCCTTGATCCACTGATCGCTGTTTGATGAGCCACTGTGCCTCTAGTTTTCTTAGTGCAAGGGTCTTGTCACCCCCTGTGGATCATCTTTTAATACAGCAATGCCATGAAATTTCAAGCATAATATTTCAGACAACTTATGTTCGGCATTATAATGAGCAGCTAGCGGATAGTTGGCATTGTTGTTACGTATTACTCTAACATGCTCTTGGATGAGCTCTTTGAGAGGTCTTTTTGTGCTGCCAATATAGATGCAGTTGCATTGGCACACTATACAATAAACTACATATTTGGTATTGCAGTTTATGAACTGTTGTATATGATGTACCTGGTTGGTGTTATAGCAGAAGCTAGCCGTTTTATTCAATGCGAACTGACATACATTGCACATTGTGCACTTTAAAAAAACTTTCGGTTTCACAGGTAGCCAAGTCTGTGATGATCCCATCACAGGGGCATTGGGTGTAGTGGAGCTGAGTATGTTCTTTAAGGTACGTCCCCTCCTGTATGTAAACTGTGGTTTGTCTCTGATGTATGGATCCAAGTCTTGATCCAACTTGAGTAAATGCCAATGTTTGTGTAAAGTACAGTAGAACTCTTTACTGTGTGAATTATATTGAGTGATCACAGCTATATTTTTGTTTGTTGGTCTACTCTTTTTTCTATCATTGGTTTTAAGGAAATCAGTACGTTTGATTCTCTTGATTCTGGTCTGTGCTTTTGTCAATGTCTCTGCTTTGTAACCCCACACTGTAAAACGTTCAGTAGGACTGACTATCTCAGAATTTGAGTCTTGTTCAGTGCTGCAATGTCTCCTCACCCGGGTCATCTCACCGAAGGGGATTGCCCGGATCTGCGTAACAGGGTGTGCACGGGTAGCATGCAGAACTGCATTGCAGACTGTGCTTTTACGAAAGAGTTTTGTTTCCAGTACTCCGTTTTGGACAAACAAAGTGACATCCAAGAAATCAATCTTGTGTTTGTCAAAGTTGTAAGTGAGACTGAGAATATAGTCATTGTTGTTAAGATGACAAATAAAATCCATTAATGATGTGTTGTCACCACTCCATATGAGTAGAACGTTGTCTATGAAACGACCCCAAAACATGATGTGATTACTTAACTCAGGAGGGCAGGCTTTCCAGATATGCTGTTGCTCATAGAAGCCCGTATATATGTTAGCAAAGGATGGCGAAAACTTCACACCCATTGCCACTCCTGAGTGTTGTCTGTACCAGATTTTAAGATGTTGGAAATAGTTGTTCTCCAGAGTTAGTCTAGTTAGTTCAATTAGCATTCTGGTATGATCATATAAAGTCACGTCACGTTTGGACAAAAATAATGTCAATGCTTCCATTCCTTTGTCCAATGTAATGCTGGTGTATAATGCATTCACATCAAGCGCCACAAATGTGAAATCATCAGTCCAAACAAAGTTTTCAAGTTTGTTTAAAAGATCTTTCATATCCTCTATGAATGCTGGTAGCTGTCTTACAATAGGTTTCAGAAAAATATCAATATATTCCGATATACGTTCCGTAGGCCCACCTATACTGGAAATAATAGGCCTCCCTGGTGGTGTTACCGCGTTTTTATGGATTTTGGGAAGTATGATTATATATGCTGCTCTTGGAGTAGGGTGGAATAGATATTTAAATTCAACATCAGACAAGAGTCCTGCACTGAGCCAAAACCTGAGAGTCTTCTCTATCGAGTTGTTAGTTCCTTGTGTTGGATTGTGAGAGATCTTAGTGTATGTAGTACTGTCAGATAACTGTCTCTCTATTTCTCCCAAATAGAAGTCATTGTCCATCAGGACAATGTTGCCTCCCTTGTCCGCTTCTTTGTTCGTCAAATGAGAGTATTTTGTAAGTTGTGATAAAGCGTTCCTTTCTTGTTGTGATAGATTGTCTTTAAAACGACCTGATTTGTTTAGTAGTTTGTCTTCCAGTTTGTAAAGATCAGTACTAACTGATTTATAGAAACAATCTATCATATTATCTGGAGATAGCACCAGGGTAAAAAGGGATTTAGTTTTCAAGTCACTATCAGTCTGTAAATTAGTTGTTATATTAAGATCCAGTAATTGTTCTTCCATACTAGGAGATGTCTCAAGACTATCATCTAGTGCCAACAATAATCATACATTCTCTATATCCTCTATAGTTTGTCCGCTTTCCCCAGCAGTGTATATAGGTAACGGACACAGTTTTATTTTGGTTGTCAAAAAATTTCTTTAATTTAAGTCTTCGTACAAATCTGAATAAATCAATGTGAATTTGGATAAAATCAGGTCTTGATAATGGACAAAAGCTGAGACCCCTTTTAAGTACATTGATCTCATTGTGATTCAGAATTTGTTCAGACAAATTAACTATAGAGACGTCATCATTCATGGTATCATCAGTATTGTTGATACTAGGTGATTCCATTGATCCCTGGGACTCTGGACCAGCACTCATTTCTTCTGTGTCTTGGACACTGATCTGGTGACTCTTCTGCCGCTGTATTCTGAGTCTGTATTTGCGCCCCCCCCTGCCTTGTTCTTTTCTTGCCATCGATTTCTGATTGTTGAAACCTAATCTGGTTCCCTTTCTGTACCTCTCCAACTCGGATAAAAAAGAGGAGGCCCCTGGAGTCGTACTATCTTGTAATGAGGTGGAGGGAGTTTCAATCCTAGTGTCACTAAAATCGCTGGCAATACTAGATAGACCGGATTCACTAGCTGTTTCATGATCAGCAGATTTCCTATTGTTCAGATCTTTTACCCGCACTGAACAAGACTTCCTTTCTGAGATAATCAGTCTTACTGAATGTTTTACAGTGAGGGTTTACAAAGCAGACACATTGACAAAAGCACAGACCAGAATCAAGAGAATCAAACGTACTGATCTCCTTAAAACCAATGATAGAAAAAAGAGTAGACCAACAAACAAACATATAGCTGCAGTTACTCAATATCATTCTCACAGTAATGAGGTCTACCGTACTTTACACAAACATTGGCATTTACTCAAGTTGGATCACGACTTGGATCCATACATCAGGGACAAACCACAGTTTACATACAGGAGGGGACGTACCTTAAGGAACACACTTAGCTCCACTACACCCAATGCCCCTGTGATGTAATCATCACAGACTTGGCTACCTGTGAAACCAAATGGTTTTTTCAAGTGCGCAATGTGCAATGTATGTCAGTTCGCATTGAACAAACTGAATAGCTTCTGCTATAACACCAACCAGGTACATCATATACAACAGTTCATAAACTGCAATACTAAATATGTAGTTTATTGTATAGTGCGCCAATGCAACTGCATCTATATTGGCAGCACAATAAGACCTCTCAAAGAGCGCATCCAAGAGCACGTTAGAGCTATACGTAACAACAATGCCAAATATCCGCTAGCTGCTCATTATAATGCTGAACATAAGTTGTCTGGAATATTATGCTTGCAATTTCATGGCATTGCTGTATTAAAAGATGATCCATGGGGGGGGGGCAACAAGACCCTTGCCCTAAGAAAACTAGAAGCACGGTGGCTCATCAAACTGCGATCAGTGGATCAAGGACTTAATACAGACAGAGAAATGCATGTCTTCTTACGAGACTAAAACTGATTTCTAAGGAGCTTATGTAGACTGTTACTGTCCCATTATGCATAGACACGACTTTGATTGATGTGCTGTCAAAATGAATGCTTAACATGCCCTTATATAAAAAGAGTAAATTGTCACTTTCCTCCATCTGTCCAAGTCGTCTAACCTTTGTATTGACCTAGGCCATTATGTCATATATACATAGGGAATATTTTGAACATTTTACTGTAAAGTATGATGCTCGATATGTTCTATTGTACTGTTCTGTCATACTTGTCTAGGTCATTCTGTTACGCTATTGATGCTTTGTAACATGTAAAATGATCTAAATGTAATGCATTCCGTGATGAATTTGTAAGCAATGTTCCTAATTAGTATTGGAATGTCTACTACTAATTATCCATATTATGTTTTGGATAGTATTCTCTTGGAAATGGTGATGTTGGACTCTGTTCTGATTCTTTATATTGCCTATCTCCTTACTATCCTGTTCTTTCTTTGTATTTTACTAAAATGCTACCCTTTACGCTGCTTATTAGGTTTTATAACTAATATCCTTCTTGTGTTACTGCTGGTCATTTTTTTCATACAAGTGATTATGGATCGACCACTCTGTGGGTTTCTCATGACAAAATAAGAACTTCTTAACTTTGTTTTTCCAAATGTATCTACGTTTTGGCAGTTTACCCGCGGGCCTTTCCTGAGTTGCCTCTTTACTCTATTTCCTCGTATAAACATTTATACACCGGTCCAATATGGCGGTCATAATATTTGTTGACCCCTTTTAGTTTTTGTTGAGGGACAGGTGACCTGAATCACCACGTGACCCGATACGGTGTGTGATGCCTATTTGAAGATGGCCGCCAGCCTCGTTTTTCGCGAGCCGCGTTATCAAGCGTGGGGGACCCTTATTTCTCTCGGTGAGCTAACAACCAGGCCGGCATGATTATTTATTCTTTTTAATATACAACACCCATCTAACGAACTCATGTTGGACACTAATATATGCGTATATACAAATTTTGTTTAGATTACGACGGACTGTGGTTCATAAGCTCACCTGAATGCACTTACTTTGAATAGCCGGTTGAGTGTTATTAGGTGCGATAGAAATAACTGGCTAGGATCACTTCATACTAGTGTTGATAGGTGAATAACTGTTGCACTTGCTTTTTTTTCTTTACTCGTGTCACCTAGGTCGCGTTCTACACTATTTTGCTTACAATTGGGGCCATATTACATCGGATTTTGTGTCTGCACATTTTGGTTTCACAAAGGTGCGCTCTGATTCACTGATAGCAGCAATACATGCGTATTTACATTTTGGGGGATGTTACCCTGTCTCTTACATCTCTTCAGGTCCACATTGGAGCATCTGTACTTCGAGCCCAGAGGGAGTATTTACAGTAGAGGAGGCTCTACATATTATAGGAGCCTTATCCCCGTCTCGTTTCTACATTTGGTGAGCGTCACTTACATAATATGTCATATTTGGGGTGGAGTTTTTATGCATTTTCTCGGCCTCGATTGAAGTTTGTGCTGCTTTTTTTATACTGACTTGACTCTATGAACTTTATTATACTAGCATCGCAGGGGTCACATTATATATTGTTTTACATCTGCTGATGCTCACTTATGCTCTCAAATAGACTGAGTTTGTGGTGACCCTTTTTAAAGTTTTCATGCTATGACCTTTATTGCATCTACGTCATAGGGGTCACATTATATAGTGTTCCACGTATGCTGATGCTCACGTATGTTCTCTAATAGATTTTGACTTATATTTTAATTATTATGTTGACCGTGTTTTCATAGGTGCCCACGCATGTATAATATGCTTTGAACTATCAAGCTTTATACCTTTCTTTAACAATATACAACAGGTTCGGTGGGACATACTGTACTGTACTTGCCATTAGGGGTTCCAGGAGCTATTTACTTTTTCGATGAGCACTATTATAACATCACATTTCTTCTTGCTGCTCATTTTAGCCCTTATCAAGCTATAGGTGCAATGATTCAAATCAGCTGTTTCGGAATTTGCTTCTCATTTATTTCTTAACAGTGCTAGGCAGTATTCATGCCATTGATCGTACCTTAATGCTATACAGGCTCTCATATTGTATTGTTAATTTTATGGCTTTTATGCTCCAGTTTGTCATACACTTCCGCATGATTAGGCTCCCAATCCGTCTATCTTCAAGCGACGTGACCTGTTGATGATATTTCGGACCGCCTTATTGGTGGGTTTTATCGAGTTAAATCTTCACTAGCTGCATGCCGCATATGCCTCACTTTTATACAATTTACGGTGACGGATTATTTGATATATCCTGACAGTGTGTAGGTGGTTGTTAGGTCTTTATTGACCTAGGTGCTTTGTGGTATTACTTTTGTGTTTTCTATTACGCTCATCGTAATATCCTAGGAGATACATGTGACCTCCGTGGATACCTTGCGAGTCTATTGGTAGATGGTGACTATTCATTTATCTTGTAGATACCGTCTCGCTTATATGCACCATCAATATTTCTCTCTTGTCTGGAGCTTCTTTATCACATCCAATTTTTCTTTCTGCACTTATTCTCGGTGTTTATTTCCCTTTTCTCTTTTTCTAACTTGGCATTTGATCATGTATTCTGATCAATTAACTTGCTTTGTTGATTTATTGCCACTATCTGTTAGATTTATGTTGATTTTGTCTGTGTCTACAGCCTTGAGAAAGTCTGAGTACCAACTTTGTTCAGACGAAACACGTGTTGGCTGCAGCTCACATCTGAATATGAACAAGGAATAAAGAAAACTACACACACAAACATCCTGATTTGGTCATCTTGTCCTTATGAAATTTGGAATTTGTCTATGTCATTGACTATACCTTGTAGTTGTATAACATAGGTTCATTTTGAGTGTATAATCTTGAGACTGCCAAGACTTTATACGTTTGCAATTGGGGTGTGCTTCGCTATCTATCTCATTTTGATATTTGTTGCGGCAGTTCGTTTTGATCTGCTTTTGCCACTTTCTGGTAGTGAGTGGCAATGGTTTCCAGAGCACCCCCGCTGTACGTACAGCAATCTTGACTTTAGTGTGCCCTTAATACATGGTTACCTTACATTTATTTATGTTTAGATGTGCGGTTATTCCATGACAGGGAACACTACTACTACCTTGCCCTTACATAATATTTGAATACTATAGTATTAAGCCGAAAAGAGCATAAGAGAAGTGAAACTTAATTGTAAAAAATATAAAATTATTCACAGCAAGTTTTAGCGCCTGGATAGGCTTCATAGTCTTAGGAAAAAGAAGAAGGCATAACTTTGGAGGAACCTTTTGATTTAGTATACATTCTATGGATGCGTCACAAGCTAAAAGAACATTGGCATTTAATTGTAATTGTAAGTGTAATTTGCTTTTAAATAGCACTTACTACCCCAGATGAAGCATTGAAGATGCGGCAAGTAGCTCACTATTCAGAAACCCAAGATTAGAGTTTAATATTTAGTAGATTAGTAATAAGTGTTTTGTTTCTTGTTCTTGTACATTAGTTAGGTTTGTGCTCTTGATTTCTTGTGTGTTTAGTAGAGTTTTCAGTAGGGATAGAATGATAGGAATGGATTTGAAAGTGGAAGTATTAAGCTGTTTTTGTAAATAGTTATTAGGTGACATAGATAAAAAAAGGAGGGACACGTTTGCAAAGAATGTTTGGCTGTTCATAGTAGTCAGAAAGCTTTTGGATGAGTCAGAGAGCCAAGGGATGGGACAATGTTTGGAGGGAGCATTTTTGTATATATACACATGACACTTTGTAATGTTTTAGTGCCTGGAGTAAACCCGTCTACATAAATACCAATATGTACATAGATTTAGCGATATGTACATGACCTGAAGTGCACATTTACTTTGTGGTGAAGTATGCATGTTTCTATTTCAAAAACCTGTATTGCCTACACATATAAATATACACATGACACTTCTTAATGTTACCTATATGTACATAGAAACAGCAATTTTGAGATGGTCTGATATACACACTAGGCATATGACACGGGTAAAAATTAAAGAGATTTTAGAATATGAAATACCACCCTATTCCATTGTTATTTTGATCTCTTATAATACTGTGCATTGAAATCAAACTGCAGCTCACTGATGAACCTGATAAGCCAAAAGAAGTCTGGGGTTGCTTGTTTCTCATTTACAAATTATCTTGCCTAGTTGTGCAAACGGGACTCTTCCTACTGGAGCAGAACAAAGCCTGCTTTACGTGAGAGTGTTTTTTTGCACACAGTGGACAAAATCACAATGGAGTGCAATGTGACCCAGTGTAGTTACCACAGTTTGAGAGTTTTTCACGCATTTCAACCTTCACTCTTTTAGTACGATGGAGGAGACCTGGTAGTTTGGGATAGAATGTACATACTAGAGCAGGAACAGGTCTGATTTACATAAGGTTGGCCTCTTTCTGGAGTGGCACAGTGCAAAATATGATATAGTAAATTGCAGCCCAAGCGGACACCATTGACTGAGATTATTTCAAACATTCCACCTATCACTTTTTTATTTTCATCAGCATGCCCCTTAAGTGTCACAGTGATGTTCAGATGTGGGCCCCATGCTCACGGTTGCATAGGCATTAAGCTGCACCCTACTGACGAGGCAAAAATAGGCCAACAGCAGACTGGGGTTGCTTGTTTCTCATTTAAAGAAGACTGTGTTGGCATTTTAGATTAGTCAGTTAGTACTGGAACAGGGCCAGGCCTGATTTGCATGAGACTCATTGTTATCTGAACAGCACAGATATCTAAAAACTGATGGACAGGAAAGTGGCACAGATTAATTACCAGTTTCTAAAATTACTTCAAGCAGTCCACGCTCACTTTTGGTTTTATTCAGGCTATGCCAGTCACAAGTTTCCCGGGCTACTTCATGAAAGATTTTGTGGATTCCGTATTGCCCCAGTACATTGGTATTTTGCCCCACATCATAGTATGTAGTGTACAATTAGACCTGTTGAAGTGCCTTCACTTCTGTGCAGTGGTGCATTTTTTGGAAAAAAATATATTTTCCATGCAGAGACCCATTCCTCTTCCCCCTTCAATCAATTTTGTGGTTGACACCTTACTCTTTTTATCCATTCCATCCTTTACATCAGATTTACTCCTGTGCTGGCAGAAGTAAATGTCGCTAATTCCAGAGTGGGTAAGGATGAAAGGGGAGTGTGAGCAAATCCACAAATACTTTACATTTGCAGTGTTCCCAAACTTAAAAGGAAAACCCTACTGTGGAATGCTTACTCCCTGCCCCATGAGTGTGATTTAGTCACAAGTAATTTTGGATCACCATGGGATAATACTGTATGTGAGTAAAGGATTTCGTGAGTGCATAGTATCCTTTTCTGATTAACAGGTATGTTCAGACATTTCAAATTGTAATTCAGCTATATACATACAAATGTTTATATTGTGAATCAGGCCTTCCATTTGCAGAGCGTCTAGATTCCAAATGATTTATTTTAGTAAATAGACGAGTCAAATGTGAATAGTATGAGCAGGCTCTTTTCTATGAGACCCAACTAATGAAAACCACATGACTAAACCTCCCAATTCAAGGACAGCACTGCCAGTAAGAGACTACTCCTAGCCCTAACACTAGCCTCACCAGGGGCCTCATTTATGAAAAGTGACGCATCGCTGCGTGAAAACAGCGATGCATCACTTTTCACTGCGCTCTCCCTGTGACATGATTGATGCGTCATATTTATAATATGACGCATCATGTCGCAAGGAGTTACAGATACGTCAGTATTTCTGACGTATCTGTAGGCGCAAAAGTGACGCATTGCTGGAGTGTGTCACAAAAGTGACGCAACTCCAGCAATGCTTCCTTTCACATGGGGAAAGCCCCATGTGAAAGGGCTTGCGTCAGTCTTACACCTGCTGTGAGGAAGGCGCAAGATTTTGACGCAACAGCATCCTAAAAGTGACGCAGTGAAATCTCATAGATTTCACTGCGTCACTATTACGAGGCTTTTTGCGGGTGAACGCCCCCTCTGCATACATTATACCTGACGCAGGTATAATGTAGCGCAGGGGTTTACAAAGTGAGGCATCTGCTTAGATGCGTCACTTTGTAAATAGTGCGCATCAGGAGGCATCTTTTACGCCGCCGATGCGTCACAAAAAGTGACGCATCGGAAGCGCAAAACTCACGCAAGGCCTCATAAATGAGGCCCCAGGAATTATTAAGAACCTTCCTGGTCCCTTTCCAAAGAAAGATTAGTGAGCCATATCTAAGTCCTCTGTTCTCGAGAGCAATCCCTGAATAGTAGTTGCAAAAAATGATGAATCCTATCAGTTAGCTCCACAAGGAGGCCTGGTCAACATTTAAATTACAGAAGCGTAATTCACATAATTTTTGGAATTTTGCATTACAATTTATAGGTAATCTGCCTCTTTACATGGTCACTTTGAATTTCTCACCTTTTGCTGGATCCTATATTTTTGCTGGCTTTAGAGACTGCGTTGCTTTGCCCCGGGGCAAAGCAACGCAGCCCCCTGGCACATACTGTAGGTCCCAGGTGGGCTAGTTGGCCCCCATGGACCCTCAGTATGCAAGGGGAATTGGTTCCCCCTCTGCAAACGCGCCAGGGGGCTGCGTTGCAGAGAGGTGTAAAAAGGAGGGTGACCTCATTACACCTCTCTGCAATGCAGCCTCCTGGCGCCTACTGGAGGTTCCTGGTGGGCTAGTTGGCCCCCATGGACCCGCAGTATGCAAGGGGAATTAGTTCCCCCTCTGCAAATGCGCCCCGGGGGCTGCATTGCAGAGAGGTGTAAAAAGGGGCATGGCCTCATTACACCTCTCTGCAATGCAGCCCCCTGGCGCATACTGGAGATTCCTGGTAGGCTAGCTGGTCCCCAGGGACCCCCAGTATGCAAGGGGAATTAGTTCCCGGGGGCTGCGTTGCAGAGAGATGTAAAAAGGGGCGTGTCCTCATTACACGTCTCTGCAGCACAGCCTCCTGGCGCATACTGGAGGTTCCTGGTGGGCTAGTTGGCCCCCAGTTACCCCCAGTATGCAAGGGGACTTAATCCCCCAACTTAGAAAACTCTACAGGGCGCGTTAGCACAGTGGTGAAGGTAGGGGGCGGGGCTTGAGGTGATGTGAGTGCAAACATGCCCTGAGGCGCGTTTTAAGTTGGGGAATTAATTCCTGTTCAATCCAGAGGTCCCGTAGGGGGCAACTAGTCCAACAGGTATCTCCAGTAAGCGCCACGGAGCTGTGTTGCAGAGTGTTGTAAAAATGGGGCATGCCCTTTGAACGACTCTCTGCAACACAGCTGCCTGGTGCATACTGGAGGTACCTGGAGGGCTAGTTGGCTCACAGGGGATCTCAGGATTGAAGAGGAATTAATTCTCCAATCTAGCTCACTACTATTCCTGAAAAGTAAATGTAACTGTACTTACCAGTAACTTGAATTTCCTTGCATAGGATATCATTGCCTGCTATATAAAATATATATAAATTAAGAAAATATTAAATAAATAAAAATATATTACAATTTCAATATTTTTAAAAACATTTCTTTTCAATTCATATTAAAAATGTGTAATGTAATTTAAAAAATAAAATATCTAAAAATAAATAGTTTAAAATAATGTAGTAAATCAGTATAAAAAATAACAATTAATACATTTAAAAATTATCATTTACAAAACCTTTGATATTCACTGAAAAAAACATAGGTTTCAGGCACGTTATAGTTAAAAATTAGCATTTAAAAAACCTTAGAAATTCAGTGAATAAACTGTAGGTTTCAGCCATTTCATAGTTAAAAATTAGCATTTAAAAAACCTTAGAAACACACAGAAAAAATCATAGGTTTCATACACGTTATAGTTAGGAATTAGCATTTAAAAAACCTTAGAAATTCACTGAAAAAACCATAGGTTTCACACATGTTATAGTTAGCTGGACATTTCACTCATATAAAACCATTGAAATTCCCCCGTTATAGTTAATTCAGTTAACTATAACTTGCACGCCCGCAATGCACTGCTGATGACCTCACATAATATATCACTCATGACATGGTCAGTGACATCACTCATGACATCACTGATGACATCTCAAATGACATCACTGATGACATCATCCTTGTGAAAGAGTGGCAGACCTCCTCTCAGCGTAATATAACCCTTGATACACACATTCAAAAATAGAAACTCAAATTTTCAAAAAAATGGAGATACCAATTCCAGTTAGAACAACCTATTCAGTAATTTCAAAATCTACATACACATCCAGTCAATCACTAACAGTTCTATATAGGCACTCATACATGTACTAACTCATCATATGTACTCATACACCTATACATCTTATTACACACGGACACTCTTCTATAGAGTTACTCACACACAAACTCACACATGCAAATAAACTATCAAACATCCATTTACTTGCATATACAGCTATACACCCACCACTACACTTACTTCTACAGAATAGTACACATACTCTCTTAAACAATCACTTATAGAAACACATACTTATTTATACAGGAACTCTTACAATCTCTCGCTCTCACATATACTCACTTATATACATCAATACTCACATATACTAGTTTAACACATATGTAATTACTCATAAAGATACTATTGAGACAGTGATTCACTCACTAACATACCCATACACACACTCATCCACCCATACAGTCATGCACACATGCTCTCTTCAAAACACATACAAACAGTGAGTCACCCATTCATGCATCTATGCGGTAAGTAATACCCCCCACCAAACCATACAGACACTCATACTTATACTCCAACTAATAACCCATGTCGACACTCATGTAGCTAGTTACCAACCCATGCAGCCACTTATACACAAAGTGAGACACTGATACAGATATTTTCATATTTAAACATTACTCGCTAATGCATGTATTCACTAAGATACACTTAATAAGTCAGTTATACAATAATTTTTACAAAAAACCCATCTATTTAGACACTTATTTACAAATTTTTTCTTCCATCGACCTTTAGATATACATATATAAAACATATTTATTTTTCAGAAAGACACACATTCACTGGATGATGTCATCAGTGATGTCATCAGTGATGTCATTTGAGATGTCATCAGTGATGTCATGAGTGATGTCACTGACCATGTCATGAGTGATATAATATGTGACGTCATCAGCAGTGCATTACGGGCGCGCGAGTTATAGTTAGCTGAATTAACTATAACGGGAACATTTCAATGGTTTTGTATGAGTGAAATGTCCAGCTAACTATAAAATGTGTGAAACCTATGTTTTTTCAGTGAATATATATATATATATATATTACCTACTGGCGGTGGCCAGTAGGTAGTTATAGTTAGGACCTTCTTTCCATAGGAAATACACAACATTCTATTTGAAATAACTTTGGCGCCGGTGGGCGAATCTTCGTGAATTTCTCCAAGAAAATGGCCTGCTTGGTTCCGCTCCTTCCCTGAAAGTTTGGGGGTGATTCGTCAAGTGGGGGCTGAGAAAAAAGGGGGGGTCCCAAAACGTGTTTCCCCATGCAATTTTCCCTAGGGACCTTTAGCCAGGGCTACAGCCCGAACGGCTGAACGGAATTGCACCAAATTTGGCAGAGAGGTAGAGTTTGGTTCTTAGATTGTGCTTTTTGTTAAATGGTGTAAATCCGTTCAGTAGTTTCTGAGAAAATGACAAGTAAAATCATAGTGATATCTAGAGACGGAGTTCTACTCGCGGACGGAGATCCGTTCAATTACGAGCGCGAGCTGCATGCTGATTAGCTGTGAACTGTCTGTCAACACTCGAAACCAGGATGTGTTGGCAGCCATCTTGTTCGTCGCTAGAACCGAGTCACAAGAAAACAGTAAAACAAAGTTGAGAAATAAGGGAAGGGGGCAGGCTAGAAACATTCTGACCCTCTAGGCTTCCTCAGGGGGTCGTACATGGATGTTTAGGCTCTATTTTGTTTTTAAATCGCGGCGTACGCATTCGGAAATACGTACAATAACGAGCAGGAGCTGCTTGCTGATTGGCTGTCAATACTCCAAACCAGGAAGTGTTGGCAGCCATATTGTTTGTCGATGAGCCGAGTCACAAGAAAACAGTAAAACAAAGTTGAGAAATAAGGAAAGGGGGCAGGGTATTAAGATTCTGACCCTATAGTCTTGATCAGGGGGTGGTACATGGATCTGTAGGCTCAACTTTCATTTTTTTTTAAATAAAAAATGGCGGGGTACTCGTGCAGTTTCCTGCCGATAAAAGCGGCGATAATGTTTCACCTTTTGTTGATAATATGCCCTTTCATTTCTATGATAGTATGTAAAACTTTCCTTTTTTTGTGTTGCAGTTGTACTCTCTACGCATGCGCAGCCTCGTTTCGAAGCCCACGTTTTTTTCTTCTTCTTCTTTAAGTTCAACAAGCAAACTTTTCTTTATTTCAGGTAGTAAATTTGTCACTTTCTTTTCTCGGGTCGAGTGTGTCATCTGCTGCTGTACTTTTGTAATATATTAATAATCACATTTTTTCTATATTTATTTGAAAGGTAGTGCCGAGGCGCCAAACGTTGATTACGTACTCCGTCCACCGCCATTTTAGTAGTTTTTCACTGTTATTTTTATTATATCTGTTACTTAGAACTCAGTAGTTTTCAATCCTAGTCTTGAATATCTTACTATAGTATTTCAACATTATTTTTATTGTGGACCGTCATACCCCTCCCCCACAAAATAAAAGAAGTATGTCGTTTTTTTAATTAACTTTTATTAAAACAATAAATGTAAACGAAACTCAATTATAACTATATTAGAAGCACCTAGAAAAATAACTTTAACAACAAACAATATTATAAACAAATTGTTAAATGGACTCCAAAAGATGTCCGATTGGTATTCTGCAAAACAAAAAAGAAAATTAGAGTTTGGAATTATGTAGATGTGAGTAAATGAGCTGAAGCATTACAAGTTTTGGGAACTCTACGGTTTTACGTGGCCAGTGTGCCTCGTACATTTCAGTTCTGTTATAGTGCCGCGTTCAAGTGGTGTCTATATGGAAGTGCCTACTGCGTTACTGACGCCCGTTATGCCGACTTATTTCTAATGCATTGCTATGAAGGCTTTGTAGATCTAGGCCTCTGTGCTTACCGTTGTATAAACCTTGCGCCCAAACACTTCAGGCAGTTGAATTCACAACTTATTTTCAACAATTCTTCTACACGTCCAAGCAGACAGCAGTGTCTATAAGTTTAAGAGAGAAAGAGAAATGATGTCACAGAGAGTGAGAGAGAGAAAGAGAGAGAAAACAACATTAAAACTGTGTCGCAGAGTCTGGAGTTGAGATCTTTTCTTGAAAAGTCAGACGTAGATATACAAGCTTCTTGCGTCACTTTACCCATGTTAAAAGTGACTAAAAAGTGGTGTAATAAGGTTGTGGATCTGTTTGTCAGACTGTTGTAACCCATCTGTTGTCACTGCTCGGAGGAAATTATAGATTTTACAGAGAAGCTGCTGTACACTACACACTCTGGGCCATATTATCAAGCCTGGGCGATAAAATTATCGCCACTTTATCGGCAGGAAACTGCTGCTAAAGTGGCGATAATGGCCTTCATAATATGCTCTATGGAATTCCAATCGAAGCTCATGTTAGATGTCCTTCACATCTAACATGAGCTTCGATTGGAATTCCATAGAGCATATTATCAAGCCCATTATCGCCACTTTAGCGGCGGTTTCCTGCCGATAAAGTGGCGATAATTTTATCGCCCAGGCTTGATAATATGGCCCTCTCTGCTTTCACAAATAAAGGTAACACTACAGTTTTACAAGTGCAGTGTACCTGGTACATTTCACTTGTTATAGTTCTACGTTCAAGTGGTGTCTATATGGAAGTGCCTTCTGCGTTACTGACGCAAAAGTGGCATAACAGGATTTTAAATATGCTGACTTATTTCTAATGCATTGCTATGAAGGCATTGTATATGTAGGCTGCTGTGCTTACCGTTGTATAAACACGGTGGACAAACACTTCGGCCAATTGAATTCACAACTTCTTTTCAGCAATTGTTCTACACGTCCAAGCAGACAGCAGTGTCTATAAGTTTAAGAGAGAAAGAGAAATGATGTCACAGAGAGTGAGAGAGAGAAAGAGATAGAAAACAACATTAAAACTGTGTCGCAGAGTCTGGAGTTGAGTTTTTTTCTTGAAAAGTCAGACGTATATTTACAAGCTCCTTGCGTCACTTGACTTTACCCATGTTAAAAGTGACTCAAAAGTGGCGTAATAAGGTTGTGGATCTGTTTGTCAGACTGTTGTAACCTATCTGTTGTCACTGCTCGGAGGTACTTATAGATTTTACAGAGAAGCTGCTGTTCACTACGCACTCTCTCCTTTCACAAATAAAGGTAACACTACAGTTTTACGAGTGCAGTGTACCTGGTACATTTCACTTGTTATAGTGCCGCGTTCAAGTAGTGTCTATATGGAAGTGTCTACTGCGTTACTGATGCAAAAGTGGCATAACGGGATTGTAAATATGAGTATGCCGACTAATTTCTAATGCATTGCTATGAAGGCTTCGTAGATCTAGGCCTCTGTGCTTACCATTGTATAAACACTGCGGCCAAACACTTCAGCCAGTTGGATTCAAAGCTTCTTTTCACCAATTCTTCTACACGTCCAAGCAGACAGTGTCTATAAGTTTAAGAGAGAAAGAGAAATGATGTCACAGAGAGTGAGAGAGAGAAAGAGAGAGAAAACAACATTAAAACTGTGTCGCAGAGTCTAGAGTTGAGATTTGTTTCTTGAAAAGTCAGATGTAGATTTACAAGCTCCTTGCGTCCCTTTACCCATGTTAAAAGTGTCTCAAAAGTGGCGTAATAAGGTTGTGGATCTGCTTGTTATACTGGTGTAACCTATCTGTTGTCACTGCTCTGAGGTAATTGTAGATTTTACAGAGAAGCTGCTGTACACTACGCACTCTGGGCCATATTATCAAGCCTGGGCGATAAAATTAAGCTGAATAAAGGGTCTGCATTTTGAATTTGAATTAATTTTAGAATAATTCATAACTCCAGCCAAGAAAGGCAGCAAGTGTGCACATTTTCCACTGCCTTTGGATGGGGTAGTTTTTACAACAAAAATGTTGATAAATGTCTAATAACCAATGTTAAGGACAGTGACGCTTCTGTTTGTTGTTTTTGATGAGGTTGATAGACTGTTTCGTGTAACACAAAAGTTATTCGCAATAAATGCATAGAAATTTTAAGTTTACCAAATTGAAGATCAATATGTGAGTTTGCTGAAGATGCTGTTGCAGTAGTTGATGTGCTTGATGCAGCAGCAAGTGGGTTGTTCTGCAATCTCTGTGTTGCAGTTAAGCAAAGTTGTTGGGGTGCAAGTTGTTTAAGTGTTGCACTATATTTGCTGTGCCAAATGATGATTTTTTGGATTGATCACACCTTGAAAGAGTTGATTGGTAAATTTTACAGGTTACTAATGGTTGGTGTGTTTCAGTTAGTATGTGTCTGGACTTTGCTGGAATCTTTAAGGGACACGTTAGAGCTTTTAAAATACAGAAACACTTTGGGCCTTATTTATGAAGGCCTTGCGCCGCCGATGCGCCACTTTTAAAATGGGATAAAGTGACGCACCGGCGGAGCAAGGCCTTCATAAATAAGGCCCTTTGTACTTAGTGACGTCCAATTCTATTTTGTGAAGAACGGTTGAATTCTACATCCGCCTTTAGAACTAGTGGGAGGGTAGCATTTTAAAGTGTTTGACAGGTTTATTTATTTATTTATTTATTCAAAGTTTTATATAGCGCGAACAGGATCCTTACAGATATCAGAGCGCTTCACAAAGACAGGGTAGGGGCAGTAGGAATGAACAGAGATAATGGGAGCAGTATAATAGTCACTAACATGGTAGGATAATAATAACATACATAAAACATATCAATATACGATCAGGTAAACAAGTAATATAAGACGGCAAGTCGTTGATCCCACTACAGAGGTGTTGAGGTACACCTTGGGTGTGTGGATGGCTTATACCAATGTTTTAGTATAGAGAGAACACTGAGTGGGGGCATCGGGAGAGTGGATCAGAAAACCAACGTGTATCATATATTGGTCGGTAGTAAGAAAGTAGCGTAGTAGTGTCCCCAACAAGTAGAAGTATAGTGCCAAAGGACAAGGTGAACAGTGATACAAAGCAATGCAGAGTCTCTGATCCAGCACCTATAAGGTTCAGGAGATCTTGGCCAGAAGGATGGTTTTCACCTCTTTCTTGAAGAGTGGAGTGGAGGAGATAAGCCTGGTTTCAGGAGGGAGCGCATTCCAGATCCTGGGTGCCATTCCTGAGAAGGAGCGCTTGTATGTTTTCTATTTCCGTAATCTACGAGGTTTCAGGAGTAGATTTTTAGTACTTCTATTGGATCTTGAACCTCCTGATATGGACAACTTTTGAGCGAGGTAGTTGGGTGCATTGTGGTGCACGGCCGCGTGTGTCATAACTGCAATTTTTAGCTGTATTCTGGCTTCAAAAGGCAGCCATTTTAGAGACTTTAAGTCTGGGGATATATGCGAATGCTTTCTTGAGCCAGTAATGAGTCTCGCGGCAGCGTTCAGGGAGGCTCTTAAGGGTGCTGTTGTGGATAGCGGTAGTCCGCTGAGGGCCACAATTCCGTAGTCTATTCGAGGGATGACTAAAGCTTGTACAGCAGTTTGGAAGTCTTCGGCAGGGAGGAAGGGTTTAATTTTCCTCAGTGTGTTGATTTGGAAATTAGCTGCTTTTGTGGCTTTGCTAACGTGCTGCTGCATGTTGAGCTTGGCGTCGAGTGTGATGCCTAGGGATTTCGCCGAATCCACGATGGTAGGTAGGACATTGAGTGCTGTTAGGTTATAGAGCCAGGTTTGGGTGGTGGAAATTTTCGCCGGGGGTGAGATGAGTAGGAACTCAGTTTTCAGAGCATTTAGTTTGAGGTGATTATCGGCCAGCCAAGATTGAGCGTTAATAAGCGTGGAATTCAGATGTTTGATATCTTCCGGGGATTGTAGCTTTAGGTAAAGTTGTGTGTCGTCGGCGTACATATGGAATTGGACATTGGAGGCTTGGAGCAAGGTGGCGAGCGGTTCCATGACGAGGTTGAACAGTGTGGGGGAGAGGGAGGATCCTTGTGGAACACCTAGATCTGCAGGCACAGGTGTAGATAGCACATTGTCGATCTTGAACTTCTGAGACCGGTTGTGAAGGAAGGACGAAAACCATTTGAGAACAGTTCCCGATAGACCCATTCTAGTGCTTATCAGCTCCAGCAAGTTCTCATGTTTGACCGTGTCAAATGCTGACGAGAGGTCAAGAAGGATGAGGAGGCAGGACTCATTGCGATCAAGAATTTGGAGGGCGTCATCAATTATGTGTGTCATAGCTGTTTCCGTGCTATGTTTCGCTCGGAAGCCTGATTGATGAGGGCTGAGGAGGTCAAATTTGTCAATGTGTTTTGTTAGTTGGAGTTGGACACATTTCTCCAGCAGTTTGGCCAGGGTGGGGATATTGGTGATGGGCCGGTAATTGTTTAGGTCAGACGGATCAGCTGTAGGTTTCTTGAGTATAGGCGTGACTTACCCCACCTTGAGGGAGTCTGGAATGAGGCCTTGTTGCAGGGAGCTGTTGATGATTTTGGTCCAGAGAGGGAGGAGCAAGGGGATGAAGTCTTTTACAGCATTAACAGGTAGAGGGTCTGTGATGTGATTAGAGGGCTTCAAGGTGCAGAGCAGTTTGTGTATTGCTTCTTCCGAATAGGTATCGAAGTAAAGCCAAGATGCCTTGTTTTTAGGTTGAGTGTTAGCCATTCTGATGTGGTTGGGGAATCGGCTTACATCCATGATGAGGTCATTTCTTATGTTGTCAGTCTTTAGCATAAAGAACGCAGAGAAGGCTTCACAGTGTGGGGTGTCGCTTGTTGTGCTGTTTGATTGTAAGGGTTGTGTCTTTGTTTGGGTCTTGATTAGTTCGAACAGCTTTATTGGCCTGTTTTTTGCTTGGTCCAACTGGCGGCTAAAGAAGTCCAACTTTGTGCGCTTTATTTTCCTGAAGTAGGCATTTCTCTTGTTCTTAAGCCTTTTGAGGTGCAGTGCTGAAGGGTCCGATCTCCAGGTGCGCTCTGCCATTCGCATAGTACGCCTGTCGTCATTGAGTCTATCATCATACCAGGGGTTAGAAATTTTGGTGGAGACTCTCTTCAGTTGCAGTGGGGCGACTTCATTGACTATTGTATTCATAGAGTCAAGGTAGTGGTCGATCAGTGATTGAACATCAGAGGCACCTGAAGGGGGAAGGAGGAGATTGCCGATGTGGGGAGGCAGGGTAGAGGGGTTAAGATTCTTCATGTCCCTTTTCCATGTTTTGGATTTGATTGGTTGAGCCGGGTTATGTTTAATTTTTCATTGATAAAGAAGGTGATAATGTGGTGATCTGACCAGTCGCAGGGTAGAATCGCCTCCAGTTGTGTAGAGTTCTCTTTGGCAATGATGAGATCGAGTATCGAGCCCTTGTCGTGTGTTGGTCTATCGCATATTTGGGTGAGGTCAAGCGCATTAAGGAAAGTTTTGAGACTATTCACCACTGTGTCTTTCTGATCGTTCCAGTGGAGATTGAAGTCACCCAGGTAGACTTGGGTGGTCTGCCGACCGGCGTTGGAAGTGATCATGTCCATGAGTTGTTGGGTGAATATGAGATTGTCACCAGGCGGGTGATAGATGAGATGTAAAGCACAAACTTGTTTGCCCTCGCTGGTGATGTCGAGGCAGAGGAGTTCACAGGAGGAAAGGGAGGGGGAGGGGACTTAAGTAACGGAGAGGTTGCTCCTAAAAATGCATGCAATTCCCCCGCCCGTCTTGCCAGGAGACCTGTCCAGCCTAATGATGTGATAATTGGGGGGGACTAGTATGTCCATAATCGGGGTAGAGGCTTCAGTAAGCCACGTTTCCGTTAGAATGGCTAGGTCCAGATCCATAGCTGAGACGAGATCAGCGATGTCGGAGGAGTGTCTCTGGGCCGATCTGCAGTTGAGTAGGATGCATTTGAGTTTGGGAGAGAGAAGGGTGGTCGAGCTTTCTAGTGTGAGGGGAACTTTTCTGAGGTTGTTAGGGACGGCACCTCTGTTGTTGAGTGTTGGGAGCCTCAGAGGGTCTGTAAGAATTGTGGGTATGGGGATGTGCGTGTTGGATATGTGTTTTACCAGACCTGGGCCATAAGAGCGTAGGAGAGAGCATAGGTCGCGGTCCGACAATGGGTTGGGGACACGACGGGGGCGGTGGGAGTTATTGCGAACGGGGATAGTCGGCCAGCGCGGGTATCGTCGGAGGCGGGGGTATGTAGGGAGGGTGCGTCGTTTGTAGGGTAGGGGGATGGTGGGAGGTAGACTGGGCTGTGAGGAGAGAAGGTCTTTGATTGCGTGGACATCTTTTTTGATTTGTAGAATATCCTCTTTGACTTGTTGGAGGGTGGTAAAGTCAGGTCAGGAGGTGCATTGGGGATGGGGTTGGTGGTGAGAGCCATTGGTGAATGGTTGAGTAGTGAGCTGGAAAGCGGGCAGGGTATCGAGGGGGGGATATACTAGCGTTGTTGGAAGGTTCTGCGGTGCTAATGAGTGGAATGGCATTCAGAGTGTGGGCGTGTTTGTGGGCGAGGGGTGTGGGTGAAGTAGGTGAAGTAGGCGGTGGGTGGGAGGCATAGGTAGTGACGTCAGTGGGAGACGGTGCCGGTGAGTAGAAGAGTGAGTGAAGGCTGAGGACAGTGGGGGAGACAGGAGGGTAGTGAGGGCTGAGAATAGGAGGTGGGAGAGAGGGGGATGCTAAGGTAAGGGAGGCGGTATGTTCTGTATCTTTTGTTGGGAGGGTGAGAGTGTCGTGGGTGGGAGTGGGGAGGGAGCTGGGGAGGGAGAGGGGTCTGCCGTGGGGAGGATGGGAGGGGGGGTGGAGAAACTCCGAATGGTGGTGTGTTCAGATGGTGGCGTGTTGTGGGTGAGAGTTGTTGTGTCAGGTGTGAGAGACTCGTGGGTGGGAGTGGGGAGGGAGCTGGGGAGGGAGAGGGGTCTGCCGTGGGGGGGATGGGAGGTGGGGGTGGATAAACTCAGAGCGGTGGTGTGTTCAGATGGTGGCGTGTTGTGGGTGGGAGTTGTTATGTCAGGGGGGAGAGGGATGGAGGGGGTATGAGTGGGGATAAGAGGGGTCATGTTAGAGGGGCGGCTAGTATATGAGGTGGAGAGATTTGTGACTGTCCTTGGGGAGTGTGGGGCGTTAACAGCAGGTGGGCCATTTACTGGGGTGCTGGGAGTAGAGGTGTTGTAGGTGGGGGCTGCGACGTCAGGGGTGATAGTGCTGGAGGAGTTCTGGGTGGGGGTCCGCAGCTTGGAAAGGTGCTCTATGAACTTGGGGAACAGGTTGTCTAGTAGTTCCAGGTTCTTGTCCGTGGATTGAATTAGGACAATCCCGTTATTGTAGATAGTAATGGTAGTCCTGCCAGGGAAGAGGTGGGAAGGTGTGATAGAGAGAGTTAGGCCATGAGTTGTTTTCCTGGTGGTGGAGACGGTGAGTAGGGAAAGGAACGCTTTTCTCCATTGGGCTCTGCGTGAGGTGTGGAAGATGATATCAGTATTCAGGGCTCCATTGCCCGGTGAGAAGTAGGTGTCGGCAAAGGGTGTTTCAGGGTGCGACCTCAAGAAGTTATGTTTAAAACGTTTAGTGGCTTTTTTGGTGAGAGTGGAAGGGTAGTTAATTCTAAAAGTGTGCTTGCCGTTGAGCTCCAGTTTAGAAAGGCTGTGATGTTGGGTGTAGGAACTAGGACGACAATAAAAACTGTCAGCCGCTAGTTACAGGGCAAAGGAATGACACTAGCGAGTGTCCAAAAGTATAAGAGGTAGAAGGCAGTGCAATCCACGAATAAACAGTGTGTAGGTGCAGCTTGCCTAATGTATCCTATATGCGAGGTAGCAGTCAGTTTACACCATGTACAAAATATGAGAGGTAGAACCGGTTAGGTGGAAACAAATTTACACATCAGAGTGTACGAGGTAACATCAATGTAGTTTAGGTGTAGAAAGTGGCTGGGTGCAGCTTACATGACTAAGCGAAGTGAATGAGGTAGAAATAATCAGTGCTATATCGTGAAGTAGCTTACATCGAAGAACCAACAAATAAATGAGGTAGCAGCTTACCGCATATACAGTATAAAAATAGGGCTAAACTACTAATGAATTACTGAATCCAATTTATGTGCAAACAAATTACTGGAATAACAAATATGACACTCGAATATGAGGTAGCAGTCGGTGCACTGTCGGTGGGTAAAAGTGAAGATGGGTGTATATTACATAAGATGTAGGATACCAATAGTAATATAATACTGCAGTAAAAGGCAGATACTTAAGCGCATCAATAGCACCAGGTTACATAAAGTGTAAAATACAATAGTAGTAAAATACCGCAGTAAAGGACAGACACTTAAGAACACAAAGATTTAAGTACAGAGCTATGTGGAGTCTTTGGTACCGATAGTAAATAATAGTCAGAAGGACTAGTCCATGATGGCCGCCAAAGAGAGCAAGAGTAGTTTAAAAATGGCCACCAAGTAGGGAGGATGAAGTCATTAGTCCTCTTTTAGTTGTTGCTGTTTTGCTAGCAGGGCAGAGCAGTTTCACATTCAATTCCGGCAGGCTCAGGGTCCTGCATACCAGGGGAGTCTTATCTCAGATTTGTTATCTAAAAAGGAGCTGCTGAGGGGCCTCGTGTGTTCAGGCGGGGATTGAGTGTTCAGTTTATGGCCCCGGCCATTTTGAGGCAGAGAGGTTTTTACAAAATGAGTCAATAAGAAAATCGAGTGGGGCAAAATAAGTAACTAATCCAGCAAAAAGTATTGGGGCACAGTAAATACCTTAATCAGCCTTCACTTTAGCATGCGATCTGCAAACCCAGCCGCCGGGGCAAATACGACTTTTTTTTTTTTTTTGCCAGCGTTTGCATATTACAGTTGCAGTGCTGCCCAGAACGACAGGCTCACCTTCGAGCCGAAGGGGCCGTCTCTGCTCCCAAGTATTGCAACTGTGCAGCACATCCCATAAAGAACCGTGAGCGCGCACAGGGTCGAGTAGTTCAGGGCAGACCATTCCCGGGGCAAATCATTCCTCCTCCTTGCCTGGCTCACCCCCAGAAGTTGGATGTTCGGTGTGTTCGGGGTGTGACGAGGAGCCGTGTCATACCCCTCAGTCCTCTCCCCCACTCCTAGAACGATGGCGGCTGCAGGCGGAGGACGCGCTGCCCTTCACCCGGCCGGGCGGGACGCGCCGATCCCAGCCCGCCGAGATCAGCCAGGCGGGGAAGCCCAGACTCGCCCGCTCTCCGCCAGTCCGCCCCGTCCCTCGCCTCCTTCGGCTCCACGACCATCGGGCGCTCACCTACCCAGGTGTCGTCACAGTGAGGCGCAGGGGACAGACCAGCCAAGCAAGCAGAGCAAGCAGCCAGGCGCAGAGCCCAGCGGACGAGACAGGGTGCCCAGCTCCCAGTAGGACAACGGAGGTCCCAGCAGCAACCACCGGCGGGCAGCACCACTCCGCAGCGTCGCACTCCAGGCGCCAGCGACGGTCTAGGTCCACTTCAGCGACGTCCCTCCAGCAATCACCGGCCTCGCCAGGCACACCAGCCGGCTCCAGGCAGCAGGCATCCGCAAGTTGGTCGGGGAGCCCACGGTCCGCGGGGGAAGGCGGGAGTGTCTCGGTCCCAGTCCTTAGTCAGATCGGGGATCCTCAGTAGGCAACGTCCAGCAGGTAAGGAAATCCAGTTACTTTATGAAATCCTGTTACTTGTCAATCCAGTTACTTTATCGAATCTCCAGATGGCGCAGCTCAGAGCTAATGGGGATAAAGGCCATAAAACTGGATCCCCAGCACAGGAGCTCTTACAGGGAGCTCCTATCCGGCGGCCATCTTGATATCCTCTTACACTACATGTGTGCATGCAGCTAAAGAAAACTTAGCATTGTTATGCATGGGCATCTTTTCACAGAAAACGTTGTATTCAGGATTGTAAAAGCTTGACACAGGAGTGACTGATGAGTTTATATACGTCAGTGACAAAAGAAAAACAAGTACAATTGTTTTACATTACAATAATACAGACCTGAAAGACTATGCATGTAAATCCATGAAATCGTTTTTGAAGGTATGGAGAAAAGCAGTGAAAGGGTGTTTAGAAGCAACACTGTCCAGCATAAAAAGTGCATAAGTATGTTTTTAAGTAACATATGTTCATATGCAAGATATCTAATTAGATATTTGCACACTCCTGCAGTCTAGTCTTGTGTCCAAATTATCTTAAAAAGTGTTGCAATAATCCAGTCAAAATTATGGAAAAATATATCTTAGTTTATTGACATCACGAATAACATCTATCAGTTATCTATGTCCAGCTTGCACTGAACTTTAACAGACCTAGTCCTAGATTATAGCTATTAGAATTTAGAACATACTTGAAGCAAAACATGCCGCAAGCACTGGCATGCAACCACAGGATTACATTTAAAGAGATATGCAATAATAATAAGAATGTAACACATCTCCCTTATTACAAATAAAACAAACAAACAAAATAAAATCAATTAATATATCAATTAGGCATATTAATGACACGTTTGGTATCTTTAACTCTATGAGCAATAGATTCATTTACACTCAAATCACTTTGCTTATTAGATAAATTCAACTCATTACTTCTAACAAAAGTACATTTTGCTAATTACTTAATATTCCAAAATTTGCCATCTTGTGTCACAAAACTATTTGAAAATACTTTCCTTATCTGAATAGGATCACTACATTTATTAGATCCTTTGGATACTAAACCTGATCTAAGAATTCTCACCCACTCTCCTACATGAAATTCTTGAGGTTTTGTGTTCCATTTCCTGTCATACCACACCTTAGTTTTAAACTGCTTATTCTCCGCATGTCTGGCAACATCATCAATGTCATCTTTAATCACCAAAAACTGATTGCATTTCTCCTTTAACCACCATGGTAACATCCTTGATGCAGGATTTTGACCTTTGAACAACTTAAAAGGACTCACCTCAGTAGTAGTATGGGGTGTAATACGGTAAGTCCATAACCGTTCCCTCAAAGCACTCATCCAATTTACTCCAAACTTGATTGATTCAACCACAAAATTCTTCAAAACTCGATTGAATCTTTCAACTTGGCCATTTTCATGTGGTTCGTATAATGAAGCCAACCTGTGAACAATGTTACACTCCTTAAGAAATGTGGCCATTTCTATAGACGTCAATTGAACACCATTGTCAGAAACCAATACAGATGGACATCCTTCTCTAGTAAAAATTTCTTTAAAAAATGTAATAACTGCTTCAGTGGTGGCCTTGGTGACAAATTTTACTTCAGGCCACTTGGAATGATAATCCACCATTACTAAAGCATACCGTGAAGATTCTGGTAGCATTTTGAAAGGGCTTGATATATCAAACGCAATTTTCTCCCACGGCTCAGAAGGCCATTTAACTGTTTTGAGCGGTGGTACATGTACCTTTAACATTCTCTCCTTGCAAACACACTCTTGACACTCTCTAACCGTCCTATCAATGAATCAGTCAATACCTGGCCACCAGAAAAAAGATCTAACTAACCGTTTCATAGACAAAATCCCAGGATGAGTGTCATGTGCAACCTGTAAAACAGTCTCCTGCATGCTTTCTGGAGGTATGCATTTGCCTGACTTGAAACTAAATCCACTGTCAAACTCCAATTCATCCAAAACTTTGTAAAATGGCATTAGTTCCGACTTGATATTATCTTTGTTTGGCCAACCATTTAGTATATAATTTACCAACTGTTCCCACTTGGAATCTTTTTTCACACATTCTTGCCAATTTGATTCAGTAATGCTTTTAAATCTCTCCTGCAACACATCTTGAATGGCTAACACAAAATCACATTCATTAACTACACTGACATCATCCACTTTGCACGGTAAACGTGACAAACAGTCAGCTGTGACGTTCTTTTTGCCAGGTACATATACCGTGATGAAATTATATTCCTGTAACCTGGATGTTAATCTCGCAATTCTGGCTGTGGAATTCCACCCACCACCAACAGATAAAATATTTACCAAGGGTTTATGATCCGTCCTTAATATGAATTTGGATCCCCACACATAAAGCCTATAATGTTCAATCGCCCAAACGCACGCTAGTAATTCTTTTTCTATTATGGGCATATTTGCGCTCACATTCATTTAAAGTTCTCAAAGCAAATGCCACGTTCCATTCCTCACTGCCTTCTCTTTGTGACAATACTCCACCCAAACCATACAGGCTTGCATCAACTGTAATGATACATTCTTGGTTAATTCTAAAAGGTTTTAGAGTGGGAGCTTTAACTATGTCTCTTTTAATTTCATCAAAGGCTAGTTTTTGTACATCAGACCATGTATAATCCACTCCGTGCCTTAACAACCTTCTTAACAGTTCCATCTTATTAGCAAAATTCACTACAAACTTGCTATTGTACTCGCACATGCCAGCAAAAGATAACAATTGATCCTTGGTTTTTGGAACAGGAGCTTTGATAATAGCTTCCACATTGGATTTCTTGGGGAAACACCCTTACCCGATAGTGTATGTCCCAGATATTCAACCGAATCTTGAAAAAGTTTGCACTTATGTGCTTTCACTGTTAACCCATTACTCTGTAATCTTTTACATACTTCTTGCAAACGGTGTTCATGTTTGCTTGTACTTTTTGAAAAAACCAGAATATCATCCTGAAAGCATTTCACATATGCATCTATGTCTCTAAAGTTATGGAACATAGGGGCATATTAGCAAGGGGAATTATCGCCGCTTTTTCGGCGATTTGTGCCGAGAAAGCGACGATACTTCTAGAGCCCTATCCACAAGGGCATTTTAACGCCTTGCTCAAGCCCACTTTGCATGTCGGCGACAAACATCGCTAATGACATGCAAAGTGGGCGTTCCCACGTCCAACCACATGTGAAATGTGGTTGGAGGTGGGAACACCCTATTACCAAGGCAGGCGTTGGGAGAGGGAGACCTGCGATAAACTCGTTTATCGCAGGTCTCCCAACGCCTGCTCTGACCAGGTGTTAGGGCAGAGAACATGGGGGCGTGGATCATAAAGCTGAATCCACCCCCCTATATTATCAAGGAACACATTAGCGCGTGAAAACAACGTTTGTTTTCATGCGCTAATGTGCCATATCGCGGACTATCTCCGGATTTCATTTCGCCTATGTGATGCGCATAGATAATTGCGCGCTATCACGGCGAAGGAATCCGCCGATAGCCGGCGATATGGGAATGTGCGTTGTGCGTTTTCTAACGCACTTCTAGGTAATATGCCCCATAATTCTTTGAAAAACCGATGCGGCGGACGCTAGTCCAAACGGCATACGTATATATTGAAACAGACCCTGAGGCGTTATAAATACCGTAAGCTTCCTAGACTCTTCCGTTAACTTGATCTGATGGTAGGCAGATCTGAGATCTAACGTAGAGGAAATTTTTGCACCATCAAAAAATGAAACTAACTCATTTGTGTTTGGCAAGGGATGGCAATCAATAACTATGTTGGAATTCAATGCTCTCAGGTCTACACACAATCTTAACTTTTGATCCGGTTTTCTTACTAAAACTATGGGAAATACCCACTTTGGGACTCTATCGGTTCAATAATTCCTTCCTTCAACAAGTCATCTAACATGGTTTTGAGTTCTTCTCTTATGTTGATCTGCAATGAGTGACCACTTCTAATTATTCTCCTTAGCGCCCTGAGCTCTGATTTGTCAGTGAGAGGGTGATTGCACTATACTTTGTACTGCTAACCATACTCAGCGCGTACCCGCGCATACGGTACGAATATGCTTTGACGTTACGCGTCGCATTAAAGCTTCCATGTGACGTCATGTACAGCATTCTGGGCAAAAAAAGGTTAATGCTCCAAAAGTAACCTGTAAAATTTGCCAAACAACTCTTTCAAGGGGTGATCCATGTAAAAAATACTCCTTTGGCACAGCAAATATGGTGCGACACATGAAGAACTTGCACCCCAACAACTTTGCTTGAGCTGCAAGGCGCAAGTTGCACGAGACCCACCTGGTGCTGCACCAAGCACATCAACTGCTGCAGCAGCATTTTCAGCAAGCAGTACACACCCACAAATTGATTCTGACTTTGCTAAAGTTAAAATTGTATGCATTTATTGCGATAAACGTTTGTGTTATGGGGAACAGTCTATGGACCTGATAAAACGCAGAATGCAGGATCATTGGTGTCCTCGACATTAGTTTTTTTATTTTTTTATTCTTTTGTTCCTCTTGGAATTTGTTGAGAAAACACAAAAAAAATACAAAACAAAAAAAACAAAAAAACCCAGTTCTTTTTAGAACTACCTTCACTGGTCAACGAAAGAACTATATTTCTATGTTAGTGTGTAAAGGTTTGTCAGAATGAATGCGTAGTTCATAAATGAATGAATGAATATATTACTAGAGTATGGAGAATGTGAAAGTGCAGAATCATAAGGAAGTGCTACAGCATAAATCTATAAGGTGTTTACCTATAGTATACTGTAGTATGTCCGAAGCACTAGAATGTAACATATGTACATAAATATGTTACAGTCTATGCTTCAATTTGCCCTGCTGGTGAAACTGCCTGGGTGAACTTGTATGTGTTAGGGGCAGATTTACAATCCCCTTGTGCCTCTTTTACACAGCCGTTGCGTCACTTTTGTGACACAGTGGTGGTGCAAAAGATGTGCCATGGTGTGTGCTATTAACAATGTGATGCATCTGGAGGGTGCATTACATTATAAAGCCCTGCGCCAGAAGAGGCTTTCCTGTGCAGAAGGGTGTGCATCAACGCCTCCTAAAAGTGACTGAGTGAAATGTATAACATTTCATTCAGTCACTTTTGAGCTTATGCTGCGTCAAAATCTTGCACATGCTTGAAGCAGGTGTAAGGATTGATACAGCATTGTGAGCATAGGGCCCCAAGAGTATTGCTGGAGCTGTGTTATACTTGCAACCGAAGTCAAGCAATAATTAATCCAAAAATTACTTTGCAATTTAGTTTTGTTATTATTTTATAATAAGAATATGAAATATAATCTAAAAAATAAAATAAATATAAATATTTATACTAAAAATATAAGAAATTAGTATAAAAAGAAAGACATAATAATTAATATATTTATAAATTATCATTTACAAAACCTTTGAAATTCACTGAAAAAACCATAGGTTTCACACACGTTATAGTTAGGAATTAGCATTTAAAAAATCTTGCAAATTCATTGAAAAAACCATAGGTTTCACACACGTTATAGTTAGGAATTAGCATTTAAAAAACCATGCAAATTCATTGAAAACACCATAGGTTTCACACATGTTATAGTTAGCTGAACATTTCTCTCATATATAACCTTTGAAATTCCTCTGTTATAGTTAATTCAGCTAACTATAACTTGCACTGCTGATGACGTCACATATTACATCACTCATGACATGGTCAGTGACATCACTCATGACATCACTGATGACATCTCAAATGACATCACTGATGACATCACTGATGACATCATCCTTGTGAAAGAGTGGCAGACCTCCTCTCAGCGTAATATAACCCTTGATACACACATTCAAAAATAGAAACTAAAATTTTCAAAAAAATGGAGATACCAATACAAGTTAGAACAACCTATTCAGTAATTCCAAAATCTACATCCACATCCAGTCATTCACTAACAGTTCTATATAGGCACTCATACCTGTACTCACTCATCATATGTACTCATACACCTATACATCTTAATACACACCGACACTCATCTATAGAGTTACTCACACACATACTCACACATGCAAACATCCATTTACTTGCATATGCAGCTATACACCCACCACTACACTTACTTCTACAGAATCGTACACATACTTACTCTCTTAAACAATCACTTATAGAAACACATACTTATTTATACAGGAACTCTTACAATCTCTCGCTCTCACATGTACTCACTTATATACATCAATACTCACATGCACTAGTTTAAAACATATGTAGTTACTCATAAAGATACTATTGAGAAAGTGGTATACTCACTAACACACCCATACACAAACTCATCCACCCATACAGTCCTGCACACATGCTGTCTACTAAACACATACAAACAGTGAGTCACCCATTCATGCATCTATGCGGTAAGTAATACCCCCCACCAAACCATACAGACACTCATACTGATACTCTAAAAACCAACTAATAACCCATATCGACACTCATGTAGCTAGTCACCAACCCATGCAGCCACTTATACACAAAGTGAGACACTGATACAGATAGTTACATATTTAAACATTACTCGCTAATACATGTATTCACTAATATACACTTAATAAGTCAGTTATACAATTTTTTTTTTTAAACCATCTATTTAGACACTTATTTACACATTTATTCTTCCATCGACCTTTAGATATACATATATAAAACATATTTATTTTTCAGAAAGACACATTCACTGGATGATTTCATCAGTGATGTCATCAGTGATGTCATTTGAGATGTCATCAGTGATGTCATGAGTGATGTCACTGACCATGTCATGAGTGATGTAATATGTGACGTCATCAGCAGTGCATTGCGGGCATGCAAGTTATAGTTAGCCGAGCTAACTATAACAGAGGAATTTCAAAGGTTTTGTATGAGAGAAATGTTCAGCTAACTATAACATGTGTGAAACCTATGGTTTTTTCAATGAATATATATATATATATATATATTACCTACTGGCGGTCGCCAGTAGGTATATATAGTTAGGATTTTTTCTCTATGGGATTTTTGAAAATTCTATGTCTAATAACTTTGGCGTTTGTGGACGGAATTGGCTGAAATTTTCAGGAAAATGGAACATTTTGTTTCTGAGCAACCCCTGAAAATTTTGGGGGGGGTCGTCAAGGGGGGGCCGAGAAAAAAGGGGGGTCCCAAAACGTGTTTTTGCCATGCAATTTTCCATAGGGCGGTTGGCCTCACTTTTAGCTTGAACGGCTGAATGGATTTCCACGAAACTTGGCAAAATTGTAGATATTGTTTGCCCGATGTGCCTTTGCTAGGTCTCAAGATATGTGGTCCTGTGAATTTTGAGTAAATTAGGTTTAAAAAAAGATATATATCTAGAGCCGCGCCCAAGGAGCGCTCCAGGCGCGCCACGCGACTTGCGCACGGCAAGCTGATTGGTTCTCGGGTGTCTGTAAACATTCGAAACAGTCCGCAGCGGCCGCCATCTTGTGTCTCGGTAGGATTGAGACACAAGAGGTGGCAAGAATCAAAGGGGGGAAATGAGCAAAAGGGGGCAGGGTACACCCCCCTGACCCCCTACTTTTGATGTGGGGGCCATAAAAGGCTCCCGCGGGGGGGAGCGCCCGGTACGCGCACCGGGGAGCGTACGGGGGAGCGTACCATGGAGATAAAAAATGACAGACTTTAAAAAAAAAAAAAAAAAGCTTCTTTTTATAAATTGGAGGTAGTTCTGAAAAGACCTTTTTTTTGATTTTGTTGTTTTATATATTTTTTTTGTTTTTGTTGTTTTATATTTTTTTTTGACTTTTTAAAACAATTTTATATTTTTTTTGGATTTTTGTCAAGGGAAAAACAAAAACAAGGATTCCAAAACTGCTCAACAGGAGCAAAAAAATTTGAAAATTTAGGGACTGGAAGAGCAGCCGTGTTGCTGTTTCTTTAGGGCAATGAGTTCAACACTCTGCTCCCCATAGCAGAGCAGTTCGTCACACTCCGTGCACAAAAATTTGATGCCTGCAAACACCGGCTGAATGTTAGGGACCATTCTTCCACGGGGTGGTCCCGAAGGTGTTGCTCCACCAGTGGAGGTGCTGCCGCCATCTGTGGGTACATTCTGTGCCAGCTCTCTGACACTCTCCCTGGCAAAGTTGTTAGGGTGTCTTCTTTTCACATGCCTGATCAAATTAGCATTTCCAAAACTATATTTTTTCAGAGGATTGCCTCTGGATAAACTACTCCCACATATTTTGCAGGTTACTTTGGGAGCGTTGACTTTTTTCTGTCCTTCAGGGATGTCGTAAAATTTCCAGATGAAATGGTTTTTTTTCTTTTGCTGAGGAGGGTCCTCATCTAAAAATCCATCTGAATCACTGCTGGATGACTCTCTTGCAGCCATTGCTGGAGATCAGAAAAGTAGGAGATAGAGTAGACAGAACAGCTCTTGCTCTCTCCAAGTACAAAGCAATAGTGAGAGAAATGGGTGGGTTTCACACAATTTGGAAAAAAAAAAGTTCTGAACCAATGAAAAGTGTTATTTTAAAGTCACATGGTTTGACGCGCTTACGCTACGCGCCCCGGGGCGCGTCCCGGGCGTGTATCGTAAGCGCATCAGGGCGCTTACATTGCGCGATCGTATGCGCTTCCGGGTGCGCTTACGCGGTGCGTCATAAGACGCATCTCGCGGCTACGCGATACGTGTCTTATGACGCAAGGCGTGGCGGCTACGCGATACGTCACGATGTTGTTTTCGTTCGCGGCAATAGCGCTTCCGGGACGCGCATCAGTACGCGCCCCGGGGCGCGCCGCAAGATTGCGCTTACCCGTGCGTTCACCTGTCCGCGCCCCGGGAGCGCACCAAAAATAATATTTAAAAAAAATAAAAAAATTATAAAATATAAAATTCGATTTAAAATGTATTATTTTTATAAAAATTTGCTATTAAAAAACCTATGAAATTCACTGAAAAAACCATAGGTTATAGACCATATATAGTTAGGAATTAGCATTTACAAAACCTTGAAAATTCACTGAAAAAACCATAGGTTATAGACCATATATAGTTAGGAATTAGCATTTAAAAAACCTTATTTTACTCACACAAAACCATTGAAATTCCATATATAGTTAGTTGTACTAACTATATATCGCGCACCCGCAATCCACTGCTGATGATGTCACATATTACATCATTCATGACATGGTCAGTGACATCACTGATAACATCACTGATGACATCTCAAATGACATCACTGATGACATCACTGATGACATCTCATTTGACATTACTCATGACATCATTCATGTGATGATACGATGAACCTCTTCAGACTCTAATATAACCTTAGATACACTCAGTGTAAACAGACACTCACAGACTGTCACTCATCCATGGAGTTACTCACACACCTAATCAGTCTTGCAAAGAATCAATCACACCTCCATTTCCTTAACTATATAGTTAAACACACCTTACTTATTGAAACATATAATAACACATATTTACTCTGTTATACAATCCCTGATACAAGTTCACAATAATCCATACAGCCACTCACACATTCACTGGCTCTTATGCACAGTTATTTATATATGTCAACTACCACATGTACTGTGTTTTACATATGTACTTACTTTGACATGTAGCACTGAGATATCCATTCACTCACCAATACACTCATGCACACAGTAAACCGCCCATACAGCTGTTTCCACATGCACTTTTGAACCCATACATCAGGTGAATCAACTGCTCACACATCTATGCACAGAGTCATACACCTCCCAGACACCCACACACACACTCAGTCTCCCATACAAATACTTGGCCAACTAATCAATAACCCATATAGTTAGTCATATAGCTAATGATCAACACATGCATCAGATTACAAAACAACAGACACAATGGTGCACAATTTAAAACAGTTTAGTCACTAACCCATGCACTCAGTGAGACACATTTAATCACTCACTTATACAGTCAGTCATGCACCTACTAAATACATCATCCAGACACTTATACATCCACTCATTCTTCAATATATAAGACATATTTTAACTTTACAGAAACATACAGTCACTGGATGTTGTCATCAGTGATGTCATCAGTGATGTCATTTGAGATGTCATCAGTGATGTCCTCAGTGATGTCACTGACCATGTCATGAATGATGTAATATGTGACATCATCAGCAGTGGATTGCGGGTGCGCGATATATAGTTAGTACAACTAACTATATATGGAATTTCAATGGTTTTGTGTGAGTAAAATAAGGTTTTTTAAATGCTAATTCCTAACTATATATGGTCTATAACCTATGGTTTTTTCAGTGAATATATATATATATATGTAAATATATATATATGTAAATATATATATATATATAAATAAATATATATATATATATATATATATATATATATATATATATATATATATATATATATATATATATATATATATATATATATATATATATATATATATTCCCAAGGCTTCCTCCTCACTGAAGAAGAATGAGGCGACACCGCGGGGCTCAGGATACACCATTCTTTATTGGTAAAACATTGGGCATGACGCATTTCGGAGGGTTCCTTTTTCAAACGCCCTTCTGTTTAAAATTGCCACTGTTGCTCGTAGTCCTCTTTTAAGTCCTTTTACAGTTCCTATGCACTAAAGTAGTGTAGGCTACCTCAAAAATATGGGAAGGAATCGTCTCTGCCTCCACAATTGGACTGCATTTCCCAGCATGCAGTGTTTCTTGCTTGCTGGCGATGGTTCCATTTGTCAGCATTTCTTTCTTTCTCCATTCAGCAGCTGACATGCCATGTTTGCAGGTAAGGACTGCAGCATCTGTTCTGGGCTTATTGGTGTTTTCCCTCTCGAGTCCCGCACTTCCTGCCTCGCAGTTCTGCCCGTCGTGGAGTCAGGAATACCCGTGAAGTAAGGGCATTTCTCCATGCAAGTATGGACTGCAGGTTGCAGCTTGTTCTCCATATCAGGCTTCGTATATATATACATATATATTACCTACTGGCGGTCGCCAGTAGGTAGTTATAGTTAGGACCTATTTTCCATAGGAAATCCGCAACATTCTATTCCCAATAACTTTGGCGCCGGTCGACGAATCTTCGCGAAATGTCCAAAACTTATGGTCAGCTCTGGTCCGATCCTATCCTGGAAGTCTCGGGGTGATTCGTCAAAAGGGGGCCGAGAAAAAAAGGGGGTCCCATAACATGTTTTCCCCATGTAATTTTCCATAGGAACCTTTAGCCACAGCTACAGCCCGAACTGCTGAACGGAATTACACCAAATTTGGCAAAGAGGTAGCCCTTGGTTCACATTTGTACCTCCAGTAAGTGCCACAGAGTTGCGTTGCAGAGTGTTGTAAAAAGGGGCGTGGCCTCTGAATACCTCTCTGCAACGCAGCTCTCAGGCGCATACTGGAGGTACCTGGTGGGCTAGTTGGCCCCAGAGACCCTCAGGTTTGAGGAGGAATTAATTCTCCAACTTGAAACGCGCCACAGGGCGTCTTTGCAGACATGTCACCTCAGGCCATGCCCCCTTCCTTCACCATTGTGCAAAAACGCCCCGTGGCGAGTTGTAAGTTGGGGAATTAATTCTCTTTCAATACTGAGGGTCTCTGGGGGCCAACTAGCCCAACAGGTATCTCCAGTATGTGCCAGGGAACTGCGTTGCAGACAGGTGTTCAGAGGCCACACCCCTTTTCACACCTCTCTGCAACGCAGATTGTGACACTTACTGGAGGTACCCAGTGGGCTAGTTTGACCTTAGGGATCCTTAGGATTCAAGGGGACTTAATTTTTCAACTTAGAACAACCACAGGGTGTGTTTACACAGTGGTGAAGGGAGGGGACGGGCCTGAGGTGACGTGTGAATTCACCTTCAATCCTGAGGGACCCTGGGTGCAGACAAGCCCACCAGGTGCTTCCAGCAAGTGCCACTGCGCTGCGTTGCAGAGAGGTGGAGCAGGCCTTGCCCCTTTTGACACCTCTCTGCAATGGCACCTACTGGACATACCTAGTGGGCTAATTTGCCAATAGGGACCCTCAGGATTCAAGGGGACTTCAACTCCCAACTTAAAACTGCCACAGGGCGTGTTTACACAGTGGGGGAGGGAGGGGATGGGATCTGAGGTGACATGTGCAAACACGTCCTATGACTAGTTTTAAGTTGGGGAAATAATTCCCTTTCAATCCTGAAAGACCCTGGGGGCTAACTAGCCCACCAGGTGCTTCCAGTAAGCGCCATTGTGTTGCCTTGCAGAGAGGTGGTCCAGGCCGTTCCACTTTTTACACCTCTCTGCAACACAGCTCTGTGGTGCTTACTGGAGGTACCTAGTGGGCTAGTTGGACCCTAGGGACCCTCAGGATTCAAATGAACTTAATCTCACAACTTAAAACAGCCACAGGGCGTGTTTACACAGCGGTGAACGGAGGGGACCGATCCTGAGGTGACGTGTGCAAACATGCCCTGTGGCACGTTTTAAGTTGGATAAATAATTCCTCTACAATCCTGAGGGCTTCGGAGGGCCAACTAGCCCACCAGGTGCTTCCAGTAAGCATCACTGCGCTGCGTTGCAGTGTTGTAAAAAGGGGCGTGGCTTCTGAACACCTCTCTGCAACGCAGCTCTCTGGCGCATATTGGAGGCACCTGGTGGGCTAGTTGGCCCCCAGAGACCCTCAGGATTGAGGAGGAATGAATTCTCCAACTTGAAACACGCCACAGGGCGTGTTTGCAGACATGTCACCTCAGTCCGCGCCCCCTTCCTTCACCATTGTGCAAACGCACCCCGTGGCGAGTTGTAAGTTGGGGAATTAATTCTCTTTCAATACTGAGGTTCTCTGAGGGCCAACTAGCCCAACAGGTATCTCTAGTATGTGCCAGGGAACTGCATTGCAGACAGGTGTTCAGAGGCCACGCCCCTTTTCACACCTCTCTGCAACACAGATCTGTGACACTTACTGGAGGTACCTAGTGGGCTAGTTTGACCTTAGGGATCCTTAGGATTCATGGGGACTTAATTCAACTTAGGACAACCACAGGGCGCGTTTACACAGTGGTGAAGGGAGGGGACGGGGCCTGAGGTGACGTGTGAAAACACACCCTGTGTCACGTTTTACATTGGGGAAATAATTCCCCCTCAATCCTGAGGGACCCCAGGTGCAAACTAGCCCACCAGGTGCTTCCAGCAAGTGCCACTGCGCTGCGTTGCAGAGAGGTGGAGCAGGCCATGCCCCTTTTGACACCTCGCTGCATTGGCACTTACTGGATGTACCTAGTGGGCTAATTTGCCAATAGGGATCCTCAGGATCCAAGGGGACTTCCACTCCCAACTTAAAACTGCCACAGGGCGTGTTTACACAGTGGGGACAGGACCTGATGTGATGTATGCAAACATGCCCTATGGTTCGTTTTAAGTTGGGGAAATAATTCCCTTTCAATCCTGAGGGACCCTGGGGGCTAACTAGCCCACCAGGTTCTTCCAGTAAGCGCCATTGCGCTGCGTTGCAGAGAAGTTGTCCAGGCAGTTCCACTTTTTACACCTCTCTGCAACACAGCTCTGTGGTGATTACTGGAGGTACCTAGTCAGCTAGTTGGACCCTAGGGACCCTCAGGATTCAAATGAACTTAATCTCCCAACTTAAAACGGCCACAGGACGTGTTTACACAGTGGTGAAGGGAGGGGACGGGGCCTGAGGTGACGTGTGCAAACACGCCCTGTGGCGCATTTTAAGTTGGCTAAATAATAATTCCTCTTCAATCCTGAGGGCTCCGGGGGGCCAACTAGCCCACAAGGTGCTTCCAATAAGCACCACTGTGCTGCGTTGCAGAGAGGTGGTCTAGGACGTGCCCCTTTTTACACCTCTCTGCAACGCAGCTATTTGGCGCTTACCGGTGGTACCTAGTGGGCTAGTTGGACCCTAGGGACGCTCAGGATTCAAGGGGACGTACTCTCCCAACTTAAAACTGCCACAGGGCATGTTTACACAGTGGAGAAGGGAGGGTACGGTGCCTGAGGTGACGTGTTCAAACACATCCTGTAGTGCGTTTTAAGAGGTAATTTTAATCCCCCGGCCTATTATATACTAGGGGCTTACAGAGGAGGTCATGCTAATCACTGGGAGACCCAAATGCAGAGTGTTCCTTAGTGTATGTAGGTGTTTTCACTGTATTCTAAGTGTCTTTTAACATAGCTCTAGACCTAGGACTGGTTAGTCAGTCTTAGTTACCACCAGTATCCATCTGAAAAAGTTGAGGGCACAGGATGATTTTGCAACAAGGCTTCTTTCTGCTCTTCTGTTTGTTTTTTCTGCACATTTTCCTTCTTCCTGCACTTTTCTTCATCTTTGAGGACTTCTGTTGCTTCTTTCTGCATTCCTTTTTTTCTTTCTGTGCGTTTTATCTTCTTTTTTTCACATGACCTATCTCTGTAGTCATAGTTAGAAATTAGCATTTAAAAAACCTTTGAAATTCACTGAAAAAAACATAGGTTTCAGGGGTGTTATAGTTAGCTGGACATTTCACTCGTACAAAACCATAGAAATTCCCCCGTTATAGTTAATTCATCTAACTATAACTCGCGCGCCCGCAATGCACTGCTGATGACATCACATATTACATCACTCATGACATGGTCAGTGACATCACTCATGACATCTCAAATGACATCACCATCATCCTTGTGCTAGAGTGGCAGACCTCCTCTCACCCTAATATAACCTTTAAAACACACATACAAAAATAGAAACTAACATTTTCAAAACAATGGACATACCAACACCAGTTACAACAACCTATTCAGTAATTCCAAGATCTACAGACACATCCACTCATTAACCAACATTCCTATATAGTCACTCATACATGTACTCACTCATCGTACGTACTCATACACCTATGCATCCTGTTACACACCGCCACTCATCCATAGAATTACTCACACACATAGTCACTCATGCCAATAAAGAATCAATAATCCATTTACTTGCATATGCAGTTATACACACACACCACACTTACTCTTACAGAAACGTACACATACTTACTCTTTTGAACAATCACTTATAGAAACACATACTTATTCATACAGGAACCCTTCCAATCTCCTACTCTCACATATACTCACTCATATACAACAATACTCACATATACAACTTTAAAATATATGTAGTTACTGATAAAGACACTATTGGGACAGTCATTCACTCACTAACACACCCATAGACACACTCATCCACCCATATAGTCCTGCACACATACTGTCTTCAACACATACAAATAGTGACTCACTCATTTATGCATGTATACACTAAGTAATACCCCCCACTGAACCATACAGACACTCAGACACTCATACTGATACTCAAAAAAACAACTAATAAACCATATAGACACTCATGTAGCTACTCACCAACCCATGCAGCCACTTATACACAAAGTGAGAGACTGATACAGATATGTACATATTTAAACATTATTCGCTAATCCATGTATTCACCAAGATACACTTAATCAGTCAGTTATGCAATCAATTTTACAAAAAAAATCATCAATTTAGACACTTATATGCTGATTTATTTTTCCATCGACCTTTAGATATACATATATTAAACATTTTAATTTTCAGAAAAACACACATTCACTGGATGATGTCATCAGTGATGTCATCAGTGATGCCATGAGTGATGTCACTGACCATATCATGAGTGATGTCATATGTGACGTCATCAGCAGTGCGTTGCGGGCGTGCGAGTTATAGATAGCTGAACTAACTTTAACGGGGAAATTTCTATGGTTTTGTACGAGTGAAATATCCAGCTTACTATAACGCCCCTGAAACCTATGGTTTTTTCAGTGAATTTCCAAGGTTTTTTATATGCTAATTCCTAACTATAACGTGCCTGAAACCTATGGCTTTTTCAGTGAATATATATATATATATATATGACCCCACACCTCCTCCAGCAACGAAGAAACAGAGGCCACACAGGGAAGAGAGTGGAAGCCCGTTTAATGGTAAAGCGGCATAATGCATTTCGGCCTACACCAGCCTTCTTCAGATGGCAAAAAACATACAGGCAACTTGACCATTCACTTTTGAATGTCCTGCTGATTCCCCCATTGGTCGGAATCCGCCCAGCCCCCTTCATAGAATATTAGCTCACCAGCCCCTCAGAAAACAATTTCCACCATTCTTCAAGTTGGCCCGGGTCACACTGGTTCGTGCTTCGGCATGGTTTTTCTTTCGTCCAAGGATTTGGAATGAACTGGTGCCCGCCGCTCAGCACAGATGACACAAGGGCATCTGCAGCGCGGTCCGTGACTTCACGGAGGGTGGAGTGCACAGCCATATCTACCCCTGCCTGGTGGAAATTGTTTGCTGAGGGGCTGAAAAGTTTGGGGACCGGAGGAAGCTTTTGGGTTCAAAATCACAGGACAAAGACTTCCGATCACATCGCCATTTGCCCTGCACTCCGTCAAACCACTTGGAAATGTCCTGTACTACACTTACCAGAGAATGGAATTCTGGGACTCATAGTTTCCAGCAACAGCGAGTGGTGAGCTAATATTCTATGAAGGGGGCAGGGTGGACTCCGACCAGTGGGGGAATCAGCAGGACATTCAAAAGCGAGTGGTCAAGACGCTTGAAAATTTTTGGGCATCTGAAGAAGGCCGTTATAGGCCGAAATGCATTATTCTGCATTACCATTAAAAGGGCTTCCACCGTCTCCCCTGTGTGGCCTCTGCTTCTTCGTTGCTGGAGGAGGTGTGGAGTGATATTGTTCACGTTAGCCAGAGGCGCGCTACAGTGGCCCTGTTCTTCAAGTTGGCCCGGGTCACACTGGTTTGTGCTTCGGCATGTTTTTTCTTTCGTCCAAGGATTTGGAATGACCTGGTGCCCGCCGCTCAGCACAGATGACACAAGGGCTGCTGCAGCACGGTCCATGACTTCACGGAGGGTGGAATGCACTGCAATATCTACCCCTGCCAGGTGGAAATTGTTTGCTGAGGGGCTGGAATGTTTGGGGACCGGAGGAAGCTTTTGGGTTCAAACTCACGGCACAAAGACTTCCAATCACATCGCCATTTACCCTGCACTCCGTCAATAACTTGGAAATGTCCCTTGCTACACTTACCAGAGAATGGAATTCTGGGACTCGTAGTTTCCATCAACAGCGAGTGGTGAGCTCATATTCTAAGAAGGGGGCTGGGCGGACTCCGACCAATGGGGGAATCAGCAGGACATTCAAAAGCGAGTGGTCAAGTCACCTGAACACTTTTTGGCATCTGAAGAAGGCCGTTGTAGGCCGAAATGCATTATGCCGCATTAAAATTAACCGACTACCCTGTGTGGCCTCTGCTTCTTCGTTGCTGGAGGATGTCTGGATTGATTTATATATATATATATATATATATATATATATATATATATATATATATATATATATATATTCACTCAAAAAACTATAAGTTTTAGTGGTGTCATAGTTAGCTGGACATTTTACTCATACAAAACCAATGAAATTGCTCCTATATAGTTAGTTGTACTAACTATATTTCGCGCACCCGCAATCCACTGCTGATGATGTCACATATTAGATCATTCATGACATGGTCAGTGACATCACTGATGACATCTCAAATGACATCACTGATGACATCACTGATGACATCATCCAGTGAATGTGGTTTGCTTCGTTATTTAAATATGCATTATATATATAGCAATTTACATTGAAGAATGCGTGGATATATAAAAATAAATATTTGGATGGAGGATTTAGTAGCAGTGTAATTGACTGTTTACTTGACCAATTTATAATGTCTCACTAAATATAAAGGATAGTGACTAAACTGTGTGAATATCTGTATCACTTTCTCAGTTGTTGTGTAAACTGATTCTACAGTTCGTTACTAGCTATGTGAAAGTCTATATTAGTTATTGATTAGTTAACTGAGTATTTGTATGGGAGTGTGAAAGTGTGTGTGGTTCGGTGGGGGGTGTGTGACTGTCCAAAGATGTGTGAATAGTTGATTCAGTAGATATATGAAGTTAAAACTACATGTTCTAACAGTTTGGGTGAGGGAATCTCTTTATGGGTGTGGTGATGAGCAAATATATTTCTCAAAGGTACAGGTCCAACAAACTAGAAAAATAAAAGGCAGTGTATGTGTCAGTTGTTGTATATAAATAAGTATACATAAGACACAATGATTGTGTGAGTGACTGTATGGCTAACTGTATACTTGTAATAATGATTTTATAATTCACTAAGTATGACTTACTATCTAAATGAATAGAAGAAGTGGTGTTTGTATAAGTGTTTTGCTAAGTAAATATGTAAGTATGATCCATTGTTTGCATAAGTGAGTAGGATGACTTCATATGTGAATAGGATGCGTGCTGTTGTTTAATGTCGATATAGATGTATAAGTATTTTTGATAGTGTTCTATTGTTCATTGACAGCATGTATGAGTGAATCCATAGGTAAGTGATTAGATGTGTGTATACATCTATGAATCACTGAGTGGATTTTTAGATACTTGTATTGCTGTGACAATGGATTTCAATATGATACTCTGTATTTTACAAACAGTGATGAAAAATTGTAATAGTGTATGAAAAGGTGTATGTGATTGTCACGTGGATGATGTCATCAGTGATGTCATCAGTGATGTCATTTGAGATGTCATCAGTGATGTCACTGACCATGTCATGAATGATCTAATATGTGACATCATCAGCAGTGGATTGCGGGTGCGCGAAATATAGTTAGTACAACTAACTATATAGGAGCAATTTCATTGGTTTTGTATGAGTAAAATGTCCAGCTAACTAACACCACTAAAACTTATAGTTTTTTGAGTGAATTTCAAAGGTTTTTTAAAAACTAATTCCTAACTATATAACTCCTGAAACCTATGGTTTTTTCAGTGAATTTCAAAGTTGTTTTTAAATGCTAATTCCTAACTATATAAGGCCTGAAACCTATGGTTTTTTCAGTGAATTTCAAAGGTTTTTTAAATGCTGATTCCTAACTATATAAGGCCTGAAACCTATGGTTTTTTCAGTGAATTTCAAAGGTTTTTTTAAATGCTAATTCCTAACTATAACTGGTGTGTAACCTATGGTTTTTTCAGTGAATATATATATATATATATATAAAATTTCTATGGCAAAAGGAAACCCCTCATTTTGTTCCTTTTCAAATTAAATGTATTAAGTGTTACCACTTTATTCCAATCAAGATGACTTCAGGTGTGCCATACTTTTGTCATAAGTAAGACTGTTAGCGTTCTAGTTGTTTTTTAGAACACTCTGGGACATTCTGTCATTGGGCTATAGTTGGGCTACATCTGGCTGATATTTGGGCTACATTTGTTTTTTTTTGTCTCTGGTGGCCATCTTTGGGCTACATTGGGCTACATTGGGCTACATTTGGGCTCTAACATATATATAGCCCAATGTAGCCCAATATATATTTTTTCAAAGTTAATTTTCGTAAAAACCACTGGAGCACATATCTTGAGATATAGCAAAGGCACATGGGGCTACCAGTCCCTACAATTTTGCCAAGTTTGGTGGAAAACCATTCAGCCGTTCGGGCTAAAGGTGAGTCCAACCGCCCTATGGAAATTAACATGGGGAAAACACGTTTTGGGACCCCCCTTTTATCTCGGCCCCCGCTTGACGAATCCCCCCCCAAACTTTCAGGGAAGGAGAGGAGCGCCGTGAGGCAAAGTTAAGGAAAATTTCAGGAAGATTCCTCAACCGGCGCCAAAGTTATTCCCAATAGAATGTTGCGATTTCCCTATGGAAAACAATCCTAACTATATATACCTACTGGCTATCGCCAGTAGGTAATATATATATTACCTACTGGCGGTCGCCAGTAGGTATATATAGTTAGGATTTTTTCTCTATGGGATTTTTGAAAATTCTATGTCTAATAACTTTGGCGTTTGTGGACGGAATTGTCTGAAATTTTCAGGAAAATGGAACATTTTGTTTCTGAGCAGCCCCTGAAAATTTGGGGGGGGGTCGTCAAGGGGGGGCCGAGAAAAAAGGGGGTCCCAAAACGTGTTTTTGCCATGCAATTTTCCATAGGGCGGTTGGCCTCACTTTTAGCTCGAACGGCTGAATGGATTTCCACGAAACTTGGCAAAATTGTAGATATTGTTTGCCCGATGTGCCTTTGCTAGGTCTCAAGATATGTGGTCCTGTGAATTTTGAGTAAATTAGGTTTAAAAAAAGATATATATCTAGAGCCGCGCCCGGTACGCGTACCGGGGAGCGCTCCAGGCGCGCCACGCGACTTGCGCACGGCAAGCTGATTGGTTCTCCGGTGTCTGTAAACATTCAAAACAGTCCGCAGCGGCCGCCATCTTGTGTCTCGGTAGGATTGAGACACAAGAGGTGGCAAGAATCAAAGGGGGGAAATGAGCAAAAGGGGGCAGGGTACACCCCCCTGACCCCCTACTTTTGATGTGGGGGCCATAAAAGGCTCCCGCGGGTGAAATTTTTTTTTTTTAAAATTCGATTTTCGCGGGGGGGAGCGCCCGGTACGCGCACCGGGGAGCGTACGGTGGAGCGTACCATGGAGATAAAAAATGACAGACTTTTAAAAAAAAAAAAAAAAGCTTCTTTTTATAAATTGGAGGTAGTTCTGAAAAGAACTTTTTTTGATTTTGTTGTTTTATATATATTTTTTTTGTTTTTATTGTTTTATATTTTTTTTAGACTTTTTAAAACAATTTTATATTTTTTTTGGATTTTTGTCAAGGGAAAAACAAAAACAAGGATTCCAAAACTGCTCAACAGGAGCAAAAAAATTTGAAAATTTAGGGACTGGAAGAGCAGCGGTGTTGCTGTTTCTTTAGGGCAATGAGTTCAACACTCTGCTCCCCATAGCAGAGCAGTTCGTCACACTCCGTGCACAAAAATTTGATGCCTGCAAACACTGGCTGAATGTTAGGGACCATTCTTCCACGGGGTGGTCCCGAAGGTGTTGCTCCACCAGTGGAGGTGCTGCCGCCATCTGTGGGTACATTCCGTGCCAGCTCTCTGACACTCTCCCTGGCAAAGTTGTTAGGGTGTCTTCTTTTCACATGCCTGATCAAATTAGCATTTCCAAAACTATATTTTTTCAGAGGATTGCCTCTGGATAAACTACTCCCACATATTTTGCAGGTTACTTTGGGAGCGTTGACTTTTTCTGTCCTTCAGGGATGTCGTAAAATTTCCAGATGAAATGGTTTTTTTTCTTTTGCTGAGGAGGGTCCTCATCTAAAAATCCATCTGAATCACTGCTGGATGACTCTCTTGCAGCCATTGCTGGAGATCAGAAAAGTAGGAGATGTCATTTGAGATGTCATCAGTGATGTCATCAGTGATGTCACTGACCATGTCATGAATGATGTAATATGTGACATCATCAGCAGTGGATTGTGGGTGCGCGATATATAGTTAGTACAACTAACTATATATGGAATTTCAATGGTTTTGTGTGAGTAAAATAAGGTTTTTTAAATGCTAATTCCTAACTATGTATGGTCTATAACCTATGGTTTTTTCAGTGAATTTTCAAGGTTTTGTAAATGCTAATTCCTAACTAAATATGGTCTATAACCTATGGTTTTTTCAGTGAATTTCATAGGTTTTTTAATAGCAAATCTTTATAAAAATAATACATTTTAAATCGAGTCATACACCTCCCAGACACCCACACACACACTCAGTCTCCCATACAAATACTTGGCCAACTAATCAATAACCCATATAGTTAGTCATATAGCTAATGATCAACACATGCATCAGGTTACAAAACAACAGACACAATGGTGCACAATTTAAAACAGTTTAGTCACTAACCCATGCACTCAGTGAGACACATTTAATCACTCACTTATACAGTCAGTCATGCACCTACTAAATACATCATCCAGACACTTATACATCCACTCATTCTTCAATATATAAGACATATTTTAACTTTACAGAAACATACAGTCACTGGATGTTGTCATCAGTGATGTCATCAGTGATGTCATTTGAGATGTCATCAGTGATGTCATCAGTGATGTCACTGACCATGTCATGAATGATGTAATATGTGACATCATCAGCAGTGGATTGCGGGTGCGCGATATATAGTTAGTACAACTAACTATATATGGAATTTCAATGGTTTTGTGTGAGTAAAATAAGGTTTTTTAAATGCTAATTCCTAACTATATATGGTCTATAACCTATGGTTTTTTCCAGTGAATATATATATATATATATACGACCAGTCCCGTCTTCAGAAAAATGACAGGTGTAGACTCCGTGAGTATAAAGCAGGAAAGAATTTATTTACAAGGGAACAGTCAGATATATATATGTGTGTGTGTGTAAAAACAAACATAAATATGTGTTTGTGTGAGTTTCTAAGTATACATTTATATATAGTATTAAACATTAGTATGATTTATTTAAATCACTTTATGTTAACATATTCAAATATTTAACATTTACTGCTTTGAACATCGATATTTTCTATATTTTTTGGGCAATATTAGTGATCTTTTGGTATTACCATTAAAAGTATAGGAGAATGATATTGTGGTAAACAATATTTTTGACACAATAATTTTTTACTGCAATATTGTGTCAGTGTTTCGGATGTGCAAGTCAAAGAATGGATGAATGGGTGGATCGATATATAGCTGGGGGCATGCCTAGATGATGGCTGTGTGAATGTATGGATGGAATGGCGAAAAACTGAATTATGGATGAAAGGTTGAATAGATGACAGAATGCAAAGGTGAAATGGTGTATATCAGACGATGAAAGGATAAATGAATAGATGCTTGGCTGGAAGAGACAAACAAGCTCATGTAGGGAGGGTCGGTTTCACTGCTTCGCTTTCTTGATGCCATCAGAGCTTTGGTTCAACGTGGTGTTACTTTAATTTTCTGATTACCGAATACCACACAGAGCTCGAGCCAGGCCGCACATTCTTCAGTCAGATGGGTTTATACCTAGCTCATTGTTGCATATCGCAGTCCACTCTAGTACCACCAGGCGGTGCTCATGGGCTCAGTACAAATCCCACAGCAATGCCCTTTGACTTCTGTTGGTAAACTGCTCCCAAAGAAGGAAACAAGGCAAAACAAAAACATTCAAACGAGACAGGCGTTGTTTAACTTATGCTCCCTAAATAGAAAACAATGAAAAGGGTATTTACATACTGACGCAACACTGACAAAACTTAGCCCGCGGATAAACTGGTATAAAGGAAAACAGTCACTTGTCCTTTTAGGATTTAAAATTAATCACCCCTTTTTGATGATAGTAAATGAACATTTGTGAGAACAGTTTTCAACAGACAGGTTCTGGGGCATTTATATATCAGTTACAACATCAAATAAAAATGACTCTTTAGACACGCACCAATAAAAGTTCGTCTTTGGTAGAAGAGCCGTTTTGTTACATTTTTTCACCAGGCCGCACAATGTTAAACGTTGCACCGCGAATGTTGTAGAACCGCCCACCTAACATCTGCTGTTATTATTCTTACACTGTACAATGATTGATTCAGCAGTACTTTTTTCACCCTGCTCTCTTTTACATTTGAAAACCCTTTTTCCTTTTCACATATGTATATTTTTTATGTTTTTACAATGTATGTTTGAGCCTTTTTGTTTGAGTCATGTGGTTAAGCATCAGGAACAAGAAGAAAAGCTCCGCTTTCCACAGATATTTGGACAGGGGACAGAACGGCAAAGAAACAAATCCTTAAGAAAATACTGTAAAGCCCTGCGTATAAAGCAGAATTTATCTACATCAGAAGTGCCAAGCGTTCCGTTTCAAGGTGTAGCTGTACTGTTACGCTGTCACCACAGCTGTCAGCAGCTCGCTTAAGTGCTCTAATTGTCACTGGCCACCGTCCCTAATTGTTTAGATCTGTTAATCTGCATCCATCAACCTTGCAGCGGGGGCCAGCTCACATCCTGCAGTTTGTATAAATCATCCACGGACAGGGTCATAATAGATCTTGCAGAAACAGCCAGTATCCTGTGGCATGAAGCCTCCTGCACAAGGCTGGGCTGGGAAGCAGATGACTGTTGATTGGACAGAGGATGCCATCTGACCCAGGACAACAAGCACGAGCCCCAGTCAAACATTTACAAGTGCTAGAGCGAATTTTGGGGCATATTAACAAGGAACAGGGAAAATTAACGCTAAGGGTGCTTAGCGTTAATTTTGTTAACGCCCGCTATGGCTGGATATCGCCTAGGCGATAAAAAATCCAGTGATAGCGGCATTTTGGGAGGTTATCGCTGGTAATGCAGCGATAAAACTACAAGTATAGGGATATCCTTGTTGATAGCACATGGTGGATTTAGCCATGTAATCCACCTCCCATTGGATTACATGGCTAAATTTAAACATTAGCAGACGTAAAAAAGCAGCGTTAACCGTGGTTAGCGCTGCTTTCTTTGGGCATCATTTATGAGGCTGTGCATCACTTTTACGCCGCCAGTGCGTCACTTTTTGTGACGCACCAGTGATGTAAAAAATGCGTCTTGTTGCGTCATATTTACAAAGTGACGCATCTAGGTAGATGCGTCACTTTGTAAACCCCTGCGCCACATTATACCTGCACCAGGTATAATGTATGCAAGGGGGGCGTATTGACGCAAGGAAGGGTCGTAGAAGTGACGCAGTGAAATCTATGAGATTTCACTGCATCACTTTTAGGACGCTGTTGCGTCAAAATCTTGCGTCTGCCTCACAGCAGGCGTAAGACTGACGCAGGCCCTTTCACATGGGGCTTGCCCTATGTGAAAGGACACATTGCTGGAGTTGCGTCACTTTTGTGACACACTCCAGCAATGCGTCACTTTTGCGCTTACAGATACGTCAGAAATACTGACGTATCTGTAACTCTTTGCGACACGATACGTCATACATTAAATATGATGCATCAGGAATGTCGCAAGGAGTGCGCACTGAGAAGTGACGCATCGCTGCTTTCACGCAGCGATGCGTCATTTCTCATAAATGAGGCCCTAAGTCTCTAACAGGGTTAGCGTGAAGCTTAATAATAGGAGAAATGTCACTTAGCGACATTTCTCCTATTATTTTGCTCTGGAACGCCCACTTTGCATCTCATTAGTGATGCTAACATGCGATTTTGCATGTTAGCACCCTGTTGTTGATAGGGCGATATTTTTATCTCCGCTTCTTTGGCTTTTAAAGCCAAAAAAGCGGAGATAAAGTCTTTGTTAATATGCCCTTTATCTTTTGCAAAATGTTTTTATTAAAGAAGATAATGTGTAGAATTTGTTAAATTAAGTTAGTAATAGGACCTGGATTTCACATTAAGTTGACTTGTGAAAATGCCATGCTGTAACATGAAAGTCCAATAAAATTGAAACGCTTGTTTTTCACTTTTACCGTCAAATTGTGCAAGTTGTTTTTCTTATCTACTGCCGGTGTTGCAATTTCAGAAGCTACTGTTTATTAGTTAATAAAAAGATATTTGCAGCCACAGCCCGTGCAGGTAAGAGTGGTGGGGCTGATGGGTGGGAGGGATTTCGATGGACGATGACGAGGGGAAATTTATTATTTATTTAATTTCCCCTCGTCACAGCCTGTCATAATCCTCCCCCCCAATCTGGCCCCACTGTTCTTACCTGCACAGGCTGCAGCTGGATATTTGTTGTATTGATGACTGACAGTGATGTTCTCACTGCAAAGATGTAGAGGATAGGTAGTCTGATTCATGGAAAGATGTGTGGTGAAAATAAGAAAGGATGTGCCTGTAACATTCAAGGACACATGCTTAGAAGACGATTCTACTCTGATGTGATGATGGGCAGTAAACCTGTTACCAGGAGCCTGCTGAATTCTCATTGGTCAACACGAAGATGAAGAACATATAATTGTTGCACTCTTAGAAAACATATGTTTATATTAGTGCGTTTTCTTAGACTAGTGAGACAGTGGCTGATGCAGATGCTGTCACCCTTTGCTTTCAGAGCAAACTGATTAACTTATACTCATTCTATTCCCTTTTCTGATTCTCTAAGAAGAGACTCTGTACTGAGTTTCTTGGATGTCTCTTTATTAGAAGTCCTAGTATATTTCTTGATTTACTATTCAATTGAGCTGAGAATACTTACCAACTTACACTGCTGAAAAGCTTTATGCTTATGCTCGAATCTCTCATCAGAACCCTGCATGAGTTTCTATACTGACATCTTGATTCCTTTCCTGACTATTACATTTAGCTTAGAATAGGGAAGTTCCTTAATGGAACATACTTTTAATTTTCAATGTATTGATGTCATCTTATGAAAATTAACTGATTAACTGATTGTAAATCTTTCTGATGAATTTTGGAAAATAATATTTAATGACAAACTAACAACGAAAAGATTTGAAACTAAAACCCTTTAACTCATACCCAACTCTCTTTATTGACTGAACAAAAGTAATAATAGTTGCTAATGTTTATGATTGAATTCAGCTCTTTACAAGTAGCTGTAGGATGAGTAGCTGAGGCACGGTTCATCCAGACATCGCAGAATTCACAAATTGTTGCCTGGACACCACCATGAAATATTCTATCACTGAGAGAAGGGAGGAGGATTGTTTTTATGACACCTATAGCCCAGGGACAGACTGGACAGTTTGAGGATGGGATTTTCCCTCCGTGGTTTGAGGAAACTGCAGAGATCAAGAGAGTGGAGAGAACAGAGAGACTGCTTGCCAGTCAAGAAAAGGCACAACCTTTAGATGTGCGAAATTATAGCATAAATTAGAAGAAATTATAAGGGGATGTCTGGATATTTCACATTTGGATCATTATCAGCAAAATGAACTGATGTAGCTGAGTAAAGAAATCACAAGGTGTACAGCTGCAACACATGACAGATTAACCGAATTGGCAGGAAAATATGAAGTGGATCTTTCAAGGAATGTTCCATTGAAAAGAAACTTTAGGGCACAAGTAGATGAGGAAGCTATTGTTACAATGCGCTCCTCAGGGATAAGGTTACATATTGCGGAATTGGTAAAATGCATCCGGAAATTGAGTTATTTTAACAGATTAGAGAGTAAGTGGGCAAAGAAACAGGAAAAGAAAAGGCAACCATCAGATACAGCAGACGCAAATACTAGCCACAACTAGCACCTCCGGACGAAGATGAAGCATTTCCCTCTCCAATTAGGGAAATACCATATGGAGGGTATGTAGTGTGGAGTAGAGGTGATCTTGCAACATTTCTAAACAATTTTTCAACACTGAGAGAAAATCCTGCTCACTGGTACAGACATGTTGACAGATTTGTTAAAATTTCAAACATCTTATCGACAGATTTGAATAGTTTCTTTGATACTGTAGTGCAGAGTGATGTTTCGGCTGAGTGTAAGATAGCTGTGTAATGGCAATGTTCTGCACCTTCAAGCGATGCCCACTCTTGTGCACCTTCACCTTTGCAAATGACTAAATATGATGAGGTGATTAACTTTTTTGACAGGGAAAGTTCCAGTGAGAGACACTGATAGGCTGAAAATCAATAGAACTACTCAAGAGGCTAAGGAATCAGTACATATTATGAACGATTGCTACAGGTGTTTAAGCAGCACAGTGAACAAGAAAATCCAGAGAAAAGTGATATGGGGAGTCTTGTGTCATAATTTGTTCTTGGTTTGCGACCAGAAATCATTATGCACATATAGGAAAACCTGATTTGTTGGCAGGCAAAGCCATTGGATGTCAGGTTGCTCAAGAGCAGGTGGTACTTAACAGGGTAGAGCAGAATTCTGGGATAGATATTGCTACCTGGAAGAAATCGACTCATTGTCATTATTGTAACAAGATTGGGCATTGGAAGAAGGAGTGTTGACAGACTCAGAACAGAATGAGTGGTGATAGGCAAATGCAGGGAGAAAATCAGGCACAGATATCAAATATTTGTTGAGGAGCCTCTGCAACGAATGCAAATGCCTGTTCAATCCTATTTCCAAACAAGAACCGATTCCAGCAGTTCCCTATGTTGCAAAGCAAATGTTTTGACTCTGACCATTCCCAGTGACGGTGCCTGAGGGGGAGGAAGATTGCATACTTGGCGCAGTCTTGAAGGTAGACCAAAGTGGACCATTTATTGAAGGAGAAGTTAATGGCCACCTACAGTCATTTCTTATTGACACTGCAGCTACCCAGTCCAGTGTTAGAACAGTGGAAGTCCCAGACCTACCCTTCTCGGGAAGAAAGTTTCCAAGTTGTAGGAGTTACAAACAAGCAAATAACAAATCCAGGAAAAGTGCCTATAACAATAGGTTCTTTTGAAGAAAATCATCAGTTTGTAATGCATGATTCTAGCCCTTTAAATCTGAGGGGAAGATATATTTTGTACAAGTTAAATTGAACACTTCATTACACACCGGATGGTGCAGAATTCCAAATGCATGATGAAGATGTTGAATTTAAAATGGCTTGACAAGAAACAGCTGTTGGATTGTATCCAATGAGGATAGTCGAATATTTACCTCTTGATTAAAAAGATAAAGTGAACACAGAGATGTGGGATTTTACAGGAATGGACATCGGACTAATTGAAGGTGTAGAACCTGTCCGACTAACAGTAAAACTAAATAAAAATAATTCCTAGAACACCACTATATAATTTGACACCAGAGACATTTGCAGGAATAACACTAGTGATTGACGACATGCTAAAACAGGGAATATTAAAAAAAATATTAGATGCCCCTGCAATTTGTCTACTATGGGTTTACAGAAGCCCAATGAGGAATATCAAATCTTACAGAATCTTTGAAAGACTATTGACATAGTTGTTCCATGTTGTCCCATGGTATCAAACCCAGTGACAATGCTTTTCCAAATTTATTGCATTGCAGAATGGTTTACAGTTGTGGATCTTTGTCTGGCCCTTTTCTCTATTCCATTGCATGAGGACAATCAATACTCATTTGTATTTAGATGAAGAGTTTTGGCATGGTACCTGGTTCCATAAGGGTATACAGATAGTCCATCAATCTTAAATCAGATCTTGAAAAAGAACCTTAAAAATCTGCAGATGCCTGGCAATTCAGCTCTCATACAGTCCATTGACGACCTACTTGTGGCATCAAATACACGAGAAAATTGCAAAAAAGATAGCATTATCTTATTGAATCACCTACGTGAGAATGGACATAACCTATCTCTAAATAACATTGGATGTTGTCAAAAATAAGCCCCGTATTTGGGACATATAGTTTAGAAAGGAACTAGAAATATCTCTTTAGAGAGAATCAAAACCAGTTTTACAATGAATACACCAAGAACTCAGAGAGAAGTCAGAATGTTCATGGGAATGGTTGACTATTGTAGACAGTGGATACCAAACGTTTCCCTAGTGGCCAAGCCTTCAGAGAAGCTGATGCACAAAGATGTGCCTGATCCGTTTCCAAGGGACAACGATTGCTTGAAAGCTTTCCTAGAGCTGAGAGAAAGCCTCTGTCATGCCTTGGCACTCGGCCAGGAATGCCTGATTACAAAACGTTGTTCATATTATTTTGCATTCAGAGGAAGTTCCAAGCTATCTCAGTGCTTACTCAGATGCATGGATATTCACAAAAACTTGTGGCATATACTTCTACTACCCATGACCCTGTTGCCACAGAACTGCCCGGCTGCCTTAAAGCGGTTGCCACAGTTGGTGTCCGTATTATAAGATGTCAGAGCATAGTGATGAGACATCCCCTTATTGGCATGCTTCCTCACGTAGTAGAAATTTTGTTCATGAACAAAGGCAAATCATTTGATGCACAGCAGACTCACAAAATATGAGCAACAGATATTTGAGGTAGATATTGTGACACTTAAACAATGTTGCATGTTGAATCCAGCCACCCAGTTGCCACCTTATGAGAATGAGATTGATAGAGATGAAGTTGAACATGATTATCTATATGTCACAGATTGTTGCACTAAGCCAATGCCAAACATAAAAGATGAACCCCTTGATGAGCCAGATTGTCTAATTATTGCGGATGGCTCATGTTTGAGAAACAATGAAGGAATTTGAGTGCAGCCTATGCAGTTTGGTACAATTTAAGAAGTGGCTTCATGGCTTCAAGGTGTTACCTCTGCACAAGTGGATGACTGATTGCCCTTACAAGAGCATGTTGTCTTTCAGCACAACTGAGAGTGACTATATTTACAGATAGTCAATATGACTTTGGTATGGTCCATGATTTTGGAAAGTTATGGTCACAAAAGAGGTTTATTTAATCTACAGGCTCCCCAATTTAAATGGGGAATATGTGAGAGAAATGCTAGCCACCTTACAGTTGCCTCAAGAAATTGTGGTAAAGTGTACCGCTCATAGAACAAAAAATTATTGTGTTACAATTGGCAATCAATATGGGTAGAGCTGGCTCCCCTCACCACACAGCTCGCTGTTCCACCATTCCTTTCTATTTGCAAAAATAAAAAAAATCATTCATTACATTCCAGGAGATTAACAAATTCTTTACAACGCAAAAGACGAAGCTGTGGCTGAAATTGCAGTGCAAAGAACTGGGAGCCGTTTCTTTGTGCTTTAATGGGACCATATAGTGATGAAATTATTTGCACTGGGCAGATACAGAAGGAGTCTCTGGGCGTTTCATTTTTTGCCTATAGCACATACATTCACTTTACAAACATCAGAATTAGTGCATGAGGGTTGGTATTGGTAGGCCCATGTCCTGCTGCTGACTGCCGAACCGAATCCTCCGGCTGCGCCAATCCCTTCGCAAATAGACGCTGGTGCTCTGTTGGGCACTCGGAGCTCCAGCGGCATTCAGGTATACCGAAATGAGGCACTGGACAACGCGGAAAGACCGAGCTGGTGTTGCAGTTAAGCTATTGTGGAACTGCCACTTTGAACCGCAGTGGTTTGATTGTGCTGGGAAACTAGATGAAGGAGTTTAGGGAGGAGGTGTGATGAGACTTGGAGAGTTGTCCCTGCCGTTTTTGTCTTCCATTCCCGCCCTTTGCCCAGTGGGCTGACTAACTTTTGCTGAGGCAGTCAAACCTGGCAGAAGTGTGGTACCCACGTTTGCTGAGGGTACTGAGGAGTTCGAGGCAAGGAGATTTGGTGACAGCTGTTGTTAAGTTGTTTGAAATTTATGAGGCAAAGAGATCTGTCCCAGCTGCCATCAAGCTTGCAGAGAATTACTGAGGTCTCCTCTGTTTAGAGGGCGGATTGCTCCTGATTGCTTCATCTAACTGGTGGACCCTAGAAGAGGGACAGGTATGATCTACTGCCACTGACCGCTGGAAGTAAAGGAGTGGCTAAGGCGAAGTGTACGGTAGGCGCTATACATGATTTTGTAGCTTACGTAGAGCCATGCTAGTTAGCCAGCGCCCCTGGGGGGGTATAAACTTGACTCATAATAGCAGACGGCAAGACTTTGGTATTCTATGCACCAGTAGCACATGCGCCCTACTGTCATGCGACAACTCCACACAGAAATTGATTTACCAATTCCCCCTGCCCCCCCTAAACAACACAAGAAAACCTCACAGAGTAGGGTGGCTGGCTGGCGAGACAAGCAGATGGAGACCATGGGAGACTCTCCTGCCTTTTCTTTCACTCCTGCCCAGCCGCTCCAAGAAGAGGGAAGGGAGACAGCGGAAGGTTCATTTCTGCACAATCCTGATTCAGCAGCATTAGAAAAAGCTAGTACCTCCAGTTCAACTTCTAATAGCTCAGATAGTTCAACTCCATCTCCAGCCTCTATTCCACTAATGATGAACGTGGGGTCAGATAAAAATCTTGAGATCCGGGCTCTTCAAAAACCTAAAACCTTCCCTTTGGTCACAAATGTCGGGTCTAAGCTTTCCAGGGAGAAGAGCAGAGTGGGAGTATCGCCATCGATCACAACAATGTAAGGGCCCACAAATCCAACATTTGAGGGGGACACTGCTCAAAACGTGCAAGCAAAAACGGATTATACCCCTCCAATTGTGTCTGGGGTTCGGAAGCTTCAGATGAAGCTTCTGTCCGCCACTCCCCACATCAAAGCACCGGCCAGAGCTTACAAGCGATGGTTGCTGCTGAACTGAATATCTACTCACAAGTATTGCTGATTAAAAATCCTTGTGTAGCTCAGGAGCTCCTGTCAGTAGCTTTGAAACAAATGCTTGATACAATTCTGGTGGAGATCCGCGGGCTTAAAGTCTGTCAAGCTTTGGAGCTAATAAAGCAGAAGCTTACTAAAATGGAGGAGACCTTATTGTTATTGCCAAACCAGTTACAGGCAGTGGAACAAAGAATTTCAGGCATTGAGGACAAATTGGCACTTCTGCAATCTCGTGCGACACCTGAATTTGCAAAAATTACAGAACTGGAGCTAAAATTAGAATCTTTGGAGAACCATGCAAGACGTTCCAATCTTCGATTTACGGAAATTCCATAAGGGAGTGAATCCCAGGGTCAAATACAATCAGTTCCTCAACTTATCAATATGTTGTTTAAAAATCATGTTTTACTATCTGCTCCTGAGGACTTGCCAATCAGGCAGGCTCATAGAGTTCCTTTCCATCAGACACCTGGGGCCAAATATCCTCAAACTATTCTGGTCAACTTATCCTGTAGTGTAGTTCCTATATTCCCAATAGGCTCTGGGCATTGGAATAATATATCCTGCATCTTAGACGTAGGACTGAGGTCTGCTAGGTCTCTGCCGAATATATTAGACTTAATTGTGAGTGCCAACTAGCTCAGAGGTCACTAGAAACTTTCTCAAAAAAACAAGAAGGGATTAGTCTCTGACAACCATATAACATGACAACTTTGTTTCCCCAGAATGAAACGTATCTCTAGAGTCACGGAAACAATAGACGGCTATTTCACTCAGTCAGAGGTGCATGCTTCTTTTCACCAGAGTTGCTTAGAAATGGAGAGACGGGCGTTTTCAATAAAAGTATTTATTCAACAGTCTTTTTTCTTAAGCATAAGAAATGCACAGCTACAATTGAAATGCTAGTTAAGAAGTACAATGCATATAATACGAATAATATTATAAAATAGTACTGTAAAAGCATTATATGGTTTCTGAGCCATATACAAAAAATACATACAATGATAAAAGAGTGGCTACAAGTACTCAACTGGTGCTTCTAACATACGCCTACCCCGGTGTACCTAACCTAAGCCAGGTACGAGGGAAAAAGTAAGTGAGAAGTAGTTTAAGTTTTAGTATTTCTCTGCCAAGAATCTGTTCAAGAATTCTCTAGGGATCTAATCATCTCAGTACCTTGGTTTTAGAATGATAGAGGTCTTGTATCTCTCTCTCAGGACTCGATCTCCCAGCAACCCGCAAGGGTAGCCTGGAAACACCGGAGCTGGATTTCTCGTCAAAGAGAAAAGACAGCGTCTTTTCAGTGCGTCAGTTGGAGGGTTGGCTTCCTTCAGCACTTGCAGCAGCAGGGCGTCGGGCAAGTAGTTAGTCGATCTGCTCCTGAACCACCGTGTGTTTGACTGGGCAAATGTAGGCATATTTATACCCCTGAAGGTGCCGAGTCTGACGTAAGATTGGACATAATATCATCACTAGTGCCTCAATTCCTTGAAAACTCCCGGATTTCTTGGATAAATTAGTATTCAAGCAGGGGGAGGTTTCTGACTGCTGAAGGCTGGATTTACCACGAAATCAATGTGGATTCTCGGAGTTTAGTGGAAGTAGCCATGCCGTATTAGGGCTGCACAGGCTATAACTAAATAAGGCAATGATTCTTTATGCCTATATAAGGACTGGGTGATTTATACCTATATATGGGCATGATTCTGGAAAAATTACACTACGGTCCTAGATTCCCACATAACACCCACTCCACGAATATTAAGTTCAAAAGTACATAAGCACTGAACATATTCCAAAGCAAAAGTGTTTACAATCCCACCCCAAAATACAAAAATGCATTTTTCGAATAGGGTCCTTTGCATGAAATGAGCATACATCATGTAGAAAGTCATAGACATCAAATGGAATCAAATATAAACTATGAGCATATATCTTCACATTATATAAAACGAAATTACAGTCATTAATCGATACCTGAGATCAGGCCCCATAGCATCATTTCTTAACTATCTTTGTAATCGAGGTTGAAGCCAAATATTGTTATTGAGGAAGTTCAAACACGAAATCTTGTTCTCCAAGAATAGTTCTACTTCAAGCAGATTACTCTGTGACAAAGTTCTATTTTGGTAAAAAGTTCAAATTAGTGGAATGTGTTGAAAGATGAAGGCCGAATTTGCAGAGTTCAGGGAACGCTGTGTGAAATAATCAAAAGTAATTCTCAGGAGTGTCATCAGATTCGGGAGAAAACATCAGATTGTCTAAGCTCGCAAAGAAACCATCTACCGTGGTAGGTGAAAGTGGAACCACTTCAGTTAGCAGATCAAAAGTGCAGATGTGTGGATCATTGCTGTCAGCGTTTGATGCGTTAGCAATGTCCATAGTAGATGGTACCTGTATGCCTGTAGTTTCTCGTATCTCACCCTCAGTTAGACTTGCCGGTGAAATTACAATGAATGCCGTCATCGAATTGGCAGCCGTTGGGGGCAAAACGATGCATGAGCCGTTACAGGACCTAGCAAAGCGTCGACATCCGATGGCAGTACTGATGGAAGTGTAAGACAAATGTTCAACACGCATTCCTGTCCGCAAAGCAGGCATCGAAGAACAGCTAAGATGCAATCTTGCCAGATTGGTCGGAACGAAAGAAACCAGGTTGTGTTCAGATCTCTTAAACAAGCCAAGCCAAGAATCTGTGAAATCCTTTCACGATATTTCATTGCAAGGAGGCATTGTTCCATGGTAGTTTCGGTGTTGCTGGTGACCAGACTTGCCATATCGGAGCAGAAGGAATAAAAATAGAATTCCTGCTACTAGTCCCAAGATGAGAGGCAGGCCGCCGAACACAAAGTGCACGAAGTTTGGAAAAATGCCGAGAACTGCTTCAATTGGTGCTAACAGTCCCGAAAAAATCGTCTTAAATACATGTGCGATGCCGCTGGTATCAGACATGTTTAAGATTTGGCTTAACATTTCTGCGAAATGCACTGGGCATTTTGTTGATAATAATGCATGTATCGCTGCAGAAGACCTTGCTACTTGCAGATCATACGTTTCTCTAGACGAGGTCAGTGGCACATTTTTTTGTAAAAGAATAGCTTTCATCCTGCTTAAAGTATCAATTCGTATAGAAGAGATATTCAGTGAAGGCCATATAGCCGTCTCCCTTTCTGTCTCTGTTTTTGGATACAATACTTTCATACAACAAGTGACCGTGGACGACACAGTTACGAGATAACTTTTTCCTGGCAACATGCCTAAATAGCTGTGATCATTCAACATAACGTAACTGCCATTGGATAGCTGCCTGAAAACTGGTATTATCGTAGGAGAGGGTGAAGCGTGCAGGTGGCATGAAAGGTTATTTGCAGAACCGTCACAGGCCCCGTGTAAATTAACTACATTGCACAGAAGTGTACCACTTAGGGATTTTTTGCAATTATTGCCACTAAGGAAAACTTCTTGTCCCCCATTCCAACACTTGTGTCGACTTAATGTATTCTTTACCCAACCTTTCATACAGGCCCGCTGGTATATGCTCTAGACAATACTGAAACTGGAATGTCGTGACAGGAATTGAAATGGTGCCATGAATTATCCACTCAATCACAGGCTTCTCATAAACTGTCAATTGTAATCTATCTAGTTTTTCAATGCTCAGCACCGTATAGTCTGCTCCTCTTTGTGCCAAAGAGATTTGTTTATCTGTAAGGTTAAATACAGTAAACAATGACGTTGTATTGATTAGATGCCATGGCACATAGCCAGAACGCAGATTTTGCATCGTCCAGCCTAACAGCATGATAGAACGCAATTGAGACTGACCATGTAGTAACTTTAGTAAGTCTTGTTCTATGATGTCTATGGCAGATGACACGATGCTGTCTAAAGAATAAATTCTGGAGGACTGAGCCGTTAACCCATTGTCCACTACTAAAGTGCTTTCTCCAAATTAATACAATCAATTTCTCGTATTTTTTCTGCAGTTTCTATTTGCGTCACTTTCCAAGCTTCGTTGTATGTCGCATATATACTGGCGTATATGAAACGTTTTTGCCTTGGCTTGCGAGGTCCCATTAAGAAATCTCGCAAATCATTGCTTTCTTTAAGTAAAGATAAGTGTTGTTTTAAGTCTGGAAGTGTAGATTCCTGAAGCCATTCAAGGCAAAGCTTCCCTACACTGTAAGTAGTTACCATCCCTGGATGTTGTCTCTGGGAATATCTTGGATCTGGCCTATTCCATCTGAATCCTTGTGATTTGTTCAGGAATCTTTCATGACAGTTATTAGTGTCTGTTTGCCAGATTAACAATTTTTTCCAGTTAGGATCAGTTCTGTTCTGTTTTAATATATATGTTATGTCTACCTCCTCATCCAAAGCATTATTACTGTCCGGTGCAGGTTTTGGTAAAGACGGTTTATTTAAATCTTTTATCTTAGCTAAGCCAAGACAAGTAGTCTGTTGAACAGTGTCATTTAAAAACAAAATTTGTTCTGGTATAATGCAGGCTCTGAACAGTGCTTCTAAACCTTGTACCTGCCAATCTTTTGTGCCCCTGACAGTTTTTGTCTCAATGTTGTCTTTCCAGTAGTCAAACCCTAAAGTAGATAGTTGAGCATAAAAGTTTGCAGAATAAATTTGTTTGGTATTGGTCAACATTGTTTTCATTCCTGTGTTATTTATATTTTTAAAATAAAACATTTCTGGATTTGTAACATTAAAACCTGTAAAGTATGGACATTTTTCAAAGAATTTTCTCAAACTGCCTTTTGGCGGTGTTGGACAATGTTCCCATTGATTGTAATAAAATACATTTCTAGGGCTTGCAAATTTATGCAAATAATGGTGACCATAATGATTAAAACAATACATTTGTTCATAATCTGATGACCCTTCTAAGTAGTCATGTTCTGTAAATTTAGCTGACATTTCAAAAATTTTCATCATGTTGTTAATAGTCTCAAAGTCCCAATCATCAGAAAATTTACTGGGTGCTACAAAGTCACTCAAAGAAAACTTGAATTGGTGTGGAAGCTTCAGAAGCTCAACCGGGCCATAGATGTCATAATCAGTTCTGTCCCATGCTATACCACCAGGTATAGGAATGGCTGTGATGTACACTGCTGACAGTCCTCTTTTTTCACGATGAGATGACTTGTAAGGTTTCAGGACCAAGCTGATTTTGTTACTTGCTGGGTCCATAGTACTGTATTTTCCATCAATCATCCTTCCCAAGCTCAATACTAGCACGAGCCAGAGCAGGAGGAAAAGTACACCCAATCCAATCCAAAATTCCACCCATGGTGAAACCAGATATGTTTTTTTCTAGTAGATGAAGGAGTTCTGTTACTTTTTCCTTGAGAGTTTTGTTTGCTGGCTCACCTTCAGGTTCACTGGGATCCTCAGAAAAGTTATTGAAGTTGATAAAGTAGCCAGAAGCAGTACTGTCAATTGTTGGAATTGCATCAGAATTCCTTGAAATCACTGGAGCTGTTTCTTGTTTCGCCATATTTGTATAGTCAGATGTCGCATCATTGTAGACAGGCGTGTCTTGACAAACTGTTATTTGGGTTTCCAGAGGTACAAGTTCCATGGCTTTGTTGCATAGTCCTTCCTTTCGTACTGCAGGTTTATCAAAAGTGATAAGTCTTTCAGTTTGAACCTCTTGGATTGTAGCAAGATTCGGTCGTCTGCTACTTCTCGGGAGTCCACTGGGCCTACTACTTATTATCGGCCACATGTTGTGGTTTGTCCAGGTCGATGGATACAACTCTGTTCTCCCTTTTACCAGCAAGGGGCGGTAGTACTACTGATCTTGTTCCTTGGATTGCCAAGACAGGTACGGCTTTTCTGTAAGAAGGCCCAAATTCCTTCTTTACCGCGATTTTCTCCCTGACCAGATCCCCAATCTTTGGAATCCAGACAGGCCTTTCTGGGACAGGTGGTATTTCTTCAGTGGGCGTTTGCTTCTGTATTATATTACTCAGACTTCTACTTGTTTCATTTAAGTCCTGTAAAACAGTCAAACGATCTTTGACATCAAAGGGTTTTTGTTCCACCACTGAAGTCTGACAATCGAGGTCTTCGATTATCATTCTAGTACCAAACATTAGTTCATACGGAGTGACTCCACTCAGAGAATTTCTTGGCAGATTGTTAAGACTACGTTGGACACTTATTAGATGTTTGACCCACCCATCACCCGAACCTAATACCTTAGCTGTTATGGATTGCTTTATGTCACGTTTTTTTCTTTCCACTACCGCATTTCCCTCAGGATGGAAGGGACTAGAGTACCGCAATGGAATGCCCAAGCTAGCCATGGTCTCCTTGTAAGCTCAAGAGCCAAACGCAGGACCCTGGTCAGAATGTAGCGTGCCAATTGCGTATGTGCTGATAAAGACGCGCAAATCCTTTATAACAGTTCTGGCGTCAGCCGAGCGCTGTGGCCACATCCAAATCAATCTTGTGCATGAATCCACTGCAACCATGATATATTTATAGTTGCCATCCCTTGTTAAGGACCACAGTGGTCCAGGTAAACACACGCTAGTGGTTTATCTGAAATAAGAAGGGGTGTCTGTGCAGGACGTTTTACTGTTGACACTTTTATTTTCTGGCAGATTTCACATTCTAGAACATAGTTTCTAGTTTGTTTCCTAATGCGCGGCCACCAATATCTCTGTTTTAATAATGATACTGTGGCGGAAATACCTGCGTGTGAAGATGCCAGTCCTTCATGTGCTGCTAAGATCAGTCCTAACCTATGTTCCATGTTTGGAATTGCCCTATCCCCCACTCCAGGGATTCGAGCAAAAGGAACATTATTCGCATCAGTTATATATGAGTACTTTATTGGAAAGCCTTTCAGGAGTGTCTTACCACTGTCTTTAACTGAAGCAGGGACAGCTTGCATTATTTCGCTATCTATTTTTGTTTTTGACCGAGTAATCGCAGCTACGGAAGCCGGTTGCACAGCTGCCTTCGCTGCTTCGCCAGCTAATGAATTCCCTGCAACGTGAACGCCATCACGCTGGTGACTCAGTGTATGAATCACGTGAGTCTTTTGTAGTTCTTTCTGCAAAATAACTACTTGTTCCCAAAGCGTTTTATGCTTAATCGTGCCCCCTTTAGCATCCTTGAAACCGTTTTGAACCCAGTTCTGCAGATACTCGTTATAAGATTGTACGCAGTGATACGAATCGCACACTATTAGTGTGGGCAATTCACGATCGGTATTTTCAAGCGCCATCTTGAAAACCTGTAGTTCAGCTCGCTGAGCTGTACAGTCTCCGAGTGATTGAGTTTTAGTGACCATAGGTCTGAATTTACCTTCGCGGCAACGACCTTTAACGATCGCGCATGCAGCACTATAAGCTTGTTTACCCCCAATTGCAGGCTGTGCTGATCCGTCTGTATAGATTATACATCCGTAATGTTCTAGAGGCAGAATTTCGGTCGGCATTGGACATTCGTATTCGTATTGTAGGTATTCTTGTGTCTTCAAATTAGGGTCAAAGACATATTCAACGTCTGTGGCAGCAAGAGAATTAACCCATTGTATCCATCTTGGATTTAAAGCCTTAGCATTGTAAATGCTTGCCTTTGTTACTGCCTCTAAGGCAGGTACAGGTGTAATGATAAATATGCGTTTACCCTGCGCAAGAGTTTTTTCTTTTGCTACTTCAGTTTGAACCGCTGTCAGAATTTTTTCTGTTGAAGTAAATTTCATTTCTGCTTGTGTGTACAAGTGTGATTTGAATGCAATTGGTACCTTTTCTCCTTCATTAAAGGTCAGGTATGTGAATCCGCATTTCCCTGGGATGACACGGATCACGAGATTGCGCATATTATTATTATTTTTTATTTTTAGTCCTCATTTGCCTTTGCCCATGTCCAAGTAGGCTGCCACCGACCACCACTGTGTGCAGAAAACCTCGTGCTCCACGCCTAAGCTAGGAGCTCAAGGAGGCCACACATACCGTGTTTTCTTGGCGGAAGAGGGCAAAAACCCACAGAGAAAGGAAACCAGGGTAGACCTGCAAACTCCATCAAAGTGTTTTACCATCTGTCGGACCTTCAAATGACTGGGGGGGCCCTTTGCCGTAAGTCCGTGGAGCAGGATGAAGGCATAATCATAGGACCCGGGGGAAAAAAAGAAAAAAAAAAACACCCCGGAAATCCTATTTCCATTTTACTAAAAGCTCCCAGAAGGCGAGATTTTTTCTAGATCGAGACCCAGCCAAGTCCATTTTGGAGACTTCATAGAGAGATGTCAACCAGTCAGCATATGAGGGAGATGTTACCTCAACCCAAGACCTACAGATCTGTCTCCTTGCCAGGAGGATGGCTTAAAACAGAAAATGTCTGGCTTTTCCACAGATTTTTTCATCGATCCAAAAGATAATCAGGGGGAGCGTGATATTCAGTGTGATGTTGAGAATAGCGCACAAAGTGTTCTTCACCCCCCCCAAAAAAGGCTGATGGCGGGGCAATCCATAAATATATGTACATCCGATGCTTCCGGTAGCTCACATTTATTGCACTTCTTTCCCGCTTGGAATTTTGCAAGTTTTTGGGGAGAGAGATAGGCTCGATGTAGCGTAAAGAGGTGGTTTCGCCTCAACCAGATTGGTTTCACGATTTTATATAAAAGGCTGAAGGACTACTGCCACAACTGTTCGCTCATGTTCTCCATCTCCCTCCCTCATAGTTTGCCCGGGACATTAAGGTCTCCATCAGACTCTTCCAGGATCGCCCAATACCAGCAGGAAACCTCCTTACCGCCTTCTGCTCTTGTGGTTAGTTGTTCTTCCAGAGTGCTAACTTTACCCAGAGTGGACCCCTTCCTGATTAATGCCTGAGCCCAACTTATTAACTGCACATGTTTAAATCTGCAGAGCCCCGGCCCAACTCTCTCCCGCAGTTCCTCCCAAGATATCATTAAGCCACCTGAGAGTAAATCTCCCCATTTCAAGATTCCCGCAACCTTTACTAGGGACGCCAGACTGTCTTTAAGGCAGGGTGGAGTTCCAGGGGAATCCCACAAAGGCGCTAAGTTAGAATAATAGCCAAGCCCAATACATTTCCTAATCATAGACCAGTTTTTTGCCATTGATTGGAGAACTTTTAATTTAATTTTTTTTTTTTAATTCTGGTCTCCAAACTTGAAGAGGAAACCGTCAGTTGAAAGATCGGCCCCTTCCAGCATGGCTCGAAACAGCTTTCCCCTAGAGCTATCCGATGGAGTTTTTAATAGCATCCTAGAGTAAGCTAGCTGAAAAGCCCAGGCGTAATATTGCAGGTCCGGTAATGTTAACCCTCCTTTTTCCCTCCTCCTCCTCAGTTTCTTCCAAGCTAATCTTATGGGACCATACCTCCAGATAAAAGAATTTATCTCTTGTTGACATTTAGTTAGAAGTTTAGTGTCAAAAGCCAGCAGGATGGTATTGAAAAGAAAGGTGTATTATGGTAGAATAGACATTTTTACCAAATTGGTTCTCCCAAAAATGGAAAGAGGAAGGTGGTTCCATGCCTTTAGTTGTTTCTGGCAATCTTTATGCACTCTCTCCAGATTGTGGGTAGCGATCTTACTAACATCTTTTTATAATTCTAATGCCCAGATACCTCATAGATGACGCGACCCTCAGCGTCATGCTGGTAATATTCCATGTCATGATCTCTGTTTTGTAGTGTTTATCTCATAGCCAGAGATCTTGCCGAACTCCTCTGCCCTTTTGATCACTGAGGCAAATGCTAGATCTAAGTTCGACGTCATGATCAAAATGTCGTCTGCATATAGGGCTACCCGCTTTTCCCATCCTCCAAAGCCAAATGAAGGAATATTAGGCTCTGCTCTAAGTAACTAAGCAAAAGGCTCGATGTATAAATTAAAAAGGAGGGGGGAAAGCGGGCAGCCCTGCCTTGTGCCTCTTGAGATATCGAATGGCTCTGTCAAAAAGTTGTTAATAGAGAGCCTAGCAGTCGGAGCTTTATAGATTAATGAGATCATGCGACAGAACTTCTCAGGCAAATTAAATTTACTCATAACAGCGGCCAAATAGTTCCAGTTTACCCTGTCAAAAGCCTTTGTCACATCCAGGGTGAGGGCAGCCAAAGGTAAAGAAAAAGAAGTAGCAATATCAAAGCCCCAATTAAGTCTTGCGTTAGGTCTGCCAGTTGTCTACGTTTAATAAAACCCTTTTGATCTTCATGTATTATTGAACTTACTACCGCCCCCAACTTATCAGCCATAATGGTAGCAAAGATTTTGTAATCGCAGTTAAGAAGCGATATTGGGCGATATGACCCACAATCATTCAAATCTTTGCCTGGTTTAGGAATTAATACCACGGTAGCGTCATTCCAGGATGCTGGCGGGGCCTTACCCTCCAAAAGGATCCCATTAAAAATAGAGGCCAGAACTGGTGTAATCACAACACCGATAGCCCTATAAAGTTCCCCCGGCAGTCCGTCGGGACCAGCCGCTGATGAAGATCAGCAAAATGGTCAGGCAATTTAGTCGATGTTTCTTAAGTAATTTTGCCCGGCGTTAAACGCCTCTAATACCTTATGAAGATTATCAAATAAAGAGGCAGGCGCTGGAGACAGGAAGACAGGAAACACGTTTTATTCCGACGGAGTAGAACACATCAGATCGGACAACAAGGTATCGTCTCGAGGTGCTCTCTGACAGCCTCCCTGAGGCCTGGCCTTTTATACACTGGTTTATGACATGTGACCGCTCTTTATTACAAGAAAGACATTGTGCAGTAGTGAAAAATGACATCCTCGGTACCCCCCCCCCCCAGTTCCGGCTCATTCCAACACGTGGCTACAGTAGAGGTCCTCACCCCCCCCATACAACAGGAGGGGGCTATCACGCAGCTGAGTGTTTCGCCGATTCCTTTGGAATGTGTGCGCCTGATCGAATCTCAAGGGGTGGGGAGGTCATGATCAATAGTAGCTCCTTTGAAAAGGGTCGAGTGCATACAGTAGTGGGCAATAAACTGTATCCTCAGGCCAAGGGATGACCAGCGGTTCGTACAGACAATCGGGCTCAGAGGAAGGGGTCATCAAAGGAGAGGTATTCATGGAAGGAAAGGAGGTGTTGGTCAGGCGCGGGGTGTGATTCCTAGAGACAGAGTCATGTGGAAGAGGAGGGTTCATGACTTGCGCATGTGGGTGCGGGGTCAGCCAGAGTGCATGGGGGAGGCTTGCAGGGTCAGGGAAGTGCGCTGATGATCGATCGTGAACAGGGAGACCATGGTACCTAAAATGGTTATCGTGTATGCTCATACGTGGGTCTGAGGAATGGACAAGATGGCGCAGATGATGTTCAGTTCACAAACTAAAATTCCACAGTCCTCCATTTTAGCATGTCTCGCCAGCTTGTCAATTCGGATCTATCCCCATAAGACCACGTATTTCTATCTCATAGAGGGGACTCATGTGCTCAGTTCTAAAGTCCAAAGTCTTAGGGCACATACAGTTAGAAATGAGTGAACACAAAGGTGGCAAACATTGAATACCTAAGGATCACCCACACAGTACCATGACTGGTATCAGTATAAATGTAAACAACCTCCATCCCCAGTCCTTCAAAGTGTCCCAAAACCAGCTTCCAAGCGACCATCCTTCTTGCTCTTGGTGAACCTCTGAGGATAGTCTGTGGAGGTGTTCAATTGCTTTGTAGACTGAAGGCGAGTTATCTGGCACGTAGGTGCAACAGCTGGAGCCGGTGATGCGGCATGCTCCTCCACGGTCGGCCAGAATCACATCTAGAACAAGGCGGTTTTGGAGAGCCACCAGGCGGACTGCCTGAAGCTCAGCCGTGTTGTTAGCGAGGATGCCAGCCGTGATGTTAATGGTTGTTTCTACTGCCTGAGTCAGGTGTCGGATAGCGCGGCTGTTTGCCATTGGTCCCCACAGAGGAACAAGTCCCTTCGCTGCATCCAGGAACTGTGCTCCGGTGGAGTCGGCTTGTCCAACGTCTCCGGCGCGCTTTTGCCGGTGATGGTAGGCTGAGGCCACATACGTGGGAGGAAGAATGAAGGCGATGTAGCACGTACCCCTCCAACCTTTCGGGAGCCAGGTGTAAGCTTTGGTGCCACAAACAAAGTACATATTCGGAGAAGCAACAAAGGAAGGGGGATCAACTGAGACCAATGTTCTGGTGATGCGGCAGGAACTGTGACCCACCAGTTGTGTTCCCTGGCCTTTGAGGCACACGAGTCCTGTGACATTGATGACAGACAGGGCCACGGTCAGGGTGGCAGCCGTTTGCTTCCGCAGGTGGGAGAAGGTGGGTCTGCCTGGATTGTGAAGCACTTGCATTTCGACTCTTTCTTTGGCAGGGATGTTCATAAGGAAGGCGGAACCTGAGGCCACAGGACAAAAGGGGGCAGACGTTCCTCCTGTTTTGTTCAGCCAGAACCCATAGTAGAAGTGTGACACTGTCTGACCAGAAGCGGCGTTGTCCTTGTGGCTCTCCTGCAAGAGGATCAACCAGGTGAGGCAGGAGCCGTGAACTGAGAAAGGAGAAGGGATGAAAGGTATGGAGTGTTCAGTGGCATGCGGGAGCAACCCGCAGATCCAGCAGTTCGTGGCATTAGTAGCAAGGTTGTGCTGGTGCAACAGTTGCACGAAGGAATTGTTCCAGAACTCCTTACGCCTTTCTCGGAGCTGAGGCGAAAGGGAGATCAGGTGATGTTCTTTCATGGTGGTTGGCTGTGCAGTGGTCAGCAACATCTGATGAGCGGGTGTGTTGTCCTCCAAGATCCAGAAGGAAGTCATGAGGAGGAGGCAAAAGAGGAAGACAATGAAGAAGGTGATTGTCTTTGATCTGTGCAAATTGTCAGCCTTTGGGTTCCTATAGTGGGTATTTCCGGTTGCGTCCATCATCTTCTTATCTGGCGCTTCCATCATCTTCTTGTCTGGCGCTTCCATCATCTTCGAGGTGCTCGGTAGTGGGCAGAACCGCAGACTTTGTTTAGCTTCTCTCCGGGTGACCCTTGGTTGTTTTAGGCCACCGTTCTGAGATGTTAACTTAGTCCGTGGTCTACTTAGCCGAAGCTCCCCCCTTTCGACGCAGGAAATACCCTTCCCGGGATGGCACAGTGGGATCAGAGAATTTTGCAAGTTCAAGTGCCTCGGTATCAGGATAGCAGTTCAGTGATGGCCGGTCTTTGTTCAGGAGCTCTTCTTGGGTGTCGACGTTTTCTGTCGTGGCCAGGGTCGAGGAGACTTTCTTGCAATGGTGGGCGTGCAGCCAGTGCCTTTTTCCCTCCACTCGAAGAGCCGTCCGAGTGGTGATCAGTACTTGCCAGGGGCCCGTCCACCGGGGTTCCAGATTCTTCGCCCGTTGGAAGTTCCGGACTAGAACATAATCTCCCGGTTGGATATCGTGACCGGGGCCCCTGGAAGCATCGGGGATGGCCTGCTGCACCTGTTGATGAATGACAGACAACGTTTTAGTTAATTTGCACAAATAATCTGACAGCAGGACGTCGGGGACGTCGTGAATGGAGGTTGGTTTGGGGGCAGTCCAGAGGTTCATTGGTCGCCCAAACACCACCTCGTAGGGGGTCAAGTGGTGCTTAGTGGGAGTGGAGCGCATCGATAGCAATGCCAGTGGGAGGGCATCTGGCCACTTGAGTCCTGTGGTGGCCACTATCTTTGACAGTTTCAGTTTCAGTGTAGCATTGTGTCGCTCAACTAGGCCAGCGGATTGGGGATGGAAGACCGCATGGAACCTTTGCTTTACCCCCAGCCCCTTCAAGATTAGTTGGATAACTTCAGCTATGAGGTGGGGGCCATTGTCGCTCCATAAAATTCGACAAAGGCCGTAGCGAGGGAAAAACTCTTTCAGTAGTACTTTGGCAGTAGTCATGGCAGTGTTAACACGGGTTGGATAGGCTTCCACCCATTTGCTGAAGGCGCATACAATGACTAGTACATACTTCAAGCCTTGGCATCTCTCCAGCTGGATGTAATCCATCTGAAGGACTTCAAAGGGGTGGTCGGGGGTCCCAAACCCTCCCCGGGGTACCACAGTTCCTTTCCCGGGGTTGTGTTGTAGGCAGATAAGTCACTGCTGGACCAGGCGTTTGGCTGAGTCGGGGATTTTGTTGTTGTGCCAGACTTTGGAAATGAGTTCACTCATGGGGGCAGAACCTATGTGTGCAGGGGAGTGTGCCATAGTCAGTATGGGGATCAAGTATGAGTCAGGCAGCAACCACTTGTTTGTGTCTTTTGTCCGCCAGCAGCCTTCGTCGTCCTTTAAACCCACCCGTGCCCACTCAGTCAGTTTGTGAGGTGTGCTGGCCGACTGGATGTCCCTAATCGTTTCCCTAGCGTCAGTCCATTTTTCTGCTTGTGACCTGGTCACATACATGCGTGTCGTCGTCCTATTCTCAGCTGTGGTTCGGGCAGTGATGTCGGCCAGTGCGTTTCCCTGTCCAACTAAGTCCGTCACCTTCTTGTGTGCCTGGCATTTGATCACTGCTAATCGTTCGGGGAGGAGAACTGCTTCAATCAGGGCGGAGACTAGATCTCCGTGGAGAATGGGTGTGCCGTGGGACGTCAGGAATCCCCTTTCCCTCCACAAGAGCCCAAAATGATGAACCACCCCGAAGGCATACTGGCTATCCGTGTAAATGTTTGCTGTGGTTCCTGCTGCTATGATACATGCTCGTGTGAGGGCAATTAGCTCTGCTGCCTGTGCGGATCGTTGCGTGATACGGGCTGTTTCAACTATTGTTCGGGCTGTCGTCACCGCATAGGCAGCTGAGGTGGTGCCGTCTGGGAGTTTGATACAAGAACCGTCTACCCATAGTTCTCCATCAGGGTCTGTAAAAGCAGTGTCTCGGAGGTCAATTCTACTCCTGGTCTGTTCGTCCATGAGGGTCACACAGTCGTGTATAGGGGGCACATCGGGGTCATTTTCAGGCAAGGGCAACAGTGTAGCAGGATTCAAAGTCGTGCATCTCTTAAGAGTGATATGGGGTGCAAGTAGAGTCAATTCGTATCCCGTCAGTCGTGCACTAGTCAGGTGTTGAGTCTTGGTCTGGTTCAAAAGGGTGTCAACTGCGTGGGGTACTAACACCGTGAGAGAGTTTGAAAGTACAATTCCCTCACTCTGACGGATAGAGACAGCAGCGGCGGCTACTGCTCGAAGGCAGGCAGGTAAAGCTCTGGCGACTGGGTCAAGAGTGGCAGAGAAGTAGGCACAAGGGCGTTGTTTGGAGCCGATGGGCTGAGTTAGAACAGACAATGCGCATCCCTCCCTTTCGTGAGTGAAGAGAGAGAAGGGTTTGGAGTAATCTGGTGTTCCTAGGACGGGTGCCGAGCAAAGGGCGTCTCGCAACTCCTTAAAGGACGCTTGGCATACGGGGGTCCAAGGGAGTGGGGAGGGAACATCTTTGGCCAACAGGGAAAGTAGGGGTTTTATGATGAGACTGAAATTTGGTAACCATTGTCGGCAAAAAGAGGTAAGGCCCACCAATGAATGGACTTGCTTCTGTGTTTTTGGGATGGGGGTGTCTAGGATGGTTTGGATTCGGTCGGGTGTAAGTTTCCTCCCTTCTTTGGACAGGAGATGGCCTAGGTATGTCACTTGAGGTTGACAGAACTGCAGTTTCTTTTTGGAGACTTTGTGGCCATTCTCCGCAAGAAAGTGCAAGAGTTGGATAGTGGCCGTGATTGCAAGTGGAGTGGTGTCGGCCGCCAAAAGGATATCATTGACATATTGGATCAACACCACTCCATCTGGTAGCTGGACGGCGTCCAGCTGTCTTTTGAGGGCCTGGCTGTAAATGCTGGGACTTTCAGTGTAGCCCTGAGGAGCTCTACAAAATCGGTACGAACGTTTTTTTAAGGTGAAGCTGAAGAGACAACAGCTGTCTGGATGGATGGGGATAGAGAAAAATGCATTCTTGAGATCAATAACGGTGAAGGTGGTGGCAGTGGACGGGATGAGGGTCAGAATGGTGGTGATGTCTGAGACTACGGGGTACTGTGGCACTACCACTTTGTTGACTTCTCGCAGGTCGATGATGAAGCGGTACGCTTTCTCATCTCCCTCACCTTGCTTCTTAACAATGGGTAGGATAGGGCTGTTGCAAACATTACTAACCACTTCCTCTACCACTCCTGCATCTACCAGGGACTGAATAATCGCTACCAATGCCTTCTCGCCTTCGGGCGATATCCGGTACTGTGGGAGTTTCGGGAGTATGGCGTCTGGTCGAACAGTTATGTGCACAGGATCGATCATCATTCGTCCTACATCCGAGTCGTTTCTGGCCCACAGGTACAGGGGTAGGGTGTCGAGCAAGGTTAGGTCAGCATCAGTGATAGAGTACATATGTCGTGCGGGGCAGGATCTGGACATGCTCGGGTTGTCGTACAGGATGACTCGGACTCCATCTGGGGATCACCTAATAGTAGCTCGGAAATGTTTTAGTAGATCAATACCCATAATGGCGTCAGGGGAGTTGGAGGAGAGCAGAAATGTTGTGTCCGTGGGGTTGTTTCCTAGGTCAAAGGAGATAGGTACAGACAGGGGATTAGTGGAGGGCGTTCCATCGAAACCTATCGATGTAATGTGTGAGCCAGACAAGGGTGCCCTTTGAATCAGTCGCTTTGATAATACACTACGTGTCGCTCCAGTGTCTACCAAAAATGGAGACTTTGTACCCAGGACCTTAGCGGTGACGTAAGGACCTTGCTGGTCAACACAGAGCTCGGCTGGATCCCTCCCTCGCCCTTGGCAGTCCGATGCAAAGTCGTGAGCATTGTCGCAGCCGGACTGTTGGCACTGATTCTGTCGGGGGGCGGTCAAATGTGTTCGGTCTGCCAGGTTGGTTACTGTTGGTGTTGTGGGTGTGCCCTCGTCCCTGCCCTCTTGTCCTGGGGCCATTTGCCATGTCCCTTGTCTCGTTTTTCTTAATCGTTTCTCGGAGGACCGGGCATTGAGACTTCCAGTGGCCAAATCCTTTGCAAAACGCACACTGGTTCTCATCGAGGTCTGTTCATGGAGCGCCGGGTGTGGGTGTGCGGTCTCTAGGGGGTGGATTTCTAGGGGCATTCGACTGGTAGTTTCTCCTATACTGCTCCCTTCCTCTAGTCACTCCCTGTAATTGAGCAATCATCACTCGTTCTTTTAAGTCCTTTTTCTTTCTCTCAGTCACCCTCTCGTTCTCGTTCTTTTGGTGTTCGTAATACTGAGCCATCTGAAGGATAGCTGCAGGTTTGGAGGCCCCCCAACTACTCTCGCTTGTCTGTAACTTCTGGGAGACCTCTTGTAATAGCCCCTTTACGTAGTTTTGCACGAATAGGTGTTGTCCGGTTGCGGTGGTCATGTCTTGGCCACTGTAGTCGGAGAACACTGTCTCAAATCGGGAGAAATATTCCGATACGTCTTCCTGGGGTTTCTGACGGCAAGCCGTGACTATCGACCAGTCTACCTTTTTCTCTGGGATCAATGTCTTTAGCTTCTGCACTATTTTGTCTGGGAGTTCCAGTATGTCTTTTACAGGTTTCCTACCGGGCTCTCGCTGCCTATCTAGTTCACTGAGTTGATTCCAGGTATGTCCGAACAGATCCGTGTGGTTGGCCTTCCGGATTTGCTTCCACACGTCAGCCGGCAGACATAACCCAAAAAACAAATCAATGTCCGCTAGAGTCATTATGGTTGAGCCCAAGGCTGTACTTAGTTCGGTATAAAATGCTGTCGGGTTCTTTCTTAAATCGGGCAGGGTTTGCCTAAAGGTTAAAATATCTTGTCGATCCCATGGTTGATAAACCCAGTTGTACACAACCCTCCCTTTTGCATCTGCGTGGTTAATATCGTCGTTTGTTCCCTGACCTCTTGGGGGAACCCAGTAGGGGGCGGCTTCTCTGATAGGCATCATAGTGTTGGCTACTTCTAATGGGGGCTCAGCCGTTTCAGAGACTGTGATCTTAACCTCTGGTTTCTGTTCAGTGAGGTGGCGGAAGACCTCAAGCGTTTGCATGAAGAGGTCCGTCACATCATGCTCAGTCCCATCTCCAACATCGATCTTTCTATATAGAGCCGTCAGCTTAGCAGGACCCTTAGTTTGATACCTATCCTCATATGCGTTCAGGGTGTGGAAGCTGAACCGTAAAATGAAATGCCGCCTATGGCTACCGGCATGTGAATTGTACATATCCATCGCATATTCTTCGCTCTCTTTCCGTTCTACCAGTGTCTTTGCTATCTTATCAATCCCATCCCGCTCATCTTTGCTCAACCTATTTGGTCTTGCCGTTAGCTGCTTGCTAGTCTCGAGTTCATCTGATGTTGTTACCGATGTGGCCGGTGCGAAGGCCGTAAGGGCCGGGGCACTAGCGCTAGGGTCACCCTCGCCCGCACTCAGAACTGGTAGGTGCTGTGCCAGTGGCTGGCAGGGGGCATAAGGAGAGGGCATGTAGATGATCGGAGGACCTAGCAGGAACTCGTCGTTTGCCCGTTGTTTGGAGGGCATCTCTGGGTAGAGCGTAGAGGGGGTCCTAACAGGGCATTGGCCTGTCGACCCTGATTCTTGCGTTTGTCTAACTTCCTCTCTCCTTTTTATCTCTTCATCTAGTTCCTTCGCTGCCAGGTGGGCTGCCTTTCGTAATTCTTTCCCTATTTTTGTTTCTTCTCTTTTCCTTCGTTGCTTTGCTTCTTTGCGCCACATGCCGATACTGTCGAGCATAGTGGGTGTTACCTTATTTATTCTAACAGCTGCTTCTAGCGCCTTTATTTTATGATCATCAAAGGAACCTATCAGTGGCCACTGACTTTCGGGGTCCTTTTTCGTATATTTATGCCATAACTTACTATAAGCTATAACTAGTCCTTGTTTAGTGAACATGTCCTTATTAGGGGTGCCTTCCAATGGAGCTGGATGGTTCATCTCTAATAAGCGGTCCGGGCTGATCCAACTACTGACCAATGGGGAGAAGATAGGCATGACGGGTTACAACGGGGACAAAAGTCTGCACTACCTATCCTTCACTACTTCGCGAAGACTAGACAGAATATTTCTATTCTACAGTATTCGCAAATAGGGAATACCCAAAGAGAGAACCAATATCGAACAATTAATGTTCGTTCAATCAAACAATCAGTGGCGAGAAAGAAATAGGCACGACGGGTTACAACGGGGGCAAAAGCCTGCGTTACCTATTCTTCACTATCTGCAAAGGAGGACAGAATACTTTTTACCCTTCCCCGTTTGTAGACAGAGAATTCTCGAGAAAAACAATCCTCGAACAAACAATGTTCGGGCAAACAATCAATCAGTGGGGGAGAAAAGATAGGCACAACGGATTACAACGGGGGCAAAAACCTGCGTTACCTACCCTTCGCTGCATGCAAAGGAAGAGAGAATACTTTTATCCCTCTCAGTTTGCAGACAGAGAATCTCCAAGAGAACCAACAATTCGGAGAGTAATACTAGTATTTTCAATCAAACAATCAAATATTTCTTAGTTTGTCGTGTTACACGACCTTACCCGGACCGTATGGACAGTTTCCTGTCTTCCGATTCCAGCGCCCGATCGTCCTCCACTCTCTGTTACTACCGCGGCACTCCTGATGGTTCCCAGTCAGGACCGTAGATCACTCGGGGAGAGGTCTGCTCGGAACCAGTGAAGTTCAGATGATCGGCTGTCAGACGAGGATCTATCGGACAGGAGCTCTTCCGATCGTTGCAGTCGTTCACTCTGTCGTTGGGACCTCTCCCACCGGATCCACGTATCGCTGATGGGCCCCACACGTTGGGACGCCAATTGATGAAGATCAGCAAAATGGTCAGGCGATTTAGTCGATGTTTCTTAAGTAATTTTGCCCGGCGTTAAACGCCTCTAATACCTTATGAAGATTATCAAATAAAGAGGCAGGCGCTGGAGACAGGAAGACAGGAAACACGTTTTATTCCGACGGAGCAGAACACATCAGATCGGACAACAAGGTATCGTCTCGAGGTGCTCTCTGACAGCCTCTCTGAGGCCTGGCCTTTTATACACTGGTTTATGACATGTGACCGCTCTTTATTACAATAAAGACATTGTGCAGTAGTGAAAAATGACATCCTCGGTACCCCCACCCCCCCCAGTTCCGGCTCATTCCAACACGTGGCTACAGTAGAGGTCCTCACCCCCCCCCATACAACAGGAGGGGGCTATCACGCAGCTGAGTGTTTCGCCGATTCCTTTGGAATGTGTGCGCCTGATCGAATCTCAAGGGGTGGGGAGGTCATGATCAATAGTAGCTCCTTTGAAAAGGGTTGAGTGCATACAGTAGTGGGCAATAAACTGTATCCTCAGGCCAAGGGATGACCAGCGGTTCGTACAGACAATCGGGCTCAGAGGAAGGGGTCATCAAAGGAGAGGTATTCATGGAAGGAAAGGAGGTGTTGGTCAGGCGTCGGGTGTGATTCCTAGAGACAGAGTCATGTGGAAGAGGAGGGTTCATGACTTGCGCATGTGGGTGCGGGGTCAGCCAGAGTGCATGGGGGAGGCTTGCAGGGTCAGGGAAGTGCGCTGATGATCGATCGTGAACAGGGAGACCATGGTACCTAAAATGGTTATCGTGTATGCTCATACGTGGGTCTGAGGAATGGACAAGATGGCGCAGATGATGTTCAGTTCACAAACTAAAATTCCACACCGCCTTACCCTGGCTGACATGCCCCAACACCCTGCCAATCTCCTCAACAAAGATTTCACTCTCCAGCGTCCTACTCTGTACTTTTGAAAGTTTTGGCAAGGCAATTTGGTTCAGCCAGGCTTCTCTCACTTCCTTAGGCTCACATGAGTCTTCCTTATATATAGCCCTAAAGAAGTCCTGGAAAGCATTTCCTATCGCTTGTTTTGTAAGCCGAGGAGCTGCTTCCCCCTCCACCCTAATCTCTCTGATGTAATTTCGGGCTTGGTCGGCTCTGGTCTTCCAGGCAAGGATTTTTCCTGCCGCCTCGACAAACTCGAAATGCGAGTTTCTGCTCACTTCCCACCTTTTGGCCACCCGATCTTGTAATAAATTGTCGAGTTTGGACTTCAGTAGGCTATATCTTTCTTGAGCAGCCCCTAAGCCCAAATTGGAACCCATGTCATTTTCAATCTTCAACATTTCATCTTCTAAGATCTTAATATTTTCGCTGTATCTCTTTTTTCTATAAGAAGACCGACTAGTAATACAACCCCTCAGAAATGCCTTTAGTGCATCCCAAACAATGGGGTCTTCAGCTGTAGCTAGGTTGTCTTCCAGAAAGTACTGAGTTTCTGATCGAAGAAAGGTGACCTCATCCTCTACGAGTAGTATGGTCCGTTCAAAGGACCAATAGGCGTGTTTAGGTTTGTGCATAGATTTCAACGTAAACAAAATTGCCGAATGGTCAGAAAGATGTGAGGGAAGGTAAGAGATATCTAACAGGAGGTCCTTAAGGCCATTGCTGAATAGAGCATAGTCAATTCTTGATCTATGTTTATATTTGAGGTTTCGAAATGAAACCCCCAACTTTGCCCCTGCCCTTTCCCTCCAGATATCGGCAAGGCCTAATTGCGCCATTATTCTTAATAGTTCTTGCCTTGATTTAGAGAAAGCACAGGCCCTCGAGTTGGGTGATTTATCTAGTTTAGGGTTCAATACAATGTTAAAATCGCCCACACAGATTACTGGGTCATGGAGAACTACTAAGTGGTCATATATGGTGTTAAGATATGAGGGGTCATCCTGGTTTGGGCCATAGTACCCAACCAAGGTATATGGAAGATCGTCCAGCACAACCCTTAAAAGTAGCCATCTATCACTCTTATCGTCCTTATGCTCGATGATATGAGCTTTGGCTTGTTTCTTAAAGATAAATACGACCCCCCTAATATTTGCATTGTGATCTGTACTCACAAAAATGTCTATCCATTTGTCTTTTTTTAGGATATCCAGTGTTTCAGATTTGAGGAGGTGTGATTCTTGAATGACTATAACCTGAGCTGGGGAGTTTCTCAAATATTGAAGAATTTTTTCTCTTCTTCCCCGTGTGCGCAGGCCGTTAACATTCCATGATATACACTGTAATTTCATAATTTCAACTTTCCATCACACCCCTCCTCAACATACATGCTGCCCCAACCTGAGACACAAAGAAACCAAAGCAAGCCTTTTCTTTGGCGCCTAGAATTAAATAAGACAGTCGGTGCGCAAAGCTCGTAGAGTAGTCGTAATATTTGGGCTCAGACTCATGAGGATTTTTGTAAGAATGTTTTTTCCCTACCACCCAGTGAAACCCACCCCCGCTGGAAAACCCTTCCCTATTTACGCTGGCTTGATGTGACGCCAGCTTTACACCCTCAGCTCCTCCCGCCTCCTCCTCCTCCTCCCCCTTCTACTATATCCTACATTGCACGTGGCACTTGAATAGAGCTGGGTTAACTTTCTTAAGTATTTCCACTCCTCTTGGTTATTATCCTGGACTCAGTACCCCTTATACCGTTATTTATCTATTTTTTCTATTTTATCTAGATGTGAAATTTATTTTGTACTGAGTGTGAATTCTTTTTTTTTTTTTTAGTATTGCGCATATTATTGTGTGTATATCTAATTTTGTTTTAGTCAACATGTCTGTTTGTACTGAACGTAAAATTTCTGTATGTGTTTGAGTCCAATTAGTTGGTTTGAAATCAGGTTTGATTAATTCATTCATAGAGAGGTTTAACCCTTTCTGCGTAGTTCAGAACGTAAGTTCTTCCAAAATTCAGGAAACCTAGAATTAACTGTAGGTTCTTCAGTGTTTTCGGAGGTTGGAGCAGCGCACATTTCTCTAGAAAGTTTGCTTCCAGACTTTTGCCTTCACTTGATAACTCGTATCCTAAGAATAGGACGTTGAGGTGGGCAATTCGTGATTTCTTAAAATTGAATTTGTACCCTTCAGAAGTTAACCCAAGTATTATGGTGTTCACTCTTTTTAAGTGCGCGTCCAAATCGTCATCTGTAAGATAGATTTCATCGACATAGGATAATGCCTCATCCTCTAACATTTGTAGTATTTCTGTTACCCTGGCTGAAAATAACCCTGGACTATTCTTGAATCCCTGGGGGAGACGGCAAAATTGTCATGTGTCCCCAAGATTGAGAAAGCGGTCAAGTGCCTAATTTCCGGTGCAATGTTTTGACAGAAAAACCCATTTGAAATGTCTAATGTGGTTTTATATTTTTTGCGCACAATGTTGTTTATCAGTGCTGCACTATGTGAATTTTGTACTGCAAAAGTTTTGCAACGAGAGTTCAGGTGTCTGTAATCCAAAACTAGACAATATGTATTGTCTGGTTTGAAGACAGGAAACAAAGGATTGTTCATAGATGAGGTGTATGTTTCAATCACCCCTTGATATTCAAGTTGATCTAAGATCTCCCTGACTTGTTTTTTAGCTTCTTGCTTGATTGGATACTGCCTCTGAGCAGTAGGTTGATTTTTTAACTGGATTTTGTGGTGAGGAGAATCCTCATCCCATCCTATGTGATTTTTACATAATGCTGGAGCGTGGGCCACAGCCCATTTCCTGGCATATGTATATTTTTTATGAATTGGAATGTGATTTGAGAAGGCTGGCATAATTATCTGTTCGCCGTGTGGGCACTTCCTAACAACTGCAGGTGGCCAGTCCTTTTCAGCTAGAAGTATGTCATAACCCTTGGAAAGCTTGTCACAGAAGAGAGCTTTTATTTTTCTAGTTATGTCCCCCTCCATCCGGAGTGTTACTTCATATAACTTGTGGGGTACACTAATCCTGGTGTCTGCAGTTTCAACCTGAATGTTTTCATTCAAGTCCACTGTCTCCAGGAGATCCTTCAGGACCTTGCGAACTATGGTTACTTCTGCTGCGTTATCTAGCATTGTCTGAGCCCATTCCCCGTTCTTGAGTTGTGTCCTCAGAATCCTCGGGATGTCTGATCTTTATGCTTGCTACCTTCTTTTTGGAAAATTGAGCTTTTTTACTTTGGTGAACGGGTTCTTTGTCTTTGGACTTGACACGTTCTTCTTTCTGTTCTGACCATCCTCTTCTTTCCGATTTCTGTGAGGAAGTCTGAAAAGATCGAGAGGGACGTGTGTCATTATCTTGATATCTATCAGGTTTTCTTAAAGTATCCCTATTTCTAAGGTTGTATCTTTTTTCAGAGGGTTCCCGTTGGGGAGAACTACCTCCTCGTTGAGGAGATCTTCCTCTGGACTGAGAGTGTTTCTCTTTAGGAGGTGTCTGCTTAGTGTTCTCCCACTTCTTTTTAGGAGTAGTGAGATTATTTTTAATAAAAGTTTTTTCAGGATTCTCTGTTAGTTGTGGTTTTAGTGGTTTCCCACCCAAACTATCTCTACCTAGTTCTTCATAATATTTAATGTCTGATTGCCACTGATGCTGCTTCTCCACTAATGTTGGCTAATAGTATAGCCGTGACCTGTTTGAAATTTTTCTGTAATTTCAGTAATTTCATATGACAAAGATTACTCTTCCACCTCTTGCTGATACTCCATTATTTATCAGTTTTTAAGTTATACTTTTCCTTACATTTACCGGGAGCAGTATAGCATCTGTGTCATTTTCTAAGATAGCAGCGTCATCTAAGACCGCTTGAGCTGCTGCTGCAGCTCTCTCTAATTCGGTATCACTATCCGGCATTTTAGTCGGCTGATAGTTTGCAGAATAAGTTTCAAGGAAACAAAGATTCGGTGCACAATATTTTGGAACACTGTATCCTTCAACGTTAAACAAACCATAAACTAATACATAGGATTTTCCGTCCTACTCAGTTTTGGCGGATATTATCCTTTCACCCACTCCAGACGTCTTTTGGAGTTTTTACGGGAGAAAGGGGTCTGTGTGAAAAGCACGACTGAGTTACTCTAGTATCTAGCGTTAAATTATCGCCTTATCAAACGCTGGGCGCCATGTAGTGTAGTTCCTATATTCCTAATAGGCTCTGCGCATTGGAATAATATATCCTGCAGCTTAGACGTGGGACTGAGGTCTCTGCAGAATATATTGGACTTAATTGTGAGTGCCAGCTAGCGCAGAGATCACTAGGAACTTTCTCGAATAAACAAGAAGGGATTAGTCTCTGACAACCATATAACATGACAACTTTGTTTCCCCAGAATGAAACGTATCTCTGGAGTCGCAGAAACAATAGACGGCTATTTCACTCAGTCAGAGGTGCATACTTCGTTTCACCAGAGTTTCTTAGAAATAGAGAGACGGGCGTTTTCAATAAAAGTATTTATTGAACAGTCTTATTTCTTAAGCATAAGAAATGCACTGCTACAATTGAAATGCTAGTTAAGAAGTACAATGCATATAATACGAATAGTATTATAAAATAGTACTGTAAAAGCATTATATGGTTTCTGAGCCATATGCATAAAATACATAGAATGCATAAAATACATACAATGATAAAAGAGTGGCTAAAAGTACTCAACTGGTGCTTCTAACATACGCCTACCCCGGTGTACCTAACCTAAGCATAGTACGAAGGAAAAAGTAAGTGAGGTGTAGTTTAAGTTTTAGTATTTCTCTGCCAAGAATCTGTTCAAGAATTCTCTAGGGATCTAATCGGCTCTGTACCTTGGTTTTAGAATGATAGAGGTCTTGTATCTCTCTCGGGACTCGATCTCCCAGCAACCCGCAAGGGTAGCCTGGAAACACCGGAGCTGGATTTCTCGGCAAGAGAAAAGACAGCGTCTTTTCAGTGCGTCAGTTGGAGGGTCGGCTTCCTTCGGCACTTGCAGCAGCAGGTCGTCGGGCAAGTAGTTAGTCGATCTGTTACTGAACCACCGTGTGTTTGACTGGGCAAATGTAGGCATATTTATACCCCTGAAGGTGCCGAGTCTGAGGTAAGATTGGACATAATATCGTTACTAGTGCCTCAATTCCTTGAAAACTCCCGGATTTCTTGGAAAAATTAGTATTCAAGCAGGGGAAGATTCCTGACTGCTGAAGGCTGGATTTACCACGAAATCAATGTGGATTCTCGGAGTTTAGTGGAAGTAGCCATGCCGTATTAGGGCTGCACAGGCTATAACTAAATACGGCAATGATTCTTTATGCCTATATAAGGACTGGGTGATTTATACCTATATATGGGCAAGAACCGGGAAAAATTACACTAGGGTCCTAGGTTCCCACATAACAATCCGATTTCCGGATCAAGGAACAGGTCCTCACTAGAGCAATACAGCAGAAAAAGTTCACAGTCTTGCAAAATGCCTCTCTGAAGATTTTCTCTGCTAAATCTGAGACTTCAGCTAGGTGGAGAGAGGCCTTTCAATTGCTTGCCTTTGAATTTAGATCAATCGCAGCACATGCCTCCTTGGTTCAGTCTTCAAATTTGAAGGTGCTTTGGAAATGACAAATGAAGATCTTCAATGTTCTTTGAGAAGCACAGGACTTCTTAAAAACAATTCGAAATTATATATATATATATAATATATATATATATATACATATATATATATATATATGATGCTCAAAACTCTTCTCATATGGTTAGAAAGAGGCAGCACTCACAATCCAAGAGGTGTACAGTTATTTAATCGTAGGGAACAAAAAAGCACATATATATATATACTCCAAAACTCCCCCTCACGAAGGAAAGACGAGTCGCACACTTGACTTTACTGTTTGCAGGTGTTTCATTCTTTGTTGAACAGCATGTGGCTATATCCTTATACATTTTGTTGGTTCCACGAACTTCCTCAGAGGCGAGCCAACACCCAACACGCCGCCAGCAACCACTACCAAAATGCCTTTCAATTAGATACTTTTTCCGGTCCCCAGATGGACTTTTATACACATTGCATTATGGGGCTTGTGGTGCTTAAGTGACATGTCCATTTAGATATATATATGTATGTAGGCTGGTATTAATTCCTGTTTTCTCATTTTCCTCTCTTTTGGTTTTTCTCAAGTAGGGTGGGGGTTGTGGTGGTGGGGAACCGATTCTGACAGATGCTGATGCTAGCTAGGGGTTTCGCGTGGCGTACTGCTAGGGGGATGCCCGCCACGTGGGATTTCGGGGTGGGTACGGTGGGGTTAAGTTAGCAGAAAAAAATTGAGTGGACTGCTTTGTAATTGCATACATAAGTGTGTTTTTTTCAAATTTGAATTTTATGTATTTTTGGTTTGATGAATGCTATCATTCTATAATGAATGTATAGAATCAAAATAATTGTGTGCAATGTGAATGGCTGGTTGAATTCAAGGAAAGGAAGTGCAATGTTAACTTGGTTTCTTTTTTTCTCCCCACAAGTGCTATTACTCCAGGAGACTTATTTTAAGTCTTAAACACCTAAATTGATTCTTCCAAAGCGGTATAATCAAGCCTATTTTGCTTTGGCTAATTTGTCAGTTCGTGGGGTGGCTATTATATTTTCTAATAACTGCAATTGCCAAATATTAGAAGTTAGTCACGATGTTCAAGGTTGCTGGATTTATGTACACGTTAACCGTAGTGGAGTAGTATTTGATCTCTTGAGCTATTATGGTCCTATATTTGATGATATTTCCGCTTCACTTCAAATGTATTATCTATTGTCAGTCTCTGAGGGCTCTATAATTTGGGAGTGGGGATTTTAACTTTATTCAAGATATTCGTCTATATTCTTATAATCCAGCTAAGAAACAACTAAGACCCAAATCGAAAAAGTTGATTCGTATGTTGAAAAAGGATTTTGCTTTGCTCGATCTATGGCGTCCAAGTCATCCAGGGCAGACAGATTATACATGTTATTCTTCCAGATATAAGTCTGCATCTCAAATAGATTCTTTTTTGATTGATAATCTGTTATCCAGAAGTGAGACGCTGATCATCTCCAATCCTTTTCTGGTCCTTCAGCTATTTATATTAACATCCAAATAAAGGGAACATAGCCTCAAAATATTAGGCGTTGGTGCTTTGACAAGTCTCTTCTTGAAGATGTGGAGTGAGTTGCTGCAATGCAGTCTTTTATTAGGCATTTTTTATTGATCAATGAGAAAACCGCACCTATCTTCTCTGTGTGGGAAGCTTTTAAAGCAGCCTTTAGAGGACAGGTAACAGCATATACATCAGCGCTGCGGAAACAACGCTCTCAGGAGATGCTTTCGCTTCAGGATGAGGTTGAAAAAGCTAAGGTTAATTTAGAGACGGCTAGGTCTGAGTCTCAAAAGACGGGTCTCCTTCAAGATTTAGCAGTAGCTAAAGATAATGTTAGGCAATTTTGTTTTCTTCAGGTAATCAAAGGGAGTAAGGTCTATAAACAAAAACTTTACAAAGAGAGTCAACATATAGGATACTATCTTGCCTGGTTAACAAAAACTCAGAATAGTCAAAATACAGTCACCCGGATTAGAGACCTGGTCTCGGATACAATTGTAGATTCAAAGGAGGAAATTGCAGGATTTGTTTTAACGGCATTTTAAAATGATATACAAGGAGACACAGGAAATTATTCAAGCATCACTAATACATTATTTTGTATCTTTAGAAATGTCCTCCATTTCTAAGACTTTGCAGGATTCTCTTGATAAACTTATTTCACAAGATGAAGTCAGCAAGGTATTGAAATCTATAGTTAACGCAAAAGCCCCAGGTAACAATGGTATTCCTGTTGGATGTTTTAAGATTTTTGGGCCCTTGCTTTTACCTTTTCTTACTAAATTGTATAATTTGAAAAACATGGTGAACTGATATCTAAACACTTTAAGGAAACTGTCGTGGTCTGCTTTCTTAAGAAAGACAAGGATCCTACCGCTAGTGGTTCATATAGACCCATAGGTCTTTTGAATATAGATTATAAAATCTTTATGAAAATCTGGGCAGCAAGGTTAACTCCAGTTGTACAACAGGTGCTCCATGTAGACCAGACAGGTTTTATTCGTCATAGGTCTATGGCTTCTAATACATATTTTTTACACAAGCAATCGACTACTTGTCAGTCAACAAGGTTAAGGCAGCAATTGTAATGCTTGATACTGGCAGGCTTTGTTTTCTAAACTATCTAAGTTCGGCTTGTCTGAACATTTGGTCAAAATGATAAAAGATTTGTACTCAGGCTCAGAGGAGAAAATTTAGATTTTCGGAGAATTGGCTGGTACAGTTAAGATTCGACGTGGGACCAGACAGGGATTCCCGCTGTCTCCCTTTTATTCTCACTTTTTATAGAACCCTTGGCAATTAAAATCCACAATAATCTCCATGCCTTCAATAGCAACTATGCCAAAAATGAAATTATTTGCAGATGAGATTATTTTATATTTATAAGCATAACCATCTAATATTTTAAATGCATTTGAGGAAATAGAAGAGTTTGCACGAATAAGGGGGTACAGACTAAATCAAGCAAAGACGGAGGTGTTCTGGTTCAATGGCCCATCGGTGTCACTGCCTTTTCTCCCTCAGCAGAATTCCTCTAATCCTATTAGATATTTAGGTTTATATGTAAATTGTTATGCTCATCATTTTAGGTTAACTTATGGAAATACCCTTGAAAAAGTTAAGAGGCTTTTAGATAGATGGTCTCTTCTTCCTTTAACGTTAATAGGCTGTGTATCATTGGTTAAAATGTCTATCTTTCCATTATTTGTATTTTTATTTACTCATCTTCCGACTAAAATTCCCAAATCATATTTTACCGAAGTATATGCATTAATCAGGAATTGTATATGGGCACAGAAATAGCCTAGAACCGCTTTATCAATTTTACATCCCTGGGGACCTCACCCTTTCCAATTTCGAGCTTTATTACAAGGCTGCATGATTAAATTTACTGGTTCCGCTCTCATTGGCAGCATCAAAATTTTAGAATTTGTGCAGGAGAATGCAATCCAATTACCAGTTTTTGTACGTTTTCCGAAACTCCCTAAAGAGTCGAGATACAAGACATTAGCTGACTTAGCTTGTCGTATACAAGTATTTTTTAATTTTCATAAAATTCCTAGATACCATCTATATTACAAAATTAGTGAATGTCAGCCCTTCTGCTCGCAGCTTTCTCAGGGTTTTTTGTAATTATGGCAGGAGGCGGGTTTTGAATATTTGGATGATATTTTTAGTACATCTAATTTGATTTCCAGCAAGATGTTGTCCCAGTAGCTAGGCCCTAGATTTCCAGTTTTAGCATTTAGTTTTAATCAAATTTCGAGCTTCTTAAAAACAAATTATGTTGTGACTAATAACGAAGCTTTAAATATAATAAATCAATTATACGGCCATGGCCTACGTGAAGTGGGCAATTGGTATTCTTGCCTGGTACAGCCGGGTCAGCAGAAAACGCTTGATAACTTTTTTCTTACACTATTGAAAGAAACTGGCTGTTGTGTTAGCAACAAAGAATGGCAATCTCTATGTGAAGTAGGCCATAAAGCATTTAGAGTGGCTAACTATAAAGGAATGGCCTATTTGTCAAGATGGCTAACCTATTATACTGCAAACAGAATATAAGGAGGGTCAAAAGGAGAAATATTTAAAGACCTGTCATTTCATCTCCAGCAGCAATACTAATACACAAAAGAAAATGAACGGTCTAGGTGTGTAGTTGTACAAATGACAGCAAGATCAGGCTAAAGTGAGTGTGAAAGTATCCATAGGCTGAGATATTCCCATCCGACCACCCATATTTTGGCGGAGTCTCATCATATGGGATATATTGTCATAACATCCAAATATGCCGCCCAAACCATCAGCCGATGGTGCGGAGTTGGATGAAAAGATGTACACTCAAGCCAAACTGATACTTAGGTGTATGTGCAGTGCTAATGTGAAAGGATTAAAATGAACGACTCAGACAAAAACCATTTATTCAAGATGTCTGGGTGTCAATGTTAAAAACACGCCAGGTAGTTGAAGCTTATGACTACACTGTGGCGCTTATGCAGATGGTCTAATAGAGTAATAAGAACCTATTATACACCTAAAAGACTGTATATATTTTTTCCGGCCTCCTCCGAGTTTTGTTTTAGATGTGGGGAACCAGAGATAGGGTCTTGGAACCACATTATTTTTACTGCCCTGGTTTATAGCAATTCTGGTCTGATATTTTTTCAAGGATTAATCAATTTTTAACTTTATCAGTCCATATTATCCCTACTATTGAATTAGTTCTGTCTGGATGTTCAATAGAGGTCCAACATTTGTCTAAATACCAACATTATTTTTGTTCAATAGCTAATGCAGTGGCCAGGTCTCTAATTCTACAAATTTGATGTCTGATAAGTCACCGTTGATACAGCAATGACAAGAAAAAACTGTTAAGACATATACATGGGAGGAAACATATGCCAAGCGGATAGGGTCGTTTAGAAGACTTTGTAGTGATCAGGTCAGGATTTTTCAATAATGCATTTTAAAATGTTTATAGTCACCCATACCCTTAATGGGTTATGAAATTAGGTTATTATGTATGTGGTATTTGACTATGTGCACTTTACTTCAGGGTATAAATGTGTTGCTGCTATTAATTTATTGCCTGATTCTGTACTGTTAGCACTTTATTTCTATAGCATTAGCACTTTATTGATGTATCTATGAATCAAAGGTTTCATTGGTAGAATGCTGTGGTGCTTCTTATATCATCAATATTTCTGGTTGTTCAAATGTTAGCATTTTATTGATATCGTATCAGCATTTTATTGACGGATTCTATTTTCGATCCGGTAAGGTTAGCACCTTAGACCGATTGCACTAGCACTTTCATCAATGTAATTATGAACTGATTGTTTGATTGGACATGAGTTGCTTTGCCTTTCTTGATTTCTTCTGATGCATTTGTAGCACTTTATCGCCATCACAATATTGCTTTACTTATGTATGCAGGAATTAACTGTTTCCTTGATGTAAGCTGTATTATGCAATTGAGGTGTTTTTCTTCTTTGTTGCAATGCACTGTTAGCACTTTATTTCTATAGCATTAGCACTTTATTGATGTATCTATCAATCAATGGTGTCATTGGTAATATGCTGTGGTGCTTTTTATATCATCGATATTTCTGGTTGTTCAAATCTTAGCATTTTATTGATATCGTATCAGCATTTTATTGACGGATTCTATTTTCGATCCGGTAAGGTTAGCACCTTAGACCGATTGCACTAGCACTTTCATCAATGTAATTATGAACTGATTGTTAGATTGGACATGAGCTGCTTTGCCTTTATCCGCTGATGCATTTCTAGCACTTTATCTCTATTACACTATTGCTTTACTTATGTATGCAGGAATTAACTGTTTCCTTGAAGTAAGCTGTATTATGCAATTGAGGTGTTTTTCCTCTTTGTTGCAATGCACTAAAAAAAGCATTAGTACATGAGCAGGAGGGTAGCTTGGTCAAGATTGGGGGGCTGAGGACAAGCAGGGCACATGAGAAAGAATAAAGGAGATGTGGAAACGGAGAGGAATGTGGGTTCAGAGGGGTAGTATGTGAGAGAAAATGCTACATTTTGCAAAATAACCAACATTTTTTAAGACTTTCAAAGCAAAAGGGGAGAGAGTGTGTGTGTGTGTGTATTTTGTCTGGTTTTTTGTAAAACATCCTTGTGAAATCCAAAAGACACCTCACCCCACCGACTGAAAGCACTGTACCTTACTATTCACCTGACAGTACATTTATTAGGTGGGTGTAACACCCCGAACACTCCCCCCAAAGCTACGCCCCTGAGCAAGGGTGACCAACCGTCCATAAATTTCACGGACCTTCCGTAAATTGGACCTCATGTCCGTTGTCCATGAGGGTCCCTTTTAAGGCTGCCTTTTGTCCGTAATTATGGCCTTGCAGGGAGAAGCACTGCTCCCCTGCGAGAAGCCTCAGCCCCCTGATGGGGCCGCCTCGCACTTCTCCTAGAGCACAAGAGCAGTGCCACCCTGCCCATTGTCATTCTGTATGGGGCTGATGATTGCCACATACAGAATGACAATGGGACAGTCTTGGCTGTTGTGGTGGTCTCCTCAGTCTACAGCAGGGCATGCTGTAAGATAGATAAAAGGCAAAACGCACATGCTGCAACGTGAGAAAACATTTAATATAAAGAAGCCTGTGAAACAAGTAAAAATCAATATTATATTCAACAAAGCCATGGTTTCTGCTTTTTTATTTTAAGCAACTAACAACCATTGACAAAGCCAATAGTCCTGGCTTGTTGTTGCTGTATTGATAATTGCTGTATTATATATCTGGATGCGATGACTGAAACAGCATAATCCAATTGGGCGGAACACTATGCTAAGCACAGATTTTGAGCCTAGATGTTTTAATCCACACCCTTAATTACATCAAACACCCCCTTTGAAGAGGCCCTCCAGTTTTTGTTTACCCCACTTAAAGTCCTGGAAACACCACCATGTCACAGTCACCTCACGTCCTGGCAGTTTGCATCATGCATGACTCATGACTTCTAAGTTTTCAGGTTGCCTATGTGCAGGGGCATAGTAAACCCTCAACCACCGCACCCCTTGCTTTCCGAACTATAGCAAGGGTGAAGTTCTTGATGGGCCTCTTCTCTCTGCAACTCTGCAGACAAAGGCTCAGTTCATAATGTGAAAAGGTGGGTGAGTAAATAAGTGAAGGAATGGGTGAATGCCTGGATGGATTAGTGAAAGGATGAATGGATGAATGAAAGGGCGAATGGATAGATAATGAAAAAGGATGGATGGATGAGTGAGTGGAAGGATGGATGGATGAGAGAAAAGGTAAATAGATGGATGAATGGGTGGATGAGTGAGAGCAAGGATGGCTGGATGAGTTAAAGGGTGGATGTAAGGATTGATGAGTGCGTGAAAGGGGTAGAAAGACAAATGGATGGATAGATAAGTGAAGAAGTGAAAGGGTGGGTGGATGGATGAGTGAACGGATAGATGGACAAATGAAAGATTGAATGAGTAATAGGGTCAATGAATGGATTCATAAATGGATAAGTAGATGGGTGGATAAGTGAAAGGGGGATGGAGAGAGAAGAGGAGGATGAATGACTGAAAGGGTGAATGGGTGGAAGGACAAGTGACTGGGTGGATGGATGAGTAAGTGAAAGAATGACTGGATGGGTGAAAAGGTAAATGGCTGGATGGATGAGCGAATAGATGGGTGGATGGAAGAGTGGATGGATGAGTGTACAGATGGATGTGGTGAAAGGGTGGATGGATGAATACTGGACGGATGAGTGAAAGGGTGGATGGAGGGATGGATGAGTGAAATGATGGATGGAAGGATACATGGTGGATAAGTTTGCAAATGGTTGAATATGTTTGGATATAGATGGTCACACAGATGGAAGGACAGCATGAATGGTGAAAGACTGAATGATAGATGAAAGAATTACACCTTGTAGCACCCATTATCTTAAGTAACATTTCCTATACATTGACTTTCACATTTATGTGAGTCATTGTCTCTATATAATGTGTGTGTGTGACGTATCGCACTCCAACACCCTGCCCTACATACTTGGAATGAGTAACACTATAAAAGAAATAAAATACACATGAGAGACGGTCTATGTGAAGACGAGGGGCACAATTGGAGGGTGGTGACAAGGCCACACTGGCCGGATCGGGGATCGGGTGTTTCACTTGGATGCTGGAAAGGGGGTAGGGCAGTTTAGTTACTGGGGGCTGGCAATGCAAAGTTCCTTGTATATTCAGAAGTTTTCAATCAACAATAAAAGCGGCCTCACTTATATTCAGGTGTGGTTCACCATTGTCTAATGACTAATGTACCTGCTGGAGCGAGATGCGAGTTTTGACTCGTCTAAGGTAGCAAGCTGCGCACATACTGAAAAACTGTGAAGTGCACGATTGTCTGAACCTAATATAAACTAATTTCGACTTGGACTTAAGTGGTTGTCTATTTACTTACTTATATACTATTGGCGAACTCCTCTGATGTGTTTTTAAAACTTACCTTTTGTCCCGAAGTTTTGTCCTGAATTTTTACCTGCTGTCCAAAATTTTTGTCCTGAATTTTGACCCTTTGTCCTGAATTTTTACACTTACCGTCCTGAATTTGCACCCATGCCAGTTGGTCACCCTACCCTGAGCATGGGTTGCATACAAAAGAGCTCGGAAACACAAGGCAGTAATTGCCTCTCCGTATTTATGAGCTGTCATCAACACATGCACTAACTCGGAGTTAATTTAGTGCTCAGAAGACCCCAGGCCTTACCTACGCCAGTGACAGCAATTTGCCGAAGCTTTCACTGTGGAGGCACTTTTTGGGTTAAGACAAGGCAGACTTTAGAACAACTGCAGGTTGTATGCAGTAGCCCAGTCCATAGCACCTACTCCCAGGCTTCCAGATCATAAGGCTAGCAGCTGACAGCTGACATTTTTAAACAAGGAAGCTTCCACGTTGGTGGTGTCTTCACCTTCCACACAGCTTTTGGTATGATATCAGTGTCAGAGCACTGTGCAAATAAACAAAAGCCTTTTTCCTGTAGGGAAAAGGCTGCTTACAATAGCACTCCCGCTTCTCAAAGACCCTCTCTGTTCTTCTCCCATGCTAATGCGGTTTCACAACAGGACCAAGATTATTTTATTGCCCCGGGATGCCAGGACATTTTCAATCCACTTCCTCAGATCTCCAGGATAAAAGTGGGACGCTGAAGAAAATAATCCCCTTTGCAGTCTTGTATTTCATTTTTAGCTACAATATGTTTTAATTTCTAAGATCTTTTTCTCTTGTAGTTTATTTTTAGCTAGCGATTTTGTTATTTTACACTTTTTTTTCTTCCTTGCAAATGAATATCTTGCCCCCCTGCTATTTCATGCTTCTGGGCCTTTTATGGGTTTAAGTTGCTCAACCAAATTATAGGCAGAGCCTTTCACACTTCATGAGTTTATGGAGTGTTTGCTTCCTGCCTCATGGAAGGAAGGTAAAGGAGCGAATTATTTTTTTAATAAAAATGATGACTTCAATAAATATTTTTGTCAAATTAGTAAACTCATTTCCTTTCACACTGTGGAACGCTTACTTCATAGAACGACTAGCTTCACTGCAGCAGTACTGTAGGCCTCTAGAATGAGAGGTATACAGTATAATGAAGGCATTTTTGAAGGCTATCTACAATTTCATGTTGATGTTTTTTGGCTCTGGCAGCTACTTTAATTCATGAAAAAAGGGCGCGTTTCACTTTTTGAACTTAGACGTTTGGAAAAGTCTGCAACTGTTACATGTTTCAAGGGGCTCGCTTAGAAAGCACAAATCAGCGTGAGCTTGCTGTGATACCTTTAAACTGATTTGTATGTTGGACTGTTGTTTCTAGGCTATACCAGAAAGGAATGATTACTGTGCACCTAAATCTCCAATCTCAGGAAATGGTGTAAATGCTGAAATACACATTGAAGCACTGAGTACTATTAGAGCGGAAAGCAACATATGGATCTTCAAATAATACATTATTTCTTTTAAGCTGTGCTGTTTATGGCTTTTGCTTTGCACATTACAAGGAAGATCATTTAAGATTTTACGCCATGTTTCTGTCACAAAGGTGACGCAAATTGTCACAAAATCATTTTTTCCCCCCGATATTGGGGCATATTTACAAGGGAGGAGGTGGAGTGAGGCGTTAGCCTTCCTGGCTTAAAGCCTCGCTCCGTCAATTTAGAAACGCAGGTCTATTTACAAGAATATGGTGCAGCCCTGAGTTTCCCACTTAGCAGCCTAGCACCAAGGCAGGCACCCTTGCACCATATGCAAGGGTGCAATGTACGGGAATATTATTTATGTGCAGCACACAAAGAAGCTCCAAAACAGGACCTTCCTGTACATAAAAAATCATTGGCCTTTTGCTGTTTGCATATGTGCTGCACAACTCAGCACACATCAAAACAGCAAAAACAAGGAGAAATAAAACATTTCTCCTTGTTGCGCCAGGGTAAGACCAGGTTTTCCCTGGTCTTAATTCTGGCACTGCTTCCTATTTATGCCGCCCTTGAAAATAGGGGGCACCAGCAGAATCAATGGGTGTTGCGGTGGAATGCCCACAGCAGCACCCATTACGCTCCCCTTTCATGCTAAGCATAGCGTAAAAGGGAACCTTATTTACAAAGCACCGTCAAGCCGTGTTAAGTGGCTTAACTCTGCCTTGTAAATAAGGCAAAGTCCCTCTTGCCACAGGAACATCGCTAAAAGTAATGGTGCTGTGGCGATAGGGGCTGGTAAATGCCCCTTACTTTCCAGTGCTAACCTTGCTTAGCGCAGGAAATAACATGAAAGTAACGCAAAGCAGCGCAAAGCGCTGTTGTGCATTACTTTGCGCCATGGCGCTGTACCATGGTTGGAGCATGGGCATTCCTATGCAATCACCCAAGGTTTCTGACGCTAAACCCATTTTACTTAATAAAGTAGACAGGGTTTAGTGTCACAAAACTGCGCCCTTTTGAAGTAGGTGCAAGGGAGGAGAAATGCTTTCATTTCTCCTTCTTTTTCCGACTTTGTACGTGTGCTGCACTGTACAGCACACCAACAAAGAGGGAAAATGGTTTAAGTCAGTCTATGCATAGTATTTTGTACTGGAAGGGTACCCTTCCAGTGCAAAACCTCTGCTAGACTCACAGACAAACTCTTGCACCATGGCTCAAAGGTAACTCTGAGGTGCATGGTAGCTGATTTCAGCGCCGGTGCTAGGGAAAGGAGAGGAGAGTGCCATATTTCAGTAAATTTTGAGATATCCTCCTCTCTCCTTTTCACGCAGTGTAGTGCAGTATTTGCCGCTGCTGCACTGCTCTGCGTAACAAAGTGCTAAATCAGCCCCTACCTGTCTATTAACATCAGTGCTAAACTTACATTTTGACGTAAATCTTCATTTTTATTGCAATTGAAGTAAATCCCCCCACTGCTGTGCAGACTGTCTTATCCTTCCCTCTAATTTCCACTTAGCAACTCTCTTCGTCTTAGAACATTGTGTAGCCCCCCTGCACTCCCAGGAGACACTTATTAATGAAGAACTCCCACCTAGGACATCACTGGTGCATGAGGACTACTCTTGCGGAATTGTAGCACCTCAATTCTTTCCTATTTGTAATTTATTCTGGGTTGCTCAAGGCTTCCAGGGCCCACTCAACAGAAAGACGGTTTCTTTTGTTTAATTCTGCCAATTGTTTGCTCCCCCTCCCCCTTCTTTCCTGTCTTCCCTTGTCATTACCATGCATCACTCCACTCCTCCTCTTCGTGAGGTCTCTAATCTTAGCTATCTCTCACTCTATTTAATTTGGTCTTTGGGCTACACACTCACTGTGCAATAAATCCATGTTCATTTGCCACAATTTCCCTTATATTAACCCCCAATTTTCCCGAGTTACTGAATCTAGAATTTCCGATTAAACACTGAAAATCTGGCGGGCTCTTACTACTTCGTGCTCTTCTTTTTACCATACTCTACATTCTTCTAGATATGGCAGTGGGATGAACAGTCTCTTCCACCCATCATCAATGCTTGTGAGCCCTTTGCCTTCTCTCTCTTTTGATCCTACCCTTCCCTTCTTTCCCATGCCTTGCTTTCCCTCCTTGCTCTTCCCTTCCCAGGTCCCATCTCTGTCCTACCCTCGACCATCAGAATTGCACCATTCTTACTCCAGAAGGAACCTTTGTTCTGGGAACCTCATAATTTAGAAAATTCAATTTGTTCTAGCCTTTCCTAGCTTGACTTTTGCTCTGTTGCTGAATAAAATGTTGCTTTTTATTACTGTACGAATTGCCTATGTGCTTCATCTTTATGACAGTACTTTTTCTATTGGCATCAGTTTCTGCACTGTTCTTGATTCTTGTTTGCACCGACTGAGTACAACACTACAGGCCTCTTCTTCCACCTTCACTTCCGGCATCTCATGGGCTGCATCCTGAAACCAGTACATCAACTCAGGATCCGTACCCTAAAAAGGGACACTTGGCACCCAGCCCTAACCCTATGAACTTGGCACATCGGGGTCTGACTGGTTTATATCCCCTGTTGCTATCAGACAGCACAGACTGCCCTTCCAGGTCAGAAGTAGCCCCTGAATTGAAAATAACCTCACCTACCTGATGGCTGTGCCTGTGGGCAGGGTAGAAATATGGAGGATGATTCTCCTTGATGAATGTGTGACAGTAGGAGTCGCCCACCCCACATAGACCATGACCAAGGGGCCTCCCTGGATTAGGTTTCTTACCATTGACTTAACAAGGAAAGGTAGGTCCTTTCTTGTATATTCACAAATAGAATAAACATATGGATCCTAAAAGCCCTGATGAATGCCTCAGACCTTTATGTAGGCTAAGTTAAGGGCAGAAACATGTTGGCACCACAGAGGTACATGAGGGCCATTATACCCAACAACCTCATCTGAACATACTTTCTGAGTAATCTTTACTCATACCAAGGATACCACCCAATAAAGCAATTCTTGTTGTTTTTCCCAAGTTAGTTTTAGTTATTAAAACTGGATCCAAGATAATTGACAGATAAATAATTTCTAAGAGCTCCCTCAAGACAGTCCCCCTTGAGGTTAAGCCTTCCCTAGTAGTACCATCTTACCAAGGTGAAATGAGGTGACTTATTATGAAGCATGTCACATTACGTGTGAGTCCACCTCATTAAATTAATGGAATTATTCAGATTTCAAGTAGGTAGATAGCATAGGTAGACATAGAGGTTCTCAGAGTAGGTACTAGCAAAACAGAACTGTACCTATTTAGCAGACGGCCGAGTCACTATGTGTTGTGAAAATAACCTCAAGCCCGTTGCTTTCAACTCTGCAGATCTCACCTGCCTGCTACCACTTACACTTCTGTTGGGTCCCTGAACCTTAATCTCAGGGTCAATATCATCAGAGAATCTCAGTGGGCTACCTGTGGGATTTTCACTCTGTTTCCCTAGTGCCTAAAGCAATTCGATATCTATGGATGCAAGCTAAATGCACACTCCGAATGACAGATACTCTGTCTTAGAAACCATCCCCTGCTTTCCAGGATGGCAATAGCCATGGGCCAGTCACAGACAATGCCATGAACTCTTCTCACCCTGAAAGTCTTGCTCTTCAAGTACTGCATTGGGGAATCCAACTTCTTCACCACCAGTGCTGGCTGGCACAAGCATCCTGCTCATGGAGGCCTCTTTACCATAATTTGCAGAATTCTCAGATACCACAGTCTACCCCTGGGCCACCTTCGGATTCTGAGAAACTGGGATGTACTCTACTTCATACCACCATAAAACATCCTACTCCCAGTCTTACACAGGTTATTCTTAAGGGCTGCCTACCTGAGGGCAACCATGCAGCAAAAGATGAGGCCCCACACTGGTTCCCCGCTGCAAGCAGTGAAATCAGAGGCCCTTTCCTTGGGAGATGTCAAAGGGTGTCTTCCCGTTTTGGTACCTATGTTTCCCTTCTCCCTTAAGTGGTCGGAGTCTCAAACATTCCGTTAAATCGGGGCATTTTTAGTACATCTCTGTTTCTAACACACTAAAACAATAATAAATTATGTAGAATACTGTTCCATGATGGCCGACATGGAATCAGTCGATGAGTGGTGCTGCAACAATGAGGAGCGATTGTTGACAAAAGCATTTAAAAAACAGATGATACTGGTGATGAAGCAATCTTTTTTTTCCTTGGCCATACATTGGTGCTTTTCTCAGAGCCTGCACCTCACCGAATGATGTCATCTGTAAAAGAGTCCCTCATGCTTTCAAATGGAAGCAGGAGCAGAGTCCCTCACGCTTTCCAATGGAAGTAGTAGAACACACCCAAATAACCAACAGAACACATCTGAGATTAAAATGCTCCTATGGGCTAATGTGATTGACAATGCCCAAAGCCGATGACCAATGGTTGCAACCAAAGAAGTGTATTGCTAAAGGAGGCCCACCCAAATGACCTTAAATTAAGAGCAAAATACAACAAATACAATGGCCTTACTTATGAGGCACGGTGCCGCAAGCCATTTGGCTACACAGCCGTGCGTTAATTCCGAAGCAAAGGGATGCGTCAAATCTACAATGATATGACGAATCCCTGTGCTCCCACCTGCGCTGGCCCACAATTAGCTGCCATAAGCTGATGCAGCCACCCTTAAACTATGGTGCAAGGGTGCCTGCGTCACGGGGATGATCCTGCACAAACACAATCACAAGATGTGATTTCCTCTTCCTATGTGTGCTGCAGAATGCAGAATGCAGAGAAAGAGTGAAAAAACGAGGAGAAATGAAAATATTTCTCCTCGTTGCACCTCCCTATGCCTCCCCTGGAAAGGCGTAGCATTCTGACGCATTTCCAGGTGTACAATTTTTCATAAATCTGGAAATGCGGCAGAAGTCATAGGTGTTGCATGAGAACAACCACATCAACACCCATGCCACGCCCCTTCCAGGCAAAGTGTTACGTGTAAAGTGACCATATTTACATGGACACTAAAAGCCATGCAGGGTGGCTTACGTAAATAAGCCCCAACATGTTTACCATGAATGGCAATCCCCACATTCGTAAGACCTACAAATTGGAAATTAACTTTTTTTTGTGGGATGTATGCTGCACTATTTGGGTTGCCATCTGGCCAGTTTTTAGTCATCATGTCTAGTAGTCAAATGCCCTGGCAGCAGTGCTTAATATGAGCCAGTGGTTTCCGGTTCTCAGCACCGGCACATAATTGGTTTCCGCTGCTTGGCACCTGCACTTAATTGTCCTCACCACACTTATGACACTGCCACATGGTGGCGCTGCTCATCTAACTTAGAGATGAGCAGAACAACGGTTGTTCATGAATGCATTATAAATTAAAAAGTATTAATACCTGTCCTCACAGCCATTCCTTTAGCTTTGGGGACCTGTAATATTCTGAACTATCACACTTGCAGGTGAGAGAGATGGTTAGTAATTGTTTTGGAACAGTTATTGGTAGCGATGTTGGGGCAATTGGTGTTGCAAGCTTCAGTGGCCTTCTGGTCATGGCCCTGGCACTTGGTTTTTACAAATTAAGCACTACCTGGCAGGTACAAAAATGAAGAAACTCTCCAAAAGCTGGTATTTTTTCCTCTTATAAGTAAATACTTTAAACAGTAAACATGAGAAGAAAGCACTATATAATGTGTTTTAAAGCTACTTTAATGATCCTGTACTGATAGGTAAATTAAAGAAAAGAAAGGCAGAAAACCCTTGCTAAAAATTAATACGGATAATATATTAAATGAATTGCTTCTTAAGTATCATGCCTGGGCATCTGCAGAATCTTAAAATATGAACACATGGCTGGTATTTTTCTCTGGGAAAGGTGGCAACCCTATATAATATGGATTTATGAAAATACTTCCAACAATAATCCTGGATTTCATATTAGTTGCCTTTAAACATTTCCTGTAGCTTTCCTTTTTGCTTTGATTGGCAACATAAAAAGCACATACGTCTCTCTATCAAATCTTTAAATACATTTTTTTAATTGTCGTTTTATAAACCCTGCTCCTTATGCATCTGAAGGATATGGTGTGTTTACACGATGATATTGGTTAATAAAGAAGGTGTTGCAGTTCACAAGAGTTCTTGAATCAACTATACAAGTGTTTAAAGAAACGATGCCAACTGGTTTTCTGAGAAGGTTCTGTTTAAGAGAAAAAGTTAAATAATTCTGCATGGGTTATTCAAATGCTTTTGCAGCCCTTCTATGATTTCAAGAGATCTACCAGAACTTTAATATGTGCTGAATTTGTGAGGAAGGAACATCATGGTGAATGTTCTTAGGGGATTAAAATAGACATTTAAAAAAAGTACCATTCACGCATTGGGAAGACATTATACAAGAAAGTGACATGAGTGTAAATACAAAACCGTAAAAGTAAGACTCAGTAGTGACGATAATACCTGGTATTCATATGATATAATAAAGAATTACTCTGTACTTCAAATGGTGCATGGTCTGTTATCATTTCAAAATCTTTAGTGTGGCAATTTGTGTAATGTAACAGAAGCAAATAAGTCTTGCATATTTTGTACTTGGCTGGTATAACAGAGGAATTTCGTGCACTTCTTCAATTGGACCAATGTTAAAGACAAAGTCTAAATAATACCAATTTCACTGGCATATTTGCTCTGTGATGTCTTGGTCATTAATGTGATTAACGTGAGGAATCCGGCATTTTTGTAATGGAGATTACTGTGTGTAAATTTTGGATGGCTGAAGCCTGATCGATGTCAGTGTTGAATTGCTCTCTGCGAATAACCACTTCCTTGCTCGGACGTTTATTGGGTTATTCATTTAGAATCTATTGGAGGGGTGTGTATAATTGGTTTGGCCATGTATGCACAAATGTTTAAGAGTTCAGGACTTTTACAACAGGTAGGATGGATGTTCTCTCTGACTGGTATTGTGTGGCCGTGGTGATTGCCGTGCATCAATGTTTTTTGTGTTAAAGACTGATCTTGATGAGTTTTTCACAGAGTAGCTATATTTGAATCATCACTTCCTTTGTAATCAACAGTTGTTAGGTGAATGCCATTTTGGGAACTTTTGTGAAACTGTAATAGGTTTGACAAAGCAAAGAAGCAGGCTTGGAAACTTCTGGGACTCTGTGATCGCTTTTAGAAGGTGACAGTGTTCAGGAGGCTGCTCTGGTGGGATCTGGTTGGTGGTAGTGTTGATTAACTCACAAGGGGGAGTAGTGTGTATGGGTCTCTAGATTCGAGGTGGCACTTGCTCTGTGAAAAAACTACTGCCCTCACTCACATAATTGTGAAATGCTTCATCATCAGGCTTGCTTCAAAACACACCTGCGCCGGCCAACGCCTGGGGTGGAGCAAAAGGGAGGGGAAGACAATACAAACACATATAAATAATAATATACGTGACGGATCCTGGGATCACTGTAAGAAAAAAGTGCAGTGAGAATTAAAACTAGTTCAGTGGTATCTCTTAGAAGTAAATGTATTCCTAGATCCACCGACTAGGATTAAAAAAGTAAAGGATGGTAGTGACAGGACAGTGTTAGGAGTTTTTTACACCCCTCTTTACTGCCAGATTGTCGACATGTTTCACCTGCTTTCTAAATGCCTACAATTTCAGGTCATCACAGCCTTCATCAGGGCCTTTCAGATCCCAGAACTCAGAAATATATGACTCCCCTCAGAACCCTCAGTGTTGGGTCTCTGAAACCAATTGTTCGCATAATGAGGGGACCAATTAGTAACTTACTCCAGAAAATCGAGTTTTCAAATAAGCCATTCTTAAACTGTCGAGTTAGAGGAGGAGACCCCCTATAGTCACACCAAGAATGGTCTTAATTTTGGAGCTGCCTTCTATTTACTTTACCCTTGTAAATAGGGGCAACATCAAAATCAATGGGTGTTTCGGTGGAACGCCCACCACAACACCTGTTGCCCTTCCCTTTCACACTAAGTATAGCATGAAAGGGGGCCTTATTTCAAGGCAGTGATAAGCCACGTTAAGTGGATTAACGCTGCCTTGTAAATAAGTCGAAGCCCCTACCGCCATCACAATGTCCAAAAAAGTGACGTTGTGGAGGCGATCGGGGCTTGTAAATATGCCCCTAAATACTTCCTCAAATCAGCATGTTTATTAACCCATGCTGTTAAACATCATCATAATCAATAGATGTATATTTATTTCATTTTATTAAAACACATGTTTACTTTGGGATTCTCTTTCTGTTTGTGCTACAGATGAAAGCTGTTAATTGTCTACTTTCTTTGCATTTTTGCAGCCTTGCCCAGTTTACTGAAATTGGGCTGGAATCTTCACTGGAATTTCTACAGATAACCCTGCCACAAGGAATAGCTCTGCTCCATTTAATCGATTGCCTAGCAAAGGCAACAAGGAACAGTCTGCGGTTTAACTGCCAATGGCCACAAAATGGCTGCAAAATCCCATGAGAAAATCTCAATTCCTACAAGAATAGCAGCATCTCCATATCAGAGCGACCTGATCTCAACTTTCTATCTCGAAAAGAACAGGCATCCTGATCTGTCGGTCCCCAGGAGCGGCAGGCACCTTCTGCAAAGCTCTGCTAGAAGCAGCCATTAACCTAGCCAGTACGGCAGCAAATTTTACTCACCATGGGGATTTTAACTTGCACTTTGATGAGTTGGGAGCAGCTACAGAAAAGGAATTAGCACAAGACCTCCTGACTCTACAACTATCATAAAAAGTTTCATGAGCTACCCATGTCCAAGGACACTGCCTCGATCCTGTGTTCTACAACTTTGAGAACCTTACAGGAAATGACCCCATCCCCGTCCCATGATCCGACCACTTCCTCATTCCCCATTCATGGTGCCCTCGGGTCTCCACTCCCCATGCCCAACCTTCAATGACCTTTAACCGACCCTGGTTCAAGCTCCCTCTGGACAAGTGGGCCCAAGAGCTAACAAAGACTTCTGCAGCTGTATAGAGGACTCGCTGAACTTGGTCCTCCCTAAAACTATGATAAAAAAAGAATGGCCCTTATAAATCTCCCTGGTACTCCTCGGAATTACGCAATTTAAAACAGTGTTGCAGGGGCATGGCCAAGTTGGCGACCACGACGGACGCGAGTTTGTGAGGCTCCCGGTCCCGGCCCCAGCTCTGACCCATAAATAGCTTCTAAACCCCCCCAGACAACGATTCCTGAGGCCTGCACGTCGGGGGTCTCAGAGCCCGACTCGCCTGTGCAGGAGGGGCCGCTGCAGTTGCCCGGCGCGGCGTTCTGCCTCCAGCGACGTGGACTCTGCCCGCGCACCGCGCTGCCTGGGTGACTCGGCCCCGGGGAGTACAGCACCTACCCCCACCGGCTGGCGGGAGCGGAGAGAGCGGGGGCTACGTGGGCCCGGAGTGCGGTGGTTTGCCGAGCACATAGGACGGCTGCCCCTGGAGAGGAGGTGAGCGGTGGGGCGAGCGCTCACGGTCGGAGTTGGAGCTGACTGCGGGAGCGCGAAAATCGAGGCCCAGGCTTCGGGGCCTAGCCCTGGTGGGGTGGATGGCGGCGAAGGCACCCAGCGCCCCGGTGTCAGGAGCGGACTGCTCCTGGGGGTCTCCCTAGCTTGCAATATCCTGCGGAGACCGGAGAGGAGCGAGACTAGGACGGCGCCGCCAGAGGAGTGAGGCCGGCCGGGATTGGTGGGCCTCCGCGAAAATCGAGGCCCAGGCTTTGAGGCCTGCCCCTGGGGGACTGGTATGTGGTTGTTGCCCTACCGCCACGAGGCCCAGCACAGTGCAGTGGGGGAGCCTCCTCACGCCCGCGGTGGCCCACTGGGACTGGCAGAGACTGATCAGCGGCACCTGGAGAGTCTCTGGAGCACCCACCATCAAGTGTCAAGGGGGCCTGGCCGGATTTGGGGGCCCATCCACAGCCTAAGGCCCGGGCTTCGGGGCCTAACAGGGGGGGCCCTTCTTCAGGGAATCAGCCGGATTGTCACGGCCAGGTGTGGCATAGGGGCACAACCGCAAGCCCTCAGAGAACACGCAGCGCAGGGGGGTCCCTGCCCGGGAACTGCGATCCAAAGTGTGCGGACACCCACTCCCCTTGGTGACCGGGCCGTTAGGAGAGTTGGGGGCCGGGAGTGGTGGAGTTCCCAGAAGGCCTAGGATGATTGGGGCCTAGTCGGCCGGGACTGAGATCTCTGCTGTTCGGCGTGGTGCTGTGATGTGTGATACTTGTGGAGGCGATTGGCCCACGTGGCAGTGGTGGGTCCAGCGTGGCTGCGGGCTGGTGGGGCATCGTACCTCTTCTGGAGCCGTTACACAGCAAGATACCCAGGGATATAGTGGTTGGTTTGCCATGTCGACAGGGCCACGCAGGGGTGGCCGCACAATAACAGACATGCTGACGAAAGGGGCCCCTAAAGGGGAGAAGAGCCCGTCGGCCCCGGCAGTAGGCAAAGACACTGTAGGGCGGGAAGATGAGCGAGCCCCCATAACCAAAGCATTCCTGGAATCCTTATTCAACTCCTTGCGGGAGGATTTCCAAACTTTGAAACAGGACATGGCGGGCGAGTATCGTGAGCTCCGCCGTGATGTGGACGGCTTGGGGGAACGGGTAGCCGCAGTAGAAGATCCGGACCAGACCAGGAGTGAGGAAGTGGAACACTTACAGGAAGAAGTGCTACGCCTCCAGGAACAACAGGTGGACTTACAGGCACACGCGGAGGACCTTGAAAACAGTTCCCGAAGAAATAACATAAGAGTCCGTGGTGTACCATCCAAGGCGGAAGGGGATAGTGTCACCCTTTTTCTGCAGGGCCTGTTCCGAGAGATCCTTGGGGAAGGAGAAGATTTCGTAATCCGCATCGACAGGGCTCACAGGGTGGGCTTGGCACGCAGAGTGCCCGCTCCTCCCCCGGATATCCTAGCATTCCTACCTGACTTTCCGTTGAAGGAACGCATAATGAAGGAGGCACGCCTGAAACAGCCTCTCCGATATCAAGGACATCAAGTGGCATTATATCAAGACCTCTCAGCCATCACCCTGCAGAAGGGGAAGGCCTTCAAAATTGCCACTACATTCCTACACGACAAGGGAATTCCATATTCTTGGGGTCACCCCTTCCGGCTTGTCTTTAAGTGGAATGGCGCCCTACAACAGCTCCGGTCATTAAGGGACACGTGTGCCCTGTTAGGTATTGAAATGGCCGAGACTTCGACAGTAAGCAAAGAGGCGGGGGTTCCTCGCAGGGGAGATCTCCACGTTCCTCAGGGGATGAATGGCAGCCGGTGAGACGCAGACGGTCGCCCAAGGTGTCACTCAGGCCGGACCCGACGACGATGGCCCAGGAACAGGCGGCGTCCATCCAGGAGGTGTCCAAAGACACAGCAACGTCGGATTGAGGCGTTTCATTGAAACAGGGGGGGTCTTTCTTCTCTTAGCTCTATCACCATGCGGCTCTGAGGGGGGCTGGGCAGGGGAAACTGGGGTCGCCAGTGTCACGTTTCCCTCTACTGACTTATACCACTGGCTTGAACAAGGTAGTGACTGGCCTGGGACTATACTGAACACTTGGGGGTCCAGAGTTGGGGTTAGGGAGGGTACGGGTGGGAGACTGGAGTTGGGGATCAGGGGATGGTGCAAGTTTTCTGGGGTAGCATTGTTGGGGTGGGGGATTCCAGGTCCGAGTATGGTTGGCTGTGTGTGCTGGGGTGACTTCGCAGGTGGCTGGCAGTTGTGCATGGGAGAGGCAGGCGATGGAGGCTTGGCGAGGGACTGGGGGGGACAGGCTGCAGGCCTGGCAGTGAACGGAGTTGCAGAGCTTGGGGGGTTGGCGGTTGTCTATGCCGATGACTGAACTACGCCTCCTCACTTTGAATGTGCGGGGCCTTAACAACCCAGTAAAGCGCAGGGCGGTCTTGTCGCTCCTGGAGTACTTGAAAGCAGATATTTGCCTTCTCCAGGAGACACATCTATTGCCCAAAGATTGCCATAGGTTGAAATCTCGCCACTTTCCGACGCAATTTTTTTCTTCTGCCTCCACGAAGACAGCAGGAGTTGCCATACTCGTGGCCCAACATTTCACGGGTAAGGTCCTACAGAAGGGAGCTGAAATTAAGGGGTGGCTGCTTTCCTACAGGTTCTCACTGGGAGACGACACTTTCACAGTCAGCTCTGTCTACGCACCTAATGAGGGACAAGAGAAGTTTTTTCACCAAGCGCTTAGCGAGGCGGCCACGTCACCCGATAGACACGTCGTAGTTGGGGCGACTTCAATTTAGTCTTTGATAACCTTTTGGATAGATCGGGGCAGCGCTCCTCGCAGTCAGGCACCCTATCGGAGAGAGGGAATTGTAGAATGAAAGAGTTGGGGATGACTGACCTCTGGAGGAGCTTTCATCCAGGAGTCAGGGACTACACATACTACTCTAACGCTCACAAGACGTATGCACGACTGGACTATCTATTGACATCTACTTCCCTTACGGCGCTGGCGACTCAGGCAGATATAGGGGCAATGGCGCTTTCAGACCATGCTCCGCTCTCTGTGGTGTTCTCCTTCCCACCCCTCACTCGCACTCCGCGCTGCTGGAGACTGCGCGATACGTTGCTTCATCGGAAAGAAGTGGTGGACAAAATCAAGGGGGGCATAACCGATTATCTGGCACACAATCAACCTGCTGAGGAACTGTCGGCACGAACCCGCGAACTGGAAAGGATACATCAGCGGACAGGGGCGCCACGGGTCTGGAGATAGCTGCGTCTGGCGCGCCAACAGTTAGCGGCTTTAGACCAAGATCGGGCCAAATATGCGGCCCTGAGGGTGCGGCACATGTATTACACGGGCAGAGACAAGTGCGGGCATCTGCTGGGGCGGGCGCTCAGAGAATTGCAACAGCGACAAGCGGTGCCGGAGATAACCCCGCCGGAGGGATGCAGAGTGTCCGGGGACGGGGACATAGTGAACGCTTTTAGCGATTTCTACACCTCATTATATGCCGGAGCCCGGCTCGATCCCGCGGATAGTGAGGCCTTTTTAAAGTCTGTCGTTCTGCCAGCCCTGTCAGCGGAACAGTCGGAACTTCTGGACGGTGCGATCCGGCCGGAGGAGGTGATATCAGCGATATCGTGCCTCAAATTGGCTAAGGCGCCGGGCCCGGACGGCTTTACCGCAATTTTTTATAAAACCTTCTGCTCCCAGCTGGCCCCGCTGCTGACCGCTATTTTTAATTCGTTCTCAGACCCCGGTGCTATCCCGAGAGATCTGATGGATGCCACTATCTCGGTTATCCCTAAACGACCGTACGCAATGCGAAGCCTACCGGCCCATATCCCTCCTTAACATAGATCTCAAACTTTACACTGGCATTCTTGCGGCCCCGCTCATGCAGGGACTGGTCGACCCGGACCAGGCGGGTTTTATCCCCGAGCGACAGACTGCCGATAATACTAAGAGAGCGCTCCACCTGATTGAACGGGCCACGAGATTGCCAGGTGAATACATGATGCTGGCGATTGACGCCGAAAAGGCGTTTGACCAGGTCCATTGGCAGCATCTGGAACAAGTGCTGATAAAAGCCGGCTTGGGGGCCAAATTTCGCACATGGGTGTTGAATTGTTATACTTTACCCATGGCGACGGTGCGTGTTAATGGATGCACATCGCCTCGTTTTCCCATCGAACGCGGGACCCGGCAGGGGTGCCCACTCTCCCCTCTACTTTTTGCTCTATACATGGAACCACTGGCGCAGGCCTTGCGGACGGACCCTAGAGTGAAGGGGATCAAATTTGGGGCATACGTCCATACAATCAGCTTATATGCTGACGATGTACTCCTCTCTTTGGCCGCTCCAAGAGATTCGTTGCCGGCCAGCGTCGAGATCCTAGACGCGTTTGCAGGGGCATCCGGCTTTAAAGTTAATATGGCAAAATCGCTGGCTCTTGACCTCTCCCTGGAAAAACAGACTTGCACCTCCCTGGAAGAGTGTTTCCCCTTCCGCTGGTCATCGGAGGTGGTCCCATACCTGGGGATACAACTGGCGGTGACTCTGCAAGATACGGTGCGTATCAACTATGCCAACCTCCGCCAAACCCTTCGCACAGAACTGGGGCGATGGCGGCATCTCCCACTTTCATGACTGGGGCGGGTAGCAGCGGTGAAGATGACCATTCTTCCCCAAGTCTTGTATATCTTCTGGGCTGTTCCGCTTCGACCCCCCGAGGGCTGGATTCGCCAAACCCAATCAGAACTCACGCAGTTTATCTGGAACGGGAGGCGCCCTAGAATGAAGCTGCGGCTGGCAATGCTTCCCCCCGAGAAAGGGGGACTGGGGCTGCCTGACTTGATGCTATACTACCAGGCGACAAATTCGGACCCTAGTGGAATGGAGTAAGTGGGAGTCGGAGCGGCACTGGCTTTTCCAGGACCAAGCGGTGGGGGGACGCCCGCTACAGGAAGTCCCCTTCCTCCATAGACAGCACCGACCTCCTAACCTATATGCATCTTATATTAGCAGAGTCCCGCTGGAGGTGTGGGATCAGACTAGTGTCCGGCACGACTTAACGACTTTTCCATCTCCATTGACTCCCCTGTTGGAAAATCCAAACTTCAGACCCGGTAGAGACGTCCTGGCATTCGCTCATTGGCACCCGGCAGGCTGTCGATCTTTATTTCATATCTACTCTGGTGAGGGAGTGACACCCTTCGAGTGCTTGCGTCGGGACTATGTTCTGCAAGAAACAGAGCGACTCCGCTACTACAGGTGCGTCATTGGGCGCTCAACCCCCAGGTTCGGGAGGGGGCTGATCGGAAGCTTAGCCGGTATTAATACTGGCTCATTACACGGACAACAGACAGGCTCTTCGAATAACGGTCCTAGTCTGGCAGCTTTATCGAATGTCTCAGGAGTCTTTTTGGCAGTGTGGGCTTTCTATATGGCTCTGTCCTGATGCTACCGCTACTGGCCTTCACATCAATGTTTATGCTTTGTATGCTGGACATTTTCTGCTTTGTGTTGTAACCTATTTTTCAATAAAAAGATTTAATACTAAAACAGTGTTGCAAGGCACAAGAAAGAAGCTGGAGGAAAGACTTCTCACTTAGCAAGAAGCTTGAATATAGAAGAGCCATTGGCAAGTATAGAGCAGAAATTAAAAAGGCACAGGCTTACTTCTACGAGGAAAAAATCCTGCAGGCCGCCAACTCTCCCAGTGAGACCTTGCTTATCATACAAAAAACTCCTCAAAAGCCCTGTTCCACCTGTTGCCCCTGATACTTTGGCACATTTTTTAACAATAAAATCAAAAATATTATCAAATTGCTGCCCCAAATTGACGACGAATATGACCCCGCAATTGAGCATTTAGGTCAAGGCCCTCCTCTTTCCAGACACGCTTTGGAGTCTATTCCTCCTCTTCCCCAGGAAACTCTTTTGAATTTGATTTCCTTGGTGAAAAGTAGCTCGCCTAGGGATCCCACACCTATGAACGTCCTAAAAAAGGTAGCACCCTTAATTGCCCCTACCATTGCGGATGTAATTAGGAGTAGTCCCACCTAACTGGAAAGGGGCAATGGTAAAGACACTTCTGAAGAAACCTAATCGGGACCCAGCGGATCTAGGCAACTACCTCTATATCTCCCTTCTGCTTGGGATTGCCTAAATTGCGGAAAAATATGTCCGGTCTTTCTTCATGATGCCCTCACACACCCCGAGAGGTGTCATGCTTCATCATCGGGCTTTGCTCCTCATCGGGCCGGCATTGCAATGCCCGACGGGCTCACTGTAAACGGGGCTCTTTGCTGGAGATCTTTTTGAAGAAGCAGTGGGGTGCATGCGGGTAAGAGGGCAAGGGAAGTGTAGTGCACGTGAAGTGAAACTTAAAATAAGTCTGGATCAGTCCTATTCATGAGTAATTTTAATGGCTTAGTGTTAGACCTGGCATCATTGGCATGAGTCTCTCCTCCATTTTTTCTGTTTGCCTCCTCTGTTTACGATGTTTTTGCTGGTATATGCTTTGGGCACTGTGCCACTGCTGATCAGTGCCACAGTGCAAGTGCTCCCTATGTGAAATTGCTGTATTGATTTACTTCCATGTTTGGCTTATTTGGTTTACTATCAGTCCCTAGTAGAGTGCACCAGGAGTGCCAGGGCTTGTAAATACAAATGCTGCTAGTGGGCCTGCAAAAAACAACAAGTGATGGACTGAATGTGGATCAATGTCACACACTCCCCCAGTCAAAAGATCTGGTCCCAAATCCATCGTTTTTTTGCACTCCACACCACCCTGGGTCAGATAATGGCTTTATGCAAATCAGCTCTGACCCTGTTGCCCCATGGCAACAGTCCAGTCCGAACTACAACAGCCATATCTTTCCCAGACCGGAATCAAGCATCCGAGGACCGGACCGGTTTCGAGGTAACACCTCTCTTCAGCCCGGCTAGCTTGACTCCAAGTGGTGTGGAGTGCCTGGGACCCACGTCTGGGCATCCCCAGCGCACTTAGGGCGGCAATTGCAAAAAACAACAAGTGATGGACTGAATGTGGATCAATGTCACACACTCCCCCAGTCAAAAGATCTGGGCCCAAATCCATCGTTTTTTTGCACTCCACACCACCCTGGGTCAGATAATGGCTTTATGCAAATCAGCTCTGACCCTGTTGCCCCATGGGAACAGTCCAGTCCAAACTACAACAGCCATATCTTTCCCAGACCGGAATCAAGCATCCGAGGACCGGACCGGTTTCGAGGTAACACCTCTCTTCAGCCCGGCTAGCTTGACTCCAAGTGGTGTGGAGTGCCTGGGACCCACGTCTGGGCATCCCCAGCGCACTTAGGGCGGCAATTGCAAAAAACAACAAGTGATGGACTGAATGTGGATCAATGTCACACACTCCCCCAGTCAAAAGATCTGGGCCCAAATCCATCGTTTTTTTGCACTCCACACCACCCTGGGTCAGATAATGGCTTTATGCAAATCAGCTCTGACCCTGTTGCCCCATGGGAACAGTCCAGTCCGAACTACAACAGCCATATCTTTCCCAGACCGGAATCAAGCATCCGAGGACCGGACCGGTTTCGAGGTAACACCTCTCTTCAGCCCGGCTAGCTTGACTCCAAGTGGTGTGGAGTGCCTGGGACCCACGTCTGGGCATCCCCAGCGCACTTAGGGCGGCAATTGCAAAAAACAACAAGTGATGGACTGAATGTGGATCAATGTCACACACTCCCCCAGTCAAAAGATCTGGGCCCAAATCCATCGTTTTTTTGCACTCCACACCACCCTGGGTCAGATAATGGCTTTATGCAAATCAGCTCTGACCCTGTTGCCCCATGGGAACAGTCCAGTCCGAACTACAACAGCCATATCTTTCCCAGACCGGAATCAAGCATCCGAGGACCGGACCGGTTTCGAGGTAACACCTCTCTTCAGCCCGGCTAGCTTGACTCCAAGTGGTGTGGAGTGCCTGGGACCCACGTCTGGGCATCCCCAGCGCACTTAGGGCGGCAATTGCAAAAAACAACAAGTGATGGACTGAATGTGGATCAATGTCACACACTCCCCCAGTCAAAAGATCTGGGCCCAAATCCATCGTTTTTTTGCACTCCACACCACCCTGGGTCAGATAATGGCTTTATGCAAATCAGCTCTGACCCTGTTGCCCCATGGGAACAGTCCAGTCCGAACTACAACAGCCATATCTTTCCCAGACCGGAATCAAGCATCCGAGGACCGGACCGGTTTCGAGGTAACACCTCTCTTCAGCCCGGCTAGCTTGACTCCAAGTGGTGTGGAGTGCCTGGGACCCACGTCTGGGCATCCCCAGCGCACTTAGGGCGGCAATTGCAAAAAACAACAAGTGATGGACTGAATGTGGATCAATGTCACACACTCCCCCAGTCAAAAGATCTGGGCCCAAATCCATCGTTTTTTTGCACTCCACACCACCCTGGGTCAGATAATGGCTTTATGCAAATCAGCTCTGACCCTGTTGCCCCATGGGAACAGTCCAGTCCGAACTACAACAGCCATATCTTTCCCAGACCGGAATCAAGCATCCGAGGACCGGACCGGTTTCGAGGTAACACCTCTCTTCAGCCCGGCTAGCTTGACTCCAAGTGGTGTGGAGTGCCTGGGACCCACGTCTGGGCATCCCCAGCGCACTTAGGGCGGCAATTGCAAAAAACAACAAGTGATGGACTGAATGTGGATCAATGTCACACACTCCCCCAGTCAAAAGATCTGGGCCCAAATCCATCGTTTTTTTGCACTCCACACCACCCTGGGTCAGATAATGGCTTTATGCAAATCAGCTCTGACCCTGTTGCCCCATGGGAACAGTCCAGTCCGAACTACAACAGCCATATCTTTCCCAGACCGGAATCAAGCATCCGAGGACCGGACCGGTTTCGAGGTAACACCTCTCTTCAGCCCGGCTAGCTTGACTCCAAGTGGTGTGGAGTGCCTGGGACCCACGTCTGGGCATCCCCAGCGCACTTAGGACGGCAATTGCAAAAAACAACAAGTGATGGACTGAATGTGGATCAATGTCACACACTCCCCCAGTCAAAAGATCTGGTCCCAAATCCATCGTTTTTTTGCACTCCACACCACCCTGGGTCAGATAATGGCTTTATGCAAATCAGCTCTGACCCTGTTGCCCCATGGCAACAGTCCAGTCCGAACTACAACAGCCATATCTTTCCCAGACCGGAATCAAGCATCCGAGGACCGGACCGGTTTCGAGGTAACACCTCTCTTCAGCCCGGCTAGCTTGACTCCAAGTGGTGTGGAGTGCCTGGGACCCACGTCTGGGCATCCCCAGCGCACTTAGGGCGGCAATTGCAAAAAACAACAAGTGATGGACTGAATGTGGATCAATGTCACACACTCCCCCAGTCAAAAGATCTGGGCCCAAATCCATCGTTTTTTTGCACTCCACACCACCCTGGGTCAGATAATGGCTTTATGCAAATCAGCTCTGACCCTGTTGCCCCATGGGAACAGTCCAGTCCAAACTACAACAGCCATATCTTTCCCAGACCGGAATCAAGCATCCGAGGACCGGACCGGTTTCGAGGTAACACCTCTCTTCAGCCCGGCTAGCTTGACTCCAAGTGGTGTGGAGTGCCTGGGACCCACGTCTGGGCATCCCCAGCGCACTTAGGGCGGCAATTGCAAAAAACAACAAGTGATGGACTGAATGTGGATCAATGTCACACACTCCCCCAGTCAAAAGATCTGGGCCCAAATCCATCGTTTTTTTGCACTCCACACCACCCTGGGTCAGATAATGGCTTTATGCAAATCAGCTCTGACCCTGTTGCCCCATGGGAACAGTCCAGTCCGAACTACAACAGCCATATCTTTCCCAGACCGGAATCAAGCATCCGAGGACCGGACCGGTTTCGAGGTAACACCTCTCTTCAGCCCGGCTAGCTTGACTCCAAGTGGTGTGGAGTGCCTGGGACCCACGTCTGGGCATCCCCAGCGCACTTAGGGCGGCAATTGCAAAAAACAACAAGTGATGGACTGAATGTGGATCAATGTCACACACTCCCCCAGTCAAAAGATCTGGGCCCTCTCAGCAGCCGGGCTGATGAGAGGTGTTACCTCGAAACCGGGCCGGTCCTCGGATGCTTGTTTCCGTTCTGGGAAGGACATGGCTTTTGTAGTTCGGACTGGACTGTTCCCATGGGGCAACAGGGTCAGCGCTGATTTGCATATCGCCATTGTCTAACCCAGGGTGGTGTGGAGTGGAAAAACGATGGATTTGGGCCCAGATCTTTTGACTGGGGTGAATGTGTGACATTGATCCACATTCTGTCCATCATTGTTGTGTTTGCAGTTACCGCTCTAAGTGTACTGGGGATGCTCAGACGTGAGTCCCAGACACTCCACACCACTGGAATCAAGCTAGCCGGGCTGATGAGAGGTGTTACCTCGAAACCGGGCCGGTCCTCGGATGCTTGTTTCCGTTCTGGGAAGGACATGGTTTTTGTAGTTCGGACTGGACTGTTCCCATGGGGCAACAGGGTCAGCGCTGATTTGCATATCGCCATTGTCTAACCCAGGGTGGTGTGGAGTGGAAAAACGATGGATATGGGCCCAGATCTTTTGACTGGGGTGAATGTGTGACATTGATCCACATTCTGTCCATCATTGTTGTGTTTGCAGTTACCGCTCTAAGTGTACTGGGGATGCTCAGACGTGAGTCCCAGACACTCCACACCACTGGAATCAAGCTAGCCGGGCTGATGAGAGGTGTTACCTCGAAACCGGGCCGGTCCTCGGATGCTTGTTTCCGTTCTCGGAAGGACATGGCTTTTGTAGTTCGGACTGGACTGTTCCCATGGGGCAACAGGGTCAGCGCTGATTTGCATATCGCCATTGTCTAACCCAGGGTGGTGTGGAGTGGAAAAACGATGGATTTGGGCCCAGATCTTTTGACTGGGGTGAATGTGTGACATTGATCCACATTCTGTCCATCATTGTTGTGTTTGCAGTTACCGCTCTAAGTGTACTGTGGATGCTCAGACGTGAGTCCCAGACACTCCACACCACTGGAATCAAGCTAGCCGGGCTGATGAGAGGTGTTACCTCGAAACCGGGCCGGTCCTCGGATGCTTGTTTCCGTTCTGGGAAGGACATGGCTTTTGTAGTTCGGACTGGACTGTTCCCATGGGGCAACAGGGTCAGCGCTGATTTGCATATCGCCATTGTCTAACCCAGGGTGGTGTGGAGTGGAAAAACGATGGATTTGGGCCCAGATCTTTTGACTGGGGTGAATGTGTGACATTGATCCACATTCTGTCCATCATTGTTGTGTTTGCAGTTACCGCTCTAAGTGTACTGGGGATGCTCAGACGTGAGTCCCAGACACTCCACACCACTGGAATCAAGCTAGCCGGGCTGATGAGAGGTGTTACCTCGAAACCGGGCCGGTCCTCGGATGCTTGTTTCCGTTCTGGGAAGGACATGGCTTTTGTAGTTCGGACTGGACTGTTCCCATGGGGCAACAGGGTCAGCGCTGATTTGCATATCGCCATTGTCTAACCCAGGGTGGTGTGGAGTGGAAAAACGATGGATTTGGGCCCAGATATTTTGACTGGGGTGAATGTGTGACATTGATCCACATTCTGTCCATCATTGTTGTGTTTGCAGTTACCGCTCTAAGTGTACTGGGGATGCTCAGACGTGAGTCCCAGACACTCCACACCACTGGAATCAAGCTAGCCGGGCTGATGAGAGGTGTTACCTCGAAACCGGGCCGGTCCTCGGATGCTTGTTTCCGTTCTGGGAAGGACATGGCTTTTGTAGTTCGGACTGGACTGTTCCCATGGGGCAACAGGGTCAGCGCTGATTTGCATATCGCCATTGTCTAACCCAGGGTGGTGTGGAGTGGAAAAACGATGGATTTGGGCCCAGATCTTTTGACTGGGGTGAATGTGTGACATTGATCCACATTCTGTCCATCATTGTTGTGTTTGCAGTTACCGCTCTAAGTGTACTGGGGATGCTCAGACGTGAGTCCCAGACACTCCACACCACTGGAATCAAGCTAGCCGGGCTGATGAGAGGTGTTACCTCGAAACCGGGCCGGTCCTCGGATGCTTGTTTCCGTTCTGGGAAGGACATGGCTTTTGTAGTTCGGACTGGACTGTTCCCATGGGGCAACAGGGTCAGCGCTGATTTGCATATCGCCATTGTCTAACCCAGGGTGGTGTGGAGTGGAAAAACGATGGATTTGGGCCCAGATCTTTTGACTGGGGTGAATGTGTGACATTGATCCACATTCTGTCCATCATTGTTGTGTTTGCAGTTACCGCTAGTGGGCCTGCAGCACACGTTGTGCCACCCACAAGAGCGGCCTAGTAAAAGTATGTCTGAAGGTCTGCCATTGCCAGACCACGTGCAGTCTGACTGTCACAAGGACTGCGCAAGTACACCTACTTGCCAGTCCCTAAACCTTCCCTTAACTTCATGTTAGTCACCCCTATGGTAGGCCCACGGGCAGGGTGCATTGTAAGCATAAGGTAGGACAAGCCTGACAAGGTTGGCATGTCCTAATAGTGAATTACAGCCATAGTCGTTTTTCACTATTGTAAGGTAACCTGCTCTCCATCAGTTAGAATGGGCTGCCAGGATTATTAATGCTATAATCCTAGCGGGCTCGGAGAGCATGGTGCAATGTCGAGTTTGGTATCCCTGAACTCAGGGTTTAATAATGCATCCGTTTGTGTGGATGGTTTTTGGACTCTGTGTTTGAAAATAGCACTTTTAGAAAGTAGCTATTTTCTTGTCTAACTGTCTACCGGTCTCTGCTGGTTCTGGTGTGCGTGTGACAGGAGCTGGGTGGCTCCAGAGAGTCTGAATGAGTCAGTGTGGGATGAGTGGGGCATTTGCATTGAGAGTAGGGGAGAGTAGCTCTTGATAGCCTGCCCTGCCTGATACAATGTTGGCTCCGCCCCCCTGCCAGGCGACTGATGACTCTGTGCTTGCCTGGGACTTTCCTGGCCCGCCTCCTGCCGGGCAGCTGATGGCCCTGCCCCTGCCAGTGACAATGCTGGCTCCGCTCCTGCTGAGCGGCTGAGGACTCTGCCCTGCCCAGTGAATAGGCCAGGTGCTCTGGCCTGGCAACACCCACAACAAACCCAGGATGGGGGGAAATTCCCCTGCATGGACAAAGGGATCAAAGCCAAAAAGGGGTATAAGAGAAGGACCCCTGAACCAAGAATTCAGATCACTTCTGACAAGGAAACCTGAACCAAGGACAAGAAGCCTGCTGATCTAAGGACTGCCTACCCCTTCTGCCAGAGTGCTGTTTGTTGGGGGAATCCTGCATTGCTTCTTTATTTTTGCCAAGGAACCAGGAGAGAGGAACTGTGTGTGTACTCTCACTCTTTGCTAAAGAAAATCTCCAAGGGCTGGAAGAGTGCCAGCCTCCTGTTGAAGTCACAGGGCTAAAGGACTTCATCTGCTTAAAGTGCTATTTGCTGGAATTTGTGAATCCAGCACCTCTGAAAGAATCCAGCAATCTCGACGCCGACGGACGCCGCCGAATCCAGCTCGACATCGTGAGTAACGGCTCCAGTGTCCCGCTTCCTCGACGCCGGCCGCCGGGCCCGATCGACGCCAGCAGCAACGCCAGTGAGTAGTGAGTTCGGCTCCAGCTCCAAGTGACCTCATGTCTGCACCGCCGCTGATCGCATCGACTTCGAGCCCTCTCGACGCCGTGAGCGCTGCTCACTCTTGCAACATCAACATCGACGACGTCGTATCCTGCTTCATCCCGTGAGCGCTGCTCCCGCCTGACTTCGGTCGACGCCGCTGCAGATCGCCCCGACTCCGAGGCCCGATCGACGCCGGAGACGCGACGCCGGACATCTCGACGCCGCTGATCATCGAGTGCTTCACTTTTCCAAGGTACTGTGTTGTTGGGGTCTGTGCGACTCCGGGCTCGACGTAGCGCTCCTCGCGGTCGACGCCGAACCTTTGGATTAACTTTGCCTCGACGTCGTGTGACTCCCGTGTGGGTTACATTGTTGCCAAGAACTGTGTTTTAGAGAAGAAGAGTTGCTTTTGATACTAAAGACTTTTGTGCTAAGAAGAAACCGTTCTTGAACTATTATTTTTCCTTCCAAGAGTATTTATTAAGATTGTGGTATATTTTTGTCGTTATTTGGTCTTGTGCTAAGCCTTATATAAAAATACTTATTTTTATAATACTACTGTGTCGTGTCCATTTGTAGTGTATTCACTTTATTACTGTATGTGGTCATAAATGCTTAACGCACTGCCTCTGAGATAAGCCTGTCTGCTTTGCCAAGCTACCAAGGGGGTGAGCAGGGGTTATCTAAGTGTGTGATCTCCTTGCCCTGACTAGAAAAGGTGTGTCCCTATTTGTCAGAAGTGTATACCTCTGCCAACTAGAGACAGCCGCTTCTAACATTGGTGGGTCAGCGGTGGGATTTTGAACTTTGCATTTATGACCCATGTGCAGTGATTAGTGTGCGCTACATAGTGAAAGCAGACCATAGCGCAGCCACAATCTGTTTTGGTTGGATATTCTATTTTTTGTTCTCCAATTTCCTGAAGCTTGATTTTTGAAACTGCCAGTTTTGACCATGAGTGACGCCGGAGTCACTGCCCCTGTTGTTGCTGTTGTGGAGGAATTTGATAGGAGTAAGATAAATGATTATTCCTTAAAGGAGCTGAAACACTTTTGCAAACAATTGAAAGTCCCTACTCCAGGCCTCTCCAAGAAAGCAGAATATCTCAAAGCATTGGAAGCCTGGTTAGAGGCCAGAAATCCCTCTGATCCGGTGGTGGTACCGACAGGGGAAGGGGAGGAGGAAGTGCCCGTGACTGGGCCTGTATCCCCTCCTGGCAGCAGTGTTTCCTCCAAAGGTCTTTCCCCTGAAGAAAGAGAAGAAAGGGCGAAGGAGCGAGCCTACAACATGGAAATGGCAAAACTTAAGATCAATGGGCAGTTGGAGATAGAGAATGCAAGAGGCAGGAGAGAAGCTGATTTGGAGATCAAAAGGTTAGAGTTTGAAAGGGAGAAGTTAGCTTTTGAGCGTGATACCAAGTTGAGGGAGTTGGAGCTCCAAGCTAAAAAGTTAGAATTGAATCCCTCTGGTGGCAGCATCCCATCTATGCCTGCAGAAAGTAGGTTTTATTTTCCCAAAGATGTGATCAAAGATTTTCAGAAGAATGAGGATTTTGGTCAATGGTTTAAAGCATATGAGTTAGCATTGTTGGCCCACCGGGTCCCTGAGAAGGATTGGGGAGCGGGGTTGTGGGGTCGCTTTGTGAATGAGGGAAGAGATACCCTGTTAGACATGCCTGTTGAGGATAGGATGTCTTATGCTCATATGAAAGATGCTTTAATGTTAAGGTATGGCCTAACCCCAGAAAAGTACAGACAGGCCTTTAGAGAATGTAAGAAGTTGCCTGGTACCACGTGGGTGGAGTATGTGTCATATTTTTGCAGAGCCATGGATGGTTGGGTAAAGGGCAGCAAAGTGGAAAGTTATGATGCTCTTTATGATTTGTTTGCTTGGGAGCACTTGTCTAATAACTGTTTTCCAGAGCTGCGCCAGCACCTTATTGATAGCAAGATATCTAACCCTAGAAAACTTGCTGAAGAGGCGGACCGCTGGGTCAGTACCAGGGTCCACAAGGGTCCAGTGGGAGACTCAGCCAAAGGTGGGCAGGGTCCCCAGCAGAAGAGTGGGGGGGACAAGGGTAAACAGAAGGAGTCCAAGAAAGGGCCCCAAAGTAATCCCCAAGGGAACCAAGGGAAGGGTTCCCAGCCTCCCCCAGATAAGAAATCCGAGGCCCCGACAGGTAAACCTGGTCGGAGGGGCCCCATGACTTGCTTCGCTTGTAAGCAGGTGGGACACCGTTTTTATGATCCTCAGTGTCCCTTGAAGAACTCTAGTGCACCACCACGTGCTGCCCCCCGTCAGCTGGCGAGTGTAGCCCTGGGAGGGGAGGAGATGGTTGCCCATGGTGGGGAGGGTCCCGCAGAGATGTCCCTGGTCTCTCTAGGAGACATGGAATTGGTCCCTCCACCCCCTCTGCCTAGTAACACTAAGAAATATAGGCAGTGGGTGACCATTAATGGCCATAGAGTGGAAGCTCTCAGAGACACCGGAGCGAGTGTGACAGCTGTCAAGTGTCACTTGGTGTCCAGAGAGCAGGTTGTTCCCCACGCATTCTACCCTGTGATAGCTGCTGACAACTCCCAGAGAGAGTGTGAGGTAGCTCAAGTTTCCTTTGAATGGGGGGGAGTTTCAGGTACTCTTCAAGTTGCTGTAAGGCCCGCCATGCCTGTTGATTGTCTCCTGGGCAATGATTTAGAAGACTCCCCTTGGGCTAAGGTGGAGAGGGAGACACATTTGAAAATGTTGGGTGTGCCAGAGTGGGTGTGTGCAACCACTCGATCCATGACAGCAAGTAAGGGTGTTGATGGGGTTCTGGAGCCTGAAAGTATGGCCCAGGACCCAGCTGTGAAGAGAAGAGGCAGGGGGCGCGGGAAACCGTCCCCCGTAGTTCCCGTGGTCCAGGAGGAGGCAGACCTTGAGGGGTATGCCCTGGAACCCACAGGTGAACAAGTTGCTGAACTGGGAGACCTGCCCGAGCTGACCCACTGGCAGCAGGATGGTGGTCCCTCCAGGGAAGAATTCTGTGCAGAACAGAAAGTGTGCCCTTCTCTTGTGGGTATGAGGCAGCAGGCCTCAGCCCAAACCTCAGGTGATCAGTCAGGTTCGCATTTTGTTTACTGGGAGAACGACCTCCTGTATAGCGAGCCTAAGGCTGCTGAGCCTGGGTCAGCCCGTGTGCTGGTGGTACCCCAGCGCTTCAGAGCCTTCCTACTGGGTTTGGCTCATGACGTTCCGTTAGCTGGACATCTGGGGCAGGACAAGACCTATGACAGGCTTGTCACCCATTTTTATTGGCCTCAGATGAGAAGGGATGTAGACATCCAGTGCAAGACCTGTCAAACTTGCCAGGCAAGTGGGAAAAGCGGGCGGAAGCAGAAGGCTCCCCTCCAACCTTTTCCCGTGGTCAGTACCCCCTTTGACCGGGTGGGGATTGACATTGTTGGGCCACTGGACCCCAAGACAGCCCTGGGCAACAGGTTCATCATGGTCTTGGTGGACCATGCCACACGGTACCCGGAAGCCATCCCTCTGAGAACAGTGACTGCCCCCGTGGTGGGACGGGCACTGATGGGTGTTTTCTCCCGAATGGGGTTCCCCAGAGAGGTGGTGTCAGACCGGGGCACCAACTTCATTTCCAACTATATGAAGTCTCTGTGGAGGGAGTGTGGGGTAACTTATAAGTTCACCACTCCTTACCACCCTCAAGGTAATGGGTTGGTTGAAAGATTCAACCGTACCCTTAAAGGCATGATTATGGGTCTTGAAGAACCAATGAGGCGTAAATGGGACGTCCTCTTGCCATGCCTGTTGTTTGCTTACCGTGAGGTGCCACAGAAGTCTCTAGGGTTCAGCCCCTTTGAGCTTTTGTATGGTCACCCGGTAAGAGGACCTTTGAGTCTGGTCAAAGAAGGCTGGGAGCAGTCTCCCAGGAAACCTCCCCAGGATGTATACAGTTACATGCTGGCCTTTAGGAACCAGACTAGGCGCTTCAGAGATCTTGCTCAGGCAAATCTGGAGGCCAGCCAGGAGGAGATGAAGCGGTGGTACGACCAGAAGGCCACTCTGGTAGAGCTTCAGCCTGGACAGAAAGTTTGGGTCATGTCCCCTGTGGAACCTTGTGCGCTCAAGGACAGGTGGACTGGACCATTTGAGGTTGTGGAGAAAAAGAGCGATGTCACCTACATGGTGGACTTGAAGTCTCCCAGGAACCCCTTGCGGGTCCTACATGTCAACCGTTTGAAGCCCCACTTAGAAAGGTCCGAAGTGGGCATGCTCCTAGCTACAGATGCTGGAATGGAGGAGGAGAGTGAGCCTCTTCCTGACCTCCTGTATGCAAAAGAGCAAGATGGGTCAGTGGATGGTGTTGTCCTCTCTGACACACTGACCCCTGAACAGCAGCAGGATTGTCGCCAATTGTTGGGACAATTCCCTGATCTGTTCTCCTTGATCCCTGGTGTCACTCAGTGGTGTGTCCATGATGTAGACACCGGGGACAGCACTCCTGTGAAGCACAAGGCTTACAGAGTGACTGACAAGGTCAGAGCATACATCAAGGAGGAGGTCTCCAAGATGTTTGCCCTAGGGGTGGTTGAGTCCTCTAGTAGTCCTTGGGCCAGCCCCGTGGTCTTGGTCCCAAAGGCTGCAGCGCCTGGTGCTTCACCGGAACTTCGGTTCTGTGTGGATTACCGAGGACTCAATTCAGTCACCAAGACTGACGCGCACCCCATCCCCAGAGCTGATGAGCTCATAGATCGGTTAGGGGCTGCCCGGTACCTTAGTACGTTTGATCTAACGTCTGGGTACTGGCAGATCGCCTTGACCGATGGGGCAAAAGAGAGGTCAGCATTCTCCACACCAGATGGGCACTACCAGTTCCGGGTTATGCCCTTTGGGATGAAGAATGCCCCTGCCACCTTCCAGAGGTTGGTCAACCAGGTCTTGGCTGGACTGGAGGATTTCAGTGCCGCCTACCTGGACGACATCGCAGTGTTCAGCACCAGCTGGGAGGAACACTTGTGCCACCTCCAGGAAGTGTTGTTGGCACTGCGCAGAGCAGGCCTCACAATCAAAGCCAGTAAGTGCCAGATTGGGCAGGGTTCAGTGGTGTACTTGGGGCACCAAGTAGGGAGCGGCAAGGTGGCCCCCCTGCAACCCAAGATTGATACCATCCTGGCATGGGCACCGCCCAAAACCCAGACTCAGGTGAGAGCCTTCTTGGGTCTCACGGGTTATTACAGGAGGTTTGTCAAGGATTATGGTAACATTGTGCACCCCTTGACTTCGCTGACTTCCAGGAAGCAGCCACGACTTGTGAACTGGACTGACGCCTGTCAGACGGCCTTTGACACCCTGAAAACTGCAATGTGCACAGCACCCATACTCCAGGCACCCGACTTTTCTAAAGAATTTGTTGTCCAGACGGACGCTTCAGAGCATGGCGTGGGGGCTGTTCTAGCTCAGGTGAATGAAGAGGGCCGAGACTTACCGGTAGCCTTCATCAGCAGGAGGTTACTTCCCAGGGAACAGAGGTGGAGTGCGATAGAAAGAGAAGCATTTGCTGTGGTCTGGGCGCTGAAGAAGCTAAGACCCTACCTGTTTGGGACTCACTTCCGGGTTCAGACAGACCACAGGCCCCTCAGATGGTTGATGCAGATGAGGGGTGAGAATCCAAAGCTGTTGAGGTGGTCCATTTCCCTACAGGGGATGGACTTCACGGTGGAACACCGCCCTGGCACAGATCACGCCAATGCTGATGGTCTGTCCAGATTTTTCCGCCTTAGTGATGAGGACTCCCTAGGGTAAGGGTAGTTCTCCCCACATTTCAGCTGGAGGGGACAAGTGTTAGACCTGGCATCATTGGCATGAGTCTCTCCTCCATTTTTTCTGTTTGCCTCCTCTGTTTACGATGTTTTTGCTGGTATATGCTTTGGGCACTGTGCCACTGCTGATCAGTGCCACAGTGCAAGTGCTCCCTATGTGAAATTGCTGTATTGATTTACTTCCATGTTTGGCTTATTTGGTTTACTATCAGTCCCTAGTAGAGTGCACCAGGAGTGCCAGGGCTTGTAAATACAAATGCTGCTAGTGGGCCTGCAGCACACGTTGTGCCACCCACAAGAGCGGCCTAGTAAAAGTATGTCTGAAGGTCTGCCATTGCCAGACCACGTGCAGTCTGACTGTCACAAGGACTGCGCAAGTACACCTACTTGCCAGTCCCTAAACCTTCCCTTAACTTCATGTTAGTCACCCCTATGGTAGGCCCACGGGCAGGGTGCATTGTAAGCATAAGGTAGGACAAGCCTGACAAGGTTGGCATGTCCTAATAGTGAATTACAGCCATAGTCGTTTTTCACTATTGTAAGGTAACCTGCTCTCCATCAGTTAGAATGGGCTGCCAGGATTATTAATGCTATAATCCTAGCGGGCTCGGAGAGCATGGTGCAATGTCGAGTTTGGTATCCCTGAACTCAGGGTTTAATAACGCATCCGTTTGTGTGGATGGTTTTTGGACTCTGTGTTTGAAAATAGCACTTTTAGAAAGTAGCTATTTTCTTGTCTAACTGTCTACCGGTCTCTGCTGGTTCTGGTGTGCGTGTGACAGGAGCTGGGTGGCTCCAGAGAGTCTGAATGAGTCAGTGTGGGATGAGTGGGGCATTTGCATTGAGAGTAGGGGAGAGTAGCTCTTGATAGCCTGCCCTGCCTGATACAATGTTGGCTCCGCCCCCCTGCCAGGCGACTGATGACTCTGTGCTTGCCTGGGACTTTCCTGGCCCGCCTCCTGCCGGGCAGCTGATGGCCCTGCCCCTGCCAGTGACAATGCTGGCTCCGCTCCTGCTGAGCGGCTGAGGACTCTGCCCTGCCCAGTGAATAGGCCAGGTGCTCTGGCCTGGCAACACCCACAACAAACCCAGGATGGGGGGAAATTCCCCTGCATGGACAAAGGGATCAAAGCCAAAAAGGGGTATAAGAGAAGGACCCCTGAACCAAGAATTCAGATCACTTCTGACAAGGAAACCTGAACCAAGGACAAGAAGCCTGCTGATCTAAGGACTGCCTACCCCTTCTGCCAGAGTGCTGTTTGTTGGGGGAATCCTGCATTGCTTCTTTATTTTTGCCAAGGAACCAGGAGAGAGGAACTGTGTGTGTACTCTCACTCTTTGCTAAAGAAAATCTCCAAGGGCTGGAAGAGTGCCAGCCTCCTGTTGAAGTCACAGGGCTAAAGGACTTCATCTGCTTAAAGTGCTATTTGCTGGAATTTGTGAATCCAGCACCTCTGAAAGAATCCAGCAATCTCGACGCCGACGGACGCCGCCGAATCCAGCTCGACATCGTGAGTAACGGCTCCAGTGTCCCGCTTCCTCGACGCCGGCCGCCGGGCCCGATCGACGCCAGCAGCAACGCCAGTGAGTAGTGAGTTCGGCTCCAGCTCCAAGTGACCTCGTGTCTGCACCGCCGCTGATCGCATCGACTTCGAGCCCTCTCGACGCCGTGAGCGCTGCTCACTCTTGCAACATCAACATCGACGACGTCGTATCCTGCTTCATCCCGTGAGCGCTGCTCCCGCCTGACTTCGGTCGACGCCGCTGCAGATCGCCCCGACTCCGAGGCCCGATCGACGCCGGAGACGCGACGCCGGACATCTCGACGCCGCTGATCATCGAGTGCTTCACTTTTCCAAGGTACTGTGTTGTTGGGGTCTGTGCGACTCCGGGCTCGACGTAGCGCTCCTCGCGGTCGACGCCGAACCTTTGGATTAACTTTGCCTCGACGTCGTGTGACTCCCGTGTGGGTTACATTGTTGCCAAGAACTGTGTTTTAGAGAAGAAGAGTTGCTTTTGATACTAAAGACTTTTGTGCTAAGAAGAAACCGTGCTTGAACTATTATTTTTCCTTCCAAGAGTATTTATTAAGATTGTGGTATATTTTTGTTGTTATTTGGTCTTGTGCTAAGCCTTATATAAAAATACTTATTTTTATAATACTACTGTGTCGTGTCCATTTGTAGTGTATTCACTTTATTACTGTATGTGGTCATAAATGCTTAACGCACTGCCTCTGAGATAAGCCTGTCTGCTTTGCCAAGCTACCAAGGGGGTGAGCAGGGGTTATCTAAGTGTGTGATCTCCTTGCCCTGACTAGAAAAGGTGTGTCCCTATTTGTCAGAAGTGTATACCTCTGCCAACTAGAGACAGCCGCTTCTAACACTTAGTTAGATCCAGCCTAATTAAAAATGAATGGACGCCCTACAGGGCTATAATGTTCCTAACGGGCAGTCACAGTGTGTAGGGTCGAAATTGCTTATTTCTGACACCTGGGTGGCCACATTTACCTACTGTAGACTTATTTTAGGGGTGTCTCAGGTTTATATATAGTTTTCTATAATTATGTAGTGAAGGCCCCCACAGCCCCGGGGTCCGCCACCTCCCCGGGACATAGATAATCATATATGGGGGCACGCAGTCCTTCCCGCAGCCCTGGGGACCTCCACCTCCCGGTGCTTTTTAAAAAAATGCGTGGGGGGCTCCTGCCCCCTCTCGCTGCTCCGGGGGGAATTGTTATTTTAGGGTGGGGGGGCCTCGTGGTCTCCCCCAAGCCTTAGGTAATGCCACCTCCCCGGGTCTATAATTTATTTAGGTTGGGGGGCCTTGTGGTCCCCCAAGCCCTGGGGACCACCACCTCCCTGCACTTCTTTTGTTCCTTTCTGCACATCTATTGTTCCTTTCTGCACCCCTCTTGCCTCTTTCGCCATCCCACATCCCTCTTTCTGCACCTCTGTTGCTTCTTTCTGCACCTCACCTATATCTTTCTCTACCCCTCTTCCCTCTTTCTGCACCTCTGTAGGGTCTTTCTGTACATTTCTTGCTTCTTTCTGTACCCCTCGTGTCTCTTTCTGCACTCCTCTTCCCTCTTTTTGCACCCCTCTTGCCTCTTTCTGCACCTCTGTTGTATCTTTCTGCAATACCCTTGCATCTTTCTGCACCACTCTTGCTTCTTTCTGCACCCCTCTCCCCACTTTCTCCACCCTGTTCCCCCTTTTTGCATCTCTGTTGCTTCTTTCTGTACTTCTCTTGACTGTTTTTCCACCCGTGTCCCTTCTTTCTGCAACCCTTGAGCCTCTTTCTGCACCCCTCTTCCCTCTTTCTGGTCCCCCTTGCCTCTTTCTGCACCTCTGTTCCTTCTTTCTGCATTTATTTTGTTTCTTTATGCAACTCTCTTGCTTCTTTCTGTATCCCTCTTGCCTCTTTCTCCTCCCCACTTCCCCCTTTCTCCATCTCTGTTGCTTTTTTATGCACTTCCCTCGCTTCTTTCTGAACCCCTTGGCCTCTTTCTGTACCCCTCTTCCCTCTTTCTGCACTCCTCTTGCCTCTTTCTGTACCTCAGTTGCTTCGTTCTCCACATCTTTTGTTTATTTCTGTACCACTCTTGCTTCGCTCTGCACCCCTCTTGCCTCTTTTTCCACCTCTCCTCTCCCTTTCTGCATCTCAGTTGCTTCTTTCTGCACTACTCTTACCTATTTCTGCTCCCCTCTTGTTTCTTTATGCACCTATATTGCTTCTTTCTGCAGTTCTTTTGTTTCTTTCTGCATCTTTCTTGTTTCTTTCTGCACCCTCGTGCCTCTTTCTGTATACCTCTTGCCTCTTTCTGCACATCTGTTTCTTCTTTCTGCACTTCTTTTGTTTCTGTCTGCAGCTCTCTTGTTTCTTTCTGTATCTCTCTTGCCTCTTTCTCCACCCCACTTCCCCCTTTCTGCATCTCTGTTGCTTCTTTATGCACTTCTCTTGCTTCTTTATGCACTTCTCTTGCTTCCTTCTGTACCCTTTGTGCCTCTTTCTGCATCCCTCTTCCCTCTTTCTGTATTCCTCTAGCCTCTTTCTGCACGTCTGTTGCTTCTTTCTGCACTTTTCCTGCCTCTTTCTGCATCCCTCTTGCCTTTTTCTGCACCTCTGTTTCTTCTTTCTGCACTTCTCTTGCTTCTTTCTGCCCTTCTGTTGCTTTTTTCTGCACTCCTCTTGCCGCACCCTTTTCGCCTCTTTCTGCGCCAATTTCTGTCTTTTTCTGCATCTCTGTTCTCTTTTTCTGCGCCTCTCTTGTCTGTTTCTGCAACTGTCTTGCCTCTTCATGCAGTTCTCTTGCCTTCTTCTGTACCTCTGTGGCTTCTTTCTGTACTTTTCTTGCCTCTTTCTGCACCCCTGTTGCTTCATCCTGCACTTCCCATGCTTTTTCCTGCACATGTCTTGCTTCTTTCTGCATCCCAGTTGTCTCTGCACTCGTTTCCCCTCTTTCTGGACCTCTCTTGCCTCTTTCTGAATCTCACTTGCCTCTTTCTGCACTTCTATTGCTTCGTTCTACACCTCTGTTGCTTCTTTTGGCAAATAACTTGCCTCTTTCTGCACTTCCCTTGCCTGACCTCTGTTGCTTCTTTTGGCAAAAATCTTGCCTCTTTCTGCACATCTCTTGCCTGTTTATGCACCTTTCTTGTCTCTTTCAACACCTCTTGTGACTCTTTATGCACCTCACTTGCTTCTTTCTGTACCCCTCTTGCTTCTTTCTGCACCCTTCTTCCCTCTTTTTACAACTCCCTTGCCTCTTTCTACACCTCTCTTCCCTCTTTCTGCACCACTCTTGCCTCTTTCTGTACCTCTGTTGCTTCTTTCTTCACTTCTCTTGCCTCTTCCTGTACCCTTTGTGCCTCTTTCAGCACCTCTGTTGCTTCTTTCTGCACTTCTCATCCTTCTTTCTGCACCCCTTGTGCCTCTTTCTGCACTCTTATTCCCTTTTCCTGCACGTCTCTTGGTTATTTCTACACTGCTCTTGCCTCTTTCTGCACCCCTTGCCTCTTTCTGCACATCTTTTGCTTCTTTCTGCACTTCTCTTGCCTCTTTCTGTACCCCTCTTGCTTCTACCTACACCTCTGTTAGTTCATTCTGCACTAGGTTTGCTTATTTCTGTACCTCTGTTGTTTCTTTCTGCAATTCTCTGGCTTCTTTCTACTCCTCTCTTGCTTATTTCTGCATCCCACTTGCCTTTCTCTGTACCCTTCTTCCCTCTTTGTGCACCTCTCTTGCCTCTTTCTGCACCTTTCTTGCCTCTTACTGCACCCCTCTAGCCTCTTTCCGCTTCTCTTTTGCTTGTTTCTGCTCCTCTTTTCCTTCTTGTTGTACCTCTCTTGCCTCATTCTGCACCTCTTTTGTTTCTTACTGCACTGCTCTTGGTTCTTTCTACACCTCTCTTGCAAATGTCTACACCCCTCTTGCCTCTTTCAGCACCCCTTTTCTCTCTTTCTATACCCCTGTTCCATCTTTCTGCACCTCTGCTGCCTCTTTCTGAACTGCTCTTGCCTCTTTCTGCACCTCTGTTGCTTCTTTCTGTATTTCTCTTGCCTCTTTCTGTACCCCTCCTTCCTCTTTCAGCCCCCATGTCATTTGAGATGTCATCAGTGGCCGAATTTCTCTGGTATATATATATGTATATATATATATATATATATATATATTACCTACTGGCGGTCGCCAGTAGGTATATATAGTTAGGATTTTTTCTCTATGGGATTTTTGAAAATTCTATGTCTAATAACTTTGGCGTTTGTGGACGGAATTGGCTGAAATTTTCAGGAAAATGGCACATTTTGTTTCTGAGCAGCCCTTGAAAATTTGGGGGGGGGGGGTTCGTCAAGGGGGGGCCGAGAAAAAAGGGGGGTCCCAAAACGTGTTTTTAACATTGAGTTTTCCATAGGGCGGTTGGCCTCACTTTTAGCCCGAACGGCTGAATGGATTTGCATGAAACTTGGCAAAATTGTAGGGACTGGTAGCCCGATGTGCCTTTGTAGGTCTCAATATATGTGCTACAGTGGATTTTGAGAAATTAACGTTTAAAAAAAGATATATATCTGTAACAGCGGACCGGGCAGCGCTCCAGGACGCGTACTTTTCGCGCAACGGAGCTTTGTGAAGCGAAGCTGATTGGTTCTCCGGCGTCTGTCAACATTCCAAACAGTCCGTAGCGGCCGCCATCTTGTCTCTCGGTAGGATCGAGAGACAAGAGGAGGCGAAAGCGAAGGGGCAAATGACCATAAGGGGGAATAGTAGATCCTCGCTGACCCCCTAGGTTTGATGTGGAGGTTTTAAAAGGGCCCCGCGGGGCAAAAAAAAAAAATAATAATAATAATCGAACGGCTGAATGGATTTGCACGAAACTTGGTAAAATATTAGGGACTGGTAGCCCGATGTGCCTTTGCTAGGTCTCAATATATGTGCTCCAGTGGATTTTGAGAAATTAACGTTCAAAAAAAGATATATATCTGTAACAGCGCTCCGCTTCGCGTAACGGAGGTTTGCGACGCTGATTGGTCATTCTGTCACTGGGCTATAGTTGGGCTACATCTGGCTGATATTTGGGCTGCTGTTTTTTTTCGTCTCTGGCGGCCATCTTTGGGCTACATTGGGCTACATTGGGCTTCATTGGGCTTCATTGGGCTACATTGGGCTACATTTGGGCTCCAACATATATATAGGCCAATGTAGCCCAATATATATTTTTCAAAGTTAATTTTCGTAAAAACCACTGGAGCATATATCTTGAGACATAGCAAAGGCACATCGGGCTACCAGTCCCTACAATTTTGCCAAGTTTCGTGGAAATCCATTCAGCCGTTCGAGCTAAAAGTGAGTCCAACCGCCCTATGGAAATGAAGGAAATGAATGGGTAATTTGTAATTAGCAAATAGCTCATCGCAAACTAGGAATGGTAAAGAATCGCTATTTATTCCTTAAAGTTCGCTATTTAGGAAATGCAAAAAACTTTGATGATACATATGGCGGTTCATCTCTAACAAGATAAGAAGCATAGGGATAGATTTATGATGACTGGCGCATCACCAGGGATGTGTTAGTCATTCTGTGCCGCTGTTCCGTCACCTATGGTGTGCTGCATTTACAATGCGGCGCATCATGGGGCAAAAACAGCACAGATGCGTGATGTATCTGTGCCGTAAAGGTGGCGCATTGCTGGAGTTGTATCGCAAGTGTGATGAAGCTCCAGCAAGGGTCGGGGGTGCCCCTGTCGCAGGGTTTCTGTTCTCACACAGAACTGTGGACAGAGGATTGGAACCTCGGCGAATTAGGGTGTCCCAAAACTCACCTTAGTAATCAAAAACCCCTTAGCAAGCTAGGTACAGTGTCACATTGGATATAACAAACTCTCAATGTTTAGACAATCCAGAATATGAACTTATAGTACCTCAGGATACGTGGAACTCATGAACAGTCGGTCGTTATATATTTCTTAGAAACCAGAACATGGAGTTAAGAAGAACACATGTGTATTTGAAATGTTTATTTACTAATGCCGTCTTCTCAGGCGTAGTATCTTAGATAATACAAGTACACATATTATCAGTAGCAAAATTACCAGCATAGTTACTAGTACATAAAAAGCGAATGGTGACAGTATGTTAACATGCTGTAAATGAATAAGAGTTAGCAACACTTATAAGCAGCCGCGGGCTGTGGAGGGAGTTACGGTGGGGCAGGGAGGCGGGGAGGGGGAGGGGCAGGGTGGAGAGGGCTCCACCCTGCTTCTCCCCCTCCCCGCCTCCCTGCCTCACCGTAACTCCCTCCACGGCCCGCGGCTGCTTATATCTCACCCTCCCTAATACACATATTATATTATTTGCTAAGAAGGTCTCTTTGTGTTGGTTTAGGGCGTGCCCATACTTTAGTGTCTTAGATTTGAAGGAATCACATCAGCATACACCAGCTCTCTCTTCATGTGAACCGCATCAAGTGTTGTGTATGTGTGTTCGGCAAAGCAATATAAAACCCGCCTCATGCCCAGAATTGGCAGAAGTTGCACTTATGTTATGAGTATGAAGTCGTGGAGATCAGACCTCATAACAATTCTGTATCGTGTTGTTCTTGAAACTTTAGCACTCGCTGTACAGATATAGTTTAACAAGCAAAGCAGATAGTAGAGCAATAACATATTATTCTCATGTAAACCACGATGAACTACTAGGTTGAAAGCTAAAGCAACAACTAAGTGTCGTGTGCAGAAGTTGCAAAAAAGGAAAAATGGCGTTTAAACCGGTAATGAGCCCATGCTAACTTAACACGGTGTAAAGATATCCAGGACCTAGATGACACCTCCCCATGATCCGGAAACGAACTGAATAAGATAATAGAAGTGCCATCTCATGAGAGCAGATTGCAAGTTTATATGTGGACGGTCCGCAAGGTAAAGCATTAAAAACTAGGAAAATTTAATGCTAAAGAAAAATAAAACAGCCAAGTACTTTATCGAGTCTTAAGCCAATAGGCAAGGTAAATAATAAAAACTTGACAAATAAGTCAATGAATTGTCAATGAAATGCTAGTACTCAGCATATCAAACATGAAAAAGGTCTATGACATAACTGTGTATGCAAAATAAGCTGCAACAGCCTCCAATAGGAAGTCACCGTCTTCATCCGAAAACAGTTCAGCCATCCAATTTAAAAGCGGAAAAGAACATACGTGCTCTCCCAGCACCGGATCCTCTATCACCATCAGAGGACAGCTCGGTGGATTTTCAAGAAAGCTCTGTTCCAAGAAAGACTGTGTTGCCGCCAGTAAATTCCAGGGACCAATTAGTCCATGCATCAATGCCACAGCCATAATCCTTTCGCCAGGACAAACCAACTCGTGAGTAATGATAGGAGTCATCAGCTGATTAAAGTCGACGTCAGGAGAAACCGGTCCGCAGAGACACAAATCAATGGCCCAATCGAAATCACAGGTCAGGCAGTGAAATACAGGCTGGACACAGGTGAAGTAGGAGAATCGAAAAGATAATCCATATGCCGTGCTTAATATCGCCAACGGCATTGTGCCATAATATTCTAGCATGCGATTGCGGAACAGTGTCAGCAGCTGCAGGGCGGGAGGTTGCATAGGAGGGACATCCATATTTAAAAATGTAAAAAAGCACAAGAGCGTCCGCTGGTAATGCAAGTAAAAATGGCAATCCACGAAGCAGAGTGGAAAAAATACAATGAAAGAAAGCAGGGATGACTCCAAAGATTTTCTCAAATGAAGTCACGAGACCACTGGTAACAACTTTAAAAAAGTGCGCCAGGGCCTTTGTGGAGGATGCGTTAGAGATAGTCCGAACCATCTTGCTGAAATGGAAAGGCAAATCTGAATTGAAAAGGGTCTGCACCTCTGTACGGGTGTTCGCTATGTGAAGCACGAAAGTTTCACGGGCCGAACTCAAGGCCACCTCTCTCTTCGACAAAAGAGCTCTTATTCTTGCCATGCCGTTGAAATCTGCTCCCAAGGTTGGTATTTGTGGCGAGATTGAAAACTCCCTATGTTCATGTGTGGGAGGAAATAGAACATTTCTGCAGCAAATAACCCGTTCACTTACTGTTACGATAAAAGGAATACTTTTAATTAACCCAGAACAATCTTCATTATTGAGCATCAAATAACTACCATTTTCCAACAACTTGAACGTGGGGATGATAGCAGGAACTGGCGTGCCTTGCAACACGCAAGCCATATTTGGTCGGTGTTTGTTGCATGAACCGTGTAACTGTATGTGCCTACACATTAGTGAATGATCTGGCGTCTCAGTGCATTCCTCTCCATTCAGATAAACTTCTTGATCATCTTTGAAACATCTGTATGTGTATGGAAGCGACCAGACCTCATGAAGAAAAGCACTACCTAAAGGTTCATAACGACCTATTGGTATATATTTCATACAATTTGAAAACTTATATAAAGCAAAAGGCAGCGTTATTAAACCGTGGATAAGGCACGTTGCCAAAAAACCCGCAATCCTCTGCTGATGATGTCACTGAGCATGTCATGAATGATGTAATATGTGACATCATCAGCAGTGGATTACGGGTAATAGTATCTCTAGTTTACTCCCCTATAGCTGTCTTTCTTTTAACATAAGTGTCTGTTTCCTTCCCTTATACTTACTGTTTTTGGTTCGCTTCCGGTTCGCGTACCGGCGAGCGAACTGGGAAGCGAACTAAGAGAAATAGAGGTTGGCACAGTTCCAAATATTGTACCAATTTTTTAATAACGGGGAGGTAGTTCTGAAAAGAACTTTTTTTTTATTGTTTTTGTTGTTTTATATTTTTTTTATTATTTTTTGGAACATTTTTTTACTTTTTTTGAATTTTTCTGAACAGTTTTATATTTTTTTGGGTTTTTCTTGGAGGGGGCAATGAAAACGATTCATTGTAAAGGGCTCAACAGGAGCAACAAAACAAAAAAAAAGTATTTATTATTTTGGGCGTTTCGTACAAACTTGCATATGATAGTCAATAGCTCTGTTGATCAGAGTGATGCTTCTTTCTCCGTAGCAAATGAATCCATCGCAAAATACGCAGATGTGTTTTACTTCACCAAATTTCATTTGTATATTTGGCACCATCTCCCTGCCCTCTGGTCCCGTTACTTCCGGTACAACAGATCTTCTGGCCATAATAGGGAGATTATCTAGGTCGTTCCGAAACTGTGCAGCACTGTAGTTGTTAGGATGCCACCTAGTCATATGGCGATGCATTGTGTAGTTTCCGAAACTGTATTTTTTCTCGGTTCCTCTGGACAGTCTATCTTGACATATAAGGCAAGTTACGTATCTTGCATTTACTTTTTTCTGACCTTTGGGAATTTTAAAAAATTGCCAAATGAAGTTTTCTTTCCGGTGAGACGTCCTGGGCTGCTCAGGCAAAAACTGCCTCTCTTCGTGCTCGTCGTCCTGTTCCTCTTCTTCCTCTTCTTGTTGAATTATAACTTGAGCAGGTGGTCCACTCTTCCTTGGATGTGGTGGAGGTGGTGGGGAAGCACCAGCTGAAGCTACTGAAGAAGCCATTGCTCAGTGATCACAAAGGGTCTTTCTCTCACAATGATGAAAGTCAGAGTGAGGAAAGAAGGAGGGATTTTCATCATTTGGGAAAAACAAGAGTTCTCAACCAATGAAAAGTGTTCATTTTAGATTATATGACCTAGTCTTACATCATTAGGAAACCAAAAGTGAAATGAACCAATGAAAAGTGTTATTACCAAGTCACATGACCTGCTGTGTTTACGTTAAGCGCTTTGCAGGGCCTCCCGGTTTGCTTCCAGAAACCTGCGCTTTGCGACTCGCTTCGCGTACCAGTTCGCTAACGTAGCACGTCATATGACGTATCACGCGACAACGCGAAACGTCATGCGGACGGGAGGCGTCACGATGTTGTTTTCTAACGCGGCAGTTGCGGTAAAGAAACGTTTACCGGCTCGCGGTCTATTTCGCGGCATCAAGGTCAGCTAACGGGAAGCTTCCCGATTCGCGAAGCGGGAACGAAGAAAAAAAAATATTTAAAAAAAAAATTATTCATAAACATATAAAATATATTTTGGGATTTAAAGAAAAATACATTTTACAGCTACAGATATTAGCTGTTAAAAAACCAATGAAATTCACTGAAAAAACCATAGGTTATAGACCATATATAGTTAGGAATTAGCATTTACAAAACCTTGAAAATTCACTGAAAAAACCATAGGTTATAGACCATATATAGTTAGGGATTAGCATTTAAAAAACCTTATTTTACTCACACAAAACCATTGAAATTCCATATATAGTTAGTTGCACTAACTATATATCGCGCACCCGCAATCCACTGCTGATGATGTCACATATTACATCATTCATGACATGGTCAGTGACATCACTGATGACATCACTGATGACATCTCAAATGACATCACTGATGACATCACTGATAACATCTCAAATGACATCACTGATGACATCTCAAATGACATCACTGATGACATCACTGATGACATCTCATTTGACATCAATGACCACATCACGGATGATATCATTCATGTGACAATACAGTGCATCTCCTCACACTTTAATATAACCTCTGTTACACCCAGTGTTAAATACAGAGTATAATTTTTGAAACCATTGACACACCAATACTAGTTACTACATACGCACTCAGTGATTCCTATGTTTACACACACATTCACTCATTTACCCATACAATCATTCATACATACAATCACTCATCTTTACAACACTATCATATGCACTCATACACCTATACAGACTCTCACACTCTGTCAGTCATCCATGGAGTTACTCACACACCTAGTCAGTCCTGTAAAGAATCAATCACACTTCCATTTTCTAATCTATACAGTTAAACATAGAGCACCTTACATTTTGAAACATATACTAACACATACTTACTCTCTTATACAATCATTGATACAAGTACACATTGATCTGCACAGAGTCACACACCTCCCAGCCAGCCACACACACACTCAGTCTCCCATACAAATACTTGGGCAATCAATCAATAACCCATATAGTTACTCATATAGCTACTGATCAACACATGCAGCAGTTTACAGAACAACAGACATAATGATGCACAAATTAAGACAGTTTAGTCACTAACCCATGCACTCAGTGAGACACATTTAATCACTCACTCATACAGTCAGTCACGCACCTACTAAATCCTTCATCCAGACACTTCTACATCTACTCATTCTTCAATATGTAAAACATATTTAAACTTTACAGAAACACACAGTCACTGGATGATGTCATCAGTGATGTCATTTGAGATGTCATCAGTGATGTCATCAGTGATGTCACTGACCATGTCATGAATGATGTAATATGTGACATCATCAGCAGTGGATTGCGGGTGCGCGATATATAGTTAGTGCAACTAACTATATATGGAATTTCAATGGTTTTGTGTGAGTAAAATAAGGTTTTTTAAATGCTAATCCCTAACTATATATGGTCTATAACCTATGGTTTTTTCAGTGAATATATATATATATTACCAGTAGGTAGTTATAGTTACAACCTAGTTTCCATAGAAAAGCATTTTTTGATTTGCTTATAACGTTGGCGTCGTTTAACAAATCTTTATGAAGTTTTCCAAAAAGTTGCACTTTTTAGGTCAGCTCCTACCTTGAAAGCTTGGGGGTGATTTATTAAGCGGGGGCTGAGAAAAAAGGGGGGGGTCCCAAAACGCATTTTCTCAATGTTAATTTCCATAGGAAATTTTGCGACGAGCTACAGTCCGAAAGGTAGAGCTTGGTTTAGAAAGCAACCTTTTTTTAAATGGCATAAATCCGTGCAGTAGTTTTTGAGAAAATCAAAGAATAAGAGTAAAAAAATCAACGGAATTACTCCAAATTTGGCAGAAAGGTAGTGCTTGGATCAGAAAGCGATCTTTTTTTAAATGGTGTAAATCCGTTCAGTAGTTGCTGAGAAATTAGAAAAATAAAAGTTTCAATATCTGGGCGGAACCTAAATCCAATGTGCAAGCTTCACTGTGATTGGCTGCTAGTACTGTAACCAGGAAGTGTTGGCAGCCATCTTGTGGTTCGGTAGAAGCGAGTCACGTGAAAAGAGAGAAACAAAGTCACCCGAAAAGAGAGAAACAAAGGTATAAAACAAGAGATGGGGGCAGGGTACAAAGACCCTGACCCCCTGGGCCTGCTCAGGGGTTCCTGGAAGGACCCCCAGGGCCCCAAAAAGTATTTAAAGAAAAAATTCCGCGCTGGGGTCGAGCGTTTTATTTTAATGAGACCCTTGGGTGGCCTAGGTTCCGGGGTCATTTTAAAAAAAATAATTGCGGGGGCTCGCAGGGGTTGCGGGGGCCCGCTGGAGTTCGCGCAGCCCCGGGGTTTCACTCATGTTGGGAGGGGGGTTGCGCGGTCCCCCTCCTGGAGCCCTGTATGTGCTTATAACTTTGGCGTTGTTTGATGAATCGTTACGAAATTATTCAAAAAGTTTCTCTTTTTTTGATTAGCTCCTATATTGAAAGTTTGGGGGTGAATGGTGTTGTATGGGCTGAGAAAAAAGACGGTTCCAAAACATGTTTTCTCCATGCAATTTCGATCCAAAACTTTACAGAAGACTACAGGTGAAACTGCTGAATGGAATTACGCCAAATTTAGCAGGTAGAAAGGTGATGGTCCAGAAAGCACGCTTTTGTTTAAATGGTGTAAATCTGTTCAGTAGTTACGATATCGATATTTGAGAATTCTGATATGTGATTGGCTGAGGGGTTACGAGAAGGAGCTTGTGGCACATTGGCTGCGAACTGTTGAAACCAGATAGTGTTGGCAGCCATTTTGTGATTTACTCCATCAGCTCGCATCCCTCCATATATAAGCAGTCCGGTCCGCAGTTTTACCTGTGCGAGGCAACACTGGCATCTGTGTCTGCCTCTCCTCATATCACCAGGTTGTGGCTATGGCTTTAGAAGCCCGTACGTCGGCTCCCACCTCTCTACCTTTGCAAGCTAGTATGCTGCTGTGGGGCCGCAGCTGTTCCTCTGTGAGACTGGGTACGAACTGTTGATAAGCCACACTATATGAGCATTGAAAAGCCATTTTGTGATTAAGTCCGTCTGCTCACATCTGTCTGAGGCAACTCTAAAAACAAACCGGATCTCTGTCTATGCGAGATACCCTTTCACGCTGCCTCTCCCCACATCAGCAGGTAACGCACTCTCTGCCTACATCACCAGCACACCCCAACAACCTTATTGGGCCCGCAAGTCTCCCTGTGCGACCACTGGTGGGCTTGCAGCTGTTCCGGTGCGACTTCTCGGGCTGCAGTTGTATTTGTGAAGCCAAGACTGGAAATATACCGCAGGTGTCTGTCTGTGAGATACCCCCTTCACGCTCCCTCTGCCCAACTTGACCACTTCACAGCTATGCCTTTAGAAGCTAGTCCGTCGGCTCGCAGCTCTCTAACTTTGCGAGCTAGTACGTTGCTGTGCCTCCACCTCTACGAGCTAGTATGCGGCTGTTCCTTTGGGAGCGGACGACCTTTACTTCTCCCTCTGTGAGTGAAGCCAAGGGGCCGCAGCTGGGGCCGCAGCTGTCCCTCTGTGAGCCTGGATGCGAACTGTTGATAAGTCACACTATATGAGCATTGAAAAGCCATTTTGTGATTCAGTCCGTCAGCTCGCATCTGCCCGAGGCAACTCTGAAAACATACCGGAGCTCTGTCTGTGAGAGATACCCCTTTCACGCAGCCTCTTCCCACATCACCAGCATACCCTCAACAACGTTCTTTGGCCACAAGTCTCCCTCTGCGAATCACTGGTGGGCTCACAGCTATTCCGGTGAGACTTCTCGGGCTCACACTTTTACGAGCCAGCCCGCTGGCTTGCGGGTCTCTGAGAAGAGATGCAATGGAGGCAACGATGATGCAGGTAAGACACCCAACACTACTCCGACATCCCCAGCAGCAGCTCCTTGTCCGTCACCCCCCCACAAACAAATGTGACAAGAACGTTTTTAAATGTGGAGCCCAACAAATCATATAGTGTTGCAGTCTTAATAAAATGCTTGTGAGGTTGGACAAATAAGAATCTTAGTCATGTATGGATTTACATATAAAACATTTTATTAAAACAAAACAACAACAAATAAAACTATGTGTGTAAAATATTTTATTAAAAACTATGTACAGCCATGGCATGTCATCCCTTGACAATTTGTGAATCACAGCCTGCAAGACAAAAAGAAAAATCAGATGGTGAGTTATGTGTCCAGCAAAGGAGAGAGAAAGAGAGGAAGAGTGAGATACAAGGAAGATAGAAAGAGAGAACCAGTGTGAGAGAGCAGAAAAGAGAGAGAGTGAGAGAGAGAGGAAGAGAGAGTGCGAAAGAGAAAGAGAGAGAAGACAGAAAGAAAGAGTAAGACAGAGAAGAAGACAGAGAAAGAGAGAAAGAGTGAGAGGGAGAAAGCTAGAGATACAAGGAAGAGAGAAAGAGAGAAGCAGTTTGAAAGAGAAGAAAGAGAGAGAAAGAGAGAGAGGAAGAGAGGGAGAAGAAGAGAGAGGGGGAAAGAGTGAGACAGAGGAAGAGCGAAAGAGTGAGAGAGAGGATGAGAGAAAGAGTAAGAGAGAAAGAAAGAAAGAGTGAGATACAAGGAAAAGAGAGACAAACAGTGTGAGAGAGAGGAAGAGAGAGAGCAAGAGGAAGTGAGAGAAAGAAAGAATGAGAGAAAGAGGAAGAGACAGAGAAAGAGAGAAAGTGTGATAGAGAGAGAAAGGAAGAGATGGCGAGGGAGTGTTAACACTGGAGAAAATCTTCACAGCTCACCTTTCTGCCACCGATGTTTGTCCAACCATGTGCCGGGACATACTGCCCCCTCAAGTTTAGTTATCTGAAAGATAGTATAGAATTTGTAATTGCAGACTATATACAACTGCACACGCGTAATTCTCTGTTTCGGCTCTCCACACCTAGGCTGCTGTATCCCATCCACTTCCACTGCCCAGAGGTATCTAACAGCCGCTGCGCACCCAGGGCTATATTATCAAGAACGGCAATAACATTAGCACCGCTTTAGCGGCAGGAAACTGCTGCAAAAGCGGCGATAAGGGGCTGATAATATGCCCTTGTGAATTCCCATAGAAGCCCAGGTTTGATGTCCTTCACACCAGAACCTGGGCTTCTATGGGAATTCCCATACAGAGGTGTATAAAAGTCGTTGCGCACCCAGGCTGCTGCACCCCATGCACTCCCACTATCCGGAGCTGACTGCCTGCCACTGCGCATCCAGGCTGCTACACCCCATCCACTCCCACTCGCCGGAGGTGAGTGACCGCTTCTGCGCAAACAAGCCTCTCTGCTCACCTTCCACCACCGGCGTGTGTCGAAGAAAGTCAACCACATGCCGAAGCAACCTCCTCAGCCGTTAAGTACACGGGGTCAACGGAGTTCACAATTCAAAGTGGGTGTTGAGTGCCAGGACGACCACACATCATCGCAGGTTCTACACGTGTTCAGATCTTTTGGTGTTGGGGGGGACGTCAATTTGTGAATGAGAGCCTGTTAGATAAAAAGCAAATAAGATTGTGCATCATGCGCCCATCAAAGGAGAGAGGAAGAGAGAGAGAGAGAGAGGGAGAGAAAGAAAAAGTGAGAGTGTGACACTGGAGAAAACCTTCGCAGCTCACCTTTGTGTCACCGGTGTGTCTCCAACCACGTGGAGGGACATAGTGCACCCACAAGCTCCAAATCTGAAAGATAGTACAGAATTAGTAATAGTAAGACCAGTATGCAGGAATAAAAAGACAGAGACAGTAAATCTCTTGATGTGGTTTAATCCTCAGAACATGTTTTGTAAGCAGCAAGTATAAAGCAAGAATGACTGAACCCCCATTAACTTCTACCTCCCAACCTTCTCACATTCAAAATATTACATTCCCAAAACGACGCAAGGCAGCCACGAGCTGTGAGAGGAATGTCACGCTTGTGTCGTCTGCATGCTTTGATGCTCCTAACACACCTTACCTCCTTAAAAAAAAAACAGAGAAAGGAAAGTTCATCAAAATTTGATGGTAAACTTAAGTGTACAAATTATGAAAAAAGAAATACGCAACTACTTTGCTACAGATGTGGGAGCAACGGACTTTTGGCCGACTCTAAAAACTGTCCTGCTATTGGAAAACTTGTTTAAAACACAATAAGAAAGGGTAATGGCAGGGTATATACGACTGCGTACGCCTAAATCGCTGTGCAGTCTTTCTGCATCCAGGCTGCTGCACCCCATCCACTCCCTGCCGTCCAGAGGTATCTGCCCGCTGCTGCGCACCCAGGCCTAACTGCTCACCTTTTCGCAGACAGGGCACCTTCCACATCATGCAGCCCCGCTCCGCAAGCCAAGAAGTCTCACATTTGGTGCTGAGTCTTGATATCGCCATGGCAGAGGACATACTAGTGAACCCATCATCATCGCAGGTTGCTCGCCCGCTCAGTCCTTGTGGTGCCACTAACTCAGTGACCAATGAGGCCTCGCACATGGCGGTAGGCCCCCTGCTGCATGGCTCAGGCCTACACTGCGGTCGAGCAGGGCACACAATATATGATGTGTCCAGACCACCGGGACGGGCCATCACCGTAGGCTGCACACCCGCTCAGCACTTAAAATGCCCCAACCTCAGTGGACCGAAATTTACCGTTCCGTGACTGTGTGCCAGTAGCGGCCACAGTGCATCCATTGCGAGCAACTCTAAAATGGCGTCAAGCACGTGCGCCCGTTCTTTTTTATTGGCAGGGTCATGTTTGCTGTGAAGTCTTTGTTGGATGGGTGTGGTGTGGGTGTATACCAGCCGTGAGGGAGTGGCTGTGGCGTACTGACAACTAGACCTGTGACCAGCAGATCACTACAATGAAAATCTGGGCCATGTAGAGTTGTTTTCCTTCCCTGTAAGCCTAAGCGGAGTGGGCTGGCCTTGCGTATGCCAGTGCTGCGTGAGGCTGTGAAGAATGACTCCAGAGTTATGGGTGTGGCTCCATTGTGAGCTATATGAGGAGTCAACTGATGCAGGTGTCCGTCTTGTAGTGCTGCCATCACCCGGGTCACAAGCGCAAATGTGTCATTCGGTGAGTGAAGTCCCACAACATGGCCAACATGGAAGGTACGGGGAATCACAGACCCTACATTCATCCATAGTTCCACACATGAAAGATGGTGAACATGATGCATATCTGTGGATGTGAATGTTTATTGCACATTCACTGGACTGTTGCAGCTTTGGCAATACAGAGTCATGGAAAGTTCAGGTTGCAGTTTTTTGCACATGGAGGGCAGTCAATTAGAGCGAAGCTCGTGTTCGGAGTTAGGCTGCACCAACATATATACATGCATACATAATGAACACATAGTCGTAGATAGATAGTGGAACTGGGTACGGGCACATGCACTCAACTGCTTTTTATTACCAGGGTTACATGTCCAGTGACATCTGTGCTAGATTTGTGTGGGGTGGGTGTAAGCCAGCCCTCCAGAAATGATTGGTGCTGGTAACAAGTACAACAGTAATCATCGGATCCTACACAGAGATTCAATCATAAAGGGTCTATGACTTGTGCTGCAGTAAGGTAGGGGCACCAGATGTGAAATAATACGCAGAAGATCCTATCGTAAAGAGTCTATGACTTGTGGTGCACTGAGGTAGGGGCAGCAGATCTGAAATCATACAGCAAAGATTCTATCATAAAGGGTGCATGAGTTGTGGGGGACTGAGGTAGAAGCATCAGAAGAATTCAGCATGTGTGGAGCCAGCGATGATAGGTGGTGCGGGCGGGCCGTACTGGGAGCAATGTCTCTTACTTAGTGGACTGCGTCATCTGTAGTCGTGACTCGAACAAAAGATGAAAAATGTATGAAATACAATGTCGAAACATGTAGGTTTCAGGCACGATATAGTTAGAAATGAGCATTTAAAAAACCTTTGAAAGTCACTGAAAAAACCATAGGTTTCAGGCACGTTATAGTTAGAAATTAACATTTAAAAAACCTTTGAAAATCACTGAAAAAACCATAGGTTTCAGGCACGTTATAGTTAGAAATTAGCTTTTAAAAAAACCTTTGAAATTCACTAAAAAAACGTAAGTTTCAGGCACGTTATAGTTAGAAATTAGCATTTAAAAAACCCTTGAAATTCACTGAAAAAAAAAATAGATTTTCACATGGATGATATCATCAGTGATGTCGCCAGTGATGTCATTTGAGATGTCATCAGTGATGTCACTGACCATGTCATGAATGATGTAATATGTGACGTCATCAGCAGTGCATTGCGGGGGCGCGAGTTATAGTTAGCTGAACAAATGCATGAGTGAAATGTCCAACTAACTATAACGTCACTGAAACCTATGTTTTTTTCAGTGAATATATATATATATGTATACTGCTTTTAGTTCAGAGCCTGTTAAAATACAAGGTCACTATACTTGTAGAATAGATCATGCTGTATATGTTCTTGAATGTACGTGCCACCTTTTATATGTAGGTAGCACTAAACTACAAGTTTATAACAGGATATTGCAACATCTTAGAGCAGTGGTTAACTCTGACCCACATTATCCTGTGGCACGGCATTTTAAACTTGTACACAAAAACAATATGAATGATCTCAGGTACTATGTTGTCAGCTCAGTGCCCAAAAATATCAGAGGGGGAAATAGAGAGAGAAGATTTAGACAAGTAGAATCAGAATTTATCATGTTACTAGATACTAAGATACCCAAATGGCCTCAACAATAGTGATGATTTGCCGGTTTTTAAGTGTTGGGATTTTATCTTGAATATTTATTAAAATGTTTGCACTTTAAAGATTATTATCAGCTGCTATGTATATTAACTTGGAAAAAGATACAGATATGTGTATATATCTTTTAATAAACGTTGTGATTGTTTTTATATATTTCCTATGTTGTGGTTATAAATTTTACAGATGATGGTATTGTGATGTTTTTAGTCGGTAATATCCTGGGTTTTATCTGCGTTTCTCTCGGTTTTTGCGTGACTTTTGCGGAATTTTAGCCGGTTCTAAACATTATAATATTAGGCTGATATTGGACATAGGACACTTGTCCACCTCCGGAAGCAATCCTCTTTAAGGTATATTACATTTATACAGCAATAGGAATTCAATGCACAACGAGAATATGCCTTGTATACTTGTGTCTTTTAATTATATGCATATGTAATTTTTTCATTACACTAGATACAACTTGGTGAGAAAGACTCTTTCAAAATTGGAACAGGATGTATCACTGTTTTTGAAACAAATATTGTCATTTTTTCTAAGAAAAGATACCTGGGACGTCTGTATATAAATGCTGCATTTATTTGTAAATATTTACTTTTTCAGTAATTGCACTGTCACTTTAGCACTTGTTCGCACATTTTGCACATTGTCATGAATTTTCTTAGTAAAGAAGTAGACGCATGTTATGACATCATGTATTTTATAAGAGACTGAAAATTTTATATATGCACTTGAGGTTTTGAAACTTGGATGTAGATCAAAACTGGTTTATAATTTACAGCACTATGTTGAGATGTAACAGGTTGTCATCAATAGGATTTTTTGCTGCACAAACTATTTTTTTGATTGATGTTATTTATCTACAAGCACTGTGCTCAAATGTAGATTCAATGTCTTATTCAAAATGGTTTTGATACTGTATATTATGAACACAGGCCTCTTTCTATGTCTTCAAATCGTCTATGTATATACTGGATGAAATGCATCATGTGCTTTTTAAACATCACTATATATGCAAACCAATTGGTCCAGCGCGTCATGTGATCAAGACTACCGTTTGGCAGTCGAAACACTCATATATATCCACTCATTCTTCAATGCAAATTGCTATATATATAATGCATATTTAAATAACGAAGCAAACCACATTCACTGGATGATGTAATCAGTGATGTCATCAGTGATGTCATTTGAGATGTCATCAGTGATGTCACTGACCATGTCATGAATGATATAATATGTGACATCATCAGCAGTGGATTGCGGGTGCGCGAAATATAGTTAGTACAACTAACTATGTAGGAGCAATTTCAATGGTTTTGTATGAGTGAAATGTCCAGCTAACTATAACACCCCTAAAACTTATAGTTTTTTGAGTGAATTTTAAAGGTTTTTTAAATGCTAATTCCTAACTATATAAGACCTGAAACCTATGGTTTTTTCAGTGAATTTGCAAGGTTTTTTAAATGCTAATTCCTAACTATATAGGGCCTGAAACCTATGTTTTTTTCAGTGAATTTCAAAGGTTTTTTTAATGCTAATTCCTAACTATATAAGACCTGAAAGCCCACCAGGAATCTCCAGTATGCGCCAGGGGACTGCATTGCAGGGAGGTGTAATGAAGCCATGCCCTTTTTTACACCTCTCTGCAACGCAGCCCTGTGCATGTTTGCAGAGGGGGAACTAATTCCCCTTGCATACTGGGGGTCCCTGGGGCCAACTAGCCCACCAGGAACCTCCAGTATGCGCCAGGGGGCTGCATTGCAGAGAGGTGTAATGAGGCCACACCCTTTTTTACACCTCTCTGCAATGCAGCCCCCGTGCATGTTTGAAGAGGGGGAACTAATTCCCCTTGCATACTGGGGGTCCCTGGGGGCCAACTAGCTCACCTGGAACCTCCAGTATGCGCCAGGGGGCTGCATTGTACAGAGGTGTAATGAGGCTATGCCCCTTTTTACACCTCTCTGCAACGCAGGCCACTTGCACGTTTGCAGAGAGGGGACTAATTCCCCTTGCATACTGGGGGTCCCATGGTCATATCTGCCCAAACGCCGATATTCCGAACGATTGAAAATGACTTTTCTTGAGAAACATTTGGATTTGGATTATCATGTCCTATACTTTGGAATTTTTGAAAGACTGACTTCGAGGATGCTATAAATTACTCAAGTCTGCCCGAATTGTGTGGGTAAAATTGATACCTAGTCACTTTGAATAAGAATGTACTTACGTCTCGTCTAACATTTGGAAGAAATATCTAGTTATATGACAAACAGGATACCGACATAACTTGAAGGAAATAAGAACGCCCTGAAGAAGTTCTGTTGTACAGAACGAAACGCGTCGGCTGGCTGTGGTACATAAACTTAAGGAAAATAAAAGCATTTGAATATACACCAGGATTCAGCGCATCAATAAGGACTCTAAGTGATATGATTTGATTGGACTTATTGTGCAAGTGGTCATGTGCCAAACTTTGGAATATTCTCCACTACTCTCTACTACTTACTCTCTACTACTCCACTACTCTCTACTACTCTCTCTCTACTACTCACTCCCTACTACTCACTATCTACTACTCTCTACTACTCACTCTCTACTACTCTCTACTACTCACTCTCTACTACTATCTCTCTACTACTCACTCTTTACTATTCACTCTCTACTACTCTCTACTTCTCACTCTCTACTACTCACTCTCTACTACTTTCTCTCTACTACTCACTCTCTACTACTCACTCTACTACTCACTCTCTACTACTCTCTACTACTCACTCTCTACTACTCTCTCTCTACAACTCTCTACTACTCACTCTACTACTCACTCTCTACTACTCTCTACTATTCTCTCTCTCTGCTACTCACTCTCTACTACTCACTATCTACTACTCACTCTCTACTACTCTCTACTACTCACTCTTTACTACTCTCTACTACTCACTCTCTACTGCTCTCTACTACTCACTCTACTACTTACTCTCTACTACTCACTCTCTACTACTCACTCTCTACTACTCTCTACTACTCACTCTACTATTCACTCTACTACTCTCTACTACTCACTCTCTGCTACTCTCTCTGCTGCTCTCTACTACTCACTCTCTACTCTCTATTACTCACTCTCTACTCTCTACCTCTCTACCTCGCTCTACTTCTCTCTCTACTAGTCTCTACCTCTCTACCTCTCTACCTCTACACCTCTACCTCTCTACCTCTCTCTACACGCACACATATACACATATATATATATGTATATGCATTTATATATATGTATGTGTATATATATATTCATACATATATAAATATATATAATCTGCATATCTATATAAATACAAATATAAATGCATGCATACATGTACATATATGCATACATATGCATGTTATTTACATGAAAGTTTTAAAAGCACTAATAAAAGCAAAGCTAAAAAGCCACCTCAGTACAAACAGAATGGCTTTAACTTAAACGAGGGCGAGATCTATTGCATTTTCAATGCTTGTTTACTTTGGTTCCATCAAGAAGGCATTAATATGTGTCACACATTTGCCATGAATTCTGAATGTTAGCACTCTAGTTGCTCATTAGATCACTGTAGTAAAGCTACTGCTCACCAGGGAAGTCTGTTGCTGGTATTCAAAGTGCATGTTTCAGTCTGCATGTCAGAATTTTTTTAATGAAATAGAAGAGGATTTGAGAAGTCACTCAAAATGTGCCCTATTTTTTCTTTCTGAAGCACTAATCATACTTTCTATGGATAAATGAACCCCCTCATTTTATTCCTTTTTAAATTACATGTTTTCAGACTTACCACTTCATTCCAATCAAGATGGCTTCTGGTGTGCCATACTTTTGTCATAAGTAAGACTGTTAGCGCTCTAGTTGTTCTTTAGAACACTCTGGGACATTCTGTCATTGGGCTATACTTGGGCTACATCTGGGTGATATTTGGGCTACATTTGGGCTCTTTTGTCTCTGGTGGCCATCTTGGGAGACTGCATGTCAGAATTTTTTAAAGAAATAGAAGAGGATTTGAGAAGTCACTCAAAATGTACCCTAATTTTTCTTTATGCAGCACTAATCATACTTTCTATGGCAAAATATACCTCCTCATTTTGTTCCTTTTTAAATTAAATGTTTTAAGAGTTACCACTTTATTCCAATCAAGATGGCTTCAGGTGTGCCTTACCTTTGTAATAAGTAGGACTGCTAGCGCTCTAGTTGTTCTTTAGAACACTCTAGGAGGCTGCAGTAGAACACAAAGGAATCAACTGACAGTATCTGTCCTTGTTGGATGTACATGTTTTACTGAGAATGTCAGACTTCATTCTCACATGACTGAGAAAGATAATGTGAATTTACCGAAAATATGCTTTCAGTTTAGCTTATAGATCCCCTTCCAAACCACTGTGGGAAAAGCATGAGATAATAGTTTTCTTTCAAACATGATTCATGATATCCCAGCAGAAGGCTTTTTCACATGGTAAAATCACCTTAGAACACACCACAATTCCTAAAATGAGTATGGTACCATCAACAAATGATTTATAATGTAAGTAAAGTCCTAAAATCCTCTATTAACTACAATGCTTTTTAATGAGGTGCTATCATGTATATTGGTCCCAAGATGGCTGCCAACACTTCTTGGATGAAGTGCTGACAGCCAATCAGATCTCACGATGAGATGTGTGGTTAGGCTCCGCCCAGATATATACATTTTTTTAAAGTTAATTTTCATAAAAACCACTGGAGCAATTTTCACCAAATATAGAAAAGGCACTTCTGCGTACCAGTCCCTACAATTTTGCAAAGTTTGGTGTAATTCCATTCAGCGGTTCAGGCTGCAGCCTTGTCTATTCGTCCTATGGAAATTAACATGGGGAAATACGTTTTGGGACCCCCCTTTTTTCTCAGCCCCCGCATGACGAATCGCCCCGAAACTTCCAGGGAAGAGGCAGAGCAGAGCTGGCCTAAATTTTGGAAAATTACACGCAAATTCCTCAACCAGCGCCAAAGTTATTCCCAATAGAATGTTGCGGATTTCCTATGGTAGCTAGGTCCTAACTATATATACCACAATGACTAGTTGTCTATGTCTATGATACCAGTCACTCCACATGTGACCACGCTGCACCAATGGGTGTCCGTTTGAATTAGCACTTGCACTTTAAAAATAGCCTCCTCCCTAGCATGCGTCATGTGATCAAGGCCTCTGTGAAGGCCGAAACATCATGCTGTGGTGTGCCGTCTCCTCGAGAAAATATATACACTGCTCACCTGCACTTGGGTCTCCTCTCTTCTTCCGCTGCGCTGTGGTATCCAGGATTGGGCTCCAGGCGAGAGCAAGCAGGGACTGTTCTTATCTCTACAAACCGGCAGAGTGCTTCGCTGGTATTTGGATGACCCCTTCTCTTGCAAGCGGCGGAGCAGCAGGAAGTCAAGACCTCTGGTGACCCGGAAGCCGTTTGTCTCTCCCGTTAGGGAGTAATTGCTCCAGCCCCCGGCTACTGTGAACGCCGATTTGGGACACGAACCTGACAAAGAGCACGGAGAGCTTTGCTCTCTACCAGACTGCAGGAGTCGGGTTGCGGTGCTTTCCAATCGTGAAATACAGACTACGCCGGTAAGAGAAGTGTGTGCCTGATTGGTCGGCGGTTCGCATTTGCGGAAACTGTCAAGCAGTCGTGAGAACGCATTGTGCAGAGTACAAACAGGGAGGCGGCATGTCAGCTGACGCATTGAAAGCAAGGGAACGAGTGGCGCTGAATGCATTCGATGACTCCCCGGCTGGGGGGTCCTCTGCACCATCGGCACAGAATGTACCGGCAAACGAAGCTGGCAGCGTCCGTGATAAATTTAAGAAGTTGGAAAAACTAATGAAGCGCGAGCTGTCTAAGTGGTGGGAGCACCGCTCCCTGAGCAGATACTTGGAAGTCAATAGGATACCGCGGGGTCTCCGCGTGATGCTGGCTCCCAGCTACGAAGACCCAGACCCAGAAATGCTCAGGGAGTGGGCGGACTGCAATTTGGAGTCATCACGCAAATTGGTTCAAATACTGGTGCGATATGCGGAGAGTGACCGCCTCAAAACACAGATCAAAATTGATGAGCTGAATCAGGAAATTGAATCATCCTGTGAGGAATATATGAGTGAATGCACTAAGCTGAGAAGTGACATGATGGCAAGGCTTCAAAAGGAAGAAGAGATCATTAGTAAAAGAAAAGCCTATAAATTTCAAAGGGACAAGGCGGATTATGCGGAAGGGCGTATTTTTACTTTCGCCAAAAAATATGATGCCATCAAAGCCTCAAGACAACTCAAAACTGCAACAACAATGAACCGCCCTGCCCAACGACATGGAGCAGAGGCAGCCCAACAGGATGAATCATCAGAGTCTAACTTAAGCTCTTGCGTGAATAGTGATTCAGACTCCAATCTGTCACAAAATGATGGACGATTGGGGTTTACCAGGCTCACACTAGCAGAGGAACTCGACTGCATAAGGAAGGACTGGCGCGAGACTCTACGTCCGAGAACCCAACTGCGCTCCGGAACAAAATCCGCAACGTCAAGCGCTACCAACGCCGAAAGGCTAGATCGAGAGGAAGGAGAAAAAAATCAGCAGAAAAAGAAGAAGAAAAATCCGAAAAGATGGAACAGGAAGTAAGTTCACAATCAGGAGTAACGGACATTGCCCCCTCTATTATCAATTTGTCCGACATGATTTTATCAGAAACTAAACATCAGATACTATCTAAGGGTCTCACATTTTGTCCTCCATGTGACTTTAATTATGTGGACACAAGAATTGACCTATATAAATTTGTCCGCAAGATTAAGCTGCAGAAACATTTTATGGGTGCCAAGACACGTAACACCCCAATGAGGACAGAGCCAACTGATGTGGGACTGCAAGTTCGTGATGCTCCAGGGTTGGAGGCCTTGGAATCCCTAAGATTGGAGCAATCAACTTCCCAATCAACTTCCCAAGGGGCATCAGGATGTGAACCAAACATGGTAGGGGGTCTCACTTCCTTCAAACCACGTTCCACTTACACACCTGTGATGTTATATGACAATCTTGACATCTTCCATGACGCTGCTGTAAAAGATATCAAGTTGCTGCACTCCAAACTGCTCAGTTCTAAACGTAAGAAATATACACAGAATGATCAGTACCTGCGACTCATCCACAAGATCCAATCCAATGAGAATATCATTGTCAGGCAGTCTGACAAAGGAGGGAATATAGTTCTATGGCCGCGGAAACTATATTTGGAAGAAGCCCTCTCCCAGTTAAATGATTCAGACTGCTACCGACATAGTGACATCACCCTAATCAAGAAAGCCCAAGAGGAGTTTTTTTCTTTGCTAATGGGGTGGAGATCCTTTGGGTTGTTAAGTATGGATGAGCTCAAGTATCTGAAAAACAACAATCCAGTCATGCCAGTGTTATACCTAATCCCTAAGGTCCACAAGAACATGAATAAACCCCCAGGCAGACCAATAATAGCAGCATGTGGGGGCTTACTTGAAAAAACAACTGTCTATGTGGACTCATTCCTACAAGAGTTCGTACAGAGTCTACCTTCCTTTGTTCAGGACTCTAATGACTTTGTGAGGAAAATTGAGGACATACAATGGGATTCGGAGTCGTGGCTCATTACATTAGATGTCACGTCTCTGTATACAAGTATCATTCTTCAAGACGGAATAAGAGCCATTGAATTCTATCTAGGCTTAAGACCAATGTTCATGGCTGACCATAATCGAATGTTACTATCTATGATTTCATTCTGTTTACATCATAATTTCTTTATGTTTAACAACAGATACTACCAGCAGGTCAGAGGAGTGGCCATGGGGGCCTGTTTTTCTCCCAGTTATGCCTGTCTCCACATGGGCTACTGGGAGAGACAGGTCCTCTTTGGCGAACACTCTGACACTGCTAGGCGGTCCATTGTACGATGGTATCGTTATATTGATGACGTGTTCCTTGTCTGGAGGGGCACACGTCTGGAAGCTGAGCAATTTGTTGACAAACTGAACTGCAATGATTACAACTTGAAGTTCACCTCGACAATTAGCAGAGAACAGGTACATTTTCTAGACATGACAGTCACCACAAGAGGGGAGAGACTTGAAACCAGGTTGTACCGAAAGCCGACGGCTGGAAATACAATACTCCATGCCAGTAGTCACCACCCTGCCCACCTCATACGCAGTATCCCGTATGGCGAGATGCTGCGCATAAGAAGATTGAGCAGTACTGAAGCTCAATGCCATCTAGCTCAGCAAGCTAGTAGGTCCAGATTTTTGGCAAGAGGGTACAAGGCTGCAATGGTTGATAAGGCAATAACCAAGGCAAATGCACTGTCACGCAGTCAGGCCTTGCAACGTAAGGTCAAGGTTGCGCCTTCTGCCAACGAGGATCAAAAAGTGAGACTTATCTGGGCGTATAACAAGCAGCATGGGGCACTAGGAAAAATCATTTCCAAACACTGGGGTCTCATCAAATGCGACCCAGTCATAGGTGACAAAATTTCCATCAAGCCGTTAATCACCTACAGGAAAGCGTATTCCATGCAAAATGCCTTAGTGAAATCTAGCCCAGAAGTATCCATACGAAAGAATTGGCTAGACAAGAGCAAAGGTTTCAGGAAGTGTGCTTCTTGTAAGGCATGCCAGCATGGGCTGAACAAAACAGAATACGTAGTGCCCTTTACCCCGGTTGCCCGCAAGATCACAAAACAGCTGACTTGCAAGAGTGAGTATGTGGTCTATGTGCTGGAGTGTCCGTGTGCCCTGCGGTATGTGGGTAGTACCAAGCTGCAGGTGCACAAGAGGATACTCCAGCACATAAGGGCCATCAACACCAACGATCCGGCCTATCCGGTGGCCCGCCACTTTAAGGAGCACCACAACAATGATAGCTCCCTTCTACGGTACTATGCTGTAGATTGTGTGGGACCGCTGAGAAGAGGTGGTGACAGAGATGGTGCCCTTAGGAAGTTGGAGACCAGGTATATATTGGAAATGGACAGTCGAGCACCAGGGGGCCTAAATTCCACAGAAGATTTTTACACTTGTCTTTAATTGATCTACAAGTGTTTCTTGAGGCTTTATTATGTCCAGTTGTAGCCTATCTCCCCGTTGTGTCTGTTTAGCTATCTGACTGGTAGTGGATTTCTGATAACACCCAGCCACTAACCAGTACATGTCTAGTGTTGTGAATGGTGACAGAGTGGAATGCAGCCTAGGCTTAGGTTGCATTCTATATCTTATGCTTAATATAACACCGATAATGATAAAGCATTATTTAATTACAAAAAAGAAAAAGGTTTGTAGATTAGGAAGTAACAAACCACCTATAAAATGAGCACTTTAAACACCGTTTTTCACTGCTCACCTTTTTGCTTATCACTACCATGGTGTTGTGCAATTAGTGGTCACATGTTCAGGAGTGGAGGTATGGGAGGCGAGGCTGCGATGGTCTCCAAATCGTTCGATTTGGCGGCATCTCCTCTCCTCCCAATATACTTTTTTAGTACATAGACACAGGATTGGCTAGTGCTTAAAGTAGAGCCAGGATGCTGCGATCTCGGGGTACAGGCTACAAATGCATTTATGCAGCCAGTATTGTGTATATCACCTGAGGTCTCATCCTGTCATAAAAAGATATATAATTGGTGTATATATATTTATTGTAAATATGCTTGTACATTATTGCTTTTTAATACAGATATTTTATACTTGTAAATATTCTGAGTTGACATATTGTATTTTACACTTGATTTTACCATGATCTTGTGTATCTAGTATGTTTTTTTTCTGATATTTATTATTATTATGACTAATGTTTACAAGACACCAATTGCACTTTAATGACGCTTTTTGTATTTTGCACATTGCCAACTTTGCACTGTATTCTTGAAGCCTTGGATTATCCAATGTATGAATTGTTTCAGTGGTTTGTTCATTGTGATTAAGACTGCATTTGCACTTTATTTGCGCATTTCTACAATGTCGAGCATATGGGATTATCCCAAGATGTAATTCACAATGACTAGTTGTCTATGTCTATGATACCAGTCACTCCACATGTGACCACGCTGCACCAATGGGTGTCCGTTTGAATTAGCACTTGCACTTTAAAAATAGCCTCCTCCCTAGCATGCGTCATGTGATCAAGGCCTCTGTGAAGGCCGAAACGTCATGCTGTGGTGTGCCGTCTCCTCGAGAAAATAAATACACTGCTCACCTGCACTTGGGTCTCCACTCTTCTTCCGCTGCGCTGTGGTATCCAGGATTGGGCTCCAGGCGAGAGCAAGCAGGGACTGTTCTTATATATATATATATATATATATATATATATATATATATATATATATATATATATATATATATATATATATATTTATATATATATATATATATATATATATATACATATATATATATATATACATATATATATATATATATATATATATATATATATATACATATATATATATATACATATATATATATATATATATATATATATATTTATATATATATATATATATATATATATATATATATATATATATTTGCAACCAAATTGCCCTGAAGCATTGAGATGGAACACGACAGCATTCCGCCATACGGCGTTCGTGATGCAGCCTGCTTTATTGCTCTGCCTTAAAATCTCTTTCTGCCGACGCGTTTCCAGGCCACAAGCCTCTTCTTCATGGGCATTTGCAAACAGCACATCTGAGGCTCGCATGATTTGAATTTCCGGTTTTATTTATTACAATCCCGCCCCCAGCAGGCGTGTGCTCCGTGCAGTTCCATTCTGGTGCATTGTGGGGCATTGAGTCCTTCTTGCGAGCATTAGTGGTCACTTATAGTAAGTTCAAAATGTGCGTTCGTAATTAAAGTCCTTTTTATTCCTTTAGTAGGTGGCAGATTCTGAAAGCAAGCAAAGTGAGCATTTGGATTGCTGTGCGATTAGGTTTTGAATAGTTCAAAGCCCCAGCCTCTTCCAGCTGGCATTTGTAATCCTTTACCTGCTGGTGATGGTTCTCATCTCCACGGCCGGGTGCCGTGTGTAATTAATTGCAACCAAATTGCCCTGAAGCATTGAGATGGAACACGACAGCATTCCGCCATACGGCTTCGTGATGCAGCCTGCTTTACTGCTCTGCCTTAAAATCTCTTTCTGCGAGCGCGTTTCCAGGCCACAAGCCTCTTCTTCCTGGGCATTTGCAAACAGCACATCTGAGGCTCGCATGATTTGAATTTCCGGTTTTATTTATTACAATGCCCGCCCCCAGCAGGCGTGTGCTCAGTGCAGTTCCATTCTGGTGCATTGTGGGGCATTGAGTCCTTCATGCGAGCATTAGTGGTCACTTATAGTAAGGTCAATATGTGCGTTCGTAATTAAAGTCCTTTTTATTCCTTTAGTAGGTGGCAGATTCTGAAAGCAAGCAAAGTGAGCATTTGGATTGCTGTGCGATTAGGTTTTGAATAGTTCAAAGCCCCAGCCTCTTCCAGCTGGCATTTGTAATCCTTTACCTGCTGGTGATGGTTCTCATCTCCACGGCCGGGTGCCGTGTGTAATTAATTGCAACCAAATTGCCCTGAAGCATTGAGATGGAACACGACAGCATTCCGCCATACGGCTTCGTGATGCAGCCTGCTTTACTGCTCTGCCTTAAAATCTCTTTCTGCCAGCGCGTTTCCAGGCCACAAGCCTCTTCTTCCTGGGCATTTGCAAACAGCACATCTGAGGCTCGCATGATTTGAATTTCCGGTTTTATTTATTACAATGCCCGCCCCCAGCAGGCGTGTGCTCAGTGCAGTTCCATTCTGGTGCATTGTGGGGCATTGAGTCCTTCATGCGAGCATTAGTGGTCACTTATAGTAAGGTCAATATGTGCGTTCGTAATTAAAGTCCTTTTTATTCCTTTAGTAGGTGGCAGATTCTGAAAGCAAGCAAAGTGAGCATTTGGATTGCTGTGCGATTAGGTTTTGAAAAGTTCAAAGCCCCAGCCTCTTCGAGCTGGCATTTGTAATACTTTACCTGCTGGTGATGGTTCTCATCTCCACGGCCGGGCGCCGTGTGTAATTAATTGCAACCAAATTGCCCTGAAGCATTGAGATGGAACACGACAGCATTCCGCCATACGGCTTCGTGATGCAGCCTGCTTTACTGCTCTGCCTTAAAATCTCTTTCTGCCAACGTGTTTCCAGGCCACAAGCCTCTTCTTCATGGGCATTTGCAAACAGCACATCTGAGGCTCGCATGATTTGAATTTCCGTTTTTATTTATTACAATCCCCGCCCCCAGCAGGCGTGTGCTCAGTGCAGTTCCATTCTGGTGCATTGTGGGGCATTGAGTCCTTCATGCGAGCATTAGTGTTCACTTATAGTAAGTTCAAAATGTGCGTTCGTAATTAAAGTCCTTTTTATTCCTTTAGTAGGTGGCAGATTCTGAAATCAAGCAAAGTGAGCATTTGGATTGCTGTGCGGTTAGGTTTTGAATAGTTCAAAGCCCCAGCCTCTTCCAGCTGGCATTTGTAATCCTTTACCTGCTGGTGATGGTTCTCATCTCCACAGCCGGGCGCCGTGTGTAATTAATTGCAATCAAATTGCCCTGAAGCATTGAGATGGAACACGACAGCATTCCTCCATACGGCTTCGTGATGCAGCCTGCTTTACTGCTCTGCCTTAAAATCTCTTTCTGCCAACGCGTTTCCAGGCCACAAGCCTCCTTTTCATGGGCATTTGCAAACAGCACATCTGAGGCTCGCATGATTTGAATTTCCGGTTTTATTTATTACAATCCCCACCCCCAGCAGGCGTGTGCTCAGTGCAGTTCCATTCTGGTGCATTGTGGGGCATTGAGTCCTTCATGCGAGCATTAGTGGTCACTTATAGTAAGTTCAAAATGTGCGTTCGTAATTAAAGTCCTTTTTATTTCTTTAGTAGGTGGCAGATTCTGAAAGCAAGTAAAGTGAGCATTTGGATTGCTGTGCGATTAGGTTTTGAATAGTCCAAAGCCCCAGCCTCTTCCAGCTGGCATTTGTAATCCTTTACCTGCTGGTGATGGTTCTCATCTCCACGGCCGGGCGCCGTGTGTAATTAATTGCAACCAAATTGCCCTGAAGCATTGAGATGGAACACAACAGCATTCCGACATACGGCTTCGTGTTGCAGCCTGCTTTACTGCTGTGCCTTAAAATCTCTTTCTGCCAACGCGTTTCCAGGCCACAAGCCTCTTCTTCATGGGCATTTGCAAACAGCACATCTGAGGCTCGCATGATTTGAATTTCCGGTTTTATTTATTACAATCCCCGCCCCCAGCAGGAGTGTGCTCAGTGCAGTTCCATTCTGGTGCATTGTGGGGCATTGAGTCCTTCATGCGAGCATTAGTGGTCACTTATAGTAAGTTCAAAATGTGCGTTCGTAATTAAAGTCCTTTTTATTCCTTTAGTAGGTGGCAGATTCTGAAAGCAAGCAAAGTGAGCATTTGAATTGCTGTGCGATTTGGTTTTGAATAGTTCAAAGTCCCAGCCTCTTCCAGCTGGCATTTGTAATCCTTTACCTGCTGGTGATGGTTCTCGTCTCCACAGCCGGGCGCCGTGTGTAATTAATTGCAACAAAATTGCCCTGAAGCATTGAGATGGAACACAACAGCATTCCGACATACGGCTTCGTGATGCAGCCTGCTTTACTGCTCTGCCTTAAAATCTCTTTCTGCCAACGCGTTTCCAGGCCACAAGCCTCTTCTTCATGGGCATTTGCAAACAGCACATGTGAGGCTCGCATGATTTGAATTTCCGGTTTTATTTATTACAATCCCCGCCCCCAGCAGGCGTGTGCTCCGTGCAGTTCCATTCTGGTGCATTGTGGGGCATTGAGTCCTTCATGCGAGCATTAGTGGTCACTTATAGTAAGTTCAAAATGTGCGTTCGTAATTAAAGTCCTTTTTATTCCTTTAGTAGGTGGCAGATTCTGAAAGCAAGCAAAGTGAGCATTTGGATTGCTGTGTGATTAGGGTTTGAATAGTTCAAAGCCCCAGCCTCTTCCAGCTGGCATTTGTAATCCTTTACTTGCTGGTGATGGTTCTCATCTCCACGGCCGGGCGCAGTGTCTAATTAATTGCAACCAAATTGCCCTGAAGCATTGAGATGGAACACGACAGCATTCCGCCATACGGCTTCATGATGCAGCCTGCTTTACTGCTCTGCCTTAAAATCTCTTTCTGCCAACGCGTTTCCAGGCCACAAGCCTCTTCTTCATGGGCATTTGCAAACAGCACATCTGAGGCTCGCATGATTTGAATTTCCGGTTTTATTTATTACAATCCCCGCCCCCAGCAGGCGGGTGCTCAGTGCAGTTCCATTCTGGTGCATTGTGGGGCATTGAGTCCTTCATGCGAGCATTAGTGGTCACTTATAGTAAGTTCAAAATGTGCGTTTGTAATTAAAGTCCTTTTTATTTTTTTAGGAAACTGCCGATAAAGCGGCGATGATGGGCTTGATAATATGCCCTTTTGAATTCCCATAGCAGCCCAGGTTAACATCAGAACCTGGGCTGCTATGGGAATTTGCAAGGGCCTATGGTTTTTTATTAATGTTGGGAGGGTGGGTTTGATAATTCGTCCTTGTTAATTTCCATAGAAGCCTATGTTCTGGTGTTAACATGGGCTTCTATGGGAAATAACAAGGCCGTGTTATCAAGCTCATTATTGCCGTTGTATCGGCAGTTTCCTGCCAATAAAACGGCGATAATTTTAACATCGGTCCTTGATAATATGCACCTAAGTTTACTGGTCAAAAAAAGAGCAATGGGCCATATTATCAACAAAAGGCGATACATTATCGCCGCTTTTATTGGCAGGAAACTGCCGATAAAGCGGCGATAATGGGCTTGATAATATGCCCTTGTGAATAACTGTAGCAGCCCAGGTTAACATCAGAACCTGGGCGGCTATGGGAATTTACAAGGGCCTATTATCAAGCCCATTATATCCGCTTTACCGTTGTATAAACCTTGCGGCCAAACACTTCAGGCAGTTTAATTCACAACTTATTTTCAACAATTCTTCTACACGTCCAAGCAGACAGCAGTGTCTATAAGTTTAAGAGAGAAAGAGAAATGATGTCACAGAGAGTGAGAGAGAGAAAGAGAGAGAAAACAACATTAAAACTGTGTCGCAGAGTCTGGAGTTGAGATTTTTTCTTGAAAAGTCAGACGTAGATTTACAAGCTTCTTGCGTCACTTTACCCATGTTAAAAGTGACTCAAAAGTGGCGTAATAAGGTTGTGGATCTGTTTGTCAGACTGTTGTAACCTATCTGTTGTCACTGCTCGGAGGTAATTATAGATTTTACAGAGAAGATGCTGTACACTACACACTCTGGGTCATATTATCAAGCCTGGGCGGTAAAATTATCACCACTTTATCGGCAGGAAACTGCCGCTAAAGTGGCGATAATGGGCTTGATAATATGCTCTATGGAATTCCAATCGAAGCTCATGTTAGATGTCCTTCACATCTAACATGAGCTTCGATTGGAATTCCATAGAGCATATAATCAAGCCCATTATCGCCACTTTAGCAGCAGTTTCCAGAGAGTGAGAGAGAGAAAGAGAGAGAAAACAAAATTAAAACTGTGTCGCAGAGTCTGGAGTTAAGTTTTTATCTTGAAAAATCAGACGTAGATTTACAAGCTCCATGTGTCACTTGACTTTACCCATGTTAAAAGTGACTCAAAAGTGGCGTGATAAGGTTGTGGATCTGTTTGTCAGACTGTTGTAACCTATCTGTTGTCATTGCTCGGAGGTATTATAGATTTTACAGAGAAGCTGCTGTACACTACGCACTCTCTCCTTTCACAAATAAAGGTAACACTACAGTTTTATGAGTCCAGTGTACCTGGTACATTTCATTTGTTATAGTGCGGCGTTCAAGTGGTGTCTATTTGGAAGTGTCTACTGCGTTACTGATGCAAAAGTGGCATAACGGGATTGTAAATATGGCTATGCCGACTTATTTCTAATGCATTGCTATGAAGGCTTTGTAGATCTAGGCCTCTGTGCTTACCGTTGTATAAACACTGTGGCCAAACACTTCAGCCAGTTGGATTCACAACTTCTTTTCACCAATTCTTCTACCCGTCCAAGCAGACAGTGTCTATAAGTTTAAGAGAGAAAGAGAAATGATGTCACAGAGAGTGAGAGAGAGAAAGAGAGAGAAAACAACATTACAACTGTGTCGCAGAGTCTGGAGTTGAGATTTTTTCTTGAAAAGTCAGATGTAGATTTACAAGCTCCTTGCGTCACTTTACCCATGTTAAAAGTGTCTCAAAAGTGCGTAATAAGGTTGTGGATCTGTTTGTCAGACTGTTGTAACCTATCTGTTGTCACTGCTCGGAGGTAATTGTAGATTTTACAGAGAAGCTGCTGTGCACTACGCACTCTAGGCCATATTATCAAGCCGGGGCAATATATTTAGGCTGAATAAAGGGTCTGCATTTTGAATTTGAATTAATTTTAGAATAATTCATAACTCCAGCCAAGAAAGGCAGCAAGTGTGAAAATTTTCCACTGCCTTTGGGCGGGGTCGTTTTTACAACAAAAAAGGACAGTGACGGTTCTGTTTGTGGTTTTTGATGAGGTTGATAGACTGTTTCGTGTAACACAAAAGTTATTCGCAATAAATGCATAGAAATTTAAAGTTTACCAAATTGAAGATCAATATGTGAGTATGGACTGTTTGCTGACGATGCTGTTGCAGTAGTTGATGTGCTTGGTGCAGCAGCAAGTGGATTGTTCTGCAATCTCTGTGTTGCAGTGAAGCAAAGTTGTTGGGGTGCAAGTTGTTTAAGTGTTGCACTATATTTGCTGTGCCAAAGGAGGATGTTTTGGATTGATCACACCTTGAAAGAGTTGTTTGGTAAATTTAACAGGTTACTAATGGTTGGTGTGTTTCAGTTAGTATCTGTCTGGACTTTGCTGGAATCTTTAAGGGACACATTAGAGCTTTCATAATACAGAAACTCTTTGTACTTAGTGACGTCCAATTCTATTTTGTGAAGAACGGTTGAATTCTACATCCGCCTTTGGAACTAGTGGGAGGGTAGCATTTTAAAGTGTTTGACAGGTTACACTACATGTGTGCATGCAGCTAAAGAAAACTTAGCATTGTTATGCATGGGCATCATTTCACAGAAAACGTAGTATTCAGGATTGTAAAAGCTTGACATAGGAGTGACTGATGAATTTATATATGTCAGTGACAAAAGAAAAACAAGTATGATTGTTTTACATTACAGATATACAGACCTGAAAGTCAATGCATGTAAATCCATGAAATCGTTTTTTGAAGGTATGGAGGAAAGCAGTGAAAGGGTGTTTAGAGGCAACACTGTCCAGCATAAAAAGTGCATACGTATGTTTTTAAGTAACATATGATCATATGCAAGATATCTAATTAGATATTTGCACACTCCTGCAGTCTAGTCTTGTGTCCAAATTATCTTAAAAAGTAATGTTGAGACACACTTTTTTCACCTGTTACGATTTGCACAATCCTTTTAGAGTTGGACCAGAGTGCCTCTAACATTCCTACTTAATTTTATTTTTTGAAGTTGAGCAATTATCTTGTTTACCTGTTGAAATATACATTTAAATCTTCCTCTTTGAAGGTCAAGAAGCAACACCGCTCCTCTACACAATATTGTTCAATGGTAGTCTAAAAAGTAGTGGTAATTCCACTGTCACCAAGGTAGATATCTGACAATAGAATGAATGATAATTTTACACCAGTATTTCATAGTCCTAATGCAGCCTTATAGCCCGCCGGAGAGGGCTATACCGGCTATTAAAGACCCTCTCCAGCATTAAAGGCCCGAGCCGAAGGCGAGGGCCTTTAACAAGGGAGGGGGACTTTAATAGCTGGTATAGCCCAGCTACGAAGGGGTATAAGGCTATTAGAACATTCTGCCACTAGAGGGTAGAATGCTCTTACAAAAAAGAACAAAGCCTTATGGGAGCGTGAGGGGATTGGAATCCCCTCAGGGTCCTTGAAGCCTATGTTCACAGCCAGAGCTGTGAACAAAGAAACATTGGAATGTTGGAGCTCCAGGCTTATACCAGCCATTAAAAGCCCGGAGCACTCCATTGTTTTCAATGGGGCTCCCAGCATTCCAATGTTCTAATAGCCGGTATAGCCCTCTACGGCGGGCTATAAGGCTATAATAAAGAGATAAGGAACATTTTTTGTAGGGAAAAGTTATCTTCTATTTCATAAAAACTCTTGATAAGTCTGAATTTTGTTACTCCGTGAATCATGACCGATTGTCTTTGTTAAAGGTTTGGAAGTGTATAGAAAATATTATAGAAATATGATTTTTTGTATGGAGAGTTTACATTTTACGGTACAGATGTCTACATTAGATAAATTACAAAATTATTAAAAAAGATTACCCTTTAAATTATTTGATATAAAAATGTAGATAGGTTAAACTATTACAACCAGTTATATTTTCCAAGAATAAATTTGAAAACGGACTAATAAATGTTGAAAAACTTGCACTTACCAGAAATATCCAATGAGAGGCAGTATTTGTCAGACTAAGAAGAGTGCCCATTTTCTCAAAAGGTACCTGTAGAGTTCAAATGCAATCATTAATAGCTTTACATTACAACCCAATTATATTTGTTTAGACTTACGAGTATTCGAAAAAGTGAATATTTATGAATATATTTTCAAAATAAACAATCTTCCCTTGAAAAAGTTTTAAAAACATCTTACATTTGTCATAGTCTTCTAAACGTTACTCGATTCTGCTCTTAAACATTAATTCAAATAGAGGTCTGAGAGGGCCATATGACGCAGCAATAACTAATACAACCATGTACACATCATTTAAAGGAATACAGGCTTGGGAGTGTCACGTGACGCAGTAATAAATATTAAAATTAATGGGAGAATTAGGAGGGGGCAAATACGATGAACTAGAAAGCATATATTCCACAAAAATAAAGCAAACAGAGCTGGGAGGGCCACGTGACGGATTAAAAAAATAATACTATTATGAACGCACAATTTATATCAAAAGAGGCTAAAGCACGTGACAGTTCAAATATACGAAAGCAAAATTTATGCACGGAGAATTAAAAAAAATAGAGGTTTGGAGGACCTCGTCGTAAATTGACAACGATTAGGTTAGCATTCACTGAAGCTAATGCACCTTTCAATGTTATGTTGCTCGTTTTCAGGAGCCATTTTGTATTACTATCCACCATTTTGTATGCCTTCCATTGCCTCGTACCCCTGTGTGGGTATAAAAAGGACCATGTGCCTTCCTACCTGGGAGTGACTCTGGACTTTAAACTCAGCTGGGGAAACCACATTGAGAAGACCTGCCAGAAAGCAGCAGCCAAACTGGCTGCATTATACCCACTCCTGAAGACCAAGTTGATGCCCATGCAGGTGCGAGCAATCACCACAATAATTCGACCAACTATGACACCATTTTGGAGTGGTGCCGCCCGCAGCTTCAGAAAGACCTACAGAGACTACAGAGCAAGGCCCTATGGATTGCAGCAGGTGCTCCTATGATCACACGACCAGCAGACCTCCACAGAGACCTAGGCATTGAGATGATGGATGACCATGTCTTCAAACTCAACAGGGCATTCTACAAAGGATTGGATCAAAAAGAAAACCCACTGATCTGGAAACTTGCAGACATCTCTACAAACCCACTTGACCGCTACCCGCGGCCCATCGAAGCGCTAACCGTGTGAAACTGAAACAGCAACGCAGCATCCAAAACCTCATCAGTGCCTGAAGGCAAACGCCCGGCAGGTACGCAAAACTCATCACTGCCTGACGGCATAATCGCCTCGGCAGGCACGCAAAACTGAACACTATCAGAAGGTACTAGATAGACAAAGACGAGACTCTTTGAGGAAACATGCTGACAACTCTGCAAACTCAATTGACCGCTACCCGCGGCCTATCACTGAGCTGACCCTGTGATACAACCTCAACTGTAACAAAGCGTCACACATCAATAAGACAGCCTAAACAGCGACTAAAAAATTCAAAATGAATGTGGAGTAATGAGGCTACTGCCTCGATATCCGAAAACTCACCACTGTCAGAAGGAATCTGACAGATGAAAACAAGACTGTAGACGTTTAGTGTGCTACTTCATGCATTTCCAAAGGGTATTGTCTGAATGTAGTTCCACCCCATGGGGTCTTAATAAACTTTGTCTTTTCTATTCCAGTTTCCGTGCAAACTTCTATTTTAAGATTCACAGGTTTTAGCGGCATGACTAGGCCTTGCTGAAAGTGGATACAACATCGTGACGCAGAAAGAAACATTTATACTATGTGCATACAATTTAAAACCATTGAGGGGTAGGAAGCCATATGATGGAGAAAAAAATAGCATCATGCATATACAATTTACAGCGGAGGCTGAGGTTTAGACGGCTTCTCTTACCTTTGCTTCTGTTGTGTTTTGTCATGTCTTGAAAGGCTGTGGTTTTGCTGAGTGTGGGGTGTTTTGGGTGCAGGCGCCGCCGCCTCCGCGCCTATGGTATTGTGGCTGGGCGGCAGCAGCAGTGAAACCATGTCGAGTGTCAGGGGTCCTCCTCCGCTCGAGCAATCAGTTCGCAGTTAAATCGATGACGACACTCTGTTTGTCAAAACCAACAAGTGATGGACTGAATGTGGATCAATGTCACACACTCCCCCATCAAAAGATCTGGGCCCAAATCCATCGTTTTTTTGCACTCCACACCACCCTGGGTTAGACAATGGCGATATACAAATCAGCTCTGACCCTGTTGCCCCATGGGAACAGTCCAGTCCGAACTACAAAAGCCATGTCCTTCCCAGAACGGAATCAAGCATCCGAGACCGGACCGGTTTCGAGGTAACACCTCTCTTCAGCCCGGCTAGCTTGACTCCAAGTGGTGTGGAGTGCCTGGGACCCACGTCTGTTTGTCAGCACAGGCAAGCAAAATAGAGCGTGCTCGCGTCAGTGCCCGCATTATATGGGAACCATGTGGGCTGACCAAACCAAGCCCAGGGTCTTCGTTGGTAGAGTTTTCCCGGTGTATAAGAATGATGGTCTTGGGAGACATCTCATTGGCTAATGTATTAGTTTTCAGGCTTAGTGATAGCAAGCAAGCTAGGTGGTGGCATGTGGGGAGTGTGGGCGGGCATGCACCGCGCATGTGCAAGTGTGAGTGTGTGCACTAACAATTAACAACAGAGAGAGATGGGGGTGATGTTATAATGTGCGCCGAGGCAGGCCCAGAATCGGATCTGCAATGAGTGACCACTTCTAATTATTCTTCTTAGCACGCCCTGAGCTCTGATTGTCAGTGAGAGGGTGATCGCACTATACTTTGTACTGCTAATCATACTCAGCGCATACCCGCGCATACGGTACGAATATGCTTTGATGTTACGCGTCGCATTAAAGCTTCCGTGTGACGTCATGTACAGCGTTCTGTACGTGAAAGGCGGCAATGTTTCTACTTGGTTTAAAACATTTATTTATGTATTTAATGTAGATACTAAGGGCAGACATTTGGGATGACTATGAATTTTTTTTATACTTTTAACAATCTTATATTACTTTTAAAAACAATTACACAAATCGTAGTAGAGCATCATGCGTACTCGTATCGAAAGAGCTGCGCAAGCGCATCATAAGCGTACGCAAAGCCATGTGACTTTAAAAGTAGAGATTTGATTGGTTCGTAACTTTTCCTATTGCGACTGTTGAAAGTTCCGTCCCATTATAATTATTCAACTTTGACTTTCCTAGAAGAAGTATTTGTCCTGAGAATCTTCTCAAATAGAAGGAAGATTACCATAATAAGAGCAATGGACTCATCTTCCAGCAGTTCTTCAGAGGGAGATTTCATTCCTGAAGAACCTCCAAAGAAGAGGAAAGAAGCTCTAATTTGGAAGTTTTTTACTTTTCCAGAAGGGCAAAAAAAGTTTAATGCTCCAAAAGTAACCTGTAAAATTTGCCAAACAACTCTTTCAAGGGGTGATCCATGTAAAAAATACTCCTTTGGCACAGCAAATATGGTGCGACACGTGAAGAACTTGCACCCTAACAACTTTGCTCGAGCTGCAAGGTGCAAGTTGCACGAGAACCCACCTGCTGCTGCACCAAGCACATCAACTGCTGCAGCAGCATTTTCAGCAAGCAGTCCACACCCACAAATTGATTCTGACTTTGCTAAAGTTAAAATTGTATGCATTTATTGCGATAAACTTTTGTGTTATCGGGAACAGTTTATGGACCTGATAAAATGCAGGATGCAGGATCATTGGTGTCCTCGACATCAGTTGTTTTTTTCATTCTTTTGTTCCGCCTGGAATTTGTTGAGAAAACACAAAAAAAAATACAAAACAAATAAAACAAAAAAAAACTGTTCTTTTTACAACTACCTTCACTGGTCAAAGAAAGAACTATATTTCTATGTTAGTGTGTAAAAGTTTGTCAGAATGAATGTGTAGTTCATAAATGAATGAATGAATATATTACTAATGTATGGAGAATGTGAAAGTGCAGAACCATAAGGAAGTGCTACAGCATAAATCTATAAGGTGTTTGCCTATAGTATACTGTAGTATGTCCGAAGCACTTGAATGTAACATATGTACATAAATATGTTACAAGTCTATGCTTCAATTTGCGCTGCTGGTGAAACTGCCTGGGTGAATTTGTATGTGTTAGGGGCGGATTTACAATCCTCTTGTGCCTCTTTTACACAGCCGTTGCATCACTTTTGTGACACAGTGGTGGAGCAAAAGATGTGCCATGGTGTGTACTATTAACAATGTGACGCATCTGGAGGGTGCATTACATTGTAACGCCCTGTGCCAGAAGAGGCTTTCCTGTGCAGAAGGGGGTGCAGCAATGCCTCCTAAAAGTGACTGAGTGAAATGAAAACATTTCATTCAGTCACTTTTGAGCTTATGCTGTGTCAAAATCTTGCACATGCTTGAAGCAGGTGTAAGGATTGATACAGCATTGTGAGCATAGGGCCCCAAGAGCATTGCTGGAGCTGTGTTATACTTGCAACCGAAGTCAAGCAATAATTAATCCCAAAATTACTTTGCAATTTAGTTTTGTTATTATTTTATAATAAGGATATGAAATATAATCTAAAAAATAAAATAAATATAAATATATTAAAAATATAAGAAATTAGTAAAAAAGAAAGACATAATAATTAATATATTTATAAATTATCATTTACAAAACCTTTGAAATTCACTGAAAAAAACATAGGTTTCACACACGTAATAGTTAGGAATTAGCATTTAAAAAACCTTTCAAATTCATTAAAAAAACCATAGGTTTGACACACGTTATAGTTAGGATTTAGCATTTAAAAAACCATGCAAATTCATTGAAAAAACCATAGGTTTCACACATGTTATAGTTAGCTGAACATTTCTCTCATACAAAACCTTTGAAATTCCTCCGTTATAGTTAGTTCAGCTAACTATAACTTGCGCGCCCGCAATGCACTGCTGATGACATCACATATTACATCCCTCATGACATGGTCAGTGACATCACTCATGACATCACTGATGACATCTCAAATGACATCACAATTTGTACTCTTCCTCCATCTAGTTCATTTATCAACGTTTGTGACTCGATTTTTCGAATGCACCGCTCACTGAGGAAGTGTTCTGTCTCTTGTATTCATTTAGTTTCCTCCACCCAAATTTTGGCAGGCACACAGGACTCTTGAAGGATGGACAGTTTCCGAGTCCCTTCTCTTGCACATTTTAAACACACATTGATTTTTTTTAACATGACTCTCTGGCCTTTTCTGCACAGCATAAAAAATACACACTTCTAGGAAAGACAAATACAAGTATTATTTATCGTTTCTAAAATCACACTATTAAAATACCCTATGTAATGCATATTTTCTCGCTTTGTCTATGCGCATCTTAAAAGATTGTTCTTTGGATACATTATAGTGTAAAATCGAACTAGCGGCTTTTAGTCTGTTATTTTCACATGCATTTGTGGCCTACCACTGCACTGTAACACGCACTTGTGCAGTTTCCGTTTTCATCATTAGCCTTTTGCATTTAGTTTGTACATCACTCAATTAGTATTTTCACACAATGGGAGTTCAATCTGAGCAGGTTGTATTTCATGAAAACCCTGCAACATCAATCCCCCCTTTGATGGTGACTTAAGCCATCATGAAAACTAACCCAAAATACAAATTGTCATTCTTTTATTCTATTTAAAAAGCAGTAGTTCTCTGTTTCAACATAACTCCATCTATATCCTTTGCTATTTCATAATAATTTTTTCTTCTGTCTTCTAATTCTATTTCTCCTCTATTCCTCTTTCTTGCTCTCCATTTAGTATCTATTGTTTGTTTCTTACATCTACAACATTTATTCATTAATAAGAACATTAGTATCCCTGTAGCCACAGCAACTATTGCTGTTAGTATTTTCCCTAATGAGCTATTACCAAAAGCAGAAACCCAATCCCACTGAGGAGAAACCCTTACCCTCTCTCCCAAACACCATCAACCTTCAGTTCAGTTAAATCTTCTTGCAAAACTGCAATATTCTTAATATATTCCTCCAGCCTCTTACTTTTGTCAGGGATATAAGTACAGCACTGTTGAATTTTCAACATGCTACAGACCCCACCCTCTTTAGCCAATAATACATCAAGGGCAAGTCTATTCTGTAAGACCATAGATTTTATTACAATCATTTCAGTATCAATCATCGAGAACCCACCAGAAGTGTCTGTTGATAAACAATAATCCACTGTGGACAATTTTCTAGTTCTGTGTGAATTTAGAATTACTCCAACTGAAGGTATCAATGATCTGAAAATATCACGCAAAATTTCTGCAGCACTAATTCCCCTTTTGCCACAAATTAGTTCACCCTTCTTTTAATTGATTGCATGACTCTTATCCAAATGATACACCTTGGGAAAGATATTTCTCATATAACAACACCCATACCAATGTTCAGGAAACCTATAATAGGCATTCTTACTACACACATAATATATTCCAGGGAACACAGGACCAGTTCCTCCTCTTATTCCCCAACCTCCCATAATTAGGAAAACATGATCACATTCACTAGAACCAATGAAATAGTTATTGTAGTCAGTTTTTCATCTAAGTAAGCAAAACTTTCCTCTATGATGCCAATCCAGAGTCACTGCAGCATATGTCTCGCCCTTTTTATAATCACCTTTTCTGAAAGCCCATGGAGGTACACAAGACTTTTGCTCAGCAGCTTTTTCTTTAAAACTCTGTCTTCTGTCTTCTACTAAATTAATAAACTCAATCTCCTCCTGACGCAATCTGCAGTGTGCATATACAGAATCTATTGTTTTAGTCGAATGGAAAAACTCTTCCATGAATTCTGCATCTCTGGCACTAATTACTCTATTCATATTCTCTCTAATTGGAATTTCTGATAACAGCAAATCCAGATTTAAATAATAATACTGTAAACTAACCCTCTCATAAAATAAACTAGTTGGTACACTGCGTGAAACACCATATGTTAACCCCTTCGATGCTCATGACGGAATGGTTCCGTCATGAGCATCGGTGCTCCTGTGCTCATGACGGAACCATTCCGTCATGAGGCCAGGGGCATGAAATCCCTCTGCTGCAGACAGCAGTGGGCTTTCCTATTCTACCCTGTGACCTTGGGAGCTGGGGAAGAGCTTCCTCAGCTCCCGAGGCCCCCTCCCTGGTTTCTGTTCAATGACGATCAGCGCGCACGTCGCGCTGTCGTCATTGAACACAAACCGAAACTGAAATGAGCCTTTAGGCTCATTTCAGTTTCACTTTCTACATGCTCAGGGGGCTATCTCAGCCCCCTGAGCACGTAGAGAGACGGGAGAGATATCATTGGGAAGTGGATCCCTGCTTGGGGATCGCTCCAGGAGGGCGATCCTCAAGCAGAGATCCACCCACTTGACATCAGGGAGGGGGGAGCGGCCCCTTGGGCAAGGGCCTTCACCCCCCAAATGTTCATTATTCAGTCTTTCTGCCCCCCTTGTGGGGCAGATGGGGCAGTAGCTCCCAATCTGCCCCCGGGGGGGGGCAGAAAGCCCACTACACACCAGGGATTTTTTTGTGTGCATGTTATTTTAGGGTGGGGGCTGCCCGAAACAGGCACCGCAATGCCCCCACCCCCGCCACCATTACAGCCTTTCTGCCCCCCCTGGGAGGCAGATGGGGGTAGTAGCAGAAAGCCCACTTGACACCAGAGATTTTTTTTCATGTTATTTTTTTTAGGGTGGGGGATGCCCCCACCCTGCCTGGGGGGAAGATGGAGGCAGTAGACCCCAATCTGCACCCCCGGAGGGGCAAAAAGCCCACTAGACGCCAGGGATATTTTGGGGCAAATCTGAATTAGGGTGGGGGCTGCCCAACATGGGCATGCCAATGCCCCACCTCTCCCCCACACAAAGTACAGCCTTTCAGCATTAGCCCCCTATCTGCCCCCGGGGGGGCAAAAAGCACAGTAGAGGCAGGGAATTTTGGGGCAAATTTTAATTAGGGTTTGGATGCCTGTTTTGGGGAGCCCCCACCCTAATTAAAATTTGCCCAAAAAACTCCCTGGCATCTAGTGGATGGGGCATTATCCCCAAAACATTTTGAGCCTATCAAAAAATGTGTTGGGCCCTTGCCTGTCACTGGTACTTGGGCCTCCCACTCAAGTGAGGCACCATTTTTATCGGGAGACCTGGGGGAACGCTGGGTGGTAGGAAATTTGTGTGAGCCCGGTGATGCCACACTTTCCCACACAAGAATGTGTGAAAAACTGATTTTTTCAGCTAAAATTGAGGTTTGCAAGGGATTCTGGGTAAGGGGACGTTGGGGGATCCACGCAAGCCATACCTCCTTGGAAGCCCCCGGGTGTCTACTTTTCAGAACTGTGTGGGCTTGGTAGGTTTCCCTAGATGGCCGCCGAGCACGGGGCCAAAAACTCAAGTGACCCCCCTTGCAAAAGCAGGTGGTTTTGAGATAGGTAATTTTGATGTCGCCTCACTATGTTTTGGGCTCTTGCCTGTCGCGGGTACTTGCGCCTCCCACACAAGTGAGGCACCATTTTTATCAGGAGACCTGGGGGAATGCTGCGTGGTAGGAAATTTGTGTGAGCCCAGTGATGCCACACTTTCCTACACAAAAATGTGTGAAAAAACTGATTTTTTCAGCTAAAATTGAGGTTTTCAAGGGATTCTGGGTAAGGGGACGTTGGGGGATCCACGCAAGCCATACCTCCTTGGAAGTGTCTACTTTCCAGAAATGTGTGGGTTTGGCAGGTTTCCCTAGGTGCCGGCAGAGCTAGGGTTCACAAACTACAGCTAGGCACTTTGCCAGAAAAGGGAAATGTTTCACTGTGAAATTGAGGTATGACCACGTTGCGTTTTCGCACCATTTCCTGTTGCGGGAACTCGGCCGACCCACACAAGTGAGGTACCATTTTTCTCAAAGTACTTTGGGGAATGCAGGGTGGGAGGAAATGTGTGGATACACACAGATCGCAGAACCTTCCACCACAGAAATGTGGAGAAAATGTGTTTTTGTTTGACAATTTTTAAGGTTTGCAAGGGTTTCTGGGTAACAGAACCTGGTGGGAGGCAGTCAAGTCACCCCATCCTGGATTTCCCTGGGTATCTAGTTTTCAAAAATGTATAGGTTTGCTAAGTTTCCCTAAATACCAGCAGAGCTAGGGTTCAAAAACTACAGCTAGGCACTTTGCCAAAAAAGGGTAATTTTTCACTGCGAAATTAAGGTGTGACCACGTTGCGTTTTGTGCCATTTCCTGTTGCATGCACTAGGCCAAACCACACAAGGGGGTACCATTTTTCTCGGAAGACTTTGGGGAATTCAGGGTGGAAGGAAATTTGTGGATACACGCAGATTCCAGAACCTTCCACCACAGAAATGTGGAGAAAATGTGTTTTTTTGTACATTTTTAAGGTTTGCAAGGGTTTCTGGGTAACAGTACCTGGTGGCAGGCAGTCAAGTCACCCCATCCTGGATTTCCCTGGGTTTCTAGTTTTCAAAAATGTAATAGGTTTGCTAGGTTTCCCTAAGTGCCGGCAGAGCTAGGGTTAAAAAACTACAGCTAAGCTCTTTGCCAAAAAAGGGTCATTTTTCACTGCGAAATTGAGGTGTGACCACACTGCGTTTTGCGCCGTTTCCTGTTGCAGGCACTAGGTTGACCCATACAAGTGTGGTACCATTTTTCTCGGAAGACTTTGGGGAATGCAGGGTGGAAGGAAATTTGTGGATACACGCAGATTCCGGAACCTTCCACCACAGAAATGTGGAGAAAATGTGTTTTTTGGACAATGTTTTAGGTTTGCAAGGGATTCTGGGTAACGGAACCTGGTGGTTGGCAGTCAAGTCACCCCATCCTGGATTCCCCTGGGTGTCTAGTTTTCAAAAATGTATAGGTTTGCTAGGTTTCATTAGCTGCCGACAGAACTAGGGTACAAAAACTACTGCTATGCACTTTGCCAAAAAAGGGTCATTTTTCACTGCGAGATTGAGGTGTGACCACGTTGCATTGCGCGCCGTTTCCTGTCGCGGGCACTAGGCCAACCCACACAAGTAAGGTACAGTTTTTCTCATAAGACTTTGGGGAACGCAGGATGGGTAGAAATGTGTGATCCACGCAGATTCTAAAACTTTTCACCACAGAAATGTGGGGAAAATGTGGCTTTCTTGACTTTGTTTGGTTTGGTTTGCAAGGGATTCTGGGTATCAGAACATGGTGGCAGGCGGTCAAATCACCCCATCCTGGATTCCCCTGGGTGTCTAGGTTTCAAAAATGTATGAGTTTGCTAGGTTTCCCTAGGTGCCGGCAGAGCTAGGCTTCAAAAACGACAGCTACACACTTTGCAAAAAAAGGGTAAATTTTCCTTTTGAAAATTTGGTGTGTTGACATTGGGTTTTGAGCCCTTTCCGGTCGTGGGCACTATGCCTACCAACACAAGTGAAGTTCCATTTTTATTGGGAGACTTAGGGTAATCAGATTTGTAAAGCAACTGTTATTACCTGTTGAGTTTTGATGCATTTTGTCTTCCAAATGTAAGACATTGTGTAAAAAAGAAGTCATTTTGAAAAATGACCAATAATTCCCATGATAGTATGAGTATTCCCAATTTATTTTGAAAATGTGCAAATATGTACTGTTTCTAAACTCTATAATTTGTACCCATTTCAGAAATACAAAGGTGTCTTTCATACAGATTTTTCCATGTATATATTTTCGCACAATAATTGCTATATACCCGGTACATAATAAAAAACCATTTCAAACCGCTAATCAGTTTTTGACTCTGGGTTCGTCTGCTTCTTGGCTGCTTCTTTATATCCCCACAACTAGGAAGGTCCAGCGGATGTAACGGTATATTGCTTTTAAAGAGTTGTCATAATTACAAGAAGTTACAGGGGAAAACGTTGACACAAAAGGTTGTTTTTTTATCTAAATTTCAATTTTTCCAATATTTAACTGTTATTTTCTATAAAGAAACCTACATGGATCTACTCAAATTACCCCTTTCTGAATTCAGAATTTTATCTACTTTTCTAAAATGTATAGCTTTCCAGGATCCATTATTGCTTTCATACTCATTTCTACCATTAACTGGAAGGAGGTTGAAAGCACCAAAAATAGCAAAAATAGGCTATGTACCAGAAAAATGCCAAAACTGTGTAAAAAATATTGGTTTTCTGGCAAAAGACTGCCATTCCCTAAAAGCTGGGAAAATGGTGACTTCGGCTCCATAAACCCTTTTTTGATAACATTTGCAGGGAAACACCCAGAGGCTTTAATTTTTAGCCAGTTTTTCCCATTTTTCTGAAAAAAACAAATTTCTTACTGTATTTTGGCTAATTTCTGGGACCCATCCAAGAGAATCCACAAACCCTGGGTACCTTTAGAATCCCCATGATGTTGTAAGAAAAGGACGCAAAATTGGCGTGGATATCTTATGTGGTCAAAAAGTTACAGGGGCTTAAGCGCACACTACCCCAAATAGCCAAAAAAAGGATTAGCACAGGAGGGGAAAAGGCCTAGCAGCGAAGGGGTTAAAGGTAAGTGATGGTAAGTCACTACCTCAGACACAGATAATGGTAGTTGCATGCACATATAACAATCTCTCGCATCCCTTGTAGCAACGTACTCATATAAGAGTTTAGTAAGACATTTAATGAAAAATCATTAATGGAGTTATTTTGATGACATACATTATTGCCTGTTATCTTTTCCATATTAGTTTGTGGTTCTTCTTTAAGATTGTCCACATCTACTTTGTCACTCAACACACTATTAGTACTATTATTTTACAGGAATCATAAAATAAGGCACAACAGAAATGAATGTTAGCCAAATCAACATTAGAAGTAAAACACTTATAAAGCAAGCATTATTACATCTACTTTTAAAACATTGGTTTGGAGTTCTGTCTGTAAGAAATCTGCTTTTGCCATTTTCTTTTGTAAAAATCAAAAAATAAAATTCAAACACCTAAATTTAAACTAAAAAAATAAATATTTGTAAAATACTGTATCCAAGCACTTCTTTAAGCCTTCTTGCTTGTCCCCTCTCTTTTTTATCAGAGCCTTTAATTCAATTCCAGCTTTAATTTTCTGCACTCTTCAGAGTGATTTCTCAATTTTCGGCACCCAAATTTTAACACAGTTCATTTAAGGTGGCTCATAACTGTCTTTTTGACTTGATGCTGCAATAGTCTTTTCTCCACAATGATCTGTGTTTTCAGCTGCTTCATTCGCCATATATGTCCATTTAGGTGCCGTCAATTTCTTGCTCGGAACTCTTTTTGTTTTCCGAACTGTATCTTCTTCAGAATCACGGTGCTCAGTTTGGCTCAATACTTCTATAATAGTGTTTGGAACTTTTTCTTTCAGAGCATATCTCAGACTTTTCACTCCTTTTGGCCATACATTTTCTTTTTTTTTTAAATGTTTTTATTGAACCAGGACATACAAGAGTCAGAAAAAAAGAGGCAACAAAACACATAATAAACATTACCAATAATTCAGAAAATAAAACTGGATGCTCTACATGCTTGTGGAGAAGCGTGGCTCAGTGGTTAGAGGCGGCAGACCCGGAAGCTGAGATCGACCGTGGACCAGGGTTCGATTCCCCGCCTCGGCGGGTCTCGGGCTCAAAATTCCACGGACTCAACAATTCTCGCTCCGGTGCCTACTCAAATCACGGGGTCACACTCTGCAACTCTGGGCAATAGCTTGCTTAATCTCCACTATGGCCCCTCGCAGCGGGATGCCTGGCTTTCACCTTGTGGACACCCTGCTGGGGTTTCTCACAGGGGAATACCAGGACGGGTTCCCTAAGCAAGCGCCAGGATGCCCTTTGGGTGACAGGTTTGCGCTATATAAGTACACCTACATTTACATGTATACTAATAAAGAGGCAGATGGGCTGAAAAAAGAAGATTGCACTGATAACACATAGACTTAATCTTGAATAAGTAATACATTCATAAATTCATGAATTCACCCAGCAAAATTGTTGTCTGCCGTATATTTCTTCAGCTATAAATGCTACCATTGAAAGAAGGGCTAATACCAGCTTTCCAGTTAGTGACTGGGAGCCATATTGCCTCCCCCAATTTCTTTGCTTTGAGGCCCCTTGTGGCATATATGGCAGTTTCATAACTAAAAACCGCCAAAAAGCGAGCTAGCCACATCTGGAAGCTAGGTGGATCAGACTCCTTCCATCGTGCGGACAGGATAATTCTTAATACCGCTGTGCCTATAAATAAGAGTCTTTCTTCGCTTCTTGATAGGTTCAGAGAGTTATCATAATCCAATACGTAAAGTGTTTCCGAATCAGGGATTTTATGCCCGAACAGCTCTTCCCAAAAATCAGATATCATACTTTTAATTAGGGCAAGCTCAGAACTATTACTAAACATGTGAATTAAAGTAGCTGGACCCTGTAAACATCTAGGACACAGATCGTTATCTTTTTTACCCCATGCGTATAATTTAGCAGGAGTGTAATAGAGACTAAATACAGTTTTAAAAAGCTGTGCTTTAAGATTACTAGATATAAGAAGGTGGTGGGTCAATTCTAAAACTCTGTCGATGTCAACATTAGGGTTAGCTAATTTAGCCGCCCACTTTACTTCAACTTTTTCCAGATCATCTTGAATTCTGGTCAATAGAATATCGTACAATGTTCCAATTTTGGTATTAGATCTATTCATTGCGTCAATGATTTCAATTTTTAGCAAACAGATGGTTGATTCCTTTGCTTTAAGCTTAGCATGCACCTGTGCGAATTTAAGATAATCTCCATTGGACAAATGATACTTCAGCTTTAAATCTAAGAAAGTAGTTTCAAATTCTTTTAACAAAAAATCATTAACTGTTCTGATTCCAAGCCTTTCCCATTTCCTAGCTATAACATCAAAATCCAAACCCATTGTGACATTTGAGTGCCAGAGAGGTGTATACCTATTGATTTTGCCAATGTGCATATGCCTAGTAACCTTGACCCATACCCTCCAGGCACTAGTTATGATTACAAATTTGTGATTCTTTTTGTAATAAATTGCATCTGTTTGCTTTAGAAAGAGACCTTTCGCTGTCTGCCCAAGTACAAGCTCATATATCGAAGGTATTGAGCTAGTGTCCATATCGATTTCATCGGTATAAAAGCTAACCAAAGGGGCGATTTGTTGAAGAAATGTTGCCCAATAATATAAGATAATATTAGGTATAGCAAGCCCGCCTCTGTTGTGTGGTAGTGAAAGAAGTTTATGAGATCTCCTGATTTTGCCTTGCTGCCATACAAATTTGGACATAAGAGAATTGAGTGCTTTTAATATCTTATCATCAATAGCGAGGGGGATTGCTCGGAATAGGTATAGACATCTGGGTAACACATTCATTTTTAAAAAATTGCCTCTACCTATAATAGATAGGTGCAGACTATTTTACCCGATCCAAATCTTTTTTAATATTATCAAAGAGGGGGGGTCAAAATTAAGGTTAGTTATGAGTTTGATGTTAGAACTGATACTGACTCCCAGATAAGTTGCTTTATTGACTCTCCTTTGATCAAGGCATAATATAACTGTCTTCCCCTTATTAAGGGAGTATCCCGAGTGATTACCATATTCAGATGTAACAATCTCAATTTCATTCATTGCCTCCATTGGATCAGGTGTAATAATCGCGATGTCATCGGCATATGCCAATACTTTCGTCTCGAATTGGCCACAAACAACAGGTTTAATTGCCTGATTCTCAAGAAATTTTAAGATTAGAGGATTAATGTAAAGCGCAAACAGTAAGGGTGAACAGGGGCACCCTTGCCTGGTGCCCCTGGAAATATTGATGTAGCCAGATTTCAAACCCATCATCTGCAACTTTGCCTTGGGGGATAGATACATGGATTTAATAGAATTGACAAATTTAGGGCCAAAATTGATTCGTGCCATGACCGCCCGGAGGAAGTTCCATGAAAGACGATCGAAGGCATTTTCAGCGTCCAGTAGGATCATTGACATCCGACCCCCCGTAACAGACATGGCATCAAATAGGGTAATAGCCCTACGTGTATGATCAGTAGTACTCTTACCAGGGACAAAACCATCCTGCCACGGGGAGACCAGGTGTTCAATGACCCCACTGAGTCTAGCGGCCATCACTTTAGCGTATAATTTGGAGTCCGAATTGATTAGCGAGATAGGGCGATAAGAGGTAAGTTGCTCGGGGGTTTATCTTTTTTAGGGAAGACAATTATATTAATCTCGTTCCATGACTCGGGGGGAGCCCCATTCCATTGTATCCCTAGGAATAAGTCATGAAGTAGGGGACCAAGTTGATGACTTAATATTTTATAAAGATCAAGCGGTATTTTGTCAGGGCCGGCGGCTTTACCCAATGAGAGTGACGAAAGAGCAGCCAGCACCTCGGCGAGCGTAATTTCCTTTTCTAGATCTTCCCGGGAAATGTCATCTAAAAGTCTCACAGTCTCTGGGTTATTAAGAAGATTATTAAGATATACATATGATTCATTTTCCGTTGTAGCCAAATCCTCAGTATAAAGTTTCTGATAGTATTGCTGGAACATATAGATAATATCTGAGGTTTGTGTGTAGGTCTGGCCACTGTCCTGCATAGAGCTGATGTTATTAACTACATTCTTCTGCCGTGTGCGTAGAGCTAGCTGTCTGCCAACCCTTTCACCACTCTCATATATATCCTTCCTGTGGGCCCTATATGTTTGAGCCGCTTTCTGACAAAGGCTAAAATTGAGTTCTGATCTCAACACTGCTACTTGATACAGAGCGCGCTTAGCGTCGTGCCCCTGTGAGATTTGCATAGTGTGCTCTTCTTCAGCCTTAGCCAGGGCTAGTATCTTTAAATTATATTCATTGCTTGATTGTTTCCTAGCCCTACTTTAAAAACTGATAGTTTCACCCCTAAGAGCCGATTTAAAACAATCCCAAACCAAATTTCTTGAAGCACTAAACCGATTGATGTTAAAAAATTCTTCTGTCCAGCTTTTAATAAAAGTAATATAGTCATTATTTGACAAAAGCTTGCGATCTAACGTCCATGGCCTATTTTGTTTAAATGAGGCTCCAATGGTAGTCGTGAGAATAAGTGCATTGTGGTCAGAGATCATTTTTGGACATTTGCTAACAGAGGATTATGAGGCTAGATCACTGGAAACAAGCATGTAATCTATCCGCACATGCTTCTGATGTGGATGTGAGAAGTAAGTGTACCCTGGATCTTGATGATTCGTATGATCCCATAAGTCAATTAGGCCGAAACTGTCTACCAATCTATTAACAACCTTGTAAACCTTCGGCTTACGGTCGGCATATTTCTGTTGCAAAGGGTATTTACTAGACTGCAATTTAAGTGAAATATTGAAATCGCTGCATACAATAAGTGGGCCCTGCCATGTAGCAAGCTCCGATTCTAAATATTCAAAAACTGAGGGATCATCCTGATTAGACCCATAGATAGTACAAATAATGATACCAAGGGCAAGTTTCACAATCGCCCACCTACCGTGGGGCTCTGATAGGTGGCGTGATACCTCACCAAGAGAAGTTTTAGCTAAAATCGCCACCCCCCTTATGTTTGATGTTTGTGTCGATGTTACTAATAGATTATAACCCTTTAATCTCAATAGTGATCTCTTAGCCCAGGGCACATGTGTCTCTTGGTGACATAAGATATCAACAGGGTTTAGGCAAATTAATTTGCCCAGTTGATGTCGTTTATCAGCAGTCAGTAGGCCCCCTATATTCCAGGTTTGAATATTCAACCTACCCATTGCTTAATCAGACCCATTGACCCAATAATTTTCCTAATATGCCGTTTAATGCAATGCATTACCTTGCTTCTCTTTAACTTTATTTTAGCTAAAGGGATACCACAAGCTGGGCAAAAAAATAGAAAACAGTATGACTCTTGCTGAAAGACCTGGTTCTTCTTTTAATATTTTTGTTTTCCCCTCCCCTCCCCACCCCCAACCTCCCCACCCACCCGACAGCACCCCCCTCAAGACCTCCCCCCCCCAAACATAGGCATTCAGACTCCTTCAGAGTCTGGGTGATGGAAAGCAGTACGACACCTGAGCTACCATCTTGAATTGTGTAAATAAAGAAAAAACCAAACAGAATAGAACAGAGTGGAGCAACCAAAACGCTACTAATTACTAACCGGTAACCATAGTCGAGCTCTAATTATGATGCAACCATAGCCATTGGTTACTATCAGTGCTCCCCCAAAAACAACACTTTGTGCATTTTTCAGTTCATATGAGTAGCTAAATTAGCCATTGAGCTGATCAAACCCCTCTTATTGTATCTCATCCAAATAGGCTTTCGCTTTGATCTCAGACAAAAAGAACTTTGTCTGACCACCTCGAACAACTTTAAGTCTTGCAGGATTATTCAGGTAAGCCTGGGCTCCCTTGTCTTGGAAAGGCTTAATTAATGAGCGCAGTCGCCAACGTCTTTCGACCGTTGCGTGACAAAAGTCTGGTCTTGTGAAGTAGGACAAATCATTGTACATCACCTTGTGATCAGGCCTAGCTTTCTCTGCAACAGCCTGTCTTAGAAAGAAGTTTCCAAAATAAACTAGTATAGCTCGTGGATAAACTCCAGGTTTAGGTGGAGGATTAAACGGCAACCGATGGGCTCGTTGAATTTCAACATTCCAGTTCCAGTCCGTCATTTCAGGCATTGACTCCTTAACTAGTTTCACCACAAAAGCACGTACATTTTCCCCCTCTGCTTTCTCGGGGATTCCTAGTATACGCAGATTGTTTCGGCGTTGCCGATTCTCGAAATCTTCGAGTTTCCATTTAATATCAGTTAATTCTGATTCTTGTAGCTTAGTATTTTCGGTATTTGCCATAGCCTCATTTTAATTAGAGAGCACCCTTGCCTCAATCTCAGTGACTCTCTCACCAATTAGGTTACAAGTTTTAGATAGTTTCCTGACCACCCCTTGCATTTTTTGAAGGGCTGCTCGCGATCTTTTGCTGTCAAGGGCTGTCTCTTCCCTATGAGCAGCAATAGCCTGCAGGATAGTCTCTACAGCTGTGGGGGGGAGCTCAAATGTATTGGAGTTGTCAGGTCCTTGAGTGAGATGCAAAGGCTGGCTGGATGTGGGGTGGTCCTCAGCTGGTCCCCCAGCTCCTTGCTGTTTATGTCTAGATGTTGAATTTGGTTTAGATCTTATAGTGTTGATTCTCAAGCTCTCTTCAAGACTACTCCCCTCAGAGGTGCTAGACATAAACTCAAACTCCTCATCAGACTCGAACTCTTCTGACCACTCAGCCTCCGCATCTGCTCCTGTCTCATCAGAGAAAGAGTAGAATTCACTTAGTTCCTTATCCCCCTCGGGTATTAGATTGCGTATTGAGGTCGTAGGTCTTAAGTCGTGCGCAACTTTATTCGTTAACGTGGAGCCGTTACCCGTATCAGGGGGAACCAGAGCCGGGGAGGCACTCATTGCCGGAGCAGAGATAACTAAGGATGGTGAAGCACAAGAGATACTGGGTGCAGTTTGTTTTATCTCCTGGCTAGGGACATTACCCTCGTTGGCTTGCTCCTCTTGCACCCCCATTATATTTTCGCCCTCTCCAGAGAAGGACATACAGTGTCCTTCTAAACGTTGCTCACCGTTAATAGCAGCCTCAGCAGACTCTTCAGACTCATTGAGCTCATTAGTCTCCCCATTAATAATAGTCATTACAGTTCTGATAGGAAGAATAGGCTGGGCAATCCTGGAGTCAGATGCTTCATTTAATAGTCCCTCCGCAGAGTTCTGGGAGCTAATCAATTGTTGTTCTAGCGACTCGGGTCCACTGCCGGGTCCACTGCCGGGATTAATTACACTTGCCGAGCTCTCCATATTTTCAACATTAGAAAGCTAAGACGTCAAGAACGATGATTGTGTTTTTCTCTGCGGTCCTTGCTTCTTCAAAAGCATGTCAATAACTGTGTTCCCAGGAGTGGCCGATAGTTGTGAATTGTCTTTGTTTAGTTTTCTTCTAAAGGCCAACACCTCCTGCCTCTAGGTACAATCCATTACTGCTGATTGCTGCTTCTTTCCTTTGGTCTTCCCCGAGGGAGAGGAAACGCTGCCTGGCCCGCCCCCATTCATTGATTCACTCCGCTGCTGCCGTTCCGCTTCCTCGCGGCGGACTCTGGTGGCTTTCGCACCCTTGCCCGAGCAGCCGCTGCCGAGGCTGCAGATGCAGTTTTGGGAGGCATGTCAGGTGGCTCTGGGGGGAAAGTTGTCCTGGTGAGAGAGGTCTCTAGGTGCGCCGATTCTGAAGCCGCTTTGGACGCCGTCTCAGGACCGCAACACTGTATCCGAGGCTGGAGCGTTTGGCGGGAACACCAGGAACACCTTGGAGAAGCGGTGAGAATTCTAAATGCCGCCCAGCCGATCAGCGTGTAGAGCGCTGTCAGTGGATGCGTTTTTGGCGGGGGTAGATCTATAGAGTTCCGTAGCATTTCAGTATTTCGATAGCGTTTCTGTACTTAATTATCCACACTCGCTCTCAATAGCACCATAAAAGTAGCTTTCATTTAATCCGCATACGATGAGCGAATGAGTGAGTGTGGAAGGGAATTACATCCCTCTGTTGGTAGCGGAGCAGAGCTCAGGCGTAGAGCTGCATCGCGGTCTACGGCCAGTCCGCCACCTTCGAGGCCATACATTTCATTTTCAGTCTTTCTTTAGTTGCACAGTTTCACCAGATTCAAGACCAAATTCACAACTTCTCTTTTCTTTTTTGCACTTTTTCTTCATTTAAATCTTCTCCTTCATTGACATTGACAACAGTCTCAGGAGACCCAGAAGCTGGTGACCACTTTATTCAACTCTGTTCAGGCTCAGACATATGCTCAGGCTCATGCTCTCCTTGACTCTCAGCCTGTTCTTGATCTTCTGGTTTTTCAAGTGGACTTGGAACATTTCTGGTGTGACTCACATGAATCCAATTCAGTAAGCCACCACACTTCACTGCTGTCATTGTCACTAATATCACTTGGTCTGGCCCATGCCACCGTGGTTCCAAACACGACTTTCTTACAGGCTTCTTCACCAGAATCGACTCTCCTGGACTTAGATGATGTGCTTGTCTCATTGCTCTTCCCATAATCTCCTTATGAGGTGACAATCCAGTCGTTTTTATCAGGAATGCTTCTTAGACTTATCAAAACCAAGGGAAAAACATCTGGCCATTTCAGTGCTGTTGTTGCACAGACTTGATGAGGGATTCAACTCAGATCTGTGACTGGGGGTGAGTGTCTGAAAAGTTTCAGCGCTCCGCCCATCATCTCCTTGTGTTTGCGGTGCACAGACTTTTGACAGTCTTGATTTAATAGTGCCATTAATTTGTTTGACCACATCTGAGGCTTCTGTTCGATAGGCACAATGTCATTTCTGCTCAATTTGTAATGCTGCACAAATCATTCAAATTATCTCATTATTAAAAAGTCCCTCTATCTGTTTCTAAAGAGACTGGAAATCCAAACCTTGGAATTATCATCTCTCAATAGCAATTTAGCAACTGTTAGACTATCATTTCATCTTGTTGGATATGCTTCTATCCAACAAGAGAACAAACAAACCACAAACAATACATATTTCAGACCATTACATGGGGGAAGTTCAATAAAGTCAGCCTGCAATCTGGTAAATGGTCCTGCTGCTTTTCTAATTCATCCCCAACTGACAACTGTTTTTCTCCCTGCATTTTGCTACTGGCATGTTATGCACCTCTGGCAAAGACTTTCTGCAATGACTCTGAATTATGGGTTGTACCGAGACTGCTTAAAAGTCTGGTCATAGCATCTCTCCCTAAGTGTTAAACACTGTGATAGCAGGCTATCTGGCATTATTTATCTCCTGTGTGGGTACACCCACACTTCATTCTCTGCTCTTTGAGCACAACCTGCTTTAATCCACGTTTCCTTTTCTTCCTCACTAGCCTCTTCCTGCAACTGTCTAACTTCTTCGCATGTTTCCATAGAAAAGTACATTAAATGACAATTTGTATCAGACTTTTTAGTTCCTTTGTTTATCAAAATTGAATTTGGGCACAGAGTCAATTCCCACACGTCAGAAAGTCATTTCCAGATTTATGTGCAGGACATTTGATCACTGCATTCTCTTTGGGTAATTGTAATGCAACTAAGAAATCTTTCACATTTTTACTGTTCCTTATTGGGGAATCTGAAGAGGTCAATAAACCACGTAGCATCCACAATTGTCCAGAATCATGCACCACCCCAAAACCATATTGACTGTCAGTGAATATGGTTACTCTCAGATTTTTGCCAATTATACAAGCTCTGGTTAAAGCAACCAGTTCAGAAATTTGAGCTGAATTTATTCCCTTTAAGCATGAAGCTTCGAGAACCATGGCCACTGTACAAACTGAATAGGAAGCACAAAGAATGCCTTTTCATCTCTCAAACTAAATCGATCCACAAACATCACACAATCTGATTCAGACAATGGTGTATCTTTTATATCCGGTCTTGGCTTTGTACACAACTCAATCGCATCCAGACAATCATGATCTGCTTCATCCACCACTTCCTCACAATTTTGACTTTGCAACAATGTGCTGGGTTTAAAGTAGTATATCTAGTCACAGTCACATTCTCTGTTCCTAGTATCACTCTCTCATATCTTGTCAATCGACTACTCGTAAGGTGCTGTGTTTGTGTTCTTGTCAACAAAATCTCAACAGAATGTGGCACATACACTCTCACTGGATGTCCCATTACAAACGTCTCACCCTGCTCCAAACTCACCGCTTTCAAAAACCTGGCAATGCTGCAGCCACTGAATCCAAGGTAGCAGAAAAGTATGCCACTGGATGACGAGCCATTCCATGTGTTTTTTCGTTAGGACTGATAGTGCACATCCATCTTTTTTGCAACAGAATAGTTGCAAAGTCCTTAGTGTAGTCAGGAATTCCTTATGCAGCGGCTCGTCAAAGGCTGTCTCGCAACTCTTCAAATGCCTTTCTGCATTCCTCATCCAATTCAATTGGATCGATCACATGTGTCAATCTTTGTAATGGCTTGGCTGTCAGTGAGAAACCACTGATCCATTTTCTGCAGTATCCAACCATACCTAAGAACATCCAAACTTCTTTCTGTGTTCTGGGAGGACCCATGTGCAAAATCATTGCAATTCGATCTTGTGATGCTTTACTGACTCCTTTTTCAATTTTATGTCCCAAATATTGAACATCTTTTTGACAACATTGTAATTTAGCTGGTGACACTTTATGCCTACTTACTGCCAAATGGTTTAGTAGAGCAATTGCATCTATCACACATGCTTCTCTTGTCTTTGATGCAGCAAGTAAATCATCTATATACTACACCAACAACAAGTCTTCTCGCATCATCAATGACTCTGGACTTTTTTTCAGAATGTGATTTAAAATTGAGGGACTCTCTGAATACCCTTTAGGAACTCAGCACCATGCCAAACACAGTCTCCGAACCAGAATGCAAAAAGATATTGACTATCTGGATGCAAAGGTATCAAGAAAAACGCTTGACACAAATCAATCACTGTGAACCACTCAATTCATTTCACACATCAAGTCTCTACCTAGTAGGTTTACTGGACTTGTATCCCACACCACAAACCCATGTAAATCTCTAAACTCTCCAATGTGTACCTTCATTAGTTTTGACACTGGAGTTTTAATCAGCTTATTTGACATGCCTACAACTTGGATAGTATCTCCAGAGATGGGTAGGTTTGGGATTTCAACTGTTGCCACAGTAAAACGGGTAGCACCAGTGTCCACAAGGAATGTAACAACATTACCAGCAACTTTTCCATCTACAAAAGGACCACAATGATCTACCTCTAAGGATGCGCAAAGCATGCACTCCTCCTGCCCCTCAGGCTCCGTGATTGAGATGTATCTGAATCACTTTCCTGACACTGCAACCAGTATTGTGAAGCCAGCTGTACCCCTTGATTATTACCAACTTGTTCTCCTGCATGGAAACCCGCATTATCACGCACTGTATCTTTGTACTTGAGCATTCACATTATCAGGCAAAGGAGCTGGTGGAATTTGTACTTGTGTAACTACCTGCTGCTGTTGCTGCTGATTCACATTCACTTCATTCTGCATCTGTTGATAACATTTCTGATTAATTCCAATATTTCCTAGAAGACTCCTACACTCATTCCTCCAATGTTCCAATTTTCCGCACTCATGACAAGGACATATCTTTTTCATTTAATCTTTAATATCTTTACCTCTGCCTTTTCCTTGAGTAAGAATATCACCATTCATCATAACACTTCCCATGTTAGAAATCTGACCATTTTGAAAACTCTGAATCTGACCTTTTCCCTGAACACCTGTTTGAGAGTAATCCACAAAATGTCCACTTTTCAGAGCTGCTTTCATTTGTGCCCACATCCCTTTCTCTTTCAGTTTCTTATGCCTTGCTAAAATATCATCACTACGATATTTTGCATATTGCAAAATCTCATCCACTGTCTTGTTTTGCAAGCAGATGAAATGCTGCTGAATCATATTACTAACCTCCGGTTTCAAACCAAACTTAAACCTGTATACAAAATGACCCATTACTTTGTCAGTTATACTTTCAAAACCACTATACTGTTTAAACACCTGTAGAAGTCTTTCATAATAAGGATGTACTGATTCCTTAGTCTCTTGAGTCGTTCTGTCAATTGTAACCCAATCTGTCTCTTTTGGTGAAATCTTACTAAGTAATTACTTGATCATATTTTTTCATCACTTCATCTGATGGGGCTCCAGTCTTCGCATCTCTAGGATATTCTTCTTTGGGCCAATCTACGGCAATTTTACACTCAGTCCACAAATCAGCTGGAACCACAATATCAAACAAACCATCCAAATCTTTTCACAAAACTTTTGAAACCTTTACAAACCTCTCTACTTGTTTGCACCATTCAACCGTTTTTTTCTCTCAATCTGGGAAATTCATTAGTAAAAGACAATATATCTTGTCTTGACCAAGGAACGTGAACATACCCACCTCCTGGAACTTCTCTCACTGGGTATATCATTTCAGTTGTCACTGTTCCTATCCATGTCTCCCTCACTCCTTACATAGGAGATGCACCTTTGTTTGCAAGCTTTCCTTCTTTCTTTTTAGCCCATCTTCCTTTCCAACGTTCCAATTCACCCCATTGTTTAAATGTATTAATCAACTCCTTAATCTGCAATCGTTTACAAGAAGCATTCAAACTCTCCAAATCTTTGTCACTAAAATACAATCTAAATCTTTTTTTGCAAAGCCTTTGATTTTTCAATGTCCACTCCATATGTTTGTGGAACTTCAGCAAACCTCTCATGTAAACCCTTCTCTCTCATTGTAATGTTTTTACACAAAAACAACAACTCTTCTTTCTGATATTTGCTCAACCTCTCTGGACTAATTGTACCTAAAATAATTTTTTCCTAACCTGCTTTTAATCTGCTTACATCCATACTCGTATTCACCTTATTAGACACCATCCCTCTAATCCATTCATCGAATTCTTCTGGCAATGATCCTACTGAAGTAGATGCCACTTCTCTCGCATTCTGCACTAATCTTCTAGGTTCTACTTGCACATTTCTCTTTGAGGTTTCCATTTGTCTTTCTGCAATATCAATCAATGTTCCCATCTCATATGCTGCGATACCATTACTACTCCTAGTATTATTAACAGGCACTGTTAATGCATGCACTCGTGAAATATTTTGACCTTCACTATACAATGGGACTATGGGACCAATTGTCACTGGAAATGATAATTCCTCTGCATTTAGATTTTTTTTTATTATTCCTTTGTGTCAAATCATCTTTTGCCTTATTAACTACTTCTACATTTCTTTCTTTGGAAGGCTGTGGAAATTCTATTTGAATTAAGGGAGCATTCAGAGTAATTCTATTTAATAACAATTCATCCAGTAACTCATCATCAATTTCATTTGGATCTGGATCCCTACTTTCCACATTTTCTTTTCCTTACATTGCCCACCAGCCTGATCCCCAACAACAACAACGTTATATAAATCTTCACTTTCTGCTATCACATCTCTCCTCCATCTGAGCACCCCGTTGTGCTTCTGAGTATCTACTTACTGTATTTCTATATTTAGTCGCAGATCTTGTTGTGTATCGATTTAGATTCCGTATGCATCTCCCTACTCATGCCCTTATATAGGTATAATTCACATTGCCCTTATATAGGGATAGAACTCCAGTCCTTATTTAAGCATATCCCATGCTACCAAATACAGGCATAGCTACTTACATCCGTTCATCTACGTCGCGACTTCTTGGAAAACTAGACTCTTAAGCCTTAGGGACTTCCCCTTGCCTGGTTATTGATTTCTCCAAGAACTCATTTATTATGCATGAAGATCTATTCCTTAGGGGTTCATTCATGATGTTCATATGCCCGACTTTACCTCATTACTGGCATTCCTAAACACCTTCAAGGTATAAATATACCTTCACTTGCAATGGCAAAGCACGGTGTGGTTCTGTGCAGTTCGACTACCTACTTGCACGACACAGCTTGCCACAGCAAATAACGAAGGAAGCCAACTCCCCAGCTGACGCACTAACCAGAAGCTGTCATCCTCCTGCCGAGAATCCAGCTCCAGTGTTTCTGACTCCCCTTGCGGGGTGTTGGGAAATTGAGTCCCGGGAAAGAGATACCAACTTCTCTCATTTTCATTTCATTTTCATAAAGCTTTATTCGGAACATTTAAAAAACATGTCCATAAAAGCACAAATAATACAGACAATTCATACAATTACTTAGAGGCAAACGAAATACACATATACATAATATCCAGAGGGGGATGGAATAAATATTTAAAATGTACAGAAATTTAATTAAAAGCACATACTTTTCCTGGCGCTAATCGCTTTATATAAAAAAGATGCAGTAAAAAAGCAAATGTCCGCATAATTCAAATTAAAAATCAATTTCATAGCCGCTGTAGTGTCTCTTACTCCAAATCTAATGAATAATGGCTTCAAATAGAATTTCCTTAACTCAGTGTACAAATCACAAGTTAACAAAAAGTGCTTAGTGCATTGTTTGGACTTATTGTCACATTTACAGGGACCAGCAGGGCGCGATTTGATATTAGGCCACGCGACCAGATGATGTACTATACCCATCCTCATCCTGGTCAATACAAACTGGTGTGAGGTTCTAGTCACCTGTGATAAATATGCTCTGAAACCAGTAAATTCATTCATATTATTGTATAGTACACAAGTTGTTAGTTTAGAGTCCTCCAAGTGATGCCTTTCATTACAGTGATTTAAAAATATTGTTTTCACATCAGATTTGGGAATTTCCGAGAGCCTGTAGGGGTCCATTAAAACATTGATTCCAAATAAATTTTGTACACGATCAATAATGTAACCGATCCAGGGAATCTTCAGGTGTTGGTCCAATAAAAGGCAGTCCTTAATGATTGCTCTGTTCAGTGAGGTACCTTCACTGAGCCAGATCGAGCGCCACAATAGAATGGGCCTTAACATGATCAAGTCATTTAAGGCTTGGGTCCCTGTTTCATTGTAAACCAAGGAGTTGGAGGTGGACCTGGGTAAGCATAGGAGCTTTTTCAGGAAGAGGTTCTCCTCTACCTGCAAGCTCTTAGCAGTTGTCACCCCCCAGACTCCGGCCCCGTAAAGGGCAGCCGAAAGACATTTTGATTTATAGATGTTTAACATTTCTTTAATACGTCTATTCCCTAATTTCTTGGCAAACAGAAAGACCCCGTTAGCGCTCCTAGTCATCTTAGTTCTGACCACCTTATGTTCAGTGGCCCAGCTCCCCTTATGAGAAAAGGTAATTCCTAAATAGCAAAAGTTATCAACTTTTTTCACTGGTTCACCATCAATAACATAATGGGTTTTCCCATTTCTTTTAACTTTTCCAGAGCTGCATTCCATTACATAAGTCTTAGCCTTATTAATCACCAGTTTCCTTTTTTTAATAAAGGATACAAAACAATCCATTAAGCGTTGGAGACCCAATGGTGTCCTAGACAGTAACACTGCGTCGTCCGCATAGAGTAATACTGGTATGTTAAAATTATTAACTCTAGGGGCATCTGCAGCGACTGCCTGCAGGGTAGATTCAACCTCATTAATAAAAAGGGTAAAAAGCAGGGGCGCAAGAACGCACCCCTGTCTGATGCCCCTTCCTATCCCAAACTTAGTGGTACACTCTCCATTTGGTCCATAGCGAACATTGGTGTGAAGTTTTTCATATAAACGGGCTAAAAAGTAGATAATTCCCTCTGGGGCACCCATCTCTAGTAATTTGACCCATAGTATTTCGTGGTCTACCAAATCGAAGGCACTACTAAGGTCGGCGAAACAGAGATAAAGCGACCCGTTTTTTGCCTTGGTATATTTTCCCACCAATAGCTCCAGATTCAAGCACTGTTCTATAGTACCACGGCCTTTTCTGAAGCCAAACTGGCAATTACTTAGGATCTCATTAGATTCAGCCCACTCTTCTAATCTTACAAGGAGGACCCTACTCATGATTTTAACTGATGAATCCAATAAGGATATAGGTCTATAGTTTTTTGCATCCCCACGATCTCCTTTCTTAAAAATAGGGATGATTATTGACTCTTCCCAAGTAGACGGTATGTTACCGCTTACTGCTGTATTAAAGATTTTGGTGAGCAAAGGCCCCCATATGTCTGGGGCGGTCTTGTACACGTCTATGGGAACGCCATCTGGCCCCTGAGCCTTGCCTCCTTTGCTAGCTCTAATACTAGCCATAGTTTCACAGATGGTTATATCTAAGGCAAGGATGGGCCACCTATCCCCATTGGTATCTTTTGAATTACCTGAATCAAAGATTTTAGAAAAATGTTGGATCCAAGAGTCCATGCTCACGTTAGAAGTGAGTTCAGGAACCCTGTCATCTTTTAGAAATGGGCTATTTACCGTGGACCAGAACAGGGTACAATTGTTCGTGTCCGCCGCTAGGGTGAGGTTATCCCAGGCCTCTTGCTGTAATTCAGCTTTTCTACGTTTCAGGGTAGTATTAAAACCCTGTCTAAGTTGGACCACCAAAGCTTTGTCCCTCGGTTTAGCTGCAAGGGCCTCTTTGAGTTCTCTGCGGGCATTTGAACAGGCATGATCAAACCAGCCCCTTGGGCACCTTACTTTAGACCCCGCCTTTTTAGTGAATTTTTCATTAATAATAGAGTTAATATTGTTGAAATGATCAATATTGTCAGATGAGGTGTCTACACATTCTAAGATTGCCGCTATATCTGTCACACAACTAGATATAATCAAGTCTGAGGTCAAAGCGGCTTTATCTCCTTTCCACCTCAATCTATAACCGTTCTGTCTATGGGGTTCAATGTTATTAATAGTACCATATTCACAGACATGATTTTTAGCCCAAAAGGTTAGTTCAGTGGTCAAACAGTTATGGTCACTCAACATAATATCTATCACATTAGGCATCGGGCATAACGGGGCAATAGTTGCTGACATACATATAAAATCAATAGCAGTATTAGCGCCCCTTCCTTTAAAAGTTGGAATAATTCCGCCCATATCATTTTTAGCATTCTCCAAGATTTCTAGATCGTAATGAATCATAAAATTGTTCAAAGTTTCCCCGTAAGTGTGGTGTGGGAAATGAGCTTCTGCTTCCCCCTGTCGATTATACACACCACAAACTTTCAGGGTGGATAATGGGCACACAGAAACATTAAAATCCCCCACAAAAATAAATTCAAAAACATTTTTAGAATTCCTCACCAAATTGTTCACCGCCATATCTAGTTCATTAATCGCTATATATCTAGTGTTATCAAATACGTTATTGTAGAAATTTATCAATAGGATATTTCTGCCTAGTTCTTGTGTAAGCCACAGGATTTGAGAATGCGCCCCCACGTTAACAAATCTTTTTACAAGAATTGGTAGTTTGACAGAAATTATCACCAATAAACCCCCTTTAGCTCTGCCGTGAGGTGAGGGTAGTGCTGGGAGCTCATAAGACACATACCCGTCAATGCCATTAAATTTTTTACTCCATGTTTCTTGGAAACATAGGATGTCAAACAAATGCACGAATTCAATCCAGCCTAAGGCATCTTCCTTGGCCATAATTCCCGCAATATTCCAACTAGCGATATGACAAGTTATATTCTCTCTTTCATTGTTAGCATTTGACAAATCCACATTAGGGATGGACATGTTATTATCAATATTAAAAAGCTCTATGTTAGGTATAGAGTTTGGGGTGTCTCCCCCGTTCAACGTACAGTTCAAACTTACATTACTTATTTCATTAGTTAACAATACGGCCGCTTCATTAAAATTCCTAGACTCTAAATCTCTAGGGGGTTCAATCTCATGTCAATCATTCTGATCCAAGTGACTGAGGGACTGAAACCTATTCTGGGTAGGGACCTGGTACACCATTCCATTATCAAACAGAGGGGAGTTGCCAAATGGAACAAATGGATTAGGGGTATGCATTAAAGGGGCATTCCCCCCAAACATTGGGTTCCCCATGTGCAGCGAAGGAATGAATGGACCATGTTGTGGGCCAAAGAAAAAGTTAGGCAACATTGGTCTATTTATCAGATGAGGATAGGTGGGATTGCTCAGAGCCTTTTCCCTACAATTGGATGGTGGTTGCCCACCAAGGTGATTATAAAAATACCCCAACGGCCTAGCAACTACTTCAGTCTCAGACTGTGTAATTGAGGCTGCTTTAAGCAGGACCGTTGCCACATGTTGTGGGTGCTTGAAGTTTATTATCACGCAATCCCCCCCACCTATTTTTTTGGTGTTACCTATCCAATTTACTCTTCTGATGGAGATTATTTGATCAGCATAGCCGACTGGATAGCCACAATGACGATTTAGCCAGGAAAGGGTTTTATTTCTCAAAGAATCAGGTGTCTCATGTTCACTTGGGGGCTGAGTGAGAATGGGAACATTAGTTAGGACCACCACATAAGGTACACAGTCGGGTGGTAGATCAACAGGGCGTCTACAGATCCTAGTAGGCTCCCTATTTAATCCTCCCATCGTATCAGTTGGAACTGTCACCGTAGGTGCTGATACTTGCATAGGGGCTTGCATGGGTGTTGGTGTTTTACTACCCGTTGAATTGCCTATAGCCCCAAGGTTAGATGGGTTTGAGGATCCTCCTCCCTCCTGTGACAGAATAGGTGGTGGCCTCTGTATTTTCGGCTGATCTTTGGTGGAGGGTTTCCTGGCCAAAGTGGGAGTGGCACTAGTAGAGGCTTGTGGCTGCTCCTTATCCCTGATAGGAGCAGTAACAAGACCAACTGATTTTTTGATGTCAGCTAAGGACTTTTCCAAAATGTCTGCGTGGTTACCCACCAAGCCCCTTAACCTGGCTACTTCCTCCTGAAGATTTTCTATCTTAGTTAACAATGGCTCTACCACCATACTAAGTTTACTAAGAATTACACTTGTTAGTGAGTCAATTTGATCAGGCTTCAAAGAAACATAAGTATCAATATTCACAGGTACTAAGTCGTTAGTATGTTCCACTTGGGTCGTATCCTTTTTCCTTCTAGAGATATGACTACCTCGCTTAGGGATAGGTTTTCTACAGGCACGCATAAATTTAGATGCCCTCCCAAATTGCTGAGGTGTCCCCTCGGAATTATTACCTTGATCTTCATCCCCTATGTTAGACTGGTCTAAGGCCTTAGTTACTTCAACATTAATACTATTGGTGCTGTTATTAAGTTCCACAGGTGCGTCCATCTCGTGAACAGTATTATTAGGATTAACAGGGTTTACGTGAATAATTACATCAGTGGGAGAAGGATCAGCAATAGTACTTTTTCCCAGAGACTTCCTCCTGTCGGTGTTGATTTTGGATACCACTTTCAATAGGTAGTTATCCGGCAATGTACTTTGAACTGACATTTTCAGGGGTTACTGTGACAATGTCCGTATAACTCAAATTAAAATACAGGGGTATCAGTGTCTTTACAGGAATTATTCTTCAATCGTACTCACAGTCCCTGCCAAGGGGGGTGGCCCTGCCCGGCCTCTTCTGGCCCCTGACGGCCACAGACGGCCCCGCCCTTTTCCCGGGCTTCTCCCGCGCGCGACTCGCGGGGCGAGAGGGGGTGTCAGCCTTTTACTGGCGCCTCCGGGCGCTCTGTCCGCGTCACCGGAGCGCCGCCGGCCAAGGGGTTGCTGGGGAGTGTGGTCCGATGGCTTCGACCGCCTCCTACTGCCTCCCCGTCGTGTTGTGCCTCGCCGTTTCCCTCACGGCACTGCCCGATGGCAGAGATACAGGTAAGAATTCCTGGTGTTCCCTCACTGGGCTCCCGGGGGGTCAGCCTTTTACTGGCGCCTCCGGGCGCTCTGTCCGCGTCACCGGAGCGCCGCCGGCCAAGGGGTTGCTGGGGAGTGTGGTCCGATGGCTTCGACCGCCTCCTACTGCCTCCCCGTCGTGTTGTGCCTCGCCGTTTCCCTCACGGCACTGCCCGATGGCAGAGATACAGGTAAGAATTCCTGGTGTTCCCCCACTGGGCTCCCGGGGGGTCAGCCTTTTACTGGCGCCTCCGGGCGCTCTGTCCGCGTCACCGGAGCGCCGCCGGCCAAGGGGTTGCTGGGGAGTGTGGTCCGATGGCTTCGACCGCCTCCTACTGCCTCCCCGTCGTGTTGTGCCTCGCCGTTTCCCTCACGGCACTGCCCGATGGCAGAGATACAGGTAAGAATTCCTGGTGTTCCCCCACTGGGCTCCCGGGGGGTCAGCCTTTTACTGGCGCCTCCGGGCGCTCTGTCCGCGTCACCGGAGCGCCGCCGGCCAAGGGGTTGCTGGGGAGTGTGGTCCAATGGCTTCGACCGCCTCCTACTGCCTCCCCGTCGTGTTGTGCCTCGCCGTTTCCCTCACGGCACTGCCCGATGGCAGAGATACAGGTAAGAATTCCTGGTGTTCCCCCACTGGGCTCCCGGGGGGTCAGCCTTTTACTGGCGCCTCCGGGCGCTCTGTCCGCGTCACCGGAGCGCCGCCGGCCAAGGGGTTGCTGGGGAGTGTGGTCCGATGGCTTCGACCGCCTCCTACTGCCTCCCCGTCGTGTTGTGCCTCGCCGTTTCCCTCACGGCACTGCCCGATGGCAGAGATACAGGTAAGAATTCCTGGTGTTCCCCCACTGGGCTCCCGGGGGGTCAGCCTTTTACTGGCGCCTCCGGGCGCTCTGTCCGCGTCACCGGAGCGCCGCCGGCCAAGGGGTTGCTGGGGAGTGTGGTCCGATGGCTTCGACCGCCTCCTACTGCCTCCCCGTCGTGTTGTGCCTCGCCGTTTCCCTCACGGCACTGCCCGATGGCAGAGATACAGGTAAGAATTCCTGGTGTTCCCCCACTGGGCTCCCGGGGGGTCAGCCTTTTACTGGCGCCTCCGGGCACTCTGTCCGCGTCACCGGAGCGCCGCCGGCCAAGGGGTTGCTGGGGAGTGTGGTCCGATGGCTTCGACCGCCTCCTACTGCCTCCCCGTCGTGTTGTGCCTCGCCGTTTCCCTCACGGCACTGCCCGATGGCAGAGATACAGGTAAGAATTCCTGGTGTTCCCCCACTGGGCTCCCGGGGGGTCAGCCTTTTACTGGCGCCTCCGGGCGCTCTGTCGGCGTCACCGGAGCGCCGCCGGCCAAGGGGTTGCTGGGGAGTGTGGTCCGATGGCTTTGACCGCCTCCTACTGCCTCCCCGTCGTGTTGTGCCTCGCCGTTTTCCTCACGGCACTGCCCGATGGCAGAGATACAGGTAAGAATTCCTGGTGTTCCCCCACTGGGCTCCCGGGGGGTCAGCCTTTTACTGGCGCCTCCGGGCGCTCTGTCCGCGTCACCGGAGCGCCGCCGGCCAAGGGGTTGCTGGGGAGTGTGGTCCGATGGCTTCGACCGCCTCCTACTGCCTCCCCGTCGTGTTGTGCCTCGCCGTTTCCCTCACGGCACTGCCCGATGGCAGAGATACAGGTAAGAATTCCTGGTGTTCCCCCCACGTAGAGATAAAAGTGTCCTTCCACGATCAGCACTTAAATCTGCTGTTCATATGGAGCTGCACAGACTGACTTTCACAGTCTTTAAGATGTTCTCACTTACACATAAAGCAGTCTACTGCAGTGCCCCAGAATATTTGAAGCAGAACGTGGTCTGGCACTCCCTTGTGATACTAGTTAAAACCGTCCCCTGCAATTGCTAGCAGGATGTGAAATGACTTCCCAGTAGACCTGAGAGTTCCTATACAGCTCACCCTTTTAGGAAGGTGTTAAAGACCCTATGCTTTGAGTGTCTGATCTTCCTTTTTTAACGTTGTTCAATGCGTAGCCACCTGTGGAGTTTGTTTGTGCTATGCAAATATGATTTGATCTGAAAAGTACATTATCCACATCCAGCATTTAAGACTTCATTGTTTCAGAATGCGAATCACAGCTTCTATGGGTTCTCCATTAGTGACCTACTCAGCCTCATTACTCCACATATATTTTCCCCTACATCAGACGTCTGTTTTATCAGATGCTCTAATGTTCCTAATAGTCACATTTCAGTAGTCAAGAAGGATCTCTGCATTGTGGGCATCTCAATATCTTGGGGCATATTTACAAAGAAGTGACGGAGCGTGGCGTTAGCCTTCTTGGCTTACCGCCGCCATCCGCCACTTCTAAAACATAGGACTGCACCGTATTTACAACAATACGTTACAGCCCAGCATTTCCCTCGGTGCTGGTGCTAAATTTAGTTGCCTAGTGCCAACACATGCACCCTTACGCCATAGTGCAAGAGTCCCTGCTTTGTGGGGATTTACAAATTTTGATTTGTAACTTCTATGTGTGCTGCTTTGTGCAACTCGTCATTTTAAAAATGATTGTTTCTGTGCAGGTAGAAACACCTTCCTGCACATAAACAATCATGCATGGCGTTTTGCTGTTTTTATGTGTGCTGCAGAATGCAGCACACATAGAAACAGCAAAAACAAGGAGAAATAAAGCATTTATCCTCATTGCCGCTGGTTAAGACCAGCTTTTCCATGGTCTTAAATTTGGCACTGCCCCATATTTACGCCACTCTTGTAAATATGGGGCAGCGTCAAATTCAATGGGCATTGCGGTGGAATGCCGATCACAACACCCATTGGCCACTCCTTTCACTCTAAGTATAGCGTGTAAGGGGGCCTTATTTAAAAGGCAGCCATAAGCCACATGCGCGCTGATACTTTTAGATCTGTCAGCAGCGTTTGATACTGTCAGCCATCCTCTACTCTTGGGTAGGCTGGCTGGCTTTGGGTTTCGGGACTCAGCATATCATTGGCTGGAATCCTTTCTGTTGGGGAGAACCCAGAGAATTCAGCTGGGAGATATGGTTTCAGGAGTGGGAGAACTTACTTGTGGGGTCCCTCAGGGCTCTGCATTGTCTCCCCTCCTATTTAACCTGTATCTACAACCCTTAATAAAAACTCTGACTGAAATGGGTTGCCGCGTATTTAATTACGCAGACGATACTCAGTTACTATTGAGCATGGAGGACACTGAACGGGCCCAGCTACAAGCACAGGAGGTACTTAGATATACAGTTAAATGGATGTCAAGTAACCTCCTGAAGATTAATCCTGAGAAAACTGAGGTGCTGATAGTCTCATCCACTTGTTCCCCTTGGAGTGACTTGTACTGGCCCCAGGATTTGGGTTCTACCCCCAAACCAGCCGATTCGGTTAAAAGCCTTGGCATCAAGATAGATAGTGCTCTTTCAATGAAGAGCCAAGTCTCTACCGTTGTAGGAGTCTGCAACGGTCTTATAAGACAGCTACGTAAATTAGTTCCACTTTTGTCCGAGTCTATGCTCCGTACCGTAGTCTCGGCCACTATACTCTTGAGACTGGACTACGGAAACGCTCTTTACCTGGGCCTACCAAAGACATTAACTAACAGATTGCAGGTGGTTCAAAATGATGCAGCAAGACTTATTTTTAAACTTCCACGGAAATCTCATGCTTCTCCGTTGCTACAGAGCCTTCACTGGCTGCCAGTGACACAAAGGTCTGTTTTTAAAAGTCTCTGCATAGCCCATAAATCTATTTATGGCCAAGCCCCTGCATATGTTAAGGAAAGGTTGGAGATCTATCGACCTGAAAGAAGGCTAAGGTCTTCTGAGGCTCAACTGCTGGTGTGTCCCCGGTTCAAATTAGCCACTAAAGGTGGAAGAGCCTTTTCGGTTCTGCTGCCGAGGATTTGGAACAAACTACCTGAAGCCCTTCGTAGGGATGGAAATAGGCTTCATTTCAGAAAGACCCTAAAGACCATTCTGTTTAGGGCAGCGCTGAACTTAGTTTAGCCTTTTCTCTCTTCCCTGACGTTGATTAGGCGGTTATGTTTTGTGGTCAAAGCGCCCTGAGACCTGCCGGTGAGTTGGCGCTATACAAGCCCATATTAACAATAACAATAACATTAAGTGGCTGAACACTGCCTTGTAAATAAGGCGAAGCCCCTATCGCCACCACAATGTCAAAAAAGTGACAATAGGGGCTTGCAAATATGCCCCCTGGTTTGAAAAATCAGCACAACACCAAACATCATCATGACTTACTACCATTGAGACCCTTAACCTTCATCAATTGACTACTAGAATCACCCAGATGCCACACCTTACCACTCTTTCAACGCTAGATCCTGACAACCATGTCTAATCTTAGGTTCAGGAAACACCTCCTTTATATGAAGTACTCAATACCAGCGATTTTTAGATTGACCTTCCTCTGGCAATCCAATCACCTAGAGACATCCCTGGAATCATAACAACTAGATTATGGAAGTATTTCAACCTAAACTCTATACAAGAAAAACTCTCTACCTCTTTCTCCTTGGATCAAGATATGTCAGTAAATCAGTCCAACCACTGCCGTCTCTTTCCACATCACGTTCTTCTGTCATATGGCCACAGGCTCCCAGAATTCACTGCGGCCAACCTTGTTGCTGCATGAAAACTGCGTAGGGTTTGGCCTGACCTCTGGCAACTTGCACTCCCAGGCAGACTGGGAGCCTGTGCCTGCTCTCTCCAGCCCCAGCACCGCAGCTGTGAAATATTTCTGTGTTCGGACTTAGTCTCTTTTTGGAAGTTGAAAATATCCACTGGGATGAAGCTGTAGGCTGTAGCCTGCGAAGGCTCCACAAGGCCAGATACCCTGTCTGCAAGGAGTTGCTGAACAGGATTTGCTGCGGTAGAGAAGAACATATCTGAAGCTTCCGGCAAGTCAGGCCATCCAGCGATGCTCCATGGGCGGATCAGCGAGCAGGTAAGTCTGGGTCTCCTCTCAGTTATCAGGGCACTTTTTGGCTGAAAAATGTTCAAGTCCCAAGTTTTGCATTTGGGTTATCTGGGCACCTTTAGCACCATTTCCAAAGGTCCAGGACAGGATGAGCACCACTTGGAGGGTCAGGACTCACTCAGGCTGGGTCCCGGTGCAGGCTCAAGATGGTTGAAGCCTTTTGTGTCCCTGAGGCTCTGTTCATGTGGTCCAGCCAACTAGCTCTTAAAGTCACTCTGGAAGTCCTTCTTTCAATCAGAAAAGCAAGTCTCAAGCAGCAGGTCAGTCCTCTGATGGCGCAGGGCAGTCTTCAGGCAGCAAATCAATTCTCTTGGTGCAACAGGGCAATCCTCTGAGAGTCCTCCACAGGTCAAAAAGCAAACTAAAGAGTGGATCTGAGAGTCCTAGTATTATAGCTGGTACCAGATTTGAAGTGGTAGAAACATCTGAAGTTCCCCTGCCCCCACAGAAATGGTTGGAATTTCCTGCCTCCCTACTTTGCTCTCAGGATGTCTGGAGTTACAATAGGCTAGTGTGAAGTCCTTTGTGTGTGTACTGAAGCAGTGTCTTTGAAGTGCAAGTGGGGCTTTACACAGCTCTGCCCACCCCGTCCTGCTAGGATGGCCAATCCTGCCAACATCTAATCTCCCTGATTGTGTCACTGTCAGGGAGGAATACTCAAAGGGCAGCTGCCAACCTTGCAATGTGACACAGGAAACAGGCTGCAGGTACCAAATGGCTAGGACAAGTAAATGCCAATTTTCTAACGGTAATGTTTTCAGAATTTTAACTTAAAACCCGGCTTTACTATTAAAGAATATGCTAGATTGCAATTCCTCAGGCACCAAAACATGACATTTCTATCTGCCCCCAAACACAAATGTATCACTTATTAAATGTAATAAGGTAACCCAATGTGATAATATGGGAGAGGTAGGCCGCACAGTAGTAAAACACTAATTTGGGAGTTTTTTACTACCAGGACATGTAAAACTTAACAGAAACATGTCCTGATTTTTAAATACGAAGGGCCCGATTCACAGAATGAACTTAAGACTAAATCCTAAACTTACTTCTATTTGGTATTCACAGAATGCACTTACTACTTTCGGGATTCACAGAATAAACTTACTACTTTCGGTATTCACAGAATTGATTTAAGACTACTAACTCTAAGTCCGAACTCGGGCCGGAAATTCCGGCCCGGAGGCAGAGCTTCCGGCTTGGGGGTGGAGTTTCCGGCCCGGAGGCGGACCTTCTGGCCCGGAGGCGGCGCTTCCGGGCCGGAGGTGGAGCTTCCGGCCCGGAGTCGGAGCTTGCGGCCCAGAGGTGGAGATTTCAGCCATGGCTAAAATCCCCACCTCCGAGCCGGAAGCTCCGCCTCCAAGCCGCAAGCTCCGCCTCCGGACCGGAAGCTCCGCCCCCACGCCGGAAGCTCCGCCTCCGGCCCGGAGTTCGGACTTAGAGTTAGTAGTCTTAAATCAATTCTGTGAATCCCGAAAGTAGTAAGTTGACTCTGTGAATCCCGAAAGTAGTAAGTGCATTCTGTGAATACCAAATAGTAGTAAGTTTAGGATTTAGTCTTAAGTTCATTCTGTGAATCGGGCCCAATGCACCCTTGCCTATGTGCTGTTTGGGGCCTACCATAGGGGTGGCTTATATGCATTAAAAAGGAGGTTTTAGGCTTGGCAAAAAAAAGGTCATTTTTCCAAGTCAAATTGGCAGTTTAAAACTGCCCACAGGCTGCAATGGCAGCCCTGAGACATGTTTTACAGAGTTGTTTGAGTGAGTGGCACAACATGTGATGCATGCCCACTAGTCGCGTTTAATTTACCAGACCTGGGTATAAGGTATGCCAATTTACTAGGGACTTAGAAGTACATTAAATATGTCAATCCGGAATAAGCCAATTTTAGCATGTTTAAGGGAGTGAGCATGAGCCCTTTAACACTGGTTAGCAGTGGTAAGGTGCACAGAGTCCTAAGGCCAATAACAACAAATTCAGCAAAACAGGAAGGGTGAAGGCAAAAGGTTTTGGGGAAGACTCAACAAAGAGGACCAGGTCCAACAAGCAGCTTCAGAGATCCCTTGGGCACAGAAAAACAGCCATGAGAGAAACAGAAAGGAGTGCAGAGAAACAGACCAGGCAGTCTCCCGGTCAAACATTCTCCAACCATGCAAAATATAGAACCAAAACAGAAACAGCCAAGCCATTCCAGCAAGAGCACCACTAAGTCTTTAGACATAACCTCAACCACACCAACACAGCATTTTGAGGCTGAACTATGTCACTTTGCCCCATACCATCCAGACTCTGTGAGAAGGCATATACATAGCCAGGGAAGGAGGAGGTGTGCCAAGGTCACAGTCATCACCAGACCCATAGACTCAGCTAATGACCTTGTTAAAAAAAATCCACACCCAATAAACAGATAACCAGAAGCAGGGACTGCGTTGCAGAAACCTCTCCAGCAAAGGAACATGTAGCCTATTGACGGGAAGGATTGGGAAGAGACAGAAAACGTGTGTCAGCTCTATCCACCTGAATCTGAGCCTCCAAAGGTGATCTGTGTGCTTAGTATATTTCCTCTGCCATTACAGAATAAATCCCACAATGTCCATCCTGTTAGGGGAAAATGCTGTCTAATTGCATCTAACCACAACCACCATTGTCCACAACCACCACTGACCCATGATGTGGATTAGACTTGATTCTATTACGTCAGAAAGAAAGTGGAAAATCAAACCCAGCAGGAAAAGTATAAGCAGCCCTAATGTGTGCAATGTGCCCTGTGAATCATAGAATGCTACAAATCATCTCCAGCCTTAAATATGCTACTCCCACCTACAGGCTAGACCACAGACACGTGCTAGCAGATCTCACCAGCCCAACAGTCAGCAAACAGGAATAGCAGAGGTGGCAGCAGAAAGATCTCCTATAGAAAATCCAACACAGTCTCTGGGTCTTGCCTCCCTCTTTGGTTAAATTATTAACTTGAGAGATTTGCAAAAGTCTTTTATTTGAACAGATCCTAAAGGAAACACATGACCAAGAAAACATCAGAACGTGAGCCCCCAATCTTCAGGCCAATAGTCAGAGACCTTAACCCTTAGTGAAGGGCTCCAAACCTCTACCAGCAACCACCCACTCCAGTCTAACAGGAATTGGTTCCTGCTGGCATCTCACCTCTCTCAACTTTGTCTCAAGGAAGCCTGTGAACACCAGAGCTATCTGACCTCATTCTACTTCCTCTGCCCCCAACCCACACAAATGCTCACCTGATCTCTGGTGCTTTGATCTCCAGCGAGATTCAGCTTCGCTAAAACATCTATGTCTGAGAAGCATAGGACACTGAAAAAAGAAACAAACTCTCAGACTTCTCCACACTTTCTCTTCTCCAAAGCAGCCACAATGCACCCCATAATGATAGACAGGAGTGTAGAGACGGAAATGGAAGACACACTGAAGTGGTCCACGTGTTCAGGTCCTGCAGCCCCTGTCACAGGCTCATGAGAAATAAGTGCAGCGTGGGCCACACTCTTTAAACCCTGTTGCACCAACCACCATTATTGGCTCACCTTTTCTCCAGTGAGTGGAAACATCTGCAATGATTTAGCCCAGCTGATCCCATAGCCAGGTAACTCTAAGCCAATCATTTGATTGTCCTCCATAGTTTTATGTTTTAGGTCTCATCTACGACATTGCATGTTCTGTCGTTTGGATGACATTTTGTTTACTCCCAGGGGGCTTAGAGACCACCCATTGATTACCATTGGTTGACTTCATTATCACTCTCATTTGCTTGCTTTTCATACATTGGTGTGTGGGGCATTCAATGCTGCTTCTTGTGTTTGTCTCTCCTGTTAGAAATGGGGTCTCTAGTTGGCAGTGATTTGTACCCTGTCTAAGCAGGGACCCTCACTCTAGTCAGGGTAAGGAAGTCACACAGCTAAGATAACCCCTGCTCAATCCTTTGGTTGCTTGTACCTTAGATGTGTAAAAAATATTAAAGATGCTGCGAGGTACGGGTGAGGTGAGGCATAGGAAAAGCAAAGCAATGTGTCAATTCCATACTACACGATGTGCCGGTTCCTTACTGGCAGGGGAGGTGATGCTCCAACTTGCAGACACTTGGCCTCATTTCCTTACCGAGGTGTTGTGTCAATGAAGATTTCATTGCCCAGGAACGATGCGTCAAACATCGAGATGCCCTGCATCAATGCAACAACAGCAAAGCAGATGCTGTGTCGATTCCACAGCCACGATACAGATGCTGCTTCGGAGTCTGAACAGGCGTCATGAACATCGGTGAAACGGGGCTTGAAACTCACTCTACAGTGATTTTTCAGATGTGCCTCGATGGAAAGCTAGGGCCTGCAGTGAAAGACTTGGTCAATGCATCAAGTGGAAACCATTCTTCAGGCCAGGCAGCAGCGATGCAACAAACTTTTAAAGCTGTGCGTCAATAAAACAGACGCTGGGTGTCGATGCATGGGTTTACTACTTATGATCACCACGTTGCACTTCCAAGGACCCAGGAACTGGATTTGGCACCAGTTAGCAAATAAGGACTCTCGGCAGGAAAGCCCAGGTACTGGCAGGTGAAGTCTTTGATGGACCTGAAATTTCTTAACAGGATGCAAGCTCAACTCAAGCCCTTGGAGGACCTTGGAAGCAGGAAATAGAAAGCAAAGTCCTGTCCTTTCACTCCCAGGACAGAAGCAGCAAAGCAGCAGGCAAGCACAGCAAAGCAAACAGCAAAGTGGGAGCCCCCCCCTGACAGCTTCTCCAGCTTTTCTTCCTGGCAGAATGTTCTCAGTCCAGAAGTGTTCTAATTTTGGGGTGTCAGAGGTCCAATACTTATACCCCTTTCTGCCTTTGAAGTAGGCAAACTTCAAAGGAAAGTCTTTGTACTGCACACAACCCTGCCTTTCCCTACCCTGGCTCCAGACACACTACAGGGGGGTAGAGACTGTTTTGTGTGAGGACAGGCACATCCCTTTTCAGGTGGGAGTGACAACTCCTCCCACCACTGTAGCTCAGGAAGGTCCATCAACCTGGTGATGGGCCATCAATATGCAGGGTACACCCCAGCTCCCTTGGTGTGACTGTTTAGAGTGAATGCACAAGAGCCCAACTTATAGCCAACCCAGACATGTATTCTATAGACAGGCAGAGGTACAGAATGGTTAAGCAAGAAAATGCCCACTTTCTAAAAGTAATATAAACTTGGGAATTTTTACCTAAACCTCTGGCAATTAATTGAAACAATGAATATTAGTTGACGGATAAACACAACTTTATTCGTTTACCCCGACAATTAATTTTGTCTTTTGTTTTTTTTCAGTTATCACAATTTTTTGTCTTTATATACACAGAACAAAGGTCGCCATCAACTTCATGTATGGCCATATGTGGTTTGAAACACAAATTTGTAAATATTTACAGTGAAAAAATGCAACAGTAAACATGTGAATACATATAAATCAAAAAAGTGCTCGTAATTATAACATCAACATGGACAATTAGATCATAAACTTTGAAAAATCACAATTGTCAGTATGTAGCATGGGGGGTGGGAGACTTTTCAAAATCAAACCCCAAACACTGAAACTGAATAAATCAGAACAATTCTCCCAGAACTGGAACAGGAACTGGGCACAGGTAGTAGATTTCACTGGGTACTTACTAGTAAATCAAATATGCCAATCCTGGATAAACCAATCACCAATACAATTTTAAACAGGGCACACTTCCACTTTATCACTGGTCAGCAGTAGTAAATTTCCCACAGTCCTAAACCCAGCATAAACGAAGTCAGAAAACTACAGTAGGAAGGATAAATGTTTGGGGATAACCCAGCAAAAAGGGCCAGGTCCAACATCTCCCCTGGAGTATGGGCTGAGTACTTGTGTCCTTTAACAGTTTCCTTGATCGGGTACTACTTTTTCTTTTTGTCTAAGCACTTGACTACAGTGCACGTCTTTTCCAGCAGTCTCCCTTGTGTGGTCGTCCTCCATGTTGCATCATCCTCCCTGTTACTTGCCCCTGCACTGTCCTTGTTGTTGCTTGCCTCCTCCCGCTGTCCACGTTGTTGTTGCTTGCCCCAAACACTGCCTGTGTTGTTGCTTGTCCTTTCCCACTTCTGTGTTGTTTATTTCCCTCCTGCCCCAGCCCACCCCATCTACTGTACATGTTGTTGCTCTCCATTCCACCTTACCTGCTCTCCCTCCCTCTACACCCTCTTCCCTCCGTTTTGCCTCTTGCCCCTACCCTACGATTGACAAAACAATTGCTATGATGCTGCCCAGCAGCGCCATAGTGCTTTCTTTTTTTTTCTCAATCTTTTCAGCCAAGTTGAACAGGAAGGAGGTTTCTGTGCTGCATGGCTAAAAGTAAAAAAATAAAGCTGTATGCTTTTTTTACTTTCAGCAATACTGAACTTCTGTGCAACATGGCTAAACACATTGCTAAAATAATTGACAAAGCAAGTAGCTCTCATCGACGAGACCTATTGGCTTTGCCAATGCATTTTCAAGCCATACTGCAAGGCAGCTGTACTGCTGTACAACAGGGCAAAACATTGACATAACCAACAGCTTTCGTCTCATAGGGGAGACGCATTGGCTTTGCCAATGCTTGTTTCATTTTCCTACTCATTGCTTTTTTGGGACTCCCGAATCCTTATGCTAGTCACGGGCCCATGACCCACGGGGACCAAGATAAAGATACCATCACAAAGGTATTTGCCCATTGAACCATTCAAGAAGTGCTGTAGGCCTTCCTTTGCCTCCCCATACCTTCCGCTGCTATGTCCCGCTGTAAAAAATGAGATTATTTTCGAGCAGATCAAGATGCTGGTCGCAGTATTTTACACGCTGCTGGTGTAATTGAAGCCACAGAGTAGTAATCGCACGTCTATTGCCCCTTTCTAACTATTAATGTTATCTGGAGTCATGGACTGTGATGTGGTCAAACGAAGTGCTCTGGTATTTTTCTTTCCAGGCACTTCCAACATTATAAAAATTGTTAATGATTGAGGAGCTGCCTTTAGTTCTGCACAACATTTATTTGGATTGTGTTAATATTACCAACGGAAGAGTTAGCCCACTTAGTGTTTGTGATCACAGAATACATTTTTAATGTCTGTATATATACTGATTGTACCTCAACTAGTAAACTTTTTCATAAATGTAGGAATATGAAGACTGAACACATGAGAGTGGACTACGTTCAGCAACTGTTCATAAAATGTGATGTAGAATCGTGTAACCTAGGTGTATTCAATACATTTCTAGATGTTCTTCCCTACGGCAATGCACATCACGTAAGATCAATTATTATAATTATTACACATTGCTCTGTTAATGTATATCGTCATGACAAGATTGCCATGTGACAGGCACAGATTATTAACATTGCTTCTTAACATGTCAAAGACAGGGTACATATCTTTAAGGTTTCTAATAAATAGAGTCTAAAAACATTCACTTTTTTTTACTGTGAAAATTGGATGATTGATATAGTCACAAAATCAAATGGTCAGACTAATCTATATAAATGTGTTGGAAATTGCCCTTTTTGCAGGATTATCCCTAAACATTTTGCTTTTTTCTCCTATTTTTTCCTGACCTGTGTTTGTTGGTTTTAGGTCTCTGGGCAGTTTACCACTGCTATTCAGTGCTAAAGTCCATATACTCTCTGTATAAACTGTGTTATGGATTGGTATTTCAATGATTGACTTATTTGATTTAAGTGTCAGTCCCTAGTAAAGTGCACTATGAGTGCCAGGGCCTATAAATCAAATGCTATTGTTGGGCTGCAGCACTGGATTGCTCCACCCATGCAAACAGCCCATAAAGTGTAACTCTGGCCTGCCATTGCAGAGCCTGTGCGCAGCCTGGGGCTGCCATGTCGACTTGGCAAGTGCACCCACTTGCAAGTCCCTAAACCTTCTCTTTTCTCGATATATGAGTCACCCCTAAGGTAGGCCCAAGGTACCTCCATGGGCAGGGTGCATTGTATGTAAAAGGTAGGACACGCCTTGGTGTGTGTGGCATGTCCCGATAGTGAATTACAGCCTACTTAGTTTTTCACTAATGCAAGGCTACCTGTTCTCCATAGGCCAGAATGGGCAGTTTGGTCATTACATCCTATGATCCTAACTGATTCAGGGAACATGGTAGAAATTCGAGTTTAGTATGCCTGAACTCAGAATGATAAAATACATCTTTTAGTGAAGTTGGTTTTAACATTCTGTGTTTGAAAATACCACTTTAAGAAAGTAGGTATTTTCTGACCTAACCATCCAGCCTGCCTCTGCTAGCTTGTGTATTGTCCGTCCGGTTTGTGAGTGACAGAGGCTGAGGGAGACTCCAGGAGACAGGGGGAGTCAGCAGGGCTGAATAGGCACATCTACACATAGATGGGTGTGAGGAGTCGCACCTGTGTCTGAATAGGGCTGTCCCTGCCTCCCACAATACTGGCCCCAACTCCTGTGGTGCGTCTGATGACCCTGGCCTACACTGACAAAGGAAGAAGGTGCACACTGGCAGAATGCACTCAGAACTGGTTTGAACTAGGTACAGGACCCTCTGCCTTCAGAGGACAAAGGATTTGCTGGTATAAATATTGGGGCCCAGACCCCAGAGATTTAGATTACTTCTGTGCTAAGGAACCTGCCAGGAAGAAGGACCAGGAAAGCTGGAGGAGGAGTACTGCCCCAATGCTGCATGTTGAGGGGTTGGCCTGCAGTGGTTGCTTCTGTCTTGGGTAAGGAAAGGACTGGACTGTGCTTTCATCATCCTGCTGCTAAAGATTTCTCCAAGGGCTTGAAGTAGAGCTTGCTTTCTGTTGGAAGTCTCAGGGATAGAAAAGACTTCAGAGATCTTGCTGGAATCAAGGACCCTGCCAAGAAGAAGAGCTGGAAGAGCTGCCAGGAGGAGTACTGACCCTTTGCTGTGTTGTTGCTTTGTTGGGTTGGACTGCAGCTGCTGCTTTTGCGTTGGGCAGTGAAAGGACTGGACTGAATTTTCTCTACTTGTGCTGAGTGTCTCCAAGGGCGTGAAACCGAGCTGGCCTCCTGTTAAGAAGTCTCAGGGACTGAAAAGACTACACCAACCTCTGGTTACCGCTCCTGGAACCGTGGTTTCAGTTGCCACAGAGAAGAGGGAACCGTGACCGACTCTGTCATCCAACTCCGTCGCTGGCCTTGTGTCCTGAAGGCACCACAGGCCACACCATCTCGCCCTGCACCGCACGCCTTGGTCTCACTGACGCCGTCTGCACGATCGTCACTGAGCCGCTGCTCGCACCGCATTGAGAGGTGTTACCTTTTACCATCCGGCTATGCCCAACGCTGCAGATGCGAAGATTATCCCAATCCTCTACCAACAACCATATGAGATGCACTGAATGTGTTAACACAGCACACGATTCACTAGGGCGTCGGGAGAGGGTGGGGGGTAAAAACAACACGATGGAGAAACTGGACTTCTGACTTGACTTCTGAGGGACAACGTGCTTCTGCTATCAGATGACCCCAGCTGTGACAATATCTCAATAAGGCCAAGGCACCTGCATTAGGAGAGGAGAAAAGAAAATACACAATCTTTACTAGATATAGAGGGACTTCAATGATTAAACAGTGTCTATGAACATGTACAACACAGCTTTCCTTTGTCACCCAAAAAGAGTTTTCTTACCCATTATAGGATGTATTATGGAGGAATAGTCAGGAACACCATATAGAGCTTCGAAGATCCAGAAGTCCAACCAAATCAATCTTTGTTCAGGTAAATGAATCAAGACCCAACCTTCAAATATTCAAGGGGAAAAAGTCAGATGACAAAAAACCCCTTCTACAGCTCCAGATATAACTGGGAAAATACAAAAATAAGATCCCCCGTAGTGTATGAGCAGTGGCCACTGCTCAAAGCATTAAAAAAGCGGAACAATCGGAAAGTTCCGTGTTTGCACCCAAAACGTAACACAACGATGTTGAGTGATTACAAAAAATATAGGAAGTATCACTCGGATCCAATACACAGCCGTGTATGGTCAGTTCCTTGCACAACAAAGGAGTGCACTTTCCAAGAGAGGCAAAATGCACCGCAACAGTCAACTTCTTGATAAAACGGCACCAACGACCAGCACCCCTTTCACAAGCACCATCCAAGAAGGTCCGACAACCGCCGAACCCAGAATAGGGCCAGGAGGGAGAGAATACTTGACGAAGAAGGACACCAAAGATCCAAAACGAGACATCAGCAAGGTAGGGAAGAATTTAAAATCCGATTCCAGGCAAAGGGTCACGAGGAACAAAACCAAGCAAGGACAGGGAGGTAAGTGCAGCCATATATACGCCCACTAATCAGGTGACCTGTTTGTACATGGAAATAGAAACTGGACCAAAAAACAACCCGTTAATCCCTAACAGTACCACCCCCCAAAGATCTTCCCACTGGACTTGGAAGGATGATTCACATGAAACCTACGAACCAATCTAGGTGCACGGACACCACTGGCTAACTCCCAAGTCCTGTCCTCAGGTGTATAGCCCTTCCAGTCAACTAGATAATACAACCTGCCTCTCCTACGTCTAGAGTCCAAAATAGCATGCAGCTCAAACTCCTCTTGCCCATCAACTACCAGAGGAGGTGGAGGGGGTAGTTTCTGTAAAGTCTCTACATAAGGTTTAATGAGGGATGTGTGGAAAACTGGATGAATCCCATATTCTTCAGGCAGTTCCAATTTCATAGCAACAGGATTTACCACTTTACAAATAGAAAAAGGACCTATATAACGGTGCTGTAACTTCCTAGACCCTTTTATTCCTACATTCTTGGTGGCCAGCCATACTCAATCCCCTACTGCAGACGGAGCAGGTAGTCTATGCTTATCAGCATGAGTTTTCATAGCAATCTTAGCTTTCTGCAATTGTATCTGTGCCATCTCCCATATCTGTGTCAAAGATTTACTCAAAACATCTATAGCTGGTACATGCCCAGAAGGCTGTATAGGTATGGCTCTAGGATGATATCCCATAGAACAATAAAAAGGAGTCATCCCCAAAGCCGAATGCACAATGTTATTATAGGCAAATTCGGCCAGAGGAAGAGCTTCAACCCATACACAAGATAAAGAAGACAAAAGACAACGGAGATACTGTTCCATTGTCTGATTAGTGCGTTCTGTCTGTCCATTCGACTGCGGATGATATGCAGAGGATAGTCTTATCTCCATGTGTAATAATGAACATAACTCAGTCCAAAAATGTGATACAAATTGTGCCCCCCTGTCACTCACTATGGCTGAAGGTAACCCATGAAGCTTCACTATCAAGTTTATGAACACAGTTGCCATTTCTCTAGCAGTTGGTATTTTAGGCAATGGGATAAAATTAGCCATCTTTGTGAATAAGTCTACCACTACCATTATCGCGGTATACCCTGCAATAAAAGGCAGATCTGTTACAAAGTCCATGCTGATGGTATGCCAAGGAGCCGGAGGGACAGGCAACGGATGTAACACCAGAAGGGCGTAAATTTGAAGGCTTATTAATGGCACAAACAGGACAAGATGTCACAAAAACTTGAACGTCATGTGCCAATGTATCCCACCAAAACCATCTCAAGCAAAACTCCTTCGTTTTCTGAATACCAGGGTGTGCAACCAAAGACGAGGAATGGCACCATTGAAGAACCAAATTCCTCAGTTCAGGGGCTATAAACAAGCAATTTTCATGAAACAACAACCCATCTCGGACCTCAAATAGCGGCTGGGACAACCAGGGAACAAGATCCACATCTTTCATCTTTTTCTTTACAATTGCAAAGAAATCATCGACAGAAACTGCCCCCACTATTCTCTCTCCAGCAATCATAGGTTGTATATCCTTCTCTGGGCCTGCCTCAGCCTGTTCTACATGAATACGAGACACGGCATCTGATTTTACTTGCTGGGCTGCTGGTCTATATGTAATAACGAAATCATATTCGTTAAAAAATAAGACCCAACACATTTGCCTAGGTGTTAATGCTCTGGCAGAGCGAAAGAATTCTAGGTTCTTATGGTCTGTATAAATGGTTATCGAATGCCCGGCTCCCCATAAATAATGTCTCCATTCCTCGAATGATAATTTGATTGCAAGCAGTTCTCGGTCTGCCACCGTATAATTGCGTTCAGCCGGCAACAAAGTTTTTTTAAAAGAACGCAACAGGATGCATAAAACCAGTTTCCTGGTCTCTCTGTGAAAGCACCCCTCCTACAGCACACAGAGAAGCATCAGTCTCTACAAAAAAAGGCAAGGCAGGGTCGGGATATACCAACCCTGGGGCAGAAGTGAATCTATTTATTAGTTGGCTAAAGGTATCTTGAGCTGCATATGACCAAACAAATTGAACCCCCTTTTTCAACAAGGCGGTCATCGGAGCCACCACATCAGAGAAATGCGAGATAAAACGCCAATAAAAATTGGCAAATCCTAACAGAACCTGCACATCCTTAACACATTTAGGTTATGGCCATGTGATGATGGATTCGATCTTTCTAGGATCCATTCTGATACCATTTGCTGAAACAATAAACCCCAAAAATTCCATACTTGAGGCATGAAAATGGCACTTTTCCAATTTAACAAACAACTGGTGTTCCTTTAATTTCTGCAGAACTTTGATTACATGTGACTCGTGTTCAATAGAAGACTTAAAATAAATCAAAATATCATCAATATAAACAATAACACTTAAATTCAAAAAGTCCCTCAACACCTCATTAATAAAAACCTGAAAAGCTGCCGGAGCATTACATAAACCAAAAGGCATAACACAATACTCAAACAAACCAAACTTTGTCCTAAAAGCAGTCTTCCATTCATCCCCTGGTCTTACACGAATAAGATGATATGCTCCCCTTAAATCCAACTTGGTGAATATGGTGGCATCTTTCAACTGATCCAACAATACTGGGATCAATGGGATCAATGGAAGGGGATATTTATTTTTCACAGTGACTTTATTAAGGGCCCTATAGTCCACACATGCACGCAGACTACCTTCCTTCTTCGGTATGAAAAAGATAGCTGAAGATGCAGGTGAAGAAGATGGACGGATAAAACCATTAGCCAACATATCATCCACATAAACCTTCAGATGTCGTTCTTCTGGCTCAGATAAGGCATATATGCGGCTACATGGCAATGTAGCACCAGGCACAAGATCAATACGGCAATCAAATGATCGGTGGGGTGGAATACTATCTGCTTGGCCCTTATCAAATACATCCCTAAAAATGGAATAAGGGGCTGGTAATAATGACACTTCTCCATCCTCACTACCTGCGCAGGTCGAAGGAGATATCCAGTCCGTAGCTACCTTGTAACAGTCTTGTAAACAATGAACAGAGTCTAAAGTCACAGTTCGTCTTACCCAGTCTATTTGGGGATTATGCAGTTGCAGCCATGGCACGCCAAGAACCATACCAAACGAAGGAGCATCAATCAAATCAAAACATATATACTCTGAGTGACCATTATCAAACAATAAACATAAAGGTTCGGTTTGCCGTGTTATGGACCCAGATGACAATTCAGTTCCGTCAATAGCCCGTACGGGTTCTGGCCGCTCTTTGTTCACACAAGGAACCACCAAACTTTCAGCCAACTGGATATCCATAAATTTGCCTGTTGCTCCTGAATCAAGTAATACTGAAACAGTCGCACGACTAGTACTAGCAGTCACAAGACAGGCCGAGATGGTAAAATGTTGCGGTACTCTCTGCACGGCCCCTATGACCTCATATGCATGTTATGCTCCTCTAATGTTGTAACCATTCCCTTTTTGTCTATAAAAGCCACTGTATTTTTTGGTGAAGTCACACTAGAGGGTTTTGTTGGACACTCACAAGCATAATGACCTGCACCGCCACAATATAAGCACAAGTTCAAATCTCGTCTTCTTTTTTCTCCTCAAACGTCAAAGGACCTCTTAAACCACCAATCTACATTGGTTCAGGCCCTGGCATGGACTCAACAGAAGGTTTCCCTTCACTCTTTACCCAAACAACCAGAGAAGACTGAAACCGATACCGCTCACCACGTCTTTCTAAAAGCCGATGGTTCAGTTTCACCACCAAATCAATGAAAGCTACACAATCAGTAGGCGGATCAACAACCTGGGACACAACATCTTTCAGATCTTCATTCAAACCCTGATAGAACAAGGAGGCCCTCTTCTCCATCGGCCATTGTGTTTCTGACACCAGACGATTAAATGTAGCAATATACGTTAATAAATCCTGCTTGCCCTGCCGTAGTTTCAATAATTCTACATCACTGGCCTGCATAAAGGCATGTTTGGCAAACAGACAACGCATCTGATCTTCAAAGGCCTGATAGTTATCAAAACTCTGTCATCATTATCTACTAATGGGACTGCCCACAACGCCGCTGTACCTGCCAAATATGAAATAATAAATGCCACCTTCGCGCAATCATCCGGGAAAGCATTTGGACGACACATAAAATGCAAATGGCTCTGATTTATAAACTTGCTGTATTTATTAAAGTCACCGGAAAAACGTTCTGGCTCCGCCAGAGGCACCGGGACAAGGGTCATTACAGTAACAGCTATGGGAGTCCCTCCAATAGCTCCCTGTCCTGCCCCTCTCTCAAACTGGAAGGTAGCAGGCTGTACTATCAGTCCCTGGCCTCTAGGTTGATCCCTTGTTTTTACTGCACTGAGTTCCTGTCTCAGACCCAAATTCTCCTGTCTTAAATCCTGCACCTGAGACAACAGAGAAGTAATAGCTCCCATTAAATCTTGTAGGGTAGGGCCATTATCCTCACTCATTGAATTCCCAGGCTCATTCATCTTCGCCCGGCAGCGTATAAATTCGTAAGCTTGGTTTTCTGTTAACTTTTACCATCCTGCTATGCCCAACGCTGCAGAGGCGAAGATTATCCATATCCCCTACCAACACCCATATGAGATGCACTGAATGTGTTAACACAGCACACGATTCACTAGGGCGTCAGGAGAGGGTGGGGGAAAAAAACACCACCATAGAGAAACTGGACTTCTGACTTGACTTCTGAGGGACAACGTGCTCCTGCTATCAGATGACCCCAGCTGTGACAATATCTCAATATGGCCAAGGCACCTGCATTAGGAGAGGAGAAAAGAAAATACACAATCCTTACTACATATAGAGGGACTTCAATGATTAAACAGTGTCTATGAACATGTACAACACAGCTTTCCTTTGTCACCCAAAAAGAGCTTTCTTACCCATTATAGGATGTATTATGGAGGAATAGTCAGGAACACCATATAGAGCTTCGAAGATCCAGAAGTCCAACCAAAGAAATCTTTGTTCAGGTAAATGAATCAGGACACAACCTCCAAATATCCAAGGGGAAAAAGTCAGATGACAAAAAAACCCTTCTACAGCTCCAGATATAACTGGGAAAATACAAAAATAAGATCCCCCGTAGTGTATGAGCAGTGGCCACTGCTCAGAGCATTCAAAAAGCAGAAGAGTCGGAAAGTTCCGTGTTTGCACCCAAAACGTAACACAACGATGTCGAGTGATTACAAAAATATAGGAAGTATCACTCGGATCCAATACACAGCCGCGTATGGTCAGTTCCTTGCACAACGAAGGAGTGCACCTTCCAAGAGAGGCAAAATGCACCCCAACAGTCAACTTCTTGATAAAAGGGCACCGACTAGCACCCCTTTCACAAGCACCATCCAAGAAGGTCCGACAGCCGCCGAACCCAGAATACGACCAGGAGGACGAGAAAACGGGACGAAGAAGGACACCAAAGATCCGAAACAAGACGTCAGCAAGGTAGGGAAGAATTTCAAATCCGATTCCAGGCAAAAGGTCACGAGGAACAAAACCAAGCAAGGACAGGAAGGTAAGTGCAGCAATATATACGCCCACTAATCAGGTGACCTGTTTGTACATGGACATAGAAACTGGACCAAAAAACGGCCCGTTAATCCCTAACAAGAGGCACCGCAACCTGCATCGCCTCGCTTGACTTCACTAGCCTAGTATCACCAACACGGTCGTCGCTGGCTCGATACCCGTGACCGCCTCATCACGCACAGCTGTCCGGCTCGGCCAGCAACTATTCCCGCCAACCGGCTCTGTCGCTTGCATCGCAACTTGCTAGCACTGCATCGAGCCCCGTCTCGCCCTGCACTGCACGCCTTGGTTTCACCGACACCGTCTTCACGTCCGTCACTGAGCCACTGCCTGCACCGTATCGAGGGACACCGCACCGTGCACCGCTTCCACTTTGCATCGTAACCGCGACGGACACCATGACTGGCTCAGTCACCTGCACGGCGACCTGCCAGCACTGCATCGAGTACCGTCTCGCCCTGCACCGAAGCCTTAGTCTCACCGATGCCGTCTGGATGATCGTCACCGAGCCACTGCTCGCACTGCATCAAGAGGCACCGCACCGTGCACCGCTTCCACCTCGCATCGCAACCGCGGCGGATGCCAAGATTGACTCGCTCCTCCGTGTGACCCACACTAAGAAAGGTACTGTGAACGAACCCACCCCGCTGTTGCTGGCCCGTACCGACACGGTCAGTTGGAATTGCGAGTCTGTTGTTTTCAGCATCATGGTAGGCTCGGACCGAGCTACCGACTCGTACGAACTGTGTTTTTAATGAAACTTGCCAATTTAAAGACATTTTGCTCTGTGGATATTTATCATATTTGGTCTTGTTTAAGTATATACAAATATTGGATTTTTTCCTAAAATGGTGTGGTGTCCTTTTGTAGTTCTTACACTGTATTACTGTTGGTTATTTGCAAATGCTTTACACACTGCCTCTAAGATAAGCCTGACTGCTCGTGCCAAGCTACTAAGGGGGTGAGCAATCAATCAATCAATCAATCAGCAATTTGTATAGCGCGCTACTCACCCAGGAGGGTCTCAAGGCACTGGGGGGAGGGGTCCGCTACTGCTCGAAAAGCCAGGTCTTGAGTTGTTTCCTGAAGGAGAGGTGGTCCTGGGTCACCCGTAGGTGGATGGGGAGGGAGTTCCATGTCTTGGCAGCCAGGTAGGAGAAGGATCTTCCTCCAGCGGTGGCTCTGCGAATGCGTGGTACGGCGGCGAGGTCGAGGCTGGCCGATCGTAGCTGGCGGGTGGGTGTGTAGAAAGTGAGGTGGCTGTTGAGGTACTTCGGGCCCATGTCGTGGAGAGCCTTGTGTGCGTGGGTGAGGAGTCTGAACTTGATCCTCTTGTTGACGGGGAGCCAGTGCAGGTCTCTCAGGTGGGTTGAGATGTGGCTGTGGCGAGGGATGTCCAGGATGAGTCGTGCGGAGGCGTTCTGTATGTGCTGGAGTCTTTTCTGTAGTTTGGCAGTGGTTTCCGCGTAGAGGGTGTTCCCGTAGTCCAGTCGGCTGGTGACGAGTGCCTGGGTGACTGTCTTCCTGGTTTCAGTGGGGATCCATCGGAAGATCTTACGGAGCATGCGCAGGGTGTTGAAGCACGTTGACGATACGGCGTTGACTTGTCTGGTCATCGAGAGGGAGGAGTCCAGGATGAAGCAGGGGTTATTTTAGGAGTGTAACTCCCTTATCCTGACTAGAGTGGTGGTTTCTGTCTGGCTTTGGTGCAAACCTTAGCCAACAAGAAATCCCATTTCTAACAAAATACACCTATCCTCCAACAAAGCAGTAATCACCATACTACTTCATGTGCTAATATTTTGGTAAAATAGAAGTATGCAATGGAATTTCAGAATTGTTTAGTTAATGATAGAAGTAGATAGAAAGAAACAAACATGATTCATGTAGAAACTCCAGGCTTTATTTTCAAGAAAGTAACGCATCGCGGTGTCGCAAGTCATTTGGCTGCGCTGTACTACGTCACTTTTAAAGCACGGGGATGTGTCATTTAAAACAATATGATGGATCCCTGAGCTCCCCCGTGCGCTGGCGCACAAGTGGCTGCCATGTGCCAATGCAGGCACCCTTGCAAGACGGTGCAAGGGTGCCTGCATTTCGGGATGATTGGATTTTTTGCAGGAAGACACCGCAACACCGTGCTGTGTTACGTTCTTGTAAATACGGCCCGTCGTTTCTACATGTATCATGTTTGTTTTCTTCTATCTACTTCTATTATTAATCACGAGTGGTGACCAGAATGCAGCACACATAGAAAGGGTTAAAAAAGAGGAGAAATCCTCCTGGGGAGGCATAGAATTCTGATGCATTCCCAGGTTTATGAAACATTGTGAATCTGTGAATGCAGCAGAATCTATGGGTGTTGTAAAGGAACAAAGGGGCATATTATCAAGGACAGGCGATACATTATCGCCGCTTTTATCGGCAGGAAACTGCCGATAAAGCGGCGATAATGGCCTTGATAATATGCTCTATGAATTCCAATCGAAGCCCATGTTAGATGTGTTAGATGTGTTCACATCTAACATGGGCTTCGATTGGAATTCATAGAGCATATTATCAAGGCTATTATCGCCGCTTTATCGGCAGTTTCCTGCCGATAACAGCGGCGATAATGTATCGCCTGTCCTTGATAATATGCCCCAAAGTGCTGAGTGAAAACGGACCGTATTTAGAAGACCACGAAAAGCCACACAGGGTGGCTGTAGGTGGCCTTGAAAATATGGAGCACCACATTGCACCACCAGTACATCAAAAAAGTGAGGCAACTGCAGCGCAAGGGTCTTGTAAATATGCCCCGGTGTCCATTATCTATCTATCTATCTATCTATCTATCTATCTATCTATCTATCTATCTATCTATCTATCTATCTATCTATCTATCTATCTATCTATCTATCTATCTATCTATCTATCTATCTATCTATCTACCTGTCTACCTGTCTGTCTGTCTGCAACCTGCCTATCAGGGTCAGCCTTTAGCATGGGCGAGCTGGGCCCAGGGCGCTAATATTCTGAGGGGCGCATGGAGTTGTGCACATTACGGTACTGCTAACAGCAGCACCCCTGTCGTCTTGCTCCACCCTTTTCTGTGTTCTTGAGTGCTGGTTTCTGTCTGATTTTCCAGTAAGTGATTTTAACCCTTCATTATCATACCATGGGCAATGTTTGTAACTCCCCATTGCCCCTTTCCTTGCCTTCCCTCACTGTCTCACCCCTGCTGACATACACCAACAAAACCATCATCAGCGTGAGGCAGTTAAGCCATCGGTGATTTAGGTGAGCTGGGGTCTGGAGATGTTTGGGTTCACTGGCCAGTCACTGCTCAGCTAGGGAGTGACCAGTGAACACAAAAGGTACCCCCTGCTACCTCATTTAATTCACTACCATCAGCTAGGGTGCCATATTTCTCTCAGTTCAAGGTGCTATCTTAACAAAGGCCGTCTCTGCTACCTACCTACTTCTCTGCCTGCCTATTTATCACGTTGTCTCTCTAGTTCACCATTTACGCATTTAGAAAATGCAGAACACCATTCATAACCTATTAAGACTTTGAAATGGATTTGAAGTTTATTTCACTTACTTCAGACTTCTGCGTGCTACCTGTATACTGTTTGTGGAGACAACATAGCTACCTTTTTTTTTAGATAACAGATTCACGTGTGTGTATTGTACAGGGCTGTCGGATTGCAATTATGTATTAGAAGTGAAGCCCGAACATAAGTTCCTACAGTTCAATAATTTACCCACTTGTGACATTATAAACACAACTAAATACCCCACTCCGTTAAAAAGGCGTAATTGCTGCCCAGTCCATCAGTGCTTGTAAATCACCCAAAAGCATGACCTTTTTAAAACTAAAATGGAAATAATGCATGAAGAACAGATCTAGAAAATATTGATTCGCTCTAAATAGGTGCCGATGTTCTAATTATTTAACTAGCAATTACAATTTGCCGTTGACGTATTATTTAGTGTAAGCCCAGTTGTCTCTGTAAATCATAGCGCGAGGATAAGTCTGTTTACATGGCCTGACAAATGGCAGAGACATGTGGCAAACACTTTGACCTCTGTCCACGCAGCACATGCCTGCCTCATGCTAGCCAAAACATGGCCTCCCATTTTGTGCTCCCAAACCCAACGAAACTCCTGGTGGCACGGCGGTGGCGCGCTATCATGTGTCCGTGTTTCTCATTTCACCGTTTGTTGACTAATGTATAATTAAACTGAGCTTTCAACTCACTGAAGAGGCACTTTGTCTTTTTTTAAACAAAAAAATAAATCCCAGTTAAGTAGCCTTTTGCTTTCATGCTGCAATTTATTCTAATAATCCCTGGATTTATACAGCTGTTTGAGTATAAATCATTCCAAGCAACGGTCTGCGTTTTATTTAATTATTCTGTGTAGTTCACATAACTCTTTTTCCTCTGTTGGAACGTGGCTAGCGTGAGGTATTTTTGAATCTGCCCTTTGTAAATCGGCTATGCTATCAGGCAAAAGTTAGACGAGATTTGTACCATATTGTCTTTTGTTCCACCCTTGTGTTGCAATGTTGCAACGTCATTTCTGTTTTTTGAAACCCCAGGAGCTCAGCGTGTCCAAGGGAACTTTGCTAAACTCAATGGAATTACGTTTTTCCAATAAATGTCAGAAAATCAACAGCTGCTAGTTATGTTGTTTTTCATTAGCTCCGGTCGTTGGACAACAAACTGTCATCCACTGTTGTATCTCTCAGCAGTTCACAGCGAAGCTTCCGCGTCCAACAGATACTCGTTTGCAGAGATCCCCAAGGAGCAACTCTGCCTAGTAACGGGGATTGGGGGCAGAATTACAAGAACTGACGCATCTCTGCACATTTGCAGAGATGCAGCAGTTAATTTGCGTGGTGGAAAAATAGCCTTGCGCCACCGTGGATGCGCCGCATTGTAAATGCAGCGCACCGTGGCGCAAGTACAGACAGATGCGTGACGCATCTTTTGTCGGAAAGCCAACGCATTGCTGGAGTCGTGTCGTAAGCACAACGGAACTCCCGCAATGGTTAGGAATGACTATTCCAACCGTGCTGCTTCCCTCCTTACTCCTGCTTCAAGTAGTCGCAAGGTTTTGACGCAGTGGCATCATAAAAGTCCCTCTGTGAAATCCTGTAGATTTCACTGAGTCTCTTTTACAAGGCTTCCTTGCGACAGAACGCCCACCCTGCATACATTATACCTGAAGCAGGTATAATGTTGCCCGGGGCTTTACAACATGACACATCTCCCTTAATGCGTCACGTTGTAAGTATGTCGCATCGTGGCGCATCAGAGAAGTGACGCAACTGTGGCGAAAGGTGGCGCAAGGGGCCTGTAAATCTGCCCCGGGATGTCAAACTGAAACGGCTGCTCTAGCTTCATATCTGATCGCTCCACCTAACAGCTTGGGTTTGCCCTGTGATTAAGAAAGAGGTGTTTGTTCCTTTTATACTCCTTTCCTATTTAAAATCAGCATATAAATCCCTTTTTGGGCTCAAACTCCTATCTGGCCCTAAACAGTATTGCAAGTAAGTCAGGCTGCAAACTGTGCCTGACATGGGAGTTTGACCTTGTAAACCTTCCCAGATCGTAGTCTCAGCGCCCAGATTTACAAACCACATCATGCAGCACAGCAAGTGAAGTAGCTGGGTAGCATTGCATGAACTGGAGAGAGCAGACGAGCACCATGTCTACTAAGATGTTGCGTTCTTCTGCTCTCCTCAAGTTCTGGGACACTTGAATCAACTGTGCAACAACACAGAAACCCTTGCTCCATAGTGCAAGGTTGTCTGCTTTGTGATGAGCATAGTGTTTGTACAGAAAGTAGTTCCTTCCTGCACAAAAACTATTCTGAAAGGCAATTTTCTCTTTGTATGTGTGCTGCAGAGTGGAGCGCTCCTGCAAAGAGGAAGAAGCATTGGCAAAGCCAATTGGCCTCACCTATACAAGAGGTATTGTCTTTGTCAATATGTTTAGCCATGTTGTACACCAGTGTGGCTGCTGTTCAGCAGGTTAAACATTTGGGGACAATGGGGTGTGGTGGAGTGTTGTAGCGTGGTGTAGTGTGTTATGAATTGGAGTGGAGGGTTGGGGAGTGGTGTGGGGTGTTGTGAAGTGGAGTGGAGGGTTGTAGAGTGGTGTTGAGTGTTGTGAAGTGGAGTGGGGGGTTGTGGAGTGGTGTTGAGTGTTGTGAAGTGGAGTGGAGGGTTGTGGATTGGAGTGTCCTCTAGTGGAGTGAGGTACTGGGTTTTTCAGAACCGGTACCGAACCGGTAACCCAGCGGTGTCAGGGTACACCCTAAGACCTCGAGTACTTTCCTGATTCAGACCACAGAAACTCAGAGTCTTCTAGGTGAAGTCAAAGATCGAATTTATTGGCTGCAACCAAGTAACAGGCGTCCTAGAAGTACAACAACACGGTGTGTATATTCTCAGGAGACTGCTCAATCTTACAAAGCCAGGCTTTTCTTTTTATACAAAATATTGTGCTTTAGGCAAACATTCTTCACATTTTAGTATACCATTCACATGTTTTCACTACAAAGGAAAAGCAGAGTCATGATGACAAGCCCACATTCCAATTTGTTCAGCCCACAATAAATTACCCGGCAAGGCCCAACATTTTCATCAGATATCGGTGTACCCCCAATAAAAACGGGCACCTCCTCCTCGTAAAGCAAGTAAGAAGAAAGGAACAGGGACAGGTGGGAGCAAGATTAGGCAGGGTGTGTGTGCGATGAAAAGGTTTTATGGCAGGCTGTGCCTTGATGCTATCTCGCTCGGCCACTGGGAAAGGAACTGGCCGGGCAGGTTCAGCCTGGGGCAATGGTTTCAGCCTGCCCAGGTCAGAGAGAAGTCAATTAAGGTGTACGTGTCCTTTGGAATCGAATTTAGCTGTATTATAAGCCTATGTGAGGGCAACCCACAAAATGGCTGCCGTACACAAAATGGTAGCCAAGGGTTCAGGACGAAAATGACGATTTCGAGGTGAAATCGTTACTGGAATATGACGAAAATGCTCGTACATAGTGTACTAGCCATTTTCGGTATTTTGATATAAAAATCGTCATGCTACGACGAAGTTTTAGTCACGAGTCCAGAATTTTCAGAACTACAAACCCTCCTTTTGCCCTTACATAGGCAATTAACCTATCCTCATGCTAGTCTGAGTCCAGGTCTATATTCCTAAAGTCATTGAGATGTTGCTGTAACATCATCCTAGTACTTAGCTCGTCTCTTGATACAGGTTTCCTTACACATGATGTAGCACAGAGGCCACATATTGCAGGAGCACACTGCACGCACAGACAGAACAGGAAAAGAATGGCTAAGACCATCCCAATGACCATCAGAATTTTCCATCCCCAGGCGGATATCAGTTCCCAGAACCATCCCATAAACGACCAATCTCCTTTATCTACATGAATAGATTCGGAAATCTTATGTAGTTTGGAGATGGCCTGGTACACTGTTGGAGCGTTATCTGGAATGAAAACACAGCAACTCGATTGGATCAATTTACATACCCCACCTCGGTCTGCAAGTATGACATCTAATGTGACCCTGTTCTGAAGGGTCATGAGACGGTCCGACTGGAGCTCAGCAGTCAAGTTACTAAGGGCACCAGTAGTTTCAACCACGGTGGATTCAACCACCCTTGTGAATTGCCTTATGCCTAATTGTAATTTTAGTGTATCTGTACTAGTGTATTGTACTGGTGTACTGTAGTAGCGTATTTGCATTAGCATTTTAGATCCTGTGGCGCTCTGACGCTCACCTGGTCCAGCGCTCACCCTCTTGGCCAGAATCTCCCCTTCCACTCTTTGTCATCCTTGTCGGCGTCCGTAGGCCGGGGAATTTTGCGAGGCATACCGGCACCATAATTGATCACTTCCTCGCATTCGGCGGGGATTAGTCAGACTTAGTCGGGTCCGACATCTTGGGTTGGGTAGTGAGGCGAGGCACTCCGCGGCCATCTTGCGTAAGGCAAGAGGCTAGTAGGCGGTCCTCCGCACTCTGGGGTGCTACAAAAGAATCTTCGAGGCAAGGTCAGTCAGAACCTGCTGCCAGCGCATTTAGCTGCCGCGCTTTTTATCGTGTTGTAATTTTAGTGTATCTGTACTAGTGTATTGTACTGGTGTATTGTAGTAGCGTATTTGCATTAGCATTTTAGATCCTGTGGCGCTCTGACGCTCACCTGGTCCAGCGCTCACCCTCTTGGCCAGAATCTCCCCTTCCACTCTTTGTCATCCTTGTCGGCGTCCGTAGGCCGGGGAATTTTGCGAGGCATACCGGCACCATAATTGATCACTTCCTCGCATTCGGCGGGGATTAGTCAGACTTAGTCGGGTCCGACATCTTGGGTTGGGTAGTGAGGCGAGGCACTCCGCGGCCATCTTGCGTAAGGCAAGAGGCTAGTAGGCGGTCCTCCGCACTCTGGGGTGCTACAAAAGAATCTTCGAGGCAAGGTCAGTCAGAACCTGCTGCCAGCGCATTTAGCTGCCGCGCTTTTTATCGTGTTGTAATTTTAGTGTATCTGTACTAGTGTATTGTACTGGTGTATTGTAGTAGCGTATTTGCATTAGCATTTTAGATCCTGTGGCGCTCTGACGCTCACCTGGTCCAGCGCTCACCCTCTTGGCCAGAATCTCCCCTTCCACTCTTTGTCATCCTTGTCGGCGTCCGTAGGCCGGGGAATTTTGCGAGGCATACCGGCACCATAATTGATCACTTCCTCGCATTCGGCGGGGATTAGTCAGATTTAGTCGGGTCCGACATCTTGGGTTGGGTAGTGAGGCGAGGCACTCCGCGGCCATCTTGCGTAAGGCAAGAGGCTAGTAGGCGGTCCTCCGCTCAGCGTAATAGTATATTAGGATGGATAGACCAACGCGCAGCGCTCGCACGCAGCGGGCGCGTCGTAGGCGCGCCGGAGGTGCGCCAGAGGTAAGCCCGTTTGCGCCCGTTCGCGCAACGGGCGCGCTTAGGGCCGCTACCTCTGGCCCCTCTGGCCCACTTCGTACAGTTTATTCTCGGGCTGAGCTACTTAAGCTCAGACCATGTCAGAACCCGGTAAGGCAACTAACCAATATCTATGCCTCACCCATCAGGCATATTTCCTGTGGATTGCTCAACGTTAGATCCCTCTGTAAGCACTACACGGAAATTGCCTTCCTCATTGACTCTGAAAAACTCGATGTCCTTTTCCTCACAGAAACTTGGACTCGGGAAGATTGTGAGGTGGAGTTGGGCCTAGCCTGCCCTTCTGGCTACAAAATCAGTCATACCCCGCGCGCACTCAATCGAGGAGGGGGAATCGGGTTCATTTACAAAGACTCGCTGACCCTTTCCCAGCTGAAGATCCGAGATGTGCCGGGATTTGAACTGATGGGTTTCTCGATCAAAGAGGAGGAGCTTTCATTCTGCTCGGGCGTCCTGTGTTATCGTCCTCCAGGACCGGCTGCTTCTTTACCGCTCCTTATCGACCTGCTCTATGAGCTTTCTAGCTCCCACTCCAAGCTCCTGATTCTTGGAGATTTTAACATGTGGGCAGGTGGCCCATTGGATAATGCATTCTTCTCCCTTAGTCAAGCCTGCATGGACATTAATTTGGAACAGTTGGTGAACGCCACCACACATCGGAAGGGTCATATTCTGGACTTAATATTTGCGGACCCACAATGGGCATCAATAGAGGATATTAAGTGCCAGTTTTGGACTGACCACTTTCTGATTACGTTTTCTCTTGCTTCAGAGGATCATACCTCACGGGAGGCTGGATTACCCCTAGCCAAGCTAGAGAGACCTTGGTCCCGAGTTCTTAAAACCTCTCCACTGCCGAATATCTTAGGTAAGGACTTTAAGCTTGGCAACACAGCTGAAGAGAGCTACACTCTCTTCTGCCAATCTATCACGAGCTCGCTGGATCAGCTGGCACCCCTCCGGAAGTCACGAGGGAGGGTGAATCGAGCTAGCCCTTGGTATACGTGTCGTGTTTTGGCAGCTCCTGAGTTAGCGTTTAGCACAGCTACACGGTCTTTTCTGTTAACTTGACCAAAACGAACGGGGGCCATTTTGAATCCCTCCGACTTCCGTTTCCTATGAACACGCTGCCTCGTGGTCAGTGTGCCCTTTCGTCCTTTCTCGATATCCATGGTCACTAGTCTGCTCGGCAACAGGCTATTTTTAGTACTGGTCAAGCGCACATGCGCATTACGCACCAAATTGGTCACTCTTCAGGAATGTTCATACTAACTGACCAGTGCTGTTGAAGCTCCTCCCACACGTTGGCTGTGTTCCAAAAATGACCTTATATGTACCTAAAATGTGTAACTTGTAACCGCCTATCTTTTTATTACTATTAAACTGTATAAAAGAGGTCGCGCACCAATGTTCGGTGTGCTACTTCTTACATTACCGAAGGGTGCTGTGGGAATGTATCACCACCCCATGGGGTCTTAATAAACTTGTCTTTTACCTTTTCCAGTGTCCGTGCCAACTTCTATACTAAGGTGTTCGAGAGTTTAGCAGAGTATGTAGGCCTGATTTGAACCCAACACCACAATTGGCGACCACGAAGGGACTCATCGGCGACTCGGATGCCCGAAGGAGAGGTCGTGACGAAGGTTAGGAAACTCGCCATGGACGCGATCGCTGCCATTGAGTGACCCGAGTCCCGGCACCCACGGTGTGTTTTCCCTTCCTTCCGATCTGACCTTCCAGGTGGCGCCGGTCCTCGACTGAGATTCTGATCTTGGATTGTCGTGATGTGCCGTTTTGGCTGATTTGACCACAGAACTTGGCAGTTGGACTTTGGACGTTTGAAAATATTTGGTAAGCTTTTGAGTGGTGAAGTAGTCTACTGACACTTACTGTGGCTTTTTGAAACTTTGAATTTGAATTTGAATTTGTTAGCTAACGTTTGAATCTTTGAATTTGAATTTGAATATGTGAAGTGCACCTCACATAGGCAGGCATGTAGGGATATTTCTCTGATTTATTTGATTTGAACAGTGCACCGTGTTAGGTGGCATTTTTTTTGTAGTATCACGTTTTCGTGGTACTTTTTGAAACATGCCTGTTTTTAGCACACTCCGTAGGATGTGCTGTTCTGAAAATGGTACCAATTATCGATTAAGTGCAAAACAGCCGGCTCCCCCAGAGGGGACTCCAAATCGTGAAATGTATGTCAAATTCGGTATTCCACCAATAATGTATAGTACATTATGGCATAAGTATACTAAAACTGATCGTGAATTACAGTGGCCACTATATGGGTCGTTTGACCTTCGAAAGGTACAGTATGTAGAGCAGTGTTTGTTTCAGCGAAGGTCTAGACAAGATATGTTTGATTGTGTGCGTATGTGGGAGAAAGAGGTGCGTGAACGAGCGAAGCGTGAGGAAACCTTGGCGGAGAAAGTGCAGCGGAAGGCTGCACATGACAAAGCTTTACAGCTACAGGAGAAGGAATTACAGGAAAAGAAAGAGAGGGAGAGACGAGAACGAAATTTACAGGTTAATGGTCAATTCCCTATCAGGCGTCCTCTTTATCCGGTCCTTACTAATGAAATAGATGATTTTTCCTTACTAGATCGTTGTCCGCCTCCGTACGTCGTACCTACGGCTCCGAACGAGGACTCGGACGAGGATAGTGATCGAACACAGCGTACCAGGTTATATACGGAACGAGCTGCGGAATTGCGCTCAATTGCGCGAAAGCTAAATATTAATACTGTTACTGTTTCTGATGTTACTAAACAAATGGAACAGTGGTCTGATAAGGAACGACTGTATTTTTTAGATCATTTTGGAGATGAAGTTGTTGAGCGGTATAGAAAATATTCTCTCGAGTTAGAACCAAAGGAGATATCCAAGGATCGTGAGAATTTTCGTAAAGGTCTTTTTGTTCTTTCAGATGCGGACGATTTCTTCAAGCGTTTGCTTGAACTGCGTAATGAGACGACACGGCTACGGGAGTTGGAAAAGTCGAAGAATTCGTCTACGTCCGGAGTGACGGGGATATCCAAAGAATGCCCTATCTTTGAAACAGATAAGATCGCTGCGATTAATGTTAGACCTATGCGAGAAGCTGCGCCTTTATATGTCCCTCATAAAGGGGATGGCACAGATGATGATAAAGGATCCAAAGACGCGAAAGGGTATTTTGTATATAATTGGGTTTATACGCCTTGGAATAGAGCAGATGTCATGGCGCTTAAGAATGCTTTACCTGATCCCCGTAAAAACCCTGCGGCTTTTTATGAAAATGTTGAAAGTGCAATTTCTTCATGTATCATGACGTTAGTTGATATTGATCTATTTTTCGGGTTGATATTGCCCCCCGATATGTGGAGAGCAATTCGTAGGTTTGATGACCTCACGACTCTCGGGGCCACTTGGAAAGATCTTGTTCAGGCTGATTTAAATAGAGAACCAGCATGTAAGCCGTGTCAATTAATATTAGACCTTCCAGGGGCCATACTAACAAAACTAAAGACTCTTGCTCCTGCTAAAAAGATTGATTGGACTATATTAGCCTCTTGTAAGCAGAAAGCGGATGAATCAGTTTCTGATTTTTTCTCTCGCTTCGAGGAAGCGTTCCATGATTACAGTGGTCAATTATTGACAGAAGATACTGGCAGGCATTTATTCGTTGATAAGTACGTGGCTAATCTCCTACCGGAGATTGCGAAACGATTGAAAGCGAGTGAAAGTTCATGGACCACAGCAACCCCTGCTTCTTTATTGACTATGGCTCAATATTATGAAAGACAGGAATTGGAGGCGAAAGAAAGTAGTGAAAAGAAGGCAAAGGAATTGAAAACGAAGGTAATGTTAGCTCAGGTTCAGGCTACGAGAGGAAACAGTAGAGGAGGGCGAGGATCATATAGTAATGCTCCTCCCCCTCGTTCTGACATTTCTGTGAATCAATGTGCATACTGCAAACAGTTTGGGCATTGGATTGCAGACTGTCCGGTGTTTCGAGAGCAGCGTAATTTGAGGGGACGAGGAAGTGGAAGGTCTAGGAATTCTTATGGCGGGTCAAGAGGAGGTTCTGGCACGAATGATCGTGGAGGATATGGAGCAAGGGGTCGTGGTCAGTCAGATTATAATACGTTTGATAATCGCAATCAATATCAGATAAATGAGGGTGGTCCTGCTGAACTACAGGATGAGCATTACGCATAGGATTGCGTAGGATGGGGTGTGGAATCGGTTGAGGTACCAGTTGATCAAAGGGGTCCATACATAGAAGCACATGTTCTGGGTTCCACTGATCAATTTCTGGTCGATACAGGAGCTACTCGTAGCGCTTTGTCCAAACACTTGGTTCCAAGGGCTCCCCTGTCTGGCGAGGTAATTACAGCTATAGGGTTCGATGGAACACCTACTTCTAGCCCATTGTCTCAACCAGTTGCATTTCATGTTGATAAATTTGCTGCCCCATGTCCTTTTTTGTTGTCTCCAAATACACCAGATAATATTATTGGACTCGATATGTTAAAACACTTTCGAGCTACTATTCGCTGTGCCCCAGAAGGAGTGCGAGTTGTGTTGAATGAGAATTACCCGGAATTAGAGCGAGTGTGTTTTGTCCATGAATATGAAGTTCTGGCCTCCTTACCGAAAACGTTGTGGGCCACTTCCGATACGGATGTAGGGCAGATGCTAATCCCTCCAGTACGTATTACTGTAAAGGAGGGAGTGTCTCTACCACGTGTCCCACAATATAAGATTTCCAGAGAAGGAGAACTTGCTTTGATGAACATTGTGAACGATTTGATTTTGGCAGGAGTAGTTGAGGAAGTCCCCTACAATGTTTGCAATAGCCCCATTTTACCGATTCTTAAAAGAGATACAGATGCCAAGGTTTACCGTTTCATTATTGATTTGAGGGAAATAAACAAGATAGTAGTGCCTCAGTACCCGGTGGTGTCTGACATCACCACGTTGCTTACGTTGGTCCCATCGACGGCAACTACTTTTACAGTCATCGATTTGAAGAATGCCTTCTTTTCGATCCCTGTACATCCTGACAGTCGATATCTATTCGGCTTTACATTAAATAATAAATCGTACAGATTCTGTCGAATTCCTCAAGGCTATACTGAAAGTCCTAGCATTTATAGTCAGGCATTAAAAAGACAGCTTGATTCTTTTGACTTACAAGAGGGAGTGGTTCTCATTCAATATGTAGACGATATTTTACTAGCTGCAGACACGCCAGAACAGTGTGAGAAGAGTACCTTTTCTTTGCTTTCCTTCCTGGCCAAACATAATCATAAAGTTTCGAAGAAAAAGCTACAATATTGTAGACCAAAGGTGACCTACCTCGGTCATCTTTTGTCTAAGGAGGGCCGTGCATTGACACCAGATCGAATTCAAGCAATCCTAGATACTCCAGTCCCTCGCACTCAGAAGGATGTTCGCGCCTTTATAGGTTTGACGTCTTTTTGTAGGCAATGGATACTGGGTTTTTCACATGTCGTTAAACCTTTGTTGGCATTATTGTCTAAAGATACACCGATTCGCATTGAATGGACGGATGAATGTCAGAATGCTTTTGAGCAATTGAGACAAGCTCTTTGTTCTGCACCAGTGTTGGGTACACCTGATTACACGAAGATCTTTACATTATATGTACACGAGAAGGATGGGTGCGCATTGTCAATGTTAGTGCAGACACACGGAGACAAACAGAGGCCTTGTGCATACTTCTCGGCAGTACTCGACCCTGTGGCTCGAGGATTGCCCGGATGTTTTCGAGCCGTTGCAGCAACAGCAGTTGCGATACGACAAAGTGAGGGAATAGTTTTGTCACACAAATTGTTGGTGCTAGTTCCCCATGCGGTAGATGCGTTACTGAATCAAACAAGAACGCAGCATCTAACCAGTGCCCGTTTGACAGGATATGAGTTAACATTGTTGGCGCCGCACATCACACTAAAGCGATGTGCGACACTAAATCCTGCTACTTTACTGCCGGATCCTGTTGCTGAGACCCAGAAGGAAGAACAACATGATTGTGTTTTTCTGACTGAGGAGCAGACAAAGGGTCGTATCGACTTACAGGATACGCCATTTCCAGATGTAGATGGGGAACTGTGGGTTGATGGATCGTGCGTGAGGTTACCAGATGGTACGACTTCCGCAGCTTATGCGATCACGACACTTAAGACTGTGGTAGAAGCAGCACGGATACCCCAAAAATCGGCTCAAGCGGCTGAGTTGATAGCCTTAACGAAGGCATGTGAGTTAAGTGCTGGACTGTGTGTGAACATTTACACGGATAGTCGTTACGCTTTTGGAGTAGTGCATGATTTTGGCCTACTTTGGAAGGAACGAGGATTCCTGACTTCACACGGAGTACACATCATGCATGGAGAATTGGTACGCGATCTCCTGAATGCACTGTTATGCCCAAAGAAAGTTGCAATAGTCAAGTGCAGTGCACATAAAAAGGTGACGGACAAAATAGGACAGGGCAATGCCTTTGCAGATCGCATTGCGAGAGAGACCGCTATGCTGCAAAATAATTTCCCCATGTATGTGGTAAAGTCACAAGCTGAGCGGTGGCATGATGCTAGAGAAGAAATACTTGATATACAGAAGTCAGCATCAGAGGCAGAACTTGTGAAATGGGCCACCGAGGGAATATTGGATGATGAGGGTTGCTGGCGTAGTAAAGATATGGAGAGATGGAAACTACCCATGGCCTATTTACAAACAATGGTGCAAATGACACATGGACTGGCACACATTGGAGCTCTCGCAATTACTAAATTGCTTACACGAGTTTGGGAAAATGCTGACATTGCTAGCACGGCTAAGAGAGTAGTGCAGACCTGTCTGATATGTTTGCAGCACAATCCTGGACAAGGGACTCATACTCCTAAAGGTGGGTTTGTTCCACCTACTGCACCATTCGAAGTACTACAAATGGATTACATCCAGCTGGAGCGCTGTAATAATCTCAAGTATGTCCTAGTAGTGGTGTGTGCCTTCAGCAAATGGATTGAGGCTTACCCTACGAAAGACAATACAGCATTGACAACAGCTAAGGTGCTACTCAAGGAGTACTTCCCGCGCTATGGTGTTTGTAAACTTATGTGGAGTGATAATGGCCCTCATTTCATTGGAAAAGTAGTGGAATATGTCCTGAAAGGATTGGGAATCAAACAACGATTCCATGCTGTCTTTCATCCGCAATCAGCAGGTTTAGTGGAGAGATATAATGCAACTCTGAAGCTGAAGCTAGCAAAGATAGTGGCATCGACATCTTTGAAATGGCCGGACGCTTTGCCTCTGGCATTGCTGTCCATTCGATCAGTGCCCCATTCTCGGTCTGGCCTCACACCCTATGAAGTAGTGTTTGGAAGGCCTATGAATATCTGGGGAGTTCCAAAACCTCGTTTGATACATGATATGCCTTGTATAATGATGAACGATTATCTGGCACGATTAACAAATGATTTGCTTTCTATTCATCAACAGGTTCGAGAGGCGCTCCCTGATAACTCCGCTGGTGAGGCTCACGATCTCCGTCCTGGGGACCACGTGATGGTCAAAATATTTGAGCGATCCAGCAGTTTGGAACCGAGATGGCATGGCCCTGAGCAAGTGCTGCTGGCTACGCGAACTGCTGTGAGAGTCACCAACAAGAAGCGGTGGATTCATTCAACGCACTGCCGACGTGTCTCTCCGGATCTGGTGAGCCCTGCGGTGCTATCCGACTACAGAAAGATTTTGGATACAGAAAAGAGCCCAGCTGTCACGCCTGATGAATTGGAGGGAGCCTTCCCGGACCACGTTGTTTCTGATAAAGTGAAGTACAATCTACGCCCCAGGAAATAAGATTCCTTTTGTGTTTTTTTTTTTAAACTGGTTGGTGACCGCTCTGAGGTTTGTGAAACGGAAGCCGGGAATATCAAGGGGGGGGGATCAGTTCTGCCCAGTGTAGCGACACCCGTCTTGAATCCCGGAGAACAAATCAACGGCAGCCTCGGTTCAGAACCATCGGTTTTATTTTTCCCGCTTAGTGTTGTTTTTGAAGAGTATTGTTTTATGAACTATGGCATCTCCTTCGACACGAAAGAGGAGAATTCTTGGTGTTGTTTTGTTTGTCTTGACCATAGTGGTGATCGCAGTATTAGCTTGGACTATAGAACTGTTGTTTCCTGTACGAGAACATTTACTGCCCACCACTCCAAGTCCGTCTGAACATTTTCATTTCACTCTGCCTTTTCACGAAGAAAGGCATAGGCAGACTTATTTGAATAACAGTTTTATTAAGATTTTGCATCATACTCATAATATGACCAACACTTCCAATTGTTGGGTATGTGGAATGTTGCCCGGACACCAGAAGAAAGGAGGAACACCACTCATTCCTCTCCCGTTTTCTCATAATGGTTCTTGTCACGCTTGGTACACTCTTCTTTTTACTCTGCGATGGCCAACGAAAGGTGGATTACTTTTTCGGTTGAATAAAATATGCTATAACGATAAAGATGGCTATCCACACGCTGAAGGAACTAAATTCGAATGGGAAGAATATCGTCCGGACAATGTTTCTACACCTCGTGTATATACAAATCAAAGACTTATAAATGTGACGAACTCGCATATAATAACCGTTATCGATACAAAAGCAGATTTGTGTATTAGAAATAAAGGTATAATCCCTGTAGGCCGCAGTGAATGTAATATTACACTTACCTTTGATACACCGACTGGAATTGCTTTTGTAGCTTCACGTAACACATATTTCATTTGTGGAAATAAGGGATACCATCGTCTACCATTGGGTTGGTTAGGAACGTGTTATGTAGCATTTGTACTACCACCTGTGTTTATTGCTCCTCCCATGTATTATAATGATTATGTTTTGTACCATGATTTCATATTGAATAGAGTGAAACGAACAATAGATCTTGATGAAATAGACCAGGCTGATACCACTTTACAACAATATGTAGATTTCAATCTGGGGTTATTTTCATTCGTAGGAGCTGCATTAAATAGCAGGAAGATAAGGCGGCTTACACGTGTAGTGGAAGCCGTTGCCAATGAAACTGCCTCTGCTTTAGGGAATATTACTGAGGAATTGCAAATTACCAGAATTGTGGCGCTCCAGAATCGAATGGTTCTAGATGTGATATTAGCTGATAGGGGTGGAGCATGCCGCGTCATCGGAAGTAGTTGTTGCGTGTACGTACCAGATAACTCACCTTCTGTATATGATTCGATTACAAAATTACATAAGATAGCTGCTGAGATCCACCCAGAAAATGGAACATGGACCTTTTCTGGTTGGTTCTGGACCCTGCTTAGCACTTGGGGTTGGAAATTATTAACGATTCTCTGTGTTTTTATTGGAGTATTATTTTTCCTTTGTCTATGTATTCAATGTGGCCCTACATTATGTTCTGTATGTATCACAGCCTGTATTCCGTCCAAACGAGCTATTGTCAAGCAAGAGAAACTGGTCAATGATGAAGTATTGAAAATAATGGCTATTAACATTGAGGATGAACATTCTGACTACGCCCACTATGAGGTAGCTTTTGCTAAACGCTAAAAGGGCCGTCTGTCGTGTTTTGGCAGCTCCTGAGTTAGCGTTTAGCACAGCTACACGGTCTTTTCTGTTAACTTGACCAAAACGAACGGGGGCCATTTTGAATCCCTCCGACTTCCGTTTCCTATGAACACGCTGCCTCGTGGTCAGTGTGCCCTTTCGTCCTTTCTCGATATCCATGGTCACTAGTCTGCTCGGCAACAGGCTATTTTTAGTACTGGTCAAGCGCACATGCGCATTACGCACCAAATTGGTCACTCTTCAGGAATGTTCATACTAACTGACCAGTGCTGTTGAAGCTCCTCCCACACGTTGGCTGTGTTCCAAAAATGACCTTATATGTACCTAAAATGTGTAACTTGTAACCGCCTATCTTTTTATTACTATTAAACTGTATAAAAGAGGTCGCGCACCAATGTTCGGTGTGCTACTTCTTACATTACCGAAGGGTGCTGTGGGAATGTATCACCACCCCATGGGGTCTTAATAAACTTGTCTTTTACCTTTTCCAGTGTCCGTGCCAACTTCTATACTAAGGTGTTCGAGAGTTTAGCAGAGTATGTAGGCCTGATTTGAACCCAACACCACATACGAGCGAACTACGACAGCTTAAACTGGACTGCAAACGCGCAGAAAGGGCGTGGAGGAAACTGTATCTGGACTCGGAGAAAACTGTATTCCGGACCGCTTTACAAAGATACAAGGCTCAGATCAAGTTGGCTAAAGCGTCCTATCTTGAATCCTCCTTGAATCATTCCCCAAACAAGGCACAGGCCCTTTTTAAGATCGTTAGGGACCTTGCACACCCCACGTGTGTGGCTAATTCCGTCCCTATTTCGCAGACTCTTTGTGACTCACTTGCTGATGCCTTCGAGGAGAAAATTTGCAAAATCTTGAAGGGTTTGCAGGACCCAGTTAATCCCACCACTGGTTCGGGAGCTCCGGAGGCGACGGCCAGTCGACCCCTGCAGGGGGTTTTTCACCCCTGTTTGGAAGCTCCGGCCTTGCCTCTCAGTCGACCCCGACCAGAGGACCAGATCCTCAGTCTGGGAGCTCCGGCGATTGAGGCCAGTCGACCCCAGCTGAGCAGCCTCCCCCTTGCTGATGCCCTCGAGGAGAAAATTCAAATCCCAGGTCGATCTGATGACCTGGAGTTTCAGAGACCGGAGGCAGGGTGTCATGGACCTGTTGGTGTAAAACACGTAATTTAGCCGTCAATTCGTACAAATAATCAAGCAAAACAGGGTGTTCGATTTCACTGAACTTTGTGGGCCTTGGCACTCCCCATATGTTGGCCGGGCGGCCAAAAACAATTTCATAGGGACTAAGTCCCACTCGCGAATGCACAGTCATTCTGGTGGATAGGAGTGCTAAGGGCAGAGCGTCAGGCCATTTAAGACCAGTGCTCGCTTGGATTTTGGCCAATTTAAGTTTAAATGTGCCATTGTAACATTTTACTAGTCCAGCTGATTGGGGGTGATTTGCAGCGTGAAATTTCTGATGAATGCCTAGCCCTTCGCATACTTTCTTCATCACTCGACCCACAAATTCACTTCCATTGTCACTCCAGACCATTCTAGGCATTCCGAATCTGGGGAAGAACTCTTTCACAAGGGCTTTAGCTGTGGATAAGGCAGTATTGTCTTTTAGGGGATATGCTTCTACCCATCTTTAGAAGGCACAAACAACAACGAGCACGTATTTTAAATTGTTGCACCTCTCCATGTGGATGAAATCTAGCTGCAAAACCTTGAACGGCTACGTAGGAGGTGCAAAATGACCAGCTGGAGTTGGGGTTCCCCTACCAGGATTGTGTTTCAGACACACCATGCAATTCTTGACCACATTTTCTGCACACTTAGGAATTCCAGCATTTTGCCATACTGGAGCCAACAACTTGCAAATCCCTTTCACACTGATGTGAGCCAATCCATGAGCCATTGTAACCACTGCAAGCACATACGCATCGGGTAGCAACCATCTCTGATGCTCTGACAATTCAACCCAACAACCATTGGCATCCAATTTACCCTTACTTTCTCTCCACACACTCAACTCTTTCTCTGTAGCTTCAGCTTGAATCGATTTCACACTCTCTATCGTGTCTTCACACATTCCAACATCACCAACCCATCTTGCAGGGCCTGCAACATACATTCGGCTCATCACATTCCTCGCTGTTTCTTTTGCGATTTCGTCAGCAAATGCATTTCCACGACCAGCATCATCAGTCACCTTCTTGTGGGCACTGCATTTTACAATTGCAACTTGCAGGGGTAAAGTAAGTGACTCGAGAAGCTCATTCACCAACTGACCATGCTGTATCTTAGCTCCATGCGAAGTCAGGAACCCACGTTCTTTCCACAATCGTCCAAAACTGTGAGCCACTCCAAACGCATACTGGCTATCGGTATAGATAGTCACTTTCATTCCTTTCGACAACACACATGCTCTTGTAAGTGCAATCAATTCTGCTGCTTGAGCTGAATTATGTGGAAAACGTGCAGCTTCCACAATTGTATGCAAAGTCGTGACAGCATATGCTGCAGTCGTATCACCATTCGGAAGCTTGAAGCATGAACCATCCACCCATAAGGTACCATCACACTTTGCAAGGGGAGTATCCTGGAGGTCTATTCTCCCTTTCGTTCCTTCTTCTGTTCTAAGAAAACAGTCATGCTGTTCTGAATCATCTAACTCTGTTACAATTGGCAACAACGTAGCTGGGTTAAGTGTGTTGCATCTTTTTATGTGCACATGACTCGCTAACAATGTCAACTCGTAACCTGACAATCGAGCACTAGTTAAGTGCTGTGTCTTGGTTCTGTTTAACAACGTGTCCACTGCATGTGGAACCATCACAATTAACGTGTTATTCATCACTAAACCAGCAGACTGTCGAATAGAAACAGCTGCTGCTGCTGTTGCTCTTAAACAACTCGGCAATGCTTTAGCTACCGGGTCCAAAGTCGACGAAAAATACGCGCATGGACGCTGCTTGTCTCCAAACAACTGTGTCAATACTGATAATGCACAACCTTCTTTCTCATGGACATACAATGTAAAGGGCTTACTGTAGTTGGGGGTACCCAACACAGGAGCCGAACATAATGCTGTGCGCAATTCAGAAAAACTTTTCTGACACTCTTCAGACCATGGGACGGGATTCGGTGTATCTTTGCACGTTAATGCCACCAAGGGTTTGGCCAGCAAGGAAAAAATTGGTATCCATTGCCTGCAATATGATGTAATGCCCAAGAAAGCACGCACTTCTCTTTGTGTTCTTGGCACACTCAATTTCACTATTGCCTGAATTCTTTCTGGGGTCAGTTTCCTTCCCTCCTTCGATAAGAGATGACCTAAGTAGGTCACTTCTTGTCGACAATATTGCAATTTTGAGAGAGACACTTTATGATGCAAATCACACAAATGACGCAACAATGACAACGTGGCTTCTTTACAGATTTCCTCAGTATCTGCAGCAACAAGCAAATCATCTACATACTGAATGAGGGTAGCGCCATCAGGTAAAACAATCGTATCAAGCTGTGTTTTCAAAGCTTGACTATATATTGATGGACTTTCACAGTAGCCCTGTGGAGCGCGTTTAAAGCGGAAGCTTGGTCCTCCTAAACTGAAGCCGAAAATATCCCTACTCTCCTCTGCAATCGGGATGCTGAAGAAAGCATTCTTCAAGTCAATCACTGAAAACCAGGTTGCAGAAGCTGGAATCATAGTCAATAGGGCAGTAATGTCAGGAACAACTGGAAATTGTGGCACAACTATTTTATTCACCTCTCTAAGATCGATCACGAATCTGTAGACAGGTGGCTGGGAAGGATCAGTTCGTTTCAAAACAGGCAGAACAGGACTATTGCAAACGTTGCCTCTTGTCTCTTCAATTACATCTTTTTCAATCAGATCATAAACGATTGCTAGTAAAGCTTTCTCACCTTCACTAGAGATTTTGTACTGGGGAATTCGTGGCATTTTAACATTGGCTTTCAATGTTACAACATATGACGGTATTTCCAAAAGACCCACTTCATTAGGACCAGTAGCCCAAAGAATATCAGGAAGAAACGACAATTCTGTCGGAAGTTTATCCCTTGACAAATACATTGGAGAAACCACTTTCTTACCCAGTGTAAGTTGTACTCCAGAAGGAGAACAGTACAAAGTCGCATACAATCTTTTCAGCAAATCTAATCCTAGCAAGTTTTCACCACAACCTGTTGTCAGAATAAGGGGTGCTTCGAATTCACAAGGTCCAACAGAAAGGGACAAAGGGTCAGAAATCGGATTTCTAACTGGGGCGCCAGAAAAACCTACTGATACATTCGTTTAGCCAGACAAAGGTGCGCCAGGGAGTTTTGAGTGCATAATAGAACTCTTTGTAGCACCAGTATCCAACAGAAAAGGCTCTGACACACCTGATGTAATCACCTCAACGTAAGGTCCACTCTGATCTACTGGAACTGAAACAACTCCCTCTCTTTGTCTATGGCTGTCCTAGCAATCATTACCGTCCATATTCTCATCTTCTGCAGAGTAATCATCAGCGTAGTACTGAGCTGTCCTACCAGATGCGTTATTCTGCTGATCAAACCTATTCATTGAATTCTGAGGCGGAAAGGAAGGAGCGTTCTGGGGGAAATTTCCACGTCCTCTACCTCTAGGCGCTTGCTGAACACCTCGACCTCGTGCACCTGTGACACCATTCGCGCGTTGTAACAAAACAGGGCAACTATACTTAAAATGACCCTCTTCCTTACAATATGAACACTGATTATGACCTACAGGGACACGTGGTTGAGTGTACTCGACTCTTTGCGAGTTCCTCTGATACTGTTGAGGTTGCTGATAGTTATTCTGATAGTTACTCTGAGCACCACTATTTTGACCACCACGTGGCGGATATGCTTGCTGTAACAAAACCTTCGTTTTTAACTCTTTAGTTTTCTTCTCTGCTCTATCTTTCTCATCTTTGTCTCGATTTTCGTAATATTGTGCAGTAGCCAATATCTGTGCTGAAGAGGAAACTGCCCAAGAACTCTCTGAATCTTTTAACTTTTTACACAACCCTGGTAACAAATTATGCACAAATTTATCGACGAACAATCGTTGGCCACCTTCTGTGCTCATATCTTGACCACTGTGGTCGACAAAAGTCTCTTCAAACCTGGTGAAGAAATCAGACACCGTTTCATCTTTCTTCTGCTTACACGCAGACAACTTATCCCAATTTACACGCATCGCAGGCATTATAGTTTTCATGTAATCAATGATCTTACCAGGAAGTTCTGCTACTAAAGGCTCAGGTTTAGCACCACCAATTTGTAGGGCATCTGCAGCAGCAATATTAGCCCATGAGTCACCTAATTCCTGATCATGATCTGTATGACAAATCTTTCCCCATAAAGGCTGTGGAACAACGTTCCCAAACAACATGTCTATATCCGCTAAATTCATGATACATGACCCAGCAGTCTGTGACAACTCTTTGTAATACCCTGCAGGATTTTTACGGGGATCAGGCAATGTCTGCTTAAGGGCCAAAACTTCAGCTCGCTTCCATGGAACATGTACCCACACACGCTGAAATTGTGGCAGAATAACCGCATTAGCATTTGCGTCACCCTCTCTCCATTGTGGGGGAACTTCTCTCATGGGATATTGTCTTCCCTTCTTTTTAACAGAAGAATCAGACTCAAACAACGACTTAGAAACACCTTCAGTCCTAAGCGACAACAACGTCGCAACTGCTTTCTTAACATCTGAACCCATAATTGCGCCTTTTGAAAACTCGAACCGTACATGGCTCAACTCGGGCGGATTAGAGTCCAAATCATTTTCCTCTAAATCTTCACACAGAAAAGCACACATTTTCTCAAAAACGTATCTCTGCCTTGATGCTTCCCACTGATGGAAGACATCCATAACAGATTCTAGATCATATTTCATCGGGTCAGTCACCCATCTATGTGCCAAATGATTCAACGTTTCCTTCTCCCTAGAATCAGGTAGTTGGCTACGCAACTGTGTGCGCTCAGAGATAGGAGCTGGACTTGCCGCTCCAAAGAAAGGATATAGAATACTAGTAACAGTACTAGCCACTCTCTAACGAACAGAAGGAGAAGTCAACAAAAAGACCAGCGGGAAAGCAGGGTGAGGCAGGGCAGATGCAGAGGCAGTATCAGGAGGAGTACCAGGAGTGGTAGTCGTTATAGTAGTTAAAGTTGTAGGAAGTATAGGAGGAGCAGATGTAAAAGCCGGTGGCCCTTGAGGAGGCTGCACCGGAGGAGTAGGAGCCAACTGAAGAACAGCTGGTGGGTGCTGTAGAGGAGCAGGAGGCAATGCAACCACGGGTTGCGCAGCTAAAGGTTGCGGAGGTGCTGTAGCATTCTGTGCATAAGGGGGTGGCGAACTTAACAAATCTGACATTAGGGGATCTTTTTCAAGGTCTTTTGCTGCATATTGCTGAAGAGGCGGCAAGACTGGGTAGCATTTATCTATTACCATTTTACGTTGCCTGTGCAACTGCTCACTCATCTGTTCCTCTTCGTTATCTTTAAACTGCATAGCAGCTTGCATTATCGAAATACCCCTTTCTCTCTTATTTTTCTTCGCTAATTTAATTTCCCTCTGTTTTGCTTCCTTACGCCATAGGCGGAAAGAGTCAAACATCGCCGGCCGTGCTTTCTTCTTAAAAAGTTTAACTTCGAGGTTATCTAAGATTTCTGTATCAAAGCTACCATATTGGGGCCATTTTAAAACACCATCTTTTCTGGTGTAGCGGATCCACACTTCATTATATGTGATGGGGCCTACTCCATGTTTCACATACAATTCATAAGTTGGAGTTCCAATCGGAGGAACCGGACACGAGTCCTCCAATCGGGAATCCCTGTTATTACAACCAAGACAAAACAAATTTCCAAGTCTGCTAAGACCAGGCATCTTCGCTCTCTAGTCTAGCTTCAAACTTCAAAGGATTATCGATTACGATATTCTCGTGAATACACGAGTCCTTCGGCTTTGGTACTTGCAAGTTCCAAATCAAAGATCCCGAAGGGATACCCAAACTAAGAACCAACTAAGGACTGGGAGACGCTCCACTTATACTTAACTGAGATATCGATGACGTCACCAGAAGACTCGTCTATCGTTTCGCTCTACCAAACATCAAGGGTCCAAATCAGGGCGATAGCCAGGGCAGCAGTCCTTTGTAGCCGTCGGGAAGCGGGGAACCTCGCAGCAAAGACTTTCGGACCACGTCGACATGCAGGGGTCGATGAAGTGGCGGCCTTCCTCCAGAATTTTCACACGAAGCTCCTCACGAACCTCAGGCTTGGACCGGTACCGTTGGTATCGCCCTACGTTGGGCGCCAGCTGAGGTACTGGGTTTTTCAGAACCGGTACCGAACCGGTAACCCAGCGGTGTCAGGTACACCCTAAGACCTCGAGTACTTTCCTGATTCAGACCACAGAAACTCAGAGTCTTCTAGGTGAAGTCAAAGATCGAATTTATTGGCTGCAACCAAGTAACAGGCGTCCTAGAAGTACAACAACACGGTGTGTATATTCTCAGGAGACTGCTCAATCTTACAAAGCCAGGCTTCTCTTTTTATACAAAATATTGTGCTTTAGGCAAACATTCTTCACATTTTAGTATACCATTCAAATGTTTTCACTACAAAGGAAAAGCAGAGTCATGATGACAAGCCCACATTCCAATTTGTTCAGCCCACAATAAATTACCCGGCAAGGCCCAAACATTTTCATCAGATATCGGTGTACCCCCAATAAAAACGGGCACCTCCTCCTCGTAAAGCAAGCAAGAAGAAAGGAACAGGGACAGGTGGGAGCAAGATTAGGCAGGGTGTGTGTGCGATGAAAAGGTTTTATGGCAGGCTGTGCCTTGATGCTATCTCGCTCGGCCACTGGGAAAGAAACTGGCCGGGCAGGTTCAGCCTGGGGCAATGGTTTCAGCTTGCCCAGGTCAGAGAGAAGTCAATTAAGGTGTACGTGTCCTTTGGAATCGAATTTAGCTGTATTATAAGCCTATGTGAGGGCAACCCACAAAATGGCTGCCGTACACAAAATGGTAGCCAAGGGTTCAGGACGAAAATGACGATTTCGAGGTGAAATCGTTAGTGGCATATGACGAAAATGCTTGTACATAGTGTACTAGCCATTTTCGGTATTTTGATATAAAAATCGTCATGCTACAACGAAGTTTTATTCACGAGTCCAGAATTTTCAGAACTACAGGAGTGTTGTGGAATAGAGTAGAGTGAAGTGTTGTGGAGTAGAGTGGCGAGGAGTAGAGTGAAGTGGAGTGAAGTGAAGTAGACTAAAGTAGAGTGGAGTGGAGTACAGTGGACTATAGTGGAGCAGGCGCGGTGCGTCCATAGGGGCGTGGGGGCGTAGCCCCCCGCCCGCTCGGCGTCTTTAAACGTAAGTAAATTGAATCCGTTTATATAAGTTCAAGGACGCCGAGGGAGAACTCAACTGACAATCATATCACGCCAGACCTGAAGGGGGTGGGTGGTCTGGCGTCATGTTGACTGACATGATTGTCTCCAGGGGCAGCAGGCAGCACCACAAGTGCGCATGATGGGGACGGAGGGCGAACTTTTGCACCGTGCCCACTCATGGGCACTTGTGTTTTCACTTATTTGCGCATGCCCATTAGGAGCCCTTTGGCCTCCTAATGGGCATGCTGCGGGCAAAAATTAACCGTGCCCTGAGCCATGCCTGGCGCTGATGGCAGTGCCAGGATTGGCTGAACGAGGCTGCAAGTCCACCCCAGGGCCCTTAGTGAAGGCGCCAAGCCAGGGGAGCAGCAGAGGTGGTGCGGACCTTTCCGTCTGTAAGGTAAGTTTTACTCTTTTTCTATTTAATTCCCTGGCACCCACCCCTGCGTGACCCCAACCCCCCCTTTGAGCCTCAACTTGAATACAAAGTAAAGTCCACATTTGTAAAGCGCCAATCACCCGTAAGGGTCTCTAGGCGCTGGGGGGGCCGTCGGGAAGATTAAGCGAGCTATTGCCCAGAGTCACATGGTGCTGGGCTGACCTGCCGCCGGAGCCGGGGATCGAACCGTGGTCCCCAGATTCCAGCGTCAGTCGCCCTGGCCGCGGCGCCACACCTCTTCCAATACAGCCTTCCTTTGCTTGGTCTGCCGTTCATGCCTGACAGTTGTAGGTTTATTTACTTATAAAGTTATTTGTTTTGGACTTCTGACACCTCCAGAACACGTCAGTGTGATGTAAATCCGTTTTGACGTTGCCTGTATTGAAACTAAGTACAGCAAATGTTATGCCGGATATTTAACGCATCGTCCGTGATATGATCGTCAAGATATTTGGGTAGAGTAAGCGAAAAATAGTTAGTTTTGATGGTATGCAAATTACGACTTTGGAGAATTTGTACAGAAACAATGTAGTAAACCTATAGTTTACACCGTCTGTGTCTTTTTTGTTCGTTTTGCCCTTCAGCTCTTTTTATTTTAAAAGCTATTTGATTTCCTAACTGTGGAGTCGGAAGTGCCGTGCACTATTTATGTCCATGCTCCACCCCCTGCATTTTCTTACCTTTCAAATGTGATCCCATTGCTCAGGTGTTTTTTTAATTTTTTTTTATCGCTGGCTGCTTTGGTATTTGCAAAATGAGTGCTCGCTGGCGTGCCTGGAACTCGGAATGGTCAAGATTTCACCAAGAAATACAGCAGGAGAGGGAAGCAATTGTGCATCTGTTTTTCGGCCATTCAAGTTACAAATGTAGAGAGAGATATTTATCTGTTATTCTGCTGCTTAAAAGGGGAAAATAAACTTAATTTAGAGCTCCAGAGAATGCCGAACTCACAAGCTCAGCACATCTCTGGCCAAATCATAATTCTGATGTCACTGCTCCTGGATGGAATGCGCAAGGTTGTGAGGGTCTGAGGTTTGTGTTTGTTCTATAGCAAATTATTAGATCTTGTTGTATACCCGATTACATTATTGTCAAATTTATTGCACTAATGGTAGTGTATTAGTTAGCTTGTTGCATTGGTCATTTCTTTTTGTGTTGTTTTACTTTCCGTGTGTACGCCCACCACTTTCAAATGTCACCAGCCGCCCCTGTTGTAGAGTAGAGTGGTGTTTAGCGGTGTAAGAGCTGAGTGGTACAGAGTGGAGTGGGGTAGAGTGGAATAGAGTGGAGTAGAGTGTTGTAGAGAGTCATAGAATGAAGGGTCATATAGTGGAGGGTCAAAGAGTAGAGGATCGTAAATCCTTCAGTCTTTGTATTGTCCCTCTAATATCTTATTTTGCTTCTTTAGACAGTGGATACTGTTTTACATGTGGCAATTGCGCACCTGGCTTCAACTTAATCTTGAATGGTTCTGCAGATAGTATTAGTCCTACCTCATCTGGAGCTGATGTCCAGAGACAAGGCAGGACTGCTGAAAGTGCTTCACCAGTAAAGTGGTCTGTGTTCGGTAAACATGCACTAACAAGAGTGCAGTGTGTGTATAAACTATCTCAGTCCTGGTGGGTTTGTCTGAAAAGAGTTCTGAATCAGAAATGTCCCGTGGTCTCAGACCAGGCAGAAGAATAATCAGGGGGCATATTACCAGGGGTGGCGATAGGCAATTATCGCCGGTTTAGCGGCCGTTTTCGGCTGCTAAGCGGCGATAATTCTATCGCTCTATTAGCAAGCTGTTGCTAACTGAAGTTAGCGACAGCTTTAGGCGATAGCGAGCGGTTTGGGGCCCGCTTTGCATGTCAGCAATATTTTTCGCTAATGACATGCAAAGTGGGCGTACCCAACCTGTTAGCGACCGAAAGCAGTCGCTAACGTCGCTATCGCCTATTAGCATGGCAAGCGTAGCGATCGAAATATTCCCGCTATCGCCAAAAACCAACGCCTGCTCAGACCAGTTCTTAGCCATGTTATCCAATGGGAGGTGAATAACATGGCTAAGAGCATTTCGTCGCTAATGCGTGAATATCGCTGTATTCTCAGCGATATTCACGCATTTCGCCTGATTTTTATCGCTTCTCTGGTGATGCGACGGTGACCTCTGCAATGCGATGGCCGACAAAGCTGCGGCGGCGGCACACTTCTTCGGAAATGCGTCGGCAAATGCTGCGGCGGTGACACACTTCTCCTCATTGCGTTGCGCTTCTAGCTCCCAGCGACACGCTGTCTTTCAGAGGGCCCAAGCAACAGCGGGCACCTCACTGCAGGTAGAATCCCCAGCAAGAGAATTCAGGGGGAGCTGGTGGTGAAGTCTTTGTGTCCCTGAGACTTCAGAACAGGAGGCAATCTCAGCTTCAAGCCCTTGGAGATCTTCCTCAAATTGATTAAAATTACACACAAAGTTCATTTCTCCTTTCCTTGGCAATGAAGTAACCACTGCAGGTCAACCCCAAACAGTCACTATTGCAGGGGCAGTCTCCTCCTTCAGCTTCCTTGGTTCTTCTCCTTGGCAAAGATTTTTCTTGATTCCCAGAAGTGATCTAAAGTTTTGGGGTCTGGGTCCCAATATTAAATTGCAAAATCCTTTGTTCTCTGAAGGCAGAGAGTGTCTGTACCTATTCAAAACCAGCTCTGTCCTCCTGGGTGCAGCTTCCTGGCAGGAGGTGGAGACAGCATTGTTGAAAACAGACCTGGCCCAGGTAGCTGAAAGGAAATCTCCTCCCCTTACTCTCTATTCTATGAAGGCTCAGGTCAGTGAACAGGTCAGTGAAAGGAAACCTCACCCCCTACTCTATATTCAATGCAGGCCCTATTCAGCCCAGCCCTGACCCATCAGACTGCTGGAGCCAAGGCCCTCTCCAGCCCCCTGTCACTCACAAACCAGACATGGAATACACAAACCTAGCAGAGACCTACTGGATGGTTAGGCAAGAAAACACCTACTTTCTAAAAGTGGTATTTTCAAACACAGAATGTAAAATCACCCTCACTAAAAGATTATTTTAACATTCTGAGTTCTGGCATACTAAACTCGAATTTCTTCCGCATTCCCTAGGTCAGTTAGGATTATGCGATGTTATAATCCAACTGCCCATTCTTGCCTATGGGAACAGGTAACAATTTACAATAGGGAGCACTTGCACTTTGGCACTGAATAGCAGTGGCAAAGTGGCCAAAGCATCTAGACCAGCAAAAACATAGCAAAATACAAGAAGCAACAGCAAAAAAAATGGAATAGAGACCCACGCCAATAGTGCCAGGTCTAACACAGTGGCTTTAAAATTCATAATGAACAGAGAGGATGTCACACCTGTGAATTGTTTTTGATAATTCACTGATATTACTATTTCCAATGAATTAGGCATTTTGTCAGGCCTACAGTCATTCTGATTTCCTTTCTTCAAGCTAACTATTCACGATGTACAACACAACACGATATTTAGACAATTATAGCCCAAAGCACTTTGCTTAGCATCACTACTAGCCTTTGTTTAATCAGTCTTCTCTTTTTTGTCAGCGAAACCAAACCTGGACAGTCGAATAGCTGACATTTGTAGACAGCAGCTTCAAAACCTATATTTTCTTCAGAAAGAATATGTTTCTTCACCCACCGTCAATTGCATACATAGTTTGATGCGTTTGAGTATAATTATGATTTATGAACCGAATATCTGTCTGAATCTGTCTCTACATTTTCCAGAATTTCCCATTTCTTAGATAAAAGTCCAAGATGAGATCTGTGATGTTTAGTGAATGTAATGATTTGTCAATCCTACGTCATCATTGGCTGAATAACAGCCACAGCTTGCATAGGAGGGTGTGACGTAACATACCAATTCCAGTAGTGAACTTGGCATACATATATCAAAACAGACTACACATAATCTTTTAAATTCGTAGAGCAGCAATTTATAGATCTGTGAAATCATTATATTGACAAGATCAGCTCCAGATGTATATGCGTTCTGTTTGTACATACAAACATATTTAATCATTTGTGCATGTCATATTTGTGTGCAGACATTTTTTTGCACCTCCAATTGTTTTCTTAATCTGTTCTTGTGATTCAAAAACCTTTAGTGACTACAAAACCAACAGTTACTAACGCATATGCTATGAATGTCATATAAAATGCCTAGATTACTTAATGGTGATTCTCATTTCACATTCCTCTAGTCCTACTCTTCCACATTCCAGTGGTTACAAATTAAGGTGGATTTCAGATCCAAGAGAGTAACACATTGGTATTTTTGGACCGTCTTTATTTTGCCCTCAGATGCAGCTGACCCGCTCCAAAATCAGTGCGAGATAATGTGTTTCCTTTGAGTGACCGACAAAAATTTTACCAGTTGGATCAGTTCCTTGTTTTCCATTTATCTAAAGTTTTAGTTCCAATAAAATTCCATTGTCTAAACTTTAGCTAGATAAACTGTCTCATTTGCCTCTGTCAACATGCTATTCTGCTTCATCAGGTCTCCAATTTGCATGGCAAACCCTTGTCAAAACGAGGCAAACAAGTAGTTTCTGGTACATTGAGGCACAGCATTCCATAGTAACTTCCAAGCTCATCACCCCATGATATATAACCATTAAATCAAATTGAAACAATATGGCTGTTGCAGTTTAGGTTTGCTTCCTCGAGTGCCATAAAAGGGTTAACTATCTGACAGTCTTCCTGAGAATATGAAAGTAATCCCTTAAACCTTTCATGAAGCTGCCAACCCTGTAGGAGGGCCAGAAGAAATGGAAGTACTGTGATATCCAAGAAAGAGTACTTCTAGAGGTAATGGGAATCTACAAGTAAGTTGTCTAGGTATTACTTCCACTTCACTGGTTACATACCAGTCCTTGCACAAAGTTATAAAGGGGCAACCATGCCACTACACTAATGGTGTCAGCCGGAGGCTCATTGAACCTCGTTCTCAGCCGCTTCCATATTCCTAGTGGGCTTGTCCTGAAACACTAACGATAACTCCACCTGAGAAAGAGAAAAGATTAGAGAAATGGCCAAATAAATACATTTACTAAAATTAACAAAAGAAGGATACTTGCACAAAGCCCTAAATCATTCAACCCAAAATGAAACAAAGAAACCATATGGGGACCTCTGGATTGAGGAGAACCCCCACCACAAATCTGCATGGAGATCATGGTCAGACAGATTCGTACACCCTGCACATCTAAGTGACAGAACCTATTTCTGAAATTGAGCCCTGGGAAAGCCCCAGGTATACCATGCTACCTGGGGTAAAACATGTATTGTGTGATCTTATCATCAATAAATGCAGGACTAATTTGTTACTCCTGTATTTACGGAAAAACCTGCAAATACATATTTTTTTACGTTTGGAGTGCCCAATATAACGAGATCAAGTAAAGAATCCCAGCAGCACAGCAAAAAGAAGACCTTTGAGTTAAAACATTAGGCAGCTTATTACATCCAATAATATTCTGTATTATTTACAGGATTTGAATCTGTATATGTTTTACAGATTGTGAATTTGAAATGTAAGATACGATATAGGAGATATTATGAGTTTAACAAAGTAATTTTTGTAACCCTCTTTTCCACCCAAATGGAACAACCAACTCTTGAGCTTTATGACCAAACTGGAATTATTAAAAAAAGAAACAAAATGCCACCAGCCCTTGATCACGGATGATTTTAAATCGTCCAACTCTGAAAGTTCAGAAATAGGCAGGGTGTATAATATACATTTGTGCAAGATTACAACATGGAAATAGTTAATCAGGGTGCCAAATTCCAGTTATGGCCATGTGTTTAACAAAACAAAGCATTCTGAGCAGGAGCCCCCCACAACTGGAGACACCCTTAGGAGCGCCACAGGCTGGAGTCCCACCTTGTACACGAAGTGCAGGCGTTGGAGTGTCATCCGGCGACATCATTAAGAATCTCAGAGAAGCCTTGGTGGGCAATTTAAGCCGGCACACAATGGAAAGCATCCTCTTCGTCCCTTTAGTAGATGTTCTTGGAGGGGATCAGGCATGGTGTGCCCAATACCCAGCCACCTTACAAAACACACGCCTTAAGTCCACTCTGCCACACTGCATAGCCGCTATTATGCGCATGCTGCTAGCTTACTTGTTCATCGTACTGGCATGTGCTTGAGGAGCATGTTGAAGCGAGGCACGACTGAGGGAATTTTGAGTACTCCCAGGCTGTTGCATGCTGTGCTTTGTATTTAAGTTTGGTTGATATAAAGTGGCCGCCGGGAGAGGGTGAGTTTCCTGGGTGGCTTTGTGAGCTGGGTTGGCGCTGTGCGCTGTAGTTATTGCCTGTCGAGGGGCGAGCTACTCTGGTATTGGTTAGTGTGTGCTTGAGTCAGGGATCGTCCGGCATGGGTAAGTCTCCGGGTAGTCGCTCCTTGTGAGATTTTTTATAAATGGTCTGAGCTGCTGCCCTCCATCGGGGGACACTGTTGCTTTTGCTAATCATACTGTGCTGATGTTCTTTATGTGCTGGAGTACTACTCGGAGTGGACTTAAGGCGTGTGTTTTGTAAGGTGGCTGGGTATTGGGCACATCCTGCCTTTGGTACCAGGTGCACCAGAGCAATTTACCCACCACCAACAATATGGCCAGCAGGGATGTATGTGGGTAGAGTGGAGAAAACATTACACGTCAACTACCATCCCGCCCATTGTTTAGAGTCAAGTGCCTCCCCAGATACCGGCCAGGCTACTGGTTCTTCCCCACTATCTTGGCCTTTTAGAGAGATGCCAGACTCCTTGGAAAATCCCAATTTCTCCTACGGGCTTGTCCTCCTCTGAAAATGTTTTGCTTCTGTACTGCATTTATTTGCACAATTATTTTCAGAATTTCTCACTTTCTCTCGAAATTGTGGCAATCCCTTAAGAAGAGCGAACACACAAGATTTCTCTAATTATGTTAGCAGTGGAGCGAGCACGACAAAGACAGACAGAATGTCTGCAATAGTGATTGTTCAGTCATTTTTGGAACTGCTCTGAGGAAGGAACGTTTTATAGGATTGAAGCACTGTAATTCTTTTGAGCTGTTCTATCACGGCTGCAATTTCTCCAGGCACAGACGTTTTTAAGTGGATTGGTTGAAAGGGGGATTATAGTTTATAGCGAGTATAGTTTGACAGAGAAGCTTGACACTTCATGAAGTTTGATGTTCTCCCTGTTGGCTCGTAATGAGGATTCTGCCTTTTGATCTGGAGTAAAGTGCATACAGCATTAGTCGAGATCATACGGCTACATTTGCCAGGTATCGAACATGTATTGTTCGCCAGTTACTAAGATAGATAAATAGATACTTTCTTTATTGTGCGATTATTTAAAATCAATACAATAAAAGCCATAGATGCATTTTTACATATCAGCAATTTATGTTGCTTGTTTCCGGTCCATGGAAGACCTGGCTTGGCAACTCGGGTAGGACTGTTCCGATGAGGAATAGGGTCAAAACTGATTTGCATATGGCTGGGTATGAAGGGGGGGGGGGGGGGCGAAGTGAGCTAAATGATGATGATGGATTTGTTCCAGATCTATTAGTGACTGTGGGTGAGTGTCTGAAAAGTTTCTGCGCTCCGTTCATCATCTTATTGTGTTTGCATTGTTCGCCCTAGGTTGGCAGGGTATTCCCAGACGTGGGTCCCTTGCTCACTTTGCCACTGAATTCAAGCTAGCCTTGCTGATGAGGGGTGTTACCCTGAAACCGGTCCCAGGATGCTTGTGTCTGCTCCAGGGAAGACCTGGCTTGGCAGTTTGGGCTGGACTGTTCCCATAAGGAACAGGGTCAAGACTGATTTGCACATGGCTGGGTCTGATCTTCGGTGGCAAAAAATAACGTTGATGAATTTAACCAAGATCTAATAGTGACTTGGGTTAGTGTCTGAAAAGTTTAAGCACTCTGTCCCTCATCTTATTGTGTTTGCAGTGCTAAAGCTGGTAGACACGCAGATCGGGAACCCGAGAAGCACTCAGCATGACCCTTAAATCCAGCAGACGAACAACGGGGGCAAAGAGTTCGAGCAATATTGTCAGCAACCATGCCCAAACGTGCCAGGATTGGGTTTGCATTAAGCAGATATTGCAATATGAATCAAATCTAACACATAACCCGAGAAGACATTATCAGTGCTTATATACCTAGTAAAGTGGAGTTTAAGAACACTAATGGTATGGTCCATCAGGTGAAGTGGACTTCACTACGGTGGTGGTATCCCACGCTGGAGGCTCTCGGCATGCCCCATCTTTCTTTTATTATAAGGGGTAGGAAGTTGGCTTATTTAACACGCTTCTTATCTAAATGCACTGTAGTGTCTTGTCAGGGGTAGAAATCACTGAGAAGTGCTCGGACAAGTATATAGTATACCATCCATACAGAGTGTCACTGCCGCAGAGGAGCTCTATCAACTAAAGCTCAAAATAGTGATGCAGCAACCCCTGAGGGGTTGGGCTGCAAACAGATAGATTCCTCACGGCGAAGTATCCTCAAGGTGTCAGTTGGTTTGGCATCCCCCACACGACACAGAAAGTCTCACAGGTGTCTGGAGGGGACTAATATAGACTGATGTTGTTGAGCATGCCATGAATGGTGTAGGATGTGAGGTCATAGGCAGTGCATGGCAGGGGAACTAGTTAGAGGGACCTGCAAAATTGCAATATATGTAAATGAGCACAGTATCCCAGTATAAGGTAACACAGGTCATATTCCAACATAGGACGGCTGATAGAAGGCTAGTTTGTCAGAGGATATTAGTCATTTATATTTAAGGAAGGGAACGCAAAATCCTTTTGGTCCTCTCCGCTAGGTGTTCTTAGTAATAACTAGGTTAAGTCTGAGTTGCTTGGCTGTATTGGGCTGAATCCATTATTTCTAGCACAATTCTTTGTTGTGTTACAAGAGTTTGCCCAGAGGAAGGGGCAAAGGATTGGCAAGGCAAAATATCATGGTTTTGCTCCTCATAACGTTTATGTGTCCATAGCATAAAGGTGCCATAAGTAATTCGATGATAGGCTAGAAAAAACTTTTGAAAAACGTCATTAGCTTATATGAGTAGAGTTAAGAACAGTTTGGCAGCTCTCATCAACCCTCAAAATGGCTCAATACTCACAAGCAAAGATAACGGAAGGGATCATACAACTGAGAGGAATCTCACCGTTTCCTCCCCAAAGGTCCTGTGACCGCCATAGGGAAGACATAGGTTTAGAGTGTTCTGGAAGGGTACCTGTTCTGAAACACCAGTACGGCTGAGGGAGGGTGGTCGGTGCTTACCAGGGCGCTCCTTTCTGCTGTGGGTCCACACATCCAGGGTTGCTGCAGTGAGGAGACTGCAACAATTATGTTCAGAGGATCAGCCTTCTAGGGCCCAGGCTGAGTCTTGGGGAAATTAGCTCGCAAGACAGGCTTTGAAGGTATCAGTTGAGCTTGCAATCAGATGCTGGGTGAACGTATTGGAGCAACCATGCCTTTGTTTTTTGGCAAATCAGAGACAGGAATTAGGCAGTGCCAGGCCCTTTGCTTGGAAGCAGGATAGCGTTCCTTATATATTTGGGGATAAGTAAGGCTGGGAGAGCTGAATTACCAAACTCATTTTACCAGAAGTCTTTTATCTCAAGAGTCTCTTGCTGTTTCATCCATTTATGGGTTGCCTTCCTTGTCAGGAGTTACCTAGGAAAAATGACAGATGCAGGGGTGAACTGCAGCGGGCAATAGGTTTTGAAAGTGTCGGTGACTTCACATTTATAGTTTTATCAAAGGGGCATTTTTGCAAGTCAAGCATGCAATTACCTTTTGGGTTAACTCATTGGAGAAACCATGCCTTGGTTTTTGGCAAATAAGAGATAGGTATCAGACAGTGTCAGGCCCACTGCTCGGAAGCAGGATAGCCTTCCTGATATAGTTGACGATATGTAAGGCTAGGAGAGCTGGATTACCACAATCTTATTACCAGAAGTCCGTTATCTCAATGGTTACTTGCTGTACCATCTTTGGGTTGTCTTTCTTGTCAGGAGTTGGCTAGGAGCAAGGACGGACACTGGAGTGAACAGTGACAGGCTAGGGTCCCTCATGCTCAGGTCTAATCTGGTGCTAGACTTCACTGTTGGCCGGAATGGCAGTGTCCATCTTAACTAACACATTGTGAGCAAAGGACGGGGTGATTTGCAGCCTGATTCATGTACGGGCCGTTTTGCGTGTCCCTAATAGCGATCAATAGCGACTCGCTATTGAGGAAACGCAAAACGGCATTCATGTACCTATCTGAGAAAAAATAGCGACTCGCATGCGGGCGCTAAAGCCGTTAGCGACCCACCAAAAACGCAGAATAATCGCTATTTCCGGCTACCTGCGACCGGGAATTGCGACTCGCAATCCCGATCGCACGAGATTGCGCTCGCAATCCCGATTGCACGGGATTGCGAGTCGCATTCTCGCGGGATCAGGAAAACGGGAAGACGCATTCCGAGCACCGTGATGACATCACAACCAGGAAGCAGCCAAATCCCACCCCCAAACACCACAGTGACGCCAACTGTCGACTGTCCACGACAGAAAGCTGCCACCAACTCGCCGTTTGCGCATCCCGACCCCGCCGAAATAGCGACCGCTATGGCAGAGGACCAGCAGGCAGGACCCAGCAACAGCGCTGGCCGAAAGCGCAAATTGAAATTTTCGGAACAGGAGCTGGAGAACCTCATAGAGGGTGTGGTGGCCAACCACGACCAGCTGTTTGGTGCAAACTCCCGGAGGGTCCCGGAGCAGGAGAAGAGGAGGATCTGGGTGGGGATTGCGGCAAGTGTGAACTCTGTGGGAGTTGCGGACAGGTCCCTTGAGGAATTAAAGAAGCGGTGGTACGACCTCCGAGGGCGTGCCAAGGAGAGGGTTGCGGAGCGCCTTGGTGAGGCATCAGGCACCGGAGGAGGTGGCCCGACTGTCCCACCCAACACCCCCCTGGAGGACCGGGTAGAGGACACGTTGGAGAGGGAGGCGTGTGTTGGCGTCACCCCTCTGGACTCCTCCCGCCCCACCCAAGACACCCAAGGTAAGTGGCATGCGACTGCGACCCTGTCCCTATGACCGCCCATGACCAAATAGGCTCACTCATTGGCCCTTAGTCATGCCGTGCATCAGGAAATGCCCTGAAGCATTGTGGGAGACGTAGTATGTCCACAATGTAGTACTACCACAATGCGGCCCGAAAGGTTCCAAAGTGCGCAAATACACAGCCACCCAGGGAATGACACCCAGCATGCATGTAACATCTGCACGTCTGTCAGTCACATGCACCTAATGAGTATCCACTTACCCTCACAGGTGCAGGAGATAGCAGCGACAGTGAGAGGCTGCTGATCGACGAGGAGGCCCAGGAGGAGGAATCCCTACCTGCCACCCAGCCACCAGCCCCTGCGCCAGCGCCATCACCAGCAGCCAGGCCACCCACCACACCTGCCGCATCCGCCTCAGGCCCACCGGCTGCCAAGTCTAGGCCACCCACCTTGCCTGCAGCATCCGCCTCAGGCCCACCGGCTGCCAAGTCTAGGCCACCCACCTTGCCTGCAGCATCCGCCTCAGGCCCACCGGCTGCCAAGTCTAGGCCACCCACCTTGCCTGCAGCATCCGCCTCAGGCCCACCGGCTGCCAAGGCCAGGCCACCCACCACACCTGCCGCACCTGCAACACCAGCTGCTGCAAGACCTGCAGCTCGTCCACCACCATCTGGGCCAGCCACATCGGCTACACAGCGGCCGACCACCAGGAGGGGCAATGGCCACTTCCACGCATGCATGAGTGTGGAGCGGCGCATGCTGCGTTTACACCAGCGCCAGTCACAGCAGCAGGGAGCCATCCAGCTCCAGCTGCAGAAGATCGGCCGCAATGTTGCGGGAGTGGGCGACAGGGTGGACCGCATGACGGCGGCCATTGACCGCATGACCACGGCAATGGAAGACAACACCGCTGCGCTGGTGAAGCACCGAAGTGTTGCTGGCAGGCGCCACCACCAGTTGCTGAGCCGGCTGACCACCAACAGCCGCTCCAATTATTCCTCGGCAAATGCCACCGCCCTGCTTGCGCGCCGCTCCTTAACCCAGCAGCACCAACTCGTCCAGTGCTGCGAAGATATCACCCGGGTGCTGGAGCACTTGACAACCGCGGTCACCGCACTGCACGCACCTGTGATTCCGGCAATTGTGGGGGGTGATGATGCTAGTGAGGGTACCTCTAGTGTCAGCAGCCACTCTGCCGCGCAGGCCCCCCCACCTAGGCGCAGCGCAAGGGCTGCCCCACCTCCAGCTGCCCAGGAAGAGGAAGAGGCTCCCAGGCGCCAGCAACTTGTGCGCCGGAGACGGCAATGACATTGTGACAGGGACACAGACGCAGGCTGAACTTAAGCCTGCAATGGAGCGTCCCATGCAGTATGCATGAATACTGCTTTTTGTATATAGTTATTACGAACACCCATTTATATTTTTTGTGATTCAAACAAATACATTTATTTTGGTGCACACATACGCCTTGTGTAATCATTACAGTTTGCATGCAATTGTGATATGTGGGGTGGGGGAAGGGGGTGGGCTAGAAATTGTTAGCTGTGATATGGTTGCGACGTCTGTGGCCTTCAGCTGGGTTCTCCCCGCGTGCATGGTGCGCATGTGCTGGTGGCCGGTCGTCCCCCTCAGATTCACTGCCTGAGATGTCAACAGGTATCCGGCGCTTGGTTGCAATGTTATGAAGCATTGCACAGACAGCCACAATGCGGCAGCACGCTGCAGGACTGTAATACATGGCCCCACCTGTCTTGTGCAGTATACGGAACCTGCTCTTGAGCAGGCCAAATGTCCTTTCAATACAGTTCCTTGTCCGGATGTGCGCAACATTGTAGCGGCGTTGCTGAGGTGTGGCAGGGTTGAGGTAAGGGGTCAGGAGGTATTCCCGTAGGGCGTAGCCACTGTCACCTGAATGAGAGGAGCAGATGTTGATTGCCTGTGCAGCGCAGTTACTTCATAGCAATGTGACATTGTCGACAAAGTGTACTTACCAAGTAGGTGTCCTTCCCCAAACTCTCCCCTGATCAGTCGTGTGTGGAGTCCGCTGTGCCTGAAGATAAAGGAGTCATGGGTACTCCCTGGGTACTGGGCCACAATGTCAGTGATGATGGTCTTGGCATTGCAGACCATCTGTATGTTGAGGGAGTGGTAGGACTTCCTGTTGCGGTACATATACTCCGTGCCAGCTGGTGGGCAGATGGCGACGTGGGTACAGTCTATGCAGCCAAGGACATGGGGAAAATGGGCAACATTATAAAATTGTAGTTTTGTGAGGTCCAAATCCTGTTGGCTGGTGGGAAATGTGATGTGCTGGTGGAGCTGGGTGAGCATGGCGTCAACAAAAGTGTGGAGGCAGCGTGACATGGTGGGCTGGGAAATCCCCCCAGCAGCGGCTACTATGCCCTGGAAACTGCCGGATGCCAGGAGGTGCAGGCTGCACAATACCTGCACATGTGTGGGCACAGAATTGTTTCGCCTTGTTGGGTGCTGCATGATGGGGTCGAGTTCTTGTATCAGCCAGGTGATCATTTCCCCATTCAGCCTGTATTTGGCATAAATCTGTTCTCTGGTTTGCCCCAGCAAGGTGACCCGCTGCCGGTAAATCCGTGCCTGCCTCATGCGTCTCCTCCGTGCTGCTCGCTGTAGCCTTCGCCGCCTCACCACCATGTACATCCCAGGCATTGTGGAACGCCTATTGCTGCTGCTGAATGTCCTTATGTGTGATTGGTCAGGCCTGGACCTGTTGGTGATTGGCTAACAGTTTTTCAAAATTTGGTTAATCATGGCTTTTATGGTTACCACCTGCTTTGAGTTGTCCTTAAATTGCGCCGCGCTAATGTGCGATTTAGCGATTTTTCGCTAATGTATTTCTTTCATGAATGCCGATTGAGACAGTATTGCGTTTCGCTATTCTAATCGCAGATTCCGTGGTTGGTCGCTATTTCATTTTCGCTAATGCTCGACTTCCCGGAGTCTGCGACTTTTACAGCGTAATCGCTATTCCGCTCGCTATTATTTTTTAGCGATTTCGCTATTTCGTACATGAATGCCGATTCCATGTTTTGCACCCGCAATTGCGTTTTCGCTGCCATTGCGGGCGCTATTTCGCTTCATGAATCAGGCTGTTGGTTGGGTGTCTCCTCACCAGCGTAGACTAATAAGTCAATGGCATATTTTGCCCTGTGGGGTTCAATGGGCATTGGCTGGATGCAATAGGTTGACTATCCTCCTTTGCGGCTCCAGACTCGGGAGGTCCCAGCTTGGAGGTGGGGTTATGCATCACTTAAGTTGCAAGACCTTTTCTTTCACCTTCTGCAGACCCAAGAGGCGGGTGGCTTGCCCCCCCAGACAACCTTATCATTCATGCTGAGGGCAAAAATATGCTCCCACTGGGTAGGCATGAATTGAGGGAAGCTTGTCAAGGGTAAGGAATCATTTACAGACAACAGCAATCTTGTGGTCCAGGGTGATTCCATGGTCAGCCATTCTGTACAAAGAATTCTGGTGGGTTCCACTAAGGGCGCAGTGCGACACAACTTACTCCATTTAACCAGGGTGGAGTTATTCCACCACAAGGGTGCTCACTTGTCTTTCAGGGGTCAGGAGCGTTACATCCAGACAATTTTGTGGGCCATTGCAGACCTCAGCCAACGTCTTTTAGTGGGGAGGGTGAGAGCCCGAGGTAGCTCCTCACCCTGTGGCTGTGTCCCTGGCAGATAATAAAGGGGTATTCAAAAGAATTTTGATTCTGGGATGGGACTGGACTGACCCCTTGGCGGCGTTTGATTTGTGTGGGCATTAGGCTGGCAGGAGAGGGGACTGACATCTGCTGGTGGTCTTGGACTCTCCTGCCTTGAGTGGAACCAGGGGGTTTCAGCAAGTTGGGGCCTTCTGGCACAATGTGCACAGCGGATCTCACAACAATGTGTTTGGGGTGTTCTTGGAATGTGAAATATGATATTTGACCTGTGTATTTAATCTTCCTGCTTGCTTTGGTACCTACTAAATTAATGTTTTCCAAAAGAACACCTGTCCTTTGACGGACCTTGATTATCAGTAATTTTAAGGGTGAATGTGATTAAAAAGATTACACCATGGGAAACCACATATTTGTTCTAATATCTTTTCTTGAGCATTGCAGTGAGAGAATGTTGAGATTGAATGGGAGCTTGTGTACCAATGGTTTTCCTGTCAATTCTTTTGGTAATTGTGCATGGATGCCCTCGGTGAAACCAGTGGGCTGTTGCAAGTTAGGATCTTCTGACACAATGAACATGGCGGATCTCAAGACAAAGTGTTCTGGATGTTCTTGAATTGTGAAATATCATCGTTTAACTTGTGTATTTTATCTTCCTGCTTGCTTTTGTTATCGACTAAATGAATGTGTTTAAAAAAACACCTGTTCCTTGACAGACTTTGTTTAAGACACATTTTAAGAGTTGATTTGATTAGGAAGGCTACGTCATGATAAACCACATATTTGTTCTTATATCTTTTCTTGTGCATTGCTGCGAGAGAATGTTGAGATTGAGTGGGAGCGAGTTGCACGTTGTGCATGTACTGTACTGTGGGATTTATAGTGCTAGCTCTCCTAAATTGAACAAGCTTGATCAAAATGTAAAACTACCACGCTTTACAGTAGTAAATTCTGAATCTATATATGATATCCCTGATGATATGGAGTTATCTGGTAGCTTTACCTCTGGAGCTATTGCTCAAAGAATAGTTTCCCTAGCTGCTAATTTCTTTTTGCCAGTTGCACAAATCCGCTTTGTTGTCTGCACTGATATATTGCCGCACTTCTATTTGTACCTGTTTAAAACATTTTAAAGGGGGGAATACTTTATCATACGCTCGTTTTTAAAGGCAATATTTTAACATACTTTCAATTTGCACTTACTTCTGCTCTTTGACATTGCTGCTATTGAATTTAATTTTTGCTTGTGTACCCTACTTCCGGGTCCTGCAGGCTTGCCACTGAGAGTTGCCTTTTTGAGTCAGTGCGCTCTCTAGATTTGTGGCGGCTACTTAGATGGGCGCTACGCAGACGTGCTGCTGATGCGCCGAAGGTGCGCCTAGGGCAAGCCGTCTGCGCCCGTCAGCGGCCAGCACCGGCCTTGCTGTCAGCTGGTCCCCAGGGTCAGAGGACAGACTGTGATATGCCAAGGACTCGTCGTTGGCTTTGTGCCCACACATTTGTTCCCATCAAGTTAACTGGGAGGTGGCTTGTTGCAATAACTTTATATCTTAGAGATGTGGTTTTAAGCTTGGCCTATAAGATCTCCAGAGCCGATCGCCTAGAAGGAAGAAAGGGGAGGTGGAGGTTATTTATAAAAATAAGTGGGAGCTTCGCAGGGGAGATGTTACATCCTAGGGGGAGCGTGAGGCCCTGGATTTTAGCATTCGCTTTGCGGCCCACTTTACTTTGGGAGGGTGTCTGATTTACAGGCCCCCAAATCCAACTGGCCCCTTTCTTCAAACTTGGGGTGATGCTGTTATCCCTCGTGCGTTGTGATTCTCCCAATACATTGTTCTTGGAGACCTCAATATTCACCTCGATCAGGGTGCCAGCAGAGATTTGCTTGACTTGCTGGATATTTTGCATCTTGCCCATCTCTCCCCGTGGATCAGCCTTCCCACTCACCAGGCGGGCCATATACTTGACCCGATCTGTACAAACTTTCCCATTGTGACAGAGGAACCGTGCCCGGCCCCTTGGTCGGATCACTTTCTCACGCATTTTTCATGGGAAGTCGCTAATGTGGAGCCTTCATCATGATCCTATTGTAAATAGCTTTTACAATAGTACAAAGGTATTGGATATGTCCAGGCCTGATCTCCGGGGAGACATTGAGGGTCAAATCGCTGTTTTTACCAGCAGGGTTGCTAACACAGCTGGTTCACTCGCCTCACCCCACGGGTCGGCGGTTGTCCAGGGAGTCTCCTTCCAAACCCTGGTTTAGCCATACCCATAAAACGCTTAAACACGAATGTAAGAATCTGGAGCGTGTGTGGCGCCAGAGTGACTACTGTTCCAATGCTAAGTGGAAGCTTAGACTTAAACAAAGATCCTATTATGAGGCCATGACTCAGGCAAAAAGGGAAATGTATTCAGTTCGCATTGACTCCGTCAAAAACGATTCTAAAGACATTTTTACAATTGTTCAAAGTTTTATGTCGCCTACTGCTCAAGTAAGGAAGTCTCCTCCCACAGGGACCTGGTGCTAAATTCTTTCTAGTTTTTTTAAAGATGAAATTCTTTCCATTCAAGCGGCTTTCGCCCCTTGTGATAGTGGTACTGGGGCTGCTCCAGGGTCATTATCTATGAACCCTACTCATTCTGTGCAAGTCTTTAGGTCTGTGGACATGTCGGGTTCCGTTAAAATTCTTAAGGGCCTGAAGTCGGGCTCACCTTTCGACCCGTGTCTGGCCAGATTGTTGGTTGCAGTTCCAGTGATCATTAATCCCGAAGTGAATGGCATTATCAATCTGTCCTTCCAGGAACCTTGTGTCCCAGCGGCCTGGAAGGAGGCCAAGATTCTGCCACTCTTAAAAAAAAGTCCCTCGATCCACTGATCGCAGTGAATTATTGCCCCAATTCTCTCTAGCCTGGCTTGGCCAAAGTGTGCGAGAAGGTAGTGAACAAACAGCTCACTGAGTTTGTGGAGAGGGAGTGCCTGTTGCACCCAGCTCAGTCTGGGTTTAGGGCCTCTCATAGTACAGAGTCGGCCCTGGTGGAGGTCTCTGAGCCAATTCGTGAGTGTTTGGATGCCGGCAGGAGGGCTGCATTAATTTTGCTCGACCTGTCAGCGGCGTTCGATACAGTTCCGCATGCTCTCCTTCTCTCGCGTTTGGCTGAGATTGGGTTGTCAGGCACTGCCTGGGGTTGGCTTAGGTCCTTCCTGGAAGGGCGGGTCCAGCAGATTTGGCTCCCGCTGTCTTCTTCTGCTCCTCAGCCCGTGACTACTGATGATCCCCAGGGGTCCTCCGTTATCCCCCTTCTCTTTAATGTTTATGTACCTCCCCTTTTGTCATAGGGTCTTGGGGCTAAGGTCATGGCCTACGCTGATGACACTTTGCTTCTTTTTACCTGGGATAGGAGTGTGGACGCGGTCTCCTCTGTCCAACACTGTCTGTCTTCCATTTTTAAATGGCTAGCCAGGGCGCAACTGAAGTGCAACGCGGAGAAGTCAGAGATCATCCTGTTTGGTAAGTTCCCTTCCAATTTTAAGGAAACTCTCTGGCCGCCGAGTTCCCCCTACCTACTTCTACAGGCAAGTCCACCAAAAACCTGGGGGTGTGGTTCGAGGATAACTTGTATTTCTCCACACATATCAAGAAACTTGCGGGGACCTGTTTTGACCTTCTGAAAACTCTTAGGAAGTGTCTTCCTCTTCTGCCCAGGGCGGCAAAATAAACTGTCATCTGCACACTTATTCTGTCCCGATTGGACTAAGCAAATGCTTTACCGGTGGGCATTCCAGGCCATCTGTTAAAACAACTCCAAGTGGTTCAAAATGCGGTGGCCAGACTCCTTCTTGACATTCCTTCTAGGATGAGCGTGAGCTGCCACTTACGCTCTTTATACTGGCTTCCGGTGGCCCTTCAGCCGGATCAAATTTAAAGTCTTAGTTATGGCACACCGTGCTCTTCATTGTCTTGGCCCAAGCTACTTACAAAACGGCTTCTTTTCTATGCCACCACACGGCATCTGTGATCCATGTCGCAACGCCTTGCTCAGGTTCCGCGTTTTAAATGTAAGAGGCTTGGAGGCAGCTCTTTTGCCTGGAAGGCAGCTGAGGCTTGGAACTCCCTTCCTCTCAGCCTGTGGACTACACAGGACCTGCGGATCTTTAAAAAGAACCTGAAAACAGGCTTCTTCGCTTAATACTAGACTCTGACCCTCCTCAGGTACACGCCGGGACACTTTTGAGTATCCACTTGCGATATAAATGTAATTAACATAACATGACAAGAATAGAAAAAAAGCTTTAACGTAGCTTAGGGTCACTGCCTCAGAGCAGTAGGGTAGCAAGGATGCGATGAGGTTTGGTGCAAGCAAGGAAAATAGAAGAAAATGAATAGCCAGGTCAATTAGTTGTGGAGAATAAAAAGGTGCTAACGCTCTAACATCTGCACTTTAATACATGTCTGCTGAAGTAAATGAAAGGTGGCATGACCTAACCATTTAAGTGTGTGTTAGAATGTACTATCACTTGGGTTTCTGAGCACTCTATTGCTAAGCAAACACACGAGCAGTCATATGCAAATAAATTCATGACGTTATGAACAAAGTTAATTTGTTGTGCTTTTCGTTTGCTAGAACGTGTTTTCCCCTTCGATGTTTTGTTATGGGTTTTAAGCAGTTTTTTGTGTGAAGTCCGTTCTGTACACTAAACCATGCTACTAGCATGTTACTTAATCTAACTGACACATTGTAAAATTTTACACAAGCGCTCATCCAGATAATTACACAATTAATTTTCACTTAGTACAGCTGAAACAAGGATAATGAAATTTCCACTGGTGTACTGTTACGCCCTGAGGGTCGGAGGTCAGTTTCCTGTTTGGATAAGGGTGAGTTTAAAGAGGATTTCTGACAGTCTCCTTGCTTCAGTTCAGTCTAAAAACATTGTGGAGGAATTTCAATTTACAGGCAGCTCTGTTCACTGAGAGGAGCAGATGTTGGGAGTGTGCCGCTGCCATTCTGTAAGTGCTTGCAGCACAGGTGTTCTTAGTAGACTCTGTCAGCCCCTCCTGCTCTTTCAGGCTCAGGGTTTAATGATGCTCTTTTCCATCTGAAACAGTGACGGTGCTGCCTAACATACCTTTCAGTTTTTAATGGCCCTGTGTGCTAGTGTGTTTTTCTTTTTAGTGCTTTTTTTACGTTGTTTTTTATTCCTTTTAGCTAGCCAGTTTTGTTTTATTATTAACATGTTTATTTCTTGTTCCACAGAACTGTATGGAAATGGCCATACTTCTTACTACACACAGGTTACAGACTGTAGTGACATTGTTTCAGAGGATGTATGTCAGACTATCATGAAAAAAAATCTAAGGTGAATATCATACCCACATAACATTAATAAAACATTTTCTTCATCTGGTGTAGATTTTCTGTTATTAACTCCAATGGGGAATTACTTTTGTAAACGTTATTTAGGACACATTATTTTTGTCAGACAGTATTTAGACAAAGATGTGCTGGTAGTGTCCCCATTTGATAAGATAACCAATGTAATTGTGAAACATTTGAATACTGAACTATTTAGATCTGCATTAAATGGAACTTAAAATAGAACAGGGGTTTTTACATCTTAGAATAGGACTCACTGGCAGAGGTCTGTCAGGAATTTGAACCTGTGGCCATAGGGTCACACACGGATCTCAACGGTGAACCCTGTGGTCTACTGGGCCATCAAATGTAACATTGCATGTTACTTTGCCTAACAAAGCCAGCACAATAGGTAACCTCATTGAAAAGTGTTGTACCATATGACAAACAAACACAGTAATATGAGCATGGAATACCATGCGCAATGCCTTATGGATGGAACGAGGATGTGTGCCTTGTGCATTGCTGCTTTTACAATGTTCCTGCCTTTTAATTGAAACGTTAATGTCAAAATGACCACACCAGAGATAGTCAAATATTATCAAAGAAAACAAGAAACACACCAATTCATAACCTAGAATTATAAAGGACAGAAATATATATGATTTTAAAAACTGGATTTAGGGCAAGACCATCAATATTGCATCTCATACGCAAACAGCACTCTCTTTTTTTTAGCCATAATTTTGTATGACATGGATGGCCCTAAATATATTAGACTTGATCAGATTATGGTGTGCCATCATTTGTAAAGAAGCATGATCCTCTATTTAAATGAAGGAAACCAGTAGTCTGTATACACACACACATAGGCAAGGGGGCTGCTGGTGGAATCCTGAGTGTGTGCTATCCAGGTGGAGGTGCACATTGAGAACAATATCCGTTATGGACAGGTCACAGGTAATTTCATGAACCCACCAATTTGGGGTCCATGCCCATTCAAAAAGTAAGTTTGGTCTTCTCAAACAGCAGATACAGCATTGCCAGTATCCTGATAACTAAGCGACCTGTCCTTGACAGGAACCTTTAGACTCAGATATTAGAACCAACACTGGTTTCAATACAACATCAAGTCTTGGAGAGCTCATAAGACATCACTATTGCTGTTTAAATCCCCTAGTAGAAGGTCAATCACAGAGGTATTGTACAAGTGGGTGCTACAAATTTCCAACTCAGTACACCCTGTGGTTTACTATGTTTAACCAAAGTAAGTGAACGTGTACATGGCCCTCACCGATTGGACACCACATAAGAATGAGGGAACAGAAGGTGGACTATGACTAGAGTCCAGCAATGCGAGACCTAAGATTGAGTTATCCGATAGAACTGCAGAACCACAAGAAAAACAATTGGTTTGAAATCAAGTAAGGCAAAGGTGTTTAAGCATCCTCAAAACTGACTCCACTATAATATTAAACATCCTACAGAAGGGCCAGCACCTAAGCACTCATGTGTTTCCACAGTCACCCAACAAAGAATAAGTGATGGCGTACTATGTGTAGCCAATGAATGTCAAGAATTGTGCACCAATGTTTTTGGTGCTTTGTAAGCGCGGTCTGTTTGTAAGTATATAAAGATTCTACCAGTATGCAACTTTTTTTAAAGGTTTGTGTGTGCAAGTGTCTTAAAACAAATTAAAATGTGGGTGATGCATATCATTATTAGACTGTCGAAAGACTGACAGAAAAATGTGCAGTCTTGCAAAGATGACCTGTACCTCAAACGAGAAGACCACATAATAAATGAAGTCTGACTTTGAGGGATTAGCATAAGGAAGACTTTGGAATCACCAAATACCAGTATTGAAAAAAAAGAACACAGAGTTAAACCTACATCATGGGTAATTTACAAGCAGCCAATACAGCTAACAGTCTGTGTACAAGGTGTGATATAAACAGTGCATAACTGGAGCCAATTTGCAATAAACTTAAAAACACTATTTGAGGAGTGATTTTAAGTCTATCACTGTGTTTCATTTTGATCATGCTTGGGGCATATATTTATATGCATGTATGCATGTTTGTGGGTATATGGCATTTCTATTGTGCAAACCTAACCCAATTGCAGCAGAGCCCTGTACAGGTTCAAAGACAAGCATAATATCACCAAATGACAAAAGAAATTGGTTGGTGGACTATTAATGTACTGTGATGTGGTGATCTTTAAAAAGATAATTTTTAACTCTTTCCTAAATTGGAGCAGCGTTGGGGCAGTCCTTATGGATATGGGAAAGTTGTTCCAGAGTCTGGGTACATAGATGGAAAAGGTGTGTTTCCTTGTTTTCTTTTTTACACTTCTCAGTCTGTAGTCTTATGGGGCCTCATTTATGAAAAGTGACGCATCGCTGCGTGAAAACAGCGATGCGTCACTTTTCACTGCGCCCTCCTTGCGAGACCAATGATGCGTCATATTTACAGTATGACGCATCATGGCGCAAGGAGTTACAGATACGTCAGTATTTCTGACGTATCTGTGAGCGCAAAAGTCACGCATTGCTGGAACGTATCACAAAAGTGACGCAACTCCAGCAATGCTTCCTTTCACATGGGGAAAGCCCCATGTGAAAGGGCTTGCGTCAGTCTTACGCCTGCTGTGAGGCAGGCGCAAGATTTTGACGCAACAGCATCCTAAAAGTGACGCAGTGAAATCTCATAGATTTCACTGCGTCACTATTACGAGGCTTTTTGCGGGGGAACGCCCCCTCTGCATACATTATACCTGGCGCAGGTATAATGTAGCGCAGAGGTTTACAAAGTGACGCATCTGCTTAGATGCGTCACTTTGTAAATAGTGCGCAACAGGAGACATGTTTTACGCCGCCGATGCGTCACAAAAAGTGACGCATCGGAAGCGCAAAACTGACGCAAGACCTCATAAATGAGGCCCATGGTGTTCTGGTGGTGTACAGACTTTGGCCCGTTAAGTTCTTGCCAATGGTCATTTCACTGTATGCACTGCACCACCTAATTAAATATCACTGCAGTTGTAGGTGTGACAATGTCTGTCAGCATTGGGAAGGGAGGCGAGTATTGGGGAACACCATTGTTAAAAAAAAATCACTGTGGGGAAAACACCAGCATCAACAGTGAGACGATGTTTGCCACAAGGAGAAATGTCCAGAAATTTGTTCTGGCTGTGAGAGTGCCGAGAACCACCAGAGATGGTGAGCCTTTTGCAAGTTAAGCAGAGGTGCTAGTCGTTATGGCTTTAAAGGTGGTGTGGACAGACAAAAGGAACCAATGGGGTTCCATCACAATGGGGTGAAGTGTTCATACTTCCAAAGGCCCTGGATGAGGCATGATGTAGTGTGTAGTATGCCCTTAGCCATAGATCCAGGCAATGGAAGAGGGTGTTGCCCCATCCAGATGAGAGAGTACGAAGGCTTGAACAGCAATTCTTTTTTTATTTTATTTTTTTATTTATTAGCATTTTGAAAAGACATACAATGTCCAACAATGATATAACTTACAGACCGTTGTACAACAACATCCATCATCCAGTAGTTGCATCATATCATTATTGTCCACTATAATAGAATTACATTACAGCTATACATCTCATTTTAATCAACTTGGTGTAGTGCCAGATATGCAACCGAATATTTCCAATAGTCTCTTGGCTTTGAGCCCGTGGGCAGTTCTTCTTCATACGATTGTAAGGATTCTTAAGTTAGATCATTAAGCCATTGTTTAACTTTCGGAATCTTTCTACTCCCCCAACATAATGACAATCTTCGTTTTGCCATCAGTAATGCAACCACACAGAATTTGCGCTTAGTGGCCCGCAGGTCAGGCACCAGTCCCAGCAAACATGTATGTATCGAGCAGGCCACAGTGACACCCAATATATCGCCCACCATCTGTGCAACTTCTTCCCAGTATCTTGCCACCGCCCCGCATGACCATGCAAGGTGCAAGAAATTCGCCATTTCCACGCCACATCTTTGGCATCTAGATTCTGTACGCAAGCTGTATCTACATAGCCCTTCTGGTGTATAATAGGTTTGATGCAAATATTTATAGTGCAACATATGCAAATTACCGTTGGGTGTTATTAACTCTGTTAATGAGCAAGTTTTAGTTCATTCTTCCTCTGTTAGGGGTTCATCTAGGCTATCATTCCATCTATACCATGCTTCATGTGCCGTGTCCCCTATGTCTTCCTGTAATTTAACATAAAGCCTAACACCATGTGTGTGGCTGTAGGAGCTGTAAGTAAGAGTTGTAATGTGGATATCTGCGGCGGTTCCGCAGGATATGTCTTGTATAGTTTCTTTATTGCCCCTTGCAATCTATGATACGTGAATCTGAACAGCAACGTCTGGTTACTTATGAATGATAGCTCAGTAAGTGGTCTAAAAGCACCGTCGGAACACAGGTCTCCTATAGTATCCATTCCCACTTGGTGCAGCAGACCCATTACCACCTCCTCCTGTGTGACTGATATTTCAGGATGATAATGCAGTGGCAGTGCAGGTGCATAGAGTGGCAGTGTGTTGGCTTTGCTACCCATTGTCCTCCAGGCTTTGTTTGTCATATCTATTGTATTTATGTCACGATTGTGTAGTGGGGGTCGTCTGTGTGGTAGAATAGCATCAAACGGAATCGGCATGGCATCACCTTCTTCAATCACCACATGAGTCAAATATGGGATACCAAAAGTGTGCATATTGTGCCTGTGCACATAAATAATATAGTATGAAATCTGGAACCTTAAAGCCATCCTTCGAATAAGGCAGAGTAAGAAAGCGCAATTGTATAAGGGCCTGCTTACCCGGCCATATCAATCGAATGATGATGCTCGGGGTCACGTACAAATAACATCATATCTTCTGCATATAACAAGATATGCAGAGGCCGTTGCGGAAATTGAAGTGCTGAGTAATGATGCCCTTGTCTAATCTTACATACCAGTGGTTCCAGCGCTATCGCAAATAATAATGGTGACAGCGGACAACTTTGTCTCGTCCCCCTAACAATTGGGATGGCTTCCGATACATATTTGTTGACTCTTATACGTGCTGTTGGAGCTGTGTAGAGCAAGCGGATCCACTGTGAAAAAGTAGGTGGGAATCCCATCCGCTGCAGCACAGTATGCAAATATGTCCATTCGAGTGAATCAAATGCTTTAGCCGCATCTAGAAGGATCGCCGCAGCTTTTGTACTAGGGACTATGTAGTGTGAAAGCGCAAATAATGTTCTAGTGTTATGGGCTGTGGACCTTGAGGAATAAACCCTGATTGGTCCGGTAGTATCAAATTTGTCATCAGTGGTTTTAGCCGAACAGCAAGCAGCGTTGCCAATATTTTAGCATCCACATTAATCAAAGACAGTGGTCTATATAAATCGCAATATTCCGGGTCTTTGTTAGGCTTTAAGAGAGCAATTAGCATCGCCTCTCGCATCTTCGGCGGTAATGTTTTTTTTTCATAAGCATCACCATACAATTCTACCAAATGGGGGCCAGCTGATCCACAGAGGCCTTATAAAACTCGCACGTGAACCCATCAGGGCCTGGTGCTTTGCCGTTTGGTAATGATTTCATAACTTCCGTTACCTCCTCAACTGTGATCGGTAAGGACAAGTATTTTCACTGCCCATCCGATAACCAGGCTATTTTACATCCTTCAGGTATTCCATTATTGTTTCCGCAGAGATTGTACATTTTGATGCATATAGTTCTCCATACGTGGCCATGAATTCCCTTAGTATTCCCTGTGGGTCTTGGTGTCCCACCCCAGTGGCATCTCTTACCGCTCTTACAGTCTGTGGCGCGTGCCCTGAACATATTTTAGCAGCCAGTGCTCTCCCCGGTCTACCACCCTCACCATAGGATCTTGCCCTCTGTCGCCTTGTAACACATTTGAGTTCATCTTCTGCATAGTTTCAGTAGTCCGATAGTAAAGTTCTGATTTCAACTAATATCCGTGTGTTTTGTGTACCTTCATATTCCTGCTCCAGTGTACGTATTTTATTCTCTTGCATAGAAATCTGATTCCTAATGTCCTTAAGAATACCCGCCGTAGTACAAATCCCTCGAATAGTAGCCTTAAAGGCTTTCCAAAGGAGGCTTAGATCGTCAGTAGTGGGTTTGTTTAAATCAAAGTAATCTGTGATAGCGTGATGAATAGTATCAAAATACACTGTGTCTAATAAAGCTCTTGCATTAAACCTCCAATTATAAGGTGGTGGTATATAGTTTGGCATGACCATGGAAATCAGTACAGGGTTGTAATCGGACAAAGTTCTGGGCAGATGTCTCACCGATCGTGTCCAAAGTAATATATCATCCGACCCTAACCAGTAGTCTATACGAGACCAGCTTTTGTTTGCTGTTGAGACATGCATTGCCTCTAAATGGGCAGGATTCCTCGACCTCCAAACGTCAGTAAGATGCATGTCCATCATAATATCTTGTAATTTACCCCTCGCCCGTTTGTGCGGTTCTGTGGATGCTCCAGATCTGTCCAGATCATCATGTAGTGTGTTATTAAAATCTCCCCCCCAAATTAAGGGACTGTCTGGTAGGTCATGAAGTTTGCGCCATATTGTCTGATAGAAGTCAGGGTCATCTACATTCGGTCCATACGTACTGATTATGGCCAGTTTTTGCCCCCTCAATGTGCCTGTTAGTATAACGTATCGTCTCTGTTCATCAGATATAGAGGTGTCTATACTATAGTTTAATGCTTTCGTAATTAACATCACAACACCCCTAGAGTATGAGGAGTAAGATGAATTATGGATTGACTCCGCCCATCGTCGTCCAATGGTAGTTTGCAGAGCAATATGCGTCTCTTGGAGGAGAGCGATGTCAATCTGCAACCTGTCAAGGTAAGCAAAAACCTGCCTAATCTTCTTTGGGTTGTTCAATCCCCTTACATTCCAAGTTAACAAGTTCAATTTTGTAGATTGTAGTTTCTCACTTGACATTCCTATCTGACAAATTCCAAATCAGTGTCATGTATAGCTTACAACTTATAGCATTGTCATTTTGCAAAAAAACCTTATACATGGAGTATGCCACAACCTTTTCCCAGATTTCAGCGATGTCTCTTAAGTACATTGGTCTGTTTAACTGTTCATAACACCCCTCCCCCCTCCCCCTGCCCCCCCACTTCAGCAGCCCAATCATGCCAAAGACAATCCCCTATTTCAACAGCCAACATATCCCAATTTTTGATTGGGGAGCACCCGCTTGGGGGGTCCAACAGATGCACACAACTCCATCCAACTTAATGGATGTGGTCAGGTGTATTTCAGTAATGCAGACTCAACATTAACCAATATATATAGTTTGCATAGTGACCTTCAGATACATATTCCTGTCCCAGTTGGTGATTCTTTACAACTTTGTTATCCCTCCATCTCCAACCCTGCATAAATCACTTAGGAACCCAGCTTGTACATTTGGAAATCGGCTGGCCTGTTAATACACTCGACAGCGGGTATCTCGTACTCACAGTATCATATCACATATATAGCTCGTTTAAGTCCACAGCTGAGATACAGTTTAGTGCATTACTCTGATAGTTACTATAATACATGGAAAAGTCCCATGATAGTTACCACACAGAATTACCACCTCTTTGTAAGGGAAAATCTATATACATATTTTGCAGCCACAGTCTTCAGATACGAGATATCTGCTCCGTTCATGCTCAGAAGTATGATAGGTGACCATTGGTCATTGTAACCGCGGGGATGCTCTTTACGTTAGTAAATCAGGTTACATAAAGAGCCGTTCCCATCCCCCTTCATTAACCTCACAGGTTGTTCAGGTCCAATGACCGCACTACCCTACCTTTCATGTGTCAATACTGTTTGCCTCTATTTTTTAACCTTATACTTTACCAACTTCCACCATGGAAAATCAACAACAGCTGACGTCTCTGCAGCTACCTATTCCGAGTCCTGGTTGCGCTCCTGTCTTTGCTGCTCCTTTCATCTCCAATTAAGGGGTCCATTATGATGTCGGGGGGATTGCCTCCGCCAGGCTGGCGGTAGCCACCGCCGGCCTGGCGGAGGCAATCTGCCCGACATCCATTGCCAAATCCCCCCCCGCCATATTAGGATGGCGGGGGGGACCGCAGCGGTGAAAATCACCGCCCGCCTGTTTTCCGCCCCGGTGGCCTTGCGGCCGGGGCGGAATATGTTTAATATGGTGGCGGTGTCTGTTAGACACCGCCAGCCATATTACAATGCGCATTCTGGCACGGAAAGGCAGGCGGAGTCCCCCTGCAGGGGCCCGTTGCGGGCCCCCAGGGACTCCGTGGGGGTGGGGGGTGCACATGGGGGGTACCTATGGTACCCCCCTGCATTTCAATGCACAACATAACAGGCACCTCGCGGTGCCTGTCATGTTGTGCATTGAAATGCACAACGTGCACTTTACACATGGCAGCGGGCGGAGATTTCTGCTCCGCCCGCCGCAATAGCACCCATACAGGATGCGCCCGCCTGTGTGGCAGGCGCATCCTAATGCCCTGGTCGTGACCCCCGCCCTTAAGGTGGGCGGTCCCGAGTCCCGATGTGATGGCGGGTGGACTAAGTCCGCCCGTCATCATAATGGACCCCTAAGTTTCTTCAGAAAATATTGTGCTGCTGCTGGTGTTTGGAGAACTGTAGCTCGGCCCTCGTGCATAAACTTTAGTCGGGCTGGGTATAGCATGGCATATTCTATTCCTAGTTCCCGTAGTTTCTTCTTTGCCGGATTGAATTCCCCAGGTGCAAGCTGAACCGACATAGTGAAGTCCGGGTAGAACTCCAGTGCATTTCCCTGATAATTCATCTGTTGCGGTTCACAAGCCATTCCTAAAATCACATCACGATCTCTATAATTGAGGACTCGGGCTATTATGATACAGGGAGTGGCGCCAGGTTTCGGTCGTGGAGCCAGCGATCGATGTGCCCTTTCCACCAGGAAGACAGCTGAGAGATGTTTTGCACCAAAAACGCTTTGTATCATTTTCTTCACATACGTTTCCATCTTTCAAAAATTCGTGGATTCTGGAAATCCCGCGATTCTAATATTATTGCGGCGAGATCTCGCTTCCAAATCCTCCTCTTTGTTCCTAATGTTGTCTAATAGCTAAAACCATCTCTGCGCATTTTTGCGTTGTACCATGCGATTCGTCTTCCACCGCCGATATTCTCGTTTCCGCCTCTACCAATCTCTCCCCGTGCTTGTCCAGTTTAGCCGCCATATTGTCTACTCGTAAAGTGATGGTGCCTAATTTTCCATTTATATCCTGTAGACTCCGCTGGATTGCCTGCAATACCCCTTCCATGCTTGCACCGGGGGTCTGGTCAGTGTCTAGTGCAGTATCCGAGTGCTGCATTGCACCTCTACTGCTCTTTTTGGCTTCGAACAGCAATTTAGATTGTTGTTTGTCAGGTTTCCCCATTGCCGCTTTGGTTACACAGCTTAGACTTGATTTCGAAGCACTGCAGCTGTACCCGAGGTGCGTATTAGGTATCACTCCTCTTACTCCTCAACAGACAGCCAGTGTCTCTATGTGGCTCCGCTGGAGTCCAACAAACTCCTCGGTGTAGGGATTTTCTCCAACATTCAGACGCAGGCGCTACAATCACTGAGGGTCACCGCCCCTTCCTGAAGCCTGTTCTACTGTGCCCAGCACCAGAGCAGTTAGAAATAGTGTTGAAGATTCAATTGCTTTGTGACCCTTTTTGTTTTGTCATTGTGTTTCCCGTTCTGTAGGCAAGCAAGAACCAGCTTTGCAAGTGGGTCGCAGGGCCTGTCATCCATACTCCACAGCCGCTACCCTGCCGTCGCAGTATCCATTTAGGGCTCCGCAGCCCTGCTGCCTTCAATGTATGGGGATACTGTATTAGTGTGCAATACACATGAAATGCAGCCAGCTTAAATATGCAATGGGCAGGTTACTCAGCTGCCGTGCTAATAAATGTGCTGTTGGGCATACACTTCACAGAACAAGTTGCTATATACTATTGGTTCACTGTGTAACTTGTTCCAAAGGCCGATCATTCTGGAGCCACCCGCCATTTTGCGTTGAGGTCTGGTTAACCTCGTCGCCATAACCCCGTGTCTCCCTGCAATATCGCTTGTGCCTCTATATCACAGTCCGTTAGAGCTGCAACCCCGTATGCATGTCAGGCGCAGTGTCTAGTTCTTTGTATGCGCCGCTCTCGTGGGGTCTTCACCGCGCTCGGTCCGGTGTTCAGACACTGCAGGGCGCCGCCATCTTAGCTAACACAGGGCTTTACACAGAGTACGCTTTCGTTACCAAATTTCGTCCACTCACTCCGTTTTTACAGGCTGCTGTTGCTCTTTCCCCACTCTTTGCACCTTCCGATTTACAGCACTGGCATTTGAGATTAATGATTCGTCCGCACGTTGCTGGAAATCGCCATATCTTTTACCCGACCGGCGGAGCTGTCTCACAAGTCAGCCATTCCGCTGAGCGCCCTCTAGCGCCCCCTTGAACAGCAATTCTGAAGTTGTTTTAGGGATGAAATGGAATGACCTTTTTTAGAAGAGATAACTGGTACCAGAGAGTTTTTTTTGGCAATGTGCTCCTTGAGAGTGGGATTGGTGTCCAGAGTGAATCTAAGTAACTTGGCATTCAGTGAAACATCTGGGTTCAAAGCCATCATAGTACTTCTTGGAGCCAGGTTTGTACTATTTTATGTATGTTTTTTGACAAATAACTGGAATTCTGACTTGGCTTGGTCTAGCTTCAGGTAGGCGCTGGTCATCCAAGTCCGGATGATGTGCGTGCAGTGTTTGAGGCATGCAATGTCTGAAGTTGAGGAGACTTTCAAGGAGTGTTGTATATCATTGGCATTTTGCAGATGCTTGATGTTATCTGTGATTGGAGCACCAAGTGGTTCCATATAGAGGATGAAGTTCACAGGGGACAGTGTGGAACCCTGGGGCTTCGTATGTGATGGAAATCTTTTGGGGTCTGTAAGAGCCCATGCAAACAAACTGGTGTCAGCTAGAAATACAGGTGTAACAATATAAAATTTGAAGGAACATGATTTTAGAATGATAAACAAATTGCAATAATTATTATTTACAAAAAAACACTTCCTTCACATAAAAGAACTAACATACAATAAAATATGAGAATAATACACTAACAAATTCCCACCGAATAACTAATTAAAATATAGAATTATTCACAACTTTGTAGCTGAAGTGCTCTGTAGACAATATTTCCTCCATAACAAAGTATAATGCATCATACAATTGTAAAGCATATAGCCCAAAAATTGCAAAAATACAAACAAAATGTACATAACATGTAATCTAAAAAGACATATGGCTTGTTGTTGATGAAAATGGAGTGTAAACATCTGGAATGCCTTAGAGCAGGAATTAGTCAATCGATAAAACTAATTATCTGAGAGCTCTAAAGAAGTACCATAAAGCAATCAGACCCACAAATGCCCAATTTTCCTCTCAGAAAATTGAGATGAACAAAAATTATTTGAGGGAATTTTTGGGATAGTAAAGTCTCTTATCTCTAACGTTTCTCAGTTTGCATCACTCCTTTAGTAAAAACTTGCAATGAAATTGAGCAATTTTTCTCAGAGAAAATTGCGGAAATCTACATAGCCTTTTCGGAAAAAGCTAGGCATCACCCAGTTTCAATCTCTTGGCAATTACCTTTAGCCTCCTGTGGGGGATTTCTGAATATACCCTCTCTATCTGTAGCAGAGACTCATGCCCTTGCTGCTAAAGTAATATTGGGTTCTCTGCCTCACCTACCATGCTAGAATGGGGAATGGAAGCTATTCTTCCCACGCTCTCTGAATTGCTTAAGCTGTCCTTTTGCTTTTTTTCAGGTTCCTTCCCAATGGAAACACACTACAGTGGTCCCACTTTTGAAGCAGCCCTCCAAACCAGAGATTTTCAGACCTAATTCCTTGTTACCTTGTTTTGCTAAAATTGATGCGATATATCAAGGAGAAAGGTCTTCTACATGAGACTCAGTCCGGATTTAGACCAAGCTACAGCTCGGAATACGCACTCTTATTGGCCTCAGAATCTTTGAGACTCATTGCTGATGAGGGTAAGACAGCTTCCCTGGTCATGTTGGGCCAGAGTGCCGCCTTCAACACTGTGTCCCATGGTCTTCTATCGGAACGACTGTGGCAATACGGAGTTGGAGTTAGGGCTATTGAATGGCTGACAGACCATCTTCAAAATCAGACTTTTCCGGTGCTACTACAGCCTTGCACTTCTGAGATCCTCCCTTTGCAGCAGGGAGTGCCACACAGCTCTGCCTTGAGTCTGACTTTATTTTACCTATATATGCACCCCTTACCTGATGTGATCGAGCATCATGGTGTTGAAATCATATCGTATGCTGATGACACTCAGCTAATCATCACTCTAGCACAGGGTGAAGGCACTGCAGCGGACAGTTTCAGAGCTTGTTTGGTCGACTTAGCCTAATGGAAGGACACTAGCTACCTGAGGCTCAATGCCGAAAATAATGAAGTCATGATCTTAGGAGAACAACCTTCTATCGGGTGATATGCCTGGTGGCCAGACAACCTAGGCCTGACACTCACCCCCAAACATCTGGGTTTTATGTTTGATTGCACCTTGTCCTTAGACAGCCAGGTAAATTTCCTGGCTGGAACATGTTTTGACATCTAAACAATGCTACAAAAGAGTGTGGGGCTCCTTCCTGAGACGGCAAGAAAGACAGTGGTTCTGGCTCTCTTGGTGTCCAGACTATATTATTGTAACATACTCTCTCTTGGGGTTCCCCAGGACAGACTGAAAAGCTCCAGAGAGTCCAGACTGTGGCAGCACGGATGCTCTTAAATATTTCCAGATAGTCTCCCACTGGTACTGGCCTTTATAAGCTCTATTAGCTCTCTATCAGAGAAAGAGTCTCTTTCGAAGCACTTAGTATCTGCCACAAAATCTTGAATCAGAAAAGTCCTTGCTGTCTTTTTCCCCTCATTAAACTTTACCACCAATACACATTTTAGGTCCTCAGAAACAGCTATGACTGTGATTCCTAAGATAAAAAGAGTATGTCTGGTCAGTGGCTCCTTTAGCTAAATGGCAGCAAGAATGTGGAACTCTCTCCCTCTTGAATACTCTGAAACCATGTTCCGAAAAAAAATTAAAACCTGGTTCTTCAGACAACTTTAAGTAGTATGCTGTGGAACCCTTGTGGCCTGTGGATGCTTAGCATGGGGACACTCCGAATGGATTAACAATGCACATTTTAAAAACTCATAACATAGCATAAAATGTACAAAAAAAGCTGAATTAGGCCTACTGCATGCACCTTAAATAACTATGTCAAAAGCAAACCCTAACCATATCCTAAAAAACATATAGACATACAGATGTCCACCCTACTAACAAAATACCACTCCCCCTAGACATACTATGCATAGAATATGTATTAAAGTTAAACTTACCTTTAAGGGAAATGAGCATTGAGGTACCTGTCCAAAATAATGAAAACAAATTCCGTAATAAAGCAAGCTGTAAAAAAAAATGGCAGAATAACAGAAATGAACAGAAAATACTTTCTTACCATTCATACCAATACAGTAAATAGAAGCAAATAAGTTATTATTATTCTACAAAAATGAAAAAAAAAGATGTGTGAAAGCTGTAAAGATGTGTAAAAATTGGTTAAAAACTGTCTTCTAAAATATGTAAAAAATACTGCCTTTAGAATCAATCGTTTTTGTTGTGCGGGAATCAGGTAGGGTAGACACAGCTTCCTGCCTACATCACAAGGCCGGCAGAGCGGATCTCTACACAGGTGTACACAGCTTTCTGGCCAACCACCCGGAGGCCGGCAGCGGAAGAGGCAGTCGTAATTAACAGCCATACCTTATCCCTTTCAAGGGAAACTACAATACAACAACACTAACTAAAGCAAAGGTAGAACAAACCTCACTCCCCACCCCTCTCTGCACCAGCTCCAATTTACCCTCTAGAATCTTTCTCAGGGAATGAGGCGTAGCCGTGTCAAGCACTGCATTGGTAAGTGTTGGTAAGGGGTTATAGTGGTAGGAGTCTAAGGATCTGCAGGTATTTCGGATACCCAAAGGTGCCCACAGCTTTGTATATTCTTTGCCCCTACCCTCTACACTAAGCGTCATACGCTCCATAACCAATAGCTGCCATAAGCGGTGTATCCACTCCAAACTCTCAGGAACAGAGGATGTCCCCCACTTCGCCAAAATAACCTGCCGCGCAGCGAGCAGCGCCACCGCCAGTGCAATCTGTCTGCCTCTGATAGATTTCAATGGAAAGGTTTTAGGGTGAGACAAACCTAACAGCAAATAATCAGGAGAACGAGGCAGCGCAATCCGGAAAGCTTCACCAATATCATCTAGGACCGCCTTCCAATAGCGTACCAATTTCGGACAGTGCCAAAGTGGGTGAACCAGTGTTCCCCTCACCCCGCAACCCCGCCAACAGAGATCGGATTTGCGTTAGTCCCAACCGTGGACCCGAGCAGGCGTGTAATACCAATACGTAACTACCTTAAAGGCAGACTCTGCCCACGCTGTATTATATGCAGTGTGATGCGCTATATATAGTTCACGCTCCCATTCCTTATGAGTCAGGGGCCTGCCCAGTTCGGTCTCCCAACACAACCTTTCTGAAACTGGGATGGTGCAATGAGCTAAAAAATGGTGTTGGATCTAGCCCTGATCTCTTGACTGGGTGAGAGTATTCTGCTTAATTCAGAGACTCTGTCCATCACCACCCCTTGTTGTAAATATTTCCCAACACACCTGAGCTTTAGTACGAGTTTGCACGGAGCATGCCCTGAGCATGGCATACAGTTCCGATATAAGCCTGCGGTCATCCTTTTTGAGCACAAGCCATTGTTCGAATGCTGTGAGTGGACGGGACATGCGGGAGAAATTGGCGGGCCTCGTAAACCAGTGCGCGAGCTGACTGTAGAGAAATGCATCTGAGGGTAGTAAATCATAGTCTTTGCGCAACTGTGCAAACGGAATCAGACCTTCAGTATCAAATAGGGAATCAACCCTCTTACACCCCTCCTCTCGCCACCTCTCGAATACAGCCGACGCTTGACCTGGGAGAAAGTCTGGGTTATCAACAATGGGTGTCATTGGTGAAGGAAACAACATGCACCCCTTCCTTAAAGCTACGCAATCCCAAACCTTGAGTGTAGTTGAGGTAACCGGGGAGGAATAGAGTCCCCTCGTTCTATCTTTTCGAGGTAACCACAGCTCCCGCCAGATGTTCACCCCCGCAACAGACTGGTCCATGAAATTCCAGTGCTTGCTAGACAGTGGCCTATTCCATTCCACCAAATAACGCAAACAGGCCACTTGATAATAACCCTCAACGAGCGGGAGGCCCAGACCTCCCTGTGCTTTCAAGGCCGTCATCTGCGTGAGGGAGAGGCAAGGCTTCCTGCCTTCCCAAACAAACTTGGTAATAAGAGATTGTAATTTCCTAAGCGCCCCAGGGGGCGGCATCATGGAGAGCATCTGGGAAAGGTATAAGATGCGGGGAAGCACTTTTATTTTCCCCACCGCTACCCTCCCAAACCACGCCAGCCGGAGACGTGACCAGGCGTCCAGCGCCTTGGCAGTGTGGTCCAGCAGCAGGGAATAATTCAGTGACACCATCTTAGCAATAGTCGGGGTAATCTTGAACCCTAGATATGTTAGATCCGTTGGCGCCCATTGGAATGTAAACTCTTGCTGCAATGCCTCCACCTCTTTAAAGGGAACAGAAAGATTCAGGATCTGTGATTTCGCAACATTTATCTTAACACCCGAAAGTTCATCCAACAAAGCAGGCAGGGACCTCCGTGGCTGAGTCAACGAGAGGATCACATCGTCTGCATACAAACTAAGCTTGTGCACGTCCGACCTGAATTTGAGACCCACTACATTCGGGTTCGCATGGACCCGCTGAGCAAAAGGCTCCATATAGAGCGCAAATAAAAGTAGGGACAGGGGACCAACAGGTACTCCCAATTGACCCAATTGAAGGCCTTCTCCACGTCTATGGACAAGAGAAAGGCCAGCTTCTGGGAGCAGTGGGAACTATCGATAAGGTGCAGCAATCTTTTGGAATTGTCTCCCCCTTGTCTAGAGGGAATGAAGCCCGACTGATGTAGGTCAATCATCCCTTCCATGAGAGGGTGAAGGCGCGACACCAAAATGCCTCCAAACAATTTAGCATCAATATTATGAAGCGAAATGGGTTGGTAGGAGCCACATAAGCTCAAGTCTTTCCCCGGCTTCAAAATGACTGAGATCGCTGCCTCCAACATCGAGGGCGACACCTCTCCTCTGTCGAGGAAAGAGTTAAACAATCGGGTCAGAAAAGGACCCAGCTCCACACAAAATGTCTTATAAAATATAGACAAGAAGCCATCTGGACCCGGTGACTTAGCAACTTTCAACCTAGAAATAGCAGATATCACCTCCTCTACATGGATACCTGAAAACAGGTCCTCCGAGACAGATTTAGGGAGCGGGGTTATCTCGCATGCAGCCCAGTATGGCATTGGGTCCTGCGGGGACAGAATTTGCTCCGAATAAAGGAGGTGATAAAAGCTGTGAAACGTGTCAACAATCCGATCGTCAGCAGACTGGTCCACTCCGGAATGGTCTCTCACTGATTGGATCAAGGACTTCTACGTCTGAACTCGCAATCTATGGGCCAACATCTACCCGCATTTATCGCTGCTCAAAAAGAATTTATTACGCAACCGAAGAAGAGCATGCTCTGCTCTGTCTATATCATGGTGTTTTAGCATAAGTCTATGCTTTTCCAACTTTCGCCACACACGCGAGGCCCCCGAATGCTTGTGGATCGCCTGAAGCTCACCCACCTTCCTCTCCAATTCCTCTCGCTTTTCCATTCGCATGGTATTATATGTTGCCGCAATCGCTATAAACTCACCATGTGTCACCAATTTCAGAGCCTCTCACACTGCCGAAAGAGGAGTGGACCCATCGTCGTTTGCCTGAGAATACTGCACTATGGTGTTGTGCACCCACTGAATTATCGCCTCAGAGTCAAGCAAGCTATTGCGCAGTCTCCAACCGGGGGGGGGGACGTTCGTGAGCGAAGCGCAGGAAGTAAGACAGATGGAGCCCGGAGCTATCTCCGAGGAATGCAAGGTGCCCATGAGAGCAGTGGATGCTAGAAAATGGTCAATGCGCGCATTAGTTTTGTGTACCGCAAAATAATATGTGTAGTCTCGTTCACCTGGATGTTGCTTGTGCCACACATCATGCAAGCCCCTATCCTCCAACCACCCCTTCCCACCCAATGACAGAGCCCCAGCCTGATGTGATCGCTGCCCCAACCTGTCAAGGTCCACATTCATAACTAGATTGAGATCGCCCCCTACTAGAATCGCCGCATCCGGGGAAGTGAGGATTTCTGATAAGGCGGAAAGCAGGAAGGGTTCTTGTTTCTCGTTAGTGGCAGAGAGAGAGCCCAGCATCAGATGCGATTACCCCCATTGCACCTTAATGAAAAAAAATACTGCCTTTAATTGAAAAATCGTTTACGTATATTGTTTTTAATATATACAATATAGAAAAAATGTCAATATAAATGAAAAAATATAAAAACTTTAAGTTAACAATGTTAACACCAATATGCATGTAAATGTGTATGAAAACGGTTAAAAAGATACGTATGCACATAAATAATTTTTTATGATCGCACATTGAAGCACGAGTATTTATAATAAAACTGTTACCATAAAATGTGTTCTTTTTTATTTAGAAATGTTTCAAAATTTAACCATGAAAAATTGTAAACAGTTTAAATTACAATTAAAAAAAATCAAATTACCTACACACCAATCTAGTTAACTTAATTAAATACTATTTTTATTACATATATTAAGTATTCCCACTTCTAACTTAACCACATTGAGGAACATGTTGGGCTTTGAGTGGCGGCTAGATTTACTATTCCTGTTCAAACATCGACCACTACGGGCAAAGTGTTGACCTTTGGGGGGGTGCAGATTTACTATTCCCACTCCAAAGTTACACACATTGGGCAAAGTTCTGAACTTTGAGGGGGTTGGAATTTGTGGGGTTTATATTTACTTTTTCTACTCCAAACATAACAACACTGGGGAAAGTGTTGGACTGTGGGGAACAGATTTACTATTCTGCCTCCAATCTTAACCACAATGGGAAAGTGTGGAAAATTATGGGAATACATTTAATATTCCCATTTGAAAATTAACATATTGAGGAAAGTGTAGGAATTTGGTGAGATGGTTTATGTTTACTATTCCTACACCAAACCTAACCACATTATGAAAAGTGTTGGACTTTGAAAAGTGTAACATTAACTCTTCCCACTCCAAACTTGATCACAATGTGGAAAGTGATGGACTTTGGAAAGGGGCGGCGGTAAGGAAGGGAGGGGGTTAGATTCCCATCTTAACCAAATTGTGGAAAATGTTGGACTGGGGAAGGGGGATAGATTTACAATTTTGATTCCAAACATAGCCATATTAGGAAAAGTGTTGGACTTCAGGGAGTTACATTAACTATTCCCACTACAGACTTTACATTTGGGAAAGTTTAACATTTTTTAGGGTGGGGGGCACATTTAATATCCACAGTACAATTTTAACCACATTCTGTCAAATCAAAAACGTAGAGATTTTTTTTAACAAAAATTAACTCAATTTCTTAAAATTAGAAACTTATGCTTACAAACAAATTATTTAAAAAACAACCAAAAAACATTAAAACAAAAATACCAATTAGGATAAAATAAACAGTCAAATACAAATTAAAAACAAATCACAAGAGCAAAAATATAAATATTTTACATCTAAATAAAAAATCAAAATAATGAGACACGATTTCAGAAATACATTCAAAGTATAATTTAAACTTAATGAAATATTCAATATTTAATTGCAAAAATATCAGAAACAAAGGAAACTGCAAACTAAAAATGACTAAACAATAAGAATTTAAAATATTACAAAATAAATAATTATTCGAAAAATGTGAATCAATCTTAAATTACCATGAACACAAGAACAAAATTCATAAACTTAAAATATAACAAATTTAAATAACATTAATATAAAAATAAAATGAAACACTTCTTACCCTATCCCTATCTACCCTATTACCTGTCCATAAAACATTTAAATGTAATGTACAAAAGAAAAATATTAAATATAACAATATTAAATAACAAGATAACAATTATACTCTTACCTGCAATAACATATCACATCATATAAATGACCTCTCAATATATAATACAGCAGCAATATCAATGACTGACAATATTTTGGACGCAATATTAATTTTGTGCACTTTGGAATTATTTTAAATCAATAGAAAAAGCATATCACTGTAGTGAAATAAAATTCTTTTGTCTAGTCCTTGAGCTGTTCTTTTTTACCTTACCAATCTAAATTTCTTAGTGAGTGTCAGAGGCAGAGTGAATTAATTTCCAATTTCATATGTTGCTAAGTTACATAAATGTAATGCATACACACTCTACTACTATCAATACACAATTTCTATTGCATTATACATTTCAATTTCATGTAGCAAAATACGTTATCAGCAGCATTCACTTTTTTTAAAATATTTTTTTATTGAGGTCCTAGATGAGCCACAGTAATACAAAATACAGATCAATCACATTGAAAGGCAAAGAATAATGGGTAAAGCATCACTAAAGGGGCAGCTGGATGCAGCCAAATAGGATAAAGCAAAACACAAAGAATAAAAAAACGAATAATACACAGACTATGGAGATGGGTGGTCATGACCAGACTGAATTTGAAGACGATATCCCCTAAATGGCTCCCAGATCTTCCAGAGCCAAATATGACAGTCATCATTATCGATAATTAGGAACTCTAAGAGACCCATATGGATAGATTCATGCCACCAAGTCATGGGCTTCGGGGCCTGGGTCAATAACCAGTGTTTGACCAAAATCAGGCAAGCTAAGGCAATAGCAAATTGGTAGATATCACTTGGATGACCGGATATAGCAGATGTGTGGTCTAGTGTGATTAGTGTGGAGTTTCACCTAAAGGTGATCAGACAAAGTGAATAAAGCTTACAGAAAACAGTCTGCCAATATTAAAAAATAAAAGGACAGGTGGCAAACATGTGAACAGAATCAGTCCAGTTGCAAGAATACTGAAAGCACTTAAAATCCTGTCTCAATCTCCTGACAAATAAACAAGGAGTATAAAAAAGCATTGATAAATTTAAATAGATGAGATTTGACCCGGAAGAAGTTCAGTACCGTTTGTGAAAAGTCTTATGTCAACGGGGGTAACTACAACCTCAAGAAGTGGGCTCCACTTATCGGCCATGGTCTGAAAGATATCAGAGAAAAACCAAAGGTGATGATGGACGGAGCGTTGACAATACAAACACTCACCCCCAATCAACTGATCTGGGTTTAATCCATCTCCGTTCTTTAGCTAACTCCGCCACCCCAGTTCAAACATGGCCATATGCAAATCAGTCTGACCCTGTGCCTCATGGGAACAGTCCAGCCCGAACTGCCAAGCCATGTCTTCCCTGGACCAGAATCAAGCTTCCCAGGACCGGTATCAGGCCATGTTTGAACCTCTGCCTGCAGAATCGTAAATAATCCCAGAAAGTATTTAGCTGAACAGCCTATATCTTTCTCCTTCTGACCCCTAATAAAGTGCAGAATTTGCGAATAGCCAGAGTGGGAGACAGAATAGTGCTGAGACAGCATCTCAAAGGGGAGAAGACTATTGCCCTCATAGAAACAGTCCAGTGTGAATAAATACGATGCCTGCCAGTAGTCAATAAAACGTTCATGAACTTGCCAAGGAAAATTGGGATTATACCCCAAATAGGAGTAAAAATTAAATAGGGTAACCCCCAAGATCTGCTGTTTGACAAAGACCATATAGATTCGAAGACCTTGAGTGTCTTAAACCATGACCTCTTAAAATTGACCATGTCAATTATGATCAATATTACAGCAGCAATATTAATGATTGACAATAATTTTGACACAATATTAATTTTGTACATTCTAGAATTATTTCAAATCAATAAAACACCCATATCACTGTGGTGATACAATAAAAACATTTTCTCTAGTCCTTGAGCTGTTCTTTTTTACCTTAACAATCTAAATTCTAAGTGAGTGTCAGAGACAGAATGAATTTCATATTTCATATGTTACTAAGTTGCATAAATGCAATGCATACACACTCTGCTATTATCAATACATATTTTCTATTGCAGTATACATTTAAATTTCTTCATGTAGGAAAAATATTTTATTAGCATTCACATAGAACAGTCAAATCAATCAATAGACTTTCTCAAAAGAAAAAAAACATGCACAATAATCAAAAACTTTTATGGAAAAGCGATTATCATGTGGTCTGGGGTGAATCACGTGAAGCTACATAATTGGGGACCCATCTTTCTTAGATCAAACACCTCATCTATAGGCCTCTAGGCAACTCATCGCTATGGAAGGATCTGGGGCCAGGCTCACTTTGATATCTGTGTCTACCCTGGGCATGATTTCTTTTCAAGAAGCATACTCAAGGATACTAGCTTGCACCAGGATTACTAAAACAAGTGTCAGGAGGGGGCCAATGAAAAAGCATGTCACCAAAGGCTGGGTGAAAACTTTTCATCCTGTAACAAGTGCTTGAATTTGTTTTGCAGAGCTACTATAGTGCTTCTATGGCCTTTCAAGTCTTGAGCAAGGAGTGTTTCTGTGGTTCCTATCTTAATGATCACCTTTCCAATCAATTATGTCTAAGGGCCTTATTCCGAGTTCGATGGTCCTAGGACCACTGTGCTTGCGTTGGCGATCTGACCACTGCCACAACTGCCGGTCCACCCCCCATATTTCGAGTGTGGAGGTCGCACTGCTGCCTCCGCCAGGATCCAGGATGCTGCGGCAGTGGCACAGCGGAAATGGGAAGGAATATGCTGGCGGTGCCACTGTGGCACCGCTGAGCATATTCCAAGTTGCATTTCTACTTCCCATATCATGGCGGTGAGCCTGCCCTGAAAAGGGTGGTGGAGATGCAATTAAGGGGGCCCTAACAGGGCTCTCTGCCACTTCTGGCCTAGAGGTGAATGCGGGGGGTACATGTGGTGTCCCCTGGAATTGCACCCCCATTCCTGCACAGTGTGGCATGCAAAACATGGTGCATGCCACAAAGTGCAGGAACATGCTGTAGGCACTGACTATCCCGCCTCTGCAAGGTGCCCGAATTTGCCTGATGCTTTAGGGCTTAGGTTTTTTTCTTAGAGCTGCTTATTACAAATTTGGCAAAAAAAAAGTTTCTGTGCCAAAATTCTACCTTTAACGAAGTTATACAGCATAATGACTTCTCATTTCCTGGCTCCTAGAAGCTCACCTGATGAAGGCATACATTGAAGGAACTTACATCATATAAACGCTTTGAAAAAAGATTAATAGATTTCAAACTGCCTCTCTCTTTCAGCTAGCTGATAGACAACTTTACTGAGATTTCTTATAAAGACAATATGTACCCTCCTCAACCATGGCATGGTTACTGCACAAATATTATGTTGATCAAAAGTGAAATAAAAGAAAGGGCAGAAAGTGACCATCACCCCCAAACTTTTATCCTGCTCATAAACACCGTAAAATCTGGTAAAAATAACCCGGTGACCAAAAGAACTCAATGTTATAATTTAAAACTTATCAATTGTAATAAGGAAAGCATTGGTGAAATTATGGGGACATGTGCCAGCCTACTGGAGAGTTTCAACGCCGAACCATCGAGCATAAAGGCCTGAGGGTCACTTATTTATGAACTTAGGGGCCTATTAGGATGGTGGACGGACCTGCGTCCGTCCGCCACCCCAGAGGTGGAGGGACCGTCCGCAGGGGCAGCGGCAGCGGCGGTCCCTCCGTGCGAATTAGGATGTGACCGCCACCCTGACAGTCACATCCTGTATTTTTAACATTGCGGCAGGTGCTGCTTCAAGCAGCACCCGCCGAAATGTTAAAACTGCAAGCAGTGCATTTGCATGCACAAAGCGGCAGGCACCGCGCGGTGCCTGCCGCTTCGTGCATGCAAATGCAGGGGGGTACCATAGGTACCCCCCATGTGCACCCCCCCTTCACCCTGGGGGCCTGCAACGGGCTCCCAAAGAAAAGACAGTATGCCTTTTCGTGGCGGCATTGCCTCCGCGGAAAGGCATGTCCCTGGGCAAATCCTAATATGGCTGGCGGTGTCTGATAGACACCGCCACCATATTAGAGCTTTTCCGCCGCGGTCTCGCGGCGGAAAAGTGGCAGCGGTGAATCCGCATCCTCCGGGCCGGCGGTGGCTTCCGCCGGCCCGAAGGATGCGGATTCACCGCAATCATAATCGGCCCCTAAATATCAAATTTTCCTGACAGGGCAATGACCACAAAGCAGGCAGATCAACAGGGGCAGTTTAGTTCATTAACAGCTTAAAGACAAAATAAAAAACATCTAAACAAGCTCCTAAGACAACTGCGAACCAGGGGCTCTGAACACTCCCAGGAAATCATCACGCTAATAGCAAGAACCAGAAAAGAACTAAAAAGGAACATCATGGCAGCCAAGAAAGAGTATAAAGAACATTTCTGGTCAAAACTTCTCCACGCCTGCAAACAAAAAGACTCTAAGCTTTTCTTGGAAAACATCAATCAACCATCAAACGGAAAGAACTGTCACTACCATTCGGACATAATGGAGAATACTTGGAGAGCCCACATCGAACTCACATACAATGTTATTACACTTTCAGACACAATTAATAATGGAACACCAACAGGGAAAGGGGAAGTTTCAGCAGCAACAGTCCAGGATACAACTCAGTTAATATCGATGGAATTCCCTCAGCGTATTTCACAAGCGCAGGTCCTTAAAATCATAAAAAATCTAAGATCTGAAGGACCTCCAGGGCCCAACGGACTGCCAAATGCCCTCTTCCGGCATGATCCACCATTCTGGTTGGGCTACCTTACCCCCCTTTTTTCACAAATTCTAGAGTCTTGCTCGATCCCTGATTACCGGCGAGGAAGTATCTTAGACCCAATACACAAAGCGGGTGCATGTTCTGACACGTCCAATTACAGACTGATTGCATTAATAGATGTCGAGGCAAAAATATATGCATTGAATCTGTTGTTAGAATTACATATTGGGTCAGTCGAACAAACCTGATACCAAACACGCAAACCGGATTCCGGGCAGGGATAGGCACCCTTATGAATATCTCCGCGGTCACCTTCTTAGCGAATCAAGCCCACGCAAAATCCACTACTCTGTATGCGTGCTTCGTAGACCTTAAAGCGGCTTTTGATAAAGCTTTTTTGGAGTCTATTATCAACCTTTATTTACAAACATGGGTTCGCATTCGGAAAGGAGATGGGCACAGCTTGGCAAACAAGATTCCAACAATCAATGGACTACAACAGGGGTGCGTGCTGGACCCTTGTTTATTTAACATCTACACTGCCGACCTCGAGCAGCACCATCGTTCAATACAAACTGATCCCCCAAAACTAGGTATAACACCAATAACTAGCCTCCAATATGCAGACAACATTGTCCTCCTTGCCCAGACACCCATAGGCCTCCAACGATTGATTACTCAATTAGGAGCGTACACCATCTCTGCTCAACTGACGATTAATCATCAGAAAACTAAAGTAATGTGCTTCTCTAAACACCGTAAAACAAAGAACCAACACGGTTTTACTTGGATCTTAGATGAGAAACCTCTGTCCCAGATAGACTCATATAGATATCTCGGGTTGCGACTTGACTATAACCTTAATTTTAAGCAACACTGGGATCTAGGAAAATCAAAATCCAAACACATTTAAAATCCTACAAAAAAAGATTAATGGCAGCTCCACAGGTCATTTGCTTATGGTAATCGCTACAAAATTCCTGCCTTCTATATCATACGGATCAGAAATGCTGACTACGAGCAATGCCACAATCTTGAATACTGCTCAATCTAACCTCTTTAAGCGTTTGTTCCTGATCCCCAGACACATCTCACCGGCACAAATCCGACTGGAGTATGGAATAAAAAACCAGAAACCAGCCAGACAAGGCGCATTGGCCAAATATTATTGGAGGATGAGGGCAGCAGAAGATAACACCATAGCCCGTTACTGTTGGCAGGAGGTTGAAAAACAAGCCAGGCTAAACAATTCTACTTTTAAAGCTTTAAAAGAATCTCTTGCTGCACTACAGCTCGATGAGGCCTGGCTCACTATTACTACTTATTCCGGATTCAAAACCGTAGCGAATAACGCAATCAAATGGACATCACTACTAATGGACAAAACAGCGTTCTCATAAAAACATCATGCTTGGGCGGTGATACAATCTTATCAGACATAGAAACCCCAGCCGTACTTGTCTGAGCATTTTTCACACCAGAAAAAGCATTACTTGACGCTGTTGCAGCTGGGGTCATTCCCTATAAAAGACCTGACCCCGAAATGGAAGCAGACATGGCCGACAAAAGAATGCTGCCTCTGTGGAAAAGGCGAGGAGTCCTTACTCCATTTCTTATGCATTTGCCCATCTTTATTAGTAACTCGAAAAATCGTTCTTCGGGAGTCACTAGGGACAGCACAGATATGGACATGCAGAGCGACATTTATCAATTGCCTTGGAGGCTCATTGATCCAATTGTCCTGCAGAGCCATTACATTCTGGGACATTGTGGTAAAAGAACTGGACAAAGAAGAGAAATCGATTTTAAATTTAACTTTTTGTACCCTTTTCCATCTACACTTTTTACAAACTCTTTTTTTGATCTAACTAGTTGTCTATCGATAAAGGATATTACTTTGCCCTGTGTTTATCTCTAGCTTTAACAACGTTTATCCAATTTAACATGCACAATGGTGGCTTGCCCCACCCTTTTTATGATTTTTTACAAAATCATATAAAAGTATTATTGATTGGTTGATTGTTAATCAAAAGAGGTATAAACCTCATCATAAAGGGAACCGAAAGGCAAATTTGTGCAGATGCAGGGTAATTATCTGGTACATAATACTAGGCCTTTTCATCGGGAAGGAGTCTATATCCACTTCTGCACAATAATGTAATAGGCAATTTAAATTTTGTAGATTTGTAAGAACACTGGGTATAAAAAATATATAAGAGCTCGTTTACTCAAGGCTGAGCCCGTCCGGATTTACCTACATTCTGGATGAGGACTTGATGATGAAGCATGGCACCCTGATGATATGGGTGAGACTCCTTCATGCAAAACTACTTTTATGTGGTGTGTAGACACACAGTAGACATCAAATAAAATCAAATTGTAATGATATGTTCGTAGATATTGTCAAATTTAAATGTTGCTTTCTAGAAGGCTCCATCTCTTTGTGAATAGGCTCCATGATACTAAGGGTTAGAGTTATAAAACTGTCACTAAACATTCACAGATATTGTCAAATTTGAATGTTGCTTTCTAGAAGGCTCCATCTCTTTATGAGTATGTTCCATGATACTAAGGGTCAGATTTTTCAAGACTTAGTGCTGCAAAACAGTGAAGCAAAGTGAGACAAAGTGAGAAAAGTCCTGAAATAGTATTTACTTTTCAATGCAATTTTTTTTTACTCTGGGAAGCTACCGTTTAGGTAGAATAAATAGAACTTTGCTCCATTGCTTCAAGGGGCCGGTCCATGCATGGAACTTGGGCATTCAAATGCTCCCACAAATGGCTTTTGATACAAAGCCAGATCCAGAAAGATTGTCAGATCTCTTGTTTTTTTTTTTTTTTAAGACCAATGGTCCCAAACTTTATTTAAATTCACAGATAAGCCAGTAAGTGTACATACAGTGTCAGAACAACGGGTTATTGCCACAAACAGTACCAAGCAGATTGCACATGTTAACATAGCAGTTATACATGAGTGAAAATAAACAGTTGCTGGTAGAAATGCATTGGTACATAAGTGACTGTGCCAGGGAGTGACTCATGGTGCAGTGCCCGCAGTTCGCAGCACTGCAGAAAGGGCCCAGCGCGTTCAAAAAGAAAAGTCCACAGTCAGTGCATGAAATTGAGTTCCCTGTACAATGCAGCAGAGGATAGAGGCAACAGCATACCTTCCCATGGGTCATGGGTCGCTGGGTGTCCGCTTCCCAGTCCCGGACGTATCTAAGCAGCTCCATGTGAGATATAGACGAGGAGGTGTGGTCGGGCATGATTAGGGGTACAGTATAATCGGCCTCTGTGTCAACCAAAGAGTGAACTGGGAAGTCTAATACAGGGGGGAGGGAAAAACATTCCAAAAAACTGTTGGACTAGCATTCGTGTGTGTGGTAGTGTACCCAGGATCCTAACTGTGTGTGGTGCATCCGATATGGGCCATGCAGGGGCGGGGACAAGTGAGGAGGCGGCGTCGCCGCGGCCGCGAGGCAAGGGGGGGGCACAGGCGGCAGGAAGGCAAATGCGGCAGGGGATGTCTCCGCCACACATGGTCTCGGTCACGGGGGGGGAGGGGGAGGGGGCGTGCGGAGCGGGGGGACAGACAGGGGGGGGGAGGGGGGGTGGGAAAAGGGGGAGGGCAAAGGGGAGGGGGGGGGAGAAGGAAAGGGGCGGCGGAGCCCGTGTTAGATGCGGACAGCAGTCGAGTGAGCCCTCCCTATGTCGCAACGGGACGGCACTCTATTTCGGCTTGTGTGCATGCGTGGTGATACGCAATCAGGGCAACGTCCCAGTCCTGGGCGATCGGGTATTTCCGGAGTCCAGCGGTTTCCTCCCTGTGAAGTGACACACTCTCCGCACAGGCCCAGGTGGCAAAAGAGCGGCACCAGTCCGCAGGGCGCGGTGGGTCGGCACTCTTCCAGCGTCGTGTGATAAGACGCTTGGCCGTGATAAGGCCTAAATCCCAAAAGCGCGCCCGCATCTTGGTCTGTTTGGTCCTCTTGTAGAGTCCCAAGAGGCACACCTCCCAAGTCTTGGGAAGAGTTCCGCCCGTGGCCGCCGTCAACATGTCCGCGACCGCAGACCAGTACGAGGTAAGATGAGCGCAGCTCCAGAGTGCATGCAGGAAGTCCGAGTCTTGGAGGCCGCATCTGGGACACGCCGAGGAAGTGAGTCCGAAGTAACGATTCAGTTTGTCTGGAGATAGATATGCCCGGTGGATGATTTAATACTGTATAATCTTGAATCGTGCATTGCGGGGGACGACCCTGGCGCCCGCTAGAATAGCATTCCACTGGTTGTCTGTCCAGTCTGTGCCACGGTCGGCCATCCACTTGTCCCTCAATCTCCGAGAGGAAAATTGCGTGTGGCTGTGTAAGGCTTGTGCAAGCCAATGCACAAGGTGTGAACCATCTCCCATCACGTGCAGGTATTGGATGAGAAGGTGTGTGGACGGCTCGTGAGATTGTCAGATCTCTTGTTGCATGAAAAAATAATGCCTCCTTGTGGCAGGCACAAAGTTGGAGAAATGTTTTAATTTTTCCTAACATTTGAAGAGTTGTGTGAGTGCTGTACTATACAGCACACATGCAATGTGTGAAATGTAAAAAATATTGCCCTAGCATACGATTTTGTAATGGAAGTGTACCATTGCTATATAGCACACTAATACTTTTCCACTATGGTGCAAAAGTGTGTGCGCTTGGGGTACTAGGCAGCCTTAGTGAGCACCGCCGGTCGGTGGAGAGCGGGCGCCAAATTGGGAGGAGCCTGAAGGGCACTTAGCCCCGAGTCAGCGGTCCAGCTGCGCGAGGCTCCCTCCCATAAATCGCAATGTGTCTACGTAAGCGCAGCGGACGGGAACAGCGGGCGCGAAGATGGCGCACCAAAGGTGCGCCTAAGGTAAGCCCGTCTGCGCCCGTCCACGAACGTTCGGGCCAGGGGCCTCAGATTCTGGCCAAAATTATATTTATACTGCCTCTGACCTACTTACACTTAGACCCCCTGAAAACTTGTGCCCTACTTTACCCTTGCATATATTAAAACGCACCTCCCAGTATGGTATTTCAAAAGTCAAGACCTCAGCAGCTGACTTTAAGCTCAGGAAATTTTCGCGTACTAGCTCCCCTTTGCCTACTAACTCTACGCTGGAGCTTCGGTGTATTTATCTTAATACACGCTCAATGACTAAACATTAGTTGGATATTTTTCTTTTGTTGACCTCTGAAAACCCAGACATTCTCTTTTTAACAGAAACCTGGCTTACTCAAGATTCATTGTCAGATATTCTTGCATCACTCCCCTCTGACTACTATATTATTACGGCCAACCGTCCACCCTGGAAAATAGGTGGGGGAGTAGCCGCCATCATTCTTAAAACTCATAAATTTCGAAAACTTCCATCGTTGTCATTAAGATCGGCACCGATAGCCGGGCTCTGTTACTAGTCTTACTGTATCGTCCCCCTCAATCCATGCCTACCTTTCCTTCGTTATTAGCAGAACAACTGGCTTCTTATGTGACTAACTATTCTAAAATTGTCTTAATTGGGGACCTTAACTACTGGTTCGATAATGTGGCTGTCGATTCCCAGGCAGCAGAACTTAAGGACCTATTATTGGACATGAACCTAACTCAGCATATACACTCTCCCACCCATCAGAAAGGTCACAGTTTGGACCAAATCTGGTCCCATAATCTCTCTTTGTCTCCCCCTCCATACGACCTTGTATTTGGTCAGATTTGGTCAGATCATTTTTTCATACACTTTTCACTTATTGTTAATATGACTATTCAGTCGATGCTGCGGACGGGTGGGGAAATTAGGAAATGGAAGTCCATTAACTTACTGCCATTTTTAGATGCCCTGGCCACTACCCTGCCCTTAGAATGCAAGGATATAGATTTCAGGGAGGAGTTGCTTTCACAATGGCTCCAACAGGCTGCGGATATCCACGCTCCCACTGTGAGTTTTTCCAGATCACGCACAAATGATGCCCATAAATGGTTTACCCCGGAACTGAAGAAGCAAAAGCTTGAACTAAGACAAAAAGAAAGGAAGTGGAGAACTAACTATTTACCACAAGATAAAGAGACTTACTGCTCTGCTCGGAAAACCTATCAAAAGACTATTCTTAAACATAAAACTGATTATTTTTCGGCCAAAATTTTAAACTCACTAAATAAATCCAAGGAGGTGTTCAATATAGTGAACGACCTCTGCAACAGTGACAGAACAGCTCCTCTCGTAATCCCCACACATAAATTATGCAACTCTCTAAATGAGTTCTTTAGAGAGAAAATTATCACTATAAAACAGAGCATAATTAGTTCCCCTGCCCCGATCCTGTTGGATGATATATTTTATAACCCCATTACATTAGATACCCTTCCTTTTATCGATCTTAAAACCTTCTCTGAACTTCTCTCGCGTGTTAAGTCTGGATCACCTGATGATATTTGTCCACCTCACATTTTCAGAGAGATAGGTATGTATGGCTATCCCACAAAGCATTCTCTCTTTTTTAAATGAGTCACTTGCACAGGGCAAGGTACCTAGTAGCTTTAAGAACGCATTGTTAATCCCTCTAACAAAGAAACCTGGTATTGACCCACAAGACCTAACTAATTACAGTCTGATCTCCCTCTTACCTTACTTGTCAAAAATTTTGGAAGCCCATGTCTCTAACTGCCTCTCTAGTTTTATTGTAATGTCTGAATACTTGGAGCCGAATCAGGCAGGCTACCGTCCATGCCATTCTACTGAGACCGTGATACTTGCTGTTCAGAACACTCTTAGATCCAATGCGGACAAAGACATCCATCAGGCTCTTGTGCTCCTTGATTTGTCGGCCGCGTTCGACACAGTAGACTTAATCAGTTAGATTAGGGACTTTTACGGCCCCAAGAACCTCATCTACTTGTGGGGTCCCTCAGGGATCTTCTCTGTCCCCATTATTGTTTAATTTGCACCTTCGCCCATTATTATATTCCCTAAAAAATCACAAAGTTACGATTTTTAATTACGCAGACGATTTGCAACTTGTTTTTTCTTTAAACTCTGCAGATGCTGCGATTGAATTTCAGAACACTATGACCCACATTCAAAGGTGGATGAATCTGAACCACCTCAAACTAAACCCGGGCAAGACATAACTTATCTTGCCCGGGAAGAGTGAAATCAGTTGGGGCACTCATTTTTGGCCACCTAACATGAGGGTTCCACCTACTAAATCGCCCACGGTTAAGAGTTTAGGGGTGATTCTTAGTGAAGATCTGTCACTCAAAGGTCAGATAGGGGCGGTAGTATCATCTAGCTTCTTTCAGCTTAGAAAGATAATGAAAATAGCCCATTTTTTATCTCACTCTGCCCTGATCCAGGTAATTATTGCCCTAGTACTGTCTCGACTTGACTTTTCGAATAGTCTGTACTTAGGACTCCCAGCAGGACAGCTAAAGAGACTGCAATTTGTTCAGAATCAGGCAGCCAGACTCATTTGTAAGCAACCTAAATGACAGTCCATCAGATCCGGTCAAGAAAAACTACACTGGTTACCGGTGGCTCAAAGGATTGCATTTAAGGCTGGCGGCATCATTTTTAAAGCCCTGCAGAGTAAGGGTCCCAAATTCATAAGGAATTTGGTATTTAAGTATGCCCCCTCACGTAACCTTCGCTCTGCTCACAAAGACTTGTTAGTTGTCCCTTTGTTTAAGAAGAAACGCCAGGGAGGCAGTTGTTTTCATTTTCTTCCTGCCTCCCTATGGAATTCTCTACCACTGCCTCTAAGACAGTGTGATGATCTTCTTACTTTTAGACACGCCCTTAAGACGTGGCTTTTTGGACAGGCCTACCCTTAGAGTAGTGTGGAGTGTGCCCTCTAAAGTGCTATGTTGTGTTCCCTAAATTCCGATAGCGCCATGAAGCCCGCGGGCGTACGTGCGCTGAATAAATACATATTAGCATAACATACCATAACATAACCAGTGCAGCGGAAGAGAGCAGCAGCCGGCATATTTTGTAAATATGGCTCTGTGCTACTCTCTCACTGTAGCTCAAAGCAGCACAAGAACGTTGGTTGCTGCGCTGCATAGCGCTATTCTTTTTGTAAACCTGTCCTAGATCCATTAAATGGGCACTTAAATTCAGTGCTGGAAGCTGCTTTTAAGAAATATCTCAAATCCTATTGGTCTACTGCGGCCCATATCATGCCTCTTCACATGAGAAGGTCAGCACATGATGAAAGTTTCATCACATCACATCGATGAAAGTGAAGGAGACCTCACAGCAATAAGACTTGGGGGCATATTACCAACAACTAGCGATATTTATCGCTAAATGCGCTTAGCGACTTTTTTTTTATCGCTGCCTATCGCTGGACATTTTAGCAGAGAAAACATGCTATTAGCAACATTTTTCTCCATAGCGCTAAAATATCCAGCGATAGCGCCGTAATGCGAGAATATCGCTGAGAATACAGCGATATTCTCGCATTAGCGACAAAATGCTCTTAGCCATGTTATCCACCTCCCATTGGATAACATGGCTAAGAACTGGTCAGAGCAGGCGTTAGTTTTTGGCGATAGCGGGAATATTTCCATTGCTACGCCAGCCTTGTGAATAGGCGATAGCGACGTAATCGACTGCTTTCAGTCGCTAACGGGTTGGGTACACCCACTTTGCATGTCATTAGCGATAAATATCGCTGACATGCAAAGCGGGCCCCAAACCGCTCGCTATCACCTTCAAGCTGTCGCTAACTGCTGTTAGTGACAGCTTGATAATAGGGTGATACAATTTTCGCCGCTTAGCGGCCGAAAATGGCCGCTAAACCGGCGAAAAGTGCCTATCGCCCCCCTTGATAATATGCCCCTTGGTTCTCTAGCCATTAATGATCAGGAAAGATTAAAATGTCCAATCTTTCTTGGACTCTCTTTCAATGCTCAGTGACAGGGTTCTGCTTTCTTAGTATTCAATATCACTTATCAGAAGAAAGAGAAGTTTCAGCACTGCCTAAAGAACTGGTACCTCCTGCAGGGATTTTTTAAAGACATTCCCAAGGCAGCAAATATTTCTCTGGAGTACTTTGCCTAATCATTTTTTCAAGATTGGCAGCACCATGCTGACAAGTGACATGGATGCTAATACAAATATAAGAATAGACCTAAAACTAACTATAACTTGTGCCCCGTTATGTACTAATTATACCCTCGCATATTACATCACTCATGACATGTTAAATGACCTAATTGATGATATCCCAGATAATGTCATTGATGGCATCAATCATGATACTGCTATTCACATTACTTAAACAAGCATTTGCAATACAATAGGTCTCGCAGTTGTGAGAGTTTGAGCTTTTGGCATTGTAAATGGCAATGCCTTTTACGCAACAGCGGGCAGCAATATGAACCAGGCTTTGCTTCCAGGTTGTAGATGTTTGCATTAGAGGACAGGCACTTTTTTTTAGGTCCATAGGGAAGTCACCTGAACAGGCTGCTTTTCTGGTGGATGACATTTCAAGGTTGTCTCATTTATTAACCTTAGAAGAATGAACGATTGAGTGAGCACCTGGAAGAATTCACTCTTCCATCTTGTAAGTTAGCTGCAGGCAGTGGGCACGTATTTCAATGCGCTGTTTTTCCACAAGTGGAACTTATGAGAGTGGTTTGTAGAAGTATCTGAGCAGCATGTACCCTGACCCACTGAGCTGTTGTAACAGAATACAAACCTGTGACCTGCAGGTTACTTGCCAAGCTCTGCATGAGGCGCAATAACCCTCCGAACTATGGGGCATATTACCAACCAATAGAGATAATTTTTGTCTCTAACTTATTTAGAGACAAAAATTATCGCCGCAAATCGGCGATTTTTATCGCAGATAAACCTTGCTATTAGCAGTGTTTATCGCAAATGCGATAAAAAACGGCCGCAATGCATGAATATCGCTGAAAAGTCCGCGATATTCATGCATTTTCGAGCAAATGCTCTTAGCCATGTTATCCACCTCCCATTGGATAACATGGCTAAGAACTGCTCCTGGGCAAGTGTTAGCTTTTGGAGATATTCGCGCTTAGCGTGAATATCTCCAAAAGTTGGTAATAGGAGATAGCGATGTTAGCGACTGTTTTCAGTCGCTAACATCTTGGCACGCCCACTTTGCATGTCATTAGTGATAAATATCACTGACATGCAAAGCGGGGCCCAAGATGGTCACTATCTCCTATTAGCTGTCGCTAACTGGTGTTAGCGACAGCTTGGTAATAGGGAGATAATTTTATCTCCGCTTTCTTGGCTTTTAAAGCCAAAAAAGCGGAGATAAAGCCCCTTGATAATATGCCCCTATGTTAGGACAATTTAGCTTGTGGCCAACAGATTACAAGCAATTCTCTGCAACAAATGCTAAATACCCTAATTTGTTTTAATATGTGATCCATAAAGTGAGCTCGAACAGCTTGGTGCGTAGTTTCCTCTAGTCCATCTGTTTGTGGGCGGAGTGTGATAGAATAATGTTTATTTCCTGGCAGGCTGTATGCGTATCTATCGCTGCTATGTCCCGCAGAGTCCCCTGGGTTCCTGTTGTAGCAACCTTCCTCTGCCTCCTGGGCCTTCTGAGACACCTGTGCCTCGTAGCCCGTCCAGAAGGCCGGTTATAACGCTTAATCCGCTGCCTGGTCCTGGCTGGCCTCGGTTGGCCACTGAGGCTGTGCAGTAAATGCCTGCTGCTTACATGGAAATTTGTGAACGCCATGATAGATGCCTCAGCCAGCTAGATGGCTCAGTGAGTTGATTGCTGTAACCTACATGTCACGGTTTCGAATCCAGCAAGGCCATCTCAGCCGTATAGCCTTCCGATGCCAGTAAACTCAGGGGTATATTATCAACAACTAGCGATAATTTTTGTCTCTAACTTGTTTAGAGACAAAAATTATCGCCGCACATCGGCGATTTTTATCGCAGATAAACCTTGCTATTAGCAAGGTTTATCGCAAATGCGATAAAAAACGCCCGCAATGCATGAATATCGCTGAAAAGTCCGCGATATTCATGCATTATCGAGCAAATGCTCTTAGCCATGTTATCCACCTCCCATTGGATAACATGGCTAAGAACTGCTCAGGGCAGGTGTTAGCTTTTGGAGATATTCGCCCTTAGCGCAAATATCTCCAAAAGTTGGTAATAGGAGATAGCGATGTTAGCGACTGTTTCCAGTCGCTAACATCTTGGCACGCCCACTTTGCATATCATTAGTGATAAATATCACTGACATGCAAAGTGGGGCCCATGATGGTCGCTATCTCCTATTAGCTGTCGCTAACTGGTGTTAGCGACAGCTTGGTAATAGGGAGATAATTTTATCTCCGCTTTCTTGGCTTTTAAAGCTAAAAAAGCGGAGATAAAACCCCTTGATAATATACCCCTGAGTACCTTAAAAATTGGCAATAGGCAGATCTGTTGTTCACAGTGCCGAGAAACAAAAATATACAAGGCGCTAAATAAAAAGGAGATTATCCTCACAGACAACGCTTTTCTAAACCTCCCTTCACTACCTGAACCTATAAAACATTCTACAAGTTGCGGGCGCATGGTGGGAATTCTCTGCATGGGAGTGCATTTGACATTCAGTAGCTCGCACGTAAATTTTTTAAGCAGGACACCACTTCTGGGATTGAAGGTAGAAAGAAGTCCATAACCCCGGCTGTCACTGGAATAAATAAATATTAATTGACATGAAAACTGCCCATAGTTGAGCATAACCGCAGCTATTTAGTCCGCCACAAATCCTAGTTTGGAGACTTCTATATTTGTGTGCTTTTCTACCCCACATTTCATTCTTTAACCTATTTCATCATTGGTATTGTTTGACTGAAATGGAACAGAGATCACCCTTCATGTTCTCCTTCAGTGTTGCACTTAACGTCCTTTGTAACCTTCACTGTTGGTTGTTCATTATTGTTGAAAAGTACAAATGACTATTATCCTGACAGTTTCTCTGCTGCTTTGCATTCAGTGTATTTTCTAGTGTTTTGCTCCTGGCTGGAGAAGTAAGGGGTTCTAACCAGATGATCGTGGGAAAGAAACATTTGACAAAGTCACCATAGAAGTGTGAAATGAGTTGGTAACCACCACAGTGGTAACTATTTGTGTTGGGAGCACCACAGTTGTCTCATCCAGTTACAGACAATATGTATTAATGTTGAAAAACTGTTGTTGCACATGGTGGCTGTCCAATCCATATCTTGTGTGCAGGAGGATCACGATTGTGAGAAGCAAACTCCAAGTTAGGATAGTACACACTAGAGAGTTCAATCACATGTGCGTTTTTTCCACACTTTCCTGAAGAGATTCAGTTGCCTGGTTTGTTTATCGGAAATGTGTTTTAAACAATTTTTACATAAAAAAGTGAATACACAACACCTAGGATTTTCATATCTTTGCCCCCTTCTTCTAATACATGACAATTCCGTTCCCACATGACTCCAGAAATTAGAAACAAAGCTCTTGGTTTTACAAAAATACATCTAACCTTAAACCTGTGATTTTCATGCCTGTGGAAATGCTGGCAGTTCACGGTTGCAGTAAAGGTGCAATTCAACTCAACCCTTTTCTGCTACTTCTTCACCTTTAAAAAATATTTGGGTGGGGCGTGGGTAAGATGGCAGCTGAGCGTTAGTGATCTTTTGGAGCTCTGCCGCCTGCCAACAATACAACGCAACTGGGAGTCACCCCTGGGCCCCTCAACACCCGCAAAGAAACCATAACTGCAGAAGCACTCAGTGGACGTACCTGAAGATGGAGGCCTGTGCTGAGGTGTTTAGGAACCCAGGCCGCCGCCCGCGGCTTAGCAAGGAGATGGCACCAGTCTCCAACATCAGAGAGACAGTGGCCTGAAACAGTTGGAAGACCCGGCAATAAGCCCAAAACAACAGCGGTGACAGCGGACGCAGCAGCTGCAGGTGCGGGTGACCGCATGCCTGGCACAAACCGGGGCTCCGGACAGGCAGTGTGCCACCACGAGACCTAGGTGAAACCCGCCTTAGCGGTGTGAGTGAGCCCCCCCTCCCACCTTCACCACTGAGGAAGCGTTGAGCCTCCAGCTACATGCAGGTAGCTTAACACAGGGAAACCACAAACTGGGGGTGGAGGAGGGAAGGTCGTGAGCCCTGGAAGGAAGAATTCAGGTGCCACAAATGGCAGCAACGACATGTAAGGGAGGCCCCGCAACTGATAATGTGCTTACCTTAAAACAGCAGACAAATCCCAGAACACTGAAGGGTGAATGAGGCTGGGCAGCCCATGTATGTGGCAGACAGAGCGGGAGAGGGGGTGATCTCTTGTCGGACCGACGGACACACTGGCTAACCCAAAATGCGAGTAGACAGCAACAGAAGCTATCGCGAATCGGGGGGGGGGGGGTGGCTTCATCGGACACGCCGCCGCACTGCACAGTAGATCGGAGAAAGGAATCATATAAAGAGTAATCCCCGCTCCCGGAGCGGCCTAGGAGCAGGAAGTGGCAGGACGAAAAAAAAAAACCATGGCTGTTTATCAGCGCTGCGCGCCTCTCTGCAGACTCTCCTGCATTCCAGAGAGGCGCGCGACGCGATCCTGTCTGCCGTGCCATGCCGTGGAGACAAGACCTGGCCGCGCGCACAACGTTATCCTACGGAAAAACGCTGCGCGCGGCCAGGTCTTGTATCACTTCGTCGGTCTCAGACTGCTGAGACGACGACTATAGTTCTCGCTTGCGAGAACGCGCTTTCAGCGCGTTCGTCGTAGGCGAGACCTAAAAACGATTGTTTTAAGAATACAAGTAGCTAATCAAGGGCCTATAATCATATACAGCATATGTGTGCACATGTAAGTGAATATAAGGGAACAAGAGTAAGCCTTAGAAGCAATCAGCGTTGTGCATTTTGAAAGTTATATGGTGCACGATTTACAAACTTGCATGGTTTATGGTGCCAGTAGTACTCCGTGTTAAACAAGGTAAAAGCTGAGTGCATCTGATGTGGAGGCCGAGGCATATTCCAAAGTGGGTGAGGCTTAACACCAAAGCCTGTTACAAAACAATCTGTGAGAAAAGCCAAATATTCTGTTGACAATACATTATCCACCAGTGGATGTCTGAGCACGTGCTATGCTAAACAATTGCAGTACAGTGCTATAGACAAATTCTATTTAACAAGGGCACATAAAAGTTGTGGATGCTTATTTCCAAAACTTCGCTGAAAACTTTGAAGCCCTGTAGACTATTGACTAACGTAGACTGTTTGTGTGATCAACTTAGAGGTGGTTTAACTCACAAAAGGTTGTATGGCATTTTGCTGATTCCAGGAATGTTTATAGTGTACTTTGGCAAACTGTGAGGGCGATCAACAGGGCCTGGCATAAGGTATCTTATCAGTGACAAATGCATGCTTGTCACCCTCCTGATTTAAAATTGCAGGTCATATAAGTTTGTAAGAGAGTCATTTTGTTGAGATGAATAGAGTACAAACTCTTTTTTTTAGAATGTTCAATATGAGGGTTACCCCATTGGAGCCTTTGGAGGAATTTTGATGTAGGTGGTAACATCCAAAAGAGGTTAACATCCATAAAATTTGGGTGAATTGACAGATATCCTGTGTGCCCAGCATATGGTCAAAGGTTAAGTCCAGGATCATTTGATTGGAGATAGGAAAATAGGCATAGGTGTAGCTTGTTGGACTACTTCAATCAATCAATCAATCAATCAATTAATCAATCAATCAGGGTTTTATAAAGTGCTCTACTCACCCTTGATTGTCTCAAAGCGCTGGTCTGGTGGGGGGTGGTTGCAGCTCCGGATCAGTCGAAGAGCCAGGTCTTGAGGTTCTTCCTGAAGGTGTGTAGGGTGGAGGAGAATCTGAAGTTGACAGGAAACTCGTTCCAGGCCTTGGCTGTGACGTAGGAGAAGGCTCTTCCGCCTGTTCTGTGTCTACGGATGCGTGGGGTTTCTGCCAGGGCGAGGTTGGCGGAGCGGATGTTCCTTTTGAGTACATGGAAGGAGACGCTCTCATTGAGGTATTTGGGTCCGATGTTGTGGAGGGATTTGTAGGCATGTAAGAGTAGTTTGAAGGTTACTCTCTTCTCGACGGAGAGTGAAAAATGCAAGTAATCATGCATCATGTCACAACGGAGCTGCAGTATGGCATTACCTTAACCCCTTCGACGCTGATGACGAGCTGGGCTCGTCATGAGGTAGCCTCCTCGCACGCTCATGACGAGCCCAGCTCGTCACGTAAAGTGCGCTTTTAAAAAAGTCAGCGTACGAGCGGAATTCCGCCCGCACGCATGCGGTTAAGTGAGGCAGTGTTGATTTCACGAAAGCAGTGGCAACACCCTTCCCACCCGTTCCAGAGGCTCATGGGGCATTGTCCCCTACATATGCCAATTAACTTTTTAGAATACCAATGGGTATTGTATAGAGTGCATGATTACTTGCATTTTTCACTCTCCTGTATATATCACTAACTTCACTTTATTGATAAAATCATAGTGAGCACTGAAGGGATCAGTTTCAGTCCTGATAAAGAAGCCCCAAAGCTTCAAAACATGTTGATTTGATTAGGAGGAGCTGCACATTACACGCAGGACTTCTCCGACCCACTGTTTTTAATAGTACCAGCCCCAGTGACCTATGAAAGTTTTTTAGTCCATGGGGCTAGGTCCTTTTTATATTCACCTTTCGCATTCACCCTTGACCCTTCCTCTCACTACCCCTACACCACACATAATACTGAAAGATCAGTGCTCCCTCGCAGTCGTAGTTCATAGCACGCCCCGTCACGCAGCGGGAAGACCCCTATGATGAAGTATGACACCAAGGGCCCTCTAGGTGTGTGAGGGGTAATTAAGCAAACACTGTGTGCGTCCGACCAATGTAGGAAACACACGTTTTTTGACATAGTGAGAAACTCAATCAATAGAACCCCCTGTACAGGTGGATCCTTGTGTTTTGTTATCAAATAGCCAGCTCCACCTAAACAGTCACAATGTGCATTGCCATGCAGTCTGTATGTAAACATCTGCAAAGCGTCAACATACATGGGACACTCAGTTAACCTGCATCTCACTTTTTACGTTGCAGAGGGACAATCAACACCTACTGTAGAGCAGACCACAAATCCCTTCAGTGATGATGAAGAAGACAACCTACACATATGTTCAGACACCCTCCAACAGATAGTGGACAGCCTCCGCACCCCATCCCCAGTAGCAGGGCAGCCCAACGGCCTCAAGGTGACCCAACCACCTGTATAGAGCACACAGCAGGAAACACACACCACCACGGCTGACTCCCAGGGGCCCCGTTGAACAACACATGGAATTTCAATGATGTGTGTTGGGTTGCCCGGTGGAGTTGGCTGTTCAGATGCGGATGGGTTTCCCGCTCGTGGCAGCCAAACTTGATGCCACACGTGGGTGTCTGAGTACCATCCACTGTCTGCACCATGCTCCCAGACAATCCTTGGCTGACATTGCTGGGGCCATTACTCGGATACAAGAACTGTCTAGTCAGACAGGCACCGGTGAGGACAGCACAGAGTTGGCACAGATGCACAGGACAATGGAGACCATGGAGCAGATGCAGGCTGGAAGTATGACTGCCACGGCTGAACACCACCGAGATGTAGCTGGGATCTTCCATGCCTTGCAGATCCTCATCTTGCCATTGCTGCCACTGAGCTTGTCCCAGATCACTACAGCGGGAACTTCGACACACACATCTCCGACCCCTGATGCGTCAGTGGCACACAGTGATGCAGCCCTATCACCTTCGCACCTTGATGTGTCAGTGACACACAGTGATGCAGCCATTACACCGCCACACACACCGGACACACTGGACACAGAAGAAGTATCAGAGGAGTAAGATGTGGATGGTAATTACAGTGTGAGGAAGGAGGTAGTAGCATCCATCACCGCCATATGGCCTGTCCCTGCCTGGTTCTGCCCAATGCATCATGCCCTGGGACAAAACCTTCCACTGACCCCCAGAACACTCTGCGACATTCACCTGGACCCCGACATGGACTGCCATATCTTCAGTGGTTGCCAATTACACAGCAATCCTGCTGCAGACTACACTTTCCCTATTTCAAATTACTTTTCAATCCCCAAAGGACTCTGGTTGCCCACCACTGGGCTTCCATGTAATGTGGGGTTGGATGCCCATGTATTGCTCCAGCTCCATCATTCACCAGAATGTGAATAAAACATTCGAAATCACACAGATGTGTCATGACTGTGTTCACTCAAGTATGAAAGTATGGCTGGATGTAGGGACAGTGATTGCACAAGAAGGTACACACAGGTATATGACATCAATGCGCACATTTAACCCCGATCCACATGGCCAATTGGATGACTGTGAAGGTGAGTACTAGCTGTGTCCCCATTGCACATTATCAACAATCTTGCAACCCCCGTAGGCACAAGTCTATGTATTGAATAGGGCTGTGTGTAGGAATGTCCAAATCGGTACCAAGCCAGAAATGGTGTCCAACTTAACATGTGACAACAAAACTTCACTTTGCATACCTACTCACACACATCTGTGTGGACACATTCTGTTATGATTTGTAACATTGCTCCACATGGTCAGAGGTTGGACACCATGCTCACCTTGCTGAAGACACGATGGTGCACAGGTCTGGCTGCAACTATTCCAATACAATGTCTGGCTCACAGAGGTGGAGCTGTCAAAAGGGATCCACCCCCATTGTACATGCATCAGCCAGTCCCTTCATGTGTAGGGATGATGCTCATTGTGGCACACAAGTTGTCAATCTAATCAACACTCATCACAGTCAGACACCAGTGAAGTTGCGTCAACTTTATTGGCATGTGTGTGTCAGTACGGACAAGGCAACGGCCTCAACAAGCAGGGACATGCTTAAGAAACTTAAACGCAGCATGGAAACATGTCGAGGTGCAAGAAATGAGGAGGCAAAAATGTACACAAAATCATTGCACATGGCAACAGTCTCAGCCCACCTTGCCTTGCTGGATGAGTCATGTGATGTTTGACATCTGCCCATTGCCCCATCTGAGGGGACATGACTCACAGCTCATGGGGTCTGCATAGTGCTCTGCCACCGGACTGTGCCGACTGTCTGCTCTGCTGACAGTGGTCAGGTGACAGGGTCCGACAAGGTCACATATCGTGCTATATTGCCATGTGTGTACTCTCCCCCCAGCAGTATGTCTGAATTGGTAACGTTGCCAAACATCGCTGTGCTGCTCTGACCAAGGAACTGCATCACCTTACACAGGTGTGGGTACACACGTGTAGTTCCATGCACATGCATTCAGAGTCCAGACGAAGGCAGACATGTCAACTGTTGTGGTGGAATATGTGAGCATTCCCCATGATGCAACAGGGTGTTGGGGACCTGTGCTGTGGGTGACAATCTGATGTGGCTGCAGGAACGTAGTTACTCATCCATGAATGCGAGCGCAGCTTAATGGGCAATGTGGTCCAATAGTACGTTGTTCTGGGGTTCAAGGAACACCAGGGTGAGCCAATCCATTAACCGATCCGGGCAGATATGCTCAGCCTATGCCGTTATCCCAATCCGCAACACAGCCCAATAGGGGAGCACCTCGATGTGGTCACTGCACATGAAGAGTTGTGCAATCTCCCATGCACAACTGCCAGCACATACGCCAAAGATCAGTGCATCCCCTGCACGGGTATCCCGGTGACACTAGTGTTCGTGGGCCAACAGGGGGTGCACTGTCAGGTCATAATCCAATTCGGCTACCGTTGCGTTGGATAGGCAGACCTCCATGGGCCACTCGAATGTGGATGATCAACAGTGGAACCAGGGCTGAAGCAGTTGACGTAGGCAAGACGGAACCTCAGACGGAAACTGATTCGCAACACTGCCATTGTCAGGGATCCCAACAGATGCAGCATTCATGCACGGTACAGTTCCACGTGACAGGGGTTGTGCATGTGCCCGGGATTGCCTGCCATTTTGTTTGTTGGTTTAGTGGCACCGGCACTCCTCAGACCAGCGACAGTTTGGTGGACGATATGCCACAGCTCTGAGCAATGATTTGAATGTGAGTGCATCATTTGGACGTATGGGTAGTTTTTAGCCATTGTGTCAAGGGTATCCCATACAGGTATAGGTTGTGCAGGGACAATTATGTGTGTGGGGCGTGGGCACGTTGTTTTTTCATTAGCGCAGTTCGTGGTGTGGGAGTCGTTGGAGGCTGGTATGGTATCTCACGCAGGGTATGCAAGTCGCATTTAGGACCAAGGTCGGGGTTCGGTTGGCCTTCTGCCTTGTGTGTTGAGACAAAGGAGCTTTCATTCCTAATTTTAGTCTGACTGCTGCTTGCATTACTTAAATGTAATGTGTCCTTCGCACTGACTGTGATGCCAGGACTGTGATTTGGGGTGCACATATTTCGAGACACACGCAGCTGTTGGCATGTTTGCATGAGCCAAGGGCCCGATTGGCCTTGCTCTCCTTGTCCAATCTCTCTCTTTATCTCTCTGTCTGTCTCTCTCTCTCTCTCTCTTTCTCTCTCTCCCTGTCCTTTGATTAGTGCCTGACACACCTACCTATCTTGGATATTGTCTTGCAGGCTGTGAGTCACAGATTGTCCAGCGATGCCCGCCATGACTCTTCAAAATAGTTGTTTGGAGACGAATTAGAATTTTACATTTTGTTTGGTCTTTCAATGGTGAATGAATGAATCAGGATTTCAGTACTCACATGTATGTGGATTGTTGCAATTGTGCGACATCAGGTGGATGCTTTTGTTCATGTTTTTGTGCAGTTGATGTGCAGTGTCTTGGTCCGGGGGAGGTGGGGGGTGCCTGGGGTGTGGCCCGGAAGGGGAGTGGTCCTGGAGGTGGTGGCGGTGGGTGTTGTGGCCTTCTTGGATGTCCGGGATGAATGATCGTTGGCTCCATGGCATCTTTTGCCCTTCAGGTGTGGCTCTAGGCCGGGCTCCACTTTTGTGGTGAAGGCTGTGGTCCGACTTTACACCAGGTCGGAGTAGGTGTTAATTTCCTGCTGCTAATGCGCCTTATCACCTGTTTTGTGATCTCATCGCCAATCTGGCTGGTCATTGAGAATGTTGCGGAGTGGTGTTGTTGCGGCTTTTGGCACAGGAACGCCTACTCTGCATCTCATTAGCAATAGTTGCGGGGGTCCTCTGTGGCAATGTTTTTTGCGGCTGATATCACAGGTAAACTGGTGATTTGGCTTGTTATCACCTGCTTGTGAATAGGGAGTTAGTTTTGGCTGCGATAAAGTGCCGATAATGCGTCGATAGTTCCTTGAGAATATGCCCCTATATCTTTACCAGCCTACAGCCTCCTTAATTACTTATAGTCATGCAGTCTGAGTTCCAAAATGGCAATAATACACACAGTTAAAAACAATTTGTGATAAAAGATAGAAAAAATGATACACATACAAATGGTGCAACTGCATTCTTCTGGCGTTGTCTGTCTTGGGAGCAGTTATGATTCACAGAACTGGAGCGCCATGGAGGCTCTGCTTCTTTGCAGAAGAGAACGTATGTAGAATGAGAAAAGACAGTGACAATATTTGAGAGTCATGGTAAACATGATGGAAAAGGAGTATAGAGCATAAGCTAGGATACAACTAACTAATCGCCAATCTAGTACCATCGATCCCACACAACTAGTTTCAAATACCCTGAATGATTGATCACTCAGACAAAAAAAAGTTTAAATGCGCCCATAAACATCAAGCCCTCCTCAAGTCAACAACCTAGGATTTAGCCACTATCTTATATAATTATCATGACTCACCATGTCCCATTTCCAGTCCACAGGGTAAACCTTTTTATGTAGATAGGGATTAACCCTTCTTCCCCATATTGTTATTTAGGCTGAGGAGCTTCAGAAGAAATAAAAGATGCTGCTGTGCAAAATTCCAAAATATTAATTAAGTAACACCTTCAGCATTCATCCTGAATCAAATGATCACCCAAGCATGAAATACCAAGTATACCTACCTATCTATTAGGCCTGGGAGAAATTTACATTACGCTGGCATAATTTGAGTAATTTTGTGCTACTTGCGTTGAGAAATAAAAAAAAATTATACTGCTTCACGGAGTTATGTGCCAATCACAGGTAAAATTTGCTATGAATGTGTCATTCATGGCAAATTTTGTCAAGAACACACAGAAACAACAGAACACAAGTGACTGTCGTTCCCTGTGCTTTTGTTTAATTGCATTCTTGTGCCAGAAAATTGATACAAAAATGCATTTCACACTAAAATATGGTGCAAAGTAATGTGTTTGCTTTTTATACAATTTCACATAATTTTGCAGAAATTTTGCATTATTATGGAAAAGGTAATTAAGCAATTTTCACACACTGCTACTATTTATGCTTCACACATCCCTACTATCTATTATTTTCTTTTCCTCCATGGAAGCAACGTACATAAGCTTTTCTGGGCAGTCATTTGAATCTTCACTTAGCATGAAAATGCAGGGTTAGGCAAATGAGGCAGGCATTTTTAAGGAAATGGTCTGGAGGCATACATTGCTGACTTAGATATCATTGATTGCACAAAATCAATGAGACCAATGCAGAAAACAGGCGTTTGCGCTCAAAAGGAACGTCACAAAATTGTCATGAAATGGTAATGGACCACTTGGAGGATAATGCTTCAGAAATGATGATTATATTTTTCTTCTTTTATATTCCTCCAGCTCACAGACCAGTTGCTGGTTATATTTGTACCCTTTTCATTCTTCAAGTCTCGTTCGGATCCGTTGTTCTATGTGTGCAGTATTCTTCAGCACACGAGGTGCACAATTCATTTGGTGCAGTTTTGGACCACCCGTTTTGAAGATTATCCCTCTGCTCTACTGTGGCAACTACTACATGGCTTTTCAGCTCAAAGAATAAAAAGATGAAAAAATATAACCAGCCATTGTTCTCTGAGCTGGAGGAATATAAAAGAAGAAAAATATAATCATCAATTCCGAGGCATTATCCTCCAAGTGGTCCGATACCGGGAAACATCCTTTACAACAAAACTTTTACAACGCAGTGCTTTTACAACGCAGGTTTTACAACGAAAACCATTACAACGCATTGCGCTGGGGGGCGCTCTAGGATAGGGAATAGATTTAATTTACTATCCAACACCTTCCCTAGTGTCCACGGGGACTGGAGTTGGAATAGTAAATTAAACTATTCACTATCCAGCACCCCAAAGCGCTATGCGTTGTAAAGGTTTGCGTTGTAAAAACCGCGTTGTAACAGCATGCGTGGGAAAAGCATGCTTTGTAACGTCATACATCCTCCGATACCATTTCATGACAATATTGTGACGTTTCTTTTGAGCGCAAGACGCCTGTTTTCTGCATTGGTCCGGCTGGACTCATTTCAAAATCTTTGATAGTACCTGTATCTGAGGTGGCTTTTCCTGAAGAAGGCATTCTTATGCCGGAGCGCACGTAGAAACCATCCGGGAACAACAGTCGCTTGACCATACAGATATATTTTTTATAACAAAAGCCTAAAGACAAGGCCCATCTTTGAAAAATGTCAATAAGAATGATGTGTTGTTATTAAGATGAAATGCATCAGAACATGTACAAAATATTTTGATAGACGAGGCTTGAATACACCTGTACATGTATATATTCTGACTGTTGAGTGTGTATGATTAGATGGATGTGACGTGTATGTGGGTTGCTTATATTTTAATATTGGAAAGAGAATATACTATTATCAATAAATAATTATTTTTGTACTTTTGATGGTGTGACGCTGGCACAGCAACACATAAAAAATAGATCTGGCCTGTAATCTTCCATTTTGGACAGAGGCTCCACAAATTCCAAAACCCCCTCTCCTTCCACCAAAGCCAAAGGCTTAAGGTCAATCGTTAACATTTTCGTCATCTTCCCATTGTATAAATGGACATAAGGGCTCAGTGCTAAGGCAATTCCTTCCTGAATGTAAATTTGACATTGGGTTGTTGTTACTGTTTTCTTTGGGATATCTCCACAAGTGAATTATGTGTAACAGGTAAGCTGCTTGGAAGCTTTGGGATGACTGTATTCCTCTTTTCCCTGTGCCATACTAAGTTTTCTGCAGATTATGACTGACCACGAGGAGCGACAGTCACAGGGCTGCTTTGCATAACCTCTTCTTCCTCACAACCAACTCCTTCTATTGGTTCAACTTTTTCTGCCCTCTCACCAGCAGCTATCTTTTTGAGTTGATCTTCCCACATGATTGCGTATTGATTTTTTGGATGGGTCATTTTGCCTCTAGTACCACAATTCCTCCTGGCTTACCACGATGCACTGGTTTGGCAGGAGAAAAATTCTGTAAAGTGATCCTCCTGAGGCCTAAGTATAAAGAAGTCCCAAACTGGGAAGGAATGGTTTCTCATTAAGACAATGCTTGAAGAACTTGTAGAGGTGGAGCTAGGTGGTTATGTTTGCCTTTCTCTTGGGTGGGTTGTAACTGCAGTACAAGTGATGGTGATTGTTGCAGGTTTTTGTCTTCTTATAAAGATGGAATCCGGTGGTGTGTGTAGTACTACTTAACTCAGAACAGGTTGCACTTACGCTGTGTCAGTCTCCATACAAATAATCAATGGTTGATCATCTTCCTCACTTCTGAGGCTTTCCTGATATCCATGGCCTCTCATGGTAGGCGTTGGTGGGGCTCAAATCAATGTCAAGATCATCAGAAAGGTGGCTTGGAGAAGATAAAGGAGTGCTCTTTCTTTTCCTTACAGGAGATTGTGAAGATGTGCCCAAGGGAAGAGCAGGTACGCCAACATCTTGCTCAGTAGCAAGCTCAACTTCCTTCTCTGCTAGCACCTCCAGAAGATCCAGCAGCCTGTGATTGCTGTTGAGTTTACTGTGAAGATTCAATTTGCTAGTGAAACAATATGATTTCTGATTTACTGCTCTTAACCATGACTACAGTCCTTGCAGCGCTGAGAGACATCTGCTTTGGTTTTGGTGGCGGTGCTGGTAATGTAGTTGTTCCAGGGGTAATCCTCCTCTCAGCTTCTTCCTACACAGTGGAGGGTGCATGAGGTATGCTGTATTGCCAGAAAGAGAATGAGGGCTTGATGGCAGTTGTGGTTAGTGTTGCACAACTGCAGAGCTTTTGCAGGCTTCACCATCTGTAATCCCACTTTACCAGTACTGGCACTGTCAGAAATTATATTGAATGCGCTGCCCAGTTAAGTTATCGTTCCTGCTACCTGGGTTCATCATGGAAACTGTGACATACCTAAACATACAAATGCTTAAAATGTCCCTCATGCACAATAGGTAAGCTCCCAATGCTAGTGCAGCATTTAGTAAGTGACCCAGGAAAAGGACACCCACTGTCTCCAGCACTTACAAAAGTGACAAAATTCCTCCAATGCTGCAGTGGCCTGGTGGACATGCTGTTGTCTTTTTTTCCGAAGTGTTCCTACCATAGTAAAGTGTCCAGAATTTGCAAAGCACCTTTAAATTTAGCAGCCCACTTGCTCTGGGCATGGAGGACTTGCTGATTTCATCACAACTATGTTTTGGTGGTTCACAGCTCAGTTCCCAAACTTAAAAGGATGCAGAGAGTCAAATCAAGTCATCAACTTTATTCGGTCATTAGACCATAAAAGGTCAATAAAAAATCTAATTTGGAGAATATCACATGACAATAAAATCACATCTCAATCGTGTTGCGGTTATTTTGCCAACCATTGGTATAAAATAATTATCAAATAAAAAAACAGTCAAGAGGTAATGTTCATAATACAATCTCATCTAAAAATATCACTTTACAATGGAATCATAGCGCAATCAGGCTGCGAGAGCTATACCCCCATTGACATATTAAAATCTTGTCTAAAAATTGTCATTTTGCTATAAAATCGTATTAACAGCAGGCTATGCTTGTCATGCCCTCCTTCAAAATAATGAAATTATTAAATATTAGGCACTCAAAAACAAATGTTCCTCTTTAAAAACACTATCACTCCTTAAATCACAATGCATATTTCATTCTAAATTTCACTGATTGGGTAATAAAACTCAAGATTGAGCTGCATATCAAAGGAGACTCAAGGCGCTGGAGAAAAAGAAAACCCTCTTGATGATTAGTGAAAGATCTTCCATTAAATATTGGGCGTAAAATGTATTCCAAAAGAGAAATACAGGGTATGGAAGAGGATAAAGTGCTTGGTTGACTGGTGTGACTACTCATCACATGGGCAACACGGCAATGAGGGAAACCAAATGCTTGTAACCAACAGGAAAGGCCTCTAGAAAATTTTTCTTATTCCCTCTAAGCCATGTGAGATCAAATATAAGCTCCGGCGCCTTTACTCATGTTAAATAGGGCTCCATGGCACCGGTAGTTAACTGTATGATTGGACCGTTACCAGGTACAATACTTTTGTATACCTAACTTCCTCTTTGTGTCTGAGAAACTTTTCCTTGACCTAAATCTTAAAAAGTAGACTTGTCTAATCTGGTTCTTCAAAAAGGTTGTTCAATCCTAGGTATCCAAGGGTATTTTTAATGTATTTGAGCCAAGGATTGGCTATCATGTTTCTCAATTCAAGGCAATCATCCACTGTTCTTGTAAAGCCCAATTCAGGTGTAGACCAAATTTGAACCACAGTTGAATAGGAGCCAGACATACCATATCTTCCAAAAAGCCTACCCCCACTTTCTTCTGCGTTATGAAACTTGGGGTAGATTTAGGAATTCCTAACAGCCTATTTAAAAATGTATTCTCTGCCCCCTGCAGGGCCTTTACTGTTGTGTGCCCCCAGACACCCACCCCACATGTATCCATGCCGAGGTTTTTTTTTATAAACCATAATCATTTCTTTTAGGGGCTTGTGTCCTAATTTCCAGGTGAACCTAAAAATTGATTAGCAAGAGGCCTCCATCCCCTGGGACCTCTGGGTTATTAATCTTTCCCACTGCATATTCTCTTTAAACATGAGACCTAGGTAATTAAAATCCGTTGTCTTTAAAAGCAGGTTTCCTCAATAAAAACAAATTCGATTTGGTATGACGTTTTTTGTGATTCACTTTAAGCTTCAGCCCGTGCATAAAATTATTAACCACCTAAATGTAATTGTAGCCCGTTTACTGAATGTGCAATTAAAACGGCATAGTCCACGTACAATAGTATGGGGACTAAGCGGGAGCCAATTTTAGGGACATCACACGTGCAAGAAAGTTTAAAAGTGTCCAGAGCATTGAATAAGGCTAAAAATGAAAATGGGGCTAAGGTACAGCCTGGTCGAATGCCTTTACTGACTTTCAATAGGGGGCATGTGATCTCCACATAAAGTATAACAAACCCTCGTGTGAGTATCTTGGTATAGATCTTTCCACATGATAAGTGGAGAAAACTTACATATAGGGGGACATAATCTTGTGTTGTATTCTCAATAGATTTTCATGTTTTCCATGGTGTTTCGCATCCCAGACAGACACCAAAATCTTCTTTTGGTAAAAGGTAGGCATAAGTGTAAATCAAAGGGGTGAATGTATAAATCTATGAGGGAATAGGGTTAGGGGTTTCTAAATAAAAAACAAAGGGGCATATTACCAAGGGCCTTATCGCCGCTTTAGCGGGAATTTTTCCCGCTAAAGGGGCGATAATTTTATCGCCCTATTACCTAGCTGTCGCTAACACCAGTTAGCGACAGCTAGTAGGAGATAGTGATCATCTTGCGGCCCACTTCGTATGTCAGCGATATTTATCGCTAATGACATGCAAAGTGGGCGGGCCAAGATGTTAGCGACTGGAAACAGTCGCTAACATCGCTATCTCCTATTACCTACTTTTGGAAATAATTACGCTAAGCGCGATTATCTCCAAAAGCTAACGCCTGCCCAAAGCAGTTCTTAGCCATGTTATCCAATGGTAGGTGGATAACATGGCTAAGAGCATTAGCTCGGTAATGCATGAATATCGCTGATTTTTCAGCGATATTCATGCATTTCGGCCGATTTTTACCGCTTTTGAGATAAACCTTGATAATATCAAGGTATCTCAGCGGTAAAAATCGTAAGAGCGCGGCGATATAATTTCAGCCGCTAACCATGCATAGCGATAATTATTGCTATTGCTTGGTAATATGCCCCAAAATTTCTTATTAACCTCATACATTATCAAATTAATATTGTAGTTACTCATTCGGGTGTCTGCTGAATGGCCAATCCACAATACTAAGACACATCTATAACTTTTTAAGAATTTTAGAAGTAGTCTGGGCATTTTGTGAATCATATAAAAATTGTAAATCTGCTCTAAATAAATAGGGGGCATCTGTGAGGAGCAGTTTTTTGACTGACACAAAAGATTTTGCGAATAAAGCACTCCTGCTAAACTAATGTTGAGACGAGAACTGGTACCGTACATTGATCAGCTTCCAATGAAATGAGACGTGAAACCATGAGCATGTATTTCATGATGATATCACACATTAAAAAGATGGGTGAACTTTCAATAGCACTTCACAGTACACCTCTGCACATCCTTTCTTTAAGTATGCAACATGTCTAAGTGTGCTCACGTGATCGAGACAAACTACAGCCCTCTAAAAATCCTCTGTTCTTGATTTCATGCATTTACTTTAGTTTATGAGATGGTAAATTTCTTGGCAGTGCTTGATTTAGGGAATTCTGATGTGTGTTGCTATTAACAAAAGCAAAGGTGGTGATTCGCAAACATTTAACTTAAAGTCAGGAATTTAAGGAGTGTAAACTCCAGACACAATTTGCTTTGATTTCTCACTTTTCAAAAAAATAAAAGTTTCACAAGTTGTTGATTTGCATGAGTACTTCTTCACTTATGTTACTCCTAGCAGGTCTCGAAGAAAATATTTATGTGCTTCTATTTCTCTTACATGAAAATATTTTTCATAGTGGAGAAACCTTTTGCCCTACACTGCCATGAATATCATGAGTGTCCCCTTTCTATATTCAGGCGAAGCACACTTACACACACTGTTTTCTTTTGAAAGATTCACAAGTTATTCCGGAATGGGAAGGGTCATAAAACATGCCTGATGTTATGCACTAAGGGCCTGATTACGATGATGGTGGGACCGCCACCAATAGCCCGTCATAGGCAGTCTCATCGCCATCGCAATATTGTTTTTCGCCTGCCAAATTAGGATGGCAGGCGGATGGGTGACGGTCGGAAAGACCGACCACCACGGATATGACTGTCTCAAGGAAGAAAGTTACAATGTTGCCGGTGCCCGCCAAGCACCACCGTAGGGATTATGATGTCCCTCCCCGCCGGCAGTTTCATGGCAGTTTACCCACCATGAAAATGCTGATGGAAAGGGACAATGGGGGCCCGAAGTGGGCCCCCCTTCCCCTCTGGCCCTCAGTTTTGGGTTTACGGGAGCACCTATGGTACCTGCCACTTAGTGCAAGGATATGTGTAATGTCCATTGTTATACTGCAGCATGCGTTGCAGACAGGAGCACCCACCATAATACAAAATATAGACGCTGCGACCACCTTGGTGGCAGTCCTAGCCTAATTCAGCTGGCGGGACCGCAGACTTGTAGTCGGGCGGTCCCGTTTCCAACTGGATGGCGGTCGAACGTAAGTCCAACAGCCATCCTAATAAGGCCCTTAGTTTCAAATTGGTGAATACTTCATGCATTTTGTTTGTATGGCCTCCTTTCACATTGGTCAATTTTCCTGTGTCCGAAGTTTCAGCTAAAGGCATAAATACCACAAAGATCCAGATTCTCAGGATATGAGAATTTTTATATCGACCATACTGAATGTAGGTCTACAACAGAAGTCAAGACTGCAGTATTATCATTTTATTTCCATATATTTCATTTACTTTCTGTCACAAATGCAATGCCATTTTGATTCATTTTACTCCTAAGACTCTCATTTCAAGTCTCCCGGAAAATGGCCTGGTTTCTCCTCCCACGGAGTTTACCAAAGAAGGGGAAAAGAAGCCCAGTCACTCTGGGGTGTGCAAAATTCAGCCCATTATAATGTAGACCATGAGGCTCTACTAAGATGGCCCCCAGACTTTCACGTGGAGATTTCAGCTGTTTCAGCAGTCAAAATTACTGGATGAAGGAGAAAAACATATAGAAAGTAATCTTTTCGATTGTGAACAACCTGGCATTCTCTGACAGAACTACTCTGAAACCCACTCCTTCACCTGAACTCTGTCACTCCCTAAATGATTTCTTCATTCAGAAAATTTCTACCATCAAGGCCAACATTCCTCTTCCCTCTTCCACGTTTGTGGACCCTCAGTGTCCCCCCCCTACGGGCCAGCTAGACGTTTTTCCACTGCTGACTAAGGAATGTCTCACCTCGATAATTCCCTTGGTCAAATCTGGCTCCCCTCTAGACCCTTGTCCCTCCCACATTCTTCGCCACATTTTTTCTTCCTGTTCTGATCCCCCTCTTCACCTCCTTAACAGCTCACTTTCTCAGGGTGTGGTGCCCACCCCGCTGAAAACTGCAATCATTGTTCCCATCCTTAAGAAACCTGGTGCGGACCCCTCGGTCCCGGCCAACTACCGTCCCATCTCCCTTTTGCCATTCTTGGCAAAGGTGCTCGAGCGCCACGTTACTCGCACCTTGAGCACTTTTGTGGAGATGCATGGGGTCTTAGCCCCCCGCCAGGCCGGTTTCCGCCCCGCACACTCTACGGAGTCCGTGGTACTCTCGGTCCTTGATAACCTCAGGGAGGGAATGGATACCAACAAGACCCAGGCCTTGGTCCTGCTTGATCTCTCAGCCGCCTTCGACACGGTCGACCATACCATCTTACTCTCCCGTGTCAGGGCGGCGGGGATCGGAGGTACTGCTTTGGTCTGGTTATCCTCCTTCCTGAGGGACCGCACCCAGGCCGTTCGCCTGGGTGACTTTACTGCGGATTTCCGGAAAGTTCAGTGCGGGGTCCCCCAGGGCTCTTCTCTTTCTCCTCTCCTGTTCAACCTTTACATTGCTCCACTTATTTTTTCTTTACAGCAGATGGAGGTCGCAGTATATAACTATGCTGACGACCTCCAACTTATTTTTGATCTGTCCTCCTCTCTGTCTTCTATCTCTAATTTCCAATCTATCATGACCCACATCCGTGACTGGATGAACCACAACCATCTAAAACTCAACCCAGATAAGACCGAGCTGGTGTTGACGGGTGGTTCATCCAGCCCCTGGTCTTCTCTGTTCTGGCCCCTTTCCCTTGGTTCCCCTCCGGTCCCCTCTTCCTCTGTTAAAACTTTAGGTATCAAGTTCAATTCTCAACTTACTCTTCACTCCCAGGTTAGCTCTGTGGTTTCCTCTTCCTTTCTTTCACTGCGTACTATACGCAAGGTGTCCCGCTTCTTTTCTTTTCACGCCCTTAAACTGATCACCTTGGCGATGGTCATCTCCCGCCTGGACTATGGCAACGCCCTATATGCCAGTATACCTGCATACAGTCTTAGGCGGTTGCAACAGATCCAGAACCAGGCGGCCCGCCTGGTGTTCAAACTACCAAAATTTCACCATGTCACCCCCCTCCTTAAATCTTTACATTGGCTCCCCGTCCGTGAACGTGTCCAGTTCAAGCTGGCCACTATCACCTTCCAAGCAAGACTGGGCACGGCACCGGCTTTCATCTCTTCTGAGATCACTCCCTATGCACCCACCAGAGACCTCCGCTCTTCTACCCAGGCCCTTCTCACGGTCCCGCGCTTCCGTAGGAAGAAATGGGGCGGTTTGAAATTTGCGACTCTTGCTCCACTCCTCTGGAATTCCCTGCCCCTTGAGCTCAGGACCATGACTCATTACTCCCAATTTAGGAAACAACTTAAGACTCTTTTGTTTTCTAAAGCCTTTAATTAATCTGCTTCCCCCACAGCCTGAACTGCTCTATTTCACATCGGCCAGTTCACCCTGTTTCTGTAAGTTGTAGCGCCATGAAGCCGCTGGCGAACGTGCGCTTTAAAAATAATTTTAAATTCAAATTCAATAGGGGCACATATTTTTAAAAAAAACAGGCAGCACAGGTGTTTTCACTTGATTGTCGCCTCTCCTTTTTCTCAGTCACATCTTTTCTACTGCTCACCCAGGAGGAGTGTTGGTTCTACCCATAACATTTTGGTGACGATTTGAAACAAGAACCTGCGTGTGTTTGAACTACATTTAAACTGCTGTGAAACTTATGTTGAACTTGAAACTAAGAAAACTCAAGCTTGAAGAAAAGAAACGCCCTGAATAGCCCCACCAGTGTCCTTTTCCAACTGGACTGCCTGTTTGGGGTGTTTGTTCTTCTTACATTTGATGACCTTGTGAGCTACAACATTTTGCTAGATTCCTTCTGTAGTACTTCACGCTTTAATGTGTAATTGGATTGTGCTCATTTGTGAACTGTCGTCAATTGAGAAACTGGCTCTGCATTTTATCTGTCTACTTTTTACACAAGTGTACCAGTACTGTGGATTTCAAGTTTTTGTGAACATTTTAACAATCACTTTTCTGGGAAACATCTTTGTGGAGCCTGCAGCGGCATTCAGAATGGACACTGCGTTTGAGTTGTGTTGGTGAGTTGACCTTTGGGAGCCATGTCAAATTATGTTCCTTACCGGTAGCCCGCTGGGCAGCGCATGGGGCCCCGCGACCATCCATTGTTTTCACAGCGAGACAGCTCCACTGGTGGACTCATCAGGACAAAAGGAGCATGGATAGCGACGTCATTTACGAAGGATGAGCCTGCCATGACGTCATCGAGGGCGCAATGGGATGTTGCGCTTGCGGAAGGGCTGAGGCACGCAGGTGTCAGTGGCTGGATAATACTTCTCTGGGAACACGCTGAAGAGTCATAACGGCGCCTTTTTATCAGCTGTGCTAGCTGTTGAATGCATCATTTGGGACATGTAACTGGACTGAGTCAGTGGATCTTGCACAGTCTTGAGTTGACTACGGTGACTACATTAGTTACTTTAACTTGTTTTTTTAATGACTTGGTAGTTTGCAGTGCTACTTATCAATAGCGGTCGATGCAGTTGTGGGCATTGAACAGCTGTTTTTTTATTTTGGTGTTGGGGTAATATAATTATGTAATTTACTTAGTACCTCATTATTTTTGACATAGAAGGGCAGTTCCATTGTGCATTATTTTATTTTTTTGCATATGATATACTGATTATTTTGTCAGGTCACATGATGTACTTTATATCCACTCATGTATGGTTTTAGGATGTTCTCCTTTTGTTGTCTTGTTCTTTTTGAGGGTGTTGTTATTTATGCTATGGGACTTAGTGAGGTTAATTTATACTATGAAATTTAGTGAGGCTATCATTGATTTCTAGTGTTCTTGTATTGTACTGCGTTAGGGTGCTGAAGTTCTTTGGGTTAAGGGTCTTGTTCCCTGGTACTACATTGTGTTGTAGTGTGCTTGGGACTGAGTTATAGGGTTATTTATGCTTGTGCTGTGGGAAGGGCTGTGTACTCGGAGGTGTTTTGCCTGTGACTATATTTCTTGTCTGCTGTATAGCGCAGTTTTTGCATTATAGTGTTGGTTGCCCTAGAGTTTACAGTGTAGTGTGTGTGTTGCCTGAGACATTTTGTCTTGTCAGGTGTACGGAGTATAAACATATAGTATCCCAACTGGTATTATTTATAGACAATTACATAAGATATGTTAAACAACATTATCAGAGAAGAAAAAAGAGACTCATTCTTAGTTTTAAATGTGCTCATGGCATCATGTTTATCCAAAACAGAAAGAGGACTGGTTACAGTTGTATCAGCACTGTAAACAATTCAATTAAAACAACCCTAATTGCACTTGGTGCTCAAGTGGTGCAAGTGATATACACAGTGGCGAACAAGTGACAAAGTGATCAGCAAAAGAAGGTGCAGGGTGACTGGTGCATGAATATATACAGTGAATAGAGGCAACAATATGGTTACAGCTGAATTGTGGTATTTAAATTTATGCTTTGGGCTTGCTGTAATTATAGATTAACCACATTGTATGTAGCGCCTTGGATTGCGCTGAGTGGTCGACGGCGTTTCGATCCTCTTGAATTGGGATCTTCTTCAGGACAGGGTTGTGGGATGACCAGTGCTGTACATGGGGATGGAGAAAAGAGGGGAGGGGAGGGGGACGGGGGGTTAGTGGTAGGAATTCACAAGGAAAAGGGCAGAGGGGAGGTGCAAAGGAGGGGGGGCACGGTCTAATAAGTACCAATGGGGAGATAAAGTGAGAGGGCGACTAGTGCAGAATTGGCCGGTAATTAGAGTAAGGGGAGACAGGCAATATCTGTGTTGGGCAATGCCATAATGTATTAATAAAGCTTTGTACTATTGAAATTGGATGGAAAGGTGAATCTGTAACTGTCGCGCTATGTTGAGGACCGGCAGGCGCGTGAGAACGTGAAGAAATCAAGCTGCCACAATTATGCAAAGGCGAGTGGCATACGTGTAGTAAGCCGGGAAAGGGGAGGCTGCTATGCTGAGGAGGAGGCTAACTTGATCGCAGGGAAAACGAGGGGTGCAGGTGGCTAAACTGAGGAGGAAGCTAACCTGGTGGGAAGGAGAACAAAGGATGCAGGTCACTTCTGTAGAGCGCCGGAAATTGAAGCCGAGCGGGAGTGGTCCAAGGATCCAATCGTGGGCGATAGTAAGATTGGGGTACCTGGAAGGAAATACCTGAAGTAAGCGTAAGCTAACTATTGAAGGGTCAGCATGGGGGTACGGGGGGAGGGGAAAGCGCATGGAAGCTCACCTGAAGGAACGGATAGCGTGGTAAATGGAGGATTGGGCTGTTAGTCCCTGAATCGGTGCGTCACTTCAGAGAGGATGAGGGGAATCTGAAAGGAAGGCGCAAGCATTAAGTAAGAGGTATCGTTAGTGGTGAGGGATTAGGGGAGACTGAACAAGAGTAATCGCTCACCTGAAGGGTATGCGTGTATGGAAACGATCTTGGATATCGTAGGGAGGTGGCGAGAGACCTCAGCAAGAGAGGGTAGTCTTTTTCGTCCCGTCTGGCGGGAACGATCGGTCGGTCTGAGTGATACCGACACTCGGAGAATAAATCTGGCGAAGAAAAGGTCAAATTCAATAATGCCCGTGTAACTGGGGTTGTACAAGGGGATGTGGCGGGGGGGCGCGACAGAGCACGTACCTCTGGGGTAGAGAAGAATTTCTGTCGTTGGGAATCAATCCAGGTTGCCAGGGGAGTGCTGAAAACAACCAGACGATAAGGGCGGGCTTAGGGGAAGTGGTCGGGTCACATGTAGCGGAAGGGGGACGTATGTGATAGGTGGAAGGCGTGACTCAGATGACGACGGTGGTCACGTCATCAAGGGGGGGGCGGCGTATAGGTGCTGGCCAGGCCTCCCGGTGGAGGAAAGAACGATCGAGTCATGACAGGGCAGAGAAAAGGGCTGTGTAGGAGAAAGTTCATTAATTTGCTATCATCCTTGCCGATGACTATACAAATTGTGTTATGTCTTGGTCTTTCTCACCGCCAAATGTTTTATCATGTTCATTTATTTAGCACCTTTGCGCTATTGATTCGAACCATGTGTTGTATACGATGCCACAACTATTCACACCATATGTTACCATACTCGCTCCAGTTTCCCCTACACAGCTCTTTTCTCTGCCCTGTCATAACTCGATCCTTCTTTCCTCCACCGGGAGGCCTGGCCAGCACCTATACGCCGCTGCACTTGATGACGTGACCACCGTCATCCAAGTCACGCCTTTCCACCTATCACATCCGTCCCCCTTCCGCTACATGTGACCCGACCACTCCCCCTAAGCCCGCCCTTATCTTCTCTTTGTTGTCAGCGCTCCCCTGGCAACCTGGATTGATTCCCAACGACAGAAATTCTTCTCTACCCCAGAAGTACGTGCTCCGTCGCGCCACCCCCCCCGCCACATCCCCTTGTCCAACCCCAGTTACACGGGCATTATTGAATTTGACCTTTTCTTCGCCAGATTTATTCTCCGAGTGTCGGTATCACCCAGACAGACCGATCGTTCCCGCCAGACGGGACGAAAAAGACTCCCCTCTCTTGCCGAGGTCTCTCGCCACCTCCCTACGATAGCCAAGATCGTTTCCATACACGCATGCCCTTCAAGTGAGCGATTACTCTTGTTCAGTCTTCCCTGTTATGTTATGTTATGTTAAAATAATTTCTAAAGCGCACTTACACCAAGCGGTTTCATGGCGCAAATACAGAAGAAAAGTGGGAGTGAGGGGTGATAGATATTTATTCGTATGCTTGTGTGAACAGGAAGGTTTTCAGAAGAGTTCTGAATTGGGAGTAGTGTGTTGTAGATCTCAGCTCATTGGGGAGGGAGTTCCAGAAACGAGGGGCCAGAAAGGAAAACCTCAGTCCACCGTGCTTTTTCCATTTATAGGTGGGGACAGTAAGCAGGTAAAGATGAGAGGACCGGAGATTCCGAGGGGGGACGTAACGTTGGATTCTGGTAGAGATGAAAACAGGGCCTTGGCTCACAAAGGTCTTGAAGATGGTAAAGCCCAGCTTGAATACACAACGTTTGGCCACTGGGAGCCAGTGAAGGCTCTTCATCAGAGGTCTGACATGTTGATGCTTTGGTTGGCGGAAAATGAGCCTAGCTGCCTGATTTTGAACGAGCTGTAGGCGATGTAGTTGGTATGCTGGGATGCCAACATAGAGAGCATTCGCATAATCAATGCGAGAGGTAATAATGTCCAGGGTGACGAGGATGAGGGCTTCCCTGGTCAGAAACCTGCAGATTTTTCGGATACTGCGCAGATGAAAGAAACAGGAGGAAACTACCGCATTGATTTGGGGTTTCAGGGACAAGTCACTGCAGATGATAACACCAAGGCTCTTTACGGAATTGACTGGGCGGGGGGGAGTCCCCAAAGAAGGAGGCCAGAAGCTGGAGTTCCAGGGGTTGGAGGGCCCCCCTGTAAGGATGAGCTCAGTTTTATCGGGGTTGAGCTTTAGTTGGCTGGAGTACATCCATTCACTGATGGTAGTCATAGTAGATTGGAAATTACTAATGGAAGTGGAAGAGGAGTCTATATTGAATATCAACTGAAGGTCATCAGCGTAATTGAAAGTAGTGACAGGGCTATTACGCAGGGACACCATCAAGGGTTGCATATATAAGTTGAAAAGGAGGGGTGATAGAGCCGAACCCTGAGGGACCCCGCAGGTCAGCTTTGTGTTCTCTGCTACGAATTTGTCCAGCCTGACAGCCTGGGAGTGACCGTGTAAAAAGGAGGTGATCCACTTAAGGGCCAGGCCCCTGATACCAGCGTTAGTGACATGGTCAATCAAGAGTTTGTGATCAACCGTGTCGAAGGCCGCTGAAAGATCTAAAAGCACCAGGGCCTGGGTATTGTTCTTGTCAGCACCTCTCCTAAGTTCGTCCATGACAGCTAAGATGACCGATTCCGTAGAGTGGGCAGGCCTGAAACCCGCCTGCTGGGGGTCGAGAAACTTGGAATGCTCAATAAATGAGCTAAGGCAACTCGTGACATGTGCTTCCAGAATTTTGCTACGGTAAGGGAGCCGCGAGATAGGACGAAAGTTGCTAGGCACTGAGGGGTCAGCATTAGGTTTCTTCAGTATCGGGACAACAACAGCACATTTAAACGTGTCTGGGACGATGCCTGTTTTAAGGAAATTATTAAGGAGTGAGAGCGGTGGATCAGATCAGGTGAGAAAAAGCCTCTTTTAGGATATGGGGAGGGCAGCGGTCATTTGGAGAGCCGGATCCCACTTTGTTCAGTAGGGTCAAGAATTCTTCTCTGGAGATCAGAGGGATTTGGTCGAGTAAAAAGGGATTTTTACAAGTTACGGGGAGGGTGGGAGGGGAGAAGGAGGTGGGGATATTCTCCTTAATCAGGGTAATTTTGTCAATGAAAAATGAGTTCAGGGAGTCGCAAAGAGTTTGTGATGGGGCGGGTTTAGCCGCCAACCTATCAGGCTGTGCGAGCTCATTGACAATTGAGAAGATATCTTTAGCCTTGGTGGATCAGTTCATGATTTTTTGGGAGAAGTAAGCAGATTTAGTTTGGAGGATGGAAGCTTTATAGTTTCTTAACATGGCTACATAAGCCGCTCTCTCCTCAGGGGCGTAGGCACGCCGCCAGAGGCGCTCTGCTTGTCTGAGCACCAGTTTTACCTTCTTTAGGTCATCGGAAAACCAGCATTGAGCGTCATGGGGGCGCTTAAGTCGAATCTTCTTCAGAGGGGCCACCTTGTCGCTAGCTACTTCTAGCCAGCGATCCAGGTTGGTGGCCTGAAGAGAGATGGGGGCCGGTTCGTTAGGGGAGGTGGCTATTAGAGATGCATGAAACTCGTCCATGTTGGCCTGTTTCCAGTTCCTGGCTACAAAGTTGCCAGCCGGAGGCACCGAGGTGAGAGGCGTGTACGCCATAGTAAAGGAGATAAAATCCCTCACCACTAACGATACCTCTTACTTAATGCTTGCGCCTTCCTTTCAGATTCCCCCCCCATCCTCTCTGAAGTGACGTGCCGATTCAGGGACTAACAGCCCGACCCTCCATTTACCACGCTACCCATTCCTTCAGGGGAGTTTCCACGTGATTTCCTCTCCCCCCTGTCTCCCCATGCTGACCCTTCAATAGTTAGCTTATGCTTACTTCAGGTATTTCTTTCCAGGTACCCCAATCTAACTGTCACCCACAATTGGATCCTTGGACCTCTCCCGCTCGGCTCAAATTTCCAGCTCTCTACAGAAGTGACCTGCATCCTTTGTTCTCCTTCCCACCAGGTTATCTTCCTCCTCAGTTTAGCCACCTGCACCCCTCGTTTTCCCTGCGATCAAGTTAGCCTTCTGCTCAGCATAGCGGCCTCCCCTTTCCCGGCTTACTTCACGTATGCCACTCACCTTTGCATAATTGTGCCAGCTTGATTTCTTCGAGTTCTCACGCGCCTGCCCAATTCAAGAGGATCGAAACGCCGTCGACCACTCAGCGCAATCCAAGGCGCTACATACAATGTGGTTAATCTATAATTACAGCCAGCCCAAAGCGTACATTTAAATACCACAATTCAGCTGTAACCATATTGTTGCCTCTATTCACTGTATATATTCATGCACCAGTCACCCTGCGCCTTCTTTTGCTGATCACTTTGTCACTTGCGTCGCCACTGTGTATATCACTTGCACCAGTTGAGCACCAAGTGCAATTAGGGTTGTTTTAATTGAATTGTTTACAGTGCGGATACAACTGTAACCAGTCCTCTTTCTGTTTTGGATAAACAGAATGCCCTGAGCACATTTAAAACTAAGAATGAGTCTCCTTTTTCTTGTCTGATAATGTTGTTTAACATATCTTACGTAATTGTCTATAAATAATACCAGTTGGGATACTATATGTTTATACTCTATTACCTACCCCAATCCCAACGTGGTTGTTGGGTTTTCGCTCCTGTGGTTTTTACAAGATTGTCAGGTGTACAGCACAGTTTTTTTTTTGTTGTGCTATAGGGTTGGTTGCTTTAGTGTCTACGGTGTAGTGTGTGCATTGCCGGGAAGGCATGTCAGGTGCATAGTTTGCATGGGTACCTGAGAAATTAGGTTTTGTCAGGTGTACAAGAGAGTATATGCGTGGTTGCCTGATACATAAGGTTTTGTCAGCTGTACAGTAGAGTATATGCGTGGTTTCCTAAGATTTAAGGTCTTTTCAGGTGTACAAGAGAGTATGTGTGTGTTGCCTGAGACATTTTGTCTTGTCAGATTTACAGTGTAGTGTATGCATTATAGGTTTACCTGCCTTACAGTTTACTGTGTAGTGCGTTTAACCTGAGACTTAAGGTCCTGTCAGGTTTTTAGGAGTGCGTTTGAGTGTTGCCTGTGATGGTGTTGTATGTCATGAGTACATTATAGTGTGCCGTGTGCTTGCATCTTTTCTCTTGTGAGGAAAGGGGATGGGTGAGAGAGTTTAAGGCTATTATTTTTTGATTTAATGCATTTTCATAATTTATAATGTTTTTATGACTACAGGATTGTTCTACCTATTAATTTAATGTTTTATTGCATTTAGGACATTTTAAAGGTGATGTCTATTAGTTGGTGATGCTATTATATTTGTAATTTTTGCTATCTTTAAACTTTGCTGTGTTTTCAATTTGTTGATTTTACATATTCGCATTTCTGCATGTAATGTTCTTTGCTTTTGTTTTTATCTTTGTTATAGCTCTATCTCCGCTCATGCTTTATTGCTCTCATTTGTTGGTGTCAAGAAAGGGGATGGTTGTGACTTGATTGTCGCCTCTTATTTCTCTCAGTCACATCTTCCCTACTGCTCAGCCAGGATAAGTGTGGAATGTTTGGTGATGTCACGGAATGCATGGGTGACTGGTGATGTGGGGAGTGTCAGTTGGTGTGTGCAGGCTGAGCAGCAGGGAGGCTGCTCCTGGTGGGGCTATCTAACATCATTCTTACCATCTACTGTGACAGTAGTTCATGTCTCACAACAGCAGGACGCCACCTTGTTGCGCTGCATGATACGGAAAGAGCAAGATCGTATTTAACATTATGCAGTACATTCCTGTCTTCTCCTTGCGCTGGCACACAATGTGCTGCTAAGTGCCAACGCAGGCACCCTTGCACCATGGTGCAAGAGTGCCTATGTTGTTAGCAGGCATATTTTTGTGCAGGAAGGTGCACCTTCCTGCACAAATACAATTATGAGAGGCATTTTTTTTTTTAAAACGAGGAGAAATAAAGGTATTTTTCCTCGTTATGCCTCACCTGGGGAGGAGTAGCAATTTGGTGCATTCCCAGGGCTACCAGTAATGGTAAATCTGAGTAAGTGCCGAAATCCATCCGGGGATGCATGGGAACTCGCACCATCCACCTATGGAACACCTTCCTGGGGCAGAGTAATGCAACACAGCAATTTGCACTACGTAGCTTTACTCTAGATTTATCAAGCTACGAAGGGCTGTGCAAAGTGACCTTGTGTGGCCTGATAGATCTTACTTAGTTGTTGCGTCGCCGATGCGTCCCATTGCATGGCACAATGGTGATGCAACTGCTTGGTTAATCTGCTCCATAATTCTGATAGCGGCTTCATCAAAATTAAGAAGTCATTCGTAATGAGGGCCTTAGTGATGCCTTCACCTTTCAAGAAAACGGGAAAGAACGTAACTGGATACTTAGGTATACAATATAGTTTCCCCATGTGAGTCTCTGATGCTTCATTTATAAAAATTCAAAGTATGTGATATGTTTGGCCAGTGGCTGGTCAGTGATATTGAAACTTTGGTCTCAAAGCTCCAGATCAAGGGCAATATCCATTTCGCTGTACTACTTTGCGATATTGCGTCACACAGAGAGGAAAACGACTTTCCAGACGTCCAAAATATTTCTCCGGCCACTTAGCATCCATCATTGATCAATATAATGTTGTAGCCAGGCAAATACACCACAGTATGTAAAATTGCTGTTTGCTATGTTGTTAATTCATTAACAAATACTGAAAGTCAAATAGGTTGAAGTACTTATATAAAGTCATCTACCTAATCTTTGTACTTGGTGTACACGTATAATGTTTTTGGTGAACTGCATGTGAATTATGCTTTAGGCTGAAAATGCAAGCACAGTAATTGAAGCTGAGCGGGAGCAACACTTAACGCTGATGATACAAACATGAATTCATTCCGATGAAACAACATGCTGTTAGGTACATGCGTTTTTAAATGCATTTCCCCCAGAAACAAATGCACATTCATGCTTTCTTCCACCATTTTTAAGATTCTCTAAGGTATGATTTTTGTTGTGGATCATTGCAGCTAGTTTTGTACAGCAGTCAAGAAAAATCACTATTATAGGTGTGGCCAGCGAGAGATTTAGACATTTTGACATTGATGTATTTTAAATATGTGTATGTACAGCTGTTGCAGCAAAACACTCACTTCGGTTTTTTTAATTTTAAACTATTTGCAGCATTCAGCTGCTTTCAAGTATTCCTTGGTGAGCCCAATATCCATCAATATCTGTAAGTGCTATTACAATGCTGGCATTATCCTGTCCCTTGTCAGCTTTCAATTGCTTCATCCACCTCGCTGATCACCGACTTATTTTCTGGCTTGAGTAAATAAGACTTTTTTGGTGCACTTCCCAAAAGTAATTTCAGAGAAGATAAATTAAATATTGATTGCAACTTAATATAGTGATAGTGCTAAAATATTTCCTTCAAGTTCAGGCTTGACCACAAGTTTCCAATCATACATTTTTTTTAAGTTGTGATTTCTAACCAGAGGTTTTATTAAATTCAACAGCTGCAGTCAATATTTATGTATTCGTCAACTTAGTTGGACATTTTAAATATTATGGAGAAATGAATGTATAATAAGAAAACAGATAGCAGTCTTGCATTTCATTTTAGGTGGGAAGCTTTATGTTCTAAAACATTCACATATGGCCCACGTTTAGCAAAGGGTATATAATTTCATCTTGTTTGGGTTACATTGGGAACTTCCCATTAATAATTGGTGGGCTCATAAAATGGATTTCATAAAGCAATTGACTTTTTTGCATTAATTTACAATTCTAGAATCGTGAGTAATTTCCGATTGATATCAATTTAAATACAATAACTCCGTGAGCTCGTTTTTAAAGACGTGGTCCACAAAGGTATGAATTTTCACTGGCCGCATGAAATATGGGCTTAGGTGCACTGCAATACATTGAAATAGGTCTGGATTTCAAATGTTATAATCTGTTTTCCAACGAGAGAGATAAACTCGGGATACATTCTAGGTCAAATTTACGGCCCTGACACACAACGAAGCGCAGCTCCCAAAGTTGCTGAGCTGCGTAAAAGAGAGATAGATGAAAGCGCCAAATATACAGAGATATGATACTCTCCTCCCCTCTCCCTAGCGCTGGCTCACAATCAGGCCCCACACACTCACAAACCTTTGCACCATATAGCAGGGGTGTCTGGGTGCATCCAGCATAGGTTTTAGACTGCAAGGGTTTCCTTCCAGTATCCTTGTTGCAGCATATGTGCAATGTCAGAAAAGGGAAGAGAAAAAAAGTATTTTTCCTTTTAATGCGTGCATCAAAGTGTAGTTATTTTTTGATGCAAAACCCATCTACTGTTATTAGTAGATTAGGTTTTGCATCAAAAAGCATGGGAACCAGCATGGGAACCTCCATGTAATGCCCCTCCAAAGCAAAGTAACGCAAAACAGTGATTTGCGTTGCTTTGCGTTACTTTTAGGCAGCCTTCCAGTGCAAAATAAGTTTTGCTCTGGAAAGTAAATTAGAAAAAGCTATTTGCGTAGGCTTGCATTACTGTTGTGACACAAACCAAGTGTAAAAGGTTTGTAAATCTGGCCCTACGTTTTTTTACACTCGGAAGAAACAGAAGAAACCACAAAAAAGGAAAATTAGCATGTTTTGTATTAATCAAATGTAGTAAAATGTGCTAAGCTAATATTTATTTATGCGTTTTTATATAGCATAAACCTTTCCTGAAGGTGTCAGCGCGCTTTACTATAGAACCTGTTACATTACATAAGGACTTCAGAGTGCATGAATTAAATAAAAGATACGAAACAGATAAACTCTGAACTCACATAAGAATGGACATAAGTACATATGTCGACTACAGATACTAGTGGTTAGTGTTAAAAATATACAAGATGCAAATTCACTAAACATTACGGGGCATATTACCAAGAAGTGCATTAGTAAACGCACAACGCATATCCCCATATCGCCTGCTATCGCCGGATTTCATCGCCTTGGTAGCGCGCACCTATCAATGCGCATCACGTAGGCGAATTTAAATCCGGCGATAGTCGGCGATATGGCACATTAGCACATGAAAACAAACGTTGTTTTCACGCGCTAATGTGTTCCTTGATAATATGGGGGGTGGATTCAGCTTTATGATCCACACCCCTATGTTATCAATGCCCTAACACCTGGTCAGAGCAGGCGTTGGGAGACCTGCGATAAACTCGTTTACTCGTTTACTCTCCCAACGCCTGCCTAGGTAATAGGGTGTTCCCACCTCCAACCACATTTAACATGTGGTTGGACGTGGGAACACCCACTTTGCATGTCAATAGCGATGTTTATCGCCGACATGCAAAGTGGGCTTGCGCCAGGCTGCAAAATGCCCTTGTTAATAGGGCTCTAGCAGTATAGCCGCTTTCTCGGCACAATTCGCTGAAAAAGCGGCGATACTTGCCCTTGGTAATATGCCCCTACATTTTAAGAAAAGTTGAAGCAATTAGGTTTGGACAGATATATATTACATATTTACAGAGCATGAGTTTCTTGCCATTGCTCGCTTTACTGTTTTGCTTGTTCAGCCAGGCCATCAGGGTGCAGGTGTACTTACGGCTGGTGTTCTTGGGCCTGGAAGTATCCTAGAGATGGTGCTGACCATAGGAGTAGAAGGCCAGGTGGTGGTGGGCGAAGGCGTTGTGCGGTAGTCTGCAGGTACATATTGTGCTGCACGGGGAGAATCAAGCCAGATTGTAGACATCATGCCCTGAGATTGGCCTAGCAGAGCAGTCAAACCTCCGCAAGGGCCCCAGTCATCCACCGGTCTTGACCGGCTCAAGCGGTAGGGATCAGATCCCCCTTTCAAATGTCATACAGGCATATGTGCACCACAGCACTGTGGCAAGCCCTCTGGGGAAGCTCCAGTGCCTGCCCATGACCAATGTTGCTGCTCTCTGCCACGGGTCCCTCCAAGCCGCAGCTTAAAGACTCACTCCAGGTCTCGGGCTGTGCTGCAGACCCCATGCCTCCGACTGCAGGAGCAAATTTTCTCTTGGGGCTCCATGCGACTCACGGGCCCACCGCACATAGAGAGCTGCAGGCCCGCACTGCCATCTTGCCTCCAGCCTCATCTTGCCTCCATAGGCCCATTGTCCTGGTCACTCAGCATGCACCAAAATAATTGGGATCCGTGGCCAGGTCGAAGTCCTTAGGGCAGCGTCCGGTGATCGAGGCACCCGTCCGCTGTCTCCACCGGCGAGGGCAGGCCCCCAGAGCCGGGGCAAGCACTCGCACAATGAGCTAGCGCCATCTGATGTCTATCTATGGATGTGAGATCTGTCTGCACATCTAGATAGATAGATAGATAGATAGATGGATGGATGGATGGATGGATGGATGGGTGGGTGGGTTGGTCGATGGATGGATAGATAGACAGATAGATAGATAGATAGATAGATAGATAGATAGATAGATAGATAGATAGAATGCACCACTCCAATTCTTCTTGCCCAAAACCCCCCAAACAGATCTAAATTTCAGCTCTAATTTGTCCCCCAGCCATCAGCAGTCGGTGCCCACTCAATTTGTGGAGTGATGGTCTATTGATTAAAACTGTAGGTGTCTCCTTCCATTGTATTCAGAAGCTAATGTGGCTCCGTTTTTTATTTGTAGGTAATAGTTTCCAGATCAATCTTATTTAAATGCAGTATCCAATGAAAGCTTCTGACTCTTGCTGGGCATCACTTTTGTGGTTTATCCACCTTTTTTCTGTTTATGTTTGATAAACGCCTTTGGTATCTTATTTTTTATTCTTCCATTATATGTGGGTATACCGTGATACTTGAAAATGTATAATATCACTAGTACAGCATCTTTCCCAAACCATTAGAGCTTTGTGCAGAGGCCTGTGTAAACAGGAAAACACGTACTGAAATAAAATGTAATTCTGCACAGCCTTGGAAGCAAACATGCAGATGTATTTCCTCTCCTCTGTCCTCAACCAGCATGTGCAATGAGAAGGCTGTTTTCCAGTGGCTAGACCATTAGAATGCAGACCTGTCTCTTAACTCTGATTGGCTGTTGTCAACAAATCAGTGTGAAAGGGTACATTGAAAGTGTGTTGGTATGACTTAGGGATGAGGAATGAGAAGTAGGGATGATAAATGATAAGTAGGGATGGTGGATGAGAAGTAAGGATGATGGATGGGAAGTAGGGATGATAGATCAGAAGTAGGGATAATGAATGAGGGATGAAAAGTAGGGTAATGGATGAGAAATATATGAATGATGGATGAGAAGTAAGGAGGATGGAGGCCATTAACTGATGTGTTTACACAAGTCCATTGTTATACCCTTAAGGAACTGCTGCACTGAAAAAGGGGGTTTTCAGTGGAGAAGGCAACAATATTCAAATCGTTCAAGAACTCGCTGCAAGAACTTTACAGCAAAGACGAGACTTCAAACCACTGACAGATCATCTACGAAAGTGAAATTAAATATATCTTGGGCCACCCCATGAGTCTTATTTTAATGTAAGAAGGCAAGATAAAATTGATCTACTCCGGGTCTGAAGCAAAAGAATTACATCGACTGTATCCCCAACCAGAAGAACCGTCAAACTTAAAGAGCTGCCCAAAAAACCCATCAAATAACCCACCAAACAAATGCTTGCAAACGGTGGGCGTAGATTGAGAAGAGAAAACTAAAACCCACCCAAGCAGATACTGAACATGAAAGGAAAGACCTTATCAAAAGCCATAGACCATGCAACAGAAGATCCAGAAGACTGAGCAGTGGTTGGAGAAAGGAAGTCTAGCTCGGGGTAGCCCTAGAGACTGAAGTCAGCGCAGACACTGTGGGACAGAAATAGCATTTTTCACTTAGCCTGGATACTATTTATTTTTATTTTACAGAGTTTTATATAGCGCAAACTTGACACGGAATCGGGTATCAGAGTGCTTTACATAGCACCAGTTGCATTACATGAGGACACATTCATTTTTGTTATGGCATGGGGAGATTAAGTGATTTGCCCAGAATCACAGGATGTTCAGCGAAGACTCAAACCCAGTTCCCCAAATTCGAGATCGACCGCCCTAGCCGCTCTCCCCAAGGCCTGAACAGAAGATCTCTTCAGGGGCACACAGCATGGAATTTCTCTAAGAGGTTGCATTATCTCATGACACTGTCGAGCCTGGAGGATGTGTGGTGCACATTTCTCCAAGACAAAAGGGACTTTTCCTTCTATTTTCCCATACATAGTTCCTATTCCAGGATCAATTATGTCCTTATGTCCCGCTCTCTGTGGCACAGTTTACAAGATACAGTTATCTCCAATATTTCAATATTGGACCACTGGGAGGTACAAAATATAGAGTTAGAGAGTCAGGCCCATTATTCTCAATATCTGGGAGCACTGTAGGAAGATTAAAATAATATTTTCAGATTTGCTACATGATGCCCCTGGATACCACTGAAGGAAGAATTAAAGCAGCCTATCTGCATCACAGAAATCAGGAAAGCACCACCAAATCTTGAGGAACAGATGCCTGTTAACTGCTTGCTTTCGCAGCGGGGGGGGGGGGCGGACTTTTAGCCCCAGCAGCCAACGCTGCAGCCAACGCCACTTTCGCAGCGCCCGGAGGCGCATAAAGGCCACTTAGGGCTTCCGCAGTGCGGGAGCCTGTTTACTCCTTGCTTTCGCCGTGGGGGCCGGACTTCAAGGCCCAGCCGCCAACGCCACTTTCCCAGCACCAGGAGGCGCATAAAGCCCACTTAGGGCTCCAACAGTGCGGGAGCTGTTTACTGCTTGCTTTCACTTTGGGGGGCTGGACTGCAAGCCCCGCCGCCAATGCTGCCCCCAATGCCACTTCTGCTGTGCCAGGAGGTGCATAAGTGACACTTAGGGCTCCCACAGCACAGGTGTGCCCGGGCAAAGCTCCCTTCGGAGCCCAGAGGAGGCTGAGCTGGGCCACCCCTCTGTCTTCTTGAACCAGCGTATGTGGACGTTTGTCTGCCTTGTTGCCTGTTGCCATGGGGGCTGAAATTACACGTGCCAGCCTGAAGTGGCACATTAAACTCAGCAAAAAGAGCGAGAAGATAAAATCAGCTCTGTCCGTAAAACTTTTCTTAAATCTCCTTTTTTGTACTGCCTCAAACCTCCTGTGCAACCTTTTCATCTAGTAAACACTAGCCAATATTAAAGACACTATAAATGGGCAAACGTAAACTATCACAGCTCCTGGGAAAAGGGATCTGAAAAGTGCCAGTCTCCACTAACTCAATAGCAAACTATCTGACGAATGCCATGGGTATACTGAACAGTGAAATTGACAATGTGGAACTAAGACTGGCCGCTACAAAGTCTGCCCTGCATAATGCCATGGGTAAGGTGACAGAAATATAGCTTGATGGAGATAGAGAACCCGCTAGCCATAGTAAAATCTGTGACAACATGCATGTTTAATACCTCCCTGACGATTAGCGAGTACCCCGCGTCCGGGGATTTGCTCTCCACCCGACAAAGAAATTTTGGCTGCCGGCAGACACATAACCGAAAGATCTACAAAAGCGAAAGACAACTACAGGAGGTAAAGGAAATAACCCCAAAATTAAGATATCCAGACCTAACACTAAAAAGAAATTGATGAAGCCCGCCAAAACAACAGTTTTCTCTCAAAAAAAATTTGCATAATAGACTTACAATCCTTGAGGAATGCGTCAAGAAGGAGTTGGATGCCATACAATCTGGGATCTGTTTGCTTGAGGTCACTCTCAAGGAAATATTGGCCCACCTACAATCACAAACTGGAAATTTCACTATAAGAGAAACCGCACAAGGAAACACTGTGGTTCCCATATCAACACCTGCAGCTCCAGAAAAGGCCTCTATGCAAAATCCGGCTGCCCTGTCCACACAGGATGAATATAAACAACTCCAAAACACCAACCCCTTGATAACTTTACATCTTCCGCTCTAATCAACACCATTTGTAATTATTCTAATAAATGTACCTACTTTAAGGCCCAAGATAATGGAAAGCTGGCATGAGCTCAAGAATAAGGTGATGTACTGGTTGACATAAAAACTGCCTGGCTAATGAAATTATAATAGTAGGAAGAGTTGGATGGATAGGACCCTCAAGGAAAACTGGTAAAGACTATTGCATTGTGGTGAACTTCGTACCCCCTTTGTGGTAAGAACTCTTCTCTCTGATCTTGCAAACAAACCTAATGATAGCAACACTACTAGGAATATTAGAGCCACACCTCTGGGATAGTTTTATAGGCTTAAAATGTTTATGGATAAATCCAACAATTTCACACAAATTGCATCCAAAAAAGCACCTAAAAAACTATTTCAAGATGGACAGAATGATTGTCGATATGACAATATATTTTCATACAAACCCCAAGCTGTAATCCTAACAGCGAACCGGTTCCTCCCCCTCTCGTACTATGATTTCCAGGATTGACAACCAGAGAGGGCTGGAGAAAAGGGCCACAATCATATTGATGTACACGTTGCATCCACCGCAATAGTTATCCCAGAATTGGGCTCTTAACGAATATCCGCAGAGGTACATCGGCAAGAATAAGCCCCTAGGAACTCAGAACTGGTTCTATCGCCCTGCCCAACGACTGAATTTCCAAACTTGCCTGTTGTTGTGCAGGATAAAGTAAGAAACCTACAGAGTAAGGACCTGAGTTCTTCAAATTGCCAAAACACGAAAACCATTAAAACCATATTGAAGACCTAGAATGTTGCCGAAGTAAGATATAAACTATTGAATCCAGAGTGGCTAGAAATGATCAACCAAGCTAACTAGCTTGTCTTCAAGAGACATGGTCACTAGATGAATTCTTTGTGGAGGGCTTCATGTCATTTTGAACCCAAGCAACTCCTTCAGAGGGGGGACGGGCTAAGGGGGGACGGGCTAAGGGATGCCTGGCTATTTTAATATCAATAACCTCCTCAATAGTTTTGATGACCTATTTGTCCTCCCCATATTTCCCGTTTATCCATTTAATCACAGAAGAAAGGGTTAACTTGGATATAATTAACTTCTAAAATAACATTTTTGATACAACTAAAGTGACAATTATAAAAAAATATAATGGATTTAAGCAAAGAAGTTGATTTATTTTTAGACAAAATTAAGGATGATTATGTTTTTTTATGGATAGGAGATTTTAATATTAGTAAATGTTATAGACAAGGACCTGAAAGTTGTGGATATGTTAAAACAAATGGTGACGGTATGTCACATTTTCTACATTACCCCTATGGAGACATTTTAAATTGAATGATTTATAAGTATAGTTTGATCCTTATGGCACAATGCATTGGTGAAGGTGAAATGGAAGTACCTACATATTATGGGAATGGTAGAAGCTCTGTTATTGATTATGTAGTGGTGAACGCCTAATAGATTCCCTTATTGCTACCCCGAATGCCTCTAGCGACCATGCTGCACTGACATTAGCTTTAATATAAACATTACAAGGCCAAATTGTTTACAATAGCAAATTGGAATACCAGGTTAAAATGGCCTTATATATGTAGCAGAAACCCAGGAAATTATGGCAGACTCTCGTAATGATTTTTGCTCCAGCACAGATTTTATGTCTACCCCGATGATTATTCTGGAAGCTTTCTGTAAGATTATGGCTCGAATTGCAGAAAAATTAAAATGCTCACCCAGAGGGAAAATAAATGGTAACAGGGGTTGGTTTGATACAGAATGCTCAGTAATAAACAGGAAATTAAGGAAAGCCTTATGGGATTCGCCAAGAGATAGAGAAAAATGTAACAGATTGAGAACTATGTACAAAGCGAGTTGAAAGAAAAAATATGGGAAGATCTGATCCAGGCGACTGATTTAAATGATAACACCCTCTTTTGGAAAATAATAAATGAGCTATTCCTGATAGAGACAGAAGACCTAAAAGGTTGAGACATTTGTACCACAGGGGGACTGGATAGAACATTCTAACACAATTTTTACCCTGAGGGTAGCATTTTTAATTTTTCTTTTACACATTTTTATCAAATGGAACCAGAGAACATTCCCAATATATCTTTAGAAGAGGTCATTAACACCCTAAACAAAGCAGCTATTGGAAAGGCCTTTGGCCCGATGGTGGTCCCAATAGATATTTTTAAGCACATGTCACTTTATGGTCACCGATGCTGACCCAACTATGTAATTCTACAGTAAAGGGTTTTCTCTCAACCTCGTGGACTGAAAGCACAATAGTCCCTATTTAAAAAAAAGGAAATCGAGGCGACCCAAAATGTTATCGTCCAATACCTCTCCTGGACTCCAGTGCCAAACTAATGGGTTGAATCCTTTTGGGCAGGTTAGAGCAATGGGCGGAGGAAAAACATATACTATCTGATACACAATATGGATTCAGACCCGATATTGGAACAATAGAATAATGTGTCAATTTGCACTTATGTTTTGGCGATCTGAGCAGTGCGTTCGATCTGATTAATCATAACAAACTCTGGGAAACACTTGCAGATCTAGAAGCTCCACCGGGTATCATTAATTACCTATCCCAATGGTGTTCCCACCTTACAGCACAGGTACGATAGGACCCAAACGGGGAGTGTACAGACAGAGCTTTAAGGTTGCCTGTGGTATTAGAAAGGGTTGTGTCCCCGCCCCCCGCGCTTCTTACTTTATATAAATGGGGTGGGTGCATGCCTACAAGAAACTAAAGCTGATGTCCCCATGGTTGGCACTCGCCCTGTCCCCATCTTACTATATGCAGACGATGCAGTCCTTTTTTCAAGAACAGCTAATGGGCTGCAGCTGCTGATAGATACATTCGTAAAATGTATGGACAATAAATATATGAAAGTTAATTTAAAGAAAACTGTCACCATGGTAGCTGGAAAAGGTAGAGCAAAAAAGGGGATACATTACATCAAGGGTGAGAGGCTAGGGGAGACACAGACCTTTACATACTTGGGTAGCCAGTTCACTGCCTCGAGCTCTTGGGAAAGTCAATTAGGCATATCAAAAATGAAATTTTTAAGGGTGGTAGAATCGATTTTTATGTGCCCTAGTAAAATAGGCCAAAAACTGGTTAGAGAAATGTTGCTGCTGTACAAAAGGAAATCGTTATCAAGTGCTGGTTATGGTGCTCCCTTATTGGATTATACAAATTGAGCGAAACTGCAGACACTAGAAAATCTGTTCTTAGCATGTCTACTGGCAATACCAAAAGCTAGCTCATTTTATATATCACATAAGGAAAAATGGTGGCCCCCTTTTTAGAAGATGATCTACATATCAGGCTTCTATGAACCACTTAAAATGCCAGAGGTCTGACATGGCCTGACATCATCTCTTATTATAGGTCATCACACCTAAGAGTTATAGCTGAGTGGACGGAGGTGGAAACTGAAAAGAAATGGAAATTTATGGACAGGGCGGTGGTAGCTAGATTCCTATGGGATCTCCCATGGCTACCCAAATGCCATAAACTAAGTTAAGCATAGAGCCACAAAATGGATTGGCTGGATGGGGAGGGCTACACTCCAGACACCCCTGTGGAATGGTACTGTGCTCCATCAAGTAGCTAGCTTGAAGGGGTTTGGCTCAATGATGCTTCAGTGCCTGGTATTATTGCCATGCTACCTACAGATTACTGTAAAGTTAGATAGGATCACAAGAACAGGAAAGGGGGTGGGATTAAGATTATTTTTAAAGCACAGAATCAGTGAAAAATAAATATTCTGCTTAATCCTGAAGGTGAGTCTATCCTGTGCTCCCTGGCTCTAACAAATAAACTCACCCTGTCTGGTGCACTGATATATCACTCTCCAGGGCTGGCAGGTAACTGCTGCACCCATATCCTAGAAACTCTATCCCCTTATTACGTTAAAGTATGCAATTTCATTGTGTTAGGCGATTTTAACATTAATTACAATAATGCATCTTGTAAAATATTCTCCTCTCTATTGGGGGATTTTTTGAATATAGACATTCATCTTATAAAAAGTCTCCCTACGCATGTCACAGGACATTTGCTTAACCCACCCTTCTACAATCTGAAGGCCCAATTAATTTAGTGTGTTCAGACCATCTGGCCGTTCCTTCGCTATCTCAACTCCCACTAAGCCTAGAGCTCAGCCGCAAAGGCCAGTCTCCCTCTGTAGGAACTGGTCAAAGCTTAATATTTTTACTCTGAACTCTATGCTTATAACAAATCCTCTGGTTTTGAGCTATTCAGTAGAGGATGATTCCTCTACCATTGACAACTCACTTGACTTTCTCCTACCTATCAAACATGTTACTCACTATCGATCTCTTCCTCCAGCTCCATGGTTTAATGATGCCCTGCATAAAAATTAAAGCAACTGTAAGCATCTAGAAAGAGTTTGGCACAAATCTTATCATGTAAATGATAAAAAAGGTATAAATCGGCATTAAAAATCTGTCACAAAAATTGTTGTGCTGCTAAATTTTCCTACTATCCTGAAAAAAATACTATGGCACAAAACCGTGTTAAAAATCTCTTTCAAGTGGTACAAATCTTATCAGGTTCTACTAGCATCTATCCATCTTTATCTCTATCCCATAACCAGTGTGACAAATTATATGACTTCTTTTCTAAAAAGGTAGCAGACATTCAGGCCTCTTTCTCATCTATACCTGACTATAGTGACGCAACTCTGAAAACGGATAATGCTACTATGAAGACTGGGTTCATCTGCTTTCAAAAGGCTACAAGTGAGGAAAGATTCCTTAGCTCTACCTTACTTTACCCTTTAAAATCTTTCTTGCCTATGGCCCTCCAACCTTCACGATGAATCTTAGCTCCATTAAATCAGGATCATCTCTAGACCCTCTTTCTCCTTTGATTCTTGTCAAACAATGCCCACAACTTCGAGAACTAATCACCTAACATCTGCGCTCCTCACTTATGTAAGGTCAATTTCCAATAGCATAGAAACATGTAATTGTTAGACCACTATTAAAAAAACAGAATCTGGGCCTTCTAAACTGGTCTAATTATCAGCCCATCTTGCTTTTGCCCATACTAGCTAAAACTCTTGTAAAACATGTAAATCAACAACTCACTATCTTCATTGAGTCAAATGGTTTGCTTCATCCTACTCGGTTAGGCTACAATATGGAGTCTGCCCTATTTGGCATTCACAAACAACTAAAGCTCCACCTAGACAATGCAGGTAACATGGTCCTGACTTTATTAGACCTCAGTGCCAAATTTTATATGATCAACCACAATATGTTTCTTCAAATACTGGATGATATAGATGTGAAGTGTCAAGCGGTGACCTGGCTGAGGGCATTTTTGGAAGACCGTTCGTTTCAGGTTTACATGAAACAACATAGCTCAAAATGTTATTCTCGTCCCCCGAGTGTTCCACAGGGTTCTACACTTTGCCAGACCCTCTTTAACATTTACGCACGACCAGTGGAAGAGAGATTGTAGAGAGCTGTAGTCTCTTGCTTTATTCTAGTGTGGGTGACACTCAGATTGTGGTATCATTTTCATCTAAAGAAAATCACAGGGATAATGCCTTGAACAGCTGCTCATGAAAGTGGTCACCTGGAAGAGCAGTAATTCCCTGAAACTGAATAGACTGAGATTCTTGTGGTGAGCAACCACCCCAACCTTTGGGGTCTCATCTGTGGCCAGACAATCTTGGTGTAGCTCCAAACCTAGTCTATGTTGTTAAAAAACTTGGTAGTTGGCAGGATAATAAGTTCTCAAAGAGTCATCAGATTACCAAGGTAGCGACCACCTGCTTTGGAGTGTTGAGATGGCTAATGAAAATTCTTGCTGCCTCCTTGCTCCAGCTCAGAGAACAGTAATCCAAGCATTGATTATTTCCATACTGGATTATGGAAATATCCTCTACTTAGGGGTCACTAAGGCATCACTGAGGTGGTTTCACATAGTCCAGAATATCGCAGCAAGACTATTACTTCACCACCCTTAACATACTTCTACTGCTAGACTCCTACAACTTCTCCATTTGCTTCCAATTGAGATACAAATATGTTTTAAAGGCTGGTGCTACATGTATAAAGTCATGGCAAATTCATGTCCCCAATACCCCAGGGGCCTCATTTATGAGGCCTTGCGTGAGTTTTGCGCCGCCGGAGCGTCACTTTTTGTGACGCACCAGTGGCGTAAACAATGGGCCTTGTTGAGCCATATTTACAAAGTGACGCATCTAGGTAGATGCGTCACTTTGTAAACCCCTGCGCTACATTATACCTGCGTCAGGTATAATGTATGCAGAGGGGGCGTTCACCCGCAAAAAGCTTCGTAATAGTGACGCAGTGAAATCTATGAGATTTCACTGCGTCACTTTTAGGATGCTGTTGCGTCAAAATCTTGCGCCTGCCTCACAGCAGGCGTAAGACTGACGCAAGCCCTTTTCCCCATGTGAAAGGAAGCATTGCTGGAGTTGCGTCACTTTTGTGACACTCTCCAGCAATGCGTCACTTTTGCGCCTACAGATACATCAGAAATACTGACGTATCTGTAACTCCTTGCGACATGATGCGTCATATTATAAATATGACGCATCAATCATGTCGCAGGGAGAGCGCAGTGAAAAGTGACGCATCGCTGTTTTCACGCAGCGATGCGTCACTTTTCATAAATGAGGCCCCAGATCTCTGGTGCTGACTTACAAGCCGAACTGTGCCCTGTGCTCCTGCTATACACATATTTCCACAGTCCCAAGAGTGAGGATAACCCATCAAGGGGGACCGTGTTTCTCCTACCTGGATCTTAAGCTGTGGACCTCCTTACAGATCTCCTTAGATTGTGCCAATAGTTCTTGGTTTTTCAAAAGCTGTTAAAAACCTTGCTTTTTTGAGATATGCATGGTGTTAGTTTTTCAGATGTATAAACCTTGGAGTACTTAGGGCTAGGAAACCCTACTCAGGGTAGCCATGTGCTCTACAAAACTTCAATACAGTACATCAAATTCACCTTTCCAATTTTTTGCTTACCGAACCATCCCTATTTTTCCACTCCCCCCACCCACTAGAGATCACCTGATTCCCTGGCAGAACATTTCCCGACCAAGTAGATGTGATTCTGTGCATCTTTGCCTAAACCTGCAGGGCATCCACCACCCACACCCATTTCTAACATGCAGAAAATGGCAGAAAGCCGGCTGAACCATAACCCCCTCCATAAAGAAACCTTCTGCGGCAATATAGTGATCAATATTATTAAAATCTCAAGCATTCTAGACACATATCTCAAACACAGCTCATACACGTCATAGCCAAATTCATATATCATATGTCACATTGCATAACTAAGCAGCCCAAAACCACACTGCCTCCCTAGAAAGCTCAAACATGTGCCTGCACAAACTGCCAGCACTCCATGTACTAGACCCAACTCACCTTACCTTACCACAGAATCTCCCTTTACAGCTAGAGGGGCTGTACGTCAGAGATAAAGTGACATGCCCCACTTGGATCTGAAAAATCCAGAAAGTTCCCTTCCAGTTAATTCTATGTTTCAAATTGTGACTGGAATGGATAAAGCCTTAATTTCTGAGAGCAAAGCTCTAAACTCTCTTTGCCTCCTGACCATCTTCAATGCTAAATCTGCAAAAATAGAGAAAGTAAACCCTCTATCAGGAATTACATGCTCTTTTGTTCTAGAAGTCCACAAGATTAATTATTTAGGTGATGATAGTGCAGGACCTCCCACTTCCATTAGGGGTACCTGCCAGGGCACAATATGTCCTCGAATCTCTTGAATGGGTAACTAGCACAGACAAAAGTGCCACTATCCAAACCTGACCTGGGAGCGTAGACCCATTCTGGGGTAAGCAATAAGACATTCATGGACACTGGTACTTCATTTATTGACACCTCTCACAGGGTGGGGTAGCTGGGACCATGAGCCCCTCCATCCAAAACTTAATGCTGCAGCCTCTGAACATTTTCTGTCTCCGCTATCTGAGTAGAAGCTAATTTCCCCACAACCTTGGCATAGAAACCAGCACAGCTGGAAAGCCAGTGTGGTGAGAGGCAAACACTGTAAACAGCAGAGGAATCCCCTTCTGGGACCTGCATGGTAAGCACCACTTGCCCGCTTCAGTCTGAGGAAATATCCAGGCTGATCTTCACGCTGTATCACCACATCCGCATCTGCAGCAGCTGAATGAAGCTGAACTAACACTGCTGAGAGGTCCTCCCATCCTCCGCATCCCAGGAGCCCACTCGAGATGATTAAATGAAGTTGGGTATGGGGCAAACACGTGGTTCCTAGAGCTCTGGGCTAGCAGCAGCAGCAATGTGACCTAGATCCGACCGTCATGTTGTTTTCATCTCCTCTCCAGTAAAGAATCTTATGTCCAACAATGGCACCTTACCTGCGCACTTCCCTGGGCCAGATAGCTCAATAAAGAAATGGTGCACAGACATAATATCGACTACAGAATATCGAATGGAGAAAATATCGAGGAAAAAATATCGACAATATAAAAATATTAACAAAAAAAATATCGTCATTAAAAATATCGACAAAAATAATGATAAAAAATATCGAGTACAAAAATATCGACTCAAATAAATCGACTTGACAAAATATCGATATATAGTGGAAGTTAAAAATATCGAAAATATGTAGAAAAAAAGTTTAAATAACTAATTTTAATTAATAGTAATATAAATTGTAGTTTATGTTTAGGAGCGGGATGTTGGGTTAATAGGGGATAAGGGTGGGGAGTAATTTAAAATAATTAATAAATTAATATATGTGTGTACATTATTTATATAATTAATTAATTGCTAATTAGTTATCAATTATTATTTGAATAATGTTTAATAAAAAAATTAATAGGAAATAATTAGTAATTAATTAATATTAATTAGTTAATTAATTAAGTAATTAGTTATTATTAATTAATAAATGCAATTGTAGTTTATGTTTAGGAGCGGGAAGTTGGGTTAATAGGGGATAAGGGTGGGGAGTAATTGAAAATAATTAATTAATTCATATATGTTTGTACATTTATTATATTATTAATTAATTGGTGAACAATTAACATTAATTATTTAATTAATTAACTTATTAATTAGTTAATAAATTATTACAATGTGTAATATTTTTTAATTAGTAATTAATTGTTAATTTATTAATGTCTATTAGTTAATTAATTAAGTAAATAGTTATTATTAGTTTGTTAATTAAATTGTAATTTATGTTTAGGAGCGGGATGTTGGTTTAATAGGGGATAAGTGTGGTGAGTAATTACAAATAATTATGTAATTAATATATGTTTGTCATTTTTGATTTACATAAATTAGTAAATAATATTATTCATTATTTAATTAATTAATAATAATTAATTTAATTATTAATTAGTAATTAATACGTAATTAATTATTATAAAATTTGTAAATATATTAATGAGATTTTTTTGGCCTATTATTTCGAAGTTATTGTTAATTAATTATTTAGGGAATATAATTATTAATCATAACAATTTTTTTATTACAGCTATTTTTATTTAATATTAAAAAAAAAATTTATTATTACATAATTAGTTATACAATATTAATACTTTTATTTTTGGTAAAGGAGTATTTGTAGGGTTCAGGGTCAGTTTAGGCTTTGTGGGTAAAGGAGTTATTATTTATTGAGGGTAATTGATCAGTTCTGGGGTAATTTTTTTTTTTTATTGTGGGACAGTTTTCATGTGTTGGATAAAGGGATATGATTTGGCTTTAGTGTCAGTTGTGGTTTATTGGGGGAAGGATTATTTTCTGTGTTGTGGGTTAGTTTTTAGTCTTTAGATACAGGTTTTTGTAAAGGCTTCAGGGTTAGTTTTCTGTTCTTGGGTAAAGGGGTATTTTTAGGGTTCAGGGTCAGTTTTCTGTTCTTGCGTAAAGGGATATGTTTAGGCTTCTGGGTCAGTTTTCAGTTCTTGGGTTAAGGGTATTTTTTGGGTTCAGGGTCAGTTTTCAGTTTTTGGGTGAAGGGGTTTTTTTTGTGTTCAGGGTCAGTTTTGAGTTCTTTGGTAAAGGGATATTTTTGGGGTTCAGGGTTAGTTTTCAGTTTTTGGATAAAGGGTATTATTTTGAGTTCAGGGTCAGTTTTCAGTTTTTGGATAAAGGGCTTTTTTTAGGGTTCAGGGTCAGTTTTCAGTTTTTCCGTAAAGCGTTTTTTAGGGTTCAGGGTCAGTTTTCAGTTCTTCGGTAAAGGGATTTTTTTTGGGTTCAGGGTCAGTTTTCAGTTTTTGGAAAAAGGGTTTTTTTAAGGGTTCTGGGTCAGTTTTCAGTTTTTGGATAAAGGGGTTTGTTTAGGGTTCAGGGTCAGTTTTCAGTTCTAGGGTAAAGGAATATTTTTGGGGTTCAGGGTCAGTTTTCTGTTTTTGGGTGAAGGAGTTTTTTTTGTGTTCAGGGTCAGTTTTGAGTTCTTCGTTAAAGGGATATTTTTGGTGTTCAGGGTCAGTTTTCAGTTTTTGGATAAAGGGTATTATTTTGAGTTCAGGGTCAGTTTTCAGTTTTTGGATAAAGGGCTTTTTTTAGGGTTCAGGGTCAGTTTTCAGTTTTTCCGTAAAGGTTTTTTTTTAGGGTTCAGGGTCAGTTTTCAGTTCTTCGGTAAAGGGATTTTTTTTGGGTTCAGGGTCAGTTTTCAGTTTTTGGAAAAAGGTTTTTTTTAAGGGTTCTGGGTCAGTTTTCAGTTTTTGGATAAAGGGGTTTGTTTAGGGTTCAGGGTCAGTTTTCAGTTCTAGGGTAAAGGAATATTTTAGGGGTTCAGGGTCAGTTTTCAGTTTTTGGAGAAAGGGTATTTTTTTGAGTTCAGGGTCAGTTTTCAGTTTTTGGATAAAGGGCCTTTTTTTGGGTTCAGGGTCAGTTTTCAGTTTTTGTGTAAAGGGTTTTTTTAGGGTTCAGGGTCAGTTTTTGAGTTCTTCGGTAAAGGGATATTTTTTCGTTTCAGGGTCAGTTTTCAGTTTTTGGAAATTGGGTTTTTTAAAGGGTTCAGGGTCAGTTTTCAGTTTTTGGATAAAGGTTTTTTTTAGGGTTCTGGGTCAGTTTTCAGTTCTAGGGTAAAGGAATATATTTTTGGGTTCAGGGTCAGTTTTCAGTATTTGAGTAAAGGGGTATTTTTAGGGTTCTGGGTCAGTTTTGGGTTTTTGGATAAAGGGGTCTTTTTAAAGGGTTCAGGGACAGTTTTCAGTTCTTGGGTTAAGGATTTATTTTTGGGTTCAGGGTCAGTTTTCAGTTTTTGGGTAAAGGGGTATTTTTTGGGTTAAGGGTTCCTTTGGTGTATATAAAGTGTGCTACAAAAATATTATACTAATAATTAGTAGGAAAAAGTTATACATTTTTGTTCTATTTATATATTTTTGGACTACTCAGCTACAAATATTATACAAATATATGTAAATAACATTATTTAACTATTGTACCTTTTTAATAAATTTACAATTAACTGTAACATTATACTAAAGTAGCAATTCACATTTATACATGGTCAGTGTCCAGCAGATTACCTGATATTAGCTACACTGGAGTTGAATTGAAAGTAATCATTGGTCACTATCCAGCACCTTCCCTAATATTAGCTTGACTGGAGTAGGATTTGTAATTCATTATTGGTTAATGTCTAACACTATACATTATATTAGCTTGACTACAGTATCAATAGTAAATATTAATTGATCAGTGTACAGCACATTTCCATATAATTGTAAATTATCATGTTATTATATTACAAAAAAATGCACAATGGGTGTTTTCACAAAACTTTATTACCATTTTAATATTTTTTTATGTGAACTATAATACAATCACAATCAAAAAGAAAATAACTGTTTTTGGAAATGTAGTATTTGCAGATTAACACATTAATATTTATGTACATGTTATAATTTTTCACATACATTTCTTTAACAACATTTTTTATGAACATAAATATTTTTATCAACATTAACATTGAGTAACAAGTTTTTATATAAAAATAAATAAAGAATTAGTGTTCATTCTGCTTATTCATGTTATATTTAATAATGTTAATATTATATATTAATATTATTAAATATTTTTTTTTACAGTTATATTTTTATAAAGTAACATGACAATTATTATATTTGCTGAAGATATGGAAAAACAATTTATGACATTTTTGCCTACATATTTCAGACAATGTTTGTATATCACACATAAAAATATATAATGTTGTTCAGTTTGTCACTGTAAAGGGGAATAATATGTTTATTAATAATTTCTGGTATTGGAAAAATATTAATTATGCAAGTATATACTTTTATAATACTTAGAAATTATTATTAACATTTTTAAATAATTAATAAAAAAAAAGTATATTATTATTATTATTTATTAATAAACTTAAACATTTATTTTTTCTTTTCAGAAATATATATATTCAGAGAAATAAATATACATTATTTCAGGGTATAATTTTTATTATAAATGGTTACAAATGTTTTATTAATAACAATAAATAAGTTATATTATTTATTATTATTAATTATTCACATTAACAATTATAATGTTTAGTTATAAACAAACACAACATTATTCCTATAAATTTACACAATTACAAATTAGTTAGATATATCATTTCAAGTGTTACATTATTTTTTTATATTATTAATATATAATAATTATTATATATTATTTAATATTAAAAATATTTTTTATTTTTTTACTGTTTAATTTTTAATGAGTCTAGTTTATTATTTTGTTAAAATAACAATGTTTATGTATTACTTTTTTATACTATAACATTGTATTTTCTATAATACCTTTTCCAAAATGGTTTAAGGGGACTACTTTTTTACCGCGTAACGTTATTGTGCTTCATTCCGGACTGGAGAAGCTCGCGGTTGGGAGTTGCTTCGTGTGGAGGGAGGTAAGGTTGATTTTACATACAATTTATAACAGAGTGGTAATGTTTGATGGTATATTCTAACTGTGGAGGGTTTGTGTGTGTATGTATGAATTGTTTAGGTAGCGTTTAGGTTAAATGTCGTAGTTAGACATGCGTCGTGTATGTTTTAGTTCTAATGTTATTTTAAGTGTTAGGAAAGGTCTTCTTACATGGTTAATGTTAATTGTGAATGTATTTACTAATGTTATGGGCTATTTGTGGGTGGGTTTCGTTATGTATGTTTTTTGTAGAGGTTCCGGTTCCTCGCATGAAAACTACATGGAAGGAAGCGTGTTTTTTTGATGAGATACTAATGTATGACTTTTCTAGTTATATTTTGACGTGTATCTCCTATATTTCGTGTTTGCCAGGAGCGGTTTTTTATATTTTATAACTGTTTTTCGTGTTTTTGGAGGGTTTCGTATTGAATTGATACATTGATATGTGTGACCGTTTTTTTTAGAAGTTGTGTGTATATCACTTTAAATGCTAAAGTGTCCACACTACTGTTTTCGGATTTTCATGGAGCGTTTATTTCATTTTAACATTATTTTCGGGTTCTTGATCGTTTCTTATACTGGAATTATTATACATTGCAATGGACTGTATTTTGCTTCATTACGTTTTTTTCATCAACACAAATTGTAAGTATTTTAAGTAATTATTTTGTTGGGTGGGAAATGTTGAACTTAATGTAATGTGTATGTGTGATGTAATTATAAATATTGCATATTTGTTCACAAATATGGTACGAACTTTTGATCCGTTTCTTAAACAAATATGTATTATTTATAATTTTAACAGACATTTTTCTATTGTTATATGTATAATTATTGTAATAAGAGATTAGTATCTATTGTAGACATTTTTATAGTAGGCTTTTTGCAATTATTGACAGGTATTCTAATCCTCTAGTTGTCGGATATAGTGTGACTTGACTTTGCAGTAGTCGGAACATTTGTTTAGTTTGTTTCGTTAGTTTTGGACCAATTTGGGTCACAGATTGTTCCATTCTTAGTTCTTGATAGCTTTGTTCTTTTTTCAAAGCTTCTACTAGGTTATGGAATGTGGGTCTGGCTCTGCTTGTGGTAGCTTGGAAAGCATTATGCCACCCTTCTACACTGTTGTTTGTTTTAGCCTCTTGGTTTAAAGTGCTAAGATAGACATTCCACCAAGGGATATGGAATTTGGGTTGGCGTCGATGTCCAGATCTGTGCAACCTTCCCACCCAAGTATCTTCGAAATAGTCCAGTAATGGCGTTAGTTTATCTTCATTCCTCTTGTAATATGTGCTGTCAATTAATAAATTGTAGTGTTCTGCTACATCGGTAACAGGAACGTAGACCAGTGCAATCAATTTTTTTATTTGATAGGCAAATGTGCTATCTGTTGAGTATAGAATACTTAAAGTGGATTTCTGGAGATGTCTCCATATGCTCTGGTTGAAATGATAGTAGCAACCCTGGATTGCTGTGTGGGGAAATGTTCTCAAAATGCTATTAATCATAGCTAATTCGAAATCAATAATTATTTTTTCTGGAAAATAATTATTGATTTCATTTTTGAGAACATTTAATATTTCTGCATAAGTGTTTTGCTGTTTGTTTGGTAGCAAACAGTAAATGAAAGGGATGTTATAGTTATGGTATAAACCGTGGATGGAATATAGTTGATAAAAAGGTTTTGGGCATGGTTTAAATGTTCCATCCATCATCCATTGGGGACACTGTTGGATTTTTCGTAAATTACTTGCAGTTGCAAACATTATGATTCTGTTTGTACTGCTTTCATTGTCAAAAAGGATAAATTTGTCTTTATTGTGTGTGATGGACATTTCTGGTGAAATAATAATTTCCTCAAAAGTAGTAGGGTTGGGTGGGGTTGTGCAAGTGCGTCTTTTAGTGTATGCAATTGTGCATTTTAGGGATTTAATAGAGGGTAGTTGACCGGAAGCATGGGCTGGGACTTTTAACAGTTCTTCCTTAAGGATTTGTGTTGTTGGTTTATCACTTTGTGTGCTAGCAGTTTTTATACTTTCTAAAGCATCTCTTATTTCAATTTCTGTGACATTGGGGGGATGATTGTGTTCCCTGGTAAATAACACACTAGTTTCCTCAGTTGTAGCCCTTCCATAACATTTGTTAGAGTAATATTTTGTACATTTCCAGAAAACTTTTCTACCACTTTGTCTTTCCTGATTATAAACATAACCCATATAACATAACAGTAATTTATTTTTCTGTGACATCACAAATTCTGCACCTTCTGTCATTTAGCTTAACTTGTTCTAGGAAAGAGTAGAAAGAAACAAAATTATAAAAAATATCTTTCACTTTGTGGTGCTAACATAATTAATTATGTATTTATACTTACAGTTACTAACAGTAGTAATCAGAAATCCAGAACTGTATTTTGAAGTGTTTTCTTGTATGTATTTCTTGATTTACTGTTGGTATGAGAATATAGAAATGCTAAGTTAATGTTTACACATAACAAACGATTTTTCTAGGAAAAAGCAGTTTTTATTTTAGTTTACTACTACATTTGATGTGAACGTTACATATACTTACTTGATAAAATAGTTGAATTGTAGAATTGGGTGCAGTAGATCAAGGTTATAAAGTTCTGATCTGTAGAGAAGATAGAATAAATAATTGTACAATATTATTAACAATTTTTGGAACTGTTGGTAAATGGCAAATATTTAAAAGTATACTCACTTGAAAAAAAGTAGTTTTGTTTGCTGTAGGTAGAATAGATGTATGATGTATTCTGAATATCTATTGAGAAAATATAAAAAACATAACATGGTGTTAAGAACATATATTTTGTTTGATTTCTGAGGTTTTAGGCCAATTACAATTATACTTACATTTTTTACAAGGGTCGTTTTGTCTTTTGGTATAGTTGATGTTGGATGTTATAATTGGATCTGTAGGGAAGATGTAATATGCAAGATATGTTGTTTAGAAAATATGATTTATTATATTGGGTGTTTACTAACAAAAACATATATACTTACATGTTTAATGAGTCTGCTTTTATACATTTGTAGTATAGAGATAGGAAATTCTCTGATTATCTGTGAATAAAATGTTTAAAATAGAGAATGAATCTGGTGAAATAGTGTTTAAAAAAAGCAGTTGGTGTATAACACAACATTAATGTATACTTACTATCTGATTTTCCAGGTGAAGAAATAGGAACATGTATTATGTATTTATTTGTAGTACTTTCTATCAGAAATGTAGAAGGAGATAAAAAGTAAATAAGTGCAAGAGTTAGGAGATATAAGTACATTATCACACTACTAATTTAGATTTCTACATAATGCACTGTTACTTACTTGAATAATTAGCTAGTGAGCTGGATCTTTAAAGATGTTTGGTCAGGAAGAAATCTTCAGAGTTTTGGCATCTTCTTTCTAAGAGTTAGCAGCACCAAATGGTAGAATGTATGTATCCCTTTTATAGTATGTGTATTTTGTGTGCTTTCATTTAATTGGTTGCAGTGTGAAAGGAAGGATTGTATAGGCTAGTTTGAATTTTTTTGGGTTAATTGGTATGTTTGTCGATGTGAGAATGGTGGTATGTGGTGATTTCTGCATTAAAGCCAGTTAGTTGTTAAATAAAATAGATATGTAAGTGGTTAAAAATAATGAAAATGTTAGTTAAATGTGCAGAATATTTTCCAAAAGATAGAACGCATTTTATAGAATGTATAGGAAATGTAGTTAAATAGGAAGGTGATAAAAGTAACAGGTATTATATGTAAAATGTTTTTTCTATAGAGCACTGACTTTTATAGACTATTAATATGGTATTTTAGACATGAAATGTAGAGAAAGCAACTCGATATTTTTTTTTTTACGATATTTTTGTAGTTTATATTTTAGTAGTCGATATTTTTGTAGTGTTTGTGGTAATTTCATGAACAACGATATATTTGTAGTCGATATTTACTAAGGCGATATTTATGTATTCGAGATTGTTAATACTCGATATTTTGTAGTCGATATTTTAGTAGTTTGTGTAATAAGTATAGAAAATCGATATTTTAGTACTCGATAAATTTGCTACGATATTTTAGTAAGTCGATAATGTGACCGTCGATAATATTTCAGTGATCCAAAGAAATACCTGAAGATGACTGAAAGAGCTTCTGGGTAACTATTTGAAAACCTTATAGCTTATAGAAGTGTCCCACAGAGAGAAGCAGCACATAAGCTACTTTATCAGCGGTACTTAACCCCAAAACGCCTGCAATGGTTCTACCTTAATGCTCATGATACCAAGAGAGGGGGATACTATTACCTGTTTGTTGGGAGTTATTTGGTTTAGCATCCTTTTGGAAAGAAATTTTGAGTCAGATTAAGATAATTACAGCAAGGGAAGTGCATGGTGATACAGAGTGATTTTGCTTTGTCTTCAGAAGAACACTTACCACATCTAGTGATGTAACACTTTTATGGTATGTGTTGAGAGTTGCCAAAACATTAATAGCCACCTTCTACAAAAAGACTACTGCACTGATTATGGCTCAATGTTTTTAGAAAGCTATGGCACCTTTTGTCTCTTGAAAAACTGATCTTTGACTTGAGCCATACGCAAAAGAAATTTGTGGCCCCATGATTTGCTATGATTCAGTACTTGTACAAGCTGGAACATCAACATTTAGCATAACCTAGATTAAGGGCCTCACAACTATTTTTATGATTTGTTGGTGAATATAGCCAAGCAATCTTATGCGTTGTGGCTTAGAGGGTTAAATGGTTTGGGGAGATGAGCCCACGGGAGGATGGTGTAAATGAGAGTAATGGATAGGAAGGCTAAAATGGGGTCAGAGGGAGATTGTTAGGGGGATATGCTTTATGTTGCTGACATAGTTTACTGTCATTTTGAAAAACCAAAAAAAAAAGATGTTGTAAAAAAGAATACAGGTAGGTGTCCAGACTGAACTCAAGAGAACAAATAAAAAGACCTTCAAATAATAATGCAAATATTTCAGCTGAGCAAGCTTCTCTTTATTTTCTGTTCTCAGGAGCCAAGGATTGGGAACAGCTTAATGTCAGAAAACATGGCTGAAGCAATGTATTTATATTCCACACCATAGTAGGACCACTTTTAGGCTGCCTGTATCTACATGAAGAGAGGTCGTTTTTTTGTTGCATTTCATTATGGATGCACATACAGCAGCTATCTTTGAATATATTAGTAATTTTCGAAAACCCATTGAATGATGATCACTGCAGATGTGCATGCATGCACAGCAGTCATCTTTGAATACATTTTAATTGGTTAACAAACCAATGTAAAAAGGGCTGGGATAGATTCAAGAGTATCCACTGTGGTCATCTTTGAATGGATTTATTTAAAACCCATTTGTAGGGGTCCACAGTGCATGTGCTCACATGTGCAGTAGTGGGCAGTCATCTTGAAATGGGTATAAAATCATTTTAGGATAGATGTCCACCTACAGGGCAGTGGACCTCAAAAAAGCGAAAACAATTAAATATGAATATGGAGATGGGTAGAAGATGGGGTGACAAGTGCGGGAGGGCTAGAGAGCCACAGAGTAGCAGGAGTTGGGGAATATTAAAAAACTACAAGCTGATGGGGAGTGGTGGGGAGCACAGTAGATAAACTGGGGGATGCATTACAAAGCAACATGGAAAGAGAGGGGGAAGTGGCACATAAAGGAGTGAGCAATGAAACACGTGCATTCCCATGGAGTGCCTAAAATAAAATAAAATAGCAGTTTCCTGAATGCAAGTAATGTCAGCAGATGGAAGGACACAAGTTATCAAATCAGAATACTGTGAGACCGAAATACTCCTGTGTGGCACAAACACGAGAATTGGGATGAACGGCATCAAATCAGGCGGAGATAAGTAAGACAAACAAAGTCATCCAATCAAAGACAAGGGGTTGAAGCAAAGTCCAGTCCATGTATATTGAAAATGATAGGTCTAGCCAGCAGAGTTTTAAAGATGCATGCAGTCAAGACCCAGAAAGTTTATCTAGAGGCAATGTTAACATTAGCACTTAAAGCTCATACTAGTTTCTTGAAGACCATCATCCAAAGATGCACCAGTCACAAATACTAATAAGACAACGTTTTGCTTGTTATCTATTCATGCTTTATTTTGAAACTAGTGACCTATGCTGATTTGCACTAATAAATACCAAACCTAATATTGCAGATTTTTTAGTGACTGTTTCAATCACAAGAGTATCAGCAGTCCCAATAATCTACTTTATATCCTTGGCTTATTTTTTCTGAATTTACTCAATCGCATTTTCAAACCATGGGACACTAACAATGTTCTGAAATGAGTACTAAAGGACAATGTATTCACAATAATATCTTGCAGTGGCAACAAGTAAAAATAATGTAACAGTTTTTACTCATTAAAAATGTAATTCTGCCCCTCCAACAAAAATACTAAAAAAAGATTTAATTTAAGTTTGCCTTAATTGGTTTTTCCAAACGTCCTAATCAGGCAGATAGCCATTCATGCCAGAAACCACCTGTCCCAATGCACTCACATCCCAGGAACAGCTCATCAGCATTTTCCAATATACATTTTGGAACTGTGACCACAAAATTTCCTTGAATAACTTTTCATTTTTGGTGAACAATGCAGTCTAAAATGGCACAATATAGACACCTTATGAATTCACACATGTAATTAGTATTGATGGAGATTATGTTGTTCAACTGCCCAATGAGTCACTAATTGAATCTTGTTAGTAATGAATCACTCTATGTCATAATTAATTCGCCCTTAGGAGAAAGGTTTTGCAAATACTTTCTACCAGAAATATTCCTGGTTCGCCTTTCCCTGGAACTTAATTTTGAAGCATTCTAAGCGGCTAAGGCTACCTCACACCTCTGGAAGCATTGCGTCATGCTCTTTTTATTAATTGTACATAAGACCTATAACAATCTGGAAACCTTCAAGATCAAAAGACCATGAGGGGTCATCTTCAAACAGACACATTTATTTGTCAACATTCCCATGTAGATTGATGGCTTGAATGTTTTGTTTTGTGTTTTTAACCAAACTCTAGTAACACTCAACATACGCAGTATAAAAAAGACCATGCCCATTGTTCCTTGAGGGCAATATTGCCTGCATCAGCATTTTAAGCTCTGAATCCTAGTCTGTATTTAGCTCTCCTGTCTGAAAAGAACATTCAGAAGTATCAACATATGTCAGGAGCAGCAGACTACTTTTTCTCAAAATTGGTCGGTCTGGTAGATATCGGTATGATCTACTGTCTATACGTGTGTGTGTGTGTGTGTATATATATTTGCTTGAAAAACAAAAGGCTAGAGGGAAATTATAGTTAGATACAGATTTTAAACACACAAAACCATAGAAGTTCATCAGTTATAGTTGCCACAGCTACCTATAACTTACGCCACTGCAATGCAATGATGTCATCAGTGATGTCACTGACAATGTCATGAGTGATGTATTATGTGAGTGCACTGCAGGGGTGCATGTTATAGTTAGCTGAGGTAACTATAACTGCTGAATTTCTTTGGTTGTTTGCATTAAAATCTGTACCTAACTAATCTTTGGTATTTTCTGTGAATTTCTTAGGTTTTCCCCCAAAAACATATCCTAACTATAATGTCCCTGTAACCTTTGTTTCTTTCAGTGAATTTCTAAGATTTCTTAAGTGCTAATTCCTAACTATAATGTTGCTGTAACCTTTGTTTTTTTGGAGTGTCTGACAAGGAAGGATTGAGATAGACTCCCCCGCCCAAAGTGCATTGCGCACATGGTTTTGCTGCCAAGGGAGCAGGAGGGCGGGGTGGAATGCCCCAGTTAGAGCTCTGACTTTTTGGACAGAGGGCATTTGGGCCCCTAGGAAGGCCAGTTGGCCTGGGGTCATTTTGGTGTGTACTGGTAGGGCCCAAGGCCATAAAAGAATGCATAATGTGTTTCTGCTGAAGGTGATGTATGCATATGGGGAGTGTTACTAGGGTGCACTCCTAAAAGTGATTTATGCATAATGTGTTTATGCTTATGATGATGCCTAATGTCATGCTATGATGTTTATGCATCATGTGTTTCCACTAAGAACGGTATTTTGCCAGTTGTTACTGGATGCGTTTTACTACCGATTGGCCATGTCATGAATATAATCCACTGTGAAATATTGCCTAGTGCCAGGTGGCACAGTGTACATTTGTGATTATGATTCTAATGTGTTTGTGATACTACAAAGGCTATTTTTATATAACCTTGTGTGGAGTTTCTTTTGTGGTGTGCCTAGTGTGTCGCTGTGGTGTGTGGGTTGCACATGCGCTTTACACATTGCCTCTGGGATAAGCCTGACTGCTTGTGCCAAGCTACCAAAGGGGTGAGCAGCGGTAATAGTCAATGTGTAATTCCCTTGTCCTGACTTGAGTCGTGGTTTCTGCCTGGCTTAGGCGTATGCCCTGGCCAACCAGAAATCCCATTTCTAACAAAACCCAAAACTGCAAACTACGCCACGGCTACTAAGCAAAGGTGTACATTGCACACCCTACAATTTTTCTTAAGGATTTTTTTACAGATACTTACACTTCTAATTTGAGAAATCTTATGCTGAGTATGAGACCCTCATTATCAGAACTACCAATAGATATATAAGGCACATAAGCATATGGTTAGCCTTAGAGAGACATCAACCCTGGTAGACCGAATGATGTCATAAATACTGATAATGGATCTAGAACTACTACTTTCTCAACTGTAATCTTCCTTTTAACTTCAGTTGCAGAAACAAAAGATAAGTATTTAGTAGTGTAAAAGGCAGTTTTTGCTTGAATTTGAGGTTTCTATCATTGCATCCTATTCATCCACTTTTACTTTCTACATAGACAGAGTAGTGGCCAAATGCAGCAGTAACTCCTTCATGAAATATGATAGCCATAGTAGTATCAGTTCTTCCAAAAATAGATATTTGTCCTCCCTCTTTAGAAAGAACACCTGTGCTAAAATCCTTCGGAATGTTCAAATATTCAACGTCAAATGCTTGTCGCATACTGCTAATTAATTCTCTGTATTGGAAGTTTAACCGAATATTGACATTTCCAATACTTCCCAAAGATTTCTGAGTTTTACAGAGTAGTAGTGTTTCAAATACAGGCTGTCCTTTCATGGGTGTAAGTTGCAGTAGATCTATGAAAACAATCAAGTGTTTTGCTCCAAACAGGACATGGTAGTCTGTTTTTAGAATCTGTTGCATTTTCTAAAGTGCAAAGGCTAGCATTAAGTAAAGAGGTCATGCTCACCTCATCGATGATTAGAAGCTTTAACTTTTTTAGCACTCTTGACACTTCATGGCACGCTTCACCGGATAATATTTTATATTCTACTTTGCTTTTATGTTCCACAGGCAGCATCAAAGTTTGATGTAAAGTAATTCCTATAATATTATGTGCAATTAATCCAGTGGGTGCTGTTGCTACAAAAGCACATTGCACTCTGTAGTCTTCTGTAGGAAGCAGTGAGAACTGATGTTAAAAAGCTTTTACTGGTGCCATCTTGATTGCTGACACACAACAGAATAGGCTTAAATGACGTGTATGCATAGTCTTTCTTGTCTAGGATTAAGACCCCTGAAAAGAAAAGAGAGAAAACGAACTATACATAGGCTAAAGAGTGTAGGAACACTGTAAGAAGACATCTAGATATTCCCTATTTAGGGGTGAAACAGCCAGGTTTTTAGTCCTTTGCAAAAATGCTTTCACTAGGTTTGGCTCTCAGAGTTAGTGGCAAAGTGTTCCACCTTTTGACTGCGAGATAGCCAAAGGATTGAGCTCCCATCCTGGCTCTTTGGATTTTAGGCACCTTGACCAGATAGGCTCCTGTAGATCTCAGATTGTGTTCTGGTATGTAAGAGGTTATCATAGAGCAGAGTCAGCTCTGGCCTTTATTCCACAGACTTCTGTGGCAGTAGCACATGGCTTTGTAGGTAATCCTCTTCTGCACTAGCAGCCAGTGAAGAGAAGACAGAGCTTTAGCAGTAGATGCTCTTCTTGGAAGGTTCAGGACCCATCGTGCAGCAGCATTTGGATACGTTGAAGTTTTGTTAGAATTTTTTTGGAGTCTCCTAGATAGAGAATATTACCATAATCTATCTGAGATGTGACCAAGTTGTATGGTTTTTCTAGCCTCAATAGGTTGTAGATCTAGGAGTTTTCTTAGGACTTTGAGAGTCTCGAGCATTTTCCAGCTACCTTCCTGATGTGACTCTCAAATGACAATTTGGGATCAAACCACACCCCTAGATGTTTTTTCTTCTGCTTTAGGAACAGGGGTTTTCCCCCGGGCCTCAGGCCACCAGGCTGATAACCGGATCAAAGGTGCTTTCCCAACTATGCGCAAAAAATGGCCCTGCACCCTTCAGATATTCAACATGTTATTTAGGTATGCTTGACAATGATCATATTACATACAATTCATCAATTGTTAATAATTTTCCCAAGGAAAAGTAAGAAGAAGGCTCTTCAGTTGTAATCAGTTATTTATTCAATTTTCTTTTTTAAAATGGATAGCCAACGCGTTTTGTCCGTTACCGGACTTCTTCAGGGCTTTATTGGCATCATAACAGTTGCAATTCTAATCTGTAGACACTGGAAATAGTCAATCAATTTTAGAATAAATGATGAAAGGAAAATTTTTCAAGGAAGGGTAACATTCAAGTATGATCTCTCACAATGAGGTGTAAAGCCGCAAGTATGCGTGATACGTCCAATGTGTGGTCATCCAAAACCAGATGTGTGGTTATCCAAACCAGATGACCCCACATTGGACGTATCACGCATAATAAGGCCCATAGTAAATGCTTCTAATTAAATTTCATATTTTTGAGCCATCATAAAAAAAATGGTTAAAGGTGCTTGAGCAAACTGTCTTGGATAAACATGCCAATGAGTGTCCCTGTAAATTAGTGAATTTCCTCACTTTACATTGATCTAAACCTTACAAGATTGCAATTTGCTGTTTCACACTTTTACTTGGATATTTCCTTAGAAAATTTCAAAATATATCAATTGATTCCTGTGGAACACTATAAATACTACTGTGGCCTCATTTATACACAGGAGCATCTCTACACCTTCCTTGCACCTCTTGAGGTATTTGTACAAACCGTCTTCCCTTTTGCAATGAAAGTAACATCTTGTACCTCATAGCATCATCCAGTTGTTTCAACTGCATGCAATAATATGTTCTATTTAAGTAGCTTACTTCATTAAAGAAGACCTCAGTACTATATATATGCTCACATTCTCCTTAGAAAATTTTACAAAAGTTATTTTTATTAATAAGCTTTTTTTTTTCATACACTTCACTTTTTTATTCAGGGTTTTCATTCTGTTTCATATCAAAATAAATCATTTAAGCTTCTTGGCAAATGCTTTATCTACCACACCTTCTATGTGTTCTTTTTGCTTCAATGCTGCCCTTTTTCTCTTATACTGCTTTATATTTCTTACCAAATTCTGTATTACCCTACTTCTAAACATTCTCATCATATTTCTTTGAAATATTTCTGCCTTGTTGTCAGATGAGCTGTTTTTAGGACATGACTTACTCCTTTTCGCTTTTGAGTTGTTGTTAAAGCTCCCTTTTTATTGACATCATTTTCTACATTTTTAATTTAGCTAAATACTATTTTAAGAAACTCCTTAGTTCTCTTACCAGCAGTTGTTTTTTTCTCCACTACATTCTGTCCATCATCTCCTTTTTCATCTCAGTTTTTTGCCGGTAGTACTGTTTCTTCTGTTTTTGTCTCCTCTGTTTCTTTCTTGCCATCATAAATTCTTCTCTTTCAACACAAGTAAATGTCTGAAAATACAGAATGCATATAACTTTACATTATATACTATTACATTACATACCTTAGCCACGTAAATACTAAAAAATAATTATATCAGTTCATTCCATAGCTCGGGTACTTAATATAACAGCTCTACTCCTTCTCAAAATAAATGTCTTACCTTCCAAGGACATAGCACCCTGCCCTGTGGCCTTCCCACTCCCTACCTTAGGGGTGACTTATATGTGGTAGAAGGGAAGTTTAAGGCTTGCCATGGGGTTTTAAATGCCAACTTGACCTGGTAGTAAAGCTGCACACACTGGCTCTGCAGTAGCAGGCCGGAAGCATGTTTAAAGGGCTACTTGTCTGGATGGGTGACTAGGAGTGTCTGTACTTCAGTACATATCTAAATAAGTGTATCAGTCCCTCTCTGAGTGTGTCACTGGATCTGTAATTAACTATGCCGGTATATGACTAGTTGTCATAGTATGCCTATGGATCGGTATATGTCTATCTAATTGCCTCTATACATTGCTTACTGGCTGCATTAGTGAGTGTTGGGGTATATAACTGTGTGCAAAACTGCCCCTGTTACTGCTGGATAAATAAGTATGTGAGTTTCAATAATGGTGCAAAACTGGATATATAACTAAGCGAATGGGTCTATGAGTGCTCATGTGACTCACTAAAATTTCAAAGTGCATGTCTTACCTTCTAAGAACATAGCACCCTGCCCTATGGGCTACCTTTAGCCTACCCTAGGGGTGACATAAGTAGTAGAAGGGAAGTTTAAGGCTTGGCAAGGTGTTTAGATACCTGGTCGGCTGGGTGTATGGCTGTGACTATCTCTGTCTAACTGAGGGAGTACTGGGTACATGAAAAGGTATATATGTGTCTGAGAGGATATGATGGTGCCTGCATACCTATGAGAATGAGTATTTAGGTTGAAGCATGAAAGAAGAAACCTGGGTGGAAAAGGATTTATTGATGTTCCTCTCAGTGTGTCAGTCTTTCCCTAGCTATATAGGCGGTGCGTGCAATAGTGCCTTGTTTGCACTGTAACTGAATATATGAGTGCCTGCCTTACTGTGTGTGCTGGGAAATGATATACTATCACATTACATGGTGTAAGCAATCACCCATGTCTACTTCCAAATACATTTATCCATTGCAGCTTAATAAAATAACTATATTTTCTCTTCAAACACTTTCATATTTCCTTTGCTGCCCAATTGTTTTTCATACTATCATCTACATTCCCTTTCATTTCCCCTTTAATTGTTGTGTATAACCTATATATTTAAATGCACCTTACATAGACTCATATATTTTATCTATCTATCTATCTATATATATATATATATATATATATATTCTAAGCAAAAAGAAAATTATCGCGGCACACCTCTTGGTCATTCAAGATGTTTTATTTCAGATCGTGAATTCCTACGCGTTTCGAACCAAAGTTCCTGTTCACGGCAGTGTTTCACAGTTAAATGCCCAAGAGGTGTGCTGCGATAATTTTCTTTTTGCATGGAATAATTTGTGAAACACTGCCCTATCTCAATGCGAACACCGACTGGAATTTGCTCACTTTGCAACAGGACAACTCGAGTGGAAAAAAAAATATATATCTATATATATAATAAAAACGAATGTATGTCTGCATGTCTGTCTGTCTATTTGTCCTTTATGCATTACTACACAATTCATTCGATCGCCATGAAACTTTGGGAAAGTTGTTGAGTACACTCCCGCGAAGGTTTCTGGCATAAATCTTTTTTAAATATCGGCCCCCGAGGGCCCTCATAATCTTTCGAACACTGATGTACGCACCAGACGGAAAAACAACAAATCGTGTATCCACAAGCACTCAAATAAATAAATAGAATTAAAACACCATACATCCGATCGCCAATAAACTTTGGGAAGCTGTTGAGTACACTCCCGCAAAGGTTTCTGCCATAATTTGTTTTAAATATCGGCCCCCCAGGGCCCTAATAATCTTTCGAATACTGATGTACGCACCAGACGGAAAAACAACAAATCGTGTATCCACAAGCACTCAAATAAATAAATTGAATTAAAACACCATACATCCGATTGCTATGAAACTTTGGGAAGTTGTTGAGTACACTCCCGCGAAGGTTTCTGCCATAAACATTTTTAAATATCGGCCGACCAGGGCCCTAATAATCTTTCAAATATTGATGTACGCACCCGACGGAAAATCAACAAATCATGTATCCACAAGCGCTCGAATAAATAAATAGAATTAAAACACCATTCATCCAATCACCAGGAAACCTTGGGAAGTTGTTGAGCACACTCCCGCGAAGGTTTCTGGCTTACATTTTTTTAAATATCTGTCCCCCAGGGCCCTCATAATCTTTCGAATACTGATGTACGCACCAGACGGAAAAACAACAAATCGTGCATCCACAAGCACGCGAATAAATAAATAGAATTAAAACAACACTTTGAAATGTTTTCCATATTAAAATGAATACGTTTCAATAAAAATGACACAATGTAAATTGAATGTTATCATGATGAGTTTCCTTGAATTTCCTTTCTTCGGAGATCGCAGCAACACGCGAGGGGTAAGTTAGTATTTATATATATATACATATATATATATATATGAACAAATCCTCCTCAAAAGAAAAGGCAGTGACCCGTGGGGAAAATGAAGAAGCACTTTATTATCGGCAAGCCGTAGGCGAATGCATTTCGGAGTTTCCTCCTTCATCAGCGCCCCTCTCCAACCGCTCCTTCTGCTGCAACAATGTTGGATCTGCCTCTAAGTAGGTGGTAACAGTTAGCTCCGCCTCCTGACAATGTTCAGCCCTCCCAAAGTAGTCCTTGCGTATAGGGACCACCAAACCCATAATGCCACAGTCATCGGCCTCACGGGAATGGAGATGCCGCGTTGGAGAAATTGCGGAGTGTCAGAGTACAGGCGCAGGCTGGGAGCACGAAGGAAGGTGAGGCATGTCGACAGTCCAGTGCCCCTTCAGCTCCCCACTTGAAACCCCCGCAACCTTTCAGTCCAGCATTATCAAACGGGGGTCAGCACGGGAATCCTGGTTACCCAAGAGGGAGGTAGGCATACCTCCTCCACCGCTTTATTTCGCCAGGCGTCGAGGTGGGTCATAGACGATGCTGCTTACACAACGAAGACAGGATGCTCCAGAGAGCTAGGCCAGGACGTCCATACCTCTTTGTGCGGGGGTGGGTGCACCACAGTTGCGTTCTGGCTTGACGCAAATTAGACACGAACAAATCCTCCTCAAAAGAAAAGGCAGTGACCCGTGGGGAAAATGAAGAAGCACTTTATTATCGGCAAGCCGTAGGCGAATGCATTTCGGAGTTTCCTCCTTCATCAGCGTCCCTCTCCAACCGCTCCTTCTGCTGCGACAATGTTGGATCTGCCTCTAAGTAGGTGGTAACAGTTAGCTCTGCCTCCTGACAATGTTCAGCCCTCCCAAAGTAGTCCTTGCGTATAGGGACCACCAAACCCATAATGCCACAGTCATCGGCCTCACGGGAATGGAGATGCCGCGTTGTAGAAATTGCGGAGTGTCAGAGTACAGGCGCAGGCTGGGAGCACGAAGGAAGGTGAGGCATGTCGACAGTCCAGTGCCCCTTCAGCTCCCCACTTGAAACCCCCGCAACCTTTCAGTCCAGCATTATCAAACGGGGGTCAGCACGGGAATCCCGGTTACCCAGGAGGGAGGTAGGCATACCTCCTCCACCGCTTTATTTCGCCAGGCGTCGAGGTGGGTCATAGACGATGCTGCTTACACAACGAAGACAGGATGCTCCAGAGAGGTAGGCCAGGACGTCCATACCTCTTTGTGCGGGGGTGGGTGCACCACAGTTGCGTTCCGGCTTGACGCAAATTAGACACGAACAAATCCTCCTCAAAAGAAAAGGCAGTGACCCGTGGGGAAAATGAAGAAGCACTGGCAAGCCGTAGGCGAATGCATTTCGGAGTTTCCTCCTTCATCAGCGCCCCTCTCCAACCGCTCCTTCTGCTGCGACAATGTTGGATCTGCCTCTAAGTAGGTGGTAACAGTTAGCTCCGCCTCCTGACAATGTTCAGCCCTCCCAAAGTAGTCCTTGCGTATAGGGACCACCAAACCCATAATGCCACAGTCATCGGCCTCACGGGAATGGAGATGCCCCGTTGGAGAAATTGCGGAGTGTCAGAGTACAGGCGCAGGCTGGGAGCACGAAGGAAGGTGAGGCATGTCGACAGTCCAGTGCCCCTTCAGCTCCCCACTTGAAACCCCCGCAACCTTTCAGTCCAGCATTATCAAACAGGGGTCAGCACGGGAATCCCGGTTACCCAAGAGGGAGGTAGGCATACCTCCTCCACCGCTTTATTTCGCCAGGCGTCGAGGTGGGTCATAGACGATGCTGCTTACACAACGAAGACAGGATGCTCCAGAGAGCTAGGCCAGGACGTCCATACCTCTTTGTGCGGGGGTGGGTGCACCACAGTTGCGTTCTGGCTTGACGCAAATTAGACACGAACAAATCCTCCTCAAAAGAAAAGGCAGTGACCCGTGGGGAAAATGAAGAAGCACTTTATTATCGGCAAGCCGTAGGCGAATGCATTTCGGAGTTTCCTCCTTCATCAGCGCCCCTCTCCAACCGCTCCTTCTGCTGCGACAATGTTGGATCTGCCTCTAAGTAGGTGGTAACAGTTAGCTCCACCTCCTGACAATGGCCAGCCCTCCCAAAGTAGTCCTTGCGTATATATATATATTTATTTTAGAAACAAAGCACCCCCGGTATGAAAGTGCACTCAGAACCAGCTCATTTCACAGGCAGAACAGCATTTATTCAAGCGCAGAGTTGATTTCTTTGCCTTACGCGTTTCGGGGCTTCAATCCCCTTGATCACAGGCATCAACATGTAATGGGATCGAAAGAAGGCACTTCACAGCATGTGACTTTTAAACCCTCCAATGGGCAACAGGTAAGTACAACCCAGTGTTGCATGCTGGAAAATGAAGTCCGTAATTATTTTCTGTTTGAGTAACATTTAAATACCTTCCTGCGCAATTATTTCCTTAGTAGGCTCTGTCCCATTACATCATTTTGTCGCTTTTAAAAACCCTCCTTTGGGCCTCAAGCATGAAATCTGTTCCTTTGAAAAGCCAGCTGGTAATCCAAAACCGTAAACTTTGAATAGTTCATCTGTCTCCATGGCCCCCAGACTTCAGGGACGGTGCAGTTTCGCGGCTGGACTGCCGCCATAAATTTTAGAAACAAAGCACCCCCGGTATGAAAGTGCACTCAGAACCAGCTCATTTCACAGGCAGAACAGCATTTATTCAAGCGCAAAGTTGATTTCTTTGCCTTACGCGTTTCGGGGCTTCAATCCCCTTGATCACAGGCATCAACATGTAATGGGATCGAAAGAAGGCACTTCACAGCATGTGACTTTTAAACCCTCCAAGCAACATCCATTAACAACAAAGGAGGCCGTGGGTTGGAACTGGTCCGAACCCGTTATGCGGCTTGAAGGACTGCGGGCTAAAGAGACTCTCACCTTGCTCCCGGGCCCACTAAGGGTATTACTAAAAGTTAAAAGGATGGCAAGCGAGGAGCCTACTAAAGGTGATAAATGACATTCTGGCACTGAAGGATCTAACTTTTCTATAATGCACTGCGAAGTTAAATAAACCCATGAAGGGCGGCGACAATTTTAAAAAACAGAAATAAAAGAAGGCCAGAATTTTCCCCGTGTGCATTTATACTGATTGACCTCTGATGACAGGCAGGAGCCTAGAAACGCGTCAGGTCTGCGAACAAACCGACGAGCAACCGTGCGAGTCAATGCCTGTGATAAAACGTAAGAGCAGCCCCTCAAGGATGTGCTTTTCAAAGCTTGGGCATTTGTTTACAAAATTATTTACGCGGCCACCTCGCCGCGGAAAAGCAGCAACATCCATTAACAACAAAGGAGGCCGTGGGTTGGAACTGGTCCGAACCCGTTATGCGGCTTGAAGGACTGCGGGCTAAAGAGAATCTCACCTTGCTCCCGGGCCCACTAAGGGTATTACTAAAAGTTAAAAGGATGGCAAGCGAGGAGCCTACTAAAGGTGATAAATGACATTCTGGCACTGAAGGAACTAACTTTCCTATAATGCACTGCGAAGTTAAATAAACCCATGAAGGGCTGCGACAATTTAAAAAAAACGAAATAAAAGAAGGCCAGAATTTTCCCTGTGTGCATTTATACTGATTGACCTCTGATGACAGGCAGGAGCCTAGAAACGCGTCAGGTCTGTGAACAAACCGACGAGCAACCGTGCGAGTCAATGCCTGTGATAAACCGTAAGGAGCAGCCCCTCAGGGATGCGCTTTTCAAAGCTTGGGCATTTGTTTACAAAATTATTTACGCGGCCGCCTCGCCGCGGAAAAGCAGCAACATCCATTAACAACTAAGGAGGCCGTGGGTTGGAACTGGTCCGAACCCATTATGCGGCTTGAAGGACTGCGGGCTAAAGAGACTCTCACCTGGCTCCCGGGCCCACTAAGGGTATTACTAAAAGTTAAAAGGATGGCAAGCGAGGAGCCTACTAAAGGTGATAAATGACATTCTGGCACTGAAGGAACTAACTTTCCTATAATGCACTGCGAAGTTAAATAAACCCATGAAGGGCGGCGACAATTTTAAAAAAACGAAATAAAAGAAGGCCAGAACTTTCCCCGTGTGCATTTATACTGATTGACCTCTGATGACAGGCAGGAGCCTAGAAACGCGTCAGGTCTGCGAACAAACCAACGAGCAACTGTGCGAGTCAATGCCTGTGATAAACCGTAAGGAGCAGCCCCTCAAGGATGCGCTTTTCAAAGCTTGGGCATTTGTTTACAAACATATATATATATATATATATATATATATATATATATATATATATATATATATATATATTACCTACTGGTTGCCAGTAGGTAGTTATAGTTAGGATTGATTTCCATAGGGAAATGGTAACATTCTATTTGGAATAACTTTGGCGCCAGTAGAGGAATGTGCTTGAAATTTTCAGCAACTTTGCTTCGCGGCGCTCCGGTCCTTCCCTGAAAGGTTGGGGGGGATTCGTCAAGCGGGGGCCGAGATAAAAGGGTGGGCCCAAAACATGTTTTCCCCATGTTAATTTCCATAGGGCGGTCGGTCGCACTTTTAGCTCTAACGGCTGAATGGATTTTCACCAAACTTGGCAAAATTGTAGGGACTGGTAGCCCGATGTGCCTTTGATATGTCTCAAGATATGTGCTCCAGAGGATTTTGAGTAATTTAGGTTCAAAACAATTTATATATCTATAGCCGCGCCCCGGTACGCGCACCGGGGAGCGCTCCGGGCGCGCCACGCGACTTGCACACGGAAAGCTGATTGGCTCTCGGGTGTCTGTAAACATTCGAAACAGTCCGGAGCGGCCGCCATCTTGTGTCTCGGTAGGATCGAGACACAAGAGGTGGTAAAAACAAAGGGGGAAATAATCAAAAGGGGGCAGGGTAGACCCCCCCTGACCCCCTAGGTTTGATGTGGGGGCCATAAAAGGGTCCCTCGGGTAAAAAAAAAAAAAAAAACGGTTTTCGCGGGGCGACCGCCCGGTACGCGCACCGGGGAGCGTACCGGGGAGCGTACTTTGGTGAAAAATAGTGAAACAAGTTAGTGTAAAATAATCATTTTGAGTGATTACAGGTAGGGTAGCTCTGAAAAGAGCTTTTGGGTTCTGTGGCTGTTTTAGGTACCTACAAGTACGTCCCACACACACCCACATGCACACAACCCCACACCCACACACTCCCCACACACACCTCACACACGCACACCTCCACCCACACCTAAACACCCCACACCCCCACACCGACACCTTACACATCCACACCCACACCCACACATTCCACACACCCACACTCATACACACACCTCAACACCCCCCCAACACACACACACACGCACACACAGATACCTCACAGACACACCCCACACATTCCACAGACACACCTCCCCCCACACACACACACCCACACCTCACAGACACACCCACACATCCCACATATACACACATATCTTACACACATACCCCCCACACCCACACCCCCCCCACACACACCTCACACACCCACACCTCCACCTACACTCAAACACCCCACACACTCACACCCACACACACACTTTACACCCCCACACCCCCACCCACACCCACATACCCCATACACCTACGTACACCTATACACCTCACCCCCCCAGACACATACACAACACACCTCACAGACACACCCACCATCCTCCACACACACCTCCCCCCCCACACATGGGGAACACTCAGTGAAACAGTACAATGATAATTGAAAGTGCTTAGAGGTAGGGTAGCTCTGAATAGAAATGTTGTGTTGTGTGGGTGATTTAAGTACCAACATGTAGGTACCAATGTAGAGTTTTAAATTCAATGTACACCTTTTTTATGTAGATATCTAGCATGTTGTTACCGAAGTTATTGTGGTATATGGAATCCATACTATAGTTTGTCAGGAAAGCAGAAACAGATCCTTTAAGTACTCCCTGAGAAGACCTAGGGGATCATGGGTAGTGTACCCTGCTCCCTTATGATGTTTTCAAGTATTACATTTTACTCTCTTCTGAATCTACACAAAATTGGCAGTGATACGGTGCATTAGAGACAGAGAGTGAGAGAAAGGAGCTAGGAGATGAAAAAGAGATGTGAAAAACACATTGGAGATAATATAGTGGGAGAAAGGAAGTAACTATGAGCAAATTTACTATGTAACACAAAAAAGTTGCACTGTAAGTCTCAGTTTATATTATAATCATTTTGGTAGTATTTAATGAATTACATATAACAATTTTTAATTATTAAATAAAAATGTATTGTTGAGATTGTTCATAATTTAATAATACTTCTAACATGACATCATCCGGAATGTCCTCCAAATTTTCATTACATGATTCAAATGATTCAAGACAGTCAATTAGTTGTTGATCCTCAGACTCATTCATGAAATCCAAGTCTTCGTTAAGAATATCTTTATCCATAATTTCAAAAGAAATTGTATTGCTCTCCTCTTTAACTTCCATTTTTGCTGTAAATTGAATAAAAAATAACTATATAAGTAGAGTTAGGGCACTGTTGGGTTTAAGTTCAGACAGGTACTTCTGAGTTTTTAACAGTGAAGTTATTTTTGGGCAGTGTATGGTATCAGGCAGGAAGTAGAAATATAAAAAAGTGCACGTGATGAAGCCTAAGTAAATTCATAATTATACCAGAGAAGCCTATCTCAAATTATAACTATAACAGAGGGACAGTAAAAAACTATCAGAAAACGTTTTTCCAATTTAAGTTAAAGTGCAGAACATAGTTCCCCTTACAAATGAACAACTTACCTTTCAGAAAGGAGTTGATGTTTTCAGAGGAAATCTTTTATAAATGTACCTCAGGTAGTACTAGTCAAAATGGCCGTGTTTACCTCTCATTTTTCATTTATATTCATGTACATAACCAATCAAATGTCAGGAAAAAAAGTAGAAAATGAAAGTAACATTTTAATTGGTTGTAAATCCAAACTCTTCATATGTGTTTTTGTCATGTAATTTACCTCAGGATATTTAGACAGGGCTACAAATGGCTCAATGAAATTCCACCAAATTTGGGAAAATGGTAGGGACTGGTATGTAGTTTGGCCTATTCTATATTTGGTGAACATCTCTACAGAGGTTTTTATGTAAATTAACTTTTAAAAAATTTAGGGAGCGCTTCCCGGTGCGCGCCCCGGTACGCGTACCGGCAGCGCTACGGGAGTCCTCCATCTTGTGTTTCGGAAGAATTGAGACACAAGATGGAGGACAAACAACGTTGGGAATGGGTATAAGGGGGCATGGTAGGCACTCACTGACCCTCTAGGTTTTCTGAGGGGGGTTTTAGGAGGCCCATATAGGCAAAAACAAAAAAAAAGTTTTAATTTTTCACGGGGGGAGCGCCCGGTACGTGCACCGTGAAGCGTACCGGGGAGCGTACTTTAGTGAAAAATAGTGAAAAAAGTTAGAAAAAGATAATCATTTGGAATGATCAGAGGTAGGGTAGCTCTGAAAAGAGCTTTTGGGTTCTGTGGCTGATTTAGGTACCTACAAGTAGGTACCAATGCACAGTCTTAAATTCAGGAGGAATATTCTATTCCCCTCATCTCATACATTTTTTAGAAGGAATAAATAATGTGTGCATGTTTTAAGAAATAAATTTGACTCTTTACAATGATGTTACCTGTGTTAACTCAGTGTAGGAAGCACATTGAGTTTCTTTGCATAGAGGAATTGTATTTGGTAAAATTGTGAAGTTTCAGTAGTGACATGGAATGCTTGTACATATGACCTGCGCTTTGTTTCTAAAATGTTATTTAAAAAACGATTTTGGGGAAAATGAATGGCTTTTACATTTTTGAGAAGGAATAAAGAGTGTTTGCATGCTTAAAGACATAAATTTGACCCTTTCACAATGATGTCACCTGTGTTACCTCAGATTAGGAAGTAGATTGTGCAGATGAGGTGAGGCATGTCCAGAGGTACAGAGGAGGTGAGGCCTTTGTTCAAGACTGTAGTGGGAGAGAGGGCTTTCCTGGGGAGCGTAGGTGGTGAGGCTTGTGTCTAAGAGTGCAGTGGACTAGGCTTCATGAAGCCTATCCCCGACTGCACTCTTAGACACAGGCGTCAATTTGACTCTTTACAATGATGTTACCTGTGTTAACTCAGTGTAGGAAGCATATTGAGTTTGTTTGCATAGAGGAATTGTATTTTGTAAAATAGTGAGGTTTCAGTAATGACATGGAATGCTTGTACATAGGACCTGTGCTGTGTTTCCTAAATGTGATGTCAAAAAAGATTTTGGGGAAAATGAATGGCTTTTACATTTTTAGTATAATGTGGCGCAGAGGTTTAAAAAGTGACGCATCTACCTACATGCTTCACTTTTTAAATATGGCGCAAAAAGGTACATGTTTTATTCCGCCGATGCGTCACAAAAAGTGACGTATCAGCAGTGCAAAACTGACGCAGGGCCTCATAAATGAGGTTCTTTTTGTTTTTTGCACACTACTCCAGTTTAGTCCTGTCCACTGCACTCTTGGACACAAGCCTCACCTTTTGTGCTCCCCTGGACAGTCTTCATCTCATCTGCACTCCTGCTTAGGTGTCAGAATCCTATCACATGGGGAAAGCTCCATGTGAAAGCGTTTGCCTCAGTCTTATCCCTGCTGTGAGGCAGGTGCAAGATTTTGACGTAACAGTGTCCTAAAAGTGACGCAGTGAAATCTCATAGATTTCACTGCGTCATTATTACGAGGCTTTTTGCGCAGAAATGACCCCTCTGTGTACATTACACTTGACAGAGGTATAATGTGGCGCAGAGGTTTAAAAAATGACGCATCTACCTACATGCGTCACTTTTTAAATATGGTGCAACAAGGCACATGTTTTATGCCGCCAATGCGTCACAAAAAGTGACGCATCAGTAGCGCAAAACTGATGCATGGCTTTATAAATGAGGCTCATCTTTTTCTTGCACACTACTCCAGTTTAGTCCTGTCCACTGCACTCTTGGACACAAGCCTCACGTTTTGTGCTCCCCTGGACAGTCTTCATCTCATCTGCACTCCTGCTTAGGTGTGAGAATCGTATCACATGGGGAAAGCCTCATGTGAAAGCGTTTGCCTCAGTCTTATCCCTGCTGTGAGGCAGGTGCAAGATTTTGACGTAACAGTGTCCTAAAAGTGACGCAGTGAAATCTCATAGATTTCACTGTGTCATTATTACGAGGCTTTTTGCGGAGAAATGACCCCACTGTGTACATTACACTTGACAGAGGTATAATGTGGCGCAAAAGGTTTAAAAAATGACGCATCTACCTACATGCGTCACTTTTTAAATATGGCGCAACAAGGCACATGTTTTATGCCGCCAATGTGTCACAAAAAGTGACGCATCAGTAGCGCAAAACTGACGCAGGGCTTTATAAATGAGGCTTATTTTTTTCTTGCACACTACTCCAGTTTAGTCCTGTCCACTGCACTCTTGGACACAATCCTCACGTTTTGTGCTCCCCTGGACAGGCTCCATCACATGAGTATTCCTGCTTAGGCCTTATATATATTTTTTTTAATAACATTTGAAAAACAATGAAAAGGTCATATGTATAAGCTTTTCATTACACTACTAAAATATTTTTGCTGAAAATTAATGAGTTTTACATTTTTGAGAAAGTTTAAATAGTAGGACCTGCACTGTGTTTCTATTGAAAAATCGATTTTGGGACTAATCAATGAATTCTACATTTTTGATAAAGAATAAATAGTGTGTGCATGATTACATAACATTTTTTGACCTTTTCACAATTATGTCACCTGTGTTACCTGAGATTAGGAAGTAGATTGTGCAGGTGAGGTGAGACATGTCCAGAGGGACAGAGGAGGTGAGGTTTATGATCAAGACTGTAGTGGGAGAGAGGCCTTTCCCGGGAAGCATATGTGGTGAAGCCTGTGTATAAGAGTGCAGTGGACTAGACTTCATGAAGTCTATCCCCTACTGGACTCTTAGACACAGGTCTCATCTTCTTTGTACCTGTGGACAGAGCTGTCTTCCACTATACTCTTCAATACAGGCCTCACCTTGTGTGCACCCCTGGAGAATCCTCACCTGATCTGTAACCATGAATAGATCGTTTGCTTTTTGTCATTCCTTTGTTGTTTGGTAATAGTGGTCTATAATGTGATATTTTTTTCTTTAACACAGATTGAAATCAAGATTTCAAGAGTAAGCAAACATGCCCTCAAGGGAAAGGACAAGAAAACAACATAACCGCCAAAAAATAAAAACAGCAACGGAATTACAGCACTCTTCCACAACAAATACTTCAAAAAACAGGAACCAAGCTCCTGGTAAGACAACTAAGTCTTTTATACGGAACATATGTACTTCAAAAAAAATTGTTGGACAGCATGTAGAAAAAGAGAATGAGAGAGTAAATTTGAAAAGGAAGGAGAGAACATCGAAGAATCCTACAACTGGAGCAGGAGAGAATAATATGTATAGGAATAGAAGGCAGAATCAGTTTAGAGACATTCGTAAACTAATGTTTCGCGATAGGGTGGTTTTAAATTTGTTAAAAAACATTAGGAAAGGTAAACAGAGAGCTGCTTTTTATAAGAAAAAAAAAAGTGTAGAGAAGATTGTTGATCAGGCTTTTGAAGTTAAGAAAAAATTATTTATTTTAATAATCAATAGAATTAGGACACTTAACAAGACAATTGATGTTTTCAAATCAAACAGTAGATGGAAAAGAGTAATTAATCGGACTAATTTTTGTAAAGTTTTTTCAGGAGAATGGATGCACAGTTCAAGCTGTGAGCCATTTTTTAATGAGGAGAGTTACTTCCAGGAGAATGATTTAGTGCATGCAGTTGACACCAGTGGTCAATCGTATGAAGTGAAAGACGGTTGTCCGATTGAAAAAGAGAAACTTGTGCCTAGAGAACCAGAAGAGGTGTTAACTGATGAAGTTTTAGGGAAACGTACTAAGGGTCCAGTGTACACTTGGAAGTGTAGTCGTATTTGTAGTGTGCGACAGGAATCAATTGATTTGTTTTATAATTTCTTACGTACATATAGTAACAAAAGTCTAGAGCAGAAAGTGAAGTTGTTGCAAGACTTAGATCCTTGCAGAGTGAGAGAAAACACAGGTTTGCAAGGGCATTCACTGGCTTGTCTTTCTAGAAAAGTCTGTCAGAGTGTTTTTCATCATTTTAGGATGTTAGCAGTGCATTATACCAAAATGAGGAAATTAGTGAGAATGTTGTATTATGCAAAAAGTCCAGCACGTAAGCTTAAACAATTAAACAGTGCTCTTTTGCATGGAACTGAATTAGATGTGAAGAAGATTTGTGAAGAAATTGACATTTGTTATTTTGGTGAAAAAGAGGATAGTGTAGAAATTGACACAGCAATTCAAGGTAATGTGGAAGACAATGTACAGATTTCAAGTACAGAAAATTTTGAGCAGGAAATTACCAGGTTTAAGGTGAAATCAAGTGAAAGGCCGAATTTTACTTGTGTGTGTTGTCGACGAAGTCATTATAAGCATCAAACTAGATTAATTGATTTATACGTAAAAAGTGAAAAGATGAATAATTATGAGTGGAAGGATTTTGCAACTTATTTGTGGGTGGAGAATTGTTTTGATTTGAGTTCTGATCAGCGTATTTGTAAATATTGTTATGATAAATTAAATCAAAACAGAATGCCTGCTAGAGCTGTTCATAATAATCTGGAGTTCGTAGACATTCCCCGTGAATTGATGGATTTAAATACATATGAGTCTATTTTGATTCAATGTGTCCACCCTTTTCAGGCAATTGTTCGCATGGAGCCTAAGATAGGGAAATTGCCTCCTACAGATTTGCAGAGAGGATTAAAGGGAAGAGTTGTTTATTTGCCTCTTGATTTAAAAAAAAATATTGATACAATTGGTATAGAAAAAGTAGAAGAGGAACCTTTAGTTATTCTAGTTAATGGGGTTCCGACAAAGAGTAAGAAAATCTGGCAAGATTTAGTGGATGTTAGGAAAGTCAAAAAGGCAACGTTGTATTTAGTCAAAAACAATGAGTATTACAAAGATGTATGTGTTGCAGCAGAGGAAACAACTGCAGATGAAGACAGTGATTGTTCAGGCGGACAAATTGAAAAAGTTGATGTGTCTAGAAGTGAAGAAATATATGAACATTATACTGTTCATCCTTTGCATTCCAAAGAAGTAATGGGGAATGCAATTGAATTGTTTCAAATGAAAGCAGCAAAAGGAAGTGCCATTAGTGTATGGGAAGAACGTTTGGAAGCTCGTTGTTTTCCACAGCTATTTCCAACAGGTCGAGGTGGACGATATGATGATCGTCCACTTCAAATTCCTGCATCTGAATATCGAACTGTAAGATTATATGCTGAAGATCCGAAGGTTTCGTCAATGCATTCCCTATTTGTTTCATCTACTGTATGAAAGTGACTTGTCTGGGCTTTCTTATGCAGTAAACCATATACTGAAAAGTGGAGCACATCTGCAAAATGTTTCGGCGAGGGACTTTATGGAGAAAGTGAATCTGCAAGATAATATTTTGGAATCTCATCTAATCAATCTCATGGCATGTCAGCGTGGTACAAATGAGTATTGGTACCGTCGTCATGGGGAATTGAAATGTATGCTAAGAAACTTAGGAACTCCTACATGGTTCTTCACTCTTAGCTGTGCCGAGTATGCATGGGACGACTTACTTCAATTTCTATGAGAGGCAAATGCAAATATACAAAATATAGAATTCAAAACACCTGGAGAACTGTGTTCTTTGGATCCAGTGAATGTATGCAGATATTACAATCATAAATTTGAAGCTATGATGTCTTTTATTACCAACAAAAAAAATCCTCCCCTTGGAGAGGTTTTGGATTTCTTTTGGAGAAAGGAGTATCAAGCAAGAGGTGCTCCTCACATACATATGTTGTTGTGGATTAAAGATGCACCCAAATTTGGAACAGATTCGGATGAAACAGTGATGAGTTTCACTGAAGAGTATTCAACATGTGCTGTTCCGAAAAAGGAAACAGTTTAAGGTAACAAGTTTTACGCTTTCAATCCCATCGTTGTGGAAAGTACTGTCGTCGAAAATTCAGAAACAAGGACAAGTTCTACACAAAATGTCGTTTCAGCTTTCCACGACCAGTGATTTCTAAAGGAAGAGTAAATAATTTGATGTCTTCTCTGCGACATACTGTGACGAGGAAATCACCAAAAAATACATACAATTTAAAAAGAAACGAAGAGTCCAAGTACATTAACGACTACAACCCAGTGATTTTGTCCATGTGGAATGCTAACATGGATATTCAGTTCGTTCAATCAATCAATCATGGACATTTATATAGCGCACTACTTACCCGGAGGGTCTCAAGGCGCTGGGGGGGGGGGGGTGCTGCTACTGCTCGAACAGCCAGGTCTTGAGCTTCTTCCTGAAGGAAAGGTGGTCTTGGGTCAGGCGCAGGTCAGTCGGGAGGGAGTTCCAGGTCTTGGCGGCCAGGTGGGAGAAGGACCTTCCTCCTGTTGTCGATCTTCGGATGCGGGGGACGGCGGCGAGGGCGTGAATGGCTGATCGGAGGTGGCGTTTGGGAGCGTAGAAGTTGATGCGGTTGTTGAGGTAGCTCGGGCCTTGGTCGTGTAGGGCTTTGTGTGCGTGGGTGAGGAGACGGAAGGTGATTCTCTTGTTGACGGGGAGCCAGTGCAGGTCTCTCAGATGTCCGGAGATGTGGCTGCGTCGGGGGATGTCGAGGATGAGTCTGGCTGAGGCGTTCTGGATCCGCTGGAGTCTCTTCTGGAGCTTGGCGGTGGTTCCGGCGTAGAGGGCGTTGCCATAGTCCAGTCGGCTGGTGACGAGGGACTGGGTGACCGTCTTCCTGGTCTCGGTGGGGATCCACCGGAAGATCTTTCGTAGCATGCGCAGGATGTTGAAGCATGACGAGGAGACGGCGTTGACTTGTCTGGTCATGGAGAGGGAGGAGTCCAGGATGAAGCCCAGGTTGCGTGCGTGGTCTGTCGGTGTGGGTGCGGTGCCCAGGGCGGGGGGCCACCAGGAGTCGTCCCAGGCGGAGGGCGAGGAGCCCAGGATGAGGACTTCCGTCTTGTCTGAGTTCAGTTTCAGGCGGCTGGTCGTCATCCATTCGGCTACATCTTTCATCCCTTCGTGAAGGTTGGCTCTGGAAGCGGCGGGGTCGTTGGTCAGTGAGAGGATCAGCTGGGTGTCATCGGCGTAGGAGATGATGTTCAGGTTGTGTTGGTGTGCGATGGGCGCGAGGGGGCTCATGTAGACGTTGAAGAGGGTGGGGCTCAGAGAGGATCCTTGAGGGACGCCGCAGATGACTTCGGTGGCCTCTGACTTGTACGGTGGTAGACGGACTCTCTGTGTTCTTCCGTCGAGGAAGGAGACGATCCATTCCAGTGCCTTCTCTTGAATTCCGACGTTGCTGAGGCGCTGCACTAGGGTGCGGTGGCAGACAGTGTCGAATGCCGCGGAGAGGTCTAGGAGGATGAGGGCCGCTGTTTCTCCGTTGTCCATCAGGGCTCGGATGTCATCCGTGGCCGCGATGAGGGCGGTCTCGGTGCTGTGGTTGGCTCGGAAGCCAGACTGTGAGGGGTCGAGGGATCCATTTGTCTCGAGGAAGGCGGCCAGCTGTTTGTTGACGGTCTTCTCGATGACTTTGGCTGGAAATGGGAGGAGCGAGATGGGGCGGTAGTTCTTGAGTTCGGTGGGGTCCGCTGTTGGTTTCTTTAGTAGAGCGCTGAGTTCGGCGTGCTTCCAGCTCTCCGGGAAGGTGGCGGTGTCGAAGGAGGTGTTGATGATGTCCCGCAGGTGGGGTGCGATGACAGTGTCGGCCTTGTTGAAGACGTGGTGAGGGCAGGGGTCGGTCGGAGATCCGGAGTGGATGGAGTTCATCATGCGGACGGTGTCATCGGTGCTGATCGGAGTCCAGGCGCGGAGGGTGGTGGTGGGTGGCGTTGCTGCGGTCGTTGTGTGCGATGGTTGACTGCTGAAGCTGTTGTGTATGTCCGCGATCTTGTTGCGGAAGTAGGAGGCGAGGGAGTTGCAGAGGTCTTGCGATGGGGTGATGTCGTTGTTTCCGGCGTTGGGGTTGGAGAGCTCTTTCACGATGTTGAAGAGTTCCTTGCAGTTGTGTGCGTTGTTGTCCAGTCGGTCCTTGAATGCAGTTTTCTTGGTGGCGCGGATCAGTTGGTGGTGCTTCCGGGTGGCAAGCTTGAGGGTGGTCATGTTGTCCGGTGTTGGTTCCCTTCTCCAGACTTTCTCGAGGGCTCGGCAGTTCTTCTTGGAGCTCTTGAGTTCGTCGGTGAACCATGGGGCTTTCTTGCTGCCGGGTCTGCTGGGCGGGGTCCTCAGGGGGGCGAGTTCGTCCGCGCAGTTGCTGATCCACTTCGTGAGGTTGTCGGCGGCCTGGCTGGGGTTCGCTGAGCTGGCGGGAGGGTGCTGACTCAGGGAAGCGGCGAGCTGGTCGGCTGTGATCTTGTTCCAGCTTCTTCGGGCAACCTGTTGCTGGTGGTGGTGGGTCGTCGTTCTTCTGAAGGTGAAGTGGACGCAGCTGTGGTCCGTCCAGTGGAGTCCTGTGGCGTGGCTGAAGGCGATGTCTTTGCTGGATGAGAAGACGGCGTCGAGTGTGTGTCCGGCGAGGTGGGTGGGGGTGGTCACCAGTTGCTTGAGTCCCAGGTTTGCGAGGTTTTCCAGCACGGTGGTGGTGTTGCGGTCGTCGTTGTTCTCCAGGTGGAAGTTGAGGTCCCCGAGGAGGATGTAGTCGGCTGAGGGGAGGGCGAGCGGGCTGATGAAGTCGGCGATGTCCTCGCTGAATTGTGTGCGTGGTCCCGGGGGTCTGTAGATGAGGGTGCCTCTGAGGGTGGTCTTGGGGTTGACGTGGATCTGGAAGTGCAGGTGTTCGGCGGGTGCGATGGTGTCGTCGGTTTTGGTCGTGATGCGGATGGTGTTCCTGTGAATGATGGCGATGCCTCCTCCTGTCTGGTTGACGCGGTCTCCCGGATGATCTTGTAGCCGTCCGGGATGGCGATGGCGATGTCGGGTGCTGAGGAGGCGTTCATCCAGGTTTCCGTGAGGAAGGCGACGTCTGGGGCTGTGGTGTCGAGCAGGTTCCAGAGCTCGACGGCGTGTCTGTGGACGGAGCGGGTGTTGAGCAGGATGCACTTCAGGTGGCTGCTGCTGGAGTTCGGCTTGGTGGGTGCTGGTGCAGTGCAGGTCCGGGTGCAGGAGAACTTGCAGGCCTGGCAGATGAAGGGTCCGTGGGTGCGTCTCGGGGTGGCTCGGTAGCATCCAGGGGTTCGGCCGGCGTTGAGTGCGTTGAGGGTGGCGGCGTCGTACGTCCGGCGGGTGGGCTGGGGTCTGCGGGGGCCAGGGGTCCTGGCACTGGGCGCGGTCCAGGCGCGGACGGGCGCAGACGGGCTTACCTTTGGCGCACCTTCGGCGCTCAATCGGTGCTCCCGCTGCGCGCGTCCGCTGCGCGGTCGCTGAGGGGGCATCATAAGAGGGGAGCAGGGAGGGCGGGTCCGCTGGGAGGCGGGAAGGGGTTAACCAATCGTGTGGCGGGGGGGCGGGGCCGCAGGCAGGGGGCTCGGGAACGGGACCGGCAGAGCGGGCGGCCCAGCGGCGGCTGGGGCACTGCTGGTGGCGTCGGCAAAGGAACTCTGTCAGCAGGTAAGCAGGGGCTGCAGTGGCAGGCGCGGAGAGGAGCAGGGGGGCGACCAGGCCAGAGGCGCAGTGGTCGCTCCCTAGAAGCAGGCGAGGTCCCCTTAAGAGGGGAGCAGGGAGGGCGGGTCCGCTGGGAGGCGGGAAGGGGTTAACCAATCGTGTGGCGGGGGGCGGGGCCGCAGGCAGGAGGCGCGGGAACGGGACCGGCAGAGTGGGCGGCCCAGCGGCGGCTGAGGCGCTGCTGGCGGCGTCGGCGAAGGAACTCTGTCAGCAGGTAAGCAGGGGCTGCAGTGGCAGGCGCGGAGAGGAGCAGGGGGGCGACCAGGCCAGAGGCGCAGTGGTCACTCCCTAGAAGCAGGCGAGGTCCCCTTAAGAGGGGAGCAGGGAGGGCGGGTCCGCTGGGAGGCGGGAAGGGGTTAACCAATCGTGTGGCAGGGGGGCGGGGCTGCAGGCAGGAGGCGCGGGAACGGGACCGGCAGAGTGAGCGGCCCAGCGGCGGCGGCGAAGGAACTCTGTAAGCAGGGGCTGCAGTGGCAGGCGCGGAGAGGAGCAGGGGGGCGACCAGGCCAGAGGCGCAGTGGTCGCTCCCTAGAAGCAGGCGAGGTCCCCTTAAGAGGGGAGCAGGGAGGGCGGGTCCGCTGGGAGGCGGGAAGGGGTTAACCAATCGTGTGGCGGGGGGCGGGGCCGCAGGCAGGAGGCGCGGGAACGGGACCGGCAGAGCGGGCGGCCCAGCGGCGGCTGGGGCGCTGCTGGCGGCGTCGGCGAAGGAACTCTGTCAGCAGGTAAGCAGGGGCTGCAGTGGCAGGCGCGGAGAGGAGCAGGGGGGCGACCAGGCCAGAGGCGCAGTTGCTGACAACTCTATTACTGTGGCTCGATATGTGACGTCTTACATCACAAAAAAATAAAAGACAGAACTGAAGGAAATGTGGGAGGACATTTCACATGAAAAGAGTCTAAGCAAGAAATTATACAGTTACAGTCTGAAGATGTTGTCGCATCGAGAAATTGGAGCATATGAATGTTCTGATCAATTGTCGTCAGCAAGTCTCTATGCCAAATCTAGAACCATCATTTGGGTGAGTCTAGGTCTTGCTGCAACACGAAATCGAGTTTTGAAATCTGTACAAGAAATAGAGTATTTGGCAGAGAAAGAACCAGAAAGTACAGATATTTTTAAGACAAACATGTTGGATACATACTATCCAAATAGAAGTAGTCATCTTGAGAACAGTTGTTTGTATGAAGTTCTGCAAAACTATATTTATAAGAGAACCATCAGAGAAGATATTAACAATGGAATATATGCTATCATTGGGTGTGAAGGATGTCTAGTGAGACAGAAAAAAGGCCATTTGATTAATCATCGAAAATTGAGTTGCGAAAATCCAGAGAAAAGGGAATTTTACTATTTAGCTCTTTTGCAACTCTTTAAGCCATGGCGTACAGAAGAGGAACTACTTGGAGATTTTCTGTGTTACGAAGATTATTTTAATGCAATCAAGGATACCATAGAATGCCCTGTTTTTCCAAATTATCTGCAAATGTTGAACGAAGAAATAGAGCAAGAAGCCACAATTGCTGCAGAGATTGCTAGAGACAGTTCTCAAGACAGTCAGAGTTCTGCTTCATTGAGTCAGGATCCACTTGGAGGACCAATTATACAAAATGAAGCTGCCACTGCCATGGATGAGGTGGAAAGAGCTATGGAACAAGCTCAAGATGATGTAGTTAACTTAGAAGATTTGGTGAAACAACTAAACCTTGAGCAGAAACAGATATATGACGAAGTCACAGAACAGGTTGAACATGGATTCAGTCATGAGAAAAAAGAGTGCTCATGTACATCATTTAAGCCTGTCCAACTGTACGTGAGTGGAGAAGCGGGAACTGGAAAAAGTTTTCTGATTAAAGCAATTGCAACTTATCTGCAGAAAAGGACTGAATCACCGCTGTCTTGTGTTGTTACCGCTCCAACTGGGCTGGCTGCACATAACATTAAAGGGATTACTTTACATCGTTTACTGATGCTGCCAGTGGAGCATGATAACAAATTGCAATATCACAAGCTATCTGGAGATGCGTGTTCCGAAGTTTCGAGAGTCCTGAAGAAAATGAAACTTCTTATCATTGATGAAGTAAGCATGGTGTCCAATATAATGCTTGCTTTTGTGCATTTGAGAATGCAAGAAATTCTTAGAACAGACGATGATGCCTTATTTGGAGGAAAACACATTATTGTTTTTGGAGATCTACTGCAGTTGACTCCAGTGAAAGGACAACCTGTGTTCAAAATGCTCACGCATGAAGATACCAGGAAGTGCCTAGGAAGCATTGGAAACGTTAATATATGGTTAAACTTCAAATATGCAGAACTGCTTCAAAATATGCGGCAGGCAAAGGATGAAGATTATAAAAATATTTTACAAGATGTAAGAATCGGAAAAGTGAGTCAGCAAGGGAAAGAAGCTTTACATGGACGATTAATTTCAAATTTCTACCCAAATGAAAACATTCTTCCAGAGAATATTTTTAAGAAAATTAACGAGAAGAAATCTGGCATATGTTTGATGCCAACTCTGAAAGAATGTTCCATGTTCAACAAAAAAATGTTAAAGTTAGAAAATGAAGAGATAGTGAAATTGGAAGCTACAGATAAAATAGAGCATATGGGAGCAACAATTATTTTGTCTGAAAATTTGAAATCAAAATTGGATTCATTAGAGAAGACTATATCTAAAACTGCTGGTTTTGAAAAGACTCTGAATGTGTGTTTAAATTGTCGTATCATTTTGAGAAGGAATTTAAATGTTGAAAGAGGTTTGGTAAATGGAGCAATGGGTCATGTTGTTGGTTTTGTGAATTACAAAAATAGAGATGGAATTGAAATTTTAAAAATTAAATTTGATGGCATTGATGAAATAGAACAAATTTGTCGTTGTTCAGCTAGATTTTTGCTCGTGAAAGACTTATATGTTCGCCGAAAACAGTTTCCTATTTGTTTGGCATATGCGGTGACAATTCATAAGTCTCAAGGTTTAAGTATAGATAGCGCTTTGGTGAACATTGGAAGTTCTGTGTTTAAAGAGGGTATGGCATATGTGGCATTATCACGAGTCAGAACTTTATCAGGATTGTACTTGATTGAGTGTGATGAAACAAAGATTTGTGCAGATCTACATTGTGTTAAAGAATACAATAGGTTAAGAAGAGAGTATGCTCCACATTTGCCTCAATATCCTCTGATTGAAAAACGTGTGGTAGGCCAAAAAAGAAGAAATGAGAGTAATTGCAGTGAGGTAGTAGCAAAAAGACAAAAAGTAGATGAAACTGTAATTGTAAGCAGAAGGAAAAAGGATTCTGTTGAAGATGTTGTTGGATTTCAGTTTGAAAACAGGTCTGGTGTCAACTGCTATGCTAATGTAGTGGTTAATGTTGTTTTTTTTTCTTCAAAATATTCAAGAACAGATTGTTGAAAATCGGGATCAAAGATTCTGTTGTTTGTTGAATTCCGTGTTTGAGAAATGTACCAGTGATAGAGCAAAAATAGAAAGTGTTTCAGAAATTCGAAATCTTCTAGACATATGTACTGGTCAAAATCAATTTTCACAGAATATTCAGCAGGATTGTCAGGAATTTTTAATGTATATGTTTGATGTATTGGAAGATGAAGGTGTAGATATAAAAAATCTTTTTAGCCTTTCTTATCAATGGCAGCATGACTGCGACAACTGTACTTTATCAAGTACTACTAGAATAGACACTGAAAGATTTATATATTTGACTTTACCAGACTGCAAATCAGTGCCTTTTAATAATCTAGTTAAAGCAGCGGATCATAATATGGTGTGTCCCCAATGTAAGTCTACAATGCTGTCCACATTATTTCTACAAAATTATGGTCAGTATGTCATTTTAATGTTCCAACGATGTAGACCTGATGGGACTAAATTGACAACTTCTATTAAAAATTTCGTGGCTTCACAGTTATCGATATCAGGAAGAACCTTTGCAACTGCAGCTATTATTTTTCATGAAGGTCCTTCTACAACATCAGGGCATTACACATGCTATTTAAGAAGTTGTAAAGGTTGGACCCAATGTAACAACACTCATTTGACTTTCAAACAACGTTTGCCTTTTGGCTTAAAAAATTCATACCTAGTGTTTTTACAACCAAAATTTAGGTAAAGGTAATTGGCCTATGAAGACGGGAGCAGTTAATAAAGGTTATTTTGCTGTTTAAAAATATATTCTGAGTAAAAGTGATCCAGGTAATATAAAAAATTGACTTGTCATATAGGTACTGTAAGTGGATCTCATAGTAAGTGATATTAGTATTATAGAAAATGATGAACATGAGTGAGTCAGAGATGGTTTTACAAATAGTTAAATATTGTGAAAATGTTGTAGAGCCTTTCTTTCAGAACGTCGGAAAAAAGGTAATTTCAGAGTTTCTTGGAATTAATTTGAAAATATACTCATATGACACTATTTGGCCAAAAGGAAAGGTACAGGAATGAGTAAAGAGTCATGACTGGAAAAAAGGGATATATGAAAATAATGAAAATATTTAAGATGTTCTTGGAGCTTTTCTTCTAGAAAGTCGATGAAATGGATTTTTTACTGAACAGCAAAGTACTTTGCAACGAGAAAAGGACCTCTATGATATACTATTTGGCCTCAAGGAAAAGTAAGTTTTTTTTTCCCGCTGTCATATGATGAGTAATTTGAACTCACTGTTTTAAGTGAAATTCAATATATTCTGAGAACAGCAAAAATAAACTATGTAACATGTTGTACAAGTTATTCTATACTTTGGATTGTGTAAATTAAATTGTATTCCCATTCTCTGACACTCAGTTTCCTTTTTCCATCCTCTTTCAGCTCTTTTTACTCACTTATAATGTCTTTCTCTCACTTCTTTGACAAGCCCTCATTCTCAGTTCAACTGTCTGCATCCCCTCTCTCCCTTGCATAAGTTTTCAGCTTTCAGTCTCTCTGCTTTACTTCCCTTTTCCGTATTTTCCTCCTTTGCTCTTTAAGTAATTCCTGTTTACTCACTCAGCAGTATTATCGCACTCTATCACTATAAATCACCCACTCTCCCTCGCTTATCTTTGTTTGCTCCTTACTTTTGACCTTTTCTCTCTATTTTTCGTTCACTACTTCTATGTCCTCAGTGCCTCACTCTCCTTGTGTTATGTTCACTTGTGTTTATCTTTTCCGTCTCAGTCATTATCGTTTTACTTACTACTGTTTCCTGATTTAGTTTTGCTAAGTCTCATTGTTTTAGTATCTTTCTTACCTTCAGTTCATTTCTCTGTTCTTCTCTTCCTCTCTGTTAGTGAATCTATATGCCTTACTTTTAGTAATTTGCTCTCATTCTATTTCTTTTTTTCTCTTTTTATCCTTCTACCTTACTTTATTTCCCTTTCTGTGTCCTTCACTCTTACTTTATTTCTAGATACACTGTTATGATTTTTAACGTCTTCATTTGTATATTTTAATTTAAAATACACATTTTACTAATTATAACTTATTTTTTCTTCATTCTTTCACAGATACAAAGTGCAGTAAAAAAATAATTAATGTTACATTTATTATATGGTAGTATGACAAAAAAAATGTACTTTGTCATCACCCTTTGCTTTAAGCTTACTAATATTTTCTCAACCAACCTCACTCCTGTGTCTTTATTCTGCTTACCACACTTATTCTTATTCTCCATGTTTACTCCAATTTCCCTATTTCCCCTCTCATATTCAACTTCTTTCAACCCCTATTCTTTACTTCACTTACCCTCTGTTCCCTTCCTTTGCTTCTTCACTCATTTTGTTTTTCTTAATTATTTATCTTACTCCTACACACACACCTCATCCCCCTCTCAACACATACACACACCTCTAATATACACCCCACACACACACTGCACACACACCTCATACACACAAAAAATCCCCCCACACACACTCTGCACATACACACACACATTCCATACACACACATACATTGCACACATATACACCCCACACCCATACACTCCTTACACATACTTCACACCTATGTTCCCAGCACGCTGCGCGGCCGGGCGCCCGCGCACCTCTTTCAGTCCGAGCGCGCAGTGTCCTATGCGAAGCGCGCACAAGTGGTCGCGTCGCCGGGAGTGGCAGTTAAGTATCCTAATAGCAGCCTGTCCACACATTCAGCAACAAGAAGCTCCTGCACTCGCTGCATTTGTTTTCTTAATGGAGCTCGGCTGGGGGCTGATTGCGGGCCATTGTTGGAAATATTTCTGTTAATTTCAGCGCATGACAGTGCTGTGATTAACAGGAATACTTTCACAAAGGCCCAGAAACAGCCCACAGCCGCACTCTATTAAGAAATTAAATGCAGCAAGTTTACAAACACGGCGTGTTTTACACCTCGGGCTTTTGAACTTGATGCATGTCTTATGGAGTGCGGCTGTGGGCTGTTTCTGGACCTTTGTGAAAGTATTCCTGTTAATCGCAGCACTGTCATGTGCTGCAATTAACAAAAATATTTTCACAAAGGCCCTCAATGAGCCCCCAGCCGAGCTCCGTTACCCAAGCAGTACCGGATCCCTGAAGTGTGTCACGCGCAACAGAAAAACAGGTAAACTTAATGAGCTCTATACCTTTCATATCAGTTTGGATGGTGGGACTAAAACTGCACTCTAGCAATGTGACCATCCTCTGGGAGGGGTTTGCAGTCTTAGGAGCCCAGCGTTGTGTATTTTGCCCAACAGCTCATTGTCAATGCTCCATGACTTCAGCATATGAAGCACCTCCTGCAGTGCCTTCTCAGTTGTGAAAGGAGGATCTGTCACTATTCACTATTTTGCACGATCTTCTTTCCTTTGTCACTGTTCCACTTCAAACCATAGGATCTTTCAGGCTTGTGAGGACTTGCCGGCTTCAGTACAAAGGCCACCAGAGATTTGGTTTGTGTCAGGTCACCATCTCCAGATTGCCATTACCATTACCAGAATGTAAGACTCTCCTGCACACAGGAACAGAGGGGTCGAAGCTGGCATTGGGTGGAGGGGTGGAAGCTGGAATTCGGACCAGTGGGTGGAAACTGGCCTTCGGTGGAGGGTTGGAAGCTGGCTTTGGGTGGAGGAGTGTAAGATGGCATTCGGACCAGTGGGTGGAAACTGGCCTTTGGTGGAGGGTTGGAAGCTAGCATTGGGTGGAGGGGTGGAAGCTGGCATTGGGACCAGTGGGTGGAAGACGGTATTGGGCCAGTGGGTGGAAGCTGGCCTTGGGTGGAGGGGTGGAAGCTGGCATTCGGACCAGTGGGTTGAAACTGGCCTTCAGTGGATGGTTGGAAGCTGGCATTCGGTGGAGGAGTGGAAGTTGGCATTCGGACCAGTGGGTGGAAACTGGCCTTCGGTGGAGGGTTGGAAGCTGGCATTGGGTGGAGGAGTGGAAGCTGGCATTCAGACCACTGGGTGGAAACCGGCCTTCGGTGCAGGGTTGGAAGCTGGCATTGGGTGGAGGGGTGGAAGCTGGCATTCGGACCAGTGGGTGGAAACTGGCCTTCGATGGAAAGAGGGAAGCTAGCATTGAACGGAGGTGTGGGAGGCAGGTCTTGACTGGAGAGGTGGGGTCTAGGAATAGGTGGAATATTGGACAGAGGGAAGACGACTCACAATTAGGGGAAAGGTCATTGGGTTTTGTGGGAAGGAGGTTGAGCAAAGGCAGAAGAAGGTGGGATGGACTTCAACAAAGAAGTAGGGATCTGTGTCTGAGTCGGTAAGTGTAGGTTGGGAGTTGGCACTGTGCAGGTATGTGGGATCAGATGCGGGACATAGATAGATTAATGAAAGATGAGAGTAGGTTAAGGCAGGAAACATGAGGCATGGTGGACTCTGAGCATGTGAGGACAGAGGGAAGCCAAGCATAGGAGGAGGCATGGCCTTGTGAAGGTGCTTAGGGCAATGGGTGAGTGCAGGTTTGCAGTGTGGTGGCGGGTGGATATAGGAGAGAGGATGTAGCCTTATGGCTAGAGCAGTCGACGTCGAAGCTCGGGAACCGGGTTCGAGTCTCAGCAACGACAGTCACCATCTTGTGATTCTGGGAAAATCACTTAATCTCCCCATGCCTAAGAAAAATGAATGTGTCTTTGTGAAATGAAACTGGTGCTATGTAAAGCACTCTGATACCCGTTATCTTCAGGTCTAGTTTGTGCTATATAACACTCTGCAAATAAAAAAATAAATTAACAAATACATGCATCAAGTTTAAAAGCACAACCTGTAAAACACATATTGTGCTTTTGAACTTGTTGCATTTCTTTTAGGAAGAAGTATAAATAAATAAATAAATAAATAAATAAAGTGGCCCTACATCAGAGAACCTCAAGGCCCACATTTCTTGTAGCTCCTTAAAACCCCAAGAACTAGAGACATCTGTATTTGGCTCATTCATATCTTTTGGTTATGGGAGGTACAAGTTATCGTTTTAAAATCGTTTTAATTAGAAAATTATACATTAAACAGTTTTGTTCTGGGCTATCAGGAAACATCTTTGATGTACAAAACTGAGAATGTCTTGATGTTTTAATCGAATCGAATGTTCTTTAGTGTTAGTGTCCCTTGAATTACCACACTGGTGGTATTTTGTGCGTGGAATCACCATGCTGGTAATGGTTTGCATATATGCTCACACAGTTGATGTCTTGCACATGAGGTTTACCCAGTGCTTTGTGGAGCCTTAGATCATCTTAATGATTTTTTTATACATGAGATAATTACAGTCCAAACATTTTTTTGCAAGTGCCCAGCACTATTGTGATATTTTGTGCAAATGATGTGCAGTTATTGCCTGGCATTATCATAGGTGGCAGTACTCTGTACATGGGCAAATCATAATGTTCATATGTAGTGCTTGAAAGTTTTACGATGGTGATATTTTGCATCTGGGATTATTCCAGTATGCTATCAACCCAGTTGTGGTGTTTTGTGTCTAGGTATATTGCATTCGGAATGTTGTGTTACATGTAGTGTATGCGGCTGTTTAACTTTGATGTTCCTGTGGTGGTGGTTTGTACCTGGGAACATCACATTGTTGTTTTGTGCATATGTGCGTTGTCATAGTGCTGATATTGTGTCCTGGAACATTACATTGAAGATGTGTTTGCCCTTGATTTTTTGGGCCCAAGATCGCCACAAAAGTGGTACATTATGCCTGATGTACCCACCTCTGTGATGTATGCCTGCTAGCTCTACATAGTTAAGGTAAATATTTTGAGAATTGCCACAACAGTTCCCAGATCTTAAACTGAAGAATAAGCCTACCCCAGAGCTGAACCAAATTCGAACCTTAACTCTACCATTCACTTAAACCAAACACTGCCCCTTAAATAAGCACACATAGCAATATTCCTTACGCTAACGTTTAGTCTGGTACTTACTACTTTTAGTGTTGAAACATTCTCAGAAATGGTAATCTAAGTCCGGGTACAATCATCTATATAATTAATGGTACATCAATGTAATGGATTCTGAGAAGTCAACTATATCATTTAAAAAGGAAGTCAAAGTGCTACTAGTGAACAAGTTCTTGCTCTAAGGCTCATGTACTTTAGTAGCCTACCACATTAGCCCTAATTTGCTGTACCATGTAAAGTATTGGACTTCTATGATCATGTATATTTTGTGCGCGGCTTGGTCCCTATGGTGGCTTCTTGCCTCATTTTGGGATCCGCCACATCCTGTTTCGCTCTTGATTTTGTTGTTGGTTTGCCATTTCTTCCTTCCTTACCACTTGTAAAGCGCTCTGATACCCTCTAGGCTCATGTTAGTGCTATATAGAACTTTATAAATAAAATAAATGCCCCATCTATAACAAAGTAGGTGAAGTGAGGATGCCAAAAATTATCAATGGAGAGGTGCTCGCCAAGACCAAGACCACTGTCACGCAGCTCCAAGATCATTGCCATGTAGCACTAGAATAGCTGAAATAGCAGCCACAGGTGGAACAGCTTGAAAGGACATGGGTTTCAGTGTCTGACCCAGGTGAGGTGACATGTTATCTGATATATTGTTGTTATAATGATGCTTGTATAAATATATGAAACTGATGTAGCTGGACCACCAAGCAAAGTTCATTTTGTGCTCAATCATAAAGCACTTTTATGTAAAAGAAAAATTATTTAATGTAAAGAGTTTAACCTGAATTCTTTTTTGTAAAACATAGCCCTTTTTTTAATCTGTTTTTTTTTCTAAGCTTTTCCCGGCCAACTTTTCAATTGGCTCCTGGTAACTGTCATTTCGAAATCGTTGCTTTTCATTCGTGAATAGGCTTAGTAGTCTCTCCTTGGTACCGCCTTGTATGCATTTGTATCCTCCCATAACGACTGGACGTTTTAATTGTGTTGTTACATGGTCTGCTTTATCTAGTGGGTGAGCACTGTTTTCTTTAATGATCTTCCCTATTCCACCAACGATGTTGCAACACGCCTCCACCTTTCCACTCATGTATTTTTTCATTTCCAATGCAGTCCGTTTTAACTATAGCAGCTGCGCTTATTTATTTAATTTACAGCGCTGTCCGCTTTTACTTTAGCAGCTGTGCTTATTTATTTATTTAATTTACAATGCAGGCCGCTTTCACTTTAGCGGCTGCACTTATTTATTTATTTAATTCACAGCACGACCACTTTCACTTCAGCGGGCGCGCTACAAAAGCTTTCTTTCTTTTTTTTAACACACTTTATGGAAAAACGCCCCATAGGCATTTCCACTTTAATGTTCTTTCTTTAGACGCTGCACCCATACACGCGGACTGGTTCCTGGCGCACATAAACTTGGCTGCAGCGCACAAAGACCTTACAATGCCGCACACAGAGGAAAAAAATTAGAGGGAACATTGCTTCACCCACCCTCACCTCCACCCACACCAAAACACCCCACACACCCACACCCACAGACACACCTTATACACCCACACCCCGACCTACAGCCACTGACTCCCTATAAGTCACACACCCTGCATTACTTATCTTTCTTTGCTGTTTCACTCAAATCCATTCAGGTACTGTTTTCTTTACTCTCTTTGTCCTTTCTCTTTGTCACTCCCCATGTCTTATCCTAATTCAGATTTTCACCCTCTTTCACCCCTCTTTACTTACACTAAATGGTCTTTTCTTACCCTCACTCACCGTTCTTCATTTATCCCGGTTACGCCACTACCCTTCATTCTCAATTTTTTACTGTCCTTTCTTTTTCTTTCAACACCCACTCACATTCTCCCACTATCTCTACTTTAGTCTTCTTCTTCTCTCTTTTCCCTTCTTTCGCTCCTTTAGTCATTTTACTTTTCTCACTTTCACCCTATTACACCTTCTCTGTTTTTTACTATGTAATAAACAATCCCTCTGTGTTCATCCTGTAGCTCTCTTTCTCTTAACATTACTCTCTTTGTGTTCTTTCCTCATGGTAACTCCTTCATTAAATTTTTTTTTTCTATTTTTTTGGGGGGCGCGCCCAGGTACGCGTACCCTAAGAAAAAAAAAAATGACAGTGATTCATTAAAAATATAGGTTTCTTTTTATAAATGAAAGGTAGTTCTAAAAAGAACTGTTTTTTTTCTTCTTTTTGTTGTTTTATATTTTTTTTAATGTTTTTTTGAACATTTTGTACTTTTTTTGGCTTTTCAAAACAGTTATATATTTATTTTTTATTTTTTATGGGGAGAAACAAAAAACAGGGAAATGTAAATGGCTCAACAGGAGCAAAAAACAAAAAACTGAAAAAATGACTGTTTTTTGGGGCATTTGTGATTGTCACCAGCAAGGACGACGAGCTTCATGCTCTGTTCACCATAGACGATGAGCTTGCCACATGCAATACATGTGATTCTAAAATCTGCAAATCGTGGCTGAATACAAGGCATCGTCTCCGTTGTATCTGGTCCCGATGGAGTGGGTTGCTTTCTTTTGGAGCTGGTCCTTGAACACTGGGGGAGGTGACTGGCCAGTTCCCTGATCTCTGCACGCGAATAGTTGTTAGGATGCCTCCGGGTCATATGTCGAATCATGGTATTATTACCAAATGAATATTTTTTGTCTGGATTGCCCCTTGAGAGTTGTTCGCCACAGATTAGGCAAGTTACCTTGGCCGCATTCACTTTTTTCTTGCCCTCTGGGAGTGAAAAAAACTCCCATACAATGTGTTCTATTGGCTTGTATGGGGTATTTTGTTCAGGCAGCCATCTTCTCCCCTCCTCCTCCTCCTCTTCTTCACCACCAATGTATTGTTGTGGTGGTCCTCTTGGTGATGGTGGTGGTGGTGCAGATGCTCCAGCTGTTGCTGCTACAGTAGCCATTTCAAAGTACAAAAGAATTGTCTCTATAGATGAAACAGGTCTTCCTCAGTCAAAGGACAAAGTCAGAATAAGGAAGAAAGGTGGTTTTTTTCATCATTTGGGAAAAAACTGTCCTGAACCAATCAGAAGTGTTATTTTCAGGTCACAAGACCTAGGCTTTACTCATTTGGGAAAAACAACTGTCCTGAACCAATCAGAAGTGTTATTTTCAGATCACAAGACGCAGGCTTTACTCATTTGGAAACCAAAACTTTTCTGCACCAATAGAAAGTGTTATTTTCTGGTCACATGACCCGATGCGCTTACGCTACGCGCCCCGGGGCGCGCCCATAGTCGCGCTCCAGGGCGCGCCCCGGGTTGCGCGGTGTAAGCGCGCCGAGACGTTCCGCGATCGTATGCGCACGCGTGCTTCCAGGTGCGATAACGCTGTGCGTCATATGACGCATCACGCGTCTACGCGATACGTCACGATGTTGTTTTTGTTCGCGAGAATAGCGCTTACGGGACGCTCCCCGGTACGCGCCCCAGGGCGCTCCCCAAGTTAAAAATAAAAAAAAAATTAAAAAAAATTGACACAATTATACAATATAAAATTCGTTTTAAAATGTATTCTTTTTTATACCTATAAAGATTTGCTATTAAAAAACCATTGAAATTCACTGAAAAAACCAAAGGTTTCTCACCAGTTATAGTTAGGAATTAGCATTTAAAAAACCTATTAAATTCACTGAAAAAACCATAGGTTTTACACCAGTTATAGTTAGCTGGAAGTTTTACTCGCATAAAACCATTGAAATTCCCACTTTATAGTTAGTTGGACTCACTATAACTTGCGCGTGCAATGCACTGCTGATGACGTCACATATTACATCACTCATGACATGGTCAGTGACATCACTCATGACATCACTGATGACACCATCCTTGTGACGGAGTGACAGACCTCCTTTCACTGTAATGTAACCCTTGAAACACATACTGAAAAATAGAAACTAAAATTTTCAAAAAAATGGAGATACCCATACCACTTACAACAACCAATTCAATAATTCCACCATCTATATACACATCCACTCATTCACCAACAGTTCTATATAGTCACTCATACATATACTCACTCATCATATGTAGTGATACACCTATACATCCTGTTACACACCGACAGTCATCCAAAAGATACTCTCACACATACTCACACAGGCAAATAAACTATTGAACATCCATTTATTTGCATATACAGCTATACACACACTACCACTTTACTTCTAAGGAAACTTACACATACTTACTCTCTTAAACAATCACCTATAGAAACACATACATACTCTTACAATCCCTCACTCTCACATATACTCACTTATATACATCAATATTCACATAAACTAGATTAAAATATATGTAGTTACTGATAAAGACACTAGTGAGACAGTCATTCACTCACTAACACACACATATACATACTCATTCACCCATATAGTCCTGCACATATGCTGTCTTCGAAACAGATACAAACAGAGAGTCAGAGATTCATGCATCTACCACCAAACCATACAGACACTCATACTGATACTAAAGAAACATCTAATAACCCATATACATACACATGTAGCTACTCACCAACCCATGCAGCCACTTATACACAAAGTGAAACACTAATACATATATTTAAATATTTAAACATTACTCGCTAATATATGTATTCACTAAGATAAATTTAATAAGTCAGTTAACCAATCAATTTTACACAAAAAAAACATCCATTTAGACATTTATTTACCCATTTATTCTTCCATCAACCTTTAGATATACATATATAAAAAATATTTATTTTTCAGAAAGATACACATTCACTGGATGATGTCATCAGTGATGTCATGAGTGATGTCACTGACCATGTCATGAGTGATGTAATATGTGACGTCATCAGCAGTGCATTGCACGCGCAAGTTATAGTGAGTCCAACTAACTATGACGTGGGAATTTCAATGGTTTTATGCGAGTAAAACTTCCAGCTAACTAACTATAACCTATGGTTTTTTCAGTGAAAAAATATATATATATATATATATATATATATATATATATATATATATATATATATATATATATATATATATGCAGAACACTCCTTTAGGAAAAGAAGCAGAGGCCAAGTCGGGGGAGACAGAGAACACCTTTATTGAAGCTTCGACTCGTGTGTGGCGAATGCATTTCGGCATTATTTAGCCTTCCTCAGCGCCCAGAGTCAATAAGCAGGGTGTGGGCAAAAATGAAAAGTTTATGCAATGTCCTGCCGCACAACGATTGGTTCGCTTCTGACCCCGCCTCCCAAGTGGTCAATCTACTGCACCTGAAGCTAGGTGACTGCAGCGCCACTACAGGCCCCAGAATGCAGCGCTTCAATGAGGTGAGTGATGCGGGGGGATCAGATGCATGTTGCAGCGAGGAATGACATCTTTGCTGCCACTAGTGTCCTGTTTGTTGCTCCATGTAAGGTGTCCCCTCGAGTCCCCTGAACCGCATAACCTCCGAAGAAAGAGCAGGAAAAATGACGGGGGCTCGTCCTGAATTCCAACGTGCCCGTCGTGGTGCATAAAAGCCTCCAACACCGCCAAAGTCCTTGCAACTTAATCCGAGGGTGAGCCTGTCAAATTTCAGTAACCTGAAGAGAGATGGCGCCGAAGCGGTTACCAGTGGAAGCCAGGCCAGCTTGAGATGCGTGGACCCCTGAGACGCGATATTGGCAATGGCATGAAATATGCAGAACACTCCTTTAGGAAAAGAAGCAGAGGCCACGTCGGGGGAGACAGAGAACACCTTTATTGAAGCTTCGACTCGTGTGTGGCGAAGGCATTTTGGCATTATTTAGCCTTCCTCAGCGCCCAGAGTCAATAAGCAGGGTGTGGGCAAAAATGAAACGTTTATGCAATGTCCTGCCGCACAACGATTGGTTCGCTTCTGACCCCGCCTCCCAAGTGGTCAATCTACTGCACCTGAAGCTAGGTGACTGCAGCGCCACTACAGGCCCCAGAATGCAGCGCTTCAATGAGGTGAGTGATGCGGGGGGATCAGATGCATGTTGCGGCGAGGAATGACATCTTTGCTGCCACTAGTGTTCTGTTTGTTGCTCCATGTAAGGTGTCCCCTCGAGTCCCCTGAACCGCATAACCTCCGAAGAAAGAGCAGGAAAAATGACGGGGGCTCGTCCTGAATTCCAACTTGCCCGTCGTGGTGCATAAAAGCCTCCAACACCGCCAAAGTCCTTGCAACTTAATCCGAGGGTGAGCCTGGCAAATTTCAGTAACCTGAAGAGAGATGGCGCCGAAGCGGTAACCAGTGGAAGCCAGGCCAGCTTGAGATGCGGGGGCCCCTGAGACGCGATACTGGCAATCGCGTGAAATATGCAGAACACTCCTTTAGGAAAAGAAGCAGAGGCCACGTCGGGGGAGACAGAGAACACCTTTATTGAAGCTTCGACTCGTGTGTGGCGAATGCATTTCGGCAATATTTAGCCTTCCTCAGCGCCCAGAGTCAATAAGCAGGGTGTGGGCAAAAATGAAAAGTTTATGCATATATATATATATATATATATATATATATATATATATATATATATATATATATATATATTAATTGAAAAAACCATAGGTTTGAGGGACGTTAGAGTTAGTCTGTCCTTGCACCTAATAATAATTGATATATGTGAGGTACCTCACCCGAGGTTTAACCGTTAGTTCCCACCAATAATATTCCTATATGCTGTAATAGGCAAGCCCAATATTAAAATTGGAGGTTTGGTACTGCCCAACCCCCTCTATCCCATGGTAGAGCCATACATTTCAGTGCACGCCGAGTCTTCCCCTGTGCCCATAGGAAACTATTGCAGATCGATTGTAGTCATTTGTTTTCTAGTAATTTCCAATGGTACTGCCCTAAATAAATAGAGGACCTTTGGCAGCACATTTTTTTCAAGACATTACATCTTCCCAGCAGTGACAGATGTAAGTTTTCCATCCTATCCAAATCTTTTTTGATCTTACTAAGTAGAGGTTCCCAATTAATTTTAACCATTTTATCTAGGCAAGCATTCAGACGAACTCCCAAATATAGGGCCTCCTTTAACTCTCTCTGATCTTTAAATTGAGTTTGTTCTGTACACATATTACCTGTGTCTTAGCTAAATTCAATTTGTATCCAGCGCTCCTCCCAAATAATGCTGCCAGCTGTTCCGTTTGCTCCAACGTAACTGCGGGATCCGGTGAAACTATTGCGATATCATCTGCATAAGCAAATATATCAACCCGCGTCAACCTGGGGCCTAATAGTTGTTCGTTTAATCTATGCTCTAACAGATTATAGGAACTGGTTGATATATATCGCAATTAGCAGGGAGAGCATGGGAAACCTTGCCTGGTACCTCTTGTTATCATTAGTGATTTTGATTCCAGTCCTAATGTGCATATTCTTGCCGTTGGAGTTCCATGAAACACGGTCAAATGCCCTTTCAGCATCTAATAATTTCACCCCACATGGCATCTTACATGTGTTGGCAATATCTAGCAATGTTGTTACTCTGCTTATATGGTTGACCGTGTCTCTACCTGGGATGAACCCGTGCTGGTAAACCGAGACTAGGGCCTTAATAACCTGCGATAAGCGTGTCGCTAAATTTTTGCACAAATTTTTCAATCACAGTTTATTAATGATATTGGTTGAATGACCCTGGGAGAGTAGGGGTTTTTTCTTTTTTTAAAAAGATAATAATGCTTGCCTCATCCCAAGATAACGGAGCATCCCCTTTTTGTGCCTATCGGCGGACCGCAAGCATGTCTCCCTGAATTTCAGGCAGCAATAGTTTGTATATCTCTAATGGGAGTCTATCGGGCCCTGCAGCTTTTCCCTTGGCTAATACACCTACTGCATCTATCAACTCCTACATTGATATTGGCTCCTCTAATGCCCTCTTATCTTCTTCCTCCAAAGTTATCCTATAGGGGTCTTTATATAGTTCTTCCTTATCAACTATACTCTAAGCATCCTCCGAATACAACTTTTCATAAAAAACTCTAAACACCTCTAAAATGCCCTCTGGTGTTTCTATTGTGTTCCCTGCCGAGTCTTCCATTGCCCCTATAGTGTTCTTTACCTCATTACATCTAATCTTCTTTGCTAGGCACCTACCGGTTGTTTCCCCTAACTCATAACAGTCTTTTCTAAAAAGGTGGTATTTTTTGGCGATATATTTAGCCCATTCCTCATTGATCTTAGATTGACCTCAGACCACCTCTGTTTGTGTCTGTGCAATGACGGCTTTGTCGGCTTTGTCCCGTATTACCGCCATTAGTCTACATTCTAAACGGCGTAGCTCCTCATATAATGCATTTGCTGTTGTCTCAGTTGTTTCTGTATACGTAAAGAGAAGCTGAGTATCTCCCCCTGAGTCCTGCTTTCATAGCATCCCAAACCATCCCCAACCCTGTGGAGCCACGGTTTATACCAAAAAATTCTATAACCCATTTACGAAAATGCACGACAAACTCTTCATTTAGTAGCAGTTTTTTGTCAAAAGAAAATGTACTTCTAGGGCCTAATTAACCGGATATCGCTAATTTCAATATAACTGGATTATGATCCGAAGTTTTACGGGGATAAATCAACATTTGTGCATCCTTTAGAAGTGCTTTGGCTATGAAAAAATAATCTAATCTGGTGAGCTTTTGATGGGGACATGAATAGTCCGTGTATCCTGGTTCAGGATGATTTAACCTGGGCCATACATCAATTAAACCATGTTCAGAGAGGAGTTGTTGTAGGGCTCTATAAACTTTGTTTTTTTTCAACCTATTTGTCACCTCCAGGCCCTTTAATGACATCTTCCAGCTGTATATTAAAATCCCCAGTCAAAATCAATGGAGTTGCCAAGTTAGCTAATTCCATATTGAGATATGTAATAACTTGTTCCTCATCATGATTAGAGCCGTATACAGAACATATTGTACAAATCTTGTTAGCCGCCATACATTCAATCATGGCCCATCGTCCATATATATCTGCAGCTATTTTAATCACTTTTAAAAGACCCCTCTTAGCTAATGTAGCGACCCCTCGAGTGGTGGTCGCCTGTGTAGTAAACACCAGCATCTCCAACCCCAGCTCTCTCAAATAGTTATGTATGTTCCACGGGACATGCGTCTCTTGGATGCAAACTATATCGGGTGACATATTCTTTATTTCATAGGCTACTCTTTGCCGTTTCCCCCTATCGTTGAGCCCCCGCACATTAAATGTACAAACTGTTTGCCCTGCCATCACTTCTTAAATGCCTCTTTCTCTTTTCTTCTCTTTCCATCGCTCCTTCATACCCGCACAAGTGTCTACTGACTTTTTCCCCCAGTTTTCCCCCCAAATCCACCCCCCCTCTGGCATCCTCCCCCTCCCTGAAACCTGCACGCCTCCCCCCTCCCCGGTCCTGCCCCCTCTGCCAGTAGAAGGCCCCCCTCCCCAATGTGTAGGCAAATAGACCCCACGGTCTACCGTGATGGAGAGTCTCGGTGCCACCCCTGCCCCCCGTGTCCTCTTCATACATTCTCATTTGACTCATCCCTATGAAAATCAAAAAACAACACACTTTAAGCAGTGAAATAAAAATTACATTTAGACACATAGAATAACCTATTTCATACTTGATACTCTTAGAGAGGCAACGCCTTTTAGCTTATGGTATCTGCATATAATCATCAACACATTGCACATATTCTTGCCCTAATGCTTAATCTCTTAATCTTTCGCTTTTACTTCAGAGGAAAGAAATCTTGTTTTATCTTTATAGATAGCTTTTAATTTGGCAGGAGTTAATACAAATGCCTGTGCCCTCTTCTCTGAAACGGTGCAATTAGCTGTCTAAATTGCCATCGTTTTTCCACAGTAGTGGGACAAAAATCGGGGCAAACAAAAAATTCTACCCCAGCCGCTTTCCTCTGCCTGTCTGGCCTAGCTAAATCAAATAGTGCTTGTCGTGCCAAATAATTAGAAAGGCATATCAATATAGCCCTAGATCTTGCATTAGCCTGATTGTGTTTTACTTGAAACGGGACTCTATGGGCCAGTTGTATCTCAGTATCCTATCACCATCGAGATAACTCGGGAAAAGCCTCAGTAAAAAGTTTAACAACAAAACTACAGGGATCTGCCCCCGCAACCCCTTCAGGCACAGCAAGAATAATTAAATTGTTTAGTCTCAGACGATTTTCCATGTCCTCGATCTTCCTGGATAGGTCATCTCTATGCCATGTTAATGCCTCAGTAGTTGTCCGCTGAGCCACCATCTCGTCTTCTAAAGTGGATATACGGGTCTCTGCCCCCGTTATTCTTTCTCCAATTTCTGAACATGTTTTTGTCATCCGACGAACAGAGTTCTGTAATTTTCTACAGGCGCCTTGCGTTTTCAAGCTTTCCACCCGGCTTTCTTCCCTATGGGCCATCATTGTCATATATAAGAGTTAGAGAAATACTTTCTGACTGTTCTGCAGCCCTCCCCACAGAGTGCTGACCTGGGATTATTTGGCTGCTTCTTTGACTTGAAGTGTGTGGCATCATTTTTTTACGTATAGTCCCAGTGGCATGTACTCTATCCACTCCACTCGGGGTATCTTCTTCCAAACATATACTACTAGTCTCACTCCAGCATCTATTTGACAGATTAAGAAGCTCTTCAGATACCTGTAGAGACTCATCCCCGAGGTGCTTGAATGATCTGACAATGAAAAAAAAGGGCCTTCCGCATCTGGGTCTTGTACATTAGTTACCATTAGCATCTCAGACACTGGCCCAACATTATAACCTCCTCTCGGCTCCTGGGGCTGCCCAACCTCAACTGCTGTCACCACTCCATTTTCTGGGGGATCCATATTTCCCGGGTCTCCCATTACTGCCAAGCCCCCATTATTATGATTGTTCATTGCATCATCAGAGAGACCCTAAGATCCCTCCCTCACGGCTATCATTGCTCCTTCTTTCATTATACCAGTCTCAGTAGCAGTGACATTTGGCATTGTACCCCCGCTCACCTCAACTGAGTCCTGATTTTGGGCTCCTCCTCGTTTTGCCGCCAAAAATATCGCAGCTGTGACTTTGGTGTGGTTTATACATTGCCTGTCAATCTTTCTTTTGTCACCGATCCACCTTGTTGTTTGTTTGGATCATTTTGGTCAGTTTCTTTTCCTTTGCTTCGTGCCAGAGTATTCCCCCCTCCCCCACAGCAGCGGCAGCTCATGTTTTTCCTGCCCTAGAGTTCTTGGGCGGCATCCTCTCAGATAATCCGGTCGCAGTGCGCCTCCGCAACACCAGAAAGCGCTGTAGGGCACACCAGACGCCTCGGGACCGGTAGCGGAGCGATCGCGGAAAGCTGGCCACTTCAGGACGCTGTAAGGTAAGAAGCACCCAGAGCATTTACCGAGTGTTGGGAAGCCTCGCTCTTCTATGCAGCCTGGTGACAAACTACTTCAATGTCTTTCTCTGAATAACAGCGCGTCTGCAGTGCGTCTGTATCTCAGTCCGTTTACTGCAAGGATCGGACACGGGCGGCAGGCATCGAGAACCCACACGGCCGAGTGACCGGATGCCATCTTGCCTCTGCAGCACCTTCCACTCTTAATCACCCATTAGCAAACTTTTTTTGCGTTACTAACAGTATGGTTGGGGAGTTGTTGTCAACACCAAATATCACCATAGATGAATTCAGGTTCAAATTTACCTAAAAACAGCACCAAGCGTGCGTTCCACATTTTGCCGAAACCCTTTTAGAGCACCGCATTCAAGAAATATATGTAAATCATCAGCCTGGGTAGATTCGCATCTAGGGCATTTTGTAGAAGAGAGGGGAGCAAATTTAGCAATTTTCTTGGGGGTGTAGTATAACCTATTAATTACAAAGAAATGGTTCTTCTTTAGCGAGGCGGTTTAACCACCTGATATAGCATCTGAAGGGAGGGTTCAAACAATTCTACGGCAGTGGTCTCCAAAGCTGACATATTCCAAACTGTGTGTTGTGGGGGTAAAATTGTATCATCAGCTACCAGCATCTTTCTATATCAAAACCCAACCTTTTATGAGATGTATATTCTGGCATTGAAGCTCAAATTCCCAATTTCCACCTATGCAGGATTTCTCTGCAGTAAACCAGGAAGCCAATTGCAGATATTTGAATCTAGAGAAAGAGTCCCCTATTTTTAGCCCTAACACCTCCCAAGAATACAAGGTCGGACCAAAAACCGAATACCGTCTTTCTTAATGGGCAGTGCTAGATTATCCTCTAAACAAGCAGGTAACCCCGGTGAATCTCAAATGAGAGCAAAATCAGAGTAATAACCTATCCCCCATATTTTCCTGACCCTGTACCACAAATTCTGGGATGCTTTTAAAACTTTCAGGCGAACCTTTTTAAAGAATCTGGGCGCGCCAAACTTATATAAGAGACACTCTCCGCCTCCCTCGAAAGCAACCATTTCACTTAAAATCTTCCCCCAAGTAGATCCCCCTGCCATACAAGGTAATGCACGAATATGTTTGAACTGAAATGCAAAGGAATACCAAAGTATATCAGGAAGTGCCAGGCCCCCTTTTGGAGCTTGCGTCTTAATTTCTTCCATGAAAGCCGAGCCGTTTTATTGGACCAAATAAAACTTCCTATTTTACTTTGTATTTTGCTTATATCTCTATGTGGAAACTGTAAGGGGATGGTGCTAAAAAGGTAGGTCAATTTTGGCAAGATGACCATTTTTACCAAATTTACCCTACCGTATATTGTAAGAGGCAAATTTGCCCTTCTTAAAAATGAACAATCAATCTCCTTAGACACCCTCTTTAGATTGATCTTAAGAATGTCATCTAAGTTGTTTACTATTGTTATTCCTAAGTATATAAATTCTCTACTTATTTTACCAGTCCAATTGTCAGCATTCCAAATCTTTACATCTGTCTTAGAGGGATTTGCAAGATACCCTGAATATGAGCCAAATTCTTCAAGAAGAGCCTCCACTCTCGGGAGAACCTCAGCAGGAATGTCAGTATACAGCAGCAAGTCATCCGCATAAAGGGCAAACTTGCTACTGTAGAAATTGAGTTGACACTGAACGGAACGTTTAATTTGTCCAGTCTGATTTCTTGGGCAAGGGATTCTATGTATAAATCAAAGAGCAAGGGCGAGATGGGACAACCCTGCCTCGTTCCCCCTGCAATACTAAAACTTGATGTCAAAACACCGTTCAGTAAAATCACTGCTGAGGCCCCCTGGTAGCAGTTAATCAATGTCTGTATGAAGACTGGGCCTTAACCCACTGCTCTTAAGACCTCTCACAAAAAGACCCAACAGACACGGTTGAATGCTTTCGCTGCGTCAAATGCTGCCACAGCCAAAGGCATCCACCGTACCATGGCCAGGTCAATACTACCAATCAGTTGCAGGGTCTGTTCCTGTATAAACCTACCCGGAATGAATCCCTTTAGGTCTGTATTTACCAACTGTGGAACTAACTTGACCAATCTCCCTGCCAAGATGGACATAAAGATTTTATAATCAGCGTTGAGCAGGGAGATTGACCTATATGAGTCGGCCTTAAGGGAATCTTTTCCTGGCTTTACAATTAGGACAATTGTAGTGTGGTAAATAAATAATTAATTACCGGTACTATTTTTCTAGGCATTAACTGAAACAGATAGCTCAATAAATAAGAGGCAGGATCCGTGGTATCTGAGTCGAATAGGCTTTAATCAGATGGCTCGAGCCAATGGACCATCGGGTTCCGTCACCTGCAAAGGTTCAGGAAGGGACAGACACAAGGAAAGGGGAATGGCAGCTGCAGCATCTCATTAACATCATACAGTATATATAGTAAAACAGTACAATTGCATTGCATACAGTAGGCGTAACAAGTGACAAACGAAAGATAAGGACACATGGGCGTAAAAAGAAGGCGTGCACAGGGCGTGCACGAAGACATGTGATGTAAACGTCACAGAAGTGTCATAAATGGGTGGATACATGGAGGGGGCTACCTGGGCAACTGGAACCTTTAACCTACTGGTGCGCGCAAACGGGCCATGACGTGTAACTGGGGAGAGCTGGGGGCTCTGACTTCTGGCACTAGAAGAGGAGACTAAAGTCTGGGATGTCAGGACGACATGTACCTATAGCATATCTGATATCTTGTGTTTGGAGAACATGTTGCTTGATTCTAAAAGTCATCAGGGCAAAGGCTACTTGACACTAAGGCTAGTGCATGCATATATTGCTTAGTGTATTGCGTGTGCTATGAATCTTCTATGGATACTAATTCAGTAATTCTCTTGCATGGAGACAGAGAGACTAGACTATAGCTGAAAATGTTTATGCGGTTCGTTAGCTTAGGAATGTGAAGCCGGGGAGCTGAACTGATAACTAGATTCAGAAAAGGGGGTGGTGATGAACAGAGTGCCTGAATTAAGCAGACCACTCTTACCCAGTCCAAAGATCAGGGCTTGACCCATCACCGTTTTTTAGCTCACTGCACCATCCCAGCTCAGAACTTGGCTATATGCAAATTAGTCTGTTCCTGTCCCAGTGCATGATGGGAACAGGGCAAACCAAACTACCAAGCCAATTCTTATACTGGGAAGGAAACAAGCTACCGGGGACCGGTTTCTGGCATTTCAGCCTCGTCGGCCCGGCTTGCTTGAATCCTGATGGTGCAGTGAGCAAGGGACTCACATCTGAGTATACCCTTCCACGCTTATGGTGGACAAAATGATTCAGAAAAGGGGGTGGTGATGAACAGAGTGCCTGAATTAAGCAGACCACTCTTACCCAGTCCAAAGATCAGGGCTTGACCCATCACCGTTTTTTAGCTCACTGCACCATCCCAGCTCAGAACTTGGCTATATGCAAATTAGTCTGTTCCTGTCCCAGTGCATGATGGGAACAGGGCAAACCAAACTACCAAGCCAATTCTTATACTGGGAAGGAAACAAGCTACCGGGGACCGGTTTCTGGCATTTCAGCCTCGTCGGCCCGGCTTGCTTGAATCCTGATGGTGCAGTGAGCAAGGGACTCACATCTGAGTATACCCTTCCACGCTTATGGTGGACAAAATGATTCAGAAAAGGGGGTGGTGATGAACAGAGTGCCTGAATTAAGCAGACCACTCTTACCCAGTCCAAAGATCAGGGCTTGACCCATCACCGTTTTTTAGCTCACTGCACCATCCCAGCTCAGAACTTGGCTATATGCAAATTAGTCTGTTCCTGTCCCAGTGCATGATGGGAACAGGGCAAACCAAACTACCAAGCCAATTCTTATACTGGGAAGGAAACAAGCTACCGGGGACCGGTTTCTGGCATTTCAGCCTCGTCGGCCCGGCTTGCTTGAATCCTGATGGTGCAGTGAGCAAGGGACTCACATCTGAGTATACCCTTCCACGCTTATGGTGGACAAAATGATTCAGAAAAGGGGGTGGTGATGAACAGAGTGCCTGAATTAAGCAGACCACTCTTACCCAGTCCAAAGATCAGGGCTTGACCCATCACCGTTTTTTAGCTCACTGCACCATCCCAGCTCAGAACTTGGCTATATGCAAATTAGTCTGTTCCTGTCCCAGTGCATGATGGGAACAGGGCAAACCAAACTACCAAGCCAATTCTTATACTGGGAAGGAAACAAGCTACCGGGGACCGGTTTCTGGCATTTCAGCCTCGTCGGCCCGGCTTGCTTGAATCCTGATGGTGCAGTGAGCAAGGGACTCACATCTGAGTATACCCTTCCACGCTTATGGTGGACAAAATGATTCAGAAAAGGGGGTGGTGATGAACAGAGTGCCTGAATTAAGCAGACCACTCTTACCCAGTCCAAAGATCAGGGCTTGACCCATCACCGTTTTTTAGCTCACTGCACCATCCCAGCTCAGAACTTGGCTATATGCAAATTCGTCTGTACTCAGACATGAGTCCCTTGCTCACTGCTCCATCAGGATTCAAGCAAGCCGGGCCGACGACGCCTGAAATGACAGAAACCGGTCCCCGGAAGCTTGTCTCCTTTCTGGTGAAGAATTGGCTTGGTAGTTTGGTCTGCCCTGTTCCCATGATGCACTGGGCCAGGGACAGACTAATTTGCATATAGTCAGGTTCTGAGCTGGGATGGGGCAGTGAGCTAAATAACGGTGATGGATCAAGCCCTGATCTTTGGACTGGGTAAGAGTGGTCTGCTTAATTCAGACACTCTGTTCATCACCACCCCCTTTTTTGAATCATTTTGTCCACCATATGCGTGGAAGGGTATACTCAGACATGAGTCCCTTGCTCACTGCTCCATCAGGATTCAAGCAAGCCGGGCCGACGACGCCTGAAATGGCAGAAACCGGTCCCCGGAAGCTTGTCTCCTTTCTGGTGAAGAATTGGCTTGGTAGTTTGGTCTGCCCTGTTCCCATGATGCACTGGGCCAGGGACAGACTAATTTGCATATAGTCAGGTTCTGAGCTGGGATGGGGCAGTGAGCTAAATAACGGTGATGGATCAAGCCCTGATCTTTGGACTGGGTAAGAGTGGTCTGCTTAATTCAGACACTCTGTTCATCACCACCCCCTTTTTTGAATCGAACTGATAACTAGGGCATAACATATTCCTGGCAGACAGGCAGGCAGGCAGGCCAGGCTGGGCACCGTGCTGCTTGGCAGGAAGTAAGTGAAGGGTCAGGGATGCGGGAGGGGCTGCATCGCTCCTCGGAGTGGTTTCAGGAGACTTGAGACTCGAATCTGGTGTCCGGGCCCTTTGAGGCCTAGAAACGGGGACAACTCGATGCATTAACGTGCACAATGTAAAGACGTTGGCAACATAGGCCTAAAACTCGTTGCTTTCACGAGGGACTGGATAACTGGCATACTAACGTTGGACACAACTATAATGCGTCTTTATTCGGTCAAGGGGGTAAATATGCATAGCGATCATGCACATATAGCATATAATGGGGAACACGTAGGGACACATGACAGGGCAAAATTCAATTTTCCTCATTCCCTCCTTGTTCCCTACTTGTTCCTTCAGGAAACATCAATATTCATGATACCATCTATCTGTTCATACAGCATCATTTGCTCGTCTCAAATCTTCTTGGAATGGGACTTAGGACTTGGAATACAAGAGGTAGCGCACAAGCCGCAAATCGCAGGGCCACATTGTAAACATAATAATAATAATAATCCACATTTGTAAAGCGCACAATCACCCGTAAGGGTCTCTAGGCGCTGGGGGCCGTCGGGAAGATTAAGCAAGCTATTGCCCAGAGTCACATGGTGCTGAGCTAACCTGCCGCCGGAGCCGGGGATCGAACCGTGATCCCCAGATTTCAGCGTCAGTCGCCCTGGCCGCGGCGCCACACCTCTCCCACATAGGCAACAACTGAATATGATCATTACTACTATTCCTAGGAATGATAGTACTTTCCATCCCCAAGCAGATATTATACTCCAGAGCCAACCGGAACATGTCCAGGTGCCTGGATTCTGGTGCAACTGATGGGCTATTTTGTGAAGTCTGGTTATAGCTGAATAAACAGACGGTGCGTTATTAGGAATGAAAATGCAACAACTAGATCCGATGACTCTACAAGCTCCGCCCCTATCGGCCAGTATGACGTCAAGAACGAGGCGGTTCTGAAGAACGATAAATCTCATAGCAGATTGCTCTTCTGTTAAGTTACCTAGAGCGGAAGTAGTCTCATTCACTACTGCTTCAAGGGTTCTGGTTAACCTACGTATTAGCTTACTATTCTGGATAGGTCCTATGAAGAAAAAGAAACCTTTATTGAAGTCTGTATACTGTTCTAAGGCAGTTTCAGTTTGATCGACAATTGGGGACTCGATCTCCCTTCTATGTCTGATGTGTACTAGATGTGTATTTCTGTGATAATCGGATGGGGCTAGAAAAACTGGTGGCAGTAGGAAGGCAATGTAACATGTTCCATCCCAATCTAGGGGCAGACGTACATATGCGGTCTGACCACATACAAAATACGAATGACGTGAGGCTTTGAAATTAGATTTCCCACTGTCACTGTACTTGACCACAGTAGTACAATCACTATGTCCTAGATGTACTGAACCATTCTTTTGGACACATAATTCGCCTTTTACTGGTAGAACTGTAATAGCAGGCAAGTCTGGAGTAGTCTCAGACTGAACATTCAAAACCATGAAATTCGAGGAATAATTACCTAGATCATATACTTCATTTTTTAGATCTAACCCTGTTCTATGGGAAAGACCTTCCTTGTCTGGGAAACATGTGTTATTCAGAAGGGACTTATCGTCTAAGGATGATGTTATCGTAAACCATGCTCCACACGAACCATTGTGTGAAAACGGATAGGGAAAGAGTGGCAGAACTCCCTTCTGTGTCTGGAAAGGGGGAGTCGACCACACACCCAACAATTAGTGGCATTGCTAGTCTGGTGTGAATAGTGTAACATTTGGATAAAAGTATTGTTGCGCATGGCAAGTCGATAGGATAACTCGTGAGGAGGTAGTTCACTAAAAGTGTGCTCTACTGTATTATTAGAGGAAAGATGTACATGTGAATCAAGAGGAGGAAAAAATACATGTAAAACGTAACTTATCCATGTGATCGTAAGACTCAGAAATAACATAAACAACAACGTAATAACGCATCTGCTGCGCAAATTCTTACAATAACGTAGTTTCTTGGAGTTTCGTCTAACTCTCTCACTATGGGGGTCTATCTCATACATGTCAGGAACCTGTCTAACCGCTTCACCCGATAGGGACTTAAACAATTAAACTGTCTGACTTGCTAGACCTTAACTTGATTTTATACTCCTGCTGCGGAGTTTTCTCTAACAGGGGAAGTTTAGAGTCAGTATCGGGGCAGTCCTTGAAAAAAGTCTTTGGACGGAGTCCATGAAAACGCTTGATGTGGCTGGAGTGCAGCCAGCCTTTTCTTCCTTCTAGCTTTACGGCGGTCCTTGTGGTCATCAGAACAAGCTTCGGCTCTTTCCAGCGGGGCTCCAGCGGACTTGAACGATCGAAATTCCTCACTAGAACGAGGTCGCCTGGAATGACCTCGTGCGGTTTTACTTGGGTGTTGTCTGGAAAAGCAGCCGCGACCTGTGAACGACAAGAGAGTAGTGCAGACATCAAGGAAGCTAGGTAATCTGTCAGCATATTACTGTCAACATCAGTAATTTTACGTGGCATAGGTGTACCCCACATATTCGGGGGACGACCGAATACAACCTCGAATGGTGACAGACCTGAACGGGAGTGAGCGACCATTCTCATGTAAAAAAGGGCGACTGGCAGAGCTACCATCCAATCTACGCCTTTCTCTGCGCAAACTTTTGCAATGCGGATTTTCAGAGTTTGATTATGTCTCTCGACGAGGCCAGCTGCCTCGGGATGTCGCACGCAGTGGAACTTCCACTGGTACCCTAACAGAAGAGATACTTGTTTCATGAGTTCGGATGAGAATGGCTGACCGTTGTCTGAATACACGACCCTGGGCAAACCATAACGTGTGAAAAACTCACGAACCAACTGCCTGGCAGTGGTCGCGGCAGTGTAATCTGGAACTGGATAAGCTTCGGTCCATCTGGACAAAGCGCATACAACTACGAGGACATACTTGAAACCTCGACATCGATCCATCTGAATATAATCCATCTGGAGGACTTCAAAAGGGTGGTCAGGAGGATGGAATCCACCTTGTTCCACCGGAACACCTTTACCTGGATTGAACTGACAACAGATCATGCAGGTACGCACTTTCTGCTTGGCTGCTGCTCGTAAATGCTTGTTAAACCAAAGGTTCTGGATGCTGTCTAACATGGCTTTTTCTCCTAAGTGTGCTGGACTATGTGCGGTGTTAATAATGACTTGAACCATAAAGTCGGGGAGAAACCATGTGGCTTTTCCCTTCGTCAACCATCCCTGATCTGTCTGGACCCCTCCTTGTTCAGACCATTTCTTGATTTCGTCTGGAATAGCATGTGACTGTATGTCTAGTACGTCTTGTGTAGGGTCCTTAACTGTCATACAAGTCGTCTGGACTGGAACGTCTGTCTTTGTCTTGTCAGCTGGAATGACTGGAGTCTGAGCTGTAAGCTTGGCTGTTCGATCTGCCAGATCGTTACCCTGGGAAATGGTGTCAGTGGCTTTCGTATGTGCTTTGCACTTCATAATGGCAATGGCTGTCGGTAAATGTATTGCTTCCAACAGAGCTTGAATGAGGGGGCCATGCTGAATCTTGGCTCCATGAGAGGTCATGAAACCTCTTTCTTGCCAGAGTACTCCAAAGTCGTGAACGACTCCGAATGCATAACGTGAATCTGTATATATGTTTACTTTCAGGTTCTTGGCTCGTATGCAGGCTTGGGTCAGAGCAATGAGCTCTGCTGCTTGAGCAGACAGGGTGTCAATACGATTTGTTTCTATAACTTCAGTTTCAGTAGTCACTGCATATGCGGCTACTAACTCTCCTGTACTTGTTCTCATACATGAACCATCCACATAAAGTGTCAGGTCTGGATCAGGTAATGCAATGTCCGTCAAGTCTTGTCTTGGCTTTGTCATGGTGTTGATAACTTCCACACAGTCATGTGTGGCAGGGTTTGATGTAATCGAGGGTAACAGTGTAGCAGGATTTAAAAGGTTGCAGTGTCTGATTTCTATGTGTGGCTGAAACAGTGTCAGTTCATAACCTGTTAAACGTGCAATTGTCAGGTGCTGAGTCTGTGTTCGGTTTAAAAGAACTTCCACGGAGTGTGGAACTTGTACTGTCAGGGAGTGTCCTAACACTATGGAATCACTTTGTCTGATAGCTAGAGCTGTGGCTGCAACTGACTTGAGGCACGCAGGCAGAGCCTGGGCTACTGGATCTAATGTGCTAGAAAAATAAGCACAAGGCTTGTGTAGTCCTGCTTGATCTTGCGTGAGAACAGATAATGCTGTACCATCACGTTCAGTAACAAAAAGTGTAAAAGGCTTACTGTAGTTTGGTGTCGCTAACACAGGCGCATTACATAAAGCTTTCTTTAACTCATTAAAAACAAGTGTATGTTCCTGGGTCCAAGGGAGGACAGTCGATGTGGCTGCCTCCTGTGTCGTTAACTGTATCAGTGGTTTGGCTAGATATGCATACTGAGGGATCCATTGTCTGCAGTAAGAAGTGAGGCCGATAAAAGCTCGTACCTCCTTCTGTGTCTTGGGCTGTGGAAGATGTGCTATTAACTGGATACGGTCTGGTGTCAACTGTCTACCCCTCTTGGACAGTAAGTGTCCAAGGTATACCACTTGCTGGACACAGAATTGCAGTTTGGAAGGGGACACCTTGTGCCCCATGTCTGACAGGAAATACAAGACTGTCAGTGACGCACGTTCGCAGTCACGTTCTGTACGGGCTGTGATCAATAGATCATCGACATACTGGAGCAGGGCAGTGTCAGTTGGCATGCGAATACTGTCTAGTTGTCTTTTAAGTGCTTGACTGTAAATACTAGGACTTTCTGTGAAACCTTGAGGTGCTCGTGTGAATTTATAGCTACGTCCATTTAAACAGAATCCGAAAAGGAACTGGCTGTCTGGATGAATGGGGACACTAAAGAATGCGTTCTTGAGATCAATAACAGTAAAGAACGTAGCTTCAGAATCAATGGCAGTCAATAGGGAAGAGATATCTGGAACCACTGGGTACTGGGGTATGATACATTTATTAAGTTCTCGAAGGTCAATCACCAATCGATAAACTGGAGGTGCATTTGGATCAGTACGTTTAAGAATCGGAATGATAGGAGAATTGCATACATTGGAGTCAGTTTCTACAACTACTCCTTGAGCGATGAGCTCGTCAATTATTTTCGATAAGGCTGCTACAGCCTCAGGTGGCAATTTGTACTGTCGGATTCGTGGTAATACAACACCTTGTTTCAGAGTGACACGATATGGTGTAATATGCATACAACCTACATCAGTTGGACCTTGCGCCCATAAATGCTGTGGTACATTCAATAATCTTGGATCAAAATCACGTAACACATAATGACCTTTAAAATCTCGTAAAAACAATCTCACTCCTTCCGGAGAGCAGCATATTACCGCTCCTAATTCTTTCAATGTTTTAATACCCAGTAAATTTTCAGGGCAGGATTTCGTAAGCAACAAATCTGTAGTTCGGGACAATGGACCAACTTCTAGGGAAACTGGTTTCGATATTTCATTAACAATAGGCTTTCCTGAAAATCCCAGGGAAACATTTCTTGAGCCTGAGAGTGGAGCCCCTGGAACCTCGTCATGACTGATGGTAGTCCTACTTGCCCCTGTATCAATCAGAAACTTTCTGTCTTTCCCTAATACTTGACTGTGTACATAGGGACCCTCTTGGTCTACAGGAATCTCGATGAGAGGCAAGCCAACTTCCCTCTCTAGGCTGTTTCATGAATACTGCTGATATTCTGGATAATCTGACTGTGCGTACTGGTACATCTGTTGTGTAACGTGTTGTGTGGCAGCTATAGGCTGCGGTACTGTAACTGTCTGTTGTGCGTTCTGCGGTGGTTGCGTATTTTGCGGAACATATTCCTGTCTAGGAGGACGCGGTCTCTCTTTCGTCTTACCTGTAGCTATGTTATGTTTCAGAACTGCACATTCGTTTATGTAATGACCTGGCTGTTTACAGTAATTGCATGTCCCTTTAACGGGAGCTGCAGAATGACTAGTTTGATTCGTACCCCTCTTCTGACTATCTGATGGAACAGACTGTGCAACTAGTACTTTCATTTTCGTATCTTTCATACGTCTTCTTTCGTGTTCTTGCTCTTCCCTGATTCTGTTCTGGTGATACTGTAACATCTGGAGCATTTGGGACGGGGTATTAGCTTGCCAGGTACTCTCGACTTTCAATACTCGATTCTTAACTTGTGGCAAAGAATTCTCAACTAGTTTGGTAACAAAAAGATGTGGATACGACTCACTACTTGTTTTCAAACCGCTATTAATAATGAAACATTTCTCAAATATGGAATTGAAATCACTAGTGTCTTCGTCCTGTTTCTGTTTACAGGCTGAGATGGCGTCCCAGTCTTCCTTTTTCGTGGCTAGTAATCTTGGCAAGACTTGTATTAACAGTTCGGGCAATTCTTTAGCTTTATCCCCAAGACCAGTACCTGGGGCTCGTGTGTTATCTTCGTTCTCTAACGCGGTCCAGTCAATCTTTTTCTCTCCCACCTCCCATTCCTTTTCTTTGAGTTTTTCATATATGCCCGCAGGCAACAGGACCTTTAACATTTTGATGATATCAGGATACGTGTATTCTCCCATACGGAGCATGTCTTTTAATTCACGGTGAAACCCTGCTGGATCTTTATCGTGACAGGGCACTAACTTTTTCATTTCTAGTAGTTCTATTTTCGTTATAGGGGTGTAAACAAATACTCGTTCGAGCGCACCCCCCGTTCCCTTAACAGGATGCACTTCTCGCAACGGATTCTGTCTATCTAAGTAGAATGGGGGTGAAACAGAAACAAAATGCGGAGTCAGGAACGTTCTGTATTTGTGGCGCTGTTCTAAAATGACGCTAATCAAATCGGTACCTAGGCCTTTCCATCTGTTTAGGAGTAACTCGTTCAATACATTATATAAAGGACCTGGATCAGAATGCTGACTCTCGTACAGTGTAATAAGGTGCTGGATCATGTACATACCCACCAGTCGCTGCTCGGCTGGCGGTAGTTTCAGAAACATTTGAGCCACTACTTCGTCTGGAAACGTGGTAGAATCACTAGTCCATCGGACTGCTGATCGGGCCAGTTCTTGTTCATGCATGGTACTAAGCTCACTGTAACCAGTTCGTAATTTCAGAACTTTATCGGTAGCCTGGAACAATTGTTCAAGAGAACACTGTTCCGGCACGGGAGGAGGAAAAACTTTCTTGTAGTCTAGGCGTGTGTGTCTATCATAAGGTCTCGTCCTACCTACATACGCTATTCTGGTGGGATTCTCGTTGTCTACCTCTTCGTCTGAAGAGTCATTCTCTTTCTCTGCTATTATTCTTGCTTTCTCCCTCTCGTGTATGCCTATAATTTCTTTACGAATCTTCCTGTACATGGTTTCTATACTATTTTGTGTCTTGTGTTTTCCTTTTGCTATATTGTCACTCCATCTGGTCAGGACTCTCATCTCTTCTGGATTTTTATCAGGATGATCCTGTTCTCTTATTAAACAATTTATTAAAAATTGCAAAATCATGCCTTGAATCTCAACTTTTCTGTGTACCATAGCTTCGTGAATACTTTCTGGTTTCTCCCCTGTTCAGATGAAATGATATATTCTGTCTAGATGTTCTTTCATATTTGATATGGTAACCAAGAAGCTTGCAACTCGTCGTAAGCGTATGGAATATATTATCATACTATCTTCACCTGGTACTGGATCATATCTACAATCAGATCCGCACTCATTGAAATACTTTCTGAGGGCTTCGTACGTAGTCACTTTCGGGGTACGTTGTAACGCTGCATCTCTCAACGTCAGGCGTTTTGTTTGAGGCGGGGTGATAGGAGTACCTCCCCCTGCTCCTCCTGAACTGGAATCGTCAATTAATACTGAATGTGCGGCTACTGGTAACGTGACTGGCAAAGTAGGGGTACGTAATGTGGGTTGGTCCTGGGATACTGGCACATTAACAGGATCAACGACTGGAGGCACAGTAATTACATTATTAACAGGAGGTGGAAGTTGAACTGGCGGAGGATTCGTATTAGCATATTCTGGGACAGTGTCGTCCAAATAGGAAGAAAGGAAAATTTCAGCCGCGGTCGGTTTATGACGTAGCTTAATCGGGACCAAGGGTGGCGGTAAATTACAGGGTGTTTCCGGGGTCGCCTTAGGCAGACCCTCGGCGAGAAGGGGATACATACCTTTAATAAGAGCATTCCTCTGTCTGTCTGACTGTTCTGCTCTAACTCGTTCACCTTCTTCTAGTAATTCCCTTTCTTGGGCTTTTTCGGAGGATTCTCTACTTAATTCTGCTTTTCTGAATTCTTTCTCTGTTCTTTTATGGGATTCTTTACGCCATAATTCTATGGCATCCTTCTGGGATTGTCTGGCTTTCTTTTTCCATAATGCTTCTTCTACTCTCATGATGCACTCGGCATCCCACGTTCCTGAAACAGGCCATCTATATTTCTCTTCAAGATGTTTGGTGTAGTCCACCCATAAATCTAGATACAGTATGGCATCTAAGCCATGCTTATGATACATGAAATGTCCAGGACTGTCCCTGGGAGGGACAGGAACTGATTCTTCGAGTAACCCTTTCCTGGTTTTTATCTGACGTAACTTCGAAAACAGCGGCATATTTGAACCGTACTTGAACTTGAACACAATACACAATGAACACAGTGATGAAATAGCAAAACAATCACTCATACCACGACATCAAAAAACACATTAATAACAGTTCCCACAGATACTACCTAATACATTGAAAACATAATGCTTGAATTTCTCGAGAAACGGACTTACTAGAATTACTGGATGCACTGCTAAAACAGTACAGAACATACCGGTCTCCTAAAGAGACACGTCATACCGTATCCACCTAGGCGAACACGTCGGACCGGATCTGTGTACCCAAACCCGTCGGACCGGGCACAAACTAATGAACCCGTCTAGATACTTTCCAGCAACGGTACTCACCGGGAAGCAAACTGAAGGCCTCGGACTGGACTGGACTGCTACGACGTCTGGTTACTGCTACGCACTACGCATGCGCCTCGGGCTTCGGGCTTCGGAAACAGGTGGGCCTCCGGATACCTCGGACCTTGCTCTCTCGGCTTGGGCTCTGGTCGGGACGATCCGCCTTCCTCACCGCCTCGTCTGGATGCCGGACCGCAGTCTCCGTCTCCTCCGTGGGCCTGAGGGAGACTTGAAGCAGAAATATCTGCACGTGCACAGTAGGGGTCCGTCACGGCTGTAGAAGGGTCAGGGGGCCTGCGTTACATCGCCGGCGCGTGGGGAAGGGGCTCGTCCCTATTCGGGCGCCATTATGTGGTAAATAAATAATTAATTACCGGTACTATTTTTCTAGGCATTAACTGAAACAGATAGCTCAATAAATAAGAGGCAGGATCTGTGGTATCTGAGTCGAATAGGCTTTAATCAGATGGCTCGAGCCAATGGACCATCGGGTTCCATCACCTGCAAAGGTTCAGGAAGGGACAGACACAAGGAAAGGGGAATGGCAGCTGCAGCATCTCATTAACATCATACAGTATATATAGTAAAACAGTACAATTGCATTGCATACAGTAGGCGTAACAAGTGACAAACGAAAGATAAGGACACATGGGCGTAAAAAGAAGGCGTGCACAGGGCGTGCACGAAGACATGTGATGTAAACGTCACAGAAGTGTCATAAATGGGTGGATACATGGAGGGGGCTACCTGGGCAACTGGAACCTTTAACCTACTGGTGCGCGCAAACGGGCCATGACGTGTAACTGGGGAGAGCTGGGGGCTCTGACTTCTGGCACTAGAAGAGGAGACTAAAGTCTGGGATGTCAGGACGACATGTACCTATAGCATATCTGATATCTTGTGTTTGGAGAACATGTTGCTTGATTCTAAAAGTCATCAGGGCAAAGGCTACTTGACACTAAGGCTAGTGCATGCATATATTGCTTAGTGTATTGCGTGTGCTATGAATCTTCTATGGATACTAATTCAGTAATTCTCTTGCATGGAGACAGAGAGACTAGACTATAGCTGAAAATGTTTATGCGGTTCGTTAGCTTAGGAATGTGAAGCCGGGGAGCTGAACTGATAACTAGGGCATAACATATTCTTGGCAGACAGGTAGGCAGGCCAGGCTGGGCACCGTGCTGCTTGGCAGGAAGTAAGTGAAGGGTCAGGGATGCGGGAGGGGCTGCATCGCTCCTCGGAGTGGTTTCAGGAGACTTGAGACTCGAATCTGGTGTCCGGGCCCTTTGAGGCCTAGAAACGGGGACAACTCGATGCATTAACGTGCACAATGTAAAGACGTTGGCAACATAGGCCTAAAACTCGTTGCTTTCACGAGGGACTGGATAACTGGCATACTAACGTTGGACACAACTATAATGCGTCTTTATTCGGTCAAGGGGGTAAATATGCATAGCGATCATGCACATATAGCATATAATGGGGAACACGTAGGGACACATGACAGGGCAAAATTCAATTTTCCTCATTCCCTCCTTGTTCCCTACTTGTTCCTTCAGGAAACATCAATATTCATGATACCATCTATCTGTTCATACAGCATCATTTGCTCGTCTCGAATCTTCTTGGAATGGGACTTAGGACTTGGAATACAAGAGGTAGCGCACAAGCCGCAAATCGCAGGGCCACATTGTAAACATAGGCAACAACTGAATATGATCATTACTACTATTCCTAGGAATGATAGTACTTTCCATCCCCAAGCAGATATTATACTCCAGAGCCAACCGGACCATGTCCAGGTGCCTGGATTCTGGTGCAACTGATGGGCTATTTTGTGAAGTCTGGTTATAGCTGAATAAACAGACGGTGCGTTATTAGGAATGAAAATGCAACAACTAGATCCGATGACTCTACAAGCTCCGCCCCTATCGGCCAGTATGACGTCAAGAACGAGGCGGTTCTGAAGAACGACAAATCTCATAGCAGATTGCTCTTCTGTTAAGTTACCTAGAGCGGAAGTAGTCTCATTCACTACTGCTTCAAGGGTTCTGGTTAACCTACGTATTAGCTTACTATTCTGGATAGGTCCTATGAAGAAAAAGAAACCTTTATTGAAGTCTGTATACTGTTCTAAGGCAGTTTCAGTTTGATCGACAATTGGGGACTCGATCTCCCTTCTATGTCTGATGTGTACTAGATGTGTATTTCTGTGATAATCGGATGGGGCTAGAAAAACTGGTGGCAGTAGGAAGGCAATGTAACATGTTCCATCCCAATCTAGGGGCAGACGTACATATGCGGTCTGACCACATACAAAATACGAATGACGTGAGGCTTTGAAATTAGATTTCCCACTGTCACTGTACTTGACCACAGTAGTACAATCACTATGTCCTAGATGTACTGAACCATTCTTTCGGACACATAATTCGCCTTTTACTGGTAGAACTGTAATAGCAGGCAAGTCTGGAGTAGTCTCGGACTGAACATTCAAAACCATGAAATTCGAGGAATAATTACCTAGATCATATACTTCATTTTCTAGATCTAACCCTGTTCTATGGGAAAGACCTTCCTTGTCTGGGAAACATGTGTTATTCAGAAGGGACTTATCGTCTAAGGATGATGTTATCGTAAACCATGCTCCACACGAACCATTGTGTGAAAACGGATAGGGAAAGAGTGGCAGAACTCCCTTCTGTGTCTGGAAAGGGGGGAGTCGACCACACACCCAACAATTAGTGGCATTGCTAGTCTGGTGTGAATAGTGTAACATTTGGATAAAAGTATTGTTGCGCATGGCAAGTCGATAGGATAACTCGTGAGGAGGTAGTTCACTAAAAGTGTGCTCTACTGTATTATTAGAGGAAAGATGTACATGTGAATCAAGAGGAGGAAAAAATACATGTAAAACGTAACTTATGCATGTGATCGTAAGACTCAGAAATAACATAAACAACAACGTAATAACGCATCTGCTGCGCAAATTCTTACAATAACGTAGTTTCTTGGAGTTTCGTCTAACTCTCTCACTATGGGGGTCTATCTCATACATGTCAGGAACCTGTCTAACCGCTTCACCCGAGAGGGACTTAAACAATTAAACTGTCTGACTTGCTAGACCTTAACTTGATTTTATACTCCTGCTGCGGAGTTTTCTCTAACAGGGGAAGTTTAGAGTCAGTATCGGGGCAGTCCTTGAAAAAAGTCTTTGGACGGAGTCCATGAAAACGCTTGATGTGGCTGGAGTGCAGCCAGCCTTTTCTTCCTTCTAGCTTTACGGCGGTCCTTGTGGTCATCAGAACAAGCTTCGGCTCTTTCCAGCGGGGCTCCAGCGGACTTGAACGATCGAAATTCCTCACTAGAACGAGGTCGCCTGGAATGACCTCGTGCGGTTTTACTTGGGTGTTGTCTGGAAAAGCAGCCGCGACCTGTGAACGACAAGAGAGTAGTGCAGACATCAAGGAAGCTAGGTAATCTGTCAGCATATTACTGTCAACATCAGTAATTTTACGTGGCATAGGTGTACCCCACATATTCGGGGGAAGACCGAATACAACCTCGAATGGTGACAGACCTGAACGGGAGTGAGCGACCATTCTCATGTAAAAAAGGGCGACTGGCAGAGCTACCATCCAATCTACGCCTTTCTCTGCGCAAACTTTTGCAATGCGGATTTTCAGAGTTTGATTATGTCTCTCGACGAGGCCAGCTGCCTCGGGATGTCGCACGCAGTGGAACTTCCACTGGTACCCTAACAGAAGAGATACTTGTTTCATGAGTTCGGATGAGAATGGCTGACCGTTGTCTGAATACACGGCCCTGGGCAAACCATAACGTGGGAAAAACTCACGAACCAACTGCCTGGCAGTGGTCGCGGCAGTGTAATCTGGAACTGGATAAGCTTCGGTCCATCTGGACAAAGCGCATACAACTACGAGGACATACTTGAAACCTCGACATCGATCCATCTGAATATAATCCATCTGGAGGACTTCAAAAGGGTGGTCAGGAGGATGGAATCCACCTTGTTCCACCGGAACACCTTTACCTGGATTGAACTGACAACAGATCATGCAGGTACGCACTTTCTGCTTGGCTGCTGCTCGTAAATGCTTGTTAAACCAAAGGTTCTGGATGCTGTCTAACATGGCTTTTTCTCCTAAGTGTGCTGGACTATGTGCGGTGTTAATAATGACTTGAACCATAAAGTCGGGGAGAAACCATGTGGCTTTTCCCTTCGTCAACCATCCCTGATCTGTCTGGACCCCTCCTTGTTCAGACCATTTCTTGATTTCGTCTGGAATAGCATGTGACTGTATGTCTAGTACGTCTTGTGTAGGGTCCTTAACTGTCATACAAGTCGTCTGGACTGGAACGTCTGTCTTTGTCTTGTCAGCTGGAATGACTGGAGTCTGAGCTGTAAGCTTGGCTGTTCGATCTGCCAGATCGTTACCCTGGGAAATGGTGTCAGTGGCTTTCGTATGTGCTTTGCACTTCATAATGGCAATGGCTGTCGGTAAATGTATTGCTTCCAACAGAGCTTGAATGAGGGGGCCATGCTGAATCTTGGCTCCATGAGAGGTCATGAAACCTCTTTCTTGCCAGAGTACTCCAAAGTCGTGAACGACTCCGAATGCATAACGTGAATCTGTATATATGTTTACTTTCAGGTTCTTGGCTCGTATGCAGGCTTGGGTCAGAGCAATGAGCTCTGCTGCTTGAGCAGACAGGGTGTCAATACGATTTGTTTCTATAACTTCAGTTTCAGTAGTCACTGCATATGTGGCTACTAACTCTCCTGTACTTGTTCTCATACATGAACCATCCACATAAAGTGTCAGGTCTGGATCAGGTAATGCAATGTCCGTCAAGTCTTGTCTTGGCTTTGTCATGGTGTTGATAACTTCCACACAGTCATGTGTGGCAGGGTTTGATGTAATCGAGGGTAACAGTGTAGCAGGATTTAAAATGTTGCAGCGTCTGATTTCTATGTGTGGCTGAAACAGTGTCAGTTCATAACCTGTTAAACGTGCAATTGTCAGGTGCTGAGTCTGTGTTCGGTTTAAAAGAACTTCCACGGAGTGTGGAACTTGTACTGTCAGGGAGTGTCCTAACACTATGGAATCACTTTGTCTGATAGCTAGAGCTGTGGCTGCAACTGACTTGAGGCACGCAGGCAGAGCCTGGGCTACTGGATCTAATGTGCTAGAAAAATAAGCACAAGGCTTGTGTAGTCCTGCTTGATCTTGCGTGAGAACAGATAATGCTGTACCATCACGTTCAGTAACAAAAAGTGTAAAAGGCTTACTGTAGTTTGGTGTCGCTAACACAGGCGCATTACATAAAGCTTTCTTTAACTCATTAAAAACAAGTGTATGTTCCTGGGTCCAAGGGAGGACAGTCGATGTGGCTGCCTCCTGTGTCGTTAACTGTATCAGTGGTTTGGCTAGATATGCATACTGAGGGATCCATTGTCTGCAGTAAGAAGTGAAGCCGATAAAAGCTCGTACCTCCTTCTGTGTCTTGGGCTGTGGAAGATGTGCTATTAACTGGATACGGTCTGGTGTCAACTGTCTACCCCTCTTGGACAGTAAGTGTCCAAGGTATACCACTTGCTGGACACAGAATTGCAGTTTGGAAGGGGACACCTTGTGCCCCATGTCTGCCAGGAAATACAAGACTGTCAGTGACGCACGTTCGCAGTCACGTTCTGTACGGGCTGTGATCAATAGATCATCGACATACTGGAGCAGGGCAGTGTCAGTTGGCATGCGAATACTGTCTAGTTGTCTTTTAAGTGCTTGACTGTAAATACTAGGACTTTCTGTGAAACCTTGAGGTGCTCGTGTGAATTTATAGCTACGTCCATTTAAACAGAATCCGAAAAGGAACTGGCTGTCTGGATGAATGGGGACACTAAAGAATGCGTTCTTGAGATCAATAACAGTAAAGAACGTAGCTTCAGAATCAATGGCAGTCAATAGGGAAGAGATATCTGGAACCACTGGGTACTGGGGTATGATACATTTATTAAGTTCTCGAAGGTCAATCACCAATCGATAAACTGGAGGTGCATTTGGATCAGTACGTTTAAGAATCGGAATGATAGGAGAATTGCATACATTGGAGTCAGTTTCTACAACTACTCCTTGAGCGATGAGCTCGTCAATTATTTTCGATAAGGCTGCTACAGCCTCAGGTGGCAATTTGTACTGTCGGATTCGTGGTAATACAACACCTTGTTTCAGAGTGACACGATATGGTGTAATATGCATACAACCTACATCAGTTGGACCTTGCGCCCATAAATGCTGTGGTACATTCAATAATCTTGGATCAAAATCACGTAACACATAATGACCTTTAAAATCTCGTAAAAACAATCTCACTCCTTCCGGAGAGCAGCATATTACCGCTCCTAATTCTTTCAATGTTTTAATACCCAGTAAATTTTCAGGAAAGGATTTCGTAAGCAACAAATCTGTAGTTCGGGACAATGGACCAACTTCTAGGGAAACTGGTTTCGATATTTCATTAACAATAGGCTTTCCTGAAAATCCCAGGGAAACATTTCTTGAGCCTGAGAGTGGAGCCCCTGGAACCTCGTCATGACTGATGGTAGTCCTACTTGCCCCTGTATCAATCAGAAACTTTCTGTCTTTCCCTAATACTTGACTGTGTACATAGGGACCCTCTTGGTTTACAGGAATCTCGATGAGAGGCAAGCCAACTTCCCTCTCTAGGCTGTTTCATGAATACTGCTGATATTCTGGATAATCTGACTGTGCGTACTGGTACATCTGTTGTGTAACGTGTTGTGTGGCAGCTATAGGCTGCGGTACTGTAACTGTCTGTTGTGCGTTCTGCGGTGGTTGCGTATTTTGCGGAACATATTCCTGTCTAGGAGGACGCGGTCTCTCTTTCGTCTTACCTGTAGCTATGTTATGTTTCAGAACTGCACATTCGTTTATGTAATGACCTGGCTGTTTACAGTAATTGCATGTCCCTTTAACGGGAGCTGCAGAATGACTAGTTTGATTCGTACCCCTCTTCTGACTATCTGATGGAACAGACTGTGCAACTAGTACTTTCATTTTCGTATCTTTCATACGTCTTCTTTCGTGTTCTTGCTCTTCCCTGATTCTGTTCTGGTGATACTGTAACATCTGGAGCATTTGGGACGGGGTATTAGCTTGCCAGGTACTCTCGACTTTCAATACTCGATTCTTAACTTGTGGCAAAGAATTCTCAACTAGTTTGGTAACAAAAAGATGTGGATACGACTCACTACTTGTTTTCAAACCGCTATTAATAATGTAACATTTCTCAAATCTGGAATAGAAATCACTAGTGTCTTCGTCCTGTTTCTGTTTACAGGCTGAGATGGCGTCCCAGTCTTCCTTTTTCGTGGCTAGTAATCTTGGCAAGACTTGTATTAACAGTTCGGGCAATTCTTTAGCTTTATCCCCAAGACCAGTACCTGGGGCTCGTGTGTTATCTTCGTTCTCTAACGCGGTCCAGTCAATCTTTTTCTCTCCCACCTCCCATTCCTTTTCTTTGAGTTTTTCATATATGCCCGCAGGCAACAGGACCTTTAACATTTTGATGATATCAGGATACGTGTATTCTCCCATACGGAGCATGTCTTTTAATTCACGGTGAAACCCTGCTGGATCTTTATCGTGACAGGGCACTAACTTTTTCATTTCTAGTAGTTCTATTTTCGTTATAGGGGTGTAAACAAATACTCGTTCGAGCGCACCCCCCGTTCCCTTAACAGGATGCACTTCTCGCAACGGATTCTGTCTATCTAAGTAGAATGGGGGTGAAACAGAAACAAAATGCGGAGTCAGGAACGTTCTGTATTTGTGGCGCTGTTCTAAAATGACGCTAATCAAATCGGTACCTAGGCCTTTCCATCTGTTTAGGAGTAACTCGTTCAATACATGATATAAAGGACCTGGATCAGAATGCTGACTCTCGTACAGTGTAATAAGGTGCTGGATCATGTACATACCCACCAGTCGCTGCTCGGCTGGCGGTAGTTTCAGAAACATTTGAGCCACTACTTCGTCTGGAAACGTGGTAGAATCACTAGTCCATCGGACTGCTGATCGGGCGAGTTCTTGTTCATGCATGGTACTAAGCTCACTGTAACCAGTTCGTAATTTCAGAACTTTATCGGTAGCCTGGAACAATTGTTCAAGAGAACACTGTTCCGGCACGGGAGGAGGAAAAACTTTCTTGTAGTCTAGGCGTGTGTGTCTATCATAAGGTCTCGTCCTACCTACATACGCTATTCTGGTGGGATTCTCGTTGTCTACCTCTTCGTCTGAAGAGTCATTCTCTTTCTCTGCTATTATTCTTGCTTTCTCCCTCTCGTGTATGCCTATAATTTCTTTACGAATCTTCCTGTACATGGTTTCTATACTATTTTGTGTCTTGTGTTTTCCTTTTGCTATATTGTCACTCCATCTGGTCAGGACTCTCATCTCTTCTGGATTTTTATCAGGATGATCCTGTTCTCTTATTAAACAATTTATTAAAAATTGCAAAATCATGCCTTGAATCTCAACTTTTCTGTGTACCATAGCTTCGTGAATACTTTCTGGTTTCTCCCCTGTTCGGATGAAATGATATATTCTGTCTAGATGTTCTTTCATATTTGATATGGTAACCAAGAAGCTTGCAACTCGTCGTAAGCGTATGGAATATATTATCATACTATCTTCACCTGGTACTGGATCATATCTACAATCAGATCCGCACTCATTGAAATACTTTCTGAGGGCTTCGTACGTAGTCACTTTCGGGGTACGTTGTAACGCTGCATCTCTCAACGTCAGGCGTTTTGTTTGAGGCGGGGTGATAGGAGTACCTCCCCCTGCTCCTCCTGAACTGGAATCGTCAATTAATACTGAATGTGCGGCTACTGGTAACGTGACTGGCAAAGTAGGGGTACGTAATGTGGGTTGGTCCTGGGATACTGGCACATTAACAGGATCAACGACTGGAGGCACAGTAATTACATTATTAACAGGAGGTGGAAGTTGAACTGGCGGAGGATTCGTATTAGCATATTCTGGGACAGTGTCGTCCAAATAGGAAGAAAGGAAAATTTCAGCCGCGGTCGGTTTATGACGTAGCTTAATCGGGACCAAGGGTGGCGGTAAATTACAGGGTGTTTCCGGGGTCGCCTTAGGCAGACCCTCGGCGAGAAGGGGATACATACCTTTAATAAGAGCATTCCTCTGTCTGTCTGACTGTTCTGCTCTAACTCGTTCACCTTCTTCTAGTAATTCCCTTTCTTGGGCTTTTTCGGAGGATTCTCTACTTAATTCTGCTTTTCTGAATTCTTTCTCTGTTCTTTTATGGGATTCTTTACGCCATAATTCTATGGCATCCTTCTGGGATTGTCTGGCTTTCTTTTTCCATAATGCTTCTTCTACTCTCATGATGCACTCGGCATCCCACGTTCCTGAAACAGGCCATCTATATTTCTCTTCAAGATGTTTGGTGTAGTCCACCCATAAATCTAGATACAGTATGGCATCTAAGCCATGCTTATGATACATGAAATGTCCAGGACTGTCCCTGGGAGGGACAGGAACTGATTCTTCGAGTAACCCTTTCCTGGTTTTTATCTGACGTAACTTCGAAAACAGCGGCATATTTGAACCGTACTTGAACTTGAACACAATACACAATGAACACAGTGATGAAATAGCAAAACAATCACTCATACCACGACATCAAAAAACACATTAATAACAGTTCCCACAGATACTACCTAATACATTGAAAACATAATGCTTGAATTTCTCGAGAAACGGACTTACTAGAATTACTGGATGCACTGCTAAAACAGTACAGAACATACCGGTCTCCTAAAGAGACACGTCATACCGTATCCACCTAGGCGAACACGTCGGACCGGATCTGTGTACCCAAACCCGTCGGACCGGGCACAAACTAATGAACCCGTCTAGATACTTTCCAGCAACGGTACTCACCGGGAAGCAAACTGAAGGCCTCGGACTGGACTGGACTGCTACGACGTCTGGTTACTGCTACGCACTACGCATGCGCCTCGGGCTTCGGGCTTCGGAAACAGGTGGGCCTCCGGATACCTCGGACCTTGCTCTCTCGGCTTGGGCTCTGGTCGGGACGATCCGCCTTCCTCACCGCCTCGTCTGGATGCCGGACCGCAGTCTCCGTCTCCTCCGTGGGCCTGAGGGAGACTTGAAGCAGAAATATCTGCACGTGCACAGTAGGGGTCCGTCACGGCTGTAGAAGGGTCAGGGGGCCTGCGTTACATCGCCGGCGCGTGGGGAAGGGGCTCGTCCCTATTCGGGCGCCATTATGTGGTAAATAAATAATTAATTACCGGTACTATTTTTCTAGGCATTAACTGAAACAGATAGCTCAATAAATAAGAGGCAGGATCCGTGGTATCTGAGTCGAATAGGCTTTAATCAGATGGCTCGAGCCAATGGACCATCGGGTTCCATCACCTGCAAAGGTTCAGGAAGGGACAGACACAAGGAAAGGGGAATGGCAGCTGCAGCATCTCATTAACATCATACAGTATATATAGTAAAACAGTACAATTGCATTGCATACAGTAGGCGTAACAAGTGACAAACGAAAGATAAGGACACATGGGCGTAAAAAGAAGGCGTGCACAGGGCGTGCACGAAGACATGTGATGTAAACGTCACAGAAGTGTCATAAATGGGTGGATACATGGAGGGGGCTACCTGGGCAACTGGAACCTTTAACCTACTGGTGCGCGCAAACGGGCCATGACCTGTAACTGGGGAGAGCTGGGGGCTCTGACTTCTGGCACTAGAAGAGGAGACTAAAGTCTGGGATGTCAGGACGACATGTACCTATAGCATATCTGATATCTTGTGTTTGGAGAACATGTTGCTTGATTCTAAAAGTCATCAGGGCAAAGGCTACTTGACACTAAGGCTAGTGCATGCATATATTGCTTAGTGTATTGCGTGTGCTATGAATCTTCTATGGATACTAATTCAGTAATTCTCTTGCATGGAGACAGAGAGACTAGACTATAGCTGAAAATGTTTATGCGGTTCGTTAGCTTAGGAATGTGAAGCCGGGGAGCTGAACTGATAACTAGGGCATAACATATTCTTGGCAGACAGGTAGGCAGGCCAGGCTGGGCACCGTGCTGCTTGGCAGGAAGTAAGTGAAGGGTCAGGGATGCGGGAGGGGCTGCATCGCTCCTCGGAGTGGTTTCAGGAGACTTGAGACTCGAATCTGGTGTCCGGGCCCTTTGAGGCCTAGAAACGGGGACAACTCGATGCATTAACGTGCACAATGTAAAGACGTTGGCAACATAGGCCTAAAACTCGTTGCTTTCACGAGGGACTGGATAACTGGCATACTAACGTTGGACACAACTATAATGCGTCTTTATTCGGTCAAGGGGGTAAATATGCATAGCGATCATGCACATATAGCATATAATGGGGAACACGTAGGGACACATGACAGGGCAAAATTCAATTTTCCTCATTCCCTCCTTGTTCCCTACTTGTTCCTTCAGGAAACATCAATATTCATGATACCATCTATCTGTTCATACAGCATCATTTGCTCGTCTCGAATCTTCTTGGAATGGGACTTAGGACTTGGAATACAAGAGGTAGCGCACAAGCCGCAAATCGCAGGGCCACATTGTAAACATAGGCAACAACTGAATATGATCATTACTACTATTCCTAGGAATGATAGTACTTTCCATCCCCAAGCAGATATTATACTCCAGAGCCAACCGGACCATGTCCAGGTGCCTGGATTCTGGTGCAACTGATGGGCTATTTTGTGAAGTCTGGTTATAGCTGAATAAACAGACGGTGCGTTATTAGGAATGAAAATGCAACAACTAGATCCGATGACTCTACAAGCTCCGCCCCTATCGGCCAGTATGACGTCAAGAACGAGGCGGTTCTGAAGAACGACAAATCTCATAGCAGATTGCTCTTCTGTTAAGTTACCTAGAGCGGAAGTAGTCTCATTCACTACTGCTTCAAGGGTTCTGGTTAACCTACGTATTAGCTTACTATTCTGGATAGGTCCTATGAAGAAAAAGAAACCTTTATTGAAGTCTGTATACTGTTCTAAGGCAGTTTCAGTTTGATCGACAATTGGGGACTCGATCTCCCTTCTATGTCTGATGTGTACTAGATGTGTATTTCTGTGATAATCGGATGGGGCTAGAAAAACTGGTGGCAGTAGGAAGGCAATGTAACATGTTCCATCCCAATCTAGGGGCAGACGTACATATGCGGTCTGACCACATACAAAATACGAATGACGTGAGGCTTTGAAATTAGATTTCCCACTGTCACTGTACTTGACCACAGTAGTACAATCACTATGTCCTAGATGTACTGAACCATTCTTTCGGACACATAATTCGCCTTTTACTGGTAGAACTGTAATAGCAGGCAAGTCTGGAGTAGTCTCGGACTGAACATTCAAAACCATGAAATTCGAGGAATAATTACCTAGATCATATACTTCATTTTCTAGATCTAACCCTGTTCTATGGGAAAGACCTTCCTTGTCTGGGAAACATGTGTTATTCAGAAGGGACTTATCGTCTAAGGATGATGTTATCGTAAACCATGCTCCACACGAACCATTGTGTGAAAACGGATAGGGAAAGAGTGGCAGAACTCCCTTCTGTGTCTGGAAAGGGGGGAGTCGACCACACACCCAACAATTAGTGGCATTGCTAGTCTGGTGTGAATAGTGTAACATTTGGATAAAAGTATTGTTGCGCATGGCAAGTCGATAGGATAACTCGTGAGGAGGTAGTTCACTAAAAGTGTGCTCTACTGTATTATTAGAGGAAAGATGTACATGTGAATCAAGAGGAGGAAAAAATACATGTAAAACGTAACTTATGCATGTGATCGTAAGACTCAGAAATAACATAAACAACAACGTAATAACGCATCTGCTGCGCAAATTCTTACAATAACGTAGTTTCTTGGAGTTTCGTCTAACTCTCTCACTATGGGGGTCTATCTCATACATGTCAGGAACCTGTCTAACCGCTTCACCCGAGAGGGACTTAAACAATTAAACTGTCTGACTTGCTAGACCTTAACTTGATTTTATACTCCTGCTGCGGAGTTTTCTCTAACAGGGGAAGTTTAGAGTCAGTATCGGGGCAGTCCTTGAAAAAAGTCTTTGGACGGAGTCCATGAAAACGCTTGATGTGGCTGGAGTGCAGCCAGCCTTTTCTTCCTTCTAGCTTTACGGCGGTCCTTGTGGTCATCAGAACAAGCTTCGGCTCTTTCCAGCGGGGCTCCAGCGGACTTGAACGATCGAAATTCCTCACTAGAACGAGGTCGCCTGGAATGACCTCGTGCGGTTTTACTTGGGTGTTGTCTGGAAAAGCAGCCGCGACCTGTGAACGACAAGAGAGTAGTGCAGACATCAAGGAAGCTAGGTAATCTGTCAGCATATTACTGTCAACATCAGTAATTTTACGTGGCATAGGTGTACCCCACATATTCGGGGGAAGACCGAATACAACCTCGAATGGTGACAGACCTGAACGGGAGTGAGCGACCATTCTCATGTAAAAAAGGGCGACTGGCAGAGCTACCATCCAATCTACGCCTTTCTCTGCGCAAACTTTTGCAATGCGGATTTTCAGAGTTTGATTATGTCTCTCGACGAGGCCAGCTGCCTCGGGATGTCGCACGCAGTGGAACTTCCACTGGTACCCTAACAGAAGAGATACTTGTTTCATGAGTTCGGATGAGAATGGCTGACCGTTGTCTGAATACACGGCCCTGGGCAAACCATAACGTGGGAAAAACTCACGAACCAACTGCCTGGCAGTGGTCGCGGCAGTGTAATCTGGAACTGGATAAGCTTCGGTCCATCTGGACAAAGCGCATACAACTACGAGGACATACTTGAAACCTCGACATCGATCCATCTGAATATAATCCATCTGGAGGACTTCAAAAGGGTGGTCAGGAGGATGGAATCCACCTTGTTCCACCGGAACACCTTTACCTGGATTGAACTGACAACAGATCATGCAGGTACGCACTTTCTGCTTGGCTGCTGCTCGTAAATGCTTGTTAAACCAAAGGTTCTGGATGCTGTCTAACATGGCTTTTTCTCCTAAGTGTGCTGGACTATGTGCGGTGTTAATAATGACTTGAACCATAAAGTCGGGGAGAAACCATGTGGCTTTTCCCTTCGTCAACCATCCCTGATCTGTCTGGACCCCTCCTTGTTCAGACCATTTCTTGATTTCGTCTGGAATAGCATGTGACTGTATGTCTAGTACGTCTTGTGTAGGGTCCTTAACTGTCATACAAGTCGTCTGGACTGGAACGTCTGTCTTTGTCTTGTCAGCTGGAATGACTGGAGTCTGAGCTGTAAGCTTGGCTGTTCGATCTGCCAGATCGTTACCCTGGGAAATGGTGTCAGTGGCTTTCGTATGTGCTTTGCACTTCATAATGGCAATGGCTGTCGGTAAATGTATTGCTTCCAACAGAGCTTGAATGAGGGGGCCATGCTGAATCTTGGCTCCATGAGAGGTCATGAAACCTCTTTCTTGCCAGAGTACTCCAAAGTCGTGAACGACTCCGAATGCATAACGTGAATCTGTATATATGTTTACTTTCAGGTTCTTGGCTCGTATGCAGGCTTGGGTCAGAGCAATGAGCTCTGCTGCTTGAGCAGACAGGGTGTCAATACGATTTGTTTCTATAACTTCAGTTTCAGTAGTCACTGCATATGTGGCTACTAACTCTCCTGTACTTGTTCTCATACATGAACCATCCACATAAAGTGTCAGGTCTGGATCAGGTAATGCAATGTCCGTCAAGTCTTGTCTTGGCTTTGTCATGGTGTTGATAACTTCCACACAGTCATGTGTGGCAGGGTTTGATGTAATCGAGGGTAACAGTGTAGCAGGATTTAAAATGTTGCAGCGTCTGATTTCTATGTGTGGCTGAAACAGTGTCAGTTCATAACCTGTTAAACGTGCAATTGTCAGGTGCTGAGTCTGTGTTCGGTTTAAAAGAACTTCCACGGAGTGTGGAACTTGTACTGTCAGGGAGTGTCCTAACACTATGGAATCACTTTGTCTGATAGCTAGAGCTGTGGCTGCAACTGACTTGAGGCACGCAGGCAGAGCCTGGGCTACTGGATCTAATGTGCTAGAAAAATAAGCACAAGGCTTGTGTAGTCCTGCTTGATCTTGCGTGAGAACAGATAATGCTGTACCATCACGTTCAGTAACAAAAAGTGTAAAAGGCTTACTGTAGTTTGGTGTCGCTAACACAGGCGCATTACATAAAGCTTTCTTTAACTCATTAAAAACAAGTGTATGTTCCTGGGTCCAAGGGAGGACAGTCGATGTGGCTGCCTCCTGTGTCGTTAACTGTATCAGTGGTTTGGCTAGATATGCATACTGAGGGATCCATTGTCTGCAGTAAGAAGTGAAGCCGATAAAAGCTCGTACCTCCTTCTGTGTCTTGGGCTGTGGAAGATGTGCTATTAACTGGATACGGTCTGGTGTCAACTGTCTACCCCTCTTGGACAGTAAGTGTCCAAGGTATACCACTTGCTGGACACAGAATTGCAGTTTGGAAGGGGACACCTTGTGCCCCATGTCTGCCAGGAAATACAAGACTGTCAGTGACGCACGTTCGCAGTCACGTTCTGTACGGGCTGTGATCAATAGATCATCGACATACTGGAGCAGGGCAGTGTCAGTTGGCATGCGAATACTGTCTAGTTGTCTTTTAAGTGCTTGACTGTAAATACTAGGACTTTCTGTGAAACCTTGAGGTGCTCGTGTGAATTTATAGCTACGTCCATTTAAACAGAATCCGAAAAGGAACTGGCTGTCTGGATGAATGGGGACACTAAAGAATGCGTTCTTGAGATCAATAACAGTAAAGAACGTAGCTTCAGAATCAATGGCAGTCAATAGGGAAGAGATATCTGGAACCACTGGGTACTGGGGTATGATACATTTATTAAGTTCTCGAAGGTCAATCACCAATCGATAAACTGGAGGTGCATTTGGATCAGTACGTTTAAGAATCGGAATGATAGGAGAATTGCATACATTGGAGTCAGTTTCTACAACTACTCCTTGAGCGATGAGCTCGTCAATTATTTTCGATAAGGCTGCTACAGCCTCAGGTGGCAATTTGTACTGTCGGATTCGTGGTAATACAACACCTTGTTTCAGAGTGACACGATATGGTGTAATATGCATACAACCTACATCAGTTGGACCTTGCGCCCATAAATGCTGTGGTACATTCAATAATCTTGGATCAAAATCACGTAACACATAATGACCTTTAAAATCTCGTAAAAACAATCTCACTCCTTCCGGAGAGCAGCATATTACCGCTCCTAATTCTTTCAATGTTTTAATACCCAGTAAATTTTCAGGAAAGGATTTCGTAAGCAACAAATCTGTAGTTCGGGACAATGGACCAACTTCTAGGGAAACTGGTTTCGATATTTCATTAACAATAGGCTTTCCTGAAAATCCCAGGGAAACATTTCTTGAGCCTGAGAGTGGAGCCCCTGGAACCTCGTCATGACTGATGGTAGTCCTACTTGCCCCTGTATCAATCAGAAACTTTCTGTCTTTCCCTAATACTTGACTGTGTACATAGGGACCCTCTTGGTTTACAGGAATCTCGATGAGAGGCAAGCCAACTTCCCTCTCTAGGCTGTTTCATGAATACTGCTGATATTCTGGATAATCTGACTGTGCGTACTGGTACATCTGTTGTGTAACGTATTGTGTGGCAGCTATAGGCTGCGGTACTGTAACTGTCTGTTGTGCGTTCTGCGGTGGTTGCGTATTTTGCGGAACATATTCCTGTCTAGGAGGACGCGGTCTCTCTTTCGTCTTACCTGTAGCTATGTTATGTTTCAGAACTGCACATTCGTTTATGTAATGACCTGGCTGTTTACAGTAATTGCATGTCCCTTTAACGGGAGCTGCAGAATGACTAGTTTGATTCGTACCCCTCTTCTGACTATCTGATGGAACAGACTGTGCAACTAGTACTTTCATTTTCGTATCTTTCATACGTCTTCTTTCGTGTTCTTGCTCTTCCCTGATTCTGTTCTGGTGATACTGTAACATCTGGAGCATTTGGGACGGGGTATTAGCTTGCCAGGTACTCTCGACTTTCAATACTCGATTCTTAACTTGTGGCAAAGAATTCTCAACTAGTTTGGTAACAAAAAGATGTGGATACGACTCACTACTTGTTTTCAAACCGCTATTAATAATGTAACATTTCTCAAATCTGGAATAGAAATCACTAGTGTCTTCGTCCTGTTTCTGTTTACAGGCTGAGATGGCGTCCCAGTCTTCCTTTTTCGTGGCTAGTAATCTTGGCAAGACTTGTATTAACAGTTCGGGCAATTCTTTAGCTTTATCCCCAAGACCAGTACCTGGGGCTCGTGTGTTATCTTCGTTCTCTAACGCGGTCCAGTCAATCTTTTTCTCTCCCACCTCCCATTCCTTTTCTTTGAGTTTTTCATATATGCCCGCAGGCAACAGGACCTTTAACATTTTGATGATATCAGGATACGTGTATTCTCCCATACGGAGCATGTCTTTTAATTCACGGTGAAACCCTGCTGGATCTTTATCGTGACAGGGCACTAACTTTTTCATTTCTAGTAGTTCTATTTTCGTTATAGGGGTGTAAACAAATACTCGTTCGAGCGCACCCCCCGTTCCCTTAACAGGATGCACTTCTCGCAACGGATTCTGTCTATCTAAGTAGAATGGGGGTGAAACAGAAACAAAATGCGGAGTCAGGAACGTTCTGTATTTGTGGCGCTGTTCTAAAATGACGCTAATCAAATCGGTACCTAGGCCTTTCCATCTGTTTAGGAGTAACTCGTTCAATACATGATATAAAGGACCTGGATCAGAATGCTGACTCTCGTACAGTGTAATAAGGTGCTGGATCATGTACATACCCACCAGTCGCTGCTCGGCTGGCGGTAGTTTCAGAAACATTTGAGCCACTACTTCGTCTGGAAACGTGGTAGAATCACTAGTCCATCGGACTGCTGATCGGGCGAGTTCTTGTTCATGCATGGTACTAAGCTCACTGTAACCAGTTCGTAATTTCAGAACTTTATCGGTAGCCTGGAACAATTGTTCAAGAGAACACTGTTCCGGCACGGGAGGAGGAAAAACTTTCTTGTAGTCTAGGCGTGTGTGTCTATCATAAGGTCTCGTCCTACCTACATACGCTATTCTGGTGGGATTCTCGTTGTCTACCTCTTCGTCTGAAGAGTCATTCTCTTTCTCTGCTATTATTCTTGCTTTCTCCCTCTCGTGTATGCCTATAATTTCTTTACGAATCTTCCTGTACATGGTTTCTATACTATTTTGTGTCTTGTGTTTTCCTTTTGCTATATTGTCACTCCATCTGGTCAGGACTCTCATCTCTTCTGGATTTTTATCAGGATGATCCTGTTCTCTTATTAAACAATTTATTAAAAATTGCAAAATCATGCCTTGAATCTCAACTTTTCTGTGTACCATAGCTTCGTGAATACTTTCTGGTTTCTCCCCTGTTCGGATGAAATGATATATTCTGTCTAGATGTTCTTTCATATTTGATATGGTAACCAAGAAGCTTGCAACTCGTCGTAAGCGTATGGAATATATTATCATACTATCTTCACCTGGTACTGGATCATATCTACAATCAGATCCGCACTCATTGAAATACTTTCTGAGGGCTTCGTACGTAGTCACTTTCGGGGTACGTTGTAACGCTGCATCTCTCAACGTCAGGCGTTTTGTTTGAGGCGGGGTGATAGGAGTACCTCCCCCTGCTCCTCCTGAACTGGAATCGTCAATTAATACTGAATGTGCGGCTACTGGTAACGTGACTGGCAAAGTAGGGGTACGTAATGTGGGTTGGTCCTGGGATACTGGCACATTAACAGGATCAACGACTGGAGGCACAGTAATTACATTATTAACAGGAGGTGGAAGTTGAACTGGCGGAGGATTCGTATTAGCATATTCTGGGACAGTGTCGTCCAAATAGGAAGAAAGGAAAATTTCAGCCGCGGTCGGTTTATGACGTAGCTTAATCGGGACCAAGGGTGGCGGTAAATTACAGGGTGTTTCCGGGGTCGCCTTAGGCAGACCCTCGGCGAGAAGGGGATACATACCTTTAATAAGAGCATTCCTCTGTCTGTCTGACTGTTCTGCTCTAACTCGTTCACCTTCTTCTAGTAATTCCCTTTCTTGGGCTTTTTCGGAGGATTCTCTACTTAATTCTGCTTTTCTGAATTCTTTCTCTGTTCTTTTATGGGATTCTTTACGCCATAATTCTATGGCATCCTTCTGGGATTGTCTGGCTTTCTTTTTCCATAATGCTTCTTCTACTCTCATGATGCACTCGGCATCCCACGTTCCTGAAACAGGCCATCTATATTTCTCTTCAAGATGTTTGGTGTAGTCCACCCATAAATCTAGATACAGTATGGCATCTAAGCCATGCTTATGATACATGAAATGTCCAGGACTGTCCCTGGGAGGGACAGGAACTGATTCTTCGAGTAACCCTTTCCTGGTTTTTATCTGACGTAACTTCGAAAACAGCGGCATATTTGAACCGTACTTGAACTTGAACACAATACACAATGAACACAGTGATGAAATAGCAAAACAATCACTCATACCACGACATCAAAAAACACATTAATAACAGTTCCCACAGATACTACCTAATACATTGAAAACATAATGCTTGAATTTCTCGAGAAACGGACTTACTAGAATTACTGGATGCACTGCTAAAACAGTACAGAACATACCGGTCTCCTAAAGAGACACGTCATACCGTATCCACCTAGGCGAACACGTCGGACCGGATCTGTGTACCCAAACCCGTCGGACCGAGCACAAACTAATGAACCCGTCTAGATACTTTCCAGCAACGGTACTCACCGGGAAGCAAACTGAAGGCCTCGGACTGGACTGGACTGCTACGACGTCTGGTTACTGCTACGCACTACGCATGCGCCTCGGGCTTCGGGCTTCGGAAACAGGTGGGCCTCTGGATACCTCGGACCTTGCTCTCTCGGCTTGGGCTCTGGTCGGGACGATCCGCCTTCCTCACCGCCTCGTCTGGATGCCGGACCGCAGTCTCCGTCTCCTCCGTGGGCCTGAGGGAGACTTGAAGCAGAAATATCTGCACGTGCACAGTAGGGGTCCGTCACGGCTGTAGAAGGGTCAGGGGGCCTGCGTTACATCGCCGGCGCGTGGGGAAGGGGCTCGTCCCTATTCGGGCGCCATTATGTGGTAAATAAATAATTAATTACCGGTACTATTTTTCTAGGCATTAACTGAAACAGATAGCTCAATAAATAAGAGGCAGGATCCGTGGTATCTGAGTCGAATAGGCTTTAATCAGATGGCTCGAGCCAATGGACCATCGGGTTCCATCACCTGCAAAGGTTCAGGAAGGGACAGACACAAGGAAAGGGGAATGGCAGCTGCAGCATCTCATTAACATCATACAGTATATATAGTAAAACAGTACAATTGCATTGCATACAGTAGGCGTAACAAGTGACAAACGAAAGATAAGGACACATGGGCGTAAAAAGAAGGCGTGCACAGGGCGTGCATGAAGACATGTGATGTAAACGTCACAGAAGTGTCATAAATGGGTGGATACATGGAGGGGGCTACCTGGGCAACTGGAACCTTTAACCTACTGGTGCGCGCAAACGGGCCATGACGTGTAACTGGGGAGAGCTGGGGGCTCTGACTTCTGGCACTAGAAGAGGAGACTAAAGTCTGGGATGTCAGGACGACATGTACCTATAGCATATCTGATATCTTGTGTTTGGAGAACATGTTGCTTGATTCTAAAAGTCATCAGGGCAAAGGCTACTTGACACTAAGGCTAGTGCATGCATATATTGCTTAGTGTATTGCGTGTGCTATGAATCTTCTATGGATACTAATTCAGTAATTCTCTTGCATGGAGACAGAGAGACTAGACTATAGCTGAAAATGTTTATGCGGTTCGTTAGCTTAGGAATGTGAAGCCGGGGAGCTGAACTGATAACTAGGGCATAACATATTCTTGGCAGACAGGCAGGCAGGCCAGGCTGGGCACCGTGCTGCTTGGCAGGAAGTAAGTGAAGGGTCAGGGATGCGGGAGGGGCTGCATCGCTCCTCGGAGTGGTTTCAGGAGACTTGAGACTCGAATCTGGTGTCCGGGCCCTTTGAGGCCTAGAAACGGGGACAACTCGATGCATTAACGTGCACAATGTAAAGACGTTGGCAACATAGGCCTAAAACTCGTTGCTTTCACGAGGGACTGGATAACTGGCATACTAACGTTGGACACAACTATAATTGCGTCTTTATTCGGTCAAGGGGGTAAATATGCATAGCGATCATGCACATATAGCATATAATGGGGAACACGTAGGGACACATGACAGGGCAAAATTCAATTTTCCTCAGTAGCCTCCTTCCATGATTTGGGTACTCTACCTTCTACACTATAGACATAGTTGAATAGTTCATATACAGCCTGATTCATGTACGGGCCGTTTTGCGTGGCCCTAATAGCGAATCATAGCGACTCGCTATTGAGGACACGCAAAACGGCATTCATGTAGGAATTGCTAAATCAATAGCGATTCCTACATGTTCTCTATTTGCGAGTAGCAATTTGCTACTCGCAAAAAAAGGAATAACTCCCCATTCATTCCTATGGGCCAAAAGGCCCATGGGAATGAATGGGGAGTATCCCTCATTTGCGAGTAGCAATTTGCTACTCGCAAATCAGATAGCGATTTTAAGGGTGCCAGGGGTGTCCAAAGGACACCCTGTAGCACCCCTAAAATGCACAATTGAACAGGTGTTGCGCACACACATGTCCAAAGGACATGTGTGTGTGCAACATGCAACTTAGAAAAATGCTTTTAAAAGCATTTTTCTGAGTTTTTGCTATTTACCGAGAGGTCTGACCTCTCGGTAAATAGCGGCCCAAAAGTGCTAAATCGCAATTTTTTATTGTGTCATGAATAGCATTTGAGGAATCTCTATTAGAGATTCCTTAAATGCCATTCCTCGCAAATATGCGAATTCTTAAATAGCGATTTTTGCATTTGGGATGATGAATACCAAATGCAAAAATCGCACTCGCAAAGGGCCAGATTCTCAGAATCTGGCCCTTTTGCGAGCGCTTTTAGCTACATGAATCAGGCTGATAGTCTTGGAACCAGTTCATCCTGTAGGGTTTTATACACTTCCCCTGGTAGGGCGTCAGTCCCAGTGGCCTTATTGCTCTTGATCTTTTTAATATGAGCTATCACCTCACTCTCTGTAATATGGGCATCCAAAGCAGCTTGACTGCCCTCAGTTAAGACTGATAGTCTTTTTAGTCTCAACCAATCTTGAATGCTCTCTGAGCTAGGGGAGATCTCCTCCCTATATAGATCCGAGAACAGAGAAAGAAGACGATTTTGCATGTCGTCATGCTTACTTGAGGTTTCTCCATTCTCATCAATAATTAATTCATTTATATTGCTCTTGGCACAATCTGCCCGTGCCTTTCAGCCAGGAGGGCCCCTACCTTTTCCCCATATTTAAAATGCTGCATGTTATGGGCAGACCACCGGGCTTTGACTTTTGATTCAAGTTTCCCCCAATAATCCTGGCGGAGGCGATCAAGATCTTTATTAATATGGGCCAGTTCTTCAATGGGTGGCTGGGGGATACTAAGCCTCTCTCTCCAATTTCCCTATCTCTTTTTCTAGCTTCTGGAATTCCAGTGACTCTACCCTATTTTTGGAGCAAATCAGACTGTGTAACTGCCCCCAAAGGTTTGCCTTGAAGGCATCCCAGAAAAATCTAGGGAGGTCGAGCTGATGTTATTGGAAAAGAAGTCTGTAGTAGATGATTTAAGTATACTTATTAGATCAGGATCAGAGAGCATGGCCCTCTTCAGAGTCCATCTAGATCTGGAGTTTTTTCTGACACTCAAATAGGAGAAGGAAATAGGAGCATGGTCAGAGAGAGTGCTTGGTAAGATAGAAATATCCCCAACCTTCTCTAACCCCAGTCTGTCTATTAAGATGGAATCGATCCTTGAAAAATAACCATTTTTTTTTACTATAGAAGGTAAAACCTGTATTTTCTCCGTTCTTGGCCCTCCAAACATCGGCCAGTCCAAGATCATGGATCATATTGATCAGAGCACGGCGGATGCATGGGCACAAACATGGTGGCTATAATTAGACCTATCCCGTAGGGCAGGGTTCTCCAAACCGGTCCTGGAGGGCCGGATCCATGCCAGATTTTTAAAATAAGTACATTTATCTAAATGGGGATATGTAAAAAATCTGGCATTGATCCGGCCCTCCATGACCGGTTTGGAGAACCCTGCCGTAGGGGGTTAAGGAGAACATTAAAATCCCCCCCGATGATTATTGAAGTAGTCCTTCCGAATAACTTTGCCTGCATATTACAAATGTATGATGGATCGTCGAGATTTGGACTATAAAATGACACAATTGTTAATTCGACTCCCCTATTTCAATTTGAGCTATAATCCATCTCCCCGAAAAATCCGAGGAGACTGATTTGATGGTGCCTTTTGCCCCTAACCTGATTAAAATTGCCACCCCTCTGTTATGAACGACCTGTTCTGAGGAGCAAAAAAGCTCAATCCAACGCTATTTGGAAAAGACAGTTTTACACTCAGAATTACTCATATCTGTCTCCTGAAGAAGGCAGATCTGTGCAGAAGATTGTTCGAGATATTTAAGTACTAATCTTTGCCTACGTGGACACCTGAGCCCATTGATGTTCCAAGATATAAATTTAATCTGGCTACTTATTAGGGCTGAAAAAGCAGTCCATTCGATGAGACAACATTCATTATTCTATGGGAGGTGTAGTTTCTGGCACAAATCTGAGATTGAGGATAATCATTTTGATTTTTTTCCAATGCTCCCCCACCCGTGCTCCCCCTCCCGCCCACTACCCATCCCACCCCCTGCGTGACCCTGTTACCCCCCTGGGAGACCCCCCCTAATCCTCCAGGCATAAGCCCTATGGGCGAGGTCCCCCTTGATGCGGTAAAAAAAAACATGATTGTATTAACCATAGTCCTAGCCTCTCTGGAATACCTGCGAGATATCATTATACAAAACTGCTAAACTAAATAGAACCTTCAAACCTCCCCATCCCTAGTCTATACCTCGCTGCCATCTCTGATTTTGTCGATGAGAGCATCCACCTCCTCGATATGTCTCATATTTTACATGTGGTTGTACGACATGATCCAGAGGGATACCGGGAACCTCAGTGATGTCATTTGAGATGTCATCAGTGATGTCATTGACCATGTCATGAATGATGTAATATGTGACATCATCAGCAGTGGATTGCGGGTGCGCGAAATATAGTTAGTACAACTAACTATATAGGAGCAATTTCAATGGTTTTGTATGAGTGAAATGTCCAGCTAACAATAACACCCCTAAAACTTATAGTTTTTTGAGTGAATTTCCAAGGTTTTTTAAATGCTAATTCCTAACTATATAAGGCCTGAAACCTATGGTTTTTTTCAGTGTATATATATATATATATATATATATATATATATATATATATATATTCACTGAAAAAACCATAGGTTTCACACCAGTTATAGTTAGGTGGAAATTTTACTCGCATAAAACCATTGAAATTCACACGTTATAGTTAGTTGGACTCACTATAACTTGCGCGTGCAATGCACTGCTGATGACGTCACATATTACATCACTCATGACATGGTCAGTGATATCACTCATGACATCACTGATGACACCATCCAGTGAATGTGTGTCTTTCTGAAAAATAAATATTAGTGAGTAATGTTTAAATTTTTAAATATATGTATTATTGTTTCACTTTGTGTATAAGTGGCTGCATGGGTTGGTGAGTAGCTACATGTGTATAGCTACATGTGTATGTATATGGGTTATTAGATGTTTTTCTTAGTATTAGTATGAGTGTTTGTATGGTTTGGTGGGGGTATTACTTAGCACATAGATGCATGAATGACTGACTCTCTCTTTGTATGTGTTTTGAAGAAAGCATATGTGCAGGACTGTATGGGTGGATGAGTGTGTATATGTGTGTGTGTTAGTGAGTGAATGACTGTCTCACTAGTGTCTTTATCAGTAACTACATATGCTTTAATCTAGTATATGTGAATATTGATGTATATAAGTGAGTATATGTGAGAGTGAGGGATTCTAAGAGTTCCTGTTTAAATTAGTATGTGTTTCTATAAGTGATTGTTTAAGAGAGTAAGTATGTGTAAGTTTCCTTAGAAGTAAAGTGGTAGTGTGTGTATAGCTATATATGCAAATGAATGGATGTTCAATAGTTTATTTGCATGTGTGAGTATGTGTGTGAGTAACTTTTGGATGCCTGTCAGTGTGTAACAGGATGTATAGGTGTATCACTACATATGATGAGTGAGTATTTGTATGAGTGACTATATAGAACTGTTGGTGAATGAGTGGATGTATATATAGATGGTGGAAATATTAAATTGGTTTGTGGTAACTGGTATGGGTATCTCCATTTTTTTGAAAATTTTAGTTTCTATTTTTGAATATGTGTTTCAAGGTTTACATTACAGTGAAAGGAGATCTGTCACTCTGTCACAAGGATGTTGTCATCAGTGATGTCATGAGTGATGTCACTGACCATGTCATGAGTGATGTAATATGTGACGTCATCAGCAGTGCCTTGCACGCGCAAGTTATAGTGAGTCCAACTAACTATAACGTGGGAATTTCAATGGTTTTATGCGAGTAAAATTTCCAGCTAACTATAACTGGTGTAAAACCTATGGTTTTTTCAGTGAATTTAATAGGTTTTTTAAATGCTAATTCCTAACTATAACTGGGGTGAAACCTATGGTTTTTTCAGTGAATTTCATAGGTTTTTTAATAGCAAATATCTATAGGTAAGAAAGTAATAATTTTTATAACAAATTTTAAATAGTGTAAATATTATAATTTCTTTTATTGTTTGCCCTGGTACGCGCCCCGGAGCGCGCACTGCGTAAGCGCAACAGGAATCACGCGATCGCATACGATCGCTCAACGTCATGACGCGCTTACGCGACGCGCCCCGGGGCGCGTAGCGTAAGCGCATCGGGTCATGTGATCTGAAAATAACACTTTTCATTGGTGCAGATCAGTTTTGGTTTCCAAATGATGAAAGCTTGGATCATGTGACTTGAAAATAACTCTTTTCATTGGTCCAGAACACTTTTGTTTTCCAAATGATGAAAGCCCCCTCCTTTTTTCCTTATTATGACTTTGTCCTTTGACTGAGGAAGACCTTTTTTCGAGTTCTATCTCAGAAAATGGCTACAGTAGTATCAGCAGCTGGAGCATCTGGCCCACCACCACCACCACCACCACCACCATCTAAAAGACCACCAGAAGATTATATTGGTGGTGAACAGGAAGAGGAGGAGGATGAGGAAGAGGAGGCACAGACAAGGGAGTTCCTGCCAGAAGATAAACAGCCCTACAAACCCAAAGAGCACTTGTATGGCAGTTCTACAAACTCCCAAGGGGTTTAAAAAAAGTCAACGCAGCAAAGGTGACTTGCTTAATTTGTGGTGATCAGCTATCCAGGGGGAACCCTAACAAAAAGTATTCCTTCGGGAATCATACGATGATTCGCCACATGATGCGTTGGCATCCAAACAACTACTCTAATGCAGAGTTAAGGGACCTCTGCAGTAAACTACCCCCATCATCGGCTCGAGGCTCAACATCAAAACAACCCACTCCATCGGGTTCGGGGGTAAGAGACACATTGGCTACTATCCAACCAAAGTTTAATGATTACAAAATTTTATGCAAATATTGTAACAAGTTACTTGCTTATGGTGAGCAAAGCATTGAACTTATTATGGTTTCTGGTGATAACCATAAGTGTCCAAAAAAAACCTAATTTTTCCTGATTTTTTTTCATGCTCCAGTTGAGCCAATTACAATTCCCTGTTTTTTGTTTCTCCCCATAAAAAATACAAAAAAATATAAAAGTGTTCAGAAAAGCCCAAAAAAGTACAAAATGTTCAAAAAAATATTAAAAAAAATAAAACAACAAAAAGAAGAAAAAAAACAGTTCTTTTTAGAACTACCTTTACTTTATAAAAATAAACCTATATTTTTAAAGAATCTGTGTCAATCTTTTTTCTGCAGGGTACGCGTACCGGGACATGCACCGGGGCGCGCACCGGGGAGCGCACCAAAAAAAAAAAAGAAAAAAAAAATTAATGAAGGAGTTAGCATGAGGGAAGAACACAAAGAGAGTAATGTTAAGAGAAAGAGAGCTAGAGGGAGAAACACAGAGGGATTGTTTACTACATAGTTAAAAACAGACAATGTGTAATAGGGTGAAAATGAGAAAAGTAAAATCACTAAAGGAGCGAAAGAAGGGAAGAGAGAGGAAGAACACTAAACTAGAGATAGTGGGAGAATGTGAGTGGGTGTTGAAAGAAAATGATAGGACAGAAAAAAATTGAGAATGAACGGTAGTGGCGTAACTGGGATAAATGAATAACGGTGAGGGAGGGTAAGAAAAGACCAGTTAGTATAAGTAAAGAGGGGTGAAAGACAGTGAAAAATTGAATTAGGATAAGAGATGGGGAGTGACAAACACAAAGGACAGAGAAAATAAAGGTAACAGTACCTGAATGGAATGTGTGTGTGTATGTGAAGTGTGTGTGTGGGGGGATTTTTTTCTGTGTATGAGGTGTGTGTGATGTGTGTGTGTGGTGTATGTCAGAGGTGTGTGTATGTGTTTGGACGGGGATGAGGTGTGTGTGTAGGAGTAAGGTAAATAATTAAGAAAAACAGAATGAGTGAAGAAGCAAAGGAAGAGAACAGAGGGTAAGTGAAGTAAAGAATAGGGACTGAAAGAAGTTGAATATGAGAGGGGAAATAGGGAAATTGGAGTAAACATGGAGAATAAGAATAAGTGAGGGAAGCAGAGTAAAGAAACAGGAGTGAGGTTGGTTGAGAAAATATTAGTGAGCTTAAAGCAAAGGGTGATGACAAACTACATTTTTTTAGTCACACTTACCATATAATAAATGTAACTTTAATTACATTTTTTTAGTACACTTTATATCTGTGAAAGAGAGCAGAAAAAATAAGTTATAATTAGTAAAATATGTATTTTAAATTAAAAGATACAAATGAAGAGGTTAAAAATCATAACAGTGTGAAACATAGGAAATGAGAGATAGTAATGGAACCAGAGTAAAAGAAATGGGATGAAGAACGATGAGAGAGGAGCAGTGAAGTTGTTGTAAAAGAAATGATAGAAGGTAGATAAACACAAGTGAACATAACACAAGGAGAGTGAGGCACTGAGGATGATGAAGCAAAGCTTTGCATATTTTGCGGCTTGCCGAAATCAAGAACCTCATTTATGTGTAATAAGGTAACCCGTGTATGTTTTACTAACGTTTATATTTAGCTTAAGTAAAATTCCCGAAGCTTGCCTATGTGTATTTCTAATGAATTAATCCGTGTCCTTTTAAAAATGGCCGTCGCTTGTATTTTAGTTACTGCGCATGCGTCAGCCACACTCACGTGTCCTGACGCGTCTGCAGAAGTGGAGGGAAAGTTATGCGCATGCGTAATTCATAGCTGTGCTTATCATGTGGTACAGCTCGTGCCACTGCTCTTGTGTCCGTGTCAATGTAGCTAACATTTAATGCAATTAAGTTTATTTCTGGATGATGAGTTAAAAGTACAAACCCTGTGATGTGTTTTCATAATGACATTATTATGTATTAATTTGTTTTCGCTTACTTTTCATGTACCGCGGGAAATGGGGGTCTGAGTGAGAGGAGAGCCATATTGGAGGTCCCTTCTGCGCCTGTGCGACATTCGGCAGCACGAGGGACCTTGGCTGATGGAACATAGCCAGCTGGCAGTGATGGGCGAGATGCTCCTGAGAAAGTCACCTCTGCCCTGCGAGAACAGCGAATGTAGCTCCTTATGTGATACATTGTTATATTGCGCTACTGTTAGCTCATGGGAACCCCAAATCTGCTAGGCGGTACCCAAATATGTTAATGAAGGCTTCAATTCGCGTATTGTGATTGGTGTGTTACCCAAACCCTACCTTAGGACCAATTGAAATTGAGGGATTCTGACACTTTGCAACATTGGGGGGTGGTACACTGTCCCCAAACTGTATATCTACCCTGGGTTCACCTAGTGAACCGTCCGACTTGTCTGGTTTAGCTGACCTGTCACTGACCCAACGCACTCAATAGGTGACTGAAGATACAGAGCGCTGCGGAGCACTCTGTCCGAATTTGACCATAGGCTAAGGTTCTACTGAACCTTAAAGTGCTGGCAAAGCACTTAGCTGGGAGTTCGCTGACCCAATCGGGGTCTTGATCGATAGCTACAGAGCGGGAGGAGCGCAGGCGTTGCTTCCGAACTGTGGGTTCCGGTCCTGTCCTGAAGAGGGTCCTGTCCTGAGGGTTTGCTGTCCTGTCCTGAGGGTCCTGTCCTGATTCCTATTTCGAGGGTATCCTGTCCTGTCCTGGGTGTCCATTCTGCACCTGCTGTCCTTTGAGGGGTATCCTTCCTTGAGGGTTTCCTGTCCTTAACTGACCCGTGGCCAGGGTTTGGTTTCCACACCTTTTCTAGGTAAATATTACTCTGAACCTCTTGAAATTCTTGCACCTTCTGAATTTCTAACTTTTGCTTAAATAAAGTTCAACATTGCATATGTTATATTTCCATGCCTTTCCGCAACTATTGAACAGTCATTTATAATTTTGCGAAGTTATTCCTATGTCTTCTCATGTGTTAGAAATCATATTTTGCATTGCAGTGTGTCATTTTCTGATATGGTCTAGAACTTCGTTGCCTAGGTTGTTCAAAGGCCCTTTCACCTTAAGTGAAGCGTGTTATTCATTATAAGTTCTTCTATAGTCACACACACTTAGTCTATCCCTGTCTAGATAATACTGACTTATATAGTATTTTCTCGTTACATTTTATTTTGTACCTTGATGATTACTCTGTCATTATTTCTTTCTGCCTATGTGATTTACGTTATCTTGGTTATTGATTGCCTTATTTTACTGTACCTCATGCAAGAAAATATTGAACTTTAGATAAACATTTTAAAACTTCCAGTTGTCCGTGGTCATTTAAACAGTATTTGAAGGTTATTGGTTGGGTTTGTATTTTGCTGCCTTTCCTTTACAGCTAGCTCCCTGATTCATTGTGGTCATTAGGCCCCCGCATCGGTGGATGGTAAGTCGGGTGCACTGAAATTTGGTAGCAGGGAACACACACACACCAACTTGATAGAGCTCGTGAAGTCACCTGATCGATGTATATGGTGGTTTGGAAAGTATATGGGCCCTGAAGCCGGAAACGGCGAAAACTGTTGGCCGGGTGGCCTCGCGCGCTCTATCAAGGACATAGAAGTAGTGAACGAAAAATAGATAGAAAAGGGCAAAAGTAAGGAGCAAACAAAGATACGCGAGGGAGAGTGGGTGATTTATAGTGATAGAGTATGATAATAGTGCTGAGTGAGTAAACAGGAATTACTAAAAGAGCAAAGGAGGAAAATACGGAAAAGGGAAGTAAAGCAGAGAGACTGAAAGCTGAAAAGTTATGCAAGGGAGAGAGGTGATGTAGGCAGTTGAAATGAAAATGAGGGGTTGTCAAAGAAGTGGAGTAAGGGAACGGGGGTTACAGAGAGTGAGAGAAAGACATTATAAGTGAGTTAAAAGAGCTGAAAGAGGACGGAAAAAGGAAAGTGAGTGTCAGAGAATGGGAATACAATTTAATTTACACAATCCAAAGTATAGAATAACTTGTACAACATGTTACATAGTTTATTTTTGCTGTTCTCAGAATATATTGAATTTCACTTAAAACAGTGAGTTCAAATTACTCATCATATGACAGTGGGGAAAAAAACACAATCTAAAAGATTGTGTTTTAAAAAAAACCTTAGATACTAACAAATGACAAATGTACACTAATCTTTGATTGACTTACTTTTCCTTGAGGCCAAATAGTATATCATGGAGGTCCTTTTCTCGTTGCAAAGTACTTTGCTGTTCAGTAGAAAATCCATTACATCGACTTTCTAGAAGAAAAACTCCAAGAACATCTGAAATATTTTCAATATTTTCATATACTCCTTTTTTTCAGCCATGACTCTTTACTCATTCCTGCACCTTTCCATTTGGCCAAATAGTGTCAGATGTATGAGTATATCTCAGTACTCCTCCCGTCTTCATAGGCCAATTACCTTTACCTAAATTTTGGCTGTAAAAACACTAGGTATGAATTTATAAAGCCAAAAGGCAAACATTGTTTGAAAGTCAAATGAGTGTCGTTACATTGGGTCCAACCTTTAGAAGTTTTTAAATAGCATGTGTAATGCCCTGATGTTGTAGAAGGACCGTCATGAAAAATAATAGCTACAGTTGTAAAGGTTCTTCCTGATATCGATAACTGAGAAGCCACAAAATTTTTAAGAGAAGTTGTCAATTTAGTTCCTCCAGGTCTACATCGTTGGAACATTAAAATGACGTAGTGACCATAATTTTGTAGAAATAATGTGGACAGCATTGCAGACTTACATTGGGTACACACCATATTGTGATCCGCTGCTTTAACTAGATTATTTAAAGGCACTGGTTTGCAGTCTGGTAAAGTCAAATATATAAATCTTTCAGAGTCTATTCTAGTAGTACTTGATGAAGCACAGTTATCACAGTCATGTTGCCATTGATAAGAAAGGTTAAAAAGATTTTTTATATCTACTCCTTCATCTTGCAATACATCAAACATATACATTAAAAATTCCTGACAATCCTGCTGAATATTCTGTGAAAATTGATTTTGACCTGAACATATGTCTAGAAGATTTCTAATTTCTGAAACACTTTCTATTTTTGCTCTATCACTACTACATTTCTCTAACACAGAATTCAATAAACAACACAATGTTTGTTCCCGATTTTCGACAATCTGTTTTTGTAAATTTTGAAGAAAAAAAACAACATTAACTACTACATTAGCATAGCAGTTGACACCAGAACTGTTTTCAAACTGAAATCCAACAACATCCTCAACAGAATCCTTTTTCCTTCTGCTTACAATTACAGTTTCATCTACTTTTTGTCTTTTTGCTACTACCTCACTGCAATTACTCTCATTTCTTCTTTTTCGGCCTACCACACGTTTTTCAATCAGAGGATATTGAGGCAAATGTGGAGCATACTCTCTTCTTAACCTATTGTATTCTTTAACACAATCTAGATCTGCACAAATCTTTGTTTCATCACACTCAATCAAGTACAATCCTGATAAAGTTCTGACTCGTGATAATGCCACATATGCCATACCCTCTTTAAACACAGAACTTCCAATGTTCACCAAAGCGCTATCTACACTTAAACCTTGAGACTTATGAATTGTCACCGCATATGCCACACAAATAGGAAACTGTTTTCGGCGAACATATAAGTCTTTCACGAGCAAAAATCTAGCTGAACAATGACAAATTTGTTCTATTTCATCAATGCCATCAAATTTAATTTTTAAAATTTCAATTCCATCTCTATTTTTGTAATTCACAAAACCAACAACATGACCCATTGCTCCATTTACCAGACCTCTTTCAACATTTAAATTCCTTCTCAAAATAATACGACAATTTAAACACACATTCAGAGTCTTTTCAAAACCAGCAGTTTTAGATATAGTCTTCTCCAATGAATCCAATTTTGATTTCAAATTTTCTGACAAACTAATTGTTGCTCCCATATGCTCTATTTTATCTATAGCTTCCAGTTTCACTATCTCTTCATTTTCTAACTACAGCATTTTGTTGTTGAACATGGAACATTCTTTCAGAGTAAGCATCAAACATATGGCAGATTTCTTCTCATTAATTTTCTTAAAAATATTCTCTGGAAGAATGTTTTCATTCGGGTACAAATTAGAAATTAACCGTCCATGTAAAGCTTCTTTCCCTTGCTGACTTATTTTTCCTACTCTTACATCTTGTAAAATATTTTTATAATCTTCATCCTTTGCCTGCCGCATATTTTGAAGCAGTTCTGCAGATTTGAAGTTTACCATATATTAACGTTTCCAATGCTTCCTAGGCACTTCCTGGTATCTTCATGTGTGAGAATTTTGAACACAGGTTGTCCTTTCACTGGAGTCAACTGCAGAAGATCTCCAAAAACAATAATATGTTTTCCTCCAAATAAAACATCTTAGTCTGTTCTAAGAATTTCTTGCATTCTCAAATGCACAAAAGCAAGCATTATATTTGACACCATGCTTACTTCATCAATGATAAGAAGTTTCATTTTCTTCAGGACTCTCGAAACTTCGGAACACGCATCTCCAGATAGCTTGTGATATTGCAATTTGTTATCATGCTCCACTGGCAGCATCAGTAAACGATGTAAAGTAATCCCTTTAATATTATGTGCTGCCAGCCCAGTTGGAGCGGTAACAACACGAGACAGCGGTGATTCAGTCCTTTTCTGCAGATAAGATGCAATTGCTTTAATCAGAAAACTTTTTCCAGTTCCCGCTTCTCCACTCACATACAGTTGGACAGGCTTAAATGATGTACATGAGCACTCTTTCTTCTCATGACTCAATCCATGTTCAACCTGTTCTATGACTTCGTCATATATCAGTTTCTGCTCAAGGTTTATTTGTTTCACCAAATCTTCTAAATTAATTACATCCTCTTGAGCTTGCTCCATAGCTCTTTCCACTTCATCCATGGCAGTGGCAGCTTCATTTTGGATAATTGGTCCTCCTAGTGGATCCTGACTCAATGAAGCAGAACTCTGACTGCCTTGAGAACTATCTCTCGCAATCTCTGCAGCAATTGTTGATTCTTGCTCTATTTCTTCATTCAACATTTGCAGATAATTTGGAAAAACAGGACATTCTATTGTATCCTTCGTAGCATTTAAAGAGTCTTCATAACAGAGAAAATCTCCAAGTAGTTCTTCTTCTTCTTGCCATGGTTTAAAGAGTTGCAAAAGAGCCAAATAGTAAAATTCTCTTTTGTCTGGATTTTCACAACTCAATTTTCGATGATTAATCAAATGACCTTTTTTTCTGTTTCACTAGACATCCTTCACATCCAATGATTCCATATATTCCATTATTGATATCTTCTGTGATGTTCCTCTTATGAATATATCTTTGCAGAACTTCATAGAGACAAACGTTCTCAAGGTGAGGACTTCTATTTGGATAGTATGTATCCAACATGTTTGTCTTCAAAATATCTATACTTTCTGGTTCTTTCTCCGCCAAATACTCTATCTCTTGTACAGATTTCAAAACTCGATTTCGTGTTGCAGCAAGACCTAGACTCACCCAAATGATGGTTCTAGATTTGGCATAGAGACTTGCTGACGACAATCGATCAGAACATTCATATGCTCCAATTTCTCGATGCGACAACATCTTCAGACTGTAACTGTACAATTTCTTGCTTAGGCTCTTTTCATGTGAAATGTCCTCCCACATTTCCTTCAGTTCTGTCTTTTCTTTTTTTGTGATGTAAGACGTCACATATCGAGCCACAGCAATAGATTTGTCAGCAACGAATTGAATATCCATGTTAGCATTCCACATGGACAAAATCACTGGGTTGTAGTCGTTGATGTACTTGGACTCTTCGTTTCTTTTTAAATTGTATGTATTTTTGGGTGATTTTCTCATCACAGTATGTCGCAGAGAAGACATCAAATTATTTACTCTTCCTTTAGAAATCACTGGTCGTGGAAAAGCGAAACGACATTTTGTGTAGAACTTGTCCTTGTTTCTGAATTTTCGACGACAGTACTTTCCACAACGATGGGATTGAAAGCGTAAAACTTGTTGCCTTAAATTGTTTTCTTCTGTAGTTTTCGGTACAGCACATGTTGAATACTTTTCAATGAAGCACATCACTGTCTCATCTGAATCTGTTCCAAATGTGGGTGCATCTTTAATCCATAATAACATATGTATGTGAGGAGCACCTCTCGCTTGATACTCCTTTCTCCAAAAGAAATCCAAAACCTCTCCAAGGGGAGGATTTTTTTTGTTGGTAATAAAAGACATCATAGCTTCAAATCTATGATTGAAATATCTGCATACATTCACTGGATCAAAAGAACACAGTTCTCCAGGTGTTTTGAATTCTATATTTAGTATATTAGCATTGGCCTCTCGTAGAAATTGAAGTAAGTCCTCCCATGCATACTCGGCACAGCTAAGAGTGGGGAACCATGTAGGAGTTCCTAAGTTTCTTAGCATACATTTCAATTCCCCATGGCGACGGTACCAATACTCATTTGTACCACGCTGAAATGCCATGAGATTGATTAGATGAGATTCTAAAATATTATCTTGCAGATTCACTTTCTCCATAAAGTCAATCGCCGAAACATTTTGCAGATGTGCTCCACTTTTCAGAATATGGTTTACTGCATAAGAAAGCCCAGACAAGTCACTTTCATACAGTAGATGAAACAAATAGGGAATGCATTGACGAAACCTTGCATCTTCAGCATATAATCTTACAGTTCGATATTCAGATGCAGGAATTTGAAGTGGTCGATCGTCATATCGTCCACCTCGACCTGTTGGAAATAGCTGTGGAAAACAACAAGCTTCCAAACTTTCTTCCCATACACTAATGGGACTTCCTTTTGCTGTTTTCATTTGAAACAATTCAATTGCATTCCCCATTACTTCTTTGGAATGCAAAGGATGAACAGTATAATGTTCATATATTTCTTCACTTCTAGACTCATCAACTTTTTCAATTTGGCCGCCTGAACAATCACTGTATTCATCTGCAGCTGTTTCCTCTGCTGCAACACATACATCTTTGTAGTACTCATTGTTTTTGACTAAATACAACGTTGCCTTTTTGACTTTCCTAACATCCACTAAATCTTGCCAGATTTTTTTACTCTTTGTTGGAACCCCATTAACTAGAATAACTAAAGGTTGCTCTTCTACTTTTTCTATACCAATTGTATCAATATTTTTTTTCAAATCTAGGGGCAAATAAACAACTCTTCCCTTTATCCTCTCTGCAAATCTGTAGGAGGCAATTTCCCTATCTTAGGCTCCATGCGAACAATTGCCTGAAAAGGATGGACACATTGAATCAAAATAGACTCATATGTATTTAAATCCATCAATTCACGGGGAATGTCTACCAACTCCAGATTATTATGAACAGCTCTAGCAGGCATTCTGTTTTGATTTAATTTATCATAACAATATTTACAAATACGCTGATCAGAACTCAAATCAAAACAATTCTCCACCCACAAATAAGTTGCTAAATCTTTCCACTCATAATTATCCATCTTTTCACTTTTTGCATATAAATCAACTAACCTAGTCTGAATCTTATAATGAGTCCGTCGACAACACACACAAGTAAAATTCGGCCTGTCACTTGATTTCACCTTAAACCTGGTAATTTCCTTCTCAAACTTTTCTGTATTTAAAATCTGTACATTGTCTTCCACATTACCTTGAATTGCTGTCTCAATTTCTACACTGTCCTCTTTTTCACGAAAATAACAAATCTCAATTTCTTCACAAATCTTCTTCACATCTAATTCAGTTCCATGCAAAAGAGCACTGTTTAATGTTTAAGCTTAAGTGCGGGACTTTTTGCATAATACAACATTCTCACTAATTTCCTCATTTTGGTATGATGCACTGCTAACATCCTAAAATGATGAAAAACACTCTGACAGACTTTTCTAGAAAGACAAGCCAGTGAATGGCCTTGTGTTAGACGGGGACCTGGAGGGTCGGCCGAGCACAGTGATCGCACAGACAGGTAACTTCCCCCCCACAGATGGACACCACACAAAGCTTATGGTAACACCTTTTATAGGCACTTCGGGTAGTAGAGTGGTACGATATAGGGCGATCAGGACACGATGATCCTCTCAATTCTAGTCTCTAGTAAGGGAAGGGGGTAGCGGGACAGTCTTGGTACCCACGGGTACGGGTGCGTAACGGTGATAGCTCACAATCCTCGAGCTCGGTGTTCGGAGGGGCCAGACCGCGGCAGCGCCGGCAGGTCCCGAAGAGGTCGTAGGTGGCACGGGCCGCGGCAGCGCCAGCAGGTCCCAACGAGGATGAAGGTTACAACGGGCCGCGGCAGCGCCAGCAGGTCCCACGAGAATGCAGGTTGCAACGGGCCGCGGCAGCGCCAGCAGGTCCCACGAGGATGAAGGTTACAACGGGCCGCGGCAGCGCCAGCAGGTCCCACGAGAATGCAGGTTGCAGAGGGCCGCGGCAGCGCCAGCAGGTCCCACGAGGATGAAGGTTGTAGAGGGCCGCGGCAGCGCCAGCAGGCAGGACAATAGTTCACAAGGCAGGGCTGTGGCAGCGCCAACAGTCCGTCAAGGATGAGTTCGTCGCGGTGTCTCTCGACTCCAGGATACAACTGCCTTCCTGTCCTGGGGCTGCCTCAGTTATAGGTCTGGCGCCCTTTGATGTCCGGACCCTCGCTCTTGGAGGTCGGGAGGTCTGGGATGAGGGAGTCCAGACACCCAGCAGGGGGGTGGAGCCAGCGCCCGAGGAGGCTGGGGGTGCTCGGCACCTGGCGGGGGGAGAGCCATCGACACTTCGTACTCCCATTGACCTGCCAAGTGGGCCGTTCACCTCCTGGGTGGAGGGTGGTGCCGGGATGTCGGGGCCTGGCCAGGCCCAGGGTTGGGGTCGGGCTGAGGCCGCGCGGCCGCGTGGTGCCGTGTCCAAGATGGCGGCTGGGCCGGGCAATGGTGCTGACGGTGGCCCGGGCCCTGTCCTGCGGGGAGGGAGCGAGCCCTTCATGTGGCCTGTCCAACATGCGTCCCCCCCAGCTGAAGGCGGGGAGAGTCACCCATCTTCTTGGGGACTTTCCTCGTCGAGGCGGAAAAAGCGGGACAGGCCGTCCGCGTTGGCGTGGTCTTGGCCGGGTCGATGTTCCACAGTGAAGTCCATCCCCTGCAGGGAGATGGACCAACGTAGTAGTTTCGGGTTTTCCCCCCGCATCTGCATGAGCCATTGCAGGGGTCGATGATCGGTCTGGACCCGGAAGTGGGTGCCGAAGAGATAAGGCCGGAGCTTTTTGAGGGCCCACACCACGGCGAAGGCCTCCCTCTCGATGGTGCTCCAGCGTCGTTCTCGGGCCAGGAGCCGTCTGCTGATGAAAGCCACTGGCTGGTCAAGTCCTTCGGGGTTCAGCTGGGAAAGGACTGCCCCAACGCCATGGTCGGAGGCATCTGTTTGGACGATAAATTCCCGACTGTAGTCGGGGGCCTGGAGCACCGGGGCGGAGCACATGGCGGCCTTCAGCTTCTCGAAGGCCGCTTGACAGTCTGGGGTCCAGTTGACCGTCTTTGGTTGGTTTTTGGAGGTGAGTTCCGTGAGGGGCCCTACGATGCTGCCATAGTCCCTCACGAACCGTCGGTAGTAGCCCGTGAGTCCCAAGAAGGCGCGGACCTCGGTCTGGGTGATGGGGGACTGCCACGACTGGATGGCCGCGATCTTGAGTTGCAGAGGGGCCACCAGACCGCTTCCCACCTGGTGCCCGAGATAGGTCACGGACCCCTGTCCAATTTGGCATTTGCTGGCCTTGATCGTGAGGCCAGCTCGTTGGAGGGCCTGTAGCACCTCTCGGAGGTGGTGGAGGTGGTCGGACCAGTGGTGGCTGTACACAGCGATATCGTCCAGGTAGGCGGCGCTGAATCCTTCGAGTCCTGCCAGGACCTGGTTAACTAGCCGCTGAAAGGTTGCTGGGGCATTCTTCATGCCGAATGGCATGACCTTGAAGTGATAGTGGCCATCCGGGGTAGAGAATGCAGATCGTTCTTGGGCCCGGGGTGTGAGACCGATCTGCCAGTAGCCCGCTGTCAGGTCGAAGATGCTGAGGTAGCGGGCAGCTCCCATGCGGTCGATTAGTTCATCGGCTCGGGGGATGGGGTGTGCGTCTGTTCTGGTGACCGCATTCAAGCCCCGGTAGTCGACGCAGAACCGGAGCTCTGGCGTGGCGCCGGGGGCGGCCGCTTTGGGGACCAGTACTACCGGGCTGGCCCAGGGGCTGTCTGAGGGCTCGATGATCCCGAGTGTGAGCATCTTGGCCACCTCCTCTTGGATGCAGGCCCGTACCCGATCTGGTACGCGGTAGGCCCGATGGCGGATAGGGGGACTGTCTCCAGTGTCCACGTCGTGTAAGCACCAGGGGGTGACCCCTGGGGTGAGGGAGAACAGGGTGGAGAACTGGAGCAGGAGGATTCGGCAGTCTTGGCGCTGTTCCAGGGTGAGGGCCTCCGAGAGTCGGACCCCGTCCACGGAGCCGTCCTTCTCCCGTGACCGTAGGAGGTCCGGAAGGGGTTCGGAGTCCTCCTCGGTTCCATTGTCGGTTGCCATCAGGAGACTGAGTTCGGAGCGTACAAAGTGGGGTTTCAGTCTATTAGCGTGGAGGACCCGGAGAGGGTTTCGGGAAGATTCCATATCGATGAGATAGGTGACAGGGCTCTTGCGCTCGATTACTTTGAAGGGCCCCGTCCATTTGTCTTGCAGGGCGCATGGTTCGGTGGGAGACATTACCCACACTTGTTGACCGGGTTCAAATTCGATGGAGGATGCATTTCTATCGTACCACCTTTTCATGTCCTCCTGACTGGCCTCCAGGTTTGCTTTTGCCATCTCTCTGAACCTTCTGGTCTGGTTGCGGAGGGTTAGGAGGTACTTGAAAACATCTGGAGGGTTCTTTAGAGGGGGCATTTCCCAGCCTTCTTTGACTAGGCTGAGCGGGCCTCGCACCGGGTGTCCATACAAGAGTTCGAAAGGGCTGAAGCCGAGGGACTTCTGGGGGACTTCTCGGTAGGCAAAGAGAAGGCACGGTAGTAGCACATCCCACTGGCGACGGAGGGGCTCTTCCAGCCCCCCAATCATCCCTTTGAGCGTGCGGTTGAACCGCTCAACCAGTCCGTTCCCTTGAGGGTGATAGGGGGTCGTGAATCGGTAGGTGACCCCACACTGTTGCCAGAGGGACTTCATGTATTTTGAGATAAAGTTCGTACCCCTGTCGCTGACGACTTCCCGGGGGAAGCCCACTCGAGAGAAGATCCCCATCAAGGCTCGACCCACTACTGGGGCTGTTATCGTACGAAGGGGGACCGCCTCAGGATAGCGGGTAGCGTGATCCACCAGGACCAGGATGAAGCGATGTCCCTGTGCTGTTCGGGGGTCCAGGGGCCCCACAATGTCTATTCCCACCCTTTCGAACGGGGTGGTCACCACGGGGAATGGTTGTAGGGGTGCCTTGAGTTTGCGGCCGCTCTTCCCACTGGCCTGGCAGGTCGGGCAGGACCGGCAATGGTTGGATACGTCGTTCCTCATTTTGGGCCAAAAAAAGTGAGTCACCAGGCGGTGGTAGGTCTTGTCTTGGCCCAGGTGCCCGGCCAGGGGGACATCGTGGGCTAGGTTCAACAGGAAGTCTCTGAAGTGGAGGGGCACCACCAGCACTCGCCCGGCCCCCAGTTCTGCGATTTTCTGTTCGCTGTACAAGAGATCATTGTCCCAATAAACCCAGTGGGCCCCGGTGGTGTCTCCTTGGCTCTGGGCGAGCGCTTGCTGTCGCAATCCCTCGAGGGAGGGGCAGGTCTTTTGCTCCTGCCGGAATTGTTCCTGGGTGGGCCCCCCTTCTTGACGCCACTGAGCCAGGTCGGGAAGCTCGGGGGGCTGTGTGGACCCCTCTGGGGTGGGGTCCGGGTGGTCGGTCTGGAGGAAGTCTTCTTCTGGGGTGATCGAGGGCGGAGGTGCTGCCCATTCTGGTTCTTCTGGTCTAGGGATGGTGCGGGTGGCCATGGACCGGGTGGTTACGCATGCCCAGTCCGGGAGACCCAACATCCCCAGGTGCTCTCTTCTTTCCACAGCGGCCCACGGGGAGCTCTCGAGATCGTTCCCCAGGAGGCAGTCTACGGGGGCATCGTCACGGACAGTTACTTTCAGCATGCCGGACACTCCTCCCCATTCGAAGGGGACGCAGGCCATCCGACACAGGCTCTCCGAGTTGTCTGCCGATCGGACGGGGCAAAGTACGTTTGGTAGGATTTGTTCTGGGGTCACCAGGTGACAGCGGACGGCCGTCACACTGGCCCCGGTGTCACGCAGGGCCTCGGCTTTGCGCCCATTGATGCTCACCCATTGGCTGTACTTCCGAGTGTTGGCGGGCAGGGGAGTCCGCGGGACCATGTCTCTTCCTCCCAGGCATGCCAGGGTCATGGCGGCGGGTTCCCACTCGAACTGCTCCGACTCATAGGTCTCCGTGCCTTCGGAGATTTGTTCTTCTCCCAGGGCGGCGGCCGCCATCTGGCGGGGCCCGGGGACCTGGTTCTTCGGGCAGGTCGGGTCACTGGCATAGTGGCCGACTCGCTGGCATCGATGACACGTCACGTTAGCTCGGAACCCCGGGCGCATCGGGGGGTTTCCCCGGCCTGCTGGGGCCGGGGTGGCGTTAGTGGGTGCGGCCGGGGCGGCGTCTCTGCCCCGGCCCGGGCCTCCTCCTCCTCCTCGGGGACGATGGTGACCTTGGTTGGTTCTGTTCTGCTCATTCGGCCCACTCCGGGCCACTCGGGTGCTCTCCCACCGGTCAGCCTCGGTGGCGAGCTGCCGGGGTTCAGTCAATTTACTGTCGAGGAGGTGCTGCCTGAGCTCGACAAAGCAGTTGTTGGAGAGGTGCTCCCATACAATGAGATTGAAGAGTTGTTCGTAAGTGGTTACGTTGTTACCCTTGATCCACCCCTCGAAGGCTCGGCTGAAATAGTTCACGTATTCCAACCATGTCGTACCTGGGATCCGGGTGCAGTTGCGGAACCTCTGGCGGTACATTTCGGGTGTAAGTCCATATCGACTGAGGAGGGCGGCCTTCATATGGTCGTAGGACGTCATTTGATGGTCCGGAAGCTGCAGCAGGGCATCACGACCCTCGTTGACGAATCTCCCCCATAGACCGGCTCCCCAGTCACTTCGAGCGACCCGGTGGGCGGTCATGGCAATCTCATAGGCTTTGAACCACTGCTGTATGTCGTCGTTCCGGTGATATTCCCGGACCACATCCTTGGGGATGTGGACCTTCTGCTCGGTAGGACCCGGGGAGTGCGGTTGCTCGGGCACCCCTAGGTTTTTGTTCAGTTTGCGTATTTCTATCTCCGCTAGTTTGCACTCGTGCTCGTATGCCAGTCTTTTTTCTTCGAGGTCTCTCTGTCTCTGTTTTTCCTCTCGCTCTTCTCTGAGCCGTAAGTGTTCTAAGTTTATTTTTTGTTCCGCCAGTTTCAATTCTCCGTCTAATCGGAGTCGTGCCAAGTCTAACTCGTGTAATCTATTTTTTTCCCGCTCCTGGATCTCTTCATGGGAGGGGCCTGGTCTCCGTTCCTCCGTCCGGGTGGTGTTGACTTCCGGGGCTGCGGGGTCCCGGGGGGTTGCGGTATTTGTCTCTGTCCAGGCCTCTAGGGCGTTCTTGAAGTCTTCTTTTGTGCTTAGCCCGGTGGTAGCAATGCCTAAGTCCATGCAAAATTGTTTGAGCTCTCGGTGGTTGTATTCTTCCATCTTTTCCATCTGGAACTTCTCCGCCGATCCGCTCTCTTTGGTCGTCATTGTGGTTTTAGTCGTAGGGTGAGTTACTGTCTGTACGGTACGCGTTGGTTCGGATCGCGCCGCTAGCCACCAATGTTAGACGGGGACCTGGAGGGTCGGCCGAGCACAGTGATCGCACAGACAGGTAACTTCCCCCCCACAGATGGACACCACACAAAGCTTATGGTAACACCTTTTATAGGCACTTCGGGTAGTAGAGTGGTACGATACAGGGCGATCAGGACACGATGATCCTCTCAATTCTAGTCTCTAGTAAGGGAAGGGGGTAGCGGGACAGTCTTGGTACCCACGGGTACGGGTGCGTAACGGTGATAGCTCACAATCCTCGAGCTCGGTGTTCGGAGGGGCCAGACCGCGGCAGCGCCGGCAGGTCCCGAAGAGGTCGTAGGTGGCACGGGCCGCGGCAGCGCCAGCAGGTCCCAACGAGGATGAAGGTTACAACGGGCCGCGGCAGCGCCAGCAGGTCCCACGAGAATGCAGGTTGCAACGGGCCGCGGCAGCGCCAGCAGGTCCCACGAGGATGAAGGTTACAACGGGCCGCGGCAGCGCCAGCAGGTCCCACGAGAATGCAGGTTGCAGAGGGCCGCGGCAGCGCCAGCAGGTCCCACGAGGATGAAGGTTGTAGAGGGCCGCGGCAGCGCCAGCAGGCAGGACAATAGTTCACAAGGCAGGGCTGTGGCAGCGCCAACAGTCCGTCAAGGATGAGTTCGTCGCGGTGTCTCTCGACTCCAGGATACAACTGCCTTCCTGTCCTGGGGCTGCCTCAGTTATAGGTCTGGCGCCCTTTGATGTCCGGACCCTCGCTCTTGGAGGTCGGGAGGTCTGGGATGAGGGAGTCCAGACACCCAGCAGGGGGGTGGAGCCAGCGCCCGAGGAGGCTGGGGGTGCTCGGCACCTGGCGGGGGGAGAGCCATCGACACTTCGTACTCCCATTGACCTGCCAAGTGGGCCGTTCACCTCCTGGGTGGAGGGTGGTGCCGGGATGTCGGGGCCTGGCCAGGCCCAGGGTTGGGGTCGGGCTGAGGCCGCGCGGCCGCGTGGTGCCGTGTCCAAGATGGCGGCTGGGCCGGGCAATGGTGCTGACGGTGGCCCGGGCCCTGTCCTGCGGGGAGGGAGCGAGCCCTTCATGTGGCCTGTCCAACACCTTGCAAACCTGTGATTCCTCTCACTCTGCAAGGATCTAAGTCTTGCAACAACTTCACTTTCTGCTTTATACTTTTCTTACTATATGTATGTAAGAAATTACAAAACAAATCAATTGATTCCTGTCACACACTACAAATACTACTACACTTCCAAGTGTACACTGGACCCTTAGTACGTCTCCCTAAAACTTCATCAGTTAACACCTCTTCTAGTTCTCTAGGCACAAGTTTCTCTTTTTCAATCGGACAACCGTCTTTCACTTCATACGCTCGACCACTGGTGTCAACTGCATGCACTAAATCATTATCCTCGAAGTAACTCTCCTCATTAAAAAATGGCTCACAACTTGAACTGTGCATCCATTCTCCCGAAAAAACTTTACAAAAATTAGTCCGATTAATTACTCTTTTCCATCTACTATTTGATTTGAAAACATCAATTGTCTTGTTAAGTGTCCTGATTCTATTGATTATTAAAATAAATAATTTTTTCTTAACTTCAAAAGCCTGATCAACAATCTTCTCTACACTTTTCTTTTTCTTATACAAAGCAGCTCTCTGTTTACCTTTCCTAATGTTTTTTAACAAATTTAAAACCACCCTATTGCGAAACATTCGTTTACGAATGTCTCTAAACTGATTCTGCCTTCTATTCCTATACATATTATTCTCTCCTGCTCCAGTTGTAGGATTCTTTGAGGTTCTCTCCTTCCTTTTCAAATTTACTCTGTCATTCTCTTTTTCTACATGCTGTCCATTTATTTTTTTTTAAAGTAAGAAAGACTTAGTTGTCTTACCAGGAGCTTGGATCCTGTTTTTTGAAGTATTTGTTGTGGAAGAGTGCTGTAATTCCATTGCTGTTTTTGATTTTTGGTGGTTACATCTTTTTCTTTTCCTTTCCCTAGTGGGCATGTTTGCTTACTCTTCAAATGTGTATTTCAATCTGTGTTAAATAAAAAAAATAGCACATTATAGACCACTATTATCAAACAACAAAGCAATGACAAAAAGCAAACAATCTATACAGGGTTACAGATCAGGTGAGGATTCTCCAGGGGTGCACAAAAGGTGAGGCCTGTATTGAAGAGTATAGTGGAAGACAGCTCTGTCCACAAGTACAAAGAAGATGAGACCTATGTATAAGTCCACTGCACTCTTATACACAGGCTACACCACCTATGCTTCCCGAGAAAGTATTGAGTTATATAGTTATATAGAATTGTATTTTGTAAAATTGTGAAGCTCCATGTGAAAGCGTTTGCCTCAGTCTTATTCCTGTTGTGAGGCAGGTGCAAGATTTTGCCTCAGTCTTATCCCTGCTGTGAGGCAGATGATTGTAAATAGGATCTGTGCTGTGTTTCCTAAATGTGATGTCAAAAACGATTTTGGGGAAAATAAATGTTTTTTACATTTTTGAGTATAATGTGGCCCAGAGGTTTAAAAAGTGACGCATCTACCTACATGCGTCAATTTTTAAATATGGGGCAAAAAGGTACTTGTTTGGGCTTTCCTGGGGAGCGTAGGTGGTGAGGCTTGTGTCGAAGAGTGCAGTGGACTAGGCTTCATGAAGCCTATCTCTGCTGCATTCTTAGACACAGGTGTCAATTTGACTCTTTACAATGATGTTACCTGTGTTTTAACTCAGTGTAGGAAGCATATAGAGTTTGTTTGCATAGAGGAATTGTATTTTGTAAAATTGTGAAGCTCCATGTGAAAGCGTTTGCCTCAGTCTTATCCCTGTTGTGAGGCAGGTGCAAGATTTTGTCTCAGTCTTATCCCTGCTGTGAGCCAGATGATTGTACATAGAATCTGTGCTGTGTTCCCTAAATGTGATGTCAAAAACGATTTTGGAGATAATGAATGGTTTTTACATTTTTTAGTATAATGTGGCGCAAAGGTTTAAAAAATTACGCATCTACCTACATGCGTCACTTTTTAAATATGGGGAAAAAAGGTTCATGTTTGGGCTTTCCTGGGGAGCGTTGGTGGTGAGGCTTGTGTCTAAGAGTGCAGTGGACTAGGCTTCATGAAGCCTATCTCTGCCGCATTCTTAGACACAGGTGTCAATCTGACATTTGATTGGTTATGTACATGAATATAAATGAAAAATGAGAGGGAAACACGGCCATTTTGACTACAACTACCTGAGGTACATCTTGAAACGATTTTCGCATTTTGTCTTCTTCACCTCTCTGTAAAGTAAGTTGATAATTTGTAAGGGGCACTTTAAGTTAATTTGTAAAAACGTTTTCTGATAGTTATTTACTGTCCCTCTGCTATAGTTATAGATAGAGATAGGCTCCTCTGTTATATTTATGGATTGACTTAGGCTTCTCTGCTATAATTAGGAATTTACTTACGCTTCTTCAAAGGCACTTTTTTATATTTCTACTTCCTGCCTGTTACCATTCACTGCCCAAAGCTAACTTCACTGTTAAAAAATCTGATCTACCTGTCTGAACTTAAACACAACAGTGCCATATTTCTACTGATTTTTTTTCATGCAAATTTCAGCACAAATTTGGAAGGAGAACAGAACGTTTCCTTTGAAATTGTCCTAGAGATGAACAATGAGGAAATCATTGTACCCAATGACTTGGAATTCATGGATGAATCACGGGACAATGAACTTCTACAATGTGTAGAATCTGTGGATTTGTTAATTCAATATGAGGACGTTTCTCACAGTCAAATGTTGGAAGTTATGTTCACTCAAAAAGAGGATATTTCGGACAGTCAAATGTTAGACGTTCTATCAAATTTTGAAAATGAATCTCAAAAATAAATTTATATTTAATAATTCTAAAATTGTTTGAAACATTATTCATTTTTATATGTAATGCTTAAACTACTACCAAATTGATTATAATGTAAAGTCAAACTTATAGTATACTGTGCAACTTTTTTGTTTTACATAGTAATTTTGCTCATAGATACTTCCTTTCTCCCACTATATTATCTCCAATGTGTATTTGACATCTCTTTTTCATCTCCTGCCTCCATGTTATTTATGTTTTCCTGACAGACTATGGTATGGATTCCATATACCACAATAACTTCTATAAAAACATGCAAATTATCTACAGAGTAAACGTGTACATTGAATTTAAGACTCTGCATTGGTACCTACATGTTGGTACTTAAATCACCCACACAACACAACAACTCTATTCAGAGATACCCTACCTCTAAGCACTTTAAATTATTATTTTAGTGTTTCACTGAGTTTTCCCCATGTGTGGGGGTGGGGGAGGTGTCTGTGAGGTGTGTATGTGTGTGTGTGTGTGTCTTGGGGGGATGAGGTGTATATCTGTGTGGGGTATGTGGGTGTGGGTGGGGATGTGGGTGTGTAAGGTGTGTGTGTGGGTGTGGGTGTGTGCGTTGTTTCGGTGTAGGTGGAAGTGTGGGTGTGTGAGGTGTGTGTGGGGTGTGTGTGGGTGTGGGGAGTATGTGTGTAGGATGTGTGTGTATGTGTGGGATGTGTGGATGTGTCTGTGAGGTGTGCGTGTGTGTGTGGGGGGGAGGTGTGTGGGATGTGTGAGGTGTGTCTGTGAGGTATCTGTGTGTGCGTGTGTGTGTGTTGGGGGGTGAGGTGTGTGTGTGTGTCTGGGTGTGTGGGATGTGTGGTTGTGGGTGTGGATGTGTAAGGTGTCGGTGTGGGGGTGTGGGGTGTTTGGGTGTGGGTGGAGATGTGCGTGTGTGAGGTGTGTGTGGGGAGTGTGTGGGTGTGGGGGTGTGGGGTTGTGTGCGTGTGGGTGTGTGTGGGACGTTCTTGTAGGTACCTAAAACAGCCACAGAACCCAAAAGCTCTTTTCAGAGCTACCCTACCTGTAATCACTCAAAATGATTATTTTACACTATTATTTTCACTATTTTTCACCAAAGTACGCTCCCCGGTGCGCGTACCGGGCGCTCCCCCCGCGAAATTCGAAAAAAAATTAAATTTTTTTTTTACCCGAGGGACCCTTTTATGGCCCCCACATCAAACCTAGGAGGTCAGGGGGAGTGTACCCTGCCCCCTTTTGGTCATTTCCCCCTTTGTTTTTTGCCACCTCTTGCGTCTCGATCCTACCGAGACACAAGATGGCGGCCGCTGCGGACTGTTTCGAATGTTTACAGACACCCGAGAGCCAATCAGCTTCCCGTGCGCAGGTCGCGTGGCACGCCCGGTGAGCTCCCTGGTACGCGCACCGGGGCGCGCTTACAGATATATACATTTTTTTGAACCTAAATTACTCAAAATCCTCTGGAGCACATATCTTGAGACATAGCAAAGGCACATCGGGCTACCAGTCCCTACAATTTTGCCAAGTTTGGTGGAAATCCATTCAGCCGTTCGGGCTAAAAGTGCGACAGACCGCCCTATGGAAATTAACATGGGGAAAACACGTTTTGGGACCCCCCTTGTATCTTGGCCCCCGCTTGATGAATCCCCCCCAAACGTTCAGGAAAGGAGCGAAGAGCCGCGAGGCAAAGTTGCTGAAAAATTCAGGCTGATTCCTCAACCGGCGCCAAAGTTATTCCAAATAGAATGTTGCGATTTCCCTATGGAAATCAATCCTAACTATAACTACCTACTGGCAAACGCCAGTAGGTAATGTATAAATATATATATATATATATATATATATATATATATATATATATAAGACTATGCTGTAGAAATGGCAAAAGACTTTGTCCTTTTCTATCTTGGCGTGGATGGCACTGTGCTAATCCTATGCTTAAATTAAAGACTTTGATAGAAAAGCAGACATTTGAGGTGAGCAGATCTAGAGTGTCGCTGGTGATGAGAGTGCTCTATACAAGAGCTGCTTTCCACCTCAATTGCCGTACCTTTGAAATGTCTTTGCTGTTCTGCAATATTTTTCTCAGTTTTACTTGAAATCTCTTGTCAGTGGCCAGTCACAAGCATAGGAATAGTACACCATTTGTGCTTCATAGGAGCCAATAATGGCAACTCTTACCACTCTGCTTTCAGTGATACGGATGTCATACACAAATCACAACCTTCCATTCATATGGTCAAACCAATGTTGTCCACAGATAGACAAATCCAGAAAACATGTTAATAAAATTGGTTATGCATGTCTCAGGGACCGTCCACAACATGGGCTCTATATACCACAACAATTTACGCTTTCATACGGATGGTATATATAATAATGATGGAGTTCACTTCACAGAGAAAGGCAACAGGGTGTTACTCAACAACTTGAAAGACTGGAACATTTATTTTATTTTATTATTATTTTTATTTTTTTATGTTATGTGTCGCCCCACCACCCTCTCCCGAGTGACTATGGGAGCCTGAAAGAATCTCCTGAACAGATTCAGCCTCAACAGAATCACTGGATCGGCTCTTCAATCCCTCAATTCCCAGCTACCACCTATGCAACCGGTTGCTAGGCAACCAGCAGGCCACCATTCTCCCGGCCTACGACACTGGTGGATCGGAGGCTTTGTCCCCCTCAACTGCTCACCCAGCCAGGCTGCTTAATGCCAGCCGCTGTGCAGCATCAATGAGCCTGTGGCACCCCGACCCTGCTCTCCCATGTGACTTTGGGAGCCTGAACAGAATCTCCTGAACAGATTCTGCCTGAACAGAATCACCGGATTGTCTCGCTAATCCCTCACCACCTAGCTACCACCTGCCCACCGCCTCACCTACCCCCAGGCTAGTTAGTGCCGATGGCACCCCGAAGGCAAGTCTGTCTGTACCCATCTGTGCACCAACTGCGCCTAGAACGCCTGGTCTACCAACCATCCACCGCTACTCCAGCTCTGCTCTCTATGGAATGGACCCAGGATGCTTCAGCACCCTCTGCGGCACCCGCTCACACATTGACACACATTGACACCGAACGATCCTTCAACTGCCGCCACTGACACTTCACCTGCGATTTCACTGAAACACCAACCTCCTGAAATACCACTGACTACCAGCTATGCTATGATGCATGCAATCAATGTCAGTTCCCTGACCAAACAAGCAATCGAACTCTGGGACACCATCACCAACGCCAGCCCTGATGTAGTATTCCTCACTGCGAACTGGATCAAGGACACCTCAGCCCCCGACATAGCCACCGCCACTCCAACTGGCTACAAAATGACCCACCGGGACCAGCCATTCTTGGAGGAGGAATTGTAATCTTCCAAAAGGACACCATCAAGCTCACCACCTCTGGCGACCCCCCTCACTAGACATGGATCATCTCACATTCCACCTCTAAGCCAATGCACACTCAACCATCAGAGGTACCGTCACCTACAGACCACCAGGACCGACCCCCCTTCTACAAATCCATTCCCGAAATTATTTTTCCCCCTTGCCTTGGAATCCAGATATTACTCCTTCCTCTGCAACTTCAACTTCCACCTCGAAGACCCCTCAGACACCAACTTGGCCCCCTGCTAGATTCACAAACAATCTAGGCCACAAACAGATCATCACCAACCCCATGCGCACTCCCACCCACACCCTCAACCCCATCTTTACATCCACTGACAAAATACGGTTCAGCCTCACAACTAAACACACCTGGACGGACCACAGCTTCATCCATTTCACCATCACTGTTAACTGACAGGACACCGTCACCATGCCCCCCCACTTCCCGCCACAGCTGGAACACCATTACCGATTCCCAATGAACTGCCACCCTCCACATATCCGTCAGCATCAATCAAGCCCCCACCCACCTAACTGAATGGAACAGCACTTGCACCGACTCTATCGCATCCGTCAAAGCCCTCAGCAACAGAAGAACCAAGAAGCATGACAACTAGTTCACTCCCGAACACTAGGCCGAAAAATGGAAATGCAACCTCTAGAAGGAGGCTGGTGCACCAACAAAGACACACATGACTTTACAGCCTTCAAGTTAGCCACAAATCGTACCACCACACCATCAAAGAAGCAAAGCAAGCCACACTCACCACCTGCCTCCAGTTCACCAACTGCACCAAAGAATTATGCCACATTGTCAGAGAATTCTCCTCCCCAGACACCATTGAAAAGACCATCCAGCTCTCCTAGTTCCTCTGCAACTCATTTGTTAACTGCTTCTACACTGAGATAGCCAACATCTACAAAAGCTTAGAACCCCAAATACCACAACCGGACGTCTCTGCTCTTACTACCATCCTTCCGCACTACTTCCTGACCGACTAGACATCTCTCAGTGCTGAAACCACTACATCCATTATATACTCCACCCATTCCAGAGCTCCAACCAACCCCTGCCCCCACCATGCCTTCAACATTGGACACAAAGAGATTGGACTACAGCTTACTAGCATCATTAACTCGTCATTCAGAACCACCACATTCCAGGAAACCTGTCAGCACACCAAAGTCAAACCACTTCTGAAGAAACCCTCAGCGGACCCATCCGGCCTCAAGAACTACCTCCTCTCTTCCCTTTCTTGGCCAAGGTAGTGGAGAAAACTGTCAACCACAAACTCACAGACTACCTGGAATCCAACCACCTGCTCGACCCTTCACAATCCAGCTTCTGGTCGAACCACCTCCAGAGCTATCTTTGGCTGTGGCAAGTCATCAGTCCTGATCCTCATCGACCTGTCAGCAGCCTTCGACACAGTCTTCCACCACCTCCTCATCCAAAGGCTTCACCACATCAGCATCTATGGCAACGTCCTCAAGCTACTATCCTCATTTCCCACCAGATGTTCTCAAAGAATCTGCCTCCCACCATAGACCTCTGACCCCAAGAACATCATCTGCGGTGCTCCTCACTCAGCCTCACACTGTTCAACATTTACATGGCTCTGCTGGCACCCATCACTCACAGCCACAGTCTCAACATCATCCCCCATGCCAACAACACCCAACTCATTCTCTCCCTCTAAGAAGACACAGACAACACTAGAGCAAACTTCCAGAACACCATGACCAACATTGCCGACTGTTTGAGAGGCAATCTCCTCTTTGGAAGACCCCCCTCACTGTGGGATGACTCCTGGTGGCACTCCACCCTCAAACCAGCAACCACCTCACCACCCACACCCACAACCTCGGTATCATCTTGAACAGCAAACTCTCCATGAGATGACAGTACAACTTGGTTGCCTCCACCTGCTTCAACACCCTCAGAATTCTCCGCAAATTCTTCAGATGGATCCCAAATGACACCAAGGGAACCATCACATAAGCCCTCATCACCAGTCGACTTGACTACGGGAACACCTCTACTCCGGAACCACCCCCTTCCCCCTCATGAGCCTCCGAACAATCCAGAATGCAGCAGCAAGAATCATGCTAGACTTACCCAGACAATCCCACATCACCTCCTACTTCCGCAGCCTGCACGGGCTCCCCCTCAAGAAGAAATGCTAATTCCAGCTGCTCATGCACGCCTACAAAACCCTCCACACCATGGGACTAGAATACCTGAACGGACGCCTCACCTTCCACCATCCCACCAGACACCTGCGGTCAGCCTTCCTGGCCCTCGTCACCACCTGCTGCATTTATCGTACCTAAAGTGGAGAATGTTCCTTCTCCCACCTCACCATGAAGGGCTGGAATGACCTCCCCATCCATTTCCGAACCTCTAACTCCCTCGTCGAATTCAGGAGTCACCGGAAGACCTGACTGTTCTAGTAGCACCGCCCCACAGAGCGCCTGTATACTCCTCGAGGTAATTAGCATGCTCAAATATTCTGATTGATTGATTGACTGAATGATTTACCAATTTATAAAGCACATGGCTACACTAGGGCTTCTCAGTGCTGGAGAAAAAATAGTGGAGCACCAAGAGCGAATGGCTTCAAAGGGAAAATTATTAGGGGTGGAGCAGAGCCTTAAGCATTTTTCTGGAATGAGGTTCATTGTCTAGGCATCTTAACTCTATGGGTAACAAATTCCATAGTTTAGGAATGAGGTGAGAGAAGGACCATCCACTTTACCCGGATTTGTGAATTCTGGAAAATTTCAGGAGCTGTCCTGTGGTGGACTTTCAAATCCTAGAGGGCATGTAGATGGTGACAAGCATCCTGACCATGGCGGGGCCTTTGATGTTGAGCCCTCTATGTGCCAAGCAAAGCATTTTGAATTTATCCTCTCTTCATTGGGAAGCCAATGTAGTGAGGCTATGGCCTCCTTAACTGAGGAAGATTTAGGGATCTTGTATAGAGTCTTTGCAGCAGCATTTTGGACAACCTGTGGCCTGTTTATGGTATATTTTGGGGGACCTACGTAAAGTGAGTTGCCATACCCAACCAGGACAAAACCAAGGATTGGACAATAATTCTTCTTGATACACTTGGAATGAGATCTAAGATTTTACATCACATTCTGAGAGCACCTGAGCAGTCAGACACAAGCTTTTTTGCCTGTTCATCCATGGAAAGGGATTTATCTACCACATTCCAAGACTTTTTTAGGGGTGGCGGGATGAGAGTTTTGCCAAAACATTCAGGCTAATCAACTGCTGGCTGTATGGCTAGTCTGTTTCCAAGGATCATGGGCTCTGTTTTTCCCCATTAAATTTTAAGCAACAGTTTGTCATCTATTTGGAAACTTTTTCCAGGCAGGGAGGCAGATGGTGCTGCAGTGACCTCTTCACAGGAGAAAGGGATACAACCAGTGGTGTTTCATCAGTGTAAGAGACTATTGATGGTCCGAATTCCTGCACAATATCAGCCAAAGGGCAATAGTACACGTAAAAAAGTGTGGGACTGAGGGCCGAGCCCTGTGGCACGAACACTTCAGTGGTAGGACATCAGAGGAACAGCAGTTCTCACAGATTTGGAAAGATCTATCCTTAAAAAATGAGCTAATCCAATTAAGCGCAAAATTCTAAATTCCTGCTTTACTCGGTCTATTAGTAAGTTTCACAATGTCAAACATATCGAACTGTAAACTTATATCTCGTAGGATTATAGCAGCGATTCCTCCCAGATCGATCATCATTGTTAGCTCCTCTGTTACTGCTAGGAGGACATTCCCATGCAGTGTTGGGGCAAAATCCCATCTGAGTGATGTGCAGGAGCTGATTTCCTTCGAGATAGGCTGAAAGAGTTTGATTGACATATTTTTTTCAATATCTTCCCAATAGCAGGGAGCATAGAAACTGGTCTATAATTCCCTGGACAAGTGGTGTCGAGGTGAGGTTTCTTTAAGCAAGGGCTTACTTACTGCATGTTTCCACTTCAAAGGTACGATTCCAGTGAAAAGAGAGGAATTGAGAAGTTCCAATAAAGTAGGAAGAATTACTTGCATTCGTTGAGACAATATGTTTGAAGGAGTGGGGTCCAGTGGAGAACCTGAATTAACCTTACTGATTAATGCAAGTAGGCACTCCTCAGTGATGGAGGGGAAGGACATAAACACAAAGGCTCTATTCAGAGCTACCCCTTTTCCGAAACACTGGTCTTTTTTCTTTTTAAATCCTTTTTAAAGATTTTTTTATTTGATCAGATCTGTCACGGATTCACAAACCGAAACCACACATTCGATACAATGCAGCACATTTAGGATATACTTGTATGGGTGTGTGAGTACCTTTATGGGTCAGTGAGTATATTTAGCATTGCCTGTCTGTGCCTGTGTGCCTCTATGAGTGTCTGAGTGGGCTTCTCAGTAGGTGTGTTATTGTGTGAGTAGGTCTGCGAGTGGGAGTATGAGCGTGTGAGTGAGTCTGGGAGTGGGTGTAGTGGGTGTACCAGTGTATGAATGGGTGTGTGAGTGAGTCTGTGAATCGGTCTGTGAGTGGGTGTGTGGGTGTCTGAATGGGTCTGAGTGGGTGTGTGAGTATCTAAATGAGTCAAATCAAATCAAATCAAATTTAGCTTTATTCGATTTATCTGGAGAAATCATAAAAGCATACAAATACATTTTATACAACAATTTTAAAAAGTTTTCCCCATCGAGATATTTATAAAAAAACTATAAAACAGTTTTCCATTTGTAAAAAGTCAATGATGAAAATGAAAATATGGCCGGGAGCCTCATGTTAAAGCGGCTATTAAAATTTAAACATGTAAGGTTTACATCATAGAGTTTCTGTATTTCATCACTGACGTTAAAAAGCGAGAAACAACAAAGATGACATACACCTCATCAAGCAAGAGTAACTTCAGATATGCATCTTTACATGTTCTTATGCCCCAGCGTTTAAGGAGTGGTAAGAGGAACAATTTCCTTGGGGCAGAATACAGATTACAGAAGAACATAATGTGAATATTACTTTGTAATGAATGATCATCGCATGGGCAAATTAGATTCGGCGAAATCCAATCGTTTTGTTTTGGAAGAGTGACCATACGGAAGAAAGTGCCTAACCGCAGCCTAGTAAGAAGCATACGAGGATAGGGTGCAGTTTCAATCCTGAGGTACAATTGTAAACCTTCATTAGGGGTGATTTTTTGGTAACTCAGGGTGGTATTTTTGAGTTTCTCGGTGTCCCATCTGACACTTTCCAGGTGTGTAATTAAAAGTTTTTTGAGCGCTGGCCTAGAGAGATGTTCTAGGGACTCTGGGTCATCATAGTATTCAGGATGTCCAATTTTAGAGAACATCAGCCGGACGTGTCGTAACCATTTGATTTTGGGTGCAGCATCCAGGTTCATACAGTCCGTGATGAGTTCTCTATTAAACTGGCATTCCATAGTGGTCCAGATTTTGTGCCAAAGCAAACACGGTGATAGCTTTATAGTGTCGCTAAGGTATTTAAGGCCAGTCTCAATATGGGTAATAAAAGTTGAGGTAAATTTGCTCACACCTAGTAAATAGCGAATAAAAAGATTCTCACAAGTTTGGAGTGAGGACACATTTTCAAAGCCCCATAGGCCTGCTCCATAAGTGACTGTCGCTACACACTTAGCTTGGTAGATCTGTAACATCTCGGCAGTTGGTTTGCCCCCAATTTTGGCTGCAAAAGTTCTCAGAGCCCCAATAGCACGAGTAAAGGCAAGCTTCCTAGCAGATACTGCATGTTTCCAAGCTCCTTTCCTCTCGAATACAACACCCAAATAACAAAAAGTGTCTGTACTCTCAATTCTTTGCTCGTCAAGATGTATCGAGCATTGTGGCTTTTTGTTTTTTTGGGTGCATGGCATGGAGAAAGTTTTAGAGATGTTCACTTTCAGATTTCTTTTCCCCATGTAGGATGAGAATTCAGTTACCGCTCTTTGCAACCCTACCTTGGTCCTGGACATAATTGCCGCGTCGTCGGCATATAATAGGATGGGTACAGGCCTACCATTAACGGCTGGGTAGTCACTTGGCTGATTTATTAGATGCTCTACGATAGAGTTAATATAAAAGCTAAATAGAAGGGGCGCAAGTATGCAGCCTTGCCTAACCCCTCTATTTATAGCAAATTTCTGAGTACATTGCCCCTGGGTCCCGAACCTCACTCTGGCACCGGCATCTCTGTACAGTTCTTTTATAAATACGACAATGGTAGGATCCACCCCAATATGTTCCAATGTTGACCAGAGCTGCAGATGATCCACACAATCAAATGCTGAGCTAAGGTCAACAAATGTGACAAACAGGTCCCCTTTTTTGGCCTCGGTATATTTGGACATCAATAGGGAGAGATTTAAGCATTGTTCCTGGGTACCCAGTCCCTTTCGGAAACCGTATTGAAGCTCCGAAATGACCTTTTTTTCTGTCTCCCAGTGCTGGATTCTCTTAAGGACGATCCTTCCTGCGATTTTCATGAGGCCGTCCAATAAGGATATAGGACGGTAGCAAGCAGGATCGTCCCTGTTTCCCTTTTTAAAAATGGGCACTACAATTGCGTCTGACCAGGTGTTAATTAAGCCGCATTTGTTTCCCATATTTAACACGTTAGTTAACAGGGGAGCCCAAAATTCAAGATTTGTTTTATAAAGATCCACTGGTGTGTGGTCGGGGCCAGGGGCTTTCCCTGAGGGGCTTTCCCTGATTGCATTTTCAACTTCTGAGGTGGTAAAAACCAGATCAATTGGGTATGGGGATGCTGGGTGGTCACTTGACAGATAATCCTGGGTTGGTTTATTCAAGGATGAGATTACCTTTTGGTGGTTCTTGGTGTCCCCCTGGCTATTGGTGTAAAGTTTGCCATAATGTTCTACCCAGAGCTCTGCCGTGATTGCTACATCCATGCAGTTGTCCGTATCATTAGTATTATATACTGATCTTATAACTTTCCAGAAGAGGTTAGTGTCCTTGTTCCTGGCAGCTTCCCCCAAAGCTTCCCAGGCCTCCCTTTTCATCGTTGCTTTCCGGTGATTAATTTCCCTCCTGTACTCACGTCTAGCCTCGGAAATTTGAACCCTATTTCTCGGAATGATTCTTAAAGCTTTCTTCAAATTCTTTAGGGCGACTGTGCACCTGGAATCAAACCACCCGCCTGCATGTTTCCCATTCTTTTTATAGCTCTTGGTTAAAATATTTTTTATATACAGTTGGATATTAGCAAAAGCTGCCATAATTGCCTTAGGATCAATATCTACCTCTAAACAGACAGATATGTCTGCAAAGCAAGATGATATGAGGTTGTGAAAGAAGATTATAGGGTTCAATTTCTCCCACTTTATCACATAGCCATTTATCTTTGTTAAGGTAACCTCTAGTGGATAAAGTGTACCACTAGATTCCTTTACTTTCTCATCTGAGAGCCTAAGCCCAAAGGTAATAGGGTAATGATCACTCATTGGGTCGTCCCCTATCTCCCAAAAAGTTAGAAAGTTGGGTTTAGTGGGGGATATCAGTGCAAAGTCGATTGTAGTTTCACAGCCTCTTCCATTGTATGTTGGGGCAAAGGGAACTGGGGGGGAGCATGCCTGATTAACGAAGGTGAGATCAAAAGAGAATATAATACTGTTTAGGAGAGACCCCAGATTGGTGTGTGAGAAATGGAGAGGGCCATCCTCCTCATGATCTGTAAGGCCGCACAAACCTAACTCAGAAGATGGGCAGATGGCACAGTTAAAATCTCCCACCCAAAGAACTGTATGGTCTCCCGTGTTTTGATCCCTCACTTTATGGATGTGATTAGACATTTTATTCAAAATCAATTCCATTTCGTTTGCTGGCATATTGTTATAAAAATTCACCAGTATAATCTTTTGTGTGGTGCCCCATTTAAATGAAAGAATTTGGAAATATTGGTCAGAGTGGAAGTTATATACCTTTATATCCCCTACATTCGAGGTGTATATGCACAGACCCCCTTTATTTCGGCCCTGTGGAGAGGGCACAGCGGGTGAGTGAAATGTTCGATACCCCATAATGTGCCTTTCCTCTGCAAGCCAAGTTTCTTGCAGGCAGAGTATACCATGCTTCTGCACGGTCTCCAACCAGGGTGTGTGCATGATATTTTTGCCCAGGCCTGCTACGTTCCAGGATAACAGTGAGTGCTTTAATTCACTAACTTCCTGATGTGTTTGTCCCACGTTCCCCATTACGCCTACCAGGGCTTGGGAATGTGCCCTATCTAGATGTTGTGTGGCCTGCACTGATAGGGGGCGCTGAAGAGGGCAGGGTTGTTCCACCACCAAATGAGTTGGATTGTTGACATTAAGGGGTGATTTATCACTACTACTGCCATTCGTTGAGTGATTTTGGTCGCTCGACCGGGGTAGCAGATCAACGGTTCCCAGTCAATCCACCTGATCTAGGCATTCAAACCTGTTCATAGTGGGTGCTCCTTCCCACCAGCTGTTAGTGGGTTGCCATCCCTGCCCGTGCCCCTTCCCTCTCTGATTGTGGGCTATAGTCCAGGCCCCATGACACTCTACTACCTGTTTCGGGGGGTAAAAAAAGGTAAGGGGTTTAGTGACAATTGCTTGTTTGGTCGCATATAGGTCCCATGTGGTAATGAGATGGGCAGTATGGGGGTCTGCAAATGACACCACGATGCAGTCTCCTGGTATTGATTTATAAGTGCGACCCACCCATGGGACTCTCCTGGCCATTAGGACCCTACCCCTGTTGTTGTGAGGGAGCTGCCTATTAACATTTAGCCAGTGGATCACTTTGTTCTTTAAGGACCACTGGGTTTCCACAGTGTCAGCGTCAAGCGAAGGAACCCCAGCCAAGATAACAACATAGGGTCCGGCCTCAGGAGGGAGGTCAATATAGCCTCCGCGAAAATTCTGATAATTTTGGTTTAAGTAAGGTCTGCGCTCTAAAAGGGGAGTGATAGGGTTGCTTGCCTTCTGGTCAGCTCTAGAAGAAGATTTAGGCTGCACCTTTTTTTTGTAGGATTCTTTCTCTAATATTGGTGGCTTAGATGATGGGGGGTCAGCGACACTTGCAATTGTCCGGGGTTTAGGGATTGGAGTAGGTTTGGGTAATGGGGGAGGTAATGATGAGGACAAAATTAAGGGGGCATGGGGTGCCTCCATAGAGGCTTGAGCCATTTGAATGCCAGTGTCACCGGCTGGTACAGGTTGGAAGCCATCATTTCTAGCCTGAGGAGCACCCTCAGTAATTTGAGGGTATGTTGCTTCTAGCTGTTTTAGGCTAAGTGTGGCCAGGGATACTAAGGTTTTGTCCATTTCAAGAAGGTGATTCTCAATACGTGACAGTCTGAGTTCAAGAGGTGTCAATAATTGTTTTAAGGTAACCCAGACTGTTTTGAGAAAATCATCATCATGACCCGCTTTATCAGTGTCCCTCCCTGGCTCATTTTGCCCTCCCCTTGTTAAGTTATCGCCAAGGACGGCAGGATTCTCTAAAACAGGGGCAGTAACAGAGTTAGAATAGGTAAGATTACTATCACCCCCTGTAAGCTGAGTAGGTGGAGGTGGTAATTGTTTAGGCTCCCCTGTATAAGGCAGGGTTCTTCTGTGATTGAAAAACTGCTGCCTTGCAATTTTAGCTTTCTTGCGAGCATGGAGAAGTTTTGCATAGTTTTTCTTTTTCAGACCTTGGCGATGTAGGTTTTTGCTTTTTATTACAGAAAAAGAGGGAGCTGGAATGTCTGGCCAAATGGTAAGATTTCCCTGTTCAGTAGGCAATTTGCCCTCACTAGATTTGGAAATCGTGGGTGAGAAAATAAAAGAGGAGTCTAATGGTAAGGGAGAGGCGGGAACAGGGGGATGATGAACGTCAGCGAGAATCAACAGGGGAGGGGGGCATGAAAGCTGTTGGGGGGATACAGCAGACGCAATGTTTCCCAAGGAAGATTTTTTAGAGTTAGTGAATGTTTGGGAGAGTCTGCGGGCAGCATCTAGCTCGATAGAAACCCTCTTCTGCATTTTTGTTATTTCGGCATCTATGGCCAAGTTAGTTTTTACTAGAAAATCATCCAAGGTACCATTTGTCTTAGTTAAACCCAGCGCAGTCTTACTGCGACTCCCCCGAGTACACATAATGTATGACAGTTATAATTTCTGTGGAGTACTCACTAATCTCAGAGTCCAGGCACGATAACAATTGCAAGAACCAAGGGGGGAGGGCCAGGCCAGTCCTCTTAGTCCTCGAACGGCCTCAAACGGTCCCGCCCTTGTCCCGGGCTTCTCCCGGCGCCCTCCCGCGCGCTCCCGCGCAGCGGGGATGTTACTGTGCTTTTATGTCTATGAGGCTGATGGAAAAAGGGGGTGGAGCCGGCAGGGAGAGCAGCCCAGGTGGTAACGGGCGCGCGGGGGCTCCTGGTCCTCGGAGTCCCCCGCTAGAAGCTCGCAGCCCTGCCGGTCAGTAGAAACGCCCAAATCTCCTCTACAGGGTCACGTAGAAAGGCTGTCAGCCGTGCAGCGGGACCCGCGAAGCGGGTCCGGCAAGTCGCAGCGGCAAACAGCGGCAGCAAGGAGCAGAACCCACCCGCAATCCGAGGTGAGGTTAGAGTCTTCCGATTTTGCCCAAAGGAGTCCGCTTGACCGGGGTTGCGCCGCCGGTTTTGAAGGAAGGATGGGGGTGGAGCCGGCAGGGAGAGCAGCCCAGGTGGTAACGGGCGCGCGGGGGCTCCTGGTCCTCGGAGTCCCCCGCTAGAAGCTCGCAGCCCTGCCGGTCAGTAGAAACGCCCAAATCTCCTCTACAGGGTCACGTAGAAAGGCTGTCAGCCGTGCAGCGGGACCCGCGAAGCGGGTCCGGCAAGTCGCAGCGGCAAACAGCGGCAGCAAGGAGCAGAACCCACCCGCAATCCGAGGTGAGGTTAGAGTCTTCCGATTTTGCCCAAAGGAGTCCGCTTGACCGGGGTTGCGCCGCCGGTTTTGAAGGAAGGATGGGGGTGGAGCCGGCAGGGAGAGCAGCCCAGGTGGTAACGGGCGCGCGGGGGCTCCTGGTCCTCGGAGTCCCCCGCTAGAAGCTCGCAGCCCTGCCGGTCAGTAGAAACGCCCAAATCTCCTCTACAGGGTCACGTAGAAAGGCTGTCAGCCGTGCAGCGGGACCCGCGAAGCGGGTCCGGCAAGTCGCAGCGGCAAACAGCGGCAGCAAGGAGCAGAACCCACCCGCAATCCGAGGTGAGGTTAGAGTCTTCCGATTTTGCCCAAAGGAGTCCGCTTGACCGGGGTTGCGCCGCCGGTTTTGAAGGAAGGATGGGGGTGGAGCCGGCAGGGAGAGCAGCCCAGGTGGTAACGGGCGCGCGGGGGCTCCTGGTCCTCGGAGTCCCCCGCTAGAAGCTCGCAGCCCTGCCGGTCAGTAGAAACGCCCAAATCTCCTCTACAGGGTCATGTAGAAAGGCTGTCAGCCGTGCAGCGGGACCCGCGAAGCGGGTCCGGCAAGTCGCAGCGGCAAACAGCGGCAGCAAGGAGCAGAACCCACCCGCAATCCGAGGTGAGGTTAGAGTCTTCCGATTTTGCCCAAAGGAGTCCGCTTGACCGGGGTTGCGCCGCCGGTTTTGAAGGAAGGATGGGGGTGGAGCCGGCAGGGAGAGCAGCCCAGGTGGTAACGGGCGCGCGGGGGCTCCTGGTCCTCGGAGTCCCCCGCTAGAAGCTCGCAGCCCTGCCGGTCAGTAGAAACGCCCAAATCTCCTCTACAGGGTCACGTAGAAAGGCTGTCAGCCGTGCAGCGGGACCCGCGAAGCGGGTCCGGCAAGTCGCAGCGGCAAACAGCGGCAGCAAGGAGCAGAACCCACCCGCAATCCGAGGTGAGGTTAGAGTCTTCCGATTTTGCCCAAAGGAGTCCGCTTGACCGGGGTTGCGCCGCCGGTTTTGAAGGAAGGATGGGGGTGGAGCCGGCAGGGAGAGCAGCCCAGGTGGTAACGGGCGCGCGGGGGCTCCTGGTCCTCGGAGTCCCCCGCTAGAAGCTCGCAGCCCTGCCGGTCAGTAGAAACGCCCAAATCTCCTCTACAGGGTCACGTAGAAAGGCTGTCAGCCATGCAGCGGGACCCGCGAAGCGGGTCCGGCAAGTCGCAGCGGCAAACAGCGGCAGCAAGGAGCAGAACCCACCCGCAATCCGAGGTGAGGTTAGAGTCTTCCGATTTTGCCCAAAGGAGTCCCTAAATGAGTCTGTAAGTGAGTGTGTAAGTGTCTGAGTGGGTCTGTGAGTAGATGTGTGAATATCTCTAGATCTGTGAGTGTTTGTATAAGTATTCAGTAGGCTGTGGTTGGGTGCATTAGTGTTTGTGTGGGTATGTGAGTAAGTGTGTGAGTGTCTGAGTGGGTCTGTGACTAGATGTCTCAGTGTCTGAATACATCTGTGAGTAGGCGTGAGAGTGTCTGAATGGGTCTCTGAGTGGGTGTCAGTGTCTGAGTGGGTCTATGAGTGGGTGTGTGAGTGTCTGAGTGGGTCTCTGAGTAGGTATTTGAGTGTCTTTGTGGGTCGGTGAGTGGATGTTTCAGTGTCTGAATGTATCTGTGAGGGGGTGAGTAAGTATATGAGTGGGTCTGTGAGTGGGTGTGCGAGTGTCTGAGTGGGTCTGTGAGTGGATGCCTCAGTGTCTGAATAGGTCTGTGAACAGGTGCGTGAGTGTCAGTTTGGGTCTGTAAGTGGGTGTGTGAGTATCTTTGTGGGTCTTTGAGTGGGTGTGTGAGTGTCTGTATGGATCTGTGAGTAGATGTGTGAGTGTCTGATTGGGTCTGTGAGTGTGTGTGTGAGTATCTGAATAGGTCTGTGGGTGGGTGTGTGAGCATCTGTGTAGGTCTGTGAGTGGGCATGTGAGTGTCTGCATGGGTCTGTGAGTGGGTGTGTAAGCATGTGAGTGAATCTATGAGTGGGTGTGTCAATGTCTGAATGGGTATGTGAATGGGTCTGTGAGTGGGTCTGTGAAGGGGTGTGAGAATATCTGAATGGGTCTGAGTGGGTGTGTGAGTATCTACGTTAGTATGTAAGTGAGTGTGGTAGTGTCTGTGTGGGTCGGTGAGCCAGTGTGTTAATACATATATGGCTCTGTGAGTATGTGTGTGAGCATTTGAGTGGGTCTGTGACTAGATGCCTCAGTGCCTGAATTGGTCTGTGAGTTGGTGTGAGAGTCTCTGTGTGGGTCTGTGAGTGGGTATCCTAGTATCTGAATTGGTGTGTGAGTGGGTGTATCACTGTCTGAGTGGGTCTATGATTGGGTATCTCAGTGTCTGAATAAGTCTGTGAGTGAGTGTGTCAGAGTTTTGTGAGTGGATCTGTGACTGTATGTCTCACTGTTTGAATGGGTCTGTGCGTGCGTGAGTGAGTTTTGAGTTGGTGTGTTAGTGTCTGTGTGGATCTGTGAGTATAGGAATAGTTCTGTGAGTGGCTTTGTCAGTGCCTGAGTGGGTCTATGTGTGAGTGTGTGAGTGTCTGATTCGGTCTCTGTGTGGGTATTAGAGTGTCTGTGTAGATTGGTGAGTTGGTGTCTCAGTGCCTGAAAGGCTCTGTGAGTGGGTGTGTGAGTGTCTGGGCAGGCCTGTGAGTGGATGTGTGAGTTTCTGAGTGTGTTGTGGCTGGGTGTCTCAGTGTCTGAAATCGTATGTGAGTGGGTGTTTGAGTGTCTAAGTGGATCTGTGACTGGAAGTCTTTGAGTCAGAATAGGTCTGTAAGGGGGTGTGTGAGTGTCTGAGTGGGTCTGTAAGTGGGTGTGTAAGTGCATATGTGGGTCTATGAGAATGTATATAAGTTTTTGAACAGGTCTGTGAGTGAGCATGTGAGTGTCTGTGTCTGAGTGCAGATATTGTTTCCAAAGTTTACAGCAAAATTCAAGGACCCACCGCAATTTTACACGGTGGCCAAGCTGAGCATCACAGCAGATTCACAAAATCATGCAAGTGAAAAAACCCATAATTTTGGGGCAATTTCTTATCAATTATGGGTCTCTCACAGACCCTTATATTGCAACCATAGGATCAGGGAACCTCTACCCTGACCCCTTCAATTACTTTCCATGTGTATTTTCACCAGGACCATTCTACAATATCTAAAATGGCAGCAGCAACTTCTATTCAGGTTGCTGCAAGCTAATCATAGCATTGGTAGTGGTGCACAAATCCATGTAGCTACTGCATGGGCTCCACGATGGATCAGTTTCCATAGATATACAAATTTGTTTTTCCTGTAATATCTCAAAAACTACTGAACATATTTACACCAAATCACAAAAAGCAGACTCTATCATCCTGCTATGTTCCTGGAATCTCAAGGGTCTGGTATCTAGAACATAGCAGGATGATCCTGGAAATGATAGAGTTCTGTCTCAAAAACAATATCTTCATGTTCAACTGTACTCTTTACTGCCAAACCATGGAGACCGCGATGGGATTTTGCTTTGCTCCCAGCTTTGCCAATCTGTTTATGGGAAGCTGGGAGGAGGACATTTTCTCTGATTCCAATTTCCAGAATGACCTCATTCATGTATCGATGTGGCTACGCTACATCGATGACCTGTTTATCGTCTGGGTAGTTTCCTGACATGAGGCTCAGTTGTTCATTGAAAATTTCAATGTCAATGATCGGAACATCAAGTTGAGAGGCAACATAAGTGACAAGGCAACAGAGTACCTAGATGTCAGATTAGAGATCAAGCACCATCAAGTCCATATATCTCTATATAGGAAATCGACAGCTGAAAATAGTGTGCTCCATGCCCTCAGCAGCCATCCAGAGGCTCTCAAGTGGAGAATCCCCTACGGGGAGCTGCTGAGGGCTAAGAGAAATTGCAACACTGAGGAAGCATATCAACTAGAGAGTGACACTATGGTTGAATGCTTTAGGGAGAGGGGTTACCCGAATTGGGTGCTCAAGAAAGCCAAAGAGATGGCTGACGCTATGGACAGATCTCTGACCATTGTTGACACATCTGATCCTGATACTAAGAGGGATGGTGGAAAAACTAGAATGATCATGACTTTCAGCTCAGACTCGAGAGGCATCAAACGCATTCTGACACAAAACTGGAACATACTGAAAAATGGCAATATCATTGGGAATACTCTTCTGGATAGACCTAATGTCTCATACAGGAGAGGCAAAAGTGTGAGGGACCTGCTAGTACACAGTGATATCACCATCTATCCTGACAGAAACCTACATGGCCTCAAGGGTTTTTTCCCTTGCGGGCATTGTAAGGCCTGTAGAAACAGCGAATTCCGCAACCACATTGAATACAACGGGGTGAGGAAAGAAATAACACAATTCCTCACATGCAGCTCCACTTTTGTCAATTATGCTATAGAGTGCATGTGCAATCTTTGGTACATCGGATCCACCACACTGATGGCCAAGAAACACATTCTAGAGCATTACAGAACTATCATTCACTGTGACCAAAAATACCCTGTTGTATGTCACTTTCAGGACAGACACTGTTCCAATGCATCTAGTCTCTGTTTCCTCATTTTAGAACAAGTGAACAAAGGGTCCCGTGGTGGCAACAGGCTTCTTGCACTAAGACAGAGGGAGTCTAAACATATCATTAACCCCTTGGGGATGCGGGGGGGGGAGGCACAGCGCCCCGGTGCTCATGACGAGCTGAGTTCGGCACGGCCACACCCGTTTCTTTAGAGCGCTCAGCACAGCGGGCTAATTTGCCCCGCGTGCAAGCGTTGCGGCCGTTATGACGAGCTCGGATCGTCATGAGCACACTGCCACCGTGGCTCATGACGAGCTGAGCTCGTCATGAGCCTGAGAGGGGTTAACTTCCAAACAAAGACCTCTGGGGTCTTAATCAGGACGAGGAACTAGCTATACAGCTGAAAGAGTAGTGTTTCCTTACATGGAATATGAGGAGAATAATTCCACCTTCTTCATCCCTGGAGGAACATTTTTACTTTTTCTTTTCTCTTCTCTCTGTTCTAGTATGCTTATGTGCTCCTTGCCAGATCCTCGCACATAAGCAGCCGATGGGCAATGTATCCTTATGCTCCCTTGTAATGTCTATAGTGTATACACTTGTTGTTCTGTTCCTCTTCAATGTCCTCCTTTACTGCTGTAGAACAGTAACATTGATTTTATTTGTTTTATGTTCACGGAATATCCTTTGTTTTTGTCGAGGTGGACACTGAATCCACACTTTTTAATTCTGTATTTCTCTGTTCTTGTCTCACACAGGAGGAAGGAAGGGGCCCACTCACCTGTAATCACCGGCACGGGCAGCCTACCCTTTCTACCCCCCTTTCCATTTGGGCACTTCAGCACTTAAGAAAGAATGTATCCTGCATGTGTGACCTGGATCGATTGGGGACAGGGCCCTGTATCCATTACTGAGCACAGCACGACCATGATATTGTATGGACTGTTTGAACTGTTTGGACATTTTCCACACAAAGACTTTTTCCACACTAGTCTGCGGGTACTTGCCCGTCATTTTTTACTTTAGTACTGGTCTCCATACAGGGCACTTGCCCAACGGACTCTCTGTTTTTACCGGAGACCGTTCTCTCAGAGGAATCACTGGCCTGTACATTCTTGCACCCCCTGTTAGGCACCGCCATGTAGGGGTTGTGTTAGGGACTTGCACATCGGCTGTCTACAAGCAGCAATACATGCCACAAGACGTCACTGTTCACTTGGACAAGATCCTCTCCAGTTACACAGTTTATTCCACTGTAATCTGGTCTACTTGGTGTCAAGTATTTTAGACACTGTTAAAGTTTTGTTGCAGCATGGCTATGATCTGTGTTATGTCAAGACCTATAGACGCTAATAAATTTGTGTTGCGGCAAGGGCATGCGCAGTAACAGCAGGCGCCAGGCTTGGGCACGCACATGGTCCGTCCAGTGCAGAACCATAGTGTTCCATGACTATATGCTTATTTTCCTTCCTATGTGGAATGACACTTGCGCGACTTATGGGCATAATTGTGTATTTTAGGCATATGTGACTAGTATGTTACCACTACAACATGTCTGCCATGGATATCGCATTGGTCCCTTTTCTCTTTCCACACTACAGGCTATTAGAGTCTTTCTGGTTTGATGAACTTTTCACGTGATCAAGATTCTTCAGAATCGAAACGAGTTGTGAAATAAACGGTGGATTTTCAGTTCAGTTCAATTAGTTTTTGATCGATTATAAACAATCATAAAAGACACATGTACAAAACACCATTAACAAAAAACCAGAGGAAGCTACCCCTATAAGTTTGTATGTGAAAGACTACAAAAAAGACCTTGTCCCTGTCGTTTCTTATTCTACAATCAAATGATTGCTTTAGAAGGCAAGGGTCACCTCTTTTGTATTACATCAGGTTAACTAGCATTTGGGCAGAAAAGGCAGACAAGATAGAACATCACAAAAACCTATAGTCACTATATATAGTACAATCACTTCAAGAACTTTATATAAAAACTTTTATTCATAAAAATCATGAACCTGGGGCCTCCCTAATGGTTACAATCGGATACACAATTAAAAATACTTGGGTACAATTATTACAAAAAATCCATTTTACAATTTAAAAAAACAGTCTTAAAAAACAGTTGACGCAGCGTTTCGGTGTGCATTGGTTTCTACCTTCATCAGGACTTTACAATTCAAATTAGACTTTAAAATCTCCTTGTTCTTTAGCGGCCTCCCTGCTCCTACGTGAAATCCGAAGTCTTGTAAAAAACTTTAAGACTGTTTTTTAAAATTGTAAAATGGATTTTTTGTATTAATTGTACCCAAGTATTTTTAATTGTGTATCAGATTGTAACCATTAGGGAGGCCCCAGGTTCATGATTTTTATGAATAACAGTTTTTATATAAAGTTCTTGAAGTGATTGTACTATATATAGTTTTTGTGATGTTCTATCTTGTCTGCCTTTTTTGCCCAAATGCTAGTTAACCTGATGTAATACAAAAAAGGTGACCCTTGCCTTCTAAAGCAATCATTTGATTGTAGAATAAGAAACGACAGGGACAAGGTCTTCTTTGTAGTCCAAAACACCATTAAAACAAATTTGTCTTAATAAAACATATAAAAACAACAAATTAAACTAATTAAAATCCATTTACATATCTAGTTCCAAATACATATAGGGGAACTTATGTCATCAAAAATAGATAAGATCATACTGTGAGATGGAACTTCAATTGGGTGTGGTAAAATTAGGCCCAATGTTATAAGCATTTAGTAACTTGAATAAGTTGGAGACAACACTAAAGCTAAAAGACACCTATTATAAGATGGCAAAAAGGTATCAAAATACATACATGGTTACATAATGCCCTGCATCCTAATTCTTCTAATAGCCTAAGTCCAGTTCCAGAATTTTGCCATAGCAACAACTATGACTTCTCTGGTATCAGACTTTAAGATGCGCAAAGCCATTTGGGAGGATCTTGCTCCCATTTGTGCACAAGCTGGCTTGAGCCATTTCCTACGAGATGTCTTATAAGCAGGGCAAACAAAAAGGATGTGCAGCAAGGTCTCTTCCACACAAGGGCAAATATGGCAATATAAATCTAAATCAGTCCCCCAGTTTTTGGTGAACGATTTTATAGGGAGGCTTCCCACTCTAAATTGGTGGTAAAGCTTCCTGTCCCCAAAGCTGGTGATGGTGTCCCAATATGCCTTCAATCTATATTCCATTTTGTGTTCCATAAAGAGGCCTGTTAGGGAGTCTCCATTCACCTTGGAAAACATCTTCTACCATACCAACTCCCTGTATAGAGCCTTAAACTCCATTTTTGCGGGGAAAGAATTCCCTTCAGGGTCCAGCCATAGATGGTTAAGGCCCATGTCCGATAGAGTTACGTTAATCTTATGTAACCATAGAATTCTATTGGATTTATCTGCATCTTTGATATACTTAAGTGCCTGCGCATCAGGAGCCAACTCAGGGGTAGTCCAAAACTGTCGCCAATAGGCAAGAGGTCTAAAGCCTGCTGCCTCTTCAAAAGACGTACATCCCAGATCCATCAGTAACGGGCTTAGTGGGGTGAACTGCGGGAGACCAGTCAGTGCCCTTAGAAACTTATTCTGTGCTTGGACTAGATGTGATAAGTTTTCAAATCCCCAAAGTTCAGCTCTGTAAATGATTGAGGCTTTGACCTTCCCTTGATAAATAGCCATAACCGGAGCGACTGGTTTAGTGAATGATAGACTATGTTCTTTTAGGAGGGCCCCCACTAATTGTTTAGGAGTGTCTCCGCTAATTTGGATTTTCACTTTGACAGAGTTGAGAGCGCGCGGTACAACAACAGACTTTGGAAATACATATATATATTTTCGGAAGCCACCGCTTCACACGTTGGCTCTGGTTTTCATTGGTGTGGGCAGCTACGGTTGCTCATGTGGTGTCTGCCGAGGTATCAGATTAACTAGAGCCCACCTTCACAATCTGGGAAGAAGAGAAGTGATGCTGAGGCCATTCTGCCTCAAACCGGGCCTGATGCACTGTAATTTGGGCCCTCGCTTGATAGACTCTCGGATGCAAGGTTGATGCGGTGAGGGGACTCGAGGGGGGCTTTGTTTCCTTGGACACATCAGGATATCGGCAGTGTCCATCTCCCTGACTCACCTGTACAGATCCATTCAGCTACCTGGTTTCTACTCAACCCATCATCACCCAGCACCGGAACAGTGCATTCTGGGACATGCTGTTCATTACTACACAGTGGACAGCAGTACGGGAGTTGCTATCCACTTGGAAGGAGAGTGATTAGGTTTTAACCAACCAGCACAGGGTGGGACGTATTTCTTCAGGGACTGGGCACACCTCCTGCAATACTTACCTGGCACTGAAGAAGGCTTAATGGCCGAAATGCATTTGCCATCTGCGATTTCCTGAAATAAAGCAGCCTCCTTGATGTTCCCCGCTGTGGCTTCTGCTCTTTTCTTGCAAAGGAGGTATTTGTGGATTTCATTTCTTCAATGTGTTGGCCAGTGACACGTTTTCGGAAGCCCCCGCATCACAAGTTGTCTCTGGTTTTCATTGGCGTGGGCGGCTACGGTTGCTCGTGTGGTGTCTGCCGAGGTATGGGATTAACCAGAGCCCACCTTCACAATCCGGGAAGGAGAGAAGCGATGCCGAGGCCATTCTGCCTCACACCGGGCCTGATGCACTGTCATTTGGGCCCTTGCTTGATAGACTCTTGGATGCAAGGTTGATAAGGTGAGGAGACTCGAGGGGGTGCTTTGTTTCCTTGGACAAATCAGGATATCGGCAGTGTCTATCTCCCTGATTCGCCTGTACAGATCCATCTAGCTACCTGGTTTCTACTCATCCCATCATCATCTGGCACCGGAACAGTGCATTCTGGGACATGCTGTTCATTACTACACAGTGAACAGCAGTACGGGAGTTGCTATCCACTTGGAGGGGGAGTGATTGGGTTTTAACCAACCAGCATAGAGCGGGACGTATTTCTTCAGGGACTGGGCATGCCTCCTGCAATTCTTACCTGGCACTGAAGAAGGCTTAATGGCCGAAATGCATTTTTCCAGCTGTGATTCCCTGAAATAAAGCGGCCTCCTTGATGTTCCCCCGCTGTGGCTTCCGCTCTTTTCTTGCAAAGGAGGTATTTGTGGATTTCTTCAATGTGTTGGCCAGTGACACGTTTTGGGAAGCCCCCGCATTACAAGTTGGCTCCGGTTTACATTGGCGTGGGTGGCTACGGTTGCTCGTGTGGTGTCTGCCGAGGTATCGGATTAACCAAAGCCCACCTTCACAATCGGGGAAGAAGAGAAGCGATGCTGAGGCCATTCTGCTTCACACCGGGCCTGATGCACTGTCATTTGGGCCCTCGCTTGATAGACTCTCGGATGCCAGGTTGATGCGTTGAGGTGACTCGAGTGGGTCCTTTGTTTCCTTGGATGAATCAGGATATCGGCAGTGTCCATCTCCCTGACTCACCTGTACAGATCCATCTAGCTACCTGGTTTCTACTCACCTCATCATCGCCCGGCCCCGGAACAGTGCATTCTGGGACATGCTGTTCATTACTATACAGTGGACAGCAGTACGGGAGTTGCTATCCACTTGGAGGGAGAGTAATTAGGTTGTAACCAACCAGCAGAGGGCGGGACGTATTTCTTCAGGGACTGGGCAAGCCTTCTGCAATTCTTACCTGGCACTGAAGAAGGCTTAATGGCTGAAATGCATCTGCCATCTGTGATTTCCTGAAATAAAGCGGCCTCCTTGATGTTCCCCCGCTGTGGCTTCTGCTCTTTTCTTGCAATGGAGGAATTTATAGATTTCTTCAACGTGTTGGCCAGTGACACGTTTTCGGAAGCCCACGCATCACAAGTTGGCTCTGGTTTTCATTGGAGTGGGTGGCTACGGTTGCTCGTGTGGTGTCTGCCGAGGTATGGGATTAACCAGAGCCCACCTTCACAATCTGGGAAGAAGAGAAGAGATGCCGAGGCCATTCTGCCTCACACCGGGCCTGATGCACTGTCATTTGGACCCTTGCTTGATAGACTCTTGGATGCAAGGTTGATAAGGTGAGGAGACTCGAGGGGGCGTTTTGTTTCCTTGGACAAATCAGGATACCGGCAGTGTCCATCTCCCTGACTCGCCTGTACAGATCCATCTAGCTACCTGGTTTCTACTCATCTCTTCATCCTCTGGCACCGGAACAGTGCATTCTGGGACATGCTGTTCATTACTACATAGTGAACAGCAGTACAGGAGTTGCTATCCACTTGGAGGGGGAGTGATTGGGTTTCAACCAACCAGCACAGAGCGGGACGTATTTCTTCAGGGACTGGGCATGCCTCCTGCAATTCTTACCTGGCACTGAAGAAGGCTTAATGGCCGAAATGCATTTGCCAGCTGTGATTTCCTGAAATAAAGCGGCCTCCTTAATGTTCCCCTGCTGTGGCTTCCGCTCTTTTCTTGCAAAGGAGGTATTTGTGGATTTCTTCAACGTGTTGGCCAGTGACACGTTTTGGGAAGCCCCCGCATCACAAGTTGGCTCTGGTTTACATTGGCATGGGCGGCTACAGTTGCACATGTGGTGTCTGCCGAGGTATCGGATAAACCAAAGCCCACCTTCACAATCCGGGAAGAAGAGAAGCGATGCTGAGGCCATTCTGCCTCACACTGGGTCTGATGCACTGTCATTTCGGCCGTCGCTTGAACGACTCTCGGATGCAAAGTTGATGCGGTGAGGGGACTCGAGGGGGTGCTTTGATTCCTTGGACAAATCAGGATATCGTCAGTGTCCATCTCCCTGACGCGCCTGTACCGATCCATCTAGCTACCTGGATTCTACTCACCCCATCATCGCCCGGCACCAGAACAGTGCATTCTGGGACATGCTGTTCATTACTACACAGTGGACAGCAGTACGAGAGTTGCTATCCACTTGGAGGGGGATTAATTGGGTTTTAACCAACCAGCACAGAGCGGGACGTATTTCTTCCGGGACTGGGCATGCCTCCTGCAATTCTTACCTGGCACTGAAGAAGGCTTAACGGCCGAAATGCATTTGCCAGCTGTTATTTCCTGAAATAAAGCGGCCTCCTTGATGTTCCCCCGCTGTGGCTTCCGCTCTTTTCTTGCAAAGGAGGTATTTGTGGATTTCTTCAACGTGTTGGCCAGTGACAAGCTTTCGGAAGCCCCCGCATCACAAGTTGGCTCTGGTTTACATTGGCGTGGGCGGCTACAGTTGCTCGTGTGGTGTTTGCCGAGGTATCGGATTAACCAAAGCCCACCTTCACAATCCGGGAAGAAGAGAAGCGATGCTGAGGCCATTCTGCCTCACACCGGGCCTGATGCACTGTCATTTGGGCCCTCGTTTGATAGACTCTCGGATGCAAGGTTGATGCGATGAGGGGACTCGAGGGTGTGCTTTGTTTCCTTGGACACATCAGGATATCGGCAGTGTCCATCTCCCTGACTCGCCTATACAGATCCATCTAGCTACCTGGTTTCTACTCACCCATCATCGCCCGGCACCGGAACAATGCATTCTGGGACATGCTGTTCATTACTACACAGTGGACAGCAGTACAGGAGTTGCTATCCACTGGGAGGAGGAGTAATTGGGTTTTACCTAACCAGCACAGAGCGGGACGTATTTCTTCAGGGACTGGTCACATCTCCTGCAATTCTTACCTTGCACTGAAGAAGGCTTAGCGGCCTAAATGCATTTTACCATCTGTGATTTCCTAAAAATAAAGTGGCCTCCTTGATGGTCCCCCGCTGTGGCTTCTGCTCTTTTCTTGCAGAGGAGGTATTTGTGGATATATGTATACATCAACCAAATTTCAGCGAGAAAACCAATGCCACTTGTACTGGCGGGCCGCAGCGGGGTCGTCGGCCCCAATCAATTCCAAATCGTAAACGCCTTCTTAATCATCAAAAGACAACACACTGTGGCCCATTTTCACTTCAGAAGTGACATTTATTGCATGGAAAAATCACCCAACGCGTTTCAAAGCAAGAGCTTGTTGATCATGGCTAAAAGTGTTAGTGAAAACAATAAAGTTATATACAAATTACGTGACATAACCCTCGTGAAAAAGTGAAACCAGACTTCAGTCAAATTAGTCTTTCTTAAATATTCTTTGCAAAATACCTATCTGTACAATTTTAAATGAGTGTTACAGTACTATGCACAAATAAGACTTCGATTTATTTAGATCATTGTCACTTGATCACAAGTAGCGGCAGATAGTTAATTAGCATGAGCATTGCGGCGGTAAAAAACACATTTACCACAATGCACGATCAGCGCATATCCAGTCCCGGGTCAGGATCGTAGAAGGTGGGGGTGACGAAAATGCGCAGACCGCGTGGAACTCTGCCAGCATCTATGTATTTTTGTAAGGTTGTGGCTTCCCACCACTTATTCTGCTCAAGTTTCAGTTACTTCCATAATCTGTCCCATTATGCTTTTTTTCGAAATATTACTGCCACCACTGATTTGCAACTCAACCGACTCAGTGCTGTTGAGTAATGCATGTTTGTCAAACATCTTGCTTGCCTCCTCACTCCTCTTTTTATTCCTCAACACTGATGAAGAATATGGGCTGAGTCAATGCAAGTTTTTCCTTTTAAGTACCTGCTGGGATTTTAACTGATGTTTTTTATCCTAATCCCTTCTTTTTATATGAATTGTTTGTGTATGTTGTAAATGTATTTATATTTAAATTTAATTTGTGCATTTCCTTTAATTATACAGATTGTCAATAGCCTGACCTTTTTTTGGAGGTGATAAAGAGCAAAAGTATCTGCAGTATGATGTTAATACTGTTCCATGATGGCATTGATCTCTACGTGGCACATTTACTGTCATTTGCCCGCTTGGGCTTTATGTTATGTGTGGTGTCCTCCGTAATTACAAAATGGGACTTTAAGCTAAAGAGTAATTGCCCACTTGGGCTGTATGAATTACGTATCTTTAAATTATTCACAGCAGAATTTAGCTGTGAGAAATGACTGCCCATTGGGGCTTGTATATTTTGACAATAGTATCCTTTGATGTTTTAGGATCGATGCCCACTAGGGCTGAATGTATATATGTATATTCTATGGCGGCATAATACGCTGTGATTAGATCAGACTGATATTGCAATTGTATAGTCCAGGTAACTACCGGGATTGGATATGCACTGATCGTGCATTGTGGTAAATGTGTTTTTTACCGCCGTAATGCTCACGCCAATTAACTATGTGCTGCTACTTGTGATCAAGTGACAATGATCTAAATAGATCGAATTATTATTTGTGCATAGTACTGTAACGCTCATTTAAAACTGTACAGACAGTTATTTTGCAAAGAATATTTATGAAAGATTCATTTGACTGAAGTCCGTTTTCACTTTTTCACAAGGGTTATGTCACATGATTTGTATATAACTTTATTGTTTTCACCAACACTTTTACCCGTGATCAAGAAGCTCTTGCTTTGAAACGCATTGGGTGATTTTTCCATGCAATAAATGTCACTTCTGAAGCGAAGATGGGCCAAAGCGTGTTGTCTTTTGATGATTAAGACAGTGTTTGCGATTTGGAATATAAATATATATATATATATATATATATATATATATATATATATATATATATATATATATATATATGTATATATATATATATATATATATATATATATATATATATATATATATATATATATATATATCACCTACTGGCAGCCATAGGAAAATCGCAACATTCTATTCCCAATAACTTTTGCGCAGATTGACAAATCTTAGCAAAATATTTAAAACTGATGGCCCTGTTCAGTCTGCTCCTATCTTGAAAGTTTCCGGGTGATTCGGCAAGCGGGGGCTGAGGAAAAAGGGGGGTCCCAAAATGTGTTTTCGCCATGCAATTTTCCTCAGGAAACGTTAGACACAGCTACAGCCCGGACTGCTGAATGGAATTACACCAAATTTGGCAAAAAGGTAGCCCTTGGTTCAGAAAGAGCCCTTTTTGTTAAATGGTGTAAACCCGTTCAATAGTTTTAAAAATATTAATGGAAAAGAAATACATATATCTGGGCGGAGCCTAACCACAGATTTCATCGTGAGATCTGATTGGCTGTGAGCACTTCATCCAAGAAGTGTTGGCAGCCATCTTGGGACCAATATACATAACAGCACCACATTAAAAATCATTGCAGTTAATAGAAGGTTTTAAGACTTTAGTTACATTACAAATCATCTGTTGATGGTACCATACTCATTTTAGGAATTGTGGTGTGTTCTAAGGTGATTTTACCATGTGAAAAAGCCTTCTGCTTGGATATCATGAACATGTTTGAGAGAAAACTATTTTCTCATGCTTTTGCCACAGAGGTTTGGAAGGTGATCTATAAGCTAAACTGCGAGTATATTTTCTGTAAATTCACATTATCTTTCTCAGTCATGTGAGAATGAAGTCTGACATTCTCAGTAAAACATGTACATCCAACAAGGGCAGAGACTGTCAGTTGATTCCTTTGTGTTCTACTGCAGTTTCCCAGAGTGTTCTAAAGAGCAACTAGAGTGCTAACAGTCCTACTTATGACAAACCTATTGCACACCTGAAGCCATCTTGATTGGAATAAAGTGGTAACTCTTAAAACATTTAATTTAAAAAGGAACAAAATGAGACCCCTCATTTTGCCATGGAAAGTATGTGTAGTGCTGTTGAAAGAACATTTAGGGCACATTTTGAGTGACTTCTCAAATCCTCTTCTATTTCAGCAGCAGACTTCCCTGATGAGCAGTAGCTTTACTACAGTGATCTAATAAGCAACTAGAGTGCTAACATTCTGAATGTATGGCAAATGTGTAACACATCTGAATGCCTTCTTGATGGAATCAAAGTAAAAAACTGAAATTATTTCCTACTGAGGAGACCGTAGTAAATGAGGAAATTAGGAAACTTCATAACAAATAAGTCTCCCAAGATGGCCACCAGAGACAAAAGAGCCCAAATGTGGCACAAATATCACCCAGTGGCATAACAAAACTTGAGGGGGCTCCCCTGCAAAGGACAATGAGGGGCCCCCCCAGCGGCCCGGCCCACCACCTACCACCGTCCACCAATTAGTTATCACTAATCTGCATCTAACATGGGAGTCACGGAGGGCCACAAGAAGGGTGCGCGGGGCTTTTTTACGGGGTCTTTATGGCCGTACAAATGAGCTGTGCCCCCCACCCAACAGAACGTGCATGGCATGTAAAATGTCACCCTCTTACAAACAGATGTTAAAAAAATAAAAATAAATCGTGCTCCTCAAACACAAAGAGTGTCTTGTGTGTGAGTGCACAGCAAAATAAGTGCACGGAGGTTTGTTTACACAATCCTCTGCAGACATGATCATAAGGAGTGATTACGGGTGTCTGGCCGTGCAGGTTTATGGCAAACATACAAGATCCACATCAGCTAATTCGGACGGTAATCATCGCTTCTTCTGTTTAAACCGCTCTATCTGCGCTCTTAATCCCAGCGGGAACGTTACAGAGTAACTGCGTTATCTTGGGATTGTTTTACTCAGCACGCACCACACGTCCTGTTTTACAAGGTTATCCAGTTAGCACTCTCCCATGCATACATAGGACCGCTGAAGGGTTATGTTGAGTGGGGGGGCTCTACAAAGTGTAAGATGGCAGCTGCAGGGGCCCACGTGCCATAGGAGGCACCTGATGCAACAGGTGCCAGCCCTCTTTCTCCATTGGTCTTTGCAACTGCCATTCACATTTTGTTTCCACCCACCAGCATGGGAGCCCACTTCAGGTACCGGTTCTCTTGTATTGTGAGTGATTCTTTTTCCTGATCAGGTGCACATTTACCTAAAACATGCCCCCAGAGTCAGGGCAGGGCGGTTGTGTGGATTTACGGTCCACTTGGTGGAATAAGGCATTGGTCACTCCCAAATAAATTCCAACATAGTTTAGGACATTAATATTTTGATTACACTAGAGTTGTTTTGATCACTTCTATCAAATTTGTGGACAACTCACAAGCACTGCGCCACCACATCTCACTGTTACCTTTGAGAGCACCTCTTGTTATGTGATTTTTATTTGATATGTTTGTATATCTTTGCTATCACAGCTAATTGTGATACAATTGCCTACTGCATTTGAATCTTGGACTCTTATGTCTGTCTACAGGAAAACATAATGGGAGAACATGTTTTTTTTTTCTACGCAAAGTTACTTGAAATTATCCTTAAGAACCATTGTACTTTTACACTGATGACCATACCAAATAGAGGAACAGAGGATGGCCCCTTAGTTCTATAGCCTCGATGTATGGTGGGTTTGAACTAAAAAGGGAGATCTGGGAGGAAGAATTGCCTCCTGCAGATTGTTTGTGTAATTAAATTGTTGAGAGGGGGATTCAAACATGTTCTGTTACCTTTCTAACCCAAAGTCTTTATTTTTGCTTCACCAAGTTTGATTGTTAACATTATTTAATGGACTCATCAGCATTTGAAATTAATTAAAAACTGATGACTTCATGTCCCTTGTACCTGGTTTGGGGCCTGGATGTTAATTTGGGGGTGGGTAAAGGCAACTCCATATTTCATGCACTAGCCCTTGCAGCTTGGCATCATGGGCCCTCATTTATGAAAAGTGACGCATCATTGCGCAGGCGCAGGGATGCGCCACAATTCCTTACGACGCGCTGCGTCAGAAGTTTGGGACGCGGATGCGTCACATTAATGGAATGGCGCATCATGTCGCAAGTGATGCCGTAAGCCGGAAAATAGACACGCAGACGCTGGCGTCCTGACGTACCGGAAAGTCACGCAAGTGCGGGAAAAGTGCCGTAAGTCGCAATCGCGGAACTGACGTAAGCTTACGCATCGCTGCGTCACATTTACGTTGCGTCACAATCCGGAAAACGCCAAAAATACACGCATCCATCTCCTAATTCTCCCGCAAATGGAAAAAATTGTTACCATGGAGCCTGAAGGACAGAGCAGCAGCCAAGGGAGCCTTCCACATGGCAGCCAGGATGTCCAGCCACATGGCACCCAGGATGCGCAGCCTGAAACACAGGGAGAAACCCATGTCAAGAGGAAGAGGAAAATTAATTTTAGTGCTGAGGAGAACAACATACTCATAAATGAGGTCACAGACCACCAGCACCAGCTCTTTGCTAGTTCCAAGTTGCCACTATCAAAAAAAGAGGCAATTTGGCTGTCCATATTGGCAAAGGTCAACTGTGTGGCCCAATCTAAGAGGACAGTCATTGACCTGAAGAAACGGTGGAACGACATAAAGCGCCGGACTAAAGAGAAAATGGCAAAAAACCGCAAAGAAGCAGCGGCGACAGGAGGAGGCAGCCCATCACAACAGGAAGAGCTGGATGACCTTGAGGAGCGGGTTGCGGCGGTCATCCCAGACGAGTTGGTGGTTGGCATTCCAGGACAGGACAGTGCAGAGCATGAGGAACCGCAAGACACACAGGGTAAGTCCCTACAAGGGGAAATGTGCAAAGAAGGTAATGTTGTGCAGTCCATAAAGTAAGGTAGCCGGCTCAATTACAGACGTGTAGTGGAAAGAGTAGTCATGCAATGTCATGAACTGTGAAGGGTCTACAAAAAGTAATGTACCAGGGACATGCACATGTCACATTTGGTAAACACCTACCCCTGTCAAAGTAATAACATATTTTCTAAGTGAAGTCCCAGCCCACTGCTGCACCTGACAAGTGCCACACGCAGGTGCAAATATCCAACTACCATCATGAAATACCATGATGTCATTTTGATCATGTAGTGGTGTCACAATGTGCCACACCCACAATAATAGGCCACAGAGAGCCATGTAACATAGTACAACATATCATGTCATTGCACCATTCCCACATTAAAGTGTGAGAAAGCTCAATTCCAGGGCTGTTGCTGGGGGTGTACCCACAAACATTCATGTCCAATTGAGAATGTCCAATAGCAAAGTCAAACTGTAACAATGACGCTGTGCCACAAATATATGCATCCACAGGGTCTGTGTAAGGCATGCACAACCTCAAGAAATACAAACTGTTCCCTCTCGGATATACCCAACATATAGCTTTTGCATGCAAGTGGACACATAGAAAGCGGAAAAATATGTAGATGACTGCATCATGCAGGAATGTGTCCCTTCCATGCACACAAACACTGATCCCCTGCACCGCTGGACCCCCTGCAACATGGTGCAAGTTTGCCTGGGTCGGCGCATGCCAAGCATTGTGCACCTGTGTCGTTGTGAAGGACAGGTGACACCAATAAAGAGACCCTACTCATAGTCACCCCATGCAGGCCCAAAATCTGTCATTGTACTACTTTGTGCATGATGGTTTCAGCCACATCATCTGCATATGTAAGGGAAAGTACTCATGAATGTTACTCAGCATGCGAAGCCCTGTGCCACATTACACAAGCATCATGTATAACGTATGCATGGTGGGTCTGCACATCCAAATAAAAATATCAGTAGTGGTGATGTGCAATCATTACAAATTTTTTTAATACATTAGCATCTCGCAATTGTGTCAGTACCTCACGCCTGCATCATGGTAGGTATAGGGGTGAGGCAGTGCCTTTGGGAGAGGCCTGCACCAAGGTATCATGTACTTGAATGATGCTCCTCACATGAATGCATGACTTAAGCACTGACCAGCTACGTCTGGATGAATGACGTATATAACATGAATAACAACATGTAGTGACATGCAGTGAATACAGCACATCTATGTTGTCATGACTTTGGGGAAAACATAAGTGTACCAATGGTGTTCTTGCAGTGAAAGAACATCCAACATCAATAGTTTGCAGGAATGTGCACCATCTCACCAAAGGCCTCCATTCATGATCTGTACCTATGCATGCACTGCAGCACACCTATATTGCAAGGTGCGCAGTGCAGATGATAAACATCCAGCAAATATGCACCATAGTTAATTATACAAATGGATCATCAGCGAGTCTGCAGCACTGTGGGCCTTATTGATGAAGGCCTTGCGCCTCCGGTGCGCCACTTTTAAAAATGGAAAAAGTGACGCACCGGCGGCACAAGTCCTTCAGAAATGAGGCCCCTGAAATGTAAAACACCAACATGGACGCAATGAGGGAGTACCACAAAAAAATAGTCTACGATAATGCCAAGTCCTGCAAACTCGTCAAGGTCCTGCATGAATAAAACAACCTATGCTGCAAAGCTACAGACATCACCCTGGCACTACAGACCGGTGATAAGTGTCCAACAAAGTTCACCATAAAGTAAAAAATGTCACTACAACAACTTTGCTGTACACAGGAGATGCCACAGGCAGCACCACGCAAACCTCTTCCAACACAACAGCCATACTACCATACCCACCGGGACACCAGTCAAAGCTCAATGCACCCCCTCCAACATGAGATACAGCCACCTGTGGGATCACTACAGCCCTGTCCTCATCACATCAACAACAGCACCAAGATCACCCTATTCACAGCCACAGGTGACATCTGCACCCTCCGGGACCAAGAGCTGTGAGTGTGCTCCGACACAGACTAACACCACACAGATTTGCTACACTACATGAAGCAGGATTCCAAGGAACAACGCTTAACTGGGTCACTCATCCCAGCAAGAGGTCCAAGGATCCGACTGACAACCTTCGTCTTCATAATCATGTCATTCCAATGCAGAATGCAAGAGGGACCATCTATGTGTCTGACCCTTGTCAACATCAACAGGGCTGCCTCAGCGCCATTTGAAAACAAACACAGCCTCAACATTGTATCCATTGCTGATGACAGACAGGTCATACTCTCTCACACCTAAGACTACACCAACCAAACACTTGAAATACATTGTGGAATGCATTACGTTCCAGTCTTCATGAACCACAGCTGCTTGAAAAATAATTCAGAGATTACAGAAGTCTGCGTCCTTGGAACAACTCTTTCTGCATGTAAAAACACCTGTTGGATCTCCCACTCTGATGGGAAGGGGCTGCGGCTACCGCTCAAAGAGAAAGCTCTTGATGAGTCTTCTGAATGGGAGTAGGTCCTGGGTCTGCCGTAGGTGGGCCAGGAGGGTGTGCAAGGTTTTGGCGGCGAGGTAGGACAAGGATCTGCTGCTGGAGGTTGGTCATAGGATGCGGTGGACAGTGGTGAGGGGGAAGCTGGTGGAGTGGACCTGGCGTGTGGGGGTGTAGAAGCTGAGTCTGCTGTACAGGTAGGCTGCTCCGGGCCACTGGAGTGTATTGTGCGTCTGGGTCTGGAGCTTGAAGCTAATCTACTTGCTGATGGGGAACCAGTGTAGGTCTCACATTTGGGGGAAGATGTTGCTGCGGTGTGGGACGTTGACAATCAATGAGCCGTAAGTGTATTGGATGCGTTGCAGTACTTGTAGGTGTTTGTCAGGGAATCCTCAGTACAGTGCGTTGCGGTAGTCCAGTCCGCTGCTGCTCAGCGCCTGCGTCACACTAATGTCAGTCTGTAGATCCAGCATAGCATGTGGAGGCAGTTGTAGCATGAGGAGGACATGGCGTCGACCTGCTCAGACATGGAGAGGGAGGAGTACTGGATGTATAGTAAGTAGCGTGCATGGTCAGTGGGTGTTGTTGCTGTTCCCAGTGTGGTTGCCCACCAGAAGTCGTCCCAGGCTCAGGGTGTGGGTCCAAGAATGAGGACCTGTGTCATGTCCAAGTACAGTTTCAGACTGCTGCTCCTCATCCACTTGGTGAGGGAATTCTGTCCCTCGTGGAGGTTTGTTGAGGGTGTGTGTGGGCCCCTGGTGATGGAGAGGATGAGCTGGGTGTTGTTGGTGTAGGAGATGATGTAGAGGCTGTGATGGCGGCCCACGTGTACGAGGGGGACATGTACATGTTGAACAGTGTTGTGCTGAGGGATGACCCCTGGGGTACGCCGCAGATGATGTTGATGGCGTCCCATTTGATGGATGGGATTTGGAGACTCTGGACGCTCTGGGTTCTGCGGGAGAGAAAGGACGTGGTTCAGTCTAGGGCCTTCAATTGGAATCATGATTCTCGGAGGTGTGTCTTCAGAGTGTGATGGCATACCGTGTCAAAGGCGGTTGACCGGTCCAGGAGGAAGAGGGCTGCTGACTTGGTGCTGGCTAGTTGGTGCATGATGTTGTCTGTGCCGGACATGTGGACTGTCTTGCTGCTGTATGTACGTATGAATCCGGACTGGGACGGGTGAAACATGTAGGGGTCTACCAGCCCGCGGCCCAATAGCATGTACATCATTACCTAGATGACCTTCGTTGGGAACGTGAGCAGGGAGATGGGCGGTGAGTCCCCGAGGGCCTTGGGGTGTGCCTTGTGTGTCTTGAGGAGGGCATTGCTTGTGGCGTGCCTCCATATTTCATGGAATGTTGCTGCATTGAAGAAGATGTAGATGAACTTGTGTAGTTGTGGTATGATCGCTTCCTCTGCATTTTTACAATAAGTGGTGTGGTGATGGTACTGGTGGTGATCCAGAGTGTACGGAGTTCATGACCTTGTGTGTTGCGTCCTTGTCGACGTAGTACCAGGATGTGCTGCGGTTGGGGCTGGTGGTCCTCGCTGGGGAGGTGGAGTCTGGCATAGTTGTTGTGGATGTGGTGGTGAACCTGTCATCGATGGCACTAAACGTGCGTTGTGAGAAGATGGACAGTGAGTCCCACACTTCTTGTGATGGTGGGATGTTGACAACGTTTGCGCATGGGTTTCTCTGTTCAATAACGATGCAGAAGACATCATTGCTGTTGTGTGCATTGGTATCCAGAAAGGTTTGGAAGGAGGAGCTCTTTGCCAATCTGTTGAGGTGGTGATGTATACACGTGGCGTCCTTGTGGACTGTGTGGTTGTGCAGTGTGTGTCCATGGAGCCATGTTCACTCCATCTTCCGGCATGTGCGTTGGTAGGTCTGGAGGTAGTCGGTGAACCGGGTGGCTCTGCTGCAGGCGTGGCTGTTGGAGGGCAACGTGAGTGGGGCAAAGGTGTTGGTGCAGTCCTACATACACTGTCATAGTGTATTGGGCACTGGCGACTGGGTTGGTGGGGTTGTAGTTCGGGCCCTGGCTGAGGGGTGTGACCAGCTGGTCTACGTTTACTTCTACCCAGCATTGGTGAGGCAGCAGTTGTCTGCAGTGGTGTGTGGTTGATGAATAGAAGGTAAAATTGATGCTGCGTTGGTCGGTCGAGTGCAGGTCAGTGGTGTGGTTGGAGGTGACGTGGGTGCCTGTTGAGAAGACGGGGTCCAGCTTGTGGCTGGCGGCGTGGGTTTGGTCCCGAGTAGTCTGCAGCCGGGTCTGGTGAGGTCGTTGATCAGTATGGTTGAGTTGTCGTCGTTGTTGTCCTTGAGGTGTAAGGTCAGGTCCCACAGGATGATGTGGTGCGTGGAGGGGAGTGTGTGGGTGCTGGGGAGGTCATTGATGGAGCAGCATAGCTGAGCACAGGGTTGGTGTGCTGTACACGAGGGTCCTCTGAAGGTGGTGTTGGGTGTCGGTGTGGATGTGTATGTGCAGGTGGTTGGCGGTGTTGATGGTGTTGTCTGCATGGGTGCCGACCTTGAGGGTGGACTTGTGGTCGATGGTGACCCATACACAAAATCAGTCAGCGCAATCCCTGCGGTTCAACTTGTAGCTGTCTGGGATGTCTATGGTGATGTTGGTTGCAGAGGAGTAGTCCCACCAGGTCAAGTTTAATGATCACACATCTGGGGCGGAGGTGTCAAGCACATCCCAGAGCCACATGGGCTGTGTTCGTGTGGAGTGGGTGTTGTGGATAATGCATCAGAGGTGGTTGGGTCCACTCCATGGGGGTTTGGTGGTTCACTTGCATGTGAAGCTGCATGTGCGGCAGGAGAAGGGTCCCGTGTGTATGTTATTGTGGTGGCCTGGAAGCAACTGTTGTGTAGGATGGCATTGAGTGCATGGAGGGTACCGGCGTAGTACTTGAGTCTGGTGTAGTGGCGTTAGTGGCCACAAGGGGTCCTGGCACTGGGCATGGTCCAGGCGCAGATGGCTGCAGACTGGCTTGCTTAAGGTGTGTCTCTGGTGCGCAAGTAGCACAGTCGAGCACAGTTTGGGACATATGGGGATGTGGGAGGGAGGAGCAGCTGGTAGGCGGGAGCAGCAAGTGTGCATGGGGTGGTGGAACAGTGGCACTGAAACCAAAATGGTGTGCAAACTGGGTGTAAAATAGTTGTAATGAGGCCACTAATGGGACACTAATATGGTGGTACTGCACACCTGCCAGTGTGTACTCAGCAGCGGCAGCAGGGGCACACAGGGGGAGCTGGGTGTAGGTTGAGCAACATACCAGGAACAATCTGTATTATCAAAATGTAACATAATTAGCATGAAGACACAGGAAATGGTCCACACACAAACAACACAGCTGTGATGGCTATGACAGGTGGGATGATGGGAGATGGTAAGAAAGCCATGTCCCCAATCCTCAGTAATTGTGGCCTGATACCTGTTGCACATATATAGAGTGCAAAAAGCCACTTGGACTTGCTACTGTGCTGGAATGTGTCCCCAATATACACCAACAAAACAGACATCAGGACATGCACTCAAGTTGAATGTTGCAAGTGTGCAAGCACTGTGTGGCCATGTGCCATGTTTTTGGACAAACATTTTGAATCCATCAAATGATTCATGCCATGTCATTTTAGGTAACATGAGTGATGATGTGTAGCTTTAACTTTGACATGTTGACACACATCAAACTCAAAAAGGGTAGATGACTCAGAATTGTGCATCTGTACACCATATGTCAGACATGATCATAAACATACATCTATTTTTTATTTCAGAGCATGGCACACATCCTCATGAGCAGGAACAAATGTTTGAATCCGATGATGACGGCGTGAAAAGTGTACCAAGTGTGGACACAGACGTCATCCAGGATCTCTTACTATCAATACAAACTCCCTCTCCCCGCACCAGAAGGCAAACCAGCACAGTGGGATCTCCGCTTGCCCAACCTGGAAGCACTCCTACGCCACCTCCCACAACATCTCTGCCTCACCACTCGCCAAACACGCTGAATTCCTTTGAACAACGTGTCGTGGATGTACAGGGGCAGTTGGCACAGGAGGTGCGTAAAGGCATTGAGAGCATGGCAGGCACCCTAGAGGGAGTGCTCCGTTGCCTATCATCCAATAGTGGCAGTGCGGAAACTGGTAGCAGCAATGATGCACCACCACGTACTTTGTTTCACGCCATGAATGAGATATCAGAGGTCATGCAGCAGAGGCACAGACAAATGCCTAACACAAGTGGCAGTCTTGAAGTGGCCAACAGGCTGAGGGAAATTCAGGACACCCTTAAAGAAATGAATGCAAAACAGGATGCCTACCTGACCAAATTGGCTAACTACCAACGTGATGTAACAGCTGTGCTTGAAAATCAACAACTCATGCTCAGTGCATTCATGCGGTACCTGATGGGCATTGAACATGATGCTGGTACAATCCCATCAACATCTGCAGCCCCTGATGTGTCTATGCCTCCCGTGTCAACTGCACCACTGATTCCACCATCAGCTGTGACAACAAACACATCTGATGAAGAAGAGTCTGAAGATTGTCCAGTCCTCCGCAGAACCATGCGTTAGCATGACATATTGTACATGGACAATACATATACATTGTCTGGTGCACATAATACTGACATTCTACCACAGTAATGATGAACAACAAATTACTGCTAGCCAATGGATGTACTATTAATTATCTGTGGCCTCCCTCCATGAGGTGAACATATGATGTTGACACTCCCGTCTCCCACAATAAAAACACTACTCACTCGTGCATGTCTCAAATGTCATGTTGATGTATGGACTGTGCATGTACAAACTCAACCCTACTGTATGTGTCCCTTGATCAGAATAGTCCTGTCATACCTTGCTAATTGCTAACTTGTGTCACTTACATAAATGTGCACCCACAACATGCAATGTCCAACTGGCAACGTTCATAAAGTGACTAGTAACGTGTGTACAACAGCATTGCTAATGTGCAACATTACGAATGATGACTTTAGTTCGAATGAGTAACAGTACAACTTTGTACAAGGAGGGGGTGACTGGGAACATCAGATATGCTTGCACGCTACCATGATTGTGGGTCAGTCCAAGGTGTATGTATGTGATGATGAAATATCTGACATACCACATGTATGTATGAAAGGAAAACATCAGCAGGTGGCTGGCATCAAAGGCACATCCTAACGTAAGATGAGTAGCACACAATTTTATTAACTTAAGCATGGGAATAGGGACATGCTTCACACCAGTGATTGAAACAACATCACTCAACACTCACATGGTGTCTCATGTACGAAGTCCTACAAAAAATTCAGTGCTGCTGCAAAGACTGTGGCCCTCATGCCTCAATGCCTTTGATACACACTTGGTACAGTCTCCTACCACTAGATCATCAAAGTGAATGTCAACTTAGATGAACATAAGCAAGGCATACCACACTACACCTTAGCCCAAGTAAGCCACACTACACACCATCCTCTGGTGTCCACATGTCTACATGTTTCACATCACAAACACCGTGATGGACATACTTTAAGGAGCACCCACACACCCCTGCCCACAGCACATCTTCCACAGGGCTGCATCCCCCATAGCACACAAACAGTGACAGTACATGGCCTCCACCATTGGAACATGCACCTCCACAGTAATAGCAAATGCTGAGAGCTACACCCCTGCTGACCAAACAGATGTCAAGACCCACAGGCACATCTTTCCACACACATATGCAGTCAAAATCATTAACCAGAGGGTCATCATGCACCCAGTGATGTTCATAGGAACATAGAACATCCCCAATCCTCCGCCATGACAAACAACAGCATCCAGAGGTCCCTCCTACATGCCACAACAACATCCACACAATCCTCAAAGTAGGTCACACTGGCACTCCATATACACAAGACATCGCATCATTGCAAGAAACAATGTTCCACAACACACTAGCAGTTAGACTCCACTATGGCATGAGGCAAGGTAATACACCACACTGGAATGTCTCCACCCTTGCAGACCGGAGCAGATGATTCAGCCTAATACATTTCACAGCACAACACACAGAGTACTGATGCTGAGTTCCTCAGGGACTGTCCCTCAGTACCTTTGTCTGCTTTGTCTACATGGCTCCGCTTGCTGAGGGCATCAGTGAACATGGACTCTGCATAGTACCCTACGCCTAATACACCCAGCTCTGCCTCTCCCTCACCAAGGTACCCAACATCACAGGACACGACTAACCACAATGGATGCGAGATGTGCCAACAAGTATGTGCCTCAGCTGGACAAATCTCCATTTGTTGTCAAAAAAAGTCATCATAATCCCAAGAACCACTACCACATGGAACTATACCTGGGGGTACCCTGGGCTGGATAAACAGTTCTGCACTCATATGTGCCACACAAACTATACATTGTACAGAACACATCCCTCACCCTGTCATTACGGATAATAGCAGTATCCTCACCATACTTCTTCACCCTCTGCTAACTCTGCAAGTGCATCACAATTATTGCCAACTGATGCATTGATTGGATCTGCCACACACCCATCATCATCAGCCTGTGCAATGTGAAAGCCCTCAATAACATTATCAAAAATACCCTCAGTACAAAAAAGATGAATGTCCAGACAACCGTAGGTAGACGTTCCCTGTGGCTCACATGATAATACCACTTCCGCCTGCACATACAGGAGCTCTACTGCATCCACACCCATACAGATATACTGACACTCAAGGAGCTCACACTCACCTACACAGTCAGCCAGAACCCTGGGCCAGCAAACCTCTACCAATTAATCTGCTTCTAGGCCCACAAGACATACGTCTGCAATACAGACCTATCCATGGTCACATTTCCCTGCATCTACATAGCCAGGCTGTAAACCAGCTTTCTTTTCCACTTGCAGGAAAGACGTGGGTCATACTGGCCCTCAGCATTGGGAAACACTGCAAACATTGAGGTACAGTCTCAATACCATGTGGTCCAATAAATGACGGCCCTTGTGCCATCTGACCCTCACTTGTTGTGACGTTGTGTGACGCCTAACCCTGCCTAATAGTCATCATCCATCACCAAGATGTGATGAATGATTAACTGAGAGATGTCCTTTCCTGTACAAGTCTGATGTTCACTGCAAGGCAGACACACTTGCCCCATTGTGCAAAGGTGACTGCGTTAGCGATGAACAGGACATTGTGCAACAGTGCTGGTGAGAACAACAGGACTGCGCAGTAACTAGCAGATACGGCACGGTCCTGCACTTAATCCTGCAAAAGGGTAGCGCTACAGGAAGGCCTGCTGTGCTCCACTACGGAAAAACGTCATGAAAGAGGTCCCAGTATCTTTACACATGATTGTTGATCACATGGCCTCACCTTAGACACATTACCTAAAGTCCCTCAAGGGTGAGTATTGGCCTGTATGATTTTGTGATAGTGTAATGAACATTTGGCTTACAATAGCTAACATGTAACGGTAATCTCAGCTAAGAGATCATTGTTGACATTCCTTGGCCAGCAAGGGTAAGGCTCACCCAGAGCTGATTTCTCTACTTCATATGCCTACAAGTACAACTTATTGTAATTGAAACAGATATTTTATTAACAAAAATTGTTCAGAGTGTTTAAATGTTATGCTAAACTACACTACACTATACAAAAATATTTATAAAATCCTACACTAATCTAATCTAATGCACTAACATCTACACTTATCTTGTCTAACTGTTCCTATACCTACCTCACACATACTATACAACACACAGATGACCCCCCACCCCCTATTCAACAATCACACATCAGGCATACATACACTTAATCTAAACACATACTAGTTAACCTACCTAACTAAACAATGATATATATATATATATTTTTTTTAATTTTATTTTTTTTACATCTAAAAATACATTTAACATACACTATACATCAACCCCCACCCACTCCTAATAACTTAACACTTATCCTAACACTATTCCTAAGTACTACAACTATCCTAAATACTATCTAACTATTTTAAAAATGTAAACAATAACAACGTTCGTAACTTGACATGTCATGGACAACGACCACAGTTGTTAACTCTGTGTTCATTCCTGCTCGTCCATTTGTTCAATGGTGGCCTTCATGTCGGCAACCATGGACAGCAGGGTGGCCAGCTGCAGTTGCATGCCCGCAACCTTCAATGTCAGTTCTTTTTGGCCTTTTTCAAAAATTTCCATTTGGCCCTCAATCTTGTTAATTTTGGCCATCAGGAGCACACCGTCGATCTCAGGGGGAGCTGCTGTGGTGGGTTGCGATTTTGTAGCAGTGGTTATCACTGGGGTCATATCCGAGGGATGTCCAGAAGTGGATTGAGTAGCAGATCCTGAACCAAGACCAGCTGGGGGTGCAACCAAACCAGATGTTGATGGTGCTGATGTCTGAATGCCTGAGGGTCCACTCTGTGTAGGAGATACAGTGTCCATCTGGGGATGTTGATCTTCACATGATCCAGTTGGTTGTCCGGAGTGCATGCGTGAGGTTTTAGCCTTTTCCTTCCGGCTCCGCGTGTTGGATGGTGGAGTGGGAGTTGGTGATCTCCATGCTCCATCAGCACGTGAGTGCTCATGTCGGCGTCCCATCTGCCTGAATGAACGACCAACATTCCGTATGTGGCGGTATCTCTCTAGACCAGATGTCTTCAAACTTTTGTAGGTTGAGCCCCCCCAGCTCACTTTTTTCAGCTGTTGGGCCCCCCCAAAAATTGACAGAAATTTCTGGAATCTGGTACACTACATAATTTACCGCCACGCCAAATCCGGGGCCATATCCAGCATATAATGTCCAACATAATAAGAGTGTTTAGTTAAGTGCAGGTTTGTGAGTGGGTGTGCTGAAATGACAGATTATTACATAGCTCAAATCACCATTTTCCTAGATAAAATGTGCGCAAATTGTTTTTACTAGGGTGCTTTGTTTTACACATGACATTGATTGATAACACCACCAACATAAATGTGACGGGTGTGCCCGTTTTTCGTCACAGACGCTCAATCTGTGGATGGATTTTTGAGAATGAGAAGCGAGTTGTCTGAATGCAAGGTGCATTCCAAGACACTTGAAGTAACTCAGAATGTTATTGAGGGCAGAGTAGGGTTTCAAATGTGTTAAACCATGGGTAGTCACAAATTTTCTCTCGGGGCCAAATTTACAGTGTGGTTTGTGTCCGAGGGCCGCACCGGTGGGGGCAGGGTAAGTGGGGGAGGGGGCAGGGCTAGAGCAAACAAAAAAAACTGAGGTTGAACAGAGGTCCCTGCAGCAGACGCCGTTGTCCACTGAGCCACCAGACCAGGCATACCCACATCTCTCTCTCTCTCTCTCTCTCTCTCTCTCTTTCTCTCTCTCTCTCTCCATCTCTCTCCCTCTCTCTCTCCCTCTGTCTCACTCAGACTGTCTCACTCCCTCTCACTCCCTCTCTCTCCCTCCCTGTCTCACTCACTCTGACTGTCTCACTCCCTCTCTCTCTCTGTGTCTCCCTCTCTCTGTCTCCCTCTCTCTCTGTCTCCCTCTCTCTCTCTGTCTCTGTCTCCCTCTCTCTCCCTCTCTCTCTGTCTCCCTCTCTCTCTCTCTCCCTCTCTCTCTGTCTCCCTCTCTCTCCGTCTCCCTCTCTCTCTGTCTCCCTCTCTCCTTCCCTATCCCTCTCTGTCTCCCTCTCTCTCCTACCCTCCTCACTCTGTCGCCCTCCTCACTCGGTCGCCCTCCCTCCTCCCTCCCTCTGTCTGTCACCCTCTGTCTCTGTCTCCCTCTCCCTTTCTCTGTCTCCCTCTCCCTTTCTCTGTCTCCCTCCCTCTCCTTGTCTCCCTCTGTCTGTCTCCCTTTCTCTGTCTCCCTCCCTCTCCCTCTCTTTGTCTCCCTCTGTCTGTTTTCCTGTTTCCCTCCCTCTCCCTCTGTTTCCCTCCCTCTCCTTCTCTTTGTCTCCCTCTGTCTCCCTCCCTCTCCCTCTCTTTGTCTCCCTCTTTCTGTTTCAATTTCTCTGTCTCCCTCTCTCTGTCTCTCTTTCCCTCCCTCCCTCGCTCTCCCTCTGTCTGCCTCCCTCTCCCTCCCCCTTTCCCGCCCTCCCTTGCTCTCACTCTGTCTGCCTCCCATTCCCTCCCTCCTTTCCTTCCCTCCCTCGCTCTCCCTCTGTCTGCCTTCCTTTCCGTCCATCCTTTCCCTTCCTCCCTCTCCCTCCCTCGCTCTCCCTCTGTCTGCCTCCCTTTCTCTCCCTCCCTCTCCCTCCCTTTCCCGCCCTCGCTCTCCCTCCCTTTCCCTCCCTCCCTCGCTCTCCCTCTGTTGCCTCCATTTCCCTCCATCCTTCTCCCTCCCTTTCCCTCCCTCCCTTGCTCTCTCTCTGTCTGCCTCCCTTTCCCGCTCCTCTACTTAAGCACACACAAGCAAGCATTTGCAAACATTTGTTCCAACGGAGACACTTCGGTGAATTGGAAAGCTGAAAGCCTTGCTATATTTAGTACGTAAATATACGGTAAGGTACTTTTAATATTATAATTTAAGAACGCATTCTTGTTAGCTTCCTTAACGTTTTTAAAAATATATTTGTATATTTATCAAAAGTACACTAAAAAGTACATCTATCATTGAGATGCGGGAATTGTTACAGTACTTAGCTGCAACCCTCCAAATAGAGGTGTCCTCAAGGCAGTTAAATACAGCTTTGTTATTGTGCCCATTCAAATGGTGGCCTCTCAGCTGATGCTCCTATTCTGCGAGAGTCAAGCAGCACGGAATGTGTAAATTCGCCCCTAATGCATCTGGACTAGCTTGCCTCAACAGTCAGATGTACACCTTGTAGCACTATCATGGACCCTTGACTTGCTTTAGCATTTCTCACTCTTTTAAGAATGGACTTTGCCTGAAAGCGCCTCAAGGTCATCGTCATTCGTGTGCGCTATAGCCCAGCTGACCCCTCGTAACTTCTGCCAGAGTGCATGATGGTGGTAGGAGGTAACTGAGCAGGTTCACACATCTGCTGGAGAAACGTCCTCGCAGGCTGCAGAGTGTTAGTTTGAACCCTAGCAGGGCCGGATGTGCACCGTCCTCCCACTGTCAGGAAAATTACTATCATGGAGATGCGGGAATTGTTACAGTACTTAGCCGCAACCCTCCAAATAGAGGTGTCCTCAAGGCAGTTAAATACAGCTTTGTTATTGTGCCCATTCAAATGGTGGCCTCTCAGCTGATGCTCCTATTCTGCGGGAGTCAAACAGCACGGAATGTGTAAATTCGCCCCTAATGCATCTGGACTAGCTTGCCTCAACAGTCAGATGTACACCTTGTAGCACTATCATGAACCCTTGGCTTGCTTTAGCATTTCTCACTCTTTTAAGATGGGACTTTGCCTGAAAGCGCCTCAAGGTCATTGTGATTCGTGTGCGCTATAGCCCAGCTGACCCCTCGTAACTTCTGCCAGAGTGCATGATGGTGGTAGGAGGTAACTGAGCGGGTTCACACATCTGCTGGAGAAACGTCCTTGCAGGCTGCAGAGTGTGAGTTTGAACCCTAGCAGGGCCGGCTGCGCACCGTCCTCCCACTGTCAGGAAAATGACTATCATGGAGATGCGGGAATTGTTACAGTACTTAGCCGCAACCCTCCAAATAGAGGTCAGTCAGAATATCTTTATTCGACTTATTCAAAGTCATACAAAGAAACAATAACAATAAAACATGACATAAAAAGCATACATTGAATTTCCTAATACCTAAAAAGCATCATACTTGATGTTCATAATAAATACTATTTACAAGATATATGTTAGAAGATACATATGATCTCATTACAGGAAATCAATTTTTTAAGACGGAGATTGGCCAACAGCTTTTGCCCTGACAGCCGCGACTAAAAAGTTTGCAAGACTAAAAGCTGTTCGTGGATTAGTCAGGAGCTGTAGGTAGAGCAGCGCAGGGCGCACCTGTGTGAACCCTGCTTCTTTAAATATGGGGAGCAAATATTTTTTCCTCTGCTCATGGTACAGACTACAAAACATGACAAAGTGCATGGTGTCCTGCACAGAGAAATGGTCGCAACTGCATGGGGAGGCTAATTCTGGCTTCTGCCAACCCTTAAAAGAACCTAGGTGAAAATGAATAAGATTAAACCTAAATTTGGTTAATAAAACCCTGTGATAAGGGATTGTTACAAAGCGGAGATAGGGTGCCAAGTAGGGTACGCTGACCAATAAGTAGTGAGCCCTAACTGCTGGTTTCTGCAGCTCGGCTGCCTCACGACATGCTTCCTTCCTTTCTTTAAAAACCTTTTTTGTGTAGACTATATCCTGAGCCCTAATTTTTTCTGGGCAGAGGAAGAGTTCCGGGCGACCCAATTCTATGAATGATTTATTTAGGTAGACCAACCATGGGATTTTACTATAATTATCCAATGATTGGACATCCCTCATGATTGTATGATTCAATGGAAGGTCATCATTTAGCCACATTTTCAACCACAGGATCAAGGGTGCTACACTTAGGGGCAGATTTATGAGGCACTTGCGCCACGTTTACGCCGCTGTTGCGTCACGCAAGGCGGCGTAAACGTGGCGCATCCCTACGAACGATTTACAACGTGACGCATCTAGGCAGATGCGTCACGTTGTAAAGCCCTGCGCCGCTTGTGGGCGTTCCGGCGCAGGGTGGGCGTTCCGGGGCAGGTGCGCCTCGCAAAAGTGGCTGAGTGAAATCTATAAGATTTCACTCAGTCACTTTCAGGCCAATGCTGCGTCAAAAGCCTGCGCCTGCTTGAAGCAGGCGTAGGTCTTGACGCAGCATTGTGGAGATGGGGCACCCCCGAGCCTTGCTGGAGCTGCGTCGTGCTTGCGACGCAACTCCAGCAATGCGTCACCTTTACGGCACAGATGCGTCACGCATCTGTGCCGTTTTTGCCCCATGGTGCGCCGCATCATAAATGCGGCGCACCATGGGTGGCGGAGCTGTGGCGCACTGTGGCGCATGTTAACTGGCGCATCCCTGGGGATGCGCCAGTTAACATAAATCTGCCCCCAAGTGTATCCGACAGATATGGCAAACCCACCTCCTTATGTATGGAATAGGTTGGGGTTGACTGGGGCACAGAGAGGAGAGATCTTATAAATCTGTTTTCTGCTCTCTGAATGGGGTCGAGATTAACATACCCCCACAAAGGGGATCCATAAGAAGCAATGGCAACAGGTTTACACTTATAGATCTTCAGCAATGCTTCCATGGGCCTGGCACCCAGCTTGCCAGCAAAGCCCAAGAGTGCAGAAGCAGATCTAGCAACCGCCAACCTCTTTGCATTTATTTGTGGACCCCAAGTACCTTTTTGATCGAACAAAACTCCCAAATAGGGGAATGTAGTTACCTCAGAAACCGGGACCCCACTACAGAAGAATGATTTGTGTCTTCTCTTCGTACACTCGCGCCCCATAACCATCGTGTGGGATTTGGACACATTAACCTTAAGGTCCAGATTTTCCATAAAGGAACCAAAAGAATTAAGAAGAACCTGGAGTCCAACACCCGTGCGGGCGATCAACACGGCATCGTCCGCGTACAGGAGTGCCGGGATTTGGGCATCTCCTGCTCGTGGAACGTCCGTACCCTGGCCTCGCAGGTGCGCTCCCAGGCCATTAATATAGATCGTAAAAAGCGTGGGGGCCAGTATGCAACCTTGCCGTACCCCTTTCAAGGATTTAAATAAAGGGGTACACCTGCCGTTGTTAGACACTCGAACGGCTGCGAAAAGCTCCTGGTGCAAAGTGGCCATAAACATGACCAGGGATTCATCAATGCCCAAATCCAACAGGGTCGACCATAGTTTGGACCTATTAACGAGATCGAAGGCCGAGGAGAGATCCATAAATGCGAGATACACTGAACCCTCCTTAGCCACCGTGTACTTAGATATGAGTAGATACAAATTGATACATTGCTCGATTGTACCTTTTCTCTCTCTGAAGCCATATTGCAGTTCACAGAGCCCACCACATCCCTCAACGTTCTCCCTCAATCTAGATAAAAGGACTCTCCCCAGAATTTTTATGGTTGAGTCCAGCAGGGATATGGGCCTATAAAACGCTGGATCGTCCCGCTGACCTTTGTTTTTATAAATGGGGACGATAGTAGATATAGCCCATGATGCGGGAGCTGGATTGCCATTAACTGCATTGAACACATTGCACAACACCCTCGACCACATTTTGGGCGAATACATGAAGAAGTCGGCCGGGACACCATCTGGCCCAGGTGCCTTATGTTTAGTGGTTTCTGCAAGTGCCTTTTCAACTTCTTGGGGATTAAAGACAATAGGAAGTGCAACCCCACTAGGCAGTAAACCCCTGTTATTGCCCTCCTCAGCTACGTCACCCCCATATACGTTTTTAAAGAAAGACAACCATTTTTCCTCAGTAATCACACAATCCATGGGTACATTGCTGTCCTCTGAAAAAAGGGGCTGCTTAATAATCTCCCAGAATCTCCTGCTGTCCTTTAGCACCGCCGCCGAAAGGAGATTATCCCATGTTTCACGTTTAATGGATTCTTTGCGGCTCTTTACGGCTGACTTGTAAATTTTCCTTAGCTTCACGATTTCCTCTTTCGCTCTCGGAATGATTTTTAGAGCCACCAACAAATCTCTGTGGGCCTTCGAGCATGCAGAGTCAAACCATCGCTTGTGACCCTGGACTCCCAGAAAGGGTTTAGCTAAAAGTTCGTTAGAGACCTGGACACATATTTCCTCGTAGGAAGAAACCAGGTATTTCCCTTGAGTTTTATGTAGAAATTTTCCGGGATCACATTCGCCCATTTAACTCTTCTGTCTTGATCAGTAGTCCTCAAAGGATGGGCTGGTATTACGATTGATGGTGAAGCACCCATCTGGCCGCCCCATGCCACTTCAAGTAATACTGGATTATGGTCGCTGAAGTGGGTTACTACCGTATGATAGGCGGCAGTCCGAGTTAAAATGCCAAGAGAAACAAAGATATAATCTATCACAGTCCCATGGTGGCCGCCAGTGAAGGTTGGCGTTCTCAGACCGAAATTGGGTTCATATAGATTATAATTTGCAAGTAAATCTTCGAGCTCCTGGCCCTCCACTGAGTGTTCGAAATGAGGCACTACTGGGGCAGCGTCATCATCTTCACTAACTCCTCTTCCCTTACAGGCTAATTTGCATAAATGAATGTTAAAATCACCTAATAGAATAGACTCAGAAGCGAATGCGATATTCTGTAAGACTGTATTTAAAATACTATCCAAACTGGCAATGTTACAACCGTCATAGACACTGTTCCCAGAGTTATAGAAGTTAACATATAAGGTCCTACTAGATTTATTGATGACCCTTTCGACAATTAAGATGTTATCAGATTCGGACCTAATCTGCCTGAAACTTCCTTTTAGGTCCAAAGCGAAGAAAAGCGCCAGACCGCCTTTAGCCCTACCCATTCTGCTAGGGACAGCAGGTCTAGTAAAACTGGTATACCCATCCCACCAGATGTTACTGGATGTATCCCAAGTTTCTTGCAGGGCAAGGATGTATGACGTTAGAACGCATACATTGACAACGCGTACCTTTACAACGCGTTCGTAACAACGAAAGTTGTTACCACGCATTGCGCTGGGGGGCGCAAAATTGATTAATTTAATTTACTATTCCAACACCAGTCCCCGTGGATAGTAGGGAAGGTGTTGGGATAGTAAATTAAATCATTTACTATCCTTGAGCGCCCCCCAGTGCAATGCGTGGTAACAACTTTCGTTGTTACGCCCGCGTTGTAAAGGTATTCCGTTGTAATGCTTGCGTTCTAAACGCTGCATACCGCAGGGCAATGATGTGATGCTTAGAAATAAAGCTCCGCCAGACAAGATCCTGGCATTTAGTGTTTAAACCTGCCACATTCCAGCTTATGATCTTACATGACTCCGTGGTAGTCCTTGGCTCATTACCCCCCTCTAAATCTACTTCCACTATTGCTTGCAATGATAGAGCCTCGCTGGTTTTCGCATCACAGCGGCGCTGTGTGACCTCTTCTATGGGTCCATGAATGGCCCCAGCCTCAGTCCCAGATGGGATTAATTGCTGGTCAAAAAAATTTGATGGTTGGAACTCACTAGCTACGTTAAGTGGAAAAAGGCTAGGGCGATCATCAATACTAAAGCCATCACTACTACAATTTGGACTGTGCAAACCCACATTTTTATGATCAGCTCCTGGTTCGAGTCAGTCACACGTATTAAGGTCAGATAGAGGACCAAACCTATTACGTGTAGTAAAGCCCCAAGCAGATGGGGTAGCTAACTGAGCCTGTCCGTTGTGGACTGAATTCCACGAGAAATGTGGGGTGTTTGGGCGGATCAAAAAAGGGTCCGCTACCTGCCAACGTATTGGCCTAATGCCCCGCGCACTGTGATCAAACCCCGGTGCACCGTGCCCCCACCCGTTTGTTCTTGTCTCATACGGGAGAGCCGGCTGGATATTTTGATCATACGAGTAAATGGGCCTTCCCAACTCTCGCTGTGCGATAGGCTGAAACCGGTCGTTTGCGTATCGCGATCCCATGGCCCCTCCCCAACTACTGATGTTACTATGCTTACTATGCCTATTAGTGTTAGGTAAGGTAGCGGACTGAGGCTCGTCGTAGAAAAATCTGAGAGTCAGTGGGACTATAGAGCCGCTGCGGCGTTGGGGTGGGAAGACGTTACTCAAAATATCAGGAAGGACCTCGGCGTTAGTGAAATTTAAAATGACACAGTCGCCTATAAACTTTTTCGGCTTATTGCCAATCCAGGGTACCCTCCTAGTCGAAACTATATCTCCTGCCAATTTGTCAAACCCTTCTTGGGCCATGTGCATATTATTTGAAAGCCAATGTAGGGCTTTATCTTTCAGACCCTGATTAGACTCTGTTTTATCTTTTGAAAGAACTGGGACATTAGCCAGCACCAAGACTACCGGTGAGGCTTCCACGATAAATTGAACTGATCCAACCTCTTGATGACTTACCACTGTTGCATCAGTGGGAATGATGTGAGGGTCCCCAGTTACAACGTTCTGGACCGGGGCAGTTGGTGATAATGGTGAAGGTAGGGGTAACAACCCTTGTCGAGTGGGCTGTAAATTATTATCAGTAGGGGGGGCCTCCTCATCCGTAGATATTAAATCAGTGACGAGGGCGGATAGATTCTCTACCTCTTTAGTCAAATTACTATGAACCCCACCCAACTTCCTAACTTCAGCAGTTAATTTGTCCACTTTCCCGATCAGAGGTTTAATGATGGTCTTAATTTTTATATCTATCATGTCTTGGATCCTGTTGAAAAGATCATCATCAATAATACGTTTGGACTCAAGGTCACCCTCGGAATCTACGTGTTTACCCATCCGTCTAGGAGGAAGGGTGGCGGGCTTCTTCCTGCCCAATTGTTTCCCCCCTCGTTTTACTGTTGGTTTTCTACATGCTCTAACAGCACGAGTAGTTGGCGGGTGGGGTTGCGGGTCTTCGTCCATAGCTGCTAACTGACTATTTGAATCAAAAATGGCGTTGTCAGATAAATCGATGAGATCAATTTTATCCGTAACAGGATCAGAGTCATCGGTGACCACAGTGCAATTGACTAAAGTATTAGAGTCAGAATCAGCTAGATTCAGCTGAGGGTCTCCTGTTAGAGAATCCGACAAGGCTGTGCTTACAGCACTAGTAGTTGGACTGTCTGCAGGCAACACAGGTGATTGGCTTAGGCCCAAGGATTGCCTTCGTTTATTGTTGATACTACTGACCACTTGAACAAGATAAGAGTCCAGAGTATTCACGGGCTCGATAGGGGCAGGTACAATTTTTTTCCCCATGCTTTGGACTATTACTCTGAAGGGTCAAACAATCAAAGCTAAACTTATCCCAAGTTAAAGACTGACCATGACACGATATAGTATAGGGTTTGAACAACTGAAGAGTAATAATAAATAAATGTCAAATATTAGATGTTTAAAGCCAAGTGTCAGGCCGGAAACAGTACCTTAGTATCCACACGAATGTTGTCAGGGGGATAGCCTTGCCTGGCCTTTCCGTGCCTCGGAGGGCCTCAGAGGGCCCGCCCTTTGCCCGGGCTTAGCCCCGGGCACTCCCGCGCGCTCCCGCGCAGCGGTGCTCGTCGCTTTTTATAGGCGTCAATGGAGATGATGGTATTGCAGGGCGGGGCGGTCAGGGAGAGCGGGCCAGGTGACTTGGCCTCTGGGTTGCCGGGACTCCTGGGAGAGTGAGTCCCGGTCCCACGCTCGCAGCCCTGTCGCTCGCGCACTCACCCTGCAGGGGCCAAGCTTTGAATGGGCAAAGGACAGCGAAGCGGAACCCGCGAAGCGTGTTCCGCGAGGTGTTGGTTGACAATCCTTGCCTTAAGCAGCAGCAGCCGTTCCCTCCTTCTGGTAGCGCGGTGAAAGTCTGTAATGGCGTCCCAAACAGCAGCAGGGGCGGAGTCCTTTTCTGGAGAAATGCAGGGCGGGGCGGTCAGGGAGAGCGGGCCAGGTGACTTGGCCTCTGGGTTGCCGGGACTCCTGGGAGAGTGAGTCCCGGTCCCACGCTCGCAGCCCTGTCGCTCGCGCACTCACCCTGCAGGGGCCAAGCTTTGAATGGGCAAAGGACAGCGAAGCGGAACCCGCGAAGCGTGTTCCGCGAGGTGTTGGTTGACAATCCTTGCCTTAAGCAGCAGCAGCCGTTCCCTCCTTCTGGTAGCGCGTGAAAGTCTGTAATGGCGTCCCAAACAGCAGCAGGGGCGGAGTCCTTTTCTGGAGAAATGCAGAGCGGGGCGGTCAGGGAGAGCGGGCCAGGTGACTTGGCCTCTGGGTTGCCGGGACTCCTGGGAGAGTGAGTCCCGGTCCCACGCTCGCAGCCCTGTCGCTCGCGCACTCACCCTGCAGGGGCCAAGCTTTGAATGGGCAAAGGACAGCGAAGCGGAACCCGCGAAGCGTGTTCCGCGAGGTGTTGGTTGACAATCCTTGCCTTAAGCAGCAGCAGCCGTTCCCTCCTTCTGGTAGCGCGGTGAAAGTCTGTAATGGCGTCCCAAACAGCAGCAGGGGCGGAGTCCTTTTCTGGAGAAATGCAGGGCGGGGCGGTCAGGGAGAGCGGGCCAGGTGACTTGGCCTCTGGGTTGCCGGGACTCCTGGGAGAGTGAGTCCCGGTCCCACGCTCGCAGCCCTGTCGCTCGCGCACTCACCCTGCAGGGGCCAAGCTTTGAATGGGCAAAGGACAGCGAAGCGGAACCCGCGAAGCGTGTTCCGCGAGGTGTTGGTTGACAATCCTTGCCTTAAGCAGCAGCAGCCGTTCCCTCCTTCTGGTAGCGCGGTGAAAGTCTGTAATGGCGTCCCAAACAGCAGCAGGGGCGGAGTCCTTTTCTGGAGAAATGCAGGGCGGGGCGGTCAGGGAGAGCGGGCCAGGTGACTTGGCCTCTGGGTTGCCGGGACTCCTGGGAGAGTGAGTCCCGGTCCCACGCTCGCAGCCCTGTCGCTCGCGCACTCACCCTGCAGGGGCCAAGCTTTGAATGGGCAAAGGACAGCGAAGCGGAACCCGCGAAGCGTGTTCCGCGAGGTGTTGGTTGACAATCCTTGCCTTAAGCAGCAGCAGCCGTTCCCTCCTTCTGGTAGCGCGGTGAAAGTCTGTAATGCCGTCCAAATAGAGGTGTCCTCAAGGCAGTTAAATACAGCTTTGTTATTGTGCCCATTCAAATAGTGGCCTCTCAGCTGATGCTCCTATTGTGCGGGAGTCAAGCAGCACGGAATGTGTTAATTCGCCCCTAATGCAACGTTAGAACATAGTGCTACATAAAACTATAATAAATAAAAGCACCACGGACGCTTTTAAAAACAAATAGATAAAAAAACAATGCCATTTAAAATACCAACAACTTCAAACTTTGCTAATGCGAGACCTATTGCATTGCAAATGCTTGTTCCTTCTTCCCTCTGTCTCCCTCCCTCTATCACCCTCTTCATCTCATCCTGCCTGTCTGTGCCCAGGCTGAGACAGCTTCAGGGCACACCCCCGCACCCAAGCACTTCACAGGTCTTTAAAAGACCATTTGTATGTTTATGAGGCTTCTGTATTTCACCTCTGGGGACAGACAATGCCAGGCTCCATGTTAACTTTAAATGCTTCCTGTTTGCAATTGGCGCTGTTCCCATTTTTTCACAACCATAATTTGCATTTGGGCTCAGTCACCTAAAGCAGCGCCTCCCACATCACCATGGCTTCTGTGAATAAAATCAGAAACCATCACAGACCTCTTTTCCTAAATTAAATGTCCTCGAAAGGCAGTTTTCGGTTTAGCAGAGGAGACTTCCTGCCTCCTTGCTGAAGCTGAATGAATTAACCCCCTCCTGGGAGGGTAAACAGAATAAAAGCATGGGCACTTCGTGCCTCGTCGATTTCCCCTCCCTCCTCCCTTGACTTGCCACAGGGAACAAAGGTGAAAATAGAGAGTAGGTGTGAAATTAGAGAGGAGAGCGCGCCCCCCCAAGGATGGTGTCGCGCCCCCCTGGGGGGGCCCGCCCCACAGTTTGAAGAACTCTGCTCTAGACGGATGCGATATTGCCTCTCCTCATCTTGTGTCATGTTTTCTGTAATGGAGCAATGACATCCACATCAGTCTGCACTAACACATTGACACCTATACACATGCACATTCATGCAATCTTCAGTAAAAAATTATCAAGGGGCTATCGTTAACAGGGCATCAATTTAAAAGCATGGTGGCATCCTCATCGATGGTCATACACAGGGATGCTAAGTGATGTTGCGTACTACCTAACATGATAAATAATCTACATGACATGTAAGGCCTCCATACATATGAGATGGTGCATTCCAATGCATTTGTCCTGGCCATGTACCCAATGCTCGCCATTCACATATGCAGGCCCCTTCTCAAAATGATGCCAGTGCATCTGTGTGCAGGCAAGGTTTGTATAGGCATTGTAATTGTGCTCTTCATACGCAGATACATAGCAAGGTATATGGAACATCATCCCTGTATGCTGCATAAGCCTACACACATGTAAAATGCACCATGGAAACAAAACATGGCCAAATTAGGATTGTGTTTCAAGGAAAGACACAGGTGTGCACTGCTATTGATTTGTGCACCGCCTCCTATCATTTAACTCTTGTACATGGGGTGCTGCTTGGGAGTAAATATGTGCTGCATTTTCACACTACGCAACACAGACTGCACAACACTTTCATGGTAGACGCATCTTGACAGGGGACGTCATATCATGGCCAGCATCAAGGCCTGGTATGTGAGTTGACTATGCATGATAAAAGTTGCTATGGCCATTTATACACATGTACATCAATGCATATTTACTACTGATGTCAATAGTCAAATCTGCCGGTGGCCCTTTTAGTTGCATAGGTAACTGCATGATTATTGTGCTAATTGATGATGGACTTGCAGCACTGTTGCATCCCTCTAACAATGGCAAGTACTGACACACGTGGGGCACAAGGAAATCCTACTTGTAGGAGGTATGTCTATGTTGTACTACAATTAGCATGTGTCATGTAGCCATGGTCTACATACACTGACTGTCACGTACCCCAAGTCTCCTTGCTCAGCATGACACTCTTCGACATCTCCATGTGCACACTTGCCACCATTGCATGCACACACCACCACAACATACAAACCTATGCCAATGTCACCCATCTGGTACGGTCCCTCACCCATGACCCAGCCACAAACAAAAACAACCTCCATGAAGGAAAGATAGACGCTGCAGAATGGAAGAAGGTCAGTCAGCGGATACTGTAGACACACAATACAGAGGTTTTCATTCTTGGCAAATCAACATCCGCCAGGGACGACGCCTATTAGTCCACAACAATGGTCACTGCAAGAACACCCACGGAGCATACACCCCACTTGGGATTCTTCAAGGTCTACTCACTCACAACTAACAAACAAGTGGACGTCATGTCATCCTTATGATTCTACACCCTGCACATGCTCGGATAGATATTCTGGTGGATCACCACCGGAACGTGTGAGACGGTCACCCAGGCCCTCATCAACAGCCAATTGTACAACGGGAAGGCCCTATACACAGGAACCACTGCCAGACTTCACTTACAATTACTACCCATAGTAAATCCATCGGCACGACTCATCCTCGACGGCCCTCACCACTGCACCATTTCTACAGGCCATATTGACCAACACTGGGTCACCGTCAACACATGGATCACGTTCTGCCTCCTCACCCACACACACACACAGACACATGACATGGGCCCAGAATGACTCCTCAACCGCCTCTCGTTCTCACATCCTACCCGCCACCTCCGCTCCACCAGCCTCCCACTGGCCACCATCCCAAGGATTGACTCATCCACCACTGGACCTAGATCATCCTCCTACCTGGCCACCAAGACATGAAAGTCCCTTGGTGCACAACTACAACTGACCAGGACCATCTTACCTTCATTAAAGAACTGAAGAGCTGCCTATTTCATCCTCACCTCATACATGTGACCCTTATCATTGAGTTTATGGTTTTCCACATGGTGCCATTGTGTCCTTCACACTTCCATGCACATGTGATGTGTAAACATGCTGCATGCAAGAATGATGATTTTGGCACTGTCTGCATACTTGACATGCATGAGGAGACATTTTAAGCATACAGACAAACATAGTAAGGATTTCACACTCACCAATGGCCTTAGGATCCTTGAAGGACTCCACCTCACCCCTTGTGTATGGTGGTGGACCACCTACAAGGGAAAGACAATAGTGCAGATTCTCAGCAAATGTTGCATATTTCAACACAGTACAGAGATTACATGAGAGTCAGTGGTATCTTCAACATTGGCTTACAATGCATCCCATGAGGCAACCGGATTCATACAACAGTCTCTGGCTAAGTACTTCACATGTGAAGCACACTCTTCCACTGCATGTATGACACACATGTGATCCTTTGTTTGTGGTGTCACATTGAGATAGCATTTGCCAAATACTTGCACACTTGTCCCATATCGATTATATGTTTGCATTGTGTAGATGTATGTGATTGTGCTTTTATGGGGGACTTCATTAATAATGCAGCACACCATGGTGAACAAACGGCACAGATGCGCGAGGCATCTGTGCGGGAATTGTGGGCCATTGCTGGAGTTGCGTCGCAAGCGCAACGCAGCTCCAGCAAGGCTCGGGGATGCACCATCTGCACAATGCTGCGTCAAGACCTACGCCTGCTTCAAGCAGGCGCAGGGTTTTTACGCAGCATTGCCCAGAAAGTGACTGAGTGCAATTTCATAGATTTCACTCAGCCACTTTCATGAGGGGTTCCTGCGCAGGAACCCCCCCCCCTGCGCAGGAACGCCTTCTTATGGCGCAGTGCTTTACAACGTTGTAAATAGGGCGCTTTATTTGCGCGGCAGTTGGTCCAATAAAGTGACGCAATTGCGGTGCAAAGAGGCACAACTGCCTAATTAATCTGCCTTTATGTATGTTGCATTTTGGTGTAGCAAAATATGTTAGATATTTAGCAAATTAACACCAACCTGTAGTTGATGGTAAGGTGCATTTTGTTCCAAATATGCACAATTTTGCTTTTAGGAAGGTGGCAGGTGATGCACACACATGGCCATAGGGCATGTATGTGCACCATATGCACACACATATACTTTTGAGGGATGCAGCAGTGTGTCTTTGAGACACCCCTGCACCCTTGTAATAATTCACAAATGTCGATTAGCAAATAGCTGATTTGCAATAAGTGTTTTTAATGCAAATAATTCCTATGGCCCTCCTGGGCCATGGCAATGCATATGGAATTATCCCTTAATTGCAAAGTATAAACATGCTAAATTGCACATACGAAAGATTAATGATTTCCTAAAATAATAGCGATTTTTCTTAATACATACCATTTAGCAAATCTTAAATAGGGATTCCTTGATAATCTCAAGTTTAGATTAGCCAAAGGGTTTGTTGATACATATGGCCCTATATCTGATGTCACAGCCGTGCAAGGGGACCATCAGTGAGGCCCCTGTAGTTTCACAATGGAATAGCTTCACCTTACAATACAGCTGTTAATACATGAAATAAATGTAATTTGACTTACCAATTGTTCCCTCGACCTCGATTCCAAGGTGGTCCAGGAGATCCTGCTCACGGTTGATGACATCAGCCCACCGATGCTTGTACTGTCTGAGGGTCCGGTCCACTCCAAATATTCGCAACATCTGGTACCGGACCCTCTCCCACCTCAGCTTCCTTTCTTGGGTTGGGTAACCCAGCAGTACCCTGCCTCCACTCCCAATCAGGTTTGGGAGGTAGTGGACAATCAGCCACAGTAGCCCCCCATACTCCTGCTCAGTGAGGTTCCTAGACCTGGGTGACATTGTGACAAAGCACAAGCCACGCTGTGTGAATGCAACAAAAAAAATGGTGTCTTTCACAGGAATCCCCCTAATAGTATAAATCCACTAAACAGAACACTAATCCCCCTATTATCAACTTTGAAAACCCCTTAAAACAACACTAATCCCCCTATTAATGAATATTAAAACCCCTAAACAGACAGACACCCCTTTACACACAACACACAGTTAGACAATACACAACACTACAGAGACTATTTGGACACAGTTAGCAAGACACACACTGTAAAACAACTGCAGGACAGGACAAAACTCTCAAGCACTTTGCAAACACACTCCTACACCTCTCTGAGACTACAAAGGAGTGAAAGAGAAAGCGAAAGTATTATATAACTTCCTGTTTGTGAGCAGGGCAGGCTGGTTACATCATTTCCTGTTGCGATGCGACTCGTTTCCGTCGATGCGTCATTATTGGCATGCGAATAAAACGTAATTATGTTGCATCGTTGACTTGAAGCATGGTACAGTTAAAATATTTCCCCTTACGGTGCGAGCAGTTCTGGTGGAAGCGTCATTATTGTCATGCGACACCATCTTTATTATGTCGCATCATTGATTTGAAGCATGGGTGACTGATGACATATTACCCTTACGGTGCGAACAGTTCTGGTGGAAGCGTCATTATTGTCATGCGACACCATCTTTATTATGTCGCATCATTGATTTGAAGCATGGCTGACTGATGACATATTACCCTTACGGTGCAAACAGTTCTGGTGGAAGCGTCATTATTGTCATGCGACACCATCTTTATTATGTCGCATCATTGATTTGAAGCATGGCTGACTGATGACATATTACCCTTACGGTGCGAACAGTTCTGGTGGAAGCGTCATTATTGTCATGCGACACCATCTTTATTATGTCGCATCATTGATTTGAAGCATGGCTGACTGATGACATATTACCCTTACGGTGCGAACAGTTCTGGTGGAAGCGTCATTATTGTCATGCGACACCATCTTTATTATGTCGCAGCATTGATTTGAAGCATGGCTGACTGATGACATATTACCCTTACGGTGTGAACAGTTCTGGTGGAAGCGTCATTATTGTCATGCGACACCATCTTTATTATGTCGCATCATTGACTTGAAGCATGGGTGACTGATGACATATTACCCTTACGGTGCGAACAGTTCTGGTGGAAGCGTCATTATTGTCATGCGACACCATCTTTATTATGTCGCATCATTGATTTGAAGCATGGGTGACTGATGACATATTTTCCCCTCAAGGTGCGAACAGTTCTGGTGGAAGCGTCATTATTGTCATGCGACACCATCTTTATTATGTCGCATCGTAAATTAGATGCATGGCTGACTGATGACAAATTTTCCCCCTAAGGTGCGACCAGTGTTAGTAGATGTGACTTTATTGGCATGCGTCACAATCTTCATTAAAGGCACATTGCAGTTATTATCTGACAATGTTGTTGCATATCTTAAGTGCTGTATGTTTTGACGCTGGCCAACAGATGCGTGTTTACGCTTAGCGTGAAAGTGTCTCGACAGGAACACAAAATGTTTGTGTGTAAATATTTCATGTTTCTATATTCAGCTGAGTCAGACTATGACATGTGTTGACCAAAGTCACTTTTGGTCCTTGTGTAACGTCACTTTTGTGCGTGGAGTCAGGAATGCATGGGTCAGATTGTGACGTACGCAGACCCAACGTCACTGTTGTGTGTAGAGTCATGAATGCATGGATGAGATTGTGAAGTATGATACACCTACTTCATTTATGTGCCTGCCACATTAGTTCTATAATGCAAACTTGTGTGAGCACTGAGGGCTACTTTTTCATGGATGGTCATATTTAGCCTCACATCCACTGTGTAACATAATAATGAATGTAATGTTTGTCCTATTATTGATTTACCTCCAACATGACTTAGCAACATACAAGAAATGTTTTATATTTTTACCTGCTGTGTGATTTCATAATGTGGACTCATCTTCACCTGTGCTTTTATCATTTTTTGCATCACTAAATGGGGATGGTAAATGTTGGTTTTTGACTATTGTGAATTTATACCCTAATTTATGATGTTTTTGTGTAGATTATTACAGCATGCATTCCTGCGGCACTTCCCTCCAGCAAGCTAATAGGGCAGGAAGGTGCTGTGTCTTTGCCATAGGGGAGATTCCTGTGCTTTTCATGTGCGCTGACTCACAATGGCCGGCCTGCCTACCTGCACTATGTATGCTGTGTTGCATGGAGGAATATTTTAGTACAGGAACGTTCACCTTCATACACATGTGCATTCATACCCTGCACACAGACACACATGCACTATGGTGCCAGGGTACCTGTGTTGAACATACACTGGTGAGTGTGGCCATTGCAGGTGAAATTGCAAGGCAGTACAATGTAAATGGATGTGTGGCCTGATGTATGTCTGATGTCAGCCTCCAGACATGAGAGTAAATGTCATGTATACCTGGTGACCTATCCTTAGGACACACCCGCGCCGCACGGCCATCAGCTGTCGCGTGTGCCCCCCGCCTGATTGCCACTGCTCTCAGCCTCACTGAGCCGTCCTTACTCTGGCCAGGCACCCCGCCGCTGCTCGTTCTCCCGCATTTTCTGCCTTTTGTTGTTTAGTTTGTACACTGTACAGCATTCCGTATTTTATTCCTGTTTTGCACTCTGCTTGTACTGGTGTCCCCCCCTGTGTATTTTGTCCCCCGCTCCCCGCTTCCCGCCACCGGGAGTGTGGACACGCCCCCTCCCTTCTGTGCCCTCCCCGCTCCCGCCTCCCAGCTGCTCCTCCCTCCCTGCACTTGGCCATAAATGGCGACCGTGCGCACGCGCAGCGTTGACGCACAGCGGGAGCGCCGAATGTGTGCCGAAGGCGCGCCAAAGGTAAGCCCGTCTGCGCCCGTCCACGCCTGGACCGCGCCCAGTGCCAGGACCCCTGGCTCCCGCAGACACCAGCCCACCTGCCGGACCTACGCCAACGCCAAACTCTACGCACTCAACGCCGGCCGAAGCCCACCCCGAGACGCACCCACAGACCCTTCTGCTGCCACTCCTGCAAGTTCACCTGCATACAGACCTGCACTACACCAGCACCGACCAAGCCGAGCACCAGCAGCAACCACCTCAAGTGCATCCTGCTCAACACCCGCTCCATCCACAGACACGCCGTCCAACTCTGGAACCTGATCGACAACACATCTCCAGACGTCGCCTTCCTCACAGAAACCTGGATGAACGCCTCCTCAGTGCCCAACATCGCCATCGTCATCCCGGACGGCTACAAGATCATCCGGAGGGACCGCGTAAACCAGACAGGAGGTGGCATCACCATCATCCACAGGAACTCCATCCGCATCACGACCAACACCGACGACGCCCTCGCACACGCCAAACACCTGCACTTCCAGATCCACATCAACCCCGAGACCACCCTCAGAGGCACCCTCATCTACAGACCCCCGGGACCACGCACACAATTCAGCAAAGACATCACCAACTTCATTAGCCCGCACGCCCTCCTCCCCGCAGACTACATCCTCCTCGGGGACCTCAACTTCCACCTGGAGAACAAAGATCCCAACAGCACCACCCTGCTGGACAACCTCCCCAACCTCGTTCTCAAGCAGCTGGTGACCACCCCCACCCACTACGCCGGACACACACTCGACCCCGTGTTCTCATCCAGCATGGACATCACCTTCAGCCACGCCACCGGACTCCACTGGACGGACCACAGCTGCGTTAACTTGAGCTTCAAAAGGACCACGATCCACCACCACCAGGAACAGCTAGCACGCAGAAGCTGGTACAAGATCACAGCCGACCATCTTGCGACTTCCCTGAGCATGAACCCTCCCACCAGCGCAACTAACCCAAGCCAGGCCGCCACCAACCTCGCAAAGTGGATCATCAACTGCGCAGACGACCTCGCCCCTCTGCAGACCCCACCTAGCAGACCCCGCAGCAAGAAAGCCCCATGGTTCACCAACGAACTCGAGAGCTCAAAGAAGAACTGCCGAGCAAGCCTGGCGCAGAGACCCAACACCAAACAACATGACTGCCCTCAAGCTCCCCACCCGAAAACACCACCAACTAATCCACGCCACCAATAAACATGCATTCAAGGAACGACTGGACAGCAACGCACACAACAGCAAGGTACTCTTCAACATCGTTAAGGAGCTCTCCAACCTCAACGGCGGAAACAACGACATCACCCCTTCGCAAGACCTCTGCAAGTCCCTCGCCTCCTACTTCCACAACATGATCATGGACATACACTACAGCTTCAGCACTCAACCAACGCTCGCCACGACTGAACGAACGCCCACCACCACCACCCTCCGCGCCTGGACCCCGATCAGCACCAAAGACACCATCCGCACGATGAACTCCGGATCTCCAACCAACCCCTGCCCTCACCACGTATTCAACAAGGCCGACGCTGTAATCGCACCCCACCTGAGGGACATCATCAACACCTCCTTCGACACCGCCACCTTCCCGGAGAGCTGGGAGCACGCCGCAATCAGCGCTCTACTAAAGGAGCCTTCATCCGACCCCACCGCCCTCAAGAACTACCGCCCCATCTCGCTGCTCCCGTTTCCTGCTAAAGTCATCGAGAAGACCGTCAACAAGCAGCTGGCCGCCTTCCTCAAGACGAACGGATCCCTCGACCTCTCGCAGTCTGGCTTCCGGGCCAACCACAGCACCGAGAGGGCCCTGATCGCAGCCACCGATGACATCCGAGCCCTGCTAGACAGTGGAGAAACAGCGGCACTCATCCTCCTACACCTCTCCGCGGCCTTCGACACTGTCTGCCACCGTACCCTAGCGCAGCGCCTCAGCAACGTTGGACTCCAGGAGAAGGCACTGGAATGGATCACCTCGTTCCTTGCCGGAAGGACACAGAGAGTCCCCCTCCCCCCGTTCAGATCAGAAGCAACCACAGTCATCTGCGGCGTTCCCCAGGGCTCCTCGCTCAGCCCAACCCTCTTCAACATCTACATGAACCCCCTTGCAGCCATCGCACGCCAACACAACCTCTACATCATCTCCTACACCGACGACACACAGCTGATCCTCTCCCTTACCAACGACCCCGCCACCGCCAGAGCCAACCTACACAAAGGGATGACAGACGTAGCCATGTGGATGAAGAACAGCCGCCTGAAATTGAACTTGGACAAGACGGAAGTTCTCATCCTGGGATCCTCACCCTCCGCCTGGGACGACTCCTGGTGGCCCCCCGCCCTGGGCAGCGCACCCAAAACAACAGACCACGCACGCAACCTGGCCTTCATCCTGGACTCCTCCCTCTCCATGACCAGACAAGTCAACGCAGTCTCCTCGTCGTGCTTCAACATCCTGCGCATGCTACGTGAGATCTTCCGGTGGATCCCCACCCAGACCAGAAAGACTGTTACCCAGGCCCTCGTCACCAGCCGACTGGACTATGGCAACTCCCTCTACGCAGGAACCACTGCCAAACTCCACTAGACGCTCCAGTGGATTCAGAACGCCTCAGCACGACTCATCTTGGACATTCCCCATCGCTGCCACATCTCCGGACACCTGAGAGATCTGCACTGGCTCCCGGTCAAGAAGAGAATCACCTTCCATCTCCTCACCCACGCACACAAAGCCCGACACAACCAAGGCCCAGGATACCTCAACAGCCGCCTCAACTTCTACGCTCCCACACACCAGCTTCAATCGACCGGCCACGCCCTTGCCGGCGTCCCGCGCATCCAAAGAGCCACCACAGGAGGAAGGTCCTTCTCCTACCTGGCCACCAAGACTTGGAACTCCCTCCCGACCCACCTCCGCCTGACCCAGGACCACCTTGCCTTCAGGAAGTGGCTCAAGACCTGGCTGTTTGAGCAGTAGCGGACCCCCCCTCTCCTAGCGCCTTGAGACACTCCGGGTGAGTAGTGCGCTATATAATAGCTTTGATTGATTGATTGATGATGTACTCCACATATGAGATTGTCATGCAACTTGCAGTGTAAATTTTGGAAAAATAATCATGCACAAGGGAGTAAAGGTTGTATGATGTATTTTTATTAATCCTAACAAAAATCAAAATGCATGATGAGGATGTTATTTTTCACATTCTTAAAAAAAATTATGCACTATGTCAGCACGTCTGCGGATGCCTGCTGCTGTGCTTTGGTTTACAGGAGCATGGCCGTCCTCCTGGTCATCCTCCGGCATTTGTGGATTTAAATCAGGTCCCTCATCCCAGGGGACTTTTGTGAGCACACATATATTGTGCAGTATTGCACAAGCCAAAATTAATTTGCACACTGTCTCTGGTGAATACAGCATACGTCCACCAGACTTGTCCAGGCGCCGAAACCTTGCCTTGAGCAGACCAAATGTTCTTTCAACAATGTTCCTGGTCCTGCAATGTGCTTGGTTGTACGCTACTTCCTGTGGCGACTGTGGGTTTCCATAAGGTGTCATCACCCACGGCTGGATGCCATATCCCTGGTCAGCTGTAATGGAATAAATGAGAAGGTACAATGAAATGCTTGTAATGGTTCTGGTCGAGTACAGGCCATATGTTGTGTGTAATATTTCATTGGGCAGTGTCCATTGGCCATGGATGTTGCAGAGAACACACCCAGTGACTCACATGCAAGACACCTTTGGCACATAGTTATGCTGGGAAATGGACACAGATTTGGACGGACATGCATTGACTCCCTATATGCCTCTACATGACCTTGGCACTCATTTATGAAGGACTTGTGCCACTGGTGCGTGACTTTTTCCCATTTTTTAAGTTAGGCACCAGCAGCCCATGACCTTAATTAATTATGCCCCTTCTATTGCTGTATATGTATATGCTAGTGCAACATTATTCCATCCATGTCCTCATTTCAGCGTAATTGAAGCAATATTAACAGTATGGCAGCATGGATGGTGCATTGTATCATACTCTTTTGCTTACCTACAAGTAGGCCATTGCCATACTGGCCATTCTTGAAGCGGTCATTTATGATGCAGTTCCGGAATATGAAGGCATCATGTACACTGCCAGGGTATTTTGCCAGCACATTGGTAAATAGTCCACGGTGATCCACAATGGCCTGTACATTGATTGAATATGTATGTTTGCGATTTATGTACAAATGTGCTGTTGCTGCCGGAGGTACTAATTGCACATGTGTACAGTCAATGGCACCCAGCACATGGGGTACGCCTGCTATGTCATAGAATCCTTGCTTGATCTCCATCTGCTGTTGTGGATTGTTGGGGAAACTGAGGTAGCGGGGTGTCAGTTGGATGATGGTATCCAGGACAGTTGGTAGGAATGATGAGAAAGCTGGCTGGGATATTCCTGCCACTTTGGCAACTGTTGTCTGGAAGGAGCCCGACGCTAGCATATGCAACACAGCCAGGAACTTTGCCTGTGGCGGTATGTTGGTAGGCCTGTTGGTTCCTACCTCTAGCCTTGGTCCAATGAGTCGCAGTAGATGTAGTATGGTCTGCTTCTTGAGGCGAAATAGACTTATGACCTCCTCATTCCTGAGGCCTCTCAGGACGCTCCTTTGACGGAATAACCGCTCCTTTCTGCGGCGTTGCCTGGGGGGGGGGGTTTGTGGGGCGGGGGGTTGTGGTTGGATTCCTGGTGCTAGTCGTCTCCGTCTGGCAGCTACTCGCAGCATTACCACCTCCATGGTGTGGGGATAGTTGCAGCAATGTCCACTGTGGCCTCTCCTCTTGTGTGCAGATGCGTCATTTCCTGCGCGTCCGTTTTGTAGGCGCACCAATTCTGACGTAACCGCAAAGATGCGCATTTTCCGCAACAGATGCGACAAAAGTGGATAAAGTCATTAATATGGATGTGTCACTTTTGCGCGTGTTTCTCCGTGGTAACGCCCACCTTGCATACATTAATACTTACGTGTCGCAGGGCATTTTGACGCAGTGGTTTTCCGTGCGCAGTGGGCTGAAAGTGGCGCATCGTCGGAGATGCGCCACTTCATTAATATGGCGCATGCGTTGCGCCGACGATGCGCCATTATTTTTGACGCACCGGCGGCGCAAGCTCTTCATAAATGAGGGCCATGGTCTGCAAGTATATGGGCAGGTCTTGGCCAAGAGCACAGGGCAGGTCCAGGCTGGCCGGACAGGGCATCGGGCGTTTCCCCAGTGGGCAGCAGGCCAGGGGACGATTTTAACCTGCTGGAGGCCGCTCTTACCAAAGGCATTAAATGGAAGCTGTAATTTCAGCAGCCACTGTAGGGAAAACACAAGCCTCAGCGCAGCCGAACAGAGCTACCTGAGACAGACTGTATAGGACTGGCCTGCCAGCCAATCAGCATATGCCCAGTCAATGAGAACCAATGAGGGCGAGACTTGGTGTATGGCACCGCAGCCTAGCTAATACGTCTCGCATTTAAGAGTTTGAGCTATTGGCATTGAAAATGACAATGCCTTTTATTTATGTTTTCATTTTAAAACAGATAAATAAAAGGCATTGTTGTTTACAATGCCACTAGCTTAAACTCTCGCAAATGTGAGATCAAACGCATTGCAAGTGCAAACTGTAAAGAGATTAAAAAGCGGTAGGAGAGAGCGTGTCCTGCCTGCAACAGCAGGGAGGGCAACTTTATTTGAGAAAATAGTGCTCGGAGGCTCGCTTTTTACTTTGCGCTCTCTCTCCATGCAGTGTGTGTGTAGGTGGGGAGGGGGGCTGGTATGACAACCTGGTACAGGGATGTGGATTGCCTCCTTCCCTGGCCCAAATGGCAGGAAAGCATTGACCAAGTTTCCAGAGTACTTGTGCACATTCCTTTATGATGGACATTAGGCAAGGGAGACGTACAGAATAAAACAAGGGCTTTTTAGTGTGTTTACTGTAGTGGTCGCTGCTTGGGAACTTCGATCATTAATCTGAACGGTTAATTTCAAGGTGAAGCCAAACAGGCTGCAAGCAGCAACCTAGGGGTTGGCGATTGCTACTACCTCCAAATGTGTATAAATGGAACACTAGTAACAGCTATTTTCGAGAGGAAGGACCAGTGTGTGTTGGTGATGTTTGTGTGTGTCTGCAATAGCAGTGTTTTATCTTCGCAGCATTTTAATACATGTGTCTTTCAAAGAGGCATCATAACCCCAACATTTACCTACAAAAGCTGTTTTCCACAAAGCGCCTACCGCTGTAAAAACTGCAGCTTCAGAAGGAGCAGGGGCTGCACTGAAAAATACTCATGCATATTGATTTGTCGAACCAGCAGACATCAAAGGAGTTTTACTGCTGCCATCAGCGCCTGCAAAAGTGGGGGTTCAGGCCTGCTAAAGGAAGGGGCGTTTCTAGCCTACACAACAAATTAACATTTCGCAGGGGGACCAGAGCTTTCCGTCACCCACGGAGTCGGACGAAGATGAAGCTCAAGAAGTCCCCGACAGCCGCTGTTAACTAGATATTGACTGACCTCGAACGCCAACAATGCCAGTCACTGGGCTGCAAACAGTAAGCTGTGTGTTACAATGTGGTGCTTCCAATCCGAAATAGGAATGCTTTACTGTCAGGGTCGGCGGGCCGACTTACTGGAATTCAAGAGGATTCAAGCCCAGTCCTGCCTCCAAAAGGAGGGCTGCCTTTTTTTTTATACAGCTCGAACCAAAGTTATAGGGGTGCTTTACAAGAGCACAAGTTACATTACATCTGGACACAGGGGTGGCGGGGGACACCAAGTAATTTGCCCAGAATCACGGGATGTTAAGCCAATGCTAAGACTCAAATCTGGTTCCCCCGCTTTAAAGTCGGCAGCTGTGGCCGTAACGCCGCATCCTCTTTTTAGATGCACACATCTCTCTCAAATTATTTACAGCACAGCTGAACTAAAAATAACTTTTTTTTAAATGTTTTAAATTCTTTTCTGCTACCTTCTTTTAACATCACGTGCAATGTAACAATTACTTCATTCAATGGTAATCAACTAACTGACCTGGGTATTGAGGGGGCTCCCGAACCGCGAGTCCAGTACGTGACTTCCAGCTCAACGCAGGGCTCACGGCACAAGTTCCACCGCACGTGCAATGCGTGGGAGGCTGTTCCCAGGTCACCCCGTCCTCTCCTGTTGCCTTTGCACACCGGATCATCAGACCGCAATGTGCCAGATAGTGAGTGACAGACAGGGAATCCATGGAAGGTGGGAGGTAAGCACAGCAGGCTACCACAACATGCAGACTCGGGTTCCTTGCCGCAGCGCAGGGGGCTCTTTGGGTTTCTGGGTTCACATCAGTGCGGGCGGCAAGCAGTGAAAGTCCCTTGTGGCCCCGCCCGGGCGTGCACGTACGCACCACCCAAAACGGCACCATATAATGAAGAGGCCGTGGCGTGCGTGCATGGCGTGCGCCATTTAATTTATAGGGAGGGCAGGAGGCAGCCGCCGTGCGCACCGTTTAATTCATGATTGAACTTCAATCATGAATTAAATGGTGGGGTGGGCGCACAGACTTGAGGCTTGCTTGATGGCTTCTGAGACTGAGTGAGGGGGGCACTGGAGCACGGCAGGGCCCCCCCGCACTGTGGAGGCTGCAGGGGCCTGTGTTACGTCCCTGATATAGCCCATATGTAGCCCAAGTATAGCCCAATGACAGAATGTCCCAGAGTGTTCTAAAGAACAACTAGAGCACTAACAGTCTTACTTATGACAAACGTATGGCACACCTGAAGCCATCTTGATTGGAATAAAGTGGTAACACTTAAAACATTTAATTTGCAAAGGAACAAAATGAGGGGGTTCATTTTGCCGTAGAAATTATGATTAGTGCTGCAGAAAGAAAAATTAGGGCACATTTTGACTTCTCAAATCCTCTCTATTTCATTAAAGAAATTCTGACATGCAGACTGAAACATGCACTTCGAATTCCAGCAGCAGACTTCCCTGGTGAGCACTAGCTTTACTACAGTGACCTAATGAGCAACTAGAGTGCTTACTTTCAGAATCTATGGCAAATGTGTGACACATATGAATGCCTGCTTGATTGATCCAAAATAAAAAACTGAAAGTATTTCCTACTGAGGAGACTGCAGTAAATGAGGAAATTAGGAAACTCCATAACAAATAAGTCTCCCACGATGGCCACCAGAGACAAAAGAGCCCAAATGTAGCACAAATATCATCCAGATGTAGCCCATGTATAGCTCATTGACAGAATGTTACAGAGTGTTCTTAAGAACAACTAGAGCGCTTACTGTCGTACTTATGACAAAAGTATGGCACCTGAAGCCATCTTGATTGGAATAAACTGGTAACACTTAAAACATTTAATTTAAAAAGGAACACAATGAGGGGGTTCATTTTGCCATAGAAATTATGATTAGTGCTGAAGACAAAAAAATGTAGTGCACATTTTGAGTGACTTCTCAAATCCTCTTCTATTTCATAAAAAAATCCTGACATGCAGACTGAAACATACACTTTTAATACCAGCAGAGGACTTCCGTGGTGAGCAGTAGCTTTACTACAGTGATCTAATGAGCAACTAGAGTGCTAACATTCAGAATTTATGGCAAATGTGTGACATATCTGAATACCTTCTTGATGGAATCAAAGTAAAAAACTGAAAGCATTTCCTACTGAGGAGACTGCAGTAAATGAGGAAATTAGGATACTTCATTACAAATAAATCTCCCACGATGGCCACCAGAGACTAAAGAGCCCAAATGTAGCACAAATTTTACCCAGATGTAGCCCACATGTAGCCCAATGACAGAAGTGTGCAAAACACGTTTTATTTCCTGTGTTTTTGCAGTTTTATATAGTGCAGACTTGTCTGGTGTTGGAGTGGTTTACATGAGCATTGGTTACATCACACAAGAACAAATTCATTTTCGTTTTAGACATGGGGAGATTAAGTGATTTGACCAGAATCACAGAATGTCGAGCTGAAGCAGAAACTCCGACCTGGTTCCCCAGTTTCCAAAATCTGCAGCTCTGGAAGTACCACCACATCCTCTCCCCTAAGTGCAACATTTGGTCAACTGGATAAAAAAACATAAAGATAACAAATAATTTATAAGTGCTTTGTCACTTTTTGAAAACTCAGAAAATATGTCCTCATTTTAGTTTTTTAGAGCACTAACCATAATGTTAATGCAAATAAGACCCTCTCATATATGTAATTTCTATAGGAAATGCTCTAGATATTACAGTTTTGATTACATCAAGATGACGTCACACGTTCCACACTTTTGTAATAAATATAGAATGATAGCAATCTAGTTGTTCATTAGGATACTGTTGAGAGGCAGAGGCCAGGGGCACGGACTCTGAAAATTGAAGGCAGGTAGGAGGGTGCAGAGGCAACAATTTGACCACACTGAGCAGGCAGAAAGGGCAGTGGCAGCACAACAGACTATTGAGGGCAGTGGAAAGGAGGGCAGGGGCAACAAACCAACAATACAGAACTGGCAAGAGAGGTTTTGTCAATATAATAGACCATAGTGGGCAGAAGGAAAAGGCAGTGGTAGTACAACCATACATGCCAACAGACCTGATTCAGCCAGGAAACGTCCAATGTTTTGAAGGCTTTATTTGATCTGTCTCCTGTCTACAATTTCCTCTTTTTCAATGTAAGTCAAAGGGATAAATCAATACCCCAATTTTTCAAAATCTCCCTCTTACCAAGTTCAAAATGTTAGCAAGTATAGTACATTGGATCACGGGAGGCTGGAGGAATTGGGGTAAGGACATGGACTTGGATAACAGAGGACAGGAGAGACATGGAGAGGTGCATCAAACTGACCCTACAGGGCAGGCATCAGTGTTTGCAGCAGCACAATACACCACACAGGGCATGCGGGATGGGAGAGCAGCACAACAATCCATAGAAAGCAATAGGGAGGGGACAGGACAATGCACATGGACAACAGAGAACAGAGGGGAAAGAGGCAATGGTAGCTAGCTGAGCATAATGGACAGATAGTAGAGAAAGCTGCAGCATAGCGGACAATAAAGGGCAGGAGGGACGGATCAGGGGCATTACAATGGAGCAGACAAGCCAGGAGGGAGGGAATAGGGGTTTGTACATGGAAACAGAGGGCTGGGGGCAAGGGGGCAGGGCAGGAGCAGCAAGATGACCATGGAGGTTAGGCAGGGTGGCACTAGAAGAAAGACATACTATGGAGAGCAACAGTGAGACTATAATGGCATACAGAGAGACCATGGAGGGAAGGTGGGAGGGGGTCAGGGGCAGCTAGCTGACCACACAGGGAAGGTGGCAGCACAGAAGACCATGCATGGCAAGCGGGAGGGTTAGTGGCAGCACAACGGCTATGATTGGCAAGAAGGAGGGTGTAGGGGCATGCACAAAGGACCATGGAGGATAGAAGGGAGGGTCAGGACCTGGGCACAGACAAGAGAGTTCAGGGGAAGGGGCCTCACAACAGACCATGTGGGGAAGGCAGGAGGAGCAGTTGCAGCACAACAGACCAGGGAGGGCAGAAGGGTGTGGCAGTAAAATGAACCATGGAGGACAGGAGGAAGGGGATAGGGGCATGGAATGTGGACCGGTAGGGCGGAGGTGGCAGGTACAGGTTACAGTCATCTGACAATTCTAGGCAGGTGGAAGGGGAGTGGCAGCTCAACAGAACACTCAGAGTAGATAGGAGTGGCAGGTCTGTTGTAACCTGAGCATGTTTATCAAACTTTATAAAGTGGTACGATCCATTTCCCCCCCCCCCCTGCCCCAGCCACTTGGTATATTCCCCCCAGTCATCCTTGGAATGCAACTTATTCCTGTCAGTGTGGAGAGCAGGGTGACATCAATAAAGATGAGTTAACTTACCTTTGGTTCACGAGTCTTCATTACAACACAAGTTCTTTTCACGGGTGCAGGCAAAGGGTGAATCCATAACTAATTACATTGCCGCCCTCCGAGGTCTCACACAGCTGTGTGAGTTTGGGGAGTTGAACGATTCCCTCATTAGGGACCAAATGGTGAGGTGCACCCACAACCCAAAGATGAAAGAAAAACTTCTAGCAAAGAATCCCTCGTTGAGGGAAGCGGTGGCCATCGCCCACTCCTTTGAGCACACCGCAAAATGCATCCAGGAGATGGACCAACCTAAAGAATCCATGGGTTGTGTGAATAAAATCAAAGGGTTGGTGTTGGAAGATAAAAGAGAAGGAGAAGGTAACAAGATCAAATCTAAAGAGGTAAAGAGTGATAAGCCCTTTAATGTCACAGAAGGGTTGAAATGCTTCAGGTGCGGAAGCAATAATCATCTTGCTAATAGCATGCATTGTACGGCTCGAAATTCTATGTGTATGAAGTGTAACAGAAGGGGCCACTTCGCAAGGGTGTGTAAGGAAGGGGAGAGGAGTCAAGTAAGAATGGTACAAAGCGAAGAGGTACAGGATCCAAACTATGGGGCCGATTAGGATGGCGGACGGACTTGCGTCCGTCCGGCACCCCTGAGTAGGAGGGACCGTCCGCATGGGCAGCGGCGGTCCCTCCATGGCAATTAGGATGTGACCGCCAGGGTGGCGGTCACATCCTCTATTTTTAACATTGCGGCGGGTGCAGCTTCAAGCTGCACCCACCGCAATGTTAAAAATGCATGTGTTGCATTTACATGCACAAAGCGGCAGGCACCGCACGGTGCCTGCTGCTTTGTGTACGCAAATGCAGGGGGGTACCATAGGTACCCCCCATGTGCACCCCCCATTCACCCAGGGGGCCCACAACGGGCCCCCAAAGTGAATGTCCGTATGCTTTTCCATGGCGGAAAAGCCACCGTGGAAAAGCATATTTACACCAACATCATAATATGGCGGACGGTGTCTCATAGACACCGCCTGCCATGTTATAGCTTTTCCGCCGCGGTCGGAAGCCGACCGCGGCGGAAAAGCGGCGGACGGAATTCCAGACCCAGCAGCCATCCTAATTTGGCGGTGGGTCTTTGGAGTCTCCGCCGCGGTTTTTCCGCATCCTCCAGGCCGGCGGACACTTCCGCCGGCCCGGAGGATGCGGAAAAACCGCCATCCTAATCGGCCCCTATGTGTTCTAATAACCTTTTTCTACCTGTTCTAGGGTGAGGTACATTGCATACAGATTGTAAATGAGGGTGGGGAGGTCCTTGTTTTTTTTGACCAAGGTCATATCCTCCTTAGCCTCTCCAACCGCCCCTTGAGGTGTTGTGGTATTAGGGTCCTCATCCCTGCGTGTTACTGTTATTTAGTGCCAGTTCCCCCCCCCCCCCCCTTGTCTTCCCTTTCCTCTTCCTCTCTTTTCCATCCCTCTTTCTTTTCGGTTCAGGGGAGATGTGCTGTAATTTAAGCTGGTATGGTAAATGCTTTGTTGGTTCAAAGGGAGATGTGTTGTAACCTGAGCATGTTTATCAAACTTTATAAAGTGGTACGATCCATTTCCCCCCCCCCCTGCCCCAGCCACTTGGTATCTTCCCCCAGTCATCCTTGGAATGCGACGTATTCCTGTCAGTGTGGAGAGCAGGGTGACATCAATTAAGATGAGTTAACTTACCTTTGGTTCACGAGTCTTCATTACAACAAGGTCCATGGAACATGGTGGGCAAAAAGGATGGAGCAGGGGCATGCACACACACATCGGAGGGCAGGGGGAAGGAGAATAGGGGCAGCAAGCTATGCACAGAGGCTAAGCAGGAGGTCAATGATGGGCCATAGAGTTGGACAATGGAGGGCAGGAGGAGTGGACTAGTACATCATGCTAAATGGAGGGCAGTGGCAGCACATTAGACCATGCATGGCAGGAGGGAGGAGCCTAGTCCATGGATTCAGAAAGCAGAGGATAGGGTGGAGGTGGATGGGGCAGCAAGCTAACTGTTCAGAGAAGGTGGGAAGGCCAGTAGCAGAACAACGGCCACACAGGGCTGTAATAAGGGAGCGGGGACATGGACTTGGACAATGGATGGCTAGGAGGAGGGAAGGCAGGAGCAGTAAGCTTGGGTGGGGGAAGCACAATGCTAGGCCCTTCTACCAACCCTCCACCATCCATTGTGATATGCATCTTACTTAATGTTAAAAATAAAACTAGAAATTTGCTGAAAAAAAACAAATATTACAGGGACGGTATAGTTAGACTCAGATTTCACTCATACACAACCAGTGAAATTCAGCAGTTATAGTTACCTGAGCTATCTATAACTTACGCCCCCTAATGTACTGCTAATGACCTCAGACATTACATTATTCATGACATGGTCAGTTACATCACTCATGACATCATTCATGACAACTCAAATGAGCTCTGAATGGAATGGAACTATAATCGCTAGAACTTTATTTAGGGATAGTGTGTGTATATTAACACCCCTTTTTTTCTTTTCTATCGTGTAAGAACCATTATAATACGCAACTTGGCCAGATTAATATGGCCTATAGCCTTTCACTTTAAAGTAATGTGGAGTCCATTGTTTATGTTGATGTTTGCAATCCTAAGTATGTTTATCATGAATAAGTCACGTTGACGAACATACAGGTATGGTGGTCACGGGGCAAGATATGCTGAAATTACATTTTGTGCACATTAACACTTGTTTTCTTTTCTTTATTGTATCAATTCCTGAATTTTCACATTGTGACCAGGCAAATATGGCCGCCAGTTTATTGGATTAAAGTAATATGTAGTCCTTTGTTAATGTTGGCAACTTTAAGCATTTGTACATTTAAATAAGGATGCTACAATGACGTCTTGTATCATTAGCAAGGTTCGGAAGAGCCGAAACGCGTGGATCACGGCCTTTGCCGATTAAATACTTCCAAACTACAACCTGAGTGCTGATTCCTTCCTTGTGAGAGGAGATTAAATACATATATATAAAATTCACTGACAAAACCACAAGTTTCAGGGACATTATAGTTAGAAATTAGCATTTAAAAACCCCTCAAAAATTCACTAAAAAAACCACAGGTTTCATGGACATCATAGTTAGTTGGACATTTCACTCGTACAAAACAAGAGAAATTTGGCCATTATAGTTAGTTGTGCTAACTATAACTCGCGCCCCCGCAATGCACTGCTGATGATGTCACATATTACATCATTCATGACATCACTGATGACGTCACTGAAGACATCTCAAATGACATCACTGATGACATCATCCACGTGATCATCTGATGAACCTGCTCACACCCTAAAATACAGACTACCATTCTCGAAACCATAGACACACCAATACTAGTACAGCTACAATATTCTGTGCACTATGCATGCAGACCTCTAACCAGCTACATACTATTGATAGGCTCTTCTAAATACCCAGGTAGTACCTATGCAGTCTAGGAATCCTTCTGTCTGTCCCATGCACTTCTCCATTCACCCATCTAGTACTATCTATGTATCCTATCACTCCACCAATACCTAAGCACTTTCTTTGCAACACTGGAAATACTCCAGTTATTAGTCGTATACTTAAAGAATGGCGTAGTCACTAACACAAGTGCAGGTACAATATTTTGTACACTATGCATGCACACCTCTAACCAGCTACAAACTATTGATACGCTCTTCTAAATACCCAGTTAGTACCTATGCAGTGTAGGAATCCTCCTGTCTGTCCCATGCATTGCTCCAATCACCCATCCAGCACTATCTACTTATCCTATTACTCCAACAGTACCTAAGCACTTATAAATTCACTATACACTCTATTTGTAATACTGTAATTATTCTAGTTACTAGTCATGAACTTATGGAATGGCCTAGCTACTAACACAAGTACAGCTATAATATTGTGTGCACTATCCAAGCAGACCTCTACCACATACTATTGATACACTCTTCTAAATACCCAGTTAGTACTCATGTAGTGTAGGAATCGTTCCGTCAGTCCCATGCACTTCTTTAATCACGTATCTACCACTATCTACTTATCCTATCACTCCACCAAAACGTAGGCACTTATAAATTAGGTGTTCACTCTGTTTGCAGCACTGTCATCATTCCAGTTACTAGTGGTATTCTTATAAAATGACCTAGGCACCAACACAAGTACACATAAAATATTATGTGCATGATCCCTACAAATCTCTAAGCAGATAAATACTATTGGTCCACTCCATTAAATACTGAAGTAGTACCCATGCAACGTAGGATACATCCTGTCAGTCTCATGCAATTCTTCAATCACCCATCCAGCACTATGTTCTTATTGTATCAGTCTGCCAATACCTAGCACTTATGGGGCATATTTACAAGCACCCTGCACCACCAGTGCGTCACTTTTTGTATCGTAGTGATGGCAACAGGCACTCCTTCATAATTACAAGGAGAGTAAAAGCCACCCTGCATGGTTTTTCCTCTCCTTGTAAATATGACCCCTTCATACGCAGAACTTTGCGTTTAAGGGGCGTTCCATAGGTGTTGCTGTCGGTATATATATATCCAGGGCTTAATAATAATACGTCCTTTGTGTGAATTAACTAGAGGACGCATTTCAATTTGATCAGTTGACAAAATGAAGTAATGTGGTTGTATTTATTTATGTAAAATGAGCACAATTATGTGTAGTTAAGAATCGCCCATTCAGGGCTTAATAATTATTTTTGCTTTTTTTCGTTTGTCCACACTGGCCAGAAACAATTGAAGTTTTAAGTCACTTCAAGATGGCCACTGTGAAACTTACAAATAGTCCATCCTCTATGTCTATTAACTGGAGGATGTGACGTCAATATGTAGCTTTATTTAAAAATGTACGCTGACATTGTGTGAGTAACAGCAGACACAGGCGTTATGCCGAAACGCGTCCTGTTTTTGATTTAAATAAATCTAATGAATTGGTGTAATTGGAATCACTGAGTGCCGTCCATTCTTTTACTGGAGTGAAAGAAGTTGTGAGCAGAATATATATATATATATATATATATATGAACCAAATACCTCTGCAGCAGCAAGAAGGTGAGGCCACACAGGGGAGTCAATGAGGGTTTTCGAACTCCTATTGGTGGGAGAACATTTGCAGGGGGAGGAGACATTTGTGCTGGCCATTATTTGTCCAGGAGGAGCTCATTAGGGAAAGACTCTTCACAGCACAGGGCACCGAAGAAGGCGAGTGTGCCGAAATGCATCTGCCGCTGCTGGGATTGATGAAATAAACGGGTTACCTACCCTGAACTCCCCTCAGGCCTCTGATCTTTTCTTTGAAAGGATGTTTTTGGATATATATATATATATGAACCAAATACCTCTGCAGCAGCAAGAAGGTGAGGCCACACAGGGGAGTCAATGAGGGTTTTCCTTTATTGCTTCTAAGAACCAAAGTCCATGCGAATGCATTTCGGCTCCATTTGAGCCTTCCTCAGTGCGACGTGGTTCAGGCAGCGTCTTGACAAAGTGACCGGTGAGTGTACCGGGTCCCGACCTGCCAGATGGATAAGTACTCCGCCCCCCACAGCTCAGAATGTCATTGGCCGCAGGACACACGTGGTAGGACGCCCAGTGCGTCAGGACTACCACTTCCAGGGTGCAGTGCGCTGGTCCGGCACCGCAACAATGATGTCAAATGTTCACGGAATACTTGCTCCTGTGTGAAGCTCTGCAGGAAACACCTCCGCTCCCCATAACTGCACCAACCACACAGATACGACAGTCTCTTGCGACAGGGGCGGGATCAATGATCCGGTGCCCGAGGTGAAGTAAATTACTCCAGCACTGCCGTGTTTTCGTGCCGCTTCCAGTGGTGAGCTCCCGGAATCCCAATAACTCGGGCACAACACAATTTCCACCAAGGCAGATACCAGCAGCCAGGAGCCTCTTTGCAGTGCAGGGGCCTCTGACAGCGCGATTCTGGCGTGCGCGCTAATTAATGAACCAAATACCTCTGCAGCAGCAAGAAGGTGAGGCCACACAGGGGAGTCAATGAGGGTTTTCCTTTATTGCTTCTAAGAACCAAAGTCCATGCGAATGCATTTCGGCTCCATTTGAACCTTCCTCAGCGCGACGTGGTTCAGGCAGCGTCTTGACAAAGTGACCGGTGAGTGTACCGGGTCCCGACCTGCCAGATGGATAAGTACTCCGCCCCCCACAGCTCAGAATGTCATTGGCCGCAGGACACACGTGGTAGGACGCCCAGTGCGTCAGGACTACCACTTCCAGGGTGCAGTGCGCTGGTCCGGCACCGCAACAATGATGTCAAATGTTCACGGAATACTTGCTCCTGTGTGAAGCTCTGCAGGAAACACCTCCGCTCCCCATAACTGCACCAACCACACAGATACGACAGTCTCTTGCGACAGGGGCGGGATCAATATATATATATGCAGCAAAAGTCGTCAAACAAAGAATCCAAAGAATGACAGCGGACCCAGAAGTTTGAAGGTGCTATATTTTTATAGTGCTTTTCCCCGCACCTCCGCCATGACGCGTTTCAAGCCTAACAGCCCTTGATCACATGACACGCTATGGAGGGTTGTCCGGCTATTTAAAGTGGCAGTGCAAAAATAATTACAACAACGTCATCATAGACATGATAAAAATATATCTGATGGAGTTCGTTTGACATTTTAAAACCATATCGTTCTAAAATCACATAAATCCGTTTACAAACATTGATTCATTATAGTTGTAAACTTAACTTCACCGATGAATGCATTTGAAATTAGTTCTAAAATAGAGTTGAATGCAATAACTGGTCGGGTTTCTTGAACCACAATTACCACAATTAACTAATAATAATAATAATAATAATAATAATCCACATTTGTATAGCGCACAATCACCCGTTAGGGTCTCTAGGCGCTGGGGGGCCGTCGGGAAGATTAAGCAAGCTATTGCCCAGAGTCGCATGGTGGTGGGCTAACCTGCCGCAGGAGCCGGGGATCGAACCCTGATCCCCAGATTCCAGCGTCAGTCGCCCTGGCCGCAGCGCCACACCTCTCTCCAAATAGTTCGGTGCATAACTGTAAAATACAGTATTACATATGAACCCAACATATGCTGGCTTATTAGCACCAATGATTTATGTACATGCGAATTCCATAATTCTGTTAATTCCCATTGGACAGTCTCATGATAACATTGTCAATTAATAAATGTGCCCAAATGTGCAAATTGATAAAATAGTGCAACCTATACGTTAGAGCAAGAAATAGTGAGTAATGTGGGACAAATGCTAAAAGGAGTGAATTCATTTCATTTTCACATATTTTAAAAAGCGACATATGCTAAAAGAACACCATTACTAGTATACGGTCCATAAATCGAACCTATTTCACCGTAAGACCTATATGTTGGTTTTGAACACAGAGTATGCATACATTTTGGGAAATCATTTCTATTGTTGAAGTAAAAGCTACAGACACGTATAAAAGTCCTCGCTAGCATTTAAACCTGTAGGTTGTTTACTTTCTAGGTTCAAAATATAGTGTGTTTCCAATCTGCGAAGGATCCCTTCTCTGTTGCTCCCCCTCCTGAAGGCATAACTGCATCAATTGCATAATATTTCAAAAGATTCAAATCTCTCTTATGGCAGTCATTGAAGTGTCTGGTGACTGGGTAGGTTTCGTCGCAGTTAGTAATTGCCCTCATATGTTGGAGCACCCTTTTATGCACTGGGAGCTTCGTGCTCCCCACATATCTTAACGGGCAAGGGCACTCCAAAACATAAACGGCAAACTCCGTTTTGCAGGTCAAATATTTTGAAATTGGAGTTTTATGATCTAAAAAGGGTGTTGCGTATGATGTCATATTCACGCCATATCTACAAGCTTTACAGGAAGCGCACTTAAAAAACCCTGTACGTGAGCTTAGCCAGTTAGTCTTAGCCAAGACTTCCGGACTACTGCCCACCAGACAGTTTTCCATAGATAAAGCCTTCCTGTAGGTGATTGTGGGAGAGGGATAAGATCCCATTTTAAGACTGGGATCATTATTGATTAGAGCCCAATGTTTTCCTATGATTTTTCGAATTATATGATGTTGTTTGCTGAAAGTTGTGATTAAACGTATTGGTTCAGATTTGGGAGTGGAGCTGCTTGTTTGCTTCATCCCTTTTGTTGTAAGTGCCTCATCTCTAGTTAAAGCCGCCGTTCTCACTATTGCTGCTTTGATAACTCTATCTGAGTAACCTCTAGCCAAAAAGCGTGATCGACAGGCCTCCTGAGCATCCCTCACATCCTCCTGTCTACTACAAATACGCTTAATGCGTAGCATCTCCCCGTAGGGGATGCTATGAATAAGGTGTTTGGGGTGATGGCTAGAGGCGTGCAGTAGGGTGTTTCCTGCACTGGCTTTATGATGTAACTTAGTTTGAATGGTATTATTCTCTATGTAAACTTCCACATCTAAATATATACGCTCAACCCCTGCTCCCAAAGGTAAAGAGCATGCACATGAGGACTGCAGGATTAAGGCTTGCTTCTTTAATATAATGGGCCTCCCTCGACCCAGCAACCAAGAGAGACACATTTTGCCTGTAACAACAGCCTTTGTCAATCTGGTGAGCGCCATTTCTCTCATCATATTTATAGTGACACTTTGATAAATATAGTAAAAATATCTCATGCAAAATCAAAAAAATAATACACAATACCTAGCATAAAAGTACATTGCAATATGTGTGCATACAACAATTCATGTAGTAGCAATGTATGACCTCTCAAACCTGTATCATAATAATAAAGGTACAATGCAAAAATTATCAATATGTTGCCAATACTTGTGCGGTCCCATAAAATACCAACCTCACATTGCACAAAAACATGAAGTATAAAATAAAATATTTCATCTTCTAAAAGGATTAGCGCAAACCACCTCGAGTTGCACTAACATGTCACATGGGCTGCTTCTATTTCTATCATAGTGTAGACGTGAATTGCCATAACTAAATATGTGTTCTGCTTTCATCACCTATGCTTCACAACATATTTCTATTACAACTCCTTTGAATGAGTGAAATCATCTCTTCCTAAGAAACAAAGTTGAATAATCATGCATGTTTTTCCAAGACGTGAACAGTACTGCACACACCACATGTGTACAATTAACGTCACTTAGAGCCCTTAAACTGCCACACCACTGTTGAAGAATCTCAATGTCCCATAATGCCACAGTGGAGCATCACCATTATTCCAAAATCAGGTATGACACGTAAAGATCATAATTGCAAAATATAACGTTCTGTACTGTTTAAACATAGACAGGCTCTGAATGTCAAGGAAAATTCAGTGTCAATGTTTCTAAGTTGCTCTTGGGAAAAATAAAACAACCTTTGAGTAAAATATGCTCAGCATGGAATGCGCTTACAAAAAGCAGGTCCAAGGCAACCATGTCCTAATCACCATGTAGGTATCCAGCTGGGGAAATCTCCAACTGGTTAAACATCCCAAAGTGAACCACTCCGTGGAGTCGGGGGAGATCCGCAGTCCTCACCAACCAAAGCGAATGCTTAAATGGTGCCCAGTCACCAGACGTCCCTCTGGCTGCTGAGTGAAGCTGTAGTGTGCATGGAGTGTCCTACCTCTTGTCATTCTGGTTGTCATCGGGTGAGCCATGACTTGGGTTACAAGGAGGTAGACTGAGGCAAATGTGTGGACCTTGAGCCAGTTTCCTGATGTGCTGCTCTTGCTTCTTCTGAAGCTGTTGCAAGATAGCATTTCGGCACACCCCTTTTTAATCTCCTCAAGCTTTATTAGTATCAATAACATGTCCTGGAGGATGGGGTCTCTGTGGTACCTACTTAAATGTGTTCTATTTTCGGAAATTGAGACCAATCAATAAGCTGTGTGCAATGCCTAAAATATACTGTGGCGTGGTGGCAGTGGTGGAAATGAATCACCCTCTCTAGCGTTGGAAGTAGTGCTAGTCCCATAGTCCATTGACACAGACGTCCTCTGCAAGGCACAGTGGATTGCTCGCTTGCATTTTCTTCTTACGTTTTAGGTTACTATGTGTTGGCTGACATGAGTATTGAAAGGAAGAAATGTAGTGCCCGACGAACCTGTGGTTTGTCGTGAGGATGCTATGAGCTAATGTGGACGCTATGAGCTAATGCATGCCACACGTGTTGTATCTAGTCATTTAAGTTGTACCTTATGTTTGAAATATGCAGCAAATGAAGTAAATCGGAAAATTTCTTCAGAATAAAGGGGAACAAGGACGGACATGGAAAAAATGTAGAATGGTTGTCCCATATATTTTTTGACAGTCACATATCTAAAATGATATGAGAAAGAAAAAACAATATTATTACATTTCTTGGGTTGGAAGTCTGAGACATTTTTCGGCGTTTATCTGCAGGTAATGCATAATGTAATGATTTAGATGCATTTGAAGAGCTTAGGTGCACATTTATTTTCAGATTAACAAGGCTTTTGTTACAAAAAAGAAGCGTACAAGTAGATTATCAGGAGTCTTCTTTATTCAGTCTCAACACCATCACAGGTTCCAGTCAGCTGGAGTCAGCTGTAAAATGTTCACACATTCTGCACTGGGCTCTACCAAGGTGAGAGAGGGTGGAGGGGTGGTGGGGTGTACCAAGTGGGATTACAACACATCTCCTTACCAAGGGAAAGGGGAAAGAGAAGGAAGGGAAACAGGGGTGCAGGGCAGTGCAATGCTGCCTGGCGGTCATAAAATATACACAAAACCAAGGTCGGAGGAACCACAATATAAAAAGATCATAACCATAAAGTAGTATAAGATAAACAGCGATCTCATTTGACACAGTTATCTTTTGTGTGGGCTTTAGGGACCTCCTAGGGACCACGTCAGTCATAGTGCCACCTTGCACCTCTGCTTGGGGGACAACCACTTCTCTGTGGAGGACAATCCTGTCCATGCTCCATGTCTGTCTGTTGGCCAGCTGGACAGCGTTTCTTCCCACCTTAGTTACCTTCATGGGTTCAGAGAACCTTGTGGCTTCCCTTCTGTGTGGTTTGGGAAGGTCCAACCGGACCCAATCGCCTTCTCTGACCAAGCGAGATTTTACATGTTTATTGGCATCATATCTAGCTTTGTACTTGGCTTGGTGATCGGTTACTCGCTTACCTATCTCTTCACGATCTACATTACACATGTTCTGCCGTTTTAGAGGAGGTGAGAGTCTGGTTTTGGGAACCCTTCCCTTTAATGAGCTAAAAGGGGATACCCCTGTGACTAGGTTGGGTGTAGTACAATAAGCCCAGAGTGTCTCTTGCAATGTGTCCTCTGCCGAGATCCCCAAAATATCTGCTCATTGTAAGCACTCTTTTACCAGGTGATTCATGCGTTCCACCAACCCATTGGCACGGGCATAATAGAGGGCAGTTTTGTGGTGGACAATGCCCATGTCAGTTAGGAATTCTCTCATGTTATCTGAGGTGAACTGCACCCTGTTATCGGTGACCAGGATATCTGGGATGCCTTCCTCAAGGAACACATCTTTCAGGAATTTGATGAGTACTTTTGTCAAGCTCTTGAGGTTGAGGGGATCGATTATATCAAGAGCTAGCTTAGACCAGGGACTATCAGGTACCAAGGCAGGGGATTGGGGGTGTTCTTGCCTGCTGAGTTTTGTCGGATTTACTGCATTCGAGGCAGTCTCTTACCATGTGTTCCACCATGGTATCCATCCCCGGCCACCAGTAGTCCAGTCTTATCTTGTTTTTAGTCAGGCTATGCCCCGAGTGACCAATGTGGGTCAGGTCTACAATTTTCTGTCACAGAGATACAGGTGGGACAATTTTCTCTCCTCTCTAAATCATACCATCTTGGATGTTTAGTTCCAATTTCACCTCCCAGAACCCACTCAGCGGGGTGGCGACCTTACCCTTTTCGTTGGGCCACCCTTTGACAATGAGATTTTTCAGGGTTTGCATTTCTTGGTCATTGCGTAAGCACTCGTCCCATTCCTTCTTGCTTAGGCAAGACAGTTTCAGGATCCTTTCCTCTTCTTCCGCTGAAATGGCACAATCATTTGTATCAGTGGGTGAGTGGGAAAGAAAATCTGCTACCACATTTTTAGTACCTGGCATGTATTTTACCATGAAGTTGTATCCCTTCTACCCCAAAATCCATCTTGCAATGTGTGGTGTTGTTTTCTCAGACCCTTTCATTGTGAAAGCATACATGAGGGGTTTGTGGTCGGGCTTCATAGTGAAGGGAATGCCCCACAGGAAGAAACTAAAGTGTTTGATGGCCTATGCGCATGCCAGTGCTTCTTTTTCCATCATGGAGTAATTTACTTCTGCTCCTTTAAGGGCGCGAGAAGCGAAGGCCACCACTTGCTCCTTGTCATTAGCCATCTGGCTGAGGCTAGCCCCCAACCCCTTATTACTAGCATCAGTATACAGGACCGTAGGTTTAGTGGGGTCAAATCTGCCCAACCATGGGGTGGAAGCAATGCTTTCCTTCACTGTGATGAATGCCCCTTGACAGTCCTCATTCCATATAAAAGGGGTTCTAGTTTTAAGTAATGACCTCAGAGGCTCCACAATACTCGCATAATTTTCCCAAACTTTGCGTGATATTCGGCTAGCCCTAAGAATGATTTCAAATCATCTACATTCGCTGGGGGTTTGTCCCTTGAATGGCCTCAACCAGGTCTACTTTAGGTATTATACCATCCTCAGAAATCATATTCTACGGATCCTACCCCTATGCGACACTTCTCGTTCTTTAGTGTCAACCCTGCTGCTTCCAATTTTCTCAACGCCCTCCTCAAGATGGTATTGTGTTCCTCCAAGTCTTTCCCATAAATGAGGATGTCGTCCTGGATACACATGGTATTAGGGGGGTCCTCCAGTTTATGTTGCATGATCCTCTGGAAGGCAGCGGCTGCATATGCCAACCCAAGGGACATGCAAATGTACTGGAAGGCCCTTAGAGGGGTAATGAACGAGGATAGATGGCGTGAGTCTGGGTGCAATTCCACCTGGTGGTAGGCAGACGAGCGGTCCAATACACTGAAACAGCTGGCGCGATTGATTAGTGTGAGTACTTCATATATGCGTGGCAATGGGTGCCTGTCCACCCATATATTGCTGTTTACGTCTCTAAGGTCCACACATATTCTGATATCCTTGCTAGACGATTTGGTTGTAAGAACAATCGGGGCCAACCACTGTGAACTTTCTATGGGTTCAATGACCCCCTGAGACAAGAGTTTGTTTAGCTCTGCTTGCAGGGGTGTATGCATCAAGTGTGGTATGCGCCTAACTCTGTGGGCCACTGGTTTTGCATTGTTCTTAAGCTTGATAGAGTGTTGGTAGTTCTTTAGTAGGCCCAGCTACTCTGTAAAGACTCTGGGGAAATCAGCGCAAACTTCGGTGCCCCCCACGGACTGGTCTACCAGGAGTACCTGGTCAGGGCTGTTAGGGTCTAGCTTGATACCCAGTTCCCTTTGGTGCTTCCCACCCAACAAACTGGATCCTTTCTGTGTGACATAAATCTTGCCCACTGTGCTCCTACCTTTGAATCCTATGTTCATGGTTGTCATGCCTACTAAGGGTATGGGGTCCCCATTGTAACCCCGGGGTGTATGTCAGGGGGTTGCATACTCTGTTGCCACAAGGGAAACATATTGGTGAATGTCTCTGCTTCCACCAGGGTGTAGGGTGAGGAAGAGTCGGCAAACACTGTCACCTCTCTTTTGTCCAAGGTAATGGTACCAAGTGGGATTACAACAGTTTCCAAAACGTTTTGTGAAGCTGTGCCACTCTATGTTGAGTGCTCCTAGTAATGGGTACTCTGATTCATAATTTTTTAGTGAGTTTGATAATTTGACCTCATTGATGTTTACCTTTGAAATAATTATTGTGCCATAAAGTTGTTTTATATTTTCTGTTTTAACCCTGCTAGTGGTTTCACAATTTTAAAAGTGTAAATTGATAATTTTTCACCACAAGTTTGTAGTACAAATGATTGTTTTCCAGACCCCTTACGCATCACAAAAATAGATGTAACCTAGTAGGTCCTATCCAGTCCGATTAACTATTCTACCATACTTTTCAGCGCTCATATTGAAAGGAAAATATTCTTATGTTTGCTAATGATTTGTATTTCACACATAACTGTTTTATGCACGATCGCCTTCATGGAAATGCAATATTTGTTTCGTAGTTCATAAGTCCATGTCATGTGCTCATTTTTCCCCAGTTGCTGTAAGCTACTGTTCTTCATTTCGATAATCAGCTCATGCATTTTTCATACAATGTGAGATTTACTCTGCCAACATTAAGCAATGAATGTTTGCATAGCATCCCGTTTGCTATGTTTAGTTTCCAATGTGTGTTTGTGTGGGTATGTGTGTGTGTGTTTATGTGTGTATCATCTACAGCGGAGGTTATTCTGTTTTAAGTTATTTGTCATTTTAAGGTCTGGACTAACCTATCATTACTAATTCTTTAAAATATGCATATAGTGGCTTTTGCTCCATTCAAAGGAGTATTACTTTCTCATCTCTTTCCATTTACTGATGTATAATTCGGCCTCCTATGGAGTGCTTGCACTGCAATACTCCAAAGTACACTGAATCATCATACATTATATTACTTATCTCATACATGCACTGAATACATCGCAATTCCCTTTTGTTTAATTGGTAAACATCGTTTACAACGATGTTTTCACAACGCGGTACCTTTACACCGCGGCTGTGACAACGCAAGTCGTTACCACGACTTGCGCTGGAGGGCGCTCAAGGTCTAAATATAGTTAATTTACTATCCTAACACCTTCCCTAGGGTCCACGGGGACTGGTGTTAGAATAGTAAATTAAACTATTCGAAATCCGCGCCCCCCCAACGCAAGTCGTGGTAACGACTTGCGTTGTCACGGCCGCGTTGTAAAGGTATGCGTTGTGACGGTACGCGTTGTACCGTCATATATCCGTTTAATTATTTCATTGCAGTGGGCTTTTCGAAAAAATGTTTTAGTCAAGAATCATGCGGAAGTACATACATGAACAACTTCACTATGAGAAGTATTTTGTTCAATAGCCCAGTGCATTATGGTGTTTGTAGTGCATAAAATATTTTGATTGCAATTCCTGAGACATATTTAACTCTTTTTGGAGCTCCTCACATGAATTTAGTGCAGCTTGGACCATATTACACGAAGTACCCTGGGGCACAATAGGCGTTTGCGCCTGCTTTGAGTGGCCCTAGGGCACTTTGATATTACAGTAGCCACAGATACTTATGCTGCCCCTTCTGTAACACAGACAGTGCATGTGCACATACAGCACCAGTGCTATCAAGGGAGGGCATTTGCATAGGAACATGGCCTCAGGAGGCACACTTAAATTGTGCCACAAAAAGGTAGTGCACTATTAGTGCACCCCCTGAGGGCAGCCCTCTCATGGGTCACTCACTGCACCAGCCTGCGAGGGGATCGCGAATCCCTTTTGTAAGTACAGATGGGTTCCTTCACAGAGAAAAATGGGTGCCCTACCAGAGAAACACAGAGCAGCTTTTAAACAGCTGCCTTATATTTTGCTTGATTATGCTGCCCTGTGGGCAGCACATTCTTCATAATAGGGCAGACTTTCTCTGATTCTACCTGGCGCATCTGTTTAAAGATGGGCTGTATTTCACTAATACGGGCCCTGTTGTGAAAGCAGTTAAATATCTCAAATTTACACAGAATAGTGTGAATACCTGTTCAATAACAGCGTTCATGCAAAGGACCATCTTCTTCAGGTGCACTGCCACCTTTTGGCTCCTAGTAAACCAAAATGGAAAATCAAAAAGAACAGAAAATTATAAGTGCAGTTCATAGTTTAAATAACCTTCTCTCTGTAACTAGCCTTGCTTTAGATTATGGACCATGGAGTTATGAGGCATACACCTAGATTCATCATCGGCATGTTTTGCGAGTCTGTAATAGCGATTATTAAGGAATCGCTATTACAGATTCGCAAAACGGGATTCAAGTAGAAATCGAAATATTTATTGCGATTCCTACAGCTTCCTTATTTGCGATTAGCTAATTGCTAATCGTAAATAAGGAATAACTCCCCATTCATTCCTATGGGCCTAAAGGCCCATAGGAATGAATGGGAAGACATATCAATGTGCGATTCGCTATTAGCGAATCGCATGTTGAATTTGCTATTTCAAGGGTGCAGGGGTGTCCAAAGGACACCCTGTTGCACCCCTGAAATGATATTGGATGCTGGTGTTACGCACACACATGTCCCAGGGACATGTGTGTGTGTAATATACAACTTAGAAAAATGCACTTAAGTGCATTTTTTCTAAATCCGCTATTTATCACGAGGTTTGACTTTGCGGTAAATAGCGGCCCAAAATTGCGATTTCGCTATTTTTAAATGTTTCATGAATTGCATTTAAGGAATTTTAAATAGAGATTCCTTAAATGCAATTCCGCGCAAATTTGCGAATTCTATAATTGAGATTTTTGCATTTGGGATGATGAATCCCAAATGCAAAAATTGCGCTCGCAAAGGGCCAGATTCCGAGAATCTGGCCCTTTGCGAGCGCAATTTCCCTTGATGAATCTGGCTGATAGAGTTCAATGTTCACAACTTTTCAATCTTTTGGCTAGCTAGCCCTTGGCAGTGTATTATGGTCGCTGTAATACAGCAACATATACTGAGTGCAATGTCTGATAAATATATATCTCTATTATGGAGCTTCTTAAAGGATTGTAGGACAGATAGTTTGAAAGCAACATCTCTTGTCTTGCACTGACTGCATCTTTATGATATCTTACAAATGGGAACAATTTGAGCCAATCCCAAAGGTTCCTTCACACAGTTGGCTACTCCTTTGATAAACGTGCACTGTATTGCTGTCATATGACGTTTATGTACAGATTTACATGGTATTTTTTTTTAAATGACATTTTTCTTTTAAATGAAAGCACAGGCTGAACAGTGAGTTATTGATTGTTATTATATGATTTATTGAGTTGTGAGTTTCGAATACAAAGCATCTCCCTGGGCAAGCCTTGGATGGCTCAACTTCCCTCCTCCAAGCATCAAGTGCTAAAGGGGTGTACTTGATGCTCAGCTTTAGGCTCAAGCGTAAGGTAAGCGCCAGGAGACCAGTGGTGAAAGGTTTTTATTGTTCCACTGTAATCCCAGGAGTATCTGGGACTCCTACAAAGTTTGCCACAATCTTTAATAAGGTTAGTGTTCAAAGGATGTACTGGTCTTGGGTATTTGGAAAGGAGGGATAGCGGTAATGAACTGTATATCATACATGAAAACACGTTTTAATGTTCTCATTTGGCATCATAGGTTTGAGTTGTACTGAGCATTTTGCTTCAAACGTTGCTAGCCGACATATGAAGAGGGTGGACACACGCCCTATTTTCAGAATAGCTACAAGATAAATTTACAAACAATTTATCGAAATATAAATCACTTACATTGTTAATGATCGTCTATAGAAAATGGGGAAGAATCCGGCTCTCAGGGACCCATATCTTTGTGGATACTCCTGCGTCAAAAGATGTCCTTAAGTGATTCCTGGAGAGCTTGTGATGCCCAATCCTAACACCGAAATGAAGGAATTCAGCATTAAATGTAGGCTTATATAATAAAATATAACCAAAGTGTTGACACCTCTAGTCTAATTCATTCCAATTAAATGTGAAGCGTCAAATAACTTTGTGTTTCAGGTTTACACAAATAACCTTCTCTGAGAGTGAATGGAAGGGAAAAGTCATTCTGTGGAGAAAACATGCATATGAGTTAAGAAGAAAACAGGAATGTGGTGACAAAATGGTACCTGTATGATGTATGGTGAAGGGAGAAGAAAAAATATGTTTTGCTTTCCTGAAAATGCCTACAACAGTATTACTGTATTTGATCGGTGTGATTCTTGTCATCGTCGGCGGCGTCTGTTTACCTGCTTTCTGCTACTTGCTATGGGTCTCCTTGCTGTAATGATGCACCGTTTAAATATTGTTAACACTGGGCACAGCTGTCAAACAGCTTCAACCAGAACTGGATTGTTAGTCAACCGAGCCTTGCATGCTGGAATGTTTCTGCCATACTTACAAAATGAAAATTAAAACTACAAGTCCCAGAATGAAATGTGCCGTATGTTGGGTAAAGGCCATGACTGGTTCAAGAAGTCCCACAGGATACAGGACAACTTGGCAAGGCTGAGTACATGCCCTCTCTCATCCTGGCGCTCTAAGTGAGTAAGACCCTTGCCACCTGTAGGCAGTCGGAAGTGTAGAGTGTGAACCACTATATACAATGCTCTTTGTGATGCCGAGCGTGGGAAAATTCGTCTCCAGTCCATGACTGAGGCACTGAAGCACTTTAATTCATGTTCAAGATGTAGAAGACATTTCAATGATGCTGAAAATGCCATGTTTATTTTTCGCTTGTTGCACACGGCTTCCAATAGATGGAAAATCCCATGCTGGCTGCACGATGATGACTGCTGCCTTTTGAGTACATTAACCGAAGTTCTCCCTGGTGCTTGTTTAAGCTCTCGGCTCTGGTCATTTATCAGACTTAATGTACTACAGAAGACTGCAAGTCACAGTGGAGCATTTCCCGGGCGGGGTATTTGTTCCGGGTTCAGGAACCCTTGACTTTCAGCTGTAGTACAACCTTACAACCGGGGTCCCCCACTGCGTTCTCTGATCATTGAATCCAATGAAAACTCAAAGGGCAACTTTTAGCTTTCCACTTCATCTTGGAACTCATGTTTACCCTATTGAGAAAATTAGCTCTCAATAACCTGTACGATGCCTACAAACATTTCACTATTCCCTTAATTTCTTTAATGCTATGCCACTTTATATGCAATTTTAGTCCTTTTTTATTTTTTATTTGCTACTGGAACTCTTCATGCCACCACTTAAGCATTTATCATTATAGACAATCATCCTCATCAATCAGCCATGATTAATATTGTACCCACCTTAGGTGGCTAAAACATGCCCACCTCTTAGAAGAACAAGTTTGAAAGGCTACTTCTCTGGTTAGCACAAGCAGTGCTGCAGTCCCACTAGAAGCATTTAATTTACAGGCCCTGGTACACCATTGTACAAGGGGCTTATAAGTAAATCAAATGTACCAAATAGGTGTAAACCAATCTTATCACATTTAGAGGAGAGAGCACATGCATCTTAGCACTGATTAGCAGTGGTGAAGTTCCCAGTGTCCGTACGCCATCAAAAAGAAGGTCATAAAAATAGGCAGAAGAATGCAAAAGGTTTTGGGAGAACCCTATAGATAGGGTTCAGGTCCAACACTTGTTATATGCTAATATGTTGCCTAATTGGAATATGGGTTTAGTGCATAACAAAGCGCATTTTCAGGTTGCACACCCTGAGATTTTCCCAATTGCCGTCTTTGCAACCACAAAGTTGCTTTTTACCTAATCCCGATCCCAGCCTCTAGGTGCATAAGAGTGCTTTGGCTAAAATCTTTATGCAGGAAGTGCTAGAAAGATCTAGACAATTCAATATTCTTCTGAAGGACCATCAGAAAAGCTGATGGTAGGGTTTACAGCAATGATGACATGCTCAGGTGATTGAGAGTGAAATAACTTTCAATAGGGAGTGAAAATTAATTTCTGTAGTTACAACAGTTTTGTTTATATATTCATTTATTTGCTAATTTATTTACTTCTTTATTTAACTATTTTGTGAGTGCTGGCCTGGAACAAACACTTCATAGTGCTGATGACTTTTTAAGGCATTTCTTGAGATAGGAAATTGTATGAGGGTATCAGAAGCGGGCTTTGGAAGGGACAGTACAGCACTGGAACAGGCCATATCCCTTTTTTAAAAGAAAGTAGGTTAGTTCTGTGGTTCTATAGTGAGAATACCTATTTGACTTCAGTTTTCTCTTATAACAGTCAGATCTGATAATTTCTTAGGTCTCAAAAGTCCCGACCCCTTGATGTACCTCCGTAATAAAATTCTTGTCCAGAGATTTTCATTTTTGGTTTGCGTTTTTGGATCATTAGAGAAGTAATTTAGCTTGGGTAGACATTGCCGATCCAGGCCAAATGTTTCTGGATGCCATTTTTAAAAATGGTGGATGTGTTGCAGTGATGATGTAATAATTTATGAACCATGAGAGCTATATACTTTATTTTGCTGTTAAAACATAGGTTTTTTGGGGTCAAGCAGTCTTATAGAGACTGAAAATAACTCCTCAGAGCAACCCTTCCACCATTTCCCAAAATGGTGATTATAATAGAGGAACAAGAGACATATATATAAATGAAACAAATAATGATTATTTTTAATCCTTTTATGTATAAATCAAAGTTTATGATCTGAATTTGAAAAAAAAGAATGTTCACTCCTGTTTTAGACACATTTTCATAGTACACTTTATTTATTTGTTTCGACAATTGCTCATGGTACATGTGCAGAATGTTAAACATTTGAGAAGAACAAATCGACAGGTACATTTTTTTGTAGCACAGGTTTTGCAAGTACAAGTTCTGTGGTTATAGCCTTTAGAAATTTCATAGGTTTTAGCACCCCATCAATATCTTCCCAACCAAATTCAAACATATCTTTTCCCATAAACGCACAATCCAAAACATTTACACATCTTCTGATCAAGTAGAATGCTCTTTTAATGTGTCCATGCGCAGAATATAATACCAGTGGATGGTCACTAGGGGGACTGATCTCTTGAACTAACCGTACCAGAGACTGTCAAATGTGTGACAGTCAGAACTGGTTTTCCACAAACACACAAAGTATTTTTCTACATCTTTTTTTTTTTTTTCAGTGTTGCACAATCTGGCCACACGGAGAAGCCGGGATTTAGATCCAGATCTCCTGTTTCCACATTTTTTTTTTTTTTTATTAGTTTCAAAGAAGTACATCAATGACATATCATAATATCTTGTGCAGATCAAAACAACATCCAACAAAATACCCACCCTACCCCGCCCGAGCCCCCTCTCTGCATTCCGTAACATACATTGACAGTAAGGTCCGTATCCCATTCGAACGGTGCTGATGCTTGAACAGGTGAGTACAACATCTCAAGTAAAGCGCATGTGGCTCGCAATGGTCTCATCAAAGTACAGTATCAACCAGTTTCAGTGTCCACATCGTCCCCATCTTGTTCACTACGAGCCAGCAAGTAGTCCCTCAATGGGGCCCATATGTCTTTCGGCCGAGACATCGTCGGCAGCTCCTCCCCATACAGGGCCAATTGCTCTTGACAGTACACCATGTCATTAAGCCACTTGGCAGGTTTTGGGCTCTGTCTCCCATCCCACGTGAATAACAACCTCCTTTTTGCCAGCAGCAGAGCCACCTTCATAAAGCGACCCAGTGCTCCCCTTATTGCAGGCACATATCCTAGCAGGCACATTAGCGGGGTGCATTCCAACAAATGTCCAGTCATAGCATGTAACATCTCCAACACCTCCACCCAATATGCATGTACCCTCCTGCAGCTCCATGCTAGGTGCACAAAGTCCGCTGCTTCCAGCCCGCACCGTCTACAGCAATCCGTAATAATAATAATACATTTCTTTATTCGGTTAATCACAAGGAAAACCATAAAAGAAAACAATTTCGCAGACAAAAAGGAAAAATACTGTTATTAAAATAGGCATATATTCATATAGAAGACGTTAAAAATATTTTTCACAAAAGAAATGTTGATTCTTGTACATGTAGCTAAAGGTTTTTCCTATGATTCATAATACACTTTAAAAAATTTAAAACTAGGTAACAAAGTTCTTCAGACTCTAAGGATTGCAGACGATAAAAAGCCGGTCGGCACTGTCTAAGGCCCCACTTCCTGCAGATCGGGAGGATCCAACGTTTTCTGTGAGGGTGATAAAACTTACAGAACATAATCACGTGGATGTTTGATTGAGTTGATGTCCCGTCACAAGGACATGGGGGCAAAGTTTGTTCCCAAAGGTTGTTTGTCGGAAACGTGACCAGTCTAAAAAATAGGTTCAGTCTAAGTCTGGTCAATAACATCCTCTCGTATAATTTGGTCTGAAGAGTGAGATAATGTTGAATGCCAAAAGTTTGCTGGACTATGTTCGCCTGGATCACTGATGGTTTTGCAGCATCAGCAGAGAGTCTTAATGTCTCCAGATGTCGTAGGGCAAGTTCCTTGAGCTCTTTTTTTGGGAGGGATGCCATCGCCTCTGGTTGAAGGTAGTATTTTTCAAGTCCGAGGTCGATGAAGAAAGATCTGATGTAGCGTAGCCATTTCAGGCTAAGGGAATGATCGAGTGACATTGTATCGGTCACAATCAGTTGTGTTAATGTATTTGTGTCCGAAACCCAAATACGCCTCCACAATAGCAGGGGTTGAATTTTGATAAGGTCTTGGAGAAAGGGGATACCAAGTTCCACGTGGGATGCGTAGGTTGATGAGCCCTTCGGAGTAGCAAGAAGAAATCTAATAAATTTATTTTCGATTTTCTGAAGGGCACCAACATCCGTATGGCCCCAAATTCCTGCTCCGTATAGCGCGATAGCTTGGCACTTGGCTTTATAGATCCTCAAGAGTTCTACTGGGCGCCTCCTTCCCAGTTTCCGTGAAAAAGACTGCAAGGCTGCTGTTGAGCGGTTAAAGAGATGGCATCTAGCCTCCACAGCTGGTTTCCATGTTAACTTGTGATCTATCATGATCCCGAGATATGGGTATTGTGTAGTAATTTGGAGGGGTTGATTGTCAAGAAAAATGTTTTTTGTATCTTTCTTTGCCCCCCCCGCGATCATGACAAAGGTTTTTTTTACGTTAACCTTTAGGTCCAGTGAGCTCATAAATGAGGTGTATCTATTGAGTGAGTGCTGGAGTTCACGAGGAGTACGGGCCAGGATGACAGCGTCATCCGCGTAGAGGAGCGCTGGGATCAGTCTCTGATTCGACTTTGGAATATCCTGAGCCCCCCTCAGCATCTCTTCCTCAAGGCCGTTTGTGTAGAGTGAGAAGAGAAAGGGGGCCAGGACACAGCCCTGCCTAACTCCCCGCTCTACACCAAACGACTCCGTCAGCTCACCGCACTTTCCGAAGCGAACTCTCGCTGAGGCCCCAGAATACAGCTCTTTCAGGAGGTCCAGCAAAGAGGATTCCACACCCATTTCTTTTAGGATCGCCCATAGTTTGGAATGTGAGACACAGTCAAAGGCAGCAGACAGGTCTACATAAACCATGTAGACCTTGGATTTCTTGGCGTGCGTGTATTTAGCCATGATAAGACTCAGATTAAGTGCCTGCTCGACTGTCCCAAGACCTTCTCTGAAGCCAAATTGCAGATCCGAGATGATGGCTTTTTCCTCGCTCCACTGTTGAAGTCTCTCCAAGAGGACTCTCCCCACCACTTTGCCAAGGGAGTCCAGGAGCGAGATGGGGCGGTAGCATTTCGGATCCTGGCGATCCCCTTTTTTAAAAATGGGGACCATGATTGATCTTGTCCATGAATCTAGAATGCCTTCACTGGCTGCGGCTGTACAAACTCTTGTCAAGATAGGTGCCCAAAGATCTTGATTGCACTTGAAAAGGTCAACTGGGACACCATCAGGGCCCGGGGCTTTTCCGGTGTTACTTCTTTCCAAGGCGATCAAGATTTCCGATATGTCGAAGGATATTGGGATTGGATAGTGCACCTCGTTACTATGAATTGGTTGATGGTCTGTGTTTTCATAGGTTTTAAATATATTTCCAAAGTGGGCTATCCATGTTCCCTCGTCAATAGCCACCTCTATCTTGGGAGAGTTGTTGTCTAGGAGGTATGGGGATCTGACTGTTCTCCAGAAATCCTTGCTGTTTTTTGAAAAGGCACTCTTATCTAGGTCTTTCCAGAGTTTCTCTTTCATTTGTAGGAATCTAGCCCTGCGATCGATTTTATATTGCCTTCTCAGACGTTGGATGAGGCCCACATCTCTTGGCTTGTTGTGAAGGGCGATTTTTAGGTCAGTTAGAGCCCTCGTGCAATTGTGATCAAACCATCCTTTTTTGTGGTGTTTATTTATTGGTTTCCCCGTGAGCAGCTCTTTGGCCGCTGCCAAAATTTCTCCGAAATTTGAGAGGACCTCTGCATGATTTGTCACTGGGTCCAGGCACTTGATGATTTTCGAGTATGTCTGGTTCACTAGGTTCTTTGTGAGTTTTTGAGGGTCAATCTTCTCCCATTTTATGGAATAGCCATTATGTTTTCCCAGTTGCAGACTTTCTTGTGCAAGAGCTTTGGCTATATGAGGGGTCTTAGATTTGTGCTCAGGTAGGTGAAGTTCTATCCTTAAGGCGTAATGGTCACTAAGTGTGTTTGGCAACACTTTGTGATCTGTAATCATTGTGGTAAGTCCTTGGGAGAGCAGAATATAGTCCACCGTTGTCTGGTAGCCTCTGCCCACGTAGGTTGGGTCGAACTGATGTTCTTTCTCTTTTGGGGAATTAGCTATCACTAAGTCAAACTCTGACAGAGTATTGTTCATAGCTTTGCCGGGTTTGTTATGAACGAAGTGAGCTAATGGGACTTCCTGTTCGTCCACAAACCCACACTGTTGGAGGGGTCCCTTTGTGCACGGATGTAGATTAAAATCGCCTCCCCAGAGAAGATGAATCGGTTTGGAGGTAGTCTCCCGCTGTAGTAGGCATCCTAATCTCTCCTGCATGTTTTCAACAAAGATCAGGAAATCATTTTCCGATAGGTTGTTATATGAGTTGACAAGGATGATGGTAGAGTCTCCTTTTGCAAAGGAGAGAGAGATTATCTGACAATTAGGATCGGTAAACAGATTGGTCACTTTTAGGCGGGATAGAGTGTTAGCGATGTAAGTTATTAATCCTCCTTTAGGTCTACCCAATGTACTACTAATAGCTGGGGAGGAGTAAGTTTTATACCCCAGTAGATGAACCTCTGAGGTTATCCAAGTCTCTTGAAGGCAGATGATTTTGCCTTGTTCAAGGAAATTCATGGCCGCGGGATCTTCAATCTTAGATCGTAGACCTGCCACGTTCCAAAATAGGAGAGGTATTGTGGAAAGATTGGCTTTTGGGACCAAAGTTGGTGGGCTTTTCGCGATGTTGTTTCTTGACAAAGGGGTAGCTGGGGTGGTAGGATCGATGTATTCCATATCTATTGGTGGTCAGTCGACCATTTCCAGGGAGCTATATCTGTTTGCTACCGGGATATTGAACCAGGAATCCCATCTGGGCGGTTCTCTTCGGGGCATCCTCTGCTGTTGGTGTCCCCATTCTCCCCAATTTGGCCCATGATGACGTGAGTCTGTTACGTGCCAGAAATTCTCCTGCTCTCGAGGACGAGGGGGAGCGTATTGTCTGGTCTCATAGGCTATGGGTTGGCGCTGAGGTCTTTCTATCCAAGGGGGGGCTGGGTCCTCGAAAAAGTTATTATTTACATTCTGGATGGAAGGATAGAAAAAGGAGAGTGGCTTAATTCTGATTCCACCGATTTCATAGGGTTGGTCCCAGGAACTAATGTAGTCTGCCACCCAGGGATCTTCAAAGGTAATGATAATACAGTCGCCTGAGAACTGTTTAGTGCCTTTCCCCACCCATGATGTCCTGCGTAGGGAAGAGATCCTTCCGTGGCAATTTGGTGGCATAGGGCGATTTGTTTGTAGCCAGTGGTGAACTTTGTTTTTTAGGGACCAGGGAGGTTCCACCGTGTTAGGGGCTAATTCGGGGACTCCAATCATTACCGCTACGTAAGGGGCAGCCTCAGGGGGAAGATCAAAGTAAGTTTTGTTTTCGCCAACTCCTCTTAGCGTGTTTCTTTGGGTCACTTGCGAGAAGGGGTTAGACGCCGGTGTCTTAGAAGAGGCGTTTTTTCTAGTCACCAATTGTGGTGCAGCGGTTGCGGGAGCCGGATTGCTATTGTCTTGTTTTGATGAGGTTGGCGCTGTGCTATTAGAGTTTGTACTAGTTGAGGTCAGCGTGGCTATCGGTAAAGAGATAGGAGTCGGGACTGTCGGTGTGACTGGCTGTGGTGTAATTGTTTGAGGATTGGGGGGTTTTAGGTGTGTGCCCTGAGGGTTCGGAAGGGTATTATGAAAAGGATTTGTACCCCCTTTCTTTTGCTGGGGAGGTCCCTGTTTGAGTTCTGGGGTAGAGATGAGCTTCGAGAGGTGAATCTCTATCTTTGCTAGTTTTTGTTCCAAGGGCAATATGAGTTGTTTAAAATGTTCGACTAGCTTATTTATAAGAACAGAATTGTCATGCTCAACTAAGCTCTTCTCTATGGGAGGTTGGGTTTGTGAAAGCAGTGAGATGGGAATAGCACTTTCTTGTTGATCATGGTGCACTATTGCAGTGCAGAGTTGTTTCTGTACTGGTGGGAGGGAAAAAGGGATAGGGACTGTTGGCAATATAGTGGGAATTGTTTTGGTTGAAATGTTTTTGCTAATTGCTCCTTCTCTCCTACCTCTAGCGTGAGTATCCTCCGTTGGTGGTAATTGGGTGGGTGATTGGGGAGGTAGCTCTGGTGTCTTTTCTAACTCTGACCCAGCAATCCGTGTCTCTAAGTCCTATTCTCTGAAGTTTTTTAGGGGTGTGATATGTCTGGTGCAAGAACTTCAAGTGCATGATCCGTAAGTTACTATTAGCCGATAGATTCCCTGTCAACACACATATCTGTTCCCACATATCTATCGTAATCTGTGGATCTAAAACCATGTTCCACCGCCCCAGACTGTTATACTCTGAAAGCACCATCTCTTCCTGCACCGCCCTGTATAGTCTAGTCAGTAAGTGTCACTTAGTGGGTGCTGTAATGGTCAATTGCAATGGCGTAGATACCTTTGGCTCCTCTGGGAAACTGGGATAATGAGCCCCAACAGCACCACGTAACCGATAGCACGTGTATGTAAAGAGTGGTGTAGGGTTAGAGATATAGCTCCAATCATCCCCTGTAATATATGTTCCATTACGAAATAGGTCACCCATAACAGAAATGCTCGCCTCCTTAAGCCCCCGGATCGAGCCCCGCTCACTCACCACTGAAATAGCACTATGCCCCTCAATAGGCATCTCCAGTGCATACAGAGGAAGTCTCCCTGTCCGCCTACCAATGTCCTGCCAAGCTGAGACCGTGGCATTAATGGTGTTAATCTCCGTTCTAGGCGTTAGTCTGTGAACATGAGTTATGATGCCATGTAAGGGAACATCCCCCGCATTTCCTCCCTCCACCGCCTCGTGTGGAATAAAGCCATGTGGATGAAACCAGAAAAACGCAAATTGAGCCAACCCACATAGGTAGTATCGGAAGAAATCTGGGACACAAAATCCCCCCTTGTCAAATGGCAATGTCAACAGGGTACAGCTTATTCTCGGGGGCTTCGCTTTACACACCATACGTAGCAGCTGAGTCTGCACAGTTTTAAAGAACTGTTTGTTCAACTTGATGGGGATATTGCACAACAAGTACAAAAACCTGGGTAGAACCACCATTTTGATCACTGCGATGCGATCTGCTAGCGACAGGGGTAAGCCCACCCAGCGATCAACTTGTTGCACCCGCTCAGTATAGGCCCTCCCGTAATTTTCCCGTACAACAATCATCGGATCACGGTGGATCCAGATGCCCAGATATTTCACCGGGTCCTCCGTCCACAACAGAGGATGGTCCATCTGTGGGGACTTGGTGGCGGGTGTGAGAGGAACAATGACAGACTTTTCCCAGTTAATGTTCAACCCAGAAAAAAGACCAAATCTGATATATTCCCGAATGACCCGAGACAAATATATTTGTGGCTCCCAGACATATAAAACCATGTCGTCCGCCTAGGCAGATATCCCCACTGGTCTATTATTAAAGGACAGGGCAGCAACCCTGTGTTGTTGGCGAATTCTACACATTAGGGGCTCCAAAACAATGATTTTTCTACATCTTTAAAGTAACATTCTTCTAATTTCTCAGCAAATCCTATGTTTTTTCATAGTGTCATCACCCGTAAGAATATGTGCCTTGATAAGAACACTGGGCATCTCGGGGTCAAGTTTCTTGTAAAGAATATGAAGCGGGATTAAGTGTCTTTTCTCGCCTGTTCCATAATGTATCCATAATTCTGACAATCCTTGACTTAGGAACATTGCAACAAATCTATGTAGCACAATACTGACATCTGGGTCATTTGACAGTACAATGACTCGATGGAACCATTTTGAACTGCCCACTAAATATGTGGTACAACACAAAGGTCAGCTTCATCCAATTTGTTGTTAGGTTCTTGAACAATATCTCCCGTACCTTTTGAATATTTCTCTGCAGGCACCAACTCCTCATCGACAATCATTCCACTTGCAATAATCGGAAATTGAAACTGAAACTGAAGCATCAGCAATGTTTTGGTGAGTTAACATCTCCAAGTTCATCTTGAACGATGTTGATGACCAGAATTTATCAAGTTGCACAGGTATAGGTGTCGAAATGTTGATGCAGGCAAGGTCAATTATTTCACTTGTAGACATTTGTCTGATTCTCTCACATTCTTTGACAGATAGTTCAGTTCAAGATAACTGTCAAAGACAATTCTTGCAAGGTGCACACTGACTTTGATATCTGTGGAACAGTCTCAACAATCTCTCCGAAGTTTTGCATGGATGAAATCTTGACACTTTGCAATTTTGACAAATAGTCCACAACAACAGCAGTTTTTACACCTTTTTGAATTGAAATTCTTAGGGGAACGTTTTATTTAAAGCTCTTGTACGAGTTTGTGCTTCACTTGTTTGGTTGCAGCATCTCCATCAAATAATGCATTTGTTGGAAGAAGATTTATGCAACAAAAAGTCATTGATAAATTCACCCCTTTCTTTTGCTATATCCATCCCTCTATATGTTTGTGAAAGTTGTGTTTTTTTAACCTGTTTTGAAGTGGCTGGCTGGACGAAACTCTGACTATGGCAATCAAAGCCTGTAAGTTAAGCTTTAGTGATTATGTCAAATAGCTTTTTCTCTTTCAATACAAATCTCTCCTGCTTCAGTTCTGTGTATAGTTTCAACCCATGTTCCAGAACATTAAGTAGACGTGTCTTTATTTCATTATCCACATATTCTTTGGTCATAGAGTTGTGTAGTCGCACAGGCTCAGTCATTTCAAAGGGGTTTCCTTGCTGCTGCATGAAATGAAGAAGGCTGTTAACATGTTTATTAAAATATTCCTCTATCTTTCCCGTAAGTTTGTTGAAAGGAACAGTTTCACAATGGTCCATTAATTTTGAATTTGCCATCTCTCTGAAAACATTACAAATATAAAGGACTTCATAGTAAACTAGCTGCCATTGAGCAACATATTAACTTTTACGTGTCTGGCCAACAATTCCATTGGAGCTTTTCTGTGATCTCTGGATCATCTGTTCCAGTTTCATATCTGGAGCCACAGTATTGAAATTTCCCTCTCTAGCTTTCACCACAAAATTTCTTTAGATGGATTGTCTGTATAGGTATGGCTCTTTCACCTCAAGCCTCTTCATTCTTTCCAAATACCAGTACCCAATCAAATTCATGAAGCACAGTAATCAGTGAGTCCACAGTCTTCACATGCAGCTTTCAATCACCTTGCCGATCAGCATGTACCAAGTTTTTCACTAGAGCTATGATATGTAAAACATTTACCCAGTGCTTGCAATTCTGGTTTTTCATCACATTCTTTGCCAAATTTTACAAACTTGGGGGCATATTATCAAGGGATTTATCTCTGCTTTTTTGGCTTTAAAAGCCAAGAAAGCGGAAATAAAATTATCTCCCTATCAGCAACAGGGTGCTAACACGCAAATTCGCATGTTAGCACCCTTTTTCTCTACGCTTCCCCTTGCATCTCTAATGAGATGCAAAGGGGGCGTTCTAGAGAAAAATAATAGGAGAAATGTTGTTAAGCGACATTTCTCCTATTATCAAGGAATTCACTTACCCTGTTAGTGATAAAATAAGCAGCGCTAACCGCGGTTAGCACTGCTTTTTTTACACCTGGTATTTTCCTGACTTAGCCATGATATCCTATGGAAGGTGGATATCATGGCTAAGTTTGTGAGCCCCTATCATCAAACTAACGCCAAACTTCAAGAGATTATCGTTGGTTTTCCAGCGATAATCTCTCATTTGGCAGTTAGCGTGAGGATTTTTATCACTTCTGAGATAAACCTTGCTAATAGCAAGTTATCTCTGCGATAATTTCCAGCGATGCTTAGCGTTAAAAAATTCGTTGCTAAGCATTGTTAGCGATAAATATCGCTCATCGTTGGTAATATGCCCCTTGGTTTGCAGGTTTTCTAATTTTGAACAGAGTGTATTGAACATTGCCTGGCTTTGCATTATGTCTTTTGAATAAAGTGCACCCTGTGCCTTGTTCACTTCTGAGATAAGAAACGCAAAACCAAATTTGTAGTTCTTGTTCCAGAAAGCATTCCAACGCGAAGTTTCTATAGCCTCAGGTATGATGAGCATACCTTCTAACGAACAAATAATAATGAGTTCCACACAATACTGACTGGACAGTTTTTCTTCAAAGATTTCAGCCTCAATAAGTGCATTGCCTATACCACTAAAACTGACATAATTTCCTCCACACCGAAACACAACTTTTGCATGTGTAAAACACCCATCATTGGCTAAAGATCATTAAATATCCTACTGGATTGCTCATAGAAAATGTCAGCTACAATACGGAAAAGACCTTCATTCCAGAATGTTGGCAGGACAGACTAGTCTACAAGCTGAGCATGCACATTTTTGAAATATTTAAAGCTGTGTATACTGTTGCATAGTTTGTGAATGGAGATGGTATTACTGGTAAAACCCAACCTTCTTCAGTGGGATGGTATTCTGGGAAATCAGAGCATGAATTCCAGTCCACTGAGGAACTGGCTTTTCTTCATCCTTCCGTCTACACGAATAAGCGATATGATAAATTTAGTTAAATAAGCTTTGCGGACTGCAGCATCCGGTAGAAGATCAATGTCCTCAGTCACTTTGAAACTTTCTGGTATACTGGAATGTGTTGATGGCTGGTAGTGATTTTCCACACATTGGCAAGACAGTTGTTTTATAAGTTTGCAGCTTCGTTTGTTTATGCCTACAGCTGACTCAGCTTGTTTTCCAGAAGCTACTTCATTGGTACAGTCTTGAAAAAGCACCATGGCAGTATCTTGTGTCCTGGATGTTCCTGATGAAGAAGAGATGTCTTCAAAGTCAAAATTATCAAGAGCAGCAATTGTAAATCCTTTCCTGGTAAAGTGACTTGAAAGTGCTGAGCTTTCAGATTCGCAAGATTTTACAGCATGTGCTACTAACAAGTACCTGCTCTATACTATGTCATTATAACTTATTGGTACACCAATCCTAATCATTTAAGTGATTTTGCTCTCTACTTTTGCATTTGTCATAGATTGCATGGACGGCCGTAGTGCATAGTTGAGTTTTATTTTTGCTGTGATGTAATTCATAAAACATGATTTGGAAAAGACAGTACATTTGCACAGCATAAGCCTGTCAGTTCATGGGAATGTCTTCCACTTCTTTGCGTATATCTTCAAAGCCATCATCAATGTTGTTGGCTTCTGTTCCAAACTCAAGAACTCAAATTTGTAACAGTTTTGCTTTGCTGATAATTAAACTATGATGTAAAAAATGTTAAGACAACATCAGGCATTCTTGTGACTTGCATGATTTGTGGAGCTCTGGGGCATCACAAAATTTGCCATGAAGCCTGAAATCTAAATCTTTCTTAAAATGATTCTTGCTGATTTTACTAAATCTTGTGATCTTAAGAGTGCAAACTTAACTGAAGGCTGGCGATTACAATGCTGCTGGGAGCTCACTGTACATTCATATTTTCGCATGAATGCAAGTATGCGGTTCGGGTGAGCATACAAATCTGCTGCAAATACATTCACCGAACTGTTTAGATCAGCTACTCGGCTAAAAACGTAATCTAGGAAGAAACTAGATGCAGATAAAACAAGCATTTGCAAAGTAATTGGTCTCGCATTCGTGAAAGTTAGAGCTATTGGCACTGTGAATTACAATGTTTTTCACCTTTGTTTTTTTGGTTATAATAGGTGAGACCTAAAAATCACATTTTATTGTCTGCAAGGCACTAACTATTGTGGCCCAATGCGATATATTGGGGCTAAATTGAACTCCTTAATTCATAAATGAATAGCAGTAAGTACAATAATAGCTTTATTGAGGAGGGTTTTGCCATTTCGCCTAGGCAGGTACCTTGCAGGATTTCTGCTGCTTTAAGAAGCTGAAATATCTAGGCACTGTCTTTCTGGTCAAGCTATTAAGGAGGGTTTTGCAGTTTCTCCTACGCAGTTTCCTTGCAGGATTTCTGCCACTTTCAGAAGCTGAAATATCCAGGGGCTCTCTTACAGGTCTACAGTAACTTAGCGGACCTCATAATGTGTAATGTGGCAGATAAGAGAGTTACCAACCCCATAGGGAATTATAGCCGGGCTCACCACTGCCTCGGGTAGATGTTAACGCACCTCGAAATTGTTGATCTAAGTTAATGGGAAATAAGGAACTTTAGGCAATCTTAGGAGCTTGTGCACAGTTTCAAGCCCTAATATAGCAATGAAGAAGGGTATTGCTAATTAACAAAAGAACTGTTCCCGTAGAGGACTAAAAACTGTGGCCAAGAAATCAGTAGATACCGGAAAACTAAAGACACCACTTGGCACAGCTCACACACTGCAAAAAACTAGTGAACAGAGCAGGTAAATTAACCCAAGTGTATTAATTGTTCAACCTTAAAATACAGAAGTTAACAGAGGATTACAAAACAGTCCATTCACAGTACCTTTGCTGATGTTTGCACCACCTTTCCCCTTTGGAGGCATGCCTGCAGCCTACAGTATGCACTACCTGCATATACAGGTTCACTCCGGGTGGACTTCAACAGCATAGACATAAAAGAAGTGCGAGCAAAGCAGCGCAGATCCTTACACACTGAAATGCCTTCCATTGTTAGAAGAGGTGGGGAATCTCTGTGTACGAGAAAGCAGAATACAAGCTTTGCTCATGTAGACCATTTCATATACAGACATAATTCAAAAACGTAAAATAATTGGATAAATATTCTAAAAACTACATCAATATTTAAACCTTTGAAAGAAAAAATGGACATAATTATTAAAGTAAAGTAGTAGAAATGAAATAAAGATTAAAATTCAGTGTATATATGAATAATAATTTTTTTTTCCTCGTAAATCCACATCGTAAACATGGCAATTTCATTGTTCCAACATGGCTGCCCCTTGTCATGGCATTTGACCCTGTACCCCATAGGCCACTGTTAAGTGGCCCTGGTGGGCACATGTAATGCCCCCACACCCATCCATGCACCATGCAGTGCATGGATGTGCACAAAGTGCCTTTTTCTGCTGCAGCTTGTGCTGCAGCTCTTTTCATGCACCGCAGCACAAGCCGCAGTAGAAAAGAGCACTTTACGACCACCCGCACAACAGTGCTATCACAATAGGACAGGCGAGTCTGGACGACTGCGATCGTAATGTGGGCCTTAATTTTTTATTAGTGGTACCCAAAAGACCAAGCCACCCTGCTTAATTTTGAACCTCTTAGCCACACCTGCTGTTAGAAGCCTGTCTCAAGTGCTTGTTGCAGAGGTAATAGCCTTCCTTGAAGGCGATAGTGAGCGGTTTGGGGCCCGCTTTGCATGTCAGCGATATTTATCGATAATGACATGCAAAGAGGGCGTACCCAACCCGTTAGCGACTGAAAGCAGTCAATAACGTCGCTATCGCCTATTCACAAGGCTGGCGTAGCGATGGAAATATTCCCGCTATCGCCAAAAACTAACTCCTGCTCTGAACAGTTCTTGGCCATGTTATCCAATGGGAGGTGAATAACATGGCTAAGAGCATTTCATCGCTAATGCGAGAATATCGCTATATTCTCAGCGATATTCTCGCATTACGCCGGTATCGCTGGATATTTTAGCGCAATGGAGAAAAACGTTGCTAATAGCATGTTTTCTCCTCTAAAATATCCAGCGATATGCAGCGATAACAAAAAAGTCGCTAAGCGCATTTAGCGATAAATATCGCTAGTTGTTAGTAATATGCCCCTACATTTTTAACTAGTGGATTAATGGCCTGTTATACTCACTCTCCTGAACATCTGCCCCTCCCCTTGAAACTGCGAATCCCTGGATTACATTCAGAGGCTGCATCAATTTCTCTACTTTTCATTTGCACGCCTATCTCAGCCTAAAGTGCCCTGATAGCACATCTGTGATATTTTCTGAAGTCTAAAGGCTAGCCACTGCGTTTACGTCCACCTCTAGGTGGTACTGTGATAGAGTGCATGTGTGAAGGTAAGTTCAGTGCCGTATGCACGTCTATACAAAGACTCGTCTATCTACTTACTTGTAGAAATCACTACAAAGCGCTCCTACGTGTCTGCCACAATAACAGTGCGACTCATAAGGGAGCCTCGAGCCTGTGAAACTACTTTGGCGGGTTGCCAAAATCAATTGACGTTCGGTCATTTCGCTGCCTTTTTATTTGTTTAATATCAACACCTCACAAATTTTGTTAGCTGGACTCGTTGTAGGAGTCGAGCAGGCTTGTAGAAGGCCAGGGTGAAGGGATTACAGTTATAAAAATGATTCTTTTTGGGTTTTTTTTTTAAAAAGAAAGCTTACACATTACGACTCAGTCTGCAGGGGAGGGCTTGTGTGTCAGGCACTTTTTTCACACCTGAAGCACTAAAAATAAGGGCGAGGTCATATATAATGCCTCAAGCAAAGCGTAAATATACACGCATTTTGGTTTTGCACATTTTACTATTTGTGCAGAGGTCAAGTTATATTGTAATACTATTTGCATCATTCGGTCTTAGTCCATCAGTGAAATCTCAATATCCGACTGGAAACCTTCCTGACTTTACCACCCACAAGAGGCTGTTAATAAATGCACAGTGAAACAAACGCAAGCAGTGCAGTAATGGTTTTAGCATTTGTTATTATGTACTATTGTCACTGTTAGTATACTTTTTAACCACAAAGCTTAAAATCTGGATTTAAAGGACAACAAAATCTGTAGATCTTCTGCCAAGGAATTTTGGGGCATATTACCAAGCAATAGCGATAATTATCGCTATTGCTTGGTTAGAGACGAAATTTTACCCCTGAGCAGCAGCGATTTTTATCGCAGATAAACCTTGGTATTACCAAGGTTTATCGCAAATGCGATAAAAAACGTCCGCAATGCATGAATATCGCTGAAAAGTCAGCGATATTCATGCATTACCGAGCTAATGCTCTTAGCCATGTTATCCACCTCCCATTGGATAACATGGCTAAGAACTGCTCAGGGCAGGTGTTAGCTTTTGGAGATATTCACGCTTAGCGCGAATATCTCCAAAAGTTGGTAATAGGAGATAGAGATGTTAGCGACTGTTTCCAGTCGCTAACATCTTGGCACGCCCACTTTGCATGTCATTAGTGATAAATATCACTGACATGCAAAGCGGGGCCTAAGATGGTCGCTATCTCCTACTAGCTGTCGCTAACTGGTGTTAGCGACAGCTAGGTAATAGGGAGATAATTTTATCTCCGCTTTCTTGGCTTTTAAAGCCAAAAAAGCGGAGATAAACCCCCTTGATAATATGCCCCTTTGACTTCTTCGTTTCACCATGTGCTATAAATAAGCACCTAAAAGAAGAGACTTTTGCGACCTGGAGGGGGCATGAAAGTGACGTCCCCTTCTATACGATTTATAACGAGCTATATCAATTTTTTTTAACTACAGTTGTGGCAGCAAACCATTCAAAACACCTCAAAGGAGTTGGTAACTTATTAGCAAAGGGAAATATTGTGGGTAGACAGTTTTCCATATGAAATTATGACAGATACCCTCAGGGGGCGAAGGAAGTGATACAGGGGACCACTGCCTGCTCCTCCTGATGGCTTCCTATATGGGAAATATGCTTTTTAAGCAGCATCTGTACCCTCAAGTAGCAATGGGTATTTTGTAAAAATAAAAGTTTCCTGATTCAGAATGAAAATGCAGGTATGGTGGTCTGATGTCCCTTGCTGCCCACCATCCCTGTGTTTGTAGCCAATAACAGGTGCTCCCAAATAGGGACCTGCCTAATTAATATTCTTTAGACAGGCCATTCTGTTACTTCCCCTGCAACTGTACGTTTTGTGACACAACCTCTTAGTGCATAAGCCACATGCAAAATGAAAGGAAGGGCACTAAAATTCTGTGTGCTTTTGCAACAAATATTTGCTCCCATGACTCTTGGTACAACAGTTTCCAGGTTACATACAATATATTTGTGTTGTTAATCAATCAACTATTAGGTACAATACCTTTCTGCGAAAAACTCAACGATATCTCTTACATTGCATTGCACCAAATCCCTGATAATCGATGCAAAGTGGGCATAAACTAATGTGTATAATGCAAAGTCACATGAGGAACACTTCACAAAAATGCAGGCCTGTCAAGTCACACGGTACCAACACTGTGTGTACACAATATCAGCTCCCTTCACACAGTCACCCATTGAGGACTTGATATCGCATGATGGTAGGGAAAACAAGAAGCAAACCACTGCTAATAGTCGATTTCCAGTTCGTCTTTTGAGTCTTTGACAGCCAATGTTCTTTAAGGGGTGTGAAAACACTCCAGAACATCGACACCAGCCTCAGCAAGCTGTTGTATTTTTTTGAAGAAGCAGTGATGAGAGGGAGAGGGCAATAGTGCATCCGAGGTATTTCTCAGCCACCCCTTCCAAGGTTGCGTTCCCTCCTCGCACATAATTGGGTGTGCTGATAGTGACTCAATTTTTGCCTTGTTTCAACCCACTTTTCAAATTTCAATAGGGAAGCATACCACTGCGAACACGCTCACTGTGAGCTAAACACTGTGAGCTAAGCTAAACATATATAGAGATTTTTGGGGGTTAAGTAATAAAACATTTTTTAAGAGTTATATATATTTGTTAGAATTTAATAGGGTTATGTTGCATATATGTCATGTGTTTGAACTGAAATACTTGTACACACTAGAGTGGGAATTGCAAGTGATACCTCTCCAAAGTTCAACATTTTCCCTACTGTTGCACAGACTGGAGTGGGAGTAGTGAAATATACTTTTATTTGATATCGTTAAAAATCATAAAAGGGTGACAGAACCACAGTGGAACATAATACTTTAAGTATGAATTTTAAAAACATGTTATAAAAAAGGCAAACTAGGACATGACCACAAGCGATACACAACGGTTAAAAAAGATAAAGTATTGGCAAGTATATCAGTACAATTGGAAAATGTGTTTACAGATTGTTGTTAAGCAACTTGAATTAAATTACTTTTTTTGTCCCGTTCTTTTGCCACGAGTTTCCAGAAAATTATAGCTCTGCAAGACAGTTGAATCGACGACCCTCCAAGACACATTATGACTGCTGCTCTACATGTTCTTACTTGTTCCTTCCTTAAGGCCTCCTGAAGGACAGTTTTTTAAGTTTCTAATAGTGCAGGGCAGATACATAATAGATGTAATAATGACTCGTCCCCTTGTCCGCAAAGGCGGCATTCCTTGGATGGCCATGTGTATTTCCAATTCGGGGTCAAATCCTTCGTGGGAAATTACCCCATTCACAGCAGCGTCAGATAGTGCTTTTTCTGATAAGAAAAGTGTCCATATAGGTACGGTTGGGGTTTCAGCATCTGATAAGCATGTATCACTGCGCAAGCATGGTGTTTTTTTGAAAAGGCAGTTTTATCCATTAGTAAATAAATCCGTTTCATGGCTTTATTCACAATGGATTTAAATCCGGATAACATTGTAGGGATAAACCAAGCCTCCTCTAGCTGTAATGCCGAGAGAGATTCCTTCAAAACTGCAGTAATAGAGTTGATTAGCCTTGCTTGATTTTCGATCTCTACCCAGCAATAGTGGGACAAGGAGTTGTCTTCTGCTTCCCTCATCCTCCAGTAATATTTTACTAGTGCACCATGTCTGCCCTGAATCTGATTTTTTAATCCATATTCTAGTCTGATTTGTGCTTGGGAGATGTGTAACAGAATTAAAAACAATCTCTTGAAAAAGGTGGATTGTGCTGTATTTAAAATTGTGGCATCTTTATGGTCAGAATTTCTGAGCCGTACGATATGGAAGGTAGGAATTTTGCTGCAATCACTTTTAGCAGGTGGCCAGTAGAACAGCCTATAAGCTTTTTTGCAAAAATTTTGAATGCAAACAGCAATTGTTTAGCTTTCATGCATCCTTGTCCAAATGTAGCTTAAAGTTGAGATTGCAATCCAGTTGAAAACCTAAGTATTTGTACGAATCCACCCGGATCAGTGGTTGATCATCCAATTTCCAGGTAAATGTATGATTTTTCGTTGTGTTATGATGTTTGGAGAAACACATCACTTTTGTTTTTTGATAGTTGATCGTTAATTGGGCCAAGGTGGTATAAGCTCCTAATTCAGTATATAAATATATATATATATATATTACCTACTGGCGGTCGCCAGTGTCGCGCTGGGGTTGCAAATCCGGCTGAGAAAATAAAAAAAACGAAGCATTGGCTCCTGCGCATCGTTATATTTAAGCCCCCGGGTGAGGCCAGGTCATGGGGGCACTGAAAAAAACTGCGTGGGGGAGTCCCAATCCCCCCCGCAGCCCCGGGGACCACCACCTCTCAGGGGCTCTTAATTTAATTAAAAACAAATGTGTGGGGAGGCTCGATCCCCCATTCACGCCATGGGGACCACCATCTCCCCAGGGGATTTTTCAAATTTAACGCGGGGAGGCACGTGGCGCATTTTAAGCTAGGGGGATTCAGTACCCTTGAATCCTGAGGGTCCCTGGGGGCGAAATAGCCCACCAGGTGCCTCCAATAAGCACCACAGAGTTGCGTTGCAGTGAGGTGTAAAAAGGGGCGTGGCCTGGGACCACCTCTCTGCAACACAGCCCTTTGGCACGTACTGGAGGTACCTGGTGGGCTAGTTGGCTACCAGGAACCCTCAGGATTCAAGGGGGCTTAATCCCCTAACTAAAAACACGCCATGGGGTGCGGTTGCACACTTGTCACATAGGGGCACGCCCTCTCCCTGCACCACTGTGCAAACGAGCCCACTGCCAGGTTTTAAGATGGGGGATTAATTCCCCTTCAATCCTGAGGGTCCCTGGGGGCCAAATAGCCCACCAGGTAACTCCAGTAAGCGCCCCAGAGCTACATTGCAGAGAGGTGATCTGAGGCCACGCCCCCTTTTTACACCACTCTGAAAATGCCGTTTTTGGTGCACTGCTGGTGGGGCGATGAAGTCCTCTTGAGTCCTGAGGACCTCAGGACACAAGTGGACTTCATCGTCTGATGGAAATCCAGCAATAGCGGCGAATCCCATCTATAACGCGAGATTTCCAGCGATGAAAATCCTATCCCTAAGGAAAATCTCGCTAATAGGCAGGTGGGGACTAAGCCGTAGAATCCACCTCCCATTGACTAATATGGCTAAGTCAGGTTTTTACCAGGTGTAAAATCTTGGCGCTAATCGCGGTTAGCGTGCTTTTTGTTATCGTAACGCAGGTATTGCTAATAGGCGATAGCTGTGTTAGCGACTGCTTTCAGTCGCTACCAGTTTGGGTACGCCCACTTTGCATGTCATTTGTGATAAATATCGCTGACATGCAAAGCGGGCCCCAAACCTGTTGCTATCGCCTGGAAGCTGTCGCTAACTGCTGTTAGCGATAGCTTGGTAATTGGGCGATGAAAAAATCACAGCTTTATCGGCAAAAAGTACTGCTAAAGCAGCGTTAACGCCCTTGCTAATATGCCCTAAAGTTTGATGGTAGTTACTATTTAAAGCCTCCTTTTTCTGCTCCTAATCAGTGTGCATGCCGGAGGGGAAGTTTGGCGAAATCTTAAACAAAGGAAAACTTTCTCCACTGAGTCAAATAATGTTTTGAGGAAAGTGGCTTGGGTGCTTTTCCTCTCGCCTTTCCTCTGTTGATGGGGAGATTAATATCTTGGTTTAGAGAAGCTCATGGAAATGACCGTAAATCTTGCTTGGTATCCCCAGAAGCAGCTCTTTCTAGTGAGAGAAATTAGGTCTTGTAAAGACAAGGGGCCAGATGTAGGTAAATGTAATTTACCAATTCTTAAATACCGAATTTTACCGATTCGGTATTCAAGAATCGGTAAATGAGATGTAGGGGAAAAATCGGTATTTTTTACCGAATCGGTAAAATTCGGTATCGGACTTTCAGAATTTACCGAATCAGTATTTACCGAATCGGTATTTACCGATTTGGTATTTCCCATTCATTCCTATGGGCCAAAAGGCCCATAGGAATGAATGGGAAATACCGAATTGGTAAATACCGATTCGGTAAATACCGATTCTGTAAATTCCGAATCGGAAAGCAAGCAAAAGTGAAACTTAAGAAAACAGCCAATCAGGTGCTACCACCCTCCCCCTCCCTACCAGGAAGTGGCTACCCAGGCAGCTGCAACTAATTAGAAGGTTCTGGAGAGGCAGTCAGAGCTGAGCAGAGTCACAGAGCAGCAGGGAGCGTTCTTTTTGAAACTTTACCAACTGAAAAATGGCAAGCAGCAGTGAAAGCCAGAAGGCAGAAAGAAACCCCACCAGCCAGAAGGCGTGTCGTGGCCTCACTACCATTAATGGAGGCAGCAGAGGGTGAGGGGGAGGCTCAAGTCACTGTAGATGTGAGTTCAGCAGCACTGCAGTCCACAGATGAGACAGTCACTGCTTGCAGAAGACAACTCAGACCCAGCAGTGCAGGTGGACGTGGTGAGGGCACTGTGTTCCGTGGGCTGGAGGGGCGCATGGTGCGCATTCAAAGGATGCAGGGCAAATCCATCCAAGCCTGCCAACGCCAACTCTGCGCCCTGAATGTGCAAATAGGAGACATGGGGAAGGGCATGAGAGACATTGTGGAGGCAAATAAAGAGGTTGCAAAAACAAATATGGACATAGCAGTAGGGATGCAGCATATGAGCAACTCAATTACGCAGCTATGCTCCAAACTTGATAGTCTGTCACACACAAGGCGCAGGGATGCCCGTGTCCACATTACGGCCATCCATCGCTTGGCCACCGCCACATCCCAGCTATGCAGGAGGGGCATAAATATGCAGGAGGCCTTGACACAGAATACAGCTGAGGTCACCAGGGGCATGGCCAGAATAACGAGTGCACTGGAGGCAATGTTGATTTCGCAGACAGCACAGAATCCTGCCCTGGACGTGGCAGAGGCTGATGACACTAGTAGCCGGAGCAGCATAGCAAGCACTAATGTGGAGACACGGAGGAGTACCAGGCGCCAAGCTGAGGCTGCAGGGCACGCTCAACAAAGCGAACAACATCCTAGTGACATTACCGGTCATGGGTGAAGTAACCCGGGACATACAGTCCCCATGTGTATAATGTTTATTCTGTTGCACTTAAGTGCTTGAACGTTGTGGCACCATTAAAATACATTGGTCCCATACACAACCGGTCTGTGTCTTATTACTTACTCAGAAATAGTTGCGTGTAATCTCCTCACGTCTGTATCTGCCATCACTTGGTGTTGCCACTCCAGCAGGTTGTGTTTCAGGCACAGCAATCTCGTCATCATGATCCTCAAAGTCTGACAACTCCACCTCAGTGCCCTTCTTCACAGCAAGGTTGTGCAACATAGCACAGTCAGCAATGATTTTACAGCAGGTGATGGGGGTATACTGCCGTGCACCTCCACTCTTGTGCAGGCACCTGAACCTGCTCTTCCATATACCAAAGGTACGCTCCACAATATTTCTTGTGCTCTTGTGGGCCCTGTTATATCTCCTTTGGCTGGGTGTTGAGGGGTTGAGGTAGGGGGTGAGTATGAAGGAGCGGAGGGCATATGCACTGTCTCCTAAAGGGAAATGGGAATACATTACTCACATGCATACCTGTACTTCTTACTGCAATAGGTGTTAATGCGGTCGCACACTGTGTCTTACCTAGGAGGTATCCTTCACCAAATTCACCTGCTGTCAGCCGTGCATAGATACCGCTGTTTTGAAATATGAAGGAGTCGTGGGTACTCCCAGGAAATTTTGCCACAAGGTCAGTGATGGCGCACTTGGCATTGCAGATCACCTGCACATTGATGGTGTGGGTGGACTTTCTATTCCTATATATGTATTCGGTGCCAGCAGGGGGACAAATGGGAATGTGGGTGCCATCAATGCAGCCATTGATATTGGGGAAATGCGCCATCAGATAAAAGTCAGTTTTTGTTTGGAGCAGTTCTGCATGGGTTGCAGGGAAAGTTATATAATGGTCCATCCTCTGTAACATGGATAGGAATTTGTGGAGAAAGCGTGACAGGCTGCTCTGGGTCACCCCACCTACCGCAGCAACCACACTCTGGTAGCTCCCAGACGCAAGCAGGTGTAGGCTGCACAGCACCTGCACGTGGGGTGGAATAGCGTGTGCCCTTGGGATAGTGTGCTCCAACAGTGGTTGGAGGTCCCTGATGAGGTCCAAGATGGTGTCTGGGTTCAACCTGTACCTCTGGAGTATCTCTGCCTCTGTGAGCATGAACAAGGTGATCCTCTGTCTGTAGACCTGCTCCTGTCTCTGCCATTCCCTCTCTCCTTCCTCCCGTAGCCGTAGCCGTCTCGCAATGACATAGAATGCCGCCATTTTGAAAAAAGATTTGCTTTTTGGGTCCTTTTTTATAGGCTGCACCTGGTTACCACCTGGTTACCACCTGAGTAAATACCGACTCTTAAATACCGAATCTCAAGCAAATTCGGTATTTAAGGGCTTACCTACATCTCAATGTACAATTGTACCACTTCTTATTTACCGATTCGGTATTTTACCGACTCAGTAACTTTAACGATTCGGTAAATTTACCGATTCGCAAACCGTTGCGATTTGGTAAAATTACCGATTCGGTAAATTTACCAATTCGGAAACTTTACCGAGTCGGTAACTTTACCGATTCGGTAAATTTACCAAATCGGACGATTTTCTGTCCCCTACATCCCAAATGACCAATACCGGTCGGTTACGGCCGAAATTCGGTAATTTCGGCCGTTACCGACCGGTATTGAGCCACCTACATCTGGCCCAAGATGTTTGGAGGTAACAATGTTAAACATTTGTTCAGTTGGAATCTATCAGCAAGGCTCTATTGGGTCTTGCTCTTCTGTTCAAGGCTGCAGCATTGAGGTTCATAACTTTGCATGTATGCATAAGACAGAATCCGACATGTGGAAGTCACCTTATAAACCTGCAAATAACTGGCTGTCATCCCCTACTTTTATTCATAGTGTTAAATGCTGTATCCTCTATATGAGGACTACTTCAAACAAATATACTCCTGTTTTCTTTTAGAGATGGCAAAAGTCATCAGGTGAAGTGTCATTGGATCCTGAGCAGAATGCAAGTCTGTGAAAGCACTCCCACTGTTGGAACAAGGAACAATCAACCAGACAAGCAAACCCTTGTCAGACCCAGACAATAAATGGGAACTATGGTTTGTCACTGAAGAACAAAACTGGTACTGCTGCTAACCTCTCTTGCAATTGATTGAGTACAGATTTAAGCATTTCCTAGTGTGGTTGTGGGTCCTGCTTCACATAGTCTGGCAATAGGCAAGGACATATTAAGGAGAAACCAGGAACAAAAAGGAGGGAGATGTGTTAGAGGGTTGCACTTAACTGGAATATAAAAGGTGGTTGTGTGCACATATAAGGAGAGCTTTCACACTAGACTCTTGGGAAGGTATGCTCACATAAAGCCTGATCTGTATACTATGAACCTCTAGTGTTTTGCGTTATAGGGAAGTGGTGTTTGCTTTGCTGCAGAGAGACACAAGGCCCTAGTGAAGCCATACAAGGAGACCCCTGATGCATGCACATTCACCCATCATTAGCCTGCTGGATTCAGTAATTTTACCACAATGTTTCTGAGCATATTTCATTTGGGAAATCCATGTAAAGTAACACTGGAGACAAGGATTAATAATAACAGACAGTATAACATCCTTATCATTCATAAATAAATATATAAATATGCGGATGGGCTCACTCAAGAGGTTGGTCCAATACTGTAGTCAAGCTCTTCCAATGATCTGAACAATATTTGATTTTCCTAAGAGCATTCATTTCATGAGGTACACTATGTCATGACTGTCAGGCTCCGTTCGGGGGGGCAACAGAAAATCAGAGGCTACTAAGCCTCATTGTGGGGTTTCAGTTTGTTTGCTTCTATTGTCGGGGACATGTCCTACTATTGCTCTGCCAACTCGCCAAGTTCAACCTCTTCAACACTTGACCCTCAGTGGCAGCCATGGCAAGCAGCCAGAGACTTCTCAGGGAGGTAGTTTGGGGTGCTTGAGCTAAAGACTCAACATTATGACAGCAGAGCCTTCAGTTCAAGAATAAAGTACTTCAATGCACACATTGTATTTTAACATTACACATGCAATATTAAGATGATACAATTTTGTGTCCTGGGCACTGAGGCTGGCTGCGCCTCCATTTCCTACTTTCTTTTCCTGGGTCACCTCACTGACAGGCCAGGCAAGTTCCCCCTCAGGAATAAATGTGATAGCATAATTAGGACTCAGCTACAGATTACCTCCTTTTTATACAACACTGCATTGGATCTCTCACAGTTCAAAAAGTCTGATCTAACCAAGTGAGGCTGGCTCATGGTGCTTTTATTGGTGAGGCAGTTGCCTGACTTTGTCAGTGTCCAACCTTTCCCTTGCTTATTGTAAGGTGCATTAATTGCAACTCCAGAAAGAATCCTCCTGAGCACCCAGGCTTCAATCTTGTCTTCAGGCAGGTTGTGGCTGGCAGGTGTCCATCTCATCAGCAGGATCAGTGGCCATTGCAAACATCAGAGCAATGTAGGAGCAGGTGGAGTGGTGTTCTATGGGTGTGACAACCCCACTTGTTATATTCACGCACAGGTCAACTTCAGGCAAAAACCAGGCTTCACATAGACCCCACTCCTCTTGATTTGGTGGTGAGGGCTGGGCCACAATCTTCTTGAGAACAGTGGTGCAAGGACAAGCCACTATCTTTTATTAAGGGTATAGGGTTACAGATACAACTGTGGGCGTCTTGATCACAGTGCAGCAGGTAAAGGCATAATTGTTTTCATGATCTCAGCAGTGTAGGTCAACCACAATTATGTTCTGATCTAAGTGGTGCAGATAAAGGCATGTTTCCTGTGGTTCTTGCCTGGAACTGTAAATTGGTGAACCCAATATCTGCTGACACCTGGGGCATGTAGCTTGCTGTCCTCTGTCCTCCTCCTCTGGCAGACCACACGAGCATTGGGGTCTGACTGCACCTGGCTCTTCCTGAACAGTCACTCCTCCTGCATGGTTGGCAGCCTTCCTGATTCTCTCAGCAGGCAGGCTGGCTCCCATGCCAACACAAGGAGATGATGAACAGCCTCTTTCAGCAAGGGATAGATTCAGATGATGTTCCCTCACCTCTGTGGCGCTGACTGTCAAGCAGACTTCTAGCACTCATTGCAAAGCAGTCATATGAGTACACTGGGGAGCACTCCCTTCCTTACTCAGAGATAACTTTTGACTATAACAAGTAGGTCGGTGAGTCCTACTTTTATACAATCAAAGGAGACAGGAGATATGAATCCAACCTGCACTATAGTAACAGTTTAGAATGGTTCTTGTTTCCAGTGTCATCTCCAGGCTTCTCTCCAGACACAACATTTGTGTAGAATGATGCTCATCACATTAGCGTACTCTCCAGCCTGGCGTTTCAGGAGCCTGGATGTACTCAGTTACCAGTCACAGCCAGCATGACTCGCGGGTGGGGGGCGGGGACGTGTAGGGATTGGTTCACGCGGGGGGTCGCGTGGGGGATTTAATTTAAAATAAAAACTAAAAAGTTAACTTACCTTTGCCGGCCTGGTCCCGCGTTATGTCCTCTCCTCTCCTGCCTCCGGCAGGAACAGGAAGCTAGCAGCCTCCATCCCCTCCCCGTAGCCAATCACAATGCTGCAATGTCAGCGTTGTGATTGGTCGGGATGGCGACCAGCCAGGCGCCTATAGGGAGGCCATTTTCTCCACGTAGGCTGCATGAAGCCTTCATGGAGAAAAGGCAGAGTGCACATGACTGCTTTGGCCGGCCCCAGAGGGCCGACCAAATAGTCAGCATCCTCAGCAGTGGGCAAGCCACTCCTCCCCTGCCCTAGAACAGTCCCACCCCCAACCAAACACTTCTGCTTTCTCGCACTGCGAGAAGCAGAAACATAAAATGGTAGTTTTCCACAGCGCAGGCATGGAGCCTTATAGTTTTCTCTTTCTGAGGAGTTTTTAAATCTTTTCTTTTGGTTTCAGGAAATTTCCTGTTTCGAGCAGGAATGCATTTGTAGTTCTAGATCTATTACGGCATCATTCTTTCGAGTCATTGAATTGGTTGCAGTTTCTTGATTGAGGTAACTGGGTTACCTAAGTTGTAGATCTCATGCCTATGAATTTTAGGATAGGTTGATGGTGAAATTGGACACTTCTTGAAATCTTCTTCAATTGTTCTTTAGGGACAAGTGTTTAATAAACCTTCTTCCCCAATAGGAAGCTTGTTTCAACTATCTGGATGTAAGGAAGGCATTTTTTTTATTTTTAAACATCCCAAATTATTTCAGGCTAATTGATTCAATGCTGGTTCTTTCTACCATAAACATGTTGCCATTCTGGGGCTAAATTACGTATGCGGCTCATTTTCCTGGTGAGCGCAAGGCGCGCCTTTGAAAAGGTGCACCCAGGGCTAACCAGGTAAATGGGCTGCATTTTAGTGAAATACTGCCCCTGGGGGCAGTGCATTCAGGTGAAAATCTGAGCAGCTGCTTTGAAGCTGCTCCATGTTTGACTATGAAGGCAGCAACTCTCCTGCACTTTGAAGGGGTATTAGTGATACCCTTGCAGGAGGATCCAGTGAGTGACTGCACCGGCATGCAAGGGGATGTCTGGAGGGGTCCATGTAAACCCCGTCCACCCTCCAGAGTGCTGTCATCGGGGGGGGGGGGCATTGACAGCTTATTTGCCTTTGAAACCTCATCTGTATTACGGCACAGGTGCAGAGGCAATGGGATTCCCTTATTTGCTTTGGGCCATGCCCCCACGCAAATGAGGTAATGCTCTCGGATGATATTGCTGGCAGTTTCTCTGCGCCAGCGCTTTCAGTATTAAAGAAGGGAATGCACAAGCGTCTGCGGCCCCTTCTGTAATACCAAAGTGCCCCTGGGCATGCAAAAAGGGTGCAAACGTCTGTTGCGCCCCGGTGCACTCTGGTAATACGGCCCCTAGTTACCAGCAAGGGGTGTTTATTTTTTTGCGGTGTAGTACTGCAACTTAGCAGTTCCTTCTATTTTTTATGTATTTAATCTTTTCTGTGAAAAGACAATTTGTGTGATTTTGACACAAGGATACTCTCGGCTAAGATTTATTTTTCAAGAAGTTTCTTAGGATACCTACTGTTTTTCTCAAAGATTTCAACATGGTGTTGTAAGAAATATGTTACTGGTTGAGGTGTATGAAACCCTACTCAATCAAGAACCACAATCCCTGTTAGGGTGAAGTCACAGGCAACCCCAAATTAACCTGTGCTCAACCCTGTGGTAGTTTGCCACACAGCTATCAGGCTTAACTTGGAGTTAATGTGTAAAGTATTTATGCAGCATTTTAAACAGTAATTGTTAGAAATGGGAATTCTGGTTGGCTAGGGCATGCGCCTCAGCCAGGCGGAAACCACCACTCTAGTCAGGGCAAGGGAGTTACATGCTGAAGATAACCCCCGCTCACCCCCTTGGTTGTTTGGCACAGGCAGTCAGGCTTATCCCAGAGGCAATGTGTAAAGGGTTTGCACAACGCACACACTGCATCAACATACTAGGCACACCACAAAAGAAACTCCACACAAGGTTATATAAAAAATAGTCTCTGTATTACTCATAAAACACATTAGAACATACTCACATATGTACACTGTGCCATGTGGCACTTGGTATGACCTTTACACAGAATTATACACACTACAGGGTCAATTGGGCCACTGTCATAACAATCATAACACAGTGAAAATAGCCAGTAGCTGCTGGCAATAGGGCACTTAGCATAAACACATTATGCATAAATCATGAGGCATGAACATCATAGCACTTCCTAGTATAGCATGCTATGCAAAACATAATCTGCAGTAGTGCAGTACATCATCACAACACATCATGCCCACCATCATCAGTGCCCCCCTAGAAAAAACACTTACAAGGGGTGCACACATCCTGGCCCCTCTTAGGTAGAAACTGCACAATCTGTGATCCTTACACCACATCACCTAATCACATTAGGCGCCACCTAAACATTGGGGCAACCATCAGGCCGGCTGGCCTTAACCTCAGGGCAAATCCTGGGAGTCCCCGCAATGCTCTTGTCCCCGCGGCTGGTCCCTTCTGCAGACACGGGGTTTCCAACTACCCCCCCTAGCTGCTGGTGCAGCAGAGCAATGGCCCGACAGTCCCTCCTGTGCAGACTCTTCAGGACCACCCGCAGACCCACCACCCTCTTGGCGTGCTGACTGGGAACCCTTACCCTCATAGTACTCACGTCTCCATTCATTCTCTTGCCTTTGGAGCAGGACATTCTGAAGGCTTAGCTGAGTGTCTGAACCCACTCCCTGCTATGTCTCTCTCCTCACAGAACACCTTCGACTCCCCCCTACTGTATTTGAACAGATCACGATACAGAAAGGTAGATTCCATTTTGGCAAGGCACTAAGATGCAAGTGCAACACGGGAGACCTAGGTGTAAGAGCTGCAACAGGAGTACACAATATAAAAATCACATTTTTAAGGAGAAATTTTTAAAAATCAGGAGAAATCCCCAAACACATGATTTTGTCTAAATGCAAAGTTCGTAGGGCAACCATGCATCACTGTGGTACTGCGCAAACGCAAGTCCTTTCCTCACCACTGACAACCAATTTTAGAAATGGGATTTCTGGTTGGTTAGGGCATGCGCCTATGCCAGGCATAAACCACCACTCTAGTCAGGGCAAGGGAGTTACACGCTGAAGATAACCCCTGCTCACCACCTTGGTAGCTTGGCACGAGCAGTCAGGCTTATCCCAGGGGCAATGTGTAAAATGTTTGCGCAAGACACACACACACACACTGCAACGACACACTAGGCACACCACATATGAAACTCCACACAAGGTTATATCAAAAATAGCCTCTGTATTCCTTATAAAACACTTTAGAACATAATCACATATGTACATGGTGCTACCAGGCACTTGGTATGACTTTTACAGGGAATTATATACACTACAGGGCCAATCGGGCCACTGTCATAACCATCATAACACAGTTAGTGAAAACAAGCAGTAGCTACTGGCAATAGGGCACTTAGCATAAACAGATTATGCATAAATCAATAAATCAAAAAATGAATGGGCATGAACATCATAGCACTTCCTAGTATAGCATGTTTTGCAAAACATAATCAGCAGTAGTGCAGTACATCATCACAACACATCATGCCCATCATCATCAATGCCCCCCAAATAAACACTTGTAAAGGGTGCACACATCCTGGCCCCTCTTAGCCAGAAACTGCACAATAGGTGAGCCTTACACCACATCACCTAATCACATTAGGCCCCACCTAAACATAGGGGTGACCATCAGGCCGGCTGGCCTTAACCTCGGGGCCCGTCCTGGGCCTCCCCACAATGTTCTTGTCCCAGAGGGAGGGCTCTCCCCATGGCTGGTCCCTTCAGCAGACACAGGTTTTCCAACTAGCTCCCCTAGCTGCAGGTGCAGCAGAGCAATGTCCGTGACAGACCCATAATACGATGGAGGCAAGGTTGCAACTCACCCTGGTCTCTCTTTCGAAAACTAATGCCCCCGATGTTGCAGCTGCCAGCACTCCGCTGGCTCAGTGGTGAGAGCAGTTAGGCACAAGCAGTTTGCCTCGCAGGACCCACTCACCGGCTTCTTCCTGGCGAGCAGACCCTCCTTTGAACTCTACAGGGAGCCCTTCACCACCGCGGCCTCCGTTTGCAAGAAATACCTGGACACTCCGGCGAGAGGGGGAGGATGCAGTGACCTCTCCCGCTCTTCCACTGACAGCCTCTCTGTTCTCTTCGGGGCTCGGGGGGCTCTCCTCTTAGGTCCGGCAGCCCCCCTCGGGGCAACTTCTCCTCTGATCCCAGCAGGGATCCTTCTTTTCCCCATGCGTACCTCCGTCGTCAAGGCAGTGGTCCACCCACAACCAGACTCAAATCCTGTCTGGCTTCCTCTCACAGGGGAGTCCCCGCCCTCAGTCAGGCCGGCTTTGCTTGACTTCCGGAGGGTCTGTGTCCTACTTCCCGGCTGGGACATCTTCACAATGCAGGGTGCTGGCAGCGGGCATGAGTATCCCAGGACAGCAATAGAGAGAGGGAGATCACTTCCCACCTCAGCTCCCCCCTCTCTTCCTAGTACCACACCAAGCACGAGCAGCGCCGCACGCGTTAGCTCCAAGGCTTCCCCTTTCTCTTGGAAGCCCCGCCCATAACCAGGCGTGGACTCTGCCTGGCTTACGGACTTTCTTGGCGGCACCCATTTTCGGCACGGCTGAAGCCTACTCCCAAGACTCAGGGAAATGGCAGTTGAAGGGCACTCCATGCGCTGGGTTGTGCAGGTGCCCTCACCTTTGGGCAAATCGTTTTTTCAGCACGTCCAGAATGTGCTTGGTGTGATGATAGAAATCAAGCAGAACCAATACTCTGCCTGCACTCAGCCCTTGTGCTCTTCAAAAGGGAAGCATCCCACCAGCTTCCAGAGTGCTGCACCAGGCATTGGGGGTAGTGTCCTCTCAGTTCAATCTGCCCAGGCCAGAACACCGGGGTTCTTCAGCAGGGCAGCAGCTTCACTCCCCCAAGTAGGGAGCCCCTGATGGTGGTTCCTCCTGGCAGTCCAGCAGCCTGCCGGCCACCAGTTCCAAGTCAGCACCACACCTTACATGGGGTCACAGCCCTAATATTTATACCACCTATGTTCTTTGTCCTGCCCTGGCACAGGGCTTGGGAACCAGTCCCAACCAGTTCTGGGGGGCACTTAACAAGTACACAACACTCCCTATTGTCAGTGTAGGCTCTGGCCCCAGACAAACCACAGGGGGCGGAGCCAACATTGTATAAGGGAGGCACAGTCCTATTCAGGTCCAGGTGCTACTCCTCTCACTACTCCAAATGCAGATTTGGCCTATTCAGCCTAGCGATGACTCACCCAGCCCCTCTGGAGTCAGTGCACCCCACCAGCCCCTGTCATCCAGAGCCAGACATGCAATACACAAAAGGTAGGCACAAAGACCCATAGCACACAGAAATGCCCACTTCTAAAAGTGGCATTTCTAAAATAGTGATAATACATCTGCAAACACCATTACGCAGCATTTATTACCCCTATTCCAAACATACCAAACTTGATCATGCTACTCTTCCCATGTCAGGAATTACCACTGAAACAGATATCAGGGAATCCCCAACGCATTCCTATGAGAGGCCAGCCTCACAGTAGTAAGAAACAAAAATGGCTGTTTGTCACTACCAGGACATGCAACACAGTTAAGGCATGTGTTCTACCTTTTACCTACAGCGCACCCTGCCCATAGGGCTAGCTAAGGCATACCTTAGGGGTGACTGATATGTAGTAAAAGGGGAGTCAAAGACATGGCAACCACCTTATGTGCCACATCATGGCGGCAGTAAACTGCGTGGGCAGGCCCTGCAATGGCAGAGGCCTGAGACAGATTTGAAAGGCTACTTTGGTGGGTGGCGCAAGCAGCGCTGCAAGCCCACCAGTAGCATTTAATTTACTGGCCCCGGGTATATGAGATGAATGAATGTTCTTTTTCCCCAGGTTTTTATTCCACAGGGAATCACAATGCGGTCCTTACAACGACCCTGTTGTGATTCCACATACCAAATTGGAACAACGACTTGCGGATGGGGGTACTGGATGTTGGAATAGTATAATTTACTATTCCAACTCCAGTCTGTGCGGATACTAGGGAAGGTGTTGGATTTTCAAATCCAACACCTCCCCCTCCCTCCGCAAGTCGCTGTTCCGACTTGCATATAATGGTATGCAGAATCACAACGTGGTCGTTATAATGACCGCGTTGTTATTCCCTGCGGGGAAAAAGATTTGTGGTAAACGTTGTTTACCATATGAGATACCACTTTACAAGGGACTTATAGGTAAATAAAGTACGCCAAACAGGTGTGACCAATCTTACCATAGAGAGCACATGTACTTTAACACTGGACAGCAGTGATAAAGTGCTCAGAGTCCTAAAACCACCAAGACCAGGTCAGAGAAAATACCAAGAGGAAGGCAAAAAATTCAGGGATGACCCTGCAAAAAGGGCCAAGTCTAACAGTTATAAAGTGAAAACACAACGCAAGGAAAATCCCACTCTGTCTTGCTATCTGACAGTGAAACATACCACATAAACAGGGCTTGCACCACAAAGCTGAAGACATCAAACAATGCACTTAACCCCTTTGATTGCTATCATTGTTGTCCCTATGTTTGACGAGGTTGCTCCTTGCACCTCATTTACCAGCCTGTAGTAGCCTCAGTCAGTCAGTCAATACATCTTTATTTCGGTTAATAAAAACCATAAAAGCAATGCAATACAAAAACCCATTATATACACATTATATACACATTGAAATTTGTACAGAAATAAGATACACACAAGATTGCAGTTCAAAACAATCTAAAACAGTAAAAATCTTTGATGCAAACAGATAAGAGACAAGATCTGTGTCATGAATATAAAGGCCCAACCCTATTTTCAAACAATCCTCATTCAGTTATGTGTCCTCCTGATAGTGAATTCATTTGGGTGAGTCTAATTTTATTTATACGCGCTGCCGCTACCAAAAAACTGGCTACACTATAAGTAACCTGCATAGAATCAAGCATTTGTAAATGTAGGGGGGCAGGCCTCACCTGGACAAATTTTAGTTCCTTCAGAACAGGATATAAACATTTTTTACGGGCCACCAGATAGTGCTCGCAAAACATCACCAAGTGGAGCGTGTCCTGTGTAGAGAAACTATCACAGGTGCAGGGTGGAGTATCTTCAGGGGTCCCCCACTTCAGATAGGTACCAAGTGTAAGGTGGATGAGGTTGAACCTGAATCTAACTAAAAGGAAACGATGGTAAGAGTTGGTCACGTACTTCAGATAGGGTTCCATGACTGGGGAGATCACAAGTTGATAGATTGATCTCACCATAGGTTTCCTGAGTTCAACCTCCTCCCTTTCTGACTCAAGTAAGTTGAGGAAGTTGCGCTTAATCCACCCTACGTCCTCATTCCTGAGACCCTGTGGTGATAGATACATTTCCGGACGCCCCAGCCTCACGCCTGCCGCTCTAACATACGTAAGCCAGGGTATTCTATCCACTCTATCCAGGGCCATACAGTCCTTGAGTATTAGGTGGTTAAGCATGATCTCCTCATTTAGCCAGGTTTTAACCCATTGTAATAAAGGGGCCATTTTTAAGTGATCAGAAATATACCCCAAGCCTACTTCACAGTGGATGGAATATGTAGGGGATGATTGAGGGAGTGACAGAAGGGATCGTATGAACTTATTTTCTATAATTTGGATCCCTGTTGTTGGAACATAGCCCCAAATATCAGCCCCATATGAGGCGATTGCTACGTACTTTGATTTATAGATGCGGATCATAGCCTCCATGAGTCTTGCGCCCAATCTTTTTGAGAAATTCATGAGGGGTGTGGTAGATCTTGCAACCACGTTACCCTTGAGTTTCAGCTGAGGGCCAGTACCAGTTCGAGCAAGTAGGACGGCGTCGTCCGCATACGGGAGGACCGGTATAGCGGACCCTCCCATACGTGGGACATCTAGGGACCCACAGAATTAATGTAGAGCTTAAATAGGAGAGGGGCCAGAATGCAACCTTGTCTAACCCCTCTTCTTGATCTAAATTGCTCGGTACATCTGCCCTCCCTTGTTACCCTAACAGAAGCCGACAAGTTCTGGTGAAGATCATTTAGAAAATTAACCAACGTGATGTCCAAACCCATATCCCGCAAAATAAACCATGATTTAGAACGATTGACCAAATCAAATGCGGAAGAAAGATCCATAAAACCCAAATATAGAAGCCCCTCCTTCACCACTGTGTACTTGCTAATAATAAAATGAAGGTTTAGGCATTGGTCCATGGTCCCCCTGTGTGCCCTAAAACCGTACTGGAGATCAGAAATCGCCCCACTCCCCTCAAGCCAATCTCCCAGCCTCTGTAAAATAACTCTGCCTAAGATCTTTACGGCAGAGTCTAGCAGGGAGATTGGCCTGTAGCAAGCGGGGTCCCCCCTGTTCCCTTTCTTGAAAATCGGAACAATAATGGAGGTTGACCAAGAGGATGGAGAGCCTGTGGTGGGTATTGCATTGAAAACATTTGTTAGAATTTTGGACCAGAATTGTGGGTACAAGATGTAAAGGTCTGCAGGGACCCCGTCAGGGCCAGGGGCCTTATGTTTGCTAGTGTCTTTGATCGCCTTTTCCACTTCAGAGGTGTTAAACTTAATGGACATATTGTTTCGAGGTACAACTAAGTCTGGGGAAGTAGGGACCCCTAGCTCAATGTCATAGATGTTTCTAAAGTGATTAAGCCGACTCTCATCTTCAATTACGCAGTCCATATCTGATTTCCCCTCCTCAGTGAAAAACGACTGATTGATGATCGCTCAAAATTTTTTGCTGTCTCTCAACACATCTGCAGATTGTAGATGATCCCAGGCTTCTTCCTTAATTTGGTTCTTGCGATTTGCAAGTGCCAGTTTGTATTCCTTACGAAGGTTCACCACAATTAACCTATCCCTGGGTCTAAGTTTCAGTGCTTTAAGTAGGGCACTATGGGCGAGTGAGCACTTTTTGTCAAACCATTTAAACACCTTCTCACAATGTGAGCCGTTTCTAGACTCCAGATTCTTGGAAATCCGTGAGCATATCTCTACATAGGCATCGACAACATCAGCCCCTGATGCAGTGGAGTCTGAGCAGACAGCCATATTGTCCTCGGTTTCCTGTGCAAGTGTTTTAAAAAAGGTTTCTGGAATAACTTTCTCCCACTTTACCCTACTGCCCTGCCCTCCAGTTGACAAGTCTGTTGAGGCCACCACGCCAGAGTTCCTCCCATGCAAGAAACTCTCAAGATCTATAGCCAATAAGACGGGGTTGTGGTCACTAAAAATTGCGGTCACTACACTGTACTCCTGCGTTTTGACTAGCACCCCATGGGAAACAAAAATATAGTCAATAACTGTGTTTGCGTCCCTCCCAATAAATGTAGGCGCTCTAGTCTGGTCATTACCTAAGCCTGGTTCGAATAAGTTTGAGTTGGCAAGGAGACTCTCAAGGGCATCACCCTCTTTACTATGTTCAAAATGGGGGATCCCCTCCACAGGTGATCCTCCGTGTACATCATTATAACAATCCCCCTCATAAGGGTGAATATTAAAATCTCCCATGATAACCATCTCTGGGACAGAAGTGCGATCATGTTTGTAGACTGACAGAAAATCTGCAAGGGCAGTCAAATGCTCATTCTCAGATGAGCCCGCCCTGGGATTATAAAAATTAATAATAAGAAATTTTTGTTGGTCCGGAATGGTCCATTCAATTATTAGTGAATTCAGAGGGGTAGGATCTACTTTTTTAAAAACCCCAACCAAGTTAAGTGAGAACAGTGTAAGCAAGCCCCCTTTAGCTCTTCCTCTCAGCCCTGGTACTGCTGGGGTTGAGAAACTAAGAAAGCCATCTAATGAAAAACTGGGTGATGTATCCCATGTCTCTTGAAAGGCCAAAATGTCATACTGCTTAACAAAACCCTGCCATAAAGGATCAGAAGTTTTTGCACTTAGTCCAGCCACGTTCCAAGCAAGAATTTTACAACATAGACTTGTTATTTCTTTGTTTGTGCTTTTCGCTCCAATTTGTAGTGGACTTCTGTTTCATTGACTCTGGTTACTATGCAGTGCCGAGTTGATCCATTTTACATTTATTTCTGTGTTTCTTTCTACCTCTTTTTGCAAGGTGGAACATTCAGTTTTTTCTGAAGATCTGCCAAGTGCATTTCTTAGGACTGATACAGTCTTCGTCCCTACCTTCTTTTGTTTCAGTGGAGTTTCAGCTCCTATAAAAGGACTAGGGTAAACCTCTGGAATTTGTTTGGTAAGTATTATGCCCCAGGTTTTGAATATATTTTGCTCCTTCATTATCTGATCAGCTATGGATATTGAAGATAGTGAGATTAAGGTTGGAGTCTGGCTATTCCGGTCATCCTCCATGAGTTGAACAGATATAATATCATTAGTTACAATGTTGTTGAGTGAAGGTATGGATTTGAAAAGTCGCAGTAAATTCCCTCGATTAAGAATATCGTGTCTACCTCTAGAGCGGAATTCTGGTGTAAAATTGTGTTTCTCATTAGTTTCAGTAGTGTGTTGAATTGCGGCCTCCGTTTTTTTAGTATGTTTCGTTGTACGGGTTACTGTTTTATTCCCATCCACACATTTAATCTGCAAGTAGTCTCGTTCAGATATTATATCGTGGCTAGTTTCTGCCCTTCTCTCTGTTAGGACGATGTCTTTTTTTTGTATTTTTCTTCATGCGTGCATTGAGATGAGGATTCATTGTTTCTATCTCTTTAGTAGCGATGCTTCCATTCATTGTATCAGAGTTATAAGTAGTTTGATCTCTTTCTTCCTTGTTTAGGTTTTCATCCTGGTTAGATTCCATTTGTAGACTCTCTGGCATACTGTTTATTACTCGTACTTCCACTTCTCTATCTTCAACCCATTCCTGGTTTTGTAATTCATTAGTTTTTATCGAACCATGAACGTTTAGTGTTTTTTTTCCAAAGATAGGGAAGAAGTTGTTAGGTCCTGGGTTAGGTGATTTGAGGTCCTTGGGTTGAATGCTTGTAGTATTCAACTTCTGTTTCTCATTTTTTCTTGCTTTGCGGAGGTTTTTCTTTTGGCGTTTTGTCATTGTTGAGAATCCATCCGGCTCGGTATCGATCAAATTTTGGTCGTTTTTAGAGGGTTTACACGGGGCTTCACACGGGATTTCATTGTCCAGATAATCCTTTGCCTGTAAAATATGTATGTTAACTGAATCATCAAATTGACTTATTAATTGTTGTGGTTCTACGGGAATAGAGTTGTCCGTACCTTCCCAAGGTGTAATTTTTTTCATTCCCATCATACTTGTAGTATTTGTTTTAGGATTATCCTTACTGTGATGGATGGTTCTTTTGGCATCATCTATTATGCTTGTTAATACCGCAGGTAAGGCTGATAGCTTATCCATGGTAGGCACATAGATGCTGTCAGAGGATGTTTTTTCATTATCTCTTTGTACTCTGATTATTAGGTCATTTAATTAATCCCAGCCACATTATTTGCCATCATTTTTAGAAGGTCAATTTGTATATCCATTTTGTTTGATTGGTAGTGAAGGGCTTCCAGCGTAAGGGTTGATGTTTGGTAGAAAATATCCCAGGGTTTGACTACACCCTGGTGTTTTGCTCCAGTTTCTAAAGTTTCATCTTTGGATTCTTCAGCTCCCGCGGAGTCTAGTGTTTACTTCCTAATTTCAACCTTGTTGACACTGTTGTCAGCCACTTCATTGGATATGTTGTCAGTCCGAATACTCCTTTGGGATTCCTGTTGATGGTCTGGGTGTATTTCAGTTACCTAAAGAATCTTACTAAGAGTAAGAATGCCCCGGAGCACTCTTGAATACACAGTCAGTGTAGTATATCCGTGAGCACAGGTATTGAAATAAAGTTTAACTGGCCAAATGTTTTCGGTAGATTTATTCAAAATTAATCATTATTCCATCATATTGATTCCATATGGTGAAGTTTTTAAAGACATATCCATCATTGATGATCCATGGTACATAAATTAACATCCACAGTGTTATGTAATCCCCGATGCATTTCGCGCTTAAGAGCGCTTCGTCAGGGGGTCTGAAAAATGTAAACAGGAAAAGGTTGTAAAAATACTTAATGTCAGGAGCGGGAAAAGTACCGAAAAGCTACATAGTGAAAGATGGTGTGAATACCTAGAAAAGTGAGATTCTAAAATAAAGGAAACCGGCCGTGCACAGAACGTGAAAGCCAAAGGTTAAGTGGGCTGTATTTAAGATTGCGCAAGGTCAAGGATATCACAGGTTGGCACCCAAATAAACGTGAAGTAAAATGCGAAAGGAACGGTGGTATGAGGAACACAGCGCGTGGTCGTTTATAGTGAGGGTGCAGACGAATCAGGCAAGAAAAGGTGATAACATACAAAATTGTCCCTATAGCAAGCCAAAAAGTGATTGAAAGACGCGTGGCTGAAAGTAGCGAGGGTGTAGAAAAGTCAGGCATGAGACGGTGATAACATGCAAAATTGCCCCTATTATAAACCACAAAATCACTAAACGGTATGCGTGTCAAAGATGGTCTATAGAAGGGTTCTTACCCGTGGAATGTAAGTAGTGAGGGTCTTAATCGAAACCATGAAGCGGTGAAGACCAGGTCCCGTATGATTGCGAACCCGGAAGACGCCGCGCATGCGTGGTGTGTGTACAAATACGGTATAGACCTAAACATAAAGGAAAGACTCACCGAGTCAGTACAAGAGCGAGTGCAAAGTACACTCGAAATGGGAACAACATTAATAATAACAGGGTTATGATGATCAAAAAGGTGTATGTATGTGAAAATGTAAAAAATCAGGGGTAAATAGACGGAAAAGTGAGAGTGTAAAAAAGTGTAAGAAATGTAGACAGAATAAGTGTGTGACAGGACTATATGGGTACTAACAATACAAATGTGAAAGCTGTGGGCAGATAAGGAGTGATATACAATAAATCAACACAGTAGAGGTAATATACTAGCTTAAATAAAATGGTGAAAGACGAAAGATGTAGGTCACAGCTGAAAGAGAGATATCATGTAGCAATATTACATTAGAAACTCAGTGCATTATACATGGCAGCTAAATTCGAGTCTTTCGTTCAGTCCTTTGGGCTGAGTAGCCTGCAAGCGGTATATCCAGAAAAGTTCACGTTGTAATAGAAATTTGTTATTGTCTTTGTGAGGCTTTTTCTCGACTATTTCCAAGATTAAAAATCTGATTTGGCTGGGATTGTGTGACTGTTGTGTGAAGTGAGCAGCTATGTTTGACTTTAATTTCTTTGTGCGAATGTTGCTTCTGTGCTCATTTAATCTTGTTTTAATTTTGCGTTCAGTCTTGCCTACATATGGAAGGCCACATGGGCATTTGATCATGTAGACCACGTTACTTGAGTCACACGTGGCATTAACTAGAAGATTAATGGGTGTCCCTTGGGTGGGATGGGCTAGTGTGGATCCCGGTATTATGCTGTTACAGTGGCTGCAGTTGTAACATGGAATTGTACCTTTAAACCTGATGTTGGTGATCATTGTGGGTTGTTTGAGTAAAGTTTGTATGGTCTTGGTTAGTTGGTACGCAAAAATAGGAGGCCTCTCGAAAGTGTGATTGAAATCCATTTCTGCTTGTAGTATTGTCCAGTGTTTGCGAATCACATTTTTGATTTGGCGTGAGTTAGTGGAGTATTTAGAGACAAAGACTGGTCTCATGGTTTGTTGTTGGTCTTTACATGCTGGTTTCAGTAGTTCTTCGCGATTCTTGAGCTTAGCTCTATTTTCCGCCATAAGCGTGATTGATTGAGGGTAACCACGTTGGTGGAATTTGTTGATGATTTTGGAACTTTTTCCTGGTACAAGTCTTCTGTTGATGCAATACGTTTTGCTCTGAGTAACTGTGAGTATGGCAAGTAACGTTTGAGACTAGGTTGGTGGAAGCTTTTATGATGCAGGTAATTGTTTCGGTCAGTAGCTTTAGTGTAGATTGAAGTTATGAATTGATTGTCACATATTCTGATCTGTACATCCAAGAATGAGATTTCAGTCTTACTGAATGTATGGGTGAATTGTATACGTTCATTCACTTTGTTAAGATCAGTTATGGCCGCAAGAAGTTGATTTTCGTTGCCCTGCCAGACTACAAAAATGTCATCTATATACCGGAAATATGCACACAGAAAAGGTTGCCATTGACAGTTTTGAAGAATGTGTTGTTTTTCAAATGCATACATAAAAAGATTGGCATATGCTGGAGCGGCACAGTTGCCCATGGCTACTCCAGATAATTGAAGGTAGTGTTGATTATCGATGGTTTCAAAGTAGCTGTGATGTAGAATGAACTGCATCAGCTCCATTATGAAAACCTGGAGATCCAAGGGTTTTTCTGTTCGGTATATAGATGAAATTTTTGTAGTCTGGCAGGGCAACGAAAATCAACTTCTTGCGGCCATAACTAAAGCTACTGACCGAAACAATTACCTGCATCATAAAAGCTTCTACCAACCTAGTCTCAAACGTTACTTGCCATACTCACAGTTACTCAGAGCAAAACGTATTGCATCAACAGAATACTTGTACCAGGAAAACAGTTCCAAAATCATCAACAAATTCCACCAACGTGGTTACCCTCAATCAATCACGCTTATGGCGGAAAATAGAGCTAAGCTCAAGAATCGTGAAGAACTACTGAAACCAGCATGTAAAGACCAACAACAAACCATGAGACCAGTCTTTGTCTCTAAATACTCCACTAACTCACGCCAAATCAAAAATGTGATTCGCAAACACTGGACAATACTACAAGCAGAAATGGATTTCAATCACACTTTCGAGAGGCCTCCTATTTTTGCGTACCAACGGACCAAGACCATACAAACTTTACTCAAACAACCCACAATGATCACCAACATCAGGTTTAAAGGTACAATTCCATGTTACAACTGCAGCCACTGTAACAGCATAATACCGGGATCCACACTAGCCCATCCCACCCAAGGGACACCCATTAATCTTCTAGTTAATGCCACGTGTGACTCAAGTAACGTGGTCTACATGATCAAATGCCCATGTGGCCTTCCATATGTAGGCAAGACTGAACGCAAAATTAAAACAAGATTAAATGAGCACAGAAGCAACATTCGCACAAAGAATTTAAAGTCAAACATAGCTGCTCACTTCACACAACAGTCACACAATCCCAGCCAAATCAGATTTTTAATCTTGGAAATAGTCGAGAAAAAGCCTCACAAAGACAATAACAAATTTCTATTACAACGTGAACTTTTCTGGATATACCGCTTGCAGGCTACTCAGCCCAAAAGACTGAACGAAAGACTCGAATTTAGCTGCCATGTATAATGCACTGAGTTTCTAATGTAATATTGCTACATGATATCTCTCTTTCAGCTGTGACCTACATCTTTCGTCTTTCACCATTTTATTTAAGCTAGTATATTACCTCTACTGTGTTGATTTATTGTATATCACTCCTTATCTGCCCACAGCTTTCACATTTGTATTGTTAGTACCCATATAGTCCTGTCACACACTTATTCTGTCTACATTTCTTACACTTTTTTACACTCTCACTTTTCCGTCTATTTACTCCTGATTTTTTACATTTTCACATACATACACCTTTTTGATCATCATAACCCTGTTATTATTAATGTTGTTCCCATTTCGAGTGTACTTTGCACTCGCTCTTGTACTGACTTGGTGAGTCTTTCCTTTATGTTTAGGTCTATACCGTATTTGTACACACACCACGCATGCGCGGCGTCTTCCGGGTTCGCAATCATTCGGGACCTGGTCTTCACCGCTTCATGGTTTTGATTAAGACCCTCACTACTTACATTCCACGGGTAAGAACCCTTCTATAGACCATCTTTGACACGCATACCGTTTAGTGATTTTGTGGTTTATAATAGGGGCAATTTTGCATGTTATCACCGTCTCATGCCTGACTTTTCTGCACCCTCACTACTTTCAGCCACGCGTCTTTCAATCACTTTTTGGCTTGCTATAGGGACAATTTTGTATGTTATCATCTTTTCTAGCCTGATTCGTCTGCACCCTCACTATAAACGACCACGCGCTGTGTTCCTCATACCACCGTTCCTTTCGCATTTTACTTCACGTTTATTTGGGTGCCAACCTGTGATTTCCTTGACCTTGCGCAATCTTAAATACAGCCCACTTAACCTTTGGCTTTCGCGTTCTGTGCACGGCCGGTTTCCTTTATTTTAGAATCTCACTTTTCTAGGTATTCACACCATCTTTCACCATGTAGCTTTTCGGTACTTTTCCCGCTCCTGACATTAAGTATTTTTACAACCTTTTCCTGTTTACATTTTTCAGACCCCCTGACGAAGCGCTCTTAAGCGCGAAATGCATCGGGGATTACATAACACTGTGGATGTTAATTTATGTACCATGGATCATCAATGATGGATATATCTTTAAAAACTTCACCATATGGAATCAATATGATGGAATAATGATTAATTTTGAATAAATCTACGGAAAACATTTGGCCAGTTAAACTTTATTTCAATACCTGTGCTCACTGATATACTACACTGACTGTGTATTCAAGAGTGCTCCGGGGCATTCTTACTCTTAGTAAGATTCTTTAGACAATTGTTTATTAGCACCTGAGGATCCAGGAGGTGAACACCCGGCGCACCTACAAGATTTATATTCTCGAGTTACTATTCTACACATCACAAATACTTTGGAGTGCAGCGGTTTCCTCTTACTGTTGTATTTCAGTTACCTCAGAGACTATGCCCGACCTTTTTGTTATCTCAACGTTGACTTCAAAAGGGACCCTTTGTACTGTCTGCCCAGCTTGCTCAGTTATATCGTGGTCGTCTTGTTGGATGGATCCCATAGATTGCGACAGCAGTTTGTTTGCGGTAGTGACAACCAAGTTAGATGTTACAGCTATATTGTTTTCTTTCGTCGTATAGCAATTTCTCATATCTTTTGAGGGTTGTTCTTGAGTTTTCCCCAGTTGTTGGGCTGCAGTTTGTGTGTCTAGATCCACAGATTCATTTTCATTCCAGATAAATTCAATTTGGTCCAAATCTTTTATTTCTTTGCTGTTTCGTGACTGATGTAGGGCATCAGTATCAGTATTAGTATTAAAGGGTTTCATTGGTGTTTGTAATTTGTCTTTGTCTTTATTTGTTGCCATTGTCATTGACATCATACCACCCGCAGGATCCTTCAGAAATTGAAATTTGTCTGGTATTTTAACAGATTTCTCGAACATCCGTGCAATCGGGGATATAAGAGATTGATTCTGACCTGGAGTGTTTATTTTTAATTTGTTTGCCACATGTGATTGCTGTAATTACGTTTAATTGCTGTTCCCACAGTCCTTACCTTGCCTGATCTCATGTCTAGGACTGTGCTTTTGATTATATATTTGCTTTTGCTCAAAAGACACAGATGCAGACGGAGGCGGAGGGGTGCTATTATCTCCGCGCTTAGCCTTAGACTCGGCTCGGCAGCGCTCGCACCTTCTCACTCCCCCTCTCACCCGCCCACCCACCCGCACACTGCGGCTCTGCCTGCTCTTCACAGCCCATCTCTGCCCGGTCCTCCCGCACTCGGGCTCTCCCGTACCTGCGGCGCGAAGCGTGAAGCGTAACACACACGGGCAGTCCAGCACGGAAATCAGTGGGAGGTCCGGTAAATCAGGTCCGGTAATCAGTGAACCTTGCCGCTTGCCGCTTGCTGCTTCCGCTTGTGCCCCGCTTGCTACACCGCCGTGGCTCCCTCCAATGTTAGGGAGCAGGAAACGGGGGCAGGACAGGTGGCAGAAGCGAGAGTGTTTTCAGTGGTACGACTCTTGTAAACGTTGTCTTTTCGTGTATGGCGTTTTCCGAGTCTCACCAGTGACTTTGCTGGCTGTATGGGCTTTGTGGATTTCACAGTCTTTAGTGGCTTTAGTGGCTCTAATGGCGGGCTAGGTCACGCAAAAAGGAAAGCCCACCGCTCCCACTATCTTTGCCTCTGCTCGCTGCTGGTAATCAAGGGTCTCACCTCTCTCTCTTCCCTGTCACCGCTGGAGCTGGCAGCTGCACCTCTGCTTAATACTCACTGCTCGAGGGCTCAACTCGTGGCACTCTTTTTTCGCGGCTCACAAACGCCGCTCACCGAGGGGTTAGTCGTTAATAGAGGATAATTGTGCCAGCTGTCACTTTGAATTTTTCCCTGTTAATGTGACACTCACTGTGCAGTGGTTATATTCCCCTCCAAGTTTCTCCATCCGGCTTTGCTGTGTGGCGTTATGCCTTTTTCCTGGCAGATGGTTTTTTTTGACAATGTATAGCAACAATGTGGGCTGACTTGGCAATATGTGGAATGAGGGTTTGGCTAGGTCTTCAACTCTCACTTCGCCTTTTGCCTCTACTCTCACCGCCTCAAGCCTCAAGATTCTTCCCGCCAGCGGCCTTGCTCTGCTAGTGCCAGCAGCCCTCCCCACCAAAGTCCCAATGCAGTTCACTCGGTGGTTCAGGGGTCGCTATGAGCAGGTAAGAGCTTTATGCGCGACACCTACCCGGCACCTCGGTCAATCGCGGTCGTAGCTGTGGAAAACCTAGGGGAGCAGGCTTGGACACGGGCAGTGCTGACTCTGCTATTTCGCTGCTATTCCGCTGCAAATCGCGGGCCCCACCGCGTGCAAGCCGCCATCGAGCCCCTAGCTCCGCTCCTCATGCAGCCCGCACTTCTCAGCACTTCTCAGCTCCCTGGCTCCTCGCACCGCTCCTCACACAGCCGTGTACAGCGGCTGGCCGCCGGCAGGACTCAGAGGCAGGCAGTTGCTCGGTGGTTTTGTCGGCGGTTGCCCTTCCAAACCCCCGCCGCCACTCCACTCGTCCGCCTCTGCTGCTTGGCTCACGCAGCTGCTCGGCTCACTCGGTCAGTCGGTCGGTCGGTCTGCTGCAAACTCCGAACTGGAATGAACTTAGAAACGCCACTTAGTGATAGCTTCCTTCTGTGTGCAAGTAGTGAGTGTACCTAGGACTGTCTGCGCGCCTCAGTACTTGTCGGGGAAACTATCATGGTACGGGCATGGCTCGCCTCTACCTGTAGTAGCCTATTTCTACATTCAAGTTTGGTTTAGTGGGGACACCCTCCAGTCCTACATTCCCAGCTACTGGGACTAGCCAGTGGTAGGCCTTGCAGTATTCAACATTCTCAGCATAGATTGTGATCTCTTCCTGAGTCAACACCCATGCTGCTTCATAGCATAGACTACCCTGATGTCAGTCCTTGCTGCTAGTAATGCCAGCCCTTAGCATAATGAGCCTACCAAAGTAACCTGTGTACAAATGGCTCCACAGCAGTATTTATTAATCCTCCCAAGCCTCTAATGTAGGTATCTTGCTAAATTTGTATTACTATCTTACTTAAAGTAAATAGAGTGGGCAGAGTATTTTATACCTTATGATTTTAGAATTTACTTCAAAGGTGTAAAGTATAAGCATTTTTAAGATGCACTCAATTGATAGATGTATGCACGATCAGATTAATTGAGACATTGTCTTAACTGTTTTTAATCTAGTTTTCTATATTGTTATTGCTTTAAACAACTAGAAATAATAAAAACTTACCATACCTTACCTTACCACACTGATTTAGAAACATAGAGTACATTTTGATAAATAATTCAAGAGCAAACAACCAAATTTCAATCAATAGAACCAGAAATATTAAAGTTTAAAGATGTAATTGAATACAGTGCGCAAAAGCATAAAGTCCCAACTGTGGATATCTGATCGTGCTACACTGGGTCAAAATCAGAAGTTAAGGCTGATCGCTATGGAGCACGGGATGGGTACAGAGACCCACTTAGGCCCACTAAACAAGAGAACCTTAAGTACTGGTTGCAAAGAGTGGTGGAGTCCCGCTTCAAAGATGCTTCACTCAGCGGATGCAACGCGAGATCCAGGTCAGACATGCGCAACACATCGTTGTTCCGAGGAGCTGCAAGGCTGTGATGCGCAGTCCTGTCTCGTCATTAAAAATACCATTATTGAGGAGGGCTTGCGATTAGAAGTCCTGCGTTGAGAATGCATTGCGCATTGGCTGGTTCAAAAAAGCTACTGGGCTTATTATGTGAAGCCCTGCATCATCATTGAGGCTGCCGTCAAAGGGAGGTTTGCAAAGCGAGGACCTGTCTTGAGAATGAGTTGCGAAGTGGCAGTTCCGATGAGGCTGTGGGCTGTGATGCAAAGTTCATGCACCTGGTAAGTCTACTCAGCAGAGGGGATGCGTTGGTTCTGCTTAGAATTGTGCCACACAGCAGTATGGCTATGTCGGTTCTGCTTGATCCACAGCACCTTCAGACCCACTTCCAATATTCAAGGACTGGAGTGGCACCACTTTGCAGGGTAGGACGTACAGATCGGAGAGTCCAGGTGCTGAGTTAAAGGTTGTTGGAGCTTTCTGCCCCTTAGGCTCTAATCAGGAGCCAGCCAACTAGCTTTTGGAGTCACTCTGGTGGTTCAGGGTTCAACAGCGACACCCACACCGACGAGGGTACACACTATCATGGATCACACAGGGAGGGCACTGACAGACCAGAGGGAGATATTGGAAACCTTCACTGAGTACTACGCCACACTGTACAAATCCACCCACACTACCTCAGACGAAACACTTGAGGCCTTTTTGGAATCCATAGCGCTAGTGTGGTTCAACAATGCGCACAGACAGTACATGGATCAACCAGTAACGGTGAAGGAGATTGCTGACACCATTAAAGATGATCGCTGATCGCTTGCAACCTCTGCTGCCCTATGTGGCTCTGCCAGATCAGTCGGGCTTTATACCTGGGCGCTCCACCACACACAATCTGAGAACGGTCTTCTCTGCGTTACACTATCTCTACCCCGACACCCAGGCTGCCGTGGTGTTCCTGGACGTGACAAAAGCTTTTGACTCTTTGGAGTGGTCATTCCTTTTCACCATTTTAACAAAAATGGGTTTCAGCCCTCTTTTTATAAACCTAATTCGCTTATTGTACACCGCCCCAGAGCCAGATTACGACTGAATGGTATGATCTCGGAGTCCTTTCCGATCTCCAGGGGCACCAGGCAAGGATGTACATTATCCCCCCTCTTATTTGCCATCGCTATGGAGCCGCTAGCTGCTCGACTTCGCCAACACCACACGGCAAGGGGTATTGCCGTCAGTTCCCGTAGCCTCCTAGTCTCCATGTACGCTGATGATGTGACTCTGTATGTACATAAACCAACCGAAAACTTAAACCCATTACTCCGTGAATTCGTCAAGTTTGGTGGCCTTTCCGGAGTCTCCATTAACTGGTCTAAATCAGTCATATTCCCGCTCACCGATAACACCACAGAGGTGCACTCGGATTACCCCCTCAGATGGGAAGCGGATGAAGTAAAATACTTGGGAGTCTGGGTGAGCTCTGGAACCTGAACTTTGGCAGGGCAATCGTGTGGTTGGAGGGCAGGGTGGCGATCTGGTCCAAACATCCTCTCTCCTTGGCAGACAGAATTGCGTTGACAAAAATGATTGTCTTGCCCAAATTACTCTATCTTTTTGCTAATGTGCCAATCCCCTTGACGCAACACTTTTTCACACGCTTGCGATCCAGCCTGCTTGCGCTTGCTTGGGCGGGAGGCCAGGCTAGGGTCTCATGGGCGCTGTTGACGCTTCCGCTGCGACAGGGGGGGCTAGGCGCACCAGACATGCATTTGTATGCACTCTGCGCGCAGGCCCAATACCTGCACTTTTGGATCTACCCCACACCTTACCAGCCGCATGTGGCGGTGGAGGCGGACATGATCTCTCCGCTCCCTCTCACTGTGGCACTCTATCACAAAGCACCGAGGCCTACACAGGATGTAAACACGGCGGACATGCTTCGATGGTCCTGGAGGGAGTTGCTGAAGGGATCCTCCATTCCCATGTTTTTGGGACCTGCGATTCCTCTTAAGCGTAACCCCATGATCCCTTGCTTGGAGTCCAATAGTGGTGATGTATCCCTTGCTGGTACCGTCCTGCGCACGTTTTCCGACATGTACCCAGACGGCAGGTTCTTGGAGATGCCCCCGGAGACACCGGAGAGCCCCATTACGTTCGCTGATAAATTCACATACCACAAGCTCAGGGCTGAGTGCAGGGCGTTGGGGGGCTGTTTTTCCGGAAGAGCCACCGCAATTAGCCGCGCTGCAGAACATACTCGCCAGGGCGTCCCGCAAAAAGCTTGTGACCAGGCTCTATAACTCAATGCAGGAGCAATCCCCCTTGATGGTACCCAAATCGCAGCAATTGTGGGGAGATGACCTCGGGGAGCTGCTAACGGATGAGCAATGGGCATTCTGTTGTGGACAGTTGTTGGCATTATCCCCTAACTATAAACTCAGGCTAGTGCACTTTAAATTCCTGCACAGATTCTACCGCACTCCCATTTCCCTGCACCGTATGGGCCTCAGAGACGATGATGGATGCTGGAAGTGTGGGGTGGAAGGGGCTTCCTTCTTACATGTAGCTTGGCAATGCCCAGCGCTTTCTGAGTATTGGATCGAAATATTCGGAGCAATAAACCAAATTCTTGGGAAGGATGACGCCCCGTCGCCATTACTGGGCATCCTGGGCTGGGTTGCGGACACAGCGCCTGCGCACCGTAAGCTCCACGCGCTTCTACTGTTATACGCAAAGAGGAGGCGAGTGGCTATCACATGGGGGCGAAAATCCAGACCAAGACTGAAAGACTGGTTATCTGATGTGACATATGGCCATGCTCAACTGGGGTCCTATTGGGAATTGATGCCTGCTGCTGCGCGCCCGAGGGACATCTGGGAACCCTTTTTGCTATGGTCACGAAGCGAACAGTCTCCACTCGTGTCACCTCCTGGCAGCCCGATTGGACACACATGACTTGCTGGGTGGTTGCCCTGCTTGTTCGGATCTGTCTGCTTGTCCCACCCTTGAACACTATAGCGTGGACGACCGCCGAATACATTGGTGCTGGTTGCCTAGCCTACGACATTTGATTTGCAAACTGCATCCGGGCCTCTGCCCATATTGTCGCCACTGCTGGGGGTACTGTATGCTTGCTATCCCGACCATGCATAGGAATAACGATGTATTTATTTGCCTCCATACACGCATTCTGTTGGAAATGTATTTCTCAATGTTTGCCCTGATGTACACCTACGTTGCTGTTGCCATTAGTTGAAAAAAAAAGGAAAAATGGAATCTCCTCTTATGTTTTACCGATAGAAAGCACTGTAACCTCTAACTATGTTTGACTGCACAATATTTGTGTTTTTCAAGATGTAAATGCGACTTTCTTGCTCTGATTATATTCAATAAAAACATTAAAAAAAAAAAAGAGTTGCGTCGAGGGGTCCAATATTTATATGTGGTGAACCCTTTGAAGTGAATGAAACTTCGAGATGTTTGTACCCCCTGAGGTGTCAGGCATTCTCTTCCTCTCTGTCCTGTCCCCAGCTTGTCTAGGGTTTCAAAATATTAGTCATAGCCCATTTGTGAGAGTACTCAAGCAGAGCCTTAATGATGTGCAAGAGTGGTAGGTGACAGCTCCTCCCCCTCATTAACTCAGAGTGACCCATCTTGCCAGCATCTAGCTTCCCTATGTCCCACTGTCTGGGAGCAATACACAAATACCAACTGTCAGCTACACCTAGTCATGTGACAGGAATGGTTAGGACAAAACTAAAACTAAACTATTGAGGGTATTCGCACGCGGTGATATAGTGAATGTGTGTTTACCTGTAGGACTCGAAATGATTAAGTGCTAAATCCTGCACATGAATGAACCAGTCACTTATGGTGTTTGAACAGACATACTATCATGGGGCAATCATCAGACAATATTGGTTGTGAAGACATTTGGAAAGATAAGTGCATGGAGATTGTTTCAGTCATGTTATCGAACAGGACACGTTTCTAGATATGCAAACAAAAGCACGTTCAGATTCATGCAGGCTGAGGGAGCCTCAGTTGGGATCACCTCCAAAATATATGTGGGCAGATTTCGGCCCAGGCAGTATAGGGGAACTAATTTTGAGGACACCCCTTGTAAATGTGGTGTAGCGTGACCTTTATTGACCGTAAGACAAGATAGGAAACCCACTTGTACAGATTGTTCCACTATATTGTCCAAGGAGACACACCATCGTTGCACAAGTTGTTAACCTTGGGAGATATGAGTAGTTAAATAAATCTTCCCATTGTAATTTATTTTAGGAAAGAAGTTGTGATTGCATATCCTATATTGAAACGGAGAAGTGATCATCTCAGTTGCCACACTATAAAAGCTGTCTCCGTCTGGAGAATGCCCATTTCAATGTGGTATTAATTAAAGGACAGTGAGTATTGGAATGACATATAGGAATCAAAGATCACAGTAAGGCTGACATGTATAAGAATTTGTATTTGTTCCCCCTTGCTCTAGACAGTTTATTTCTGGAGCATGACCTGACCAATGAAGGCTTTAGAGTCTCTATGATAAGAAGCCCTTCAGGTATACTAATACTTTGTATATACCCTGCCGAGGAATTTGGACATGTACCTAGTGGTGAATGTGGTATGCTATCATTTGGCAAAGAATGAATGGAAGATTGTTAGTTGCTAGTGAAAACAATCTATGAGATGCAGACGGCTATATACAGCAATCATATTGTATGAAGTGATGAAAAAACATGCCAACATGAATGGATGTTTAGTTTCATGCACAATGAAAATGATGGAGTAGGGGGCCCAAGTATAATTGTAAGAGGAGGTGCCACTGCAGTATGGGAGACACTGACGTTTTCAAGATGTATGAATGACAAGGGAAGCTCATGTGTGATTGGAGGGATAGTATAATATATATGTATCACAACAATGTTTGTCGTATCTCTTTTGCAGGTTTTTAATCTTTTTATTCGGTTTGTGTGGGAGAATTAATATTTAGTCCTGAACAAGGTGGCATGAATCTGTGAAATCCACTGAAATGCGTTGATGTAACTAATAACCCAAATCAGTATAATATCTTGATACAATAGATGAAGATTTTTGTGTAATATCATGTACAATGCATAAATGACTGAACAGATTGGTCGTCCTGATATAGACAATTTATAGCTGTCTTTTCTTGTCTCTCCCTGTTAGGCAATGTGTTTTTGAAATGTATGCTTCTTTGCGCTGAATTGTGAGGTTTTTTAATTCAATAATCTACATTCTGCTGCTCGAAGTTGTGTGGGGCGGACATTGTTACCTGGAGTGTTGCTTCGACTTGTGCACCTGGGAGCTGAGACAATCAATGTGGGCGGCAGCAGTTACAGCGGGACTGCGAGTCCCAGGATTACCAGCGGCGTGTCCCTGTGCCGCACCTGGAGACTCTTCCCCCTCGACCCCGCCTCCCTCCCGGGCGCTTAAAACCACTACTCACGGCCCCCGCTCCGCGGGAGCCGCTCGAAGTTGTGTGGGGCGGACATTGTTACCTGGAGTGTTGCTTCGACTTGTGCCCCTGGGAGCTGAGACCATCACTGTGGGCGGCGGCAGTTACAGCGGGACTGTGAGTTCCAGGATTACCAGCGGCGTGTCCCTGTGCCGCACCTGGAGACTCTTCCCCCTCGACCCCGCCTCCCTCCCGGGCGCTTAAAACCACGACTCGCAGCCCCCGCTCAGCGGGGGCCGCTCGAAGTTGTGTGGGGTGGACATTGTTACCTGGAGTGTTGCTTCGACTTGTGCCCCTGGGAGCTGAGACCATCACTGTGGGTGGCGGCAGTTACAGCGGAACTGCGAGTCCCAGGATTACCAGCGGCGTGTCCCTGTGCCGCACCTGGAGACTCTTCCCCCTCGACCCCGCCTCCCTCCCGTGCGCTTAACACCATGACTCGCGGCCCCCGCTCCGCGGTAGCCGCTCAAAGTTGTGTGGGGCGGACATTGTTACCTGGAGTGTTGCTTCGACTTGTGCCCCTGGGAGCTGAGACCATCACTGTGGGCGGCGGCAGTTACAGCGGGACTGCGAGTCCCAGGATTACCAACGGCGTGTCCCTGTGCCGCACCTGGAGACTCTTCCCCCTCGACCCCGCCTCCCTCCCGGGCGCCCCGCCTGCCCCCTGGCTATAAGACTACGGCAAGTTACGCGCATCGCTGGACGCGCGCGGGCGGGCAAAGGGCGGGCCGTTTGAGGCCGTTAGAGAACGGGAGAGACCGGACCGGGCTACCCCCTTAATGCCTCGCTTTCTGGATCACCTCTACAGACCACCCGGTTTCTCAGAAGCCTGGATGTAACAAAATGGCCACTAGAGAATCAAGAAGCAAGGCAGCTTCCATGGTCACAGGTACTTTGGACAATTTATTAGCCAAGGCAAACACTGTTGTTAATAAGGGACTTACTGTGTTGGAAAAACAAATTGCGGAGGGCTTAGAAAACTCTCATCAGGCTTCACCGGGGCTATCACCCAATGCAAGGTCATCTCTATTGCTTGACGCTACTCATCTATCAATCATGGATAGCATTGACCAAACCATAGAGTCCGTCCTACAACAGATAAGGACACCATCTAACTCCAATAGGGACAGAGACTCACTACGCATCATTGACGATGATGTGGAACCCTCCCTCAATGTTGAGTCAGTACCGCCTAGGGCCTTGGGGGACGGTCCCACATTAGTAGAACACATGGGTCACACAGTGGATGCTCCCCTGAAAAGGAAGCGATCTAGGAAGTATAAAGGCGCAAAAAGGGCTAAAGTTGATTCCATAATGAATTCCCCTGAAGACAGTGAGGGCGCCACCGGAACATCAGCCACAGGGACGATTACGGGAAGGGTGAGCATCCCACCTCCCGCTTCTATATCCGCGCATACCGGCCCATTTATCTTTGGTGGGGTTGCTCCCAGCACCTCAGAGCACTTCATCTGCTCACTTACTGGTATTCTCAAAAGCCTTCTGGATCCTCTCTCCCTCAAATTAGACTCCATAGAGACTAGACTTTTGGCTATAGAAAGATTAAGTGGCAGTGGTAGTGATCAGCCAGGGCCAAGAGCTAGCATACATGAAGCCCATTGGTTTAACACTGGGTCCACTCACTCCCCTACTGCTACAACTACCACGGCCCCTACTTTACCAATAGCTCCTCCTCGGACAAATATTAGTATTGTCCCGGTGCCTCAAACTGCTCCCGTACCCCTGCCCAGGCAACTCCATCCGGTACCAACTGCTAGGAGGTCGAAGCCATCTGCTTCGGCCAGCCTACCCAGCCAGGAGAGACCACCAAATGAAACAGCTAACTGCCCAAACCGGTTAGCTAGTTCTAATATCCGGCGAAAAGCAGTAAATCTGCCCCCAGAGGCGGCAGCCTACACTGTGATCTTGATGGGGGTACCAGAGCTCTCCAGCGACGCGGTGGAATCCTATGATTCACTACGCAATAAGGTTATCTGCTGGTTAAACATCCAAAGGCCCCTTCCACCGAATTTAAGAGGAGAAGTTCTAATGGTTAGAAGGGTCACATGGGTTGGGTATACTGCTAAGAAAAGTGTAGGGGATTGTATAATTGTAAGTTTCAAGAGTCCACATGTTGCTACCTATATTTGTAATTGGCTTGGTAGTTCAGGGAATACATCCATCGAATTGGTCCCCCTGCCATATTTTTACCCTAGCGTATGTGATTCAACCATGAAGAGGGATGATGGCTGGACAAGGGTGGGTTTTGCTGTTGATGGGACAAGATATAGGCCCACACGAAATGCTGTCCCTGCTCATGGCAACTATATACACCCTAATAGATTTAGTTGTCTGGATCAGGTTGATTGACTTCAAAAGGGTGCATCCCCGCGACGCACCCAAAGCATCGCCAGTGAACCCGTAGTACAGGGGATCGTAAGAGGTGATATTGACATCATCCATCGAGAATCTGATGCATCCCCTCGGAAAAGTGTGACCCCTATTAGCTCCAGGGGTCAAGTAAGCAATTTACCACAGAGTCCATCAGGTTCTAACTTAACACCTTTAGTTCTCCCCGTCCCTAACTTAACACCCACGCTCCCATCTAACTTGGAAGCACCACTGCAAGGGTCTGTAGTTCCTCCATCGCACATTGCTCCATAGAAAACTGGGGGGCTGGGATTAAATCCTCCAGCCGAAATCCTGAAAGTCCTCTCCTGGAATGTGGCGGGTATCGCCAACAAATTACACACAAATGATTGGGATTCCCTGGTAGGCGGCAGTGATATTTGCCTCTTTCAAGAGACGTGGGCCAGGGAACCCCTGCATAGAGCAGGATATGCAGTCTTCGAAATTCAAGCCAGGTGGAGTGGTAAAGGGAGGCCCTCAGGTGGTTTGGCGGTTTGGGTAGCTAGCCACATTGGGTGTAATGCGGAGAAAGTACCTACGTCTTCGCAGGACATACAGTGAGTTCTACTTAAGTGGCCCAATGCTCTAAACTTGGCAATTATTAATGTGTATTCTCGCCCAGTCAGTGTGGCCATGGAATCACCTACATTAGAAGATCTTTCGTCATTCTTGGGCCAACTTCCCACTGATTGTAAGATAGTGTTGGGCGGTGATTTTAATTGTCACTTCGAACCTTTGGAAGGTCTAAAGGAGGGTGCCATAACTGCTTAAGATGACTTCTGGGGTGTCCCGCCATGCCATTCCCCGCACCCTAAATCTTGGTCCCCACTCGCAGTGCAAATTATGTCCCTCACATTAAACTTTGCGCTAAGGGCCTGTAATGGTCGCACTCCTTCTGACATCCCTTCATTGTGTACCTTCAATAGGAAGGACCATGAATCGAGATTGGACTACATCTTTGTAGACACTGGCCTGTGGTCCAAAGTCCAGGATTTTAGGGTAATTGTTAGAACAGATAGTGACCACAACGCACTCCTATTGGATATGTTGCATCCTGCACCTGCTGTTGGGCCACTACCCGCCAGTCCCAGTGAAGACTCAGGGAATCCGGTTCTGAGCTCCAATAGATGTAGGGTAAAATGGGGGAAACTGGCAAACTCTGAAGAGAGTATAAGTAAAATTTATGAAATAGCACTCCCTATGCTAAATGAAATGGACGCATTAATTAACCAGCCCAGACCCCCAGATTTTAACGAGAAACTAGCTCAAATCCATGTAGACCTGGTGGGAGCTCTAGGTGAGGTCTTCTACCCAGTGGCCGTCTTGCGCAAGAAAAAGACACGTACCTCAACCTGCTATAACTCATCTTGCAAAAAGATCAAGACAGAGCTAATAACTGCAATAAAAGCAGGTTCTGAAAAGGGTAAGGTTGCTGAGCTTAGGCGGAAATACAGGGAAGCCTTGACACTGGCAAGGTCAGAATGGGTTTGGAACAGATGGCAGGACCTCTCTCTTGCATTAGAAGCGAGGGATTCTAGAAAATTTTGGTCCTTGGTAAACACTGGCACAGGAGAAGCTCAAGCTGCAGTGAAGCCAAACATTGCATCACCCGTTTGGGAAGCCCACTTTGGCAAATTGTACCAAGATAACTCTGAATTTGCCAATGATGCGGCTCCCGATGTTACATCCAATCCTGAAGCTGGATTGGAATTTACCCTCGGCGAGGTGGTCAATGCAATAGAGAGATTAGCGTTGGGGAAGGCCCCGGGACTTGATAGATTGCCCGGTGACCTCTTTAGACACCATCCAGAGATCTGGGGCCCATACCTCCTTATTCTTTTTAATTCCATCGCGGCAGGCATGGAAATCCCCTGTACTTGGCTGGGGGCAGAGATAGTGCCTATTTTTAAAAAGGGTTCTCCTCTTCTCCCAGCCAACTACAGGCCGATCAGCCTCATAGATGTCCCCCAAAAACTTTTTTCGCGCCTCCTTCTGGACCACCTTTTAGACTGGATGGAGGATAATGAAATCTTGAGTCCCCTCCAGGCTGGCTTCAGGAAAAACACGTCCACCATGGACCAGATTTTCCGCCTCGTTCTCCTCTACTGGAAAACTGTGAGGATCAAGGGGGGGAGGCTGTACATGGTGTTCGTGGGCCTGAGGTCAGCCTTTGACCTGGTCCCCCGCAAGAAATTATGGGAGGTCTTAAAGGAGCTGGGTGTCCCTACACATTTACTACATGCTATCATTAGGCTTCACGACAGCAACTATGCACAGGTTAGGTGTGGGAGGGATGGAGCGTTGTCCTCCAGGTTCCCTGTTCTCAGAGGGGTAAGGCAGGGTTGCGTCTTGGCGCCAACCCTGTTTTGCCTTTTTTGTTAACAGTGTCGTATCTCATCTCGACAATGTTAGGGACAATGACGCTCCCCTTCTGGCAGGCAGGAGGGTACCGGCAATTATGTTTGCCGATGATACCCTCCTGCTTTCCAAATCCCCGATGGGGATCCAGCGAATTCTGGATGGATTTGGTCTTTTCTGTAGACAACATGGTTTAGAGATCAATACAGAAAAGACCAAATTCATGATATTTAACCCTCCCCCCAAAACTAGACCCACCCCATCATTGGGCTCAGCAAGGCTGGAGAGGGTAAAAACCTTCCAATATCTGGGGGTAACCCTACATGAGAATTTATCCTGGGATCCCCAAATAGCAAGATCTCGGCTAAAGCTGTCCCAACTGTCTGGGGCAATCTTGAAGGTTGCAAACACTTCTACTTTTAACCCCCTAAGTCCGGCAGTAGAAAAGTACAAAACACAAGCTAAAGCAGCCGCATCCTACGGTAGTGAGTTATGGGGGTACAAAGCAGGGTCAGAACTTGTCAGTGTAGAAAACAACTTCCTTAGACGTCTTCTGGCCCTCCCCCGTGGAACACCTTTGCTCCCATTAAGATTAGATGTAGGTCTCCCGTCTATAGCTGAGGATTTGGAATCCAAGCCACTGAGATTTTGGCTTAGGTTTTGGACCACTGGTGAGCTTGCGCACTACAGGCAGGATCTCACCCATGTAATGAACCTGAACCAGTGTGACAGAATCCCGTGGCTGGCCTTTATAAAGAAAGAACTGTATCGCCTGAGACTCCCTGAGTTATGGGAGCTTCCTGAACAAGGCTGCCAAAGGGTTTCTCGTAAAAGACTGCTGGAAATATACAAGGAGAAAAATCTAGCTTCTCTGCTGTCTGCACCCAACAACGGCACTTTAACTGATCGATTTCTAGTATCCAAAAATTCCTACCAATTTGAAAGTTTTATGGATATTATTTTCCCCATTTTAGCAAGAAAACTGTTTATTCAATGGAGGTTAGGCACTTTCCCTATCAAAACCTTCACTTGCAAATGGCTAAAGAGGGATGACAAAATCTGTCCAGGTTGTAGTAATTATGATGAGGAGGGAATCCACGTTCTGTTCTTCTGCCCAGCCTTTAACAGACCAAGGAAATACTGGCTTGTGCCATTATGTAGGAATTTGGGCTTCAGGAGATACTTGTCCTCGTACAGAATATTGAAGACAAGTACCCTGCCCCATGTAGTCTTTGCCAAATTCATAATGGCTATGTGGCAGATAAGGAAAAAACTAGTAAAAGACTGAACATTGTACGAACTGTAATGCAAACTCCAACTCATATTAGACTCCCAAGGAAATGTATTTTAATGCAATGTTTTTTTTTATATAAGTGATTGCTTTTTAAATGCTGTATGTTTTATTGCATCTTTTATGGTCTATAAGACCGAAATAAAGAATTTTTTGGATTGGATTTGGTTTTATACAAGCTGGGTTTTATTATTGTGGTGGTAATATGATGATGACATTGTTGAATAATATACTGCATTGATGTGTAATTTACATACGGTGTTTATGAACACACTATTAAAACTCTGTTTCTCTCTATAATGTTGTAGTACTGAATTCGTTAAATGTGGTGCGCATGTGAGATCAATATAAGTGGTGTATGATAAAGCACATTAGATAGATGTATGTGGCAATAATAATGTTCCAAATAGAGATCGGTTTCTACTGCAGGACAAGAGAATGCCAACTTTCTAAAAGTGGCATTTTCAGAATTGTGATTAATAATAATGCAACATTACCATTAAAGAGGGTTTTTAATTACAGTTCGCTGGACACCAAACTCAATCTGTCTACCCCCTCCCAATTGGAAGTTATAGCTTATTAAATATAATAAGTTTACTCTAATGTTATCCTATGGGAGAGGTGCGCTCAGTTGCTACAGTGCCATATAAACAGGGCTGTAAAACCTGTTTACTCGTCAAGGTTGCAGAGCATTCAAAGACCAAGATCAAATGTGGGATGTGTCTTTTAAAATTAACAAACATGTCGACATGGAGGTGACCAGCCCACTGGCTCTCACGTTCCTCTAGTTGTTGCTTCTCCTCCCATGAGAGCTTGAAGTAGGACTTTTAGCAGCACTTCTACTTCTAAGGTCAACGCCGATGCTTTGTTTTCCGCCACTCTTCACTGTAACAGTCCAATCGCAGTACAGACATGGTGGAATAGCTTCAGCCTATGGCACAAAGAATTATTCGATCATGTGACATCCTCAAATGAAGCTGCTTTTGGCCATTTTGGTGACTGGAGATGTGGCATCTATTTCCCTTCTCAATTATACTTTTTATCCCCCTTCCCATAGTCTTCCAAAAGCATCATCACCTTTGAAAAAGCTGTCCTATCCTCCCTTAACCAATTGAATCACCGCAAGGTGTTTATGAAAAGTAACATGCTGGTAAAAAAAAGAACAGCCATTAAAGAACTAAAAGAGGATAAAGAGATTGTCATCAACCTGGCCGACATGGGTGGAGCAATGGTTGTCTGGTCTAGAGAGGCATATCTAAACGAAGGATGCAAACATGTTCGCAACCAAATATGGTACCGGAAAATTTCCTCTGACCCAGTCAAACAGATCCAGAGCGAGATCATAACTATTGCTGATGAAGGATTGGAGGCTGGGATTTTGGGCCCAAAAGAACATGAATACCTCACAAAGAAACATCCAAGGACACCTGTGATTTACTTTCTACCGAAAGTACACACGAATGCTTCAGTTCCCCCCGGTCGCCCAATAATCTCAGAATGCAACTCAGTATTAGATCGCATCTCAAAATACGTGGATTTATTCCTTAAAGAATTCCTGAAAGACGTTACATCGTACTTGAGGGATACAATGGACTTCATCAATAGAGTCGAGGGTTTCCAATTCAACTCAGACCACCATAGATTAGTCACACTTGACGTTGTGTCATTATACACGCAGATTCCCCAAGAAGAAGCTTTGGATGTCTTGGAATCTTACTTAGACATCAGAGAACACACACACTGAGTTCCCACTCAATTAATTTTGAGCTTAGCTTCTCTGGCACCAAAGCAAAATTACTTCAAGTTTGAGAACAACTTATTTTTCCAAGTCCCTTCGCGCCGGAGATGGCTTTACTTTACATGGCAAGATATGAAGAGGAATACATTTACAACAACAATCCCTTCGGCAATCACATTGTGCAGTGGCTTCGATACATCAATGATGTGTGGTGTATATGGACTGGAAATGAAGAAGACCATCTCAAGTACCACTGTTAGTTAAATGACAGGAATCCTGACGTACAATTCAGCCTAGCACATAGCACAACAAACGTAACATTTCTCGACGTGGAGGTACAGCCTTCTGTGAGAGGCCTGATTACAACACTTTACACCAAACCCACTGACAGAAATACAGGAGTACACTTCAAGAGCTTTCACCCCAAAAGCCTAAGGTACAACTTGCCATATGGTCAGTTTTTGGGTGTGCAGCATAACTACACATGCAAGGAAGATTACGGAATTCATGCACAAATGCTGACCGTGGAACTCAAGGAAAAAGGGTGCCTCTCGAATTTATTCAAGCATTCACGAAAAAGTGTGTGGTTCACACCACATGAAGTATTGTTAGAGAAGAAACCCACAATGACATGACTGGCGTCTCCACATTTGGCCCTTTACCAAATTGGAATTTGATCAAAGATGTAGATAAAGATCTACAAATACCAATCTTTGCACTAAAAAATAACGTTAGCATTGGCCAATGCATCATTCGGGCATCAGATGACCCACCAAAAAAAACAGATTCGCTACACCCCTTCTTGAATTTGCAACCCATCCTAGGACATCACAAATGTGGGAATTGCCAAGCATGCAGCTCAACTATGGAAGGAACAGAATTCACCAATGGATCTGAGAAATGGAAACACAATGAATTATCTACGTGCAAAACCAAAAATGTGGTTTACGCCATCACTTGCCCCTGTCTGCTGATTTACATTGGCAAAACATCGCAAGAAATCAGGCAGCGAATATCCCAACATTGATCCAGGATCAAAAACAAAGTGGCCAATGCCCTCTTGTCACGCACTTTCAAGAATTCCAACATACTAAGAAAGACTTCAGTTGGGCAGTACTCTGCATGATTAAACCCAACCCCAGAGGGGGTGATTTGGAAAGAACACTGCTCCAAAGAGAAGCCTACTTGATTATGAGATTTAACACCGCCTCACTGGGCCTGAATGAAATGAAATGTCTGAGATAAATAGACTCTAAGTTCCATGTGCCACTAAGCCATTTCTGACAACGCATCTATTGCAGTTCTTCTTCCCGACTCGAAACTCTAAATTCAAGCATGTATTGTGCCCTGAAACTGACAGAATCTACAGGTTTGGTCTAATTTCCACTGGCAGGCACTTCCACAATTTTGAAATGCCATGGATGCAAAGACTGCGAAGGACGCAGTAACTTCAGAAGCTGCCAAACACAGGCAAGCTCCGAGGGTGCGCTCGCATTAGAACCACATACCGACAGGAACAATGTCGGACTCGTAAGCAGTGACACAACCTTTCCCATTGTTTCTAGCAGGATTTCCCAAAGCAGCACGGGAACCGATCAGCTCCCTGTTGCGTCAGGCGCCCATCATTGACACAAACACAAGTGAGTCACCCTAATGAGATATCTATGTTACAATTGCTGTTTCACAATAAATCTGGGACCGTAAGCACTGACACAACTTCCCTCATTGCTTCGAGCAGAATTATTCTAAACAGAACAGGAACCGAACAGTTCCCCGTCGCTTGAGGCACCCATTATTAAAACGAACAAAAGTGAGTTACGCTAATTATTCATCTCTGTCACAAGTGCGGTTTCTATGTTATGCACCTTGCTAGACACTGACATTAACTTTGGTCACGCAGGTCACCATGGTTCCAGAAACAACACATGCTCATCGGAGTTTCACTCTGCCACACATGAGGCAATGTGTAAGATAAACAGGAGTAAACCCATGAACCACGTTGGGATGGGTGAGTAATGCAAAAAGAAACAATTCCCAACTGGTCTCAATAGAAGTCAATTAAATACAGTATGCAATTAGCATTACAAAGAACAGGACAGAACCAAGGAGTCTCAAAGACGTTTTTTTAGAAGAAGCTTATTATTTAGCAGGTTTTTAGGGTCTTTCGCATGGCTAAATACAGTTAAACAGCACTGTGTCGAGCAAATCATGTGACAACCGAAGAGGCACTTGGTGAATGGTGATATTTACAATAAGTGAAAGTGCAAGTGCTAAAGTGAGCAGCGTGAACGACGCATAGTGACAAGAAATATGTACAGTGATGGCTCCACAGTTTCAAGTTGCAATTACTTTGAAGCAAAATTCAATAAATTGTTTGGAGCACAAAACGTAAAATGCGTCAACAAATAATGCTGCAGTGTCGACGGCGTTTCGATCCCCGTGAGTCGGGATCGTCATCAGGACAAGGTTGTCGATGAGGGCAGTGCCGCGCACGCATACACTGATTGCGTGAGACAAGTCCTCCGGTCTGGGTCTGCGGAGGGGCGGGCTGATCGTGGCTTCAGGGAGTCAGCGGCGGGGAAGCCTGTATTACTTAGGGACTGGAGCGGGCGGTGAGTGCTCTCCTAGCGTGGTAGGCTAGCAATGGATGCACTTGTCTCACGCAATCAGTGTATGCGTGCGCGGCACTGCCCTCATCGACAACCTTGTCCTGATGACGATCCCGACTCACGGGGATCGAAACACCGTCGACACTGCAGCATTATTTGTTGACGCATTTTACGTTTTGTGCTCCAAACAATTTATTGAATTTTGCTTCAAAGTAATTGCAACTTGAAACTGTGGAGCCATCACTGTACATATTTCTTGTCACTATGCGTCGTTCACGCTGCTCTCTTTAGCACTTGCACTTTCACTTATTGTAAATATCACCATTCACCAAGTGCCTCTTCGGTTGTCACATGATTTGCTCGACACAGTGCTGTTTAACTGTATTTAGCCATGTGAAAGACCCTAAAAACCTGCTAAATATTAAGCTTCTTCTAAAAAAACGTCTTTGAGACTCCTTGGTTCTGTCCTGTTCTTTGTAATGCTAATTGCATACTGTATTTAATTGACTTCTATTGAGACCAGTTGGACACATGAGGCAAGTCATTTTATGCAACTTTACCCGTTAAGGTATTTTAATCATGAGCACTTGCTATTGAGCTGTGTGTCCAGTTCCTTCGAAGTCAATTGCTGCTGTTTAATAGAGTGCACCACTAAATAAGCTGAATGACTCACGGCTTATCAATGCTCTTAATTTTTCTCTACCCTCTGTAGAAAACGTCATTACTCATGCAGTCTTAAGTTCCATTAATTGGTAACCGCCACCGTCTTCTTTCTACATTAATGAATGGTAAGGACATACCCACTTGCAAAAATAAGGTTGGGAGGGGTGTTACATTTTTGGGACACAAATCTGATCCATATTTCCATATTTTAATCTATGTTATTATGCCTGACCAAGTCCTGTCCTGAAGAGAACCCCAAAGAAAATAAGGGTTCCGAAACGCATCGATCTGATCCAGCTAGTCGCAACTCCAATTGAACCACAGCGTAACTCAGTGTGCAAACAGGGCAATTAGCCTGTTGTGATAGTATTGTTTTGACTACCTTGTTGTTGTGTCAATTGTTACATGTTTTTTTGTTATTGATGTTCTGATGAGTAACCAAATTGATTGTTCTTCTTTGTTTAACATGATTTAAATGTTGACCATGTATTTTCAAAATAAATTGAACAATGATGGTGTAATAAAGACACCACAACCATTCTAGTTGTCAAAGTGGTTTTTACCCAAATGCTATTCATCTAACTTGCACACCTAAACATTTTTTGTTTCAAACTATTGTTGAGGCCTATTTTGAGTGGTGTTACATGCCGATCCCCTTCTTATGTAAAACAAAAAAAGAGAACTTTATAAAAGCTGCATTTTTAGAATTGTGATTAATAATAATGCGACATTACCATTAAAGAGGGTTTTTAATTACAGTTCGTTAGACACAAAACTCAATCTGTCTACCAGCTCCCAATTGGAAGTTACAGCTTATTAAATATACTGAGTTAACTCTAATGCTATCCTATGGGAGAGGTGCGCTCACTTGCTACAGTGCCATTTAAACAGGGCTGTAAAACTTGTTCTTATCTCGTGAAGTTTGCAGAGCATTCAAAGACCAAAAGCAAATGCCAGATGCTTCTTTTAAAATTAACAAACATGTCGACATGGAGGTGACCAGCCAGCTGGCACTCACGTTCCTCCAGTTGTTGCTTCTCCTTCTATGAGTCCTGCAAAAATATATTGCCTGAATTAATATAAGGCACGCATACACAATGGGACCGATCTTCAAACAGACCTAATGACAATAATTTGCACAAAGACTTACAAAATACATAAATATATATATAAAACAAACTGATGCAATCAACTCTGTGTTGCCAATACCCTAAAATAATTTTTCTATAGCTAGTTGTCTACCCATTTATTCTGGGCAATACACTCAGAGGCAGTATAATTGTGCACAGACGCAAACATTTCTTTTATATATAGCTCTCTTGTGTCACCACAAATTTTTTATAAATTACTCATTATTGATTTAATGAAGACTGTAGTGTAGTTCCTATATTCCCAATAGGCTCTGCGCATTGGAATAATATATCCTATAGATGTGACGTAGGACTTATATCTAATAGGTCCCTATTGAATATATTAGACTTAATTGTGAGTGCCAGCTAGATCAGAGTTCACCAGAAACTTTCTCGAATTCACAAGAAGGCATTAGTCTTTGACAACCACATAAACATGACAACTTTGTTCTTTTGCCAAGAATCTGTCCAAGAGTTCTCTTAGGGTCTAATCAGCTCCGTACCTTAATTTGGAATTGAGGAAATTTATTTTTTTGAACGACAATCATTTTTACAGGACTCCATTGATTTTTACATTGCCAACTCGTGGCAAACACTTTCCACACGACCCACCTGGTAATTTTTCATGATGTACGAAGAAAATCTATCAAAACGACAAAATTTGTTTTTGCAGGCCTGCATTTCTGATCAGGGACCGTCGCCCGCCCAACCCCCTGTTCTTAGCGGAGTCATCAGAAAGCCACAAGACCCTCACCCCGAGTAAATGAATCATTCTTCCTCTCCTGCTCCCAGCCTGATAACACATCCTTGACATCTTGATCAGGTTATCTGGACAATGGTCTGACTGCTGAACTTTCATCCAGACAATCGGAGAATGGCTCGTAAAGCCAGGGTTTTTTGATCAAGGCAGCTGGGTAAAGAAACCTGAGGAAACCAAGCCCCGATCAAAGCAAAACTAACATTTGGCTGTGTACCTTCCCTTGACCAAGTCACCAACTGCAAACACCACCTGGATCCGGCTATTCAACAACAAACACTGCTCTGATTGAACAATGGTCTTGCAGCCAAAAGACTGGAATTTGAAACATATAAAAAGGCTTATTAACTACGGATTTAAGTAGCAGCCTCCTCTGTCTTGTCTTTGACTGGCTTTGGACTCGGGCTATTGAAATAAATCTGGGTTCCTCCTGCAGACGAAGGCTCCTGTGTCTTCTTTTACTACGTATGAAGGGTATGGAAGATTTGGGCGGTTCCCCCGCCGCCGAGACCCTGTAAGTGGGTTAATCCGGTTCTTCAAATGGCACCCGAATAAGGACTCCACGAGTACGGAGGTCAGGCCCGGTAGATGTGAAGAGGTGCATGGAGAGACTCCGACGGAGGCGCCCTACCCAAGGATTCTTGTTATATTCCGGTAGACCGAACGACTCACCCATTGTTTCTCCCCACCCGGTCTGGGCCACTTGACCGCCTTCTTGCTGGAGTACCCTAGCAAAATTTGCAAAATAGAATGACCAAATCGGTCGAAATAGCCGATATGGCGCATGGGGCCCGGGTACAGAAATGTTATCCAGTCCGTGAGGAAAAAGTAAAGGTCCATATAGAGAGGGGAGAAGAAAGTGATTCCTTGCTTGATGCCATGCTAGAAAGCCCTCCTGCATATGCCCCAATGTACCCTGCCCTGACGCCTCACACCCCGCATGTCCCCCTACCGCCACCCGCTCCAGCCCCCACTGCCCCTCCTACCGCTTCCCCTGTCACACCAGCCCTCCCGAGTTTTCCCATGACTTCGACCACATTAACTCTGTCCTCGCCGAGGGAATGATAACAAGTCTCCATCAGTCCAACCCTAGCGGCTTTACCCCTACCCGTCCTTCTCCTGCTTCCCCGTGGTCTACAGTCAAACAAGACTTATGTAAATTATTTAATTCTCCCCGATTAGCCTCCTTATGCTCAGCAGTCAGCTTTTCATCCCTTCAAGGGAAAGACCTACAGAGGCAACAGTGTGAATGTTGGATGAATAACAAAGATATTTATTCCTTTAAAGAAATATGGTCCACCTTTTCACAATGGACAATTATGGAACAAACCACCTGGGCTGAATACATGTGTGCTTTGGTCATGCGAACATTTGAAAATGTGTCTGTTCAGATACCTACCGGATTGATGGACCTTAGGTCACAAATAAAAAGGGGTGATGTTCAGGGAGAGGGGATGTTTGGGGTTATATCTGTTTTAGTAGCTTGCCGTGATATGACTACCTTTTCAAATGCCCCTTTAGAAACAGCTATGCCAATGAGAGAGGCGGCCCCTGTCTTTGTTAGTGCACTTACCGACGCCCAAAATAATGGCCGAGGGGCTGTCGAAGCACACTGGCGCAGGCTTTGGGTTCATGTTCCTTGGAAAAGGTCAGAAGTAATGCAGTTAAAAGGACAGTTACCAGATCCCCTGAAGAATCCAGCTGCCTTTTACAGAGAATTAGGTCAGATTATATCTGCAGGTACTCTCGTTCTTGAGGATATAGATTTACTTTTTGGTGCGGTTGTACCCACTGAAATATGGGACAAGATTCGGCATACTGATCATGAAGTGGCATTGGGAGGTAAATGGGCTGACCTAGAGGCTATGGAAGAAGCAAGGGTAGGAGGGACTAAACCAGAAGCTGCCATCCTGACTTTGCCCGGTAAAATAATGACGTTATGAAAATTGGGATCAAATAAACGCCTGTAGACAGCGAAAAGATGAAAATGTGGCTGAATTCTTTACCTGTTTTGAGACTGAATACAAGGGACATAGTGGTCTGGATCCCCGGACCCCAGGTTCTCGCCCAGTGTTTGTCGACAAATTTGTCAGCAACTTACTTCCCGAGATGTCTGCCAGGTTTAAGAAGGTTGAGAGTACATGGTCTGCGCAAACTATGAACGGTATCTTGGCTATGGCTCAATATCATGAGAATAGGGAGACCAAAGATAAAGATAAGGAAAGTAAGAAGGTTAGGGATCTTAAGACTAAGGCACTTCTGCAGCAGGCTTATCCTCCCCGAGGTCCCGATGCCCGCAGAAATGTTAGACTGCAATCCCAACCCCCTCCAAGGCTCGCCAGTCCACCCCCTCCAGTCCTCAAGGTACGGGAGCCCTCCAAACTGATCAGTGTGCTTATTGTAAGGGGTAGGGCCATTGGATAGATGAGTGTCCTGTATTAGCAGAAAACATAAGAACAGGGAGGACTCGGCCTCGCGCTCCCAAGGAAGCGAGGCCGACTCGGGATCATGGCCGCCCCATCCACAGGATAAAGAACGTAGGGCCAGGGATGACGCCCCCATCCGGCAGCGCCCGACCAACAGGTTTGATGGGAACGAAGCAACACGCACTTATTATAATGATGATTATGACAAAGTTGATGAGACAGGATCCTACCAAGCATAGGACAGCCAGGAAAGGGGTATTACCAGAGTGCAAATTCCAGTGGATCAAAAGGGCCCGTATGTTAAAATGTCAGTTGTGGGGAATGATAAGAATTTTCTTTTGGATACTGGTGCCACCAGGTCTTCTATTGAACGTCTGTCAGTCCCGGAGGCACCCCTTTCTGGCAATATGAATGTCTCCGTGGGTTTTGCAGGGACGCCCGTGACCAGTCCTGTCTCTGAACCCCTCCCTCTCGATATTGGCCCTGCACATGTTGACGCTCCCTTGGTCCTTACTACAGGTAGCAGTGAGAACTTGCTAGATTTGGATTTACTAAAAGCCCTGTATGCGACCATATCATGTAGTCCCCAAGGTGTATCCCTAACAATCTCCCCAACTGCAGCTTCCTACATGTATCTGTCCGGTCCCCTCGCACTAGAGTTGCAGTCTTTACCTTCCTCCCTCTGGGCATCATCAGACACGGATGTAGGGTATCTCAACATACCCCCTCATGTGGTACGCATCCAGCCAGGTGCACTTCTCCCCCGCCTTCGGCAGTATCGACTGCCCGCGGAAGGAGAAATGGCCCTGTTGACATTAATATCTGAATTGATGGACAAGGGCGTAGTGGAGGAGACACGTGGCAATATCTGTAACAGTCCCATTATTCCCGTTCTTAAAAAGACTAATGGAGATGCTCTCTCTCCTAAAATATACAGATTTGTGATTGACCTAAGAGACCTTAACAAAATAACAATATCCCAATATCCTGTTGTCCCCGATATCACTGCCCTCTTGACGATGGTTCCCTTTGACGCCACACACTTCTCTGTCATTGACCTGAAGAACGCCTTCTTCAGCATACCCATACATCCTGACAGCAGACAATTTTTTGGTTTCTCCCTTGGTGGGCGGAGTTTCAGATTCTGCCGCGCCCCTCAAGGATTTACCGAGAGCCCCAGTATCTACAGCCAAGCCCTAAAAAGCCAACTAGATTCCTTGGAACTTTATGACAATTCAACACTATTGCAGTATGTAGACGACCTCCTCATTGCTGCAAATTCTGCCCCAAGATGTAAAGAAGCTACTCTCTGTCTGTTACGCCACCTTGCCCTCCACAACCACAAAGTCTCTTTAAAAAAGCTTCAGTTTTGTCAAGAGAAGGTGGCCTATTTAGGTCATCTCCTCTCGAAGGAGGGAAGGCAGCTCACCGCTGATCGTGTAGCCATTATCAATGCTATGACGGCCCCACGAACACAAAAGCAGGTACGAGCTTTCATAGGCCTAACCTCATACTGTAGATAGTGGATTTCAAATTTTTCGGCCATGGTCAAACCCCTTCTTGCCCTCACCAGCAAGGATGTATCAGACAGTTCCTTTCCATGGACTACAAAGCATGCGCAGGCCTTAGAAGATTTGAAGAAGCCCTGTGTTCTGCTCCAGTCCTCGGTACCCCTGACTATAGAGAACAATTTTTTCTTTTTGTACATGAGACAGATGGCTGTGCATGCACAGTCCTGACCCAGATGTTTGGAGGTCACCAACGGCCATGTGGCTATTTTTCAGCCACCTTAGATCCTGTTGCGAGGGCTCTCCCAGGGTGCCTACGGGCGACAGCTGCGGCCGCCCTCATGGTCCGTCAGAGTGTGGGAATCATCCTGAACTCCCCTCTGACTCTGATGGTTCCCCATTCTGTAGACACCCTCCTTAACAACACCAAGAAACACAGTACCTCACTAGCGCATGACTTACAGGGTATGAACTAACCATCTTTGATAGTCACATTAACATCAAAAGATGCACTGCACTAAACCCCGCCACATTACTCCCACTGGACACTCCAGTTGCCCGCTTAGACCCACATGACTGCATATTAAGGACAGAGGACGAGACAAAGGCACAGGTTGACTTACAGAATACCCCGATAGAGGACCCAGAAGGTACACTATATGTGGACGGATCATGTCTCAGAAGGCCAGATGGTAACACCTCAGCTGCCTATGCACTCACATTGGAAAAGGTAGTTGAAACAGCTCAGATTCCGCAGTGCTCTGCCCAGGCAGCAGAACTAGTGGCCCTTACTAGAGCCTGTGAGTTAAGCAAGGGTATAACGGTAAATATCTACACCAACAGTCAGTATGCCTTCGGGGTGGCCCACAACTTCGGGAGGTTATGGAAAGAAAGGAATTTCCTTACTTCCCATGGGACCAACATGGCGCCCTAATACACCGACTGTTAGACTCTCTGTCACTCCCCAAAAAGGTGGCCATTATGAAATGTCAAGCCCATAAGAAGGTGACAGACAATGTCGGGAAAGGCAATGCTCTGGCTGATCAGACGGCCAGACAAACAGCGCTGAGGAAGAGGGAAGGAATGTATGTAGGAGGTCCCGCTAGGTGGGTGACAGAAGGGGGCATGGTTGAAAATACAGTACAAAGTGTGCTTGACATTCAGTCCCATACTACTCCTGAAGAACTAAGAGTGTGGGAAGATCACTTAGCAAAGGAGGGAAGTGATGGTTGCTGGGTCCGTACAACCACGGAGAGACAATGGATGTTGCCTGACAGTCACGTGCTGGCAGTATTTACAATGGCCCATGGTCCTGCCCATATTAGCGCGAAAGGAATTTGCAAACTGTTGGAACCTACATGGTACAACTCCAAAATACCAGCATATGCTGAAAAGCTGGTTAAAACATGTATGGTTTGCCTAATGTACAACCCCGGAAAAGGCACCGTTATTCCTAAGGGAGGATTCTCTCCTCCTACCTTCCCATTTGAAGTCCTCCAAATGAACTACATCCAGATGGACAGGTGCGTTAACTTAAAATATGTCCTGGTGGTGGTCTGTGCATTCAGTCGATGGGTGGAAGTCTACCCCGTCAAAGACTGCACTGCTATCACTACCGCCAAAGTGCTACTCAAGGAATACTTCCCATGCTTTGGTTTGCCCCGCCTGGTCTGGAGCGACAACGGGACACACTTTACAGCTCAAATCATGGACCATGTCTGTACAGCATTAGGCATAAAACAAAAATTTCACGCCGCCAACCACCCCCAGTCAGCAGGCCTAGTGGAGGTTGAGGTTCTTTAATTTTGACTCCATCTTACATTCACCGTCATTTTGTGTTGCCTTTACACAGGCTGCTTGATGAACGAAGTGTCTCTGCCCTTTGGACTGCAACATGTCGAAAACCCCCTCCGCCCTTGTTTTGAAACCAATCTCAGACACCAGCCGGCCTAACTAATTCTTGTCTGGACTACCTAATCCCTGAATAAACTATCTGTTAGCCTTTAGTATTCTTCTCTTGTCGTATCTCATCTTTTGGCCTTCGCTATTCTCTCCCTGTGTTTTCCTATTACACAACCTTTCTTTTGAAGCATACAGACATGTTCTGCCATTACTGATTGACCTATCGGTCCTGTAATTGATTGACTTATAGGGTTGGGCAAAAACACGACTCAAGTGGATGTTCTGGTTACATGATGCCTTGTTTTGAATGTTTTCCTATTGGCTAATATTTGGCAGATCTTGCATGTCCATAGTAGGCATTTTGCATGATTGCAAAAGCTAGGACTGCCCCTTACGTTTATATTGAGTTTGTAACCCTCACATATATATAAGACCCCAGTGTTCTGTACTCTTTGGACTGCCTCATTCAGTTGCTAAGGCTTCTGGGTGACGTAGTCTCACTCATTTGAGTTTAATAAAGATGTTATTTTATATTCCAGCTTCTGTGTCAAGTTCTTTGTATTAATGAGAGCCCTGAGAAGGAAGATTTGAGTTTCTTCAATTGGTGCCCAACGGGGGCTTCATCAGAGAAGTGACTTTCTGAGGGAGTGATCTTGTCAGGAGACTGAAATCTACTGAGGAGGACAGGACAGGACTCTACTAAGGAGGTACTCTGTGCACAGAGATTCTGGGTATTCTTTGTCTCTGCAGCCCAGTATATTTCTGATCTTCCTGATTTTGATCCTCCACATGATGTCACTCCTGACTGAGAACCTTTTTGGCGTGAGTATTTAAAAAACAAACGATAGGTCATTTAGAACTTGGCAGTTAGAATTTGGACAACCTTTCGATTGGTAAGAGTAAGGTAGTTTAGTAACGCTTACTGTAGCTTTGGAATTTTGGATTTGTGTTGGCCAACTTTGAGTTTAATATGGATTTGATATGCAAATTGCAATTTGTGTAGGCAGGTAATGAGGAGATTTTTCTCTATCTGATTTTGTTGAACGGTGCACGTACGAAGAGTACCTTAAGCACTCCTTTGATTATATTATTTGCACATTCTGCAATATTTTTGGCATGCCTGTTTCAAGCTCACATGGAAGAATGTGTTTTTTTTTTCTTTTTGAAAGGTACCATAGTGTGATGTGAAGTAAATTAGCCGGTTCCCCTAGAGGGAATATCTCAATAGGTTTAGGTTTAAAAACATATTTCTTCCTTGGTGATTCTGTATCCCCAGAGAATTAAAATATGACAAAAATACAAACAAGGATCCTTTGTTCTGCGCAATTTTATGAATGAAGATATGCAGAGCGATTTTTGGTGTTCTGCCAGCCAAAGCTAGTGAATTGAGTGTATTTTGGCTTCTTGGATATACAACAGTTTGTTTTTGCAGTCTTTTGGAACACTATTGAGAAGCGTTTCTTGTAAATATGACTTACAACTAGTATTTGCAAATGGTTTGGTTTAAGTACAGTCCGTGGGCTGTACTTTGTTTCAGTTCTAAGTGTTGATCTGTGGGTTAAATGTGTGTTTAAATGTCTATGTGGTTTTCCCATTAGTGCAACTTCTGTAAGTAAATAACGATGGCGCTATTTTTGAAGTGAATGGCTAAAGCGCGCCGTATTATGTGTCCTGAGTGATTGACCCCTTTCTGTTTATGTCTGAAATAAGCTCAAATGTGTGTTTGTGGTTTTTATTGATGCTTTCAGTCTATTAAGCAAAAATGTCTAAATGCTTAAAAAATAAAATTAAAATTCACATTCACTAGGAATAAAAAGGCCTCAAAAACGAAATTGTGTAAAAAAACAAACTTATAGTATTTTTTACTTACATACATTGTATTAGATATTAACAGGCAAACAATTCAGCTGAAGTAAATTTTTGCTGAACTCAAACGAATATTATAGAACAGGCATTGATATGTCGTAGTTTGAAAAAGGCTGCCACCTTGCTCATGTTACAATACTGAGAGGAGAGATTTTATTGCCGCTGAGCAAATAGCTGTTGTCTTTATAGGTCACAGAATAGACAGGAATATTTACTCAAGCCAGGACTATGCCCTCAGTTAAACACGGGTGAATCTTTGCATTTCAGAATGTTGTTTTCAAAAGGTTCTAAAACTAAGGTTCATTGCTTTGTATTACAGGAAGACATTTCAATTAAGGGTTTTACTCTCTTTAAGCATTTTTGTAAGCATATTCATGGTTCTGTTGCTAAATATTAATTGTCCTTTTTAAAAAGAAAAAATGTGGCGCAAACTTTTGTCATGTTTCAAGTTAGGCTTCTGTGCTTAGGCTTATAAATGAATGCGTCTAAAATGATAGGCAAGGGATGCAGCTTGCTTTTATATGTGGTATTATCAAACATGATTGGGTTTATTAAAAATAATTATTAATATATGAAAAATAATTATTAAAAATAAGTGCTTCTAAATTCGTTTTTTACTATTTATAAAGCTTAATAGTCATACTGTGACCTCCTAGCATTATAATTTAAATGAAGTTATGTTGTACTGCATAATGAGGACATTAGCATATGGAATTTTACTTGGCGCAGGCGTAAAAAAACAAATTTTTCTAAGGATTTACATGAGATATGTCTAATGTCCAATCTCTGCAATATGTAAAGTACATTCTGAGGATGATTAATATGTAGCACAATTATAGGATATTTATTTTTAAGTGTCCCAAATATCAAAGTCGAATTTGGGTAATATAGACTGTTCAAACAGTGTTCTTGCCATTTACAATAGCTTTAAAGTGCCTAAGGCTTCAGTAAATGCATACATTTAGGTATAATACAAACTTACAGGTTGTTCCCTTTTGGGTTTGCTTTTAAATGGCTCAGTGAGCCAATGTGCCCGGTGCAGAGGTTTGAGTTTAATATCAGGGTGGAAGGTTTTAACTCTAGCTGGACCTACTGAGACGTTCATCCATTTAAGGTTGATGAAATGAGTACCATTGCGTAGGATGGTAACAAGCATTTGTTGTAAAGCTGGTATGTTGTGTTGTTGAGTTCTGTGAATTATTCACAGTAGATGTTTTTGAGTCTGGGAATAGGAGTGGATTGTGGCCCCTAAAGGGAGTAATATATATGGTATGTGGTTTTGGATAGGGTTGGTTATTGCAGGTTAGAAAGAGTTGGAAAGGCTTTTTTTGTCTTTAACAGCCTCAGGGTGATGAGAGAGAGAGGGTTGAGGAGCGCAGAGAGCGCAGAGCGCGAGTCAGATTTTGACCTTGTTGTCAGTAATGTGGGAGTTAGGAGTGAGTATAAACAGATGGAGAAATAATTGCTTGGAAAAGCAAGGCCTAAAAGGGGGTGATACATTCATATTTCTGCTTTTGCAAAATAGTGTCCATGTAGTTGCCTTAATTTAAGATGGTTAGTTACAGTTGATATTTTGTGTATTATGTGAAGTATCAGCAGTATGTTGAAACAAGATGAGGTTTTTTGTATGACTCCTTTTGAGGGGAAAAAAAATGTTCGTGTGTTTTTCATGTTTTTTGCATTTTGTCCTTCTATGAGTTGTTCCTGCTGGTCCTGTGTGTCAGAAGCGACACAGTAAGTTGTATTTGACAACCGGTCACCACTAACTGGTGACTAGCTGTCAAAAGGAGGGTGAGGAAAGTAAAAGAAAGTGTAATTTTGATTTTAAGCCTGACAAATTAAGCAGGCCCGAATATTGGGTTTTGGGCTGCAGGTTCACAGTACATGGTGGGCCCGATTCACAGAACTAACTTAAGACAAAATCCTAAACTTACTACTTTTGGTATTCACAGAAGTTAGGATTTTGTCTTAAGTTTGTCTTAAGACAGACTTAAGACAAAATCCTAACTTAAGTCTGTCTTAAGTCTGTCTTAAGTCTATCTTAAGACAAACTTAAGACAAAATCCTAACTTCTGTGAATACCATAAGTTGTAAGTTTAGGATTTTGTCTTAAGTTAGTTCTGTGAATCGGGCCCAAAGTACCTAACATGGTGTTGTGCGTCATCGCTCTTTTACATATGCTATTGTTTTGTCTATGCTTTTTGTGCTTGATATACAGCAAGTATATCTGATGGCTTGACATGTGCGTTTTTTTATTTTATGCATGTTTTTGTTTTATGTTGTTGCTTTTGATACTATTACAAGTTCCCCTGTGTAGTGAAGGGATCTTCATGACGATGCATATCGCTGCACAACAGTTGGGTGGATTTGCTCTGATACTAAATTTTACAGATATGATATTTTCATGCTGTGAACATGAGAGACACTTCACCAGTGCATGTCTATTTTGGCTATAATGGTATTGAAGGAAAATAAAAAGAGATACACAGGATCAAAGTGTGTCACCTGCAGTTAGTCACGTTACTGCCCCTTTCCCTTAAGGAACAGGCAGCCCTAGATTTATGTATCCTGATTGGACGTAAGGATAAATTATAGATCTGTGACTCTTGTACATGGTGACCTAATTTCTATATTACTTTAGTCAGTTTTGTTCGGCTTCCTAAGTAGTGTATGGCTTTGTACCATAAAGGAAACCAGGTTTCATTTTTCCCTGAAAAAGGAACTGGAACATTAGCTGAGATTACCGTATATGGTTTAGCGGCCAGCGGTAGAGCTAACATTTGTGAACTATTTTGATTTTTGTGTATCACCCGTACTCTTGGTGTTGTGTCACATGCCTGACTATCACCCAAGTAATTTCTTGTTCTTCCTATAGATTTTTCTTTTGTCGCTTCTCCCCTGACCGATGTCGCATCGTGCCTAGTTATTGGGGATTTTAGCTGTGTCCTAGTTCCATTTCCCTTTTCCGTATTCCTTTCACCAGTCAGCCTTTTATTATTGTTGGTATATTGTTCAGGTTTACACTTCCAGACTGCAGTAATGTACCAGGGAACCCCATATTATGTATAATTCCCTTTTGTATGACCAGACTGGTTTTCAAGAATTTTCTTTAGGCCTACTTCGATGTTTTCCAGTCTGATTGTCAGGGTAGTGATGGACTGGTTGAGTAACTCACTACTATAGTAAGACAAGTTTTCCACCTCAATAGGAGATACCTTACATTTTTTTTTTGAACATGACAAAATTTCAATGACTATTTTAATTTGTTTTTTTTTTTTACCCTTTTGTTCCTGCTTCTTTAATTTTTGGTGGGATCAGATGTGTTCTAAATCATGGAAATACCAGGACTCTCTAGTTCTTGTCTTTTGTTTCAACATTTTGATCATTAGCTTGTGTATTGCATAGTGCACCTGATGCACAGTTATTAAAGGAGGCATCTACATGTCCCTGATAATCTGAATCATGTGATTTCTCTTTTGAGGTGTTCTAGATAAGGAATTTAGGAACAGCTAGACGTAATCATTGAGAAAAAAAGAAATGTTTACCCCATTAGACAATGCCACCATGTGTGAGGACATACATTCAGATAGAATTCCCATGTACCTATCTACCCTTAGATGGCAGAGGATAATGAAGGGTACCCAATTGAAGAGATTAGAAGTATTGCGTTTGAGAATGACAGTGTATTCTAGACCAGAATTGTCCCATGGCGTATGGCCACTCCCTCGCAGATTGCAGGCCACCTGCTTGCAGTCCCCTTGTTAAATGCAATTAACTGTTTTTGTACTAAATTGAAGGAAACTAACAACTGTGTCACATTTCCTACGTCATTAGGTTCTGCGGGATTAAGTCATAATAACCTGCGGAACACTGATTTAAGCCTAATTCTAATCAGTGACAGCTACAGATGAAAGGCAGACGTCTTGACCCTACAGTCCCAGCACCCAGAAAGTAGCAAGGCTGGACAGTGATCGCCAGCGCGCCATTAATAGTATCTCCAAAGCATCGTACTTGCTCCATCAGACGGAATTGGACACCACAGAACCAGAGTTTCAGTGCAAAAGAGCAAAAGAGAAGGATCCCTGTTGTTTTGAGGCTTCAGTTTTCTACCTGTCATGTGCTGGTAACCTCTGACAGTGTGCAGTCCCTTGAGCCCCTTGGCCTGAGTTTTGGCCACATACCCCCTTTTCTTTGCTTCAACGGAAGGGCAGTGCACCGGAGGATCCAAGATTGGCAAAAGGCACTACATTGTGGTACCCATGATGAAAAGAAAAATTAAATGAAAGAGCAGCCCGATTATCCTCTGACACTGAATTGCGAGTGTTGGAGCCTGAAAGTGTTGCTGAGTGTGAAAGTCTGTTGCTCTTTCCCAATTAATAGTACTTGGGTCTGCATGAGATGATCTGTGCCCATGACCAATGAAGAGCACAATATCTGTAGTGCCTGCCGCAGAGGAAATACATTAGTGCACTGCATTGAGACATTGAGACTTTCAAGTGAGCTGTGAGTGTTTGCCGGGAGGGCACTCCAACGGATACTGAGAGGCACTATTTTAATGGAAGGCCTGAATCAAGAGGAACCATGTGAAAATGGAAGCAGATTTGATGGACGATAGAAGCCTACCAGAGAGGCTTTGATGGACTTTGGGTATAGTTATTGTTGCACAAGCGGTTCCCGTGCGATTGCATAGTATGGGTGTTAGGAGACTGATTCCTATTGTTTTACTGGCATTGTCAATAGTCACTAAAATACATAGGAGCCCTGAAAATGTTTGCTAAATAATTTTAGGATTTGCTTTTGCCTAGGATTGTGAAAAAATGATAATCCTGTTTGTAATAGTGGTCATTACTTTCTTAATGTTGATTATGACCCGATGCTTTGTTCTGATAGCTTTAAATGAAATGAGTAGAATGCTCACCTAGCAAGGAATTAGGATTTGCCTGTGTAATGGCAACAGGAGGGTCTGAGGTTCTTTAATTTTGACTCCATCTTACATTCACCGTCATTTTGTGTTGCCTTTACACAGGCTGCTTGATGAACGAAGTGTCTCTGCCCTTTGGACTGCAACGTGTCGAAAAACCCCTCCGTCCTTGTTTTGAAACCAATCTCAGACACCAGCCGGCCTAACTAATTCTTGTCTGGACTACCTAATCCCTGTATCAACTATCTATTAGCCTTTAGTATTCTTCTCTTGTCGTATCTCATCTTTTGGCCTTCGCTATTCTCTCCCTGTGGTTTCCTATTACACAACCTTTCTTTTGAAGCATACAGACATGTTCTGCCATTACTGATTGACCTATAGGTGCTGCAATTGATTGACTTATGGGGTTGGGCAAAAACGCGACTCAAGGGGGACGTTCTGGTTACATGATGCCTTGTTTTGAATGTTTTCCTATTGGCTAATATTTGGCAGATCTCGCATGTCCATATTAGGCATTTTGCATGCTTGCAAAAGCTAGGACTGCCCCTTACTTTTATGCTGAGTTTGTAATACTCACATATATATATAAGACCCCAGTGTTCTGTACTCTTTGGACTGCCTCATTCAGTTGCTAAGGCTTCTGTGTGACGTAGTCTCACTCATTTGAGTTTAATAAAGATGTTATTTTATATTCCAGCTTCTGTGTCAAGTTCAGTGTATTAATGAGACCCCTGAGAAGGAAGATTTGAGTTTCTTCAAGGTATACAATGGCATCCTAAAAAGTAAAATGGCCAAAATAGTAGCTGAGACCGGTGTCACTTGGGTTGATGCTCTGCCCTTGGCCCTACTGTCCACTAGAACAACGGCCCACACCAGGATAGGATTATCACCACATGAGATTGTGTTCGGGAGGCCTGCCAATGTCTGGGGTGTCCCTCGACCTACGAAACTGTCAGATGTTGAATACCCTGTATTGACTGATTACCTGTACAATCTAACCAACAACTTTTGTACTCTTTATCACCAGGTGCACGAGGCCATACCGGACAAAAGCGAGGGCCCAGGACACGTCATCCAACCTGGCGACTGGGTCCTGGTGAGGAACTTCCAGCGGACCAAGAGCCTCGAGCCCCGCTGGACACAACCCCACCAAGTCCTATTGGCCACCCGCACCGCTGTGAAAGTGGATGTTCGAAAAAACTGGGCCCACTCTTCCCACTGCCGGTGTGTCCCTCTGCCTCTCCCCTACGATCAGTGGGTGAGGGAAGGACTGGGAGACAAAGAAACAGTTCCAACCTTTGTCCCATTCAGCGATGCCAGGCTGCATTCCACATCCACTGAAGTGGAGAGTGACAACGTCCTAAGAGGAAGGGTGGAGCCCTCCCTTAACACTGCTCAGCATCAAGAACAACTGTTTCCTAATCATACCATCCCTGCTTCGGACAGGTATAATCTACGTTCCAGAGGGAAGGCTTGCCCTTGACTTAGCCAGGTGCCAAAGGCTGTAGGGCTGTGATCCTCCCAGGCTGAGAGTAGTGCCATTTGTAAGACTGAGATAAACCATAAGGGCCCTCGGCCACTGCATCTGGTGAAACAACCACCAATCACAGACAGCCACTAGGGGTCCCTGGCTTAGCACAATGGCCGCCTTCCCAAACACCCGTATCCAGAAACGAGATGCCAGTCTCCGACATAGCATATGCTTCCTGGTCACCGTGGTGACGCTGTTTGTCTCCCTCCTCCTATCAATCCTTGGCTGGCTCTTACTGATCTACCATCCTGCTACATCACCGACTCCTATCTCGACTCCCACAGAACATCAGTACTATTCCTTACCAGCCCACGAATTACCCCGCCGTGCAGAATTTTTCAATAACATCTTCATCCAAATGTTGCATCACCACCAACTGATCATGAACACTTCCAACTGCTGGGTGTGCGGACTGATGCCACATTCCATGCTACATCCTGTCCCATTCTTTCCTTATCCATTTTCCATCTCTGGGTCTTGTCTTGCATGGTGGATGTTGATGCAGGAGGCCTTCACTGTCAACAGCACTGCCCATCCTGTCCTTGTAACATTCCGTGACTTCTGGCGGAACAGATCTGGCAATACCAGTGCTCCTTTTTGCCCGACCAGTACTTCCACATTGCTACTACCACCAGATGAGCTCGGTGAGATGGTAGTATTCAATTCCATCACTCGACAAACATTTTCCAGGTTCCGCACAAGAAAGATACTGCCTAATGAAAGAGAGACTTTGAACGTCATAAATGTACAAGGCCGTGTCTGCATCCATGGCCTAGGGACTAAAAAAGTTGGCACCAGTATATGTGACATCACTAAGACACTAAACTCCACATCTCCTCCGAAGTTGGTGGCATCCCCCAACACCTATTTTATCTGCGGGACTGCTGCCTACACTTGGCTCCCTCGTAACTGGTCTGGTACCTTCTATCTGGCCTTCCTCCTTCCACCAACATATTCCACCCATGGAGGTTACCATCTGACAATGAAGGGCGCCCTGCGCCGCTCACGTAGGGGTGTCATATCGGCAGAAGATACAGCAGGCCAGGAAGCTGGGGACTTTTTTAAAGGTATGCTTCCATTCTGGGGCCCAAAGGCAAACAGTCGAGCTATGCGAGGACTGGCCAGGGTCCTTGAGGCCACCATCACAGTAACAGCTGGTGCCCTCTCCAACATCACTGCAGAGCTGCAGGCGGACCGCCTCATAACGCTCCAAAATCGCATGGTCCTGGACGTCATCCTGGCTGGTCGTAGTGGCATATGTAAATTGATCGGCTCCAGCTGCTGCGTGTATATCCCGGACAACGCACCTACAGTGTACGATGCCATCCAACATCTGCATCGTCTCTCTTCCGAAGTACATCTGGATGAAGGCAACTGGTCCCTCACTGGCTGGATCTGGGGCCTTCTTTCCAAGTGGGGTTGGAGGGTCCTCATCTTCCTTGTCTTAGGAGTAGCTGTCCTGGTCTCCTGCTGTCTGTGTTTTCAGTGCCTGCCAGTGCTCTGTACTATGTGTGCCCAGACCATCAAGCCTCCACCATCAAGCATTCACAACACTAATATGATGGTAATGGTCCAGCAAGAAACAGATGGGCTTATGAACATTGACATTTCATGAAGTATTTGCCACTCTATGACAAAAGGAGGGGCTGATGAAATGTATTTTTTCAATGACAATCATTTTTACAGGAGTCCATTGATTTTTACATTGCCATCTCGTGGCAAACACTTTTCACACGACCCACCTGGTAATTTTTCATGATGTACGAAGAAAATCTATCAAAAGGACAAAAAAACATTTTTGCAGGCCTGCATTTCTGATCAGGAACCGTCACCCGCCCAACCCCCTGTTCTCTGCAGAGTCATCAGAAAGCCACAAGACCCTCACCCCGAGTAAATGAATCATTCTTCCTCTCCTGCTCCCAGCCTGATAACACATCCTTGACATCTTGATCAGGTTATCTGGACAATGGTCTGACTGCTGAACTTTCATCCAGACAATCGGAGAATGGCTCGTAAAGCCAGGGTTTTTTGATCAAGGCAGCTGGGCAAAGAAACCTGAGGAAACCAAGCCCCGATCAAAGCAAAACTAACATTTGGCTGTGTACCTTCCCTTGACCAGGTCACCAACTGCAAACACCACCTGGTTCCGGCTAATCAACAACAAACACTGCTCTGATTGGACAATGGTCTTGCAGCCAAAAGACTGGAATTTGAAACATATAAAAAGGCTTGTTAGCTATGGATTTAAGTAGCAGCCTCCTCTTTCTTGTTTTTGACTGGCTTTGGACTCTGTTCCATAGCCCGGGCTATTGAAATAAATCTGAGTTCCTCCTGCAGACGAAGGCTCCTGTGTCTCCTTTTACTACGTATGAAGGGTATGGAAGATTTGGGCTGTTCCCCCGCCGCCGAGACCCTGTAAATGGGTTAATCCGGTTCTTCAGAATGAAGAAGGTCGATTTCCCAACAACCCGCAAAGGTAGCTTGAAAACACTGGAGCTGGATTTCTCGACAGGAGAAAAGACAGCGTCTCTCTCAGTGCGCCTGCTGGAGGGTCGACTTCCTTCGGCACTTGCAGTAGCAGGGTGCGTCGGGCAAGTAGATAGTCGAACTGCTCCAAACCACCGCGTGTTTGCTATGGCAAGTGTGGGCATATTTATACCTTGAAGTTGCCGAGTTTGACGTAAAGTGGACATAATAACGTCATTAAAGACTGTCAGTTCTTCGAAAACACCATGAGTTCTTGGACAAGTCAGTATTCGAGCAAGGGGAAGTCCCTAGTCGTTGAAGCTGAGTTTTCCAAGAAATCGTTGTAGATTTTCGGAACTAGTGGAAGTAGCCCTGCCGTATTTGGACTGCATGAGCTATGTCTAAATATGGTTATGATTCTTATGCCTATATAAGGACATAGTGATTTATACCTATATAAGGGCATGAAACAGGAAATTTACTGTAGTGTCCTAAAATGGTTCACAACACCCACTCCACGTTATCATGTTCATCTAAGATCAAGTACTTAAAACATATAAGCTAGATCATGTGTTTTTACAATCCCTCCTAAAAATACATGAAATGTATTCAAAAAATGGTCGTACACAAAAATGAGCATTTGTACAGTATGCATTTAAAAGCAATGATTTAATTGTAAACATATGATATGATATTAGCAATGCTAACCAAATTAATCACGAAATTTACATTTTATGAAATGGCTCTAGATACAGAAAAGAAAGAAGTCGAGACATCCCATAGCAGAATATACAAGCTATTTTGGTTTGTGCATTAGGTCAATATTGTTTCTAGGAAGTAGTCAAAGAATTCTTGTTCTCTAAGAACAGTTCTACTTTAAGCAGATCACTTTGCGCCAAAGTTTAATTAGTATTGTAAAAAGTCAAATTAAATCGAAGTGAAATAGAGTTTCAAACTTGGAAGCTTTTGTTTTGAAAAAGTGAAGGTCGAATTTCAGAGTTCGAAAGAACGGTGTGTACTTATTTCAAAAGTTATTCTCGGTGTCAGGAGAAAACATTAAATCATCAAGGCTGGCAAAGAAATCGTCTACCACAGTAGATGAAAGTTCAATCACTTCATTAAGAAGGTCAATTGTACACAGATGTGAAGCATCGCCGTCAGCGTCAGCCGCATTAGCAATGTTCATTGCAGATGGTACCTGTGAGCCTGTTGGTCCGCGTATCTCACCTCCAGTTGGATTTGCCGGTAAGATCTCAATGAATGCCATCATCAGGATTGGTAGCCGTTGGGGGCATCACAACACATAAGCCATTACCGGTCCCAGTAATGCATCAACATCCATTGGCAATGCCGATGGTAGTGTTAGACAGATATCTGACACGAATTCCTCTCCACAAAGCAGGCATCGTAGAACAGGTAAGATGCAATCTTGCCAGATTGGTCTGAATGACAGGAACCATGTGGTATTCATATCTCTCAAACGAGCCAAGCCAAGGGTCTGTGTTATTCTGTCACGATACCGCATGGCCCGGAGCGCATTTGAAGGACTGGACTTTTAAGAACCAGCGGTGCCAGGGAACAACACCTGAAACCTTCGTAGGATACCTGTTCGGCGCACAAGTGACAGAGACACGGGACACTTCCTTCGGCGTCAAAGATCAGCGTTTATTACTGCAGGGATGCAAAAGTCATGGGAAGTACAACAGAGTGTAGGTTCCAAGAGTCTGCTTCAAATTGTAAATGTGGATCGCTCCTTTTATACACGTTTTCAGCATTCAATAACGTAACGAACAAAAGGTTACAACTCAGTTCCCACAATAAACTTAAAAGGGCTTCATTCATGGTGTCGGAAACCCGAAACATAATCACAGTAACATGTGTCGGTTCCCAACTGTAAAAGCACATTATCCTGCTGGTATGCACATTCCACTCTAGTTGTAAAAGGACGAGAGCAAGAGACAGGAACAGGTGCAAGGAAGTCAGACAACAGAAGGAGAAGGAGTGTGGAGGTAATATCGGAAGCGCAATCCCAGGATCAAAGGATTCGAGCCGAGCGCATGCAAGGCTGAAACAATAGGCCAACGTGGGAAGATTACCCAGCTGCGGAGCCATCTGTCTCTGCCGTGTCATCCCCCAGTCTTGGGAATCACAGGGTCATGAGGCGGACATTTGCCTGTTCGCTGACTACGTGAGGGCAAGAAACAAAATGGATGCCGTATCTAAAATGGAACCCGAGGGTAAAAACGAAGAAACCTGTAAATAAGACGAACCCTTCTAAGTAGCGTATCGAAAATGCGTACGCCTATTAATCTCGTCATTTACGGTTCATAGATACCACCCTCGCTAGCATCGTAACGGAGCTCATTGCTCCTCAGACGCTCCTTTTGCCCTCATGTAGGCAAGCACTAGTCGGAATCATAATCAATTTCGATATTCATCAGATCATTCAAGTGTTGCTGGAACATCATCTTATTCATCAATGTCTCGCCGGTAACAGATGGCCTTCTTATGCACGTTGTAGCACAAAGGCCACATAAGGCAGGACCACACTGCACACAGAGACAACACGTGAACAGAAACGTCACAACAACCCCTATAATCATCAGAATTTTCCAACCCCAAGTTGACATCAGACCCCAAAACCATCCTAGAAGCGTCCAATCTCCCTCGTCCACGTGTATGGACTCCGAGATTTTATGCAACTTCGAGATGGCTTGGTAAACCGTTGGAGCGTTATCAGGTATGAAAATGCAGCAGCTCGAATGGATGACCTTACACACACCACCTCTGTCTGCTAGTACTACATCTAGAACCATACGGTTCTGTAGCGTCATAAGCCTATCCGCTTGAAGCTCTGCTGTCAGATTACCAAGGGCACTTGCAGTTATGTTAGCGGTTGCTTCCACTACACGAGTTAAGTATCAACACAAGCACTTTTCCCAAGCTGAGCTCTCGGATTTCGACCAAGACCTTGCAGACAGAAATGACCGAGATGAGGTACGATCCAGATTGGAGATGAGCTTTTAAACTGCCTATCATTCACTGATGTACTATACTCGACCTCACTCAGATCCTTATAAGCTCGCACCTCTTCCTCTGGGATAAGTGTTGCGTCAAAAATATCTCTATTTAAATCTGCAATTGCTATTGCCAAGGACTTGTGGTACGGGCCAGGACCAAGGTTTGCAGAGCGAGGCTCTCGATGGGGGTAGGAGTCTAGTGCACTACGGAACATGGTCTGGAATGCTCGAGCTGACCCTTGGGGGCTATAAGGAAGAACAAAATACAGGATACCCTTATCCATGGTATGTGGCATTAACCCACATACCCAACAATTGGTAGTGTTCATCACCAACTGATGCTGATGTAGAAGTTGAACAAAAGAATTGTTCATAAATTCCGCACGTCTGACCTGTTCATGTTGGGGCAGAAGATGAAAGGAATGTGGAGACATAGTGGAAACAGAATTTAAATCAAGAGAAGGAGGAGTAGGTAAAGTAGAAGGCAGCAATGATTGAAAACCAAAATATACTCCACCCACCAGCAGCATAGAAACAGTTAGGAACAACATAAAAACCTGTAACAAAAAACATTTTTTCCGAAATGTCTTGTGCAGTTTGGATCTTTGCGCCACCATTTTCTCAATTTCCAACAGCTTAGAAGACTCCATCTTCTAAAAACCGTCCGTGACGTTCTTGACGCACTTCGTTCTGAGTAGCGATTATCAATCCCCAGGAGTTCCCAGAAATCGACAAAAGTAATCGACCTAGTGTCAGATACCTGCTAAACAGGAGGAAATACCCGCACGGCCCTACGGTTAACCCAGATGAAAAGGTTTTTAATCAAGAGTTCATTGAGTTCAATATACGCCTCCTAGCTGTAAGGAAAAAGGTACACAATATATATATATATATACACGTCCACAATTTTTATGGCAACAATAGAGGTGATGTAAATTCGAAAAAATAAAAAATAATTTATTAGTCTGTTAGCGCGGTCGAAGAAAGTATCGACTTCTTCCGGGGCGAGTCTGCTCTTCAAACAGTGGATCAGACGGCAAAGGAGTGTTCGATTGTCCACGCAATTGTTCAGAACTTGAATTCTCCAATGCTGCTGAAAGAGGGTTAACTCCGGATGGTTCAACAGGGGTGTCGGGTCTTACTGTGTTATCTCCTACAAGCTGCGCGTCACTAAACGGCACGTAACTTAGAGGGACGTGAGTTTCAGACGAGCAGAATCCTTTTCTGATCCAACTATCTGCTGGCAATGGGAGCGGAACTTTCTTGGTGTGGGTGGCATGCACCCAATGTTTTTTCCCTTCCAGCCGAACCGCAGTCCTCGTTGCCAGCAACACCTGGTAAGGTCCCACGAACCTTGGCTCAAGATTTCGTTTTCGTCCAAAGTTGCGGGTAAGAACCCAATCACCTGGTTGGAGCCGATGACCAGGACCCTCTGTTTGTACCGGTAGAGCCTCAAAGACCTGTTGATGAATCAAACTCAATTTAGCAGTCAGATCGTAGAGATAGTCAATTAACATTGGATATTCAAGTCTGTCAAATTCTTTAGGCCTCGGAACTCCCCAAATGTTCGCCGGACGGCCGAACACAATCTCAAATGGGCTGAGCCCTACTCGAGAGTGCACAGTCGCTCTGGTCGATAGGAGAGCTAAAGGCAAAGCGTCGGGCCATGATAGACCAGTCGTTGCCTGGATTTTGGCAAGTTTCAGTTTCAGAGTGCCATTATATCTTTCCACTAAACCCGCAGACTGAGGATGATTAGCACTATGAAATTTCTGATTTATGCCAAGACCACGACATACACTCTTCATTACACTTCCCACAAACTCACTTCCGTTATCTGACCATACAATCCGAGGCATTCCATACCTGGGGAAATACTCTTTGAGTAGGACCTTTGCTGTGGACAGGGCAGTATTATCCTTTAGGGGGTAAGCCTCAATCCATCTGGAGAACGCACAAACTACAACCAAGACGAACTTTAAATTATTGCATCTCTCCATGTGGATAAAGTCTAACTGAATAATTTCAAAGGGACATGTGGGAGGAGCAAAATGACCACGTGGAGTGGGGGTGCCCTTGCCAGGATTATACATCAAACATACCATGCAATTTTTAACCACTCTCTCCGCACATTTAGTAATTCCATCATTCTTCCATACGGGCGACAGCAACTTACATATGCCTTTCGTACTAATGTGTGATGTACCATGAGCCATAGTAACAACAGCAAGCACGTATGCATCTGGTAACATCCATCTCTGCTTTTCCGACAAATCAACCCAACATCCATTCTCGTCTAACTTTCCCGTACTCTCTTTCCACTGAGTCTTTTCCATCTCAGTAGCTTCATTCTGTATCTTCTTCACACTCTCAACTGTGTCCTCACACATACTAGTCTCCGCTGGCCATCTTACTGAACTCGCAACGTACACTCGATTTGTCAAATCTCTAGCCGTCTCCTTCGCAATCTCATCCGCAAACGCATTACCGCGACCAACATCATCCGTCACCTTCCGATGCGCACTACATTTGATTATTGCCACCTCTTTAGGCAATGTAAGTGCATCCAAAAGGTCATTCACAAGCTGTCCGTGCTGAATCTTCGTACCATGCGACGTCAAAAATCCTCTTTCTCTCCACAATCGACCAAAACTATGCGCCACACCAAAAGCATACTGGCTGTCTGTAAACACATTCACCCGCTTCCCTCTGGACAACACACACGCTCTCGTCAAGGCGATCAACTCAGCCGCTTGGGCCGAATTCTGACTCAATCTCGTAGATTCCACAACCGTACTCAATGTTACTACAGCATACGCAGTCGTCACATCACCATTTGGTAACTTAGAACATGAACCATCCACATACAAAGTACCATCGGGATCTACCAATGGAGTGTTTTTCAGGTCAATACGACCCTTCGTCTCCTCTTCAGTTCTCAAATAGCAATCATGTGGTGTTACATCACTTAATTCCATGTCGATCGGCAACAACGTTGCTGGATTCAACACATTACACCGTTTTATCCGTATGTGACTTGCCAATAACGTCAACTCATATCCAGACAACCTTGCGCTCGTCAAATGTTGAGTTTTCGTTCGGTTCAAGAGAGTGTCGACTGCATGCAGGACCATCACCGTGAGCATATTATCCATGACCAGACCTGCGGACTGTCGAATGGACGCCGCAGCTGCCGCTGTTGCTCTCAAACAACTCGGCAAGGCTCTAGCTACTGTGTCTAAGGTCGAAGAAAAATATGCGCATGGACGTTGTTTGTCGCCAAATTGTTGTGTCAGAACACTCAACGCACAACCGTCCCTCTCGTGAACATAAAGTGTGAACGGCTTATTGTAATCAGGAGTACCCAACACAGGAGCCGAACACAGCGCATCACGCAATTCAGAAAAACTTTTCTGACACTCTTCAGTCCATGGCAAAGGAGATGAAACATCCTTGCACGTAAGGGCTATCAATGGTTTCGCCAACAATGAAAAATTTGGAATCCATTGTCTGCAGTATGACGTAATACCTAGAAAGGCACGTACATCTCTCTGAGTCTTTGGCACAGTCATTCGAGCAATCGCTGCAATTCTCTCTGGGGTCAACCTTCTCCCATCCTTTGACAGTAAGTGACCTAAGTAGGTTACTTCTTGACAACAATATTGTAGCTTAGAAGGTGACACCTTGTGATGTAAGTCACATAGGTGCTGCAACAATGATACTGTAGCGGTTTTGCAAATAGCCTCTGTGTCAGCTGCCACTAATAGGTCGTCAACGTATTGAACTAAGGCTGCGCCTGTCGGCAACACAAACGCATCAAGCTGACTTTTAAGTGCTTGGCTATAGATCGATGGACTCTCACAGAAGCCCTGTGGTGCGCGTTTAAATCTAAAACTGCGACCACCTAGTGAAAATCCGAATAGGTCTCTGCTTTCCTCAGCGATCGGAATACTAAAGAAAGCATTCTTTAGATCAATTACCGTGAACCAGGAGGCAGAAGCCGGAATCAGGGTCAACAAAGCCGTGATGTCAGGCACCACAGGAAACTGGGGAATCACGATTTTATTTACTTCTCGCAAATCAATTACAAAGCGGTACACAGGAGTTTTAGTTGGATCTGTGCGTTTCAAAATCGGTAACACAGCACTATTACACACATTGCCTCGAGTTTCTTCAATGACATCCTTTTCGATCAGGTCATAAATGATCGCTAATAGTGCTCGCTCACCATCAAAAGAGATACGATACTGTGGTATACGTGGGAAACGCACATTCGATTTCAACTGAACCACATAAGGTGGGATGTTCAATAAGCCTACATCGTTGGGACCCGTAGCCCATAACGACGCAGGAAGGGAACTCAATTCCGGTGGGAACTTATCAATTGATAAGTACATAGGAGAGATCGCTCTCTGACCTAATGTAAGCTCCACTCCCGCAGGAGAGCAGTACAAAGTCGCATATAACCGTTTTAACAAATCCAAGCCCAAAAGATTCTCACCACAACCAGTAGATAAAATCAATGGGGCCTCTAGCTCATGAGGACCAATCGTAAGGGACAAAGGGCTAGAGACAGGATTGCTAACAGGGGCGCCAGAGAATCCAATGGAAACATTTGTTAAGCCGGACAAATGTGCGCCAGGGAGTTTCGAGTGCATGATGGAACTTTTCGTCGCACCAGTGTCTAACAGAAAAGGCTCAACTACGCCAGATGTAGCAACTGCGACGTAAGGCCCACTCTAATCAACCGGAACTGATACTACTCCCTCTCTCTGTCGGTGGCTGTCCTAGTAGTGGTTACCTGCATCAATCTCATGTTCGACGTAATAATCGTCCACATGATACTGTGCTGATTTATCGGACCTCACATTTCGTTGGCCAAAATAATTATTCGCGTCTGATGGGGTATGAGGGCGCTCATGATTTTGATTTTGAGGGGCACCGCGGCCTCTACCTCGGGGTGCTTGTTGAGGACCACCACGACGCCCTCGTGCCGACACACCGTTAAGCCGGTCACGCAAAGCTGGACAATCATATTTTATATGGCCCTCTCTTCTACAATATGCACACTGATTATACCCAAGCGTAGATCTAAAGTCGGAGAAGTCAGATCGTGACTGCATTCTAGTGGACTGGTCTCGTGGTCGATACTGCTGTTGCGAATCAGTTTGATTCGAACGTGGAGGATATGCCTGCTGTAACAAAACCTTTGTTTTGAGCTCCTTCGTTTTCTTATCTGAACGATCACTTTCTTCTTTTTCCCTATTCTCATAATATTGAGCCGTAGCTAATATCTGTGCAGTGGTTGAAACAGCCCATGCACTTTCTGAATTCTTCAATTTGTTGCACAGCTCAGGCAACAAATTTAACACAAACTTATCAACAAATAACCGTTGACCACCTTCGGTGCTCATGTCCTGACCACTATGAACGACAAATGCCTCCTCAAATCTAGTAAAGAAATCGGAGACACTCTCGTCTTTCTTTTGCTTACAAGCCGATAATTTATCCCAATTTACCTTCATCGCTGGCATGAGCGTTTTCATAAGCGTAATAATTTTCTGAGGCAGATCCGTAATCAACGGCTCAGGCTTAGCCCCACCAACTTGTCGTCCATCTACCGCTACCAGTGTAGCCCAGTCACCACCCAACTCAACTAAATGATTCTCTTGGCGAATTTTCGCCCAAATCGGTTGTGGTACGACATTGCCAAACAGCATGTCGATGTCCGCAAGATTCATAATAGTAGCGTCTACCAGTTGAGACAACTCCTTATAATAACCTGCCGGATTCTTGCGTGGATCAGGTAAAGATTGTTTCACCTGCAAAACTTCTGATCGCTTCCATGGGAGGTGTATCCAAACTCTCTGAAAGTATGGCAGAATCACAGGATTAGCTTGCGGATCACCTGGCATGTATACTGGCGGAACCTCTCTCATAGGATACTGACCAGAGTTCATTTTCTGAGTATCGGAATCGTCATCAAACGACACTCGAGAAAACACTGTGCACCGTAAGGCTAATAATCGCTCTAATGCACGTCGTACATCTCCACCTACAATCATGCCGTTCGAAAATTGACTCTGAAGTTCAGTCATATCGGGCGGTACATTATCTAAATCATCATTATACCATTCTTCTCTCAAAAAGTTACACATTTCTTCAAACACAAATCTCTGAGTGGGCTCATTAAACTGAGAAAACGTATCAAAGACCACGCACGGCGGGTAGTTAGCAGGGTGTCTTATCCATCTACGCGCCATAGTTACCAACGTGGCACTCTCCCTTCCACCAGGGATTTGACTGCGCCTCTGAGGAGTTTCAGAGACTTCGGATCGAAGTAACGATCCAGAAAGTGGGGAGTAAAGAGTAGCGACAGTATTAGGGATACGATTACGAACAGAAGGAGAAAAAAGAACAGGAGCAACAACATTAGAAGTGAACGTAGGGACAGCAGAGGTAGCCGGGACGGCTGAGGTAACAGGAACAATTGACTGAGGAGGTACAGGCAAAGGAGCAGTAGGGATAGGATCAGGTGGTAGGACTAACGCAGGACCAACAACAGGCTGACCAGCAGCCACTGGAACTACAGGAGGAACTACAGGAGGAACTACAGGGGCTGTAGCACCCTGTGCATAAGGAGGTGGCGATTTCATCAAATACGCTAACAGAGGATCCTCCTTCGAGTCCTCTTCTGTCTTATCAAGACTAGTTGATAATACCGGATAACATTTGTCTATCCTCATGTGATGTAGTCTAGTGGAAACTTCTATTTCTTTTTCTTCTTTATCTCGCTGACATTGTTGTACAACTTGCATTATCGGGACGATACCTTCTTTACGATTCTTTTTAAGCTGTTTGATTTCTTTCTGTTTGGCCTCTTTACGCCACAACCGAAGGGAATCAAACATAGCTGGCCTAGCTTTCTTCTTAAATAATTTAGTTTCTAGATTATCTAAAATCTCCATTCCAAAACTTCCGTGTGGTGGCCAACTAAGGATACCATCCTTTCTCGTGTAACGGACCCAACAGTCATTATATATAATAGGGCCCACACCATGTCGACTATAGAGCTCATATATCGGAGTTCCAACTGGAGGTATCGGACACGAGTCCTCCAACCGGGAATCCTTGTTGCAACATTTGAAGAAACCAATGAAACCACTACGGCTAGGCATCATGCACACTAACCAAGTATCAAACTTCAAGGGTTACCAAAGTACTAAATCTTCGTGAAAGACAAAACCCTCGGTTTTTGGCAATTGCAACTGTCAAATAACAACTAAGGACCAACAACTAAGCACCACAAATGCAATGGAACCATGCAAACAACTAAGCACCAACAACTAAGGACTGGGAGCGACCCACAAATACTTAACTGAGAGCTCGATGGCGTCACCAGGAAGGCCCGTCTATCGTCTCGCCATACAAAGGACTACGCCAGGCACCAAAACAGGTCGACAGTCAGAGCATCGATCCGTTGCAGCCGTCAGGAGGCGGGAATCTTCGCGGGAAAAATCTTTGGACCACTTATTTCTACAACAGGATCGATGAAGCGGGGTGCACCTTTTCCTCGGAGATTTCACACGAAGTTCCTCGCAATCGTCAGGGTTTGGACCGGTACCGCTGATGTCGCCCCACGTTGGGCGCCAAATGAAGGACTGGACTTTTAAGAACCAGCGGTGCCAGGGAACAACACCTGAAACCTTCGTAGGATACCTGTTCGGCGCACAAGTGACAGAGACACGGGACACTTCCTTCGGCGTCAAAGATCAGCGTTTATTACTGCAGGGATGCAAAAGTCATGGGAAGTACAACAGAGTGTAGGTTCCAAGAGTCTGCTTCAAATTGTAAATGTGGATCGCTCCTTTTATACACGTTTTCAGCATTCAATAACGTAACGAACAAAAGGTTACAACTCAGTTCCCACAATAAACTTAAAAGGGCTTCATTCATGGTGTCGGAAACCCGGAACATAATCACAGTAACATGTGTCGGTTCCCAACTGTAAAAGCACATTATCCTGCTGGTATGCACATTCCACTCTAGTTGTAAAAGGACGAGAGCAAGAGACAGGAACAGGTGCAAGGAAGCCAGACAACAGAAGGAGAAGGAGTGTGGAGGTAATATCGGAAGCGCAATCCCAGGATCAAAGGATTCGAGCCGAGCGCATGCAAGGCTGAAACAATAGGCCAACGTGGGAAGATTACCCAGCTGCGGAGCCATCTGTCTCTGCCGTGTCATCCCCCAGTCTTGGGAATCACAGGGTCATGAGGCGGACATTTGCCTGTTCGCTGACTACGTGAGGGCAAGAAACAAAATGGATGCCGTATCTAAAATGGAACCCGAGGGTAAAAACGAAGAAACCTGTAAATAAGACGAACCCTTCTAAGTAGCGTATCGAAAATGCGTACACCTATTAATCTTGTCATTTACGGTTCATAGATACCTCCCTCGCTAGCATCGTAACGGAGCTCATTGCTCCTCACATTCTCCATGCTGACTTGGGTATCGCTGGTGGCCGGATTTGCCATAACGGAGCAGGAGGAATAAAAATAAGATCCCTGCTACGAGTCCCAAAATGAGAGGCAGGCCACCAAACACAGATTGTACGGAGTTAGAAAAAAAAACGCCCAGGAATGCTTCAAAGGGTGCTAACAGTCCCGAAAAAATTGTCTTAAATACATGTACAATACCGCTGGTATCAGACATGTGTAAGATACGACCTAACATTTCTGCGAAATGTACTGGGCAGTTTGTTGATAATAATGCATGTATCTCTGCAGAAGTTCTTGCAACATGCAGTTCATACGCCTCTCTGGACGAGGTCAGTGGCACCTTTTTTTGCAAAAGAATGGCTTTCATTCTGCTTAAAGAATCAATTCGTATAGAAGAGATGTTTAGTGAAGGCCATAGTGTCGACTCCCCGTCTGTCTTGGTTTTTGGAAACAATACTTGCATACAACAATTGACCCTGGCTGACACACTAATGAGATAGACTATTCCTGGCATCATTCCATAACAGCTGTGATCATTTAACATAATGTAGCTACCATTGGAAAGCTGCCTAAAAATTGGATCTATCGCCGCTGCGGGCGAACCTTGCAGGTGGCAAGAAAGGTTATTGGAAGAACCTTCGCAGGCTCCGTGCAAATTAACACCTTGACATAATAGTGTACCGCTTGGTGAGTTTTTACAATTTTTACCACTAAGAATTACCTCCTTTTCCCCACTCCAACATTTGTGTGTGTATGGTAAATCCCAGTTCGACTTAATGTATTCTTTACCGAACCTTTCATACAGGCCTGCTGGTATGTGTTTTAATCAATACTGAAACTGGAAAATCGTCACTGGTATCGTGATGGTGCCATGTATTATCCATTCAACTGATGGTTTCTCAGAAACGGTCAATGGTAATCTCTCCAGTTTTTCTATGCCCAGCACCGTATAGTCTGCTCCCCTCTGTGCCAACGAGATTTGTTTATCTGTAAGGTTAAATACAGTAAACAATGACGTAGTGTCGATTAGACACCAGGGCACATAACCAGAACGAAGGTTTTGTAACGTCCAGCCTAACAGCATTATAGAACGTAATTGAGACTGGCCATGTTGTAACATTAGCCAGTCCTGTTCCATTATGTCAATGGCAGAGGATTCAATGCTGTCCAAAGAATACATTCTGGCCGACAGAGTTGTTAACCAATTGTCAACTACAGAGAGTACTTTCTCGAAATTAATACGATCAATTTCTCGTATTCTTTCAGCTGTTTCCAATTGCGTAACTTTCCATGCTTCATTGTATGCAGCGTATATACTGGCGTATATGAAACATTTATGACGTGCATTACGAGGTGCCAGTAAGACTTCTCATAAATCAACGCCATCTTTAAACACAGATAAGTGTTGTTTTATTTCTCGAAGTGTGGACTTCTGCAGCCACTCAAGGCTTAGTTTTCCTACACTATTAGTTGGTATTATCCCTGGATGTTGTCTTTGGATATATCTTGGATCTGGCTGAGTTACTGTAAACCCTTGTGTCTTGTTTAGGAATCTATCTTGACAGACATTTGTGTCTGTGGGCCAGATTAACCATTTTTCCCATTCAGGATTTGTTCTGTGTTGTAGTAAATTGTAATGTACGTCTACCTCCTCATCTGAAGTTAAATTACTATCAGATGTGGGTTTAGGTATGGACGGTTTGTTTAAATCTTTTAATTTAGCCAGGCCAAGACAAGATGTCTGTTGAACAGTGTCATTTAAGAACATCATTTGTACTGGGATGATGCAGGCTCTGAACAATGCTTCTAAACCTTGTACCTGCCAGTCTTTTGTGCCCCAAATAGTTTTTGTCTCAATGTTGTCTTTCCAAAAGTCAAAGCCTAAGGTGGACAATTGAGCAAAAAGGCCGCAGAGTAAATTTGTTTAGTATTTTTCAACATACTTTTCATGCCTGTCTTATTAACATTTTTAAAGTCTAAACTTTCTGGGTTTGTAACATTAAAACCTGTAAAATATGGACATTTTCTTTAAAATGTTTTAAAACTACCTTTTGGAGGTGTTGGACAATGTTCCCATTCATTATAAGTTAAAACATTTCTAGGGTTTGCAGATTTGTGCCAGTAATGATGACCAAAATGATTAAAACAATACATGTATTAATAATTAGATGAACCTCCTAAGTATTCATGTTTTCTAAATTTTGCTGACATTTCTAAGTCTGCCATCATGTTATTCACAGTTTCAAAGTACCAATCATCAGAAAATGTGCTGGGTGAAACGAAATCCCTCAAGGAAACCTTAAATTGGTGTGGAATTTTCAGCAGCTCGACAGGACCAAAAATGTCATTATCAGTTCTATCCCTTGCTATTCCACCAGGTAGAGGAACCGCTGTGATGTTTACTGATGACAGGTCTCGTTGTTCACGATGAGATGATTTGTGTGGTTCCAGGAGCAAGTTGATGTTCTTACTTGCTGTGTCCATTTAAATGTGTTTTCCATCTATCAGCCTTCCCACACTTAAAACGAGAAGGAGCCATAGTAGGAGATAAAATACTCCTAATCCAATCCAAAATTCAACCCATGGTGAAACCAGATATGTATTTGCTAGCTCTTGACCAAGTTCCATTTTGAACCCAGTTCTGCAGATATTCATTGTAAGACTGGACGCAGTAATACGAATCGCACACTATGAGTGTGGGGAATTCGCGATCGGTAATTTCAAGCGCCATCTTGAAAGCCTGTAGTTCAGCTCGCTGAACTGTACAGTCTCCAAGAGATTGAGTTTTTGGGACCATAGGTCTGAATTTACCATCGTGCCAGCGACCTTTAACAATTGCACGCGCAGCACTATAAGCTTGTTTACCCCCAATTGCGGGCTGTGCTGATCCGGCTGTATATATTATACAGCCGTAATGTTCTTGAGGCAGAATTTCAGTAGGCAGAAGACATTCTTGTTCGTATTGGAGAAATTCTTGTGTCTTCAAGTAATGGTAAAAAACGTATTCAACGTCTGTCGCAGCAAGATAATTAACCCATTGTATCCATCTCGGATGTAGAGCTTTTGCATTTGGAATGCTTGCCTTTGTCACTGCCTCTAAGGCAGGTACAGGTGTAACAACTTTAATGCGTTTACCCTGTGCGAGGGCTCTCTCCTTTGCTACCGCAGTTTGAACTGCTGTCAGAATTTTTTCTGTTAAAGTGAATTTCATTTCATTTCAGCTTGTGTGTACAAATGTGATTTGTAAGCTATTGGTACCTTTTCACCTTCATTAAAGGTTAGGTATGTGAATCCGCATCTCCCTGGGATGATTCAGATTACAAGGTTGCGTACATTGTCGCGTGTTTGTAAATGTTTTGCCGCTAACATGTCTCTTTGTACTGAACGCAGCATTTCTGTGTGTTTTTGAGTCCAATTAGTAGGTTTGAAATCAGGTTTGATTCGTTCGTAGAGAGGTTTAACCCTCTTTGCGTAGCTTAGAATGTAAGTTCTTCCAAAATTCAGGAATCCTAGTATTGATTGTAAGTTCTTCAGCGTTTTAGGTGCTTGGAGTACAGCGCACTTCTCTAAGAAGTTGTCCGCTAGGCTTTTGCCTTCACTTTAAAATTCATATCCTAAAAACAGGACAGTTTTTCAGCGTTTTTGGAGCAGCGCACATTTTTCTAAAAAGTTTGCTGCCAGGCTTTTGCTTTCACTTGAAAGTTTGTATCCCAAGAATAGGACATTGAGGTGGGCAAGTCAATATTCGAGCAAGTGGAAGTCCCTAGCCGTTGAAGCTCAGTTTATAGCATCCGCATCGTCATGTTGGAAACCTGCAGTGTAAAAACCTGATTAGTTTGCATTTAGTGCAGTTCCACTGCCCCCAGGATTGTCTTCATCTGACATTTTGTTTAAGACGTTTGCAGAGCAAGTTTCAATGAAATAAAGATAAGGTGCACAATATTTTGGAACACTGTTTCCTTCAACATTGAACAGAACCAAAACTAATACGTAGGATTTTTCGTCCTACTCAGTTTAAGGCGGATATACCCACTCCAGATGTCTATTGGAGTTTTTACGGGATAAAGGGGTCTCTGTGAAAAGCACGACTGAGTTACTCTAGTATCTAGCGTTAAATTAGTGCCTTACCAAACACTGGGCGCCATGTAGTGTGGTTCCTATATTCCCAAGAGGCTCTGCGCATTAATATATCCTATAGATATGACATAGGACTTATGTCTATTAGGTCCCTATTGAATATATTAGACTTAATTGTGAGTGCCAGCTAGCTCAGAGGTCACTAGAAACTTTCTCGAATTCACAAGAAGGGATTAGTCGCTGACAACCGCATAAACATGACAACTTTGTTTCCCCAAGATAAAACTGATCTTCAGAGTTGTGGAAACAATAGATAGATATTTCACTCAGTCAATCATGCATGCTTCGTTTCACCAGAGGTGCAGAGAAAATAGAAAGATAGGCGTTTTCAATAAAAGGATTTATTGAACAGTCTTCTTTCTCAAGCATAAGAAATGAACTGCTACAGTCGTAAAACTGGTTGCAAAATATAATACATACAGTAAAAAGAGTAGAATAAAATAATACTGTACGGTCATTGTATGGTTCCTAGACCACAAATAAATACATACATAAATAACAGAGGCTAAAAGTACTCAACTGGTGCTTCTAAAATACGCCTACCCTGGTGTACCCAACCTAATCTTAGTACGAGGGAAGAAGTAAGTGAGGTGTAGAATAAATAGATTATTCTTTTGCCAAGAATCTGTCCAAGAGTTTTCTTAAGGTCTAATCAGCTCCGTACATTAATTTGTAATGAAGACTCGATTTCCCAACAACCCGCAAGGGTAGCTTGGAAACACTGGAGCTGGATTTCTCAGCAGGAGAAAAGACAGCGTCTCTCTCAGTGCGTCTGCTGGAGGGTCGGCTTCTTTCGGCACTTGCAGTAGTAGGGCGCGTCGGGCAAGTAGATAGTTGAACTGCTCCAAACCACCATGTGTTTGCTATGGCAAGTGTGGGCATATTTATACCTTGAAGTTGCCGAGTTTGATGTAAAGGTGGACATAATAACATCTTTAAAGACTCTCAGGGGCATATTATCTAGATGAGCGTTATATAATGCATATCGCACATTTCCATATCGCCAGATTTTTTTGCCGTGTTAGCGCGTAATTATCAATGCGCAGCACGTAGGCGAAATTAAATCCGGTGATAGTCGGCGATATGGAACATTAGCGCATGAAAACAAACGTTGTTTTCACACGCTAATGTGTGCCTTGATAATATGGGGGGGTGGATTCAGCGTTATGATCCACACCCCCATGTTATCAATGCCTAACGGGAAACATCCTTAACCACGATGTATTTACAACGACTTACCTGAACAACGAAGAGTTAACAACGAAGATTCACTTACCACGAAGGGCTGAACAACGAAGGACGGAACCACGACTTTTAGAATACCGGAGTTGCACGTTATGGCAGGCAAGGTACGTCAGCTCCGCTCAATCTACATCCGAGGTTCCATTCTGGTCCAGTGCTGGAATTGGCCACTTACACAGCATGCTGCTTTGCCGTCCGTGCTGGGCTGCCAAAAATTCGCCCCTCGGTCTCCACACTGTAGGACTGCGGCAACCAGCTCACTCTAACTCTTACGTTGACCCGCAGCCAGAGCAAGCAGAGAACTTGTTTACTCCCCCACATGCTCACTGCTATTGGGCTTCGTACGAGTGATTCGTCACTTATCTCCGCACAATAAAAAATCAGCCTTTGTTGCCCGCGGTAGTTTAGAAAAAAAATGTTGACATTGGCATCTTGTAATGCTAATGTCAGCCTTAACGTGCTAATGTCAGCCTTAACGTTTTGTCTGCACCCTGGCTGACGTTTTGAAAAAACAGTATTGGGATGTAGTCTGGTTTTCATCTGCCCGGATGAACGACTTTGGAAAAGCGTTTCTGGAATTCTCTGACATTCTAAGGTAGGTCATTTTGTTTTAAAAAAAGGGTGTTTATACTTGTGTATTTAATTTGATGTTTAAACAATTTAACATCTTGCAACAGGATGTACATATTTTATGGAAAATGGTTTATGAAGTATTTTGATACCTAGTTATTAATTTTATTTCTCAAGTTTCAAATGTTACATGAAATGATTTAAACAATGTTCACCTATTAATATATTTTTCAAAAAAGCGTGTTTAATTTATTTTAGCCTAGCAAGTCTACTTTCATTGTTTGCGCTTGTGCAGAGGTGCTCAGATTAAAGTCTTTGTGCTCGTTACTTATGAGACTAAAAAGAAAATCACAGCCTTTCATTTTTCCATGATCATATTGAGAACGAAGAAAGACACAGAATAAACTTGATGATTTTATAGAAAACAGTCTCATAAAATAGTAATTGGCAAGTTAAAGGATTTTTGTTGTTCAGGAAGTCGTTATAAAATAAGTAGTGGTTAAGAATAGGTCGTTGTTAAACTTTAGTTGTTTAGGAAGTCGTGGTTCAGGAAGTAGTTGTTTAGTCATACAACCATGCTTAACACCTGGTCAGAGCAGGCGTTGGGAGACCTGCGATAAACTAGTTTATCGCAGGTCTTCTTCTTCTAACGCCTGCCTTGGTAATAGGGTGTTCCCACCTCCAACCATATTTTACATGTGGTTGGACGTGGGAACGCCCACTTTGCATGTCATTAGCGATGTTTCTCGCTGACATGCAAAGTGGGCTTGAGGCAGGCGTTAGCATGCCCTTGTTAATAGGGCGCTGGAAGTATCGCCGCTTTCTCGGCACAATTCGCCAAAAAAACGGCGATACTTCAGCTTGCTAATATGCCCCTCAGTTCTTTGAAAACACCATGAGTTCTTGGACAAGCCAGTATTCGAGCAAGGGGAAGTCCCTAGTCATTGAAGCTGAGTTTTCCAAGAAATCGTTGTAGATTTTCGGAACTAGTGGAAGTAGCCCTGCCGTATTTGGACTGCATGAGCTATGTCTAAATATGGTTATGATTCTTATGCCTATATAAGGACATAGTGATTTATACCTATATAAGGCATGAATCTGGAAATGTAAAATAGTGTCCTAAAATGGTTCACAACAACTCCTCCCAAGTAAATGTCGACGAGGCGCATTTCAGCCTTTGGATTCTTCGGCCTCCTCAGGACAAGGATAAATGAACAATGCTAAATCAATCCATACAAATATATATACATATATATTAATTAATGTACATATCTCGCCTCTTAATTGTACAAAGCATGCTGGTAAAGCATCTTAGTTCCCTACACCGTGATGTGCCGCAACACCACCCACGTGAAGGAGTGTAGGAAGAATTGTGCTGTCAGAATAAACATTATCCTTAAGGTGGAACTTATCAAATCACAAAATCACCAAACAAAGATCAGCTGCAAACTAAGCAATACGACTCAAGGTTATTCTGTATGCCAGTCCGGTGTGGATGGCCCAAAGCATGCATCCAAACACCAAAACAAAGTGAGATTAACAAAAAAGGGCATGAAGGAAAAATCTTAATGCACTCACATTATAAGATCTTTTGAGGGTCGTATATATCTCACCCCAGTTATAATACGCCTAATGGCGCCTCTATCCAAGATAAAACCACCTAAAAAAACATTAATAAACAAATGTTTACCGGACTAGATATATCCTCTCTAATAGTGCATCAGACCTACAATGCAAACCCTCAAAGGATCTTATGATGTGAGTGCTTTAAGATTTTTCAAAAGACACACAATTGATGGACGGAATGCAGAACAAATCAAAACATTCACCCCCAGTCAAAAGATCTGGGTTAAATCCATCATTCTTTTGCACACCATGCCACCGATGGATTTAAACCAGATCTTTTGACTGGGGGAAAATGTTTGCATTGTCAGCATTCCGTCCATCATTTGTTTGCTATAACACGTTATATTAATTCAGGCAATATATTTTTGCAGGACTAAAGACTAAAGTGAGGGTAATTGAATGTTCCCTACGATTAAATAAAAGCAATATATTAATTCCTCCCTATCAATGTTTTTTCATACATGATCATGTCCCATACCCAGATATAGGAGGGTGAGTTGGGTTTACCCCTTATGTATATACATCTCCTCCCATGAGAGCTTGAAGTAGGGCTTTCAGCAGCACTTCTTCTTTTAAGGTCAACGTTGATGCTTCGTTTTCCGCCACTCTTTGCTGCAACACTCGCAGCACATACATGACGGAATAGCTTCAGCCTATGGCGCAAAGAACTATTCGATCAGGTGACATCCTCAAATGAAGCTGCTTTCGGACATTTTGGTGACTGGAGATGTGGCATCTATTTCCCTTCACAATTATACTTTTGCTACCAAGTGTGACACCTTTCACCATCAGCAGCCATTCATCACAAGGCCTCACCTGTCTTGCTGCCACTCTTGTCATATGCCACGGTCATCCAGAACGGCTCTGTAATCCCTGAAGCTCTCACCTTCACCATGACTGATAACTGTGATCATCAGAGCGATTAACAGACATCTGAGTACTAGGTAAGAGAGGCAGCGAATGCGTAGTCTAAAGAAGTGCTTGAGGTGCATTTGAAAAGTTGAATATTCCGTAAGCCTCATGAAGATCGATTACAAATATTGTGCCAGGCCCGCACCAAAAAGTGCTGTCAAATCATTTTTTGTTAAAGTTAACTACAACTCAACTTTTTATTTTTTTGAATCTAGATTATTTGTTTCACTCAGATCAACAATGGCAGTGTATCAGTAAAGAACATTAGGGTTAGCACCAGAGCACAATTAAACACACATGACGAGTAACAACTAAAATGATTACATTCAAATTACATTGCACACAAAAAACGTATCCAAATTTAAAACTTTCAATAAAAATGTTACTCATGCTGTGAATATTACACCAGCAGTCAGGCTGTGAGCTACTAGGCTAGCTATCAATTCTGGGCTGATGCATGCATTATTTTAAAATTGTTATTTGTGAACTGTGATGTCAATAAATCGTGCCAGTGTAGGGCAGCCCTATTTCATTCTCTCTGGTTTTCTATCTGCACTCGTCTTTAAGATATCACTGATAGAGATGTATGTGCTGGTATCCCAAAAAGTAAAACAACGGACTCCTAACTGATGAATAGAGCACAGCAGGATGCCCTCGCTCATGCTAAACTACTGACTTATTCCTTCTCACCATGAATAATTCCAGTCTAGCTCTGTGACTCTAGTCCCTGAGAGCTATTCCAATTGCTAAGTGGTGATCTTTTTAGCTTCAGACCGCAGGATGCATGAGTTGGGTCATATATGAGTTAAGCTGTCTATTTGCACTGTGTATGTACCTATATGAAAATGTAGTATATCAGTCTTTGTAGGACACTGAGGGCAGTAATTGTCATTGATGTGTGATTTTAATTGCCATAACCATGTAAAACAAAATAAGAAGCATTTGCCTATTGGGATGAGAGTTTATTTGTCTGATAGTGGCCCTAGACCAATAATATAAATATATATAATATGTGCTTCAGTTTGGCAATGCAAATGACTATGCAGAATTCCAATCTGCACTAATGTGTTGTGTAATACAGCCTTTAGCATAATTGAACTTAGTTAACCTTGTATGACGAAAAGAACTTGTGTTATTGGGGTATTCAACTTTACCTGGGCATTCTATGAGGACATTTTTGTTAGCATGTGTGCATCAGATACCCGGTTTAAAATACAGCTATGCCGGACACATAACTGTATAGTAGCATCCCTGCCAAAGGTGCATGGAAATCCACTCCAGTTTAGCTTGTTGAAAAAGAGAAATAAACACAATAAATTTAGTGACACACATGTTTAACATAACTGCACACCATGCCACATAATTCCACTCCACAAGTCCACTCCACACCACACAGTTTAATTGTGTTAATCATGTGTTTTCAGAAATCATGTATAGCTCCAAAATGCAGCAGCTCATTTATGCACGACGACTCAGGCTAGCTGTGATGTGTCATCTATCACATTTTTCAAATATTTTGTCTTGGACAACAACATACCCCTTTCTCCCCCTCTATTTTATCAAGGAATGTGTCTTCAATTGGGTAATTTTCTCATGTTTTAGGACTCGCCTAGGCAGTACATGCACTGCTTATTTGAGACATGCTGTATCTACTCTATGGGCTTTCGGCATGCCCATCGCTTTTCATTGGTCCCTTCATGTGCCTTTAGAAATGTCCTTCTATTGTGTGGAGAATCGTTCACATGTATCCTCCTTTGGGTGTGTAGCACCTGCCCTTGGAGACTGGCTATATTACTTGCCGGCTTCCACTTCTGGCCATTTAGGTTACTTTGGGTGTACTATTTTTATCTTGTGCCTCAACTCATGCTTCCCCCTCCTACTCAATCAGCTTGTATGTTTGTATACTTTCCAGGCTTCTTTATTTTATGAAGACCGAATCACAGTCATCGCTCCCCACCATCATATAATGCCCTAAATGACCGCCCCACCACCATCTTCCACCACTACAGAATTATCTTCTTGGCTGCTTCAGCCCAGACGCGCTCCTGTGGCTTCCTTTGTGCTTTATGTTAACGTGCTTGATTGGCTGAGGGGTAGGGAGAGGTTGAGGGTCTCATCTACTGCCACTCATAACACCAACGCTGTTGCAATCTTGAGCACCACTGTGCTATGTTGATGTCAGCAGTTGTCCCGCCGCTTGTTTTAAAAGACTGCATCGCCTTCTCTCCTAGTTTTTTTTTTTTTGCAGAGTTTTATATAGCGCGAACTAGACCCAAACCGAATCAGGTATCAGAGTGCTTTACATAGCACCAGTCACGTTACATGAGGACGGACACACATTGATTTTAGGCACGGGGAGATTAAGTGATTTGCCCAGAATCACAGGAGGTTTTGGCGTCGTTACCGAGACTCGAACCCAGATCCCCAGGTCCGAGGTCGAGCGCCCTAGCCATTAGGCCAACTCTAGTTGCACCAATTCTTTCTGACCACCGCCGCTCCTACTTTCCAGACAGGAATTTTCGGCAAAAAAACAAACTGCGCTGGGTTATAGGTATTGTAGTCACGCACTCATTGAAAATACTGTAGCCATTTCAAAGTTACACCTAAAGTTAATGGCTGTGGGAATAACTAGGTCAATTTTTCAACTCCTCCGCAAATGGTCGCCAGCTTTACCTCATTAGGTTAGTTTCCATTCCAAAACTTTGCAAGATGGCCCCATGTTTCAGTCACGTGTAGTCATATTTTTGTGTCAGTGCAATTGCATGGTGGAATCACTATTGCCAGCATGCTCCAAGGAAGTAGTCCTGTTGCATGGTGAAAGCAGTAGTCTGGTATTTTCTGTTTCCTTTCCTTTGCCATTAGGGCTGCACTCATTTCCCAGCATGCACAGCAGTTGTTGCCGGAAGATCGTGGCTCTCAGGCTTTGAAGGGAATGTTGCTCCAAAGGGGAGAGGTGAGGAGACAACTATGTGTCAAAAAACTGTGATTTATCACAAAAAAGTATCAGAGGGTCAGAGTCTTAAAGGTGATTACCATGAACAGGGGTGGTTACTAAAAAGCCAAACAGTGAAAATTATAACAGCCAGGTCAGGTTTGTGTCCGATCTCTGGCACCCATCAGTCACCACTCGGAACCGCCCTTCATCATTTGGGGCTCCGAGGACAAACAACACACCTGTTATTTACTCCAACAGAGAAGGACTAGTCTTCCTGTTGGGCAAGGATGGTTGATGCGAGTTAGAAAAATATATACTCACAACGTGGCTGCTGGGGTAAAAAAGAGTGCAGTGCTAGGAAAAAGTAATACCAAGAGTGATAAGGAAAGTGAGTAAAATTGGTTTGAGGAGCAAAAATATTTTATTAAAGTATAGCTCCCGACACCAAGGTTAAAAAATAGCCAAGACAGGGGAATTAATAAACTGTCTAGCGGTGGAACGTGGTCGACAGATGCCGCGTTGGAGTACCGACGGAGAGAGCGGTGCTTCACCTATGTCCTGAGCCGCAGCCAGGTGGGGTGAGGTCTTTACTTCTTACAAATCAGTCAAATACTGAATTCGTAAGAAGTATCGGAACGAGTACACCTAGAAGGTTCAGGTGACATTTAAATCAATAACAAAATCGTTCCAGTATTCTTCTTCTTTTTTATAGAACACAAATTTTCTCACTATAAGGGGTTTTTTGTTTGCAGTAGCGTCAATTTTAGGTCCTGAAGAAAGCAAGGCCAAAGGGCCAGTAATTGCTGAAACATGTCGACCACGTTCCACCGCTAGACAGTTTATGAATTCCCATGTCTTGGCTATTTTTTAACCTTGGTGTCGGGAGCTATACTTTAATAAAATATTTTTGCTCCTCAAACCAATTTTACTCACTTTCCTTATCACTCTTGGTATTACTTTTTCCTAGCACTGCACTCTTTTTTACCCCAGCAGCCACGTTGTGAGTATATATTTTTCTAACTCGCATCAACCATCCTTGCCCAACAGGAAGACTAGTCCTTCTCTGTTGGAGTAAATAACAGGTGTGTTGTTTGTCCTCGGAGCCCCAAATGATGAAGGGCGGTTCCGAGTGGTGACTGATGGGTGCCAGAGATCGGACACAAACCTGACCTGGCTGTTATAATTTTCACTGTTTGGCTTTTTAGTAACCACCCCTGTTCATGGTAATCACCTTTAAGACTCTGACCCTCTGATACTTTTTTGTGATAAATGTAACTGGGGCTTGTATTCAGAGCTGGTCGTTAAATTGCCCTTGGGTCCCCCTTAATTATTTGTGTTGTTGATGAAAAAACTGTGATTGACAAAATCGAGCTAGAAGTGTCCGGGACTGGAGGAGAAAGTTTGCACACAGTTAAGAGGAAAGAGAGGTGAATTTAGGTAAAAGTTAAAGACTCACCTCTTTACTGTATCTTGGCATACAAAATGGTCCACATCCTCTTTCAGAACCTAGCGCCCAAGTCCTAGATTCAATTTCTGATTCTAGATCAGAGTTAGACCTTGCACAGTGCACCCATTGTAAATATATGTACATCCAAAAACCTATTTCTTATTGTGTCTCAGCTTAGTAAAAGCAGTGCATTCCAATTAAAGTGAGGAGTTTGCTAGGTTTGAGTGGCGACTTCTGCGCCATCACTTCCAGTAATTTCACTCAAATGGCAGCATTGCACATACATTTGTAATTTGCCCCACTAATTTTGAGGAACTTACTTCCAGAAGGGTTAGCCTGCATGAAAGTTACAGAGCAAAGGCTCATATTGGTAGCTTCTTCTGGCATATCCAGCATTAATTGTTGCCTTCTTTACTATTTGGCGAGAATACACGCTCACACTTTTTGCACAGTTCCTCAGCGTTTGCAGTTCTACCTGGTTTCAAGCTCCTGTTAGTATTGATTTGCTTCTCAGCACTGCCAATGTTTTTCGTGCTTCTTGACACCTCTGATTTCAATTTTAAACTTAGTGCTAACTTTTCTGGTCTTTTTCTCTGAACTCCAGATTCTGGTCTGTTTTTAGCACTTCAAGTATAGGTTTATTTCAGCAATGTTTGAGTCTGATCACCAACTTATCAAGCAGGATTTTAACCTCTGAGGAAGTAGCGGTTTTGGAAAAGGGCCTTGGGTTTATAGCTACACCACGCCTCGACCGCTTTAAACTTTTTTGTGAACTCAGTGAGTTTTTTAGAAAGTTGAGACTAAAATTCTTTTTTGAGCACCAAAATGTAGTCGAAAACCAGACTTTAAGTAGTGACACTAAGTTCAGGAACAAATCTACTTTCACACCTCCCACACACTTAGTCCCTGCAGAGATAATTGCCTTTGAACAGACAGTGTTCCATGACGTAGAACTCATGGAAGAACCTACACCCTTTAAAAATCTTACGGCGGGACAGTTCAAAGCCATCGAGTCCCTGCCGAAGGACCCCAATATTGTGATCAAGAGTGCTGATAAAGGGGGTGGTGTCGTTATTCAGGACACCACCTCCTATGATGCAGAATGCAGACGTCTCCTTGAAGACACTAGGAATTATTCAGTACTCGCTCAAGATCCATCTACATCACTAAGCGATGAGTTCATGGAGTTGGTTACTACAGCGGAACATGACGGTTATATTGACAAACACGAAGCAGACTTTTTAACAAATTCAGAAGGAAAGATCCCATACTTTTACTGCCTACCCAAAACTCACAAAAATCGCCTCCCGCCTCCTGGTAGGCCTATAGTTTCTGGGTTAGGTTCGTTGTTAGAACCACTTTAAAAGTATTGTGATTTTTTCTTCAAACCACTCATACAAACCACCAGTACCTACATTAAGGATACTAAGAGTTTGCTAGCTCTGCTTTTGATTGTGAGAATGCCTGAAGAGCCTTGCTTTCTTGTCTCTTTAGATATAGAAAGTTTGTACACATGCATCCCTCAGGATGCAACTTTGAAAGTCCTGGTGGATGTTTTAGAACACACTGTTTGGGAATATAACACCTCACGCACCTTCATTATTGACTGTGCTACACTAGCCCTAAAACGCAACTTCTTTCAATATCAGGACCAAATCTTTCTACAAAAGATGGGTACCTCGATGGGGAGTACATTTGCCCCTAGTATCGCTGGACTCTAAGTTCACAACTTCGAAAAAACCCATATTCTGGTGAATACCAATCCCTACACTCTCAATGTTATCCTGTGGCAGAGGTACATTGATGATGTGCTTTTAATCTGGAAAGGGTCAGAAGAAAGTCTTTTGGCGCTTTTCGAGTGGGTGAACACATGTGACCCTCACCTTAAATTCACACACCAGTATAGCAAAGATTCTATTGAGTTTCTGGATGTTACAATCACAAAGACTGGAGATCACCTAACAACTAAGACATACTACAAACCGACCAGCAAAAATAACCTGCTCCATTTTTCAAGTTTTCTCCCACGTCCTTTGCAGGAAAACTTGCCTTATGGTCAGTACCTGCGTATACGCAGGAACATTCAGTAATGTGACTGATTATAAAAGCAGGCGGAAGATCTGATGGTCAAGCTATAATACAGAGGATATCCTGCAAAGATCTTGAAAAAAAGTTACAAAAGGGCTAGAAACCAGAACAGGGAAGCCCTGTTGGAAGATGTCACAAAGTAAAAAGAATCAGAAGTGCCACTTACCTGCGTGACAACGTATAGCAATATCTCCAATGCTGTAACTCGTTGCATTGGCAAACATTGGAGAATTCTTACGAGTAATGGACGCGATTGGCAGAAACCGCTTTTCTCTTCTAAGCGTGAAAGAAGCTTACAGGACGCTTTGGTGCATACCCGGCCTAGAAACAATGAAGTAGTACGAGAACCAAATGTACTTACTGCTTGGGGCATGCCCCATGTTTTGGGTCACTACCCCTGTGGCAGGTGTAGTGTCTGTCATCTGACGTCAGCAGCTAAGACACTGAACCTGGAAGAAGGCAAGATTTGGCAACTTAGGAGCCATACGAATTGTAACTCAAGTAACGTGGTTTATTTGATCGTATGCCCCTGCAATTTAAAGTATGTGGGCATGACTACACGTAAAATAAAACTACGTGTAGGGGAGCACCGTAGTAATGAGAGGTGTCATAAAAATACAACGAAACTGACAACACATTTTTTTGGTTAGGGACATGGACCAAACGACATAAGATGGACCATTATTGAACAACTGAAACAGAGCAGCGAGAGATGCATCTTTGAGAAAGAACAGCGATGGATTCATCGTCTTTCTACACATTGATATGGATTGAATGATGATATACCTTGGGGGTCGGTGATGCGCCGCTAAATCCCACCCCCCCTTTTACTGTGTTCTGAGTGCAGGTTGAGCTAACTGATAGATACTCTATGACAGCTTTTCCCTGGTCTATTTATGAACATACTAACTATATGTTTAGTGAGAAAGGTACTTGTAACGCACACATCTGAGTGTGCTCACGTGCCAGGTTCTGTCAATCCAGAGGCCTATTCTGCTCGTTTAGAGCAGTTCTGCTAACAAACGAACCCATGATTTAAAATGAGTCTGCTTGCGCTGGGAATTTGGAATGCCCCATACAGATAACAATCCAGATATTTTTTCTAGTTCATTTGATACATAATTACGTTTATGGGGGTTACTTAACAAGCACAATCTGATTTTCTCCCCTTTGTTTCTCGATATCACTGATAGATGGTGTTAATCATTTGATTAATGAGTCTCAACTTTCTAGGAACTAACTGGTTCATTGATTCCCTCAGCATGATGTGTGGTCTGTTTCAAACATGAAGATTAACGTATTGGTAATGCATTATTTTGGACACATTTATGCTGTGGACTATGGAGGCTGAATATGACCTGTACTTAAGGCTCTATTATATCGTGATATACACGCATTATTTCGTTCGCCTCTTTATATTTATATTTATCCACGACTTGCGGGTTAACAATGAAGTTCTTTTTCTTTGAGAAAAAGAAAAAAAGCCGAGACACATTCTTTAATAGTTACCTGTCCTTTAAGTAAACAGAACAGGGAACGATCACGTGACCACTACCTGACGTCGGCGCATGCGACCGACGTGACGACGTTTAAATGCCAGCAGAAGCCGCGGACTCCATGTATATGGGCCGTGGAAGTGATTGAATTAGGTGTGGATGTGGGGAGTCGCCAGTTTGAAAGTAAGTAGGCAGTGTATTACAGCCTTGTGCCTTTTAAGTTTACTGGTGATTTGCCGTTAATTTACTCCGCAGCCTTAACTATTTACAAGTAACGGAAAATATTTAACAATACCTGAATACACCTTTTGGTATATTTTGAAATAGACGCTGGCGTGAAGGTTTACCCCTGCCACGTGTCCAGTAGGCCTGCTACCGCTTTCAATAGAGTAAGTAGGCTTGAATATCATTAATGCCTTGTGAGTCTGAAGAATTTGAAGGCGTATTACTAACGAATTGGCACTTTCTTAATTTCACGAAGGAAATCCGTTTTGTTTTTAGTCTAGTTTGAATGAGTTCAGGTTGAAATTGAGACCCTGGAACTTGGTTTATTAATGACCCTCGGTACGCGACGACATCTGCGTCATACATCGGCACTCATTTAATCTTCCAAATTTCGAAGAATATTTGATTGTTGAGTGTTGCAGAATATAATGAAGAAGGTTGCAATGGCTCTACCTACTTTTTTGCACTAAATTTGGGGAGAAAGTTCCCAATTCATTAACTGTTTTTTGGAATCACGGGGTGTGGTATTGGTGAAACAAATTGTAATGTGTTCATTTAGTCAACATGTCTGCGAGTGAGGATACACATATGTTTAGAATTTATTTATGCTGTTGTTTTTTCACTGATTTAGAACACTCTGACATGAGAGTGCTTGCACCTGAGAGTCTCTGTGCATCGATTACAAGTTTGTAATTCCCATTTTTTCTATCTACCTAGTTTGTAGTAGGTGCCTTAGTGTGCACCTCCTTACAGGTAAGAACATATATTGGTCCTGAGGAATGCTGAGCCGAGTTTGGACTCAATAGCTGAAACATGTCGACCTTATTTTTACTACATTGGGTTCAAATTTACACGACCTTTTGTATGTCTGATTGTTCACTTTGTTTTTACTTGGGTTAGAACTACCCCTTTATTAAAAAGTCTTTTGTTGAGGGAGTAGTCAACACTCATTTTAACAAGCACTTATTTTTGGTACTATTCACGTACTAACAAACGGGAACTCGATGAAGACAACTGGCTACCTGCCTTGTGTGGGTGCCTAAGGGTTTTTCCTCACTATGTGCGCATTGCAGTACACACTCCCCAGGTTTTTCATGCACTCACGGGCGGTTGTGGTGGAATACGTTTTTTACCCCCCCCTTCGCCGGTGCAGTTTTTTGTGTTATTAAGGTACTCTTCTGTTGTTTTGTTAGGTTTATTTCTCGGCATTAACAACGTTCACTTGTTTATCAGAACTCTCATCCCTGGTCTTTCTATGCTTTTGTTGCACTCCCAACATGTGTTTACTTTGTAGAGCTTGCAAAGTTGAAATCTTTTTATTTTAGTATTATTAATGTTGCCGTCTTATGTGTCACTACTATCCTTCATTCTCCAGCTGCACCCATTGTGTTCCTTCTTCCCAAGTAAGTCCTCTGTCTTACTACTTCAAGAACAAAAATGCTTTTGGGCTAAATTTTTATCTACCAATCCAACTCGGATTGGTAAATGAAAAAACAAAGCCATTGCGAGACCTATTGGCTATGCCAGTGCTTGTTAATTCATTCTGTGTACGGTTTTCTGTGTTGAGCCGCAGGTGTCATGGTTTTTTCTTGATTCTTTCCTATCTCTTTAAGAAAATAAATGCCTTATCGTAAAATGATGATTTAACATTATAACTAAACTGTAGTTATAAGTTAACATTATAAATGAACTGTAGTACTTGACATCTTCGTGAAATTGTGCTGTTTGCTGAAAAGAGAGAGAGAAAGCCACAGATCGTCAGTTGTTTACATTTTTATATAAATACGAGTACAATAAAGATTAACAACCTTGTCAGTGGCCTTTTGTTTGCTTTTCTGTGTTTTAGTGGTACAAACAGTTGTTTTGCTCTGTTATCGGTGTTGGGTCTGAGGTTGGGCTTTACACTTTCCAAGTGCAAACAATAGCAATAACCTTGACAACCTCCAGACGTTTCTTTTTCCTTTCTGCAATTAGCTCTCTCTTTTGCTAAATCAAAGTCTGCTGACAAAAAATAAGTGCCAAACCCACCATTTGTAACTCTGGCACATATTAAATTTAGCGCTACTGTGACTATATCATTTTGCTAAAATCAATGTATCAAAGCCTCTTACAGACTGATTAATTCTGATTTCAAAGGACAGATACCTGGAGCATACTTTGTTTATCTTGTTTTTTTGTAATTACTTAATTTCTGCAAGCCTCCATCATCTGCACACTGCTGCTGGGTCCTCATCTGTCCCCCCCCCCTCGCTTTCTGCTGCAAGCAAGGAAATCTCATTAAAATCTTATAAGTAGCTCCATTTCAAACTTACTAAGCGCTCTTCCAATTTCCATGCATCTTCTGGTCGATGAATCTTTGACACTGTATTAGAATAGAGCGCAACACAAACATATCTTTAAAATAAATATTGGCTACAATTGTTGATGTACGGTCAATAATGAGAGGGTTTTGGTGAAATTCTAAAAGTGTATTTTCTCCTATAGAGATTAGTCTTTAGTTTTGTCTTTTTATTCAGTTTAGTCAAATAATTTAATTTAAAATGTGGTTAGAACAAGCATACAAAATAACAGCGTGTTCCATACAGGAATTAGTCTCTATCCTAATCTAAAAGACCTAACCCATCCTAGCAAGAACCCATAAAGAGTTTCTTTTGGAAAAGAGCATTTACAATTTTTAGAGCAAAAGGCTGATAGCTATTAAAAAGGTTGAACCTCCCATAAAGAGTAGTTCTGGAAACTCAGCCGATTTTCCCAACAGCCGCGATAGCAATCTTTAAGACAGGTAAAGGAAATAATCACAGCAGTAGCTGTGATCTGCATAAGATAGAACGTCTCCTCACAAATTGTAAGGAAAATAAAGAAATCACCATTAGCAATAGTTTATGGCAATTCGGGTTAGCACAACCAAGTGCTAGGCAACATGGAAGGGTAGGGATTCATAGAATGCCTTAACTCTCTAGCTAGGAACACGTACTATATAGAAACCACAAAACATGTTGCAAAAACAGGTGATTATGTCATCTATAGCCAATGAGGTAGGATCTTCCAATGGCCCGTCGCCTTCTCCTTCAATTCCCATGGTAAAAGTCCATGTCGACATGAAGCTATTGGAATGTGGCTACAGCGTATTACAAAAAGATACATCTAGTAAGCTTCTTATGAGAAACTTTGCAAGCCGACTCTGTTACCTGTTCAGTGTCCCATTGTGTAACAATGGTCTGCTGTATGAAATGAAATATTATTATCTAGCATATCCTGGTTAGATCATGTAATTTAAATCTACAACAAGCATTTCTTTCATTAATATACTTGTTCATTATAAGCCTATAATCTGAAATGTAATTAAGTCACATGGTGTGAGGAAGGAAAAAAATGCATTTTGCAGCAAACAGCACATTTCACGAAGATGTGCTAAAGCATCATTTTACGATAAGGCATTTAGGCCCAGATTCATCAAATAAAAATCCGCTCGCAAAGGGGCAGATTCTCAGAATTGCAAGCGGTATTTTTGCATTTGGGATGCATCATCCCAAATGCAAAAATCGCAATTTAGAAATCGCTAAATTGCGATTATTTGTATTTAAGGAATCTCAAATTGAGATTCCTTAAATGAAATGCATGAAACATTTTAAAATTGCGAATTCGCTAATAGGGCACGCAAATTACCATGAAGTACAACTTCATGGTAATTTGCAAAAACTTTGAAAAATGCACTAAAGTGCATTTTTCAAAGTTTCATGTTGCGCACACACATGCCCTAAGGGCATTTGTGTGCGCAACATATGTGCGCATATCAATTTCAGGGGTGTAACAGGGTGTCCTTTGGACACCCCTGCACCCTTGAAATTGCAATCTCAATTTGCGAATTGCTAATTGCGATTCGCAAATTGAGATTGTCTTCCCATTCATTCCTATGAGCCTCTAGGCCCATAGGAATGAATGGGGAGGTATTCCTTAATTGCGACTCGCAATTTGCGAGTCGCAATTAAGGAATTCTAAGAAATCGCTATTTTTTAAGTGATTTCTTGATGCATTCCATTTTGCTATTCCTTAATAGCGAATCGGTATTTTTCGCTATTAAGGAATCGCAAATTGGGTTGTTGATGCATCTGGGGATAATTTTCTTAAAGAGATAGGAAATAATCAAGAAAATATTGAGGCCTAGCAGTGAAAGAACGATAGAAATTTTAATTGTATGCAAAAATAAGCAGCATTTTCACTTTTTGCACATTTGATAAAAGCACATTTTCTCACCTCTATTTTAATATGCATGTTGTATGTTACTGTTATAGCACATTTCTATATTATTGTCAGGTTAAATTTACATAAATATTTTCGACTTTCACACTGCACTGCCTTTTTTTAAATACCTTTTTTTCATTGAGGTCCCAGCAGTTGCACTCTGCTACTAGGCTGACTGTTTAATTGTTCTATCGCTCACGCACATATATATTTTTTCTAATTTACCATCCTAAAATACTAATCTGCCATGTTGGAACGGAAAATGAAAAGTGGCAAATTGACTATCTGTGTGTTACGGGTAGGCATACGGGTAGGCATCTTGGAATGGTGAAAAGCCTTTTTTAGTGTTCCAAAATGGCTATCACAGGTGTGCATGCATACGTCTACACTGTAACAAACTGGCAGCAGGCTTGCCTTTTGTTTTTTTTAAATTAACTGTTTTGTCATAGCCAAAGGCCATTTTAGAGCAGTAAATTAAAAAATATATATGCAAGGAGTGCCAACGCAAAAACACAATGGCATAGCAAGTAAATCAGCACTTTACATTTGAAGGCTAGACCTATTGGCTTTGGCAATGCGTGTTTTAATATTGTATTTCTTACTTCACTCTTTTTCTCGCTAACTTTGTTCACTGTATGGTCTGCACATTCCCACTATCACTACCATTACAAGTTATTGCAATCCTGAATCAAAATTTGCAATTTCAAACTGAATGTTGTAAATATCTTCTTTTGCAAACCCCGAATTATAATTAACATATGATGAAGCTTTGTATATTGAGTCGACTGTGTTGAATGTATTCATATTATCATTTTATACACGTTACCATGCTCACGTTATTACTTATTATATCGTATGAATTAGACCAGAAAGGTTGTTGTTGTCAGGAGGCAAAAGAATAGCAGAGGTCAATAGAGGGGCCTGCCAATTAACAAGGTGGGCTTCAAAGGACCCTCGAACCTTTGCGCTCAGAGCCTTACTAGTGCAGACACATCAGGGGTCTGTGGTCGTGACAAGTCGAGGCTTTGCTCGCTGCTGGAGGGGCAGACAAAGAACGCCCGGATATTCCTCCGGCCCTCCCCTCCATGCCTAACTCAGCCAGCGGTCTTCACACTTCACACAAGGAAAGGAAAGCTCTCTTATGCCTGGCACTAGTCCAGGTGGCATGTACGTACCTCGGCTGCCAGCCGCAAACTTGGCCCCAGGTTAAAGATGTTGTTGTTTAGTTTGCCAAAGTCTATTATGCAGAATGTTTCCGCATTGGGTGGTACAAGGCAAGGCTTGTCAGGTCTCTATGTTACCACAGTTAAATGATTTCTGCTAAGAAGCAGAATGCCAACGTGGCAAAACCGCCTTTTTCTACGTTGAACTTATGGTAGCTGCTTGTCCCATTTTCAGTTCTGCTTCGTCAGCTTCTCAGAGCACTAGTTGTACAAATCATCTACTTGTTTTTCCAAATGACCTGTCCCTGTTGGGAATTTAACACTCTGACAAGTTCCTTTCTGGGGCCCACCAACGGCCAGCCCTCCCTCACCTAATCTGTGTTATTTATACCGCTGTTTACACTGGGCCTAACAACCTCTGCAAACGGCCCGTAATGACTTTCACTGATGGTGGTGCTTATTGGTAAGCAGGGCCCTAATGGCTGGCACAGCGCCGTCTGTTTATTTCTGTAGCTCCGCTCTGAATTAAGGGGGGGGGGGGGATTTACTGTGCATGCCACTTGTTTGCAGATCGGTTACGGAACTGCAGGCCACGTGCTTGGTAAACAACAGTAAATAATGCTGATAAGACACGACATGAGGTTCTAACTAAAACTCGTTTAAATGTCCTTAATACACGTTACAGAAGGTACACAGGCGCGTGCAAACTCTCTCGCGCGCACACACTCTAACTAGCTCACATTGTGCATAGTTGCAAACCCATTTGTAACCATTCCAAATGACAGCTACATCATGAGTGACAACATGTGTATTGATAAATTGTGGGTGTATTTTAGTGCTTGCCGTTTTTGGAAGAAGCCTGAGTTTTTTTATAGAACAATTGAGCCCCAGATGGTGGGTGTTTCCTGACTATGCAGACTGTCAGGAGTTGGTATGAAAGACGGAATATGTAATGTTATCTGTTTCACATCTGGAAGAAGCACGTCGAGTAACTTGAGGTGTGCATGACCGTCGCTGCTCGCCAATTGAGTGTCGCGTGTTGTGAGTGTTGAGTGTAGTGCGAGGTGATTCCATGTATAATTGGACACAGTTGGGGGTTAGGCTTCAGTTTAAGCGTTTTATATATGATGGGTACAAGGATTAGGTGGGTGTTGGATGCGAGACTTTGAGGAAGTGTGTGAGAAGTTGGCCTGGTAGGGGATGTTTCCAATTCTGGAACCACCTACTACCTGACCAAACAATCCCTTATGGTGTCTGGTTGTAAGTCAACCTTATTAGACAAGCTATCCTAGGGGTAGCATGGACTAAGCAGCCTAAAGGCTTAACTTAAGAGGTCGTGTTAAGCGAGCTGTTTTACCACATACAATCCTGTAATACCAAATGAAAGGACACCACACAAGTATATATTATAAAAATATATGTGTTTATTACTAAAAACAATCCCCAGTATTCTTTATGAATAAAGGGGCACAAGCGTTAAATCAAAAGCACTGTTTAAACATACAAGTTGCACAATTATGGATGAGGGCGGGTGGCCACTCAAACCATATACTAAACAAGTGGTATAAGAGAGGCCACTCGAACAGTGGTTAGGCCTAGGGCCTAGGGAATCGCTGGGAGCAGTCAGGACAAGCAATGCTGAAGTCGGGAATGGCCCTCGGGATTCGGGAGATGTGCGGAAAGCGCACGCATGCACCAATGTTAACCAATGGTGCGTAAAAGTCATAGAGTTAAAGTTTAAGGACACTTCCGCTGAACCTAGAGGAACAAAACTTAACACACAGACCCTAGAGGTGTGCACCAGTGTGGGAACACCGGCGGAGCAAAGTTACCTCACCCACAGGAAGTGGGTGCACAGGGTCGAAGTGGCGTCGGGTTTTGACACGCAGGCTCTTGGTGCTTGAAGCTGAAAGGGCTGCAGGCGGGTTAAAGATGAAGTGTCCGGTGGAGTCCAAGGGTGGGCTCAAGTTGTAGAGTACCTGAAAGCAGAGGGGACAGAGTCTGGGTCACTCAGCAGTGACCAGGGTGGAACCAGGACGGAACCAGGCAATGTCGGGCGCAATCAGGTGGTCGTCGAGGAGCTTCTCTCCGCTGTCACGTGGGCTCTGGGGCATCTGCGACATCCAGGAGCAGGTCACGATCTGTCCCACGCAGGCTCTCACCGTCGGTGCAGTCGGCTTCAAGTTTGGAGCAAACAAGCCTTGGCAAGAGCAATCCACGCGTGATCGGAAGATTGCTTCTCACTCGGACCAGGAGGGTCAGAGTCGGGGCTCCTTTTCAGGGGAGCTGGTGTGGATCTGGAGCAACCAGATGCACGAGTCTTCTTTGTAGTTTCGTCGGCACAGGGACCACTAGCCAGCTGGCAAGTGACCGGGCCAACGCGGTGAGCCAAATAGAGCCAAAGGGCCCCACGCAGCACTCGTCGAGTGTGGAGGGCTGAACTTCGGCTCAGGAGCAGCTCAGGGTGGGGGCTTCTCAAACCCCGGTGCACAGCTTCGAGGGTCACTCGTGGGCTGCACGGTCAGCGTCTCGTGGTCAATTCAAGATGGCGTGCCCCACGCTTCCGGTCGCCTCCACGGGTCTCAGCTCTGCAGGGACTGTGGATCGGGCTGTTGGAAGGCAGGCAAGCTTGATCTCGTCGATCTCAGTCGCTCGAGTTCCAGCGGGAACTGCAACTAAGTAGACGTCGAGGGCTGGATGGTGCCTGCTGCTGCAGGGTGGTCACTCCTTGACCACAAGGGAGATTCTTCGGGCTTCCACGTTGAGATGGAGGGCGAAGGGTCCAGAATTGCGTTTCAAATGTTTCTTCCAGGAAATCTGATGTGCATTGGCACTGCTCCCACTCTTATTCCAATCTGGGGGGCGTGATTACCTGCTAGGTCCCCTCCTATGGGTGGGACCCAGGAAGTGGGTGGATACACCCCCTTCCTTTGATTCAGGCCGCCCTGGCACGAGGGCTGGAGTGCCCCAGAACCGGTTTGGCCGGATTATGCAAGGGGCAGCCTTGTGCGCCCCAGGCAGTGTCTGGTTTCTTTCAAACCTCCCTGCTACAATACACTATCTCCTGTCTGGAGGGCGGTGACACCCTCCTGTGACAGGAAACCCTTTGTCCAGGCCCCATTTGGTCGAGTTTCGGTCAACTGCAGGGGTCCAGACATTTGTCTGTGGCAGAGGCATCCATTTTGTGGATCTTAAGGTCTTTGGAGAAATTAACCGCATTTAGTAAAGGAACATGTCTTACCCCTCTAGAGGGGTGGAATGCCATCCCCGTCGCCAGAACTGGCGAGGGGATGGTATTCCAAATCGTATGACACCTTACACGACATGTTTTGATAAAGCCAAACCAAAGTTGCTAAATAACCGCGAGGATTATAAGGCACTTAATAGTATATGGTATGGCATTATCCTGAAACAGCTTAGGGATTTGTTCCCGACAGCTGCAGACAGGCTCAGCTCATGCTAGAGCTCCATCTCACATAAAACCACGCACTCAGCCTCCAGGATTGATGAGGCCTACTATAGGAGTGGCTCACAGGTTTACATGTGTCCAGATATAGGTTTAGATATAGATATACTATACCTAAGCAAGGGGTGTTTACACCACCTTACCCCAGCTGAGTGATCAGCCAGTTGTGTCAATTTAAGAACCAGCCAGGGGTGGCAAAAGATATGCTGCAGCCCCTGGTAGGCCTTGGTGGCCCCTATGCCCTGTGCACCTATAGTGCATTCTACAGGGGCTGACAAGGAGTCCATTTCCAATTGGTATGTGCCTATAGCACATGTGTCATTAATTTAGTGAGAGAACAGCAGGCTGGGGGTCTGATCAGCAGGCCCACAGCCTCAGTAGTCGAAAACCAGTGAAGCAAAAAGCAAAAATTTGGGGTGACCATAGGATAGCAGACCCTACTCTCCTACACAACCCCCCCCCCCAAACGCAGGGACATTAAACTAACCTTGACCAGATAAGTCTTCATGTTCTAAGTGGAAGTACCTGGAGAGACCATCTGCATTACCATGGTCAGTCCCTGGGCGGTGCTCCACTGTAAAGTCCATCCCCTGTAGGGAAATGGACCACCTGAGCAGTTTGGGATTTTCACCCTTCATCTGATTAAGCCACAAGAGGGGCTTATGGTCTGTTTGCACCAGGAAGTGAGTTCCAAACAAGTAGGACCTCAACTTCTTTAATGCCCAAACCACAGCAAAGGCCTCCCTCTCAATGGCTGACCAACGTTTCTCTCTGGGAGTCAGCCTCCTGCTAATGAAAGCAATAGGCTGGTCTTGACCATCTTGATTAAGTTGTGAGAGCACAGCTCCCACCCCCAACTCAGAAGCATCTGTCTGAACAATGAACTGTTTGGAGTAGTCAGGACTCTTTAGGATAGGTGCAGAGCACATGGCCTTCTTCAGGTCTTCAAATGCCTTCTGACAGCTAACTGTCCACTGAACCTTTTTTGGCATCTTCTTGGATGTCAAGTCATTTAATGGTGTCACTATAGACCCATAGTTCTTCACAAACTTCCTGTAATACCCAGTCAGGCCCAAGAAGGCTCTGACTTGTGTCTGGGTAACTGGAGGAGCCAGTCCTGTATGGCCTGGATTTTGCTTTCCAGTGGCTGAACCTGGCCTCCACCTACTAGGTGGCCCAGGTATACAACCTTACTCTGCCCTATCTGGCACTTTGTGGCCTTGATAGTTAGGCCTGCCTTTTGCAGGGCCTCCAAAACTTTCTTCAGGTGGATCAGGTGATCCTCCCAGGTGGAGCTAAAGACAGCAATATCATCTAGATAAGCTGCACAAAAGTCATCCAACCCAGTAAGGACTTGGTTCACCAACCTTTGGAAAGTGGCAGGTGCATTCTTCAAACCAAAGGGCATTACCACAAACTGATAATGTCCACTAGGGGTAGAGAATGCTGTTTTGGCTTTTGACTCCTCAGCTAGTCTGATTTGCCAGTAGCCAGCTGTCAGATCAAATGTGCTCAGAAACTTGGCAGAAGCCAATCTGTCAATGAGCTCATCTGCTCTTGGAATGGGGTGAGCATCTGTCCTAGTGACAGCATTGAGACCCCTGTAATCCACGCAAAACCTCATTTCTCTCTTTCCATCTTGGGTATGAGGTTTTGGCACCAGGACTACTGGGCTGGCCCATGGGCTCTCTGATGGCTCAATCACTCCAAGCTCCAACATCTTTTGCACCTCAGCCTTGATGCAATCCCTGACATGATCAGGTTGCCTGTAGATCTTATTCTTGACAGGCAGGCTGTCACCAGTGTCCACAACATGGGTACACCAGTCAGTCTGGCTGGGTGTGAGTGAAAACATTTGCCTGTGAGCCTGCAAAACTTGTCTGCAGTCCATCTGTTGCTGGTCAGTGAGGCTGCCTGCCAAGGCTACTCCATCAACTGAACCATCATCAGGATTCTGAGAAAGCAGGTCTGGGAGAGGGTCACTCTCTTCCTCCTGTTCCCCATCTGTGGCCATGAGCAAGCTCATGTCCTCCCTGTCCACAAATGCTTTCAAGCGATTCACATGGATTACCCTGTGAGGGCTCCTGGGTGTTCCAAAGTCTACCAAGTAGGTGACTTCCCCCTTCTTCTCAATAATAGGATAGGGTCCACTCCATTTGTCTTGGAGTGCTGCTGGAGCCACTGGCTCCAGTACCCATACCTTCTGTCCTGGTTGGAACTCTACCAGCACAGCCTTTTGGTCATGCCAAGCTTTCTGTAATTCTTGGCTGGCCTCCAGGTTTTTGGATGCTCTTTCCATGTACTCAGCCATCCTGGAGCGGAGACCAAGTACATAGTCCACTATGTCTAGTTTGGGCTTTTTGAGAGGTAACTCCCATCCTTCCTTCACCAAACACAATGGACCTCTCACAGGGTGGCCAAACAAAAGTTCAAAAGGGCTGTAGCCAACCCCCTTCTGTGGGACCTCTCTGTAAGCAAAGAGCAGGCAGGGTAAAAGAATGTCCCATTTCCGCCTGAGCTTCTCTGGTAATCCTTTTATCATGCCTTTAAGGGTCTTGTTAAATCTCTCCACAAGCCCATTGCACTGTGGATGATATGGGGTGGTAAACTTATAGTTTACTCCACATTCCTTCCACATTGCTTTCAGATAGCTGGACATAAAATTGGTGCCCCTATCTGATAGTACCTCCTTAGGAAAGCCCACTCTTGAGAAAACTGCAATGAGGGCCTTTGCCACCACAGGTGCTGTGGTGGTCCTTAGGGGAATAGCCTCTGGATACCTGGTGGCATGATCCACTACCACCAGTATGAATCTGTTCCCAGATGCTGTTTGGGGGTCCATTGGACCCACAATATCAATTCCAACTCTCTCAAAGGGGACCCCCACCACAGGTAGTGGTATTAGGGGGGCCTTTGTTGTGCCACCTGACTTACCACTGGCTTGGCAAGTGACACAGGAGCGACAAAACTCCTTGACATCCTCTGACATGTGAGGCCAGTGAAAGTGTGGAACAAGCCTGTCCCACGTCTTGTTCTGGCCTAAGTGTCCTGCAAGGGGAATATCATGGGCCAAGGTAAGAAGGAACCCCCTAAACTGCAGAGGTATGACCAACCTCCTGGTCATGCCAGGCTTGGGGTCTCTAGCCTCTGAGTAAAGGAGTCCATCATCCCAATACACAGTATGGGTACCTTTGGCATCCCCAGCAGCCTCAGCAGCAGCCTGCTGTCTGAGGGGTTCAAGGGAAGGGCAATCTAATTGAGCCTGCCTCAGGTCTGCCCTTGAGGGTCCCCCTGTCCCCAGAAACTCAACCTGGTCAGGTTCAAGCTCCTCAGAGACAGTCTCCTCTTGGACTGCAGAATCAGTTTCCTCTGAAACTTGATCCTCAACCTGGGGCAAGGTGGAGTGCTGAGCCTTTCCTCTCTTGCTCCTTCTCTTGGGTTGTGGCTGGTCTATTGTTTCAAGATCCACCACTGGTTCAGGAAGGCACTTCTTAGCCTGAGCCCTTGTCATGGCAAGGACATGCTCTGAAATCCCTAGCATTTCTGCATGAGTCCTGTACTCCACTTCTGACCATGCTGAGCTTTCAAGGTCATTGCCTAACAGACAGTCTACTGGTAGGTCTGCACTCACCACAACTTTCTTTAGGTGTTAGACGGACCGGGAGGGTCGGCCGAGGATACGGGGAGAGGTCTCCGGGGAGAGCCGTCTCCAGTGAATCGTACAGACAAGTAACTTCCCCCCCACAGACGGACACCACACAACGATAAAGTTCAACGATACTTTATAGACAATTCTTCAAGTACGGTAGAATGGTACAAGGAGGTCTGGACTCAGGGGTCCCCTCTATTCTGGTCTCTGTTTGGGAAAAGGGTAGCGGGACAGTCTTGTTACCAAAAAGATGGAAAATAGCTCTCAATCCTCGAGCTCGGTGGTGTAGATGAACGGGCCGCGGCGGAGCCAGCAGGTCCCGAGATGGATGAAGGAAGACGACGGTCCGCGGCAGAGCCAGCAGGTCCCGATGAAGGTGGTGGTTACAAACGGTCCGCGGCCACGCCAGCAGGTCCCGACGATGATGAAGGATAGGGTGGTTCCCAAAGCCGCGGCAGCGCCAGCAGGCAAGACGAGGGTGCACAAGACAGAGCTACGGCAGCGCCAGTAGTCCGTCAAGGATGAGTTCTTCTTTGCGTCTCTCGACTCCAAGATACAACTCCCGTCCTGCTCTGGAGCTGCCCCAGTTATAGGGCTGGTGTGCTTTGATGTCCGGACCCTCGCACTTGGAGGTCGGGAGGTCCGGGATGAGGGGGTTCAGACACCCAGCAGGGGGGTGGAGCCAGCGCCCGGGGAGGCGATGGGCGAGCGGCACTTGGCGGGGGAGAGCCATCGACACCTCCTGCTCCCATTGACTGACCAAGTAGCCCGCTCACCTCCTGGGTGGATGTTGGTGCCGGAATGTCTGAGGCCTGGCCAGGCCCAGGGTTGAGGTCGATCGGGGGCCAGGCGGCCTCGTGGTGGAGTGTCCAAGATGGCGCCCAGGATGGGCGCGCAGGCCGGTAGTGGGTCGGCCTACGCGGTCAACAGGTTCGAGTGTAGGGGTCCCTGCGGGGACGGTGGACGTGCAATGGTGGTGTGTGGTACTTGCGTGGCTGGTTCGGGCCTGGTTGGGCCGGGGGAGAGCGGCCCTTCATGTGGCCTGTCCAACATGCGTCCCCCCCAGCTGAAGGCGGGGAGAGTTACCCATTCTCTTGGGGACTCTTCTCGTCGAGGCGGAAGAACCGGGACAGGCCATCTGCGTTGGCGTGATCGGGCCCAGGCCGATGTTCAACTGTGAAGTCCATCCCTTGTAGGGAGATGGACCAGCGTAGTAACTTCGGGTTTTCCCCCCGCATCTGCATCAGCCACTGCAGGGGTCGGTGGTCGGTCTGTACCCGAAAGGGTGTGCCAAAAAGGTAGGGCCGGAGCTTCTTGAGGGCCCATACCACCGCGAAGGCCTCCCTCTCTATGGTGCTCCAGCGTTGTTCCCGTGGTAGGAGTCGCCGGCTGATGAAGGCCACCGGCTGGTCATGGCCTTCGGGGTTCACTTGGGACAGGACTGCCCCAATGCCATGGTCGGAGGCATCCGTCTGGACGATGAACTCCCGGCTGTAGTCGGGGGCCTGGAGCACAGGGGCGGAGCACATGGCGGCTTTCAATTGTTCAAATGCAGCTTGACACTCTGGGGTCCAGTTGACTTTCTGGGGCTGATTTTTTGACGTGAGCTCTGTGAGGGGCCTCACGATAGTACCATAGTCTTTCACGAACCTTCGGTAATAGCCCGTGAGGCCCAGGAAGGCTCGTACCTCGGTCTGGGTAGTGGGGGGCTGCCAGGACTGGATGGCGGCAATTTTTAGCTGCAGAGGGGCCACCAGGCCGCTTCCCACCTGGTGCCCGAGGTAGGTTACAGACCCTTGCCCAATTTGACATTTGCTGGCCTTGATCGTGAGGCCAGCTTGCTGAAGGGCGTGCAGTACTGCTCGGAGGTGGTGGAGGTGCTCGGACCACTGGTTGCTGTATACAGCGATGTCGTCTAAGTAGGCGGCGCTGAATCCTTCGAGCCCCGCCAGGACCTGATTGACGAGCCGTTGGAACGTTGCTGGGGCATTCTTCATGCCGAAGGGCATGACTGTGAAATGGTAATGGCCATCGGGCGTGGAAAAGGCAGAACGTTCTTGTGCCCGGGGTGTGAGGCCGATTTGCCAGTAGCCCGCCGTTAGGTCGAAGATACTGAGGTAGCGGGCAGCTCCCATGCGGTCGATTAGTTCATCTGCCCGGGGGATGGGATGTGCGTCTGTCCTGGTGACCGCATTCAAGCCCCGGTAGTCGACGCAGAACCGGAGTTCTGGTGTGGTGCCGGGGGCAGCTGCTTTGGGGACCAGTACTACAGGGCTGGCCCAGGGGCTGTCTGAGGGCTCGATGACCCCGAGCGTGAGCATTTTGGCTACTTCCTCCTGGATGCAGGCCCGTACCCGATCTGGCACGCGGTAGGCCCGGTGGCGGATAGGGGGGCTGTCCCCCGTGTCCACATCGTGCGTACACCAGGAAGTGACACCTGGGGTGAGGGAGAACAGGCTGGCGAATTGTGACAGGAGAACTTGGCACTCCTGGTGTTGCTCTCGGGTGAGGGCCTCTGAGAGTCGGACCCCATCTACGGAACCGTCTTTCTCCCGCGTTCGTAGGAGGTCCGGGAGGGGCTCGGAGTCCTCTTCAGCCCCATTGTCTGTGGCCATCAGGAGGCTGAGTTCTGTCCGTACAAAGTGCGGTTTCAGTCTGTTAGCGTGGAGGACCCGGAGGGGGTTCCGGGAAGATTCCAAGTCGATGAGATAGGTAGCCGGACCCTTGCGCTCGACCACTTTGAAGGGCCCTGTCCACTTGTCTTGTAGGGCGCAGGGTTCGGTGGGGGACATCACCCATACCTGTTGCCCAGGTTCAAATTCGATGGAGGAGGCATTCCGGTCATACCACCTTTTCATGTCCTCCTGACTGGCCTCTAGGTTGGCTTTTGCTAGTTCTCGGAATCGCCGGGTCTGGTTGCGGAGTGTTAGGAGGTAGCGGAAAACATCTGGTGGGTTCTTTAGAGGGGGCATCTCCCAGCCTTCCTTAACTAGGCTGAGCGGCCCGCGCACGGGGTGTCCATATAGCAGTTCAAATGGGCTGAAGCCCAGGGACTTCTGGGGAACCTCTCGATATGCAAAGAGAAGGCACGGTAACAGTACATCCCACTGGCGACGGAGGGGCTCTTCCAACCCCCCGATCATCCCTTTGAGCGTGCGGTTGAACCGCTCAACGAGTCCGTTTCCTTGAGGGTGATAGGGGGTCGTGAACCGGTAGGTAACCCCGCACTGTTGCCAGAGAGATTTCATATATTTCGAAATAAAGTTCGTGCCTCTGTCACTGACGACCTCCCGGGGGAAGCCCACCCGGGAGAAGATCCCCATCAGAGCCCGGCCGACTACCGGGGCTGTCACAGTCCGCAGGGGAACAGCCTCCGGGTAGCGGGTGGCGTGGTCCACTAGCACCAGGATGAATCGATGGCCTTGTTTTGTGCGCGGGTCCAGGGGCCCTACGATATCGATTCCGACCCTCTCGAACGGGGTGGTGACCACGGGAAAAGGTTGTAGGGGGGCTTTCAGTTTGCGGCCGCTCTTCCCACTGGCTCGGCACGTGGGGCAAGATCGGCAATGCTGGTGTACATTGTCCCTCATTTTGGGCCAGAAGAAGTGGGTCACCAGGCGGCTATAGGTTTTGTCTTGACCCAAGTGTCCTGCCAGGGGGACATCGTGGGCCAGGTTTAGCAGAAAGTCTCTAAAACGGAGGGGTACCACTAGGACTCGGCTGGCCCCCAGCTCCGCGATTCTTTGCTCACTGTACAGCAGATCATTGTCCCAGTAGACCCAGTGAGTTCCGGAGGTATCCCCTGCGCTTTGGGCTAGCGCTTGCTGGCGGAGTCCCTCGAGGGAGGGACAGGTCTTTTGTTCTTGGCGAAATTGTTCTTGCGTGGGCCCCCCCTCTTGAGGCCACTGGTCGAGGTTAGCGAGGTCTGGAGGTTGAGCTGGTTCGGGGGGGACGTCACGGTCGGTGGTTTCGGCGGGGGCGACCGGAGGCGGTGGCGCCGGCCATTCGAGTTCCTCTGGGCGGGTGTTGGCACGGGCGGTCATGGACCGGGTGGTGACGCACGCCCAGTCCGGGACGCCCAGCATCCCCAGGTGCTCTTTTCGTTCGACTGCTGCCCATGGAGAGCTTTCCAGGTCATTACCCAGGAGGCAGTCTACGGGGGCATCATCTCGGACCGTCACCTTCAACATGCCGGAGACCCCTCCCCATTCGAAGGGGACGCAGGCCATCCGACACAGACTTTCGGAGTTATCGGCTGAACGTACAGGGCAGAGAATGTTTGGTAAGTATTGTTCGGGGGTCACCAGGTGACAGCGGACGGCTGTTACACTGGCCCCAGTGTCACGAAGGGCTTCAGCCCGGCGTCCATTGATGCCCACCCATTGGCTGTACTTCTGGGTATTAGCGGGTAGGGGGACCCGCGGGACCATGTCTCTCCCCCCTAGGCAGGCGAGAGCCATGGCGGCTGGCTCCCATTCTTGGTGTTCCTGTTCATATTCTTCTTGTTCCTCTGAGATCCGTTCCTCCCCCAGAGCAGCAGCGGCTACTTGGCGGGGTCTTGGGCTCTGGTACTGGGGGCAGTTTGGGTCGTTTGCATAGTGTCCGACTCGTTGACATCGATGGCAGGTAACATTGGCTCGATGTCCCGGTCGCGCTGGGGTGCTGCCCCGGTTGGCCGGGGGGGTGGGGCTGGTAGTGGGGGTGACCGGAGCGTTGCTTCTTCCGCGTCCTTGGCCTCCACCTCCTCGGGGACGGTGCTGACCATTGTTGTTCCGGTTCTGTTCGGAGGACCCATTTCGACTCACTCTGGTGATCTCCCACCGGTCTGCTTCGGCTGCGAGCTGCCGGGGATCCGTTAACTTGCTGTCGAGGAGGTGCTGGCGAAGTTCAATGAAGCAATTGTTCGACAGATGCTCCCATACCATAAGATTGAACAGTTGTTCGTAGGTTGTGACCTTGCTTCCTTTGATCCAGCCCTCGAAGGCTCGGCTAAAGTAATTGACATAGTCCACCCAAGTTGTACCTGGGATGCGGGTGCAGTCTCGGAACCTCTGACGGTACATCTCGGGTGTGAGGCCATAGCGGGTGAGGAGTGCAGCTTTCATATGGTCATAGGAGGTCATCTGCTGGTCCGGGAGTTGCAGCAGGGCGTCGCGGCCCTCATTGAGGAATCTCCCCCACAGACCGGCCCCCCAATCGCTTCTATCGATCCGGTGTGCAGTCATAGCGATTTCATAGGCCTTAAACCATTGCTGGATGTCGTCCTCTCGGAAGTATTCTCGAACGACATCCTTGGGGATGTGTACCTTCTTCTCTGTTGCCCCTGGAGTGTGGGGTTGCTCGGGCACCCCTGTTTCTTTATTCTGTTTGCGTAGGTCGATTTCAGCTAATTTCCGCTCATGTTCATATGCCAGTTTCTTTTGCTCGAGCTCCCTTTGTCTCTGTTTCTCCTCTCTTTCTTCTCGGAGACGCAGGTGCTCTAAGTTGATTTTCTGTTCGGCCAACTTTAGTTCAACGTCCATTTTGAGCCGGGCCATTTCCAGCTCGTGTAGTCGGGTTCTTTCTCGTTCCTGGATCTCGTCTGGCGAGAGACCCGTTCTTCGTTCTTCAGGGGCCATGGGGGTTTGTGCTGCGATGTCTTGATCGGGGGTTCCGGCAGCCCCGGTTTCTGCCCAAGATTCCAGGGCCTGCTTAAAGTCATCTTTGGTATTTAGTCCGGTGGTCGCGATACCTAATTCGATACAGAACTGTTTAAGTTCACGATGGCTGTACTCGCCCAATTTCTCCGTCTGGAATTTCTCCGTTGATCCGCTGTCTTTAGTTGACATCGTGATTCGCCGTGGGGTGAGCTACTCTCTGTACGGTTTATGCGGTGATTCGGATCCCGTCGCTGGCCACCAATGTTAGACGGACCGGGAGGGTCGGCCGAGGATACGGGGAGAGGTCTCCGGGGAGAGCCGTCTCCAGTGAATCGTACAGACAAGTAACTTCCCCCCCACAGACGGACACCACACAACGATAAAGTTCAACGATACTTTATAGACAATTCTTCAAGTACGGTAGAATGGTACAAGGAGGTCTGGACTCAGGGGTCCCCTCTATTCTGGTCTCTGTTTGGGAAAAGGGTAGCGGGACAGTCTTGTTACCAAAAAGATGGAAAATAGCTCTCAATCCTCGAGCTCGGTGGTGTAGATGAACGGGCCGCGGCGGAGCCAGCAGGTCCCGAGATGGATGAAGGAAGACGACGGTCCGCGGCAGAGCCAGCAGGTCCCGATGAAGGTGGTGGTTACAAACGGTCCGCGGCCACGCCAGCAGGTCCCGACGATGATGAAGGATAGGGTGGTTCCCAAAGCCGCGGCAGCGCCAGCAGGCAAGACGAGGGTGCACAAGACAGAGCTACGGCAGCGCCAGTAGTCCGTCAAGGATGAGTTCTTCTTTGCGTCTCTCGACTCCAAGATACAACTCCCGTCCTGCTCTGGAGCTGCCCCAGTTATAGGGCTGGTGTGCTTTGATGTCCGGACCCTCGCACTTGGAGGTCGGGAGGTCCGGGATGAGGGGGTTCAGACACCCAGCAGGGGGGTGGAGCCAGCGCCCGGGGAGGCGATGGGCGAGCGGCACTTGGCGGGGGAGAGCCATCGACACCTCCTGCTCCCATTGACTGACCAAGTAGCCCGCTCACCTCCTGGGTGGATGTTGGTGCCGGAATGTCTGAGGCCTGGCCAGGCCCAGGGTTGAGGTCGATCGGGGGCCAGGCGGCCTCGTGGTGGAGTGTCCAAGATGGCGCCCAGGATGGGCGCGCAGGCCGGTAGTGGGTCGGCCTACGCGGTCAACAGGTTCGAGTGTAGGGGTCCCTGCGGGGACGGTGGACGTGCAATGGTGGTGTGTGGTACTTGCGTGGCTGGTTCGGGCCTGGTTGGGCCGGGGGAGAGCGGCCCTTCATGTGGCCTGTCCAACATTAGGCCATCAACCCCTCCCCAGGAGAAGTTCACAACTGCCACACTATGGGAGGTAGTGGAGTTGCTGGCGTTGGTTACTAGGTAGCTCTCTCCTAGTACAATCTGTCCAGGGTCCACAAAGTCAGGTGTCACCATGGTGACACTGGCACATGTGTCCCTGTATGCTTGAGCCAGTTTCTCATTAATTAAGGGAGTCTGCCTATATTTGCCCAGGTTAGTGGGGCTTACTGCAGTGGGCAACTCAATGTCCACATCATACAGGAGAACTGCCTGTGTAGGGACTCTGACTAGGCCAGATCCTACTTCAATACCCAGGGTCAACCCAGCTACACCCTTGGACTGTGTTCCACCACTGCTTACTGTACTTGGGGTTGCAGTTGCTTTAGGAGCTGTAGTGGTGGGAACTGGATTTGCCTTGGTGCACTCACTGCCCCAGTGTGAAACTGATTTGCAGGTATTACACCAAGGTGTCTTTGGACCTTTGTTCTTCTTCTTCTTGTTACCATTTTGGGAACCACCCTCCTTACTATTAGTTTGGGGGCCTGAAGACTTCTGGTCTTTTTCTTTATCTTTCTGATTCTGGTTACCACCCTTCTGGTCTGTTTTCTTCTGGTCACCACCTTGGTTCTGGGGTTTCTGCTTAATCCTTGTTCTGACCCATTTGTCTGCCTTCTTTCCCAATTCTTGGGGAGAGGTCAGATCAGAGTCAATAAGGTATTGATGCAACAGCTGGTTTGTACAGTTATTAAGGATCTGTTCTCTCATCATAAGATTGTACAATCCTGTATAGTCTGAAACTTTACTTCCCTGCAACCAACCCTCCAAAGCCTTAGTGGCACACTCCACAAAATCAGTCCAGTCTTGAGTCTGTGCTTTTTGGGTGTCTCTGAACAACAACCTGTATTGCTCAGTGGTTAGGCCATACCCTTCAATAAGAGCACTCTTCAAAACAGAGTAGTTTTTGGCATCCTCAGGTCTAACTGTGAGGAGCCTGTCTCTCCCTTTCTCAGAAAAGGAGTACCACAAAATTGCAGCCCACTGATTCTCAGGAACCTGCTGTACCATGCAGGCTCTCTCAAGAGCAGTCATCCATTTGTGGATGTCATCCCCTTCTTTAAAGGGGGGCACAATTTTGGTCAGGTTTCTATTATCATAGGCCCTGTCTTTTTCTCTTGGAAAATTGCTGCCACCAGTGACATCTAAGCCACTTAATTTCTGCTCTCTTGCCAAGGCAAGTCTAGCTTGAGCCAAGGCTACCTCCTCCCTCTCTATCTGGAGTTTGACAGCCCTCATTCTGGCCCTATGCTCTAACTTTTGAGAAGCATTCATGCCTCTCTGTGATTCTCTGGAGGCACTAGAAACATGAGAGTCCCCTGAGGGAGATCTCACTCTTCTGTTGCCTGGGAGAATAACATGTTGGGTTCTGGGGAGGTGCTGGCCCTCTCCATTCCCCAGTAGGTCCAAGTTGGCCTGGCTAAGCCTGGCAACTGGAACCTGGCTACCCTGATCCTGAACTCCTAAGTCCTCAACATCTGAGTCCTCATCTAAGTCATCATCATCCTCCTCCTCCTGAGGGGGATCAGTTTCAGGGGGGTTCCCTCCACTTCCTGTGTCTAGGGAAGCTGCCTTTGCCTTGTCTAAGTCATCCTGTTCTAGGATTTCTACCAGGATTAGGCAGGTGGGGCTTCTGCCCCTTTTTAACCCTCTTGCTTTGCACAAGGCAATCAAGTCTCTGCGGGTTAGTTTGTCATATCCAAAAGTTGCCTGGGTAGGGTCAACTGTCACAGGAGCAGACCCTGAGGCTTTTCCTGTGTCAGACATGGTTACTAGTGAGTTGTAAGTGGTGCACTTACCTACACTAAGTGTTTTCCTACTGTACCTTGCTAGTTAGTTGTAGTCAGGGTGTGCTAATCCCTTCAACCTACAACTACTAAGTTCAGTAGAACTTAATATGCTAAGCTTTTGATTTTATATGTACCTAGAGGTACTTGATGTGATCTTTCAATTTGATATAAAGATTGCAATGGTAAAACAACAGCAAGCTCAAATCCGCACCGCTGCTCACCAATGTGAGAAGTTGGCCTGGTAGGGGATGTTTCCAATTCTGGAACCACCTACTACCTGACCAAACAATCCCTTATGGTGTCTGGTTGTAAGTCAACCTTATTAGACAAGCTATCCTAGGGGTAGCATGGACTAAGCAGCCTAAAGGCTTAACTTAAGAGGTCGTGTTAAGCGAGCTGTTTTACCACATACAATCCTGTAATACCAAATGAAAGGACACCACACAAGTATATATTATAAAAATATATGTGTTTATTACTAAAAACAATCCCCAGTATTCTTTATGAATAAAGGGGCACAAGCGTTAAATCAAAAGCACTGTTTAAACATACAAGTTGCACAATTATGGATGAGGGCGGGTGGCCACTCAAACCATATACTAAACAAGTGGTATAAGAGAGGCCACTCGAACAGTGGTTAGACCTAGGGCCTAGGGAATCGCTGGGAGCAGTCAGGACAAGCAATGCTGAAGTCGGGAATGGCCCTCCGGATTCGGGAGATGTGCGGAAAGCGCACGCATGCACCAATGTTAACCAATGGTGCGTAAAAGTCATAGAGTTAAAGTTTAAGGACACTTCCGCTGAACCTAGAGGAACAAAACTTAACACACAGACCCTAGAGGTGTGCACCAGTGTGGGAACACCGGCGGAGCAAAGTTACCTCACCCACAGGAAGTGGGTGCACAGGGTCGAAGTGGCGTCGGGTTTTGACACGCAGGCTCTTGGTGCTTGAAGCTGAAAGGGCTGCAGGCGGGTTAAAGATGAAGTGTCCGGTGGAGTCCAAGGGTGGGCTCAAGTTGTAGAGTACCTGAAAGCAGAGGGGACAGAGTCTGGGTCACTCAGCAGTGACCAGGGTGGAACCAGGACGGAACCAGGCAATGTCGGGCGCAATCAGGTGGTCGTCGAGGAGCTTCTTTCCGCTGTCACGTGGGCTCTGGGGCATCTGCGATGTCCAGGAGCAGGTCACGATCTGTCCCACGCAGGCTCTCACCGTCGGTGCAGTCGGCTTCAAGTTTGGAGCAAACAAGCCTTGGCAAGAGCAATCCACGCGGGATCGGAAGATTGCTTCTCACTCGGACCAGGAGGGTCAGAGTCGGGGCTCCTTTTCAGGGGAGCTGGTGTGGATCTGGAGCAACCAGATTCACGAGTCTTCTTTGTAGTTTCGTCGGCACAGGGACCACTAGCCAGCTGGCAAGTGACCGGGCCAACGCGGTGAGCCAAATAGAGCCAAAGGGCCCCACGCAGCACTCGTCGAGTGTGGAGGGCTGAACTTCGGCTCAGGAGCAGCTCAGGGTGGGGGCTTCTCAAACCCCGGTGCACAGCTTCGAGGGTCACTCGTGGGCTGCACGGTCAGCGTCTCGTGGTCAATTCAAGATGGCGTGCCCCACGCTTCCGGTCGCCTCCACGGGTCTCAGCTCTGCAGGGACTGTGGATCGGGCTGTTGGAAGGCAGGCAAGCTTGATCTCGTTGATCTCAGTCGCTCGAGTTCCGGCGGGAACTGCAACTAAGTAGACGTCGAGGGCTGGATGGTGCCTGCTGCTGCAGGGTGGTCACTCCTTGACCACAAGGGAGATTCTTCGGGCTTCCACGTTGAGATGGAGGGCGAAGGGTCCAGAATTGCGTTTCAAATGTTTCTTCCAGGAAATCTGATGTGCATTGGCACTGCTCCCACTCTTATTCCAATCTGGGGGGCGTGATTACCTGCTAGGTCCCCTCCTATGGGTGGGACCCAGGAAGTGGGTGGATACACCCCCTTCCTTTGATCCAGGCCGCCCTGGCACGAGGGCTGGAGTGCCCCAGAACCGGTTTGGCCGGATTATGCAAGGGGCAGCCTTGTGCGCCCCAGGCAGTGTCTGGTTTCTTTCAAACCTCCCTGCTACAATACACTATCTCCTGTCTGGAGGGCGGTGACACCCTCCTGTGACAGGAAACCCTTTGTCCAGGCCCCATTTGGTCGAGTTTCGGTCAACTGCAGGGGTCCAGACATTTGTCTGTGGCAGAGGCATCCATTTTGTGGATCTTAAGGTCTTTGGAGAAATTAACCGCATTTAGTAAAGGAACATGTCTTACCCCTCTAGAGGGGTGGAATGCCATCCCCGTCGCCAGAACTGGCGAGGGGATGGTATTCCAAATCGTATGACACCTTACACGACATGTTTTGATAAAGCCAAACCAAAGTTGCTAAATAACCGCGAGGATTATAAGGCACTTAATAGTATATGGTATGGCATTATCCTGAAACAGCTTAGGGATTTGTTCCCGACAGCTGCAGACAGGCTCAGCTCATGCTAGAGCTCCATCTCACATAAAACCACGCACTCAGCCTCCAGGATTGATGAGGCCTACTATAGGAGTGGCTCACAGGTTTACATGTGTCCAGATATAGGTTTAGATATAGATATACTATACCTAAGCAAGGGGTGTTTACACCACCTTACCCCAGCTGAGTGATCAGCCAGTTGTGTCAATTTAAGAACCAGCCAGGGGTGGCAAAAGATATGCTGCAGCCCCTGGTAGGCCTTGGTGGCCCCTATGCCCTGTGCACCTATAGTGCATTCTACAGGGGCTGACAAGGAGTCCATTTCCAATTGGTATGTGCCTATAGCACATGTGTCATTAATTTAGTGAGAGAACAGCAGGCTGGGGGTCTGATCAGCAGGCCCACAGCCTCAGTAGTCGAAAACCAGTGAAGCAAAAAGCAAAAATTTGGGGTGACCATAGGATAGCAGACCCTACTCTCCTACAAAGTGTTAGAAAGGCGACCCCGGGGGAGGCAGAAGATGTCTGACTGACCACCCCTAGGTCCACCTCTCCGTTAAGAAGTAGCCGAGCGTTACTGAGAGGCCTCCTGGGTGAGGGCCCTCTCCTAGGATCGCACAGCAGAGTAACCACACACTACAAATGGACACCACACCAGAGGTCGAGTTCGTAAGCTTTATCAGAAAATAAAGGTTGCTGGTTCTCAGCGATATGTACAAGCAGACCGAGGGGTCTGTAAAGTCTCGCAAGAGGGGATCAGGGTAGCGGGACAGTCTCGGTTGGGGAGTAGGAAGGGATACCTTGCGCACAGCTCTCAATTCTCGAGCCGGGGGTTCCGAGAGGTTGAGCCGCGGCAGCGCCAGCAGGCTCTTAAGATGGTTCGGCAAAAGTGGGCCGCGGCAGCGCCAGCAAGCTCCCAAGATGGTTCGGCAAAGGTGGGCCGCGGCAGCGCCAGCAGGCTCTCAAGATGGTTCGGCAAAGGTGGGCCGCGGCAGCGCCGGCAGGCTCCCAAGATGGTTCGGCAAAGGTGGGCCGCGGCAGCGCCTGCAGGCTCCCAAGATGGTTCGGCAAAGGTGGGCCGCGGCAGCGCCAGCAGGCTCTCAGGATGGTTCGGCAAAGGTGGGCCGTGGCAGCGCCAGCAGGCTCTCAGGATGGTTCGGCAAAGGTGGGCCGCGGCAGCGCCAGCAGGCTCTCAAGATGGTTCGGCAAAGGTGGGCCGCAGCAGCGCCAGCAGGCTCTCAAGCTCTCTTCAAGTTCCAGGAAAACGAGTTCTTCTGGGGTCGGCCGTAACAGAGTCAGCAGGGCTTTCCAGTCCAGGATACAACTGACGTCCTAATCCAGGGCTGGCCCAGATATAGGACTGGAGTCCTTTGATGTCCGGACCCTCGCGCCTGGGGGTCAGAGGGCCCGGGATGATGGTGTCCAGACACCCAGCAGGGGGGTGGAGCCAGCGCCCAGGGAGGCCGGAGGGCGATCGAAACCAGGTGTCCGGGGATGGCTGGAGGGCCATCGAAACACCCTTTTCTCCGGGATCTGTCGAGTGGCCACTCGACCACCTGGGTGGATCTTGGTGCCTCGATGTCTGGGCTGTGCTGAGGCCTGGGCCGGGGTCGAGGCCACGTGGCCGTGACGTGGTGGGCCCAAGATGGAGTCGGGCGCGGCCTCGTGCTTAGGTCGTGAGGGGCCCACGCTGGAGCCAGGTCGGTAGTGGGGGTCCGGGATGGTGGCCGGACCAGCAATGTGGGGGCGTGCAGTGTCGGGCAAAAGGGGCTGCCCGATGCTGGGTGGAGGGCCGATGTCGTCCTGGGCCCGCCATGCGGGAGGGGTAGGACCACGCCATGAGGCCGGGTCCAACAGGAAGCATTAGTGAATTCTTAATTTTCTGAGGGGGGTGGAACTTGGCAGGCCAGACTCTTTAATTACCTCTGAGGAGAAGTTGCTTTGTAAGTTGTGTGTTTTACTATGCATCCGTGACAGTATTCAGGTTCTAAACTGCTCTATGTACCTGATTGCCCCATACTGATAGCTACTTTTTCCCTATGTAGGAGTAGAGTCCCACTTAAAAGCTGGACATTAGAAAGGTTTAGTTCCCCCACACAAGCCAGTGGCTGGCTTTTGCTACTCCACTAACTGCTTGGGTAAGAGCTGGTTCCAGATTCCGGGCGAGAGACACCTAGCTTTCATCTCACGATGTTCTGTTGGCCATGGTGCATTACTGTAGGGTAACCCAACACAAATAGGTGTAGTGTACCCCTTTTCTAAAGGGCAGAGCAATGTAAGTCTCTTACGATTCCCTTCGATAAGAAAGGGAAACAAGCATTGGAAATGCAATAGGTCTCGGATTTATTTGAGTTAGAGCTAATGGCATTGTAAATGGCAATGTCTTTTAGCCATGTGTTATGGAGTGTATGCTTGTGGTGTGTAGTGGAATTATGTGGGTTGGATTGGAATTGTAGCAATGGTGGCATGCTGCATTTTGAATGAATATGTTTAAAAGTGAAGTGCACCATACTGCGATTGCTACAATAGTTAACTGTGGATGTGTTAACAATTGATGTGTGCACTGATGGCTGGTGGCGTATGTGCCTGTAGAAATTGTGCACTGATGGCTGATGGTGTGTGTGCTTGGTGGAAGCGTGCACTGCCGGCTGGAGGTGTGTGTGCCTTGTGGAAGCGTGCACTGATGGCTGGTGGTGTGTGTGCCTGGTGAAAGTGTGCACTGACGTCTGGTGTTGTGTGGCTGGTGGAAGCCTGCACTGACGGCTGATGGTGTTTGTGCCCAGTGAAACCATGCCCGGTGAAAGTGTGCAGTGATGGCTAGTGGTGTGTGTGTGTGGTTGTGTGTGTGTGGTGGTGTGTGTGGTGGTGAGAGTGGTGTGTGTGTGTGGTGTGTGTGTGGTCTTATGTGTGTGGTCTTATGTGTGTGGTGGACAGTCACACTGCACTCACTCTGCAGTCACACTGCAGTCACTCACTCTGCACTCACACTGCAGTCACTCACTCTGCACTCACTCTGCACTCACTCTGCAGTCACACTCACTCTGCACTCACTCTTCACTCACTCTGCACTCACACTGCACTCACACTGCACTCACAATGCACTCACACTGCACTCACTATCACACTTACTCTGCACTCAGACTCACTCTGCACTCAGACTCACTCTGCACTCACACTCAATCTGCACTCACTCTGCACTCACTGTCACTCTTGCACTCACTCTGCACTCACTGTTACTCTCGCACTCACTCTGCACTCACAGTCACTCTCACACTCACTCTGCACTCACAGTCACTCTTGCACTCACTCTGCACTCAGTCACTCTTGCACTCACCCTGCACTCACAGTCAATCTTGCACTCACTCTGCACTCAGTCAGTCTCGCACTTACTCTGCACTCACTCTGCACTCACTGCACTCACAGTCACTCTTGCACTCACTCTGCACTCAGAGGCACTCTCGCACTCACTCTGCACTAACTCTGCACTCACTGTCACTCTGCACTCACTGTCACTCTGCACTTACTCTGCACTCACTGTCACTCTGCACTCACTGTCACTCTTGCACTCTGCACTCACTGTCACTCTCGCATTCACTCTGCACTCACTGTCACTCTTGCACTCACTCTGCACTCTCGCACTCATTCTGCACTCACTGTTACTCTCGCACTCACTCTGCACTCACTGTCACTCTCGCACTCACTCTGCACTCACTGTTGCTCTCGCACTCACTCTGCACTCACTGTCACTCTGCACTCACTCTGCATTCACTGTCACTCTGCACTCACTCTGCACTCTCGCACTCACTCTGCACTCACTGTCGCTCTCGCACTCACTCTGCACTCACTGTCGCTCTTGCACTCACTCTGCACTCACTGTTGCTCTCGCACTCACTCTGCACTCACTGTCACTCTCGCACTCACTCTGCACTCACTCTGTACTCACTGTCACTCTCGCACTCACTCTGCATTCATTGTCACTCTGCACTCACTCTGCACTCACTGTCACTCTGCACTCACTCTGCACTCTTGCACTCACTCTGCACTCACTGTGTAGTGTAGTTCCTATTATCCCAATAGGCTCTGCGCATTGGAATAATACCTTCAATAGTATAGGCCTAGACCAGAAATTAACTAGGTCTACTACTGTCGAAATTAGACTTAAAGTTTTGGGTTTGCCAGCTAGCTCAGAGTTCACTAGAAACTTTCTCGACTAGGCAAGGAGGAGTTGAACCTCCCTGGATAGACAAGAAGGGATTTAGTTTCTGACAACCATAGAACATGACAACTTTGCTCTCCCCTAATCAAGAGTGTATCTCTAGAGTCGTGTGAAAACAAAAGACGACTTATTTTACTCAGTCAGTACGTGCATTCTTAGTCTCACCAGATTGTAGAGAAAAGGAAGAGACGGGCGTGTTCAATAAAAGATGTTATTTATTGATCAGTCTCTTTTCTCTTACAAGAGAAATGGATCGATATTATTGCAATACTTATGGTTAAGTAAAGTGCATACATTAAAAGCAGAAGTATAAAATAATACTGTAAAAACATTGATATGGTTTCTAAGCCATATGATGGTTTAAAATGGATAAAATAGATACATACACATATACCTTTGACTAATCGTACTCAACTGGTGTTTCTAACTACGCCTACCCCAGATGTACCTGACCTAAGCCTAATACGTGGGCGGGAGTAGAAAGTAGCAGTTTAAGTTAAGTTTGTTTTGCCAAGTGACTGACTCAAGAATTCTCTGTGAGGGGTTATTCAGTTCTGTACCTGGAATCTAGGATGAATGAGGGATGGTATCTCTCGTCTCTGGTCTCGATATTCCAGGCTGCCTGCGAGGGCTACCCGGAAGCGCCGGAGCTGGATTTCTCGGCAGGAGAAAGCAGCGTCTCGTTCTCAGCGCGTCAGGAAGGCGGGGCTGCGCCAGCGGGGTCTGCTCTGCTCTGGGCTTCGGCAAGTCTGGCTGCTCCGATCTCGTCACCACCGCGTGTGTTTGCATAGGGCAATATCGGTAATATTTATACCTTTAAGGTGCCGAGATTGACGTAAGGATGGACATAGATACGTCAATAAGGATGTCATACGACCTGGTCGTTAGCACATTCTTTTGCTGAAGTTCTCGGTGAAATCAAAACAATTGCCGCAGGGTTTTTCCCAGGTCTGTCATAGGTTTGATTTGTTTTGAGAACTCCGTATGCCTTATCAGGGGCTGGAGGAATATCGCTTGTCTAATTAGATGGCAAGCGTTATGACCTAATCAGATAACACATTCCTGTGCCGTAGTGTGGCTTAATCAGATAACGGTTTCTGCATCATGGGGGTTTTCTGCCTCATGGGATGGCTGCTAGTTAACTTGTTAACCAGAATATGGTCAGGAATAGGGGGATCGATACAGAACCTATAGGAATACATCACACCCACTCCACGCTAACTATGGACATATTTACGAATCTATGCATAGTAAAACATACTGTAGAGTATCGTGTATACCTTACCACCCCAAAATACATAAATGCATTTTGAATTTTATCAAATATACGGAAAAAACAGTCACATGTATTATATGCACTCAAGCTGTAGAACAACGCTAAAGTAATCACGCATATCTATACATTATCACTAATTTGTATATGAGAATTTACACATGAAATGGCTCTTAATACAGAAAAAAGGTTCGAGACCATTCCATCACAAAATAAAATAATTATGAACATACCAGCGGGCAGCTAATGTCTATAAAGTATCTAAAAATAGAAATTTTAGTTCTCTAAGAATAGTTCTTACTTTAAGCAGAAGATAAGTGTCCCGAAAAATATGTAGAAATATTTTGGGGCTGCTGAAAAAAATTGCTGTCCGTGAACTGGAGGGAAAATTGTTCATGGTATTTTGCTATTCTAGTTGAAGGCCAAATTCAGGGAACGCCGTGTGCGAGCTTGCTCAAAAGTCTCTATTTCTGCTCTGGTGAGAACATCATATCATTTAGACTGTCGAAAAAGCTGTCAACAGCTTCCTGGGAGAGTTCCACTAACTCGGAAAAAGATGTAACCATGCATTCGTGCGCATGATTGTCTCCATTGACGTTTTGATTAGAATTGCTGACAGAAGGTTTACCTGATCAATGCTGCTTTCATCTTGAACTTCACTACCCCTTAATCGTAGTGGTGAAGCTTCCACGAATGCCGTCATCAGGATTGGTAGCCGTTGAGGGCAGCACAAAGCATGAGCCTTTATTGGACTCAACAATGTTTCTGCATCCATTGGCGCATCTGATTGTAGCGTCAGACAGGTGTCTAACACGCATTCTTCTCCACATAGCAAGCACCTTAATACAGGTAAAACACATCGTTGCCACATTGGTCGAAATGAAAGAAACCAAGTCATGTTCAGGTCTCTAAGCCGGGATAGTCCCAGGATTTTTGATATCCGGTCCCGGTATCCAATGGCTAGGATTGTTTCTTCCCTTGTCGCAGGTGTTTTGTCTGTGACATGGTTTGCCATAACGAAATATAAGGACTAGGAATAGGATTCCTGCAATTAGTCCCAAAATGAGGGGAAGTCCGCCAAAAATCGAATGGACGAAATCTGGAAAAATACCCAGTATGGCTTTGAATGGTGTTAATGCCATCGAAAATACTGTCTTAAATACTTTTGAGACTCCACTGGTATCAGAAATATTTAAGATTTCATTCAGGATTTCTGCGAAATGTATGGGGAAATTAGTTGATAACAATGAGTGAATCTCTGCAGTCGTCCTTGCGACTAGGAGATCATACGTTTCTTTTGATGACGTGAGCCTGGTCGGCGTCTGAAGAAGCACTGTTTTCATTCTGCTTAAAGTATCTATTCGAATAGAAGTAATTTTCAAGTTGGGCCATGCCCTTGCCTCTCTGTCTGGAAGGGAGCTGGGGAACAATAAGCGTCCACAGCACTTGACCTTCGCAGTATTAGTATCTGTGGGCCAGATCAACCACTTTTTCCAATCAGGATGTGTTCTGTTTTGGTTTAATACATAATTTACGTCTATCTCTTCATCTGTAGAGCTATTGCTGTTAATTGTTGGTTTTGGAATAGACGGTTTATTTAAGCCTTTGATTTTGGCTAGGCCAAGACAGGTAGTTTGTTGAACAGTGTCATTTAAAAATATAATTTGTTCTGGGATCATGCAGGCTCTAAACAAAGATTCTATACCCTGTACTTGCCATTCTTTTGTACCCCAAACACTCTTTACTTCAACATTTTTGTCCCAATAATCAAAACCAAAAGTATTCATTTGTTCAAAGAATGAGTCTGAATATATCAATTTCGTGTTTGTTATCATGGTCTTTGTCCCTGTCTTATTTGACAATTTGAAATAAAATGTTTCAGCATTACTTGAGTTGAAACCTGAAAAGTATGAATATTTGTCATAAATGGTTCTTGAGCTTCCTTTTGGAGCGGTTGCACAATGTTCCCATTGATTATAATTTAAAACATTTCTAGGTTGTGCAGATCTATGTAGAAAATGGTTACCATAGTGGTTATAACAGTACATACTATCATAATTTGTCGAACCCTGCAAATAATCATGTTTGGTAAATTTAGCAGACATCACTAAGTCAGACATCATATTATTTATACTTTCAAAGTCCCAATCATCAGCAAATGAGCTTGGTTTTACAAAGTCACTCAACGAGATCTTAATTTGGTGTGGATATTTCAGGATTTCAACCGGACCATAAATTTCGTAGTCAGTGTTGTCCCATGCTACCCCACCCGGTATAGGATTGGCTGTGAAGTTGACTGAAGAAAGTTCTCTTTTCTCGACGTGTGAAGATGTGTGTGGGCTGAGGATCAAGTTGATTTTCTGACTTGCTGTGTCCATTTTAGCATATTTTCCCTCAATGAAGCGTCCCAAAGTTAGTACCATGATGAGCTAAAGTGTGAGGATAAATGCACCAAAACCCACCCAAAATTCAATCCATGGAGAAATCAGATATGTTTCTTTCAGTTGTTTCAAAAGTACTTTAACTTTATCTTTAAAGGTTTTTGTTGATGGCTGTGTTTTTGATTCAGTGAAGCCTTCAGAGGAATCATCGAAGTTTATGAAGTAGCCGGATGCAGTTCTGTCAATTGTTCCAATTGTTTCAGGATTACTGTTTCTTGCATAGTCGTTTGTTACTTCATTATAGATTGGTGTGTCTCTGCTAAATGTTTTTATTTGGGTTTTCAGAGGTCTAAGTTCCATTGCATTGTTGCATAGTCCTTGTTGTAGTTCTGTAGGCGTTTCGAATGTGATTAGCCTCTTAGATTGAACCTCTGTGTTTGTAGCAAATCTTGGTGTTCTACTACTTTTCGGGAGTCCACTTGGCCTACTATTTGTTATCGGCCACATGATTGTGGTTTTACCAGGTCGATGGATACAACTCGGTTCTCCTTTTTACCAGCAAGCGGCGGTAGTACAACTGATCTTGTCCCGTTGATAGACAAGACAGGAACTGCTTTTCTGTAAGAAGGCCCAAATTCCTTCTTTACCGCGATCTTTTCTCTGACTAGATCCCCGACTTTTGGAATCCAGACAGGTCTTGCTGGGACAGGTGGTTGTTGGCTGCTGTTTCAACTTTATGTTGCTCAGGTCTTTTCTTGTTTCGTTTAAGTCCTGCAAAATAGCCAAACGATCTTTGATATCAAAGCATTTTTCCTTCACCACTGAAGTCTGACTGTCGAGGTCTAAGACTAACATCCTAGTTCCAAACAATAATTCGTACGGACTGAATCCCTTCAGAGAATTTCTTGGCAGGTTATTTAGACTACGTTGGACACTTATTAGATGTTTGACCCACCCAGCCCCCGAACCTAATACCTTTGCCGTTATAGATTGCTTTATGTCACGGTTTTTTCTTTCAACAATTCCGTTCCCCTCAGGGTGAAATGGACAAGAGTACCGCAATGTAACGCCCATGCTGACCATGGCCTCCTTATAAGCTCTAGAGCTAAAAGCAGGACCATGGTCCGAATGCAGCATGCCAATTGCGTATGTGCCGATAAAGACTCGCAAATCTTTTATAACAGTTCTGGCGTCAGCCGTTCGCTGGGGCCACATCCATATGAATCTCGTGCATGAGTCCACTGCAACCAAGATATATTTATAGTTACCATCCCTTTGTAAGGGACCACAGTGGTCTAGGTAAACACAGGCTAATGGTTTATCCGAGATTAGAAGGGGCGTCTGCGCTGGACGTCTCACCGTTGATACTTTCATTCTTTGACATATTTCACATTCTAAAACATAGTTCCTTGTTTGTCTTCTCATTTGTGGCCACCAGTATCTCTGTTTTAATAATGATACTGTGGCTGAGACGCCAGCATGTATAGAAGCAAGCCCTTCGTGTGCCGCTATTATCAGTCCTAACCTATGTTCCATGTTTGGAATTGCCCTATCCCCCACTCCAGGGATTCGAGCAAAAGGAACATTGTTTGCATCAGTTATGTATGAATATTTTACTGGAAAGCCTTTCGGGAGTGTTTCTATCGAATCCTTTTCTGTAGCGCTGACAGCCTGTAATATTTCGCTGTCTATTTTTGTTTTTGACCGTGTGATGGCAGCTACGGAAGCCGTTTTAGTTGCTACCGCTGTGGCTGTCTCAGCCAATGAATTCCCTGCAACGTGAACGCCATCACGCTGATGACTCAGTGAGTGTGTCACGTGAGTCTTTGGTAGTTCTTTTTGTAAAAGAGCTATTTGTTCCCAAAGCAGTTTCTGCTTTATTGTTGCATCTGTGTCATCTTTGTAACCGTTTTGAATCCATATCTGCAAATCGTTGTTATATGATTTGATGCAGTAATATGAATCGGACACTATGAGTGTCGGGAATTCGCGATCCGCATTATCTAGCGTCATTTTCAATGCCAGTAGTTCAGCTCGCTGAGCTGTACAATCTCCTAGAGATTGTGTCTTAGTGATAGCTGGTTTGAATTTTCCTTAGTGCCAGCGACCTTTAACAATCGCGCACGCAGCACTGTAAGCTTGTTTACCCCCTACTGCGGGTTGTGCTGATCCGTCTGTATATATTATACAGCCGTAATGTTCTAGAGGCAGAATTTCGGTCGGCGGAGGACATTTGTTAGACGGGGACCTGGAGGGTCGGCCGAGCACAGTGATCGCACAGACAGGTAACTTCCCCCCCACAGATGGACACCACACAAAGCTTATGGTAACACCTTTTATAGGCACTTCGGGTAGTAGAGTGGTACGATACAGGGCGATCAGGACACGATGATCCTCTCAATTCTAGTCTCTAGTAAGGGAAGGGGGTAGCGGGACAGTCTTGGTACCCACGGGTACGGGTGGGTAACGGTGTTAGCTCACAATCCTCGAGCTCGGTGTTCGGAGGGGTCAGACCGCGGCAGCGCCTGCAGGTCCCGAAGAGGTCGTAGGTGGCACGGGCCGCGGCAGCGCCAGCAGGTCCCAACGAGGATGAAGGTTACAACGGGCCGCGGCAGCGCCAGCAGGTCCCACGAGGATGCAGGTTGCAACGGGCCGCGGCAGCGCCAGCAGGTCCCACGAGGATGAAGGTTACAACGGGCCGCGGCAGCGCCAGCAGGTCCCACGAGAATGCAGGTTGCAGAGGGCCGCGGCAGCGCCAGCAGGTCCCACGAGGATGAAGGTTGCAGAGGGCCGCGGCAGCGCCAGCAGGTCCCACGAGGATGAAGGTTGCAGAGGGCCGCGGCAGCGCCAGCAGGCAGGACAATAGTTCACAAGGCAGGGCTGTGGCAGCGCCAACAGTCCGTCAAGGATGAGTTCGTCGCGGTGTCTCTCGACTCCAGGATACAACTGCCTTCCTGTCCTGGGGCTGCCTCAGTTATAGGTCTGGCGCCCTTTGATGTCCGGACCCTCGCTCTTGGAGGTCGGGAGGTCTGGGATGAGGGAGTCCAGACACCCAGCAGGGGGGTGGAGCCAGCGCCCGAGGAGGCTGGGGGTGCTCGGCACCTGGCGGGGGAGAGCCATCGACACTTCGTACTCCCATTGACCTGCCAAGTGGGCCGTTCACCTCCTGGGTGGAGGGTGGTGCCGGGATGTCGGGGCCTGGCCAGGCCCAGTGTTGGGGTCGGGCTGAGGCCGCACGGCCGCGTGGTGCCGTGTCCAAGATGGCGGCTGGGCCGGGCAATGGTGCTGACGGTGGCCCGGGCCCTGTCCTGCGGGGAGGGAGCGAGCCCTTCATGTGGCCTGTCCAACATGCGTCCCCCCCAGCTGAAGGCGGGGAGAGTCACCCATCTTCTTGGGGACTTTCCTCGTCGAGGCGGAAAAAGCGGGACAGGCCATCCGCGTTGGCGTGGTCTTGGCCGGGTCGATGTTCCACAGTGAAGTCCATCCCCTGCAGGGAGATGGACCAACGTAGTAGTTTCGGGTTTTCCCCCCGCATCTGCATGAGCCATTGCAGGGGTCGATGATCGGTCTGGACCCGGAAGTGGGTGCCGAAGAGATAAGGCCGGAGCTTTTTGAGGGCCCACACCACGGCGAAGGCCTCCCTCTCGATGGTGCTCCAGCGTCGTTCTCGGGCCAGGAGCCGTCTGCTGATGAAAGCCACTGGCTGGTCAAGTCCTTCGGGGTCCAGCTGGGAAAGGACTGCCCCAACGCCATGGTCGGAGGCATCTGTTTGGACGATAAATTCCCGGCTGTAGTCGGGGGCCTGGAGCACCGGGGCGGAGCACATGGCGGCCTTCAGCTTCTCGAAGGCTGCTTGACAGTCTGGGGTCCAGTTGACCTCCTTTGGTTGGTTTTTGGAGGTGAGTTCCGTGAGGGGCCCTACGATGCTGCCATAGTCCCTCACGAACCGTCGGTAGTAGCCTGTGAGTCCCAAGAAGGCGCGGACCTCGGTCTGGGTGATGGGGGACTGCCACGACTGGATGGCAGCGATCTTGAGTTGCAGAGGGGCCACCAGACCGCTTCCCACCTGGTGCCCGAGATAGGTCACGGACCCCTGGCCAATTTGGCATTTGCTGGCCTTGATCGTGAGGCCAGCTCGTTGGAGGGCCTGTAGCACCTCTCGGAGGTGGTGGAGGTGGTCGGACCAGTGGTGGCTGTACACAGCGATATCGTCCAGGTAGGCGGCGCTGAATCCTTCGAGTCCTGCCAGGACCTGGTTTACTAGCCGCTGAAAGGTTGCTGGGGCATTCTTCATGCCGAATGGCATGACCTTGAAGTGATAGTGGCCATCCGGGGTAGAGAATGCAGATCGTTCTTGGGCCCGGGGTGTGAGACCGATCTGCCAGTAGCCCGCTGTCAGGTCGAAGATGCTGAGGTAGCGGGCAGCTCCCATGCGGTCGATTAGTTCATCGGCTCGGGGGATGGGGTGTGCGTCTGTTCTGGTGACCGCATTCAAGCCCCGGTAGTCGACGCAGAACCGGAGCTCCGGCGTGGCGCCGGGGGCGGCCGCTTTGGGGACCAGTACCACTGGGCTGGCCCAGGGGCTGTCTGAGGGCTCGATGATCCCGAGGGTGAGCATCTTGGCCACCTCCTCTTGGATGCAGGCCCGTACCCGATCTGGTACGCGGTAGGCCCGATGGCGGATAGGGGGACTGTCCCCAGTGTCCACGTCGTGTAAGCACCAGGGGGTGACCCCTGGGGTGAGGGAGAACAGGGTGGAGAACTGGAGCAGGAGGACTCGGCAGTCTTGGCGCTGTTCCAGGGTGAGGGCCTCCGAGAGTCGGACCCCGTCCACGGAGCCGTCTTTCTCCCGTGACCGTAGGAGGTCAGGAAGGGGTTCGGAGTCCTCCTCGGTTCCATTGTCGGTTGCCATCAGGAGACTGAGTTCGGAGCGTACAAAGTGGGGTTTCAGTCTATTAGCGTGGAGGACCCGGAGAGGGTTTCGGGAAGATTCCATATCGATGAGATAGGTGACAGGGCTCTTGCGCTCGATTACTTTGAAGGGCCCCGTCCATTTGTCTTGCAGGGCGCATGGTTCGGTGGGAGACATTACCCACACTTGTTGGCCGGGTTCAAATTCGATGGAGGATGCATTTTGATCGTACCACCTTTTCATGTCCTCCTGACTGGCCTCCAGGTTTGCTTTTGCCATCTCTCTGAACCTTCTGGTCTGGTTGCGGAGGGTTAGGAGGTACTTGAAAACATCTGGAGTGTTCTTTAGAGGGGGCATTTCCCAGCCTTCTTTGACTAGGCTGAGCGGGCCTCGCACCGGGTGTCCATACAAGAGTTCGAAAGGGCTGAAGCCGAGGGACTTCTGGGGGACTTCTCGGTAGGCAAAGAGAAGGCACGGTAGTAGCACATCCCACTGGCGACGGAGGGGCTCTTCCAACCCCCCAATCATCCCTTTGAGCGTGCGGTTGAACCGCTCAACCAGTCCGTTCCCTTGAGGGTGATAGGGGGTCGTGAATCGGTAGGTGACCCCACACTGATGCCAGAGGGACTTCATGTATTTTGAGATAAAGTTCGTACCCCTGTCGCTGACGACTTCCCGGGGGAAGCCCACTCGAGAGAAGATCCCCATCAAGGCTCGACCCACTACTGGGGCTGTTATCGTACGAAGGGGGACCGCCTCAGGATAGCGGGTGGCGTGATCCACCAGGACCAGGATGAAGCGATGTCCCTGTGCTGTTCGGGGGTCCAGGGGCCCCACAATGTCTATTCCCACCCTTTCAAACGGGGTGGTCACCACGGGGAATGGTTGTAGGGGTGCCTTGAGTTTGCGGCCGCTCTTCCCACTGGCCTGGCAGGTCGGGCAGGACCGGCAATGGTTGGATACGTCATTTCTCATTTTGGGCCAAAAAAAGTGAGTCACCAGGCGGTGGTAGGTCTTGTCTTGGCCCAGGTGCCCGGCCAGGGGGACATCATGGGCTAGGTTCAACAGGAAGTCTCTGAAGTGGAGGGGCACCACCAGCACTCGCCCGGCCCCCAGTTCTGCGATTTTCTGTTCGCTGTACAAGAGATCATTGTCCCAATAAACCCAGTGGGCCCCGGTGGTGTCTCCTTGGCTCTGGGCGAGCGCTTGCTGTCGCAATCCCTCGAGGGAGGGGCAGGTCTTTTGCTCCTGCCGGAATTGTTCCTGGGTGGGCCCCCCTTCTTGACGCCACTGAGCCAGGTCGGGAAGCTCGGGGGGCTGTGTGGACCCCTCTGGGGTGGGGTCCGGGTGGTCGGTCTGGAGGAAGTCTTCTTCTGGAGTGATCGAGGGCGGAGGTGCTGCCCCTTCTGGTTCTTCTGGTCTAGGGATGGTGCGGGTGGCCATGGACCGGGTGGTTACGCACGCCCAGTCCGGGAGACCCAACATCCCCAGATGCTCTCTTCTTTCCACAGCGGCCCACGGGGAGCTCTCGAGATCGTTCCCCAGGAGGCAGTCTACGGGGGCATCGTCACGGACAGTTACTTTCAGCATGCCGGACACTCCTCCCCATTCGAAGGGGACGCAGGCCATCCGACACAGGCTCTCCGAGTTATCTGCCGATCGGACGGGGCAAAGTACGTTTGGTAGGATTTGTTCTGGGGTCACCAGGTGACAGCGGACGGCCGTCACACTGGCCCCGGTGTCACGCAGGGCCTCGGCCTTGCGCCCATTGATGCTCACCCATTGGCTGTACTTCCGAGTGTTGGCGGGCAGGGGAGTCCGCGGGACCATGTCTCTTCCTCCTAGGCATGCCAGGGTCATGGCGGCGGGTTCCCACTCGAACTGCTCCGACTCATAGGTCTCCGTGTCTTCGGAGACTTGTTCTTCTCCCAGGGCGGCGGCCGCCATCTGGCGGGGCCCGGGGGCCTGGTTCTTCGGGCAGGTCGGGTCACTGGCATAGTGGCCGACTCGCTGGCATCGATGACACGTCACGTTAGCTCGGAACCCCGGGCGCATCGGGGGGTTTCCCCGGCCTGCTGGGGCCGGGGTGGCGTTAGTGGGTGCGGCCGGGGCGGCGTCTCTGCCCCGGCCCGGGCCTCCTCCTCCTCCTCGGGGACGATGGTGACCTTGGTTGGTTCTGTTCTGCTCGTTCGGCCCACTCCGGGCCACTCGGGTGCTCTCCCACCGGTCAGCCTCGGTGGCGAGCTGCCGGGGTTCAGTCAATTTACTGTCGAGGAGGTGCTGCCTGAGCTCGACAAAGCAGTTGTTGGAGAGGTGCTCCCACACAATGAGATTGAAGAGTTGTTCGTAAGTGGTTACGTTGTTACCCTTGATCCACCCCTCGAAGGCTCGGCTGAAATAGTTCACGTATTCCAACCACGTCGTACCTGGGATCCTGGTGCAGTTGCGGAACCTCTGGCGGTACATTTCGGGTGTAAGTCCATATCGACTGAGGAGGGCGGCCTTCATGTGGTCATAGGACGTCATTTGATGGTCCGGAAGCTGCAGCAGGGCATCACGACCCTCGTTGACGAATCTCCCCCATAGACCGGCTCCCCAGTCACTTCGAGCGACCTGGTGGGCGGTCATGGCAATCTCATAGGCTTTGAACCACTGCTGTATGTCGTCGTTCCGGTGATATTCTCGGACCACATCCTTGGGGATGTGGACCTTCTGCTCGGTAGGACCCGGGGAGTGCGGTTGCTCGGGCACCCCTAGGTTTTTGTTCAGTTTGCGCATTTCTATCTCCGCTAGTTTGCACTCGTGCTCGTATGCCAGTCTTTTTTCTTCGAGGTCTCTCTGTCTCTGTTTTTCCTCTCGCTCTTCTCTGAGCCGTAAGTGTTCTAAGTTTATTTTTTGTTCCGCCAGTTTCAATTCTCCGTCTAATCTGAGTCGTGCCAAGTCTAACTCGTGTAATCTATTTTTTTCCCGCTCTTGGATCTCTTCATGGGAGGGGCCTGTTCTCCGTTCCTCCGTCCGGGTGGTGTTGACTTCCGGGGCTGCGGGGTCCCGGGGGGTTGCGGTATTTGTCTCTGTCCAGGCCTCTAGGGCGTTTTTGAAGTCTTCTTTTGTGCTTAGCCCGGTGGTAGCAATGCCTAAGTCCATGCAAAATTGTTTGAGCTCTCGGTGGTTGTATTCTTCCAGCTTTTCCATCTGGAACTTCTCCGCCGATCCGCTCTCTTTGGTCGTCATTGTGGTTTTAGTCGTAGGGTGAGTTACTGTCTGTACGGTACGCGTTGGTTCGGATCGCGCCGCTAGCCACCAATGTTAGACGGGGACCTGGAGGGTCGGCCGAGCACAGTGATCGCACAGACAGGTAACTTCCCCCCCACAGATGGACACCACACAAAGCTTATGGTAACACCTTTTATAGGCACTTCGGGTAGTAGAGTGGTACGATACAGGGCGATCAGGACACGATGATCCTCTCAATTCTAGTCTCTAGTAAGGGAAGGGGGTAGCGGGACAGTCTTGGTACCCACGGGTACGGGTGGGTAACGGTGTTAGCTCACAATCCTCGAGCTCGGTGTTCGGAGGGGTCAGACCGCGGCAGCGCCTGCAGGTCCCGAAGAGGTCGTAGGTGGCACGGGCCGCGGCAGCGCCAGCAGGTCCCAACGAGGATGAAGGTTACAACGGGCCGCGGCAGCGCCAGCAGGTCCCACGAGGATGCAGGTTGCAACGGGCCGCGGCAGCGCCAGCAGGTCCCACGAGGATGAAGGTTACAACGGGCCGCGGCAGCGCCAGCAGGTCCCACGAGAATGCAGGTTGCAGAGGGCCGCGGCAGCGCCAGCAGGTCCCACGAGGATGAAGGTTGCAGAGGGCCGCGGCAGCGCCAGCAGGTCCCACGAGGATGAAGGTTGCAGAGGGCCGCGGCAGCGCCAGCAGGCAGGACAATAGTTCACAAGGCAGGGCTGTGGCAGCGCCAACAGTCCGTCAAGGATGAGTTCGTCGCGGTGTCTCTCGACTCCAGGATACAACTGCCTTCCTGTCCTGGGGCTGCCTCAGTTATAGGTCTGGCGCCCTTTGATGTCCGGACCCTCGCTCTTGGAGGTCGGGAGGTCTGGGATGAGGGAGTCCAGACACCCAGCAGGGGGGTGGAGCCAGCGCCCGAGGAGGCTGGGGGTGCTCGGCACCTGGCGGGGGAGAGCCATCGACACTTCGTACTCCCATTGACCTGCCAAGTGGGCCGTTCACCTCCTGGGTGGAGGGTGGTGCCGGGATGTCGGGGCCTGGCCAGGCCCAGTGTTGGGGTCGGGCTGAGGCCGCACGGCCGCGTGGTGCCGTGTCCAAGATGGGGGCTGGGCCGGGCAATGGTGCTGACGGTGGCCCGGGCCCTGTCCTGCGGGGAGGGAGCGAGCCCTTCATGTGGCCTGTCCAACAACATTCAAATTCATATTGGAGAAATTCTTATGTTTTTAAGTTAGGATCAAATTTGTATGCCACGTCTGTTGCAGCAAGAGAATTAGCCCATTGTATCCATCTCGGATGGAGCGCTTTAGCATTTGGAATGCTTGCTTTTGTTACAGCCTCTAGGGCTGGTATTGGTGTCACGATTATTATTTGTTTACCTTGTGCCAGGGCTCGTTCTTTTGCTATAGCTGTCTGTGTTGCAGTAAGAATTTTTTCCGTTGGGCTAAATTTCATTTCAGCCTTAGTGTACAAGTGTGATTTGAATGCAATTGGTACCTTTTCTCCCTCATTAGAGGTCAGGTATGTGAATCCGCATCTTCCTGGGATGACTCGAATCACAAGATTGCGTGTGTTATCACGTGTTTCTAATTTTGTTTTAATTAACATGTCTGTTTGTAAGGATCTCAAAATTTCTGTGTGTATTTGAGTCCAATTGGTTCTTTTAAAATCTGGTTTTATTAGATCATAAAGGGGTTTGACCCTTTCTGCGTAATTTGCAATGTATGTTCTTCCGAAATTTAGGAAGCCTAGAATTTACTGTAGGTTTTTTAGTGTTCTAGGTGCTTGGAGTACGGCACATTTCTCTAGGAAATTGTCAGCCAGGCTTTTGCCTTCACTTGATAATTCGTATCCTAAGAACAGGACTGTTAGATGGGCAATTCTAGATTTTTTAAAGTTGAATTTGTAACCCTCTGCTGCGAACCCAAGTATTATGGTGTTCACTCTCTTCAAGTGAGTATCCAAGTCATCATCTGTTAGGTATATGTCATCGACATAAGATAATGCTTCGTCATCATATGTTTGTAGTAATTCTGTTACTCTCGCTGAGAATACCCCTGGGCTATTCTTGTACCCCTGGGCTAACCGACAGAATTGTTTTTGAGTGCCATTTATTGAGAACGCAGACAAATATCTGCTCTCTGGTGCTATGTTTTGACAAAAGAATCCATTAGAGATGTCTAATGTTGTTTTGTATTTTTTGCGCACTATGTTATTCATTAGTGCAGCACTATGCGAATTTTGCACTGCAAAAGTTTTGCAACATGAGTTAAGGTGTCTGTAATCCAAAACTAGACGATATGAATTGTCTGGTTTGGAGACAGGAAACAAAGGGTTGTTCATTTGTGAGGTGCAAGTTTCAATCACCCCCTGGTATTCTAATTGATCTAGGATTTCTTTTACCTGTTTTTTAGCTTCTTGCTTAATTGGGTACTGTCTTTGTGCAGTAGGTTGTGATTTTAACTGGATTTTGTGAGGAGGAGAGTCCTCATCCCATCCTACATGATTTTTATATAAAGCAGGAGCTTGAGCTACTGCCCACTTTCTGGCAAGTGTGTATTTTTTATGAATTGGGATATGATTTGAGAAGGCAGGCATAATTATTTCTTCGCCATGAGGGCACTCCCTGACAAACTCTGGTGGCCAGTCTTTTTCAGCTAGAAGGATGTCATAGCCCTTGGAGAGATTATCCCAAAATAGTCCCCTTATTTTTCTAGTCTTATCCCCTTCTATACGTAAAGTTATTTCATATATTTTGTGAGGTTTGCTAACTCTGGTGTCTGCAGTTTCCACTTGAAGATATTCATTCGTGTCCACTGTCTCCAGAAGATTCATAAGGACTTTGCGAGCTATGCTCACTTCTGCTGCGCTGTCTAACATTGTCTGAGCCCATTCTCCGTTTTTCAGTTGTGTCCTCAGTATTCTCGGCATTGTTTACTACCTTGATACTGGCTACCTTCTTTTTTGGAAATGGTAGTTTCTTTTTTAGATGAGCAGATTCCTTGTCTTTGGACTTGGCGTGCTCTTCTCTTTGTTCTGATCGTCCTCTTCTTTCCGATTTCTGCGAGGAAGTCTGAAAAGATTGAGAGGGACGTGTATCAATGTCTTGATATCTATCAGGCTTCTTTATATTATCCCTATTCCTAAGGTTATATCTTTTCCCAGAGGGGTCACTTTGGGGTGACCTGTGTCTCTGGTTCGGAGATTTTTTCTCTCCGCCGAGGAGACCTTCCTCTGGACTGGAATTTCTTTTCTTTAGGATTGGATTGTTTGTTTCCATCCCAGCTCTTTTTTTGTGATGTTGAATTATTATTAAAAAATATTTTTTCAGGACTTTCAATCAGTTGTGGTTTTACTGGTATTCCACCTAAACTATCTCTACCTAGTTCCTCATAGGATTTTTCTATAATTCTGGCAATTTCAGCTGGTTGGTCTGCTATATCTGTCTCCTTTAACCTCTGGCGGATCGCCACGTTTGCTGCTTCTCCCTTTATGTTGGCTAATAATATAGCCGAGACCTGCTTGAAGTCTTTCAGTAATTTCATAACAAGAGTTAAAGCGGGTTCTGGACCGTATTCGTCTTGAATTTGTTTTAGCACATCTGGTATTACCGAAATGGATGGAACACCGTGCGTTTTTGTGTAGATGGAAGCAAAGACTGTACCCCAAGTGTCACAGTCCTCCACGTGTGGTGCGATTCCCATTGGAAGACAGATAGTCAGAATCCTGTGTTTATCTAACGGGGTGGTGTCTGGAAACACCGCCTCTATTTGGGTGATTTTTTGTGCTAACCAGAATGGTATTTGTTCCCGTTTAGCTGGTACTTTACCTAGGCAGGACTGTATGTTCTGTGGTGTAATTTTATTTGTGTTCCCCTGATGAGGGGTCAGCTGTGGAATTTTAATTGCTGGTTGAATTGTTGAAGTCCGCATTACATATTGGACTAATTGTCTATGTATTTTTATTAATTGTTTTAGTTGTATTAAAAGGTTTGCTGCAGACATCCCATCGATGTCTGGATGTGGTGTGTATCCGGCTAGAACCGGCCACGTTGCTCCTGGTCTACCTAATGGACCGAGCCTGGTGATGTGATTATTATGTTTTAGGGCGCCATTAAATAAGAGCAGATGCTCTTGAAATTTAAGTGGTACTTCCACCTCCTCGAAAGGAGTGTACTCATTAGGAGGTTCCTCTGTTTTGTAATAGTGGAAGACCTTTGTTACAGCATTTGCTGCTGGAAAATGTGTCCATGAATAGAATACCTCTGTCTGCCGATATTCGTGTGCCTCAATTACGAATATGACCGTGCCACCTCTAGGTGTCAGTCCATTTTCTATAAGTTTTAAAGTTATAGATTTTCTTGTGTTGACCGCGATGAGTATTATCTCCGGGTCAGCGTCTTGCAGTGCATTATCAGCTGCTGCGAGTTCAGTTGCTATTCTAACTGCCTCTCTGTCTCCTTCACTGTCTGACATTGTACTGTCCAGAAGGTTATTTTGTTTGTTTGCAGATCAGGTTCTTATGGAAACAAAGATTAGATGCACAATATTTTGGAACAGTGTATCCTTCAACGTTGACAAAACCAAGGACCATACATAGGAGTTTCCTCCTGCGAGGTTTGGCGGATATTACCTTTCACCCACTCCAGACATCTTTGGAGTATTATGGGAAAAAAGGGGTCTGAGTGAAAAAGCACGACTGAGTTACTCTAAATGTCTTACGTTAGTTTTATCGCCCATCCAAACACGTTGGGCGCCATGTAGTGTAGTTCCTATTATCCCAATAGGCTCTGCGCATTGGAATAATACCTTCAATAGTATAGGCCTAGACCAGACGTTAACTAGGTCTACTACTGTCGATATTAGACTTAAAGTTTTGGGTTTGCCAGCTAGCTCAGAGTTCACTAGAAACTTTCTCGACTAGGCAAGGAGGAGTTGAACCTCCCTGGATAGACAAGAAGGGATTTAGTTTCTGACAACCATAGAACATGACAACTTTGCTCTCCCCTAATCAAGAGTGTATCTCTAGAGTCGTGTGAAAACAAAAGACGACTTATTTTACTCAGTCAGTACGTGCATTCTTAGTCTCACCAGATTGTAGAGAAAAGGAAGAGACGGGCGTGTTCAATAAAATATGTTATTTATTGATCAGTCTCTTTTCTCTTACAAGAGAAATGGATCGATATTATTGCAATACTTATGGTTAAGTAAAGTGCATACATTAAAAGCAGAAGTATAAAATAATACTGTAAAAACATTGATATGGTTTCTAAGCCATATGATGGTTTAAAATGGATAAAATAGATACATACACATATACCTTTGACTAATCGTACTCAACTGGTGTTTCTAACTACGCCTACCCCAGATGTACCTGACCTAAGCCTAATACGTGGGCGGGAGTAGAAAGTAGCAGTTTAAGTTAAGTTTGTTTTGCCAAGTGACTGACTCAAGAATTCTCTGTGAGGGGTTATTCAGTTCTGTACCTGGAATCTAGGATGAATGAGGGATGGTATCTCTCGTCTCTGGTCTCGATATTCCAGGCTGCCTGCGAGGGCTACCCGGAAGCGCCGGAGCTGGATTTCTCGGCAGGAGAAAGCAGCGTCTCGTTCTCAGCGCCTCAGGAAGGCGGGGCTGCGCCAGCGGGGTCTGCTCTGCTCTGGGCTTCGGCAAGTCTGGCTGCTCCGATCTCGTCACCACCGCGTGTGTTTGCATAGGGCAATATCGGTAATATTTATACCTTTAAGGTGCCGAGATTGACGTAAGGATGGACATAGATACGTCAATAAGGATGTCATACGACCTGGTCGTTAGCACATTCTTTTGCTGAAGTTCTCGGTGAAATCAAAACAATGGCCGCAGGGTTTTTCCCAGGTCTGTCATAGGTTTGATTTGTTTTGAGAACTCCGTATGCCTTATCAGGGGCTGGAGGAATATCGCTTGTCTAATTAGATGGCAAGCGTTATGACCTAATCAGATAACACGTTCCTGTGCCGTAGTGTGGCTTAATCAGATAACGGTTTCTGCATCATGGGGGTTTTCTGCCTCATGGGATGGCTGCTAGTTAACTTGTTAACCAGAATAGGGTCAGGAATAGGGGGATCGATACAGAACCTATAGGAATACATCACAACTGTCGCTCTCGCACTCACTCTGCACTCATTGTCGCTCTCGTACTCACTCTTCACTCGCTGTCACTCTCGCACTCACTCTGCACTCACTGTCACTCTCGCACTCAATCTGCACTCACTGTCACTCTCGCACTCACTCTGCACTCACAGTCACTCTGTACTCACTCTGCATTCACTCTGCACTTACTCTGCACTCTCGCACTCTGCACTCACTCTGCACTCTTGCACTCACTGCACTCACCGTCACTCTCGCACTCTGCACTCACTGCCACTCTGCACACACTCTGCACTCGCACTCACTCTGCACTCACTGTCACTCTTGCACTCACTCTGCACAAACTGTCACTCTCGCACTCACTCTGCACTCACTGTCACTCTCGCACTCACTCTGCACTCACTCTGCACTTGCACTCACTCTGCACTCACTGTCACTCTCACACTCACTCTGCACTCACTGTTACTCTTGCACTCACTCTGCACTCACTGTCACTCTCGCACTCACTCTGCACTCACTGTCACTCTCGCACTCACTCTGCACTCACTGTCACTCTCGCACTCACTTTGCACTCACTGTCACTCTGCACTCACTCTGCACTCACTGTGAACTCACTCTGCACTCACTGTCACTCTGAACTCACTCCACACTCACTCTGCACTCACACTCACTCTGCACTCACTGTCACTCTGCACTCACTCTGCACTCTCGCACTCACTCTGCACTCTCGCACTCACTGTCACTCTCGCACTCACTCTTCAATCACTGTCACTCTGCATTTACTCTGCACTCGCACTCACTCTGCACTCACTGTCACTCTCGCACTCACTCTGCACTCACTGTCACTCTTCCACTCACTCTGCACTCACTGTCACTCTCGCACTCACTCTGCACTCACAGTCACTCTCACACTCACTCTGCACTCACAGTCACTCTTGCACTCACTCTGCACTCAGTCACTCTTGCACTCACCCTGCACTCACAGTCACTCTTGCACTCACTCTGCACTCAGTCAGTCTCGCACTCACTCTGCACTAACTGCACTCACAGTCACTCTTGCACTCACTCTGCACTTAGAGTCACTCTCGCACTCACTCTGCACTAACTCTGCACTCACTGTCACTCTGCACTCACTGTCACTCTGCACTTACTCTCCACTCACTGTCACTCTGCACTCACTGTCACTCTTGCACTCTGCACTCACTGTCACTCTCGCACTCACTCTGCACTCACTGTCACTCTCGCACTCTGCACTCACTCTGCACTCTCGCACTCATTCTGCACTCACTGTTACTCTCGCACTCACTCTGCACTCACTGTCGCTCTCGCACTCACTCTGCACTCACTGTCGCTCTCGCACTCACTCTGCACTCACTGTCACTCTCGCACTCACTCTGCACTCACTGTCACTCTGCACTCACTCTGCATTCACTGTCACTCTGCACTCACTCTGCACTCTCGGACTCACTCTGCACTCACTGTCGCTCTCGCACTCACTCTGCACTCACTGTCGCTCTGGCACTCACTCTGCACTCACTGTTGCTCTCGCACTCACTCTGCACTCACTGTCACTCTCGCACTCACTCTGCACTCACTCTGCACTCACTGTCACTCTCGCACTCACTCTGCATTCATTGTCACTCTGCACTCACTCTGCACTCACTGTCACTCTGCACTCACTCTGCACTCTCGCACTCACTCTGCACTCACTGTCGCTCTCGCACTCACTCTGCACTCATTGTCGCTCTCGTACTCACTCTGCACTCGCTGTCACTCTCGCACTCACTCTGCACTCATTGTCACTCTCGCACTCAATCTGCACTCACTGTCACTCTCGCACTCACTCTGCACTCACAGTCACTCTGCACTCACTCTGCACTCACTCTGCACTTACTCTGCACTCTCGCACTCTGCACTCACTCTGCACTCTCGCACTCACTGCACTCACCGTCACTCTCGCACTCTGCACTCACTGCCACTCTGCACACACTCTGCACTCGCACTCACTCTGCACTCACTGTCACTCTTGCACTCACTCTGCACAAACTGTCACTCTCGCACTCACTCTGCACTCACTGTCACTCTTGCACTCACTCTGCACTTGCACTCACTCTGCACTCACTGTCACTCTCACACTCACTCTGCACTCACTGTCACTCTTGCACTCACTCTGCACTCACTGTCACTCTCGCACTCACTCTGCACTCACTGTCACTCTCGCACTCACTGTCACTCTGCACTCACTCTGCACTCACTGTGAACTCACACTCACTCTGCACTCACTGTCACTCTGAACTCACTCCGCACTCACTCTGCACTCACACTCACTCTGCACTCACTGTCACTCTGCACTCACTCTGCACTCTCGCACTCACTCTGCACTCTCTCACTCACTGCACTCACTGTCACTCTCGCAATCACTCTGCAATCACTGTCACTCTGCATTTACTCTGCACTCGTACTCACTCTGCACTCACTGTCACTCTCGCACTCACTCTGCACTCACTGTCACTCTTCCACTCACTCTGCACTCACTGTCACTCTCGCACTCACTCTGCACTCACTGTCACTCTCACACTCACTCTGCACTCACTGTCGCTCTCGCACTCATGCAGCACTCACTTTCGCTCTGCACTCACTCTGCACTCTCACTCTCTGCACTCACTGTCACTCACTCTCACTCTGCACTCACTGTCACTCTCGCATTCAGTCTGCACTCACAGTCACTCTTGCACTCACTCTGCACTCACTGTCACTCTCGCATTCACTCTGCGCTCACTGTCACTCTCGCATTCACTCTGCGCTCACTGTCACTCTCACAATCACTCTGCGCTCACTGTCACTCTCGCACTCACTCTGTACTCACTGTCACTCTTGCACTCACTCTGCACTCACTGTCACCCTCGCACTCACTCTGCACTCACTGTCACTATGCACTCACTCTGCACTCACTCCGCGCTCACTCTGCACTTACTCTGCACTCACTCTATACTCACTCTGCACTCACTCTGCACGCACTGTCACTCTGCACTCACTCTGCACTCTCGCACTCACTCTGCACTCACTGTCACTCTCACTCTGCACTCACTGTCACTCTCGCACTCACTCTGCACTCTCGCACTCACTCTGCACTTCTCGCACTCACTGCACTCACTGTCACTCTTGCACTCACTCTGCAATCACTGTCACTCTGCATTCACTCTGCACTCTGCACTCACTCTGCACTCACTCTCACTCTGCACTCATGCTCACTCTGCACTCATGCTCACTCTGCACTCACACTCACTCTGCACTCACACTCTGCACTCACTCTGCACTCACACTGCACTCACACTGTACTCACACTCACTCTGCACTCACACTCACTCTGCACTCACTCTGCACTCACACTGCAGTCACACTCACTCTGCACTCACTCTGCACTCACTCTGCAGTCACACTGCAGTCACACTGCACTCACTCTGCAGTCACACTGCAGTCACACTGCAGTCACTCACTCTGCACTCACACTGCAGTCACTCACTCTGCACTCACTCTGGACTCACTCTGCACTCACTCTGCACTCACTCTGCACTCACTGCACTCACTCTGCAGTCACACTGCACTCACACTACACTCACTCTCACACTCACTCTGCACTCAGACTCACTCTGCACTCACACTCACCCTGCACTCACTGTCACTCTTGCACTCACTCTGCACTCACTGTCACTCTCACACTCACTCTGCTCTCACTATCACTCTCGCACTCACTCTGCACTCACAGTCACACTCACTCTGCACTCACAGTCACTCTCGCACTCACTCTGCACTCAGTCACTCTCGCACTCACCCTGCACTCACAGTCACTCTTGCACTCACTCTGCACTCACTGCACTCACAGTCACTCTTGCACTAACTCTGCACTCACAGTCACTCTCGCACTCACTCAGCAGTCACTCTGGCACTCACTCTGCACTCACTCTGCACTCACAGTCACTCTCGCACTCACTCTGCACTCATTCTGCACTCACTGTCACTCTGCACTCACTGTCACTCTGCACTCACTCTGCACTCGCACTCACTCTGCACTCACTGTCACTCTGCACTCACTCTACACTCTCGCACTCTGCACTCACTGTCACTCTCACGCTGCACTCACTGTCACTCTCGCACTCACTCTGCACTCAGTCTGCACTCACTGTCACTCTGCACTCACTCTGCACTTGCACTCACTCTGCACTCACTGTCACTCTCACACTCACTCTGCACTCACTGTCACTCTTGCACTCACTCTGCACTCACTGTCACTCTCGCACTCACTCTGCACTCACTGTCACTCTGCACTCAATCTGCACTCACTGTGAACTCACACTCACTCTGCACTCACTGTCACTCTCGCACTCTGCACTCACTCTGCACTCTCGCACTCATTCTGCACTCACTGTTACTCTCGCACTCACTCTGCACTCACTGTCGCTCTCGCACTCACTCTGCACTCACTGTCGCTCTCGCACTCACTCTGCACTCACTGTCACTCTCGCACTCACTCTGCACTCACTGTCACTCTGCACTCACTCTGCATTCACTGTCACTCTGCACTCAATCTGCACTCTCAGACTCACTCTGCACTCACTTTCGCTCTCGCACTCACTCTGCACTCACTGTCGCTCTGGCACTCACTCTGCACTCACTGTTGCTCTCGCACTCACTCTGCACTCACTGTCACTCTCGCACTCACTCTGCACTCACTCTGCACTCACTGTCACTCTCGCACTCACTCTGCATTCATTGTCACTCTGCACTCATTCTGCACTCACTGTCACTCTGCACTCACTCTGCACTCTCGCACTCACTCTGCACTCACTGTCGCTCTCGCACTCACTCTGCACTCATTGTCGCTCTTGTACTCACTCTGCACTCGCTGTCACTCTCGCACTCACTCTGCACTCACTGTCACTCTCGCACTCAATCTGCACTCACTGTCACTCTCGCACTCACTCTGCACTCACAGTCACTCTGCACTCACTCTGCACTCACTCTGCACTTACTCTGCACTCTCGCACTCTGCACTCACTCTGCACTCTCGCACTCACTGCACTCACCGTCACTCTCGCACTCTGCACTCACTGCCACTCTGCACACACTCTGCACTCGCACTCACTCTGCACTCACTGTCACTCTTGCACTCACTCTGCACAAATTGTCACTCTCGCACTCACTCTGCACTCACTGTCACTCTTGCACTCACTCTGCACTCACTCTGCACTTGCACTCACTCTGCACTCACTGTCACTCTCACACTCACTCTGCACTCACTGTCAGTCTTGCACTCACTCTGCACTCACTGTCTCTCTTGCACTCACTCTGCACTCACTGTCACTCTCGCACTCACTCTGCACTCACTGTCACTCTGCACTCACTCTGCACTCACTGTGAACTCACACTCACTCTGCACTCACTGTCACTCTGAACTCACTCCGCACTCACTCTGCACTCACACTCACTCTGCACTCACTGTCACTCTGCACTCACTCTGCACTCTCGCACTCACTCTGCACTCTCGCACTCACTCTGCACTCTCGCACTCACTGCACTCACTGTCACTCTCGCACTCACTCTGCACTCACTCTGCACTCACTGTCACTCTCGCACTCACTCTGCATTCATTGTCACTCTGCACTCATTCTGCACTCACTGTCACTCTGCACTCACTCTGCACTCTCGCACTCACTCTGCACTCACTGTCGCTCTCGCACTCACTCTGCACTCATTGTCGCTCTTGTACTCACTCTGCACTCGCTGTCACTCTCGCACTCACTCTGCACTCACTGTCACTCTCGCACTCAATCTGCACTCACTGTCACTCTCGCACTCACTCTGCACTCACAGTCACTCTGCACTCACTCTGCACTCACTCTGCACTTACTCTGCACTCTCGCACTCTGCACTCACTCTGCACTCTCGCACTCACTGCACTCACCGTCACTCTCGCACTCTGCACTCACTGCCACTCTGCACACACTCTGCACTCGCACTCACTCTGCACTCACTGTCACTCTTGCACTCACTCTGCACAAACTGTCACTCTCGCACTCACTCTGCACTCACTGTCACTCTTGCACTCACTCTGCACTCACTCTGCACTTGCACTCACTCTGCACTCACTGTCACTCTCACACTCACTCTGCACTCACTGTCAGTCTTGCACTCACTCTGCACTCACTGTCTCTCTTGCACTCACTCTGCACTCACTGTCACTCTCGCACTCACTCTGCACTCACTGTCAATCTGCACTCACTCTGCACTCACTGTGAACTCACACTCACTCTGCACTCACTGTCACTCTGAACTCACTCCGCACTCACTCTGCACTCACACTCACTCTGCACTCACTGTCACTCTGCACTCACTCTGCACTCTCGCACTCACTCTGCACTCTCGCACTCACTCTGCACTCTCGCACTCACTGCACTCACTGTCACTCTCGCACTCACTCTGCAATCACTGTCACTCTGCATTTACTCTGCACTCGCACTCACTCTGCACTCACTGTCACTCTCGCACTCACTCTGCACTCACTGTCACTCTTCCACTCACTCTGCACTCACTGTCACTGTTGGACAGGCCACATGAAGGGCTCGCTCCCTCCCCGCAGGACAGGGCCCGGGCCACCGTCAGCACCATTGCCCGGCCCAGCCGCCATCTTGGATACGGCATCCCGGCACCACCCTCCACCCAGTAGGTGAACGGCCCACTTGGCAGGTCAATGGGAGTACGAAGTGTCGATGGCTCTCCCCCGCCAGGTGCCGAGCACCCCCAGCCTCCTTGGGCGCTGGCTCCACCCCCCTGCTGGGTGTCTGGACTCCCTCATCCCAGACATCCCGACCTCCAAGAGCGAGGGTCCGGACATCAAAGGGCGCCAGACCTATAACTGAGGCAGCCCCAGGACAGGAAGGCAGTTGTATCCTGGAGTCGAGAGACACCGCGACGAACTCATCCTTGACGGACTGTTGGCGCTGCCACAGCCCTGCCTTGGGAACTATTGTCCTGCCTGCTGGCGCTGCCGCGGCCCTCTGCAACCTTCATCCTCGTGGGACCTGCTGGCGCTGCCGCGGCCCTCTGCAACCTTCATCCTCGTGGGACCTGCTGGCGCTGCCGCGGCCCTCTGCAACCTTCATCCTCGTGGGACCTGCTGGCGCTGCCGCGGCCCTCTGCAACCTGCATTCTCGTGGGACCTGCTGGCGCTGCCGCGGCCCTCTGCAACCTGCATTCTCATGGGACCTGCTGGCGCTGCCGCGGCCCGTTGTAACCTTCATCCTCGTGGGACCTGCTGGCGCTGCCGCGGCCCGTTGCAACCTGCATTCTCGTGGGACCTGCTGGCGCTGCCGCGGCCCGTTGTAACCTTCATCCTCGTTGGGACCTGCTGGCGCTGCCGCGGCCCGTGCCACCTACGACCTCTTCGGGACCTGCCGGCGCTGCCGCGGTCTGACCCCTCCGAACACCGAGCTCGAGGATTGTGAGCTATCACCGTTACACACCCGTACCCGTGGGTACCAAGACTGTCCCGCTACCCCCTTCCCTTACTAGAGACTAGAATTGAGAGGATCATCGTGTCCTGATCGCCCTGTATCGTACCACTCTACTACCCGAAGTGCCTATAAAAGGTGTTACCCTAAGCTTTGTGTGGTGTCCATCTGTGGGGGGGAAGTTACCTGTCTGTGCGATCACTGTGCTCGGCCGACCCTCCCGGTCCCCGTCTAACAGTCACTCTCGCACTCACTCTGCACTCACTGTCACTCTCACACTCACTCTGCACTCACTGTTGCTCTCGCACTCATGCAGCACTCACTTTCACTCTGCACTCACTCTGCACTCTCACTCTCTGCACTCACTGTCACTCACTCTGCACTCACTGTCACTCTCGCATTCAGTCTGCACTCACAGTCACTCTCGCACTCACTCTGCACTCACTGTCACTCTCGCATTCACTCTGCGCTCACTGTCACTCTCACAATCACTCTGCGCTCACTGTCACTCTCGCACTCACTCTGTACTCACTGTCACTCTTGCACTCACTCTGCACTCACTGTCCCCCTCGCACTCACTCTGCACTCACTGTCACTATGCACTCACTCCGCACTCACTCCGCGCTCACTCTGCACTTACTCTGCACTCACTCTATACTCACTCTGCACTCACTCTGCACTCACTGTCACTCTGCACTCACTCTGCACTCACTGTCACTCTCACTCTGCACTCACTGTCACTCTCGCACTCACTCTGCACTCTCCCACTCACTCTGCACTTCTCGCACTCACTGCACTCACTGTCACTCTTGCCCTCACTCTGCAATCACTGTCACTCTGCATTCACCCTGCACTCTGCACTCACTCTGCACTCACTCTCACTCTGCACTCATGCTCACTCTGCACTCATGCTCACTCTGCACTCACACTCACTCTGCACTCACACTCTGCACTCACTCTGCACTCACACTGCACTCACACTGTACTCACACTCACTCTGCACTCACACTCACTCTGCACTCACTCTGCACTCACACTGCAGTCACACTCACTCTGCACTCACTCTGCACTCACTCTGCAGTCACACTGCAGTCACACTGCACTCACTCACTCTGCACTCACACTGCAGTCACTCACTCTGCACTCACTCTGGACTCACTCTGCACTCACTCTGCACTCACTGCACTCACTCTGCAGTCACACTCAGTCTGCACTCACTCTTCACTTACTCTGCACTCACACTGCACTCACACTGCACTCACTCTCACACTCACTCTGCACTCAGACTCACTCTGCACTCACACTCACCCTGCACTCACTGTCACTCTTGCACTCACTCTGCACTCACTGTCACTCTCACACTCACTTTGCACTCACTGTCACTCTCGCACTCACTCTGCACTCACAGTCACACTCACTCTGCACTCACAGTCACTCTCGCACTCACTCTGCACTCAGTCACTCTCGCACTCACCCTGCACTCACAGTCACTCTTGCACTCACTCTGCACTCACAGTCACTCTTGCACTAACTCTGCACTCACAGTCACTCTCACACTCACTCAGCAGTCACTCTGGCACTCACTCTGCACTCACTCTGCACTCACAGTCACTCTCGCACTCACTCCGCACTCACTCTGCACTCACTGTCACTCTGCACTCACTGTCACTCTGCACTCACTCTGCACTCGCACTCACTCTGCACTCACTGTCACTCTGCACTCACTCTGCACTCTCGCACTCTGCACTCACTGTCACTCTCACGCTGCACTCACTGTCACTCTCGCACTCACTCTGCACTCACTCTGCACTCTCATGCGCACGGACAGAATTCATGTCCGTATTACTTCATATAGCACACTTGTTGTGCATTCATGTGCGAGTCGGTCAGCCTCATTGCTACAGGTAAGTGACAACGCTGAGGCATTCATAACACTCATGGCATGGATAGACTGCGACTACAATAGTTTACTGGCCATCTGTCTTTCAACAAGTTCCCCTATCTGCGCTCCACTGTGAGCTCCAAACAATTAAGTACTGCTTGTGAAAATATCCCCTCCAGGAGCGCCCCCTTCTGCTCCTTGCCACTGCCCCCGAAGGTTAAGCTCCCCAGTTCGGCTGCAAAGCCCCCGTTCCTCTCCATGATCCCTGGCACTACCAGGCTCGGCATGAAAAGAACCGAGAGTGCTGCACGAGATGGCGAAAGCGTGTTCACAGAGAAGACGCACTGAGAGGGAGAGCTCCATGAAATGGATAAAAAAAAAAAAAGAAAGAAACTCGAGAGTGGTGCACGAGCGCCCAGCATATGTCTTCAATTTTCTCTGCCGTGACGGCCGAGATAATGGAAGATATATGGCCTTCTGGTGCGCGTAACAGACACCAATAGGCCATAGGCGGAGCTATGCGACCGCCTATGGCCTATTGCGTGTTCTGTTTCTAAAGCACACGCACACAAAGGCCAATAGCAATGCACCTAGGAAAAAACACGCACAAGCAGCGTGGAATCCCTAGGTACATTTTCAGAAGCCCTCAGAAAAGGACTCGTGGCTCCGCCCACTGCTGACGCAGTGGCTAGGCCCGAGACCTAAAAAGGGTTGGCACAAATACAAAAGTGACATTATCGACCAAAATCATGTTTTTTTTATTAATTAGGAAAGATATTGGGTCTAATGTGTTGCATACGGTACAAAGTGGTGAATTTTCCTGCTGGATAATCTAACAACCACAAGAAAGGGGGCACTGTTTTATTTAATTTGAAACTCATTCAGGCTTATACATTGAGGGATCAACAACAGTAGCCACTAACCAATGGCTCATGGTTTGCGATCTTATTGATGATGAGCACTGTTACTCTTCCCGTAGTGATACATTTAGAACAAGCACTGGCAAAGCCAATAAGTCTCGGCAATGCAAGAGCTATTGGCTTTGTCAATGCCATGTCTATTAGCATTTGGATGGCCTGCAAGAAGCAGTGAAAGCCCAGTCACAGTATCTGGGAGCCACCTGCGTGAACAAGGATGACTTTGGGATACTATTTTCACTGAACCCTTATACATCTTCAAAGGTTTTCAAGTAATGTTCGCCGGCTGTTAAATGAAGTAAAAAGCATTACATTAAGCTTTGTTAACATTCAGTGATGGACAAAAATAAATAAGTTACATCTGGAATTTTTTTGTGCCGCTCTCGCAATACCCAGCATAGATATGATGTTCATGGAGGATTAGTCCGACTTCATCCGTGGTCCTCAGATCACACATGCATGTAGCAGCACGCAGACAGCTAAAGAAACACCTACTTCAGACGGTTTACTGAGTGACGGCTTCAGACACTATCTGACTGCCGACACGTTATTTATCTCTCTTATCTCTTGTTGAGGCTTTAACTGTTTTTTTTATGGCTGGGCAGGCAGACACCTGCGGAGACACTGAGAAACCCGAAGCTGAAAGGCCAATCGGAGCAGTGGAAGCCTTGTATTTCTTTTATATTATCTGCATTTCTACACAGCTTTTCCTGGACGTTGATTTACCGATAAAGCCAGAATTCGCTCAGGTGACATAATTAGAGGCGGGCGAGCCAACAAATTAACAGAGAGCCAAGCCCAGCCCACCCAAAAGCCTGGCTTGCCTCTAATAGTCGATGCACGAGCAGCCTTGGAAATATTTAGCATGTAAATCATGCTGCTAACATTACCTAAAATTCTGATAAAGTCTCGTTAAAATGTAAAATAAAGTCTATTTATTTAACAGTGTGATGTTAAGAGTTTGGGTGCGCGCACTGGAATTTTTTTGGGGCACCTTTTTGGAATACCTACTAGCAACCTACTGCAAGGTGCTGCTGGGAAGTGATTCTGGGGTCAAATGCCAGTACCTAGCTCTGCCACCGAGGCAGCGCAGGCGGTCAGCACAAATTTCGTCAGCTGGGGCCATCCCTCCTCTGGTTGGGTAGGCATTCACGTGGCTGGGTACGAACGCAAACAAGTGTCAAGCACTACATGTCCCAGGCTTCGGCGGTACCACTCGCGGGGTGTCCTCCTTTAAAGAGATGCCACCCGCAGCCGATGCCCTCTGAGACTCCTCTGGCATTCCGAGAGGCGCGGGAGCAGAGTTCATGCCCTGCATGACTGGCACAGGCCGTGGATCCTCTTGGTTCTAGCAGCGAGAGAGAGGGGCCAGAGAAATAAATGAGGGACAGCGGCAGGCACTCGAATCATCAAAATAAGCGCGCGCCCGCCTCATGCAAGGGGGGCTGCGGCCGAGAACAAGCAGCGTTTCCCTTCCTGGAGCGAGCGCATTAATTGCCAACATATGGCGCCGCTGGCTCCCGCAAGGGAATTCCCAAAACGTGCAAGCATTGCATTGAAAGCAATGCAACGCGTGCACGTTTTTGCCTGGAAAGCTGAATCGATGTCAAGAGGTGTCTTTAGTATACAGCGCATGCGCGCTGCGTAGGCGAGACCTAAAAAGGAATACACAGGGACACATGGCCCAGTTCCTTACCGGTAATCTTCATTACTTTGAGTGTAGTCTTCCTCGTCATATGACTAGCATAGTCAGCTTCAGCACCCCAACAGAAACCTCCAAACAAATTAGCGCTCTAGCTCTCCCATCCCTCCCTAACAGGGTCGACATCCTTCACCTCTCACCTAGTACATGAGGAGGCATGACCCGCCCCACTTCCTATACAATTGCCAAGCCTTGGCAACCAAAAAACATGAAGCCGATAGCCATGCAGGGAACAAAGTTTAATCCAAACAACAAACAGAGGAAAACCAAACAGCCGCCCAACTGGAGAGCGACAGTTAATCTCAAGGGGGGCTAGCCTGCAGAACAGCCTCAGCAAAATCCACAGCTACTCAACCACCCAACACCACCCTCGATAGTGGTAAATAAACATAGGAGGGGAGACCCACGTCGCAGCCTTACAAATGTCCTCAATTGTGACCCCCTTGAAAGAAGCCCAGACGAGAGAAATACTACCGGTATACATCCCCTGTATTCTGACTGACATCTCTGACCCCTTAGACTCGTATGCCAGAAGGATTGTCTATTTAACCCATCTACTCGAGGTAGAAAGAGAATGCTTATGACCCAACTTCTTGGGGCCAAAAGTGACAAATAAACTATCACACGTGCAAAACTCAAAGGTCCTTTCTAGATACACCAACACCTCTATTCTGACATCCAACAGTGGGAAACCAGAGTCCACCCCAGACCCAGGTGCAGGAGAAAACGTGGTCAGAACAACATCCCTGGAACGATTGGCAATGGAGGCGATCTTGGGGAAGAACTCTGGATCTGAGTGCAGGACAATGCAATCTGACATCACTATCAAGAAGGGGGGAGATCTAAAAAAAAGACCCCAACTCCCCAATCCTACCAGCTAACCCAATGGCCACCAAAAAAAAGAACCTTCATGGTCAAGAATTTAATGTCCACTGCCTCCAAAAGTTTGAAAAGAGCAGTCTGAAGCTCCTGCAATGCCAACGGAAGATCCCAGACCGAGGCAGGACAAATCTCTCAAGACACTGAAGAAAGAAACTACAAATCAACCTGGAAACCAAAAGATCCAACTCATCCAAATGTGGGTTCCAAAATGCCTGCACAGCTGAGCACTGCACCTGAAGAGTACATACAGTCCGGCCCACTGAAAAACTGTCAGATAAAAAATCTAGTATGCTAATTGGATTCACAAACCCAGAATCCAGCCCCTTAGTGACACACCACCTAGAAAATGACCCCCAATAGCTGAAAAATGACCTTAGAATTACCAGAGGTCTTGAACCCTAAAGCAGTTCCTCCACCTCTGCTGAGCAAACTCAGGGCAACAGAGTCGCCCTTTCAATAGCCAGGCCTGAAGATGGAGCCACCACAGAACTTCCCCCAGCAGAGGGGAACTCCTTAGGAGGTATGGATGGTCAGGAACCACCCAACACTCCTGAACAACTGCAAGCTCTCTCAGCAGAGGATACCATGGACGGCGGACCCAGCCTGGCATCAATAATAGAACAAAAACCCTTTCCAGGCGGATCTTGCACAAGACCCTGACAATCAAGGGGATCAGAGGAAATGTGTAAAGCAAGCCGTCCGGCCACAGGAAGGACATCGCATCTACCAGCCACACCTCTGGACAGGAAGTAATTGTGCCGAATCCAGGCAGCCCCGCATTGTTCTAGTCCACAAATTATTCCACCATTGGACACCCAAACCTCTTCTGCAACACAAGGAACCCCTCTGTTGACAAAGAGATCGAATTCAAGGGGGGCTATGAACTCTGATCAGGTGGTCCGGCACACAGTTTTCCCTCCCCGGGATATACACCACCGTTAGAGACAACACAGTGCTCTCCACCCAGGTCAGAATCTCCTGAGCCAAGAGCCACAAGGAGTGAACCCTGCTACCCCCGTCGGTGATTGAGATAACCCATCACTGCCTGATTGTCCGTCCATACCAGCACATGATGACCACTGAGGGCTGGAAAGCTATCTGAACAGCCTTCAGTTCCCTGAAGTTAGAAGCACAACCAGCCTGCAGGCTATCCCACAGCCCCTGCACAGACCAGGACTCCAAAGCCACCCAGCCCAGCTTGCTGGCATCCGTTATCACTACCTGGGAGGAGGACACCTGAAATGACAGACCCCGTGTAAGATAGACCTCTTCCATCAACCAAACCAGGACGATTTGGATCTGAGGGGACACCACCACATGAAGATCGTAATTGGCAGATCAAGGGGACCAAGGGACAGGAGATGGTTCACTAACAGGTACAGGTGCCACACAACCCATGGCAACACATTGATTGCTGATGACATCAAGCCCTGTAATCTGGGACACCACCACATGAAGATCGTAATTGGCAGATCAAGGGGACCAAGGGACAGGAGATGGTTCACTAACAGGTACAGGTGCCACACAACCCATGGCAACACATTGATTGCTGATGACATCAAGCCCTGTAATCTCCACCACTGATGCACCATGGCTGAATCCAGGGTATGCAGGTAACCCAGGTACCTCCTTAAGGTCACCCTCTTCTCTGTCAGCAAAAACACCAGGTCCTTGACCATGTCCTGGTGACCCACAATGAATGCCAGGTCCCAGGTGGGAACCATATGCGATTTCTTGTGGTTGATCAGGAAGCTGTGGGCCTCCAGAATCTCACAGACCCTCCGGACATGAAGAGTCCCCTTGGAAAAAAGAGTCAGAAATCAGCCAGTCATCAAGGTACGGGAACACCATAATCCCCTCCCTATGGATGAGCCCAACCAAGGGAGCCAAGAATTTCGTAAAAACTCTCAGGCAGAGGACAAGCCATAGGGTAAAAGGGTAATACCTGCAACTGAAAATGCTTGGGCCCCACACAGAACCTGAGGAATTGCTGGGAGGCCTGATGAATTGGTACATGCAGATTGACATCGAGCAGATCCAAATAAGTCACCTCATCCCCCTGAACCAGCAAAGGAAGGATTGCCTGCAAAGATAACATCTTAAACTTAATATGAGGGACAAACAAGTTCACCCGCTTGAATTCCAACACAGGACGATAGTCCCCTGATGCCTTCCTTACAAGGAAAAGGATAGAGTAAACACTGTGACTCCTCTGACAGGCCAGAACTGGATGAATGGCCCCTTTTGCAAGATACCGAATAGCCACCAAAAGAGCTTCCCTCTTTGCGGCAGCTGAGGGCAAAGGAGTTTGAACAAAAAGCTCTAGTGGCGGAGAATTGAAGACAATCGTTTAGCCCTCCTTGACAATCCATAAGACCCACTGGTTGGTCACTGACTTCCCCCAAGTCACCACAAAATTCAACAACCGACCCCCACAGGGAGATCCGGTCATGGAGCAAACATCTAACTGCTGAGACCAGGACTTGTGGGAGAAAGAGATGTCCTGGCTGCATCCCTTCCCACGAAAGGGCAGGTTACCCCTTGTAGCAGAAGACAGATCGAAGGCCAACATGGTGCCAAATAGTCTACCCCTAGAAGGAGGTTTGGGAGCCAACAGCTTCCTATTCTCCACCAATTGTTTTCACTATCTCCTCCAAAGGTGCGCCAAACAGTTTCACCCCGGAGAAAGGAATCTTCATCAGAATGGACTTCTGCGCTGCTTAAGTCTTCCAATGGCACAACCAGACTTGGGGTCTGGCCTGAATAGCAGTGCCTGCCAAGGCAACCACAGGCCCCAAGGTATCAAAGGAAATGTCTGACAACATCCTGGTCTGTTGTTCAATGTTTGCCAGGGTAGAAATGAGGTCCACACCTTGCTCTATGAATTCAGCAAGAGAGGTGGTAGTCCTTCAAAGGAGATTGGGTTGTGTAGAAGAGATAAGCAGATGCCCTAATAGAGAAGTTAGCCGCACTGTTATACCTTTTTACAGCCACCTCAACCCTCTTGTCAATCGGCTCCGATGGCAAGGCATCCTTGAAACGATGGTCCCCTGAGAGGACAACCCATCCATCAATGAATCTACCTTCATTGCCGCTGGAAAATCCTTACCAAAGTCCTAAAGGGTATAACGCTTAGATAAGTACTGTGGTAAAGGCTGCTTGACCACCTCCTGCCACTCATTTTTCCTCACCTTTTTGATAGAGGGATGCAGGGCAGTGTCTCAGGCTCATAATTCTTGCACTGCATAAAGAAATCCTTTTATACTTCTTCCACAGGAGGCACAGAGAACGCAAGGTTATTCTTGATATGCTGCAGAACCTCCGTAAGTTCCAGCCCCTGCACATATTGGCCCTAGAGATCATCCTCCTCTCCGTCAGCCTTCCCACTTGTGGAAGGCTCAACACGCTGCTTCTTAGGGGAAGAAGGGCCCTCACAATCCTTAAAGCCACAGCAGCCTGGATCATCTGCTGAATGGTCTGCAGTGAAAGAGATTCTCACGGAGCCTACACACTGGGGCCTGCCCCTACTTCTGGTACCTCATCATTCTCCATCTTGACAGACACTCTGGTCAGGCATGGAACCGTCCCTAGGGAGCCAGGCTTAATATAGGCCAATTATGTTGTAAAAAAAAAAACCACAGGAAGCCAGCCTGGTTGCCCAGCAACCACCAACACAAGCAGTGTGCACAATGCCAGCCTGAACCGAATGTCCGCATTCCCCAGCTACTTACAGTAGTCCAGGAATGCATGGCGCGCCATGGCCCCAACGTCGTAATGAGTAGGCTGCCCTGCCTCAGCCCATGCTTAAAAAGCTCTCTAGGAGATGCACTCCGGCACCCGTGGCAATCAGGAACTGCAGTGCCCACCATACGGATTTTCAGCACCACATCCTAAAGCAGCTCGGCGGCCGCAGGGAAAAGATCCCCGGAAGGCCAGCATCCTCATAAGGAGAAGTTTCCTCAATACGTGAGACAGTTGAATTAGGACAGTGATTCAAAAGAGGTAAGAGCCCTCTATGGCCGGGCCTCCCGCACCTCACACAATCACAGACTTCCTGTACTTCAACACAGCATAGTCACAAGAGCCCGCTTAGCAGGGCTTCCACCGCCCCTCAGGGTCAGCTACCTCACGACCTCACCCCACTTACCTTTAATATGTTTGAAGGTATTCAGACAAAATATCGAGTTAGAAATGTCAACTTCCACAAATATTGAGTTGTAAATATTGTGACACAGAAATATCGACATCAAGAATATCATGGTCAAGAATATAAATTTTTAGGTATGAAATATCACTTGTAGAAATATAGAAATCATTACTATCGGTTGCAAAAATATTATTGTTTAAAATATCGATTTAGTGTTATGAATTTTAGTATATATTTTAAATGTATGTGATGTATTTTTTGTATAAGTATTGTTTATGTGTTTTTAATATATGTGTTAAATGTTTAGTAGTTATCAATTTAATTTCAATAAAATGTTGCTTTTTTAGTTCCGTAGTGGGTTGTGGGTTTATAGGGAAAAGGGTGGGAAGTAATTTAATTATAATAATTTAATGATAATTTTGTATTTATTAATAATTATTTAATAAAGATATTATAATGTTGATTGTGCACAGAAATGGATTTTTAGTCAATTATTAATTGGTTATTAATTAATCTTAATTAATTAATTAATTGGTAATTAATTATGGCAATTGTGTGATTTTGTTTCGGTGCGGGATGTGGGGATTATAGGGCTAAAGGGTGGGAAACAATTTATTTTTAATTAATTAATAATTAGTTGTTAATTAATATCAATTATTAATTGGTAATTAAATATGGAAATTGTGTAATTCATTTTAGGTGTGGGTTGTGGGGCTTATAAGGGTAAAGGGTCGGAAGTAATTTATTTTTAATTAATTAATAATTAGTTGTTAATTAATATTAATTTATTAATTGAAAATTAAATATGTAAATTGTGTAATTAGGTTTAGGTGTGGGTTATGGGGTTTATAGGGGGAAAGAGGGGAAGTAATTTATGTTTAATTAATTAATAATTAGTTGATCATTAATATTAATTAATTGATACTAAATTAGGGTATTTGTTGAATTTTTTGTGCGTGGGTTTTGGTTTTCTATGGGTAAAGGGTGAGGAGTAAATCAATTTTACTTTATATTTAGTTGTTAAATACATTTAGTTTTTTAATTGAAAATACGTTAATTGCAATTAATTTATTTACAGTTTAATTTTAGCATGTGGGTTGTGGGGATTATAGGGATGTGGGATGGGAAGAGAATTAATTTTTACGTCTTTCATTTGTTTTTTTAATTAATACTTTTTCTTTAAGTAATAAATAATTATGTTAATTATGGAAGTACATTTATTTTAAAATTATGATGTGGGTTGTGAATTGTGTGTTGTTATAGGGTAGGAAGTAAATAAATGATATCTATGTAATAATTAATGTTTTTGTTTCTAAATAATTTCGAACTAAAAATATTTCTTTGTTTGGATTTTTTAAAATTTCTTTTATTTATTATAATATGTATAGGCATTTGTCATATGAATTTAATTATAATATGTTTTATTTGTAATATTAAATATATTTGTATTTTATTTTTTACCATATTTTATATATTGAAAGTTATTTTTTTAATATGTTTTGTTCTTGTTGATAGTTTGTTTGTTTTTAATTTTGAACAGACTGGACTGGGAATACTAATTGTTACCCCTCTGCACTTTCCCTACTGTTGCACTGACTGGTGTGGGAATAGAACATGTTATCCCTCCACCATCCAACACTTTCCCTATTGTTGCACTCATTGGAGTGGGAATAGTAATTTTTACCCCTCCGCTATCCAACATTTTCCCTACTGTTACACTCATTGTAGTAGCAATAGCAACTCTTACCCCTTCGCAATCCAACACTTCCCTATTGTTGCGCTCACTGGCGTGGTAATAGTAATTTTTACCCCTACGCTATCCAACACTTTCCCTACTCTTGCACTGACTGGAGTGGGAACAGTAATTTTTGCCCATCCGCTATCCAACACTTTCGATACTGTTGCATTGAGAGGAGTGGGAATTGTAAATTGTATCCCTCCGCTTTCTAACACTTTCCCTACTGTTGCACTCATTGGTGTAGGAATAGTAATTTTAACCCTCTGCTATCCAACAGTTTCGATACTGTTGCATTGACAGGAGTGGGAATTGTAATTTTTACCCCTCCACTATCCAACAGTTTTCCTACTGTTACACTCATTATAGTGGGAATAGTAATTTTACCCCTCTGCTATCCAACACTTTCCCCTACTGTTGCACTCACTGGAGTGAGAATAGTAAATGTTACCCCTCCGCTTTCCAAAACTTTCCCTACTGTTGTACTCATTGGAGTTGGAATAATAATTTCTTCCCATCCGCTTTCCAACACTTTCAATACTGTTGCATTGACAGGAGTGGGAATTGTAAAGTTTATCCCTCCGCTATCTAACAGTTTCCCTACTGTTGCTCGGAGGATGAAGTCCACTTGTGTCCTGAGGTCCTCAGGACACAAGAGGACCTCATCGCCCCACAAGCAGTGCGCCAGTAGCCGCGTTTGTAGAGTGGTGTTGAAAGGGGCGCGGCCTAAGACCACCTCTCTGCAACGCAGCTATTTAGCACTTACTGGAGGTACCTGGTGGGCTACTGGGCTGGTGGGCCAATTTTGGCCCCGGGGACCCCATCCCCCAGGGGAAGGCCACATATTAATTTTTTTTAATATATATATTTTTAAGGGGGGCTGCGTGGCCCCCCTCCTGAGACCTCTCTTGGCCCCAGGGACCCCACCCCCGGGGCTATGCCTCTTTTTAAAAAAATGTTTAATTGATTTTTATTGCGGGAAGGGGGCCCCCACCCAAAGTTTAAAGCTTTAGGGAGATGGTGGTCCCCAGGGCCTTGCCCTTCCACACTTCTTTTTTTTTTACAAATAAACACAGCCCTGGGGAGGTGGCGGTCCCTGGGCCAACATTGGGGAGCGGGACCCTATGCATTCTTATATAAAAAAAAGCCCTGGGGAGGTGTTGGTCCCAAGGGATGCGGGGAGCCACGTGCCCCTGCACATATTCATCTTAGCCCCGGGGAGGCGGCGGACCCCAGGGCTGCGGGAGCCAACATTATTAGGTTTTGTTAATGCCCCCAGGACCTGGCCCACCCGGGGTCTCATTAAAATGAAGCGGGAGAGCACGTACTTCATTTAAAAAAAATAATCGGCGGGATTCGCGACCCCAACGCAAATTCTGCATATTAAAAAAAGAAGTCTTTTTTTAGCCCTGGGGATCCTTGTGGGGCCCCTTGAACAGGCCTAGGGGGTCAGGTTGTTTCTACCCTGCCCCTTTTCTTCTTTTTAACCTCTTTTTCACTGTTTTCTCGTGACTCGGTTCACCGCGTCAAACTTGCTAAAGAGAGTGGCAGCTCGAATAGTAAAGTTTCTAGCAGAGACATCGCGGCGCCCCCTCAAAGCGGTCAGATGTGCTCACCTGGGATGCTGACTGCGATGGGGAGGAAGCATACGGCGGGCAACACTGGTCCGTTGTGTGTAGCAGGCTCAGGGAATGAAATTCCATCGGACCCCCACCCCTGGGAACCTCGGAGTGTAAGGCCATCCAAAACCGAACTGTGTTTGGGCATCACTAGATGTAAGGCGTAACGGAATACTATGTCCGTAGTCTGTTTGGGAGGTGACTAAACTCCGACCTGGATCTTGGAGTGGAGAGGAGGAACGCTGAGGGGGTGGGGCGAAGAGCAACACCAATTAGGAGAGACTCCATAAGACTTTAAATCGGGAGCCCCCACAGCATGTTTCGATATTTGGCAGCGAAACGGGCACTGAAGAGGCCGCAAGGCTGAAACGCGTCTGCCCCTGCGTTTCGCAACTTTGATGAACTGAAGCCCTGTCATTTAAATAAAATAACCTGAGCCAGCCAGCATGTGTCGGTTCCCGTTCTTTTGGATGGGAAGTGGTGTGGAGATAGTAGACGGTTAGCAAGTACCGTCTTACCGGCACGCCTTCCGGTCAGGAGCACCGCGTCAAACTTGCTAAAGAGAGTGGCAGCTCGAATAGTAAAGTTTCTAGCAGAGACATCGCGGCGCCCCCTCAAAGCGGTCAGAAGTGCTCACCTGGGATGCTGACTGCGATGGGGAGGAAGCATACGGCGGGCAACACTGGTTCGTTGTGTGTAGCAGGCTCAGGGAATGAAATTCCATCGGACCCCCACCCCTGGGAACCTCGGAGTGTAAGGCCATCCAAAACCGAACTGTGTTTGGGCATCACTGGATGTAAGGCGTAACGGAATACTATGTCCGTAGTCTGTTTGGGAGGTGACTAAACTCTGACCTGGATCTTGGAGTGGAGAGGAGGAACGCTGAGGGGGTGGGGCGAAGAGCAACACCAATTAGGAGAGACTCCATAAGACTTTAAATCGGGAGCCCCCACAGCATGTTTCGATATTTGGCAGCGAAACGGGCACTGAAGAGGCCGCAAGGCTGAAACGCGTCTGCCCCTGCGTTTCGCAACTTTGATGAACTGAAGCCCTGTCATTTAAATAAAATAACCTGAGCCAGCCAGCATGTGTCGGTTCCCGTTCTTTTGGATGGGAAGTGGTGTGGATATATATATATATATATATATATATATTTATTTGCAAAATTTTCATATCATTTTAAAATTATAAAATAAATAAAAATTAATCGTTTAGGAATGGCTTTAAAGTAAATATATATCGATTTATATTCATTAAATATATATGTGTTTAACTTTTTAATTACGTTTATTTGTTATATTTGTTACAAATGTATATTAAATCAAATTTTTTAACATTAATTTTATAATTTGATATATTTAATATTTATTATTTTTGTTATGTATATAAAAAACTAGATTTTGTACAACTATATTTTCTACATCAATATTTTTTTCTCAATATTTTTGTACTAACTGTTATGAAGATCGGATGTCGATATTTATGACATTGATATTTAAAACTCAGGGGCATATTACCAAGCAATAGCAATAATTATCGCTATTGCTTGGTTAGAGACAAAAATTTACCGCTGAGCTGCGGCGATTTTTATCGCAGATAAACCTTGGTCTTACCAAGGTTTATCGCAAATGCGATAAAAATCGGCCGCAATGCATGAATCTCGCTGAAAAGTCAGCGATATTCATGCATTACCGAGCTAATGCTCTTAGCCATGTTATCCACCTCCCATTGGATAACATGGCTAAGAACTGCTCAGTGCAGGTGTTAGGTTTTGGAGATATTCACGCTTAGCGCGAATATCTCCAAAAGTTGGTAATAGGAGATAGCGATGTTAGCGACTGTTTCCAGTCGCTAACATCTTGGCACGCCCACTTTGCATGTCATTAGTGATAAATATCACTGACATGCAAAGTGGGGCCCAAGATGGTCGCTATCTCCTACCAGCTGTCGCTAACTGGTGTTAGCGACAGCTAGGTAATAGGGAGATAATTTTATCTCCGCTTTCTTGGCTTTTAAAGCCAAAAAAGCGGAGCTAAACCCCCTTGATAATATGCCCCTCAGTATTGTAGTATGGAGATATTTTAGGGGTCGATATTCTGTCAGTGAACCATGCTTGGAGATTCTGCAGACCAGAACCAAAAAAAACAGGACGTGCATTGGATCGTGCCTCCTCTTATACTAGGTCATGGTTGAAGGAGGTCGGCCATGTTAGGGAGGGATGGGAAAGTTAGAGCGCTGATTTGCACGGAGGGTTGTGTTGGGGAGCTGAAGCTCACTATGTTAGTCATGTGGCAAGGAAGACTTACAAGGAGGTAATGACCCTTACAAAATTCCGATCTACAGATCCAAACACATATTGGAGTTATGACTTCAAACATCACATTTTGTTTTATTCTGACCCAAAGTTGAATATCACAGAAAAAAAGAAACTGTTGAAATAGACAGTAGATTCACTTTTACTTTTATGTCTATTCAGATAAATAGTATTGCAGTAATCAGACTTTGGCGTATTATCTTGGGCAGGACAGCCGTTAGGGATCTTATCGGAATAGGTGGTCCCCCACTCCCTCAATGAGACAACACATAGGGCCATATTTATCAAAAAGTAACGCAGCGCAGCAGGTCACCTTGCTGTGTTACATTACAGGGAAAGGACAGGAATGTGCGGTGTGTATCACAATACAGCGCATTCCAGCCTTTTCCCAGCGCTAGCACACAATGTGCGCTAGGGTGCCTGCCTTTCAAGAGGATTGTTGTTGTGCATGAAGGGGCACCTTCTTGCACAAAAGCATTCCCCTGAGGCATTTTCCTCTTTCTACATGTGCGGCAAAATGCAGCACACATAGAAAGAGTAAGTAACGAGGAAAAATATAATTATTTCTCCTTGTTATGCCTCCACAGGGAAGGCATAGTATTTAGGCGCATTCCCAGGTCTACCAGTAATGGTAAATCTGGAAATGCATCAAAATACATGGGTATTGCATGGGAACACCCACATAACTGGCCTCCAGCTTCATCTTCCACCTGGACTCCCACCTTCTGTGGTAAATTAAATTTACTTATGACCTCATTTCTGAATTTCTATGCTTAATAAATCATAATTTCTTGTCAATGCAAAGCGAGGAGTCCGTGGTGCTCAAATGAAGGAGGAGGAGACCAATAACTCGAGTTAAGGGGAGCGCTTCCAGCACCAAGCGGGCACAGGAGCAATCTCTCAAGTCCCTCTCTTGAAGTGGGGGTTTTATTTTCAACAGCAGGACATTTATACAGTCTTGGTCATGAGGCAAAATAGAGGAACAAACAGGTCATGGCAGATAGAGGAACAAAAATCAGCAAGAGGAGCAGATTGTGAAGAAATGGGGGCGTGTCTTAGGCTTCGTGAGGGGACTTGCGATGTGAAATAGTCTGACAGTTGGAAGGGGGAGGCTTCCTCATTTGGGGTTTGTGCTCGTGCTTCATGTCAGAAAGAGGAACTATCTTGTGTAAAACAGAGACCATCTGCTCTCTGGCTTGCAGTAACTATTTCTTAAAACAGGAACTATCTGCTGGTTCTGGGAATTGGCTGAAACACAGGAAGGGGTGGTCAATGAACTAAGATGCCAGGTGCAGGGTGTCTTACAGTTAAGAACAGGAACTATCTGCTGCTGGTTCCCAGAATTGGCAGAACCACAGAAATGTGTGTGTTCACAGTGTACAACCTTGTGCTTCCTCTATTAGTGGGGGTGGTTTCAGGGCCTAACCTCGTGCTTCCTCTTTCAGTTGGGGGTGGTCACAGGGCAGTTGGTGTGACAGGCTGAGTTACCAACAATGGACAGGATGTGGCTGAGTCTCTGGCACAACTGGGGGAAGGCACACAGGCAGGCTTCTTGGAATTGGCTCGACCACAAGGAGCAGGGGGTTGTGCAAGATTCAATGGGGATGTGAAGGACAGTTTTCAGACAAGTTGCTGAGAGCATGTCACACACAAAATGGGTGTTTGTCTGAGAAAAATGGCTGTCAGGCAGAAACAGGGAAATGATGGGGCACAATTGTCAATTTTATTTCCACATTCCCTCCTTGCCCCAGAGTGTACCTACATTATATCTCAATTTGCATGAGATCATTTATACATTCTTGTAACATGATTCTTTCCCTTTCTCTCTGCTGGACAAGTGGTTTAGGAATGCATTTTGCAGCGCATAGACCGCACAGGGCAGGACCACATTGGATGCAAAGGCAGCATCCAGTTATTATCAGGAATATTATACCTGCTGCTGACAGCAGTTGCCATCCCCAGGACGATATTATCTTCCAGAACCAGTCAGACCACGTCCAAATGCCAGGTTCTTGATGTAAACTTACGGCTATCTTGTGTAATTTTGTTATGGCCGTGTATACAGATGGGGAATTATCAGGAATAAATATACAGCAGCTAGAGCCTATAATTTTACAGGCTCCGCCTCTGTCAGCCAAGATGATGTCAAGGACAAGGCGATTTTGGAGAGTAACCAATCGTATGGCAGACTGCTCCTGGGTTAAGCTCCCAAGGGCAGACGCCGTCTGGTTTACAACAGCCTCTAAGGTCCTTTTCAACCTGCGTATAAGCTTTCTGTTCTGTACAGGGCTAACAAAGAAGAAGAACTCTTTGTTAAAATCTGTATACTGTTCCCATGAGGTTTCCGTTTGGTCAACCAAGGAGGTATCGATCGTTCTTTTATGTCTGACATGGGGCACTAGGAGGTCTCGGTGGTAAGTGGATGGGGCCACAAAGACAGGGGGTAACAGGAATGCTATATAGCAAGTTCCCCCCCAGTTCAAGGGCAGCTGCACATAGGCCGTTTGGCCACAGACGAAATAAGTATGGCGAGATGCTAGGAATGAGGACTTTCCTCTGTCTTCAAAACTTATAGTGGTATGACAGTCACTGTGTCCTAATGGAACAGAGCCATTTTTCTGGATGCACAGGTGCCCTTTTACTGGTGAGACCGAGATGGAAGGGGGACCAGCATTCTTTTTAGGTTTGGTATTTAACATCTTGTAGGACATGGTCATGTTCCCTTGCTTGTATTCTTCACTTTCTAGGACTGTACCGGTCGCCTGAGGATCTCCCTCCTTATTAGGGTAACAGGCAGTATTGAGTACCTTGTTTAAATCCCCCCAAGGCCACCCATTCTTGCATGAATTATTTCCGTCAGGGCAGGAGGTGGGGGTAGTATCGTCAGCTGTTATTAGGGCGAACCAGGCTTCACAAGTTCCATTATAAGAGAATGGGAAAGGAAAAAGAGGCATCCCTCCCTTTTTCTGATGAGGTGGGATGCGGCCACATATCCAACGATTGGTGCTATTACTGGCCTGCTGAGTGTGGTGTAGCATCTGTATGAAGGTATTGTTTCGCAAGGCTAGTCTATGGGCTTGTTCATGAGGGGGTAGGTCGTGATAGGTGTGTTCCTGAGTGCTGTTGGGTGCATGAAAGGTGTGTTGTGTTGGAGGAAAAACAGTGTGGAGAATCCAACCAAGACACGTCATAACTGCCATGAGGAAAAATAATACTGTCAAACATATAATAGGACCATTATGTCTTTTTCTAGAGTTCATTTTTTCTTTCTCCCACATAGTCAAGGTGTTAAAATCTATTCCCATGCTCCAACCGCTTCACCACTGGACCGATGCCCAATGGACTTAATTAGCCAGAGTCCGAATGGCAGACCTTAACTTTGATTTGTAATCCTGTTGTGGGGTTAGTTCCAAAGGCAATAAAGATTGTTCAGTCACAATGTCAGTGGGATTGGCAGGGCCATCAGCAACAGTGTCTTTGTGTCCAAAATGTTTTCGGCAGTGGCTTGCGTGGAGCCAGCCCTTCCTACCCTCGACCTTCACTGCTGTCCGTGTTGTTAGTAGTACGAGTCTTGGCTTCTTCCACCTGGGCTGGAGGGGGCTGGTCCGGTCGAAGTTCCACACGAGGACCCAGTCCCCGGGTCGGATGCGTGTTCTTCCGGGTTGGTTTTGTCAGGGAAGGTGGCAGCAACCTGAGAACGACAAGATTGGAGTGCAGACATCAAGGAAGCCAGGTAGTCAGTCAGCATAGTACTGTCAACATCAGTTATTCTTTTAGGCCTTGGCGTACCCCACATATTTGGTGGTCTGCCAAAGACCACTTCATATGGAGATAAGCCAGTTCTGGAATGGGCTACCATACGCATGTAAAAGAGGGCAACCGGTAAGGCTACCATCCAGTCCACGCCTTTGTCAGTGCATATCTTGGCCAATTTTGTCTTCAAAGTTTGGTTGTGTCTTTCTACTAGACCTGCTGCCTGAGGATGTCTTACACAGTGAAACTTCCAAGTGTACCCTAACAGAAGAGACACTTGCTTCATGAGTTCAGAGGAAAAAGGTTGGCCGTTATCTGAGTAGATGACACGGGGCAACCCATACCTCAGGAAAAACTCTCTAACTAATTGTTTAGCAGTTGTCGTTGCAGTGTAATCTGGGACGGGATAGGCTTCTGTCCATCTGGTCAGAGCACACACTACAACTAGTACATACTTGTGACCTCTACATCTCTCCATCTGGATATAGGCCATCTGGAGAACTTCAAATGGATGGTCAGGGGGTTGGAATCCTCCCTGTTCCACCTTTGTGCCTTTTCCTGGGTTGAACTGATTACAAATCATGCACGTTTTAACTTTTTGTTTGGCTTCAGTTCTCAAATGTTTGTTGTGCCATATATTCTGTATGCTGTCTAACATTGCTTTTTCTCCCAGATGCGCTGGTCCATGTATGGTGTTTACCATAACCTGTACCATGGCATCCGGTAGAAACCATACTGCTCTTTCAGGTGTCATCCAGCCTTGATCTGTAAGGACCCCTCCTTTTTCCTTCCATTCTAGCAGTTCCTGTGGTGTGGCGTGACTTTGGACATCCTAGATGTCAGAAAAGGGGTCTCGTATTGTATATTGGCGGTGTGGTATACTTAATTCTGTGTTTGCTGCTAACTTGGCTGCACTGTCTGCAGAATCATTTCCTTTTGATATTTCATCTGTTCCTGTGTGCGCTTTACATTTTAGCACTGTGATTTTCTCTGGTAACTGACTGGCCTCTAAGAGGGCAGTGATGAGTGTAGCATGCTGTATTCTGGACCCATGTGATGTGAGAAAACCTCTCTCTCTCCACAATGTACCGAAGTTGTGTATAACTCCAAAGGCATATTGTGAATCAGTGTAGATGTTAACTGACTTTCCTTTTGCTAAGTGACATGCTCGTGTTAGGGCTATGAGTTCTGCTGCCTGTGCCGAGAGTATCTCTATCTTGTGTGCTTCTAAAGTGTCTGTACCATTTGTGACGGCATAGGCTGCTGCTAATTCTCCTGTGGGGAGTCTCATACATGAACCATCAACAAAGAGTGTCATTTTTGCCTTAGCAAGGGGAGTATCTTGTAAATCTGGTCTTGGTTTGGTCACTAAATCAATTATGTCAATACAATCGTGAATTTCTTCAGTAGGAGAGGTCAGTGGCAACAGTGTTGCTGGGTTTAAAATGTTGCAGCGTCTAATCTCAATGTGTGGCTGAAAAAGTGTCATCTCATATCCGGTGAGTCTGGCTATTGTCAGATGCTGTGTTTGTGTTCTGTTTAACAGAAGTTCTACAGCGTGTGGGACCTGAACTATCAGATGATGTTATGTTATGTTATGTTATTTATTCTTTTGTATAGCGCAACGGTTACTCAAAAAGAGTGTCCCGGCGCTTTAGGTAAGGAGAATTAATTCAGAGTAACATAACACAGTTAAAAAGAGTAAAAAGCAAACAGACAAAAAAGAGGGACTGCTAGGGAACCTATTGGGTAAACAGCCAAGTTTTGAGACCTCTTCTAAAATCAAGGAGAGTAGTAGCCCCCCGAAGTGGGAGCGGAAGCGAATTCCACATCTGTGGAGCCAACAGACTGAAAGATCGGCCGTCCAGGTGAGCTCTCTTAACACGAGGGACAGCCGCCAAAAGTAGAGATTCAGACCTCAGCGAACGAGCCGGGTGGTAAAAGGCCAGTCTCTTTTGGAGATGCTTTGCTCCCACGGCATGGAGCGCCTTGTAGGCCAAAGTCATAGCCTTAAAGGCGATCCGTTTGCGGATGGGTAGCCAGTGCAGCGTCACCAATAGCCCGGTGACGCTGGTGCGTCTATTTAGACCAAAAATGGCCCTGGCCGCCGCATTCTGCGCAACTTGAAGCCGCTGCAACAGGTACTCTGGTAGGCCCAGGTAAAGAATGTTGGCATAATCCAACCTGGAGCCTATCAGAGCCTGCACAGTCAGCCTCCTGTGCTCCTCTGACAAGAGAGGCAAAAACCTCCGCAACATTTTTAAAAGGCCGAAGCAGGTGCCGGTCACCCCCAAGATCTGGGCTTTCATCGTCAGCCCCTTGTCCATCTTAACCCCCAAGTTTTTAGCCATGGGGGAAGAACCGGACGGAGGGAACATGTCGATGGGCCACCAGGCCTGCCAGCTAGGCTCCGTATCGCACCCGAAGAAGAGTACCTCAGATTTGTCGGAATTGTACTTGAGGCTGTTCAGTTGGAACCATGTGAACACCGCCCCAAGGCAATTCCGGATACTCTCCCCGTCAAAGTCAGCCCCTCTCTCACAAGAGAAAAGGAGCTGGGTGTCGTCGGCATACGACACGATCCGGGCACCAAATGACTCCGCCACTGCCGCCAAAGGGGTCATAAAGATGTTAAAAAGGGTCGGGCTCAATATAGAGCCCTGAGGGACCCCGACTCCCAAAGGCGGCATCACAGCGGTGTCAGGTGATGTCCAGACCGTTTGCCGGCGGCCGGCTAGAAAAGACGAAAACCATCTGAGCACCGTCCCCCGAAGACCAATCTCAAAGAGTCTTGCGAGCAGGCCATCATGGGGGACGGTGTCAAAAGCCGCCGACAAATCCAACAACACCAGCATGACTTTGCCCCCGGTATCCAGCACCCCTTTGATGGTTTCAGAAACCTCAAGGAGCGCGGTCTCGGTGCTACGATTTGAACGGAAGCCCGACTGGGAGTCATGTAAGATCTCATGGGACTCCAGAAAATTGTCCCAATACAATAGAATCGCTTTGTCTAATAGCTTGTGCAGTAGCTGCTACTGATTTTAGACATGCAGGCAATGCTTGTGCTACTGGATCTAATGTGCTTGAAAAATAACCACATGGTTTATGTTTGTCTGCTTGAAGTTGGGTCAGAACTGATAGTGCTGTACCTGAGTTTTCTGTTACAAATAATGTAAAATCTTTGGTGTAATTAGGTGTTGCCAGCACTGGGGCTTGACACATAGCTTTTTTAAGAGACTGAAAGGCTTGCGTGTGTTCATCTGTCCAGGGTAATTGTGGAGTAGCGCCAGCTTCGAGTGTTGTCAGGTGCACTAACGGTTTGGAAATGAGTGCAAATTGTGGGATCCACTGTTTACAATATGAGGTGAGACCAACAAAAGCTCGAACTTGTTTCTGTGTTGTTGGTTGTGGTATTTGTAGTATGAGCTGGATGCGTTCCTGTGTAAGCTGCCTACCCTCCTTTGACAGCAAGTGCCCTAAGTATGCCACTTGCTGTAAACAAAATTGGAGCTTACCAGGGGAAACTTTATGGCCATTTGCAGCTAGTAATTCTAGTACTAGTAGTGATGCTTCACCACATGCTGCGTCAGATCTGGCCGTAATGAGGATATCATCAACATATTGTAGTATGGCTGTATCCGTGGGCATTTGAACAGTATCTAGTTGTCTTTTTAATGCTTGGCTATATACGCTTGGACTCTCTGTGAAACCTTGAGGAGCTCTTGTGAATTGGAAACTTCGTCCTTGTAAGGAGAAGCCAAAAAGGTATTGACTGTCTGGGTGAATAGGTATGCTAAAGAATGCGTTTTTCAAGTCAATGACTGAAAAATGTGTTGCTTCCGCATCTATGGCTGGGAGTAGGGTGGAGATGTCTGGAACCACAGGGTGTTGTGGAACGACACATTTATTGAGCTCTCTCAAATCCACCACTAGTCTGTAGACAGGTGGTGTTCCTGGTTCCACTTTTTTATGAACTGGTAAAACAGGGGAATTGCAAATGTTAGAAGTTGTTTCCTTAATCACACCTGACTGTATTAGGTCCTGAATAATTAACATTAATGCTTGTTCAGCCTGAGGTGGAATTTTGTATTGCCTTATACGTGGTAGTTGGGCTCCCTCTTTCAGTGTAACCTTGTGAGGTGTTATTTCCATACATCCTACTGTGGTGGAATCAGTGGCCCACAGGTAAGCATGGGCGGATTTTGCGGATCCACGATTCGCGGATTTGCGTATTCACGGATCGTGGATCCGCAAAATCCGCGGATTTTGCGGATTTGCGTACCCGCGGATTTGGGGCGGGGCTTCCATGCGAGTGCACATGCCTCTTGTGTGTATAAAAGGTCAGAGACCGATCAGAGCAGCAGATGAAAGATGCAAAGGCCTCTGGGTAGATGTATAGTGCTTTTACTACACTACAGCTGCCTAAAGTGCCAGAGAGTTGTCTACAGCGACCAGGTGTGTGTTACTATGCAATTGCGCCGAAGGGCGCAGGGGTCCCTTGAGTGAGCTGCCCATCATAGTGGGTAAATGGAGGGAAGACGGTGCACACCGCGAGTGTGTGGGCGGGGCCAAACGGACGGCGCTTTCATGCGAGTGCACATGCCTCTTGTGTGTATAAAAGGTCAGAGACCGATCAGAGCAGCAGATGAAAGATGCAAAGGCCTCTGGGTAGATGTATAGTGCTTTTACTACACTACAGCTGCCTAAAGTGCCAGAGAGTTGTCTACAGCGACCAGGTGTGTGTTACTATGCAATTGCGCCGAAGGGCGCAGGGGTCCCTTGAGTGAGCTGCCCATCATAGTGGGTAAATGGCGGGAAGACGGTGCACACCGCGAGTGTGTGGGCGGGGCCAAACGGACGGCGCTTCCATGCGAGTGCACATGCCTCTTGTGTGTATAAAAGGTCAGGGACCGATCAGAGCAGCAGATAAAGATACAGAAGCTCCTGGCCACAGGAACAGCACGAGGATTGCGCTCGTGAAAGTCAAGAATGCAAAGGCCTCTGCCCAGCATCACACCTAATTTTCGATGGTATATTTAGGAAGAAGGCACATCTGCCCAGCCTTGACAACGCTCACGATTGGTTTTGGGCAGATGAATGAGTCACTCAATTTAAGCTTCAACTAGGGCACATGCTTAATCGGTATTATTCCATTCCTGGCCTGTTGTAACTAATTTACGATGGCGCCGGCAAGCTGCCAGCGCCATCCTAAAATAGTTACTAAATTAGCTTCAACAGGAAGCTCTAATAGATTAAATAAAGCAGGCGCTCGATGACCTGCTTTATCTTATCTATTAGAGCTTCCTGTTGAAGCTAATTTAGTAACTATCTTAGGATGGCGCTGGCAGCTTGCCGGCGCCATCGTAAATTAGTTACAACAGGCCAGGAATGGTTGAACTTTTGCCCCCGGAATCCGCCGCTCGCGGATTGCGAATTTTCGGTAAATTCGCGAGAGTGCGCGGATCGCGGATTTGCCGAAAATTCGCAAAATCCGTGAGCGTAGCGGATTTTGCGCTCATGCTTACCCACAGGGTGTGTGGCAAATCTTTCAAACGCTCATCTAATTCTCTACTTGTGTAGTGGCCCTTGAAATCTCGCAGAAATAGTCTGACATCTGTAGGTGAGCAAACAATGACAGCTCCTAATTCTTTCAATGTTTTTATACCAAGCAAGCTTTCTGGACATGATTTTGTCAATATAAGATCTGTAGTTGTCATGAGGGGACCAACCTGCAAGGGCAGTGGCTTTGACGTGACGTTTGTCACAGGTTGTCCCGAGAAACCCAGAGAAATACTTTTTGAACCCGAGAGAGGAGCCTCTGGGACCTCTTGATGGCTTATTGTTGTTTTACTGGCCCCAGTGTCTAGTAGAAACTTCCTATCCTCCCCAAGAAGTCGGACCTCTATAAATGGACCTGTCTGATCTACTGGAAGGGGGATTAGGGGCAGTTTGTCATCTTCTCTCTCTGGGCAACATCATGAGAAATCTGGGTAATATTCAGTGTAGGCGCTGTCTATAATATTCATTTGGGCCATTTGAGTTGTCAGTGGAACTGAAGGTGTTGAACTGTCTAGGGAACCATTCTGTTTTGGCTGATATGGGCGTGGCTGGGTCTTACCAGTAGCCAAATTGTGCTTTAAGACAGGGCAATCTTTAACGAAGTGTCCCATCTTTTTGCAATAATTACAGGTGCTTTTTATATTTGTCTGGCTACTTGGTGTCTGTTGACGCTGGGGTGCAGTTTGGGCTACTAATGCTTTCATCTTTGTGTCTTTCATGCGTTTCTTATCATTTTCTTCTTCATCCCTAATGCGATTCTGGTGATATTGTAGCATTTGTAACACCTGTGGAGGTGTATGTGCTTGCCAGGTACTTTCTACTTTTAGTACTCTGTCCTTAATGGCTGGCAAGGCGTTATCTACTAATTTGGAAACAAACAGATGCGGGTAAGCTTCACTTGTCGGCGTAAGGCCGCTATTTACCGCAAAACACTTTTCAAGTCTGGTGTAATAATCTCCAATGTCTTCACAGTGTTTCTGTTTGCAGGAGGAAATGGCATCCCAGTCCTCCTTTTTCACTGTTAGTAACTGTGGTAGCACCTTTAAAATAGTGCCAGGAAGTGCTTTTAGTCTGTCTCCTATACCTTGACCTGCTACTCTAGTATTTTCGTCATTCTGAAGTTCAGTCCATCTAATGTGTTCACCTGCTACTTCCCAATCTTTTTCTCTTAGTTTGTCATATATACCTGATGGCAACAATAATTTCAGAATTGCTGTGATATCAGAAAGAGTATATGTTCCCATCATTAATACATCTCCTAATTCCTTAAAGAATCCAGCATGATCCTTTGAGTGGGAGGGAACCATCTCTTTTATCCTTAGTAACTCAAGTTTTGTCAAGGGTACATAAATGAAGACGCGTTGTAGCGCTCCATTTGTGTCAGCTCTGGGGTGGACCTCTCTCATGGGGAACTGGCGTGTTTGAGGAAGTCTATTAGTTGATCCACACGTATTATGGGGAGATCTATATCCAGTAACTTTCTGGTATTTCTGTCTAAAATCTATAAATGTGTTGAGAAAAACTGAACTATTGTGGAGGAGCATGTTATTAGCGCAGTCAGACAGAAAATCTTCGAGTCTTGGATCATGTTTAAAATGAGTGTCATTGAGTGTGATGAGATGTTGTACCATGTAGAGACTTGCTAATCTTTGAAGTGAGCGTGGTAATGCTAGAAAAAGTTGGGCTATGAGATCATTGTCATATATCTTATATTGAGAGACCCATAGGGTCGCTGTTCTGGCTATTTCCTCCTCCTCCGGTGTAAGCGGAGGTTCCTGGTCTAACCAGTAGTCTAATGCATTGGATGTATTTTCAAATAACTCATCTGGAGATGACCGTTCAGAGTGACCTTGGAGGAATGTAGGCGGGGGTGTTCGTGAATTAAGTGCGGAAGAACGAACGGGTACGACTTTTTCAGTAGGTTCAGTAATTTCCTCCTCAAGTTTCTTATTCTCTTCATTTGTTTGCAAGTTTTGCAGAATACGGGTCACCTTACGGGTGAACCTGTCTAGTGCATCATTTATAAGTTCTAGACTAGTGTGGTCGGATGCGGAATCTAATAATTCAAAAAGTGAAACTGGTAAATTTCTTTCCTCTGCTTGTATGTGTTTTATGAAGCAGCAAAGGAGGAACCTATACATGTGCATTTTTACAGGGTGTGATCTTCTTGTAGTCGTAGCGTTAATGGCTTGTGAGTTCTCTCCAGTACGAAGAAACTCAGAGGCCGCTTGAAGAAACGTGTAAATTTCTGGTAGATGTCTTATTTCTTCCCAGGAGTCATGAAGTATTTTACTTATTCGGCCCGCCTCCCCTGTGTTGCTCGGAGTTGGGTCATAGGGGCAGTCGGGAATTGTTTTACCTGGGTCTGGACCTACGGCACCCCCTTCTGGAGTGAGAGGTGGTGCGTTATGTTGTAAAAGAGGTGGCGGAGGCAGAGGGTGTTGAATTACTGGAACCTCATATGGAGGTGGAGTATCTAAGAGGAAATTGGTGAAAGTATCCTCTGGTAGTGGGGCTGTAGGCTGTGCTGATGCAATGTTAATGTTTTCAGGTGCAGATGGCAATACAGGATAAAAACCAGTAGAAATGGCTGATTGTTCCCTTCTATTCCTTTCACTAACTATTTCTTTCCCTATTTCTTGTAACTGTTCTTTCTTGGCCTGCTCTGACATTCTTTTACCCTTTTCAACTTTATGCAATTCCTTCTGTTGCCTCCTATGGGCTTCTTTTCTCCATAACTCTACTGAGTCACTCTGTGACTGGCAGACTCTCTTTTTCTTCCATAACTGTTCCTCTAATTTTATAATACATTCCATGTCAAAAGTACCATTTTCAGGCCATCTATATCTGTGTTCTAGGTCTTTAGTATAATCCACCCATAAATCACAATAAATAAGTGCACCGACACCATGTTTTGCATACATGAAGTGTCCAGGAGTATCCCGAGGAGGAAGGGGAATTTCCTTCTCAAGAATACTCCTTTTGGTTGCCATCTTACGTATTTTCTAGAAAATAGGCATGATGGCAAGACTTTCAAAGATTTTAGAAGTGAGAAAAACACAAACAGAACAAATATCTTTACCGTACCCACGAAAGAGGTGAGTCCGTCTTTTATACTAGTTTAGTAGTCCTCACAAAATAAGTGAGAAACACACAAAAACATGTATCTTTACCGTGCCCACAAGGTAGTGAGTCCGTCTTTTATACTAGTTTTAGTAGTCCTCACCAAAGATAGGTGAGAAACCAACAAAACGCGTATCTTTACCGCCCCCACAAAAGCTGTTGGTTCGTTTTTATACTTTTCAGCAGTACTCACCGAAAAATAACTGGAAGGCCTCTTGAAGATTTTGGAAAAACGCGGCGCGCAGTTTCAAGGTGGGATTTGTAGAACCCCGGACTCGTCTGCTTCGCAGGTTGGGCTTTGGTTCAGGACGTTCCGCTATTTCCTCACCGCCTCGTGTGGATGCTGGGACGCAGTCGGTCCCCCTCTTCGCCTCGAGGGAGTTAGCGGGAATTCCCCGCGTTGTGCACTTTTGAAGTCCGTCAACGGTCAGGAGGGGACAGTACCGGGTCCAATATCGCCGGCGCGTGGGGGAAAGGGAATGTCCCTAGTTCGGGCGCCAATTAATGTGGTAAATTAAATTTACTTATTACCTCTTTTCTGAATTTCTATGCTTAATAAATCATAATTTCTTGTCAATGCAAAGCGAGGAGTCCGTGGTGCTCAAATGAAGGAGGAGGAGACCAATAACTCGAGTTAAGGGGAGCGCTTCCAGCACCAAGCGGGCACAGGAGCAATCTCTCAAGTCCCTCTCTTGAAGTGGGGGTTTTATTTTCAACAGCAGGACATTTATACAGTCTTGGTCATGAGGCAAAATAGAGGAACAAACAGGTCATGGCAGATAGAGGAACAAAAATCAGCAAGAGGAGCAGATTGTGAAGAAATGGGGGCGTGTCTTAGGCTTCGTGAGGGGACTTGCGATGTGAAATAGTCTGACAGTTGGAAGGGGGAGGCTTCCTCATTTGGGGTTTGTGCTCGTGCTTCATGTCAGAAAGAGAAACTATCTTGTGTAAAACAGAGACCATCTGCTCTCTGGCTTGCAGTAACTATTTCTTAAAACAGGAACTATCTGCTGGTTCTGGGAATTGGCTGAAACACAGGAAGGGGTGGTCAATGAACTAAGATGCCAGGTGCAGGGTGTCTTACAGTTAAGAACAGGAACTATCTGCTGCTGGTTCCCAGAATTGGCAGAACCACAGAAATGTGTGTGTTCACAGTGTACAACCTTGTGCTTCCTCTTTCAGTTGGGGGTGGTCACAGGGCAGTTGGTGTGACAGGCTGAGTTACCAACAATGGACAGGATGTGGCTGAGTCTCTGGCACAACTGGGGAAGGCACACCGGCAGGCTTCTTGGAATTGGCTCGACCACAAGGAGCAAGGGGTTGTGCAAGATTCAATGGGGATGTGAAGGACAGTTTTCAGACAAGTTGCTGAGAGCATGTCACACACAAAATGGGTGTTTGTCTGAGAAAAATGGCTGTCAGGCAGAAACAGGGAAATGATGGGGCACAATTGTCAATTTTATTTCCACACTTCTCTCCTGGACTTCTTGACTTCTTGTTCTGTCCTGGCCGACACCTTGCTGCTGTTTTCGGGCAGTTTTTTCTGGACTCTAGCCTTCCTTCCATTCTGTCGCCCTTCAACCCCTTATCCCCGTGGATGATCCTCAAATGTTTTCTCCCTTTTCTGCTTTCCCTTCTCTCCTTACCCTTGCATCCCTCCCCCCCTCCCTTTGTGCTGTGACTGCATCCACACTTTTGGAACTCTGCTCTGTGATTTATTGAAATAACTCTAATCACTAGTAAATGCAGTAGACTCTTAGAGTATATCCATTCTTTTCCCCTCCCTATGTATATAGAGATAACTCCAATCACTAGTATATGCAGTAGACCTTTGTACTCTCTACCATTCCTATGTGACCCTTAGAGTATATCCAGTCATATCCCTCCCTATGTATATAGAGATAACTCTAATGACTAGTCTCCTATGTGACTTTTAGAGTATATCCATGTGTTTTCCCTTCCCTATGTATATAGTGATAACTCTAACGACTAGTCGCCTATGTGTCTGTTAGAATATATCCATGTGTATCCCTTCCCTATGTATATAGAGATAGCTCTAATCACTAGAATATGTAGTAGTCCGCGTTGCTCTCTGCCCTTCCTATGTGACTTTTAGAGTATATCCAGTCTTACCCCTTCCCTATGTATATAGAGATAACTCTAATCACTAGTTTATGCAGGAGTCCGCTGTGCTTTCTACCATTCCTATGTGACTCTTAGAGTATATCCATGTGTATCCCCTCCCTAAGTAGATAGAGATATCACTAGTATATGCCTAGATTTTATCCATTTGTACCTCCTCCCTGTGTTATTCTATCTCTTGTACATTTGCAATTTTTTCTGTTTGTACCTCTTTATAACGTATGTAATCCTAAGACTTTCTATAACCCATGTAATCCTCAATCCGTATGTTTTCAACTGGTTCTTATGTAAGTCAACAATTTGCAAATTCTTTTTGTACCAACAGTCCTTATGTTTGAAACTGGGTCCTATGTAAAGCGCTCTGACACCTTCGGGTAAAGTTCGCGCTATATAAAATCGCATAAATAAATAACACCTATGGAATGCCTCTCCTGGGCCAGAGTAATGCAACGTGTAAAGGGCTGTGATGGGCCCTAGGCCCACATGCTGGCAGGCACTCACACACAGACGCAGGACACACTAGAGGTACGGTGCAACTGGCCTAGAGCACGTGGGTTCGGCCTCTTTTATTGAAGCTGTGTCACCTGACCAGTGACATCAGTGGTGGGTGGGTGTTTAGTGCGAATACAGGCTTCAGCACTAGAATGCTGACTTATGCTGGGCATTACATCCCTTCCCAAATTGGTTAAAAATTAAACCAAACAGAAAAAGTCCAAAAACCTGTGGGGGACAAAAACATAGAAATGTACCATTGGACTTGTGCTTTCAAAACGAGTCTCTTTGGCTGCTTGCAAGCCGCAGGCAGTATAGTTCTAGCATTCAGGACTAACAGTTCTCGGTGGCACGGTTCGCAGTTGTTCGGCGGGTTCATTCTTGGTCTGTGCTGTCTGTCCGCTGTTCTCAGCCCTGCCTTTGCTTCGCTCTGTTGGTGATGAGAGATAGATGAATGACATAGGTGTCAACAGTCTTCTGGTTTCGTGATGTTTTCCGGGCAGGCTTTAGTGTTTACTCTTGGCAGGTGAATAGAGTAGGTGCACACATCCCTCTCACTAGGATGCCCCTCTCTCCGGTATTCCTCTCTCACCAGATATCCGGGAGGACCTCTTTGCCAGGCTTCCACTGTTCTGGTGTTTTTGGTCGTGTGGCTCCACCATAGCCTTCGGGCCGTGAGCGGGGCTTCCAAGAGCCTCACCGTCGTGTCCTAGTTCCACCTGAAGGTTGAGTTGTCGACTCTCTTCATTGCTCGCGAGGCTTTCATCCCCTTGGGTCCTGCAGACGCGCTTCTGTAGACCTGTCTCCCGTGCGGGACTTGCTGCCACCAGAGTCCCTTGAGGCCTCTGATTCTGGTTTGCCACGGGCTGGTGCGAGGTGGTCAGGTCCTCAACTTCCGGAGTCCTGAGTAGTCTCGCCATCCAATCTTCCGCTCAAACCCCAGAGGTAGATGTCACCAACAGTCTAGCTTGCTCTCTTCTGCGATCGCCATGTGGATGGATGGCTCGTAGGTGGTTGTCCTTGTTCTGCGCTGCCGGTGCTCTTGCCAGGCTTATCTTCCATTGCACTCAGGTGTTCCAGTGCTTGTCACCTTGCTTCTTTCCGCAGGGGTGGCTTCTTCTTGCAGTGGCAGCGTGCCATTCCGATTTCTCCATTCTTCTTTTCTTCTTAGTGGCGGTGGCCACTCTGTTCTTTCTTCCTTTTTCTCCTCTTCTCGCAACGTACCCTGGTCCCCATTTCTTCATCTTCTCTGGCCAGGCTTTCCCATGCAGCGCGCGCACTCTGCACGTGTCATCCTGGTCTTGTCCTTGTCCTAGGACACTGTCTTCTTGTCACTCACTTCCCAGGGTTAGCGTCGCGACCTTCACTTCCTCTTTCTGTCGCTTTAAATAATTACGGGGTTGAATTTCGTGGGTCCATGTCCTTTTCTTTATGGCGTCGCGCCCTTCTTCTCCCTGTTCCTTCTTGCGACGTGATCCGGTCACTATACTGCCTTGGTCTTTCCAGCCAGTCTTATCCAGGTAGCGTGCACTCCACCTGTTTCTCTCTGGTCTGGGCATGGCTCTCAGACACTGGTCTTCTCTTCTAGTGACTGGACCGGTTGTCGCCATCTTTTCAGTTGCTTCTTTTCTTTCCTTGGCGACCAGACTGGGTGGTCGGCTTTCACCTTCGGCATGAATCGTCATGCTGTGCTATCTTCTTCGTGGTCGCTCTTCACCGTCACGGTGTTTTGGCGTTGGCGCGCCGCTGTATAGTGTCACTCTGGCGCTCCTGATTCCTGGCTTTCCTGGCATGTTCCGGCGCAGTGCTGCGCTGTCCTGTCGTGCGGGATGTGGAATTCTTGCACTCCTGTTGCGTTCCTGCGCTGTCTCCTGGCGTCTTCCTTGCGCTTCCTGGAGAGTACCTGCGCTTCTGGCGTCGCAGTGCTGACCTTCGTTCCTCGCTCTCTTCTTTGAGCACTTTGGGCACTGCTGGTGCTTTCTTGTGCTTGACCACTGTCACTGTCTTTTCACTTGCGCAGCTCCTGGCCGTGTCGCACTCTAGATCCTCCTCTTACTCCTTTGGTGCCGTGTGGCGTTGCTGCGCCAATTTTGCATTGCTGCATGGCGTTGGTGTGCCAGTCCCATACTGCCTGTCCCCTTGACTTTCCTTCAGGGTTGGCTTGTCGACAACACTGTTCCTTTCTTCTGTGCTTCTGGCACAGTCTCCTTTTGTCCTCAGGAGGTTGCGTATTGACATGGCGTCGCGATCTGTGAGGGAGAGTATTCTGCGCAGATCTTCCTCCCTGTAGATGTGCTCACCGCAATGTCCCTGCGCTGTTGTCTGCTTGTGCCTTCGCTCATCTGGCACTTGGTTTGGCCAATGCTTGCTTGTTCTTCCTTGCGATTCTTCACCTGCCCGTAATTGCTCCCTCCGGCCACTAGATGGCAGTGTAGGGTAGACTGTGGAACCTTCCACTTTGCTCTCTGCTGGTCACGGTGCTTCAGGCTGCCCTCTTCACAGCAGCTGGGCCCCTGCTCCCACTCCTCACGGATGTCTCTCGAGGCTGAAATTTTTTTATCCCTATCATGGGGGGGGGTCTTTTCCCCCTTGCTGGACTCTCGCCGTGCAGCAGGACTTGTCTTCCGGTGAGTCCGTCCTTGATAGTATTTATTTTCCCTGGGCCATGCAGGATGGCCCAATGTACTTTCAGTGTTGGGGGGGGCGAATATTAACGCTGCTGCTGGAGCCTGCCTTTCTTGTGTTGTGGGCTTCGTGTTCACCGTCTCTCGGGGGTCGAAGAGTCACTGGTGCTGCCGGAGCGTGCCTGCTCGATTTGTCTGGGGCTCCCCTGGCCTCGCTGCCACTCCGGCTCCAGGGAATGCCCCTCTTTGCAAAGACCGGTAAATCCCTTGCTCCTACCGGCAGGCAGAGTGTCCTGTTGATGCGGGTAGGCTCCGCTTTGTCCACTTAGTGCCCGGCAGCTCTCTACACGCTGCGGGCACTCCTTTGGGTCTCCTTGGCTGTCTCGGTGTTCACGCTCTCTCACCCCCGCAGCGGCAGCCGCGCTCCACACATACAGCGCCGCGGGGGGCTCTGCTGGCCTCGCTTACTTGTCGGCAGCTTTCCTTGACAGCGGGTGGGCTCCGCTTTACTTCTCCAGGGCTCGGCAGCCTTCCTTTGTGTTTATTCACCCCGCCACCGCACTTCACACACACTGCGCGGCGGGGGACGCTGCTGGCAGGCCACGGGTGGGCTCCGCTGGTCTTGCTTAATTACTGGGCAAGTAGTTAATGTTCACAGCGGGTGGGCTCCGCTTTATATGTGTTGCTGGCGGTGCTAGCTGGCAACCGCCATTGGTACCGTTGTGTGTGTTGCGGGTGGGCTCCACTTACGATCACAGTCCCAAGGGGGGGGTCGCTTCAAGCTTTGGCGGCCCCCCAGGCAGTTTATATCACCCAGGCTCACCTCCGGCCTACGGGCCTCCTCTCACTTCGTCGCGGTCGACGCGGGTGGGCTCCGGTCTATCCGCGTTGTCACCATCTCCCTTGCGGCCGGTACAGGTGGGTTCTGGCCGGCCCGCTTATTCTCTTGGGGGCACCGCCACGGCAGGGCGGCATTCCGCAGGCTGGATAGGTGCGGGGTGGGTTCCCGATCACCTCCTCCTTTTCCCCCAGGCCCGGGGCTCGTCACTCGCCCCGTAGGCCTCTCGGCGGCCGGCTCATTCCTTAGGGGGTGTGCCTTCGCTGTTGGCAGCTCCCCTTTCCTTCTCCCCTTGATGTTTATCTCTTGTAGCTGGCACGCGTGGGCATCGCGTTACCGCCTCGTCGCCAATGTAAAGGGCTGTGATGGGCCCTAGGCCCACATGCTGGCAGGCACTCACACACAGACGCAGGACACACTAGAGGTACGGTGCAACTGGCCCAGAGCACGTGGGCTCGGCCTCTTTTATTGAAGCTGTGTCACCTGACCAGTGACATCAGTGGTGGGTGGGTGTTTTGGTGCGAATACAGGCTTCAGCACTAGAATGCTGACTTATGCTGGGCATTACACAACGCAGCCATGTGCTCTGCGTTGCCTTACTTTAGATTTATCAAGCAACTGAGGGTCACGCAAGGTGGCCTTGCGTGGCTTGATTAATCAAATCTTAGGGGTTGTGTCGCTTTTGCACCAGGTTGTGTGGTGCAAAAGCAACTCAACCCCTTGGTAAATATGGCCCAGAGTGTCCTAAAGGGTATGAAGAATCTAGTAAAATATTAAAAATACATAATCGAAGAAACAATTTAGCTTATCAAATGTAGCAGAGATAAATGTACAGTAGCCCTCCGTGAATTATTTTCAATGTATGAAGTGATCATTCTGCCCACTTCGCCTAATCTTGTTTGTATGAAAACACATTTGGTTTGGTAAAAGTTGTTGGTCCTTCAAACACCTTTGAAGGTCGAAGAAGTAAAAGTTAAAATCCACAGCCAAAAGACTATCCAGAATTAACACTAAAGACTGTGCTGCACTGGTGATACATCGATTATATTAGCCACTGCATGTTGCTATCAGGTACTGTGTTAGTAATGTAAAACCCACATTGTAGACATAAGGTCAGGTAAAACCCACAGTTGTAATTCAATCCGTTAAGATCTCCTTATGTTAAAATGACAACAGTTTTCAGAAATGACACGGTCAGGTTGGGAGAATTATTCGTCAGATACAAAACCACAAAATATTACAAGGAATACATTTATGTGAACAATACAAACGTCAAAACATTGAGCGAGACGTACACCAGATGTAAAGGGGATGAGTTGCCACTTATAAAGTAGTTAGGGGGGTCATGAAAAACTCTGCTATGCATCAGGTGGAAACTCACAGGCAGATTGGAGGGGCCAGAGGGAAGGGGCTGCAAGTTGGAGTCTAAAAGACAGATCATTGAACAGCCAGAGAAGGGGACATAGAACTTGTGACAGTAAAGTGGAAGGCTTCAAAGAGGAAGTAGTATACTGAGGTTCAGTTAAATAAGGGGGAAGAAAGGAGTTGACCATGAGATGGAGGGTGTGAGAGATGTGAACAAAGGCAGGGTGAAAGTGAAAGGAGGGTGGAGAGATGTGATGGTGAGAAGATGGGTAACAGAGGTGGACACAAACTGAGGATGGCCATACAGCTAGTGAGGCAGGCGATAGAGAGTTACTTATGGAAAAAAGGCACAGAGAGCTGCTTAAGGATAGACCAGACATGAAAAGAAAAGGGCAAATATAGAGTTCTGGTGACAGAAAGGAGGAGCTGCAGTAACAGAGGTTCAGCCTCCATCTGCCAACAGGAGGAAATGGGGAAGGCGGGTCATGCTGGTCTTCAAATTGCAGAGCAGGGGGCAAGAATTGAAGTGGGGATCACTGATGCATAGCAGAATTGGAGCCAGAGAACCATCAGCCAGCTGTGTGACCTTCCGGGTTGTGACAAGTTATGTTAATATCACTCGTACACTGTACACACACAAAAAGATTTCTTGGTGTTAACTGATGATTGTCAAAACATTCACAAGGCCAAAGTTAGCATTTTTGTTTAAAGAGCCATGTTTTAAGACAGAATGTAAAAGAAAGAAAGACATATGAGCAACATATCATGTGACATTTTGCTTTTGTCTTTAACCCCTTCCACGCTGATGACGAGCTGGGCTCGTCATGAGGTAGCCTCCTGCTACGCTGATGACGAGCCCAGCTCGTCACGTAAAATGCGGTTTCGCATAACTCCGCGTACGAGCGGAATTCTGCCCGCACGAATGCGGTTAAGTCAAACATCTGGTGCTTTTAGAGATCTCACACCTGCCACAGAAGTAGCTTTTGGGCTTTGTGAAGCACACTCATTGGACCAGACCTATGACAACCAGCAGGACTCGGCTTAGAGGGCAGCCATTTTCTCACCCTCTCCCTGGGTGCCAGGTTGTCCTCAATAGACCAAATATGGTAGGGAAGAAGGGAATTTACAAGTGCAGAGACAATGTTTGTTGTCTGGGGAGCGGGGGTTGGGCCATTCTCAAGCAACAGCCACAAACCTTCTCAAAGTGAACCACCAAAGTCACTAAATAAACCTGTGCTTAACCTTCTGGTAGCTTGATGCGGAAAACACAACACAAAAGGAAATCCACGCTGTTTTAAGAAAATAGAGTACATTTTACTAAAAACAGCTAAAATCCAATCAGAAGAACAAGAGTTATGCAATTGTAAATGTTTTGAAACAATCAAGGAATAAGAAGCAAAAATGCCAACCACGGTTCTCTGGTCACGGTGGACTGGGTCCAAGTTGCAAATTCAGGCTGACAGCGCTGGAGCACAGGCTGGATACAGGACTGTGTTAGTCCGCTGTCAAAGTACCTTGTGCCATGAGCATCAAGATGCAGAGTACTTGTGTTGAGCTGCATGGGACGGCGTTCAGAAGTCATCAACAAGGAGCTGTGAAGCAAGGTCCTGCATCAAGATGCATCACACACCAGCAGAGTCAATTAAGCCATCAACAGGAGTTTGCAAAGCGAGGCTGTGCGCCATTGGCGGGAGCTTCCGAGCATTTGCGCTGCAATGCACCAGCACCAAAGACCAGAGGCATTGATCTAGACCAGTGTCATCATCAAGCTTCGTCATCGGTAAAGAAGCAGCTGGGGTTGGGTGTAGGGCCTTGTGCTGCAATGCATCACTCTGGGCCTGTGTCGCTGACAAGCTGCGGTGAGCCGGCTTGAGATGTGAGGAGTTGCATTGATGTTGAAGAAGCCTGTTATTTCCCTGTGGTTTTCATCAGGTGGCTAGCCCACTGACCCTTGATTATTCTACGGAGTCCTGGGTCAACACAAGCACGCTGGATTCAGCAGGGCAGCTCACAGCAGCAGAAGAGTGCTTGTGCACCAACAGCAGGCCTTGGACAGCAAAACAGACTTGGACAGGTAAGCAGAGTTTAGGCAGCAGGACAGACTTCACAGCTGGGCCGTTCTTGTTACTCGCAAAGTCCCTTCATAGGTCCAGAAGTGATCTGAAGAGCTCGGTCTGAGGGTCCACTAATTGTACCAGGTGCCATTTTCAAGTTTATGAAGCTTCTAGAGTCCTCCTCCTACAAAAGTGTCTGGAATTTCTTTCCTCCCTGCCCTGGCTCCAATTCATATATGGCACAAAAGACTAGTATGAAACCCTTTGTGAGTTGGGTGAGGCACATTATTTGTGATGCGCAAGTGTGGAAGGTGATATATCCTCCCCCTTATTCTGCCAGAGATGGTCCATTCTGACAAAACCTATGCCCCCTTTGTCTCACTGTCTGTGATGAATACACAAAGACCAACTTAATACACTTAATCATGTGACCCAGGATAAAGGCTGTAGGCACCAAATGGTTAGGACAGGAAAATGCCTACTTTCTAAAATTGTAATTTTCAGAATTGTGACTTAAAATCCAACTTTACCAATAAAGAGGGTTTCAAATTACAATTCTTTAGATACCAAACATGTCTTTCTTACTGGCTCCCAATTAAATTTTATCACTTATTAAATGTAACAGGGTACCCAAAGTTATCCTATGTGAGAGGTAGGTCTTGTAGAAGTGAAAAATGAGTTTAAGAGTTTTTCACTACCGGGACATGAAAAAGTTAAAAGCACTTGTCTAACTATTTAAATACACTGCACCCTGCCCTATGGGCTGTTTAGGGCCTATGCTAGTGGTGACTTATATGTATCAAAAAGGCAGGCTGCATCCGGGCAAAAATTGTATCTTGCCAGGACCAACAGGCAATTTAAAACAGCACTCACAGGCTGATACGGCAGGCTTGGGACAGGTTTCAAGGGTTACTAAAGCGAGTGGCACAATCAGTGTTCCAGGCCCACAAGTAACATTTAATATTCAGGCCCTCGGTTCACGCACTACCACTTTACTAGAGACTTACCAGTAAATTAAATGTGACAATTTGGTAAAATCCAATTTCACCATGTTTAAAGGAGAGACCACAAGCAATTTAGCACTAGTTCTAGTGATAAAGTGTGCAGACTCCAAATGCCAACAAAACAAATTCAGACAAACAGGAGGAGTAAGGCAAAGCATTTTAGGGAAGACCCCCTTATGGCTGACAGGTCTAACAGATAAAACTGTAAAGGCACTTGCTGCATTTCTTTATCTCATATAGCTTATACTTTTAAAAAAATTAAGTGCCAGGGCCGAAGGTATCTGACATGAATCCACTGCCGCTGGTACCACTCACTTGTCACCTTAAACTGTAGGTTTAGATTCTAGTTTTATCATTTTAAAGATAGATTAAAAAGTAAAATGCTCCACTAATGCACTTCTCTATAAAAAAAAAACACACACAGCTCCATCATGTGAGATTCTAATAAATCTAAGATGGTGTTTGCAAATGAGCGCCGGTGCCAAGCACGGGCAAATATTTTCACAAATTAGGCTCTGATCTGACAAAGTAATGCATAATTAGCAGCTTGTTCATGAAGGCTATCATTGTGTGTGTTTGACAGTGTATTAGTAAGAAAATCACCATTATGGTTGGAAGTTAGTGCGTTTTAAAACATGATGTGGATCCTATGCAATGTAGCAGTATTGGGTATTAAGTGTTTGTTACGCTATGTTATGTTCTAGTGATGAGTCCTAGGGTGATGGTCCGTCTGGTGTTATGTGGCAGGCACTTGAAGATCTTATGTAGGATGAGGCAGACGTGGAAGCAGGAGGTGCTCACTGTGTTGACTTGTGCCATCATAGAGAGTTCTCAGGTTTCTTGCATTGCCAGTAGGTGTTGGTCCTAGCTCTGATGGCCATCAGCTGTAGTCCCATGGAGAGGTCTTGCTTCCGAAGAACAGAACTTTCCTTTTTCCGGAATTGAACTTCAGGCAGTTTGCTATCATTCATTCTGCTACCATGGTCATGCAGTTGGTTTAGGAAGAGGTAGTTTGTCTGTCAGAGAGAGGATGAGTTTTGTGTTTTCGGCATATGAGATAATGAAGATTCCTTGAGATCAGAATATGTTGGCTAGCGGGGTTATGTAGATGTTGAACAGGGTTGGATTGAGGGAAGATCTCTGGGGGGCTTCGCAGTTCAGTTTTTTAGTATCTAATGTGAATTGTTGCATTCTGATTCTTTGTGTTCTTCATAAGAGGAAGGATCAAATCCAGTGGAGGGTGAGTTCTTGGATGCCTATGTTGTGGAATCTTCTGATCAGTGTGTAGTGGGAGACAGTGTCGAAGGTTGCAGATCGGTCGAGTAGGATAGGGGCTGCTGTTTCTCAGTGGTCCAGTATGGTGCTAATGTTGTTTGGTGACTGCTATGAGCGCTGTTTCTGTGCTGCGGTTGCTTCTGAAACCTGTTTGGGTATTGTCCAGTAGGTGGTGAATCTTGAGGGGAGTTGAGAGTTGCTTATTGATGCCCTTCTCTATCACCTTCATTTCTAATCAGGGGATAGATTCAATTAAGAACCCTAGAGGTTGGAATCTATAACCTTAAATGCCAAAAAATAATATTACCTCTGGGACCATAGACTCAAAGTTCACTTAATACCATGGGTCTAACTATTTTCCCACGTCAATTTCAATAAATGATTACTCTAACTTACAATATTTTGACACTTACGGTAGACATACAACACCACATTTACTTATCTTTACGATAATGAACACCACAACAATACTGATTCTTCTTCAGATATTCTTTTTTTTATTTTTTTTTTAAAAGGGGGTTTAACATTCAGTTTTACAAAACCACAATTTGGTTCTTTTCATGCTCTATTGATACGTACATTTTTTGTGCAAAAATTCTCATATAACTGTTTTTCTGTAAACCATAAACAATATTTTTAAAAAACAGCGCATTATGCATACATGTTTTTTATATACACACAGAATCATCCACAAATATGCCATATTTTATGGTAATCCTACTTTTTTTTCTTCTATCTGGGATACATAAAACTGGTAATCCTCAGTGTTTTTTCACTAAGTGGTCCTATAAAAAACTAAGCTCGGGCAACATTCAAACGTTGTTCGCAGTTTAGATCATCTTATTTTTACTAAACTTGTTGGGTCTATTTTATTGTCCCAATTTTGTACTGGTAATCTGAGTCCTGTGAAAAGGGAGGTGAATTGTGTAGGTGCCAACGCGTTTAGACCTTCGTGCTGGGGACCAGGAGGATTTCTAGGAAGGTCTTCCTCAGGGCTGGGGCTGTGAGTGTAGGATTATTGTGATCTAATGTGCACGGGATATCTGGGGTCTTGTTCCTCCATCCCTTCTTGACGGACAGTGAAGATTTACATCTTGTTTTTCAGGTTTTCATTTTTCCTTTTGTCTGTTTGCTTCCTTCCGCTGATTATCAGAGCGGTTTGAAATCCGGCTTCTCGTACTACGCTCCAGTACTTCTTTCCGCGCTTCTCGAACTACGTCTGCATTTCATTTGCTTTGTTAGTTTCATTTCCATCTCTATCACCTTGGCAGATTACGGGAATAGGGATATTGGACAGAGGGTGCATAGTTGATTTGACTTCTGTGTTGTTACAGTCGTCAGGGAATGTGACGGATACTATGGAGGTGTTGATCATGTGGGAAAGAGCAGTACTGATTGGTAATGCTCCCATATTCCAGATGTCGTGGGCTCATGGGTCCATGGAGGCCCCGGAGTGGATGGTCTGCATTACTGAATCTGTGTTAGCTCTGGTGAGGAGTGGGCATTTGGTCAGATGGTTATCCTGATTGGTGGGGGATAGTTTGCAATGAGTTTGGCAGGGTTTGGTTGTTGTGGGAATATTAGAGTTTTTGTTGTGGAAGAAGTTTGATAGGTCGCTGTGGAGTTCTTGATAGGGGGAGATGTTGACTGTTGTGGAAGGTGTGGTGTAGTGCTTTATGATCAAAAAGATCTATTTGCTGCTCTTGGAGCTTTCTTCAATGTGTTCAGCTACTGCATGTTCTTGGTGTCTCATAGTTGCTAGTGGTAGCATCTAAGACCAGCCTTGTAGGTGTTGGGTCTGAGGGGTTTGAGGGAGTTTGCACAGTTTCTGATTCAGTTGTTGAAATTTGTGAAGTCAAGGTCCTTCATGGGGTTGGGTTGATACATGGTGAGGACGCTGAGCCAGTTTTCACTTGACGATCACTAGACGAAGACAAGCAGCCGTATTCTGTATTCTTTGCACAAATAAAATCATACACAGGTACAAAATCTTCTAAAATCCAGTTGACATAATATTGTTTCTGAGACCACTTTAATCCTGATGACAGCACCTACTTGAGGCTTCAATTAGCTATTTGAGTCCACCTTGAAATTCAGACTTATATTTGTGTCAATGGCTGTTTTTAGGATGTGTATTGCATCTGCCTGGTTAGATGAACTGGCACCCTCATTTCACCAATGGCTCGCCAGATTACTAGCCACATTTAATCTGGAAATTGCAATGTATAAAGGGAAAGGTAGAAGGAAACACACTGCTGGCCTGAAAATCTGGGCTCCGCTACAAGAATGGTGTGTTAATCAAGGCAAAAATAACAATAATAATAATAGGCAATTCCTTTATACCTAAACTAGATCTATTGGTGTCACTCTTAGTGAAGTCTATATATGGGGTTTTATTATTAAACCATGTAACAACTGGATAGAGGAACTGGTAACAGCTCTTGTATCTGTATTTTAACTGGCAATGGCCTCTGTATTCTTAATTGAAGATTTTTATGCTGTGCTATTTCTATACATGTGTTTAGTTTGATGTAGCTTGCTTTATTACTTTCCAATGACAGTTATATGACTGATTTCAGGGCACAGCACACAGTTATTTTACGGGGCCAAACGATGCATAATGTGGTATTCATATTGTATACTTTTCTTTCTTTATCTTCTCTTTTTCTTTAGAAGTCTGCCAGACTAAGGGGTGGGGGAGGGATAGGGGGTTACGATGAACTTTCTCAGTGTAAATTTATGTATTCTATGATTTTATATAAAAATCAATAAAAATCATTTCAAAAAAACAATAAATAAATTCAGACTTTCAGAACATTGACTATGACTGTGTGTGGTCTCACACACTCAGGTCATTCATTTGACACCTAGTGTTCTTCACATACACATAATTTAAAGACAATTAAATTAAATTAAATTGGCAAAGCAAAAAAAGAAAAACGATTCTTCCTGAAACCACTGTTGTTGATGAAGGTCTCTCATGGAAAGTGTCAAGTGGCACTTTTCCTCCATTCTTGCCTTCTAGGCTACAACTGGTCTTTTCTGAGTTTTATCTAAATATTACAAAGCCCTCTTATAGAACCCCTCAATGTTTCATGTGCCCTCAGAGCGGGGTGTTGGACTTGATGTCCACACAAAGTGGAAGATGACTGCTTCCACATTACCAGGCTGTGGGGAAACTGACAATTGATGGCAGCAGACTCATAGTGCAAGGGTCATAACCCACATTTCTCTCTTTTTGGGTTATGGCCATTCCAGATTCACTTCTTTGGAGCAGTCCCTGCTATCTGTGCCTCCGAGGCCCATAGTTGTGTCATTATTGTTCGGCTTCTGGTCTGCAATTCATATTCAGTTCAGAGACATGCATTTGATGATCATACTTCATAAAACAAGTTTCAGTGCACAGCGAGGGCTCTCCAAGATCTTCAAAACAACTGCACAACCACACTTGAGGTGGCTGGCCTATGACTTTTCAATTCACATCCAGTTGACCAATTATAGGCTTCACACTCCCTTTATTCTAGAAAAGTCAGCAGGAATGCTGTATGCAAATATTGTCTGGAGTTAAAACAGTTTAAGTTGCAAAGGACCCTGGCTTTGCAACAGTGCTGATCTATTTAGGAAAAATGTTGTCCTTTTAAAAGAAAGAAGTGTTTTGTACTTTTTTAATCTGAAATACGTTTTGCAGTATCAACTCATACAAAAACTCGTCGTATGTAGAATTCCCCTTTGCAGCTTTCCAACGACTAGGGATGAACCGGGAATAAACTGTTACCGGCGACCCCCAGCACACATTGAAAGAAGAAAGAACAAGGAGAAATAATGTTATTTATCCTCGTTGCATCTCCACTACACCACCCCTGGGGAGGCGTAGGCTTTTGACGCATTCCCAGGTTTAGGAAATCTCGTCAAACTGGAAATGTGTTAAATGCCATGGGTGTTACTTGGGAACACCTACGATAACGCCCATGGCATGCCTCCCTTTCGCAGGGTGAAGCAGCCCATATCTACAAGGCCATGAAAATCCACCCAGGGTGGCTTTACATTGCCTTGTAGAGATGGCCCTGCAGTGTGCACTGCCGAACCTTCTGTAAAAGTGACATTCTGGCAGTGCAGGGGCCTTGCAAATGAAGCCCTCTCTCTACATATCAGGACTGCCACTCCACTCCTCAAGTTCCGCAAGACCCAGATGTTCAACTTGTACTACCACCACACCTACGCTCCTGCTCCTGGATACCCTCACGGGTGATAGGTTACGCCATACAACAATAGTGCCCAGGGTGAAGAACATGCAACGTGCGCATGACTATTTGGCCGGGCCAAGACGGCCGGCCAAACAATCATGCGCACTTACAGTGTGCCACCACTCCTCCCCCTGCTCCTCTGTTATCAAAGCAGCCTGCCGCCCATAAAGCTGCCGCAATAGGAACACATAAAATGATAACTGTGTGGTATTATTATTTTATTTTCCCCTTATTTCACTGCTGTAAAGCAGTGGGGTGACGCTCCTCCACCTTAGTGGAGGAACTGCCACTGCTTTAAAGCCACACTAGTTATAGCAACACAATAACCAATGAAAAGCACACATCCAGAAGACTTGCCTATGCACTCCTTACTGCCCCAAGACCTGGATTGGACCCTTAGCATGTCGTTTCAGACAGTATTCTCCACTTCTGTGGAGTCCCCAGTCCATCAGAGCTATTTGGCTACTATCCGTTAAATCGCTAGAAAACCAGAATTTAGCGGTGCTGTATGTTTACCTACATGCATGAATTTTACACACTTACTTTTTGTAGTATAGCCTTAAATGTGTTATTATGCACAGCTATAAATGTTAAGTGTAATAGCATTGATAATTGTATGTTTATAGTGCTTAATTTGCAAAAAAGAATAAGGGTAGAGCCTAGAGGCCTTATGTTTTTTCTTGGAAGACTGCAGATGGCACTGCTAATAGCCAGGTTTGCCAATTGCCCATTCTACCACCCCCTCATACTTTATGTTTCTTAATCCCATTAATCCCCTTCTTTAAGGTTCTTTCCATCCGCCCATTCTCACTTTCTCATTGTTTTGCAAGCCTTCTTTTTCTCCTTTCACCATTTTATGCCTTGCTAGCCGTAGCTGTGGGCCCAAGTCTGATGATGAAAACATTTTCTGGTGCCCACCAACTGCAACAACCAGCACAAATTACGCACTGGTTTAGTAGCTTTAATGTCTGTCCATATGTTGCACACGGTGCGTAAAGTTATTTCCCGATTTTTCTCTGTCTATGCTACATCCACAAAGCGTTTGCTTGAGTTGACCTCGGTTGCCAGCTCCCTTCGGCACGTCTTTTTTTTCCATGTCAAGTTGAAAGGAGTAGGGCTATTGGGTTGTGCCCCGGACCATCCCACTAACCCAGCGAATCATGCCTATCTATCTCAGCATTTATCTTCAAGTGAAAAGCACACCCGTCCCGCCAGTTACTTCAGGGCCTGTATTTCAAACTCTTCAGCAGCACCAGGGGCGGACCTTCTCGCGCGCAGATAAGCGCGCACTTTAAAGAACGTTAACGAATGCCTTTCTCGATTTAAAGAGCCAGTAGCAATTTGTAAGCCGGGAGGATGCCAGGCACCGTGGAAATCTAATCGTGGCCCACGCTAAGAAAACATGAGGTAATTGAGCACGGCTGTGAAAAATGATGTGGTTGGTGTCAAGAATGTACCAAGCGAAAAAGTTCTAAGCACGTTGAATTATTGTCAAACCAAGGCCTCGCTCGGCAAATCTTCCCCGACTGCAGTCGGTAATGGGCGCAAGTACTAACGGCTTTCTTGTTATTTATTGAGATGTAAACTGGGTCTTGGTGAGCTCCAGGGCACGGTTGTTTTGTGAAAGGATGTTTCACCTCTTAAGGCAATGGTTACCTTGTGCTGCCAGCAGTGCTGGTCTGGTGTTTGCTTAAAGAACAGTAAATCTGCCCCTGGATGCTAGCCTTAAATAACTGACCTCCCTTTGTAGAAAAATAACTTAATTGTTCTTAAACCCCACGCTGACAGAACAACGACCCTGATGATATTTAATGATGAATCGAAAACTGTGTTCTCAAAGAAATGGGATAGTTACAGGCACCAGGAAAAGCATCTGTGAATCGCCATGTTTTTCGACAATGATTTTATAGGGTAAAATATAGGTATACTCCACAACAAACCTAATAGTCACAAATATGTTGGACTACATACTTTGCTGTATGCGTTCAGAGCCCAACAAGACAAGCAGCACTCACTTGGCCCCAGCCATGGTGGTTAATTAAGCACTCCCAAGAACAGACCCAGGCAGAGGCATAGCTATCAATAGTGAAATAGGGGCGGTGGCTCAAGGCATCAGGGATGCCAAGAGTCCACTGCACCCCAGCTGAATTTTACAAACAAACCAAGGGATAGTACCCCATTTTCCTTGGTTGAACTAGGCCCCTGGCAACTTTTCTTTACCCCTAGACCTTAAGAGTGTATGGATTAATGACATCTATGCTCCATTTTTTTCTCCCTGGCATAAATCCCTGCACCAGCAAGACAGGAGGACGCATTTTCTCTTTCATCGCAGCTAAAAGTTGGAACAAACTCAGGGCCCCATTTACAATATTTTGGCATATTACAGGGCTGCATGTCTTCCTGCTGCACTGCCCTATATCAAAAGAAAAGAGCAGAAACATGCAGTTTTTATTAGATATGGCACACTCCTGTGCTTTCCCCCTGTGCTGGGTCACAAATCGCTGCCATGCACCAACGCAGGCAACCTTGCCTCATGGTGCAAGGGTGTCTGCGTTTTAGGGGTGATTGTTTTTGTGCAGGAAAGGAAATATTCTTGCACAAAAACAATCAATGAAGGTGATTTCCTCTTTCTATAAGTGCTGCTGAATGCAGCACACATAGAAAGAGGAAAAAATGGCGAGAAATAATGTTTCTCCTCGCTGCTCCTCCCCTACGCCACCATGTTTGCCACCATGGGTGGCTCCTCCGCCACTGCATTTTCTTTTTCGTAGGTTCGGGGCTGGTTTAGGGCGAGGTGGGGCTGGTGGCAAGGGGGAGGAGAGGTTTGTGCACCCTAACTGCGCATGACTGCTTGGCCAGCCGTCTGGGGCCGGCCAAATAGTTATGCACACTTAGCATGTTCCCCTAAGCTCCCTGTCCCTGTCTGAGCACATTGATTGGCTTAGGGGAGCGTGGAAACTTCCTCCTTCCAGGTCAAAGCAAAGTAGGAGAGACCTCGGCCGGCGCCTGTGGGGACAGAGGTAAGTATTTTTTTTTTTTATATTTTGTTTCCCCCCCACCCTGCACCCCCATTCCCTGCCAGCTGCTACTGTATGCCGCTGATGTCCCGTGATATGGCCTTCTATGGCTTTGAAAACTGGGCCAAGTACAACCCTCTTTGAACTTGTCTCCCGAGATAGCAAGGGCTAGCAGTCAAAGGCTTCTCAATGAGGTAGTGTGTGGGTAAGAGTGCAGAACTCAATACCCAACCAACAGATCTAAAGTATTGTCTAGCCCAGTGCTTATATTTTAGGTTAAAGAAAGTACATTAAACTCACAGCAAAACCAAATACTAAACTGGTCAATCGGAATGCAATTACACTGTTGTAACATAATTCATGTTTTTCAGTACACTTTTCCCACTAGAAGAGATATTTCATGACTACAGTTACCAATATAATGTGTGCACAGGTATCAATGTGGCACAGGTGCAGAGTTCTTCACGTACCCACTCTGGTCAATTGTTCAAATCAGCTCAAAGTGTTATACCTATGCTTTCCCTTGAGAAACAAAGTCTGAAATCCCTGCAGGAGTATCTTATGCGCACTCTAGTCTCCCATTTCAGTTGCAGTCTAGACTCAGCTTTTACCTGCTGGTTGTCATTGCAGTTCTTGCAGCGCACAGGATTTTGTACGTGTACCCAATGTCATGGTAGGAGCTTTGCTGCCTCTGGGGTGCAGTGATGATATTAAATAGCAACGGGGATCTATGAATGAGATCTGCATGGCAGGTCACTGTGGGGGCACTCATCTTTAGCAGTGGCAGCCTCCCTGGCCAGGTACAGACAAGTTATCTGGTTCAGCAGTTGCGGCCCCCAGGCAAACTCATCTGGAATGTTGTTTCTTCATGAGTTGCGCTCTCTAGGCCGATTGGTGCTTTCCCATTTAGCATTGACACTGCTCCTCTTTCGAATGCCAGTGGTGGCAGCTCCAATCTGTTGGGCTCACATTGGATAACTGCAGTGGTTCCCCCGTAAATAAGGCAAGCTAAACATTGAAGATTGGAGTTGCAACACCTGCTACTTGATAGGTTGCAATGACAATGACTTTTACGATATGAAGTTATGAATCCTAATGTAGCATAAACCTTAGAACAATGATTGCAGGAACTGGAAAAATTAATCTTGGAGAATGCTGCTTTATGGTGTTGAAATGTAAATGTCATGCATTCATTCTGCTAGTGCATTGCTCTGTGTAAAGTTAGCATTTGCGACACCATTTGAAGGTGAGCTACCATTTGAGCCATGATCTAAACTAATTTCTGTCTCACTTTGTCTGCCTCAACAGAAAGCAGCTACAAAATTCTTTTCTGTATTCCACCAAGGTTGAGCTTTGCTATGCTAATGAATAAACTATTTTTGTTATTGCATACCTTTCTCGTTAGATAGGCCTCCTCCCACCTTTACAGCGGCGGGTGCAGGCCGAGTAACCTTTGCTCTGAGATAACATGTACCCGGTCCTGGGATTGTAACTCATCCTTCTGTATCTCCGTTATTCACTAGCTACCTACTGGAAATTTCCAGTCTGGGCGTGTCTTTAGTGATCCTGAAAATGTACATTATGCGTTGTCCTGTTGGTAGAAGTTAGTCTCTCTGCAGCAATCTAAGGAGGCTGGTCATACCAGATTCCACTCAGTGTACTTTCAATAAAATATCTTTGGTTTGTATTTTCTACTGTCTGACAGACTCTTCATTTGTGAGGAAGGCCAAGAGGTGGTTGCGAGTGACCCGGGTGACCTTAATCAGGTCACTTCCTACAGTTGGCACCCGAACAGGGACTCCATTGGGTGCCCATCCCGGGTGAGGAGGTCGGGCCACTTCGGGTCGGACGGGCGGACCGGGGATCCCTGCACCAGAGAGCCTTGTACTTGCAGCTGCCCGTCTGTCGTACCAGGCGGTGCCTCGTCCAGTGGTCATCCCGACTGGGGTCCTGAACGGCGAAACCCTTGGATTTGACCGCTTGGTTCAAAGAGTCGCAGTGGAGAACAAATTCATTTGACCTGTGTGCACAGGTGAGTTTATTTTGGTTCTTTGTGGATATGTATTTGGCACGGTCCGAGGACGGTCTTGGACAAGCTTTTGAATTTGTTTGAGTTCTTCATGAACATGGTACCATTTTAACTTGTATTTGATGAGGTTTAAGGACCAATTTTGGGTAAAGACATTTGCAAATATCTGCTCGGCATAAATAGTGAACTTGTTTTCTTTTGAAAAAATGCCATGCCTTAGCAAAGTGTTTTGTTTGGGCTGTTGTTGTTGTTCTGCTTATGCTCGATTGGAAGAAAGGCAGCCAGCACCCCCGGAAGGCACCCCAAATTGTGACATGTATGTAAAACATGGCCTTGGCCTATTATGTTTAGTACGTTATGGCACAAATATACGAAGGATAATGCCGAGTTGCAGTGGCCGTTGACGCACACTTACAGAAAATTAATTTGCTACAGTAATACATTGTTTGCGAAGAGGAGTAGGCAGTCGATGTTTGATTCCCTCAGAACATGGCAAAAGGAAGCTCAACGGAGACAAATGAAAGCAGAGAAAGAGGCCTGGAAAGAGAGAATACAGACTGACTCAGGAAGCCATAGCGCATGATAGAGAGAAAATAGGAAAGGGAATAGAGTGTTGCTTTAGGAAGTTTAGATTGCAATGGGAAAAGTCTTATGTTGTCCAAGAAGAGAATGATACTTTTGTGGAGGAATTGTTGGATCCTCGACCCCCGCCTCCGTATGCCACACAGAGGGTATACCCCCGTACTTCCCCCGCAGTCCCAGCTATCTGGTTCTTCTGTTCCTGCTGTCTCTGTCTCTGCTACTGTTGCTTCGCATACCTTGGCCACAGTACCTCCTGTGTATTCTTTGTCATCGCCGTCTGTGGCAACTACGACTGCTAACGCTTCGGCAACACCTGTATCCCTTTCACCAGCTCTTACACCCACGACCCAGCCAGCAGCGACGTTATTGCCCGGTACCTCTGTTATTACTCCCACTGTTTTCCCTTATTCCCCGATGTTGCAGAATATTGAGACACCAGTGCGCTGCCCTGAGGATAGGGACTGGACTAAAATTAAGGACCGGTTAGGACGGACGTTGATACGATCTGATGTGGAGGAAGCTGACAAAAAGGTGGTGCCTAATCAAGCAGCTCAATCGGCTCTTAACCCCATTTACAGTGGGGAGGATGTGTGGGGTGTGATGAAAGATTATGAGCCATTTGTGCAGCAGCATACCCTCAAGCACATGTCGGCTACTTTGATTGGACATTGGGAACAGTGTTTCAATGATGTAGCTCCCCAAATTATTTACAATATTAGGGATCATGCATAAGCTTCTGGTATGGCACCTGGTGAGGTTTTTAGTAATGTTATGACACTGGTCGCTTATCGAAATAGGCTACTTGAAAAGAGCCCGAAGACAGTATCCCAGTGTCCGATGAGGGAAGTGCATCCCATATATCACCCTGAAATACCTGAGCTGCCGGATCAGCATGATGAAGTTACTAGACCACGGTTGGAGGCCCGGTTTCAAGAACAATGGGTTTATACTCCATGGAAAATGAGTGAGGTTTTGTCCCTTAAAACTCAGCTACCGGACCTTAGAAAAAGTCCTGCTGCATATTGTAAAGAATTACAAACTCCCAAACTGCGGCTGACTCTTGGTTCAGCACCTCAGTTTCCGTTAGATAAATGTATATGTCCTGTGCATAACACTTCTGAAGTCCAGACAAGAAATATTAAGATAATGAAAGGTGCACCACGAAAAGAGTTCAAACGCTAATAAGGAAGTCCTTTAAGTTTCTTTTATTCTTTATAGTAAAATATGCAGTCAGACATCATCCAACGTGTTTTGTTCTTTACAAAAGAACTTCTTCAGGGTAATATCGGTAATTAGCCAAGGTCATGTCGAGGTCAAATCACAGAGGTACTTTAACAGAATCCCTACTGGATGCCCCTAAATAAGACTTCTATTACATCAATAGCAGTCAAAACGGTCTGTATCAGTAGTGTGAAAGAGTCATTATGAGGTGTATCTCAAAAGGTATATCACAGGTTATCCCATCTGGAGGCCCACAGTAAGAGTTCCACTCTATCGATTCCAGCCCCAGATGTCTAAAGGGTCTTGTAAATGTGAATGGCAGGTGCGCACACAGGAAAATTACTGATGATGAAGGTAAGGGGAATGCCTTTGCAGACCAGACTGCTAAGGAGACAGCCCGAACGGAGATGAAAAGGATGTTTGTAGCAGGTCCCGCTAGGTGGATGCCCGAGGTCACCATGTTTGAAGATATGCTGGAAAATGTCAAGGAGATACAGAGTGTGACACCTATTGAGGACTTGGGAACATGGCAGGAAAGTACAGCACGTTTGGAGTAGGATGGGTGTTAGACTGATAAGTCAGGGAAACATAGATGGATGTTACAAGATGCATATGGCCTTCCTGTAGTCACCATGGGGCATGGGCCAGCTCATATTCATGCTAAAGGTATTTGCAAGTTGTTAGACCCTGCATGGCAAAATGATAACATCCAGAAGATAGCTGCGAACTTGGTTAAATATTGTGTGATGTGTATGATGCACAATCCAGGAAAGGGTACCCCTACCCCACCAGGAAATGTTCTCCTCCCACCTTCCCTTTTGAGGTTTGAGGTCCTCCAGCTCGATTATATAGAAATGGACCGAGTCAACAATTTGAGGTATGTGTTAGTGGTTGTCTGTGCATTCAGTAAAGGGGTTGAGCGTTACCCCACCAAAGAGAACACAGCCATAGCGACTGCGAAAGTACTCCTGAAGGAGTTCTTTCCTCGTTTCAGCTTGCCCCATTTGATTTGGAGTGATAACGGAAGTCACTTCAGAGCAAAAGTTATCCAGATAACATGTGAGGGAATGGATATCAGGCAAAGGTTTCACGCTGTGAATCACCCCCAGTCTGCTGGTTTGGTGAGAAGTACAACCGTACTCTCAAAATGAAATTAGCAAAAATTCAGGAGAGCAGGGGGTTGCAGTGGCCAGATGTTTTACCATTAGCCCTTTTGTCCACAAGAACGACACCCGATCGGTTCTCATAATTTTAATATAGTCTATTGGTGTACTATTTGTATGAGTTAACTAATCTACATTCTATTCACCAACAGATCCAGGACTGCCTCCCACCAGTACCCAAGGGGCCAGGTCATGACATTCGGCCTGGGGACTACATATTCGTCCAACATTTTCAGAGAAAGAAGAGTTCGGAGCCGAGGTGGAAGGGGATGGACCAGGTGCCCCTTGCCACATGCACTGCCATTAAGGTCGCAGGCCAAAAGAACTGTATACACTGCCAGCATTGCCGCAGAGTGCCTCTTCCTTTACCCTACGATAAGTGGGTCGCAAGGGAATCGGGAACTCGGAGAGCAAGCAAGTCCCCAGATTTGTTCCCTTTTCGAATGCTAAGCTCACATGAACCCAAACAGAGGCTGAAAACGATGAGGTGCTAAATGTTGCAGTGCCCCTAGAGATTAGGGCAATTCCAGACCCCCCTTCTACTGGCCCCTTTGAGTCTGAACTCCTCTTTATTGATCCCTTTGTGCCTGGAGTAGCTAGGTACAATTTGCGCACTCGAAAGAGGAACAGTGCACCAAAGGAGAAGTCAGATTAGTAAGGATGGACTGTACCAGTCAGGGTGTACCTTGCCTATGATACCAACAGCAGATTAGTGAGAGGTGAAATCGGTGCATTGTTAGGACATTGGACAGGATCTATTGAACATGCTTCCCCAGAGTGAGGTGCGGTATCCTGGACGACGTGTGATTTCTTAAAGAGCTATTGAACAGCTCCAGCGCCGGTGCTCAAAAGCGCCAACGTTGATGAACAATAGGAGCCTGCCAGTAAGGCCTAACAAACACTGGGAACTCTTGTCTTTTGCTAGTTGCTGTAATTGCACCCCCTTTTCATTGGTTCCACAATGTATCCATTTGGGCAGCCCATTACTGAGGAAGAACAGCCATTTGTACCTCTGCGCCCAGAGTGGGGTTGGTCCACAAAAAGTAAAATAGTTTTCACATCCATAGTTGCTATTGCATTGATATTTATGTTGAGGATATCTTGGTTTTTAGAGTAAAAGTATCCTGCACGTTCTTTGATTGGGACAACACCCATTCCCCCTGAACACATGTATGTTACTTTGGCCCCTCACAAAGGAGATCATCGGAACACTTATGCAGACAATGTTGCATTAGGCCCATGATACTTCCAATGCTACTAATTGTTGGATCTGTAGATTACTCCCCTTAGTTACACATAGGAGTGATGTTTTGTTGTCAATGCCATTATCCTATCTAGGAAGTTGCAAGAGATGGTTTGCACGGTTTACTATGGTGTGTCATTATTTTCATTTCTCTGGTATGAATATGACGTCTGCTGACTCCCGCACTGTGTTGGAATATATAAGTTTCCATCAAGGGTTTACTTCTGCGGGGTTGGGAGAACCAGGTACCCCGGGTACATTGGCCCCAACAGCTTGCATGAATGTATATGAGCAGGTAAAGAATGCAACATGGCTTTGAAATTAAATGTTAGATTTCCAAGGGTTCAATGCTACTGAATATTTCAAATCTTTCCAAACACCCAATATCACACCGGAAAAAGCAATGCCAGTACCAGTAGTCAACACAACAGCTGGTTTCTGTGTTCGGGGAATAGGGAAGGTGCAAGTGAGGGAGAGTAATTGCAATTATACATATACGTTGAGTACGATTAGTATCCCACCTTTGCTCCCACCACATAATGTCTATTTTGTTTGTGGATCCCAAGCTTAAGTTTGGCTTCCTAGGGGGTGGTCAGGTATATGCTATCTCTCTTTTCTTCTTCCCCAGTGTATATAGCACCATCCAATTGCCATAAGGACCATCAATTGTAGCGTAGGAGTGCATACATGTCCTGAGTTAGAAGGGTTATTAACACCGAAGACATAGATAGGACAGATACCACTTTGCAGAAGTTCACAGATGCCATGAAAGGTATCAGACCCTTTTGGTGCCCCATGTCCAACAGCATTATTATCCGTCAGCTCACGAGACTTGTAGAAGGGTTCATTAATACGACAGCAGGGATTCTGACGAATATCACAGCTGAGCTCCAGGCTATGAGGCTTGTTGCTTTACAAAACAGGATGGTGTTAGACATTATCCTTGCTGACCAGGGAGGGGGCTGTTGCATCATTGGCAGTAGCTGTTGTGTATACATCCCAGACCACACCCCAATGTATATGCTGCCATACAGAAGTTGCATAGGCTTTCATCTGACATACACCAAGAGAATGGTACCTGGACACTCTCTGGGTGGTTCTGGGGCATATTCGCATCCTGGGGTTGGAAGATTCTTGATTTTCTAGCAATAGTCGCTGGTATTTTTTTCACTTGTTGTCTCTGTATCCAATGTCCCCACCACCAATTGGCTGGGAAATGGCATCCCTCTGAACACTTCCCTTAGCGACAGGAATGAATACTGGGTTGGTCCAGTCACATTGTTCAACCTCCCGTTTTGACAACTTCATCAAGAAACACGCCTGTGAGTCTGAACGACGCACAAGCAGCCTCTTGTTCCCCCAGCCCGTACTCCAGAGAAGTCCTGAACCCTTCCTTATGTCAGTCACCTGAACAGGTGATGTGAACCTGGACAAGCCTTTTAGAAAGGACCCAATGATTTACTTCCAGATCCATATTTCTAAAACATTTGCCACCATCATGCCTCAACTTCACCGCTTGCTGCCTCTGTAGCATATGAGACACAAGACCTTTACCCTCTGGGCTTTGTTTGTTATGTTTGTTCTGGAACCATTCTGGACATAGATCCATGTGTACTTTCCTTCCTCTTAAAAGAGTAAAAGGTGGCACACCGGTAGTACTATGAGGTGACATAATTATTTGACCACAACTTTGCCTCAACAAAATCCTGAACATCCTGGCAGGGCAGCCTGTATACCTTCCTTCTCCAACTTGTTTGCCCTCTCAACCAATCCATTTGAAGATGGTGAAAACAAGACAACTTTGAAGGGTCTTATGTCAATATTTGCCAAGAATGTGCACATTTTGTAAAAAACAAAGTGTGTCCCATTATTGGTTACAATAAGGGAGGGCAAACACTCAGTTTCAGAAACCTTCTTCAGGAACTTGATTGCATTGTCAGTGCTAGGTGCATCACAGAACAGATGATAAATCCACTTTGAATGATAGTCGATCAACAAAATGAGAAACCTGATGTTGTAAGGCAAACATCATATGGGCCTGAGAAATCTAGACATACCTTGGCCCAAGGTTTGTCCGTAAAGAGAACTGGATGCAAAGGAGTATCGATCAATTTCCACTTTTTGTCAGACGCTAGACATTCAGCACAAGAGTCAATCCAGAACTTGACCTGAGATTCTAACGATAGCCACCAAGGGATAAGCACATCATTTTGTTGACAAGGGACAACTCAGAACCCACCATGACAAAAACTCTTATTTCACTAGAAAGTTTCTTATTCTCCGGCTATCCCTTTGCAATGTACTCCATAACCTGCTTGAGATTCTTGTCTCTGTCATAAGCTGCCAGCCAAGCTTGCTCCATAATGGCGGAACATTCCTTGATAGCATCCAAGGCTGCAACTACACAGTGAGGGTCTCCAAAATCATCAAGTTCAGACTCATCAGATAAGGCCATGCACGACAAGCAGTCAGCCCTGAAACTTTGTCCCCCTGGTAGGTGTTTGATGAAAAGTAAAATTCCTGTAGTTTTGAGAGCAACCTCACAAGTCTAGCCGATGCCTTTCTCAAATCAGTTCTGTAAGAATGTGTGCGAGGGGTCTGTGGTTGATAAACACCTCAAACTCTTGTCCCCAGATGTAACTCTTCAATTTGTCAATTGCCTACACACAAGCCAGAGCCTCACGCTCAATTGTACTGTAATGTGTCTCAGACTGTCTCAGCATTCTGGAGGCAAACGCTGTGGTGTGTTCCTTACCAGCAAACCATTGTCTCAGAATTGCCCCTAATTCAGTGAGACTTGCATCTACCATAAGAAAGCATTTCCTGTTGTCTTGGAAGGCATGTAAAGCAGGTGCCTCAACAATCAACTTCTTGACTTGGTCAAAGGTTAACAAAATTTAATCAGAGCAGACAAACTTTGAAACCTTGCACAGCAGAGCGAGCAATGGCTCAACAGTTTGAGCATAGCCTTTTACAAATCGTGCATTGTAATCCACTACTCCCAAAAAGAATTGAAGGGTATCTCTATCTGTGGGAGAAGAGGCATCACTGATTGCTTTAATTAATGATAATTTCGGTCTGATGCCTTTTGAAGACACAATGCGACCCAAATAGTCCAATTGCTGAGTCCTAAATTTGCATTTGTCCATCCTAATGGTCATCCCTGCCTTATCTAGCTCGCTTAAAACCCTTGTGAGATTATTCAAATATATTTTCCAATCATTTGTGAACACCAGAATGTCATCCTGATAAGCCTGGACCCACGGGATGTCTCCAAAAAGATTGCACATCAATGTTTGGAAGACACTGGCTGCCGAGGCCAGACCAAAAGTCAATCTGAGATATTTATAAACTCCGAAAGAAGTGACAAATGTTGTGAACTTCTGAGAATCATCTGTTAGGGGTATTTGGTGGTAGGGTGAGCGTAGGTCAATGACCAATTTATTTTTGGCACCTTCTCCCCTCCCCCCCAGACTAGCAAGCAGTTCGTGAATTTTGGGGAGGGGATGACAATTGATCAATATGTTCTTGTTCAAGGAGCGTGAATCAACACACAACCTGACCTCCCCAGATGTTTTTCTGACAACAACGATGGGTGAAACCCATTCTGAGGAGTCACACAGTGCAATGACACATTCATCACATAAAGATTTAAGGACAGACTTAAGTTCATCTCTTGCACTCAGGGGCAGTGGGTGAACCTTAAGGATGATGGGTTGGACATCAGCTTTAAGTCGGATATGGTGCTGGAATCCCTTAACATTACCCAGTTTGTCAGAAAACAAGGTTGGAAAACAGTCTAATACCCTATTGATGTCTAAGGTGTATTCATCACCTCTTAGACAGTCCACTTGGGATTCTTCATCGAAATACTCAACTTCAGTATAACCTTCAGGTAACTCTCCTACAGTAATGGCATTATGTGAACCTGGAACTAAATAGGTCCTGCCACCCAATTATGTTGCATCCTTTGACAGTGACATAGACCTTTGTATAATTGATCTTCCCAAATATTTCGACCTGGACGTGAAATATCCCAACATATCTATATCAAATTTACCAAATGCGTTGGGATTAACATCAGTGTGAGTCAAGGTAACATATCCTTACCATTTGACAAAACAAATCTGATAAAATTGTGATGGGGAGCCTGAATCTGCCATGTTTGGTACTTCTATTTTCCCAAATAACACATTACAACAAGTTCCTTTGACCATCTCAGTATTAAAAAAAAGCATTGCAATCTACAGTCAAAAGCACATCATGCATCCTTGAACGGCCTCATTGAACTCAACACTGTTGACTCTTGTGGTTCTCCTAGCAGATCCACAGACACCTTGGAAATGGCCTATTTTTTTGGAAAGCATGCATCTCTTGCCTATGGCAGGACAAGTAGGGCTATTACTAAGGTTTGATGTCGAACCACATCTAAAGCAACTGGTATTACACTTTCTAAAAGATTGTTTAGCATGTCTAGTTATGTTCACAGGGTTCACACAATCTACGGTCTCCTTCCCTGGGATCTTCACCACATCAACAGATTGTTCGTTGAGAAGTGCTCTGGAGGTAATCATAGATCGCTCAATGCTTTTGGCAAAGTCAGTTGTTTCCTAGAGTAAAGGTTTTCTGCAGCTGAGAAGGCGCTCTTGAATTTTCTTAGAAAAACAAGCGAAAACAAATTGATCACAAATGTAAATGTCAGAGTGGGCCTCGAACTCGCAGGTGGATTCTAATACTCGTAACGCTGAAATATATTAATCTACACTTTCATCTGCACTCTGTCTCCTCCTGAAGAAGTTATTTATTTCTAACATTATGCTTAGCTCCTGGTCATGTTGTTTTGCTATGGGAGCTAATGCTTCCTTGTACGCATCCCAGTGCTCACTATCACCAGCACTTCCTTGAGGGGGTGGGAAAGAGGGTACGTTTTCAAATACTTGCTGAGTCCTAAGCAGCCTTATAAAATTGCTACTTCGCGAGCAGGTGGAAACTTGATAGCATTGATTACCACCAAATGACTTTCAAAAATGTTGAGCCTTTGCCGCCACCTAATATTGGGTTTTCCTGGATGTTGCAAGAAAGGAGGAGGCTGTGCAAACTGCTGTGAAGTTGCCATAGATGCTAAACAGAGGCTGCAAGCTAAATTAAAATATAAGTGTAAGTGAGGAGATACAATAAAGATTAAAATATTTACTTCACAAAATGCAAGTTATGTGACAGAATTGCTAGTAGAGCCCTTGTTCTTTCTTGTTGCCCTTCACTGGTGTACCTGAACATTGTCTGCCCTGCTGGTCCACTGCTGCTTCAGTCCAAGGTGGGACTGCAACTAACTCTCTCGACCGCCACCATCGCGCCAGCCGAGGACGGGGACTACATACCCCAACAACCTCTTGTGGTGCAGCAAATCGCGTCAGATCCCAGCGCCAGGAGGCGCTTAAAAACACCTGAGGCCTCCAGCAGCGGGTGTCCCTCGTTCTTTCTTGTTGCCCTTCACTGGTGTACCTGAACATTGTCTGCCCTGCTGGTCCACTGCTGCTTCAGTCCAAGGTGGGACTGCAACAAACTCTCTCGACCGCCACCATCGCGCCAGCCGAGGACGGGGACTTCATCCCCCAGCAACCTCTTGCGGTGCAGCACATCGCATCAGAGCCCAGCGCCAGGAGGCGATTAAAAACACCTGAGGCCTCCCGCAGTGCGGGACGTGTGCGGGCGGGCCCGGGCACTGCCCGGGCAAAGTCCGGGCCAAGGGCGGGCCCGTCAGAGCCCAGAGGAGGCTGGGCTGGGCCACGCTATTGACAATTATTTCGTTATACTGTAAGCACCACTTTTTGCCTAGGTTTTCTTTCATTAGCTAGTGTGTTTCCTGTTAATTGTGTGGCACTGAGGTTATTTAAACATGAGTAAAAGAAAGGTTGGGGATGGGGTGGAGGGCACACTAGATGCTTTCCTAAACAGAGCAGAATCTGTTTTGATGCACGAAATCCAGGTAACAGAGCGAAGGCTCTCGCTGGAACCTGCATCATCCCGGGGCTGTTCCCTTCCCAGAGCCCAGCTAACCCAAATATTGACAGGTAATGAATTTGAATCTGCTAGCAATAGAACACCACCCAGCCTGGCATGTAATGAGATTCCGTTCCCCATCCCAGGAACTTGCCAAGAACGGTGTAGCCCACAGAGCCCTGTAATGGTAAAGATCAGGGGAAAGAAAGCTATGGGGGAACAGGGTCAAAACCTCCCACTAAAAAAAGGAAAGGCAGAAGCACTGTAAAAACTCAATGGCCATCATCAAAGAATCTAGTAGGGCACATATTTTTGGGAAGCCAGGTGCTACCACCCTGGTTGCTAATCCTGTCGTAAATTTAACATCGACCTCAATAGCTTCTCCCACTAAGCAGGTTGATGAAAACTCCAGAGTAGTCTTCCCAAGTACTCAGTTTAACCCGGAGGAACTGTGCTCCCTATTAAGAGAACAAATAGCAGCCATTATTGACCCAATATTTAAAAGATTAGACTCAGTTGATGAAAGGCTAAATAAGATTGAACAATGCCTATCCTGTAGCAACCAAAGGAATCCCGTCCAACCTACTATACATGCTAATGGGGGGGTTCTAAGCAATACTTCAGGGACCGTAAGTAATATGCAACAGGGTAATCTGAAAAATGCCCGCCCAAGCTCTATACCAGCACTATCTGTGACTTGTACAGACTGCCTTCCTACCCCAAGCTTAAACAATGGTACCTCCACAACGTTGATGTAGCAACGTGGGGTTGAAGGTACTAGAAGGAGGCAGGTGGAGCCGGCTATTGAGGGCGATATTAAGCTGCAATCCAGCCTTCACCTCCCGCCAGAAGCCACGCCCTATACGGTAGTTCTAGCCAATGTGCCCCCGCTACCCCCAGGCACCCGAGAGCACTGGTCAACGCTTAAAAATAAGGCTCTCCATTTAGTAAGTAAAAGGACAGGTATGAGAAATCAGCTATTTGGCGAATTTAAAATGGTGCGAAGAATTAGCTGGGTAGGCCACTCGCATAAATCCATGTCTGGTGATTGTGTGGTACTGAGCTTTAGGTCACCTCTTTTGGTAGATCATATTCTGGAAACGGCGGGTTACTACTCCCCTGTAGTAGAGGAAATGAAAATACTTCCCTTAGGTTTTTTTTACAATCCATGGAAGACGCCTAGATATAAGGAAGCGCGGGTCCTCAATAGGGCTCACAATCTGTTTGATTACCCCGTTCAAACCAGCAACCGCTTCAAGTTTCTTTCATCTGTCAAAGATATTGATTGGCTGAGAGGGAGTGACACTTCTCTGTGGTCTGTAGGGTGTAGAGTTAAATGGGTGGTTGATAGGAACTTGGAAGTTTGTTCTAGTAATATGTTGGGTAGCCAGGATGTTCTTCCATGTGTTACACCGATTGATGGCATAAGGCTTGTTTGCATGGGAAGTGAGCCGCTTGTAAACGACATCAATTTTGATTTTGGTGCAGTGCCTGTTATCCTAGAAAGAACAGGTGGCTGTGCCCCACCCTTTTTTACACACCTAGCGCCGGCCTTCCCTAACAGCCAATGTTAACACTGAGGAGGCACTTACTAGCACTGAGAAGGTTGGTACTAGTCCCCCTAAGCTATGTATGACTTTATCCTCTTGGAACATAGCAGAAATTACATCAAAAATAAAGTCCATAGAATGGTCATCATATATTGAGACAATTGATGTATGGATATATCAGGAGACGTGGTCGTAGAGGGAGTTTATCATCCAGGTTACCTACATTTTTTTAAGGCTTCGACAAAGGGTCCGAGGGGTAGACCAGTTGGTGGGCTGACCTGTTGGGTGAGACAACTTGAGGGGATAAGGGTGGATGACTTATCTATCGAGTGCCCTGAAATTATGGCCATACGGGTTAGTTCACTAAAAGGTCTAGACATAACCATATTTAATGTCTATTGGCGGGGACAGCCGGGTGGCAGGAGTTCAAATATTATCACTGTTCTGGAAAGTCATCCAGTACAAGATGTAGTTACTAGTAACATGATCATTGCTGGTGACTTCAATTGTTGTTTTGAACCCCTGGATTTTGAAGATGGTAGGCTTAGTGAAGTTGTGGATGCACTATGGGGTGTCCCCCAACTAGACCTACAACCCAAAAGGAAATGGTCTGAGGCCGCCCTACAATTGAAGGGGCTTTGCTTGGACAGGGGTCTGAGGGCATTCAATGGGAGGACGCAGTCAGACAGGCAGGGCGCAAAGACCTTTGATAATGGTAGAACCAGTAGCCGTATAAATGGGGTAACAGTCCGCAGTCACAGACTCCGAGCAATCATGTTGTACCAGAACTGTGGGTGACGTATTTTGAAGCACAGTTTAAGTCAATTCATGGTAGTGAGGAGTTTGCCCAGTCTATTTTACTTAACCACTTGGATGCTAAGGCTCTTACAGGCTCTTCATGCAATTTCCATTGAAATCAATGGAAACTCCATGACGAGCTGAGCTCGTCATGAGCGTCGAAGGGGTTAATGAACCACTGAATTTCACTTGCAGAGAGGATGAGTCTGTGTTAAAAATAGCCTCGAGTGGCAGGGCCCTGGGGCCTGACTGCATTCCTGCAGATCTGTTTAGACAAGATAAAGATCTATGGGTTCCATACATAAAGTTTTTAGCAAATGCCATAGTAAGTGGAGCCCTGCTCCCGGAATCCTGGTCTGGTGCAGAGATCTTACCGATCTATAAGAAGTGGGATCAGTCTGAACCAGGGAATTATAGACCCATCAGTCTTATTGACGCTGTTCAGAAGGTCGTAGCCAGACTAGTGCTTGGGCGGAACAGGGCTGGATGACCAAAACCAATATACTAACTCCATTACAGGCAGGGTTTCGGTCACACACAGGCACTCTTGATCAGGCCTTTAGGTTTGTATTAATTTATTGGAAGGAGGTGGATTTAGGCGGGGGTATGCACTTTGCGGCATTTGTGGATTTAAAATCCGCTTTTGATCTTGTTCCTCGATGAAATTGTGGAGGGCATTATTGAAAATGGGGATGCCCCCATGTTTGGTTGCTATCTTGGTCAAAATTCATGAATCGACCTATGCGCAGGTTCGTTGGGGCAAACCAGGAGAGACCACAGAAAGGTTCATGGTCTCCAAAGGGGTTCGACGGGGTGTGTGCTGGCTCCTACCTTGTTTTCTTTATTTATAAATGGGGTAGTCCAGTACTTTGCAAATCACCCAACTGATGCGCCAATGTTAGCTGGCATGAAAGTACCACTGCTCATGTTCGCGGACGACACCTTGCTTAAATGCAAAACGAGACAGGGGCTGCAGGCGGCACTGTATCGTTTTGAGGTGTTTTGCCGCGAACATGAACTAGTGGTTAATGTAGGGAAGACAAAGTTTATGGTGCTCCATAGTACCAAGCCCATCAAAGCTAGAGTTTATATGGATGGTGCTTTATTGGAGCAAACAGACGTGTTTACCTACTTGGGTGTTACATTTAATGATAAACTAAGTTGAAAGCCCCAAGTCGAAATGCTGGCGTTAAAACATGCTCAGCTGGCAGGTGCCCTGATTAAGGAACACAGGTTGTCCCAAATTAAACCTATTGCCTCCATATTAAAGATATATACAACCAAAATTAGCCCAGCCATCTTATATGGTGCAGAAATTTGGGGTTTTGGTAATTTATCTCCACTTTCTATAGCTCAAAATAAGTTCATGAGATCTATAGTTGGCCTACCGCAATCGTCCCCCCTATTACCCCTGCTCCTTGACCTGGGCTGTTATGCTTTCGAAGATGTAGCACGTTATAGACCGTTGGCATTTTGGAGGCGTCTCTGGATTACTCCAGAACTCTCCTTGTATGCCAAGGCCTTACTGGAAGTGAGGAGGTTGAGCCGATCATATATGATCCCGTGGCTGACTGCAATCAGGTCCCTGTTGACCGAAATGGGGATGAGCAATCTATGGGAACTTTCCAGAGGCTGCGGAATTTCCATAGAAAAAGACCTATAGAGCAGCATATTGGGAGCTGGTTAAAACCAAGAGATTCTCTTCCCACACAAGTCAGTCATTGTTGAGGGATTTCCACGATATTAAGGATGAAGCCATTTTGGAAGATTATTGGGATCTTATTACCAAGCCTCATGATCGAAAGCTCTTTCATCAGTTCAGAATAGGCACGCTACCTTTACGATGTTTTACAAGTAAATGGAACCCCGCTAGTAGTGATACGTGTGCATTCTGTCAAGATCATATTGAGAATATAGATCACTTCCTATTTGTATGCCCTGCTTACCATCAGCCTAGGAAAATCTGGCTTAAACCAGTATGTTTGCCCATGAACTCAAGATCGGTGATGGTTGCAAGGAGAATTTTAAAATCAGATATTTCCAACCTCATTGTGATTGGTGTGTCAAAGTTTTTGAGCTTGGCATGGGCCATACGCAACAAAAAAGGGGGGGCATAGCAGTTGTATAAGGAGCAAAGATGGGACCTATTTAAGAAAGGGTTTAAGTTGGGTATTGTACTACCCTGTTATGGTTTGGAAGATGACTCGCCCTCTAGGAAAATAATCGATGCTGAATTAAGTCTGTATGCTGGTTTATATATTTAATCCTTTTTTTAAGAAACTGTTTTAATATGTATATGTATATATATTTATTTATTAACTTATGATGATGTGGCATAGTATCAAGATTTATATTTCTGATTATTATGGTATATTTTAAGTGAAGGAATGTTTGTATTAATTATGGATGTCATTGTCTTTGATGATGAATAATCGCAATAAAGACTTAATGAATTGAATTGCTAGTAGAGCATTTTTGTCCTTGAGATCCAATTTCTGGAGTAGCACACTTTTTACTTTTACATGTGCAGCATTTGAGTGGTGGTGAACTAGTCACAATAAATTATACATAGTTAGTGTGATGTTCAGGCGAGCCTGTCACCGAGGGTGGAGGCTTAAATTTTGAAAGAAGAAATACATTTTAAGGTGAGCCATTCACCAAAAGTAGGGGCTCAAAGCTTCTTTGCTATGTCACCGTAAGTGCAGCCAGGCTTGGATACTACCTTAAAGCAGTCAGCCGTGCGAGTGAAATCGTGGCCTGTGCGCACAGGCCAATCCAAGATGGCCACGGGTGTGATGACTCTCAAGTTGAGCATGATGACGTAACAGGGCGACAGCTGACATCTACTTTGTGGTGACGTCACAAGCAGTGGTCTACCTGGTGCCTGGCACAGGGTCTGGAGTTTAATAAGGTGCACAGGGATCTGGAGCGGCAGGCCACCAAGCTGAGTGCAGGCACTTAAGAGACGAGATTGAAGAGCCCTGGAAATTCGTCAGCGGAAGGATCATATAAAGGCCGGCGGTTGTTGTCTGCGTGGGGAGTCTCAATCGTCACCAAGATGTGCATGCAGAGGTCTCTGCCAACTGAACTAATGTTCACAGAGTCCTGGCACACATTGTTCCAGCCTCGATCGTGGAACGGAGCTCAACATTGCACCATGTTCATAAAAGGAGGCATCCACACACCGGGATGCAACGCAAGATGCCTCCTTGCTACACCCACCAGATGCTATCATACCAGTCGCTATCGTCCCTATCAGGAAAGAAACACAAAGGTGTGAAGAAGTATTTACTGGAGAATATACAAAATGGGTTAATATTAAAATTCCCTTTCCAGCTTAGGAATGTATGTTTTTGTGCTCAAGAAGAAACAAGAATTATGAATCTATACTGACTATTGCAGCCTAAACAAAGGGATCATGAAAGTCAGTTATCCTTTACCTCCTATTAAGAGTACCATCAAATTTGTTAGCGGAGCTACTATCTTAATGGTTGGTCATTAGAGGAGTTACCAGCTTTTGCAAACTGAACAAAGTGAGGAGTAGAATATTGCTTCTCACGCTCCTTTTGGGCACTTTGATTAATGGGTAATACCTCTTCAGGTGTGCAATGCCACAGCAGTTTCCCAAAGATTCAGCAACCATATTTGTTTTGATATTTTGATGATATACTCACAGTGGTGTCTGGTGTAATTTGAAGGTGGTGGGATATGAGAGCGGATGAATACATTTTTGGGCACAAGCGAAGCTAACAAGCATAACGTTCATCGGCGGGTTCAAGAGGTTCTTCCCCTAGAAATCTTTTTTAAAGTGGTGTATTGTGGTGCAGTTTTGGTGCCCTACTTCTTTCAACATCTTGCGAGTGCTCTTCTACACATCTCCTTCACTTCACTTCCCCAAATACACTATAGACCCACTCAGCTGTAAGCACAAGCTCTTTCACTTTTGCCTTTTCAAAGTTTTGGCAACTGTGTACCTCCTTCACATATATTTGCACAGAATCACAATTGCAAGTGGAATACATTAACTTTGCTATGTGCGCACTACAAAGAGGTCAAGAATTGGATGACTAAGTATTCAGAGCACCTTCCTGACTCACTGAGAGGCACATGAGAAATTCGCGCTGCCTTCAGCCTCAATAGCTGAAGTGAGAAAGAGGAGGAGAGGAAGAACTGAAACAGCATTGGAAGGGTAGATTCTGCAGATACAGGGGTGAGAAGGACAAGTACACCTGCCTTGGGAGTGATAAGAGGAACAAGCATTGGCAAATGCATTAAGTTTTGCCTATGTGATTAATAATGAGCTGTTTTTGTTGTGAGTTGTAACTTGCTGAGCAGTTGTACAGTACAAGTAACAGAAAGTCGGTTAAAGTATTTTGACTTGTTTATGTACAAAAAGGTAATATATTGTGCTGTTACCAGTGGCATAGTGCGAGTAAGTAATAGCAACATTTTTAAAATGAAAGTAGCAAATAATAGAATTCATTGATGTAATAGCAATATTATGTGTTCAGAGGAGTTCTGACAACTTTTGGGCCCGGTAGTACTCAACCTGCAGCACCATTCAAATCATGCCCCTAGGGCCTCGAAGATAAGTGCATTTTTGATTGCCTGTTTAGTATAAAATATAGCAATATTTGGTGGTTAGTGGCGTTATGAGAACCTTTGACCCCGGGGCCACTGCACCTGCTGCACCATTAAAATCATGACCCTATTTCCTGTTAGATAACTGCATTTGTGACTGCTTTTATAGAAGTTAAATATTGCAATATTTGGTGTTTAGAGGGGTTCCCAGAGCTTTGAACCCTGGTGTCACTGCACCTGCTGCACCATTGAAATTGTGACGCTAGTGACTTGAAGGTAACTGCCTATTTAATAGTTAAATATAGCAATATTTGGTGTTTAGAGGCATTCTGACAACTTATGGCCCCGGTGCTACTGCACCTGCAGCTCCATTGAAATCATGGACCTAGTGCCTGCTAGATAACTGTACGTGTGAGTGCCTGTTTAGTAGTAAAATTAAGCAATATTCTGCTTTAGTAGGGTCCCTAAAGCTTTTGGCCCCGGTGCCAGTGCACCTGCTGCATCATTCATATCAAGCCCCTTTTAACTGCAAGGTAACTGTAATTGTGTCTGTCTGTATAGTAGTAAAATATAGCAATATTAAGTGTTTAGAGGTGTTCGGGCAACTTTTGGGCCCGTGCCACTACACCTGATGCACCATTCAAATAGTGATCCTGTTGCCTGCAAAATATCTGCACTTGTGACTGCCAGTTTAGTAGTAAAATATAGCAATATTTGATGTTTAGTGGAGTTATGACAACTTCGCCACTGCAACTGCTGCATTATTTAAATAAAACCCCTTTAAACTGCAAGTTAACTGCAATTGTGATTGCTGTTTTAGTAGTAACATATAGTAATATTAGATGTTTAGAGGAGTTCTGACAACTTTTTGTCCTGGTGCCACTGCACTTGCTGCACCAGTAAAATCATGACACTAGTGCCTGGAAGATAAATGCACTTATGACTGCCTGTTTAGTTGTAAAATATAGCAATAATCTGTGTTTAGCGGGTTTCCTGAAGCTTTGGGTCCCAGTGCCACTGCACCTCCTGCACTATTGAAATCTTGACCCTGTTGTGTGCAAGATAACTGTACTTGTGACTCTCTGCTTAGTTTTAAATTTTAAACACACAAGATGATGGATTGAATGTTGCACAATGTCAAAACATTCACCCCCAGTCACAGATCTGGGTTTAATCCATTGTTATTTTGCTCACCAAGCCACCCCAGTTCAGACATGGCCATATGCAAATCAGTCTTGACCCTGTGCCTCATGGGAACAGTCCAGACCGAACTGCCAAGCCATGTCTTCCCTGGACCGCAATCAAGCATCCTAGGACCGGTTTCTGGCTATCAGCCTTCATCAGCCAGGATAGCTTGACTCCAGTGGCTTAGTGAGCACGGGACCCACGTCTGAGCATACCCTTCCCACATAGGGTGAACAGCAAAACACACAAGATGATGGACAGAATATTGCATAATGGCAAAACATTCACCCCCAGTCACAGATCTGGGTTTAATCCACAGTTATTTTGCTCACCAGGCCACCCCAGTTCAGACATGGCCATATGCAAATCAGTCTTGACCCTGTGCCTCATGGGAACAGTCCAGACCGAACTGCCAAGCCATGTCTTCCCTTGACCAGAATCAAGCATCCTAGGACCGGTTTCTGGCTATCTGCCTTCATCAGCCAGGATAGCTTGACACCAGTGGCTTAGTGAGCACGGGACCCACGTCTGGGCATACCCTTCCCACATAGGGTGAACAGCAAAACACACAAGATGATGGACGGAATGTTGCACATTCTGTCCATCAACTGTTGTTTTTGCATATGTCACCCCGAGAAGGATGGGTATGCTCAGACGTGAGTCCTGTGCTCTCCATGCCACTGGAATCAAGCTATCCTGGCTGATGAGGGCTGAAAGCCCGAAACCGGTCCTAGGATGCTTGTTTCCAGTCCAGGAACGACCTGGCTTGGCAGTTCAGGTTTGACTGTTCCCTTTGGGCACAGGGTCAAGACTGATTTGCATATGGCTGGGTTCAAACTGGAATGGCAAGGTGAGCAAGAAAACGATGGATTTAGGCACAGATCTCTGTACTGGGGTGAATGTATGACATTGTTCTGCATTCTGTCCATCAACTGTTGTTTTTGCATTTATCACCCCGAGTGGTACAGGTATGCTCAGACGTGAGTCCCGTGCTCTCCATGCCACTGGAATCAAGCTATCCTGGCTGATGAGGGCTGAAAGCTCGAAACCGGTCCTAGGATGCTTGTTTCCAGTCCAGGGAGGACCTGGCTTGGCAGTTCCGGCTGGACTGTTCCCATGGGGCACAGGGTCAAGACTGATTTGCATATGGCTGGGTTCAAAGTGGAATGGCATGGTGAGCAAAAAAACAATGGATTTAGGCCCAGATCTCTGTACTGGGGTGAATGTAGGACATTGTTTTGCATTCTGTCCATCAAGTGTTGTTTTTGCATTTGTCACCCCGAGTGGGACGGGTTTGCTTAGACGTGAGTCCCGTGCTCTCCATGCCACTGGAATCAAGCTATCATGGCTGATGAGGGCTGAAAGCCCAAAACCGGTCCTAGGATGCTTGTTTCCAGTCCAGGGAGGACCTGGCTTGGCAGTTCGGGCTGGACTGTTCCCATTGGGTACAGGGTCAAGACTGATTTGCATATGGCTGGGTTCAAACTAGAATGGCATGGTGAGCAAAAAACGATGGATTTAGGCCCAGATCTCTGTACTGGGTGAATGTATGACACGGTTCTGCATTCTGTCCATCAACTGTTGTTTTTGCATTTGTCACCCCGAGTGGGACGGATATGCTCAGACGTGAGTCCTGTGCTCTCCATGCCACTGGAATTAAGCTATCCTGGCTGATGAGGGCTGAAAGCCCAAAACCGGTCCTAGGATGCTTGTTTCCAGTCCAGGGAGTACCTAGCTTGGCAGTTCGGGCTGGACTGTTCCCATTGGGCACAGGTTCAAGACTGATTTTCATATGGCTGCGTTCAAACTGGAATGGCATGGTAGGCAAAAACCCATGGGCCTCATTTATGAAAAGTGACGCATCTCGGCGTGAAAACAGCGATGCGTCACTTTTCACTGCGCCCTCCTTGCGACACCAAAGATGCGTCATATTTACAGTATGACGCATCATGGTGCAAGGAGTTACAGATACGTCAGTATTTCTGACGTATCTGTATGGCGCAAAAGTGACGCATTGTTGGAGTGTGTCACAAAAGTGACGCAACTCCAGCAATGTGTCCTTTCACATGGGGCAAGCCCCATGTGAAAAGGCCTGCATCAGTCTTACGCCTGCTGTGAGGCAGGCGTAAGAAATTGACGCATTTGTGTCCTAGAAGTGGCGCAGTGAAATCTTATAGATTTCACTGCGCCATTCTATGACCCTTTCTTGCGTCAGAACGCCCCCCTGCATACATTATACCTGCCATAGGTATAATGTAGCGCAGGGGTTTACAAAGTGATGCAGCTACCTAGATGCGTCACATTGTAAATATGGTGCAACAAGGCACATTTTTTACGCTGCTGGTGCGTCACAAAAAGTGATGCACCGGCGGCGTAAAAGTGACGCACGGCCTCATAAATGAGGCCCCATGGATTTAGGCCAAGATCTCTGTACTGGGGAGAATGTATGACACTGTTCTGCATTCTGTCCATCAACTGTTGTTTTTGCATTTGTCACCCCGAGTGGGACGGGTATGCTCAGATGTGAGTCCCGTGCCCTCCATGCCACTGGATTCAAGCTATCCTGGCTGATGAGGGCTGAAACCCGAAACCAGTCCTAGGATGCTTGTTTCCAGTCCAGGGGGGACTTCTTGGCAGTTCGGGCAGGACTGTTCCCATGGGGCAAAGGGTCAAGACTGATTTGCATATGGCTGGGTTCAAACTGGAATGGCATGGTGAGCAAAAAAACGATGGATTTAGGCCCAGATCTCTGTACTGGGGTGAATGTATGACATTGTTCTGGATTCTGTCCATCAACTGTTGTCTTTGAATTAGTTTTAAATGTTGGCACTAATCAGGGTTGAGTGGGGTTCCTAGAGCTTTTGGCCCTGATGCCACTGCACCTGCTGAACCATTCAAATCAAGTCCATTTTACCTGCAAGGTAACTGAAATTGTCACTGCTTGTTTAGGAGTCAAATATAGCAATATTATGGGGAAGATTTACAAGCCACCTGCGCCACTTTTGCGTCATTTTTAAAAAGGGAAAAATTATGCAAAAGTGGCGCAAGGAGCTTGTAAATCTGCCCCTATGTGTTTAGAGGAGTTCTGACAACTTATAGTCCCGATCCTACTGCGCCTGCTGCACCATTCAAACTATGACCCTGCTCATTAATTTTTCACTTTATTTCGGCTCAATTGAATTATAAAAGAACAGAACAATATATCTACTTAAAAACATTATAAAATACCAGTCTTAGTTCATGACAATATGTAAAACAGACGTGCAACATCAGTTGCAAGGGAAGCTACCACAGAGCTCAGACAAAATCCAAGGGGACAAAAACCTCTAATAAAATCCTTAAAAGAGGGCTCATTAGGGGTCTGCTATGTCCCCTGGGTAATCTGAGCAAAAGATCAAATATTTAGAAGACAATCAATACAACAATAAAAGACACACCAATCAGTATTCATAAATACATTAAATATCCAGGTAACAATACCTAAAACATCACACAAAAGCAGTAGACCTCTGCTTGATGGCACGTTCCATATATGTGGCAGCAGAAAATCAGCTTTTAATGGTGGGTAGGGTTTGAGGGTAGATAAATGGCTCTTCAATAATGAATATTGGCCGCCCTGAGGTTTGGCAACAGATAGCGTTTCCTCAGCATCAAATACAATTTGCAAAATAACATAAAGTGTAAGGTAGTTTGTGGTAACTGTTCGTCACAAGGACTTAGAGGAAGATATAAAAAATATGTGCCTTGTGACAGAAAAGTAGCAAGAAATTGCACCATGCATAATCTAAGTCTCGTCAGTAAAAATGTATGACACATGTTTCCCCCCACACTAAGGGCCCGATTCCGATCTCGTTCGGAAAGCATACTGACAGAATCGGTTCCTGAATGCTTTCCATATGACTCAGACCGAGGGGGTCCGACCGAGCGAGTACGATGCATCCGTATGCATCCTGATACGGTTTGGTCGGATACCCGTTGACTTCAATGGGAGCCTGCGTTCCAAATAAAAGAACGCAGGCTCCAATTGAAGAAAAAGGGTTGGCTGGGTAAATTGTGCACCCTGTGGCAGGCACACTGTGGATGGTTGGGAAGAGGGGACCCTTAGGTACCCCCAAGGGCCCGATTCGGAGGACCCTGGGCGAAGTGGGGCCTGCTATGGGCCCCTAAAGACTGGTTCCGGCAGCCGCTCAGTTCCGGGCAAAGCAAATTGAAAAGGCTGTCCGAATCTGTCATCGTACTCGCTCGATCGAATCTGCATTGGAAAGGCTCATCCTGTCCGAATGCCTTTTGGAGCCGATTCGGTCAGCCCTAACGGTTTCCAGGCATCGTACTTGGTTGTTCGGAACTGAGAATGAGTTGGTCGGAAACAAGGGCTCCGGATTGGATTCAACAAGCCCGAAACCAAAGCGGATCCCTTCCGGAACGAGAGCGGAATCAGGCCCGAAGTATGGCGCAGGACTAACAGCTGGACAAATCCCCATATAGGTCTGGACTGTTGGTTTATCTACAGCACTTATGATCCTGTTGTCTGCAAGATAACTGCATTTGTGGTTGCCTGTTTAGTAGTAAAATATAGCAGAGTTCTTGTATATTTACTATATTTTCAACATGCAATGTTTATTACAACATTTAGAATTTGATCTTAATGACCAAATAGATTAAGTTGAAGAAATCAAATGCCTACAAAATACAAAAACAATACAAAGGTACTGAGGCATGAATAGGAAATGCCACAAACGTTCAAAGACTAAAGCATCTACTTTACTCAACTAAATAATAGAAAGCAAGCATTCCAGCATACTGCTGGAAGCTGTCTGTCTTTTCTGTGGGAAGAGATCTTGAAAGTGAATGGGGCTTAATCCGTGTGAACAGCTTTAGTAGAAGTATCATAATTTGTGGGCAGCCAGGGGAAGTTAACAAAAAAATAAGTTACACTCAAAGGCGAATGAACACAGTAATTCGGCGTGGGCACTGATAAGAACCCCCTTTTCAGATATATTAAATACAAGAGATTTCACAAGCACACACTGTGCAGGCAAAACCTAAGAATTGAGAGAAAAAGAGGAAAATGATTTCCAAGTTGAGAGGTGAGTAGAAGAGCAGCTGCTGTGAAGATATGAGAGGGAGTGCGGGCATTTTAAGGACGGTAGAGTTGGAGGCATATGTAATCTGGAGGTAGGTAAGCAAGAGGGAAGCAGCTACAGGGTAAGAGATATGAGGAAGAATAGAACTGCAAGAGGTGAAGGAAAGAGGTTTGAGTGGGAGAGGTAAGGAATATTGGTTCAGGTAAAGATGTAAAAAGGGAAGGAAAACTGCAGCAGGAGTGATGAGCAGAAAGATAGAAACTGGAAGGAGAGGAGTGAAGGAGGGAAATCTTCAAGTATGAAGTGACAGGGAGTGGGACATCTACAAGGAGAGAGATATGGGGAGAATAGAAACTGTGGGTTGCATGGATTTCTAGTGTGGGGCATGTATGAGGTTGCCGATTCTTGAGCAAGACATTGACCACTTAGCCTACAGCTTTGTCTTGAACCCAGAATCTTCAGAGTGGCTCCAAGGGTAGTTGGCTGGCTTCCTGGTCAGAGCCTAAAGTACAGAAAAGGCTGTATCACCCAGACTCTGCCTGCTGTGAGTATTGCACCCCAAGTGATGCCACCTCAGGCCTGCACCCTTGGAAGTGGGCCTGAAAATGCCAGCAAAGACATAAACTTAAGCAGAACCAATGCAGCGCAACTCATCTCCTCGCAGCTTTGCATTAGAACTGCAGCTGCATGACGCATCCCTGATGCAGGGTCCTTTAGCACCTCGGAAACGCAGTTGTTCAACGCATCCTTGATGCAAGACCTCTCTTCACAACCCTACAGCTCTTCGGAACCACCACTGTACAATGTATCCTCAACCCTAGACTTGACATCACAGCCCCACAGATCCTCAGAACCATCACTGCGTGATGCTTCCTCAATGTGGGATCTTGCAATGCTCTGCAACTAGGATTTAAGGTACTTTGGTCATTGGGCTCCATCGTGTCTTTTGACTTTATCCCGATCCAGCGCTACTAGATAGCCATAGCTGGCCCTTTGTGCTTTGAGGCACTTTTTAAAATCGAAAAATTGCATAACTCTGGTTCTACTGATTGTTTTTTTTCTTCATTTTGTTCTAAACAAAGTATTAGATTTTATTATATTTTGCTAAATTGGTGTGGCATTTTTCCTGTGATGTGTTTTCACTTTATTATTGTTTGAAGTGCTGCATACATTCTGTACATATTGCACAGGTTAATTTGAGGCAGCGTGTGACTTCACTATTAGAGAAATTGTGATTGCTGCCAGAGTAGGGTTTAACCCCCTTCAACCAGTAACCCGATTTCTTACAGCAGTGAAAAATGCTTACATAGAGTGGAGACATGTATTATTGGGCTGCAAGGAACAGATCCTCACAACCTACAGTTATTACAAAACGTCCATGGCAGATACTGTGACAACCCCACTGGGCATATTTCTTTTCACAGTATGGCTTTCTCATTACTTACATAGTTAGATTCAGGAATATTGTAACACATGCTTTGCCTAGATAGTACTCTGAGCTGGCTTTTACAGAACAAGCCAATATTTCCTTTCTTATCACATCATTGATAGTGTGCATTCCTTCTTATAAAGTGTAGGAGATGCACAATTTGCTGTAGGGCCTGATGAATTGGAAAATGTAAATACGATTTCACTTTGACTACACCTCAGGATATAGACACAGAGAGACATAATTGACACTTGACCTGATGCTTTATTCCCTTTGATGGTCTTTTATTAATTTTGATGTCCAAAGATATGTACAGACAAGGTAAGACCAGATACACTTATCCTAATAGTCTCCTGCAGTCCATATCAATGGCACCTGGAGCTTGGCATATTATTAATCGTGACTCTACGGTTGACTTGCCATCGTCCAATGGGCATAAGGTTATGGTGGTTACAGTCTATACTTTTTTTTACATTGCCACATTTTTCACCTTTCAAAGATGAACCAGCATTTTCATCTATTGCCCAGCAGTGTGTCACTGGGATTTTTCAACTGCATGGTCTTCACGTATTATAATTTTGCAGTGGGGAATAAAATACTTATCTCGATTTTGAAAAGCATTGTACTCGTTGTGGTTATCAAACGAGCCATGTCTCCTGGATACTACTCACAGTTCAACAGACAAAGTGAATGAGTCATCAGATGTTGGAACAGAATTTTCAATGCTATTATATAATTCTACACTGAATAATTTGCTTTCTTTTCTACCTTTGGCAGATTTCCTCTATAATGATGCAACTCATTCAGCTATTAAGTATTTGTGGTTTGTTTTCCAGGCTTTCACCCGTCTGTTTTTCCAGATATTCCTCATCCATGACTTTTAGTTCCAGCAAATAAAAAACATTTTTGGAACACCTTCAAAGTCAAAGACATATTGTCTCCAACGATCTGCAACAAGCTAAAGAAACCAGCAGCTGCAGACAATAACAGGAGGAGACAGGCTTTTAAGTTGTATTCAGGTGAGACGGAGTGGTTATCACCGTGTTGCCTTCCATCACAACAGTTGCCAGTGAAACTTTAACCACATAATGTTGGACTGTTTATCATCCTCAAACAAATCAATCCAGTTGCCTTCTGTCATCGTCTACCTGCATCATGGAAAATATATTCAACCTTTTAATTGAAACCTTTCATTGTAGGCCCTTTTCGATATAGCCGGGACATCCTGAAGGGAGGTATATCATTAAACATCTCTTATTTACAAAAAAATATCTCACACGCTTTTGCCTGGAAGTCACTCTTTTCCTGTGCACTGTAGAGAGGCTGTTGTTTACATTTGGCATCTGCTATGGTCGTTCCAGGGTTTGCACTCACCTCTGGTAGTGGTAGTGGATGGCCGGTCTCGTTCTTTTCCAGGCCGGCAGAGCACCGTGCATTATTTGTGGCTGTCAGTAAGAAATTACGTTGACGGAATGCTCTCCATCCCTGCTATGGTTTAAGGTCTGCTTTTTCTCCCAACATGCTTTTGTCTTGCTGGGTCGATTGCTTTGGTGGCAAGCTGCATGCAGACATTAGGCAATGGTTGCGTATTGGCAACTGCAGGGAAAGGAGCAGAGGCATCAACAGTAGGTCACTACTCCCATGCCCAGTAAAGATCAAGTGTCAATTTTGTTTTTTGAACACATTGCAAATATGGCTGAAACACAAAGACCCCCCCCCCCCCCCCCAGGAAAAAATATCCCAAGATAAAAATGGCCATGCGCCTTCCCCCACCTTCCTTCGCCTTCCTGTGAGTCATGCTTCCTGAATGAAGCACTATACAAGGAGAAACAATTTGTTGTTTACTGCATGTAATGCACTTGAAGAGTTAGTTTTCACCAGGTTTGTCACCCCTTTTCCATATATTTTTGTCACCAAGATACTTGCAGAAGACTTTCTATTTTTGAAGAATCTTGTTTCTGAGGTGTGTCCTGGTCCTGCCCAATGTATAGTATTGCTTAATAAAATCTCTCATATGAAGCTGATAATCTTTATCCTGATATTCAGTCAGCCTTGCTCTGGCTTTTTTGCTTTGTGGCTTTCCCCCAGAAAGGTACTCTTTCAATAGGCACTTTTTTTCACAAAAAATACTTTGGTAGTGAGGCTGCAGGTAAGTGCTTGACAGAAAAGAGGCCTGGGGCCTCTGTAAACACCCTATTGCTGGTCACTGGGTTGAAATGGTGCTTGAGTTGTTGGGAGTTTCGTAAGATAGCACTAGATCCATCCAAAGCGCCAATCGTAGCCTGACACTTCCCGCTGTGCAGTGCCTCCTCAGCTGTACCCCTACATCCAGTCAACCCAATATCTCCTCATGTTACACCTCACCCCCCCCCCCCCCAAGTTATTAAAGACAGTGTACTCTCATGCACAGAGGGTGGTGTAAACTGTTCACAACACATTTGATTGCTTGGGTGCTTGGGTGCTTGGCCTGCAGCTCACATGTGTTCATGCATGATGCTACATAGTAGTTGGAGTACCCCTTCTGTGCTATTGTCTCCCATTCTAAGCCACCTACCACTTCTCCCTAGGCTCACTGATAATGTGGCTTATTCCCTAAATATTGTGCCTGTCTGCATTGTTTAATTCCGTTAGTGCATCTTATTCAGTGTATTTTGTTTGCGGCATACCATATTATGGACATGTATGACCTGCATTTCTGGAAAATTTTGCTTCTTATATGCTATAGCCTGCACACAGTTACCATGTAAACCTATAACCTTACAGTTCATGATGTTTGCTTTATCCCTTTTCACTTGTGGCCCAAACACTGAGTGAGGTTCTGTGACTGGTGTGTTGTAATTGCTGTGAAAACCTAATAAAAATGTTTTCAAACAAATACTTTTTTAGTTATTATGGCAACTCATATATCGGGCAGCTAAACAACAAAGATTGAAGTCTCTTTTATGACCTGCATTTGGTACTGCCTAAAAACGTGACTAAGAGGGTCATTACGATGGCGATCAAACATGCGTCGGACCACCATCATATCAGGCTTGGGACTGCCTGACAAGTAATCAGCGGTCCCACCATTCAGATTATAATGTGACCACCGTGTAGGCAGTTGGAAACATCCCTTTTACAATTGCGGCTTGTGCTGCAGCATAGATAAGGGCTGTAGCGCAAGCTGCAATTGAAAAAGGGATGTTTTCAAACATTCATCCACTGTGTGCCAGACAACATGCAGCATGAATGTTTGGGGGGGTGGGGCACCACATGTGCCCTACTGGCTAGATTGTGGAGGCCAATGGGGGCCCTGCTAGGGGCCCACAAAGTCCATTTTTGACAGCATGTTCATGGCGGTGGAACCATAGTAGTGATTATGCTCTGACCACTGACCCAAAAGTTCCTTCAGCCTGTTGTAGGCAACTGTTTTTCCCCCGCACGCTGTGCTCTGACCACCGGTATCATAATCCAGTGGTCGAACCGCTGTCCTAGATTTTGGGGGGACTGTCACCGACAGCCTGCCGGTGGTGGTCCGCCCGACACCATAATCAGGCCAATGTGCTGTGCAATTACCAGTCACCTTTGGGGAAAATGGTATATTTCTTTGTAAAATATGCATGAATACGGTCTCTGAATCCAATTAGTGCTACCTAGGAATGATTGTCATTCTATATTCATTCCCTCTCCCCATTTAAATTTTTCCCCTCATGTAGAATTATTTCCTTTTTTGAGCATTGCAGATTACGGAGGTTCACCTTGTGCAAATGCTTCCTTAAAGCAACTTGTTGATAACTTTTAATCTGTAAGTGGAATGGATGGTGGTTCAACATGGAAACAGCAAATCAGTTTTAGTAATACAAATATTTATTAAGGTGCTGCGGGGATAGTTGAATAAACATTTTAAGCAAATTGACAATGACAGGGTCTTGTTGCAGCCTATTAGTCAACTACATTTTATGGCTGATGAGCAGGGAATACTGGGAAATTGTCCAACACTGGACAACAATCTTTAGGATCGATTTAAAAAGATCCCAAGAATGATTTGGGAGCTGACTGAATCACATTGTGTGGTTCGATGTGGGCAGTGCTGGTTTGGACTGACACATACCAGCTTTTCATTAATGAAAGCTGGAAAAAGCAGAAAAGGCATGTCGGTGGAAAGAAGAAAGGAATATTGAAGATGTTCTGTAGACATAATATGAGGGAATTTCTCCCTCTTATGGATACATGTAAATTGTGTATAGTATGTTGAAGAGATCAAGTTGTGTTTTAAAATGTTCAGGTTTATTTGAGATTTTTTATTTTTTTATATTAAAACCTAAAATGGCACACAACAAAATTGTGTTTGCTAATGCATAGTACCCATCAAAAGTATCTGATTTACAATTGAATGGTAATAGAAAATACTGCAGACTCTGGAAGTAAGAAATGCTAATTCGGGAGAAGAATCCGCAGGTAGAATTTCCTCCACCGTTCAAACCATAAAGTCAAATAAATGCTCTCAGAGGATTCTGTCCCTGGTTTAAATCTTGATTTAAGAGATGAAGGTAGTGCCACTGTCACTCTGGCTGTAGATGAGCTCTCAGTCAAGAGCCATCCCAATCAGCCCTTGAATGGAAAAAAGGGCTATGCGATAGCCTGAAGGAATCAGGGAAGAGGACTAGGTAAGGCAGAAATGTTTGTTTTTTGTATCACTGGACCTTGAAGACTTGGACCATCTATGGCTGGACTCTCATGTGAGGCACTAAGGGGCAGATTTATGAGGCCCTTGCGCCACGTTTACGCCGCTGTTGCGTCACGCAAGGCGGCGTAAACGTGGCGCATCCCTACGAACGATTTACAACGTGACGCATCTAGGCAGATGCGTCACGTTGTAAAGCCCTGCGCCGCTTGTGGGCGTTCCGGCGCAGGGTGGGCGTTCCGGGGCAGGTGCGCCTCGCAAAAGTGGCTGAGTGAAATCTATAAGATTTCACTCAGTTACTTTCAGGCCAATGCTGCGTCAAAAGCCTGCGCCTGCTTGAAGCAGGCGTAGGTCTTGATGCAGCATTGGTCAGATAGGGCACCCCCGAGTCTTGCTGGAGCTGCGTCGCGCTTGCGACGCAACTCCAGCAATGCGCCGCCTTTACGGCACAGATGCGTCACGCATCTGTGCCGTTTTTGCCCCATGGTGTGCCGCATAGTAAATGCGGCGCACCATGGGTGGCGGAGCTGTGGCGCACTGTGGCGCACATTAACTGGCGCATCCCTGGGGATGCGCCAGTTAACATAAATCTGCCCCAAATTACACAGGATTTTAGACAAGGCCCTTGTCAGGCATAACACAATACTTAAGTAGAGACTCACCATCATTGGACTGAAAGAGCACTTCCATCATAAGTGGGTCACATGAAGTATACAGCGTAGAGCATGCTAGTATTGAGTCTTGAAGAAATTAGCTAACAAAAACCATGGCCCAGCAAGAGGAATCAACGGATCCTGAGGAAAAACAAAAAGGTCCTGCAAGGAAGTGCAGGTATGATGTAGATATAGAAGAGCAGCTCACCAACAATGTGCCGTTCCTAGGCATCCAGGAATAAACCTTCGACATCTTAATTGATTAATTTGTTGACATAATATTATAGAGTGCACTGCTACTTGTTTAGGCATCCTGGTGCTGGGATAAGGTGGTAAACAGAGACTCATGTGATTTGATTGGGTGGCCACAGCATGAAGAAAAATGGTGCACTGCTATTAACTTTGGCACAGTTAGACAAACCTTCATGCAAGCTTTCCAAAACAAAAATGGTCATCCACCTCAAGTCCTTCCTGGAACATTTCAGGGTAATTGTAATTGGCTATTTGTAAAGCGCACGGTTACTCCACAGAGTGTCCCGGCGCTAAAGACCGCTGAAACAGGCAGAGTGAACTCACAGCTACTACTAGTACAACTGTTGAAATAGCCACATTTTTAATTTCCTCCTGAACACACCTAAATCAGATGTCATGAAAAACTAAAAAGGTCCTGCAAGGAAGTGCAGGCATGACGTATATATAGAAGAGCAGCTATGTCTCACATGTTAATTTCCATAGGAAACTTTAGACAAAGCTACAGCCTGAACTGCTGAATTGAAATACACCAAATTTGGTGTAAATCCGTTCAGTAGTTCCAGAGAAATTAGAAAAAGAAAAATATCGATATCTGAGCACCGAGGAGGGTTTGCAAACCCTCCTGGGCACGAACTTCACTCTGATTGGCTGCCAACACTCCAAACCCGGAAGTGTTGGCAGCCATCTTGTGACTCGGTAACCGAGTCACAAGAAAAGAGTAAAGAAAAAGGTGAAAAAGGAAAAGGGGGCAGGGTAGAAACACCCTGACCCCCTAGGCCTGCTCAGGGTGTCCCACAAGGACCCCCAGGGCCAAAGAAAGCTTCTTTTTTTTTACACGGCCAAATTCATGCTGGGGTCGCGAATCCGGCCAAGAAAAGTTTTAAAAAACGAAGCGCGGGCTTCGTTGAATTTAAGCCCCCAGGTCGGCCAGGTCCCGGGGCCATGCAAAATTATGTGGTGGACGCCCCCGCAGCCCGGGGACCGCCACCTCCCCGGGGCTTTATTTATGATGTGTTGGGGGCACGCAGCCCCTGCAGCCCCGGGGACCTCTGACCTCCCCGGGGCATTATGCAAAAAGTATGGGGGGGTCTCATGGCCCTCCCAAGCCCCTGGGCCATGCTAAATTATGTGGTGGGGCCCGCAGCCCCAGGGACCGCCACCTCCACGGGGATTTATTTATGATGTGTGGGGGGTCATGCAGCGTCCCCAAGCCCCAGGCACCACCACCTCCCTGGGGCACTAAATATTGAAATTGGGGGGTCCGTTACTGACCCACCAGCCCCGGGTACTTCCACTTCCCCGTGGCTTTGAAAATGAAGTGAGGGGGGCCGCACGGCCCCCCTCCTGGAGCCCTCGATGGCCCTGGGAACCACCACCCCTCAGGGCCGGCTCCTGCAATGTCCCCGCATGGCCTCCCCCAGGACAATGCTGTTTGCTATGACAGGGAGGGAGCACGGCTCCCGCAGTGCCATAGCAAACTCTGCTTTGCTTCATTGAAGCAAGAGCAGGGAAACCAATTTCTAAAGTTTTTTAAATGCTAATTTCTGACTATAATATCCCTGAAACCTATGGTTTTTTCAGTGGATTTCAAAAGTCTTTTAAAGGCTAATTTCTAACTATGCCTACAGAGGTAGGACAAGTGAAGAAAGGGGAACAAAGGCACAGAAAGAAGCAAGACAAATTCAAAAAGAGGCAACCGTAGTCCAGAAAGACGAAGAAAAGTGCAGGAAGACGCAAGAGATGTGCAGAAAGAACCAACAGAGGAGCAGAAATTCCTCCTGTGCCCTCAACCTTTTGCTGACGGGTACTGGTGGTAACTGACTCTGACTAACCAGGCCTAGAGCCAGTGCAATGCTAAAAGACACTTAGAATACAGTGAAAACACCTACCTACACTAGGGAACACTATGCGTTGGGGTTCCCCTGTGATTAGCATGACCTCCTCTGTAAGGCCCTAGTACATAATAGGGCAGGGGGATTAAAACTACCATCAAGTCAGAGGTGAAGAAAGATGCTTCTTTAAGTAGTAGTCACGCCAATGTGGCTGCTTATTAAAAAACCTTAGATAGTCACAAAAAACCAAAGGTTACAGGGATATTATAGTTAGCAAATGAAATTTTAAAAACCTTAGAAATTCACTGAAAAAAATGGTTACAGGGTCGTTTTAATTAGGCTGACATTTCACTTGTACAAAACCAGAGAAATTCAGCCGGTATAGTTGGCTATGTTAACTATAACTTACGCCCCCTCATTGCACTGCTTATGACCTCACATATACATCTCAAATGACATCACTTTTGACATCATCCACATGATAATCTGATGTACCTCCTCACACCGTAATATAACCTTGGATACACCCAGTCTAAAATACAGACTGCCATTCTCGAAACCGGAAGCCACACCAATACCAGTTACTACATACCCACTCACTGATTCCTAGGTCTACACACACATCCACTCTCTCATCCATAGTCACTCATCAATACAGCCACTATCATATACACTCATACACCCATACAGACACTCACACACTGCCACTCACCCATAGAGTTACTCACACAGCTAGTCAGTCATGCAAAGAATCAATCACACTCCCATTTACTCACCTACACATTTATACATACACCACCTCCCTTATTTATACAGATACTAACACTTACTTACTCTCTTATACAAACACTGACACAAGCACACACTCATCCATACAGCTACTCTCACAATCGCTCACTCTCACATATAATTATTTATATACTCCAACACGCACATATACTGCCTTTCGCATATGTAGTTACTCACACATGTACCACTGAGACATCCATTCATTCAGCAACACAGCCATACACACACTCACCCACCCATACAGCCCCGCACAGACACACTCTTGAACCCATACACCCACTGAGTCTCCTACTTTCACATCCATGCAGGGAGTCACACACACCCCACCCACCCACACAGACACTCAGGCACCCTTTCAGGTACTCAGATAACCAATCAAAATCCCATATAGACACCTATGTAGCTACTCACCAACCCAAGCAGCCACTTACACACCAACTGACAGTCTGTTACAGACATTCATACAGATTAGTAAGTCACCCATGTATTAGTAAGACATGCTTAATCACTCACTTATACAGTCAGTCATGCACCTATTAAATCATCCGTTCAGGCACACATACACCCACTCATTCTTCAATACACCTTGGCAGATATATATATAAAACATATTTAAACTTTTTAGAAACACTCAGTCACTGGATGATGTCATTTGAGATGTCATCAGTGATGTCACTGACCATGTCATGAGTGATGTAATATGTGATTTCATCAGCAGTGCACTGCAGGGGTTATAGTTAGCTCAACTAACTAGAACGACTGAATTTCTCTGGTTTTGTATGAGTGAAATGCCCAACTAACTATAACGTCCTGGAAACCCGTTATTTTTTTCAGTGAACTTCTGGAAAATGGGAGGACATGTGCACTCTCTTACGGACAGCCTATGAAAAAGAGAGTAATTGAAACAAGTCGGCTTTGTCAGCGGCTTCGAGTTCAGTGAATGTAACCGCCCATACCTATAAAAAGCTATGGGGAAGGCTGGCTGTGTTTGAGTGCGGTTTATTAAAGGACAACCAGTGAGCTTGATATGTATATATATATTACCTACTGGCGGTCGCCAGTAGGTAGTTATAGTTAGGACCTATTTTCCATAGGAAATCAGTGCAACATTCTATTTGGAATAACTTTGGTGCGGTTGACGAATCTTCGCAACATTTTCAAAACTGGTGGGGCGCTCTGGTCCGCTCCTATCCTGAAAGTCTCGGGGTGATTGGTGAAGCGGGTGCCGAGAAAAAAGGGGGGTCCCAAAACGTGTTTTCCCATGCAATTTTCCATAGGGACCTTTAGCCGCAGCTACAGCCCGAAGTGCTGAACGGAATTACACCAAATTTGGCAAAGAGGTAGTCTTTAGTTCAGACTCATGCCTTTTGCTTAAATGGTGTAAATCCGTTCAGTAGTTCCTGAGAAAATGATATTTAAAAGTACATATATATATATATCTATGGCCGCGCAGGATCCGCGCACCCTAAGCGCACCCTGCCGTGCACGAGCTGTATTCTAATTGGCTGTCAACATTCCAAATCAGGAAGTGTTGGCAGCCATCTTGTGCCTCGGTAGAACCGAGGCACAAGAAACCTTAGAAACAAACGCAAAAAAGGGGCAGGATAGAAACACCCTGACCCCCTAGACCTGCTCAGGGGGCCCCACAAGGACCCTCAAAATTGTTTTTTTCTTTAAATCTGCAAAATCGGCGCAGGGTGCGCGGATCTTGCCGAGGAAAAAAAAATGAAGCACTATATTACTTATTAGCCCCCAAAGGAGCCCCCCAGCCCCGGGGACCGCCACCCCCGGGGCTTTATTATGAATTGTGCGGGCGGGCTCATTGCCCCCCCGGGGATCGCCACCCCCGGGGCTTTCATCATAAGTGGGTGGGGGGCTCAAAGGCCCTCCCAAGTCCTGGGGACCGCCACCCCGGGGCTATTTGCTAATATATGCAGGGGGCACATGGCCCCCCATAGCCCTGGGGACCGCCACCCCATGGGGATTTTTTTAATAATAAAAAAACCTGTGTGGGGGGGCTCATGCCACGGGGACCACCACCTCCCCGGGGCACTAAGTTTTTAATACGGAGGTCCGTTATGGACCCCCAAGCCCCGGGGACCACCACCCCCTGGGGCTTTTCAAATGGTGAGTCGCGGCTCCCACCCTGTCATTGCAAACTGCTTTGCTATTTGGAAGAGAGAGCAGGAAACCTTCTCTCTCTTCCAAATAGCAAAGCAGATTGCTTTTCCACATGGGGAGCAGCATGTTTGCTGCTCCCCATGTGGAAAAGCAATGCCGGCTCCCGCAGGATGGGGAGAGCCAGCTGGGACCGTGAGGGGATTGGGGACCCCACCACAGAGAGGGCCAGCCCCAGGGGACGGGGTCCCCAGGGCTGTTAGTGGCCCCCCTCCCCAAAAGGAAATTAAAAGAAAATAATAATAATAAAAAAGGGCCGGCCCCGTGGAATAGGGTCCCCGGGGCCATAAGTGGCCACAGGAGTGGAGCAAGGCAGCCCCATCCAAATAAAAGATATTTTTTAAAAAGGCCCATGCCCCGGGGGATGGAGTCCCTGGGGCATATTTTGGCCTCAGGAGAGGGGCCGCATGGCCCCTTCCCAATGTTTTCATTTTTTAAAAAACAAATTGGGGGCAGACCCTTCGGATTGGGGTTCCCTGGGCCAAACACATTGAAAAAGAAGGGAGGCTACACAGAAACCCCCGTTCTTAATTTTTTATTTTTTTTAAACAGATCACAGCCGGAGGCCACGCCCCCTCATTGCACCACTCTGCAAACACGCCCCCTGGCGCGTTTGCAGAGGGGGAACAAATTCCCCTTGAATACTGGAGGTCCCTGGGGGCCAACTAGCCCACCAAGAACCTCCAGTATGCGCCAGGAGGCTGCGTTGCAGAGAGGTGCTCTGAGGCCACGCCCCTTGTTACACCTCTCTGCAACGCAGCTCCGTGGTGCTTACTCGAGGTACCTGGTGGGCTAGTTGGCCCCCAGGGGACCTCAGGATTCAAGGGGACTTAATCCCCGAACTTAAAACACATCATGGGACACGTTTGCAGAGTGGTGAAGGTAGGGGACGAGGCCTGAGGTGATATGTGTGCAAACAAGCCCTGTGGCACGTTTTAAGTTGGGGAATTAATTCCTCTTCAATCCTGAGGTGCCCTGGTGGCTAACCAGCCCACCAGGTATCTCCAGTAAGCACCACGGAGCTGCGTTGCAGAGAGGTGTAAAAAGGGGCTTGGCCTCTGAAAACCTCTCTGCAATGCAGCTCCCTGGCGCATACTGGAGGTACCTGCTGGGCTAGTTGGCCCCCAGGGGCCCTCAGGATTGAAGAGGAATTAATTCCCCATTTTAAAACGCGGCACAGGGCGTGTTTGCACACATGTCACCTCAGGCCCGACCCCTTCCTTTACCATTGTGCGAACGTGAACTGTGGTGCTTTTTAAGTTGAGGAATTCATTCCTCTTCAATCTTGAGGGTCCCTGGGGGCCAACTAGCCCACCAGGTACCTCCAGTATGTGCCAGGGAAATGCGTTGCAGAGAGGTGTTCTGAGGCCTCCCCCCTATTTACACCTCTCTGCAACGCAGCTCTGTGGCGCTTACTGGAGGTAGCTGGTGGGCTAGTTACACCCCAGGGACCCTCAGTATTCATGGGGAGTTAATCCCCAACTTAAAACGCACCACGGGGCGCGTTTGCACAGTGGTAAAGGGAGGGGGCGGGCCTGAATTCACATGTGTGCAAACACTCCCTGTGGCGCGGTTTAAGTTGGGGAATTAAATTCCTTGTAAATACTGAGGGTCTCTGGGGGCCAATTTTTATTTTTTTATTTTGTGATTGTTAATTTTTGATTATGATTTTGTTTTTTATTTTATGGTTTCAAGTTTGGGGATGGTAGTATTTTTTTTTTTAATTAATTGCTAATAGTAATACATTTTTGCCCTAAACAGGTATATGTGGGAGCAGGAGTTCCTGCAGGGCGGTCATGTGGGGAGGGGGAGGGGCAGGGTGGGGAATAGTAATGTATGGATTACGGAGTTTAGCAGGTAAGTAAACATATAAATAAATAAAAAGAATTTCGTTGCGTGCACTGCATCACCAAATGCAATGCAGTGCGTGCAACAAAATTCATTTTATTTATTTACTAGCAGCCCGTCCCGACGTTTTCCGGGTATGAATTGCTGCCGGCCAGTAGTATATTGTTTTGTAGGATTTCGTTTTGATACCATTTCTTTATCTGTGACAGGCCTATGAAACGCTCCGATTCACAGTGCACTGCTGATGCACTTAAGAGTGCGTGTTCAGTAGTGTGTGAACTCGAGTTTCCCTACTTTATTTTTCCTTGCAATATTATATAGCGCAAACTCAACAACATGGCATGAGCAAAATTTACATTACAGAAGAACACATTCATTTGTGGTAGGCACGGGGAGACAAAGCGATTTGCCTGGAATCACAGGATGTTAAGCTGATGCCGAGATTCGGACGTAGCTCCCCAGCTCTAAAGTTCGCAATTCTAGAACTTGTGTGTCTAAAAGTGTATGTCAGTGCTGGCCATCAATGAGAGAGACCTGTGCATTTTTCAAATCAGTGGTGAAAAAATATGAGTATGTTGCTGGAGATGTGGGCCGCCGTGCCACCAATGTACTTACCGGGGGAGGGTAAACACCCATTATTCCGCAACTTTCCTTCCGCATACCATCACTCCGCATATTTTCATTACGAAAGTACCATGACTCCGCAATGCCATTATAACGCATGGCATTACATTTTATATGCTTTTACCACGCATACATTTACAACGAAATTCGTTGTAAATGCATGAATGGTAAAAGCATGTTTTTTTTAATGTTTGGATAAGGTAAGTATGGGTCTAGGGGTATATATTCTGGGGTACTGAGGTATATGTTTTGGGATGTTTGGGTATTTTAAGGGTTCAGATATAGTTTTGGGTTATGGGGTACAGGGGTAGTTTTGGGGTTTAGGGATAGGTATGGGTTTTGGGGTACAGGGGTATTTTTAGGGTTCAGGGCTAGGTTTGGGTTTTGGGGTATAGGGGTATTTTTAGGGTCCAGGGCTAGGTTTGGGTTTTGGCGTACAGGGGTATTTTAGGGTTCAGGGGTAGGTTTGGGTTTTGGGGTACAGGGTTATTTTTATGGTTCAGAGCTAGGTTTGGGTTTTGGGGTACAGGGGTATTTTTAGGGTTCAGGGGTAGGTTTGGGTTTTGGAGTACAGGGGTATTTTAAGGGTTCAGGGCTAGGTTTGGGTTTTGGGGTACAGGAGTATTTTTAGGGTTCAGGGCTAGGTTTGGGTTTTGGGGTACAGGGGTATTTTAGGGTTCAGGGGTAGGTTTGGGTTTTGGGGTACAGGGTTATTTTTATGGTTCAGGGCTAGGTTTGGGCTTTGGGGTACAGGGGTATTTTTAGGGTTCAGGGGTAGGTTTGGGTTTTGGGGTACAGGGGTATTTTAGGGTTCAGGGGTCGGTTTGGGTTTTGGGGTACAGGGGTATTTTTAGGGTTCAGGGCTAGGTTTGGGTTTTGGGGTACAGGGGTATTTTTAGGGTTCAGGGCTAGGTTTGGGTTTTGGGGTATAGGGGTATTTTTAGGGTTCAGGGCTAGGTTTGGGTTTTGGGGTACAGGGGTATTTTAGGGTTCAGGGGTAGGTTTGGGTTTTGGGGTACAGGGTTATTTTCATGGTTCAGGGCTAGGTTTGGGTTTTGGGGTACAGGAGTATTTTTAGGGTTCAGGGGTAGGTGTGGGTTTTGGGGTACAGGGGTATTTTAAGGGTTCAGGGCTAGGTTTGGGTTTTGGGGTACAGAAGTATTTTTAGGGTTCAGGGCTAGGTTTGGGTTTTGGGGTACAGGGGTATTTTAGGGTTCAGGGGTAGGTTTGCGTTTTGGGGTACAGGGTTATTTTTATGGTTCAGGGCTAGGTTTGGGTTTTGGGGTACATGGGTATTTTTAGGGTTCAGGGGTAGGTTTGGGTTTTGGGGTACAGGGGTATTTTAGGGTTCAGGGCTAGGTTTGGGTTTTGGGGTACAGGGGTATTTTTAGGGTTCAGGGCTAGGTTTGGGTTTTGGGGTACAGGGGTATTTTTAGGGTTCAGGGGTAGGTTTTGTTTTTTAGGTACAGGGGTATTTTTAGGGTTCAGGGCTAGGTTTGGGTTTTGGGGTACAGGGGTATTTTTAGGGTTTAGGGATAGGTTTGGGTTTTGGGGTACAGGGTATATTCATAGGGTTAAGATGGGTTAGTGTTTAAGGGTGTTGGGGTATTTTAAGAAGTACGGGTGGGTTATGATTATGGGGTGCAGGGGTATTTAAAGGGAGCAGGGTGGACACCTGGAGCTGGAATGTACAGATCCTGGGAAGAAAAATCAATGAAATATTGGGCACAACGCTCGCTTTTTTTTCCCGTAATCCTGCACCCCGCACACGGCCACGCCCCCAGCACACGCCCACAGCACACGATATGAGACATGGCATGAAGGGCGAAACGTACCACAAGCCCCCAGCGTTTGTCACGCCCCCAGCACACGCCCACAGCACAACGCAGACACGCCCACAAGGGACTACTTTGCTGGCACGGTTCTTTTACCTTTTAAATGTATATGGTGGGCGTCTGCATAGCCTATGTCCTTCTGCTGCAACTGCCCTTTCCAACGCTGTATTGGGTGTTGTGATTGGTGCTGTGGTTCCTGAGATTACCCGCCTCAAAGGTTTGGGCTCTCTCTTTATTATATTAGTATGGATATGTTTACTTACCCTCCCCACATCACCGCCCTACAGGAACTCCGACTACTGACCGCGGCTGTGTGGGAGTGGGAATAGTAAGTGACACCCTTTAAGTGTCCACCGCCTTTCCAAAATTGGTGTAGATTGGAGTGGGAAAAGTAAATGTCACCCCTTTAGTGTCCCACTCCATCCCAAAATCGGTTTAGAATGGAGTGGGAATAACATTTCTCACCCCTTTACTGTCAAACTTCTTCTTGAAATTGGTAGAGATTGGTGTGTTGGAATAATAAATGTTGCCCTTATTGTGTCCAACACCTTACCCAAATTGACATAGGCTGGAGTGGAAATAGTAAATGACAACCTTTTAGTTTTTAAAACGTTCCCCAAATTAGTTAAGGTTGGAGTGGGAATAGTAAATATCACCCCTTTAGCATCCCACTTTGTCCACAAATTGGTTGAAATTGGTGTGAGAATAGTAAATATAATCCCTTTAGCGGACAGCATTTTCTTTAAAATGGTTTATTTGGGAGTGTGATTATTTAATTTTACAATTTTACTCTGCTATCCTTTGTTTTAATTTTATTTGTATGTAGTAGAAGTAGTTTGTGTTATTTCAATAATATGGTAAAAAATAATTGTATGTTTGTGAGCACTAATATTAATTATATTTTTTAAAGAACAAAGATGTACCAAAGTTTTCTCATTTTATTTCTTTTTGTAAATTTATTTAATGCATAATTTTAAATTTTTCAAAAGATATATTCCAATTTAAAATAAACATACATATTGTTAAATAAATACAATATTTTGTATTCATTTTTATCTTTCAATAAAGAAAACAAATTATATTTGAAAAATAATGCATGTTGTACATTTACAACTTTTATTTTCCATTACATACAAGTTTTTAAATATTTATTTAACTGTTCTATATACATATTTTCAACATCGTTTTCACATACTTTTTAGTATATATTAAATACACGTATATATTTTATATTAACATTTAATTTATACTTTACTATTTTTTAACAGTTTATAAAAACATTTTTTAAACATTTTATATGTTTAATAATTCATTACATTTTTCCATTAATTCATTCAACATTTGTCATAATTTTCCATTCATTTCTTTGGAGAGATATCTTTTATTTTTTAATTTAATTTTTCTTTTCTACCTTTCATTTGTAATCTACTTGCGTTATTTTTAGTCTGCTTTCCCAGAACCAGGTTGCTTTTAAGGTCCTGCTGTTCGTTGGAACAGGAAAGTTCTTTGAGGGTCGAAGGGGTTTAGGGCAGTGGTCTAGAAGTTAGATATACTATTGTTTGTCATTTTCTTGATAACATTTAGATGTGTTAGTGTTAATATTAGTGTTTTACTTTAGTTTGTAGTTTTGGGTTTTCGTACATTGTTTCAGTAATATATCATTATGTTATATTAAATTGTGTTATGTTACTTATATCTTGATGATTAAGTGTGATGTATATGTATTTTTGGGAATGTAATGCATTTTGCGAGTGAGTTTTCCTATTTACTTTACAGGTTTTTGTCTACACACATGTTCAATGGGCATTGGGAGTTTCAGGACTTTTTTTAAGGAAATCAAATTTGGTTTATAATATACCAATGCTTTTTACTTTGATTAAGTTTTTTTTCGGGTTTCCTGAAGCGTTTAATTTTTTTTAACGCTTTTTTGGGTTTCAGATACTTTGGATTGCTTTGAGAATCTCTTTTGGATTCATTTTACTTTTTGCATTTTTTGGGGGGCCTTTTGGAGAGTATTTTTCCTGCTTTTGGTGGAATACTATTTTTGGCTATGTAGATGCAGAGGAAGATCTGCAGCTACACAACAGTAAGGGGATTATATCACAGTCCTTGGGATACGTACTCATGTTGGCGGTCTGACCATATTGCAATGGTGGCAGGGGGAGAGCCACAAGATCACTGTCTCTGCAGGAGTCCAGGATCCCATGGCCTGGGGGCCTGAATATGCTGGCAGTGCCGATGCTGGCACAGCTGAGCATATCACGACTTGCATTTCCACTGCCCATTTCATGGTGGGAACACAGCCATAAAAAGGGTGGCGGAAATGCAGGTAAGGGGACCCTAACGTGGCCCCTGGGCAAACTGGCAATGGAGTTCCGTGCGGGGGGGGGGGGGCCCATGTTGTGCCCCCTACAAATGCACTGACATGCGTGCACTGTGTGGCATGCACAACATGGTGTATGCCCCACCGTGCACATACATGCAGCAGGCTCTCTCACTGCAGCAGTGTATTGTATAGGCTCTCTTATGAGCCTAACATACCCACCGCTGTGACACAGCCACAGCCCGCTAGCCCATCCTGGATTAAACTCATAATCCCTCGGATAAGTGCATACAGGCTTGGTGGTCTTCTTGGAACCGCCAATGTGGTGGTCCCAGATGAAAATCTCCAAACTTGTAATAAGGCCCTAAGTCTTTTTTAGTTTGTTTCTGTTTGCTGGGAAATGTTTTATTTTATTGCTTGTGTAAATATTGTGTGATGCTATTTATAATTGCATGGTTTAAGTGACGACATTTGTTATTATGATGGATTGAGACTGCATTTAGTTTTTTCATTTGGGAAGGTTACATTTTTGTTTAAATAAATTATATATCATTTTATTATCTAAGTCTTCATTAACAATTAATTTTTATTGAATTTTTCAGACTGATGTAATAAAATATTACATGTGTTATTTATAAAAATGATTTGTCATGTTGGTTTAGATTTTGTGATACTTTTTTGGGACTTTGGTAGGTTAGTATTTATGTTATAATATGCTTTTGGATATCATTTCTAAGTAATATTTTCCTTTGTTATTTATGAAGAGTTTGACATTAAGGGGTCCATTACGATGTCGGGCGGTTTGCCTCCGCCAGGCTGGCGGTGGCCACCGCCGGCCTGGCGGAGGCAAACCGCCCGACATCGCAAGCCCAAATCCCCTCCTCCAGATTAGGATGGCGGTCTTAACTCGGGGGGCCCCCTGCGGGCCCCCAGAATGAAGGACAGTAGGGGGGTGCACACAGGGGGGTACCTGTGGTACCCCCCTGCATTTGCATAATGAAAGCGGCAGGCACCGCGCGGTGCCTGCCGCTTTCATTATGCAAATGGTGAAAAGCCTTTTCAGCATTGTGGCGGGCCGTGCAGAGAGCACCGCCCGCCACAATGCTGTAAATACAGGATGTGCCCGCCACTGTGGCGGGCACATCCTAATCTCACCCCCGGGACCCCCGCCCTTATGGCGGGCGGTCCCATTCCCCACTATGGTGACGGGCTGACAAAGTCCGCCTGTCATCATAATGACCCCCTATGTTGTAGCATGTTGTACATTCTTTTGGTTTGCTTGCTAACTTTAGGGACAATTTAGCTAGCAGATTGCTCCATTCATAGTCGTTGGTAGCTTTTCTCTTTTTGTAATGCTTCTATAAATTTCAGAAGTGTAGGTTTGGTTCTGCCTAGTGTGGATTGAAAGGCATTTTGCCATCTATTCATTGCGTTGTCAGTTTTGGCTTCTTTTACAATTGTGCTCTCATCGATATTTCACCATGGTACTTAGAATTTGGATTGGCATCTGTGTCTGGAGGAATGTTGTCTGCCAACCCAAGTGTATTGAAAATAATTCATTAGGGGCTAAGTCAGTATTCATTTTGTTGGTAGAAATGGCATTCTATTGGTAAATCGTATTGTTAGCTACCTCTGTAGCAAGGACAGACTAGTGCTATCATGTTTTTTATTTCAAAGGAAAATGTTCTGTTTTTAGAATATTCAACACTTAGGGGTGTATTTATGAGAATTGTCATGCAGTGCAGCACAGCTGCACTGAGGGACAGGGAAAGGGCAGGAATGCACCGTATTTAAAAGAATATGGTGCATTCCTGCCTTTTTTCCCTGTGCTGGTGCCATTTTGGGTGCCTAGCACTAACGCAGGAACCCTTGCACCGTGGTGCAAGGGTGCCTGTGTTGCATGCAGGATTGTGTTTGTGCAGGAAGGGGCATTTCCTGCACCAAATCATTTGTGAGAGGTATATTCTTCCATCTACATAGAAAAAGGAAGTAATGAGGACAAATAAAGATATTTTTGGTGCATTTCCAGGTTTACCTGTTCTGGTAAATCTGGGAATGAGTACAAAACAATGGGAGTTGTGAGGGAATACCCACACAATGCTCATGGAACGCCTCCCTAGCGCACAGTAAGGCAACGCAGTAATCTGCACTGTGTTGCTTTGACATTTATAAAGCCACACAAGGCCACCCAAAGTTGCCTTGTGTGGTTTTTTAAATCAAATTTTCAGTTGCATCGCATATGTACTACATTGAGTGGTATACGCGCAAAGCAAGTAGGGTCATAAATATGGCCTTTAGTGCATATAGTTGGGGGTGTCCCCATATGCTTTGATTGAACGGATAGAGGCAGACTTTTATGGCTGTGTGGGGGGTACGTTTTTAAAAGGGTTTGAATCATGGCGCCTCAAAGTCTATGATTATTTTTGGTGGTAGTAGTTATTTGCTTTTTGTTTAATGCTGTTTAAAAGTTTGTAATGAGTGCTCCTTTGTTTATTAGGTAGTAGGGCATATATAAAAGCGATATTTGTGTTTTTATAATCACCATGTGTGGTGTATATTTAAGTGAATTATTTGGTACACATTTTTAAAGTTCCACCCATCAACCAGGTTTGACAGTGGCTTAGTTTAAGTAAAATATTTGTTGTCGAGAATATTAAGATTCTTTTTATACTGTTTAGGTTATCATATATATGGAAATGAAAGGTCCCTTATTATGTAACATTGTTAAATGTTCAGATATCTCTACATCTTTGTACCTTTAGTTGTAATTTTTCTGGCAGTTTATTACTTTTCCAAGTCATAGTTGTTGCTTTTAGGAAGTCCCTGTAAAGAGATAGAAGTTGGATAGTGTTTGATTCATTATTTGCTTTTTTATATATTAAAATGTATTAACAAGTACACTTTTTAGTTTAAATATAAGTTTTAACTACTTGATTAAGTAGTTGTTGAGATCTATATATTTCTTCTTTAATGCTCTAGTTAGAGAATCCGGCAGAGTTTCCTCATCTTACAGTGTTTGCCATTTTTGAAGTATTTAGTTATTTAAAATAGTGTGCCTTTTATATTGTTGGTTAAAGTGTTTGCCTGATTTTATTGTCTAAAGTAGTTTATGCTTTGATTTTATTGGTTGGTTTATATTACTTTGAATTTCTTTATCAGTTATCCTTTACTGGTAAACACTAATTTAGGTTTTAGTTATAATGTATGATATATTGTTTGGAAAATAAATAAATAAATAATAATAAAAAATATATATATATATTGGTTGTTTTCTAAAAGTTTATAGTTAATGCTAATATTTGTTTTGAGTTTTATTTTATGATTTTAGTTCTATCATTTATTGGAAAGAAGAGAAAATATTTATGTGATGTAATACATTTATATTTAATTTAAACATGTGTATAGTTAATTTTTTTTAGGCTAATTTCAAAGATTTGTTTTACATAAAAAGTGAATTTTTTAAATATATATTCAAGGTAATTTGGGTATTTCTGTGATATTTTTGTAGTCGATATTGTGTGACTCAAGATTTTTTACACATATGTTTATTTAGAGGTGCTGATATGATTTTTTCCGATATTTGTGTTTTAAATATAAGTAAACATTTATATTTTTAACAGTGATATTTGGGTTCTTGATATCTGTGGTTTTACCAGGAAGTCCATATGTTGTTAATATTTATTTTCTGATATTTATCTGTTTCAATATTGTCAGTGATCCCATATCTGTGGGTGTAGTATTTTCACAAAATGTTGCTGTATTTCGCAGGAGTACCGTCGTAGTACATAGCGATGACAAGCCATTATGTGATTGGCTAATGACTGATTTTACACACATTAAAGGTAGCCATATTGTTTTTAGGTACACTTTGCCTGTGTTCTGTGTATCACCCTTAGATGTAGGTGAGTATTAAGTTTGATATTTCCCCCTACCTATTACCACATTGTTAAAATTGTAATAGGAAGGGTTCATATTTATAGGTTTCTACATGTTTAAAAAAAAGTATAGAGTTCTACAGTACTTCCTCTGAAGTACCACGGTACCAAAAATAAACGTTTTTTTTTTTAATTAAAAATACATTGTAGTACCCTAAAGTTTACAAATTTAGGAGCCCATTAGGAAAGTGGGCGGATCGCCCCCACCGGGCTGACAGTGGCTAACGCTGGCCCGGCGAGGGTGATCTGCCATGGAAAGGGGGCTATGCTGCCATGGAAAGGCATGCAGTCCTTGTTGTTGGAGGCCTGTAGTGGGCCCCCAGAGTGTGGGGGGTGGGGAGTGCACATGGTGGGACCTATGCTACCCCCTATATTTGGATGTACAAGGTGGCAGGCATTTCGCAGTGCCTGTCACGTTGTGCATGCAAATGCACAACATGCATTTTTCACATTGTGGCGGGTGCTGCTGACAGCACTGCACTCCACAATTTAAAAATGTGGTATGCGCCCGCCATGGTGGTGGTCGCATCCTAATTGGCATGGCGGGACCGCAGCACCTATGGCAGGTGGTCCCTTTTGCCGTTGTGGTCAGCCCACCATTGTAATAGACCCCATAGTGTACTACAGTGTATGTTTCATTTTTAGCATGTTTAAATCTTCAAGAAAAAGTCTACAGAGTACTGCAGTAAGACCTACAAATTACTGTGCTACTTAAAATAAGTAAAAAAAAATGCTATTCTGTGCCACTTCACAGAAAGCTATTACACTGTACTCCACTACACTGTACACCACTACATTGTACCCCGCTCTGCTCTACAACACTCCACTCTACTGAATTCCACTCTACAACCCTCCACACTATACCTCTATACTGTACGCCTCTCGAGTGTATGTTATTTCCACTCTGCACCACTACATTGTACCTCACTCCACTCTACGCCACTCTACTCTATGGTAGTCCATGGTGCCCCATTCTAGTCTGTGCTATTACACTCTACGCCTATCTACTCTATGCCACTCCACTCTACCCCTCTCCAGTGTGCACTATTCCACCACTGTATGCCACTCCACTTTTCCAATATACACCACTACACTGTACCTCACCCCAGTCTACACAAGTCCACTCTACAACACTGCACTCTACTGTGCGCCACGCTACTCTATGCTATTCCACTGTAGGCCACAGCATTCTAACACACTCCAGTGTACGCCACTGTAAACCACTCCACTGTATGCTATTCCACTGTATGATGCTCAACTGTATAACACTTAGGGGTCCATTAGGATGGCGGGCAGGCTTTGCCCGCCCGCCACCCTAACAGAGAAGTGGACCACCCGCTAACAGTGCGGGGGTCCCGACAATGGCATCCTGTATGTTTACCATTGCGGCGGGCGGAGCATGAATCTCCGCCCGCCGCAATGGTAAAAGTGCACGTTGTGCTTTTCAAAGCGCAACATGACAGGCACTGCGCGGTGCCTGCCATCTTGCACTTTGAAATGTGGGGGGGTACCATAGGTACCGCCCATGTGCACCCCCCAAGCCAAGGACTCCCAGGCTATCTCACTGTATGCTTCCCAAGTACACAAGACTCCAGTCTATGCAACTCCACTGTTTGATACTATTCTATACTCCATTACACTCTACACTATTCCACTGTACTTAATTCCACTTTACAACACTCCATTCTATGATATTCGTCTCTATGCCACTCCACCCTGCTCCAATCTAATGTACAGTTTACACTGTATACCACTCCACTGAATACCACTCCACTCTACAACCCTCTATTCTACCCCACTCCACGCAACTCCATTCTACACCATTCCATTCTATGCCACTACTCTACTCATGCCACTTCAGTCTACGCCATTGCTCTGTACGACACTCCACTATACACCACTCCACTCTACAACTATTCACTGTATGCTATTACAATGTACATCACTCAATTCTATGTAACTCAACTGTAGGCCACTCAACTGTATGCCAATCCACTCTACCCTACTACACTCTACACTATATCAATCTACGACATTCATTCTACGCCACTCTACTATATGCTATTCCACTATATGCCACTCCACTCTGCATCACTACATTGTATGATAGTAACAGTCAACAGTATTCCAATCTACTCCACTCCACTGTATACTGTTCCTCTGTATGTCACCACAGTCTACCCCTGTACAGAGTACCCAGCTCCATCCTACAACACTATGCTGTTCAGTATTCCCCTACGCACCACTACAATGTACTCCACTACATTGTACACCACTCCACACTACACGTCTTCAGTCTATCCACTGTATACCACTATAATGTACCTCACTCCAATCGACTCCACTCTACTGTACGCTATTCCACTCTATGTCACTCCACTCTATGACACTCCACTCTACCCCCTCCACTGTATGCCACTTCAATGTACATGTTACACTTTATGTCACTCCACTGTACTTCACTCCACTCTAAGCCACTTTATTCTACCCCACTCCATCCTACAACATTGCACTCTATGGTATTCCACCCTACAACACTTCACTGTATGGCACTACACTGTATTCCACTCCACGCTGCACCTCTACAGTCTATGCTATGCCACTGTATGCCGCTACACTGACCTCACTCTGCTCTACTGTACACTATTCCACTTTATGCTACTCCACTGTACATCACTCCACTTAACCCCACTCCAGTGTACACTATTCCACTGTATGGCACTCCAGTGTACGCCCCTCCACTCTATGCTATTTCACTGTACACAATTACACTGTACCTCACTACATGCTATGCCACTCCACTCAACAACGCTCCTCTGTATGCCGCTCCACTCAATGCCACTTACTCTATGCCAGTCTATTCTACGCTATTCCACTGCACTTCACTCTAACACAGGCAATGCTGCTCAACTCTACGGCACCCCAGTCCATGCCACTCCACACTACTACACCATATGGTAATACACTCTACACTATTCCACTGTACTCAACTCCACTGTACGACACTCCACTCTATGGTATTCCACTCTATGCCACTCCAAGCAATGCCTCTATAATATACACTGTTAATACTGTACACAACTCCACTCTATTCTACCCCACTCCACTCTATGCAACTCTACTCTGCGTTACTCCACTTTATGCTTCTCCATTCTACGTCACTGCACTGTATGCCACTCCACTATATGCCACTCCACTCTGCAACAATCAACTGAAAGCCATTACACTGTACATCACTCCATTCTATGCCACTTTACTGTACGCCACTTCACTGTACGCCATTCAACTGTATGCCAATCCACTCTACCCTGCTACCCTCTAGACTGTCCACTACACTCTATGCTATTCCACTGTACTCCAATCCCCTGTAGAACACTTGACTCTACACCTCTCCATGCCAGTACAGTCTACCTCACTACACTCTATCCAAGCACCAGTCTACAGCACTCCACTGTTCGGTACTCCTCTCTACTTTCCACTCTATGCCACACTGTATGCGACTCCACTCTACACCACTCCAGCCTATCCTATTCCATTGTACACTACTACACTGTACCTCACTCTACTGCACGCCACTCTACTGTATGCTACCCTAATGTACGCCACTCCACTATACACTATTGCATTCTATGTCACTTTTTTCTGCATTACTCCCCTCTACCCCACTCCAGTGTACACTATTGACTCTGTCACTCCATTGTAGGCACTCCACTCTACACTATTCCACTGTATGCCAAGGCGCTGTACCTCATTCCACTCTGCACCAGTCAACTCTAGAACTCTCCACTGTATGCCACTCCACTAAGTACCACTACACTGTACACCACTCCACTCTATGCCATTCCACTGTAAACCAATCCACTCACACACTCCACTGTACACCACTGCACTGTACACTACTGTGCATTACGCCAATCCACTCTACACTATTCCACTGTATCCAACTCCAATGTACGGCACTGCACTCTAAGCTATTCCACTCTATGCCACTGCACTGTACGCCACTCTAATATACAGTATTCCACTATATGCCACTCTACTGTTTACCACTCCACTGTTTGCCACTGCACCCTATGCCACTCCACTCTATGCTACTCTTCTCTTGCTACTCCATGGTAGTCCACGCTATTACACTCTACGCCTATCCAATCTATGGCACTCCACTCTAGCACTCTCCATTGTGTGCTATTCCACTGTATACCACTCCACTCTATGCTATTCCAAAAAAAGTCACTACACTGTACCTAGGCTTTCCTGTTTTCAGTTTCTATTTTTGGTAAATTCTGGTGGTGTTTTTTCAGTGTTTTCCAGTGATTTCCATACCTCAAAAAAACAGTGCTTTTCAGTGTTTACTCATTTTCACGCCATAAAAAACAACTGAAACAGTGTTTTGCCGGTGTTTATGGAACGATTTGCTTTTATGATTGCTTTTTCAATTTTTCCTCAAACTGTATACTGCTCTACATTTCAGAAGCTTAATAAAGTCATGAAATACTTTCCATTGTCCTTTGATTCTGCAGCTCAGATTTAACAAGCATTTGCAATGCAATAGGTCTTGCATTTATGTGAGTTTAAGCTATTGGCATTGTAAATGACAAAGCCTTTTATGTTTTAAAAACGAAAACAAAAAAAGGCATTATTTTCAATGTGAATAGCTCAAACTTGGGTAAATGCAAGACCTATTACATTGTAAATGTTTGTTTAAAATGAAAGCGTGCATTGGTCACTACACTGTACCTAGGCTTTCCTGTTTTCAGTTTCTATTTTTGGTAAATTCTGGTGGTGTTTTTTCAGTGTTTTCCAGTGATTTCCATACCTCAAAAAAACAGTGCTTTTCAGTGTTTACTCATTTTCACGCCATAAAAAACAACTGAAACAGTGTTTTGCCGGTGTTTATGGAACGATTTGCTTTTATGATTGCTTTTTCAATTTTTCCTCAAACTGTATACTGCTCTACATTTCAGAAGCTTAATAAAGTCATGAAATACTTTCCATTGTCCTTTGATTCTGCAGTTCAGATTTAACAAGCATTTGCAATGCAATAGGTCTTGCATTTATGTGAGTTTAAGCTATTGGCATTGTAAATGACAAAGCCTTTTATGTTTTAAAAACGAAAACAAAAAAAGGCATTATTTTCAATGTGAATAGCTCAAACTTGGGTAAATGCAAGACCTATTACATTGTAAATGTTTGTTTAAAATGAAAGCGTGCATTGGTCACTCAACAAGTGTTTGTCAAATATACGTAAAGAACTTTTTAAAATGCTATTATGAAATTGCAATGTGGCCGTAGGGGCACATGCAAGTCAAAAAAATGGGGTTAAGAAAAAGACTTCCTCTAGCAAAAAAAAATTATAAGTATTTGGAGCTTTGTTGTTGCACTTGATTTTTTTTTTGTGTCCAACAGTGATGGTAGCTTTTGCTTTTTTGACTGCTCTCCAAAAGGATTGTGTAGCAACTGCTGAAATGGAACAAGGTACTGTTAGGTGCACCATGTGCTGAGCTGCGTGCGTTGTGGACTCCAGGAACATGTGGGCGGCTTGGAAAGGGATCAGTATGCTGGGGAGGAAGAGGCAGTGTATTACCATATTTGTTTACAGTTAATGCAGAGTTGCCATCACGCACACTTCGCTCCACCACCTAGGCTAAATTCATAGTGCCCAGGACTAGGCTGTCCCGTATGGGTGGTTGCTCCTTTGCTTACCTGGGCCCCCCTCTGTGGAATGCTCTTCCGCTACCACTCCGGAATGAAACCAGTTATACGCACTTTTGTAAGTTACTCAAAACCTGGTTGTTTAATCAGTAATTCCTTTCCTGCTCCTTTTCTGGCTTGGCGCCGGGATACCCTTTTAGGGAAGCTGTTGTGCCCGATATAAATTTAAATAACATAACATACTGCACCATACTTTAGTAATATAATTGCGACAGTGTGCCCAAAAAATGCATCACCACCAGTTACATACTACGCCCTTACCACCCTCCTGAACAATTGTAACTCATTTGTGACACAGGTGCTTTGTGCTACCTTTTGATTTTTGTGCTACCTTTTGATTTTTTACATTCCTTATGATTTTAGTTATGCAACATTGATGGCAGCACCCACACCCTGAAAATTGTTCCAGCACACTACGTACGGTGTGTAAATATGGCACAGTAATCATGTCTTGTGAGTGCGCTGATTAACTGTCAACAATCGGGTTGATTCCAGCTATTACCAGACTTCTGTGAACTGAAACAATATAGACAGATTAGCAAACAGGCCACTAGCATCAAACCCGCTCAACACTCACCTCTCACAGGGTAATTCTAGAACTTTCTAGAGTTGTCTGTAAGTTGGCACAAGAGCAGAAAGAGCATGGCATCGCTCTAATCTCAACTGGAATAAATGTGTAACTATTCCTTGCACTGATGGGTGCAGGGACAACGATGCCAACCATTTGGAGTATGTGTAAATGATCTTTCCCGGACAAATGAAATATTCAAAGCTTGCAGCAGACCAGGAGTAGCAGCCAGTGAGGCCCTCGGAATGCCAGGTAATTACCTCCAGATATGTTCGTGGAAGCAACCACATTAAGGAGGTAAACCGGCAAGGGGAAGAGATGGGGAAAAGAGAGCGGAGTGCGCGCCTCACTGAGTACAGATGGAAAGTCTCCGGAACTCTTCTGTAGAAAAGGAGGAAGAAGGGAAAGCGAGGTGGTGGTGGAGGGGGGTATAAGTGACGGAGGAAATTAGGTGATACTGGGAGAGGAAAGTGAAGAGGGGGAGGAAATAAGGAGAATGCAAAAATAACTACGCAAAAGAGAAGAAGGAGGGAAGGAAAGAAGCAAAGGGGTCGTTAGAAATGAACTAGATTAAAAATGATCATTAGCAAGGAAAGTGACGAGGGATGGAAAGAAGAAAGAGTAGACTATGAAGCAGATTAGAGTGGCTCTGAAGCCAAAGGAAATTAAAGAATTAAACAAAGTTGTAAAAAGTAGATGAAAATGAATGATTCAGAGGAGGTGGCAAGCAGCCCGAGGTGACAGAATGGAATGAAAAATATTCATACTTTGTGTTGGCGTAGTTCTTCATGTAGTAATAATAGAAGATATTAATGCGAAGGCCTGAGCCCGTCTTGTCAGATTTGAGCCCGAAGTGACTGCAGAGGGTAAAGGGTCTCTCACACAGCGCCGAGCGGTTAACTCGCTGAGCTTTTTTACTGACTGAATGAATGTAAATAGGGAGTAAAGAAAGAAGGGGAAGGAAACCGAGGCCCTGTGGTGGTTTCGTAGTAATAGTCGGGCCATCTATTGCGGGGAAACAGAGAGCAAGAGCAGAACCCTGTTAATTGCCCTCATCACTTCCTGTTCAAGGGGAGTGAAAACTCTGTCACGCAGCATCTCCCGTGGTGAGGCCCCACTGTCATACCCTAAGGCCAGGGCGGGAGCTCCCACCACATGCTGTGACTGCTGGGGTTGGCCCATTGTCATTCTATTTGTGGCAATGGGCCGCGAAATTCTGTGCTGGGCTGCGTAGAGGCTGCAGCAGCCTCTTGAATTCAGATCAGGAGAGCCAGTCCGAACACCGATGGGGGGAAATAACGGCTCACATCAAGCCTCGGGCACTGGGCCTCAGGTACCGGCCGAATGCCTACCTTGCCAATCCGACGACCAAGGCTCATGTTTCACCCGCTAGAACCGGGCCTGCCCTTGATACCAATGTGCGGTGCCCGCCCCCACCACCACCCCCCAACCCAGTCGCCCATTCCTCAATTAACAGAGTCGTTAAGTAAATGGTATTTTGAAAGACCGGTGAAGTACTGCCGCTGCAGTAAAATAGCAGACCACAACAGCTCCTCTTCCCCCACGTGAGCCAGGCAGGCGGCCTGGTGTTACTCTGGCCCTTGGGCCATTCACACCTCGGCTTTCCATTTGCAAAGGCAGTGTTTTTTCCCCTGACGCCTCCGTGCCAGACGCCCCAGGCAGGCCAATGGTTTGTATTACTGTGGCTCCAAGTGGACAAGAGACGCAACAACAATGAAAATCAGTCAGACTCGGTTTAAACCGGGTCAGCTGATTTTCATTTGGTAGTATATTGTCCAGCATAGTCGGTTTAAACCGAATTCCCGACAGCCTAACTGTACCTCACTCCACTCTACACCAGTCCACTGTACAACACTCCACTGTACTTCATTCTACTCTATGGCACTCTACTGTAGGCAACTCCACTCTAACACACTCCAGTGTACACCACTGTGCGGTACACCACTGCGCTGTACGCCATTTCACTGTATGATTCTCAACTGAATGACACTCCAGTCCACGCCACTCCACTGTACTCTACTACACTATAGGCCAATACACTTTATACTATTTCACTGTATGCAACTCCAATATTTGGCACTGCACTCTATGTTATTCCACTCTATGCCATTCCACTGTACACCACTCCATTGTAGTCCATTGTAATATACGGTATTCCACCATATGCCACTCCACCGTATGCAACTCCACTCTACGCCACATCACTATATGCCACTCCACTTTATGTCAATCCACTATATGCCACTCCAGTATATGCCACTGCACTCTATGCTAGTCCCTGCTACACTACTCCACTCTATGTTGTTGCATTGTACACAACTACACTCTTGCCTCTACACTAACCCTGGGCGTAGTGGGGCTCCGCGGAGCTACGCGGATTGGGCGAGAAGCTACGCCCACTCCCGCACTCTGCGTAGCCCCACTACGCACCTCCCTCCCACTCTCCCCTACATACATTATTTAAGCAACTACCCTGAATAAAACAATTTTAAAGCACTTACCTTGTCCGGGGCTCGTCCGGGGCTCCCTCTTTGAATAGCGTCCTTTCCTGGATACCAATGCGCATGCGCGGGCGGCCGCGCATGCGCATTGGTTTCCAGGAAAGGACGCTATTCAAAGAGGGAGCCCCGGACGAGCCCCGGACAAGGTAAGTGCTTTAAAATTGTTTTATTCAGGGTAGTTGCTTAAATAATGTATCTAGGGGAGGGCGGGTGGCGGCCGACTCGGCTACGCACACGGAGTGGGCGTAGTGTTGTGGTTCTGAAAATCTGGACCCTGTTGTTGTCCCGATATCGAGGTCCAATACCCGTGTCACAAAATATCAACGTACCATGACGAATTTGGTATCGCCGAACCGATAATGATTAGGACATCATTCCCATACATTTACATCATGATCGAGACATGCTAACACCCCCGAATCGTAGTTTCCGTCCCGACCTTAGACTCCATTTTGTGAACGACATCCATCTTGTGTCTTGCCCTCATGATAAGTCAATTAAAGGTCGAGCTTGATCTACAAGGACACGTCCACCTTCCCTGACTTCCCCCTGACCTGTCCCAACTGACTCCATTGCCTTTAGCCAAACCTGTTTGGGCAGCCCCTCGCCCAGTGGCCAAATACGATAGCATCAATACATAACATTCCTCAAACCATTCACTACATACAGACCATGCTTTCTACAAACATGCACCTGTCCATACTCCTTGTTTATGGCCAGTTTTATGACTGGGTGGTACCTTCCTTTATTGATGTTTCATCGATATCTGATGGGAGTTCCGGGTCTGGCTGGGTAATCTATCACGAACTGGACATCTATAATGTGGGCTTGCTTACATGACTTCGCTCTTTGTATTATTATAGAAATATGTTTATAGCCGTATCATAAACTCAAGAATTCTTGCTTGCAGCTATTATTTCTGTATATAAGGAGAAGGCTGGTTCTGTAAAAACGAACAGTCTCCTGAGAACAGATGACCCGTGCTTGTCGTGCTTCTAGGACACCTGTTACTTGGTAGCTATCAATAAAACTTGATCTCTGACTGCGACTAGAAGACTCCGTGTTTCTGTGGTCCGAAACAAGGGGGAACTCAGAGGTCTTCGGGTGTTATTCCCTGGCACCACCGGGTTCCTAAAAACCCGGCACCTCAGTTGGCGCCCAACTCGGGGCGGTATCAAGCGGCGACGGTCCAAGCCAGATGTTCGTGAGGAGCTTCGTGTGAAAATTCCGGACGACGGCCAGCCACTTCAGCGACCCCTGTATGTCGACGTGGTTCCGAAGGTCTTTGCTGCGAGGTTCCCCGCGTCCCGACGGCTACGAAGGACTGCTGCCCTGACTATCGCCTTGTTTTGGACCCAGTGATCCTTGTTAGAGCGAAACGATAGACGAGTCTTCTAGCGACGTCACAGATCTTCAAATACTTCAGTTAAGTATAAGTGGAGCGTCTCCCAGTCCTTAGTTTGTCCTTAGTTTTTGGTATCCTTGAGATACGACTTGATTTGGTACTTGCAAGCCCCAAAGCCGAAGGACTCGTGTTTTCACGAGAAATATCGTAATAGATAATCTTTTGAAGTTTGAAGCTAGACTAGTGAGCGAAGATGCCTGGTTTTAGCAGACTTGGAAACTTGTTTTGTCTTGGTTATAGAAAGGACTCCCGATTAGAGGATTCCTGTCCGGTTCCTCCGATTGGAACTCCAACGTATGAGCTCTATGTGAAGCATGGCGTAGGTCCTATCGCATATAATGAAGTGTGGATAAAATACACCCGTAAGGATGGTGTTCTAAAATGGCCCCAATATGGTAGTTTCGACTCAGAAATTTTAGATAATCTAGAGGTCAAATTGTTCAAGAAGAAAGCCCGGCCGGCAATGTTTGACTCTTTCCGCTTATGGCGTAAAGAGGCCAAACAAAAGGAAATTAAATTAGAAAAGAAAAATAAGAGAGAAAGAGGTATTTCAGTAATGCAAGCCGCGATAAAATTTAAAGACAATGAAGAAGAACAAATAAGTGAGCAGTTGCACAGGCAACGTAAAATGGCAATAGATAAATGCTATCCTGTTTTACAACCTCCTCAGCAAGAAACAATAAAAGAGCGTGAAAAAGATCCATTAATGGCACATCTGCTAAGTTCGCCACCGCCCTATGCACAAAATGCCACAGCACCTCCGCAACCTTTAGTTGCACCTCTGGTAGCTGTTATGCCGGCTCCTTTACAGCACTCACCAGCTGCTCTTCAACTGGCTTCTATTTCTCTGGTGCAGCCTCCTCAAGGCTCACCGATTACATCTATTTCTCCTACTGTTCCTCCTACAACTTCGCCTAGCACACCTTCTATTTCTTCTGATACTCGCTCTACGAATGCTTCTGTTCCTACTTTGCGTGACTCTGTTCTGCCACCAGTTATTCCTCCGCTTTCACCTTTCGTCTGGCATAAAATGGCCAGCATTGCTACTAACATTCCTTCACCACTTTTTCGGTCGCCTAAAACGACCCCTAATACGGGACCAAGACAATTACGAAGCCAAATGCCTGATTATCAAGAGAGGGAATCACTGAATAAGTTAGCACGGAATTGGGCTATGGATACAGCGAGATATGATGTAGAGTCTGTCGTGAACGTCTTCCGTCAATGGGATGAACCGACGCAAAGATATGTTTTTGAACAGATGTGTGTTTTTCTGTGTGAGGATTTGGAAGATAATGGTCAAGAGAGCAACGCTCGAGAGTTGTGCAATGTACGATTTAAATTTGGGGAAGGCATGATTATAGGACCCGATGTCGAAAAAGCAGTTGGGATATTATTATCATATCGAAGTACGGGTGGTAATTCTGGGTCATCATCTGAATGTGGTACGTCTAGTAGGAAGAGAGCGAGACAGTACCCCATGAGAGAGGTTCCTCCGGTTTGGAGGGAAGGTGATGCGAATGCAGTACCGCCAATTCTGCCCCATTTCCAGCGTGTATGGGTACATGTCCCCTGGAAAAGATCGGAAGTGTTGGCACTCAAGCAGTCACTACCTGACCCTCGTAAAAACCCGACTGGGTATTATAAGGAGTTATCGCAAACTGCAAGCTCATGTATAATGAATTTAGCGGATGTAGACATGTTGTTTGGGAACGTTGTTCCACATCCTTTATGGAGCAAAATCCGTCATACGGATCACGATCAGGAACTAGGTGACTCGTGGGCGAACATTGCGACTACAGATGCTAGACAAGTCGGTGGTTTTAAACCTAAACCGTTAATAGCTGAACTTCCCGGTAGGATTATAGCGTACATGAAAACAATAATGCCTGAAGTGCGCGTAAACTGGGACAAGCTATCCGTATGTAAGCAAAAGAGAGAAGAGAATGTGTCTGACTTCTTCACGAGATTTGAGGAAACTTTCACCGATCATAGTGGTCAAGATATGGCTACCGAGGGTGGCCAAAGATTGTTTGTAGACAAGTTCGTACATAATTTGCTTCCTGAACTATGTAACAAACTGAAAGATTCGGAGAGTGCTTGGGCTGTCTCTACGTCGGCGCAGATTTTAGCTACAGCCCAGTACTATGAAAATAGGCGTAAAGACGAGCTAGATAAAGCAGATAAGAAGACGAAAGATTTGAAAACTAAGGTTCTTCTCCAGCAGGCCTATCCGCCTCGCACGGCTAGTCAGCCCAATGATCAACAACAACAGCAGTATTCGAGAAACGCGCAAGGAAACGAGTTTTCCCATCAGCGTCCTACGTATGGCCTGAATCAATGTGCGTATTGCAAGGAAGAGGGTCATTTTAAAGGTAATTGTCCGGCCCTTGCGCGACGTTTAAACGGTTCTCCAGGTGTAAGGGGAAGAGGTGTTCAGCATGCCCCTAGAGGTAGGGGCCGTGGAAATCTCACTCAGAATACAACTTCTTTTCCGCCTCAGAATTCCATGAACAGCTTTGACCAACAGAATAATGCATCGTCCAAGTCAGCCCAGTACTATGCTGACGACTATTACACCGAACACGAAAATGAGGGTAATGATTGCTAGGACAGCCATGGACAAAGAGAGGGAGTTGTTTCAGTTCCAGTAGATCAGAATGGACCTTATGTCGAGGTGATTACCTCAGGAGTGTCAGAGCCATTTCTGCTGGATACTGGTGCTACAAAAAGTTCTATTATGCACTCGAAACTTCCTAGCGCACCTTTGTCTGGCGAAATGAATGTCTCAGTAGGTTTCTCTGGCGCCCCTGTTAGAAACCCGATCTCTAGTCCTATATCCCTTTCTGTTGGCCCATGCGCATTAGAAGCACCCCTCATTTTGACGACAGGTTGCGGTGAAAACTTGTTAGGTTTGGATTTACTAAAAAGGTTGTATGCGACTTTGTACTGTTCCCCCTTGGGAGTACAACTCACTTTAGGCAAGAAGGTCGTTTCTCAAATGTATTTGTCAAAGGAAAATACTCCAACTGAATTGTTATCACTTCCTGATATACTTTGGGCTAATGGTTCTAATGATGTAGGTCGTTTGGAGATAGCACCGTATGTCATAACTTTGAAAGCCAACGTTAGGTTGCCACGTATTCCCCAATATAAGATATCTGGTGAATGTGAAAGAGCGTTATTGACGATTGTTTATGACCTGATTGATAAAGACGTCATCGAAGAAACAACAGGAAATGTTTGTAACAGTCCAGTTTTGCCCGTCTTAAAACGTACTGATCCTTCACAACCGCCTGTATACAGGTTTGTGATCGACCTCAGAGAAGTGAATAAGGTAGTTATCCCACAGTTTCCAGTTGTCCCCGACATTACTGCTTTATTGACAATGGTTCCAGCTTCAGCAAATTGGTTCTCGGTGATCGACTTGAAGAACGCTTTCTTCAGCATCCCGATTGCCAAGGAGAGTAGAGATCTTTTCGGTTTCAATTTAGGAGGACGAAGCTTCCGCTTCAAGTGCGCTCCTCAAGGCTACTGCGAAAGCCTATCGATATTCAGTCAGGCCCTGAAAACACAACTAGACACCATTGTTCTACCAGATGGGTCAACTCTGATTCAGTATGTCGACGATCTGCTGATCGCCGCAGACACTGAAGAAATTTGCAAACAAGCTACACTGTCATTGTTGCGTCACTTATGTGACATGAAGCACAAAGTCTCTCTTTCCAAACTACAATTTTGCCGACAAGAAGTAACCTACCTAGGTCACATCTTATCGAAGGAGGGAAGGAGACTGACGCCAGAAAGAATACAGGCAATAACAGAACTGAGTGCCCCAAAGACACAGAGAGAGGTTCGAGCCTTCTTGGGCATTACATCGTACTGTAGACAATGGATACCGAATTTCTCACTACTAGCTAAACCCTTGCTGGCGCTACTCTGTAAAGACACGCCCAATCCTATGCCCTGGTCTGAAGATTGTCAGACGAGTTTCCACGAGTTGCGTGATGCATTGTGTTCGGCTCCTGTGTTGGGAAACCCCAACTACAGTAAGCCTTTTACATTATACGTCCATGAGAAGGAAGGTTGTGCATTATCAGTCTTAACACAACACTTTGGGGACAAACAGCGCCCATGCGCGTATTTTTCGGCAACTCTAGACCCTGTGGCTAAAGCCCTACCAAGTTGTCTGAGGGCTACCGCCGCAGCAGCTGTCTGCATTCGACAGTCTGCTTGATTAGTCATGAATAATACTCTGATCGTTATGGTTCCACATGCAGTAGACATTTTGCTAAACAGGACGAAGACACAACATCTTACTAGCGCTCGACTATCGAGTTACGAACTTACACTGTTAGCAAGTCAAATCCACATAAAGAGGTGTGATACACTCAACCCCGCCACGCTATTACCCATCCCGACAGAAACAGACGAGATGGATAAACATGACTGCTGCTTTAGGACAGAAGAAGAGACAAAAGGGAGAGTAGACTTACAGGACACTCCCCTTCTTGAATGCAATGACACTTTATGGGTTGATGGTTCATGTTTCAAGCTGCCGAATGGTGACACGACTGCAGCATATGCCGTAACAACATTACACACCATTATAGAGACCGCACGTTTTTCCCACCATTCTGCACAAGCGGCAGAACTTATTGCACTTACCAGAGCATGTGTGTTAGCAAAAGGAAAGCGAGTGAATGTCTACACTGACAGCCAGTACGCCTTTGGTGTGGCTCACAGTTTTGGGAGATTGTGGCGAGAACGTGGTTTCCTTACATCACATGGTGCAAAGATACAACATGGTCAGCTAGTTAATGAACTCCTTGAGTCACTGACCTTGCCCCTACAAGTTGCCGTTATGAAATGCAGTGCACACAAAAAGATTCAGGACGATGTTGGCCGCGGGAATGCATTTGCAGACGAGGTTGCGAAAGAGACTGCAAGGAACACAATGAGTCGGATGTATGTTGCGGGTCCCGCTAGATGGATTGCTGATGTGGGAATGTGTGAAGACACCATTGAAAGCGTGAAATCTATACAAGCCGAGGCAACTGAGAAAGAGTTGAATGAGTGGAGAGAAAGTAAGGGTAGGTTAGATGCGAATGGTTGTTGGGTCGAATTGTCAGAACACCAGCGATGGCTATTACCTAACGCATATGTACTTGCAGTAGTAACAATGGCTCACGGCATTGCGCACATCAGTTCGAAAGGAATATGTAAACTATTGGCCCCAGTATGGCAGAATAGCAATATCCCAAAATATGCAGAGAATGTGGTCAGAAACTGTATGATATGTCTAAAACACAATCCCGGTAGGGGAACTCCAACTCCAGCTGGTCATTTTGCGCCTCCAACGTATCCGTTGGAGGTTTTGCAGCTCGATTTCATCCACATGGAGAGGTGCAACAATCTAAAGTATGTGCTTGTTGTTGTTTGCGCCTTTTCCAGGTGGGTGGAAGCATACCCCCTTAAGCACAATACCGCCTTGACAACTGCCAAAGCCCTTGTCAAAGAGTTCTTCCCTAGATTTGGTATGCCTAGAATTGTCTGGAGTGATAACGGAAGTGAATTCGTAGGACGCGTGATGAAGAGAGTGTGTGAGTGTCTAGGCATACACCAGAAGTTCCATGCTGCAAATCACCCCCAATCAGCTGGATTAGTAGAGTGCTACAATGGCACGTTGAAACTCAAGCTAGCCAAGATCCAAGCCAGTACAGGTCTTAAATGGCCTGACGCCTTGCCCCTAGCACTCTTGTCAACGAGAATGACTGTCCATTCCAGATTAGGACTTAGCCCTCACGAGATAGTGTTTGGCTGCCCAGTCAACGTCTGGGGCGTGCCAAGACCAAAGAAACTCAGCGAAATAGAACACCCCATACTGCTTGACTATTTGTGCGAATTGACAGCTAAATTGCGTGTTTTACACCAACAGGTTCACAGTTCCTCTCCGCCAGCCTCTGACGATCCAGGTCATACCATCGAACCCGGCACGTGGGTCCTGGTGCGGAACTTCCAGCGCACAAACAACGGACAGCCGAGGTGGACCGGACCATACCTGGTACTTCTTTCCACGAGGTCCGCTGTTCGGGTGGAAGGCAAAAAGAACTGGGTGCACGGAACCCATTGTAAACGGGTCCCTCTGCCCCTTCCATACGACCGGTGGGTCAATAAAGGACTTGCCGACTCTGAAATAGAATCCATACCTCGTTTCATCCCTTTCAGCGATGCACGTTTAAAAGAGACTGGCGCCGAAAAGGAGAGTGATCGTATTTTGCAAGGACTTGTGCCACCGTCTATGCAGTTGGACACTACCGAACCTGAGACATTGTTTGAAGACACTTCCGTACCTGGGAAACGACGGTACAACTTGAGATCTAACCCCAAAGACTAATAAAAGAGCAAACTAATGTGATTTCTTTTCCCCTAAGAACTATTTTTTTGATTTTTCAGCTCTCTCGTCCCAGGGAACTAGCTCATTTTTGATTTTCAAACCGCCATCCGGTTCTGCTGCTAGGGTCGCGGTTGAAGTCTGGGGAGTGCAACTGGGGACGTTTAGGTCAACGGTTCTGGTTGGTCCAAGGGAGTTACCCCGGACTGAACAGAGCGCACTCTCTGGGAGAACCAACCTACCACCGCGGGCAGCAAGTAGAGGATGGAGTTTCCAAGGGTAGAGAGACCTGCCAGATTCACGAACTTTGAAAGACAATTGTGTACAATACTGTCCAGAAGAAGATTTTTAATAATATGTGTTTTAATGCTGTGTAGCATAGTAATGTTCTTGACTGGTTATGCTCTATTCGTATTTCAAGTTTCCTTATTCCAAAATGACACCCGGCCAACGCCTCCTCCCACTCTCTCTCCACACTCCTTTCACCATCTACCTGAACACGAGTCTGCCAGAAGACTCGAATTTGTAAATAACTCATTTATTCAACTCCTACACCAACACCAGTCCATAATGAACACATCAAACTGTTGGATATGCGGACTCATGCCGCACACGACCGATAAGGGTATCCCATACTTCATCCTGCCATTCAGTTATTATGGTTCTCTGTGGGCTTTCCAGACCATGTTCCTGTTCGCCCTAGAACCATACCCAACCGGTTCCATTGAAAGCAATTCTAACAACAAGGCACTAGTGGCAGGGATAAGAAAAATGAGTAGAGAGTTCGACACATATCTAACGATCCCCAAAGATGAACTCACTCCATACACTCGTTGGAACGTAACTAAATATGGGGTTTACCTGAGTAAGAGCCAGACAGCGAAGAAATCCCGCCCAGTTTGGATAGTACCCCACCGAGGTCACTTATGTTTACAAGGTATTGGTAGGGATCCCAAAGCACAATTAGGAAAGAGCATATGCACGGAAACATATGTGTTCGCTTCTCGAACTTCCCCTATACTCTTAGCAGCCAAAGGCACGTATTTCGTCTGCCACGACCAAGCATATACATGGTTGACCCCTGACTTCTCAGGCACGTGTTTCATCTCATTTCTGCTGCCTCCCACCTACACGGCCCGAGCAGATTACCATCGGACAAGGACAGCTAGAGGTGTCGTGAGTAACGACGACACCGCGGGTCAGGAATTCGCTGACTTCGCAAAGGGTTTTCTGCCATTTTGGGGGCCGATGGTGAACAGCAGGAATATTCGCCAGTTATCAAGGATAGTCGAATCCGCCGTGATCACAACGGCCGGAGCACTTGGCAATTTGACGACCGAGCTTCAGTCGGATCGACTTATGACCCTTCAGAACCGAGTTGCCCTAGATATCATACTCGCCGATCGTGGTGGTGTGTGTAGAGTGATCCAATCTAGTTGTTGCATTTTCATCCCTGATAACGCACCGACAGTGTACCAAGCCATCTCTAAACTACACGAAATATCTGGTTCCCTTCACGTGGAAAAAGGAGATTGGTCCTTGCTAGGGTGGTTCTGGGAACTGATCACTGCCTGGGGATGGAAAACACTGATCTTCATTGGGATGATCTTAGCACTTCTGTTTATGTTCTGCCTGTGTGTACAGTGCGCTCCTGCACTCTGTGGCCTCTGTGCTACTTCATGTGTACGGAAGCCTGTGTCAAGGGACGAACTGAGCAACAGAATGATGTTACAGCAGCATCTCCACGAATTCCTTCATACAGATTTGGACTCAGATTAACATGAATTTTTGCCTTACATAAGGGCAAAAGGAGGGTCTGTGGTTCTGAAAATCTGGACCCTGTTGTTGTCCCGATATCGAGGTCCAATACCCGTGTCACAAAATATCAACGTACCATGACGAATTTGGTATCGACGAACCGATAATGATTAGGACATCATTCCCATACATTTACATCATGATCGAGACATGCTAACACCCCCGAATCGTAGTTTCCGTCCCGACCTTAGACTCCATTTTGTGAACGACATCCATCTTGTGTCTTGCCCTCATGATAAGTCAATTAAAGGTCGAGCTTGATCTAAAAGGACACGTCCACCTTCCCTGACTTCCCCCTGACCTGTCCCAACTGACTCCATTGCCTTTAGCCAAACCTGTTTGGGCAGCCCCTCGCCCAGTGGCCAAATACGATAGCATCAATACATAACATTCCTCAAACCATTCACTACATACAGACCATGCTTTCTACAAACATGCACCTGTCCATACTCCTTGTTTATGGCCAGTTTTATGACTGGGTGGTACCTTCCTTTATTGATGTTTCATCGATATCTGATGGGAGTTCCGGGTCTGGCTGGGTAATCTATCACGAACTGGACATCTATAATGTGGGCTTGCTTACATGACTTCGCTCTTTGTATTATTATAGAAATATGTTTACAGCCGTATCATAAACTCAAGAATTCTTGCTTACAGCTATTATTTCTGTATATAAGGAGAAGGCTGGTTCTGTAAAAACGAACAGTCTCCTGAGAACACATGACCCGTGCTTGTCGTGCTTCTAGGACACCTGTTACTTGGTAGCTATCAATAAAACTTGATCTCTGACTGCGACTAGAAGACTCTGTGTTTCTGTGGTCCGAAACAAGGGGGAACTCAGAGGTCTTCGGGTGTTATTCCCTGGCACCACCACTCCTAAAAACCCGGCACCTCAGTGTTGCCGGCTACGCTGTCTACGCAAAATGCGTAGAAGGCAACACTACGCCTACTCCGTGGGCGTAGCCGAATCGGACGCCCAGGGTTACTCTACACTCAATGCTATTCCAATCTTCTCCACTCCACTCTGTGCCTCTCCAGTATACTCTTCTCCACTCTATACTATTCCACCCTACAACACTCCACTAAACAACACTCCGCTATACGCTATTCTATGCCACTCCACTCTAACATACACCACTCTATGCTATTGTACTGTTTGCCACTGTAGTGTGGGCTATCCAGTTAAATACATTGTATATGGAGGTGTGTGAGTTATAATAATTTGAAGGTGTTGTGTAAATTATAATTTAAAGATATAAGTTTAGAAATGTCCATTTTTGTGTACTTTAGCTTTTGTGTGCAGCTAAAGAATTAATCTATCTATCTATCTATCTATCTATCTATCTATCTATCTATCTATCTATCTATCTATCTATCTATCTATGTTTGTATATATGTATACCGGAGGTCCCCATAGAGAGTAAGCACCAGCAGTCACTGGACTTGTTGTACTTCCATGATGTAATGGCTTCCAATTACTAAATTACGTTGCAGAGACGAACATATGTCATTTTAAATATTGTAACAAAATAATAGAAAGCAGCTGCAATTGTGCTGTTTTTAATGTCCATGTATCACGTGTTCTGTAGTAGTGTTCAAATAGTGAAATCAACAGGCGCTCAACATGTGTGAGAAAGGTTGGTGCCTCGGCTGAAACGCGTCAACAATGGCTGCTTTTACCTGATTAAACAAGGTTGTTGAAAGTTGTTGAAAGTTGTATCCTGTGCTGCGTCTGAGTCTATTTTATCTGAAATGGGTTTTGGTTGGAATATACATCCTCGTGGCTCCCGCCCTACCATAGTAAACTGCTTTGGTTTTTGAAAGAGAGAGCAGGAAACCGGCTCTCTCTTTCAAAAACCAAAGCCGATTGCTTTTCTGCATGGGGAGCAGCAAGTTAGCTGCTACCCAAGCAATGCCGGCTCCCGCAGGATACGGGGATCCGGCAGGGACTGGGGGGGCTTGGGGATCCCCCCCACGTTCACCAACGGAGAGGGCCAGGCCCTGAGGTCCCTGGGGCCAGAAGTGGCCCGGGAGGGGGGTCACGCGGCCCCCCTCCCGAAATAATAAACACATTTTTTTTAAAAAGAGGATGTAGGCTGGCCCCGGGGATGGGGTCCCCGGGGCCTTAAGTGGCCTGAGGAGGGGGGCTATGCAGCCCCCTCCTTAAAACATTTTTAAAAAATGTGGCATGCCCTGGTGATGGGGACCCCGGGGCCTGGATTAGCCATGGGAGGGGGGCCACGCGGCCCCCTTCCCGTAAAAAAAAAATATATATATACTGGGATGGGGTTCCCAGGGCCCAAGAAAAAGAAAAAGAAGGGAGGCTAGACAGCCCCCTTTCTTAAAAACAAACAAAAATAAACGGGATGGGGAGGAGGACACGTCCCCTCCCTGCACCACTCTGCAAACGCGCCCCCTTCGCGTTTGCAGAGGGGGTAGTAATTCCCCTGGAATACTGGGGGTCCCTGGGGGCCAAGTAGCCCACCAGGAACCTCCAGTATGCGCCAGGGGGCTGCGTTGCAGAGAGGTGTAAAAAGGGGCATGGCCTCATTACACCTCTCTGCAACGCAGCCCCCGGCGCATACTGGAGGTTCCTGGTGGGCTATTTGCCCCCCAGGGACCCCCAGTATTCAAGGGGATTTAGTTCCCCCTCTGGAAATGCACCAGGGGGCAGCGTTACAGAGAAGTGTAATGAGGCCATGCCCCTTTTTACACCTCTCTGTAATGCAGCCCCCTGGCGCATACTGGAGGTTCCTGGTGGGCTACTTGGCCCCCAGGGACCCCCAGTATTCAAGGGGATTTAGTTCCCCCTCTGGAGACGTGCCCGGGGGCTGCGTTGAAGAGAGGTGTAATGAGGCCACGCCCCTTTTTACACCTCTCTGCAAGGCAGCCCCCTGGAGCATTCTGGAGGTTTCTGGTGGGCTAGTTGGCCCCCAGGGACCCCCAGTATTCAAGGGGACTTAATACCCCAACTTAGAACGCGCTACGGGCACGTTTGCACAGTGGTGAAAGTAGGTGGCGGGGCTTGAGGTGATATGTGTGCAAACATGCCCTGTGGCGCGTTTTATGTTGGGGAACTAATTCCTCTTCAATCCAGAGGTCCCCTAGGGGTCAACTAGCCCAACAGGTACCTCTAGTAAGTGCCACGGAGCTGTGTTGCAGAGTGTTGTAAAAAGGGGGCGTGGACTCTGACCATGTCATGAATGATGTAATATGTGACATCATCAGCAGTGGGTTGCGGGCGCGCGAGTTATAGTGAGTACAACTAACTATAACAGGGGAATTTCAATGGTTTTGTATGAGTAAAATGTCCAGCTAACTATAACTGGTGTGAAACCTATGGTTTTTTTAATTTATATATATATATATATATATATATATATATATATATATATATATATATTTAACTACTGGCGGTCGCCAGTTGGTAGTTATAGTTAGGAGATATTTTCCATTGGAAATCCGCAACATTCTATTTGGAATAACTTTGGCGCCGGTCGACGTACCTTCGCGAAATTCTTCAAGAAAATGGCCTGCTCCGCTCCTTCCCTGAAAGTTTTGGGGTGACTTCTCAAGTGGGGGCCGAGAAAAAAGAGGTGGTCCCAAAACGTGTTTTCCCCTTGCAATTTTCCATAGGGTTCTTTAAGTGAGGCTACAGCCCGACCTGCTGCACGGAATTACACCATATTTGGCAAAAAGGTAGAGTTTAGTTCGCAGATTACGCTTTTTGTTAAATGATGTAAATCCGTTCAGTAGTTCCTTAGGAAAATCAAAAGTAAAATCATAGATATATCTATAGACATAGTACCATAAGCGTACCCGAGGACAGTACGCGTACCATTACGAGCACGAGCTGCATGCTAGTTGGCTAAAAACTGTCTGTCAACACTCCAAACCCGGAAGTGTTGGCAGCACAACAAAACAGAAAAAGAAATGCAAAAAACACGAAAAGGGGGCAGGGTAGAAACACCCTGACCCCCTAAGCCTTCTTAGGGGGTCGCACAAGGACCCCCAAGGGCAAAAAAAGAATAATTTAAAAAAAAAAAAAATCGCGGGATATCCGTATGGTACGCGTACCCTGCCGATCCCCCCAAAAAAATTAAGGCACCACTGCGTGTTTGCAGGGAGGGAAATAATTCCGCTTGTAGCCCACAAGGACTCTCCAGTATGCGCCAGGCGGCTGCCTTGCAGAGACGTGTAAAGAGGCCACGCCCCTTTTTACACCTCTCTGCAACGCAGCCCCCTGGCGCATACTGGAGGTTCCTAGTGGGTTAGTTGGCCCACAGGGACCCCCAGTATTCAAGGGGAATTAATTCCCCCTCTACAAACGCGCCAGGGGGCTGCCTTGCAGAGACCTGTAAAGAGGCCACGCCCCTTTTTACACCTATCTGCAACATAGCCCCCTGGCGCATACTGGAGGGTCCTGGTGGGCTAGTTGGTCCCCCGGGAACCCCAGTATTCAAGGGGAATTAGTTCCCCCTCTGCAAACGTGCCAGGAGGCTGCCTTGCAGAGACTGTAAAGAAGCCAAGCCCCTTTTTACACCTATCTGCAACGCAGCCCCCAGCGCATACTGGAGGTTCCTGGTGGGCTAGTTGGCCACCAGGGACCTCCAGTATTCAAGGGGAATTAGTTCCCCCTCTGCAAACGCACCAGGGGGCGCGATTGCAGAGTCACCTCAAGCCCTGCCCCCTCCGTGCACCACTCTGCAAACGCACCCCCCTGGCACATTTGCAGAGGGGCAAGTAATTCCCCTTGAATACTGGGGGTCCCTGGGGGCCAACCAGCCCACCAGGTACCTCCAGTAAGCGCCGTGGAGCTGCGTTGCAGTGTGTTGTAAAAAGGGGCATGGCCTCATTACACCTCTCTGCAATGCAGCCCCCTAGAACACACTGGATGTTCCTGGTGGGCTAGTTGGCCCCCAGGGACCCCCAGTATGCAAAGGGAATTAGTTCCCTCTCTGCAAACGTGCCAGGGGGCTGCGTTGCAGAGAGGTGTAAAAAGGGGCGTGGCCTCAGAACATTTCTCTGCAACGCAGCCCGCTGGCTCATACTGGAGGTTCCTGGTAGGCTAGTTGGCCCCCAGGGACCCCCAGTATGCAAGGGGAATTAGTTCCCCCTCTGCAAACGTGCCAGGGGGCTGAGTTGCAGAGAGGTGTAAAAAGGGGTGTGGCATCAGAACATTTATCTGCAATGCAGTCCCCTCGCTCATACTGGAGGTTCCTGGTGGGCTAGTTGGCCCACAAGGACCCCCAGTATGCAAGGGGAATTAGTACCCCCGCTGCAAACACGCCAGGGGGCTGTGTTGCAGAGAGGTGTAAAAAGGGGCGGGGCCTTATTACACCTCTCTGCAACACAGCCCCCTGGCACATACTGGAGGTTCTTGGTGGGCTAGTTGGCCCCAGGGACCCCCAGTATGCAAGGGGAATTAGTTCCACCTCTGCAAACACGCCATGGGGCTGCGTTGCAGAGAGGTGTAATGAGGCAAAGTCCCTTTTTATACCGCTCTGCAACGCAGCCCCCTGGTGCATACTGGAGGTTCCTGGTGGGCTAGTTGGCCCCCAGGGACCCCCAGTATGCAAGGGGACTTAATCCCCCAACTTAGAACGCGCTACGGGGCGTGTTTGCACAGTGGTGAAGGTAGGGGGCAGGGCTTGAGGTGATATGTGTGCAAACATGCCCTTTGGAACGTTTTAAGTTGGGGAATTAATTCCTCTTCAATTCAGAGGTCCCCTAGGGGCCAACAAGTCCAACAGGCACCTCCAGTAAGCGCCACGCAGCTGCGTTGCAGAGTGTTGTCAAAAGGGGGCATGTCCTCTGAACACCTCTCTACAACGCAGCTCCCTGGTGCATGCTGGAGGTACCTGGTGGGCTAGTTGGCTCACAGGGGACCTCAGGATAGAAGACGAATTAATTCCCCAACCTAAAACGCACCAGAGGGCGTGTTTGCACACATGTCACCTCAGGCCCCGCCCCCTTCCTTCACTACTGCGCACAATATTCCTCTAAAATCAACGGAACTACGAATTTCGATTTACTCATCTGTTATCACGAGCGCCGTCAGTGCTGCATCTTTCAGCCCAGTACGGACCCTGAAAAGTAAATCTAAGCGTACTTACCAGTAACTTGTATTTCCTTCCATAGGAATCTATTGTGTGGGTTTCACCAGAAAAGTTTCTACGTGTCTATTTTTGAAACGTACAAATATTCCTGTAAAATCAGCCGAACTACGAATTCTGATTTACTCACCTGTTATCATGAAAGACGTCAGTGCTGCATCTTTCAGCCCAGTACGGACCCTGAAAAATAAATCTAAGCGTACTTACCAGTAACTTGTATTTCCTTCCATTGGAATCTATTGTGTGGGTTTCACCAGAAAAGTTTCTACGTGTCTATTTTTGAAACGTACAAATATTCCTGTAAAATCAGCTGTACTATGAATTCTGATTTACTCACCTGTTATCACGAGAGACGTCAGTGCTGCATCTTTCAGCCCAGTACGGACCCTGAAAAGTAAATCTAAGCGTACTTACCAGTAACTTATACTTCCTTCCATAGGAATCTATTGTGTGGGTTTCCCCAGAAAAGTGTCTAAGTGTCTATTTTAGAAACTTACAAATATTCCTATAAAATGAGCCGAACTACGAATTCTGATTTACTCACCTGTTATCAGGAGAGGCCTCAGTGCTGCATCTTTCAGCCCACTACTGATCCCGAAAATCAATTCTAACCATACTTACAGTAACTTGTATTTTCTTCCATAGGCTAACATTGACTGGTTTCACTTGGAAATTCTTCTAAGTGTGGAGTTTTGGAACTTTAAAAAATTCCTTTAAAATCATTCGAACTACCAATTCTGATTTACTCACCTGTTATCAGGAGAGACCTCAGTGCTGCATCTTTCAGCTCACTACTGTGCCTGAAAAGTAATATTAACCGTACTTACTAGTAACTTGAATTTCCTTCCGTAGGATATCATTGCCTTCTATATCAAATATATATAAATTTAAAAAATATAAAATAAAATAAAAAATATTACAATTTCAATTTATATTAAAAATATGTAATGTAATTAAAAAATAAAATATCTAAAAATAAATACTTTAAAACAATGTAGTAAATCAGTATAAAAAAAGTTTAACAATTAATACATTTAAAAATTATAATTTACATAACCTTTGAAATTCACTGAAAAAACCATAGGTTTCAGCCACGTTATAGTTAGGAATTAGCATTTAAAAAACCTTAGAAATTCACTGAAAAAACCATAGGTTTCAACCACATTATAGTTAGGAATTAGCATTTAAAAAACCTTAGAAATTTACTGTAAAAACCATAGGTTTCAGACATGTTATAGTTAGCTGGACATTTCACTCATACAAAACTATTGAAATTCCCCCGTTATAGTTAGTTCAGCTAACTATAACTTGCACACCCGCAATGCACTGCTGATGACATCACATATTACATCACTCATGACATGGTCAGTGGCATCACTCATGACATCACTGATGACATCTCAAATGACATCACTGATGACATCATCCAGTGAATGTGTGTCTTTCTGAAAAATAAATATTTTTTATATATGTATATCTAAAGGTCAATGGAAGAATAAATGGGTAAATAAGTGTCTGAATGGATGATTTTTTTGTAAAATTGATTGTATTACTGACTTATTAAGTGTATCTTAGTGAATACATGTATTAACGAGTAATGTTTAAATATTTAAATATCTGTATCAGTGTCTCACTGTGTATAAGTGGCTGCATGGGTTGGTGAGTAGCTACATGAGGGTGTATGTGGGTTATTAGTTTGTTTTTTGAGTATCAGTATGAGTGTCTGTATGGTTCGGTGGGAGATATTAGTTAGCGTATAGATGCATGAATGAGTAACTCACTGTTTTTATGTGTTTTGAAGACAGCATGTGTGCAGGACTGCATGGGTGTGTTAGTGAGTGAATGACTGTCTCAATAGTGTTTTATGAGTAACTAAATATGTTTTAATCTAGTATATGTGAGTATTAATGTATATAAGTGAGTATATGTGAGAGTGAGAGTTTAAAAGAGTTCCTGTATAAATAAGTATGTGTTTCTATAAGTGATTGTTTAAGAGAGTAAGTACGTGTACGTTTCTGTAGAGGTAAGTGTAGTGGTGTGTGTGTATTGCTGTTTATGCAAGTAAATGGATGTTTGATAGTTTATTTGCATGTGTGAGTATGTGTGTGAGTAACTCTATGGATGAGTATTGGTGTGTAACAGGATGTATAGGTGTATGAGTCCATATGATGATAAACTGACTAAATGAATGAGTGACTATATAGAACTGTTGGTGAATGAGTGGATGTGTATGTAGATGTTGGAATTACTGAATAGGTTGTTGTAACTGGTATTGGTATCTCCATTTTGTTGAAAATTTTTGTTTCTATTTTTGAATGTGTGTATCAAAGGTAATATTAGGGTGAGAGGAGGTCTGCCACTCTTTCACAAGGATGATGTCATCAGTGATGTCATCAGTGATGTCATTTGAGATGTCATCAGTGATGTCATGAGTGATGTCACTGATCATGTAAAGAGTGATGTAATATGTGACGTCATCAGCAGTGCATTGCGGGCGCGTGAGTTATAGTTAGCTGAACTAACTATAACTGGGGAATTTCAATGGTTTTGTATGAGTGAAATGTCCAGCTAACTATAACATGTGTGAAACCTATGTTTTTTTCAGTGAATATATATATATATATATGCCAGCTTCCAAACTCCGTGATGATTCCCACAAAGTAGAGCACTCAGGAGGATAATGCAAACGTTGTTTTATTCGTCAAACAACACAGCCAAACAAACGCGTTTCGGGAAGAAATTTCTTCGTTAGTGTCAGTGGAAAATAAATAATGGTTTATTTGTTTTCCAGATATGAGGAAATGAATGCGTGCAATGCCATGTAGCATTTATATAAATGCTTATTGTCATTTGGAAAGGTGATTTGATAAAGTCTCAAACAAACCATTCAAAGATGGCGACTGAAATCATACTCCTGTAGTTCTCTGTTGATTGTTACGCATCAATTGATCATGTGACCCACATAACGTAAACTTAAAAGTGTCGGCTTTGTTGTCCCAAATTATGAAAAACATTTGATTAAGGCATTGCTGAAACGCGTCATGTCTCTTCATGTTTTCCGCACATGAATTAAAGTATCTTTAAGAAACCGCAGTGGTCCCCGTGAGTGCTTTTCTGAGACCGGTAATGGAGGAGGAATGAGCAGATGTAACAACGCTAATGCACCGTCGCATTTGAAGCACCCGTCCCGGAGTGCGCTGTCCCAAAGTGCGACTTGAGCATGGATATGTATATATATATATATATATATATATATATATATATATATATATATATATATATATATATATATTGTAACGCAAAATGCCTGAGCATTTAAGGGGCACACTGCGGGGCTCTGCCTTGCGGGCTTGTTCGTTCCAGCACACGTCTTCACACTGCATATTGTTTCTTGCCCGACGCGTTTCTGGGGGAACCTCCCCCCCTCCTCAGGGGCTGCTTCCATCAGACGCCCGAAGGTGCATCATTTGTTTTCTTGACCTTTTGTTATCACAAGTCTCAAGGTAGGCGTGTTTTATCATCTTGCGTCATACCCAGCATTGTGGGACTTGTAGTCACTGTGATGATGCACATATTTGTGTAGACTTTTTAGTGAAGTCGAGGGTCTGGGATCCATCTTGCTTTCAATTATTACCTATAGTAGGCTGCCTGTGTGTTTTGGTGCGCTGCATGTATCATAACGAGTCCTGCGCTCATACTGCTTCCAAGTAGTTTGGAGACACGAGCTTCATCCAGCCGCTCGTTAGTTCCGGTTGGCCGGCGATGGTGCTCCCTCCACGGCCAGGCTGCCGTGTTGTAAATTGTAACGCAAAATGCCTGAGCATTTAAGGGGCACACTGCGGGGCTCTGCCTTGCGGGCTTGTTCGTTCCAGCACACGTCTTCACACTGCATATTGTTTCTTGCCCGACGCGTTTCTGGGGGAACCTCCCCCCCTCCTCAGGGGCTGCTTCCATCAGACGCCCGAAGGTGCATCATTTGTTTTCTTGACCTTTTGTTATCACAAGTCTCAAGGTAGGCGTGTTTTATCATCTTGCGTCATACCCAGCATTGACGTGTGCTGGAACGAACAAGCCCGCAAGGCAGAGCCCCGCAGTGTGCCCCTTAAATGCTCAGGCATTTTGCGTTACAATATATATATATATATATATATATATATATATATATATATATATATATATATATATACACATATATAATATATATATAATTATGGTTTATCTGGACGGTTGGGTCTGAGGGACTCTCCCTTTAAACATAAAATAATATAAGGGGGCGGTGTAGGGATAGGCTCTTGGTTGCATTCCTTAATTAAGTGGAGGGGCCATGCGGCCCAATGAATTTATGTCATCAACTATGTCATTTGAGATGTCATTAGTAATGTTATAAATTACGTCTTGAACATGTCAGGAGTGATGTTATAAGTAGTGCATGGCGGGGGGGGTGCAAGTTATATATAGTTAGCTCTGCTCACTATAAGGGGTGAATTTCTGTGGTTTTGCAAATTGAAAACATTAATGCTGTCACTGAGATATTCACCTAACAATAGGGTTACTTTATCCTTTGTTTTTTTTCAGTGAACATTTCTAAAGCTTCTTTGTAAACATAAATAGATCTTTGTATCACACCCAACTATAACATTGCTTTAACCTTTGTTTTTTTCAGTGAATATATATATTTCAGGAAAAGCAGCAAGCAGCTCCTTTATTTATATATGAGCCTAATACTCTGTTTTAACCATTTTCGCATTGTCTTATTGGTGACATAGTATCTGAATTTCTCGGACGTACCAACATTTGCTTTGTGGTTATTAGCCAGGGCTCTTTGAAGGGTCTCTGTGTTTTCCATTCATTGACCTGGATTAGGAAAATGTGTCATGTAACACTTATCAGAGATAATGTGGGAGCAGTCTGAGAAAGGTTACTCTGCCCTCCTAAAACAACAGATGTCATGCCGCACTTTTATATTGATAAGTGAGCATTTAGATTGTGCCGGGTATGCAGAGGATGTCGGAGTTCAGCGGCTAATTAGAGTGTTATCACTTAAGTGTGAAAGCGCCACACATCTAGCCTGGCGCAGGCAGGGTATTTGTAAAAATAATATTTAAGAGATATGTTTATAGCCAAACATTTATGACATTCCTACAGGCACAGGCCGGTATGGATAAATTGCCGCACTGGCATTAAAGAACATGTGACATTGGATTTATATAACACTGCTCAGTAACAAATGGCCATTCTGATCATAATAGTTTATTTAAAGGGGAAAAAATGCTCAGGAATTGTTCTGGACGGTGTTTGCAAATTAAATATGCACTGTACATATGAGGCTCTCTGTGGTACATCATCTGCTCTTTCTAGATTCCATTCCATTTAATGAAAAGGTCAAGTGATGCAATACATATTAAACACATCCTCAGCTGGCTTCAATGCAAGGTAATGACACCTAGAATGAATTGAGACTTATAATACACCCAATGAAGTTGATTAACCTTTTTATACATTGCTTGAAGTACTTCTATCTCAAAAATGTAGGTATCGTGCATTATGTACCCTAGTAGGATCCACAGTCCCCAAAACATAGTTTATGGGCAGCGCCACTGACACTATCTGGCATTGGAGGACCAAATGATGCGCAGCGTTGACTAAATTATATGGTAAGAAAGGGCAACTTATGCGGCATACTACATCACATTTTGTGATAGTATTACTTTATTATTTTGTCATTTTTGCACGTAAACGCTGTCTGGACAAAGGTTTCTTCTCAGCAGTTCAACACACAAATAGAGCAATAAGCAAAACTAAGGTGACCATTCTTCCTGTGAAAACGGCCTTTCACTGCACGGCACCGTACATTACCGAGTTTTTATTAAGTTCTGATCCGTTTGAAAAAGAAAGGACACTTTTTTTGTAAAAATCTGATATGCTGTAACACTATTGATGCATAATAATTGGACCTATATCTTGGTGTTCACAAACAGTTTTGATCAATCAATCAATCAATCAAGGCATTTATAGAGCGCACTACTCACCCGGAGGGTCTCAAGGCGCTTGGGGGGGGTGGGGTGCCGCTACTGCTCGAACAGCCAGGTCTTGAGCTTCTTCCTGAAGGAGAGGTGGTCTTGGGTCAGGCGAAGGTCGGTCGGGAGGGTGTTCCAGGTCTTGGCGGCCAGGTAGGAGAAGGACCTTCCTCCTGTTGTCGCTCTTCGGATGCGGGGGACGGCGGCGAGGGCGTGGTTGGTCGATCGGAGGTGGTGTTTGGGAGCGTAGAAGTTGAGGCGGTTGTTGAGGTAGCTCGGCCCATGGTCGTGTAGGGATTTGTGTGCGTGGGTGAGGAGACGGAAGGTGATTCTCTTGTTGACAGGGAGCCAGTGCAGGTCTCTCAGATGTCCGGAGATGTGGCTGCGTCGGGGGATGTCGAGGATGAGTCTGGCTGAGGCGTTCTGGATCCGCTGGAGTCTCTTCTGGAGCTTGGCGGTGGTTCCGGCGTAGAGGGCGTTGCCGTAGTCCAGTCGGCTGGTGACGAGGGCCTGGGTGACCGTCTTCCTGGTCTCGGTGGGGATCCACCGGAAGATCTTCCGTAGCATGCGCAGGATGTTAAAACAGGACGCGGAGACGGCGTTGACTTGTCTGGTCATGGAGAGGGAGGAGTCCAGGATGAAGCCCAGGTTGTGTGCGTGGTCTGTCGGTTTGGGTGCGGTGCCCAGGGCGGGGGGCCACCAGGAGTCGTCCCAGGCGGAGGGCTAGGAGCCTAGGATGAGGACTTCCGTCTTGTCTGAGTTCAGTTTCAGGCGGCTGGTCGTCATCCACTCGGCTACGTCTTTGATCCCTTCGTGGAGGTTGGTTCTGGCGGCGGCGGGGTCGTTGGTCAGGGAGAGGATCAGCTGGGTGTCGTCGGCGTAGGAGATGATGTTGAGGTTGTGTTGGCGTGCGATGGCCGCAAGGGGGCTCATGTAGACGTTGAAGAGGGTGGGGCTGAGCGAGGAGCCCTGAGGAACGCCGCAGATGACTTCCGTGGCTGCAGATCTGAACGGTGGCAGGCGTACTCTCTGTGTCCTTCCAGCGAGGAAGGAGATGATCCACTCCAGAGCCTTTTCCTGGATTCCGATGTTGCTGAGGCGCTGCACTAGGGTGCGGTGGCAAACAGTGTCGAACGCCGCGAAGAGGTCTAGGAGGATGAGGGCTGCTGTTTCGCCATTGTCCAGCAGGGCTCGGATGTCATCGGTGGCAGCGATGAGGGCGGTCTCGGTGCTGTGGTTGGCTCGGAAGCCAGACTGTGAGGGGTCGAGGGATCCATTCGTCTCGAGGAAGGCGGCCAGCTGCTTGTTGACGGTCTTCTCGATGACTTTGGCTGGAAACGGGAGGAGCGAGATGGGGCGGTAATTCTTGAGTTCGGTGGGGTCCGCTGTTGGTTTCTTTAGTAGAGCGCTGATTTCGGCGTGCTTCCAGCTCTCAGGGAAGGTGGCGGTGTCGAAGGAGGTGTTGATGATGTCCCGCAGGTGGGGTGCGATGACAGCGTCGGCCTTGTTGAAGACGTGGTGAGGGCAGGGGTCTGTCGGAGATCCGGAGTGGATAGAGTTCATCGTGCAGATGGTGTCTTCTGTGTTGATCTGGGTCCAGGCGCTGAGGGTGGTGGTGGGGGGCGTTGGTGCGGTCGTGGGGAGCGTTGTTTGTGGGCTGAAGCTGTTGTGTATGTCAGCGATGTTGTTGTGGAAGTAGGAGGCGAGGGAGTTGCAGAGGTCTTGCGACGGGGTGATGTCGTTGATTCCGGCGTTGGGGTTGGAGAGCTCTTTCACGATGTTGAAGAGTTCCTTGCAGTTGTGTGCGTTGTTGTCCAGCCGGTCCTTGAATGCTGATTTCTTGGTGGCGTGGATCAGTTGATGGTGCTTCCGGGTGGCGAGCTTGAGGGTGGTCATGTTGTCCGGTGTTGGCTCCCTTCTCCAGGCTTTCTCGAGGGCTCGGCAGTTCTTCTTGGAGCTCTTGAGTTCGTCGGTGAACCATGGGGCCTTCTTGCTGCCGGGTCTGCTAGGCGGGGTCCTCAGTGGGGCAAGGTCGTCTGCGCAGTTGCTGATCCACTTCGTGAGGTTGTCGTCGGCCTGGCTGGGGTTCGCTGAGCTGGCGGGAGGGTGTTGGCTCAAGGAAGTGGCGAGCTGGTTTGCTGTGATCTTGTTCCAGTTTCTTCGAGCAACCTGTTGCTGGTGGTGGTGGATCGTGGATCTTCTGAAGGTGAAGTGGACGCAGCTGTGGTCCGTCCAGTGGAGTCCGGTGGCGTGGCTGAAGACGATGTCCTTGCTGCAAGAGAAGACAGCGTCGAGTGTGTGTCCGGCGAGGTGGGTGGGGGTGGTCACCAGCTGCTTGAGTCCGAGGATGGCGAGGTTGTCAAGCAGGGTGGTGGTGTTGCGGTCGTTGTTGTTCTCCAGGTGGAAGTTGATGTCCCCCAGGAGGATGAAGTCAGCGGAGGGGAGGGCGTGCGGGCTGATGAAGTCGGCGATGTCTTCGCTGAATTGTGTGCGTGGTCCCGGGGGTCGGTAGATGAGGGTGCCTCTGAGGGTGGTTTTGGGGTCCGTGTGGATCTGGAAGTGCAGGTGTTCGGCGGTTGTCAGGGTGTCGTCGGTGTTGGTCGCGATGCGGATGGTGTCTCTGTAGATGATGGCGATGCCTCCTCCAGTCTGGTTGCCGTGGTCTCTTCGGGTGATCTTGTAGCCCTCTGGGATGGCAAAGGCGATGTCGGGCGCTGAGGAGTCGTTCATCCAGGTTTCCGTGAGGAAGGCGACGTCAGGAGCTGTGGTGTCGAGGAGGTTCCAGAGTTCGATGGCGTGTCTGTGGACGGAGCGGGTGTTGAGTAGGATGCACTTGAGGTGGTTGCTGCTGGTGTTCGGCTTGGCGGGCGCTGGTGCGGGGCAGGTCCGGATGCAGGTGACCTTGCAGGCGTGGCAGCTGAAGGGTCCGTGGGTTCGTCTCGGGGAGGCTCGGTAGCATCCCGGGATTCGGCCGGTGTTGAGTGCGTTGAGGGTGGCGGCGTCATACGTCCGGTGGGGGCCAGGGGTCGGGGGGACGGGCTTACCTTTGGCGCACCTTCGGCGCTCAGTCGGTGCTCCCGCTGCGCGCGTCCGCTGCGCGGTCGCTCTGGGGGCGTCATAAAAAGGGAGCCGGTCGGGAGGGTCTGCGGGAGGGCGGGAGCCAATCGGCTGGCGGGGGGGCGGGGCCGCGGGCTAGGGTGGCGGGAAAATCTGGCGCGGCCTCGGCGGGCCTCGGGTGGCTGGGGTGGCGGGAAAATCTGGCGCGGCCTCGGCGGGCCTCGGGTGGCGGGAGGCTGGTGGGCTCGGCGGCCCTCGGGTGGCTGGAGGCTGGAGTGCTCGGCGGCCCTCGGTGGCTGGGGCTGAGCAGGCAGGCACAGGAGCGTGGGGGTGACCAGGCCAGGAGGCGCAGTGGTCACTCCCTGGTTCTGGTCGGGCTCCCCTTAAAAAGGGAGCCGGTCGGGAGGGTCTGTGGGAGGGCGGGAGCGGGAGCCAATCGGCTGGCGGGGGGGCGGGGCCGCGGGCTAGGGCGGCGGGAAAATCTGGCGCGGCCTCGGCGGGCCTCGGGTGGTTGGGGTGGCGGGAAAATCTGGCGCGGCCTCGGCGGGCCTCGGGTGGCGGGAGGCTGGTGGGCTCGGCGGCCCTCGGGTGGCTGGAGGCTGGAGTGCTCGGCGGCCCTCGGTGGCTGGGGCTGAGCAGGCAGGCACAGGAGCGTGGGGGTGACCAGGCCAGGAGGCGCAGTGGTCACTCCCTGGTTCTGGTCGGGCTCCCCTTAAAAAGGGAGCCGGTCGGGAGGGTCTGCAGGAGGGCGGGAGCGGGAGCCAATCGGCTGGCGGGGGGGCGGGGCCGCGGGCTAGGGCGGCGGGAAAATCTGGCGCGGCCTCGGCGGGCCTCGGGTGGCTGGGGTGGCGGGAAAATCTGGCGCGGCCTCGGCGGGCCTCAAGTGGCGGGAGGCTGGTGGGCTCGGCGGCCCTCGGGTGGCTGGAGGCTGGAGTGCTCGGCGGCCCTCGGTGGCTGGGGCTGAGCAGGCAGGCACAGGAGCGTGGGGGTGACCAGGCCAGGAGGCGCAGTGTGCTGCTGCTTGACATACATATTGAGGGAAGAAGTAGGCAATCCCTCCAACTGGATAATTCCCTCCAAATTAATTGAACCATTAAATTGGAAATCTTTCAGTTGGTCAAAAATTCATAAATGTTTGGAATCCTTCCTAATCATCTTAAATATAATCAGATAATGTGACAGAAGCAACACTTTCACAAGGGTCTTGTCTTTCCTTGAGATCTTTGCTGCTCCAGCGTTGCCACCTCTTTTGTTCATAATTGAAAGTAAGGAACAATATCTGAAAAAAGCAAGAGAAGATCACTTTCTTACCTTCTTCTCTTCCAACAGTCATCCTACAGTCATTCCCTGTAGATAGCACATTTCAGCACAAAAAGGTGTTAAGTGGAGCTGCTTTAAAATCCCCCCTTCTGCGGCTTTAGACTGTTCATAATTCTGTTTCTTCTTTGTAGCATTTTTGGGGCACAGTGCAGATTTCCTACTCTTCCTAGTTGTTTGAGACACAGACGAGTTAATTTCATGCCCTTTCACCGGTAGCAGAGCCTCCCCAGCCTGTTACCTTTCTCTTTCCTCAGCTGTCTGATTGAGCATGGCCAGTGGCTCACAGTCCCTCAACCCCATTGTGTTTATTGGCATGTACATAGATTTCTGTCCGATCAAGAGTCTTCACGGTGAGTGGTGGACGTAATAAAAGTACCCTGTTTGTTGAATGGGTACAATAATACTTTACTCTTTAGATTGGTCTATTGGTCAAGATAAGAAAGGTTCAACTGGCTCCATAGAGATGGGACCTGCTGATAATAAAATAGCAATTGAGTCTCTGACCTGGTTCCTAATGCCAAGCTATGTCTTATATTATGCCCTTTGTTGTGTCCTGGTGCTTCTTGGTAACCAGTAGAATGTTACTTATTTTTTCTGATATACATACATAATCCAATTCAATTAATTGAACACACCACAGCTGGGGCAAGCAGAACCCCTATCTAATTGGTCTACTGTTTGTCATTCGCTGAATCTGTTTGTCTTGGACAATAACATTTGCTAAATGAATACACAAGCATAAAACACCCACAATTAATAAACCACAAAAGATACTTCAGAAATTTCGAGTTCTATAACAACGATTCGGGCCAATTTATGAGTGCATGAAGAAATACTATAGGAGTACTACTTCACATACGTTTAAGGGCCTTTGTTGATTAGCCCAAAACATCCAATTCCCTGGTAGTAAAAGAGTAAAGAGGGCATAGTCCTTTCTATTTTTAATAATTGGATATGATTATTTACTGAATGTTCCCATTTTAGATGTTCTGGTGGCAGTTCCCAAAGGCATGCAAGAGTATTTGAAGTAGTACCAACAGGAGTTCTACTTTACATGCTCATGAGAGGTTTTAAGAATTGGTTCCCATTGCAATTAATTTTGTTAAGAAGAAATTGGAATCAATGCATTGTCCTACAATGCAAGTACATAACCCAAGCTGAATTTCCAATTGTCCAATTGCTCCTTGGAGTGTTTTTAAAGCCCACTGAATAAACATTGTTTGAAATTGTATTTATATACATGTGATGGAGTGGGGCAAGCCAGACTCAGTAAGGGCCACTTTCTCCTTAAGCTTCAGATCTGCTTCCACTTTGTGACTAAGCTCAGCTTCCTGATTCGGAGGCTAGCCTGCTGCTAGGTGCCACAGTGTGTGAAGCGAAGCTGCATATTCTCAGCCCATAAGACTCAATCTTGAGGATTACAGCCAGCCAGAAGCCAATAGATAAGCAAGACCCCCATGAATGCTTGATACGCATTACCCATTTTAGCACCGCCAGATTAGGAGCAGCACCGAGGAGTGGCCTGGGAGGTGTAAAAAATGCATTCCTGCGCCCTTGTAGAGATTGGTATGTTTCACAAAACGCGACCCAATTCTGAGTAGTGTGGTGCCTCCAGAGCCTGAGTGTAAGGTTATATGCAGTCACAGTGTGGCAGTGAGGAGTGTGGGGAACATACTGCAAGTGTAGAGCTGTAGAGCAAAAGGGGAGTATCTTAATTTATGCCTGCAGCAGTATGAGAGTGACCTGATCCTAATGTAAGTTCAAGGACTGCAGATTCCTTTAGGTTTTACTGGGAATGTCAGGGGGCTCTGTCGCCTGGAGGAGAGTGCATCCCTCAATGAAAAAAATGTCAGACCTCTTAAAGAAAATGAAAGCAAGTTTACTAGAGACTAGAAGGATTTCTCAACACTCAGGATCTCATTAGGTGAGAAAAACAACAAAAAGATAATGTGAATGTTGCTCACATGGCTTTTCTCATGCAGGGTTAAACGGTAATCTTTTTATCCTGCAGAACTTTAGAAAAGCAATGTGACACATTTCTGAGAAGGTTCTGGTGATGGAGGTACCAATAGTGTACCCGAAAGTGGATAATGTGGAGCTTAAAAACCTGACTTCAAAGGCAAAGAGAATGCTCGGCCTATGAAGCTCCATAACCATGAAGGCATTCTGAACTGCATCAAACCTTCTGGGATTCTACCTTTACCTTTCTTCTCAACCTGGAAAATAAAGTGGAGGACCTACAAATGCTTTTAGCGCCTCTATAGTGAGGGTTCTGAAAGTCCCTAGCACTTCAGAAGAAATGGTATTACTCCTGTCTTGTTGGGATATATAAATCGGAGTTTGTTGGAGGTGCTCCTCCCTCACAATAGGTATTTGCAGAGTAATCAGAATCCCCACCAATTGCTAAGGAGAAAAACCCAAGGATAGAGGGACTATCTTTGTAGAATTGTGGTACTTGTGACAGAGAGGAATGCTAATAGATGTGATGACATTGAGAGACAGTCGGAATCATGTGTTTACTGACCTCAGCCATTCACACAACCGTTGAAACAAGAGCTTTAACATATCAAGAAAAGCTTCATAGTGACAAAGAGGTGAGCATTGCTTTGATACCCTGTAAAGCCAAGAGTGGCATATGATGGCACCACTAGAAAATTCATGCAGCCTGAGGAAGCGAGAAAATACCTGGAGTTGATAAAGAACAGGCACTGCCCTGAGGATCAAAACTTGGAATCATGACTTTTAGTTGCTGTCAATCTAGTAATATTAGTGTCATATTAGTTAGAGTTTGTTGTTGGTGAGCTGGAGTGCACGTTCTTGGGGGGAGGCATTTAGAAGTTTTATTTATACTTCCATTGCTATCAAGGGTTTGACTTCTTGCTGTTTGTTCTCAGCTCTTCTGTGGTTCTCCTTGTGCCATCATCCCAGTTTGCCCTACCCCTACTTAGATGAGGGAGCAGGTGCCAGATTTAATTACTTGCCAGTGCTCACTTTCTAATTTCTGATTCTATTTCGAAAACATGGACTAATGGACTTCCAGAAGAAAGAAACTTTATTTGGATATAAAATATCCTTAAAAGTACACATCAAAAAAATACCAGCAACAATACAAATTATTATAAAAAGCAATACATAAAAACGGTGACTGGATAAAAACTTCCAAGTTACATTGGAGGACTTCAATAGCATACATATGTTAAAAGAAAGGCAAGATATGCAAAACAACAGTGTCTGCAATGGCATTTAGACGAAAAAAGTTTGTGGGCATGACGATAGCGATGTTATGCTAATGGATACAGTCAAGCCTTCTACAACTAGCAGCAGTTTATAGAAAAGTGCAGTGGTTGTAAACAATTTTATCAGCGTAGAGTAAAGTACGGTTTAGTGTCGACTGTATTCTTTAAAAATAAAACGTCGACAGGCCCTTTCCGATTATTGGGTGAAATTGCGGTATGCATACCGAATAAAAATTGTAAGGCCTATGTTTAAAACTGTATTTTCCGGGTTCAGAGCTGCAAAAATTGCCTGTCTACAGGTCCGGGTTCTCAGCCTATTCCACTCAATTTTCAGTTTTCGTCTGCGCTGTGGTATAAGAGTGGGGCAGAGACAGGCCACATGCTGTAAGGTTTCAGCCGTCTTACCACACCCTCTGCACAGTACATCCTCTGACGTTCGACGCCAGGAGGGAAGATCCTTTAAAAATCGCCAGTCACCCAGTCTAAGAGCCATGAAGCTAAGTTTTAAGTGCAAGGGATAGGTGCAGGACAAATAAGGTAAGGGAGTAGCCAACCCATAAGAATTCATTATTGCCCATACATGTTTGCGTTTTGCGAAATGAGCTTTGTCTGCAATTTGGGACCTCATTCGAACACATTTCTTAATGCTGATTTTAAAAACTGCCTTGCTAGGGTTGAGATCCCATAGTTCGCCCACGGACATTTGCTGGACTGCGTCCTTAAAAAAACGGCAATACGAGCCACCTGGGTTTTTCTCCGAGATGTCTAACCAAAGTAGTGACTCCAGTGTACCTGGGTCTGCTTGTCTAAGTTTGTGGCACAGGTTCAGATACGAGCCAGTGTTTGAAAATTCGTAATTTAATAGGTCCAGTTCTAATCTGATCTGCGCTGCAGAGGCGGTTTTAGGCATATGAAGGTTTTTTTTGTAAATTTTGGTCACATGTTGGTTTACTTTGGCATTTAGTTTTCCCCTAAAAATGTCAATGCCGTACGACGGATTGGGCCCGATTTTTTCTCTCATGACTTCTAGTAATGGTGATAAACTCGGGCCAGAAAGTTTGTTTGAGAGCTTAGAAAAATTCACCTGAAGGTTCATGGCTTTTATTGATATTTCGCTATGTTGTTTAGCAAAGGAACCCCTGGAGTCAAAGTTGACCCCTAAATATGTATATGTTTTTCCTACTGTAAGGTTCATATTATTATATAGCCATCCACCACCGAGGTTGCGTTTTCTACCAAAGATAACCACTTGGGTTTTCTTTAGGTTTACCCCTAAGGTATTCATTGTGGTATAGCTGTGTAGTTCGTTTAGTAACCTTTGCAGACCTACCAGGGTGAGACTAAAAAGGACCAAGTCATCTGTGTATAAAAGGTTACTTATTGACACGCCGCCAATCTTGGGTGGGTGACTATTTATTTCCTCTAGGATGACTGGGAGGTCTGCTATAAACAAATTAAAAAGTAGCGGGGCCAGCACACATCCCTGTTTGACACCTCTGGTTGTCATGATTTTCCGAGAGAGATGTGTGCCAGTCCCCAGCTTCACTTGTATCCATGTGCCTGAATGCAGTTGGATGATGGCCTCCAAAAGTTTAGCTGGGATTCCCCATTTCTTTAGCTTTACCCACAGAGCAGCCCTGGGGACCCGATCAAAGGCCGCTTTGAAGTCCACAAAGCAGCAGAAAACAGCACTAGATGTGATAAGTGCTTTGTCAATAATTAGGGACAATGTCAACAGGTTGGTCGTGGTGCCAGAATTTGTAGTGAAGCCAGTTTGGTTCCTTGGGATCAGGTTGTTCAGCTCTGCCTAGGTTCTCAGCTCCCCCAGTAGAATGCCTGCATAGTGTTTTGCCTCGATGTCTAAGAGGGCAATTAGTCTGTTATTATTTGAAGAGGCATGAGAACCTGACTTATAAATTGGATGGATTATCGCTCCCCGCCAGGAGTCCGGTATGGTTGTGTTGCTTAATGCACAGTTAAAAAGATTGGTTAAGTATCCAGACCAAAGGATTATATTTGATTTAAATTGGATCTGTGGTATGCCGTTTGGGCCAGGTGCTCCATCTGATCTTGCTTTTAGTAGTACTTTAGTGACTGTTTGTTCTGAAATCTTCAAATCTCCCCTTGGAGATTCTAGGAGTTCAGTGGGGCTGCTCCAGCTCTGGCTTGCTTTTGTCAGGTTGAAAACACATATGTCTATTGGGGCTGTTCTCTCTGTGGACCTAAAGTGGTCGGTCAGAAAAGCAGCCCAATCGGCTTCTAGGATGTTTGCGCTCCCGATGATGGATGAACTGGAGTTTTGACGACGGATTAGGGCCCAGAATTGTCTTGAGTTGCGGTGTTTGCTCTCCCATAATAGTTTACACCAGAATTGGTCTAGGTAAAGTTGTTTGTCTTTTTGTTGCGCCAGCCTAAATGACTTTTGGGCAGTTTTGTATGTGTTCAGGAGCTCACTGTTCTCTGGGAATTTCTTGGATGAGCGCAAAGCATTATTTCTTAATTTCTTCAATGCCGTGGTTTGGTTGAGATCGAAGACTGGGGGCTGGTAGAGGCCTTGTTGAAGTGCAGTTTTGATGGAAAAAGGCTTATCAGGTGGGAGCAGAAGATGGACCAGGAAACAATAGGAGAGGTCCCCAAGTCGGTGCCAACTGTCGTAAAGGCCAAGCATTCCTTCATAACGTTTATTAAAATGTCATCGCTCCATCTGAGTCGTTTTAGGTTTTCAGTGTAAATTCCTGGGCATGTTGATGGAGCAATATTATGATAGGTTGGCTTTACATTAAGGGTGATGACTTGTGGGCGATGGTCGCTTTCTGATCGGGGATAAAAGCTGTAGTTGCCCAAACGTTGGGACAGGGCTAGGTTGCAGATGGTGTAATCGAGGTAGGATTGTTTGCGACTAATTGTCCAGGTCCACTTTGGTAGAGTGTCATTCATAGATCTGCCATTCATTACCAAAAATCCGGCACTATAAAGTTACAACACACAGAGCTCTCCTAGACTGCAATATGCTTGATTTGGTGGTTTAGACTGTGCCTCTATTTCTGTTGGTGTAAATGGAAAAAGTCCTTCAAAGTCAGCAGGGTTTCCCTGAAAGAGGTTAGTGTTGAAGTCACTACTGATCACGCAATCTGAGTGAGCATGATCCGCAGCCAGGTCACACAAGATTTTGATTAAGCGTGTTAAATGCTCCTTTTTCGAACGTGTACTTGGATTGATGTAAACATTAAGTAAAAGAAGTGATCGGTGTTTTCTCCATGAACTAATTTTGACTCCGAGTAACTAATGGACTTATTATGCTCTTAAAGTCTGTCTTTGCTTTTTTGTGATGTTTGTATGAGATATTCCATGTTTTGATTAGTAAATGAGATTGAAACCTTATTTATATACAGCCACACTGTCATGCTGCAGTCTTCTTCCAGCTGTGAAATTATCTGTTAGTCTGCTGCATAGCTCAATGAGATCAAAGTTTCTCACTGGACCAAAGCGGTGTAAGATAAGGACCTTATTATGAATTTGGTGGTGCGGCAGCGGGCCGCTATGCCAGTGCCCCACTGCCACCCCGCCAAAGTCATAATGAGACCACCCGGTGGATTCCAACTGGAATCCAGGTCCTGCTGCAGCTGGCCCATGGCGTTGCAGTGCTAAGGCTCGTACATGAGTCTTAGCAAGGCACAGCAATGGGGCGTTACTGCAGGGCATGGACAGTTAAGTCCATGTCCTGCAGGAACTGGGGGTGCATGGGGCTCATTAGGATGTCGGGCGGACATCCTTGCCTGCCCGCCACCCACCCGCCACCCATTTCCCCCCCGCCATTTTACTATGGCGGGGGGACCGCGGTGGACGGAAAGACCGTCCGCCGCTTTTCCGCCCCGGTCGCCTTGCGACCAGGGCGGAAAATGTTTAATATGGTGGCGGTGTCTATCAGAGACCGCCATCCATATTAGTATGGGCTTTGTGAGATGCCTTTCCGTGGTGGCCAGGCGGTCTTTACTTTGGGGCCCCCTGCGGGGCTTCTATTGGAATTTCATAGAGCATATTAGCAAGCCCATTATCGCCGTTTTAGCATCAGTTTTCTGCCGCTAAAACGGCGATAATTTTATCGCCTGTCTTGATAATATGCCCCATAGTTCGACTGGGGAATACTCACAGACGGCACATATAGCACTGGTAATGACTTAGGGCTACCTAAGTGCTTACAACACAACACATGCATTGTCTCATAGAGTGCTACTAGTACTGTTCAATGGAAACATAAGGGCCTTAAAGTCACTTCGTTTGAAGTAACTATAAAAATATTCATTTCAACCAAATCCTTCATTTCACTCATGACCTCAAGATGCACGCGGTTAGTAAGGTGACATGCAAAAAATGAACCAGACGTTGGTTGATGTTTGGTTTGGGCAGCATTTTTATCGGGAGTGTTTGTGCGTGTGGTTCTGCGAGGGGTCAAGTGGCCTCTAGAGATAAGGGAAGGTCAAGTAGTTGAACGTGGGAGTTGTAGAGACCCGAGACAGGCATGCAAAGTATCTAAAAGACGCACTGCTTCTGTTACACTGAAGGGAAGACAGTGACTATCAACCGGGAGATAAACTATTGTTTATTTTAAAGAGGTCAGTTTGAGCTTCTTTGGTCTTTCCCCTGTCCCTCGAATCGAGCGACCTTATGACTGCTGTTTCAGACCAAACAGTAATGAAAATATATATGGTCCAATAACACACGCTACTTGGAGGAAATGTATTAATATCGCCATGTGCCCACGGCTATTACTACAGTGCGAAGATCAAGGTCTGTACTTGGCCTCTTTAATGTTATTTTACCTTACTGCCCAAACGTAACCTCTTTCTTAAGTCCTCCTTAAGTCAAGTTATGGTTAAGGCTTGATATGGCACCTTCACATAGGTTTAAAAACACAGAAACTGAAAAAACGATTAAAGGGACGTTTTGGGTAAAAAAAAAAACTAAAAACCACTACACCTCCCCAGTTATGTCTAGGTAAACTAACCATAGCACGCACTCCAATCATACACTGCTTATGACCTCACAAGTGATATGGTTCATGAAATGCTAAATTACATAAGTCATAAACTGGGATCGCAGACCCCTGCACAGTACAGCAAGATATCTTTTCACTTGAGATTTTGCCTCAGGGCTTGGTGTTTGGTCAGATTGTGCGTCCAACCTGCCCCAGTTAGCCATCCCCGCTGTGCACAAGTGCAATAGTGGTTATTAGCTGGGCCTGCGTCCTTGCCTTCGGGCAGGCCCTGCATCCAACCTGCTACAGGCTGAAGGCCTTGTGTAGCAGGAGTTGATCACAGAGGGTCTGATCTTCAGCCAGTGCCTGCACTCAACCTGCGTCAGGTGTCCAACTCCCAATGCACAAGGTCAAATGCAATACATAGTAGTGGTTGGCCACAGAGCCTGGCCTACTGCTAGACCTTCCTCCTAACATGCCACAGGTAGGAAACCCCCTCTGTGCAGTGGGGGTTGGCTGCCTGTAGCGGCCTATCCTGTGGGGCTTGGCCACAGGTCATGGGTTTTAAAATATTTTTTTAAGGGTTTACAGGCCCTACTGTAGAGTTCACAAACACTTGATTACTGATTACTGGTGCACCTATGTCGAACCTTCTCCAAGTTTTGCAGGCCCACTCCATGAGATGATTGACATGTCCATGCCTCCCTTACTTTTGCTCTGTAGACCATGCAGCTGGGTCTGAGTACCATGGGGGTTGCCCAGTTCTGTAATGGTGACCAAAACATTGTCTCCTGTTGTTGTGTCCATCAATCAGATCGCTCCGGTGCCATGGATCTTTTTCAGAATCTGAAGCACTGAAATGGCTTATAGGAGAAAAAACTCTTGCAGCCAATCAAAATTGAGTACTTTTAACATTTTTGATTCACTGAGGGTCGGAGGAACCTGCACAATGGATCCTCTTCGAAATGATAGTCCAGGTATCTCTGACTGTTTCTCAAGGTAAACACCTTCATGCCCACTTCAGGCACTTTTATAACCCCAAAGTTCTAATTTGGAGACAAATTTGGTTTAATTCCGTGCAGCAGGTTTTTCTGTGTCAGTGAGCAAACCTTTCTAGCAGACTATCACCAATTACCAATCATTGTGAAACCTACCATGAATGGTCCAAACTAGATAAACGGTTCTTATGAGAAGGTTTGTGTAGATTCTTTGAACGGCACTAAAAGTTATTATGAAAACAAAAAAAGTTCCTATGGAAACTCAGACCTAACTATTACAACATCGCCAGACATTTAGCATGTTCAGCTCAATACGTTTATTTATTTATTTATTTGGGCTTAGTCGTCAAGGTTGGGCACATTTACAAGGGAGGTGGGTCCAAAAATGCTAATAACTGTGGAACCTTTTTTTATTTTTGCAGTTTTATATAGCGCGAACTAGACCCGAACCAAATCAGGTATCAGAGCGCTTTACATAGCACCAGTTACGTTACATGAGGACGGACACACCAGTTACGTTACATGAGGACGACACACATTCATTTTAGGCACGGGGAGATTAAGTGATTTGCCCAGAATCACAGGAGGTTTTGGCGTCGTTACCGAGACTCGAACCCAGGTCCCCAGGTCCGAGGTCGAGCGCCCTAGCCGTTAGGCCAACTCCTCTCCCCAATACCTTCTCATGAATCAGCATGAAATTTGGCACTTTAGTACCATGTTTCATTTTTTTGGGTGTGTCAAGGTTTATTTAGATCAATCAAAGAGGAGTACATTTAAAGGAGGAACACCAAATCATTCAATCAGAATGAAACAGTTATTAACAAAACAAAAAATGCTTTGTCGATGCCAAAAGTTGTTCATAACAATGACGACCTACTGGTTATCGCCAGTAGTGTGTGTGTGTGTGTGTGTGTGTGTGCGTGTGCGTGTTTGTGTATATATATATATATATATAGATATACATTCACTGAAAAAACAAGCATTAGAAATGCAATCGGGCTCGGATTTATTTGAGTTTGAGCTAATGGCATTGTAAATGCCAATGTATTGTTGCTATATGTTATGGAGTGTGTTCATGTGGTGTGTACTGCCAGTGATCTCCTTGTGAGTGTGAGAATATTGCACCGTTACTGCCTGTGATGTCCTTCTTGTGAGTGTGAGAAGCTTGCACCTCTACTGCCTGTGGTCTCCTTGTGAGTGTAAGAAGCTTGCACTGCTGCTGCCTGTGATGTCCTTCTTGTGAGTGGGAGAAGATTGCACCTCAGCTGCCTGTGGTCTCCTTGTGAGTGTAAGAAGCTTGCACAGCTGCTGCCTGTGATGTCCTACTCACTACTCTACTCTACTCACTACTCTGCACTCACTACTCACTACTCTACTCACTACTCTACTCACTACTCTACTCACTACTCTACTCACTACTCACTACTCACTACTCACTACTCTACTCACTACTCTACTCACTACTCACTACTCTACTCACTACTCACTACTCACTACTCAACTCACTACTCTACTCACTACTCTACTCACTACTCACTACTCACTACTCTACTCACTACTCACTACTCTACTCACTACTCTACTCACTACTTTACTCACTACTCTACTCACTACTCTACTCACTACTCTACTCACTACTCACTACTCTGCACTCACTACTCACTACTCTACTCACTACTCACTACTCTCCACTCACTACTCTACTCACTACTCACTACTCTACTCACTACTCACTACTTTCTACTCACTACTCTACTCACTACTCACTACTCTACTCACTACTCTACTCACTACTCACTAAAAAACATACGTCCTTAAAAGTGTGCAATGCAGAGTGGAACGACACAAGTACAGAGACAATGTTCCAGGACAGACACAAAATGGATAAGGCAAGCCACTGAATTTTAAGCAAAAAAATTAGCGTGGCAGGACCAATGATTAGCAGTGTGTGTGATTTAAGCCCAATATGTGCTTGGAAAGCCCACAATTTGTCTCGCAACAGACAATGCATGTACCGTCTAATAGGCACAACCAAAAAAGTATTCCCCAATAAATAGAAAACCATTGTGGTATGAAATAATTATCCCTATTTCATTCAGCTAAGAAGCATGCTCAATATATGTCACTGATCTGTCAGACAAAACTATTTGAGGGCTTTCAGTCCATCCTGTTGTTCTTTGACTGTATGTAAAACACATACATCCGAAGTGAGCAGAACCCAACCAACACATACTAGCAAACACTTCAACCTCCCAATACCATCATCTGATTGTTTTAAATATGAGGATAGTGAAGTGACATAAGGCATCAGAAATCTATTGAGATAAATAAACATATTTTCTGTGATCCCGCTTTTATACTCACATTGGTACTGCCTCTTAGTTTCATCTGGTCTTATGTATGTTGGCTAAGACATATGTTGAGGGACCCTAGTTCTTCTGAACTTTGCGACTAGATAATGAAACTTCTAATGTATCAAACAGGAAAACACCTGAAGCTAAAAGTAGTTGTTCCCCAACGTGAATTAACACAATCACATCATTTACCGTTTGTCTATACCTTCCTCTTGTAGTAAAATCCGCCTACAGTGGGCTGCAATAGACTGTTTTCTTTGCAGGTTTTCATAAGGAATGAATTCTCACTAATACACTTTACAGTGTGGTTTACTTAGTGCTGCCTACTTAATTATGTGCATAAAGCTGTATTCCTAATTTTTATTCAGTTTCGGGTTTACTTGATGTTTACCACACAGGGACTTTAGAAGAATGTCTTTTGAACTAGAAACAGTCTGACAGAACGGTAATGTACATTACATGTTCATTACATACATGTCTCCCTAGGATCCACTTTAAGTTTCATGTCATCGGAGTTTGAAAAGAGATACAACTCGTGTATGATTGTTGCACTCTGGGCACCCTCTTGGAAACGACTGCTGCTTTGACAACACTGGGGTGTAAATATGAATCTGCATGAAGAGTGAAACTGAATCTGAATACGAGGTGGAAGGGTCAATATTGTCTTCCTTTTTAATTACATTTAAATCATGTTTAGGGCGATTGTTTTCAACTACAGGCAAAACACCTGCACACAGTCCATATTGGTAACTGTTTCACTCTGTGTTTTACAACTCTCGGAGAAGGAAACGAAGAGAGAAGAAAAACTGAGCGTGAAAATAAAATAAGTACATTGAAGAAGCTATGGCCACAGAAATATGTTTTTCCAGGGGCACTGGGTGCTGCATGAATGGTAGTGCAAGTGTTTTTCCTATCAAAAGACATGTGTTGCATACATGATGAGCAGGAGACAGAAGCGGTAGATCAGGCCACAGCAATGCAAGCTTCTCTGACATAGAGAACAAATAGGACACTGGTATCAACAGTACAGGCTTCCTTCACACGGCACTTGCAGCCAGTTCAAGCTTCCCTCACACAAACAGAACATTTCTCCTATCAAAGCACATGCAAATCTGCACCCAGTGCTTAATTTAAGCGGGTGGTTGCTGGTGGGGGGCTTTGGCACTTATGTTTGGGGACTACACTTATTTTTCCTCATCAAACTTTTACCACAGCAAGAGAGGGAAAAAACACAAACAGGAAAGAAAGAGGAAGAGAAAGGTGGGGGGGGGGAGTCACAGAGGGAAGTAGCAGGAACATGAAAGAGTGAGTTAAAGGGGAGGGAGTGCCTGGCAGTGGATTAAAGAGTCGTGAGGTGGTTTGAAGACTACACAGCCTTGGTGTGTGGCCTGTCAACATTAAATAGCGCCGGCCGGGCTTCTGAGGGCGGCTTTGGGCACTAGCACTCATTCTTCTACAAATTAAGCACTGCTCCAGATGACTTATGGGACAGGCAGTTCCTTTGCAAGCTTTGCTAAAGTCCAGAGAAAGGTCAATCTAAGGCTGATGCGGCTGAGATGCAGTCACAGGCAGACTAGGTACAGGAAATATAGATAACTTTAGTGCCAGTACAAAGAACTGGTGCAGTACTGGCATCAGCGCCAGCTTCACACACAAGCACAAACACACACTAAAGTAGAGCTGACCCCTGAGGACAACACGCAGCCAACGCTGCTTCGGATTACATGCGCTGCTTGCATTTTAACGCCTGACAGTCGCGCTCCAGGGGGCATGCATCAGACCGGATCACTTCGAGCCAGTGGTGATGGAACGAGTTCCACGGTGGATCAGCGTTGCATCTCCCAAGTCAAGGGGATTGTGTCGGTGAAACATCCAAGGTCACACAGGGAGCAAATGAGCCACGCGGCCGCCGATCAGCAGGAGAGTGAGCGTAGATTACATGTGCCATGTGGCTGGCGGTGCATGTTGGAGCGCACTGACACACGTGTATTAATAACGCACGGTGTGGTATGTACCGCACTGGCTTTTGCAGACAGCACATTTTCCATTGACAGGGCCACTAAATTTGAAAAGAAATGCAGTTTTCACAGGTGCACAGATAACACTGTGTGGAAATCGGGCAGGCAGGCAGGAAGACAGGGAGACATGCTAGCAGGGAGGGATGCAAACGGACAAGTCGATCAGCAAAATGTCATGGTGAGCACCTTTCAAACACTGTAGACATGCCATAATACGCAAGCATGCTGCAGAGAACGCTGCTGTTTTTTTGCGGAATTGACCACGTGCAACGGACTACCAACACCCCCCTCGCTACAGTAAATCCAAGAGGAGAGAGAGATGTTACCTATAAGGACCCGGGCTTGGTGCGCGTCGATCCACATGTACAGAGAGTCCTCGTGCTGCCCGGCCTGGGAGGGCTCCGCCAGCCACAGGAGGGCCGTGCAGAGAAGGAGGGCAGCTGCCGGGGCCATGCTGCTGCAGCGCGCTCTGCCTGCGTCCTCTGCGCGGTGCCTGGTCCTTGTCTGGCTCCGGTACTTTGTTTGACTGTGTCTTCTTGGCGCTGTTGTCCGCCCGTCGGTTCATAGCCAAACGTGTTTGCGCGTGGAGCAAAGTAATTCACTTTATGCTAAAGGAGACAGTCGCAGTGTGAATCTCTTCGCGCTTATGAAATCTAAAGCCTGTGTGCACGTGAGGAGGACGCGCGCCCGACAAACACACTGCTCTATGGTGAACGCACGCACACACCATCTGGAATGCATTACACGGCCACCCTGACAGCTCCTAATTAAGATTAATGCACTGCCAAGCACGTAACCGCACGAAAAATGCCCAAAATGGCGCCTGAAAATTACAACTGCCCAATAGCATCAAGACTACTAAAAATACATCACCGCGAAGATCAATGACCATTCAGATAATAAAAAAAATAAGGAATGTGTCTTTCCCGAGCCCTTAACACACTTTTTTTTCTTTCTGTACTAATAGGATCTCGGCGCTCCGCCCCGAGCCCTAAAAATGAAGGTTACAGGGACTTTATAGTTAGGCTCGAGTTTCACTCATACAAAACCATTAAAATTTGGCGGTTATAGTTAGCAGAGCTAACTATAACTCATGCCCCGTAATGCACTTCTTATGACCTCACATATTACATCACTCATGACATGGTCAGTGACATCATTGATGACATCACTGAATACATCATCCAGTGACTGTGAGTGTTTAAAATGTTTATGAGTGTTAAATATATATACCAAAGTGTATTGGTGAATCAGTGGGTGTATGTGTGCCAGTATGGGTGTTTCAGTGGGTACGTGAATGGCAGTATAAGTGAGTGATGAGGTGTTTCAGTCAATGTATGGGTGAGTGATATTCTGTATCAGTCTGCCAGTTGGTGTCTAAATGGCTGTGTGGGTGTGTGAGTCGGTGCGTGACTGGCTGTATGGGTGAGTGATTGGTTGTCTGAGTACTTGTATAGTTGTATGACTGTCTGTATGGGTGAGTGAGGGTGTGTGTGACTGCCTGTATGGATGAGTGAGTGGGTGTCAGTGGCTATAGGGGTAAGTGAAAGAATGTGTGAGGGGTTGTATAGGTGAGTCAGTGTGTGTATGGCTGTGTGTTTGAGTGAGTGGATGTGTCAATGGTATATAGGTGAGTAACTGGGTATGTGAAAGGCAGTATAGGTGAGTGACTGTATCGTTGTGTGAGTGAATGTGAGAGTGACTATATGGGTGAGTGTGGGCCCGATTCACAGAATGAACCTAAGACTAAATCCTAAACTTACTACTATTTGGTATTCACAGAAGGCACTTACTACTTTCGGGATTCACAGAGTGAACTTACTACTTTCGGGATTCACAGAATAAACTTACTACTTTCGGTATTCACAGAATTGATTTAAGACTACTAACTCTAAGTCCGAACTCGGGGCGAAAATTCAGGCCCGGAGGCGGAGCTTCCGGCTTGGGGGCGGAGCTTCCGGCCCAAAGACGGAGCTTCCGGCTTGGGGGCGGAGCTTCTGGCCCAGAGGCGGAGCTTCTGGGCCAGAGGCAGAGCTTGTGGCTTAGAGGCGGAGCTTCCGGCTCGGAGATGAGGATTTTAGCCATGGCTGAAATCTCCACCTCTGGGCCGCAAGCTCCGACTCTGGGCCGCAAGCTCCAACTCCGGGCCGGAAGCTCCGCCTCCGGCCCGGAAACGCCGCCCCCAAACCGGAAGCTCCGCCTCCGGCCCAGAAGCTCCACCCCCAAGCCGGAAGCTCCAGCCCGAGTTCGGACTTAGAGTTAGTAGTCTTAAATCAATTCTGTGAATACCGAAAGTAGTAAGTTTATTCTGTGAATCCCGAAAGTAGTAAGTTCACTCTGTGAATCCCGAAAGTAGTAAGTGCATTCTGTGAATACCAAATAGTAGTAAGTTTAGGATTTAGTCTTAAGTTCATTCTGTGAATCGGGCCCTCTGTGTTTGTGTCAGTGACTGTATAGGTGAGTGAGTACGTGTTGGTATCTGTATGAGTAAGTGAGTGGGTGTGTGTGTATCTGTATGGGTGAGTAAGTGACCATGTGATTGACTATATGTGTGAGTGACCAGGGGTGTGATGGGCTCTACGGGTGACTGACTCAGTTTGTGAGTGGCCGTATGGATGTATGAGTGGATTTTTCAGTGGCTGTATTAGTGAGTGAGTGGGTGGATGTGTGTGTAAATCTATGAATCAGTGAGGGGGTATGTAAATATGGGTATGTGTCTGTAAATGGATGTGTTGGAGTGGGTGTATGAAAGGTTCTATGAGAGTGTGAGTGGGTGCATCAGTGATTCTGTGGATGATATCATCAGTGATGTAATTTGAGATGTCATCAGTGATGTCGTGAGTGATGTCACTGACCATGTCATGAGTGATGTAATATGTGAGGTAATAATCAGTGCATTGTGGGAGCACAAGTTATACCACTTTGTTCGCCATAGGTTGGCAGGGTATGCTCAGACGTGAGTCCCTTGCTCACTTTGCCACTGGATTCAAGCAAGCCGAGCTGAACCGATCCTCAGAAGCTTGTTTCTGGTCCAGGCTTGGCAGTTCGGGCTGGACTGTTCCCATGAGGCACAGGGTCAGACTGATTTGCATATGGCCATGTCTGAACTGGGGTGGCAGAGTGGGCTAAAGAACGGTGATGTATTAAACCCAGATCTGTTGACTGGGTGTGAGTGTTTGATTGGTTCAGATGCTCCGTCCATCACCTCCCCCTTTTGTACCACTGGATTGACAGGGAGGCACTACTCCAGGAAATCAAAACAATCAAAGAAGATCTTGAAAAGAATGTGGATCAGGAGGGGCTCAAGAAAGCACTGGAAACAACGAAAGGGCGGTTAAAAAATTATGAAGAGGACATTAAGACAAGGAAGCAATGGGAATTGCACAGACACTGAGATGGCTAAGAGAGTGGTAGGATTTTGACATTCAACAGACAGTATGATTATGTATTCAAATCTCAAACCTCATGTACAGGGTTCCAAGCAAGACCTTCAGAGAACTCTACATCTGAGAATACCCAATCAGTGGCAGTGATACAGATACCTTTTGATACATCGGGAAGCTACATGTAAGGAAGTGAATTGGCAAGCAAACCAGCCACTTTTTTAGATGAACACAGGCTCGTTCATCGGGCCGCCAGACTTGAAAAGGAACTCCAACTCTGAAAACCATGGGCCAGAGAGGCTGGGGCAGAGGAAGGGTCTGAGGATGAGCTGAAAAAGAAGAAAAAGACTCAGACAAAGTTGGGAAAAGTGGCAGAGGAAAGGAGCGCATGAGAAGCTACACCAGAAGCTCCAAGGAACCAGCATGATGGATAAAGATACGGTAAATAGAACCATCATTAATATTTCCAATAGACATTAAGTGAAATGGACAAAAGGACACTGTTTAGGACTATCCTGTAGCCCGACTACTACGTTCAATTATACAGAGACTAGTATTGATCTTTACAAATTTATAAGAAAACTGAAATTGAAAAAATTGCACTATCTCAAGTACAGTGATGTGATTGATGGAGTAGATGTAGAGTATACCTGAATTGGACCTCAACATCGGTGATATTGACAAATTAGTTGCATTACATGAACTGCAAACAGAAACAGACGCCATAGCAGGCTCCACAGCGGTGGAGAATCTTTTGGATGATTTAAATATCACCTACGATGCTAATGCTAACACAGTTTTCACACCATGCTTCACGTGTTATCCTGTGCTAGCACATGACGACATTGACACAGTTCATGATAATATCACCAACAACCTGATTACGTTTCAACACAAAAAATGGTTAAAAAACTATGGCACACAACATCTCACACACTTACAGAAACAATCCCTTAAATCTCTGGCGGAAGACAACAGCATTGTCTTCCGCCAGCTGACAAGGGTGGGACTGTTGTCTTACTCAATAGAGAAATGTGTTACGGAGGCCAATCGGCAACTCAATGACAGGAAATTTTACATCACTGTCCCTAAAGAGACATTCTCCAACAGTATTGAGCAGACATGGGATAAACATAAGGAATGGAAGGATAGAGTGATTTTAGAATGGGAGGAATACTGCTTTTTGAAGAAAGATCACCCCAAACTCCCAGTTCTGTACATACTCCCCAAAGTACACAAAAACCCTATGAATCCACGTGGCACACCGATAGTGTCCTCTAGGGGCAGTAGAAAATATCTCCATTTACGTAGACCACTTCCTCAGAGATCTGGTGTGCAATCTACCCTCCCATGTTAGAGACACTAAGGACTTTCTGCGCAAATTGGAAGGCATGCAATGACAGAAGGATTTCTTCCTAGTTACCCTGGATGTCAATTCCCTACATACTATCATTGACCACCAGCAAGGGATACAAGCATGCCAACACTTTTTCCAGACTAGGCACATCAGATTTAAAGCAAACACGGAACTGATTCTCAGTATGATTGACTACTGTCTCAAGAAAAACATCCTTCTTTTTGATGGCACCCTATATAAACAAAGCTTAGGGACCGCCATGGGGACATGTTTCGCCCCTAGCTTTGATAATCTATTCCTGGGAAAATGAAAGAGGAAATCTTTAAAGACACCATGCTATTCCAAGATGCTGAACTTGTCATACTTTGACTGTGGTATATTGATGACCTATTTATCATTTGGAGATGAACTGAGGTGGAGGCTAACATTTTTGTTGACAAACTGAATATGTCTACATGTAACATTATTCTAACAAGTACCATTAGTAACACAACAGTGGACTTCTTAGATGTCAGGATTGAAATTGTCCTTAATAAAAAACACACCATATTTGTTTTGCAAAGAAACAGCCAGCAACAGCTTGCATCATGCCCTCAGCAGTCACCCAGAAACCCTCAAATGTAGTATCCCTTTTGAGGTACTACTAAGGGCAAGGCGGAACTGTAACATGGATGAGGCTTTTGTTGCGGAACAAGAGACCGTGGTGACAAGATTCAGAGAATGTGGGTACCCACAGTAGGTTCTCAACAAAGCAATTACGAAAGTTTCCAAAGTACAGAGAAAAGACATCCTGTTTACAGCCAGTACTAGAGAGGAAGAAAGCTAGATTAACACTAGAATTACCCTCACCTACAATGACAGTTCTAAGGATATTCAACATATCCTTACTAACAGCTGGGATATACTGACAAGTGACCCCACCATTGGATATATGATACAAGACAGGCCAAAGATTACATACAGTAGAAGACGTAGCTTCAGGAATATGCTAGTCCATAGCGATATCACTAGACAAACAGTGAATAAGGAACATACACTACAAGGTTTGTTCCAGTGTGGACACTGTAAGGCCTGTAGAAACAGCTATATGTGGAAGGAATATACCGTGGAGGTAGGCCAGAAGAATTAGAAGACCATATGCCAATTCCTCTTGTCTAGTAGCCAGATGGTTAAAAAAAGAGTATTGGAACATATTTGGGCTATCACCAATAAAGATCAGCATTACCCAGTAGCCCGACATTTCAAGACAAATCACTTCTCAGACAGTTCTAAACCCACGTATTGGGGGTAGACTCTTACTTTATTGCTGCTGGGATACATATTGTGTATGTATTTTTACTGGTCTACATACCATTTGAATACATTTTAGGATGCACGCTTGTATGTATACATTTATTTTGGAAATTACAAGATGGCCAACACAGCCTTTGACCTAGTCACGTGCTTTGAGCGCTCAACTATGGGATTTATTAATTGTATTAAGGCAATACAATGTATACCTTGTACAGCATTATTATTTTCAATGTCTTGAATGACTTGCTGACCTTTGATTTTGTTTAGACATCACTGTAATTTCAAAGCAAGACACAGACACATTTGTAAAGACAGTAAGACTGTCTAAGATGGCTGACATAATAGACGTGAAACTCTTGTTAGCAGTCCTATGTCTATGTTGTAAATCCTATGTATAGCACTCGCACTTTGGTGATTGTTACGTGTGCTCTAGGCTGCATGACAGCTGAAACGCGTTACCTGTAGCTCGGTAACCTTGAGTTCTGAAATTATACTATACATATCCAACGAGTGCGTTATTTGTTTGCAAGAGTGTGACAATTTCCTTGTCGGTGTGCTTTGCCGATGCACGCACCACCTTCCAAGAGTCTGATCATTGAATCTTGAAAGAAATTAAAAGACTGAACATTTCACAACATCTCTGACGACATTTCCTTCCATCTGATGTTTATTATACTGTAGTACTTGCTTATTTTTTCATACTGTTTAGATCTACTATTTATGTGTGCCTAGGTCCTTGGTTGTTTCTGTTCTGTGTAGGTTCTGCCCACACTCAATTGGGGGGTTATAGGGCTTGTCCCCTCTCCTAGCTGCACCATACTGATTGTAAATCATTTTTAGACTTTGTGTGCATATGAAGCAGAGCGCCTAGGTAATTCGCTGACTACCAAAACCCTTTCTTTGAGCTTTAAAACCTTTCATACACCCATTCTAAAATTCAGATTACCAATATCGAAAAACCAAACATTTACTGACATAAGCACACACTTATCCGTGCAGCCACTGCCACAATCACTCACTGTCACATATACTCACTTATATACTCCAACACTCACAAATACTGCTTTTCACATATGTAGTTACTTACACATATATCACTAACACATGCATTCACTCTGCAACACAGCTATATGTACACTCACTCACCCATACACTCCCTAACACACACACTCATAAACGCATACACCCAGTGAATCACCCACTCCCACATCCATGCAGGGAGTCACAATCCCCCCCACCAACACAGACACTCAGGCACCCATACAGGTTCTCAGACAACCAATCATTCTTCAATATACCTTGGCATATATAGATATGAATTAGAAATTATATTTAGAGGCCTCGAGGAAATCCTCTCCAACCTAAACAAGACGAGAAAGCCCCAACAATCCCACTCAATCCCTTCCTTTCCGGTGGTGCCTACCGCACTAAAACGCCAACTCGCGACTACTCCCGCACGCGGAAACAGACTTCTGAGGCCCACTAAAACTGACACGATGACCCCCCCACAAACTCTCACTGGAACCACAGCACCGTCGACCGGAGCTCAGAGCCACACTAACAAGGTCATAGAGACACAAAAACAAAGACCACCCAGAGCGATAGCAGCAATGTCTGAAAAAGAAGCCTTGGACCTAGCCTCTACTTATGACTCCTCTCTCCTATTGCCCTCCAACTCCAAAATTCAAGTGATCACGGGCTTCAGAAGAGACCTCCCTCCCACGAAAATTGTAAGACCTCCACCCTCCCTCACCTCCATTCGAGGGCCCCATTAGGAAAACATATGAACAAAATCAATCCAGCAACTAACTGCATGCTCATTAACTGTAGATCCGCCCCCAAACATACAACGGAATTAGCTGAAACCATCCTTTCTCAGAACCTTGATATTGCGTTCATCACGGAGACATGGCTAAAGGAGACCTCTCCACCCTGTCTAGACATGCTGGTTTCCCCTGGTTTCACCATCATCAACAAAGACAGAAAAGACCAACGTGGGGGTGGGGTAGCCATCATCCACAAAACTGACATCGACCTCACGGTAACAGACACATGCAAATACAGCTCCTTTGAATGTCTATCTGTCTCCATCAAGACTAAGGAAAACCGCCCTTCGATAGTTCACCTTCTCTATCACCCTCCTGGCAATTCCCCCACTTTTGGCGAACACCTATCTGACCTGATTGCCCATTGCGCTCTCAAAGACTCTAACTTCATAATCCTGGGTGATCTCAATTTAGCTGGAACGAAACCAACAACACTTTAATCCAATCTCTAAACAATCTCCTTTGTGATAATAACCTTTCCCAACACTGCTCTGTAGAAACCCACAACAAAGGAGCGACCCTAGATGCCATCATTGCCCACCTAGACGTAATCACGGTCGACAACATCCTCCCAGTCGACTGGTCGGACCATCACATGATTCTATTCCACATCAACCAAAGACTCCTATCCCTGCCCCCCAACTGGACAAGAAATCTAAACCAGATCCCCTTGGACGTCATGGAAGAGAGACTTAAGTTCCTCCTACCCAATGACAATGATCTCTCCACTAACGACCTCACCTCGCTCTATAACGCAAACTTAGAAACCCTTCTGGACCAACTAGCACCCCTGAAACTTAAAAAAAAGCGAACCATCCCATCAAGATCCTGGTTCGACTCAGACACCAATGAAGAAAGGAGACAACTTAGAGCCGCAGAAAGACGCTGGAGGAACCTGCCCTCCATGTACCACCGTGACAAACTCAGAAACATCCGGAAGAAGTATAATAATCACATCAAGAACAAAAAATCTATGTTCTTCTGCTCCGCTCTCGAGACCGCAAAAAACAGACCTAAGGAACTTTTCAATATCATTCGACAGCAAACATCCAAACCAGATACTTCCCTGGAGCTGGCCTCCAAAGAACGATGCGACAACTTTGCCAACTTCTTTGAAGATAAGATCTCCAAGATCGATCTCTCCCTGGCCACAAACCACTCCCTCCCCCCCACAGCAAACAAGATGGGGTGCTAGTCAATGCCCCCCATCCCTCTACTAATCCCTGGTCACTCTTTCAGCCCATTCTTGAAGAAGAGATAGTCAAACTTATCGCCACCTCCAAACCATCTTCTCACACCCTTGACCCCCTCCCTGCTCAACTCACTAAAAAACTGAAACTCTCCCTTGCCCCACTGTGGTGCAGGATTATAAAAGTGGAGAAGTCCCAGACTGTTTGAAAGTGGGACAAGTCACCCCAATACTAAAAAAACCCAGGCCTGGACAAAAATGACTTAAACAACTTTAGACCCGTCTCTAACCTTCCTCTCCTCTCCAAAATCCTAGAAAAATGCGTACTCAACCAACTAACTCGGCACTTGGACAATACCAGTATCCTAGACTCTCATCAATCGGGATTCAGGAAAGGGTGCAGCACCGAAACTGCAATCCTCAAAGTAATTGATGACCTACTCGATTCTCTGGACTCAGACCATTGTTCCCTCCTCATTCTCCTAGACCTATCGGCGGCATTTGACACGGTCGATCACATTCTTCTCCTCAAAGCTCTGGAAGAAAGGGCCGGGCTCGACGACGTGGTCCTTAATTGGTTCTCCTCATTCCTAAACAATCGCTCACAAAGAATAAAAATCAGAAGCTATGAATCTGACCTACACCCAATCACAAGGGGAGTTCCCCAAGGCTCAGTGCTCTCCCCCCCAACTCTTTAACATCTACATGGAACCCCTCACCACCCTACTCAGGAAAGCCAACATGCCCTTCCACCTCTACGCTGACGATACACAACTCTACCTAGAAATTTCCTCTTCTAAAGATATCCATAGACTTAATGAAACACTAAAGGAAGTCCAACGGTGGCTGTCAGGTAACCACTTAAAACTCAACCCGGACAAAACTGAGTTACTTCTTATCTCGAACAAAGAAGAGAACCCACAAATGAACGAATGGCTAAAAGAAATTGATGCGCTCAATGGAAACCTCTCCTTGGCTGACTCCGTTAAATCATTAGGCATCACTCTAGACTCTAAACTTGGTTTGACCAAACACATCAAGATTTCGGCCAAGAGTGCCTTCCTCAACCTGAAACTTCTAAACAAAATTAAACCTTTCATTCCATCCAAAGATCTCAAACAAGCCACCCAAGCATTGGTTTTGTCACGACTGGACTATGGAAATGCAATCCTCTCGGGAATACCCAAAACTCACCTTGCTCCTCTGAAAATAACCCTAAACGCGGCTGCCAGAATGGTCACTGGAATAAAGAAATTTGATCACATTTCTCCGGCACTAAAAGACCTTAAGTGGCTACCTATAGAAACGCGGGCGAACTTTAGAACAGCCTGCCTCACCCATAAAGCCCTTCACACAGGCAAACCAGAATATCTGGCAGCCAAACTCAAAAAAGCAGGTCAGAACAGGACTCTCAGAAGCTCTAACACCCTATTTCTTATCCCGCTCAAAGCACGAAAACAAAAAACATTGGCCAGATCCTTTGCCGGAAATGCTCCCAAAATATGGAACTCTATCCCCCCCACATCAGAACTATTCCTTACTTCCCGAAATTCAAAAGTCAACTCAAAATCCTTTTCCTCGACCGCTCCCTATCGAACAGATAGGAACCGCTAGGAGTGTTCAAAGTGCCTTTACTCTCTTCTCGATGCGGATGGCCATCTATACTCTGATTCATATCCTAAACGCCTCGCTGATTGTACTGTATTTGCTGTCTTTTGCACTGCTCTATACTTGTTGTAAAGCGCTCCGATACCTTCCGGTCTGGCTAGCGCTATATAAAACTTCTTAAATAAAATAAATAAATAAAATAAAATATAACCTTCTTGAACACTCAGCCCTGTGGATTATGTCATCACTGATGTCATTTGAGATGTCATGAGTGATGTCACTGAGCATGTCATGAGTGATGTAATATGTGACGTCATCAGCAGTACATTGCGGGTGCGCGAGTTATAGTTAGCTCTACTAATTATAACAGCCGAATTTCTCTGGTTTTGTACGAGTGAAATGACCAACTAAGTAACGTCCCTCAAACCTGTGTTTTTTTCTTTGAATTTTTAAGGTTTTTTAAATGCTAATTTCTAAGTATAACGTCCCTGAAACCTATGTTTTTTTCAGTGAATTTCCAAGGTTTTTTAAATGCTAATTTCTAACTATAATGTCCCTAAAACCTATGTTTTTTTCAGTGAATTTCTTAGGTTTTTTAAATGCTAATTTCTAACTATAACATAGCAGTCGCGTTTGCAAAGTGGTGGAGAACGGTGAGCGTGGTTACCGAACACCTCTTAGCAATCCCACTGTGTGGGATTTATTGGAGGTAACAGAAGGGGTAGTTAGCCACCAACATCAACCTTGGGGGCCAACTACCCCTCCTATTACCTCCAGTAAGTCCCACACAGCAGGATTGCTAACTTCTCATACCAGGCCACGCCCTCTTCCTCCACCATGGAAAGGCACCCCTGATGTGTTGTAAGTTGGGGACCTAATTCCCATTGAATACTGAGGGTCCCTGGGGGCCAACTAACCAGGTACCTCCAGTAAGAGCCACAGAGCTGGATTGCAGAGTGGTGGTCTGACACCACAAGCCCACCAGGTATCTCCAGTAAGAGCCACAGAGCTGGATTGCAGAGTGGTGGTCCGACACCACGCCCCTTTTTACACCACTCTGCAAACGCTTCTCTTGGCGCACTGCTGGTGGGGCGATAAGGTCCTCTTGTGTCCTGAGACACATTTGCAGAGTGATGTAAAAAGGGGCATGGCCTTGGACCACCTCTCTGCAATCCAGCTCTGTGGCGCTTACTGGAGGTACCTGGTGGGCTAGTTGGCCAAAACAGACCCTCAGTATTTAAGGGGAATTAATTCCCCAACTTACTATGCGCTGGGGGCCCGTTTGCAGAGTGGTGCATGAAGGGGGCGGGGCTTCCGGCGATACGCCGGCTCTTTTTTTATATTTATTTTTTAGAAGGAGGCTGTGTGGCCCCCTTCTTTTACATTTTTGGGGCCCTGGGGACCCCAACGCCCAGGACCTGGCCCCTTTTTTTAACAAAAGAAACCAGGAAGCAGGCTGCATGGTCCTCCTCTCGAGGCCAATTTCGCCCCCGGGGACCCCATCCCCCAGGGCATGGCCAAACTTTTATTGTCTTCATTTTAAAAAATATATTAGGAGGGGGGCCGTGCACCCCCCTCCTCAGGCCAATCCTGGCCCCAGGGACCCCATCCCCCGGGGTGGGCTTTTCTGTTTTTTAAAATTGTTGTTTTTAATTATTGGGGAGGGGGCCTCGTGGACTCCCACCCGGGCCACTTCTGGCCCCGGGGACCCCATCCCACAGGAACATCACCAAAGTGATGTTCCTGTGGTGATAGGAGCTTGTAAATATATTCCTAAATGTCATATTATTAGAAGTTTGATATTACGGGAATTTTTGGAGATGCCTTGTTATATTTCTTTATGTTATTGGTGTGATCGGCCACCTTAATGATATGCATATATTATCGTAACTGCTATCATAGTCACAGTCAGAAGGCAGCGTAGCCACAGACTGTTGGATGTTATGATGAAACCCAAAACCCTGGGAATAACTAGTGTACATGCATGATTAAACACCAGTAAGATTCTGAACCTCAGTATCACATGACACCCAATTTTCACCCTTGGCAGTTCAACTCTGCAACTCCCTTCCTTTAAATCCAACACAATTAGCAGAGTAAACACATTTAGTAGAGTAAAACCATTGTTAAACCTGGGAACACTCAAGAACTGAGTCTCAGATCAAAATTAAGTTTTACAGGGTTTCTTACAGAATCATTAACGTAGTAATACAGAGGTATGCAGATCTCCGTAATAAAGGCTCAGTAATACATAAGTACAGGGCTATGTATCATAGTAGTACCTAAATCAATTAATGAAGTTCCCCTCTAATATTGTGTGTCACACTCATAAAGATGACCCTATTAGGAAGTAAAAATCTCAGAATGATCGGACGAGTCTTGGGACCAAAATTGAAAGTCACCCCTAATATCTCAAACCAGGGGTTTTTATTCATATCTTATGCATGTCAAATGATAAAACTGTAAATTCAGCATGGCATCATCATGGTTAGGTCACATTAAAAAATCACAATTTTTTAATTTCAAAAGGTTATTAACACTAACTCAGTTCTTAAGGTAAGAGAAATATCCTGCTTGCTCACTCAGCAACTGTTCTTCAGAGATGTACAACCCAATATAAAACAATGTATTAATATTGCACATAGCATCATATTCTTTTGCTTGCCTTCACAGAAACGTCCAATGGAACTCCTTCGAAATTATACTTTCAGTAGATGATAGAAATGTTCATTCACACTACAAGCTTTCTAACTTTGCGTTCCTTTGATGCCATTGTGCTTCTGTGCTCCGCTGAAACAGTGGGGAGAGAACACTTGCATTAGGTAGCTGATTGAGAGGGGGAATTAGCAAGGAGCAAGATGAGCAAAACACCAGAAACTGCATTCTTTTGATTAAATGGTGTCCCATGTTAAAATGTGTCATGACTATACCACTTTGTTTATGACACTTCTATATAAGATAGTTCAATCATTTTAATTGAGACATCATTATTTCATCAATTACGGTCATATGCATCATTGAAAATTACACATTTTTAAATTAATTAATCACCCAAAATTGCATTTTGAAAGAATCTTTAACAATGTCCCCCTCTGATTATTTCCTAATAATACCCTTTGCCCCATTATTAACTATATTAATCAACCATTAGTACATTGACGTGTTGACAGCGTCATCTTCTTAGGTAACTGTACATTTCCTCCCATTGTTTTTTTTTGTTGATACACTCGATCCTTGTAATTGTCCAGTTCCACATCCATTGACCTTTTCCTTATTCTCAATTTATTACAGCTTCTAATACTATTTTTATATCTGCTAACCACATACTTCAGCATTTTTAGTAAAAGCAATAAAGTAATTGCACAAATCATCACAATTATTAAAGGTGTTAGATTTGATTGAAATACACCATCACCAATATTACATAACCATTCCCCTATCTTGCTAAAGCTACTCTCTATTTCTCTTATACAAGATCCTTCAGTTTCCCATAGTCCTGGTTCCAACAATATTTTGATCTCATGAGTCATATTACTTATATTAGTGATTTAAAATAAATCACTCCACTAAAACCTCATTGCTACTATTTCCACATTTACTAAAAGACCTGCTGTATCTAAAAGAAGTGTATCATCTAATCGTCTAATTTTCACATCATTCCATGCCCATACCCATTGCAGGAATCATTGCTCCTAGAATATCTAAAAGCACTTGCCCAATACCTAGTCTTACTTTTAATTTATTTATTTCATTGTTGTGAGAGAATGGTGTTCTGTTGCAGTGCCCCCCACATCTTTTGCCTGGCATTTGATGCAACTTTGCCTGTACAGTACTGTGTTCCTAATGTCCGGGTTCCCAGTACCAGTGACCTTTCCCTAAAACTCTACTCCAATTGGCCTTTCAGGCCCTCTGTAAGTCCCTAGTAAATGCCACCTGGGTACCTCTGGCATGGGGACTGATGAGGGATCCCTAGGGACCCCTCACCTAGGCCATGCAGACTGCAGCATGCACGGCCTGGTGCAGACAGAGCAACAATGGCACACTGCGTGTGTGCCATGCCAACTGGCACAGGCTAAGATATAGATAAGTCACTCCATTTGGCAGGCCTTACCAGCCCTAAGGAAGGGTTATGTTATGTTATGTTATTCGGAATTTATCAAGCGCACGGTCACCCAGAGGTTTCATGGCGCTGGAGTGAGACAGGTGGTAAAACAAATAGCCTAACCGTGCGCTTACTTGAATAACCAAGTCTTCAGAGCACCTCTGAACTTCGCCAATTCAGTACAGGTCCGGAGTGAGAGGGGGAAGGAGTTCCATATCTTAGGGGCAAGGTAAGCAAATCGGCATCCGCCCAGTCGTTTCCTTTTATACAGTGGCAGCGTGAGGAGGGACAGGTGGGCAGAACGGAGGTTACGGGTCGGTTCGTATTTATTTATTAGATGATTGATGAACCTTGGGCTTTTGCCATGGAGGGCTTTACAAACTAAACAGCCTACCTTGAAAGTAATCCGGTGAGCAATAGGGAGCCAATGAAGAGAGGCTAGCAGAGGTTTCGCCGAATTCCTGCGATTGCTTTTAAATATTAATCTAGCAGCTTGGTTTTGAACAATCTGCAGGCGTTTGGAGAGAGTAAGGGGAAGACCCAGATATATGGAGTTGGAAAAGTCAAGTCGGGAGAGAACCAAGGCGATTATCACCTGGATAAGAGCAGAGTGTGTAAATAGATGGGCAATTTTCTTGATCTTTCGTAATTGGAAGAAGCTGGAGGAGATCACTGAACCGGCCTGACTTTTCAGAGAGAGGTCCGAGTTCAGAGTGACCCCGAGGCTCTTCACCGACTGAGAAGGGATTGGAGGGGACCCCATCGAGGTCGACCAAAAGTGAGGACCCCAGCTCAAAGCACTGTTACCTGGTAGTACCAACTCGGTCTTTCCAGGGTTGAGCTTTAAATGATTCTCATCCATCCAACCCTGAATATGCAGCATAGTAGTCTGGAATTCTTCAACAGAATCCGTGGAATTTAAGGGGAATACCAGCTGCAGGTCATCTGCATAATTGTAGATGGTGACTTTCCTGTTTTTTAGGGATTGCAGCAGTGGTTTAAGGTATAAGTTAAAAAGGAGGGGAGATAATGACGAACCCTGTGGTACGCCGCAGGTAGTGGGGAGTTTGGGTGCCAAGAAGTTCTCCAGCTTAACTGCCTGGGATCGGTCCTTCAGAAAGGACTCGATCCAGCCAAGAGCCAAGCCGCTGAGGCCGGCTTGTTCGACACGGTGTAGTAAGATGGTATGATCCACCGTGTCGAACGCCGCCGACAAGTCCGGGAGTACAAGGGCCTGATGTATGCCGTTATCGGCGAGGATCACCGCCTCGGTAGAGTGTGCCTGGCGGAATCCGGCTTGGTTTGGCTCCAGGTAGTCAGATGTCTCTATGAAGTTAGAGACACAGCTAGCCACATGGGCTTCGAGCAACTTAGCACCAAACGGGAGGAGAGATATGGGGCGATAGTTTGATAGGATAGATAAATCAGCACCCGGTTTCTTGATTAATGGGACTAAAATAGCATTTTTAAATGAGTTGGGGACTATTCCCTGTGATAAAGATCTATTCAGGAGGGGGAGTATTCCATGAGGAAGTGTTGAATAGACTTCCTTCAGTATATGCGGGGGACAGGGGTCGTTGGGAGACCCGGACTTTACATGATTCATTAACTCCATCAATTTGGGTAGGTCAATAGGGGGGATAGACTGAAGTTTGTGTGGGTTTCCACAGATTTCCTCACTGGCTACCTTGACATGAGAAGTTTGAATACTAGCCTTTATGAAATCAACCTTCACTTTAAAGAACTCGTTAAGCTGGTTACACATCAGTTGAGTTGGTGGTTGAGAAGGAGAGGTTCTGGTATCATTGCATAGAATATTTACGACTCTAAAAATTTCTTGCGATTTATTTTGAGCCTTGGAGATTTTTTCTGAGAAAAAGGCTGCTTTAGCCGTTAAAATGGAGCTCTTATAGTTCCTACGAGCTGTCGTGAATGACCGTCTATCTTTGTCCCTTGTTAGGGTGCACTAAATCACATGTCTGGGCATATCTGCATGAGCAGATATACCCCTAGGGTATTAGGGTCTATTCTTTCATAGTGTAAGTGCCAGGGAAGCCATAGATAGTACATGGGCTGGGAACTTGACAACTCGAGTTCCATAGCACCTTGATGGCTTCACTGGACCCAAGAGCGGTTGGTACCAAACAGCTCCTTATAATAAATCCACACTGATTCCAGTGTGAAATTTGTTAAAACATGTACTCAGGGGGCACCCTGGTGTGGGCATTGACTGGCGTTAGGCAGCCTGCCACACACAGACATGTTTCTGTTCCCTGGGTGTAGAGGCTCTGCTCTCTGGGACCAGAAACAATGCACATCCTGGTCAGAGGAGTCACACTTCCTTCCCCAGGATGGACCAGTGCTGGAAGGGGAAGCTTCAAAGGCCTACTGCTTTTGTAATGCGTGCCTCAGCTGCTAGCATAAAATGGCAGCCCCCGGTTTATACCCCCACTGTGGGCGGGAAAACTGTTGGGAAAACTCAGAAAGACAAGGAGATGTGCCCACCTTTCCAACTCCAGCCCTCAGGTGGAAAAGGTGAAGTTAAGCACACTTTTCAGTTCATTCCATCTTGAAGATGAGAGGACTCTTTCAATCAATGCTAGGTATATGCCCCTTCTACAGGAAGGTGGCATAATAGTGGGTGTAGTCACCCAAGGTAAAGTGCCCATTGGCACTACCTACTACTCCCCTAAAACGTCTCCTAAATGTAGTATTTACATGGCACCCCCTGACCTAGAAACTAGATCTGCAATAACCTACCATGAAAGAAGACATCCCTGCAGAGAAGACTGAAGATGACGACTGCCTTGACCCCAGTCCTACCGGCCTGTCTCCAGCTTCTGCGAATCTGCAACCTTCTTGAAGTCAGTGACCACTCAAACCCTGGGAGGACTTCTGCCTTTGAAAAAGACTCCAATCTCCCATGGACAGCAGACCTGTCCAGAAGAAACTGACTCCAAGGGCTCTGGGTCCATCTAGAACCGCAATCCCTGCCCACTCTGCACCCAATGCCCACAGCCGAAGTCTGAGTGGCTCACCTGTGCAGTGAAGTCTACCCAATGATCCTGACCTTGTGTCCAGTGTTGGCTAACCTCTCCTGAGCTCCATGGTGGTGCCTGCAGTGTGAATCCAGAGGCTCCCCCTGACTGCAACCAGCTCCGTTAAGATGACTCTGACATCACAACTCACCCTGGCACCCGAAGCCCTGGCCTTGGTGAGCTGAACCAATGGTGTTCCTATGACTCCCTACATTTCTACTTACCTCTGCTGTCATTGGTATTCCTCCTACAACTTCAAGTGCAATGCCTGCAGCCTGTTTGCCAAAAGAAAAATCTCCATTCAAACCCATTGGACGCCTTTGCTGAAATTGCACCCTGCACCCGGCCGCCCCGTTGCGCTGGTGGTGTATGTTTGATGCTGCCTTGTGCCCCCTCTGTGCTGGTCCTAAACCCCAAAGCTTGGCCCCTGTAACTGATTTACTTACCTGCAAGAAGTCTGGCTCCAGGCACCCCCAGTTTCCATTGAAATGCATTAGGCGATCTCTGATTCTGACTTCTGCACCCGGCCGCCCTTGTACCACTGGTGGTTCAGTTTAGGTACTCACCTGAGCCTTGCCCCCTTTGGTCCTGAAGACTGAAATTGTAAGTGTAACCTCAATATTGTTTTCCTCAGAGGATAACATTGAACTGTTCTGAAAAGTTTCCATCTGTCCATTTTGTAAAGTAAAAAGTATTTTTATTTAAAAATGTGCTTACCTTATCGCGAAGATCTTGGTCTTTAAAAAAATACAAACAAAGCATATTTTTCTTAAATTGGTCTGGGTCTCTTTCTTGAGTTGCCTGAACATTATTCTTCAAAGTTGTGCGATAAATGTCTTACATTAATTTGTTTTAGGTATAAGGCTGCTCACCCTCAATACCACTAATAGAGCACTTTGGGTTTTACATTGAGCCCTGTACACTTTAGTTGAACCCATGGACTCTGTGCATGGTATAACCTCCTTGTGACAACAAATAATGTTATCCTGAGCACTCTGTCAACTGTTTTCAAACGATTAATGAGGAGTTCTGGTGGGTGCCCTCGTCGTCGCACGTAGCCTACACGTGCCTTTGAGAATCTAACATGTATTGAGGTTAGAAACACTAGCCTCTAGACTGGGCTCTCCAATGATCACGAAAACTAGGTTTTCTCATTCAAGTTCATTCAAGTTTATTCAATTCATGTTATAACCTCCTTGTGGCAATACCATATACAGAGCCAGCTTGCTACAATCGTCATGGTAAGTTCTAGGGAAAACTGAAGCCATGTAACATGAACCCACCCAATTACTTGGCTGGTTAAAATAAGCAGCAAACATAATGTTGGACTTGGCCCTTTCTACAGGGTCATCCTCCATTTTTTTGCCTTCACCCTCCTATTTTTTGGGAACCCGTTTCTGTAGGGTTTTAGGCTTACACCCAATTTGCATTTTAATTTTTTTGTAAGTTCCTAGGAAAGTGGCACCGCACGAACTCAGGGCTTAGAAATTAAATGCTGCTAGTGGGCCCACAGTACTGATTGTGCCACCAACTTAAGTAGCTGTTTAAACATGTATCAGGCCTGCCATGGCAGCTGAACAGACCGATTCACAAATTGTAGTAAAGAAGTTATGAGTGTGGAGTCTACGCACTTGTGGTGAAGTCTCTGTACTCATGGCAGAATCTTCGCAGTTGAGGTGGAATCTCCACATGGCGCACTCTCTGCAGTGCGCCATGCGAAGTTCCACCCCGAGTGTAGAGATATCACCACAAGTGCAGAGACTCTACACTTTTTGCTATACATAAGTCCCTTTGTGAATCAGGCTCTTTGTGTGTAGTTTTAAGCTGCTATTTCAACCTGGCAAGGTAAACCATTTTGCCAGGCCCAAACCTGTCTTTTTGAATACATATAAATCCCCCTCAGAAGTCCAGAGGGCAGGATGCAGTGTGTTCCCGAAGTTGGTCATGTACTTTTACACTTTATATGTCCTGGTAGTGAAAAACTCCTAAATCATTTTTTATTACTGAAATACCTACCTCTTCTACAGGATAACATGGGATAACATTGGGTTACCTTATTACATATAATAAGTAATAACTTTTAATTGGGGTCAGCTGCAGTTTCAGATTCAAAGGCAGCTCTCAAGTAGGCCTGGGCGGAGTACTGCTACGTGGAACTCCGCAAAATGACCAAAGAACTCAGGTGTGCTACGTGGAGTTCCAAAAGCAGTGGAGTGTGTTACGTCATGCCGTTTGTGCTGATTTTTAGCACTGAGTGTTTGTCAATCAATCAGCGTGAATGGCACTACATGCAGCGCAAGAGGGCACCGCTTCTTTCTGCCACTTGAGTAGATATTATACTCGAGCAGCAGCTTCCTCAACGCAAATGGAAACATTCTTAATGCGAGCGGTAGCGACCATCCATGATCACTTGTGTTGAGAAATCTCGCCGGGAGGTGGTCTGGAGTAAGATGTTCTTTACTCATGCTAGCCAACTTGATGCTGGCAAACGCAAGCAAAGAAAAAACTCCACTCCACAGAGTTTTTTAGAGGTCCGCACTCTATGCGGAGTGGGAGAAACGCCGCAAACTCCACGAGCGGAGCGGAATTTCCCACCCAGGCCTACCTGTCACCTGCGCTGATGTCACATTTGGAAATGAGGATGCCTCAAGCATTTCTGTTACTGAACAAACTGCATATGCAGCATTCCTGTGTATTTGTGTCTTAGACAATATCCATCAACAAATAATGTGAAATTTGCCAGTTCCCATGCAACTTCTTATATATCTGATCTTGGTTTTGTGCATAATTTGCTCATTTCTATAGAATCTTGCTCCACCTCACAATCGCTTTCATCTTCATCACAAACTTTGTTTGAAATTTGAAGCAGTGTTGCACATCGCTAAGCAAGAACCGTGTTGGGCACCAATATCCCAGGAATGTAAAGATATCACTAGCATTCAGAGTATTCCAAAGTTCTAACGTGATGAACACTATTGCTCTGTGGCGGTCGCGTGGAAACACGGCTTTTGCTTAGGGATGTGGCCACCACGGTAAACTAAGATTTGATTTAGGCCTTAGCTTACGCATCAGAGACTCACTCGAATCTATCACCATAGCCTTCAGAAAGCCCTAGCCCTGCAATCCAAGCAAGGGGCAAAACAAGTGTTGGCTGTCTTTGTAAATCTGCAATTTTCAATTCAGAATTCCAATGAATTGACAAAAAAAACAAGAAAAAAGAGAAAAAAGGAGAAAACAAAATAAAAATTGGATGCACCTAGCTCCAAACTTTAGATTTATTTACTACATTGCAACACAAACAACGTACTGTATATTAACTCAGCTCTGTCCTTCCTCTTTCCTGAGAACCCAAATTATATGTCACTGACTACATAAGTCCTCCATGTTTCTGTGTGAGAATTGAAAGTGTACTTCCATCTTTCTCATGACAAATTAGGAAAAACATCATATTGTAATCAGGCACACCGAATGCAGGCGCATGACAAAAACTCTTTCAGTTCCTTAAATTTAACAAGGCACTCATCATCAAATGACAACCTTACTTCAGGTTTTGCAATCAAGAAAAAATGTGGAATCTACTGACGCCAGTAGCCAACTACTCCAAGAAGCATCCAAACTGCTCTCTGGTTGGTCGGGGGATTCAACTTCAGAACTGAAGAAACACATTGTCTAGAGACTTTCCTCACACCATTCTTATTATGGTGTCTGAGATAATTTACCAAATGTTTACAATGCTGAATGGTAGTCGAGGAGGTTTTATGATTTTTTAGGTAGGCAATTTGACAAGGCAATTGTATCCAATTTACAATCTACCTTTATCCTAAATACTATTAACAAATCATCTATGTATGAACCAGGACTAAATTATACAGCAATCTTAAACTCTCTAAATCTTTCTTCAGTATGTAGGAGAAAATAGAAGGATTCTCACTGTACCCTTAAGGGTATTCTACGCCACACAATGCTTTGTTTTAAAAATTCAAATGCAAAGAGGAACTACGAATATTCATGTAGAACGCTTGGCATAAGTCAATGAGTGTATATCATTCTGCTTCGGATCAAATCTGGAATATATTACTTTGGGATTTGGTACCACCGAACAACAAAGAACAACAAATGTATTCATTTTTCTGAGGTCTTGTATAATCCTCCATTTGCCATTCAGCTTATGATTCCCATCTCTGTAGAATTGCAAGGACTGCCAAGCACTTCTCGAAGAATTCCCTGCTCAACCATCTTTTCAATCACTCTCTTCATTCCTTCCTCTACTTCTTTCATAAGTCTGTACTGTCTAGTTCTAGGAAATATTGCACTTGATCTGACCTTAATTTCCCACTGGTTCTGCCTATTTAGTAAATTTAATTTCTTTGCAGTGCAATCCCATACCTCTTCCTTGACAGAAAGTCTTAAACCTAAAGGCAGGTCATATTTGGCCAATACTGGATACAACTCAATTGTAGTGTCTTCTGAATGAATTTCAACAACTGAATCCTCATCTTGTGTTTCAATCACAACACCATCCGGTGTGCAATATATTACGCAATTCAACTTGCAAAGAAGATCGTTTCCATCAAGTTCACAGTACTTGAATCACATAATATAAACTGATGTTTGTTCTCTAGTGGCCATATTTTAATCAGAACATCTGCTGTAACCTGATTCATGCTTGCTTATTGCTAATCCCTATAACTTGGACTTCTCTTACAGAGAGGGATAGACGCCAACCACAGGGAGAGCACGCTGTCACCTCTGTTCCGGAAAACACGGATCAATGGTCTGACTCACTATATGAGTACCAAAGAGCGGCCAGAACGAACCGAATAACTATAAAAGGTTAATTACATCCCAGATAAAATTTACAAAACTTCTGGGGCTGAAGAGCGAATTTTGGGATCTCCATATGAACAAGAATCCCTAAATTTCAGCGAACATTTGAACAAAAAAGCCAGATGCCAGAGATGCAATTTTAACTACCGGCATTCTCTGTGAGAACCCACGAAGAAATTAAGAAACAAGCAGAACAAGAATAGGAAGTCTGCGCTAGCAATTAAGGTGTTTACCTGTGATCTATTTATCTTCAAGTTGAGAGAGATATGAATTTGTCTTGATAAAGATGGAAAAAATGTTTTAATCACCCATCGAAACGCGTCGACGCCACATGATTTTGCACAACCTACTTACTTAGCACTGGGAGAATATTAACAACTATGGAATTTATCTAACAGTGCAAGTATATCGGTGCAGTAGTAGATGTGCCTACTGTAAAAGACTGACTATAGCAGTCTGTTTAACTCTCTCGATTGTGTTTTTAATGAATTGATTGTTGTTAATTCACTATTTTAGTGGTGTTTTTATTATTGTTTAGATTGATAGGCCTTTGTTTTTTTATGAAATATTGTTGCAATGTGTAATAAATAACTTTGTACAATTTTACTTTCTTGTGGAAGTCCCTATGTCATATATGGCACAATCTATTGGTGTACAAGGAGAGTATATTAGTTGAAGTGAATGCGAGTGAGACCTGTTGATGTATGGTACCCAATGCGGTTAAGAATACGTCTACCCTACGGGATTTTTTGTTATCTCACTGTTTAAGTGCCCTAGTCCCACGGGTTAAGTAAGGGGCCCCTCTTATCTTCTAATAGATTTGGAACTTCCACAGAATGTACTGTAGAACGGGTAGATCCTGTATCATTTAAAATGAAATAGGTAGGACAATGACCTCTCTGTTAATGTATGGGTCGCTCTGATTGACGTTCAGGACTGCACCAAGCATGCAGTCCACTTCCCCCTCAGACACTGTTATTGTGAACTATTCTCTGCCATCTCATTATTCAAAACCACAGTATTTTGCTGATAACCTAGATTAGATGGCATCTTATTTCTCATGTTTTGCTGTATTACTACTAAACTAAATTTCGGGAGGAAGCTTTGCTTTTTTGTTTGCTGCCCTTTCGTCTACCTCTCGCCGCACCTGCTCCGCGGGTGCTGTTTCGGGTGTGTTGCTGGCCGGAGTTGCTGGGGTGTCAAGCACTCGTTCTGGATGCTGTGGGGGCGTTATTCCACCACCAAGGCAGCCTTGAGAGGGGCACTGCAGGGACTCACTCTCCCAGGTGTCTCTGCCCGGAAGCCATCACCTGGTTCGCGCTGACCGGCTGCCCCGCCCACAGGACGTAACACGTAATGTAAAGCTGTCTTAGGCCCCCGCTGAGCGGGAACGTCGCCGGGCGAAACCCGGGCCAAGGGCGGGCCCGTTTAAGCCCGTTCAAGACCGGAAAAGGACGGGACGGGCCACCCCCCCTTCAGCTCACATGTGGCATTGACTTGTGAGTACATTGTATCTTATCATTGTCACAGACTTGCCTGGTTTATATTCATGCCCCCCAAGAAGGCCAAGGGGAGAGCGGACACTGCTAACCTCACGGGAACCAGGGACCAGTTTATAACGAGGATGAACTGTGTTATTGATGAGGGGATCACGATAATGGAGCGACGAGTTTCCCAGGACCTCACCAATGCAAGAAGGTCTTCAATGGGACACATTGCCAATGCGCGGACTCCTGTCCATCAAGGTCTTAATAGTGGTATTGGTGCATTACCACTTACAGAACTCCCCATTTTACAGTTACCACCCTGTGACACATCCCATATTTCCTCTGGGGAACAGTCAACGGTATCTGAATCGTTATTGTTATCTCCCACAAGTTACCCACTGTGCCCAATGTAGTTAAGGTATATAATACTAGACAACTGCGTGAGAGAGACCTAGGGGCAATTCCTAAGTATAAGCAGGGGCTGTCAATTAATAATGGTGGAAAGAAAAAGAAAGCCCCAAAAAATATCTGAGTAATTCCAGCTACATTGGAGCAGCACGCTGCGGGCACCTCAGCAAGCCTAGTTTCATCTATACTTGATCCCACACCCACTAGAACGGTGCATCAGGCTGCAAGTGGGAGGCCAAGTCAAGGTGACAGGGTAGGGGTGACGGAACCCGAGCCAACTGTTATTTATGATACACTTAGACTTCTCCTACGCCCACTGGAGGATAGAATGAGCAAGATTGAACAGCACTTAAAAAGGATCGAGCGTGACTTTAAGGGAATCACTGACTCCCTTTTATAGGATGCTACTCCTATGGCTACCCAATCACTAGATAAAGCCAGAGGAACAAATGCTCCGGCTGTCTTGAAGGACGCGGTAGTATTGACTGCTGTCCATAAGGCTCCAGTTGCACCCCTTAACAAGGGTTCATCAGCTGCCAATGTAAGTAAACCTTGCCAGCAAAATGTACCTCAGAGTAGTGAGGGAGGAGGGGTCCCTATAACCAAGACTCCTAAGGGGATAAATATTTTAAATCTACCCCCGAAAGTATGCCCATTTGTGGTAGTTCTAGCAGGGGTTCCAGAATTGGGCAAGCATAAGGTGGAGTCTCCTACAACACTGAGGAACAGGGTTGCCCATTGGTTAAATTTAAACAGACCACTGCCCTCACACATACTGTGTAAAATACTTATGGTTCGGAGGGTGCCATGGGTTGGCCATTTGGCTAAAAACATAAGGAGGGATTGTATTCTGATCAACTTTAACGACCCCAGATCTGTCGAGCATATTTGTAACCGGAGATACCCCAGTCCAGGAGCGACTATCCGCTCTCTCCCACTGACTTACTTCTATCCCCCAGGTCATTTCAACTCATTAGCAGATGGCTGGACATTAGTGCAGTGGAATGGGAGGGGTCCACCCCAGGGGGGTTGGCCAAGGCCTTTTTTATCCTTGGACCCCTTTCCCATCCAAAATCGTTTCAACTGTTTGGAGGCTGTTGATTGACTTGTGGATAGAGCCAAACACACTCCTCTGGACCCCTGCTACACCGCCCTTCGCCTCTGCCGCAACCTAACTATCTCGCCTTAAAAAGAAGCTCTTCGCAAAAGTGCAATCTCCAATCATAAAGAGCACCTCTCTCGTTAGACATACAACACTCCAGGAGATCAACAAGCCATTCCCCCTAATTGCTCCAAGATGCCGCCGGCCTTGAGTTCAGTCATGCAGTCCTGCCCGTTACAGAATCTCCTTTCCCCTCTCGGTCAGAACACCTACACCATAACTTTCCCACAAAAACTCTCCTTAAAAGCAAAAAAACTCTTTAAACAGAATCTAATTAGGCAACATCCCGAAACACTCATTGTGGACACCTACCACTGCTCAGGACAAGAGGACAAAGAAAAATGGACTTCATTTTCCACACCTTAAGACCGGACTCATGGGTTACCACTTTCAACTCACTCCTCCCTGTCTCAAAAACCACCCTCACAGAACATAACCGGAAACTAACTATCTCCCCCCTCAACCAACAGTCTCTCTCCGGAGACATCACCATCACCATTTTCCGTAATGGCACCATTCTTATACAGGCGAAAGATGAAAACCTAGAGTTCTTCGACTCCCTCTTCCCCACTCTAAAGACGGCTACTGCTCTCTACCCGCACCAGCCACGCACCTCCCCCCCCCAGTGGCTCCAGTCAAACCCCCAAGCCGCAAAGCAGGCTTCCTTCACCTCTTCATGCACCACCGCCCATGCCTACTCATATCACCAGCCATTCGCCTCCCCCAGCCCCGTCCCTCAATTCCCCTCACCCCACGGCCACCTCCACTCCCTCCCTACCTCCCAGAACTCTGCCCCCCCCTCCCTCCCTTCCGTCTCCCAATCCCCCGGTCACCCCTCCTTCCTCCCTACCTCCCAGAACACTAACGTGCTCCATTCCACTCAGTGAAGATAACCACCTCTCCCTAAGGGGCTGAAACCCTCCTCCCTCTCGTTTCCCTGACCACTTGATCTCGAAACCTGAACCTGATCCCCTTGCCCCTGCTATCCCCCAGTCATTATCTCACCCCAAACCTTTTCCCCCTTGCCAGCCCCCGCCCATCTGAACCCCAACGCTGTATCAGTCCATCTCTCCCCAGCTATCCCTCCAAACAGCATCCCGCCCCATTACCCCTCTCCCTCTCCAGTCCTTTACAAACCAGAATCAATCCCTTCTACCTCCTCCCTCCCCCCCACAAAGGACCTGCCCCTTCGCCACACTCACTTAAGGCCCAGCCCCCCCTCACTACCCCCCCCAGCTCCCAAGATGACACATCGCTTGGACCTTCTTGAAGCCCAGATCGCCACGCTGATCCTCGGACTAAAAGAAACCCTTTCCTCCCTAGAGAAACTCCAGCTACCCCCCCCATCTCGTCTCACCTCCCCTCCTCCAGCAACCTCCCATTAGGAATGACTACCCCCCCACCGATCGGACCCCTGTCCCCCCCAGGCTCTCGGCCTCCTCTTACTGAACTCCTGACTGAACCACAAGTTGACTGTCCCAGAAGAACCTCTTCCTCTCCCTCCCCTCAGGAAGTGAGCTCCCGAGTCGCATCCTATAAACCCCCCCAACCATCCTGCACAAGCTATACTCCCGCATCCCTCTCCCCATTCTTCGATCCAAGTCATCACTGGTATGAGAAGAGACCCGCCTCACCGCAAAACCGCCAGACCCCCAGCCCATCTCGCATCCCTACCCAGAGCGAATTTGGTCAACCGGAACCCAGATGCAGACCCCCCCATCAATTGCATGCTCATCAACTGCAGATCAGCCGTCAAACATGCAACTGAACTATCCGAAACTATCCTCTCTCATGACCTAGATGTTGCCTTCATCACCGAAACATGGCTGAACACCATATCCCCTCCCATCTTGGACACGCTGGTGCCTCCCGGCTTCTCACTTATCCACAAAGACAGACCCATACGCAAAGGAGGCGGAATAGCAATTATCCACAGAAGTGTCCTCTCCATTACTGAATCCTTCCCCCTCCTCTACAACTCCTTTGAATGCCTCTCGGTCAACATCAATTCACCCCACCACAGCCTACTCCTATGCCTTCTCCTTTACCACCCTCCACTCAACGCTACTGTATTTGGGGAACAGCTGTCGGATCTGATCACTCAAACCGCTCTCAACAGTGACGTCAAAATAATTCTGGACGACCTCAACCTAAGATGGAACGCAACCAAGAATCCGCTCATTCAATCTCTCACCTCCCTTCTACAAGACCACGATATGATCCAACACTGCTCAGAAGAAACACACCACAGAGGAGCGATCCTTGATGCAATCATTGCAGACAAAAAGACAATTTCAATTGACCACATCATCCCTGTGGACTGGTCCGACCACCATGCCATCCTCTTTCATATCAACCACCCGGCTCTTTTCCTCCCACCCACCCAAACCTCCCCCAAGTGGGTCAGTAACTTATCGAAAGTCCCCCCTGACAAGCTACAAGATGCTATCAGTTCTCTCCTCCCGAACTCGACGGAGCTCCTCTCAACCACGGATCTCACCTCGCTCTATCACTCCAACCTAGAGTGTGTCCTGGACCAGCTGGCACCTAGAAAACAAAAAAAAAAACAGAAGCATTCCCTCCAGGTCTTGGTTCTCCACTGACATCAATGATGAACGCAGACTCCTAAGAGCCACGGAAAGATCCTGGAGGAACAACCCCACTGCCCTCAACTGGGACCAACTCAAAACAGCTCACAAAACCTACCTTAATCATATCAAGAACAAAAAATAACCAAACCTCCATTCCCATGACAGACAGCTTAACTGCGTCCAAATCCCAGTGCGACGACTTTGCTAACTTCTTTAACGAAAAAATTGCCTCAATTGACCGATCTTGCAGCAATCTTTCCGCCCTATCAGAGTTGCACCCTACTGCTTCTACCCACTCAAGATCAACAACGGCAGCCACTCGCTGGTCTTCCTTCCAACCCATCCAAACCGAAGCGATAAGCGATCTCACTGCCATCGCTAATCCCTCGTCTCACTCCTTTGATCAGCTGCCCTCGAGACTGACGAAAGACCTGAAACTTACTCTAGCCCCTATCTGGGCCAAGATTATCAACAGCTCCTTGAGCGATGGTTCAATCCCGGACTGCCTTAAACTAGGTCAAGTCACGCCACTCCTAAAAAAACCTGGCCTCGACCCTACGGTCTTGAACAACTTCAGACCAGTGTCAAACCTGCCGCTCCTATCGAAAATCTTGGAAAAATTTGTGCTATCTCAGCTAACACAACACCTGGAGATCTTGAATCTTCTTGACCCACGCCAATCTGGGTGCAGAAAGGGCTGCAGCACAGAAACCGCAATCCTCAATGTGATGGATGACCTACACAGGTCTCTCGACTCCAACCAATGCAGCCTCCTCATCCTCCTAGACCTCTCGGCAGCGTTCGACACTGTGGATCACAACCTACTACTCAATGTCCTTCAGAAGATAGCGGGTTTGGAAAAAACTGTTCTCAAATGGTTTGCCTCCTTTCTCAACAACCGCACTCAAATTATCAAAATTTAAAGCTACAATTCGGACCCCCTCCCCATTACTAGAGGAGTCCCACAGGGGTCAGTACTCTCACCACAACTTTTCAACATCTACATGGAGCCCCTCACTACAATTCTAAGGAACTCCAACATCCCCTTTCACCTCTATGCGGACGACACACAACTCTACCTGGAAACCACTTCGATCGCAGACATCCACCGACTTAATGACACACTCACAGAGGTGCAACACTGGCTCTCGTCCAACCACCTCAAACTTAATGAAGAAAAGACAGAAGTGCTCCTCATCTCAAACAAAAATGAAAATCCCCAAATACTCGAATGGCTCAAAGCCTTAAACGCCCTCAATGTTCCTTTTGTTCCTACAACCTCCGTCAAATCACTGGGGATCACTCTGGACCCAAAACTGGACATGAAAGAACACATCTCAAAAACTGCCAAAAGTGCTTTCCTTAACCTAAAACTTCTTTACAAACTTAAACCCTTCCTCCCCATGAAAGACCTGAAACAGGCCACTCAGGCACTGGTACTCTCCAGGATTGACTATGGCATTGCTACTCTGACTGGAACAGCCGAATCTCATTTAGGTCCTTTGACGGCTACCCTGAATGCAGCAGCTAGAATGGTCACAGGAACTAAGAAATATGAGCACATCACCCCGGCTCTCAAGGACCTGAAATGGCTTCCTATTAATCTTCGAGCCAACTTCCGCACAGCCTGCCTCACACACAAAGCCCTACATACAGGTAAACCGGAATATCTGGCCAATAAACTCAAGAGAGCCGCTCAGTCCAGGACCCTCAGAAGCTCCAACACGCTCCTACTCATACCTCTGAAATCACAGAAACGCAAAAGATCTAACAGGTCCTTTGCGGGAAATGCTCCTAAGATATGGAACTCCACCCCCCCCCACATCAGGATGACCGCCTTCTTCCCGAAATTCAAGACACTACTCAAAACCTTCTTTCTTGAGCGAGCTGGATCGTAACGAGAATCACCGTCTGACTTTAATAGTTCACTATCTCTTTGGTCCTGGCGAGTACCTGATGACTCTCCCTGATCTCCGCCATGTCGCCCTCATGCTGACATTGTATAGACTTTTACCTGCTACTATGCTTTCCCATACTTTCCCTACCCTGCTCGACCTACCTGTTATGTTGATGCTTATTTGTATCCGACATTGTATAGACTTTCACTTGCTACTATGCTTTCCCATACTCTCCCTACCCTGCTCGACCTACCTGTTTGTTGATGCTTATTTGTATTCTTTGTGCTTATTTGTATCCGTTGTGAAGCGCTCTGATACCTTCGGGTCTAGCTAGCGCTATACAAAACTTAAATAAATAAATAGAGGAGAAGCATCGACTAGTTCTTCTTCCCCCCTGGGTAGTCGCTCCCCCTCTCCTTCTGTACCATCTCAGTCTCCGGGCCCTGAGTTATTAATTCCTGTTACAGCACCTCTGAGGGTTAATAACATCATTAGTCAGGATTTACATCAATTTCCAAGTGCTCTAATCTCCTGTAATGATCCCACCAATAATTTTAAACTTGTTTCGTGGAATGTGGCGGGTCTGCGAAATAAGCTTTTATTACCGGACTAGAATGATTTTATTGATGGGTATGATATGTGTTTATTTCAGGAAACTTGGTGTCTCGAACCCCTGTATAAGCCAGGTTTTTCTTGTTTTCATGTCCCTGCTATCTCGGTTGGCCGAGGTCGTCCCTCTGGAGGGCCCATGGCATGGGTAAGGGCAGACCTTAACCTTAAGATTACTCACCATACTTGTTCAATACCAGATGTTATGAGACTCTCTATCAAGGGTATGAATGGTATTACCACTTGGGAATTTTTTAATGTATACGCTAGAGGCACCAAAGGGGGGGCGAAATCCTCCACCATTTCTGTTCTCTCTGATTTGCTCCAGTTGTGTCCCATTGATTCCTTAGTTTTGGTCGCTGGTGACCTAAATTGTTCGTTCAAGCCTTTGGCAGCAGACAACATTCTTGGAGTTTATGAGGAGGATGCCAGATGGGGCATTCCTTCTCTATCGCTTATGCCTGTGAAGAGATGGTCACCGGTTGTCATTCAACTGAATGCCTTAATGATAGAATCAGGACTAAGAGCTGTAAATGGGCGCACTATTTCTGATGCTTGGGGGGCAAATACATATAACAGGGTTTCCTGTGAAAGCAGAATTGATTATATAATGGTGGATAGAAGGGCATGGAAGTAAGTGGAAGATATGGTCATTATACCATCAGTAGACAGTGACCATAAGCCCTTGTCCCTCACAATGGTGGATTTGTGGCAGAGGAAGGAGTACACCCCCTCCACTAGTTCGAGATTGTTAACCAAGACAGTTGTACCATCCAAATAGGTTTCTTAAGTGGCCAAAGTTTATTATGGATGAGCAAAGATTAAGTGCATTGGAAGAAATCCTTAGTGAGCAGACTCTAATGCTTTCTGCAGCATGTAAGGACGTGGCTGGGTCTGTGGTGGCAGAAACAATCTATGTTGATACTATAGATCAGATTGGCACGCTGTTTGTAGTTCCCAGTAAAAAGTGCCCGACGAATGTCAAGCCAGTGCAGAAGTGGTTTGACAGAAACTGCAGAATGAAAAAAAACAGTCTGATTCTTACTATTAAATCTAGTAATCCAGTTGCTGTTCGGCTGGCCAGATCACATTATAGGCAAGCCATCACAATAGCTAAGAGGGAGTGGAAAGAATCACATTGGGATAGTCTTAGAGCAGCGAGCAAGTCTAAAAATGGCGAGTTATTTTGGGCTTATGTTAAAAGATCCAATGGCTGCGACTCGGATCAAATCCCCAATCATATAACGGATAGGGAGTGGTTTAAACATTTTAGGAAACTGTACAGGGGTGATGAGTTGTCGGGTACTCCAGGGCCCTTTCATGGTGCCATAGCTACTGATTCTGCTCAGGCTCCATTCACTAGAGTAGACAAGAAAGAGGTGGTGGCTGCATTAAACAAGATTGTACCCGCTAAGGCCTCGGGACAGGATGGTGTACCGGGTGACCTCTTTAAAGCTAACACTGAAGGCTGGGCCCCCTACTTTGCAATTCTTATAAATGCCTTGCTGGAAGGCTCTCCGGTCCCGAACTCTTGGAAGGGGGCCCAATAAGTCTTATAGATGCTGGACAGAAATTGGTTGGCAGGGTGCTCTTGGAGAGGATTCTCTCGTGGGCTGATGAAAACAGCATTATATCACCCTTTCAGGCAGGCTTTAGGGCTTCCACTAGTACGATAGACCAGGCATTTAGGTTGGTACTCTTACACTGGAAGGTGGTTACCATTGGCAAGGGCGGTCTTTATTTGGCATTTATTGACCTGAAGACCGCCTTTGACTTGGTCCCCAGAGACCGCCTATGGCTGGTCCTGGAGGAGATGGGGATTCCTTCGCCCATCTTGAATCTCTTGGCTCGTATGCATGACGGAAATTATGCCCATATTAGATGGGGATCACAGGAGCAACAAACTGATAAGATCTCTGTGAACAGAGGGGTACGCCAGGGTTGCGTTCTGGCCCCTACACTCTTCACATTATTTGTGAATGGTGTAGTCTCCTTTCTGCTCGAAATTAATGCTGATGCCCCAGTCCTGGCGGGTGATAAAGTCCCTGCATTACTCTTTGCGGATGATACGTTGCTAGTATCAAAAACTCCCGCAGGATTGCAGAAGCTGTTGGACCGCTTCTGTTTGTTTTGTAAGCTGAGGGGCCTTGCCATAAACACTTCTAAAACCAAGCTTCTTTACTTTAACCCGAGTAGATCGTCCAGATCTACCTTGTCTCTCGACGGGGTGTCTCTGGAACGTGTAAAAGAGTTTGACTACTTGGGGATTAGAATCTCCGATAAATTTAAATGGCAGCCACATATTGATAAAATGGCGCTAAACCTTAAGAGGGTAGTAGGAGTACTGGGGAGGGAACACCGTGCCTCCACTTCCAAGCCCATCGCTCCTGCCCTGGATATTTATGCTGCAAAAGCTGTAGGCTGCGCCCTCTATGGTGCAGAGCTTTGGGGCTTCGATTGTGTTGATGCCCTAGTTATCACAGAGAACAAGTTCCTTAGGGAGCTCGTATCGCTCCCAAGGGGTACCCCAACCAAGCCACTCTTGAGTGATCTGGGTCGCCGTTCCATCAAGGACCTAGTCACTCTGCGCCCTCTTTTATATTGGGCCCGGCTATGGCGTACCCCGGAGCTCGCAAGGTACGCCGATGGTCTAAGAGAGGTCATGAACCTTCAACGTGCCCACAAAATTAGTTGGTTAGCTAATGTAAAGAAGCTTCTATTGGCAACAGGCCTTATAACTGCTTGGGAGTCCGGGGCACCGCTATCTAAGGCAGAAACCAAGCGAGCCTACTGGGCGTGGGTCGATGATCAAGAGCAGAGGGATCCAAATCAAGGTAGGCTGACTGAGGCATTCCGTCAGCACAAGCCTAAGCCTCGCCTGGAGCCCTATCTAGATTTTATCACGAAGCCCAGAGATAGATCCCTTTTTATCCAGTTCAGGATGGGTACTCTTCCTCTTCGCGACCGCACTAGCAAGTGGAAGCCATCGCATCAAACTCCTGTTGATTGTCCAACCTGTGTAGGTGTTATTGAAAACATTGCTCATGTGTTTTTTGTATGCCCAGCCTATACAAAACCTGTGTGCCTGTTGCTTGGAACCAGGGAACACTCTGTTGCACTTAAAATACTTAAGGCTGATGCTAGCACAACCTTAGTGTGTGGGGTGGCCACATTTTTAAGTTGGGCTTGGCTGATTAGGCTGAAGGCTATTCGATGAATGAAGTATAAGCTAAATATCCTTTTTATATATATATATATCCACAAAGCTGTCAAAGTTTAATATATTTTTAATTATTTATTGTAACATAAAAGGTTTTTATATGTAATTTTAAATGTATTGTTAATGAACTGTGTTTTTAACTGTAAATGTGCTTTTATGATATTATACATATCGAAATAAAGATTTGTTGAATTGAATTGAATTGAATTGATCTATGAATCTTCGGCTCTGTATTTTGCATATTTGACATCATATTATGTCTTGGATTTTGATTCAACTACTCTGACTTCACCTGAACGCTACTAGGATTCCCTCTTCCAATAGCCCGTCCTTCCACAGAAATGACACACCATATCTTTTTCAATATCTGAATATTTACATTCATTCAGTCACCCTTACCTTGCATTCTTTGATTATTTCCATTCACTCTACTTTGCATGAAATTCATATTTGAACCTATTTGATTCGAAGCTCCTTTTTTAAACTGTTTCATCTGAGCAATCATCATCTTTTCCTTTAGTGTATTTTGCCTTGTCTCAAAAGAGTCACTATTATATTTCACCAACATCACCAACATCTCACAAGGCCCTATATGGTAAAGGACCTACCTATATATTATCAAAGCTCACGCGCTATACCCCCTCCAGCCTCTTAAGATCATATGACAAGGCTTTACTTAAAGTCCCTAGGTTCAGAAAGGCCAGGTCTGGATGCAGGCCGTTTTCCTTCCTTGCCCCCCACCAATGAAATAATTTGCCAATGCAAATACGTACCTGTGAGGAACATTGCCATTTCAGGAAATTACTCAGGACTCACCTATTTTAAAGGCAGCCTCTTTATCTGCAGTCCTGGTCTTGTGCCAAGATACCTCTCTGGGGGTGATTCAAGTGCATAAAAAATTAAAATAGCATAACATGCCAACATCAAGATCTCATCAATGCTCTTCCTTTGCCAACAGATCTCACTTTGTTGAATAGTAATACTAATTTCTGATACCAACCCATTCTCGAAGGCAGAAACAAAAGCACTAGTTCAATGATTTTCTGCATTCTGGACTCCACTATGGTTTTTTTATGTGCATTATTCTCTCAGAATAAGGTTGCACTGATTCTTTAAGTTCCTGTGCCATTCTCAAAATCTTTTCCAAATCTATTACCTTTTCTGGGACTCGCTTTTTCAAATACTCAATCAAAGTCTTATATATGTCTGCTATCTCAGCTGCTAGCACATTATTTGGGCCACATCTAGCTGGTTCTTGTATTGGCCGTCCAGAAACAACCTTACACTCTAACCACAGAACCCCAGGAACTACAGTTTCAAACAATGTATTCAAGTCCACAATACCACAATACCACAAGGTCCACAACCTTGGAAAATTGTGTGTATTTTCTAATTCCGCAAATTACCTCCAGGTACTTCTCTTTTTCCACAACTAAAGTTGTTACTAACTCTAAATCACTTAGAGTGTTCTTTACCTTTCAGCTCGATCACTTTAATTTTTTTCATATTCACTCTTCCTTACCTCCACTTCTCTTGCTAGCTCTTCATATCATTCCAATCTTTTTCAATTAAATACTTAATAAGAACTCATAAAGTAATCAGTCCCATCGCTTTAATCTCATCTTGAGTCAAATCCATTTCATAACTTGATTTTACATTTTTCATTTTGCTAATAGCAACTTCCAGCTTATCAGCCTATTATTCCAAATGTATCCTGGGCTTCCTTAACACATATATCTGCTTCCTTTATTAAATACCTGATTTCATCAGCATTGTAATTCAGTAGTCTACTCAAACCCACATTTCCTTGCAGCAGCTCACCAAAATTAATTTTTAGAATCCCTATATAATTTTCTTTAGGAGGTGGCTCTACCACTACTACTCCTATAGAAGAATCCTGTATCTGGCCCTCTAGTACCCTGTTTCCACTTGTACTAGGCACTGCCATTGGGGCTTACATTTCTGTTGGGGCACTCAGTACAATCCCAGTAGGGCCTTGTGCCATTTCTGTATCTTCCCAAGCGTCCTTATCAACCTTGGGATCCCTCCATCTATGTATATGTATGTGAAGGAGATCTAGAATTCAACAATTTACTTATGATCATATCATCATCATCCTATGACCCCTCATCATTCTGCCTTTATTTTTCTTTTCATCCTGCTCTTCTCCATTTACTGAAGCAGGGACAGTATTTACCCATTCCATCATGTCCTCCCTCCATGATTTTCTTATATTCTTGTCCTTCTTATCTCTCTCCTTTTCAGTTGCTATACAATTTCATTTGTTGAGCACCTCTACTGTGTTGTTCTAGGCATTGGCTTTATGTCATACAAAGTTTGTCTTAAAAATATTTAGCTTTTTGATATTTAAGATACCCTCCAATGGAAACTGTAGGACCTCATCATGTGCAGTGTATTTGTTCCATTTAGTGATCCAAGTGCACATATAATACCCCACTTCCTCCATCATTTCATATGATGGCATTCCTTTACTCTGTAAGTTCAGATACCCTCTTTGGTTTAGGTATGGAAATGTAACACCCATATTCTACTCCTGTTAAACTCAAAACAAACTCCAAAATCACAACAAATTTAGTGAACAACAACTAATAACAGCATGGCTGTGTCAAAGGTCAACCTATCACAGAGCAACTATGTAAGCAATGAATCATCAGAGCGCAGCTTAGTGATATCATCTCACAAATCTCAGTACGTTTCTCTGGCTGAGCAACCAATCACAGTGCGAATCCTCCGTGAACAGGAACACAATAAAGCACTTAAAGTTAATACATCCTTTGTCTATTTGCACTAGAAAGGAAATAAAAGTCAGTATTTGAGTAAAAAATATAAATCACATTTGTCTATTTATAGATAAAAGAAATAGAGTCATAACAATCCTACAAAGTTCTCGCTAGGCAAATCCTAATCAACAGAAATCCACCTCCGAGTTTATGTACCTCCTCCAAAGTACTCAAGGTTAGGTGTAAGCCGTGCCTCTCTCTACACATCACAATACAGACAAATAATCAGAATCACAAGATCTTGGATTGACGACGACTCCGATAAATCAGTCTTTCACCAATGCATTAAACTTCAAATGGGGTTACAAATATGAATAGTACATCAGCACAACAGTAATAAATCCACCAATTGAGCCCACAACCAACATCACATATCCGAGCAACTCAACACAGAAACAAAAATCCATAATCATGACTAGTACTTCAAAGTGAGACGAAAGTCTAACTTTAAGACTTTCAGTATTCACAAAGGGCATTTACTACTCGTAAATGACTTTTGTGAATAGTGACAGTCATAAGGTTTGACTTTCGGTATTCACAAAGGGCATTTACGAGTAGTAAATGTCCTTTCTGAATATCAAAAGTCATAAAGTTAAACATTTGTCTCGCTTTACCTTTGTGAATCGGGCCCTTAGTTTCTCCCTGTTCCCACTTAGACTCCAGATTCTACTCAGGAACACACTAATAACATGGCTTGGCACTTCGAAGAAGGATCCAACACTGAAGAATTAGCAAACTTAAAGAAACACTTTTTTCCCTTCCCTTTGTTTTAGGCATAAATTGTTCATGAACAACAAAAATATCTTGGGGATGTTTAAAAGGGAAGTGCTCTTACAGAAACTAGACTCTGCTACCAAAACATTGTGGAAGGTGAACCCTAATACTTTTCTGAACCCCATTATCACGTGAACCCCAAAATTTACTTTGGGCAGTTCAGCTCCCCAACCCTTCTCATTGACCTTGCGGCAATAGACCATCCTCCCCTTCAATCTTACATCCAGCAGAAAAAACAAATTTAGCAGAGCTAACTCATTTTTAAAACTGGGCCACTCAATAATTGAATTTTAGATGAAAATTAAGTTTAAAAGGGTTTATAACAGATTAATTAATGGAGCTATACAGACGTATGCAAATCTCAGTCATAAATACAGAAGTACAGAATCATATATAATCACAGAACCAAATCAATTAATAAAGTTCCCCTTTAATTATAAGTGTCACACTCATAAAGAGTACTGACAACATTCTAATAGGAATTAAACAATTCAGAATAGTCTCAGGAGGAAAATGGAAAGTTGTTCTTGATCTCTCAAAACCAGGGGGTTTTATTCACATGTTATGCATATTCATTAATAAAACTGCAAGTCCAGGGTGGCATGATCATAGTTAGGTAGGTCGCTTTGGAAAATCACAAACAAATTAGTAATTTCAAAAACGTTTTTAAAACTAACACATTTCTTAAGGTAAGAGAAATCTTCTGTTTACTCCCTCAGGAACTGCACTCCGGAGATGTACAACCCAACAGCAATAGCCCAGTAACCTATTGCATCATCTTCTTTTGCTTGCCTTCACAGAAACTTCCAGCGGAAATGCTTCAGAATAATATTTTAGGTACACAATATGTTGATTCACAGTACAAGCTTTCCAGCTCTGTTATCCATTGGCATTGTGCTTTTGAGTTCTGCGGAAACAGAGGAGAGAGAACATTTGCAGCAGGTAGCTGAGTGAGAGGGGGAATGAGCAGAAGCAAGATGAGCAAATCACCAGAAACTGCATTTTTTAAATTAAATTGTGTCCCACATTAAAATGTAAAAAGAACTATTGAAGGACAGAATGCTGAACAATGTCATACATTCACCCCAGTACAGAGATCTGGGCCTGAATCCATTGTTTTTTTGCTTCCAATGCCATTACAGGTTAGACCGAGTCATATGCAAATCAGGCTTGACCCTGTTCCCCATAGAAACAGCCCAGCCTGAATTGCCCAGCCAAGTCCCCGCTGGACTGAAAACAAGCATCCATGGACTGGTTTCAGTGTTTCACCTCTCAACAGTCAGGCTAGCTTGACTCCAGTTGCATGGAGAGCACAGGACCCACATCTGAGCATACCCACCCCACTTTAGGTGACAAATGCAAAAAGAACAATTGATGGAGAGAATGCTGAACAATGTCATACATTCACCCCAGTACAGAAATCTGGGTCTAAATCCATTGTTTATTTGCGCCCCATTCCATTCTAGCCATTTCTGGTTCTCATTATCATCATGTATGTTTGGGTCGTAAAAGTTTTTTCTGCAGACATATATCTTGAAACACGTGTTGCAGCAGGTTCTGGGCGCCACCATCTCAAGAAGTTGTGGTAAGGTTTCTTTTTTACATATAACATCATCAGCCAGGCTTATCCCCATTAGGCATTTCTCCACTTAAAATTCCGGTTTCATATATGACATTTGTATTTTGATATTTTTTTATTGGCAGATTGTGTTTGTGTGCTGTTTTGCGTTACTCCTATACAAATGGTAGAAATACCTACTTGTCACTTGCAAAACGCAAATACGTGGAATTATACTTTGTATTGTTATTTGAACTGTATTAAAATCATATTTCACATCATTAAACATATCCTGTTCCTAATGTTCGTTGTAACAGTTAAACTTCTGCCCTGGCATTTACTGGAGTTTTGGTTTGATTCTTAATAACCATTAAGATAATGGGAACACACGAAGTGAACCCAAATGCACGGTGACATCTTTATATGCTAGCAGCGACCTCTGCTACATGCCGGCCATCCATTCACCTCCCGCGCTGCTCCAGAAAAGGATTGTAGTCTGGTTCATCGCGAGCCCGCCTTACAGTAGTAAACTGTAATTAATTTATGAAGCTTTAGAAATCCTAATTGGGCAAATGCAGGTCTACTGTAGGCGTTTCACCCGCCATGCAATGATCAGAAATGGGCTCTTAGAGGAAGGTTGGGCTGAAATATCAGCAAATGAGGAGCTATAAACATGATTAATTTGCACATTAGGCTTTCCTTATCGCGTTTTGTTGGCAGTTTCTATCCGGTCACAGCTGAAATTCCACTGAGCTCCTGCTCCCCTTGCATAAAATACAGATTATGTGGAGACAGCAGTCTGTGCAACCCGGGTTTCATCTCGGATGGCCATTAATTATTATTGCTCCTTCAGTATTTCTTATCTCCCAGTGCTGAAAGATGTAAGACCTTAGTTTTATGAGCATTTTCCAGCACAGAATGGCGCCTTTGAGTTTCCTGGTGCTGCTGGACACATTCTTCTACACTGAAGCAACACCACTCCTTGGACTGGGTTTGTGTTTGTATAAACAAAAATAAGAGAGGCACATGTACAGAGACAATTGCACAACATTCCTTGGATTCAGACCACAACACACAGAAGAGTGACGATAACAGGGACAAGTTTTGGCTTGATGTGATAGATTTTTTATTCGTAATTATGTGCAACACAGCCAACACGTTTCACCCTTGCGGGCTTCTTCAAGGCAAAAAGTGATCCAACGAGCAAGGATATTATGCAATATTTGCCCAGGTTGGTAGATGAAGCTTTGTGCAGGGTCCTAGCACAAATAATTCAATGTGCATACAGTGCTGACCACGCAAGCAATCACAACTAGAAAAATCGTAGCTAAAAATAGAGGTTCACGAATGGTAACATCGCAAACCCAAGCGCATCATGTGTCGCGCTATACCGCCGAATTGTATGCGGCCGATGGACGTAAAATGTTGACAGATGTTGGCATGGTGATGCAATAGCAATGGGGTGGTGTTTCCTCTCACAAACTTTCGTCAAATATTGTGGTATTTTCATGCAAGTAAATGTGGTCCAAATGATGGGTTTCTGGGACATTCCAGGGTGAGTATGCCTGCAACCTACAAATCTATGGGTACTGACCAACTTTTTGCAGGTAATTTACCTAATTGAAAAGATTTTGTTGATATACTCCTGTTAGTGGCTGGAGGGAAAGTGTTTTCATGGTAGGAATTTGAAATCAACAAACCCACATTCAATGTTTTTCTCCAGAGTAACAATTATTTTCAAAATGAATTATGCAGAGCGTGATAGAATTAGGTATTTTGTAAATGTGATATTCATGTGAGTAGTTGTAAAATCTGTGATATTTGTATTAATGCATGTAAATTGATTAAGAGTCAAGACTACACTACAAAATTAGAGAAAAGATCCTTGAGTAGATGTTGGCGAGACCATGTGGTTTGCAAATTGCTTTGTCCTCACAAGCTGCTGATGTATACTGGAGCATGCTAAGAATAATGAATATCAGGATTTTAGAAGATGTACATGCTGTTGAAAATATGGATGTGAATTATCCGGTTACAGTTCATATTCCAGATAAGCATGCAAGTGACCTATCTCTGATATAAGTTAGTAGGTCTTCAAGAGAAATGAAAATAGGATAAAGGTTGAAATAGAAAAAGACATATTCTGGGGCAGATTTACAAGCCCCTTGCGCTGCCAGTACCTCACTTTTTGTGAGGCACTGGCAGCGCATTTCCCTGACCCATATTTACAAGGACAGTAAAACCACCCTGCGTGGCTTTTCCTGTCCTTATAAATATAGCCCCTTTACACACAGCACTTTGCCTGAAAGGGGCGTTCAATGGGTGTTGCTTTGGGTGTTCCCACGCAACAGCCATGGAACGAGACACATTTCCAGATTTACAAGGAATCCTAAACCGGGAAATGCGTCAGTATACTACGCCACCCTAGGGGTGGCGTAGCGAGGCACAACGAGGAAAAAAAATTTCATTTCTCCTAGTTTTTTCCTCTTTCAATGCATGCTGCATTCTACAGCACGCATTGAACGAGGAAAATGCCTGTAGTGATTGTTTTTGTGCATGAGGTTCTCCTTCCTGCACAAAACAATCTCCCCATGGCGCAGGCTTCCTTGCACCATGGTGCAAAGGTGCCTGCGCATGGCAGCTGTTTGTGCGCCAGCGCAGGGGAGAGCACAGGAATGCAACATATCATTGTAAAAATGTCGCATTTCTGTGCTCTGAAAGTGCCGCAGCGTGGCGCAGCCAAAGGGCTTGCAGTGCTGTGCTGCGGCACTTTCTTGTAGTTCTGCCCTATGTAGTCTAAATCTAGAAGAGGGACTGCATGTATTTCTATAATAAAGGCAATCATATTTTAGTTTGAATGCATGTTGGAGGAAAAAGGTATTCAGGCATGAATTTCTAGTCAATCGGTTTGTGTTGCACCATCATTTTCATAGAATATGCTGCACTGCAAGAATATCTTATAGTTAGTAATATGATGATCTTTATCAGGTTTTGCCTCATCTGAACTAAAGGATTATGGGATTTTATTTTATGTAAGGTACGAGATGAATACATTCCAATTTAAGACCTGTGATTTTTATATGCATATGTGCCATAATGTCATGGCATTCCTTTGGATTGCCTATTTCTTTTTTTATCGTAAAAGACTTTAAAAATGTATGGAGCACTGCATCTTTAGATTGTATATATGTATATAGTATACAAATCCCTTCTCCAAAATGGCAGGTATGTCACCTCCTTTGAAAAAGGCTGGCTACCAGGTTGAAACATTTCAGAGGGCACTTTTTGTGCATGAGCACTATGCACTTCACCAAAGAATAAAGCACTCTGGATAAGTGCTATATGAATTTCATGAGGATAAAAAATGATTGATGCCTTTTGCCTGCATGGTAAGTTCTTCGATGGAATGATTGATTGAACTAAGCAAATGGAGGTGTTCTGCAGCTTATGCTGTTGTGATTGAACATGCCCTTATTACTGAACCTGAGTGGCATCTAGTGCGTCACTGATGTTTTCTAAAAGCAGTCATCCACGTTAAACATGTTTCCTTGGTTTCTTGGAAATGACTCTGAGGGCCAGATCTACAAAGTTTTCATGAAACAGAGCATCATTATCCAAATGTTCTGTGCTGCATTGTGCAAGGGTGAGAATGAAACATAGCATCATAGCTACAAGGACTGGACTGCTGGTGGTGTTCTGCCCAGCGATGGCTCTCAACAAGGCCACCTTGCGTGATGCATAGACTTGTAACCTGGTGCAATGGTGAGTGTTAGACCTGGCACCATTGGCGTGGGTCTCCCTTCCATTTTTGCTGTTGCCTCATGTGTTGTTGCTGGTATTAGATGCTTTGGGCACTCTTCCACTGCTAATCAGTGGCACAGTGCAAGTGCTCCCTATTGTAAATTGATGTGTTAATCAGTGGTTCCATGTTTGGCTATTTGGTTTACCTGTCAGACCCTAGTCTAGTGCACTGAGTATGCCCAGGGCGTGTAAATCCAAATGCTGGTGTTGGGCCTGCAGCAATGGTTGTGCCACCCACAGAAGAAGCCTTGTAAAATGTGTCTAACGTCTGCCATTGCAGGGCCTGCATGCAGTCTGGTACTGTCATGCTGACTGGGCAAGTGCCAGTGCCTAAACCTTCCCTTTTCTTCATACCAGTCACCCATATGGTAGACCCACGGGCAGGGTGTATTGCAAGTATAAGGTAGCACTAGCTCCGATGTGTGTGGAATGTCCTAATAGTGAATTACAGCCACTTTCGTTTTTCACTTTTGCAAGACTACCTATTTTCCATAAACCAGAATGGGCTGTTAGATTATTACATGTTTATAATCCTAACTGACTCAGAGAACATGGTAGCAATTCGAGTTTAGTATGCCTGAACTCAGAATGGTAAAATACATCTTTTAGTGAAGTTGGTTTTAGCATTCTGTGTTTGCAAATACCACTTTTAGAAAGTAGGTATTTGCTTGATTAACCTTTCAAGCCTGCCTCTGCTAGGTTGTGTATTCCTTTGTCTGGTTTTGTGAGTGACAGGGCTGGGGGATTCCAAGAGACAGGATGAGTCAGCCCAGTGGTGAATAGAGAGATCTGCATCTAGATGGGAGGGAGGAGTGGCACCTGAACCTTGAATAGGGCTGTGCCTGCCTTCCACAATGCTGGCTCCACCTCCTGGGGAGCGGCTGATGTCACTGCCCTGCACACTGAAAGAAGAGAAGGAGTCCTGTAGAGAAAGTGCTCCAGGACTGTACTTGCCTTCCATAATGCTGGCTCCACCTCCTGTGGGGCGTCTGATGTTTCTGCCCTGCACTGTGAAAGGAAAGGAGAAGTCTGGTAAACAGAGCGCTTCAGAACTGGTTTGGACTGGGCAAAGGCCCCTCTCCCCTCAGAGAACAAAGGATTTTGGGGTATAAATATTGGGACCCTGATCCCATGAAATTAGATCACTTTTGGACTACAAGAAGAAACCTTTACTGAGGAGAGGAACCTGAAGAAACTGAGGAGAGACTATTCCCAAGCTGAAGTGTTGCTTGGGGGATTGGCCTGCAGTGGTTGCCTTACTGCCAAAGGATGGAGAAAGGAACTTTGTGTACTTTCCTTTCAACTTGTGAAGAATCTCCAAGGGCTTGGAAAAGAGATTGCCTCCTGCTGAAGTCTCAGGGACAACAGACTTCAACCCCCAGCTCCCCAGAGTTCTTGTGGAAGGGCCTGCTGTTGTTTTGGCCCTTCTGAGGAACTGCATATCACAGGGAGCTGGAAGTGTGACTCAACGAGAAGAAACGTGTCGCCGTCGCTGTGCTTGCCGTCGCAAGTCCGAAGGAGGGTGTCGCCGCTGTAACTGCCGCACTGCACCGCATCGGAGAGAAGCGTGCCGCAACGAAGAGGAAGCATGTCGCCATCGCTGCTGCTGCAGTCGCAACTCCGAAGGAGGGTGATGCCGCTGTAGCTGTCGCATTGCACCGCATCAAGAGAAGAGTCTCGCAATGAGGTCGGAGCATGTCACCATCGCTATGCCTGCCGTCGCAACTCCGAAGGAGGGTGTTGTTGCTGGAACTGTCGCACTGCGCCGCATCGAAGAAGAGCACCTCGCATCCCCGAGAAGCGCGCCGCCATCAGAGCTGCTGCCGTCGCATCGTAGACGTTGTCGCTGTAGTTGTTGCATCGAGCGGAAGCTTCACGCATTGTGGGAGAAGAGTGTCGCCGCTGGAGCTGCTGATGTCGCATCGTCAGGGTGTCGCCGCTGCAGTCCACGCATTGAACCGAGAACTTCTCGCATCCCCGAGAAGCGTGCCGAATCTGGAAGATCTTCACGTCTTCTTTGTATCTGAACTTTGCCGCATTTCCCATCGCTGCAACATTGCTTGTCGTGGAAGCACAACGCAACCTAAGGTACATTGACGCAGAGTGTCGCATCTAAGAACTGAACTGAACTAAGCTTAAATCTACCATCTTAAAGTAATAGTATTGTGTATTTTTATCGTTTCTTGTCTTGTGGTAACTCTATATAAAGTCTACTTATTTTTTATATAAAACCTGTGTGGTGTCCATTTGTATTGTTGTCACTGGGTTACTGTATGTGGTCACAAATGCTTAACACACAACGCCTCTGAGATAAAGCCGATCTGCTCGTGACAAGCTGCCAAGGGGGTGAGCAGGGGTTATTTTAGGAGTGTAATCCCCTTATCCTGACTAGAGGCGAGGGTCCCTATTTGTCACAAGTACCTACCTGTGCCAACTAGAGACCCCCAAATCTAACAGGGGGTATGCACTGTATAGCATCGGATTAGTACTGGAGGCATATCCTTAGCAAAAGAAGGAAAATATACTTCAGGTACACTCTGCGTGATGCTCTGTGTAGTTGTATCACTTATTTATGTTCAGTTTTCAGAAGTGGACCTGTACACTGTACAAGGAACAACAAGAGAGATGGAGTATCTTTTTACAAAGAACCAAAGGAAAAACAATAAGCAACATATAGCAAGAAAAGAAACTAATCCGCCTCTCACTAAGCGCCAAAACAATGCAGGATTCGGCTGTTGGAATGATTGAAGGAAAAAGCTGTAGAAGTTGACACATATTTGCCAAATTCTTGATTAATCCATAATAATGATAAAGCAAGTTATAGAGCACCTGGTTACTCCATTCGGAGTGTTCCCGCGCTAAGTAGACAACTCAAGTGCAGACCCCAACATGACGTGCTTGACAGGCCCTAGATTTGCCTAAAGATCCAGGTCTTGAGTTTCTTGCAAAAAGCTGGTTCTAACTTTTCCTGTCACAGATCTAGAGGCATAGTTTCCATTATTTTGGAGCCAAAAAGATGAAAGAGCACCCTCCCACCTTAGACTTGTTAACACTGGGGATAACAGTGAGCAATGTTCCTGAGGACCTACGACTTCGCAGGTTTAGTAGAGCTTCACCAATGAATGTAATTTATCCTCAGAGTATATGAATTAAAATGTCCAAACCTTCCCGTGGTAGAAAAGAGATGGAGAGGGAAAAAACATGCCTTTGAACACCTACTTTCCAACCCTTGAGGTGAATTAATCAGTGCGGATTTCTCCAAATTTGTGATAGAGAAATTTGCACTCGTAAATGGATTTATGCTTGTCAGGAATACCTTTTTTAATTCCTGAAAAGAAAAGACAAATCCAGTCAGAAACTAATGTTTACTTTGAACTTAGCTTGTGAATAGACCCCGCTGTTTTAGCAGTACTTCAGACATTGGTTGGATGAACAGGCCATAGTATTGACTTAATTTTTGTCTCACAACAGCCAATATATTTTATCTGAAAACATTATTTTTTCAAGCTGTAAATGAAGACACAAGGAGCAGCAGACACAACACTTGTCTACCACTTGGGTAAGCTTAGTTACTACAAGTATGCATGTGGGTATATGTATCTGATTGTGTTTGTAAGTACAATTCTAGCTAAATGAAAACGGTCCTCTGTTTATAAGGAATGTTCCTGGATATAGATTAACATCGCTTTCTGAATTGCAGGCACACAGATTTCTTTGAAGAATGGGCTTTCAGCTCCTTGCAGAATTTTAATAGGGCAGGAGCAATTCTGAAGTTGATGTGAATGCTGTTATAGATATTAGGTGCATAGAAGAGACAAGCTTTATGGATTTTCTTTGCATATCTGGATCTCCAGTCTGATGGTGTAGTTGCGCCTGGTTTTACTGCTGGTCATGTGATGTGGCTTATCTAAATATGCCTATCAAACACCCTTAAACACAAAACCCGAGTATCCAAAATCCACAATTGTAGTTATCATCCATGAATATGTAGTGTACGATACAGCTTAACTCAGCACCTTGTGGTGCTGCTGTATAAAAGATCAAAAGGGTGTGAAGAACAGGGTGTCTGTAAAAAAATCCCTCTCCTCTATGTATAAAACACTGATGGCTTTTTTTGCAATGCAAATTACAGGAAAAAAAACAAAATAAAAAACTAGACTCTTCTTAGGAAGATTCATAACAGAATGATAACACAATGCCAAATGTGAAATAGAAACTGTTTGTGGAGAGTGAGATAAACAGAATAATGAGAGTGCTGTCATGCAGTCCATATAAAGGGTCACTCATTAAGTCATGTCAATAGAATCACTGTTAAAAACAAGATTTCTTAAAGGTGTGAAGAGAAGAAAATATGCCCGAAAGATCTCTCACAGCTCGTTTGAGGAAATGCAGGATACGCCCAGCTTGTATATGACAGTCATATACGGCTGGGTATTTTGTATATCTGGAATAATTGGATTTTTAGTTCTAGGCTCCACACAGCTCTAGCTGTCTATTTTCAGACCTATTGTTTCCAATGCATAGGCTTAGGTTCAGTCCATAGCTCATGGCCGGATGACTTTTGTTCTTTAATTCAGGAGGGTGGTTTTGAGTCAAAACCTTTCCTCCATATCCTTGTGTTTTCCCAATCCAGGAGCATTTTAGTCTCACAGTGTTCTAAAGGATGAGTTTTCACTCTCTTTTCACGTGTGCATTCAGCACTCCATGCATATGCATGCATTTCCTTGCTGTTTCTCCCTCTTATTTCTGTGTCCCACCCTTGTACATTCACTTTTCACTCCTCTGCCCCTATTCCACTCCCTGATGCTATCATTCCGACTTCCCATCCCTCTCCTCATTTTGCATACTTTTTTTCAATCTAATTTTCTTTTCTTTCTTCTTTCTTTTTTTCACACAAGGGCCCAACAAATGCAAATTCCACTGGGCTGCTCAGTTCCTTTTTTGCACTCAGGATTACTTTGTTTGCTTTAAATGTACTATTCTAACATGAGCATCACCATGTTAGAACAGTAAATTACAATGTCCTGCCTTGCATCAGTAAGCATGCACGCATCTGTCTTGACGCAAGCATATGCATGCATTACGACCCATGTGCACACATTGGAGGTCATCTTTCTTTCATAGAAAAATCTTTGTTAAACTGCTGTCTGCCTATAAAAGTGTCACAAAACCTTTTAGTGCCGAGATGGTTTTACCAACGCATATTTTCTTTTAAATCTTCTTGGTGATAGTATATTTGGGATACGTAGGGAAATATGCTTCACTGTCATTCCTTTCTCTAAATGGAGGTATAGAGGATATCATGAAGTAAATTGTAGCGAATGGCTACATAACTGTACAATAGGGATGACAGTATTTAGTTAAATTGCCACTGCTTTATAGTTCGATGTAAGGCATCACAGCAAGCATGATATTGAAAGCAAAGGCACACGATTCTTTAATGTACCCGAGCTGTTTTTATAACTTTATGATTTTTAGGGGATACAATAATACTTCCACATTCATAGATTGGAATGAGACCTTTGCTTGACAAATAGCCTAATACTAAGTGTAAGAGAGGCGTATTTATGAATATTGTGGTACCAGAAAATGTTTATTCTGAATTATCATTTGATAAATAAATAGTTCATAGAAATATATTTCATGCAGTAGTTTACTAAATGTATAAGAATTCCTAAGAATATATTTCATATAGTGATATTGTAGTGTAGTTCCTATATTCCCAATAGGCTCTGCGCATTGGAAAAACATAGGTCTCTATTGAATATGTTAGACTTAATTATGAATGCCAGCTAGCTCAGAGGTCACTAGAAACTTTCTCGAGTACACAAGAAGGGATTAGTTTCTGACAACCGCATAAACATGACAACTTTGCTCCCTCCAGAATAAGGAGTATACCTCCAGAGTCGCGGAAACAATAGATAACTATTTTACTCAGTCAATCGTACATGCTTAGTTTCACCAGAAGTGCAGAGAAACAGAGAGACAGGTGTTTTCAATAAAAGAGGTTATTTATTGAACAGTCATCTTTCTCATGCAAGAGAAGTGAGTTGCCACAATTGCAATACTTGTCATAAAGTAAAGTGCGTACAGTAAAAGGAGTATTATGAAATAATACTGTAAAAGCATGGTATGGTTTCTAAGCCATACGGTGTTTAAAATAGATAAAATATATACATTGATAAAATCATGACTAAACGTACTCAACTGGTGCTTCTAAGATACGCCTACCCCGGTGCACCTAACCTAAGCCTAGTACGTGGGAAGGAGTAAGTGAGCTGCAGTTTGAGTTAAGATAGTTTCTGCCAAGAATCTGAATCAAGAATTCTCTAAGGGTCTAATCAGCTCCGTACCTTGGTTATAGAATGAAGGAGGTCTTGTATCTCTCTCTCAGGACTCGATCTCCCAGCAACCCACAAGGGTGACAGGCAAACACTGGAGCTGGATTTCTCGGCAGGAGAAAAGACAGCGTCTCTCTCAGTGTGTCAATGGGAGGGTCGGCTTCCTTTGGCACTCGCTACAGCTGGGCGTCGGGCAAGTAGATAGCCGATCTGCTCCAAACCACCGTGTGTTTTGCTAGGGCAGATGCTGGTATATTTATATGTGGAAGGTGCCGAGTTTGACGTAAGGTTGGACATAAGGCATCACTAAGAACTCGCAGTTCTTTCAGGACTCCAGGAGTTCTAGGACAAATCAGTACAGAAGCAGGGGGAATTCCCGGGCTGCTGGAGGCTTGGTTTATTTAAGAACGCGTTGTGCTTTCTAGGAGTCTATGGGAGTAGCCTTGCCGTATTTGGACTGCTAAGCAATTTTAAACATATAACTATGCATGTGTTTTCCATCCCACCCCAAAATACATAAAATGCATTTGAAATGGTATATACACGAAATATGAGTATTATACTGTACGTTTTCAAGCAGTGGTATCATTCAGATAATGCATATATTGTACATTGGAATGTTGACTGAATGAATCACGAAAATTACATTCATGAATTGTCTCTTAATACAGAAGAGAAGGTCGAGACCATTTCATCACATATTTATATGACACTGTACATGTGCTAGAGGCTAAATCAAAATATTGTCTCTAGAGTTTTCAAAAATAGAAATCTTGTTCTCTAAGAATAGTTCTACTTTAAGCAGAGTATCATGTGCCAAAAGGTAAATATTTTGGGAACGGGGAAAAAATAATTTCGCTTTCAGGCAAAAAATAGTTCCACAGTTTTTTAGAAGTTCTGTTTATCAAAACTGAAGGTCGAATTAAGAGTTCAGGGAACGCTGAGTGCACGTGTTTTCAAAAGTTATTCTCGTTGTTAGGAGAGAACATTAACTCAGATAGGCTGTCAAAGAATTCGTCTACAACAGTAGGTGAAAGTTGGACCATGTCCGAAAAAGTAGAAATAGTGCATATGTGAGAAGCATTGCCGTCATCGGTGTCTAGATCAGCAATGGTCACAGAAGGTTGTACCTGTGTCCCGCTTTCATCTCGTACCTCACCGCCACCTAACCGTAATGGTGAGGTCTCAACGAATGCCGTCATCAGAATAGGTAGCCGCTGGGGACAACACGTTGCATGAGCCGTTACCGAACCAAGCAAAGTATCGATATCCATAGGTACTGCTGATGGTAGTGTGAGACAGACGTCCAACACGCATTCTTCTCCGCTGAGCAGGCATCGTAGAACAGGTAAGATGCAATCTTGCCAGATTGGTCCGAATGAAAGAAACCAGGTAGTATTCAGATCCCTTAGCCGAGCCAAGCCGAGGACTTTAGTAATCTGGTCTCGGTATCTCATTGCTAGGAACAATTCTTCCATGGTAGCCTGAGTTTTGTTTGTGGCTGGACTTGCCACATCAGAGCAGAAGGAACAAAAATAGGATTCCTGCTACGAGTCCCAAGATGAGAGGCAGGCCGCCGAACACAGAGTGCACGAAATTTGGGAAGATGCTCAGGACTACTTCAAAGGGTGCTAACAGTCCCGAAATAACCGTCTTAAATACATGTGCGATGCCACTGGTATCAGACATGTTTAAGATTTGACTTAACATTTCTACGAAATGCACGGGGCAATTTGTCGATATTAATGCATGTATCTCTGCTGCTGTCCTTGCAACTTGCAGATCATACGTTTCTCTAGACGAGGTTAAAGGCACAGTTGTTTGTAAAAGAATGGACTTCATTCTGCTTAAAGTATCAATTCGAATAGAAGAGATATTCAGAGAAGGCCATATCGTTGCCTCCTTGTCTGGTTTGCTGTTTGGATACAATACTTGCATACAGCAAGTGACCCTGGAAGTTACACTGACGAGATAGGCCCTTCCTGGTACCATGCCACAACAGCTGCGGTCACTTATTATAACGTAACTGCCGTTGGAAAGTTGTCTGAAAAAGGCTCTATTTGTGTAGTAGGGGTGCCGTGCAGGTGGCATGAAAGGTTATTTGATGAACCTTCGCAGGCTCCATGCAAGTTAATTCCTTGACACAGAAGTGTACCACTCAGTGAATTTTTACAGTTGTTACCACTAAGAAATACCTCTTTTTTCCCCCCACTGTAACATCTATGTGTATAAGGTAGATTCCAGGTTGACTTGATGTAACCTTTACCCAACCTTTCATACAAGCCTGCTGGTATGTGCTTTTGGCAATATTGAAACTGAAAAGTCGTTATCGGAATTGTAATTGTGCCATGTATTATCCATTCAATGACAGGTCTTTCGGAGACTGTCAATGGCAATCTTTCTAGTTTTTCAATGCTCAGCACCGTATAGTCTGCTCCTTTTTGTGCCAATGAAATTTGTTTATCAGTAAGGTTAAAGATAGATTGTGTTGATTAGACGCCATGGCACGTAGCCTGAACGGAGATTTTGTAACGTCCAGCCTAACTGTACAACAGAACGTAATTGGGACTGGCCATGTTGTAACATTAGCATATCCTGTTCTATTATATCAGTAGCAGATGATACAATGCTGTCCAGTAAATAAATTCCGGAGGACAGAGGCGTTAACCCATTGTCCACTACAGACAGTGATTTTTCCAAATTAATACGATCAATTTCTCGTATTTTTTCAGCAGTTTCAATTTGCGTTACTTTCCAAGCTTCGTTGTAAGCAGCGTATATACCGGCGTATATGAAACGTTTTTGACGCTGTTTGCGAGGTCCCAATAAGAAATCTCGCAAGTCAGCACCTTCTTTAAGTCAAGTGTTGCTTAATTTCAGGCATTGTGGATTTTGTAGCGCTTAGCGCGAATATCTCCAAAAGTTGGTAATAGGAGATAGCGATGTTAGCGACTGTTTCCAGTCGCTAACATCTTGGCATGCCCACTTTGCATGTAATTAGTGATAAATATAGGCTATCTCCTACTAGCTGTCGCTAACTGGTGTTAGCGACAGCTAGGTAAGAGGGAGATAATTTTATCTCCGCTTTCTTGGCTTTTAAAGCCAAAAAAGCGGAGATAAACCCCCTTGATAATATGCCCCATTATTTGTTCTGGGATCATGCAGGCTCTGAACAATGATTCTAAACCTTGTACCTGCCATTCTTTTGTACCCCAGACTGTTTTTGTCTCAAAGTTGTTTTTCCAAAATTCAAAACCTAATGTAGACCTTTTTTCATAAAATTTTGTAGAATATATCAATTTAGTATTTGTCAACATGTTTTTCATTCCTGTCTTATTTAAAATTTTAAAATAAAACGTTTCTGGATCATTGTTATTAAATCCTGAGAAGTATGGGAATTTCTCATAAAATGTTTTCGAGCTGCCTTTTGGCGGTGTTGGACAATGTTCCCATTGATTATAAGCAAAAACATTTCTAGGATTAGCGGATTTATGCAAATAGTGATGCCCATAATGATTAAAGCAATACATTTCTTCATAATCTGATGAACCTTCTAAATAATCATGTTCTGAAAATGTTGCTGACATTTCTAAATCTGACATCATATTATTAATATTTTCAAAGTCCCAATCATCAGAGAAAGTACTAGGTGATACAAAGTCACTTAATGAAACATTGAACTGATGTGGATATTTCAATAGTTCAACCGGGCCATAGATGTCGTAATCAGTAGCGTCCCATGCTACACCACCAGGTATAGGAATGGCTGTGATGTTTACTGATGTTAGTTCTCTTTTTTCAATGTGAGAAGATCTGTGAGGCTTTAGAACAAAGTTGATGTTGTGACTTTCTGTGTCCATTGTACTGTATTTTCCATCAATCATTCTTCCCAAGCTTAATACCAAAATGAGCCAGAGTAGGAGGAAAAGTATACCTAACACAATCCACAATTCAATCCATGGTGAAATCAGATATGTTTCTCCAAGTTGATGAAAGAGTTCAGTTATTTTTTCTTTGAAAGTTTTATTTGCTGGCTTTTCTTCATGTTCACTTGGATCTTCAGAAAAGTCATCGAAATTGATGAAGTAGCCAGATGCAGTTCTGTCAATTGTTGGAATTGCTTCAGAATTTTCATTAATCTTTGGATTTGTATAGTCAGAGGCTACATCATTGTAGATTGGTGTTTCTTGACGAACTGTTGCAATTTGGGTTTTAAGAGGCATAAGTTCCATGGCTTTGTTGCATAGGCCTTCTTTATTCACTGCAGGTTTATCAAAAGTGATTAGTCCCTCAGTTTGAACCTCTTGAATTGTAGCAAGGTTTGATCTTCTGCTACATCTTGGGAGCCCACTGGGCCTTCTACTTATTATTGGCCACATGATTGTGGTTTTACCAGGTCGATTGATACAACTCTGTCCTCCTTCTTACCAGCAAGGGGCGGTAGTACTACTGATCTTGTTCCGCTGATAGCTAAGACAGGTACTGCTTTTCTGTAAGAAGGCCCAAATTCCTTCATCACCGCGATCTTTTCTCTGACCAGATCCCCAATCTTTGGAATCCAGACAGGTCTTGCTGGGACAGGTGGTTTTTCTTCAGTGGCCGTTGGCTTTAGCTTTGTGTTTCTTAGACTTCTTCTTGTTTCATTTAAGTCCTGTAAAACAGCCAAACGATCTTTGATATCAAAGGTTTTTTGTTCCACCACTGAAGTCTGACTATCGAGGTCTTCGATTATCATTCTAGTACTAAACAAAAGTTAATACGGAGTGATTCCACCCAGAGAATGTCTTGGCAGAATATTAAGACTACGTTGGACACTGATTAGATGTTTGACCCACCCGTCACCCGAACCTAATACCCTCGCTGTTATAGATTGCTTTATATCACAGTTTTTTCTCTCCACTACCGCATTTCCCTTAGGATGGAATGGACTAGAGTACTGCAATGCAATGCCCAAGCTGGCCACGGCCTCCTTGTAAGCTCGAGAGCTAAACGCAGAACCCTGGTCAGAATGTAGCATGCCAATTGCGTATGTGCCGATAAAGACTCGCAAATCTTTTATAAAAGTTCTGGCGTCAGCCAAGCGCTAGGGCCACATCCAAATGAATCTCTTAATATTTATGGGATCGTATTTTTCCTTGTGGATGTCTGCGTGTAGATAGCCTAATGCTGTCTAATAGAGGTGTCTGGGCTGGTATCTGGTCCGGTTCACAACTGCGATCTTTATTGCAGTCCTGACAATCCTTTGCAAAGTTATAAATGTGCACGCTCATCCCCGGCCACCAGTATTGTGATTGCAATTCTATTAGAGATTTCAAGATCTCTTGGTGCCTCAGACCCATTCCCATGTGTGCTTCTTGAATCAAGTAAGCCCTCCGGTTCGTGTTTGGAATTAGTCTGTCCCCCACTCCAGGGATTTGAGCAAAAGGAACGGAGTTCGCAGCAATTATGTATGTATTGTTGAGTGGATAGTTGAGAGGTAATGACGCATAGTCGCCTTTTAATGAGGCTTTTACTGCCAGCATGGTTTCTCCATCTATTTGTTTTTTAGAACGCTTTTTTGTAGCTACAGGAAGCCGGTTGAACAGCTGCCGTTGTGGCTTTGTTAGCCAATGAATTCCCTGCAACGTGAACGCCATCACGTCGAAGACTCTGCGTATGTATCACGTGAGTCTTTCGTAGTTCTTTCTGTAAAAGAACTACTTGTTCCCATAGTTGTTAATGCTTTATTGTGACACCTGTCTCATCTTTGTAACCGTTTCCAATCCAGGTCTGCATTAAATTATTATAAGAATGGACGCAATAATACAAATCGCACACTATTAGTGTGGGGAATTCACGATCGGCATTCTCAAGCGCCATCTTTAAAGCTCGTAGTTCAGCTCGCTGAGCTGTACAGTTTCTGAGTGATTCAGTTTTAGTGACCATTGGTCTGAATTTACCTCTGCGCCAGCGACCTTTCACAATCGCGCATGCTGCATTGTAAACTTGTTTATCCACAACGTAGTGTTGTGCAGATACGTCTGTGTAGATTACACAGGTGTACTGTTCGAGAGGCAGAATTGCGATTGACAGAGGACATTCATGTTCGTATTCTAGATGTTCTAGCTTTTTCATTTTGGGATCAAATGCGTGTATCACGTCTGTTGCAGCAAGAGAATTTTCCCATTGTATCCATTTTGGATCTAATGCCATAGCATTTGGAATGCTCGGTCTTGTTACTGCCTCAAGGGCTGATACTGCTGTTAAAACAGATATGCTCTTCCCTTGTGCTAGGGCTCTTTCTTTTGCTACAGCAGTTTGGACCGCAGTCAGAATTTTTTCAGTAGAACTGAATTTCATTTCAGCTTGTGTGTACAAGTGTGATTTATAAGCTATTGGTACCGTTTCTCCCTCATTAGAGGTCAGGTACGTAAATCCGCATCTTCCTGGGATGACTCGGATAACAAGGTTGCGTTTGTTTGCGCGTGTTTGCAGTTTTGTTTTAGTTAACATGTCTGTTTGTATTGATCGTAAAATTTTTATGTGTTTCTGAGTCCAATTAATTGGTTTGAAATCAGGTTTTATTAATTTGTAGAGAGGTTTACCCCTCTCTGCGTAGTTTAGAATGTAAGTTCTTCCGAAATTCAGGAAACCTAGAATTGATAGTAAGTTTTTCAGCGTTTTTGGAGCGTGGAGTACTGCACACTTCTCTAAGAAGTTGTCTGCTAGGCTTTTGCCTTCACTTGATAACTCATATCCTAAAAATAGGACAGTGAGGTGGGCAATTCGTGACTTTTTAAAGTTGAACTTGTACCCTTCAGATTCGAACCCAAGTATTATGGTGTTCACTCTTTTCAAGTGTGTCTCCAGGTCATTGTCTGAAAGATAGATATCATTGACATAAGATAATGCCTCATCATTATACATTTGCAGTATTTTTGTTACCCTGGCTGAAAATAATCCTGGGCTGTTCTTGAATCCCTGGGGGAGACAACAGAATTGCCTATGGGCCCCCATACCTGAGAAAGCGGTCAAGTGCCTGCTTTCTGGTGCAATGTTTTGACAGAAGAAACCATTTGAAATATCTAATGTTGTTTTATATTTTTTGCGCACGATGTTATTCATTAGTTCTGCACTGTGTGAGTTTTGTACTGCAAATGTTTTGCAACAAGAGTTTAGGTGTCTGTAATCCAAAACTAGACGATATGAATCGTCCGGTTTGGAGACAGGAAAAAAAGGGTTGCTCATTTGTGAGGTGCATGTTTCAATCACCCCCTGGTATTCAAGTTTATATAAGATCTCCCTGACTTGTTTTTTAGCATCTTGCTTAACAGGATACTGCCTCTGTGCAGTAGGTTGATTTTTTGACTGAATTTTATGGTGAGGAGAATCCTCATCCCATCCTACATGATTTTTATATAATGCAGGGGCTTGGGCCACTGCCCATTTTCTAGCATATGTGTATTTTTTTATGAATTGGAATGTGATTTGAGAAGGCAGGCATAATCATTTCTTCGCCATGTGGGCACTCCCTGACAAACTCTGGTGGCCAGTCTTTCTCTGCTAGAAGGATATCATAGCCTTTAGAAAGATTCTCCCAAAAGAGACCTCTTATTTTCCTAGTTTTGTCCCCTTCTATACATAATGTTATTTCATATATTTGATGGGGTATGCTAACTCTGGTGTCTGCAGTTTCCACCTGAATGTAGTCATTCGTTTCTCCAGAAGATTCATCAGGATCTTGCGAGCTATGGTCACTTCTGCTGTGCTATTTAGCATTGTCTGGGCCTATTCTCCGTTCTTGAGTTGTGTCCTCAGAATCCTCGGCATGTTTTATTTTGATACTAGCTACCTTCTTTTTGGGAAATTGTAATTCTTTACTTTGATGAGCAGGTTCCTTGTCTTTGGACTTGACACGCTCTTCTTTATGTTCTGACCGTCCTCTTCTTTCCGATTTCTGTGAGGAAGTCTGAAAAGATCAAGAGGGACGTGTATCATTATCTTGATATCTGTCAGGTTTTCTTAAATTATCCCTATTTCTAAGGTATCTTTTTTCAGAGGGCTCCCGTTGTGGAGACCTGTCCCCTCGTCCTGGAGATCTATTTCTCCGTTGGGGAGACCTTCCTCTGTACTGAAACTGTTTTTCTCTGGTAGTGGTTTGTTTATTACCCTCCCACTTCTTTTTTGGAGTAATGAGATTATTCTTAATAAAGCTTTTTTCAGGATTTTCAGTTAGTTGTGGTTTTAGTGGTTTCCCACCCAAACTATCTCTACCTAATTCGTCATATGATTTTTCAATTATTCTGGCAAGTTCAAAAGGTTGTTCTGCTATATCTGTTTCTTTCAATTTTTGGGGGATCGCCACAGATGCTGCTTCTCCTTTTATGTTGGCTAATAGTATAGCCGAGACTTGCTTAAAGTCTTTCAGTAATTTCATACCTAGATTTAAAGCAGGCTCTGGACCGTATTCATTTTGAATCTGTCTTAGTACGTCTGGTATAACCGCCATAGACGGAGCATCATGTGTTTTTGTGTATATCGAAGCAAAGACTGTTCCCCAAGTGTCACAGTCCTCCACATGTGGTGCAATCGCCATTGGTAGACAGATTGTCAGAATTCTGTGTTTTTCATGAGGTGTAGTATCAGCAAATACTTCCTCTATTTGAATAATTTTTTGAGGTAACCAGAACGGAATTTGTTCTCGTTTTGCGGGTAATTTGCCAATGACTGATTGTATAGTCTGTGGTGCAATTTTATTTGTGTTCCCCATGTCAGGTGTTTGCTGTGGAATTCTTATTGCTAGTTGGACTGTTAAGGTCCGCATGACATATTGGACCAATTGTCTATGTATTTTAATTAGTTGTTTTAGCTGAACTAAAAGTTCTCCGTTTGACATTTTTTCAATGTCACGATGTGGTGTATAGCCGGCTAGAACCGGCCATGTGGCTCCTGGTCTACCTAGTGGACCGAGCCTGGTAATGTGATTTTGATGTTTTAGGGCGCCATTAAACCAGAGCTGATGCTCTTGGTAAGTTAGTGGAATTTCAACGTCATCGAAAGGGACGTATTCCTCTGGAGGTTCCTCTGTTTTGTAGTAGTGGAACTCGTGTGTCACAGCATTTGCTGCTGGAATATTTGTCCATGAATAGAACACCTCTGTCTGCTGATATTCATGGGCCTCTACCACAAATATGACTGTACCACCTTTTGATGATACTCCATTTTCTATAAGTTTTATAGTTATGGTTTTCCTTATGTAAATGTAAATGTACAGGAATTTGTGTAGCGCAAATCACCAAGCGGTTTCAAAGCGCTTGCTTAGGGAACCCGTCCTGGTATTCCCCTGTGAGATAACCCCGGCAGGGTATCCGCAAGGTGAAAGCCAGGCATCCCGCCGCGAGGGGCCGTTGTGGAGATTAAGCAAGCTATTGCCCAGAGTCGCAGAGTGTGAACCCGTGAATCGAGTAGGCACCGGAGCGAGAATTGTCGAGTCCATGGACATTTTAGGACTCAAGACCCCGCCGAGCCGGGAATTGAATCCTGGTCCCGGGCTGACCTCTGCTTCCAGGTCTGCCTCCTCTAACCAGTGAGCCACACTTCTCCATTTCTCTATTTGCCGGGATGATTATAGCATCCGGGTCATCTTGCCGGAGACTTGTGTCCTCCGCTAAAAGTTGAGCTGCCAAAGCATCTCTTTCGTCTTCACTTCCCATCATTTTACTGACTGAAAGGTTTCTGCAGAGCGAGTTTCAAGGAGACAAAGATTAGGTGCACAATATTTTGGAACACTGTATCCTTCAACGTTGACTAAACCAAAAACTAATACATAGGATTCTCGTCCTACTAAGTTTTGGCGGATATTTAACCTTTTACCCACTCCAGACGTCTATTGGAGTTTTTACGGGGAAAAAGGGGTCTGTGTGAAAAGCACAACTGAGTTATTCTAGTATCTAGCGTTAAATTATCGCCTTACCAAACATTGGGCGCCATGTAGTGTAGTTCCTATATTCCCAATAGGCTCTGCGCATTGGAATAACATAAACAAAAGTTTAGACGTAGGACTTTGGTCGACTAGGTCCCTACTGATTATGTTAGACTTAATTATGAATGCCGGCTAGCTCAGAGGTCACTAGAAACGTTCTCGAGTACACAAGAAGGGATTCGTTTCTGACAACCGCATAAACATGACAACTTTGCTCCCTCCAGAATAAGGAGTATACCTCTAGAGTCGCGGAAACAATAGATAACTATTTTGCTCAGTCAATCGTGCATGCTTAGTTTCACCAGAAGTGTAGAGAAACAGAGAGACGGGTGTTTTCAATAAAAGAGGTTATTTATTGAACAGTCTTCTTTCTCATGCAAGAGAAGTGAGTTGCCACAATTGCAATACTTGTCATAAAGTAAAGTGCGTACAGTAAAAGGAGTATTATGAAATAATACTGTAAAAGCATGGTATGGTTTCTATACGGTGTTTAAAATAGATAAAATATATACATTGATAAAATCATGACTAAACGTACTCAACTGGTGCTTCTAAAATACGCCTACCCCGGTGTACCTAACCTAAGCCTAGTACGTGGGAAGGAGTAAGTGAGCTGCAGTTTGAATTAAGATAGTTTCTCCAAGAATCTGAATCAAGAATTCTCTAAGGGTCTAATCAGCTCCGTACCTTGGTTATAGAATGAAGGAGGTCTTGTATCTCTCTCTCAGGACTCGATCTCCAAGCAACCCGCAAGGGTGACAGGGAAACACTGGAGCTGGATTTCTCGGCAGGAGAAAAGACAGCGTCTCTCTCAGTGCGTCAATGGGAGGGTCGGCTTCCTTCAGCACTCGCTACAGCAGGGCGTCGGGCAAGTAGATAGCCGATCTGCTCCAAACCAACGTGTGTTTTGCTAGGGCAGATGCTGGTATATTTATACGTGGAAGGTGCCGAGTTTGACGTAAGGTTGGACATAAGACGTCACTAAGAACTCGCAGTTATTTCAGGACTCCAGGAGTTCTAGGACAAATCAATACAGAAGCAGGGGGAATTACCAGGCTGCTCGAGGCTTGGTTTGTTTAAGAACGCATTGTGCTTTCTCGGAGTCTATGGGAGTAGCCTTGCTGTATTTGGACTGCATTGGCTATGACTTAATATGGGTATGATTCTTATGCCTTTATAAGGATATGATTTTATATAACCACATAAGGGCTTAATTCTGGAATATTTAAATAGGGTCCTAGATACGTTTACAACAATATACCTTAAAGTATACAATTCATGATCATATATTTCATGCATTAACATATACAATTCACTTAAATCTAAATGAAGACAGTAGTCTAGTGGTTCAGATTCTGACTTGGAATCTGAACATCTGGGTTCCAATCTCAACTTTTACAGTAATAAAATCAAGTGACTCTTAGCAAATCAACCCTAGGTCCAGGTTTAGTAATTTTTCATGCAGCACAGCCCATCACCTATATTTGCTGTGCTGTGTAGCACAAAGGAGAAGGCACAATGCAGAGACATATTTACTAAGGGCTTCATTACGATGGCAGAGGGATTGCCACAGACAGGCTGTCGGCGGCGGTCCCTCCGCCATCATAATAGGGATGTCTGCCTGCCAGATTAAAATGGCGGGCGGATTTGTGGCGTTCTCAAAGACAGACCGTCGTGGTCCCGACGGGCTGATGTTATCCGACCACCCGTCCGACCTCCATGTAGTCCCTGAATGGACAGCAGTCAACCTGCTGAGAAACGGCTGGTGGAAACGTATTTGGGAGCTCAAATCGGACCCCCCCTTACCCACTGGTCCTGGCACATGGCCCCTGGGGGGTACCTATGGTGCTGCCCTACATATCCCGCATACACCCCATGGTGCCTACCACGTAGTGCAGGGATACGTCAACACCCTATTTTTTGTATTGCGGCGGCGGCTGCTGACCACATCCCTGCCGCTACACAAAATATAGGGAATGCGACCGCCGTGGTGTCGGTCACATCGTAATACGATATGTGAGTAGGCCGCCTCATAGGTGGTCGGTCCCCATTCCGCGACAAAGGCAGATGGACTGTAGTCCATCTGCCATCATAATCAGGCCCTAAGTTTGGTCTAAATCTGCTGTTCTCACTTGCGGACACAAGCAGGATGCTTTTCAAGATGCAAAAAAGGCCTGCTATTAAAGAGAGTCAATAATTTTTCAATCGTGGGGCAGGCTTCTGACGTGAAGATATCTAACCCCAGCCAATCTCTGGCAACATGTCCAGTTTACTCCAGTTCCAGAACCCCCAATTCAAAAAGTCTTAAAAAAGAACTGCAGTCAGTCATTCCGCAAATATATATCCTACCCCACAACATGGGAGTGAAGAACACTTACAATAAATAAGTGCAAGAGTAAGTGGACACCTCACGTACGCAACACCAGGGAGGCTACCGGCAGGTTCTCACCAGTATGCCCACGTATATCATCATCGGTTGCCCACTCACTGACAAAACAGAATAGTGTCCAGTAAAGAGACAAAAGAGCACAAAAAAAAGAAGAGTTAACTGTCCAAAAACAAAGAACCCCGTGATTTACAAAGAACCATGTGTTCCATACAGTTAAAATTGAGATAAGACTACAGTTGGATTGCCCTCTTTATTCGCAGTCATGAGCTTACTCTGGTTAACAGCACTGCATGGTGCTAACCTTTTCAAAGAAGGCCAACAAGTTTCAATGCCATTGCTTGTGTCGTGGCAAATGTGTAAGGTTCATTTATTCGCTTCACTGGACAATAAATGTTACGATGCTGATAGGCTGATAAAACAAGCAGAACAGCAGTTCTATATTATTAAAATCTGACCAACCAGATACAGTACCAGTCAAACATAATGTACATCGCTCAGTAATAAATTTATGTAGTATATATTTAGCAGGTGTAGGCTGAGGGCATTCGTACCATCCTCCATCATATTTCATCGTCACATATATGCTTCATGTAATATGTAACCATCATCTGACTGGAGTGCGTAATTTCTATGTTGGTGTCAAAGTGCATCTACTGTCACCTTTTTCATGCTAGAGGTTTAATATCCTCTACATTCATCTCTCTCATTATGCCCGAATCAATGCACACACACCAAAGCATTATGTGTCTGCATCTTCAAGGTTGCATTTTAACTTAAAACACACTCATGTGACATTTCCATATAGCGTTTTGCTAGTACTCTGGCTACCTAAAGCATGCCCCCCTCGCCTCTGTGTAATGACACGTGCCAACTGGCCTCACTAAAGACTAAGCAGTGCATGCCATACATTCTCAAAATGCCAACTTATCCAGTGCTTGTCGCTCAAAGTCATCCGGACACAGCCACTGAAATAATATTGCTGCTACCGGATCACACAGAGCCTGCACCCACACTCTTACCGCAATCACATCGGTTAGGAGCAGCGTCGCATCCCTGCTTGAGAGTACGCCAACATTGGAGATTTTTCAACTAGAGTCTAGTGCGCGTGCTCACTGCATGCAGCCCACTTGATTGCCTTGTATTGTGCAAACCGAACGATTACTCCTCATCATCGCGGCAGCCTTTTTAAAACATGCAAGTCCTCATATGAGTTCATTCATTTCATGGGCTATATTACCAGCTACGCTGTATTACTTCTGCTAGTAACCTATTCATGCATATATTCTAGTCTTTATGACAATCAAATATTGTGGAAGGAAATATTTATTTATGTTACATGTTATGTATTATTTAACCGTGTTCCTCACACTAATGATTTGTTTACCCTGAGATGTATGTCTCTCATGACTGCATCATTACTTTATGTCCGCTCTTGGAATTTCATGTCCCATCATGTAAAAGGTTTCTTACAGAGTACTTAAATCAATGATATCCTTTTCTTTTCATTCCAAGCTCATATCCACAAGTCTGCACCCAATTTAATACGGAGATCATTTGTAGAGCTCTACTGTCTGCTGACTTTATTCCACTCACTGTGGTCATTTAATCCTGATTGGTCCACTTTCTCAGAGAAAATCCAACAAACTTCTTTTACTGCCAATACTCTTTCTACATAGTCACTGCCAGCTATTGCCCTTTCTAAGACAACCCATTTTAGTGCTCAGAGATCATGTTTTTGTTCTTAGAAGTGCTCCACCAAGCGTGTGGTCAGTTTGCCTGTTTTAATAGTGCTCAGATGCTCTTGGATCCGAACCTTGACTTTGCGGGTCGTTAAACCGATATATTGTAGCCCGCACTGACATGTGAGTCTGTATATTACGTATGCTGTGTTACAGATAGAGAACTTATTTAAATGCCACGTTTTGCCACTCTTCAGCTGAACACTGTTAGTTTTCTCTGTCAGCTCACATACAGAACAACGACCACAAGGGTCGTGTGTGCACCAATTTCTCTGGGTTGTGGCATTTTAAAATCGGCAGTGGACAGCTAAAGGGTCAACCGTCACGACAACTGGCAAACAGTCACCTGATTCTCTAACATTCCTTTCTAATAGGGCCTCACGGGGTGTATTGCGGGCTCTTTTACGTGCTCTGTTAACTATCTTCTTAGGATAGGCTCTTTGCATCAATTTGTTTGCCAGGTCTTCAGATTGCTGAGAAAAGGTCTCTATGGTGGAACAATTTCGTCGATATCTTAGAAACTGGCCTACGGGCAAATTATCCCGCAGGGCTCTAGGATGAAATGACTGGTAATGTAGTAACAAGTTCCTATCCGTTCCTTTCTAGTGGACTACAGTACTCAGTTTGTTTCCTGCACTGTAATGTCCAAATCCAGGTAGACTGCATGTTCAGTACTTTTCGTCCAGATAAATCATAAACAGGTATTGAGACTGTTCAACCAATTCAAAAATTCAAGGAGAATGTTTTCTTCTCCACTCCATATGCACAGCACATCATCAATATACCTCTTTCAGAGACCAATGTGTCTCTGGAAGGGGTTTGACGGATGGTACAGAAAGTGCTCCTCAAACTGGCCCACATAAATGCAGGCCAGACTGGGCGCAAAAGTTGCGCCCATTGATGTACCGGACACTTGCAAGTACAAATCATTTTTATAACAAAAATAATTGTGTGTCAGAGCAAGTTCTATGCATTGGAGCATGAAGGATTGGGGGTGTCATAGAACCATTCTTGCTCACCCAGGGCACGTGCTGCTGCCAGCAGCATTGCCTCCTTGGGTATACTAGTGTACAATGACTCAATGTCTATTGTAACTAGGAATTTTTGTGTAGAGTCAAATTCTAAATCATTCAGAATGTTAAGGATATCGGTAGTATCCTGCAAAAAGAAGTCCGCAAATTGGGACAACGGTTCATGGATAGATGAAATCCCCGGTACATGGACCCCCGGGGACGCCGTTGTGCTTTGTGCACCTTAGGCAATATATAAAAAGCGGAGTTCTGGGCTTAGTGTTGACTAAGAAATCAGCCTCCTTACTTGTAATCCATTTCATACTCCTGGCCCCTGCCACCATCTTGGTGATGAGATCTTGAAGTTCATTCAGGGGATCTCTAGGAAGAGGGTGGTAGTTCTTACGTTCACCCAACAACCTCAAAACCTCAGTGCACCAGGTATGTCCAGACGTGGGGCCTGGGCTCACTGGTGAATAAGTCGAGATGAGATGCACACCTTTGTACTCCTTTCTTATGTACTCAGCAATTTCTACTTTGTTGGCGTGCTCGCACATTTTGCGCTCCACCCACTTGCGCTGCAATTAAATATGAACACAAGGTCACCACTTTTCGGTTCCCATTTGGCTGCACAACCTATTTAAATGAGTCCAATGAATTAAACTCATCATTAACTCTTCATTGATTCCACTTTTTTATCCAATAATAATCATCTATTTATTCATCTGGTTTTCTTCAATCCATTTTACTCATTCTCATTTCCTCTCTCTTCATAAAAATGCAGGAGAATGACTGTTTCCACATATCACGCTTTTTTTAGCCACTGGAATCAAGCTATCATGGCTGAAGAGGGGCAAAACCCCAAAACCGGTCCTAGGATGCTTGTTTCCTGTCCAGGGAGGACCTGGCTTGGCAGTTCGGGCTGGACTGTTCCATAAGGCACAGGGTCAAGACTGATTTGCACAAGGCCAGGCCTAAACTGGGGTGGCATGGTAAGCAAAATAATGATGGGTTTAACCCAGATCTTTTGATGGGGGGGGTGAATGTTTTGATTTGTTCTGCATTCTGTCCATCAATTGCGTGGCTTTTGCTCTCTCACCCTAAGTGTGCCAGGTATACCCAGACGTGGGTCCTGGGCTCACTGTGCCACTGGAATCAAGCTATCCTAGCTGAAGAGGGGTGAATCCCCAAAACCGGTCCTAGGATTTTTGTTTCTGGTCCAGAGAAGACCTGGCTTGGCAGTTCAGGCTGGACTGTTCCCATGAGGCACAGGGTCAAGAGTGATTGGCATCCTGCCAGGTCTAAACCGGGGGTGGCATGGTGAGCAAGGAATGATGGATTTAACCCAGATCTCTTGACTGGGGGTGAATGTTTTGATTTGGTCTGCTTTCTGTTCATCAATTTTGTGTCTTTTGCATCCATTCTGTGGGCTTACAGCCCGCCCATTGCCTTTTTATTCATCCATCCGATTGTCCTTCAAATATGCTTGTTTGCTAGTGGTTAATCCTTCCTCTTAGTCTCTCCTTTTTAGGCCGAGCCTAGGCAGTGCGCATGTGCTGTCTGCAAGACCTTTTATATTCAACAAAACCACTTTATTCCCGCCTGCTACTTACCATTTGTTCACTCCTCTGTAGCTCTTCTTTGCTGCATCCTAAGTCATTCACTCAGCCGATACCTCACTTCTGGTGAAGGCTAAGGAGCAGCGGTCGAGCACAGTCTCTTTACCCTTACTTTATTTTTCTGTTGTTTAGCAAACTTGTTTTTTTTACATCTGCTTTAATGGTTGTCATTCTTTCCGCCCTCCCACCACCCTCCGAAACAAATGCAGCATTTCCCTTAAACAGACAGCGTACCCATTGCTGCTTCCTTCTGCCCAATGACACAAATGGAGCGGAGTGCAAACATCAAGGTACGCCTGAATTTACCAAGGGCATACTGCATACTCCTCTCTACCCAATGGCATGAGACACCACCACTAAACATCTGCTGTGAGTCACAGTGGCAGGTCTACTAGCTTATTCTATTCCCTCCCTCCTCACAAAGAAGTGCCTGTGTTAGGGTCAAAATCTTCAGCCCCCCCGCCCCCACACACTTCTACCATCAGGTGGCACTGCGGTACCCTACAGTCGCTATTGTATCCTCTGTAGAAACAGCTGTAGTCAACTGGATCTGGAGGTATTTCTCCACTGGCTGGCCCTCCATACACAATAAAACTAGAAAGCGGACTTATACAGTAACCAGCAAATTACGTGGGTGTGTTATAAAAGCAAAGTCTCTCATAAATCCTTAAAAACCAGTGCTACATGTGCACCACAAATTATGCAAAAAATATTAATTTTAGTTTTGGTAATATGGTAATCTTATTGACAATTTAACTACATGCAGTTTTAAAAACCAATAATGCCATCTCTTTCAAGGAAGTTCCTAAAAAATAATGAACAAAAATATCTCCAGTGTAGGGCAAAATATTCCTCACGTTCTGAATACAATGCAAAGCAGTACTACATTTAGCTTTTTCGCCTTCGGCGGGGTCTTCTGAGTATTTAAGTGGTTTCTGTTCAAGATGGCCGCGCTTCTCCATAGACTTATGTGCCCATGTCTGTCGGGTCACCTAGGCATAGTCAGACGCACGTTGTATACAGTAATACCCACATTTGCCCACGTTGTCAGATTAACAGGATGAAGGTGAAGGTGAAGGTGCTGTGCCAAAATCCAGCTGATTATATCAGGGAGACAACATCTATGCTGAGCTTAATGTGTCACCGCACTGGTGTTTTGCAGCTTTTGTCATTAATTCCAAATAAATAATATGAAGTTATTTTCTCTGCTGCTTTCGTGTAGTGTTAGCTTCAATAATATATTCAGTCAATGGATTGGGGTATTGTCAGAGAGTCACACAAACCCCTCATCGCAGCGATACATATCTTTCTTTTCTTTGACACTCTCATAGGCCCTTATTTGCCATTACTTATTCCAAAGGAGCAGCATAAATCGCTTCACCATCTCTATATGGAATTAATTTCTATTCCACATTCCTCAATGCGAAGGAGCAGCAGCAATAGTTTTAGCTTTTTCCCCGCAAATATCCCTCCTACAGAATTTCCCTTTGTCCCTGACAGACTCCCCTTCTTTTCCACACATCATCTCCGACTTATTTCTCTCCTTCCCTTCGACTATTTTCTTTCTTTCCATGCAACTTTTACTCATTTTCTCATCTTGCAGCAATTTTTGTCCTCTCCATTTCCTCCCCCCTTTCAATTAGATTTCATTTCATGTGCTGTCAACGAAAGCTAGTGTAAATAAAAACAAGCCTTGGCAAAACCAGTAGGGTTTGTCTATGCGAGATCTATTGGGTTTGTCATTAGTTTGTTTTTTACAAGTTGCACAGTAGCGCATTCAGCTGTGCAATCTGGCTTGAAATAACAAACATTTGCAATGCAATAGGCCTCACAAAGTTTGAGCTATTGGCGTTGCATTATTATTAGCAACTCCAATAGCTCAAACTTTCAGTAAGGCGGGACTTATTGCATTGCAAATGCTTGTTGTGTTTTGTTTCCTCCCACAGGAATCCGCCCAATTACTGGTATCTTTAGGCTTCTGTGATTATGAGTTCATTTTGGGGGACTATTTTTTTTGTTTCCTGCTCATGTTTGCCATTGGCTTGTTTTTGTTGTGTTCTTCATCCTTTACGTCGTAAAGTCAGCATGTACTTGTGATTTGTTTTATAAATTCCTCAGGCAACCCCGAAAGCTGCTTTCTTGTCACATTTGCTGAGCATTCCCATCCGACCTCACTGCTGGAACTGGCTCTCTGAACATGCACATCTCTCGGGAGGACTCTGCTTACCATTGCCTGCCTCGCTGTTTTTCTTACTACAATCAAATTCTTATGGTTTACTGCATGGATTGTGCTCCCTGTTTTTAACCCCTCCCACGCTTTTGACGGAACCGCTCCGTCACGCCCCTCGGGTGGGTTGTGCTGGTGACGGAGCGGTACCGTCACGGCCCGCTCGCCGCGCCTGCGTGGCGCGTTCTATTGAGCGGGCGGGGCCGTGACGGAACCGCTCCGTCACAAGCACAGCCCACCCGAGGGGCGTGACGGAGCAGTTCCATCACAAACATCCCAAACCAATTGTAGGTTTTTCGGTATGTTGTGAATAAAAACAACTTACCTGTTGAAATGTAATGCTTGTATATTGATTACTTTAACTTTCTATGATTCTATCCCTTTTCCCAGTCTGGGACCCCTCTATCTTTAACGTAAATCCAGAGAATCATGTCAGCAGAGCTGCTGTAGAGCCAGAGAACCAGGTTAGCAGAGCCAGTGTAAATCCAGAGAACCAGGTCAGCAGAGCTGCTCCAGAGCAAGAGAACCAGGTCAACCGAGCTGCTGTAGAGCCAGAAATCCAGGTCAGTAGAGCTTCTTTAGAGCCAGAGAACCAGGTCAGCAGGGTCGTTGTAGAGCCAGAGAATCAGGTCAGCAGAGCTGCTGTAGAGCCAAAGAACCAGGTCAGCAGAGCCATTGTAGAGCCAGAGAACCAGGTTAGCAGAGCCGTTGTAGAGCCAGAGAACCAGGTCAGCAGCGCTGCTTTAGAGCCAAAGGACCAGGTCAGCAGAGCTGCTATACAGCCTGAGAACCAGGTCAGCAGAGTTGTTGTAGAGCCAGAGAACCAGATCAGCAGAGCTTCTGTAGAGCCAGAGAACCAGGTCAGCACAGCCGCTCTAAAGTCAGAGAACCAGGTCAGCAGTGCTGCTTTAGAGCCAGAGAACCAGGTCCACGGAGCTGCTGTAGAGTCAGAGAACCAGGTCAGCAGCGCTGCTTTAGAGCCAGAGAACCAAGCCAGCAGAGCTGATATAGAGCCAGAGAGCCAGGTCAGCAGAGCCGTTGTAGAGCCAGAGAAACAGGTCAGCAGAGCTGCTCTAGAGCAAGAGAAGCAGGTCAGCAGAGCCGCTGTAGAGCCAGAAAACCAGGTCATCAGAACCGGTCTAGAGCCAGTGAACCAGGTCAGTAGAGCTGCTTTAGAGCCAGAGAACCAGGCCAACAGAGCTGCTCTAGAGGCAGAGAACCAGGTCAGCAGAGCTGCTTTAGAGGGAGAGAACCAGGTCAGCAGAGTTGCTTTAGAGCCAGAGAACCAAGTCAGCAGAGCTGCCGCAGAGCCAGAGAACCAGGTCAGCAGAGCTGCTCTAGAGCCAGAGAACCAGGTCAGCAGAGCTGCTGTAGAGCCAGACCAGAGAAATCAGGTCAGTAGAGCTGCTTTAGAGGGAAAGAACCAGGTCAGCATAGCTGCTCATGAGCCAGAAAACCAGGTCAGCAGAGCTACTTTAGAGTTAGAGAACCAGGTCAGCAGAGCTACTCTAGAGCCTGAGAAACAGGTAAGCAGAGCTGTTGTAGAGCCAGAGAACCAGTTTAGCAGAGCTGCTGTAGAGCCAGAGAACCAGGTCAGCAGTGCTGCTTTAGAGCCAGAGATTCAGGTCAACAGAGCCGCTGTAGAGTCTGAGAACCAGGTCAGCAGTGCTGCTTTAGAGCCAGAGAACCAGGCCAGCAGAGCTGCTCTAAAGCCAGAGAACCAGGTCAGCAGAGCTGTTGTAGAGCCAGAGAACCAGGTCAGCAGAGCTGCTCTAGAGCAAGAGAAGCAGGTCAGCAGAGCCGCTGTAGAGCCATAAAACCAGGTCATCAGAGCCGCTCTAGAGCCAGAGAACCAGGTCAGCAGAGCTGCTTTAGAGCCAGAGAACCAGGTCAGCAGAGCTGCTTTAGAGCCAGAGAACCAGGCCAGCAGAGATGCTGTAGAGCCATAAAACCAGGTCATCAGAGCCGCTCTAGAGCCAGAGAACCAGGTCAGCAGAGCTGCTTTAGAGCCAGAGAACCAGGTCAGCAGAGATGCTGTAGAGCCAGAGAACCAGGTCAGCAGAGCCGTTGTAGAGCCAGACACCCAGGTCAGCAGAGCTGCTCTAGAGCCAGAGAACCAGGTCAGCAGAGCTGTTGTAGAGCCAGAGAACCAGATCAGCAGAGCTGCTGTAGAGCCAGAGAACTAGGTCAGCAGAGCCATTGTAGAGCCAGAGAACCAGGTCAGCAGAGTCACTGTAGAGCCAGAGAACCAGGTCAGCAGAGACGCTGTAGAGCCAGAGAACCAGCTGAGCTGTTGTAGAGCCAGAGAACCAGGTCAGCAGAGTCGCTGTAGAGCCAGAGAACCAGGTCAGCAGAGCTGCTGTAGAGCCAGAGAACCAGGTCAGCAGAGCTGCTTTAGAGCCAAAGAACCAGGTCAGCGAAGCTGATCTAGAGCCAGAGAACCAGGTCAGCAGAGCTGCTTTAGAGCCAGAGAACCAGGTCAACAGAGCTGCTCTGGAGCCAGAGTCACAAGGTCATAGGTCAAGCGCTGTCATCCCAGGTGGGTTTGTAAAGCTGCCACATGGAAGAAGCACATATACAACCGGAACAGCTGAGCAGGGGCACTTTCACACTTCTGTGAAAGTGCCATTGTGTTGTAAAGCCAGCAAACTCTGTTTAAATGACTCCCTTTCATCTTGGCCCACAGCCATGTAAATGGGTCATTTGCACACCTCCGTGAAAAGCATGGAGTTTCCCCAGCAGTAAGATTTTTTTGCAGGTTTAAAGGCAAATTGTGAAAGAGTATTTTGTGTTTCTCTCACAGCAGTGAACATATGCTAACGTCCCCACTCCCTGCTGACATTCGAGGAGATGATTCCCATTTTAAGTCTATGGGTCCGGTCAGCATGTATAGAATTAGCCTTTTTCTGATGTTATTGTTTTTCATTTGCGTCTGTATAACAGATTAAACACTGTTACAGCAAATAGCTTTGCATCAAAGAATGCTTGTTTTTCTTTCTTTTTTTTTACTTTAATGAGCGCGGGCCGTCTTCATGGACAACGTGCTATGCAAAGCAATAGGTGTTGCTTTTGGTATTGTAAATAAAAATGGCAAAAGGCATTGCCATTTACAATGCCAATAGCTCCAAAACTCGCAGTTGCGAAACCTATTGCATTGTAAATGCTTGCCTGACGGGCTGCAGCACTGTAATTAATCGGGACTCCTTGGCAGAGCTGCAGTAGTTTAAAGGGGCTGTGCCCACACCTCTCTGCTGCTGGATCCCCTGTACTTCATTGAGTATTACTGAAGCTTCCACATTGGTTAAGTGTTGTGCTCGTACAAGCTAAAATAATCTGTTCCTATTTGTTATTCATAGCGCTTGCTGCCACAGTTCGGCGACTTCGTATCGCTTGAGGAAAGAAGGGGTGCTAGCTCATAACCTCTCTGAGCAAGCATGTCACGTGGGCCAGCCGTGCCAGTATTTTTAGCTAACACTGGGATTTAAGGGGGCATACTTAGGACGAGCAAACCAAAACTGCAAGCCTCAAATCCAAATTTTCTTTTGGCTAAAAAGCCAGGACTGTTCGAACGTGTCACATAAACCTGTCGCAGAAGTGTGATTACTTGCAGCACGCTATCCAAACTCATTCTGAACCTGGGAGTGTGGCTCAGCTATTGAAAAATATTACAAAATCAGGCTAAAGTGCAAGTTAAAAGCAGTGTGTAGTAATTGCGTAGCTCTTCATTCCTTGGTGGCACAGCACTCAGGAAAATGTACTGCATGATTACACTACACACTTACAAGGTCCAAAAGGAGAGACCTATTGGCTATGCCAATGCTTGATTACAACTGCTTTCAGTAGGTGTTAGTTTTTGACACAAAGCCCACTGTGGATATCTTTGTAGATCTGGTGCTTGTCAAAACTTATGACTATTTGCATAGATCCAACCCAGTGATGCATAGTAACGAGCCCTTGTAAAATACCTTTGAAGCTGGATAGTAAATATCACATGAAACTTTGTATTGCTTTGCACCAGTGTAAATCCTTAGTAAATTAGGTTTGAGTGCCTACAAATGATTGTGATTGGGTAGAGCAAACTTTATAACATCTTAAAATAGATTACTAGTTTGGTGGTCCTGACTGCTGTATTATGACTACACCGCCAGGCTGGCGGTGTGTCAGTGGTGCCACTGTGGCGGCATGCTTCGGCTCATTGAAAGAGCCTGAAGCATATGCTGGTTCTGTGGGATCGTCGTGCACTGTGTACCATGCACCATGTCGTGTACGCATTACATTGCAAGCTGAAGGGAGCACAACATGTACCCCCATGCACAACTCCCCATGGGCAAATTTGCCCTGGGGCCGTTTCAGGGCCCCTTTCTTGCCTTTCCACCAACCAAAGGTAGGTCGTGATCAGTAGTGGTCGGGAGTAGGAGTTACTGCAGGGCGGTGATGTGGGCAGGGGGAGGGGCAGGGTGGGGTGTAGTAATGTATGGATTACGGAGTTTTACAGGTACGTAAACATTTAAATAAATAAAACAAATTTCGTTGCGCGCACTGCATCACATTTGGTGATGTCTTCACATCTAACATGGGTTTCGATTGGAATTCCGTAGAGCATATTATCAAGCCCATTATCGCTGCAGTTTTCTGCCGATAAAGCGGCGATAATTTTATCGCTTGGCTTGATAATATGCCCCAACATTGTTTTATAGTATTACACATACATGGTTTTTTGCAGTGCACTAATATTGCATATTAGTATTACACATACTAGGGTATTCGTAATTTCGAGTTGCAGGATTAATAAATAATGCCATAGTGGCCCTGTGGAATGGAAACGAATATGTGGAAAATGGAGACCTATTCTGCATGTATTTCTGAAATTCCGGGCCTTTTCCAAAGACAAAATCCTCCAGGATTAGCAACAGGATTTATCCTCGGAGGCCAGTACAGATTTACAGTAATGCCAAGGATTTCATATATTACCGATTTGGGGAGAAACTGCCGAAATCAGTTTTAAAAGGCCACTCATAAAGAGGATGTAATGAGGCAGTCTCTGCCCGAGGGAGCCATAAAGAGAGCTGCTAATGAGGCAGGTCCTCGCTATGCCAGTGAAAATATAACCTTCCATGCACAATTCCACTTCAAAAGTAATTTTTTTTCACTTGGGATCGTCCACTTTTAAACCCGAAGGGTATGTAACATAGCACAAAAGTTTCCCATGTCCAAGTGTACCCACAATGGCAGTTCCATTCTCATGCCCTGCTGTGAACTGGATACCGAATGGTGATTCATTTTCCTGAACCAACTGTTAAGGAAAATAAAATGCACATCAAACGAGATTTCCATCTGGATATGTTGCACATTAATTGCCTTTGTACTATTGCCCTGAGTAATGCATTTAGCGCTGTTTTCTTTCCCGATGGTGACGTATGTGCTTCTCTAGCCATTATCTGCATCGTCATAGAGTAACAGTGCCCCACCTTGCCTTTCATGACCGAGATGATACTAGTATCAGCCTGGTTTAGATGGAGCTTAAAATATTCTGGCTGTGCTTAACAAAACAATAAAGTTAACATAAAATGAAATTCAATATCAAGTTTCAACAAAGGAGACCTTGGGGCAGATTTACAAGCCCCGTAGGCCACTTTTGCATCGCCGTTGCGTCACTTCTGTGACGCAACGGCGGCGTAAAGCCAGCGCCATGCTGCTGGGTATTTACAACGTGAGACATCTAGGGAGATGCGTCATGTTGTAAAGCACTGCACCACATGAAACCTGCCTCAGGTTTCATGTGGGCGTTCCGGAGCAGGGAGAGTGTTCTGGTGCAGGAACGCCTCGCAAAAGTGGCTGAGTGAAATCTACAAGATTTCACTCAGTCACTTTTCCGACCCTGCTGCGTCAAAACCTTGCGCCTGCTTGAATCAGGCGAAAGACTTGACACAACATGTTGGACATGGGCAGGGTTGGAACAGTGCTGGAGTTGCGTGGCGCCCGCTACGCCAGCAGATGGGACACGCATCTGTTTATCCTTGCGTTATGATGCACCGCATTGTAAATGTGGTGTATCTGTGGTGGCGCAAGGGTAAACTTGCGTGACGCATCTTTCCCGGTGCATCCCTGCTGATTTGCAGGGATGCGCCAGGAAACGTAAATCGGCCCCCTAATGTCCGCTACTTACAATTTCATTAGCCTCTTTCTATGTAGAATTATTTTCTTGACATTGGGAAAACTCTAATAAAACAATGCGATTAAACCCAAACCCCAAACTCTTCTCAACCAGAATATGGTTTTACTGATTGCTTTAGCTGCATACAATGTTTTTGTACCGAGTAGTTCAAAAAGTAGTGCAGAAAAAATAAAACTATACAATAAATAGTGGGGAAATAGAAAGCAAGTGATTTAAGCATCCGCATCGTTAGACAAGCTACTAGCAAAACTAAAAGTGAAGGCTTCGTACCCTGCCTACAGGTGACACTGTTCAACAGTGGTAGTTCTCACCGATTTGAAGAGGCGCATTACTAACACTGGGATAGGCGCAGGTTGCCTGTATGTGACCTTTACAAGGAAGTTGGGCAGGCTGGTGTCTGACGAGTATAGACTTAAATCTGTAAAAATACCATTCATCAAGAGATAGAAAACTAAATAAGTCCAGATATTTCTAAAGTATCTCGTAAATGAATTAGGTTTCTTTTTCACACCTAAATATTTATAAAATGTCAACATAGAGAATTACAGATGGTTAACAGTGAATAATGGGGTGTTATTCGCCCAGGGATGTTATAATAGACAACAATAGTGTCATATTCCCCTGTTCTCAATAGCCGTACAGTGGCGGAGTAGTAATGTGGAATCCTTTGTCTTCCCTTACAAATATAACCCAAAGAGCACCTGGGGCTCGATTTACCATTGCTCATGCAGCACAGTGCAGCAGCCGCAAATGCTGCACTGCGCTGTGCGAGGAGGAGAGAGCAGGAGAGAGCCACATTTACAGAAATATGGCACTCTCCTCCCCTTTCTTTAGCACCAGCGCTGAAATCAGCTTCAGTGTGCCACAGAGACACCTTTGCACCATAGTGTAAGGGTGTCTCCATGAGTCAAGCATAGGTTTTGAACTACTGGAAGGATACCTTTCCTGTACAAAATACTATGCATATACACATTTTAAAATGTTTCCCCCGCTCTGTATGTGTGCTGAATGGTGCAGCACACATGCAAAGTCCAAATTAATGGACAAAAAGAGCATTTCTCCTTCGTAGCACCTGGTTGAAGGGTGCAATATTTTCTGACGCTAAACCTTATTTACTTTATTTAGTATATTGAGTTTAGCATCACAGACTTTAAATGGTTGCATGGGAATGCCCATGCACCACCCATGGTACGGCCCCTTGCCACTAAGTAATGCAAAGCACTGCTATGCTCTCCTTTACTTTCACGTTATTTCCAGCGCTAAACAAGTTTAGCGCTGGAAAGTAAATTGGACAAAAAGTTCTTGCACAGATTTGTGTGACTTTTGTGATGTAAACATGGCGTACAATCTTAGTAAATCTGCACGTTGGTTTCCTGTCACCCATCACTCGTCCTTATTGAAAAACAATTGTCTGGTGTCCTGACATCTCTATTCAATCGTCCTCTAACACTCCTCAAAATATAAAAAATGTTTGCTTTCCTTCCACAAATCCCCTTCACCTCTATGCTGCCCCCCCTTCCCTTTTCTAAATAAGGTGAACGTTCACCTCTTCGTAATCTCATCATCTTCTCTTCATGATAATTTCTGTTATCACATATTCGTGGACGAAGACACATGGCGAACAATCACAAAGTACATTCATATAAGGTCACTGGAGACATTACCTTGTGGTCCTTTACGCAGCTGTAGTGTAGAATATACACTAGATATTTACCCAAGAAGGTAGCACTTACTAATTAACTATTACCAGCACTTGCAAATGTAAACACAGCATGTGCCCCATTTGAAGCTTCATGTCTGTACAGCACAAATGATCCTAACATCTTGGGTTGGTGAAGGCAAAGCAAGTGTGTTTCCTCTCATATTCCACGCTGAAAAACAATCTGAGATCCTTAATGGAGGTGAATTCATTGCTGATTTACTGGAGCACAATCTCTGGTCTGTAGTGACTGTGACAAGAGATTTCTTTCTTGTCTTGAGAGCAGAGTCCAAGGTTCTACCTTTTATTTATCCTGAGTATGCAAATGCCGAATATTCATCAACAAGGTCCGCCCATCAGGCCACCCCATTTTCTTTAGTTGTATGCAAAGGTCTTCCCGCCTTTTCCTATGTTGAAGGACAGCTGACCGAAGGCCTCCGAGTATGTTTCTCACTGATTTTACTGATGCAGAGGAATTCTGAGAACATCTCCACTAAACAAAGAAGCACTTACTTTATATTGTTTGGAGGAAGTACCCGTGTTTGGTGAAGAATCCCCTCTTTGTAGTCTTGTCCTCTTCTCTAGACGAGAATTCATTTTGCCACAAATTTGTGGATTAGATGCTCAAAGAACAATCAAATTGCCGAAATGACATTCACACAAGGTCACTGGAGAGATTTCCTTGTGGTCCATTATGCAGCTGTAGTGTAGAATATGCACTAGATATTACCCAATGAGGTAGCACTTGCTAATTAACCAGCAAAAAGTACTCCAGTTGGGTATACGTCTTCTGTAAAACTGCTCTTGTTGGGTAAAGAAAGAGGTGAGGTTCAATTCTGACCACCTTTCACACAACCATTGACACACCCACACAGACACTGAGACACCCATTCACACACTCATTCAACCACTCTCACATATACTCACATACCCATACAGCCACCCACACACCCATTCATACACCTACAAAACTGCTGACACACCCACTCACAGACCCACATAACCACTCACTCAGCCACTCACTGACCCTTATAGCCACTCACAAACCCACTCACACACCCAGAAGACTACTGACACATCATCTCATACTCCTATAAAGCCACTCACACACCCACTGCCAGATCCTTATAGCCACTCACATACCCACTTACAAATCCATACAGCCACTCACACACCCATTCACAGAACCATACAGCCAATCACAGACCCATAAAGCCATTCACAAAATGGTCACACACCCACACAGCTACTCGCGCACCCCGTCACAGAACCCATACAGTCACTCACACTCTTAGTCACTGACCCATACAGCCACTCACACACACAGACACACATCTACAAATCTACTCATATACCCACTCACAGACCCCTACAGCCACTCACACACCCGCACTGACCTATACATCGACTCACACACCCACTCGCAGAGATTAAAGGGTACAGTTAGAAGAATTTAAAAAAAAAAAAACTTTAGAAATTCACTAAAAAAACAAAGGTTACAGGGACGTTATAGTTAATGTTAGAACAGGTAAATACCTTGTACATGTATACCATGATATGTGCCGGCCCGATTATGGCTAAACAAATAAAAGCAATGCTACCGTATGTCATACCCTATGCCCGCATAACAATGTCAACATCGATAAATGCAATGCCAATTTATGCCACAATCTATACCCACAAAACAGTGTTGATACCGGTAGAAATAATGTAGATGTATACCATTATCCATGCACGCATAGCAATTTCAATACCAGTAGAATCAATGTCAATGTACACCATGATCTATGTACGCTTAACAATGTCAATATCAGTAAAGACAATGTGGATGTACACTAAGACACCTGTACACACAATATTGAGAATGTCTGTAAGTGATATGAATGACCGCCATATTATTTGTAAAAGTTCTAAAGATCTCGTATCATTGATGTCGGATTCACCCAGAGTGACCTTACCTGCAACCTCAAGGCAGAGATTCATGGTCATGCAAAAACAACAGTTGGTCACACAAGCCTTGTGACCCCAACCCATGCCAATCGAGTGACAAGTCACAGGTGGGGTCTCACTTAGACCAAAGAGAAAAGCGCAACCAGGGAAACCCCTGATCAATCCCACAGATAGTTGCACACAAACAGACCTGAGGAAATTGGTCCCAGTAAAACATGTTTGGCCAAAGGCACGAATTTCCCAAAAATAGCATACCACATAACTAGATGCTATATGTAGATAGCAACACTCCACCAATCAGGACACAACATGCACACCACACATAATGAACACACAGTCCCCACACCAGACATTTGGACACATACACTGGCACACACTAGCTAGCCCTCCGAGGTCGAGAGCCATCTGTGTCTTTATCAGATGCTCAAACTTATTATTTATGGCTGAGATGCTTTTTCAAGAATGCAGAATCAGATTATTTTACCTCACAAGATGTGTATATTGTATGCCACACCTTTGTACAGAAAGAGAATTTCTTCAGATGCACTCTGTCGAGACTCTCTCGGCCATTGCGTTAAATTAAACCAACTTGTTCCTGTTTTGGCAAATGCCTCGTCTTTTCATTTCTCTAAGGTAAATTCATATCCAATCAACATTAGGAAATATCATTAAAAAAACATAGAAATTCACTAAAAAAATTGAAGGGTTATAGGGACGTTATAGTTAGGAAATAGCATTAAAAATACTTAGAAATTCACTGAAAGAACCAAAGATTAGCAGTATACGGAAGTTTACTTTGGTGGATGATGTCATCGGTGATGTCATCAGTGATGTTGTATGAGATGCCATCAGTGATGTCACTGACCATGTCATGAGTGATGTAATATGTAACGTCATCAGCAGTGCAATACGGGGGCATGAGTTATAGTTAGCTGAACTAACTATAACGGGGGGATTTCTCTGGTTTTGTACGAGTGATATATATATATATATATATCTATATATATATCTATATATATATAAATATATATATATATATATATATATATATATATATATATATATATATATATGTATATATATAGCTGGAGCATACATATTATGAGAGTTCCACCCTCTCATGTGGAGTACCTGCCCAGGAAGAGTTCTACAAGGGCTTCGTGGAGCTGTTTTGTATAAAGACACTGCCAGAACAGCCGCAAGAGTGCATGGAGGCACGGAGGTCCTGGTCAATGAAATTCAGAGAAAGGTAATTGGACCAATCCCTGAGGGTATCTATTTGCTGATGAGAAGCTGCCTTGCGGTTTGGGGGGGGTGCAAAGGAGACTGATATTACAAACTAATTTAAGGAGCTTCAGATTGTTTTTTTCAGTGAATTTCTAAGGTTTTTTAAATGTTAATTTCATATTTTAATGTTTCTAAAACCTATATATTTTCAATTTTTTTAAAATATTTTGGAACTCTATTATACTTCTGTTATTTAACTTTAAAAATTATGTAATGTTTTATATCTTCCCCAAATAATATGTATATATTTTTTTTGAGGGGAGAAAACTGCACTCCCATACCGGTAGCGTACAATGCTCCACCACCACACGAATCCTATCCGCCATATTGCTAAACTCATAAATGATGCGCATTTTGTATCCGACGACTTCGTGGCACCGCGTCCCGCATAACATCATATACGCATGAAGTCACCCCAGGTGCTACTTTGGTATTCGACGGGTACGCAGTACCAAGCCACGCGTTATGTCCTGTACGTATGGGGTCGCGCCCGCTGCGCTTTGCGTATGCAACGAGTACAGGCTGCCAGGCCCTGTGTTACATCACATACGTATAGTATCGCGCCGGGTATGCCATTCCCTTTTTTTTGTCTCAAAAGTATATCTAAATAACTTTAAACAGTATATGAGAGCAAGCGATAATCTAAAATATTTTAAACATTTATATATTTCTAACTGTAATACACTTATATTATGATAAATATATTTTGTCAAAATCGCGTCGGGTGTGGCCTCCTTGCGTGCTCGGTGCGCGATTGTCATGTGACCTTAAGAAAAAGCATTTGATTGGTTCATAAAATTTCCCATTGTAACAGTTGAACAACCACACCCATTTTACTTATTCTCTCTACAGCATTTGATGAGAGACACCTCTTCTGCTTAGAAAGCTTTTTTGAAAAGTGTTTTCCTGTATACACATATCTTATACTACACACAAAATGCAACAATCATCTTGATCAATATTCATGCTCTGTACATTAGCCTTCCATGTGTGATTGCCATGCATCTCAAACGTTCCATCAAAAAACACATATGTGTTAGACGATGCCCCTGGTGTGTGTGTGTGTGCACATTATTGTGTTCTCTTTTGGCCTGGGTATTCGTGGCTCTAAGAAGTATCAGAAGCCACGGGCAGAGTGCACATCCTAGATCACATGTGACAAACAGTAAACAGCAATGTGTAGATTTCTTTTGCTGTACGCTATGTTGTCAGGCTTTACCAATATAGTAGTGTGTTATATGTGAGACTTTCAGATTTTTACATTTGACATGCATTGCTTGACTTTAATGAGTGTTATCACTGTGTATGACGTAGCCTCACTGCTGATCCTCCACATGTGTACGCTTCGCGATAGCAACACTTTCAATAATACCGCACATCATTGACATGTGTGTCTGCGAATATCCACAACCTTGACACCGATATGTAATGTTCACCATTCAATCTTTTCAAACAGCATCGCATTAACGATAGTTTCCGGCCTCTCAAAACATGCTACACTACACTAATCTAAATTGCACACTCTGCGAGGTCAAAACAACAAAAAAACACACATAAGTACACTTCCTGGCCAGACAGGAACTGAACAACGCCCAGGTCCCCGGAATAATTATTCACACCCCTACGCTGGCCTGGCCTGGCGTATGCAATCCCAGCTCACCTTGAGTACGTATAAATAGGATAACCACGATGACGCACATCCCTCTTCTTCCACACTGCCTCAGGTGATATGGCCGCATACACCTCGCATATCACAATGCGCAATAAAAAAAAAAGGGATCCATGAGGTGTACACTATCATGGCAATCAACACGGGCTCTAAATTGCGAGCCCTACTGCCCGTCGTCTACGAAATGAATCCATGAGGTGTACACCATCCTGCAATCAACACTCCATCTGAATTGTGAGCACTGCTGCCAGTAGTGTTTGCTCACACAACAATGACAGCAGGTAAGCAGAGTGACCTGGGTGCACAGGGCCTCTTATTGAGCGCGGTGTGGCAGGACGGGTGTGGTATATCACCCTGGCTGCGCAGGTACGAACAAACGATGTTGCCGTGCGTAATGATGTGATCTCTCAGTCTCATCTCTGTCTCATTTTAAGGACCTGCTGTACCATACTGTAGGCCTGAGCCTGCTGGCAGCACTGCCCTCCAGACACCTGTTGAACGCGATGCTGCGGGAGGTGTGGGGTGCATCACCATGAGTGCGCACATGCAAAAAAGCGATGTTGCCGTGTGTAATGATGTGATCTCTGACCTCATTCAGTCACATCTGTCTCATTTTAAGGACCTGCTGGACCGTACTGTAGGCCTGAGCCAACGGGCAGCGCTGCCCTACAAACACATGGCATTGGCTTTTAGGACACTATAGTGTGCTCGGTACTAAGTATACATGCACACAGGCTTCTGCCACTGCATTACACATGCACATTATGCTTCTAGCATGTGCTCTGTTCCTTTCTATATAAACCTTCATATAACGTATAATTATTTAACCTTGTGAATTCTCGAGCCCTCCATCTCCTCCTTGAACCACGATTACCACCAACAGTTGGTAGATCGTGCTTCAAAAACGAAGGATGCACTCAACTCCTGTTTTCTATTGAGCTTGAAATAAACCTTCATTTACCTTCAGATGTTTCCACCATTAAGTTATTTCTCCTTTTTCGGACATTCAATTGATTGCCTCAAGAAGGGCGGAGCGGGAGCTGACCCCGTAATGATGCCCTGGGCATTCTGACACCTTCCATCGTGGTATCAAGACACCGTCCCCTTGCATATAATCTCCCTGGCACAAAGAGGGCATTTACTAATGCTCTGTTCCCTCGATACCAGATCAAAACAGCCTCCCGATGCATGAGGCTTGCCTGCATTGCTACAGTGACTACAGCCCTACTCTCCTCCTGCATAGTGACTCCCTATTAAGAGTAAGTTCGACACTGCGAGTCCATTTGCATGATGCTCCATCACACTCATTAATTCAACCTTGCGCCTCGCGCGCCCCACCCTTCATTGGTCTTCCACACTGTTACATGACTCACCTTACCTCAAATTTATAATGAGGTTGCGCTGTAATTGTTTTTACAATAAAAGCACTGGGACCTCATACTCACTGCAAATAGTTCATGTGTAGGGTCTTATCGTAATTATACCTTGTTCCGATTTAGTTTCAGACTGCTCACTATATATCTTGAAGATGATCTTAAGCACCTAAAAGATCAAAACGCCGTTGACCCTTACAACAGGAACCCCTTCCATTGTATATACTCATGTGGTGTTCCAAATATGTGGTCAATGTGATGTTATGTTTTTAGTTCCCCCTCACTTTGTCACATTACACACCTTTCACTTTATGTGAGCACCTGAACATAACTTCAAGTACAAAATTTATACTTGTGTAAAATAAACCTTCTATTTTACACTACATATGTTTCCCTACATTCTTGCTCCCTGGATGATTAATTGTCCAGTATAAATTGAAGTCCCACTGTGCCCTTCCAGGATTTTTACTCTCTTGCTCTGGACCCATTGAGACCAACCCTGAACCATTGTTCTCGCTAAACTTATTTATGACTTTGGACACTGTATTTTAGGGAAGCTGCATTTTCCATAAAAGGAGAGCATTAACATTTACAGATACTGTTGGGAACTTTGTTGATTATCAGGCGATAGATACAGGGCAACAACACCTAGACAAACTGATGTTGTGCAGTTGTTGGTGAAGACTTACAGAGATTGTACTGTTGCTAATAAGTATTGGCAAAAGATTTACAAGCATTATGCTTTTATAAACCTCAGTTTTTTGCTAAAGCCACATTGCTTGTTTTCTGAAAGTGTATAATTACTGCTGTGTTTTTATATATACAAACCATTGTTCCTGACAGCATACCTTTTGAGTCTTGATTCTAGAGAATGCAACTCAAAGTAAGACCATCCATATTGTTTGGTATGTTGGTTCCTGCACCTCTCATATTGTAAACCCAATCTGCATTGGGTGCTGCACTAGACTAATATGTGTTCTTTCATTGCAGAATCATACACCCCTTGAGCAATCCAAGATACTGGTACACAGACTATTCCTGACCCTTGAATCCAGTCCCAAAGTCCATCAGAGAGCAGAGGCCCCAGACGCAGAAGCAAGCCATAGAAGAATCAGTATTGTTTCTTTCTCTCTCATTCCAAATCCCCTTCCCCTCATTAGTTCTCATTGGGATTTGGGGATTACCTATTACCATTGCCCCATCAGAACCTGTGGCTTGCAACAGAAGGCTAAGCCACAAAAATAAGTGTTCCCTTTGGGCAATGACGTCGACATTGACGATCTACTCCAAGCTTTCGCAGAGACCCCTCCCGAGGCTTACAGCTAACTAATGTTATACGCACACTACAGGTTGAAATGCCACAGCTTAAGGAGGACAATGTTGGTGTAAGGGAGGAGTTAGCAAAAAGTAAAACCGATTTTGCACTGTGGAAGGATACAACAGAGAAAGGGACTCGCCCAGTTTAAAGTCCAGCTAATTTGGAAATGCTTATAAATGATCCATTGGACCTTCCTCCACCTTACGTTCATATAAAAATGTTCATGTTACTGTCATGACACCTAGTCAAGTTCCCCTTGCCATCCTGAAAGATGTAACAGAGATAGTGCACAGTTTGCGATATTCATGAGTCAGTGCATATTACACTTCTTTGTAAACCCCAGATTTTCACAACTGATGCAGCTAAGGTCACTTTTGTTATTTCATATTTGGGTGGCATGGCTGCAAATTGGTCATTCAATTAATTGAATCCAATGATCTAATTTCATACAACTACGCATCCATCAAGGAGGCATTGACTCAGCTCTTTGCACAACATGTTTTCATTCAGTCCAGTGACCATGAGTTACTGAATTTGCGGCAGGTTTCTAAGGACCTTGTAACTTACATCACTAATTTTAATCACCTTGTTTCAAAAACACATTGGCCCAAAGAGAAAATCACTTCTTTATTTTATAGAGGCCTCAAGAATGACCTAAAAGATGTATTGGCACTCATTTTTTTAACACACTTTATTGATGACCGCAATATATCATGCACTATCTTGTACAAACATTTCAAATACAGTCTTTTTTGTTTTTCTCCCATCATAACCTTACCAGTGCATTTGTACACAACAATTTGGTTGCCCAAGATCTTTCAGTGTAAGAGAAGTGAACAAAGAATATCTATAGCCTGACCCCTTCTCTGAACCAATAATGAACACGTAGTGTTGTATCCATAATTCAAAGTAGTGCATATTTAAAGTCAAATCAGTGACAAAAAGGAAACCCCCAACTGTTCCCCCCCCACCCACTTTCCTCTCCCACCCTAACCCCCTCCTGGTCAGTCGCACTGCGTCGTCAATGATGGTAACAGGGAGTCAATATAAGAGCGATCTCCCAAGGGTACATTTTACAGGGTAGAATCATAATATCTCTGCTCCACGGGCCGTACAGGCACGAATGGACTTACATTCTTCGCTTTACTGTGATGTGGCGTCCTGTTTGGGAGCCAGGTCTAGTGTCTCCAGCTCAATCAGCATGGCCTCCCAGTCCAGGGAGATGTATTGTTGCCTCAACCTTCTCTTTTCCTCCCTCCGGAGGACAGTCCCCTCCGCTCTTCCCCATTGGAGCACGCCCGTCTGCCAGATCGTGACTGCGGGGCATCTGGGGGACTTCCACCTCATTGAAATCACCCTGATTGCCAAGATGAGGACCAGATCCGCAAACCTTAGACACACTTTCTGGATCCGGGAGCCTGCGAAGGCCCACCAGGCAAGCCAGGGTGTCATCTGGGATCGGTATTTGTGTCACTGTGGTTAGGGAGTGTCACACCCCCTCCCACTAGCCCATCAGTTGGGGACAGGACCATAGCATATGAAGGAAGTCCGCCTCTTCTCCTCTACACCTGGGGCAGCTATGGGGGGAATCCGGGAACATGCGGTGTATCCGCTTCGGCGTTAGGTATGCTCTATGCAGTACCATCGTCTGTATGAATTTGAGCCGTGCATTATGTGATACTTTTTTGGGATACTCCAGTTTGTGCTTCCATGCGTGATCTGTAATTTCTGCACCGGAGTCCGTCGCCCATTGTTCCCTAAGGGAGGTAAGAGCTATTGATGCGTGTGCTCGTACTCCAGTATATAACCAACGCACAAGATGTCCTCCAGGTCCCATGTAGTATAGGAGGTGTACTAAGGTGTGCTGTGGGGGTTCATTCTCTGTGGGGCCCAAGTGGCTCTAATGCAGTGTGTGATAGCATGTAGCAGATAGAGGCGTGGTGGCGCTCCACTGGCCTGCACAAAGGAATCATGGTCCATCAGTGTGCCTTCCTGAAGAAAACCCCTACACCCTTCTATCCCATTGTCCGCCCAAGTCTGGAGTCTAGTCCGTGTGAGTCTCCCCTGTGGTGTGGGTAGGCCTATTAAAGGTATGTTCTTAGCGTACGGGGCTGCCGCAGATGTGTAAGCCAAGGCCTTCTTCCAACAGAGCAGGGCAGTCCGCTGCGGGGGGTGGCAGTTGGGAGGGATCCTGGGTCTCGGCAGCAGCAGGGTGTGTAGTTCCCCTCTATCTAGCCTCTGCTATGTGAACCCAATCTCGCATAAGTTCCTCCCTGCAGTCCAATATGACAGCCACTGGAGTTGGCTAGCATAGTAGTAACCTCGGATGTCCGGGACTCCCAGGCTGCCATTCTGAATCCCCAGCTGAAGTTTCCCAAGGCCAATCCGTCTCCAGCCCGCGCCCAAGATGAGGGTAGTCAGTAATGTGTCCAATGTAGTAAAAATGAGTTGTGGGAGGACCACCGGCAAGTTCACAAAATAGTATAGTAAACGTGGTAGCATCACCATCTTTGAGATAGCGACCCGCCCCATTACTGAGAGAGGCAAAGAAGACCAGAATTCCACACTGGCCCGGAGTCCTGTTATTGCCCGCTGGATATTGCCTTCTATCTGGTTTTCTTATGTTCTGTACACATAAATACCAAGGTATTTAAAAGTAGTGCGAGCCACGGAAAATGAGTAAGCGCCAAATTGTAAACGAGTAATATGTGGAGTGTCCTGGAAAAAGTAACTGTTCGATTTATCGGGGTTTATGGCCAGACCTGACAGGCGTTCGAAGGTAGTGAATATATCTGGGAGGGGAGTCGCATCGGCCGTGAGGTCTCGCAAATATAAGAGCATATCGTCTGCATAGATTGATAATAAGTGATACACCCCGTTGACGCAGATACCGAGCTGAGCCGCCGATTTTCGAAGAGCCAGGGCCAGCGGTTTCAATGCTAGCACAAACAACAGGGAGGACAGGGGGCACCCCTGCCATGTGCCACGATGTATAGTATATGTATCAGAAATATAGTGGCCCGTATGGGCCCGAGCTGTCTGGGCCGTGTACAATAAGCGGACCCATTTTAAATATGTGTCCGGAAATCCAAAACGCCGCAACGCTGCAAACATGAAATCCTATGACAGGGAATCAAATGCCTGCCTGAGGTCTAATGCTATACATCCAGCGTGGCGGTGGGCATGCGGGGTAGCCACCATTACTGCGTGCAACTGCTGAGTGTTAAGCAAAGTACTGTGGTTTGCGAGAAATCTGCACCGATCACTGTGGATAAGTGCAGGGAGATGCGCCTGTATACGGTTGGCGAGGGCCTTACTCAAGATTTTATATTCGGTGGCTAACATAGAGAGGGGTCTATAGTTTGACATGTCCATTTCGTCCCGTCCTGGCTTTGGTATAGACATGACCAGCGCCTGCATCGTGGATTCCGGTAAGCGACCCGTCTCCAGAGCTGTCTTGTAAACAGTCTCCAGGGTAGGCACCAAGGACTCCACGTAGGTGAGGTAGAATTCGACAGGGAGTCCGTCCAGATCCGGCATTTTATTACGATTTAAACCTTTAATTGCGGCACGGATCTCCTGTTGAGTGATAGGGCCGTCGATGCTTTTCTGTACTTCCTCCGAAAGGACGGGGAAGGGGAGGTCCTGGAAGAAGTCGGCAACGAGAGAGCCATCCAGAAAGGGGGGAGGTGCGTAGAGCTTCTCTAAGTGAACTCGAAAAGCGTTGTTTATGTCGGCTTGTGTGTGGACTACGTATCCTGCTGTGGTGCGGATGCTAGATATGGTCGGCACATCTGGCCTGTCACTAACCATGCGGGCCAACAGGGTACCAGCTCTGTCCGCCTCCGCAAGCTTACGCTGAAGATATACTCTGTAATCTATAGTCCGCAACGTCTCCAGAGTTTCTGCGTGGGCTATGTGAGTGGATTGTAGCTGCTCCTTCTTGGCAGGGTCTAGAACTGCCTCCCTCTCTAACACGTGTAACCTGTCCTCAATATCCTGCAGCCTCTGGTGTGTCTCTTGTCTAGCTCCCAACAGCTGCCCTATCTTCGCCCCTCTGACCACCACCTTCAGCGCATCCCATTCTATCAGGCGCGATGTCGCAGTGTTCCAGTTTTCATTTAAATAATTGGTAACAGTGTCGGCGAGTTTTGTGCGAAATGGGGCGTGGGTGTAATTTCCAGGTGGGCATTGGGGTAGGTACCATGCCCCATCGAAGGGTGAGTTCCAGGGGATTATGGTCAGAGAAGGTCTTAGCTGTTCCGATGCCGACCGGCCCAACACCGCAGGAGTGAAGGACGTCCCAATCCTCTACCCTCACCGTGACCCCCAACACCCGCAGTCAAAACGGATAGTGGAGAACACGACACCGGGAGAAGGTGGGTAACAAAACAAGGGAACCCAAGGTCTTGGGGAACACAACTTGTCTCCTCTGGCTTCTTGGCTGCTGACAGCTTGACACAGACGAGACCGCTAAAACGAAAAAAGGAGACAAGATTAAACACACCCCTACTACTATTACCAGTGCCAAGTACACACACGAACCACCGACCTCCCTGCTTACCCCAGATAACAAACGGGAGTGCTTGATACGAAACAGGAATTCTTCCACTGCAATCATATTGGTTGTTTCTTGCGTAACCCCAGACCAACCACGCCCCCTCGGGAAACACCGAGAATGACAAAGGGGGTGGAATTCACAATTCTTAGGACAAAAAAGGACAGGGGAAAAATGGTATCAAAGGGAATAGGAAAGACACCCCAAAAAACACTGGAATCTAAAAAAAGAACACGAAGGTAGCACAAAAACGGCTGTTATTCAGCTCATTCGTCAAACCACCCAAACACAGCGTATAACAAGATGGTTTGGATACAAAAAGGGATAATAACGGGACGTTAAAAAACAAAGGAAACGCAGCCGCGAATCCCAGAACGTCACCGAAGATCAAAAACAGGTCCCCAATAAAGGGTTCAGAAATGCCCAAGGGAATAGGAAAACAAGGGAGCAGGGGAAAAAGGGGATCAAAACCCAGCACTAGAAAAGACCGCTGGAACGGAGCTCAAAGGAAGGGAAACAAGGTAGAACCACAGGAACAGGAATCACACGGCAAGGGACCAATAAAGAAACCAAGCACCTGTTTCCTGTTGGCAGCCCCCTTTTAAAGCGAGCTCTAGGGAGCGTCCATAAATTCGCATATGCACTTGGCACTTTTAAGAAAAACCGCTAACGGGGAACTAAGCAGAAGGAACCAGGCACCCTTGAACCCCAACAGTACCCCCTCCCGAAAGCCTCCCAACAGGCCTTGGCTTCCCAGGGTGCAGGCGATGAAACAGACGAACTAACGGGCAGCATGAACCCTACTTTCCGGAACCCAAGAACGGTTCTCTGGGGGGATAACCCTTCCAGTCAATTAGGTAATACAGCCGTCCCTTCATCCGCTTGGAATTCATAACAGTTTTAACCTCATACTCCACGTTATCATCTAATAAAACGGGAGGAGGAGTTATCATCTATTAAAACGGGAGGAGGAGGTGGCAACTCTTGAGAAGTGGTGACGTATGGCTTCAACAAAGAGGTGTGAAATACAGGATGAATACCATACTCAGCCGGTAAAGCCAACCTGATCGCAACTGGATTTACCACCTTCTGGACAGGAAAGGGACCTACAAACAGAGGCTGTAATTTTCTTGGTCCTGGCAACTTCAGATTCTTCGTTGATAGCCAAACCCTATCCCCAACTGCATACAGAGGAGCTGGTCGTCTATGCCTATCTGCCTGTACTTTCATGGCTTTGTTGGACTCAAATAAATGCTGTTGGGCTTTCTTCCAGATTTCAATCAAACCCCTACTCAGGGAATCCACTGCTGGTACCCTCTCAGATGGCTGAATAGGACTGGTTTTGGGATGGAACCCCATTGAACAATAAAACGGTGACATGCCTAAAGCTGAGTGCATGCTGTTATTATAAGCAAACTCAGCCACAGGAAGGGCTTGTACCCAACTGCCCGTCAGTGACATTAGCAAACAGCGCAAATACTGCTCCATGGTTTGATTGCTACGTTCTGTTTGCCCGTCGCTTTGTGGATGGTAAGCTGTTGAAAAACGTACTTCCATCTTTAATGATCGACACAGGGCAGTCCAAAAATGTGAAACAAACTGTGCCCCTCTATCTGAAACGATGGCAGCAGGAACCCCGTGCAGTCGGATTACTTGGGCCATAAACACATCAGCCAATTCTCTAGATGTAGGTAACCCTGGCAAGGGAACGAAGTGAGCCATTTTTGTGAATAAATCCACAACAACTATAATGGCCGTAAACCCTGAATCAAGCGGCAAATCGGTCACAAAGTCCATACTGACCGTATGCCAGGGGGAAGGAGGCATTGGCAATGGGTGCAACAACCCAGACGGAGACATGTGCGAGGACTTACTAACAGTACACACCGGGCATGAGGCCACAAATACCTGTACATCATGGGCCAGAGACTTCCACCAAAACCAACGCATACACAGCTCTTTGGTCTTATTGACCCCCGGATGCCCAACCAAGGACGATGAATGACAATATGTAAGAACCAGTGTACGCAATTCGGGGGGCACAAACAACTTCTTTGCCTGATACAATAACCCATCCTTTAACGTGATTCCAGGTTCCGACAGCCACGGAGCCAGAACTAACTGCTTCATTTCATCCTGCACTTTAACCATGAATTCGTCCATAGAAGCACAACCAACTATCTTATCACCAGGAATCATAAAACATGACTCCTTCGTCTTGTTACCTTGTGACGGATCCGCATAAATCCGAGATAATGCGTCAGATTTCCCCTGTTGAGCAGCTGGCCTGTACGTGATGGTAAAATCATATTCATTGAAGAATAGCACCCATCTCATCTGTCTGGGAGTTAAAGCCCTAGCGGACCGGAAAAACTCCAAGTTCTTGTGATCCGTATAGATGGTAATGGGGTGACGAGCCCCCCAAAGGTAATGGCACCATTCCTCAAAAGACAGCTTTATGGCCAATAGTTCCCTTTCGCCAATTGTATAATTCTGCTCAGCAGGTAGTAGTTTCTTTGAAAAGTACGCAATTGGATGCATCAACCCAGATTCATTGTCACGCTGAGACAACACGCCCCCAACGGCTAGCTGGGACGCATCCGCCTCTACATAAAACGGAAGAGCAGGATCAGGATGCATCAACACAGGAGCAGATGTAAAAAGCCCAATCAATCTTTCCAAAGCCAACTGTGCCGCAGGCGTCCACTCAAGCACCACTCCCTTCTTCAACAATGAAGTCATAGGCGAAACAATGTCAGAGAAATGACTGATAAAACGCCTGTAGAAGTTGGCGAAACCAAGTAGCACCGGTATATCCTTAACACATGCGGGTATGGGCCAGTTAACTATAGCTTCGATCTTCCGGGGATCCATCTTTATACCATCCGCAGATATGAGGAATCCCAAAAACTCAACATGTGTCGCACCGAAAGTGCATTTATCCAGCTTGACAAATAAACAGTGTTCCAACAACTTAGACAAAACCTGCGAAACATGAGCATCATGTTCCTCAAAGGACGGGGAAAAAACCAAAATATCATCAATGTAAACAATCACACTGACATCCAAAAACTCACGCAAAACCTCATTTATAAAAAACTGAAAAGCGGCAGGGGCGTTACACAAACCAAAAGGCATAACACAATATTCAAACAAACCAAACTTAGTACGGAACGCCGTTTTCCATTCGTCGCCCTCGCGGACGCAAACGAGATGGTAAGCGCCTCTTAAATCAAGCTTTGTGAACACCTTGGCATGTCGCAGCTGGTCTAACAACACCGGTATAAGAGGTAATGGGTACTTGTTCTTTATTGTGACCTTATTCAACGCTCTGTAGTCCACGCAAGCGCGAAGATCACCCTCCTTCTTCGGTATAAAAAATATGGAGGAAGACACAGGCGAAGAAGAAGGCCGAATAAACCCATTCTTTAACATCTCATCCAAATACTGCCGTAGATGTTTCTCCTCCGGCTCCGACAACGCATAAACCCTACTGCAGGGCAAAATGGCCCCCGGAACCAAATCAATACGGCAATCAAAAACCCTGTGTGGTGGCAATACACACGCCTGATCCTTATCAAACACCTCCTTATATGCCACAAACGAAGGAGGCAAACCGTTCTGATCGTAACCACTCGCTGCACAAGACAACGGAGACACCCTATCAGTCGCCTCACAATAACAGTGAAGAAGACAATACTCCGAATCAAGCGTAACCAGCCTCCGCGCCCAATCGATTCTGGGATTATGGGTCTGTAATCAGGGTACCCCGAGTACCACCCCAAATGCTGGTGTGGCAATCAGATCGAAACAGACCGTCTCAGAATGCCCATTATCAAATGTCATCAACAAAGGTTCGGTTTGTCGTACAATCGACCCAGAGGTTAACTCCGTGCCGTCAATAGCCCTGACGGGTTCAGGTTGTTTCTTCATCACACAGGGAACCATCAACGACTCGGCCAACCCAATGTCCATAAAGTTCCCTGTGGCCCCACAATCCAATAATACCGACAAGGAAGCTCTACCACAAGATGAGTAAGCGAAGCAAGCCGATACCGTGAAATGATGCGGGACTCTTTGAACCGCCCCTTGTACGTCATATGGGTTACAAAAACCTCTTTCATGGACTAAAGGACTCTCGCTATCTCTTCCCACGAAAGCCACAGCCTTATTCTCCAGGATCCGGGACGGTTTCACTGGACACTCTCGAGCAAAGTGTCCACCCCTCCCACAATACAAACACAACTGCAACAAGCGCCTTCGCTCCTTTTCCTCCTTGGATAAGGGACCCCGCACCCCACCCAAAGGCATAGGTTCAGGATCTGTTTTCACGCCCCCATTCTCAGATGTTTCTCTCTTGGTTACAGTGGTCCTTGGGGGTTGAAACCTGATCTTTTCCCCTTTTCTTTCACTCATACGATCGTTGAGTTTGACAACCAAATCTATGAACTCAACACAATCTTCAGGGGGGTCTACAACCTGAGAGACTATATCTTTTAAGTCCTTGCACAAGCCCTGATAAAACAAAGAGGTTCTTTTTGCCATGGGCCATTGTGTCTCTGCTACTAGGCGATTGAAAGTAGCCACATAACCCAAAAGATCCTGCTTACCCTGCCGTAGCTTTAACAATTCAACATCGCTTGCCTGCATAAAAGCATGCTTAGCAAACAGACTATGCATCTGGTTCTTAAAGGCCGGGAAACTATTCAACACAGCGTCATTGTTTTCCACTAAGGGGACCGCCCAACTAGCTGCAGTACCCGAAAGATATGAGATCACAAACGCTACTTTAGTAGTGTCGTCAGGAAAAGCGGTTGGTCGACACATGAAGTGCAATTGGCACTGGTTCATAAATATAGCATATCTGCTACTATCCCCGGAAAACCTCTCTGGAGCTGCTAGAGGCACCGGCACGGGAGTGTTCACTGTAACGGACAAAGGAGAAGGAGACCCACTCTGCCCCCCACTCCTCTCAAATTTAAATGTGGCTGGTTGAATCAATGGGGGCTTAGCCTTAACTGAGGGATCCCTCCCTCTTCTTTTAGTGCTTTCCTTCACCTCACTCAGTGTCCCCCGTAACTCCTGATTCTCCTGACGCAGGGATTGGACTTCACCCTGTATGTGCGCTAAAGCCTGCATGATTTCCTGCATCAAAGAAGCCCCCCCTGCTGCCTCCTCAACCATTCTTCACTCGGGCGGTGTGTTAATTCGTGGGCTTGGTTTTCTGTTCCGATGCCGACCGGCCCAACACCGCAGGAGTGAAGAACGTCCCAATCCTCTACCCTCACCGTGACCCCCAACACCCGCAATCAAAACGGATGGTGGAGAACACGACACCGGGAGAAGGTGGGTAACAAAACAAGGGAACCCAAGGTCTTGGGGAGCACAACTCGTCTCCTCTGGCTTCTTGGCTGCTGACAGCTTGACACAGACGAGACCGCTAAAACGAAAAAAGGAGACAAGATTAAACACACCCCTACTACTATTACCAGTGCCAAGTACACACACGAACCACCGACCTCCCTGCTTACCCCAGATAACAAACGGGAGTGCTTGATACGAAACAGGAATTCTTCCACTGCAATCGTATTGGTTGTTTCTTGCGTAACCCCAGACCAACCACGCCCCCTCGGGAAACACCGAGAATGACAAAGGGGGTGGAATTCACAATTCTTAGGACAAAAAAGGACAGGGGAAAAAATGGTATCAAAGGGAATACGAAAGACACCCAAAAAACCCCTGGAATCTAAAAAATGAACACGAAGGTAGCGCAAAAACGGCCGTTATTCAGCTCCTTCGTGAAACCACCCAAACACAGCGTATAACAAGATGGTTTGGATACAAAAAGGGATAATAACGGGACGTTAAAACACAAAGGAAACGCACCCGCGAATCCCAGAACGTCACCGAAGATCAAAAACAGGTCCCCAATAAAGGGTTCAGAAATGCCCAAGGGAATAGGAAAACAAGGGAGCAGGGGAAAAAGGGGATCAAAACCCAGCACTAGAAAAGACCGCTGGAACGGAGCTCAAAGGAAGGGAAACAAGGTAGAACCACAGGAACAGGAATCACACGGCAAGGGACCAATAAAGAAACCAAGCACCTGTTTCCTGTTGGCAGCCCCATTTTAAAGCGAGCTCTAGGGAGCGTCCATAAATTCGCATATGCACTTGGCACTTTTAAGAAAAACCGCTAACGGGGAACTAAGCAGAAGGAACCAGGCCCCCTTGAACCCCAACATTAGCTAAATATGTGGAGCTGTGAACCTTCGTGAGAAGTGAACTGGAACATAGGAACCTGTCAAGTCTAGTGTGGAGGCCATGCACCGGGGAGAAGAACGAGTATTCCCTGTGCGTCGGGTAGAGACAACACCACACGTCTGAGAGTGTCCACCCATCTGCCCGTGCAGTGAATTGGTCTGTGACCTTACCAACGGTTGTACCATGTAGGGGGGGTGTGACCTGTCCAAGCCAACATCCAGCACTGCATTCCAATCCCCACCCAGCACCCAGGGAACCGCGACCCAGTCAGCCAAAGCCCCACTCAGCCTGCTCAGAAAGCGATCTTGATCAAATTTAGGAGCATAGATACTTCCAAAGACCACCGGGGAGCTGTCAAGTGTGCCCTTCACTATTATATACCATCCCTGTTCATCTATTCGGCATTCAAGTGGAACAAAGGGGACCCCATGCCGTATCCAGAATGTCGCCCCTCTAGCAAAAACAGAATAATTAGTGGAATAGACAGTATTCCTCCATTTTTTCCTTAGTTTCTGCGCCTCAGAGTCAGTCAGGTGGGACTCTTGAAGGAATGCCACTTGTATCTTACGTCTGAGGAGGAATGCATGTATGCGGTGTCTTTTCTGTATCGCTCCCAGGCCCCTTACGTTCCATGTCAGCAGGTTGTATGACCCTATCGTGGTGGCATCCCCTCTCATAATTTCATGCGGAAGCGGAGTGCAACTGCAGTGACGTTAGCAGGCTAGTACTGACCAGGAGTCCCCTTTGCCCAACATGCTGAGCAAAACTTGGCACAACGCCGAACCGGCGCTGGGCCCAACAGTGGTGCACAAATGGTACATAACAAATAACGGTGCTTACGCCACTCTTGAAGGAATGCCACTTGTATCTTACGTCTGAGGAGGAATGCATGTATGCGGTGTCTTTTCTGTATCGCTCCCAGGCCCCTTACGTTCCATGTCAGCAGGTTGTATGACCCTATCGTGGTGGCATCCCCTGTCATAATTTCATGCGGAAGCGGAGTGCAACGGCGAGTGACGGTAGCAGGCTAGTACTGACCAGGAGTCCCCTTTGCCCAACATGCTGAGCAAAACTTGGCACAACGCCGAACCGGCGCTGGGCCCAACAGTGGTGCACAAATGGTACATAACAAATAACGGTGCTTACGCCATGAGGGAGGTAGCCAACCTTACGTCTAAACATGGTCAACAAATGATCTAAGGCCCTTCTCATTGTAAAGAGCCCCCTCAGGAAATGGATACAGGCAAAAGGATTCGTGAAAAATATGACCTTGCGGCTGTCGGGCACTAGTCCACCAGTTTCTGACTCTTTGAAAGTTTGTTCTGCAATATCGGTGGGCCCCTCTCCCAGGGATACGGACAGCGACAATGCTCCTCTTATGGCCTCTATAAATATCACTCCGCCAGATCCTCTGGCTGAATCACCATCAGCAGCTACCGGCCTTAATTCAACCTCCTCTAGTCTGTCAGTAGTTCCTAGTGAGCCAACCTCCCGGCATATTAACCCTACAATGTCCTCTATCTCCCCAGGTCCACCTGGTCTACCTGTATCTGCGATTTCTGATTCAATAACTACAATTCTAGCCCCACGGTCAGTCACTTCTAGAGAGCAGGAGCCTACTATCTCTCCCTTTGATATTCTGCAAACTTTAACCAACCACCGTTTGGAGGCACAAGAACACTTCTTCCAACTGCGGGAAGACAATAACAAACTGCAGAACTCTTACAAGAGATGACTTCTAAACTAGGGGGGATATCACAGGACATTGAGGAACTTCAACAAAGGGTTGTAAATATAGAGGAGGGTTCTGCTCGTACTGAATCTTCTTTGAACCAACATGACGCCGCCCAGATAACATCTTTACAGTTACATGTGGAAGACCAGGAAAATCGCCAACGGCGATCAAATCTGAGACTCTTTGGCATTCCGGAAGGAGCAGAGGGGTCATACCCAAGGGCCTATCTTGTTAAGCTACTACACAGGGCTTTCCTAGACTTATCTGACTGGGACTGGGATTCTCAGCTCCAGAGAGCCCATCGTCTCCCTTTAGTTCAGAGGAATAGAGAGTGTAAATTTCCTAGGCCCTTTCTCATCTATTTTGGTAATTTTCTCTTAAGGCAGGCAGTTTCACTGAAGGCACGTCACAACTCTCCTGTCACAATTGATAATCTGTCCTTTTTTGTTCGCTCTGATTTGAGCAAAGCTACCATGGACAAGAGATGGAAGTTACAGAAACTTATCGACCCTTTTAAATCTATTGGTGGGCCAGTGTTTTTGCAAGAGCCGGCCCGCCTTAAGGTTATCAAGGGAGGCCATACTTATTTTTTTACTGATGAGAAGGAGGCAGAGAGTGTGCTCTCTAAATTTAGTTCATTGAAAGGGATGAGTAGCGTAGATCTAAAACTTAAACAGCTAGATCGATCTCCTTTTTTCCCCTCCTTTTTTTTCTCTACAGCTTTCACACTGCTCTCATGTCTCTCACAGATTTATATATCAGTTTTTCGGAGTATGGTCCAGGGTCCTCATCTTGCTTCTTTTTTCTCTCTCTTTCTTTCTTCTTCCTTGTTTTCTTTCTTTTTTTTCAGGAGAGTAGTAGGGTAGTCCTTAGGCTGCTTCTCTCTGTAGCTGCCTTTCCAGCAGCAGCAGATTTCAGAGGGGTCTCCCTCCCTGGGTGGGGAGAAGGAGAGGAGGGGGTGGGGGGGTTCAGGTTCTCCGGGGGTGGTCTTGTCCGAGGGGGAAAAATCTTCAAAAAGAAGCAACACGAGAAGGAGAGTCACTGAATATGAGGGGAAAGAGTTATCTTTGTTTATTGGTGAGCAGAATGTTAGAAATTGTTTAATCTGTGTTCTGAAATGTATAAGTTAAGAAGCTTAGCTTGGAATGTTGCGAGTCTTAACAATAAGAATAAAAGACGACTTGTCTCTGAAGAGCTTAGACTGTATGACCGACATCTTGTTTTGTTATCCGAGACACATATTGTCCATAAAGACAGGAAGTTACTCAGCCAACTTGGCTATGATGTTATAATTTGCTCTGCATTACAGGCATCAATTAGAGGAGTTGCTATCCTTAAAGATAGACGACTTAGAATGGAAACTCTCAGAACTGCTTCAGACAAAAATGGCCGTTGGACCATTGCGCAATTATCCATAGGAAACTGTAAATATGTACTCAGTGTGATTTATGGGCCAAATACTTATGATCATATCGTTTTCGACCAATTAAATATGGAGCTTCTGGGGTGGGAAGGGGAACCTATTATTATGGGGGACTTCAACTGCATCATGGATTATCAGCGAGATACTACCAGACAAGGCGCTTTCCAGCGAATGTGTAATGTACGAGCCGCGATCTTAGAAATTGGCCATATACACAGTATCAGGGATATCTGGCGCTCTCTTTACCCCAATATATCAGGTCATACTTACTATTCTGCGCCCCACAAATTATGCTCCCGTATTGACATGGCCTGGGCTACAGATAATATATTGTACATCAGTTCTATTGAGATTTGTCATCGTGTTACCTCGGACCACAACCCTATCTTGCTTATGTTCAATAACCTTCAAACTCAAGTGGTTCCAATGATGTTTTCCTTCCCCCGTCATTTACTTTCTGATGCAGGCTACACATCACAGCTTAAATTACATCTCTGTGAATTTATCAAATCCAACCTTAATTCTACTTCCTGTATAATTGTCTGGTATGCTTGTAAGGCCAGCATAAGGGGGTTCACCCAACAATTTGTTCTCAGACAGAACTCTGAATGCCGTAAGACGAATAAAAAGCTGACATCTAATATTTTGGCACAAGAATTACTCTTGGCCGATGCTTTACGAACCGGTTCTCCCAATGTGGTCGAATTGGGATTAACACGTGGGCGCTTAAAATCAAATCTAAAAACAATCTTCTTTGAAAAAAGCAGCGTTAAACTACATAAATTAAACAATTTTCATTATGAAGGTGGAGACAAAATCGGTAACATTCTGGCTTATGCAGTTGCGGATGATAGAGCTCACACTTTGATTAAAAGCCTTAGAGGCTCTAATAATATCATAGACGACCAGCCAGTTCAGATACTGGACCAATTCGTGGAGTTCTACAATATTTTATATACCCCTGAGAATCAACCTAGTTCAGCGAAGATACTAGACTATCTGGAGAGTTATATCAAGGAAAATCGTAACACACCCGGGCTAGATCTACTATCTGATGAGATTACTTTGTTAGAGATCAGGCAAGCTATTCTTTCTCTACCCTCGGGGAAAGCAGCAGGGGAAGATACTGTTCCAGTAGAGCTTTATAAAATTTGTATTGAGGAACTACTCCCTTTATTTTCCCAGGTTATTCGATCTATCGGGGAAAGCGGGAAGGCTCCTAGCTCCTGGAACATTGCCAAATGTTGTTTTTTTTTAAAAAGGGCAAACCGGCAGATGAGTGTGGGTCTTACAGACCCATCTCACTTATAAACACCGACGCCAAGGTTTTTGCAAAAATTTTAGCTACCCAATTGGCTCCGTTCATACCCAAAATAGTAAATTCACAACAACATGGGTTCGTAATAGGAAGGGACACTACTGCCCATATTAACACGGCCATAACTGCATTCGATATGGCTGAGACTGAGTCCACCCCACTCGGTATGATTTTATTGGATGCTGAGCAGGCTTTCGACCGAGTGGGGTGGGACTATCTCTGGTCTGTGATGTCCTTTATTGGTTTCAGGGGCCAATTTGTTAGTTGGATACGAGCCCTATATGACAATCCTATAGCGAGCATTAGCTATGCTGGGCTGACTTCCTTTATTTTTTCCATCTCCCGGGGCACCCGGCAGGGGTGTCCATTATCACCCCTGCTGTTTGCTCTGTCGATGGAACCCTTCCTTTACGCTCTCCAGCTCCAGCTCCGAATACCACCGTTTAGATCTGGCCCATACTCTCTGAAAAGTACGGCATATGCGGATGATATTGCTATTTATTCTACCGACGTCTTAGAGGCACTAGACGGGATTACGGCTGAAGCTAGCAGATTCGGAGTCGTTTCCGGATATAAGCTAAACATAAATAAAACACAAATAATAGTTAACTATAAACCATCGGCTGTTGTCTCCGGAATCTGCAGGGTTGCCACCTAGCTAGGGGCTAAAATTTCATCCAAAACTAGCGAGGTTATCACGATAAACTATGATGCCTTATTAAAATCAACAAATCAACAAAACCATTTGCCAGTACTGTGCGATAAATGGCTACAAATTACATTTGAAGAGCACTCAATTGCTCTATCAAGCTGACCACTTTTTCAGTCAATGACAATTTGAAACAAGAAACTTCCAAAAGATGTTTATTTATTAAATTTGACTTTCAATTTTAACTATTTATTCGACCTTTGTTTTTTGTTTTTTTAGATATATTTGTCGAAAAGATCATACAATATATACAACAATATACAATCAGTTGGGAGGAGAAACAAGTGAATGGGCAAAGGGAAGGTCAATAAAGAATTTTAGACAACATTTAGACACTAGACGTACAATTAAACACTAGACAACAGAAACATTGAGTAGTACACAAAAATTGGGGTTGGTAGAGGTTGCTGGCGTTATTTTAGGCTATTTACAACAGAACAACAGTATTTTTTCATCGTCCTATAATCAAGTTTTTTTGGTTTTTCTTCGGAACAATTGAAAAAAGGTATAACTTTCTTTTTTTCGCTCAACGAAATAATCAATATTCTGATAAAGCTTTACAAAATTCAGCTCATTTAGCGCCAACGATTGGCCTCAATATTGTACAAAACAACCGCTATAGTGGAGCCAACATTCGACTACCACCTCAATAGGTCGACGCGTTTCAAATCCTACATTGATCTATAGGATTCTCTTCAGGACCACACAAACTCAATCTGTGAAAAACAAATAAATGAAAAACTCTGTCAGTGAAACCAAAGAAAGACTCTCAACTCACACTTTACATCCATCCACTCTCAGTATATTACCTGTCAGTAGTTTGACTGCATTTATAGGCGTGGAGGTATACTGGAAAGAAGTGAAACAATATGTTTCAGAATTTAGGAGCACAATTTGATCGTTTTTTTAAAAAACTGAGTTAAGGTCATGTGGGTACTTACAGAATGATATTGTAAAGTGTCCCCTTTCAACGTGTAACCAAATAGTTAGCTTTTTCACAATCCAGGGCGGTAAACGAGGGGCGGGCTCGCCTCGTGGTGTGAATCTATGGTAAAAAACATTGGTAGAAAACAACGGATGTAATTATTCCGTTGTATATTCTTGGAGACCTACATAGCGAGCGGGAGAGCACATGCATAGCGTGCAACTCCGCTCGCGGTTAACTTATAGATCGCGGGCGCTGTTTACCTGAGGCTGCGTCTTTCTCCTCCGGTTTGGGTCGCGGTCAATGGGAAAACGCGATTCCCAATGGAGCGGAAACGCCTCTATTTACTTCAGGTTATTTCCAGGTTGAAACAGGTTGAAACAGGGGGACTCATGGGAATGTGCCAAATTAACCATCGCCCGGGCCTGAATCTCCCCGCAACCCCCTGATATTATGGAGTGGTGGTCTTTGGTCAACGAAATCTATTCCATGGAGTCCGCTTTGGCTAAACTTAGAGGTGTCCGATCCTTAAGGAAATGTGAAAAAATCTGGGGTAATTTCATTTAAAATGTTAGATGTAAAGCATTAAACTTGTATTCTTATTTTGAACATTTAAGGGATAAATCTCCCACAATGCCTGAATCTAATATGATTGTTTCACTGTTTCATTGCTGTCTTTACTTTCCTGCTATCTGGTATGACGAAGTAATTGTTTATTTATTCATTCTCCCACATTGTCGTAAATTATTCCCATCCTGATTTGTTTTGTTTTGTTCTATCCTCGCTTGTCATGTTGTTAATAAAAAATATATTTTTTTTAAAAACAAATGGTCTAAGGCTCAATGGCTCAACGGTACCCTGTCTCCCGGGGGGGGGAGGGGAGTGTACTTCAGGGAGGGTGGGGCTGTAGCAGCAATAGAGTAAGGGTATCATTAAATATCTCAAAGACCCCCACTAGGCATTTCGGACTCTAGATGGCATATAATCCTGTGTATATAATGGCAGTGCATTCGGCTAGCATCCTTCATAGCAGAAGTAGTACCCTGTAGTATACCAGTTTCAGCCGGGCATGGTAGAGGAGGGCATACTTGAGTTGTGCAGACTGCTGCTTTTTTTTCACCGCCTGGTAGGAAGACCTTTGTCTTTGCACCATCATAGTATAGTCCGGGTAAAGAGAGACAAAGTGGTTTTTGTACTGTATGAGTGTCTTTTCTCTAGCCTTCTGTAAGAGCATGTCGCGGTCTCGATAATTAAGTATTTTTACAATCAGAGATCAAGGCGGCGCTCCAGGTTTGGGCTGTCCCGTCTGTATCCTGTGTGCCATTTCAACGCAGAAGTAGGGGCAGAGTCCCTCTTGAGCTACATATTCCCAGAACCATGTTTCCATGAAGTCAGCCGCCCCACTCCCCTCGCATCGCTCCGGCAGACCAATAACGCGGATTTTGTTGCGTCTGTTTCTGCCCTCCACATCTTCCACTCGGTCCATGAGCGAGGTGACCTGCTGTTGGAGACGCTGCAGGGAGGAGTGGTCCGCCACCGTAGGGATGAGGTCCGCCAAGGATTAGTTGTGATCTTTGACTGTATCAGCCAGTTTGGCATGGTCTGCCTTCAGCAAATTCAGTCCTGTTGAGAGCGTACCCTTCTGTAGCTCCATCGCGGTCCATGAGTCCAGTCTCTCCTGCAGGATGAGATCCAGTTTATCTGGCGTACCCCCGGAGTGGTCAGTCATGGTTTCCTTCGGCAAGGGGGGTCTGCTAGCCTGGCCCGACATGATTGAAGGGGGGTCAGCACTCTGTCGTCCCTTTGTAGCCCGGTTCCTTCCCATTGCCTGACTCACCATCTGTCCTCTCGGCGGGGCTTCACCACAGTTGGTCCTACGGGGTCAACAGTCTCGCTCCAAGGGGTAATACTGTGCAACCGTACACCCAGGTATACGCCAGTGGGGGGAAATAGCTCCTTCTTCAGAGTATACGGGGCCCCAGCCCAGCAGCGGAGTGCAGTACCAGTCCGTCGCAACTCCTTAGGTAGAGCAACGAGACACAGTAGCCCATGGGGTACCCCGAAGCATTTCCCTCCTGTCCCCTTTTTGCGCCGGACTCTCCACGCCTCACCTGTGCCCCCCGCAGCGTGTACCAGACAGGTCCTCAGACCTCAGTAGGTTTTTCCTAGTTCTCTGCACCTCCTTATAGGGCTTCCAGTAGGCATATTCTCAAGGGAGCGTGGGTGGGTGCCCCTCAGCCAGGTCAGGCCCCCAAGTCACAGGTCACTCCCGCAGAACCAAGACGCCAGGCAGTCTCGCCCCCCCGTGCTGTACACCCCAACACCGTCTCATCCTCACCACAGGACCGGTGGCTGCTGCAGGCCTCCAGGGCAAAAACAGGCACAAATTGCCCCAGGCGCTCGTCAATCCATTCTTGCGCCTCTCAATTCAGGGGGGGAGGGGCCCACACTCCTACCGGATCAATGCCCAACGGCCTCCCAGTCAGCTGCGTTCAGTCGTAGCGCGCCCCTGCTGCTCCTCACCGCCTCACCTGCTCCGCCCCCGGCCGGTCATCAACAGGCCACTTCTCCATCGTGGAGCCCGCCGCTGCCCGGGAAGCCACCCGGATCCGCCACAGCCCCTCCGCACTTTCCAGCGGGGCAGTCAGTCGAGGCATGGATCCAAACAGAGGAGTCGCTGCTCTCCGGACGATCAGGAAGCCCGGCCCAGCAGTGCCCTTCACCGGCACACTCTGCAATCGAGCCCCTGGCTTTCTCCAACGTCACAGGGGAGGTAGGCCTAAGGACGCAGCAGCCTCTCAGGCGCTCCGCCGCAGCTGTCGTGCCACCAAAACCACTAGTGAGGCCGGAGAAAATCCATGGCAGCAAGCCCCCACCAACTTCGGCCGTAAAAACAGCGCAGGATTGCAGGTTCCCCACCGGGAGGGTCCGGAGCTCTACTGAGCCGCGACCGCCATTGCCGTCGGTTAGTCACGCACCCAGGGATTGGCACACATAGTGAAATTTCCAGAGGATTGTGCTGAGTTTTTTGATCTAGTAGGGCAACTGGATCACAGACTAGAAGAACATAGAAGCGAGAGGCCAAAAGGTGAGTCTAGAGTAGTGGCCCTGAAAGCTGAAAAGTAGGACACAGATGATAAGACAACTGATTCTGAACCCATGCAAATTGCAGGAATCATGAGCATACGTCAGCATACAAAAAAGATACGCGGTATAAAGCTAATCTCTCTCCCTACTATGGCAGGCCTGGTCATTTTGCTCGAGATTGTACTGCCAAACTCAAAAAGAAAAAGACTGTAGCTAGTGTAGATGCAATAGGTACAGTACTTGAGAACCAACACTCGCAAAGAGTAACGAGGTTGTCTCTTTGAGAATTGTAACCCATCAGATCTCGCAATATGTAAATAACGTTGTTACTCAAATTCCTAGACACATGGCCATTAGAACATCATGCATTATGTCCCCACAAAAAAGACAAAGTCTTCCTTTGTTTATTGTCTCAGGGGCCACTGGGAACTTTTTTGAATTGTCCTCGCCGAAAGATTAGGTATTTCTTGAATGACAAAGGATGAACCAGAAACTTTTAGAGATATTAATGCTTCTGCTCTTTCTTTTGGACTCATGCGGTTCAGCACCACATCACTGGCTTTGGTTTCTGATAACGGTCACACAGAACAAATAACTTTTGCCCTTATTGGTACATTAACATTTGACATCATCCTAGGTACACGTTGGTTAGAATACCACAAACCAAAGATAGATTGGGTCTTGCGAACCATAATCTTGGATTAGTCACTTTGTAGGATGATGTCTTACCAAGAAGCAGAATACCCAGTCACACAACTTCATTGTGCTGCTATGCACAGATACCCACCCTGGCACATTACCCCAGGGATACCAAGACTTTTCTGATGTTTTTGACCCCATAAAAGCTACCCTGTTACCACCCCACAAGGTGTATGACTGTGGAATTGATCTCATTGCCGGGCTATATTTTCATGTAGTCGAATCTATGCTCTTTCTGAGCTGGAATCCCAATAACTATAGAAATATTTGGACAAATTGCTGGCATTAGGGTCCATAAGACATTCCACCTCACCTGTCGCTTCACCCCTCTTTTTTGTCCCAAACAAGAATGGAGAGCAAAGCAACAATTAAAAATCATTACCCATCTCCGTTAATCCCTTTGCTATTAACCCCTTCTCTGCGGGGGTAATTCCCCCTCTGTGCTGGGGGGTGGGGGGGCGTGCGCAGCACCCCGGTGCTGATGACAAGCTCAGCTCGTAATCAGCCACAGTGCTCGTGTGCTGATGACGAGCTGAGCTCGTCACGGCCACGCCCGTTCCTTAGAACGCTCAGCACAGCAGGGGAATTATCCCCACGTGTGAACGTTCTAACGGCCAAGACGAGCTCAGGTCATCATCAGCACACGAGCACCGTGGCTGATGACGAGCTGAGCTTGTCATCAGCATGGGAGGGGTTAAATCAAGTGAATGACCCCTCCATCTACACAAAGTTAGATCTACGCCGTGCTTGTCACCTTATATCTGTAAAAGATTGAGATGAGTGGAAAAGAGCCTTCTGAACAAAATGTGGCCTTTTTGAATATACTGTAATGCCCTTTGGTCTCTGTAATCACCCACCGGCATTTAAGTATTTTATCAATGAAGTTCTCCGAGACTTCCTGGATATCTGTGCTGTTGTCTACATAGATATTATCCTGATTTTTTAAAAAACAGAGCAGGAGAATACCCATCATGTGAGTGACATTCTACAGTGTTTAAGAGAACATGCATTATACGTTAATTAGAGAAGTGTACTTTCCATGCCAGGTCAGTGGAATTTCTTGGTTACCATTTGTCATTGGATGGACCCAAAACGTTGGAGGACATTCTTACTTGGTCATCACCACATACTGTCAAAGAAGTCCGGAGAGTCCTTGGATTTACCAACTTTTATAGGAGATGTATTGTTAGATTCTCAGACAGAGTTATGGCAATTTCCCGTTAAAAAAATGGACAACCATCCTTATAGTCAGAAGAGGCAGAGCAAGCCTTCCAAACCTTAAAGCACAAGTTTGCATCAGCACCTGTTCTGTCACATCCAGACCCTGATCAGCCATTTTTTGTTGAAGCGGATGCTTCACAAGTAGCACAAGAAAGATCCTAAAACTGGTTACCTGCACCCCTTAGCGTACTACTCATGAAACCTACTCCCAGCTGAACAAAACTACAAAGTAGCAGAGAGACAATTATTGTCCATAAAGGCAGTTTTCACAGAATGGCATCACTACTTGTTGGGTCAAAACACTCCATTACAATTTTTAAAGCTCGTAGGAATTAACCTATTAAGATTGTGTCAGATCATGGACCCTAATCCACGTCTAAGTTCTGGAAAGCCTTATGTACCTTGTTAGAGATTGAGGGTGACCTTTTCTCTGCTTACCATCCTCAAATGGATGGTCAGACAGAGAGGGTCACCCAATCCTTGGAACAGACCCTTAGATATTTAACATCCACCCTAACTAATAAGTGGGTCCGGGCTCTGCCCTTGATGGAATTCACATACAATGACAGTGTGCATACAGTGTTGGGGTGTTCCCCATTTTACTTCCTCAAAGGTTATCACCATTGTACTCTCCCAGCAAGTATACGTGATGCACCTGGCTTAATGCCCTCAGTCTCAGAATGATTACAGGCACTCCAAAACATGCAAAAACAAGCCCATAAATGTTTAGCACAAAACAAACTAACCATGACAACACAAGCATATAAGCACAGGACACCAAAGCCTAAGTATAGGAAATGAGACATGGTGTGGTTATCCACTCGCAACATCAAGCTTGATGGGCCAAGGAAATTACAAACATTATTCATAGGCCCCTTTACGATTATGCTATCTTGGCCCCTGTCACGGTATGCTTACACTTACCTGATGAGTATATCATACACTCAATATTTCACATCTCCCTTATTAAGCCATGTCATCCACACACACGTAGGGATGTGCCCCCTGCTCCAGTAGTAGTTGGAGACCATCAAGAATGGGAAATACAATGTATCCTCGATGCAAAGTGCATTCATGGGAAATTGTACTATTTAATTGCCTGTAAAGGGTACCCTCCTTCTGAGCGCTCTTAGGAACCAGCCTCCATTGTCTCGCCTGATCTGACGTATTTATGCTCTGAATCCCACCAAACGACAGCCTAAAAGGAGGCCTTTGGGAGGGGCAACTGCAATGTACTCCACACTGCATAGTACCAATCACTCCACAGCCCACCCAGAATGAAACCTATAACCCATATTATTGCATACATCAGGTGTGACTTCGTATTCTTATCACATGCATTAGGATGCACTATTCACGTAAAGCCAAGATCAATGCTTGTTTTCTTTTGTCACAGATCAATACTTGTTTCGTCTTAGTGTGAAGGACACATTCAGTGCACCACGGTTGTGGCTAGCCATATCCTGCATGTGCGGTGTCACATGCCAACTGTCAAACGTACCTAATTTGTGAATTAACTCATGTGAAAATGTCAAAAACATGTATCCACTGTTTAAACTATGCCACGTGTAAACCGGCAGTTGCAGTGTTAACAAGCCATTGCCACCCTACACGTGCTTTCCTGCACCAGCTTCTGAACAGCTATAAAAGCCTCCAGCTGATTTCAGCCTCCGCTTAGCCTCGTTGGATCAACAGTCACTTACCTGCTCCTGGTTTCCAGATCCTGTCAGTGCATCTCTGCTCTCCTGAGGGCTGTTCTCCCTCAGCTGCCGAGGTTTTTGTCATTCTGCTGTGCTTCTTTGCAACACTACCACAGTACCTGAAAAGTAGCACAGCATGAAAATGGTGACATCTCTTTTTTTGCCAAGAAGTGCTGGACAGCAATAAACATTCACTAGGAAGGTACCAGATTTGCTTATTTTTAATGCGCAAATGATGTCAATGCAGCAATACAATACTGTTGTTGGTAAAAGGCAGAATCTGTAAAGGGAATGATGTATTTCACATTTGAAGGCTTTATCTATGACTTTGGACACTGTGTTTTTGGGAAAGCCGTATTTTCCATAAAAGGATGGAATTAGCAAATACTGTTGTTGGCAACTCTCTTGATTATCAGGTGATAGATACAAGGCAACAACAGTTAGAAGAATTGATTTGTGTGGTTGTTGGTAAAGACTTACAGAGATCATACTGTTGCTAATCAGTATTGGCAAAAGACTTACAAGGATCATGATGTTATAAACCACAGTTATGTGCTAAATCCACGTTGCTTGTTTTCCTGAAAGTGTATAACTGGTCTGTGTATTTATATATACAAACCTGTGTTCCTGACAGCATACCATTGAATTTGGATTCTAGAAATTTCAAATCAAAGTGAGCCCGTCCAATATTGTTTGGTGTGCTGGTTCCTCCAGCTCTTATAATGTAAACCCTATCTGCATAGCAGACTGCACTAGACTAATACATGCTCTTTCATTGTAGAATCCTACACCACTTGAACAAGCCAAGATCCTGGTACACAGACTATTCCTGACCCTTGAATTTAGTCCAATCGCCCACTAGAGAGCAGAGGGGCTAAATGCAGAAGCAACCCATAGAAGAACTGGTATTGTTCTTTCACTGTCAATCAATCAATCAATCACAGCATTTATATAGCGCACTACTCACCCGGAGGGTCTCAAGGCGCTAGGGGAGGGGGGGTCCGCTACTGCTCGAACAGTCAGGTCTTGAGCTGCTTCCTGAAGGCGAGGTGGTCCTGGGTCAGGCGGAGGTGGGTCGGGAGGGATTTCCAAGTCTTGGCGGCCAGGTAGGAGAAGGACCTTCCTCCTGCGGTGGCTCTACGGATCCGGGGGACGGCGGCGAGGGCGTGGCTGGTCGATCGAAGCTGGCGTGTGGGAGTGTAGAAGTTGAGGCGGCTGTTGAGGTATGCTGGTCCTTGGTTGTGCAGGGCTTTGTGTGCGTGGGTGAGGAGACGGAAGGTGATTCTCTTGTTGACCAGGAGCCAGTGCAGATCTCTTAGGTGTCCGGAGATGTGGCTGCGACGGGGGATGTCCAGGATGAGTCGTGCTGAGGCGTTCTGGATCCGCTGGAGTCTCTTCTGGAGTTTGGCGGTGGTTCCGGCGTAGAGGGAGTTGCCGTAGTCCAGACGGCTGGTGACAAGGGCCTGGGTGACCGTCTTCCTGGTCTCGGTGGGGATCCACTGGAAGATCTTACGTAGCATGCGCAGGATGTTGAAGCACGATGAGGAGACGGCGTTGACTTGTCTGGTCATGGAGAGGGAGGAGTCCAGGATGAAGCCTAGGTTGCGTGCGTGGTCCGTCGGTTTGGGTGCGCTGCCCAGGGCGGGGGGCCACCAGGAGTCATCCCAGGCGGAGGGTGAAGATCCCAGGATGAGGACTTCCGTCTTGTCCGAGTTCAGTTTCAGGCGGCTGCTCATCATCCACTTGGCTACGTCTGTCATCCCTTGGTGTAGGTTGGCTCTGGCGGTGGCAGGGTCGTTGGTGAGGGAGAGGATCAGCTGGGTGTCGTCGGCGTAGGAGATGATGTTGAGGTTGTGTTGGCGTGCGATGGCTGCGAGGGGGCTCATGTAGACGTTGAAGAGGGTTGGGCTGAGCGAGGAGCCTTGAGGAACGCCGCAGATGACTTCGGTGGCTTCTGATCTGAACGGGGGAGGCGGACTCTCTGCGTCCTTCCGGCGAGGAACGAGGTGATCCATTCCAGTGCCTTCTTCTGGATTCCGACGTTGCTCAGGCGCTGTACTAGGGTACGGTGGCAGACAGTGTCGAAGGCCGCGGAGAGGTCTAGGAGGATGAGGGCCGCTGTTTCTCCGTTGTCGAGCAGTGCTCGGATGTCATCGGTAGCTGCGATCAGGGCGGTCTCGGTGCTGTGGTTGGCCCGAAAGCAAGACTGCGAGAGGTCGAGGGATCCGTTCGTCTCGAGGAAGGCGGCCAGCTGCTTGTTGACGGTCTTCTCGATAACTTTGGCAGGAAACGGGAGCAGCGAGATGGGGCGGTAGTGCTTGAGGTCGGTGGGGTCGGCTGATGGTTTCTTTAGTAGGGCGCTGAGTTCGGCGTGCTTCCAGCTCTCCGGGAAGGTAGCGGTGTCGAAGGAGGTGTTGATGATGTCCCGCAGGTGGGGTGCGATGACAGCGTCGGCCTTGTTGAAGACGTGGTGAGGGCAGGGGTTGGTTGGAGATTCAGAGTGGATGGAGTTCATCGTGCAGATGGTGTCTTCGGTGCCGATCGGGGTCCAGGCGCGGAGGGTGGTGGTGGGGGGTGGTGGAGGTTCCGTCGTAGTTTCCGGCGTCGGTTGAGAGCTGAAGCTGTTGTGTATGTCCGAGATCTTGTTGTGGAAGTAGAGGGCGAGGGAGTTGCAGAGGTCTTGCGAAGGGGTGATGTCGTTGTTTCCGGCGTTGGGGTTGGAGAGCTCTTTAACGATGTTGAAGAGTTCCTTGCTGTTGTGTGCGTTGTTGTCCAGTCGTTCCTTGAAAGTAGTTTTCTTGGTGGTGTGGATCAGTTGGTGGTGTTTTCGGGTGGCGAGCTTGAGGGCAGTCATGTTGTCCGGTGTTGGGTCTCTGCGCCAGGCTTTCTCAAGGGCTCTGCAGTCCTTGGAGCTCTTGAGTTCGTTGGTGAACCATGGGGCTTTCTTGCTGCCGGGTCTGCTAGGCGGGGTCCTCAGAGGGGCGAGGTCGTCTGCGCAGACGCTGATCCACTTCGTGAGGTTGGTGGCCGCTTGGCTGGGGTTCGTTGCGCTGGTGGGTGGGTTCTTGCTCAGGGAAGTCGCGAGCTGGTCGGCTGTGATCTTGTTCCAGCTTCTGCGTGCAACCTGTTGCTGTTGGTGGTGGATCGTGGTCCTTTTGAAGCTGAAGTGGACGCAGCTGTGGTCCGTCCAGTGGAGTCCGGTGGCGTGGCTGAAGGCGATGTCCTTGCTGGATGAGAAGACGGGGTCGAGTGTGTCCGGCGTAGTGGGTGGGGGTGGTCACCAGCTGCTTGAGACCGAGGTTGGCGAGGTTGTCCAGCAGGGTGGTGGTGTTGCGGTCGTTGTTGTTCTCCAGGTGGAAGTTGAGGTCGCTGAGGAGGATGTAGTCGGCGGAGGGGAGGGCGTGTGGGCTGATGAAGTCGGCGATGTCTTCACTGAATTGTGTGCGTGGTCCCGGGGGTCTGTAGATGAGGGTGCCGCGGAGGGTGGTCTTGGGGGGTTGATGTGGACCTGGAAGTGCAGGTGTTCGGCGGGTGCGAGGGTGTCGTCGGAGTTGGTCGTGACGCGGATGGTGTTCCTGTGGACGATGGCGATGCCTCCTCCTGTCTGGGTGATGCGGTCCCTCCGGATGATCTTGTAGCCGTCCGGGATGGCGATGGTGATGTCGGGCGCTGAGAAGGCGTTCATCCAGGTTTCCGTGAGGAAGGCGACGTCTGGGGCTGTGGTGTCGAGCAGTTCCAGAGCTCGATGGTGTGTCTGTGGACGGAGCGGGTGTTGATCAGGATGCACTTGAGGTGGTAGCTGCTGGAGTTCGGCTTGGTCGGTGCTGGTGTGGTGCAGGTCCGAATGCAGGTGAACTTGCAGGCGTGGCAGCAGAAGGGTCCGTGGGTGCGTCTCGGGGTGGCTCGATAGCAGGCCGGGGTTCTACCGGTGTTGAGTGCGTAGAGTATGGTGGCGTCGTAGGTCCGGCGGGTGGGCTGGTGTCTGCGGGAGACAGGGGTCCTGGCCCTGGGCGCGGTCCAGGCGCGGACGGGCGCAGACGGGCTTACCTTTGGCGCGCCCGCTGCGCATTTGCCACTCTGCATATGTGGAGAGTGGGGGGGCGGATCGAGGGAGGAGCAGCTGGGAGGCGGGAGCGGGGCGGCGAATGGGAAGGCAGAGAGAGGGAAGGGGGCGGGGCCGCCGGGGGGCAGCGGCGGGGAGCGGGCGGGAAACGCGACCGGGACTGGGCGGGAAAAAGGTACAGAGCAAATAACTACGAGCAGGGGGCAATGCGGAGGGAGAAACGAAGACAATACAACGGGGGAGAAATGAAGAGAATACAGCGGGGAACAAAGCAGATGAAGCAGACACAAGCGCTAGCAGTTACCACAGCGCAGCGGAGGAACTACCGCTACAGCAGTCCAGGTGCACGGCTGCGGGCAGAGGCGGCATTCGGCAGGAACGGGGGCAGCCTGGGCTCACTCGCAGAGAGTGTGCGCAGTGCGTGGGGTGACCGGCCCAGAGGGTCATCCTAACTCCCCTTCGGGAACTCACTGGGACACAGAGTCTAGTTCATTGCTGCCTCATTAGATCTCATTGGGATTTAGGGATTACCATTGCCCCATCGGAAACACCTGGAGTTTCATCTGAGGCAAGGTACAAGTTATGAACCCTAAAGATTATTGAATAATTAAAATGCATTACAGAAGGCAAAATAATGCCAATCTAAACAAGCATTGGCATAGCCAATAGGTCTTGCTTTTGGGACCTTATAAGTATTTAGTTATGCAGCACAATATCCTTGGTGCAACAACATCAACTGTTGCATGGCTGAACACTTATAAGGTCCCAAATGCAAGACCTATTGGCTATGCCAATGCTTGTTATGCAAAAGCATGATGTTAAAGCACGCTGTACCTGACTAAATCACAATTGTAACAGTGTTTTTGTGACACTGTCCGGGACCTTTATGTTGTGTTTGACAATGGTTCAGTCCCCCGTCATAACACTCAAGCCAGCCCGTTCATTATTTTATGCCTTTTTTGCTCCTATAAAAGCAACTGTGGATGTTTATAAAAGCTGAAGTTTGAGTCTCAGATCCCAGGGGAAAAAATATGATTACACATGGTATCCGGGACAGAAGAATTTAGGAGATAAGCTGAATTGCTTCCATCTTTTTACAGTTGCCTTTACAGAAGCTCAAGGACACAGTAATATGACTGCAACAACCAGTGGTGACCGCGGGTACCAGCAGGACCTTGGAGTGAAAGTAAAACTTTTAAGGCTGCTCACATTTGGAGTTTACCGAAGCAAAAGGAAATACAGAAATATGCGCCCAAGACCATGCAGTGTCTGCAGCGCTTTCAAGCAACATATCATAGCATAGGAAGTGGAGAGTGGTAAGCAGCTAGGACGGTGCGGCAAGCAACATCATGTAAACATATGGAGTGCTATAAAATGCAAATATTGGAAAAAAACTACAGAAAGTGTCTAGACAGTTAAAGTTTGGGGGAGCCGTGGGCAAATGGACACATCGGGTATCCTCTAGTGTTGGGATCTGAGAATCAAACAGCAGTTTTTCTAAACACTCACAGTTGCTTTTTCGGGGGCACACTATTACACATGGTGTCAGGGTCACAATAATATAGGAGTCTATCTGAATAGTTTCCATATTTTACAGTTGCCTTTATATAAGCTCTAGGAGCAACACAAACGTGACCAAGATAACAAGGGGCAGCTGTGGTTGCCAGCAGGACTTTGGAGTAAAAGTACATTTGTTGAGGCTGCTTACATTATGATTAACGATAGCACAAGGAAATATGGGATTGTGTCTGCAGCACTTTCAAACAACAGCATGTGGGAGCCTAGGGAGGCAGCGGCAATCCCTGGTCACCTTCCTTTTGGCCCTCCTCCTTTGGCCCCCCTCCCACTCCTTCCCACTCTGTTAAGACCCTTGGAATTATGCTCAATCACCACTTGACACTTCACACCCACATTAGTTCTGTTGTCTCCTCCTGTTTTTTTACTTTACGTATCATCAGGAAAGTATCCCGGTTCTTCTCTCCCTCTGCACTTAAACTGATTGTTATGGCCATGGTCTTATCTAAGATCGATTACGGGAACATAATTTACAATGGTGCCCCCGCCTATGCACTTCAACGCCTCCAGACGGTGCAGAACCAGGCAGCTCGCCTGGTGCATGGCCTACCGAAATACCATCACTCCTCCCCCCTTCTCACGGCCCTTCATTGGCTACCAATCAAACAAAGAGCCCTCTTCAAACTTGGCTGCCTCACTTTTCAAGCCCGGGCGGGCACTGCCCCCGCGTTTATCAATTCCGCCATCATCAACTACTGTCCTGCTAGAGACTTGCGTTCCTCTGCCAAGTCCTTGCTAGTCATCCCCCGGTTCAAGAAAAAAATGATCCGGTTGCCAGAAATGTTTGGTACTTGCACCCACCTTCTGGAACTCCCTTCCCCCCCTCTCAGATCCTCCCCCTCCTACTTAGAGTTTCGCAAAGCTCTTAAGACCTTTCTGTTCCAGCAAGCTTTCAGCCCATAGCCCCTGATGCTTCCTTCAGTTCTGAAATCCCACAGCGCCAAGAAACTGCTTAGTAAATGCGCGCTTTACAAATAGCTAAAAATTAAAATTCAAATTCAAGGATGGGAGGGACATAGTGGCAAGCAACTACAGGTTATGCATCTTAATCTCAAAGGTAGCCTCACACTTAGGAAGCCTCAATGCTCACATAAACTTGCCAACGACAAAGAGAAGGGCTGAGCGTGCAAAGCCTTCCCTATGGGCTGCTGTAAAAGTGGCGGCCATATCAGCAGGGAAGACTAAGTGGCATTAACAAAGTTAGATACTCACTTTGAGCTGGGCACAACATGGCACCTCCGTAGTTAGCCTGAAATAGGAAGCTGGGAAACCAACGCTAGACACACAATGCTGAGAGATTCCCCACAAAACACAGCAAAGTCTGGGGCTAGATCCATTCAGCAGTGGTTTTGGCGAGAGATTCCACTGTCCCTGCACCCCCACGGAGCATGCATGAGGACGGCAGACTGTAGCCCGAGTGCTTCCAGGAAACACAAACAGACAACATGCACTCACTTTGTGCAATGTGAGACAAGTCTTAAAGCAGCCGCAAGACAAGCTCTGTGGTGGTGCGCGCGCTTGCGTGCAGCAGGCCGAAGCGGATGCCTGCTTGTGCCCCGGGGGACTCCTGAGTGTGAGTGGTGCACACAAGATGACGCCTGTACTAGTAAGCGCGCGCAGGCGCGCGTAACCGCACGCTCGTAGCCACAATCAAAAGCATGTGGTAGCATTTTCAAATGCCCACTCACTAAATGTCTCGCCAGAGTAGCGCATGCGCTGGATCAGGCGACACCTAAATACAGTCAAAATGCATAATAAATCAAATAAAGGGACTTATATAAGGCCCATTCAGAGCAGCAGGAGGTCTAACATAAAGACAAGTCTCAGAGAAAATATAAAAATAATTCTAAGTTCTAAGGATGAGACAAAGTGATAAGGGTCCTCTCTTTTAGAATCAAGAGTAGGGTTGGGCGGAACTCCACAGAGTTACAGAAAAACTGTGAGATTCTGAGGAAGAGGGCGGAGTCATTTGAGTTGATTTTGCTGCCGCTCGATTACAAAACATACTAGAGAGGCAGCAAATCTACTTGAATGGCAGCCCCCTGATCGAGACCACTTGCAAATGCTGGTGACTGCCTGCATTAGAAAATCGCTCTAGGGGATGCAAAATATCTCTCGCCAGCTTGCATATTCTGAAGCTTTGCAGGAGGAAAATTCTGCCATACACAGATTGGTGGAATTCGGCCAGAACTCCACATTAAAGAGTAACACAGAGGGGCCATCATTTTACCAATTTTGTGGGCAGAATGGAACAATCCCCCACCCCAATCAAGAGACAATGTATTGCTCACCTCTGAAAGGAGTGCTTTTCATAAGACAATACACAGCAAAAAAAAAACAGTCAGCATTAAATGAACAAAATTTTGCAGGGCTCAACCAATCATATTACAGAATTAAATGCAGCCATATACACTTAATCCACTAAATAAATAATTCTAAGTTCTCCCTTCACCTAATGCCATCGGATGTGGCAGTAGAAATCTAGTTACAAACAAAATAATAGCAGACTCATACAATGAATACACCCACAAAGAACATGCAGGAATGGGCTTGAACAGTTACATTTAGAAGGAAAGCTTCCTTCAGAGTTCATCGAGAACAGTATATCAACACAAAGCATTTCATTAGTGCTTTCATTAGCAGGTCCTCCTGCCTGCTCTCCCTGTGACACTACTGCTGTCCAACTTGCCCGAGGTCTGTTACCCTCTGCTGCTTATCCAATTTGCTATCTTCTGTTTGGGCCTCCTCTGCTCATTTCTTGCTCTGTATTGCCTTTTCTGTTTGTTTTTTATGCCCTTTAGTTTGCCTTTTTCTAACCTCGTTTTGACCTTTTTCTGCTTTTTCAGCCCTCTATTTTGCCTTTTCTGCTTGTTTTGTTTCTGCCCTCTGTTTTGTCCTCTTATGCTCTGTTTTCCTTTGCAGCTCATTTTTCTGCCCTCTGTTTTGTCTTTTCTGCTCGTTTTTCAGCCCTCTATTTTGCCTTTTCTGCTCATTTTTCTGTCCTCTGTTTTGCCCTCTTCTGAACTGTTTTCCTTTTCTGCTTGTTTTTCTGCCCTCTAAATTGCCTTTTCTGCTCGTTTTCCTGCCCTCTGTTTTACCTTTCTGGTCACTAGTTTTTCTGCTCTTTGTATTGCCCTTTTCTGTTAGTTTCTTCCCTCTACCCACCATTTCCTCAGGACCTGGCTTTTTGCCAGAGACCTCACACCCCAGCGCCCGGATACCCCCAGGGGTAAAAATGCTCTGTTGATAGAATGATTAGTGCACATTTTGCCACGTGAGATGAGAGAAGAAATTAAACCAAGCACGAGTAGAAATACAAGATGTATGAGTTTAGGCCTTGCCTCACGAATGTTAAGTAAACATGACTCAGGGTTTTCTTTTTTAATGCAAAATGTTTAGGATGCTAAGCAGACAATATTAATCAGAAATATCTCTCACACAACCATGAATTAATGTCTGCCTGGTTCCAAAACATATTCTGATTAGTTGCTTGCATTAACTGGAAGGCTTTATTGTAAATTCTTCCAACAGTCATATGCCCCCACTATTTTGCGCATGTAAATGACCATCTGTGAACCTATTCTAGTGATTTTTCAAGGAGTACTGACTGGTATATGGTGAAACACTTAAAACAATTGATCAGGGTTTCCCCTACCTTAGATTTTTTCTGTTTGTGCGCACACTCTTGGGTGCCCTTTGGATCTTCAGAAAACCGTTTCAATGTAGTGAGTTCAAACAAATCAACACATGACCCCTTTTTCCTATTTATCTTCATTTTTGCAGATAAATGCAAACCTCTCGGGTCCTATGGAGCCAGCACCTGGTTGTGCCCGCTACTAAGGGCTGCCTTCTAACCTTTGTTTTCTTTTGTACTGTCCCTGGGTGTGGCTGCCCTGGGCACTGGAAGACTAGATGGTGCCACTCCATCTGTCTACTAGTTGGCTGCACTGCAGGCATTAGTTGAGACTGGTGATCACGTGATGGTCAAAGCATTTGACAGATCGAACAGCTTGGAGCCGAGGTGGCGAGGTCCGGAGCAGGTGCTGGTTGCTACAAGGACAGCGGTCCGAGTGACGAACAGAAAGAACTGTCTCCATACCACGCACTGCAAGCGTGTATCGCCCGCCTTGGTGGAACTTGCTGTGCTGATAGACCATCGAGAGATTCTGGAAACGGAGAAAGGTCAAGCTATCTCATATGACGAGTCTACGGAAGTCTTCCCGGACCACAGGATTCCTGGAGCATCGCAATACAACTTGAGACCGAGGAAAGAAACTGCAGTGTTGAACGAGACTGGTTGAGCTACCGCCCTGGGTTTGTAAAATGGAGAGCCAATGAGACAAGGGGGGGATCAGCCCTGCATTAGTGTAGTGACACCCATCTTAGCCCGTGGTGAAGAAATCAGTGGCTACCCAAGGGCTTAGAGCTCCAACAATTGTTTTCAAGAGGTTCTTAGAAAGATCGAACATCGTTGTCAATTTAAATGAATAAGAAAATAATTTGTGCTGGGAAAAACATGGCGACCGCCGGCTAGGTCGGGTCGCGTCTCTCTAACGGAGCTCCTCGTGACCCGGCAATGTGCTGCTGGACCGGCTGAGACTTACCCGGGTCAGCTGGATGTGTTCGCTGCCTTTTCGTGGTCTTCGTGGTGTGCCTTTGTTTCCGGCGTGCACGGGGGGTGAGGATTGTGGACCACGGAAAGCGGAGTTTCGGTGTTTTGGTGTCCGGCGTCTGGTGCACAGCGGCGCTGGGCGGCGGCGCAGACCGGCTCTTTTCGCTCTGGTGCCCGTTTGGGGTGTGCTGGTTGGTGGCTCCTGCTTTGGTTTTGGCAAGGAGCTGGAGCAGTTGGAAGCAGCGAAGGTAGAAGGAGAAGGAGGGGAAGCCTACCAGGTGGATGTGCGGTGTCAGGGTCCTACCTTCCGCCTCTTTTTCCCGGTGGGTTGAGGCAGCCGTGGAGCTGCGACGGAGCCGCAGAGCGGCGGCCCGTGGGACATTTGGAGGTGCCGGTAACCCGTAATTATCGAGGAACCGTCCTGGAGCACCGAAGGTAACGCAATTGGGCGTCGAACCCCCACCTCGCGCTGATAAGGTAAAACAGCGGGTATGTCGCCTTAAATCAAAGATTGAGGGTAAGGCAGCAGCAGCAGCAGCAGTAGTGGAGGAAGGATCTGCAACAGACCAAAAAGTGTTCCCAAGTAAGGTGAACGGGCAGGAGTGGGGGGGGGGGGGTTAAAGACACCAATAGCCCAGCAAGTGGTGAGATAAGGGTAGTAGCCACTGATGATATCCATAGAGATGTCACTAACGAGCAGTGGGCCAGCTCCAGTAAAGTAAACCCCAGCACATTGAATGAGGGGGGAATTGAAGGGGAGTCCGGGACTAGCGAGACTACCCTAGGGCCCTCGATTTTTGTCTTTACGGGGAGACATACTGCCACCACCGCCACTGCCACCACTGCCACAACTGCTACTTCCCGGTCCCCCAGTTTAAATTTAAAGGACTTAGAATCGGGTACTAAACCAAAACTGAGGAACATTAAAAGCTCTAAAAATAGCAAAAGTAGCGCTGCGAGACTTACCCCCTCGCTTAGCTCATTTTTCAAGGTTCTGCCACAGGTTCTTGAAGTTTCTTATAGTGCAGGAGGGGATAGACCTCAAGAAAAAAAAAAGATGAGTGCTATTGGCAGCTCCCAGGAAGTCGCCTCCGCTAATCCGTCAATCATGGACCTTAATGTTCCAGTCGATAATATCCCGGAGAGAGCATCAATCTTACATGTTGAGGGAAATGATAATGAAATTATCCCCTCCGCGGGTGGAGCACAAGGAAAGACATCAATGGATGATCTTTTACACGAGATCAAAAACGGATTCGCTGAATCTAAGCGTAACCAGCAAGAGATAAAAGCTGCGTTTGAAGCCCTTGATAAGAGAGTAGATGTGCTTACTGAAAGGACGGATACTCTTGAAAGCACAGTCAGTGAATTAAAAGCCAAATTGGAATCCGCTCAAGAAAAGATAAATTATTTAAGACGTGATGGAAATGCAACAAAAGAAAGAGTGGAATCCTTGGAGAACTATTCACGGCGGAATAACATCAGACTTCTGAAGGTTCCGGAAGGAAAAGAAGGGGAAAAAGAAGGGGGTGAAATGAAAAAATGTATTGCCTGCCTGCTTAAAGAGTCCTTGAACTTGGAGGATTCTGTCGAAGACCTGGAAAGGGATATCCAACGAGCCCACAGGGACCCATTCCGTCTAAAGCAGGGGAGATCTAAACCGAGAAAGATCTTAGTCAACTTCTTAACCTACTCTACCAAGGAGAAGATCTTGAATTTAGCGCTTAAAACCACGGCTATAAAAGCCTCAGATTTCTCCTATGTTATTCGGTCTGACTTGTCAAAAACAACCCTTGACAGACAATGGGAATTAGGTCAGAAAATGGAGAAGTTCAGGGCACTGGGCGCCACCGTCCAGATGAGGTTCCCAGCCTTCCTCAGGGTTATGTACAATAACAAAATGCACAACATCCATTCCCCTTCAGAGGCAGACGATCTCCTGGCCTCTATTAGTGACCACCAACAGGGAGCCGTCTAGTCGTTGGTACCCTATAGATTAGTAGATCTGTAGACAAGGGGGTATAAGGAGGTATAGAGATAAAAGATGAAGATACTCTAGCTCTCCAAACCATTCTACATTACCCTACTTTGCCCTCCTTCTATGGGACAATCTCGTTTACTAACTTTACCTGCTAGTTTAGCACGGCTGAAATCCACTTAAGGAGATGAAAATAAATAAATAAATCAACAAAAGTATATAGGGAAAAAGGAAGACTTCACGGAAGGTGTTTTCAAATAAAAGTAGAAAAAAGGAAGGAAAAAGTGGAGAAAGAGAAAAAAAGAAAAGGGGAAGGGAAGAAAAAAAAAAGAAAAGGAAAGGGAATAGAAAGAAGGAAAAAAAAGAAAGAAAAGAAAAAAAATATATATATATATAAAGGGAGGGAAAAAAAGAGATAAAAAATAAAGGGAGAAATTGGAGGAAACCCCTAAGATTCCTGCTTGCCTTGAAGGCTAAAACTCTCTGTAATCGTTTCTTCTCACAATGTTTTCCCCTTAGGGGCATAGATTAAGGGTATCGACCATGATAATGCCGGTCTATATTTCAAAACAAACATTCGTAACTAGGCTGGGTGAGGGGGAACTCCTCAGAGAGACAACTCTGGCATCAACGGCCAGATTAAGTAAGGGGGGGGTTTCCAGGGAGGGGTGGGGGGGGGGGGGAGGGTCCACAACTGCAAAATATCCTCATCTGACAGACACTGTCCCACACTTATACACTTTACTTGGCACACATCAGGTTTGTTTAACCTGCCTCGGGAGCTGCTTTTTGTACTTAGCCTCAAGGAGTCGGAGTAAAAGTATTATATGATGGGAATAAAAATTTTGTACTGGAATGTCAATGGCCTGCGTGTTAAGAGTAGGAGGTATAGAATATTACAATATTTGAGGGACTCTCCTGCGCAGGTCATTGTCATTCAGGAAACACATCTTCTCCAACAAGAAGTGAAAGACATGTTGAGGAAAATAAGATGGGTAGACTGCTTTATTTGTACCAACCACAATGCGAATATCCGGGGCATCCTTATTATCTTCAAAAAGCAAGTTAGAGCTCAGATTCTTAATCATGAAGAAGACTTTAGCGGTAGGTGGCTATATGTCAACGTAAGTCTGGAGGGCAGACCATATAATCTGGTAGGTTACTATGGACCCAATCAGGACGATCCTTCATATCTGAACAAAGTCCAGAGTAAGCTCTTAACAACTCAAGGTCCAATAATTTGGATGGAGGATTTTAATTTAGTACTCAATCCAAATTGGATAAATCCCCAACTCAAGGGCATTAACATAAGAAATCCCGGCAGGCATTGGGGGTTGTCATGTCAACGCTCGGATTGGCGGATCCATGGAGAGAGAGAGCAGGTGATGCACTTGGTGTATCATACCATAATCATAAATACAATCACAAATCGAGAATCGATTATGCTCTTTTTAGTTATTCACTAAGAGACCCCCTAAAGGATTTAATATATTTGCCCTCGCACTTATCAGATCATTCTGCCATTTTTTTTTCCATTCAATTGGCTCAGCAACCCTCTCATACTTCATGGTCATTCGACCGCACGATTCTTTTAGAGGATGAAGAAAATGATCTTCTCATTCAAGAAACAAAACTGTTTATGGACACCAACATAAATTCAACCCAGCTAAGTATAGTATGGGATGCATATAAGGCATATTTGCGAGGCCATATAACCAACAGGGCCTCGTATCGAGGGAAAATCTACAGGGCAAAGATCGCCAATATCGAAAAAGAAATTGCACTTCTTGATCAACGTACTGGCTCCAGATGTGGGACTAATAAAGAGCAGGAGCAACGTAAGGAATTAAAAGAGAAGCTAGACAGCATTCTCCAAGAGAGGGTTGCACGGAGATGGGAAGTAAGTAGGCTCTCCAACTTTGAGTATGGTGAATCCGCGGGTAGGGTCCTAGCTTGGAAAATTAAATCCGACCAGGCCAAAAAACACATAAAGTCCATCAGTGTAGATGGGGAGACCCACGAAAGATCCTCTATTAGAGACATCGGAGAAGCATTTCTGGAGTATTTTCAGCAAATTTATAAGGAGGAGATCCCGGATGACCCGACATCAAAGCTTAGATGGTTGGAAAAGACCACTCTTCCCACTCTTACTTCAAAACAAAGGGACCGTCTTGATAGGCCTATCTCAGAGGAAGAAGTGAGTGAAACTATTAAAAAGGTGAAGCGGGGTAAGGCAGCGGGCCCTGACGGTCTTCCCGGCGAATTATTCCGAGTATTGGCACCTGAAATTGTCTCTGTGCTTACAAGACTCTTCAATGACATCTTAGTCAATGGTGCGACTCCACCGAAATCATGGGGGGAGGCAATTATTGTCTTGATCCCGAAACCCGGGAAAGACCCAGCTAAATGTGTCTCTTATAGGCCAATCTCGCTCTTAAAGAGCGATTATAAGCTCTTTGCGGCCGTGTTGGCGAATAGGCTGGGACGTGAGGTCGGTTCAATAATCCACACTGACCAGAAGGGCTTTATAAAAGGTAGACAGCTTTCTGACCTCACTTATGACCTAATAGGGGCTGTGGACATAGCCTCAAAATTCTCACTCCCCTTTGCCATTATGACCCTCGACGCTACAAAAGCTTTCGATCGAGTAAATTGGGCTTACTTAGCGGAGGCCATGAAAAAATTTGCATTTGGACCTAACTTTCAGAGATCAATAGGCCTTCTATATGCTAATCCCAGTGCAAGCATTATGGTCAATGGTTCATGTACCCAGCCCTTTCAGATTACTAGGGGAACAAGACAGGGGTGTCCCCTGTCCCCTTTACTTTTCAACATATATATCGAGCCACTTGCACAATCCTTCAGGGGCGACCCAAAAATTTCCTCATTTGAATTCGGTGGATGGGAAAGGAAGGTAGGGCTTTACGCTGATGATATTGTAATTTTCACTAGCGATCCAGTAAATGCTTTTCCTATTGTGGTTGAAAAAGCTAAGGAATTCGGAAACTTATCGGGCTATGATATCAATGCCGAGAAGACCGAGCTAATGACATGGAACATTGTTAATCCGGGCGTTGGGGTGGCATCCTCAATCCGCTACCTTGGACTTAAAATTACGCAAGACATTGACACCTTAGCAAAAGTTAACTTAGACCTGGTCTCCAGAGAATGTAGGGCCCTACTGAGATCTTGGGCGGGCCTTCAACTATCAATTTTTGGGAAAGTCAACATTGTAAAAATGTCCATTCTTCCGAAACTGACTTTTATTTTCAACACTATTCCCTTTGCTTTTGACTCCAAGCAACTTCTTAAATGCCAGCAAGAAATAAACTCCTTCATTTGGGGCAATAAAGCTACGAGATAGGCCTGGAAAAAATTGAGAAGGAGGAGGGAAAAAGGTGGATTGGCCCTCCCAGATTTGCAGTATTATTCTTGGGCATTCCAGCTTTCCCACTCAAGAATGCTCTTGAAAACACCAGAGCTCTCGTCAAACGGGAGATTATTCAAGGCAATGCTGGTAGGGGCAAACCTCCCGCTAGATGGGTTCCTCTTTAAGTTTGGAGACCGAAAATTCTTCAAAAAGGTGAGGTTGAAGACTTTGTTAACACAATTGAAATCATGGGTACAAATTAAACGTAGGGTGGGGCTGGCATACTATTCTAACTATGCTCAGATATGGGACTCTCCCGGGCTTCCACCGTGCCTGCAAGATTCTCTTGCAATTCCCCTAATTACAGCAGGGTTCCTAAGATGGGGCGAACTGATATCTGGAGGCACTTTGATAGAGTGGGAGGAGCTCAGGGAGAAAGTAGGGCCGACCCTGTCAAGATTTAAATATGTACAAATTAGGAGCTGGGCTAGAGAATTAATTAGGAAAGATCCTAACACCGGGAGACTTAGCCCCCTAGAACAACATTTAGTTGAAAAACAGACAGGAGGTAAGGAGGTGGCCCTTTGGTATTGGTCCATAGTGGAAGAGATAGATGGGGATTTCAATCTCCCAATGGAGCTATGGGGTAGAGAAATAGTGGCAGTAGAGGAGGATCTGTGGATAAAATCTTTTTCCCTTTTGTATAAACTAGTTAAACCTGCCTGGCTTAGACGAAATCATCTGTTTACCTTACACCGGGCATACCTTTCCCCTTTACGTTTATCTAAATACCAAGAGGGGAAATGCTGTAATAAATGCCAACTGTTAGCAGCCTCTGATATACACATGTTCTGGGAAGGTCCCTATATATCCGCTTTCTGGAAAGAGATTAAAGCCACTTTAGACTTAATTATTAACATTAACATCCCTTTAACTTTACCACTTGTTATTTTCGGGTATGACCAGACTATTACAGGGGTAGCGCGGTCCTTTTTATTTTATGCTATCTTATTGGCTAGACGGCAGATATGTATGCACTGGGTGGATACCATCCCCCCCACTCACTCTGCGTGGCTAACCTCACTCTATGTAACATCCAAGGTAGACTTGACAAGATCTTGTAGAGCCCAGAACCTCACATTTTGGAAGCTTTTGACGGAATGGAAGTGAAGCCTCCTCCGCCTTCTTGGGTGTTTTTTTTTTTTTTTCCACCATAGATCCGATGATTAAGCCCACTTACTCCATGGCTCAGTTTTGTGGTCTGCCCCGATTCCGATATATACATACTGGCCTGTCAGGCAAGAAGTTGCTTGGAGGAACGTTAACAAGGTGCATGGAATTTCCTACCAACTCGTAATAACTTCTGCCTAGCTGCGTTGCGGCTCAATTCCTAGAGCCTGCTCCCAATGGCAGTGAGGTGGTTGGGTTGTTCACTTTGCATCTAAAGAACGTGTGTCGGGCAGATGAGGATTAAAAAAAAAAAATAAAAAAAAAAATAAAAAAAAGAAAATAATTTGTGCTGTAGGGTTTGTTGTTTCCCTGGTGGTTTTGGCAATAACCACTTGGTTCATTGAGAAAGCAGTCCCTGCTCGACAGCTTTTTGTTGCAACTACTCCAGCTCCACTGGAGCATCGGTATTATACTCTTCCTTATCATGAGCAGAAGCATCGACAGTCCTATCTGAATAACACATTCATTCAGATGTTGCATCATACCCATAATGCTACAAATACTATCAATTGTTGGGTTTGTGGGATGATACCTGCACAACAGAAGCAAGGAGGAACACCTTTTATTCCTCTACCATTTTCTCATAATGGTTCATGTCAAGCTTGCAAGGTATGTCCTTTTGTTTGCTTATGGAAAACCTTCAATAGGTGGAATAATTTTTCGATTGAATAAAGATGTTACCAAGATTAAGATGGTTATCCTCAAGCTAAAGGGACTAAATGGGAATGGGATGAATACCAACCGGACAATATTTCGACACCATATGCCTTCACAAATATGATGGCAATTAAAAACAATGGACTTTTTGTGATATCTGTAACAAGAGCAAAAGCAGATTTCTGTATTGGCAGTGTTGGGAGAATTCCCGTAGGACGAAGTGAATGTACTACTGTATTAAACATTGAGGGTGTTAATAATAGTAGCTTTATATCGTCGCACAACACCTATTTTGTGTGCGGTAATAAAGGATAATATCAATTACTTGTTGGATGGTCAGGGATATGCTACATATCATTTTTGTTACCCCCTGTGTTTTTAGCACCTGCATCATATCATCTTGACCTGAAACTGTACAATGATATTTCTAAGAATAGATATAAACGGACCACAAGTACTGATGAGATTGATCAGACAGACACTGCCCTGCAACAATATGTTGATTTCAATTTGGGTTTGTTTTTCTTTGTGGGTGCTGCATTAAATAGTAGAAAGATCAGAAGATTGACTCGTGTAGTGGAAGCTGTCACCAATCAGACGGCTATGGCACTTGGGAACATTACAGAAGAACTGCAAATCGCAAGGATTGTAGCACTCCAGAATAGAATGGTGCTCAACGTGATCGTGGCTGATCGTGGTGGTGCATGCGCATCATCGGAAGCAGTTGCTGCGTCTTCATCCCAGACCACTCCCCTTCAGTTTATGACGCAATCTCTATGCTGCATAAGATTGCTGCAGACATTCACCCTGAGACTGGTACATGGACATTTTCAAACTGGATATGGACACTTTTTATTACTTGGGGCTGGAAACTACTGACTTTCCTGTGTATACTACTGGTGATACTATTTACATGCTGTACTTGTATACAATGTGGTCCCATGATTTGATCTATGTGCATTACTGCTTGTAGACCTGCTAAAAGAAGTGCTACAAAAGAACAGCAACTGTTAAGCAAAGAGATTTCTGATATGATGAATATCAATGTACAGGATGCAGGTCCAGATTACCACAGACAGACAGATGTCTTCAGCAAATGCTGAAGGGTCGTCTGTGGTAGTTTAGCAATCATTAAGTTAAGCATTAGCAGAAGACATCCAGTTTTTCGATCTATCTTGCCCGTTTTACGAAATCCATTTTGTCTTTCTGTCGGCCATTTTGTATGCCATGTGCTCTGTCCTACCTTCCTGTCAACTGCTCTTAAAATCTGCCTAGAGACAAGATATGTTTAGTCTCCTTCACTTTGCACATGCTCAGTAGAGCATACAGCTGTCTCCAACTTGTAACTGTCAAGATGTGCCCACCAGAAATAGCTGACTGACAGCCCTTCCTACTTGTTGCTAGCACACTCTCTGTATGACCTTATGTGTATTTGAAACCAACACTCTGTGCCTTGTACCGCCTTCATTTGAGCCCCTGTGTGGGTATAAAAGGACCAAGCTCCTTCTAGTCAGTGTGCTACCTCAGACTATACCGAAGGGTGATGCATGAATGTAGTTCCACCTCATGAAGTTTAATAAGCTCTGTCTTTTCTATTCCAGTTTCTGTGCCAACTTCTTACTATTGGTCTAAGGACTCTGAGCAGAGAAGGGCAAATCCCTTGCACTAGTAGGCCTGGCTGACGCTTGCTACATCACTGAGCTAACATAACTTTTATTTAAAATCCTTAGACTTTTTATACTCCTTGCCTTTTTCTTCCAATTCCTGATATTCATAATACTGGGCCATAGTCAAGAGGGAAACTGGGGAAGAAGTAGTCCATGAACTCTCGCTGGCCTTTAGGCGACTAGCTATTCCTGGCAACATGTTCGTGACAAATTTGTCAACTAACAGATGCTTGCCCGTGTCATCTGTCAATGACTGCCCACTAAAGTCATGGAATGTCTCCTCAAACTGTGTAAAGAAATCAGAAACCGACTCATCCGCCTTTTGTTTACAAGATGCTAACATAGTCCAGTCTATATTTTTAGGAGTTATAAGGGTTTTCAACTTAACAGTGATAGCCTTTGGGAGGTCTAATATCTGGTTGTTTCTGAGCGGGCCCCTTTCTGCATCTTTTTCTCTATTTCTGTCCAAATATCTCCAAAATGTCTGATCATCCACTTTCCAAATCAATATCCACGTCAGGGGGTAAAATAAGCCCCAAAAAAATGTCGATATCAGGCAAAGTCATAGTGCAAGAATTAATAGCCTCTCAACTTCTTCATAAAAGGCAGCCGGATTTTTCACGGGTCAGGCGAAGCAACTTTAAGCGCCATGACATCCGCTCTACTCCAACGAGTATAAACCCAATTGTAAAGAAAATATCCCTTTGCATCTGCTGAATCTTTATTATCACTCATTCCCGCACCCCTAGGAGGGACATATAAAGGTGCAGCTTCATGCATTGATTTCCCATGAACTACAGTATCCTTATCTGTACCTGGAACTTCCTCCTGCAACACGGGGGTCTGAACTGTTTGTTCAGCTTCAGCAGCTGCCTTTTTCTCTTCTCTTCTCGCAAACGGAACGCATCAGTTTGTAGTTTAACCACACGTCTAATTAAATCTGCGACCTGTAAAGGGAGAAAAAGACAGTCATTCAATTGTTTATGATCATGTTTTATATCAGCAGGCTCTAATTCATCGGAATGTTTCCTGAAACTCCCAATTACTTTTCCAGCAAATGACTCTGTGAAATATAACTGCTCTGACTCTGGCCATTGCTGAACCTCTACTATAATGTCTGGAGCAGAGGTGGTACCGCAAGCTGCTTTTCGAGCAGCAGATCTAAGAGCGCTGCATGGTCAGCGGGCAACATTGAACGAGTGTTTCGTTTAGGGTCTAACCCTGTCTCTTTCTGATCTGAGGTAGATTCATCATCATCAGAATCACCCTCAGGGGCAGAGGGAAAAGTATATGGTGGCGGAGATCGATGTAACAAAATGAAATCATCCTGTGGTTTATTAAGTAGAGGCTAGAGAGGGCGTCTGACAGGGTATTGTCCATTTACCTGTAGACGGCGTTCCCTATCCTCTTTTTCTTTTATTTCCCTCATTTTTTTATTTTTCATTTAATGCGCTTTTAGATAGATATTTGTGTGCTGTTCTTTGTCTGTTAAAGCTTGCTCTTTCCTCGCTCTCTCATGCGCTTCTTTCATCCACATTCGCACACACTCAAACATATCTGGTCTACTTTTGCGCTTAAACACACACTATTCCACACAATGAATTTTTCTAAGATCCAATGACCCATGTATTGGCCATCGCAAATCAGGATCCTTCTTAGTATATTTGTTCCACAGTGCACTATACATTATGGAAGAAATGCCATGTTTAATGTACATATCCCTATTTGTTGTCCCCTCGGGGGGAGCCAGCTGATTGTGTTCGAAATCCATATTGGTACCTCCAAGAAAGCAACACATCCTTTGAAGCGTTCTTGAAACAGGCATGCCAAAAATATTATAGTATATATAAATTATAACAAAGTGGTACTTAACACCAATATTGTACCGTTAAAGATTTCAAAATTTAGAGAAAAATCTCCTCATTACCTGCCTATATAAATTGCAAGTTATATATACACAAATCAAACCAGAATCTTTGGCCAAACAAATCAAGAAGTGTCGCATCCAACAACCCTACCAAGCAAAAGTCTCCAGCCTCCAGCTGCCAAGCTCTGAATCGACCAAACGGTCACTGTAAGACGAATGCCAAAAAGGGATCGCAGTCAAAGACCGGCACCACCTGGAGGGTCGAATCGAGAAGATCGGAAAAGCACTTCGGCATGCAGTGTACATCCTTAGCGAGATTCCAAACCTCCATCAAGACCAAGCCGTCGGGCATTCGAGTCGCCGATGAGCCCCACATGGGCGCCAAGTTGTGGGGGTGAGCCTTTTCAGGAGCCCACCTGGTGCAGGGGTTCGCCCTATTGAGCACTGGTCCTTTGGACTGAAAAAGTAGAGATTGGCACGGAAGCTGTAATACCAAAAGAATATTTTATTAGGACTCATGAGTGGAACTACATCAATACAGAACCCTCAGGCAATGTATGAGGCAGCACATGGAGTACAGAAACCATTGGCTTTTTATACTGTCGAAAGTGCAGTGTAAGCATGGAGGTTCAAAAAGAGGCAGTACAAGTGTACACATAAATAGACATTCACTTACAAGGATACATTAGAATCTCCTAGTCAACAAAATAGGAGGAGCTATAGCACTGCTGACATCAGTTAAAATAACCTGACAGTTAAATACATGACAGGTGCATCCTAACAGCTAAAACTTCTCTGAGCATGCGCAGTACTCAAGTTCAGTGCTGCAGGAGCTAACTATAGACGATGGCTCAGGAGTAATAGAGAAGCAGGCAACAGCGAAGACGGGGAAGCAAATGGCAAACACAAGACTTAACTGAAATGGATGCCAAAAACAAAATGGCTTCAGCTCATTCTAACAGTAATCTCTGCCAGGTTTCGACACTTGGACCCATCCCCACCATCAAACCAAATGCTACCTATTGATCCAAATGGAACCACCCACTCCAAAGATACTTCAGGCCCCCTGAAAAAAGTATGCTCTTCTTTAAACACTTTATTTTTCAGATAAAGAATAATAGTCACATTGCATTGCAAATAATCACCTTACAAACCAATCAAGTCGTACCGGACAGATACATACACAGTTGTGGTTATTATAGCGGTCTTCACGGAGGTCCAGTCCAGTAGCCCGGCCAGCCCAGCACAACCCCCCCACCTCCTCCCCCAATCCCACTCCCAGAGATTGTGCATCCCAATCAGCAGTGCCTCCTATTTTGAGCTAATGGATCACGGCTCAAGCAGAACATGCCGCGTTGAAGAGGAGAACCGAGGCTCAGAGAGCATCCCCTCAGCCCACTCTCTCAGGTACTATCCCATCATTTGCCTGTGTGGTAGAAGCTCGCTTGGTGGCCTCAAAGTAGATCCTCAGTGGTCCCCATATATCCCTTGGTCATGATGTCGGTGGCATAAGACTGGCGTATATCTCAGCGTTGGTGTTGCAGTGTGCCAGACTCCCCAACCATATCTTGTAGCTTAGGAGTGGACTTCCTGCCCCGGTGAAAAGCAACCTCCCTTTTAGCTAATAGTAGTCCCAATGATTCTAGTTTCCTGACTTTCTTAGGAAACTGTACAGTGTACCCTAAAAGAGCTATTTCAGGAATGGGGACCATTGGAAGGCCGCTTATCTTCCCCAGAGTCACGTGTACCGCAGACCAATAGGACTGCAAGCGGGGACAGGATCATGCCAGGTGTATAAAATCGGCGTGTGGTGCAGTGCATTTCAAACAGGTGTGTGGTCTGTCGGCATCTACCCTATATGCCAAGGCTGGTGTAAAGTAGGCGCGGTGGAGAAATTTAAAGTGCAGCAACTTATGGCGGCTGTTAAGTGAAATGTCCTTGGTGGTCTCACTGCATTTGACCCATTTTTCATTCGTGATGGTGCAACCCGTGTCCGCCTCCTAGGCCTGTCTGAGGCTGGAGTCGTCCGCAGGCAGCATCCCAGTGCAGGCTTTGTACATTTTAGAAATGAGGCGTGTGCCACCAGGGGTTTCCAACGGATGTATGACATTACAACGCATGCTTTTACATCGCATGCCTTTACAACGCGGTGTTTACAACGAATACCTTTACAACGCATAGTGCTTTTAGGCGCTGGATAGTGAATTGTTTAATTTACTATTCCAACTCCAGTACCCGTGGATAGTAGGGAAGGGGATGGATAGTACATTAAACCTATTTCCTATCCTAGAGCGCCCCCTGCGCAATGCATTGTAATGGTTTGCGTTGTAAAAGTTGCGTTGTAAAGGCACTGCGTGGTAAAAGTTGCGTTGTAAAGGTTGTTTACCGTTTCCAACACCAGTGTGAGTGGAGGGAGTCAGGCTCAACAGGGTAAGTGGGGAGAGCAGCTTGCAGTGAGGATTTCATGCGGCTCAGGAGGAATCGCGTCATGAAGTTACAATCGGTGAACCTGGCGTCCTCAACTATCGAGTAAATATGACACCCCGGGAAGAGATCACCCACTTTTGCAATATCTAGTGTGGACAGCGTGTTCTGTACCATCCTCTCTCCAGTGATTGGGAATCATCTGGCATTAGGTAAAGGCAGGGTGGAGGAATATAGTTGTGTGGCGCCTGTGCATTTTTTCTACTTGTCTACATACGCCACGCCCAGGCAGTTGTGGACACTGTTTGTATGTCGTGTCTGTCACGTGGAAAACCCCCCGGTAGCATCTCGCATAATTTGTCAGGGAGAACCAGGTCTGCCTCCGGCCATAGAAAGGGTATGCGTGCATCGAGGTGGAACCAAGCGAACGCATAGTGGCATTGCGCTACAAAATAATATAGTTGGAAATCAGGCACATTGCACCCACTCCTGTTGTACGGTAGTCATTGTAGACCAGCGGACACGCGGTCTCTTCCCGCCCCATACCAGTCAAGTCATGAGTGTCTGCAAAGTGCGGAAGAACCCATCAGAAAGGGGGATCGGGATGTTATTAAAGAGGTATAACATTTTGGGAAGGACCACCATTTTCAATATAGCCACCCGGCCAGCCAGGGACAGTGGCAATCTCAGCCATCTGTCGACCTGTTCCTCCAACTTTTGAAAGTCTGTCCATAATTTAAGCGAATGATTTGAGTGGTGTCCAGATGAATATGTATACCAATATACTTTACAGAGTCTTGGCACCATTCGAGAGGAAAGTCGCATTCCCATTGTGTTGTGCATGACGTAAGCAGGAACATAATCGATTTGTGTCAGATAATACCCAGCCCTGAAAATCTACCAAAGCGGACGATTTTCCGGATAAGGAGAGACAGATTAAAGTGTCGCTCCCGGACGTAAAGGATGGTATCGTCGGCGTATAGCGAAGCTAGGAGTGGGCCAGTTTGAACTGCAGTCCTCTATGAAAATGGCGTTCCTGGAAATGCCTGACCAAAGGGTCCATGGCTAGGATGAATAAGAGCGGGAATAAGGGGCAACCCTGCCTGGTCCCACGATATAGCCGAAATGGCCTGGACAGGGTACAGTTTAGACGGATTCGCGCCGATGGCTTACTATATAACAGGGAGACCGTGGAAATGAAGCCATAGGGCAATCCCATGCGTTGCATCACCTCCACGAGGAAAGGCCATTCTAAAGAATCAAATGCTTTCTCCGCGTCTAGTAGTACCGCAGCCGCTGGGACGTCGAGCTGTATTCTGTGCAGCACAGGAAACAGCGTGCGGAGATTCAGGGACGTAGAGCATCGGGGGACGAAGCCAGATTGCATCAGTGAAATTATATACTCCATCAGCTGTGATAGCTTATTTGCAAGCACTTTTGCTAGGATTTTATAGTCTAGATTCAATAAAGACAGCGGTCGGTATGAACTGCATTGGTTGTGGTCTTTGCCGGGTTTCGGAAGAAGTATAATTATGGCTTCCCATAGTGTGGAGGGAGAATTTGTTTCTCCAATGCTTCTGCATAAACCTCAATCAACTGTGGGGCCAGAATGTCCATGAATTCTTTATAAAAATTCCCCGTGAAGCCTGCAGCGGAGGAACCCATCAGAGTCTGCCCTGGAGGAGTACAATGTGGTGTAATACTCCAGGAACTCATCTCTAATGGCCGATGTAGTGGTGAGCATGGCACCGGAAGCTGAGTGTAATTCAGTAATGTAGGAATTGCTGTAAGGTGGTCTCAGCATTTGTGCCAGTACCCTGCCAGGCGGCTCGCCCTCTCCGTATCATTGTGCTGTCTGATATTTCCCCAGATATAGTATCTCCCTCTCTGCTGTGTCTCTGTTTTCCGCCAGAAGGGCAAGACTCTCTGCCTGAGCTCTCGGATCCAGGAGGGATGCGAGCTGGGAGTCTAGCTTGGTTATATCTTGTTCGATGTGGGCCAGCGTCTGATGAAGATCCCTGAGCACTCTAGCCTTCTTGGAGAGGCATACCCCCCTTATGACTGCCTTGAAACCTTCCCACAGAACTGCCACTGTGTCCACCGAGCCCTTGTTGAGTTTGAAATAGTCCTTTATTGCCTCGGGCACATCTGCCTTGAACACATCATCATGGAGGGCCTTATTGGGAACCGCCAGTGCCTTTCATACCTTCTGGGCGTGGAAGCAGCAAAAGCAAGACCACCGGGGAGTGGTCAGAATATGTGCTGGGGAGGGTAGTGAGGGAGCCTGACCAATCTGTTACGCTGGGAGAGATCAGCCAATATTCTATCCTGGACCAGGTGCCGTGTGGGCCAGAATAATGAGTGTAGCTGGTGAGGGTGGGATTACGCTGCCGCCAAATGTCTATCAGTGTATACTGAGTACAGAGATCTTTCAGGGCACGCCTCGCCCGTGGTTTAGCGTCAAGTGCATTGGACGAGCTGTCCAGTGTGGTGTTGATTAACAGATTGATGTCCCCCCCCTAGAAGTAACGCATGTGGATCATGTTTTGCAATCCACTCTGGGGTATCAACATTAATCAGATTGACTTTGTGGCCATACAGAGTGCCCGTGACTATCACGTACCTGCCCACTGGATCACGGGTCACGTCAATAAGTGCAAAGGGGACTCTCTTGTGTATCAGTATCGATGTGCCTCTAGCGTAATTGCTATAATCGGCAAAGTATCTGTGTGTGCCCCATCTGGCGCCAAAACGAGCCAAATCCGTGATAGGTAGGTGTGTTTCTTGTAAATAAACTATATCAACCTTGTGCTGGAGAAGGTAATGAATCACCTGGCACCTCTTACGAGTATTATTGAGGCCTCGGACATTCCAGGTCATTAGGGTGATGGCTGAAGGCCCCTGTACGTTACCTAACCGTGACATTTAAACTCTGTATAGACATGCTCCTGTCAGGACTGTAAAGTGACGAAAACTTGGCAAGCAATGTTAAACTAAAGTGTAAACAACAAATTCGCAATGTGTGCACTTACCCCCATACCCCCACCCCCCACCCAGCCGCCTACCATCCCATAGGTGGCCAACCCCTAATAAGTTAACATGCTCGGGAATCATAGGGATCGCCGGGCAAACAGTTGTGGTCCAATAAGTGGGCCCCAAAATGAAATAAACCAACTTAGTGGGTACACCAGAGGGGGAAGGCAGCCGAGAATTGAGCTGGCCTAGTGCCGTATCTGTAGAGAAAAATCAAAACGAACAATGCGATTTCCCATATATAAACTGTAGATTGCACAAGGTTATGGGAGACACCCTCATCCAGCACCAGTTTTCGAAAATAGGTCCACAATTGCGTCAGAGCCGCTGTGAGGTGGGGAAGCAAGCTCACCCTCCGCCAAGGTCTGTGAATTCCGTGTCTTGTGTGTGCAGCAGAATTCCTGGGCCTCTGTAGGGGTATCAAATATTCGAGACCTGCCGCCCACATCCACCTTAAGTCTTGCGGGGTATAGCATGCCATATTTGAGTCCAAGATTGCTAATGTAGCCTTAACCCCTTGAAATTAGCGGTGTGCCTCCTGGACCATTGGAGTAAAGTCTGAATAAAATGCCAATTTGGACCCTTGCCACTTAACCGTGCTGCGTTCTCTTGCCAGACGGAGCGTGGTGTCTCGGTCCCTAAAATTCAGGAGACGCGCTATGATGGGTCTAGGGGGGAGGCCCGGGTTAGGTCTAGGGCCCAGTGACCTGTGGGCTCTCTCCTCCACAAAGCCAGGTGTAAAAGCCTCACTGCCAAACAAGTCTGTAAGTAATTTCTCCACAAAGAGGTCCATTCGGCCTGTAGAGGTCGTCTCCGGGACCCCCATGATGCGGGCGTTGTTGCGGTGTCTGCGCGCTTCCATGTCCTCATTTTTTATGGCAACTTCCTTGAGTAGGCGTTCCGCCCATTCCAGCCACTTCAGAGACTGAGCTGTCCCGACCTCCAGGTCAGAGACACGAGCCTCTGCCACGTCGAGGCGCCTGTCGTGGCCCTGCACTTTGGCGCCCAAGGATGCGATTGTCTGGTCCAGGGAGTCGAAGCGGGAGTCCAGTGTCTTGAATCCTGCCTTCATTTCCAGCAGCAGGGAGGTGACGGAGGCACCCGAGGGCTCAGGTTGCGCCGTGGCAGGATCCTTTTCAGCCATGACTATGTTGTGTGATGTTGCACCTTCAGCCACTTTTTCAAAAGGCATGGTTCTTTGCCTAGCATCCTTGTGTCCCATTCCGCGAATGCAGGGCGGCAGAAGAGGGGGAGTCCAGACAGAAACGTATTATGCACAGTCAGTGGGTCAGGAGTCAGCTTTTTACAGGCCCCAGACGATCCAGACACGCAGGGTAGCAGGCTGGCGCAAACGTGTGAATGTAGCAAGGGTTGTGTCCTGTCAGCCAGGGCAAACAAAATGGCGGCTTCACTTCAGGGCAACGTGAGAGTCATTGTGGCAAACTCGTGGGCACCAGTGAAGACGGGGTGCGCATGCACTATTCACAGGATCTTAATGGTCAGGCCTCGCAGTGCAACCTTCACTGTTTGTGCGTCATAGTTATAATTGCGGCATCTTGAAAATATGTGTAGAGTGGCTCCTGTTATCATGTGGTATCATGGAGGACTCCTGGGCGCCTCGGGGAGTCCCAGCAGTCAAATAGAGCCATTTTCGGCGTCGAGTGCCAGCCGAGCACACGCCCGCCTCCACCGCAGCTGCCGCAGCGCCAGGCCAGCACCCAACCCCCAGCGGTGAAAGTCGGAGGGCCCTGTCCCCTCGCGTGCCCAGCAAAGCGTGGCAGGGCAGCGGGGTAGAGCGGACGGCCTAGCGGCCGCAGCGAGAGCAAACAGCAAGGGAGGGGGGAGCGCCACCCGCACTGGCCCGACTTACCCGGTCCGTTGCTGCAGTGAACCTGCGGGGCCTTTCTCTTGTCAATGGGTGGGCGCTCGTCGTATGTCTCCGGGACGCCAGACGTGGTTGTGCTGGCCTGCCCCCGCCTCCTCCGGCACGACGATTCTCCGCTCAGGAAGGGTACTGGCGCCCGGCACTCAAATCATTGTGTGCCGCATCACTTTCACCATCAGCTACGCCGCTTCCAATGCTGAAATTCGTGCATAGCCAGGGGGAAATCGCAGATGACACAGGCCAATTGCTGAAGCTTCACTCGCAGGCGGCCATCTTCGCCGCCGGCTCAGCCACGCCCCCAAACTCAGCCATACTTAATAATGATCTACTACCGTCCAATGGAAACAAATTCTAAAATCGAAAAAGGCTATGCTACAAGAAACTCTACTATAGAAATATGTGATAGCTTTATCCAGTTGTCATATAAGAAACCCAATAAACACACCCAGAATCTTGTAAGAATCCGTAGCAAATAAAGCATAATTTAACATCAAGTTGTGGCTTTTTAGCCAATAGCGCTTTGCAATATGGGAGATGCAAGTATTTTAGTTATATAGTGTCGAGTCTCCAAGTCCTACATTGCTAAGTGCTGGTGGCAGTAACAAGGGGAGGGGGCGAAAGGAGAGCACTACAGAGCAAGTTGGCCAACCATGAAATGGATAATTGTCTCCAAAGCCTCCTCAGGGCACTAACTTCAAACCGTTTAACCAAAATTCTGCGGCATGTGTATACAAACATGCTAATTCACCCTACTCAGGGATGCGAGTGAGGCTTAACAGCTAAGGCTGCCCACTTTGAAGCTGGGGAACCATGTTCGAGTTTGGCGGGAAGCTCTAACATTTTCTGATTCTGGTCACATCACTTCACGGCAGATTTACAACCCCTTGCAGCACTTTTGCCTTTGTGGCGCAACGGCGGCTTAACAAATGCAGAAAAGTTACAAATTGACGCATATATGGAGATGTGTCACGTTGTAAAGCCTGGCGATATATTATACCTGCGTCAGGTATAATGTATGCTGGGTGGGCTTTCCCATGCAGGAAAGCCTCTTAAAAGTGACGCAGTGAAATTTACAAGATTTCACTGTGTGACTTTTAGGACGCCACTGCGTCAAAACCTTACGCCTGCTTGAGGCAGGCGTAAGGAGTAATGCAGTCTATTGGGAATAGGCCACAACTGGAGTTGCGTAGTGCTTGCGACACGACTCAGCAATGCGTGACTTTTCCGCCAACAGATGCGTCAGAATTTCTGACGCATCTGTCAATCCTTGCGCATAGTACGCCATATTGTAAATACGGAGAATCTATGGTGGCGCAAATGCGTCCGCTTCTTGTAAATCTGCCCCTTCATCTTACGGTACCTAAAACAATTAATGTGTCTATCTATATATAACGCAACTGGTGCTCATGTAAAGCGCTCTGATACCTTCGGGTCGAGTTTCTGCTATATAACCCTATAAAAAAAAATACATTACAAAGAAGAATCCCGGCTATAAATGGAGAATAGTTCTCACAGTTTTAAATTCCCCCATCCTAAAATATCCTTCAATCCGATGCCTGTGATGGCGAATAAGAGAGATTTGGATCGTTGTCGAGCACCGATTTGTTGGAGGCTGGTTGAGTTGGTGAACTTAAGAAACGCAGATGATTTGTGCACTTTTTAGAAAAAAATAGCAACTTTGAAGTTTAAGTGCTTATTAACGTGAAAGATAATAAAACGATCTATTAAAACTTTCAACTTTTCACAAATTACAATTGCCAAAACGTGCGCTTAGAAACTACCTACGCAGTCAACTATTTTTGCTGGGCACTTCCCTCCTGCCATCCCCTTTCAAACAAACTCTGCTTTACGACTGAGATAAGAGAGTACACCTCCTCCAGTCGCAGTATTTCCTCCGTAATGATTTAGTTAAAAGGGCCTCGCAGTGATAGCTCTCCGATTCTTTTCCTTCCTGTACATCATTGTTTGGGGTCAAAAGCTGGAAAAGGCGCTAGTCCCAGAGGCCTCACATATTTTACCAGTGGAGACGCTGGCTTTTCACTTCTCCTTCTCTCCTCATCACTTCAGCCCTAAAGGATAACAGATGTGGAAACATTTTGGAAAGGAACTAATTGAATTTCGCATAACACAATTTAGCATTGTTCGAGGAAGTGCTTAAATCAACAGCACATTTTCTGCAGCGCTCGACGTCTCCTAATTAGAACACCAAACGTGTGACTAATTGGCCACACTTCTTCCCCGGCAGGCCCGGGACGGGCTGAGGCCCATTTATCTCAGCTAAACATAGTGCCGTGGTTTGGCCGCGAGATAGCTGCGGTTTGCTCGAAATGTGCAACACCGAACATAATGGGGGCGCTCGGCAAATGGCTGCGTGTAAAAACCGAGGAGTAAACGCTACGCTTTGGTTCTGGGCAGCACCCCGAGGATAAACGTGCGATTAGCACCACATAAATTATACCCCGGGAAGGTAGATTGTAATTGGGAACTGTTAATAGCCTGCTCTGTATCATGTCTCTTTTATCGTTTAAAAAAAAAGCTCAGCGTCTAATTAACAAATAATCCTGAAATTTCAAGAAAGGCTCCAGTGTGCCCGGCGTTTCCCCAGCGGCAGATCTGCTTTTTGCATGCGACAGGATGTTTTGCTTTTTAATGATGTGCAGCGGAGTATGTGGGAAAAGCTGGCTGGCTGATGTGGGCCGAGGAGGGCTGTGAAACGCACATGAGGCTGGATTTAGAAAGCGATACTTGGAGGATTCCAACACGTTAAGTCCATGGAAGCCAAAATCTGAAATGTCTCCATTTAAATAAGGCAAATAGTGCAGATGGCTATTAAGAACTCTTCTTACCTTAGCTGCTGTCCTTTTGGCTTTGCCACTGCTTGTTTTGTTTGTGAATTGTTTTTGTATGATGATCCTGTCTTTCACATTGTATGAAAACAAGCATTCTCTTAAAGCCCAAGTGTGTGTGTGTGTGTGTGTGTATGTGTATAAATAATAATAATAATAAAGGATTTTATAAAGCGCCTGGTGACGCCATCTCGGCGTGTCCCCGCGCTGTGGAGAGAGTAGCCGGAGAAAGTGAGCGACCTAAAGGGTAAAGAGGTGAGTTTTTAAGAGTCTCCTAAATAAGGTCTCTGTCTCTGCCAATCTAATGTGCAGAGGAAGAAGGTTCCAATTTTTGGCTGCCAGCGCACGAAAGGAGCGCCCTCCCATTCTGGCTTTATTTATCCGGGGGGCACACAGAAGCCCGGTACCCTTGGAGCGCAATTCTCTGTTGGGCGTATAGGGGATTGCAAGATCCTTCAGATAATCAGGGGCTACCTGAGAGGTGATCCTGTAGCATATGAGAAGCGCTTTAAACAAGATCCTCTTTTTTATAGGGAGCCAGTGAAGGGCCACTAGTGTAGGCTTGGAGGCAGCTCTTCTGGGAAGCCTAAGGACCAGTCGGGCCGCCGTGTTCTGGAGAACCTGTAGTTTTTTAATGTTCTTCTCAGTGGTCCCTAAGAGGAGAACATTACCGTAATCGATACGGGAGGTGACTAAAGCTTGGGTCATCGTGCGTCTGGCCTCTAAAGGAAGGAGGTCCAGGGTGCGATTTAAGGTCTTTAATACACCAAAACACTTCCCTGCTAGCTTCTGGACGTGGCTGTCATAGGAGAGTCTGGTATCAACCCATACACCCAGGTTCTTTGCTTCCTTGCACGGAGAAGGCATAGGACCTAAACAAGGAGGCCACCAGTCCAGGGTCCAACTAGCCGAGTTGCCCCCAATCACAAGCACCTCTGTTTTAGAGCCATTGAGCTTGAGGCAGTGTTGGTTCATCCAGCCTGCAAGCTCCTGCATGCACGTTTTGAAATTAGCAGCAGCCAAGGTGGGTGCCTGGGATAGGGAGATGAGGAGTTGGGTATCGTCGGCATAAGATACTAATTTTATGCCGTACGATTGAACCACCTCCGCCAGCGGGGCCATATAAAGGTTAAACAGGGTGGGGCTCAGGGCAGAGCCCTGAGGCACCCCCTGTTCTAGGGAAATGCTGTCTGAGAAGGAATTGCCTCTCTGAACCTGGAAGCTTCGGTCTATTAGGAAGGATTTAAGCCATCCCAATGCCGCCTTGGTGACCCCAGCCTGGTTTAGACACTGTAGCAGGATGGAGTGAGCTACAGTGTCAAACGCAGCACTGAGGTCCAGCATTATGAGCGCCATCGTATGCCCCTCATCAGCTCCTGCCCGAAGCGTTTCAGTAGCTCTCAGGAGGGCTGTCTCGGTGGAGTAATTGGTCCGGAAACCGGACTGGGAGCTATGCAGGGATTTATTAGCTTCAAAGTGAGCCATGAGCTGTTTATTTGCAATTTTTTCGGTCACTTTAGCAAGATAAGGCAATAGAGAGATTGGTCTCAGGTTTTCCAAGGTGTCCTGACTTACATTAGGCTTCTTTTTGATTGGTAATACAATTGCCTTCTTCCAATCAAGCGGTAAGTGCGCTGAAGAGAAAGATAATTGAATTATGTGCCTAAAGTAGGGTTCTAGTACCTGTAAGCTCTCTCTGAGTACTTTCGGGGGGGCAGGGTCACGAGGGGAACCCGATTTGACGCTCTTGCAGATGTTTATAAGAGTATCAGAAGGGGGAACCGAAAAGTATTGGAGGCAAGACACAGTAGAATTAGCAACAGCGCTTTCTGTAAAATCACAGCCGGATGGCAACTTGTCAGAAAAACTGGCATAGATGTTGGTGATTTTGTCTGAAAAGTAGCGTGCAATCTTATTGCAAGTTTCCACTGAGTTATTGCAAGGCACATTATCATTAGAGAGCACAGAAATTTCTTTAAAAATTTTAAAAAGCTCTTTAGAGGAGTTTTCTGCCTCCCCAATGCGCGTCTTGTAATGCATGGCTTTAGAAATACGGATTTTTTTATAGTATTCCTTTTGCGCTTGTTTATATTGTAGTTTAATAGCTGGGCAAAAGTTAATACGCCATTCGCGTTCTAATTTTTTGCAAGCGGATTTGCTTGCTTGGAGTTCTGCAGTGTACCAGGGAGTGGATTTTCTGGGGTTATTGAAATTTTTCAGGTTGCGAGTGGGAGCGGTTTTATCTAGGGCCCTTAGAATTCTGTCCTGCAACTGACTGTAAGCTATTTCACAGTCAGTGCTATCAAAAGAGTCTCCTGTTCCAATCAATTTGTTGAACGTGTCCTGAGAAAATTCTTTCCATTTCCGGCGCTGGTACCGGAGGTCCGTGTCATTTTTTTTCGGATCGGGCTCAGATCTCTGCAGGTAGAATGGAACAATGGAGTGATCTGACCAGGGTACCGGGATAGGAGAAAGAGCGTGTACTCTGGAAACGTTCCCAAAGATGGGGTCAAGGAGGTGACCTAGTCTGTGAGTAGGATCAAGATTTATGAGATCTAACTGCAGAGACTGGAGAGCAGACCTGATGTCCTTCGCTCCGGAATCGAGGGGGTCATCAAAATTATTATTATTATTATTATTATTATTATTATTATTATTATAAAATCCTTTATTATAAAACAAATCAACATAAATTCACCAGTTATAAGTAGCAGAGCTAACTATAACATGCACCCCACGCACTGTTTATCAACTCACATATTACAGTACTCATGACAAGTTCTATGACATCATTTATGGCATCACTGATGGTATCTCCAATGGCCTCATTGAGTTAAACAAATACAAAATAATGGGGTGACCTTCACAGCCAAAGGACCTACGTACAATGCAATACAGGCAACAAAAATGGTCCTAACAAACATTGTAAAACATGGAATAAGCAGAATTAATTAGAATATCCTGATCCTGCACAAGTGATCAAAGACCTCCAATCTGGAGGAAAGGGGTACGTTTTATTTCTATCGGGGAAGAGTACACAAAGATTACATCACACAAAAAACACAATTTAATAATGATAATTCAAATTGTATTGAAAATCAACAGCATATATACATTATTTACATATGATGGTTGCTCCTTTGCATACAAACAAGTGCTCAGAATAAGTGCTCATGCGTATGTGGAAGGGAAAGAAGGGAGAATCCTTACATAAGGAATTACATTTGCATCAGTAGAGATCCTGTCTTTCATCGTGTCAAACAGCTGAGTTTGCATCCATAACATAGAGGTAATTGCTTGAGTCAATATTGCCTCTCTGTGGATAATGCATTCAGTCCAGGCTGAAAAACTGGAGTTTATCGATGTTTCATCCCAAAGCTGGGGAAAGGTCCAATCAGAATCTTAGAAGCAGGTCTTCATCAGGACAGGATAACCAATTAAAGGAAGTGGAGCAACCTCTGGGGGAGAACACATATTAAAATCCAAATAATGAAAGTGTGTGTACTGATAATGCAGACTCTTTCCCTAGTGTGCAACACCTCACTTGAAGTTATGCACAGCATAGTCAGAGATCTGACCCCCAATTCGTGGCCTCAACGAAGGCCTACCGGCTCTTCATGTATGGGGGAAACATCCTCTTTATAGTATAAATGTAACATGAAATCACCATTATTTGTGGAATTCAAGAAACCTTCTCAGATACCCCTGACTCATCAAAAAAGCCTGAAGCTGCAAACGTCATGATCAGCACTGCAAGGAGAAGTGCACGATATTCCATACTATATTCTTGCCCAAAATGTTTTCATGAATGCGAATTATACAAAGGCGAAGGTACTCACCCTGAACACACAGCAATCCTTAGTTTTTTAATCAGCAATTCGATTCTGAAAGAAGCCGGAATAATGTAATAAATATGGCACACATGGAACATTGAATGAAAAGTAAAAAGCTCGGCAGTAAAAGACAAGCTGCTTACTTAGCGTGATACAAAGGTTCACTGACACAAGTAATAGTGATTTCATGTTACATTTATAGTGTCAAGAGGACGTTTTCCCCACAGCTAAAGAACCGGTGGGCCTTTGATGACACAATGAACTGTGGGTCAGATATCTGACCAGACTGTGCATAACTTCAGGTGAGGTTTTGCACACTAGGGAAAGAGTCCTTATTATCATTACACATACTTTCATTAATTAGATTTTAATGATATGTATCCTCCGGTAAACAATCTTTACAACGTAGTCATCACATTGCACTACATTTAGCAACGCAGTCATTACATCACAACATCCTTTACAACGCATGTCACTACAACGCAGCCATTACATTGCATGTCACTAAAACGCATGACACTACAACGCATGTCACTACAAAGCAGGCATTACATTGCATGTCATTACAACGCATACCATTACGACACATAGTACCCCTACACTATACAACACTTACCCTACTGTTGCACCCCCTGGAGTTAGAATAGTAATTTTTACCCCTACACTATCCAACACTTACCCTACTGTTGCACCCCCTCGAAGTTAGAATAGTAATTTTTACCCCTACACTATCCAACATTTACCTTAAATGCAATGTAATGTTATGCATTGTAATGGTATGCGTTGTAAAGGTATTATGTGATGTAATGGAATGCGTTGTAAGTGTAGTTTAAAAACATTTGTTGCAATGGCATGCAATGTAAATGTATGCGTTGTAAGGGATGTTGCGGTGTAAAAACTGTGCTGTAAAGGCATGCATTGTAAAGGCATGCGTTTTAGTGTCATACATTCATATCCTCCCCCTTCCCCAGAAGTTGCTCCCCCTCCTTTAATTGTTTACCCTGTCCTGATGAAGACCCACTTTTAATTGGCCCCTCCCCCAGCTTCGTGTTGAAATGTCAATAATCTACAGATTTTCAGACTAAAAACATTATCCACAGAGAGGCAATATTTACTCAAGCAATCACCTCCATGCTATTGATACAAACTCAGTTGTTTGACACGATAACACTTCAAATGTAATTGTTTATGTTATTATTCTCCCTTCTCCTACTACGAACACATGAGCACTTCTTCTGAGCACTTTTTTGCACGCACTGGAGCAACTATTATATGTAAATAATGTATATATACTGTTGGTTTTCAATACAATTTTAATTATCTGCATTCAATTGTGTCTTTTTGTGTGATGTAATCTTTGTGTGCTCTCCCCCCCCCCCCAGAAATGATACTTACGCCTTTTCTCAGGATTGGAGGTCTTTGATCTCTTGGTGCAGGATCAGGATATGCCAATTATTTCTGTTTAGCCCATGTTTTATAATTGAGGCTCCTTGTTTTTCGTTTTTACAGATTTTTATAGATAACTACACACTGCATTTATTTTTAAAAGTGGAAAAATACAGAAAATTGTGCTTTTTGTAAGTGACACTCCGTGCTGTCTTTCATGAATTGTAGCTCAACAGGTGAGCGGATGGACAGCATGGGAAATTAAAAAACAGGAGGAAATTTCTTTGAATAATGGCATATGTCAGCATACATTTGTCGCTAAGACTAATATTATTTAGTAGATATATCGTTACGTAATATTTGGCAGCTTAAATAGCTAAATCACGGCAGACATCAAATCAGTTAAATAAATATGGAAATGTAGTTTTACAACTTCATTTACACACAAAACACAAAATAAATATGGATAAATACAGACAGAAAGGTAAAAAAAACATAAAACCAGTAGCCCTATTTATAATGTTCACTAGGACCATTTTAACATTCTTTTTAAAGCACATATTACATCAGTAGTTTCTTGCCTCGAAGGGGACTGCTTATTGTGTGTACATATGCACATTATGCAATGGCAGAATTATATCACTCATAGTCAGGTAAGCCACTGGCTAAGGCTCTACTGCATGCTGTGATGTGTGGAAGCGAAATTTGAATGCCACTAGAGTAGACCCATGGACAATGAGGGCTGATTTGAAGACCCTGTAAGTATGTGTATTATATATATATATATATATATATATTCCACAAAGTTTCTCCCCCTCGAGGCAGAAAACATGGAGTCGCATTCAAAACAAAATCCAGCACAGCGCAGCAGTTAAGTTTCCTTCATGACTTTTATTGCTTATGCTTATTTAAAAACAAAGTACCATGGCTAATGCCAGACCTAAAAGTTAGGAATTGCTACTGTCAATCCCCCAAACTTTGGGCTATTTTGGCAACTCTGTTCCTTGCTTATGGTTTTTCTGATGGCTCCATTACAATGTTGCCAGTCCTACATAATTTAGTGCATGCTGGGGCATGCAGACTTGGATGATGACTTAAACATACATGGAAATCTTGATTTGTAAAAAGTTAAGGACTGAAAAGTTCTGTCCTGGTGACAGGGAGTCACCTGGCAGCCCATTAATAGATGCCACACAACCCCATGGTATGCACTGACTTTCTTAGCCGAATCAATTTCTATTCCTAGACTTGCAGGTTTTGTTTATGATAAATATAGTCTTCTGAGCCCCAGCTTGCGAAAAACATTAGCTTACAAAGTCAGGACTGACTGAAGATGTTTCACATGACCTGGACACAGCTGATGGCTACAATTCCCCATATGTTATGTGATATGGTAGCTCTTCTGCCACTCCTAGTTTGTTATCCACAAGCATTAAACAAGCAGGAACCCAGTATACAAGCTGCCATTGATGAAAACACAAGGACTGGCTAAAGATCACTCTCACGACCGTATGGCATCTACTTGTACGAGATGTTCCTGGACGTTAGGAACTAAGAATTGTTGTAGAATTTGGAATAATTTGTTTTCTATAAAAATACACAAATAGAGATTTCACTGTAGTGTATTTATTTTATTTATTCAAAGTTTTGTATAGCGCGAACAAGATCCTTACAGATATCAGAGCGCTTCACAGAGACATGGGTAGGGGCAGCAGGAAAGAAGAGGGATAATGGGAGCAGTACAATAGTCACCAACATAGTAGGCTAATAATAACGTACAGAAAACATATCAATATACAATCAAGTAGACAAGTAATATAAGACGGCACAAGTCATTAATCTCACTGCAGAGGTTTTCAGGTAAACCTAGGATGTGTGAATGGCTTATACCAAGTTCTTAGGCTAGAGAGAACACTGAGTGGGGCATCGGGAGGGTGGTTCAGTGGACCAAAGTGTATCATATGTTGGTCGGTAGTTAGAGTAAGAGGTAGCGTAGTAGTGTCATCATCAAGTAGAAGTATAGTGCCAATGGACAAGGTGAGCAGTGATACACAGCGAGGCAGAGTCTCTGATCCAGTACTTATAAAGTTCAGGAGATCTTGGCCAGAAGGATGGTTTTCACCTCTTTCTTGAAGAGTGCAGTGGAGGAAATAAGCCTGGTTTCAGGAGGGAGCGCATTCCAGATTCTGGGTGCCATTCCTGAGAAGGAGCACTTGTATGTTTTCTCTTTCCGGAATCTATGAGGTTTCAGGAGTAGATTTTTTGTACTTCTATTGGATCTCGAACCTCCTGATATAGACAACTTTTGAGCGAGGTAGTTGGGTGCCTTGTGGTGCAAGGCCGCGTGTGTCATAACTGCATTTTTTAGCTGTATTCTGGCTTCAAAATGTAGCCATTTTAGAGACTTTAAATCTGGGGATATATGCAAATGTTTTCTTGAGCCAGTAATGAGTCTCGCAGCAGCGTTCAGGGAGGCTCTTAGGGGTGCCGTTGTGGATAGCGGGAGTCCGCTGAGGGCCACAATTCCGTAGTCTATTCGCGGGATGACTAAGGCTTGTACAGCAGTTTGGAAGTCTTCGGCAGGGAGGAAGGGTTTAATTTTCCTCAGTGTGTTGATTTGGAAGTTAGCTCCTTTTGTGGCTTTGCCAATGTGCTGCTGTATGTTGAGCTTGGCGTCGAGTGTGATGCCTAGGGATTTCGCCGAATCCACGATGGTAGGTTGGACATTGAGTGCTGTTAGGTTATTGAGCCAGGTTTGGGCGGTGGAAATTTTCGCCGGGGGTGAGATGAGTAGGAACTCAGTTTTCATAGCATTTAGTTTGAGGTGATTATCGGCCAGCCAAGATTGAGTGTTAATAAGTGTGGAATTCAGATGTTTGCTATCTTCCGGGGACTGTAACTTTAGGTAAAGTTGTGTGTCGTCGGCGTACATATGGAATTGGACATTGGAAGCTTGGAGCAAGGTGGCGAGCGGTTCCATGACGAGGTTGAACAGTGTGGGGGAGAGGGAGGATCCTTGTGGAATACCTAGATCTGCAGGCACAGGTGTAGATAGCATATTGTCGATCTTGAACTTCTGCGACCGGTTATGGAGGAAGGACGAAAACCATTTGAGAACAGTTCCCGATAGACCCATTCTAGTGCTTAGCAGCTCCAGCAAGTTCTCATGTTTGACCGTGTCAAATGCTGAAGAGAGGTCAAGAAGGATGAGGAGGCAGGACTCATTGCGATCAAGTATTTGGAGGGCGTCATCAATTATGTGTGTCATAGCTGTTTCCGTGCTATGTTTCGCTCGGAAGCCTGATTGATGAGCGTTGAGGAGGTCAAATTGATCAATGTGTTTAGTTAGTTGGAGTTGGACACATTTCTCCAGCAGTTTGGCCAGGGTGGGGATATTGGTGATGGGTCGGTAATTGTTTAGGTCAGACGGATCAGCTGTAGGTTTCTTGAGTATAGGCGTGACTTGCCCCACCTTGAGGGAGTCTGGAATGAGACCTTGTTGAAGGGAGCTGTTGATGATTTTGGTCCAGAGAGGGAGGAGCAATGGGATGAAGTCTTTTACAGCATTAGCAGGAAGGGGGTCAGTGAGGTGATTAGAGGGCTTCAAGGTGCAGAGCAGTTTGTGTATTGCTTCTTCCGAATAAGTATCGAAGTATAGCCAAGATGCCTTGTTTTTAGGTTGAGTGTTGGACATCCGGGTGTGGTTGGTGAATCGGCTTACATCCATGATGAGATCATTTCTTATGTTGTCAGTCTTTAGCTTAAAGAAAGCAGAGAAGGCTTCACAGTGTGGGGTTTCGCTTGTTGTGCCGTTTGATTGTAAGGGTTGTGGCTTTGTTTGAGTCTTGATTAGTTCGAACAACTTTCTTGGCCTGTTTTTTGCTAGGTCCAACTGGCGGCTAAAGAAGTCCGACTTTGTGCGCTTTATTTTCCTGGAGTAGGCATTTCTCTTGTTCCTAAGCCTTTTGAGGTGCAGTGCTGAAGGGTCCGATCTCCAGGTGCGCTCTGCCATTCGCATAGTACGCCTGTCGTCATTGAGTCTCTCGTCATACCAGGGGTTAGAGATTTTGGTGGAGACTCTCTTCAGTTGCAGTGGGGCGACTTCATTGACTATTGTATATATAGAGTCAAGGTAGTGGTCGGTCAGTAATTGAACATCCGAGGCACCAGAGGGGGGGAGGAGGAGATTGCCGATGTGTGGAGGCAGAGAAGAGGGGTTAAGATTCTTCATGTCCCTTTTCCATGTTTTGGATTTGATTGGTTGAGCTGGGTTAGGTTTAACTTTTTCGTTGATAAAGAAGGTGATAATGTGGTGATCTGACCAGTCGCACGGTTGTATCGCCTCCAGTTGTGTGGAGTTCTCTTTGGCGATGATGAGATCAAGTATCGAGCCTTTGTCGTGTGTTGGTCTATCGCATATTTGGGTGAGGTCAAGCGCATTCAGGAAAGTTTTGAGGCTATTCACCACTGTGTCTTTCTGATCGTTCCAATGAAGATTGAAGTCGCCCAGGTAGACTTGGGTGGTCTGCCGACCGGCATTGGAAGTGATCATGTCCATGAGTTGTTGGGTGAATGTGAGGTTGTCCCCAGGCGGGTGATAGATGAGATGTAGAGCACAAACTTGTTTGCCCTCGCTGGTGATGTCGAGGCATAGGAGTTCACAGGAGGAAAGGGAGGGGGAGTTGATTTTAGTAACGGAAAGGTTGCTCCTAAAGATGCATGCAATTCCCCCGCCCGTTTTGCCAGGGGACCTGTCTAGCCTAATGATGTGATAATTAGGGGGGACTAGTATGTCCATAATCGGGGTAGAGGCTTCAGTAAGCCACGTTTCCGTTAGAATGGCTAGGTCCAGATCCCTAGCTTAGACAAGATCAGCGATGTCGGAGGAGTGTCTCTGGGCCGATCTGCAATTGAGTAGGATGCATTTGAGTTTGGGAGAGAGAAGGGTGGTCGGGCTTTCTAGGGTGAGTGGAACTTTTCTGAGGTTGTTAGGGACGGAACCTCTGTTGTTGTGTGTTGGGAGCCTCAGAGGGTATGTAAGAATTGTGGGTATGGGGATGTGTGTGTTGGATCTTTGTTTTACCGGGCCTGGGCCATAAGAGCGTAGGAGAGAGCATATGTCTCGGTCCGACAGTGAGGTGAGGACACGTCGGGGGCGCTGGGAGTTATTGCGAGCGGGAATAGTCGGCCAACGCGGGTGACGTTGGAGGCGATGGTATGTAGGGAGGGTGCGTCGTTTGTAGGGTAGAGGGCAGGTGGGAGGCAGACTGGGCTGTGAGGAGAGAAGGTTTTTAATTGAGTGGACATCTTTTTTGATTTGTAGAATATCTTCTTTGACTTGTTGGAGGGTGGATAAAGTCAGGTCAGGAGGTGTATTGGGGATGGGATTGGTGGTGAGAGCCATTGGTGACTGGTTGAGTAGTGAGCTGAAGAGCGGGCAGGGTATCGAGGGGGGGGGATATGTTAGCGTTGTTGGGAGGTTCTGCGGTGCTAATGAGTGGGATGGCATTCAATATGTGGGCGTGTTTGTGGGCAAGGGGTGTGGGTGACGTAGGCGGTGAAGGCGGTGGGTGGGAGGCATAGGTAGTGCCATCGGTGAGAGACGGTGCTGGTGAGTAGAAGAGTGAGTGAAGGCTGAGTACAGTGGGGGAGACAGGAGGGTAGTGAGGGCTGAGAATAGGAGGTAGGAGAGAGGGGGATGCTAAGGTAGAGGAGACGGTATGTTCTGTATGTTTTGTAGGGAGGGTGAGAGTGTCGTGGGTGGGAGTGGGGAGGGGGCTGGGGAGGGAGAGGTGTCCACTGTGGGGGGGATGGGAGGGGGGGTGGATAAGCGCCGAATGGTGGTGTGATCCGTTGGTGGCGTGTTGTGGGTGAGAGTTGTGAGAGTTGTTATGTCAGGTGTGAGAGTGTCGTGGGTGAGAGTGGGGAGGGAGCTGGGGAGGGAGAGGGGTCTGCCGTGGGGGGGATGGGAGGGGGGGTGGATGAATTCCGAGCGGTGGTGTGTTCAGATGGTGGCGTGTTGTGGGTGGGGGTTGATATGTCAAGGGGGGAGGGGTGGGGGGTGTGTGAGTGGGGGTAGAAGTGTCGTGGGTGAGAGTGGGGAGGGAGCTGGGGAGGGAGAGGGGTCTGCCGTGGGGGGGATGGGAGGGGGGGTGGATGAACTCCGAGCGGTGGTATGTTCAGATGGTGGCGTGTTGTGGGTGGGGGTTGATATGTCAAGGGAGGGAGGCGTGGGGGGGTGTGAGTGGGGATAGAGGGGGTCAAGTTAGTGGGGCGGCTAGTAAAGGAGGTGGAGATATTAGAGACTTATCTTCTTGGGGAGTGTGGGGCGTTAACAGCAGGTGGGCCATTTACTGGGGTGTTGGGGGTAGAGGTGTTGTAGGTGGGGGCTGCGACGTCAGGGGTGATAGTGCTGGTGGGGTTCTGGGTGTGGGTCCGCAGCTTGGAGAGTTGCTCTTTGAACTTGGGGAACAGGTCGTCTAGTAGTTCCAGGTTTTTGTCCGTGGATTGAATTAGGACAATCCCGTTATTGTAGATAGTAATGGTAGCCCTGCTAGGGAAGAGGTGGGAAGATGTGATAGAGAGAGTTAGGCCATGAGTTGTTTTCCTGGTGGAGGAGACGGTGAGTAGGGTTAGGAACACTTTTCTCCATTGGGCTCTGCGTGAGGTGTGGAAGATGAAATCAGTATTCAGGGCTCCACTGTCCTGTGAGAAGTAGGTGTCGGCAAAGGGTGTGTCAGGGTGCGACCTCAGGAAGTTATGTTTAAAACGTTTAGTGGCTTTTTTGGTGAGGGTGGAGGGGTAATTAATTCTAAACGTGTGCTTGCCGTTGGGTTCCATATTGGAAGGGCTGTGATGTTGGATGTGGGAGATGTAACGACAATAACAACTGTCAGCCGTTGGCAGAGGAGTGACACTAGTGAGTGATCAAAAGTATATGAGGTAGAAGTCAGTGCATCCAGGAACAAACAGTGCGAAGGTGCAACTTACAAAATGTATCCTATATGCGAGGTAGCAGTCAGCTTACACTATGTACAAGAGATGGGAGGTAGAACCGGATAGGTGGAATTACCTTTACCCATCAGAGTGTACGAGGTAGCAGCGGTGTAGTCTAGGTGTAGATGTAGAAAGTGGCTAGGTGCAGCTTACTTGAGTAGACGAAGAGAATGAGGTAGAAGTACTCAATGCAACATCGCAACGTAGCTGATATCGAAGAACCAAATAAATGGGTAGCGAACATTGAATGATGGGAAAAAGTGAAATGGGAGCAATCTGCGCAGAATGTATAGCATACTCGTAGAGGTAAAAAACTGCAATATAGGGCGGTCACCTAATCACACAAGATACATATACAATACAAATACAAATACTAAATATAATACTAACGGAGTGTAGGTGCAGATAGGTACAGGTAGGAGTACAGTACTGCGATAAAAGGCAGATGCTTAATCACATACATGTGAGGTAGTAATCGGTGAATTACAGGTGAGGATAAAGTGACGTGGGTACAGGGTCCAGCAGTGCACAGAATACAAATATAAGTACAATAAATGTGTATAATAGAGTAGAAAAACAAAAATAGCAAAATAAAATAAAATAAAATAAAAATAAAAATAAAATACAATACTGCAATACAAAGCAGATACTTAATTACAGTGTTTAGATACAGAGCTATGTAAATAGTCAGTTCTTAGGGGCTGGGCAAGCAGTGAGAGTGACTAGTCCATGATGGCCGCCGAAGAAGGTGAAATATTAGTCAAATATGGCCGCCAAATAGGGGGGATATATCCGATAGTCCTCTGTCAGTTGTTGTTGCTTTAAGACCAAGGAAGGGCTATTTCAGTTTCTATTTGAGCAAGCCCAGCTCTGACTTGTTGGGAGGGAGTCTTATCTCTGTTTTTTTTTTGGTGGTCTTGTCTTGTGTGGAGGAGTCAAGCTGGGGAGCCTTGTGGGCGTCGAAGGTAAAGGAGGGAGATTTATTACTACAGCTTTATGGCCCCAGCCATTTTGAACAAAGGGAGGAAGGAAAAAGTGTACAATACCTTCTTGTAGAACTTCTCAGCCTGTATTATGATGTTGCCAGTAAAGTGGTGCAAAGGTGCAGCATTTATTGGAGGTGTAGACAATGATAACACCTGGAATAAAGCTAAAAATGTGCAGCGCTTGCTGGCAGGTTGAAGTGCGTGCAAGCCTGGATCAGCTGTGTTGCAGCCCTTTCACATCCGATAGTCGTCGCTTTTTATAATAAACATGAGACCAGATGAGACTAGATTGCCTGTTTCTCCACTCCTTCCCTGTGGATCCCCTGTGTAGCGTCGTGTTGTTGTGTGTTTTGATATGATTTGTTTCCCCAACCATCTCGGGGCTCAGGCACCTCCGCCGTGCAGCGCTGCAATCTCCGGTCACCACCTTGCTAGTTGTCCGTTGTCCGTTGTGCCCCCGAGTCCCGCTCGCTTCAGGCTCCACTCAAGTTGCTCCTTGTGTGGTGGTGTCCCAGCTCCGGTCGCCGGTCGCCGCCCGCTCCCGTCACATGCGGTGCAGGCTCAAGTCGTGGATCGAATGTTTCTCCGGATCCTTCCCGACCTCTGGGTTCCACTACTTCAGCTGCCGGTCCTGAAGCGGCGCATCACGCCCCCTCTTGCCTCCCGCTTCCCGCCGGTCAGATATTACCAGTTCTTGCCGCTATCCCCCGTCACTTCGGCAGCAACCGTCTACTCACGGTTCCAAGACTGCCATACATTGGCAGACCAAGACGCTGACCCAAGCACTCCTGCGGGGGCACGTCGGAGCCGCTCTGGGTGCCGAATGAATTGGGATCTGTCAGCCAGAGCCGTCACCGCCAGCTCCCGTCCCGTCCGCCTGTCACTCGTCCCGGCGGCTCCAGTGACCCAGATCAGTTGCCGGCGGTGTCCACGGGCCAGCAGGGTAGCTCCACTGTCAAGAGGGCACTGAGATGACGTTTTCTGTCTGGAAGCTCCTCAGAAAGCAATATTCCGGTCGCGTTCTCAGCTCGGCTCCCGTCCTGTGTTTCGCCGAGGCTGCAGAGGTTCCAACCTTCTCTGCTGCAGGTACGTGTATTTCGGCAGTAATCCAGTTACTTTTGAATCCAGTTACTTGAAATAACTCCAGTTACTCATTATGGTCCTGTTCTTCCTTTTCCCGCCGGCGGTGGTGCGTGCTAACGGGGGTGATTCCAGGAGAGGGGTCCCCAGCACTCGGAGCTCCGGACCAGAGCTCCTACCAGGCGGCCATCAGTTTTTTTGGTTTGTATATTGCAAACAATGTAATATCACCACATTCTCTTTTCCTCTCATTTTTAGGTCTCGCATGTCGATGCGCATGCGCATCGAGCTTGCGAGACTATGGGGGCTTATCCACTCTTTGTCCAACTTGCAAGGAATCGTGGCGATTCCTTGCAGTGCCCGTGACTTTTAAGCTCAATGCGCATGAGCATTGAGCTTAAAAGCGCGTGCACATGCCCCCAGCCGCCTGCCTTGCCTACTCTCCCGCCCCCTCACTTCTTGATTGCACGGCCGCTAGGCCGTGCCTCCCCTACTCTCCTCCCCCCTCCTCCTCCTACTCTCCTCCCCTGTCTGCCTGCCGTGTCGCACCTCTCCCCTCTCCGCCCCCTCCCCTGCCCGCCGTGCTCTCCCCTCCTCTCCTTTCCCACGCTCGCCTCCTGAAAGTCGTCTTCGTTTTGTCTCACCGCCCTCCGTTTACTTTCCTGCCTCCCCCTCTTTCACCCCTTTCTATTTTATATCCCCAATTTTCTCCTTTTTAGTTTTTATTTATTCCACTTCCCCAGCAGCACCGCACACACGCCCCTCCCCCGCTGTCCCCTGGAGCAGCGCGCAGACACCCGCTCCCTCCCCCGGTGACATGTCTCTCGCTGCCTCTGTTTGTGTTGGTGCAGCGAGAAATGTTCTGTCACAATCCCGTCCGTCAAATCCGGCTTCGTATCCTCACTCACAATGTCACGGGCACCGCGGCCTGTGCCCTCACACCTCCGACGACCACTCGGTGCAAATACGGACTCTCTCCCTCAGTACTGCGTCATCAGTGCCTCCCACGGCGACCCCCTCTTCCAACAGACCACCCTCCCAGACCAGCAGCCCTCCTCTCCCTTTCACCCCACAGAAACCGTGCCCGCACTCATGACGTACACGCCGTCCTTTCCTACCCACACACCTGCACTCACACTGCCTCTCATCTTCTGCATCTCACAGCGACAGTCTCTCCTATCCCAGGCGTCCCACGCTGAGTCTATTTCAACTCCGGCTTCCCACAATGACCGTTTCTCCCGCCTCATTGACAGTCTCTCGTTTCCAGTGTCTCTATCTCCTGCATCCCACACTGACAGTCTCTCTCGTATCCTGCACGCCACACTGACAATCTCTCTCATTTGCTGCACCCACCCTACATGACAGTCTCCCACGCCTCGTACACCCAGCAATTACAATATCTTACGTCCCCTGCACGCCACACCGACGGTCTCTCTCGCCTCCTGCACTCCATACTGACAAGTCTCTCTCTCATCCTGCACGCCACACTGACGGTCTCTCTCGCCTCCTGCACTCCACACTGACAAGTCTCTCTCGAATCCTGCACGCCACACTGACGCTCTCTCTCATTCCTATACTCCACACTGACAGTCTCTCTCGAATACTGCATGCCACACTGACGCTCTCTCATTCCTATACTCCACACTGACAGTCTCTCTCGAATACTGCACGCCACACTGACGCTCTCTCTCATTCCTATACTCCACACTGACAGTCTCTCTCGAATCCTGCACTCCACACTGACGGTCTTTCTCGCCTCCTGGATCTTAGGCTGGCAGTCCCTCTCATCTCCAGCATTCTACAGTGACACTCCTCTTTCATCCTGCATGTCTCAGCTGCCTTTTAAATCATCTACGCTCCGCGCTCCACCAGACAAAGGCACCACGAAGCTTTGCTGAGCGGCTATAACTGTCAATGCCTAGAGCGTGGAAACAAATGTCTGGAGCTCGTGTTACAAACACCCTACAGTTGTAGCTAACATGGCATAGCCTCGGGCAACTAATGGTATAATATTGTGCTCTCCATAGCTACACAGTCCTGGACGGCTGCATTGCCCATTGTTGCTCCACCGGGGCAAGAGCTGTGCCACCCTTTGAAGATCCCCGCTGGCTTTGTAAATAAGCCCCGTCTGGGTTATATATATGCCATTTGGCTATCATTAACATCGAGCAGAAGACCTTTCTGTGCCTCCCCTACTCTCCTCCCCCCTCCTCCTCCTACTCTCCTCCCCTGTCTGCCTGCCGTGTCGCACCTCTCCCCTCTCCGCCCCACCCCTGCCCGCCGTGCTCTCCCCTCCTCTCCTTTCCCGCGCTCGCCTCCTGAAAGTCGTCTTCGTTTTGTCTCACCGCTCTCCGTTTACTTTCCTGCCTCCCCCTCTTTCACCCCTTTCTATTTAATATCCCCAATTTTCTACTTTTTAGTTTTATTTATTCCAGTTCGTGTGTCACCTCTTTCTTCCTTTGCCCATCCAACCTCCGTTTTTGTTCTGCCTTTGTCCCTGCTCAGCAGCCCCGCATGCCTTCCCCAGCAGCACCGCACACACGCCCCTCCCCCGCTGTCCCCGGAGCAGCGCGCAGACACCCGCCCCCTCCCCCGGTGACATGTCTCTCGCTGCCTCTGTTTGTGTTGGTGCAGCGAGAAATGTTCTGTCACAATCCCGGGAAATATCACCACCTCCGGGGATTATTTATTAACAAGCGGGCTCCTGCCCCGCCTCTCTCCTCATTCGATCTCTCTCATTCGGCTTCTTCTGCTGCTCTCCCCTCCTCTCCTTTCCCACGCTCGCCTGGGAGCCCTAATGAAATGTATTGACGCGGGGGCTTAAAAAGTTTGAAGACTAGGGCTCTAGGGCCTATTGGCTTAGCCTGTGGCCAATGTTAAGCTCCAAACTCCTACGAAAGGTGATGTCACCCATCAAATACAGGTAGCCCCGCCCACACTCCACAAACACCCTCTGCCTAACAGCTGAACAAAGCCACACTTGCGTCGAAGTGGAAAGTCCTCGACGATCTCTGTTCGATCTTTAGTCTGCTTTGCTTTCACTTTCTTTTAAGACAGTAAAGTTAGCATTTCCAGGAAAGGAAGGACACCCACGCGCAGTACATGTGAATGCCCTCACCCTCACTCACCCTCAACCCCTCACCCTCACTCACCCTCAACCCCTCACCCTCAAACCCTCACTCACCCTCACCCTCACTCACCCTCACCCTCACTCCCCCTCACTCACCCTCAACCCCTCACTCACCCTCACTCACCCTCACCCCTCACCCTCAACCCCTCACTCTCACTCATCCTCACTCACCCTCAACCCCTCACCCTCACCCTCACTCACCCTCACCCACCCTCAACCCCTCACCCTCACCCTCACTCACCCTCAACCCCTCACCCTCACTCACCCTCACCCTCACTCACCCTCACCCTCAACCCCTCACCCTCAATCACCCTCAACCCCTCACCCTCACCCTCACTCACACTCACCCTCACTCACCCTCACCCTCACTCACCCTCACCCACCCTCAACACCTCATCCTCACTCACCCTCACCCTCACTCACCCTCAACCCCTCACCCTCACTCACCCTCACCCTCACTCACCCTCACCCTCACTCACCCTCAACCCCTCACCCTCAATCCCTCACCCTCACTCACCCTCAACCCCTCACCCTCACTCACACTCAACCCCTCACCCTCACCCTCACTCACCCTCACCCACCCTCACCCTCACTCACCCTCAACCCCTCACCCTCACTCACCCTCACTCACCCTCACTCACCCTTACTCACCTCAACCCCTCACCCACCCTCACTCACCCTCAACCCCTCACCCTCACTCACCCTCAACCCCTCACTCACCCTCACTCACACTCACCCTCACCCACCCTCACTCACCCTCAACACCTCACCCTCACACAGTGCAATAGCTCTCAGACCATTTCAGTTACAGCTTTTATAAATATTTATGGCTTTTTTTATTTGTAATTCTTTAGCATTGGCTACAGGAAACAAAAATGCTAAACATTTACAAAAAAAACCCATAAACAATTCTAAAAGCACTAACTCTAATGGTGCGAGACCTATTGCATTTCCAATGCTTGTTTACTTCATGCATTGGATTTTAGAGGTGGCATGTTAATCCAAGCTTATAAATCAGATGTCATTGCCACACAGTTAACTATAGGGTTCTACAACACCAAGAATAGCGCAAGTTTAGGGTTCAGCTTCTTTATGGTTATGACTGTGTTTCCCCTCCTAGCAACAAGATTTTTACTGATTGAAAGGCTTTGCCATCTGGAAGCTGTTATGTGGTCTCAATAAGGATCCTGGTGGGTGGGTTGCCACCTCACACACCTTATAAAGCGCCATCTAATACAATACAAATTTGCACGCTCCACGACTGTCTCATTCGACAAGCCACGGACTTGAGAGGGTGCAAATATACATTATCGTCTTGTTTGCATGAGGGCTCCTCTAAATCAGATTGCTTAAACACATAGCAATAGAGCAGGAGGTGTAAACAGAAATGCTTCCACCAGATCTGTCAATTTCAGTTCTCTTTTTTCTTGCTTGTTAGAACTTCTAATTATAATATAAAATAGGAAAACTAAAAGTACAAAAATGCAAAGAAATGACCACTATTAGATTGTTTCTTGCCATGTTTAGATTAATGACTGGCACATGACATAGAACAACTTGATTTCGCTTTCTTACAAGATTGATTACTCAGGGGTTATTTGGCATTGAGGAACTAACCCACAAAGATGCAAAAAAACAGAGATAACAATGAAGAGAAATTAACAAAATATGAACCTTTTTTGTGCTTTCCTAAAAGCAAGGTGGGAAGAGGTTGTTCATGGTTTAAGCAGTAAGATGTTCCATAGCCAAGGACCAAACAATCTGAAAAAGACTTTGTGTTCCTGTTAATTTCATGGGCCTTCGGTCAGCCAAGCACAAGCGAATCAGGCTCATAAAAGTTGTTGTCCCACGGACATCGCCAGGCTCTGCCAGGTGGTGGTTTGTTGGTTCTTCACAGGCCTGACCAGTCTTCTCTGAAACTTGTGCGACTTTAATCCCTCTCCAGCTGACATGAACCCATGTGCACCGCATCTGTTTGTCATTGCCAAGTTCTGTTGGTTCTCTTCACAGAAGATCTTCACGCTCCAAGAAGCCCCAGCCTCCAACATTGCACAGCTGCAAGTACAATGTCCTGCATGCGTCCTCTGCATCGTGGGCCTTCATCTTCTGTGTGCTGCTGAGGCTTCCGTGCAACTCCTTGTGCCTGCTACCAGAGAGTCCTCAAAGAGGCTCCATAGATTCCTGCTGGCTCTTCTGTGTGCTTAGGGCTGGCTCTGACTTACCCTTGCTGGGTTAGTCCCACAGACCTTGCTGGTCTGCAACACAGCATCTGCTACCGCAAACCGTTGTTTGTGTTTGCAAAGGCTTGTTGGTGGTCCTGCCAGCCACTGACCTTCCTGCACTCGTTGACCAGCATGGCAGAGCTTATGGATGGCTCCTGGGCTCTTGGGCTCCTGTGCTCCTGCAACGTCGCCTGGTGTCCACAGGTGCTGCTTTAACCTCACCGTGCTACAGCAAGAACCTCTGACATGGGCTGGTATTGTGCTCCTGCACCTCCTGGTCACCTACGGGTGGTTTGGACTCTGTCCCTTCTGGTTTCAGGTTCTTCTCATCTGGATTCTATGTCCTGGTTAAACTGTCCTGGTCCACAAGACTTTGTAGCTATTTATCCTCCACGATCTTTCATTGGCATCAACAAGCGGTTCTAACTCCACTTCACCCATATGCACCGGAGCTTCCTGGTGTAGGTATCTTGATTTCCTGGGTATCTATGGGTGGGGTTGCTCTCCAACCTTCCTTGATCCAAGTCGTTCCTTGGGGTCCTTTGGAGAGGGTACTAGAACAGTAAAAATCCAACCTCAACTTACCTGTGTTATCCTATGGACGTTTGACCCGGTATAACCACTCTGCACTCGGACATCTTGGGGTCCTGGATCTCACCATTGGTGGTTCTGTGCTTCCCATTGGGTCCTCCATCCATGGGCATTAGTTCAGTTTTGGTAACGATTTTACATTCCACTGTTTTAGTATATGCTTTGGGGCCAGCCATAGGGGCCTACGTGGTTTCCTATGCTACTTCCCTGTTTCTGAAGTATTTCTTGTATGTGTTTTATATCTCCGTGTAGGATTTATACCAAGTTAGTTATTATTGTTGTGATGATAAATACTACTGAATTTTTGTAAACATTTGTGTGAAAAACGTACCAACTGACTATAGTGGTAAATGAAACCCGCTTTACTCCCTCCTGAATAAGCCTTAGCTGCTTTCCACAGCTATGCTTTGAGAGATTGGTTTCCAGGGATCTAAACACTATCACTAAGGGTTTCCTGGGCTCAGTGCACAGTGCATCACTATAGGTGGACACTATATACTGAGCCAGCCCAGTACAGAGTCCGCTGAGATTTGTGGTATTGATGTGGGCTGCAGTCTTTGAATAATTCATTGCAGTACACATACTTGTGGACACAATATGATCTGGTTCCTACCGCTCTAATAAAAGGGCGATTGTGGTGTCTGTGTACTGAGGAACCTCCAAACTCCTCTAAGTTGTTTGAGACATGCAGCGTTCGTTCATTGGCATGATAAACAAACCCTTTTTCATTACAAAGGGAACGTATCGGATGTATCGCCTAGTACACCGGATTACTCCAGGAATGCAGAAATAAGCCTGGAGTACTGAAAGAGTAAATCACAGCAAAATCTTTGGGGATTGGGTCTAAAATCTTTTAGAGAGAGGCGCTGTCATCTTGTCTCTTCTTTCTTTTTTTGAGCCCTATACAAAAGGGATACCAGACTACTTTCTCCCCAATGGCAACTTCTTGGGTATGCCTTTTCACACCGTCCACCAGGCATCGACCATGCCACCACAGTAAATCAAAAGTTTAGTAGGCAGTAGGCTAGTCCCCGTTATATTTCTGCACTCCCATTAGTTAATCTATCACAGATTCAGCAAACAAAGACATTTCTGAGTGTTCAAGCAGCTTTTTAACATTCGATATGGACATATTGAAATCATTTTCCTAAAGGAGCTTTAGTGTAATAGCTCAAGCAGGATTTAATATGAAGTTCATATAATGCAGGTGTTGATTTATTGTACACACTTGAACACACACATCATTTTTATGGCTCTTTTATGCATTTGTGGCAGTAAAATTATACATTGCTACAAGTACTATTGGACGTAAAGTGCACATGGCAAACCAGACCTATCCCCTATTCGTGTAATTAAATCCACACACAAAATAGGCAATGTCATTAAAATGCTAAAGTAGAATTATGTTTTAATCCTTACATTTTATGACAGGGAACAACTGCTATATCATAATTGAAAAATATTCGGGTTTTAAATAGTGCAAATTGTAATGGCTTTCATATTGTGTTTCTAGGAATGATTCAACAGCTGCAGCTTATGCAAATACTTTTTTTGGCATGCCTTCCACGTATTTGTTGCACACAAGTAATGATGAGTTCCCTGAAAAGAAATGATTTTAAGGCCTGATTTACAAAGATGTTGCTTTGGGTAGATGTGACTTACTCTAGAAATACTGCGGTGTTACTCCTAAATCCCCGGAGTAAGTCACGAGTACAAGAGGAATCCACAGCACAATTTATGTCACTTGGACCCTAAATCTTTGCAGCAAACTGATATTTAGACATTGAGGGGCGTATTTGCAATCCTTTTGTCTCAAATGTGCACCTCAGAAATTCTGGAGGTGCAAATGTGACCATTATATTTACAAGCCGATGCCTTGCCTTACTCTGCCTCACAGAGGCGTTCTATGGGTGTTGCTGTGGGTGTTTCCATGCAACATCCATGAACTTTGAATGCTGCCCCACGTTTACAACATCTTTTAAATTTGGGGCAGTACCAAAACCTTGCGCCTTTCTAGAGCAGGCGTAACAAGGAGAAATGTTTACATTTCTCTTCATTTTTCCCTCTTTCTACATGTGCACACATTAAACGAGGAAATCACATCTAGTGAATGTTCTTCTGCAGGAAGGTACCCCTTCCTTCACCAAAACAATCCTACCAACAACACAGACACCCTTGCACCATGGTGCAAGGGTGCCTGCGTTGGTGCAGGGCTGCAAACTGTGCACCGAAGCAGGCAGAAAGGACAGGAATGAACCGTATCTTGAAAACACAGTGCATTCCCACCCTTTCAAATTGTGGTAGGGCAGCACAGCAAAATGACTTGCAGTGCGGCACTATGCCAATTCCTTGTAAATAAGCCCCTAAGTTCATTGTTTAACTGGTACGTTACGACTGCTTGCAACATGGCCCAACCACTAAGATGTTGAAGTAAGTGCCATTCCCAGTTTAGGCTTATAGGTGCAGAATTTCCTTATATTTCATGTAGGATTTGATGCAAGTCTAATACTCATTAAATTAGTCCATATACTCCAAGTACATTTTTAAAACACTTCTAAGTTTTCCAAACATATTATCTACTTGATCACTCAATTCACTTATAACTGTGTGGCCAAGTGCTGTATCCAGTAAGTGCAATTACCGTGTGATGCTCCACAACATATGGCTTGATTTCACACTTCTATTTTGTGTCTGTAAAATATGTTTCTATCTTTAGGACAGACAGGATATATTTCAGTTTAAGTTCATTATGATTACGAAGTATTCTTACAGTCTCCATAAATTATATTAATATATTTAGTAAAGATGATATGAAAAATCCTTTAGTTATGTTTTTATTGTGACTGCATTTTTTGGGGTGAAGGCACACAACTTCTGGAAGGTGGTGTCTGGTGTTGCTTTAGTAGCCATGTGAGGAGCTCTCTCGAGTGGCTACCAGCTAGGTGGGTTGATGCCTTGAAGGCGTTCATTGATTGTGACACGTCCCTCTCTCCTGTAACTGTGGTGGGTGTCCTATACCTTCTACGGCAGCTACAGTAGCTGTCAGAGAGACAGAGCAGGAGTGAGGCAAGTTGCTCTAGCTGTTGGGTCTCCAGTGGATGATTCCCCCAGGTGCATGGTGGGCAGGGCCTTCCCTCTGACAAGGGAGATCTGATCAGTGGCCTGTGGACGAGTGCTTCCTTGCACAGATGCAAGTCGGGCTGGGAATTCACCTGTGGTGTTTGTCAAGGCAGGTGAGAGCTCGTGACTGGGAAAAAAGGAAGCAACCCAGGACCAGGTGCATAGAGGACAGAAAGGTGGTTTATGGAGCTCAGCACAGCGAGACAAGTGTATTTTTGTTTCTGGTGCTCCTGCTACTTCTAACTTGAAGTTGTTACACAGTTGCAACAGGACTGATTGGCATTGAAACCCAGGACATTTGACTGCAGCTTTATCTCAGGTGTTTTCCCAATAGTTTTTTTTATCATGCAGCTACTGCTTAAGGCAAGAGAAAGGGGATCCCTTTAAGGCAAGGTGGTGGAGGTAGGCCTTTTCATGACAAATAAAATTCGGCCTCTGTTTTTCCAGGATGCCTCCCAAAACAATGGTTGGGGGGGGGGGCACTGCTGTCCGAGTCTCTTAAATCCCCCCAGTCTACAGAGGGTTGGGTGAAGGAGGCCTCAGCTCTCGAGCAGCAAGGCAATGAATCTGGGAGGGAAAGATGGGGCAGGAGAGGGGGCATTGTCATCTGCTGCATAGACTGTTGTCGAGGATATGACTCTGGGGGCTAAAAAGGATATAGTGGATGGTAAAGAAGCAGCGGTCTTTCCAGTATCTAATGCTACTACAGCCTCTCAGAGAACTCTGGATCACAATCACCCAGATTCATCATTGTCCCGTTTAGCGAGTCCTTAATAGCGATTATTAAGGAACCGCTATTAAAGACTCGCAAAACGGGATTCATGTAGAAATCGCAATTTTATTTGCGATTTCTACAGCTTCCTTATTTGCGATTAGCAAATTGCTATTTGCAAATAAGGAATGACTCCCCATTCATTCCTATGGGCCTAAGGGTTAATAGGAATGAATGGGGAGTCATTCCTTATTTGTGATTAGCAATTTGCTAATCGCAAATAAGGATGTGATTTCAAGGGTGCCAGGGGTGTCCAAAGGACACTCTGTAGCACCCCTGAAATGTAAATGTAGACTGATGTTGCGCACACACATGTCCAAAGGACATGTGTGTGTGTAACATACAACTTAGAAAAATGCACTAAAGTGCAAAGTTTTTGCTATTTACCACGAAGTCAGACTTTGGGGTAAATAGTGGCCAAAATTAGCGATTTCGCAAATCAAAAATGGTTCATGAATTGCATTTAAGGAATCTCAAATAGAGATTCCTTAAATGCAATTCCTCGCAATTTAGCGATTTCGCAATTTGCGATTTTTGCATTTGGGATGATGAATCCCAAATTGAAAAATTGCGCTCACAAAGGGCCAGATATTGAGAATCTAGCCCTTTGTGAGCCAATTTTTTGTTGATGAATCTGCCTGTATATCTCTCCTCTTCAAACAGCAGCAACTCCTGTAGCCGGCGGGGGGGGTAGAGGGGGGGGGACCCACCCACCAGAATTTATGAGAGGTCTTTGCCAGGAAATCCTGTGACTGGCGTAGTAGAGCCATCAGCAGGGCTGGCAGCACTCTTTTAGGCCTAATCTAAGGCTCCAAAAAACAAATGTTCATCATGAAGCTTGTCCTGCGTCGACAGAGGCCCCAGTAGATCTTAGGCCAATGGGCAACTGTGATGATGTCATAGCTGAGCAACAACATCCTTCTCGGGATCTTGCTCCACAGGAAACTTCTGAGGCTTTCTTCCAGTTTCACATGCTGGGAGTCTGACTCAGATTCAGAGGATAATGAGTCAGGTGGTACCGCTGCAATGGCTAATCTCAAGAATTGGTTGTCTGTCAAGGATAAAGGGAGCAGGTCAGCGGCGAACATCAGTGGTCCGAAGAGTGGATCTGGTTCCATCACAAGCATCCAAATTGAAGAAATGGTAACATTAGCCTTTGCTCAGGGGACCGTTGACCCTACACTGGTGTCTTAAGATGAACTCCTCTGGGACCCTGATGGGACAGCTCACCCCCACAAATGCGTCTCCTCCACGTTTAAAGTTGGTTGCGTCTTCAACTTTGCATGATATTCCTTAGACAATGTTAGCTGCTGGCATGAGGATGGTGGCTCCTGCTATTACTGCAACTATGGACACTACTGAGTCTTGTTCACCCCCTTTTTTGGGCCATCCATAACCTCTTACTGCAGCACAGGGAAGAGTTTCACAAGAACTCTCTCACTCTGAATATTGCACACCTTTTTTTTGCCATCCATAACCTCTTACTTCAGCACAGGGAAGAGTTTCACAAGAACTCTCTCACTCTGAATATTGCACGCCTTAAGACACAAGTTGTTCTAGGGAAACTCTCAAAGAATATAGATATTCTCCTTTCAAGTCTTGATAAAGTTGAATCAGCTCAAGTGGTTTTGCAGGTAGGAGTGTAGGAAGTCAAATTGGATTCTAGGCAGCATGAATCTCAGTTTGTCAATTTCTCCTCTAGGGTTCAAGACCTGGAAAATAGATCCTGTAGGAAAAATGTAAGGGTCTTTGGCATTCCTGACGGTGCTGAGGGGGATGAACCCCGAGGGTACATCGTACATCTCTTCAGTAAATCTTTTCCTACACTTAATAATTGGGACATGGAAAGCATGATTTGGAGGGCTCACTGCTTTTCAAGTCAAGTCAAGTCAATCAACTTTATTCGGTTGATAAAAGCCATAAAAGTGTACAGCAAAACATTCTATAAGACAACACAAAAGCCTATACAAAAGGTCATATACCCATATTGTTAAAAAAGCCTTAAGAATTTAAACATATAAATCAATCTTCCGCCATTTGATGGTTAAGTGCAAGCAAGCATACGCAAAAATTAAATAAACAGTTTCTTCATGGTAAAAAAGAATAGGTAAAAAAGAATAGTCAATCTAAAGCTCAAGTTAACATGAAATTTATAGACAACACACCTCTTTAAAATTAACAACCTGTTAAAAAAATTAAATACTACCCATCATAAAAAGTAAAGAATACCTACAGTTTAAACCAAGAGTCATCATACAATTCATAAGAGGACTATGCGATTATAGGCTTCCTCCCGGGCAGACAGATGTCAGACTTGGTGTACACCTTAATTGGTGTGGTTGATTTGGCGACTATGCAGGGCCTCCCTCCTTTAATCACCACCATCAACGCAGCTAAAGCCTTCGATCGAGTGAATTGGAAATACTTAATTAGGACCAGGAAGTCTTTTGGTTTTGGAACTGGTTTTAGGGAGGTCCTTAAGAAAATATATAAAGCTACGTGGGCTCGTATTTTGGTTAATGACAGCCTTTCCCCTGTGGTCATAATAGAGCATAGTACTAGGCAGGGTTGCCCACTTTCCCCCATTCTTTTTGACTTATATATCGAGCCCCTGGCCCAGAGTTTAAGCCAGAATGTAAAGATCACTCACTTTGTAACAAATGGATATACGAGGAAATTAGGATTATATGCTGACGATTTAATCTTATTTTCCTCAAATGTTAATATCTCACTACCACAGCTCCTTAGTGAAGTCCAGGTTTTTGGAAACTTTCTGGTTATGAAGTTAATAGTGATAAAACCAAGATTATGGCATGGAACATCACAGATCAGGGGGTGAAGTTTGCTAAGGAGCTATAATATCTCGGAGTGACAATAAAGCAAGATCTCAGAGAGACCGCAACAATTAACCTGGAAAGAGTTTCTAAGGAGGTGGATCATTTATTAAAAAGATGGCAGAATATCCCACTATCCCATTATGCGAGGGTGAATCTGATTAAAATGTGTGTGCTCCCGAAGTATGCCTTTCTGTTTAACAACATTCCCCTGGAGTTTGGTAAAGGTGACCTGCTTAAAACACAGGACAAGATTTCCTCCTTCATTTGAACAGGTAAAGGGATCAGGCTCTCGTGGAAGAAATTAAGACATACATTTACACATGGGGGGATGGGCTTACCAGATTTGTAGTTGTACAGTTGGGCCTACCAATTAAAAAACTGCAGGATGCTACTTTTTAGTCCAGATAGTCCGCAGATTGGTAGTATGTTTAAAGCCATGTTATCCGGCGTAGTGGAGGTAGGATTTATGTATACATTTGGCACTCCTAAAATCTTTTAAAAAGTCTGGTTGAAGACGTGGTATGCGGCAGACAAGCTCTGGTCAGACTGTCAGGCTTGTTTGGGTCTCTCCTACTATAGTGACTGGGCACCAGTGTGGCACTCACCTGGAACACCGGAATGTCTTTTGGACGTCTTAGTTCAGCCATTAAAAGAGGTGGGAGTCAAACACTGGAAGGACCCTACCAACCTGAGAAACTACCAGCCCTTCTCTTTCCTCCCTTTCGCGGCAAAAGTCACTGAGAGACTCGTGAACGCCCAGCTGACCATCTTCATCAAAGAGAACTCTACCCTAGATGCCTCCTAGTCCGGATTCTTCAGCAACCAGAGCACTGAGACCGCCCTCCTCATGGCCACAGATGACATCCGCATGCTACTAGACCAGGGACACACCGTGGCCCTCATCCTCCTGGACATCTCTGCAGCATTCGACACTGTCTCTCACCATACACTCACAGACAGACTTCACAAAGCAGGGTTACAAGGAGCCACCCTCGATTGGATCCAATCCTTCCTCTCTGGCATAACCCAGAGGATCAGACTCCTTCCCTCCCTCTCCAAAGCCACCGACATCAACTGCGGCGTACCCCAAGGATCTTCACTCAGCCCCACGCTCTTCAACATCTACATGGCCCCCTTGCCGCCATCGTCAGACAGCAGGGACTCAGCATTGTATCCTATGCTGATGACACCCAGCTCATCCTTTCACTCACGAAGAATCCCGAAGACACCAGACTCTGCTTCCAGGAAGGGATGAAGAATGTGGCAGACTGGATGAAGGAAAGCTGCTTGCAGCTCAACTCAGAGAAGACCGAGGTCCTCATCCTCGGAACCCACACCTCCGCCTGGGATGACTCCTGGTGGCCCTCCGCCCTCAGAAAGCCACCCACCTCTACAGACCACGCACTGAAGCTTGGCATCAACCTCGACTCCTCCCTCTCCATGAACCGCCAGATCAACACCGTCGCCTTCACCAGCTTTAACTGCCTGCACATCCTCTGGAAGACCTTCATATGGATCCCCCCCGACTGCAGAAAGACTATCACCCACCAAAAGATTGGACTACGGCAACTCCCTATACGCCGGTATCAACACAACTCTACTATGCAGATTCCTAACCATCCAGAACTCCGCCGCCAGACTCGTCCTCGGGACTCCACGCCACAAACACATAATCCAACACCTACGATATATCCACTGGCTCCCTGTCGAAAAAGAGAGTCACCTTCAAACTCCTTACCCACGCCTACAAATCCCTCCACAACTTCGGACCCAAATACCTCAACAAGAAAATTTCCTTCCACATACCCAAGAGGAACCTCCGCTCCGCCGACCTTGCCCTGGCCGATGTCCCACCCATTCGCAGAAGTAGAACACGTGGCAGAGCCTTCTCCCACATCACAGGAAAGACCTGGAACGAGCTCCCCGTGAACATCAGATGCTCTCCGACCCTGCGCACGTTCAGGAAGGACCTCAAGACCTGGCCCTTCGACTGATCCGGAGCTTCCCCCTCTATCAGCGCCTTGAGACCCTCACAGGTGAGTAGCATGCTTTATAAACCCCCTGATTGATTGATTGATTCATTGACATAGTGGTGGCTAATAACGGTCTCCCCTGGGACTTTTGAAGGAATATTGCCAGCGGTGCTTTTTCCAGGTTTAAGTTTTACCAAATCTCATCATGGTGTAAGAGTCAACACTGGCCATTACTGGAAGATAACGCTATGGAAAATGAGCTACAAGATGCGACTCCTAAAAAGAAAGAAGTAGCACAGTGGTATAATCATCTCCCTGCTGCTGTGGACAGGAAACTTGAACACCCATACGTGGTCTGGGAGAAGTGCTTGCTGAGTGAGGAGCTGAAAGTTCGATGGCAAGCATCTGTAGACATACTTTACCCATTGATTAAATCAGCCGAACTTAAGAGAAACCAATTTTTTTAAGCTCCACAAGATATACGGGTCCCCACTTACAATATCCAGAATTAAAGGCAGTGGAGAAGCCAGGTGTATGAGATGTGGAACCCTGAAGGAGGACGATATCCATGTGTTTGTTTCCTGTCCTAAGAGCCAAAAATTATGGGGAAATGTGGGTAAGATAGTCACCAAGACTCTGGGTATCGAGGTTAAGGTAAACCCTACTCTTATTTTTAAAATTCTGCACCTGAGCACACCCAATCACTATATCTATAATCCAGTTAGTTCGTTGCGCACAAGCATGTAAATACGTCCTTCGAAAAAAATGGTTTAATTTCCCATAGTTGTCAATCGAGGAAGTGATCAGATCACACTCTTCAATCAGATCTGTATGTTTTTTATTGTCCAATCAAATAACTTGTTGATACAGCAGCAGCCGACGTGCGTTTCGCCCACAGGGCTTTTTCAAGGCTGCAATACAATATGTGTACACTTATTTTAGACACTATTCTGACACTGTTTAACAGTGTGTACACACATTGGTTACCATTTGAACTTCAGATCCATTATTTTACAAAATGAACCCCCATGCATGTAAAAATAATGCTCACTATTTTTAACAATACTAGAATTAGAAAATGTCTTTTTCAACATTTTTTAATTCTAGTATTGTTAAAAATAGTGAGCATTATTTTTGGCTGCTGCTGTATCAACAAGGAAGGACCTCCTTGGGCGCAACGAACTAACTGGATTATAGATATAGTGATTGGGTGTGCTCAGGTGCAGAATTTTAAATTTATTGACCAGGATTTCACGAATCTGTGGGCAAAGTAACACTTCGGTGGGTAGGGGTTTGACACCGTAGTTAGCACCCCGTATTGAACATACATAAACTTCGGAACATTTCATCATTCATGAAAGCAAGTAGATGTGCGAATTGTTCTGGGCAAACCCACATTTTCTGTGTCCTACTCCTATTTTGTTTGGCATTGTGTTGACGCCTGAAGGGGTGTTAAGTTCCATATGCCCCATGGGTTTACAGAACAAATTGATGTTTAATCTGATTCTATTAGCTAGGAGAGAGATCTGTAAATTATGACGTCAGGTGATGCCCCCAACGTGGCGTGCCTGGTGGAATTCAGTAAAATACTATAGAGATTTAGACCAGAAGGTTAATGCATATAGAGACAGATCAGACCCTGGGTTATTTTGGAACTTGTTAGAGGATTTAGAACTTGATTAGACCAGACTAGTTTCCAGGATAAGCTCCAATGATTATACCTCTTAGTCAGCTCAAGATTTGTGCTGCGGGTGGCCCCCGAAAGAACATCATCTGAGATTGGAACCACCAAGTTATAAGCAGCAGGGGTGGATCGGGCCGAGAGGTTGCTATAGCTATGGAGGTTTTATGAGGAGTAAAAAAAAAAGAGGAATATGCGATAATAATCAAGGCAGCCCAACACAACTCATCCTAATAGTAAAAATGAGAAATTACGACATAAGAATAGCCCTATATTCACTTTCCATGGTGGCCGTAATTTAAAAATATGATAACAATAATGCTAAAACAGCATCTTGGAAGTCGGCTTGTTATCTCTTCATAGTTGTATTACACTATAGGACAAGTAAACATAGTAGCTAGTTTGACGGCAGCCTGTTCCTTCGTCTAATAGCCCCAATTAAAAAACGTGCCACCCCGGCACAGACTATTGGTGAAGATAACATTTGTAAACAGATCAGAGCTGGCCTTACTTGAACAAAATTGCAGCCTCTGAGCAAGGGGAAAATAAACTTTCCATGCAGGGAATCATAATAAGAACAGAACAATATTAAATGAAGAGCATCTTGCTCAGAGAAATTGTAGCAAGGACAGGGCTTTAATGATTCAGGTTTGGAGTAACCTTTTGGACAAGCCAATAACCAGGGAACCATATTAAGTCTGAATCTCGTCAAAACAAAAAGATGATAGGCTTTGTTTACATTTGACAAATATGGTCGCATCTCCTGGCCCAGACTCAGAGTAGCGAATCTTCTTACTGAGGGTTTAATTAGTTCTTTCTCCCCCCTTAGTCCTTGGCGTCTGTCTAAAAACTGCTGCTTAACAGCTCTAATGGCAGTCTTGCCTAAAGGGGTGGGGGTCAAAAACAGACCGGGGCAACCGAGAATCTCAGTCTGATACTTAATATATTTCAGCCAGGGAATGTGTAGAGCCGTTTTTAGGGCTATACAGTGTAGGATGGTAAGTTGGTTTAAATTTGGAGTCGGTTGGGCCCAGATTCCCAGCCAGGGTAAAAGCGGCGCAACCGCAATCTGGTCTGAGATATAACCCACTCCCAGTTCTGCATGTAGTAAAAATTGGTGTGGCTGCGGGGACTGAAAGAAGTTCACGCATAAAATAATTTTCTGCCCCTTGTCTATTTTTCACATCCTTGTAGCCCCAAATATCACTGCCGTAGGTGGCCATCGGGATACACTTCTCATTGTAGACCTTCAGGAGCGCAGAGAATGGCTTTGAACCTATTATTTTTCCAAAATCAATACAGCCCCTGCACCTCTAGCTAAAACATTCTTTTTTTGTGTGTGTTGAGCGCACCATGAGTGGTGGTCATCGAATAGAACCCCTAAGTATAGGAACGTGGACACCTTTATAAACTCAGCCCCCTTACAAAAGAATTTGGCCTTGGCCGCCTTCCGGGAGCCTATGCTAATGGCATGTGATTTTTTTAAATCAGTTATTAAACCAAAGTGTATATAAAATCAATTAAAACAGTTTAAAAGTAGTTGCAGCCCCCTTGCTGTTCTGGAAACTAAAACCGCATCCTCTGCGTATAGAAGTGCAGGAATCATTTTGGTACCAGCTCTTGGTATGTCTTTACAGCAAGATGTTAAGGCATCCCCCAGTTTGTTGATGTAGAGGGTGAACAGCAAAGGAGCCAATATGCATCCCTGCTGGACTCCTTTTCTTACAGTAGCCCACAAATCAATCAGGCTTCCATCTTCATTAAAGCATACTGGAGCCGTTGTGTTATCGTGGGCAGTAGCCAGAAAGGAGATCAAGTCAGCATCTAGCCCCATATCATGAAGGATCAACCACAACTTAGACTGATTAACAAGATTGAAGGCTGGGGTTAGGTCCATAAAAGCCAGATGTAAATCCCCTCCCTTGGCAACAGTAGACTTCCCAATCACCAAATGGAGGTTGAGGCATTGATTCAAGGTCCCTTTACCCTGCCTAAAGCCATATTGAAGGTCAATGATGATGTTAACATGATCAAGCCAGGCTGTTATACGCTCCAAAACTACGTTCCCCATGATTTTAGTTGTGGAATCAAGGAGCGAAATGGGTCTGTAACATGCCGGGTCATCCCTTGCACCCTTTTTAAAGATGGGGATAATGACCGCCTTTGCCCATGATGGGGGAAAGCCGGACACACAGGCTGCATTAAAGACGAGTGTTAAGATCTTGGCCCAAACTTTTGGGTCGGCCTTATAAAGGTCGGTTGGTACTCCATCAGGGCCAGGTGCCTTTCCCCCTGAGATTAAAATAAAATCTTTATGGACTTCATCTGCATTAAAAACAAGAGGGGAACCTACTACTCTGGGAACGGTTTTCATTTCATCCCCTAAGGAGGGTCTGCCAGCTTGCTATCCACAGGGTATTTGGATTTATGTGGACTACTTCCTGTTGTGGCAATAAATCTTCAGGGCAGCCCAACCTAGGTCATCAATTAAAGTCTGAAGGGCTGAGTTGTTTGTTTGCGCAGTCATGAGACAGTGGCCAGGTAGTGGCAGCTACGAGAACATATCCCCGCTCTCCAAAACCTTGGGGATACAGTTTCATTTATCGAATCTGCCTCATTGAAGATTCAATATAAGGGGCAAATGTATTTTTACTTTGACACTTCAAAAGTTGTAGATCTCTTGCAAGAATTGTGGCCAGTGTAGTAATGTGTCATTTGTAGTGTCCTTATCAACTGGATACAGACAATTTTCTAGCTGGCTTCATGAGTAGTCACCCTGATTCATAGTGATGGCTTTTTTCCCATCTATATTTTCTTCTTACATCTGTCTTGGGGTTACAAGAATGGACGGGCTGTTTATTTTCTTCTTATTTTGTTTCTCTTTTTTCTTCTCTATACCTTGGTTGGAGACCGTCCTAAGGGGGGGCTTGTTCTCCATGGCAGCTTGCAGAGTTGAATATCTTTTGATATTCTAGTGGGGGGGGGATGACCCTTGTATAGGGCTTTGGTTTGGGGGTGGTGATCTGGGCGGTGAGGGTTACTCGTGGGGTTGTGGTCTTGAGTCACGAGGCTGGTATAGATGTTTCCATTAAAAGAAGGAGCAGATGCTGCAGGGGTCTTGGGGAAAACAAGAACATTTTGAGAAAAGTAGTAGTCTTATGATCACATACACGTCATCTGCAGAGATGGGGGCTGTCTTCATAGTTCAATGTAGGGTGTGTCTGGCCTTGGAGTAACTTTGACAATGGTTAGCAGTACTAAAGGTCATGACTGGCACATACATATTCTTTTATGGAATATAAATGGGATCAAAATGCCCTATTGACATAAATTAATCAAGGCAGAATTGTGTTATATTCGCTCACATATCATTTGCCTGCGTAAGACTCATTTTACCAAGCAGCAAAATGTGCTATTGGATGATCTTTGATATTGAGTGATTTGTACCGCCTGCTTCACTTCTGCTCAGAAAGGAGTAGCTGTCCTGGTGTAGGGCAAGAGCTGGGCTATGGCGGGGCATCATTTGGATCCTAATGGTTGATGACATATCACGACTATCACGCAGGAAAACATTAAATTAGCTCTGTGTACAGTTTATGGTCCTAATGAGGATGACCCTGCAGTACTTAATGGTCTGCTGGTAGAGCTGCTTCAGTGGCATGGCCCATTGATACTCTGTGGTGATTTTAATGTTGTTCTTGATCCTGGTTTTGACTCTTCACGCTGTGGGAAACCGAGTATGGCTCCTAAGGTCAAGCTGCATCTAAGGGATGCTTTGAGACAATTAATGGCCCCCTTAGCACTTATCGTTGGCTTGCAGAGCAGTCATCCTAAGCAGCCTGAGTTTACTTTCTACTCAGCCCTCACCACTCATGTTTGCACATTGATATGCTCCTTGCCAGCTACTCTTTATTACCCTTCCTTTGTATCCAATTGAATCAGAGAGCGATCTCTGTTTATAATTCATTGTATTTTTTTGTTTCAGTAGAACAACCATTTCAGACTTATTGGTATTGCATCTGGACCTTTGATAGGAGGTTTTCATTTGATGATAAATATAACCATTTTATGAATAAGGAACTAAGGGAGTATCTGGTGTTCAATGTTGATTCTGCCTCTACTTTGGTGGTATGCGATATGCTTAAGGCTTGTTGCAGAAGGTTTACTATAAAATATTCATGATATCAAATAAAGGAGCAGTGCAAGACAGAGTATTATGTATGGTCTTCCCTTGGCCGTATGATATATCACTTGGCTCTGAGTGTAATTATCCAGGACAGGGAATTGTTCTTATCAATCTTAGATCAACTCACAATTGCTCAGGCTGCCCTTAGAGAGAGACTTTGGGACGGATCAGTCAAGAAGATTGACCCAGCGCTTATTCGGAAAACATTTATCAGAGGCCATATCTGGAGGATGGGGTTGCCTCCAAAGATGCCATCAATCAATTTACCAGTATATACCATCATCGTGAGCTGACTTGGGTACAGCGGTCTGGGTTGGAGAATCCAATCTCACTGCTTGAAGTTGAGACTGCAGTCAGGCAATTCGCCAGTGGGAACGCATCTGGTCCAGATCAAATTCCTCTTGACTTTTATGCTGTCTATCGACATATCCTCATACCTCTCCTATGTGACCTCTTTAACTCTTTTAAATCTCTTGGACAAGTGCCCAATTCATGGTCAGAAACAAACATTGTTATATTTCCTAAGAAAGGGAAAGACCGCATGATGTGTGGGTCATATCAACCAATTTCATTGATTAGCATTGTTTCTATAATCTATAACCGGATCTTGGCCAATAGATTATCTTCTGTGACACCACCGCTCCATTTAATATGCTATTACTGCTCTGGAAGCTGGGTCAGTCGAAGGAGGCATGGTCGGAGTGATAATGCTTGATGCAGAAAAGGATTCAACCGGGTCTCCTGGGCATTCCTATGGGCAGTTATGAGTGCTTTTGGTGCCCAGTTCCTCAACTGGGCTCAGCAACTGTTTAACGGTCTGACAGTAAGTTTTGTCTGTTCAGGTACTCTTTCGGACCCTATAATGATCACCATAGATATTGGTCAAGGGTGTCTTTTGTCACTGCAGCTGTTTGCGCTATCTATGTACTGAACCTTATATTCAAGCTTTGTGGGTGGGTGAGAATTTGCCTACTGTGAATACATCAGTTGGAGATCAAGGGGCAGATGTATCAACCGTTTTTTAAGTCGCAAACGCTGCGATTTGCAAAAAAGCAGCGTTTGCGACAAAAAATTTGGAAAAAGGTATGTATGACACAAATCGCATCGCAAAATAGGAAATCGCAAACATTGTGATTTCTTACGTTGCGAGAACATGAAATCTGCTAATTATTTGGCGATTTCTTAATTTGCGATGTTCTCCATTTGCGAAATTCGCAAACTGGATATCGCAAATTAGGAAATCGCAATGATATTTAACAAAAATTCACAAATTGCGAATATGTGAAAATCGCTATTTAAGAAATCGCTATTACCACCAAGTGCATGCAGGTGGTAACCAGGTGGAAGGTATAAAAAGCAGCCCACAATGCAACTGAAACTCCCACAATGGCAGCACTATATGTGATAGCCAGGAGGCTGCGTATCTGTGCCCTTGCACAGATGAGACTGACACAGGAGCTTATATTCAGACTGCGCATCACGCTGTTGCAGCAGACTGAAGAGGACATTCATGATAAGTACAGGATGCACCCACACACCATCTTGGACCTCATTGATGAGCTGAAACCCTTTTTGGAACACCTAACAGGCAGGACACAATCAATTCCCACCCATGTGCAGGTATTGTGCTCACTGCACCTTCTGGCCTCAGGGAGTTTTCAAGGAGTCATAGCAGAGGTTGGTGTGGAGTCACAGAGTGCTCTTTCTCGCTTTTTCCATGCCTTTTTGGATGCAATGCTGAACAGGCTAGTACATCACATATACTTCCCCAGCACCCAACAGGCATTACAAGAAACCAAACTTGACTTCTATCAAATTGCACGTTTCTCCCATGTCACTGGCTGCATTGATGGGACCCATATTGTCATCACACCACCAGCAGCAACAGAATATGTGCTCAGGAACCGAAAATGCTACCATTCCCTTAATATCCAGATTGTGTGCAATGCCAAATACATCATCAATGACATTGTGGCAAAATACCCTGGCAGCATACATGAGTATTTCATCTTCCGACACAGTGGGATACATAGACGTCTGAGTGCTGGAGAGTTTGGGGAGGGATACGTGCTAGGTAAATAAATAGCACACATCCATTCATCCATTACTCATTTTGGGGGGGAACATTGATTTACCTTTCCTTCTCATCCATGCAGGTTATAGTGCCTACGCAGTGCGAGACTTCATCCTAACACCATATATGAATCCAGCAAATGCAAGTGAGCGGAGGTATAACAGGGAACACAGGTCAACGCGCAGGGTTTTAGAACGCACATTTGGCATCTTGAAGAGCCGTTTCAGATGCCTATATAAAAGTGGAGGGGCACTGCAGTACAGCCCTGATGCATGTTGTAAAATCGTGACACGCTGCGCAATGGTCTACAACATGGCAATGAGGAAAGACACCGAAATTGAAGTGAGCGACTCAGACACATCGGATGATGGCTGGACACCTCCCCATGGCAGGGCAGCAGCAGGAGTAGGGACAGCGGCTGGACGTCAGAGACGGTCTGAGATCACACAGAACTACTTTTATGTAAGAAATGAATGTAATGTGCAAAAATAATTTGTGTAACAGGTGATGTGTTTATTCACACTTCACACACATACATTTTTTCAGAACCCATGACATGTTTCAACACAGTGATGGCACTGATAACTACTGTTATGAAAACACTTTCGGTTGGTTGCTTCACCAGTTTAAACAATAGTGTCATTATCCACTTCACCTCCTACGGTGACGCTGGGTGCAGGGCGGTGTTCTGCCTGTGTGCTCTCCGTTGTATGGCTAGCTGCAGCACCATGTCTGGCACTGTGACGTTGTGTAAGTGGCAATGTAGGAGTGTTGCTGCTCCTACTGGAGGTCCCTTCACTCTCCCCAGAGACCATTAGTGTGCTGCCACCAGAGTTAGCAGTTTGCAACATTTCCACAGCATTCGTAACTTGCTCTAGCCCTCGGGCAATGTCTTGGCTGCAGTGAATCATCTGCATCTGCATGGTGATGCTGCGACGTGTTAGGTTGCAGGTTGTGGTGCAGAGGCTGTTCACAGCCTTAGTGTAACTGTGCATACGTGCATGGGCACGTTGTGCAGCCCTGTTCTTGGCACTTTCAGTGCGCTCTAGTGTAGCACATAGTTTTTCAGTGGCACCTGCCATGGCCATCATGCCCTCACCCATGTAACGCTGATTTTTATTTAATGTGGTCAGCTGCCTGTTTATTGAACGCAGTGCCTTGTGTTGCAGGCACTGCACTTGAAGCATGCTCTGCTCCAGTCCTGCAAAAGAGTGCTCTCCTTAACATTGCCACTGCTGCTCCTGGACAAGGACCTTTTCTGTGGTTGCTGTTGTCCACGACTCTCACATACTTCCTGATTTTCCAAACTATTGTCTCTTGCATCCCTAGTGTCGTCTATGTCATCCTCCAAAGGAGCCAGTGGGGGCACATATGTACGCTTCCTGCGCATAATGGGTGTTTGGCTTGATTCTTCACTGCTTTCCCCTTCATTGCAGTATTCCTCATTAATTTGGGAGTCCTCTCCCTCAGCAATGTCCCCTGGTGCCCTTGATTGTGCTGTGTAAAAGGAGACATATGAGTTTGTGTTTTGTCATGCATTTTGGACTGAATAAAGTTTTCAACTTTAAAGTTGTATCAAACCTGACGCTCTCATTTTGCCGTCACTGCAACCCACAATCTAGGCATGTGTTTTATTAGTCTCATTCACAAACTATCCTTCAGCCAACTACAACTCCCATAATACATTTCTACGTGTGTTGTAAGGAGTGGACCGGAATCAAATGTGTTTACTTCATGTCCCTCATTCTACACAGTGTGCATGCTATGTGTAGCTGTTTAAAGATTATTTGCCATGCATCTTACCTTGACTACCGGATGCAGGGTTGGAGCTGTCAATCTCAGCCACTCCACACACACCCTCCACCAATTCCTCATGGGGTGTTCGCTGTTCTGCAGTTGAAGTTCCTCCACCTGTCTTGTGTGACTCTTTCAACCTGGCTGCCACCCTCTCCTTCGACCTTTGGCGCATGTAGTACCATCTTTTTCGCAGCTCATCAATGGCACGGTTGGTGACTCCCACTGCATTTACCTTTTCCTGGATTTCCAGACATATCTTTCTTTTCCTTGACTGCGGTACCTTCAAGGCTTTTTTCCCAAACAGGAGTTCATGGCTGCAGACCATTTCTTCAATTAGAAGCTCCTGTTCTTCTTTTTCTTTTTTCAGGCTCCATGCCCTCCTGTGGCCTCTTAATTCGCAATTAAGGAATTGCAAAACAGGATTCTGCGATTATTTTGCGATATTTAGGAAATCGCCAAAATTTTGCGATTTTTTACATACATCCCGTTTTGCGAATCTGAAACTGTGAATCGCAAATTCTCGCAATTTGAGATTCGCAAAATGGAATCTTGATACATCTGCCCCCAAGATCTTAGCCTAAATGGACTATGTGCCCATTTTGACTTCTTCCCCAGCTATCGCTTTAAAAGCTGCAGACACAATTGCAAATAAAGTTTGCTCTGTGTGGGATATTAGCCCATGTTGGAACCTATGTCTCTGGCTTTGGACAAAACAAGCACTGGGTATGCTCAGCAACATATCTTGGGGTTCAATTATTGCTAAAAGTGGAAGCTCAATTATGGTCATCTTTTTGTAAGGACGATGGAGACCTTTTATAAGTTTGGCTTTAGCAAAACATGTCGTGTAAGGTGTCATACCTTTGGAATACTACCCCCTCGCCAGTTCTGGCGACGGGGGTAGCATTCCACCCTTCTAGAGGGAGAAGACATGTTGTTCCTACTAATCCCGTTTAAGGTTAACCAGAGCCTCAGTATCACAAAATGGATGCCACAGACACAAGTCTGACCTCCTGCTGCTGGGAGTCCTTCCTGCGAGGGAGGCTTGGACAATAGGTTTCCTGTTTTGGGAGGTGCTAGCACCATCCCAGATAGGCCATAGTGTATTGGGGCAGGGAGGGCTAAATGAAATAAGACACTGCCTGGGGCACACAAGGTGTCCCATGCATAGTCCAGTTCAAACCGGTGCTGGGGCACTCCAGCCCCAGCTCTGGCGTGAAACTGGACAAAGGGTAAGGGGTGCAACCACCCCCTTCCTGGGTCCCACACACAGGAGGGACCTAGCAGGTAATCCAGCCCCTAAATTTGGTATATAGGTAGGAGCTAAGTCCCAAGACTTTAGATTTATCCTGACTGAAACTCTGAAATGAAACTCTGGACCTTTGACGATCTACTTTGCAAGAAGACGACTGAAGAATCTCCCTTGTGGTCAAGGAGTGACCACCCTGCACAAGCAGGCACCATCAAGCGATCAATGGTTTGCTTTGTCGACGCTCCTGCCGGAGCCCGAGCACAGAGTCTGACATGACCCAGACTTCCAGACTTCCAACAGCCCGATTCACAGTCATAGTAGAGCTGAGACCCGTGGAGGCGACGAGAGACGTGGGACCGGCCATCTTGGAAAGCCAGCAAATTGCCTTCTGTACAACTTGTAAGGCACCCTCGAAGTTGTGCATTGGGGATTGAGAAGCCCCAGCCCCGAGCACCAACTGCACCGAAGATCAGCCCTCCGCACTCCACGAGTTCTGCGTGGGGCACTTCTGCATTTTCCTGCTCGACGCGTCTGTCTGGTCACTTGCCCGTTGGCTAGTGGCCTCTGTGACAACAAAACCTTTGATTTACAATGCTGGTCTGGTTGTTCCAGACTGGCCTTTGGTCCCCTGAAAAGGAGAAGCCCATCAGACCTTGCTGGTCTGATTAAGAAGAATGGGGTGACCCAAAATGGTCCAATGCGTTATCAAAAACAGTGGTCCTCGACCTAAATCAAATTCTAGAATTTATCAAGCTTATAATCATTAATTGCTTAGTGTGAGCTTTCATTCACTTGCTCCTGGTATCTAATCCATACATTTATACAAAAAATGCATCGACCCAACGTAACAAACTGGAGAGTTAGTACACTTTAATTCTACCAAAAATGTATTCCTTTTTTAGTTCAAAGGTAATTCATAACATTCAAGTACAATTTTGAGGATGCTCAAGAGAACGTGCAAGAAGGTAGTGCTCGGGAATTAAGGCGTGTAAGTGATAAGAGGAGGGGGCAAAAAATATAGTGACACTATTTAAAAACACAATGCTGGTACATTAATTCCAAACAGTCTTAGCTTAGCCACGCACAGTATTCACAACCTAGTGCATTGAATGTTAATTTTCAATTGATTTTTGCACGTTTACACACTAGGTTTTTTGTGGTCCAAGGGGGTACAAAATTAGGGGTGTCGACGTTTCGACCCGACTTAATGCTTGTGGGTTAATGATAGCCCCAGCCTGCTGGTCTTCTTCAGGACGAAGGAGCAGCCTCAGTACCAGAAGGGTATAATTCCCTGGTGTAGATCAAGGCGGTCAAGGTACTCAGTATCCCAACCGAAGTATCTGGATCAGTGTCTCAGATATATCATGCACCACGAAGGTGAATTCAAAATCCAATTTAGAGAAAGAAAGAAACCATTACGAGTTAGTTGATGTAATGGTATACCGGTCCCATCATCTCATTTGGAAGGGGTCGGGAGCCTCATCATGATTCGTAGAGGTAGTGTCTTCCTCTATGTTATGGGGTGCCAGTGACGTCACTATGTTTGAAGAGTGTCCGTGGTGGCACTTCCAAAAGCCGGGAACCCGTGTCGGCCAGATCAATGGGCACGTCTGAAAACTTGTAAAACGTTCACGCGGCCACTGATCGGGCCGACACGGGTTCCCGGAATTGGAAGTGCCACCTCGGACACTCTTCAAACATAGTGACCTCACCGGCACTCCTTAAACATAGAGGAAGACACTGTCTCCACGTCGGAACACTTGGATAACGCGTTCACGGCCATTGATCTGGCCGAAACGGGTTCCCGGCTTTTGTTACATTGGATCGATGCATTTTGTGTATAAACGTATGGATTAGATACCAGGAGCAAGTGAATGAAAGCTCACACTAAGCAATTAATGATTATAAGCTTGATAAATTCTAGAATTTGATTTAGGTCGAGGACCACTGTTTTTGATAACGGTCTGATTAAGAAGCCATCTCCAATTCCTGCGTGGGTTGCCTTTGCCAAGGCTTGTTGAGTCAAATCTGGAAGCTGACACCGCCAACAGCGAGAGCCTTTGTAGGACAGTCCATATCCAGCGCCTGGTTGTCGTCGACACCTCCTGGTCCACATGGCTGCAGAGACAAGCTTCACGACATCACCTGATTGCTTCTCGACATCGCCTGGTTCCTTCCTGGTTCCATCCTGGTCACTGGCTAGTGACCCAGACTCTGTCCCCTCTGCTTTCAGGTACTCTTCATCCTCGATCCGCCCTTGGATCCAACTGGACACTTCTCTCCTGGTCGCCTGCGGCATCTTTCTCCAAGGCTCCATAGGAATCAGCGACGAAACCCGACACACTTTGACACCTATGCACCCGCTTCCTGTGGGTGAGGTAACGCGAGAATGTTGGTACTCCTGTGGGTATTGACTATCCTAGTGTCCTAGTTTAAAGTAGTTTTTCCCTAGTCCATCCGGAAGTGTCCCAAAAGAACTAGTTTCCATTTCTTTCGTTCCCATTCAAACTCTATGGTAACTCACGTGCGTGTAAAGACACTGCACGCGCATCCTGTGGGCCTCCTGTTTCCTATCCTTTGGTAGTACAATGTAGCCCCAGCAATTTTCCAGGCCCTAGGCCTTTCCTTTGTTCGTGACGTGGTTCTTATACCACTATTTTAGTATATGGTTCGAAGTGCCCCAAGGGCATTACTGTATTTTGTGCAACTTATTGTATGTTTATTAAGTAACTTGTTATGTGCTTGTGCCTCTGACCTCATAAAGAGTTCAGAGGATTAATTTAGTAATAAATACATATATATTTTATATATATCCTGTGTGGTGTCCTTTCATTTGGTATGAAAGGGATTGCATATGGTAAAACAGCTGGCTTCACATGCCCTCTTGAGTTTAGCCTAAGACTGCTTTGTCCATGCTACCACTAGGATAGCTGGTCTATAAGGTTGACTTTACAACCATCACCATAAGGGTTGTTTGGACTGATACAGGGTGCCCACTAGAATAGTGGACATCACATATCAGGCCAACTTCTCACACAAGTCAAATGTGACGCAGACTCACATTACTTTAAGCAGTACATGCAGGTGGGGATAGGGAAGCTCTTACTTTTCTATAGGGGTGGCACTGGCCATACTCGGTTACATCAAGGGCTACTGCTCAATGTAATTTATATTTCGCACTGCCCCCCCCAGGCCTTCAGTACTACAAAAGGAAAATGAAGATTATTCATTTCTGATCATGTATCCAGTTGATCACATGATCTCTTTGCTTATATAATGGATTACTTTAGGTGCTTTGTTGTGATAGATTGAGTGAACAACAGTGATCGTCCACCCATGATTGACACAGTAGAAAGAAAATGATGAACATAGGGAGTGAGTGTGGTAACCATAATTGCCGGAGGTAGGGACTTGACTTGATATAATTGTCAACTATACAATACATACACATTATATGCTGTGCTTGCAAAGTAAACTACTGTACTGTTACTTTAGGCAAGGGAGAGTTACTGAACAATCACAACTTCTAGTATTTGGATTTCCTCTGCTTAGCTACTCTGGCACGGACATGCTGTTCAAATTAAGTATTACTCTTCATGCACTGAGCGTCTGCTCTACACATACACCTCTGCTATCTATGAGGAAGAAGATACCATCCAGGCTTCCAAAGTAAACGTCTATCATTCTTCTTAGTGTCTCAACTGTACCAACTTTACTTTTTCTCAACAACCAAATAACACCCTTTTCATTTTATTTGGTAAACCACCGTCTTGACTTGCATTTGAGTTTCTCCCAAATGATATATTGCAATGCACACCACACATGAATTTTCTGATTCACCCACACAGGCAGTCATCTTTTCTTTCTCCTCCAACCATCCTTGCTTCAAGCAGCCATGCATCTGATTCCTTCCTAACAGCCACCTCTGCCTGCATTCAAAAACACGTATCATTCTTTACAGTCATAAATGTTACGGCTCGCTCGTCCTTCCATTCACCCTAAGTTCTTTCCCTTTTCGTTCATCACATCCCTCAAGTTCCTCTGATATGACTTGACTTCACGATAAAAGTTTCCCAGCTGAGTTGAAGTCAAATAGAGGGAGCCATTGCTTACTCGAGAACTACCGCCGCTGATGCTATTGCTAAGTCAAGGGGGACTGTCTTCTCCGTGATTGGCAAAAATGTAGTTCTAAATTAGTAACCGTTCTTAACAGTACAGTGTATTTGTAGTAGTGTACTGTCTACTGTACAGTACATCATACACTCCTTTGTGAGCCTACTCTAAAATGTCAATAATTAAGGAGTATATTAACTTACCACCATCCGCCGCTGCTGAGCCATCCCCCTCAGCTCCTCCTGGTGGCACTTGTGGCGCCGCCGCATCTGCCCCTGGAGTGGACTCCTCCGCGCTGTTGGCCCCGGCACTGGTGGTGGTTGTGACGCCTAGAAAAAACATGTCATATTTTTAGATGCCATACACCACCCCCTATTTCGTCTCGTAATGTAAGAGAAAATGTTAATACATATACAATTTTTAATTATTGGGACTGAAGAAAAGTCACGGTTTTGGGTAGGTGTTAACTTATATGCTTAGCCATAACATGCAACACTTTTTGGCACAACTGATGAATGCTTGCTTTTTAACGTGCAACATTTTTCTAATTACAGACAGACCCAACTACTCCTCATCACCACCAGGAGGACTTGAAGTTCCAACAAAGTGAGGGCTCTCGAGTCCCGCACAGTTACTTCTGACTGAGGTATGTGGAAAGTCGAACTGTACCTATCATCAACAATGTCCTATTTCTCTTGTCCATACTTCTGTATGTGCAGAATAGTCCCTGAAACACTAGCGGTATGGTATGTGCTACTATCAAATCAAAAAGCCAACTACTAGCTTATTCTTGGTTGACATTGACATTTTGTTGTTGGAGATTGTCAAAGCACTAACATTAAGAAGACTGGAATACACAGCAAGGGCAACCCAGAGGACTGCACTCAGTGCCTCTAGAGCTTTTGCTGGATCAGAGTTTTGTTTAACACCGTTTGCCGACTGGGCAAGCTTAGCTACCTACACAGACCGACTCATAATAAAAGTAAATAGTAGTAGCACAGAGAGTGATGGTAGAGAGGCAGGATAAGAATGTAGAAACAGTCCACAAGAAGATCAAAGACTATTTTGCAAAAAATAGAATTAGGAAACAGTTTGGAATGAATAGGAGCTGTAAAAGTTAGGGAAGTATAATTATATTAACAATGGAACAACTTACTGGGGCCAGCAGAAGAGCCTGCAGAGGACCGTTCCTGCCCACTTTCTTCCGCTGGAGTCTGGGGTGTAGTCTTCTTGCCCCTGGGAGGTGCTGAACATGAAATAAACACAAACATGGATGATTGTTTTTTTGAAATATTTGATTTCTTTGACTACAATCTAAAATTATCTCAGGGAAACAAATTACCAACAATTGCACTACATATATTGACCTATCTGAGCTGGTCAACTAGAAGGATACTAGTACAGTATTGCTGGATTCGCAGACGGTCTACTTGGAAAGTTATGTAAATCACTAACTAAACCAACATCAAAAAGGTTCTACTACGACTGCCTGCACTCTGCAGCACGTGACGTGACAGACACAGTCCGTCATCATGATTGCAGACCACTAAAAAATGTCCTACTACTAATAACAAGTCATAATATACTCAACCTATCAATCCACCACTATCTCTTCTTCTTAGTGGCAGCAGGAGTACAAAGGAAGGACTAGACTTGAGTCTCTTGTCTCTCTAGCATTACGCAGTTCTGTAAAGTACTACACTCATAAATATTCAGGCCAAATGAGCACAAAGTTGCAAACAAGTAAGCATAGTAGCAACGCCACTGAGGAGGCGAGCACCTGCAATCACAGAAGCTATTTAAACATTATTTTACCTGCAATGTAATCGAATCGGCAGCATTCTTGCTCTTCGGGAAAAACATATATTAGCAATATAACACAGAGCAGAAGAAAACAAAGTAGTTATTAAATAGCTACTAACCAAGGCCAGGGATCTCCACGCCTAGCAGGTGGTCCAGGTCCTGCTCCCGGTCAAGGACGTCTGCCCACCGGTGCGTCGCTTGGTGATAGGTGCCCTGGACCCCGATTTCCTATGCATGGCCCGGCACACCTTATCCCACAGCTGGCGACGCTCCTGGAGGCCATACCCTTGACCGGGCCTGCCCCCTGCTGCCACGGTCTTCGCTGCGCTGAAAATATCCCTGGCCACTACTTCCTCCCCCTCAATCACCCGCAAGGGAGCCGGCTACGGGGTGCGGGACCCTTCGCCTTGCTCTTTCCGGCTCCCTTTGCCATGGTCCTGGACAGGAAAGTTAAATAAAAAATAGGGAAAAAATACAGAAAAAGTAAATAAAAGAAAAGAGTTTAAAAAAGTAGTTTAAAGTAACCAAAAGTAGAAAAAAACACAAAATATAGATGTAGAAAAAGAGAGGGATAGATAATGAGTCAAAAAGATCCAAAAAAAGTTCAAAGAAACAAAGGATTGCAAAGATTAGGGAAGGATTGAAAAAGCATGCCCAGAACCATAGCAATGACTGAAAAACAAGATGGCCGCGCCCATTGAGGAACGCGTGAGTAAGTTCGGCGATATTTTCCCCGCAAGCACATAAAAACGCCCACGACCACGTAATCGTGCCACACGCACAAAGCGAGCATGCAACTATCGCCCGGAAACGGAAATACACAACGCGAACAAGATGGCCGCGCCCATGTATGACCGCATGGGTAATTTCGCGGTCGGTGCACTGCAAGAGGCCCGCAAACACGCAAAAAAAATCTGCAAATTTACGGATTATGCTGACCGCGAATTCGCACAAATTCGCGTAGCTCGAATTCGCGCATACTTATCTGATACATTCCAATGGCTTTGTGAATGAGAGTGAGTACAAAGCTTTAGAAGAGTAAACAGCTTTAACTGGTTTTGCAAGGGTTCTAATTATCTTTAACATTAGTTACATCTGCAGGTAAACGTAAAGGAGTAGGAGCATTTTTGGACCACGAGACAGCCCCATAAAAGGAATCCCAAATCACTATGTCTTGGCCCATGGAGTAATGGAGTGGAATTCTGTACCATGTCTCTCAAAATAACTTGGAAACATTCACACATTTCCGGCCTGTAGACCTATAAGTTAGTGCCTACATATAAAACCAGTTTTGGCACAAAGGGTGATCACACAATCACTGAGCTTGTGACCACCAAAGTGCTTATCATTATGTAAAAAAAACTTTTATGAGTTGAAAAATGAATTTGATTAGTAAAATGACTTTTGTGATCGCTAATAAATTGCAAATAGGAGGGTTCATGAACGTGGTTTCCTCCCTTCCCTATCCAATAACGAAAATAGTTTATGAATAGCTTATGACTGTCACTGCTATCCCCTTAGAACTCCTTTTCCCTTGGAATCATGTTGTCAGCCTCAGGGGGAGAAGTTTTCAAAGCCGAAAACATGTTTTTTTTAACCAAAACTCATTTCTTTAAGGAACACGGGCTGCTTTGAAATAAAAACATTTCTATTTTGGAATGTACTCATAGATATGTTGGTGTTCTGTCCCTTGCAAGCCACCATATCTTTCGATTACAGCCAGTCATAGAGGGTCTCAAATTGGCACCGGCCTAATAAATATTAATAAGGCAGGTCATTCTCCAACCCCCTGTAATACAGTATTTTAAGAATTGACAGAACAGTACATGTGTCGGTTTGCAAATCCTATTCCATTCGCAATATGCATGTGTGGAATTTGCAACCACTTTGCTATGAATTAAAATAATACAGTTGGACTTTAACCCTCTAATAAGGGAAGACATGACAATTATTTTCACTGCTTGTTTGCAGTTCTACCTGTTGTAAGTACCTGTTGAAATTTGCATAAGGGATAATATAACACAAGTAATGCTGTTTAGACAGCAGCTGGGTAAATAGTGAAGTTCTTCTGCTATTTGTATGGCTACTGGCCAAGTTGTGCACACTGTCTAGAATTTAGTCAGCTGCCAGGTAAATAATTAAGTTTCCTTTGAAGTTATTTGCAAGGCTACTGACATAAGAGTATACCATTTCTGCTATTTAACCAGAGGCCGGGTAATTATTGACATTTCTTTGCCACTTGCCAAGCTACTGGCCAAATATTTGAAAATGTCTGCTGTTTAACCAGCTCATAACTATGAATGCTATCAGCGTGTCAGTGTGATTCGACCCACGGGCTGATTAATTCATGGGAGCTTTAGTTAGAAACTGCCCTCCCAATCATTTCATAGGGGCTCTTCAACTTGATAATATGATTAATTCAGGGTATAGACAGCATAGATATTTTTTCTCTCTGTGAGGGCTATCATTATTACTACATTAACTCATGAGGGGTCATCGTTGTATTTTCAGTTTATTATGGTCCTGATGATGGTCTTGCGGATTAAGCACAGCAGTGACCGAAACGTTGCCGCTGATTCCAACTCTTTCCATAGAAATCAAATGTTAAGCAGTTATTCACTCAAATCTCATGGTGTAAAAACATTGATAACACCCAGAATGAACTCTTTGAACATTAATCTTTGGTCTTTTCTTTGAGATATTGCATTTAACTTGATTTACAAGGTTAATGTTTATGTGCAATTATGTTATTTGTACCCCTGATTATATATCTTCAATACAGTGATCTGTCTCCAATCTAAACTTTGTGTGCACCTGGTCATTAGGATTAATTCCTTCATCAACTTGATTGACAGTTCTGTTTTGCTTGAGTTTCTTCTGTGACTGTTTGGGCAGATAATTCAAGTAAATCATTCCAAATTAATGTACATAAATGATTTCCTTGTTGGCTTTTAAACCTTTTTCATAGTTTATTCCCAAGCTGCATTATCTTTCGTAACTATTAGCTGCCTGCAGCCTGTATGCTGGGTCACAAGACTGTGATTAGAGTGGCATTTGGTCTTTGTGTATTCCTCCAAGAAAAGGGGGACTCAGTGTTGGCAAGATGGGCCATCCTGTCAGGATGTGTGGGGCAGTGCTATTCCTTTCCCTAATTACATTTCAAAGGAGCCGTCTCATTCACAAAGAACTTCACACTAGCCTTTTGTCGCCACCGACATCCTGGGACCAGGGCAGGGAGGAAGGAAATTCCAACAAGATCTGTGTCAGGAAGCCTAGAACTTTCTGCCATTTCAAACCTTGGACCAAGTCTAAATAGTGGACCCTCAGGCTAACTCTTGAGAACTCTCCTGAACCTGTGGATACTATAGAAGAGGGACGGCCCTGCTGCTTGAGGCCTGCTTTGCTTTATGAGAAGGAAGAATGGACCTGCTCCCTTTATCCCAGGCAAAGTAAGTCCAAAGGTCAGGTGACTGAACTGTTCTGAGCTACAGAGACACAACAAGCTCAAAAGGTCTCTCTGCAACTGCCCAGCTGATCTACTGTACTTAATCTACCTGGACCTGCAAGTGGACCTGCCTGAGACAAGCTTGTTTCTGCTGGAGTAAGTTCCTGATCCCCAAGAGGTATCTCTCCATGTCCTGGACCCCTTGCTGGAATCAGTTGAGCTGCTCCTGTGAGGAAATGACCAATCCTAAAGTTGAGCTCTTCACGATCGTCAATGGGCCCATTCGTGCTGACACATCGTCGAACACGAAGCCCGCCAACCCAACGATCTGGTGGACTCGACTCGTTGCCCTACAGCAACCATCAGCGATGACTGGAGACTCTAGATCTGCACTTAATGCTACAACATTGACAGCCCGCTGTGACCGCCAATGCAAAGCTACAGCAACAACTGTCCACGAGGCTCAACAGGATCTTTACAATAAGGTAACAACTGTCCATGATGTCCGACCTGCTCTTTACTCTACAGCTAAGATCACCGCACTGCTCTCCCACCTCTTCACGGCCTCCTTCACCACAAACTGGACTTCTCGCACAAGACTTTCTGAAGGTAACTTTTAAGTGAGACTAACCTGGTTTCTGTGTCCAACCTGTGCACAATCGTGGTCATCCTGAGCTTGTGACTTTCTCCCGCTCGAGCAGGATCAGATAACCATAAGTGGGGTATTATGCTTTTAGGTGCTACACTGACCTGCATCTATTAAATTATTTATCTCCAGTTCTACTGATAGGATCTTTCTCATTTTTGTTTCAGTTTGTTTATTACATGTTACACTATGTTTCTAAACTAGTGTTGGATTTTTCTTGAGTAGTTTTTTTACTTTATTACTGTTGGTGTGCTTCATAAAACATGTTTTTTACATTCCCTTTAAGTTAAGCCTGACGGCTTTTGTGCCAAGCTACCAAATGTTTAAACACAGGTTCATTTAGTGATTTTTGTGGTTCACCTTGATGAATTGTGGCTGCTTGAGAAGGATTTACATTTTCCCAATCAAAAAACGAATTTCTCACAGTAGCCAATATATCTCAAAAGTGTCACGAGAAGGCAGTTCTGTGTCCACTGAAGTGGTATATATTGATATCAGACAAAAGGGTAGGAGGTGAGACTATGATTGAAAGTTCAAGCGTGCGATGATAACCAAGGCTCGATATAGGGATCATGTGCTTATTAAAAGGTGATGTTTCATCAAACCCTGTTCACTAAATCCTCCTATGGAATGGACATTATGTTGGTCAGAAAAGGTAAAGAAGTGCAACTATCCTTCAAAAGAAGCCCATGACAAGACCAGTGCCAAATCAAAATAGAAGGCTTAGAATGAAAGAATAATTCTTGCGTTAACATACAAGCAATGCACACTGATTAGTTTTGCATTACATGTATTCCTAATAACAATGCATATTTGCTACAAAGAACTGAATGTGTGATTGAGTGCACATGGGTGTACATTTCAGATTTAATATAGATCCTCATGAATCCCATACCAGTGGATCATAGGAAACACTCAATCATCAGAAAGATGTTTAGATTAAAATACTAATGTGGGGTAATTCAAGAACTAATTGACAATGTCTCATGCCAATAGCAGGTAGTGACATTACATGTCAAAACTAAGCAATTGCTTTCTCTCTCAAAAATTGGCCACCTCATTGATGGTACAAATACTTCTCAAATAATTGTGTCTCAAGATAAGAAATTGACTTCCCACAAAACTGTAGGCTTGTGTCGGGACAAAGAAGACAAAGGAAGATCCCCCTGCCACCCCCCTTGCTTTTTAATAGGATAATAAATTCCCGCGTTCTGACCAAACCAACATAGGATAAAGAAAATTCGTGAATTATACAATTATATACATTTAATACAAAATGTAAGCACTTTATATAATATAATTTCAATAAATACAATATAATCCAGAATCAATATTGAATCTGTAATAAAAGAAAGAAAAAGCACAGAAATAATGATAATTCTCATCTCCCACTCAAAACACCATTCATACCTCATCAACCATTCCTACTCACAACCCAGTTCTCTTAAACCATACATACTCAATTCTCATCACTCACACTCTTCATAATATTTCATTGCATGTCTACAATCTGGGTGTAAAATCCAGTAGTGTATGACAGGAGCAGTAAAAGAAGAAGTCATCCAAATATTGTTGAATAATATGAACTCCAACTGTTGATATAAATCCTTCAGTATGTACAGTAGATTGATACTTAATGCAGATGCCACAATATAACACTATAATATTCATAGTTGTAATAATTTGGCATAGGCTTCTTAATATGTTGTTGACATTCTAATGCCCCTGTACTGATCTGCGCTGATGCCCGTTTCGGTGACTCCCCGGTCTGGGGTTAAACCTTCATCAGAGCGCTCAAATAGTATACTCCAGTAGTAGACAATGGAATGCAGAGAGGGGGAAAATCGACAACAAAACCTACAAAAGGATAAATAATTTGGTCAGTCAGAAATATGATTTAAAATAAACAAAAAACTACTTATTAAGCCTAGAGTGGAGTCCATAATTATGATAAAATCCAAAGTGAAGATCTACTTTTCCAACTGAAGTAATCAACAAATGTGATTCATTCCAGAGAAGTGATCAGAAGAGGTCTCACTGTCCTTCTTCCATTTCACAGATTGAGACCACCTCCAAAAGTGTCCCAAACCAAAATAAAATAAAATAAAGATACAAAAATAAGACATTTAATATAAAAATACCAGTCCAGACCCGGAAAGATAGAAAAAAGATTTTTCCTACTTCCCAAGAAGGTCCTGCTTGTGAGGGTCTAGTCTATCGCCCAAGCATGCAACTGCATAGCACCAGACCTCTGGTGTATACTTACGTATATATGATTTTCTGAAGAGAACTGCAAGAGTGTCAATAGGTAAGGAGTAACATACCGCTATTAATGGTGGCCGCAAGGAGACAATCAGGTTCCCCAATATGGTAGTGGACTTGACCATGGGGTTTCTGGAAGAGAAGTATGGTCCATATGAGAGGTAGTGTCACTGGATGGGTTGGATCATCCACCAAAAAGCAAATGGTAAGCCGTCCAAAAGTCTTAGATGTCATTTGTAGGCCAGGAGTAAATCTTTCGTAGCTAATGACAGTATGAAAACAAACTTTACAGCAGATTCAGTGGCTTCCAGGGGTTCAGCAGGTCTGCTCAAAGAACGATAATAGAAAGTGATATCTTAGTGAATGCATTCAGGATGTATGCCTGAGGAACAACATCCTCACCACAGTTATTTTCTTAAGCTCCGCAGACGAAGACTAACATTCCATTTGTCAAGCCTTATATGAGGAAGTTTTTAAAGGCTGCAGGAAAGGAAAAGTTCTCAAAGGTCAGGATTTCTTTTCGTTTATTTTCTTTTAAGCCTTACCAGGTAGCGTAAGCTCTTGCAGGACTATATTGGGGTATATTACCAAGGGTGGCGATAGGCAATTATCGCCGGTTTAGTGGCCGTTTTCGGCCGCTAAGTGGCGATAATTCTATCGATCTATTAGCAAGCTGTCGCTAACTAATGTTAGCGACAGCTTTTAGGCGATAGCGAGCGGTTTGGGGCCCGCTTTGCATGTCAGCGATATTTATCGCTAATGACATGCAAAGTGGGCGTACCCAACCTGTTAGCGACTGAAAGCAGTCCCTAATGTCGCTATTGCCTATTAGCAAGGCAGGCGTAGCGATGGAAATATTCCCGGTATCGCCAAAAACTAACGCCTGCTCAGACCAGTTCTTATCCATGTTATCCAATGGGAGGTGGATAACATGGCTAAGAGCATTTTGTCGCTAATGCATGAATATCGCTGTATTCTCAGCGATATTCATGCATTTCGCCTGATTTTTATCGCTTTTGAGATACACCTTGCTAATAGCAAGTTATCTCAGCGATAAAAACCGGTGATGCGCGGCGATAAAAATATTGCCACTTAGCGGCCGTTTTCGGCCGCTAAGTGGCGATAATTCTATCGATCTATTAGCAAGCTGTCGCTAACTAATGTTAGCTAACCCTACTTAGCGATAAATATCGCTATTTGTTGGTAATATGCCCCTATATTATTTCCAGTGTGCCACCTAGGCTACTGTTTTTAGTTCTCATTCCTCTGGCGTGTGTCATGTGCTGCTAGGGACTACTAGTGAGCCCTGATAACATCTTTACTATAGATGTAGTGATCAGATGAGGAGGGGGCAAGGGGATGGCTGAAAGCTACCTTACAGACACTACATCTTTTTTTCATGCTGCGTTAGGCTGTTGGTGCCAGCCTTCTCTTCATTGCTAAATTACTTATAAAATACCTCTGTCCTGTGGGATATTTTCTTGTAAAATGAATAAAGATGTATACTGTTCTGTGGGCGACCCCTTTCCCCTACAAAAAAAAGCAACAACTCACACTGACTGTGGGGCTGTGCCCTTTCTTGTAGGGCTTAAAGAAAAGATGCAGACTGCCTTGCTTGGTCCTGCACTCATGCTGCTGCAAACTAAAATGTCTGCATCATCCAGTCTTAGGCCATCAATGAACGATTCTTTCTGCAGCTGCTCGAAGCTCAGAAGCATGCATGCATGCCCAGATTTACTAAGGCTTTCACTGGGTTTGCAGCACTTTTGTGACACAAACCCAGCACAAAGTGTTAGGGTGGAATTTGCTATGGAACATAAATTAAGACTTGGGTTGTGTTGAATAGACTCCGAAAGTAATGCAAAGATGTAATATGTACTGCTCTGTATTGCTTTACCTCAAGGAGGCATTCATAGGTGGTGCATGAGCGTTCGCATACAATCACCTATTTGTTGTGACGCAAATCCCTATCTACAAACATTGGTAGACAAAGACTTGCAGACAAATCTTACACCTCCTTGAGGCAGGCATAATGAGGAGAAATCTTTAGATTTTACCTTGTTTTTCTGATGTGTGCTGCATGGAAATTACCCATTATCATGCGGTCATAACAAACCATTTCCATTACCACAAATCCTTTACCACAAACATGCCTTTAATACATGTCTTTACCACACTTTTGTTTACCACAAATATACCTTTACCACACATGCAACTACAACAAAAATGTAAGTATTTTGCAGATAAGTATACATATGGTGTGTGGGTGGGTGTGTGAGTTGCTGTATGGATGAGTGAGTGACTGTGTCTGTGACTATGTGGGTGAGTGAGTGGGTATGTCAGTGGTGTATGGGTAAGGAATTAGGTATATGAGAGGCTGTTTATGTGAGAGATGGGGTGTGTGAGTGGCTGTATGGTTGAGTGAGTGGGTGCATAAGTGTTGTATGAGTGGGTGAGTGGGTGTGTGAGTGACTGTATGGGTAAGTGAGTAAATTTGAGAGTGGCTGTATTGGTGAGTGTGTGCTTGTGTTAGTGACTGTATAGGTGAATGAGTACATGTGTTAGTATATGTATGAGTAAGTGAGTGGTTATGTGAGTAACTGTATGGTTGAGTGAGTGTCTGTGTGAGTGACTGTATGTGTGAGTGAGTAGGTGTCTTAGTAGCTATATGGGTGACTGACTCAGTGTGTGAATAGCTGTATGGGTGAGTGAGTGGGTGGCTGAGTGGCTGTATCGGTGTTAATGGTTATGTGAGTGGGTATATGGGTGAGTGGATGTCTGAGTGACTATGGATCAGTGAGTGGGTATGTGAGTACTTGTATGGGTATGTGAGTGATTGTGTGGCAGTGGGAGTGGGTATATTAGACTTTCTATGGGTAGCGAGTGGGTATGTGAGTGGTTTTATGATTGATGCCACAAGTGATGTCATTTGAGTTGTCATGAGTGATGTCATGAGTAAAGTCACTGACCATGTCATGAGTGATGTAATATTTGAGGTCCTAAGCAGTGCATTGTGGGGACAGTAGTTAGGTAATTATGACTGCTAAATGTCTATGGTTTTGTACAAGTGAAATTTGAACCTTACTATAATGTCCTGATAACCTTTGTTTTTTTCAATGGATTTCTAAGGTTTTTTGATATTATTTCCTAACTGTAAAATCTCTGTAACCTTTGTTTTTTTCATTGAATTTCTATGTTTTTAAATTGTCTTAACTATAAGGTCCCTGTAACCTTTGATTTTTTTCAGTGACTCTCTGTTTTTTAACTTTGATTTCCTAACTATAACCGGTAAACTTTGAAAGTTAGTGTGTGGGTGGCTGTATAGGTCAGTGAGTGGGTGTGTGAGTGGCACTATGCGTCTGTGAGTAGGTTTGTGGGTGGCTGTTTGGGTCTATGAATAGATGTGTGAGTGCCTGTGTGTGTCTGTGAGTGGAGGTGTGTGCGGTGTTATGGGTCTGTGAGTGGGAGTTTGAGTGCCTATGTGGATCTGTGAGGGGCACAATGGGTCTGTGAGTAGGTGTGTGGATCTCTGGGTGTGTGCATGAGTGTCTGTGTATGTCTATGAGTAGGTGTGTTAGTGGGTGTGTGGGTCTCTGGGTGGGTGTGTGAGTGCCTGTGGGTGTCTATGAGTGGGTGTGTGAGTGGTGCTATGGGTTTGTAAGTGGGTATTTGAGTGCCTGTGTGGGTCTGTGAGTGGGGGTGTGAGAGCCAGTATAGGTCTATGAGTGGGTGTATGAGTGCCTATGTGGGTCTGTTACTGGGTTTAGGAGTGGCTCTTTAGGTCTGTGAGTGGGAGGCTGTGTGGGTCTGTGAGTAGGTGTGTGAGTGCCAGTTTGTGTCTCTGGGTACGTGAGGGCCCGTGTGTTTCTCTGAGCAGGTGTGTGAGTGGCACTATAGATTTTGTGCACTTGAAAACCTAGGGTTTTTTAAATGAAAATGTCTACCCAACTGGAGTACCTTCATCTAGTTAACTAGTAAGTGCTACCTCATTGGGTAAATGTGTTATGCATATTCTACACTACAGCTGTGTAAAAGACCATGAAGTAATGTTTCCAGTAACCTTGTGTGCATGTTATTTTGGCAATATGATTGTTCCTGGAGAGTCTTCATCCATAAATTTGTTACAACATGAATCCTCATCAAGAGAAGATAAAGAGACTATAAAAAGGCATTCTATGGGTACCTCCTCTTAACTAAATGAAGTAAGTGTTCTTTAGTTTGGTGGAGATGCCCTCGTATTACTTTGCATCAAGACCGCATCACTAAAATCGCCTGGAAACATACACAGGGACATTTTGTTAAATTGGCCACAAACGTGGGAAAAGGTGGGAAGACCTTTTCATATGACTAAGGAAAATAGGGCGTGGCCAAACAGCCAGAGCTTGCAGATGATTTTGTGTATTTGCATACTTAGGTTAATTAAAACTGAGACCAATTGTCTCTGTTTAATTTTTTTTCCAAGGGGAGGGGGGCTGTGCAGCCACCATCCCTGGGCTAATTTTGTCCCCAGGGACCCCATTCCCCAGGGCCCAGCCTTGTCATGATGGGTGCCTTGGAGCCCACCCAGGTCACCCAGCCTGCACCACTGGGAACCGCAGTGGTAGCCTGAATTCTGCTAAACATTCAAAACATGCAGCTCCCTGTGTATGGGAGCAATCCTTTAATTTGTGTCCCTGCCAGCTTGACAGTGGGCTAGGAAACAGATGAAAGATCCACTCCCAGCAGGCAGGAGTGGTATGACAGCTCCCGCTTGCTCACCACAGTCTTAGGGCCCTATTTGGATCTCAGCTGATTGAATACTCTGTCACAAATGTGATGGATATCCCATCCGCTATATTATGATCTCCATAAGATATAATAGAATCGTAATATGGAGGACAGGATATCCGTCACGTTAGTGATGGAGTATTCCCCTCCAACAAGATCTAAATCAGGGCCTTAGTGTTTACTCTCACTTGGTCGGAGCTGTCAGCTTCAGCCAACTGAAAGCAAACTGCTATGTCCTGGGGTGGCCAACCCAGGACAAAGCAGGAGCTGGACGTGGGGCGTTGCGGTCTCCAGAGCCATTATTGGCTCCAGGAGGGGAACTGCGCTGCCCCCTACTTTCACTTTCACGGGCCGCCCCCAGAGGTGGTGGTCCCTTGGGCCATATATGTCCCATTAGGGGGGCCACGTGGCCCCCTCCAAGGTTTTTAAATTGTATTTCTCCAGGGAGGTGGTGGTTCTCCGGGGCCCAGGGGGTCTGCACAGCCTCCCGGCAGGTTATTTAATGTTGCCCCAGGGAAGTGGTGGTCCCTGGGGCGTATTAAATCCCATGCTGGCCCTTCCATTTTTAGGAAAAACCCCAGGGAGGTGGTGAGCCCTGGGGCTTCTATGAGCCCAAAGGAGGGGGGTCTGGGCCCCCCCCTCCAGTATATACATAAAGCCCCGGGGAGGTGGTGGTCCCCAGGGCTAAAAGCAGCCACAGGAGGAGGGTCCAGTGTGCCCCCTCCTTTAATTTTTTAATGGATACATGCCCTCGGGCCCTGTCCCACCCGGGGGCTATAATGAGAGAACGGGCTTGGTTTTTCTTTCATTTTTGCTGCGGATTCACAACTCTGTCGCAATTCCGTTGCAATTTTTTTTCAAAAAGTGCTTTTATGACCTGGCAGGTTTCCAGAGGGACCGCCTGACCAGGGGTAGAGAGTCAATGCATTCCTACCCTGCCGTCTTTTCTTTTTTGTAATTTTATGGGGGGACTCAGCTGAACCGAAGTTCTAAGATGGCGTTCAACAATTCCTGGTTGAAGTGTTGGCAGCCAATCAGATTTCAGCATGGGGACTGTCAGATCCTCAGAGGCATTGCAGGCTGGCGACCCAGTGGCAGTGGGTCCACGCCTGTTGCTGAAGAAGCAGCGATGTTGAGACTGTGACCTGGACACTTTACAGTGATTTTACCAGCGCTTTGCTGAACCAAAAGCAGAGGCGCGTTTTATCTTGTGACAATTTCTCTTTGCCCTGACCCGCTTCCAGGAACTTAACAAAGCTCTACTCACCTGCTTTCCACCTCACGAGAGCTCCGGCGGCCGGCTGGGTGCTGATCGTCTCGGCGGGCTCTCAGCGGTCGGGGGCGCCATCTTGGGTTGGGTTGGTCAGGCGAGTGACATCATCGCCACACCCCCCGAGACCCGCCCCTACTTAGGAGAGACTTCCCCGCCTCCCAGTGATTGCAGGCTGGCGACCCAGTGGCAGTGGGTCCACGCCTGTTGCTGAAGAAGCAGCGATGTTGAGACTGTGACCTGGACACTTTACAGTGATTTTACCAGCGCTTTGCTGAACCAAAAGCAGAGGCGCGTTTTATCTTGTGACAATTTCTCTTTGCCCTGACCCGCTTCCAGGAACTTAACAAAGCTCTACTCACCTGCTTTCCACCTCACGAGAGCTCCGGCGGCCGGCTGGGTGCTGATCGTCTCGGCGGGCTCTCAGCGGTCGGGGGCGCCATCTTGGGTTGGGTTGGTCAGGCGAGTGACATCATCGCCACACCCCCCGAGACCCGCCCCTACTTAAACGGGCCTCATGTGTCAGCGCAGCGGACGAGCGCAGCGGGCGCGACGAAGGCGCGCCGGAGTTGCGCCTGAGTTAAGCCCGTCTGCGCCCGTCCGCGGCCGACCGGGATACGGGGCATGCCACTATGCTTGTCCTTTTGCATATTCCCGTTCTTCCCTCATCCGCCTTCATGATCCCACGCTCCCCCCTCCTGAGTCCTCCCCCAGGCTTGCTTCATTGGGTTTGCTCATGGCTAGAAAGGCTTTCGCCGAGATTACATCTCTACCGGGCGCCTCCAGACCGGCTGGCCGGGTTCTCAGGACTACTTCTCCACCACCTGTTAGGGCCCGCAAACCTAAGCTATCAGCTATTTACCTTAACACCCGCTCCCTGGTCAGCCATCAGCTGGATGTTTTCCATCTTCTAGAGTCCGAGCAACCTGATATTTTATTTCTCACCGAGACCTGGCTCACTGAAGACTCCTCTCCCGACATCCTGGCTGCAATCCCGCAGGGTTACTACATACTCCAAGTAAACCGCCCCTCGGGCAAATCAGGCGGTGGTGTTGCAGCCATCATTAGGCACCCGCTCCATTTTTCCCCAGTGGCCATCACTAGTATTCCTATGACCGACTGCTTGGCGCTTAGGTTGGAGCAACCAGGTTCGTCTCTTATATGCGTCCTGGTATATCGTCCTCCCCAGCCTATGCCCAGCTTTTCGGCCCAGTTTGGCGATCTCATCTCCCAACTCGCCATTAACAACACTAACATCCTGGTCCTAGGTGACTTTAATTATTGGCCCTCCGATGCCCATGAATCCTCATGTTCTTTTGCTTTTTCTGACCTTATGGTGGGTCTGAATTGTACCCAGCACATACTCTCACCCACTCACATTAGGGGCCACATTCTGGACCAGGTTTGGACCTCCTGCCTTGACATCTCCACTCCCCTCATCCTCCCTTGCCTCTGGTCAGACCATTCACTGATCACTTTTACTTTAGCTATGCCCTTGCCCGCCACTAATGCTTTAGAAAATAAATTTCACGCGCGTAATTGGAACAGGGCCGACCTGAGTAAATTTACTTCCCTTCTTAGCACATCTATCCCCTTCAGCACTGGCTCTATTGACTCCCAAGCCCAGGACTTGACCTGTTGGCTTACCTCTGCCTCTGACTCCGTGGCATCATTAAAACTAGTTAAAGCCAGACTTCGCCATGATGCCCAAAGGTGGTTTTCTAAAGATCTTAAAGCCCTGAAACTTGGGCTCCGACAGGCTGAACGGCGCTGGCGCCGGGGCTATTCCCCTGAAACCAAATTGATTTTCTCCTCCCTGCTAAAAAAGTATAAGTTAGCTATATTTTCAGCCAAATCTTTTTATTTTTCCAATAAAATCTCGAACTCAGCAAATAAATCCAGGGACATCTTTTCAATAGTCGAGGAATTATCTAACCCCGAAAGAGTAACCATTGCACCCCTCCCTTCTCAGTCACTTTGTGACTCTCTTAATCAATTTTTTGTTGATAAAATAATCAAGATTAAAAACAGTATCCCCGCTCAAGCGCCACCTGTCCTCCCTCAGCCTGTCGTTTTTTGTCCCCCATCAGACTCCCACACCCTAACCCAGATCCCCCCCATTACGAAGGAAGGCTTTCTTACCCTCCTACATAAAGTCTCCTCCGGCTCTCCTAGAGATTGCTGCCCTCCCACTGTTCTTCGCGAAGCCTTCACTGCCTGCTCCGAACCCCCCCTGGCTCTCTTGAACAACTCTCTTGCCATGGGTGAGGTCCCCTGCTCCTTCAAGCAGGCAGAGGTGGTGGCCATCTTAAAAAAACCCTCGGCAGATCCTTCTATTATGAGCAATTTTCGGCCCATATCTCTCCTCCCTTTCCTCAGTAAGGTTCTGGAGTCACATGTTACCCAGACTCTCAGCTCCTTCATCGAGGAGTCTTGTTTCTTGGACTCCCAGCAAGCTGGGTTCAGACCTGCGCACTCCACAGAGGCAGTTATACTCTCTGTGATGGAGGAGCTGCGCAGAGGGGCCGACGCTAACATCTGTCAGGCCCTGGTGCTTCTGGACTTGTCGGCCGCCTTCGACACGGTCGACCATGGTATCCTTGTCGACCGTGTCGGAGAGGCCGGCATCCAGGGCGCCGCCCTTGACTGGATCCACTCTTTTTTGTCTGGACGCCAACAGGCAGTCAGACTGTCCCAATTTTCAGCAGATCAGGTCGGGCTGGCCTGTGGAGTCCCGCAGGGTTCCTCCTTGTCCCCACTCCTTTTTAATTTGTATTTGGCTCCCTTGATCCGTTCTCTCCGCAGGTTGAATGTCACCGCGTTTAATTACGCGGATGACATTCAACTGGTCTTTACCATCGACCCCTCGGAGGAATCAATCTCCACTTTCCAAACCACCCTCTGTTTCATTAGCAACTGGATGAGCTCAAACCATCTTAAGCTCAACCCCGACAAGACTGAGCTGGTTCTTGTCGGGGGGCCTTCTCATCCCTGGCAACCTTCTTTTTGGCCGTCCAGTCTGGGCAACCCCCCTTGCCCAGTGAACTCAGCCAAAAGCCTGGGGGTTATCATAAGCAGCGATCTTTCTATGAAACCCCAAATCAGCGCGGTAGTGTCCTCCAGCCATTTTCAGCTAAGGAAGATTCGCAAAATCTCCCGCCTCCTTACTACCGAGGCTCTTACCTTAGCCTTGTTAGCGTTAGTCATTTCTAGACTCGACTACGCTAACGCGCTATACGTAGGCATTCCTGACTACTTAGCCAAGAGACTCCAGCTGATTCAAAATCAGGCCGCCCGTCTCATCTTCCGACAACCCAGACACCAACATGTCCGCCCTCTTTTAAAAAGTCTTCATTGGCTTCCGGTCACTGCTCGCTGCAAGTTCAAATTAGGCTGCATAATTTTTAAATCTCTTGCAGGCGGTGGCCCCTTCTTCATTTCCTCTCTCCTCCACCCATATGTCCCTTCACGCAACCTTCGCTCGTCTCAATTGGCCTTGCTTTCAGTCCCAAGATTTAAGAGGAAGAAACATGGTGGACTCAGGTTTTCTTTTTTAGCCCCTTTTTTTTGGAATGCCCTTCCCCTCCCTCTAAGGCTGTCTTCCTCCTACTCTAGGTTCAGATCCCTCCTTAAAACTTTTTTGTTCACTGAGGCCTACAATTAGCTCTGTCCCTCACTCTCTCCCTATCTCTTCAGCACAAGCGCCAAGAAACCTTCAGGTGTTAGTAGCGCTATATAAATTGTTTTAACATAACATAACATAACAGGATCCGCGTCCCTAAATTTACAAATTTGGTTTCTTTTCATATCTTGGAAACTACTGAACTGATTCACACCAATTCACAAAAAGGTCGATTTCTTGACCAAGAACAACCTTTCTGCCAAATTTGGTGTCATTCCATTCAGCACTTCGAGCTGTAGTCATGTCTAAAATTCCTAGGGGAAATTGCATGGGGAAAACGGGTTTTGGCCTCCCCCACTTTGTTCAGCCACCGCTTGATGAATCACTGCAAAACTTTCAACACAGCTGCTGAACCGACAGTTGTATTAATTTTGAACATTTCGTGAACATTCATCAAAGGACGCAAACGTTATTGGCAAAACAAAAAATGCTTTTCCTATGGAAACTAGATCTTTAATATAACTACCTACTGGCAAAAAATAATTTATACTTACCTGTAATACCTACATTTTCATTGTAATGGCATGTGTGAGAAAGGTATATTTGTGGTAAAAAAAGTGTTGTAAAGACATGTTGGGTTAAGGCATTTTTTGCAGTTATGCCAGCATTGTAAAGGCATGTGGGGTAATGGGACCATCATTGTACAGCACACATACATAGTGGGACAAGCTTTAAAGCATAGTTTTTGTACTTTTCCAGTATACAATCTTTACTTCGGAGAATGCACTCAACCCTTGCACTGTGGAACATGGGTGGGGTATTGGCACATGGATAACAAAAGAGTGCCAGGACTGGGGAAGAGAAAAAATGCAAAATATCTTAGTAGATATGGTGCATTTTCTCTCTCTCTGTTTGATGCAAGGCAGTCGGCAACTTTGGAGCAGCGTTGCCTTGCTTAAAAGAATGATAAATCTGTCCCATAGTGTCAAGCACTAGACAGGAGTTGGAATGAAGACCCCCTTGTTTTAACTGCTATTTGCTTGTGGTCAATTGCATTCATTTACTTCACATACTTTCAATGACATGCACAGTAGCATAGCAAAGATGCCTTGGGCCCGGTGCAAGCAAGTAAAATGTCCCCTTTAACTGCTGTTGGGGTAGTAAATATAACAATGATCAGGGTTCAAAGGCTCCCATTGCTACTGCACCTGCTGCACCAATGATAGCTATGTTGCCAGACCTACAGAGCATGCTTTCAATACTTCAGAATTGAGAGTCCTGAAAAAGGTAGAGGTAGTGCTCTTCAGGCTTCAGAACCTGCCATCGCTTGCGATGGCAAATCTCTGGACAGGCAAGAATGTACTTGTCGAATTAAAACACTTGATAATGAATATCTTAATTTGATGGCAGAGGAACTGAATAAAAATAATGGAATCAATATTAGTCTGATGAATTTAGGACTGTGAGCTAATTATTAGTAGTGAAGAATGGGCATTGCACAATTCCAGAATTCAGAGTGGGATATCTTTACAACTTTTTTCTGTTTTCCAGAAGAAAAACACGCAGCTTGTGCTGTGGCCCTAGCAAAGGGCCACAGCACAAGCTGCAGTGGAAAAGGGCATTTCTCAAACATCCATGCACTGTGTACCAGGCACCATGTGGTGCCTGGCAAACAGTGCATGGATGCTTGGATGGGAACACATGTACTCCCCTTGGACAATAGCTGAGGCCCACGGGGGGTGGGACCCCCACTAGGGGCATCCAAAGTCCCATTACATTTGCCTTCACATGGTGGTTGGATTGCCATGTGAAGACGGAGGGAAGATTGTCATTGTTATCCCTATGGTGGTGCCTCAGCAGGCACCGCCCCCATTGTTGTGATTACGCTCCTACCGACAACCCAATGGGCTCCTTTGAGTCATCGGTTGGTCCCTCCGCCCGCGGCGTTCTGACCGACCGCATCATTATATGGCATTCATACCGCAGCCTGAGATGGCAGACAGACCACCACCGACAGGGCCGTCGCCTGTATGTGGCTCTTAATATGGTGCCAGCAGAAAGAGTATTTGGAACCTTGAATAATTAGAGTTCAAGATAATAAGGTTACTCCTCTAAAAATAGCAGTTGTTTTTACACACAGTAGGACTGACCGATCAAGGAATCGACAGGCATTTGTCAAAATGAGATACTTCTAATGTTGAGGCAGTGTGTTATTGGAAATGCTAGCGATGGTGGATACCACTGGTGCAACTCAATAGATTGATGCACAATATTTTAGAATTAAACAAGGCAAGGACAAAACTTCAAATAAACATGTGACCTCTCTAAAGAGTTGGTATTTTACAGAAGGAATTCATATGTGTACAAATAGTAATGCAAATGAAAGACAAATCAGTCAAAGAAAATGTATGAATCATGGGTGACCAACCCCCCAAGAAGCAATATCTGCTACTTGCAGGACTGAGCTGTCAGGAGAATGTATTCAAACCTTTAATGGAGTAAATGAGGAATGTTTGACAGAGTTTTAAGTACAGTGAAAAACACAAATTAATTTTTTTTGTTTGGAATGAGAAAATGAAGGACGCTTAGGCAGCATGTCCCTCAGTGAACACAAAGCTAGTTTCTTGTTGTGCCAAATTAGTCACATTACCAATCACTAATAGTTTCCTCTACTTACAGCACAATGTCACATTTGAAAAGCAAGCCCAATTTACTATGTGTTTTAATTAAAGAACATAGAAGACAAGTGTAAATAGTATTGAAGATAAACCATCACACAGCAGTTATGAAAAAACCTGAGTGTTAAAAGACAAAATAGGAAGCTTTCATTGATATGTACAAGAAACATTGGGCTGTACTATCTTTTTATGTGTGGAGACTCAACTGTCATTAAGATACTACTCATACAATACTTACAGAAAAGTGTATGTTTACCTTTGTAAATCATTCCCCTAAGTTTTAAAGTGGAAATCAATATCCTCAAGCAGGGCAATGGAGGGCACTATGACTGGCGAGTACTCCACTAGATATACTATGATGAAGTTGCGGTCTCACTGACATCTTACATTTTGACTAAGTTGGATGAGTTAGGATTGTAGCCACCATGGTCACTTCACCCTTGGGATCACCTTGCTCCTTTTTCTCTCTGGGTTTTTTAATACTGGACTTAGGACCAAGAGTTTGGTGTAGAAGCAGAACGAAAGTAATCCCCGGAGAGTTAGAGTATTTTTTTCTCAAAAAGAAATCCCTCACTTTGGTGGTCTATTCTTATAATGTCAACAAGGAGTAGAGGAGTTGGCATAAGGGCGGTCGACCTTGAATCTGGGGAACTGGGTTTGAGCCTTGGCAATGACTCTAAACATCCTGTGATTCTGGGCAAATCCCTTAATCTCCCCATGCCTAACTAAAATGAATGTGTCCTCATGTAACACAACTGCTGCTATGTAAAGTGCTCTGAGACCCGATACCTTTGGGTCAAGTTCGCGCTATATAAAACTCTGTAGAAAAAAAAATAAAGTAAGCCGAGCGTGGCCAGACGAAACCAACTTGGCATATTTCTCTGCCTTCAGTGCAACTACTTCACCTGCAGATGCACAGAAGCACAGTAAGATTTCCATCAGGCTGGCAGGGATCATTTAATATGGCGAGATGGCAGACCGCGTACCATGGTCTCAGGGACTCCCTTAAACTTTAATCAGGAGATCGAAAGCTCTGATGGGACAAGCCAGGACACAATAACTAGTAAGTGCTCCACAATGCTGGATATATCTATGAGTGGGGAAGACTTGAAAAGTGCACCTTCTAATTTCTTTGATTACCACTGTAACTTTACTACCATCTCACTCTCATTCTCTCTTCATGGAGACCTTGTTACTTTTTGGAGTTTGTAATCTGCTAGCGGAAGAAGGCTGCGAGCTGTAGCCCAGAAGGGCTTCATGAGACTTATTAGTGATTACCTGGATTTGACCATGATGATAAAGTGTCAACCTATTCTGCAGTTAGCTCTTATAAGGAGAAACTAGGAAATCTTGCCCCATAACTTGATATCTTTATTGAATGTCTCCAGTGCCTCATACCAATCAACTAGAGGTTGAAACATATATTTGTTGAAGTTTATCACACATACAGCTCCCAATCTGTAAGGATTGCCTCTAGGACACCACAGCACAGGCAGCAGTAAGAGGCAAGTTCAGCCACTCTATTCAGCCAGCTCACCGGTCAGCTTTTTTTTTCTGGTGAGATGCCTTTCTTGTCCGTTATGCCCCTTGGAATACAGGAGGTCTTATATTCTTCTCCGTGTCTAGTTGTTTTCCGATGTCTCTTTCATTGAAAGTCTTTCTTATAGTAGTCACTGGTTATTGGCTGGTGATGAAGATTAAGTGCTCCATTTAGAGTTTGGCTGCCAGGATACGCTGTCACAGATGAAGCGGATATCCCATCAGGTGTTTTAAAAGTGCCAATAGCTATAATGCTTGTGTAATTCGGCGAACAGGATGTTGCAATGTTTGTGACAGAGTATCCCATTCTCCAAACTCTCAATATTGCCCTAAGACTATTCAAAGACAACCCTTACGCTTCAGTTAATTCCTCTTTCTTTTGCAGTGCGTCCTTTGTTTTACTGCAAATCATTCCAGAAAGTGTTCCGTAGGGGATTTCAAAGATGGCAGAACATCGGGCACAGTCTGGAGCCTTTTCTTCCCCACAATACCCTATAAAAAACAGATCCTCTAGTGTTCCACCTAAATATCCACTCAAAATATCGTTAGACCATATTATTTACTCAATATTTCATGACTACACAAATATTGTAGACAAAAATATTTAAGTTTTTATAATAATAGCATAGTTTTAAATACTTTTTGCTATATCTTGCTTTTATTATGTTTTGATTGTGTTGTATTATGTTTTGCTTAGAGTAGAACGAAGTGTTCATCAGTGATGTGTTCTAGCCCGAACCCTCTTTTCCCTTTTTGTTAACGGGCTTATAGATCATGTGAATAAGGGCTCCAGTATTGATGCCCTGAAGCTTGCAGGGCGCAGTGTACCTGCCCTGATGTTTGCAGATGACACGTTATTGCTCGCAAAGTCCCCTATGGGCATCCAGAGGACTCTTGACAATTTCGATGCCCTCTGCAAACATCGGGGCTTGGAGATTAATCTCCAAAAGACAACATTTATGGTATTTAATGGGGGCAAAAGTTTACGTAATAACCCGACCCTGAAGGGTCAACCTCTTGAAAGAGTTGTAGTGTTTGATTACCTTAGTATTACTCTGACAGAGAAAATTGATTGGGGAGCGCAGACCAGCAAGGCTAACTTGAAATTAACCCAGGTTTTGGGAGGCATCCAAAAATTCTTTAAAAAAGCAACACAAAAGCAGGTTCTTCCGCCTATGGTAGACTATAGGGCACAGGCAAGCAGTGCTGCACTATATGGTGCAGAAATTTGGGGGCATTGTGCGCCATTAACTCTAGAACGCACAGAGAATGCGTTCATTAGACAGCTCTTTAGCCTCCCAATAAGTACACCCCTAATTCCATTGAGAATGGATCTGGGAATTAGGTCCATTTGTGAGGTAGCTGCACTAAGACCGTTAACCTTCTGGAGACGCTTATGGAGCACTCCCGAGTTAGCCCCGTATAGAGAGGAATTAACTGAGATACTGGGGCTGAATGAGGAGAGTAAGATACCCTAGTTGAGACATTTAAAATTGCTATGTGTGGAACTGGGACGGGTGGATATGTGGGGGGAGCCTCGAATTGTGTCACAATCCATTACTAGGAAGGCCCTGGTTGAGGCTTACAGGGAACATCGGCTGTCCAATCTGATGAGTAACGGTTCAACTGGTCAGCTGACTAATGCTTTTCTTACAGTTAAAAGTACTTATTAGGCCTATGCCATTTTGGATAGTATTCAACCAGCATTGGCCCAAAAATTGTTTTTACAATTTAGATATGGGTGCCTCCCGCTTCGTTCGTTTGTTAAAAACTGGTGGGACCATGATGCGATTGAATGCCCTGCCTGTGGTGAAGTAGAGGAAACGGAGGTGCACGTTTTCTTCCGCTGCCACTCTTACAGGACATCTAGGCGATGCCTGTTAGTACAAGTATGTAAGAATATGGGCACCAGACACTCAAATGAAGCTTTTAGAAGACTCAAAACTATTCAGTCTCCCATTATTTATTTTCCATGTGGTGCATAAGAAGGAAGTTTTTGGAGCCCGATCCCTAACGGTTGAACCCAGTATATGGTCCTTCCCCTTTTTTAGAAACAAAATAAGATGTATTAATTATATCCAATGATTGAACAAATTGAATTGTAATTTTATTAACAATGAAGCCTTAGCTTCTGTTTTAATACGTTATTTTATTATATGTGTGTGGGTCTCTAGTATGGTTTTGTTCCAACAATTGCACAAATTATTTGCACTAGCACTTTATTCCCATTGCTTATGTGTACGGTAATTGAATGGAAGAACAGTATTAATGTTTTTACCAAGTTGAAGTGAAGCTTTTCAAATGAATGTTTTGATTTAATATTGGTTATTGTGTCTTTTAAAATTATTCATATCAAATGATATAGTGATGTGTAATTTCGCTTTGAGTTGTTGGGTTGATGGGGTATTAGGTGTGTAGGTTCTTTAAACTTATATTGTAGTTAATTGTTTAATTATATTTAAAATGCTTTAATTCTTTACATGTCTAATTTGAAAATTATGTAATATTTTTTTATTTAGGTTTATGAGGTTTATTGATGGAGTGGATGGGCAGTGATTTAAATAAAATGTACAAAATTGATCATTAGTTATGGCATTAACTATGCACATTTGTAACTAAGAATTTATTTTATAGGTTTAATTATTTTTGAACTATAAATTATAAAAATTATAAAAGAATTGTGACTGTTTTATTATCGTTTTTTGCAAATTGTGAGGTTTATTGGGGTATGGGTGGATACCGTTATTTTTAAAGTATATTTTAATTATTGTTAATTGTTGAATAATTTACATTTGCAATTGTTAATACTGTTGTTTGTTTGCTTAAATGTTTTATATTTCTACAAATATTTATTTAATTTAATTTTTCAAATGTGGATTACATTGGGGGATTGGCTGAATGGTCTTTTAATGACAATAAATAATCATTGCTAATGAGTGAGTGATCTACTGATTATGATATTTTTAACAGATTTTGTTTGATGCAATGTGTTATTTCTTTAGTGTATTGAAATGTGCAATTATATGATTATTAAAAAATATGTAGTACTTTTGTATTATGGGTTGTGAAGTATACCAGGGGAGTGGGTGGACTGTAGTGCTTAAATAGAGTGACACATGACATATATTACATTTCAAAATTCTACTTTTATTGCTTGGAAAACATTGTTTCATTCTATAAAAGAGAGTAATACTTTTCTTTTAGGTTTGTGGTTCTTGGTGGGATGTTGATGGATACTGAATTTGCAATTATTATTTTAAGTTGTTAAATATTAAAAATATATTCATTATTTTTCAAATGATAAGATATTTATTTGAAAGGTGGGTTTCAATTTTTTTTAACGTTTTTAATTATTTCTAAGTGTACTTAAATTATTGTGCTGAATTTAAATCCCTGGTGCATCCCCATTTATGCACTTTTCCCAATGCTCGTTGGGCTGGAGTTAAAATAGTGAATGTGACCCCTCTCTAATGTATGTATTTTTCATAATGTTTATTAGATTAGGTTACAATAGTAAATCTGACCCACCCCATTTGTGTACTTTCCCCAATGTGTATTAGATTTTTTAACTGGAGATAGAATTTTAAGTATAGACCTCTCCGACATTGCACACATTTTCCCAGTGTGTGTTAGATTGGAATTAGAATAGTAAATCTGATTGCTTGCCCCAACATATGTACTACCCCAATGTTTGTCAACATGATCTTCCCTTCCCCACTGTATGCACTCTCCCCAGTGTTTGTTAGACTGGAGTCAGAATAGTAAATCTGCCCCCCCTTATTATGTGCATTTTCCTCAATATTTGTTGGACTGGAGTTCGCATCACACATCTGATTCTGCTAATATTTGTTGACCTAGAGTTACAATAGTAAATCTGATGCTGTCAAATGTACAGGTGTCAAATGTTTAGGTTTCAGTTAGAATAGTGGGTCCAACCCCCTTCCCATGTATGCACTTTCCCATTTGTTGTTACCCTGCAGTTAGGATAGTAAATGTGACTTACATTTTCCCAACGTCCATTTCTAGTTAGTACAGTCTAATTAAATTATTTATTTGTCATTAATAATTTTGGATTTGTGTTAGGTTACTACATGTTACTTTATTTTGGAAATGTTTTTTAAGGATATATTCAGCATATGTAATATAAAAGTGTATACTTTTTAAATTATTTAAATCTTTTACTTTTTAAGGTTATTTTCAAATAGGTTACAATTTTACGTGTTTTTAAATAATTGACAATATTTATCTTGTATCATATTTAAAAAAATGTCCATACTGCTTTAGTAAATTATTTTAAAAAAAGTTTTTTTTTAAAGTATTAAGGAATGTTTAGATTATAGTTATCAATGTGATGTTGATATTTTGGACCATGAAACATTGGAAGAGTATATTTTGAACTTAACATAATGTGTATATAGGGTACATATTTTGGGTCTCAATATGTTTACAATAATATTTTTGTACCATAATATTTTTGGCGCTGATAATATACCATATAACTGAACCGGCCCTTCAACACCAACACAAAAACCACCAAGGACAGTCCTGGGCCCATTGTACCTCCCAGGGGCAGAGGTGCCATCCTGGCTGAGGGGAAGCTGTTATCAATTCAAGCTCCGCAACAACCCTGTTTACTGTAAACCTTACTATATGGATCCTTGCCTACCCATCTGGCCCCTATCCTCCCATAGCTGTCCTTGATAAATATGGATGATTGTTTCCGATATTAACATCCCCTGGTTGCCTTCCTACAGCAGGCCAATAATTCCTAAAGGCCTTTTGTTCTTTTATGGTATACATGTCTCATCTCTCATCTTAGATCTAGAAATCTAACTACTGCTACTATAATTGAGGAAGCATACTAGAACCAGTTTTAGGACAGTACAGGTTAGAAGCATTGACAAATAAGTTTCAGAAAAATCTTCTTAGTAGCCATGTTCACCAATGTATTACAATGGTGATAAATATGACAGTGCAATGAACATGATTTGTCTAGCCCCTACCTTTGGTCCTTTTATGAAAGTATGACTTAATTTTCTTGCAGGTCTTCATGACAGGGGAAGCCTGCTCCAACCTATACAGGAAACGGTGATGTTTGAATTGTGTTACTATACAGATACTTGATCTCCCTCTTTACATGTCTGAATTTTATAAATGTTGTACCTTTGCCTCCTGGCCTGTTAGGCCCTACTTATAAATGACTTACCTAATGATAAAGGTAGCCTTATCAACATGCCAAAAGGGTTTACTTTGACATGCTGACTATGGCATTTGGGTAACGCAATTTAAGTTGCAATCACAACCCCAAAAGACATGCTTTTAAAGTCACTCATGTGGTTGTTGTAAAAAGAAGTTTGCAGCCCAGTTGTAAGATCTGACTTTTATACCAGTGATACATTTCTGTACCACTGACATTATCTGTAATATTGACTGTTTCTCCTGAGCTCAATGAGTGCAATACTCCAAGCTCCTTACAGCTAAATTAATTTGGGGGAAATAAAAGCTGGCAGTGGTCTCAAAACATTGTCTCCACTTGCCGAAAGGCTGGGTCACATGACATGTGCACTGGAATAAAAACTACATTGCCCATGAGTTCACTGAAGTCCAAGCATGTTTCGAAATTGTCGTGGCTATTTTGAATTTATTGGAATATGTTTCCTCATGGTTAAGAGCCTTCTTGCTAAGCAATGGAGAAACTTTGTTGCTCGCGCCCTGACTTTGTTGCTAGACTGGGGGAAATCCTTAGCTCCAGTTTGCTTTCTTTTGGATTAGCGTTTTAAGGTTAAAGCTTAATGCAAAGAAGTATTCTAAGGAACTAGTAATACATTTGAAACAAAGTTCAGTAATTTGAAGTATCATTTTAAATAGAAATGTTGAAGGTGTTTAAACTATATGGGCCTGATTCACAAACTGCACTTTGTTGTACGTTTTATAGTACTACAGTAGCAATAAAAAACTTACTGCAAAGTGCCGTTGACAAATTGCACTTTTGTAGTAACTTACACTTTTTTAGTAACTTACAATTTTGTAGTAACTTACACTTTTGTTGTAAGTCCCTACCTCATTATGGTCTATGGAAGTGTGGTTTAGTACCAGTGCTAGGCAATGTGTAGTGGTGGACTTACCACAAAAGGGTAAGTTACTACAAAAGTGCAGTTGTTGAATCCCGAAAAATACTGCAATTACTCAAAAATGGAAACTTGTTCAATATTGTAAAATACCTTTGTGAACCAGGCCCTACATTTTTTGTGTGTTTAATATAAAGCTATATGAAGAACAGAAAGTATCTTCATCACCTTCAGACTGTTAATATTTTCAGAATGCATATATTTTGTATTTAGGATAGTGGTGCATGTTTAGGCAAGAGATGATTTATTATCAGTGTGAATGTGTATTTATATTGGATTTAGTTAAACGAAAAACTTGTAAGAATCACAGAATTTATACTCACACAACAAAGTAGGTAAAAGAAAAGAATAGAGATTATGACTAGACTTACATATATAATTTACTGGGGATTTCCAACAACTTATTAAGATTTATTGCTGCTCTTCACACATCCACCTAGTGGAGGTTTCTAATAGGGGGAGACAAGGGATTGACTCCTAAACTTTTGATTCAAAATGGCCTGAAGCAGGGATGAATTCTAGTCCCGCTTCTGATTTTCATATTCCTTAGTGATCTGCCTGCCTGTTTTAATAACATCAATATTTTTCCCACTTTGTTCCTTCTAGCAGTGAGTCCCAACTTTGTAAGTTGCCAGAGTCAAACTGTTGTCCCCATTTTGTTATTCCTGCTTCCTTCAATGGACCTGCTAAGGAATCTTTTAAGCAGTCAGGCGTTCCTGGTGACCTCCATACAGGGGCTAGCCGACTGTAGTATGGAATCTTCCATGCTCTTCTTATTTCATACCATAGCTTAAATGCTGATCCCAGTACTTTTAATTTGATTTCTTTGAATTATTGTGGGTGCCTGAATTTGTATAAACAGTAGTCTTCTTCTGTAGCAGCTTTCCAGTAAGAGGAGTAAAAGGCGTGTGGTCTAAAAAGGATTCTTATGTTCTTAAATTGAAAAGCTCTATAATAGGAAAGAAAGTCTGGGCTTGCTATGCCACTTCGATATTTCCTCCAGCATATTTTTTTCCATGCTATTATCACACCTTTAGAGGCCCATATGAACCCATTGATTTCACCTTGGATCTTTTTTATCTATTGAATCGTAAATTCTAAGGATATAGCATTGGATAAGAAAGTGAACTTTTGCAGGATGGACATTTTAATGATGTTACATCGCCCCAGAAAAGAGCGAGATAGACAGCTCCATGATCTCAATAGCTTCCACATTTCCTATGCTTTAAAATTCAAATTTACTTAAGCAATTTCATCGATGCTTTTTAAAACCTCTATCCCCAAGTAGTTGATTCTGTTTTTAGTTCCCGCTATTGATGAATCTCAGTTCCAATGCATTATTTCTGTCTTCTGATGATTGACTTGGTAGCCAGAGATTTTTCCAAAATCTGTTAGCAGCTTTGTAATAGTGGGAAGAGATTTTATTAGGTTTTTTGTATAAACCATTAAGTCGTCGGCGTATAGACCCACTTTCTTGACTCATCCTTTAAATTTAAAGGGAGTAATTTCCTGGGATCTCCTTATCATGTTGGCTAAAGATTCTGGGGCAGATTTATGATGGGAATGCGCCACGTTTGCGTCACGCAACTGCGGCGTAAACGTGGTGCATCCCTACGACCCATTTACAACGTGACGCATCTAGGCAGATGCGTCACGTTGTAAAGCCCTGCGCCACTTGTGGGCGTTCCGGGGCAGGTGCGCCTCGCAAAAGTGGCTGAGAGAAATCTATAAGATTTCACTCAGTCACTTTCAGACCAATGCTGCGTCAAAACCCTGCGCCTGCTTGAAGCAGGCGTAGGTCGTGACGCAGCATTGTATAGATGGGGCACCCCCGAGCCTTGCTGGAGGTGCGTCGCACTTGCGACGCAACTCCAGCAATGCGCCACCTTTACGGCACAGATGCGTCACACATCTGTGCCGTTTTTGCCCCATCGTGCGCCGCATTGTAAATGCGGCGACCATGGGTGGCGGAGCAGCGGCGCAAAATAACTGGCGCATCCCTGGGGATGCGCCAGTTATCATAAATCTGCCCCTAAATATATAAGTTGAATAGGTGGGGAGAAAGCAGACAGCCCTGTCTCGTCCCTCTCTTGATCTGACTTTCCTTCGATAAGCTGCCGTTTATAAGTATTTTTGCTACCGGAGCGGTATATATATTCATTATTGCTCTCAAAAAATTCTCTCCTAGGCCATAGTGGGAGATAGCTTTCTGCAAAAATAACCAATTCACTTGATCAAACGCTTTAGCAGCGTCGAAGGAAAGAACTGCAACTGCAATCTTTTATTTAGTAGCAATGTCAATAGCTCCGATAAGCTGGTGAGTGAGGTCATGTAGTTGTCTCCCCCTGATAAAACCTTTTTGATCGATGTGTATGAGTTTCTCTGTTATATTTCCTAGTTAGGTAGCCAATATCTGGGTGAAAATTTTATAGTCATTATTTAAGAGGGATATGGGTCTACTCCCATTTTAGGGGATCTTTTCCTGGTTTCAATATAAGGCTAATGCTGGCTTCATTCCAAGATTTAGGGAGTGCTAGGCATTCCAAATAAATAGTATTAAAAGGGTCCACTAGTCTGGGAGCCAATGTTTCTTTTAAGACTAAGTAAAGCACATTTGGAATAGCATCTGGACCCACTGCTTTCCTTTTTTGGAATCTTTTTATCGCACTCGATACCTCATCAATAGTAATTCCTACATTTAGTGTTTCGCATGACTGAACCTCCAACTTTGAGATCAGTGATTCCGTTAAAAAAGGAGTCTGCTGCAAGGTCTAGGGGTACTTGGTCCTCCTCCTATAGAGACATTCTTGAGTAGTTTAGTTAATTTAAAGACTACCACTAGCATTGTTTTGAATAGAATTTTTGGGGGGATTAGTTGCATCTAGCCTTGTAGGCCTTGTAAGCTGTTGGACTTACCTGGGTCAAACGTAATGACCATTCAAGATCACCCGAAAGAGGACACAGAAGGCTGAATAATTTACTTAATATTAGGTGCATTTTATGATGGCACCTCGTCCACGCTCCCACCAAATTACAGGGGTAAAACAATTGTGGTACAAATTCCTTCATCACATTCTAGAGTAGAATATCTCTGCATGCAGTCTGTGGATTCCACACACCTACCCTGTCAGGTGCCTACCAAACATAATAATAATATTAATTCACTATAATAGTGAAGAGTATAGTCTTGAAGATGCCTTAGTTTCCTTGAAACATATTTCCCTTGTCCTCTTGATGGCTTGCTTGCAACATATTTGCTCAACTCGGACTCAGCACCTCGCTGGAAGTCATTTTTGACAAGTGTCCTCTAAGTATCTCCTTCTGTGACTAATCTGCTCAATTCTAAATTCTTCAGTTCTCAGTTTTGAAAGCATTGTGAAAGAGTTCTACAATCGTCAAAGGCTTGGTGAACTCTGACCAACACATCACACCAGTCAGTGCCTTCATCTTGATCCAAATCACTCACATTCAAAGCAACCTGCTTGGTAGTGTCTATCATATTGTAGGATTGCTTTCTTTCCTTTGCATCTCAAACTTCCTTTTCCTCAGTCAAGGACCTAATGTTGTTCCATTTCATCTAACCTGGAACCAGTTTGTCAGGTATCCTCCAAGTTAACAGTTCAGATAGAGATTTGTTAGTGCTGTAATGTAAAGACATCCTAAAAGCTTGTCGTCTACTTATTGTCTTTATTCTCCAATCAAAGCCATTCCCCCAGGCCAACAATATGCTTTCCTTCAAACGTATTGAAATGCTCCATCACACCATTAATATATGGGTGATACAAAACACTCTTTTGGCATTCCACACACCTTGAGGTAATTCTAGTGAACCCTCCCACAGGAATGTGATCTCAAAGAATGTGTTGACCCCTTTTGATTGGTTGCCTGAAGCTATTTGAATCTCTGGTCACCTCAAATAATGGTCTACCAATACCAGCTCATATGGTGTAGACAGGAAATCTAAGTCACTGCACCCCCTAAAGTATTCACAAGTATGTGATAAACATCAGAATTGCACTCCTCAAATGGCCAGCTGCCTAATGGTCATAGTAAATACAAATACACAACAAGATGAGAGGCAATAACAGGCACAATCAAATTTCCGATAGCATTTGTGACAAGTCTAGTTGTGCTTCAAAGTTCCTTTAATGCTTTTGCTTGATAGTAAGACAAGCATATGCAATATAAAGAAAAAGCATTAAAGGAACTTTGAAGCACAACTAGACATGTCACAAATTGTATATGAAATTTGATTTTGCCTGTTATTGCCTCTCATCTTGTTGTTTAGGTGTAGAACTCTTTCCTCTTAATGGCCCCATGATATCTACAAGCAGAAAATTAAAGTTTGCCGTGGATGACTGCTTAAACATACACAATAACAAGTTCTATCATACCATACTCACAAAACACTCATGGTATAGGGAACCCCACTCTTAAAAATTATATCAAATATGTATCTCCAAATCAAGATGTGATACTTATGAATCTGAAATTATGTATTACTTAGATCATGGAAAATACATAGTCAATTACAAAAAGGCTTTACAATCCAATACATGCATAAAATACATCTGTTCAAATTTGTTTTCCCCTATTGCATATTGTTTCTAAACTATGTAAGGAACACACATTTATAGATAAATATCAGCAGAAAAATATACAATCAATCATATACACATAATAATACACGGGCAAAGGGCGGGCCCTCTGTGGCCCTCAGAGGCCTGAAGAGACTGGACTGGGCACAACCCCCTGGCCCATAGCCATTCCTGTGCCATTGTAATAGGGTCCACTGCTCCTGATTATTAATAACTGTCATTTCTTTGTTAAATGTCATTTTCTCCGTTAAGCTCTGACTCAGCTATGCCAGATAAGCAAGGGGGTTTGTTAAATAGAACTTTGGACAATTATTTCACAAAGCCCGCTGTTAACCTCACCGAGGGAATCACTCTAGAAGAGCGACGAGCGGAACGCCGCCGATCTGTAGAAAGCATGAAGAACAGGCCAGTGATTGTTCCATCTTTACCTGCTACTTCTACTGATGAGGGCAGCCAGAATGTTAATGACAGTGTATCTTTGCTGGAAAGCCAGTCAATAGTATTGAAAGATACCACGCTCATACACAACACTTGCCCCACATTGATTATGAATGGCTCCCTGTCTATTAATCATACTAGCACTCCTAATACAACGAAGCCATCGAGTGCCCCTGCCCCTATTCTAGGCAAAACAACACGATACAGGGTTAAAAAAATAATGCCTATGCCTAGAATATATGGCCCACCCCCGTATAAAAAAACGGCGGAAAATGGGGGAATCACAACAAACAAAGCTGAGCCACTCTGATTTTGGAAAAAAGTCAAAGACTTCTGCTGAAAGTGCTAAGACCTTAATAACCACAACAGAAGGAATTAAAACTCTACCTTCACCCCTATCGAACATGCTGATAGATAAGGAGGCCAGCCCAGATATTAGTGTGGCTGATAACGTGCCCCAAGCAGTTCAGGAACTCATTACACTGCATAGTATAGAGAGCTTAATCAGAAGCTATTCAGTCGCAATCTTAGAGAGACTGAACAAAGTGGAGGATAGATTAGGGAAAATTGAACGGGAATTGGGAAGCAAGGGAGTTGCTATCAAGTCAGCTGTAAGTAATGTATTACAAACCACTACATTGCCAATCCAACCTACTGTAACTACCCCAATCTCTGTTCCAAACACGAATCCATCTACCTTGAAGCACCCTGAAAATAAGATTACCAAACATCACAACCTACCTTCCAAACATCACAACCTACCTTCCAAGCTGCCACAGGATAAACCCGACCAGATCCCGGCTATTCCAGCCAGTAAACCATATGAGGGTACGGCGAGTTTACCATTGGGGAGACCAACAAGGGAGGCGGATGGTACTAGGCACAACTGGGGGAGATCCAAACGGGCTCCACTCCCAGAACTCCCGCCGGAGGCAGTACCTTTTGTTGTAGTTCTGACAGGGGTGCCTGTGTTGGAACCAAATAAGCGGGAGGGTTTTGCACAACTGAAGAACAAGATTATGCATTGGCTGAGTTTATTTAGGCCAATAATAAATAACATCAGTGGCGACATTGTTCACGTTCGCCGTCTTCAGTGGTTGGGGGGCAGACCCAAGGACACCGAGGGTGACGTGGTGGTAGTAAACTTTAGGGACCCAAATGCTGTACAATTTATATTAAACTGGCCACCCGGCAACAGTAACAACCGTATAATTCCCAGACCATTGACATACTTCTATCCAAGATCAGTGGTGTTTCCAACCCAGCACCAACCACCCAATCTCATAACAACACAAACCCATTTGAACACCTATCCCCTGATTGCACAGAGTGCCAGGAACCCCCAATATGTGCCTTATCCTATGTGAACCCCAGATCCCTATGGGTGGAATTATGTACCAGCTAGACCCAACAATGTAAATAATAGGAGAATGGATCATCTAAAACCATTCACACCTCTAGAGACCATAAATAGATTTGATATATTCAGTGGCCTAGATGATTGTGATTGATGTTTTTTGAGTTCGGGGGGTGAGGAAAGTGGTATACACACCCCTAGTGCAAAGGGTGTTGTCAATGGAGTTGAAGTGTTGGGGAATACTGGGTTTTCACCTTTGTTCAATTTGGTTGCGAGGGATGGAATCATTCAGGGGGAGGGCCGTAGAATGTTAATAACTGGGGAAGCACCCAGCCAGAAAAAGGGAGTATCTAACTTAGCCCCAGAGATCCTAGCTAGAACAAGAGAGCCTGTAAAGTTAGTCTCTTGGAATATAGCCGGAGTCGCAAAAAATTAAGGGACCCAGAATGGGCAAGTTTTATTGATGTTTTTGACCTTTGTTTGCTACAAGAAACTTGGGCAGTAGTCACACCACATAGACTTGGATATAAGTCTTTTGGAATAGGTGCTATTCAATCTAGAAGTGGAAGGCCTTCGGGCGGACTATTAATTTGCAGAGACCTTTGGTTTATACATAGGTCTTTTGATAGAGGAGGTAAATCCAATTCATTTTATGTCACTACACAAAAACTTTTTTAATGAAATAAAAATTTTAGTTACTAAAATGCCCAAGAAGAACCAACAAAAGACACAGAATCTGTCCCATAGTAAACCTTGGTATGGCAGATCCTGTAGAGAATCTAAAAGGGCTCTTTTATCAGCAATTAAATCTAAGTCCCCCTTGGACATAAAAACAGCAAGGAATAACTATAAGGTAGTACAAAAGGCATCCAAAATAGCCTGGGAGGAAGAAAAATGGGCTGATATGTTGCTGGCTGCTAAAACAAGAGATAACGTAGGCTTCTGGAGGCTAGTAGCCAACGGAAACCACATAGGGAGAGTGGCCAAGGACATCTACCTGGATGAGCTAACATGGACTAACCACTTTACTAGTCTTTATAAAAAATATGATGATGCTCACATGGACTTGCATGTCCCACGCCACGATCATCCCACAGATTGCCTGGGTTTCACTTTAGGCGAAACCGAGCTGGCAATTAACCAAATAAAGTCTGGCAAAGCACCAGGTCTAGACAAGATCCCAGGGGATCTATATAAGCATGATTTAAAAGTATGGGCACCATACATTAACCTTTTGTGCAATAAGTTATCCCTCACTTTAGATTTCCCCGAAAGTTGGAGGGGAGCTGAAATTGTTTTAATTTTTAAAAAAGGGGATAGGATGGATCCCTCTAATTATCGGCCAATCAGCCTGATGGATATCCTGCAGAAAATTTACTCACAACACATTTTAGCTCGTGTCAGTGATTGGATGGAGGGAAATGCAATTTTAACCAAATTCCAAGCTGGTTTCCGATGTAAAGTAAGCACAATTGATCAGATATTTAGATTTTGTTGCCTTTATTGGAAATACGTTTTAATTAAAAAGGGTCATTTATATGTTGCTTTTGTTGATTTGAGGGCAGCATTTGATTTAGTGCCACGCAACCTCTTATTGAAAATGTTGAGTGTAGTAGGGATGCCAACTAGTTTATTAGTTCAGATAAAAGAGTTACACGAAGGGAATTTTGCGAAAATTCGATGGGGTCCAAGTGGGGAACTAACCCAAAAAATCCCTATCGAGCGTGGTGTACGCCAAGGTTGTGTACTGGCCCCCACGCTCTTTTCCCTTTTCGTGAATGACATCCCGTCACATCTAGAGGGATGCAAAAATGACACTCCAAAACTGAATGGAGAAAGGGTAACATCTCTACTATTTGCTGATGACACTATTCTGATTTCCCAAACTAAGAAAGGACTCCAGGCACTACTGAATTCCTTTAGCGAATACTGTAGTAAGAAAGGACTGGAGATAAATGGGAAAAAGACTAAATATATGGCCCTGAATCCAACAAAAACCGATAAAGGCTGTTTATTTTTGGAAGGAGTAAGACTAGAATCGGTCTCCCAATTCACATACTTAGGGGTCACATTAGATTCCAAATTTTCATGGAGAGCACACATGGAAAAAAGTAAAGTGGCATTCGCTCAGAATGCAAAGCCAATCCTTAGGGAGCAAAGTTTGAGCACTAGCAAAGCTGTGTCTCCGGCGATTGAACTTTTTAAATTTAAGGTACAACCAGCAGTGCTATACGGCGCAGAAATATGGGGACCAGGGTCTAAGGATACTTTCAGTGTCCTGGACAATACATTTATGAGAAGCCTGGTAAGGGTCCCAAGAGGCACTCCTCTAGTGCCCCTTCAATTAGACCTAAACATTAAAAGAACCGATCACTATACTATAATTCGGCCACTGATGTTATGGGTCAGACTATGGCGGGTGCCAGAATTACACGACTATAGGGACGGGCTAAAAGAAATCATGGAGTTAGATCATTTAAAAACCATCCCATGGTTAAAGCACGTTAAAAACTGGTTCAGTAAAATAGGTCTAAAACACTTCTGGGAGAACCCTGAGCAATTACCGCCCAACTCGGAATTAATTTTAAAAAGGGCTTTCTGGAGCTGTATTATTAATAGGACAACAAGTGCCTTAACTGCTGGGACCATAGTAACAAACTTTCTTAGCTTTAAGAATGTACCACTGTTTGAGACCTTTATGGACGAGATAGAGTCCCCTCTTGCTAAAACTTTATTCTTAAAATTAAGGTACGGGAATCTCTAACTAAAAACAACTTTGGCACGTTGGGCAAAGAGGCCTAATGCCCCATCCTTAGTGACTGATGAAATTTGCTCCATGTGTGATTGCCACCAGATTGAAAATGAGTCTCATATTTTCTTCTTTTGTCCTGCTTACGTATTGGCCAGGAAAAGATGGATAAAACCAATATGCTTATTGTTGGGCGTGAGATCATGTTCACAGGCATTGAGAATTCTTACAACTAACACAAACCAAACAATAATATTTAGTGTTAGTAGATTCTTATATTCCATCTTTTTCCTAAGGAAAAAAAAGGGTCAACAGTTGTAAATAAAGCTTATCCATAAAAACAGGAATAATATAGTAACTAGTGGGGGACTTTTTCCTTTCCCAGTATCTTATTGATGATTGTGCTCTGATTTACTTTTATTATGAAATGTATTTTAGCCGATGGTCTTTTATGCTAAATGTTTTTTCATTGCAATGAATGTGTAGTGTCTCTTTTATGGCAACTATGCCGAAATAAAGATATTTTTGGTATGTAATTAAATTTCTCAACCACCTTCCCCAGGACTCACAATCTGGGATTTACTCCTCCTCTGAATAATAGGTGAATTATTTATCACGAAATAGAATTTTATGTTTGTTTGTAGTCAGGTTCCTCACCAACCTTTATGTAGATGGTGCCATTTTACTTGACTGGCGTAAACATTTATTCATGGTTATACCACTCTTATTATTAAGCAAATAGAGTCTTCAGATTATTGTATACTTTACTGCTCAATCTTTATTCGGTGGTACCCACTGCTTCGGTCCGTTTATAATATATATGATACCGCCCAGGTTCCTGTTGGTATCGGCGGTATAACAAGCCTTCTCCGACTTGACGTTGGCGTAATAGGGATATATTTATTTAAAAGCGCTTCCTTCTTTTTGATGGGAATACCAGCTCCATCGCGTTCACCATACACTGCCCCTCTAGTCAAGTGTTTGTGATATCTTTTGCCACTGCTTTACAGAGTTCTCTCAGAGTTCTAGAATTCTCAAAATAATTGAAACGTAGACGCTCAACAGATTCTTTGGTACAGTTAATAATTCAATCCAGGCCACTAAATATTTCTTGAATACCCAACGGAGAGCATAACTTTTTGATGTTTTTCATCCGGGGATCCAAACCACATTATCCAGTGATAAACAGGCTTTTAAAATAGAGCGAATAAGTCATGCTTCTGACTTGGCCCAAACTGAAACTATAACAGCAGCAGGTGAATTTTAATTAAATCCTCTATATAAGAGACCTGCTTTGTCATGGCAAATAAATGTTGGACAGCGTTATGTTACTGTCATAGCCTTCAAAGGAAACAGCTTTTGGCTCTCTGTAAAATACCTGTGTTTGAGTACCCCTACAACCCTGCACCATTTGTTGCATATTGTATATATAATGTTATTTGATGGTGCTCACTGTATATAATGTATTTATGTGACTCTCACTCACACTGTTGCTCACTGTATGTAATGTATTTATGTGACTCTCACCCACACTGTTTTTAATATTGTAGTGCAATAGACGGTCACCTGAAGAAGGCTGTCAAGCCGAAACGCGCGTAGTACTTACCCTACCGCACTGCCTTCATCTTCTGTAATGTCTTATGCATTTTGTATGTTGTTGTCGTGATTTTAAGAATTTCTTGTATATGAATTACCAATCATTTATATAACAAATAAGAAAAAAAGAAAAGAATGCTAAAAAGAAGATAAAATATACCTATAAATAAATAAAGTGAAATATCAATTTATCATTTGGGTGAGTAGTCTATGTATTGTTGGGCTACATTATTTCTTTGTTCTCCCCCAAAAATTTATATATGTTTTTTTTTCCATATAATTTTGTGTATATTAAGACTGTTTCCACTTGGCTATAGACCGTTCTCAAAGTACCATTTGTTGCCACAAACAGACATTTAGTATTATAATCTTTGGTCAGATCACTGGTTGGTTTCTAGGCAACCTAGACTGTAAGCAATTACCCCCAACTGAGAATAGAACACAGCGGTGTTGGGACGGAAAAGTCTGATCTCCAATGTGGCTTGAAACTATCCTTTCATCTTAATCAGCTAACTGCTATAACTACCCAGCCTCACATCCATGAGACAGAGGGTATGATTATGATGGCAGGTGAATCGCCACCGTAAGGCCGGCGGTGGCGATCCGCCCGCCATCTCCACCTTATTTACCCCCGCCACATTTTTATGGCGTGGGTATCGCGGCGGACGGAAAGTCCGTCCGCTGCTTTTCCGCCGGTCGGCATTTGTTCCAATTGCCTGCCGAGGGGAGCTGGGGCATAATATGGTGGGAGTGCCTGGAAGGCACCACCATCCATAATATGATGCCTGTTCGTAAAGGCCTTTCCATGGGGGTGATGCCACCATGGAAAGGCTGGCAGGGATGTGCTTTCGGGGACAATTGCGGGCCCCCAGGTGGGCTGGGGGTGCACTTAGGGGGTACCCATGAGACCCCCTGCATTCCCATTCACAAGGTGGCAGGCGTGCATGGGAATGCACAACATGCCTTTTCATAATTGTGGCAGGTGCTGCTGTAAGCAGTATCTGCTGCAATGTTGGAAATGTGGAATACGACCACCAGGGTAGCGGTCGCATCCTAATCAGTAGTTCTGAACCGCCGCACGTCGGGCGGACGGTCCCAGCACCGCTAGGGTGGCAGGCGGACGAAAGTCCGCCCATCATCCTAATCAGCCCCAAAGTGTTCTTTATTGCAAGTTGTCTATTGTACAAGTCATCTGCAATGATGTGTTTTGAGCATGAATCGAACCATATTTTTACTCTAATTATATCCATTATCCCCATTCAAATGAATTGTCTCCACTCTTCTCACCTAGTTGTAGAACTATCTTTTCACACACTTCCTTCAATTCCAACCTTTCTCTTGCTGCAGCGGAAACAAGGACAGTACTTGACAAATTGGCCTTTCTTGCCACACCTATTGCACATAGCTGTAAGAGCAGACCGCAACTTACAAATGCCCACCAGGCCCACTGTCCTACACCTGCAGCACTGTCCATTAAATCTCACCTCTCGCTCAACAGATCTTTCAGGTTTCACAGACATCACTACTCTATTGTGCTCCTTCTTTTCTCCATCCTTCTTTATTTCACTCATTCACAATATGTTGTGTACAGTATCACTTGCAACCAATTAAACTCTTTTATAAGGTGTTTTATCCTTAAGTCAAAGTTCCTCACACACATTTTTGATTCTACAATACCATAAAAATTGATCACCCATCCTCTCATCAGAGAGAGGCCTACATTTGCAACTCATCACTAACTTTCTCGATGCCGTGACATAATCCTGCACAGTCTCTCTTCACCCTGTGGCTGCCGGTCAATACGGTATCTTTCCAGTATAGTGTAGACATGAGGTAGTCTCATCCAATAATTTAAGGCATATTTTGTGCTTATTTAATCCGGTCTGTACTGCATATCTCCCTAGCTCTGGCAAATTATACGATACCCTTTAACTTCTGCATCCAAATTATGTAGCAAAACAACAATTTCTCTCACCATCTCCATGTGTTGTCTACAAACTCTACCACAGCTTTCAAACTCCCTTTTCCATTTATTTCAATGTATAGGGCACTCTCTAGGATCATTTAGAATGAATGGTGGTGGAGCTACATTCTGCATTCATCTTCCATTTTAGCTATACCCCATTATCACAGACAGAAATACATTGATTTGACATACCACATGCAACCTATGGTGCTTTGAACCTTCATCACCCTATGCAGTTTGAGCAATATTGTGTGTTTTAATGTTTGAATTGAATGAGTCTTGAATAGTAATGATACTATATCTTCCACAACTCTTGTAATGCCACTTGCTCCTCAATATCTGCATACAATGTCACTGGATCACGGTCTTAGGCCTTCTACTTACCAGTGCTTCAATGGGAAACAGCCTTTGCAACAAGGTTTTTACCACTTTGTGCCTTTTACACATATTTTTTACCACGCATGATTTATAACCCATATGCTTTTACAACATATGCCTTTACGATGCATTTAAGGTAAGTTCAGGGTGTGTGGGGTTTCCCCCACACATACATTGATCATGTATATAATTATATATATCAAGAATGTGTGATAAAGGCATACATTGTAAAAAAGCATATGTGTTCTACAAAAATGCGTAGTAAACAAATGCATGGTAAAGGCGTGTGGAGTATTTCCCTGCGTTGTTCCATCATACAACCTGCTTCAATAGGCAACTCTGATTGCTGGAACACACCTGGCATTGCATTCCACTGCTAATGACCTCACTTAATTCTGCTTGATGGGCCAGCAGTCTTCCACACATTTTCTTTTAACCTTTTGTGAATATTTTGCACACCTGCCACTACCAAAAAGTTCTCCCATAAGATACTACCAATGCAATGAACACCTCCACAATTACTTGATCTTCGACTGTGCACATCTTTATTAAATCCTCATTAAATCTTCATACATGTGGAGATGCTTTTTCATGCAACTCTCATTGCCAGTGGAAATTAATGGCACTTCACATATTGATACATTAATTAATGGTGCCACATTTGCTCCATTAGTTATCAGGGTTGGAACTCTCGCCGCTCGCAGCCTTTTTGTTAACCCTGTCTCTTACCTGCTTTTTATTTGGGACCTCTGCACTCAAAAGACGTTGCCGATATGGCTGAAAACTTTGGCGATCCTGTAGATGCGGGACTGCGAGGACCAGCAGGCAGTGCGCCCTAGGATTAGACTCAGCTGGGGTCTCTTCCCGCCCTTCATCTTCCAGCGGTATATTACGGCTCGCGGCCACCGCATCGCGGGAGCCACTCGCAGCCGTTTTGCCCGTGAGTGGATATTTTTAAACCTGTCTCTTACCTGCTTTTTATTTGGGACCTCTGCACTCAAAAGACGTTGCCGATTTGGGCTGAAAACTTTGGCGATCATGTAGGTGCGGGACTGCGAGGACCAGCAGGCAGTGCGCCCTAGGATTAGACGCAGCTGGGGTCTTTTCCCGCCCTTCATCTTCCAGCGGTATATTACGGCTCGCGGCCCCCGCTTCGCGGGAGCCGCTCGCAGCCGTTTTGCCCGTGAGTGGATATTCTTAAACCTGTCTCTTACCTGCTTTTTATTTGGGACCTCTGCACTCAAGAGACATTGCCGATTTGGGCTGAAAACTTTGGCGATCATGTAGGTGCGGGACTGCGAGGACCAGCAGGCAGTGCGCCCTAGGATTGGACGCAGCTGGGGTCTCTTCCCTCCCTTCATCTTCCAGCGGTATATTACGGCTCGCGGCCCCCGCTTCGCGGGCGCCGCTCACAGCCGTTTTGCCCGTGAGTGGATATTCTTAAACCTGTCTCTTACCTGCTTTTTATTTGGGACCTCTGCACTCAAAAGACGTTGCCGATTTGGCCTGAAAACTTTGGCGATCCTGTAGGTGCGGGACTGCGAGGACCAGCAGGCAGTGCGCCCTAGGATTAGACACAGCTGGGGTCTCTTCCCGCCCTTCATCTTCCATCGGTATATTACGGCTCGCGGCCCCCACTTCGCGGGAGCCGCTCGCAGCCGTTTTGCCCGTGAGTGGCTATTCTTAAACCTGTCTCTTACCTGCTTTTTATTTGGGACCTCTGCACTCAAAAGACGTTGCCGATTTGGGCTGAAAACTTTGGCGATCCTGTAGGTGCAGGACTGCGAGGACCAGCAGGCAGTGCGCCCTAGGATTAGACACAGCTGGGGACTCTTCCCGCCTCCCATCTTCACCTATTTATTTAAAGACACCCCTATTTGCGAGACGCACGCGGGCGCGCGCCAGGAGAAGCCCAGGACAAGGGCGGGACCGTCTGTGGCTGTCCGAGGCCGATTGAGGCCGGGCTGGGCCACCTCCCTGACAGCCTGGTCCGGGTAGAGTGCAACTTGAATGTCTAATGAAATATTCATATTTTAGTGCAAATAATATATTCTAACCGTTACTGTAGCAGGGGTGACCAGTACACTTGGGGAAATGGCGTTACATTCTGGAAAAGGAAGAAAAGTAACGCTCTCAACTACGGGGGGTTTAGTTAATGCGACAATTGATCAATTCATCACTAGGGCTGTTGGGGTCCTGGAAAAAGAGATTGCTCTAACTGAGAAACGCCTATCTCTGGACCTTCTATCAGGGAAGCGCTCCTCACTGGGCACTATAGGAGCTGCGGTCTCTCCGGAGCAAATAAGATTAACTGAACTATCGGAAGTTCGGAGCCCGAGACGCAGCCTATTGTTGGTAGAATCTGATGACTCAGTGCTAAGCTCCACTTTAAATGGAACCACTGGTGGTCTTCCATCTAGAGGTGCCAGGCGTAGGGATCCCATATTGCCTCCCCAACATAGCCCCCCTAGTACAGATCCAATTTTAGAAATAGTATCCAGTAAAGCTTCTCCTGCTAAACAGCCAGCAGGGAAAAGAAAGAGAGGGCCCCCAAAAGGGTAGCTCAGCGAAAATACCAAAAACAGTTAGAGCAATCCCCATCCTCTTAGATAACAAGCACCCCCCAGCCCTAGCCTCCAATACTGTACAATATACTGATTCACCAATTCAAAGTGCTGATAGGGAGGGTCTTTTATTGGAAATGGAGAAACTAATGAGATCTCTGATGTTACCATTAATAGAGAGAACCAAACTAATGATGGTTAAACTGGAGAATCTCAAAACGCTGGTATTATCAAATTCTAGCATGATGGATAAGGTTGTGAAAGGGATAGAGAGTTCCCCCCTAAGGTTCCAAATTGTCAAGCCTTGGGGCCTGGGTCTACTGGAAAGAATCCCAACCCAGATTTAACAATGAGATCTAAAAATCAGAACACCACGCCCTGTGCTGTGAAGCACCCCGTACAGAGCGAACCTCGAGGTAGTGTAAGGAAGGGTGATAAAGGGGTGGATAAGAACGCTAGCAGACTGAATGTTGTACTACCTGCTCAGAAGGGGGAAAGGTGGGCACATGGGAAACTTCAACAGGGTACTGAGGGTGACAAACAACGGTTGCCCTGTATTAATCTTCCCCCAGAATCTGTACCATACACGGTAATTTTGGCAGGAGTACCTTGGGATTGGCGAAGGAAAACTGGAATCCCATAGGGAATTGAAGAATAAGGTCACCCACTGGCTCAATAGGTTCAGAACACTTCCACCATGTACTAGTGCAGAAATCTTACATGTTTGAAGGGTGAGCTGGGTGGGGTGTAGACAAAAGGATATAGCGGGTGATTGTGTTATAGTAAACTTCAGGGACCCTTGGGCAGTGAAACACATATGCCATGAAGGTAGGACTGGTGGAAGGGTAGACATCCAGTACTTAGGCTTGAATTATTTTTATGTTTGTGCCCCAGTACGCCCATTGAATCGTACACTAACCAGTCACACAAATAGACTATGTAACTTTGATTCCCACGACAGGGCTGATTCTTACCCCATCATGGAAAATCGCTTTGACCCTTTAATGGGTCTTGATGGGGTGGATTGACATGAGTACTCTCCCCATGGCTCTACTACGGCCCAACAATTGAGAAACGTAAATAATGGTGGAGGCATAACTAAGGAATTGATTCCTATAGCAGGAGAATGTAATTCCCATAGAGATTTGCCAGGGTGTGGGCTGGTTGGTAGCCCTCGCCCCAGAGTAACCCCTGTGCTCTCGGTGTGGTTAATCTTGATAAAAAGATGGGAGGTGGGATTGACGGCCCGAGACACAAGAGGCTAGTAACAAATTTTCCAATTAGTGTGGACCCAATTGTGGGGAGGGAGGAAACCGGGACAAACCCGATGGTTAGCGTACAAAACCAGCGTAAAGAAATAGATAATTCTAGCCCATTAAAAATTGTCTCTTGGAACATAGCAGGGTTAAGGAGCAAAACTTTTATAGTAGAGTGGATGGAATTCGTGAAAGCTCATGATATCCTGATTTTTCAGGAGAGCTGGGCGGTAGATCCTATCCACTGCAATGAGTTCTTAAATTTTTATAAGCCAGCGGTAAGAGGGAAAAAAGGCAGACCTTCAGGAGGCTTAACGATTTGGGTCAGGCAGTCCCTTAATTATAGATCTGTTGAAGTAATGATGGAAAACCAAGATATACGTGTTTTAAAAATCATACGGCCGAACCAATTGGAGCTTCTTATTGTCAATATCTACGTTAGAGGCCAGCCGGGAGGGCGGAGCTCGGGAATCACAAATGAGCTGAACAATATTCTCAATTCTGTAGGGCAGAACAGATATGTGATCTTGGCAGGGGATTTCAACTGTACATTCGAGCCCCTAATTGTAGAGGGAGAGGACATCTTTGCGGAGGAAGATGCTCTATGGAATATTCCCCACCTTAACTTAAATCCCCTAAAGAAGTGGACAGATGCTGCCCTTCAGTGGCTGCGGTTCTGCCTTGAGTGGGGTCTGCGAGCAGTAAATGGGCGCTCAAATTCGGACAAATCTGGAAGGGTAACCTTTGATAACGGCTCTAACTCAAGCCGTATAGATTACATTCTTATTAGAGTGGAGTATTGGTCCTCTCTTGAGGATATGATAATCTCAGCTCATCCTGAGAGTGACCACAACCCGCTCAAAATGAATATTGGAAGTGGCACAAGGAGGGGTAACGTCACGGAAATAGCCACTGCAGATGCCCAACTTTCGAATGATATGCGCAGGGTGCGATGGGCTAGGGTTGTCGATGAACCTCTTATCTTAGAGAAGATCTCTCATGAGGTTTCTAGTACGTTGGGGGTCCTCCAGGCACTGTCCAATCGGGAAGAAATTATTAAGAAATCGACTGCTCTTCACGAACAGTTATTCAAGGAGTTGAAATCTTTCTTCTCCAAAAGCGGCACTTCCAAGAAGTTACCCCTTAAAAACCTAGGAAAATCATGGTATAACAAACCCTGTCGGGTTGCCTATGGTACTGTGGTGTCAGCTATTAAGGCACGAAATACTGAGGATACCAGGACGGCAAGGCTTGCATATCGTAAAATTTTAAGGCAGGCCAAAAAGGATTGGGATGACAAGCACTGGCAGGAATTATATGAGGCAAGTAGGCTGAAAAATCAAACTAAGTTTTGGTATATAGTAAAATGGGGAAAGCAAGTTGAACAGCAAATACTAGTAAACCACGTGTCTGTGGAAGAGTGGGTTGAATACTTCGAGTCTCAGTTCAGGGGACCAGAAGTAACATCAGACACCTTTTTAAACATGATTTGACCAACTGGGTACCTTATATCACCTTTTTAGCTAACACCATTGCAAATGGGGCCCCCATCCCAGACACATGGCATGGAGCTGAAATCCTGCCCATATTTAAAAAGGGGGATCGTTCAGTTCTGGGGAACTACCGCCCTATTAGCTTAACAGACGCTATTCAAAAAATCGTTGCTAGGATGGTCTTAGCTAATATCCAGAGCTGGATAGATTCAGAGGAGGTCCTATCCCCATTACAAGCAGGCTTTAGAGATCGTGTCAGTACGATCGAACAGGTCTTTAGGTTTATACTAATATATTGGAAGATTGTTACCTTGGGTGGAGGTACCATCTATGCAGCCTTCGTAGACCTAAAGTCTGCTTTCGATTTGGTACCAAGAGCTAAGTTATGGGAAGCACTTAGAATTATGCGGATGCCACATGAATTACTTGATATGGTAACCAGGTTATATGCAGCAAATTTTGCACAGGTTAGATGGGGCAAACAAGGGCAGGTTACGAAGAGATTCCCGGTGTCCCGTGGTGTACGCCAAGGGTGCGTACTGGCACCGACCCTGTTTTTGTTGTTCATTAACAGGGTCGTTCAGTACTTTGCAGGATTTTCCACCGATGCACCAGCTTTAGGCGGCACCAAGTTTCCGCTATTAATTTTCGCGGATGACACGTTGATATTATCAAAAAACCAGAAGGGTCTTCAAACCGCCCTAAGTAAATTTGAGGAATTCTGCCTTACTAATGACCTCCAAATTTCATGGTACTAAAACAAAATTTATGGTTCTAACTAAAAACAGGCCACTGCATAGTCACGTTACTATGAATGATTGTAACCTGGAACAGGTAAAAGTCATGACTTATTTAGGGGTCATGTTAGAAAATAAGCTCTGTTGGAAACCTCAGTTGGACATACTTTCCCTGAAGTTTGCACAGCTAACAGGTTGTTTGATTAAGGAACAGAGAACCTCGCTCACGAAGAGGATAGGTCCTGCGTTGAAAATATACAATGCCAAGATCAGTTCAGCAATCTTGTACGGCGCGGACCTCTGGGCATTTGCGGATCTATCACCAATTGTGAGGACCCAAAATAACTTTTTTAGAAAATTAGTAGGCCTTCTCAATCCAGCCCCATGAAGCCTTTGCTACTGGATTTAGGCTGCCATGCAATTGATGATCTGGCATGCTTTAAACCAGTGGCCCTGTGGAGGAGAATTTGGTCCACCCCTGAACTGGCACTTTTTGCTAACGAAATTATGGATGTCAGATCAGTGATGGGCTCGGGGAACATTCACTGGTTTAGAAAAGTAAGAAAGTATTTGGAGAATAAGGGCCTAAGTCATTTGTGGACTGACCCGGCCAATAACGTCTTTCCCCCTAAAAAGGTAGTTAAAGCTTTATACTGGTACAGAATAAGGCAACACCATATTGCCCAGACAAACACCTCATCATTATCTGGCAGGTTCCTGGAACATAAACTCGATCCATTGTTTGAAGAATACTGGGATTTAATTACTAAGAGTTTGGATAGAAAGCTTTATCACCAGTTTAGGGCCGGGTCGCTCCCAGTAAGATCGTTTACTTATAAATGGAAAGATCAGGGGAATGAGTACTGCCCTTGGTGTAAGGACCAGAAAGAGTCCTTTGGTCATCTATTCTTCGTATGCCCAGCATATCTAGCCCACCGAAACAAATGGCTTAAACCAATTTGCAAAAATATGGGAACACAAGAGGGGCTAGAGGCTCTGCGGATAATGAGGGTTGATACAATGGAATCTGTGGTAATCGGCGTAGCAAATTTTTTGGGATGGTCATGGATTATCAGATCTAAGAATAGAGACATTGGTTAAAACTGTATCCATGAATTATGACTTTATACATGTTTTTATCCGCTATTAATACTTCATGCATTTTATTTGTTGTACTTTCTGTGGTTTTAATATGATATGAATTATTATGTAACGTTGCAGTTTCATGCTCAAGTATTTTAGGCTATGCCATAATGGCTATTTATTCATTATAAATATGATAAATAATGTCTTAGAATGATGATGATGTTTATGCTTATGGTTTTTAATTGGTCGTCTTTTATGATGAAATATTCTAATAAAGACATATGAAACTGAACTGAAACTGGAACTCTCCTAACACAAACAGTTTCAGCACATTGTAGGCAGTATGTGGATTCTACATTGGGCTGTTAAATAAATAACCTATTTTATACGGTATTTGAATCCTTGTGTGCTGCAGGTAGCTGTAAATATGGGAAAATGTTTTCACCAAGAGGTTCTGAAAGCTACCAGTCTGTATATGTAGGTTATGCATGTCTCTCATGAGTGTCCGCCCCAAATGGACTCTCTCACCTCAGCTTATGAAGTGAGGGAGTCAAGGATAACCAAATAAATCTGGTTTTTCTATTCCATATTAATCATAATCACTGCACTACATATTGCCTCTTTGTCCCATCCCCATCAGGAAGCCCTCTTAACTTCCAAAATATGTTTGTAATATTTACCTAGTATATTACCACTCTTCCGAATCAATCTCCCTTAGCATCTCCTAATTCTTTCCCTTCACATACTTATTAGTATTAAAAACCTGGCATCCTGACAACTTTCCCACCTCTTTGGTGCCTCACATGCTCTTCCTCTTAGAAACCTCTGCCTCTACTTTAAAGAGAATGTGCAATGCACATACCAATTTCAATGATGCCTGTCAGACAGAAAACCACAGCAGAGCACACCAGAGACTGTCTATCTCTCTCAGGTGTGCAGTGACCCTCAGAAGGCAGGACAAATTGCCTCCTAAGTATCGCCATTTCACCTTCTCTTTTGCATTTCTATTGACCCTAGGGATGTGGCAGATCATCACCGTCTTTTGGCTCCCTGTTGTCTGAGCTCTGGTTTTCACTGCTGTGATGTCACCAAAGGAAATAGCAGGGGTTTAATTCCTTTATTTACACAGTTATTGTGTGGAACAACGTAAATTCTAAAAGTATATGCTTGGTATAAATATTTTAGGGCAATATCATCTGATGCTTAACTTTCATTTTTTAGATTTGTCGATAGTGTACAATTTTAGGCCAACATTCACATCTATAACTGGGTTTAAATTTCAGTTGATGACGTTTGAGCAAGATATACTGCCTGAATTTGATCAAAAGAGTAACTCCCATCTTGAAGGTGTAGTACAATAAGGCCGCCATCTCAATGATACTTCGTCTGTCCATTTTAGAGATGACTGCCAACCCAGCTGTCATCTCCGTATCTTGAAAGTAAGTACCATCGTGATGATTCCCTTCAAAGTACCAAATGTTTGGTGGACAGGTGCCATCACTTTTGACGGCTGTTCACCAAACTTTTAACTTTTTAGTTTTTCAAAAGCAAACTTCCAAAGTGGGAGTTTGTTTCTGAATCGCTAATGACTTACACACCCTGTGAGTTTTCTCCCAGTGTGTGGGTTCATTATTGTTTTATTCTATCCCTGACCACCATGCTTTTCTTGGTGTTGATGGACAGAAACAAAATCTTCCCACCCTCTGCTTTGAATAGAGAGTGCTGTAATCGGTTTACTCCGGCACCCTTATTCTTGCGTGTCGTAAGGCAACAGATAGTCTGCCAATTAATAGCTTACACTATGCCCATCTCTAAATGAGGCGGGCGTATGGAGAGTTTGCTGTACATAGAACTTCAAAGCATTTATGACTGACACACACATTGACAGTATGACATTTTCATGAACTTGTTTACATTTTCTACACTATCTATGGATGCATGGCAAAATGTTTGCAAATAGCCTCTAAGGTATTTCTTTCTGGATGTTCACCCTTTTTCCTCTCTTCTGATCCTGCCTGTACTAACTTCCACATGCAATACCGTTATGTGATTCATTTTCTTTTTTTAAATATCTTTATTTGCATTTTTCAAGTATAGGTAACAATAAACACATGAGGGATGAGGGAGAGACAAACAGCAGACGTAGTAGACATTATTGTGCACATTGGCTATACATATAAAATTCTACACATAACTTCAGTCTTTTTTGTGTTGACATTTTTATTGAGTTTTGCAATGAAAATACATCAAAAGAATAATGATAAGGAGGCATTGATAAATTGTTAAACGATAAATAAAGAATTCTATAAGGATAAAAAATGGAGATAAATACATGGAAATTGTTGATGAAGAAAAGCATATAAATAGGGAAGATATAAATAGACATATTATGTATAACAAATTAAGTAATTAAATAAATAAATAGATAAATAGTGAAAACGCAGTGAAGTAGAAAAGAGAAGTAAGGGGAGGGGACAGGGAGAGTGGAGGGAGGATAAGAATTAATAGATATGTAAATGGAATAAATAAGAAACTGTTACAGCATATATTATTAGTTGATTAAGTATAAATAGACTAAATATAAATATGAGGCAGTGGCATTACGTGAGATCATCATATTAATCGTAGAGAAATGGGTTATTATAGGAAAATATTCACATTGCAAAATGTTTAAGAAAAGTAGATTTTGGAGAGAATAGCAAAATAGTGTAAATAAGAGAAACAAATAAAATATAAAAGAAGAATGTAGAGGGGTGGAGCCAGGATACGGAGAAGTGGGAAAGAAAAAAAGGAGGAGAGGAAGGTAATAATGAAAAGAATATGGGAAAAGTGAAAGAGACAGAACAAGTAATAAGAGGAAAGACATATTAGACAAAGATGTGAGAACAATGAGTTAGTCTCCTTACTTGGGTGCAGTGAGAGAAATGGGAGAATTATTAGTATCATGAGCTTTTGTTTTTAGGAAAGGTAACCAGGTCTGGAGAAATATGTCAGTTTGATCCTGAAGGTTATAGATCGTTCGTTCATTTTAAGCCGTTTGTATCATGGCTACTAACCATTCTTCTTGTGAAGGTGGAGAGGATGATTTCCAAGGACGAAGAATACATATTTTAGCTGTAGCCAATCCAGTGTGAAAAGGACGGTGTTGTGCTTTAGGGAGCTTTGGGGAATGTCGTAAATATGGTAAAAGAATATTGGCAGTTGTGAGTGGAAGATGCAAGGGCATTGTGGAGTGCAACATTTTACCAACATAGTTGTACAGGCAAGAGTAGGATTGAATGTTGCGTTCTACTAATTTTTGCTGTGCTGCCTTCTGTTTATTAATAAGTGCTGCATTGCACATTAACTGAGCCCTGATAGTGGCTTTGGCTGCAGCCCAAATTGTCCTGCTGGAGATTACAGAACCCTAGTTAGTGGAAAGATAGTCTTGAAGGTGTGATTGTAGCTGAGATTTACCTTTGGGGGTCTGTGTCGTTGATGTTCATGACCAGGGCTTACGCCCTGGCCGAGAGAGTCCTAGTTCCAGGGATAAGAGTACAGGGGAGTGGTCAGATAAAGCTGCTTCCAAAATGCGAGATTCCATGACCAATTGAACCACTTTCTGGGATGTCAAAAAGAAGTCCAAGTGGAAGAATGTGCCATGGGTGGAGAGAAGATGGTGTATTCTCTGTCTGTTGGATGACTAAGACGCCAGTGGTCAACTAATCCGTTATCCGATATTACGGCATCCAATAGAGCTCTATCTGCAGCATTCCCTTTGTCTAATGGACCTGTTTTGTCTAGAATTTAATTTTGTGCCAAATTTGAATCCCCACTTGAGTCCTACTTTGCTGTTTGTTCTTTGCCCATACCTGAGCCTGCTGGGGGTGTTCTTTGGAGTTCGTTAAACTCCACACGAGGGATGCCGCATCGCTCCGCCGCAGCCGGTCTCCCCATGCCGCCGCAGCTCCTTTCCACCAGAGCGCGGCCGCAGTAGGGGGGGACAGGGACTACAAGGACCGGGAGCCTTTGCGGCCGGGACCCACCAACGATACATCCGCGCCAGGAGGCGCATAAATTAGAGGAACTCCCCGGTGGAGCAGGGGGTCCTACTTTGCTGTTTGTTCTTTGCCCATACCTCAGCCTGCATTGGATGTTTTTTGGAGTTCGTTAAACTCCACACGAGGGATGCCGCATCGCTCCGCCGCAGCCGGTCTCCCCCTTCCGCCGCAGCTCCTTTCCACCAGAGCGCGGCCGCAGTAGGGGGGTGACAGGGACTACAAGGACCGGGAGCCTTTGCGGCCGGAAGCCGCCAACGATAAGTCCGCGCCAGGAGGCGCATAAATTAGAGGAACTCCCCGGTGGAGCGGGGGTCCTACTTTGCTGTTTGTTCTTTGCCCATACCTGAGTCTGCTGGAGGTGTTCTTTGGGGTTCGTTAAACTCCACACGAGGAACGGCGCATTGCTCCGCTGCAGCCGGTCTCCCCCTGCCGCCGCAGCTCCTTTCCACCAGAGCGCGGCCGCAGTAGGGGGGGGACAGTCACTACAAGGACAGGGAGCCTTTGCGACCGGAAGCCGCCAATGATAAGTCCGCCCCAGGAGGCGCATAAATTTAGAGAAACTTCCCCGCGTCGCGGGATCGCGCGCGCGACTCGCCGGGAGAAGCCTGGGACAAGGGCGGGACCGTTTGTGACCGTTCGTGACTGTACGGGGCTGGGCCACGTTATTAACGTCAAACCAACCGTAAGCATTAACTGTGACTTATTTTGCATTAGATACCATCCTGTCTAGGCCCGAGTAAATGACAACTCAAAATGATATTGGGAGAAAGGGGGGAGTTGGGTGTAGTGTCATGGGAACGCTGGATAATTTCATAATAAGAGCAGCCAGCATGCTCGAAAAAGAAATTGCTCTGACAGAGAGACGACTCTCATTGGAACCATTATATCAGAGACGCTCATCCATGGGGGCAATAGCAAGTTCAAGTACACCAAACCATGAAAGGCTAAAAGCTGGGGAAAACAACCTGGTAATTAATGATGAAGGTTCCCCCACTGCCACGAGAGATATATCTGCTGCGCAGGGTAGTGGCTCTGTTGAAGAACTAGCTGAGTCCAGTGAATCAAATGATGTTACAATAACAGCAGGAAAAGGAGGAAGTAAGAATAAAATAACTTAGAGTGCAAGTATAGCAGTGCAGACCATAACTATTGCAGAATACATCTCGCCAATAGCTACTCAGAAATCTATAGTTCCTGATACTACCACGACAGACCATGTAATTCATGCACTGGAAAAAGCTGAATACGTAGAGGGATTTTTTTCTAAAATGGAACATTTGGTCAAGTCACTCATGCTGCCCCTCCTTGAAAGGGTAAAGGGTATAGGGGAGAGACTAGTAAAACTAGAAGAAGTTTCACAGATAAATAACGAGATGTTGATGAGGTACGCTGAACCAATATTGGCCTTAAATACCATGAAATCAGCCAACTCTTTGAGAAATACAAAGAGTCCAACGCTTGAACCCAGTATAAGTAAGGCTGATACACACATGCAACCGCTCATTGGATCTGTCCCCGGGCATACAGATCCAATAAACAAGCCCACAGTTATACCTGGGGAAGCGAGACAGGAGATAGAAAAAGCCGCACAGACTAGGGACTGGCAATAACCATGGGAAGGCTGGCGATAATGGACTAGATGAGGGTCTTGGGCAAGGACTAACTTGATAGCGCAAGACGAACGAATAAACACCTACGTATCGACTTGCCGCCTGAATCATTTCCATATACTGTGGTTTTAGTAGGGGTACCAGAATTGCAAGAGGGCAAGCTAGAAAGTTACTCAGAGTTAAAGAATAAAGTTAGCTATTGGCTGAATAGGTATAGGCCAATTCCGCCATCCTTACATGGTGAAATCCTCCATGTTCGTAGATTGAGCTGAGTGGGACAGAGACCAAAAGATAAAAAAGGGGACTGTGTCCTAGTAAATTTCAGAGATAGACGGGTGGTAAAACATATCTGTGGATGGAGGTTGGAAAGTCTTGAGAGCAGGATACTTTCAGTAGACCTGAGGTATTTTTACCCACCACCGCCCACAGACCAAAGCAATATGCACATAGAAAGCATGCAGGGAATGTTGTATAGGGATTCTTATAACAATTACTTTAAGGTCCCTACCCATAACCGTTTTGATATCCTCCATGAACAAGAGGGTCTTGAGGGAGTACACTGACGGTGCAAGGAAATCTCTACTCTGACCACCCCTGATCTTTCTCCCATGTGTAGGGGCTCAATGATTGTGAAAAATGATGGAGTAGAATCCTCCCCAACTAAAGTAACAGTTGCTCACACAAAACAAAGTTTGTCCTAGACAGCGGTGCAACATGTAACATCATGTGCGTATCAGAATGTGAAATGATGAAGACAAAGCCCACATTGAGGCGGTCCAGAGTTGAGGTTTTCACCTGGGGGTCACGGAAACCAGTGACAAACATGGGGAAATTTACAGAAGAACTGACGTACAAAGACCAAAGGATCAAAGAAGACATACATGTGCTGAAGGGCGACATCCCAGCACCATGCCTATTGCGTAACATCACAGCTTAGATAATGGGTCTCATGACAACACGTCAGAGAAAAGAAGCATTCTGAAGGAGTTCCCCAAGCTGTTACAGGGACTAGGGAAATTGATAGGACGGCAAATAACGCTACACATTGACGAAACAGTCAGACCAATAGCGCAACACCATCGGAGAGTACCAATACACCTGCAGCCACAAGTAGAGGAAGAACTTGAAGCACTTCTCAGGCAAGATATCATAGAACCAGCAGAAGGACCAACACCATGGGTGTCACCGATCGTGGCCATACCAAAGAAGGACACAACAAAGATAAGAATATGTGTCGACATGAGGATACCAAACAAGGCAATTGAACGTGAAAGACATTCCGGACCACATCTCGATTATATGATCAGCTGTCTAACAGGCACAAGACGGTTTTCAAAACTCGACTTATGCAAGGGATACCACCAGCTAGAAATAGATCCCCAGTCACGATACATCACAACGTTTTCCACGCACCTAGGTCTCTTCAGGTATAAACGGTTGAGTTTTGGAATCTCGTCCGCAGCAGAAATATTTCAGGAAACTATAAGACAGATAATAAGACCAGTGAAAAACAGTCTAAACTACAGTGATGACATTCTAGTTTTTGGAAAATCAGACGAGGAACATGACAAAGCACTGAGGGATGTATGCTCGCACCTAGAGCAGGCAGGTCTGACACTAAATGAGAACAAATGTGAGCTGGAGAGGGACGAACTAGTATTCTTTGGCCACATCTTCTCCAAGAAAGGAATGCGGCCAGATCGCAACAAAGTCAGGACACTGGAAAAGGCGAACGAACCGAGAGACGTGGCAGAAGTCAGGTCATTCCTCAGCCTTGCAAGCTACTGCGCAAGATATATCCAAGACTTTGCCACTGTAAGCGCACCACTGAGGGAGCTAACAAAACAAGGAAAAAGCTTCACCTGGAACGAAGACTGCAGCAAAGCCTTCAAAGAGATTAGAAATGCTGTGATGGCCGTAGAGCACCTGGCATACTTTGACCCGCGGCTATGCACTGAACTGACTGTAGATGCCAGCCCAGTGGGGCTAGGAGCAATATTAGCACAACATCAACCAGGAAAAGACTCCCCAAGACAGGTAGTGGCATATGGAAGCAAAAGCCTATCGGACGTAGAAAAAGGATTCTCCCAGCCGGAAAATGAGAGCTTGGTGGTAGTATGGGCGTGTAAACACTACCACATGTTCATCTACGGAAAGCCATTCACAATCATAAAGGATCACCAAGCACTGATAACGATATATGGAAACCCAAAAGCAAAGATACCACCCAGGATAGAAAGGTGGGGGATAAAACTGATGGACTACAACTTCAAGATAATACACAAGCCCGGGAAGGAACACAATCCCGCGGACTATGTGTCAAGGCACCCCCTACCACAAGCATCCCAAATGACAACTATGGCAGGGGAATATCTAAATTTTGCACTGAAACACAACACACCGGCAACCATAACGATGGAAGAGCTAGAACAAGAGACAAAACAAGACCTCACCATGCAAACAATAATGAGAGTGACCAAGCAGCAAAGGTGGAGGCACGTAAACAGCAACAGCAACTGGGAAGACAGAGTACTGAAGGAAGAGCTGTTAGCATTTAAAAAAATCAGTGAGGAACTATCAGAAAGCGAGAACGGAATAGTGATGAGAGGCACCCGAATAGTAATGCCCAGAACACTGAGAAGAAGGACAGTAGAACTAGCACATGAATCACATCGAGGGATTGTAGCGACAAAAAAAATGCTGCGAGAAAAAATATGGTTCCCGGGACTCGACAACATGGTAGAGGAAGCGGTGATGCACTGTCACATCTGCCAAATAACAGGGCCACCATCAAAACTGGAGCCACTGCAAATGTCCACCCTTCCAAAAGCAGTGTGGACAGAATTGGCAGCAGATTTCTATGGGCCTTTGGAAACAGGAAATTACCTACTGGTAATAATAGATGAATTTTCCAGATTCCCGATAGTGAGACAAGTAGCGTCAACATCAGCAAACGCAACGCTACCAGTTCTGGATGACATTTTCGCAGCATGGGGCTCACCGCAGACACTGAAGACCGACAATGGCCCACCATTTTCTGGGGAAGAATTCAAAAGGTTCATGGAATACCTTGGAATCCACCATCGAAGGATAACGCCTCTGTGGCCACAAGCAAACGGAATGGCCGAACGGTTCATGGGAACAATCAAGAAGGCAATACAGAGAGCAAAGCTAACACAGATCTAGATTGGACAAGCACTATGCCAAGTGCTGAGAGATTATAGGAACACACCTCACAGTATACAGGAAAGTGCCCTGCAGAACTGGTGCTGGGGCGATCAAGCAGAACGAGGTTGCCGCAAGTGAAAGAAGCAGAAAGGGTGGATCAAAAAGACATAGCCGAGAGGGACAAGGAAGCAAAAGCAAAAATGAAGGCGTAAGCTGATCGGAGGAGACATGCAACAGACGCGAAAGTGAAAGAAGGAGACTCTGTGGTAGTTCGACAAAGACAACTACGAAAGTCAGACAGTGTCTTCTCAAAAGACCCATTGACGGTGACAGAAGTGAAGGAGCCAATGATAACGGCATCAGCGGGACAATATCGAATCACCAGAAACAGCTCACACTTCAGAGAACTGAAAACCAAAGAAGAAGAGCTACCGACGCATGGGCTGAAGGAAGACGCCCAAGAGAAAGCAGCACAAGAGGACCTCAGAGAACAACGACCAAGAAGAGAATGCAAGAAGACCAAAAGACTTATCGAAGAGATGTAAAGAGTGGAACGCCGTGGAATATCTCTCTCTCTCTCTCTCTCTCTCTCTCTCTCTCTCTCTCTCTCTCTCTCTCTCTCTCTCTATCTCTCTCTCTCTCTCTCTCTCTCCATAGCTATAAATCTATCAACGGCCATAAGCAACGTAAAGCAAAATGTTTGTTTCGTAACAAGAGGGGAGATGTCGTGCCCTGGGCAAGGGCACTAGGACCCTGGGCAGAGGGCAGAGGCCAAGGGACACTGGACATCACGTCCGGTGTAGGGGAGGGGCCAGGAGTCGACAGGGCAGATCGGAGGTGGACCTCAGGGCAAGAGGTTATAGGACAATGCAGCTGCAACCAAGAGATAATAAAATAAATCCTCTTTAACTATTGCTCTATCGAACAGGCAGGGGCGGATAACCCTGCAGGGCAGCTTAGAGTAGATGATGGAATATATACCCGGAGTGGGTTAGTAGAAGACTTGATCACTTCAACCCATGCGCTAAAAAGTTAATTAATGGTAGTTGAACAATTATGTTCTGGAATATTGCAGGCATAAAATCCAAGCAGACAGATGGAACCTGGTTCAAATTAGCAACTGAATATGATATAGTTAACCTGCAGGAGACATGGTCAAAGGAGGCTTATCATCTTTCCGGGTATAAAACATTTTTTACACCGGCTATAGATTCAGCTTCGGGAAGAGCGAAAGGAGGTTTATGTACCTATATCTCAAACTGTTTGAAATATGATAACATAGAAGTCCCTATTACCAACACATATTACCAAATGGTACAAATTTGCATCAACAAAAAGAAATGCCTACTGATTGTAAATTTCTATAACAACATACCAGTTGAGGTTCGGGAGGGGGTAATGAAACAATTTACTACAGACCTCAAACATATGATCCACTGGAAAAATAAGGTTGTTTTTACAGTCTGGGGTGGGGACTTTAATTGTTTACTATGTAGAATGGGTGAACGTGGGATATGTGGTACTAACCTTGAAAGGCAAACTTGCTTATCACATTTTGACCATACTAGCTGTGGAAATTTGCTTAATAAAACCCTGTTTACATGTGATATGTGCTTTGCAAATAAGGTATTTTAACCAGAGGTGAATTTTTGCCCCACATTTAGTGGGAGAGGATCAATGTCTATAATAGATTTTATTTTGATCTCATCTAGACATGGTAATGAAGTGGCCAACTTCAAAACTTTAGAAATAGCATTGAGTGATCACTGCCCACAAACGTTAGAAGTTGTAAATTCTGATTTTAATTTTGATAAGGGCAACCCAAACAGGGATGCAGTAGAGAATATAGCATTGCAGCGTCAAAATGGTTATGTTCTGAGATGGACAAAAATAATCCCGGATGACTTCCTTGGAAAAATTATTAAGCACTGTAAAACTAGTTTTGATATATGTCTCGATATAAATTCTTTGGATTCCGCGGTTATTGATCATTTCCAAAATATAAACCGTGAGATAAAAAAACAGCTTATTGGTTGACAGTAAAAAACGGAAAAAACAGGACCCTCGATGGTTTGATAAACTCTGTACAATAGCCCATACTAACCTAAAGCAGTCCCTAAAAGATTTACCGCGGGATTATGATTTAATCAAGAAATATCGTAAGGCATATAAAAATGCACAAAAAGAAAGGAAGGAAACCATAAAAAGGGAGGCATGGGAATCCCTGTGTGAGGCATCCCAGAGTAAGGATGTAGCGGCTTTTTGGGAGGCAGTCAATGCACCCCTTTTCGTGGAACAAGGCAAAGCAAGAATTGAGATAGCAATAACAGGACCAGAATGGGTGAAACATTATGAAAATCTGTATCGCATGGTGGGTTCCACGGATGAATCCCTATCAATAGAACGTCAGGATGAGGCGACTACAAAAAGCAATATTTTTGATTTAAATATAACATTAAATGAGGTAATTGTTGGTATTGAGGCCAGTATGGGGGGAACAGCTCCAGGCCCTGATGGGGTTCCTGTCGACATATATAAACACAATATGACTCTATGGGGCCCAATCCTCACTAAACTTTTTAATGCTGCATGTACAGAGGGAATACTATCTTCCTGGTATGAGTCAACCATAATACCAATATATAAAAAGGGGGACAGAGCAAGTTGTGCGTGCTATCGCCCAATATCCCTGCTTGACTCTATAATTAAGAATTTTGGGAGGGTAATCCTGAACAGATTACAGGTTTGGGCTGAGGATCAGTATATATTGAGTGATCTCCAATATGGCTTCAGGCAACATTTAGGGACCATAGAACAGGGTCTTAACTTACACATTCTTTTAGATAAATATGTAAGTGCAAGGAAAAACCACATATATTTAACATTTGTCGACTTGTCGTCTGCATTCGACTGCGTATCGCATAATAAGTTGTGGCTGATCCTAGACAAACTTGACGTGGACATAAATATAATTAACTTCCTGAGAGAATTATACAGGGGAGCATGGGCCACAATAAGATATGGTAGGAACGGGGAACGCACAACACTGTTTAAAATTGCTCGAGGTGGACGACAAGGGTGCTTATTAGCCCCTTTCCTATTTACTATCTACATTAACGATCTGGAAAAGGTCCTACTTGGCGAATGCAGAGATATGCCCTCAGTAGGTAAAAGATCAATCCCTGGGCTATTATGTGCGGATGACGCACTTTTGATGGCCCGAACCCCGTTAGCCATGCAGCAGATAATCACATCTTTTTCAAACTACATGGCTAACTTAGATTTGATGGTTAATGCCTCAAAAACGTACTGCATGAACTGCGGACCAGGGGTACTAAAGAATAAGAAAACCATGTTTCTAAATTCCAAACCCCTGGAATTTACTCAAGCTTTTCCTTACTTGGGCATTTTGTTTACTCAGAACGGTCAATGGAATACAACAATTAAAACTCAGAAAATGTTGTTTGCTAAATTTATTATGGCCGTACAAAATTTTGCACGAAATATTGGGAAAAAACAGATTGTGGAACTTTTACAAATATATAGAGCTACTAGTGTTGCTATAGCAATATATGGCGCTGGTATATGGGGCTATGCCAACGTCAAATCTCTGCAACTAGTAGAAAATTCTTTCATGCGACACCTCCTAACAGTTCCTGAGAGTGTGGCCACATTCAATTGTCATATGGAGCTAGGCCAAGCCTATATAGAGGACATAATTAAAATCCAGTCAGTCTTATTATGGCATAGGGTGTGGGCCATCTAGGAGTTTGTTTTTAACCGAGCAATCTTGAGAGATGCCCTGATTGTTGAAAAAAGCAATAAAATAAGATGGTTGGTGTATGTAAAATCTTTTCTCATGGAGATCGGCCATAGCGATTACTTTGATGATCCTACTGCTATGTCGTATGTAACAAGAAAATAATTAAAATGTCAATGTATGTTACATTTGAAGGACAAAAGGTATTATGTAGAAATGAAGAAAAGCATCGTGATACCGCATCAATTGATCCTGATCACATGTGAAACCCAACCATATCTGAAATTGGAAATGAAAGATTTTGAAAGGTTTTTATTAACTCGTTTTAGAATGAATATTTTATACAGATTTCTTAGTCATCCAAAAATGAATGATTGGACCAAGGAATTAAACAAATGTCCATGTGATGAACTGTCAACACAATCGGATATGCATATTCTACTATTTTGTAAATTTTATATTGCCTAAAGGAAAAGATGGATTATGCCGCTATTAAGGATGATGGGATTTAATCAATGTTGCCTAGCTTTTTTAGCTATACAGAAATTAGATAATGTTTTAACTGTCGCCTTAGTTTCTACCTTTTTTAAAAATGCTTTTAGATTTCTCAAATCAATTCTGAATAATGTGTGATATGATCATGGAGTGTACATGTATCTGTCCTTTTTAATGAAATGTTTTTTATGACTGTATATATTTGTAATTTTTAAATTGTGCTTTTATGGATATTTATGTTCAATATCCGAATAAAGAAAGAATGTAATTGAATCCCCACCAATGAGGTACTGTGAGGCATCTATCTCTGTCAATAAACGGTTCAACTAGAGGAAGAATTATTTTTTGGTCCCTGTCGGAGCGTAGACTGATCCCACACAAATGTAAGCATCTCCAATACGCAAATTAGCAATCTCATAACGTCCATCAGAATCTGACCATATTCTGGAGACCATGACCGGGAGTGACTTACGAATAAGGTTTGCAACACCACATTTGCGAATAGGGCCAGCATCTGTGGATTCACCCTTTCGAATACTACCCCACCCATTCTTTGCATAGTTTATCAGATTCTAGCGTGTTTGGATTTGAGATAAGAAAGCACTTTTTTCCTTTTAATGTAATTGTGCATAGAGGATGGGTGCTCCACATGCTGGAGAAATGTCAATGGGAGAAAATAGTAATACAGTACACAGTGTCCTGTTTGAAGTTAAGAGAATAGGAGATTAAAAGGAAGAAAGAGAAAAGAGGTACCCTGGCTCACCTCAAAAACATCAAAGTTTGAGTATGTAGGCAATCCAGGTGAATAGTATAGTGTAAAAAAAAGGAGAGAGGAGGTGAGGATGTAAGGTGAAGTTAAAATGAAAGGAGAGAGTATTTATGGAACAATACTAGAGGTCCTAAACTGTTGACCACGGGTCTGGGCTCACTGGAGTACCACTGCGGGGGAGGACCCCATGAGACAAAGGAAGTAATTAGTAGGGCAGGTATGTAAAAAAAAAGGGAAATAGATATGTCCCAGAAGGTAATATTGGGAGTGTGCACTAATGATCAGATGAAAAATAAAAACTGAAAATGGTGTGAAGTGAGTTAAGATGAAAGCCTTTGATAACACATTGGTCCGATTTAGAAATACAAGGTAAGATAACATATAGGTGATTAAAGATAAGAATAAAAAATATTAGATACATTACGTATGTCACATTAAGGAAAGAGAGATAATATGTTCATGAGCTAAACTGAAGGAATATATATTATGCACATAAAAGTATGAAGTAATATAGGAAATTGATTAAAAGTGATGAATATAAGTCATTATAGGTGAAACATTAGAAATATAAAATTGAATATTTAAATAAATATAGCATAGTGTGGCTTATAGTAATATAATATAACATTTGATATTAAGAGTAACAGATGAAAGTCTTAAGGAGATAAAACAGTAGAAATGTAAAATAGAAAAATACAATCTACTGGAGCATATTGAAAAAGACTTGAACATCAGTTTCCTGTGGTGTCATGCAATTTGTTCATAGTACTCATGTTAATGAAAAGGACCTTGAAACTTGTCTGAGGCCTACTGTTAACTAACATTATAAATATTACATAGAATAATATAGATTAGGATAACCTACTGTAGCCTAGAGTAATATTATGTAGCATAACATATTGAGAGTAGCAGGCAGAAATAAGGAATACATTATAAATATAGAATTGCATAAATATAATGTAGAGTGATATAATCAACTATGGCATATCGAAAAGGATTTGAACATCATTACATTTCATGCAAGAACATGCAAATTGGTCATAGTAGTTATACTAATGAGGAAGAGCCAGAAACTAGTGTGAGGCCTTCTATTAGCTGTAGCTGCAAGTGGGAACAGAAGATTGATTAGCAAAATTTTAGGCCGCATCCAAGGTGGATTTAAGAGGGGACCTAGATTTTCTCTTTGTGGCTCTTGTGTAAACGGATTGCAGAGCTAAATTTTTGTCTTCTTGAGAACGATTAATTCTTTCCAAGTCTCTGTCACGATGTCTGCAGTTGCTAGGATTTCATCTTCTGTTATCCTGTAACTGTTGAGAGAATTGATTGAATTTGATCTTGTTGCAGATTCTGTACTGCCATGTCTTGGAGTTTCATGCAGTCTAGGAATTTCTGTAGGTCTTCTGGGTCATAAAAATCTTTAGGGTCTCCGGGCCCGATTCACAGAATGAACTTAAGACTAAATCCTAAACTTACTACTATTTGGTATTCACAGAATGCACTTACTACTTTCGGGATTCACAGAGTGAACTTACTACTTTCGGGATTCACAGAATGAACGTACTATTTTCGGTATTCACAGAATAGATTTAAGACTACTAACTTTACGGCCGAACTCGGACCGGAAATTCCGGCCCGGAGGCAGAGTTTCCGGCTTGGGGGCAGAGCTTGCGACCCGGAGGCGGAGCTTGCGGCCCAGAGGTGGAGATTTCAGCCATGGCTAAATCCCCACCTCCGAGCCGGAAGCTCCGCCTCCAAGCTGCGCCTCCAAGCCGGAAACTCTGCCTCCGGGTTGGAAGCTCCGCCCCAAAGCCAGAAACTCCGCCTCCGGGCCGGAATTTCCGGCGGAGTTCAGACGTAAAGTTAGTAGTCTTAAATCTATTCTGTGAATACTGAAAGTAGTAAGTTCATTCTGTGAATTCCGAAAGTAGTAAGTTCACTCTGTGAATCCCGAAAGTAGTAAGTGGATTCTGTGAATACCAAATAGTAGTAAGTTTAGGATTTAGTCTTAAGTTCATTTCTGGCGATGCGAAAACGTGCAGGTTCAAATAGTCCAAATTTGATATCTAGTTGTCGGAGTTGAGGTCGCATGGAGAGAAATGCTTTTCGCCGTTCATTTGTTTCCTTAGAGAAATCTGCTGCCATGTGGATGAAATGAACATCCAACGAAAAGGAGTTTTGCAAACAAGCTGCAGCCAGTAATTTTCTTGTTTGTTCATGTCGGCGGAAACAGGTAATAAGCGGTCTCGGACGTGCTGCAGGGTCTTTACGTGGGAGACTGAATCGGTGAGCTCGTTAGATTTCTAAAGGTGGAGTAAAAGAAAGGCCAGTCAGTTTTGGGAGAAAGTCGCAAAGAAATGCTCTGGTATTTTGGCCTTCGATATTTTCCGGAAACCCAAAGAAGCGGATGTTGTCTCTTCTGCTACGGTCTCGTAAATCAACTATTTTACTACGAAGAAATAGGAGATCTTGGTCTCTACTTTGGAATGAATCAAGGTGATTCTCCATCATCAATATTTGAGAGCCAAGTCCTTCAGCTCTGATATGAAAACCTGCAATGTCTGCCCTAATTGACTTGGTCTCTGCAGCCAAATGTTATGGTGGCATCCATACCTTCCAATCAATGGCTGACCCCAGAAATTTCATGTAGTATGTGTTCCATGGTCTCCACTGGTATGTGTTCAGTGGTAAGAGGTGAAAACTGAGGCAAGCTAGTTGCAGAGGAGGTACCTCCTTTCATGGGCATGGTGTTGAATTGTTTGAGAACTTCTGTAAAGACAGGGCTTATTTACATGTTTCTTAGCAAACATTCGACTTTTGCTTTTGATCAGCACTCTGAGGTAATGCAAAGGTGAGGTTTTGTGGCTTAAAGTGGTTATAAACAGTTGTTTTTATGCCCTTGTGATGGATTTGGTAGACTTGATGTTGACGTAGATGTGATAAAATAGAAGCCCAAAGCGAGAGAAGGCTTTATTGTAGAGATTTGCTAATGGTTCTCTAACTGAATTCATTAAAGTGATATTCTTTCGTTTACATTTGTAAAAGGCTGACCCAAATCACTGTAAAGATTGTTAGTAGCAGACAAATGTGAAGAGAATAAGGAAGTCCTGTTTATAAAAGATAGCTGAGCAGGTAAAGAAGGCCCTGGTAAGGACAGTGCAGCAAGTATCTACACAACCATTATATGCGTGGATTAGTAGTTCGCCACTATCATTGATAGCCTGGTCTCAATTCATCCTGACAGTCAGGTGTATAAATGAAAAAAAGGATTCTTGAGGGAAACCGCCAGGCTTTTAAAGTTTACACACCTCAGAAATAAGTAATGTCAGAAGAATTGTATATAGGCTGAGGAGCAAATGAATTAAATGATTAAGTAAAGCGTTGCTTACCTCTTCCTGAAGTCCCAAGCGCTGGGTTAAATCATGGGTATCAATTAAATAAAAGTGCGGGACTGACTAAGGGGAAGGAGGTAAGTTCAAAGGAAGGAAACTGAGCGAGAGGTCGAGGATATTCCTATCAGGTGCTCACTTGTGGTAAATTAATCGCCGCTGAGAGAGTGCTGTGGAAATGGTGACAATACAAAGCTTCAATTTCCAGAGGGAGTGTAAGAGTGGAAAAGGAAGATTATTAATTTCTTACATCGTTGCTTGCCTCCTCCTGCAGTCCCAAATGTTATATTACATCATGTGCACTGTATGAGGAAAAGTATGGGACTTTCAAAGAAGTGAGGCAAGTTTAAAATTGGCATATGTTGAAGATTTCCCACTTTTAAAACAATGCTGAGGAGAAAGCAGTAGCCTGGGACTCCAATTCCCAAGCTGCGTGTCAACAAGAGTCTCAGCTTCAGAGACAACAGGAGAAGCGGCCTCGGCAGTTACAAGAAGTGCTGTCTTAATAATGACAGGAGGTGCAGTCTCGGCAGAGAGAAGAGGTGTGGCCTTGGCGGTAATGGGAGGCGCAACCTCGGCAATGGCGAAAGGCGCAGCCTGGGCGGTAGCAGAAGGCGCGACCCCGACAATGAGGAGAGGTGCGGTCCAGTCAGCAATAAGAGGGGCGGCCTCAGCAATGGCAAGAGTTGCAGCCTTGAAGTTAGGAGAAGGCACAGCCTCGACAGCAAGAAGAGGTGCAGCTCAGACGATGACAGGAGGCACGGCCTCGGTAGCGCAAGGGGTGCGGCCTTAGTAGTGAGAGGAGGCCTGGCCTTAGCAGACGCGGTACGCGAGGAGTGCGAGACAGATCGAGGCCTCCGCGGACTCCTCGCCAACGCTGAACTCTGGCAATTCTTCACCGCTGTCCACCAGAAAAGCTGGCCAAACTTGCCTGCGTATCTTCAAATTGCATTTGGGGAGAAAAAGAAGCCCTGCAGTGCTGATGCAGGTAAAAGAGATGTTGTCGTCAGGGGTCCATCCCGCGGCCGAGCTCGCACTTCAGACGCTCATCTTCCTGCATGGCCAGACAATGTCCACCATAACTTCAGTCTTGTCCAGTAAATAATTATACATATGTATATAATTTATGTATTTGCTTTTAGATGTGTATTCCATGCAAACTATCATCATGTGCTAATTAAGCTGTCTATAGTTTGCTATAGTTTGATTCCATCAGCAGCGGCCGCTCCTCACGCAGCTCCCTGCCCTACAGGACGCCTGGTATCGTAGCGCTTCACCGCTAGACTGCTATCTGCCACCTCGCCTTTGCTCCCATATTCGCTATTGCCTTGATTATAGCAGCGCTAGATTGCCTGAGTGCCTGCTTTCATTGTCTGTCAATTCGGCATTACCTTGCTCCAGTGGTCGAAGTGGGGAAAAAAAAGTAGGGGAACTGTGGGTGGAGCATCAGGGGCGGGAATAGCCAAAGATTGGATCAGTGGGCGGAGTCAGGGGTGTTGCTAGAAATAGCAAAACATACCATTTTTAGTACATTTAGCATTTCACTGACCAGTTACAGCTTATAACGTTATTTAATTCAAACAATGGATAAACATGTTTGAGGTTTAATTCAGGAAAAAGCAAACACTCATAGGGAATACAGGTTTATGTAAAGCGTGTGAAATATAAGCAGGAACAACATGTTCCCTTAATGCTTTTACTCTCATTGTTCAGAAATCCATGAGTATTTTTTGTCTCAAACATTTAGGACATGAATACAGGGCTCCTCCTGTACACATGTGTTAAGCAGGGCTCAGAAGAGAAAGGGACTGTCAGAAGAATCTAGACTCATGGAAACCCACAAAGGCTCCTTCATATTCATGTCAGCCAGCTTGCTGCTCAATCATAATATTGCAAAAAGAACAACTCATGGACAGAATGCAGAACAATGTCATACATTCACCCCAGTACAGAGATCTGGGCCTAAATCCATCGTTTTTTTGCTCACCATGCCATTCCAGTTTGGACCCAGCCATATGCAAATCAGTCTTGATCCTGCACCCAATGGGACCAGTCCAACCCGAACTGCCAGGCCATATGTATTCAAGTGTCCTTTCATTCGGGAAGGGAACACAAAGCAGTACCCACTGAACTATGCACATAAAATATTGCTCTTTGATATGCATGGTACACGTTCTTTCCAGCAGGCATATTACCCTTCTGCGCTACCTTAGGTGAATAAAACAGCCACTAGACAAACCATGCTCCCATCTCTCTCCAGCAGGTACATTGATCACCAAAGTTATATTGGCACTTGTATTGTTGACCGAAACTTGCTGAATATACAAAGAACTTTGCAGTGTTTTTAAAACTCCTGCACTTGTACAAAACCGCCCCCCCATACTAAACTGGCCCCCTACCCTTCCAGTCGCCCTGGGAAATGCCTGATGCCCCGTCACTTCTCATGCCCCGTCACTGCTCCTGCCCCGTAACTGCTCCTGCCCCGTCACTGCTCCTGCCCCGTCAGTACTCCTGTCCAGTCAGTACTCCTGTCCTGTTTACCGTTCCTGACCCGTGACTGCTCCTGCTCATGCCTAATCACTGCTTCTGTCCAGTCACCTCTCCTGCCCGGTCACCTCTCCTGCCCGGTCACCTCTCATGCCCGGTCGCCTCTCATGCCCGGTCGCCTCTCCTGCTGGTCGCCTCTCCTGCCCTGTCGCCTCTCCTATCCATTCACCGCCCCTGCCACATCACTTCTCCTGCCCCATCACTTATCCTGTCCTGTTCACTGCTCCTATCCGTTCATTGCCCCTATCTGTTCACTGCTCCTGCCCAGTTACCACTCCTGCTCATGCCTAATCACCGCTCCTGCCCCATCACTCCTCCTGCCCCATCACCTCTTCTTTCACGTGGCCTCTCCTGTCCCATCACTGCTCCTGACCCATCACTTCTCCTGCCCTGTCACTTCTCCTGCCCCGTCACTTCTCCTACGCTGTCACTTCTCCTGCCCGTTACTACTTCTGCCCGGTCACCTCTCCTGCCCAATTACCTCTCCTTTTCTGTCGCCTCTTCTGTCCCGTCACTGTTCCTGCCCTGTTCACTCTGTGTACAACATGGACAAATTACACAAGGGGGCAAGTTCCCCAGAGTACTCTGTTTGGGGAAAGCTCCTCTGTCATTACTAACTCTGACCTCATGGCAAACAAGAAAACTCGTTATACCACAAATTCCCTACATGTGCGTCTTCCACAGGACTGCGTTAACACCTAGCGAGCATCATGTTAGAGTTTTTTTTGTAAACTTGAACAATCAGACAATAAGGGCACTTTGTAAACTGTGGTATATTTGGAGGATCTGGACTAGAGGTTTTTACAGAAGACATATTATATCCTAAAAAACGATCGATTTCAATTCCCTGATGATGCAGTATCCTAGAAGGGAAAAGGTCTTCACACCAGGACGCTCAAAGGAGGGGGATTTGTCTCCCAGAACACCATCCCTCAAGCTCCAGATCCACACAAGATCGGCACACCATCGTCAAAGGCAGATGGCGGGCGCATTGCCATTCGAAAGGGGTTAATCGGAAGGACAATGGGCATGCCTGCAGTCTGTGCGAGGTCAGGGAGGGGCTGCTGCAGCCTCTGGAGTTCAACAGGGAAGTGCGAAGCTGAATGAAAAAGTTATTATTAAGTAGGACTATTTTTGCCGTCCCAGGACGATTTTTTGAAAGAAAGAAGTAGGGGAACGGACTGAAATAATTTTTTTAAGTAGGGGCACGCCGTGCCCTTCCGATCACGCCCACTTCTACCACTGCCTTGCTCCCATAATCGCTATTGCCTGCTGAATATCGCAGCGCTAGATTGCCTGTTTGTCTGTTTACGAACTGCTGAGCATAATAATTATACCGTAGCGCTAGATTACCAAAGTGCGCTTGTATAATCGTTTGAACTGTGCTGTGCTGCCTGTAGAAACCATTGTGCTTGACTGTACCGGTGCCACTGCCATTGGAATCGCGTTGTTTATACCCCAATCCGGTTTAGTTTTCGGCTTGCGGCCATTTTGTTGTTGTTGTTGTGCCCCCCTACCCGGATCTCCGCCCCGCTCCCGCCTCCCAGCTGATCCTCCCTCCCACTGATACTGTTAGGCCGCTCTCACGCTTGTTGCGCTGTGACCGCCCTGATTCCATCAGCAGCGGCCGCTCCTCACGCAGCTCCCTGCCCTACAGGACGCCTGGTATCGTAGCGCTTCACCGCTAGACTGCTATCTGCCACCTCGCCTTTGCTCCCATATTCGCTATTGCCTTGATTATAGCAGCGCTAGATTGCCTGAGTGCCTGCTTTCATTGTCTGTCAATTCGGCATTACCTTGCTCCCATAATCGCTATTGCCTGCTGAATATTGCAGCACTAGATTGCCTGTTTGTCTGTTTACGAACTGCTGAGCATAATAATTATACAGTAGCGCTAGATTACCAAAGTGCGCTTGTATAATCGTTTGAACTGTGCTGTGCTGCCTGTAGAAACCATTGTGCTTGACTGTACCGGTGCCACTGCCATTGGAATCGCGTTGTTTATACCCCAATCCGGTTTAATTTTCGGCTTGCGGCCATTTTGTTGTTGTTGTTGTGCCCCCCTACCTGGATCTCCGCCCCGCTCCCGCCTCCCAGCTGATCCTCCCTCGCCCCTCCCCTTCCACTATCCACTTATGACAGATGTCTACGCGTGCAGCGTTCACGTGCAGCGGTCACGCCCCATGCGCGCCGAAGGTGCGCCAAAGGTAAGCCCGTCTGCGCCCGTCCGCGCCTGGACCGCGCCCAGCGCCAGACCCCCTGGCCCCCGTAAAACCCACCCCGCCCGCATAACATATGACGCCGCCACCCTCTTTGCCCTTAACCCCGGACGCACACCACAATGTTGCGAAGCTGCCCCAGGACATACCCATGGACCCTTCGCCTGCCACTCCTGCAAGTTCGCCTGCATCAAGATCCACACCAAATCCACAAACTCCAAAATCAGCTCCGACCCTAACCATCTGAAGTGCATCCTGCTCAACACCCGCTCGGTCCACAGACACGCCACTGAACTCTGGGACCTACTCGACACTGCATCGCCGGACGTCGCCTTCCTTACAGTAACCTGGATGAACGCCTCATCAGCACCCGACTTCGCCATAGCCATCCCGGACGCTTACAAGATCATCCGACAAGACCGCACCAACCAAACAGGAGGAGGCATCGCCATCGTCCATAAGAACAGCATCCGAATCACGACCAGCTCTGACAATAACCTCGCTACCGCAGAACACCTTCACTTCCAGATCCACACCGACCCCAGGACCACACTTAGAGGCACCCTCATCTACAGACCACCAGGAACACGCACACAATTCAACAAAGACATCACTGACTTCATCAGCCCACATGCTCTCTCCTCCGAGAACTACATTCTACTGGGAGACCTCAACTTCCACCTGGAAAAGATAAACAACAGCAACACCACCACCCTTCTGGACAACCTGGCCAATCTCGGACTCAAACAACTTGTTGACACCCCCACCCACCTTGCCGGACACACGCTCGACCCAATCTTCACCTCCAGCAAACACATCTCCCTCGATCACACCACAACTCTCCATTGGACGGACCACAGCTGCGTTCACTTCAGCTACAAAAAGACCTCGACCCACAACCCCCCACAACCTATTCCTCGAAGAAACTGGAACAAAATCACCACCAACCACTTCTTCACATCGCTTAACCTAAACCCTCCTGCCATACCATCGGACCCAAACCAAGCTGCCACCAAACTCACACAATGGATCACCCACAGCGCTGACGAATTAGCACCCCTGAAAAACCACCAGATCAAACAAGGTAGCAAAAAGGCCCCCTGGTTCAACGATGACCTTAAGAAATCCAAGAAGTTATGTCGTACTCTCAAGAAAACCTGGAGAAAAAACCCAACCACTGACAACCTGACCACCTTCAAGGACGCCACCCGCAAACACCACCAATTGATCCGATCCACCAAGAAATCAGCATTCAAGGATCGACTCGACAACAACGCCCACAACAGCAAGGAACTATTCAACATCGTCAAAGAATTTACCAACCCCACCACCGGCACCAACGACATTACTCCTTCCCAAGACCTCTGCGACTCTTTATCCTCCTTCTTCCACAACAAAATCGCCGATATACATAACAGCTTTGAAAACCAATCCGAAGAACAGTCCACTCCACCCACCTCCGAACCAAAACAGCACCCTCACAACCTTTGCGCCTGGAACCCAATCACTACTGAAGACACCATCCGCCTGATGAACTCCATCCACTCAGGATCACCAACCGACCCATGTCCCCACCACATTTTCAACAAAGCAGACTCCATCATCGCACCCCATCTCCGCGATGTCGTCAACTGTTCCTTCAACTCCGCTACCTTCCCAGAAAGCTGGAAACATGCCGAACTCAGCGCCCTTCTGAAGAAACCCACAGCAGACCCCTCCGAACTTAAGAACTACCGCCCCATCTCACTCCTCCCATTCCCTGCCAAAGTCATTGAGAAAGCCGTCAACAGTCAGCTCGCCATCTTCCTTGAATCCAACAATTCCCTCGACCCCTCACAGTCCGGCTTCCGAGCCAAACACAGCACCAAAACCGCCCTCATCGCAGCCACAGACGACATCCGAACGCTACTGGACAACGGAGAAACAGTTGCCCTCATCCTACTTGACCTCTCCGCCGCCTTCGACACAGTTTGTCATAGCACCCTCATACAACGCCTCAGCAATGTCGGAATACAAGGAAAAGCTCTGGACTGGATCATCTCGTTCCTAGCCGGGAGAACCCAGAAAGTCCGCCTCCCCCCATTCAAATCAGAGGCCACCGAAGTCATCTGCGGCGTACCACAAGGATCATCTCTGAGTCCCACCCTCTTCAACGTTTACATGAGTCCCCTCGCATCCATCGCGCGACAACACAACCTCAACATCATCTCCTACGCAGACGACACCCAGCTGATCCTCTCCCTCACCAAAGACCCAAACACCGCCAAAACCAATCTTCTCGAAGGAATGAAAGAAGTAGCCGAATGGATGAGGAACAGCCGTTTAAAACTAAACTCGGACAAAACGGAAGTCCTCATCTTAGGATCATCCCCCTCTGCCTGGGACGACTCATGGTGGCCACCGGCCCTGGGTACAGCACCCATACCTACAGATCACGCACGTAACCTGGGCTTTATCCTAGACTCCTCCCTCTCGATGACCAGACAAGTCAACACCGTCTCATCTTCATGCTTCAACATCCTTCGCATGCTCAAAAAAATCTTCCGTTGGATCCCCACCGAAACAAGAAAGACAGTCACCCACGCACTGGTCACTAGCCGACTGGATTATGGAAATACCCTCTACGCCGGAACCACAGTCAAACTACAGAAAAAACTCCAACGCATCCAAAACGCATCAGCCAGACTCATATTGGACATCCCCCGTCAAGCTCACATTTCCAGTCACCTGAAAGACCTTCACTGGCTCCCCGTCAACAAGAGAATAACGTTCCGTCTCCTCACCCACGCACACAAGGCCCTCTACGACCTAGGTCCCGAATGCCTCAACACACGACTGTCCTTCTACACACCCACCCGCCAACTATGATCATCCAATCAAGCCCTCGCCGCAATTCCACACATCCATAGATCCACCATGGGAGGAAGATCCTTTTCTTACCTAGCGGCCAAAACCTGGAATTCTCTCCCCACCCACCTCTGCCTGACACAGAACCACCTCTCCTTCAGAAAGCAGCTAAAAACCTGGCTATTCGATGAGTAATGCACACACCCTCCCCCAAGCGCCTTGAGACCCTCTGGGTGAGTAGTGCGCTATATAAATTCCTGAACTTGAACTTGAACTCTAACCCACCCCCAAGAGGGTTGTTTGTCTATTTGCCCATTCAGCATTCACTGTGATCTTCTGTACCGCATTTCCCTTTTCGATAATACAGTTTAATGCAAATATGATACAGATATTAGCCAAGCAATAAAAAAATAAAAAGAATAACGAAAATCTGTTGCGGCTGGGTCATGATATATAGGAAAGGTAGTCTGTCTTCTCTTCTATACTGTAATATGCCTGTCGCCTTCCCTTTCCAATTCCATGTGGGGTGATCGACGAGGTCTCTCATGTCTCTAGCACCCTGTGCTCCCTATGGAATCTTTCATGTTCATGACAGTATTTAATTCATTGTGAGTCCGAAGTACGGAATGTTTGATAATCAGCGTCTAAGTCTTGCTAATCTGCCACCTGTGGGGAGTTATTTTCGGCCTCCCTGTCCGTGTATTTTATTTCCACTAGTATTGCATCCCAATGTTGTGCAATGGGATATTTACGCAGACCTATTTCCTCCATATGCAATGATGTGCTCTTTGCCTTAGTCCACACTGCAAGTGAGACTTTCCAGCTATGAAAGCAGGGCGGTGGTTCAGTGTGCTTCCATCATTTCGTGATCAGTCTTTTGGCTACTATGAGGCCAAAATCAATATACCTTGCTGTGACTTATTCCTTCCTTGATCTGGGGTAAAAGCTTAGTATACATTCTTCCCATTTCTGTAGAGGTGGTCATCCGGTATACTTCGCTAGTGCTGCTGTAATTGCCTGCCAATATGTGTTCAGGGAGGCTCATGACCACAGCATATAAAGGAAGTCTGCATTTATCTGTAGGCAATGGGGGCATGCCAAAGTGGTTGTGTTAAAATATTTGTTCAATTTGTCTGGCGAGAGGTATGCCCTATGCATGATATATGTTTGTATAAGTGAGAATTTAGAGTTTCTCTGTATGCATGTGGGGTTAACTAATATCATATGCCATTGGCGGTCTGTCCATGGGCTTCCCGTGTCCTCTTCCCACTTTAAACGCAGAGCCCACATAGGTTGTGTTGTGTGAGTTAGTAGTGCCTCCGCTAACCAGTGTACTATGTGTGACCCATTGCCCATCACATGCAAATATTGTATAAAGAGATGTATCTTTGGCTCCGCGTTTATGTCTCCCCAGGCCGTTGAAAGGGATCTCGTGATGGAATTGTGTAACAAGAATTGGCCTGCTGGTAGGTCGTTTTCCTCCGCTAAGGTCTAAAATAGTATCAAATTTCCTTCAGCATACAGGTCTCCCAGTGTATGTAGCTCAGCTACATGCCAATGTGTAAGCACCCCCTGTTGGTGCCCATCCTGCCTCTGGCAGTCCCCAAAAGTGGTAGCAAGGGGGCATAAGGCACCATATTTCTGGAAAGATATAAGCTTCTCCTATAGCAGCAATGGGCTAATACAAGACAAGCCTGTGGGAGGGTTTGCAGGACGGGCAATCGGGTGAAAAAGATGGTATATCTGAGATTGGGACCATGGTGGCTTCATTGAGGCTGTGTGTTCTAGGTAGAGGTGGGCAGAATTTGCGTAATCCCGTTACGCAAATCTCTGCGAAACGGTAAAAAATCTCCGCGAACACGCAGAAATTCCACGAACAAGCGGAATTGATTGTTCGCGATGCTTTTTTCCTGTTCAAAATTGCTGTTTGCGAGCTCGGGGGAAATATCTCGCAAACACGCACTTTGAGAACACAAACAAGCAAAAATTTCGCGAAGTCGTGGAATGCAGAATTTTGGCCAATTTTGCGTTCTCCGCGGAACGCAAAATTACACAAATTCCGCAAATTCCGCGAGCGGAAAGGAATTTACTGCCCAAGCCTACTTCTAGGCCATATCAAGTGAACCACTTTGTCACCCACTACAGTTGTGCTGCCAGATAATATAATTCCAAGATGGATATTGCTAGGCCTCCCCTGCCATTGGGCGCATGGAGTTTTCAAAATGCTATCCTGGAACGACCTGAGTACCGAATATGTGCTAGAACCATCTGCTCAAGCTCATGAAGTATTTTGGCTGGAACATAAACCGCAAGATTGGAAAAATAATATAATAATTTGGGCAGAACTACCATCTTGATCAAAGCTACTTTACCCAACATGTTCAATGGAAGTGACTTCCAGAACTTGATCTGTGCTCGTATAGCAGTCACGGCCCTGGTCAGGTTCCCCTCCATTATGTCAGTGGGGTCCCAATATATGAATATGCCCAGGTACCAGAAAGTGGACGGCTGCCAGTGGAGGAGCGAGTTTTATATGCGGAACTTCGGATCGTGTGGTCTCTTCCCAGAAGGGGTACAGACATGACTTTGACCAGTTTACCTTAATTCCCCACACCCTCTGGAAATTCTCAAGGGTATCTGCTATGAAGCTGGTATGTTATGCAGATATTTCAGGTATATTAGTAGATCATCTGCATAAAGAGAGACAGCATGTAGACCATCTCCCAGCCAGATACCCCAGTCTGCACCCTCCCTGTGGAGCCATGTTGCCAATGGCTCCATTGGAAGTGAGAAGAGGAGCAGCAACAGAGGACAATCCTGCCTAGTACCTCTATTGATCTTTATGTTTTCTGATATTAACTGTCCTGTCCGGACTCTGACGGAACGTTGTATGTAGAGTAATCTGATCATGTGGAGAAATTAGTTTCCTAAACCGTACCCACGCAGCACCTCAAATAGATATGGCCATTCTAGGAAATCAAAGGCCTTTTCTAAATCTAACATCAGGCAGCCTGAATGAGGTCAGGCGTCTGTAGCATATTTCTGAACCCTGAAGAGTCTACGGATGTTAAGTGCCGTACTTCTAGTAGGGATGAACCCATTTTGGACCATATGCACTAAAGACCGTACCACTGGAGCCAATCTTGGGGCTATTATGAACGCCAGGATCTTGTAATCTGTGTTAAGTAACACCAGTGGTCTGTATGACTCTATCATTAATGGGTCTCTGCCTGGCTTGCGAAGAGAAATCAACAGTGCTTCATTTTGTGTGGCTGAGAGCGTAGAGTCGGTTAACAAGACACCATATGTTTTCTTAAGTTGGAGGTGCCAGAGATTCTGCGTAAACCTTATAAAACTCTGCCGGCAGGCCATCCGGTCCAGGTGTTTTACCGGTTGCTAGTGCACGTATGCTTGTTCTTATTTCATCTAGGAGAATAGGGTCATCTAACTCCAGCCTTTGTTCGGGTGTGATCTGTGGTAGATTAATGTCTACTAGGTACCCTTGAATGTCTTCGGGTGTAGCTAAGATGGAGGACTTATAAAGTGCAGTATAATAAGTCGTGAATTCCCGATGTATCTCCCTCTGTGAAGGAAGCGGTATCTTCTGTCCGGATCAACCATGCTAGGGGTCTGCCAGCCTTTTCTCCGGAGTGATGCGCGCGTGCAGAATGTGCTGTGTAGTTAAGGCAGCAAAGCCTTTCCAACAGTCGGGCATATGCCTCCTTGCTGTCAGCTAGTCGCTTGGTCAAGCCTTCGATTGCATCTTTCTCATGTGCTGTCAGTGTCTTCTCTAGGGCAATAAGTTCTGTTTCTATTTGCTTGCGAATGCCAGCCTGCACAACAATGCAGGGTCCTCTAATAACTGTTTTGAAAGCGTCCCATTCTATCAATGGAGACAATGTGGAGTCTGAATTTACCTCCCGATATGTCACATCCAATAATGTGTCCGACTGTAGCTGCCATCTCGGAATTGGTGATGCGTCTATGTTCCAATCTAATTGTAGTGTGTGTGGGTTATGTTCTGAATGGGTTCTCCCCAGATATTGGGGTTCCATGATCACTTGTAGGAGTTCCTCAGAAACTAATATCCGATCAATTCGGACGTGTAACCCATGTGCCCCAGAGAAGAATTAATATATCTTGTCATGCGGGTTCCTGTGGCTCTATGCACCTGCTAGGTGCCACTGTGAGACCCAACCATTTAGTGCTCTCAGGGCGGCAGCTGTAGGCACGCCTAGAAGAGGGGAAAGGAGCGATAAAGGGTTACATCTAAAACACTGTTATAGTCACCTCCCAGGATCATGAGAATTCCGTGCCAGGCAGCTAACTTCTTCGAAAGAATATCTAGGAATAAGGCCTGCTCGGTATTAGGTGCGTAGATCAATGCAATAAATGATAGGTTGGCCATCTAGTCTAATCCGTATTCAAACATATCTGCCCTCAGTGTCGGTCAATGTTTCCTCTATGTGAAAAGGAGTGCCTGTTCAGACCCAAATTAGTGCGCCCCTGGCATACGCTGAATAACTCGTGGCATGTAGCTGCCCCCTCCATCTCCTCTGTAGGTTCCTGATCTCGAACCCTCCTAGATGTGTCTTCTGTAGAAGGGCAATCTGACTGTGGTGTCTCTTGAGATATGAATAAATTAGGTATCTACGGGAGGGGCTATGTATAACTCTCACCGACCACGTACATATTTTAATTGCCGCCATGATACTGTTATGTGAGCAAATGTGTGGGGTGCACAGGGCCCAGAGATCTTATCATTGGGAGGGAAGTAAATCCTAGATAGAGACTGTTGCTGGTCTACCTTGTATACAGTGAAATAATTATGTCGACCCAGAGCGCAATGAATGGCATAACTAAAACATACAATGCCAAAAGTGCGAAAAGGCAACTAGCAATCATCCAAACTATAGAAAAAACAAATGACATTCCGTCAAAGACAAGGGGGGTTGCTGGACAGGCGTAATACGGTTGTAATGTAAAGAACACAGGTTCATAGTACCCATTATTGTCCCAGTATTGAATGCATATACCAGGGCCACGCACTTCTACGTGTGGGACGGTCTGTATGCATAGCTATACATCTGTCTGTGGAAACGCATAGTGCTTTAAGTCCCATCCTTTCAACACCCACCTCTTGCAACTTGTAACGGTACATATGAGTAAACATTTCGGAGCATTGTTACACAACAGTTACAGACTAGACTATTTGTACTTGTGTGGACATTGGCTCATTGTGAACGGTGCGTTCATTAAGTACTGTGTTAGAAACTAGATTACATCGTCAGCAGTTTGTAGGGTGATCTCTGGGAGGTTTTCTGAGTCTTGTGAATTAAGGGTCTTGTCTGATAGTTCCCTATCGCTGTCTCTCTCCTGTATGCTGGATTCAGATGATACCTCGCCTTGTGTCCCTCCGATTTCCGCCGCCGCCTGAAGAGCGCTAAGCTGATCCTGCTTCATCTGTTCAACATTGAGCCCAAGGTTTTGCGACATGAGGGTTTTGATGTGTCTCCTCTCTCTCCTATTCTTTCCGAGTTGGCTAATGGAATGTGTTTCCTTTGTTCCAGTCGATACTGAGGCGCTTCCTGTAGATTCCTATGTGTCCAACCACTCGCCTGCTGCTTCAGGAGAATTTAAGAAGTGCGATTTACCTTGTGCTATCACCCATAGTCGAGCTGGGACTAACAAGGAGTATTTTTGATCTTGCAGCCAGAGCCGACGTTTCACAGCCATAAAGGAGTATCTTTGTTTTTAAACCACTGCCGTGAAAGCTGGGAAAAACATAACAGCATTGTTACCCACTTGCACTTTTTGCAATTTTCTAGTTTCTTGGAGGATGGTGTCTCTGTCCCTGTAATTTAACACACGGAAAAAGAGTGGTCTTGGGTTGGCTCCCGGTGGAGGAGGCTTTGCTGTCGCCCTATGAGCTCGCTCAACAACATAGTGGGGAGAAAGTGCTTCTGTCTGTATCAGAACACGGAGACAGGACTCAACATATGCTACCTTCCTTCATCTCCCTCTGGAAGGCCTACTACGCGCACAATGTTTCACCTTGACTGTCCTTTGGCATCTTCGGCACGATTTTCCAGGAAGTCAACATGGGTATCTAGGTCTTTAATGTGCTTGTCCATAGTCACCGTTTGTGGAAGAATCTCTGCCACTGCGGCTTCCGTCATTGATGTCCTATCCGCAAGTTTGCGGTTGTCTGAGTGTAGTAGGTTCAAATCAATTGCCACCTTATCAATTTTGCCTTCTAAAGTGGTGCAAGTTTGGTCCATAGATTTTTTCATCCTCTCTACTGCTGTCTGGACTGCGTCCAGCTTGGCAGTCATTTGTTCTGTTGGCCCCTCTCCGGCCATCTTGTCTGTCTGTCTGTGCGTGGGTTAAGGGGGGCTGAACAGAGTGGCCCCAGTGCATGTCTGTGGTCATCCTCTTTGTAACAAAGGGTCACTACGAGAGCCCCTAACAATAGCTATCTGGGTGCTTTAGCAGTGTGGTAGCTGGGGGGGGCTGTTTCTGAATCTTACTGGTCCAGGCGGGTGGTGTGCTGTGTCATATGCCCAAACACAGCTTTAGTTAGATTTATATTTGGTTGCAATTACTGCCCCCCAAATCTCACAGAGCTGTGCATGCCTTGTACGAACATCAGCTTATGTGCAGCTTGAGGTCCATCAGAGAATGTGCATTATGGATCCTGTGCAGTCACGTTTGAGTTCTAGAAGCCTCTTAAGGCGGAAGCCACGATGTCAGCAGCCTCAGTCCGGCTCATAGGCATTCGTCGTTGGCCCCAGAAGTGCGCGCTTTCTTCCTGTTCTCAGCCCTCTGATGTCATGTAGTAAAAGTGAGGAGTTCTGTCGAATTCTGCCCCTGTCCCTGAAAAAACTCTTGCCTGAGGCGACACCAAGTCTAGCGGGTTTGCAGTGGTGCTTCTGGAGTTCCTGCACGTGGCAAAGGTATCTAATGGTCCAGCGAGGCTATGGGCCTGTCTCATCAGCGCTGGGTGGATTTCCGATCTAGCGTTTTTCCCTGCGTTCAGGACACCTGTTACTGTGTGTGTGTGTTTGGCAAGCCGCAGTCCTCTCGGTGCAAGTGCGGGTCAGAAGGGGCTTCAATGGCGGCGCGCGCGCTGAGGGCTTTACTATTTCGCTGCCTTCTAGGAGTGTCTCATCCCCGGCACTGCACTGGATTTGCAGCCAGGCTGCCTTCACTTCCTCCTAGGCTCGTCTGTCTCCTCACGGCTCCGGGCACAGTGCGCGATGATCCTGGCTCTTGAAAATCGTCTACACACTCCGGATCTGACCAAGGGCGGGTAAATTCAATTGGTGACCCCGGCAGTGAGGTATATCGGATGCATTTGGCGGATGTCGGGTTTTCAGGGTCAGAGCTCTAACAGAGCACGTCTGACACCATTGCCTACTTGGCCATGCCCCACCTTTATGTGATTCATAAAGCCAACAATTGCTAAGTGTAGCACTCAAAGGTCCCACCTCTGTTTATGTTCGTTATGAACCTTTGTGTAGTAATGGATGTGGGTCTGCCCAGGAGAGTGACAGAGGAGTAGTCAGGCAGGGAAATGCAATGCAAATGTGGTGGAGACCCACAAAGTCATGGGCATTGACAAATATATATATATATATATATATATATATTATTTTTTTTTGCTTTTCAAATACCTTTATTGACAAAATTGCATAGACAAAATAAATTTTCATCAGATCAGGACACCGCACACAGTGATACATGTGTGGATTGCAAAGAGGGTCAGTGAAACAATTCAGCATTGGGCAACAATTTGCAGAGACACCACAGCAGACACCGTTGGACAATAAACAGTTGATGGAGTGAGTCAAACCACTGCGACTGGAGGGGGGTGAAGGCAGGGAGGGGGGTGTCTACTGACCTACATCGGCGGCCGCTGTGGGCAGATTGTCGGCGGGGGGCGCAGAGGACGCAGTTTGGCACAGGGGTGAACGAGTATGAAGGTATGTCACAAGGGGCCCCCATATGTCAAGGGGCCGAGACCCCGCAGGTATAAGGTCCCAAAATTCAGATAAAAGGGTCTGGCATTGCGATGCATCCTCAAGCCATTGGGCGAACTTAGGCGTGGGTCTGTGACCCCCAACACAAGGACACCCTACGTCACCCCAGGACAAGCAGCATAGCAAACAAGCGGCAGGAGGCGTCTGGGCAATACTTAACAAAGCCTAGGAGGCAGAGCGGGGAGTCGAGATGAACCGGAGAGGAGGTGATCCCGGAAATTGCAGTGCAGACCTCCCACTAGTAGTCGGAGACCTTAGGGCATAACCAGGCTAGATGAGAGAAGTCTGCAGCCTGGGCAGAACAGCTCAGGCATCTGTCACTGGGAATGAGTCCCAATTTGTGTAGCTGAACGAAGTGCGATAAAGCCTGTGTAGGTATTTGAAGTGTATACAACGCAGGCGATAGTTTGGAGATAAGCGCTTCGTTTGGTTGCAACAGTAAAGCCAATCGGCCTGAGAGATGTCCACAACGAGGTCCTCGCCCCACGGCACACGAGCGCGGTCAGTGGAGATGGAGGTGGCCGCCAGCGTGAGGGGGTACAGCTTGGTAACCAATTTCCGAGGAGTAGGGGACGAATATAGGACAACGAGTAGTCATCGAAGGAGGAGGTAGGGGGAACGTAGGATGCAATTCCCGGCAAATCGCCCGCAACTGATAGAAAAGCATCCATGGGACCAGGAGTAGCAGGGAGAGAATACAACGTGTTCCAAGGGTAGAGGTCCGCCAGTGTTGCCAGCCCCAAACGGGTGGCATGTTTTGCCATGCCAGAGGGCTGAAGAGGAGGGAAGAAAGGATGGCGAACAATAGGAGCTAGCCGAGAGCATCGGGGCATTGGACATATGGAGTAGTCCCTCCCAGGCCCAGCGCATGGTCTCGACCATATCTATTTCAGTGCGTGGGAGTTTGGCTGAGGCAAACAGGGCAGTGGCTTGTGGCCAAGGGGCTGCGAGATCAGCTTCTACCGCCATGGGCGGCTGGAAAGGAGTGGGGTGAACCCAGAAGTTAAAGAAACTGGCCTGAGCACACAGAGCATACAGCTTAAAGTTAGGGGCGCCCATGCCACCACAAGACATAGGGAGGGTGAGGGTGTCGTACGCAATCCTGGGTTGCCTACCAGCCCAGATAAGAGAGATGATCAGTGAGCAGATCCTGCGAAAAAAGTGGGCAGTTAGGGAAAGAGGCATATTCAAGAAAAGATAAAGGAATTTCAGGAGGACCACGATCTTGGCGATGGCTATGCGGCCCGCCAAGGACAAAGAAAGTCGATTCCATAGTGGTATTTTGGCTTCGAGCCCGTCCACTGCACGGCCCAAGTTAGCCCTCCAAAGGTCATCTACGTCCCTGCTTAACCAGATACCTAGATAGCGAGTGGGACCAGATACCCAAACAAAAGGGTAGTCCAGGGCGAAAGGAGTAGTGGCGTCAGTAAGAGGAAAAAAGACCGACTTACTCCAGTTCACATGGATACCAAACCGTATGATCTCTCGTACCAGGGGGCAAAGATTTTCTTGGGGGTGGCGGACATATAACGTGATATCATACGCGTACATGGAGACCAAGAGAGTGAGGCCGCAAAGCCAATGCCCATCTGGGTGTGGTGTTGCTGAAGTCTAGCCGCTAGGGGCTCCATTGCGATGGCGAAAAGCATAGGGGAGCGCAGGCAGCCCTGGTAGGTGCCTCGCCCAGTTGGGATGGGATCGGAGATTTGTCCATTAACTCAAAGGCGGGCAGTGGGAAGAGTATAAAGGAGTAATATTTTGCAAATAAAGTTATTGCTGGGGCCAAGACGTCGGAGGAGAAAGAATAAGAAGGGCCACTCCAGGGTATCAAAGGCCTTGGTGGCGTCGAGAAGAGCAGCCACTGCGGGGAGGGTGGGGTTGATCTGATGCAGGACGGAAAAAATGGTCCGAAGATTGTGTGAAGTAGCATGTCCGGGAATGAAGCCGGACTGATCAGGGTGGGCAATGAGTGGCATAAGTAGGAGAAGGCGCGAGGCGATGAGCTTTGCAAAAATGTTGGTGTCTGTATTAGTAAGGTATAGTGGGCGGTAGGAGTCCCAACATTCAGGGGGTTTGACCGGCTTGAGGAGAAGCGTTATCATGGCCTCACGGAGCGATGGTGGGAAGAGGTCGCTTTTAAATGAGTCATTATACATGGCAGCCAGATGAGGCACCAAAAGTGAAGCGAAGGTCTTATAAAACGAAACGGGAAGACCGTCCAATCCAGGGGCCTTGTCGCCAGGTATACTATTGATGGCTGCCAACATTTCTTCGTTAGAAAAGGGCTCGTCTAGAAATCTGTGATGATAGTTTGAGCCATAAAAGATCAAGGGTGTTGAAATAGTGATTAAAGACCTCACGTGAGGGGGTAACGCCTGCAGTGTATAGCTGTGTGTTGTACTCCACAAAACTAGCCTTAATTCCCTCACGGGAGGTAGTGCAGGTAGGGCCGCCGTCCTGAAGTGCCGTGATATATGAAGCAGCTCGAGGGGGGCGGAGGAGGTAGGCCAGGGTTTTACCGGGCCGGTCGACCTCACCAGACCGGCGAACATGGGCCTCTCGGCCGAGGAAAGAGAGCTCTCTAGCTACCTCCTCTGCAAATTCCAAATGTTTTTCTCAAAGCCGAGCAAGAGTAGCAGAGCTGGCGTGGAGAACATGGGCAGAGTCCAGAGATTTGATTTCCGACTCTAATTTATCCAGAGTGTTATGAATAGAGCACAAGACCCCAGACTGTTTTGAGAAGCATTCGCCCCGGATCACAACCTTAAAACCTTCCCAAAGCGTGGAGGGAGAGTCCACAGAACTGACATTAAGCTCAAAGTAGTTAGTGATGACGGTCTGAATTTCTTCACAAAAAGCAGTCACAGAGCGCGTTCGGGAGGGGGCCGCCAAGTGAAGGCCCACCACGGGGAGTGGGGAAAACGAAGATTAAGCTGTACCTGGGCGTGATCTGAGAGTGTGCACCCCATATGATCAACGGAGATAAGCCAGGAGAGGAAATCAGGGGATGTGATCCAAAGATCCAGATGGGACCAACAGCCTCGGGTACCAGTAACGCAAGTGCCCTCGCGGGCATCAGGCCGCAAGTGACGCCAGGCATCATATAGGGAGTTGTCGGTGAGTATGGAATTAAGAAGAACCGTGGTACATGGGTGGGAGGCATGAGGGCTGAACCGGTCCAAGGCAGTGGAGAGTGTCACATGAAAATCACCCGCCCGCAGGAGTGTGGCAGGACGTAGGGACGAGATGAGGTGCCATATATGCGCAAAGAAATCAGGGTCATCCGTGTTGGGGCCGTACACTGCAGCAATCATTAAGGGTTGGGACTGCAAGGAGCCATTGAGGATAACACAGCGCCCTTCAGGGTCAGTGAGTACTTGGGTCGTTTGCCAAGGGAGACCCTTATGTATCAAAATAGACACCCCCTGGAAATAATTAGAATAGAAAGAAGAGTGTGATTCTCCCCAGTGTCGGGAATGAAGTCTTGCGGAAGTCACAGGTAACAGATGGGTTTCTTGTAATAGACAAATGTCCACATTGTGCCGTAGTAGGTGAGCGTGAATAAGTCGAGCCTTACGGTTGTCATTTAGACAGCAGATATTCCATGTCCAAAAGATAGTGTCAGTCATGCCGTATAGGTATAGGGGAGAGCGGAGAGCTGCTTGGTGAAGGCGGTCAGGAGCTGAGGAAGAGGGAGCTTGGCGTACAATCCAACAAAGAACAGAGTGAACAGTGAAGCAGTGTGGGGTGTGCAACGATGCTAGTTCGTGCCAATCGGTGCAAATAGCTGAGCAAGGGGGAGGGAGCATTCACAACCGGGTGAAAAGTGGGATGTGGTATCGGACCCAGCTGCATGACCCTAGGGGTAATAGCCATGTGATGCACCAAGGCAGCACGGTATATATGTGTAGCGGTGATGTGATGCAAACAAGATGTAAACAAGATATACAAATACGTAAACAGCGTCGCCTCAGAAGGAGACTGAACATCCAAAAGAGCCCCCCACCCAAACATACCCCCAAAACGCAACATAAAACGTGCAAGGATAAGACAAAAGGAGTACAATCCAAAAGAGGAGCGCCTCAAAAGGATTACCTACCCTCCCACCTCCCATACCAACCCCCAAATAGGTTGGGCAACCACCCTCAGCCACCCCGGGGACCCACAACTTGGAGAGGGGAGAGCAATAGCAAAGGTGGGAATCATCCCATGGGGGCATGGCGTCGCTCAGTGGGAGACCCTGTCCTATAAGGCATGGTGGCCAAGCCAACAAAGAAGCAGACTTAATAGTACATCGTAATCTAGCAAAGAAGAGCAATTGAGTCCGGCCAACAGGCATAACAGCAGGGGGCAAATAGTCAAAACGCCTATAAGGCACTGCGCAAACCTGTCAAGTAAAAAACAAGCAGACATAGAGAGTAAAATAAATTACCAAGAACAAGTAAGAACTTCTCAGTCATTATCGCTTAGATTAGCTGCATCAGAGTCCTGAGAATTTGCTGGGATAGAACACTGGGTGCGGTCCAATTTCTTGGCGAAGGCCAGGGCGCCCTTGGGATCCGGAAAGACCAGAGTTTTGGAACCTTGCCTGACGCGCAGCCTGGCCGGATAAGCAAGGTAGTAGGAAATCTCATGTTTTTGTAATATGCGTTTTGCAGGCAGGAACTCACGGTGGGCAGCCTGTACCACCGGTGTGTAGTTGAAGTAGAAGATAAAGCGTTACCCTGATGCCGGATTTCACATTTCTCCCCCTGCCTTCACCGCTCCGCTGTGGTCTTCTAGCTACACCAGGGGTACTGCGTCGCAGTCCCGGAAATTTAGGATTTTGGAAATGATGGGACGAGCTGGTAGACCTAGGGCAGGACGGGGACCACGGGAGCAGTGCGCTCTTTCCACAGTGAAGACCGGGGAGGGTATATCACCAAACAGATCGTGCACCAGTTGCTCCACGTAGTCCTCCATCCGTGAGATGTTGGTAGACTCTGGCACCCCTGTGATGCGGAGGTTACTCCTGTGGGAGCGTGCCTCCAAATCTTAGTTCTTGGAGCGTATGAGATGGAGGATTTTGTCCATGTGGAAGAGTTTTTGGCGGTCTTGAGTGGCAGCATCCTCCGTGTTGGAGACTCTTGACTTGACATGCAGCAGGCGGTTGTCGTGGGAGTCCACATGGGACTTGGCCATGTCCAGGCGGAAGGATAGCTGATCCAGTGGAGATCCCAGGTACCACGGATTTCACCTCCAACATGATGGCTTTGTGGGCATCTTCATGTGACGCTGCCATCTCCGTGGGGGCAGGCTGGTCGCCTCCGTCGACACCAGCACCCCCCTGGCGCATCTGCCGACGCTGGTCAAATGTAAGCCTGGGTTGTTTGGGTCAGCTTTACCCATGGGGGCCGCCAGATATGAAGAGCGCACACGTGGAGCTCGGCAGGGGGGGGAGGTGGCAACGCCGGGTCCTTGTGCGGCCGGGTTGAGTGATCTGATGGTACGGGAAGCAAAGAGGAAGAGGAGTCCACAAATCATCTGTCCGGAGGGATCTTCAGCCAGACCCATGACCCACAGCAGCAGGTGAGCAAAGGTGCTGTGACACCGCGTTGGAATGGGGCTGCAACAGGGTCCTTCAACCCCACACTGGTGATCTAGATGGGGAGTACGACTGGGGGAGACCAGGGCAGTGGGGATGAGAGGAGGGTGCACGGCTCACCCCTCCAGAGGACACACCCAACAGGCACGAGGCCTGAGCTATGTGAGCATTAAGGATAGTGGGGAGCAGGGCCTTGTGGTTGGTGTTCGTGCCCCCAGCCTCACCATGGTACCCCCAACAGTCCGTGCACTCACCCCTGGTGTAGCTAGAAGACCACAGCGGAGCGGTGAAGGCAGGTGGGGCCCAGGCAGGCACAAGCAGAGAAAGTGGAGCCCACAGGCTGCTGCTAGTAGAGGCCAGAAGGAGCAGGCCAGACCAGGCCGGACGTAGATCACGGGATTCCCTTACACAGAGCAGGCATCAGCCGGTGCCCGCCACAGCAGGAAGGGTGGCGACGGGCGGCTGGCCAACACGCCAGCCTCAGGAAAGAGCCGCCGGGAGGCAGGAGAGCACAGCAGAAGAGGTGGCAGCCCACAGCAGGGGGGCATGGGAGGCCTCTGTAGTTGCAGGAGAGCCGGAGGGCCACAACAGAAGGAGCAGGGAGGCGCAGACTGATGAGGAGATGGTGGTGTGCAGCTGTGATAGGTAACCTGCAGACGAGCCCAGAGCAGCATGGCCCCCGACCATAGGGCCTACTAGTAGGCCGCCGAACTAGCAGCCAGGCAGAGCAGAGGCAGGGAGGCCGCACACGCAGCAGCCGCAGGGCGGCACATCCCGAAGCCAGGAGTCCGCGGGAGAAGAGGGAGCAGCCCACAGCGGGGAGTTGCGGGGTGCGCCGCCCGCTTCACCCAGCCCATTGGTAGTCGGCCTCCACAGCGGGCGCCTAAGTGCTGAGTAAGGCGCCCGCCCATGAGTAGGCCTGGCTGGGAAGCACGACACGCGTGCCCTCGAGCCCGCCACAGATAGCCCCCCCACCCATTAGACTCACTGGCAAGATGTCAGAAGCGGCGGTGTGGTGTGCAGGGATAGACAGCCTCCAGGCGGCCCTAGGAAAGCGGCACCGGCTGAATCAGGCGGAGCAGTCAGGGCCCAGGCCGGGAGCTCAGGCATCTCAGGATCAGGCACCACAGCTCGCAGGGCCACGGGAGACGTGACAATTTGTGTCCCAGAAGGAGGAGATAGGCGATGGCGGGGTTCCGGACGTCGATGGGTGGTAAGTCTGCAGAATATTTGCGGATTAAAGGCTTGGCCGGCAGAGCCCACTCAAGGTGCGGCCATCTAGCCACGCCACACCCGACAAATATTTCTAATGGTTATTCCACATGTATCTGCACTTCTGAACTCACACCTTAGTAATTTAGACATAAAGGGGGCTGAAAGTGTTCCAATGTGCATTACTACTCCCCATTTTCATAGGAAATTGTCTTGTGGAAAAAGGAAACATGTTAATTAATAATAGCATTTTACTAATTTCCTAACTCTATGCATGTGAACCGCTGCATCCTAGGGAAAACAGATAAATGTAAACGTATCTGTATGACATGCATTTATGCTCCCTCACCTATGGTAGATTTGTCAATCACATGCCCAGCCACAAACATCTGCACTGCATGGCCTGCCCCTCCAATGTCCAACAATCAGCTGGTCTTCGTGAACAAGCTGCAGGGGTCATTAAGTCTGCTCATAGCCTTCAGAAGTGAACACTCTGCAACACAAGCCTTGAGACACCCTTTTTATGAGTAACTCACAAATTAATCCATTGGATTGTATTTTATTAAATGCTTAATGGACATTAGACCTAAAGGACTTCAGGGATAAGGTCTCCTCTCATCTTGAGCTAAAGGGCATGATGAGAAGAATGGTAAGACATATGTCATAATTCTGAGACAGTGATGATTTCAAATGTAAAGAACATTCCTTTCTATTCAGGGATATTTGCAATTCTGGTAGACGTTTTGGAATACTTCTTTCATACTTTAGGTAACCATTCTAGTATTCAGTTTCTTTGCCCTTGCTTTCTTCAAATTCCCACTGCAGGGTTTACAGCTACTTGCAAATCTTTCCACCTGAGTCGCAAGGTTTATCGCCTTTGCTGTGACCACTCTGATCCATTAGCCTATATTGTTTGCCTTTGCTCCTGTTTTAAGTTAAGCCTACCAGACATTGCAAGCTAATTTTATTGCCACTCACTATCTTATTTCTTATTCGATGGCTTGCCTTCCTTTTCTTGTGTTTGTCCATCCCCTGGAGAATAGCATCTTTACAATCCTTTAGATTGGCTACCTGTATCCTTCAACTGCTCATATTTAGGTAACTATGTTTTTCTTTTTCATTCAGCTTTCCATGAGAGTGCATATGTTTTCAAGCTCTCTCCCTCATGAGCTGCATGCTCCCCTCGAAATCCCCTCTGTGCTGTGTTACTCCCCACCTCCTAACCCAGCTTGTCGGTAAAAGCAAGCAACAGGGATAATTTTGTAGGGTATTACTGGAAACAGAATTTATGAGTTGGTTTGTTTTATCACAAAGGCTTTCAAAGTGCTGTGGAAAGGGCCATCAGTTACACTCATATAGCTGGAGTCTGAGGCAGAAAGTTCACTTAGCATGACACCTCTCCTAGTAGACCATAAATCTGCTCCTTGGGTTACCACAAAAGAGCAAATAGTTGAATCCTGTGGAAAGTAAATGAGTCTTTTGCAAGCGTTTCCCTTTACATTCTGACACTTCCTTATTCTTTTTAAATTCTATTCAGTTTCCTGATTGAAAAGTATTTGAAAAATAAACCATGCCATTTTTAAAGATTCAAAACATTACACTTAATGTACAGTTTTGAGGTATCATAGGATATGTTTGTTTTTCCACCAGAATTTGAGGTGAGGCCTGTTGGCACTTACCAATGCTTGTTAAAATAGAGCGTGTTCTCTGATTGAAGAACCGAATTGTGTAAGACAGGAACTATGAATTGCAGTCTTGCTGTTAAGTATTGCATCAGAACTATGAACAATATCATGACTAGTAAATGTGTGAGATACACGGACATTGTCCGTCAGACAACTGCTTAATTTAGAATGCAGAAGATCCTAGTGGTACACTGTCATTACAGCGTACAGGGGGCCTCCTTTATGAAAAGTGACGCATCGCTGCGTGAAAGCAGCGATGCGTCACTTTTCACTGCGCTCTCCTTGCGGCATACCTGATGCGTCATATTTACAGTATGACGCATCATGTCGCAAGGAGTTACACATAAGTCAGTATTTCTGATGTATCTGTGAGCGCAAAAGTCACGCATTGCTGGAGTGTGCCACAAAAGTGACGCAACTCCAGCAATGCGTCCTTTCACATGGGGAAAGCCCCATGTGAAAGGGCTTGCGTCAGTCTTACGCCTGCTGTGAGGCAGGCGCAAGATTTTGACGCAACAGCGTCCTAAAAGTGATGCAGTGAAATCTCATAGATTTCACTGCGTCACTATTACGAGGCTTTTTACGGGGGAATGCCCCCTCTGCATACATTATACCTGACGCAGGTATAATGTAGCGCATGGGTTTACAAAGTGACGCATCTGCTTAGATGCGTCACTTTGTAAATAGTGCGCAACAGGAGTCATGTTTTACGCCGCCGATGCATCGGAAGCGCAAAACTGACGCAAGACCTCATAAATGAGGCCCAGGGCATTTACGTGAAACTAACGCTTGGTGAATAAACTGTAAATTTGAAGGCATAAATTGACACTTTTCCAACCTTAGGCCATAAAAATCGTGATGCATGGGCGACTAAATTTACAGCAAGCAAACTAAAGCATGGTATATTATTTTTAAAAATAACAAGTATAAAAAACATTGGATTATACAATAATAGAAAGTTCCAACATAAAATTGAAACAACCATAGATGCTTGTGAACTATTTGCTCTAAACTCCAGATGCACACTGTTGACAGCTGTGATAAAACGTAAAAATAAAAAAAGAGAAAGAAATAAAAAGCCAGCACACCCCGAGGTTAGTCCCCATTGTTACTCCTCTATCGAGGTGCTCATTTACCTGCCAAGATTACAACTGCAGTGATTTGTGGAGCAGGCCAAATTCATGATTTTTTGTGTGACTCACTTCACACTGCATATCTAATGTAAGCAGCTTCACTATCGTGTGACTGCATACAAAATTAAATTGGACTGGAATTTCATTGTACCAGCAGTTTAATAGAATGTGATGTATTAATGTGTTCTCTCGCCCTGAAGAAGTTACACAGATAAAAGGAATGAAACACGTTGGTTGTTTTTGTTGTACTTGACTATAAATTAAGAAAGAATACTGGAATCTGACCTTTTTTGGCAACTGATCACATTACTGAGGGTGCTCTTCCCAATCATGGATTTGGCCTAAATCCATTTAACTGAAAGGATGCAGAAGAAGCCATTTGCAATTGCTGAACTGGAATTTTCACCATGGAACATATTTTAGATAAAGGGAAAAATTGCTATTTTTAAGCTAAAAATATCCCTAGTTCTGGCAAGGACTATAGGTATTACATTAATTTTGCATGCCACTTGAAAATTGTTTTTCAAGGTATGCCTTTTTGTACAAAAGGCAAACAAACCGCATCTCAATACATCGATCATACAGTTTCTGAAGTCACGCAGTGAATCTTGCTACCACAGGTCATTTTATCACCTCAACATCCTGTTCCACATTTCCTGCAAGACATTTTGGGCCACATTTACCAGTTTCTCACGCAGGGCAGTGCAGCAGCCACAAATGCTGCACTGAGCTGCGTGAGAAGGAGAAAGCAGGAGAGCGCTATATTTACAGAAATATGGCACTCTCCTTCCCTGTCCCTGACGCCGGTGCAGAAATGTGCAGCCATGTGTCACGGACACACCTTTGCACCATAGTGGAGGGATGTCCGTGAGTCTAGCATAGGTTTTGTACTGGAAGGATTCTCTTCCAGTACAAAATGCTATGCTTAGACTAACTTCAAACCTGTTCCCACTTTGTAGGTGTGCTGTACCGTGCAGCACACATGCAAAGTCAGAAAAGAAAGGAGAAATAAAAGCATTTCTCCTTCATAACACCTATCTGAAATGGGCACTATTTTCTAATGCTAAACCTTCGGGCACATTTACAAAAAATGTTGGAGTGTGGAGCTGCACCAAATTTAGCTGCGTCAAGCTCCGACATTTTGAAAATGCAGGGATGCGCCATAGTCACAAGCATACAGTGCACCCATGTGTTTCCCCTAGCGCTGGTGCAACAAAAAAATACTCAGCGCCAGCGCAGGCACCCAGCCGCCATGTTGCAAGGGTGCCTGCGCTGCAGAGATGATTATTCATGTGCAGGAAGGGACACTTTCCACCAAATAAAAAATCAATAATGGTGATTTGCTCTTTTTATGTGTGCTGCAGAATTTAGCGAACATGGAAAGAGCAAAAAATGAGCAGAAATTAATAATTTCTCCTCATGTCACCATTCTAATGCCTGGTATTTCATGGCGTTAGTTTTTGGTGCTTCCTCAGTCTTGTAAATCTAAGGCAGCATCAAAAAGCAATGGGTGTTGGGGTGGAGCTCCCACAGCAACACCCATTGCATGAACCTTTGCAGCAGAGGTCTGCAACAGAAAGAGGCAGAGTTACAAGGTGACAATAAGCCACACTATGGGGCAGATTTATGACGGCCTTGCGCCGCCGGTGCGTCACTTTATTTGACGCAACGCAACGTTCCCCATCTAGGAGATGCGTCACGTTGTAAAGCCCTGCGCCATAGGAGGCGTTCCTGCGCAGGGGGGGGGGGCGTTCCTGCGCAGGAACGCCTCCTAAAAGTGGCTGAGTGAAATCTATAAGATTTCACTCAGTCACTTTCAGGACAATGCTGCGCCAAAACCCTGCGCCTGCTTGAAGCAGGCGTAGGTCTTGACGCAGCATTGTGGAGATGCGGCACCCCCGAGCCTTGCTGGAGCTGCTTCGCGCTTGCGACGCAACTCCAGCAATGCGCCACCTTTACGGCACAGATGCGTCACGCATCTGTGCCGTTTTTGCCCCATGGTGCGCCGCATTGTAAATGTGGCGCACCATGGGTGGCGGAGCAGCGGCGCAGGATGACTGGCGCATCCCTGGGGATGCGCCAGTCATCATAAATCTGCCCCTAAGTGGCTTAGCATCACCTTGTAAATATGGGAAATGGCGGTACTCCACTGGAGCATCAAAAAAAGTGATGCTCCAGTGGCAATAGGGGCTTGTAAATATAAGTAAATAAGGTCTAGCGTCAGAAACCTTGGGTTGTTGCATGGGAACGCCCATGCACCACCCATGGTACGCCCCCTTGGCTCTAAGTAATGCAAGTCAGCATGCATTGCGTTACTCTCAAGTTATTTTCCAACGTGAAACTGCTTTTACGCTGGAAAGTAAATAGGTGAAAAAAGATGTAGCGTCGTTTTGCATCACTTTTGTAAGGCAAGCACAGCGTTAAATCTCAGTAAATAGACCCCTTGTCCTTGAAAATGCAAGTATACGGGAAACATTAACTTCTCTAAATATGTGAACACGTTAACGTGTGTGTGGAACAAAATGCACCGCGTTACTTTTTCTATTTATCATCGTGATTGGAGTACTTGCCAAATATCTGTGCATTCATTTATAGTAACAACAATCAGGACCCAATTTACATAGCTTTTTTGTGACGCTATGTGTCATTCTCTTGTCTTGGCTGTGAATTACTCTTGAATATCAACACTTCATTCAGAAAGTATTTTTGGTGAGGAGTTGTGTCTTAGACAATTAGTCGTAGATGGATTTTACCAATGTTTACCAACTAAAAACAAATTTTGCAAGTCACAACAAGTTTTATTCTAAAAACCTTACTTTCAATTTTAACTATTGCAATTAATTGCTTACTCCTGTTTCGTATTTATTTGATTACCATTCTCAAACTCCGAGCCCATTACAACTTTTCCTGTGAAACTTCCTTTTTTTACGTACTTGGGGTAGAATATTATCTGACAGAGTTTGTACATACACTCGGTGGAGGCGGAAGGGAAGGGAACCCACAGCTGCCTAAAGGTGAACGTGTTTTCGGCCTTGTTCCTGTTATCACCTTTTCACTGGCTAACATTGTAGGCTTGATCTGTTGCAGGATAGCTGTCAGGTTTGTCAATGGCCGGATGTAACCTCTGTGTGGTTTCAAGATGATGAATTTCGATAAGATTTGTGGAATGCGAGCGATGGAGTTGTCAGCGCCCCTTCATGGCACCTCAGTACATGACAGAAAATGAAAATATTTTGGGGAATGACAGTGTTATTTTGACTAGTGGCTTCAACTTTAAGAACACTAAATTATGCAAAAGAACACGGCCTCGTCTGCAGCTCGTCAGAGCCAAAAGAGAACTCTATAGAGGGTAGGTGTTCGTTTTATTTGGAAACGTATTCAGATAAGTGAAAGGACAAAAGAATCTGCTTTACTGTTCAGACTCTGCTCGTAAATAAGTTTTTACGCAAAAGTTCACAAATTCTGTTTACATTTATTTCCTTAGAGGTCATTGTTATTCTTGAAGGGAAAATGGCAAAACTATTTGCAGTTCGAAAGGCTACGCTGCGAATCCTTAATTGTAATTAGTTTCGGTAATTGCATTTAAATAAACTATGATAACTGACCTAAGCAGTCGAACATGCAATAGATACATGAACTATAAAAACGAGTTAATTGCTGCAATAATAATAATCGTTTTAGACACATATCCATATAAATCCAATGAACACATTAATGACAATGACAATATTAACTAAACTGCAAATTGAGAGACCGTCTGGAAAAGCAGGTGTGGGACAGATGTGGAATGTTATCAATGATATTAATAATTACTTATTTCCTATGCTGTAGTTCTGAAGTGTTTGAACTCTGTAAACAACGGGTGTAAGTAATACCCAATTTAACAATAAGCAAGTTAACCTAGATGGAAGGAGAAAAGGCTTAATTGGTCTTTCCTGGGACTACACGTGCTGTTACCTTCAAGTTATTTCAAGAAAAACGTTGGGTTTGCCTAGCAGAATCCTAAGCCCATGATCAGGCCTGCACATTAACCTTACTTAGAATATGGGCACAATGTGGATGCCAATCTAATATAGTGTGTCCAATGTGTGGAGGAGGCGTCAAGTGACGCAACAGGTCAGCTCATTTCTGATGTTAGCGCCCATCTTTGCGTGTAATGGCATATGTGTGCCTAATATTTACATCTTCCATGGAAACAGTCCCTTTAAGTGCCCGGTATCATGGTAGAATGTGCTCCTTATGTTTTTATCCACTTTTTAGTTTGATTATGACCCTGCAGAGTATGGATTAGGGAAGTTATTTTGCCCTGAGGAAGTGGTGTGTCAGAAGCTGTGAAACATTTGTTGGCAATGTACATGAGATAAATCTTTATGCATTTCATGTCATCAAGGAGAAAAATCATGAGATTTCCCTTAATGAAGGATATGAGAAAATGGACTGCATTCAAAAAATCTGTTGTATTTGACAGTAAGTATTGGGTAAGAGTGGTGCCAAGCCTAGTGAATGGGGAACGGTGCATGTAAAATGCAGAGGCATGCACCAACTCAGTATCACACAGAAACTCACACACTTTTCATGCTGCGGCACAAAGTAAACTTTATACTGATACTAATACTGTAGATGCAACCTGAAAAAGAGGTTGATGTTTTCCCTTGATATGTGTACATTTTAGGTAAAACATTATATCTAAATGTATAATACCATAAAAATAAGAGATACATATCAAAATGATCTAAAGGCTATCTTGAAAAATAATCATATGTAGGCACAGAGACAAAGTAAACAAATTATGAGATGTATAAAAGCGGCTGTAGGAAAGTGCCCTTTTTGACATGGTTACCCCCACGTTTTGCCTGGTATCTAATGCAGCTTTGACTGATAGTATACTCGGTTCCTGCTAGCCAGGTCTGCAGTACCAATGTTCTTACCCTAAACTGTACAATTGGCACCACTGTAGGCTCCATGTAAGTCCCTAGTAGATGGTGCCCTTGGCACCAAGGGATTTGGGACTAAATAGGGTCCCTAAAGGCTACAGCATGAATTGTGCTACCCTAAGTGACCCTCACCAAGTTCATGGAAATGGAAACTGCCATTGCAGCCAGCATGTCTTGGTGCAGAGAAAAGTTGACTTGGCACACATCCCTGTGTGTCATGAATTCAAAATACTACATACTACATGTGGTATAGGCGAGCCCCCTACAGCAGACTTTACAGCCCTAAGGCAGGATAAACTATACCCCATGTGTGGGCATATCTGCATGAGAGGACATGTCCCTTTGGTATCTAAGGCAACTCTTATATATCACAAGTGCACAGGTAAGCCATAACGAGTATATGGACTGGACACTTGTGATTACGAGTTCCCCAGCTACATGATGGATTTACTGTACCCCCCAGATGTTTGGTACCAAATATCTTGAATTAATAAACCCATGCTGAAGCCAGTGATGGATTTATTAATAAACACATCCAGAGGACACCTTAGAGATGCCTAATGACTACTAGTGTGTTCACTGACTGGTCTTGACTAGCTAGCCAACACACATGAATTTCTGGCCACCTGAGGTGAGATCCTTCACTCTCTGAGGTAAGGAACAAAGCCTGCTCTGGATGGAGGTGTTTGAACCTCCTCCATGCATGATCTGCATTTAAGGACGGGAAGCTTCAAAGGCTCCACTGCCTTTGTATGCAACCTTGGCCTATCCAGATAGTGAAATGCCTGCCCCCCTATCCAGACCCCACTTTTGGTGGCAAGACACACTGAAAAATTTGTAAAATTAGGAAGTGTATCCCACACCAATCCAACACCACCCCTTAGGTGGTCTAGCTGATGTGAACGGCACCATTTCAGATTCCTCCATCTTGTTTTGGATGGAATTAGCCTTCTAGGGTCAGGGTTAATCCCACTTCCCACAGGAAGTGGTCATATAGAGGATGTAAACACCCTAAAGGTAGGCAGCTATTGGTTACTACCTGTCACTCCCCTTAAAGCCCCTAACTTGAAAATGTAGGTGGCACCACCGAACCCAAGAACTCAGATTCAATGGATCAAGAGAAGAAGGATGAAGAAGAGTCACTGCATGGTGAGAACTGAAGAAGAGCTGTGAACTTTTGGTGAAAAACCCTGCCTGCTCACAACTCTCTTGGCAATCACAACAGAGTGACTTGCCCTGCAAGCTGGAGATGTACCACAAGCCTTGAGTAGCCTGCCAGCACTTCAACAATTGCCTATAGTCTCCCTTGGAGTAGAGGAGCTACTATCCTGCAGTTGGCAGACACCAAAGAGCAGAGTCCAGTCCACTACCTTGCAGCTCCCCAACCCGCAAATGCTGCAGACAACCAGGAAGAAGTACCCATGCTCTGGAGGGCTAGAGCTGTTTCCTTACCGAGGGTGAAGACACCAGGACCAACCGGAGCCATGCAGCACCAAATCTGGGGTCCCGGACGCCCTATACCAAACACCAACAGCGAGAGTCCAATCCAAATTCTCCCTTCACCATGACTGATGAGCTGTCGGGGGACATCAGCATCAATCAGACCCACTGCGTGAGTGATCCTGCTATCCTGATTTTGATCCTGCCAGCTGTTTGTCCCAAACTACAAAGATCACCTTTGCACACCAAGCCTAGCCAACCAATCCACCGACTGTACTTGTTGTTATGCATATATAGTTTCTCTCCATAACATTGAGCATAAAAGTGCACAACTTGAAAATTTTAAAATGCTTACTCATCTGTAAGAAATTGCTTTCAAATTGGTTTTACAAAATATATAAAAAGTATTATTTTTCCAATGTGTTCTTTGATTTAGTCTTTAAGTGTGTGTCTCATTTTTTGCCACTGTGAGTATAATAAAAGCTTAGCATTACTCTGTAATGAGCCTAACTGCTTGCTCACACTACCACAATAGAGAGCATTTGTGTTATCTACATTAGCCTCTGTAAACCATTTGGGGATCCACTGGACTCTCTACACAGTGTACTTCATTTTAGTGCACTATATAGACAGCTAACTTCCTACAGCAGCAGAGCATTATGATTACACTAATGAATAACTTTAAGGTCAGGGATTTTGTCTCTGTGATTAGTGTGACCACACTAAGAAGCATTCCTTACTTAATATCTGATGTCATATATTATCAGATGTCAATGGTTCATCCCAGAATCTATAAATAAATCTTACCATGTTAAAGCAGAAGAGAATGTCAGATAGTATTGCCCCTTGAAAGAATGGGTGATTGATAGCTACTTCCGTCAAAATAAATCATGCTGCTATGTAACACCAGACATTGTCTTGAAAACACAGTGCAATCCCAATCACCACAAAAACATAAGTAGTATAATTCACTGGAGTGCTATTTCTTTAGGATAATATATATCTCAGTAGAAATAGTACCAGAGTTTGAGAGTTTTAAGGCAAATCCAGAGATGGTGTGGAAGTGTTTGTGGGATAGTGTAACATTTCCAGCAATTTTCAGAATCTATCAACTTCTCTTACACCTTCTCATTGGGAGCAATGCATTTGATTAATATTCTTGATCTAACTTACGTCTCCTTCCCAGTCCTGTAGGTTCCTCCATGACAGGAGGTATTTGTTCTCAAAGATGCATGGACCAGGTGTTTGGAAGGTTTCCGCTTGAGTGAGGCTTATTCTTGTTAAGAGTAACACATTGATGCTTCGAGAACTAGGTAGCCACTTGCACTAGAGTGGTCAGTAGGTGCACTACCAATTGTGAGTATCACATTTTACTCTCAATCTATCAAAATTCTAGCTTCCCTCTCAGCAACTTGTCGTTAAAGCGGCCATGCTGGGTATTTTTTTTATTTTTTCATTCTTTTACCGGCAAAGCCTTTCTATATTGAAGGCCTCCTTCCCTTTAATACAGTCCTCTTTCTCCCTGTTTCACATGAAGGTCGGGAGGCAAGGTAGCTTCATTGTGGTACTTCATTTCTTTTTTTGTACTCCTTGCCATCTCACCTTAACTTGACATAGAAACAAAAAACAGCATTCTATTAAAGGCAAAAGTGCTCTTAATATCCACTAAATTTCGTTTCTTAAATTTGTATGACTTTAATGTACTTGTGCTGCGTGAATAAACAGATTAAAGCCAGATGTAATGGATGTATTTCTAAAGGTTACCCCAACCTCTTAAAGTAAAACGTTTCCATGATTTGTTTTTATGCGCTGTATACCACACACCTGTCGCTTCTAAGGACTGTAAATAACTGGAGTTAGTATTATCAAATGTAATAGCATTAAATGTACAGATCTTGGAAGATTAATACAGCCGTACTGGCATTCGAAATTACGGCAGGTCAATCACTATATGTTACTGCTGTGAAGCATTCAACTCACCAGCCAGCCTAATTGCATTTCACCTTTTTAATACAATAAAAAAATTAACACTACCTCAAAACCCTTCTTCTTGGCTCTCTAAAGACAATTTGACGTCTGTAAGCTAGGCATGTTGTGCCTTTATATTTCATTTTTGGCAAACCTCTGAACGTTCTCTTAGGAGACAGCTCACTTCCCTAGAGAATATTCGATTTCAAAAGAGCAGTTTATGTACTTATAGGTTGGATCTCATCAAGCGATGATTCATTTCTGCACTGATCAAACAGCTGACTATGGCTTTAGCAACCCCTCAGAGGTGTTTCATAAACGATCGTTCAACACTTTACATTTAATCTATGGAACACACTTGCTCATATTTCACAACTATGTAATATCAAGCTGTGCACAATTGCCACACTTGCTGCAATTTCGGGATTCGTGCAGTTTAACCCAGTTCTTATTTAATTTAGAAGAAAATCCGCCAACCTGTTCTTCACTGTGAGTTCTACTCGCACGTTTGTTAAGGGGTTTGTGGTGATTTATTTATAGCTAACACCGAGGAAGGTGTACTGCTTCAGTACTGGCACGTATCTGTGAAATAGCTAGTATTAAACTATTTTTTGAATTAGGAGAACCTTCTCATCTCACCCGCATCGTGTTCAAGTTAATACGGGTCTAACACGTGCTGCTGCGACTCCTCACGAGACCCGACTTGGCAGTCCCTTCTCGAGGCCCCATGCACTAGAAGGCGGCCTTTAAGCGGGCCCTAAAGCAAAATGGTGCCCGCCTCAATGTGATGCGGGGCCCAGTCTACCATATCTCACAGACATGCATTGGCCTCATGTTTAAAGGGGCCTTCCTGAAGGTTTTGGGCCTGCCTTAGTTACGCCCGTCTCAGATTCTCTGCAGATAAAGCTGTCAATTGGGGATAGGATGGGGCCCTACGGCTACAGCTGCTGACTTGGCGCTGGGGCACCATGTTCGAGCCTTGGCGTCGACTCAACCTCCTGTGATTCTGGGCAAATCAACTCCCTGTGCCAGTGGCATAACGAAAATTGAAGCCCCCCCCCCCCCCCCCCCCCCGCAAGGTACACAGAGAGCCCTGCTCCGGTTGTAGATCTGTCAGGCCTGAGTACAGTGCTGAGGGGGACCACTGTAGTTCAGGGGCCTCTGCACTGCGGGGACTGCGGGGGGCCTGTGTTACTCCCCTGCCTGTGCCTACCAAAAATGAATGTGTCCTCGTGTAACGTAACTGGTGCTAATGTAAAGCGCTCCAATACCGTCAAGTCGTGTTTGCACTATATACATCTGCAAAAAAAAAAAAAAAAAATTGCAGGGTCGGCCTTAAACAGAAACTCAAAAGTAATTTGGCTTCTCGTCAGGGCGGAATCAGCATGCTGAACATACCACCTGAATTAGAAGCACACACACAGTACTACCAAGTTGAGGGCTCCCCTTCAAGTGTTGGGAGGCCTCCTCCCTCCATCACAGTGAGGTGCGGGGGTGTTCCTTTTTAGAGTCCTAGCACAGGAAGAGCAGCAATAAAGGACTGAAGGCAAGTTGAGGTGTATTGGAAGAGTCACCTGCTTGGCCCCTGGACCTGAAATAGCAGGTGGATGGGTGTACATAGCTCTGAATCAGGATGCAAGGGCACTGACAGAGTTTCTCTTCAAAGTCTTGGTAAAGAAACAGCAGTGGAAAGGAGGTGCAGGTCGATGTTGTTATTTTGGCAGAACTGCTTCTGAAGAGCCTTTTACAGGAAAACCAGAGGAGAATAGAGAACAAAACAGTAGACATGGGGATTCTGGGACTGACTATGGAGGGAGAGTCAAGAAAGGGCCTCCGTGTGTTTGCGGCTCTATTGGTGAGGACTATGGTTAAAGCAGGGTGCCTTTTTTGGGCCTATGTCAAGCTATTTTGGTTCTCTCCCCTCAGAGCCCGAGCCCTTTTCAGGGGCTGAATGTAGCTGTTGTCACACAGAGCATCCGGTTTTCAATAAGATAGCAGATGCCAGCAACAGTTGGCAAATATATGCTCAAATGAATCTTATTACCAGACAGTGGTCAGGTGGAGAGGCTGTTTCACTAGTGTAAAGTCTTAAACCTATCCTCGACCCGTCACTCCATTCACCCACTGCCCAGAGTCAATCCTTATCTCTGACTACTAATAGTCCATATCCTTAAAGTACTCCTATCCTGGGAATATATCATCTCTGGTGTGGGTTTCCCTATTGCTCAGTGATTTCTGATGCCCGTAAGGTTGATCACCACCACCCTTCATCCCTGCTGCCACCAGCTCAGGGTTTGGAACAAATAATATAATTTGCCCCCTAGTTGTCATGCAAAGTGCTACACCAATCTATTACATACTCAAGAAAAGCCATAGCAACATTTATCACAGACCTACTGTACCCTCGCACCTGACATTTTCAATATAGTGTGTACCCTACAAATTCCTGATGCAAGGGCCCTGTGCTATTCTCAAATAGTGCAATAAGGCAGACACGCATGACATATCATAAAGATGTTCTTTATTATGAACCCCCACAGAAACTCCTATGGCAGCACAGTGAAACCAGCATTGCATCACCAACATTCTAAGCCCCCGAATATATATCTCCAGAATCTTGAACCTGGAAGGTCAAGCTACTCACACTCCACATAAAGTCCTCTTTCCTCTACTGCTAAATACATTATACTGAAAAATACACAATGTCCCCTCTTTTTTATGTAGACCCATGTTTTTAAGAATAAGGGTACATATACCTAGAATACTAAGCTAAAATACTACTATTGATAACATTACTTACATTTTCAGTTACATACAAACATATATAATTATTTTGGTTTTCTCAAGATTCTCCCACTTAATGTTTCAACTTTCACTATGTCATGAGAATCATTACTGCTTCTGGCAATATTGTGTGCTACCTCAGGAGAATTTGGCTCTTGTACATCATCAAAATTACTATTAGATTTGGAACATTCCCCAGTGTCATCATATTCTCCTGCACTGTCTGAAGCAACACTAGACAGCCCTCCTGAGATCAATCCATTTCCTGGAATAAATCCATCCTGATCCAAATACCAATAGTTACTAGTAGCAGTGTGTTTTGCTTTGCTGCCATCAGTACCTCCTCTTACCAGCACAAGATGACTCATAAACCACATCTCACTATTGTCCAATACAACCATGTTATTCATTACCTTTACCACGTTTTTTGGATTTACTAATTTTGGTCTCACCTTAGACTACTCTCCCAGCACTCATCACACGTTCCCATTTACCAACACACAACTTCACTTGTTTTGATACAAATTTGAAATCATAATATACCTTGTTTTTCATATGAGACTCCACAATGCACCTCTCAAATCATGGACATCGCATTCCACCATTTCATTCCTCTTCATCTAACTAGGATTAACCTTAAAGTATGGTACTCTGTCCCTCATCAATGAAAATGGACTCTTGCCTACAGACCCATAACAGGTTGTTCTGTACGCCCACACCATTTTTTTATTTCAGCATCCCAAGATACATTGCTATTATTGGAGAGTTGTAAAATACCTTTGATACTTCTGTTGATCATCTTCATAACTATTCCCACTCGGATTATAAAGGGCTGTAAACATTTGTTTCACACCATAAGCTTTTAACTACTCATTTATCTCTGTCAATTTAAATAGTACACCTTTATCAGTGGGTATAGTTGTAGGGAATCCTTACCTCCAAAACACCTAATCCATAAACTTGATCATTGTCTTGGTATTTACTTATCCACAACAAAGACTTCAAACCATCGCAAGAACATATCCACCAAAACTAAAATATTCTTAAACGTGCCGTTCTGATAGTTTGTAGGTCCCATGATTTCCAAAGCTACCTCTTCCCGGGGCAACTTCAGGCAACATAAAGAACTCTAAGTGGACTCAAGGTTTTCTGTGTTTTGTCAGCCACTTCACACTTTGCACAAGATCTTACAAATCTTTCAACCTTCACATGCATCCTAGGGCCACCAATTTAAGTATTTCAATCTCCGTTTCCTACGCGTGATGTCGGAGAGCTCTACATGACCAAGGTTAATAATTTTTTCCCAGAATCCTTTAGATGGGATAACTTTCTCTCCTCGCAAGGTAAATGAGTCACTCATACACAATTCATCCCTGACTTCCCAAAATCCTCTCAATTTGTCTTTAAGACAACTTTTGTCTTGGTCACACATCCCTTCACAACTTTCTCTTTCACTTCTTTCAAAATTGCAACCTTGCTCTCAGCTTCCAACCACTCTTTCTGTTCAAAATTATCCTTAAGAACGTGTACTTGAGAAAACAGGCAACAGAATATTTGTTCCATGAGTTCCTGTCAGCTTCTGTCAGTGGTGATGCCATTCTACTCAAGAAATCCACTATTAAATTCTTTGCACCAGGAACATACTGGATGTCATAGCTAAAATCTTGTAAATGCATAGATAATCTAGCTAAACTAGCTGATGAAAAAGGGTTCAGGCAGATCAGGTCGTTTTACCCCTTTTTTAGGTTTGCCCGGCGTTAGCCGCTTCTCACCCAACTCACGATTACCAAATAAAGAGGCAGGCGCTGGAGACTGGAAGGCAGGAAACAGGAGTTTATTTCCGACGGAACAGAACACGTCAAATCAGACAACAGGGTATCTTCTCGAGGCGCTCTGACAAGTTTCTCTACGGTTCCGTCTTTTATACACAGGTTTATGATGTACAAACATTCTTTATTGTAATAAAGACACTTTGAAGTACGAAAAGGCATGTTTGGAATCCCAGCTTCAGGCCTATTCCCATACCGGTCGCTCTGATGTTGTTTTCCCCTCCCAAATGTAACATGTGATTGTAATCTGCAGCCGGACGTCCCAACAGGACACGAGGGCAAAAGGGGGTGGTCAGATCTAAGATTGGCCAGGCGATAAGATCACGTTCGCTATGCGGGGCCGGAGGGGGTACATCCACGAGACCTAGTTTTATGATATGGGACTGGGTCGAGAGGCCAGGTGTAGCCGGGGGGGGTCATCAGAAGAGAGGAAGGGTGTTCCTGGGAGGAATGCAGGGGTGTCGGTCAGATCTAGGGGTGTGAAGGCCTTGATCAATCACCGCTCCTCTGATGTGAGGCGAGGTCCTACTGTAGGGAGCAATAAACTGCATCTGTTGGACTAGGTGATGGCCTGGGATCAGGCCGAGCAATCGGGCAGGGAGGAAGAGGTTACCAAAAGGGCCCGTTCTATGGGTAGGATGAAAGAGCGAGGGGGCAGGGGTTCAGCACGGAGACAAGGTCGTGTTTAGCGGTGCGCTTATGGCCCGAACAGGAGAGACCGGGGGCTGTCGGGGCGCGGGGGGGGGTACTTGCGAGGCTGGGGAGAGAGAGAGAGAGAGAGAGAGAGAGATGCAGGCTATTTGCAGTGGGCAGAGAGGTCATGACACAAAGATGGCTACTATCTATGTTCGTGATGGGGCCTAAAAGGGAACAAGATGGCGGGGCTACTGTTTCGTGACTTTCGCTATACCTTCAACAGTGGCGAGGGTGAACACAAATGAACGCCGCTTATGTACATATACATTGTCATTTTCCACAGTCGCCGCTTTTTACATAAGATAGGTCATTTCCGTGTTTATCATAACTGACGGGGTGTACATATAGTCGTGTGTAGTCAATGAAATAGCGTTTGTCAATACTGGTAGACTTGCATATAACCGTGTGCAGTTGATGCGACATACGAGGTGGAATACATATAAATTTACATTTGTCGTATTTAAAAAGTGACCGATGAAACATTTTACAGGCAAAAGTGGTTGAGGGAGGAATTTAGTCCAATACAAGCAATTAGTCAAGGGGTGTAGAAAGTTCCGAAAAAAAGGGGGGGTCTTCGCCACAGTGTCTTTTTAGTAGCGAGTCATCACTGGTAGGCTCTGGTAGTTCGTTTTCTTCCGTTGGCGCTGTTGAGCACCGGCGGTGGAGCTATAGGTCCAGCTCGGGTCCTTCTTTACACGTCGCAGGGTGTGATCTGTCCTTTGCCGTTAGGCCACAGTCCTGTTTCCTAGCTAATCTCTCTTAAGGGTGCCTTATGCTGGGCACCTGCATTTCTTTCTCGGAGTCAAAATCCACGTGGAAAGGATAGAAGGGGTTTTGTCGGATAATCGAGGGAGGAGAGGGCGGAGTGGGACCGGATCTTTGAGACGGACCAGGGGAGCAAAAGGGTGATGCGCAGGCAGGTCCATCAATCGGGCTCAAAGGGGCGGGGACTTCTGGCACGTGTGGGTCAATAAGTAGAGGGCTTCAAGGCAGCCCCCCATTCCTTCGTTTTCTGCGTTTGAGAGTGGTGCATCGTCCCGCGTCCCGTTGCTCTGCGGCTCCATCTTAGGTCGAGATCACACGCGCCTCACGATCTGTGGCCAGGCTGTGCGTCACGTCCAGCCCCTCTCCTCCGGTGACTGTGTATCCTTGAATGGGTACAAAACAGGTTTTAGCGAACTGGCAAGAGAAGGCATTTATACATTTCAATTCCGTCCCAGATCTAGGTAGTTGGGGGTACGTTTCATCGGTCATGGTCAGGAGTTATCACTGTGGAGCATGTATACAGGCATGTCTACTGAGTTTGTACTAAGTCTATTTGGCGTTCATTCATGTCGCATGTGGCTTTCTGACCCTAGCCCTGGCAGTCTTCTATCAACGTGAGGGAGAGGGATAGTGGCTAAACATTCTTTTCTCGGGGGGGCAACAGTTAATCGGGGTCATCAGTTATACTTCGTGTTATGGAGCTGGGGCCAATCGGGAGAAAACGGGGACGTTTGGACATCCGTACTTGGATGCAGAGGGATGGGGCAATCTGGACATTGTTTCTAACAAGCTGAGAACAGAAAACCACTGACATATAGTCCTCCTGTAAGAAGGCCAGATTAGGGGACTTCAGTCGTCTAACCTGTCCTTTCCTTCATAGCCAATTCAAGTTCCATCATTTTACAGAAAGGAGAGGTAGTAATATGGCAAATTACAATTGTTTTAGTTTCTGTCAATTTGCCGAACACCTTTGTGTTCGAAAACCAATTAGGCTCGTGCCGGCGGGGCACAACGTTACCATACAAAGGAAGAGGGAACAGGGGGGAGGGGGACCCTCGGAGGGAGAGTCGTCCGCATTTTAAATGAACTATTCGGTACACGTACAACATGAAGAGAGAGAAAAAGAGAGAGAGAGAAACGTGTACAGTAATAGGCCATTTAATGCGCACACAACACAAAACAGTAGGGGTCATGTTATATAGAAACACAGACTGAGGGACAACGTAAATCCATATACTACGTACACATGAATTCAGGCGGGGGGGTACATGTATTATATACAGAACTCAAGACAACACATAGAACAGTACTTGGCCAAAGATATTTCCTCCTGCATGCTGCGCACTCTTAGTATCCTATTTAATTCGCTTGGTTGTCTTTTGCCGTTGGCCTCTGTCGCAAATACTTACACTTTCGTCAATTGTTCGGGAACTAACCTGGTCGGGCTAGTACTTACGGTGGGATCTTTGAATCGTTATTAGCGAATGGGTATCCAGGCTGAGGCAACAGAGGGTGTCAGTCGGGGGAACAATGGGCAGCTTCGAGTTTCATGTCCATGAGGGTGCAAGGAGGAGGTGGTAAATCTTAAACATTGACAATATTCTTAGTCTTCCAGGAGGAGGGTACTTGGGTAAACCTCACCCTGGAATAGCCCTGAACCTTCCCCTATTTAGTTATCGCATGAACCTACTCGTAGGTGCACGTCATTCTTGGTTGCATTATTCGGGGGCCGGTTGGAGTCATATTTTTGTCATACTGCAATAACCCGTCAAGTTTCTGTTTCGGCCCCCCCTCCAGTCGCTGGGTTCAGAGAGAGAGAGATGGTCGTTTCTAAGTAAGGGAGTGTTATATCTATGTTTGCTCGTCGTGTATAGGCACCATGTTCAGACCCCCCTTTTTCCCCATTCCATCGGTCTTTCGATCATCACTCAAGTCGTACAAAAACATCTCTCTTATCAAGCCAACGCGTGCAACGTATATCCAGTCGAGTTATACACATCCGGTCATACGCGCGTGCATTCATATCACCCAAAATCGTCATGTCCTCAGGGGCAGTCCCCATGGAGAATGTATCATTTGTCCCCGCGGATCCATGGCGCGTTGCTTAGGTCTTCTCCATACTTTAGTCGATGTTCCGATGTGACCTGCAGAAAGAAGGGGAAAAAGAAGGGGTGGGGGCAGCGTTTTAAGACACATCCGCGCGCATAAACCCAAAAGGCTTTTACTTACCACGTATTCGACCTATCTCCGCGGGGTGCAGTCCCTTCCATCTCGGCGTTTTAAGCCCAGAGGGACTGGTAGTGCGGGAGGCATAATCATTGATGGACTGCACATTGCATAGATCGCCCACGTGTGGTATTGCGGATCTTGTGTGGGGGGGGGTCGAAACAAAAGGGCAGTCAGTGTAAAGTGGGGTGAACTCGTGTTCTTCTTCGAGGAGGCGGGGTGGTCTACAGTGGTACCGGGTCTGGTTTAGGGGCATCTGAAACAATTTCCCTGAGATACGTGGCATACAAAGTAAAACAGAACACCGGGACCTTTATCGATTGCCTTATGTTGCACAAAAGTAAAAAAAACACACGCAACAAACTTGGATCATTCACATTTTCAATATTTCTGGGTACTTTGCTTTTTAACCTTTCAGTAATCGACTTGCTTTATTTCGCCTGTATTTTACGTAGATCGGAAACAATGGCTATGTATTCGAACTTACCAATCCAAGAGCTACGACTATATTTGTTTGTCACAAAATCTTTATTTAAAAAATGTTGACGTACAAATGCAGGCCTACAACCACGTGGGCCAGCCACGGAGCAGACTGGAACTGTACATGAGGGCATATTTATCTGCGGAAAACATAACTGAGTCGGTGGTTGTTTTATTTCATTAAGCTACGATAAGTGCAATAAAATCATATCGAAAATTCATTGTGGGCAAGTACCATCAGTGTCAAAAAGATTCGAACTTTCAATAATACTGTAATCAATGATGCGCCAGAACTTAATATCAAATTCATTGCTCGAATGTTCAGGCAATACTCATCCCCTCCCGCCATGTGCTTCAGAAACTGCATACATATCTCATGATATCAAGTCTGAGCATCCGGAACACAACGGGGAATTGCGAGTTTCGTTTGTACCGGCGCCATTTTGGGTGGGGTCAGGCGGGTCCAAGTATAGTCAAAATGTCTCCACCAACTCGTGGTCGGACCAGAACCTCTTTCGGCAGTCCAGAAGTTTCGTTAAGGGGCAACAGAAGGGACCGGTGACATGAACCATCAATCAAAGAAAAGGGAGGGGCAACAATCTTTCCTACCGGGTCGTACTGATGTTCCACCGGAACTGATCAAATCAGTAGTCTGCAGTATTTTTGGTCATTCAAAAACTGAGGCTGGCGCCAGCATGAGGGCGCCAACGTCTCGTGGCTACGTCTTGGTCGTTCTGTGAGCAATCATGGCAGTCGTTCCCCATCGGGGGCCTGGGGCCCCTGCAGTTCTTGTAGAATCTTCAAAGCTGAGGAGAACGCTTCTGGACGGAGGACTCGCTTTTCTAGCTGGCCAGCGACCAGGCCATCCTTGCACGCCAGGTTCATTCCTGCAGAGTCGACCGCCATTTTTAGGAGTTCTGCAGCTACCGGCAGTCACTGGGTCGAAAGAGCAGACGGATTCCAGCCTGCCGGGCTAGGCGTCGTTGCACCGCCGCAGTGGACGAGACCCTGCTGGGTGAGTGGAGCGTCGCTGCACCGCAAGAGTGGACAAACCTTTTGCCGGGTGCGTGGAGCGTCCCTGCACCGCAAGAGTGGACGAACCCTTTGCCGGGTGCGTGGAGCGTCCCTGCACCGCAAGAGTGGACGAACCCTTTGCCGGGTGCGTGGAGTGTTGGGGGTGCAGCTGAGGGGCCTCCACCTGGGGAGGCGGGAGAGGCTCGTCCGCGCCGCCTCTCCCTCCCAGTGCACCCCACGGCGTCTCGCTGACATTTGTTATGGCCGGACCAGGCGATGAAGAAGAGGGGGGGGTCGGAGGCATATGCAAGACATCCCCCCCCGTGGCCTGCAAGGCGCCGGGAGAAGAAGGGAATGGGAGGACCAGTTCATTCCGGGCCGGGCCATTCACCCCACGACTTCTCTGGCCGAGGGGCGGCCAGCCGCTCTTTACCATGGCCACAGGAGCGGGTCCCTTGGTTCATCATGGGGACAGGTCTTGGCGCGTGGTGTCGCCTCCGGACTATTCGCGTAATGGTTCTCCACCCCAGGCCGCCGCCGACGGCTTTTGTAGACTTTTTGACGCCCAAAAACCTACTAGAAAGTAGCCCAAAGTAGCCCGACATTGCTACTTTGGGGAAGGAGGGACAGGAACGGCGTCAAGCAGACGGCGAAATGCATTGTGGGTTTGTTGTTGCAGCCGTTTGCCGTGTAAATAGTTGTTTAATACATTTTTGTTCAAATAAAAACGTTTTAACCTGTTACTTTGCTATAGTGTTGTATATTTCTAATATTTGCCTAGGGTTTGTCGTTAATTGGGCGGGGTGGTCGGTGGAGCCGAGCTGTCTCGCAGTCATCATGGTGTTGAGTTCGGTTTTCCTCACTAGTTTCATATTTCCTGAGGGGTTGTTCCTAATGCTTCCATTTCAGTGAGGTTGAAAAGAGATCTCATCAGTGGCCTACTGATTTTACTCGATTCCTTTTGTTTTTCCTAACGATTTTTATGTTCTTTTATTTGCTAGCACGATACAGCGGCTAATCCGCATTTTCTTTATATACAGGGCATTTGTCAAATCTGGAAGTATGTGAAGTACTACCACACCGGAAGCACGTAAAAACAGAGACACTTCCTAGGCTGTTATTTACATCCCTCCCGTATCCCTTGTTGTAGTTAGCTTGTGTATTCCTATAAGCACATTTTTACTTTTTTTACTTTTGAAGTTTTGTTCACAGATGAGCTATAGGATGTCGGAATACGTGCTCTGGCACATATTTCTGAGAGCTCTGTTTTTTTACAATTGCACTGATATCTTTAAGATTTGACTCTCCCTCAATCCATAACCTCTCTTGTAGACTTTTTTTCCTTGTGAACACAACAATTTGGTCACTGATCAACTTGTCATGTAAATTGCCAAATCTGCATGTTGCCACTAAGTTATCTTATCGGCCTACCTCAATACATAGGTATGAGCAGTTGAGCCCTAAGATGATTTTCCTACCTCTCTCAGCACCTTTTCTCTGGAGGCCTGGACATCCAGATATCTATACCTTCATTTCTACCTGTTAGTCACCCATAATTCGGTTCTGAGCCCTCTCCAATTTGTCTTTACATCATCTCCCTTGGTGACATTATCCATTTGTTTGATTACTTTTACAATATATATATTTGTGACATGCACATGTTTATCCCATTTCAATGCCCTTTTCCTAGTCTAGGAGGGTCTATTCTACCTTCTCATTTCTACCCTCCACTGGATGGCACTGTTGGCCCTCATGCTGAACTCACGAACATTGATTTCCATTTTTTCCCTTCCTTATTTTGCACTATCCAACTGTAGTCACTTCCTCTGTGCCCACTTTTGATCTTCCACAATTCTTAACATTCTCTTTAATCCTTCCAAACAGCTGATATCTTTAATGACCACTATAGACACTAAAGCATATTACCAAGCTAAATATACAAAACAACTACTCTTTTGTTCCATTCCACACACCCATGGTAGAGATCAATACAAAGGTGCTCAGTTAATTGTGCTAGAGTAATACTCTACTAAATAGTCCACTAGTGGGTCTTTCCCAGTATACTTTCCTCCTGCTAGGTAAGATTTGCAACTTCACTATCATCTAACCTCTCATCAGCACGGGCAGCATTACTGTGGCATTGACAGTCCATGTCTAAATCGTTCAATAATGCACCCATCGACTTCAGGGCCACCACTCCTGTGGCTACCAGTTATCCTTCCATGGCAGCCACTGAAATAGGAACACCAATAACTTGCGAGCGTGTAAAAGTCCAAAACAAGGAATAAACTTTCAAGTGTGGACCATCATAGGAGGGCAGCAAAGGACCAACTGCAATTATCGTGGGATGCTTTAATCTTAGATTATTATAACATTCAAACCAAACATACCTCCTTCTATGTTTCTTTGCAGTGGAGTTTGTATGGTGAAGTCATAATTTGTTTTTAAAAAGGTACAAAGTAGAGGCATCTTTACAAGATATAGTTGGGAGTTATTTTTGAATAGGGCTGCAAATGACTGATTATTTAAATATTCTTATATATTTTTCAAAATGTGCAGAGGTTTTGTGATCTCATCTCAAAACAAGTAGGATACCAAGAGAAAATGTACACAAAAGACCACAGATTGGAAATATGCAGGGGTTGATCTCATAATTTCTTTTGATAATTCGTACATAAAAAAAAGAGTGGGATACTAAGATGAAATATGCATGCTAAAGGGCTGTAATGAAGTAGGTAAGACCTGTTATGTAACTATGTATTGTAGAATGATGAAGATTTTAATGTATATGAACTGTCTGTGTTTTGAAGCCTTGAAGAAGTCTTGTGTGTGAGACGAAACGTGTTGGCTACATGTGTGGAGACGCTTTCATAAAGAGACACAGAAGATGTGCATAAAAAAGAATGTTTTAAAGAAAATATGGAATAGTCTGCGCACTACTTTCATTTGAACAATGAGAATTAGAGGTTGCTAACTTTTGCTGAATAGATAGTGTGTGCTGATCTGTTTTTCATATAGTGATCAGATGTATGTTGCTCATGTCCTCTTTGTAACCAGGCAGTTCAGCAAAGAAGGCCTCCTGAGATGCAGCAGAGGGAGCTTACGGAAAGAGTATGCCTTGAGATACAGCAGGTGAATGTTTCAGTGCTAGCATCTAAGTATCTCTTTTGCTACTAGGCCTTTGTCCTTTTGTGTAAGAGAGGCAAGGTGGTTGGGTGTGGAGTGGGACGGTGATGTTCTTGAAATATTTCGGTCATCTGTGCAAGGTACTCAGAAGTGAGCCTTATTTCTTAACATCAACCAGATGTCCAGTGTAGGAAACAACAAAGGGAAAGACCTGGATGAAATGAGATGCTCTTCCCTTCTGCCTGGCCCCAGTCTCATCTTTCTGCAGGAGCAGGAGGTGGAATTTGGGGTATAAATGCATTCCCTTTGTTTCAGTGAGGAGCAGCTAATGCAACACATTTGCACATTGTGATGACATCAACAGATTCAGGTGCCGCAAAACTGATGTGAGAATTGTTCTCCTCTCATTATAGGATTTGCGGCGTTCATTGTACCTCCAGTTTGGGATGTGCAAAGTTGTTGCTAAGTTCACGAAGGTTGTAATTTTTTTTGCTTTGCTGCTTGCGTGTGGAAATCATAATTTGGAGATTTTTACATCCTTATTTACCACTAACAAAATTAATCCGCATAACATATGCCTCGCAAAAAAAAAATGCTTACTTTTATTTGCCTTTGCAATGCCATATTCCAAAGTAAAACTGTGCAACAGATAAACATGCCAGAGATAATGGGGCAGATTTACTATTTATTCACGTAGCGCACTACAGCAGCCCCAAATGCTACACTGCGCTACGTGAAAAGGAGAGAAGAGTATAGCACCTTGTTTACTAAAATATGACTCTCTCCTCCCTTCTTACTAGCGCCGGCACTGAAATCAGCTGCTATGCGCCATGGAGACACCTATACGCCATGGTGCAAGGGTGTCTCCGTGAGTGTAGTATAGGTTTTCAACTGGAAGGAACCCTTCTAGTACAAAATACTATGGGGCAGATTTACGAGACCCTTGCGACACTTTTACGCCACCGTTGCGTCACTTTTGTTACTCATCGGCGGCGTAAACAATGCGCCATGTTACGACTTATTTACAACGTGACGCATCTAGGCAGATGCGTCACGTTGCAAAGCCCTGCACCACATGAAACCTGCGTCAGGATTCATGTGGGCGTTCTGTCGCAGGGTGGGCGTTCCCTCGTAGGAAAGCCCTGTAAAACTGACGCAGTGAAATCTACAAGATTTAACTGAGTCAGTTTTACGACGCTGCTGCGTCAAATCCTTACGCCTGCTTGAAGCAGGCGTAAGGAGTGACGCACCACGTTATGTATGGGTGGCCCCTGTGCATTGCAGGCATTGTGTCGCGCTTGCGATGCGACTCCAGCAATGCGCCACCCGTACGCAACAAGATGCGTCACGCATCTGCCCTTCCTTGTACCATGGTGCGCCGCATTGTAATTGCGGTGCATCTGTGGTGGCGCAAGGAGGGAATTGCGTGACGCATCAGTTCTGGCGAGTCCCTGCTGATTTGCAGAGATGCGCCAGAACTTGTAAATATGCCCCTAAGTACAGACTCACATTAACCCTTTTTCCACTTTGTATGTGTGCTGTAAAGTGCAGCACACATTCAAAGTCGAAAAAGGAAGGAGAAATGAAAGCATTTAGCATTTCATCTTCCTTGCGCCTACTTGAAAAGGGCGCCGTTTTTTCACACTAAACCCAATCTACTTTATTTAGAAAATTGGGTTTAGCGTGAGAAGCCCTGGGTGGTTGTATGGGAATGCCAATACACCACCCATAGTACGCCCCCTGGTGAAAAGTAATGCGAAGCAGCGCCTTACTTTTCCGTTATTTCCGTTAAGTAAATTGGGGTAAAAAGATTTTGTGCTGAAACACGGTGCAAAATCTTACAAAATCTCCCCCCTTATATGCAAACATTTGCCATTGTGTGTAGAAAAAAATTGTAAAAGGTAAGTTGCAGTGATACATTTTGCATACACTTTCCATGGGCTGAACAATATCGGGTATTGCAAAAAAAAAACCCTTAGATTGGGCAAAGGAAAACGTGTCTGTATGTCTTTGCAAGGAGTGTGATATTCTATTTCTACCATTTGACCCGTTCATAAGCTTTTGATATAATTCTGTCCTGCCACACGTGTTGCTTGGATGTAATATCTCACCAGTGCATGACAAGAGCGACATCGTTTGTCTATTGAGTCTGACACAGCTGTGAATACCAAATGGCGACCAGAGGCCTCACCCTTACAGCCAAGATGGTTTAAGCTTCTAATGGTTATGCACACCAGTCTGACAGGCAGAACGGCACTCTGCACAAAGTTTGTGGAGGTACAACAATCCATACATTCGTTATATGTAACATTTGGAAAGGCTGCTCTCCATGCACTAAAACGTTTCCTGCCTCAAGTAAATGTGCTAATGAGCTAGACAAGCACATTCTAGTCTGCTTCCCTTAAAACGAGCCCTTGGCCGATGAAAGTCACTTCATAAATCTCAAACCTTTAGTTAACATTTGGGCTTCTCTTGGGATTCCGTTTACAGCACACGTTTGCTGAGTTTATAGTGCCTATTAAACGGGCTGTTAGTCGTTTAACATGGTGCAAAATGTCTTATGATCATCACACGGTGTCTTGGTGTGTTCACATGTGGCAAAACAGCTCTCTCAAAAATGGATTCGCGAGACCGGATCTAACTCTGAGAGCGGATTCGAAACAGTTATTTTCTCTGAATTTTCTGGCGCTCCTCCTGAGGACAGAATCATTTACATTACTTTTTTGGAAGATTCCCAAGTGATGTAACTCCAGACTTACAGTTCAGGTAAAGGACATGTTTATTGCTTGGCTTACACCTTAACGATACATTTGAAAATAGTTAGATTGAACAAGAGCACACACTGACTCAACATTAAAAATAAACGTGGTGAAAATCAAATAGATAAATGGCAAAAGTACATAAAGGCATCTAGACAAAAGCTTATGCACCAGTGATAAAATTACATGAACCAAGTAGACACACCTCTGATCCAGAGCTTTACAGGCCCATGTGCAAGTAGTCCAGCCTATCAACGTTTTTAATTGCATTATGGGACTTGTAGTCTTGTGAATCCCATTATAAATGGAGAAATACAAATCCCAGAACGTAAAGGGAAAACCTGGGCTCGAGGTGCTGCTGAATATGGACCCAGGGCACTTGAGTTATCTGATGAGCAAATCACTGCATTCATTCAGAGATATAACATGACAGTGCATGAAAGCAAAATACAGAGGGTAGAAAGAACACATTCTTATAGACAACACCTCATGTAAGCTCGATAGCTCCGGATTTATGATACCCCCAGCTCATGCCATCCACAGGAATTTACTCTATTTGGTCTAGACTAGACATGTATATACTGATATGGTAGCTCTAAACCTGTAAATTCCATAAGACAGTTCCTGATAAACGGCCATCTCTTTAGCTTAGTATTCCTACAAACTCACTACTGCTGACGTTACACTGTCTTCGGGGCTCATTACGCGAGAAGGTAAACACACACATAAAATGCAGTGGGGCTTGTTGAAGAAGTAAACGATTTAGCTGCCTCCATCCTGTCTTCCTGGAGCAGAAGGAATTCCAGGATAGCACTACACTGACGTTAGGGACTGAGAGAGCCATACCATACTCTGCCAAGGGTCTCAGGATGCTTGCTGCTAGGTTCCCATGATCCTCTGATATGATGTACCTCTCACCAGATTTATCACCTCTAAGCACATCTTGCAGCACTCTCTCCCTACTCCCAAATGACAACAAAATTAAACCCAGGGATACAATGAAGTCCAAGACAATGGCCTTGGCTCCTCCAATCACAGCCCATCAGTGTTCAGCTTTTGAAGAGTAGACAAATGATTCTGTATGGGGAATTTCAAAATTGTGTGCTGTCTGGGATAAAGGTAGCAATTATGAGAGTGGGCAGACGTGGTGGTGATTGAGCAACTTGATTCTCTGGCCCATCTCCTGCTTCACTCACATTGTGGCCACCTCCTTCAAGGTCTTTACACAGGTTACAGTCTTGAAATTTTGATTGGTAGCCTAATGCATTCTGGATGCTGTTGTCTTGTTTTGACTAATTTGACTAACACACCTGAACAGAATGATTTGTAGGTGGAATGCTCAGGACTGGAGACAATGTCTGTGATGGCCTCTAGTGAGGTGGCTGCCCTATTCAAACAAACAACACCAGGTACAATGGGATTTGCCTTTGAAGTACAGTATTGTCACCGTGTTACCTAGAGCCATCTTAGCCATCTTCTCGGATTTTACAGAAAGGTGATCTTTTACTGAGGCCTTGTGGGATGAGCAGCATGTGCCTTATAAAATATATATGCCATACACCCCCAATCTAATTGTACTGAAGAGCATCAGAAGTCTTTCAAATGTTACCTTGAAGAGGAAGTTGGATATGTTCCTGCCCTATTTGCTGTTTGGGAAGCACTACAAAAATAGATGTGTCTCACCCCATTGTAGTTTTTTTTGTCTACCCCATCCATTTCTCTGTCACTTTAATGAAGTTTTGTGGGAATATAACCCAAGATACCCCAACAAAACGTAGTGGAATTTGTGCTGGACCACAGAAACTAACTGATACATAAGGCAAATGCTAACCTTAGGCGAACTAGAAGCTCCTGGAGGAGATGTGTAACCTTAAGACCATCATCATTGATTACCAGGTGAGTGTGAAGTCCTGATCATAAAGCTGATCAATCTTCCTGCAGTGTTGGTTAAACAGTGTGTTTCTTGTCCTATAAAAAAGATAGATGATATCAGCTATTTAATTTAGATTACATTAATGCCTCAAAAGAACCCCACACACTTTTTCAGGTTAATTGGCTGAAATACTATGATCATAGATAGACAATGCAGCAATGCCAGTAGCTTCTCGACTAGCTGCAAGGGCCATAAAGTTTGTATCATTTGGAGTATGTGATTACTGCATCCTGACTCTTGTACAGCAAAAAGAACACTGAGGCAAATTGGCCACCGATTCACACTCTGCTCTAAAGAGACACTGTTCTACATCTATGAATATGACACTTGAATGAAATAATCTTCATCTGTAAAGCAATACTTACAAAATGTCAGAGAAGGTATTGAATGACATCAATACCGAAATGGTTGAGATGCTAGCCTTGAGTCTCCTAGTTGTTGCATATTTACCACAAAGATCACCTCAAAATTGTATACTTTATACCCTGAGAGGAATAATGGCCTGGTCTTCACATTGTATGGTACAAAATGTAGACACTGATTAGATTTGCCTTTAGCTCTATTACCTTTATAAAGTATCATTATTTGGATATTTGAAATTTTATTACACATACTTGCAAATACCTTTTCTAGAGAACAAATAAGAACATGTCCCCATTTCAACAGACCATTCAATTTTATTGAGTAGTCACCCGACCCCTTCGAAACTGATAGGAAGTGATCAATAATGTTTCATTTCATTCAAAATTAAATTTTTTCTATATCTGAAGCCACCAACATCTTATATGTAGATCCAAGAACTCAAAAATCTTCAGAATTCAACCCCTATATTTCTAGGAGAAGACACCATAGTAATGATCAGACTCTGCAGTGGAATAGAATTGTATGTTCATATTATGGAAGAAAACGTTTACTAAAATTACTTCTATTGTTTTTCTAGAATCCTTTTTATCAATAAGGGCTTGAGATGCTCCTCTGTTTTTCTTCTTCATCCTCCTCTTCTTGGTTTACAACTTGTCATTAACTGCAGCTTTCAGTTCCTGTTTTAGATGCAAGGACATGTTTCTAATCTATCTGTATTAACTAACCAATCAGATTCTCTGAAACTCCTTAAGAGTATAGTGTCTTGATAAAAGTCAACGGTGTTTTGGTGAAGATAATGGTGTAATTGATATGGATTCCTTCTTAATCTGTATTGTTCATCAACTGGATGTTGGACATTTAAATTTGCTGTCCCTTTAAATTGATACATAACTGAAAATTTGTTAACATAAAAACAATTCTTCCATTGGAAAAATATATATTGTTGTAAGAGGGTATTCCGAAATGTCATTCACTATAAACAACATCATTAAGGTTACTGGTTAAACAAGAAGGCCTTAGGAAATTAGGAAAGGGGAACATGTGAAGGCTGAGGGAGTCGACAAGAGGCAAAACACAACAAAGATGAGGGAGTGAAATACCGGTACAAACTGGCACAAATAGTGAAGGAGTCAAAACAATCAATGTTGCCAGACATTATTCTATAGGACAGATGAACCATCATTATATGGGTCTGTCTGTTTTGGCCTGGAAGATCCTGATCCTGTTGTGGAGCAAGCAGCGTGTTTTGGACCCAACATGGGAAGTCTCTGTCCTCCAATTTCTAGTTTCCATTACCCAATCCTTGACCTCCTCCACATATGGGATTTCCTAACTCTCACGTGAGTTCCTCTTCCATATATGATGTTTCCTGACTCTCTTGCTGGGTGGTTTTTTTGCTGCAGAGATCTGACAACCATGGAGGACTGGGTTCTTATGGAATGTCCCAGGCTGAAGAACATGCTGGCTGAAAGGAGTAAACCAGAAGAGTTGCCACTCAATAAGGAATAAGTTGAGGACTGCTTAAACATAATTTTGACAGTAAACACTTGACAGAGAGATGAAGAGTGAGGAACATATTTGATCGATTGTTCTGGATCAGGAGTGTCCAATCTAGGTCCAATGACAGTTCATGAAGACTGGATCCATTTGAATTTTTCATCATAACCACAATGTAAATGGGTCCTAAATTGATTAACTTTCTGTACATTTATTTTACCTTGCTAGCATGAAAATCCAGCATGTGTCTGCCCCTCCTTGGGCAACCTTGATGTAGACCCAGTGTTGAAAATAGGCTGATTACCAAGATTTGATGATGAAAAGGCAATGCCTTCTTGAACAAATAACTACTCCTTTATGGTATCTGCCTTCATGTCACCCGGTGCACAGTCCTTCATTTACCACATAGCATAGTTGTACCCAAATGGCAGGCTCTATGGTGGCCTGCTTGTAAGTAAGGAGTAAGAGGGAATGCATGGAGGAACAGCACAGATGCTCTGACCAGGAGCACAGGCACTCAAAGAAGGTGCATGAGTGTCCAGTGCAGCATACGCTCATTGAACAGGTGTCCTAACTGAGATTAGAGAAGGGGTTTTAGTAGGGGAAACATAATTATTGCATGGCAGAGATTATCCTGGACAGGCAGGTTTCATTCTGAGGAGAGTCTTGGTCACTAATATTCTTCCAGTTGGCTATCTTTTGGACTTTCTTACCTGACTTGGAGTGGCAGACATGGCTACCAGGGTGCAAATTGAAGCTCAGATGAAGTCTAAGATTATTGTCCCTGAATGAAATAGAGGAGTTCTTACTAAAAAGAAGGACAGTATATAAGATGAGTCTGCATTGCATGAACTTAGTCCAGTGAATGCAAGGTTGCCTGAACTGGGGCTAGAGGTTTTGACTTCTGGATTTGAGGGTCCGAATGAGATAGTTATGTTTCAGTTACACTTCTTTAAGTCTCTGAGAGTAGGTTTAATTGAAGCTCTTTATGGGAGGCAGCAAAACAAGAAACGTGTGAGAACCTTCTTCTGATGTTGCTGAAAGAATGTGCTTAATGGTAGGGAATGATATTGCCTCACTTGTTCATAGCATTGTGAGCTACTTAAGCAGCCTCTTGTTCTGTTCCAGTCAAATAAAAAGGGCTCAGAGAATCCAGAGTCTCGGTGGTTGTTGCTAATTCTTCACCCAATGGGCAAAGTATTTTTCAGTGCCTTGTACGTGCACTTTTTGGACTAGATGAAAACTAATTTAATTCTAAGTGGAGAGACTAATTTTCTCCATAATACTTCTGCAGCACACATTGCACTGATCATGTTTTATTAGCATCTGTAACATTGGGACAACAATTGCTCCACTTAAGTGTGCCTTTATTAATTTTCACCCATCGGTATCATCAAATACCATGAAAAAGTTGACTGTGTGGGAAACTCCTGCCCCACATGTAGACATGATTAGAGCCGTATTCACCCTTGTTAGAGGCCTGTTTGTCTGTTAATAAATGCACAGTCAGCAGGTTTAGCATGGATATTTTATTACTCTTTTAGCCTTCAAATTGTGAATTACTGACATATGCAAAGGATTCCTCTTCTGCCACTTGATAGCATGGAAATGAATAAACCGTTCAACCCTTTAACCTACGACAGAGATCTCCGACTCTGGGCCAACTCCGTCTCTCTGTTGACCGATCCTTACCACTGTGTTAGAATGGCGCACATATCAAAAATTCATCAACGTACAGCAATTTTAAAGTTCAGTCAATGATGAGAGTGTTGGTAAAGTTTTAAAAGATGTATTTCTCATTAGGAGATTAGTAATAATGTTGTCTTTCATTCAGATTAGTTAGATATATCCAGGTACAGAAATATCGAGAAGTATTTGGTTAGAGGTAGCATGAAAAATAACAGCGTGTTCCATAAAAGAAATAGTCCCTTTCTTAATCTAAAGGAAAGGACCTAACCTAACATAAAACCCATAAAGAGTTCCTTGTGGAAAAGAACCAAGGATTTGGAGCATCAAGCTAATAGTTGCAAGAGAGTCAACTCTTCATTAAGAGCAGTTCTGGAAACTCAGCCGAGCTTCCCAACAGTTTCAGTAGCAACCTTCAATCCAAACTAGAAGAAAATTAATCACAGCAGTAGCTATAATTTGCCACAAAGACAAAAGTCTCCTCACGATGGTAAGGAAAACAAGAAATTCACAGTTAGCAGTAGCTTAGAGTAATGTGGGCTAGGACAGCAAAGTGCTAAGGGGCATAGCAGTGTAAGTGTGCATAGAATGCATTGAATGCCATAACTCTCTCACTAGGAACACGTATTATATTGAAAGGCACAAAACATACTTTGCAAAAACCGATGCTTAAGTCATTTCCAGCCAATGAAGAAGGATCTTCCTATAGACCGTCGCCTCTCCTCTCGGTTCCCACAGTAAACGTCCATTTTGACATGATGTTATTTGAATGCGGCTACAGGGTATTACAAAAAGATACATTTAGGAAACCTACTCTGTTATCTGTTTAGTGTCCCACTGTGTTGCAATGGGCTGCTCTATGAAATGAAACATTATTGTCTAGCATGTCCTGGTTAGATCATGAGAACTATTTTCTTCAACAATCCTTAATTCTACTAAACATTTTTATTTATTATAACACATAGCATTTGGCTTGATCTATTACGATGAAATCATATGGTGTGAGGAAACAATGAAATACACTTTCTTGAAAAAGCACTTTTTCTGACAATGGCACATATTACATCTAAATATTAAAATAAATCAGCAGTTCTAAAAGGCATTATTTTATTAAAGGGTAAGAGAAAGGAGATAAAGAAAAAAATATGAGGCTTAGTCATGTGAGCATGGTGAAAATGGGAGCTTTCTGCCGATCAATAAGCTGCACGTTTGTTTTTATACATTTAAGAAATGCAAATGTTCCTATGGTTTGTTCTTGGTAAGCATTCTCAACGGTATTATCAAGATATATTTTAGCATCCATGTACGGTTAATATTGTCTAAACTTTTCTACTCTATCACACTCATTGACTTTATTTTTGTCTATCACAGGATTCTACCCTCCGCTGCCTTTTGGGTGGGTTTGGACTATAGAAATACTACATTCATACATACATACCTGCCAACAGGTATTCCGTCACCTACCACTGCAGTGCTGTTTAATTAAGCACTGCAGTGCAGGAGGCTAAATGCCCGTCAACCTGATTCCTCATTTTATCGTGCTGGCAAACCCTGTATGTTTTATTGTGCAAGAGACTTCTGTTATGAAACTGGTAATCAGTGCATTACATGATTTAAGAATGTTGCTAACAAAAAGGGTGGTAGACCCTTTTGGATGTTAAGGACCCACTAAGAGATGCAGTCCTTTTAATTTGCGTTGCTACTAGCTCCATGACCAGCCATGACATTGTGAATAGTAATGGGTGTTGGGAGCAGATTATACTAATGGGGTACCTGCACCTCAGTGAAGAGACTGCTTTTGGTGTTAACTGGTAAACTTTTGTCATATGTCATGATTACTGCATTTAAAGTGAGCCTGAGAGTGCCTAGGTACACATAAGGTAGGGTACTCCTACGGGGTTCTCCTGTTTGTATGTAGCCCTAAGGTAGTGAGGTGCCCTATTCGACTTAATGATAGCCAGTCCTTCTGTCTCCCCTGCTCCCTATCTGTCCCACTCTGCTACTTCGTTTCCTCTACAATTCCCTCTGAAAATAAGGGTAACAATCTGTCTTGAATTATCATCGTAGAGAAAGGAGTGTGAAACACTTTCTGTTAAATTGGACGTGGGTCATGCCAATTACATGTCAGCCTATGACATTGTACAAACAACACCTTAGAAAGGAATGACACAAAGGTAAGGCAAAGACTGCACACCTTTAACAGAGAAAATTGCTGTCTGCTCAATCCCTTCACCCCGTACATTGTGTTGGTGGGAGGATAGAGTCTGGAAGCAATACACAGGCTCACGAGAAACAGGAGGCAGTACACAATTTCACCTGAAACAGGTTTGTAGTGAGCCAGTCCGCCTCGCGAGCCCTGTGTGCGACGCGCGAGGCATTGGTCTCGTGCTGCCTGTTAATGTTACTGAGTTGTGACAGTTGGTGGCTGAGGGACACGGCCATTTTAGATGTACCTGGTGAAGGCTGTGTCGTGCTGGTGGGAGCTATTAATAAAGACTTTCTCACAATCTTTTAAGTGTGCCTTTGAGTTACTACAACTCATTATTGGCGACGAGGCACTTAAGCTCCCGCAACGGACCCGCGAAAGAAAAAGGTAGAGGAAAAATGGATTACCTTGGAAATGAGGCGTGTATTGTTTGAACTGTTAATCAAAACGAAGCAGAGGGAAGCTGGCTGCGTCGTCCTGGCGTGTAAAAAATGTGGAGTCTTTCCCGCTAATGTGAAGAAGTGAGCAGGAGTGGCGCTGCAGAGGAACAGCGTGGGGTCTGCTTCTCTTCTTTGCTGCTTCGAGAATAGACGCTGAAGTGAAGTACGACGTTTTTACAGAAACGTAAGTCAAGCGTGAAGCTGTACCCGCCTACCTCATGAAGCTTGCTTGATCAAGTTACAGCACATTCCCAGTGTCTTAAAGAGGAAGTAACTCATTTTCCAGAGTGTATTTGTGCCGATTTGCATTTCTATTACCATAGACTTGAAGCAAAAGTAAAGCACAAGGAAGATATCGCTGGGGCAAACACCACTTAAACAGTGGGTATTAGAGTTAAAGCACGATATATTGGTTATATGTGAAAAAAAATAACACTGCTGTGTTACAACTTATGTCACGTATTGTCGAGTACATGCTGACAAAGACAAGCCCAGGAAAGAGGGTTTTTTGGGAACAATTGATGGTTTTCTTCCTGTTTAGGTGAAAACCACTGTTGTTTTGCGCATTACAAGAGTTAAATCTGAAGTTGTGAAAAAAAACTCGCAGAGGCATATGTTATATAATTTGGTCTCTCAAATAAAACAAGTAACACCTCAGAGCTATGATGCAGTCAATTCACCCTCCGCCTCCTTTCTTAGATACACCTGGGGAACCACCTGTAACATGGAGAAAATGGTTTGACGCATTTGAGAATTATTTGGGGGCCATTGGTGCGCACAGGTTCAGAGCAGAAAGAAAAAGATTTTTACTTCTTCACTCACTGGGGTTCGAAGGAAGATAAACACTCAAACACTTACCTGATGTAGTTGATGAAGGTGGTGAAGAAACGGATGAATACCAAAACACTGTTAAAAAATTTAAAATAAGGTATGACAAGCAACCGAGTGTCGTTGTTTCAAGACACAAATTCTTCAAAAGAGCGCAAAAAATAGAGAAAGATGTTGACACGTACATTACCGCCTTGAGGAAAATGGTGGCAGGGTGCGAATTTGAAAATTTCAGTGAACAATTGGTGCGTGATCAATTCATAAGTAAATGTCTTGATAAATCCATAAGACAAAAGTTGTTGTCCTTGGAAAATCCATCTTTAGATGAATCCATCCGTATAGCTAAGAGCATTGAAACGTCACAATCCTCTATCAAAGAGCTCGAAAGTAAAAATGCAGAAATGGTAACACCTGTGCGCATTAAAAATGCGGTGAAGAGAAAAGAATTTCAACAGAATAATTTCTTCAAAAGAACAGATATCTGCTTCAGGTGTGGTTATCCTTCACACGCAAGAAGCGGAAGACCATGTCCCGCGAGGAATGCTTCTTGTCGAAAATGTGGGAAGATAGGGCATTTTGACAAAGTATGCCAAACTCATAAGAAAAGTTCTAACCAAGTCGATGTGTTAAGAACTCAAGTGGCAGTGACAGTGATGACACTCTCAGTGAACTTAAAGACATGGTTTTGGTGGTCAATGAAGGAGACATAAAAAGTGGTGATCCAAATGACTGTGTTGATCCTTACGCGATCATTGGTGTTGGAGATAAGAATCTGAGACTTTTGGTAGACTCAAGAGCTAGGATCACAATGATCAATGAATCTTTATTCAAGGAGAAATGGGGAAATAGACCCCTGCAACCACCTGATCGAGAGCCAGTATCCTATGAAGGGAGGAGCATAGATCTTCTAGGGTATTTTGAAGACGTCTTGGTGTTCAAGAACAGACATATATATGGAAAAATATATGTGGCCGTCCATGGATTAGACATTTTAGGATGGTTCCATCAAGGTTTGTTCAGTATGATGCTATGTCCTGGAGCTAAAGAACAAATTTTGGTTATTCGCGACCAAACACATGTGGAAGAATTACTCAATAAATACCCGAGAGTGTTTTCTGGGGAACTGGGAAAGATCAAAGGGTTCAAGCACAAAATAAAGATAAAGAGTGATGCTGTGCCTGTCAAGCACAAAATAAGGAGTATACACTTCAGCATTCGTAGCGATTTGGAAAAAGAACTCTTGTCTATGCAGAAAAGAGGAGTCATTGAACCAATTGAGTCGTCGGATTGGTCTTCGGCTTTAGTGGTAGCACGGAAGAAGAACAATTAACTCAGAATCTGCATTGACCTGCGCAGTCTAAACAAAGTGATTTGGGTGGATTCGCACCCTTTACCTAATATTACGGAAATGTTGGGTGTAGTTGCAGGGGCAAAGGTTTTCACCAAACTGGATTTGGCCTCTGCATAACACCAGATCGAACTTGACAAGGATTCACGCCACTTTACTGCGTTCAACTCTCCATCAGGATTGTATCAATTCTGTCGTATGCCTTTTGGCCTGGCTTCGGCAGCCTCTGTCTTTCAGAGAGTCATGGTCAATCTGCTCAAGGGAATCAAAAATGTTGCTATATTTCAAGATGACGTCCTGATATTTGCTAAGGATCAACAGGAACATGACCTTGTTTTGAACAAAATGTTGTCAATTTTCCAAGAACATGGCGTCGTACTAAAAAAGGACAAATGTGTATTCTCTAAAGACAGTGTGGAATATCTGGGTCACACCATCTCAAGCGAAGGCGTCATACCAAAGCCGAGTTTGGTTCAAGCTATAGTCGATGTATCAGCTCCCAAAGACAAAGCAGGTGTAAAATCACTTTTGGGTCTCACAGAATTTTATGCCCGTTTTATCCAAGACTATGCTACTAACATTCGCCCCATTTCAAGGTTGTTACAGGACAAAAGTGAATTTGTGTGTGATGAAGAGTGCAAGTCAGCGTTCAAATGGATCAAAGATAAACGAGGTACTGTCAGTGCTTTGAAACGTTTTGTGCAGGATGTCCCGTGCACCTTGACTGTTGATGCTAGTAACTATGGGTTAGGGGCTGTCTTGACGCAGGAGGTTGGTCCTAATGAATACACGGTGGGATTTGCATCCAGAGTACTTAGCGAGGCGGAAACGCATTACTCTGTGATTGAAAAGGAGCTCCTAGCATGTTGGTGGGGCATTGAAAAGTTCAAAAATTATCTGTGGGGGCGTAAGTTTACACTTCAAACGGACCACAAACCGTTGGTGTCTATTCTTGGTAACACAAAAAGCCGGAATGCTACACCCCGTATTGCCCGCCTTGCATCTAAGTTACTACAATACAATTTTGAAGTGGTTCACATTGCTGGGGGAAAGAATGTGAGGGCAGACGCATTGTCACGCTTGCCGGCCTCCACAAGCCAGACTATGCAATGCAATGATGACTGTTGTTATGATGTAAAAGAAGATTGTATTATAGCCAGTGTTGAATTGATGCATGTATGTTCTGTGGGACAAGAAGGTTGGAGGGAGGCTCTAGAAAGTGATGAAGTTCTAAAAGAGGTAAAGAAGTATATTGCTCAAGGGTGGCCCAGAGAAAGGAATGTGAGGGTGGAATTACAACCCTATGTGAAGGTGGGAGATGAACTTTCTATTGAGGATGGCCTGGTTTTCAGGCTTGAAAAACTGGTGCCCCCTGAAAACATTAGGTCCACACTTTTAGTCAAAGCCCATGAAGGGCATCTTGGAGCCACACTCACCAAACGTAGTGTAAGAGCGTACTTTTGGTGGCCGCAGATAGACAAAGACATTGATGCGATGGTGCAAGAATGCACAATTTGTTCTTCTAGTGACAAATGTTTTCGTACAGCCTGTTCCCCGCTCACGCCCATACCTCTTCCGGGTGCTCCGTGGGAAAAACTAGGTATTGATGTTCTAGGACCCTTCCATAGTTTACCCCATCAATGCAAATTTGCCATAGTGATGATGGATTATTACACTAAGTGGCCAGAAGGTAAGTTTGTGTCCAAAGTAGACTCTAAAGAGATTATCGACTTCATGAAAGAGATTTTCATGAGAGAAGGGTTCCCTCTTTCCATCATTTCCGACAATGGGGTGCAGTTTGTGTCCACAGAGGTGGAAGAGTTTCTTAAAGAATCAGCCATCACTCACTACAGAAGCTCCCTTTACCACCCGCAAACAAATGGCTTGGTGGAAAGACTCAATAGAGTAATTGGTGACTGTGTCAAATGTGCTATTGAACACAACAAAGCTGTTCCCCTGAGTGTGAGGGCTATGTTATGGTTCTACAGGACCACCCCCCATTCGTCTACAGGAGTATCTCCTTTTGAACTACTGAGAGGCAGAAAACCATGCACAGAATTTAGACCTGCATGGATGTCCAAATGGTTCAAATCTAATTCTTCTCCCCAAGAAATTGATGAAAAAGTTAGAAGAATGAGTGAAAAAGTACAGTCAAAACAGAAAGAATACTTTGATGAGAGGAAACGGGTAAAAAACAGAGCGTTTGCTGTGGGAGACTGTATAAGAATAAAGAAACAAGGGTTTGTAAAAAGAGGCGAGGCTAAGTTCAGTGAAACTGTAGTTGTTGACAAAGTGTGTGGAAGTGCTGTTCGGGTAAACGGACAGCACTGGTGGAATGTTAACAAGGTGGTAAAAGTGAAAAATGTTAAAAACAATCCGCTGAGCTCTAATGATGCAAAAAATGTTTCACGTGACAATCCTCCAAGTGATCTCAGTGTACAGCTTTCTGCTCCTCAACCCTCAACGGTGAGGAGAAGCACAAGAGCTATCAGAGTTCCCATTAGATACCGATGTTGATTCTTTCTCTTTCCTCTGAGCTCTCTTCTTGTTCTCTTCTTTTCCTCTCTTCTGACTCTTCTTTCTTTGCTCTTTGTTTTGTATGTATATAAGCTTTATTTCGATATAAAAACATATCATAAAAGCAGAACATCATAGCATAAAAACAGTTTAACAGTAATCTAAATAAAGCAACTTACATTTCATTATTTATAAAAAGAAAAACCTCTCATCGTTTGCACGAAAAAAGCATTAAATAGACGAAATAAAAGGGAACACATTATTGGATCGTCAGTTGTTTCGCAGTTCTTATGCGCCAGGCCCAACCTAGGAATTTTGCCAAACAAATGGCAAAAAAGGGTCTAGCATCTGAAAGCAGTATTCTTATAGCTTCCAAATGTGAGCGAGTTCCCAGGCTCCTACAAAGAGGCTTCAGCCACCTCCGTCTAGGGGCCACATAGGCTCTACACTCAAACAGCAAATGGGCAACAGATTCAACTTTTAGCTCACAGAATGGGCAGTAGGGTACCGTTTGCAGGGGTGGTTTCCAAGTAGAGGTAAACTGGCATAAAGGTAGTACCCCGACCCTAAATTTAAAATATAATGCTCTGTCGTGTGAACTATGGATCAGATCCAAATAGGGTTCCCTATAGGGGTTTTCTTTAACTGTCAAGAAATTGGCAACAGATTTGGGATGATTTATTTTGCCTACTCTCTCATTGTCCACCCATGACCAATAGGCCTTCTTCAGTACTTGTTTTGGAGGTGCTGTTTTATTTTCCCACGCGGCACCTAGGCCCAGTTTGTACAGAAGCCTCTTGACCTCCCTAAGCCAGGTGACCTTATGCCAACCTGGTAGAGCCAATAGATCTTTTAGGGCATCTGCATAGCTGTGGAGTTCGGGGACATTCCAAATTCTGGACCATAATACAAGAGGGCGTAGTTTGGCTTGCTCACAGATTGGGCGGGTGCCTGCGTCGAGCAAAAGGGGAATTGTGGGAGTGCTATGGGGTAGCCTCATCAGATCTTTATAAAATTTATTTTCTAAGTGGGCCAAAGTGTCCACTCTCTGAGTGCCCCAAAGTTCTGCGCCGTACAGTGCTGCACTCACAACCCTTCCCCTGTAAATATCAAGAAGTGCCCCAATAGGTTTCGTAGAGGAAGCACGCTGTTCTTGGAGCAGAGCACCAACAACCCTCTTGTGGGTCAGAAACACTTTTTGGTGGTGTGCCTTCCAACTCATACTATCGCTAAGACGTATGCCCAGATAGTCAAATTCTTTGACTCTTTCTAATGTAACAGAGTCTAGAGCGGGGGGTTTAACAGATTTGTTGGGGGGGTTGAGGACAAGAAATTTGGTCTTACCGATGTTTATGGCCAATCCCCTGGAGTCACAAAAGGCCTTGAAACTGGAGAGTAATGACTGTATACCCACAGGAGATTTCGAAATCAGAAGGGTGTCATCCGCAAACAGGAGCGTCGGGATTTTCTTTCCAGCCAGGGATGGTGCATCTGCTGGATGTTGGAGGAGGTGCTCCACCACTCCGTTGACGTAGAGAGAAAACAGAGTGGGGGCAAGCACACACCCCTGGCGGACGCCCCTGTCTACTGGGATACGCGGTGTTTTTTCTCCCTGGGAACCCCATCTGATTTGGGCAAAATTACTGTCATGAAATTTTATAAGCAAGGCCAGCAGGTAGGGAGGTAGACCTAGCCCATCGAGGACCTTCCACAATAATGCACGTGGGACCAGGTCGAAGGCTGTTCTCAAGTCTATGAAGACTAGATATAAACTGCCCCCTCCTAGCACCACTACTTTCCAATAAAGCAATAAAAGGCGGAATGTCTGCTCGATGGTGCCTGTCCCCGTTCTAAACCCTGCTTGAAAATCAGACAAAATCTGATTTTCATCCACCCACTGCAAAATCCTGCCCAATACCGCTTTCCCCGCTACCTTTTGCGTCGAGTCCAGCAAGCTAATGGGGCGATAATTAGCTGGGTCATCCCTGCAGCCTTTCTTAAAAATGGGGACGACTTCAGCGCCCCTCCATGAGTCAGGGAAAGACCCCCCCCCAACATAACCTCATTAAGAAGCGCAGCAATTAATCTGCTCTTTGTTTTAGGGAAAGGAGATATGTAGTGAGCCAGTCCGCCTCGCGCGCCCTGTGTGCGACGCGCGAGGCATTGGTCTCGTGCTGCCCATTAATGTTAATGAGTTGTGACAGTAGGTGGCTGAGGGACACGGCCATTTTAGATGTACCTGGTGAAGGCTGTGTCATGCTGGCGGGAGCTATTAATAAAGACTTTCTCACAATCTTTTAAGTGTGCCTTTGAGTTACTACAAGATTGTTATGGAGCATGTAGCCCACTGAAAGGAATGCTCACCCTGACTGGATATTTTGACAACAGCAAGGAAATAGTTGTAAACACAGGTGCCCATGGCCATGGATTTGTGCCAGTGCTATCTCAAGTCAATGGGAAATAGGGGAATGCATCTGTAAAACAAGTGGGAAGAACTGTGCCACAAATTAAATTAAAGTGATATTTAGAAAAAATGTTCCCCTCAAATAAGGTTAAGTCCTGTGTATTTGCTAACTGTTTGATGTCCAAACGGACCACAGAGAATTAAAATCTGTAATAAAAATGAAATAAGATAATACACAGTTGTTGACATGGTGTGTATCTTTTCAAGGATTAATATTGAATGTTGAACACAGGCCTGGGAGTCACTATGCCAGTGCACATGGGCACACCAGATAATTCCCTCTTGATGGAGAGATGTTGGAAAACCTTTAGCAACAACAAGCGGAAGAAGCATTTTTAGGGCTGTAACCTATTTTTAAGTGAGCCCCTAAATGATTTGCTATGCTGCAATCTGTGTCTGGACTTCAGGAATCAAGCTGATGCGCCTAACTCGTCTTCATATTATTCTGGAAAAAGACACTGCTGATATGGCAGTTGCCGGCTGCACTGGTAAAATGAGTGTAACCTAACATGTTAGTCTTAAAAGGCTGTACATTTGGGGCCTCATTTATGAGGCCTCGCGTCAGTTTTGCGCTATGCACTTTTTGTGACGCATCGGCGGCGTAAAACATGCCTCCTGATGCGCACTATTTACAAAGTGACGCATCTAAGCAGATGCGTCACTTTGTAAACCCCTGCGCTACATTATACCTGCGTCAGGAGGGGGCGTTCACCCGCAAAAAGCCTCGTAATAGTAACGCAGTGAAATCTATGAGATTTCACTGCGTTACTTTTAGGACGCTGTTGCGTCAAAATCTTGCGCCTGCCTCACAGCAGGCGTAAGACTGACGCAAGCCCTTTCACATGGGGCTTTCCCCATGTGAAAGGAAGCATTGCTGGAGTTGCGTCACTTTTGTGACACACTCCAGCAATGCGTCACTTTTGCGCCTACAGATATGTCATAAATACTGACGTATCTGTAACTCCTTGCGACATGACGCGTTATATTATAAATATGACGCATCAATGATGTCGCAAGGAGGGCGCAGTGAAAAGTGACGCATCGCTGTTTTCACGCAGCGATGCGTCACTTTTCATAAATGAGGCCCTAGGTATTTTGCTCAAAGTGCACATTTCTATAGTGTACTGATGTGTGGCTGACATGAGCTTACAACCTCTGCTATGCTTATGAAAGTTTGAGCATAAACTGAGGTAAATGCCATTTATTCCTCCTACACTTCGTGTGCCTGTGCTGGACCATGTCAGCACATGGTGAGACAGAATGCCCAGAGACCTTATAGTAAAACAAAGCTCTTGTAGAGGGCCACTCGGCCTTTACAGGACAATGTATCCACTCCTCATCCCTCATGACTGGGCTTAGTCCGAGGGGATAAATAAAGGGCCTCGAGATTGCACGTGACCTCGGACCGAATACCAGTCCTGAGTGTGTGTGTGGCACTTATTGTGAGCGGACATAGACTGAGACCACCCTCCTGTATCCAGCCCTTCACACGGGCGACAAAGGTGAGAAATGGCCCCACGCCTGCTACACGATGTGTGCCTGCTGCCCTGCAGCTCTGCGGCGGCGTTGCCTGCCTACCGGGAGTCCGCTGTTACATGACTCACAGTGTGTCGGTGGTCCAGATCCTGCTGATACCAGGCGGTCTCGAGCGGCGTGTCACCTGTGCCTTCCGGAGTCCCTGGGCATGGGAAACCTCTAGGAAGTCAGCGCAGGGCAGAGCGGATGTTTTACAAAGATTGGCAAGTGGCAGCAGGTGCTGGATGGTGCACCACATGGCCCCAGTGATTGTCACATGCCCTGCAGAATAATAAACAGAAAGACTGTGCAATAAACTTAAGCCCAGCCTGTGGCAGTAGGGGATCATCCATGCATCACGTGGCCCAGGTTTCCCCTCCACAAAGATAATACAGGTCTCACAGTGTGCAGGAGTGGCACCAAGAAGAAAAAAAAGACACAGGGACACCGGTTGCACACATAAGTATCCAAAGGCCAAGATTAAAAAAAGACAAAATATACAAAGGAGAACTGGGGAAAAGCACAGAAAGCAGCATCAGGTCAATGGAGGCACCACTCCTTGCAAAGAGAGTAGCCAGACAGGCTTGACAAGGAAGACACTACTGAGGGATCAGCATGGGAGACCCACCACCACCACCACCACCCCAACAGTGGCTCAGGCACCACTAGCGCCCTACACACAAGCGTCTGTGACACCGATGCCGCTGTTCAGCTAACTGGTGGATCCAGCCACCGCGGCTCCCATGTGAAAGCTCTGGATAGGCCGTTTGAACTACTATTTCACAGGGACACCGGAGACTGATGGCATGGTGAAACGCTCCCTGCTCATGCACTTCGAGGAAGATGAGCTATACAAACTTTTTAAAACGGTGCCGAACACGGGTGCCATGAGTATGACCGACAATTACAGCCCTGAACAGGTACTTTGCCCACAAATGAACCCGGACTACGAGCGGTTAAAGTTGCGCCAGGCTCGACAGACGAAAGCAGAAGCAGTGGATATGTTTTATTCCCTACTCCGGAAACTCACCATGACGTGCACCGGAATTGATCAGAATGAGGAGATAAGAGCCCGAATTATACAGGGGTGCAAGTCCATCACCCTGCGACGCGAAATGCTTCGACAACCAGGGATTTTGCTGGACGAGATCCTGGTACTCGCCTGATCTCATGAGCTGTTGAACAAGAGGGAGGACGAAATAGAGGCAGTTTGGGTGAGAAACACACCGGCTGCGATGGCACCAAAAGCGGCGCAGATGAAGGAAGAGACTGTAGACACCATACAGAGGCGACTGGCACTGAACCAAAGGAGAAATACGGGGAGCCGAGCCAGTGGCAAATGCGGACACTGAGGGTTTGATCACAGAGAACAAGACAGGTGCCCTGTCTGACGACAGACGTGTTCAAAATGTGGAAAAGCTAACCACTACACCAGCGTCTGCCGCAGTGGCGGAGGAAGGTCCTGTGAAGGTGCGACCAGAGGGCGCCAGGCAAACCTCATGAATTTTACATTAGAGGATCAAGAAGATAAGGAAGCCACACCCGAACAAAGCGCCTCTGCCTATTACGAAGACAATGCTGGCACATTTATCATATCATTTGCATGAAGACTGGGTCGCAAAGGGCGCCCTCCCCCACTGTTCCATGCAAAGTCAACGGGATTCGTGTGCAGGCCATCATTCCTCATTGTCACGGGTGCGTCTGTTAATGTAATGGACTCAGACCAGTATGACATGCTGATGCCCAAAACGAAACTGACACCCAGTGCTGGCAAAATCTACACGTATGGGGGCATGGAACCCATACCATTGAGGGGAATGATGGAGGTAGGGATTTCCAGCGACAAATACGCGTTGAAGACCACCTTCCACATTACTGAAGGAAAGAAAGGCATGTTGTTGAGCTGCCACACGGCTGAAGATTTGAAGCTGGTGTTCTTTGCCCAACAAGTACACGGAACACCATGCCGAAGACTAGGCAAGCTCTGAGGGCGCCAAGTGAAACTTCACATCGATCAGAGTATCCAGCCATACGCACTCCGACACTGGCACATACAGTTTAATCTTCATCCCCTGGTGGAGCAAGAGTTTCAGAACCTAGAGGTCCTCGGAGTAATAGAGAAGGTGTCAGGACCCACTCCATGGGTATTCCCGCTGGTGGTAGCGCCAAAACACCAAAGCCGAAGCAACCGGAAACGATCAGGCTCTGCGTAGACATGAGGCTCCCCAACCAAGCTATTTGCAGGGAGCTTGTGACCCCGATGAGGGATAATTCATGTAGCGGACTTAAATGGCACCAGGTGGTTTTCAAAACTCGACCTGAATTCAGGCTACCATCAGCTGGAGTTGGAGCCGGAGAGCCTCTACATTACCACCTTCTCCAAGCATGTAGGATTCCGAATATACACACAACTCAGCTTTGGAGTGTCTTCCACAGCCGAGGTCTACCAGAACGCCATCAGGGAAGCCCTCTCCGGCCTCGTAGGGGTGATAAATCTGAGCAATTATATTTTGATCTACTCCCAGAACCTGGAAGACCACCATGCCAGGCTGAGAGCCACTATACAAAGATTAGCTGAATGTGGACTCACCCTTCACAACAAGAAATGCGCATTCTATCAAGTGTCGATAGACTTCTATGGCTATATGTTCTCAAGGGATGGACTGTAAGTTGACCCTCGCAAGTCAGAAGCTATCCGAACTGGCCAGTACCGCAGAACACCACCGAAATACGAAGCTTCCTGGGGGGGGGGGGGGGGGTAGCGACGTATTGTGGGCGGTTCCTACTGCACCTGGCCACGATATCGGAGCCGCTGCTACAACTGACCAAGACCGAAACACCCTAGAAGTGGACCCCTCGAGAAGAAAGCAGCCTTCCAAGGCATCAAAAAGGCATTCTTGGATCAGACGACGATGATCTACTTTCACCCCAAAATGAAAACTGAACTCGTCATCGACGCCAGCCCCATTGGGCTCAGGGCAGTGCTTCTACAGGAGTACTCAAAAGGGACCTACGTCCCCGTAGCCTATGCCAGTCATGCCCTATCCCGTACGGAGATATGATATGCACAAATAGAGCGCAAGGCTCTTGCCATCAGATGGGCCTGCCAGCATTTTCATCTATACTTGTGTGGCCACCCCTTCCGAGGAATAACAGACCACAAACCCCTCATACCTCTGTTCAGCGGGTCCACTAGATTGGCACCCTGAGAATTGAAAGATGGGCAGTACAACTACAGGCATACTCATTTCAGTTGCTGTTTAGACTGGGAGCAGATAACCCTGCTGCCGACTTCTTGTCAAGACATCCCACACCAATGGATGGGGACAAGACCCCTGATGACAGTGCAAACATTGAGACTTTCGTGTGCATGATCGGAGAAAATGCTTGCCCGCTGGCTGTCACCAAGGAGGACTTGTGCCATGCCACTGAAGCTGACGACACCCTGTTAAGGGTTAGAAAAGCCCTAGAGAATGGACGGGGGCATCGGTTTCTGGATGGACTGTCTGCACTCACAGCAGAAGAGCAAAACTCCTGGTGACAAATACGGAGGGTAAGGCACGAACTCAGCATCAGTGGATTTGGACTGGTCCTCAGAGGACAGAGGATTGTGGTCCCCAAAAGATTACACCAGCAGATGGTCACCCTAGCCCACCAGAGCCACCAAGGGACAGCCAAGACAAAGGACTGGTTCAGAGCAACTGTGGTGCCCTGGCATGGACAGCTTGGTGGACGAAGAAGTAAGGAAATGCCATCCTTGCACCATCACAGGGTGGACCCTGTGCCAGTGCCGGTGATCTCCTAAGAACCCTGCAACACGCCCTGGCTCAAGGTCAGCATCGACTTTGGAAGTTTCCCGGATGGGCGGCACACCATGGTTGTCATGTACTCCTCCAAATTTCCGGTGCTTGAGTTGGTATCATCCACGGTGTTCACACACGTTCAACTGGCTCTCGAAAAGGTCTTTGCCATCTTCAGACTGCTTGAAGAAATAAAATCTGACAATAAACCACCCTTCCAGGGTCAGGACTTTATGACTTCTTGGAGCTGTGAGCCATCCGGCACTGCAGAATCACACCCCAATGGCCATAAGCCAATGGTGAGGTTAAGCGTTTCATGCAGACCCTGAACAGGTCACTGCGAATATTAGTGGACCAACAACAGGACCCAGAGACATGTCTTCACCAGTTCCTGCTAGCCTATCAGCAGACACCTCATTCGACCACGGGGTGTGTCCCAGCTACGCTCCTGTATAAACGCTTCCTTAGGGATTTCAACCCCGAAGACCCCAAATGGGCACCGCCAAGTCTGGACATTGACAGGGCCCAGCAGAAATATAAAGTCACCAACAAGAAGGCCAGCACCAGCAGAGGGGCCAAGACTCCATCCGTGCATGTAGGATCCCAAGTGGTCCTAAAAGATTGCCACCCTGGCTGGAAATTTCACACACCTTACGATCTGGAGGTGTGGACGGTCACCAGAGTGGATGGAATGATGGTCACTGCTCGCTGTGGCCGACACACCATGGTGCGAAATGTATCCTGGTTCAAGGAGGTCGTAGGTGTCCCCGATCTCCACAGGTTGTCATCGAAGGAAGAGGAGGATCCCATCGATGTGTCCATGGGACCTATGGCAAGTCCGAAGGTGACTCTGGTGCCGTCATCTGGCCAGGTCGTGGCACGCACACAGAGGGAAGGTCCTCAGTGCTTTCTCAGGAGTGGAGATGCAGAGCGGTCCCAGGGGAGTGTCGCAATGGACCAGGGCGGAATGTAATCTCGCAGCCAACGATACTTGCTGAGACCCAAACCCGCACCCAGCCAGTGGCGGGTGGTGAATCTGTCCAAGATTGAGTTGACGGGAATGTAACAAGTTAATATTCTGTTCTAGTGTTTCTATCCTCTTTCTTTTCACGTTTTCTGTTTATTCTAAATCTAAAGGAAAGGAAGGATGTAGAGGGACACCCGGCCTCTACAGGATAATGTATCCACTCCTCACCCTCGTGACCGGCTCGGTCCGAGGGGATAAATAAAGGGGCTGAAGGTTGCACGTGAGCGCCGGCTGAATACCAGTCCCGAGTGTGTGTGTTCCTTATTGTGAGCGGACCTAGGCCGAGCCCCCCCTGTATCCAGCCTGGTTAACTATGGATATGGTTTTCAATAAGATCTGCCTGATTGCTCGTTTGTGAGAGGTAACTTCAATTAAATTAATTCACAAGGGCTATATTTTATATCACATTTGACATCCGAATACATGTAATATACCTTTAATTGAGTTTGTTCCTGTACATCCAGTGTGTGTTTGACTTGAATAGTCACTGGCCTTCTTGGGTAGTCCTGAGAGGAATTTCCCACGTTTCTGTTTCCAGAGTGGATCCCTAACCTGTAATAATATAGGTGGTGAAGGCTTTGTTTTACAGGAACCACTCTGCTAATTACACGGCATGCATGATGGACCTCTTGTTACTCTCAGCCATCACTTGGTTCACCTTTGAAGTAAATGTAAGGAGAGAGTCCCATGCACCATTCTGCTTCCAAGCAAAGACCTCTGCCATTTTGCCTGACTGAGTACAAGGGACTGGGCCACTTTCTGACTTAGGATTCCTGCTAGGGGTGTCTGATTTTGCAAAGACAAGCATATTAAAAGGTATGACACTGAAAATTAATAAAAAAGGAAGTCAAAGGGACAAATTCCACTCTTGCTCATGATCAATAGAGGGTCGCTGCCACTTTGCAACTTTACAGTGCTGTTCCTCTGCTACTGCAAAGTCCCATCCCATTTCTGTATGCTTATCAAGTTGGCCAAATACTGCTTTTATTTCATTTTGAACTTTTTAACGTTTTGATCAAATCACTGTATCAAGTGTTAAGGCAGAGGGTTGATGAATGTGCGGCAAAATAAAATTAAAAGTACCAGGCCTCGAAGTTAAATATAATATTATGAGGATGTAGTCTTCATTTCTGTATGACTGTTGAACACGTTTAGTAATGGAACCTGTGTGTAACATCTATGGTGGAAAAGGAAATTGGCAGCACTCAAACAATAAGGCAGGAACAGATGCTCAAATAACTTTTCGGGTAATTGAGACACTTGCACACAGTCCACTGGCCCTTCAAGGGGAATAGGCTAAGGTTTCCACCACCATAATGTTGGATTGTGTGACATATTTAGAGATACTTGTCTGTCAGACATTTCTATAGTGTGAATGGAGCTGCCATGTCTCTCCTTTTAGCGCTGTAAGTTTGCCAAGTGGGACCCGTGTTTAAAGGGCCCAGTATGCAAACTTTTTTGTTTAGAGAAAAAAAACCTCCCAAAACAGAAACAAAAATTGCCTCGATGCACAGGGAGGTTTCTCCATGCAGGAAGGGAACAAACTCCCAAAACAGAAAGACAAATTGGCTCGATGCACAAGGAGGTTTCTCCCTGCAGGAAGGGGGTGGGTGCTTTCTAATTTTTCTTCCCAGTCCTGCTATGCTGACTAGGTGGACACCACCAGGTAAAATTAGTGACAGTCCTCCCACCCTCAATAGGGCTGGATGATTGCCACTGTGACTGGTGGTCCTTTGGCAATCAGGCTGTCAAGGTGGAGGTTTATACTGGAAAACCCAGTGAAGGTGCTGATGGTGTAAACCCATCAATTTGCACAGACAGTAAAAAAAAAGCACTGCCATAACTGATGGTGTTCTTGCCTGTAAACCTTGTGGTTGGCCTGCTTTATTTACTGTCAGGGCCAATTGCTGGGTTTACACCAGCAGAACCTTACCCACTTAAAAGCATAAGTAATGCCTTACTCATAAAGTATACATTTGGCTCCAGCTGATTTAATAATGTATTTTTAATACATTCCCTCTTGTTGATGTTAGTAAATCCAATAGAACACATTATTGCATATCAGTATTGCAAACAGTAGGAACTGGAGGCTACCTGAAAGAGTGGCCACTGTGTGGTCTTTTGCTTTGCTGCACAATGTCCTAGACTTCCTCACTACAAATCACATCCTGTCCACACATTAAAGCAACATTTCCTACCCAAACGAATACTTGAAATTGAATTCTTATATTCAAACGTAGTCCTTTATAAATAGTGCCTATATATAAATAGTAAATATAGTCAGCACATGTCTGTGTGTGGGGAACGGTCACGTGTGTACAGTTGGTTCAAAACCTTGTCACTAGTACTTTGAAATAACATGCAAATATTCTAGAAATGGTTAAGCATGAATATTTTGTGAGCAATATACGAAGGAAGAGTAGCTTTGCAATGTAGAGGAAGGACTGGTACATTTCAAGAAATCGTCCTAATCAAAGAATATATAGTGAATCAGCCTAACAATCACACTGAACACAAATCGAAGATTGAAGTCTTAAGAATACCCGAAGCAGAAGCAAACAACAGGTCAAAACATAACAACAAACGACATTGTGTATAACATTTTTATGTCTCTTCTTCTTAACTCCTAATGAGTAGCTGCCTTCACCACCATTGCTGTGTCACCTCATATCTCCTTGTTAACCTTTCCCCTTTCCTTCCCTTTTAGATGTTGCAGGGCACCTCCTAAAAAATATGTAAGACTACTTAAAATGCTTAATGCATACCAGATGCAGAAACAAAATGTTAAGGAAGAGTGCCTATTACTAATAGCACAAGTATCACATTGATAATATTTTTTAATGTGCCCACTGTGCAATTGTATTATATAATTCTCAACTCTACTTTCTGATTGGAACAGTCACATTTAAATGACAATTGTTTCATGGGCAACCATAGAAACATCTATGAAATATATTATTGGGGTGTACGTTTATTTAATGCAGAAAGCAATTCTTTAAAAGATAAGATGTGCACCACTGACGAAAGATATCTGTTTTCGTTTTCATTTATGTATAGTATCATACCCCGTGTATTTATTTAAAAAAACCATTTCCAAACTATGTAATTTATGTTCTAGATGCAAAAATATTATCTGTTGTTATGTAATCTTCCTATAGCCTATATTCCCCAATCCCTTAACACTTCATACTGCAGAGCGTAGGTCTGAGGTTGTGGGGTTGCTCCTGGTAGGTGTTTCCTTGGGGTGTATGATGGCCCAACTTTTGAGTGAGCGATGTAGTTGACTTGAAGAAGACATTCCTCTCCAGTGATGTTTTCTCAGCGGAGGTGGGTGTTGTGAGGTGTCGGACAAACCCATGTGAGAGCAATGTGTGTTGAAGGGCTGTTTCTAAAGTGGTGTATTACAGTGGGGGTTTTGGTTTTATATCTCGTATGTAGCTCGTGTTAGCTGTAGTGGTATTATCTCACGCTTCGATAACTTCGAGAGAGCTTTGATGAAGAACATTGCTAATGCGCTCTCTTAAGGCCTTGCGAGCGAATTTTAGAGCACCCAGGCTTCTTTGTTTGTGCCATGGCTGTTTGGCAATTGAGTCTGATGTAGGCTCCTAACAGAATAAGTCCCTGCCACTCGAGAGCCGTTTGTGTGTTCTGTGTGGCTGGATCAGACTACTTATCTCTTATTAAACTGCCTATGTGTCCCTTCTCAGATCTTCTAATTCCCAGGCCACTGTTACTGTGATTGTATGTCCTAGGGTACATTGTTTATAGTTTTATTTACTTACGTTTGTATCTTTATGGTTGGTTTTTTCTGTGGTCCCCAATTAAGACTGGTTCTAATTCTATTTAAAGTAATCAATAATAGTTTTAGATACTCTAGAAGACTGCATGTTCCAAGTGGGATTTATTTATTTATTTATTTATTTATTTATGCGCTTTTATATAGCGCGAACTTTACCCGAAGGTGTCAGAGCGCTTTACATAGGACCCAGTTTCAACCATAAGAACTGATGGTTACATTCGGAAGAACAGATTTGCATATTTTTGACTTACATAAGAACCAGTTGAAAACATACGGATTTAGGATTACATGCGTACACAAGGAAGATACACAAATGGATATATTCTAGGCCTATACTAGTAATATCTCTATCAACATAGGGAGGGGATACACATGGATATACTCTAACAGTCATATAGGGGACTAGTCGTTAGAGTTATCTCTATATACATAGGGAAGGGATATGACTGGATAAACTCTAAGAGTCACATAGGAATGGTGGAGAGCACAACGGTCTACAGCATATACTAGTGATTAGAGCTATCTCTATATACCTAGGGAAGGGAAAGGACTGGAAATACTCTAAGAGAGGGCAGGCACGTGAGATAACGAACTTTACCCGAAGGTGTCAGAGCGCTTTACATAGGATCCAGTGGACAACATAAGGACTGAAGGTTACATGCGTAAAATGATTGCAAAAATTTTGCATTACAAAAGAACCAGTTAAAAGCATACGGATTTAGGATTACAAGCGTTACAAAAAGGTATACAAATGGATATACTCTAGGCCTAAACTAGTAATATCTCTATCAACAAAGGGAGGGGATAGACATGGATATACTCTAAACAATCAAATGGGAAACTAGTCGTTAGAGTTATCTCTATATACATAGGGAAGGGATATAACTGGATATACTCTAAGAGTCACATAGGAATGGTGGAGAGCACAACGTTCTACAGCATATACTAGTGATTAGAGCTATCTCTATATACCTAGGGAAGGGAAAGGACTGGATATACTCTAAGAGTCACAGAGAAGGCAGGCACGTGAGATAAACGAGAGAGGGAAGCAGAGAGTTATGAAAAAGACAGTGAGGAGTGTGTCAGAGGCAACAGGAGAGACAATAGGAAAGTCGAAAGGTTAGTGGGCGATCACTAAAAAGACAGAAGAGAAAGTTAGAAGAAGAGGCAAGTCATACAGAGAAAATGGCGGGGAGCACGGAGGTCCATGTCCGAAAGTTCAGGAAGAGGGCTGGCACAGCCAGCAGGTCCAGGGGGAGAAAGGCAGTCCGTAGCAAAGTCGCAGCCTCATTGTTCAAGAGGAGCTGGGGCAGAGGAGATCAATCCGGAGACCAGAGGAGGGTCAGGGGAGAGAGACCACAGGCGCCCAGGTAGAGATGGAGGGCAGCAAAGTTTGAAGCAAAGGGAAGGAGGGGCCTCTCACCAGAGCCCAGTTAAGCACAATGTGGGTGGTGGCGTTGAGCGTGTGTGGGTGGGGGGGGGGAGACCGTGTTGGCGCTATGGATGCGGTCGCGCTGGCTCCCGGCGAGTTGCGTGTGAGTTCATCCGCCCTGGCATGTGTTCATGTCCCTGGAGCCTGTGTCCGCCGGTCGTAGGAAGCGTGACCCCAAGGGCGCCATCTTGGAGTCAGGCACCGTTGGCGCGAAACAGCGTGGTCAGCAAGGGGGGGCACATCACTGCCCTCGGGCCCAGGCCCGTCTGTGGCGGAGAACGGATGTATGGCCCCCGGAGCAGGTAAGTGGGGGTGGTCACGAGGCGGCGCCGTCATCAGCAGATGGCGCCGCCGTCAATCACCTGCCCTTTTCTGGAGAGCCCCTGGAATGACCGCAGAGTCTCGGCGGGTGGCGGCGGGGGGCAGCGGGGGACGCGGTAGGAGCACTACATACCGCTCGGGTGATCAGCGCCTGTCAGGCTCGCCCCCGGCAGGACGCCACAGGCTCCGCTCCTCGTCCTTGTTGTTTGGCCCGGGCTGGTATCGGGCGGCCGCCATGTTGGGTCCCAGGCAGGGATCGAGAGGAATCAACCAGCGCCGCTCCACAGGCACCAGCAGCGATCGGGGGCAGCCCTGCAGGTGCCCCACACCTTCCGCTTCAGTTAGGAAGCGTGGGCTTCCAGAGGGATGCAGTGTGTGGGATGTGTGTTGGCCTTGTAATATGGTGGGAGTGGAGTTTAATGTGATGGTGCAATGGAATATGCTGTACTATGTGGTGGGTGGCGAATGTATGATGGCATTCCGCATGCCTTTATCACGCATGCCTTCCGAGCACCGTCATTTCAACGAATGCATCTTTAGCACGCATTTGTTCAGCACGCAAGTCGTTATAACAACTTGCCTTAGGAGGGCGCTGGATTTTGAAATAGTTTAACTTAGGTTAAACTCCAGTCTGCGCAACAGTAGGGAAGGTTTTTACATACAACACCATTCCACCAATGCGCCCCCCCTGAAGCAAGTAACTGTAACAACTTGTCTACTGAAGGAATGCGTGCTGGATGAGTTTGTTCTGTTGCCGGCAATGTGAAGGCACAGCGTGATTCTGGCTTCGTCCTAATGGATGTTTCCCGTGGGTGACACAGTGTTTGAGGTGAGGTGTGGTGGGTATGTTTTTGGTTGTGTAATGTGAAGCAATGCAAGGTGGTGTAGAGAGATGTGAGTTATGACATGCAGTGGATAGTGTGTTGGTGAATGATGGAGCATTCTTAGGATTACTGCAGGGAAGTGATAAGCTGTGTGCTGGGGTATGTACTGATGCAGTGTGATTAGGTTGCAGTAGCGGCTGTCAGGGAACAAGAGGGGAGGGGAGGGTGGGCGGTAGGTGGGGGTTCACGGGTGGGTGGTATTACAAAATGTAAAAAAAAACACATACATCCATGCCGAGTCCACAGCCACCTCTCCTCTGTCGTGTTGTCTCTCGTCTCTCAGGAACCAGGAAGCACATAGGCTTCCTACCCTGACCAATTACTACAATGCATTGCAGCGTTGTGATTTGTCTGAGTGCTGTGCATCGGCGCTCAGATGGGGACTGGGAGGCTTTCCATGTTTCTCACCAGGCTGCATAATGCAACCTGGTGGGGCACATGCAAAGTGTGCATGACTGCATGGGCGGTTGTGTGCATTTAAAGAGTGCAAACTACTCCTGCGCTCGGATGTCACAGGTGTGCCAGCCCCGCCCAACCTAGCCCAAACAAATGATAATCACAGAAATAACTTCTGTTATTATCACTTATTTATTTTTACTCTGGTCGGCGAGAAGTGGGGCAAAGCTCCTCCGCCTTAGCAGAGAAGCCACCACTGTTAGGTAGGAGGGTGAAGAGGCTTGGTCTCGTGCAGCCTACCAGAAAGACTGCCATGTAGTACATGATTGCAATATTCGGTGTGCTGGGATGTTGTAATGTTGATTTCATTTGTTTTTGTCATGTTATATTGTGGTATTATTGCGTGGTGTGCCCGGTTTTTCTATTGGATTATGTGTAATAGAGTGCCTTTCTATAGTGCATTTCTTCTTTGTGTAGTGCTTTCAGAATCTTGGTGCTTATTTAAGCTTTTTGGATTCTTACTGACTGCAATATTAGTGGTCTGTGAACATCATATTTTAGTGTACTTTATAATTTTTAGAAGTGCATATTATTATCTCAATGTGTCTAATGTGTTATGTTGGAGTAACGTGAAGTTTTAATATAACCTGATATTGAACCACTATTACAATTGCAAAGCATTGCCAAATGCATGACTTGCATCGGGTTGAGAGAATTATAATGCACGTATTTCTTCCTAAAGTGTTCTGCTGTTGTAGGGATGAATATGAATACAGTTTGATATGACTGCACTGTGGACAGCCTCAACAAACAAATATATATATATATATATATATATATATATATATATATATATATATATATATATATATATATATATATATATATATATATTCGAATATTGTCACTTCTAGGCAAAAGAGAAACAATTCGCCAAAAGTATCCAGCAACAAAGAGTCGACCCAGAAGTGCTGGTGCAGGATAGTTTATTTCCGTGAAGCCAGCGCTGCCGCCATGACGCGTTTCGCCTCCAGGGAGGCTTGATCACATGACAGGCTGCGCATAGTGAGCAAAGTATTTATAGTGACAATGCAATAAGGTTTGTCATAGACATGGAAAAAGTACTATGCAGTGAAACGCTGCACTCGTGCAAATAATCAAAGAATGCAAAAGTATAGCACTTAATTTTTTCAGAGAGAATTGCACAGTCATTAAAACCATGTAGACCGATTTCATAGACAAGGGAGCATATTTACAGGGCCAATGATAGTAAAAAACAACATAACGATATATACATGATGATAAATATTATCTATGTACAATAAGAGCATCAGCTCATTATTATGTTGTGCCCTATTAAATATTCCAAAAGTAAATTGCTCATTGTATGAGGTAGCAGCATTATTCCAAAGTTATATGACAACAAATATCTGAATAAAGCCCAAGTGGGCGAGTCACAATAAATGACTAACAGACAAGAAAAGTGCATAAAGTGATAGTGCAAATATAGCATTATAGTGCAAACGATTTAGATAAGAATTACCTAATAATAAGACCAGTACCAATGATCCTATAAACAAATAACAATATAGTTTTAGGTTAAAAAGAATGAATTCATCTCTATATACACACATAAGGATTAGGAACAACAGATCCAGAACAACGATTATCTAATTTATCCGGACAGGTTTTATGGGCAAACTACTTGATCCTATAGACAGGTGTAAAGATCCTCCCTGTCGTTAAGACCGTTAGGATTTTTGGTGTTGAGCTCCAAAATGTACCTCGTCTCGAGGAGGCGGAGTTTGGCCTCACGGTCACCTCCCCTCCTCGATGGCTCGACACAGTCAATTAAGAAGCATTGGAGTTTGTCAAGGATGCCCAGATGTTTATCCTGAAAATGCCTGGCAACCGGATAGTTCTGATCATGTCCAGTTATTGCACGTATGTGCTGGAGTATCCGTTTGTGGGCGGGCAGTTTAGTGCTGCCCACTTATTGGAGCCCACACGGACACTCCAACACATAAATGGCATACTCAGGTTTGCAACTGAGCCATTTGGAAATAGCAGTGGGATGTTGCTGAAAAGGACTTTGAAAATACGTCCTGTTGGTACCATATCTGCAGGCTTTGCATTGTGGGCAGGCCTTAAAGCCCTTCTTTAGCACTTCCCAAGTTACAGAAATTTTGGGCTCCAGGGTATTACTGACCAAGATCTTTGACATTGAAGGAGATTTTCTAAAGGTCAAAGTTGGCTTAGTGTCTATTTTGTGACCAATTACTGGGTCACTACGGACCAGATTCCAGTTGTTATTTACGATTTTACGTAAGGCCCCATGTTGACGATTAAAAGTCAAAATCAGTCGTGGAGAACTTATTTGCCCATCACCTGTCAATGGAGCGTCTAAATTGATGTTATTAGATTTAGGAATCAATGCCTCTTGCCTGCTCACTAGATTAGAACGCCTGATCGCTTTCATGATATTTTCTGAGGAATAACCCCTGGCCAGGAAACGTATTCTGCATGCCTCCTGTGCAGCCGCACATTCGGCATCCGTGCTGCAGATCCTCCTGATTCGGAGCATCTCCCCGAAAGGAATGCTCCGAATCAGGTGACCCGGATGTTGGCTATTGGAGTGCAGGATAGTGTTGCCCGCACTAGGCTTCCTGTAAAGTCGTGTATTCAGGGTAAAGTCCTTCACAAATATCTCAACATCCAAAAAACAAATGGAATCAGAACTCAAATTTACAGTGAAATTAAGATTAACGTTGTTCAAATTGATCAAATCAACAAAAGCCCTGGCGCTATCATGGTCACCTCTCCAAATGATAAAAACATCATCAATGTAACGCAAATATAAAGCAATGTTGTTAGAAATAATATCATGGTGTTCCCTGGCTAGGACCTGCTCCTCCCATAGCCCAACGTGCAAGCACGCGTAGCTAGGCGAGAAGCAGGCCCCCATCACCACACCCCTGACCTGATGGTATATTGCACCATTGAAAATGAAAAAGTTCTGTTCAAGGCACATTTTAGTCATTTCGACTAGCATTGTGTTATGTGCCGTCGGTTGAGGTAAATCCTTGTTCAGGTAATAGTCCAAGGCTTTAAGACCATCACAATGTCTGATTGAAGTGTAAAGGGATGAAACATCCAAAGTCATAAGTATCATGTTGTCTTCCCAGTCAAATGTCTCAATTTTGCTCAAAAAGTCAAAGGAATCCCTGACATAGGATCTGAGATTCTTAACATGATTTTGTAAGAAGAAGTCGATGTATTTTGAAACGTGTTCTAAGGAGCTATCTATGGCTGAAATGATGGGGCGACCCGGCGGTATTTCACTATCCTTATGAACTTTGGGAAGTAGGTAGAAGGAAGGGATAACTGGATACTCTTTTTTGAGGTATTTGAGCTCCTCATGTGTTAAAAGCCCTGCGCTTCTCCATATTTGAAGCTTTTGATGTTGTTCCATCCATGTATTTTTGACAACCTGGATATTACTTCTACGGTAACACGACACATCGTTTAGTTGTAATTCCGCTTGTTGGAGGTACATGTCTTTAGGCCAAAGGACCACGTTCCCGCCCTTGTCGGCCTGTTTCACAATGATGTTGTGGTCCTGTTTAAGTTTTGTGACCAGTTGTTTGTAGCATCGGTTCTGCTTGGAAATATAAAATTTCTTCTTGTTGGTTGTGATATATAGATGTTTTATATCTCGCACTACACTCTCCTGAAAGGTATCCAGATTGTCATGAGCCATAATTGGTTGAAAGGTTGATTTAGGCTTAAACGGTGTAATCCGTTGTTCAGTTTCTTCTAATGGAACTTCCCTCAAATTGCCCGAAGAAGATTGTTTTTGTAAGTCCCAGATAGTGTTGAAGGTTGCCTGGCTTTGACTGCTAGCAAAAGTTGGACTAAATGCTGTTTCCGATGGATTAGTTTTCTTCGGGTGTTGTTCAAAAAACTTCTTAAGTTTTAGTTTTCTTGTAAATCTATAAACATCCATACGGGTATCTGCATAATTCATGTTGCACGGGGGGCAATATGATAGTCCTACGTTCAATACAGCAGTTTCAGCCGGAGTAAGTATCAAGTTTGTGAGATTAAACACTGATTTTGTTTAGTTTTGCGTGTTTTCCTTTGGTTGCATTTCCAATAGCCTTGTTTGCTCTGATTGTTGCCGTTTGATGTGCCTGATGTGGCATTTCCGGCGTTGCCAGCGTTTGTGGTTTGCCCGCTGTTTTTTGGAGTGCGCGCTTTGTGTGATCGCAAAGTTTCGCGTCGATCCTGGCACAGGCAATCGACCTCCTGTGCCAGGGAGAGCTTGGTAAACCCCAAGGTTGTCTCACGATTTGGGTCTGCTTCAAGATCACTTTCCACTGCAGAACTTAGGCTAGAGAAAGACGTTGCAGGCAACAAAGTGTCTTCTCTTACCTGTTGGTTTGTCATATTGGAACGCGCTTTCGCCTTTACTGCATCGTATTTTTTCGCGAAAGTGAAAACCTGTCCATTCGCATAGTCAATTCTGTCCCTTTCAAATTTGATGGTCTTCCTTTTCTTTATTATTTCTTCCTCCTTAGCCAGGCGAATCATCATATCAGCTCGCATCTTATTGATAGCATCTGTGACTTCTATTTTGGATATTTCATCCTCTAGAGTATCGATCTTCGTCTGTAGTTTAATGCGGTCACTCTCAGCGTATTTCACTAATATACGCAAATATATTTTAGAGCAGTCAAGGTTTGCTTCTGCCCATTCTGCTAGCATTGCAGGATCTGGGTCTTCATAGCTGGGGGCAATAGTGCTTCTCAATCCTCTGGGCACACGACCCACCTCTAAGTAACGGGAGAGAGACCGATGCTCCCACCATTTGGATTGCTCTGCTCGCATTAAACGTTCCAGTTTTTTAAAAAGATCTCTGACAGTAGTTGTTCCCGTTTCCTGTGTAGAGGGAATGGTACTTGAAGACCCCCCAGCCGGGGAATCTAAAAACATGGATTCAGCTGCCTGTGCTCGATTGCGCAGTCTGTCAGCGGCCATAGTTGTTAGCGCTTCAGGTTGTGGCTTTCGTTTGAAAAAACACACTTGAACGACAACTTGGTATTTAAGAAATAAATGTCCTACCAGTTGTCGCGCACACTTCTCTCTGCTGATTCCTGAGTGTTTTCCGGGGTTCCAAAACTCAGCTCCGGTCTTCTAACCAATGAAAACACAGACTCTGGTTACCATCCCACCGAAACACATTTACGGTAAAGCAGGGGCGTTGCGGCTTTCTCCTCGCCGGAGAGAGTATTTCAGTTCCAGAGTAAACCGGAACTGCAGTTTCCTGCCGCGTTGCCCTCGTTGAGAAGGGGTCTTACTCGTACCTGGAAAGCATAGGTACAATACATTTCGAATATTGTCACTTCTAGGCAAAAGAGAAACAATTCGCCAAAAGTATCCAGCAACAAAGAGTCGACCCAGAAGTGCTGGTGCAGGATAGTTTATTTCCGTGAAGCCAGCGCTGCCGCCATGACGCGTTTCGCCTCCAGGGAGGCTTGATCACATGACAGGCTGCGCATAGTGAGCAAAGTATTTAAAGTGACAATGCAATAAGGTTTGTCATAGACATGGAAAAAGTACTATGCAGTGAAACGCTGCACTCGTGCAAATAATCAAAGAATGCAAAAGTATAGCACTTAATTTTTTCAGAGTGAATTGCACAGTCATTAAAACCATGTAGACTTATTTCATAGACAAGGGAGCATATTTACAGGGCCAATGATAGTAAAAAACAACATAACGATATATACATGATGATAAATATTATCTATGTACAATAAGAGCATCAGCTCATTATTATGTTGTGCCCTATTAAATATTCCAAAAGTAAATTGCTCATTGTATGAGGTAGCAGTATTATTCCAAAGTTATATGACAACAAATATCTGAATGTGTGTGTGTGTGTGTGTGTGTATATATGTATTCAGGGCTTAATTGTTTTGTTGACTTTGATATATTTTCTGCATTACTGATTGCGTCTGCCCATCCAGGGCGTAATGTTGACAGTGAATTTAACTGTATTTGTACCACTTAGCAATGGTGGTCTTGTAATGCAAGAATCATGTCCTTTCTTTATTTTTATGATCGGATGTATTTAAACACTGCCTGATGGTGGCGTCGGCCTCTAATTGAGAAAGGCGGTTGCCGAAACGCGTCTTGAAGAGTGTTTTGCCCAATAAACTTATTGTACTCGTCCCTGCGAGTGCTGCGTACTTATTGTGGAACTGAGCTTAGGTCTGAGTGTGACCCGCGTGGTGCCGTCACCCGCCGCTGCAGCACCCGGCCGAGAGTGAAGGGAAGTGGACAGACAGTAAGCTTCAATATATATATATATATATATATATATATATATATATATATACAATATATATATATATATATTTAAAATAATATGTATATTACATATGTAATATATAATAATATACAGTGGCCGTCACCACGGTGTAGTTATGGGTTCATCGCCACTTTGAGTTGAAAATACCACGACGAATGACGATTCTTGAGCTGTTACACGAGTTGTTCCCATGATTTTAACAAAGTTTTAAGGTTTTTAATGATTTTATTGGTTATAATATTTTTATGCTTTTATGTGAAATGTATTCACGTGTGTATTTTCATGGCAGTATCTGCTGAATAAAGACTATGATGATGAGGAATTGAGAATCCATTCTTTGATTTGCATATAACTTTGGGTCCATAGATGTATCTGCACAAAATTTGTCAGTCTCTTAGCATACGCACTTAAGGTCTGGCATGAAATTTGCCTGCACTTCCATATATTGGGAAAATCGTTAAGGGGAAGACGTCCGTGCACCCATGGGAACATTTTGCACACTGTAACAGAAAAAGAGAAGAGACTCAAACAAATATTTCTACTACAGTGTTACAACATTTCAGCTTCTGCTTTCCTCTGGCTTTACACAATTTCTTGCTTACTGACTGCTCAACTACGAGTACTGGGATTTCAAAAACCATTGTGAATCATCATTAATTTGGAGTGGTGAATCGATACAGCCCCGTGATCTGTTTGGGTATACACAAAGTTGCTGGGATTGAAAATGATGAACAGCCCATCTGGAAGTATTGATTTTAAAAAGTACACCAAGTAGGTTTTGTGGGAGCCCCAGAGCTCCGTATTGCAGACATGTTCCCATAGAAAATCATAATTTCTGACAGCAAAAGGTCCACCAGTTTAAAATCACTGCCTACAGGCTGGTCAAGTTTTTTTTCCTGGGCAGCTGAAAGGATTTTCCATTGGCTGCTCTAAGATATGCAGAGAATAGCCACATATTTGGAGTAGTCTAACAAACTTCAGTAGATCCTCTTTATAAGTGTTGTTGGACTTGGCCCTCTCCGCAGGGTCACCCTCATAGTTTTTTGCCTTCACCTTTCCTATTGTCTGAATTCATTTTTGTTGGCCTTAAAACTCTTTGCACTTTACCACTCCTAACCAGTGCTAAAGTGCTTGTCCTCACTTCCTAAAACATGGTAAAAGTGGCTTACACCCAATTGTCACATGTAGTTTACGTATACATCTCTAGTAAAGTGGTACTCCATGTACCCAGGGCCTGTAAAACTAAAGGTTAGTAGTGGGCCTGCAGCACTAACTGTGTCATCTACTAAATCAGCCTTTTAAAACATGTCTGAGGTCTGCCACGGCAGCCTGAAATGCAGTTTTAAACTGCCATTTTGACAGGCTAAATAAACCTTTTGCCAGGCCTAAATCTTCCTTTTTAATACATAGGTCACCTCTAAGGAAGGCCCCAAAGGAGCATAGGGCAGGTAACCTTATATTTAAAAAGTACAACATGTGGATTTAAGTTTTACATATCCTGGCAGTGAAACCCCCCTAAAGTTGTTTTTCACTACTGTAGGGTCTAACTCTTCCATTGACTATGATGGGATTACCTTATTACATTTAATAAGTGCCAATGTTTGATATGGAGCAGGTAGAGATATGCTGCTTAGACTAAAATGAATTGTCATTTGAAACCCTCTTTAATGTTAAAATTGGATTTTAAGTCACACTTCTGAAAATTCCACTTTTAGAAAGTTGGCATTGTCTTGCCCTATATTCTGGTGCCTGCAGGCTGTTTCCTGTGTTACATGACTAGGTGGAGTTGGCAGTTGGCCCTTGTGTATTCTTCCCAGACAGCCACAGGAAAGTGGGACTGAGGTGTAGTGTAGTTCCTATATTCCCAATAGGCTCTGTGCATTGGAATAATATATCGTATAGATTAGACATAGGACTGAGGTCGACTAGGTCTCTATCGAATATGCTAAACCTAATAGTGAGTGCCAGCTAGCTCAGAGGTCACTAGAAACTTTCTCGAATTCACAAGAAATGATTAGTTTCTGACAAACGCATAAACATGACAACTTTGTTTGCCAAGAATAAGAAATATATCTCTCAGAGTCGTAGAAACAATAAATAAGCATTTCACTTAGTCAATTGTGCATGCTTTGTTTCAACAGAGTTGTAGAGAAATAGAGAGACAGGCGTTTTCAATAAAAAGGTTTATTGAACAGTCTTCTTACTCATACAAGAGAAGTGAACTGCTACAATCGTTATGCAGACTGCAAAGTATAAAATACTGTAAAAGCATTGTATGGTTTCTAAGCCCTATAAAAATACATACATAAATATACAGGCTAAAATACTCAACTGGTGCTTCTAAATTACACCTACCCCAATTTACCTAACCTAAGTCTAGTACAAGGGAAGAAGTAAGTATTGTGTAGCATAGGTTTAGTTGTTTTTGCCAAGAATCTACCAAAGGTTTCTCTAGGTTCTAATCAGCTCCATACCTTAGTCAGAATGAAGGAGGTCTGGTATCTCAGTCTTGGGACTCGATTTCCCAACATCCCGCAAGTGGAGCTTGGAAACACTGGAGCTGGATTCTTGGCAAGAGAAGGGCAGCCTCTTGATCAGTGTGTCAGCTGGAGAGTCGGCTTCCTTTGGCACTTGCTGTAGTGAGCTGCGTCGGGAAAGAAGATAGCCGAATTGCTCCGAACCACCGTGTCTTGCTAGAGCAAGTGAAGGTATATTCATACCTTGAAGGTGTTTAGGAATGCCATAGTTTGACGTAAAGTCAGGCATATGAACGTCAGGAAAGAACCCCTTGGTAATAGTTGTTCTATGCAAAGTACATGAGTTCTTGGACAAATCAATATTCAAGCAAGGGGAAGTTCCCTAACTGCTTAAGCCGATTTTCCAAGAAATCATTGTGACGTTTGGTACGGGTGGAAGTAGCCATGCCTGTATTTGGGTAGCATTGGCTATGCCTAAATAAGGGATTGCTTTCTATGCCTATATAACGGCAATGTGAATTGTACCAATATAAGGGCATGAATCGAGAAAATTCACTCGGAGCTCTAAACACCACAAAACAAAGGGTTGGCAGGATGGGGCATCCTGACTTGATGAGAGGGCAGAGCTGAGCAAAGACCCAGTTGCACTTCAAAGAGGCTGCTTCAGCCCACACACAAATATCTTCACACTAGCCTTTTGTCACCTCAGACATCCTAGGACTGGGGAGGGGAGGAAGGAAATTCCAACACCATCTGTGAGGGAAAAACTCTAGAAGTTTCTCCCACTCTAAAACCGGCACCTGGAATAAATACTGGACCCTCAGTCCCACTCTTCAATTTGTATCTGGACCTGCAGAAGACTCTTAGAAGACTGGTCTCCTGCCTCTGGCCTGGTGTGTACCTCAGAGGACTGTCCTTATGCTCAAAGAGAACTGCCCTGCTGTCTGAAACCTGCTCTATGCCTTCAGAGGACTGTCCTTCCTCTTGAAACTCAGTACTATCAATGTAACTTCAATGGGATAGTTGACAGGACTCATGAGCAAAGCCTCAGAGACAGAAAAGATTCCAGCCATCTTTAACCTGCATCTGGAGTGAGTCCTGACCCTCCAAGTGGTGCCCTTCCAGTCCTGAACCCTTGGAAGTGAGGTTTAAGGTGCCCAGATAGCCCAAATCCAAAACGGAAGTCAATACATACACATTTTAAAAACACTACACAAAATCAATATACACCAAATGCCAAAAACATACATGTAATGCATAGTTTTGTAATTCAAGGTGACATGTATTGCATGTATCTTTTTTTGCGTTTGAGTACATTGATTTTGTATAGTGATTTTGAAATGTGTATGTATTGTCTATGTTTTGTAGTCCTGAAGAAGTTGCTGTTTAGGGACTGTTGGCTACGTCAAAAAAACTAAACGTTTTTATAGAAAAAAACAATTGTGAATAAGGAAGCTACTTTTTAAGAAAAATCAAAATGGAGTCTGTTATCCAAGTGTGACATAAAAACATAATTGTATTTGATTTACTTTTACATTATCTATGATAATTAGCTGGTGCTGTGCCATCTCTCCTGTTCTAACATCAGGTAATAATATTGGATAAAACAGAACAGGACAAACTTGTGCAAAATGTTTTCCAGCAAGCAAAGGTGCAATAAAAGACGTACACAGTCTTTTATATTATAGAAAGTACACAATATGAGAAAGTGCAACCTATCCTGAACTGAAAGATTATCACAGCTACATACAATGAAAGTAGGACCATAGGAGCTACCATGGGGAACTGCTAACAAATGATGAAATAATGTAACCTAATATATATCAAAAGAAAACAATGGTGATCATGCATATTAAAAGTAAGATATGGTTTAATTAAAAAGGTGGCCTGTAAAAGTAAGGAGGTTCTAACAAATGATTTGTCCTTGGCTGAAGAGACTCTTTCACTTACCCTTCAGTACATAAGGGATCTCCTGGTCCAGGAATAATAATCTGTAAATATTAGCTCTGGGTGATTAAAAAAATCTATTTTGCCCAACTTAGTGAAACTGTCCTTTATGTAGCTGATCCAAGGGATGCTAAGCACCGGGTATAAACCCAAACAATCCTTTACAACAAAATGGTTACAATATTTGGCATGACATGCCCACGCCGATATCCAGACGTAGGGGCCATAGCAGCAAAATGTCCTCTGTGTAACCAATGCCTACCTCCCTCATACATGATAATGGAAGATGAACTCTGTGGAAGAGGAGGGAGCCTTCTCAAAAAGGTATTCTCCAAAACTTGAAGGGAAGACACATTGACATACCCCAGATATCACTACCGTTTGCTGCAATGGAAACACATTTTGCACTGTAAATCTCTAACATGGCCTTGATTGATTTGTGTCCCATCCTAGATGAAAACTCAAACACAGAAACAATATTCCTCAAAAACATATGTACTCTGACAGCTATGAGGGGAGACCAAGAAAATGAAGAGTCAAACAAGATTCCCAAATGAGGGAATACTGTGACTCAAACGAGGAGGTTGCCTTTTAGACAATACGGTCTGGATTTAGTAAATCAAGGTCTTACCACCATAACGTGGGACTTTGTAAAATTGGTGCTCAGATCTAGATTATCCATGAATTCCACAAATCCATTGAGGAGGAGATACAGACTCAATGCAGTACGTGGTATAAGGCAGCATTGTTCGCTTAGAGTAATACAGGCATCGGGCATGGAATAATCATAAGTATGTCCCTTCCTATTTCAATAAATGCCTTCTGTAGGTTGTTAATATATAATGTAAACACAACCGGGGCGAAGATGCAGCCTTGACCGACCACCTGGTTAACTACAAAGTGCTCGGTGTATTCCCCCATCACCAAATCTAAATGAAGCCGAAAGATTAAAATGAAAGTCACATTAAAAAAAAACGAACTGAGGATCTATCCCCCTAGGTCCTGCATGATGGTCCAACATTTCTTCCTAATTACCCTATTGAAGACTGTGCTTAGGTCCATAAATGCAAGATGTATTGCCCCTTTGTTGGCAATCGCATATTTAGCTATGATCATATTCAAGTCTTTGGTCAATAGTGCCTAAGACGAATATATGACATTGCAACTCAAACAATTACAACGCATGCTTTTACATTGCAGTTTTTACAACTCAAATACCATTACATCGCATGATTTTACAACGCAGACCATTACAACATATTGTTTTTAATTATCATTACAACGCATTACATTACAACGCATTACATTTGAACGCATGCCATTACAACATATAATACTTTTAGCGCAACAGTAGAATAAGTGTTGGATAGCGTAGGGGTAAAAATTACTATTCACCCCCAGTGAGTGCAACTATAGGAAAAGTGTTTGATAGCGTAGGGGGTGCACAGACATAATATCGACTCCAAAATATCGTTTGGACAGAATATCGAGTTTTAAATATCGTTTGGACAAAATATCGACAGGACAGAATATCGACAGTCAAAATATCGTTTTTAAGGTAAGTGAAGTAATATCGACTGTAAATAATATAGAAAGTGAAAATATCCACGTATATAATCTAGATAGTACAAAATATCGTTTTTTAAATAATATTTAATTATTTATAGTGTTTTTATGTTATAATATGTGTGAAAAGTGTCATTTTATGTTATAATTATTTTTAATTAATGATTTTTTTTAAATTATTGTGTAATTTTATTCTGTAGCGGGTTGTGGGCTTATAGGGGAATAGGGTGGGAAGTAATTTAATTATAAATAATTAAATATGTAAATTTAATTCATTGGTAGTAATAATTAATTAATTGGTAATTAAATAATATTTGTTAATTATTTCAAATGTAATTGGTAATTAATTTAATTTAATTGATTAATTGCTAATTATGTAAATTAAAATAATTTATTTCCTGTAGCGGGTTGTGGGTTTATAGGGGAATAGGGTGGGAAGTAATTTAATTATAATTAATTAAATATGTAAATGTATTAATTGGTAGTAATATTTAATTAATTGGTAATTAAATAATATTTGTTAATTATTTAAAATTTAATTGGTAATTAATTTAATTTAATTGATCAATTGCTAATTGTGTAAATTTAAATAATTCATTTCCTGTAGCGGGTTGTGGGTTTATAGGGGAATAGGGTGGGAAGTAATTTAATTATAATTAATTAAATATGTAAATTTAATAATTGGTAGTAATATTTAATTAATTGTTAATTAAAAAATATTTGTTAATTAATTAAAATGTAATTGGTAATTAATTTAATTTAATTGATTAATTGCTAATTATGTTAAATTAAAGGGGTATTTTTAGGGTTCAGGGTCAGTTTTTGGTTTTTGGGTAAAGGGGTATTTTTAGGGTTCAGGGTCAGTTTTTAGTTTTTGGGTAAAGGGGTATTTTTTGGGTTCAGGGTCAGTTTTTAGTTTTTGGGTAAAGGGGTATTTTTAGGGTTCAGGGTCAGTTTTTAGTTTTTGGGTAAAGGGGTATTTTTAGGGTTCAGGGTCAGTTTTTAGATTTTGGGTAAAGGGGTATTTTTAGGGTTCAGGGTCAGTTTTTAGTTTTTGGGTAAAGGGGTATTCTAAGGGTTCAGGGTCAGTTTTTAGTTTTTGGGTAAAGGGGTATTTTTAGGGTTCAGGGTCAGTTTGGGGTTTTTGGGTAAAGGGGTATTTTTAGGGTTCAGGGTCAGTTTTTAGTTTTTGGGTAAAGGGGTATTTTTAGGGTTCAGGGTCAGTTTTGGGGTTTTGGGTAAAGGGTTTTTTTTAGGGTTCAGGGTCAGTTTTGGGTTTTTGGGGTACAGGGGTACAGTGTAAAAATAAAGTAAAATTAAATTTACATTAATTTAATTTAATGAAATGAAATTAAATTGAATTATATTAATTTAATTTTAAATAATTTAAATTATAAAAATTATTATATACTTACCAATACTTACGTTGTAATGGTAGTGCGTTGTAAAAGTTGCGTTGTAACGTCATATATCCACTGTTGCACTCCATGGAGTGGGAATAGTAATTTTAACCCCTACGCTATCCAACGCTTTCCCTACTGTTGCACCCACTGGAGTGGGAATAGTAATTTTTACTCTTTTGTATTTGTACGTTAATAATATTGGCTATTATTTAATTAAATTTTGTTACTATATATATATATATGTTTTAAGAAATATGATAAAAAAATATAATTTTTTTACTTTCATTAATTGTTTAATTATTAAAAGTTATTTTAAGTATTGTTAAGTATATTTTAGTAATTCATTTTTTATATTAATGTAATTAAACATTGTTTTTATTAAAGTCGATATTTTTTACAACTATATTTTTGTAAACGATATTTTTAACTCGATATTTTTGTACTTACCTGTTTGTAGATAGAAACTCGATATTTTGTCTCTCGATATTTTGTCAACGATATTTTTGTTGGTCGATATTCTGTCCCTCGATATTATTTCAGTGATCCAGCGTAGGGGTAAAAATTGCTTTTCCCAAGTACCCCAAAACCTATACCCACTCCAAAACTTAAAAGTCTCCATTACTAACCTTATAATGTGTTGTGATGGTATGCATTGTAATAACATGCATTGTAATGGCATGCGTTGTAATGACATGCGTTGTAATGGCATGCAATGTAAAAGCACTTGCGTTGTAAAAGTTACGTTGTAAAGGCATTGTGATGTAATGCCTGCGTTGTAATGGACGTTTCCCACCTAAGCCTGGACGAAAACCATACTGAATGTTTTGCCTCATAGCCCAACTCACTAGTCAATTCAATAGAATATGGCCAACAATTTAAAGAGTAGAGCTAATTAATGAGACAGGCTGATAGCTGAACGGTTGCCTTTTTTAAAAACAGGGTCGATCACAGAGGTGGACCAAGCATCAGGAAAGGACAATTTCACAACCTCATTCAAATAAAGAGTTAAAAGACGAGCCCAGAAGCCAAAAAAAGATTTTAAAAAGTCAAGCGGGATGCCATCTGGTCCAGAAGCCTTGTTTGGCTGAAGCAGTGAAATGGCATTACTGACCTCTTTTAAAGTAAAAGTAATGGGAGCATAAGGGTCATCAAGCAGGCCGACAAGTGACATAGAGTAGGGAACATCATAAATTGACTCAAAATGTTCAACCCATGCCCTAGGTAAAATAGTGAACTGTAATGCAGGATCAACAGATATCCTTAGAATAGGATGGTTTACAATTACCCAAAACTGAGAACTGTCTCTCAAATGGCTAGCAGCTAACAACTGTTCCCAAGCTTCATCTCTCAATAAACACTTTTGCAATTCTATGGTACTCTTATAAGAGGAACAACATGTTGAAACCCAATTATGATCTCTATAGACTGACTTAAGTGCCTGTAAATGAACTCGACGATCATTGGAGGAATTGGTAGCAAACCACTTAGGAGTTCTAGGCCTATGGGTGTATTTCTTACCTGTTAACAAAATCTATATGCTATGGCTGGTGGCATTACAAGAATTATGGTAGCTACAGCGGAACTATTTAGAAATGCACCAATCTAAGTAAAACAGGCCCTAATTAAATATCTTTGGAAAGCTTCAGGTATCATTGTACACCATTTCAAAGGATCACTGAAAGAATATCGATAACACAAATATAGACTTACCAAAATATCGAGTAAAAAAATATAGAATGCAAAAATAACAAATCCCTATCTCCAAACAGGTACGTACAAAAATATCGAATCAAAAATATAGTTGTAAAAAATATAGTTAGTCAAAATATTGAATTTTTTAAATGTCTTAAAAATAATTGAATATTAATGAAATAATAAATATAATTAACTTAAACATACTTAAAATACTTAAATAACCTTAAAATTAATAAATAATTAATGTAACTTAAATTTTTTTATATATTTTGTAATACATATATATATCTAAACATAATATTAATAAAAAATATAAAATATTTTTACCGTAGGATAGCGGGAAGGTTAAATTTACTATTACCACTCCAGTGAGTGCAACAGTATAGAAAACATTGGATAGCGGGAAGGGTAAAAATTACTATTCCCACCAAAGTGAGTGCAAAAGTAGGGAAAGCGTTGGATAGGGTAGGGGTAAAAATTACGATTCCCACTCCAGTGAGTGCAACATTAGGGAAAGCGTTGAATAGCGTAGGGGTAAAAATTACTATTCCCACTCCAGAGAGTGCAACAGTAAGGAAAGCGTTGGATAACGTAGGCATAAAATGTACTATTCCCACTCCAGTGAGTGCAACAGTAGGGAAAGCATTGGATAGTGGGAGGGTAAAAATTACTATTCCCACTCCAGAGAGTGCAACAGTAGGGAAAGCGTTGGATAGCAAAGGGGTAAAAATTACTATTCCCACTCCAGAGAGTGCAACAGTAGGGAAAGCGTTGGATAGCGTAGGCATACAATTTACTATTCCCACTCCAGTGAGTGCAACAGTAGGGAAAGCATTGGATAGCGGGAGGGTAAAAATTACTATTCCCACTCCAGAGAGTGCAACAGTAGAGAAAGCGTTGGATTGCGTAGGGGTAAAAATTACTATTCAAACTCCAGAGAGTACAACAGTAGAGAAAGCGTTGGATAGCGTAGAGGTAAAAATTACTATTCCCACTCCAGTGAGTGCAACAGAAGGGAAAGCGTTGGATAGCGTAGGGGTAATAAATACTATTCCCACTCCAGAGAGTGCAACAGTAGGGAAAGCGTTGGATAGCGTAGGCATGCAATTTACTATTCCCACTCCAGTGAGTGCAACAGTAGGGAAAGCATTGGATAGCGGGAGGGGAAAAATTACTATTCCCACTCCAGTGAGTGCAACAGTAGGGAAAGCGTTGGATAGCGTAGGGGTAAAAATTACTATTCCCACTCCAGAGAGTGCTTCAGTAGGGAAAGCGTTGGAGAGCGTAGGCATAAAATTTACTATTCCCACTCCACTTGTATATTGAGTCCCCAGTGTTCAGTCAAAAACAGTCTGCATGGGCCTGATTGAGATTTTGAGTGAAGTGGATTTTCCAATTTTTACATGGGGTTAATTTATTTTTGTGACCACGCATTTCCATTTCCAAGGGCAGGCCATGGCAGGTGGTATCCATGTGTTCATTGGTAACTCCTCCATTTGGTATTGACAAGTCTTCATTAATGAAATGTTCATTGATACCCAGACCTATGACTGGGTGTGAACGTTTGTATTGTTCAGCATTCTGTCTATCATCTGTTCTTGTTGCTTTTGTCACCCTAAGTGGTAAGGGTATGCCCAGAAGTGGGTCCTGTGCTCACTGTGCTGGATTAAAGCTAGCCTGGCTGATGAGGGTGATACCCCAAAATCAATGCCGGGAGGTCCTGGCTTGGCAGCTCAGGCTGGATGGCTCCCTTGAGGAGCAGGGTCAAGACTGATTTGCATATGGCTGTATCCAAATTGGGGTGGTGTGGTGAGCAAAAGAAATATGGATTAACCCAGATCTGTGGCTGGGTGTAAATGTTGACATTGTTCAGCATGCCGTCCCTCATCTGTTCTTTTTGCTTTTGTCACCCTAAGTTCAAAAGGTATCCCCAAACATGGCTCCCATGTTCACTGTGCCCCTGGATTCAAGCTAGCCTGGCTGATAAGGGTTGAAACTCCGAAACTGGTACCAGGGTGCCAGTTTCCGGTCCAGGGAAGTCCTGGCTTGGCTGTTTGGCCTGGACTGTTACCATGGGGAGTAGGGCCAAGACTGATTTCCATATGGCTGGGTCCAAATTGGGTTGGCGTGGTGAACAAAAAATGATGAATTAACTCAGATCTGTGACTAGGTGTGAATGTTAGCATTTGTCAGCATTACGTCGATCATCTGTTCTTTTTGCAAATATTCTTGCAAGCAAAGTTATGTAATCTGTAGCTAGGCTACCATCTATTTGTGCCTGACAAATATGGTTATATTGGTTAAGTTATCTCAAATTCTGCAATGCTATATTGTCTGCCTTTTTATAGATGATTGCCCAACAGCCCACATGCAGTTTAATATTGTGATGTCATTATTTGTCCTTTAGTTTCGGGTAGATGGTGTGATCGTTGTTGTGTGAGGTTGCTGAAGGTCACAATATGCTTGAGCCTTTTCAGACTCGTCCCTCACTAAAATTCCCAATGTTCTTTCATGAACTTTGCTTTTAAGACATGTGCACCACAAAATACTCTTTTGTCTTTTTTAGACTTTGGTGGCCATTTTCAAAGGATCTTAGGTTTTGGTCATTGGCTGATCAAGATGTGCGCTGGATCATATTTGCACTATTGGTGAAAATGTTTATCATAGTTTTCTGGTACATCTATTTCAGTTACCCAATGTATTTTGACTATTTGGCTACTGAAGACATCCGATAAGGTGTTGCCACTCAAGTATAACTAAAGACTGCTCCACTGCAGACTCTGCCACATTATTTTATGCCACTCTATTCCACTTACAATTACATATTTGCACTTACATACATATTTACTGATAAAAGTATACCGTGCACAAATGAAAATGTGTGGAAATGTCATCATCCACTGTATTGATTTGATCATCATTAAAGTTCATTTATAGACATTTACATTTTGTTGTGTGATAGAAAATAAAATCATACAGCCTTTCTCGAGCAGACCCACCATTAGCCAGCATAATTGTCAGATAAATACTCTCACTCTGAAGTCAGTGAAAAAAAAACTAAACACCAAACTCCCTGAAAGACGCAGCCTGATATTTGACCTCTGTCTTTGAATGCACAGCAAATGTGACAAGATAAGAACAAGATTCAAAGGCCTGTTTACAGAAAGCAAGTTTGTGGAAGAATACAGTATACAAGGTTTGGACAATGGGAGGGATGCACTCAAGCTTGCCAGCCAAAAGCAAATAAAGCCAGGAAATAGAAATCCAGAAAATGTGAGATACAAATCACAAAGCTAATGGTAAGCAACAGGTGGAATGCATTCCTAGGTCAACTTTCTGAATGTGCCTAACATGTCTTTAGCAAACCAGACAGTTGCGCTCTCTGGTAGGCTGCAATCTAAAAAGTTTGGACCTCTATCACATAAGCCTATGTCCTCCATATATTATTAACCAGGCACCACCTGTGTCTGGAAATCCACAGATCTTACTATGGGGAGGTGGTTTATTCTATATGGACCCAGGAGAGGAAACCCAATCAACTGTTAGTTGTCCACTAATGGCCATCTTGTAATCAAGCTATATCTATAGAGGATACCGAGATTGCTTGCAAACCCTCTTAGAGACAAGCAAAATAAACTAGTATTAATGGAAAAAAGTTCTATGTGCTAAAAAGCCACACTTGCATAAGGAGAGTAGGTATTAGAGACATCAGTGGGAAACAAGCTAATGGATTGAAGTAAGACAGAAAACAAAATAAAGAGTAAACATTTAGTGTGAATAGAAATGAGAAGATAAAGGAGAGAAAATATACAAATAGGTGTGAAATAATGGAAAATGTACAGGGGCATGAAAGACAAAATGAAAGTAGGAGAAAAAGAGAATGGAAAGGATGAAGATAGGAGTTAAATGTAAAGATAAAGGCAAAGGAATACAATTGTAGATTAGTCATAAAAGTGAGAAATTGGGGAAAATGTTGCAAACAATAAATAATTTTAAAATGAATGGATAAATGGATAGTAGGGAACAAAAAATGGGATATGGAAACAAGCAGAAAAATGGAGGATCCTAAACATGGATCCAAACACACTCATCAAAAAAGGCTGAAAAACAGAGAATGTTTTAATTGTTTTTTATATGTATAGCATGACCAATCACCGCTATCAGCTTGCTAGTGATGGTGGAGTGTAAAAGTCTCCTGCATTGACAAAGCCAGTAGAAACTGCCACGATGGAGAACTACAGCACTGGATAGTGCAACAGTACAGAATACAGGGCATCACCAAGACCACCTTCTGGTGTCTGGCGCACCTCCAAGGAATATCACAAGAAAGGGTGGAGTGTAGAGACGATACGATTTGGGAGGAATCAAAGAGAAGTCTGAGCACACTTTTGAAATCCAGGCATGCTCTCCCATCGAATGCTGAACACATAATGAAATAAAAAACACATAGGAAATGTAGTTCTAGCAGTGGAAGGCAACGCTCAGGCAAATTAAAAGCAAGGATAAGATAAACTCCAGGGGAGCCACCAAAATAGAATATGAGGAAAGTCACCAATAAAAAGCAGCTAACTGAGATTGGCAAGAAAGCCCTCTAACCATGCTCAAGGGCTGACACTCTGTAGAACTGTATATTATACTGTCAAAGACAAATAGCTGGATCTTGCTGTAGTGAGACCATAAAAGTAGATTGACTACCTTGGGTGTACTCACACAAAGCAAAATCCAACTTGGAATTAATTTTAGACATACCCTATGCAAGCATGACAAAGATATCTTTTTGAAAAAGTATTTTTCAACAGGAATGACCTCAGACTCTCACTACATATTCAAGTCTACCTTGTGGTAGCACTCTACCCCACACTACTCTAATATGCACCTCTGCACTCGTCCCCAATATTCTCCACACCACTCCATGACACTCCACTCTATGCCACTCTACTCTGCAAAACTACACCCTATGCCACTCTACTCTGCAAGCCTGCACTCTATGCCACTGCACTCTACTCAAATGTACTCTACTATGTACCACTCCACTGTACGCCAGTTCACTCTATGCAAATCCTATCTATGCCACTCAACTCTTCTCGTATATTTTGAGAACAAGGGTACCCCATAAAGCGAACCTGGGGTGAAAACGTATTTAAGGAACAGTGGTTCAGGGGTGGCCTAATAAGGTCCTTGAGAGAATATCTGCAGTGTATAATTAATTAACACTTAGGGAGCTTGAGGTGTAGGTAGACATAAACTCATTAGTTTATTCTCATTTTTTAGCATATAAAAAAATATATATCAAAGACGTTTCAGGTGCTCATATTGGTGACAAAGTGCAGAACGAGACATGAGTGAACATAGTGAAGACGAAAGAACACGTCACACAACAACAAGGTATAAACCACATAAATATATACAGTAGAGTGGGGGTATTTCCTTGGATAGGTCGACGGCGTTTCGATCTATAGTGATTTTAGATCATCCTCAGGACTGATGAGCTTCCTGAAATCTCCAAATGAATTGGTGGGCGTGATAAATCAATTCAAGATTAAAACGGAGTCCTCGAAAAATACAGCGGTCAGATTTCTTATCTGATTTTCTATACAATTATAATCCATCGGTCATTGTGACAGTAGTACTGCAGTGGTGATTAAATATTCGCTTGAGTCGAATTTAAAGTTCTATGATTTTTGGATCGGTTAAAATTAATGGTGGTATGTAGGTCTCTGGAGTAAATTGTAATAAGCCCGTGGTCCGTAGTTGGAGGTCCGAAGGGCGGCTCACTTGCTTCTGAGGAGAAGGGTTCGTCCTCGAAACAAATCGCCTCGACTTAATCAGGGCGATTCGGGAGCTGCAGAGTGGAGTCCGGTCGTCTCGTTTCCTCGCTGCTCTCACCGGTGAGAGCAGCGAGGAAACGAGACGACCTCTCAAGGACCTTATTAGGCCACCCCTGAACCACTGTTCCTTAAATACTCAACTCTTCTCTGCACCACTGCACTCTACTCTGAAACAATCTATTATGTGCCACTGCATGTGGTGCCACTGCACTTAGCGCCACTCCACTCTACTCTGCACCCCTCTACGACACTACACTCTATGCAAATGCATGCACTACACCATTTTACTCATAACTAATGCACACTATGCCACTCTACTATCCACCACTGCACTATAAGCCACTATACTCTACGCCACTGCACTCTTAACCATTGTACGGTCACTGCACTCTACACCACTCTATTCTACTCTTTGCCATTGCAATTTATGCCACTTCGTTCTATTCTGTGCCATTGCCTTCTATGCTACTCTATTCTACTCTGCACCACTGTACCTTTCACCACTGCTCTCTATGCCACTCTAATCTGTACCACAACACTCTACGCCACTCTACTCTGCGCCATTGCATTCTACGCCAATGCACTCCACGCCACTCAACTATACACTACTGCACTCTATGACAGTAAACTCTGCAACACTGCAGTCTCTCCCACTCAACGTTATGCCACTCTACTCCACTTTTCTCTACACCACTGTTCTCTACGCCACTGAACTCTATGCCAATCCACTCTAAGTCACTCTAATCTACTCTGAACCACTGCACTTTACAAAACTCTAGTCTATACCACTGCACTCCACGCCACTTCACTCTACTCTGAAATTTACTCTTTGCCATTGCTGTCTTTGCCACTCTGCCCTGCTGCACTCTAAGGCACTGTACCCTGCCCCAATGCATTATGTACCACTGTACACAAAACCAATACTCTCTTAATCACTTCACTCTATACCGATCTACTCTGCGCCCCTGCACTGCACTGTAAACCACTATACTCTGCCGCTGCACTCTATGGCACTCTACTCTACACCATTGCACTATATGTCACTTTACAGTGCACCACTGTATGCCACTGCACTCTACACTAAGGCACTCTATGCCACTCTACTCTACACCACTGCACTGTACTACACACTACTCTGCAGCACTGCATTCTATACCACTCTATTCTATTCCACTCTACTCTATGCCACTGCACTCTAGTCTGCATCACTCCATTCCACTCTACTGCAGTCTACACCAATGAACTCTATGCCTCTCTACTCTGCACCACTCTACTCTACACCAGTGCACTCTAGCTCACTCTTCTTTGAACCACTGCACTCTTCGCCACTGTACTCTACCCCTCTCCTGTCTAGGCCACTCCACTCTGCACCACTCCACTCTATGCTACTCCACTCTGCAACACTACTCTCTATGCCAATGCACTCTATGCCACTACTCTATACCACTCCACTCTACCCTGCACCACTCCACTCCACTCTACTCTGAAACAATCTACTCTAAGACACTGCGCTTTATGCCACTGCACTCTACACCACTCTACTCCACTCTGCGCCACTCCACTCTATGCCTCTGCACATCAACACTGTGCCATTCTATGCTACTGCACTCCATGCTACGCCACTCTTCTCTAAACAACTGCACTCTACACCAATGCACTCTACACCACTTTACTCAAAACCAATGCACCCTACACATCTGCACTTGCATCAACTACTTTGCACCGCTGCCCTTTATGCCACTACCTCTACAATATTCTAATCTGGGCCCCAGCACTCTATGCCACTGCATGCTATGTTACTGCACTCTATGCCATTCTGTTGTACTCTGCACAAATACTGTACACTACGTCACTGCTCTCTGCACCACTCTATTCTGCACCACTCTAGGACGCGTCACTCTATGCACCAGCTCACCATGACGTGGCACTCTATTACCCTGAACTCTGACACTCTACTCTGCATGACTTCACTCTATGCCACTGCACTCTACTCTGCATCACTCAACTCTACGCCACTCTACTGCACTCTATATCACTGCACTCTATGCCATGGTCCCCAAAGCTACATTACTCCACTCTTCCCTGCACCTCTCCACTCTATGCCACTTCACTCTACGCTACTTTACTCCACTCTGCACCACTCATCTCTATGCCACTCTAATCTATTCTGCACTGGACTCCACACCACATTACACTACTCTGTGTCACTGCATTCTACGTCAATCCCCTTGACACCACTTTACTCAAAACCAATGTACTGTAAGCCACTGCACTCTATGCCAATATACTCTGCACCACTGTACTTTATGCCACTTCACTTTTGGGCACTTTACCCCACTACACTCTATGATACTCCACTTCATGATACTCCACACTATGATGCTCTACTCCATTAAACTCTGCGCCACTGACACTTTACTCCACTCTATGCCACTCCACTCTACAACACTCTACTCTACTCTATGCCATTCTATGACACTAATACACTCTACAATGCTCTATGCAACTCCCTCTATGACCCTCCATGCCACTTTGCTCAGCTCTATTCTATGACACACTACTCCACTCTACTCTATGCCACTCTACTCTAGGACAATCTACTTCACTCTACACCACTCTGTCCTACAACACTCTACTCCACTCTACGCAACAACCTCTATGCCACTCCACGCTTCTCTACACCACTCCAAGACACTCTATGCCACTCCACTCTGCACCACTCTACTCAACTCTGAAACTGTACTCCACTTTACACCACTCAACTTTTCACCCTTACACTCTACGACACTCCTTGGCACTTTGCTCCCCCCTCAACCATATGTGCTACTCCGTGACACTCCACTTCACTCATCTCCTCTCCATGCCACTCAACTCTACTTTACGCCACTCCATAACACTTCACTATACTGTACTTTACAACATTCCATGCCACTCTCCTTTACCCCATTAACCTTTAGCCATGCTGAACAGCAGCCACTCTCGTGTTCAACATTGCCAAACATATTGGAGAAGCCAATAGCTCTTGCATAGGGGAAACCTATTGGCTTTGGCAATGCTTGTTTGCCTTTCTGTTTACCTTCTAGCTAGAGGTGGGGGCGGGCATGTAGAGCTAAGTGGGGAGAGTTGTGATATCCATTGCACACCTTGCTAGTCTTGAGTCAGATTATGTTACGGGGTACTGCCTCAGGTTTGCATTATTTGCTTTATAGTTTCCTGCCTACATTCCAGTGGATAGAAGGTAATTGTTGGCCCTTCAAGACCACTCCTATTGCAACCATTTCTGGTAGTGCCTCCCTGAAAATGTTCATAAACACCCAAAATCCTACTTATTGTGGGTCGTGTCCAAACCTGGACATGCACATAGATGTATTCCAGTAAAGACCAGGGTGCTTATTTATGAGCCCTTGCATCACTTTTACGCCTCTGGTGCGTCAAAAAAAGGGACGCACCAGCAGAGTAAAAAATGTACCTTGTTGCACCATATTTACAAAGTGACACATCTAGGTAGATGCGTCACTTTGTAAACCCCTGCGCCACATTATACCTGCGCCAGGTATAATGTACGCAGAGGGGGCGTTCACCCGCAAAAAGCCTCGTAATAGTGACGCAGTGAAATCTATGAGATTTCACTGCGTCACTTTTAGGACGCTGTTGCGTCAAAATCTTTCGCCTACCTCACAGCAGGCGTAAGACTGACACAAGCCCTTTCACATGGGGCTTTCCCCATGTGAACGGACGCATTGCTGGAGTTGCGTGACTTTTGTGACACACTCCAGCAATGCGTCACTTTTGCGCTTACAGATACGTCAGAAATACTGACGTATCTGTAACTCCTTGCACAATGATGCGTCATACTGTAAATATGACGCATCATTGGTGGTGCAAGGAGGGCGCAGTGAAAAGTGACGCATCGCTGTTTTCACGCAGCTATGCGTCACTTTTCATAAATGAGGCCCCAGGTTTCCAGGATGGGGAGGAAGGGAGAGCACTCCCACAATTGATGGGTATACAGAAGTGCTTTTTCACTGAAAAAATATTTCCCCATGGAGAAAGGAAAAGTAAGTAAAAGTGCAAATATACACTTATCTTCAGTTTACATATGTGTATTTGTAAACGTTACAATTTTGTGTGTGAAAATACCTAGGTATTTTAGTATCCGAGAACATCTGTGACTCAACATTTCAGCCACTTTCATAACACAATGTGTCCCCAGGAAATTTTAAGAAACCACTCCCACACTGCGTGGTATCTTGTCCCTTCATCAGGTAAAAACATAAACATAACACAATAATTATTTTTAATGTATCTACTAAACTGAACAGAAGAATTTCATTGCCACGTACAGCTGACATTGCTCATCATGAGCCCTGAAGTCCATCTTGGAATCACATGCTGGGAATTGTGGGAGTTTTAAGCCATTTAATGAATTTGAGGAACAACAAAATATACACTGGATCGTGCAACACGCTTTATCTAACATTAATGAAGGTAATGATAAAACAAATGATGGAAATTTTTTAAAAAACATATACTATTTCTCCTTCACTCAGAATATTGCAAGGTCATTTAGGCTCCAGACTGTAGTGTATCTCCAAGGTTATCACGAAAATGGACCAGGGTTAGCTCATCCATGTTGAGCTGGGTTTGATTTGTCCATCACTGGTTCTTTTGTAAGAGGTCAATGGATTTGTTTAAGATTCAGTTGAAGGAAATGAGTCCAGTGCTTAACTTGTAAAATAATATGTGATGGGTCTTGGAGTTTTGTTCAGAAGCCCACAGCCGGGGCTATCAAATTTTGGGGGTGCCGAATACAAAGACTGCCCAGTCTTTATTCCACCTTATGCCACTTTCGTTCACGATTAGACACCCCGCCCCTTAATCCCACACTTGCAGGTACTTTTTTCTTCCTTCATTCTTCCTATCTCCCTGTTTTTCTGTTTCGTTCTTCCTTCTTCTTTCCCTCTTTTGTGTTTTTCTCTCTCCTGCGCTGGGTCAGAGTTGGATGAGAAAATGTAAGTGAAGGGCCCCAGAAATGAGTGTCAGTCGGCCCCTCCTGCAACCACCAACTTGAAGTAAGCACTGGAAATTACCCAATACATTCCAAAGGCTACTGAATTTTACACAAGAATTTGTTCTTGCTTAGTCACTAGGATAGAAGTCACCGACTTCTTGACAAATTCAAGACTGTGCTTTCCTTTCTTTAAGTTCAGGTCAAAGTTTCACTGGAATGTACATTTTCAACGTAACCTGTTTATTACTGATTGTTATTGTTGCTGAATCTGAATTATTTTATAAACAATACAACAAAAATGTATTTCTGCAGGTTAAGCACTTGTTAACTTGTTATTAAGCGTGTGCTATATTATTCCACAAATGTGTCCCCTCACCTCTCATTTTGGACATTCAGTACTACCAGATCACAGAAGTCTGTTTGAAAACAGAATATAGCTTCCGCCATTTATTAGCGTTTCTATTTCAATGTTTCTAAAAACATATTTTTATTTGCATTTTCAACCAAAACAGAACAACCAACGTGTCACAGATAGTCATTCTCACACTCAAATACCATTCCCCTCCCCACCCGCCTCCCATAGCATCATTTACATGTCCTGTACCCACATAAAATCTGGCTCTGTCGCAGGTGACACATTTGACGATCCACTTCCCTCTCCACCCGAACTCCCCCGAAGTGTAATATTCATGCCCCAGTACACTCCATCACTGAATGCTGTAAGATTCGAAAGGACCATCACTGCGCTAATCAGGTTTCAGGCCCCCATCAAATCCATGATATTTCCTCCATTTCCCCCACAACTTACGGAACTTCTGGGGGCATCCTATCGCTTTATATGTGACCCTTTCTGCTGCCATATACATGTCCATTCCCCTTCTCCAGTCTTCCAGCCGAGGGGGAAGTGCCGCCCCGTGGGCGTGCCACATCTCTTTTTGCCACCACTAGTGACAATAATGCGAAAATAAGTTGTGGGCGACTCAAGTCAATGTCGTGAGATATTCCCAGCAGTACGAATTTAGGGGCTAGGGGAAGTGTGGCCTCAAGCACCTTACTCAACTCTCCCAATATTTGTGTCCAGTACGTGTGAATGGCAGGGCAGTCCCAGTTGGTATGGTAGAAGTTCCCCTGTGGAAGCCTACGTTGCAGACAAATTGGATCACTTGCCCGGCCTATTCGGTGAAGTCGAACCCTGTTGAAGTATACTCTGTGTAATATTTTGTATTGGATGAGACGGATTTAATCGCCCCCTCCCTATTGTTGTATGGCGTTCTAGGATCCTAGCGAAATTTACCGATTCATGACCGTATATAGGTATAATTCACATTGCCCTTATATAGATATAGAAATCATACCCATATTTGGACATAACCAAACCAGTCTAAATACAGGCATGGGTACTTCCACTAGTTCCAAAAAGCCACCTCGATTTCTTGGATAACTCAGCTTCAGCAGTCAGGGACATCCCCTTACTTGAATATTGATTTGTCCTAGAAATCATGGCGTTTTCAAAGAACTACCATTTCCTTGGAGCTCTTTGATGATGTTATTATGTCCGACGTTACGTCAAACCAGGCACCTTCAAGATATAAATATGCCTACACTTGCCCTAGCAAACACACGGTGGTTCGGAGCAGCTCAACTATCTACTTGCCCGACGCAGCTCGCTACAGCAAGTGCCGAAGGAAGCCGACCCTCCAGCTGACGCACTGACAGGGAGGCTGCCTTTCTCTCACTGAGAATCCAGCTCCAGTGTTTCCAAGCTCCCCTCGCGGGGTGTTGGGAAATCGAGTCCCAAGACAGAGATACCAGACCTCCTTCATTCTAAAACCAAGGAACGGAGCTGATTAGACCCCTTGGCAAAGAAAAACTAGACTTAGGTTAGGTACATCGGGGTAGGCGTATTTTAGAAGCACCAGTTGAGTACGTTTTAGCCTTTGTTATTTATGTATGTATTTATCTATGGTCTAGGAACCATACAATGCTTTTACAGTATTATTTTATAATACTCTTCTTACTGTACGAATTATACTTTGCAACCAGTATTACGATTATAGCAGTTCATTTCACCTGTCTGAGAAAGAAGACTGTTCAATAAATCCTTTTATTGAAAACGCCCGTCTCTCTATTTCTCTGCATCTCTGATGAAACGAAGCATGCACGATTAACTGAGTAAAATATCGACAAGAGCTTACACGCCAACACAAGATTCATGACAAGGACTCCAGGGGGTGGTTTGATTCCCATTGTCGGAAAGCCCTTTGCGCACTAAAAAGTGCTCTACATAATCAAGTCAGGGACATGCCCCTAATAGCCTCTCTAAGAAGAAACTATAAGTTGGCTCAAAAAACCCGCAAACGGGAAATAAAAAACAACCTTTGGGCTCAATTGCACCTGAGTACATTAAACAAGGACACCACCCTGTTCTGGCGAACAGTTAAGGCCCCTTTTCTAGCTGATGCGACTGCCGCTCGCCATCTAGATGTGGCAGTACCCGCCGAAAAATGGGTAGCTCACTACTCACAGATCTTTGGGGACCCCACTGTAACAACTGAGACTTCCAGTTTTGGGGAGGCAGCCTCTACAAGTGATAAGAACATTTATCCCATTGACCTCCACTTCGATCTCGAGGAGGTGACCGCTGCGTTGACTTCCTCAAAGACTGGTAAAGCCCCCGGCCCTGATGGTGTGCCACTTGACATCTTTGTGAGTAACCTGGACTTATGGTCCCCAATCGTTACACAGGTTATGTCCGCAGTTTCTCAGATTGGCCTTATTGATTCTTGGTCCACTTCTGTGCTTTTACCCATATTCAAAAAGGGAGATCGCGATAACCCAGCCTGCTACAGACCCATTTCCCTCCTGGATTCTCTGGGCAAGGTCGCCGGTAGACTAATTTTAGAACGTCTCCGGGACTGGGCCACAGAAAATAAGATCATAACCGACCTCCAGTTCGGTTTCCAGGAGGGATTGGGTACTGTCGAACAGGCCCTTAATTTGACTCTGCTCATGGGCAAATACGCCTGGGCTAAAGGCGGTAATCTCTATTTGGTCTATGTGGACTTGAGTTCCGCATTTGACTGCAAAGAAGCGCTGTTCCTGTGTTGTTGCTGTCTGGCCATTTCGCCACGCCTCGCGGCCCCCGCTTCGCGGGAGCCGCTCGTAGGCTAAGACTCTTTCTGGGGAATAACCTTTCTGCCTCCCTTCACGTGCATTGAGCACCAACGCGCCCCTTGCAAGCTGTCATCTGGTCAACAAGGGTAGAGGCGGGACTGCGAGGACCAGCGTTCCCAGCGGCGTGGATCGGCCGCAGCTGGTCCTCTTCCCGCCCCCTCCTCCTCCTCATAAAAATCTGCGCGGAGTGAGAGAGCCTTGGGACCCTTCCTGCAAAGAAGCGCTGTTCCTGTGTTGTTGCTGTCTGGCCATTTTGCCACGCCTCGCGGCCCCCGCTTCGCGGGAGCCGCTCGTAGGCTAAGACTCTTTCTGGGGAATAACCTTTCTGCCTCCCTTCACGTGCATTGAGCACCAACGCGCCCCTTGCAAGCTGTCATCTGGTCAACAAGGGTAGAGGCGGGACTGCGAGGACCAGCGTTCCCAGCGGCGTGGATCGGCCGCAGCTGGTCCTCTTCCCGCCCCCTCCTCCTCCTCATAAAAATCTGCGCGGAGTGAGAGAGCCTTGGGACCCTTCCTGCAAAGAAGCGCTGCTCCTGTGTTGTTGCTGTCTGGCCATTTCGCCACGCCTCGCGGCCCCCGCTTCGCGGGTGCCGCTTGTAGGCTAAGACTCTTTCTGGGGAATAACCTTTCTGCCTCCCTTCACGTGCATTGAGCACCAACGCGCCCCTTGCAAGCTGTCATCTGGTCAACAAGGGTAGAGGCGGGACTGCGAGGACCAGCGTTCCCAGCGGCGTGGATCGGCCGCAGCTGGTCCTCTTCCCGCCCTCTCCTCTTGTCCTTCCTTTATAACTTGTGCGGGCAACGCGCACGCGGGACGCGCTCGGGGCAAAGGCCGGGGCGAAGACCGGGCTAAGAGCGGGCCGTTTAAGGCCGTTCAAGGACGGCAGAGGACGGCCCTGGTCCTGAACCCCTGTCTTATCATCCTTAATTCACCGACAAGGTAGGCGGAACTGTGTTTTCTATCTCTTCTTCAAACACTGGTGGCCGCCTCCCAGTTATATCATCATCCTCTACTGCCCTTGCGTCACAGATGTCAGCCATGCGCAACAGAACTAGAAGCTGTACTAAAAGAGCCACGGCGGTAGCACAGGTGACTGGACCCATAGATCTCTTTATTTCACGGGTGAACGAGACTATCGATAAAAGCATTGTTTTGCTGGAAAAAAGAGTTTCCTTGGATCTCGCGAACGCCAAGCGTTCGTCTTTGGGTTCTCTTGCAAATGCCAAATCACCCTCCCAGCAGCCCTTGAATAACTGTTCCTTACCCTTATCCTTGCCCACCGCTGGCGCATTCACTGTACCGAATGCTGTCGATCTGTCAGTTACCCAATCTGACTCGGATCCGTCTTATGTCGATCTTGAGGCTACACCAGACCTAGAAGCCTGTCAGTCACCCGGCAAAGCGGAGCCGAGTCTAGATGGGCCAACTGATATGGAAACAGCCCCTGTACTTATTGATTCTGGGGGAAGGGTTGTTATCCCTCTAAAGGTTACGTCCAAGAGCAAGAATAAGGAAAAACCTAAAGTTAAAGTCAGGAATCATAACCTGATATCACCTACCCCGCAATTGGCGCCAGGTATACCCTGCTGGGTTCAAAATATGGTAACAGATCTTAAACTGGACCTCGAGGCCACAATAGCAGCACAAATTAAGCCTTTAATTTCAAAACTTGACAGACTCACGTCATTAATGCACTCGAAATGGCCTAATAAGACGAATGGGCCAGGGTCTGTTCAGCCACAAGAGATCAAAGAAGCAGTCCCCAAATGCTTATCTTGTGTCCAGCTTTCTAAAGATGCATCAAACAATGCACAAATAACTATAGTTTCCAGGGATCCAGCTACACTACATCTGTCCCAAACAGGGAATAACTCTGTCCAACCCCCACCCCTATCTACTCCGAAGGTGGTGGGTTCTACTTCGGCTTATCAACATCCTGTTGATGGAAATAAAACTACTACCTCACAAGCAAAAGATGGCGCAGGAAAGTCTATTAACCCTTCAGTTCCTTTCCCTACAAACAAGCCTGAAGGCTTTAAGCCAAAGCAGGCACGCTTTAAGTCAATCAGCCTGCCACCAGAAGTCTCCCCTTTTGTGGTTGTGTTGACAGCTGTTCCCCCACTGAAGGAGGGAGTAAAAGAAACCTTTGTAGAGTTAAGAAATAAATGCGCCCAGTGGCTCCACTTACATAAACCTTTACCTAGTAATATGAGTGGTGAAATTCTTACTGTGCGTAGAGGGGACTGGGTGGGCAGGAGTAAGAAAACAATAGTAGGGGACGTAATTACAGTTAACTTTAGGGATATAGGGGCAGCCAGCTACATATGTAATGCACCCAATAGTGGTCCTGCTACCCAAATTAATCCACTCCCTTTGTCCTACTTCCTTCCCATACCACCAAGACCAAATCCTTCTCGCCCTACCTTCCCAAGTAATAGAGGGTCCGTGTATCCCCCGCAACATACCATTAAACCTTGGCAGCAATCACCACATCTCCCATCTTTTCTTCCACACCATGTTAGTCTACAGCAGCAACCACCACATCTCTCATCTTTTCTTCCACACCATGTTAGTCTTCAGTGGCAACAACCTCCTCATTATCCACCACCTTTATATCAGTCTGCTCATCAGTGGCAGCAACCTTTTCAGCCCCCACAATCTGTTAAACCCCAGTGGCAACAATCATGGCAGGACATGCCTCCTCTTCTTGATCCCTCGTATTCACAATTCGCTCATCCTAACAGATATGGTGTGTTAGATGAGGTAGACTGACTCAGCTTTATTAAAGCTTCAGATTTAAACCTCTCTACCACCAAAAATGATATGGAGAGTGTTTTTCCAGTCATACCTTTCCCCACACTTCTTGAATCCCCAATAGTGGCATCGTCAATACCACTTTCGCATACACTAACTAGGGATAGTCCTGATGCTTGTTCATCTACCGTCACCCCCAGTCTAGGCCCAGATACCAATCTCCAGGAAGATAGTCCTACCTCACAATGTGTAACCCAGCCAGAGTCGGCTATTGTCGGCGACAATGGTAAGCCAGCGGGACTTTCTCTTATCTCCTGGAATATTGCTGGCCTTGCCAGTAAAATAGGTTCACCCTTCTGGACCAGGTTTATTGGGGAGGGATTAGATCTAATCCTCCTCCAGGAAACGTGGTGTTTGGACCATATCAATATTGAAGGGTACACATCTCACTGCCTTAAAGCTACTAAATCCAGCTCGGGCAGGGCCAAGGGGGGCCTTTTGATGCTTTTGTCCAACAAGCTGTGTAATTGTACAGTTAAAAGTAGTACGACAGTTGGGACCCACAGTCAGGTAGTAAGGGTGGAGTGCAGTAAGAGCATTGACCTAGTTGTAGTAAATTTCTACAACAATATTTTTGATGCCACTAGAGGAGATATTTTACCACCCCTGGAAAAGGAAATTGCCAAGGCCATGGGCATTTCGAAAAGAAAGGCTGAGGTTGTTTGGGCAGGGGATTTTAACTTACAGCCCTGCCACTTGTCCAATGGGAATATCTGTGGTTTTGGAGCAGCTATGAGTAGTCATTGGGGGGGGTTGGGAGCGAGGGAGGATTTTCTCCACTTCCAACACTGCAGTTACGGTTCTACATTAAACAACATGCTAGTTACACTAGACTTGACCCTGCTAAACTGTAACATAAATAATCAGGCAATAACATGCCCCACATTTACAGGAAGGGACGCAGGGTCATTTATAGATCATATTCTTCTGTCTAGCAGTGGAGACTTTACTAACTTGTATGTAAATGAAGAAAGTCTCAGTGACCATAACAGCATTCGTGTTACCCTCCTAGGGCATGGTACCCCATCAGTTTCAGGTGAAAAGTGTTCTACTGACCTAGTACCCATCAGACCGAAGGGTCTAAGGATTAGATGGACTGGAACTAATTCCAAGGCCAAGCAGAAGGAGGTTCTTACCAGTTGTAAAAACCAAATTAGTTCCTGTCTAGATAACCGAAGTGACCCTAGTTGCTTATTACTACACTTTGTCTCCATTAACAGTATTATTGATGGTATTTTTACTAAGGCCCCGATATCCAATAGTGGTCCGAAGCAAGGGTGGTTTGATAAACCCTGTATACTTGCCCTTCGAGAACTCAAGAACGCTTTAGGTACTAAACCACGCGATAACAAGGGAATAAAACACCTCAGGTCTAGATATAAAGCAGCAATGAACAACAGGAAAAAGGTATTACAGACTGAGGCGTGGGATAAGTTGAAAGAAGCAGCCTAGACCAAAAACTGCAAACTGTATTGGGAAACAATTAATAGTCCTTTTCTCAATAAAGAAGATGTTCCAGAATTAACATCATATGTTGCATGCAGCGATTGGGTCAGTCACTTTTCTAAAATCTTTAATCCAGAAGGGTTATCCCTTGAGTCACCGTCTCCTGAGTCTACCTCTTGGCTACCTCTCCCTTTGGGAATAACTTTAGAAGAAAGCCATGAAGGAATTTCTAACAGCAAAGGAGGCAAGGCCCCTGGCCCTGATGGGGTCCCGCTGGATTTATACAAAGATGAACCAGATTTGTGGGCTCCCATCCTGGTGAGGATATTCAATTGTGCGGCAGAAACTAATTTCCCTTCTACTTGGGGTCAATCAGTCATTATTCCCTTACATAAGAAAGGTAACAAATCAGAGGCTTCCAATTATCGGCCAATTTCCTTGTTGGACGCCTCTGTAAAGGTAATGAGTAGGATTTTGCTCAAAAGGCTAGAAAATTGGGCAACTGACTCAAATATTTTAACTAGAGTCCAATATGGTTTCCGGAAAGGCTTGGGCACATTGGATCAATGTGTAAATTTGGACCTTTTAATTAACAAATATACTGTGGCTAAAAATGGCAACCTCTTTTTATGTTTTGCTGATTTGAGCAGCGCTTTTGATTTGGTTAACCATGCTATTCTCTGGGAGGTTTTGCTTGAAGCAGGGGCACCGAGGGAAATCGTCCATTTCTTAGCTAGACTTTATGAAAAACTCTCCTGTAAGGTCCGCTATGGTACCCTAGGCGAATGCACCCCTTTTTTTAAAGTTTCATGGGGCATACGCCAGGGATGTGTTTTGGCCCCTCTTTTATTTTCCCTCTTCATTAATGGTGTTGACCGTTCTTTGGTTGACATCCCAGCAGACGCTCCCTTGATTGGAGGAAAACCCGTCCCGCTATTACTTTATGCGGATGACGCTGTTCTTTTATCTCGTACACAGATTGGCCTCCAGCGTTTAATTGATAGTTTTATGCAGTTTATTCAAATTAGGAGGCTTCGAGTGAATAAATCTAAGACGTATGTTATGTCATGCGGTCAGGCAGCAAAACAGTCAAAGCATACCTTTTTTCTGGATAAAGATAAATTGACACATGTTAAATCCTTTTGTTATTTGGGAATTACATACAACAACAGTGGGACTTGGACATCTGAATTTGACTCCATTAGATTAAAAATGCTGCGGTCCACCAGCAGTATTTTCCGATTTGCTTCCAAACTTGGCTCAAGAAGCATTTCAGATATGATGAATATATATAATATTTGTTGTGTCTCTTCTGCTCTGTATGGGGCAGGGGTATGGGGCCATAGCGAGGGCACATCCTTACAAAAGGATGAAAACAAGTTTTTAAGGAGGTTGTTATGTGTCCCCCCTTCTGCCTCTGTCCAACTGATCCACGAAGAGGTCGGGGTCGAGTTTATTTCTGACTTAGCAGCAGTTCGGCCACTTTTATTGTGGCGTTCTATTTGGGCTAAGCCAGAGACTCGATTCACTCAAGATATTATTCTTGACTGTATAGGTTTGGACCACTCTTCACGCATACAGTGGTTGAGATACATTCACCGCTGGTATCTTCTTCTTTTTAATATCGATGTGTTTCTTGAGCCAGAAGAGGTTGTTTCTATTCCCAAAAAAGAAATTAAGACAACGTTTCTAAATTTTCAAAAAGCAGAGCGAGAAAAAATGTTTGGTAATTTAACCACCGTGAAATTTTACAAGGACTTGAATTTAACCTCGGGGTTTCAACCCTACCTTGTGTACGTGACTCGTCCCTCTCACCAATATGTATTAACACGTGTCAGATTGGGTATTGTTCACCATCTGGTTGCATTCCCAAACCCGAAATCCAGATCAGAGACACTCTGCCCGTGTGACAGTACTTCTCGTCAGAGTTGTTGCCATTTTCTACTTTTTTGTAAATTTTTTCATTTCCTTAGGATAAAATACCTTAAACCGATTTTTATAAAGTATAATATCCGTACTACAAAAACTGCACTGATACTTTTATCCTCACTGGAGAATGAGGATATTTGTTTCTTTTTGGCCACCTACATATTGAAGTGTACAGCTGCCAGGAAAAGTATCGTACTGTAAAATCTTTCATACTTACCTGTCTGTACCCATGTTATACAGCTGCCAGGAATTGTATTATGCTGCTATTATCTTTTACATCCCTGTCTGTATATGTATGTTTCCAAGTTTTATATTAATCTTTGTAATTTAGGTATAATTTTACTCGTTGATGTCCACAGTATGTACTGTATGGTCTCCCCTTTCTTTTACTTTTAAATCATTTTTATGCTAGTCTAAAAATGTCCAGAATCATTTTACTGGAATTATTTTACCGAAATGTACAGCTGCCAGGAGATGGTCTATCAAGTATACCTTATCGATTTCCTGTCTGTACACCTATGAATGTTTTGTACTATCGTAACAGTTTGTTGATTTTAAAAGGAAAGAATAATTTTTAATTGTTGCACACTAGCCGTTTGCACATTTTCCTACTCCTTTTTCTTATTTGTGTCCATGTGGTGATTTAATATTTTAATTATGTATCTTATTATGCTTGTATGATTTGTATGTACAAATCGAATAAAAGCTTTTGAACTTGACTGCGTAATTCATTCCAAGTTGTGGGAGATTTTGAGCAATCTGGGCGTAGATCCTGCACTCTTGAAATTTCTCTGAGAGCTATACACGGATGCAAAAGCATGTGTGAGATACGGCATCAATGGAGAGCTTTCGGAATCATTTGGTATTGCAAAAGGCGTTAGACAGGGGTGCGTCCTTGCTCCATTCTTATTTAACATCTACACAAACGGGTTGGAGCAAGCGATGCTGGTAGACAACAAAGACCTCCCCTGCATAAACACCCGGCCGATCCCTGCATTATTATATGCAGATGACTCTGTTATTCTGGCAAGGACACCGAATCAGCTCCAGATTCAACTGGACAAGTACTGCCAATACATGCTTTCTCTTGGACTTAAAGTAAATAAGTCCAAGACCTTTGTTATGTATACTGGCAAGAAAGGCCAGCAATGCAAACCTCTTTTTATAGATAAGACTAGGTTAGAAACTGCTAAAACATATCCATATCTAGGGATTCTTATTGACAACCATTTGTCCTGGAAACCTGCCACTTCCAGCAAGAAGCTACAGTTCCAGCGCGCAACATCGGCTCTGACTTCGTTTTCAAGGAAGTTGGGCAAGCCTGCCCCTGCCGTAATTTTGAAAATTTACCAAGCTAAATGTATGAGTGTGGCCACTTATGGAGCGGGGGTATGGGGCTGTACGCCCGCTAATGCGCTTCAAATAATTGAAAATGATTTTTTGAAATATATACTAGCCCTTCCTCGAAGTGCTTCTACTTACGGTACTCACATGGAGCTTGGTTGGGAGTATCTTACTGACATCATTAGATACCAACCGATTCTCCTTTGGCATCGTATATGGACTCAGGAGCAATGTCTCCTTACTAGGTCATTAATAATTGACTGTCTTACGTTGACCTATTGGAAAAAGATTCCCTGGCTATTATATGTTTTTAAATTCTTGAGTGATCTGAATTGTTTAACATTTTTCACTGACCCTGTCTCACTAATGGCTATATCAAGAAAAACTCTGAAGAATATGTGTGTTGTCCATTTAAGAGACCTACGTATGTGTTCCGAAATTGGCAAACAATCAAATGTTCACTTAATGACGATACAATCCTCCTACGGCATTCAACCTTATCTGTCATTCTACTTGTCAAATTATGATAGATATGTTTTAACTAGATTCCGATTTGATCTATTCTATCGTCTGGTTTCACTTCCTGAGCCCTCTGATTGGTCACGCGAATTAGTTAGCTGTCCTTGTGATGGTTGTACCCGCCAGTCTACTTTACATGTAACCTTTTTTTGCAGCTTTTATGAGACCCCGCGTAAACGCTGGTTTGTTCCACTTCTCCGACAATTGGGTCTGAGAAGATGCAGACCTGCTCTTTTGGCACTTCAGTACTTAGATACCCCGTCTGCCGCAAAATCTGTAGCTTGCTTCCTTAAAGCATGCTTGAAAATTCATTCCCAACTATTGGTTACTGCATCATAAGACTCTATTCAGTTTTGTATGAATAACCTGCTATTTTATCCCTTTACAGAGTGACACTGTATAGATGATTTTTTTTTTTTTTTAACGATTTCCCAATGCATTGATTCATAGTGTCAAGTACTCTTCAGCAAATTGTTGTAATTATTTGTTTTTAATGTACTTTTATGATTGTAAACTCAATCGAAATAAAGTTTCTTTTGACTTTGAGTAAAATATCTATCTATTGTTTCCACGACTCTGAAGATCAGTTTTATTCTCGGGGAAATAAAGTTGTCATGTTTATGCGGTTGTCAGAAACGAATCCCTTCTTGTTTATTCGAGAAAGTTTCTAGTGACCTCTGAGCTAGCTGGCACTCACAATTAAGTCTAATATATTCGATAGAGACGTAGTCGACCTAAGTCCTACGTCAAATCTATAGGATATGTTATTCCAATGCGCAGAGCCTATTGGGAGTATATGAACTACACTACATGGCGCCCAACATTCGGTAAGGCACTAATTTAACGCTAGATACTAGAGTAACTCAGTCGTGCTTTTCACAGAGACCCCTTTTTCCATAAAATACTCCAATAGACGTCTGGAGTGGGTAAAAGGATAAAATATCCGCCATTACTGAGTAGGACAAAAATCCTATGTATTAGTTTTTGGTTTGTTCAACGTTGAAGGATACAGTGTTCCAAAATATTGTGCACCTTATCTTTGTTTCCTTGAAACTTGCTCTGCACACTTTCAGTCAACAAAATGTCGGATAGCGACACCGAGACCGGTAGTCCTACAAGAAGCAATAACGCAACCGGCGGAGCTGCAGACCAACCGGGTTTAAGCATTACAGGTTTCCAAGAAACCGACCTGGATGCTATAATCATCCCGGAAAACTTAAGGAAAACCATTGCTATACAACTTATAACGAATGGCCTTTCATCAAGAGTTGGTAGGGTAATTTTTGACATAGAGGCACATAAATATCAGCAGACAGAGCTATTCTATTCATGGATTATTTTCCCTGAAGCAAATGCAGTATCGCATGTGTTTCACTTCTACGAAGTAGAGGATAATCCAACAGAATACGTTCCTTTCGAGGACATTGAAATTCCACTAACTTACCAAGAGCATCAGCTCTGGTTTAAAGGCACCCTACAACATCAAAATCACATTACCAGGTTCGGTAAACTAGGTAGACCAGGAGCAACATGGCAGGTACTAGTCAGCCATTAAAGAAATGTCAGGTGCGGAACTATTAGTTCAACTAAAACAACTAATAAAAATACATAGACAATTGGTTCAATATGTCATGCGGGCTCTAACAGTCCAACCTCCTATAAGGATTCCACAACAGACCCCTCACCAGGGGAACACAAATAAAATTCCATTCTGGATAGCTCAAACAAATTACTCAAATCGAGGAATTATTTCCTGATAGTACACCTCCTGAGAAACACAGAATTTTAACAATCTGTTTACCAATGGGGATCGCACCACACATGGAGGACTGCGACACTTGGGGTACAGTCTTTGCTGCAATCTACACAAAAACACATGGTGTTCCGTCTATGGCGGTAATACCAGATGTCCTGAAACAGATTCAAACTGAATATGGGGCCGAACTTGCTTTAAATCTGGGTATGAAATTACTGAAATATTTCAAACAGATCTCAGCTATAATAATAGCTAATATTAAAGGCGAGGCAGCATCCGTGGCGATCCGCCAAAAAATAAGAGAAATTGATATAACTGAGCAACCATATGAACTGGCCAGAATAATTGAAAAATCCTATGAAGAACTAGGTAGGGATAGTTTGGGTGGGAAACCAGTCAAGCCCCAACTAACAAAAAGTCCTGAAAAGGTCTTTAATAAAAATACTCTCACTACTCCTAAAAAGAAGTGGGAAAATACTAAACAAACTTCTAATGAGAAGCGTTCTCAGTCCGGAGGAAGGTCTCCTCAAAAGGAGCCCTCTGAAAAGAGGTATAACCTCAGGAACAGGGATACTTTGAGAAAACCTGATAGATATACTGATACTGATACACGTTCCTCTCGTACCTTTCAGACTTTCTCACAGAAATCGGAAAGAAAAGGACTGTCAGAACACAAGGCAGAACGTGTGCAGTCCAAAGACGATCAACACGTTCCAAAAAATAAGAAAACCCAATTCACCAAAAAGAAGGTAGCAGGTCTAAAAATCAGACATGCCGAAGATCTTGAGGACACAACTCAAGAACAGGGAGTGGGCCCAGACAATGCTGGACAGCGCAGCAGAAGTCACCATAGCTCGCAAGATCTTGAAGGATCATCTGGAGACAGTAGACTTGAATGAGTACATTCAAGTTGAAACAGCTGATACCAGGGTTAGTGTACTCCATAAGTTATATGAAGTAACACTCCGGATGGAGGGGGACATAACTAGGAAAATAAGAGCACTCTTTTGGGAGAAGCTCTCTAAGGGTTATGACATTCTTCTAGCTGAAAAAGACTGGTCACCAAAATTTGTTAGGGAGTGTCCACATGGCGAAGACTTCATTATTCCAGCCTTCTCTAATCATATTCCAATTCACTTAAAATATACCTATGCCAGAAAATGGGCTGTAGCCCAAGCTCCAGCATTATATAAAAATCATGTAGGATGGGATGAGGATTCCCCTCACCATAAAATCCAGTTAAAATCACAACCAACTGCACAGAGGCAGTATCCAGTTAAGCAAGAAGCTAAAAAACAGGTCAGGGAGATATTAGATCAACTTGATGGCCAAGGGGTGATTGAAACATGCACCTCGTCCATAATTAATCCTTTGTTTCCTGTTTCCAAACCGGACAATACATATTGTCTAGTTTTGGACTACAGACATTTAAACTCTTGTTGCAGAAACCTTTGCAGTACAAAATTCACACAGTGCAGCACTAATGAATAACATTGTGCGCAAAAAAATATAAAACCACATTAGATATTTCTAACGGTTTCTTCTGTCAAAACATTGCACCTGAAAGCAGGAACTGACCGCTTTCTCAATTATGGGGACACAAGTTCACTTTTGTCGTCTCCCCCAAGGATTCAAGAATAGTTCAGGGTTGTTTTCAGCCTGAGTAACAGAGTTACTGCAAATGCATGATGATGAGGCATTAACTTATGTCGATGATATCTATCTAACAGATGATCACTTGGACAGGCACTTGAACAGGATGAATACCATTATACTTGGATTCGCCTCAGAAGGGTACAAATTTAACTTTAAGAAATCAAGTGAAGGCAAAATCCTGGCAGCCAACTTTTTAGAAAAGTGTGCGCTGCTCCAACCTCCAAAAACGCTGAAAAACTTACAGTCAATTCTAGGTTTCCTGAATTTGGGAAGAACATACATTCTAAACTACGCAGAAAGGGTTAAACCTCCCTACGAATTAATCAAACCTGATTTCAAAACAACAAATTGGACTCAAAAACACACAGAAATTTTGCATTCAGTGCAAACAGACATGTTAGCAAAATCACAATTACAGACATGCGTAAACGTACGCAATCTTGTAATCAGAATAATCCCAGGAAATGCAGTTTACGTACTTAACCTTAAATGAAGGTGAAAAAGTACCAATTGCTTACAAATCACACTTGTACACACAAGCTGAAATGAAATTCACTTCAACAGAAAAAATTCTGACAGCGGTTCAAACTGCAGTAGCAAAAAAGAGAGCCCTCGCACAGGGTAAGCACATAATGGTTGTTACTTCTGTACCTGCCCTAGAGGCGGTGACAAAAGCAAGCTTTACATCCAAGATGGATACAATGGGTTAACTCTCTTGCTGCAACAGACGTTGAGTACGTTTTGACCCCTTCTTAAAAACTCAAGAATTTCTACAATACGAACAAGAATGTCCTTTGCCAACTGAAATTCTGCCTCTGGAACAGTACGAATGTATATGTTATACAGACGGATCAGCACAGCCCGCAATTGGGGGTAAACAAGCTTATAGTGCTGCGTGCGCGATTGTTAAAGGTCGCTGGCGCAATGGTAAATTCCGACCTATGGTCACTAAAACACAATCTCTCGGAGACTGTACAGCTCAGCGAGCTGAATTACAGGTTTTCAAGATGACGCTTGAAAATATCGATCGCGAATTCCCCACACTGATAGTGTGCGATTCGTATTACTGCATTCAATCTTACAATGAATACTTGCAGAACTGGGTTCAAAACGGTTTCAAAGATGCAAAAGGTGGCACAATCAAGCATCAGTTGCTTTGGGAACAGGTAGTTCAATTACAGAAAGAACTACAAAAGACTCACGTGATCGATACACTGAGTCATCAACGTGATGGCGTTCACGTTGAAGGGAATTCATTGGCTGATGAAGCCGCGAAGGCAGCTGTGCAAACGGCTTCCGTAGCTGCAATCACTCGTTCAAAAACAAAAATAGACAGCGACATAATGCAGGCTGCCGCCGCTTCCAATAAAGACAGCGGTAAAACGTTACCAAAAGGCTTTCCACTCAAGTACTCATATATAACTAATGTAAATAATGTTCTTTTTGCTCAAATCCTTGGAATGGAGGATAGAGTAATTCCAAACATGGAACATAGATTAGGACTAATTTTAGCAGCACATGAAGGGCTCGCCGCTGCACATGCAGGTGTTTCCGCCACAGTGTCATTATTAAAACAAAGATATTGGTGGCCACGCATGAGGAAACAGGCCAGAAACTATGTTTTGGAATGTGAAATATGCCAGAAATTGAAAGTTTCAACAGTGAAACGCCCGGCGCTGACGCCCCTTTTAATTTCAGATAAACCACTAGCTTGCGTTTACCTAGATCACTGCGGTCCATTACAGAGGGATGGTAACTATAAATATATCATGGTCACAGTGGATTCATGCTCAAGATTAATTTGGATGTGGCCTCAGTGCTCGGCTGACGCCCAAACTGTTACTGTTATAAAAGATTTTCAAGTCTTTATCGGCACATACGCAATCGGCACGCTACAGTCTGAGCCGGGTCCTGCGTTTAGCTTTAGAGCTTACAAGGAGGCCATGTCCAATCTGGGCGTTGCATTGCGGTATTCAAGTCCATTCCATCCTGAGGGAAATTCTGTAGTGGAAAGAAAAAAATGGGACATAAAGCAATCATTAACAGCTAGGGTATTAGGCTCGGGTGACAGGTGGGTCAAACATCTAATAAGTGTCCAACATAGTTTAAATAATCTGCCAAGAAATTCTCTGGGTAGAATTACTCCATATGAAATCCGTTTTGGTACAAGAATGCTTGTCCAGGAGCTCGATGGTCACACTTCAGTGGTGGAACAAAAACCCTTTGATATCAAAGACTGTTTGGCTGTTTTGCAGGACTTAAATGAGAAAAGGAGAAGTCAAAGCAACACAATACAGAAGCCAACGACCAATGAAGGAGAACCACCCGTCCCAGTAAGACCTGTCTGGATTCCAAAGATTGGGGATCTAGTCAGAGAAAAGATTGCGGATAAGTAGGAATTTGGGCTTTCTTACAGAAAACCAATACCTATACCAGCAATTCACAGATCAAGAACAGTGTTACTGCCTCCCCTTGCTGGAAGAAAAGAGAACAGGTTCGAATCCATCGACGTGGTCAAACCACATCCTGTGGCCGATAATAAGTAGTTGGCCCAGTGGACTACAAAGATGTAGCAGAAGACCAAATCTTGCTACTATCCAAGAGGTTCAAACTGAGAGACTCATCACCTTTGAGGAATCTGCAGTAAGAAAAGAAGGACTAAGCAATAAAGCAATGGAACTTGTGCCTCTTGAGAGCCAAATAACAGTTTGTCAATACACTCCTGTCTACAATGATGTAGCATCCGACTACACTACTATGACAAAAGAACCGGTAGCTCCAGTGATTTCAAAAAATCCTGATGCAATTCCAACAATCGACAGAACTGCTTCTGGCTATTTCATTAACTTTGATACGTTTTCTGAGGATCCCAGTGAGCCTGAAACGACGCAAGCAAATACAACTTTTAAAGATCAAGTAACAGAACTTTTTCGACAACTTGAAAGAACTTATCTAATTTCACCATGGGTTGAACTTTGGATTGTGCTATGCGTACTTTTCTCCTACTTTGGCTAATCATGGTTTTAACTTTGGGGATGATAAATGGAAAATATAGTAAAATGGACACAGCAAGTAAGAACATCAACTTGCTCCTAAAGCCACACAACTCATCTCATTGTGAACAAAGAGACTTGACATCAGTAAACATCACAGCCATCCCTATACCTGGTGGTATAGCATGGGACAGAACAGATTTTGACATTTATGGTCCGGCAGAGCTGTTGAAGATTCCACATCAGTTTAAGGTTTCGTTGAGTGACTTTGTTTCACCCAGCACGTTTTCTGATGATTGGAACTTTGAGACTGTTAATAATTTAATGGCAGACTTAGAGATGTCTGCCAAATTCACAAAACATGAGTACTTAGAAGGTTCATCAGATTATGCACAAATGTATTGTTATAATCATTATGCTCATGATTACTTGCACAAATCTGCAAACCCTAGAAATGTTTGTACTTTCAACCAATGGGAACATTGTCCAATGCCACCAAAAGGTAGCTCAAAAACATTCTATGAAAAATGTCAATATTTCTCAGGTTTTAATATCACAAATCCTGAAACGTTTTACTTTAAAAATGTTAATAAGACAGGAATGAAAAGTATGTTCACAAATATAAAGCAAATTTATTCAGCAGCCTTTTATGCCCAGCTGTCCTCATTAGGTTTCGACTTTTGGAGTGACAACATAGAAACAAAAACTGTATGGGGCTCAAAAGACTGGCAAGTGCAGGGAATAGAAGCTTTATTTCGAGCCTGCATTATCCCTGAACGTATAATGTTTTTGAATGACACTGTGCAACAGACATCCTGCCTTGGCCTGGCCAAGATAAAAGATTTGAACAGACCGTCTATACCTACACCTATACCTGATAGTAAAAACACTTCAGAGGGAGGGGTCGACGTAAAAACTATTTTACTTAAAAACAGAACTGATCCTGATTGGAAAGAAATTGTTAATCTGGCCCATAGACACGAATAACTGTCAAGATAGATTCCTGAACAAAACACATGGGTTTACAGTAACTAGGCCAGAGCCGTGATATGTCCAGAAACAACATCCAGGCATAGTAACAACTTACAGTGTAGGACAACTGTGCCTTGAATGGCTACAAAAATGACAGAGGTTAAACAACACTTATCTTTACTTAAAGATGGCGTTGATTTGAGGGACTTCTTATCAGATCCGGCAAAACGACGTCATAAACGTTTCATATACGCAGTTATATATGCCATTTATAATGAAGCTTGGAAAGCGACACAGGCAGAGACTGCTGAAAGAATACGAGACATTGATCGTATTAATTTAGAGAAAGCACTCTCTGTAGTTGGCAATGGGTTAACGACCCTGTCATCCAGAAATTATTCTTTGGACAGCATAGTATCCTCTGCCATAGACATAATGGAACAGGACTTGCTCATGCTACAGCATGGACAGTCGCAGTTACGTTCTATAATGCTTTTAGGCTGGACGTTACAAAATCTTCATTCTGGATATGTGCCATGGCGTCTAATCAACACCACGTCATTGTTTTCTGTATTTAACCTTACAGTTAAAAAACAAATCTATTTGCCACAAAGAGGAGCAGACTATACGGTGCTGAGCATTGAAAAACTGGAAAGATTACCATTAACTGTTTCAGAAAAGCATGCAACAGACTGGATAATACACAGGATAATCACTCTGCCTGTCACAATTTTCAACTTTCAATACTGTTTGAAACATATACCATACCAGTTGCCGTGTATGAAAGGTTGGGTAAGGAATACATAAAGTAAACCTGGGAATTACCATACACACACAAAGGTTGGAGTGGGGTAAGAGAAGTATTTCTTAGTGGTGCACAATGTAAGAGCACACTAAGTGGTACACTTTTATGCAAGGGTATTAATTTACATGGAGCCTGTGAAGGTTCTTCAAACAACTTATCCTGCCACCTGCAAGGTTCTCAAGCAGCAGTGATAGATCAAATTTTTAGGCAGCTTTCTAATGGGAGCTATATAATGTTGAATGATCACAGCTGTTGAGGAATGATGCCAGGAATAGCTTATCTCGTAATAGTGTCAGCCAGGGTCACTTGTTGTATGCAAGTATTGTTTCCTAAAGCTAAGACAGATGGGGAGTCGCCGCTATGGTCTTCACTGAACATCTCTTCTATTCGAATTGATACTTTAAGCAGAATGAAAGCAATTCTTTTACAAAAAATGTGCCACTGACCTCGTCTAAAAAGACGTATGAACTACACGTTGCAAGGTCCTCTGCAGAGATACATGCCTTTTTATCCACAAACTGTCCAATACATTTCGTAGAAATGTTAGGTCGTATCTTAAACATGTCTGATACCAGTGGTATTGTACATGTATTTAAGACAAGTCTTTCGGGACTGTTAGTACCTTTTGAAGCAGTCCTCTGCTTTTTTCCAAACTTCGTGCACTCTGTGTTCGGCGGCCTGCCTCTCATTTTGGGACATGTAGCAGGAATACTATTCTTGTTCCTTCTGCTCCGATATGGCAAGTCCGGTCAGCAACGATGCCCAGATTACCATTGATAACACTCTCCTGGCAATGAAGTGTCATGAGCGCATGATACAGATCCTGGGCCTGGCTCGCTTAAGAGACCTGAATACCACGTGGTTCCTATCATTCCGACCAATCTGGCAAGATTGCATCTTACCTGTTCTACGATGCCTGCTATGTGGAGAAGAATTCATATTGGATGTCTGTCTAACACTTCCATCAGCACTGCCAACGGCAGATGTTGATGCGTTGCTTGGTTCAGTAACGGCCCATGCATCGTGCTGTCCCCAGCGGCTACCAATCCTGATGACGGCATTCATTGAGATCTCACAGACGCAATCTGCTCACGGTGAGAAACGTGGATCGACAGGCACACAGGTACCACCTCCATCTCCATCTCCATCTCCGACGAACATTGCTAATACGGCTAATGCTGACGGCGATGCTTCACATTTTTGTGCTATCGGTTTACTTAATAAAGTGGTCCAACTTTCACCAGGCCGATGCTGGTAGACGATTTCTTTGCCAGCTTAGAAGAGTTGATGTTTTCTCCTAACAAGGAGAAGGACTTTTGAAGTTAGCACACAGCGTCTATGGGACTCTGTATTCGACCTTTACTTTTTAAAACAAAACTTCCAATTTTAGAACCATATTTTTTCTACAATTTGACTTTTTCCAAAATTTAACTTTTTTGGGCACAAAGTAATCTGCTTAAAGTAGAACCATTCTTAGAGAACAAGAATTCTTTGAAACACTTCCAAGAGACAATATTTCACCTTGTCCACAACCTAAACAGTATATTCTGTCATGGAATGGTCTTGCCTTCTTCTTCTGTATTTAAGAGCCATTTCATAAATGTTATTTCATGACTCATTCTGATAAGCATATTCCAATGTCACACTACATGCTTTGAATGAAAATATTGCTTTTCAAAATGCATACAGCACAAATGCTCACCTTTCGTATACATCTTTCGTTTCAAATGCATTTGATGTATTTTGGGAGGGATTTATAACACCTCATGCTTTAGATATGTTTTAAATGCTTAGAATTTAGAAATATCAAACATAATAAAGTGGAGTGGGCGTTGTATGGCGTTCTGGATCCGAGCTAAATTTACCGATTCATGCCCTTATATAGGTATCATTCACATTGCCCTTTTGTAGACATAGAAATCATACCCATATTTGGACATAACCAAACCAGTCCAAATTCAGGCCTGGGTACTTCCACTAGTTCCAAAAAGCCACAACGATTTCTTGGAAAACTCGGCTTCAGCAGTCAGGGACATCCCCTTACTTGAATATTGATTTGTCCTAGAAATCATGGCATTTTCAAAGAACTACCATTCCTTTGGGGTTCTTTGATGACGTTATTATGTCCGGCTTTACAAACCAGGCACCTTCAAGGTATAAATATGCCTACACTTGCCCTAGCAAACACACAGTGGTTCGGAGCAGCTAGACTATCTACTTGCCCGACGCAGCTTGCAACAGCAAGTGCCGAAGGAAGCCGAACCTTCAGCTGACGCACTGACAGAGAGGCTGCCTTTCTTCCGCTGAGAATCTAGCTCCAGTATTTTCAAGCTCCCCTCGCGGGGTGTTGGGAAATCAAGTCCCGAGACAGAGATACCAGACCTCCTTCATTCTAAAACCAAGGTACGGTGCTGATTAGACCCTAAAAGAAATCTTGGTTAGATTCTTGGCAAAGAAAAACTAAACCTATGCTACACCTAACTTACTTCTTCCCTCGTACTAGACTTAGGTTAGGTACATCGGGGTAGGCGTATTTTAGAAGCACCAGTTGAGTACGTTTTAGCCTTTGTTATTTATGTATGTATTTATCTATGGTCTAGGAACCATACAATGCTTTTACAGTATTATTTTATAATACTCTTCTTACTGTACACATTATACTTTGCAACCAGTATTACGATTGTAGCAGTTCATTTCACCTGTCTGAGAAAGAAGACTGTTCAATAAACCCTTTCATTGAAAACGCCCGTCTCTCTATTTCTCTGCACCTCTGATGAAACAAAGCATGCACGATTGACTGAGTAAAATATCTATCTATTGTTTCCACGACTCTGAAGATCAGTTTTATTCTCGGGGAAACAGAGTTGTCATGTTTATGCGGTTGTCAGAAACTAATCCCTTCTTGTTTATTCGAGAATGTTTCTAGTGACTTCTGGGCTAGCTGGCACTCACAATTAAGTCTAATATATTCGATAGTCGACCTAAGTCCTACTTCAAATCTGTAGGATATGTTATTTCAATGCGCAGAGCCTATTGGGAATATAGGAACTACACTACACTATGATGCATCAGGGCTGCCTCACAGTCCCCACTGTGTCCATCGCACCCAGGTTGTGCTCCCATGTTTCTCTCAGTTTCCCCAATCTGTCTGGCATATTATAGTTCAGGGTTCTACACGTCAGAGAGACTGTCTTGTTGGTTATCCGCTCTTGTAGTAAGCGACCCTCCAGTGGCGCATATTCCGGCAGGGGTGCAGAAAGCAAGCTCTCAGCCCTCCAAGCATGTCACTGTTGCTCATATTTAAAAATGTGGGTGGGGTGTAGCCCGAACTCCAATGCCAAGGACCTGAAGGGTTTAAGGTCCCCCTTTGCCACCACATCCCCCAGTGTAGAGATTCCAATATCGTCCCATCCCCCAAAGCCCTTGACTTTGTGGAGTTCTCTCAACCAGGTACAGTGCCATAACAGTGTCTGTTTCGTCAGTTTACGTGTCCATCCTAAGGTCTTAGTCGCCCTGTCCCACACCCGAATGGTTATTTGCGTGGCCGGCAGTAGGCGTCTTCTACCTGAAACCCCATATAAATAGAATAGGCAGAATCGACGTTCCATGGTATCCCTTTCAAATCTGTATGTGGGGTGATCCGCCGGGGCATGGAGCCATTCATTTACCGGCGCTTGATGCTCTGCCCAGTAGTAGGCCTCGATGTCCTGCAGGGATATCCTGCCATTATACTGGTTTTGCTGCATCGTGCTCATAGCAATCCTTGGTTGTTTCCCTAGCCACAGCAGGGAACGTAGTTCTGCATCTATCATCTGGGACGTCAGCCGAGGAAGAGGGAAGAATTCATTTGGAGGACGTACAAAAAGCGAGGCAATGTATCATTTTAAACATGGCGGCTCAGCCTAGTATCATAAGGGGAAGCGTTTTCCAGCGTAAAGCGTCCACTGTAAAATTCGTTATGACTCTCTGAATGTTTTTTTGGTTGGATTTAAATCCGTGGTTATATAGGTCCCCAGGTACGTGAACCCCATTTGCGAAATCTGGAGGGCCCCTAGGAAAGGGGGCCACATTACCTCAGATCTTGGGCTGTATTAATTAATTAATTAATTGTGGGTTTCTAAAGCGCTAGAATCGACTCCCGAAGGAGTATCTCTGCTCTGTAGACCGCTGGGGAACCCGTCCTGGCTTTCCCTGTGAGATGGTCCCTACTGGGTATCTCCAAGGTGAAACCAGGCATCCCCGGCGTATGTGGGGGGCCGTTGTGGAGATGAGGCAAGCTAATGCCCAGAGTTGCCGAGTGTGATCCCTGGTTAGAGTAGGCACTGAGAAGAGAATTATCGAGTCCGCTGACCCTGGTCCTCGACCCTGCCGCGTCGGGAATAGAACCCTGGTCCCGGGCCGTCCTCTGCTTCCAGGACTGCCGCCTCTAACCAGTGAGCCACACCACTCCATAGAACCGATTTATGTCAATTAATCGTATACCCAGAGAAGGTGCCATACCTGCCCAGGAGACTGAACAGTGCGGAATCGTGCTTGCCGGTTGTGATACATAAAGCAGAATATCATCCGCATTTAGCGAAATCTTTATTTCCTCAAAATCAGTTTCTGAAATTTGGAACCCCTGTATCTCCGCATCTGTCTGACCTCACAGGCCACTATTTCAATGGTGAGGGCGAATAGTTGAGGGGACAGAGGACACCCCTGTTGGGTTCCCCTTCTAATATGGAAGTCCTCAGACAGTAGCCCATTTCACTCTAGCTCGAGTTCGTGGATCCGCATATAAGAGTCCTACCCAGTGTCTGAATTTGGGGCCGATGCTGAATTTAACCAGGACCGCCTCTAAAAAGGGCCAATGGCCAGCGTCAAACGCAATTTCCACGTCTAAAGAGAGAAACATGTGTGGGTCATCCCGATCCTGTACCTCCATCAGCCAGTTGTGGGTCCGTCGTAGGTTCTGTCCGGTCGCCCGAACTGGTAAGAAACCTGTTTGATCTTGATGCACCAGGCCCGAGATTACTTAGCAAAAACGGAGGGCCAGTATCGTCGCCAGGAGTTTAACCTCTATGTTGAGGAGGGAGATTGGGTGATAAGACGCACACTCCTCAGGGGGCTCTCCTATTTTATGGATGGGGATAATGGTGGCCAGTTTAAGATCCATTGGGAAGGTGCCCTCTTGGGCCGCGTCCCGGAACAGTATTAACAAGTTCACCGCCAGGAGATCTACCCCTTTTTTATAAAATTCCGCTGGGAGTCCATTCGGGCCTGGGGACTTTCCAGGGTACAATTTAGTTATTGCCTCTGTAAGTTCAGTCACCGATATGCCAACTTCAAGGTCCTCCATATCCTCAGTCGCTAGGCTCAGAGTTTGGACAGTGGCTAGATATGCTAGAATCTCCTCCGGGGCAGCCAGTTCCCTGGACGTATAGAAATCCCTAAAGTAGTAAGCAAATGTGTTAGAACTGGCTATTTCTGGTAGGCTAAGGCTGACGCCAAAGCCAGGCAGAAACCACCATTCTAGTCAGGGCAAGGGAGTCACACGTCAAGATAACCCCTGCTCACCCCCTTGGTAGCTTGGCACGAGCAGTGAGGCTAAACTCGGAGGCAATGTGTAAAGCATTTGCGCCAGCACACAGCAGCAACAACATCCTAGGCACACCACAAAAGGAACTCCACACAAGGTTATATAAAAATAACTTCTGTATTGTCAAAATCACATCAGATAGAAATCACACATGTACATTGTGCCAACTGGCACGGGCAATATTCACAAGGTATTATTCACAAGTCAGGGCTACATCGGCCACTGTCAGGATCAATTCTTTTAGAAATAGAAATACTGTCAGAAATTAGAATAAAAGGCTATAAAATCACTGTAGCACAAATTAGCAAGTATAACACACAACCAGTAACTACTGGTAACAGGTAAGTACCACCTACGCAACCCTAACCACCTTAGGAGAATGTCACGCAGGGGACCAGGACCTCACTAGGACCACCTGTACTGGAAAGAACAACCACCTAAGAATAAAATACATTTAGGGGTATCAGCAAGAACACATTACACATGATGCATCACAACATTCAGAGGTGCAGGGAAAAAGGTAAACACATGATGTATAAAAACACATTCAGCGCTGTAATAATAAGGCACATGATGCATCATAAACACATTCAGAAATGCAGAATCAAGGAAGACACATGATGCATAAAAACATTCAGAGGTGCCAGAACAGAACTCAATAGCGCAAAAACACATGACGCCTAAAAACATTCAGAGGTGTAAGATCAAGGTGCGTAATCATATTAAATGCATTACATTTCCTAGCACCACATCACATTGCGCAAAACTCACATTAGGCAATTACCATCACATAGATAATCACATTGCGCCTAAATAAAGTCACATACCAGCCCCCATCTAATAAAGGGACTAAAGAGCCCTGTGTTCAGAATGTCAGGGCGCGCTGCCATGCAGCGCCAGTCAGGGGTGCGCCACTGGCGCAAAACCTAAACGTTGCAGGTGCCCACTACTTGCTGGGGACCTGGGAACAATCATAAGACCAAAACGGTGCTGCTGCCCACTAATTGCTGGGCAGCTGTGAAACAAAACTGCGACAGGGGCTGTCACTAGCCCTAGAACAGAACTGCGCCCAATCGTTGGAGCCACACAGGCTCTGTAAACCACTCTAGGAACCATGATGCCCCGCGTGGGCAGGAGCCCGGTCCTCTCTGGCTCTCAAAACGACAATGGTGCCTTCACTGGCACTAGAACTACCCTGGCCCCGGAGGGGACGGGCATCGACACTATGCCCCAAGGTGCCCCGGGAGCCACCAGGCTCTGAAAGAAATAATACGTGCCCCCATCGCTGAAGCCTCTCGTGGGCTCAGAAGGAATGCTCCTTAGCTGCTGGAGTCCCTCGCTGGGGACTAAAAATGTAAACAATGCTCAGGAGCCTCTCGTGGGCACTTAGCAGAGGAGCGACCCGCTGCCATCCGGGTCCGCTCTTCAATCCGAGCCCCCTCCCTCACTCACCGGTCTGTTCTCTTCTGGCGGGGCTCCTCCGGGTAGGCGGAAGACATCTGCTGCTCACGGTGGGGGGCAGCCTCGCGCCCCCTTCGCCTCGGCTCACCACAGCTGCGGGGCTCTCCCCGCTGGTCTTCTTCCTTCTCTCGGTCTGTGCTGCCTGCGACGGATCCCGCGGGGACCCGTGGCCTAGCCCCCACCTATTTTCAGGGACTCTTCACTCTCGACGCGGCGGGCAGCATCTCCGGTCTCCCTCTTCACACGGGAGACCGGCAAAACGGGGCCCAGGCTTCCCCCAGGCAAGGGGGAAGCGGAAATCACGCTCGCCAGGCCCCGACCACGTCACCACAGAATCTGCCTGGCTTTCTGTCCTGAGGGCCGCCAATGGCAGCGCGGCACTTGGCAGGGAGGCGGGCGCAGCGCCTCGGCATCGATCTCCGGGCCAGCGGAGGTGATTCAAAGGGGCACAACGAGGGGTGGGCACCCTCGGTTGCAAAATTAAACGTAGAAACGGGGTGAGCACCCGTTAGACACGTAAATAAATGGGGTGGCAGCCCTCACTAAAAATAATTAAATAAAGGCGCTGGGTGGGCACCGGCACTCGCACATAAAGCGCTCCCAAGCGCTAAAGGACCATCCACAGCGCTCCTAGCGCTAGAACATCAAACAAAGCGCTTCCAGGTGCTTTAGGCTATAATATGCCCTGGCAAAAGCAAGGCAAGGAAAAGGTCCCAGGAGTCTGCAAGCAGGGGACCACAGGCAAAGGTCCCTAGGGAAAGTCCATCAGTCTCCAAGTCCCTCAGGTATCCAGGGGCTGGGCAGGGCCCAGGGATTCCCCTGGGCCCAAGCAGCAGCACTCCCCTGGTAGGATTCAAGTCAGAAACAAGAACATTTGTAGAGTGTCACAGCACCCTTTTTATTCCCAAAAAAGTCTTTGAAGTCTTTGTGCAAGTGGGCCCTGAGCCCGGTCTAAACCAGTTCTTGGGTGTTGCTGGAGCCCTTGGGCTTCCTGGCTTCCTTCTTTCTTTCAGTATCAGGGACGGAGGTGACAGTCGCCCAGCGGGAGGTGGAGCCAGCATTGTAGTCAGGCAGGCACAGCCATATTCACTCCCAGGTGCTATCTCCTCCCACTTCCCTGGCAGCAGATGCAGCCTTTCATCCACAGGCTGACTCAGACAACCTCCTGGGGGCTCTGCAGCACCTGTCACCCTCAAACCAGACAGTCAATCCACAAGCAGGCCCAGGCTCACTCCTGGGGCCAGGCTCCAGCCAATCACATGCCAGACACAAATTACACAAATATGCCAACCTCTAAAAGTGGCACTTCTACACTAGACACGATCATGCCGCATATACCATTACGCAGCATTCAATCTCACGAGTTCGTACATACCAAACTCGACCCTGCACTCCCCACACATCAGGAACTACCATGGGCATACATATTCCCCATTCATTCCTATGGGAGGGCAGGTCACTCACCACACATACACAGAGAGCTCACGCACTTTACACTGTACCACAGTGAAAAAGTGCGCAGAGGCCTAAAATCACCAACACCAGTTTCCAGAAACAGGCTAGGAAAAAGCAAAAAGTTTCGGGGTGAACCTGTCAAAAAGGGCCAGGTCCAACACAACCCCCTTCAAGCCAAAACGCAGGGTAGACCAATCACTCCACTGATGGGCTTCCCTGCTTTGGGCGACAAAACACGGACACGGGCCCGCACGGCAGGGACACCCTCCGGTTTTTCGCCACTCTGAACCCACATAGATTTCTCTCAACAAAAGCTCTCTGGCACAACTAGAATACCCCACTGGTACTCTCTAGTCATCCACGGCCAGGACCAGGCCCTAGGCCATCCAAATGTCAGAGGTCCTAACCACTTCACAGAGTGGGGGCAGTAACCCCTGGCACACAATAGCCATTCTCCACTCTCCCTCTCAGTGTAGCTACAACTACCACTGATCCTTCAACCTAGGGACCACACCCTCAGGCTGACTAGAGGTCACGGGCAAGAATGCCCCACCCTACCTCTACTTCTGGGTTTCCGCACCCTCACAGGGAAGCACACACCAGAACACAATTCTCCTACCAGTTCAGGACCTCACTCCATCACTGGTCTACCACCTGGAAACTATTTCACTTCTGAGGTACAAAGCACACAGCACAGTCCCTCTTCAAGCAGGTGGGGGGACACAGCACACAGCAAAGCCCCCTTTCCTCTACCTTAGTGGAAACAACAAACTGCAGGTGGGCCCCAGAACACACAGCAAGGGCAGCCCCCTCAATCTCTTCAGCTGATCTACTTTGGCAGAGATTCCTTCTTGACCTGGAAGTTTCCTAATCTCCCAACCTAGGATCTAAACCCTCAGGTTGCACCGGGGTCAGAAGTACACCGTCCCTCTGCACCCCCTTCCAGAGTTCTGCACCCTCCACTTAGGAGCGGTACCCCTCAACACCAGGACCGCCGGAGTTCTGGTTACAGACACTCCCCGTCCTCTAGACACAGGAAGATCCTCCTCAAATGACCTGTATGTACAGCCTAGGCCCCTGACCTGGCGCTCCCTTAGGGAACCCTCCAGGCCCTGAGATAGGGTTTCGGGCCAACGTGGGACACACCGTCCCACACTCACTCTGCCTCCACTGAGACAGGACTTGAGCCCCTACACCCCTACCATCCTAATGGGACCTAGCTGGGCTACACATGAACCTCTTCACCTACACAGGATTATCAGATACACAAGCCACTACTTTTAGAATCACTCCCTAATGCCTCTGCAAGACTTCTAGCATACCGCCAGACATCCACCTTCTTATCCAGTGCCTCTGCAGGACCTCCTGCACACCACCAGAGGTACACCTCCTATGCAAGCTCCTTTAAAATAAATCACGCCAACTCCTCCAGTTCAACACAACCACTCATCCACACACTCCCTCTCCAGACTGGTGAGACAGTTTCTCACTGCCTCTGACTCTCAACCTGTACCCCTCTTACTGAGCACCAGGCACCATACTCTGGGAACTGAGAATGGGACTTCACGCACTGGACACATTTTAGCTGCCACCACTGGATCCTACCATACTGGGGAATCCAGACACACACACTACACTCAGGGGATAACCACCCTCCCGAGCTAGCCATTTCTCCTCCACACTCCCTCTCTTCCATCGACCCACACAGGGACAGGAACAGGGATTGGGCACTGGACCCAGCAAGGGATTCCTAATCTATGGGAACCTCCCCCTCTACTGGCATTCCGCCCTGTCATTTTCTCTCATCTGCCACTAAACATAAAAGCGCAGGAAACACCATTTGAAAATGACTCTCTTGAGGAAAAACAAAATCACAAAGAATAATCCCAAACATGTGACTTATCTAAAAAATGCAGAGTTTTGTAATGTAGCCAGCTGTCGCTGTGGCACTGCGCAAACACAAGTCCAAATCCGCACCGCTGACCAACAATGTTAGAACTGGCTATTTCTGGTAGGCTAAGGCTGACGCCAAAGCCAGGCAGAAACCACCATTCTAGCCAGGGCAAGGGAGTCACACGCCAAGATAACCCCTGCTCACCCTCTTGGTAGCTTGGCACGAGCAGTGAGGCTAAACTCGGAGGCAATGTGTAAAGCATTTGCGCCAGCACACAGCAGCAACAACATCCTAGGCACACCACAAAAGGAACTCCACACAAGGTTATATAAAAATAACTTCTGTATTGTCAAAATCACATCAGATAGAAATCACACATGTACATTGTGCCAACTGGCACGGGCAATATTCACAAGGGATTATTCACAAGACAGGGCCACATGGGCCACTGTCAGGATCAATACTTTTAGAAATAGAAATACTGTGAGAAATTAGAATAAAAGAATATAAAATCACTGTAGCACAAATTAGCAAGTATAGCACACAACCAGTAACTACTGGTAACAGGTAAGTCCACCTACGCAACCCTAACCACCTTAGGAGAATGTCACGCAGGGGACCAGGACCTCACTAGGACCACCTGTACTGGAAAGAACAACCACCTAAGAATAAAATACATTTAGGGGTATCAGCAAGAACACATTACACATGATGCATCACAACATTTAGAGGTGCAGGGAAAAAGGTAAACACATGATGTATAAAAACACATTCAGCGGTGTAATAATAAGGCAAATGAATCATCATAAACACATTCAGAGGTGCAGAATCAAGGAAGACACATGATGCATAAAAACATTCAGAGGTGCCAGAACACAACTCAATAGCGCAAAAACACATGACGCCTAAAAACATTCAGAAGTTTAAGATCAAGGTGCGTAATCATATTAAATGCATTACATTTCCTAGCACCACATCACATTGCGAAAAACTCACATTAGGCAATTACCATCACATAGATAATCACATTGCGCCTAAATAAAGTCACATACCAGCCCCCATCTAATAAAGGGACTAAAGAGCCCTGTGTCCAGAATGTCAAGGCGCGCTGCCATGCAGCGCCAGTCAGGGGTGCGCCACTGGCGCAAAACCTAAACGTTGCAGGGGCCCACTACTTGCTGGGCACCTGGGAACAATCACAAGACCTAAACGGTGCAGCTGCCCACTAATTGCTGGGCAGCTGTGAAACAAACCTGCGACAGGGGCTGTCACTAGCCCTAGAACAGAACTGCGCCCAATCGTTGGAGCCACACAGGCTCTGGAAACCACTTAGGTAAGGGCTGAAGCTCAAAATAACCTAGGGGGGGCTCTAGGAACCATGATGCCCCGCGTGGGCAGGAGCCCGGGCCTCTCTGGCTCTCAAAATGACAATGGTGCCTTCACTGGCACTAGAACTACACTGGCCCCGGAGGGGACGGGCATCAACACTATGCCCCTAGGTGCCCCGGGAGCCACCAGGCTCTGAAAGAAATAATACGTGCCCCCATCGCTGGAGTCTCTCGTGGGCTCAAAAGGAATGCTCCTTAGCTGCTGGAGTCCCTCGCTGGGGACTAAAAATGCAAACAATGCTCAGGAGCCTCTCGTGGGCTCTAATTAGCACAATGCCCCACTTAGCAGAGGAGCGACCCGCTGCCATCCGGGGCCGCTCTTCAATCGGAGCCCCCTCCCGCACTCACCGGTCTGTTCTCTTCCGGTGGGGCTCCTCCGGGCAGGCGGAAGACATCTGCTGCTCACGGTGGGGGGCAGCCTCGCGCCCCCTTCGCCTCGGCTCACCACAGCTGCGGGGCTCTCCCCGCTGGTCTTCTTCCTTCTCTCGGTCTGTGCTGCCTGCAACGGATCCCGCGGGGACCCGCGACCTAGCCCCCACCTATTTTCGGGGACTCTTCACTCTCGGCGCGGCGGGCAGCATCTCCGGTCTTCCTCTTCACATGGGAGACCGGCAAAACGGGGCCCAGGCTTCCCCCTGGCAAGGGGGAAGCGGAAATCACGCTCGCCAGGCCCCGCCCACGTCACCACAGAATCTGCCTGGCTTCCTGTCCTGAGGGCCGCCAATGGCAGCGCGGCACTTGGCAGGGAGGCGGGCGCAGCGCCTCGGCATCGATCTCCGGGCCAGCGGCGGTGATTCAAAGGGGCACAACGAGGGGTGGGCACCCTCGGTTGCAAAATTAAACATAGAAACGGGGTGAGCACCCGTTAGACACGTAAATAAATGGGGTGGCACCCCTCACTAAAAATAATTAAATAAAGGCGCCGGGTGGGCACCGGCACTCGCACATAAAGCGCTCCCAAGCGCTAAAGGACCATCCACAGTGCTCCTAGCGCTAGAACATCAAACAAAGCGCTTCCAGGCGCTTTAGGCTATAATAAGCCCTGGCAAAAGCAAGGAAAAGGTCCCAGGAGTCTGCAAGCAGGGGACCACAGGCAAAGGTCCCTAGGGAAAGTCCATCAGTCTCCAAGTCCCTCAGGTATCCAGGGGCTGGGCAGGGCCCAGGGATTCCCCTGGGCCCAAGCAGCAGCACGCCCCTGGTAGGATTCAAGTCAGAAACAAGAACATTTGTAGAGTGTCACAGTACCTTTTTTATACCCAAAAACGTCTTTGAAGTCTTTGTGCAAGTGGGCCCTGAGCCCGGTCTAAACCAGTTCCTGGGTGTTGCTGGAGCCCTTGGGCTTCCTGGCTTCCTTCTTTCTTTCAGTATCAGGGACGGAGGTGACAGTCGCCCAGCGGGAGGTGGAGCCAGCATTGTGGTCAGGCAGGCACAGCCATATTCACTCCCAGGTGCTATCTCCTCCCACTTCCCTGGCAGCAGATGCAGCCTTTCATCCACGGGCTGACTCAGACAACCTCCTGGGGGCTCTGCAGCCCCTGTCACCCTCAAACCAGACAGTCAATCCACAAGCAGGCCCAGGCTCACTCCTGGGGCCAGGCTCCAGCCAATCACATGCCAGACACAAATTACACAAATATGCCAACCTCTAAAAGTGGCACTTCTACACTAGACACGATCATGCCGCATATACCATTACGCAGCATTCAATCTCACGAGTTCGTACATACCAAACTCGGCCCTGCACTCCCCACACATCAGGAGCTACCATGGGCATACATATTCCCCATTCATTCCTATGGGAGGGCAGGTCACTCACCACACATACACAGAGAGCTCACGCACTTTACACTGTACCACAGTGAAAAAGTGCGCAGAGGCCTAAAATCACCAACACCAGTTTCCAGAAACAGGCTAGGAAAAAGCAAAACGTTTCGGGGTGAACCTGCCAAAAAGGGCCAGGTCCAACACAACCCCCTTCCAGCCAAAACGCAGGGTAGACCAATCACTCCACTGATGGGCTTCCCTGCTTTGGGCGACAAAACACGGACACGGGCCCGCACGGCAGGGACACCCTCCGGTTTTTCGCCACTCTGAACCCACATAGATTTCTCTCAACAAAAGCTCTCTGGCACAACTAGAATACCCCACTGGTACTCTCTAGTCATCCACGGCCAGGACCAGGCCCTAGGCCATCCAAATGTCACAGGTCCTAACCACTTCACAGAGTGGGGGCAGTAACCCCTGGCACACAATAGCCATTCTCCACTCTCCCTCTCAGTGTAGCTACAACTACCACTGATCCTTCAACCTAGGGACCACACCCTCAGGCTGACCAAAGGTCACCGGCAAGAATGCCCCACCCTACCTCTACTTCTGGGTTTCCGCACCCTCACAGGGAAGCACACACCAGAACACAATTCTCCTACCAGTTCAGGACCTCACTCCATCACTGGTCTACCACCTGGAAACTATTTCACTTCTGAGGTACAAAGCACACAGCACAGTCCCTCTTCAAGCAGGTGGGGGGGACACAGCACACAGCAAAGCCCACTTTCCTCTACCTTAGTGGAAACAACAAACTGCAGGTGGGCCCCAGAACACACAGCAAGGGCAGCCCCCTCAATCTCTTCAGCTGATCTACTTTGGCAGAGATTTCTTCTTGACCTGGAAGTTTCCTAATCTCCCAACCTAGGATCTAAACCCTCAGGTTGCACCGAGGTCAGAAGTACACCGTCCCTATGCACCCCCTTCCAGAGTTCTGCACCCTCCACTTAGGAGCGATACCCCTCAACACCAGGACTGCCGGAGTTCTGGTTACAGACACTCCCCGTCCTCTAGACACAGGAAGATCCTTCTCAAATGACCTGTATGTACAGCCTAGGCCCCTGACCTGGCGCTCCCTTAGGGAACCCTCCAGGCCCTGAGATAGGGTTTCAGGCCAACGTGGGACACACCGCCCCACACTCACTCCGCCTCCACTGAGACAGGACTTGAGCCCCTACACCCCTACCATCCTAATGGGACCTAGCTGGGCTACACATGAACCTCTTCACCTACACAGGATCATCAGATACACAAGCCACTACTTTTAGAATCACTCCCTAATGCCTCTGCAAGACTTCTAGCATACCGCCAGACATCCACCTTCTTATCCAGTACCTCTGCAGGACCTCCTGCACACCACCAGAGGTACACCTCCTATGCAAGCTCCTTTAAAAAAACTCACACCAACTCCTCCAGTTCAACACAACCACTCATCCACACACTCCCCCTCCAGACTGGTGAGACAGTTCCTCACTGCCTCTAACTCTCAACCTGTACCCCTCTTACTGAGCACCAGGCACCATACTCTGGGAACTGGGAATGGGACTTCACGCACTGGACACATTTTAGCTGCCACCACTGGATCCTACCATACTGGGGAATCCAGACACACACACTACACTCAGGGGATAACCACCCTCCCGTGCTAGCCATTTCTCCTCCACACTCCCTCTCTTCCATCTACCCACACAGGGACAGGAACAGGGATTGGGCACTGGACCCAGCAAGGGATTCCTAATCTATGGGAACCTCCCCCTCTACTGGCATCCCGCCTTGTCATTTTCTCTCATCTGCCACTAAACATAAAAGCGCAGGAAACACCATTTAAAAATGACTCTCTTGAGGAAAAACAAAATCACAAACAATAATCCCAAACATGTGACTTATCTAAAAGATGCAGAGTTTTGTAATGTAGCCAGCTGTCGCTGTGGCACTGCGCAAACACAAGTCCAAATCCGCACTGCTGACCAACAATGTTAGAACTGGCTATTTCTGGTAGTCTAAGGCTGACGCCAAAGCCAGGCAGAAACCACCATTCTAGTCAGGGCAAGGGAGTCACACGCCAAGATAACCCCTGCTCACCCTCTTGGTAGCTTGGCACGAGCAGTGAGGCTAAACTCGGAGGCAATGTGTAAAGCATGTGCGCCAGCACACAGCAGCAACAACATCCTAGGCACACCACAAAAGGAACTCCACACAAGGTTATATAAAAATAAATTCTGTATTGTCAAAATCACATCAGATAGAAATCACACATGTACATTGTGCCAACTGGCACGGGCAATATTCACAAGGGATTATTCACAAGACAGGGCCATATGGGCCACTGTCAGGATCAATACTTTTAGAAATAGAAATACTGTCAGAAATTAGAATAAAAGGATATAAAATCACTGTAGCACAAATTAGCAAGTATAGCACACAACCAGTAACTACTGGTAACAGGTAAGTTCACCTACGCAACCCTAACCACCTTAGGAGAATGTTACGCAGGGGACCAGGACCTCACTAGGACCACCTGTACTGGAAAGAACAACCACCTAAGAATAAAATACATTTAGGGATATGAGCAAGAACACATTACACATGATGCATCACAACATTCAGAGGTGCAGGGAAAAAGGTAAACACATGATGTATAAAAACACATTCAGCGGTGTAATAATAAGGCACAAGATGCATCATAAACACATTCAGAGGAGCAGAATCAAGGAAGACACATGATGCCTAAAAACATTCAGAGGTGCCAGAACACAACTCAATAGCGCAAAAACACATGACGCCTAAAAACATTCAGAGGTGTAAGATCACGGTGCGTAATCATATTAAATGCATTACATTTCCTAGCACCACATCACATTGCGCAAAACTCACATTAGGCAATTACCATCACATAGATAATCACATTGCGCCTAAATAAAGTCACATACCAGCCCCCATCTAATAAAGGGACTAAAGAGCCCTGTGTCCAGAATGTCAGGGCGCGCTGCCATGCAGCGCCAGTCAGGGGTGGGCCACTGGCGCAAAACCTAAACGTTGCAGGTGCCCACTACTTGCTGGGCACCTGGGAAAAATCACAAGACCTGAACTAATTGCTGGGCAGCTGTGAAACAAAACTGCGACAGGGGCTGTCACTAGCCCTAGAACAGAACTGCGCCCAATCGTTGGAGCCACACAGGCTCTGGAAACCACTTAGGTAAGGGCTGAAGCTCAAAATAACATAGGGGGGGCTCTAGGAACCATGATGCCCCGCGTGGGCAGGAGCCCGGGCCTCTCTGGCTCTCAAAACGACAATGGTGCCTTCACTGGCACTAGAACTACACTGGCCCCGGAGGGGACGGGCATCAACACTATGCCCCGAGGTGCCCCGGGAGCCACCAGGCTCTGAAAGAAATAATACGTGCCCCCATCGCTGGAGCCTCTCGTGGGCTCAAAAGGAATGCTCCTTAGCTGCTGGAGTCCCTCGCTGGGGACTAAAAATGCAAACAATGCTCAGGAGCCTCTCGTGGGCTCTAATTAGCACAATGCCCCACTTAGCAGAGGAGCGACCCGCTGCCATCCGGGGCCGCTCTTCAATCGGAGCCCCCTCCCGCACTCATCGGTCTGTTCTCTTCCGGTGGGGCTCCTCCGGGTAAGCGGAAGACATCTGCTGCTCACGGTGGGGGGCAGCCCCGCGCCCCCTTCGCCTCGGCTCACCACAGCTGCGGGGCTCTCCCCGCTGGTCTTCTTTCTTCTCTCGGTCTGTGCTGCCTGCGACGGATCCCGGGACCCGCAATCTAGCCCCTACCTATTTTCGGGGACTCTTCACTCTCGGCGCGGCAGGCAGCATCTCCGGTCTCCCTCTTCACATGGGAGACCGGCAAAACGGGGCCCAGGCTTCCCCCAGGCAAGGGGGAGGCGGAAATCACGCTCGCCAGGCCCCGCCCACGTCACCACAGAATCTGCCTGGCTTCCTGTCCTGAGGGCCGCCAATGGCAGCGTGGCCCTTGGCAGGGAGGCGGGCGCAGCGCCTCTGCATCGATCTCCGGGCCAGCGGCGGTGATTCAAAGGGGCACAACAAGGGGTGGGCACACTCGGTTGCAAAATTAAACGTGGAAACGGGGTGAGCACCCGTTAGACACGTAAATAAATGGGGTGGCACCCATCACTAAAACTAATTAAATAAAGGCGCCGGGTGGGCACCGGCACTCGCACATAAAGCGCTCCCAAGCGCTAAAGGACCATCCACAGCACTCCTAGCGCTAGAACATCAAACAAAGCGCTTCCAGGCGCTTTAGGCTATACTAAGCACTGGCAAAAGCAAGGAAAAGGTCCCAGGAGTCTGCAAGCAGGGGAACACAGGCAAAGGTCCCTAGGGAAAGTCCATCAGTCTCCACGTCCCTCAGGTATCCAGGGGCTGGGCAGGGCCCAGGGATTCCCCTGGGCCCAAGCAGCAGCACGCCCCTGGTAGGATTCAAGTCAGAACCAAGAACATTTTTAGAGTGTCACAGCACCCTTTTTATACCCAAAAAAGTCTTTGTGCAAGTGGGCCCTGAGCCCGGTCTAAACCAGTTCTTGGGTGTTGCTGGAGCCCTTGGGCTTCCTGGCTTCCTTCTTTCTTTCAGTATCAGGGACAGAGGTGACAGTCGCCCAGCGGGAGGTGGAGCCAGCATTGTGGTCAGGCAGGCACAGCCCTATTCACTCCGAGGTGCTATCTCCTCCCACTTCCCTGCCAGCAGATGCAGCCTTTCATCCACGGGCTGACTCAGACAACCTCCTGGGGGCTCTGCATCCCCTGTCACCCTCAAACCAGACAGTCAATTCACAAGCAGGCCCAGGCTCACTCCTGGGGCCAGGCTCCAGCCAATCACACGCCAGACACAAATTACACAAATATGCCAACCTCTAAAAGTGGCACTTCTACACTAGACACAATCATGCCGCATATACCAACACGCAGCATTCAATCTCACGAGTTCGTACATACCAAACTCGACCCTGCACTCCCCACTTTACACTGTACCACAGTGAAAAAGTGCACAGAGGCCTAAAATCACCAACACCAGGTTCCAGAAACAGGCTAGGAAAAAGCAAAAAGTTTCGGGGTGAACCTGCCAAAAACGGCCAGGTCCAACAAAATGCCTGCACTGTTTGTGCGTCTCCCCTTTGCATCAGTCCCTGATTATCCATTATACTTTCAATCCAGCGGGTGTCAAGTTTCTTGCGGCTGAGCCAGGCAAGGAGTTTGCCAGATTTATCTCCGACATCATATACCCTATGGAGGGTCGCCTGAGCCTACGCTTTAGCCTCCTCTGTTACGAGGGCTCTATAGCGTTGTTGAGTTTGGTCAGGAGCCGAAGTACCTGTGTGACGCGCCCCACCATATAACGTTGTTCCAGCGTCAGAATTTAGACTTACAGGGCAGTGAGTTCCTCTTGTGCTTTCCAATTCTCTCAGGCGGCTATTCGATTTTGGGCCCTGTCATGGAGCACCGTCTTATATGCCTCCCACACTATAACGCCCAACATAATTGAACCTACATTTTCTGCAAAATACACTGTTGTGTCGGCCCGGATGCCCCTTAATATCTCAGTGTTCTGTAGGTCCCAAGCTGTCAACCTCCAGGTTCCACTTCTCGCCCTGGGCCTCCCTCCTGTCCTAACCAACAGTGGGGAGTGGTCTGAGATTCCACGTGCCATGTATTCGGCCTCATAATCATTGGCGTGGCCCGCCGTGTGAGAAAAACATAGTCGAGTCGGGAGTGCGTCTTGTGTGCGCCAGAGTAGTATAAATAACTCCAAGTGTCCGGGTGGAGATATCGCCATACATCTATCAGCCCCAACGTGTCTATCACCCCGGCCAGGTGCGTAGTTGGGGGGTGGTCGGTACGGTTCCCTGAACGGTCCCTAGGGATAGACATGACGTTGTTGAAGTCTCCCCCTATTATATGTAGTGTGTCCGGGGTATCAAGCAGGATGTCAGTCAGTCCATATAGAGTCTTGTCCTGTAACTTCGGGGGGGGGGGGCATAAACCAAAACTATTGTGACATTCCGTCTACCCCACGTCCCCGTCACTCCCACATATGTACCCTGGGGATCTGTCCATGCCCGGGATATCTTGAAAGGGGGAGATTTTCTGAGTAGGATTGCCACCTCCTGGGAACCAGTGGTGTACCCCGCATGTGCTAACACTGTGTAGGCTTCCCTCGCTAGAAACCCACACTTCGTGCCCTTGAGGTGGGTCTCCTGCAATAGGATTACATCTGGGTGGGCCCGCTTTATATATGTGAACACCATCCCTCTCTTAATTTTATCCCCTAGGCCATTCACATTCCATGTGAGTATCTTGTAGGTGGCGTTCTCCATCCCGTCAGTGGGGAGGCTGCATTCATTCATGGGGGCCATATAAGTGGGTGATAAAAGTATGACACGGGTGAGGAAAGCAGGTGAGCGTGCGTCTCTGAGTGACCATGTGACTGCTTGTATAGAACAAACGGAAAAAACCCAACTATAGAACTTTTGTACCCCCAGCCCCCTCCCCCCTCCCGAGGTCGCATCCCCTGCCAGTTGCTGGGGAGTGAACGCTAGAGTGGTGGAGGTCTATCGCCCTCCCAGTCCACACTTATGCCACAAGGCCCAACTCCCGCAACAGATCCAAAATCCTGCAGAAAGAACAGGAAAGAGAAAAGAGACAGGAAAAGAGACAGAACCAAGGAAGTCCACTACTGCCAAAGCAAGGGAACTGCCGAGAGTCCAAGTCTGCAGCCACTCCAGGGCTTTCGCCTATGGCTCCGCGGGTGTCCTTTATGTCTCTGTAGGCTTCGGCAGAAGTAACAAAGAGAGAAAGAAGAAGAAGAAATAAAGAGGAAAAAAGGGGGGGTGAATATCCAGCTTGCATGCTCCGAAATATCAATCTAGTCCACGGTCAACTCTGCAGACCCCCATTCACGAGTGGGAATCCAGTGGGTCTGCCTGTGTATTTGCAGCCTCCTCCGTTGTGTCTCGTTCCATTGCCAGTATTTCAGCTGCCAAGGGGTGCATGAAGGAAGAGTCTCTGGTGTCATTCTCGGTGTTTGATTGAGGACGGTTAGGGAGGCGGATCATGTGCAATCCCCTGAGATCTGAGAGTCTAGGGAGCATCCACTGCATCGTCTGAATAGGCCAGTGTCTTTTGAGACATATGGAGTTGTCTCCAGGAGTCTTCCCCTATGGGGCCGTAATAATCTCTCTGGGCCTGGGGACCGACTGGCGCCCCAAAATGTGTTGGCGCTTCCGAGTGCCCCAGTGTGGGGCGTTCCTACAGACATTGCCAAGCCTCCTCCGGCATCAGGAAGAAGTGGGATTTGCCCAAGAACAGTACTTTCAGTTTTGTGGGAAAGAGTAGCATGTATTGAATCTTATGTTCCCGCAATTTGGCCTTTACGGAGTCTAATGTACGTCTCTGCTTCTGCACCTCCCTGCTGTAGTCTGGGAAGATCATTATGCAAGTATTCTCGCTATGGATCTTCCCGATTTTTCTGGCTTCCCTTAGAATCATGTCTCTGTCTAGTATGTTCAGACAACTTGCTATCACAGGTCGTGGCTGTGCTCCTGCAGGGGGTCGGGCCATTAACGCCCTATGAGCCCTCTCTATGACAAAGCAGGTAGAGAATTTGTCCTTCGGGAAGGTGCGTAGAAGCCATGCATGTAGGAACTCGGGCATGTTTGTTCCCTCGATTCCTTCTCTAAAGCATACGAAACGGAGATCACGCCAGTCAGGAAGCTCTGGGCACCCCTGCCTCCAGGCAGCCCTCTCCGGAATCACATCATCTCTCCCGGACGCCAGGCCATTAGGGTTCTGGTAGGCCCGGCCATCCATCTTTTTCCGTGGTTGCCGCCGCAGGGCGTCAGATCCCCGCCGCACTCCAGGACACCTTCAGCGGGTGGAGGGGGACACGCTCCTACGTGGCAGCTCGCGGCCTACAGGCCTGCCTCGGGGACCCCACTTCGCCGGCAGCTCACCTCGCCGGCTCTCGTCTCCTGGAGCCCCCAAATCTCAGATCCCCTCACAGCCGACCTGGCTTCTCCCCAGCGCCATCATGGATCCTCGCTCTCGGCGGCATGGTCGAGATGATATTTTAGCCTATATAATTCACTCCAGACAGTCAGCATCACATCAACCAGCTCCGGAGGTAAGCAGGGTCGTGCAGGTGTGAATATCTAGTGTTCTTCGGGTCTGCAGGTCGCTGGAATCTATGATGGATCGAGTTTTCAGCTGGAGCTTGGAGAAAGCACGTCTTACACGGCCATGCTGCTGGCCACGCCCCCGTTTCTATTTCAATGTTGAGAACGTGTAAAGCACCTCCTTACAGGCATTGTCACTTTCCCTTAAACCGGTAGGAGGTCATGTCACCTCATCTCTCTTGGCATTCCCGTCTCTGAAGATGTTGAAAGAGTGACTCTCCTACCTGCTGTTACAGTCAAAAGATAAATTTGAAACACCCCTTCAGCATATACTTAAAAGGAGAGAAAAGTAATGTGGCAGGACTGGGGTAAAACATGACCTTAGTAGCTGAAAACATGGAGGCAGAATGCATTCATGGAAGGACAAGCAACAGCAAAGCCAATAGGCGAGACCTGTGAGACATATTTACTTTGGCAATCTTTTTTAGCAGTGCTGGAGGTTCACAGCCAGGTGAGTCGCCTGGTTACTTCTTTGGCTGTTTTTTATGGTCTTTCAGAATTTGAAGCCTGCATCAGGAATTAACAAACAGAAACACCCAAACATAATGTGGTAAACAGACTTGATGTAACAAAATGTTGGTTTATTAAAAGGCCAGTTGGCCTCAAGGTGTTTAAGTTCATAATGTGAAAGCTACAGGCAATATAAACAAATGAAATAAACAATTAGAAAAACCCCTGAAATAATTGAGTCATTAAGCAAATAGCCATAGAATATGAATTTGCAGTCCAAACAACCCTTTCTACTTCTGTAAAAATAAATGTCACAAAAAGTGGCCTATGAGTCCTAACAGTTTATAGCTCAGCAATATATTTTCTGTAGTGATCATTTTGCTTGCCTATGTTTTGGGCTGTATAGACACAGAAGGTGTACCTTTGTTTTTTTTCCAAAACTGTGCTGTCTTTCAGCTATTCATTAACTCTGAAAATGTCCTAGTGAGAGCATGAGCTGCAGACAACAAAGTACGGAAACAGAGTTGTATTGCCTCTCTGTGATTCCCGGCTGCGACCTCTACAGTTCATACATTAACTTACATTAGGTTTTCCTAGTCAATGTATGAGCTGTAGACAACAAAACCTCAGAGAAAGTATAGGCCCATTCTGCACTTCATAGCCTGTTGTAGGGGCTCCTAAGCACATATTCGGACGGGAACCATACTAGATGGGAAGCATGCTACAACATTGCAGGGTAAGGGGAGATGTGGGTGCAGGGCCTCATTCACGAAGGAAAACTTAAACTTTTGTGTAAGCTTACAATTTTTGGCAATTTACAAAGGAATTTTACGAATAGTATCTTTACAACTGTGGAGCCAGCGACCTCATGACAGACACTCCGTACATAAAAAGATAGGCAGTCATATAAATACTACTGTTAAAATTCCTTTGTGAATTTCAATTTTTTTTTAACTTACACAAAAGTGTAAGTTTATTTTTGTGAATCAGGCACAAATATGTTGTGATCCTATATGGGAATCATTTTTAGGTTTCGCCTGAGAAATCTATTGTTTTTTATATAAACTTGAAAGAGACTTACATCCCACCTCCTCTCTTTCCTGACTTCTCATTGGTTCCTGTTCCTGCCAGTTACCTTTCCTCTATTTCTTTTGGCTTTAGCATATTTCCCTGCATTTACCAATGCTTGTTCCTCGTCTGCTTCTCTTATCAGTTTCCTGCCACCGAAATACTGTTAATATCTGCTTTGGTGGAACTATATTTTCATAAAGTTTTGCCTTTTACAATTGCAGCATATTTATGTAACAATCTATTACTGTGAAAGATTAAGAGATTGGCATAGAATCACAGGATGTTGGTGGCGCTACCAAGATTTGAATCGGGATCCCCAGCTTTCGAGCCAGCAGCTCTGGCCATTGCGCCGCTTCCTCTCTGCAACAGTGTTATCTGTAAGGGAGCTCTTTCTTTCTGCTGGATGGTGATTGATGAACACAGCTCTCTGTTACATAGCCGAAACCAATGCATTACCAATGCTTGTTTATGTTGTGCGTGAGGGACCAGTTAGGTTCCTTATAATAAACTGTCAGTTATAATTTACTCTGCAGGTCCTGTCTTATGTTTCATGGCTTTTATTTCACTGGAAGCAGGGAAAGAGGTAGAGTTTTACCTGAATAGCCGGTGGCATAGGGAGTCCAGTTGCAGGAACCGGTGGACTAAAACATAGGGGGGCTTATTTATGAGTCCTTGCGTCACTTTTGCGCTGCCGGTGCGTCACTTTTGGTGACACACCAGCAGTGTAAAAAAACGCACCATGTTGCGTCATATTGACAAAGTGACGCATCTAGGTAGATGAGTCACTTTGTAAAGCCCTGTGCCACATTATTCCTGCGCCAGGTATAATGTATGCAGGGTGGGCGTTGTGACGTCAGTAAGCCTTGTATAAGTCACGCAGTGAAATTTAAGAGATTCCACGGCGTCACTTCTAGGACGCAAATGCGTCAATATCTTACGCCTGCCTCACAGCAGGCGTAAAACTGACACAGGCACATTTGAAATGGGACTTGCCCATGTGAAAGGACTCATTGATGGAATTGCGTCACTTTTGTGACACACTCCAGCAATGCGTCATTTTTGCGCCCACAGATGTCAGAAATACTGACGTATCTGTACCTCCTTGCTTCATGATGCGTCATACTGTAAACATGACGCATCCAGCATGTCGCAAGTAGGGCGCAATGAAAAGTGACGCATCTCTGTTTTCAGACAGCAATTAGTCACTTTTCATGAATGAGGCACATAGGATGCTACACAGCGCCCCCTAACCAGGGAGCAGCGGGGTACCCGAGTGCATGGATACCAAACGAAAGCCTGTTCTTCGGTTTTCCGGTTAATTATGAATATATATTTTATTCTACTTAATTTGTGTAGGTGCGGGAATGACATGAGGCAATAAATCAGCCTTTGTTCTTTTTTTCACCACTACGGTAATAGATGTTTCAAATATTTCAGAGCTCAGCTTCAGATAACTGTGTAGAGCTCATAAATTTATTAGCCGATAATGGAACAGCCTCACTTTATCTGTGTCTTTTCAAAAGGAGTAAGGTTTTCATTTAGTGCCAGGAGTCATACATCACACTCAACATGTGTGTCTCCAGAGCCAACTGAGGGAAAGTGCAGAAAAACTACTGTTAACAAGGGAGTAATTTACATTCAGCCTAAATTAATTATTGCTCACTCAGGAATGGTGGGAAAGGGCCACACAGAAAGCAGCCACTCCGTGATCCCACCTTTGAGGAAATACATATTCAAATATGTATCACAGAGCACCTTGAACCGGCTCTTTCTGGTCTGCTGGTCTTTAAATGCACATATTCCTTAATATGGCATGCAGCTTATTTTCGTTCACACTGAGGGCGCATTGTATTTTCGCGGGGTAGAAAGCTTGAATGATGGCCGCCAGGGAGAGAGGTCAGATTGTGGAAGTCGGTGTTAGGCCCTGTAAAGTCAGGCCAGGAGGGGCTGGAAAACGTAACTCAGCCAAAAGAGCAGACCACGCATCAGCGAGCAGGTGATTGAAGGAGTTCATGAGAAATTTGGATTACCACACAGTGAACATAACCCCCGTGAAGCTTCAGTCGGAGACCTCGGGAATTTTGTGAATGAGCTGGCAATGAAATGCCTCTGAATGGAAAAAAATAACACTCTTACTGTACCACATCGCATTATGCTGCCCAACAATTTTTCTTTCTTTCTGATATTTGTTTTAACAAAGTATCCATTCGCCTAACATTCCAAGTTTATTTCATTCATGAATATTTTAAATGAACACACAGCCATTAGATCCATTGTAAAGTTTTACAATTTTTTTTTTCAAAAAGAGGAAATCCAATTTTTTTCCATCGTTTTGTGTTTAAAAAAAACAACAAAAAAACGTTTAGCTCACACGATCAATTAATTTTACGTCATGCCATATTCTCTTTCTTGAATATTGGATTAAATAATTCATGCAATTGTCTCTTCCATTTAAGCTAATCTAATATATGTATGTCTCCTCAACGTAGTAAATATACAGAAACAAGAAAAAAACCTTCCTAAATGCAACTTTGGGCTTCTGAACAAACTCTAGAAGCAGCGCTCTCCTATGTTCCTGCTGTAGGTCACCAAGTAAACTTTAGGGTATGATGTATATAAATGCAACTATTAGACTTATTCTATCTGAAGCCTTCATTTCAAAGTCACCCTATAATCCTGTGTAAGGAACGCTTGCAGTGCTGCTGCCATACTGACCTGTTAATTGTATGAGAGGGAGAAGGCTCTACTGCTGGCTATGCTTTATCTGTGCGGTGTTTGTGTTAGTGAAAGTGGTAAACCAGTTTGCTATAAACAAACACTGGCAAAACCAAGATACCTGGCTTTAATATGCTAATGCATGCACGTACATGCATGAACAAAGACACACAGACTATGCAGCACGTCAAGCTTGGGTAACAAAAAAGTCACAGAGAGCACACATTTGCAGAGAGTATTCAGCAAACCATACTTGGGTACTAAAAACAGGCAACAGGGGTAGGAGGCACAAAAACAGGCAAGACAACAGAGACACTGTATACATAGTGTCTGCACATTTGCACAGTCCTGTGTTTGCATGCATTAGAGTATGAAAGCCAGACCTATTTAGTTTGACAATGCTTTTTACTGTAGTATTCCAACAACGTTGGTTGGATTTGTGACCATTCTTCAAGTAGACCTTTCCGTCCAACTTCTTAGAATAGAATGCATGGATTTGAAAGACTGTGGGATGATCTACTTACACTTTTCTCAAAACCAACAGAATTCCTGTCAATCGCCCTCATCTGATGAGTAAACATTTGACCGGTCTTTGTTTCTTACCCAGTATCTCTATACATGTAAGGAACTGTAAGGAACTGTGGGCCCATAATTAAGGTGGGAAATGGGAAACTATATGGTGGAACTTTGGTAGGTGCTGTTGACCGAAAACCAAGACTGCCTTATGTCTTAAACTTCTTAAGTGACAAGGGTTTTCCCAGACGTGGGCTACGTGCTACCTGTGCCACTGGAATCAAGCTACATATGACTAGCCCCATTAAGGGCAGAACTAGCCTTGGTTTGCTTGTGTTCCAGCTCCGGGAAGACCTGGCCTGCCAAAAATTTGTAAAGTTACTCAAAAGTGTAAGTGTAAATCACATATATAAATTATCACAAGTGTAAGTTGCCTTTGTACAATCGCACTGTCTTGCAGTCATAAGATAGGTTGCAGAAACAGAAAAATTCAGACCTTTGGTCATGAACAATTTAAGAGAGTGGTTCATGATGTTCCATGCTGTGAGTGTATTAGACATGCTATGCCTTTATGATTACTTATACCCAGTGAGCATGCATATATATATCCACCAGCATTAATTTGGTAGGTCAAACACATGACACTAAAATATCCTGACAAAAGCACTTAATCTGATAGGGAATGAAGGATGCCAATACCTGCCAATTAATAGGACAGGCATAATGGGGACCTTCCCCACAAACATATTTAATCATGCTAACAGAGGACTGGAATGTAATAGAGATTTACCCTTCTGTTGACATTTGTAGTACTTTTGTGATCTTGGTATTATTTGTTCTTGCCTAGAGTTGCGGGATTTTCAACTAGTTTGATGGGTGGCATCTTCATAAAGAGGATAAAGAGGCTAGAAGCTAATAAAAAATTGAGATTTTATTTTTAAAATATTGGTATGTGTTACTATACTGCCCCCTTTTTTTTTTACTTTTGGAAGACAGGTGAAGTGACCCTATTAGAAAAATCATGATACCGTATTGGGCTGTCTAAATATCGCAATACCTTTGGCATAAGTGAGGATTTTTCACCAACCACCGAATTTAAATACAGAAAGACTGACATTTGTTTGGTTAGGAGGTTGCAAAAAGGTTCTTAGTCCCTAACCTAACTTCACATGAAGAAGATGGTACCAGCTAGCGCTTGTAAATAGTATGTAATGCTACAGGTAATATAAGCGCTCAAGATAGTCACTATTCAAGACCTATTGAGTATACTCCCACTACATCACCTTCACTACATCACCTAACCACTACTTTACCTCCACAGGCTCATTGGACATTACATACTTTCAGGAAAGTTTGTTAAAGGTCAGTGTTATTTAATTAAAAAACAGCATTAAGGACACAAACTGGTGTCTCTCCCCAAAACTAAGTAACACCGAATGAAGTATGGAAGCAATATAGAGCCCAGGCAATGCATTGACAAATGTGTAAAGTAACATAAAGTTGTAAGGCTATTCCATTAATGACCTAGATAAAAAGAGTTACTTCTGCTCCCTAATCGCCCTGAAATTGTGTACCACCTGCTGTACAAGGTTAAAATTCAATTCATGGCCATATATTGCTCACGGCAAATGTGGAATCATTTCCTTCATGGAGTTCACACCACCTGTGAGGGCTGTACAATGTCCCCATGTATTTGCTATTTAAGAGGGCTTTATGCCTCTTGCCACTTTCATTCACAGTTCTGATCTTATCCCTCCTCTAGTAGTTGGTACTCTTGTATATAAGCTAGGGGAAGATGTATCAAACTACCTATTTGCGATTCTCAAATAGCGATTTTTTGAGAATCGCTTTTTGAGAATTGCAAAATGATATGTATATAAAAAATCGCAATTGTTTAGCGATTTCTTAAAATTCCTTAATTGCGATTAGCAAATTGCTAATCGCAAATAAGGAATAATTTCCCATTCATCTCTATGGGCCAAGAGGCCCATAGGAATGAATGTGAAGTTATTCTCAATTTGCGATTCGCTATTTGAGAATCGCAAATTGAGAATAGTTTCAAGGGTGAAAGGGTGTCATAAGGACACCCTGATGCACCCCTGAAATGTACATGTGTGCGCATATGGCGCACATACATGCCCTAAGGGCATGTATGTGCACCATATGGCACCTTCACAAATGCCAAAAAGTGCATTTGTGAAAGAAATCGCAAATTGCCACCAATTGGAAGTTGGTGGTAATTTGCGATTTCTTAAGGAGAAATCGCAATAATTGAATGCTTGATGCATAGAATTTAAGGAATCGTAATTTGCGATTCCTTAAATGCTTACCCAAAATTAAGGAATCACAAATTTTGTGATTCCTTAATTTTGCTATGCAATTCCCTTCATACATACCGTTTAGCAAATTCTTAGTCGCAAATGCTGCTTTTTTGCGAATCGCAGCGTTTGCGACTAAAAATTGCTTTGATACATCTGCCCCTAAGTCCCTTGCGCAGAGTCAACTAATATTCTGAATGTATTTCAGGCTATTCAGTTATTTTCTGATCAAGGAGGTTATATGATCAATCTGAATAAAACAGAGGTTCCCCTCTTTAATACAGGTGGAGGTTTAACTATTTCACCGTAGATCCATCCTATTATCCATCATTTTTAGCCAAAGTCCAACATCTCTATCAATGTTTGCAAGTACCAGTGCTATCAGTAATAAGGTAGGCGGCTCTGTCAATTTTTTTTTACTAATATTCCTTTTAATGGCATCTGTTTTCTTTTTAAAAGTTGGAGGTATGGCTTCAAAATATATTTGGGCAGAATGTTGTCCCATACCTTGCTTCAGGGTGGCTTAGCTCTTCTGAATATTAAGATATTTTATTACATTCCATTTGCATTTAGATATTCCACTTTGTCTATGACCACCGTTTGTCATATTTTGTACTTCGATTTACTTGCTTTAAGCATAGGGCATACTGTACACAATTCTTGATTTTATATGTTTTTAAGGTTTCCAGGTACTCTAAAATTGATTTGTTTCAAGACATTCACTACCCTTGATAGCCATTACACCTTGCTGGATTGCTCTTCTAATTATTGCTTTTCTGAATCCACCTCTTCAATAAGATGGAAAAATAGTTGAATGCAGAAGGTGGGGCGTTTAAAAAAAAAATTGATTAGGTAAAGAGTTTGGGAAAACTCATTCAAAGGTTAGAAGGACATACACTACAGAGTTTTTTGTTTCTGCTGAAGTGCATCTCACACCCTACCTGGAGAATATAGTCCCAGGAAAGAACATTTTGGGGCATATATGCAAGCCCTGAATGCCACCACAACGTCACTTTAAGTGACGTTGTGATGGCGATAGGGGCCTTGCCTTGTTTACAAGACAGCGTTAAGCCACTTTACATGGCTTAACTCTGCCTTGTAAATAAGGCACCCTTTCACGCTCTATTTAGCTTGAAAGGGTAGGGCAATTGGTGTTGCGATGGACGTTCCACCGCAACATCCATTGATTTTGACGCTGCCTCCTATTTACAAGTTCAAAAAGAACAATTGATGAACGAATGCAGAACAATCAATCAATCAATCAATCATGGACATTTGTGTAGCGTGCTACTCACCCGGTAGGGTCTCAAGGCGCTGGGGGGGAGGGGTCAGCTACTGCTCGAAGAGCCAGGTCTTGAGGAGCTTCCTGAAGGAAAGGTGATCCTGGGTCAGCCGGAGGTGGATGGGGAGGGAGTTCCATGTTTTGGCTGCCAGGTAGGAGAAGGATCTTCCCCCGGCGGTGGCTTTGCCAATGCGTGGTACGGCGGCAAGGGCGAGGCTGATCGATCATAGCTGGCGGGTGGGCGCCTAGAAGGTCAGGCGGTTGTTGATGTACTTGGGGCCCAGGTCGTGGAGGGCCTTGTGTGCGTGGGTGAGGAGCCTGAACGTGATCCTCTTGCTGACTGGGAGCCAGTGCAGGTCTCTCAAGTGGCCGGAGATGTGGCTGTGTCGGGGGACGTCCAAGACGAGTCGTGCGGAGGCGTTCTGGATGTGCTGGAGTCTTTTCTGAAGTTTGGCTGTGGTTCCGGCGTAGAAGGTGTTTCTGTAGTCCAGTTGGCTGGTGATGAGTGCCTGGGTGACCGTCTTCCTGGTTTCGGTGGGGATCCATCGGAAGATCTTACGGAGCATGCGCAGGGTGTTGAAGCATGATGATGAGACGGCGTTGACTTGTCTGGTCATCGAGAGGGAGGAGTCCAGGATGAAGCCCAGGTTGCGTGCGTGGTCCATTGGCTTGGGAGTGGTGCCCAGGGCAGGGGGCCACCAGGAGTCGTCCCAGGCGGAGGGCGATGATCCTAGGATGAGGACTTCCGTCTTGTCTGAGTTCAGTTTCAGGTGGCTGTTCTTCGTCCACTCTGCGACGTCTTTCATCCATTCGTGCAGGCTGGTTCTGGCTGTGGCGGGGTCATTGGTGAGGGAGAGGATCAGCTGGGTGTCGTCGGCGTAGGAGATGATGTTGAGGTTGTGTTTGCATGCGATGGCTGCGAGAGGGCTCATGTAGACGTTGAAGAGGGTTGGGATGAGTGATGATCCTTGTGGTACGCCGCAGATGACTTCGGTGGCTTCGGATCTGAACGGGGGGAGGCCGACTCTCTGGGTTCTTCCGGCGAGGAATGAGATGATACACTCCAGTGCCTTTTCTTGGACTCCGATGTTGCTGAGGCGCTGCACTAGGGTGTGGTGGCAGACAGTGTCGAACGCTGCAGAGAGGTCCAGGACGATGAGGGCTGCTGTTTTCCCGTTGTCGAGCAGGGATCTGATGTCGTCAGTGGCTGCAATGAGGGCGGTCTCGGGGCTGTGGTTGGCTCAGAAACTGGGCTGCGAGGAGTCGAGGGATCCGTTTGTCTCGAGGAAGGCGGCAAGCTGTCTGTTGACGGTCTTCTCGATGACTTTGGCAGGAAAAGGGAGGAGTGAGATGGGGCGGTAGTTCTTGAGGTCGGTGGGGTCTGCTTTTGGTTTCTTCAGGATGGCGCTGAGCTCGGCGTGCTTCCAGATCTCCGGGAAGGTGGCGGTGTTGAAGGAAGTGTTGATGATGTCCCGGAGTTGGGGTGTGATGATGGAGACGTGGTGAGGGCAGGGGTCGGTTGGTGATCCGGAGTGGATGGTGTTCATCGTGCGGGTGGTGTCTTCGGTGCTGACCGGGGTCCAGGCGCAGAGGGTGGTGGTGGGGGTGATGGTTCGGTGGTAGGGTGCGTGGTAGGTGCGCCGAAGCTGTTGTGTATATCGGCGATCTTGCGGTGGAAGAATGAGGCGAGCGAGTCGCAGAGGTCTTGCGAGGGGGTGATGTCGTTGTTTTCGGCGCTGGGGTTGGAGAACTCTTTGATGATGCTGAAGAGTTCCTTGCTGTTGTGGGCGTTGTTGTCCAGTCGTTCTGTGAATGCGGTCTTCTTGGTGGTGCGGATCAGCTGGTGGTATTTGCGGGTGGCGTGCTTGAGGGCAGTCATGTTGTCTGTGGTCTGGTCATGGCGCCAGACTTTCTCGAGGGTGCGGCAGTTCTTCTTGGAGTTCTTGAGTTCGTCAGTGAACCAGGAGGCTTTCTTGCTGCCGGGTCTGTTGGGAGGGTTCTTCAGTGGTGCAAGATCATTTGCGCAGTTGGTGAGCCACTGTGTGAGGTTGCTGGCTGCTTCGTTGGGGTCCGTTGTGCTGGCGGGAGGGTTCTGGCGGAGGGAGGTGGTGAGCTGCTCGGTGGTGATCTTGCTCCAGCTCCTGCGAGGAATTTGTTGCGGGTGGTGGTGGGTCATTGTTCTTCTGAAGCTGAAGTAGATGCAGCTGTGGTCAGTCCAGTGGAGTCCGGTGGAGTGGCTGAAGGAGATGTACTTGCTGGAGGAGAAGATGGGGTCAAGCGAGTGGCCGGTGTAGTGGGTGGGGGTGTTCACCAGTTGCTTGAGTCCGAGGTTGGCGAGGTTGTCCAGCAGGGTGGTGATGTTGCTGTCCTTGATGTTCTCCAGGTGGAAGTTGAGGTCCCCTAGGAGGATGTAGTCAGCGGAGGGGAGGACGTACGGGCTGATGAAGTCTGCGATGTCTTCGCTGAATTGTGTGCATAGTCTCGGGGGTCTGTAGATGAGGGTGCCTCTGAGGGTGGTCTTGGGATCGGTGTGTATCTGGAAGTGGAGGTGTTCGGCGGTGGTGAAGGTGTCGTCGGAGTTGGTCGTGATGCGGATGGTGTTCCTGTGGACGATGGCGATGCCTCCTCCGGTCTGGTTGACACGGTCCTTCCGGGTTATCTTGTATCCGTCCGGGATGGCTATAGCGATGTCAGGCGCTGAGGAGGTGTTCATCCAGGTTTCTGTAAGGAAGGCGACGTCTGGTGATGTTGTGTCGAGCAGGTTCCAGATTTCGACGGCGTGTCTGTGGACTGAGCGGGTGTTGAGTAGGATGCACTTGAGGTGGTTACTGCTGGTGCTTGGCTTGTCGGGTGCGGTGGAGGTCCGGATGCAGGTGAACTTGCAGGCTTGGCAGGTGAAGGGTCCGTGGGTGCGTTTCGGGGTGGCTCGGTAGCAGGCAGGGTTCTGGCCGTGGTTGAGTGCGTTGAGGGTGGCGGTGTCGTAGGTCCGTCGCGTGGGCTGGCCTCCTCGGGGGCCAGGGGTCCTGGCGCTGGGCGTGGGCGCAGATGGGCTTGCCTTTGGCGCACAATCGGCGCACTTGCTGCGCGTGAACGCTGCACGTACGCGCGGACTCTGCTATAAATGGAGATTGGGAGGGAGGGAGGAGCAGCTGGGAGGCGGGAGCGGGGTGGCGGCTAGGAGGGGGCGAGGGTACAGAAAAAAAGGGGAGCGGGCTGCGGGGGAGCAGCGGCAGGGAGCGGGGGAAACAGCAGAAAACAGGCTGCAGAGAGGCACAAAACCGGATAAAAACAGGGGCAAGACGATCAGACAATGAGCACAAGATTGGGCACAAAAGCAGAGAAAAACACAACACAACAGGGGCAGAGAGGCACAGACACGGATAAAAACTGGGGCACGACGATCAGTCAATGAACACAAGATTGGGCACAAAAGCAGGAAAAAAAAACCACAGCCAAGTGACACCTGAGCCCAGGGGGCAGCGGCGAACAGGCGTCAGCAGCAGGGGGAACCGGCACACTCAGGAAGAGCCACGCGGCGGGTGGAGCGACCGGCTCTGACCAGGTCAGGTCAGGTCACAGCTCCCCTTTTCCTGCACATAAACAATCATTTAAAAAAATGCAGTTTTGCAACTTCTATGTGTGCTGTATTAAGCAGCACACTTAGGGGCATATTTATAAGCCCCTATCACCACCACAACATCACTTTCATTGACTTTGGGATGGCGATAGGGGTCCCGCCTGACTCACAAGGCAGCTTAACGCTGCCTTGTAAAAAAAGGCACCTTTTTGCTGTATTTAGCTTGAAAGTGGAAGGCAATGGGTGTTGCGGTGTGTGTTCAACCGCAATACGCATTGATTTTTAATTTTTTTTATTTTGTAATTATTTTAATTAACATAACCAGCAGGGCAATGATACATACAAAAAATAAATTATATATATATATATATATATATATATATATATATATATATATATATATTCACTGAAAAAACCATAGGTTATAGACCATATATAGTTAGGAATTAGCATTTACAAAACCTTGAAAATTCACTGAAAAAACCATAGGTTATAGACCATATATAGTTAGGAATTAGCATTTAAAAAACCTTATTTTACTCACACAAATCCATTGAAATTCCATATATAGTTAGTTGCACTAACTATATATCGCGCACCCGCAATCCACTGCTGATGATGTCACATATTACATCATTCATGACATGGTCAGTGACATCACTGATGACATCACTGATGACATCTCAAATGACATCACTGATGACATCACTGATGACATCATCCATTGACTGTGTGTTTCTGTAAAGTTTAAATATGTTTTACATATTGAAGAATGAGTAGATGTATAAGTGTCTGGATGAAGGATTTAGGTGCGTGACTGACTGTATGAGTGAGTGATTAAATGTGTCTCACTGAGTGCATGGGTTAGTGACTAAACTGTCTTAATTTGTGCATCATTATGTCTGTTGTTCTGTAAACTGCTGCATGTGTTGATCAGTAGCTATATGAGTAACTATATGGGTTATTGATTGATTGTCCAAGTATTTGTATGGGAGACTGAGTGTGTATGTGGCTGGCTGGGAGATGTGTGACTCTGTGCAGATCAATGTGTACTTGTATCAATGATTGTATAAGAGAGTAAGTATGTGTTAGTATATGTTTGAAAATGTAAGGTACTCTATGTTTAAATGGAAAATGGAAAAAATAGAAAATGGAAGTGTGATTGATTCTTTACAGGACTGACTAGGTGTGTGAGTAACTCCATGGATGAGTGGCAGAGTGTGAGTGTCTGTATAGGTGTATGAGTGCATATGATAGTGTTGTAAAAATGAGTGATTGTATGTATGAATGATTGTATGGGTGAATGAGTGAATGTGTGTGTAGACGTAGGAATCAGTGAGTGCGTATGTAGTAACTAGTATTGGTGTGTCAATGGTTTCAAAAATTATACTCTGTATTTAACACTGGGTGTAACAGAGGTTATATTAAAGTGTGAGGAGATGCATTGTATTGTCACATGAATGATATCATCAGTGATGTGGTCATTGATGTCAAATGAGATGTCATCAGTGATGTCATCAGTGATGTCATTTGAGATGTCATCAGTGATGTCATCAGTGATGTCACTGACCATGTCATGAATGATGTAATATGTGACATCATCAGCAGTGGATTGCGGGTGCGCGATATATAGTTAGTGCAACTAACTATATATGGAATTTCAATGGTTTTGTGTGAGTAAAATAAGGTTTTTTAAATGCTAATTCCTAACTATATATGGTCTATAACCTATGGTTTTTTCAGTGAATTTTCAAGGTTTTGTAAATGCTAATTCCTAACTATATATGGTCTATAACCTATGGTTTTTTCAGTGAATTTCAATGGTTTTTTAATAGCAAATATCATAAGCTGTCGAATGTCAAGTACGTGGTAAGTGAAAACATTTTCGTGTTTATGCACACTGATCTGCTTTGAATGGTGCCCCCCCCCCTCTTTTCTATTAGGAGTACTCTCTCTTTGCACATAGTGAAGGGTAGTTAACGCAGGCCTTTGCCCCCGTTGTAATACGTCGTGCCTGCTTCTCTCTCCATTTGATTGATTGTTATCCAAGTATTTACTGTTTTAGAATTGGTTCTCTTTGGTTCATTCTCTATTTACAAACAAACACAGAGTCGCAATACTCTGTTTAGTCTTTGCAGATAACGAAAAATCGTGTAAAAAAAAAAGAAAAGGAATCGAGCAAAATCAGTAGGCCACTAATGGGATCTCTTTTTGACCTCGCTAAAATAGAAACATTAGGAACAACCCCTCATGACAAATACAAAACTAGTGAAATGAACTGAACTCCACACAATGATGGCTGCAAAACAGCTCGGCTCCGCCACCCACCCCGCCCAAAATAACGATAAAGAGCGGCTGCCATGATTGGTTGCGGAATGGCCACGACGGAGCTACGAAATGGTACTGCTCTCATGCTAACCCCAGCTTCAGTCTGAAACATCCAGAAACACTGTAGACTACCAATTCGATCAGTTCCGGTAGCGCCCCAATGTAACCCGGTAGAGAAGAACTAGCCCTCCCCTCTTTGACTGATGGTTCTTGTTGCCTGTCCCTTCTGTTGTCATTTAACAGAACTATTTAGCCTGCTGAAAGGGGTTGTGTTCCGACCGCTGGTTGGTGGAGACATTTTGACTATATTCTGGACCTGCGTTGTCGCGTAATGCGTCATATGACGCGCCGCGTTAGCGCATCCGGAAGTCATCCGGGGCACGCAGCGCGTAACGTAAGCATAACAAGTCATGTGACTTGTTAATAAAACTTTTCATTGGTTCATTTTACTTTTCTTATTCTAATGATGAAAGGCTTGGTCGTATGACCTAAAAATTACGCTTTTTATTACTTCCGAACATTATTTTTTCTTAAATATATGTTATAATGTTCCAGGCTAATGTACTTTCCCGGAAAATTTACAACTGTCCTGCAAGTAAAATATATTCTTTTTTCGAGAAAAAGAGCGTTTCTTCGTCCCATGACGGAGCCGTTGAGCAAAAGAGGGTCGACCTGCTGTCTTAGTCGCCGATACGCCTGAATATGAGATTCTTATCGATCACTTTATGTTGCAGGAATAGAAAACACAACAGCCCTTGACCATTTATCTTTACTGCGTTCCTTCGTATTATACCTTTTACCCTTCATGTAATTGGTCTGCTTTATTTCACTTGCCTTTTAATGATTCTAAAACAGTGACTATTATTAAAAACTTTACCAATGTATATACTACTACCATGTTTTCTTTTAAAAACCTTTATTGTGAAAATTTCATTATACAAATACGAGCCTATAACCACGTGGGCCGGCCACGGAGCAAACTGTAATCGTATATGATGAGTAGACATTTACACTGTAGAGGAACGTAACGGGCGGGCCATTAGGTTGCAAGAACTAAGGTGTCTAACAGTTACGGAATCGGTGGACGTACATTTTATAATTAAAATACGACAGGGCCAGTTACAATAAAATTATCTAGATATACATTTGCGGGCAAGTACCATGGGTGACGTTAATTCGAACTTTCAATAGTACAGTAATCGATAACACATCAGAACTTAATATCAATAGGGATGTCGAAATATTCAATCAATTCTCGTCCCCGCCCGCCATGTGCTTCAAAACTGCATACGTATCTCGTGATTTCAAGGTTCTGCAACCAGTACACAACAAGGAGTTACAAGTCCCATTTATTCCGGCGCCATTTTGGGCGAGGACGGGCAGGTCCAGGATATAGTCAAAATGTCTCTACCAACCATCGACTATGATGATGTTCATATGCTGTATTTATTAGAGTAACACTCATCTGTCCACATGAAATTAATTTGCCACAATCTAAACATGTCATTTTAATCTTTCCAAAGTTCTTCTAAATATTTGGGACCGTTTCCCTTGCCTCTGATGCTGTCAGTGCCACTTCTTTGATGAATGTACTAGCAGGTCAGGGGTTCTCCTCCAAATCTCTCTTTTATGCAGCACTATAATTAATTGGTGCCACCTCTCCATATGACGATGCATGGTATAGTTACCATAACTATATTTTTTTTCGGTTCCTCTGGAGAGTTCATCGTGGCAGATGAAGCGTGTAACGTACCGGGCATTTACCTTTTTTTGCATGTACAGGAAAGGAAAAAAAAATCGAGCGTCCGAGTTCTAAGGTGTCCCAGGGCCATTTTAGTAGACCAGGCCCAAATCCAAAGAACAGGCCGCCATTTTGAGAGTCCTGTTGCAGCCGCCTGTCGCTGTAGCATCAAGAGCAGCCGAAACTCAGCTGAATGGCAACTGAAACGGTAAAGGGGCGCCCCACTACAGCAGACGAGCCTCCACCTAGGAAGGCCCGTTCACGCCGCCTCCCCCCCCCCTTCGGGCACCCCACGCCGTTATTCGGAGCAGTATTGTAGGATGGCCACACCAGTGTGGCAACTTGCTAGACATCACCTCGGTGGTAACCGAATCTCAACGCCTTGTGGTGTCTTCTATTCAGAAAACATTGTTATGCTGCCTTCGACCTATTCGCCGCAAGTGCGCACGCAACTCAGCTGCATAGCTTGCTAGACACCACCTCGGTGCCATCCGGATCTTGTAATCTCAGCGCCTTTTGGTGTCTTCTCTTCAGAAAATATTGTTGCGCTGCCTTTGGCCCCATTCGCACATCGGTCCGCTACTGACGCCATCTCACAGGCTAATGGGGCGCCCCACGCCGAGTTTCAGCATTGTAGGATGACCACACCAGTACAGCAACTTGCTAGACATCAAATCGGTGCCATCCGGATCTCGGCGCCCCACTGCAGATGAAGTGCCTCTCAACTATGAAACCACCACGGTGACATCCGGATCTTGGCGCGTTGTGCTGCCTTCGGCCTATTCGCACATCGGTCCGCTACTGACGCCATCTCACAGGCTAATGGGGTGCCCCACGCCGAGTTTCAGCATTGTAGGATGACCACACCAGTACAGCAACTTGCTAGACATCACCTCGGTGCCATCCGGATCTCGGCGCCCCACTGCAGATGAAGTGCCTCTCAACTATGAAACCACCACGGTGACATCCGGATCTTGGCGCGTTGTGCTGCCTTCGGCCTATTCGCACATCGGTCCGCTACTGACGCCATCTCACAGACTAATGGGGCGCCCCACGCCGAGTTTCAGCATTGTAGGATGACCACACCAGTGCACCTTACTAGACACTTCCTCGGTGCCATCCGGATCTTGGCATCTCAGCGCCTTGTGGTGTCTTCTATTCAGAAAATATTCTTGCGCTACCTTTGCCCCATTCACACATCGGTCCGCTACTGACGCCATCTCACAGGCTAATAGGGCGCCCCACGCCGAGTTTCAGCATTGTAGGATGACCACACCAGTACAGCAACTTGCTAGACATCACCTCGGTGCCATCCGGATCTCGGCGCCCCACTGCAGATGAAGTGCCTCTCAACTATGAAACCACCACGGTGACATCCGGATCTTGGCGCCTTGTGCTGGTTCCGGCCTATTCACACATCGGTCCGCTACTGACGCCATCTCACAGGCTAATGGGGCGCCCCACGCCGAGTTTCAGCATTGTAGGATGACCACACCAGTACTGCAACTTGCTAGACATCACCTCGGTGCCATCCGGATCTTGGCATCTCAACGCCTAGTGGTATCTTCCATACAGAAAATATTGTTGCGCTGCCTTTGGCCCCATTCGCACATCGGTCCGCAACTGACACCATCTCACAGGCCAACAGGGCGCCCCACGCCGACTTTTACCATTGTAGGATGGCCACACCAGTACAGCAACTTGCTAGACATCACCTCGGTGCCATCCGGATCTTGGCATCTCAGCGCCTTGTGGTGTCAGTCAGAAAATATTGTTGCGCTGCCTTTGGCCCCATTCGCACATCAGTCCGCTACTGACACCATCTCACAGGCCAACAGGGCGCCCCACGCCGACTTTTACCATTGTAGGATGGCCACACCAGTGCCACAACTTGCTAGACACCACCTCGGTGCCATCCGGATCTTGGCATCTCAGCGCCTTGTGGTGTCTTCTATTCCGAAAATATTGTTGCGCTGCCTTTGGCCCCATTCGCACATCGGTCCGCTACTGCCGCCATCTCACAGGCCAACGGGGCGCCCCACGCCGACTTTCAACATTGTAGGATGGCCACACCAGTGCGGCAACTTGCTGGACACCACCTCGGTGCCATCCGGATCTTGGCGCGTTGTGCTGCCTTCGGCCTATTCGCACATCGGTCCGCTACTGACGCAAACTCACAGGCCAACGGGGCGCCCCACGCCGACTTTCAGCATTGTAGGATGGCCACACCAGTGCTGCAACTTGCTGGACACCACCTCGGTGCCATCCGGATCTTGGCGCGTTGTATTGCCTTCGGCCTATTCGCACATCGGTCCGCTACTGACGCCGCCTCACGTGCCAACGTCTTTTCTCCGCATTTTATACCCTATGCCGCATAACAGGTCATGTGACTTGTTTATAAAACTTTTCATTGGTTCATTTTACTTTTGGTTTCCTAATGATGGAAGGCTTGATCATATGACCTAAAAACAACACTTTTCATTGGATGAAAACTTTTTTTTTTTCCCAAACGATGAAAGCCCCACCTTGTTTCTGGATGTTTCAGACTGAAGCTGGCGTCAGCATGAGAGCACCACCATCTCGTAGCTCCGTCGTGGTCATTCCGCGAGCAATCATGGCAACCGCTCCCCACCAGAAGCCTACAGGAGTCGGGGGCCCCCAAAACTTTTGATGAATCCTCAAGGCGGAGGGGACGCTTTCGAGAATGGGGTCCAAGACCTAGCAGACAAGCGTCCGATTTCCAAGTTGTCCCAGGGCCATTTCAGTGGACCAGGCCCAAAAAGGAAACAGCCTGCCGCCATTTTGAGAGTCCTGTGACAGCCGCCTATCGCTGCACCGCAAGAATGGGCGCAACTCAGCTGAATTGCGGCTTTTGACACAGTGGACCAAAAACGGACGGAATGGCAACTGAAACGGTAAAGGGGCGCCCCACTACAACAGATGACACTCCACCTGGAGAGGCCCGTTCACGCCGCCTACCCCGGGGCGCCCCACGCCGTTATTCGGAGCAGCATTGTAGGATACCAAAACCAGTGCGGCAACTTACTGGACATCACCTTGGTGCCATCGTTCTGCTGCCTTGGAACTATTCGCACAACAGTTTGCTACTGATGACCCACCCCCCGCGACGCCCCACGCCGGAAATCTGGACGTTGTGCTGCGTTGGGACTATTCGCACAGCCGACCGCTACTTCGTTGTTTTTCCCTAAAAATGTTTATATGTTATTACTGTTTTTGTTTTCTTGTATATATTTATAAGTTATTAAAGTTTTATAATCTTACTACTTTGTCGGAGTGCTATATATTTTTAATGTGACACATAATTGTAAAAACTTTGATGTACAAAGAGTCATCCCTGGAATCTTCCGCTTCAGGCTCGGTCCCCTCCCCAATCACAATACAGGATGGTTTTCAGATAATAGGAACGCGTCTGCTGTGACGGATCTCATCGAGTGTGGGCCTTGATCTACTATAACTCCTTTGAAGAGGGGTGATTCTTTACAGCTGGGGCCATAAACTACATCTGCAGGGCTAGCTGATACCCTAGGACCGGCCTGGACAATCGGACACAGAGGAAAAGGAGTGTCAGAGGGTGCGGTAGTGAATAGGGCGAAAGGGAGGTGTCGGGCGGGCACAGGGTGTGATTCTCAGGGAAGAGCAGCGCAGATGGGGGAGGTTTATTACCCATGCATAAGACAGAGAGCGGGGGTGACCACTGCCTGGGGGAGATGCTTGCGAGGGTGGGGAGCCATGCTAAGGATCGACAGCGTGCACAGAGTGGGTCTGGTCAAGGCATCTAAAATGGCTGCCGTGCACGACAAAAGTGTGGCATTTGAAAAAAGACAAGATGGCGCAGACAATGTTTTTCAACACTTCCTGATTTCCTTCGAATCGAACGTTAACAGACGTTGGGGCATATTACCAAAGTTAAGCGATATTTATCCCTAACGATGCTTAGCAACGATTTTTTTACCGCTAAGCATCGTCAGAAATTATCGCAGATAAACCTTGCTATTATCAAGGTTTATCGCAAATACGATAAAAAACGACCGCAATGCATTAATATCGCTGAAAACTCAGCGATATTCATGCATTACCGAGCTAATGCTCTTAGCCATGTTATCCACCTCCCATTGGATAACATGGCTAAGAACTGCTCAGGGCAGGTGCTAGCTTTTGGAGATATTCGCGCTTATCGCGAATATTTTCAAAAGTTGATAATAGGAGATAGCGATGTTAGCGACTGTTTCCAGTCGCTAACATCTTGGCATGCCCACTTTGCATGTCATTAGTGATAAATATCACTCACATGCAAAGTGGGGCCCAAGATGGTCGCTATCTCCTACTAGCCGTCGCTAACTGGTGTTAGCAACAGCTACGTAATACAGATATAATTTTATCTCCGCGAAGCGGAGCGCTGTTACTGATATATATCTTGTTTTTGAACGTTAATTTCTCAAAATCCACTGAAGCACATATATTGAGACCTAGCAAAGGCACATCGAGCTACCAGTCCCTACAATTTTGCCAAGTTTCGTGCAAATCCATTCAGCCGTTCGGGCTAAAAGTGAGGCCAACCGCCCTATGGAAAACTCAATGTTAAAAACACGTTTTGGGACCCCCCTTTTTTCTCGGCCCCCCCTTGACGAACCCCCCCCAAATTTTCAAGGTCTGCTCAGAAACAAAATGTGCCATTTTCCTGAAAATTTCAGCCAATTCCGTCCACAAACGCCAAAGTTATTAGATATAGAATTTTCAAGAATCCCATAGAGAAAAAATCCTAACTATATATACCTACTGGCGACCGCCAGTAGGTAATGTATATGGCCGCCACTATTCTGTGCATGGTGTGAGTCCCCTCTCGATGTCAATGCCATTAGATGTGTGGGAGTGAACCACAAGTGAAATGTTTAAAATAATGTCGAGTTTCAACACAGTGCATCACACACTGACGAAGGCAGACCGCCGAAACGCGTCTGTGTGCACCCCCTCCGCTGAATAAAACCTAGCGTGTTTGATGACTCCACCCTCGAGTGCTGTGTTGTCCTTTCTGGGAGAGACCGAAGGGATTTTGAGCGTTATATATATATATATATATATATATATATATATATATATATATATATATATATATATATATATATTACCTACTGGCGGTCGCCAGTAGGTATATATAGTTAGGATTTTTTCTCTATGGGTTTTTTGAAAATTCTATGTCTAATAACTTTGGCGTTTGTGGACGGAATTGGCTGAAATTTTCAGGAAAATGGCACATTTTGTTTCTGAGCAGCCCTTGAAAATTTGGGGGGGGGTTCGTCCAGTGGGGGCCGAGAAAAAAGGGGGGTCCCAAAACGTGTTTTTAACATTGAGTTTTCCATAGGGCGGTTGGCCTCACTTTTAGCCCGAACGGCTGAATGGATTTGCACGAAACTTGGCAAAATTGTAGGGACTGGTAGCCCGATGTGCCTTTTGTAGGTCTCAATATATGTGCTCCAGTGGATTTTGAGAAATTAACGTTTAAAAAAAGATATATATCTGTAACAGCGGACCAGTTAGCGCACTGGTTCGCGGACTTTTCGCGCAACGGAGCTTTGTGAAGCGAAGCTGATTGGTTCTCTGGCGTCTGTCAACATTCCAAAAAGTCCGTAGCGGCCGCCATCTTGTCTCTCGGTAGGATCGAGAGACAAGAGGAGGCCAAAGCGAAGGGGCAAATGACCATAAGGGGGAATAGTAGATCCTCGCTGACCCCCTAGGTTTGATGTGGAGGTTTTAAAAGGGCCCCGCGGGGCAAAAAAAAAAAATTATAATAATAATCTTACGGCTGAATGGATTTGCACGAAACTTGGCAAAATTGTAGGGACTGGTAGCCCGATGTGCCTTTGCTAGGTCTCAATATATGTGCTTCAGTGGATTTTGAGAAATTAACGTTCAAAAAAAGATATATATCTGTAACAGCGGACCGCTTCGCGTACTTTTCGCGTTACGGAGCTTTGCGAAGCGAAGCTGATTGGCTCTCCGGTGTCTGTAAACATTCCAAACAGTCCGTAGCGGCCGCCATCTTGTCTCTCGGTAGGATCGAGAGACAAGAGGAGGCCAAAGCGAAGGGGCAAATGACCATAAGGGGGCATAGTAGATCCTCGCTGATCCCCTAGGTTTGATGTGGAGGTTTTAAAAGGGCCCCGCGGGGCAAAAAAAATAAATAATAATAATAATCGAACGGCTGAATGGATTTGCACGAAACTTGGTAAAATATTAGGGACTGGTAGCCCGATGTGCCTTTGCTAGGTCTCAATATATGTGCTTCAGTGCATTTTGAGAAATTAACGTTCAAAAACAAGATATATATCTGTAACAGCGCTCCGCTTCGCCGAGATAAAATTATATCTGTATTACGTAGCTGTTGCTAACACCAGTTAGCGACGGCTAGTAGGAGATAGCGACCATCTTGGGCCCCACTTTGCATGTGAGTGATATTTATCACTAATGACATGCAAAGTGGGCATGCCAAGATGTTAGCGACTGGAAACAGTCGCTAACATCGCTATCTCCTATTATCAACTTTTGGAAATATTCGAGATAAGCGCGAATATCTCCAAAAAGTAACAGCTGCCCTGAGCAGTTCTTAGCCATGTTATCCAATGGGAGGTGGATAACATGGCTAAGAGCATTAGCTCGGTAATGCATGAATATCGCGGAGTTTTCAGCGATATTAATGCATTGCGCTCGTTTTTTATCGTATTTGCGATAAACCTTGATAATAGCAAGGTTTATCTGCGATAATTTCTGACGGTAAAAAAATCTTTGCAATGCATCGTTAGGGATAAATATCGCTTAACTTTGGTAATATGCCCCAACGTCTGTTAACGTTCGATTCGAAGGAAATCAGGAATTGTTGAAAAACATTGTGTGCGCCATCTTGTCTTTTTTCAAATGCCACACTTTTGTCGTGCACGGCAGCCATTTTAGATGCCTTGACCAGATCCACTCTGTGCACGCTGTCGATCCTTAGCATGGCTCCCCACCCTCGCAAGCATCTCCCCCAGGCAGTGGTCACCCCCGCTCTCTGTTTTATGCATGGGTAATAAACCTCCCCCCATCTGCGCTGTTCTTCCCTGAGAATCACACCCTGTGCCCGCCCGACACCTCCCTTTCGCCCTATTCACTACCGCACCCTCTGACACTCCTTTTCCTCTGTGTCCGATTGTCCAGGCCGGTCCTAGGCTATCAGCTAGCCCTGCAGATGTAGTTTATAGCCACAGCTGTAAAGAATCACCCGTCTTCAAAGGAGTTATAGTAGATCAAGGCCCACACTCGATGAGATCCGTCACAGCAGAAGCGTTGCTATTATCTGAAAACCATCCTGTATTGTGATTGGGGAGGGGACCGAGCGTGAAGCGGAAGATTCCAGGGATGACTCTTTGTACATCAAAGTTTTTACAATTATGTGTCACATTAAAAATATATAGCACTCCGACAAAGTAGTAAGATTATAAAACTTTAATAATTTATAAATATATACAAGAAAACAAAAATAGTAATAACATATAAACATTTTTAGAGAAAAACAACGAAGTAGCGGTCGGCTGTGCGAATAGTCCCAACGCAGCACAACGTCCAGATTTCCGGCGTGGGGCGTCGCGGGGGGTGGGTGATCAGTAGCAAACTGTTGTGCGAATAGTTCCAAGGCAGCAGAACGCGCCGAAATCTAGATGACACAAAAGTGATGTCTAGTAAGTTGCCACCCAGCAAATAACGGCGTGGGGCGTCGCGGGGGGTGGGTCATCAGTAGCAAACTATTGTGCGAATAGTTCCAAGGCAGCAGAACGATGGCACCAAGGTGATGTCCAGTAAGTTGCCGCACTGGTTTTGGTATCCTACAATGCTGCTCCGAATAACGGCGTGGAGCGCCCCGGGGGAGGCGGCGTGAACGGGCCTCTCCAGGTGGAGTCTCGTCTGTTGTAGTGGGGCGCCCCTTTACCGTTTCAGTTGCCATTCCGTCCGCTTTTGGTCCACTGTGTCAAAATCCGCCATTCAGCTGAGTTGCGCCCACTCTTGCGGTGCAGCGATAGGCGGCTGTCACAGGACTCTCAAAATGGCGGCAGGCTGTTTCCTTTTTGGGCCTGGTCCACTGAAATGGCCCTGGGACACCTTGGAAATCGGACGCTTGTCTGCTAGGTCTTGGACCCCATTCTCGAAAGCGTCCCCTCCGCCTTGAGAATTCATCAAAAGTTTTGGGGGCCCCGACTCCTGCAGGCTTCTGGTGGGGAGCGGCTGCCATGATTGCTCGCGGAATGACCACGACGGAGCTACGAGATGGTGGTGCTCTCATGGTGACGCCAGCTTCAGTCTGAAACATCCAGAAACAAGGTGGGGCTTTCATCGTTTGGGGGAAAAAAAAAGTTTTCATCCAATGAAAAGTGTTGTTTTTAGGTCATATGATCAAGCCTTCCATCATTAGGAAACCAAAAGTAAAATGAACCAATGAAAAGTTTTATAAACAAGTCACATGACCTGTTATGCGGCATAGGGTATAAAATGCGGAGAAAATACGTTGGCACGTGAGGCGGCGTCAGTAGCGGACCGATGTGCGAATAGGCCGAAGGCAACACAACGCGCCAAGATCCGGATGGCATCGAGGTGGTGTCATAGTTGAGAGTTCTGAGCAGCGGTTGTAACACTGTCTGAAGCTTATTTGCAGCTGCTGCAACTTCACTACGCGCCAAGATCCGGATGGCACCGAGGTGGTGTGTAGGAAGTTGCCGCACTGGTGTGGCCATCCTACAATGCTGAAAGTCGGCGTGGGGCGCCCCGTTGGCCTGTGAGTTTGCGTCAGTAGCGGACCGATGTGCGAATAGGCCGAAGGCAGCACAACGCGCCAAGATCCGGATGGCACCGAGGTGGTGTCTAGTAAGTTGTCGCACTTCTGTGGCCATCCTACAATGTTGAAAGTCGGCGTGGGGCGCCCCGTTGGCCTGTGAGATGGTGTCAGTAGCGGACTGATGTGTGAATGGGGCCAAAGGCAGCGCAACAATATTTTCTACTATATTTCCGGTGTAGAAGAGACCACAAGGCGCTGAGATGCCAAGATCCGGATGGCACCGAGGTGGTGTGTAGCAAGTTGCCGCACTGGTGTGGCCATCCTACAATGCTGAAAGTCGGCGTGGGGCGCCCCGTTGGCCTGTGAGATGGCGTCAGTAGCGGACCGATGTGCGAATAGGCCGAAGGCAGCACAACAATATTTTCTGACTGACACCACAAGGCGCTGAGATGCCAAGATCCGGATGGCACCGAGGTGATGTCTAAGTTGCGGACTGATGTGCGAATGGGGCCAAAGGCAGCGTAACAATATTTTTTGTATGGAAGATACCACTAGGCGTTGAGATGCCAAGATTCGGATGGCACTGAGGTGATGTCTAGCAAGTTGGTGTGGTCATCCTACAATGCTGAAACTCGGCGTGGGTCACCCCATTAGCCTGTGAGATGGCGTCAGTAGCGGACCGATGTGCGAATAGGCCGAAGGCAGCACAACGCGCCAAGATCCGGATGTCACCGTGGTGGTTTCATAGTTGAGAGGCACTTCATCTGCAGTGGGGCGCCGAGATCCGGATGGCACCGAGGTGATGTCTAGCAAGTTGCTGTACTGGTGTGGTCATCCTACAATGCTGAAACTCGGCGTGGGTCGCCCCATTAGCCTGTGAGATGGCGTCAGTAGCGGACCGATGTGCGAATAGGCCGAAGGCAGCACAACGCGCCAAGATCCGGATGTCACCGTGGTGGTTTCATAGTTGAGAGGCACTTCATCTGCAGTGGGGCGCCGAGATCCGGATGGCACCGAGGTGATGTCTAGCAAGTTGCTGTACTGGTGTGGTCATCCTACAATGCTGAAACTCGGCGTGGGTCGCCCCATTAGCCTGTGAGATGGCGTCAGTAGCGGACCGATGTGCGAATAGGCCGAAGGCAGCACAACGCGCCAAGATCCGGATGTCACCGTGGTGGTTTCATAGTTGAGAGGCACTTCATCTGCAGTGGGGCGCCGAGATCCGGATGGCACCGAGGTGATGTCTAGCAAGTTGCTGTACTTGTGTGGTCATCCTACAATGCTGAAACTCGGCGTGGGTCGCCCCATTAGCCTGTGAGATGGCGTCAGTAGCGGACCGATGTGCGAATAGGCCGAAGGCAGCACAACGCGCCAAGATCCGGATGTCACCGTGGTGGTTTCATAGTTGAGAGGCACTTCATCTGCAGTGGGGCGCCGAGATCCGGATGGCACCGAGGTGATGTCTAGCAAGTTGCTGTACTTGTGTGGTCATCCTACAATGCTGAAACTCGGCGTGGGTCGCCCCATTAGCCTGTGAGATAGCTGTTCTTTGGATTTGGGCCTGGCTCGTCTGCTGTAGTGGGGCGCCCCTTTACCGTTTCAGTTGCCATTCAGCTGAGTTTCGGCTGCTCTTGATGCTACAGCGACAGGCGGCTGCAACAGGACTCTCAAAATGGCGGCCTGTTCTTTGGATTTGGGCCTGGTCCACTAAAATGGCCCTGGGACACCTTAGAACTCGGACGCTCGATTTTTTTTTCCTTTCCTGTACATGCAAAAAAAGGTAAATGCCCGGTACGTTACACGCTTCATCTGCCACGATGAACTCTCCAGAGGAACCGAAAAAAAATATAGTTGTGGTAACTATACCATGCATCGTCATATGGAGAGGTGGCACCAATTAATTATAGTGCTGCATAAAAGAGAGATTTGGAGGAGAACCCCTGACCTGCTAGTACATTCATCAAAGAAGTGGCACTGAGAGCTTCAGAGGCAAGGGAAACGGTCCCAAATATTTAGAAGAACTTTGGAAAGATTAAAATGACATGTTTAGATTGTGGCAAATTAATTTCATGTGGACAGATGAGTGTTACTCTAATAAATACAGCATATGAACATCATCATAGTCGATGGTTGGTAGAGACATTTTGACTATATCCTGGACCTGCCCGTCCTCGCCCAAAATGGCGCCAGAATAAATGGGACTCGTAACTCCTTGTTGTGTACTGGTTGCAGAACCTTGAAATCACGAGATACGTATGCAGTTTTGAAGCAAATGGCGGGCGGGGACGAGAATTGATTGAATATTTCGACATCCCTATTGATATTAAGTTCTGATGTGTTATTGATTACTGTACTGTTGAAAGTTCGAATTAACGTCACCCATGGTACTTGCCCGCAAATGTATATCTAGATAATTTTATTGTAACTGGCCCTGTCGTATTTTAATTATAAAATGTACGTCCACCGATTCCGTAACTGTTAGACACCTTAGTTCTTGCAACGTAATGGCCCGCCCGTTACGTTCCTCTACAGTGTAAATGTCTATTCATCATATACGATTACAGTTTGCTCCGTGGCCGGCCCACGTGGTTATAGGCTCGTATTTGTATAATGAAATTTTCACAATAAAGGTTTTTAAAAGAAAACATGGTAGTAGTATATACATTGGTAAAGTTTTTAATAATAGTCACTGTTTTAGAATCATTAAAAGGCAAGTGAAATAAAGCAGACCAATTACATGAAGGGTAAAAGGTATAATACGAAGGAACGCAGTAAAGATAAATGGTCAAGGGCTGTTGTGTTTTCTATTCCTGCAACATAAAGTGATCGATAAGAATCTCATATTCAGGCGTATCGGCGACTAAGACAGCAGGTCGACCCTCTTTTGCTCAACGGCTCCGTCATGGGACGAAGAAACGCTCTTTTTCTCGAAAAAAGAATATATTTTACTTGCAGGACAGTTGTAAAATTTCCGGGAAAGTACATTAGCCTGGAACATTATAACATATATTTAAGAAAAAATAATGTTCGGAAGTAATGAAAAGCGTAATTTTTAGGTCATATGACCAAGCCTTTCATCATTACAATAAGAAAAGTAAAATGAACCAATGAAAAGTTTTATTAACAAGTCACATGACTTGTTATGCTTACGTTACGCGCTGCGCGCCCCGGATGACTTCCGGATGCGCTAACGCGGCGCGTCATATGACGCATTACGCGACAACGCAGGTACAGAATATAGTCAAAATGTCTCCACCAACCAGCGGTCGGAACACAACCCCTTTCAGCAGGCTAAATAGTTCTGTTAAATGACAACAGAAGGGACAGGCAACAAGAACCATCAGTCAAAGAGGGGAGGGCTAGTTCTTCTCTACCGGGTTACATTGGGGCGCTACCGGAACTGATCGAATTGGTAGTCTACAGTGTTTCTGGATGTTTCAGACTGAAGCTGGGGTTAGCATGAGAGCAGCACCATTTCGTAGCTCTGTCGTGGTCATTCCGCAACCAATCATGGCAGCCGTTCTTTATCGTTATTTTGGGCGGGGTGGGTGGCGGAGCCGAGCTGTTTTGCAGCCATCATTGTGTGGAGTTCAGTTCATCTCACTAGTTTTGTATTTGTCATGAGGGGTTGTTCCTAATGTTTCTATTTTAGCGAGGTCAAAAAGAGATCCCATTAGTGGCCTACTGATTTTGCTCGATTCCTTTTCTTTTTTTTTACACGATTTTTCGTTATCTGCAAAGACTAAACAGAGTATTGCGACTCTGTGTTTGTTTGTAAATAGAGAATGAACCAAAGAGAACTAATTCTAAAACAGTAAATACTTGGATAACAATGAATCAAATGGAGAGAGAAGCAGGCACGACGGATTACAATGGGGGCAAAGACCTGCGTTAACTACCTTTCACTATCTGCAAAGAGAGAGTACTCCTAATAGAAATGAGGGGGGGGGCACCATTCAAAGCAGATCAGTGTGCATAAACACGAAAATGTTTTCACTTACCACGTACTTGACATTCGACAGCTTATGATATTTGCTATTAAAAAACCATTGAAATTCACTGAAAAAACCATAGGTTATAGACCATATATAGTTAGGAATTAGCATTTACAAAACCTTGAAAATTCACTGAAAAAACCATAGGTTATAGACCATATATAGTTAGGAATTAGCATTTAAAAAACCTTATTTTACTCACACAAAACCATTGAAATTCCATATATAGTTAGTTGCACTAACTATATATCGCGCACCTGCAATCCACTGCTGATGATGTCACATATTACATCATTCATGACATGGTCAGTGACATCACTGATGACATCACTGATGACATCTCAAATGACATCACTGATGACATCACTGATGACAACATCCAGTGACTGTATGTTTCTGTAAAGTTAAAATGTGTCTTACATATTGAAGAATGAGTGGAAGTATAAGTGTCTGGACAAAGGATTTAGTAGGTGCATGACTGAATGCATGAGTGAGTGATTAAATGTGTCTCACTGAGTGCATGGGTTAGTGACTAAAGTGTCTTAATTTGTGCATCATTATGTCTGTTGTTCTGTAAACTGCTGCATGTTTTGATCAGTAGCTATATGATTAACTATATGGGTTACTGATTGATTGTCCAAGTATTTGTATGGGAGACTGAGTGTGTGTGTGGCTGGCTGGGAGGTGTGTGACTCTGTGCAGATCAATGTGTACTTGTATCAATGATTGTATAACAAGGTAAGTATGTGTTAGTATATGTTTGAAAATGTAAGGTGCTCTATGTTTAACTGTATAGACAAGAAAATGGAAGTGTCATTGATTCTTTACAGGACTGACTAGGTGTGTGAGTAACTCCATGGATGAGTGGCAGACTGTGAGTGTCTGTATAGGTGTATGAGTGCATATGATAGTGTTGTAAAGATGAGTGATTGTATGTATGAATGATAGTATGGGTGAATGAGTGAAGGTGTGTGTAGACGTAGGAATCAGTGAGTGCGTATGTAGTAACTAGTATTGGTGTGTCAATGGTTTCAAAAATTATATTCTGTATTTAACACTGGGTGAAACAGAGGTTATATTAAAATGTGAGGAGATGCATTGTATTGTCACATGAATGATATCATCAGTGATGTGGTCATTGATGTCAAATGAGATGTCATCAGTGATGTCATCAGTGATGTCATTTGAGATGTCATCAGTGATGTCATCAGTGATGTCACTGACCATGTCATGAATGATGTAATATGTGACATCATCAGCAGTGGATTGCAGGTGCGCGATATATAGTTAGTGCAACTAACTATATATGGAATTTCAATGGTTTTGTGTGAGTAAAATAAGGTTTTTTAAATGCTAATTCCTAACTATATATGGTCTATAACCTATGGTTTTTTCAGTGAATTTTCAAGGTTTTGTAAATGCTAATTCCTAACTATATATGGTCTATAACCTATGGTTTTTTCAGTGAATATATATATATATGTGTGTATATATATATATATTCACTGAAAAAACCATAGGTTATAGACCATATATAGTTAGGAATTAGCATTTACAAAACCTTAAAAATTCACTGAAAAAACCATAGGTTATAGACCATATATAGTTAGGGATTAGCATTTAAAAAACCTTATTTTACTCACACAAAACCATTGAAATTCCATATATAGTTAGTTGTACTAACTATATATCACGCACCCGCAATCCACTGCTGATGATGTCACATATTACATCATTCATGACATGGTCAGTGACATCACTGATGACATCACTGATGACATCTCAAATGACATCACTGATGACATCACTGATGACATCATCCAGTGACTGTGTGTTTCTGTAAAGTTTAAATATGTTTTACATATTGAAGAATGAGTAGATGTAGAAGTGTCTGGATGAAGGATTTAGTAGGTGCGTGACTGACTGTATGAGTGAGTGATTAAATGTGTCTCACTGAGTGCATGGGTTAGTGACTAAACTGTCTTAATTTGTGCATCATTATGTCTGTTGTTCTGTAAACTGCTGCATGTGTTGATCAGTAGCTATATGAGTAACTATATAGGTTATTGATTGGTTGCCCAAGCATTTGTATGGGAGACTGAGTGTGTGTGTGAGTGGCTGGGAAGTGTATGACTCTGTGCATAGATGTATGGGTTCAAAAGTGCATGTTGGAAACAGCTGTATGGGCGGTTGACTGTGTGCATGACTGTATTGGTGAGTGAATAGATATCTCAGTGCTACATGTCAAATTAAGTACATATGTAAAATACAGTACATGTGAGAGTTGACATATATAAATAACTGTGCATAAGAGCCAGTGAATGTGTGAGTGGCTGTATGGATCATTGTGAACTTGTATCCAGGATTGTATAAGTGAGTAAATATGTTTTAGTATTTGTTTGAATAAGTAAGTAAGGTGTGTTTAACTGTATAGTTAAGGAAATGGAGGTGTGATTGATTGTTTGCATGACTGTCTAGGTGTGTGTGTAACTTCATGGATGAGTGACAATCTGTGAGTCTGTGTTTACACTGAGTGTATCTAAGGTTATATTAGAGTCTGAAGAGGTTCATCGTATTATCACAACAGTGATGTCATCAGTAATGTCATTTGAGATGTCATCAGTGATGTCATCAGTGATGTCATTTGAGATGTCATCAGTGATGTCATCAGTGATGTCATTTGAGATGTCATCAGTGATGTCATCAGTGATGTCACTGACCATGTCATGAATGATGTAATATGTGACATCATCAGCAGTGGATTGCGGGTGCGTGATATATAGTTAGTACAACTAACTATATATGGAATTTCAATGGTTTTGTGTGAGTAAAATAAGGTTTTTTAAATGCTAATCCCTAACTATATATGGTCTATAACCTATGGTTTTTTCAGTGAATTTTTAAGGTTTTGTAAATGCTAATTCCTAACTATATATGGTCTATAACCTATGGTTTTTTCAGTGAATTTCATTGGTTTTTTAATAGCTAATATCAAAACCTTTACAATGTATTATTCTTTAAAAAGAAAAATATTTTTTACATGTTTTTTATACAATTTTTTTTGTATTTTTTTTGTTTCGCTCCCAGTACGCGTACCGGTTAGCTTCCCGTTAGCTCAATCCGGAGGCGCGACCCGGTACGCGAACTGGTAAACGTTCCTTTAGCGCACCTCTCGCGTTACAAAACAACATCGCGACGCTTCGCGTCAGCATGACGTTTCGCGTTCTCGCGTAATACGTCATATTACGTGCTACGTTCGCGTACCCGGAAGCGCAGCGGTACGCGAACCGGAAGCGATCCGCGGCGCGGCGCCGACCGCGTAATGTAAACATAGCAGGTCATGTGACTCGATAATAACACTTTTCATTGGTTCATTTCACTTTTGGTTTCCTAATGATGTAATACAAGGTCATGTGATCTAAAATGGACACTTTTCATTGGTTTAGAACTTTTGTTTTTCCCAAATGATGAAAACCCCTCCTTCTTTCATCACTCTGACTTTCATCTTGGTGAGAGAAAGACCCTTTATTGAGACTTTGTGATGGCTTCATTAGTAGCTTCAGCTGGTGCTAGCCCACCACCTCCACCAAATCCAAGAAAGAGAGGACCACCTGCAGAAGTAATTCTGCAAGAAGAGGAAGAACAGGAAGAGGAGGAAGAGGAGGAAGAGCATGAGTTTTTGCCAGAGGAGCCCAGGAGGTACAATCGACAGGAGAATTATATCTGGCAATTCTACAGAATTCCTGAGGGGCAAAAGAAAGTGAATGCTCGTTACGTGTTTTGCCGCATATGCGGTGACAGATTGTCAAGGGGCACTGATAAAAAATATAGTTATGGCAATCATACTATGCATCGGCATATGAGTAGGTGGCACCCAAATAATTATAGTGCTGCCCAGCTACGTGACCAACAACAAAATCCCCTCCAAATGGCAAGAAGATCGGTGGTTCCAGAGGTGTCGGGACCAGAGGCGAGGGAGGTGATTGCAAACATCCAAATGTTGTTTGGGCACGTAAAACAAGTGTGCGTGGAATGTGGCGCTTTCATCTGCTACAGAGAAAGTAGCATCACTTTGATTTTGCGAGCAATTCAAAATCATATTAATGTTTGCACAAGACGCACCAAAAAATAAATTCTTTTTTTTTTTTTGCTCCTGTTGAGCCCTTTATAATGGATCGTTTTTGTTTCCCCCCCCCCCAAAAAAACCAAAAAATTTTTAAAAACGTTCAGAAAATACAAAAAAAGTAAAAAAATGTTCAAAAAATACTAAAAAAAATATAAAACAACAAAAACATAAAAAAAAAAGTTCTTTTCAGAACTAACTCCCCATTATAAAAAAATTGGTAGAATATTTGGAACTCTGCCAACCTGTATTTCTCTTAGTTCGCTCCCGGAGCGCTACCCGGTACGCGTACCGGAAGCTAACCAAAAAAATATTTTTTAAAAAAGAACAGTAACTATAAGGGAAGGAAATACACAGTTATGTTAAAAGAAAGACAGCTCTAGGGAGTAAACTAAGGATACTGTTACCTACAATCCACTGTTGATGATGTCACATATTACATCATTCATGACATGGTCAGTAACATCAACAGCAGTGGATTGTAGGTAACAGTATCGTTAGTTTACTCCCTATAGCTGTCTTTCTTTTAACATAACTGTCTATTTCCTTCCCTTATAGTTACTGTTCTTTTTTAAAAAACATTTTTTTGATCAGTCATAAACAGTGACATTAATAGAAACAGAGAGAGTGAACAAGAGTGAAGAACTATGGTCCTCCTCAGCCACCCTCAGAAAACCAAGGGGGTCAAGATACATCTACCGTGCCCCCTTCTACCTATTCTGAACATTATTTGCCCTCCATCTTGTATCTTGATTCGAACGAAACACAAAATGGTGGACTGCCATAACGCTGCTGGTTTGCGAACCGGGCAACTTCCCAGGAAGCGGTCCCAAAAAAAAAAAAGTTGGGAAAGTAATTCACAGACACTAAGAGTAATAGAGATGGAGTGAGTGAACAAGACTGAGGAACTATGAGAACAGAGGGACTGAGAAAAAGAGTGGAAGGAGTTGAGTAAATAGGTAATAGAGAAAGGAATGAGGAAAGTAGCAAAGGCAGGAAACTGAGGATTAAAGAAGTGAAGCAGTGGATCTAATAGTAGGTGAATGTGATAGAAATGTAACGAAAAGAGTACAACTATTTACCTTGTAATTGCCGTTAAATTAATCACATTTTATTTCTATACTTTCAATCTGTGAAAGAGAGAACCAACATTTGAAAAAAATTAAAATATGTATTTAAAAATTACAAAAGACAAGGGAAAATATTGAAGGACAAATAGTTTTTCAACAACTTTGACACTGACAGAAGCTTCTGCTTCTCCAGGTCCTCTACACAATGCTAAAGATATACATTTTAAACTAACAGTATCTTGATGCAGATGAAGTGAGGCCTATCTTAAAACATGGTGCATCTTTTGCATTGCTCTTGTTTCAGAAAAGTGTCGCTTCAGTATGCCAATAACATGTCTCCTATCCAGAGATTTGTTTGAGGTGAGGCCTACTCAGAGTTCAAGATGAGATTTACACTTGTTGAAGTGTACAGAGGAGATAATATCTGTGAAAGTCTACTAATGAAGTGAGTCATGTCCACTGCACTCTTCAACAAAGTAGAAACCTCCTATGTTTCCCTGGACAGACCTAAACTTGATCTGCACAATGTGATTCGTAATGATAGGAAACTCAGGTGATGTAATTGAAATATGTGCAATTTATTTTGCTCATTTCACAATCACATCACTTGTGTTTCCTTTGCTTAGGTATCTCATTGTGCAGATGTAGTCCAGCATATGAAAGAATACGTAGAAGTGCAGCACTGCATACAATAAATTTAACACTTACAGAAAACTCACCTTCTCCATGCCTCCTACACAGTTCTACATATACATCATAAATGCAAACAGTACAGAATTAATTATACATGTTAAATGGTTTATTTTTGCTGTTCTCAGAATGTATCAAAATTCACTAAAAACAGTGACTTGAAGGTATTCATCATGTAACAGCGGGGAAAAAAAAACACAATCAAAATGATTGTGTTTAAAAAACCCATACAACATCAGAAAATAAAATTCAGAACTCCTTAAAGTTAACTTACTTTCCATGACGTCCAAGGATGTCCTATGAACAGCTTACACTCTTTTGTGCTGTTATTACTTTCAGCCCGCCACTTTCTGAAAGAAAACCTCCATCGTTTTTAAAAACACGTTACATGCAATAAATGACTTCTTGCTCTCTACCACTATTTTCCACAAGGCCAAATCTAGTCAGAGATATTTATAACTCTTGGATTTCTTGTAAGCCAATCCCATCATTTGGCATTTCCGCAACTTTCAGAATTAAAATGTTGAAGATCATTTTCACAATCCTGGAATAGTAATATCTTCCCCTTCTTGGTCAGTCATGTTCTACATTTCCTATGACACTGATACTGCTTAATATGAAGCAGACTTACACTACCTCTATGAGTACTACAATTATTTAATTCTCTACATCACTTTTAATCACAAAGCAATGTAAAACAGTAGACAGCATTGCAGACTTACATTCCCTCTACTCCATGTTTTGATTGGCTGCTTCAATTAGCTTATGAAAAGAAACAGTTTTTCTGAACTCATTTAAAGTGCACATACATCTCCATGATGTCCAATCCTTTGATTAGAAGTTATGTCTCTGAACTACACTTATCCTCAAGGCCAAATTGTGTAGGAGCCATTAGAACTTCTTGAAATTCCACAGATCATATCCCGAGATTATTTTCCTAAAATTTTGGTTTTAAAAACACCAGGTAAGAGTTTTTAAGGTCATACGGCAATTTTTTTTTGAAAATTAAAACAGAATCATTGCAGAATGACCAGCCATTTCTAGACTTTAAATAAGCTGTGTAATGTCCTGATGATATTGAAGGGCCGTCATGATATATAATTGCTGTAGTTACAAAAGTCCTTCCTGATATTGACAACTGCGAAGCTACAAATTTTTTTATTAAAGTTGTCAATTTTGTTCCATCAGGCCTACATCGTTGGAACATTAAAATGACGTACTGGCCATATGTTCGTATAAATAATGTGGACATCATTTCAGATTTACATTGGCTACACTCCATGCTGTGATTAGCAGCTTTTACTAGCTTATTAAAGGAGACTGATTTACTGTCTGGCAAAGTTAAATATATAAATCTTTCTGAGTCTACACTAGTAGTACTTGATACCATACAGTTCTCGCAGTCATGCTGCCATTGATAAGAAAGCCCAAACAGCTGATCTACATCTACACCTTCAGCATGTAATACATCAAGCATATACATTAAAAACTCCTGACAATCTTGCTGAATATTTTGAGAGAATTGTGTTTGCCCTGAACATCTGTCTAACAGGTTTCGAATTTCAGACACACTTTCTATTTTTGTTCTATCTGTGCTACATTTCTCTAACACAGAATTCAACAAACTGCAAAATCTTTGATCAGAATTGACCACAATCTCTTCTTTTACATTTTTTAGAGAAAACAAAACATTAATTACTACATTAGCATAGCAGTTGACACCAGAACTGTTTTCAAACTGAAAACCAACAACATCTTCAACAGAATCCTCTTTGTTTCTGCTTGTAATTTTAGGTTCATTCACTTTTTGTCTTTTTGCTACAACCTCCCCAGTATTGTTCTCATTTCTTCGTTTCCGGCCTACCAGACGTTTCTCAAACAAAGGAAACTGAGGCAAATGTGGCGCATACTCTCTTCTTAACCTATTGTATTCCTTAACACAATCTAGATCTGCACAAATGTTTCTGACATCACACTCAATCAAGTACAATCCCGATAAAGTTCTAACTCGTGACAATGCCACATATGCCATACCCTCCTTGAACACAGAACTGCCAATATTCACCAATGCAGTGTCTACACTTAAACCTTGCGATTTATGAATTGTCACCGCATATGCCAAGCAAACAGGGAACTGCTTACGGCGAACATATAAGTCTTTTACAAGCAAAAATCTAGCAGAACAACGAGCAATTAGCTGTACTTCCTCAATGCCATCAAATTTAATTTTTAAAAATTCAATTCCATCTCTATTTCTGTATTTCACAAAATCAACAACATTACCCATTGATCCATTTACCAGACCTCTTTCAACATGTAAATTCCTTCTTAAAATTATACGGCAGTTCAAGCACACATTCAGAGTCTTTTCAAAACCTGCAGTTTTAGATATAGTCTTCTCTAATGAATCCAATTTTGATTTCAGATTCTCAGACAAAATAATTGTTGATCCCATATGCTCTACTCTATCAATAGCTTCCACTTTCACAATCTCTTGCTTTTCTAAATGCAACATTTTGTTGTTAAATTTGGCACATTCTGCAAGAGTTGGCATCAAACATATTCCAGATTTCTTATCAGTAATTTTCTGAAAAATATTCTCAGGCACAACATCTTGTTCTGGATATAAATTTGACAGTAATCGTGCATGTAAAGCTTCTTTCCCATGCTCGGTCACTTTTCCAATTCTAACATCTTGTAGAATAGTCTTGTAAACTTCATCCTTTGCCTGACGCATATTTTCATGCAGTTCAGCATAATTGAAGTTTAACCATATATTGACGTTGCCAATGCTGCCTAGGCACTTCCTGGTATCTTCATGCGTGAGCATTTTGAACACAGGTTGCCCTTTCACTGGTGTCAGCTGCAGAAGATCTCCGAAAACAATGATGTGTTTGCCACCAAATAACACATCATACTCTGTTTTGAGAACTTCTTGCATCCTCAAATGCACAAAGGCAAGCATGACATTGGAAACCATGCTTACTTCGTCAATGATAAGAAGTTTCATTTTCCTCAAGATTCTTGAAACTTCAAAACAAGCATCTCCAGATAGCTTGTGATATTCTAATTTGTTGTCATGCTCCACTGGCAGCATCAGTAAACGATGTAAAGTAATCCCTTTAATATTATGTGCTGCCAGTCCAGTTGGAGCAGTGACAACACAAGACAGCGATGACTCTGTCCTTTCCTGCAAATAGCATGAAATTGCTTTAATGAGGAAACTTTTTCCAGTTCCCGCTTCTCCACTCACGTACAGTCGGACAGGCTTCAATGACGTACATGAGCACTCTTTCTTATCATGACTTAATCCATGATCAATTTGCATGGTAACTTCGTCATATATTTTCCTCTGCTCAACGTTGAGTTGCCTTTCCAACTCTTCTAAGTTAACCGCATCCTCTTGAGCATGTGCCATGGCTCTTTCCACCTCATTCATAGCAGTGGCAGCTTCATTTTCAATAAGAGGTCCTCCTAGTGGATCCTGACTCAATGAAGCAGAACTCTGACTGTCCTGAGAACTGTCTCTGGCAATCTCGGCTGCAATCGTTGCTTCCTGCTCAATTTCCGCATTCAACATTTCTACATATTTGGGAAAAGCAGGACATTCTATGGTCTCCTTGGCGGCATTGAAAGAGTCTTCATAACAGAGGAAATCTCCAAGCAGTTCCTCTTCTGCACGCCAAGGCTTGAAAAGTTGCAAAAGTGCTAAATAGAAAAACTCCTTTTTTTCAGGAGATTCGCCACTCAATTTTCGATGGTTTATCAAGTGGCATTTTCTTTGCTTCACCAGACATCCCTCACTTCCTATTACAGCATACACTCCTTTCTCAGTATCTTCTTTGATGTTCCTCTTGAACATGTAATTTTGCAGAACCTCATACAGACAAACATTCTCTAGGTGACTGCTTCGATTTGGATAATATGTATCCAACATGTTTGTCTTCAAAATGTCGGTACTGTTTGGCTCCTTTTCCGCCAAATACTCAATTTCCCGCACAGGTTTGAGAACTCGATTACGCGTTGCAGCAAGACCAAGACTCGCCCAAACGATACTCCTGGACTTGGCATAGAGACTTGCTGAAGACAACCGGTCAGAACATTCGTACGCTCCGATTTCTCGATGCGACAACATCTTCAGACTGAAACTGTACAACTTCTTGCTGAGGCTCTTTTCATGGGAAATGTCCTCCCACATATCCTTCAATTCTGTCTTCTCTTTTTTGGTGATGTAAGACGTCACATACCGAGCCACAGCCATACAGTTATCAGCCACAAACTGTATATCCATGTTAGCATTCCACATGGACAAAATCACCGGGTTGTAGTCGTTGATGTACTTGGACTCTTCGTTCCTCTTCAAATTGTAAGTGTTTTTAGGTGATTTCTTCATCACATTATGTCGCAGCGAAGACATCAAACTGTTTACTCTTCCTTTAGAAATCACCGGTCGTGGAAAGCCGAAACGACATTTGGTGTAGAACTTGTCTTTCTTTCGGAATTTACGACGGCAGTACTTTCCACATCGATGGCTTTGGAAACGCAGAACTTTTTCTCTTAGGCTTTTCTTCTCCTTTGCGTTTGGAACAGCACACGTAGAATACTGTTGGATGAAACTCATCACTGAGTCTTCTGGATCCGTTCCAAATTTAGGTGCATCCTTGATCCACAGCAACATATGTATATGAGGAGCACCTCTTGCTTGGTACTCCTTTCTCCAGAAGAAATCCAACACCTCTCCAAGAGGTGGATTCTTCTTATTCATGATGAAAGACATCATAGCTTCAAATCTATGATTGAAGTACCTACATACATTGACTGGATCCAAAGAGCACAGTTCTCCGGGTGTCTTGAATTCGATGTTTTCTACGTTAGCATTTGCCTCTCGTAGAAATTCAAGTAAGTCTTCCCAGCCATACTCGGCACAGCTCAGAGTGAGGAACCATGTGGGAGTACCTAAGTTCCTCAGCATACATTTTAAATCACCATGACGACGGTACCAGTACTCATTAGTACCACGCTGACACGCCATGAGATTAATCAGGTGAGAATCCAAAATACTATCTTGGACATTCACTTTATCCATAAAATCACTTGCCGAGATGTTTTGCATGTGTATACCACTTTTCAAGATGTGGTTCACTGCATATGACAGTCCAGACAGATCGCTTTCAAACAGGAGATGAAACAAATAAGGAATGCATTGTCGAAACCTAGCATCTCCTGCATACAATCGCAAAGTCCGGTATTCAGAAGCAGGAATTTGATGAGGTCGCTCATCATATCTTCCTCCCTGACCTGTTGGAAAAAGCTGTGGGAAACACCGAGCTTCCAAACTTTCCTCCCAAACACTAATGGGACTCCCTTTGGCTTGTTTCATTTGAAACAACTCAATAGCATTCCCCATGACTTCCTTTGAATGCAAAGGATGAACACTATAATGTTCATATATTTCCTCACTAGTAGAGGGTTCTACTTTCTCAATTTGACCAGCACACAAATCGCTATCCTCTTCCTCACTTACTTCCTCTTCTGCAACATATACATTCTTATAGTATTTGTTATTTTTTTTCAAATACAATGTTGCCTTTTTAACTTTCCTAACATCTACTAAATCTTGCCATATTTTCTTATTCTTTGTCGGAACCCCATTAACTAAGATAACCAGAGGTTCCTCTTCCACTTTTTCTACTCCAATTGTGTTAATGTTTTTCTTCAAATCTAGAGGCAAATAAACAACTCTTCCCTTTAATCCTCTCTGTAAATCTGATGGAGGCAATTTCCCTGTCTTTGGCTCCATTCTTACAATAGCCTGAAAGGGATGGATACTTTGAATCAAAATAGATTCATAAGTATTTAAATCCTTCAATTCAGAAGGAATCTCAACCAATTCCAGATTATTATGAACTGCTCTAGCAGGCATCTGGTTTTGTTTTAATTTGTTACAACAATAAGTACACACACGTTGATCCAATCCCAAATCAAAACAATTTTCTACCATCAAGTATGTTGCAAAATCCTTCCATTCACTATTATTTTCCCTTTCACTTTTTGCATATAAATCCACTAACTTAGTCTGATTCTTATAATAAGTGCGTCGACAACACACACAAGTGAAATTAGGCCTCTCACTTGATTTCATGTCAAACGTCGCAATTTCCCTCTGGAAATTATCTGTACTGGAAACATGTACAGTATCTTCCAAATGACCCTCTATTTCTTGCTCAATTTCAACATTCTCCTCTTTACTTCCAAAGTAACAAAACTCAATTTCTTCACATATATTCCTCACATCTATTTCAGAACCATGCAAAAGAGCAGCGCATAATTGTTTCAGCATAATTGCTGGACTCTTAGCATAATACAACAGTCTAACTAACTTCCTCACTTTGTTATGATGCACTGCTAGCATCCTGAAATGATGAAAAACACTCTGGCATACTCTCCTGGAAAGACAAGCCAGTGAATGACCATGCAAACCTGTCACTTCTCTCACTCTGCAAGGATCTAATTCTTGCAACAACCTCATTTTCTGCTTCAAACTTTTCTTGTTAAATGACCGTACAAAATCACAAAGCAAATTGATGGAATCCTGTCGCACACTGCAAATACTACTACACTTCCAGGTGTACACAGGACCCTTAGCACGTCTTCCTAAAACCTCATTACCTAACAACTCTTCTGCCTCTGTTGTCACAAGTTTTTCTTTTTCAACTGGACAACCATCTTTCACTTCATAAGCACGACCACTGATGTCAACTGCATGCACCAAATCATTATCCTGGAAATAACTCTCTTCATTAAAAAATGCCTCACAGCTTGAACTATGTATCCATTCTCCAGAAAAAACTTCACAAAAATTACTACGATTAACTATTCTCTTCCATCTACTATTTCTTTTGAAATCAAAAATTGCCTTGTTTAGCTTCCTAATTCTATTGATTATCAAAATAAATAACTTACGTTTAATTTCAAAAGCCTGATCAATAACTTTCTCAACTTTTTTTTTTCTCCTATAAAAAACTAATTTCTGTTGACCTTTCTTAATATTTTTTAACAAATTGCCAATTATCCTGTTACGGAACATTCGTTTACGAATCTCCGTAAACTGTTGTTTCCTTCTACTATCATGCACAGATTTATCTCTTGCTCTAGCAGTAACATTTTCATTTGTCCTTTTCTTTCCATTTGATTTACTTGTGTTGTTATGGATTGAAACATTTTCTGTACTAATATTTTTTTTATTAGAAATATTTTTTATGAAATATTTAGAGCTCTTACCCGGTGCTTTCTTCATCGCTTGAGAAATCTTTTTGTTAGAGGACTGCTGCATTTTTTTTTTCTCCTGCTGTCTTTGACGTTTTGCAGCCTTCATCTCTCTTATTTTTGTAGGCATAGTTGAATCTGAGGAAAAATATAATAAAAATGTTATTAAACATTATTATCAAACAGTAAATCAGTAATAGTGATCAAAAACATAACACACTACTTGACATTTTAAATAGAAGATTTTTTAGTCCTTGCAAATTTACAATACAGAAATAGCAGAAAAGAAATGAGATTTATATTTATGTTACCTATGCTATTTTATATGTGAATCTGATCTAATTTTATGAGCATATTTTAATATTTTATTGAAGACACTACACATAACCTGTTTTTGAAGGTGTCTTTATTTTTAAATTAAACGGTTTACCTTTTTACTTTTTATTGATTATAAATTTTAAAAATAAATGTTTATAATTCCAAAGGCTCAAGCAGGTCAGCTTCCCATCCTATATCATATAATTCGGACAAATCTGCATCCTCATCACGCTCTTCTTCATCCTCAGGATTTAAATCATCCAATGGATCAACATCCACTGATGTTTCAATTACAAGTTCAATGATGAGGTCAAAATCAACTGATTGCAGATTGTCGCTCATGTTGAGGTTGTCTTTATCTTTAAAGAAAGACAACAACAATGAGATGTTGCAGAGTAAGAGACAAATCTCACAGATTATAATAGTAAAATTATTTAACAAGAGTAACATTTTGCAGCTATTATTTAGCCATGTCCAGCGATGCTGAGCAGGTGAAGCCTATGTCTAATTTTTCACTGAACAGGACTCATCTGTTCTTAACCTTGGATAAGCCTCAACGACTCTGTGTCCCCTGCACATACTCAAATGTTAAAGTGCAGATTTATATTAAATGGCACATCCCCAGGCATGCACCAGTTAATGTGCACCACTGCTTTACCACCCATGGTGTGCCGCATTTACAATCAGATAGGAGAAAGCTGCTTCAAAACCCTGCGCCTGCTTGAAGCTGGCATAGGTCTTGACGCAGCATTGTATAGATGGGGCACCCCTGATCCTTGCTGGAGCTGCATCGCACTTACGATACAACTCCAGCAATGCGCCACCTTTACAGCACAGATGCGTCACGCATCTGTGCCTTTTTTGCCCCATGCTGCGCCGCATTGTAAATGCAGCACACCATGGGTGGCGGAACAGTGGCGCAGGATGACTGTCACATCCCTGGGGATGCGCCACTCATCATAAATCTATCCCTAAGCTTCTTATCTTGTTACAGATGAACTGCCATATGTATCATCAAAATATTTTACATATTATAAATAGCAAATTTTAAGGAATAAATAGCGATTCTTTACTATTCCTAATTTGCAATGAGCAAATTGCTAATTGCAAATTACCCATTCATTTCCATAGGCTAGGAGGCTCATAGGAATTAATGTTGCAAGTTGTGATTAGCAATTAGCTCATCACAAAATAGGATTTTTTTCAAGCGTGCAGGGGTATCTCAAGAACACCCTGCTGCACCCCTGAAAAAGAAATTTGGGAGCACATGGCACACCTACATGCCCTAATGGCATGTATGGGCGTCATATGGGACCTTTTTTTTTTTTTTAAAAAAATGCTTTTTGAAAAGAATTCGCAAATTACCACAAACTACAAGTTGGTGGTAGTTTCCAAATCCTTAATATCATTTTTTACATATTTTTTTTTGATACATTGCATTTAAGGAATCACAAATTTTGAATTATTGACATTTTAAGTAATTTCCACATGTGCACTGTTTTCTAAATATAATTTGAAAATCGTTTTTGGGGAAAAGTAATGGTTTGCAAATTTATGACAAGGACATAATGGTGTATGCTTCTCTATAAGGCATTTCAGTATCTCTAATGTCATTTTTCCCATATTACATTATAAGACCTTTCCCCATGAAGCACATTCCTTGTAAATATGCTCCCACCAGTGCATTGCAAATTTAGATTTTGACTGTTTCAGACACATAGCCATGTTGAAAGTGACCCAAAAAAATTGCAAACGTTTTAAAAAAAAACATTCATGTGTCTTAATGACATTTTAAGTCATTTCCCCATGGACAATGTTTTCTAAGTGGCACAAAAGAGGTATACACCTATCATAAATCTGTCCCTAGAATTATAAATGATTAAATCAGGATGACAATAAGATGTGGCCTATCCAGAGGTTTGTTTAAGGTGAGGCCTACTCAGGATTGCAGATTAAAGTTATGCTTGATGAAGAATACAGAGGAGATAATTTATTGTAAAGGCCTACCAATGAAGTAAGTGATTTCTACTTCATTGCACCAGTCATCATAAATGTATCCATAAGCTTCTTATCTTGTTAGACATCAACCGCCATATGTATCATATAACTATTTTGCATTTCCAAAAAAGCGAATTTTAAGGAATAAATAGCGATTCTTTACCATTCCAAATTTGCGATGAGAAAATTGCTAATTGCAAATTACCCATTCATTTCCATGGGCTAGGAGGCTCATATAAATGAAGGTGCAATTTGCGATTAACAATTTGCTCATCACAAATTAGGAATTTATTCCAAAAGTGCAGGGGTGTCTCAAGAACACCCTGCTGCAACCCTGAAAAAGAAATTTGGGGGCATATGGCGAACATAAATTTTAACAACATTCCTTTACCTCAAAAACGATTTTCAAATCATAACTTCAAAACACTACACATGGGAAAATTACTTAAATTGTCCTTAAGACACATAAAAGCGTATTTTGATTGGCTTTCCTGCATGGTAGGGTCACTTTTAACATGGCTATGTAACATAAACATTCAAAATCAAAATTTTCAATGTACAGGTGGGAGCATATTTACAAGCAATTTGCGCCACAAAGAAAGGTCTGACATTAAAATGGGAAAAATAACATCAGGGACAGTCAATTGCCTTATAAAGAACCATACACCATTATGTCCTTCTCATGAATTTAAAAACAATTCCTTTTTCCCAAAAACGATTTTCAGATCATAATTTAAAAAAACTGCACATGAGAAAATGACTTAAAATGTCATTGAAACACATGAAAGCGTTTTTTTATTGGCTTTCCTGCATGGTTGGTTCACTTTTATCATGGCTATGTAACACAAACATTGATAATTAAAATTTTCATGCACATGTAAGAGCATATTTACAAGCAATTTGCGCCACAGAGAAAGGTCTTACACTAAAATGAGAAAAATAACATCAAGGACAGTCAATTGCCTTATAAATAACCATACACCATTATATCCTTGTCATGAATTTAAAAACAATTCCTTTTCCACAAAAACGATTTTCAAATCATAATTTCTAAACACTGCACATCAGAAAATGACTTAAAATGTCATTAAAACACATGAAAGCATTTTTTGATTGGCTTTCCAGCATGGTTGCGTCACTTTTAACATGGCTATATAACAAAAACATTCAAAATCAAAAATTTCCATGCACATGTGAGAGCATATTTACTAGCAAATTGCGCCACATAAATCATAATTTTCTCCTTAAAGCACACTATTCTCTATCTAAAGTAAAGAAATATTTTCTCACCTTAGCAAATACTTTGAGTTTGAAAACAGTCTAAGAAACACACCAATTTGTCTTCAGCAGAGCAAAAGGTATGCACTCCAGAGTCTGCAGCTATCAAAAGCACAGAAATGGTGTAATTCTTCACACATATTTCTCATGTCACCCAATCAAAACTCTTCCCTCACTTTTTTTCAAATGAAAACCCTTCCCCCTCTGCCCTTTCTGCCTATTTTCCATAGCAACCACCTCTTGGAGAAACTCTGGTGTTTGCAAATTCACACAACAATGTTGCAATTGAACTCTGAACTCTCAGTGCACCTGCATATCCAGTGCTTTCTTTCATTTAATGATTTTTTATTGACCACTCAAAATACATCTTTCAAACAACACATCTGTACACCCTAACTTTCTGTTTTCATCAATTAAAATCCACCAATCACTGTTACTACTTCATGAACACAGAAACTCCACAGTTTTTTTCATTTCAAACTCACATTTTTTCAACTGCCATTTCATTGCCACACTTCATCTGACTGCAGGAGAACCTTCTCTCACCATGTTTTCTGTCTGGATTGTTGGTCATAGTTATATTCACTGGGCTCAAAGGTACGTTGAAAGCAGGAATTTACCTAACCTCAATTTACAAGATGTGGAAATTAAGTGGTTTGGCCACAGAGGATTAAAATGTCACCAATTGATACCATTGGTGAAAACCTTTATGCATTTGCCAAAACCTGACCTGTTAATTGTGCACTGTGGAGGTAATGACTTGGGCACTTTGACTGGTGTAGGTCTGGAAATGCTTTTAAAGGACACCTTTGAGCAATTGATGGCACTTTTTCCTCAGACTGCCTTGGTATATTCAAATATATGCCAAAGACAGAAATGGAGGTGGTCAAACCAATTTTGTCCACAAATTGAGAAGTCGAGGAAGCATGTAAACAAATCTGTTTCAGCTTACATGAGAGACCATGGAATGGGCTCCCTGTACAACAATAACTTGCGTTACTACATGCAAGATATCTACAGAGCAGATGGAGTTCACTTCTCAGATGAGGGCAACAGAGTTTTCACTCTGAATTTAAAAATGTGCATTGGTACCTTCTTATAAGTACCAAAATGTACTATAAACCCAAAAGCTCTTCTCAGAGCTACCCTACATCTAATTACTCACAATTATTATTTTACTCTAACTTTTTTCACTAATTTTCAACAAAGTACACTCCCTGGTGCGCTACCCGGTACGCGTACCGGGAGCTAACCTCGCGAAATTTTTAAAAAAAATGTTTTTTTTTTCGCACATATGGGCCTCCTCAGCCACCCTCACAAAACCTAGGGGGTCAAGATAAGTCTACCGTGCCCCCTTCTACCCATTCTGAACATTATTTGCCCTCCATCTTGTATCATAATTCGACCGAAACACAAAATGGTGGACTCCCGTTACGCTTAAGGTTCGCGTACCAGGGCGCTCACCGGTTCGCGTACCGGGTCGCTTCCTGGGAAGCGCACCATCAAAAAAGGTGGGAAAGTAGTTCACAGAAAAGCCACTGGAGACAATTTCACCAAATATAGAATAGCTCATACTACATACCAATCCCTACCATTTTCACAAATTTGATTGGAATTCCATTTAGCCATTTAGCCTGTAGTCCTCTCTAAATACCGTGAGGTAAATTACTTCACAAAACACATCTGAAGTGTTGGAATTGACAACCAATTAAAATGTTACTTTCATTTTCTACTTTTTTTACCTGACATTTGATTGGTTATGTACCCGAATATATATAAAGGAAGAGAAGGAAACACAGCCATTTTGACTACTACTTCCTGGTGTACATTTCATTTGGATTTTCATTAATAACTTCAACTTCTTTTTAAAGGTAAGTTGTTATTTTTAAAACTGAAGTATATTGTGCACTTTAAGTTAATATGGCAAACTTTTTCTGTTAGTTATATACTATCCCTCTGTAGTACTTATAAATTTAGATACACTTTTTTATATTCCTACTTCCACTCTGATACTATACACTGCCCAAAGATAAATTCTCTGATAAAAACTGCCTATCTAAAATTAATCCCAACAGTGCCCTACCTCTACTAATATATATTTTTTTTATGCAAATTTCAGGAAAAATGGAAAGTGAACAAAACATTTCATTTGAAATTGTCCTTCCAGAGTCCAACACAGAAATCATTGATCCAAATGAGATTGAATTTATGGATGAAACATGGGACCAAGAACTACTGCAATGTGTGCAAGCAGTAGATAACCTCCTTGCAAATGAGGACATTTTACAACCTCAGAGACTACAATCTATATTCCATGATTATGAAATTTCTGACAATGAAATGTTAGAAAGTTTAATAAATTATGAAACACAATAAAAAAAGTTTAAAAAAAAAAAAAATAATCAACAAAACCAACAATCAATTAACATACAGCATTTGAAAAGTCTATCATTCATTTTTTATTGTGATACGCTCCCCAGTACGCTTCCCGGTTCGCGTACCGGGCGCTAACCACGAAAAAAAACAAAAAAAAATTTTTTTTTTTTTGCTTAGCGGGGCCCCTTTAAAGCCTCCACATCAAACCTAGGGGGTCAGGGAGTATCTACTATGCCCCCTTAAGGTCATTTGCCCCTTCGCTTTTGACCTCCTCTTGTCTCTCGATCCTACCGAGAGACAAGATGGCGGCCGCTCCGGACTGTTTAGAATGTTGACAGACACCGGAGAGCCAATCAACTTCGCTACGCGAAGTTCCGTTACGCGTCAAGTACGCGTACCGGGGCGCTGCCTGGTCCGCGCTTACAGATATATATCTTTTTTTGAACGTTATTTTCTCAAAATCCACTGCAGCACATATATTGAGACCTACAAAAGGCACATCGGGCTACCAGTCCCTACAATTTTGCCAAGTTTCGTGCAAATCCATTCAGCCGTTCGGGCTAAAAGTGAGGCTAACCGCCCTATGGAAAACTCAATGTTAAAAACACGTTTTGGGACCCCCCTTTTTTCTCGGCCCCCCCTGGACCAACTCCCCCCAAATTTCCAGTGGCTGCTCAGAAACAAAATGTTCCATTTTCCAGAAAATTTCAGCCAATTCCGTCCACAAACGCCAAAGTTATTAGACATAGAATTTATTTATATATATACCTACTGGCGACCGCCAGTAGGTAATATATATATATATATTTATACATATAAATATATATATATATTCACTGAAAAAACCATAGGTTATAGACCATATATAGTTAGGAATTAGCATTTAAAAAACCTTTTTTTACTCACACAAAACCATTGAAATTCCATATATAGTTAGTTGTACTAACTATATATCGCGCACCCGCAATCCATTGCTGATCATGTCACATATTACATCATTCATGACATGGTCAGTGACATCACTGATGACATCACTGATGACATCTCAAATGACATCACTGATGACATCACTGATGACAACATCCAGTGACTGTATGTTTCTGTAAAGTTAAAATATGTCTTACATATTGAAGAATGAGTGGATGTATAAGTGTCTGGATGAAGGATTTAGTAGGTGCATGACTGACTGTATGAGTGAGTGATTAAATGTGTCTCACTGAGTGCATGTGTTAGTGACTAAACTGTCTTAATTTGTGCATCATTATGTATGTTGTTCTGTAAACTGCTGCATGTGTTGATCAGTAGCTATATGAGGAACTATATGGGTTATTGATTGGTTGCCCAAGTATTTGTATGGGAGACTGAGTGTGTGTGTGGGTGGCTGGGAGGTGTATGGCTCTGTGCATAGATGTGTGAGCAGTTGATTCACTAGATGTATGGGTTCAAAAGTGCATGTGGAAACAGCTGTATGGGCGGTTGACTGTGTGCATGAGTGTATTGGTGAGTGAATGGATATCTCAGTGCTACATGTCAAAGTAAGTACATATGTAAAATACAATACATGTGAGAGTTGACATATATAAATAACTGTGCAAAAGAGCCAGTAAATGTGTGAGTGGCTGTATGGATCATTGTGAACTTGTATCAGGGATGGTATAAGAGAGTAAATATGTGTTACTATATGTTTGAATAAGTAAGGTGTGTATAACTGTATAGTTGAGGAAATGGAGGTGTGATTGATTCTTTGCATGACTGACTAGGTGTGCGAGTAACTCCATGGATGAGTGACAGTCTGTGAGTGTCTGTTTGCACTGAGTGTATCTAAGGTTATATTAGAGTCTGAAGAGGTTCATCGTATTATCACATGAATGATGTCATCAGTGATGTGATCAGTAATGTCAAATGAGATGTCATCAGTGATGTCATCAGTGATGTCATTTGAGATGTCATCAGTGATGTCATCAGTGATGTCATCAGTGATGTCATCAGTGATGTCATTTGAGATGTCATCAGTGATGTCATCAGTGATGTCTTTTGAGATGTGATCAGTGATGTCATCAGTGATGTCATCGGTGATGTCATTTGAGATGTCATCAATGATGTCATCAGTGATGTCATCAGAGATATCATCAATGATGTCATTTGAGATGTCATCAGTGTTGTCATCAGTCATGTCATTTGAGATGTCATCAGTGATGTCATCAGTGATGTCATTTGAGATGTCATCAGTGATGTCATCAGTGATGTCACTGACCATGTCATGAATGATGTAATATGTGACATGATCAGCAGTGGATTGCGGGTGCGCGATATATAGTTAGTACAACTAACTATATATGGAATTTCAATGGTTTTGTGTGAGTAAAAAAGGTTTTTTAAATGCTAATTCCTAACTATATATGGTCTATAACCTATGGTTTTTTCAGTGAATTTCAATGGTTTTTTAATAGCAAATAACAAAAGCTTTAAAATGTATTTTTCTTTAAATCAAAAAATATATTTTACATGTTTTTAATACTTTTTTTTTAAATTATATTTTTTGTTTCGCTCCCGGTACGCGAACCGGTTAGCTTTCCGTTAGCGCAATTTGGTGCCGCGACCCGGTCCGCGAACCGGTAAACGTTCCGTTTCCGCAACTGCTGCGTTAGAAAACAACATCGTGACGCGTCGCGTCAGCGTGACGTATCGCGTTGTCGCGTAATACGTCATATGACGCGCCAAGGTAGCGTACCCGGAAGCGAACTGGTACGCGAACCGAGGCGCGAAGCGCAGCTTCCCGGAAGCGATCCGGGACGCGGCCCAAAGCGCGTAACGTAAACACAGCAGGTCATGTGACTTGGTAATAACACTTTTCATTGGTTCATTTCACTTTTGGTTTCCTAATGATGTAAAACTAGGTCATGTGATCTAAAATTAACACTTTTCATTGGTTTAGAACTATTGTTTTCCCCAAATGATGAAAACCCCTCCTTCTTTCCTCACTCTGACTTTCATCTTTGTGAGAGAAAGACCCTTTGTTACCAGTGAGCAATGGCTTAATTAGTAGCTTCAGCTGGTGCTTCCCCACCACCTCCACCACATCCAAGGAAGAGAGGACCACCTGCTGAAGTTATAATTCAGCAAGAAGAGGAAGAAGAGGAAGAGGAGGAAGAGCAGGAAGAGAGGCATTTTTTGCCTGAGGAGCCCAGGAGGTCTCACCTGAAAGAAAACTTTATTTGGCAATTTTTTAAATTTCCCCGAGGCCAGAAAAAAGTCAATGCAAGGTACGTAACTTGCCTTATATGTCAAGATAGACTGTCCAGAGGGACCGAGAAGAAATACAGTTACGGAAACTACACAATGCATCGCCATATGAGTAGGTGGCATCCTAACAATTACAGTGCTGCACAGTTACGTAACGAGCAAGATAATCCCCCTTCTATGGCCAGAAGATCTGTTGTACCGGAAGTGACGGGACCAGAGGGGAGGGAGATGGTCCCAAACATACAAATGAGATTCGGGGAAGTAAAACAAGTCTGCGTACTTTGTAATCAGTTCATTTGCTACAGAGAAAGTAGCATCACGTTAATCAACAGAGCTATCGATAATCATGTTTGTCCGAAACGCCCCAGACAATAAATTCTTTTTTTTTTTTGCTCCTGTTGAGCCCTTTGCAATGAATCGTTTTCGTTTCCCCCCCCAAAAAAACCCCAAAAAATATAAAACCGTTCAGAAAAATTTAAAAAAAGTAAAGAAATGTTCAGAAAAATAATTAAAAAAATATAAAACAACAAAAACAATAAAAAAAAGTTCTTTTCAGAACTACCTCCCCGTTATGAAAAAATTGGTAGAATATTTGGAACTCTGCCAACCTCTATTTCTCTTGGTTCGCTTCCCGGTTCGCTCGCCGGTACGCGAACCGGGAGCGAACCAAATTTTTTTTTTTAAAAAAAAGAACAGTAAGTATAAGGGAAGGAAACAGACAGTTATGTTAAAAGAAAGACAGCTATAGGGGAGTAAACTAGAGATACTGTTACCCGCAATCCACTGCTGATGATGTCACATATTACATCATTCATGACATGGTCAGTGACATCATCAGCAGAGGATTGCGGGTAACAGTATCCCTAGTTTACTCCCTATAGCTGTCTTTCTTTTAACATAACTGTCTGTTTCCTTCCCTTATACTTACTGTTCTTTTAAAAAAAAAAAATTTTGATCAGTCAGAAACAGTGACAGTAATAGAGACAGAGTGAGTGACCAAGAGTAAAGAAGTATGAGAAGAGAGGGACTAAGAAAAATAGTGGAAGGAGTAGAGTAATTAAGTAATAGAGAAAGGAATGAGGGAAGTAGCAAAGGCAGGAAAGTGATGGTTAAAGAAATGAAGCAGTGGAACTAATAGAAGTTAAATGTGATAGAAATATAACGAAAAGAGTACAAAACATTTACCTTGTAATTGTCGTTAAGTTAGTCATTTGTTATTTTTATACTTTCAATCTGTGAAAGAGAGAACAAACATTTGAAAAATATTAAAACATGTTTTTAATAAATTAGAAAAGACAAGGGAAAAGATTGAAGGACAAACAGTTTTTCAACAACTTTGACACTTACAGAAGCCTCTGCTTCTCCATGCCCCTACACAGTCCTAAAAATATACATTTTAAACTAACAGTATCTTGATGCAGATGAAGTGAGTCCTATCTTGCAACATGGTGCATCTTTTGCATCACTGCTGCATCGGTCTCATGTGGCATTGTTTTTTTACAGCATGACACATCTGCCTAGATGCATCATTTTGTAATTTTGTCGCCTCATAGCAAATCTTTTCAACCGCCACTGCGTCACAAAAGTGACGCACAGTGGCGCAAAAGAGGCATACACCTATCATAAATCTGTCCCTAACATGTTAAATGATTGATTCAGGATGACGATAAGGTGTGGCCTATCCAGAGGTTTGTTTAAGGTGAGGCCTACTCAGGGTTGCAGATCAAATTTACACTTGTTGAAGAATACAGAGGAGATAATACATGTGAAGGCCTACTAATGAAGTAAGTCATTTCCACTTCACTCTTGAACAAAGGCCAGACCTCTTCTGTGTCCGTGGACAGACCTAAAGTTCATCTGCACAATGTCATTCGTAAACTTAGGAAACACAGGTGATGTAATTGAAAAATGTGGAGTTTATTTTCCTCATTTCACAATCACATCACCTGTGTTGCCTTTGCTTAGGTATCTCATAGTGCAGATGGAGTCTAGCATATCAAACAGTACACAGAAGTTGAGCAGTGTATACAACAATTTTGACACTTACAAAAGCTTCAGCTTCTGCATGCCCCCTACACAGTGCTAATTATATACATTTCAAACTGATGGTATCTTGCTGGAGATGAACTGAAACCTATCTTGCAACATGGTGCATCTTTTACACAAAAGTGACCCACAGCGGAGCAAAAGAGGCGCACGGCCATCATAAATCTGACCCTAACATTTTAAATCATTGTTTCAAGATGCCGATAAGGTGTAACCTATCCACAGATTTGTTTCAGGTAAGTCCTACTCAGAGTTGCAGATGCAATTTAGGTTTGTTGAAGAATACAGAGGAGATAATACATGTGCAGGCCTACCAACCAAGTGTGTCATGTCCACTGCACTCTTGAACAAATGTCAGACCTCCTCTGTCTCCAGGAACAGGCCTAAACCTCATCTACACAATGTGATGTGTAATGTTAGGAAACACAGGTAATATAATTGAAAAACGTGCAATTTTTTTTGCTCATTCCACAATCATATCACCTGTGTTTCCTTTGCTTAGGTATCTCATTGTGGAAATGTAGTCTATCATATGAAAGACTACGTAGAATATGAGCACTGTATGCAACAACTTTGACACTTACAGAAGCCTCACCTTCTCCATGCCTCCTACACAGTTCTACATGTACATCATAAATGCAAACAGTACAGAATTAATTATACATGTTAAATGGTTTATTTTTGCTGTTCTCAGAATGTATCAAATTTCACTAAAACAGTGACTTGAAGGTATTCATCATATAACAGCGGGGAAAAAAAAACACAATCAAAATGATTGTGTTTAAAAAACCCATACACCATAACAAATCAGAATTCAGAACTCCTTAAAGTTAACTTACTTTCCATGACGTCGAAGGATGTCCTATGAACAGCTTACACTCTGTTGTGCTGTTATTACTTTCAGCCCGCCACTTTCTGAAAGAAAACCTCCATCGTTTTGAAAAATATGTTACATACAATAAATGACTTCTCGCTCTCTACCACACGTTTCCACAAGGCCAAATCATGTCAGAGCCATTTATAACTCTTGGAATTCTTGTAAGCCAATCCCGTCATGTTGTATTTCCGCAACTTTCAGAATTAAAATGTTGAAGATCATTTTCACAATCCTGGATTACTAATATCTTACCCTTCTTGCTCACTCATGTTCTACATTTCCTATGACACTGATACTGCTTACTATGAAGCAGACTTACACTACCTGTATGACTACTACAATTATTTAATTCTCTACATCACTTTTAATCACAAAGCAATATAAAACAGTAGACAGCATTGCAGACTTACATTCCCTCTACTCCATGTTTTGATTGGCTGCTTGAATTAGCTTATAAAAAGAAATAGTTTTTCTGAACTCATTCAAAGTGCACTTATTTTTCCATGACGTCCAGTGTTATGGTAAGAAGTTATGTCTCTGTACTACACTTATCCTCAAGGCCAAATCGTGTAGGAGCCATTAGAACTTCTTGAAATTCCTCAGAGCACATCCCGAGATTCTTTCCCTAAAATTTTGGTTTTAAAAACACCAAGTAAGAATTTTTAAGGTCATACGGCAATTTTTTTTTGAAAATTAAAACAGAATCGTTGCAGAATGACCAGCCATTTCTAGACTTTAAATAAGCTGTGTAATGTCCTGATGTTATTGAAGGACCGTCATGATATATAATTGCTACAGTTACAAAAGTCCTTCCTGATATTGACAACTGTGAAGCCACAACATTTTTAATTAGAGTTGTCAATTTTGTTCCATCAGACCTACATCGTTGGAACATTAAAATGACATACTGGCCATATGTTCGTATAAATAAGGTTGACATCATTTCAGATTTACATTGGCTACATTCCATGTTGTGATCAGCTGCTTTTACTAGCTTATTAAAGGAGACTGATTTACTGTCTGGCAAAGTTAAATATATAAATCTTTCTGAGTCTACACTAGTAGTACTTGATACCCTACAGTTCTCGCAGTCATGCTGCCATTGATAAGAAAGCCCAAACAGGTGATCTACATCTACACCTTCAGCATGCAATACATCAAGCATATACATTAAAAACTCCTGACAATCTTGCTGAATATTTTGAGAGAATTGTGTTTGGCCTGAACATCTGTCTAACAGATTTCGAATTTCAGACACACTTTCTATTTTTGTTCTATCAGTGCTACATTTCTCTAACACAGAATTTAACAAACTGCATAATCTTTGATCAGAATTGACCACAATCTCTTCTTTTACATTTTCTAGAGAAAACAAAACATTAACCGGCCTGGACAATCGGACACAGAGGAAAAGGAGTGTCAGAGGGTGCGGTAGTGAATAGGGCGAAAGGGAGGTGTCGGGCGGGCACAGGGTGTGATTCTCAGGGAAGAGCAGCGCAGATGGGGGAGGTTTATTACCCATGCATAAGACAGAGAGCGGGGGTGACCACTGCCTGGGGGAGATGCTTGCGAGGGTGGGGAGCCATGCTAAGGATCGACAGCGTGCACAGAGTGGGTCTGGTCAAGGCATCTAAAATGGCTGCCGTGCACGACAAAAGTGTGGCATTTGAAAAAAAGACAAGATGGCGCAGACAATGTTTTTCAACACTTCCTGATTTCCTTCGAATCGAACGTTAACAGACGTTGGGGCATATTACCAAAGTTAAGCGATATTTATCCCTAACGATGCTTAGCAACGATTTTTTTACCGCTAAGCATCGTCAGAAATTATCGCAGATAAACCTTGCTATTATCAAGGTTTATCGCAAATACGATAAAAAACGACCGCAATGCATTAATATCGCTGAAAACTCAGCGATATTCATGCATTACCGAGCTAATGCTCTTAGCCATGTTATCCACCTCCCATTGGATAACATGGCTAAGAACTGCTCAGGGCAGGTGCTAGCTTTTGGAGATATTCGCGCTTATCGCGAATATTTCCAAAAGTTGATAATAGGAGATAGCGATGTTAGCGACTGTTTCCAGTCGCTAACATCTTGGCATGCCCACTTTGCATGTCATTAGTGATAAATATCACTCACATGCAAAGTGGGGCCCAAGATGGTCGCTATCTCCTACTAGCCGTCGCTAACTGGTGTTAGCAACAGCTAGGTAATACAGATATAATTTTATCTCCGCGAAGCGGAGCGCTGTTACAGATATATATCTTGTTTTTGAACGTTAATTTCTCAAAATCCACTGAAGCACATATATTGAGACCTAGCAAAGGCACATCGAGCTACCAGTCCCTACAATTTTGCCAAGTTTCGTACAAATCCATTCAGCCGTTCGATTATTATTATTATTTTTTTTTTTGCCCCGCGGGGCCCTTTTAAAACCTCCACATCAAACCTAAGAGGTCAAGGAGGATCTACTATGCCCCCTTATGGTCATTTGCCCCTTCGCTTTGGCCTCCTCTTGTCTCTCGATCCTACCGAGAGACAATATGGCGGCCGCTACGGACTGTTTGCAATGTTTACAGACGCCGGAGAACCAATCAGCTTCGCAAACCTCCGTTACGCGAAGCGGAGCGCTGTTACAGATATATATCTTTTTTTGAACGTTAATTTCTCAAAATCCACTGGAGCACATATATTGAGACCTAGCAAAGGCACATCGGGCTACCAGTCCCTAATATTTTACCAAGTTTCGTGCAAATCCATTCAGCCGTTCGATTATTATTATTATTATTTTCTTTTGCCCCGCGGGACCCTTTTAAAACCTCCACATCAAACCTAGGGGGTCAGCGAGGATCTACTATGCCCCCTTATGGTCATTTGCCCCTTCGCTTTGGCCTCCTCTTGTCTCTCGATCCTACCGAGAGACAAGATGGCGGCCGCTACGGACTGTTTGGAATGTTCACAGACGCCGGAGAACCAATCAGCTTCGCTTCACAAAGCTCCGTACCGCGAAAAGTCCGCGAACCGGAGCGCTGCCCGGTCCGCTGTTACAGATATATATCTTTTTTTGAACGTTAATTTCTCAAAATCCACTGGAGCACATATATTGAGACCTAGCAAAGGCACATCGGGCTACCAGTCCCTACAATTTTGCCAAGTTTCGTGCAAATCCATTCAGCCGTTCGGGCTAAAAGTGAGGCCAACCGCCCTATGGAAAACTCAATGTTAAAAACACGTTTTGGGACCCCCCTTTTTTCTCGGCCCCCCCTTGACGAACCCCCCCCAAATTTTCAAGGTCTGCTCGGAAACAAAATGTGCCATTTTCCTGAAAATTCCAGCCAATTCCGTCCACAAACGCCAAAGTTATTAGATATAGAATTTTCAAGAATCCCATAGAGAAAAAATCCTAACTATATATACCTACTGGCGACCGCCAGTAGGTAATGTATATGGCCGCCACTATTCTGTGCATGGTGTGAGTCCCCTCTCGATGTCAATGCCATTAGATGTGTGGGAGTGAACCACAAGTGAAATGTTTAAAATAATGTCGAGTTTCAACACAGTGCATCACACACTGACGAAGGCAGACCGCCGAAACGCGTCTGTGTGCACCCCCTCCGCTGAATAAAACCTAGCGTGTTTGATGACTCCACCCTCGAGTGCTGTGTTGTCCTTTCTGGGAGAGACCGAAGGGATTTTGAGCGTCATATATATATATATATATATATATATATATATATATATATATATATATATATATATATATATATATATATATGTGTATATATTACCTACTGGCGGTCGCCAGTAGGTATATATAGTTAGGATTTTTTCCCTATGGGATTTTTGAAAATTCTATGTCTAATAACTTTGGCGTTTGTGGACGGAATTGGCTGAAATTTTCTGGAAAATGGAACATTTTGTTTCTGAGCAGCCCCTGGAAATTTGGGGGGGGTTCGTCAAGGGGGGGCCGAGAAAAAAGGGGGGTCCCAAAACGTGTTTTTAACATTGAGTTTACCATAGGGCGGTTAGCCTCACTTTTAGCCCGAACGGCTGAATGGATTTGCACGAAACTTGGCAAAATTGTAGGGACTGGTAGCCCGATGTGCCTTTTGTAGGTCTCAATATATGTGCTCCAGTGGATTTTGAGAAATTAACGTTTAAAAAAAGATATATATCTGTAACAGCGGACCGGGCAGCGCCCCGGTTCGCGGACCTTACGCGTAACGGAACTTCACGAAGCGAAGCTGATTGGCCCTCCGGTGTCTGTCAACATTCTAAACAGTCCGGAGCGGCCGCCATCTTGTCTCTCGGTAGGATTGAGAGACAAGAGGAGGACAAAACAAAGGGGGAAATAACCATAAGGGGGCATACTAGATCCTCCATGACCCCCTAGGTTTAATGTGGAGGTTTTAAAAGGGCTTTACTTACTCTATTTTTTTTTAAAAAAAAATTTCGGGTTAGCTCCCGGTTCGCGTACCGGGAAGCTAACCGGGAAGCGAACCAAAAGAAATAGAGCTTGCCAGAGTGCTAAACATTCTAGCTAATTTTTAATAACAGGGAGGTAGTTCTAAAAAGAACTTTTTTTTTTATATTTTTGTTGTTTTATATATTTTTTTTCTTTTTTGAACATTATTTGTTTTTTTTGTATTTTTTGAACACTTATTTGTTTTTTTTGTTTTTTTTCAAAGGGAAGGAACAGAAAGAGGCATTGAAAAAGGCTCAACAGGAGCAAAAAAAAAATTTAAAACTTGCTGCGTTTGGAGCATCGGTGTTTCTCGAAAGCCAAATTAATTAATTTCAGACTCATGTTTGCGCATGAAATTAAAGTGCCACAATATAAGCATGTCACCTTCATATGGACAAAATTTTTGGGGATATTTGGCGTTGTTTCGTTGGCCTCTCCAAATGTGAGAGACATATCAGGTGATGTTCTTGTCACCGAAGTTGGGGGGTTCTGTTGTAGTTCACGCACCTCTGCACGACTATAGTTGATTGGATGCCACCTCTGCATATGTCGGTGCATCGTGTAATTTCCATAACTGTATTTTTTATTAGTGCCCCGGGATAACTTTTCTTGGCAGATAAGGCACGTAGCATAGCGTGCATTGACTTTTTTCTCTCCTGGTGGAATGGAAAAAAATTGCCAGATAAAGCTAACTTTGCGATGAGATACCCGGGGTAACTCTTTGACAAATCGTGGTCCCTCTTCTTCCTCTCCGTCTTGTTCTTCCTCTTCCTCCTCTGTGTCTCCAATAAACTGTGCAGATGGTCCTCTCTTCCTATGAGGAGATGGTGGTGGTGGTGGTGGGGGTGCAGAAGCTGAAGCTACTATTGAAGCCATTTTTTAATCAGAGCAAATGATCAGGTCTTCCTTTCTCAAAGTTGAAAGTCAGAGTGAGAAAAAAGGTGGGGGCTTTCATCATTTGGGAAAAAAAATAGTTCTAAACCAATGAAAAGTGTTATTTTTAGGTCACCTGACCTAGCCTTACATCATTATGAAACCAAAAGTGAAATGAACCAATGAAAAGTTTTATTAACAAGTCACATGACCTCTCACGCTCATGTTACGCGCTGCGGAACGCGCCCCGGTTAGCTTCCGGGTCGCTGCGCTTCGCGCCTCGGTCCGCGCCCCGGGGCACTTCCGGGTGCGCTAACGCGGTACGTCACAAGACGCATTACGCGGCAACGCGATACGTCGCGCTTTCGCGACGCGCCGCGGATCGCTTCCGGGGAGCTGCGTTTCGCGCCTCGGTCCGCGCCCCGGGGCACTTCCGGGTGCGCTAACGCGGTACGTCACAAGACGCATTACGCGGCAACGCGATACCGTCACGATGTTGATTTCTTACCGGTTCGCGGACCGGGTCGCGGCATTAATTTGAGCTAACGGGAAGCTTTCCGGTTCGCGGACCGGGAGCGAAACAAAAAAAAATATTTTAAAAAAATTATTAATAAACATATAAAATATATTTTTGGATTTAAAGAAGAATACATTTTACAGCTATAGATATTAGCTTTTAAAAAACCAATGAAATTCACTGAAAAAACCATAGGTTATAGACCATATATAGTTAGGAATTAGCATTTACAAAACCATGAAAATTCACTGAAAAAAACCATAGGTTATACACCATATATAGTTAGGAATTAGCATTTAAAAAACCTTATTTTACTCACACAAAACCAATGAAATTCCATATATAGTTAGTTGTACTAACTATATATCGCGCACCCGCAATCCACTGCTGATCATGTCACATATTACATCATTCATGACATGGTCAGTGACATCACTGATGACATCACTGATGACATCTCAAATGACATCACTGATGACATCACTGATGACATCTCAAATGACATCACTGATGACATCACATCACAACTGAATGAGTGGATGTATAAGTGTCTGAATGAAGGTTTTAGTAGGTGCGTGACTGACTGTATGAGTGAATGATTAAATGTGTCTCACTGAATGCATAGGTTAGTGACTAAACTGTCTTAATTTGTGCATCATTATGTCTGGTATTCTGTAAACTGCTGCATGTGTTGATCAGTAGCTATATGAGTAACTATATGAGTTATTGATTGATTGTCCAAGTATTTGTATGGGAGACTGAGTGTGTGTGTGGCTAGCTGGGAGATGTGTGACTCTGTGCAGATCAATGTGTTCTTGTATCAATGATTTATAAGAGAGTAAGTATGTGTTAGAATATGTTTGAAAATGTAAGGTACTCTATGTTTAACTGTATAGATTAGAAAATGGAAGTGTGATTGATTCTTTACAGGACTGACTATTTGTATGGGAGACTGAGTGTGTGTGTGGCTAGCTGGGAGATGTGTGACTCTGTGCAGATCAATGTGTTCTTGTATCAATGATTTATAAGAGAGTAAGTATGTGTTAGAATATGTTTGAAAATGTAAGGTACTCTATGTTTAACTGTATAGATTAGAAAATGGAAGTGTGATTGATTCTTTACAGGACTGACTAGGTGTGTGAGTAACTCCAAGGATGAGTGGCAGAGTGTGAGTGTCTGTATAGGGTGTATGAGTGCATATGATAGTGTTGTAAAGATGAGTGATTGTATGTATGAATGATTGTATGGGTGAATGAGTGAATGTGTGTGTAGACGTAGGAATCAGTGAGTGCGTATGTAGTAACTAGTATTGGTGTGTCAATTGTTTTAAAAAATATATTCTGTATTTAACACTGGGTGTAACAGAGGTTATATTAAAGTGTGAGGAGATGCATTGTATTGTCACATGAATGATATCATCAGTGATGTGACCATTGATGTCAAATGAGATGTCATCAGTGATGTCATTTGAGATGTCATCAGTGATGTCATTTGAGATGTCATCAGTGATGTCATCAGTGATGTCATTTGAGATGTCATCAGTGATGTCATCAGTGATGTCACTGACCATGTCATGAATGATGTAATATGTGACATGATCAGCAGTGGATTGCGGGTGCGCGATATATAGTTAGTACAACTAACTATATATGGAATTTCATTGGTTTTGTGTGAGTAAAATAAGGTTTTTTAAATGCTAATTCCTAACTATATATGGTGTATAACCTATGGTTTTTTTCAGTGAATATATATATATATATATATTTATATATATAAATATATATATATATTCACTGAAAAAACCATAGGTTATAGACCATATATAGTTAGGAATTAGCATTTAAAAAACCTTTTTTTACTCACACAAAACCATTGAAATTCTATATATAGTTAGTTGTACTAACTATATATCGCGCACCCGCAATCCATAGCTGATCATGTCACATATTACATCATTCATGACATGGTCAGTGACATCACTGATGACATCACTGATGACATCTCAAATGACATCACTGATGACATCACTGATGACAACATCCAGTGACTGTATGTTTCTGTAAAGTTAAAATATGTCTTACATATTGAAGAATGAGTGGATGTATAAGTGTCTGGATGAAGGATTTAGTAGGTGCATGACTGACTGTATGAGTGAGTGATTAAATGTGTCTCACTGAGTGCATGTGTTAGTGACTAAACTGTCTTAATTTGTGCATCATTATGTATTTTGTTCTGTAAACTGCTGCATGTGTTGATCAGTAGCTATATGAGGAACTATATGGGTTATTGATTGGTTGCCCAAGTATTTGTATGGGAGACTGAGTGTGTGTGTGGGTGGCTGGGAGGTGTATGGCTCTGTGCATAGATGTGTGAGCAGTTGATTCACTAGATGTATGGGTTCAAAAGTGCATGTGGAAACAGCTGTATGGGCGGTTGACTGTGTGCATGAGTGTATTGGTGAGTGAATGGATATCTCAGTGCTACATGTCAAAGTAAGTACATATGTAAAATACAATACATGTGAGAGTTGACATATATAAATAACTGTGCAAAAGAGCCAGTAAATGTGTGAGTGGCTGTATGGATCATTGTGAACTTGTATCAGGGATGGTATAAGAGAGTAAATATGTGTTACTATATGTTTGAATAAGTAAGGTGTGTATAACTGTATAGTTGAGGAAATGGAGGTGTGATTGATTCTTTGCATGACTGACTAGGTGTGTGAGTAACTCCATGGATGAGTGACAGTCTGTGAGTGTCTGTTTGCACTGAGTGTATCTAAGGTTATATTAGAGTCTGAAGAGGTTCATCGTATTATCACATGAATGATGTCATCAGTGATGTGATCAGTAATGTCAAATGAGATGTCATCAGTGATGTCATCAGTGATGTCATTTGAGATGTCATCAGTGATGTCATCAGTGATGTCATCAGTGATGTCATCAGTGATGTCATTTGAGATGTCATCAGTGATGTCATCGGTGATGTCATTTGAGATGTCATCAATGATGTCATCAGTGATGTCATCAGAGATATCATCAATGATGTCATTTGAGATGTCATCAGTGTTGTCATCAGTCATGTCATTTGAGATGTCATCAGTGATGTCATCAGTGATGTCATTTGAGATGTCATCAGTGATGTCATCAGTGATGTCACTGACCATGTCATGAATGATGTAATATGTGACATGATCAGCAGTGGATTGCGGGTGCGCGATATATAGTTAGTACAACTAACTATATATGGAATTTCAATGGTTTTGTGTGAGTAAAAAAAGGTTTTTTAAATGCTAATTCCTAACTATATATGGTCTATAACCTATGGTTTTTTCAGTGAATTTCAATGGTTTTTTAATAGCAAATAACAAAAGCTTTAAAATGTATTTTTCTTTAAATCAAAAAATATATTTTACATGTTTTTAATACTTTTTTTTAAAATTATATTTTTTGTTTCGCTCCCGGTACGCGAACCGGTTAGCTTTCCGTTTCCGCAACTGCTGCGTTAGAAAACAACATCGTGACGCGTCGCGTCAGCGTGACGTATCGCGTTGTCGCGTAATACGTCATATGACGCGCCAAGGTAGCGTACCCGGAAGCGAACTGGTACGCGAACCGAGGCGCGAAGCGCAGCTTCCCGGAAGCGATCCGGGACGCGGCCCAAAGCGCGTAACGTAAACACAGCAGGTCATGTGACTTGGTAATAACACTTTTCATTGGTTCATTTCACTTTTGGTTTCCTAATGATGTAAAACTAGGTCATGTGATCTAAAATTAACACTTTTCATTGGTTTAGAACTATTGTTTTTCCCAAATGATGAAAACCCCTCCTTCTTTCCTCACTCTGACTTTCATCTTTGTGAGAGAAAGACCCTTTGTTACCAGTGAGCAATGGCTTCATTAGTAGCTTCAGCTGGTGCTTCCCCACCACCTCCACCACATCCAAGGAAGAGAGGACCACCTGCTGAAGTTATAATTCAGCAAGAAGAGGAAGAAGAGGAAGAGGAGGAAGAGCAGGAAGAGAGGCATTTTTTGCCTGAGGAGCCCAGGAGGTCTCACCTGAAAGAAAACTTTATTTGGCAATTTTTTAAATTTCCCCGAGGCCAGAAAAAAGTCAATGCAAGGTACGTAACTTGCCTTATATGTCAAGATAGACTGTCCAGAGGGACCGAGAAGAAATACAGTTACGGAAACTACACAATGCATCGCCATATGAGTAGGTGGCATCCTAACAATTACAGTGCTGCACAGTTACGTAACGAGCAAGATAATCCCCCTTCTATGGCCAGAAGATCTGTTGTACCGGAAGTGACGGGACCAGAGGGGAGGGAGATGGTCCCAAACATACAAATGAGATTCGGGGAAGTAAAACAAGTCTGCGTACTTTGTAATCAGTTCATTTGCTACAGAGAAAGTAGCATCACGTTAATCAACAGAGCTATCGATAATCATGTTTGTCCGAAACGCCCCAGACAATAAATTCTTTTTTTTTTTGCTCCTGTTGAGCCCTTTACAATGAATCGTTTTCGTTTCCCCCCCCAAAAAAACCCCAAAAAATATAAAACCGTTCAGAAAAATTTAAAAAAAGTAAAGAAATGTTCAGAAAAATAATAAAAAAAATATAAAACAACAAAAACAATAAAAAAAAAGTTCTTTTCAGAACTACCTCCCCGTTATGAAAAAATTGGTAGAATATTTGGAACTCTGCCAACCTCTATTTCTCTTGGTTCGCTTCCCGGTTCGCTCGCCGGTACGCGAACCGGGAGCGAACCAAACATTTTTTTTTTTTAAAAAGAACAGTAAGTATAAGGGAAGGAAACAGACAGTTATGTTAAAAGAAAGACAGCTATAGGGGAGTAAACTAGAGATACTGTTACCCGCAATCCACTGCTGATGATGTCACATATTACATCATTCATGACATGGTCAGTGACATCATCAGCAGAGGATTGCGGGTAACAGTATCCCTAGTTTACTCCCTATAGCTGTCTTTCTTTTAACATAACTGTCTGTTTCCTTCCCTTATACTTACTGTTCTTTTAAAAAAAAAAAATGTTGATCAGTCAGAAACAGTGACAGTAATAGAGACAGAGTGAGTGACCAAGAGTAAAGAAGTATGAGAAGAGAGGGACTAAGAAAAATAGTGGAAGGAGTAGAGTAATTAAGTAATAGAGAAAGGAATGAGGGAAGTAGCAAAGGCAGGAAAGTGATGGTTAAAGAAATGAAGCAGTGGAACTAATAGAAGTTAAATGTGATAGAAATATAACGAAAAGAGTACAAAACATTTACCTTGTAATTGTCGTTGTTAGTCATTTGTTATTTTTATACTTTCAATCTGTGAAAGAGAGAACAAACATTTGAAAAATATTAAAACATGTTTTTAATAAATTAGAAAAGACAAGGGAAAAGATTGAAGGACAAACAGTTTTTCAACAACTTTGACACTTACAGAAGCCTCTGCTTCTCCATGCCCCTACACAGTCCTAAAAATATACATTTTAAACTAACAGTATCTTGATGCAGATGAAGTGAGTCCTATCTTGCAACATGGTGCATCTTTTGCATCACTGCTGCATCGGTCTCATGTGGCATTGTTTTTTTACAGCATGACACATCTGCCTAGATGCATCATTTTGTAATTTTGTCGCCTCATAGCAAATCTTTTCAACCGCCACTGCGTCACAAAAGTGACGCACAGTGGCGCAAAAGAGGCATACACCTATCATAAATCTGTCCCTAACATGTTAAATGATTGATTCAGGATGACGATAAGGTGTGGCCTATCCAGAGGTTTGTTTAAGGTGAGGCCTACTCAGGGTTGCAGATCAAATTTACACTTGTTGAAGAATACAGAGGAGATAATACATGTGAAGGCCTACTAATGAAGTAAGTCATTTCCACTTCACTCTTGAACAAAGGCCAGACCTCTTCTGTGTCCGTGGACAGACCTAAAGTTCATCTGCACAATGTCATTCGTAAACTTAGGAAACACAGGTGATGTAATTGAAAAATGTGGAGTTTATTTTCCTCATTTCACAATCACATCACCTGTGTTGCCTTTGCTTAGGTATCTCATAGTGCAGATGGAGTCTAGCATATCAAACAGTACACAGAAGTTGAGCAGTGTATACAACAATTTTGACACTTACAAAAGCTTCAGCTTCTGCATGCCCCCTACACAGTGCTAATTATATACATTTCAAACTGATGGTATCTTGCTGGAGATGAACTGAAACCTATCTTGCAACATGGTGCATCTTTTACACAAAAGTGACCCACAGCGGAGCAAAAAAGGCGCACGGCCATCATAAATCTGACCCTAACATTTTAAATCATTGTTTCAAGATGCCGATAAGGTGTAACCTATCCACAGATTTGTTTCAGGTAAGTCCTACTCAGAGTTGCAGATGCAATTTAGGTTTGTTGAAGAATACAGAGGAGATAATACATGTGCAGGCCTACCAACCAAGTGTGTCATGTCCACTGCACTCTTGAACAAATGTCAGACCTCCTCTGTCTCCAGGAACAGGCCTAAACCTCATCTACACAATGTGATGTGTAATGTTAGGAAACACAGGTAATATAATTGAAAAACGTGCAATTTCTTTTGCTCATTCCACAATCATATCACCTGTGTTTCCTTTGCTTAGGTATCTCATTGTGGAAATGTAGTCTATCATATGAAAGACTACGTAGAATATGAGCACTGTATGCAACAACTTTGACACTTACAGAAGCCTCACCTTCTCCATGCCTCCTACACAGTTCTACATGTACATCATAAATGCAAACAGTACAGAATTAATTATACATGTTAAATGGTTTATTTTTGCTGTTCTCAGAATGTATCAAATTTCACTAAAACAGTGACTTGAAGGTATTCATCATATAACAGCGGGGAAAAAAAACACAATCAAAATGATTGTGTTTAAAAAAAAACATACACCATAACAAATCAGAATTCAGAACTCCTTAAAGTTAACTTACTTTCCATGACGTCGAAGGATGTCCTATGAACAGCTTACACTCTGTTGTGCTGTTATTACTTTCAGCCCGCCACTTTCTGAAAGAAAACCTCCATCGTTTTGAAAAATATGTTACATACAATAAATGACTTCTCGCTCTCTACCACACGTTTCCACAAGGCCAAATCATGTCAGAGCCATTTATAACTCTTGGAATTCTTGTAAGCCAATCCCGTCATGTTGTATTTCCGCAACTTTCAGAATTAAAATGTTGAAGATCATTTTCACAATCCTGGATTACTAATATCTTACCCTTCTTGCTCACTCATGTTCTACATTTCCTATGACACTGATACTGCTTACTATGAAGCAGACTTACACTACCTGTATGACTACTACAATTATTTAATTCTCTACATCACTTTTAATCACAAAGCAATATAAAACAGTAGACAGCATTGCAGACTTACATTCCCTCTACTCCATGTTTTGATTGGCTGCTTGAATTAGCTTATAAAAAGAAATAGTTTTTCTGAACTCATTCAAAGTGCACTTATTTTTCCATGACGTCCAGTGTTATGGTAAGAAGTTATGTCTCTGTACTACACTTATCCTCAAGGCCAAATCGTGTAGGAGCCATTAGAACTTCTTGAAATTCCTCAGAGCACATCCCGAGATTCTTTCCCTAAAATTTTGGTTTTAAAAACACCAAGTAAGAATTTTTAAGGTCATACGGCAATTTTTTTTTGAAAATTAAAACAGAATCGTTGCAGAATGACCAGCCATTTCTAGACTTTAAATAAGCTGTGTAATGTCCTGATGTTATTGAAGGACCGTCATGATATATAATTGCTACAGTTACAAAAGTCCTTCCTGATATTGACAACTGTGAAGCCACAACATTTTTAATTAGAGTTGTCAATTTTGTTCCATCAGACCTACATCGTTGGAACATTAAAATGACATACTGGCCATATGTTCGTATAAATAAGGTTGACATCATTTCAGATTTACATTGGCTACATTCCATGTTGTGATCAGCTGCTTTTACTAGCTTATTAAAGGAGACTGATTTACTGTCTGGCAAAGTTAAATATATAAATCTTTCTGAGTCTACACTAGTAGTACTTGATACCCTACAGTTCTCGCAGTCATGCTGCCATTGATAAGAAAGCCCAAACAGGTGATCTACATCTACACCTTCAGCATGCAATACATCAAGCATATACATTAAAAACTCCTGACAATCTTGCTGAATATTTTGAGAGAATTGTGTTTGGCCTGAACATCTGTCTAACAGATTTCGAATTTCAGACACACTTTCTATTTTTGTTCTATCAGTGCTACATTTCTCTAACACAGAATTTAACAAACTGCATAATCTTTGATCAGAATTGACCACAATCTCTTCTTTTACATTTTCTAGAGAAAACAAAACATTAACCACTACATTAGCATAGCAGTTGACACCAGAACTGTTTTCAAATTGAAAACCAACAATATCTTCAACAGAATCCTTTTTGTTTCTGCTTATAATTTCAGGTTCATCGACTTTTCGTCTTTTTGCTACAACCTCCCCAGTATTGGTCACATTTCTTCGTTTCCGGCCTACCACACGTTTCTCAAACAAAGTATATTGAGGCAAATGTGGCGCATACTCTCTTCTCAACCTATTGTATTCCTTAACACAATCTAGATCCGCACAAATGTTTGTGACATCACACTCAATCAAGTACAATCCCGATAAAGTTCTAACTCTTGACAATGCCACATATGCCATACCCTCCTTGAACACAGAACTGCCAATATTCACCAATGCACTGTCTACACTTAAACCTTGCGATTTATGGATTGTCACCGCATATGCCAAGCAAACAGGAAACTGCTTATGGCGAACATATAAGTCTTTTACAAGCAAAAATCTAGCAGAACAACGACCAATTAGCTGTACTTCCTCAATGCCATCAAATTTAATTTTTAAAAATTCAATTCCATCTCTATTTCTGTATTTCACAAAATCAACAACATTACCCATTGATCCATTTACCAGACCTCTTTCAACATGTAAATTCCTTCTTAAAATTATACGGCAGTTCAAGCACACATTGAGAGTCTTTTCAAAACCTGCGGTTTTAGATATAGTCTTCTCTAATGAATCCAATTTTGTTTTCAAATTCTCAGACAAAATAATTGTTGATCCCATATGCTCTACTCTGTCAATAGCTTCCAGTTTCACAATCTCTTGCTTTTCTAAATTCAACATTTTGTTGTTGAAGATGGCACATTCTGCAAGAGTTGGCATCAAACATATTCCAGATTTCTTCTCAGTAATTTTCTGAAAAATATTCTCAGGCACAACATCTTGTTCTGGATATAAATTTGACAATAATCGTGCATGTAAAGCTTCTTTCCCATGCTCGGTCACTTTTCCAATTCTAACATCTTGTAGAATATTCTTGTAAACTTCATCCTTTGCCTGACGCATATTTTCATGCAGTTCAGCATAATTGAAGTTTAACCATATATTGACGTTGCCAATGCTCCCTAGGCACTTCCTGGTATCTTCATGCGTGAGCATTTTGAACACAGGTTGCCCTTTCACTGGTGTCAGCTGCAGAAGATCTCCGAAAACAATGATGTGTTTGCCACCAAATAACACATCATACTCTGTTTTGAGAACTTCTTGCATTCTCAAATGCACAAAGGCAAGCATGACATTGGAAACCATGCTTACTTCGTCAATGATAAGAAGTTTCATTTTCCTCAAGATTCTTGAAACTTCACAACAAGCATCTCCAGATAGCTTGTGATATTGTAATTTGTTGTCATGCTCCACTGGCAGCATCAGTAAACGATGTAAAGTAATCCCTTTAATGTTATGTGCTGCCAGTCCAGTTGGAGCGGTGACAACACAAGACAGCGATGACTCAGTCCTTTCCTGCAAATAACATGAAATTGCTTTAATAAGGAAACTTTTTCCAGTTCCCGCTTCTCCACTCACGTAGAGTCGGACAGGCTTCAACGACGTACATGAGCACTCTTTCTTCTCATGACTTAATCCATGATCAATTTGCATGGTAACTTCGTCATATATTTTCCTCTGCTCAACGTTGAGTTGTCTTTCCAACTCTTCTAAGTTAACCGCATCCTCCTGAGCATGTGCCATGGCTCTTTCCACTTCATTCATAGCAGTGGCAGCCTCATTTTCAATAACAGGTCCTCCTAGTGGATCCTGACTATATGAAGCAGAACTCTGACTGTCCTGAGAACTGTCTCTGGCAATCTCGGCTGCAATCGTTGCTTTCTGCTCGATTTCCGCATTCAACATTTCTACATATTTGGGAAAAGCAGGACATTCTATGGTCTCCTTGGCGGCAGTGAAAGAGTCTTCGTAACAGAGGAAATCTCCAAGCAGTTCCTCTTCTGCACGCCAAGGCTTGAAAAGTTGCAAAAGTGCTAAATAGAAAAACTCCTTTTTTTCAGGAGATTCGCCACTCAATTTTCGATGGTTTACCAAGTGGCATTTTCTTTGCTTGACCAGACATCCCTCACTTCCAATTACAGCATACACTCCTTTCTCAGTATCTTCTTTGATGTTCCTCTTGAATATGTAATTTTGAAGAACCTCATACAGACAAACATTCTCGAGGTGACTGCTTCGATTTGGATAATATGTATCCAACATGTTGCTCTTCAAAATGTCGGTACTGTTTGGCTCCCTTTCCGCCAAATACTCAATTTCCCGCACAGGTTTCAGAACTCGATTACGCGTTGCAGCAAGACCAAGACTCGCCCAAACGATACTCCTGGATTTGGCATAGAGACTTGCTGAAGACAACCGGTCAGAACATTCGTAAGCTCCGATTTCTCGATGCGACAACATCTTCAGACTGAAACTGTACAACTTCTTGCTGAGGCTCTTTTCATGGGAAATGTCCTCCCACATATCCTTCAATTCTGTCTTCTCTTTTTTGGTGATGTAAGATGTCACATACCGAGCCACAGCCATACAGTTATCAGCCACAAACTGTATATCCATGTTAGCATTCCACATGGACAAAATCACCGGGTTGTAGTCATTGATGTACTTGGACTCTTCGTTCCTCTTCAAATTGTATGTGTTTTTAGGTGATTTCTTCATCACATTATGTCGCAGCGAAGACATCAAACTGTTTACTCTTCCTTTAGAAATCACCGGTCGTGGAAAGCCGAAACGACATTTGGTGTAGAACTTGTCCTTGTTTCGGAATTTACGATGACAGTACTTTCCACAACGATGGCTTTGGAAACGTAGAACTTTTTCTCTTAGGCTTTTCTTCTCCTTTGCGTTTGGAACAGCACACGTAGAATACTGTTGTATGAAACTCATCACTGAGTCTTCTGGATCTGTTCCAAATTTAGGTGCATCCTTGATCCACAACAGCATATGTATGTGAGGAGCACCTCTTGCTTGGTACTCCTTTCTCCAGAAGAAATCCAACACCTCTCCAAGAGGTGGATTCTTCTTATTCATGATGAAAGACATCATAGCTTCAAATCTATGATTGAAGTACCGGCATACATTGACTGGATCCAAAGAGCACAGTTCTCCGGGTGTCTTGAATTCAATGTTTTCGATGTTTCCATTTGCCTCTCGTAGAAATTCAAGTAAGTCTTCCCAGCCATACTCGGCACAGCTCAGAGTGAGGAACCATGTGGGAGTTCCTAAGTTCCTCAGCATACATTTTAAATCACCATGACGACGGTACCAGTACTCATTAGTACCACGCTGACACGCCATGAGATTAATCAGGTGAGAATCCAAAATACTGTCTTGGACATTGACTTTATCCATAAAGTCACTTGCCGAGATGTTTTGCATGTGTATACCACTTTTCAAGATGTGGTTCACTGCATATGACAGTCCAGACAGATCACTTTCAAACAGGAGATGATACAAATAGGGAATACATTGTCGAAACCTAGCATCTCCTGCATACAATCGCAAAGTCCGGTATTCAGAAGCAGGAATTTGATGAGGTCGCTCATCCCTGACCTGTTGGAAAAAGCTGTGGGAAACACCGAGCTTCCAAACTTTCCTCCCAAACACTAATGGGACTCCCTTTGGCTTGTTTCATTTGAAACAACTCAATAGCATTCCCCATGACTTCCTTGGAATGCAAAGGATGAACACTATAATGTTCATATATTTCTTCACTAGTAGAGGGTTCTACTTTCTCAATTTGACCAGCACACAAATCGCTATCCTCTTCCTCGCTTACTTCCTCTTCTGCAACATAAACATTCTTATAGTACTTATTATTTTTTTTCAAATACAATGTTGCCTTTTTGACTTTCCTAACATCCACTAAATCTTGCCATATTTTCTTATTCTTTGTCGGAACCCCATTAACTAAGATAACCAGAGGTTCCTCTTCCACTTTTTCTACTCCAATTGTGTTAATGTTTTTCTTCAAATCTAGAGGCAAATAAACAACTCTTCCCTTTAATCCTCTCTGTAAATCTGATGGAGGCAATTTCCCTGTCTTTGGCTCCATTCTTACAATAGCCTGAAAGGGATGGATACTTTGAATCAAAATAGATTCATAAGTATTTAAATCCTTCAATTCAGAAGGAATCTCAACCAATTCCAGATTATTATGAACTGCTCTAGCAGGCATCTGGTTTTGATTTAATTTGCTACAACAATAAGTACACACACGTTGATCCGATCCCAAATCAAAACAATTTTCTACCATCAAGTATGTTGTGAAATCCTTCCATTCACTATTATTTTCCCTTTCACTTTTTGCATATAAATCCACTAACTTAGTCTGATTCTTATAATAAGTGCGTCGACAACACACACAAGTGAAATTAGGCCTCTCACTTGATTTCACCTGAAATGTCGCAATTTCCCTCTGAAAATTATCTGTACTGGAAACCTGTACTCTATCTTCCATATTACCCTCTTCTTCTTGGTCAATTTCAACATTCTCCTCTTTACTTCCAAAGTAACCAAACTCAATTTCTGCACAAATATTCTTCACATCTACTTCTGAACCATGCAAAAGAGCAGCGCATAATTGTTTAAGCATAATTGCTGGACTCTTAGCATAATACAACATTCTAACTAATTTCCTCACTTTATTATGATGCACTGCTAGCATCCTGAAATGATGAAAAACACTCTGGCATACTCTCCTGGAAAGACAAGCCAGTGAATGACCATGCAAACCTGTCACTTCTCTCACTCTGCAAGGATCTAATTCTTGCAACAACTTCATTTTCTGCTTCAAACTTTTCTTATTAAATGTCCGTACAAAATCACAAAGCAAATTGATGGAATCCTGTCGCACACTGCAAATACTACTACACTTCCAGGTGTACACAGGACCCTTAGGACGTCTTCCTAAAACCTCATTACCTAACACCTCTTCTGTCTCTGTTGTCACAAGTTTTTCTTTTTCAACTGGACAACCATCTTTCACTTCATAAGCTCGACCACTGGTGTCAACTGCATGCACCAAATAATTATCCTGGAAATAACTCTCCTCATTAAAAAATGCCTCACAACTTGAACTATGCATCCATTCTCCGGAAAAAACTTCACAAAAATTACTACGATTAACTATTCTCTTCCATCTACTATTTCTTTTGAAATCATAAATTGCCTTGTTTAGCTTCCTAATTCTATTGATTATCAAAATAAATAACTTACGTTTAATTTCAAATGCCTGATCAATAACTTTCTCAACTTTTTTTTTCTCTTATAAAAAACCACTTTCTGTTGACCTTTCTTAATATTTTTTAACAAATTGCCAATTATCCTGTTGCGGAACATTCGTTTACGAATGTCCCTAAACTGTTGTTTCCTTCTACTATCATGCACAGAGTTATCTCTTGCTCTAGCAGTAACATTTTTGATTGGCCTTTCCTTTCCGTTTAAAATGCTTCTCTTTTTCTGGACTGAAACATTTTCTGTAGTAATATTTTTTTTACTACAAATATTTCTTATAAATGTTTTTGTGCTCTTACCCGGTGCTTTATTGGTGACTTGACAAGTTTTTTTCTTAGAGGACTGCTGCATTATATAATTTACCTGCTGTCTTTGACGTTTTGCAGCCTTTCTAAGTCTTTCTTTAGTTGGCATGCTGAAATCTTGAAATGATCTGCAGTTGAATCTGTGGTAAAATATAATAAAACATTTTATTAACCACTATTACCAAACAGTAAATCAATAACAGTCATCAAAAACTTAACACACTACTTGACATTTTTAGTGCTTGGCAAATTTAGAATACAGAAATAGCAGAAAAGAAATGGAATTCATATTCATTTTACCTGTGCTGTTTTATATGTGAATCTGATCTAATTTTATGAGCATATTTTAATATTTTATTGAAGACACTACACATAACCTGTTTTTGAAGGTGTCTTTACTTTTAAATGAAACGGTTTACATTTTTACTTTTCATTTATTATAAATGTTTAAAAATAAATGTTTATAGTTCCATAGGCTCAAGCACGTCAGCTTCCCACCCTATGTCATACAATTCTGACAAATCTGCATCCTCATCATGTTCTTCTTCATCCTCAGGATTTAAATCATCCAAGGGATCTACTTCCACTGATGTTTCAATTACGAGTTCAATTATGAGGTCGAGATCAACTGATTGCTGATTGTCGCTCATGTTGATGTTGTCGTTATCTTTAAAGAAAGAGAACAACAATGAGATGTTGCAGAGTAAGGCACAAATCTCAGAGACTATAATAGTAAAATTGTTTAACAAGAGTAACATTTTGCAGCTATTATTTAGCCATGACCAGCGATGCTGAGGAGGTAAGGCCTATGTCCAAGTTTTCAGTGAACAGGACTCATCTCTTCTTAACCTTGGATAAGCCTCACCAACTCTGTGTCCCCTGCTCATACTTAAATGTAAAGTGGCAGATTTATGTTAACTGACGCATTCCCAGGGATGCACCAGTTAATGTGCACCGCTGCTCTGCCACCCATGGTGTGCTGCATTTACAATGTGAAGCACCATTGAGTGAAAACAGCACAGATGCGTCACGCATCTGTGCCGCAAAAGCAGCACATTGCAGGAATCACGTCGTAAGCGCAACATGTCTACTGCAATGCACAGGAGCAAGCCACACATTGCATGGTGCATCACTCCTTATGCCTGTTTCAAACAGGCGTAATGATTTGATTCAGCAATGCTATAAAGCTGAGTCAGTGATATCTTCTACATTTCACTGTGTTAGTTTTACAGGGCTTTCTTGCAAATTAATGCATACCTTGCAACAAAACACCTATATGAAAACTGACGCAGGTTTCATGTGGCACAGGACTTTACAGCATGACACATCTGCCTAGATGCATCAATTTTTAAATATGTCGCCACATAGCAAATCTTTTGCACCGCCACTGCGTCACAAAAGTGACGCACAGCGGCACAAAAGAGGCACACGGCTATCATAAATCTGTCCCTAACATGTTAAATGATTGATTCAGGATGACGATAAGGTGTGGCCTATCCAGAGGTTTGTTTAAGGTGAGGCCTACTCAGGGTTGCAGATTAAATGGAGATGGGGCACCCCTAAGCCTTGCTGGAGCTGCATGGCACTTGCGATGCAGCTCCAGCAATGCGCCACCTTTACGGCACAGATGCGTCACGCATCTGTGCTGTTTTTGCCCCATGGTGCGCCGCATTGTAAATGCAGCGCACCATGGGTGGCGGAACAGCGGCGCAGGATGACTGGCACATCCCTGGGGATGCACCAGTCATCATAAATCTATCCCTACGCTTCTTATCTTGTTGGAGATGAAGTGAGGCCTGTCTTGCAACATGGTCCATCTTTTGCATCACTGCTGCATCGGTTTCATGTGGCACGTTTTTTTTACAGAATGACACATCTGCCTAGATGCATCAATTTGTAATTTTGTCGCCACATAGCAAATCTTTTGCACCGCCACTGCGTCACAAAAGTGACGCACAGTGGCGCAAAAGAGGCATACACCTATCATAAATCTGTCCCTAGCATTTTAAATGATTAATTCAGGATGACGATAAGGTGTGGCCTATCCAAAGGTTTGTTTAAGGTGAGGCCTACCTACATTCATGGGGAAATGAATTAAAATGTCCTTAAGACACATGAAAGCGTTTTTTTAAAGCCTTTGCAGCATTTTTGGGTCACTTTTAACATGGCTATGTAACTTAAACAATCAAAATCTAAATTTGCCAAGCACAGGTGGGAGCATATTTACAAGGAATTTGCACCACGGGGAAAGGTCTTACATTAAAATGTAAAAACAACATCAGAGATACTCAAATGCCTTATAAAGAAGCATACACCATTATGTCCTAGTCATAAATGTTAAAAGCATTCCTTTTCCTCAAAAACGATTTTCAAGTCTTAATTTGAAAACACTGCACATGGGGAAATGACTTAAAATGTCCTTAAGACACATGAAAGCGTTTTTTGATTGCCTTTGCAGCATTTTTGGGTCACTTTTAACATGGCTATGTAACTCAAACTATCAAAATGTAAATTTGCCAAGCACAGGTAGGAGCATATTTACAAGGAATTTGCACCACGGGGAAAGGTCTTACATTAAAATGGGAAAAATAACATCAGAGACACTCCAATGCCTTATAAAGAAGCAGACACCATTATGTCCTTCTCATAAATGTTAAAAGCATTCCTTTACCTCAAAAACGATTTTCAAATCATAATTTGAAAACACTGCACATGGGGAAATGACTTAAAATGTCCTTAAGACACATGGAAGCGTTTTTTGATTGCCTTTGCAGCATTTTAGGGTCACTTTTAACATGGCTATGTAACTCAAACATTCAAAATCTAAATTTGCCAAGCACAGGTGGGAGCATATTTACAAGGAATTTGCACCACGGGGAAAGGTCTTACATTAAAATGGGAAAAATAACATCAGAGACACTCCAATGCCTTATAAAGAAGCCGACACCATTATGTCCTTCTCATAAATGTTAAAAGCATTCCTTTACCTCAAAAACGATTTTCAAGTCATAATTTGAAAACACTGCACATGGGGAAATGACTTAAAATGTCCTTAAGACACATGGAAGCGTTTTTTGATTGCCTTTGCAGCATTTTAGGGTCACTTTTAACATGGCTATGTAACTCAAACATTCAAAATCTAAATTTGCCAAGCACAGGTGGGAGCATATTTACAAGGAATTTGCACCACGGGGAAAGGTCTTACATTAAAATGGGAAAAATAACATCAGACACTCCAATGCCTTATAAAGAAGCAGACACCATTATGTCCTTCTCATAAATGTTAAAAGCATTCCTTTTCCTCAAAAACGATTTTCAAGTCATAATTTGAAAACACTGCACAGCTCCTATGCACAAAAACACCCTGTCAGTACTAATACTTCACATTTTCTCCAATTACAATTTCTCAAAGAAACAAAATCTATTTGTAAAACACTTGAGGCAAAGCAACATTTTAAAAACACAACTTTCTTCATAATTTTCTCCTTAAAGCACACTATTCTCTATCTAAATTAAATAAATCTTTTCTCACCTTAGCAAATACTTTATGAGTTTCAAAACAGTCTCAGAAACACACCACTTTGTCTTTAGCAGAGCAAAAGGTATGCACTCCAGAGTCTGCAGCTATCAAAAGCACAGAAATGCTGTAATTCTTCACACATATCTCTCCTGTCACCCAATCAAAACTCTTCCCTCTCTTTTTTCAAATCAAAACCCTTCCCCCCTCTGCCCTCTCTGCCTTTTTTGCATAGCAACCACCTCTTGGAAGACCTCTGGTGTTTGCAAGTTCACACAACAATGTTTCAACTGAACTCTGAACTCTCAGTGCACCTGCATATCCAGTGCAATCTTTCATTTAATGATTTTTTCTTGACCACTCAAAATACATTTTTCAAAGAACTCATCCATGCACCCTAACTTTCTGTTTTCAGCAATCAAAATCCACCAATCACTGTTACTGCTTCATTAACACAGAAACTCCACAGTTTTTTTCATTTTAAACTCTTATTTTTTCAACTGCCATTTCATTGCCACACTTCATCTGACTGCAGCAGAACCTTCTCTCACCATGTTTTCTGTCTGGATTGTTGGACATAGTTACATCTACTGGGCTCAGAGGTATGCTTATAACAGAAATTTACCTAACCTCAATTTACAAGATGTGGAAATTAAGTGGTTTGGCCACAGAGGATTAAAATGTCACCAATTGATACCATTGGTGAAAACCTTTATGCATTTGCCAAAACCTGACCTGTTAATTGTGCACTGTGGAGGTAATGACTTGGGCACTTTGACTGGGGTAGGTCTGGAAATGCTTTTAAAGGACACCTTTGAGCAATTAATGGCACTTTTTCCTCAGACTGCCTTGGTATATTCAAATATATGCCAAAGACAGAAATGGAGGTGGTCGAACCAATTTTGTCCACAAATTGAGAAGTCGAGGAAGCATGTAAACAAATCTGTTTCAGCTTACATGAGAGACCATGGAAAGGGCTCCGTGTACAACAATAATTTGCGTTACTACATGCAAGATATCTACAGAGGAGATGGAGTTCACTTCTCAGATGAAGGGAACAGAGTTTTCATTCTGAATTTAAGACTCTGCATTGGTACCTACTTATAAGTACCTAAATGTACCATAAACCCAAAAGCTCTTCTCAGAGCTACCCTACATCTGATCACTCACAATTATTATTTTACTCTAACTTACGCTCCCCGGGGCGCTACCCGGTACGCAGACCGGAAGCTAACCTCGCGAAATTTAAAAAAAAAAATGTTTTTTTTTCCGCACATATGGGCCTCCTCAGCCACCCTCAGAAAACCTAGGGGGTCAAGATAAGTCTACCGTGCACCCTTCTACCCATTCTGAACATTAGTTGCCCTCCATCTTGTATCTTAATTCGACCGAAACACAAAATGGTGGACTCCCGTAACGCTTCAGGTTCGCGTACCGGGGCGCTCGCCAGTTCGCGTACCGGGGCGCTCCCCGGGAAGCGCTCCATCAAAAAAGGTGGGAAAGTAATTTACAGAAAAACGACTGGAGACACTTTCACCAAATATAGATTAGCTCATACTACATACCAATCCCTATCATTTTCACAAATTTGATTGAAATTCCATTTAGCCATTTAGCCTGTAGACCTCTCTAAATACCGTGAGGTAAATTACTTCACAAAACACATCTGAAGTGTTGGAATTGACAACCAATGAAAATGTTACTTTCATTTTCTACTTTTTTACCTGACATTTGATTGGTTATATACCTGAATATATATAAAGGAAGAGAAGGAAACACAGCCATTTTGACTACTACTTCCTGGTGTACATTTCAATTGGATTTTCACTAATCACTTCAACCTCTTTGTAAAGGTAAGTTGTTATTTTAAAAACTGAAGTATATTGTGCACTATCAGTTAATATGGTAAACTTTTTCTGATAGTTATATACTATCCCTCTGTAGTAGTTATAGATTTAGATAGACTTCTCTGTTATAGTTATGAATGGAGTTAGGTTTCTCTTGTATAATTATGAATTTACTTACGTTAAATCACATACACTTTTTTATATTCCTACTTCCACTCTGATACTATACACTGCCCAAAATTAATCCCAACAGTGCCCTATCTCTACTAATATATATTTTTTTATCCAAATTTCAGGCAACATGGAAGGCGAACAGAAAGTTTCATTTCAAATTGTCCTGCAAGAGAGCAGCCAAGAATTAATTGATCCAAATTATATAGAATTTATAGATGAAACTTGGGACCAAGAACTACTGCAATGTGTGCATACAGTATTTGAAAAGTCTATCATTCTTTTTTCCTTATAGTACGCTCCCCAGAACGCTTCCCGGTTCGCGGACCGGGCGCTTCCCACGCAAAAAAACAATTTTTTTTTTTTTGTTTGCCCTGCGGGGCCCTTTTAAAGCCTCCACATCAAACCTAGGGGGTCAGGGAGGATCTACTATGCCCCCTTATGGTCATTTCCCCCTTTGTTTTGGCCTCCTCTTGTCTCTCGATCCTACCGAGAGACAAGATGGCGGCCGCTCCGGACTGTTTAGAATGTTGACAGACACCGGAGAGCCAATCAGCTTCGCTTCGCGAAGTTCCGTTACGCGTCAAGTACGCGAACCGGGGCGCTACCCGGAGCGCGCTTACAGATATATATCTTTTTTTGAACGGTAATTTCTCAAAATCCACTGGAGCACATATATTGAGACCTAGCAAAGGCACATCGGGCTAACAGTCCCTACAATTTTGCCAAGTTTCGTGCAAATCCATTCAGCCGTTCGGCCTAAAAGTGAGGCCAACCGCCCTATGGAAATTAACATGGGAAAAACACGTTTTGGGACCCCCCTTTTTTCTTGGCCCCCCCTTTACGAACCCCCCCCCAAATTTCCAGGGGCTGCTCAGAAACAAAATGTTCCATTTTCCTGAAAATTTCAGCCAATTCCGTCCACAAACGCCAAAGTTATTAGACATAGAATTTTCAAAAATCCCATAGGGAAAAAATCCTAACTATATATACCTACTGGCGACCGCCAGTAGGTAATGTATATATTATGCATTGTGTGGATCTTGAGAATAAAGCAACCTCACTCATTATCAGAGCTATACAGAAGGAACAAACACAGAGACACAATAGCTCATTTACATCTATACATGTCAAATCTACATCACTCTGAAGCACTTTCGTCATCTTCGAGATTAGGAGGGTCACAGATATTACCACGAAATCTATTCCAAGCCCCCCAAATTGTCTCCCATTTCTTAGGGCACCCATGATGTATAAACACAGACTTTTCTGCCACCATCATTTCATCCATATCCCCGCACCACTTACGGAGAGTAGGGAGCATGTCCGACCCCCACAGTAAGGCAATGTTGCGTTTTGCCGCCATCATACCCAACATTACCCAATCTTGTTGCCGGTGGTTTAAGTCATTGGGCTCCCATATATTCAACAAACAACGACGAGGCTCCGGGATAAGGGAGACATCCATAGTTTGGGAAATTGTACGCATAACTGCTGCCCAGTCCCTCCCTATGTGTTTACAGTCCCAAATGGTATGATAGAACGTCCCCTCATCTCCGCAGTGTCGCAGGCAATACTTGTGGGAGATGGACCCTATTTTAAATAACGTCGTACGAGTGTAGTACGTACGGTGTAGTATCTTGAGTTGAACCAGCTTCAATCTGGAGGGTATCGCTGTTTCACGGGGAGAAGAAAGGGCCTCCTGCCAGTCAGAATCATCTAAATCGCCCACATCGCTGGACCAGTTCTGTCTCAACTTGGATGTCCCATTCGGAAAGTTATTAATCAATTTCCGGTAGGTCACGGAAGTGGCCCTATCTGGCATGTGCTCGGTAAGAAGCCTATCTTCTAGAGGGGAGGACTCCGGTAGTGAGGCACCAGGAGGTATGACCTACCGGAGTGCGTGTCTAACTTGAAGGTATCTGAACCTCTCCTTTTGAGCCATTTCATAATGCGTTTGGAGGTAAGAGAAGTCCACCACCTTTCCCCCCTTCCAGAGGTCCCCCACCACTGAAATGCCCAAGTTATACCAGTCTCGGAACCCCTTACTGTTGCAAAGAAAGCCTGGCCGAAAGGAGTCCCACAACGGTGTCATTTGTGTGATGGTTCCTGAGCACTTAAGGCGCTTATTTGCCTTATACCAAAGGTGCTCAGAGTGGTGCGTAGGTCTGATTAGGTCCGTAGCGACGCGAAGGCTATATAGATTACTCAGCAGCCTTCTGCCCTCCAAGTACTGTCTGTCAGCGTAATATGCCGGCTCGGTCTGCGGAGCATGCAACCAAAAGTTAATCTGTTTAAGGTGAGCTGCCCAATAGTATAGCTCGATGTTAGGGAGCGCTATCCCCCCGTCGTACCAACTCTTTGTTAACTTCTCCTGTGCGATACGTGGTGGCCTCCCATCCCACAAAAGATTAGAGACAGTAGTAGCTATAGTGCAAAAATAAGAATCAGGAACTAGAAAGGGCATGTTTTCAAGTACATATAAAAACCGTGGGAGGGCCATCATTTTATACAACGCTGCCCTAACCAGAAGTGTAAGAGGGAAAGTCCGCCACACCCTGACGTCATGCTTAAACCGCTCTAGATGGGAACTAAGATTAAGTTCGTAAAATTTGTCCGGATCTGATGTAATAAAAATGCCCAGGTATTTGAACGCTGTCACAGGGGACAGCTCAAGGGTAGAATAGGGGGAGGTCCGGTAAGCATGTGAAGAATGGACTTGGACCAATTAATTTTGTAACCTGATACCCTACCAAACTTTTCACAGACATTCAGCAATTCCAAAATGGATTTTCGGGGGGAGGGGAGGTATGATAAAATGTCGTCCGCATACAGGAAAATGCGGTCTTCCCACTCATTGGTCCAGGAAAACCCCTTAATCGAGGGTTCCCATCTAATCCAAATTGCAAGTGGTTCAAGAATCAGTGCGAAGAGCAACGGGGATAAGGGACAACCTTGCCTCGTGCTTCGGCCAAGCGGGAAGTCCCGAGAGATGTGCCCGTTGGCAGCAACATGCGCTATGGGTTTACTGTAAAGGAGGTGAATCCAGGCGCAGAATTTCGGACCGAAGTCCATGTGGTGGAGCACTGCAAATAGATAAGGCCATTCCACAGTATCAAACGCCATGGTGGCGTCTAAGGAGAGGATAACCGAAGGCTGCTGGATACAGGAAGTGCGTGCCAGCACCGCATAAAGCCTGCGTAAATTAAGGGCCGTGCTGCGGTGCGGCATGAACCCAGACTGATCTGGATTTATTAAGGAGGAAAGATGGGGGGTCAGCCGCAGTGCCAGTAGCTTGGCAAGGATCTTGGGTTCTGCATTGATCAGGGAGATCGGACGGTAGGACGCACAGTCCATCACAGGTCTTCCAGGTTTATGAATACGCATTGATTTTGACGCTGCCTCCTATTTACAAGGGCAGCGTAAATAGGAGGTAGCACCAAAATTAAGTCCAGGGAAAACCTGGTCTTAAACAGGTGAAATGAGGAGAAATGCTTTATTTCTCTTTGTTTTTGCTGTTTCCATGTGTGCTGCCTAGAGCAGCACGCATAGAAACAGATTATTTATGTGCAGAAGGTCCCCCTTCCAGCACATAAACAATCATTAAAAAGAAATGCCGTTTTGCAACATTTATTTGTGCTGCATTAAGCAGCACACATAGGGCCTTAATTATGAAGGCCTACGTCACTATTGCGCAGCTGTAGCATCACTTTTAGTTATGCAGTGGCAGTGTAAATAATGCACCATGTTGCGCCATATTTATGAAGTGAAAAGAATGAAAAGGTAAAGGATGCCTTCAAGGGAATTTATTCTAACAATCAAGACGCCTTTTCCTACCAATAATTAATTTGTTTATTCGAATATTAGGAAAGGTTTTAACAGGACCCACAGTGTTACAGATTGATTTACCACTGATTTTCCTGTAGGCCTGTTTATAAATGTGTACATCAAGATCTATGCCTTTTAATTGCTGATAAACTCAATATTTTCATATACACCCGCCAAAGTCATGTTTTGTCTTTTTGTATTTGTTTATTGTTTGAATTTGATTCATTTTTTAATTTAAAAACAATTCCTTTTGAATGTACAAATCTTGGGACCATTAATTTGTCCTAGTAAGCGATTCAAAATAATTGAAATAGATTGTTAGAATAAATTCCCTTGAAGGCATCCTTTACCTATATTTACCCAAGCCCTCAAGGGTAGTTTGGGATGCTCACTTTTGTAAACCATATTTATGAAGTGACGCATCTAGGCAGATGCGTCACTTCGTATACACCTGCACTACGTTATACCTGCGTCAGGTATAATGTTTTCAGGGTGGGCGTTTCCCCACAAGAAATAGTCGTAGGAGTGGCGCTTTAAAATCTATGAAATTTCGCTGCGCCACTTCAAGGACTCCAATCAGTCAAAACCTTACGCCTGCCTCGGGGCAAGCGCAAGACTGACGCAGGCCCTTTCACATGGGGCTTGCCCCATGTGAACGGAACATTGCTGGAGTTGCGTCACACTTCCAATACTACTCCAGGATTGTGCCACTTTTGCGCTGACAGATTCGTCAGTAATACTGACGTATCTGTCATTCCTTGCGACATGATGCATCATAGAGTAAATATGATGCATCATTCGTGTCGCAAGGAGGGCGCACTAAGATGTGTTGCATAGCTGTTTGCACATTCTCATGAATGATGCCCATACAAGTTACAAAACAGCATTTGAAGATTGTTTATGTGCAGGAAGGGGGACCTTCCTGTACATAAACAATCTAACCCTCAACACAGGCACCCTTGGACTATGGTGCAAGGGTGCCTGCATTGGTGCTAGGCAGCTAAAGTTAGTGCCAACGCAGGGGAATCACAGGACTGCACCATATTCTAGTGAATATGGTGCAGCCCTGCATTTAAAGTGACAAAGTGTGTTGTTAGCCTTCTTGGCTTAACAACACGCTTTGCCACTTTATTGAAAATATGCCCCTTTGTTTCCAAATAGTTTTCTTTGAAATTCGATCACAAGAAGTTGGCTTATTGTTATGCTTAACTTTCCAATTCAGACATTGGTAGCCAGCCTTTGGTTACTCTAAAAAAGGAAATACCATTTGGGGAACAAGATATGCATGTACTTTTTCAGCATGTAATTGTAATATTGAATAACAGTTTCACGTTATACATTCAGCAAAAAATAGCACTGTTAGATTCAGTACTTGGCGACAAAACGTCTTGCTCTTGTCTATATCTTGAGATCTACCGACAGTTGTACAATTGTGCTTTCTTTTTCCCCACTAACTGCATCCAAAAATTGCTTGTTTGGGTCACACTGTAGGGCAAGAGTCGGTGTGGTCATGGAGAAGTGAGATGATTTTGTGGTTATAGTTGCAGTTATGGCCTTGATTACTGCCAAGTTGGAACCTGACCGCCACCCTCTATTTTCCAGTTGGCTGGTTAAGATTGCTAGAATTGGACAACTAGAATACTGTGTTGATCTTAGAAACAATTGAGTGTCTACATTTGACAGCTTGTGGGATTATTCTGATAAAGGTACTGGGAAAATGAAATGATTCATACATTTAATGTAGGAATTCATTTGACATTTTAATGACATATGAGATGTAACAGTTATTTATGCATTTTTAATGTTTTTATTTCTTTTTTTTGTAGTTCAAATCACAAAAATAAAAAGCACAGAAAAAGTGTTTTTAATACTAAATACCTGGGGACTTATTTATAAGCCCCTTACGTCACTTTTAACATGGGAAAAGTGACGCACCAGTGGCGCAAGGGGCTTGTAAATAAGCCCCATGGTTGAGTCTGTGCAAGCAGCAGACCCCATTACTTCTTGCTTGCAATGGAACATCTAGGGCTTATTCATGAGCCCTTACGTCACTTTTACGCTGCAGGTGCGTCACTTTTTGCGACGCACCAGCAGGGTAAAAAATGCAGCATGTTGCATCATATTTACAAAGTGACGCATCTAGGTAGATGCATCTCTTTCTGAACCCCTGTGCCACATTATACATGCACCAGGTATAATGTATGCAGGGTGGGCGTTCTGACACAAGTAAGCTTTGTAAAAGTGACGCAGTGAAGTGTCACTTCTAGGATGTAAATGCTTCAATATCTTATGCCTGCCTCACAGCAGGCCTAAGACTGACACAGGTACATTTGAAATTGGACTTGCCCATGTGAAATGACCCATTAATGGAGTTGTGTCACTTTCGTGACACACTCCAGTAATACATAATTTTTGCGCCTACAGATACGTCAGAAATACTGACATATCTGTAACTCCTTGCGACATGATGCGTTATACTGTAAATATGATGCATCCAGCATGTCGCAAGGAGGGTGCAATGAAAAGTGACGCACCACTGTTTTCACTCAGCGATGTGTCACTTTTCATAAATGAGGCCCTCTGTATTTAAGGCAATGTTTTTTAAAGTCCGCTCTGCAGACAATACAGAGGGCCTCATTTATGAGTGTTGCCGTAGGGCAGTGCAACAGACCTTCCTACTGCGCTGCCCTACAGCAAAAGAAAATGGCAAGAATGCACCGTACCAAACAGATACGTCGCATTCTTGTCCTTTTCCCCTGCGTAGGCCAAAAATGGGCTACTATGCACTAACACAGGCACCCTTGCACCATGGTGCAAAGGTGCCTGCATTGGGGGATGATTATTTTTGTGCAGGAAGAGAAACCTTCCTTCATAAAAGTAATCCCAAGAGGCTTTTTTCTATGTGTGCTTCAGAATTCAGCACACATAGAAACAAAAACAAGGAGAAACAAAGATATTTCTCCTTGTTGTGCCTCCCTTACGTCCCCTGGGGAGGTGTAAGTGTTTGGCACTGACTCAGGTTTACGATTTCTCGTAAATCTGGGGCAGTATCACAAAGCCATGGGTTTTGCTGGGAACGCCCTCAGCAACATCCATGGAACTCCCCTTTCACGCATTTTTCTGTGTGAAAGGGCACATATTTATAAGGCCCTGAAAAGCCATGTAATGTGGGTTTATGTAGCCGTATAAATATGCCAGTGGCACATTGCGCCACCTGAACGTCACAAAAGTGACTTTCTAGTGGTGCAAAAGTGCCAGTGTTTCTTTGGTTCTTGTTAACTTTCACCCCTTTTGGGCCGAACAGCTGGAGATTTATTTAAATGGAAAATATTCACAGACGCATCATTTTGCCATCAGTTGATTTGAAACCAGGGAACTAGTTTATTCCAATATGTTTTGATCAGCCTGATCAATATCCACAAGTCACAACTTTAAAGCCAGCAGGCAGCCTGAATGGCAAGTCAATAATCTGTATTGGGTCATATGAGATAGTGAAATAATTATTCATAAACAATAATGGAGTATAGGAAATGAACATTTTAAAATGTATCTATCTAATTAGGACCCTTTCATAAAATGTGGTGAGTTCAGCTGAAGCAATTGAGTGGATTTTAAACCGAAGCAGTTTGGGGTTCATGACAGTGAATTTGACTCATCATCAAGGATTTGGCTTGGTGGAATTTCAACAGAATTCATTCTGACCAAAAGGCGAATGCGGCATAGATTAGCTGGATATGAAATTCAGATAGCAGGAAGCTGAGGAGGCACACTTACATATTTCACCTTGCAACCTGCAGATTTCAGGTGAACCATTCGTTTCTACATGATGAGAATTTTGACCAGGGAAGTAGTTTCCCTTGGGCCCACAAGAGGTTGGCGGAATTACAGCCCCTGCTTGATCACCGGTTGGGAACTCACTCCATGCACGAAGCAAGCAGTTTCATTTACTTACGCATACATGACTTCCCATGGTCACAGACAAGCCAATATTTTACAAGCTACCTAAGCATTATGGGGGCATATTATCAAGGGATTTATCTCCGCTTTTTTGGCTTTAAAAGCCAAGAAAGCGGAGATAAAATTATCGCCTTATCAGCAACAGGGTGCTAACACGCAAATTCGCATGTTAGCACCCTTTTTCTCTACGCTTCCCCTTGCATCTCTAATGAGATGCAAAGGGGGCGTTCCAGAGAAAAATAATAAGAGAAATGTTGTTAAGCGACATTTCTCCTATTATCAAGGATATCGCTAACCCTGTTAGTGATTAAAAAAGCAGCGCTAACCGGGGTCAGCGCTGCTTTTATTACACCTGGTATTTTCCTGACTTAGCCATGATATCATATGGAAGGTGGATATCATGGCTAAGTTTGTGAGCCCCTATCATCAAGCTAACGCCAAACTGCGAGAGATTATCGTTGGTTTTCCAGCGATAATCTCTCATTTGGCAGTTAGCGCGAGGATTTTTATCACTTCTGAGATAAGCGTTGCTGATAGCACGCTATCTCAGTGATAAAAACCCACGCTACCCGGCGATAATTATCCTAGCGCTAAGTGCGCTTAGCGATAATTATCGCTGGGGTTTGGTAATATGCCCCTATATTTTTTCGCTGTAAACTGCAAATGTATGGCTCCCTACTTAGGTAACAGTTAAGAGCTGTAATCCATTCGATAAACGCGAAATTGCTCATCTAGTATCTCTTACCTAATCGTAAAGGAACCAACCATATGAAAATGTGTACCAAATGCGCATACCACGCCCAAACTACAAATCTTAATAACAAGCATTGACAAAACCAATACGTCTGGCTTTAATGTACCAAAAAAAATAAACACAGACACTCACAAATGCTGTTTGCATGCATTATATACAGTAATCTGTCTGTACTGCTGGCTGGCTAATGCTGGGAAAAAGCAGCAAAGAATATTGCTTTCTTTGTAGAATGCATTTTGGAGAAAAAAAGAATTGAGGGTCATATTATAAAGAACGGCGATAAAATTATCGCCGCTTTAGCAGCAGGAAACTGCAGCTAAAACGGCAATAATGGGCTTGATAATATGTCCTTGTGAATTCTCATAGCAGCCCAGGTTCTGGTGTTAACCTAGGCTGCTATGGGAATTTACAATGGCATATTATGAAGCCCATTGTCGCATTTTAGCGGCGATAATTTTATCGCAGTTCTTGATAATATGCCCCTGAATGTGACAAACAGCATAGTTGAGTTTATTTTTCAAATTTAAAATAACACCTTGTGTCTTCTAATGAAATCAGTTCCTGTAAGACAGAATTGTGCATTGCTGGCTGATAGCATGAGGTGCGAGAGTAATACTCGTCTGAGTACAGCCAAGACAAAGTCCACTCTATGCATATTTCAAATGATTGTTTAAAATAACATCCTGGCTTGTCAAGCAAAATCTAAAAATGGAAGTTTACCTTAGCTAGACTGGCCAGTATTATGAAAAATGTAGAATAATCATGCACTAATATTGGGTGTATTTTCTCTTTTATCAACATACTACTTTGGGGGTCATTTGGAATATTTGGGAACTTGTTAAAGAAAACAGTGACTTGTGAAAAGTGGTTTTCAGTGGATTTACCACTATTTTTGCATTAACAGGTAAGTACTGAATTCAATGTGTACTAGTACCAGATTTGAACCAAAAAGCTGGTGCAATATTTACAATAGTAATTATGGAAAGGAATCAGAAACAAGGCTTGCAGATTTTTCTCTACATTTGCGATAATGTCATGATCACATGTTGTGGTAACACTAGAACCATATTGTGATATAACACAACAAGGCCAACATTCTGTAAATGATTCCATTAATGGGATGAATCTCATTTCTCGCAAGGGCACTGAAGTGCAGCACTACTGTACATAAACACCAGAAATTAGTGCAGAAAGTGTTTACACTCATACCCTAAAAAACATTCTTCTAAATCTTTAAAACAGTAAGAGTTTCCATATTGCCATTAAGTGGATTTAATGACGACGTCTGCTATGTCAACTGGTAACTCCACCCCAGAGTTCCCGATTCCAGCGGCTTGGACAACTCCGGGGAAGGAGGTGGCAATAGAAATACCAGCATTTACAAGTGGGTCCCGGAGAGTCACCTCTCAGAAATGAAGAGTTTTCGCGAGAATTAGTAAATTTAGGGGCACATTATCAAGTAAGGGCGTTACATTATCGCCGCTTTTATCGGCAGGAAACTGCCGCTAAAGCGACGATAATGGGCTTGATAATATGCTCTATGAATTTCAATCGAAGCCCATGTTAGATGTCTTCACATCTAACATGGGCGTCGATTGGAATTCATAGAGCATATTATCAAGCCCATTATCGCCGCTTTATCTGCAGTTTCCTGCCGATAAAAGCGGCGATAATGTAACGGCCTTACTTGATAATATGCCCCTCAGTCCCAGTTCCTTCAAGTACTTTAGCCCAAGGCTCCCCTTGTTTTCAGTAGGACGAGACCCTGGGTGAGCTCTAACTGCGAGTAAGGAGTTTGTAGGATTCAGGAAAGGGTAGCATTAAGGGGTAGTCATGGGCTTTTAGGGTTAAGTGAAAGGTAACATTGCGAGGTAGTAAACGTTTTTTGGGTTCAGAGAAGGGTAGAGTTAAAAGGATTGTGCAAGGCTTTTCAGGGTTCAGGGAAGGACAGCGATAAGAGGTAGTAAGGGTTATTAAGATGCATGCCTACGTACCATCAAGGGGAAATACGTGGTATTTAGGGGTCACAGAGAGAAGTGTGAAGGTATTGTCTGGGGGCAAATGTACAAGTGGCGTACTGGTGGCGCAGGGGCTCCTCCATATTTAAAAGGACAGGAAAAGTCACCTTGTATGACTTTTCCTCTCCTTGTAAATACGGTCCCTTCACATGCAGCACTTTGCATGTAAATGTATGTAAATGTATTTGAGCTTGTAAAGCGCACTGCTACCCGTCCATAGGTTTCCTGGCGCTGTATAACTCTGGGGAACCCGTCCTGGATTTCCCTGTGAGATGGTCCCTGCTGGGAGTCCCCAAGGTGGAGCCAGGCATCCCCGGAATTGATGGGGCCGTTGTGGAGATTAGGCAAGCTAATGCCCAGAGTTGCCGAGTGGAACCCCTGATTAGAGAAAGCACCGAAGCGAGAATTATCGAGTCCGCTGACCCAAGTCCACGACCCTGCCACATCGGGAATTGAACCCTGGTCCCGGGCCGACTTCTGCTCCCGGGTCTGCCGCCTCTAACCAGTGAGCCACACTACTGCATCGAAGGGGCGTTCCATGGGTATTGCTGTGGGTGTTCCCACACAACACCCATGGAACAAGACACATCTCCAGATTTACGAGAAATCGTAAATCTAGAGATGCGCCTGAATTCTACGCCAGTCTAAAGGTGGCATAGCGAGGCCCAACGGGGAGAAATGTTTTGATTTCTCCTTGTTTTTTCGTCTTTCGGTGCGTGCTGTATTCTGCGGTACGCATTGAAAGAGGAAAATGCCTGTAGTGATTGGTTTTGTGCAGGAAGGTGCCCCTTCCTGCACAAAAACTATCTCCCCATGTCGCAGGCATCCTTGCACCATGGTGCAAGGGTGCCTGCACCAGCGCATGGCTGCAGTTTGTGCACCAGCGCAGGGGGAAGCACAGAGATGCAACATATTCTTGTACATATGTTGCATCCCTGTGCTTCGGAAGTGCCGCAACCTGGCGCAGCCAAAGGGCTTGTGGTGCCACGCTGCGGCACTTCCTTGTAGATCTGCCCCAGGGTTTTTAGTGTTCAGCGTTTGGCAGCATTAAGGGATTGTAAGGGGTCACTAGTATTCAGGGGAGGGTAGAATTAAAAAGTTGCAAAGGGTTTTTAGGTTCAGGGAAGGGAAGTGTAAAGAGGAGGAAGGAGTTTTTATGATTCAGCGATGGGTAGCATTAAGGGGTGGAAGGGTTTTTTAGGTGTCAGTCAGTGATAGCATTAAGAGGTAGTAAGATATTTTAGGAATTGGTGATGGGTTGTGTTAATGGGCAGTATGGGTCTTTTTTAATCAGGGAAGAGTAGTTTTAAAGGGTAGTAAGGGTTTTTAGACTTTAGTGATGGGTAGAGTTCTGGAGTAGGAAGGGGTTTAGGAATTGGTAACATTAAGATGCAGTAAGGTATTCAGGCTTAGGGAAGGGTCTTTTGGGTTTAGCGAAGAGTAGCTGTATTAAATAAGGGGTTTTGGGGTTCAGGGAAAATTATGGGGCAGGAAGGAGTTTTATATAGTTTTAGGTTTAGTGAATGGTGGCATTAAGGAGTAGCAAGGGTTTTTATGTATCAGAGATGGGCACCAATAAGGGGTGGTCAGGGTTTTTAGGGTTCAAGGAAGGGTTGGTTAAAGAATAGTTAGGGTTTTTTAGGGTTCAGGAATGGGTAGCTTTAAGGGGTAATAAATGGTTTGTAGGATTCAGGGAAGGGTGGCGTAAAGGGGTGTATAGGGTTCAGGGAAGAGTTGCATTAAGGGGCAATAATCAGGTATTAGGGTTTAGGAAAGGGTAGTGTTGAGAGGCAACAAGGATCTGGGTTCAGGCAGGCGTAGCATGGGAAGTTAATAGGGTTTGTAGTTTTCAGGGAAGGGTAGAGTTAAGGAGATTTAGGATTCAGGAATGGGTAGCTGTGTGGGTTGGTAGGGGTTTTCTGCTGTTCAAAAATGGGTTGCCTCAAGGGTTTGTAAGGGATTTTAAGCTTCACTGAAGGGATAGTAAGGAGTTTTGCGGTTTCAGGGATGGATAGCAATAAAGGTACTAAGGTTTTTGAGAAGTAAGGTTTTCTGGATTCCAGAATGAGTAGCATTATGTGATAGCAAGTGTTTTTTTATGATTCAGTGAACAGTAGCATTAAGGGGTAAGAAGGGGTTATTATAGTTCAACGAACGGTATAGTTAATGGATAGTATGCTGTTTTCAGTGTATAATGATGGCCAGCATTAGGGGATAGTAAAGAATTTGTAGGGTTCAGGACAGGGTAGCATTATGTGGTTGGTAGGGTTCAGGAAAGGGTAGTGTTAAACGGTAATAAGGATGTTTAGGGCTTAGGGGAGGGTAGTGGTAAAGGGTAGTAAGGAGTGTCTGGAGTTCAGGGAAGGTTTATCTTTTTTACATATTTTTATTCGTTTTCAAGATTAAGCTGCAATAGCCCAAAAAAGCACCACACAGGATATCAGGAGTCCAACCCCAGTGTCAAGATAGCAAGAGCCTAAAACATCAATTCCCCACTGTTCCTCCCCAGAGATCCATCCACCAGTACAGTCTTGGTTGCAGAAGTAAGCAAAATGTTCGACACAGCATAGCACCAGGCCACAACACATCTACATGGGTCAGGGCATTCCCTGGCTCTGTTCCCTGCTATGTTCTGGTATCTCCAGGAAATAATATTGCGCCCACCTACCATACACTTTTGGAACTTTCGGGGGCACCCCCTGCTAGTATAAGTGGATTTCAGCCACCATATACATGTCCATGTCAAGTCTTCACTCCTGTAGTGTTGAGCTTTCCTGTACACTTCAGTATTTAGCTATGCCCCTCTTGGCCAGAAAAAGGTTGAGACTACAGAACAAGAGGTGAGGCCATGGTAGACTGCTGTCATTAGGAACCCCCAAAAGAAGGAATTTAGGGGCAAACAGGATTGATGCTGAGAGTACACCACTAACTTCCTCAATAATTGCAACCCAATCGGCCTGGATCTGAGAGCAACTCCAAATTTTATGAAAAAGACCCATATTCCCCTTGGTACTTTAGACAATGCAGGTCTGTGCTTTCCCCATGGCATGCAATCTCTTCCTATCATATTACACTCTGTGGAGCATTTTGAGTTGCACTAAATGTAGTTGTGACTTAATGGCCAATTCCCTCGGTTGCATCAGTGTCTCCTCCCATTCAATATCCTCCATATCTCAAACTGCCTTTACCCGTTTCCCCCACAGCTTATGTAGGGTGTCTGGCATGCTATTTTGAATGGTTTTATAGGTTAGCGAAATCACGCCCATCCCCAGCTTATCTGTAAGTAGGTGTCCATCCAACAGGGCATATTCTGGAATGCCTTTTCCAGGAAGCCCCTCAGCCTCCCATGCGTGCCTCAGTTGTGCATATTTTAAGAATTGGTTAGCATGCATTCTGAACTCACTTTGGAGCAATGAGAATGGCATAATGTTAACGCCCTCAGTTAAATCACCAACCTTGGATATCCCAATCAGATCCCAAGTCTCAAATCCCTGCAGCTTCCTCATTTCTTGGAGCTAAACCCCCTCCCACAAGGGTGTTTTCTACATGGGCCTAATGTGCCAACCTATGGATTTAATAGCTTTATCCCAGGTACTAGTGTGACCTGGTTGGCCAGGAAAATATTTAATATCCCCTTGCCTCCATAAAGCTGGTATAAGCAGGACCGCGTCCCCCACTGTGCCCGCTCCAGCCTGAAAGTGGAGTGGTCCAATGGGGTGAAGAGACAGTCATTAACATTAACGAGGTGACCTGCCCAGGAGTTTACCACTGAGGGAGTTACAGACAGTCAACCATTGTATTGATTACATTGTAGAGTTTTTACGGCTATCCTGGGGTGTTTTCATCCCACAAAAAGGTCCGCATGTCACCCTCATTCTTAGTAAAAATGCCTGGAGATATCCAATAATGCGTTCAATAATTGTGGTAGGGAAATCATTTTAAACATGGCTGCCCTCCCCATCAATGACAAGGGCAGCCCTTGTGTGTGTTCAAGAAAGGGGCAGTGCACTTCATCAAATGCCTTTTCTGCATCAAACGCTAAAAAGACGTGAGGTTCCAGCCACTCTCTTATAACATTTAGCCAATTATGTTTGGGCCTGAGACTGTACCGTGTTGACCTACCCGACATGAAGCCTGACCCCTGATTTCTATAGATCAGGGGTGTAATGACTTGCAGGGGTCTAGTGGCCAAAACTGTGGCGAAGATTTTGACCTCGATGTTGAGTAACGGAATCCGGCGTTATGAGTTGCAATGCTCCTTCGGTCTGCCTTCCTAATGGATTGCCACTCGGACCGCCTTTCTGAGATCTGGCAATAAAGTACTCTTCTGGGCAGCTTCCAAGGACATTTTCAAAAGGAGGGTCCCATTAATCCTATGTATCATTTATAGAATTCTGCAGTAAAAAGTCAAAGTCAAAAAGATTTTTATTTGCTTTGGTACTCAACTGAGGACCACAAATTTGAAAACAATTTACATAGATAATCATAGACATTAATATAATATTAAAAAAGATTTTAAAAATTTGTAGAAATTATAACAAACCCATTCATCAGTCGGTTGTTTACATAATGATAATAAGTTGTTTACTGTAATGATGTTATATTTCTGATATATCGGTTTAAGATATCTTGACCGTGCTTTAACTACGTTTGAATGAGGACAGACAAATAACATATGCACGATGTCCTGATCACCTCCTTGACAGAGGTTACAAGTCGCGGAATCTCCTGGTGACCATCTGGATGTAAAAACAGAAACAGGTAGAATGCCTAAGTGCAACATAGTTATGGCCCTTCTTGCTCCATGTGTAAGGCAAAACCCCAAATATGGCCGTATTTGCTTATATTCCAATGTCTCTATGTAGGATTTATAAGTAGATAACTTACTACAATGCAAAAAATCGAGATCATAACTTAATCTTGGCGTAAAGCATTTCAAAAAAAGTTTTAACTGGGATTTTGACCAGGATAACAGGATATCTTTAGTAAGATTAGCGATTTTGAATGCCTCAGACATATTCTTAAAAAAGATAAGTTTTAGAGAGTCTGTTGTAAATGTCTCAGTCTTTAACAAGAATCTCAGTGTTCCTTCCTTTGCATGCAAGATGTTATAGGCCCATCGAATGACATTTGCCACAGCTGTGGCATATGAGCTTGTTAATGCAAATTCCAGTCTGAGGGCTTGTACAGATGTTGAACTAGAAACCTTTAGTATTTTTTTCAAGATCTTTCCTTCGGTAATGTCCATGAAGGACCATTGTTTTGTTGGTAAATGCTCAATTGCGTAAGACAAAACCGAGGGGATTTTTACTCTATACACTTTCAGCAGTGAGGAAAAATGCCTATTTCCAGTGGAAGTATACAATCTAGAGAGTGCCCCGGCATGTATTTCAGATTTTCTCTTTAGATTATTTATTTGTTTTGAGTTTTGTAAGTTCTTTGTGAAAATCCTGCTGAGGTAAGTATATTCATCTACTTCCTCTACTCTAATCCCATCGAGATTCCAGCAGTATTTGACACTTTTTTTCCTGCCAGAGAAGGCTACCACTTTAGTCTTTGTTAAGTTTGGGATTAAAAAATGATCCTTCGAGTAAACATTTAAAGAATCCAGTAAATTTTGGAGACCAAAAGGTGTAAGATCCAACATAACTATGTCATCTGCGTATAGCAAAGCGTGTATGCTCTGAGAAGCAACCTTTGGCGGCAGACTAGAGCATTGTTGCAGATGGAATGGCAGATCACTCAAATATAATGAAAATAAAATTGGTGCGAGAAGGCACCCTTGTTTAAGCCCATTCAAAGTATTAATTGGTTTCGTCAGACCTTTTTCACTTCCCATTTGTACCTGGGACCAGGTATTCGTGTAGAGCTTAATTATGATTTGCAATAAATTTTCAGAAATCCCCAGTCTTCTCAGTTTTTTCCATAATGTTGGTCTATCGACGCGATCAAACGCGGTGGAATAGTCAATAAATGCTGCATACACTGGTTGTGATTTCCGCCCAATGTATTTGTCCAGAATAGTCTGAAGAATTGAGATGTTATCAGTGACTGAATGATTAGGACGAAAGCCGGCTTGGTACATCGGTATTATTCCCTGCGAGAAGCACCAGTCTTTTAGTCTGTCCAGTACCTCCGCAGCGAAAATTTTCCCTGTAGCGTCCATTAACGCAATTTGGCGGTAATTACTAGCTATATTTTGTCTCCCTTTTTTGTATATTGGGATTATAGTACTTCCCTGCCACGACTTTGGTAATCTCCTGGTGCGAAAGATATGATTGAAGAGTGATGTTAACATCTGACTCCATTCTTTTGGGTATAGCTGCAAGACTTTAATTGGTATCATATCAGGGCCTGACGCAGAAGTATTCCTAGCTTTTCTAATATGTCTTTCGATAGAAAATGCTGTACTTTTTTCTATTGATGTTAGTTTGCTTTCCAAGATGATATCAGCAACGTTACTGTCGATTTCAATTGAGTTTACTTTGTATAGGTCAGTTAGATATATTTCCCATTCCTGCGGTGGAACTGGTATGGCATGTAATTTCTTTTTAGTTCCAGTTATTTTGGCTATCAAGGACCAGTATTTTCTTTGGTTGTATTTTTTTGCCGCCTCGTGGATGTCCACCCAATTTTTATCCTGCAGCCTTCTTTTTTGGCTATTCTTATCTCTTCTTAATTGGTTTTTTAGTTTATTTATCTCTTGCTGTATAGCAGATGAGAAGTTTAAGAATTGTCCTCGTATGAGTTTGTTGAGCTTCCTCCTGATTGTATTTTCATTTGACATCTTATAGTTTCTCTTTTTGCATGGTTTTATCCTGTTAAGGAGAGATCTTTTAAGATTTGTCATAATACATTCGAAATTTGTTATTAGATCTTCTGAATGCATTTTAGTTAAAAGGTTATTTTGTGAAATCGTTCCATTAATATGATCTAGGGTCTTTGAATTCCAAAAAATTCGCCTCTGCTTATTATTGATTTCAATATTACAATTATGATACATAATTGGATTCGACGAGGAGGATTTTACCGACCATCCAGTGTTTAGACGTAAAAGAGCATGGTCGCTATCGTCTGTAAGGTTAATGTTCAAGTGATAGAATGTATCCACTAGCTCCATACCACATATTAAATAATCAATAATTGAAAGGGATCCGTATCCGCGCCTTGTGAAAGATGCCGGTCTATCACCATCTACGTTACCATTCAAAATTGTCCCATTTATGCTTGGCAGTGATGCTAGTAACATTTTCCCTCTTTTATCAGAAGCTTTCCCGTTTGGGAATATTGGAATAGGTAGATCTATTGTTTCATCTTCGTAGATTTTTGCCCATTTACCAATTTCCGCATTAGAAATTTTTCCGTTCACATCACCCATGATTAGATACGAAGTGTTTACTCGCTCTTCAATTATCTTTGAGATTGTATCTATATTTTTGACGAAGATGACGTCCTGGGTGGTGCCTGGAGGAATGTACACGTTAAAAAACAGAAAGGCCTTTTTTTGGTCAGAGATATGAGTCTTTAGTGTGACCTTAATACATTGAAAATAGTCGGATTTAAAATCAATGATTTCCTGAGACCATAAGTGTTCCTCGCTCAATAGAATAGCCAGACCACCCTTAGCATGTCCTCTACTTGTTGCTATAGCCGGGATATCATATACATAATATCTCTTCTGTTTGAAGGATTTCATCGCCCATGTTTCCTGTATAGCTAAAATATCAGGGTTGTCTTTCAGTGCTCTATTCATTTTATTGTTGGTTTTTCCGGCTATATTCCACGAGGTGATCTTTAAACCACTGTTAAACAGTACATTGTGGTCGATGCACTAGTTTATTGCTATTTATGGCCTCCGAGACCCAAGCCCAAGATTCTGTTGTTTTTCTGACCTCATTTTCTTCTTGATCTTGGCTCCATACATTCCTTTCTCCATTATTTACCAGAATTTTCAAGGTATCCTTCCTAGAGCAGATTCGCCCTAAATCAACATGATTAGAGATATTAGTATACCAGTTGTTAATTGGAATATTCATGTTAGTATTTTGGAGACCAGTTGATTTAATTTTGATGTTCTTTGATGGAAATATTTCTATGACGTCATAACCACATTTATGTAACGTTTCTTTTTCCCTTATGATGATCCCAACGACAGATGACCAGAAAGCTACTTTCACTATTTTCCGATTTTCTTTTATAGGGAAAGTTACTAAATCTATTTCTTTGCTTGTGATAGTTTGTAAAGAATAGATTTGCTGTAGCAAGTTAATTATCCTTCCTCGATTTAGCGGTAGATCGTCAATTGGAAAAAGTTCTTCAAACTGTAAATGTTTAGTCATAGTCTGGTCGCTGTCGAGGGACAGTATCTTGTTAGTCTCAGTTGTTTCTTGATTTATTTGATCAGCACTATTTTTTGCTCTGAAGGGAGTATATTCAGGCGCTTTATGGTTCAATTGTTTGATGGGTGGGATATTTATTATATCATTACGTTCCTCTACCGAAGATTGATTGATTATTACTTTGTCAAGAAGACCTTCCTCATTAGTTTGGTGGGGGGTTACATTTTTGAATCTGATCTTTCTGGATTTCTTTTTGATAATTCTTCTTAGTGGTTTCCTATTTCTGATTTTTCCTTTTATTCCTTTGTTACATTTCGTTTGAGAGAACTTATCATCGCCAACTTCGTCTGATACAGGTATGGTGGTGGTTCCTTCTTCTCCTTCATCGGTACCTTTTATCAAATTGGATTTTTTTGCAACTGAGAAGATAGGATACTCTTTAGCTACCGATGAAGGCTCCTCTCTGAAAAGTTTCTTTAGGGAATATATTCGGACCTCCTTGGAGTTTTTCTGAATCTTGGTATTTGATTGATGTACTGATTTTTGAGCAGATGTTTGAGTACTATTATTACGTTTATTTTGAAATTCAGGAGTTGAAGTTTTGGTTAAAGAGGTAGATTTGGGAAACTCCTTTTTTTCCTCTTTTGCCTGTTTGCTATTTGTTAATTCAGTATGTTCTTTTTTCCTCTTTTCTTCTACCAAAAATTTCAAAATACCAATTTGAACATCCAAAGTTTGATCTGAATTTTCTAAAATGTTACCTAAGAAAGAGAGGACCGATTCCAATATTTCCTGTAATGTATAAAGAGCCTTTGAGATTGGTGTCGCAGTATTAGTTGAATGGATATTATTGGGAAGGAATGTATTCAATGATGTATCCAGGTCTATTTTGAAATCTAGGAGTTGTTCCTGAGACTCGGTTTGTAGATTTTCTGGATTTAGTTGTATATCAGAAATATTTTCCATTGGTTTTATATCATTTTGAAATAAATCCTCGATATCCGAAAGGCAACTTATTTGTTTTATAGGTGTTATAGTTATTGGATTTGAAGACTCAAGAATCGATGTTTGAGACTCCTGTGTTGAAAGTAAAATCTGGTGATTGGAATCAGAACCTAGAACACTTAAAATTGGAGTAGTCTGTACATCCAAAGGAGGCAGCTCAGGGGCCTCTTTAGATGGTGATTTTTCCATTTTTGCAGGCAATTCTTCAGCAGGTGACCGAGATTGGTTTTTTGGCGTTAGAGCTAAAAAGTAATTACTAATTGCAGGCGTACCAGTTATCTGACCTTGTTTTATTGCTTTAGCGGAGGATTTCCTTACTGCTTCCTCGGTACCCATTCTCTTCATAAATATCATACGAGATCTAAGTTTTTTGTAAGCCATAACAAATTCTCTTATCCAGGTATATAGGTATTTAGATGGTAGTTACCGCTATGAAGTGAAATGATGTGTTTAGCAGTTCAGGTGATCTTCAAGCAGGTATATGGAGAATACCTTTCCACGTTATTGCCGGTTACTACTGGAGCCAAAGACTATATGGCTACATAAACATAATAATCCAGGTGTAAGATGAAAAAGGGGTGGCCCGTCCCGTCCTTGTACGTCCCTGGATGGCCTTAGACGGTCCCGCCCTTGTCCCGGGCTTCTCCCGGCGCCCTCCCGCGCGCTCCCGCGCAGCGGGACTCACAAGTTGAAAATATACTAACTGAAGAGGAAGGGGAGGAGCCTGCAGGGAGAGCGTCCCAGCTGTTGATGATTGGGAGTTGTGGGCGCTCCTGGGACTTGGAGTCCTGCGCCCACAACACGCTCGCAGCCCTGCAGGTCCCAGTACCCAATGACACAGTTATGGCAGTAGCGCTGACAAGGGGTGACCTCTGATGAAGCGGGACCCGCGCAGCGGGTACCGCGAGCAGTTGACGATGAGGCAAAAGGAAGCTCACGGGAGCACAGCAGAACCCAGCGTCTGGTCGGCAACAGAACAAAACAAAACAGCACAGTAATCCCATTGGGTCCCGGGGTCTTCTTGAAGTACAGCTTCTCAGTGGTGGCTTGAACCTTTGCCAATGTGATTTCAGCATCAAGATCAGCACTCATCTCTGCATCTAATACAAGAATGGTTATGGACTCCAGGTATTGTTTGATTTGGGGCAGCCACTGCAGTGGGCTAGCCCTGTAGAAATCTTCATAATGGCAGCAAAGGTCCCGACTATGGCCACATCAGTAGCTGCCCAATCTTGTGCCAAGGCTTGATATTTGTTTTTCAGGAGTTTTAGTTTCCTAAGGCTTTGGGGTCCAGCGGTGGTCTCAGGCCTCCTTCAAGGTCCAGGAGTTGACCCTCAAGCTGCTCTAAGCTTCCCACCGCCCTCCTCCTCTTCCTGGCAATCCAGTTCTGGAAACTGTCATGAGGTACAATTTTTTATGCCTCCCATGGCACCATTTTGGATGTGACTGAGTGTTCATTTTCTTTGAAATAAAGCTTGGAGTCTACCTTCAGCCCTATCGCCACCTCCCGGTCCTATATCTCCAATGCATTCAGCTTCCATCCTGGCCCCCTACCACCTCTCCCATTCATCTTCACCAGGGGAGCGGACTGATTGAAGAGACCTTGCACCAGGTAGTTTGCTTGCTGCACAGTGCACACCTCCTTGGCCGGGGTATAGACATAGTCTAAGCGACAAAACATTCTGTGGGCTCCGGAGAAGTAGGAGTAGCTTTTAGTGGTAGGGTGAGCATGCATCCATAGATCTAAGAGGCCCAGGGTGTGGTGAAATGTGCAAGTGGGGTGGGTTGTGTAGCAGAGCTAGCAGTTCCTGCCCTAGCCTGCTCCATTGCCATGACATATTTAAAATCCCGTCCCAGTATGTGTAGTGGGGAGTTTGCATCCAGAAAATTCTCAGCAAGTTTCTCCAGTGTGGGGGCTGTAGCCGGGGAGAAGCATAGACCCTAATCAGTGTGACATCTGTTTGGCCCCAGAACCCCTGTACTCCCACATATCTAACCAACGGGTCAACCCACTGTTTCGGTACTTGGAAGGGCAGGTTCTCCCTGACTAGTATGGCCTCCTCCCTGGACTCTGGCGTGTACCCGGAGTATGCAAGTGTGGTGTAGGCTTGTCTCCCCAGGAAATTACATTGTGTCCCATTGAAATGTACGTCTTGTTAAAGGACCACATCTGGTCATAATCGTTTAATGTATAGGTTCACTAGACCTCTCTTGACCCTGTCCCCCAGGTCATTCATATTCCAGGACAGGACCGATAATGTCCAAACCATCAAGGGTGGAATTACTCATCCCATCTCTGGGGTCGGTGGCCTAAGGTAATCATCTTGATGAGATTGTTTCTAATATAGTGCCTGTTATTTATCCTAGATTCTATGGGGCCCTGATGAACGATTATACTGTGTTTGATATAACATTTTATGTATTCTGCATTTTTGGGGGTTGCGATGATGTCAATTGAGAGTATGGACCTACAAGTTGCACTCCTGGCATCTGTTAGTCAGATACCTTCTGGACTAGAAGAGGCTGTCACTCACTATACATCGTGGGTGGAGTCAGCCTTTAATACACTAGCCCCAGCCAAAACGCTATGTCCTAGAATGTCCCTTCCTACAGCCCCCTGGTACTCAGAAGAATTGAGGAGACAAAAGCTCTCCTGTAAGTTTCTTGAGCGGATCTGGAGGAAATAATATAAGGAAGAGGAGAAAAAGAGGTATATACAAAGTCTCACCAATTGTAAGCAACTCATATTCGAAGCAAAGAAAAGGTTTTTTATGAATCGAATCAACTCTGCTAATAACTCCACCAAAGAACTTTTTAAAACTGTCTCTAGTCTAGCCTCCCCCAGCACATCAAAAATTGATGGAAGTCAAAATCTATGTGACGACATCGCCAGGTTCTTTTTGAGCAAGATAGAGGGCATCTTCTTGGACTTTAGTCACCCAAACCCGGGGGGGGGGGGAACAGGAGGACGGCTGGAGGGAAGGAGGCCAGGTTATGACCTTTCCCCGGCTTTTGATATATTTGGGCCACTGTCCACAACTGACACTGAGAAGCTGCTCCTCTCTGCAAGATCAGGCTCCCCTTATGATCCCTGTCCAGTGTCAGTGCTCAAACAGGCCTTGATTCCCTTGGCCCTTATGCTCACCCCTTTGTTTAATACAATGTTTTTAACTGGACATTTCCCTAGATCCTGGAAGCTGGCCTCGATATTGCCTCTGGACCCAAAGGAGCCTAATAACTTCCGATCCCATATCACGCCTCCCATTGCCTGCAAAATTGGTTGAAAAAACCATGACATTGCAGCTTAGCACTTTTCTACGCCAAACCAACGTTTTAGATCCTACTCACTATGGGTTCATAGAAGGGCATAGCACACAATCTGCCCTTATAAAATCTACGGAGGACATTAGGGAGGCTGTGGACAAGGGAGACAAGGCGGCTTTGATTATGCTGGACTTGTCTGCAACCTTCGATACGTTCCATCATAATGTACTGATGCACCGTTTGTTGGCATGCGGCGTCCAAGACAAAGAATATGAACTCCTGAATTCTTTTCTGACGGACAGATCCCAAACTGTGGCACTGGGTGATTGCCATTCTATACCTTTCTCTTTGCCGTGCGGAGTGCCTCAGGGGTCCTCTCTTAGCCCCACTCTTTTTAACGTATACGTTTCCTCCCTAGCTACTCCAATTAGTTCATTTGGGTTCAGCCTGACATCGTATGCTGATGGTACACAAATTGTGGTGGCTCTGCGGCCTGGTCAGGCAATAGGAATTGAAAATAGGTTCCACGATTGCATGATAGCAATCGGGAGGTGGATGTCACAAACTGCCTGAAACTGAATTCAGGAAAGACTGAGGTCATCCTATTTGAAAACAATTCCAACTTCTGGACCCCAGGGTGGTGGCCAGAGGAAACGGGGAGTCTTCCAACTCCTGTTAAGAAGGTGAAAAACCTAGGAGTCATAATTGACGAGAACCTTCTTTATAATCAAAATGATTAAGAAAGTTCTTCCCTTTTGGCCGGCTAATAGCCATCGGACTGTAGTCACTCCACTGATCATGTCCAGACTTGATTATTGCAACAGCCTGTACTTAAATATACAGGAACGTTTCTTCTATAAATTGCAACTGCTGCAAAACGCAGCAGCGAGGCTGCTTACTAGTACTCCCAAATTTGCCCACATTTCTAGGGAAATAAAAAAATTGCTTTGGTTGCCGGATAGGAAACGGGTGAATTTTAAAGCACTCTGTACCGTTTACAAGGCACTACATGGTATAGGCCCAGACTTCTTGAAAATGTAAATACAGTGGTACATACCCAGAAGAACCCTTCGCTCCGGTGGAGCCAAGTTGGTAATAGTGCCACCCATCAAAAAGTCTTCATGGGGTGGGAGAAGTTTTACGGTATGCGCAGCTAAGGCCTGGAACGATCTGCCCCCCTATCTGAGAAAGGCCCCTGACCTCCTCAGTTTTCGGAAAGGATTGAAAACTTGGTTGTTTATGCTTTAATATTGTTTCCTATCCCCAGTTCTCAGAGAATTAGTGGTTAGCGCCAGGACACCCTCGGGTAATTGCCACACTTTAAAAATATGCAAAAAGAACAATAGATGGACAGAATGCAGAACAATGTCATACATTCACCCCAGTAGAGAGATCTGAGCCTAATTCCATCGTATGTTTGCTCACCATGCCATTCTAGTTTGGACCAAGCCATATGCAAATCAGTCTTGACCCTGCGCCCAATAGGAACAGTCCAGTCGAACTGCCAGGCCAGGTCATCCCTAAATTGTAAACAAGCATCATAGGACCGGTTTCGGACTTTCATTCCTCATCAGCCAGGATAGCTTGACTCCAGTGACATGGAGAGCACGGGACCCACGTCTGGGCATACCCGTCCCACTCAGGGTGACAATAGCAAAAAGAACAATTGATGGACAGAATGCAGAACAATGTCATATATTCACCCCCAATACACTTCTACTCATTCAATCATTCAGGCACTGCACATGTACTCATACAATCACCCAGGCACTACCCATGCACTTATCCATTCACTCAGACAATACCCATATAGTCATGCAATCACCAGGCACTGCCCTTGCACTCATTCATTCATTCAGACACTGCGCTTGTACTCGTCCATTCACCCAGGATCTACACTTGCAGTCATCCAATCACCCAGGCGGTGTCCATGGAGTCATCCATTCACTCAAGCACTACCCATGCATTCATGCAATCACCCAGGCACTGCACTTGCACTCAATTATTCACCCAGGCACATGACCTGCACTAATCTAATCACACAGGCACTACACTTGCACATTCACCCATGCACTGACCTTGCACTCATCCAATCATTCAGGCATTGAAAGTGCACTCAAATGATCATCCAGCCACTAACCATGCACTCATTCATTCACACAGGCACTGCCCATGCAGCGATTCAATCACCCAGCCACTGCACATGCATTCATTCACCCAGGCACTACGCTTGTACTCATCCATACACCCAGGCACTGCACTTCCACTAATCCCATCTCGGAGGCACTACACTTGCACTCATCAGGTCACCCAGACACTATCTAGGCAATCATCCAATCACTGAGGCAGGACCGATGAATGCCTCCAACAACATTCAGCATTAGTGATGCAATCACACAGGCATAAACTCATAAAGGAATTGTTTTTCTTTTTTTAACTGTGAAATTTGGTTCCAGCAGGAACCATTTTTTGTTTTAATTTGAGTGTTAAATGTTTATATATTTTTTCTATTATTTGGATGCTGAGGAAAATAACAACTTGGAGAGGAAAACCTTGAAAAATGCACACTCATGAAAGGTGCAAAAACGATACTGTTTATTAAAAAAAATTGCTGATTTTTATCAGCATTGGGAAGTGCTGTGAGAGACTGCTCTACTACTCTCAATACTGTTCTGCAGTCTATGCAGTAGGTTGCAACATGTTTCAATTCAGAAGCCACATCTTCAGCAGCAGTGGTGGAATTAGAAGGAACTTGCTGGGCTGGTCTGTTTGGTGCACATGATGCAGAAGAAGCTCCTCTTCTCTCTCTCTTGGTGCTCTCTTCAGCTGATTTCCATGGAAAGTTTTTAGATGGTACAACATTGATGCTGTCCCGCAAGAGTACTTTTGATTGGTGCCTCTACAAAGACTTTTCTCACATAGTGTGCATTGCACAAACTTTGTTACTGTTTTTGATTCTCCTGATGTGATTCTAAAAAAATCCCACAATGCTAGATTTCTTTTGAGGAGCCTCCTCCTCCCCATATTCCCCTGAAGCAATGTTGTGAACTTCCTGCTACTCCTGCTGGACTTCCTCTTCGCAGTCTCCAGGCTGAGTTGCCATTTTTTCCTTAGAACATACCAAAAAATAACTCTCCTTAATGCAGCCACGAGCTCTCTATGAAATGCGCTGAGTGAAAAATCAGGAAAGGTGAATGTGTGTGTGCTTCCTGTCCACGTACATGAAAAGTGCAGTATCCAAACATACAGCCTGATTCATCATTCTCCCGTTTTGCGAGCCCCTAATAGCGATTCATAACGAATCGCTATTAAGGACTTGCAAAACGGGATTCATGTAGGAATTGCAATAAATATTGCGATTCCTACATGTTCCTTATTTGCGATTAGCTAATTGCTAATCGCTAATAAGGAATAACTCCCCATGCATTCCTATGGGCCTGTGGGGAGTTATTCCTTATTTGCGATTAGCAATTAGCTAATCGCAAATAAGGATGTGATTTCAAGGGTGTAGGGGTGTCCAAAGGACACCCTGTAGCACCCCTGAAATGTAATCTACATTGGTGTTGGGCACACAGATGTCCAAAGGACATGTGTGTGTGTAACATGCAACTTAGAAAAATGCATTTAAATGCATTTTTAACTAAGTTTTTGCTATTTACCGAGAGGTCTGACCTCCCGGTAAATAGCGGCCCAAAATTGCATTTTCGCAATTTTAAAATGCTTCATGAATTGCATTTAAGGAATCTCAAATAGAGATTCCTTAAATTCAATTCTTCGCAAATGTGCGAATTCTTAAATAGCGAATTTTGCATCTGGGATGATGAATCCCAAATGCAAAAATTGCACTCGCAAAAGGCAAGATTCTGAGAATCTTGCCCTTTGCGAGTGCAATTTAGCTTGATGAATCAGGCGGTATCAGCCTGATTCATGAAAAACGGGATTTGCGATTCTCAAATAGCGATAAATTGCGAATCGCTATTGAGAAATCGCAAATCTGAATTCATGAAGATTAGCGATAAAAAATGCGATTCGCACGCGGGCGCAAATTCCGTTTGCGATTAACGATAATCGCAGAATAATCGCTATTTCCGGCTACCCGCGTCGGGATTGCGATTCGCAAAATCGCTAGATCGGGAAAACGGGAAGTCGCATTTCGAGCACAGTGATGACATCACAACCAGGAAGCAGGCAGTTCCCACCCCCATTCACCACAGTGAGGCAGACCTTGAGGGAGCAAGTGGGAGAGCTGCTGCTATTCTGGTGATTTGTAAACTGCAACTACTCTGCTGCCATGTCAGAGGAACCTGTTCCTGGCCCCAGCAACAACACAGGGCGGAAGAGGAAGCTCAAATTTTCTGAGCAGGAGCTCGAACATTTGATTGAAGGGGTGGTGGCCAACCACGAAAAACTCTTTGGCAAAGACTCCAGGAAGGTCCCGGAGCAAGAAAAAAGGAGGATCTGGCAGGGAATAGCCTCCACTGTCAACTCCGTGGGTGTGGCCGATAGGTCACTTGAGGAGCTGAAGAAAAGATGGTATGACCTCCGAGGTCGTGCCAAGGAGAAGGTGGCGGAGCGCCTTGGAGAGTCATCGGGCACTGGAGGTGGCGGACCTACAGTCCTTCCTAACACACCCTTGGAGGACCAGGTGGAGAACACCCTTGAGAGGGAGGCGTGCGTTGGCGTCACACGTCTGGACTCCTCCCGCCCCACCCAAGACACCCAAGGTAAGTGGCATGCGACTGCGACCCTGTCCCCTATGACTGTCCCTGACCAAATAGGCTCCCATAATGTCCCTTAGTCATGCCATTGTTGCACATCTGGGAATGCCCTGAAGCATTGTGGGAGATGTAGTGTGGCCACAATGTAGTAGTACCACAATGCAGCCAGACAGGTTCCAAAGTACGCAAATCCACAGCCATTCAGGGAATGTCACCCAGCATGCATGTAACAACTGCACGTCTGACAGACACATGCAACTAATGATTGTCCACTTACCCTCACAGGTGGCGCTGAAAGCAGCGACAGTGAAAGGCTGTAAATTGATGAGGAGGCCCAGGAGGAGGATTTTCCACCACAAACCCAGGCACCAGCCCCTGCCGCTGATACAACACCAGCAGCCAGGCCCCCCACCATTGTGCCCCCTGCATCTGGCGGACCACCGACAGCCACAGCCAGGCCCCCCACCATTGTGCCCCCTGCATCTGGCGGACCACCGACAGCCACAGTCAGGCCCGCCACTATTGTGCCTCCAGTCCCTGCCGCACCAGCAACGCCTGCTGTGACACCACCAGCAGCTGGTGCTACAACATCTGGGCCTGCGACAGCACCAACACAGCGGCCAGCCACAGTGACAGGCCAGCAGAGCAGGCGTGGGAGGTCTCGCCAGCACACCACTGCTGCAATCAGCAGGAGGGGCAATGGACAGATTCTTGCTTGTATGAGCGTCGAAAGACGCATGTTGAGAATACATCAGCGCCAGGCACGGCAGCAAGGTGCCATTCAGCTCCAGCTTCACAAGATTGGGCGCAATGTGGCCGGAGTGGGAGACCGCATGGACCGCATGACGGCGGCCATGGCAGGTATGGGGGACCGCATGGACAACATGACTGCAGCCATGGCAGGTGTGGGGGAGGGAATGGCCCGCATGACTGCAGCCATGGAGGCCAACACCGCTGCGATGACTAAGCAGCGCAGTGCAGCACGCCGGCGCCACCACCAGCTCATGAGCCGGCTGGCCTCCTACAGCAGGTCCAATTATGTGGCAGCGCGAATGCCACTTCACAGTTGTCGCGGCGGTCACTAGTTCAGCAGCACCAACTCGTACAGTGCTGTGAGGACATGACCAGGGTCCTGGAGCACCTCACCACGGCGGTTACGGCACTACACCCTCCTGCTCTACCTGCCACTGTTGGGGGTGATGATGGCAGTGAGGGGGCATCCAGCATCAGCAGCCACTCTGCCACACTAGTCCCGCCATTCAGGCGCAGCACCAGGGCAACGCCAGGTACAGGTGCCCCGGAAGAGGATGAGCCTCAGAGGCGCTTGGGCGGAACGCGCGTGAGGTGCAATTGACTCATTTAGACAATTACAGGCACAGACTGACTATAAGCCTGCCCTGTCCTTTGACACTGCAGTATGAAGTAATACTGTTAGTAGAAAATAGTTGTACTGGTGACATTTTTTGTGAATGAAACAAATATATTTATTTTGCAGCACACATTAGCGTTGTGTCATTATTACATTTTGCATGCAATTGTGATTTGTGGGGTGAGGGAAGAGGGTGGCCTAGAAACTGTTCACTGTGATGTGGTTGCAACGTCTGTGGCCTTCAGCTGGGTTCTCCCCGCGTGCATGGTGCGCATGTGCAGGTGGCCGGTCGTCCCCTTCAGATTCACTGCCAGAGATGTCAACAGGTATCCGGCGCTGACTATAAGCCTGCCCTGTCCTTTGACACTGCAGTATGAAGTAATACTGTTAGTAGAAAATAGTTGTACTGGTGACATTTTTTGTGAATGAAACAAATATATTTATTTTGCAGCACACATTAGCGTTGTGTCAATATTACATTTTGCATGCAATTGTGATTTGTGGGGTGAGGGAAGAGGGTGGCCTAGAAACTGTTCACTGTGATGTGGTTGCGACGTCTGTGGCCTTCAGCTGGGTTCTCCCCGCGTGCATGGTGCGCATGTGCAGGTGGCCGGTCGTCCCCTTCAGATTCACTGCCAGAGATATCAACAGGTATCCGGCGCTTGGTTGCAATGTTATGTAGTATTGCACAGACAGCCACAATGCGGCAGCACACTGCAGGACTGTAATACATGGCCCCACCTGTCTTGTGCAGTATGCGGAACCTGCTCTTGAGCAGGCCAAATGTCCTTTCTATGCAATTCCTTGTCCGTATGTGTGCAACATTGTAGCGCCGTTGCTGGGGTGTGGCAGGGTTGAGGTAAGGGGTCAGGAGGTATTAACGGAGGGCGTAGCCACTGTCACCTGAATGAGAGGAGCAGATGGTGATTGCCTGTGCTGCGCAGTTACTTCATAGCAATGTGACATTGTCGACAAAGTGTACTTACCAAGTAGGTGTCCTTCCCCAAACTCTCCCCTGAGCAGTCGTGTGTGGAGGCCGCTGTGCCGGAATATGAAGGAGTCATGGGTACTCCCTGGGTACTGGGCGACAATGTCAGTGATGTATGTCTTAGCATTGCAGACCATCTGTATGTTCAGGGAGTGGTAGGACTTTCTATTGTGGAACATATACTCCGTGGCAGCTGGTGGGCAGATGGCGACGTGGGTACAGTCTATGCATCCGAGTACATGGGGAAAATGGGCTACATTGTAGAATTGTAGCTTGGTCAAGTGCAATTCCTGTTGGCTCGTGGGAAATGTGATGTGACGGTGTAGCTGGGTGAGCATGGTGTCAACGAAAGTGTGGAGGCAGCGTGACATGGTGGGCTGGGATATCCCCCCAGCAGCCGCTACTATCCCCTGGAAACTCCCGGAGGCCAGGAGGTGCAGGCTACACAATACCTGCACATGTGTAGGCACCGCATTGGTTCGCCTTGTTGGGTGCTGCATCAGGGGGTCAAGGTCATGTATTAGCTGGATTATCATTTCCCCATTCAGCCTGTATTTGGCATATATCTGCTCTCTGGTTTGGCCCAGCAAGGTGACCCGCTGGCGGAAAATCCTGTCCTGGATCCTGCGTCTCCTCCATGCTGCTCGCTGTAGCCTTCGACGCCTCACCACCATGTACATTCCTGGCATTGTGGAACTCCTAATGCTGCTGCTGAATGTCCTTATGTGTGATTGGTCAGTCCTGAACCTGTTGGTGATTGGCCAACGGTTTTTCAAATGTAATTTGTTCATGGCTTTTATGGTTACCACCTGCTTTGAGTTGTCCTTAATTTGCGCCGCGCAAACAGCGATTTTTGGGTTTTTCGCTATTAGCGATTTTTCATGAATGCCGATTGAGATTATATTGCGATTTCGGTATTTATTTCGCAGAATCCGTGGTTTGTCGCATTTTCCGATTCGCTAATGCTCGCCTACCGGGATTCTGAGAATTTTATTGCGAATTCGCTATTATGTGTTAGCGAATTCGCAATTTTGATGTTGAATGCCAATTACGTAAATTGCGCCCGCAATTGCATTTTCGCAGCGATTGCGGGCGCAATTTTACTTCATGAATCAGGCTGATAATCCTTTGTGATGTGGTCACATGCTGTTTGCGACATCTGATGTCATAGCGAATACCAGAAATTATGAAGAAAAAAGTTTTCCTGTATAATTAGTGCACAAAAATAAGTGTATCGATATAGCAGTAAACCTCTGCTGCTCAAAACGTAATATAAAATGTCTAAATATTTATTAAACACTTTCTCAAAAACATGCTGTAGTGGCGACTACCGAATGCTATGCGGCATCCACGGACACCACAAATTCTGGAAAATAGATTAAACAGCATTTTGAAATTAAAAGTAATGTAAAACATAATCATTCTTTTTTTTTAAGAAAGCCTCTAGGATACATCAAAGTCTAGGGTATTTTAATATATGCAAATTATACATATTGAAAATGGCACAAGCGTCACAGATGACAATATCACTGCAATGGCAGGCGAAACCACGGAGGAAAAAAAATTTAGGAACTGATTTGGAAAAACATTCTCTAACATACACTAATTTAGAGGGTTAACTAAAAAAAACAAGTGATTATTACGGTCTGAAATTGCTAAATATATGTTTAACACTGTTTATAAGTTCGCTTTGTTTTGTGACATTGCCACGATACTCTCAACAGCGTCCCACATTTAAAAAAAAATAAGAATAGTTAGGGGAAAAAACCTAGAGTCATATAAAAGAAATAAAAGAAGGTCATTTAGACATTTTAGAATATGAAAATATAAAAAATAAAAAAAATTGGAAGCATGCACATGTATACCCTCCAAGATCTAGTCACAGGTAGACCCTGTTGCCAATAATCTGCTATAAATAAAAAAAATGTGTACAGTAATCAAAAGTTATAATGAACAATACGGGTAAATAAATATATATATATTTTTAATTCACTTGCTAAAAAAAAGGTAAACGGACATTAAAGTTAGGAGATACAAGTTAAAAAAACTTAGAAATTCACTGAAAAACCCAAAGGGTACAAGGATGTTATAATTTGGTTTTAGCATTTAAAAAACTTTAGAAATTCACCAAAAAAAACAAAGGTTACAGGGATGTTATAGTTAGAATTTTGCATTTAGAAAAACATAGAAGTTCACCGGAAAAAATCAAATGGCCAGATTCACAAAGGTGAAGTTAGACGAAAGTCTAAGTTTATGATTTTTGGTATTTACAAAAGGCTTTTACTACTCATAAATGCCCTTTGTGAATACTGAAAGTCATAAAGTTCGACTCCCTGTGGCATATTACCAAGCAATAACGATAATTATCGCTATTGCTTGGTTAGAGACAAAAATTTACCGCTGAGCTGCGGCGATTTTTATCGCAAATAAACCTTGGTATTACCAAGGTTTATCGCAAATGCGATAAAAAACGGCCGCAATGCATGAATATCGCTGAAAAGTCTGCGATATTCATGCATTACCGAGCTAATGCTCTTAGCCATGTTATCCACCTCCCATTGGATAACATGGCTAAGAACTGCTCAGGGCAGGTGTTAGCTTTTGGAGATATTTGCGCTTAGCGCGACTATCTCCATAAGTTGGTAACAGGAGATAGCGATGTTAGCGACTGTTTCCAGTCGCTAACATCTTGGCACGCCCACTTTGCATGTCATTAGTGATAAATATCACTGACATGCAAAGTGGGGCCCAAGATGGTCGCTATCTCCTACTAGCTGTCGCTAACTGGTGTTAGCGAGAGCTAGGTAATAAGGAGATCATTTTATCTCCGCTTTCTTGGCTTTTAAAGCCAAAAAAGCAGAGATAAACCCCCTTGATAATATGCCCCCCTGTTCCTAGCCGACTTACCTCTAAAACTAAGAGAGGTTAGAGGGGCTAGTCCAAAACTAGGAGGTAACCATATATCCTGCTAATTATATGCAGATGACCTGGTGATTATGGACCAGACGGAGATAGGTCTCCAGAGAAAATTAAACATGTTTAATGAATACTGCTTAAATAAAAAAGTAGCAGTGAACATGGAGAAGACCAAAATTTTATGTTTCGGGAGGAGCAAAACTAAGGGGCATATTACCAACAGTTAGCGATATTTATCGCTAACTGAGTTTAGCGTTAGTGTTTTTTAACGCCGCGCTTAGCCCAATATTATCGCTGCGACAACGTCCTATTACCAACGTTTATCTCAAAAGTGATAATATTGCAGGCGTTAGCGTGAATATCGCTGGAAAACCAGCAGTGTTCACGCATTAGCGTGCAAATGCTGTTAGCCATGTTATCCACCTCCCATTGGATAACATGGCTAAGAACTGGTATTTGCAGGCGTTAGCGTTTGGCGATATTCGCGCTTAGCGCGAATATTTCCATCGCTTCGCCTTTCTTGGTAATAGGCGATAGCGAGGTTAGCGACTGCTTTCAGTCGCTAACCGGTTGGGTACGCCCACTTTGGATGTCATTAGCGATAAATATCGCTGACATGCAAAGCGGGCCCCAAACCGCTCGCTATCGCCTACAAGCTGTCGCTAACTGGTGTTAGCGACAGCTTGGTAATAGGGTGATGGAATTATCGTCGCTTAGCGGCCGAAAACGGGCGCTAAAGCGACGATAATTCAATATCGCCACCCTTGGTAATATGCCCCTAAGTTCCCTTGGTATCTGGGTACAGAATTACTCGAGAGGGTAACAGAATACAGATATCTGGGAATGTGGTTCACGAGTAACCTGAAATGGCATACCCATCTGGAAGCCTTAAAAATGAGGGCATCGGCTTTTGTGAAGAGACTAAAAAGATTCAACAGTGTATATGGAGAAATGTCAGATAGGCCGGTTATAAAGGCCTACCTAGCAATGGTCCCTCCACAATTCCTGTATGGGGCAGAGGTACTTTACTTAAGTGGGAAAAAATGTTGGGATTAAGAGGAGGGAAATATCCTAAAAAGCTTGTTCTCGCTGCCAAAATCATCTGTGGTACAAGCAGCGAGACTAGAGCTGGGAATTACCTCTTGGGCTGTAACTGCTTGCCTGGCCCTAATACGCTTCTGGCAGCGCCTAGGGTCAGGAGAGCCCCAAAAAATGTCCCAGTGGTTTAAAGGTGAAATTGCCATTAGTGAGCTGTCCTGGGCGAAAGAAACAAGAGCCTCATTAAGCAAAGCATATGAAGTGATGGGATTAAAGCTATGCCCGCAACGAGGACACTCAAATAATAGGCAAGAAAAAACTACGGTCATTGAGATCTGAGATGTCCCGCATATATGATCGAGAGTATCTCTCACGAAAAACATCTGTGTCCCATATGACCCTGGCTTGGGCAACCGACCAGCAGTATCCCTATTTATATAGGCTACCGAGCAAACGTTTAAGACGTGAGGTACTAAAAGTGCGAATTGGGATAAACCCCTGCTATGCGAATAATGGGGTTAAAAATTCTATGATAAATAGGAATGGTAACTGCACTTGCATGTTAGGTACCCCCTGCGATATCGTACATATTTTATTAGATTGCATGAAGATTTAGATATACGAAAGGAGATTTTATCCCCAATATTCAAAACATATAGCATTATGAATAGGACCCAAGCGGCTAACCACCTAGTGGGAATGAAGAACCTAGATATAGCCTGTGCTATGGGGAAATTCATGAGTAAAGTCAAGGTGTTCCTCAAGTGTACAGAGTAACTATTGCATGTTGTTCTATTAGGATAATATGAGATTGTGCTTTTATAGGTTAACAGTACTGTACGTAATTTATCAGAAGGATTTGATGCATATGTATGAATTACTTAATTTAATCAATTGTAGGCAGATATTTGATTCTTATTTTAAAGGAAATGTGTTATTTTATGCGTAATGTATATATGCTACGTTTTCTATGATATTGTCTTGCTTATGTTTTTAATAGATTGACAAAATGTAAAGTGTACACTTTTATGGTTGTAACAAACCAAATAAAGTTTTTATTGACTAAAAAAAAAGTTCGACTTTCGGTATTCACAAAAGGCATTTACGTGTAGTAAATGCCCTTTTTGAACAACGAAAGTCATACATTTAGACTTTCATGTAACTGTACCTTTGTGAATCGGGTCCAAATATTACATGGATGTTATAGTTAGGAATTTGCATTTAAAAAAAAACCTTATATATTCACTGAAAAAACTAAAGGTTACCAGGACGTTATAGTTAGGAAATGGAATTAAAAACACCTTAGCATTTCACTACAAAAATAAAAGGTTACAGGGACATTATAATTCGGCTCAGTGATGTCATTTGAGATGTCATGAGTGACGTCATCAGCGATGTCACTGACGATGTCATGAGCCTTGTAATATGTGAGGTTGTAAGCAGTGCATTGCATTTGAGCAATTTATAGTTAGCTCACTAACTATAATGCCCGAATTTCACTGGTTTTGTACAAGTAAATTCTGAGTCTAACTATGATGTCCCAGTAACCTTTGTATTTTTCAGGGACTATATTAATAACGTGGGTCTATAAGATTGAATTACTGTTTACAATGCATTTAACTGAGCTGTGTCATACTTATTCCTTCATTTCCTTACACAACAGATTGATGATGAAGTGCTCCTTATAACCCTGATAAATGTTGTTGTTGTGTAGTGTTTGTCTTTGTCACATCTTTCCCCAAATCCCCTTTCCAATTCCATTATCAAACCCCTAATTCTTATCCCCCAGGCTGTGCCCTTTATGGTTTGTGTAACTTAATTACACTACAAATTGATCACACAGTTGGTGGGGCGGATGTGGTGAAAGCGACACCATCTCACTGCGGAATCTTCTATTACCTGGGCAATATCCCACGCCGGCCAAATTTACCCACCCCCACATAAAAGTGATCCATATATTAGATGTGGAAGAACATAATTAATTAACACCTTAACGGCGGCCACAATTTTGCGGGTAACGGCCGGCCCGCATCGGCCATTGGCCGACAGCAGTACTGGGGAGCTAGTGCTGCCGTTGGCCAATGGCCGACGGCAGAACGGAAGGGGTTAACATCATCATTCAGGCCTTGTTTTGTGTTGCTTAAACATTTAACCTTGTCCACTCCTAACTCAGAGTCCACTTCTACTGACTTGAGGATTCTGAAATTTTTGTTTTATTTAAATTCTAGCTTCCCGTTGCGTAGAAGAAGTTTTTGTAATAATATCAGGCCTTTCTTTGATGTGTGTCTCATGGAGGTAGTCGGGTTTCAATCTTTCTAAAGTTATGATATAAATACTATAACCCACTAACTCTCATTTTTTTATATAGTTGCTTGTAATGGATGATCCTTTAAACAATCCTACAGTTGGAGTACACCTTGGTGGGCATGGGATCTCACTTGTGAGTCCTTCCCTGTTTGTGTGCTAGTCTGCTACTACTACCACCACAATAAGATGGCACCTTGAGAAGCCCTGCAGTAAGAAGACTAAGAGAGGTAGCAGCCCTCGCTTCATCTATTCAGGTAAGAGAACTATGGAGTGAAGTGAACTAGTTTAGTTACTAACTAACTTTTTGTGAAGATGTTGTTGATCTATGTTGTTGTAGGCAATATAGGCAATGGAAATCCCCCCTAGTGGTTTATATAGTTATAGAGGGTAGTAGGCCAAGGGTATAACTTACTGGCATACACTTTTTTAATCAGATTTTCAAAAAACAGTACAAAGTAAACCCCCCCCAAAAAAGTTTTGAGAGATAAATAAAGTAAAATAATTATTTACCTTTAATATTTTATAACAAAAAAACACCCCTTCCACACAAAACAGGCCCACCCCCCTCCCCAAACACATCTTCCTGTACCCAACTAATGCCCAAAGAAAACTTGACTGTCCAAAGTACAAACCGAGGTCCCAACTCCCTTTCCCACTCTCTCCATCCACAACAAAAGTCCCTCCTGCAAAACAAAAAATGTAAAAAGGGCTTAGCGGAGGGCATCCTCTACGCGAGTACAGCAGTGGTTCAGGGTCTACTCGATCTGGGCCATTGGGTCTCCCCCTCCACCTACCTCCATGTCTGCAAAAAGTGCACTGACCCCAGCCCTGGTGGTCCGTGCAGCTAGAAAAAAACATGACATACATTTAGAAGCCAGAAAGGCCTTCCCTTATTATTATTTTTAACAAAATACAACTGCAATACATCACTACAGTATGGTTAGCAGTATCTTCTATCAAAAATATCACTTTGGGCATTTTGTTGATTGACAATTTTAGAAAAATCACGTAGCTAAGCCAACCAAAACCTTTTTTGAATGGAGGGGCAGAGCTATGATGACTCTGCAACATTAAAGCACAATGAAAGGGTGAAATAATTGTCAATGGAGAACACATGGTGTTGTGTAATGGGACTTCAAAGGTAGATTCTCTGCGCACTCGATTTTTGATTACTCGATTTGTTATGAGTTTTTTGTTTGCCGCTGTATCCGTTGCACCTAGTCACGGTACCTGTAACATAAATTGCCAATGGTCGGTTTAGGAATTCCCTATTCCGTGTGGATAAGCGCACTTTCTTTAGAACTTGTGGTTCTTTACATCTTTCGATTATATGATTTCAAATATTTCAATGAAACGACATAAAACAGAAGATTCTTGTTCATTGAATCACTTTAATATATCTTCCTTATTTCAATGTTGTAATCACATTGTTTTCATCTTGTTTTAATCTTTACGAAACCCAATGCATTTCGGGTCACAATGATGGCCCCTTCTTCAGGGGTCTAGAAAATTAAGCAAATTGAAAAACATTCAGTCCTATTAAATTTACATGGTTCAATTCAAACGTATTATAAATGATTTTTGCATACATTTCTGTGTCAATAAAGTTAATACAGAAAAAGAGAAAAGAAATTGTTTATAAAACATTTCAGATATATACTGAAAAATGCTTATACTCTAAACACCAATGTTGATCTTGATATCTGTACATAGCGCTCAGTTTAACGATTATTATGATAGTGTATTGTAAACTGGTGGCGTGTGTATTAAAAAAAGTGCTCGGGTGCAATATTATGGGCTGTTAAAGATAAACTCCACTCGATATATGCGTGTTAATCAGATATTCGAGACAAATCTCTCTTGGTGGTTAATATAACCTGCATTTAGCTACTAAGTTCATTTAATCTCCCAGAGTTTTAAATGTAAAGACTGATAAGGTGATCGTTTTTTACCACAACCGGCATTGCCTTTTACCGCTAAATCACCTCTCATTTGTTAAGGGAAAAACTTAAGTTTTGTGAAGCGAAGATGTCTAAGACTTTTTCGCCCCTACACTCACCGTATTAGTCTTGTGGGTTTTTTCGTCTCCGTGTGTTGTTTATCGCAATCCGCGGTCTAAATGGGCCCGCGTATAAAGTTCAACGTGCGTTTAAATGATGTGTTTACGTAATGCGCCTATACAGGGCATGTGATTTGTTGCGCTTTCAGGCAGCTTAATCTAATGGTTCACGTCTTTGTTACATTAACATTCTGAATGCGGTCGGGTGTGTGTATAAAGACCGGGGTTATTTTTAACTTAACTCCATGTTAATGTATCGTTTTTGGTGTCTAGAAGCAAAATACATTGATTACAAAGTCTTTCCACAAATATGAACGAAAAAATGGTTCTAAACAATTTATGAACAATAATACCATTTTGGTGTTTGAAATGTCCATAGAAAATATTCATTAAAGTTCATTGTGCTTTATAAAAAGCATGCAAGTTCAGTGCGGTCATTCAGCCCCGTTGGTTGTAAAGAATTTAATCTCTTTATCCAAAAATATTCTGCTTGTAATAGTTGTCTGTGTGGGCCAATGTCAGTTCTTTGTTTTATTTGGTCCAATATAGTAAATCGTAGTTGTGCAATATTGTGTCCTGCTTCTTGCCAATGCATGGCCACTGTCGATTTTTCATATTTTTTCTTGATATTGCTTTTATGTTCGGTTATTCTTATTTTGATCTTCCTTTCTGTAATTCCAACATATGTTTTGCCGCATGGACATTTTATGACATATACTACATTTTTTGTATCACAAGTACTGTTGTGGTTGAGTTTAATGTCATAGCCTTTTGTTGGATGCGGAAACGTGTTTCTTTTAATAACATTATGGCAGTGTACCCAATTTCCACAATGTTGCATACCTTTAAATGTTGTTTGTGGATCTGTACTAATCTTTTCTTGAATGAAATGAAATGAATGAATGAAATGAAAAGGGGTTTTATTAAGCGCGGCTGCTGCCCTGGGGCGTCCAGGTGCTAAAAGCAAGATTCGTGCCTCTGAATGTGGTTAACCTAAGGGTTAGTCTGGTTTATTAAAGAGGAAGTTTTTGAGTTGCTTGCGAAAGGCCAGCAAGTTAGGATTAGAACTTAAGTGGAAAGGGAGTGAGTTCCATAGCCTGGCCGCGTTGTAGGAAAATAACCTACCTCCAGCTCTGGATCTCCTGATGCGTGGGACTCCTGCCAAGAAGGCGTGGGTGGAACGAAGCTGTTTATTGGGACAGTAAGGGGTGACCAGAGAGTGGCCAATTGCTGGGCCAGTTTTCCAGAAGGCTTGGTGAGAAATGCACATAGACTTGAATTTGATTCTCTCCCTAACAGGGAGCCAGTGCAGAGTTCTCAGCCCAGACTCCACCGAAGCTCTAAGTGAGAGACTGAGCAGTGTGCGTACTGCACAGTTCTGGATCCGCTGAAGTGTTTGCAAAGCATATTCAGGCGCCCCTAAGTACAGGGCATTGCTAAAATCAAAACGGGATTGAATTAGGCCCTGCATAACAACTTGCTTGGCTTCAAAAGGTAGGAGTGGGAGAATTTTCTTCATCATCCTGATGTGTTCAAAGCAAGTCGCTGATAGTTTAGTTGCTTGGGTGTTAAGGGTCAGGGATTTGTCCAGCCACACCCCAAGACTTTTTATATTGTCTTTAGGTGTGGGCTGCGCACCCAGACTGGCGGGCCATAGAAGGTCAATGGTGGATAAAGCTGGGGGGCCGAGGAGCATAAGCTCAGTTTTGTCTCCATTGAGCTTGAGACACCACGCCGTCATCCAGCTCTTGACCTGTTCCAAGCAGGTTGTCAGACTGATCTGTGGTTGCTGGCAGTTCTTGTGCGTGAGAGAGACCACTATCTGAGTATCGTCTGCGTATGTAATGATCTTAATGCCATAAGGATGCACGATCTCAGCGAGCGGTCTCATATACGCATTGAATAGTGTAGGGCTCAATGATGAGCCCTGCGGTTCCCCGCAGCCCAGAGGCCTGCTTGCGGAGACCGACTTTCCCTCAAAGACTTGAAAGGTCCTGTCACTCAGAAAGGATTTAAGCCAGGCCAGACCTTCTCCTAACACTCCTAGACTATGAAGACGGCGCAAAAGGGTTTTATGGTTCACCATATCAAACGCGGTGCTCAGATCAAGGAGGATAACTGCCACTAATCCCCCCTGATCCAAGATCTGCTTGGCTTCCTCTGTGACCGCCAGCAAGGCAGTTTCCGTCCCGTGTTTGGGGCGGAAACCCGTCTGGGTGACATCAAGCAGCTGGTTATTCTCGAGAAACGAGGTTATGTGGATGTTAAAGTGTTTCTCAAGGATTTTGCTCACCCAGGGAAGCAGAGAGATCGGGCAGTAGTTGTTGATGTTGCTGGGGTCAAGGGTAGGCTTAGTCAGGAGTGCTCGCACCATGGCTTGTTTCCAAGTGAGTGGTACAGTACCAGTAGCTATAGAGGAATTAAGTAGCTCCTTTAATGTGGAGAGAATGGCCTGGCTAACTGAAACCAGCATACACGGGGGCGCAGGATCACATGGGGAGCCTGACTTTACTTGGTGCATCAGAGATTCAAGTGTTTCTGAGTCTAACGGGGGAAAATGGTCTAAGATACTTTGGTGGGAGTGCTCAGCTTCTGTTGGGGAGTGAAATCCTTGGAAAGAGGGATCTAAATCTGTGTCTGGAAATGATAAGTACATTTTATTTATTTTTTGATAAAAAAAATTCTGCTAAATCTTTACAGGGGAGAGTGGGTTGTAGTTAGTAGCTGAGGGTGGTGGTAGCCTGGTCAGACTCTTTACTATTAGGTACATCTCTTTAGGTTTTGATCTGGCCGACATGATTTTATCACTATAGTAGGCAGATTGTGTTGCCTTAATTTCTAATTTGTACGCTCTAATAGCCTCCCTGTATATAGCTTTATCCATGGCAGCATATCCCAGGCGCCACCTCCTTTCAAGCTTCTTACAAAGTCGTTATTCTTATTTTGATCTTCCTTTCTGTGATTCCAACATATGTTTTGCCGCATGGACATTTTATGACATATACTACATTTTTTAGGTCACAAGTACTGTTGTGTTTGAGTTTAATGTCATAGCCTTTTGTTGGATGCGGAAACGTGTTTCCTTTAATAACATTATGGCAGTGTACATAATTTCCACAATGTTGCATACCTTTAAATGTTGTTTGTGGATCTGTACTAATCTTTTTCTTGAGTAATTCTTGTAGATTTTTGTAACTTTTATATGCAAATATAATCTTGTTTTTTGATATACATTCAAGGTCATTTTCTTCTTCGATGATATGCCAATGTTTTTTCACTGCGTTTTTTATTTTGTGTGCTTCTTTTGAATATTTCAAGATACAAATGTTATGTTGCTCCTTTTTCTGGGGTGTCTTTGTTAACAATGTTTTCCTGTCCATTTGCTGTACGCTCATTATGGATTTTTTGATTACTTCATCTGGGTAACCTCTTTTTTCACAACGCTTAGCGAATCGATTGATGTTCTCCATTTCTGGAGAGCTGCTAATGCGTTTTAGTCTGATGAATTGGGATTTGGGAAGATGTTCTTTTAGTGATTGTTGATGAAAACTTTGATAATGTAAACTGTTATTGCGATCTGTTGGTTTTGAGTAAACATTTGTGTACATTTGGTCATCTCGATTTGTAATTAAGACGCCCAGAAATGGTATGGTATGTTTATCTATTTGGTGGGTGAATTTGATCCTTGGGTGACATTCATTCAAGTCTTTTATTTTTATCTCCAGTGATGGAATATCACCTTGCCATATCAAAAAGATATCGTCTATGTATCTTTTGTATGTTATCAGATTTTCTATCCATTCATTGTCTGACATGATGTGTTCGTGTTCGAACTTAGCCATAAAAAGATTCGCATTTGTTGGGGCCCCAGCAAAGCCCATTGAGGTTCCATTACACTGAGCATAGAAGGTGTTATTCCATTCAAAATAGCTGTGATATAAAGCAAACTGCATTAGCTCTAATATCAAAATTTTGTTAGCTCCTGCTCAATTATTGTTTAATAAGAACCATTAGATGGCCTCCAATCCCTCTTTGTGCGGTATTGATGTATACAGTGAGGATAAATCAATTGTGCAGAGTATCCAGTTTGATTTATCTTGGTTCTCAAATGATTCTAGAAGGTTTGAAAAAGAAGTAGTATCCTTGATGTAAGATGACCAAGCTTGTACCATTGGTTGTAATAAATGATCTAGATAGTGACCTATTGGTTCTGAAATTGATCCACAAGCAGAAACTATCGGTCTGAAGGGAGGTAGTTGTGCATGTTTATATATTTTCGGCAACATATAAAGTTTTGGCCGTCTTGGATGATCGTTGTCTAGAAATTGCTGTGTTTTGTTGCTGATACAGTCCATGTCTCTGGCTTTATTTAAGATTTGTCTCAAAATTGTTTGAAATTCAGTCGTGGGATCATTGTCTAGCTTCATATATGTTGTTTGATCTTCTACATGACTGTCAACGCTTTTTAGATAATATTCCGTGTTCATCACTATCAAAGCTACGCCTTTATCGGCTCTTTGGAATGTTATGTCCTTGTTGTTGGCTAAATCTCGTAAGATGTTCCATTCTTTTTTACTAAAGTTGGATTTGTTATTGTTGCCATATTTTATTGCATTGCAATCATTTTTAACTAGGCGTTCAAATATCTCCAAGGCCTTGTGTTATGTCGGTGCGCAGAATGTGCTTTTCTTTTTGAATTCTTTATACTCTTTTGTTTGTATTGGTTCCATTTAGACCGCGGATTGCGATAAACAACACACGGAGACGAAAAAAAACCACAAGACTAATAAGGTGAGTTTAGGGGTGAAAAAGTCTTAGACATCTTCGCTTCACGAAACTTAAGTTTTTCCCTTAACAAATGAAAGGTGATATAGCGGTAAAAAGCAATGCCGGTTGTGGTAAAAAACGATCACCTTATCAGTCTTTAAATTTAAAACTCTGGGAGATTAAATGAACTTGGGGGCATATTACCAAGCTATAGCGATAATTATCGCTAAGCTTGGTTAGCGGGTATTAAAATATCGCCGCGCTCCGACGATTTTTACCGCTGTGATACCTTGATATTATCAAGGTTTTTATTGTGACAATGCTCTTAGCCATGTTATCCACCTTCCATTGGATAACATGGCTAAGAGCTGCTCTGGGCAGGCGTTAGCTTTTGGAGATAATTATTTCCAAAAGTTGGTAATAGGGGATAGCGATGTTAGCGACTGTTTCCAGTCACTAACATCTTGGCACGCCCACTTTGCATGTCATTAGCGATAATCATCGCTGACATGCAGAGTGGGCCCCTAAATGCCCGCTATCGCCTATTAGCTGTCGCTAACTGGTGTTAGCAACAGCTAGGTAATAGGGCGATAAAATTATCGCCGCTTTAGCGGGAAAAATTCCCGCTAAAGCGGCAATAATGCCCTTGGTAATATGCCCCTTAGTAGCTAAATGCAGGTTATATTAACCACCGAGAGAGATTCGTCTTGAATATCTGATTAACACGCATATATCGAGTGGAGTTTATCTTTAACAGCCCGTAATATGGCACCCGAGCACTTTTTTTAAATACGCACGCCACCAGTTTACAATACACTATCATAATAATCGTTAAACTTAGCGCTATGTACAGATATCAAGATCAACATTGGTGTTTAGAGTATAAGCATTTTTCAGTATATATCTGAAATGTTTTATAAACAATTTCTTTTCTCTTTTTCTGTATTAACTTTATTGACACAGAAATGTATGCAAAAATCATATATAATACTTTGAATTGAACCATGTAAATTTAATAGGACTGAATGTTTTTCAATTCGCTTTATTTTCTAGACCCCTGAAGAAGGGTCCATCATTGTGACCCGAAATGCATTGGGTTTTGTAAAGAGAAAAACAAGATGAAAACAATGTGATTACAACATTGAAATAAGGAAGATATATTAAAGTGATTCAATGAACAAGAATCTTCTGTTTTATGTCGTTTCATTGAAATATTTGAAATCATATAATCGAAAGATGTAAAGAACCACCGGTTTTAAAGAAAAGTGCGCTTATCCACACGGAATAGGGAATTCCTAAACCGACCATTGGCAAGTTGTGTAATGGGACCTCATACTTTCCTGTCATGCAGCACTGTCATGGAAACTACTGGCATACTGTATAAATGAATGATAGCACACCATTGGGGGTCCACCATGACCATTGCCACGCTCTCGTTTTGACTATTTGAGCATGAGCAAAAAAAAGAAAGCCTTCTCAAAAACATGCATGGTGAGTACTAGCTTAATTGGGCCTGTAGTCTTCTCAGTAGAAAGCAGAGTACCAAATATTTGTTCTCTTAGACTTACAGTACCACAAGATATGTATTGGAGAAGGAAACCGTACTAACAATGCAGAAGAAAACTGCAGACTATTTCAGACAGGAGAAAGTCAGCTACAAAAACAAGAAATGTAGAATAAAAGATTAATGCAGGGATAATAAGAATTTAAGAAACATTCAATTGAGGTGTTGAAAAAAAGGAGATAGTATAAAAAAATAAGCAAGACAAAATTAAAATTATTCTAATAGTGGGCAGAGGTACAAGTTGGGAAATAATAATAATAATAACTGGGCTTACTAGGATCAGCAGAACCATTGCCCCCTGCGCTGCTGGTGGCATACCCAGCTCTCTGACCTGCCTCAGAAGAGCTATCAGTCTTCTTGCCCTTGGTGCCAATGTAAGAAATAAAGAAGATAAACAAATAGATTAGTGGTAGTACAGTTAATTTCCCCAAAAATGTTTTAACAGGCAAACGCAGTAACAACATACTTGCTAAATCAGAAAGCCTATAGTATTAGTATCGAGTATCAAGCTGAACATCTTTTAGCCCTATTCCAATTTTCCTAAAACTAAACTACATTTGGAACTAATGCATTGTACCAAATGATCTTTGATTCTCATTCTCATTTCTCAACCCTCTTGATGGGCCAACTCTGTCTCCCTTTTTTCAGTGCATAGATGCATACTACACATCACTGTGGAATATCTTGGGACTGAATGAGCTACATAAAGAAAGTCAAAGAAAATGCTAACTCACTGATATCACTATGTTAGTGAAGTGACAAAGGAGTCTGCATGGCTTCTTGAATAATCAGTCAAATCGAGCACCGACGAGTACAATTAGGTAGCGCCAAACACCTGCCTAGCTGAAACTGGATCACATAATATTTGTAATGGAAACTTAACTTACCTCTGAGTGTGAGCAACATGCTATTTGAAAAAGAATATATTTGCATTGTAGCACACAAACACGACAATTAATTACTCATGAGCTCTGCAATCTCCATCCCTAGCAGGTCTAGCAGGTCCTGCTCGCAGTCAGAAATGTCGGCCAAGCAGTGCGTCAACTGCTGTTAGAATCACTGGACTTGAGTGTTGTGGAGCACACACCGGCACACCCTTCCCAAAAGCAGCCAATGCTTCTGCAGCACCTGCTGCCAGCATGGAGGGGAGGTAGCACTGCACATAAAAAGAAAGTGCTGCCACCATTGCCTCAGACAAAATGGCAAGGGAATGCACCCCTTTGTAACACTGATGACCTCAAGGTATGTGACTAGCAGCTGCACTAGCACCAACATTCCCTCTCTTACCCATCTCGCCCTGCTCTGCCATGGTGCTGGGTGGGGGAAAAAGAGAAGAAATAGGAAAAGAAAAGAAGAAAGGAAAAACTAAGGAAGTAAACAGAAAACCCCAAAAAGTACAAAAAATATCTAAAAAGGACAAAAACGAAAAATACCCAAAGATATACACTGAAACAATAAAGGAAAATGAGGGGTGGATAAGTCGAATGGGGGGGGATTGAAAAGATTGTAGGGAACTGAAAACATGGCCAGTAGTACCATGCACAAAATGGAAAACAAAATGGCTGTGCCCGTGCAAACCATGTGGTGCTGTTTGTGCACAGTTTCTACCACAGAAGAGTGCCTTGCGTTACTGGAATGTACAAATGTAGTGCAAACTGGTTTGCTGAGCAATTACACCCAGCATTGGACTTCATCAGAATCTAGTGGAGCTTTTGGGCTGCTCCACGGAATTCCGCAAGCTGTGTTCAGGCCTACTGTCTACCTGATTATTCATGTGCGCTCAAGAAAAATACAACCCATTAGGTGTGATCATTAGTGGGGACTGTGTGCTTTCAGATAAATGGTCATTGAGATAGATAAATTAAATAGGTTGGCAAAGATTAGGCTAGGTCAGTGTTACAGGGGATGACTTTGAAAGAAGGCGAGATTGTGATCTATCAACTGAGGTGCAAGACATTTGCAGAATTACGATAGGAGAGATTAAGGTAGACAGGCATGAGACTAAGAGAAGGCTACCCTCTGAAAAAGAATACATGCAGAGGGTGGAAGGTGAGGAGAGTGCCACTCTGTAGAAAGAAAGGACAAAAATCATTTTAGGACTATCGTGAGAAAGGCTTTCTGAGATAGCTAGCAATCTGAGAATGTAACCTGTATAAAGGAACAACATTATATGTAGTGCTCCATGTCTGGAGCCAGTCCAAGTATACAAATCTTTAAAACATTGAGAGCCTGAACCTGCACTAAGAAAATAGCACTAAATACTACAGGACAAGAACAGCAATAGCAATAGCCAAAAGCCGCTCACGCTCTCTTAGTTCATTGTTTCGGTGCTTGTGTGGTATGATTTTTGCCCCAAACTACGCCTAATTAATCAATCAGCCGTAATTGTGTAATTTCTGAAATTATGTATTGCAGCAAAATTAAGATTTCTGCCAGGCCCACTTCTAAACATAGTCTAGTGTACTCCAAGCTTGGTATTGAGTATGTACACTGCACAGGCGATTGGCGAAGATGCCTACTTTAGGAAAGGTCTCAAATATGGGAACCCCAGTTGTATCTCCAGTGTTTCAGAATCCATATAAGGTAATCCTAGGTTCTGATCTATGTTCTCTGTAAGGTGCGCACTTGCGCGCCTGTGCACCCTACTGTTTGCAGGCATGTAGGCCCGATGCTGGAGAGCGCATCAAGAGAAAGACTTCCCAAGCGTTTTAAATTATGGAAGCTGAATGAAGCTTTCTCTTGGTGCACGCTTTCACAGGACCAGTACACCTGCTCTTCCCTAGTTGCTCTGATGGGGCCTCTGGAAGGGGAAAGTATGACTTCAGATTCAGGCGGCTGTTACCAATGCGGTCTATTGTCATGAAGTGCATTCTTATGTAGATGCACTTAAATCTTTACCAGGCCTTTCAAACTCAATTCCTTGTGGCTTCTGCGGCCTTATGGCCAGGGCAGCTAACTTTGGAGCTGATGAACCAAAGTGGGGAGACTCGGCAGCGCTCAACATCCTGTGATTCTGGGCAGATCACTCAATTTTCCCAGGTTTACAAAAACAATGTAACCTGTGCTCATGTAGAATGTTCCAGTCCCTCGTCCTAAATAAAAACAGCAGAAAATGCACAATGCTGTAAAATCAAAGCGTAAAGACATATAGATGCAAGTTTACTGGCTGATTTGTACAAAGTAAATCCTGCTAAAACATAGCTTTCCTGCTTAACCAGTGTGATCTTAAGCAAATATTTTATATTGTACAAAACTCAATTTTTTTCATTTTGTATATGAAAGCACTTTGAAATACCAGTTGTACAAAAACATGTTGTGCATGATTTAATAGACTACAATCTGGGCCACCTACAGAGTTTACATTGCAACAGTATTGCCTATTAGTTCACTAGTGGTTCATGTTTAAAAACTATGGGCCACATTTACAATATTTTGACGCACGGCAGCGCAGCAAGCCTTTTGTGCTGCGCTACCATATGTCAGAACAAAAGGGCAGGAATACGCTGTATCTACAAGACACAGCGCATTCCTGTCCTTTTCCCACTGCGCTGGCACACAATGGGCTGCCATGTGCCAATGCAGGCACCGTTGTGCCACGGTCCAAGGATGTCTGCGTTGTATAGGCGATTGTTTTTGTGCAGGAAGGAAATCCTTCCTGCACAAAAACAATCACAAAAGAAGTTTTTCTATTTATATGTGTATTTCAGAATGCAGCACATATAGAAAAAGGAAATATGAGGAGAAGCAATGGTATTTCTCCTTGTTGCACCTCCTTTATGCGTATTCAGATAGGTTTTCTAGTTATCGCGTACTCACTATGCTGAATGGTGTATAGTATAATAAAACAATAATGCATACATAAAGACATGAATCTCAAGATTTCACAAGAACATTGACAATAAAATGTTTGTCTTTTGAGTAGTTCATTGTTACACAGTTGAACATTGAATAGCTAATAGTTGAGACGCTGCTGAAGTTCTCATGGGTACCCAAGACAAATGCTAAAACTAAATCAATGTTTACAACTAACTTATACTTTAAGATAGTACCTTGTCGGCTTGTGAGTTTACTGTGGGAACTAAGGAAGAAGCTGCAGACCATCGGAAGATTTCTTCTCATTGGCTCAAAAAGATCTAACATCGAAATGGATTGATACATGTGTTTTTGTGTTTTACAATAATACGTGATGCCTAGTTCATTTACCACTCAGATACCCCCAGATGCCACACTCTCATAGACTCTTAGGACTTCTTTCTTAAGGACTCTAGCTGCAAGCTACTGCTGAAAGCTTTCAATTTTTTGCCACATTGACAAATGTCCTTTCCTGATTCACCATTGTTTCTGAATGGTTTTACGGGTGTAGCTACTGCAGCACCGGTTACTTGAATACAGAGACTTGAGTGTGTATTCCTTAATTGTCCTTCATGGGGAGTTCGACTTCTTAAATGCTCAACAGAACTTGCTTTTTTCAAGAACTCTTTATGGGTTCTTTTTTTTCTTTGTGGGTTCTACCTAAATTCTGAACTTGATTTAATATAGAATAGGAACTAATTCCTTTATGGAGCACACTTGTCATTTATTGTATTTTATTTGAATCTATCCATGATTTTCTTAATATTTCTGTTAATAGATTTATCTGATTTACTAATTGAATAAAAAGACAAAAACAAATATACTAATCTCTTCATGAGAAATAGAAGTTTTTGAACCGATCCTAAACTCTCACTATTGACTGAACTAAATGACTATAATAATGATGTTTATTAAGATGTTTTCTATTAATGCTCCATTCTAAAATGGTGGCAAAGATTAATTAGCCTGAGGAATAACAATGAGTTCAGTCGAAGTCCACATTTTAATAGATTTTTCCTCTATCAGGGAATTGGCAAAGATGCCTACAAAAGTAGGCAAAGAGTTGTACTAAGGATGTATAACATGTACTACTCCCACTTCATGTCATACAACAGTGGGAAAACTGTTATATCACAGAGGGGTAAAATGTACTATTTCCACTCCAGTCAGTGTAACAATAGGGAAAGTGTTGGATTGCAGAGGGGTCAAATTTACTTTTTCCATCTAGTCACTGCAACAGTAGGAAAAGTGTTGAATTGTGGAGGGGTAAAATTTACTATTCCAACTCCAGTCAGTGCAACAGTAGGGAAAGTGTCGGATTTTGAAGGGGTTCAATTTATTATTCCCACTCCAGTCAGCACAACGTAAAGAAAGTGTTGAATTGTGGAGGGGTAAAATGTACAATTCCCACTATGGTCAGTGCAACAGTAGAAACAAGCACATTTTCTACCACAGATTGAAATAATTTCAAAATCATAGTAAATAAATATAAAAATGTAAAAATATTCATATTACAAATTAAATAAGATAAATACATATTACAATGTGAAATACATATAAATAACTACAAATATTATTATAATTAAAATATAAAAATATTTTTCATTTAAATACATATATATTTTTAATTATGTATTAACAAAAAGAAATGTATTAAATATTATTTTAGTTACTTTTTTCCCTATACCCATACAAATCTCACAACCTGCACCTAAACCTTAACTTTAAAAACCAAAATATTTCCTATTAGCATAAATATTAATATATAAACTAATTATCATAAATTTCAAATGACTTGATACTTAATTATAATTAAGGCTCCAGGTTTTCCAATTAAACAGACTTTTGCATATAAATAGAGATGGAAAAATATGTTTCCTTTGTATTTATAAATATAAACAGAAAAATGGTAGTAAATATGTTAACTGCAAAATTTTTTGTAACTACAATAATGTCACACGTTTGCATTTGTGGATTGGTCAACCAGTTTTCAGCTGCATTGGATTCTAGCTTTTTCCTAGTATTCTCCTGTGAAATGGATCCAAAAAAGACTTTTGCTGGAAATGTTGTCTTTTTCTGACATTTTTCTCTTGCAAAGTGATGCCTCGGGACGGGGAAAAAAACAGTTAAAAGCATGTAAAAATAAATAAATAAATCAAGGCACAGCGGTCGCAAAGTGGCCAGATTGGGTTTATTCACACTCAATCACATTAGCACCTCTTTACAGATTTTGCCAGTTAAGCGCTACTTTTGTTTTCTTGTCATCCTTTGAACAGCATTGAAGTGCACCATTCCTGGAGTTGCCATTACCAAGGCAGATGGTAAGGGGCCATCGGGCCCCATTTTGTTGTAGTATCCTGGCTAGGAGCTATGGGGTTGGGGAGGAGATGCACACCTGAAAACAATGAAGGTAAAAGAAATGCACAGAGCTTATCACTTTTCAGACACTTAAAAGAGGCATGCTCTTCTGTCCTTGTATATAAGAGATAGCCATGCACTGTAAGAATGTTAGATGTGCTGGTCTGTCCCAGTATTTACACAAATAACAATTTACAGACCTTAATCCACATTTGTAAAGCACACAATCACCCGTCAGGGTCTCTAGGCGCTGGGGGCCGTCGGGAAGATTAAGCAAGCTATTGCCCAGAGTCACATAGTGCTGGGATAATCTGCCGCCGGTGATCGAACCGTGATCCCCAGCTTCCGGAGTCAGTCGCCCTAGCCACGGCGCCACACCTCTCCCAGACCTTTATTTTGCTTAATTGTTTTTATAGTGCTATAACACTACTCATCCCAATGCAGGGTGTCAAAGCGCTTTGTATCACACGCACACATTATACATTGAAAATAAATCATATGTGTGTAATCAATGTGTAGGATGTGTTAAATAACACAGTGAGGGTTACAAGGTGTAGGAGCCACATGTCGTTCATTGTTCACTGTGCTATATTAGAACGAGAACAATTTATGAACTGCAAGTAACAAAAGGACCTCTTTGTTAAAAGCAATAACCCATTTACCCAACTACATAAATCTATCAAAACCTATAACAACAAAGTGCCCATTGTCTAGTTAAATTAAATGTGAAAAAATACTAGCTGCATCGTCTTCTTTTGCTTGCGACAAAAATAAATGTGGGTAAATACAGATAAATTACCTAAAAATAACAATGGATAAATACAGATGGAAATGTTTACAAAATAAATACCATAAAACTGGGAGCCCTAATTGTAATTCATTTACTTCCCACCCAATACCCCTACAAAACATACACCTCACACTTAAAATGTGAGTAAAGGAATGTAATTGCACAATTAACATAATTATCAATTAAATAAATATTAATAATTAAAAACTAAATAATAATTACTTATAAGTAGTTTACTTCCCACCCTGTACCCCTATAAATGCCACAACCTGCACGTAAAAGTGAAGCATAAATAAAAAAACTTACACAATTAACATAATTATTTATTAATTAAAAAGTAATATAAATTAACAACTAATTATTCATTCATTACAATTAATTTACTTCCCCCATACCCCTACAAGGCCCAGAACCCACATCTAAGATTCAAAGTTTTTACAATTAATTACACAATTAAAATAATTAATAACCAATTCCATAATTATTATAAATTAACAACAAAGTATTCATTAATTAGAATTAATATACTTCCCACCCTGTAGCCCTATAAATCCAATAACCCACACCTAAAATTACAATAAAATGTTTACATAATTAACATAATTAATTATCAATTACATACATAATATCAATTAACAACAAATTATCATTAATTAAAATTAAATTACTTCCCACTCTTTACCCCTACAAACCTCATAACACACACCGAAAATGTAAATTAAATAAAAATGCAATTGCGCAGTTAGAATAATTAAATATCAATTAGATAAATATTAATACTTATACACAAATTATTAATGTATTATATTTAAAATATTTCACACCCTGTACCCCTATAAACCTACATACAAAATCACGAAAATTAATTTAATAACTACTAACAAATTTAACAACTATATTAAAAAACATAAACAATAATTTTACAAAAATAATACATCATATACATTTAAAATATATAGTAAAATACATAACAATAATTAAAAAACTAAATTATAAAAACTATATTTTTGTAAACAATATTAATGATTTCAATATTTTAAAAAGCGATATTACTACGATTTTTTTACAGGTTATATTGCCATATCACGATATTTTGTACACGAAATTTGGTAGGATGATATATTAATTTGGATATTTTGTCTGAGTACTGATCTTGGCTTGTGTGTCGAATATAGGGAAATATTCCATGCCTGTGAAAGCAAAACAGTTGTGAAAACTCCATAAGCCATGAGAGGAGATATGAGTTATAAGTCAGTGTAATATGAAACTATTTAAACTGTTTTACTATTGATACTAATCTCTATATCATAGCACCATAATAATTTTTTTCTGACATTACAGGGTGGTGCAATATGACATTCGCAACATCACATCATGTCTGGAGAAGTTGTCTAAAGTAGGCATAAGACTTTGGAGTGGGAGCCATAGGTCTCAGATTCCTAGACAAAGAAATGAAGAGACTCACAGTGTAAATTATAAGGGGAAATTGTGACATTGTTTATTGCGGTTTCATTGTTGAGTATATCAATATATAAAACAAGTTTGATTTTGGAAAATGTGTTAACTTTGTATAAAGTCCATGGAGTTCTTAAGCTCCTCTGTCTTTTGATTCAACAAAGCAACTGACTGAATTAGAGACGAAGGCAGTGCACACCACCACCACACATAAGACTGTGTGAGAGGGAGATCTCTGTCATCAATAAGTAAAACAGCCAGGTGTTTTGCTTGTGTACTAGGAACTGATGATTTTGGAATGAATGCCAAACTAAATAGCATAGTATGTTCCTCACTGCAGCCTTTGTCTGAAGGGCACACAGTTCATCCTAGCTGATCATCCTCATTGAGAACACATTCCTCTGCTTGTTAATATCAAATTTGTGTGTAAAGTCACCTCAATTGTCTAAGGGAACTGTTTTCTCTCTGTTAACATGAAAAAGGCAGCTTCCAGAATTACAGCTTCATCAATCCAAGAGACCTTTCAAGAGAGAAGTGGTCCCTGATAATTCTGAAGTAGCAAAAGAATCAATGTGGAAATCATTGCTGTTTTGTGGTCTTGTGCTGTCCCAACCCTAGCTGGAGGTAGAGCATTTCGTGACTTAGATAGCTATGCACCTATGGTTCTTTGGATCTCTCGCTCCATTCTAATCTTTGAGTAGTCCTTTCTTCATAAAGATCAAACAGCCTTACTTTAAAACCGTCTCTCAGGGATCTTTATTCACATCTGTTTTTTTTTTACTGTAGCCCAGAATGATCCATCATAATTCCATGAAACCCTGAAGTCTCCACTCTCTTCTCCTTGACCAGGACAATTACATTTTGTATCCTCATATTTTAGTAGTATATATTTAATCAAGATTAAACACTGAAGGAGTAAGCGCACACAAACTGACTTCATTCAACAGAATGCACTTGGGTTAGAGCACCCGCCAATATCTGTGCACAGCATAATCTTTAAACAATGTTTATCTTGAAAAGCTGTCTTAATTCCTAAAATATTTACTTTTTTACCACTGTTTCATTTGAATCCGGGGCTCAGCTGAGCCATTTGTACTCTATCCTTACCAAACATTGGGGGTTTTAGTACATAATGCTTTAATGCCTGAATTGTTGGAGAGTACACAATTTACATTTCTTACAAATTTGGACATCCCCAACACCACCAAAGAAATTAGGTTAACTGACTATAATGTTTGGCCGCAGAGCCTCTATGTGTTCCTGAAACCTTGGAAACCTGACATTCTTAGCAGGGGGTGGAGATGTAAATTATATTAATTCATGAGGAACTTCCTATCGACTGTGAATGGTGAAAAAATATTCCTCTACATTGCAGTTGGTTCAAGAAACTGGTGCAGAAGATCAGTTTATACTTTCTGTAGCCTCATGACATCAGGGGCCAGATTTGCCAACATTTCACACAACGCAGGGCACTGCTATGCGTGAAAGAGATGCATCAGAAATGTGCCATATTTACAAAGATATGGCACATTTCTGCTACCTCCTTGCTCTGGCTCACTTTATGCTGCCTAGCACAAATGCAAACACCTGCATTACAGGCAGGATTATTTTTGTGCAGGAAAAAACACTTTCCTGCACAAAAACATTAATTAAAGGAATTTTCCTTTTTCTATGTGTGATGCGGAATACATCACACATAAAAAATAGAAGCAAAAAGGAGAAATAAAGATATTTCCCCTCAATACGGCTTAGTCTGAGTGGTATACCATTTTGACTCATTTCCAGGTTTGCAACTCTTTGTAAATATGGGAATGCGCCAACCTCCATGGGTGAATGCATGGGAACACGCATACTCCAGAATACTCGAACACACGGAGCTAAGAGGGAAGAATATAGGACCTAGGTTGCCCTCCACTCACACTATATACACCAAACTTAACCTAGTCCGTAATGATAGGCAATAATTCAATTGAATTGTTGCCTATCAACACCCATACTCCACCCATGGCATGCCTCTCTGCCTTCCGTTACTTTGAATTCACTAAACCATGCATAGACATGTAAGGTGGCTTTGTGTGGCTTAGTAAATCCCACTAAAGGACTTGTGTTGCCTTGCAATGACTACCGTCACGCAAGAGAAATGAAAGCCTTTGGCAAATCTAGCGCCCAATTGTACCCCTTGGAAATCCGACACTTTCCCTACTGTTGCACTGACTGGAATTGGAATAGTAAATGTTACCCCTCTTCAATTTGACACTTGCCCTACTGTTGCTCAGACTGGAGTGGAAATAGTACATTTTACCCCTCCGCAATCCAACACTTTCCCTACTGTTGCAGTGACTGGAGTGGAAATAGTAAATTTTACCCCTCTGCGATCCAACACTTTCCCTACTGTTGCACTGACTGGAGTGGGAATAGTACATTTTACCCCTGTGTGATATAACAGTTTTCCTATTGTTGCATGGCCTGAATTCGGAGTAGTAGATTTTATACATCCTTAGTAGAACACTTTGTCTACTTTTAAAGATAGGAGAACATGGCAGCAGCTAGTTGAGCAGGCATTTGCTCCCGGCAGGCAGCCGCATCCCGTGCTTAACGAGGTGAAGCTGATACCCATCTTACCTGAGTCTGAGCCATTCTGAGTGGTTTGCCTTTTTCCCTGCTTGGCTCTGCTGCGTTTCTCTTCCTTTTCGCGGGGCATGTGTTGTGGAGCCTCGACGCCCGCGGTTTCTCCCCACTCGTCTCGGTGGGTGGCGGCTCCCTGGCGCTGAGGAGGGGCCACAGGGCAGCGGCTCGCGGGCTCCTCTCTGTCAGCACAGGCAGCACCAGTCCAGTTTTCGCTGCCCTGGAGCAGGCTGACACTGGAGGGGAGCTTTACAAGGAGTCGAATCCAGGCGGATGCTTTTCTTTGCAGTCTCCCTTGCATTTACAGCAGCAGAAGCAGGTACAGGGGGTCCAGGCAAGATACTCTACCGCTCTTTCCCGCTCTCTTTCCTCTTGACTTTCTCAAGATTCCCTAACACCATGTACCATTGCGAGGTTGCCTCAGTGCAACAAGGTCCATATTATGAAAATGGTGCACTGTCCCTGTTTGTACCAGGGTACACCTTTGGACAGGTTGCCAGACACAAACTGAGACAGTGCCCCCTATTACAATGAATGCACTGCGCCAGAGAAGTTGTGTCCTTGCACTACCATGGGGTTGTTCATACAGCGAAATACAGACCAGCTGCTTCAAAACCTCTCCATGTTTCACAATGCAGGCTCTCTAGCCTGTTCAATGTGTGACTAAAAGAAGTTATTGTACATTGCCATTCGTTACCTACAACTGTATCTTCATGAACTACAAATAGAAACTAAAGTGAACATTGGCAATGTCTATCTTGGGAATACATTGCATAAGTTTACGGTTAGAGGGATCTCTAGAATGTTGGATCATTCTGCTAAGTAGACAGTGAATAGAGAAAGGTAAGAGGAAATGGCATTGCAAGGCATGGCAGATTGAATACAGAAGTTTCTGTCTGTATACATGTCTTACTTTACTTACGAGAGCCAGAAACACTTACCTTAAGGCCTACATTTAGAAACCATTTGTAGTGGGTATGATTTACTTTTTTACTCCATACCTGATGCCAAATATTGTGGTGAGATTTACAATCCAACACAAATCATGATTTCCTTTGGGTTATAACCGAAAGTAATGCAAAACGAAGCAATGCACTGCATTACATTACCTTGCGTCAAAGAGGCATAACATGGGTGATGAGTGAGGGTTACCATGTAACAACCAATGGATTTTGATTCTAATCCCTAACTACAAAGAACTGTAGGCAGGGATTTGCGCCAAATTTGTGTCTCAAGGTAGGCGTGCAAGGAGAAATGTTTTCACTTTTCGTATTTCCCACTTTGCATTTGTTTAGCATTGTGCAACACACATACAAAGCCTAGTTTTTGTACAGAATGGGATCTCTTCCAGCACAATACATACACTTCCCACAATGCAGACACCCTTGCACAATGATGCAAGCATGTCTGCGGTTAATGCATGGCAGCAGAAGTGCACCGTCTGAGGGAGAGAGCAGAACAGCTCCATACCTTAGTAGATATGGTGGTGTTCTGCTCACTTCAATTCACCCAATGCAGAACAGCAAATTTACTTGCTGCACTGTGTTGTGTGACTTTTACGTAAATGTGGGTCTTAATGTATTGAAAGAAGAGAGTAACCTTTCTTGAATTTTTCTGGAGAGCTTGTCTTGTAGATAGCTTGGTACACATCTCCTAGATTGACTATGTGTCATTATTACAATCTAAAATTGGCTCTGTACTTAACATGGAACTGATAGGGTGCACATAGAAATGGCTGGGTGAGCTCTATGCATTAACCACTAGATTATAAGTGGAGTTTGATTCAACACAAATTGACATCAGAGCTTATAGGGAACCTCTGCATATAGGAATTGCGGTAGATGATTGCAAAATTCACCGCACCTTGATAAAGAGATGAGGTGCTTCATTTGGAAAAGAGTAAGTGACGTGACTGAAAGTTTTCCTCTAAAGCATGTGGCTGGTGCTAATGAGTGCTGGGTGTACCAAACACCAAGGCTGTCTAGTCGTGCTTCCACATGTATTTTGCATTCCACACCATACACTCTACATTTTTAGTTCTAAGAGATGTTATTATTTTTTTAGAACTATAAATCATCATGGTACAAAACGATAACAGTGTAAAATCTGTGAGAGTAGAAGGTTATTGGTATGCAACATGTTACACAAATATCATGCCCTTCTAAAGCTAAAAGTAAAGAAGTTGGGAAATATCAAAACGTTGGTCAAAATATCGTGTCAGTTGCTCATGACATGGTTAAGATCCAAGGAAGATCAAACAAGAAAAATAATGTATCAGTTGGTCATGACATGGTTATAATCCTAGGGAATAAAAAACAATAAATACAGTTGTGTATCGTGCATTCCAAAAACTACAAAGAAAATAAATTGAAAGGAGTTGTACACGAGAGTTGATTAGGGGAAGATGGCAGAGAAAATACAGAAAAAGAGAGGAGCGAAGAAAAGAAGGCCATGAAAGAAAAGGAAGACAATTGCGGCACATGCAAGCATGTATATAGAGGTAATAGCATAAAAACTACTACGGAGTATACAGGTTGTATACACTGGTAGGGATGAAAGGGAAGAGGTAGTCATGCAAAACATCTTCAGGGGCATGTTTTTCTGAAGATATGTATGAAGAGCATCTCATAATAGCCTGGAGAAGAAATAGTATGTGCCTTTTGGAAGCACTCATTGTCAGCATAACTATCCCCACCATGTTTGGTATGATATTTTGGGAGACCTCTTCCTGTCAGAGAGAATCATGAACAAATGATAAAGATGGGATCGAGTGCAGTGCAAAAATCAAAAGATGTGTGAGTTAAAAACAAGGGGTAAAAGGATCAATAGGCGAAAAACTCTAATGTAATTTGTCCTTTCCCTCAAACAAACAAGAACAATGCAGAGGAAGCAGTCTAAACATATAACTGCATTTACAAGGCCAACATGTTTCAGCCGGTAGGGACAAGATCCCATGGCTTTCTTCAGGGCCAGAGTTCTAAGCATTAGCTACTGCATACATAAAGTGAACGTAACGACAATCTGTAAAGGATATACATAAATAGTCCAAAACCGTGTTCCTCTGTACCAAACGGTGTCTCTTACATCTGTTAACAAGAAACAAGAAATAAATTATAGTAAGTCCTATCAAAACAGGAAAGACCTGGCACTGGCTTCTACTAATTAAGCCAATTTATTTTACTAATGTTACTCACCTGAATAGTACAGGGAGTGTACCTCACCTCTCCTGGAACCCAGCTCAGGAAGAAGGAGGCCCCGCTCTGTGAAGGCAAGGAAGGGGTAATGAACGGAAGGGTGGACAGTACTACTCTATCTCTCCCTCCAATACATAATATAGCCCCTATAACAGTCAAGCTTCACAGAGCCACAAAAAATCCTAAGGGTGGAATAAGTCACAGAGCCCATAAAAGTCCCAGGTTCCCAAGATCCATCACTTAATGTAAAAAGCTTTCCTCTAAATATGAGTGTCCTAAATAGGATGGAGCTAAACTGTAGCAGGTTTAGATCTAGGCTAGCAAAAGTTTGACAGACCAAGCCTGGTCTCATATCCCAGAAACATAGGTGAACCAGTCTATGCCACCCCAAAAGAAAAAAGGCCAAGAATAAATCCTAATGAGCCACTAACCTGTCCGGCGTTGTCTCATCGCAGGACCCGAGCTTGGTGGAAGGCAAAAAATGGCTGCCCACAGGAAGCTTATAAAGGAGATAGGGGCGGAGTATCACGTACTCTCGCGGGATTCGATTGAACTACAGAGTGATGTCACAATCCACTGTGTTGTAGTTCACCCAAGAACTACAAGATGACATCATTACGGCCATCTTTGTAGTTTGAACTAGTTCAAAAATAAAGGTGCTTTATTTAACCATAGCGCAAGTGTTTGCAAGCGCGAAATAGTCGACCGAGCTGATGTCTATTTATAAAGATCCATCAAAGTGGTCTCTGATAATGATCCCCAAATGAACCCAAAGAAAGGTAGCCAATGGTGGGAAGGGGGGAGGAGGAAGAGGGGGGCTGAATCATCCGCCCCTCACTTCAAAAACTGAAGTGGTAGAGGGCTGTCAAAACAGTACAATATCGTGCTGTGCCTGCCATATCAGAATAATGATGTTGCTTGTTAGTTCAAACTCACATATAGGCAAACAGTGTGCCAAGGGTACATCTGTAGAGAGCCCTAAAGGACCAAAGTGAAGGTGGGTGACCTTAGACTCAAAGGAAACTGAACCTAATACCTCCCCAGAAGATTCAGTGGTGCAGACTAGAGCACACAGTGTCCCTAGCAAAAGAACTACCTCCATAAAGTGTAGTCTAAGAGAAAGACCCGCAGCTGGCAGCTGCTCTAAACAGTAAAACACAAACAATTGAAGAAGGGTCTGAGGGAAATTTAAAGACCTGCCCAGTTCGTATCCCCCTAACTGTAATCCTAACAACAAAAGAACCGGGGGTCTATAACGGAGCTTCAAGTACTCCGAGCTGCTGCAAAACTCCTACATAAGTGAGTTAGGCGCTAATAGAGCTACATAAGTCTCTATATCAGAATGTGTGCCAGGACAAACCTGTCGAAGGACCTACTGAGATTGTTGGTAAGACCCATACAGAGATGTGTTGGATTCCCATCAAATAGGTATGTAGATCAAATGTTCCAATTTGTTCAATTTTTGATTATTGCACTGCACTCGATCCCATCTTTATCATTTGTTCATGGGTACCTTAGCGATTGATGGTGCGACCCAATTGAGTAAGGGCGATGGATGGGTCTCGTTGATCAAGAGACATACCACCCCATTTTTGGATGACCAAATTGGAACATTTGATCTACATACCTATTTGATGGGAATCCAACACATCTCTGTACGGGTCTTACCAACAATCTCAGTAGGTCCTTCGACAGGTTTGTCCTGGCACACATTCTGATATAGAGACTTATGTAGCTCTATTAGCGCCTAACTCACTTATGTAGGAGTTTTGCAGCAGCTCGGAGTACTTGAAGCTCCGTTATAGACCCCCGGTTCTTTTGTTGTTAGATTTTTAGAAAACCTTGATTGGAATTTGAAAGGTAGCATATCCATCGGGAAGGTGATGATGGGGGTTACAGTCATTTTAATTGTTTCATCTACCCCACCAAGTGATACTTTTTGGAGACTACGAGGTAAGAAGTTTCTAACTCTATCGATTGCTTTGGTTTAATTCTGTGTTAAGGTGTCTGTCAAATCACGGCCAAACCAGACTCCTAGGTATTTTAATGATTTGTTTTGCCATTTGATGGCCAAACCTTGGATAGAAGGGGACAAGCAGTGTATGTTTACAGAAGAAAACCTGTTTTCTCTTTATGATGAGAATAACCTCAAACTTTCGAATAGGCATCAATTGTTTTTAGTATGTGGTCAATAGAGCGATCAGCATGATCAGTAAATATCAGTACATCATCAGCATACACTACCACCTTCTGTGTCCTGGATGAGAAAGGGATGCTCACGGTGTCATTTTTAATGCAAAGCATATGCAGGAGAGGTTCAATAGCTAATGCAACCAGGAGTGGGTATCAGGAACAACCCTGCCCGGTACTTTGATTCAGTGGAAAGAAATGAGATAAACCTCTGTTAAATCTGATCAATGCTTTCGGATTAGAATACAGTGCAAATACCATCCTAATGAAGTTTTCTCTCAAGCCCAATTTCTGCAGAGTGGCTCTGAGAAAAGGCCAGGATACCTTATCAAAGGCTTTCTCTGTGTCCAGAGCACTGGTGGCAACCAGATAATGTATTACCTTAGCCTTTTCCATAGCATGACACAATATTCTGAAACGTTCATTCGCTAATCTACCTTTAATGAAGCTCGATTTTGATGGGAGAATCAGTTGACTAAGGACTTTCTCCAATCTTGATACAAGCAACTTTCCATATATTTTGCAGTCGACATTTATAAGAGATATGGGATGTTAGTTCTGTACATCTAGTAAATCTTTCCATTGTTTCAGGATCACCCCTATTGTGGCATTAGATGCCGAACCCCTAGTTTTACCTGCGTTTGAGAAGTGCTGAAATAAGTTGTACATGGATGTTATTATGGATTCTGTAAATGCCTTAAAGAATCGACAAGTGAAATGTGTAATCCCCTAATAGCTAGGAGTATTTTCTCCTGTGAAATAGGTCTATTAAATTGGCGTCTTGCCTCTTCTCTTAGTGATAGAAGAGGGAGTATGGCTTGAAAGTTTACAAGCCCCCAGGGTGATTGCAGGTGTGGTGTATATGGCTTGTTCAGGGACATTTTAAGGATTTCAGGGGCCCTGGTCCAAACGTATTTTGTGGGCCTCTGTTTGTTATAGCTGTGAGTTTATGGTCCAATTTGAGCTCCATCATGACCTGCTTGACCAGGTAACTGACAATGCACAGGCACACTGGTCCAAATTCTAAATGTATATACATCTAGGGGCAGATTTATGAGGCACTTGCGCCATGTTTACGCCGCTGTTGCGTCACGCAAGGCAGCGTAAACGTGGCGCATCCCTACGAACGATTTACAACGTGACGCATCTAGGCAGATGCGTCACGTTGTAAAGCCCTGCGCCGCTTGTGGGCGTTCCGGCGCAGGGTGGGCGTTCCGGGGCAGGTGCGCCTCGCAAAAGTGGCTGAGTGAAATCTATAAGATTTCACTCAGTCACTTTCAGGCCAATGCTGCGTCAAAAGCCTGCACCTGCTTGAAGCAGGCGTAGGTCTTGACGCAACATTGTGGAGATGTGGCACCCCAGAGCCTTGCTGGAGCTGCGTCGCGCTTGCGACGCAACTCCAGCAATGCATCACCTTTACGGCACAGATGCGTCACGCATCTGTGCCGTTTTTGCCCCATGGTGCGCCGCATCATAAATGCGGCGCACCATGGGTGGCGGAGCTGTGGCGCACTGTGGCGCATGTTAACTGGCGCATCCCTGGGGATGCGCCAGTTAACATAAATCTGCCCCCTAATGTTCAGGGACAGTATGTGTGTTTTCAGTATTGTAAATCAGCAGCAGCTCCCAACATCATTGCTAGTAATCTTTGTCACCCTCTGCCATTTCTTATAAGGGATGTCCTGTTTTGATCTAAAAGTACCGGTTTTTATGGATGTTGCATAATGTTGTACAACAGACATTTCTCTTGTAAATGCATGTAAAAAACTCAAATACATCACCCACATTAAAAATACATTAAAGGAATACGGTATTTGAAACAATGTGTTAAGAATTTTTTCAAGGTCATCAAGGCAAGAACAGAGCTGGCTCTATCAGGGAACCCCTTAAAAAGCTGGGGACCTGGGTCAGGGCTGACTTTGCCCATGCCTTAAAATGTCTCTTTGCCTTTTACATGAGTTATAAAATGCCTCTAAAATATCAGAGGAGAATGTGACATTAAGGGGCTGATTACGATGGCAGGGAGACCACGCCCATCAGCCCGTGGGTGGCGGTCCCACCGCCATCGCACCATGTAAGACCGCCTGCCACATTAGGATGGCGGGAAGATGGTCAGGGGGCGGAAAGACCATCTGACACTAATCCAACAGGCTCAAGGAACCCATTGGACAGTCTGTAATGCCTACAAAGGTGGCAATGCTTGCTAAGGCACCGCCGTAGGTCTTGCAATGACAGTTTCCACCGGCCGCTTCATGGCGGTTAACCCACCATGAGAAGGCTGGTGGAAAGTGACTTTGGGGACACCTAGGGGACACCTATGGTGGCCCCCTACATATCCCTGCACCATGAGGCAGGCACTGTATGGTGCCTGCCACACAGTGCAGGGATATGCAGAATGTGTATTTTTTGTACTGGTGTGTGTGCTGCAGCCCACAGCACATGCCACAATACAAAGGATACACATTGCTGCCACTTTGAAGGCGGTTCCATCGTGACTCCAATGGTGGGACCGCCGACAGATAGTCGGCGGTCCTGTATCCGAAGGGATTGCAGTCGGACAAAAGTCTGACCACATCCTAATGAGCCCCTAAGTCCAGAATCATTCCTTAAGGATGGTATAATCAACTTGGTATCCATAACTAAAGCGGACAAAATCATTGTGAAAGATAAGGTAACTATTTAAAATCTGGCAATAGCCATCTCTATTTTCTGAATGTTTTATCCCTGCTTTGTTGCTTTGTTACTGTTTTCCTCTACCTTCTTCTTTCTCTCTTTTCTGTCTTTCTCTTTTTTCTTCTGAGTTAAAGTCTGATAATGGAATGCTAGTGTACGCCACACAATCACTGGCTCAAATTAAGCACTGAGATGTCTAAAATAGACGCTGAGATGGAGGTTCAGCATTGGAAATTAGAGTTGATTTTGCCTCTTTCACTTTGTCGTTCGTTTAATTTGACTGCATGGGTGCGAATGATAGATTGTCATCCATTTTCTGTTTTCCCATTAGCTGCATTTGAACCAAGGATGCCATCTGCCCTTGTCTTATTTTAGGATCAGTGCAAAGCCAATATTCATTCAGATTGCATGCAGCAGTCGAGACTGAATCGGAAATGGTCAGAAGACTAATCTCCCTCCCACTCTGGAATTACGCACAGTTAACCATCATGACATCTGACATTGATTGCTTTATCAATATAATCTATGCTTTATTAACCATTCCATGGTTCCTTCACATTTACCTATTTATACGTGTGTTTGCGTTTATTATTAATACTGTCAACTAAACCTTCTGGGCCTTTAAGTGTTTCTTTGGGGTGCACAAATTTGAATTCTTATCAAGTTTAAAAAGGGTAATGTGCTAAAGGACTTTTTGTTACACTTTTGCGGATTGTTGGTCAGTTCCTGTAAAGAATATACGTGAGCACGTTTCGGCAGTAAGAGCGAGCATGAAGTTTGCAATTTGTGTTGCTTTCTATGTGTACACCTGGACAAGTTTATGAATGCCCAACCGTGTATTGTAAATACAGATCTGAAACGCACAGACTTCTGGTTTTGATATAACTATTTAAAAGGCATTATTATGTCTGTGTATCAAAGCAAAGATTGACGCATAATCGGCAACCCTCAGCCCTCAAGGTGACATTCTAGGAAGTAGCTGACGTCATGCTCATCTGGGTACCTCGTGCCACTTGAATGGCTGGGTATGCTGGCAATATGTGCGCGCTCCGGGAAGTGGGGATTTAATGAGGTGAGTGAGACGAGGGGACGTGTGTTAATAAATACAACCGGGACATAAATACACGCTTGAGTGATGAAAGCGAGCTTCTTCGCATTCAGAGCGTCGCTCTGTCCTGACGCGGAAACATTAATCCCACCCTTACGGTGGATATCTATATCAGCTAACAGGTTTTGCATCATTTCTTTATCTACTGCCAGGCACCGTGCATGCTCTTATAATAAAGGCTTCTTTTCAACAAACTTGGGAAAGCAATAAATTCGGACTCGTCCAGAAGTTGTTTTATGTGACTGCCAACCTGCCAAGTAGCATTCTTAATTGCCAGGAAACCAAGCATTTTGCAGCCATGTGTTTTGGATTTCTGAGCAGTACGTCTTGTCATCCCTCTCTGCTGGACCGACGGACAGCCCAATGGCCATTCCAGATGCTAAGAAAGGCTGCTTTGGTGGGTGGTGTGTTTGTGGGGCGATGCGGTATCAACAGGAGGGTGATGTATGTGGTATTCCAGGACTGGAAATTGCTTGGCGTACCAGACTGCCCAGAGGAGGGAATTAAATTGTAGTTCAAAACCAATATTTTCCCTGGTAGAAGAATGTGAAATAATTACTACCCTCAGAAGCCAATTCAAGCGAAACCTGCCTATGCTTCAACACGTCATTCTATATTTAGTGCTGATGTATTATACTGGATGTAAAATATGGAACCACAATTAAAGGTTGTCATACCTTCAAAGACCAACAGGGAATGTTTGAGCAACAACTTGTACATTTGCATTGCGACGAAGAGTCATGTCATGTAACACGCTTTTTCCACTTGAAGTAATGTATTTCTTTTGGGGGGGAGGGGGGATGGCTCGGTGGCTGAAGAGATTTAGCGCATATTTAGGCCTTTCAAATATCTCACCAACTCCTGGCAGGCCCAGGTTGGTTGAGGGCAGAAATTAATTAACAAAATGGCAGATCTTTTGTGGAGCATGTGAATTCGTTTGGCAGCGTTGAGACAAATTTGCAAAGAATCGGTGGCAAAGTACAGGCACACAGGGGCATATTACCAACGATTAGCGATATTTATCTCTAACTAGGCTTAGCAACACATTTTTTTATCGCTAAGCGTCGCCGGAAATTATCGCTGAGATAACGTGCTATTAGCAACGTTTATCTCCAAAGAGATACATTTTCCGGCGATAGCGTGAATATCGCTGAGAATACAGCGATATTCACGCATTAGCGACAAAATGTTCTTAGCCATGTTATCCACCTCCCATTGGATAACATGGCTAAGAACTGGTCAGAGCAGGTGTAAGTTTTTGGCGATAGCGGGAATATTTCCATCGCTACGCCTGCCTTGCTAATAGGCGATAGCGACGTTAGCGACTGCTTTCAGTTGCTAACAGGTTGGGTACGCCCACTTTGCATGTCATTAGCAAAAAATATCGCTGACATGCAAAGCGGGCCCCAAAACGCTCGCTATCGCCTAAAGCTGTCGCTAACTGCTGTTAGCGACAGCTTGCTAATATAGCGATAGAATTATCGCTGCTTAGCGGACGAAAACGGCCGCTAAAGCGGCGATAATTGCCTATCGCCCTGCTTGGTAATATGCCCCACAATCCGGCGTCAATCCCTACTTTACTATAATAGTCCCAACTCAAAGTGCAAATCCAGATTAAGAGTGTCGAGGCACACGATCACATAGATTTATTTTACACAAATGTGCAAATTCTCCTCCCCTCTCCATTGGATGTACATACACTCTCAAGTCATCTCTCCTCACTCCCTAAGTACTGTGCCCTGTTACGCTCCGTTTCACTTTTCGCTACACAAATACAAAACATACAAACGTACTCATTTGATTGTGGTTAGCCAGATGCAAGTCAGGCGGAGTCGCTTTTTCAACATTCTTTTACACCTCAAACGATATTTTATTTTCAAAGCACTGTATTGCTAATTTCACATCACCTTTTTAAACAGAAAGGGAATTGTACATTATTTTCATATCAAGGCCTCCAATGCTTTCAACAGGCATGAGCTTTAAAATTATTTTCATTTGTGGATTTGCCTGGATTTCAAGCTGCTTTCCAGACTTTTTAAAACATGAGCCTGTTATAAAAACATTGAAATAATATACATGAAATACAAATAATTATTCAGCGCACCGCACAAGTCTGAATATTTGGCAAAATACATTGGTGTGCAGTTTTAAGGAATTTATGTGCAGGTCCATCTTAGACAGGTAGATTTTTTGCAGACATACAGTAGACGAGGGAGACCTGAATTTCACAAACATTTTTGCACATCTAAGCTGACATTGAGTTTGGAGATAAAGACATGTGAAAGGCTATAAACAGAATTGTCGAAATATTTTCCTAGTAAAGTGCAAATGTGGAAATTCTGCCACTACAGTGGGTTTTCCTCAAATGCAAAGTTACGGTTTACCGCAAAGGTCTTTAGGCATTTGCTGGCGGTCCTACTTGTACCAGGAATGAACACTCTGAAATTCAAACGTTTGTGTTGAATCACATCTTCATCTAGTGTGAGACAATCCTTTCTTTCAGTCCTACATAAACTGTTTACTTCACTTGAAGGAGCTGCAAGATATTTTTGAAATGTGATGCTGAACCTGTCTAGAAACACACTTGGGTCCTCGGAAACACTATTCATGGACATATGTCACTAACTTCCCATGCTCTCTTCCTGCAACATTCAAACTTCCTTTTGATGCAAACAGTTGTAACTTTGCAAGCTTTTGCGATTGGGTATTTTTCCTCTATATCAGGGATCGTTGGAGGGAAATATTCACAACGACATATTGCCGAGTTAGCAGCACTTTTCTGCCGCTAATCCGGCGATAATTTTATTGCCCAATTACCAAGCTGTCGCTAACAGCCGTTAGCAACAGTTTTTAGGTGAAAGCGTCCATTATAAAGATCACTACTTCTGTTAGCGATAATTATATGCAAGAGAGGCGTTCCCATGCAAAAATGCCCGCAAACAACACTACTCCATATTCACAAGGGGATCCTTGAACTTCTGAAGACCAGAAAAACTGGCTCTGCTGTTAAAGCCAGTTACTTAAGAACAGAAAATAGCTGGTCTTAAAAATGGGGATAACGCTTGGGGCCACATCACAGCATGTTTTGGTGCTGGACAGCGCTGCAAGCAATATTGCAGCACTGCCCTGCAACAAAACTACAGTACAGGAATATGCACCATCAATAAGATAGTGCGCATTCCTAGGCCCCAGTCATGAAAAGTGTTGCAGTGCTGTTGCAACACTTCTCACTACACCCTTCTTGCAACAGCACGGATGTGCTGTATTCACTGGACAGAGCTCCATGACGCAAGAAATGACAGATACGTCAGGAATCCTCACGTATCTGTCTGCGCTAAAGTCATGCATTGCTGCAGTTGTGTCACAACCATGATGCAACTCCAGCAATGCAAGGTGCTGGCCTATCCCTGTGGCACTGCCTTACCCTCATGCCTGCCATCAGGCCGTTCATCAGGGGTGCCAAAATATTGGCGCTGTTGGCGATCCATCGGTGGTGGATACACGCTGCAGTGTGATCGTTTGGAAGCATTGGTGGAGTGTTGTCGCGAAGGGAGTGGACGAGAAGTTCTTCGGTGGCTTTGATCTAGCTGCGAAGGAGTGCAATGATGGTGGTGGCGTCCGGTGAGTAAGGTGAAGATTTGATGTAACCAATGATGGTCCGACCAGGAGAATCCGGTGTTGTGGCTGTAGTTGAGGTTCCCACTGGTGGAGGTGACATGCTCGACCGTGTTTCCTGCTATGTGGCTTGTTGAGGTGACTTTCTGCTTGTGTCTGATGTAGGGGACCTTCCCCAGGAGGGGGTGGTGTCCTGGTCACTGGGGCTGTCCAGGTGGAACTTGAGTTCACAGAGAAGGATGTCGTCGGTGGATTTGAGACCCTGGGGTGCAATAAGGTCTACAATGGCATTGGAGAATGGAGGGCCATGGCCCGGGGGGGCCTGCACATGAGGGTGCCGCAGAGGATGTGCTTGGGATTGGTCTGATCTTGGAGTTGAGATGGTCCATGGTTACCCTTGGGTCATTATAGAGTGTGGTCAGTCGGAGTGTGCTTCTGTAGATGATAGCAATGCCTCCTCTTTGATGGTCAGGGGGCTCCTTGCAGGTGATACTGCAGCCGTCAGTGATGGTGATGGCGAAGTCCGGTCCAGAGCAGAGGTTGGTCCTGGCAAGCAAGGTTGTATCCAGGTTGTATCTATTGACTTACAAGCCCAGGCTCTGACCGGCTGGCTCACTACGGCATCTAACTCAGTGGCTCCTTTAAAAATGGTTAGAGCTAGGCGCCGCCATGACGCCCAAAGATGGTTCACGGACGATCTGAGAGCCCTGAAACTTGGGCTCCGTCAGGCCGAACGGCGTTGGCGCCGGGGCTACTCCCCTGAAACTAAATTGATATTTTCCATCCGACTTAAAGAGTATAAGTCAGCTATATCTCTAGCTAAGTCCTTATATTTTTCCCAAAAAATCCTGAATTCTGGTAACAAATCCAAGGACATCTTCTCAATAGTTGAGGAGCTGTCCAACCCGGAAAGAGTTACTATCGCACCCCTCCCTTCCCAGCTGCTTTGTGACTCCCTCAACCAATTCTTCGTTGACAAAATAGTTAAGATCAAAAACAGCATCCCTACCCAAGTTATGCCCACCCCTCTTCAATCTGTTGCCTTTTGTCCCCTATCAGACATTCATATCCTAACTCAGATTCCCTTCATCTCGTTGGAAGGCTTTCTTGCCCTCCTACACAAAGTTTCCTTTGGCTCCCCAAGCGACTGCTGCCCTCCCACTGTTCTCTGTGAAGCCTTTACTGCCTGTCCTGAACCCCCCCTGGCCCTTTTGAACAACTCTCTTGCCACGGGCAAGGTTCCCCGCTCTTTTAAGCAGGCAGAGGTAGTGGCCATCTTAAAAAAACCCTCGGCAGACCCCTCCGTCATGAGCAACTTTCGCCCCATATCCCTCCTCCCTTTCCTCAGCAAGGTTTTGGAGTCACATGTCACTTGCACCCTTGGTTCATTTATTGAGGAATCTTGCTTTCTGGACCCCCAGCAGGCCGGATTCAGACCTGCACACTCCACAGAGGCAGTTATACTTTCTGTCATGGAGGAGTTGCGCAGAGGAGCCGACGCTAACATCTGTCAGGCCCTGGTGCTTCTGGATTTATCGGCCGCCTTTGACACGGTCGACCATAATATTTTGGTCGACCTTGTCGGAGAGGCCGGTATCCAGGGCACCGCCCTGGACTGGGTCCGCTCTTTCCTGACCGACCGCCAACAGGCGGTCAGGCTGTCCCAGTTCTCAGCGAGGCAGGTCGGGCTGACTTGCGGGGTCCTCTCTGTCTCCACTCCTTTTTAATTTATACCTGGCCCCTTTGATCCGATCCCTCCGAAGGTTGAATGTCACCGCGTTTAACTATGCGGATGACATTCAACTGGTCTTCACCATCGACACATCGGAGGAATCTATTTCCACTTTTCAAACCACCCTCTGTTTCATAAGTGAGTGGATGAGCTCTAACCATCTCAAGCTCAACCCCGACAAGACCGAGTTGGTTCTTGTCGGGGGTCCCTCCAACCCTTGGCAACCATCCTTCTGGCCGACTAACCTGGGCAGTTCCCCTTGCCCAGCAAACTCGGCTAGAAGTCTGGGGGTGATCATTAGTGCCGACCTGTCTATGAAACTCCAGATCAGTGCGGTAGTGTCTTCTAGTCACTTCCAGCTTAGGAAGATACGAAAGATCTCCCGCCTCCTCACCACAGAGGCCCTTACCCTGGTGCTGTTAGCGCTAGTCATCTCGACACTTGATTATGCAAACGCGCTTTATGTAGGCATCCCTGACTACCAAGCCAAGAGGCTTCAGCAGATTCAAAATCAGGCCGCTCTTCTCATTTTTCGCCAACCCAGGTACCAACATGTTCGTCCCCTCTTGAAAAGCCTCCACTGGCTCCCGGTTAACGCTCGTTGCAAGTTCAAACTGGGCTGCATAATCTTTAAATCCCTTGCAGGTGGAGGCCCTTCTTTTATTTCCTCCCTCCTTCACCCTTACCTCCCTTCACGTAACCTTCGTTCGTCCCAACTGGCTCTGTTATCAGTCCCCAGATTTAAGAGGAAGAAACACGGTGGCCTTAGGTTTTCTTTCTTAGCCCCTTCCTTTTGGAATGCCCTCCCCCCCCTTCTAAGGCTGTCCCTTCCCTACACCAGGTTTAGATCCCTTCTCAAAACTTTTTTGTTCACTGATGCCTACAATTAGTTCTGACTTCCACTTTTTTCTTTTCTTTTCTCTGTTCCCTCAGTACCAGCGCCAAGAAACCTTCAGGTGTTAGCTGCGCTATAAAAATTTCTTTAACATAACATAACATAACAGGGTTGATGGCGAGGAGGGTGCTGGCGTCGTAGCGGTGGAGTGTCGAAGAGGAAGGCTCCTTGGTGCTGGGAGTGGTCCAGGGGCAGACGGACGCAAACGGCATAGCCTATGGGTTGCCTTTGCCACGGGAGATAACCATTACAACGCAGGCAATACATTGTCAACAACGCAACTCCGACAACGCAGGGGCCTTTACATCGCATTTGATTACAACGCATTGTGAGGTCATTAATGGGGTAATTTAAAGTTTTTCGGGTGGGTATGGGTTTCAGATGTAAAATATGAAAATTGGGGTATGTGTTGCGGTAATATATGGCATTTGGGGTGTGTTTTGGGGTATAATATTGATTTTGGGGGGTGTTTTGGGGTATAATATTGAAATTGGGGTGAGCATTTGGGTCAAATTTGATTTTTTGGTGTGTTATGGGGGCTCTAAAAGGAATTCCAGAGTTCACGGTTGGGTTTAGGGTGAAAAGGTTAGTTTGGAATTACACTTACTGATGTGGGAATAGTGATATTGATGTCTCATGATGATGTTATTGCATGCGTCGCAACCACGTATGTGCCTGGGTGGTGCATGGGCGAACATCGGCCACCATTGAGAAGTGCTGGGGGGGCTGGACAACTGTGAGGTGGTAAACACTGGAAAGAACACTTGATGGGGCATGGACGCGGGGATGTGTGTGTGAGCAGGTGTTGTAAAACTGTTAATAAGGGAAGTCTTACCTCGAAGCCGGGTCCTGTGTTTACGTTGCTCCTGCTCTCCTGTGTCTGCTTTCAGGAACAGGAAATATTTATTTATATATGGTATTTGGCAACGGGACAAGGCATGCAATCAGGGGCTAGAGGGGTGGGCATGTTATCCATGCAGGCTGTAATGCAGCCTGCATTACGAACAGGGAAGTGCGCATGACTACTTTGGGTGGCCTGAGTTGGCTGAACAAACAGTCATTGTGCACTTGAGTGTTCAAGCCAATCCGCTCATGCCTTGCCCCATGCTTGGAGCAGTCCTACCCACCCTCCCACGCGCAAGAGAAGCATAACACGGTTACATCAGTAAGTTATCTTCATGTGATGATTGTTCCTCCTCTGCACCACTTGGAAGCAGTGGGGTGAAGCTCTTCCTCCATAGCCAATTAGCCGACACGGGGGTCCATCATATTCTAGTGGTAGGCCTGGGGGACTCAAACCTAAAGGCGTCCTGTGCTACACGTCCCACCTTCTCCCTACCTGGACATTGACACTGTGGCGCAATTCACTGCACTCTCTCCAAATATGTGATTCAGTCAGCAGGAGTCAGCAGGAGCTTCAGCCAGGAGGGATTTCACAAGTCTGGGTACAACAGTTGCCGCCAAGTCCACTGGTGAGCCTCCTGTTGAAGTTGATGCAGTTGATTCAGCATGGCCCCCTTAGGCCTGAAGTAGCAGAGCTCACGCCACACAAGTTCGGCGCAGCTCAGGGGCCTCACCTTCCACAGCGTCTGGCCAGCCCAACATCATCCGGCCTCAGATGCAGAGAGGCGGCACCCACTGTTGGTAATCCCCTCGTGCACCCCGGTGTAGTGGTGGATCGTAGTATGCGATGCAGACCTCCCTAAATTGGAGCGCAGGAGCGCCTCTCCTATTGGCAGCTTCAAGGTGCGCAAGGCGGTCTTTTCACACAGGTCAGCAACATGTCTCCATGCGACCTGCCAGACTTCACCACCAGGTACGGGTGATCGTTGTGCATCAATGTCAACCGCCACAGCTCACTGACTCCACAGCTCCTCCACATCCCACCCAAGGCTCCAGACGCAGGTCCAGCGAGGCATCCAGGCTCCAGACGCAGGTCATCCTGGATGTTGCCTGGCTTGCAGGGGTTGTCGATGTGTGCTACACTTGGCCATGGTTGCTCCATTCTGCAGATTATTGGTTTTTATGCCTATTTTACAATAAAAATTTCAGTGATAGGCTATTTTTTCACTAGAGACAAAAAAAACTCACGTTGGGCTGACTAACGTGAGTTTTTTTGCCGCTAATGTGCTTATTGGTAGTTATCGCCCGCTAACGCCGGATTACCTATCGTCTTCACACTGATGTTAATAGCAGTTTTCACCACTCTTCCCTGATACTATCGCCATGAAGCGACAGCTTGGTAATAGATCGCTAACATGCCAATAGTTTTCAGGGTTAGGCGCAGATAAAAAAAAAGTGCCACTAACTGGCGTTTGCGGTAGGTATCGTTGGTCCTTGAGAATATCCCCCGAAGTCTCTTAAACATAGAGACAAGAGATAATAAATAAATAAATAAATGCTCTCGATTAAATAAATGTGCTCAGACTGCAGTTCTGTTGAAAATATCCCAGAATCGTTCCACTTTCGCTCCCATGTTCATGTCCAATGCAGGCTCATGCTTTACTCATTGTATTCTTCTTACCACGAACTTCAGGTTTCTACTCTATAAGGCTTTCCTGCACAAAATGTCCATCGACATCTTGAATATTATTGTTAACTTATTTCAAATTAGGTCATTTAAATGGATTCAACTGGCCTACGGAAAGTGGGCACAAGTGTGTTGATATATGGGCTACTGGCAGCAGAGTTGGCGGACTTGCCTTTGACATCCCAGCTGTGGATGTCAATCCAAATTCAGAGTGTGTCGCCCATTTGAAGGCCTATTGTTCCCATCTGGGACTGCCATGGCTACCATGATGGCCCACATAGCAAAATCACTGGCAGGAAGGGAGTCTGAACGGCTGCCCTAATTAGTAAGGCTCCTCCAACACTATTTTAGCTGATGTTGGGTGTCTTGGCAGGATTTTTCTGACAGCAGAGTTGCCTTATGACTCTGATATTTGGTAAAGCCCCGTGAACTGTTCTCTAAATAAGACACACGGATTAAGCAGAGGGTGAATGGAACTCCTAACAATGTTAGGGCTATGACTGCCTACCTCTAAATCAGTCCTAGATAATTAAGGGGAATATTATCAAGACAGGCGATAACATTATCGCTGCTTTAGAGGGAGAAAACTGCCGCTAAAACGGCGATAATGGGCTTGATAATATGCTCTATGGTATTCCAATTGAAGCTCAGGTTAGATGTCCTTCACATCTAACGTAGGCTTCAATTGGAAGTCCATAGAGCATATTATCAAGCCCATTATCGCCGTATGTTTGGACTTTTGCCTTGGTTCCCACAGGATGTAAAGGCAATACTGTTCCATAATTCAAGTGTTTTGTTACATTTCTGAGGCGACTTTGCATATGTCTGTGCTTGCATTCTCAGGATACATGCAACAAGAATGTGTTTAAAAAGAGGAGTCTTTTTAGGTTGAAGCCTGCCAGACAGTACTGCTCTCTAATTTGCTAACAACATCTTGGGGACAGTCTGAATGCTTCCCAGGAAATGCACACTTGCTTGCTTTCTATTTGCTGGCTGTATTTATTTTACGCTGCCCAGCTTGAGTTTGTCCATTCTGTCGCCCAAATCCTATTTACTGTATTCTTCCATTAGTACTGTATATCTGTAAACAGGCCTTCAACTCTTGTTTTTATCTTGTCACATTGGCTGTTCATTCAAAGACAGAGGTCTAATGTCAGGTTCTGTCTTTCAGGGAGCTTGGTGTTTAGTTTTCTTTCCCTCACTTCAAAGTGAGAGGATTCATGTGACAATCATGCTGGCTATGAGTAAGGTGAGAGGGTGGGTTGGACAAAGCTTGAGCAATGCTGTAAAGGTTGTACAATGTTATTTTTTTTCTAGCACACAACACACTTTAAATGTTTGTAAATGAATTATGCATATATTTCAGAATATATTAGAATCAGAAAAGCAGAAAGGAAGCACATTTTTGGTAATTCTGAAGTGTGGCGGAAACAAATATATCAATACAATCAAAACAAATCAATTCAATAGGCAATGAGATTTCCCACATTATTGTTTTTATACTGTATACGTTTAAAAGTAACACTGTACATCTGTGCAAATGCAATGGTCATTTCAATTGAAGATGTCTTGTCTGGAATGGCAGTGCGCTACTATATCATGCCAAGTCCACTTTACCCAACCCCACTCTACCATGCACCACTCCACACTACGCAACTCCATGCCACTCCACACTGCGTTTCTGCACTCTACTCTGCCACCACTCCACTCTCTGCCACTTCAGTCTATGCCTCTCTACTCCACACCACACCACTCTACTCCATGCCAATGCACTCTACCCCACACTACTCTACTATGCACCACTGCACTCTTCACCACTGTACTCTATACGACATCACACTGTACCACTCTACTCTGCAACACTGCACTCTATGCCACTGCTCTTTATGCCAATTTACTCTACATTTTACCACTCCACTCTATGCCAGTGCACTCTTTGCCAATCCACTCTATGGCACTCTAATCTACTCTGCCATCTATGCCACTGTACTCTACTGTACACCACTCCATTCTTCTCTGAAAAAATCTACTCTACACCAGTGCACTTAGCGCCACTACACTTAGTGCTACTCCACTGAGCACTACTCCACTTTACGCCACTGCACTCAACTCTGCATCACTGCACTTTACTGTGCATCACGGCACTGTACGCCAATGCACACAACACCACTTCACCCTAAAGCAATACACTCTTTGCCAATCTACTGTCCACCACTGCACTCTATGCCACTATTCGCTACTCTGCAACACTCTACACAACTGCACACCATGCTACTCTATGCTACACTGCACCACTGTACTCCACACAACTTCTCTTCACACAACTCTACTCTATACCACTCTACTCTGCATCACTCTACTCTATGGCACTGCACTCTACAACACTACACTCAATAACTCTCTACTCTACCACACTCTACACCACTGCATGCTACTCCACTCTACATCATTGCACTCTGTGTCACTGCACTCTACACCACTCTATTCTTCTTTACACAACTCTACGCCACTCTCTGCCACTGAACTCAATGCCACTCTACTCTGCATCAGTGTGCTCCCTGCCACTTCACGCTACGCCACTGCATGCTATGTCACTCTGCACCATTGTGCTCTATGTCACTGCACTCTACGCCACTCTATTAACTTTGGACTATTGTGCTCTACGCCACTGATCTCTGCCCCACTCTACTTTGTACCACTCTACTCAGCTCACCTGCACTCGGCAACACTGCACTCTACACCAATGCACTCTACTCTACTCCACTCTACTCTACACCACTCAACTCTACACCACTCTACTGCACTCTACCCTAATGTACTCTATTCCACTACAATCTGCATCACACTACAGCACTCTAATCTATTCTGCACCACTGCACTCCACATCACTGCACTCTACACCACTCTGCCCTACGCCACTCCAATCTACATCTGTGCACTGTACCCTGCACCACTCGTGTCTACTCTGAACCAGTCCACTCTATGTCACTTCTCTCTACTCTGAAACGATCTACTCCATGTCTCTGTACTGTACACCACTGCAATCTACTCTGCACCACTCTATGCCAGTCTACTCTACATCACTGCATTCTATGCCAATGCATTCTTCACAAATCACTTAAAATCAGTGAACTCTATGCCAATATACACGCCACCACCAAGCTTTTCACCACTTCACTCTAGGCCACTCTGCCCCACTCTACGATACTCCATGCTATACTCCTCTCTATGGTGCTCTATTCCATTAAACTGTACTCTACTCTGTGACACTCTACTCCACTCCATGCCACTGACTCTGCAACACACTACTCCATGCCACTCTACAACATCACTCCACCCTACGATGCTCTATGCCACTTTACTCTACTCTACTCTACACCACTGCACCAGGCAATGAAGTCCAGTAGACTGTAAGGGTCAAAAAATCTTTATTTCAAATTTCGTTTCTTTCTATTCGTATGAGCAAACAACACTCAGCCAAGCCCTTGAAGTTGTCGCAGGCATAATAAGGGCTGTATGTTGCACACCTTCAAGACATTCGTCCGATTGCATCCATTTTGCACGCAACCGTACAAACGTCTTGACTGTCTGTAACATACAGGCCTTATTATGCCTGTGACAACTTCAAGGGCTTCCAGCACAATAAACTGGAGAAAAGTCTAAAAGTTCTAAAGTTTCTATAAGGAGAATTGATAAGCGAACAATTCACATTGGGATATAACGTGACAACTCTACAAGCCCTGATGAAGTTCCCCGTGAGGGAATGAAACACGTTGACTGAGTATTGTTTGCTTATAGGAAACGAAAAGCATGAAATTTGAAATAAAGGATTTTTTTACACTACTTTAAGTCTACTGGACTTCATTGCCTGGTGCACTTGTAGTATTTGGTCTGGATCAGGAGCACAGAGACGTCACGAAACGGCTGGCAGTGGGGAGTATTGCGCAGGACCAAGATGTGATGGAACTAGCGTGAGGTGCATAGCTAGGAGTCCGCTGTTGTGTCTGTGGACATACTCCGCTCCATTCTATCAACACCCTCTATGCCACTCCACCCTGTCCTACACCACTCCACTCTGCTCTACACAACTCCACAACACTCTATGGGGCATATTATCAAGAAAGGGCGTTACATTATCGCCCCTTTTATCGGCAGGAAACTGCCGATAAAGCGGCGATAATGGGCTTGATAATATGCTCTATGAATTCCAATCGTAGCCCATGTTAGATGTGAAGACATCTAACATGGGCTTCGATTGGAATTCTTAGAGCATATTATCAAGCCCATTATCGCGCTTTATCGGCAGTTTCCTGCCGATAAAAGCGGCGATAATGTAACGCCCTTACTTGATAATATGCCCCTATGTCACTCCACTCTACAATACTCTACTCCACTTAACTCCATTCCTCTTTACGTCATTCCACACTACGATACTCTACTCCCTCCACAAAATGCCACAAGACTCCATGCCACTCAATGACAGTTCACTTCAGTCAATGCTACTCAACTCTACCCTACACCAATCTACGCCACTCAACGCCACTCCATAACACTGCATTCTACGACACTTTACGACACTCCACTCCACACGACTCTCCTTTACCCCACTAACTTCTAGCCATGCTGAACAGCAGCCATGCTGGTGTACAACATGGCTAAAACATGTTTGCAAAGCCAATAGCGCTTGTATAGGTGAGACCTTTTGACTTTGCCAGTGCTTGTTTATTTGATCAGATATCACCAGTGACATACCACACACTCTTGTTTTCACAAACAGTGGAAAACCTGGCTGTTTGCCCAGCCTAACGCTCTGTAAATTACTGCTAGCTTTTCAGTTTTGGCTTAATTCCTGTGTATCCCCAGGGGTCACATGCTTTATACAATTCTTTTAATCCCATAACATACTGTATATATGGTAACCTTTGCGTCCCAAAGTCATCACATCTTCCAAAAAGTAACTCAATTTTTTTTACATGTGATGTCTTCTCTAAAACAACATTCTCCTGTATTTTTGTATTTCTACCTAGAACAGTCTCATAGTTTCCATTAGAATATAGCAAACCCCCTTTATATGCTATCACAGTCAAGACGTGTATTTATTGCACGGAATTACACCCCCAGTTATGAAATCGTCAAGGCACTTTGCTTGAAAGAAAAACAAAATACTTTAAAAGCAGTTAGGTTTTAAAAGCATGGGAAGCAATTAGAGAAAAGTTGGAGAGAAAATGTAAGCCATCAATGCGACAGTGCCTGGGGCACAATGGACTTCCGGAGAAAGGATGTGCCAGATAGCGGCTGCAATTGTGAAGTTAATACATTCTCAGCGTACACATCTTCCACTCAAAAACGTACATTATTTCTATGGTACAATATCGCTTTTGAAATCATGCATCAATTAATATATATTAATTTCATTAGAAAATATCCGTTTTCAAACCAAATGCTGAGTTACGTCTGTTGAGCGTGTAAGCATATCATAAAAACATTAAAACAAAACGAATTGAACTAACAAAATGATTCAGCTTGTCACACAAGTATGTATGTCTGGCAAAGAAGATGGGTGAGAAACATTAAGATCGCTGCCTGTCAGTCTTTCTTGGCAAATAAGACTGATATGAAGCATTACAAGGGCTGCTTGCAGGCCCTACAAGGTTCAAAATGTTGGCATGTTTTTACATGCCAAAGAAAACAGATGTGAGGGGTTAAGATGGCTACATACCCACTTGGCAAAAAAATAAAAAATTGATGTAAAGCATTGTGGGCCTCATTTATGAGGCCTTGCGTGAGTTTTGCGCTTCCGATGCGTCACTTTTTGTGACGCATCGGCGGCGTAAAACAAGCCTCCTGATGCGCACTATTTACAAAGTGACGCATCTAAGCAGATGCGTCACTTTGTAAACCCCTGCGCTACATTATACCTGCGTCAGGTATAATGTATGCAGAGGGGGCGTTCACCCGCAAAAAGCCTCGTAATAGTGACGCAGTGAAATCTATGAGATTTCACTGCATCACTTTTAGGACGCTGTTGCGTCAAAATCTTGCGCCTGCCTCACAGCAGGCGTAAGACTGACGCAAGCCCTTTCACATGGGGCTTTCCCCATGTGAAAGGAAGCATTGCTGGAGTTGCGTCACTTTTGTGACACACTCCAGCAATGCGTCACTTTTGCACCTACAGATACGTCAGAAATACTGACGTATCTGTAATCAATCATGTCGCAGGGAGAGCGCAGTGAAAAGTGACGCATCGCTGTTTTCACGCAGCGATGCGTCACTTTTCATAAATGAGGCCCTAGGTTCGCATGTGTAGGTCCTAACAAAACATTCCGATTTTTTTCAGCTGTAGTGACATCGCTGTGCCTGGAAATTCTTTCTTTTTGAAGTTGGAATTGTAGTGATTGTGTTTTACTTGACGGCCTGTTCCAGTTGGTTATTGATCTATAGGTACTCATTCTGCACTAGATTTATTGATTACAGTGCTCTCCGTCACCAATGTAGGGTTTATGCTTTTTAATCTGTTTTAAGATCGTCATCATCATCAATGGATTTTCAGATTAAAGCATGCGTTAAATGGTACATTCTTGCTTTCAAGTTGATTTTAGGAAAACTATTGCATTCCTTAATTTGTAAAAGAGTAAGTCAATCAATCAATCAATCAATCAACATTTAGAAAAACGTGGCAAATCACCCATGAGGGTCTTCAGGCACTGGAAATGTTGGCTGCTGTGGGGTGGATTGGTCATTCGAACATCCAGGTCTTGAGTACTCTCCTAAACTGTTGGAGCAACGGAGCAGTCCTGAGGTGCAAGGGAAGGTTGTTCCATGCCTTGGCTGCCAGGAGCATAAAGGAGTGTACTCTGCTGTTGGTTAAGCGGATCAGTGGGGTGTCTGTGATGGAGAGGAAGGCAGATCGAAGGTGTCTTGTCAATTGGTGAAAGGTGAGGTGCTTGTTGATGTATGCTGGTCCCTGGTTGTGCAGGGCTCTGTAACTCTGTAAGCTGTGAGCTGGCAATCACCAGTGGGAACGCACCGGACGGTGGCAGGATGTTTTTACATGCATGCAGCATGTGACCCGTGCCTCAGGACCAGGACGGACCCACGGATCTCGGTCCCCTTGCATCGCTGGTTGCCTAATGAGTTCATTCTCCCGGTGCTCATGGAGGGCAGTGTCGAGGCGGAGCGCTGATCGAGTGTTCTACTTGGAGTGACCATGGAAGAGCCAAAGATCGGAGGCAGGCACCCTGGAGCGGCTCTACCAGACCAGGACCTGTGATCCCTCATCGGGGTAGGGCCCTGACACAGTCCACGTGGGTGGCTGGTGTCTGCGAGGCCCCGCCGGCTGGCGATCAGCACTGCTTTGGTTTTACTCCCCGCATTCTCGCACTAGCGCCTCCGCAGTGCTTTGATACAAACTTTTGCCTCAGCTCAATGATGGCAGGCTGGACTTGCGCCTGTCGATCTCCTTCGTTCCCACTGCAATCGGGCTGCGGCCACACGCCTGGTTGATCTCCCCGAGCTCTGGGTGGTTCATTTGAGCTAGGGTGTCTCGAGTCATGGTGCTTGACTGGGTGCGCGGTCATAGCCGTGGTTCAGTTTTGAGTCTGCTCTGACTTTGGGGGGTTTTGTGCAAGGCAGGGTTGCCATTGTATGCCTCTCTTCACCTGCCTGACCCTGGAATGGCGGCTGGGCTGGACGGTCGATGACAATGCGATGTTTGGCCTGGAGCTCGCCCATCGCCAGTGCTTTACTTGATCTTGCTTGCTTCTGCTCTGACGTTGGGACTGTTTTTGCGAGGCAGGTGCAGCAATTACCGGCGTTCCACCGCCATTCTGCTTATGCCTGACCATAAAATGGCATGGGTACAGGAGGCACAATGAAAATGGAATCTCGAATTGCGATGTTGAGCCTGGAGCTCGCCCATCAACAGTGCTTTACTTGATCCTGCTTACTCCTGCTCTGGGACTGGGTAGCAATTACAGGCGCTCCACTGCCATTCTGCTCATGCTGTCCCTAAAATGGTGCAGGTACAGGACGCAAGATGGAAAGACTGAAGTCTGCTCAAACCCCCAGCAGTGGGGACACCAATACCAAAAATAAATAAAATAACAATGAAATAAACAACAATACAAAATTCCAAACCAGCCTAAAAGAATACAGAAAGTCCCCTGAGCAGTCCCTCGTCCCTGAATTCTTACTTCATTGGCAACTGATTCACGGATGACAGCCCCTTTTGGACTCTATGTATGGGATTCTATATGTAGGATTACTGGGAGATGAGGGCTGGTGACAAATAGGATATCTAAGGTCAACACTCCCCAGTGGGAGGACTGACTGTCCCTAAGATGGCCGCCATGTGAGGGCCTACCATTAGAGCACTCCTTCCCCCCTTGTTGGTGAGGGGTCCAGCTTTTGTTCCCTGGAGATTCAGAGACCAGAGACCACTCTGAGAGAGCACAGCCACAAGCAATTCACACTCATTAGAGGATTGGGAATGGTCACACTACCACTGGGAGCACAGCAACGTGACCGGCGCTCTCGATGGAACTTTTTACGATGTCCCCTTGGCGGAATCCAGAACCTTCTTCACGTACTGCGGTGCCCGAGCAACCTTGGCCGATGACCGGTGGAGCTGTCCTTTGCATTTATAGAGGAGTTTTGCTCTGGTTCACCCCTCGGCCGTCACCTACCTAGCCGGACATAGGACACTCTAGGCAAGTTAGACTGCATTTACTTGTTTCCGCATGGATAGCTTGTTGTCCAGAATGATGCAGAGTTTGCAGGATGGGGGCAGGCCGAGTTTCCTAGGCCACCATGCATCTTTCCATGGTGAGGGGTTGTTCCCGAAGATGATGACCTCTGACATGTCTGTGTGGAGTTTGAGGTCGCTGTCTTTCATCCAGTCAGGAATGTTCATCATGCATCTGTGGAAGTTGGCTCGGTCTAGGGGTGGAGGATCTTCGGACGGTGAGAGGATGAGCTGAGTGTCACCAGCGTAGGAGATGTTGAATCCATGCGATCAGACAGTGTCAGCCATGGGGCTCATGTATGTGTTGAAGAGGGTGCGGCTGAGGGACGATACTTGGGGAACATCACAGATGATCTTCTTGGGCTCAGAAGTGAATGGTGGGAGACAGATCCTCTGGGTTATACCAGTGAGGGGATCCATTTCAGGACGTCTTTCTGGATCCCGATGTGGTTGAGTCTGTTGATCAGGATGTGGTGGGAGAGGATGTCAAACGCGACGGACAGGTTCAGGAGGAAGAAGGCTGCTTTTTCTCCATTGTCCAGGAGGGCCCTGATGTCATTGGTGGCTGTGATCAGGGCAGTGTTGGTGCTGTAGGTGGCTCCAAATCCAAATTGGTAGGGGTCCAGGAGGTTGTGGGGTTCCAGGTGTTGGGTAAGTTGTCGGTTAATTGTTTTCTCAATGATCTTTGTGGGTATAGGAGAAGAGAGATGGGCTGGTAGTTCTTCAGTTTAGCTGGGTTGGCGGAACGGTTTTTCAGTAGGGGCTTGACTTCAGCGTGTTTCCAGTTCTCAGGGAAGGAGGTCGAGTTGATGAAGGTGTTCAGGACTTTCTTGAGTTTGTCACCGATTGTCTTGCTTCTGAGGTTGAAAACGTGGTGGGGGTAGGGGTTTGTGGGTGCTCCAGTGAATGAAGTTCATGATGGAGAACATGTTTTGTGTAGGGAGGAGGTCCCATTGGGTGAGCGGGTGTTCAGGGTTAGTGTTTGTGGGTGTGAACTGGTTGATACTGTCGACGGCAGAAGGTAGATGTTTGAAGTTTTTGTAGATGGCCAAGATCTTATTGTGGAAGAAGTAGGTCAGGTTGTTGCACAGTTCCTGGGATGGTGTAATGTCATTCTCGGTGGCGGCTGGATTGTAAAACTCCTTCACGATGGCACAGAGTTCCTTGCTGTGGTTTGTGCTGGTTTCGAAGCAGTCTTCAAGAGCGTTCTTCATAGTTTTCTTCAGGAGGGGGTGCTATTGGTTGGGTACTGTCCTGACGGCGGTGCGGTCCTCCATCTTTTGCTGATGTGCCACTTCCTTTCTAGTTCCCGGAAGTTGTGCTTGGTAGATTGTAATTCCTTGGTTAGAGGTCCCCAAGTTTTGATCAGGAGCCTGCAGCCGGTGCTGTTGAAGGTCTGGTTTATCGAACACTAAGGGTGTGTGGTCTTGATTCCACCTCAAGCCTCCTTCATCGACCACCATAATCTCCCTTCCACTTTATCTCACTATTTTAGGTTCTTGCACATCCCTTCTATTCACTATTAACATTGTTCCTCCATCTTTCTCTACCTCCTCCTTTCCCCATTCTATGTTTCTTCCTCTTGCTCTGGGTCAAAATCTGATGAGAAAAAATAAGTGCGAGTCCCAAAAAATGAGTGACAGTGGGCCTCATCTTCAACCACCGGCTCAAATTAGGCACTGCACTGTTGTGTTTGCTGATGATACAGTGGTTTGCAATTCTGCTAAAATGTACGGATGTATGTCACTACAACGCATGCTATTACAACGCATGCCATTACAACGCATTTTTTACAACACAAGTACCATTACAATGCACGATTTTACAACGCATACCATTAGTACGCGTAATAATAATAGTAATACAAATGTACCATTAGAACGATAAAAAATACAACGCATTCCATTACAACGCATAAAATATTATTAATAAATATATTTTGTTTGTAAAATAACCCCTAGGACGGGATGCAGGGAAAATAGGGGTTTTGGGTGGGGAAGTGTATTAAAATGTAGAAAGAAACTTAACGTAAAATATGTAAAATAGCCTAGTATTTTTAATAATTAATACTCGAGTATTTAAAAAGTACTCGAGTATTAAAATAAATACTCGAGTATTACACGAATATTTAAAGAAGTAATATATTAATGATTGTACAATAACTGTAAAATACCAAAACGAAGGAATTATTAATATTAAATGCGGAACAAACAAATAGACGCCATTTTAGCAAAGAAAGCCAAAAAGAGTCCTACAACTCTTTGCATGAAAGAAACACCAAGGCACTGAATTCAAAATGGAGGTCAAAACACAGTACGAAACTCAAAACACACACTTTTAAGGACGAAATTTAAATTACACGTTTTCTCAGCAAATAAAACGTTTAAAAAAACTCATTTAAACAATTCTTTTCTCTAAAATTAAGATGCCACTCACAAAAACTTATAAAAAGGAGTAAGACACCATTTTGAAAACAGTTGATCATCAACTACCAGAGAGAGCAGACGCATCTAGCTAACCCTCTGACCTCTAGCCACAGAGAACTACTGAAGGAAAAGTGATACAATTCCATACGAGAAAAACAAGTAAGTTGAATTAGAAACACATGTAAACATTTAGCTTTTTAAAATAAAAAAAGTAGATTAAATAATAGTTTTTAAACATCTTTATGTTTCAGAATACTAAAAACATAGCCATCAAGTCACCAAACAATCTCCGCATTTGAATACAAATTTCAAACAATGTAAGTAATTTAAAAAAAGAAAATAATTTTTGTAAAGAATGTCAAGAGTCTAACATTGAAGAATATTCACGTAAAAAAATAATAATGAAAACTGTAAATAGTATATGTCTCTTTCAAATAAGAAAACGTGTACTGACTAAAATATTTTTTTTTTAAAACCGAAGGTAAAAAGATTTCCATTCACATATTTTTCAGCAAACGGATTAATATTTAAAGAGAAACATCACAACCGTAATTGAAATCACGAAAAAGGAAAAGAAGACATATTTATTTAAAAAATAAGGTAAAAAAAATTGCTAGTATAACTAATTATAACGCAAACCTGAGAAAAGCTAGTTCACAAACTGTCAAGCCATCTTGAAAATGTTTAAAAAAAAAAAAATAGAAATGTTACTCATGTTTTAAAACAATACTTTCTGGAATGACAACATAAGTGTAATAACCAAAAGAATTTTCTTTAAAAAAAATAGGGTTTATTAAAATATGAAATAACATACATTTTCTTTGCAACCCTCAACAGAAAAATCTACAACCTGGATCAAACTTAAAAACGCACGGAAAGAGCGATCAAAGACAGAAGAAACCAAAATCCAGAACAAAAGATCCAAAAAAGATAAATACATATGTTAAAGCACAAGAACCCTGTTTTTTTGGAACCTATGTTTAAATGACAATGAACAACTGCAGGATTTAATAGAACACTATACTTAAGTTAGCTTGATTTATTTTTTAGAACAGATTGAGAAAGCCCTACCAATCTTAAGAATAAGAGAACTGAAGGAACTGACGTCATCAACCAAGCAAAATACAATAAGCAAACATAAGACAAGTTAAAAAAAACATCATAAACATTATAGTAAATGCAAGAGACCAGAGATAAGAATTTCTAATGAAAATAATGCATATAAAAAATATAACATGTATATATTTTGAAATTTTTTGAAATGCAACTGCATAGTGTGTATAAACAGAAACATCAGAAAATAAATTTGCAAAACGATGATTTTTCAAAAATGTATTATCACGAAAAAAAAAGCAGAACGTTATTGAATTGTTCATCTTCACTTTAAAAACAGAAAAACCACTAAAAACACTACAAAGAAGAAGGAAACCGAAAAACCAAATCATATCCTTAGTCAACCCACAGCAAACAGGACCAAAGTAAAAAGGTAAACCTTAAACAAAGCAAAGTCTATATTTTAAAACAAACACTTTAATGTCAAAATGCATGATACAATTGGTTAATAAATTACTAATATAAGACCAGGTAGGTGTAACAGTAATGAAAGAGATGGATAGTTTAGGTGTATAATTTACTATTTTAACTCCAGGAAAGTGCAGCAGTAGGGAAAAAGATGGATAGTGTAGGGGTATAATTTACTATTCTAACTCCAGAAAGGTGCAGCAGTAGAGAAAGTGATGGATAGTGTAGGGGTATAATTTAATATTCTAACTCCAGGAAGGTGCAGCAGTAGGGAAAGTTATGGATAGTGTTAGGGTATAATTTACTATTCTAACTCCAGGAAAGTGCAGCAGTAGGGAAAGTGATGGATAGTGTAGGGGTATAATTTACTATTCTTTCTCCAGGAAGGTGCAGCAATAGGGAAAGTGATGGATAGTGTAGGGGTATAATTTACTATTCTAACTCCAGGAAAGTGCAGCAGTAGGGAAAGTGATGGATAGTGTAGGAGTATAATTTACTATTCTAACTCCAGGAAAGTGCAGCAGTAGGGAAAGTAATGGATAGTGTTAGGGTATAATTTACTATTCTAACTCCAGGAAAATACAGCAGAAGGGAAAGTGATGGATAGTGTAGGGGTAAAATGTACAATTCTAACACCAGGAAGGTGCAGTAGTAGGGAAAGTGATGGATAGTGTAGGGGTATAATTTACTATTCTAATACCAGGAAGGTGCAGTAGTAGGGAAAGTGATGGATAGTGTAGGGGTATAATTTACTATTCTAACTCCAGGAAGGTGCAACAGTAGGGAAAGTAATGGATAGTGTAGGAGTATAATTTACTATTCTAAATCCAGGAAGGTGCAGTAGTAGGGAAAGTGATGTATAGTGTAGGGGTATAATTTACTATTCTAACTCCAGGAAGGTGCAACAGTAGGGAAAGTGATGGATTGTGTAGGGGTATAATTTTCTATTCAAACTCCAGGAAGATACAGAAGTAGGGAAAGTGATGGATAGTCTAGGGGTAACATTTACTATTCTAACTCCAGGAAGAAGCATCAGTAGGGAAAGTGATGGATAGTGTAGGGGTAAAATTTACTATTCTAACTCTAGAAAAGTGCAGCTGTAGTAGGGAAAGTGATGGATAGTGTAGGGGTCTAATTTACTATTCAAACTCAAGAAAAGGGCAGCAGTAGAGCAAGTTATGGATAGTGTAGGGGTTTAATTTATTATTCTAACTCCAGGAAGGTGCAGCAGTAGGGAAAGTGATTGATAGTGTTAGTGTAGAATCTACTATTCTAACTCCAGGAAGGTGCAGCAGTAGAGAAAGTGATGGATAGTGTAGGGGTAGAATTTTCTATTTTAACTCCATGAAAGTGCATCAGTAGGGAAAGTAAAGGATAGTGTAGGTGAATCACTTACTATTATATTTCATAATATGAGTAACAGTAGGCTTAGTGTAGCATAAAGAAGTGATTGCAAGTAATGTTTTTAAAGTTTTTTAAATGTATTCATAACATTAAAATTCAAATTCCTTTTCACTTTCTTTTCAGATAATGTCTACAGACAAAACAGCATCATACATAAAATCAAACCATGGAAACAGACTTTTAAAACATGCAGGATATATATATTGTAAAGAGAGAATAAGTGAACCACGAAGACATTGGAGGTGTGTGCAATTTTACTCAAGCCATTGCAGAGGCAGAGCAGTTACTCTTGGTGAGACAGCCATTAAGACAAAAGACCAAAACCACTCTGCCTCTGCAATGGACATTGAGGTAAGAGAAACAATCAATGAAATGAAAGAAATTGCATGCACCTCCAATGACACTTCTGGTTCTAATTTAAGAGAGGTTGCACAACATGTCCCCAGCCATGTAGCTAGCAGTATGCCTATTATTCCTAATTTGAGACGAATTATCCAAAGAAAGAAACAGGCAAGTAACACTCATACCACCACTCCTCATACCTTTTCTGATATTCGCATTCCTCCTGAACTCTCTATCTCTTTTTCTAATGAACCTTTCCTCCTGCATGACAACGAAAACCCTCAAAAACGTATTATAAATCTTTAGTACACCCCGCAACCCTGTTAAATTAGAGAATAGTGACATTTGGATGATGGATGGGATGTTTAAAAGTACGCCCCATCCATTCACACAAATGTACACTATTCATGCAAAAAAAAAAAAATAACAATGTAATTCCCTTAGTCTACAGTTTGCTACCTGATAAACAATCTGCAACCTACACTGAACTTTTGTCAGTGATTAAAAGCAAAACATCAAACAAAAGTCCTAGGAAAATTATTGTTGATTTTGAATTTGCAATGAATAATACTATCACCAAAATGTACACGGATACCTAAATTCAGGGATGGTTTTTCCATTTTTCCCAGGCATTTTGGCGTAAATTACAAAAAACATCCCAGGTTGCAGATTATTCAACGGATAGCAAACTACAATTCGAACTAAAAAAGCTAACAGCTCTTTGCTTTGTTCCTCCTGAAAGTGTAGACGTGTACTACACTGCAATTACAGAATCAGATTTTTTTAATGAAAACAAGGAAAAATTGGCACCCCTATTAAATTATTTTGAAGACACATGGATTGGACATCTAAGCAGGTCGGGTCGCAGGAGGAAGCCACGTTTCCATGTGGAGTGGTGGAACTGCTACACGAGGTGCTTAGAAGGAGAAGCAAAAACAAACAATACCATAGAGGGATGGCATAACTCCTTCAATCATATAATTGGTAAACCACACCCCAACTTTTATAATTTTTTGGAAACTTTGAAGAAGGAGCAGAGTTTTCAAGAAATGAGATTTTCCCAAACATTAACAGGTAGTCTAAACCCACTCATCTCTAAAAAATCAAAGGAAATGTCTGAGAGACTATTGGGTGTTTTGCAACAGTTTTCGTTGGGCGTGGCTTTAGACTACCTTGATAACGTTGCTAACATACTACATTTTTAACTAATTCTATAACTTTAATTTCCTGCTTTGCCCTAAATTCATATTATCACTAATTACAATTGGCATTTTTCTAAAACTTTTTACAAAATTTTTAAGTCTGGTCACCTTACCTTTAGATGTCTTCCATCTTACTGTGAATCCATTCTTGTAAAGTTATCCATTTTTTTTCTGAATGACATAATTCCCAAAAATATTTTGTTTCCATAAAAAATCAAAGTTCCAAATACCAATTCCAAATATGTAAGAACAAAACAGAAGAAGATCGAATGCCAACTTCTCTTTATTCAAACCACATCCCAAGTTTTCCAAATCTTCTTTTCCCAAAAAACGATCACCAAACCAAAAAAATGCTTCCGATCCAAAAATTACCATCACTTAATCCACGAGCGTTCTTCTTTCTTCTTAACTCGATTTCCAAAGTGCAGAAAATTCGATTCCAAAAATCCATCCAGTGTAAAACAATATCCACGATCCGTTTCGAAAAATCCAAAATCCGAATAAGATCACGCATTCCAAAAACCAAACAAAGGTACTTGATCTTCTTCTTCTTCTTTACACATATATTTTACACATAAACAGTACTTACACATTACTATATTAAACATTTTTCAATCTTATAACATTCTAAATACTCTAAACAGGCGACCCGACAACGGCATACTCTAGCTACATCACCGGAGACATGCTGAAGTACAAATAACAATATTTACATTTACACATGCAACCTCTCCTTATTCTCTCTTTACAATATATATAGTCCTAAACTTTCTTATTTACATTAAAAATAGTTTGTAAAGTTTCCTACCTGAGCGAGGATCTGCTTCCAGCTGCTTTGTCCAACGACGCTCTCCAAAATGGCCGCAATCATCACGTTAACGCATCTACGTCATCAGGAGTAACAAACAACAAAAAAGGACAATGTATTAATATTATACATTATTGTACATTAAAAAATAATTAGTGTATTTTTACAAAGAAACAGATATTCATATTTTTTTTAAAATGTAATAACAATTTAAAAAATATTCTTTCTATTTTACAAACTCTTTAAAATAAATATATTTTTCTACAACTATGTATTCCGTGTTTTTTATATCTTTATTTTTTTAACTAAATTATGTTTATAATACTTTGTAAAATGTTAAATTAAATAACTTAGCTCTATTCTTTTTTCAAAGTGCACTCCAGTGTTCCGCATCCTGTTATTTATTAACTTGTTAAAGTGATTCGCGTTTTCAATACAGGTAGCTGTGGAAATAAATGAAGGACAATACTTGTCATTGAATTCAATGGTAAAGCGTGGGAATTTTAAATAAATACATACTTAACTACCTTTTTAAAAGACTATTACTATCTCACTGGTTCTTAAAACAAAGAGCATACTTAGAAAAATAACTTATGTTTTTTTGTATTAATTAATTACAAAAGTAATACCATAGTATTTTTGTAATACTTTGCTAAAAATCTGAACAAAATTTCCTTAAAAAAATTATTCATATAATTTCTATTTTTTTAAATAAATACTAAATCGTATTTTCTTAATTTTTAAATGAATTATTATTTTTAACAAATTAACACTTTAGTATATTTATTTTTTGATTTATATTTGATAAATTAAAGTACAAAAAAATTATAAAGTATTATTTAAAATTCTTTTCTATACTATTCTATGGGCCATATGTATCAACATTCCGTTTTGCGATTCCTAAATAGCGATTTTTAAGGAATCGCTATTTAGAAATCGCGAAATGGTATGTATGTAGAAATTCGCTTCTTTTTTGCGATTTCTTAAAATTCCTTTAGTTGCGATTAAAATGCAATCGCAAGATAAGGAATCGCATATTTTGCGATTCCTTATTTTTCTGGCAGATTTCCTTGATGCATACCATTTGTCCAAATTGCATTCGCAAACGCAGAAATTCTGCGAATTTCGGCGTTTGCGAACTCAATTTGGCTTGATACATATAGCCTTATGTTTCTTTAAAAAAAGTTCTTCATTAATCTATAACTTTAATTAATAATATTTTTTTAATAATGTAAATGTGTGTATACTTGTAAAGCGCACTATCACCTGAAAGGTATCTTGGCGCTGTATACCGCTGTGGAACCCTTCCTGGCTTTCCCTGTGAGATGCCCCATTACTGGGCACCTCCAAGGTCAGGCCAGGCATCCTAGCGCTTTCGAGGCTGCTGTGGAGATTAAGCAAGCTATTGCCCAGAGTTGCAGAGTGGGACTCATGATTAGAGTAGGCATCTACACAAGAATTATCGAGTCCGTGGACATTGAGCCCAAGACCCTGCCGCGTCGGCAATTGAACCCTGGTCCCAGGCCAGACCTCTGCCTCAGGGTCTGCTGCTCTAATCGGTAATCCACACTTCTCCACTACAAAAATATTTTTTATTTAAAAATATTAATAATAAAAATAAAAATAAAAAATTAATAATACAGATTTTTTTTACATTCTTTACAAATATTTAAAAAACTATATTTTAAGAAATTAATACTAAGGTATTATTTTAAATACGTTTCAATTATTTTCTATTTTTTCAAATTAAATTAGATAAAACATTTAATATTTAAATTATTATTAATTTCACTCAAAAATGCTAAAGTATTTATTAATTAATACTATTTTTAATAAGATTATAAAAATAATACTAAATTTAATGTATAAAAATTAACATACATTTTTATTAAAATTCAAAATAAAACAAAATATTAAACAACTAATTCTTTAAGAAATTAATACTAAGATATTTTAAAGATACTTTTCTATACTTTACTTTCTTTTTAAATGATTGATCAGTATAAATCTAATCGTTTAATTATTATTAATTTTAGTAATACAAATAATAATTAAATAATAATAATAATAATAAAATAACTATTACCTGCGTTGTAATTGCACCTGCGTTGTAAAAGCACCTGCGTTGTAATAGCATGCGTTGTAAAGGCACCTGCGTTGTAATAGTTGCATTGTAATAGCACTGCGTTGTAATAGTTGCGTTGTAATGGATGTTCCCCAAAATGTACACATCATGCCTTTGTTTGAAAGACTTGCAGTCAAATAATGCTAACAAAAACATATCAAAGTGTAGTATTGTGGTTCTCCCACCCGACATTCTGACTAATCAATTGTGTGGGAATCAACGTTTTGTGTACCTAAGGTGTTCACAAATTTAAATTAACGATTCTGTTTCAGTGAATTAGGGACAATTTAAGGTGCAGCCGGAAATTACAACTATGAAAAATCATCTAAGAAGGGATATTTTCCGTTGTCATAAGTGTGCAAAGGTGCCAAAAAACCCCTCATATTTTTTAATGGCAATCAACTTTATTGATTTTTTAAGATCAAACAATTAACAACACAAGACGTTTATCCAATGATTCATGGTATTATCGCGTGTGTTAGATTTGATTGCATACAAGTAAACGGTTCAAATTACAACCAAAGCTCATAAACATTACAATTGTGTACATAGGCAAACTTTGGTTCAGTTAGTCCAGTTGGTTCTTCCATTTGCCCAGACCTTTTTGCATTTGGTTGGGCAGCCCCAGGCCTCAAATAAGGGTTTTTCCGGAGCGGCACACCAGTCCACTCCCTTGCCCATCTGGCTATGCTTGGGGTTTAGCTTACACCTAGGTAGCGGCAATACCGCACTTGGCTACCGCAATGGCTGTCCCAAGGAATAGCCTGTCAGGTCGAAAGCCATCTAAGCCGTCCATCACCCCCAGGATGAGACGTATGGGATCATGGGAAACCTAATACAGATATTGTAGGAGGTTCCGTCGCATACGTTTTACAATATGTTTTTTTTTAGTTCCAGCAATTTTACCAAGTGTAGTATCCAGGTTTGGGTCTGCAGGATATCACCTCCTGTCCCTCAGGCGAATGTATTTGAAAACAGAATTGCTGCCCTTTCCTCTGGGAAAGGGGCTACCCCTGTAGATTCTCGCTAATCGAAAAATTTGCTTTTCCACAATCAATTCAATCAGATTTGATGATGTTCAAAATCAATTTATTTCTTAAAATATTTTTCAAAGTATTCTTTTGTAAAAGTTGCAGATTCTTTTCTTCTACATTCGGATATTTTGTGTATATCATGTTCAAAAAGACATCATCATTCATATCCAAACATTCTATTAATCCATCACAGGGTTACATACTGCCCCTATGCATTTCGGGACCAGCCCTTCGTCAGGGGTTCTTCCCTAGAAAAATAGGAAAGGGCAGCAATTCTGTTTTCAGATACGTTCGCCTGAAGGACAGGAGGCGATATCCTGCAGGCCCAAACCTGGATACTACACTTAGTAAAATTGCTGGAACTAAAAAAAAACCTTATTGTAAAACGTGTGCAACGGAACCTCCTAAAATATTTATATTGACTTTCTCTGTCCAAATCCGGTCGCACCAACGTGTCATATGAAGATATAGCTAACCTCACAGGAAACAAAGCTGAAACATTTGTTTTTTCTCATGGATGATACTAATCGAATATATTCACTAATCCAAGAATCTGAATGCGTCTCTACAAGTACAGGAACAGTCCAATCAAACATCAGACAACTACTTTTTACAGCCAAAAGAGAGATCAACCAGCGTTTGCATGAAAATACTTTAATAAGATACCATAAAGTCCAAAGGATCCCTAGGGGTCTAAGAATACCATTAAAATCAACCTAATGTAAAAACAACATGCATTTTACTGAACGTTGGTATGGTATTTTAAACAAATGTTTGCTAGACTTAATTTTATTAATAGTTGAAGAACTATCAAAACTACTGGAAGAATTGGAAAAAGAAGCCTCACAACTCAAACAAGAACTAATTGAGAAATTACCTAATGATAAATGGCAAAAAATACTTGAATATATAAATGTACAAACTGAAAAATATACGAAAGAGATAAATGAAAGTAAACTTCGAAAATTCAAACGTGATACAGTAGATAATAAATTGGGGGAGGTCTACAATTGGGCTGAAATATACGCAACAAGAAGACAACAAAGCACTTTCACCACTGGATAACCAGAAGGAGACACATCTTCTTCAGACGATTCTCAACGAAAAAGTTACCAAAAACGACCACCCACACATGAAAGTTCAGAAAATAGACCTTCTACGTCAAACATTAATAACACTGGTAAAACGTCTTTTTTAGAGAAAAGCCCGGACATTACCATAGAACCCGGAGGGCTAAGAGAACAAGAAGACACAACACCTATAGCCAAAGCAACCAGGAGTCACAGAACTTAGTGATAAACATATCTAAAACAGAACTATCAATATCACAAATGAAGACTTTACAAAAAGGAATGTCATACATCCCGACCTATTAATCTAATAAATTGGAGACCCAAATTAGCACATTTAAATTAATAAGATCACTAAAACTAAAACATTTCTTTAATAATGTGGTGGACTCACAACCCAAAGAAGATAAAGGAACATTAATGGGGCTAACACCAAAAAGCTCGTTTTTAGCTCCTGTGAGCCATAAAACTCTTGATACCTTCGAAACTATGATACAAAAAGAAGTTCAAGACCTATTAAAAGTGTAAAAGTAACCTTACAATTCAAGAAAGAAATGCTATTTTTCAAATTGCAACCAACAAGAACACAATAGTTTGCAAGGCAGACAAAGGAGGGGCTTTAGTTATTCCAGATACTGAATACTATAATAACAATGAAGAAGCACATGTCAACGACAATTCACTCTACATGGAACTGAACACCAACCCCACAAAAGAATATATGAACGTTTTAAAGACCATAATAGACCGTGCATTGGCACTAGAACGGAATGCAATAAAAAAAATGTAATTAAGGAAAATCCAAGCAACCAAATTTACAAATGGTTCCTAAAATTCACAAAAATCTAGAAAGACCACCATTCAGACCAATTGTTAACACAAGGAATTCAATTCACAAACCCATAGGGAGATATATAGACCGACACCTACAACCAAGGGGGTCATTAGGATGACGGGCGGACTTTGTCCGCCCGCCATCCTGTCGGTATTTGGGACCGCCCGCCATAAGGGCGGGGGTCCCGTGGGGGGTATTAGGATGTGCCCACCACAGTGGCGGGCACATCCAGAATTTTTAGCTGTGTCACGGGTGGTGCTCTCTGCACCGCCCACCACAATGCTAAAAATGCATGCCGCTTTGTAAATGCAAATGAAGGGGGTTACCATAGGTACACCCCGTGTGCACCCCCCACCTCTCCTTCACTCTGGGGGCCCACAGGGGGCCCCCAGAGTGAAGACCGCATGCCTTTCCGTGGCGGCATCTCCGCCGCGGAAAGGCAACTAAATACAACCATCATAATATGGCTGGCGGTGTCTGATAGACACCGCCACCATATTATTCCTTTTCCGCCCCGGCCGCAAGACGACCGGGGTGGAAAAGCGGCGGACGGTCTTTCCATCCGCCGAGGTCCCCCCCTCCATACTAAAAAAAAAAGAGTGTGGATGTCGGACGGATTGCCCCCGCCAGGCTGGCGGTGGCTACTGCCAGCCTGGCGGGGGCAATCTGCCTGACATCCTAATGGGACCCCAAGTGTCCAAAAAATGACAACATATTTACAAGACACGACCGACTTCCTAAGAAAGCTTGACGAAATAAAAATAGAGGAACAAACGAATGTTATCTTATGTACTGTGGACGTCTATCCCCCATGACTTAGGATTACAAGCAATGGAATCATTCTTAGTGAACAGTGATAAACAAATGGACTTACAAATATTTCTGATGGAACTTATGCAATTGTAATTACGCCACAGCTATTTCACCTGGAACAACACATTTTTTGCACAACTTTCTGGCGTTGCAATGGGCAACTGTGCAGCCCCAATATACGCGAACCTTTTCATGCACCGGTTTGAAATCGATTACATTTTATCCAATACGATTTGGCAACAACATCTACTAATGTACTATAGATATATAGACGATATCTTTCAAATTTGGAGAGGAGTAGAATTTTTTTTATTGAATAACCTAAATCAACTCAATCTCTTTGATGAAAGAATCCAATTTACACACACCATCAACAAAGAGAAAATAGCTTTTCTAGACGTGGAAATACAATTGGAAAATAATACAGTTGGCACCTCAGTATACACGAAAAATTATTTGCATTTCTACAGTTTCCATCAAATGAGTCTTAAAAGACATCTTCCATATTCACAGCTACTTAGAATGAAACGCATATCATCAACTGAAGAAATTTACAAAAGAAATAGTGAAAAGACCAAAGAGAAATGTTTACAACGAGCATATCCACTACACATTATACAGGAAGCACAAAAAAGAGTGGACACAAAAGAAAGGAACCAGTTACTGAGGTTTAAACCACAAACCATATCCAAATCAGAATGAGCAGTTTTTGTCTCTAAATTTTCCACCCACAGCTCTGGAATCAAACGTATTATCATGAAACACTGGTCATTACTATAATTGGAAGATGATTTTAATGGCATTTTTCAAGCACATCCTATCTTTGCATATCAACGCACTAAGAATTTGAAACAAATGCTATGCATCAACCCTGAATCAACTGAACACACTTACAAAGGAACCATTCCTTGCCACAATTGTGGGAATTGCAACAGCATCATCTGAGGAAGTACACTCACGCACCCCACACACGGAACTTCCATTAAATTGAATGTGAATGCTACTTGTGATAACAATTTCATGGTATACCTTTTAAAATGCCCATCTGGCCTACCATATGTGAGAAGACAGAACCAAAAATCAAATACGGCTCATCGAGCATAAAAGTAACATAAGAAACAAGAACTTGAAATCCACAGTGGCGACACATTTTATTGAGAAAAATCATATTACCAGCTAACTTCGGTATATGATATTGGAGCAAGTGAAAGAAAAAGTAGGACGAGAAAAAAAAAATCTACTCCAACGTGAACTTTATTGGATTCACAAATTTAATGCCATGCACCCTAAGGGACTTAATCAAAGACTGGAATTTAGTTGTCACTTATAACCTTCAATAGGCTCAGATTGGATTTAGCATTATATGTAAAGTTGTTGTACACCAGTTCACTGGTTTTCTTTTGAATGCGCTACTAACATGAATATTATGCTTCAATCACTGTGTTTCTAGTGGCTGTACATTAGTTTACTAGTTTTCTTTCGAATTAGTTAGTAGCATGAACATTATGCTTCCACACACACATTAGACTTTACTCACAGTTCTCTTTAAACACGTAGAACACAATACCTGATCAATCACAATAATGGTTTACTATTGTTTATTGTTGTTTATTTTTTGCCTGATTTAGAAATGTTCTGTTACTACACCTAATATTTGGGAGCCTGATGGAGACATTTCTGTTGACACACCCGACATTCGGGAGCTTGAGTATCTCTTCACTTTTTATCCCACCGCAATTGCATGCTTAACAACAGCGTCCTTAACTACGTGCACATAACTACCGAGTCATGCACAGTAGTGGTTATATCTGGGATTCCTGGGTAATATTGTTCGATTTACTAGTCTCACCCCTGTTGACATAAACGCAACCCGACGATTGGGCATTACCAGATTTTTAATTTTTTTTTCATTTTGATGCACATTCATCAACACAGCGCCACCCTCGCGTTACGCCGGAAGTTAGCCCCCCGTACACACGGGCTTTAAAACTATAGGCAGATTAGCCTTGTTTCACCATTTTGGAAACCTCCTTTGCGGACGTTAATGAATTGACACAAAGCTTCTATGAAACTCCACAGGTATGAACCTTGGTCTCTTCGTAACAATAGCAAGCACCACGAGTCTGACACGCACGGCACAGCACTTTGCGGATTCACTGATAGCTTGACTAGTTCTTTGTCAACACGTTTCTTTGTCATTCAATTTATTCCCCATGCCGAGTAAATACACACATTTTTGTTGAAACACCAGTGCTTGTATCCATTTGCACACCCTTGCGTCTTTCTAAACCCACCTCACAGTTCCCTTGTTTTCAATTTCATTTAGTGTATTGACGAGTCACCGGTTTCTTTTGGTCCTTTATGTCCATCACGAATATATACACTAAACAATTTGAAGAATCAATTACTTATTTTCGCACCTAAGCAGTGAAGACATTTTACTAATTGACATTCGCATTCAGCCATAGTTTTTGGATTAAGTTGAATCTATTTTTGTTTACCTTTTTTCTAGGGAAGACCCCCTGATGGAGGGCTGGTCCCAAAATGCATAGGGGAAGTATGTAACCTTGTGAAGGAGTAATAGAATGTTTGGATATGAATGACAATGTCTTTTTGAACAAGATATACACAAAATATCCGAATGTAGAAGAAAAGAATCTGCAACTTTTACAAAGGAATACTTTGAAAAATATTTTGAGAAATAAATTGATTTTGAACATCAACAAATCTGATTGAATTGATTGTGGAAAAGTGAATGTTTCACTTAGCGAGATGCTACAGGGGTAGCCCCTTTCCCGGAGGAAAGGGCAGCAATCATGGGACACCTGCCAGCCCAGGACCTGTGTGAGTTCGGACTCTATTGTTGTCCAGTACAGGGCAAGTCCAGATCATGTGGTAGAAATCAGCCGGTTCTTGGCCACAACGCATGCAGTTCAGATAGGGAAGCAACCCTGCCCTATGTAGGCGTTCTGGGGTGAGGTATGTGGCGTGCAAGTAGTAAAGTTGAATTAGGTGAAGTCTGGCTGAGGTCGTGATGGTTTGGGGGCCATTAGAGCATCACACCAATCCTCCTCCTCCAGGGGGCACAGCCACCCCTCCCACTGGGTCCTGGGAGGATCTAGTATTGTTGGGCCGTTATTGACAAAGGTACGGTATATCCGACGCACACCTCCCCTCCCCAGGCTCCCCATCATGACCTGGGCTTCTAATGGGCTAAATTCGGGGAGCGACATGCCTGTTAAGATGTGTGCATTAAGGGCATGACGGAGCTGCAGGTATTCCGTAAAATTGCGAGGTGTGAAGGGTGTAGTGCTTCTGCAGGTCCTGGAATGCCCTAATGTGGTCACCCACCCATATGTCGCCTAGCAGTGATATACCTTTGTAATCCCATTGTTTGAACCCTGAGAGTGTCCTGCCACGTCTCTTAACCACTTGCCTTGCCAGAAAGGTGTGTGCTGGCTCAATTGTTTGTTCCAGCGTTTGTGCCTTAGGGCCGTGCACCAAGCCACCAGGACCACTCTGGTTAGTGGTGGTATTGTTTTAGGTACTGGGCTTCCATATAAGTATGATTGCATTTGAGGGAACTCCATAACCTTGAGCTCTGTTTTGTAGACCGGGTCAGACCAGCCCCCGGTGAACCAGTCATGATTTACAAGAAACCAGGTGGCTAGGAAGTATAGGTGGGGATCAGTCATACCCATGCCTCCGTCAAAGTGTGGGATCCTACATCGGGCGAGGGCGATGCGCAGTCTTGCCCCTCCCCAAAGAAACCTTGTGGTCAGAATGTCTATCTCCATTTGTTTTGGAAGTGAAAAGCGGTATTCTGGATGATGTATAAGAAGCGTGGAAGGATCATCATTTTGAACAACCCTACTCTCCCGATTGGGTTGTGTGGTAGACTTTGCCAGCGCTTAGGATCGTCCTTGGCTTTTTTGAACAGTGGGGTAATGTTTAGTGCTCACTCCAAATCAGGAAGCAGAGAAACGCATATCCCTAAGTATTTGAATGGCTGTCGCCTGATGGGGATGGTTGATTGCCAGTCAAAGCATTCCCTAAAGAGGTGGAGTGGAACCAAGGTTAATTTTGCCGGGTTGAGCCAGAGGCCCAAGACATTTTCGATGGTTTGGAGTGCACAGAGGCACCTAGGACCAGAGCTGGCTTGGTCTGCCAGGAAAAGCAGGACGTTGTCCGCATACAAAGCGATTTTGTGGGTTTGGTGGCATCCCCAAGCCCAGCCTTGGATCAGGTTTTCTGACCAAATAAGGCATGCCAAGGGCTCCGTTGCCAATGCAAATAGAAGAGTTGAGAGGGGACACCCCTGCCTTGTGCCTCTTTGAATCTGGAACGCCTCTGAAAGGACTCCATTGGTAAGTACCCTGGCTCTGGGGTTAGAATAGAGGACTTGGACGAAGTGTCGGAATTGTTGACCTAGGCCCATCATCTTCAAGACGTCCTCCAGGTAGCGCCAGTCTACCGCGTCGAAAACTTTTTCAAAATCGACAATGAGGAGTGCTAGGTTTGGTGTAAGGAGCTGGCAGTGAGCAAGGGCCAGGTGGAGGTGTCTTAGGCAGTGTCTAGTGCTGTGGGCTGGCATAAAGCCGCGCTGGTCCGGGTGAACCAATTTGTGAGGAAGGGGACGGAGCTGCTGTGCTAGGATCAAGAAATATTATTTTTATCTCTGTATTAATTAATGAAATTGGGTGGTAGTCCAGCCAAGCTGGGGAGGGCAGTTGGGTCTTGGAAATAACAACAATAGTCACCACGTCAGTCTCGGGGGAAATAAGCTAACCTCTGCAACATGCTGGTAGAGGTCTGTGAGGTGTCCTGCGGGAGGCCATCGGCCCTGATGTTTTCACAGCCTTCAGCAAGGAAATTGCGTTGTGTATCTGTTCTGGGGTAAGGGGCAGTCTAAGCCTGCTGCTTCATCCCTGGTGAGGTGAGGAAGTTGGATCATTGAATGGCTCAGCATATCCAGGAGGGTAGCTTCTGGTTCACAAGGGGAGTACAACTGGGCGTAGTAGTCAGCAAACGCCTATGCAATTGTGGGTGATGTGTTTTGGGTGGTCCCTGAGGCATCTTGGACTTTAGAGAATTATTCTGTTGGCCAGGGGATAAGAGACCAGACTGTGCAGCAGCCTTCCATGCTTATCGTCCCATCTGTACACTCGGGCCACGGAGGAGCGCCACAGCATCTTTGCCGAATCCAGGGTGATCTGTTTGATCTCCTCATGAATGGCAGCGAGTTGCCTGTCTCGCTGAACGCCTGGGGTCCCAGTTGGGGCTGTTTCCAGCCGTGTTGCTTGCGCCTCAAGAAGGGTCAGGCGGCCGTTCGGCGCCAGTCTCCTCGTGCAAACCCGGCCTCTGGCTACTCCATGGATAGTGGCTTTACTTGCCTCCCAGAGGGTGCTCGGGAGGGGACTGATCCGTCATTAGCAAGGAAGTATTGGCGCAATTCCTCCCCTATCGCCTACTTGACCTCTTTGTCCTGCAGGATCCAGGCGTTCAGCCTCCACACCGTCCGGGGCATGTCAGAGGTTCCACCCAAGTGTAAAGATAGGGCTGAGTGGTCCGAGATTCCCCAGGGTAGGATGGCAACATTCGATACTCTTTGACATTTGGGGGCAGGCAGGAGGATCAGATCAATTCGGGAGTGCATGTGGTGGCTGCAGAGGTGTGGCTATATTGAGAACCTCAGGAATTCCATACCCTTCAGACGTTGCACAGGCCGAGGGCGGCCACCCAGCCGGCCAGTTTCTTTGTATGCGCTAACCTCACATGGGAGGGTGTGCCAGTCGTGTCAAGCGTTGGTTGCATAACTGCATTGAAGTCACCCCCCTGTCACCGTCTGCCCCGGGGGTAGTGTGGGGTTGTATCAGTGAGGTGCTGCAAGGAGGAGGTGAGTGTAGCGGGTGGGACATATATGGATGCCAAGTTGAGGGTGTTCCCTTCTAGATTTCCAGACATGAACCGGCCCTTGAGGTCTGTAGTGATGTAGTTGGGAGTGAAAGAGAGGCCTCGTCGTAGCAGGATTGCACACCCGGGAGCCCCATTCAAAACCAGAATGCCACACCCTGTCAAAATCAAACCGCGCGAGGAAGGGGCACTGGGTCTCCAAGAGATGGGTCTCCTGGAGCAGGAGTTTATCAGGGGCGTGGTGTTGGGCGTATTTTAGGGCCGCCACTGGTTTGATGCGGTCTAATAGTCCATTCACATTCCAGGATAGAACGTGGAGGGGCCTACCTTTGATGGTTGTCTGTACCATGGTTGGTGTGTGGAGTGAGTGGGTCAAGAGGCGTTTGGCCCTGAATGGGCTGGTACACTTTAATGTTAATGCGTAGTCGCAGTTTGCGCCCTGTGGTGTGCGTTGTTGCGGTGTAAGTGTGGTGATCAAGTGTTGAGGTGCTGTAAACAGTAAAGAAAAGAAACCATAACAAATTGAAGCCTAAAACTACCCAAAGGGCAACGGTCCCAACCCTTCCTGCTCTACCTACCCCCACTCTATACTTCCGGAACTGAAGCATCTGTCGCCTTGAGAAACAGAGAAAAATAAAGGTCTAAACTTAAACACTTAGCTGGGAACAGCATGGTGGTGGACCCCTCCATGATATCGGATACGATAGTGTCATTGGCATATGTCTCTGAGTTCTGTGTTTCCGTGGGATATATCTCCCCTCTCTCGCCCAGTCGGGATCTCTCAGATCTGTGCTTCTGTAAATCTGGCTGATATCCTAGAGCGCAGGGCTTCTGGAAAGATCTGAGTCCATGGCCGCTGAGTCCATGGCCGCTGCGTCCAGGGCTCTGGAGGGGCTGGGGGCGAGGCGTAATTCATCCGCAGAGCTTTACCGACTTTGGTCCCCTGAGACTGGAGGGCCAGCAGTGGTTTTGGGTCCATGGGTAACCGAGCCAGGTGACTCGGACACCGCTGTGCGCATCTCCCGGCCCCTGCGTGACTGCATGCGCCTCCTTTGCTGCTTAGGGGAGAGACGGACGGTCTTTTGTGATCTGGACAGCCCGATCGAGGATCCAGAGCGGACTCTGAGGGGTCGTTCCTCAGTTAGCCAGGTCCAGGCAGACTGTGGGGACTCGAAGAAGAGTGTCGTAATTTGGAAGACAACCCGGAGACGGGCTGGGATGAGGAGCCTGTATTGGAGGCCTAGATGCGAAGTTTCTGTTTAACCTCTGTATACGAGCGTTGTTGAGCCTGAACTTCCTTGGTATAGTCTGGAAAAAGCATTATGGTTTGGTTCTGGAACTTCAAGGTACCTCAGGCCCGGGACGCACTCAGGATAGCATCTCATCCAGGTGTCTACAAAGGCTGCTGTTTGGCCCTGCTCGACCCCCCCTGGGAACCCCATCAGGCAGAGGTTGTTACAGCGTAACCAATTTTTGTCATCCTCAGCCCTTTTGTGTAGCTCCTTAGTATGTGTATGAAGGCGGGATACCTGGTCCTTTAGTTGACGGACCTCATCCTCGACTGTAGAAATGCAGGATTTCGCCTCTGAAATACGGGCCGTGGGGTTGCACAAGTCTTGGCGAATGAGGGCCATGTCCACCCGGAACTCTCCGATCTTGCCCTCCACCAACACCTGAGATGTCCTGATGGTTTGCAGGATTGTCGTTAGATCAGTCCCTGGGAAGGAGGAGCTCCCAATTTCCCACTTCACCGGGCCTAGATCACTTGTGGTATACTGGTCCATTTTAGTTTAAGGCTGGGTAGTAGATGAATTAGTGACTTTGTCCCTGCCCATCGTAGATGTTGAGAGGGGGTTGTGTCTGTTTTAGCTGGCAGTGTGCCACAAGGCAGAGGCTCAGGCGGGGGAAAGTCTATTGCCCCCCAGGAGGTGGTGCTGATGTATTAGTTGTCCCTCCCCATTGTAGATGGTGAGAGGGGGTTGTGTCCGGTTTAGATGGTAGTGTGCCGCAACGCAGAGGCTCAGGCGGGGGAAAGTCTATGCCCCCCCAGGAGGTGGTGCTGATGTATTGGTGCCTGGGGGGTTGTCCCAGGTTCTTGGCTGCTGTCAGTCACCCAAGTGCTGGTCTCAATTCGGTAGCGCAGTGGTCCGCTGGGGGGGGTGTTTGTTTCTTTCCTGCGAAACAGTGTACACATACAGTTGTTGGGCTCAATTGGGCAAGGCAGGGGAGCCCTTCAGGAGTCCACCGCAGCGCGCCTTCACAGCTGATCCCTTCACCCATGGAGGTCTAGGCGCCGCACCTCTGCCAGGATCACAGCGGCAGCCTGCAAGACTCGCCTCTGCTCGGGGGACCCCACCGGCCCAGCACAGCCCCACCTCAGTTGGGACAGCAGGAGGCCAGGTTCTGGGACATCCCTTATGGCACAGTGAGCTCCCCATGCGCTGTGTGCAGGGCCCCACCTAGGGTCTAGTGGCCGCTACGGGGCAGCGTATACTGGTAGGATCCGGCCGGGCAGAGGGGGTGTCTCAGATCTCGCAGTCGACTGTGTTGCTCGGGGCTGCCCCTGTGTTTTCCTGCCAGGTTACCTTGGGGGTACGGTTAGCAGATCATCTCATTGTGGGGCTCGGGCCCAAGGTTCAGGCCGCATGCCAGTGCAGCGTCACCTTGGTAGGAGCTGGGGGAGGGAGAAGGCCTCCAAGTATGGCACAGTCCAGCTCCTAAGGGATCAGGGCCCAGGGCTGGGTTGTTGCCGAGTCAAACTTGCCCAAGGAGGGCAAGCGTGAGAGTGAGTTGCAGCTGAAAATGGATGGGGTGGGGCAGAGGTGAGAGGGCCTCTCCTGAAGTCCCCACTGTGCGACCGAGGCAGTTGATCCACCCTGCCAATGGACCATTATGATGCGGACCCCTAGGACTGCGGCCGCAGCCACACCAGGCCAGAGAATATGTCCGAGGGACTGCCTCTACACCTCATGCACTGCAGCCTTCCTCCCCACCAGGTCGAGTAATGGATGCCTCCTTTGCACCAGGGGGTCCGTATGGAGTGCTCCCACTGGGTCAGGTGGCGTTCACGGAAGGCATCCCTTTGCCCAGGTCCCATCGGTCCAGTTCATAGCCCGGGCCGCTCCTCGCTGGCAAAATGTCAGCACCCGAAAGGAGGGAGAGACCCAGGCGATGGGTCTCCCGCTGCCCGAGACGGCAGCCGGTCCTCCACCCCTTGTTCCGCCCGCCAGCCAGGCGCAATCTTCGCAGCTCAGGCTCCTGCAGCAGCCCCGGAGGTCTGGCTGGTGGAAAGGAGGTCTCACCTCAGGCTCTCAGGGCTGCCTGGGAGTAGGGTCGTCTTGAGGTTTTGCAGCGCTGCCTCTCCTCTCCATCAGGTGAGTCAATCAGCACTCAGTCATGGAACCGCAGCCTAGAGGGAGCCCCGGACCGCTTCAATGATGTTTCCGCCGTTGGTCCCACGGCGTCAGGCACAGGCTACAGCCTCAAGGCCCGGCTAACGGGCACCACCATCTTGAGATCAGCGCGTCCCGGGGACCTGGGCACAGAGCAGGGTTTCTCGCCCAATGTTGCGGTGTTTCTCGCCACAGGTGTACAGCACAGGTTGTGGCGAAGTGCTGAAGATGAGTTAGGGGGATGGATCGCAGCGTATTATGAAGCGGATGACGGAGGGGTCCAGAGTACTCCTAGAGTGCGACCGCCATCTTGATGGTTCAAGCCACACCCCAAACCCCACATATTTTAAGGGTGCCTGTGGAAAGTGCTGCTATTTACATACTTAAATCTAGATAAGTCTAATAGTGACTCAAGCCCTTAAAGACTAATTAAATGAAGGGGAAATTAATCTCTTTTAAAGCTACTTCAACAATGTTCCAAAGAACATACATTATCCTATCTTGATTCCATTCATTTGAGCAGAAGAATACATGAATTCCATGAGTAATCACTGAAATAAATAGCAACTCTGCACTTGCTTAGGAGAAGTCTTTTAAATATGTATATTCTGAATTCTTAGAAGAAACAGACTGATGGACGAAAAGCTGTCAGTCCTCTCCTTGAACCTGATTCAAAAAAGCTTTTGTTGTGTATACTCCAGACGTGTGTGTCGTACTCCTCAATGTTCAGCAGTAAGTAATAGTCACAGGAAAAGCTTTGTAAACTGGGCCCCTTATAGTCATGGAGTTAATATGAATGTGGATTTCAAATGTATTTTCTTCTTTTTATCTATATGTGGAGAACATTGTCTAGGTGAAGGAACTCCTCCCTCAATACCATCTAAAACATGCTGGGCGGTGGGGTAGTTGTCCATGTTCACTTCACCACTTACACCTACTTGAAGAAAGTGAACGTTTAAACATGGAATGAGTGTGGGGAACGTTATTGAGGGCGTTTGTGAGGACCCACAAAGTAAAGAATTTGAGGGTGTTCACTAAATGCCATCTCACATGGCTCTCCATTTGGACCACCCATTTTTATTTTGTTAAGCACCTCAACATAGGTCAACATTGTCCAATTCAGAGTATCAGTTGTTGGCAGAATTGACAGAATAGAAGAAAACCAGGGACAAAAACATATGTTTGTGTCCTATGTTTAAAATAAATACAACTGTTTTGAATAACGATGTATGTGCTAGGGAACTGACCTGCATTTATTACTTCATTTATACAGGAAAAGGAGACTTAACAAATGTACATTATAAACTGTCCAGCATGACTCTTCTGGGAAATATAAATGTATTTGAAACAATTCATCGCTGCTTAACAGGCCATATGTCAGAGAAGAGTGTCCCTAAGATAGAAAAAGAGACATCATATCTTGATTGAGGTGGGTGAGGCAGGTGGTGAAAGGGAGGAACTGGGTTGTAGACACTCAGAAAAGGAGGGGGTCACCTAGAAAAGACAGAGATAGGACGAAGAGGTTAACTAGGACTAGGAGATCGGAAGGATTGCTTAATTGAGCTAGTAAGCAGTGGTCATTTAGCTACAAGATGGGATTTATATGGTTTATGTGATGTGGAACTCTTTAAACTGAAGTGTTCTTTCAGTCTGTTTTTGAATATGTGAAACAAAAGTACTATTTCTTATGATTCTGGCAATACTGTCTTCGAACCTGAGAAAAAAGAATAAAAAGCTGCAGGTTAGTGTGGACTTTAAATTGCTTCCAGGGTATTCTAGATGTAATGTATAATGTTCATGGGGAAGGTACATGGCTGATCAAATGGAGCACACCTGTACCTGATTGGCAAGGTCTACTCTGTCTCTACTGGATATATCAGAAATGTATCTCTCGGTTCTTCAAGTAAATAAGTCAATACAAAAGATAAAAGTATCTCTCACCCAGCGCCCAGGGGGAATTCCAGTGGATCTTTTATTTTCTCCACTTTATGAACATTTTATTCTCATAGGGATAGTTTAAGTCTGCTGGGAAGTGATCCGAATGGTCCCTTATGTAAGAGCGATGCCAATGATCAGTCTGGTAACTGTTCTCAAAAAGCTGTATTTGGAGTAGCAGATAAGCTTTTGTGTAAACTCATGTTGGATTTACCTCTTAAAAAACGCAATTTACAGAAATCTTCCCGAATGCTTCTAGGGTTAGACAATTTGTTAGTATTTTATCTTATCTAACAGTCCACAAAATGTAGACTGTGATGATGCCTTTATATCTATCTTATATAGACAACTCACTCACTCAAGAATAAACTAGAAGTGAGAAGTTTTGCTGAAATAAATAACCTAATTACCTAAGGAAACATGGGTGTGGATCATGATACCGTCCATTACTGATATAGCTAATGGGTTGCGCCACGATTGTATCCTACTGCCTTTTACATTTGCAATATACCAATCTGATGTCCTTCCCTACATGAAACTGGCTAGTCCTCCTTGGCACAATTCTGCTTAACATGTTAATGTACATACAGAATACGTGCACACGCATGGATAAGTGGCTGATACATGAATGATATTATTTTATTTGATCTGACTCCCAAAGAGGATTATGAGTATTAATGGCTTTTCTTCCCTTCATCATGTTTAAATATGTTAAAATGTGAAAAAATTATTTTGTGAAAAGGGCCAAAACCCTAAATGGACCAAAAACCTAAATTTATGTAGGAAATGTTCAGTTCTCAGTTGCCACACAATATACATATCAAGAAAAAGTGATCCCCAAAAACATGACTATAATCAACACATGGAGCACAACCAAGCCACATGATTTCACATGGCGGAGGTCTGGCAAATATTTATAAATTCATAGGTTAAACTGAGTTCTTTCTCTGTCAGTGAGGCATTCTATCAAGGCACAATGTTGTCACCAACAGAGAAAACAGTCCCTTAAATTGGCAAGAACATTGTGGGCCAATGCATTTTGTTCTACATTTTTTTAACAGCCCTCCAAGGAGTTAAATGTAGGTGCATTCAGCGACATTCACATTTAGCATGCAACTTTTAACAAAAGTGGCTAAAATGAGTTGAAAACATCGGTTTTGTAAGATGACACTGTTATGTTTTGGTATTTTTTTAGGCGCATTTGGGCATGTTTTACAAGACAGTTCTCACCACTTATGGTTGTCACAAGTCAGCTCTCTGTGAGCTGCAGCTTCCACAGCTCTTTCTTTGGAGGAACTTACTCTTTCACCGACCCTTCAGCATCTCCCACAGCGCCAGGAGATAATAATAATAATAATAATAATATTAATAATAATACAATAGTGTTACTTTTATAGTACAAATAGCTACCTCAAACAGAGGTGTCCTAATGCTTAGCAATAATCAGTTGAGCAGATAAGGGACTGGCCTAACCGAAGACCCTCGTTTTTAGGTGGCTGCGAAACACAGATTCAGAGTCCAATATGCGAAGATGTAGAGGTAGTGCATTCCATATCATAGCTGTCCTAAACGAGAAGGCCCTTCCTCCTTTTCTGGCCTTGGAAAACCGGCGAATGTTCAGTAGGTGCTTGATGTGAGGGGAAATGTGGTGACGGAAAGGCACTCTGCGAATAAGTCATGCTGCTGTGTTCTGAATTATCTGACGTCTGTGAATCAGATACCCGGGTAGTCCCAGGTACTGACTGTTAGCATAATCTAGATGAGATGTTACCATCGCATTGACTACTGTCCTCCTGCTGTCCTCTAGCAAGAGGTGCAGGATTTAAAAAAAAGTTTTCAGTTTGCTAAAGCAGACCGACGAGACATGGTGTATGTGGGTTTCAAAAGCTGAGTCCCACTTGACGCCCAGATTTCTAACTTCCTTAGCCAGACAGGGCAGAGTTCCCAACTCAGCCAGCCACCAAAGTCCTGCGGGCGGGGGAGAGGGCTGACCAAAGAACATGATCTCCGTCTTCGCTGCATTTAGCTTCAGCTTCTTGTTATTTTTCATTCAGCTGGTGATATCCTTCAGGCAGCCCGTTACTGATTCTTAAAAGAGAATATCAGCTGTGTATCATCTGCGTGCGAAACAGCCTTCAACTCCCAGGTGTCAATCAGATTGAAGAGTGGTACAAAATAGATATTAAAGAGCAGGGGGCTAAGTGCCGAACCCTGTGGTACCCCACACCTTAACGGCTTAGGTGATGATTGGTGTGGTGGAAGAAATGCACTTTGGGTGCGATTATGAAGGTAGGACTGGATCCAAGCGAGGGCTGTGCCCTGGATACCACTCTGTTCAAGTCTATTTAGCAGTATGGCATGAGCAACCGTGTCAAAGGCCGCGGACAAATCCAACAGGATCAGTATAGCAGAAGCTCCCACGCCCATTGACATTCTTATAGACTCTGCCACCTCCACCATGGCAGTTTCCATGCTGTATCCTGTCCAGAAGCCTGACTGAGTGTTGTGAAGGATGTCATGGGAGTCGACATACTTTGTGAGTTGGCGCTGCGTTATTTTTTCCCAAATGTTTGCAGGTGCCGGTAACGGAGTTATAGGACGGTAATTCCCAAGCACCTTGGGGTCAGTGTTAGGTTTTTTCACGAGAGGTAAGAGGAGGGCCTGTTTCCAGACATCAGGAAACATGCTCATGGACAGAGACGCATTCCAGAGAAAATTCAGTGCTGGATTAATCCAGTGCAAGAGTGATCTGAAAATCTTGGGAGGACAGGGATCAGTGGGAGATCCCGATTAACACCTCAATATCGTTGTGTGCATCTGTCTGACTACAGGTTACCATTCTACCACATATGAACAGTGGTCTAACCATTCTCTAGTCATAATTTGCCCAAAGCAGCCCAGTTCGTCTCAGGTCAATGTTGAGTTTATGCCTTCTAATTGTACTGGGTGCCACTGTCATTGTGTGTTTTTGGACATACTTTTAGATACAATTGGGCATGTTTTAAAGACTGGCTGCCTGTTCGAAAAAGTATTTTTTTTTTGTTTTTAATATGCGTGCTTGGCATCTATATGTTTTAAATCTCCGGATGAACTTAAACGGTTCATTCATCTTCACAAAAGAGAAGAAATGGATCTTGGGAAAACCTGAAATTTATTGTTTTGTATATAAGTTGTTTATTCCATCATTGTGTCGATTTGATTGTTGTTATTATTTTTTCATGCTATTACATTTTCTCTGTACCTTGTCCCACATGTGCCTGTGTTTAAAGATTTTCCCACTTTAGACCTCACTTATCGTACATTGCTCCCATGCTGGTAAGTGTTACCATTTTCTTTAGTACAATATTTAATAGTGTTCTTTGCTTCAATTTCCTGTCTTATTTTACTTAACTCATGTATGGATCTAGAGGCCTTTTCTCCGGCTGACCGCCTAGAGTGTGTTTCTCCGCCTCACCATTACACTGTAGCTTTCCATTTTCTTTCCTTGCATCCTGATTAAAGCCATACTGGCTGTTTACCATCTTTTTTTATTAGTATATTATATCATGATGTCTCCTTTATCTTTTTTTTCTATATCTTTGCACTCCCTTATTACTCTCTTGACTATGCCTTACTGTGTGGTTCCTTCAAAGGTTGCATTTGGTTAGTTTCTGTCCTAAACATTGTCACATATCATTTAATTATTTGTATAGATGTTTAGTAACCTCCACTTTGTCTCCTGGAATGTCAAAGTTTTAAGTAACCCTACTAAGAAACAAAATGTGTTCACACATCTTTCCATTTTAAAATGCTAAATTGCCTTATTGCAGGAGACTCGTTTTACAGACAAAGACATTACCTTCCCAAAAAATAATTGGTTGGATCATGTTTTTGTTCTTCTGTAAACAATCATAACAGTGGTATTACTGTTTTGTTGCAGATATACCCCTAGTCTGGTTATTTAGATGGAGGTTAAAGCAGGAGCGTAGCAAGGTCAAGTGGTACCCGGCGCGGAACATTTCTTGTCTCCCCAGGCTTGACAAAATGGCAAAAATATGTGTTTAAAACACATTTTTTTCCATTTTCTCAAGCCAGGGGTGGCAAGTGTCACACTGAGGGGGTTGACAAAATGACAAATATATGTGTTTAAAACAGATATTTTTGCAATTTTGTCACCCCACTCAGTGATGACACCCGGGCGACCCGCACCCCCTTCCTAAGCCCCTGGGTAAAAGATTAGGAGGGCAGATGGCTTCTACTACATCTTACCATTAGTAATACATTGTTATCCATTTTTAATGCCTATGGTCACACCGGTGTGGATGTTCACTTTTTGGGAACAGGTCTCTACCATGTTAGTTATGTTCTGGTGCAGATTTTATCGTTGGAGGAGATCGTAACCAACGTATGGACCCCTTTATAGATGGAAGTTCTACAGTAAAATATTTACCCAAAATAATTTCAGAAAATATATACATTACAGAGGGTTAATACATGCCTTAGCGAACATACAGTCTGGATGGAATGGAATTTACTTTCTATTCTCCTGTTCACCATTCTTCACCATTTTAAATCCTGGATAAACTACATTTTTTGACTCATGATTTACTTAGTTCTTTAGTGAAAGCTGAAATATTCCCTATTGTAATTGCAAACCATGCACTGGTTTTTGTTGACTTGGATTTATTGCCGGACATCTCTTGTTCCAATACATGGGAATTTAATAATAGTTTGTTAAGAGATAAGCTTTTTGTGGAGAAGTTTTTTCAGTTTTCAAGGGATTTTATCACCACTAATATTTGCTCAGATTCTAATCTTAATTTTATGTGGCATGAATCTAAACAACTGCTAGAGGATATATTATAGATTATGTTGTGGTTAATAAAAAATAAAAAGCACATACAGAATCTTCCTTTTCATTGGATTCTATTAAACAACTTGTACATGAATATTACACTTCCAACCAAGAAACTACTATAAAACCTATCTTTCAGGCTAAATTAGATTGTAACCAAAAATGTATTAAGGTGCATTTGACATGTTTTTCAAAATGAATGCACAATGATATGGTGGTTTCAATAAAGCTGGAAAAACCTTTAGCCAACTATTTAAGAGTAAAGAAACAGAAATCCGACATTGACAGTTTTACTGATAAAGTGAGTAACAAGCACTGTAATCACTCTGAGATTTTAGTCTGTTTTATGGAATAATATCAACACCTATAAACCAGAGCATATTCCATCTGGTGGAGGCATTCGAAGCTTTCTTCAATTCTCTTCCAAAAAATCCAGGATCCAATAATTGACCGTTCCTCATTAAATAGCAAAACCTCATGTATGAGGTAAAAGAGTCTCTAGACAAGGTTGAGGAGAAGATGTGGCCCATAGCTAAGGCGGCCGATCTCAAATCTGGCAAACCGAGTTTGATGCTTGGCAAGGACTCGCAACATCCTGTAATTCTGGGCAAATCACTTAATCTCCCCATGCCTTACAAATATGAATGTGTCCTCATGTGAAGCAACTGGTGCACATGTAAAGCGCTTATACCTGATACCTTTGGTTCAAGTTCGCACTATATAAAACTCCGTAAAAAAAAGACAAAGTACACAAGACTCCTTACCATCTCTTTTTTAATTATTATATTATATCATGATGTCTCTTTTACCTATTTTTCTATATCCTTACACTCTTTAATTATGCTCTTTACTCTGCCTTATTGCGTGGTTCCTTCAAAGGTTGCATTTGGGTAGTTTCTGTCCTTCTCTATATTTTACAGTTTATCCATTGTCACATATCCTTTCATTATTTGTATACATCTTTAGTAACCTCCACATTGTCTCCTCGAATGTCAAAGGTTTCAGTAACCCTACTACAAAGCAAAATGTTCTCGCACATCTTTCCTGTTTAAAATGCTAAATTGCCTTATTGCAGGAAACTAATTTCACAGACAAAGACCTTACCATCTCAAAAAAGTATTGTGTGGGTCATGGTTTTGTTCTTCTGCAAAGAATCATAACAGTGGTATTACGGTTTTATTGCAGAAATCCCCCAGTCTGGTATTTAGACGGAGGTAAACGATTAGGAGGGCAGATGGCTTCTACTACATCTTAACAACAAAAAGCAACAGGAACTGTTGGTTGAGACGCACAATTCACTGGCCCACTGTGGTGCCATTTGTTTCCTTAATAATAGATAATCAATGTTTGAAAGTTCCTTCCCAATATTAGTCCATTGTATTAACACAAAATTCTTACAAATGACTCATTAAACTCAAAAAATGTCACCCAGTTCAAAACTTCTTCATTTCTTGATTTAATTCCTCTCAATCCATGAATATTCTGAATGTTCAACAAATTCACAAAACGCTGTCCATTAAATTTCATGTAGCGGAATCCATAGTATGTTCAACACCCAATGCATTTCGGTATAAACCTTCATCAGGGGTAATGCTGCAATTTAACAAAAACATTTTCTTGTAGTAAATACTATAATTGAAATTATTGAAATCAATGAAAAGGGATAGACCAGGGCGGTACCAACATGCTTGTGACCTCTGCTGTTTGTCGTGCTCATGAAATATGAATAGTGCTCCTAAAGTAAACCTTAAATTCATCCAGTGAACACTCAATGTGCTAAAATATGTGTGACTAAACAATATGTGATTAAAGCCACCTGTGGCTCTTCCACACATACTGCAAGCCTACATATTGGCTCCTATCTCACCTTCTCTGCCCGTTATTAACTCGTGCCTGTCAGATGGAAGCGTAACTGCACAAAGACAAAAACAAGAACAAAATACAACGCTTTTTGTTACTGCCTGCAACACTTAATGTCTCATGTAAGTGAGACAAACCGTTCTCTGCTCATCTGCTGCAATATGCTGTGGCCCCTTTTCTCTCCAGCGTGCTCCTATCTGCGATGTTATCCACTGCAGAGTACCGTGAATCTCTACCACGTCTGAAAGGTAAATGTAAATGTGTCACTCACTGATACCTAATTAGTAGCGTTTCATGTTCGTGCCTGACAGCAAATATAACTATCACGGTGGTTACCTGTATCGTTCGTAAAATCTCTACCCTTGGCGTTCCTCTGCACTCGATGTTCACGCTACCAGAGTTTCAACAAACCGTCCACACGTGACGTTGCGCATAAAACAACGAATAAGAACGTCGCTTCCTTCCAAGTTCTAATCTTCAACATCAACGACAACGAAAACGGAATCAGCTCCTGGTGCGCCCGAAACCAACTAACTGCCTCAAAATGGCTACCAATATCCAAAAGTGTAAAACTTTATCGAAATGGATCCCGAATAGATGACACCCATAAAAATATAACAAATAAACTTTTCCCAGAGAAAACCAGAACTATTCAAGAACGAAACTAAAAAACGAAACTACAAAACGGATTTAATATAAAACTAGCTTATTCACATGTACCACTATCGAAAGCAAATTATTTATGACATCACTTTAAAATATTATAATAGTGCCGTGGAAAAATATGAAGAAAAATGGTTCATGAATGGTGACAAAAACCCAAATACCAGTGCTGAAACTAGAAAATGTAAGGCCTCCATAATGTGTATCTAGTGTCTAAGTATTCATCTTGCATGAGCCTGAAAAACATGATCACAAATGATGATACACAATAAACATGAAACTACAGTACTACAACATCATCAAGATCATCATAATTAACATTTTTTCATTCAGTCCATGGGGTACCAAAGTTCTCAAGAAACGTATCCAATGAGTCTCTCTTTGAACTAAAAAGCGGGTGGCATCAACATGTTGCGACTGTAACACCCTCTCCAAAACAGTAAATCTCAACTGGGGTATCGTGTGGTTCATTTCCTTCCAGTGTACTGCCAAACATGATTTAACATTAGCTGTGCATATCATGCTCTTATGTTCTTTAATACGTACTTTCGCTTTCCTGGTAGTCCGCCCTACATACACTAGCCCACATGGGCATTTAATTGCATATACTAACATGGTTGAATTGCAATCACTCCTGTGCTTCAACTGAATTTCTTTTCCTGTATGCGGATGAGCAAACTTATTCCCAATTAGTATATTCCCACAATGACCACAATTTTGGCACTTCATCATACCTTTCAAACCACTGTCAATGACAACACGTTTCTCCTGATTAAGAATCTCTTTAAGGTTCTTAGACCTCGTAAAAGCAAAAATGGGTTTTTCTAAAAATATTTGTTTGAAATCAGATTCTTGGTCAATAATTTCCCATCTCTGCAAAATGCATTTTTTATGGTTGTCGCAACAGTAGAATGTTTTAACACAAACACCTCTCTCCTGGCGGGAGATTTAGTGACTTTTTCCAGCAACTTTGTAGGTGGTATAGAACATGCTTTCTGTCTTGCTTTCTCTAACACTGTGTTTGGAAAACCTCTCTGTTCATAATTTTGGCTCATCACAGTGATTTCCAAGATACCCTGTGGATCATCTGAGCAAATTCTGCGTGCTCTAATAAACTGTGATAATGGCCAATGATTTTTAAGAAACTGTGTGTGAAAACTATTGTAGTGAAGTGCGTTGTTTCTATCTGTGGATTTTTTGTATAATCTGGTGGTTAATGTGTTTCCTTTTCTTGCAATGAAAATATCCAAGTAATTAATCTTATCTGAACTTATAGTGTACATGAATTTAATCAGAGCATGACAATTATTCAATGTTTCGAGAGCGTTCTGCAATATTTCTTGTGGACCTTTCCACAATATTAAAATGTCATCTATATACCTCATGTATAATAGAAGACCCTCATTCCAATCCGGCTTACTCAAAACATGTGTCTCCTCAAATCTGGCCATAAACATATTCGCGTATGTGGGCGCCCCCGTAAAACCCATAGAGGTTCCTGTCTTTTGGAGATAAAAATTATCCTACCAGCAAAAGTACCCATGGTATAAACATAAGTGTAATAATTCCAACAAAAATATGTTGCGACCCTCCTCATAGTTGTGTCTCAAAAGCATCCATTCTGCTGCTTCCAAACCCTCATCATGGGGAATGGATGTGTACAAGGCTGATACATCTACCGTGCATAACCATAATTCATAATTTGCTGAAATCTCAATACCCTGTAACTTCCTCAAACACTCTGTTGTATCCTGTACGTAAGTGGACCAGTCTTGCACAAGTGGCTGCATAATATAATATAAATATTTACCCAAAGGTTCGTGTAAAGAACCGCATCCCGCCACGATCGGGCGGAATGGGGGGTCTGTCGAACTCTTATGCATTTTAGGCAACATGTATATATTGGGTCTTCTTGGGTGTTCAATTGTGAGATACTTGCTTGTTTGTTCATCAATCTACCCGAGATCAGTTGCTTTCTTTAAGATCAAAGATAGAATCCGCTGAAATTCATTGGTGGGATCTGTCTCTAATTGGATATAGGTGTTTGTGTCATGTACATGTTGGTCTACCTTAAGTAAATAGTAAGTCATGTTGAGCACCATTAGTGCTCCTCCTTTATCTGCCGGCACAATTTTGATATTCTCGTTCATGGCCAATTTATTTAATGCCATTGTTTCACTTCTAGACAAGTTCCTGCATCTATCTGAATGGTATTTCAATTTTGACAGATCTTTCTTTATCAAAGTCTCAAACAAATCTAAAGACTTATGAGATATAGGTGACATAAAGGTGCTTTTCGGTTTGAACATTCTATCTTTCTGCGAAATGTCAGTTTGTCCTTGTGATCCCGCCATAACGTGATGGAAAAACCACCTCAGTCTCAGTTTTCTCATGAATTTAAAAAGAGACACCTCTGTCTCCAATTCATTACTTTGATAGGTAGGTACAAAGGACATACCTTTGTTCAAAACAGACCATTCTACCCTGCTTAGTTCCACATCAGAAATATTCATGATTAGTTCCTCTTGGGATTGTGCTGTGCGCCTTCTATCTTGCTTTTTTGGGCCCTTGTCCCCTCCTTGTTTGTTTGTTTTGGATTGGGATTGGTCGTCTGGAGGGTGGTTTGACGTACGGCCTGATTCTAAAAAAGCCTGCTTAGAGGAACCACTAGTTTCTGATGTTATTTCATGTGTGCCACCAATAGCCCCTCCTACTGGTGGGAGAGTGGGTAGAGTTTCTTGTTCAGTGACTAATGTCTCTTCCGATGTTGTAGCATCTGGTTTTCTGAACACGCGTCTCTGGGCATAAGCATTGGCCCAAGTATAAATTTCATCAAGGTTATAATCGATCGTGTCCCTTTTACATTTTCTCAACTTTCTCTCATGTACCTCCTTAGCATGTTCCTCTAGCTTTTCATTTATGTTAAGTAATGTTTTATCCAGTTCCTCTGAGGTCATCCGTTTGGATAATTCAGATTAATCTCTTTTTTTAAAGTATATTGCAGTTGCTTAACCAATTGTATTGTGGTACCCGGTCTGGCTTGAAAATCCCCAGTTTCTTTAATGAGAGAATAAATACTTTCTGTTTCCTCAGTTGTATAACCTTTAACCTCTGCTTGATTGGTGGTAAGATGTGCAATTTCATCAAAATCCATATCGAGCAGTTGCTGGTTGTCTGAATGGAGTCACAAAGTAGTATATCTATTAAGATGTGACAACCTGCACTCCTATTTGTATTCATCCTTTCGTAAAACTAATCACTTTAAATCAAATGTGTCCTGGTGCTGCCCCAAAACCTGGCCGACCCCTGCCAGGTGAAAAAACAACAAAAAGCAACAGGAACTGTTGGTTGAGACACACAAATCACTGGCCCACTATGGTGCCATTTGTTTTTTTAATAATAGATAATCAATGTTTGAAAGTTCCTTCCCAATATTAGTCCATTGTATTAACCCAAAATTCTTACAAATGACTAATTAAACTCAAATAAATGTCATCCAGTTCAAAACTTCTTCATTTCTTGATTTAATTCTTCTCAATCCATGAATATTCGGAATGTTCAACAAATTCACAAAACAGTGTCCATTAAATTTCATGTAGCAGAATCCATAGTATGTTCACACCCAATGCATTTCGGTATAAACCTTCATCAGGGGAAATGCTGCAATTTAACAAAAACATTTTCTTGTAGTACATACATGTAGTACATACTATAATTGAAATTATTGAAATCATAGGGCGGTACCAACATGCTGGTGACCTCTGCTGTTTGTCGTCCTCATGAAATATGAATAGTGCTCCTAAAGTAAACCTTAAATTCATCCAGTGAACAATCAATGTGCTAAAATATGTGTGACTAAACAATATGTGATTAAAGCCACTTGTGGCTCTTCCACCCATACTGCATGACTATATATTGGCTCCTATCTCACCTTCTCTGCCCGTTAATAACTTGTGCATGTCAGATGGAAGCGTAACTGCACAAAGACAAAAACAAGAACAAAATACAACTCTTTTTGTTACTGCCTGCAATACTTAATGTCTCATGTAAGTGAGACATACCGTTCTCTGCTCACCTGCCACAATATGCTGTGGCCCCCTTTCTCTCCTGCGTGCTCTTATCTGCGATGTTATCCACTGCAATGTACAGTGAATCTCTACCACGTCTAAAAGGTAAATGTAAATGTGTCACTCACTGATACCTAATTATTAGCGTTTCATGTTCGTGCCTGACGGCAAATATAACTATCACAGTGGTTACCTGTATCGTTCGTAAAATCTCTACCCTTGGCGTTCCTCTGCACTTGATGTTCACGCTACCAGCGTTTCAACAAACCGTCCACATCTGACGTCGTGCATAAAACAACAAATGAGAACGTCTCTTCCTTCCAAATTCTAATATTCAACATCAGCGACAACGAAAACGGACTCAGCTCCTGGGGCGCCCGAAACCAACTAACTGCCTCAAAATGGCTACCATATCCAAAAGTGTAAAACTTTATCAAAATGGATCCCCAATAGATGACGCCCATAAAAATATAACAAATAAGCTTTTCCCAGAGAAAACCAGACCGTTCTACCGCGCTTAGTTCCACATCAGAAATATTCATGATTAGTTCCTCTTGGGTTTGCGCTGTGCGCCATCTTGCTTTTTTGGGCCCTTGTCCCCTCCTTGTTCGTTTGTTTTGGATTGGGATTGGTCGTCTGGAGGGTGGTTTGACGTGCGGCCTGATTCTAAAAAAGCCTGCTTAGAGGAACCACTAGTTTCTGATGTCATTTCATGTGTGCCACCCATAGCCCCTCCTGCTGGTGGGAGAATGGGTAGAGTTTCTTGTTCAGTGACTAAACTCTTTTCCGATGTTGTAGCATCTGGTTTTCTGAACACGCGTCTCTGGGCATAAGCATCGGCCCAAGTATAAACTTCATCAAGTTTATAATCGATCATGTCCCTTTTACATTTTCTCAACTTTCTCTCATGTACCTCCTTAGCATGTTCCTCTAGTTTTTCATTTATGTCAAGTAACGTTTTATCCAGTTCCTCTGAGGTCATCCGCTTGGATAATTCAGATTTCATGTCAGTAATCTCTGTTTCTAATTCTTTCAGAACATTTGATAGTTCTTCAGTACCACACGGAAATGAACCACACGATACTCCAGTTGAGATTTACTGTTTTGGAGAGGGTGTTAGAGTCACAACATGTTGATGCCACCCGCTTTTTAGCGCAAAGAGAGACTCATTTGGTACGTTTCTTGAGAACTTTGGTACCCCATGGACTGAATGACAAAATTGAAATGTTATGTTTTTTATGATGATCTTGATGATGTTGCAGGACTGTAGTTTCATGTTTATTGTGTATCATCATTTGTGATCATGTTTTTCAGGCTCATGCAAGATGAATACTTAGACACTAGATACACATATGGAGGCCTTACATTTTCTAGTTTAAGCACTGGTATTTGGGTTTTTGTCACCATTCATGAAGCATTTTTCTTCATATTTTTCCACGGCACTATTATAATCTTTTAAAGTGATGTCATAAATATTTGCCTTTTGATAGTAGTACATGTGAATAAGCTCGTTTTATATTAGATCAGTTTTCTAGTTCTGTTTTTTAGTTTCGTTCTTGAATAGTTCTGGTTTTGTCTGGGAAAAGCTTATTTGTTATATTTTTTTGGGTGTCATCTATTGGGGATCCATTTCGATAAAGTTTTACACTTTTGGATATTGGTAGCCATTTTGAGGCAGTTAGTTGGTTTCGAGCGCACCAGGAGCTGAGTTTGTTTTCGTTGTCGCTGATGTTGAAGATTAGAACTTGGAAGGAAGAGACGTTCTCATTCGTTGTTTTATGAGCAACGTCACATGTTGACGGTTTGTTGAAACATTGGTAGCGTGAACATCGAGTGCAGAGGAACGCCAAGGGTAGAGATTTTACGAACGATACAGGTAACCACCGTGATAGTTATATTTGCCGTCAGGCACGAACATGAAACGCTAATAATTAGGTATCAGTGAGTGACACATTTACATTTACCTTTTAGAAGTGGTAGAGATTCACGGTACACTGCAGTGGATAACATCGCAGATATCAGCACGCAGGAGAGAAAGGGGGACACAGCATATTGCGGCAGGTGAGCAGAGAACGGTATGTCTCACCTACATGAGACATTAAGTATTGCAGGCAGTAACAAAAAGAGTTGTATTTTGTTCTTGTTTTTCTCTTTGTGCAGTCACGCTTCCATCTGACAGGCACGAGATAATAACGGGCAGAGAAGGTGGGATAGGAGCCAATATATAAGCATGCAGTATGGGTGGAAGAGCCACAGGTGGCTTTAATCACATATTGTTTAGTCACACATATTTTAGCACATTGAGTGTTCACTGGATGAATTTAAGGTTTACTTCAGGAGCACTATTCATATTTCATGAGCATGACAAACAGCAGAGGTCACAAGCATGTTGGTACCACCCTGGTCTATCCCTTTTCTTTGATTTTAATAATTTCAATTTTGTATGTACTACAAGAAAACGTTTTTGTTAAATTGCAGCATTTCCCCTGATGAAGGTTTATACCGAAATGCATTGGGTGTTGAACATACCAAGGATTCCTCTACATGAAATTTAATGGACAGCGTTTTGTGAATTTGTTGAACATTCCGAATATTCATGGATTGAGAGGAATTAAATCAAGAAATTAAGAAGTTTTGAACTGGATGACATTTATTTGAGTTTAATGAGTCATTTGTAAGAATTTTGTGTTAATACAATGGACTAATATTGGGAAGGAACTTTCAAACATTGATTTTCTATTATTAAGGAAACAAATGGCACCATAGTGGGCCAGGGAATTGTGCATCTCAACCAACAGTTCCTGTTGCTTTTTGTTGTTTTTTCACCTGGCAGGGGTCGACCAGGTTTTGGGACAGCACCAGGACACAATTGATTTAAAGTGATTAGTTTTACAAAAGGGGGAATACAAATAGGAGTGCAGGTTGTCAAATCTTTATATATATAGTACTTCCACTACATCTTACCATTAGTAAGTCATCATTATCAATTTTGAATGTCTATGGCCACACCAGTGTGAATGTTCACTTTTTGGGAACAGTTCTCTACCAAGTTAATGTTGTATTCTGATGCTGAATTTATTGTTGGAGGAGATTGTAACCAATTTATGGACCCCTTTGTAGATAGAATTTCTATGGTTAAATATTTACCCCAAAAATGCCCCAAAAATTCAGAAAATATATACTTTACAGAGGGTTAATAGATGCCTTAGCGAACATACAGTTGGGATGGAATGAAATATACTTTCTACTCTCCAGTTCACCAGTCTTCACCATTTTAAATCAAGAATAGATTACATTTTTTGACTCATGATTTACTTACAGGCACATGTATCAAGCTAAAATGTGCTCTCAAAAATAGGGAATAGCTATTTGCAAGTGCTTTTTAGTATTTCCAAATGCATCAACCAAAAATAACAAAATCGCAAATATAAAGAATTGCTAAAATAGGGAAACAAGATATTGCGATTCCTTATTAGCGATAAACAAAAATGCAATAGCAAATGAAGAATCGCTAAAATAATTTTTAATACTATGCATGTAAAATCGCAAATAGCGATTTCAGTGAAAATCACTATTTAGCAAGTGCAGATGAAGGGGAATCACAATCAGGTGGTAAAAAAATTAATTTCAGCTGCAAACCATCAGAAGGCTATTTAAACTAACCCATGAGGTTACAGAGGCTTTTCACAATGGCAGCACATAACGTGTTTGCGAGGAGGATGAGGATCCATGCAGCAGGCCAGGCCAGAAGGAGAATACAGGAGAGGATCTTCCGACTGCACATCACTTTTTTGGGACAAACAGCAGAGGAAATATATGATAAGTACAGGCTGAACGCTGCAATGATACTTGACTTAATAGCCGAATTGTAACCACTAATGCAGCGCCAGACACTTAGGACCCATGCCATCCCAACTCATGTCCAGGTGCTATGTTGCCTGCACCTACTTGCGACAGGCAGTTTCCAGGGAGTAGTGGCAGTAGCTGGATAGGATATCGCAAAGCTCCCTTTCATGGTTCTTCAAATCCTTCCTGGCCGCCATGATGACTATGATGCACAACCACATCACCTTCCCCCAACCCAACAGGAATTGAACCAAACAAAACTCGACTTCCACCAAGTAGCACTGTTTCCACATGTTATTGGATGCATAGATTGCACCCACGTAGCCATATGTCCCCCAGCAGAAAATGAGTATATCTTCCGGGAACAGGAAATCGTATCACTCTATCAATGGTCAAGCAGTGTGCAATGCAAAAAATATCATAACCGACATTGTAACGCAATACCCTGGGAACAGCCATGATTCATACATCTTTCGACATAGTGGTATTCACAAACGTCTGCTCTGGGGGGAATTTGGTGAAGGACACCTGCTAGGTAAATAAATATACTTACTCACATGACTAAAATATGAAATGGCAATGCATCCCTGACACTAACACTTTGCTTATTACCCAGTAGATGACAGTGCATACGCCGTGAGGAACTATATCATGACTCCATACTTGAACCCAGCCTCCCCACAAGAGCAGAGGTACAACGCAGCACACATCAGGATACATAGTGTGATTGAACGGACATTTGGATTGCTCAAAAGTCACTTTCGTATCCTGCACAAAACTGGAGGAGCGATGCTGTACCAGCCAGAAACCTGCTGTAGGATTGTGGATGCATGTGCAATGCTGCACAATATAACAACAAGGAGAGGCATACCCATAGAGGTGTCCGACACTGGGGACAACCAGTTCCCGGCACACGCACAACAGGCACATTTGGCAAGTTCAGCGGAAGGGCAAAGGAAACGTGCAGACAACACCCATCATTATTTCTGAGGTATGTAATGATGAGACACAACACTGAATATCTTGAACTGAAATGTTTTTACTTGCAAGTGTACAGGTAGTGGTGTCTAGCCAAACATAGATGGTGCCTAATAGCACAATTACTGCATGGACCAAAGGACAAATGAAATGCATATTGGACTTCATACTCAGTCACTATGAATATCTTGGACATGGTTACGTCACCATGGAACATGTCCAGAAGTATAATTCTGTTTAGCTCTTCCTCCCACGCACACCCAAACATCTTTCACCTGCATCTGCATCATCACTCCTACCTGCAATGGTAGGTGTTGACCTACGGGTACTGCACCTCCTGCCAGTGCTGACTGGTGCAGACATGCTGCTGAGGCTGGATGCCTCCTCACTTCCCTCACCTCCTGTAACATTGCTGAGCCCACCAGTACCAGCCTGCATCTGTTCGACAGCAGTGGTTAATTGGCCAAGCGCCCTGGCCAAATCCCCACAACAATGGCCCATATCTATTTGCATTGCAATGGACCTACGTGACAGCAGTGCAGTGGTGTTGCATAATTTGTTGTTTGACCTTGTATTGCCAGCCAAGCATATCATAAACTGGTGATGCCTCCTACTCTGTGTGTTGTGTCCCTCCATCATCACATGACTCAGCTCCTGCAGTGTTGCGTTTGTCTGTCTGTTGCCTTTCACACTTGCTGTAGTCAGTTCCCTCACACAATTGGCTATGACTGATATGTTTTTATTCATTTTTGTCATTTGAAGATTCATAGCTCCCATATGTCTTGCTTGCCGTCTCTGCACCCTCATCATCTGGGACTCCATGCCACCCTACACATTTGGAGTTTGTACCTCCTGTGCTTCTATGAGGGCTCTTGACCTGCGTCTTTGTCTCATCCAGACCTGTGCCTGAGGTGTAGTTGTGGGGCTCACTCTAGGCTGGCTTGTCTCAGGAGCTGTTTCAGGATCCTGATCTCTCTCCATTGGCTGCAGAGTTGTGACTGTGGCCCTGCATCTTAGGGGTGCCTGGGATATGCTTGGTGGTGTCACAGGTGTCAACACAGCAGCCTTTGCAGTCACCTGTGTGATGTCTCCACATTCACTGTCATCAGTGTCTACTTCTTCAGCATCTGTGGTGTGAAACAGTACACTATTATTTTGTGTTGGTGCTAATGTTGTGCCACATTAACATTTACTTTACTCTTAAGATCTCACTGTCTGTAATCAAATGAAGTTTTGTGAGATATTGGCTTACAATGTTGATTTTGACTACCAATTTGGCTAAGCAGTCTACAACTCCCATAATACATTTGGGTCTCTATGTAAAATGTGGACTGGAGTCAATTACTGTAATTTTGGCTTTTACTTACAGAAAGTGCACAATTACTATGTACATTGATATGTATATTTGAATGCATCTTACCTTGTGTACTACTGGCCGCCCGGATGTATCCAGCTGCGTTACTCCCACCACTTCTTCTGGCTGGATAGGGTCCTCAACCAGGTCCTCCAGGGCTGTGTTGTCTGGGACTGTTGAAGTTTCTCCACCAGTACCCTTAGCCTCCTTTGTGCTATTTGCTCCTTGGCACGGCTACGCAGGTCGTACTATCTCTTCTTTAAATCTTCTATACTGCGGTGTGTCAACCCCCAAAGCATTTACTTTGTCCTTAATCCTGTTGCACATTCTTCTGTTTTCAGCCTCAGTTACTTTCAGTGAGAGCTTTCCAAAGAACTTATCATGGCTCTTTGCCACCTCCTAAATTAGGTACTCTAGTTCCCTCTCGCTGAATTTTAACTTTCTCTTCCTGGCCACTGCACCCTCTTCTGATATTTTTTGGTCCATTTTTGCTCTCTGCAGGTGTCAGCTGAACAAAGCTTGTATTTTCGGAGCTCTCCCGCAGCACTCTGCTTCTTGCTCTCACTTCCTCTGGGAACAGAATGCAGCATGGGCTGATTGACTTCCTGGTTGTGAGGTCATCAGCCTGCTCCCAAAGCGACTCGGTACAATTGCGAACTCCCAAATTGCGATTCTTTATTTTAAAATCGCTAATTTATTTAGCGATTTTTACAGAATCTTTATTTTTTCGCTATCTGCATCATGCATAGGTAATAGCGTTTCCTTATTTGTGAGTCCCTAAAATTCGCAAATAAGGATTCTCTATTTATTTGCTTGATGCATATGCCAGCTAGTTCTTTAGCGAAAGCTGAAATATTCACTTTCTAATTGCAGACCATGCACTGGTTTTTATTGACTTGTATTTATTGCCGGACGTCTCTTGTTCTAAAAGATGGCATTTTAATAATAGCTTGTTAAGAGATAAGCTTTTTGTGGAGAAGTTTGAGCAGTTTTCAAGGGATTTTATCACCACTAATATTTTCTCAGATTCTAAACTTAACTTTTTGTGGAATTCATCTAAACAACTGCTAGAGGATATATTATAGATTATGTTGTGGCTAAAAAAAACAAAAGAAAACACATACAGAATCTTCCTTTTCGTTGGATTCTATTAAACCACTTGTACATGAATATTACACTTCCAACCAGGACACTACTTAAAAACACCTCATTCGGGCTAAATTAGATTTCAACAAAAAATGTGTTAAGTGCATTGGCATGTCATTTGTCCCGATTAATATTAATTTTATACTAAGAACTCTTTTCATAAACCCTTTGAATCCTTTCTTGGCTATAAACAGGGGGAAATGGAAGTTACATTTACCGCATATGCAGACAAAGTTCTACTCTATGTTTCAGAGTCACATAATCCTATTCCTGTTTTCTTTGATTGATAAGTCAAACGTCATGTCCCTTAATAAATACAGTTTAAAGGATATGTTTACATTTTCTGGGTTTACCTGAAACTCAAAGGGTATCAAATGTTGAGGAATTAAATATTTCAACACTAAAAATGAAACAATTCACCTTAATTTGGCAGACATTAACCACAAAAAAATTACCTTGTCAGAGAAATGGTCACCTTTGTATCTATTATGGTGGAGTAGATTAGATACAACAAAAACTCTGATGGTATCAATTGTTTATTTCTACCTATCAATGCTTCTCATGAAGCTTCCCCAATAGTTGTTTAAAACTCTTAATAGTTTGCTCATCATATTTTTATGCCACAAAAAGAAGGTACGTATATTGTTACATGAACTACACAAAGCAAACAAATGTGGGTGGGGTGACCTTCCCTGATTCATCTGATAAATCATTCAGACTTTGTTTTGAAACACATTTGGCCTCTGTTATTCAAAGATGATACTGCTTATCTTACAGTGTGCCATACATTGTTGTAATCTCTAATATCTTCATTCAAATTCAGGAACATGGTCCATATCTCACAGCCTCTTGAGCCCTTCTCCTTTCCTATTATCAGTAGCTCAATTAACTTGGCAAAATCTATCATCACCCAGCCGCTATCACCTTTGCATTCATTTCTAGGATCTTCTATTTAGTATAATAATAATAATAAATTATTTAACCAAACTATTTTTTGAAAGGTTTGGAGATCACAGGGCATCATCCCCCATTCATCAGCTACTCTCAGGCATGGAATTCTTCTCTTTTCATGAACTTCAATGTAAATATAAACTGCCTGCCTTGTATAAGTTTAAATAGGAGTTGCTAAAGTAGACTATTTCATAATACATGTGGGTCCTAAATGCTTTAGATACTTCTGCTCACAGTATATATCTGCTGTTTTTAATTTTGTCATTAATGTTATTTATCTACAAACATCTTGATTAGCTCCCTACCAATAGTTTAAAGCGAAGATACAATGGGAAACAGACTTAAAATGCAACTTTCCACATCAAACTTGAAATAATATCTGGTCTAAAATCCACTCCACCTCAGGTTCAGTCAGTACCGCACAAACATTATACAAGTTTTGTATAAGGTTATTTATGACCCCTGTCTCTCTCCATAATACAATCTCACTATAGATGATAGTTGTGAACACAGACTGTATGCTTTTGTTTTACTATCCATCACTTAATACCGTCTGGTTACAAGTTTCAGCAAACATCTCAAACATTTGTGCTTTAACATTCCCTTTTGATGAATTGCATCTTTTCCTTGTTGCCTCTTCACAGGTATACCCAGACGTGGGTCCCTTGCTCACTTTGCCTCTGGATTCAAGATAGCCTGGCTGATGAGGGTTATGAACCCGAAACCGGTCCCAATATGCTTGTTTACGGTCCAGGGAAGCCATGGCAGTTCGGGCTGGACTGTTCCCATGAGGCACAGGGTCAGACTGATTTGCATATGGCCATGTCTGAACTGGGGTGGTGGAGTGACCTAAAGAATGATAATGGATTAAACCCAGATCAGGTGACTGGGGGTGAGTGTTTGATTTGCTCAAACGCTCCGTCCATCATCCCCTTTGGTATCGCTTTCTTCACAGATATGGCATGACAATCTTATGGTTGAAAAATTTGTTGACTTGCTTATTGCTATTTCTGTACAAATTATTACATCTAGTTGTAAAAATGCCACCATTATTACTTTCACTAGATGGTGGAACCTCTTATATCATAACCATAGGCTTGATAGAGCAAATGCAATCTCTACTCAGCAACAAATTATTAAAGACTTTCTCTGGTTACAACTTTCCTCCTATTTATCTAGACACCATTGTAACGCAAATGTCATTTTACATCCTCCATGAATATCAGTTTACCATTGGTTTAAATATTTAGTATTATTATAATTATAACTTTTACATTTGGCATTTCTATTATCAATAGTTTCTCTTCCTCTTCCAGTAAGGCTCTATCTATTATTTATTTTATTCTCTATGTATTCCTTTCCATCTTTCTCTTTTCTTTTCACTTCTGCATTTTTCAACAAAATATAACAAAAAATATATAAAACTATGGGTCATATTATCAAGAAAGGGCGATACATTATCGCCGCTTTTATCGGCAGGAAACTGCCGCTAAAGCGGCGATAATGCGCTTGATAATATGCCCTTGTGGGCTTCTATGGGAATTTACAAGGGCATATTATCAAGCCCATTATTGCTGCTTTAGCGACAGTTTCCTGCCAATAAAAGCAGGGATAATGTATAGCCCTTTCTTGATACTATGGCCGTATGTTTTCTGATGAATCAGGGTACATGCTTTTGCATGCCTTTCCACTGCTTGTGCAAAATATAACGTATATAATTGTTTGGTTTAATAACGGTGCTCTTTAGTCAAACACTATTGACAAGATTAGTGATTTAATGGTATTTCTGTTATTTCCAATAGAGTTTTTTCATAAATCATTTTCTAAATAAAAAAAAGAAGAGGCTTAGGTCGGAACTAAATAAACTTGAAATGTGTGAATGTAACAAAATATTTTGGAAGTTCCACTTTTAAGACTTTCAAAAATGTACTAATTTATTTGAGGATTAGGGAGGATCACCTTAATTTTAGCTTTCCTTCACCTTGACGTAAGAAAGCTATTTATTCCATGTGATGTAATGCGTCTTACATTGGTACTCTCCAGCACAGTGGTCCCTAATCTGTGGTCTGACGACCCGTAGAGGTCCACGAAGCATACTCAGGGCGTCTGCAACTGTTTTACAACATTAAGTAATCCTAAATTGAATAAAGTATATTTAAACAAAAAAATTATTTATTTTGGGATTTTAAATAATCCAAGATTTGCACATTTATTTGATGTAGGAATGTTTTGTCGTATTTTTGTATATTTCACTGTAGTTCAAATCATAGCAATTGCTTAGTCTGGGGCATCCCCAGCTTCCAAAAATGAGTTATAGAGGTACCTGAATTCCAGTAACGATTCAGTACGGGTCCTCAGAAGTCAAATTGTAGAAATCGCTGGTCTAGCATACCAAAGCCACTCACTGAAGTGATACGTGTGAATGTATGCTGTGTGGCTTCCAAACTCTTGTTTGTGTATCATAACATAATAAAGATCACTTAACATACCCCATAGCTGTTGAGGTTTTGTAAAATAGAAGTTTTAGGGGGCTATTCACAAGGACTTATCTTCGATTTATCTCCACCTTAACGCATCAAAAGTGGACATAGATTTAACACCCCATTCACAAGCTGGTACAAACTGCAGACATTGCCAGTATTCCCGCGATAACTGCCCCAAAATGTATCTCCACGGTGGACACCACCAACTAACCCTAATGAGATACAGAGTAGGCAATCCCGTGCAAAAACACATGCAAAACCACAACACCACTTTCACAACAAACTGCCAGATCTGAGATGTGAACAAAAAAGAGGCGATAAGCTGTGGTAGCAGCAGGGAATTAACACCTGCCTTTTGCAGGTGTTAAGCAGGACGACTACCTGCAGCATAAAAGGGAGCCCAGCCAAGAGCCACACCAAAAGACCCACAGATGCCATGGAGACAATGATCATGCAACGTGGATACCCATGAGGGCCACAACACCCACTGCAACCACCCCAGGCCCGCCACCACCCCCAGGAACCATCCGCCCCCCACTCGGGAACACCATAGAGACAGCGTACACAAAGACAGCGGACCCACCGGAAATGCACCTGCTGCCCAGACCCTATGCCAGAGGAGGACATCGTCCACTACAGGCCCAAAAGGACAACTATCCCCCTCGTCCTGACCCACATCCCCCACCTGCTGATGGTACCAACCCAGTGGACAACCAACATCCCTCCACAGACAAAGCTGCTGGCTGCGCAGCACATGCCGGCCTCTGGTAACATCCAACCCACAACTGCCAGAGTCGGAGGAGTCACACAGCCGGCCCCATCCAAGGTCATCACACCTGTCCTGGATGCCAACGTCAGCCTGGTACCCCAGCACTGCCACGTCACCCACACTGCGCAGGAGCAGCTGGAGACCAAGCAAGGCCGCACGCCATAGCTGGATTCCCTCCTGTGTCAGGGACAATCAACTGCACACATGTACCCCTCGTGCCCCCTGCCCACACTGCACAAAACTACCAAAACAGAAAGCACATGCATACCATGAATGTGCAGGCAATAGTGGACCGCCCCGGACTCCTCAACAATGTTGTGGCCAACTTCCCAGGCAGAGTGCAGGAAACTCAAATCTCCTACAGTCCATCATCGTCCAGCGCTCCCAGGATGGCACACATGGAAATGCATTGCCCGTTGGTAAGTCCAAAAGAAACACACCACACACCTCCAGCCCACAGCCATGCAACTAACGACACTGCCAATGGCCACGCAGCACAACTACATTCAATATGACACACAACATGCCAACCGACCAGACACGACAACACAACTCCATTGGGAATCCGGCATTGCCATGACCACAAGCCAGCCACGACATGGCACCACAGTCACACAATAGCAGGATTTGAGGAGATGGCATGGAGCAGGCATGTGTGAGAGCAGTAAGTGATTAAGGAATGTGAACTTACCCAATGCCAGGTGTGGCGTGGAGGTGCCGGACAGACCACAGAGTGCAAACTACGGAAATGGACATGTGGAGATCAACTGCTGGTGCACGGAGTGTAGTGGCTAGTGGACGCAACCATGTCCCCACAGGCTGTGGGGCAGAATGCGGAAATGTCACATGTTACGTCCCCCCCTGCATGGGCGTGCGTAGCGGGTTTGACCTGCGTATGCCAGGCCTACGTAGAGGTGTGAACAAAAATCATGTCACACTGGTCGTGGTTCTCGTTTGAAATGGACAACATGTCTGCCAGGGCGGCGCCTCTCAGCCCACCATGATTCCTGCGCCAGGCATGGCAAGGCCTGTGTCCCTCTGCGCCTGCTGCACCCAGGGCTGATGGTCTCCAGACCTGTCATGCCTGTCCCAGCGCACCAACGAGCCTCCGTTCACCTGCCTATACCGGCGTGTGTCCAAGAGGGCCCACCATGTGCCGGTGCAAGCTCCAAGCACCAGTCCCGTGAACTCGCAGCCTCCGCAGACCCTCGCTGTCCCCCCCGACGCTGGCCCACATTACTCCTTTCTCATTGACATACTCCACTGGTGTCCTCTTCGGCCCAGTAGGTCCAACATGTGGAACTGTGTCCTGAGTCCTGAATGGCAGTGACCCCAAGTCCCTGGCAGCGGCCACAGAATCAGACTCCCTTCCGATCAGTGACTCATAATTCCATATTGCAGGCCTGCGACACTTGGTGCCACTAACCCTGTTCAATGCAGGCTTGTGACACGTGGTGCCACTAACCCTGTTCAACGCAAACCGATGACAAGTGGTGCCACTAACCCTGTTGAATGCAATCCAGCGACACGTGGATGAGGGCTCAGGCCTACCCTGCGGACCAGTAGGTCCCACATGTGGAACTGTGTCTTGGGTAAGATGTGGAGGAATAACACCATTGGACACGCCTCATTGCAGGTGGCATCCCCTAACAGCACTGGTGCCACTAACTCTATGCGCAATTAGTCATGGGCACCATCAGGTTGGACCTTGGTGGCATCTGAGTCCATGGCCTGGTGGTTTTCTGCATCTTCATCTGGCTGGACCGGACTTGCTGTACGACATGTGTCTGTTCCATTCATCTCCACCATAGTGACTGTTTCAGTGGGGTCCTGCCCTCTGCATCATGCACTGGGGGTACACCTTCCACTGTCCACCGAGACACTCCGCAAAAAGCCCCTTTGTCATCTAGGGAAACCTGCTCTGCACTTGTGACCCTGCCCCAGTGCCCCGCAAGTCAGCTGCCCATGGCGGTAGGCCCGTGCAGGAGGCTGTGCATCTGGGGCCACTAACTCTGTGCAGCACAAGTCATGGGGCCTTTATGGTTGAATGGTTGTGTCCTTTACGATGTACACTGTTGTCGATTTCTGACTGCACCAGGCAGCCCTTGCCCACTGGTGTGCACACACCCCACACAAATCCAACACAGGTGTCACTCGGTATGTGTGCCTCCTAATAAATGTGGCCATGCCTCTAACCAGTGTGGCTCACTGGTTAGAGGCGGCAGACCCGAGAGCAGAGGACGGCCCGGGACCAGGGTTCGATTCCCGGCGCGGCAGGTTTCTGGACCAGGGTCAGCGGACTCGATAATTCTCTCGCCTCGGTGCCCACTCTGATCAGCGTTCACACTCGGCAACTCTGGGCATTAGCTTGCCTCATCTTCACTAACGGCCCCACCAGACCGCCGGGGATGCCTGGTCTCACCCTGGAGATACCCATTAAGGGACCATCTCTCAGGGAAGCCAGGAAGGGTTTCGCAGCGGTCGAAGCGCCTTGGGACCCTACGGGTAAGTAGTGCGCTATATAAATGCCTATACATTTACATACATACTATACATTTACATGCGTACGTGCCCGTAGCCATTCACACCATCTGCACAAGTGTGTCCATGTGGTCATTGTGTCAGCATGATGGGCACAGGCCCTGCAACATCACAGTGTGCTGTCTTCAGCAGACAATACCATGTCACCTCAGCGTTGGCAGTGACCCTGGGTATGTAGCTTTGCACGTACCCCCCTGCATGCACAATTGGCGTGTGCTGGTCTGGCGTACGTCAGGTCAGCGCTGGGGTGTGCTGATTCGGCAGGGGGAGCAGGGCATGGCTCGGACCTGGCCTTGGACAGGAAGTGTGGTTAGTGTGTCTCTGTGTTGGGGTGTTGTCGCCACCAGGGCCACAGTAGTCGATGTTGCAATGTGGCATGCACCAGGAGGGCGGGCCCGCACGTACTGGGACATGTAGGAGCGCAAGACCGCTCAGGGTCTTGGCACATGTATGCCAAGTGTTTTGTGTATCAGTCCTGCGAATGCATGAGTCAGTTGCCTGGTCTCATTCGCAGCGTGATCATAGCAATCCATGGGCTGTACACCTGTGTCCGCCCTGTTCAACCTTTGGCCTACATTCAAGTGGCCGCACACCTCCAAAGGCCAGCGACACGGTGTTGTTGGCATGCTGCTGGACATTCACGGACAGGCATTACAATGGTGTGCCGTAGGAGTGCATGTGATGCAACAGTGCAGCGCCACACAAGTGTGGGGGCTCGTGGGAGGGAGGAGCAGCTGTGTGGCAACATAACACACAGTGAGTCCACTCATGTGCCACGTGCTCGACATATCATCCATGATTCCCAGGGTCGCAGAAATCCCACCACTCCCACAACAGTGAAGTTTATTTTATTTGCATAGTTAATTAAAACCATTGCAACGCATATTACAAAATTATTAAAACATCATTATTTAAAACTCTTAAAATAGGTCATGAAATAGGAAATTCCTTGGAATTTAGAAGAAACTCAATAAAACTGGGTAGAGCACACTTTTTTACACTATCTGCAGGACAGTGCTGGTCTCTGTGTTAAATAGCTCTCGTCCTGTTCAGCGATATGCTGTGTTTGCCTCATGGGCTCAGCTTGCACAACGATGTCGCACTGGTGCTAGACAGACATGTTCAATAAAATGTCATTAGATCCTATTGTCCATCTGTTGATCGGCCTGCGTCTGTAGCATTTTCCACCGGTTTTGGCATTCTCTGTTCGGCCACTCTAAAAAATCTCTCAAATCTGCAGTTTAGTTTGGTGTTTGATGGATTCAGGCAGGCAAGCACCGCTTGCCTTCTGGTGCCAATCCCTCTTTGCTTAAATTGGTCTTTAAGAAGCAGTTGGCGTGCCTGTTGCAACGACAGGTCTCTGCACATCTCCTGTATGCATGCAGATGGTGACGTTACTGTAGAGATGAAAGGTCCTTTGTCTGAACCATCAGACAGTAGCACATCTGCAGCTCTGAGCAGGAACTTGCATGTGCCCAGCACTCCCTTACAGATGTGATATCATTTACTTGCGACTCCCACACTACGTACTGCCCGACATGAGACCAACGTGTACACATCCCAGACGCAGAAGTCCTTGGTCGTAGTTAGCGTGCGTGAAATGACCTTCACACGTGCTCCCACCCCACCCCAGGCCTGCACCCGTTGCACACAGACACTGCTCATTGCACCGAGCTGTGCCATTTCAACCACAGGACTGGCACAGGGCAAGCCAGTGCCACTTTAAGCAGAGCCACTGAAGCAATGGCAGACCATCCCGGACACATGCTCGACTCCAGTCACATGGACCACCTGTACCGTGCACGTCTGCTGCATGTACTGGGGGCACTGCCGTTGGCAGTGCTGCGGATCAGTTACCGACTGAGCTACCGCCTTGCGTACGTCACCTGCGTTCAGCCTGTATTGCATTGTCACTCGTGCATATTCGCGTGGTCCATGGATATCTGCCTCTCCAATGTAACTGTAGCTGACCTGGATTACGACATGTGTGTGCGTCCCCTGTTGGCCCACAACCAGAAGTGTCACTGTGATGTTCGTTTATGGCATACATGGATGTTTGGCATGCAGACTGGAAACTGGACCTGAGAGAGTGCACGAGTCATCGTGTGCAGTGAGCACATTGAACCACTACCCGATTGGGCTTTGGCGCACATTGGGTCCAGTGGTAGGAGTCAGCACATCTGTCAGGGTCAGCTGATGGATTACGTCGACTAAATGTCAGATGTGGTGGACAATGATCGCTCACTGGAGATGTTGGCCTAAGTAGCTGCACTCGCGTTCATGGACGAGTGACATGGTACCTGCAGCCTCACCTGGATGTGACTCATTGCACGTGTCCCAACACCTGGTTGCATGTTGGGAATCTGGTCACATGTCCCAAGACGACAGTGGAAATGGCTGCATTGGCCCGGACTCATGATCCAGGGGCGGACAACCAAGGCAGGTTGTCACTGACTTCGTGTTGGTGATGGACTCCCCCGAGGTGGACATGGGCGCTTTCCTACGTTTCTCATTCAGACATGCTGCTGCATTGGTATGCATATCGTGGCACTTATCTTGGCTGTACTGACACACAGTTGTTGATAACGTTTCCGCACTTGCCTTTGTCTCCAACTGTGTTGTGTCGTGATTTGTATGCCAAAGTGTGTTACGGACTCTCTAGCTCCTTGCCATACATGCATTGCTACTCCATCAGGACTGTGGGATGTACTTGTGCATTATCGTGTCCCTGTTTCGTGCTTAGCCAGATGCTTATGGAGGTTTACCGCCCACAGGTGGGTGCACTTGTGTCATGTGTTCAGTTGTGCAAATGTTGGTGCTTGTACCACATTGTGTTCGATGTTGTGGTGCTCTGCTTCATATGTGTGTGTGCTGCCTTGTATGTGAGATGTCCTTTCAGCTCTGATTTGGCTCACCCTGTTCCGTTTTAGGCAGTGTGGTCTTCACTTCTGTGCTTGTTCAGTGGTGTGATATTGCCGGGTTGTGTGACTTGTGCTCCTGGTTGGTGTTGTTACTCTTGTGCATGGTTTGTCTGCAGTTGTGTTGTGCTTAATTGTGCATGTATGCCATTGTGCCCATCTTCCCCCGTCCCCCCAGTCCCTGCTGGTTCCTCTCCCTGTTGCTGTTGTGTCTGTTGTTTTGGGTAGTTTCCGGTCCCCGAGTCCTGCCGCCATCTCCAGACTGATGTGGTGGACACCATTTCCTCCATGCCATCCAGCTCGTGGTGTGGCACTGGACACCCACCTCTGGTGTGCATTGCTGCCTTCTTGTAGTTGACGTGTTTCTGCTTGTTTGTGCCTTTCTCATCATTTGGTGATGTTTAGCACACGTTCTTGTGAATATCCCCTCTAAAGTCCTTTCATTTGAAATCATGAGGGAATACATACATAACCATACAAGGCTTATTGTAAATACTACAATTTAACCCCTTCCATGCTCGTGACGGAACCGTTCCGTCACGAGCCACGGGTGGGCTGTGCTGGTGACGGAACGGTTCCGTCATGCCCCTCCCGCCATGCCTGCGCGGCGCGAATTCCGAGCCTGCGCTGACGTTCTAATGGGCGTGCGGGTCCGTGACGGAACTGTTCTGTCACAAGCACAGCTCACTTTAGGGCCGTGACGGAGCGGTTCCGTCACGGGCACGGAACCGCCGCCCGGCCCCGCCCCCCTCTTAGCCACCGCAGCGAAGGTGTTAAAACGAAGCATTTCGTGTCCGGTTTTTACTTTTCTCCTTCTGTAAAACGCACTTTCTGCGATTATCTGTTATTTAAATTCGGTGTAATTTATTGCTTGCTGTATATCATTTGTAATTATGATTCCAATGTATGGAGTATATTTGATTAAATCATCTCCTGATCGAGCCACAGAACATACTTGGTCAACTTCGTGACAAAATACATTTTTGTGGCCCAAAAATCCCTTAACATTACCGCAGGAAATACTATGATGAGTTTCCTTTGCATGATCCTCTCTGCCGTAGAACCAGGGTCAACATAAAATTGCGCAGTAAGGTCAGAAGAATAGAAAAGACGCAGGGCCATATTACCAAGGGCCTTATCGCCGCTTTAGCGGGAATTTTTCCCGCTATTCGGCGATAAAACTATCGCCCTATGATCAAGCTGCCGCTAACTACTGTTAGCGACTGTTTCCATGCGTTAGCTACAGAAAAAATTATTGCGAAACACGGAAGCGAAAAATATCGCTAATGATATGCAAGGTAGGCGTACCCTCTCTAAATTTCACCAAAACACTCGCTAAAACGATATCGCACTATTAACAACTAACGCATGGACATGCTTAGCGGGGAAAAAATTCCCGCTAACACCCCTAAGCTGGAGATAAATAAGAACTGCTAAAAGCAGTTCTAAAACAGCAAAACTGGAGATAAAAAATTCCTATAAAAGGAGACAGTGGAGAAGTGGAGAAGTGTGGCTCAATGGTTAGAGCGGCAGACCCTGATGCAGAGGTCTGGCCCGGACCAGGGTTCAATTCCTGCCTTGGCTGGTCTCGGCGGATCTTGGGCTTATAATTCCTCGGACCTGATTTCTCGCCTCGGTGCCTACTCTAAGCATGGGTCCCACGCTGCAACTCTGGGCAATAGCTTGCTTAGTCTCCACAACGGCCCCCTACAGCACTAGGGATGCCTGGTTGCACCCTGGGGATGCCCAGGAGTGGACATTTCACGGGGAAAAACCAGGAAGGGTTCCCTAGCGGTATGAGTACAGCGCCAGGACACTCAGGAGTATCAGTGCGCTTTACAAGTACGGCTACATTTACATTTACATCTACATTTACATAGGCCAGCCCAGACCCACCACAAAGCAGAGGACCTGCAGACGTCATGGAAGCAGTAATCATACAGCTTGGAGTCCCACAAAGGCCACAGCCCCCACCACCCCCACCACCACCGCCTCCTGGACCACCACCTCCTGGACCACCACCAAGGCAGCGGCAAAGACGACGGCGGCCAATGCGCACACGACTTGTCCTTGGAGATCTACAACCCCAGGATATCATAGCCCACTACAGGCTCAAACGGACATCTATTGAGTATATACTGAACCACATTGGCCACAGGCTCACACCAGCAACCCAGCGGATAACCAATATCCCACCGCAAACAAAGCTACTCGCTGTGCTGCATTTCCTGGCCTCGGGGACATTTCAACCCACAACATCCAGAGTGGGTGGAGTCTCACAGGCAGCCTTTTCAAGATTCCTCCCAATTGTGTTGGATGGCATAATCAGCCTGATACCTCAGGAACTACACTTCCCCAATACTGTGCGTGAACAGATCCTGGTCAAGCAGGGTTTCTACACCATAGCTGGATTTCCACAAGTACTGGGTGCAATAGACTGCACACATATCCGATTAGTGCCACCTGCGGACAGTGCACACATATATAGAAACCGAAAGCACACTCACTCAATGAATGTGCATGCAATAGTGGACCACCGTGGAATGTTCACAAATGTCATTGCTAAGTTCCCAGGGAGTGTGCATGATTCGTATATTTTCCAGCAGTCAGTCATCAACCAGCGCTTCCAGGATGGACGATATGGGAATGCAGTCCTAGTTGGTAAGTAGTAATCCAACATACCACTTCCATCTACAGCACATACATGCATATCAGAAATGTACCAATTACAATGTCACCATATCACATACAAGGGGGCATTTTTACAATAACTGGCGCATTCCTGCTAATCAGCAGGGATGCGTCAGTTACTGTGCGCCACAGCTCCGACATCATGGATGGGCGCCATTTACAAAGCGGTGCACCATGGTGCAAAAACAGCACAGATGTGGTGCCGTAAAAGTGATGCATAGCTGGAATTGCGTCAATGCTCTGGGGGCCCCATCTAGTTAATGCTGCCTCAATCCTTATACCTGCTTCAGCCAGGCACAGGGTTGTGACGCAGCATGGGCCTAAAAGTGACTGAGTGAAATCTTGTAGATATCACTCCGCCACTTTTAGGAGGTGTCCCAGCCGCGGAAGGCCCCCCCTGCACAGGAACGCCTACATGTGGTGCAGGGCATTACAATGTTACGCATCTCCCAGATGCCTCAGGTTGTAAGTACTCCTGCACAAAAGTAACACAACGATGTTGCAAATGAGATGCAAGGGGCGTTTAAATCTGCCCCAAGATGTCCAAAAACAACAGCCCGCACCAGACACATTAACACCATGAACTGTGGTCATTGTAGCCAGATACATAGACCAAAATCACTGCAAGTTGTACATCTCTGTCCCCCTCCCCAAAGTTGCAAGATGTGTGAAACATGCATGTGTGACGGAGAAACATCACTCACAAGCAAACTTGCAACACAACTCTCACTGTGCATGTCCTGTGCTGAGGGTGATTAATAAGCTTTATTACTTATAGCATACTTGTCCAGTCTTAACTTGGAAAGCGTATGGCCTTAATTCATAAAGGCCCTTAGTTTTCTTTAGTATGGTTTTAAGATTAACAAAAAGTCTAATTAGTAAAAAATCAGAAACATAAGAGATGTGATATCGCAACATTGATTATGTCTGTTGAGCACTCATGTCATTTTGTTTTGAGTCCAGGACAGGAAGGAGCACACAGTACAGGTAGTGGATGGTGTTGCACGTGCTGGAGTTGATGTTGTTGTTGAACCTAACAAGGGCCCAATGGTCCATGCATGTTACGGGTAGCTGACTGGTGATTTGTTTCAGACCATGACCGTTCAGACCATGTTGTTCTGCGGCAGGATTGCTGTATGCTGGCGCACACTAGGTCAAGTGTGTGTTGTGTGTAATCATGCCACCTATACCGCTAAGGTAAATTACAGTGCAGTAGGTGGATCACTGTCTGTTGCAGATGGGAAAAGAGCCACACATGCAACTCATCTGCACACTAAAATGATGTTGGATGGAGTCACAGCAGTGAGCCTTAATCACATGCTAACATGCACTACAACATTCAGCTTAAACAGATAGGCAACTCGATATACAACTTGACATCCATCCCAACACACAAATCCATGCTCATCAACAACACATCCAGCACAACCAATTACTAATCCTGCTTTCCCTTGTATGTCACAGGGGACCAAGGATATGCACTGGGAGCATGGATGATGACACCAGTACGTAACCCCACCACCCCTGGCCAGAGGCAGTACAATGCGGCACAGATACGCACACGGTCCATTGTAGAGCGGACATTTGGTGTCTTGAAGTCCAGTTTCCGGTGCTTGGATATCACAGGTGGCAGCCTGCTGTACAGTCCCGAAATGGTGAACAAAATTATCATGGCATGTTGTGTGTTGCACAACATATGTGTCCGTACCAAAGCCCCATGGATCCAAGTGCCAGACCCACCTGATAAGGATGCGGAAGAAGAAGAGGCTGTTGCTGTCAACCCCACACCAAATGCTGCAGGACTTGCACGGAGGAACCGCATCATCAACAATTATTTTGCCTGAGTCAGTCACGTGGTGTCTGTTAAATAAAATAGTCTAATAAATAATATGTTCATGTGTTACTGTCTGGCATGGGCACTGTACCCATTAAACAGTTACGTGTCCCAATGAGTGGTCAGATGAGACAAATCTCAATGGAGTTTGGGAATGTGTACGCAGTACAGTTATGCCCTGTACTGTGTCAAATGTATGACACTCTACTTGTCAAGGTACTACGTAGGCTACACTATGTCATATGGTTGTGTCACATGCTTCAAATACTAGCAAACCAGGGTGCTGTTTGTGATGAGGATTACATTCCTTCCATTTCCCCAATCCATGTATGATGGATTGGGTATGTTGTGTGAATCACACAAATTTGGAGTGTGTGAAATGGTGTACATGATGCCAATAGTCATTGCAACATCCCAATACACAATGGTGCCAATCATCAAGACACTTGTCCAAACCATGTCCGTCGTAGCTGCGGTAAACTGACCCTTAAGATGTGAACAATGTTCTGGATTACCAGACAATTTCTTTTCCCATTGAAGCAGGCACAAGATGTGCCGTATAAATAACCAGGGCCCGTATAACTTACATATCCTGAATATTACCAAGCTCATAGTTGATGTATAATGTCAAGTACATATCTGCACAGATGGCCATACTGTCAATGAGGTTCCTGAACAAATGCCTCAAAGATGCATGTGTGGAATGTGATAAGAGCTGCTATAAGGTCATGTAATGGCCAGAAATGTTGCTATGGCCGGTGAAAAGTGGCGCCATATGAACAGGGGAAAGGGCCTATGAATTAGACCACTTTAAAAGTAATGGGACAAATTAGAGTAACAAGTTGATGTTGCGTCTAATGTGGGTACAACATTAGGTTGTCTGTCAGAAGACCTCAGCCCAGAAACAACTACCAGCTACAGATCCACAAGGCCATACATCACTATGCTGACCAGATACTTTGCAGAATCGATGGACCATAACCATCACCATGATATGCATAACTGCAACATCCAAAATATTTTACATGGCTGGGTGAAGACACCTCCTACAGCTGGACAGACAAGTATATGTGTATACACACAGACCCCTGGGTCATTCATAGATACCAGTTCGACACTTCTGTAATTGCATTTCAACCACTACGTGACATCGTAACATCAACATCTGACATTACACATGCAGGTGCACACACCACAATGTTTAATGGAAGTGATGGCCCTATGTCACGTGTCCACCATGGGGGAGTAGCACATGTTAGACGAGGCTATCATCACTCATGGAGCACTTGTGAGCAATGGCAACATGACGTGGCATGTGTGGTGGCTAAGTGTACAAATAGTACTGACGTGCTTGGGGCTGCCTGGAGCTACCTTCCTAATTGTACCTACACATGTATGATGCAGAGCTGCTGCCCATGTTGGTAAGTTATGGCCCAACTACACACCTGCTGCAACCCTTCCACAAATTTGATGTTGATGAAAGGCATGCTCATTGCACCTCAGTGTCATGAAAACATGAACATAACATTCGATGACTCCTTTTCTCTGATTGTCAATGCATTAGTTACACTTGGGTTTAGCAATGCTTGTTGAGTTAAGTTTGTTCATTGCACTGTTGTATTGATCATATTTGGTTTAAGCAATGCTTGATGTCTAAGCACAATAGAATTTCAAAGAATATTCCTGAACTTCACGTGGAGCGTGTGCGCTCCAACTGACTGTAATTGCACGTGCCATGTAAAACCCAAAAGCCTATAAAAGGCTTGCCGGTGCCCAGAAAGACGCTTCGCTTCTCAGCAAGACGTCGCATCAGAGCTCCAGGACCCTCGCGTCTGATTCCAGCTTCCAGCGCTCAGCCCCCACTTGGTTTCCTTCGCTCCCTTTTACCTTGCCTTCCCTCGACGAGCCCAGCAGCTGCAGGATTTCCTTCGCTTGGGCCATCGGAAGAAACTCTTGAACTCCGTCTTCTTCGTGTGTTCCAACTTCCGGTTTGCAGCATCGGAACGCATTTCAGGTCGGACCCGTCCCTTCCTTTCTGGTCCCAGTTCCTCGAGCTTCCGGCGACCTGTAAAAGAAGTAAGACTATTTAATTTAAGCTTCCGGTGACCTGTAAAAGAAGTAAGACTATTTAATTTAAACCAACCGAACAAACCTTGGCAAAAACAATACTTTTCTTGATGCAGAAGGTTATTTCAGAGACTTGTAAGGCAGAAGAACTTTGATTCAAGGACATATTGAATGTATTCTGACTTCAGTGTTGTATTCTAAGTGCATAACTAAGAAGCAGTGACTTTTAACTGCTGGACTTGAACTCTTTAGAATTTATTCGTAATTACTGCAAAGCGTTTCTTTTTGGGGCTTGTATTCTCTTGTTTATTTTATTTTACAGAACCCTCTTAAAAGATCAGTGCATTTGAACGTAAGGTAAGAGAAGCCCTTGGCATGCATAAAGTTTTGGTTTTCGTTAACTAACAAGTTGATTAGTTAGTTCTGCGTCACCCTCATGAAAATACAATTCTGACTTAAGGTGTGTTTATTTTTCAAGGTGTCATAATAATGTAAGAAGCACCAAAACCTTGCACTGATTGAAGTATTGGAATGGGCTTTTCTTAATTTTGGTATGTACGTCACAGTTTCTGGAAGTCATATAATATAGAAGAACTGTATACAAGTACGCTGATCTGAGTTGGGTTATTAATACTGTTTCAGCATTCCGAGGAATCGCAGTTGATTGGAGAAAGCCCAGAATACTTCAGGAGAAACACAGACAGACTTCTCACGAAGAGATCCTGTGTTTGTTTGTTTTCTCTTTCTCGTCCACTTCCCCTTCCCTTTTGGGGCCAACAGGTTGCGTCAAGTGTTGACTTCCTTGGCACGCTTGTTGGTTCTTGAAGGTATTGGGACTAGTCATCTTCAAGACGGAAATATCTGGACTCTTGAGGCGGCATCTCTGACACTCAGGGCCACAGACTCATGAATCACAGACTACACACATAACAGTGTGACGGCAGGGAATACTCAGTGTATGCAGGAGTGGAACTAATATTCTTTCAGACAGTGTGTATCCTTTCTAATGTATGATGCCAATATGGAGGTCAACCAGTGGTATGTAGCAGTGCATGGCATACGAGACATGAGGACAGTAGTACTTGCCTTGCTGCATCCAAACATGGGCCAGGGGGCGTTCTCCTATCACATTTATCAAATTACTGTTCACTGGCATGTCCCAATAGATGACTTTACCTGATGGCCCATTTACATTGTGACAATGTCATAGCATAGCATTGGTGCAATGTTGGCTCCACATGTTTACACATCTCAACATTAGTTTCCACCCTCTCAGGATCTGTATCAACATGTACACAGCTCATATTGACATTGTTGTACATTCCTACGGTATCAGTCTCTTGACCCTAAAAAGCAAGTCATTTCCTTAGCAACATATGAACAAAACACTTATTAAACTGAAAATATAAATTTATTTACAGTATTTACACATGGTGAGCATATAGGGCTAGTGCAGAGGGTGCCCGTTGGATGGCCAGACAGAGACTATTGATGTTATCAGGTCCAAGGGAAGAGGCATAGTTCACTCCACAGGCTGGTTGAAGTGGCAAGGAATGGGTTCATATGGCAGTCCATGGGGGGTCCAAGGATGTTCCGGGGGACAGGGAAAGTGAGTGCAAGAAGTTCATGGGTGGCACGATTCAGGGTGCAGCAAAACAAAATAAACTGGGGCTTTGGCACAGAGGGATACTACCGCTTTCTCCTCAGCAGAATTCCACTGTCATCCTCATCTCCATCATCATCGGTGTCATGTGCCTCACAGGTGTCAGTGGGTGTTGTGGCAGCAGCCATGTGAGGCACTGACACACCTGGTGTTGGAGCTGAGGATGTGGAGGCTGCAGCAGCATCCATCTGCGCCAAACCCTGTGGCAGTAAGGAGGCAACAAGAAGGTGCAGGGCAGTGTAGATCCCAGTAACCTGGCGCACGTGTTCAGCCCTGGCAGCCAGATGTTGGGCCTGCATCCGCTCCATGCTCTCCAGGATCTTCCTGATGTTGTCAAGATCCTTGCTGACACTGCTGGAACCACCCTGAGCAGACAATGCCTGTTGCCTCTGGATCATGACTCCAGCAATGTCAGCCATGGACTGGTGGAGACCATGGAAGGGGCCGTGGGTGTCAGTAAGCCACCCACGTAGGCCTGCAACTTCGGATGCCAATAGCTCCACCCTATCCCCCAACCGTTCCTGGAGCTCTATGATCCGCTGTTGGAATGCACGTGTCGTTGGATCTGGCCCCAGGGAGGTGGGTGGGGTGGTGGATGCCTGCTGCTCGTTGGTGTGAGCAGGGTGTGGGCTCTGCGGAGGGCTACTGGGTTGCCCTGCACCGGAGGCTGGGGAGGCAATTTCATTGAACAGGAGTTGCAGGTCGTCGATGTTGATGGTAGCATAGACGTCCGTGTCATCAGTGGGTGCCAAGCCAGGTTGCTCTTCAGGAGGTGCTGTCTCGCCCTCTGCAATGTGACATGGGAGATGAATTACATCACTGTTTGTCACATACAATCATGCATTTGTTCATTACACCTTGATACAGCATGACATTGTCTGATCATACTTGTTTAGAGGTAAGGACTTGTGTTTGACAAATGGCAAATGATCTGAGGAGATGTCACATGAGAAGTAGTAGTGGTACATGGTGGTCTCACAGTGCCCTATTTTCAATGGGACATACAAAAATGTCTCTGCCTTTGTACTAGGAAATAGCCTAATGAGTGTGGAGTGTATGTTAACACAATGCTTGATTATTTGGACTGTGATGCATATTTACACTGACTATCTGGCAGCCCTTGTGGGACTTCATCTCATATGCTCATCATTCCACACAATACTGTCACTGACATCACCTCCCCCTTAGTGGGTGGCTCATCTTAGTTCTGCTTTTGGTTCATGCTGTAGGTAAATTGGATAAAACATACCTATCTCAACGCACCAGACACATCCTTAGTGTGGACAGAGTAATGGAAGGCTGATACATGTCCTTGTGTAATAATGAATTACTGCAAACCTACCACCCATCTAAAATCAGTATTCCAATAGGGGAGTTGCTATGTGTCCAGCTAGCCACAATGCCCATGCCATGGTTGGCTGCATTACATTATGGCATACTACATGTCTCCTATGTCCCACAGTGTCCGACAATGAGGTGCAGAATTCCAATACTTGTTGGCTCCCTGCATGTCTGCAGGGATGCCACCGTAATTGGGCAGAACGCCACAGCCAGCATGGATGTGATGCGTATTTAATGTTGTGCAGCCTGGTCCGTAAAATAACAGTATGTGTGAGCCATCTATGCCGTAAATGTGTGGCATTGCTGGAGTGTGTTTCAAGTGCAAGTCATCCAGGTACAGATGCAAGTGGTAGTACGTGCAGGGTGTTGACATATGCAGGTTGGGGAGTAGTATTGTCGGGTGACTCTATGCAAATGAACATTACTCGGAGTCATAGCCCTCCACGTACCAGTCCTTACAATTGTGCAGATAGCTAAACAAGATTTGGATTCACACAGTAGCAAAACAGACAGAAGCAGCACAAGCAGCAAGTTACGCAAGCATTAAACAACACTGCGTTCCCAAAGCCAGGAAACACAGTCCCACACATCACCCTATGTCCACATGACATTAGAGTGTGCTGAGAACACCCAACGGCATCCATGCACAACCTGGCCAGGGAATTCCTCCAGAAGCAAGCACAATGATTGGCCACACCCAACGCAAGCAACCTCCAAACGGCCCATGTGCCAACACACCACAAGGCCAAACACAGGCCCCACAGCCAACACAGCCACTGATGGAGAGTAGGCACAGAATACCACAGATAATGACCAGCCAGGCCAAAGGGAACCAAAAGGGATAACCACCCTACAACAAAGGCACAGCATGAATGAGGCACACCTCCAGAGCTCCAAACTGAGCACCTGCACATACACATCAGTAAGAGGTACACGACAGACCAATATTAGAACCATATACTCTGACAATGTGCAAAGGAAGTAAAAACCTGCCCAAGGAGGATTTTACTCAAGGTCCATCGGGACAACAAGGGGCTCACATGCTCAACCCACAAACCGGCACAGGGCCATCCGGCCACACACAGAGCTTGCAGGGAGGACAGAGCCCGACCCTAGTTGAAGCCAAACACCACGTAATCCTAAACACATCCCGGATTCAAATGCGGACACACCCTGTGTTGGACAGCACTCCAGGTAAAATGACCACATGACTGGCATGGGACCCGAGGGGCCAAGGGCTACCAAACCCAGGTCCTAACTCACCCATAGTAGGAGGACAGGCTAATGCAAGGAGGTCCAGACACACCACAGCCACCCCACAAGCAGAGCAGACACCCCGAGATGTGAAACAACAAGGGACCTCCGGCAAGCCGCAGCAAGCAAGGCCAGACTGGGAACAAAAACTGGCCCAGGCAAAGTGCTTGGCTGCCCCCCTTGGGGAGGTTGGGGGTGCAACAGAGCTCCTTGCCGGGGCCGGTATTCGTCCGAATTCGTTACAGGGACGAGTTTGCAGCTATGCTGCATCAACAGCCCTGTAGCTAAAACGGACCCCAGGGGCCCTAAACCGGCCCCTACCCTTGCGGCGCACTGGGGGATTGCCCGGTGCCCACAACGGTCAGTCCGGGCCTGGCAGCAAGGCCCCACTGCCAAACACAATGTAGGGAGTCAGACCCACCCCAAACAAACTCGATGCCTCCCCACGTAGCAGGCTCGAGCCAGTCCAACCTGCAGCAGGATCCACAAAACATGTGCAATTGGTGGGAACGCACACATATGGCATTTCACACCACCATCACACAGTGTGACCGGAACATCAACATCCTCAGGAGGTACAAAGGCAGTAAGAGCCAACGAAGCAACCATGGGATATACATGAGGCCTCGGCTGCAATCACACACTAGACCAGTGCGAGCCTGCGCCACCAGAGGCCCAAGACATGTACATTACCATACGGATATCAATGAAAGCACCATGTGACCCCACAACCGCCCTGCATGAAGCATCACGCATGCTGAAAGCAAGTGCAGGGATAGGACGCAGCATTGGTCCAAGAGTGAGTGGCTGGTATCATTCTACATTACATGAGCCAATGGAATGACGCGTAGCAACGCCAGTACACTACCTCCTGTGCATTTGTGCCACCCCCAGTGGCAGCCATTAGTGACGGTACATCTCTTTATGAGGCAAGACCTTGAGGATTTGCCACAGCATTGGGCATCCTTTGCACCACATATGCTGCATATGGATTGCGCCACAGCAGCTGCACAAAAAGTTACGCTGATGCTGACTTTCAGGGGTGCAAGGAACTAGTAAATCTGCACCATGATGTATGGTTTGTGGTGTTCTGATCTCCCCTATTGTGTGTTGCCTTTCTACGTCTGCATGATGGTATTTCACTTATCACGGAATGCATGACATGTAGAGGCAAAACAAAGATTAGGACCATTACCGTCTATTTAAATGCATTTTGACGTGAATCATTGAACGTCCTGCCATACTTTTCAACAGAACCATGATGAAACAGTATTGTAGCATTATTTGTTAATATTTTCCCTGTAGGAAATCTGTGCATGATCACGTTCCCTGACCCCTATATCTTGTGTATATTTATTTTTCTAATTAAATAAATATTGTCATTTGTGGTTACACCTATTAATCATAAAACATTTTTTGGTGGTATAAAAAATATTGTCAATATTTTTCCTATGTTTTCTGCTATTTATTTATATATATTGCATGAAATCCATGATTTTATTCTTTCAGATTTCCAATATTATTATTTTGTCGCTTAGCGACATTTAGCGAGTATATTTTCGTCGCAATTCCAAAAAACGAATCGCATTTCGATCGATTTTGTATATAACTACCATAGCGACGTTTTATGTCACGATTTTCGTCGCAAACGCGAATAATTTTGTCGCTAAATCGGAATGTTTTGCAGCTAACACAGGAAGTGGTGTATTACTGCTTCCTGTCACATGGGTGTGCTTTTTACTTTCACTTTCTCTTTTCAGCACATTGCTGGTGCCTGGGCTGAGTGGAGGAGGTGTATGGTAGTTGCTGTGTTGGAAGTTGGTTTTGGAGAGTGGTGCTGTGTGCTGTGTCCTGTCTGAAGTGTCTTTTAATACTTTGTGTTGTATTTTATACTGTTTGTGTGTCTACTGTCCTCTGGTTTGTCTGCAGTGTCTGTTAGTTGTATTTGTTGTATTTTACACAGTTTGAGTGTCTAGTGTCCTCTGTTTTGCAGAGTTTATTTAGGGGTTAGTTTGTATTTTTATATAGTTAGTTAGTTAATAGGGTTTTTATTTATTAGTTTTAAGTGGGTTACGGGGCTCAGGGAGATGCCTGCTGTTGGGAGGTCAGGGAGGATGAGTGAGGAGGCATTGGGTTTTTTTTGTGGATGATGAAGTTTTATCTGCCAAGTATGTTGGAGGCGGGGGGGCGGATCATGCAGGGGTATGCTGTGGGGGCACGGAATGTGCGCTGGGAGCGTGTGAGGCTCCAAATGGAGCACTACTTTCAGATTGCACGCTCCGTGCACCAGTGGAAGCACCGCTGGCAGGACATGACTGCGCGGGAGGCCGACCTCCTGGATTACACCGGAGTGATGCCAGGCATACAGGGTGGTAAGTCTAAAAGCCATAATTTCACTTTAATATTCAAATGTAATGTAAGTGAGTTACGTGTGTGACATGTGAGTATGGCATGTACAACCTGACTCGTTACTGTGATACTGTAACTAAGTGTTGATGACAATGTCATTTCCCTGTGGGCCATGTGTATCAAGCCAAAATTTGTTCGCTAACGCAGACATTCGCTGATTTCCGGCGTCAGCGAACCCTTTTTCGCTAAATGGTATTTATGAGACAATTTTTGGTGCAAAGTAAGGAATCACTACATTTCCCTTTCCTTATTTAGCGATAGCATTTGAGGAATAGCTACTTTAGCAATTCCTTACATGCAATGTATCAAGGCTAATAACATTCCTAATAGCCATTAAGGTTTCACAAATTACCACCTACTTCTAGTTGGTGGTAATTAGCGAAATATTTGAATTTAGATTTTTTGTAAACATCAAAAGGTGCCATGTGACGCTCATACATGCCCTTTAAAATCACCCTCGGACTAACATACTGGCTTATTAGAGTGAAGCAACTTGTTGTAAAAATGGTTATGAATAAATAAATCACAAACACCCACGAATTTTGTAAAAGTTGGGTGAAACCTGCTTCAAATAAAATAAAGCAGTAGAAATAATAGCGACTGGGTTCCCTTGATTCATTATATGTTATTACGTTGTCCTACCCAGTGCGCTTCTGGACACAACCTCCCCATTTGTATACATACATGCCCTTAGGGGATGTATGTGCGCCATATACGCACACATGTAATTTTCACGGGTGTAGCAGGGTGTTCTTATGACACACCTGCACCCTAGAAAATATTCACAAATTGCAATTAGCAATTTGCTAATTGCTAATTTCCCAATAATTCCTATGGGCCTCCTGCCACAGAGAAATGATTGTGAAGTTTGAGATTAGCAATTTGCTAATCGCAATTTAGGAATATTAATGGATCGCTAACAATAAGCATTTTCCTACATACTTAGCATTTAGCGATTGCAAATTAGCGAATCCTTCTAAATCGCTATTTTGTAATCGCTAAACGGAATGTTGATACATATGTCCCAATGTGATTTGCACATGATTCGCTTCTGTTAAGATTAATTTGGACTCCCACTTCCAGGCACATTTTAGCAGATTTACAAGCCACTTGGGGTTCTTTTGCGGCGCAGTTGCATTACTTATGTGTCAAAGCGTCAGTGCAAGTTTTGCGCCATGGTGCAGGGTATGTACAATATCACAATTCTGGGAGAATCGTCACATTGTAAAGCTATGCACCTTTAGGGTGCGTTCTGGCGCAGGGGAGGGCATTCATACACAGGAACACCTCTGTAATGTGACAGAGTGAAATATATCAAGTTTCTGTCATTCACTTTCATGGCAATGCTGCGTCTTAACTCTTGCCCTGCCTGAAGCAGGCATGAGGATTGACGCAACATTGACAAGATAGGGCCAACAAGAGCATTGCTGGAGCTGCGCCGCACAAGCGTCACAACTCCTGCAATGCACTGCATTTACAGCACAGATGCCTGATGCATATGTGCCATTTTTGCCGCATGGTGCACAGCATGGGAAATGCAGCTCATCATGTGAGTTGGCCCATGGTGCACATTTACTCTTGCTAAACAAGGGACCACTGTAACTTAATCCAGAGGTCCTGGGGGATTTGAGAGGGTATATGGAGTACGTCCTCCCAGCGAATACTTTACTACAAAAAATACCCCAAAGGAAACCTACTGAGAGAACTGATAGTTCAATGTAGGTAGCGCACATAGAAAAAAACCTATGTGTAGGGTGGGATTGAACACTAACACACTAGGGATGTGTTTGGTATGCTAACCATATCTATGTGTATGGTGGGGGGGCAACACTAGTTGTTTTTAGTTACCCTCACACACCCTAGTGGTGTCATGCTTCATCATTGGGTCCCCCCAACTCATATAGGTCGGGGTGGGCTCAACCACAGTGTTGGGAAGCTCTTATGATAGTGAAGGCAAAGGGGTATATATAAAAAACCTCAATCAGACCCCTAGTATCCCTTTATTCATGGGTCTGGTTGGGTTGTTAATAAATGAGTAAAAAATGTGGTCAATTAGGATTTTTATGGTCCTATTACCCTAGTGAAGTGCCGACATGTTTCAGTCCTTGTATGGCCATAAAGGTCCCGGACTTTCTTCAGGGCAAGATTCGGTGACCCCCTTATGTGTGGGGATGCTAAAGAGGGGGAGTTCCCTACTCTATCAATGTGGCGAGGGAAGAGTAGCTTCTCCTCGTGTTTGTGTGGTAATATTGGTGAGAAATGCCAGGCTCCATCAAAATTATGTTGGGCGCAGGCACCTCAGTAAGCGGGACGCTGGGCATACTCTCTTATTTGGAGGACGCTCCCTACTGGAATTAACTGTCTCGCTTCCCGGCTTGTGGCTGCTTTGCCTTCACTATCATAAGAGCTTCCCAACACTGTGGTTGAGCCCACCCCGACCTGTAGGAGTCGGGGTGACCCAATGATGAAGCATGACACCACTAGGGTGTGTGAGGGTAACTAAAAACAACTAGTGTTGCCCCCCCTCCCCATACACATAGATATGGTTAGCATATCAAACACATCCCTAGTGTGTTAGTGTTTAATCCCACCCTACACATAGGTCTTTTTTCCTATGTGCACATTCACTCTTGCCTCCATGCTGATTTGGTGGGATGCACCATTACCTGTAATACTGTCCCTTGGTGTGCTACAGTAGAGTAGGTGTGTGAGTAGTCAATGCTAATGTGCCTGTTTGTATAGCTCCATGATTTGACAGTTGGAGTGAGTAGTCACGTTATCATTGAGGTGTGAACACATATTAGCAGTATGCAGACCAGATGTGCGACAGAGGTTTTCTGTGTGTCACTTTCATTCACATTACTATGTGATGGTGAATGAACACATGCCAGTAAGGGTGGCAAGGCACAGAGGATGTTTGCATTTAGGAGACCATCACGGCTGTAGTCAGTCAGAGATGTGAGCAGTGACTGTGTGCCGTATGATGTGTGTGTGTCCAGTATGTGTAACTGTACATATCTGAGCAGTGCCAGTGTGTGTGTGACCTATGTGCAGGACAGTACACAGTGTGACAGATGCTCAAATCCATGAGCAGCAGGACTGTATCTACACGGCCCCTGTACATGGGTCATGTGTAGATATATCCTTGCCAGGTGATTATGCAATGTGTGAGTTTGACAGCTCCAGAGTGTTTTACATCCCAAGGGACTGTGTATCTGCCTCTTACTAAATGCATAGTTACCATCATACGCAGGACAACTTCTACATGATGCCTGTGTGGACATGGGTCTTAGAAATGGCATAACCCAAATGTTATGTGCATGTATGACTGTGGTAATGTTAGGTTTGGACACCACTGCATTAGCAAGCCCATGTGTGCATGCCAATCAAAGTGCACAGAGTCATTAGTACTATGTGTGAATCCCCTACAAAGTGATGTAGCATTTCCTGTGACAGAAAAGTTGTTCATCATGTTTCAGTAACGTTTCTGGATGCCATGCAATGACACATATTTTATTTGGTTCAGTCGCAGATGGTCGGCGACCCATCACACAGGGTGACGTGGATCGTTTCAGGGACCCAAAAGCCACTGGTGAGTAATTGTTATGTAAATTGCCATGTGTGATGTAATGGATGTCATTAACTAATGCAACACACGCTCGTTTTGCAATGCTGGTGTGTTCCGCATGTCACGGGGCCACAATGTGCAGAGTATTGTTATGTTATTATTCAGAGAATATGTATAAGAGTGTGGTTAGACGCATATCTATCTAAGTTGTGACTTTGTCCATGAAGGGACAATGCAACAGCTCTGATTTCCTGTGCATGACATCCAGCACTGATTATAGCTAAATAGCCAATGATCCAGGGATCATGCAGGCATTACACTACAGGATTGTCACACATGGCTAGATATTATCAAGACCAGCCAGAAGAGGTATCCACGCTTCATCTGCAGTACACTGGCAGTGAAGCGGACATAGAGGTTTACTAATATGCCCTGGGACATTCCCATATCATGCCAGGTTAAGGTCATGTCATGTGTAAGGTATGAATCGATCACATATCATCCACACAAGGTTTGAAGGTCCTTTTGCAGTGTAAATCAGGTGAAACTGTGCCATAGAAGTTCCAGGCAATGTTGCACCACATATTGGGAACAGTCAAGTTTACCAACTTTCACAGGAGAGTTTGTGTTGATAGATGGATAATGGTTGAGGGGGAAGTTCAATACACCGCCAAGGGGCAAGAGCAGTTACCTAGCGTAGCCATGTTGAGAGGGACTAACACAAGACTGGGTCATGAATGTTTTATACCAGGATCTAAGGGGTCTATTTGGCCCATCCCAGTTCTTCTCTTTTATGAGGTCTTTAGGTCCAGGGTTAGACAGGATGTCATGCATGCAACTCTGATTGTTAAACTGCCTTTTCTGCCGCATGATGAGCATGTGGTGTATTTTCTATGTAGGTGTGGAAGGGGTTATAGGCGACAGGTTGTGAGTCAGTGTGGCTGCCAGATTCAGCAGGGTCTGCTGTCTAACACAAATTTTTAAATGTAGTAATGAAATCTGAGGATTGCTGTCATCGGTGTGGCTGATGGGAAGGCCCTGCAGCAAAGGGTTCCTTGCGTCAATAGGATGGCATTTGAAGAAATTCCATATTTTACACATGAACCCGTAGCAGGTGACAATTACCTGGCTGACGAGCTCTGTCCAGGACAGGGCATGTAGTTTTGTTATTCGTAGGTCTAAGATCACATGTTTGCAAGGGGGACAGGAGCACAGTTCCAGCTGCCACCTTTCAGGTGACCAAGATACCTCAGGGCTGCCAAACTGAATGATGTCTGTTTCACTGCTGTTTAGTTTGAGTTTGTTGATGCCCTTCTAGTTGCTCATGTAAAACATGCTGTTTGTACAACAGAGACGTGTGTCAGTGTCGTTTGTCCCACACGTACTCAGTTACTGGTTATTGTCAGCATACAATACGCTTAGATGAGCCGTACAATTTCCCAACTTTGCCCAACAGGCTCAAGTATACATTGAACAACATTGGACTTAGGACAGATCCTTAACCCCATGACCAGGACAGCTATGTGATTTCTCAGGTGCATATTGTCAAGGCCTTTATAGCGTGTTTTGCATCTGTTTCCTGCCGATGTATGCTGCAATATTGTGGAGAACTTTCTTGATATTCTTGACACCTGTTGTTGGTAGGGGTGTCCCGGTCTTCTTCCCGTGCATGTAGGCTGAGCTTATATTCGGTTGCCATTGGCATATACATACAGCCACACTGGCAACCATGTAAAAGAGTGCCAGTCTTGTCAGTGACTACATGAACTGTACACATTTTCAGATAGACACACATGTCTGCACATGTGCATCGTACAGCAGTAGCAGCAGTGTGTCACAGGGTCAGATGAGGGTGGTGCTGCCCATGGAGGGGTAGTGCCACACTACTAATGTTAATTGGACTACTTGCACACTCTCAGGATGCACAATGGTGACATGTTATCACTGTCTCATTTGGCATCTAATTTGACAGTACATCACACCTGCCATGTCCTGTCATGTCACATTCCAGGGCCTGTGTTGTGGAAAGTAGGGCTTGTCAATGATGTTATCAGGTCACTTTGAGACGTTACAGGTGTCACATGTGTGTTGCCTCCCATGTGGTATGTGATTAGTGCCACATTTTATGATGATAGGCAAATGACCCAGTGTCCTTGTTTTGGGATTGACATTTCCATTTTTTTCCAGACAACATGAATGCAGAGGAGACCCATGCATTCAATGTGGCTAAGGAACGGTGGGTTTACATCCTCAGGGTGAAGAAGGGGTACAGAGCCATGGAACATACATACGCGGCAGCTCGAAAGGATGGGACCTGGCGCTCGATGCCAGAGACTGTAGGAGACAAGACCAAAGCAAAGAGCTCCAAGGCTGCTGGCAAGGCTGGCCGAGTCAGGAACACAAAGACAGTGGCCTCACCTGTTGTTCCGATCCAAACCACAGCAGCAATTCCAGGTACCAGCAGCCAGGGGCCGGGTCAAGCTGCACCCAGCCAGGGACCAGCCCTGACCACAACAAGCCAGGATCTGGGGGCACCCACCACAACGCCGCCAATGGCTGACACCCTGAACAAGATCCTCATTGAGCTGGCCAGGAACAATAACTTGCTCCTCGATCTGAGAAATTATTATATTACCCTGAGCCGGCGGGTGAATGAAATTGGACTTAAACTTGGAATTCCGTAAACCTGGACTTCTTCTGCCCCACACCCCTCTTCTGCATTCCCTCCTTGTTATTACTTGTTTTGTTTTAGATAGTTGTATTGTAGGATTTAGATGTAGATTAGTTTTAGAATATGTATAGTTAGTTGAGTGTAGTGAGATGTTGTTAGGTTAAGATAGTGTTGGGGGTAAGTTTCTTTTCTCTTTGGTTGGGGGGTTGATGTAGTTTTTTAGTTTGTGTAGTAGGGTTTAGTTAGCATTACATGTGTAGTTTAGTTTTATATGTGTGTAGGGATTTTAGATATAGTGTTAGTTTTAGTGTTTAGTGTAGTTTTAGATAGGTAATTTTTCATAAAATAAATACTTTTGAATTTGTTACTACTTGCATTGGTGTCAGGTAGGTTGCAGAGTGTGTGTCTTCACACATAGTATGCTTCTCAGGTCATCAGTGGTGTGATCCCTGTATGTGTGACTTTGGATGCAACCGGTTACTGGGATGCATGTATAGTGTTAAGTAAACCTTAGCTGTGGTATCTGTTGACTTGCATGGTTGACAGATTACATATAATTTATTGTGTATGGGCCAAATCTGCTACTTAGCATTCTGCTATTTAGCACTAGATGGCAAGACAGTCCACATGTTTGCAAATTTGCTGGCGTACTTGTGTAGCATTTTGAAAAAATATGTGCCCACATGTGGCTGTCACTTTGCCAGCACACCATAATGCAACGAGGTCCCTTTAGTGAACTGGACGTTATAGTGGGGACGGCCGAGAAGATGTTTCATACTGCTAGTGTGTGGTGGAGTTTGCCAAACAGGGAGAGCTTCTATGGGAGTTCACATGCATCTTGTTTAGGAGGGGTCAGAGACCAAGCAGAGCATCAGGTGCGGAGAATGCAGCCACCTTGTCACAGGAGCTTCACAGGGATGGCGCTTGGGAAAGTAATGGATGCTAATATGCGTTTGGGTCTGGACCCCAGAATCCTTCAGATGTCCAAGATTGCTCTGCTGCGCGTGTTGGTACCTAGCCATTCAGATCCTGCTCAGTGTGTTCATGCGCATGCAGCTGCTGCTGGACAATATCCCATCTCATACTTAAATGCCCCATACAGGACTATGCTGGCGCTGGGCAGTAGGGTGCAGTGGCATGCAGGTGCTGCACGCATGGTACATGCACATACTTGTGCCAAGGGGGACAGATGTTTATTGGTGCTGTGTAGGTCGTTGTGACTACATTTTGACTGCACTGATGGTGGTACCACCTACACAGATATGGAGTATCCAGCCACAAGACTTCATGGTGCAAGAACATGATCGTGCTGTGCGTTACAGGTATATATGTACTGGGGGCAGGGGGTAACTTGGCACAATATGTGCTCACACCCTGAGGGCTTATCGGCAATTGTGCTAAATAATATAATCACACTGGGAGGGCTCAGGGGCAGTTCTGCTGCACGGGGCTCAGACACACAGGTCTCCCAGGCAGTTTAGCTGCGCCACCCTCTGGTTCCTCACAGCACCCTCTGGTTCACACCTGGCACCATTTTGTTCTTCACACCACCCTCTGGTTCAACTGTGCCACACTCTAGTTCACCACTGCCACCCTCAGGGTCACCACTGCCACCCTCAAGTTCACCACCCACGCAGATTTATTCCTCAACACTGCCACACATCTCCACTTCCAGATCCACACCGACCCCAACACCACCCTCAGACGTACACTCATGTCCAGCACCCCCAGACCACATTGTCAATTCAGCAAATCCCTCGCCTACGTCGCCTGCAACCATGCACTCACCTCCACAGACTACATCCTCCTCGTGGAGCTGACATTCCAACTCAGGAACAAGAACAACACCAACTCCAGAACCCTGTCGGCCACACTAACCAACCTCAGCCTCAGCCAACTCGTCACCCCACCCACCCACCCACCCTTCCACCCACGCCGCTGGTCACACGTTGGACACCACCTTCTACACAGGCACCCACGTTACTTCAGTACACACCACCTGTTTCCACAGGACTGTACCGTGCTGCATCCATTCCCCCTTCAATGTACAGTCCACAGACCACCGCACACAACGGGTAACTCACCACTGCTGGAGGAGAGTGACTGTAGACCAGCTAATCACCACCCTTACCCACAGGCCACATAACAACTCCACCAACTCCAACGCTGCAGGCCGCCACCTCAGGCAGTGTATGTACAACTGTGACAACACACTTGTGCCACTCAAGGAACCCTGTAACCCCCACACCAGCAGGCCAGCTGCCACCTTCACCAATGTGCTGGTGTGTATCCAGAGTTGGATGTCGGAAACAGGAGTGGATATTGGTCACCCATATGCACTCCAGACAACCACGCAGACCACAAGGATGCCATACACATACATATCCACCTCTTGTGATTGGCCAAGGGTTGCTCCTTCAAAGCCTAACTGGATGACAACACACACGGGAGCAAGGGTCTCTTCTGCATCGTAAGGGACCTCTCGGACTCCAGCACCAACACCAACAACATGACTCCCTGAGTAGAACAGTGCTACTCACTAGCCATCTTCTTCCACTGCTAGCTCGCTGATATCCATGACAGCTTCAACACGACACCCACCCAAACTATGCCAGGGCCCACCTCCCCTATGTACACCAGCAGCGCATGCCACCTGACCTCCCAGGCCAATGTCAACAGCAACAAGATACACAAGGTTATGTACTCCATCCACTCACGCTCCCTGTCACACCTATTCCCACACCACGTATATAACATGGCAGATGCTGCTATCTGAGCTGACTACAAGTACAACAACATTTCCATGGCGCTTGGAACACAACTAAATCTACACCCTCCTCAACTAGCCGAAGCCAGGCCACAAGGACCTCAAGTGCTTCCAGCATTTCTCCCTTCTCCTATTTCCAGGGCCGATCACTGGGAATTGCTCAACATGCAACTGGCCCAACACCTGGTAGATAACAACATCTTGTACCCATCCCAGGCCTGAATCATACAAGTCCACAGCACCCTGCCAGAACTCATGTCCGCCACTGACGACATCATGAGCCAACTGTGCAACAGCGACACTTCTGCCCTCATCCTCCTGGTGATGTGTCCCTATGCCAGCATGACCAGGGCTCTCCAGGATTTGTTGTACAGTACATGAGGGTATGCAATGTCATGACTTGCATGGTACATGAGTGCCACTGTGCCCATCCACCAGCCCGGCCGGTGGTAGGTGTAACTGCAGGGCGGTGACGTAGAGAGGGGGAGGGGCAGGGTGGGGGGTTGTAATGTATGGATTACTGACTTTGACAGGTAAGTAAACATATAAATTAATAAAACGATTTTCGTTGTGTGCACTGCATCACCAAATGCGATGCAGTGCGCGCAACGAAATTCATTTTATTGATTTATATGTTTACTTACCTGTCAAAGTCCATAATCCATACATTACAACCCCCCGCCCTGCCCCTCCCCCTCCCTACGTCACCGCCCTGCAGTTACACCTACCACCGGCCGTGGCTGCCATCCACCCACTTCCACCTGTTCCTGTTTGACACTCACCCTGGTGTTGTTGTGTGACTTCCAGTACAGCAGAATCCTGGCCTGTGTCTCCTACAACAGTCTCCTCACTGATGACGTTCACCACCTGCTCCTCCAGCTCATCCAGCTCCTCCTGTGGAGCTGGTCCACCGCCTCCCGTCGCACTTGCTGCCCTTAGGTTTGCTCCCAGTTTCTTTTTTGTTTTGCTTTTCGTATCGTGCCACCGCTTCTTACACTCGTCCACTGTCCTCTTGCGCTCCCCCACGGCATTGACCTTGGTCATGATGTCCTGCCATATGTCCCTTTTCCTCGCCATGGTGACGGTGGAACTCACAAAGAATTCCTGCTGGTGTCGCGTCACCTCTTCAACCAGTACCTGGTTCTCATCTGGAGTGAACTTTGGGTTCCTCTTCTTCTTGCCCTTTCCCTGGGTGTCTGCCTTGCCTTCCAGGGTGTTGCTTCTGCCCTCTGCACTTGTCCCTGGCTGCTCACCATCATTTTCTGTATTTTCCATTGTTAGCAACGATTTTCGGTTAAGGGTGCATTTTTTCGTCCCGCTAACGCGTTATATGGTAGCCTTGGGCCTATTGGTTTAGCGATAATCATCGCTGATAGGCCCAACGTGCATTTTTTTCACGTTAGCGTGCGACGGGTTAGCGTCGTGACGCTACTTCTATCGCATGCTTTTATCGCATTTCCGGGGGAATATCGCCGCTTAGCGGAGGATTGGTAATACCTCGCTACTGCGGCGATATTCCCATGCGATGTTAGGCGATAAAATTATTCTCGCTAACTATCGATAGCGATAATTCTCGCATGTCATTGGTAATATGCCCCACAGGGCCTTATTTATGAAGGCCTTGTGCCGCCGGTCCGTCACTTTTCCCCATTTTAAAAGTGACGCACCGGCGGCGCAAGGCCTTCATAAAAAAGGCCCCCAGACTTCGAGGAGGTGTATATAAAGTGCTTTTCCGAAGCAGAAAAAAATGATTTGCTCATAGAGTTAAAAAAAAAAAATGCGATTGCACAACTGTCTGCCTTTCTGTGATGTGTAATGGCACCCTGTGTACATATGCACAAAGAAGGAAATAGCAACTCATAAAAAAATCACGAAACATTGCCAGGAATATGCCAGGGAATTGTGATTGCTGCAGCTTTCGAGACAGACATACTACCGCAAATTTGTGTCAGTATAAAAAAAGTAGCAAATTTGTAGGGCTACTTTTAGCAGCGGAGATATATTTTTTGTAAATCTGGGCCTTACCTGTATGCATTAATAGAATGGTTGCAAAGGTCCAAATTTTCACCCAGATGTCCTCATGCAATACAAACGAGCAAACTATGTGAAGGCACATTCGTTCACAAACCTGGCAAATCAGTTTTTCTCATTCCTAGGATGTAGATAAATACATAGGGGCAGATTTATGAAGGTCTTGCGCCGCCGGTGCTTCACTTTATCCCATGTTAAAAAATGACGCACTGGCGGCGCAAGGCCTTCATAAATCTGCCCCATAGTATGTGGTACATGCACCATTATCTTCTAAGTATTGCAACCGTATTCTTTAATAAGAGCATATTTCACATTTAAATTCTCAAACCGTAATTGAGCAACGGATTTTGCACCCAGAGACTAGCCTTTTGAGAAAATAAACGTTTACAATAACGTTAGGCTGACAGGCCAAGGAAGATGTTTTCAGCAAGCCCTCCATGGCATGGCTGACATACTGTAACCCCACATTCCAAGGTCGAGAATGTGTGTGTCCTTTAATAACTGCATCTTTTGACACCGCCAGCAAGAGCCACTGTTATGTGCACTCTACCAGAGCAGGGCTAAAAGGAGGCTTTGTAATTATGTTTGTGAATTTTAAGAATTTACAAATGTACGACATAACATAAACATCAGAAGGGGATGCTGGCTTTGCAGACAGCTTTGTAGATAAAGGCCAACTTTAAATTCCTGACTCCTAAGGGCTCTTGTCACCTTGAAATCTGATTACAAAGCTCAACACTACAGTAATGGCCTGCTGAGAGTGCTGACAGCAGGCTATGCAGGAAGGTGCTCTGTTTTGTCACCACCTGCGGTTGGTGGCCCACTGAATGTTGAATGCTTTGACTCTTTCTTAAAAGATAACCACAGACTGGCTTTTGGGAACCTGTGGGTGCATTTCTTTAGAAGAGAAGGAGAGGAGGGGCGAGATGTAAACAGGACAACATTTCATAATTTTTTTCGCTTGCATGCACACGTGGAGGCATTACGAAATATGCAAATAACCCTGCAGGTAAAAATACCTTTCTTTATATTTATTTATACCTCTGTAAGCTAAATACTGACAGCTGCCCTTGTATTTTCTATTCAACCTGCTTTGTGCTGCTCTGCAAGAATATTACAAAAGAGTACTGGTGAAGAAGAGTAAAATTCAGGTTATTTTCAAAACACCCTGGGGCATATTACCAACAACTAGCGATAATTATCGCTATGTTGGCTTAGCGGCAATAATTTTATCGCCGTGTTGCGGCGATTTTTATCGCTTAGGAACCTTGGTTTATCTCCTAAGCGATAAAAATCGGCCGAAATGCATGAATATCGCTGAAAAGTCAGCGATATTCATGCATTACCGAGCTAATGCTCTTAGCCATGTTATCCACCTCCCATTGGATAACATGGCTAAGAACTGCTCAGGGCAGGTGTTAGCTTTTGGAGATATAATAGTAGATAGCGATGTTAGCGACTGTTTCCAGTCGCTAACATCTTGGCACGCCCACTTTGCATGTCATTAGTGATAAATATCTCTGACATGCAAAGCGGGGCCCAAGATGGTCGCTATCTCCTCCTAGCTGTCGCTAACTGGTGTTAGCGACAGCTAGGTAATAGGGAGATAATCTTATCTCCGCTTTCTTGGCTTTTAAAGCCAAAAAAGCAGAGATAAATCCCTTGATAATATTCCCCTGAATTCCTCGTGAACTGATCTTTACTAACTGATCCGGTCGCAAACATTAAACACATTTTGAGCAGAAAAAATAACAACCTCGTCAAATATTTATAGAAAACCGTACTACATTATTAATACATGAATAAATTAGCAGCTACAAATGTGACAGAAAAAAAGAGTTCACAAAGTCCATAAACATCAACAAAAGTTGCATATATAAATGCATTCAGCCATAATCTGGGGAAGGAAGATGTGGCAGCCGGGAGGCCTCTGAAAGCACCTTTAGATTAGACCTCACATGCGGTGCCCTACTAGTAAGCTTGGATAGCATACCCAAAGGATTTACACTCATCAACACAGACCACAGTTTTCTTGAAGTTCAAAAAGGTGGTGCAGTTTTAATTGAAGGGGGTCAAAGTGCTAGATATAAAAAAAAGACTATGCCAGGTGCTTTGTAGACAAAAAAAGGCATATCTTCTAGAAACTGAGCCTCTGACACTTGCGAATGACGCTTGCATGAGTGACAGGAGGAGGAGCAAGACCAGGCCAAAGGCCGAGTGATAGCAGGGAACTGTGGCAAAAAAAAGGGGAGGGTATTTTTCCGATGGGTAAAGAATGATGCATGGAAAACATGTTACTACTGATAAGTGAACAACAGTACTCAACGGTAATTAATACACAGAAGATCTTACTCCTGAAATCTAGAGACAAATTGCACTCTTAATTAAAACGGGCTTGCAGAATACAAGCATTGAGGAGTATGAAAAAAGGTTCCCAATCAACCTGAATTATTAATCCCAATTACTGTACGGAGTACCAAAAATTCACAGACATTTTACAAATCCTCCACTGTGACCTACAGTTAATGGGATTAGAATCTTATGTTTTTTACTCCTGGCTAAATATTTCGATGATTAAATGAGATGGCTATTAAAATGGATATACCATAACACATCAAAGATGCTGAGATATCCTTTTGAAACTTGATAATTGCTCAGTTACTGATAGTTGAGAACTATTCCCACGTCATATTTTTCACGAGAAAGGAAAGGAGGCGATGGAAACACCAGGATATTTGAGGTGAAACTAATCTTTTTGATACAGTTACTCCTTATTGTCCCATATTATTCATAGTGTTCAGACACATTCTATCTACAGACACTGGGTGTATCAATTGGCGTCAATCACTGTCTGGAAAATAAGACCCTGTGGTTACAGGCTCATGAGAAAAGGAATGGAATTGTGCCCTCTCGTAGTGGATGATTAAAAAACTTCTCACACCACTCAAGTGAAAACGAGTTCTTGAACTGGTGAGTAAGCCCTAAAGAACTTAGAAATGTAGATGAAACTTTCAGCGAGACCGTATATAAAACAGAGACCTATTATACAATGCTCTTTGTTGTTCTCAGTGATTCCAAATTGATGAAGGAATCCACTATTCCCATATGAAGACGGACGCTTAATAAAATACGGTGGCTCCTCCGTTCCAATTTATAACCACCGATGTTCCCATTAAGGTAATATATACATGACAGAACATTATATAAAAAGATAACAAAAAACAATTCGCAAAATGAGTTTCAAACCGCATGTATGTAATTTGCCTTTTTTCTTCACATGAAAGGCTTGTCAAATTACCTGACGAAACACAGTAGTGCCAATGTTTTAATCGATTTAGAAGTTTCCAGAAACAAATCTTCTATTCAAGGTACTTCCTTATACTGCCTGGGCAATATTTAGGCCCCTGTAATCTAAAATGATCAGTGTTTGGACAATTTAATTTCAAGGATGTCCTTTTTTTTCTATTAAGATAGGAATGTTGCTGGGGTAATACATAAATGTTGGAATATAAAATAGTATGTCTAGGAGGAGAATGGGGAATAAAACACCGCTATGTACGTGTCACTGTGTATATAAAATAGGTACCTAAAATATTGTTTTTCAGTTTTTAGATCACAAGTCAATACTGTCAAATGTCCTGATGAAGGTGCAACTATTTTAAAGACACCGAAACGCCGCGTCGACTCTTTCTTTTGACTGTTTTTATTATGGTTTATGTATATCTTTTGATGAAGAAAAACCTTTTTAATTAAATTTTTTTAAATCTTAGAGTGTAACCCTGAATGGGAGGTACTACAATAAATTGTGCAAATCGTTTTTAATACTTTTGTTGTATATGTTTATTGACTAATGTTTTGATAGACAGTGCCATAAGTGTACAATATCTTTCTGCCATCATAGTCCAGTAAATACTAGGTACTCTCCTTAGGCTAATTTCCGCCATACGTTTCTTTACAGTCAGCACACTGACTTTTTTCTGATATTAACCACAGGGTCTTATTTTCCGTACTGTCTACCCCCCTCCCTGTGAAAGTCACCAGGGGAACCTTCCACAAAACTTTTGTCAATCACTGTCTGCAAATATCTTTACTCACCAAATAATAATGGAAAGGCCACCAGCGAGGCTGTGCTTCGTTGTGCGACAGAGAGGAAGAATGAGAGCACCATATCTTCAAAGATATGTCTCTCTCCTTCTTTCCCTTCCACCGAAGCTTATTACAGCTGCCACACGCCATGCACACACCTTAGCGCCATAGTGCTAGGGTGTGTGTGTGAATCTAGCGTAGGTTTTGTACAGGAAGGATACCCTTCCTGTAGAAACTACCATGCCTAGACAAGATGCACAGCTTTCCCCACTTTGGATGTGTGCTGCACAATGCAAAGTTGGAAAAGGAAGGAGAAATTAAAGAATTTCTCCTTCCATGCGCCTATTTTAAAAGGGCACAGTTTTCTCACACTAAACCAAAATCTACTTTATTTAGTAAATTGGGTTTAGCGTGAAAACCCTTGGTACACCCCCATGGCACTAACGGCCATATGCATCAATGTTGCCGTTTGCGAATCCTTAATTGCAAAAATTAAGGAATCGCAATTAAGAATTCGCAAACGGCAATGCATGAATAATTCGCATTTTTTTAGCGATTTTTTATTTTTCCTTAATTGCGATTCACAATTTGCGAATCTCAATTAAGGAAAACCCTTCCCATTGATTCCAAATTGAAAATCGCAAATTCAAGGGTGCAGGGGGGGCCCAAAGAACCCCTCCCTGCACCCCTGAAATTAAACTTAAGTGCAATTTACACACACACATGTCCCAAGGACATGTGTGTGTGTAAAATGCAACTTTCAAAAATGCATTTTTGTGCATGTTTGAAGGTTTTCAGTAAATTAGCATGAGGTTCAACCTCGTGCTAATTTACCACTTCCAAATTGACAATTCGCAAATTAAAAATGATCATGCTTTGCATTTAAGAAATCTGAAATTGCAATTTCTTAAATGCAATCGCAATTTTAGAAATCGCAACATGATTGCGATTCCTAAAATTGCGAAATACATGATGCATCCCAATTTTGATAATTGCATTCGCAAACGGGCGAAAAATGCGATTCGCACCGTTTGCGAATGCAATTATCGTTGATCCATGTGCTGCTTTGCATTACTTTTCTGTTATTTCCAGGGCTAAACAAGTTTGTAAAATTGTTTAGCCCTGGAAAAAGTTGTAAAATTGCATTGCTATATACATAAATAACCATGTTTATTACCAAACATTGAGTGATATATGGTTTCTTCTCCTTTGGATATCGAATTAACCCTTTCCTTCATTGCAATTGTGTGTATCACTATCATTATTATTTATATTAGTCCACAGGAACCATTGTTTCTGTTGATATAATACTTACCCTGGTTCCTTGTGAGTAGGGTCTCCCTTGTCTCTTGTACTCAGCTCTGCTATTCTAGCCAGAGTAGGGAGATAGAGGAGTCAGGAACCAAAGAGCGTGCAAGTTGATGTCTAAGAGGAGCAGGTATGTTTTGTCTTTGTATGAGTGTGTTTTGGGTGCTGGGGAGTGTATATGTACGTCTGTGTGACTGTCTTTTTATGTGTGAGCTCATGTTTAAATATATGTGTGTGCATTCAATTTGAAAGCCTCTGAGGTGGAAGGTATTCAGCACATTCAGCATAATATATGAATTTGTGTGTACCACTGTAAAAGTTCACAAGCCTCCACTGAGTATTGCAACATCGCCTTTGAGTATGGTGTTTTGTAGGATGGTGGATTTTTATGTTTTTAATGCAGGGCTTAATTTGTGAAATAATAAGTTCCAGGATCCTCGTCGGTAGGCTATTGTAGCTTGCACCCCCCACTGACAGATTAGCCCCTATTTCAAAACATTGAATCAGCACCATTGCCCAACATGGGTAGGAAGGGTGCATGTGCTTTCACACTGCAAGGACAGGCCGGGCATATGGTTTGCCAGGCACAAGCACCTCTGCTGCAAGTGGGTGCTCACCAGCCTACCCAGTCCAGCTGGACATGGGTGGACGCCCTTACGGGTGTGATTTCACACTCTCACCAAGGGACGATGGCTCAGGCACCTTGCCACTAACACCAGGGATGCAAGCGCACAGACACAGGCCTGCACCGGCTGGCCTGATCTGGGTGTTAGAACACCAGGGATGCAGGAATGCACTGACCGGCCCATATTGGCAGACCAGGCACCTATTCACAATGCCATAGGTGCGAGGAGACATCCTGTAGCATGCCACAGCATGTTGGACATGTATTCAAAACAGCACAGGGTTTGTGCGCACACCCGTCTGCATTGACAGACCAGCCTATGTTTCGGAAAATCGTGTCAGCGCCTCTTCCAAATCAATGCACACACTTCCCCATGGCCTTCACAGTGGGGATGTGTCCAGGGCCCTGAGGCCATACAAGCGATTCAGCAAAACCACCGGAGTACTCCATGGGTAGAGCTGAACTACAAGGTAGGCAAAGCCCCATTTGGGGGGTTCCTCACTACCTGGGCAGGGAACATCCATATGTACCCATCCGGTGTTCAGCTTACTAACCACCTTGTGCCTGTCAGGGCTTCCCAAGGGGGGTGCCCTCATGGTATGGGATGACTCACTCAGGATTGGCTGAGGCGTAAGTGAAGCCAACCTAGGCAGGGGCGCATTGGTGCCCCACAGGCTTGCAATGGCAGACCCGATACAGGGCTGACAGGCTATCCTGTGGGTGGAACACTCAGTGCTACGTCCCACTACAAGCCAGTGCCGTACCCGCCCGAGGTATGTGGTGTACCTGTTTACAGGACACACAGAGGAATGGCACCTAAACCCATCGCATAAGCACCCCCTGCCTAATGCGGGCAAGGTGGGCGTGCACATCTTCCCTCTGCAGTACAGTGGGATAGTACCCGGATTCCTAAGGTCATGCAGTGAGAATCAGTAAAGACTAGGAGGAAAAAGCTACATCTTTTGGGGTAAATATCCCCTAAGAAAACCTTGTCCAAAACATTGCGATTGCATACTACTATGCACTACACTGGAAGAATTACTGTGCACCTAGTCCCTTCTGCAGGACTGCAGTGTATGACAGCATGGGTGAAGTGGTGCCCTACACTTAAACCCGCCTGGAGAGAAGGTTCAGACATGGGTGGAGTCTTTTGGGTCTGTACTGTGGTCTGACCGACTATTAAACAGTTCAGAGAATCGTGTAATTGCGCAAGACCAGTACTATGTGGTAAGCGCAGGCCATAAATCCTGATATAACATAATATTATCCTCTTCCCCTGGGTATGGTGCACATGATAAATAATTCCCATTTATTAAACAAATCATAATTATCAATTTTATTAAGCCCATTGATCAAATTGGTGCATTTGATGATTCATATCTTTTTTTACCACTCCCTCATCATGTATGTATTTATCTTTGATTTTTATGTAATATCAGGGGTTACAGGGAACCAATTATTGAATTACAGAATATTGAATTATCGCAATTCTCCATAAAGGACATGGGGGCATATTACCAAGGGAAAAATTCCCGCTAAAGCGGCGATAATTTAATTGCCCTATTACCTAGCTGTCGCTAACACCAGTTAGCGACAGCTAGTAGGAGATAGCGATCATCTTGGGGCCCACTTTGCATTTCAGCGATATATATCGCTAATGACATGCAAAGTGTGCGTGCCAAGATGTTATCGCTATCTCCTATTACCTACAAAGGCGTACTTTTGGAAATATTCGCGCTAAGCGCAAATATCTCCAAAAGCTAACGCCTGCCAGAGCAGTTCTTAGCCATGTTATCCAATGGTAGGTGGATAACATGGCTAAGAGCATTAGCTCGGTAGTGCATGAATATCGCTGACTTTTCAGCGATATTCATGCATTACGGCCGATTTTTATCGCTTTTGAGAGAAACCTTGATAATAGCAAGATTTATCTGCGATAAAAATCGGCGGAGCTCAGCGATAATAATATTGCCGCTAACCGTGTTAAGCGATAAATATCGCTTAATCTTAGTAATATGCCCCTCAGTGTTTCTGCCTCGTTGGAAGCTGGTGGTGTGTAATACATTACTTGTCGCTCTTTTTGGAGAAGAGTAATTAGAATTGTTCAGTCTTGAACGTATGTTTGCGTATCTATAAATTATATTTTCCCTTCCACAATGTCATAGGTGTGTCCCACATTTTGTTCATCATTAACGCTTAATGGACCTTAAGGAGAAAGAAGATTGTCAGCATCATTGGATACTGTACTATTAGGAATCTAACTTCACCATCATCAATGACTTCTTGGGCCCTCCAGTGTATCATTCTTTCTTGCTACCACACTGTTACGTCTTCTATGGAATATTTTTGTTAATTTATCAACATTTGATACATCCTTTATTTATCTCATTACCTCTCCTGCATAGAGACTCTATTGTTTATGTGTACTATGTTTCTACTTTTATCAATGGTTTGATATAGAGGGAAACATCCTTTACAACGCAACTTTTACCACGCAGTGCCTTTATGACGCAACTTTTACAACGCAAACCATTACAACGCATTGCGCTGGGGGGCCCTCTAGGATAGGGAATACGTTTAATTTACTATCCAACACCTTCCCTAGTGTCCACGGGGACTGGAGTTGGAATAGTAAATTAAACTATTCACTATCCAGCACCCCAAAGCGCTATGCGTTGTAAAGGTTTGTGTTGTAAAAACCGCGTTTTAAAGGCATGCGTGGTAAAAGCATGCGTTGTAATGTCATACATCTGATATAGATTGTTCTATTTAGTAGTATGTACTTTGAGTAAGGCTTGTCTTTCATGCTGTGTCATGTTCTCCTCTTTTCATTGTTTCCTATGTTTTGCATCTTCCCAGTATCCTTCACCAGTTCTTCATGATAGATGTCAAGTCTGTTACTTGCAAGCCAAATAGGAAAAAACCTTGATTTTACCATGCGGTCAATTGATGCATCTCTGTTTTCTCTGATTTCCACTTCCACACTAACCTGTTTATCCTGTGTTTCATTGTCATCATCTAGCCATTCTACATCAACATACTTCTCCACTTTGGCATGTCCTCTTCTAAAAATGATATTCCTCTGTCTCTTTCATTTTTCTTCCCTTTCGATCATCAAGTGAAAGTTGGCCTATTTTATTTTTCTAATGTCTTCATATATATCAGCTATTGTTTCTGCAATATAATTATGCATTTACGGACAAAAGATGAGATTCTTTTCAACACTTTAAACTCATGGGATGAGAACCTTGTCTGAAATAATAATGAATATTAGTTGCTTTTTCTCTTGTTCTACTTGATCTCCATTTTTGTGGTTAGATGCCTTTCTTTTCTCTTTTTCTTCTATTGGTTTTTCACTTATTTTTCCTCTTCATTCTCTTCCTCTTCATGTCCTTAGATTTTGATCCATATGAGGAAGACAAACTTCACATAAACAAGACTGTTTGCATATCCCTTTTCTTGATAACTGTATGCCTGCTATGCTAAAAATATGATGCTATGAAAAGGAAAATTCTTTTACCCTTGCATATTCATTAACATAATGGCAACTCAGCTCACCGTTAAAAAAAGCTGACTACATCAGGTGCAATTCTGACCTTTGTCTTATAGCTGTCAACATGTCTTGATACTTATTTCACATCTGCATTTTTATACAATGTTCAAAATGTAAATTTTCTCATAGTAGATGTGTACTGTTATCAGGTATCCAAATCGTACTCTGGGTCCACTTAGCGGTGTGGTCTTGCAGCAACGTAACTATGTTTGTCTACCCTCAGTTACAGCCATGTGATGATGGTATTATCTATAAAGCAGTTCATCTTCACCAACTGTCTTATTTTATGGATATCATAGCTTTTCTGAATGGCTCATGAGACCCCAGGGGTAGATCTTAAATTCACCTTTACCCATCCTTACCCATGAAATTCTGTAATATGTGAAGTATGAAACTCCAATTTGGAGTACCCATTATAAGCCAGGCAAAAGATGTCCCTCCTTTTTGTATTTCTGGTAATAAGTATATGTTATCTATCTTGGCGGTCTCTGCTTTTCCCTATTTAGGAACTGCCTTATTCCTTGCTTTTCCAGTTCACATAGCTAAGATTGCCTTCATGCCTGGTGTCTCACAGCTGATGGAGAAACTCAGCTTTACTTGTTTTGTGTTGATCGCTCATTTTACCTCACTCTTACCAATCAGAGGCTGCCTTCTCTGTAAACTGCCTGACTTGGTGCTTGTAACTTCAAAGTAGCATGACAAATGAAGGGACTAGGCGATCCCATGCAGTGATGGGCTAGTATGATCTGATCGACTGTGTATGTTGTCTGTGTTTATCTGCACTACAGGAATGTGCTTAAAACACCCACAGCCAACTATATATCAGCTAGCAGTGCCTAATTCTATATTTATTGCTATTCCTTCTACCCGGACTTTGAGATGATGTATTTCACTATAAACCCTGACATTGGTGAATAGATCTGCCACATTAGAACAGATGTACTCACCTGAATCCTATGAAGTTGGCTTGTTTCTCATGATTGTAGTACCACATGCTTTCATGAAAAGAAATAACTAATATAAAAAATGTCTATGCTCTTTAGCCAAGTCTCAAATACCTTTACTACCAATTCAGCCTCAACAGAGGCAGTATTATAAATATTCCTACAAGTGACTATTCTAAGTTATCCTACAACCCATCTGATATCCTGATTCCCTTGCCTAAAATGTCCAAAATGAGTTGAACTGCACTTAGGGACTTGGTTTTTTTCCCCTACATTTTCCACTACATCCCATTAAGTTTGGAAGTGTTATTGTTTTTTCATTGCCTCCCTGGACACTAGTTTGATCCTGCCCTTAACATCAACACACATGTGCACATGGAGTATAACTGTATGAATGGTGGCTGACCTGGGCCGAGGGTCTGCTGTAGTGTGGCACCCTGAATTGTGAACTCTGGGGGCTGACTGTGGTTCTCCTGTTCTTCTGGAGAGCTCAGGAACATCAAAGATCTCCAGTGAGGGGCTTACACTAGCTACCTGTGTGACACCTGGAGAGCGTTGCCCTCTCAAGTGCTACTGAATCTCAACTGGTAGCGTGGTGTAAGCATGGAACTAATACTTGTGTCTGGAGACCGAGTTGTCTAGTGGGATGACAGCTACCAATATTTTAGCCCAATTAGTATTAATGGACAAAGCAATCTTAACAAAACAACCTTTGTATTTATGCTTTGTCGACTTGAAATCGGCTTTTGATTGTGTGGATAGAGAACGACTGTGGGAAAAGTTACAAAAGCAAGGGCTCCCCCCTACTATTAAAGCTGATTCGACTCCTACATACTTATACTTGGGTCAGAGTGCGGATGGGGGATGGTCGGACACTAACTAACGAAAAAACAACAACAGGAGGTCTAAAGCAAGGGTGCGTATAGGCCCCATTACTTTTTAACAAGTCAAGTCAAGTCAAGTCAAAAAATTTGTATAGCGCACTACATACCCAGAGGGTTTCAAGGCGCTTAGGAAGGGGAGGAGGATTATTTGTCAAATATCCACGTTTTAAGCTGCTTTCTGAACGCTAGGTGGTTCTGGGTGAGGCGAAGGTAAGCGGGGAGTGAGTTCCATGTTTTAGCAGCCAGGTATGAAAAGGATCTGCCTCCCATGGTGGTCTTGTTGATGCGAGGTACAGTGGCGAAGGCTTGGCTGGAAGAGCGTAGTTGTCGGGAGGGGGTGTAGAAGGACAGTCGAGAGTTGAGGCAATCTGGTCCGATGTCGTAGAGTGATTTGTGTGCGTGGGTAAGCAGTCGGAAAGTGATCCTCTTATTGACGGGTAGCCAGTGGAGGTCTTTAAGGTGACCGGAGATGTGTTCGTTGCGTGGGATGTCTAATATGAGCCTGGCTGAGGCGTTTTGGATTCGTTGGAGTTTCTTCTGGAGTTTAGCGGTGGTACCTGCGTAGAGGGTGTTTCCGTAGTCCAATCGGCTCGTGACCAGAGCGTGGGTGACTGTTTTCCTTGTTTCGGAGGGGATCCAGCGAAATGTTTTTCTGAGCATGCGAAGAATGTTGAAGCAGGAAGAGGATACGGCGTTGACTTGTCTGTTCATTGAGAGTGAAGAGTCCAGGATGACGCCCAGGTTCCGTGCGTGGTCTGTCGGAATGGGTGCTTTTCCGAGGGCTTCCGGCCACCAGGAGTCGTCCCAAGCAGAGGGGGATGTGCCTAAGATGAGGACTTCTGTTTTATCTGAGTTCAGTTTCAGACGGCTTTGTTTCATCCATTCAGCGACTTCTTTCATTCCTTCGTGTAGGTTAGTTTTGGCGGTGCTAGGGTCCTTGGTGAGAGAAAGGATCAGTTGAGTGTCGTCCGCGTAAGAGATGATGTTGAGGTTGTGTTGGCGGGCGATGGCCGCGAGGGGGCTCATGTATACGTTGAAGAGGGTGGGGCTGAGTGATGATCCTTGGGGCACGCCGCAGATGACTTCAGAGGCCTCGGACTTGAATGGAGGAAGGCGGACTCTCTGGGTTCTTCCGGTGAGGAATGAGGTGATCCATTCAAGTGCTTTTCCTTGGATTCCGATGTTATTGAGGCGTTGTAGAAGGGTGCTGTGGCAGACTGTGTCGAATGCTGCAGAGAGGTCGAGGAGGATGAGGGCGACTGTGTCTCCATTGTCCAGTAGAGTTCGAATGTCGTCTGTTGCTGCGATGAGGGCGGTTTCAGTGCTGTGTTTAGCTCGGAAGCCAGATTGTGAGGGGTCGAGTGATTTGTTGGCTTCGAGGAAGGCGGCAAGCTGGTTGTTGACGGCTTTCTCGATGACTTTGGCCGGGAATGGGAGAAGCGAGATGGGGCGGTAATTTTTGAGTTCGGTGGGGTCCGCTGTGGGTTTTTTCAGAAGGGCGGTGAGTTCAGCGTGTTTCCAGTCTTCTGGGAAGGTCGCGGATATCAAGGAGCAGTTGATGACGTCTCGGAGGTGCGGTGCTATGATGGAGTCTGCTTTGTTGAAGATGTGGTGAGGGCATGGGTCTGTGGGGGATCCAGAGTGAATGGAATTCATCAGGCGGATGGTTTCCTCGGTGGAGATTGGGTTCCAGGCGTTAAGGGTGTTTACGGGGGGAAGATGGTCAACAGATGGTGGGGTGGGTTGGTTTCCGGGTTGGTTGTCAAAGCTGTTGTGGATGTCTGCGATCTTGTTGTGGAAGAAGGAGGCTAGGGAGTCGCAGAGGGTTTGAGAGGGGGTGATGTCGTTGGAGTTGGCCGATGGGTTGGAAAATTCCTTGACGATGTTGAAAAGTTCCTTGCTGTTGTGGGCGTTGTTGTCAAGTCGATCCTTGAATGCTGTTTTCTTGGCTTTTCGGATCAGTTGGTGGTGAGTGCGGGTGGCGCTTTTGAAGGCGTCCTTGGTGCTGGTGGATGGGTCTTTTTTCCAGGCTTTTTCAAGGGAGCGGCAGAGTTTCTTGGATTTCTTAAGATCATCGTTGAACCATGAGGCCTTCTTGCTGCCAGGTTTGCTTTGACGTTTTTTCAGTGGTGCTAAGGTGTCAGCGGTGTTGGATAGCCATAGGGTGAGGTTGGCTGCGGCTTCGTTGGCGTTAGAAGAGAGGGCTGGGGAGTTTCGAAGGAGCGATGCGGAGATTTGGTCCGTGGTGATTTTCTTCCAGTTTCTTTGCAGGGTAGGTTGGGGGTGGTTGATGGGTTTCGGCTTGTTGTAGGTGAAGTGAACGCAGCTGTGGTCGGTCCATAGGAGGTCCGTAGTGTGGCTGAAGGAGACATGATTGCTGGAAGTGAAGATGGGGTCGAGTGTGTGACCTGCGATGTGGGTTGGGGAAGTGACTAGTTGTTTAAGTCCAAGGTTGGCGAGGTTGTCCACGAGGGTGGCGGTGTTGTGGTCGTTTATCTTTTCAAGATGAAAGTTGAAGTCTCCTAGAAGAATATAGTCTTTGGAGGGGAGCGCGTGTGGAGAGATGAAGTCTGTGATGTCTTCACTGAATTTTGCGCGGGGTCCTGGTGGTCTGTAGAGGAGAGTGCCTCTGAGAGTGGTTTTGGGGTCGATGTGGATCTGGAAGTGAAGGTGTTCGGAGTTGGCGAGGTTGGTGTCAGAGCTGGTTGAGATGCGGATAGATTTCTTATGGACGATAGCGATTCCTCCTCCTGTGTGGCTGGTACGGTCTTTGTGAGTGATCTTATAGTCTTCAGGGATGGCAATGGTGATGTCTGGTGCGGAGGAAGCGTTCATCCATGTTTCCGTTAGGAAGGCGACGTCTGGAGAGAAGGTGTCTAGAAGGTTCCATAGGTCAATGGCGTGTCTGTGGACCGAGCGGGTGTTGAGAAGGATGCATTGTAGGTGGTTGGGGTTGGGAATCTGTGGTGTAGTCGTATCGGAGATGTTGTCGGTGCCGCTGAATTTGCAGGAGTAGCAGGAGAAAGGTCCATGGGTGTGTCCAGGAGCGGTTTGGACGCAGTTGGGGGCGCGACCGGGGTTAAGGGCTAGGAGGGAGGCGGCATCATAGGTAACGCGGGGGGGCTGGGCTGCGCGAGGGGCAGGGGGTCTGGCGCTGGGCGCGGTCCAGGCGCGGACGGGCGTAGACGGGCTTACCTTTGGCGCACCTTCGGCGTGGCCGAAGCGCGTGGACGCTGCGCGTGGGGGCATTGGCCATAAATGGATGGTGGAGGGGGCGGAGCGTGGGAGGGGCAGCAGCTGGGAGGCGGTAGCAGGGAGGAGGGGCGGGCCAGGGGACACACAACAAGATGGAGGGTCACAGGGCACCGGGGGCTAAAGGCTAAATTTATTAAACCAACACAGCGCGAGGCTGAAATAAATAAATGAACACACCGCAAGGCGGAATTAATGAAATAAATGCAGCGCGAGGCTGAAAGAAAATAAATAAACACACCGCAAGGCGGAATTAATGAAATAAATGCAGCGCGAGGCTGAAAGAAAATAAATAAACACACCGCAAGGCGGAATTAATGAAATAAATGCAGCGCGAGGCTGAAAGAAAGTAAATAAACACACCGCAAGGCGGAATTAATTAAATAAATGCAGCGCGAGGCGTAATGAAAGTAAATAAACACACCGCAAGGCTGAAATAATTAAATAAATGCAGCGCGAGGCGGAATGAAAGTAAATAAACACACCGCAAGGCTGAAATAATTAAATAAATGCAGTTACAGTTCTGTAGTCTCGGCCAGATCGTCAACAGGAGCTGGGATCAGGGAGCATGGGGGGAGCGACCGTGCTGGAGGAGGTCCAGGTGATCAACCTGCTCTTAGAAGACTTAACAGATGCACAGAATGATATAAACTCTCATCCACCTAAACTTGCTGACAAACATGTATCAAATTTACTGCATGCGGATGATGTTATACTTTTAAGTCATACAAAAGTGAGATTACAACGGTTGATTGCACGAATATTTGAATATTCGAAAGAAAATAGGATAGTAATAAATGAAACAAAGACTAAAGTTATGGTGATTACAAAAACTCAAGACTGAAACACAAATCTTAATGGTTTCTTGAAAGGCTGCAATTAGAACAAGTAGAAACTTACAGATATTTGGGTGTGTTATTTAACGATAATGGAAAATTTCTCCCTCAAAAACTTGATATTTACAGGAAAGAAAATGCTTTGACAGCCGCATTTGGGACTATCCAAAAATCAATCAGAGACTTAACTTATCGCCCCTTCCTAAAGGTGATATCATCTAAATTTCTGCCTTCTCTAACATACGGTAGAGAGGCTTTAAACGGAAAAGACACAGTTATCATCAACAATGCTGTCTCAAATACTTTTAAAACCCTTTTTCTCCTGCCTAATAATGCATCACAAACTCAAGTTAGGCTGGAATTTGGACTAAATATTCAGCTGTGTGCAAGAAAAGGACACGCAATCAAAGTATGGAACAGAATAAAAAACGACCAAGGCAATCTAACATCCCATTTAGTATGGAAAGAAATCAGTGAAAATAGGAAATCCTCGGCCTGGAAATATCTAGATGCGACACTGGAAGAATTTGAGGTCAGGTCGATTTGGGATACTACCATAACTCAGGAATCATTTAAAAAAACTATTAATAAAATAACAGATTACTTATCGTTGATAAGAGACAAACACATATTTGTAAAAAGAAAACATGCATGGCCCATAATAAATGGTTTCTCAAAAAGGTACAGCAATACTTGGATACACCATGGTCGCTGAAAAATAAACAAATTTTTACTAAAGCACGATTTGGTGTATTACCGGGATTATGCCGTTTACCGCCTTGGAAAAAACTAGAAAAGGACACATTATGAGAGCTGTGTAAATCTGGGGGGGGGGAATATTATGCATCTATTGTGTCTCTGTCCGGAATTGAAAAACGAAAAAGTGACTATATTAAAGAGACTATTTAATGACGGAGGAGTAAGAACATGTAGATAGGCATTGATACTATGTTTTTCTTCAGACGATATACTCATGAACTTAGTAAGCTGGCCGAGAAACATGTCAACGCACACCTGTCCAATTACATCGAGGCAGCGGGCGGCCTAGACCATTCCCAATCCGGTTTTAGGCCAAACCATAGCACAGAGTCAGCCCTCCTGTCAGTGACCGATAACATCAGGATGGCACTTGATGGGGGGAGCTCAGTGATTCTGGTGCTATTGGATTTGTCCGCTGCTTTCGACACGGTGTCGCATAAAATTCTTCTCGGCCGCTTGAGGGAGGTGGGAGTAAAAGGGACCGCCCTGGTGTGGCTCGAAAGCTTTCTCACGGATAGGCAACAAGGTGTCACATTAGGCTCCCACAAATCTATCTGTAGGAAGCTCACCAAGGGAGTGCCACAGGGCTCATGTCTAAGCCCCACGTTATTCAACGTGTATGTGGCCCCCTTGGCGGACATCATAAGATCTTATGCGTTCTCCCCAATTTCCTACGCTGATGACACCCAGTTGTTGTTTCCCTTCCAAACCATCACACCTGCAGTCATGCAAACTTTTCAAAATGGTATGAGAGCTGTGGCAGGCTGGATGGCCCAGAACTTCCTCCAATGCAATGTGACCAAAACCGAAGTCATGTTGTTTGGAGGGGCCTCCCTGCTTTGGTCCCCTGACTGGTGGCCACCTGAGCTAGGACCTGTCCCCGTGCCAAAACAGACCATCAAAAATTTGGGAGTGCGCCTTGACCAAGCACTGATACTAAAAGATCATGTCAATCAAGTCACGGGAACTTGTTTCCGAGTAATCGGACTTCTACGACGCATTTTCCCCTTCCTGCCTGACATCCATAGGAAGATGCTGGTACAAGCACTAGTCATCGGAAGGATAGATTACTGTAATGGACTACTCATCTCTGCCAATCAAGAACAACTGTGCAGATTGCAGGTGGTGCAGAATACTGCAGCAAGACTCATCTTGAATGCCCTCCCCCGAACCCCCTCACGCCCACTCCTCTCTCATCTTCACTGGCTCCCGGTGAGACAACGCGTCAACTTTAAATTATGCTGTATAATGCATAAGTGTATTTATGGGTCTGGCCCCAAATACCTAAAAGACATATTTGTCCCTTACTCTCCTGGACGCTCCTTGCGCTCCAGCAACACCATGTTGATGCAGGTGCCCAGAGTGACAAGAGCAAGACAGGGAGGACGGGCCCCCTCACTCAAAGGCCCCATGCTATGGAACTCTCTGCCTCCACAGCTGAGACAAATCCCCAATCTCCTTTCTTTCAGAAAGATATTAAAAACATTCCTTTTTACCCAAAACTAATGCCCTTCAGCTTTCCTACTCTGTCATGCCCTATTATGTTTCTTAACCCCTTCAGAAGCTACGCGCGGAGATACCCCTTCGGGGCTGATTCAGGCGCGATACAAGACTATAAATAAATAAATAAATAAAAACTCTGCATTTGTAAAAATTTTAATGAAAATATGGAAAAAAGTAGATGAGTATAAATCAGAAAACTAATAACTATCATATTTTGCAATCCTTAATGTAATGAATTTTATCATATGTATTTCAGTCAAAAGATGTATAGAATTGTATATATTTGTTGTTTTATAATTGTATTTAATGGATTATTATATGAATTTGTATTATTGTAAGATTTTAATTAATCAAACAATAAAGGATACTAGTGTGGAGTCACAGAAATCTTGCCCACATCTAAAGAAGTGGTTCCTGTACTGCGGAGACCCTGACACTCATAGGTGTCTAGTAGGTGGTGAATGGATTCACAGGTTGCTGGACCCTACGTGGTCCATTCAGTTGATTGTGCTGCATCTCACTCATGCAACACGCCGACTGGATGCTAATTGTATATGGTGTCCATTTCACAGGGTGTGGCCCTCGGAGGTGGAAGTGTACCCGTAGTAGTGCCTCATTCTACCCCATGTGGCTCTGCTGAATTTGCACCTGTGTGTGCGACCTGACTGGTCTGTTGCAACCTGTATCATTGTGTACCTGACGTTTTGCTTAATTTCCAGGGAGTTACACAATTGCAGCTCTTCACTGTGTATGTGGCCAGTATTGCCTGGTACAACCCATCTCAATGTTCACCAGTCATTGTGCCACATTTCCAGGGAGGTGAGGAATGTGCAACTCATTGTCTTTTTGAAATCTGAAGTGCCTGGTGCTACTCATACCAATGTATACCAGATCCTGTGCCTGGATTTCCCGTGCATGACCCCTAATCATCGTATACCGATTGGGGCGCATCCTCCTATCGAGAAGCTCCCCTGTGTTACTCCCCATTTGTCAGTTGCTCCCTTTTGACACTCATCATTGCGGACCAATTGCCCTTTACACACCTGGCCCCTAGAGAAGACATCTTGGCACCAGGTAGTAGTGAGAGAGAGATTGGCTGGGTTGAAGGGACGCTTCTGAGACAGTTCGGAATGGGCCAAGAGCCTGCATGACTCCATTGTGCTTTGAGACCAGTGGGTGAATTTCCTGATTGGCTACTAAACTTCCCTTGTTTATGTGTACCTAGTAATTAGAACTGCTACTCATTCCCTGAGGACCCAGACTAGGTGTGACTTCGGTGCGGGCGGTTCACTGTCACAGAGGTAGGGTACGTTATCTTCCATCCGGGGGCATAGGACAATTGTGTTGAACTAGAGGGGGAGGGAGGCTTGGACCATGGAGTCTGCAGAGTGCGAACCATTGACCTGCTGGGCACCAGTGACACCGCATTAGGGTGCTGAGTGCGTATGTGAGTAAGACCATTCTGTATGGACTGACTGATACCTGGCGCACCAAGTAGCAGTGCGAAGTGAGAGTGTGGGAGGGATTGGGTGCAGGCCACCTGTGATTCACAACACTGGCCGGCGGTGCCGGTTCACATGTTGAATGTATGTCAAAAGCACTAAACATTTGTCATTGGGTTGACCCACGTGGCTCCGGCCCACTGTGCAGTTAAAACGCGTTCTACTTTTATGTATGTACATATTGTTGATATCGTGCACGGCATAAGGGTGCTCTCTCTCTCAATTGGGTGTGGCGTTAGATTAGGAATTGTCCACAGTGTGCATACTATTGATATCCTAACAATGCAAGTGGGATAGTACTGCTAGCAATATTAAGAAATGTGTTTATGCCCAAAAAGTATATGATTCATGTTATAATGATTGAATATGTGTGTTGAATATAAATGTTTTTACATACATCATGTGTCAAGACTTTTTTGTAACGCCCAGTGTATTTATGGCGAGTGACTGCTGTGCCTTTGCTTTATACATTGCCTATGATATAAGCCTGTCTCTTCAGTGTCAAGCTACCCAAGGGTGAGCGCAGGTTATACCATGAGTGTTATCACCTGCCATTGATGGGAGCAGTAGATTCAGCCTGGCTGGGAGTATCCCTTTAGCCAACCAGACACTGCTTGTTCCAAAACTATGCTTTGGCAGAGGGTTTTCAACAATGGAGTGGTGTGATAATTCCATCTTGATTTTGGGCATTCTTAGCCTCCATTATACTCTACACCACCTGCAGTGTGTGGAAGGAGAAATCCAATGATGCACTACTGCCTAAGCGAGGGTCTGGGGTTGAGCATGGGTACCCAATGAATGCAGATTGTATATACATTTTGAGGCAGTTGGCTGAGGAAACTATGTGTGATATGCCTTGCTCCATTGTAGCCATCCTTGTCCCCCTGTATTTCCGAAGAATTATGAATCACAAATCCCAATCAAACTAGTATTTGGAGAAAGTGCCTGTTTGATGCCAACTACCAGTAGATCTGTTTGAAACAACTGCAAACATGTATGAAACAAATTTTTTAAAACATTACTATTATCATGTGAAATGCAAACATTGTCCTGGAATCAGGGTGTCAATATGGTTTCTGGATTTAACAATTGGCAAAGTCAATAGGTCAGGCCTTGACTAGCTGATTTGATGGTTATATTTTTTATTTCCAATTGCAAGCATACGGAACGAATCGAAAGAAATGTAATGACATTGGCTTAAATATAACCACCATTTTGGTGAAATAAACATTTCAAATAAAAAATATTAACTGTATGTAATTTTAAGAGAACGGTACGGTTGCTTCCTGTCATGTAGTTGTAATTTAGACTAGAGATAGAAGCCCGTTTTGGTTTTAATGGCTGTCAGAGGAAAATCTGATTCTCAATAGTGCAAAGGTAATGGTAATGTAATAGGAATACATATCTTAAACATACAAGCATGACAAAGACCATCACTCATAGTGCAGAAGAGCCAATGTTTGACGTGGGCTGACCCATTGCCTCATGTATGCTGTGCTGAGCAGAAGCAAGGTGTGAATGACATTAGGAAAGACGATTGACATGGGCTGAGTCAAAGTCCCTGTTTGTATGTGAATATTCAAGTACTATATATATATATATAAATATATATATATATATATATATATATATATATTCACTGAAAAAAACATAGGTTTCACACATGTTATAGTTAGCTGGACATTTCACTCATACAAAACCATTGAAATTCCCCCGTTATAATTAGTTCAGCTAACTATAACTCGCGCGCCAGCAATCCACTGCTGATGATGTCACATATTACATCATTCATGACATGGTCAGTGACATCACTGATGACATCACCGAAATATATGGGATAGTGATTAAACTTTGTGAATACCTGTATCTATCTATCTCTTGTTGTGTAAACTACTACATAAGTTGGTTACTAGCTATGTGAAAGTCTACATTAGTTATTAATTAGTTAAGTGAGTATTTGTATGGGATAGTGAATGAATGTGTGTGTGGTTGGGTGGGACCTGTGTGACTGTCGAAAGATGTGTAAATAGTTGATTTAGTAGGTATATGAGGTTAAGACTTTATGTGGAAACAGTTGTTTGGGTGAGTGAATCTTTTTATGGGTGTGGTGATGAGTAAATATATTTCTCAATGATATATGTCCAACAAACTAAAAATATAAAAGGCAGTATATGTGACAATTGTTGCATATAAATAAGTATACATAAGACTCAGTGATTGTATGAGTGAGATATGGATAACTGTATACTTGTATTAGTGATTTTATAACACACTACGTATGAATAAATAAAGTGGTGTTTGTGTAAGTGTGTAGCTTAGTAAATATAAGTATGATCAATTGTTTGCATAAGTGAGTGGGATGTCTGCATAAGTGAATAGGATATGTGCTGGTGTGTAATGTTGATGTAGGTGTTTAAGTATATTTAACAGTGTTCTACTGATCTTTGTTAGCATGTACGAGTGAATCTATAGGTAAGTGTTTAGATGTGTGTGTAGATCTAGGAATCACCTAGTGGGTTTTTAGAAACTAGTACTGGTGTGTCAATGGTTTCAAATATGGTACTTCATATTCTATAATAAGTGTTGAAAGGTTATGCTACTGTATGATGAGGTGTATCAGTTTATCACATGGAGGATGTCATCAGTGATGTCATTTGAGATGTCATCAGTGATGTCATCAGTGATGTCACTGACCATGTCATGAATGATGTAATATGTGACATCATCAGCAGTGGATTGCGGGCGCGTGAGTTATAGTTAGCTGAACTAACTATAACGGGGGAATTTCAATGGTTTTGTATGAGTGAAATGTCCAGCTAACTATAACATGTGTGAATTTCTAAGGTTTTTAAAATGCTAATTCCTAAATATAACGTGTGTGAAACCTAGGGTTTTTTCGGTGAATTTGCAAGGTTTTTTAAATGCTAATTCCTAACTATATTGTGTGTGAAACCTATGGTTTTTTCAGTGAATTTCAAAGGTTTTGTGAATGATAATTATTAAATGTATTAATTATTGTATTTCTTTCTTTTTATACTAATTTCTTACATTTTATTATAAATATTTATATTTATTTTATTTTTATAATTATATTTCACATTCTTAATGTAAAATAATAACAAAATTAAATTAAATTTTTTTCATTGATTACATTTTTAAATAGTATTTTAAAATAAAATTCTATATAATTCCTTTTTTATTGGGTTTTTTTGTAATCGTACTGTACGCATACTGTGATCGCACCTTACTTTGTACAGCAAATCGTACTCTGCGCGTTCCCGGGAATACATTACGAATGCGCTTTGACGTTACGCGTCGCAACAACGCTTCCGTGTGACGTCATGTACGGTGCCCCGTACACCTACGGCACGAAAGTTTCTAATAGTTAAAAACATATATTTATGTATTTAATGTACATACTAAGGGAAGACATTAGCTGGGATAATCATGAAAATACTTTTTTTAACTTTAAATATCGTATTTAACTTTTGAAAGCAATTACTAAAATTGCAATGGTACGTCGTACGTACTCGCAGCGTAAACGCATCGCAAATGCACCGTAAGCGTACGCAAAGTCATGTGACCATTAAGGGAAAGTTTTGATTTGTTCTTAATAATTCCTATTTCAACTGTTGAAAGACCCTTCCCATTATAATCGTTCTACTTGGACTTTCTCAGGAGAAACATCTATTCTGTGGAGCTGTAGTCCTTTAGAACCAAATTATACAATGGCTGCTCTTTTTGAGACTTCATCAGAACATTCCTCTGAGGAAGAATTTGTTGCTGAGCATCCTCAGAAAAAGAGAAAAAAAGCTTTCATTTGGAAGTTTTTTACATATCCTGACGGACAGGAAAAAGTCAATGCACCGAAAATAACTTGCAAGATCTGTGAGGTTACTCTTTCTAGGGGTGATCCCACTAAAAAGTACTCTTTCGGTACAGCCAGCATGGTTCGCCATGTCAAATATTTGCATCCAAATAACTATGCAAGGATGGCAACACAAAGGTTGCAGGAGAATCCTCAACCTGCAGTTCCTAGTACCTCAACTGCACCACCACCTCCTCCGAGCAGTCCGCATCCTATTATTGTGCCACAGTTTGCGGATCTGAAATGTCTTTGTAAATATTGCAATGAATTACTTTGTTACGGTCTATTGATCTCATTGTGAAGAGGAAAGAAGAGCACCGTTGTCCAAAACATTAATTTTATTTTTTACTATTTTGTTCCTGTTCCACAGTTTTTTTGTTTCCAGTTCCATTTTTTTTTTTTTGTAAAAACTTGTTGAAAAAAGACAAAAAAAATAGAAAACTAAAAAGACAAAAAAAACTGTTCTTTTCAGAACTACCTTCAATCAATCATGCCATTTGTATACTCACCCGGGAGGGTCTCAAGGCGCTTGGTGGGAGGGGTATGCTACTGCTCGAACAGCCAGGTCTTGAGCTGTTTCCTGAAGGCGAGATGGTCCTGGGTCAGCCGAAGGTGGATGGGGAGGGAGTTCCAAGTCTTGGCAGCCAGGTAAGAGAAGGATCTTCCTCCGGCGGTGGCTCTTCGGATGCGTGGTACGGCTGCGAGGGCGAGGCTGGTGGACCGTAGCTGGCGGGTGGGCGTGTAGAAGGTCAGGCGGTTGTTGAGGTACTTAGGGGCCCAGGTCGTGGAGAGACTTGTGTGCGTGGGTGAGGAGCCGGAACGTGATCCTCTTGTCGACGGGGAGCCAGTGCAGGTTCCTCAGGTGGCTGGAGATGTGGCTGCTTCGGGGGACATCCAGGATGAGTCGGGCGGAGGCGTTCTGGATGCGCTGGAGTCTTTTCTGTAGCTTGGCTGTGGTTCCGGCGTAGAGGGCGTTTCCGTAGTCCAGTCGGCTGGTGACGAGTGCCTGGGTGACAGTCTTCCTGGTCTCGTTCGGGATCCAGCGGAAGATCTTGCGAAGCATACGCAGGGTGTTGAAGCACGATGAGGAGACGGCGTTGACTTGTCTGGTCATCGAGAGGAAGGGGTCCAGGATGAAGCCCAGGTTGCGTGCGTGGGCGGTTGGCTTGGGTGCGGTGCCCAGGGCTGGGGGCCACCAGGAGTCGTCCCAGGCGGAGGGCGAAGATCCCAGGATGAGGACTTCCGTCTTGTCCGAGTTCAGTTTCAGGCGGCTGTCCTTCATCCACTCGGCGACGTCTTTCATCCCTTCGTGTAGGCAGGTTCTGGCGGTGTCGGGGTCTCTGGTGAGGGAGAGGATCAGCTGGGTGTCGTCGGCGTAAGAGATGATGTTGAGGTTGTGCTGGCGTGCGATGGCTGCGAGAGGTTTCATGTAGATGTTGAAGAGGATGGGGCTGAGTGAAGATCCTTGCGGGACGCCACAGATGACTTCGGTGGCCTCGGAGCGAAACGGGGGGAGGCGGACTCTGTGTGTTCTTCCGGCGAGGAACGAGATGATCCACTCCAGTGCCTTCTCTTGGATACCGATGTTGCTGAGGCGCTGGACTAGGGTGCGGTGGCAGACCGTATCGAACGCAGCGGAGAGGTCCAGGAGGATGAGGGCCACTGTTTCCCCCTTGTCGAGCAGGGTCCGGATGTCGTCGGTGGCTGCGATGAGGGCGGTCTCGGTACTGTGGTTGGCTCTGAAGCCGGACTGCGAGGGGTCGAGGGATCCGTTCGTCTCGAGGAAGGCGGTCAGCTGTCTGTTGACGATATTCTCGATGACTTTAGCAGGAAAAGGGAGGAGCGAGATGGGGCGGAAATTTTTGAGATCGGTGGGGTCCGCTGTAGGTTTCTTCAGGAGGGCGCTGATCTCGGCGTGCTTCCAGCTCTCCGGGAAGGTGGCGGTGTTGAAGGAGGCGTTGATGATGTTCCGGAGTTGGGGTGCGATGGTGGAGTCGGCCTTGTTGAAGACGAGGTGTGGGCAGGGGTCGGTCGGTGATCCGGAGTGGATGGTGTTCATCGTGCGGGCCGTGTCTTCGGTGGTCACCGTGGTCCAGGTGCGAAGGGTGGCAGTGGGGGGCGTTGGTTCGACGGTTGGGTGCGTGGGTGGGGAGCCGAAGCTGTTGTGGATGTCGGCGATCTTGCGGTGGAAGAACGAGGCGAGGGAGTCGCAGAGGTCTTGTGACGGAGTGATGTCGTTGGTGCCGGTGCTGGGGTTGGAGAACTCCTTGACGATAGTGAAGAGCTCTTTGCTGTCGTGGGCGTTGTTGTCCAGTCGTTCCTTCAGGGATTTCTTCTTGGTGGTGCGGATGAGCTGGTGGTGCTTGCGGGTAGTGTGTTTGAGGGCGGTCATGTTGTTGGTGGTCCGGTCGAGGAGCCAGGCTTTCTCGAGGGTGCAGCAGGTCTTCATGGAGTCCTTGAGGTCGTCGGTGAAACTTCACTTTCTTCACTGGTCAAAGAAAGAACTAGGGGGCATATTACCAAGGGTGGCGATAGGCAATTATCGCCGGTTTAGCGGCCGAAGTGGCGATAATTCTATTGCTCTATTAGCAAGCTGTCACTAACTGATGTTAGCGACAGCTTTTAGGCGATAGCGAGTGGTTTTGGGCCCGCTTTGCATGTCAGCGACATGCAAAGTGGGCGTAACCCAACCAGTCGCTAACGTCACTGTCGCCTATTAGCAAGGCAGGCGTAGCGATGGAAATATTCCCGCTATCGCCAAAAACCAACACCTGCTCAGACCAGTTCTTATTCATGTTATCCAATGGGAGGTGGATAACATGGCTAAGAGCATTTCATCGCTATCGCTGGATATTTTAGCACAATGGGGAAAACCGTTGCTAATAGCATGTTTTCTCCGCTAACATATCCAGCAATAGGCAGCGATAAAAAAATCGTCGCTAAGCATATTTAGCGATAATTTTAGCTAGTTGTTGGTAATATGCCCCTATTTTTCTATGTTAGTGTGTAAAAGTTTGTCAAAATGAATGTGTAGTTCATAAATGAATTAATGAATACATTAGTACTGTTTGGTGAATGTGAAAGTGCCAAGTGAGAGTGAAAGTGACAGTGTCTGGCTGAATGTATAGCAGCTACACTTTTAGAGCAGTACATACATAAGCACATACTGTTGAATAACTGACTACAACATTGAAACAGTATTGTGAGAGTGTTTGGTGAAAGTCTAATGATACAGACTGGGGAATAGAAGCTATAAAAGACAAGTTTGCCAGTGCATAAAAACATACATATGTAGTCTATAAGGGTTTGAAGCAGATCTATACCCTAAGGCCCACTTTCCACCATGAGTACTTAGGTAGTAGCTGAATGATTACAATTCTGGAAGCAGAGTGTCTCAAAACATTATTATTATATAATAATAAATTTATTCGTGTTACATTTCATAATTTAATACAGCTTCTAAAATAATTTCATCAGGTATTTCATTTTCCTGGTTATCAATTTCAAAACTCATCTGATGAATCTCAATCTCATCTAATGCTTCCACAAAAGCATCATTCAAGGTTTCATCAAGAAAATCACAGCTGATATCTCCAGAATTCATTTCTTCCACTTCATTAACGTTGCTCGTAAAAGATATGTTCATCTCTTCTACGACAGTGTTAGTATTTTCAAAATCGTGTTCCATATTGTTTTCTTGATTTTCCATTGTAAATTTGTTATGCTGAGGTCCTTCTACAAAAACATAAACACTTTATTTTATCATTTTTCCTAATACAGAACACAAAACTAGCTTTAACAACTAATTTGCCCTCTAAAAAATATTACATAAATACCATTCTCAACTACTTTATAACATTATATAATTATAATTATTTATATGAACATTCAGTTTTAAAATTTCATAAACGATCAAACCAGTCACTCCTTATCACTATTGGAAAAATCCAAGCTGTTATTATAAAATGCAGTACTAAAAAAAGTACAATACGTCTATTCACCTTTCCTGGTCCAAACTAGTAGATGTGTTGTAGTAAAATACAAACAATACTGAAACACTAAGTATATTTATATTTAAAAATGTTCAAATGTATATAAAAGATACAAACCACGGGGCCGATTATGATGGCGGACGGACTCAGGCACCATAGAGCAGGAGGGAACCTCCGCATTGCCTGCGGAGTTCCCTCCTGTGCAATTAGGATGTGACCGCCACCCTGGCGGTCGGATCCTCTATTTTTACCATTGCGGCGGGTGCGGCTTCAAGCTCCATCCGCCGCAATGGTAGAAATGCATACATTGCATTTGTATGCAGAAAGCGGCAGGCACCGCATACAAATGCAGGGGGGTACCATAGGTACCCCCCATGTGCACCTCCCACCCCCCCTTCATTTAGGGGGCCCGCAACGGGCCCCCGCAGTGAAGTTACACATGCTTTTCCACGGCGGAAAACTTGCCGCGGAAAAGCATTTTTTAAGGCCATTCCTAATATGGCGGACGGTGTCTGAGAGACACCGCCACCATGGGGCCTATTATGATTGCTCTTTTTCCGCATCCTCCGGGCCGGCGGAAGCCACCGCCGGCCCGGAGGATGCGGAAAAACCGCAGCGGACCCACCAATGACCCACCGCCACATTAGGATGGCTGGTGGGTCCTGGTTTCCGTCCACAGCTTTTCCGCCGCGGTTGGCTTAAAACCGCAGCGGAAAAGCTCTAATATGGTGGCGGTGTCTCTCAGACACCGTCTGCCATATTAGGAAGGGCTTTCAAAAATACTTTTCCGCGGCGGGTTTTCCGCCGTGGAAAAGCATGTGTAACTTGGAGAAGTGTGGCTCACTGGTTAGAGGAGGCAGACCTGGAAGCAGAGGTCAGCCCGGGACCAGGGTTCAATTCCCGGCTCGGCGGGGTCTTGAGTCCTAAAATGTCCATGGACTCGACAATTCTCGCTCCGGTGCCTACTCGATTCATGGGTTCACACTCTGCGACTCTGGGCAATAGCTTGCTTAATCTCCACAACGGCCCCTCGCGGCGGGATGCCTGGCTTTCACCTTGCAGATACCCTGCCGGGGTTATCTCACAGGGGAATACCAGGACGGGTTCCCTAAGCAAGCGCTTAGAGACCGCTTGGTGATTTGCGCTATATAAATTCGTGTACAAACTTCACTGCGGGGGCCCGTTGCGGGCCCTCTAGGTGAAGGGTGGGGTGGGGGTGCACATGGGGGGTACCTATGGTACCCCCCTGCATTTGTATGCAGAAATCGGCAGGCACCACACGGTGCCTGCCACTTTCTGCATACAAATGCAATGTATACATTTTTACCATTGCGGCGGATGCAGCTTGAAGCCGCACCCGCCGCAATGGTAAAAATAGAGGATGTGACCGCCAGGGTGGCGTTCACATCCTAATTGCACAGGAGGGAACTCCGCAGGCAGGGGCCTATTATGATTGCGGTTTTTCCGCATCCTCAGGGCCGGCGGAAGCCACCGCCGGCCCGGAGGATGCGGAAAAACTGCAGCGGACCCACCAAAGTCCCAACGCCAAATTAGGATGGCTGGTGGGTCCTGGTTTCCGTCCACAGCTTTTCCGCCGCGGTTGGCTTACAACCGCGGCGGAAAAGCTCTAATATGGTGGCGGTGTCTCTCAGACACCGTCCGCCATATTAGGAAGGGCTTTAAAAAATGCTTTTCCGCGGCGGGTTTTCTGCCGTGGAAAAGCATGTGTAACTTCACTGTGGAGGCCCGTTGCGGGCCCCCTAGGTGAAGGGGGGTGGGAGGTGCACATGGGGGGTACCTATGGTACCCCCCTGGATTTGTATGCAGAAATCGGCATGCACCGCACGGTGCCTGCCGCTTTCTGCATACAAATGCAATGTATGCATTTTTACCATTGCGGCGGATGCAGTTTGAAGCCGCACCCGCCGCAATGGTAAAAATAGAGGATGTGACTGCCAGGGTGGCGGTCACATCCTAATTGCACAGTAGGGAACTCCGCAGGCAATGCGGAGGTTCCCTCCTGCTCTATGGTGGCGGACAGACTCAGGTCGGTCCGCCATCATAATCGGCCCCGCACTGCGGAGGTTCCCTCCTGCTCTATGGTGGCGGACAGACTCAGGTCCGTCCACCATCATAATCGGCCCCCATATTAGAGCTTTTCCGCCGCGGTTGTAAGCCAACCGCGGCGGAAAAGCTGCGGACGGAAACCAGGACCACCAGCCATCCTAATGTGGAGGTGGGTCTTTGGTGGGTCCGCTGTGGTTTTTCCGCATCCTCCGGGCCGGTGGTGGCTTCCGCCGGCCCGGAGGATGCGGAAAAACCGCAATCATAATAGGCCCCCATGTTTGAACACTTATGTAGTCCATTCATGTTTTGTTAATTCACCTCTTTAGAAGCACACTCCATTGGCCATTCTTAACAGTTATTTATACTTACCTTAAACATAATAAATAATAATAAAATGATATATTATAAAATTAGCAATTGTGGAAAACGAAACAAAATACAGTTACAATATGTCCTTTACAACACCAAATAAATTGTAAAACATTTCATTTGCCTTTTTTGCTGTTCTCAGAATATATTGAATTTCACTAGAAATAGGGAATTCAATAGTACTCATCACATAACAGCGGGCAAAAAATAGACAATCAATAAGATTATCTCAAAAAAACTCAATCAACATTCTCAATAACAATAGAAAAAATTGAAATAAAACATATGTTAAATTTTTTTTCAAACAGCAATTTCTTACGCAACTTTGGAATATCTCAAAGAATCTTCAAATACCAAAACACTATAATTAATTTCCAAACACTGTAAAGAAAGTTACTTTTAAATATATGCTGAGAAAATAGACAACAAATACTCCTTAATAGTTGTATGCACGTTTCCTCATGGCCAAATAGTGTATCTCAAATTCTTAGTAAAGAACTTCCTCAATAGTAAGTCTCACAATCCGTCTCCCACCGCTCTAATGCAAAACCTCCGACATCATTTGCAACATCCCCCAACTCTCTAAATCTCAACTCGAACAAACACCTACAACGAGTTCAACAAATCCAAAACACCTCCGCCTGACTGATCATCAAAGTCCCCTGCCGCAGGCACATCCCCCACCACCTGAGAGACCTACACTGGCTGCACGTCAACAAGAGCATCACATTCAAGCTGCTCACCCTCACTTACAAAGTACTCTACAACACCAGTCCAACCAATCTTAACAGCAGTAATCCTGAAAGGCCAAATTTTGTTCTTAAAATTTTGGCTTTAAAATATTAGGTAAGAATTTGGTTTCTCTTTAGGCAAACGTTTAAAAACCAATTGACTATCATTACAATGTATCCAACCTTTCAGACATTTTAAATAAACAGTGTAATGTCCACATGTTGTAGAAGGTCCATCACGAAAAATAATTGCAACAGCTACAAAAGTTCTTCCTGATATTGATACTTGACCAGTTACAAAAATGTTAATTAAAGTTTCCAAATTTCTTCCATCTTCCATTGCAGCATTAAAATAACATACTGTCCATATCTTTGAATAAATAATGTTGATGACATTTCTGATTTACATTGTCTACACTCCATGTTTTGACTTGCTCCTCTCATTAGATTGTTAAAAGACACTGATTCACAGTCAGGTAAAGTCAAATATATGAACCTTTCACTGTCAATGTTACTGCTACATGTAAACAAACAATTTTCACAGTTATGATCCCATTTATAAGAAAGGTCAAAAAGATTTTCAATATCTATACCTTCATCTTCCAACACAACAAGCATATACATTAGAAATTCCTGACAATCTTGCTGAATATTCTGCGTAAATTGAGTAGAACCAGAACATATGTCCAAAACATTTCGGCTATCAGAAACACTTTCTTTTTTACTTTTATCACTACTACATTTTTCATAAACAGACTACAACAACGAACAGAATCTTTCTTTCTGATTTTCAACAATTTGTTGTTGCAAACTTTCAAGAAAGAAAACATTAACAACTACATTAGCATACAGTTGACGCAAGAACTATTTTCAAACTGATAACCAACATTCTCTTCAACACTGTCCTTTTTCTTTTTGCCTCCAATCGCAACTTCATCTTGTTTTGTTTTCTTTCTCTACAGCTTCACTACAGATATTCTCAAATCTTCTTTTTCAACCTACCACACGCTTTTCAAATATTGGATATTGACCTAGATTGGGTGCATATTCTCTTCTAAACCTATTATACTCTTTCACACAACTTGCACCTGCACTAATCTTTGTCTCATGAAAATCAATCAAATACAGGCCAGATAAAGTTCTCACTCAAGACAAAGCAACATATGCCATACCCTCTTTAAACTCAATACTTCCAATATTCACTAAAGCACTATCTACACTTAAACCTTGAGATTTATGAATTGTCACCGCATACGCCAAATTAATAGGAAACTGTTTTCTGCGAACATACAAATCTTTTACAAGCAAAAACCGAGCTGAACAATGACTAAATTGATGTACTTCTTCAATTTCTACAAATTTGATTTTCTAAAATTCTATACCATCTCTATTTACATAATTAACAAAATCAACAATTTTACCCATTGCTCAATTTACTAAACCGTTTTCCACATGCAAATGACGTCGTAAAATTACCCTACAGTTTACACATGTATTCTAAACCAGCAGTCTTACTTATCGATTTCTCTAAAGAATCCAATTTCCTCTCCAACTTTTAAGTCAAAATAATAGTGATGCCTTCATGTTCTATTTATCAATAGGTTCCAATTTTATAATTTCTTCATTTTCCAACTTTAACATTTCTTCATTGAATACAGAACATTCACGCAGTGTTGGCATTAAGCAGATTACAGATTTCATTTCTGCAATCCTCATTTATATTTTCTCTGGGACAATATTTTAATTTGGAAACAAATTAGAAAGTAATCTTCTCTGTAAAGCTTCTTTGCCATGTGTAGTCACTTTCCCAATTCTTATATCTTGAGGAATAGTTCCATAATCAACATTATTTGCCTGTCGCATATTTGTAATAAGTTCCTTATATTCAAAAGATGACCAAATGTTCCAATGCTCCCCAAAGACTTTCTGGCATCTTCATGCGTCAGTATTTTAAACACTGGTTGTCCTTTTACAGGAGTAAGTTGTAGTAGATCTCCAAAAACTATGACGTGTCTTCCTCCAAATAATACGTCATACTCTGTTTTAAGAATTTGCTGAATTCTTAAATGCACAAAGGCAAGCATTAAGTTTGATACCATGCTAACCTCATCAATAATGAGAAGTTTTATTTTCCTCAAGACTCTTGAAACTTCACAACAAGCTTCTCCAGATAGCTTGTGGTATTCTAATTTGTTTTCATGCTCTACTGGTAGCTTTAATAAACAATGTAAAGTAATTCCTTTAATAATAGGGGCTGCTAATCCAGTTGGAGCAGTGGCAACACAAGACAAATGCGACTCAGTTGTTATCTGTAGAAAAGTTGTGATTACTTTAATTTAAAAACTTTTCCCTGTTCCAGCTTGTCCTCTCACGTACATTCGGATAGGTTCAAATGATGAGCAAGAGCACTCTTTCTTCTCATGAAGTAATCCATGGTGAATCTGTTCTCTCACTTGCTCATATATTTGTTTCTGCTCCACATTTAGTTGTTCTTCCAAGTTTCCTAAGTTTGTTACATCTCCTTGAGCTTGATACATTGCTGTTTCCACCTCTTCCATAGCAGTTGCTGCTTCATTTTGAACAATTGGTTCTCCTAGTGGGTCCTGAGGCAATGGAGCAGAAGTTTGACTGCCTTGAGAACTGTCTCTGGCAATCTCAGCTGCAATTGTAGCTTCTTGCTCAATTTCGTCATCCAACATTTTCACGTAATCAGCAAAAACAGGACATTCTATAGTATCTTTACTTGCGTTGAAGGAATCTTCATAGCTCTCAAAATCTCCAAGTAATTCCAATCTCGAACACCACGGTTTGAAAAGTTGCAAAAGAGCTAAGTGGTAATTCCCTTTTGTGAGGAGTTTCGCAACTCAGTTTACAGTGATTAATCAAATGTATTTTTCTTTGTTTCACCAAACTTCCTTCAGAACCAACCACGGCATATATACCATTATTGATGCTTTCTGTAACATGCCGTTTAAAAATATAGTTTTTGAGCACTTCATAGAGACACATGTTCTCAAGATGATGACTTCTATTTGGATAATATGTATCCAACATATTTGTTTTCACAATATCTGTACTTTCTGGCTCTTTTTCAGCTAAATATTCAATTTCTTGTACAGATTTCAGTACTCAATTTCATGTTGCAGCAAGACCTAGACTCACCCAAATGATTCTTCTAGATTTGGAGTGAAGACTTTCAGATGATAAGCGATCTGAACATTCATACGCTCCAATTTTGTGATGAGATAACATCTTCAAACTGTAACTATATAATTTCTCACTTAGACTCTTCTTGTGGGAAATATCTTCCCACATCTCCTTCAATTCTGTCTTTTCTGATTTTGTTATGTAGGATGTTACATATCGAGCAATAGCAATTGAATTGTCTGCAACATATTGAATATCCATGTTAGCATTCCACATGAACAAAATGACTGGGTTGTAGTCATTTATGTATTTTGACTCTTCATTTCTTCAAGTTGTAGGTATTTTTGGGAGACTTTCTTGTGATAGTATGTCGCAAAGATGACATAAAACTGTTCACTCTTCCTTTCGATATTACAGGACGTGGAAATCCAAAACAACATTTGGTGTAGAACTTGTCCTTCGATTTGTACTTTCGACTACAGTATTTCCCACAACGATGGTTTTGGAATCGTAAGACTTGTTGTCTTAAGTCCTTATCTGGTGTACTTTTGGGTATATCACATGTAGCATATTCTTCAATAAAAGACAACACAGTATCATCTGAGTCTGTTCCAAATTTGGAAGCATCTTTGATCCATATTAGCATATGTATGTGAGGAACACCTCTCGCTTGATACTCCTTTCTCCAAAATAAATTCAGAACCTCTACAAGAGGAGGATTTTTTTTTAGTTGGTGATAAAAGACATCATAGCTTTGAATCTATGATTAAAATACCTGCATACATTAACTGGATCCAAAGAGCATAATTCTCCAGGTGTCTTGTATTCAATATTTATTATATTTGGATTTGCCTCTCGAAGAAATTGAAGTAAATCATCCCAAGCGTACTCAGCACTGCTTAGAGTAAGGAACCATGTAGGAGTTCCTAAGCTCCCTAGCATACATTTCAGTTCTCCATGACGACGGTACCAGTACTCATTAGCACCACGCTGACATGCCATGAGATTAATCAGCTGAGATTTCAAAACATTATCTTTCTGCAGTACTTTATCCATAAATTCCTTTGCAGATGTACACCTGTTTTCAATATATGGTTTACTGCATAAGAAAGTCCAGACAAATCACTCTCAAACAAAAGATGAAACAAATATGGAATACATTGTCGAAATCTTGGATCTTCTGCATATAATCTTGATGTCCGGTATTCAGATGCAGGAATCTGCACAGGTCGGTCATCATATCGTCCTCCTTTTCCTCTGGGAAACAACTGAGGGAAACAATGAGCTTCCAAGCTTTTTTCCCATACACTAATGGGACTTCCTTTTGCTTCTTTCATTTGGAATAACTTTATAGTATTCCCCATCACTTCTTTAGAATGAAGTGGATGAACACTGTAATGTTCGTAGATTTCTTCAGTTCTGGACACATCCACTTTTTCAATTCGTCCAGATGGCGACTCACTATCTTCTTCTCCTACAGTTATTTCTTCTTTGCTCACATACACATTTTTATAATATTGATTATTTTTTACCAGATACAACGTTGCCTTTTTCACTTTCCTAACATCCACTAATTCTTGCCAGATTTTTTTACTCTTTGTAGGCACGCCATTAACAAGAATAACTAGAGGTTCATCTTCTACATTTTCAACACCAACTGTTTCAATATTTTTCTTTAAATCAAGAGGCAAATATACAACTCTTCCCTTTAATCCTCTCTGTAAATCTGAAGGAGGCAATTTCCCTGTCTTAGGCTCCATACGAACTATAGCCTGAAATGGATGCACACATTGAATAAGAATAGACTCATAGGTATTTAAATCCATCAGTTCAAAAGGAATACTTACCAACTCAAGATTATTATGCACAGTTCTAGCAGGCATTTTGTTCTCGTCTAATTTGTTATAACAATATTTACAAATACGCTGATCAGAACCCAAATCAAAACAATTCTCTACCAACAAATAAGTTGCAAAATCCTTCCACTCATTAATACTTTCCTTTTCACTTTTTAAATACAGATCAACAGTCCTGGTCTGATTTTTATAATGAGTTTGTCGACAACAAATACAAGAATAATTTGGCCTTTCACCTGAAATCACCTTAAACTTTGTAATTTCTTGCTCAAAATTTTCTACAGTACAACATTGTACATTCTCTTCCACATTTTCTTCTATTAATATCTAAGTTTCTGCACTGTCTTCCTGAGGACCAAAATAACTAAGCTGAGTGTCATCACAAACATTTGTTATATCTGATACAGATCCACGCAAAAGAGCACTGTTCAACTTTTTTAACATTAGTGCTGGACTTTTTGCATAATACAATGTTCTGACTAATTTCCTCATTTGAGTATGATGAACTGCTAACATCCTGATATGGTGAAAAACACTTCAACATACTTTTTTAGAAAGACAAGCCAGAGAATGACCTTGCAAACCAGTATTTTCTCTCCCTCTGCAAGGGTCTAGTCCTTGCAACATCTTAATCTTTTGTTTAACACTTTTCTTACTATAGTTACGTAAGAAATTGCATAAAAAATCAATAGATTCTTGCCGTACACTACAAATACTTCTACAATTCCAAGTGTACACTGGAGCTTTAGGACGGCTCCCTAAAACTTCATCAGCTAACACCTCTTCTGCATTTCTAGTAACAAGGTTCTCTTTCCCAATAGCACAACCATTTCTAACCTCATAAGCATGACCACCAGTGTCAACTGCATGCAACAAATCATTACTTTGAAGATAACTCTCTTCATTAAAAAGAGGCTCAGAACTTGAACTATGTTTCCATTCACCCAAAAAAACCTCTGAAAAATGACTTCTGTTAATTACTCTTATCCACTTACTTTTGGCCTTTAAATGGATTGGCTCATCTAGTGATCGAATTCCATTGATTACTAAAATAAACACATTTTTTTTCAATTTGAAAGCTTTCTCAACTACATTTTCTATATGTTTTCTTTTCTTATAAAAAGCTGTTTTTTTTACATTTCTTGACTTTTTTCAACAAGTTCGACAAAACTCTATTATAAAACATTCTTTTTCTAATTTCCTGAAATTGATTCTTCCTCCTTTTACTATACACTTCTTTTCTACAAGCTGAATTTCCATGGCTGTTCTCTTTCTTCTTGCTTTTCTTTTTATATGCAGATACACAGTTTATATTTTTCACATTGTGCACACTACTCTTAGGAAACTGCCGCTAAAGCAGTGATAATGGGCTTGATAATATGCCTTTGTGAATCCCCATAGAAGCCCAGGTTAACACCAGAACCTGGGCTTCTATGGGAATTCACAAGGGCATAATATCAAGCCCATTATCGCCGCTTTAGCGGCAGTTTCTTGCCGATGAAAGCGGCGATAATATATCACCCATGCTTGATAATATGGCCAGAGTGTTTAATAATTTCCTAAGAAAAGTCTTCGTTCTCTTACCAGGACTTTTTTTCTTATTCTTAACACATTGTTCTTCATGTAAATTTTGTGGATGACTTCTCTTTAAATAAACACCTTTCTTTCGTCGTTTCCTCTTTTGAGCTTTTGTAGGCATGATGAATTTTTTTCAGTGTTGATAAATAGAATCTATTATAAAAAATATATATAACATTACAAAAATAGATATATGAAATATACTACTATAATACTTATAAGAATAGAAGGAGGATTATAAGGACAAAGGTGGGACTATGAAAATAGAAGGACTTACAACAAAAGGAAAAGGAGTATGACACAAGGGAAAATATGGGGAGAAAGGGGAGTATAAGCAGACACTGCAATTTAAAGAGATAAAAGGGGTATGAACAGACTGGAAGTATGAAGAGGTAAGAGGGAGTATGACGAGAAAGGTAGAAGTATGAGGAGAGAAGGAAGAGAATAAGAAGAAAGAAAGAGAGTGTGAGCAGGGAGGGGGGCAGTATAAAAGAGAGAGAAGTACAATAAAGAGAAAAGAAGTAATATGAGTGAAGTGAAACGTGTATAAAGAAAGAGGCAGGAGTATGACAAGAGAAACAAATATAAAGAGAGAGGTCAGTATGAAAAGACGGAGAGTATGAGGAAAGTGCTGCAGAGTGTATGCAGGGAGTCAAGGAGGAGTAAGACAAGAGAGCAACCACTATCAACAGAAAGAAGAAGTATAAACAGAGAGAACAGAAAATGAAAATATAAAAGGAATATAAACAGAAACAGGAAAATATGAACACAGAGAGGAGAAGTATAGGACAAAAGGGAATGAAACAAAAAGGCAGTAGTATGAGGAGACATGGAGAAGTAAGAGAAGAGAGAAGAGAATATGAAAACAGGAGGGAGTATAGGACAGGGGGGACAATGAAGAGAGGAATGTAACAATAAGAAAAGAGGGCAATATCAGTAGAGAGTGGGAATTATAAGAAAAGAGAGAAAAAGTGTGAACAGAGAGAGGGGAGTATGAGAAGAAAAAGAAAAGTATGAGAAAAGAATAGGGAGTATGTGCAAAGAGAGAGAGAGAGAGACAAAAATGTGGAGAAAAGACAAATATAAGAGAAGACTTAGGGGCATATTATCAAGGACGGGCGATACATTATCGCCGCTTTTATTAGCAGGAAACTGATGATAAAGCGGCGATAATGGGTTTGATAATATGCTCTTTGGAATTCCTATCGAAGCCCATGTTAGATGTCTTCACATCTAACATGGGCTTCGATAGGAATTCATAGAGCATATTATCAAGCCCATTATCGCCGCTTTATCAGCAGTTTCCTGCCGATAAAAGCGGCGATAATGTATCGCCCGTCCTTGATAATATGCCCCTTAGTGTATAATGAGAGAGGGAGTACTATGAGGAGACAGTAAAAACTATGAGGACAGGGGTGAATATAAAGACAAGAAAGAATATAAAGAGTAGAGGAAGTATGCAAAAAGAGGAGCACGTATGAAGAGTAAAGAAAAGTATAAGAAGAGAGGATAATATAAGAAAAAGGAGGTACTATGATGAGAGAGGAAGCAGTAAGAGGAGAGAGGAGGGAGTATGACAAGAGAGTGTAGAAAATATGGAAAAAGGGGCGAATATAATTCCTTAATGTACATAAACACACAGTGTGATATTAGACAAAAAAATATGAGACCATGCATATTACTATTCACTACTGAAAAACGTTTAAGTGACGATACACATTTATTATATATAATTACTACATTTCATTGAACAACCCTGACTCATTTTGCAAATACATATGCAATTCACTACATTATTTCTGCCAACATTTCATCAAAAAAACTGACACAATAAAACAACAATGATGCACAAGGGGCTTGTAAATCTACCCAGAGTGTATATAGAGAGAGAAAGGAAAAAAAGGACAGACCAGGGAGTATCAACAGAAAAATGAAATATAAAGAGAGAGGGAAGAAAATGAGGAGACAGAAGGAATATGAGCAGAGACAGGGAAATATAAACACAAACAGGAGCAGTATGAGGACAGGGGACAATATAAGAAAAAGAGGGTACTACCAGGAGAGGAAGAACTGAGAGGAGAGAGGGTAGAAAATATGTAAAAAGGGTCAAATATAATTCCTTAATGTACACAGACGCACAGTGTGATATTAAACAAAAAAATATAACACCATGCATTATACCACAACACATTTACTACTGTAAAACGTTTAAAAAGAGGCGAATATAATTCCTTAATGTACACAGATGCACAGTGTGATAGTAGACAAAAAAAATATCAGATCATGCATTTTACTATTTACTACTGAAAAACGTTTAATTTACTATACACATTTCATGTATAGAATTACTACACTTCAGGAAACAACCCTGACTCATTTTGCACATACATATGCACTTTACATTATTTTCGCCAACATTACATAAAAAAAAGTGACATAATAAAACAACAAAAACGTATAAGGGGTTGTAAATCTGCCCAGAGTATATATAGAGAGAGAGAAAGGAAAAAGGGGAAAGAACAGAGATTATGAACAGAAAAAGGAAGTACAAAAAGAAAGGGAAGAACATGAGAAGACAGCTAGAATATGAGGAGAGATAGGGAAAAATAAACACAAAGAAGGGCAATATGAAGACAGAGAAGAATATAAGAAAAAGAGGGTAGTACCAGGAAAGAGGAAGAAATAAGAGTAGAGAGGTAGAAGTATGACAAGACACGTTAGAAAATATTGATAAAGGGGCAAATATAATTCCTTAATGTACACAGACGCACAGTGTGATATTAAACAAAAAAAATGAGACCATGCATTATACCAAAACACATTCACTTCTGTAAAACGTTTCAAAAGGGGCAAATATAATTCCTTAATGTACACAGATGCACAGTGGGATATTACAGAAAAAATATGAGACCATACATTTTATCAAAACACATTTGCTACAGTAAAATGTTTCAAAAGGGGCAAATATAATTCCTTAATGTACACAGATGCACAGTGTGATATTACAGAAAAAATATGAGACCATGCATTTTATCAAAACACATTTACTACTGTAACACGTTACAAAAGGGGCCAATATAATTCCTTAATGTACACACATGCACAGTGTGATAATACAGAAAAAATATGACACCATGCATTTTATCAAAACACATTTACTACTGTAAAACGTTTAAAAAGGGGCAAATATAATTCCTTAATGTACACAGATGCACAGTGTGATATTACAGAAAAAATATGAGACCATGAATTATACCAAAACACATTTTCTACTAAAAAACGTTTCAAAAGGGGCAAATATAATTCCTTAATGTACACAGATGCACAGTGTGATATTACAGAAAAAATATGATACCATGCATTATACCAAAACACATTTACTACTGTAAAACGTTTCAAAAGGGGCAAATATAATTCCTTAATGTACACAGATGCACAGTGTGATATTACAGAAAAAATATGATACCATGCATTTTATCAAAACACATTTACTACAGTAAAACGTTTGAAAAGGGGCAAATATAATTCTTTAATGTACACAGATGCACAGTGTGATATTACAGAAAAAATATGATACCATGCATTTTATCAAAACACATTTACTACAGTGTACAGATTAGGAAGTATAAAGAGAAAGATAAACTATGAACAGAGAGGCGGGAAAAAGAGGAGATAGAAGGAATATGAAAAGAGACAGAGGAATACAAGAACAAAAAGTCAAAAAGGGCTTATAAATCTGCCAAAATTGTATGCAGCACTGTATGTACACTGACTGCAAAATTGTACATTTAGAACACAAACCTAATTCTACCTAATTCTAAACAACTCAACAACTAAAAAAGTAATTCTTACCTAATTCTAAACAACTCAACAACTAAAAAAGTGACTGCACAAGGGAGCATTTCAGAAAACTCTTACCTGACGCCGGGGGGCCACCGCAGTTGCCGCTGCTGTCACCGTCGGAGCCGCTGGGTCCCTGACGCTGCGAGGTGGAACTGCAGCTCCCAGCAGGCTTCACGAGTCCAGCCCACCTGCTTCCTGTCATCACGCGCCCGGAGGCGCTGTAAAAGGCGGAGGCTCTCACTGGAGAGCGGGGGCATTTCAGAAAACTCTTACCTGACGCCGGGGGCCACTGCAGTTGCCGCTGCTGTCACCGTCGGAGCCGCTGGGTCCCTGACGCTGCGAGGTGTAACTGCAGCTCCCAGCAGGCTTCACGAGTCCAGCCCACCTGCTTCCTGTCATCACGCGCCCGGAGGCGCTGTAAAAGGCTGAGGCTCTCACTGGAGAGCGGGGGCATTTCAGAAAACTCTTACCTGACGCCGGGGGGCCACCGCAGTTGCCGCTGCTGTCACCGTCGGAGCCGCTGGGTCCCTGACGCTGCGAGGTGTAACTGCAGCTCCCAGCAGGCTTCACGAGTCCAGCCCACCTGCTTCCTGTCATCACGCGCCCGGAGGCGCTGTAAAAGGCGGAGGCTCTCTCCGCATCGCGGACGCGCGCGGGCGTCGCCGGGCTGAGCCCGGGCAGAGGGCGGGCCGTCTGTGGCCGTCCGGGGACGAACGAGGACGGGCCGGGCCACCCCCCTTGGCTTGACCGTTGAGAACCCGTAGGTGATTACCACATATGAAACTTTGTTTTTATTGAATAACATTCATTTGAGGCACCTGACCAACCCTAAAATGTCTGTCCAAACTACTTTACCCGATAACTATTTGTTGAAAGTAGTGTCTAGAATTAATTGTGACAGAAGGAAATCATTGGGGAAAAGTATTGTTCCAGACCTTTCACCGATTCCATCTACAGATGTAAATAATGCAGTTATTGCAGATACTGACATTGTCAGCGAGACTGTTGCATTAGCGGAGCATGATAATATTGATGTTGATTTAACCACGGCATTAGATAATTCAATCAGGGTGGAAAATGATCCAAGTGAGAATTCCGAAGGTACACCACAACCATCTGTTAGGGCTACTAAATATATGCGTGCCTGTAAGAAAATGGCACCTAAGCGGGGAAATAACTCTAACAGAAAGAATAGGAAAGATGCCTTACATAAGGAGAGTGCCGATGAAATGGGGGCATTAGCAAATGATAATTTTGTTTCTATTATGCCTGACCAAATTGACCTGTTACTGAGTAGTATTTACGATAAATTTAATAGGGTAGTAGACCCCCTGTTAACTAAAATCGATGATCTGCAGGCAGAAGTAGTAAGATTAAGGGCCGCGGTGGATCAGCATGCCGGCAAATTGGAAAAAACTATATCTAATTTCAAAATGCCGGCGTGTGCAACTACTGTATCTACTACTACTACTAACAGGGCGCTACCACAATTACGACCTACTAATAGTGCCCCGTCCTCTAATACTAGGAAACAACAGCCCAATGAGCCACCTATACCTAGCCATATAATAGCTCAGGAGGCAGGCCGACCTTTACAGCAATTAAGCGTTGGGTCGACAAGCTCAAGCTCAAGCTCAGGGTCGGGTATTTTATTGAATGATGTTAGACCTATACCGGCCCCAAATAGTGTAAGGGCAGCTCCGGTATCAGCTGGTTTATCTCTGCCCGCTGCAACAAGGGGAACGAATGGTGTACCCATGCGGATATGTAGGCGCCCAGTTGACCTTCCACCTGAATGTGTACCTTATGTAGTGGTACTTACTAATGTTCCGATTTTAACCCAGGTCCCTATTACCCAGGAGTCAGCGGAATCTTTGAAGAATAAAACAATTTCCTGGTTAAACCGCCACTGTGGTTTTCCAGTTGGCTACTCTGACCAAATTGTTTCGATCAGAAGAGTCAATTGGATTGGTAATACAAGAAAAACATGTGGGGGGGACTGCGTGATTATTAATTTTAAACATCCGCAACATGTTGCGACTGTTCTCCTTAGAGCAGCCTCACTCACGCAGTCAGAGACAGATGTAGTTGCTAGACCTCTGGGCTACTTTTATAACCATCTTAGCAGGCCACCCTCTGTTGATTGCGGGGAGGGGATAACAAGTAACTTCACCTGTCCACCCTTTGTAAATAGACCTGTGTTGCCTAATCCCCGTCCTGGTTTCCATGATGGCACATTTACCCCGCTGATGCATGCGATGAGTTCTGCGATAGGTGGGAACAATTTGGGAAACAAATTTGTAGCTTACTCCCCCAATCCTCTTACCAACTATGGTATCATCCCTCCGCCTGTCAATGGGATGGTCTACCAAGTCCCTATTCAGAACAGGTATCAGTCGTTGAGCTTTCTGGATCAGAATGATTGACATGAGACTGACCCCTCCCGGGGTGATGTACCTAGTAATAATTGCGGAACAGTAGCTACCCACGTGAATGAACCAGATGATAACGTGATTGTAGAGTGTACATTAGTAGGGGGAGATGTCTCAAATACAATGCATAACATAGAGCTTTTTAATCTAGAGGATAACATGTCCATACCCAGTGATGAACCGCTTATTATTAGCCATGAGAGTGATAGAGTAACTTGCCACATTGCCAGTTGGAATATTGCAGGCCTAGTGGCCAAGGAGGATATGTTGGGATGGATAGATTTTGTGAATTTATTTGACATCATTTGCCTTCAGGAAACCTGGTGTAAAAACTTTAAGGGCATTGATGGCTTTGTATCCTATGAACTTCCTGCCTCGGCCTCAACCCACGGTAGAGCTAAAGGAGGGTTGCTGATGTTGATTTCAGTAAAGTTGCCTATTCTGGTGAAAAAATATGTTAAAGTGGGGGACCATTCACAAATTTTATGGCTAGCTCAAGAAGCGGGTAGAAATATACTTTTAATTAATTTCTACAATAACATATTTGATGGCACTAGACATGTTGTTATTAATGAACTAGATAGGGCATTGACCAATTGTGTCAACAATTTTAATGGTGTTTTTGAATTTATTTTTGTGGGGGATTTTAATGTCTCAGTATGCCCATTATCATCACAGAAGTTATGTGGGGTGTATAATCGTCTGGGGGATGCTGAAGTCCACTTTCCCCATCACTCCTATGGAGAAACCCTGAATAACTTCTTGATAGACCATGATATGGAAATTATGGATAATGCCAAAAATGATGAGGGCGAGAATATACCGACTTTTAAAGGAAGGGGCGCTAACACTATTATTGATTTTATATGCATGTCCTCAACCCTTACCCCGTTATGCTCTGTGATCAAGGTGGTTGATGTCATGCTAAGTGATCATAACTGTTTAACTACTGATGTAATAATATGGAACCGTGTCCCTATATGTGAACAAGGTAGTATTGTTAATATTGTACCTCATAGGCGGAATGGCCATAGGCTGAGGTGGAAGGGAGACAAAGCGGATATAACATCTGAGGCCATCATTACAAGTTGTCTAATAGATATTACGGCAATTCTAGAACAGGATGACACCTCGGTCGACAGTATTGACCACTTTGATAGAATTAATTCAACCATCAATAAGAAGTTTACCAAAAAGGTTGGTCACAATGATAGATATAAAAGGGGGTGGTTTGATCATGCGTGCACTATTGCCCGAAGGAATCTTAAAAACGCCTTGGCAGTTAAACCAAGAGATAGGAGCATGGTGATTAATCTTAGGCAGGATTATAATTTGATCCTTAAACGTAGAAAAACCGAATTACAGCAGGAAGCATGGGACAATTTGAACCAAGCAGCAGAATTGAAGAATTGCACTCTGTTTTGGTCTACGGTAAATAGCCAATTCCTAAAAGATGAAAAGGTTCCAGAACTCACATCTAACGTGAGTATGGAATCTTGGATCCAACATTTTTCTATTATTTTTGATACGAGTAATAGACCTGTCCCCAATGAAGAAGGCTGGCCTATTACAGCCTTAAACATCACCATTGATGAGGTTATGGTCAGTATTAGAGCCAGTAAGGGAGGTAAGGCCCAGGGTCCCGATGGAGTACCCATAGACGTGTATAAGACTGCACCGGAGATTTGGGGTCCATTGTTGGCGAAAATCTTCAATGCAGCTATTTGTTGTAAAATACCGTCTACTTGGGAGGAATCAATAATTGTTCCTATTTATAAAAAAGGTGACCGGGCAGATGCCAAGAATTATCGACCAATATCTCTACTGGACTCATCTGTCAAAATTATGAGTCGGGTCCTCTTAGTAAGATTAGAGGAATGGGCAGAAACAAATGAGATTTTAACTAATTGTCAGTATGGGTTCAGAAAAGGGCGTGGCACCATTGAGCAGTGTCTGAATTTAGAGCTTTTGGTAGGGAAATATACCCAGGCCAAACAAGGGTCGCTTTACTTATGTTTTGCTGACCTAAGCAGCGCTTTTGATATGGTAGACCACGCTATACTATGGGCCAAACTGATAGAAATGGGGGCTCCCAAAGGTATTATTTATTTCCTAGCCCGCCTATACGAAAAGCTTAGTACCAGTGTCCGATATGGACCTAATGGGGAGTGCACGACTAAGTTCCGGATCGGGAGGGGAATTAGACAGGGGTGTGTTCTAGCACCCCTGCTTTTTACCCTCTTCATAAATGAGATGGATTCTGTCCTGCAGACAGTCACGGCGGATACCCCTAGAGTTAACAATCTTAACATACCCGTGTTACTCTATGCGGATGACGCCGTGTTACTGTCTAGGACCCCCTTAGGTCTTCAACGTTTGATGGACAGTTTTGTGCAGTTCATCAAAGATAGGAAACTGGTGATTAATAAATCCAAAACATATGTGATGGAGTGCGGGCTTGGACGAGCTAAACTGAAAAATAAATCTCATTATTTTATTGATGGTGAACCGGTCCAAAAAGTTGAAAACTTCTGCTACCTGGGAATTAATTTTTTGAATAATGGTCGATGGGATATCGAACATAAATCTGTTAAAACAAAGATGATCAGGAGCGCTAATGGGGTTTTTGTATTTGCCAAGAAGCTGGGGAGTAGACGCATCAAAGACATGTTAAAAATCTATCAATCTAGATGTCTTTCTGTAGCCCTTTATGGGGCAGGTGTATGGGGTGTGTCACCAGCAGGGAGCCTTCAGGTAGAAGAGAATAACTTCCTGAAAAGACTCCTGTGTTTACCCAAATCTACCTCCAACTCCTTGGTTCACAAGGAAACAGGGTCTCAACCTTTAAATGACATGATCTTACTGAGACCACTATTATTGTGGCGCTCTATTTGGTTGAGAAATGGCACCTGATTGAATAGAGCTATTATTGAGGATTGCCTTTCTTTGGACCAGCATCTTAAAATCCCGTGGATTAGATACATTATTGAATGCTTCCTAAAGATCTATGGACTTAATGTGATCAATGATCCTTACAGTACCTCCGATATCTCCAAATTAAATATGAAAATTACTTTCTTGAATCATTGCAATGAAAGGCATTGTCTTGAGGATTCTAAATTATCCACATGTATACTGTACAATAGCATGAATGATTTTATTGGATTTCATCCGTACTTGTCACAGGTAACCAGAGTTTCGCATCAGTTTGTACTAACCAGAATGAGGATGGGAACAGTACATTATCTTGTTGCGTGCCCAGATATTAAATTGCGTCCCATGGGACCCTGTGCTTGTGATAATGAAACGGAACAGAGCACTAAGCACTTTCTTTTATCTTGCAAATTGTATAGTGAATTACGGAAACTTTATTTAAAGCCAATGTTGAAAAGATTTGGAGTGAGAACAATCACGGACTCTATGAAACTGCTTTTTAATTTGCGCAACCAGGACATTTGCTTTTTTAATGCTACATTTTTGCTTAAATCAATTAGCGCAAGGAAAAGTATGTGTTTTTAAGCTTTTTTAAATATTTATTCCATCCCCCCCTGGATAATATATGTATCATGTGTTTTTCTTTTCTTTTTAAAGTAATGCTTGTATCTGTAAGTCTATGTGCTTTTATGGACATGTTTTTTAACGTTCCGAATAAAGCTTTATGAAATGAAATGACTGCACACATTCTACATTTTTTAGTACTGCACTTTATTGTACAAATTGTGACTCACAAGACAAATTAACTTAGCAAATGATTTTATCATAATAGTTATCCAAATGCAGAGAATACATTACTCTTACTAAAAACAAAATGTACCACATATATTCCCTTACAATTTATCATCTCACCTTAGATATTCTTATACAGAATCTCTCTAGTTTGGTGTCTGCAGCAGAACCAAGAAATGGTTCATTTTACCTCTCAATTTACAGGTCTATACTTGTAAATAACAAATCAAAATCCTTCACACATTAATTCAAAACCAAACACAAATTTCTATTGGTTCAACATTTCAAACATTTCCAACTCACATAACTTTCTACCCTACCCCCAACAAAGCATTCTATAAACCACTGCTCCCAACAAATTTACACTATGCATAAGCATTTACTTATAAGTACCAATAAAGAGAAAATGTCTCATTACAACCAGCCAACATATAAACACATAAACTTGATAGATATCTGTAAAATATATATTTTTTAATTGATGTTTTCTTGCTTACGTACGGTAATGGAACGACTTAGAGAATTCGCACAGTACGTCGTCCGTACGTGCATGGTACGCGTCCGATAAATCTACTGTAAAAAATAAAATAGCCTCTATCACTTATTTTTTATAGTCCCCGGAAGCCCATCCCCCGGGGCTCAAACATAACGTCGGGCACCGTGAGGGGAGCCCCCAAAGCCCCCACGATCCCAGCCAGTTCCGTACGTCCTTCAGGAGCCGGCATTGCTTTTCATCAGAGAGCAGCTTACATGCTGCTCTCTCTCACGAAAAGCTATCTGCTTTCATACTTGAAAGAGAGAACAGCCCTAGGGGATCAGGAAGTCCTATAGCAAATAGCAAACTGTTCCTCTCAATCTACACACTCAATCTACACACAAATACCAATAAATAACAAATCACATTTATCCCCACATTAAATCAAAATGAAACACATGCTTGAACTTTTTAACCTTTTTTCCAACTGACAAAACTTTCCACACTTCCCCCATTCCACATTCTGCCAGTCACCATAGAAACACTTCAGGGAACACCTAACTGAGAACACAGGTGAAAAGTTCATCAAACAATGTTGCAAATAAAAACAGCAAGTGTGCTTGAGATGTCAATATAGCAGCTTATCTAAAGTAACGTTCTTTTCTATCACTTTTTCTTAACCAATACATTTCAGGCTTTCAAAAAAAAGATAATTGCACCCTAGTTTGTAATTGTTTTTCAAACATCCAATCATTTCTTTACTTTTTTCCAAAACTACATCTTATCCACCATTTTAGAAAAATCTTATTTTTCAAACTGCCATTTCATTTACAGAGACCATCTGAGTGCATCCAAACCTCTCTTCAAGATGCTTAAGGTGTGGATTGTGGGACACAGCTATTTTTTCTGGAGCCAAAGGTACGCAGAACAGAAAGGACATCACAAAGACCTAGGTTTACCAAACGTAGACATTAAATGGATTGGAGAGAGAGGGTTAAAGTGGCACCAATTGATGCCATTGGTGAAATCCTTTTTGCATATCCAACACCCTGACCTCATAATTGTGCACTGTGGTGGCAATGACCTAGGCACTTTGAAAGGGGTAGGTCTGGAAATGTTTATGAAGGATACCTTTCGACAACTGATGATACTTTTCCCCAAAACTGCCTTTGCCTATTCTAATATATTCCAAAGGCAGAAATGGAACTGGTCCAACAGCCATTGTCCACAGATTGAAAAAAATAGGAAACATGTGAATAAATCTATTTCTGCCTTTCTCAAAGACTATAGAATGGGGTCCATCTACCACAACAATCTGTGTTTCAATATGCATGACATCTATTGGAGAGACGGTGTACATTTTCCAGATGAAGGGAACAGAGTCTTCCTCATAAACTTAAGACTCTGCATCGGTACTTACTTGTGTAGGTACTAAAATCTTCCAATAAACACAAGGGCTCTTTTTAGAGCCACCCAACATGTAAACACATACACTTGATCCATCTCTAAAAAATATTTTTATTTTTCTAGCTTATGTACGCTTATGGGACGACTTACAGACTTCGCACCGTACGTCGCACGTACGTGCATAGTACGTGTACGCTAAATCGACCGTAAAACAAAAAGTAGCCTTTATCACTAATTTATATGCTGCTCCCACCCATTTAAAGATTATCCAGGTTCTCAACCTAAACACGTCACAAATCATCTCTCATCACTTTGTCTTCTTTTTTACTGTATTGTATGATGTAAAGTGCGTGACCCTATGCCCAGAGCCGCCGAAGGTTCTGGAGACTGCCACGCCTCAGGATCAGCTCCTGCAGTGTCACAGAGCCGTGCGGCCCCTCTCCCAACATTTGAAAACCCCGGGGGGAGATGGTTAATGAATCAAGACTGAATACGTTAGTACAGGCCACTCTTACCCTACCAGGAAAACACAACAACAGTATAAGGCCCATATTTTCATTGTACTAATTTCTTAGTTGCAGGTCTAGTTGTCAAATCGGCACACACACTCCCATTTTAGAGTTGTTCTCAAAGTATCGAACAAGGGGCTCACTACTACATGCGTGGCCTCTTTGGTCACTGAGTTAGTGGTGCCCGAAGCACTGAGCGGGTGAAGAACCTGCGATGATGATGATGGGAGCAGGTGTATGTCGTTAGCCATAGAGATATCAAGACTCGCCACCATATTTGAGACTTCTTTGTTGGAGATCGGGACTACATCATGGAGAAGATGGCTTTTCCATGAAAAGGTGAGCAGTGAGGCTTGAGTACGCTGAGAGAGAGTCACAGTTGTAGAAGACTAGATACAAAAACGTGACTTACCGCTTTAAACGAACGCACTCCTATATAGTGTATTCATTTACATGTATACATTTTTTTCTCAATAGCAGGAACGTTTTCATAATCGCTGAAATGTCCGGAATATTACCAATACAAACAGTTCGTAAAAATGTGAAAAGGAACGTGTATAAAAGCACAATGTTATCTAACTCCAAATTAATATAGTAACAATTACCAATCATAACATCTTTCTTTTAATATCTTTTAGATGTAGTGCTTCACGATGCATTATGTAACAAGGACGACGGCAATGGCACAAGGTGAGCAAACCAGCTTGTTTCCGAAAGAACGACAAGTTATCTGTGAAACGAGAGCATGTGTAGTATGCAGCAGGTGCGAAAAACACACATTGGGCTAAAGGGGCTTCAGCTAAGATCAGATACCTTCCTGTGCACACACACAGTCGCACCTGAGTACTTCACAGGTCTTTTAAAGACATTTTGCTTGTTAATGAGATTTTGATGTCCCCCTCCCCCCGCTTACAGCCCCTGCAGCTCCACTGTTCTTTTTGCTAGTTAAGCTCCCCCTGAATTATTTTTTTAGCCCCCCCCCCGATATTTTTGACTGTGGTTGCGCCTCTGGCTTCAGGCACCACCCCTCCCCCATATCGTGTGTATCTCTCCTGGGTTTTAATGTCCTCTTTTCTCTCTTTCTCTTTCTTACTCTCTCACATCGTTTCTCTTTCTGTTTTAAAGTTTTGTACGCTGCTATCTCCAGTCTACTATATACAACCTTATCTGAGTTGAAGTGGTGAACTCTCTTGATTACTGTGAAGTCTTCTTCAACACGTAGAGCACCCTCTTTCAATCACGCCAATGGCATTAGGTGAGCAAAAAATGTTTCCGAAACAACAACAAATTATTTGTGAAAAGAGAGACTGAGTTCTGTGCAGCAGCTTCACTATGTAGAAATATATAATTACCTCCAAACAGTGACAACAGATAGGTTACAACAGTCTGCGAAACAGATCTACAACCTTATTGGGTCACTTTTGTGCCACTTTTAACATGGGAAAAGAGGCATAAAGAGCTTGTAATTCTGTAAATCTGTGTCTGACTTTTCAAGAAAAAATCTCAACTCCAGACTCTGCGGGACAGTTTTAATGTTGTTTTCTCTCTCCTTCTCTCTCTCACTCTCTGTGACATCATTTCTCTTTCTCTGTTAAAGTTATAGACACTGCTGTCTACTTTGACGTGTAGAAGCAGAGGTGTATTGAAGTTGTGAACTCCGGTGGCCGCAGTGTTTGGCCGCAGTGAATATACAAGGTAAGCACAGTGGCCTAGATATACAATGCCTCCATTGCAATGCATTAGAAATAAGTCGGCGTGTTTACAATCCCGTTGTACCACTTTGTGTCAGTAACGCAGTAGGCACTTCCATATAGACACCACTTGAATGCGGGACTATAACAGAAGTGAAATGTACTAGACAAACCGCACAAGTAAAATCAATTGTTACCTTCAATTGTAATGCTTCACCTTATTTAGTCACATCTACATAACTTTAAACTCTTTTTTTCTTTTTTGTTTTGCAGATTACCTACCCAACGTCTTTTGGAGTCCACATCACAATTTGTTTATAATACTGTTTTATTAAAGTTATTTTTCTAGTTGTTTATTACATTATCTTTAAGTTATGTTTACAGTAATTGTTGTTTTAATAAAAGTTAATAAAAAAACTATATACTTGTTTTTTTTTGGGGGGGTGCGGTCCACAACAAAAATATTTATAATTTGAAATACTATAGTAAGATGTTTGACAGTAGGGTTGAAAAATACTAGCTGTGTACCACATTTACAAACCTCTTGTGACATTTTCACTTGCAAACCTTCCCCCCATCAAAATTAACTATGTGGGTCTCAATGACGCCCCTCAAAACATGAAAATGACCACCCCCCGGAGATTTCTATATAGTGTGAGGGTGGCTGCGTGGCCCACCGCCTGATGCCCTGGAGTCCGCCACACCCAGACCCGGTTCCTGCAGTATCCTGGGGAAAAACAGCCATTACAACACGGTCATAACCACGCGTGATCGTCACCACGAATTCATTAGCACAAAAATGGCTTTACCACGCATGCCTTTACCATGCATGCTTTTACAACTAGTATACATTTACCACGCATGATAAAACCATAAGCATGATAATGGCTTTGTGGTGACGGACAAGCGTTATAATGGCTGTGGCTTACGTGCTTCAAATTAGTTTTTAGGTATGCGTGTGACCAAGTCTGATAACATCAGAGGCCAAGGACAAACACCGTGGTGTCTGTGGCAGGAACTCTCATCGATCACAGAGAAGATAGGCGGAAGATAAAATGAAAGTAACAGGTACAATAAAAATAACGGAGGAAAACTACTAACATGGCAGAGGCAGGAGTATGTAATCAACATTTGGAGCCTCGGCAATACGTTTCAAATAAATATAGATAGAATATAATTATTAATATATCCCAAAAGTATAGCAGCGGATGACACACACGGCCCGGGAAAAGAAAGCGGCAAATTTAATACCTGAAATGAGGAGAGGTTTGCTTAGCGAACTTGAAGAAAAAGAAAGAAACGTGGGCTTGGAAACAAGTCTGCGCATGCGTAGAGAGTACAACTAGTGAACAAAAAAACCCAGGAAAGTTTTACATACTATCATAGAAATATAGCTCTAGTTTTTTCCTTTTCCACTGCGTATGCGTACGATACACGTACCCCGCGATTTCTCCTTTTTTTATATTTTGGTCCTTAAGATCCATGTGGGACCCCCTGAGCAGGCCTAGAGAGTCAGGATGTTCCTACCCTGCCGCCTTTCCTTATTTTTGAACTTTGTTTTACTATTTTCTTGTGCCTCGGTTCTACCGAGGCACAAGATGGCCGCCAACACTTCCTGGTTTCGAGTGTTGACAGACAGTTGACATCCAATCAGCATGCAGCTCGTGCTCGTAATTGAAAGGATTGCCGTATGCGAACAGTACTTCATCTATAGATATAACTATGATTTTACTTTTGATTTTCTCAGGAACTACTGAACGTATTTACACCATTTAACAAAAAGCCCAATCTGCGAACCAAACTCTACCTCTCTGCCAAATTTGGTGTAATTCCGTTCAGCCGTTCGGGCTGTAGCCCTGGCTAAAGGTCCCTATGGAAAATTGCATGGGGAAAACATGCTTTGGGACCCCCCTTATTTCTCAGCCCCCACTTGACGAATCACCCCCAAACTTTCAGGGAAGGAGCAGAGCCGAGCAGGCCATTTTCTTGGAGTAATTCACGAAGATTCGTCCACCGGCGCCAAAGTTATTCCAAATAGAATGTTGTGGATTTCCTATGGAAAGTAGATCCTAACTATAACTACCTACTGGTGACCGCCAGTAGGTTATATATATATATATATTTGGATTGATAAAGGCTTCCAGAAAGCCGAAACGCGTCTTTCTGTTACATCAGGGATTGAGGGTGACTTGATCTATTAAAATGATGCCATATCCTGACAGCCTCGAGTCCGTGCCTCCTTCCATGGATGTGTCTGTGGTAGCTGGATGTTGTGTCCATATATATATATATATATAAGCTGCTGTTGTACGGCAGACCAAAGACTGCTAGGTGAGACGCGAGAGAAAGGTTGGCGCCTCCGATGCTGGTACAGAGAAATGCGTGGTAGAAGGTAAAGGGGGCAGGAGGAAGAATTGCAGTGACAGCGTGGCGGCCCCGTTCTGCGCTGAATACCCTGAATGCTGCACTGTGGGACTGGTAGTCCTCTGAATTGGCAACAAAAGGTGATTCGAAGCAGGTGAGGCTCATGAACCACTGAGAGGAGGAGCCCTTTAAAAGAACATATGAAGGGAGAGCAAGCAATTGAAATTTTGCATCTGACGAAGGCACAAGCCGAAACCTGGTTATGCGGTGGAATTCAATAAAAGGCAAACCCCTGAAACCCATTTGTGTCCTATGCTTTCTTCAGCCTGAGGGAAGGAGAAGTTGATGTTATATATATATATATATATGCATAGATGTAAATTTCCAGTATTTGTAATGCGCTAACAATTAACTGAAGGTGTCAAGGCGCTGGGGGCCCTCGGGAAGATTAAGCGAGCTATTGCCCAGAGTCACATGGTGCTAGGATGATCTGCCACCGGCCCCGGGGCTCAAACCGAGGGTCCCGGGAATCAAACCGAGAGCCCCAAGTTCTGGAGTCAGCCGCCCTGGCCGCTGCGCCACACCTCTTTTGGATAAGAATATTGCTAGCATGTTTGATCTGTGCTACCAAAATCTATAGGCAGAAGATATTCACTTCACACAAAAAGATATTGATGCATGTGTTGCAAAAATCTGAAGCATCAAACTGACTTTAGATAAATTGGTGGCTGCTACTTATTTTCAAAAAGTTTAAATACTATTACCAATCTTAAAATGTCCAAAGCTTCTGGTCCAGGTTGACTTTATGGCACATTGCTCAGATGTATTCTCTCCAAAATGATAAGAACTCTTTAATTTGCTTTAACTAAGTTGTGCTAAGGGTATGTTTTTAGAAGCTGCAATTACATGTATTCCTAAACAAGATAAAGATTACGATTTTTGCAAAGATTTTTGGATAATTCAATTAATACATAGTGATTGCAAAATCTATGCCAATTTATTAGTTAATAAGCTAGAAACATTTATCCCCTCATATGTAAAATCATATCTATCTGATTACATAAATTGCCAACTATCCTCAAAAAATGCATGAGGTTTTCCTAATGTAATTTTAAAAGCATTTCTTCTTAACCAACCCACTGTTGGGATTTACCTTGAAAGTAAAAAGGATTTTGATTGCATCAATGGGGCCTTCCAATGCAAATCTTTATCTTGCTTTGGTTTTGGCTCCAATTTGATAACAAATGCTAGATATTCCAAGTACAAGCTTGAAAGATTGTATTACTATTGAAGACATATTTCATCTTATTTTCACCTACAACATGGCATTAGACAAGGCTGTCCCCTTTCACCCTTATTATTTGTTATGTGCCTAAAATCATCTTTGACTAGCATCTGAAATATGATAAAATCAAAAGAGTTGATTTTAGAAGAGAAATTGTCAAATGTTCTGTTTTTATTTTAATATTTGCCTAAATCATCTATCCAACTATTCTCATCTGAGGAATTATCTTAATCTAAGTTCTCAGGATGGACATTTAATTCAGCTAAAACACACATTTTGCTTCTTAACTCCCTTTGTTTAAAACTTTTGATTCCATGGAAATGTAAATAGTTTGATATTTTGTATACTAGAGATAAATGTACTACTATTAAAACTAATTTCACTAAAGTGAAGGAGAAATTGTGGGGCATATTACCAACAACTAGCGATAATTATCGCTATGTTGGCTTAGCGGCAATAATTTTATCGCCGTGTTGCGGTGATTTTTATCGCTTAGCAGCCTTGCTATTATCAAGGTTTATCTCCTAAGCGATAAAAATCGGCCGAAATGCATGAATATCGCTGTAAAGTCAGCGATATTCATGCATTACCGAGCTAATGCTCTTAGCCATGCTATCCACCTCCCATTGGATAAGATGGCTAAGAACTGCTCAGGGCAGGCGTTAGCTTTTGGAGATATTCGCACTTAGCGCGAATATCTCCAAAAGTTGGTAATAGGAGATAGCGATGTTAGCGACTGTTTCCATTCGCTAACATCTTGGCAAGCTCCACTTTGCATGTCATTAGTGATAAATTTCACTGACATGCAAAGCAGGGCCCAAGATGGTCGCTATCGCCTACTAGCTGTCGCTAACTGGTGTTAGCGACAGCTAGGTAATAGGGAGATAATTTTATCTCCGCTTTCTTGGGTTTTAAAGCCAAAAAAAGCGGAGATAAACCCCCTTGATAATATGCCCCTATAATCTCTAGCTAACAGTAGGTTAGCCCTTTTGAGAAAGCTTTAGCTTTCTCACCAGACTATTGGTTTTCCAAACATATTCACACATAAACTACAACATAGTGGGTTTCATTTTCAGTCTTTTAAATTGCCATACACATTTTGCTTCCACCCACCAAAGCACATAGCAGGAGCCATCAAGTAAGCCCACTTTACCATTTGGCCCCATACACTTTGAATACGTACATGATACACGAAGCTTGTGCACATTGTTCACACCTGCCTACAATGTGATCCTTTCTCTTCAGTGACATAGCTGGTTCCAAATTATCTGTTTGTTTATTTACTTTTTATCTTTAAATAACTGTTATTTACTTTGTCTGCTCTCCTTATTTTTTATTTTCCATTTCCTTTTTTATATTTCGTTTATAAAGTGTGTTAGTGATATAGTACCATTATATCTTCCTGCAATTTATGGCCCTGATTCTGATGCATTTAGGAAAGCATTCCCACCTAGGGCCTGATTCTGATGCAGTTAGGAAGGCCTCCTAACAGAATTTGCTCCTTCCAAATTGGATCAGGAACATGTCTTCCCAACCAAGGGCCAAATGATGCGGTTAGGAACATATGCTCCCGTTGAAGTCAATGGGAGTCCAACCAAATCGTATCGGGAAGCATCCAGATGCATCGTACTCCGTCGGTCAGGCTCTCCCGATCCGAGTGGATCGGAAACCATTTCCAAACCGATTCAGTCGGGAAGCTTTCCAACCCCCATCATAATCGACCCTTAGGTGTTTGGTTAGGACACAAACTTGGCAAAAGGGCAATAGAATACTTCAGAAGAGAACAGGGTGCATTACACATTTTTATACACATGAAGATTAAGGGCCTCATTTAAATGTTGGCAGAGAGGGATCTCTGTTGCAACGTCGATGGAGTTCCTACCCCGTTAACATTATAGCGCACACGCTCGATTTAAATTTGGGCAGACCTTAGTTTGATGATGGGGGAGACAACTCTGCCTTCGCCGTGGTCAAACTCCTCTGATGACTCTATGGTGTAAGGGCTGTAGGAATTTTGGCTACATGTCTTCTCACCTAATTTAGATGGGCAGAATAACAGCCGTTTTTCAATTCCTGTCTCTGCCAGGAAACATCTGGCACTAAGGGGCATTGAAAAGTGAACAAGGCCCCCCTCGCCATCAGAGGAAACTCCAATTTTTTTTTCTCCAAAAAAAGAATCCCACTTTGGGATTTTCTTTTTCAAAATTAAAAATAAAGCTGTAAGTTTGACATACATGTCGGTCAAACTTACAATGTATTGGCAAGAGCCATAGTGACAGCAGTTCCTGATAATGCTAGTAATATTTTAAGCTCCTCTGGTGGGGTGACAAAGTAATTTACTCTGTTGTCCTGGCTGAGTTCGGGCCACCTGCCAACAGTTAAATTAGGCCCTGAGTGATTTATGCAGAATCACAGGATGTTTTGTAGAGACCACGATTGAAACCTGATTTCCCAATTTCAATGTCTGGGTGGTAGGCCACATCGCCTATCTAATTTTTATGGTACAGAAAGTGTCCTAGGATTGTCCTAAACTCAAGCTTCCTTAAAATAGAAGATGGGGTTCAATTTCCAAATTACATCATTCCTCCTTCTGTATTAGAAAAGCATCATGTCTCTCAAATCTTACAAAAAGAAGATGATCTACATAGGTAGATTTAGTCATTTTTCTACTAGGATGTTTTTTTTTAAAACATCTTTTTATTGAAACATACAACATCAATACAACAAAGAGCATTATTGGTATTACATTGTATGAATAATTGACCATACCTGAAGAAACATCCACTGATTAAACACAGTGATAATATATTACATACATTTTTGTTCTCTACGTTATATCCTAATGTGAATTTCTCTTCTTCATTGCTTTGGTACAGTAAATGTATATCATTTCAAATAAATAAATCTTTTAAATATGAATGGAATATCTTGAATTGATCAAGTATTAAAGTATTCAAGATAATTAAACCAATGTTGCCTCTTGTCTTTCGCAGTCTTTATTTCCCAGCTCTGATGTCCCTCAAAAGCTACACAATCTAGTGTTTAAGCTTTAGAGATATATAGAGAATTACATCAACTTTGCTCTTGTAATAATAAGTCACAGATTGAATTGCAGTGGGAAAATTATATTTCAGTGAATTAGTTTTGATGTGTGAGATAACCTTTGAAAAGAGCTTCATAAAACATCCAAAACTCCTACTGTCACACAAACATATTTAAATTACAATAAGATAGTAAATATGCATGTTAAACGGCATACATTTCAAATGCATATGACGATTTATGTTGGACCTGTTGTAAACAAGTTGATATAATGCATAAGCTCAAATTCAAGTTTTTTTGTTGGATCAAATAATAAAAATTCTTTGAAAAAGTTAAATGAATCTAAAAAAAACAAATATAATATCAAGAAATAATCATTAAATCAACAGATAAAAAACCTCATAAAGAGCATTGCAAAATCTAAGAATGCTAATATTTGTGATCTTATAAGCGAAGCAGCAAACAGCAAACAGAAACTTAGAAACTGCAGCAGCACCAGCTTGCTGGTATCATTGTTACATATTCCTAGGGCAGTTACTCAATCCTTAAGCCCCAGGAACTGACACATAGGCTCAATCCATCTAACTCTGGATTTATAGTAAAAAGGAGAGAAGTGCAAAAAATGGTCCTTGGATTCTTCAAGATGTGAATAAACTGTACACAGCTTTGATTTATCAGAAAAAGATAGCTAGGTCAATCTAAAACTGGCAATTAGCAAGACGTCATATCTAAATGTCAAGAAAATTATATAGCTTGCACAGGGTTGATGTGATCAAGAGAGTCCTTGGGCCTGAAAACATGTTTATTGAGTGAAAACACTTTAGTCCAACTACCAAGAGCTTCAGATAATTCATTTTGATCAATATTTATGGCCCCATACCTTTATTGGCAATAACAGTCAAGGCACACCTAATGCAAAGCAGCATGTGCCAACAATTGCTCATGCCCGGGTCAGTCAGTGAATGCCTAATGTGGTTAAGCAAAGCGGTCTTGTGGATATTAGGGAAACCAATAATTTCAGCAAGACTGTCCCTGTTTGGCTTCAACACTGGATAGTCCAAATTCGAAGTCTTTACAGGGCAGGCCATAACCTAGCAGGATGGTTGATAGACTTGAGGGAAAGGTCTAATCTAAGCTGTAATAGGGGGTACTCCTCCCTACATTTACAAGTGACCTTATGAAGTTATTCTCACTCACCTCTAATTGTGCCAAGTCACAATGGTCCCAAAGCTCTGCAGATTGGCACATCTAAATTGAACCGTATATATTTCAATGGCTGGACAAGTTGTAAAGAAAGATAACCATTTGTAAACCTTTCTATTGCACATGTCCTATGTTTAGTAAGGGGAGTGCATAGTAATTTGTGAAACCCATTAGCAGGAAGCGAAGAGCCTGACACCAAGATCATTAAATTCTGTAACCCTCTCAAGAATATACACACCCAAGCTAATGTGCCCTCTATAATTATTCCATTATTTTAGACCATACACTTAGTTTTCTGTGAATTGATTTCTAATACATGGGTCTTTCAAAGTAAGGAGAACCAATCAATAAGTATGTTTCAGCCCAGTATGGTTTTTTGAGATGAGAAGAGTTTCATCATTCAAAAGAAGTCCTGGATCCTTCTCACCTCCTAGGTAGGAGAATCATGTGCTCAGATGGCTACAATAAGAATTAATTCAAGTGGCTCCGTTTTTTTTAACTTAATTTGTTGAAATACAGGGAAATTGCGAACTTGTTCACACTGGGGGGGAATGGGGAAGCCTTGTTTATAATTTTATTCTGCACAAACTGGTTCCGAATTTTCTTTTTAGAATTTGGAGGAATCGTTTTAAAGAGTCTCATTTTAAACTTTGGAGGCTAACCTCCACCTCCTGTGTGTGGCTTTACATGTGGGGGCTGTATTTTTGGAAATAAAAACTTTTTGGGACACGCTTTGTTCCCGGTGGCCATCTTGAATTGCCGCGTGCTGACGGAGGTCAACGCTCTAGTGTTTGCACACCGACCGTCCACTGCTGATATTTGAGGGGCTTGGTCTGGTTGGGCGTTGCTGTAAGTGGCTCCGATTTTTTAACTTGCTGTAAGTGGCTCCGATTTTGTAACTTAATTTGTTGAAATACAGGGAAATTGCGAACTTGTGCACACTGGGGGGAATAGGGAAGCCTTGTTTATAATTTTATTCTGCACAAACTGGTTCCGAATTTTCTTTTTAGAATTTGGAGGAATCGTTTTAAAGAGTCTCATTTTAAATTTTGGAGGCTAACCTCCACCTCCTGTGTGGGGCTTTACATGTGGGGGCTGTATTTTTGGAAATAAAAACATCTTTTTGGGACAAGCTTTGTTCCCGGCGGCCATCTTGAATTGCCGCGCGCTGACGGAGGTCAGCGCTTTAGTGTTGCACGCCAACCGACCACTGCTGATATTTAAGAGCCATGGTCTTAACATGCAGCGGTTATGCGCAGCGGTCGCGCTAATGTCGCGACGAAGGCGCGACAAAGGCTAGACCGTCTGCGACGGTCCGAGACCGTCCGGGGCCAGGACCTATGCCCAAAAAACCCCCGTCTCCAAACCAACTATACAATACTCGTCTAACCAATTATTTAGCTTGAGAGGTAGGAGGGGCTCAAATTGTAGTTTATTATGTCTTTTAGAAGCTAATTCTTTATGTAATGGTTGTAACTACGGCTTTAATAATTATAGTTCCAACGTGGACATTAGTCCTATTGTTGAAGCCTTGAGTGAGCAGGAACCGTTACATGAACCCCTTGGTAATAATATACCATAATTTTTGGAGTATTAATTGTCACTCCCTTCCAAAACATAAGGAGGATATTTTTTATTTTTTAAACAGTGAAGAGCCTGATGCTGTCTTTTTGACAGAAACTCGGTTGAACGACAGTTCAGGTCCTGATGTGGTGTGTGCCCTCCCTGATAACTATACAATAATAAGGAGAGATAGAATCCTCAGGAATGGTGGAGGAATTGCGATTATTTTTTTAAAAAGTTATTCATGTAAGTTGGAAGACTTCCCCCTGGTGGATTGTGAAGCACCCTTTTTAAACGTACGCTTTCCCCCCAGCTTACTTTATCTGGGGCATTGATCTATCGACCCCTTGGACCGGCTGGTTCTTGGGTGCACGTGCTATCAGACATGTTGGCGCCTTGGCTACTTAAATTGGCTAATTTCACAGTTTTAGGAGATTTAAACCTTCATTTGGAAAACCTGGAATGTTGTGCAAGTCAGGCCTTGATTGCTGACTTTGCTGCGCTGAACTTACCTCTTTGTAATGAAGGCCTCACTCATATTGCTGGTCACTTGTTGGACCCTATTTTTTCTAACTTGTCCGACATTAATTGTTTTTCTGCACTTCCTTTATGTTGGTCGGATCATTTTGCGGTCAAATTTCAACACAGAAGTCCATTGGTCCCATTGTTATCTAACACACCGGGTCGGACCAGAAATTGGGGCAAATTGCATCTAGTAAAATGTAATCACTTATTGTTAAATAGTGCTCCTTGCTTGAATTCTATATCACTGGCCTCCCTGGACAGTATCTATAAATGGATCACTTCCGCCTCCAATACTAGCCTGCCACCCACTGTGAAAAAACTCAACAACCACCGTCCTCCGGCTCCCTGGTTCACAGAGCAGCAAAACTGAAAAAAGCAAATGTAAAGCTATGGAAAGAAGGTGGAGAAGGGATTACTCTCCCGAGTCCAAAAGTATTTACAAAGCCTCATTGAAAAAATACCATGCGTTATGTAAAGCTGCATGAGCCGACTACGTCTCCCACACTATTTTGGGGGCAAAGAATTGTTCTTGCGCACTATTTTCTATGGTGAAGATTCTAGCAATATCAGGGACGCAACCTAGCCCGCCTGTTCTTGATGAATTTCAATGTAATTTGCTTGCTAACTTTTTTATAACTAAAGTTGAACAAATCGATCAGACTTTAGGAGGAACTAGTGTTACAAGGCCGGCTTTGCCCGATCTTGCTCATGTACCTACTGCAGAGCATTCTCAGTTAAAATTAGAGAAATGGGTTCCTTTGGACATTGGTTATTTTACTAAAGTCTTAGCAAGCATAAAATCTGGCTCTCCATGCGACCCTCTTCAAGCGGCAGCACTTTTACAAATGGAACAGCCTGCCTTAGGAGTTGTTATGGAGCTATTGAATGCCTCTCTTAGCGAAGCAGAGATGCCTGCCATTTGGAAGCATGCAATGGTCCTGCCCCTGCTGAAGAAGCCAAATGCGGACCCTGCTATTCTGACCAATTTTAGGCCGATCTCCTTGCTCTCAGTGTTTTCCAAAGTTTTGGAAAAGCATGCAAACACCCAGCTATCTATGTATGTGGAAACTTCTAACTTTCTACATACTTCACAATCGGGTTTCAGAGCAGGGTTCTCAACCAAGACTACATTGTTGGGCGTTGGCCGTTACGGAGATGCTACACCGACGCTTGGACGCAGGTGATACAGTGGCCCTTATACTACTAAGCGCCGCGTTTGATACGGTTTCTCACACAGTATTAGTAAAGTCTTTACGGGCATTGGGCATCACTGGATTGGCGCTAGGCTGGCTGTCTTCTTTTTTATCGGAACAAACCTTCCAAGTCTTCTCCTCTAGGGCAACCTCAAAGTCCTACTCATTCCTGTTTGGGGTGCCACAGGGATCCATTTTGCCCTACTCTTTTTTAACATCTATGTGCAACCCCTGGCAGTGATTGCTGAGGAAGCAGGGTTGGCACTTTTCTCATAGGCCGATGATACTCAAATCATCGTTTCTCTATCGGCTAATAAGAGAGTGAGTCCTTCTGCCCTGCAATTGGGCTTGAGCAATATTGCATCGTGGATGCAGTTGAATTTGCTCAAGCTCAATGGAGATAAGACAGAAGTGCTTATTTTTGGAGAAAATTCTGAACATTGGGGCCATCAACATTGGCCAGCTTAAATGGGGCTTTTACCTACGCCTTCTTCTCAGGTCCGCAATCTAGGTTTTATCCATGACAATACATTGTCAATGAAACAACAGGCGGTTCAAACTGCAGCCACCTGTTTTACCATCCTAAAATGGTTAAAAAAATAATTTGGATGCTCCCTGTTGATACCCAAAGGACGGTAGTCCAGGCACTTGTAACATCTTGCCTGGACTACGGTAACGTCCTTTTTCTGGGCTCAAACAGGGATGTATTGCGCAAGCTTCAGGTGGTGCAGAACTCTGCTGCCGGATTGCTGCTTGGACTTCCTAGAATGTCCTGCACGGCCAATGCCCTGAGAGAATTACACTGGCTCAGGGTGGAACAGCGTACTAAATTCAAAGCCCTTTGTTATATGTTCAGAATTAAGATTGGCTCAGCTCCAAAATACCTACAAGATCTGGTACGCCCTTACCATCCGTCTTGTCTGCTTCGCTCCTCCTCAGAAGAGAAATTCGTTGTGCCCAGGATCAAATTAGTAAGAATGGGAGGGCGCTCCTTTTCTTTTCTTGGGCCAACGTTGTGGAATTCTCTACCTGACGCGATGCGGAAGGAGAAGCTGTATTCCAATTTCCGCAAGCAATTAAAAACTTGGCTGTTTACTCAATAATTCTAATTTCAGATCTCTAGAGTCTTTTTTGGCCTGCGCTGGAAAACCCTTGGTTGGGTAGCTGTGCAGATTAGAAAAATAAATTAACATAACATAACATTCATTAATAAACAAAAAAAGAGAGTCGGGGACAAAATACAGCCCTGGCAAACTCCTTTGTTAATATTAATTTTAACAGTGAATTTCCTGTTTAGGCCCAAGCAGATTTGCCCATCGATATACTTGTGTAGGTGAACTGTGAAAGGTCAATAAGAGTACCCTTGCTGGCCAACACCTCCCACAGTCAAGCTATGGGGACCAGTTGCTTGGAAATGGCACAAAGCATCATGATTTGTAATGCACTCAGCTAACCTTATAAGGACCTGCGTGCAAAATGTATTTTGCAGATTATCAAGGAGATGTATGCTTCGATAATTATAAGGGAGGCTACCACTGCTTTTTTTTAAAAACAAGGGTCATCTTGGCACCCTTAAAAGTGGTAGGAATCATAGTGCCAGCTGCAATCGCATTCGAGATTAAGTTAATATAGCGATCCTACAAGACTACGGGTGGATCAAAACGGTTCACTGACACAACATTGATGTAAAAAATATTGATGTTAAAAATATTGAGTAAAAAATATAGACAACAAAAAATCTACTCCTATACTTAAACAGGTAAGTACAAAAATATTGACTAAAAATATGGATGTAAAATATATAGATGCATTAAATATAAACTCTTAAATAAATATAAAATAAAATATATATATAATAAATATGTTAAATACTAAATATAATTTTAACAATTTAACTATTTAACAATTTTAACTATTTCCACTCAAAAGAGTGCAACAGTAGAGAAAGTGCTGGATAGCGGAGGGGTAAAAATTACTATTCCCACTCTACTGAATGCAGCAGTAAGATACGTTCTAGATAGCAGAGTGGTAAAAAACTGTTATTCCCACTCTGGTGAGTACAACAGTAGGGAAAGTGTTGGATAGCGGAGGGGTAAAAATTACTATTCTAACTCCAAAGAGTGCCCAGTAGGGAAAGTGTTGGATAGCAGAGGGGTAAAATTAGCAATTTACAATCCAGTGAGTGCAGCAGTAGGGAGAGTGCTTGATAGTAGAGGGGTACAAATTACTATTCCCACTCCAGTGAGTGCAACAGTAGGGAAAGTATTTGATAGTGGCGGGGTAAACATTACTATTCCAACTCCAGTGAGTGCAACAGTAGGGATAGTGTTGAATAGCGGAGGGGTAAAAATAACAATTCCCACTCCAGTGAGTGCAAAAGTAGGGAAAGTGCTGGATAATGGAGAGGTAAAAATTACTATTCCCACTTTAGTGAGCCCAACATTAGGAAAAGTGTTAGATTGTGGAGAGAAAAAATGACTATTCACACTCAAACTGTTAAAATAATACATATGTATATATATTACATTTTTTAATAAAATCATAAAAATAAATAAACATTATTTAAATATGAAAAATAAAATATATTATATATATCTCGAAGAAAACATAATATTAATTACATATAACAAAAAACTACAAATATTATATATAAAACAAATTGTTTTAAACTAGAAAATATTTATAAACAAAAAATGAATCAATACATAAATGTATTTAGTTTATTTCCTTCCCTATAACACCACAACAAAAACAAAACACTTCAACATTTTAAATTACATATACTTCCATAATTAACATAAATATTAATCAATTAAATACATATTAATATTACAAATAAACAATAATTGAATACACACACTTTAACACTATAATATCCACAATATACACCTACATTAAACTATAAAATAATATAACACAATTAAAACTTCTATTTAAATTAAAAACTATTACTATTAACAACTGATAATAAAGTAATTAAAATATTTTTAATACACACCCTTTACCCCTTTAAAAGCAAAAACAACACTCCACAAAATTAATAACTACCAAAATACATATCAAATAATTAACATTAATTTACTACTATATATTAACTAATTAAGCTCCTTTACTCGTATAAACACCATAACACACACTTAAAATTAATTACGCAATTTCCATAATTAATTGCCAATTAATTAATTAAAATTAATTAACAACCAATTATTAATTTATAAATTAAAAATGTATTACTTCCCACCTTTAAACTTATAAACACCACAACACACACTTAATATTAATTATACATTTACCATAATCAATTATCAATTAATTAACATTATTTAACAACCAATTATTATTCATAAATTAAAAATAAATTACTTCCCACCCTTTACACATATAATCACCACAACACACACCTACAATTAATTACTCAATTACCATAATTAATTACCAATTATTTAATTAAAATGTATTAACAACCAATTATTAATTAATCAATAATAAATTACTTTACACATTTAAAATGATAAAATCTCAATTAAACAAATATTAATAAATACAAAACTTATCAACTAATTAAATATAATTAAATTACTTCCCACCCTATTCCCCTATAAACCCACAACCCGCTACAAACCTAAAAATGCTAAATTCAATTAAAAAAAATTAATAACTGCAAAAAATGTAACACATATATTAATAATCCAAACAATTTGTATACAAAAAACAACAAACGATATTAAACACTTCAATATCTTTAAAATCAATATTACCTACCTTAAGTTGATATTCTTGACCACGATATTCTTGCTGTCGATATTTCTGAACCACAATATTTTTTACTTGATATTTGTGCAACTCAATAGTATTTATTTGATATTCTGTCTCTGCACCGATCAAAACATATCTGCAGGAAACGTGTCCCTCCCAGTAGCTTTGTCCTGTCTCTGATGGGGTTACTGCAGTCTCTGTCTCCCGGAGGGAAAACTTGTCACAACTGGTCAGAGTCTGAGAATGGGAATTATTATCTATCATGCTAGGGTTTAATGAGCAAAGAAATATGGGAAACAAATGCAAAGATTCAAAGTGACCAATCCACTCACTGGATGTGAACCTGTGGGATCTTAACAAGGATACGGCCACCCCGGCTAAGGGGCCGATTCTGATCCGGGTCGGAAAAACTACAAGCTGTATGCATGTTTTCCGCCTGACTCGTACAGCTGTACGAGAGAGCGAGTACGTTGCGAGCTATGTGAAAATCACCGACTGAGTCGTTTCCGGGTCGAACCGCTTCGTACGTCTCGGCCGCAACCTAACCGTGGCGTACAATGGAAGCAATTTATGACTGAGCCAGTACGAGGCAGTACGGATTGTCCGGCTCGCAAAATGTCTGGGAAGCTGCCTTTGGGGGTCCGCGTCAGACCCGCTGTCGCCTGCAGCCCTCCGACTCAGACACAGGTGGAGACCCAAGGGTCTCCCCAACACAGGCATGTATGGTGCGGATGGAACCGACGTGTACCCACTGTAGGGGGAGCCCTTGTGCGAGACAAACCCATTCAGTCAATGGGAGCCCATGTACGCGTCGTACGACTGGCTCCCATTGACTTCTATGGAAGTCCGACCGAACCGAGTCTGGCAGCATACTGCCACATCGTACTCTCTCGGTCGGACTGCAGGACTCTGGCTCGGTCGGAAAACACTCCGGCTCGGATGGAGAGCTTTCCGACCCGGATCAGAATCGGCCCCTAAGTCTTTACCCGAAAACTTTTGCATCTTTTTGGCTGCTGCAAGGAGATCGATCACCCCACATCCCTTTCTCCTAGTTTGATTTACAAGTCTTATGGTTTTTCTTTACGGGATCCTAGATTCAGCAACCCTAGATTTATCACTTCACTTAATAAAGTCAAAGAGTGCTACCTTCACTGCCCTGCACTCCAGGGTGTACAACTCCTGTGATCTAGGGGTCTTTTATCTAGGGTGAACTTGTTTTGAAAAAACAACAACTTTTAATTCTAAAAATAACATGTTGTGGACTAGAAGGATTTGATTTGGGCAACCCAAGTTCTCCATCATCATATCTAGGTGGTTACAGATTGTTTCAAAAATTCTTGAAATGGCATCAGAGGAAGTCACATTGCAGTTGATTTTCCTCCAATGATTACTTGTGGTTGAAGCATCAGCACCTTGGGAGAGCACTAAAGAGTGGTGGATGGTCAAGAACCCCTGGGTGCTAAGATGCAATGATCCATGGACACCCTCTTCTCTGTGAAGGACCTACATATACGGTATCACTTTCCAGAACCTTGAATCGAAAAGAATATAATCTATATTACTTGAAAATTCTCCCACCAAAAGGTTGAGACTGCATTATTATCGGACTGGCAGTAGCCACTTCAAGCATGCAAGCATCGAAGTCATATGAAAGGGACAGGTTGAGCCAATTTATTGCTGCCCGAGTTAACTAAGCTTTAGAAGGGGCAGCTAGATCAGGGACTCCCCAGAGAGTATCCTCATCTAAAAAAAGTCACCGATCATAGAGGCAGGCTCAAAAGTTAAATTGAAGTCTCCAGCAAAGACGACATAATGAGTGTGCACATAAGCAGCCCGTAATTTTACAAATAAATTGTCAATAATTCTTTCTGATGGCTGGCACTTCAACTGTAGATCACCCCACATCCCTTTCTCCTAGTTTGATTTACAAGTCTTATGTTTTTTTTATGGGATCCTAGATTCAGCAACCCTAGATTTATCACTTCACTTAATAAAGTCAAAGAGTGCTACCTTCACTGCCCTGCTCTCCAGGGTGTACCACTCCTGTGATCTAGGGGTCTTTTATCTAAGGTGAACTTTTTTTGAAAAAACAACGTTTAATTCTAAAAATAACATGTTGTGGACTAGAAGCATTTGATTTGGGTAACCCAAGTTCTCCATCATCATATCTAGGTGGTTACAGATTGTTTCAAAAATTCTTGAAATGACATCAGAGGAAGTCACATTGCAGTTGATTTTCCTCCAATGATTACTTGTGGTTGAAGCATCAGCACCTTGGGAGAGCACTAAAGAGTGGTGGATGGTCAAGAACCCTTGGGTGCTAAGATGCAATGATCCATGGACACCCTCTTCTCTGTGAAGGACCCACATATACGGTATCACTTTCCAGAACCTTGAATCGAAAAGAATATAATCTATATTACTTGAAAATTCTCCCACCAATAGGTTGAGACTGCATTATAATCGGACTGGCAGTAGCCACTTCAAGCATGCAAGCATGCAAGTCATATGAAAGGGACAGGTTGGGCCAATTTATTGCTGCCCGAGTTAACTAAGCTTTAGAAGGGGCAGCTAGATCAGGAACTCCCTAGAGAGCATCCTCATCTAAAAAAAGTCACCGATCATAGAGGCAGGCTCAAAAGTTAAATTGAAGTCTCCAGCAAAGACGACATAATGAGTGTGCACATAAGCAGCCCGTAAATTTACAAATAAATTGTCAATGATTCTATCTGATGGCTGGTACTTCAACTGTAGATGTTAATTATAAAAAGGGCCAGCCCTAAAGAAGTGGTAAGTATTAAGCCCTAGATATCTGGGAACCGGTGAAAATATCTCTAAGAACTATAATAATGCATGACAGAAAAGCTCTTCAAGGCACTTATGTAGATGTTCTCTCTAGACCAAGTTTCTTGAAAAAGAATTATCCCCACATGTTATCCCCCCAATTTAGGTTTGAAACCAGCTAAATGTCAGCTGAGTATAGATGAAACAATATCTAAAGGAACTTGGTAAATGGGGGGCCTCAATGGCAGGTGGAATACATTCCCCTCTGGGCTGGTGAGTGTGCTAGTTTTTGGATCTAACAACTTTGGGGCCGATTCCGATCCGGTAAAAAGCGCTCCGAATTGCGGTTCGGAGCGTTTTTCCCCGTACGAATGGTACCCGTAGGCGTCCCCGTACGAATCAGCAAGTACGATCACAATCTAAAGCGTCACTCCGTACGGCTCGTAAAAAACGCCGTACGAATCGAAAGTCCATACGAATTGCAGTCGGCTGACGCTCGACTCTACGTCCGAACGTAAAAAGAGCGCGTCTCCCGAACCAGGAAGTACGATCCGTGTAGAACACACTCCGTACGGCTCTTTTTCTACGAGAGCTCAAAACTACCGTAAAACCACACTCCGGCACGAACCACACCCCGGTACGCGACAAGCAGACATGAACGCCATCGTCCGTCTCATCCCTATCCTGTACGGCCACCACCTCGTACTTAGAAACCGACGACGGCTCAGAAGGTGAGTACAACGAAGTCCAACATACCTGTACGTGTTGCCACACGTGCACATGTCCATTGCACGACTGTAATGTCTGGGTACGTTGGTCCACACACTCCCGCACGTCACCAGTGTAATACGGAGACGTACCGCACCTACGTCATCGAAGTACGTCACCGCACTCCACCAGTGTAATACGGGCCGCATGTACATCATCCAGCTCGGGGTACGGTACGTCACCGCACAACACCAGTGTAATACGGAGACGTACCGCACCTACGTCATCGACCTCGGGGTACGGTACGTCACCGCACAACACCACTGCAATACGGAGACGTGCCGCACCTACGTCATCGAAGTACGTCACCGCACTTCACCAGTGTAATACGTGCCGCATGTACGTCATCCAGCTCGGGGTACGGTACGTCATCGAGCTCGGGGTACGGTACGTCACCGCACAACACCAGTGTAATACGGAGACGTGCCGCACCTACGTCATCGAAGTACGTCACCGCACTCCACCAGTGTAATACGTGCTGCATGTACGTCATCCAGCTCGGGGTACGGTACGTCACCGCACAACACCAGTGTAATACGGAGACGTACCGCACCTACGTCACCGACCTCGGGGTACGGTACGTCACCGCACAACACCACTGCAATACGGAGACGTGCCGCACCTACGTCATCAAAGTAAGTCACCGCACTTCACCAGTGTAATACGTGACGCATGTACGTCATCCAGCTTGGGGTACGGTACGTCATCGAGCTCGGGGTACGGTACGTCACCGCACAACACCAGTGTAATACGGAGACATGCCGCACCTACGTCATCGAAGTACGTCACCGCACTTCACCAGTGTAATAGACGTGTGGGATATACGTTTGCTATGTCATTGTAAGTGTAAGTATCGGAGTGTGTGTGTGTACAACACCCCCACCACTGTCCACCAGTGCCTACCAGTGCCCAGCATCAGAGTGTGTGTGTGGCTGAGACCCCCACCACTGCCCACCAGTGCCCACCAGTGCCCAGCATCAGAGTGTGTGTGTGGACAACACCCCCACCACTGCCCACCAGTGCCCAGCATCAGAGTGTGTGTGTGGCTGAGACCCCCACCACTGCCCACCAGTGCCCACCAGTGCCCAGCATCAGAGTGTGTGTGTGGACAACACCCCCACCACTGCCCACCAGTGCCCAGCATCAGAGTGTGTGTGTGGCTGAGACCCCCACCACTGCCCACCAGTGCCCACCAGTGCCCAGCATCAGAGTGTGTGTGTGGCTGAGACCCCCACCACTGCCCACCAGTGCCCACCAGTGCCCAGTATCAGAGTGTGTGTGTAGACAACACCCCCACCACTGCCCACCAGTGCCCAGCATCAGAGTGTGTGTGTGGCTGAGACCCCCACCACTGCCCACCAGTGCCCACCAGTGCCCAGCATCAGTGTGTGTGTGTGGACAACACCCCCAACACTGCCCACAAGTGCCCACCAGTGCCCAGCATCAGAGTGTGTGTGTGTGGACAACACACCCACCACTGCCCACAAGTGCCCACCAGTGCCCAGCATCAGAGTGTGTGTGTGCATGAGACCCCCACCACTGCCCACCAGTGCCCAGCATCAGAGTGTGTGTGTGGACAACACCCCCACCACTGCCCACCAGTGCCCACCAGTGCCCAGCATCAGAGTGTGTGTGTGGCTGAGACCCCCACCACTGCCCACCAGTGCCCACCAGTGCCAAGCATCAGAGTGTGTGTGTGGACAACACCCCCACCACTGCCCACCAATGCCCAGCATCAGAGTGTGTGTGTGGCTGAGACCCCCACCACTGCCCACCTTTGCCCACCAGTGCCCAGCATCAGAGTGTGTGTGTGGCTGAGACCCCCACCACTGCCCACCAGTGCCCAGCATCAGAGTGTGTGTGTGGACAACACCCCCACCACTGCCCACCAGTGCCCAGCATCAGAGTGTGTGTGTGGCTGAGACCCCCACCACTGCCCATTAGTGCCCACCAGTGTCCAGCATCAGAGTGTGTGTGTGGACAACACCCCCACCACTGCCCACAAGTGCCCACCAGTGCCCAGTATCAGAGTGTGTGTGTGTACAACACCCCCACCACTGCCCACAAGTGCCCACCAGTGCCCAGCATCAGAGTGTGAGTGTGCATGAGACCCCCACCACTGCCCACCAGTGCCCAGCATCAGAGTGTGTGTGTGGACAACACCCCCACCACTGCCCACCAGTGCCCACCAGTGCCCAGCATCAGAGTGTGTGTGTGGCTGAGACCCCCACCACTGCCCACCAGTGCCCACCAGTGCCCAGCATCAGAGTGTTTGTGTGGACAACACCCCCACCACTGCCCAGCATCAGAGTGTGTGTGTGGCTGAGACCCCCACCACTGCCCACCAGTGCCCAGCCCTTACATCATAAACATACCATTGTTAACCACATTACCATCAGGAGAATGACACATGTCAACATAACTATATTTGAACATCACACCAGCTCCCAGGCACACAGCAGTCACAGACATTATCACACAAACTAAAGTTCAGAAAAAGAAAAGAATTGCTTTATTCAGCTGGTTCAAAATAGAAATCCAAATAAGAGTCCTTGCTCATTCAAGGCCAATGGCCAGTCCAGAAAAAGTCTGAGCAACAGTTTGTGCCTCCATGGGTGTGATCACACCCAAACTTGCCTGCACATGGCGTTTAATCCGCTGTGGGAACTATGGGGGCACCAGCTGTGGAATCCTCCGGCACCGCATGGACAGGAGAGGGAAGGACAGGTGGAGTGGGTGCAGGTGTAGTGGATTCATCCACACTGGTTGGTGCATCGCCGAAAGTAGCCTCAAAAACCTGGCTGCACACCTCAGCCAGTGTGGAAAAACTACCACCTGAACCCGGGGACACATTGAGGGTGGAGGTAGAGGGCTGTGAGTCTGTTCCCCTGGGTGTGTGGATGCGTGTGTGAGGTGTCTCCCCTCTCCCTGTGGGTGTGCCTACATCCCCTTGAGATTGGGTGCGTGGAGCTTTGAGCTTCTTATGGTGTGTGTGTATGCTGGGTGTGTCTGACCTGCGGCGTGTGGGTGTATGCTGTGTAGGTATGTGAGAGGCAGAGGTGGATGGGTCTGAAGGATGGGGGGGCAGATGCTGCTGGGTGTACAGAGCTGCCATCAGTGTTTATTTATTTTATTTTATTTAGTTCATTTATATAGCGCAACAGCTACCCAGGAAAGGGTTTCCCGGCGCTAATGATCCAGTGTTATGATTTGAGGCAGGTTTTTTAGATGTTAAACAGCCAGGTCTTTAAAGCTTTCCTGAATTTCATATAACTTGGCTCATTTCGTAATGGGTATGGTAGAGTGTTCCAGAGTGAGGGTCCAAGAAACGAAAAGGATTTGCCACCCATGCTTGACAGCCTAATTTTGGGAATTACAAAATGGTTGGCCGTAGCTGATCGAAGGGTTCGAGATGGACGATAGGGACGTACAAGATTTTGTAGATACTTTGGGGCATTATTAGTGGAGATCTTATGCATAAAGCATAGGGATTTAAATTTGATCCGGTTCTCAATTTTTAGCCAGTGCAACTCTCGGATGTACTTGGAGGTTGATGTGGAGATGGGAATTTTCCATAGTAGCCTCGCTGCTGCATTTTGCACTGTCTGCAGTCTGCGGATTGTGGCCTTTTTTGCCCCTAAGTACAACACGTTACCATAATCAAGCCTAGAGGTTATTAAGGCGTTGATAACTGTTTTCTTAGTATGTTCGGGCAGCATCCCCCAATTTTTTTTTAACCATTTTAATATTGCGAAGCATGTGGCCGAAGTCTTCACAACTTGCTGGTTCAGATTGAGAGATTCATCAATGATGACACCTAGATTACGAGCATGTTTGACTGGAACCGGGGGGGTACCCATTTCAGCTGGCCAATGTTGGGGTCCCCAATGCTCTTTGTTCTTTCCCAGGACAATTAACTCGGTCTTCTCGCCGTTAAGTTTGAGAAAGTTTTTACACATCCACTCCGCAATCTTACTGAGTCCAAGTTTTAAGGAGGAGGGATTGTCAGGTTCCGCAGAAGACAGAGAGAAAAGAAGCTGAGAATCATCAGCATAGGAGAACATAAGTAGTCCAGTCTCTTCTACTATTTTGGCAAGCGGGCTCATATAAATGTTAAAGAGTAGCGGGCTCAAAATAGAGCCCTGTGGTACTCCATGTTTGAAGGTCATGGTGTCAGAACAAGCGGATTGTGAGAAGACTTGAAATGTACGCTTTTCCAGCAGTGATTTAATCCAATTTATGGCCGCGCCACGGATGCCTATGGAATAAAGTGTCCTGGCAAGGACATCATGCGACACCGTGTCGAATGCTGCACTGAGGTTGAGCAGCACCAGGGCCACAGTTTCTCCTCTGTCCAACATAAAACGGATGTTCTCAGTTACGCCTAGCAAGGTCGTCTCTGTGGAAAAGCCTGCACAAAATCCTGATTGGTGGGAAGGTAACAGATCATGACTAGTTATGAAATCAGTAAGAGATCTATGAACATGTTTTTCCAGTATTTTTGCGAAGGTGGGCAACAAGGAGATGGGCCGGAAGTTAGCTGGCAGATTTGGGTCCGCTCCCGTTTTCTTTAGTAGCGGATGAATCATCGCGTGTTTCCATTCATCCGGCACCGATTCTTCCTGCAAGGATGCTTTAAGAAGATCGGTGATTATGGCCAGGGCACCACTGTTGAGTTGTTTTAGCATTGAGCATGGCAATGGGTATTTGGGCGAGCCTGATTTAATGGTATTAAGTAGTTTGTGAACCATATCAGGGCTAAGCTTCGGCCAGTTATCTAGTGTAACAGAAGGTTCCTCAGCAGGGGGGATGGAGCCTGGAGTGTTAGTGTTGTAACTCGGCTTGTCATGTAGAATATTGGGCAGGATCGGGTGAATTAAGTTATTTTCATTTAGAACTTGTTCAATGTCCTGGTGTATTTTGTCAACTTTATCGACAAAGAAGTCAGCTAGTAAATCGCATTGTATCTTGTTGAGATCGGGTGGAGGTTGTATTGTAGATGAACCAGCCAGTTCTTTCACTATCTTGAAAAGTGTTTTAGATTGGTCTAGGGTTTCTGTTATTTTAGTGCAAGCGTATTCAGCTTTGGCTTTGCCACATAGCTTCTGATAGTTAGTTAATTTAATTTTATAATCTTGCTTGGTTTCGGGAGAATAGGTCTTCCTCCATTGCCGCTCAGCGTTTTTACATCTGCTTTTTTCCTGCTTTAGAGTCTCATTAAACCAAGGGGCGGGGGGACGGTGAGTATTTTGTTTTAATTTTGTTTTAGGCAGGGAGAAATCAATAGCTTCCGTGAGCCAATTTTGGACAGCAGTTGAGAAGTTTTGTACCGTTAACTTTGTACAGGGAAGGTGGCCTTCCAGAAAAGAGTTAAGACTCTCAATATCTAGTTTTTTCCATTTCCTGACAAGTTGGATAGGTACCGGTACTTTATCTTTATTTGATAGTTTCACCTGGAGGGAAAATTTGATCAAAAAGTGATCTGACCAGGGCAGAGGCATGGCGGGATACATAACGATGTCATTTAAGTTGGAGAGGATGGGATCCAGCAAATGACCGGCTCTATGTGTAGGACCCGAGTTCTTTAAGGTCAGATTGAGGGATGCTAAATCAGTTATAAATTCTTTGGCTATTGAACATTCCTCATTTTCCAAATGCAGGTTCGTGTCACCAATGATTGTAAAGCTAGCAGTTCTCGTTACTAAAGGGCCCATGAGTTCTGACAGGTTTGTCAACCATTTAGATGCAGTTCACGGCGGTCGATAAATAAGCGCTCCAGAGAAGGTGAAGTTTGGTGATAGTGAAAGTTTGAAAGTTGCGCCTTCGCAACCTTCACACGGGAGTTTATTAAATTCACAGCTATAAATCTTTTTAAAGATGATTGCTATTCCTCCGCCTAACTTCTTTTCACGGTCAAGTCTCACAATAGCATATAAGTCAGGAAGTGCCATAGCTACATCTGGGCCAGAGCTTTCTTGTAGCCACGTTTCTGTTAAGTACATGGCGTCAGGAGCCTCGTCTAATAATAGGTTAAATATTTCTGTCTTGTGCTTGGGAAGTGAACGACAGTTGATACTGAGAAAGGAAAATAATTTTGAAGTTGTTGTAATGTTGTCCTTAATATTTCTGGTTTGTATGGCTCTTGTCCCTACAGGATCAATGGAAGATTGACAACATTGGCAGATGTCTTTCTCCCAACCTAGCTTCAGAGTTCTGCAGGAGGGTTGTCTAATGGGTCGTAAGGCCCGCAGGTGTTCGGAAGTATATTTAATGAGTGTGGGGGCGGATATTACAGTTGATACATCTACGGTAGGTGATGCCTGTAGGTGATCGTTAGGAAGTATAGGTGATGGCGCCATAGCCCTTAGGCACGTCCGAGGCGCGGACGGGCGCAGACGGGCTGACTCTGGCGAGACTCCGGCGCTGACGAAGCGTGTCCACTGTACGCGTCCACTGACTCGGAGAGCGTCCGTTTCCTTTTGTAGGGATGGCTAGAGCGCTGTCACCGCTGCCGCCTCCCACTCAAGATGGCTGCCGTTGGGAGTTTTCCCTTCAGACTCGGTACACAGCCCTAAGATCGGCTGGAACCGTTGAAATGCAGGGAAAGGGATTTGTGGGGGCTGGGGTAAGTGCAAAGAAGTGAAAAATGATTTTTAAAATTCGCATTATAAAATGTGAGTAACACACGCTAGTGATCAGCCGGTACTCGCAAGTTATCACACAATTCAGTACAATTCAGTAGCAGCCTACCTCCCGGCTCACGCCTCAGGAGGGGTCCAGTTAGTAAAGCAGACAACAAATACACGAATCTCGCGTTTGCTCTCTATGGGCTCCTTTTGTAGGGATGGCTAGAGCGCTGTCACCGCTGCCGCCTCCCACTCAAGATGGCTGCCGTTGGGAGTTTTCCCTTTAGACTCGGTACACAGCCCTAAGATCGGCTGGAACCGTCGAAATGCAGGGAAAGGGATTTGCGGGGGCTGGGGTAAGTGCAAAGAAGTGAAAAATGATTTTTAAAATTCGCCATCTAAAATGTGAGTAACACACGCTAGTGATCAGCCGGTACTCACAAGTTATCACACAATTCAGTAGAATTCAGTAGCAGCCTACCTCCCGGCTCACGCCTCAGGAAGGGTCCAGTTAGTAAAGCAGACAACAAATACACAAATGTTGACTCTATGGCAGCCACACTCCGACGTAGATCAGACATGGCTGATGACATGCCCTCCATGAACGACACCAACTGTGTAATCAGTTGTGTATGTTCATAGAGGACAGTCAGCATGGATGTCTGACCTACTGCTATCTGCCGGATTAGGTCCACAGTCTTAGCACTGAGGGCAGCAGGGGACACAGGGGCAGGGGCTGCGGTGCCGGGAACAAAGGAGACACGGGGGCTAGCATGGACCCTAGGGAGACTAACGACTGGGAGGGTGGAGATGGTACTGGAGGAGGGGCGGCCAGACAAAGATGAAGAAGTGACCATTGCTGCATATTCCCCCTCCTCCTGAGAGTCTGACTCGGAGTTGTCGGCATGGTAAGATGTGTCAGTCACATGTCGTCCGGCCTGCAGACTCTCCTCTCCCTCCGTGCCACTGCCTCCCTCTGACTCCTCAAAGCAGGTGGCACTGTCGCTGGGTCCCTCTGCCTGGTCCGCGCCTGTGTCTCCTCTAGATTCAGATGATGATGCAGTGGGCAAGGAGAAGAATAAAAACATATCAGTCACCTGTACACATCAGACATATCAGCTACAAATAATTTGGGGTCATATCTAAACATGGCATGCATCATGAGTCACATGACACTGAACTCTGCACAATGATAAGTCTAGTTTTGGCCAATTGTGAGAGACACAACGCTCAATGTATACTAGGATACAAGCAACAGGCAAGGCAAAAACTTGTATGAGAGACACAATGATGATCCACTGCCTGACGAAACACATGCACGTACCATTGGGGTACGCTTGGCTCGCGTATGGCTGAAATGCAATAGGGAAACGAGACGCACACACGCACGTACCATTGGGGTACGCTTGGCTCGCGTATGGCTGAAATGCAATAGGGAAACGAGGCGAACACACGCACGTACCATTGGGGTACGCTTGGCTCGCGTATGGCTGAAATGCAATAGGGAAACGAGGCGTACACACGCACGTACCATTGGGGTACACTTGGGTCGCGTATGGCTGAAATGCAATAGGGAAACGAGGCGAACACACTTACGTACCATTGGGGTACGCTAGGCTCGCGTATGGCTGAAATGCAATAGGGAAACGAGGCGAACACACGCACGTACCATTGGGGTACGCTTGGCTCGCATATGGCTGAAATGCAATAGGGAAACGAGGCTAACACACGCACGTACCATTGGGGTACGCTTGGCTCGCGTATGGCTGAAATGCAATAGGGAAACGAGGCGAACACACGCATGTACCATTGGGGTACGCTAGGCTTGCGTATGGCTGAAATGCAATAGGAAAAAGAGGCGAACACACGCACGTACCATTGGGGTAGAGTGCGTCAGACATGCTCAAGTGAACGCCTGTGTAGGCTGCGTTCCTGACCTCCTTCATGTCACCATTGGGAGAGTGACTCCAGGAAATCACATAGCAGGGATGTAGTCTACACTCATGTCGAGGATGTGGATGCATACATCAGCATGGCATCCATACGTCAGCATGCCCCAGGTGTGGCAGACATAGAAGAAGCACAGGGACTGTGACCTTGTGCCTCAGTTGATGTGTGAAGAGCTGGTGAGACATGTCATCAACCATATTGCACATGTGCATCACATACATTCAACACTTCACACCGGAGTAATGTCTGCAACATATTGTGATGCACATCAACACTGGAATGGCACACCATTCAGTACAGGGAACTGGCACATGATGACAGCAACATGCCCACTGTCACAGAGGTGTAATAGCCGCACAGCATGACCCTGTGTGACCACGTCATGTGTGTGCCATGTGCGACATTGTGCATGCTGTTTGCATATGAAATGTACAGGTCAGTATCATATTACTCACCTTTGAATATCACCACGTGTCATCCTGGATATGGCAGTTTCCGCTCAGCAGTACACTTGTGTGTCGGTAGGCATGTCCTGCAGCTCAGCATGTGTTGTTGGTGTTGTGTGTGCCGTGATGACGTTGTCTGAGTACTCAGACGTCACCTCTGCGTGCACACGTCAGGTACTCTTTTTTCACAACACAAGCGCTGGTCCCGTATAAGTGTAAGCTTACTCATTTTTGCCCCAAATTCATAGTACGTTCACTTCTGACCATTTCACTTGGATTGTCTGACTCCGGACGGTGCCAATATGGATGTCCGTTTCAAAGCCTGTGAGGAATGCAAACGGCTCATGTTGGTGACTGACCCTCACCGTCGGTGTCTCCACTGTTTTCACGTCAAGCACAACAACAAGAGCTGCTCCGACTGCCGGGAACACACATATGAATCCAGGTGTGATTGGACCCACAAGCCGCTCAGACTCCAGCAGTTGGCCCTGCACCACTATAGCTCATTGTCTGGACGTAGGACGAGTGCCTGGGCGTGGGTGTTGAGACATCAGAGCCCCTGAATTTGACATCAGTCCTCCAGGGCTGCGTCGTCAGGTATCCCAAATAAGTCAAAGATATGTCATCGCACTTCCAAATCACCACAATGCACGTGCAATGCTGCATGGGATTTGGGTGACACCGCCCATGCGGCTCCGTCAGATTTGCAGCCATCATAGCCTGCACCACGACCTCCGGGCCCTGCCCTGCATGTGAGGCAGGAGGAGTAAGTGCACTTCCTCATGTCTATGATGTCCCTCATCCCACCAACGGCCTACGCGGCGGCTTCTGGCCCAGCGGACCCGTCTGGGGGCACGAGCGCGTCTGGTGAATTGCCCCTGACGCCATCACTCGCTTTGTCCCTGACACAGGCGGCGCATACGTCCTGGAACCGCTGGGACAGACAGGATCTGAATGGTCATCCTGGTCCTCGCTGGTTCACCTCACAACCTCACTGGCAACTGTCCCCCAGGTGTCAGCCTTGGCGCCGTTCTCGGGTGGTGCTGTCCCCGATACCACACACTGTACGGCTCCGGCATGGAAAATGTGCTGCAGAACACTGCTATTAATGCTGCATGGGGAGTTAAACTTCAATGAGGCGGGCACAGCTCATTACAATGGGTGTTAATGAGTATTGGGAGGGTCATGAAGACCCACTGGCACGTGAGTGTCAGTCCCAAGACGACAGGACAGGTGGACTGGGGGATGCGAGTGGTCTGGACACCTGGACAGACACTGGTGATGTCTTTACTCCAAACGTGTTTTTGGATGAGCGGGCAACGTACAGTGTTGTGTATACGTGGCCGGCCGGAGCCTTGCCCCTTCGTCTCCCCGTTGCTGCCATGAGGACCAACCTCCTCACTGAGGTCCTTCAACTCCACTCACGCTCCGCTGAGCCTCTGCAGGCCTATCTTGAGGAATGTACTGTATCTATATTGGCCAGCATGTACAGGCACGCAGCATGTTTGGCTGTAGATAGGCACGTTGTCAGACCCCCACACCCCTCCCCGGACTGACCATGTTCCCTTTCCTCCCACCCCACCCCAGAGAGCATGGGCATCCAGGCCTCCACATCACAGACCACATTCCCGTTAGCTCAGCTGTAGAGGGTATCCAAGAGATATGAGCACTATGGAAACATGTCATCATCCTCCCTGAGCCTGGGAGTGAGGTCTTCCAACATCACATGCCTCTTTGTCCGCTACCCACACTCTCTGTGGGACATGGTTGTGTAACTGCTGGCAGAGTGTGCATTGTAGGTACGGGCAATACTTGGCCACGCACTTGTAGGATGCCAATCAGCGACACTGTCTTTTTTCCGGTGTGGCCTGGATAGCCCCGACTCACTGGGCAGATCGATGGCATCCAGGGAGGCAAATTTGTCAGAAGCTTGTTATGTATTCAAAGTTGGGAATATGCTACTAACTACTGTTCCTTACTGATATTTTGTCACAAAAGGTAAGTAACTAGTCCATACAGTTTAGTACATCTGCTGAAAGAGCATCTATGTTGTGTCCTTGGCGTGATGACCGGGCTTCTAATGTACGCACACCATGCCACGTGTGTTAAAGACCTGCTCACATGTGTGATGGCATCACAGACCATTTGTGAGAAATAAAACATTTATGCTGTATGATGATGGTCCTGTAATAGTTAGGGAAAGTACAGAACGCAACATGACTAAGGCAGAACTGTGCAAATGATGGCACATGTGGTCTGTGTGTGTGTATTGCTGTCAGCTGTCTGGATGTGCACACAACCTCCTAATGACATTCACATGACGTGTGTCACTGACATGATACATTGTCATGCTCACTAAGACCTTTCCACCAGATCATTTGTATGCATGTCATATCCATTACACACACCACAGGTCTTTTACTTTTCACGGAGGAGTGGCTGGGAGCTGGCACATGTTACATCAGTGTGTATCCAACGCCACACTACAAATTGTCTAGATTATTTGAAGCAGTGTTGCTTGTGCCATGTACATTGTTATTGTCTTAGTCAGACAGTTGAAGACATTTTCAATAAATTGTGTATTGCAGGGCACCCCCTCTGGAAAGGCCGTTGCCTGACTTGGAAGCCATGAGGGAGCGCAATTGCATCCATCGTTATCGCTTCAACAGACAGATGATCAAGGACCTGACGGACAGGCTGGAGGCTCACCTACAACCACGCCACAGGTATCCAACTGCGCTGACACCCAAGGTAAAGGTGATGGCAGCCCTCCATTTCTTTGCCACAGGTACGTTCCAATTTACCAAAGCTGATGTGGGAGGGATGTCTCAGACAATGTTTAGCCGGGTATTGGGCGATGTAATGGCAGCTATGTTGCTGCACATAGATGAATTCATTACATTCCCTACTACAGAAGAGTTGACAGATGTCAAGGGGGAATTCTATGCCCTGGGCCGCATGCCACATGTAATTGGTGCAATTGATGGGACACATGTTACTCTGGTGCCACCACAGGCTCAGGAGCAAGCATATCGCAACAGGAAACACTACCACTCGATAAATGCCCTGGTGGTGTGTCTTGCCAACATGATTATCTCACATGTTTGTGCACGTTTTCCAGGATCGTGCCACGAAGCTTTCATCATGAGGCATAGCAGGGTACCACAGATGATGCTGCAGCTGCACAACCACCGGGCATGTCTTGTTGGTGAGTATACCCTGTCAGCTATGTATGTCAGTATGTCACAACTTCATGATCTGCATCATATTACACACTCATTTCCATGATGTCATTTTACAGGAGATGCTGGATATCCAAACATGCCGTGGTTAATGACTCCACTACGCAACCCCAGGACAGCTGCAGACCAGCGGTACAACAATGCTCATGGTAAGACTAGGCGGGTGATCGAGCGAACATTTGGACTCCTGAAGAGCCGGTTCAGGTGCCTGGACAAGACAGGCGGAGCCCTCCAATACAGCCCACGCAAGGTGTGTGACATCTTCACCGTGTGCTGCATGCTACACAACATGGCAGTGGAGAAGGCCGTGCCACTCTACCTTGATCCTGATGAGCTGGAACATCCGCCCGTTGAGGATGAAGGTCTTGCCCAGGATGCCAGCGACGAGGAGGGTGAAGATGATATCCGGAGTCACCTCATCCGCAACTTCTTTTCATAATGGTGAGTCATAGCAGCTGTAATGTGTAACATGTACTTTAGAGTTGCATGGGTAGCATGCTGTGTATGCAACAGACTGTATGCAAGGTCACTTGGATGTTTGTTGTGCAGTGTCACACAGGTGCAGATGTAATGCAACACACATACGTGCTATGTGTGTATTTGGAATGTACAGGTACTACAACATCTGGATATTCAACAGGACATTGTCAAAATGACATTATACAGAACTTGACCCCTTGTGTGCCACTCTCATCCACAGCACGCCCTGCCTGTTGTCCGTTGGGGTTATCGTGGTCATCCTGCTATTGCTCATAATGATTGCAACGTCAGCCAAATCAACGGAGCATGCATGGACATGTGGAGAAGTCAATTTGGGTAAGGACTCATATGAGGCTGTTTAGCGTTGGTATGTTTTGAAACGTGTGGTACATGTTCATGTGCATGTAGTGAGACCATGCATACATGCAACAACATTATGTTACTTATTTCATGTATGCCCACTCCCATGACAGGATAGTCACCCCATATGACAGTCATCTGTTGTAGTTTGAGACTCTGGTGAATGCATCAATGTGTGTAGACATTGATACTGCAACATTGCATATACCATGGCTTGACATTGTGTCAGAGGTCCCAACCACGGACTCTGTGGGGGATTGCAGCCTCACTGTGTGCATTAGAATGTGACTGGATCCTCACCTCCAGCTTGTGGGACAGTCCAGTTTGATTACCATCAAACCATGAGGTGTAGGTGTGGCCCAGTCTATGTTCCACACGTTAAGATAACTGTCCTGTGATTCTGTTTTCATGGATGCATTGCCCCTTGTTGCAGTATATCATGTCACTGTCATGTCATAACCTCAGTGCAGGTTGAAAATACTGCTACTCCAGCCTTCACAGTGAGTAGCAGTTCTGTTTTGATTCACATGATGCCATGGATGTTTAGCATGAGAAATGAAAATGTTGGGATGGTGCATATGTGATTTATTGTGTTGCACCAGTGGAGTGCGGTCATTCACATGAATCTGTAGTCCCGTGCAGCATTACTGTGCAATGCTAGGGTCTCATTATGTGGCTTGGATCAACATCACTTGCACTTTATGTTTCTTCTACCTGCATATCGTCTTTAGCATAGTAATGCAAACTTCACAGATCAAAAGACTGGCTACAGAGTGCCTTCATTGCATGTAGGTCATTAGCTTCCTCATCATATGTGATACTTACAGCTGTTGTCGGTGAAGTCAAGTTTGCCTACATGGCCCTTATGGGTACCCATAATCACATACAGACATTACAGTTAGCGTAAGTAGCATTGCTATATGTTTCCATTTGTTTGTAAGGTCCACCTCATCTGAACCAGTGAATGAGTTTTACCAACATAGATCTCATTGCATGGTAGCTCACTTGTGAGCGTTACACATGACTCTAATGGATGACAGACTGTCCTAGGTTTTATGTGTCCGTGTCATAGCATCGGATCTCATGTGATAGCATGATTACTCATCTAAAATTGTCTCCAGTCAGTACACTTCACAGGTGTGACTGGTACAGTGTAGCAAATGAGGTTTTTGAAGTGTCAGTGACATGAGAATGTACTCCTAATGGTTATTTGCCTCTGTTTCAGGTCTCCCTCCCAGCAGTTCCCATCCTCTCCTTCCCTCGCCTGATCACCCTTTTGTGTCTGTTGTTTGTACTCAGACCAAGGGGCTATTTGGAGGTGGAACCCTTTGAGCATCACACCACTCTTATGAAGAAAGGTACGGCCAGTCCTTGACAGACTTGTAGCTAATAGTACTGCTGCATCACAGGTGACATCATTAATAGTGTTATTTGGAGTTCTTGCCAATGCACATGTATGTTTGATAATGCTCCATGGGCTCACAATGTAAATAATCATGTTGTGCATGACGTCTGACTTCTACAGAATATTGTGCCGCCTTGATGTCAATGCACATGTCCTTCTAATGTGCATGTATACTATTTGGCATGACGTTAGCTTATGCTTGGTATGTGTTTACCTGTAAAGTGACCACACGCATGGTATTGGGGAAGGCTAGAATACTATGTTGTGTGTGAGGTAGATGCCTTTGTAGCTGCTGTTTAGCTTTGAACACACTAGCTGTAGTCTACACCTGCTGACGCTGTGTGTCTTGTGCCCCACTTGTCCGTAAGGGCCCTGATCCAGTGACTGTGATCTTTGGTGATTACTGTGCCATTTTATTTGCAGTGACCCTGAGTGAGGCAGACACTCCTGCCTTCACATACACATGTCACTTTGTGGCTTGCCAATGCCCTTGTGGTATGTGCTTATTTTGCAAGTTGTCACACCCCTCCTGCCGTCATGTCTTCACTCATTGCTGCTGCTGCATACACAGCCACCATGCAGCGCACACTGTCCAGGAACACAGAGACCTACAGGATGACCCTCCTTCCATCCATTTATAGAGCATGCTCCTGCTCCCTACACACAGACAACACCAGACATTCACCCTCCTGCTATCACAATGCTTCAAACTCAGCCATTGCAGCTGCTATGCCTGTGTGTGCAACACATACTGGCACGACTATGGCAGATTCACATGACATTGGGTCTATGTACCATCAGGTCATGTGCCGTGAACAGCACACACACACCTTCCATAGGCACAATATTGTGCAGTGTTACCTTGTCAACACCACAACAGCACAAAACTGCTTGCTTACAGTCACATGGCAGTACACAACCTGCTCACACCACTTCAACATAGCTGTCACAGTCAGTCAAGTAGCCACATGGGACACACACCATGACCACGTCTCTTGGGTGCGGTGTGATTTCCCCGTTCTGGGGTAGGTATTTGTCTGACGTGTGTAGTTGTTCTTTATGCGTTGCTACCATAACATTAGTATAGTACTTGTAGCTACATAGGGGTAGGTCACCTATTCAGGTGTGCTTGGGTAGAGTGCTAAAGCCCATTGCCCACAGTCTGTCCTGCCACCCTCGTCCTGTGCGCCACTCATCACATCCACAGTACTGCATCATGCTGATGATAGCTCACATACCTGAGGACACAGTTGTAGGTACTCCCTACGTGGACTACTAGTTTTGTCACACTGATCTGTACACCTCAAAGTGACTCTCCTGGGCCTGCCTGTGATAGCAGTTTTGGGATCCAAATCCCCCTCCAGCATTTACTATCCCACACAGGTGTGTCTTTCCATCCATGTATCTAGTTGTTAGGAATTTCTGACCGATGTGTGTCCTCACTCAGATTCTGATCCAAGTGTGTGGATGGCTGCTGTTTGTTGGATACCCTTGCATTTTATACATTTGCACACACATATCAATTTATGCTGTGGTTCAAAGATAACTCACCAAATGCGTATGAGGTGTAGAATATTTATTGGGTGATCTTGTGCAGGAAACGTGAATAGGTGCTGTACAGAAAGGGGTGGAATCCAAAGTTCACTGCTGGAGATGAGATGCCTTACAGTTTCAGTCAACAGAGTTCTGGCCACAGTGCTTGGCATCATTGGTCAGACTGTGACCAGCAGGTCCATGTGGGAGAGTCTCATAGGGGATGCTGTTGCACCCAGGGGCAATATGCCAGTTCCAGTGTCCTGGGAGATGTGCATGGCCCACTGCCCCTCAATGTCTTAGCCGTGGACGACCCACCTTCCTTGGGGGACCCTCAGGTGCAGGCCTGGACAATGCATGGGATGCTACGTCAGAGAGTTCCTCCTCCTCCTCCTCCTCCCTCCCTGTGGCTGCTGTCGCACTTTGCCGTGATGTTGCTGGCCTTGTGACACAGGGAGGGGCTGCATGTTGGCAGCCATCCGACCTAGCGTATGGCAAATATCCCGATGCACCATCAAGAGCTGAGCCTAACTTGCCTCCACCCGTCCATAATGTAGGTCTTGCCTGGCTATTTGCTCTGCCTGCTGTTCTTTCACCTGGTTGAGGGCCTCCGCAAGCTGGCTTACCTCCCTGGTGTCCCGCCGGTATGCCTCCAGTATGTTAGCGAGTTCTGACATACCGGGTGCTGCAGCTGACTGGCCAGAATCTCGCCTCCGCCTTCTGCCACTCCCACCACCCTGACCCACACGAACACGGTCTGCGCTTGTGGGCACATCCGATCGACGAGCCCCCCCGAGTGCTGCCAGGGTGGAGGTCGTCAGCAACCTCAGGGGCGCCCGACAAAGGGTGTCCCTCATTTTCAGACTGGCTCTCTTGTGGATCATGGGCAGGGCTCTGACCTGTCTGCTGGGATGTGGTGGGAATGGGTCCGGTGGTTGGCTGAGATGTAGCTGGTACAGTTGCTGCAGGGGTTTGGGAACCAGAGGAGCCAGGTTGGTTGGGGTCAGCCACAGTGCGTTGAGGGGCGGCGCTGTCGGTGGGGTGTGGGTCCTGCTGAGCCTGGGACTGGGATCCTTCTCCCCCCTGGTTGGGGGGGGCTCCGCACGTTCCCCTGTGTGTGGGAGAGACAGACACTGTGACATCTTGTTTAGTTATCCCTTATCAGCATCACAGTTCCACAAGCTTTACATTGTTGACATTGTTCAGTTGTGTATGTAGTGGTAGTAAATAGACATGTACTCTGGGGTATTTTCATTCTTCCATTCTCTTGACAATGACTGACACAGCCATTGCTGTGTCTTGTCTTGCCGGCACAACACGTGTGAAGCATTGCTCAGGTTCACACAACATCCAGGATACGGTGTAAATCCTTATGTCTCGGTCAAGCATGCACAGAGTTCAGATGCAGCATGTTGATGTAAGACACAGAGCATCATTGATTTGCATGTCATCTACTACTTTGGATGTCTTTTGCTGTTCCGTGATAGCCAAACAATGCCAACACCCCTGGACCTGTACACACACAGTTATAGATCATGCTTTTTTAAGTTGGCACTTCTCAGAGATGCATCACCTTGTCAATACCCATGTCCATGTTGGTACTTAAGTGCATCCACAACGTTCATGAGATGGGGCACGTGCATTGTTTGAGAGGCACAATGGACTGGAGCATCTGCAATGTGCATGTATGAGTTGTCTGCATATTCATATGAGTGAGTGTTTTGTTGTGGTACATGACAATTGGGACAGTGTTGCACTCCAATGCCTGTCCCCAGGGGATGAGTTTCTGTAAGGGGGGTGTATGACAGGCCATGCTAGTAGTTTGCGTGTGAATTGCAAGCGTCCATCGTTCATGATTTGGCTGCCCCCTGATGTAGCATGCTGGCATATTCATGGTTTTGTGTTCATGCACAGGATGTGTGACCTTGTCCTGGTGTTTGTGTTTGCAGTAATCACAGGAGGGACTTGTGCTGCCTACACCTGTGCCCATTGTGTACTACAGAGCTTTCCGAGATGTGTGTCCTGACACAGTACAGTGTTGACTGCAAATGGTGGGTGTGTTGCAGGCACTTAGTAGATGACTGCTGTGGGAGAGGGCGACAGGGATGGAGACAGGTTGTTTGTGCTTGCTCGCTTGCTACACTGCCTTACTGTGTCACAAAATATAGCATCTCTGGAAGGTGTGTACGCAACATGAAATTGTTTAGGAGCTGTGGTCTACTATCTTGTGTGATATTTCACTATCCCTGTACATTGGGCATGGTGCCTGGGTGACGCCCTGGGACATATGGGATGAGAGCAGCCTCCTACCCTCCACCTTTCACCCTTTGTGGCTCCCACTTGCAACAAACCACTTTTAGTTGTGTCCTGCTAGGACTCATGGCCACCCACCCCATGCTGCTGGGCACTGTTGTAAGTCCACCCATGTAACATGTATTTTTTGTACACTCACCAGACTCAACGGCTCCTTCTATTCCATGTACTCCCACCGGTGGCAGCAGGGCCATGACTCTCTCCTCCCAGGGATGGTATAGAGGAGGTCTGCGGGGACCACCACTTCAGTGTCGTGTGCAGAGGCGTAGTCCTGGTCCATTTTCTTCTTGACCATCCTCCGCAGCTCATACCACCTGGACTGGCATTCCCCCCTGGTGTGCCTGATGGGTGCAACAGCATTGACCCGGTCTACGATCCTCTCCCACAGGCGTGTTTTTTCGGCCAGGCTGGTCTGTCTGACCAATGCGCCAAACAGCTGTGGCTCGACTCTGATGACTTCATCTGTAAGTATCTCATTCTCTGGGTTAGTGAACTTTGGATTCTTGGGTGTGGTCATGGTGTGGGGTGTATGTGATTGAGGGGGTGATGGTGTGTATGGATGAGGGTGTGTGGTTGTGATTGTGAAGTGGGTGGTGTGGGTGTAGATGTGATAGGGTGTATGTGTGAAAGTATGTGGCTGGAATTATTGGTGTGCTCTCTGTTTCTTCGCAAGAATGGGTATGTTGCAAAGGATGATGGGTTGTATGTGTGGACCCTTTTATTGGTCAAATAGTGGGTGCGGCTTAATTTGAATTGGTTGTGTGTGTGTGTTATATGGGGTGGGTGTTATTGTTGACCTCTGTTTGGCTGTGACCAGGACATTGATTCTCTATGGTGTGTAGACAGGAGACATGTTCAGTGTTGTTGTGCGACTTGTTTGCAAAGTCCTTGTGCTGGTTAGGGTATTGGCGTTATGTGTGCGTGTCATACTTGTGCGTGCGATTGACTGGTGCGGGCCGTTGGCGGTTGGGGGTGTTTGCATAGGGGGGTGTGCGTGTCGTACTTGTGCGTGCGATCGACTGGTACGGGCCGTTGGAGGGTGGGGGTGTTCGCGTAGGGGGGTGTGCGTGTCGTACTTGTGCGTGCGATCGACTGGTACGGGCCGTTGGTGGGTGGGGGTGTTCGCGTGGGCTTGTTGGGGGTGGTGCGTGTCGTACTTGTGCGTCCGATTGACTGGTACGGGCCGTTGGCGGGTGGGGGTGTTCACGTAGGGGGGTGTGCGTGTCGTACTTGTGCGTGCGATCGACTTGTACGGGCCGTTGGCGGGTGGGGGTGTTCGTGTGGGCTTGTTGGGGGGGTGTGCGTGTCGTACTTGTGCGTGTGATCGACTGGTACGGGCCATTGGCGGGTGGGGGTGTTCGCGTGGGCTTGTTGGGGGGGTGTGCGTGTCGTACTTGTGCGTGCGATTGACTGGTATGGGCCGTTGGCGGGTGGGGGTGTTCGCGTAGGGGGTGTGCGTGTCATACTTGTGCGTGCGATCGACTGGTACGGGCCATTGACGGGTGGGGGTGTTCGTGTGGGCTTGTAGGGGGGGTGCGTGTCGTACTTGTGCATGCGATTGACTAGTACGGGCCGTTGTCGGGTGGGGGTGTTCGCGTAGGGGGTGTGCGTGTCGTACTTGTGCGTGCGATCGACTTCTACGGGCCGTTGGCGGGAGGGCGTGTTCGCGTGGGCTTGTTGGGGGGTGTGCGTGTCGTACTTGTGCGTGCGATCGACTGGTACGGGCCGTTGGCGGGTGGGGGTGTTCGCGTGGGCTTGTTGGGGGGTGTGCGTGTCGTACTTGTGCGTGCGATTGACTGGTACGGGCGGGTGGGGGTGCTCGCGTGGGCTTGTTGGGAGGTGTGCGTGTCATACTTGTGCGTGCGATTGACTGGTACGGGCCGTTGGCAGCTGGGGGTGTTCGCGTAGGGGGGGTGTGCATGTCGTACTTGTGCGTGCGATCGACTTGTACGGGCCGTTGGCGGGTGGGGGTGTTCGCGTGGCCTTGTTGGAGGGGGTGTGCGTGTCGTACTTGTGCATGCGATCGACTGGTATGGGTCGTTGGCGGGTGGGGGTGTTTGCGTAGGGGGGTGTGCGTGTCGTACTTGTGCGTGCGATCGACTGGTACGGGCCGTTGGCGGGTGGGGGTGTTCGCGGGGGCTTGTTGGGGGGGTGCGTGTCGTACTTGTGCGTGCGATTGACTGGTACGGGACGTTGGCGGGTGGGGGTGTTCGGGTAGGGGGGTGTGCGTGTCATACTTGTGCGTGCGATCGACTTGTACGGGCCGTTGGCGGGTGGGGGTGTTCGCATGGGCTTGTTGGGGGGTGTGCGTGTCGTACTTGTGCGTGCGATCGACTGGTACGGGCCGTTGGTGGGTGGGGGTGTTTGCGTGGGCTTGATGGGGGGGTGTGCATGTCATACTTGTGCGTGCGATCGACTTGTACGGCCCGTTGGCGGGTGGGGGTGTTCGCATGGGCTTGTTGGGGGGTGTGCGTGTCGTACTTGTGCGTGTGATCGACTGGTACGGGCCGTTGGTGGGTGGGGGTGTTCGCGTGGGCTTGTTTGGGGGGGTGCGTGTCATACTTGTGCATGAGCGAGGGGTACGCGTGTGGTATGTGTTGACGCTGCTTGATGCGAGCCGAATATTGCCGTACGAATCATTATTCAAGTGCGATAACTTTGTTGCGTACGAATCGCTGTCAGGCTTCTCGTACAGGATCGTACTTGTGTGTTTGTACGGGCAGGTTACGAATCGTACGGTGGGATTCCCGATGCATATTCGTACGGATCATCGACTGTGATTCGGACGGGTCGATGATATTCGTACGGAAATCGACGGGAACGGATCGGAATTCGCAGGTCGGACATACAGTTCACATTCGTACGGATTCGGATACGAATGAGATTCGTACGGCGGAATATTTTTAACCCTGGGCATAGTGGGCGTAGTGGGGCTTCGTGGAGCTACGTGAAGTGGGCGAGAAACTACGCCCACCTCCGCACTCCGCGTAGCCCCACTACGCACCGCAGGCCTCCCTCCCGCCCTCCCTAAATACTTTAAATTAAAAGTGTAAAAGAATTAAAAGGCACTTACCTTGCCCGCCGCTGCCCGCCGCGTCCCCGGGGCTCGCTATCTTCATGGCTTCCGTCTTGTGTATCTAATGCGCATGCGCGGGCGACCGCGCATGCGCATTTCTCGTGAGAAATGCGCATGCGCGGGCGACCGCGCATTCGCATTAGATACACAAGACGGAAGCCATGAAGATAGCGAGCCCCGGGGACGCGGCGGGCAGCGGCGGGCAAGGTAAGTGCCTTTTAATTCTTTTACACTTTTAATTTAAAGTATTTAGGGAGGGCGGGAGGGAGGCGGGTGGCGGCCAGCTACGCTCCGTCTGCGGAGCGTGCATAGTGCCGGATTCTACGCCTGCTACGCAAAATGCGTAGAAGCCGGCACTACGCACACTCCGTGCACGGAACGTAGCCGCCCGCCCAGGGTTAAATATTTTACCGGATCGGAATCGACGCCTTTATGTCCATTAAGGTCAATTTTGGCTGGAATGTGTTGCTATGCAGAATAGCTTGCACTAGAAAAATTGTGGAAGAAAAAATGCCATCAATCATTCTCAGGCAGAACAGGAAGCACTATGAAACTAATAGCCGTTGGATTATGAGGGAGTGAGGAGTTGGCATTTTTGTCCACAGCCTGTTGCCTAGGTTCCAAACTAAGATGATGATAGAAATAGCCTAGTGGAAGCAGTGTAATCACACCCAAATAAGCTGATTCCCACCCTTTGTGGAAGAGCAAATCCTGAACAATGCTAGCATGCTTAAAAGTTACAATCGCACAGTCACCCACCCAACCCTTCGTACCACCAAGATGTTACACGCAGAGGCAGGGTTATGATTTTTGTATAGCCGATGTAGAACCTTATATTTTTGTTGGTCAGGAGATTCTGATGTATAGGCGACTAGCAGTGAAAGCTTTTGCCATACCAACTACATAAGGACAGAATGAGGGAGGGAGATGGATTGTAAAAGGCTGTGATTCCTGGCATTTCTGGCTGCCCTCGTGGTCACTAACCCTGGGCGTAGTGTGCGGAGTGGGGCTCCGCGGGGCTACGCGAAGTGGGCGCACAACTACGCCCACCCGCGCACTCCGCGTAGCCCCACTCCGCGCCGCCCGCCTCCCTCCCGCCCTCCCTAAATACATAAATAAATGTATAAAAAGCTTTTAAAAACACTTACCTTGTCTGCCGCGTCCCCGGGGCTCCCTCTCGCCGTCCCGCCGTTCGCGCCGCCACCGAATCGGATCCTAATGCGCATGCGCGGGCGGCCGCGCATGCGCATTCCTCACGAGAAATGCGCATGCGCGGCCGCCCGCGCATGCGCATTTGGATCCGAAATGGCGGCGCGCATCGCGGGACGACGAGAGGGAGCCCCGGGGACGCGGCAGACAAGGTAAGTGTTTTAAAAAGCTTTTTATACATTTATTTATGTATTTAGGGAGGGCGGGAGGGAGGCGGGTGGCGGCCGGCTACGCTCCGTCTGCGGAGCGCGCGTAGTGCCGCCTGGCTACGCCGGCTATGCAAAATGCGTAGGAGGCGGCACTCCGTGCACTCCGTGCACGGAGCGTAGCTGGCCGCCCAGGCTTAGTGGTCACTGCCTTCTGGGACATAGTTTTATGTTTCCCCCTTTTCCACAAGATTGAGATATTGAGTCAATTACAATTCCCCAACTGGCAGCCATCAACTTGAGTTGAATAGAGTCCGACACCGAATACCTAGAAATCGGCAGCCTCTTGCCAGATAGAAAACAAAATCCAAGGTAACTAGAAGTCTTCAAAACAGCAATGTTGTCTAAATCATGAGTTATTTTACTGTGATGTTGTGTGATAGCACGGAGGTCTTATTTCATTTGTAGAGGTGCATCATAATCACATGTAGAGTGCACCTGCGTAAAATCACTTGTTTTATCCTGAAGTGTTAGAATTTTGAATTGCATTAACATGGAAATGTGATGTATTTTAAGCCATTGAAAAGTAACATGGAGAATCAACGTAGAATATAACTAGCAGAAAACATTAACGACTTGTGTTGTGCAACTGAGAACATAAGTGTACTTAGTGTTATTAATCATGTCATTTCATTATGTTGATAAATGTTAAGTTGAAATGTCATTGATGTTATGTGAATTCATAAGGTTTATATGATGTGTTCTTATGTTAGCTGAATTTCGTAGGCCTGAATTGCTAGTCCCTGAAACTCTCACTTTAGAGTTAACAGTTTGAATTTCATGTGTGTTGTGGAATTTGTTCTTTCTCATGTTTTTTGTTGCATGTGAAAGAAACGCTTTCACTAGATAGAATAATGGGGCATATTATCAAGTAAGGGCGTTACATTATCGCCGCTTTTATCGGCAGGAAACTGCCGATAAAGCGGCGATAATGGGCTTGATAATATGCTCTATGAATTCCAATCGAAGCCCATGTTGTATGTGAAGACATCTAACATGGGCTTCGATTGGAATTCATAGAGCTTATTATCAAGCCCATTATCGCCGCTTTATCGGCAATTTCCTGCCGATAAAAGCGGCGATAATGTAACGCCCTTACTTGATAATATGCCCCAATGTCTTCGTTTTATTAGTTAGGCCTGGAGAGAAGAAGTTGCAATCATGTGGCTTCAGTCGATAAAGGAAGGTCATTGTACTTCACACAGGAGAAGGCCTGGGAACCAAAGACAAATTGTATCCAGGAAAATGCACCGTTGTCCCGTGGACAATTTCCTTCAGGAATGTGCCCAGGGTGGATGGTGTGATCCGAGGAGCACCATGGGAGTGCTACCCTAGAATCGTTGTATGTTCGAATTAGTTGGAATTAGGGATAGCGCACCACTTCTTCTTTGCCTTCAGATAGAAAACATCTTATATCGAGCTCTGTATTTGATAGCTTTATGCTACTTGACCCATTAATGTGGAGAGATTTCTTAGGGAGACTCCACATACTGACACCTTTGATCCTTCCTCCTGAAAATGCTTATTTAGGGATGTCAACTTAGCGTTAGAGTAGGGATAGATGTAATACTTTTACTCACCAACCCTCTATATAGGGAAGTTTGGACTCATGCTTCTGAATTTTCAGAATTTTAGTTCTTGAAATAATCGTATTGCTGATGCCTCATCATCTAAACTGGATGCACAGATTTGGCTTCATGTTGTATCCATTGTACTTCTGCACTCTCGTGTTGAGGTGTCTATACGTCCAGTTGTTTTTGACATTGTAATAAATGTACTAACCTTAAGTAGTTGTCTGTGAGTTTTTATGTTTCAAAGGAAAATGTTAACAAATTGATTGATTCCCCATGACCTTTCTCCCCTTTACACTTTCATGCTGCGAAAAAGAACTATCGAATTATAACTCTAGAACTGGTCTCAAACCTATGGTCCCGCCCTTTCAAATGTAAACATTCTGGACCTAAATTTTGCAGAATATGACATGCATTCCTACTATACAGACATTTGTACATCAAACAATATCATGCTACAAAGATTTATTGAAAAGATGGAAATTCATAGAATTGAGGTCATATGCCCTTTCTACTCAAGATCGTATCAAAAGAGTTTCTGTGTTAGGCACCACTAACACTCATTCTATCATCTACATACAATCATAGCAATTCATTTATTTTACAGAAAGAAGTTCTCAAATCTTCTTGTACTTTAGGACATAAATATTGTATCTATTTCATTTCTCCTACATTTTATAATCATCAAATGTTTAGTATCTTAATTATTTCTCACAATAAAGACATGGGGGCATATTCTCAAAGACATATTACTGAGTTATCGGTGCTTTATCACAGCCAAAGTGGCGATAAATGTATTGCCTCATTCACAAGCTGGTGCGAACAGCCGATATCACCAGTTTACCTGCGATAGCCACCACCTCCATGACCCCCCCCTGGGCCCTACCCAGGGCACCCCCCCCCAGACAAAGATATGTTACAACAACTTTACGAAATCTTGAACAAATCAATTCACCTGATGTCGCACAGTTATAACACAGTCATGTTTGGACAGTAAAATGAGAATCATTCATTCATCTTAGAATTTAAGAACAAATCGTTTTATGCAGAATAAACCCAAAACAACTATTTTGAAGAGTCGTGGCGGGTGTTCCCAGGCCAATCTAAAAGTCACAGCCTGCAAGACAAAATTCTAGATAAGAAGGTGTGTCATGCCCTCATCAAAGGGCAGAGAGAGAGAGAGAAAGAGAGGGAGAGAGAGAAAGAGAGGGAAAGAGAGGGAGGGAGGGAGAAAGAGAGGGAGAGAGAGAGAGAGAGAGAGAGAGAGAAAGAAAGAGAGAGAGAGGGAGAAAGAGGGAGAGAGAGAGAGAGGAAGAGAGAAAGAGCGAAATGGAGGGAGAGAGAGAGAGAAAGAGAAAGAGATAGAAAGAGGGGGTGAGAGAGAGAGAGAGAAAGAGAGGGTGCGAGAGAAAGTGAGGGCGAGAGAGAGAAAGAGAGAGGGAGAGAGAGAGAAGGAGAGGGAGAGAGAGAAAGAGGGAGAGAGAGAGGGAGCGCGAGAGAGAAAGAGAAAGAGAGAGAAAGAGAGAGAGATAGAAAGAGAGGGAGTGAGAGAGAGAAAGAGAGGGTGAGAGAGAAAGAGAAGGTGAGATAGAAAGAGAGGGAGAGGGAGAGAGAGAAAGAGAGGGTGAGCGAGAAAGAGAGGGAGAGAGAGAAAGATAGAGAGGGAGGGAGAGAAAGAGAGAGGGAGAGAGAGAAGGAGAGGGAGAGAGAGAAAGAGGGAAAGAGAGGGAGAGAGAGAGTGAGCGAGAGAGAGCAAGCGAGGGAGAGAGAGAGAGAAAGAGAGAGATAGATAGAAAGAGAGGGAGTGAGAGAGAGAGAGAGAGAGAAAGAGAGGGGGAGAGAGAAAGAGAGGGGGAGAGAGAAAGAGAGAGAAAGAGGGAGAGGGAAAGAGAGGGAGAGAGAAAGAGAAGGAGAGAGAAAGAGAGGGAGGGAGAGAGAGAGAGAAAGAGACAGAGAGAGGGAGAGAGAGAGAGGGAGAGAGAGAGAGGGAGAGAGAGAGAGAGAGAAAGAGAAGGAGAGATAGGGAGAGAGAGAAAGAGAGGGTGAGCGAGAAAGAGAGGGAGAGAGAGAAAGATAGAGAGGGAGGGAGAGAAAGAGAGAGGGAGAGAGAGAAGGAGAGGGAGAGAGAGAAAGAGGGAAAGAGAGGGAGAGAGAGGGGGAGCGAGAGAGAGCAAGCGAGGGAGAGAGAGAGAGAGAAAGAGAGAGATAGATAGAAAGAGAGGGAGTGAGAGAGAGAGAGAGAGAGAAAGAGAGGGGGAGAGAGAAAGAGAGGGGGAGAGAGAAAGAGAGAGAAAGAGGGAGAGAGAAAGAGAGGGAGAGAGAAAGAGAGGGAGAGAGAAAGAGAAGGAGAGAGAAAGAGAGGGAGGGAGAGAGAGAGAGAAAGAGACAGAGAGAGGGAGAGAGAGAGAGGGAGAGAGAGAGAGAGAGAAAGAGAAGGAGAGATAGGGAGAGATAGAAAGAGGGAAGGAGAGAGAAAGAGGGAGAGAGAGAGAAAGTGAGGGAGAGAGACAGAGAAAGAGCGGGAGAGAGTGAAAGAGGGAGAGAGAGAGGAAGAGAGGGAGAGAGAGAGAGAGAGAAAGAGAGGGAGAGAGAGAGAGAGGAAGAGAGGGAGAGAGAGAGAAAGAAAGAAAGAAAGAGAGGGAGAGAGAGAGAGAAAGAGAGAGAGGGAGAGAGAGAAAGAAAGAGGGAGAGAGAGAGAAAGAGAGTGAGAGAGTGAGAGAGTGCCGACACTGCGTACCCAGGCCTCAATGCTCAAGGCACAAGGTAGCTGCTGCCTGTAAGAGCGCTTCGTGCGTTTTTGCAGGAAAAACGCTGTTTTAACTTTTTTATTTGTATTTGCTGGCTCTGGGCATTTTGCCCTGCATTTTAATTTCCCTCCTCACTTGCACCATAATCTGTACCCCTCACCGCCGTTTGGGCGGGTCTGGTCCTGGGGTGGGTGCCTGGCTCGTTTTGGCAGACATCTTTGAGTGGGGTGAGTGGAGTAAGGTGATTCCATCTACCAGCGCTTCAGTGCGCAGGCGCCGCCTGGGAACATCTATTTAGGCGAGTCCCTACCACTCTCAGCCCCTGACAAGGTAGCTGCTGCCTGTAAGAGCGCTTCGTGCGTTTTTGCAGGAAAAACGCTGTTTTAACTTTTTTATTTGTATTTGCTGGCTCTGGGCATTTTGCCCTGCATTTTAATTTCCCCCCTCACTTGCACCATAATCTGTACCCCTCACCGCCGTTTGGGCGGGTCTGGTCCTGGGGTGGGTGCCTGGCTCGTTTTGGCAGACATCTTTGAGTGGGGTGAGTGGAGTAAGGTGATTCCATCTACCAGCGCTTCAGTGCGCAGGCGCCGCCTGGGAACATCTATTTAGGCGAGTCCCTACCACTCTCAGCCCCTGACAAGGTAGCTGCTGCCTGTAAGAGCGCTTCGTGCGTTTTTGCAGGAAAAACGCTGTTTTAACTTTTTTATTTGTATTTGCTGGCTCTGGGCATTTTGCCCTGCATTTTAATTTCCCCCCTCACTTGCACCATAATCTGTACCCCTCACCGCCGTTTGGGCGGGTCTGGTCCTGGGGTGGGTGCCTGGCTCGTTTTGGCAGACATCTTTGAGTGGGGTGAGTGGAGTAAGGTGATTCCATCTACCAGCGCTTCAGTGCGCAGGCGCCGCCTGGGAACATCTATTTAGGCGAGTCCCTACCACTCTCAGCCCCTGACAAGGTAGCTGCTGCCTGTAAGAGCGCTTCGTGCGTTTTTGCAGGAAAAACGCTGTTTTAACTTTTTTATTTGTATTTGCTGGCTCTGGGCATTTTGCCCTGCATTTTAATTTCCCCCCTCACTTGCACCATAATCTGTACCCCTCACCGCCGTTTGGGCGGGTCTGGTCCTGGGGTGGGTGCCTGGCTCGTTTTGGCAGACATCTTTGAGTGGGGTGAGTGGAGTAAGGTGATTCCATCTACCAGCGCTTCAGTGCGCAGGCGCCGCCTGGGAACATCTATTTAACGCTCCTCCCCTAGCACAGCGGGATCGCGCAGCGGGCGTGTCTTCGCGTGGCCAGAGTCGTGCCAGAGTCCTGCCCGTCTGCGCCCGTCCGTGCTAAGGACGCGCTGGACGTCGCGGTACTCTGGCTAAGGACTATTATTCTATCCTGGCTCTACCATGTTGACGTACTCGCGGGATTGTCTGCTTTCCATCGGTCAGGTAAGCCGCTGCTGTACCCTTTCACCGGTACACCCATTGCGTGGCCCGTATCATTGCCCTTGTAATGGGTGGGCTCTTGACTCTCTGCGTCCTCTCTCAAGGATTATTTCCTCTGAGACTCGCCGCATTACAGACATCCCTACTACTTTGAAGATCCTGAATCTAAACGTCAGGTCCGCGCTGAAACACTATCAGCACATCTATGACCTCATTGAGGAGGAAGCTCCAGATGTATTTGCCATGACGGAAACATGGCTACAGGACGCTGATACCGCTATCACCAATCTAGCCTGCCCACCCGGCTATTCTATGTACACCCTGAATAGGCTGTCTAGGGGTGGGGGTATCGCGCTAGTGGTAAAAACTATCTACCCTTGCGTCTGGAGTGCCTTAAATATTTCTGGATGTGAAAGTGCCATGTTCAAGGTCTCTGTCAGCCCTGAGTTCACCCTGTCCGGGATGGTCGTTTATCGCCCACCCGGCAGTGATGTGGCGTTCAGAAATGCTTTCCCTGATATTGTCGGCCCTTTGGTCGCTGACTGTGCCAACTTTTCTATCATGGGCGATCTAAATCTGCATTTCGACACCCTCTCTGGCATGACAGTGCGTTCCATCTCTTCTGACCTTGAGGCCTTTCAACTCCTCCAGATGGTTTCCCAGCCTACCCACCTGGGTGGACATATTTTGGATCCCCTGTTTACCAATCTGTTGGGGATTCTAGTTACTTCTGTCTCTCCGGTGGAATGGACAGACCACTTTTTGGTGTCCATTTCCTGCCCTGTTTCGGCCACTCTTTCCACCTCTACGGCCAGACGGGTTCAGAAGAGGGCTTGGAAAAAGCTTAGGTTAGAGGACTTCCATCGTCTTCTATTAGAGGAGCCGCTGGGTCTTTTTACGGATGTGGAAGGGGGGTATGACCTCTTCTGTTCATGGATAACTAGGGCCTTGGACTCTCTGATACCTATCGTTTCTACTAAAATCAATCCCAGAGAGTCGAGCCCCTGGTACGATGGCACTCTCCGGGCCCTAAAGGGTGCCTGTAGACGAGCAGAGAGGGCTTGGAGGAAAACCTATGGGGCTGATCTAAAAGCCTCATATACCAGGTCCGTTAAGCTCTACCATCGAGCTATCTGCCGAGCTCGTGCGGCCTTCTATGCCACCGAATTCCGGAACAGCCCAAATCCGTCAAAAGCTATTTTCAAGGCCGTAAAACAACTTACGGCGAAGCGGACCTCCACTACGACCGTAAGCTCCCTTTCCCATTGTGAATCCCTTGCATCCTACTTTTTGGGGAAGGTCCAAGCTATATATAGGACATTCCCTAGTATAGGGTCCACTGCGGAAAGTGTTAATCGGGTTCACCATCAGACCACACTGCTTGTTTTCCCCCCCCTTACCTCGGATGGTTTTGACAAACTTGCGTTGCAAGTTAAATCTGGGTCTCCTTCTGACCCAGTAAGGCCTGCTCTCTTCCGAGACCAAGCTTTTATGGGGCGTACAGTTGTATGCTCCCTTGTCAATCTCTCCTTGGAAACTGGAATTGTACCATCTAAGTGGAAACAAGCCGTGGTGTCCCCGATTATTAAAAAGCCCACCCTGGACCCCTCTAAGCCTGAAAGCTATCGCCCCATCTCGTTGCTACCCTGGCCAGCCAAGATCACTGAAGCCCACGTCAACTTGGCCCTGTCTGAACATCTGACTCGGACCAATGCCCTCGACCCCACACAAAACGGATTCCGTGCTGGGCACAGTACGGAAACTGCGTTACTTGTGATGGTGGAACATCTCCGGGCAAGGTTGGATGCTGGTCAAACGGCGGCGCTTATTTTGTTAGATCTTAACGCCGCCTTTGATACGGTAGATCACAGCATCCTCCTGCGTCGGCTCGAGGAGACTGGTATTGGCGGTCAGGTGCTGCAATGGTTCCGCTCCTTTTTAGACGACCGCTCCTTCTGTGTTGCCATCCCTCCCTTCAAGTCCAGTTACCAACCACTGGCCATGGGGGTTCCGCAAGGGTCCTCGCTGAGTCCCACGTTGTTCAATCTATACGTGAGACCGCTGGCTGATGTCGCTAGGCAGTGGGGCCTTACTTTGGTCTCATATGCCGACGACACTCAGCTGGCGGTTACTCTCAGCGGGGATGCGGAAATTGAGGCCCCCAGGTTTCAGTCCGGACTGAAGGCGGTGGCTAGTTGGCTGACAGGCAACTGCCTTCAGCTGAACGCCACTAAAACAGAGGTGATGGTCGTCGGGAAGGGAGTGGAGCTGTGGGGTGACCACTGGTGGCCCTCAGAGCTGGGTCCTACTCCGATCCCGGTATCGGAAGGGAAAAATCTGGGGGTGTGGCTGGATGCGGGCCTCTCCTTTATAGGCCATACTAAGAGAACTGCGGCCTGCTGTTTCGGTCTCCTGAGGGGCTTGAGACCTGTTCTCAAGTTCTTTGACGCCCCGACCAGGCAGCTGGTGATCCAGGCCACTATCATCTCTCGCCTGGATTATGCCAGCTCTCTCCTGGCTGGGGCCAACCAGGCTGAACTAACCCGTTTACAACGGGTTCAGAATGCTGCGGCGAGGGCGATTGTTGGTTTACCCAGATTCTGCTCAGTGACAGGTGTCCTTCGCTCCCTACACTGGCTCCCGGTTAGAAAGCGTATCCTTTTTAAGGTCCTGTGCCTTGCTTTTAAAATCTTGAGAGGTACAGGCCCGGAAATCCTGTCGAGTTGTCTGTCTTTTTATGTCCCTGCCCGGTGCCTCCGCTCTCAAGGTCTGGCCCTTGCGGTGGTTCCCAGATTCAGGCTTAGCCGCATGGGAGGCCGCTCGTTTAGGGTTATGGCTGCGTCAGCATGGAACTCCCTGCCCGTTGAAATCCGCCTGCTGGAGGACCTTTTGACTTTTCGGAAGGCCTTAAAAACCTTCTTGTTTTAGTTGTTTCTTAGTCTCTTTTCTTGCCTCTCGTTGTGTTACGGGCTACCTTGTCTCTGCGCCAGGACGCTCCTTGGCTGGAGTATCTGTGCGCACAATAAATAGACGTAACATAACATAACATAACATAACATCTGCTGCCACTGGTGTGTCTCCAACCATGTGCCGGTACCACTGCAGTCCACCAGGTCCCTTATCTGAAACAGTCCAGATTCATGATGGCAGAGTCCATACAATTGCACACGCTATCATCGCTTGCCTGCCCCTGCGCACACAGGCTGCTGCACCCCAGCCCCTTCAGCCGCCCAGCGGTGATTGCCCGCCCCTGCGCAGTGAGCCTCACTGCTCATCTTCCGCCACCGACGTGTCTCTAGGAGGGCCCACCATGTGCCGGTGCAAGCTCCAAGCCCAGGGCCCACGACCATGGCAGCCTCAACATCATGCAGCCCAGCACTGCGGGACACCAGGTCACACACTTGATTCTGGGTCTTGATTTCGCAAGGGCAGAGATCACATCAGTGCACACGGCATCATTGCAAGTTGCATACCCGCTCAGCTCTTTAGGTGCCACTAACTCTGTGACCCGCGAGGCACTGCCACGTGGCAGTAGGCCCGCACTGCCCGCTGGCTCAGGCCTACACTGCGGTCCAGCAGGGCTCACACAAACAGGCCCGGACTGGCCGTTGTGGGCACCGGGCAATCCCCCGGTCGGCTGCAAGGGTGGGGGCCGGTTTTGGGCCCTGGGGGCCGTTTTTGTTGCAGAGCCGGTGTTGCAGCATAGCTGCAAAATCGGCCCTGTAACAAAATCGGCTGAAAAGCGGCCCTGGCAAAGCGCTCGCCCCCCTCCCGCCTGGGGGGCGGGGGGCCGGCCAAGCACTTTGCCAGGGCCGGTTTTGGTTCCCAGTCCGGCCCTGCACACAAATCCTTACTAGTCCGGACTGCCAGGATGTGGCATCATCGCAGGCTGCACACCCGCTCAGCACTTTAGGTGCCCCTACCTCAGTGCACCGAAAGTCACCGTCCTGTGGCGATGTGCCTGTGCCGGCCAAAGTGCATCCGGTGCAACCAAGTCTGTGCACCGCAAGTCATGGACCCTTTATGATTGAGTCTTGTGGTGCAGACTCCATCATGCCACCTCCGGCAGTGGGGAATGTGATGTGGCAGGGCCCTAGGCCCTCATTCATAAATAATAAGCACACAGATACACCCAGATAGAGAGTGGAAATGGCATCGAGCATGTGCGCCTGGCCCTTTTTATTGGCAGGGTCACATGTCCTGTGACATGTGTGCTGGATCGGTGTGATGTAGGTGTAAACCAGCTGTGATGGAGTGACTGTGGGATGCTGACAACTGGACCTGTGATCAGCAGATCACTACAGGGAAGACCTGGGACATGTAGTGTTGTTCCCCCCCTGTGAGCGTATGTGGAGTGAGTTGAACTGGCGTATGCCAGTCCAGCGTAAGGGTGTGAACAATGACCCCGGAGCTCTGGGCATGGTTCCGTCCTGGGCTGGACAGGGAAGTAACTAATGCATGTGTCTCTGTTGTAGTGTCAGCGCCAACCCAGACCGCAATCGGCAATGTGTCACCCTGTGACTCAAGTCCCACAACATGAGAAACATGGATGTAATGGGGAATCACTGACCCTACATTCATCCATACTTCCACACTTGAATGATCATAGACATGACACACCTGTGTGAATATGAATGTTCAATGCACATTCAGCGGAGTTTTTTAGCTGAAGCAGTACAGGTCCATGCAAACCCCACTTTACATTGTAGGCCCGTGGAGGGCCAGCCAGAGTCCTTTAGGGAATGACAAGTTCATCGGAAGAGGAAAAGTTCAGTTCGCAGTCTGAAATGCTGTATCATTGGTGACCAAACAGAATATGGCAGTCCATGTCGAGGTCCAAGGTGAGTGTCGCAGAGTGTATCGGGGACAGTGGAAGGTGATGATGCAGAGGGCAGAACCAAGCAGAAATCGCCCATATTGCGGAGATGAATGCTACTGTGTCCTTCTTACCACGAAGGCAGAATCATCCGGATCATCTTCCTCTGCTGTGGCAGTGATACCTCAGGGGCCTGAGGTGGATTGTCTGCCGCACTGTGTGGCACTGACACTTCAGGGGGCAGAGATGTGGATTTAGTGGTGGCAGCAGCATTCATCCCTGCCAGGCCTTGTTGCAGCATTGCCATGAGGAGGGTCTTCAGGGCATTGAGGAACCCAGCTACCTCTCGCTAGTGTGCAGCCGTGGCAGCTGCTCTTTCTGCCTGCTTCCACTCCATGGTCTCCATTATCCCCCGCATGTGTCCCAACTCCAGGGTGACATCGCTAGAGCCGCTCTGACTAGACAGTTGTTCTTGTCTCTGAGTTAGGACTCCAGAGATGCCGACCATGGATCATTGGAGAGCATGGAGTGGACTGTGGGTGTCCAATAGGGACTGTGAGTGGTCCCTGATGGGACTTAGATACCCACGTATGGCATCTAGTTTGGCTGCCATGCAGTCAAACCCCATCCGCACCTGTTCAGCCAGCTTCTCCTGGCACCCCAACACATGGTATTGGAAGGCCATGTGTTCTTCGTGGGGGTACTGGGAGGTAGCCGTGGTGGTGGGTGCTGGCTGCTATGTGGTCTGTGCAGGGGGTGGGGTCTCATCAATGCAGCTGGGCTGCCCTGCTCCTGGAGGTGGGTTGACATAGCTGTCAATGAACTCTTGGAGGGCATCGGTGTCAAAGGTGTGGTGGTCCTCTTCATCATCAGAGAAGAGAGGTTTGGTCTGCTCTGCATGAGGTGTTGGTTTTCCCTCTGCAATGTGAAGGGGAGATGCAGTTTAACAGTGTGTTCACATGTATTGGGGCTGTTGGCGCTTTTTGCGGGCGCCATCTTAGAGCGTCCTGACGCTCGCTTCACTCCTGGGGACGCCTATTTAAAGTCGTCCTCTCCGCGCAGCGGGAACGCGCAGCCGGGACGCCGTCGCTTAGCCGGAGTCGTGCCTGAGTCCTGCCCGTCTGCGCCCGTCCGCGCTAAGGACGTGCGGGACTCGGGCTCGGCCCTGCTGGCGCGGTGGGCGGGTTATTTCCTCAGCCATGCTGACATACTCTTGCGACACCTTGCGAGACTTAGGACGCCGGACTGCTAGGTGTAGTACACCGCTCCTACATCCGTTAGTCGGTCCTCACTACTGTGCTGGCTGTCAGTGGTTTCTGGAGCGAGCTACTTCCATCGCCCCCACGCATTCGGTGGCTGCCGTTTGCACTGACCGCCCGGAACTTGCTCTTCGCATTTTTAGTTTTAATGCTAGGTCTCTGGTGTCGCACCATCAGGCAGTATTTGATCTGCTGCAGGATGAAAGCCCAGACATCGTGGCTATCACCGAGACATGGCTGAAAGACGAGGACGCGGCCATTATTAACCTGGCATTCCCCCCGGACTATACAGTACTCACCCTTAATCGATCTTCTAGGGGAGGGGGAATTGCCCTGGCTATTCGTTCTAGTTTTACTTGCAGCTGGTCCGCACTGACCATTGCGGGATGTGAAAGTGCGATGTTTAAGATTCTGGTTACCCCTCACTTTTCATTTTCGGGGATGGTGGTCTATCGCCCCCCTGGGAGCGAGGCGGCGTTTCGCGCTGCTTTCCCTGATGTGGTTAGCTCCTTGGTGGTAGGGTGCCCCAATTTTTCTATTTTGGGGGACCTCAATCTCCATTTTGATAGACCTAACCTTCCTGCGGTCAGTGGCATTCTCGCGTATTTGGAGGCTTTGCAGCTGACGCAACTTGTTCAGCAGTCCACCCACACCGGTGGGCATACGCTAGATCCCTTCTTCACTAATTTGGCAGATGCTTCTGTCACTGCCGTCTCGCCCCTGAGCTGGACTGATCACTCTTTGGTCGCCATCAGTACCCCTTTACCAGGTAGGATGGTTATTCCTCCCGCCAAGCTGGTCGTAAGGCGGCATTGGGGTAAATTACGGTTGGAAGATCTGCACCGTGTCCTCGCTGCAGAGCCATTAGATCCGTTTGTAACGGCTGATGCAGGTTACGATGGGTTCTGCGCGTGGATCTGCAAGGCGCTAGATGCGCTTATCCCACTTACCGCCTGTAAGACCAGTGCTAGAGAATCTAGCCCCTGGTACGATGGCGCCCTACGTGTGCTCAAGGGTAGCTGTAGGCGTGCAGAGAGGGCTTGGCGGAAGGCGTACGATTCGGGGAAAAAAGCTATCTATCTCGCCTCCGTCAAAGTGTACCATCGGGCTGTGTGCCGTGCTCGGGCAGCCTACTATACTGCCGAAGTTGGCAACAGCTCTAATCCCTCGAAAACTATTTTCAAATTGATGAAGGATCTTCTAGCTAAGCGCCCTGGTGCCCCGACGATTGGCTCCACTGCGCACTGTGAGGCCCTGGCGGAGTTCTTCCAGGAAAAGGTCCAAAACATCTACAAGACCTTTCCATCTACAGGACCCCAGTTGAGTCTCCGATTTCCATCTGTGGAGACACGGCCCTGCACGCGCTGCCCCTGTTGACATCTGAAGGGTTTGACATCTTGGCAAAGCAGGTGAAATCTGGGTCCCCCACTGATCCTCTTAGCTCGGCTCTCTTTAGAGATGAGTCGTTCTTGGGTCGGACCGTGGTACACTCCTTAATTAACATCTCGTTGGAGTCGGGCACGGTCCCCCTTAGTTGGAAGCGGGCGGTGGTTTCTCCCATTTTAAAGAAACCCTCATTGGACCCAGACAAGCCTGAAAACTATCGGCCTATCTCTTTGCTTCCCTGGCCTACCAAAGTAATGGAGGCCCATGTCAACAAAGTTCTCTCGTCCCACCTTATCCAGTTTAACATCTTGGATCCCACCCAAAATGGCTTCCGTGCTGGTCACAGCACGGAGACCGCCCTTCTCTCCATGGCTGAACACCTGCGCACAGTGATGGACGCGGGGCAGACAGCGGCGCTCGTTTTATTAGATCTGAGCGCCGCGTTCGACACCGTGTCCCATCCTATCCTGTTGCATCGCCTGGAGGAGAGTGGGCTGGGTGGCTCTGCCCTCCAGTGGTTTCGCTCTTTCCTGAACGATCGTTTCTTTAGCGTTGCTCTGCCACCGTTCCAGTCCCAATTCCTTCCTCTGAGACAGGGGGTCCCGCAAGGCTCCTCGCTGAGTCCCACGTTGTTCAATCTGTACGTGAGACCGCTGGCTGAGATCGTCAAGCAATGGGACATGACTATGGTCTCATATGCTGACGATACTCAGCTAGCGGTTACTATCAGCGGGGATGCGGATCGGGATGCCCCCAGGTTTCAGAGTGGACTCAGGGCGGTGGCAAGCTGGATGAAGAACAACTGTCTCCAGCTCAACGCGAAGAAAACTGAGATCATGATCGTTGGCAGGAGGGCGGAACTGTGGGGGGACAAGTGGTGGCCCGTTGAACTGGGGCCGGCCCCTATCCCGGTCACAGAACTTAGGAATCTGGGAGTTTGGATGGATCCTGCTCTTAGCTATGAGGGCCATTCGAAGAAAATCGCGGCCTGCTGTTTCGGTATCTTGCGGTCGCTGAGGCCCATTCTTAAGTTCTTTGACCGTGGTACCAGGCAGCTGATCGTCCAGGCCACGGTACTATCTCGCCTGGACTATGCCAGCTCGCTTCTGGTAGGGACCAATGTGGCTGAGACCACCCGCCTCCAACGCGTGCAGAATGCCGCGGCGAGAGCCATTGTTGGCTTACCCCGAAGGAGTTCTGTCTCGGGAGTCTTGAGATCTTTGCATTGGCTCCCCATCAAATCACGCATCCAGTTTAAGGTGTTGTGCTTGGCGTTTAAGATCTTGAGGGGAGTAGGTCCGCCAATTCTTGCTGATCTCCTGTCGTGGTATGTTCCTTCCCGTGCTCTGAGATCGGGAAGTCAAGCGCTTGCTGTGGTTCCCCGATACAGGCTGTGTCGGGCTGGTGGTCGCTCTTTCCGGGTTAGGGCGGCTGAACTCTGGAATTCCCTTCCAGCGGACTTGCGGCTTTTGGATGACCTTTTGGCCTTCCGTAAGGCACTGAAAACTTTCCTTTTTAAATAAATTCTTTTACTTGTGTTGTGTTTCTGCTAATCTGTTGCACATTGCCTGCCATGCGCCAGGACGCCCCTTAGCTGGGGCAGCTGTGCGCAATACAAAAGTGCATAACATAACATAACATAACGTATGTTGACGCATTGTACATGTTTACATACAGACTGCATGACAGTGTGCATTGTGACTGTTTGGGAGGAGCTGCCTATTTGTTGGGGGACAGTGGACATTTTGACAACATCATGGATGTGTGTTTGTACTTGTACATTGTCAACTCACATTTTCCTGCAATACCAATTTTGATTGATCAGTTTCTACACAAACACAAAACCAGTTGTGTCCTCTGTTCTGTTGTGGACGTGTTGAGGTTTGTACCACATTGCTGTCAATGTTGATGTGCTCTGCATGTTATGTGTGTGTGCTGCATGTTGGCAGAGTCGCCCCTGCAGCTCCGATTTTGCTGCCCCTTAGCCCCTTCATGTGGAGTGTCTTTGACTTCTGTGCTTATACAGTGCGAAGATGTTGCATACTTGGCTATACTGGTCTCTTGGTGGGAGTTGGGGGTCTGGGGCATGGTTTGTCCACAAATGGGCTATACTTCATTGTGTATGTGTGCCATTGTGCCCATCTCCTCCCGTCCCCCCCAGGCCCTAGTCGTTACTCACCCTTTTGCTGTTGTGTCAGGTCATGTTGATCAGTGTCCGGTCCTCCGACTCCTGCCACCGTCTTCCACACTGATGACTGTGGACACCATTTCCTCCATCTCAGCTCCTCCTGTGGCGCTGGAATACCACCTCCATTCTGCATTGCTGCCTTCTGGTTGTTGCCAAGTTTCTGCTTGGTTTTGCGCTTCACATCATTCCAGTTCCTCTTGACCTTTTCCATTGTCCTCTTCAGCACTCCAACTGCATTTACCTTGTCCACGATGGACTACCATAATCCATTTTTTATTGCCAATGACACAGTGGAGGTGACGAACAGTAGTTGATGGTGTTCTATCACCTCCGTTATCAGGATCCTGTTTTCCTACGGACTGAACCGCGTCTTCCTCTTCTTCTTGTCTTTGCCTTTCCCTGGCCCCGAGATCCCAGGCTGGCCCTTCGGGGGGCTTGTGGGGTTCTGGTTGTACTCTGTACTTGCTCCGGCTAACTCCATTGTCCTTCGCAGTTGTTTTGCTTTTTGTTAGTTTTTTTCTGATTTTTATAGTGATTTTTCCCACCTGACGTGTGTGAATTGCAGGCCTGGCGTAGCTTAGCACTGATTTTGTTATTGCGGTTGGGCCCATCACAACTTTTTTCACGTTGGGGTTTAGATTTTTATCGCCATCCTGGGGACTTTATTGCTGACATTTGCAGCGTTATCAGGAGATTATCGCATGTTACCGCCGTGTTGTGAATAGGTCGTTAACACAGAGTTATTTTCCAGCAATAGATGGCGATATGACACATTGCGTTAACCAATTTTGACGATGATTATCACACGTTCTTGAGAATATCCCCCACGGTCTTGAATTGATCCTGTCATTTTCCTCTTTTATAGGCTTCTCTTCTCTTTCTCCCTCCTCTTTGCTGTAATCATTCTATTCGATTCTATTTTATTTGAGAGCATCTTATTTAATAAAGCTCGGTATTACAATTTAAATAATTACATTAGCCCATTTTATACACTTGCTTTATGCAAAGATACTATTGTTTATTTGCATACCTTTTATGCAAATAGATTTTGATTAATGAAAATACATTGTTATTCTGTGATAATATCGCTTATTTGAATCTTGTTCTATTAAGTAGCACTTATTACTTATTTTGAAGTACAGTTGTTGTTGGTTTTGTTAAGTTATTTAATTGATGATATTATTTTAATTCAATATTCTTAAATTTTAAATAAAGATTATCAAACTTAAGAATAGAGCTGGAGCAGAGATAAACACCTACCACCAAGTGTAAGTGCAATGACTTGTGTTGTGACTCCCTTCTTTGCCCAAGTCTTTAAAAAACGAATAAATGTCAGTCTTTCCACATCTATCCAAGAGGTTTGATAGGTGGAAATGGCGAACGTACCCATGCTTCTGTTCACAGATGAATCACTTATGAATGAATGGACAGAGACAACTCTGAAGAGTAGGACTTCCGGTCGCCCTGCGCCAGACCCAGTCAGCGGTCTAGTGTGCAGGCAAGAGGGGCTATTTAGAGCACTTGCCTAGGAGGGCGCGCTGTGGTCAGACAGATTGTGGCAGAGTCTGTCAGAAGCTACTGAAGTGCGGTACTTTATTTGGGGCATGTATTAGCGCTGGATGCTATTTTTAAAATGACACGCTGCCTTGTTTTTAAAATTGTAATCACTCACCTGCTGCCTGAAATCCTCCCGCCCTGGTCCGTCATGGCGTATCCTGTGCCAATTGAATGGAGGGCAGGGAGGAAGGAGTAGGACTTCCGGTCGCCCTGCGCCAGACCCAGTCAGATGTCTAGTGTGCAGGCAAGAGGGGCTATTTAGGGCACTTGCCTAGGAGGGCGCGCTTCGGTCAGACAGACGGTGGCAGTCTGTCAGAAGCTGCTGAAGTGCGGTACTCGATTTGGGGCATGTATTAGCGCTGGATGCTATTTTTAAAATTACACGCTGCCTTGTTTTTTAAAATTGTAATCACTCACCTGCTTTTTGAAATCCTCCCGCCTCGGTCCGTCACGGCGTATTCTGTGCCGATTGAATGGAGGGCAAGAGGAAGGAGTAGGACTTCCGGTCGCCCTGCTCCAGACCCAGTGAACCGTCTAGTGTGCAGGCAGGAGGGGCTATTTAGGGCACATGCCAGGAAGGATGCGCGGCGGGCGCGCCACCGGCGTGCCGAAGGCCCGCGAAAGGCAAGCCTGTCTGCTCCCATCCGCGACCGGCCTGGGCCCGGGGCCAGAACCCCTGCCCAATTTATGAGCACTCACACCTACTCCTCGGAGGAACTCCATATGATGAGCTCCTCCATACTTAGCCTATGCGCGCTTAGTATACAGTTAGGTTGCAGGGAGCAAAAAAGCAGTCACTGCCCCTATGCGCTGACAACCTACCAGGGGGCAATTGGAAAGGTATATGATTTCCACATGATTCTGGTTAACTGTAGGTCCCAAAGCAAGCATAAACACGAGCTTGATGATTTTTTTATGGACACCCAACCTGACATCATGTTATTTACTGAAACATGGCTGAACGAAGGCTCTGCTCCAGACATTCTTCCCCCCGAATTATGGGATCGTTAGACTGGATCGCCTTGGAAGCAGAGGGGGTGGGATAGCTATGATCCCTGAAGAGGGTGTCAGTAGTGGCCACTGAGGCAGGGCTCTTCACTATCACAGTGTACAATATCCATGTCATTAAGGGCCTCCTGATATACCGGCCACCGGGCCCGGCCTCACAGTTTGCCATCAGTCTCAGGGAGCACGTCATCCAACTAGCACTACGGTATGCCAAGGTGCTGGTGTTGGGTGATCTTAACCTACACTTTGACGACAGGGATAATGCCCCAGCGCAAGAGCTCAGACAGTAGCTGGAGGCACTCCAATTAATATTACAATCCACCCTCCCAACTCATCAGCATGGGCACTTACTTGACCCCATCTTTGCCAACTGGGGAGAGCACCGGGTTGACACTCCTATCCCAGTCCCGTGGACTGATCACTATATCATCCCCTTTAGAATTCCAATACCCAAGGCATGCCAAAATCAGACACTAGCAAACTTCAGAGGAAGTGGTCCAAGTTTACGGCTACCAAGTTTAATCTTGCTCTTCAGCAGCGGGGACAACCTGGAGGGAGTGATGTCAAAATGGCCTGCACTGCTCTTGGTCAAAGCATTTGTGAGGTACTTGACAAGGTGGCACCATGGGCCACTAATGCTGTAAACATCTGGAACGTAGGTGGAGGGAAGATTTCTCGGAAAAAATGAGGGCCACATATAAAACCAATCTGAAGACGTATCACTCTCTCATAAGGAAGACACGAGCGGAAAGTGCTTTGGCATAATGAAGGCCCTTCGGAAGATCCTAGATGTGCTCCAGGTAGCTGCCAGGAAAACCCTAGTCCACGCATTTGTCACCTCTCGCTTGGACTATGGTAATGCACTCTACATAGGTGCCAGTAAAAAGAGCGTTCAAAGATTACAGTACATCCAAAATGCCGCCGCCCGCCTGGTCCTGATGCTTCCTAGGAGAGCCTCATCCAAACAGGCCCGAACTACTCACCGCTGGCTCCCAATAAGGAAAATTGTGTATTAGCCAACGGATTCTGTTGAGGAAAGGCCCAAGGTACTTGCACAACCTACTGTCACCCTGCACTCCTACTAGAGCCCTGCGTTCCCAAGGCTCAGGTCTGGTGCAAGTCCCAGTTATAAAAAGAATGAGAATGGGAGGCCGTTCTTTCGCTACCTGGCTGCCAAGCAGTGGAATGCTCTTCCCCCTGACCTCCGCATGGAACAATCAGAGAATATCTTTAGAAAAAACTGAAGACTTGGCTCTTCCAGGCATAGAACATTGATCCCCTGAGCTTTTGCCAGACCATTCTTTAGATTCTTCTCTGTAGCTTTTCTGGCCGCAGCACCGCAGTAGTGTGGCTCACTGGTTAGAGGCGGCAGACCCGAGAGCAGAAGTCGGCCCGGGACCAGGGTTCGATTCCCGACGCGGCAGGGTCGTGGACCTTGGTCAGCGGACTCGATCATTCTCGCTTCGGTGCTTACTCTAATCAGGGATCACACTCGGCAACTCTGGGCATTAGCTTGCCTCATCTCCACAACGGCCCCACCAATTCCGGGGATGCCTGGCTCCACCTTGGGGACTCCCAGCAGGGACCATCCCACAGGGAAAGCCAGGACGGGTTCCCCAGAGTTATACAGCGCCGGGACGCCCCGTTGCTGGGGCAGCTGTGCGCTTTACAAGTATACTACAATTTTACAAGTATACTACAAAGCACGGGGACACACTAGTCAGTGTAACCAGGCGCTATACAAACTCTTTATTATTATTATTATTATGTCTTGAATAAATAACCAAGCCTGTCCTTCTTTAAAACGCTGAAACAATCTGTAGGCAAAATATAGGTGTTACACCCAGAAAAGCACAATCTTCATTTTGGCTCTTGGTATACACAAATGAGAGTGGTATAATGCTTGGCGTATAGTTATGTTCGTGTATGGGCGCACATGTCTATTCCATGGAATCAACCCAAAAATATACCCATACTTTCTCATAATATGCCCATTGTTTTATTATGCACAGTTATGTATAAATGAAGAAATACGGGGTCTTATTTGAGTTCCTAAGAAATTCTGTCAAACCAAAGACACATCTATATTATTAGCCTTGAACTTTTTCAAACATCAAATAGTATATTTCCTGTTGAGTTCCAGAAATATGCAAATCCTGTCCAAACATTTACCTCAGATATATTGCAAGTTGGTGGACATAACAATCTTTATTATAATTTTTTTTTAATGTAGCAAGATTTGAGAAGTTTTTTTAAAGGAAGCGTGACATTTTCAGTGGCCCTTTAATGCAGTGGTAAATCCCTCCTGCTGCCATAAGATGCAGAGGGTGAAATGAAACTATTTGATAGCCGTGATATATCATTGGTCCTATCCGGCGAATATCCACTACCCCATTTCAGGTCCACACATTGTGCACTGCAAATTTAGAGCTCACTGTCTGCCAAGGTCCCACTGAGCATTCCCCACCACCCCGAGGAACCATCCCAGAGCTTTAATCCCCCCAGATCAGCCAAATCCTTGTTGCCCCCTTCAGTGCCCACCATACCTATCTCTCTACCAATGTTTGAAAAACAGTATGGTTCTGCTGGTCGAAGTTGAAAAAACGTTGTATTGACAAAGTGAGCTGAAGTTGCAAACTTCCCGGAAGCAAAGCTTTCCAATTCACTTGATTTTTTGGATCAAGGCTTTAGGCTTGATTCCCAAAGGTAAACGTACACTTTTGTGTAATTTTCCTATTTGTTTTGGTATTTTCAAACAGAGACTTTAAATTACTAATAGCAATTATACACACTCATGGCAGAGACTCTGGGGCTTATTTGGAAGCCCATTGCACCACTGATGTGTCCATATTTTAGATACACGAGTAGCGCAGAGTGCAGAGGCATATCTGCGAGGCCTTGCAAAGCTTCTTTGCATGGCTTTTAATGGTCTCATAGAAATGGAGTAAGGCAAAGCAGCACAAGTCACTGTGCTGCCTTACTCGGTGTCAAAGAGACATTCCATGTGGCTGTTTCCATGAAACAATCATGGATTTTGATGCATTCCCAGATTTCAAGGACTCGAAATTCATCAAAAGCCATCGCCTCTTCAGGGGAGGCATAACGAAGAGAAATATGTTTAATTCTCTTTGTTTTTCTGCAGAACACATAGAAGGAGGAAAACGCCTCCATTAATTGTTTTTGTGCAGGAAGGTGTCCCTTCCTGCATAAAAACAATAATTCCTACAATGCAGACACCTTGCACCCACCATGGTGCAAAGATGCCTGCATTGCTGCAATGCAGCCAATTATGTGCTGTATCTCAGATATACAGCGTATTCCTGCCATTTTCTTTTGACACACCGCAGCACAGCAAACTGACTTACTGTGCTGCTGCCCTGGTAAATGAGGCGCTCTGCACATAAAAAGAGAGGCCTGTTCTATCTTTATATGTGTGGAATTCTCCGCCACGACTCAGTAGTCTCAGCAGTCATAAAATTACTATTAGTGAAATTAAACTTGTAGTCTGAATACCTAAGAATAGTAAAGTTTCACAAAAGTGTAAGATTACATTTGTGAATCAGTCCCTCTACCTTCAGCTCTATCTAGTATTGATACAATCGAATAATCTGTTTCAGAAGGAGGAGAAGAAACATTATTGGTCCACAAAAACAAAGCAGTGACAACCTCGGAGGGTGAAATGGACGATTTGTTGTTCTCTCTATGGAAATAGTAGCCGAAAGAATCTATTTTAAATGTATAGAATGTATATTAATATTTTATACATGTTTTATAAACTGGGTGCCTCAAACATTATGATTAGATGTCATCAAAATCTTTAAATTTTATTAATGGAATTAATGGTTTTAATATGTACAGTATATGTTCCTCTGCAGACTGATTAATTTTATTGGAATTGTTATGGTTTTAATTAACTTAAACAATAAAGATACATTTGAACATTTGATTTAATTAGCAATAATGCATGTTTTTACTATGCAAGCAAAGTATTGCAAAAATACAGATTATTGGCCTACCCAGGAGTTTTATGTTTTCCGCTTTTTGCTATTTATTCCCTGGTATACAGCAAATGTTTCTTCTACACTGGCCGCATTTCCTCATGAGTGTAAGTTGGCACTGAGGATGAATGTTCTGTTTTCGAGTAAGTGTGTTTTAAAACTGTTTGCGTTGCGGCTTTAAAGCTTGGGGGGTTGGTGTTATTTTTTGTTCTGATTTTAAAGTAAAAATAATGTATTTGGAATATGGAAAGTAGCACTCCTAATGTACTCTTGTACATGCATTTGTGAATTGGCCCCAAAACATCAAAATTGGGAATATACAGGAAATATTTATATACAGTTGGTATAAATAGAACTGAGCCCTCTTTTCACCTCTACTAATAGGCAGATGAACGTTTCGGGACTGGTTTCCAATGGTATGAAAAAGTATGTAAAAGCGTACTCCAGTAGTACTACTTCCATACTCATTAATGCTTTTGTAAACCAGCTTCCAAATGCAGAGTAACTATTCACAAGAAATAGGTAAAGTTCACAAAACAACATTTTCACTTCTTCTCACAAGTGTCATTATGCTGATTCCTAATGTTTAGTAATACTCCAGAATGGAATAGACCTGTACATCATTTTTCGCCAGCTAGTTGTTTTTTCACAGATGCAGCAGTAGCACAGTCTGAGTCGGAAGGGGCATATTTGCAATAAGTGGCGCATCCCTGCATATCAGCAGGGATGCGCCACTTATTGTGCGCCATGCCTATGCCAATATGGTTGCGCTGCATTTACAATGCGGCGCACCATGGGGCAAAAAACGGCACAGATGCGTCACGCATCTGTGCCATAAAAGTGTCGAATTGCTGGAGTTGCGTCGCAAGCACGACGCAGCTCCAGCAATGGTCCGGGGGCCCTATTACTCCAATGCTGCGTCAATCCTTACGCCTGCTTGCGCAGGGTTTTGACGCAGCATGGGCACCAAAATGACTGAGTGAAATCTTGTAGATTTCACTCAGCCACTTTCAGGAGGCGTTCCTAGCGCCGGAACGCCCCCCCCCCCCCCCTGCGCAGGAACACCTCCTTCTGGCGCAGAGCGTTACAACGTGACGCATCTCCCAGATGCGTCACGTTGTAATACTTCGCACCGTGGCGCATCTTTTGCGCCGCCGCTGCGTCACAAAAGTGACGCAACGGCAGCGTAAAAGCGGCGCAAGGGGCTTGTAAATATGCCCCGAAATGTCTAAAATTGGAGACATCACATGCATGCCAAATAAAGATCATCAAGTTTTGAATAATACGAACGTCTCAAAATGTAATATGTGCCGTCAGTTAGAAGAATCTCACTGCATTACAGAATGAGCAATGAAAGATAGGTTATTGCTGTCAAGGATTAGCAACGCCGTGAATGTCAAAGTCTGCCAACTGGGTGATAATGTTTCCATTGCTCAAGCACACAGATTGCTATTTGTAGATATCCGACTACTCTAAGGGTGCTTGCTCTGGAGTCCTTAATATACAGTTGACTGATTCATTACAACACTGATTTGCCCTTTTCAGTACAATGTAAGTGAACAATGTAGCGTCTGTGGGTGTACACGTCAGATCCTGATTTAATGAGTCAGGATTTGAGGACATTTACACCTATGGATGAACCTTACTCCATCAGAAAATCAGAAAACATGTCAAATGTTCCTCATCTGTAAGTTACGGTTACAGGAATATTCAGTGGCGGCTATTGTAAATAAAAGTTTTGGAGTGTGAAGGCGCCCACCCCACCATAAATTCGGGAGCATGACCACTGCAGCAATTCTCTTAGCTTTCCATGAGCAGGAAAAGGAAGGATTTACTGCTTGTGGTACGCATCTCCAACCAATCCTGGAGCTACTCTAATGCTGTGAAAACAGCTAAAGGATTGGTGGGAGCAGGTTCACCCAGTGCTCATTTTGAGGCTGTGCCAACAATCCCCGGGTTGTTTCACAGCGTTTGGATTGCTGGGTCTACAGTGCGTATGTCAGGCTGGCCGTAACAAGATGGCCAGCCAATCTGATACTTTATGGTGCCACGAGCCAGTGTGGTGGCAAATAAATAAAATGCAATTAACATGCCCTTTTATTAATTTGTGTTTGCCTGCTGCACTCACAACTAGTGAGGCGATGCTCCTACGCTGCCGAGGAGGAGCCGCCCTGGGGTATAATGTGCGTAATCCGAGTGGAAGGACAACGTAATATTAGGAAGGAAGTGAATGTCAAATAAGCTGTAATTTTGTGGGTATTCTTCAACTTCCTAACATTTTCCATACTAAATTTGAATAATGAAATCTAGGAACTAAAATGACTGAAGTAAGTATGCGCATTGAGTTTTCTGAAGAATTTGAAACTTTAGGATGAAGATTTTCTCCTGGAAAAATATTCACCAACAAGAAAAAAACAATGAAAAAATTAAGGAACGTGATCACAACTGTAAACCTGCTGGTACTTTTCCAGTTTCAGTTCGCTGATTAAGTATTAGGCATAGTTTTTTAAACCTCTGATTTCTGTAGATAATCATGCTTGGGCCATGACATTTATGTAAAACCGGAAGAACAGTTACTTAAAAAAAATTATTTTACTGAAGTTAACACTCCTAAAGTTAATATTTCATCGACAATTGGCAACCTACAACGTCTGTTGTGCGGAATGAAGTATTAACTAAATAGAATATGATAAAGGAGAGAGTCTTTAGTTTTCAGAATATAGTTCTAGGCGAAAAAAATGAATGCAAAATATGAAAACACATTCTAGATTAAATGATATTTGAACATATTGTGTGCTCCACTCTCGAACAGTGACTAAATGCATGATTTAGTGATAAACCTGGACAATTAATATTCTTTATTTTGAACTTTATGTTCCTGGAAAAGTTAAACATGATTATTTGACTTTTCCTGATAGTAACTGACTTAATTAGATTAGAATTTGATGATGATATCTATTGCTCTGTACATTGTAAAGAAAATGAAAAAATAGTGAAAGACAGTATGAGAATCAGAATAAACTGCCTACAAATGAACTGAAATAAGAATATGTGGAAAATTAGCTTTCACGTTAGGCTCGCAGCAAAGCACCACATGCTGTTTGAAAACAATTATTCTACTTTGACTTTCAAGTAATTCATATTTTATCCTCAAATATTTAAGCTGGGGAAACGCAATTCTTTATTGCTACGAGCAATATCTGCAATCTGCAATGGCAGGAGCATAAGAGCTCAAAAGCCACTGTCTGTTAGATGGCCTAAATCCCGGATCAGGCCAAAGAAATTAGCCACACATTGCCTCATAGAGTTGCAATCAAGAAATAAAGAAAGGTGTTTAAGATACAATTACAATTATTCTTTATTGTTTGAATAATTAACATTGTACAATGCATATATCCATAGTAAATTACATTTAAACCAAATTGTGATTGTATATTTCTGAACAGAAACTAAATTAGTTGGTTCTGGAGCTTGGCTGCTGACACCGGAGGCCTCCAGAAAACGTAGCTCATCAGACCTCGGCCTGCCAGGGTAACTCCAGTGTCATCATGGGTGACACTTTCACAACGCACCTTTACCTGCTTCGCCCCGACCACCTGGGGGAAACTGTGGTGAAGAATCCACTCAGTAAGGGGCTGCTGAATGCAGGAATAAGGGAGCGGTATTCGGGATGTGTGGCTCGCGAGCAGGCCCTGACATAGTGGGCCCTGTGGACTCATCTCCGCACTGCACACCTTAGACTCTGGTGTTTACTGCTGGGGGGCCCTCACTGATGCTTGATGATGCCACAGGGTGTCCCCACACACATTGAAAGCCATATTGGCCTGTAAGTGGTGTTTAGTCCACAGCCCTCGCTCATGGTATCATCAATTCAGCCTGCACTGGTGCCCCACACATCCTTTGTGGGGGGCCCCATATGCACCTCCTCTGCTCTGCTGTATGGGGCATGGATTCACTCTTTTTCCTGGGGACAATGCTGCCCTGCACAACAAGAGTCATTGGGGCCGGTGCAGCCTTGATAGAGAATGGGGCCTCAACCATGGCCCTCGCCCATGCCGCAATGCACCAGCCCACACCAGTGCCCTGCCCTGCCTGCTGAGGGGGCTCGGTGTGCACCTTTTGCTCCTCTGCTAAAGGGGGCATGAATCCCCTCCTCTGCCTGGGGAGCGACGCTGAGATCCCTTTGCCCTCCTCCTTTTGTGGACACTAGCGAATGTGTCTGGCCCCAAGGAGCCTCGGGGGCTTGTTGGACGACCCTCCCATACCCCGCACCGCAGACCACGTTCCTTTTCTGACAACATTTGGGACATGAAGGCGTGAGAAGGAAATCCAGAATGAGTCATGGGACCCCTGGGAAACACCCTTCAACAAGACTGCCATATCGAGCCATGCTGTTAATGCTGGGTTACTGGTGAACAACAATGAATAGAAGACAAATTTGGAGAGGCCATACAACATCGTTCTCGATTTAAGAAATTGACATACTTTGGATACTTATTATATTAATTAAATTACTACTGCTTGTTGTCGCTGTTCATTTGAGAAGGTTTTTATGACTATTAGCCCTGAGGAAGTCTGTGGCTTACACCACACAAGACAAAACACGTGTTGGCGGCTAGACCTTTGCATTGAAGAAGTGTTGTGAAATAAAAAGAAGATTGACAAGATCATCTTGTGTTTGAGGACTTTGAATAATGAAAATTAGCTCAGGATAAATTGTCTGTTCCAATAGGAAAATGTGGCAACAGGTTGGGGAAGCCAAAGGGGCAGGCAGGGGACACTGGACTTTGGTTTGAAGGGGTGGGAGAGTCTCCGGAGGCCCTCACCCACCCACTGGCTCGTTCACAGCTGGTGCTCATGCCGCACCATGACCCATAGATGTAGGATGCACCCTTGCCACATGGCGGTGTGAGTGAAAGGGTGGGGCTGTATGATTGGGGTGCGAATAGAGTGGATGAGTTGGTGCTTGACTATGAGGGTAATGGTGGTGAGCGGGAGGAAGGTGAATTGAGAGATGATGATGAAGAGGGGCTCTGCCAGGGGCAGTTGACCAGTGCAGGTGTCACAGCTATGGAAATTGCTATTGCTGTTTTGAAGTGTGGATAGAGGGAACAGCAGAGGTTGGCCATCAGGAACTAGCAGGCAATGCTATTAGGAGACTGAAGATGTTGGCAGATTACCTAAAAGTACGTGGCACTGGTGGTCAGTCTAGGATAAAGGGGATATGGCGGGGGCCACAAAGACATGCAAATCTGTGGGTGTGTGGGATGGGGTGATAAATGGGCCTGATCAATCATTGACAGGTAAGCGGCATGTGCGGCTGGCTGAGCGTGAGCAATGAAAGTCAGCGCAACAAGCAGTAAAGATTCAGGGATGGGGATGGATGGTGCAGTGCCTGACAAGGATGAGGAGAGCATGGGTGGGGCACATCATAAGAAAAAGATCCCCTATATGGGGTTAGCAATGCAACTGGTGTCACATATATTGGACAAGACTAAAAGCCGGATCTGGAAGCATGAATATGCTGATGTCTTTAAGTTGCTTCATAGTGATATTCAGGATCTAAAGAGGAGGAATGGGAACTGGCCCGACGGCCTTGGGTGCCCATTAATATGGAGAAGGGGATGTCTGCCTTCCTTATTTATGGCAGTTTTTATTGCAAAAAAAATGTGAATCAGGTGAAAGCCCTTTTCAAATACATGGTTATTATCAGAAAAGCACAGATGCATTTTGGGGGTACGCCTGGCTTAGCTATGATGAAGAGTTCAGGGCCAGAGTGAGTTTCAACTGAGACATTCCTTGTAGAGTCAGAACTGTGGTAGCAGTGGATGTCTTTCACTCACCCGCCAGCAACAACACACATGGCAAGTGGCCTGCCTGTCACTTACTGGTCTTTTCAGCACCACCCAGGTCAAACAGGGGCGGGATATAGTCAGAAAAGTACAGGATCCAATGTGGGGTCATGCTGGAACTTAAACAAGGGTTTCTGCTCCAGACAGCTTTGCAAGTTTGCTCATTAGTAGTCTACCCCATGACCCAGTGTTTTGCGCTGGCCACGCCTGCCAAACAATGGGGGGCTTACAGAGGGTAGGGACGTTAGGTCCCGCCTAACCCACAAAGGCAACTATGCCGGTGATGGTCGAGGCAATGGCCCAGTGGCTGTGGTTATACACGGATTGGGGAAATGCTTTGAGGTTAGAGTGAGGTTTCACTGAGGGGTTTCGTTTGGGCTACCAAGGGCCTTAGGGTGCAGGAGGGTGGTCAATTTGCAGTCAGTGAAGGTGTTGCCACAGGTGGAGTCCTGTGAATGACTACATTGCTGTGGAAGATACAAGATTGGTTTATGCCTCTGTGGACCACGCAGTGTGGTTGGTGTGCCATTGTGGGTGTGGGGAGCTAGCGAAATGTGATATCAAATCTGCTTTTCGGCTGTTGCCTACCCACTTCGTGCATTTCCCCTTGTTGGGCACACAATTTGAGGGGGCTATCTATGTGGATTGGGTCCTACTTATGGGCTGCACGATCTCCTGCATGTTGTATGAGGCTTTCACCACCTTTTTGCAGAGTTTATTTTCAGAAGAAGTGGTTACAGGGAAGTTCTACACTATTTAGATGACTTCTTGTTTGTGGGGTGGAAGGATTCAGGGGAGTTTTGGCAAGCTTTGCATCTGTTACAGAAACTGATGACTAATGTTGGTGTTCCTTTGGCACCAAAGAAGACTGAAGGGCCCTGCACAGTTTTGACCTTCTTGTGAATTGAGTTGGATACACAGGCCTTGGTGGCACACTTGCCACAGGGCAAGGTCAGGGAGTTCCAGCATTTTTTGGATGAGGTAATTGGGGCAGGGTGCCTGGGGTTGCGGAAGGTACACAGGCTGCTGGGTCTTTTGAATTTCATGTGCAGAGCGGTGAAAGCTGGCATGACTTTTTGCAGACAAATAGGTTTGGCCATGTCTGGGATATGTTTGCCTTATCACAGAGTAAGGATTTCTTTGGTGGTACAGACAGATTTGTGCATTTGGAGGATTTTTGTGGAGGACTTTAATGGCATGTCCATATTGTTTTTGGAAGAGAACATGACTTGGCAGGTTCCAATTTTCCCAGATGCGGCAGGGGCGAGGAGTTTTGGCCTCATCCAGGAAGGAAGGTGGTGTGCAGAGCAATGGCCTGAGAATTGGTTATGTCTGGGGATAAGCATTGCTTTCTTGGAGTTCTTTCCCTTGCTGGTGGATTTGGTGTTGTGGGGGTATGGGGTGTTGGCTTAACAGAATGGTGATTGTTAATGTTGACAACATGACTGTGGTGGAGCTGGTGAACAGGCAGAAGGCTTGTGACCTCAGGGTGCAACGTTTCTTGAGGCAGTTTATGTTGAAATGCTTGCTGCTGAACTTTGTATGCCAGGCAAGGCATGTGCCAGGGGATGAACAATGATACAGCAGACACTTTATCTCGTTCACAGTGGCAGAAGTTTTGGCAGCTGGCTTCAGGAGCAGAGGAAGAGAAGACATTTCTTCCATATGACATTTAGGTCTGGGGAGATTGAGAGTGATTGGATAGGTGGAAAAGGCTTCAGCAGAATCAATGAGAAGGAGTTATCAGCTGGCATGGAGAGAGTTCAAGAGTTTTGTGCGAAGTTCAAGGACACAGTGGGCGCTGGACTGAGGAGACAGGGAAGGGAGAGTGATCAATTTTGTTCTGTTTCTGATTGATGTGGGCTCTCCCCCATGACCATATCAGGTAAACTGGCTGGTATGTCTTTTATGGCAAATTGTATTCGGGGAGGATCTGGTAAGGGGTGAGTTGTTAAGGGAAACAAACTTTACAACACAGTCATTACGTCTCACTACCTTTACATAGAAGTCATTACATCGTAACACCCTTTACATTGCATGCCATTACAACCCAGCCATTACGTTGCACGTCACTACAAAGCATGTCATTACAATGCATGTCACTACAACACAGGCATGACATCGCAAGTCATTACAAAGCATAGTACCCTTACACTATCCGACACTTACCCTACTGTTGCACTCACTGGAGTTAGAATAGTAATTTTTACCCCTACCCTATCCAATACTTATCCTACTGTTTCTCTCACTGGAGTTAGAATAGTAATTTTTACCCCTACACTATCCAACATTGACCCTACTGTTGCACTCACTGGAGTTAGAATAGTAATTATTACCCCTATGGTATCCAATGCTTACCATGAATGTAATGTAATGGTATGCATTGTAATGGTATGTGTTGTAAAGGTATAATGCGATATAATGGAATTCGTTGTAAAGGTAGTTTCTGAAAATGAGATGTAATGGCATGCTATGTAAAAGAATGCGCTGTAAAGGATGTTGCGATGTAAAAACTGCGTTGTAAGGCATTTGTTGTAAATGTATGCATTGTAACATCATACATTCGTTGTTGAGGATGATTTTGAAGGGGTGGGGGAGGGAGAAAGGTATAGTGCCTCAGATCAGGGAGGCCATAATATTTGAGTTGTTACAACGCCTCTTGCTGGTGTTGATGGTGTGTTGTTTTAACCATTTTGAAGTTGTGATTTTCTGGTTGTGCATTTTGTGAATGTTTTTTGGGGCATTTTGTATTTCAGAATTGCTGGGGTCGGCTCGGTCAAGAGGGATTCTACATGATAAAATTAATTTGGAATGTTTGCAGCTGCGGATTTGATTGCGTAATTCAAAGACTGACCAGGAGGGGACAGTTTGATGGGTGTGCCTGAAGAAAGGGGTTAGCCTTGACGAATGTCCAGTGAAATAATGGCATCAGTTTTTGTTGTAGCAAGGGGATAGGCAGGAGAACGTTTTTTGCCATGAGAGCGGTGGATGGGTTACTGCATCAAAGTTGTTGGCGGGTTTGCACATGGCACTACAGAAGGTGGGTTTGGACTCTGACAAGGATGGGACACATTCCTTTAGGACCAGTGCTTCTACGGCTGCCAGGCAGTTGGGCTGGGATTGGGGACACATTAGGCAGATAGGGCAATGGAGGTCTCGGTGCTGTGAACGCTATGGGTGTAAGTGAAGGAGAGGAGGGTGGCAAAGGGGGTGAACTGGAATGGGGGGCATTTGACTAATGCCTTTGTTCCCCACTTGGGTGTGTGAGCGGTCCATGGATGAATAAAGTGGTGATGTGGATAGTAGGACAATCCTTTGTGGGATGGGCTACTAAATATATGGATCAGGTTAATGGCAGGAGCCTTGGACTACCTGGTCACAAACATGAGGGGATATGGTGCGGTAAGGGTGGGATGAGATGGGCTAACCTGTTTTGAGACCTGAGAATGACACATTTGATACGAGAGTATCCCCACAGTCAGGTCATGTGAAAGGCAAATGATCTAGTGCTGTATGATCAACAGTGGACACACTGCTACATTTACAGAGTACACGCAATATCATATTGTAACAAAAAAGTATTGCACAGAATTCCATGTTGAAATGCTGGCACAATACCTTGATATTTATAATACTGGTCAGCGGGGTTTGACCCATCTCCTCCACTCCTACGACGGTACTGAATTTCGTGATACATTATCGCCGCTTTTATCGGCAGGAAACTGCCGATAAAGCGGCGATAATGGGCTTGATAATATGCTCTATGAATTCCTATCGAAGCCCATGTTAGATGTGAAGACTGCCATGTTAGATGTGAAGTTTCCTGCCGATAAAAGTGGCGATAATGTATCGCCCGTCCTTGATAATATGCCCCTTCATCTTTGCCTAGGGTCATACATTGCTCTGATTTGTGTGTGAATTGTCACGAGTAATGTCTCTTTTCTGTTTCAATCGTTTGGCGACACTAAACATAAAAATACATATACCGTATATATATATATATATATATATATTCACCCTGGAACTAAACCCGGATACCGAAATGTCTGCCATGTCACAGAGCCTGAGAGGGTTGCGATGAAGCGCATGGTTAAATAAAAGCAAGCCTCTCACACTTGTGAGAGGCTCCCAACAGCTCTGGTTGCCACAGCATAGAACACCAGACCTCATGGTGTGGGAACCACATAAAAAGAAATGAAACAAAGGAAAGTCTCAGGAAAATATGCGTTCGAGATTGTCTTTTGTTTTCAGCTTTACAAGACACGGGCCTGCTTTTTGTTTTATTTCACCCGGATGCCATAAAATAAACTTTTATTTGATATTGCCTCATTATTTTGCTCTGAGTTTGACCACAGCTTCCACTGATGCGTGTTGAACTGCACAGAAACAGGAGACAGCAAGACTCTATCCATGAAGCAAACAACATGTCTTCACTGCCCTGACATCAAAGTCATTAAGATTAATGGCCATTTACTTTTCCCCTTTCAACCATTTAAATACATATTATTGTTCCTCATGTGTTGTAGATAATATATTGTTACTGGAGATTGCTGCCCACAAAATGTTCTTTTTCAGCTCTGTTGGCAATATTTTTTCGGGAATGCCTTCACTGACTTGGCCCCGCAGGAGAGATTGTAGTTATCACCGTGTAAATACCAGCCTCTCCCGTGTCATGGCAGGCACAGAATACGGCTTTAGCATTTCATCGGTTTCAGAGCTAGAATTTCAGAGTCGGATCGCTATCTGCTGGCTCTCTCGATAAACAGCTGATAGGCGCTCACAACACATTCCTTTCATGCTCACTCATTTCATAAGAGGACTCTGCAGTCTAACACCAGCGCATCCCTCGAAGTGCTGTCTCCTGGCCTGTAATCTTTGGCAGCCCTTGAGTCGTTAGCAAAAAGCTGAAAAAAGGTCCAGCACATGAGCTGTTACGAAGAAGCTCTGCAGCTTTCTTTGGGTATGGGATATTACACATTTTCTTTCTATTCAATGCCTCGTTGACGAGTTGAAACTTTGGAAAACATCATACAGCAGCGATGCAACACTTTTCAGTGGGCAATCCTTGCGTCACCATGGCAGCGCTGTATTTGCTGTACGGCACTCCACATCGCAAAGATTGACAGATATGTCAGGAATCCTGACATATCTATCAGTGCAAAAATAGTGCATTGGTGGAGTGTCTTTGGAATCAAACTCAACTTCAGCAATCTGCCATTTCACATGGGGCAAGCCCCGTGTGAAAAGACCTTCGTCACCCCTTATGCCTGCTTCAAGCAGGCGGAAGGATTTGATACAGTGAGGCCGTAGAAGTGGCGCAGTGAAATCTCATAGGGCCTCATTTATGAAAAGTGACGCATTTCTGCGTCAAAACAGCGATGCGTCACTTTTCATTGCGCCCTCCTTGCGACACCAATGATGCGTCATATTTACAGTATGACGCATCATGTCACAAGGAGTTACAGATACGTCAGTATTTCTGATGTATCTGTAGGCGCAAAAGTGACGCATTGCTGGAGTGTGCCACAAAAGTGACGCAACTCCAGCAATGTGTCCTTTCACATGGGGTAAGCCCCATGTGAAAGGACCTGCGTCAGTCTTACGCCTGCTGTGAGGCAGGCGTAAGAAATTGACGCATTTGCATCCTTAAAGTGGCGCAGTGAAATCTTATAGATTTCACTGCGTCACTCCTATGACCTTTTCTTGCGTCAGAACGCCCTCCTGCATACATTATACCTGGCGCAGGTATAATGTAGCGCAGGGGTTTACAAAGTGACGTATCTACCTAGATGCATCACTTTGTAAATTTGGTGCAACCAGGCAAATTTTTTACGCTGCTTGTGCGTCACAAAAGTGACGCACAGGCGGCGTAAAAGTGACGCACGGACTCCTAAATGAGGCCCCAAGACTACAAGCTTTTTCTGTGTCAGAACAGCCATGCTGCATACATTATACCTGTTGCAGGTATAATGTAGCGCAGGGGTTTACTAAGTGACACATCTGCCTAGATGCGTTACTTGGTAAATATGGCACAGTGTGGTGCATTTTTTACACCGATGCAGCGTCTCAAAAAGTGATCCAACAGCTGCGTAAGGGCCTCATAAATAAGGCCCTATGTTCCCCTCTTTAATACTCACAGCATGCTGAAGTAGGCTGGAAGTTGTGGTAAAATAAATGGCAAGTGCTAATATAATGAGGAAAGTGCTAATTTCAACCAAACAAGACCACATTTATCAGGGACTACTTTAACTGAACCTCCTCACTCCACTAACATCCCCTGCATGTTCCTGCTAATATAAAACCTGGGTAGAGCACAAACACAAAGCTACACAAGCTGCATATTTTAGACCATGCCATTTCATTCACATTCCCATCTCCTCCCATAAAAAAAGAGAAACTATGGGGCATATAATCAAGAACGGCGTTAAAATTATTGCCGCTTTAGTGGCAGGAAAGTGATGCTAAAGCGGCAATATTGGGCTTGATAATATGACCTTGAGAATTCCAATAGAAGCCCATGTTCACACCAGAACATGGCTTCTATGGGAATTTACAAGGGCATATTATCAAGCTCATTATCGCCGCTCTAGCAGCAGTTTCCTGCCGCTAAAGCGGAGATAATTTTAAAGCCGTTTCTTGATAATATGCCCCTATGTTCCTTCTCAATAAATCACTTACAACTATAAATAGACCTAGTCCTCTTCTGAATCCATCTCATTCGCTGCGTTTCCTCTCTCGAAAATCATACTCAGGTGAACTATACACCCCAGGTGAAATATAAACTTTATTTAATGCTCTATTTGCTGTACAGACTATCTTTACTACTTTTCCCCCAATTATACTCCAATCCAATCCAATTAGCTTTATACAACAAATTAATGTCATAAAAGCAAGTAACATCTAATAGAAACTCTTTTTTGATCACAAAACTTAGAAACAATCATTTTAAAAATATTATTAAATGATTAATATATATACAACAAACATAGGCTCAGTAGAAATCTGATTAAACAAGAAGAACAATACATTGGATCGTCCTAAATAGTGCATTAAAAATTGATCTGTAGTTAAAAATACTACGAGTGGATAAACACACACTTTGTTTCAATAAAAGAAAACTTCGGACATATATGCCAGCCCTTTGTAAATCAGATAGTGGGGAAAGAGCATGATCTTATGGCCCACTTCCAACTCAGGTACTTAGCTACAGCTATTGCAATGCAAGGAAGAGTGTCATTACGCAATATTCTCAGCGCAATACTGCATATTCTAGTGCCCAGCAATCTGCAAATTGGAACTAGCTACACTTTGCGCGGTGCAGTGTTTGCTGGCCACACAAAAAGAACGTGGGCATAGGTCTCTTCACACGTCTCACAAAAAGTGCATTTACTATTGCCCTGACTTGCCCATTTAGCTGTAAAAAATCTCAAAGGCAGTGCCCCCCACTCTAAATTGGAAGTACAGCTTCCGATCATCAGGTTTGGATATAATGTTCCAGTACTTCTCCAAATTAGGCCGCGGTTTCACTACCAAGTAAGTACCTGTTAGGGATGAGTTATCACATTTGTTGTGACTATTGTGATACACCATGTCCCAGTATCTTTCTTTTACACTCTCCTTTGATGGGAATGGGATGTTCATTAGGTTTTCCCCTACATTTAGCATACCCATATTTGTCAACAATGCTCTTATTTCACATAGCCATCTGATCTTGTGGAAAGAGTCTGCTTTAATTATATCTCTAAGGCCTTCAAAGTATGGTAATAGTTCTGTTGTACTCCAGATTATGCGCCAGTACAGAATAGGACGCAACCTGGAAAAATCAAACAGAACTTTACGGCCAAGGTCATGCAGCAATGGCGATATCCGGGTGCTTTGTTGGAGAGCGGTGATGTTACGTAAAAAGCAATTTTCAGCAATAGTGAGCTGGGGCATAATCTCAAGACCCCAGAGTTCTGCCCCATATAACAGTGAGCTCACCACTTTCATTTCATGTATTTGTAAAACAGGGTTAATTGTCTTAGTCTGGGAAGCATTAAACTCTTTTTGTAGGATACCTAACATCTGTCGATGCTTCAGGGTTGCAGCGTCTATCTGGCAACCCCATTGCATATCTTTTTGCATCGTCACACCCAAGTATGTGAAGGATCTGACTTGTTCCAATGGTCGGTTGTCTAAAAGAATACCTCCTTTAAAGGCTCTATGTGGATTGAACGCCTTAAACTTAGTTTAAGTTACGTTAATTTCCAAGCCCCGAATGATGCAGAACTTTTCAAAAAGGTGTAATGCTCGCTGTAAACCACACAGGGTTTTGGAAATTTTTTAACGTATCATCGGCGAACATCAAAATGGGAATTTTAATACCCGCAAGGACCGGGGCATCAGTGGGGATGGATGTTGGATGCTTAGCGTTGCCATTTATAAAAAGCAAGAATAATGTAGGGGCCAGGACACAACCTTGGCGCACACCTTTTGCAACAGGGAAGGGCGTGGTAACATTTCCCTGCATTCCCCAACGTATTTGGGCAAAGTTGTCCTCATGAAGTCGAGCTATGAGGGATAGCAGTTCAGGCGGCCCAGAGTTTGCTCTGAGAGACCAGATCAAATGCTGACTTGAGGTCAACAAAAGCAGCATACATGCAGCCCTTGCCTAGAACCACAGTCCGCCAGTTTATTAATCTAAACCTAAATTCCTGGTCTATCGTGCTGACATGCTCTCGAGACGCCTTTGAGGCCACATGAGTGTTGCGTACGAGTGAAGAGGTCGAAAAACAAGCCACTTTTTTTATGGCGTTCATTTAGTCCCTATTGCTTAGCCATAATGTTACACTTTTTGGCATGACTGCGAAATGCTTGCATAATTGCATTATACTGTCTAACGTGCACCATTTTTCTCATAATAAGCAGAAGATTCCCTTCTACAACCAGAGATTTGCAGAGCTAACGATGCATGTACCCAGTATTTCTACGTTCAACTGTGAGGGGTCTCCCAGAATTCACACAGATCTTTTGTCTTCTATCATGCACTTGTAACAAATGTTTACTCTTTTAATATTATGCATTTTGCTGTTGGAGCTGGGTGTAGTAATTTCATAGAACAACGTACAAAGCTTGTTATTCGAAAATAATTAAACCTTTTGAACTTACACATAGACTCTGTGGTATTTGGTGTGGTGTTGTGGACTTACACGAGTGAGTGAGCGAAAGGGTTATATGTTCTGGGTTGTGTAATCAATGGGTATCTTCGTGTGGGGGTTTAGGACATAATGAGACACTATAGCTAGTCTGTCAGGGGATTGTGGATTCTGAGTTCTGACTGAGGTGTGAGTAAGGTCCAACCTCCCATCACCAACATCCTATTTTATTGTGCATAGTTCTGTATGTGGCTGTGCAGAATCCCCACAACAGTAGTAGTATGTACAACTATCCTATCAAAAATACTAGTCAAACATCTGGTTGGGCATTTTGTTGGTGGGAATTGTCAAAGTCTCGAGATTAAAGAGGACAACCCAAAGGACAGGACCCAGTGGCTAAAGCTATTGGTCAATCTGAGCTTTATTCAAAAGCAAACCTTAAATAAAGAGTGGCCAAACGGGGCAAGCTTAGCTACAGTCAGAATAATGGTACTAGTACAGAGAGTCATAGCAGAGGCAGTTAGAAGGAACTTAAAGGCAGGGATAACCAGAATTTGGAAACAGATAGTCAAGGTCAAAGAAACTTTTGTAAAAAAATTAATTAGGAAGTGGAACCGTAGTTAATAGTTCGGAAGAAATAAGGTGCAGTAAAAGTTAGGGTAATATAAGTGTTAATATAACCACTGGAGGACTTACTGGGGCCAGCAGCAGGGCCCTCGGTAGAGGAGTGGTCCTCTGGTGGTTGTCCCACCGACTCGGACCCCGTCTTCTTGCCCCTGGATGGTGCTGATCATGTAAGAAATAATAAAGAAAGAGACAAACATTAATGAGTGCTGTGAAACAAATAAATCGTTTAAAAAAACGATCAAAAGACATTTTAGGAAACAACAATTGCAATAAAATTGACCTATCTAATCAGATCGACTACTGGCTTGCAGGATTCACGGACTGTCTACTTATTTATGAACACTAATCATATGTTCCATAATCATTTTGATTCCAGAATACTAATGAAACCTAAGTACCACCTGACCTAGACCACCTATTCCAGGTGAGCCAATTGTTCTGTAAGTCTGCGTTTCCATTTTATTTTTCCATAAATTTGTGCATACACCAAATTGTTGGTTGGTTGCGCCTGATGTTACTTTGCTACTGTCTGACAATGCTTAGCCTACCAAACACTAAACAAACTACAAAAGGTTCTACGGAGGACTGGGGTAAGCAGCACTCAGTGACAGAGGAGGCGTCACGCAGACCGTAAAAAAAAGATAACATTATACTAAGTAAACATAGTAACCATCCACCACTATTTCACAGAAGGACAATGGAAGGACTAGACTCTCTCTAGCAATAACATTAACTAACTTCAGTTCTCTAAAGTAAACTCTTACATTAATCAGCCCAAGCTAGCACAAAGTTGCAAACAAGTAAAAGTAGCGCCGAGCACCTGTGTCCTACAATCACAGAAGATTTTGAAACATAATTTACCTGCAATGTAAGCACCAGTAATCATGTAATTCGTCAAAAAATTAAACACAATACTTATACTACTATATATTAGCTACTCACCAAGCCCCACAACCTGGACACCTAGCAGGTCCAACAGGTCCTGCTCCCGGTCCAGGATGTCTGACCACAGGTGGGCCAGCTGGTTGTGGGTGCAACGGATCCCTGAACAGCGAAACACTGCCCTGTGCACCTTCGCCCACCAGCGGTAATGCTTCTGGGTAGGGTACCCAGAGCCTGGCCTGCCGCCTGCTGCCAAGGTCAAGGGGAGGTGGCGCTGGATAAAAAAAACAGGGGGGCCACCTCCGCCTTACCGAAAAGCTGCCTGGCCTGAACCCCTACAGGGCGCATTCTGCCGCAAGGCAGCCGGCTCTTGGGCGCAGGCGCCTTGCCCTTGGAGCCGGCACTGCTGCCCTGGGCCATGTCTCTGGGGTGGAGGCGGAAAAGAAAATGTAAAAGGAAAAAATAAAGATGGGGGAAGAAGTTGGAGCTAAAAGAAAGAAGTGAAATAAAACAGTAGAAATGTAAAACAAGCAATGAAGGAAGGAACGGCAGGTAGGCACTTTGCAAGGCACCATCTCACGACCTGCACCCGCAGACATCACTGTGCTACAAGTAAGTATGGGTGAATTTTGCGAATTCGCGGTACGTGAATTTGTGCGAAAGCATACTCGCGATCTGCAAAATTTGTGAACTTTTGGGAAATTGCGGATTATTTAATTTTAGCGTGTTTGCAGGATTTTTTTCAGTGTAGCTACTGCGAAGTTACCCATACGGTCGTACATGGGCGCGGCCATCTTGTTTTCAGTGTTCGCGTTGCGTATTTAAGTTTCCGGGCACTGATTGCATGCTCGCATTGTGCATTTCCTACGTGCGGGGCGCAATTGCGTGTTCACGTCCGTTTTTGCGTACTCGCGGGGGAAATATCGCGCAAACTTACCCACGTGGTCGCAATGGGTGTGGCCATCTTGTTTTTCATTCATTGCTATGGTTCTGGGCATGCTTTTTCAATCCTCATTCAATCTCTGTAATCCTTTGTTTGTTTGAACTTTAAAAAAATCTTTTTTACTCATTATCTATCACTCTATTTTTGTACATCTATATTTTGTGGGTTTTTCTACTTTTCGTTATTTTAAAACTACTTTTTCAACTTTCTTTTCTTTTATTTACTTTTTCCCTATTCATTCCTATTTGTCCAGGATCATGGCAAAGGGAGCCGGTAAAAACCTGAAGGGGAAGGGTCCCGCACCCCATAGCCAACTCCCTTGCGGGCGCGTAATGGGGGAGGCTGTAAGTCCCAGGGAGATCTTCAGTGAGGTGGAGGTGGCCGCACTGGTCTTCTTCGTGCAGCGCCACCTCCTCAAGACCGTCGCGGCAGGCGGCATGCCGGGTGCCGGGTACGGCCTCTGGGAGCATCGCCAGCTATGGGGGAAGGTGTGCCCGGCCATGTATCGGGAGTCTGGGGTCCGGCGCACCTACAACCAGGTGACGCACCGGTGGTCGGACATACTGGACCGGGAACACGACCTGCTCGACCTGCTTGGTGTGGAGATCCCTGGGCTTGGTGAGTACTAGTAGCTATTTAATCACTACTTTGTTGTCTTCTGCTATGTGTTATGATATTGCAAATATATTTTTTTTCCGAAGAGCAAGAATGCTGCCGATTACATTGCAGGTAAATTATGTTTCGAAAGCTTCTGTGATTGCAGATGCTCGCCTGCTCACTGGCGGTGCCACTATGCTTACTTGTTTTTAATTTTGTGCTCATTTGGCCTGAGTGATTATGTATGAGTGTACTTTACAGAACTGCGTAATGTTAGACACTAGAGATTACATTGCAGGTAAATTATGTTTCAAAAGCTTCTGTGATTGCAGGTGCTCGCCTGCTCACTGGCGGTGCTTCTATGCTTACTTGTTTTCAATTTTGTGCTCATTAGGCCTGAGTGATTATGTATGAGTGTACTTTACAGAACTTCGTAATGCTAGACACTAGAGGATCAAGTTCAGTTCTTCCTTTCTACTCCTGCCACTAAGAAGAGATAGTGGTGGTGGATTGATAGTTTGAGTATATTATGACTGGTTATTTAGTAGGAAACTTTTTAGTGGTCTGCAATCATGACGGACTGTGTCTGTCACTTCGCGTGCTGCGGAGTGCTGCCTGCCAGTCCTAATAGAACCTTTTTGTAGTTGGTTTAGTGAGTTACATAACTTTCCAAGTAAACAGTCCGCGAATCCAGCAATACTAATATCCTAGTAGACCACATAAGATAGGTCAATACATTTAGTGCAATTGTTATATATTTCCTCGAAATAATTTGTTATTGTTTTTTGTAAATGTTTGATTTGGTTGACAACAATCTTCCATGTTTGTGTCTTTCTTTCATGTACATCAGCTCCTCCGAGGGGCAAGAGGACAGAGGAGGTAGCGGTGCCGGTGGAGCAGGAAGGCCAGGATCGGTCCGCCGAGGGCTCCTCTGCTGGCCCCAGTAAGTTTTCCTGTTAATATTAATAATTATACTTCCCTAACTTTTACAGCACCTATTTATTCCAAACGTTCATCATAATTCTATTTTATTTTTTCCTAAATCGTCTTTGATCTTCTTGTAGACTGTTTCTAAATTCTTATCCTGCCTCTACTATGACTCTCTGTGATACTACTATATTATTATTAGTCTGTCTGTGTAGCTAGCTAAGCTTGCGCAGTTGGCAAAAGGTGTTAAACAACACTCCTATTCAGCAGCAATAACTCTAGGCACTGAGTGCAGTCCTCTGGGTTGTCCATAATGTCTATTGAAGTCTTCTTAATGTTTATGCTTTGACAATTCCCAACAATAAAATGTCAATGGCCACCATGAATAAGATACTAGTTTACTTTTTGATTGGATAGGAGGACATACTACTACTGTTGCAGGGACTATTCTGCACAAACAGGACTATGGACAAGAAATAGGGCATTGGTGATAATAGGCGCAGTTATACTTTCCACATACCTCAGACATAACAGAAGTTGAACCCCCAATCTCCTTACTGACTAGCTAGTGTGTCAGAGTCATTATTTAGCTCCCTAATGCAGCGATGATCCCCAATGATTATACAACCCAGAACATAAGACTACGGAGTCAGAGTCCCGACCTCTCAGAGTCACGGACTCATGCTTGCAAATTGCAAACCCTTTCGCTCACTCACTCATGACCAAAAACCACAGAGTCTATGTAAGTTTTAAAGCTTTATTAAAACTAAAACTAGCTCTGTGTGTACTCTGTATATTAATTTTCACTTGTGCATTATATAAAAACATTTATTAAAATCAACTTCATACTAGAAGAGAAACGGTGAACTCATGAAAACTAACAGTGGCCGATGTACACATTAATTGTGGGAGACCCCTCACCTGGTTGGAACTTAAAGTACTTCGTGGTGATGATGATGAGTAACATATTGCTCTTGTTCGTAGAAGGGAATCTTCTGTCTGTTATTAGAAAAAAGGCATGCGTTAAAAAGCAAGCATTCATCAGTTGTGCCAAAAAGTGTAGCATGTTATGGCTAAGCATAAATAAAAACACCCTCCCCTTCCAAAAGGGGAATTTTTAGTTTAGACTAGAGAGTCACAAAAAATAAATGTGTTTATGTAGTAACATTTTTTTTCATTCCTACACAAAATAGTGAGTGGTGTATATGGCATCTAAAAATATGAAATGTATTTTCTAGGCGTAACACCATCGGCACAGCCCACCACAAGTGCCGGGGCAAGCGCGGAGGTGGTCACTCCAGGGGCGGATGCGGTGCCAGCAGGGACTGCTGTGGGGGATGCCACGGTAGTGGCAGGCAGTGGTAAGCTATTATATTCCTTACTTATTGAGATTGCAGAGTAGGCTGGCTTCAGGGGTGTATATGTTGTACAGTACAAGTACACTTTACTGTTAAGAAGACTTACAAATTTAGAACTAAGTTTTTGTCAACCAGGTAGAAGACAGTCACCCTTGACTTCGCATTAGCAATAGCATTAGCGGCGGGAGTTGATGAGTAACTAATGGCCTCCTCTAAATTTGACTTCAACTCAGCTGTGAAAGTTTTATCGAGAAGCCAAGTCAGATCAGAGATGAACTTGATCAATGGGATGAACGTAAAGGGAAAGAAGGGTGTAAGGAAGGACGAGCAAGTTAAATTAATGACTGGCAAAGAATTATATGTGTTTTTGAATGCAGGCACAGGTGGCTGGGAATCTGATGCATGGCCGGTTGAAGGCTGAAGCAAGGATGGGTGGAAGGAGAAAGAAAAGAGGACTGCCTGGGTGGATGAAACAGAAACTGTATGTGTGCACAATATATCCTTTGGTTCAAATTCAAATGCAAGTCAAGCACGGATGCATGGCTGGCGGTTGACAAAATAAAAAGGGTGTTTTTCGGTGAGAAAAAGTAAGGTTTGTCCAGGTGAGACATTAAGGAGAATGATTGACATTTACTTTGAATGGATGGATGCCTGGATGGTATCTTCCTCATAGATAGCATAGGTGTATGTAGACAGAGTAGACGGTCACTGGATGAAGAGTGTTACTTTGAAGAGCATGTAACACCGCACGTCCGTGCCAGAGTAGCAAAGCCAAGGAAAATAGAAGTCGTAATTTTTCAGAATACTCTCTTGACTATATTGTGTATCTATATTATATAGTTCACATTATCAAGTCAAGTCACAACTCACAAGTGCCTTCCTCGGGCGATTACGGGGACCACCCACTACCTCTGTTAATAATCTTTTTTCAAATCGGTCATTCATGTGTGGCCTATCGGTGTTCATCTATCAATAACAACAAAGCACCTAAAGTCATCCCTTATATAAGCAAATATCCTGTGAAGGGATAGATGATCATATTATTTATCTTCTTCATTTTCCTTTTGTAGTAGTCGGGGGCAGGGCAGGGTGAAAGTTAAATTAATTGAGCAGTAGCCCTTGTAACAGAGTATGGCCAGTGCCACCCATAATAGAAAAGTAAAAGCTTCACCACCTGCATGTACTGGACTGGTAATAGTAACGCAAGTCTGCGTCTTCATGGCTTGCTTTTCTTGTGTGCAAGCTGTCTGCGCTGGAATTATGCCGGCTTCCACAAGTTTACATACTAATTTCGCTAAACAAGAGAGAAGAAGAAGACTGGTGTACGGTCTGAGTCTATTGTAGTGAGTCCATATAGTGCTAGTAGAATTCCTGAAACTCCCACTAATGTTAGAGCAGAGGCCGACGAAGTGCGAGGTTAGATAGATGGATGCCGCAAATGTTATGTACTGTGCTTGCAAGTTGCTAGTGCTACTGTGACACAACTTTCTGTTGAATTATTTTGTGTTAATCTGAAAGAGTATTGGTTAGAGTATCTTTTTCTTTCTTCATATAGATATTCCTTCTAAACTAACAAGGAAGGAGTTGGCTATCCGGGCCCGGCAACGGAAGCTGGAGGCAATTGTCGCCGAATATCAGTGGCTGGTGGCTCAGGAGGAGGAGGATGACTCGCATTCAACATCCACGACAGCTGCATCCTCCTCCGCTGCCCCTGGGTCATATAGCCAGCGCAATCCTCCAGCGGTACTGCGCCGCAGTCCGGCAGCCACCCGCCGCCACCAAGCAGCGAAACCAACAGTTGTCCCCCACAGTACCAGCAAGGCTCGCATCCACGACAAACGTTGCGAGTGGCCTACCTTGAGCCAGAGGTGGCGAGGCAGAAAGCCCTGCTCAAGGACCTCCGGAGAGAGCTGCGTGACCACCTGGCCACAGGTGGACACCGCCGGTGAAAGTAGAGCGACTGTCCCTTGACCCTTTTTTAAAGACTTTTGGGGTGGTGGGAATTGGGCGTTGGGGTATTTTGGACTTTTGGGGACATTTGATTTCATGGACATTGGTTGGGGTTAGGGAGGGGGGTGGGTCGGGTCTTGCAGGATAGTTTATTTTTGTTGGGGTCAAAATAATTATTTATTTTCTACCTAAACATAGCATACGTGATTTTACTGTTTTGTGGGGGAGACGGGGGGTTAACTGTACTTTTGTTTTCCTGAAACTTAACTGGCTACTTGATTCAAATTGTCTAAGTAATCGCCCAAATTTGTACAAAAGTGCCTCTGATAGAGTTAGTGAATTCAATTGTCCTACTACTTTACTAGTACTACCGTCAGTCTCTCCTCTCCTCCTACTCCATTATTCTTCCTCCCCCAAAATGCTTATCTTGCCTGTGATTCGTGTTTGAGAATAGGGCTAGGCACAGGGCTGGCTGCATGGCAAATGAAGATTAAGGTTGGCTATGGAATCCTGGACGGATGAAATGTCATCGTTGTGGGGGTAGTAGTAGTGGTACACACTGGCAGTAGCAGAATATGAAAAAAAAAGGAAATGAAACATTGAGTGGCCTGAGAGGAGCATTAGAACAGTACGATAGATAGTACAGTACACAAGAATAGTGCCATAAATTGTAGCCTAAGCAATGCTAAAGTATTCCATCAAAAGTTAACTACTAGTTGCGTGGAGTATGGCTACTACAAGAAATAGTACTGAAGGACACAGCAGCGTAAGCATTTGTCACGTGTAGGAGGAGGATGTTTCTGACGATAAATCCACTCGATGGCGCACATGAAATTCTGATTTGATTTGCAAATACTCATGGGTGTGTGTCAAGCAGAATAAGAATATATCCTCGGATTCCTTGACCTGCCTTGAAATTGATTTTCTGTTGCTTTTGACCTTACCCTCCGCAGCAAGTGCGCGGACTTATTGTTGTCATTTAGTCACACCTCAATGAAAACCACATAGCCCAGGGGAAGAGGGTTAGGGTTTGAAAATTGGATGGGAATGGGGGTTTTTGGGAAAGTTTTGTGGAGAGAGAAAAAAAACACAACATGGACAAACAACAAATGAAGAAAAACAAATCTTTGGATACGAAGATATCCATAAATCTTTTAAGGGACATAAAGGAAGTGCATGCATGAAGTTGTTTGCTAAATGGATGGTTAGGTTACTGAAAAGTAGTACTTACTACAACTTACTAACTATGAATAATCAATTTGACAGTACAGGGCTGCAGTAATTATGCAATTTCACTTGCCTATCTGCCCTCAGAGAGAATAAACACTTATTAGTACATTAAATTAGTTTTAAAAATAGCAAAGAAACTTATCGAATTGCTGTAGGGATGAATTTGAAGCAGAGAGCAAACGCACAGAGTCGCACTCATAGAAGTTCACAACAATAACATTATTTAAAAGATAAGGAGACGTGATGAACATACTGTAACTGTATGTAGGAGTTGTCCTGTTCAATTTGGGAAGTTACATGCATCCAGCCATTCCTCTTATTCGCGGTACTCCGCCATTCCATCTGACGCTCCGCCGATCAATCTTAGTGACCACACTGTCCACTGCCTGCCTGGCGGATGCGGAATTACGGATTGCTATAGTAAGCCTGAGTTAATGTTTTTCTCCCATCGCACAGGATAAAAGCCAACCTGTAATTGTCGATGGAAAAACAGGAAGGGATATTAAAACACCCCGGAGGAAAAATATAAGGTACGGTGTGTAGTGCAAAAATAACACTTTCCCTTTCAGAGGCGAGAGCATTGCATACAATATCGTGTAGAGGGATCTACAAGGGATTTAGTTTGAAGTATCACTTAGTTAGCTATCAATTCAATTCAAGGAGTAAGTCAAAAGATCAAACTCATGTGTGTCCACAGAACAACAACAATTAATGACAAGAAAAATAGAAAAAAAAAGAAGCACACGAAAAAACCTGGTTGTATTGGATGAATGTGCATTTCAAGATTTCATATGTTTAAAACATCAGCATATGGCGATGTATATACAGAAATTAAATCAGTGTCAAATGGTCATGAACAGATGACTGATTATTTAACAGCAAAAACAGTTCATAACACTCATCAACTCCTTTAAATGAAAGAGTAACTAAAAACAGCAATGTAGAAACGTTACTCAAAGTCACAAAAAATATTTTGGAGATGATTAAAAATGTCGACGTTTCGGTCTTTGCAGCATGAGTCTATAAGACCACCATCAGGACATTTGATTTTTTCAGGAAAAAAAGCCCCCTATGTGAATACAATACAATGTATTAACAATCCATTCATTTGACAAATCAACAATTCATACATTACACTAATCAGTACAATATTACAAATCTACTATCAAAAACAGGAAAGAACCGTGTGCAAGGAAAACAAAACTTGTGTGCAGTTAACAAAAGGCAATAAACATTGCCAAACAGTACATTAGTGCATGAGTGAAACAACACCATAAGCCCCACACTGCTTAGACCTGAGCAAGGCTTACTTTTTCATGAGGAAAGGTGGATGTAGATTGACCCACTTAAAGTGACTTCTATAGACAGGCCGCAGAGTTATCTTAAAAACTGGTCAGAAAAAAGTTTCTTATTAGGCTTGCTTAAGTTAATGACTGGTATCATGTTTATTCAAGGCTATGTGGAACATACCTATGATCCTTAAAGAACAAATCAAATGTTCTATCTTGAAGCACCCGGCGTTTTTAAGATAACTCTGCGGCCTGGCTATATAAGTCACTTTAAGTGGGTCAATCTACATCCACCTTTCCTCATGAAAAAATAAGCCTTGCTCAGGTCTAAGCAGTGTGGGGCTTATTGTGTTGTTTCACTCATGCAATAATGTACTGTTTAGCAATGTTTATTGCCTTTTGTTAACTGCAAACAAGTTTTGTTTTCCTTGCACACGGTTCTTTCCTGTTTTTGATAGTAGATTTGTAATATTGTATTGATTAGTGTAATGTATGAATTATTGATTTGTCAAACGAATGAATTGTTAATACATTGTATTGGATTCACATAGGGGGCTTTTTTTCCTGCAAAAATCAAATGTCCTGACGATGGTCTTATAGACTCATGCTGCAAAGACCGAAACGTCAACCTTTTTCATCATCTCCAAAATAATTTTTGTGACTTTGAGTAACGTTTCTACATTGCTGTTTTTAGTTACTCTTTCATTTAAAGGAGTTGATGAGCGTTATGAACTGTTTTTGCTGTTAAATAATCAGACATCTGTTCATGACCATTTGCAACTGTTTTCATTTCTGTATATACATCCCTGTATACTCATGTTTTAAACATATGAAATCTTGAAATACACATTCATCCAATACAACCAGGTTTTTCCGTGTGTTTCTTATTTTTCATTCATTTCATGAAAAACAAACAAACAGCAATTGCTTTCATCAGAGCCAGACAGCCAGTGTTGTCCACTCTGCATGCCATCTCATCATTCAGTACCTTAAGTGAAGGGCCACAGGGCAGCCTCTCTTGTCAATTTCAGAAGTAACAGTCAGCATAGCGACAGTTTCTTGATTCTGCATAATTCGGCCATCTGCCATGAGGGAAACAAATTGATAGGGGGAGTCTGGAGGAGGAGGATACAGGAGCATGACTGAGTTGTGAACATGTGAACTTTAGGAATGCAGACTGCGTCACCTTCAATATGGAAATAAGACGAAGACAATGCTGCTGATGGATTTGTTGTGATTAGAGTTTTGTTGTGCTAAAAGTTGCAAATCAAAGAAAGACACACAGAAATAAAAGTGAATAAGGATAAAAAAAAGTAAGTATTTCAAGCCTAGGTGTCAGGGAAGTAGAGCTCGTCGTCAAACTCTGTGAATTGTACCTGAAGTAGGTCAGCTAACAGCGAAGAACTTCCGTCACCTAAGTCGGTGTCCTCTTCTTCCTGCATGGATTCATGTATTTTGTAATCTGGTGGTATGAAGTGCTGATTCATCTTGATCAGTGTTAACCTCTCCACATTGTTGGGCAAGAGGTGGGTCCTTTTTGAAGTTACAATGGCACCAGCAGCACTGAAAACACGTACAGAAGCCAAATAATTTATAGCCAGCTTGGTGATCAGTGGCCATTGAGGCCTTTTCCCATACCAATACACCAATGGGTTCTGATCAAAGAAGACCTCTGTTGGGTCATCCAGATAGGGCTGCACCATCCACTCAAGGTCCTCCATGGGTGCTCCACTTTGCGTACCATCTGTTGCCTGTGCATCAACACTGGAACGAGCAAACCCATGATGAGTTATCCAATCCGCTTCCCACAATATTATGGCTGGGCCTGGTGCAGGTGATGATGATGATACGGTTGCTGCTGTTGGTAACGGCTGTGAGGGAAAGTGACTGCCTTCAGCCACAACAGTGGACCATGGCTCCGGATGGCCTACTGCTTCAGTAGTATATGTGGTGGTTCCTTCAATTTCCTGCCGCTCTTTTTCAAACCGAGTGGTTGACAGACCTAGCCAATGCTTGTACTTGGAAACATCTGCTTCAGAAAAAGCAATGAATGTATTGCTGGCCAGTGCCTTTTTGTACCGTGGATCCAGAATAGTGGCACAAATGTAATGTTGTTCTGAATGTATTTTTGTAAGCCTTTCATTGTCAACTAGGCGGCTTAATAAGCTCTCGTCCAACTGATATGCGCCTTGTTTTTCAGCATCAACTCAGAACATTGAAGACACCGCCTTCAGTTGGTGCTCTAGCATGCGCAACAATGGGATAGCTTTGCCCAAAGTACAGTCCTCCCTACTGACTTCACGCGTGAACACCTCAAAAGGACGAAGCTTTTTAACTAGGACCTCTAGCCTCATGTCTTTCATTGAAGCACCCCGTACGTTAAAGACATACTCATTGATTACCAAGCACTGCTCAAACAGAAGCTCAAGCATGTAGAAGGTTGAGTTCCAACGTTTTGCCACCTCCTGGATGAGTCCTCTGACTGGCACTCTACGGTAACGTTGAATGATCCTCAGCTGCATCCGGGCGTTAAAAGAGTGGCTGAAATGTGTGCAGATTCTCCGGCAGGTGGTCAGTAACTTGCTGACTGTGTTTTCTTTTTTCAAGAAATCTTGAGCAACAATGTTAATACTGTGCGCCAAACACGGCACTCTGAAATAGCCACCATCAGACTTGGCCTTAATTATATTACTGCCATTATCCATGGAAACATAACCAATAATGCGCTTTCTTGGATGCAGCCATTCAAAGACCTTACTGTTAAACTCCTCCAAAATGTTTACTGAAGTATGAGATTTCTCCATGGCAAACATAGCTACTGTTGCATGTTTCCGAGTAGCTTGAAAAATTGTGACACTGTCAACACCTGCAGCTAACTTCTCTCTAACCCCCGCAAAAGAGACCCAGTGTGCAGTGATGCACATGTAATCAACGGCTTGGCAACTGGTCCACATGTCTGCTGTCAGGTGGATAGTGTGAACAACACTCTTCTGCAAAGTTGCCCCAATCACCTCCAGCACATCGTGATGTAGTGCTGGAATTACGACTTTGGCAAAATAGGACCGGCTAGGAACCTTCCATTTAGGGCAGAGTGATGCCATGAATTCTAGAAAACCCACCCCTTCCACGAAAGAAAAAGGGAGAAGGTCTAGCGCTAACATTTTAGCCAGGATTGCATTATACAGACGTGCCGTTGGGTGGTTGCGTTCAAATGGCGCCTCCAACCAAAACATGCTTTTAATGGTGGTCTGGACTGTTTTCATATGTGATGAGGATCCAGACTTCTTCAACCCAGTTAGGTTCTTTGATGTACTTTTTCGTATTGGTGTCTCTACCAGACTACTGTGCCTCTTAGATGTTGCAGGGGTAGAGGAGGGTGTGGGCGCTACTACTGCAGTGCTGCTGCCAGGGGTACTGTGTGTACCAGAAAAAAAATTCTCTTCTCGGTCCTTCGCCTCCCCCCTGCACGACCAGCTCCTCGTCATCAGATGCAATATCAATGGATACATTTGGATTTGTACTTTTGGCTTTCCGGATGTTACTTAGGTGCACTTCCCACTGGATAATGAGCTGTTTTTTTAGATGACCAATCTGGCCTCTGGTACCATAGTTGGTACCAAGCTTACCCCGACTAACTACTTGTTTACAAATCAAACAAATGACTAGGTTTTCCTTTTTGCTAATACTAAAGAAGTCCCAAGCTGGGGAGTTGAGATCTCTGGTGCTGGTGGAGGTGCTACTTTCAATGCCAGATGAAGTGGAGGATGGGCATGGCGGAATTTCACTCTGTTGTGCACTTACAGCACCACTACTTGAGGTAATGGAGGTCGAGCTGGATGGAGGTCCCTGTCGGCCCTTATGAAGAGAAAATATGGAAGCTGTAGGTCATGTTGGTGTAGTAGTTACCTGTGTTGGTGGTAGTACCAGTGGTGCCACGCCGCACACATCCTGCACAGCAGGGTAAAAATGTCTGTCTGCTGCATGCCCGCTGGGGCTAGAGTGACGACTGTGATGACTGGGTAATCATCGTCAGACTGTTCATCGGCAGCAGAATACACCACGTCTACTTTTTCGTCATCACCCATAACTGAAAGCCTTGCGGGAACCTTCCTTCTACCTAGCTTTGTCAGCTCATGGCGTGCCTCCCTCTCAGACTGCATTGGTGGGTGCCAATCAAGATCTAGATCATCAGAAGGAAGGGAGTTTGAAGAAGAACTTGTACTAGCCCTCCTTGAACTTTTCCTTGCTGGGGATCTGGAAGACAACGGATCATCAGGAGGAGTGGCTTGCTCGGCTGATACCTATGCATGAATCTCGATTTCCTGATGTGCCCCTACTTCTGGAGGAACAAGGATTGTGGGCAGTTGTGCCTCTCCATGCGCCTCTCCATGAGCCTCTCCATGTGCCTCTACTTGCGCCTCTCCATGCGCCTCTCCTTGCGCCTCTCCCTCTGCCAACTCGCAAATTGCGAATTCTTTGACAATTTCGCATGATTTGCGGACCGCGAAATTGTCAAAATGTGCAAATTCCGGGAGCGGAATGGATTTTCAGCCCATGCTTAGCTACAAGGCGCTCTATATGTGCTGGGTTCCGGGTAGTATTCGGCCAAAATGTGTGCAGTAAAAAGAGCCTGTGGCACGAATGGAATGGGGAATGCAGTGAACCAGGTTGCCCCGTACAGTGACAATGTGCGCCTACAAGAAACACCGCATACTAACACTTTTGCTCGTTACTTTTGAAGTGGGGGTTGCCTTTTTAGAAAGTATAAAAACCTTCTTCCCACCCCACACGCACCCCCGCATCTCTCCTTCTAAGCGCGCTTGCGCCTGGCTGACTGCTGATAATGGTAAGTTTTCATGGCATGTCTGGGCAGGGTGACAGACGTAGCAATGGCTTTTGATGCCTGGGAGCGGCGGGTGTGTTTTCATTGGCGTGCAGGTGCGGTAGGTTGTTTGACTTGCACTTACAATCCTTCGATACTGCTCTGAAGCGATGAAAGGGCCTGTTATCGTTCAGAAGTGAGGAATAAAGCGGGTGAACTGAGGGGTGTTACCATTTCCCATATTTTTAAAAAAAAGGACGTACCGGCGACGCAAGGGGTTTGTAAATAAGCCCCTCAGTTTTGTTAGATTTGCAATAACCCGTGCACACCATGCTACATTTGTAAAAATTGTTTAATAACAAGTGCTAGTGGGCAAAGTTCTCTGCAGGAGTCTGCCACAGCATTTCGCTTCCGAATGACGGTTTGCCGAATGCCACCCGCTCAGGAATAACATGCTACGAGTGAGTTGTTAGATGTTTATTGGGTTAGTGCACAGTAATAAAATAAGACCTATGAACTTCGTGTTTGAAGTTGTAGCTTTAGTTGCTGATTACGTGTAATAAAAATATATTCCCCCCCTTGCCTCCCCACCATGGGCGCTGATGCTGCAACGCTGACAATCAAAGGGCTGCCCTGGGGATTTTCAGAACCCTTTGACTCTAATCTAGTGTTTTATGCACATTAAATGATGTTCCTCTGATGGGGGGGCATTAGGCCCTGAAAGACCTGCTGCGCTGCCCTATGGCAAAACCTCATAAATAAGGCCCTGGGTCCTTTTCCTATTGTGCCCACCCGGACGTCCCAGAACGGACATCAACGATGAGCCTTATCTATAGGTCTTCCTGGAATGAATTAAAAAAAAAATAAAGTAGGGGAACTGAATGTTTGAAATTTAAGAAGGAGGGGCACGCCGTGCCCTGCCGATCCGGCCCACTCCGACCACTGGTAGCAGCCCACAAAATGCAAGGCAGATCGCCATTCCATCATTTTTGAGTTATTTTTTGGCCACTACAGACAGGATCCAAACTTATGCAAACCAGTATTGTTCCCATTCAAAAGCCAGCAGTAAAATCTTAACGGCTGAGCTGTAACCTCTTTGAACTGAACACAAGTAACCCCAGACCATTTTCCACCTTGTTTGGCATGCGTGAGAGTGGCCGACTTCCCTTCCAATTATAGAGAGACAGAAACTGCAGCCCCTCAACACAGAAAAGGCATGAGTCACAGGGGAAAGCCTAGAAAGAACTGATTCCCAGGGGCTCAAGAGTTCAGGCATTACTGTAAACATTAGCCAGAAAGGGGCACTGGAACTAGGGATGCAGGAGGTGCCCTAGCACCCCAGAATGTGATTAGCAAAGTGGCTCTTCAAATTTTTTTTCTTCTAGTTGCATTTGCTGAGCTTTCAAAGACAGGCGATCACATTTCTCTATGCACTGAATGAGGTGCATTTATTGACCAGTAACCTTACTCTAAACATTGTTCCAGCCCAGTGTTGGCAAATGGCTGTTCCACATCTAGAACATTTAGGTGGTATGTGTAAGGAACACACTGATGGCATCACAATGTGTAACAATAAAGAACATCAGGCACCTAATGTGGCTTAATGCTGTCTTGTAAATAAGGCACCCTTTCACGCTGTATTTAGCGTGAAAGGGGAGGGCAATGGGTGTTGCGGTGGGTGTTCCACCTCAACACCCACTGATTTTGATGCTGCTTCCTATTTACAAGAGTAACGTAAATAGGAGGTATAGCCAAAATTAAGACAGGGAAAACCTGGTCTTAAACAAGCAAAACGAGGGGAAATGCTTTATTTCTCCTTGTTTTTGCTGTTTTTTGTGTGCTGCCTTGTGGGGGATCTTCCTCACATAAACAATCTTCCTCTCAATGGAGACACCCTTGCACTATAGTGCAAGAGTGCCTGCATTGGCGCTAGGCTGCTAAATTTAGCACCAGTGCAGGGGGAAACACAGGGGCACACCATATTGTTGTAAAAATGGTGCAGCCCTGCGTTTCTGTAGTGTCAGAGCATGGCGTTAAGCCAAAGAGGCTAATACCACGCACCGCCACTTTGTTGTGAATATGCCCCTAAGTGCATTACAAAAGTCATTTCAATTAAATTCAATACATGGCAGGCTCTGTGCCATGCTAAAGGTTTGGTTGACTGCACAGAACCTTAACACAGCCAAACTCCATGTGGATTGTCTCTGCTACTGGCTTAAAAGTGCAGGCTTGCCATTCTCAGTCACAAAAGCCGGCTAAATGTTTAGGCCACAGCACTCTAACGAAGTGCAGCACATGCTCTCTCTAAACACTAAAAACATTCCATGGCTGTTGGTATAATTAATGATAATTGAATAACTCATTTTTGTGAATCCCTTTGTATTTTTATTTTTTAGTTGTTTTAATAATAAAAAAAAAATTTGAACCAATATATATCATTCACTATTTACAATGAGGCATGCGTATTGCTCCTTCTGAACAGCCTAGCAATTCCTTGGCTCCCCTTTTTAACTGCCCCTACTAATCAGCTTCCTTGTACAAATTACACATTTTCAGACTAAGTGCCCCATTTATAGCCTATAGTGGATGAGCGCATCCGCATCATTGCGTGGTTTATGCTACTCACATTGTGTTTATTTATTTATTAAGTTTATAGCACTGGGGGTTTCGGATGTATGTCATCATAACGCATGCTTTTACTACGCATGCCTTTACAACGCAGGTTTTACAACGCAAGTCGTAACGACTTGCGTTGTAAAACCTGCGTTGTAAAGGCATGCGTAGTAAAAGCATGCGTTATGATGACATACATCCGAAACCCCCAGTGCTATAAACTTAATAAATAAATAAACACAATGTGAGTAGCATAAACCACGCAATGATGCGGATGCGCTCATCCACTATAGGCTATAAATGGGGCACTTAGTCTGAACGACTTGCGTTGGGGGGGCGCTGGATAGTGGAATATTTTAATTTAATATTCCAACTCCAGTCCCCGTGGATAGTAGGGAAGGTTTTGGATAGTAAATTAAACTATTCCCTATCCTGCAGCGCCCCCAGCGCAATTCGTTGTAATGACTTGCGTTGTAAAGGTACTGCGAAGTGAAAGTTGCGTAGTAAAGGATGTTTCCCGGGGGTTTCTAAAGGTGCACTCTAGATGCTGGACACTTTCACCAACATGCGTTCCTTATATGCTCCAAGTCATCACGTGGCTTCATTGAGTATGGACCGACACAGGTTACTCAGCCTTCCTTTTTTTGGGTCCTGTGCCTCCGGATTCTTACGCAAGCCCTACTTTGCAACATATGTAAGGGGTCCGATTCCTAGTTCTCCCTTGCCCTCGACAGGGGTGTAGCTTTGGGGGAGGGTATATGGGGTGTTACAGCACCCTAATAAATGTATTTTCTGATAAATAGTTGGGTACAGGTGATTTAAGTCGGGTTTGGTGAGGTGTCTGTCAGATCTTTACATACAGACAGACAAAAATACACAAACACTCTATCTCTCTCTCTCTCTCTCTCTCTCTTTCTGCTTTGAAAGACTTCCCAAAAATGTAATTTGAGCAAATATTGTGTTTTTGTCACTTAATACTCCTACCATACCGCATTTCTCTCCCTTTCCTCTGCCCCTTAATCCCATCTAATGCACCTGCTTGTTGTATAATGTATTTTAACATGATATGCCAGCTTGGTTGTTAGAAAATCTCACCCCCCCACCCCCATCTTGCTGACCAAGCTACGCCCCAGACTCTCGAATACCTTTCCTAATTGGATTTGGAGATACGTTTTTTACAGATTGGTGTGGAACTCTGCAACATCTCTTTTCCTGTGAGTAAATTGCAGAAGCCATTCATGCAAGATTTTCCCTCTTCCTTTTTAACATGTATCTTACTTTTCAAATACCTGATTCAGTTTTGAATCCTGATCACTTGTGTGACACTGTGTGGACACTAAGGTGTGTTCTTTCACTAGTTCATACAAATTGTATTACAAATTGCATGTGTATTTGCGTTTCCTATCATTTGAAGGAGAAGGGATTTTCTGGGCTTGACCCCTTTTGAATGTATAATTGAAATGTTAGTTAGTACAATCTACAAGATTGACACTTGCCTTGCATTATTCCAAGCAGCCTTTTACAAGCTTTGAATTCAGTTGCTCACAGTTATGTCCTGATGACGACCTGGTAAATTTACGAGGGTCGAAATGCCATTGACAACCATCCTGCAGCAAAGACACCATTGAGAGATTTTAAACAGGCTGATATATTCCTCCTACCCTATCACCCTACCCTTCTACACTCCATTTATCTCATCTCCTATTCTCTTTAAATGTTTTACTAGTAACTTATGTAACCTGTTAACTGATGTAATTTTGTAACTTTTGTGGGACTTCATGTAAAGCGATTGGATATCTCCGGGTCTAGCCAGTGCTAGATAAAACTCAATAAATAAATAAATAAATAATTTATGAACTTTGCTCTTTGAAATACATCTCCCTTTTCTCTAATAAGAGATTGTTTTTGGTCTTATCACCAGTTTTCTTGTGAGTGATCACCTTTATGTCACCTTTACACTTTTTTGAGCACTGTTTGTTTACTTATCACACGGAGCACTTACTATAAATATTTTACATGTTTCTTATGCTGCATAAAATTATCATTAAGATAACGTATTTCTATTAAAATTAGATTTGGTCATATCCTTCTTTAGTACATCAATGACACATTTGTCGGTATTGTGCTACATTTACTAATTTGTTTTTGACAAGGACACCTATAAACACCCTGTTACTTTGAAACACGAGGGAAAATAGGTGAGCATCACCCAAACACCATTATGTGCAAGCTGCTCCTAATAATTAACCATCTATATTAATTAATCCCTCCACATAATCATCATTTCCCTCAAGGGTCTTCCGTTCCGATTTCCATGCTGGAAACACATTTAGGGCTCCATTACGCCGCCCGCCCACCACAGTCACAGAATGAGAGACCGTTCGCAAGGGGTGCGGCAGTCCCACATCTGAGGCATCTGAGGCATCTGAGGCCACTGCCGCGGTGGCAAACCCTATTCCCAGCATTGTGGCAGGCGGTGCTCACTGCACCGCCCGCCACAATGCTGGGAATGCACGTTGTGCATTTGCATGCACCACGTGATAAGCACCACGCGGTGCCTGCCACCTTGTGCATTCAAATGCAGGGTGGTACCATAGGTATCCCCCATGTGCACCCCCCATGCCCCCAACATCCAGGAAGACCGCTATGGGCCCCCGAAGGCAAAGACCACATGCCTTTCCATGGCGGCATTGCCGCCATGGAAAGGCACATCTCCGCAAGCATCGTAATATGGATGGCGATGTCTTGCAGACACCGCCATCAATATTAACATTGTTTTCCGCTAGTCGACGAGTTGACCGGCGGAAAAGCGGCAGGCGGTTTTTCCATCCACCACGGACCCCCCAGCCATCATAATATGGCGGGGGCCTTTGCAGTGTGGATGGCGGGCGGATCACCCCCACCGGGCTGACGGTGACTACCGCCGGCCCGGCGGGGGCGAACCTAATATGCCCCTTAGTCAAATTGTTGATGAGTACCTACCAACTTGCACGTTTCAAAGGTTTAAAGGAATGCCAACAAACATACCCCTCCGACAGCATTTACAAACATGAAAATTAAAGTGTACTTTGTTGAGTGCAAAATCCCATTGATAAGAAAAATTCACCCATAAATATTTAGTGAATTAGGAATGGAATTTTGCCCTGCAGAAAACGTTCATTAATGAGTTGTAAAAAGGGGTAAATTAACGCGTGTGTGACGTGTGAATTGCAGTGCACTGACCAAACTTGCATTGTCTGCTGTTTAAAAGAATTCTGCTGTTTAAAATTAATTAATCTTGAACAATACAACGAGCTGTATTCTCTTGTCAAGTGACTTTGAGATAAATGGTTTTATGTTGCTGTTGGGTAAGGGACCCAGACTCTTACACTGCAGAGGGTTTGGCCTTCTAGCTCTTAGCTGCAGTCGAATTTATTGATTTATGCCGAGTGAGCAGAGACATCCCCTGCGTACCAGGCTATGGCCTGCCCCAATTCTCTTTGCCTCACAACGCCCTGTGAGGTTTCTGTCCGGGAGAAGGTCATAACATCTATAGTTCCTCCCTCGGAGATATAAATATCACCCAAAGCACGACTGTCACAGTGAGATTCAGCCCTCTGTGCCAGGATGAAATACTGGCCAAAACAACTCATGTCTTTGATGCTTGGTGATTGTTTTTTGCCAAAGGTGTCTTGAGTTCTTGCTTTAAATCAGAGCTTGATATACATCTGTGGTCTCCGAATTTGACCTTCAGACCATTCAGATTTTTATCACCTAATAACCCTCTCGACTTCTTTCTAAAACGATTTGGGGGAAAATGTTGCTATGTGGATAATTTATCTTACTCTAATACAGACATATTTTTTACCTCTCCAGCATAGATTCCCTAGGGTGACATAGCATTACACTGATAGTAATTTCAAAGGGTCATTACTTTTTGAGATGCAATTAATCCTGCATGATAGACAGAATAAGCATAACAACTCTCTAAGTGAGGATGCTGCATTACCAACCATGACTCTAGTAATAGCTCCAGTGTGTCTGGTGTAGACTAGGTTTATGAGTATTGATTAAAATAGTTGACAGCATTGATAGGTAGGAATGCAACTATCAATTAACAGCATGGCTTTTCTCTCCATGTAAAGGGGTCCTGAATGCGCCCTTTAAAGTCAAATACACAGATGTAAATTTTCTGTGCACTCATTTACCAAACAAAACAAATGCGTCTTGGCGCGGCCGAAGATAAAGCTGGGCCAATATCAAATCAATGCATAGGATTCCCTGAGTATATAAATGGTAGGACTCTGCTACACAAGTAGATATAAAATAAAATAGCATAATACTAACACAAATACATGATAGCAAACAGAAGACGCACAAACCGCTAATTACTAGCAGAGTATAGGTATCTGGGGAGGACAGCAAAGCGTAAGGAACAAAGCACACGTGGAGTGCTCCCAGAATGCCTTTACTTAAAGCTGCAGGCTCACATTTTCTTATCCATGGAAAATGGACTCCCAGAGCTCTGGGTTCTCTTTCAGTTCAAAGGGATCAAATGACTAAAAGCTGCAACTGCATGGTAACAACTCCGTGTTTGATCAGTTTTAAGTCTGAGCCGCAAACTTCTTTAAAACTTTCTGTCAAAAGACTTAGGGCCTTCATTACAAGCTAAGGAGCTAATTATCACTCCTGGTAAATAATGACACCCTGGGGTTCAAATTAATAAGTCATCATCAATACATTCTTTGGTTATAAAATCATCAAAGTACAGTATAAAAATCAAATGCAGAATACAACAATTTAAAAGCAAGATATGAATATTTATTCATATATACATATATATCACCAATATCTCCTCCTCACGGACAGAGCAGAGGCCACACAGGGGAAAACCAAAGGAAGCACTTTATTTGCGGCGGAATGCATTTTCGGCCAGTCGGCCTTCTTCAGCACCAAGCAGTGTCCAGGAGGTTTCAAAGCACCAACCAATATAAGTACAGCTTCTTTATCTGTTAGACAGAGCCCGCTTTGCCCCCAAACAAGTGTTTTTGCTCACCCTGTTGTAGTTCAAGATCGTGCTGTGGACTACGAGTCCCAGAATACAATATGGTTCCAGGTAGGTGATGCAGGGGGGAGTTGTGTTGCGAAATGATAGCGCCGGGTGCAGGACAGTTTGTGGTGCTTCTGTTGCCATATTCCAGCTGTGATGTGCTTAGAGCGCTTCCCTGGGTCCCCAAACCACGTCAACCCCCGAGCTTCAAGAATCCATCAGGCGGGGCAAGCAATGGCTGGGCATCCCGCCCAGCAGGAAGTTAAGTCATATCGCGTCCGCCCTATCTCCTTCCAAAAGCACATAGCTGGGCCCGGACCTTTCAATACCTTGAAAGTTGCCGAAAAACTGCCGAAGCAGAAGCCAGTAAGGTCCGGGCCAGCTTGGGGCGTGGGGGTCTCTGTAACGTGTCTCTGGCTGACGCGGAAAACATCACCAATACCTCCTCCTAACGGACAGAGCAGAGGCCACACGGGGGAAAACCAAAGGAAGCACTTTATTTGCGTCGGAATGCATTTTCGGCCAGTCGGCCTTCTTCAGCGCCAAACAGTGTCCATGAGGTTTCAAAGCACCAACCAATGTAAGTCCTGCTTCTTTATCTGTTAGACAGAGCCCGCTCTGCCCCCAAACAAGTGTTTTTGCTCACCCTGTTGTAGTTCAAGATCGTGCTATATATATATATATTCACTGAAAAAACCATAGGTTATAGACCATATATAGTTAGGAATTAGCATTTAAAAAACCTTATTTTACTCACACAAAACCATTGAAATTCCATATATAGTTAGTTGCACTAACTATATATTGCGCACCCGCAATCCACTGCTGATGATGTCACATATTACATCATTCATGACATGGTCAGTGACATCACTGATGACAACATCCAGTGACTATGTTTCTGTAAAGTTAAAATATGTCTTACATATTGAAGAATGAGTGGATGTATAAGTGTCTGGACGAAGGATTTAGTAGGTGCATGACTGAATGTATGAGTGAGTGATTAAATGTGTCTCACTGAGTGCATGGGTTAGTGACTAAACTGTCTTAATTTGTGCATCATTATGTCTGTTGTTCTGTAAACTGCTGCATGTGTTGATCAGTAGCTATATGAGTAACTATATGGGTTATTGATTGATTGCCCAAGTATTTGCATGGGAGACTGAGTGTGTGTGTGGCTGGATGGGAGGTGTGTGACTCTGTACAGATCAATGTGTACTTGTATCAATGATTGTATAAGAGAGTAAGTATGTGTTAGTATATGGTTGAAAACGTAAGGTGCTCTATGTTTAACTGTATAGAGTAGAAAATGGAAGTGTGATTGATTCTTTACAGGACTGACTAGGTGTGTGAGTAACTCCATGGATGAGTGGCAGAGTGTGAGTGTCTGTATAGGTGTATGAGTGCATATGATTGTGTTGTAAACATGAGTGATTGTATGTATGAATGATTGTATGGGTGAATGAGTGAATGTGTGTGTAGACATAGGAATCAGTGAGTACGTATGTAGTAACTAGTATTGGTGTGTCAATGGTTTCAAAAATTATACTATGTTTTTAACACTGGGTGAAACAGAGGTTATATTAAAATGTGAGGAGATGCATTGTATTGTCACATGAATGATATCATCAGTGATGTGGTCATTGATGTCAAATGAGATGTCATCAGTGATGTCATTTGAGATGTCATCAGTGATGTCATCAGTGATGTCACTGACCATGTCATGAATGATGTAATATGTGACATCATCAGCAGTGGATTGCGGGTGCGCAATATATAGTTAGTGCAACTAACTATATATGGAATTTCAATGGTTTTGTGTGAGTAAAATAAGGTTTTTTAAATGCTAATTCCTAACTATATATGGTCTATAACCTATGGTTTTTTCAGTGAATTTTCAAGGTTTTGTAAATGCTAATTCCTAACTATATATGGTCTATAACCTATGGTTTTTTCAGTGAATTTCAATGGTTTTTTAATAGCAAATATCATAAGCTGTCGAATGTCAAGTACGTGGTAAGAATTTTTTTTTTCGTGTTTATGCACACTGATCTGCTTTGATTGCTGCCCCCCACCCCTCATTTCTATTAGGAGTACTCTCTCTTTGCAGATAGTGAAGGGTAGTTAACGCAGCCCTTTCCCCCTTTGTAATCCGTCGTGCCTGCTTCTCTCTCCATTTGATTGATTGTTCTCTTTGGTTCATTCTCTATTTACAAACAAGCACAGAGTCGCAATACTCTGTTTAGTCTTTGCAGATAGCGAAAAATCGTGTAAAAAAACAAAAGGAATCGAGCAAAATCAGTAGGCCACTAATGGGATCTCTTTTTGACCTCGCTAAAATAGAAACATTAGGAACAACCTGTTGAAAATAGCAATGCGTATGTACATAAGCGGCGTTCATTTGTGTTCACAGTACCCCTTGTTGATTGTTTCAATCGAGCATTGAATTGTTCGATGTTAATTCTCTTAAGGATCTTCTCTGCCTGCAAACGAGGAAGAATAGGAATATTCTCTCTCCCTTTGCAGATAGTGAAGGGTAGGTAACGCAAGCCTTTAACACGTCGTACCTATTTCATTCCTCATTGATTGATTGATTGTCCGAACATTGACTGTTTGGGAATTAGTTCTTTTTGGAGGTATTCCCTGTTTGCAAATAAACGTAGGAAAATCTTTGCAAGTAGTGAAAGGGTACGTAATGCGGACCTTTCTCCCCCGTTGTAATCTGTCATGCCTATCTACTCCCCACTGATTGATGCACCTGTTTCACCCGGACCATTTACTAGACATACGTCATCTGGCCCGACCAGAGAGCACCCCTAGTGAAAAGGACATATGCAATAATAACGAAGTGATCACTGTATCCTGTTAACAGAAACTTTAGCATGAAACAACCTGGAAAGAAAAGAATAGGAAAACGAAAATCAGTAGGCCACTGATGAACATGAACTTTTATTAAACAACGAACAAAGAAACGATAACATAACGTAATGATAAAACCTATTAATGTCCTAGAAACAAGAAAACGTTAAAATATGCCAGTGGTGAGAGACCAGAAAAACAGTAAGAGAAACCAAATCACCCCTCGCTGTCCCACCGCCTGCCACGCCAAAAAAATCGATAGACTAGGGAAAATGCAAGTCAGTAGAACATCCGCCCCCACTCTGGAAACTTCCAAGGTGGGGCAGGGTTCCGGCTACGCCCAGCCGGGAGCAGCCCATATAAGGCAGGTCCTGCTGCCACGCCTCGGCCAGGAGATCCTAACGTAGGGTGTAGCCGGAGGAGAGGCCGAGACCAACGGGACCCGGCCAGGGGATTGCCTTTACAACGCTGAACAGTTGCAGGGGGGGGGAATGTCTCCTCGACCCTCCCCTCTCTCTCCCAGTCCGGCCGCGGTGGCCCTTGAGAGTTGCAGGTAGTCCCGCCACATGCTCTTCCGGTCCGGCCACCAACGGTCGGGGGGCCGAGGCCGACGGAATCCGGCTGCAGCCGATAAACCAAGAAACCCGTTCATGGGGCCAGAGCCAGGGGCGTCCGGCCGACATCCACCGGAAGCCCGGCCCGAAGACGGACGGGACACTTCTTTCTTTTATAATGGCTGCGACAACACTGGGGGGGGATGTCTTGCACATGCCTCCGACCCCCCCCTCGTCCTCATCGCCTGGTCCGGCCATAACAAATCTCAAGCGAGACGCCGTGCGGTGCACTGGGAGGGAGAGACGGTGCGAACAGGCCTCTCCCGCCTCCCCAGTGGAGGCTTCCCAGCTGCACCCTCAGCGGTCCAGGCGCCCGGAAAAGAGTTCTTCCACTGTGGCCATGCTGCAACGTCTCGCCCGGCAGGGTGGAGCCCGTCCGCTCATTTGACCCCGCGATCGCCAGTAGCTACCGAACTCTCAAAATGGCGGTCGACCTGGCAAGAGCGGGCCCAGCATAAAGAAATGGCCCGGTCACTGGTTGACTCCACCACCGTAGTCCTCCACGACCTTGAAGATTCTAGAGGAGCCGCGGGAGTCTCCCACCCCCGATGGGGAATGACTGCCATGATCACCCGTGGAGTGACGAAACTGTATCCGCGGGACGTCGGCGCCAGCCTCACTTTGAATTACTAGAATCCTGCAGACCTCACTTCCGGTGAAAGCACAGTGTGACCCGGTAGGAAAAATTGTTGCACCCCCTCCCCTTTTTGACTGATAGTTCAAACCACCGATCCTTTCCTTTGCCCTTTTAACGGAACTTTGGACTGCCTCCCCCTCTTTTACATTTTCTAGAGAAAACAAAACATTAACCACTACATTAGCATAGCAGTTGACACCAGAACTGTTTTCAAATTGAAAACCAACAACATCTTCAACAGAATCCTTTTTGTTTCTGCTGTGACCCTGCTCCAGCACAGGCATTGTCCCCAGCAGTAATTCTGCAATGCCGGTAAGAATAGCTGTGGTGCCTACTGGACTCACTCACCCCCGCGGCGCCCCACGCCGTTATTTGCTGGGCGGCAACTTGCTAGACATCACCTTCGTGACATCCAGATTTCAGCGCGTTCTGCTGCCTTGGAACTATTCGCACAACAGACCGCTACTGACAAGAATATTTGATTATTGGTGCTGTCAATTTCAATAAATCTATTGGATAATTCAAAAGAAATTGCCACGGTCTCTTCGTTGTTTAAATGTTTTTACTGTTTTTGTTTTGTTGTATATATTTATATGTTATTAAAGTTTTATATTCCTACTACTTTGTTGGAGTGCTATATATTTTTTATGTGACACATAATTGTAAAAACTTTGATGTACAAAGAGTCATTCCTGGAATCTTCCGCTTCAGGCTCGGTCCCCTCCCCAATCACAATACAGGATAGTTTTCAGATAGTAGGAACACGTGTGGTGTGACGGATCTCATCGGGTGTGGGCCTTGATCTACTATAACTCCTTTGAAGAGGGGTGATTCTTTACAGCTGGGGCCATAAACTACATCTGCAGGGCTAGCTGATAGCCTGGACAATCGGACACAGAGGAAGAGGAGTGTCACAGGGTGCGGTAGTGAATAGGGCGAAAGGGAGGTGTCGGGCGGGCACAGTGTGATTCTCAGGGAAGAGCAGCGCAGATGGGGGGAGGTTTATTGCCCATGCATAAGACAGAGAGCGGTGGTGACCAGTGCCTGGGGGAGATGCTTACGAGGGTGAGGAGCCATGCTACGAATCGACAGCGTGCAGAGAGTGGGTCTGGTCAAGACATCTAAAATGGCTGCCGTGCACGACAAAAGTGTGGCATTTCAAAAAAGGCAAGATGGCGCAGACAATGTTTTTCAACACTTCCTCATTTCCTTCGAATCGAACGTTAACAGACGTTGGGGCATATTACCAAAGTTAAGCGATATTTATCGCTAACGATGCTTACCAACCAATTTTTTACCACTAAGCATCGTCAGAAATTATCGAAGATAAACCTTACTATTATCAAGGTTTATCGCAAATGCGATAATAAACGGCCGCAATGCATGAATATCGCTAAAAACTCAGCGATATTCATGCATTACCGAGCTAATACTCTTAGCCATGTTATCCACCTCCCATTGGATAACATGGCTAAGAACTGCTCAGGGCAGGTGTTACTTTTTGGAGATATTCGCGCTTAGCGCGAATATCTCCAAAAGTTGGTAATAGGAGATAGATATCTTGCATGTTGTAATGCAAGTTATTGTGGTATATGGAACTCATACCATAATCTCTCAGGAAAGCAGAAACTGATCCTTTTGGGACCGCCTGAGAAGGCCTAGGGGGTGAGGGGTACTCTACTTTGCCCCCTTTTCACGTTCCGAACTATTTTATTTTACTCTCTTCTGTAATTACACAAAATACCAGCGATAAGATGCATCGGAGACACACAGTGAGAGAAAGGAGGCCGGAGATGAAGAAGACATGTCAAATACACATTGGAGATAATATAGTGGCAGAAGGGAAGTAAATATGAGTAAACTTACCATGTAACATAAAAATGTTGCACTCTATACTATAAGTCTCATTTTATACTACAATCACTTCGCTACAACCTCATAAATTAAAAATAAAAATAAATAATGTCTCAAACAATTTTTGATTTCTAAATATAAATTTATTCTTCAGAATTTTCTAAATTTGAAACAACTAGTAACATGTCCTCATCAGTAATTTCCTCTTCAATCATCTCATCTGGAATCTCCTCATTAAAAGTCTGCAATGATGATTCTTGTAACTCTATGGTCTCCAAACACTCGATAAATTCGCCATCAAGAGATTGATCAAAAAAATCATTCAAGTCATCTCCTCCTTCTGACAATATTTCATTATTGGTGCTGTCCATTTCAATCAATGTAGTGGAATCATTCAAGTCATCTCCTCGTGACAATATTTCATTATTGGTGCTCTCAATTTCAATCAATGTAGTGGAATCATTCAAGTCATCTCCTCCTTGTGACAATATTTCATTATTGGTCCTGTCCATTTCAATCAATCTAATGGAATCATACAAGCCATCTCCTCCTTGTGACAATATTTCATTATTGGTGCTCTCAATTTCAATCAATGTAGTGGAATCATTCAAGTCATCTCCTTGTGACAATATTTCATTCTTGGTGCTGTCCATTTCAATCAATCTAATGGAATCATACAAGTCATGTCCTCCTTGTGACAATATTTCATTATTGGTGCTCTCAATTTCAATCAATGTAGTGGACAATTCAAAAGAAATTGCCACGGTCTCTTCATTGTGAGCCATTTTATTTTGAAATTGCTTGCTGTAAATTGCAGAAAAAAATAATCACTTTCATTTATCGTTTTTAGTAATACATAATATAAAACTAACTTCATCAAGTATTTAGTATAACAGAAGGACTGCAAATAAATAACAGAAAACATTTTTCAAATTATCTTCAAGTGTACAACATAGTTCCCCTTACAAATTAACAACTCACCTTTTTAAAAGTAGCAGAAGTGTTAGTACTGTGTAAATCAAACACCAGAAATTCACCACCAAAAATTCCTCACAAATGTACCTCAGACAGTAGTATCACAAAATGGCTGTGGTTTCCTCTCATTTGACATATATACATAACCAATTAACTTTCATCACACACAAATACAAAACCAAAGTAACATTTTAATTGGTTCTAAATTTCAACACTTTCAAATGTGTTTTCCCCATGCAATTTTCCATAGGACATTTACATACGTCTACAGCCTGAATGGCTGAACGGAATTACACCAAACTTGGCAAAATGGTACATCAAACCTAAGAGGTCAGGAAGGATCTACTATGCCCCCTTATGGTCATTTCCCCCTTCGCTTTGGCCTCCTCTTGTCTCTCAATCCTACCGAGAGACAAGATGGCGGCCGCTACGGACTGTTTGGAATGTTGACAGACGCCGGAGAACCAATCAGCTTCGCAAAGCTCCGTAACGCGAAAAGTACGCGAAGCGGAGCGCTGTTACAGATATATATCTTTTTTTGAACGTTAATTTCTCAAAATCCACTGGAGCACATATATTGAGACCTAGCAAAGGCACATCGGGCTACCAGTCCCTAATATTTTGCCAAGTTTCGTGCAAATCCATTCAGCCGTTCAATTATTATTTTTATTATTTTTTTTTGCCCCGCGGGGCCCTTTTAAAACCTCCACATCAAACCTAGGGGGTCAGCGAGGATCTACTATTCCCCCTTATAGTTATTTCCCCCTTTGTTTTGACCTCCTCTTGTCTCTCGATCCTACCGAGAGACAAGATGGCGGCCGCTACGGACTGTTTGGAATGTTGACAGACGCCGGAGAACCAATCAGCTTCGCTTCACAAAGCTCCGTTGCGCGAAAAGTCCGCGAACCAGAGCGCTAACCGGTCCGCTGTTACAGATATATATCTTTTTTTAAACGTTAATTTCTCAAAATCCACTGGAGCACATATATTGAGACCTACAAAAGGCACATCGGGCTACCAGTCCCTACAATTTTGCCAAGTTTCGTGCAAATCCATTCAGCCGTTCGGGCTAAAAGTGAGGCCAACCGCCCTATGGAAAACTCAATGTTAAAAACACGTTTTGGGACCCCCCTTTTTTCTCGGCCCCCCCTTGACGAACCCCCCCCAAATTTTCAAGGGCTGCTCAGAAACAAAATGTGCCATTTTCCTGAAAATTTCAGCCAATTCCGTCCACAAACGCCAAAGTTATTAGACATAGAATTTTCAAAAAACCCATAGAGAAAAAATCCTAACTATATATACCTACTGGCGACCGCCAGTAGGTAATATATATATATATATATATATATATATATATATATATATATATATATTCACTGAAAAAACCATAGGTTATAGACCATATATAGTTAGGGCTTAGCATTTAAAAAACCTTATTTTACTCACACAAAACCATTGAAATTCCATATATAGTTAGTTGCACTAACTATATATCGCGCACCCGCAATCCACTGCTGATGATGTCACATATTACATCATTCATGACATGGTCAGTGACATCACTGATGACATCACTGATGACATCTCAAATGACATCACTGATGACATCACTGATGACATCTCAAATGACATCACTGATGACATCATGACACACCAATACCAGTTACTACATACGCACTCACTGATTCCTACGTCTACACACACATTCACTCATTCACCCATACAATCACTCATACATACAGTCACTCATTATTACAACACTATCATATGCACTCATACACCTATGCAGACACTCACGCACTGCCACTCATCCATGGAGTTACTCACACACCTAGTCAGTCCTGTAAAGAATCAATCACACTTCCATTTCCTCATCTATACAGTTAAACACAGAACACCATACTTCAGTGACATCACTGATGACATCACTGATGACATCTCAAATGACATCACTGATGACATCTCAAATGACATCACTGATGACATCATGACACACCAATACCAGTTACTACATACGCACTCACTGATTCCTACGTCTACACACACATTCACTCATTCACCCATACAATCACTCATACATACAGTCACTCATTATTACAACACTATCATATGCACTCATACACCTAGTCAGTCCTGTGAAGAATCAATCACACTTCGATTTCCTCATCTATACAGTTAAACACAGAACACCATACTTTTCACACATATACTAACACATACTTACTCTCTTATACAATCACTGATACAAGTACACATTGATATGCACAGAGTCACACACCTCCCAGCCAGCCACACACACACTCAGTCTTCCATACATCCACTCATTCTTCAATATGTAAAACATATTTAAACTTTACAAAAACACACAGACACTAGATGATGTCATCAGTGATGTCATTTGAGATGTCATCAGTGATGTCATCAGTGATGTCATTTGAGATGTCATCAGTGATGTCATCAGTGATGTCACTGACCATGTCATGAATGATGTAATATGTGACATCATCAGCAGTGGATTGCGGGTGCGCGATATATAGTTAGTGCAACTAACTATATATGGAATTTCAATGGTTTTGTGTGAGTAAAATAAGGTTTTTTAAATGCTAAGCCCTAACTATATATGGTCTATAACCTATGGTTTTTTCAGTGAATTTTCAAGGTTTTTTAAATGCTAATTCCTAACTATATATGGTCTCTAACCTATGGTTTTTTCAGTGAATTTCAATGGTTTTTTAATAGCAAATATCATAAGCTGTCGAATGTCAAGTACGTGGTAAGTAAAAACATTTTCGTGTTTATGCACACTGATCTGCTTTGAATGCTGCCCCCCCCCCTCCCCCTCATTTCTATTAGGAGTACTCTCTCTTTGCAGATAGTGAAGGGTAGTTAACGCAGGCCTTTGCCCCCGTTGTAATCCGTCGTGCCTGCTTCTCTCTCCATTTGATTGATTGTTATCCAAGCATTTACTGTTTTAGAATTGGTTCTCTTTGGTTCATTCTCTATTTACAAACAAGCACAGAGTCGCAATACTCTGTTTAGTCTTTGCAGATAGCGAAAAATCGTGTAAAAAAACAAAAGGAATCGAGCAAAATCAGTAGGCCACTAATGGGATCTCTTTTTGACCTCGCTAAAATGGAAACATTAGGAACAACCCCTCATGACAAACACGAAACTATTGAGATGAACTGAACTCCACACCATGATGGCTGCAATACAGCTCGGCTCCGCCACCCACCCCGCCCAAAATAACGATAAACTCTATGCAAATATTACAAATATATACAACACACCAGCAAAGTAACAGGGTAAAACATTTTATTAAACAACTATTTACATAACTATTTTATACTTTTTGTTGCCCGATCCGGCTAGCTCAATCGATCGAGCATGAAACTCATGCACTCTGATGGTTCAAAGTTTTGAGGAGTGCTTGTAACACTGTCTGAAGCCTATTTGCACTTGCTTCAGCTTCACTATTGTCAAAGTAAAGTGGGGACTGTTTGAGGACGTGACTGCATTTGTGAACAATGTAATGCGGTGCCACCTTGAACCGCTTGACGGAGGCCCCCGAGGGACGGTGTGATGGCGCGGACTCGGAGGGGGCGCTTGGCTCCGGCTCCCTCCCCAAGTCGTGTTCTCCTGGTGTAGCCTGAGATCGCCCCCGACATAGGTGGCCGGCTCCCGGGATCAAGCGGAACTTTTTGCCTTTTGGTAACTCTTCCATTCTTGACCTTGTCCCACAATCCGTTTCACCTAAAGACACGCTGTAGTGGGGCGCCCCTTTACCATTTCAGTTGCCATTCCGCCCGCTTTTGCTACACTGTGCCTCTTCCGCTATTCAGCTGTTTACCGCCCGCTCTTTCGACTACAGCGTCTCGCTCACCATGTAGTTGAGTTGCTCCGCTCTTGCGGTGCAGCGATAGCCGGCTGCCACAGTACTCTCAAAATGGCGGCCGGCTCTTCAGATTTGGGGGTGGTCCACTAAAATTGCCCTGCGACACCTTGGAACTCGGACGCTTGTCTGCTAGAGATTGGGCTCCATTCTCGAAAGCGTCCCCTCAGCCTTGAAGATTCTACAAAAGTCTTGGGGGCCCCCGACTCCCGCAGGCTTCTGGTGGAGAGCGGCTAGCATTATTGCTCGTCGAATGGCCACGACGGAGCTACGAAATGGTGGTGCTCTCATGCTAACGCCAGCTTCAGTCTGAAACATCCAGAAACACTGTAGACTACCAATTCGATCAGTTCCGGTAGCGCCCCAACGTGACCCGGTAGAGAAGAACTAGCCCTCCCCTCTTTCACTGATGGTTCTTGTTGCCTGTCCCTTCTGTTGTCATTTAACAGAACTATTTAGCCTGCTGAAAGGGGTTGTGTTCCGACCGCTGGTTGGTGGAGACATTTTGACTATATTCTAGACCTGCGTTGTCGCGTAATGCGTCATATGACGCGCCGCATTAGCGCATCCGGAAGTGATCCGGGGCGCGACGCGCAGCTCGTAACGTAAGCATAACAGGTCATGTGACTTGTTAATAACACTTTTCATTGGTTCATTTTACTTTTCTTATTCTAATGATGCTTTCGAACATTATTTTTTCTTAAATATATGTTATAATGTTCCAGGCTAATGTACTTTCCCGGAAAATTTACAACTGTCCTGCAAGTAAAATATATTCCTTTTTCGAGAAAAAGGGCGTTTCTTCGTCCCATGACGGAGCCGTTGAGCAAAAGAGGGTCGGCCTGCTGTCTTAGTCGCCGATACGCCTGAATATAAGATTCTTATCGATCACTTTATGTTGCAGGAGTAGAAAACCCAACAGCCCTTGACCATTTATCTTTACTGCGTTCCTGCGTATTATACCTTTTACCCTTCATGTAATTGGTCTGCTTTATTTCACTTGCCTTTTACTGATTCTAAAACAGTGACTATTATTAAAAACTTTACCAATGTATATACTACTACCATGTTTTCTTTTAAAAACCTTTATTGTGAAAATGTCATTATACAAATACGGGCCTATAACCACGTGGGCCGGCCACGGAGCAAACTGTAATCGTATATGATGAGTAGACATTTACACTGTAGAGGAACGTAACGGGCGGGCCATTAGGTTGCAAGAACTAAAGTGTCTAACAGTTGCGGAATCGGTGGACGTACATTTTATAATTAAAATACGACAGGGCCACCTACAATAAAATTATCTAGATATACATTTGCGGGCAAGTACCATGGGTGACGTTAATTCGAACTTTCAATAGTACAGTAATCAATAACACATCAGAACTTAATATCAATAGGGATATCGAAATATTCAATCTATTCTCGTCCCCGCCCGCCATGTGCTTCAAAACTGCATACGTATCTCGTGATATCAAGGTTGTGCAACCAGTACACAACAAGGAGTTACGAGTCCCATTTATTCCGGCGCCATTTTGGGCGAGGACGGGCAGGTCCAGGATATAGTCAAAATGTCTCTACCAACCATCGACTATGATGATGTTCATATGCTGTATTTATTAGAGTAACACTCATCTGTCCACATGAAATTAATTTGCCACAATCTAAACATGTCATTTTAATCTTTCCAAAGTTCTTCTAAATATTTGGGACCGTTTCCCTTGCCTCTGATGCTGTCAGTGCCACTTCTTTGATGAATGTACTGGCAGGTCGGGGGTTCTCCTCCAAATCTCTCTTTTATGCAGCACTATAATTAATCGGTGCCACCTCTCCATATGACGATGCATGGTATAGTTACCATAACTATATTTTTTTTCGGTTCCTCTGGAGAGTACATCGTGGCAGATGAAGCGTGTAACGTACCGGGCATTTACCTTTTTTTGCATGTAGAGGAAAGGAAAAAAAATTCGAGCGTCCGAGTTCTAAGGTGTCCCAGGGCCATTTTAGTGGACCAGGCCCAAATCCAAAGAACAGGCCGCCATTTTGAGAGTCCTCTTGCAGCCGCCTGTCGCTGTAGCATCAAGAGCGGCCGAAACTCAGCTGAATGGCAACTGAAACGGTAAAGGGGCGCCCCACTACAGCAGACGAGCCTCCACCTAGGAAGGCCCGTTCACGCCGCCTCCCCCCCCCCTTCGGGCACCCCACGCCGTTATTCGGAGCAGGATTGTAGGATGGCCACACCAGTACGGCAACTTGCTAGACACCACCTCGGTGCCTACCGAATCTCAGCGCCTTGTGGTGTCTTCTATTCAGAAAACATTGTTGTGCTGCCTTCGACCTATTCGCCGCAAGTGCGCACGCAACTCAGCTGCATAGCTTGCTAGACACCACCTCGGTGCTAACCGAATCTCAGCGCCTTGTGGTGTCTTCTATTCCGAAAATATTGTTGCGCTGCCTTTGGCCCCATTCGCACATCGGTCCGCTACTGACGCCATCTCACAGGCCAACGGGGCGCCCCATGCCGACTTTCAGCATTGTAGGATGGCCACACCAGTGCGGCAACTTACTAGACACCACCTCGGTGCCATCCGGATCTTGGCATCTCAGCGCCTTGTGGGGGTCTTCTATTCAGAAAATATTGTTGCGCTGCCTTTGGCCCCATTCGCACATCGGTCCGCTACTGCCGCCATCTCACAGGCCAACGGGGCGCCACACGCCGACTTTCAGCATTGTAGGATGGCCACACCAGTGCGACAACTTGCTGGACACCACCTCGGTGCCATCCGGATCTTGGCATCTCAGCGCCTTGTGGTGTCTTCTATTCAGAAAATATTGTTGCGCTGCCTTTGGCCCCATTCGCACATCGGTCCGCTACTGCCGCCATCTCACAGGCCAACGGGGCGCCCCACGCCGACTTTCAGCATTGTAGGATGGCCACACCAGTGCGACAACTTGCTGGACACCACCTCGGTGCCATCCGGATCTTGGCGCGTTGTGCTGCCTTCGGCCTATTCGCACATCGGTCCGCTACTGACGCCGCCTCACGTGCCAACGGATTTTCTACGCTTTTTATACCCTATGCCGCATAACAGGTCATGTGACTTGTTTATAAAACTTTTCATTGGTTCATTTTACTTTGGGTTTCCTAATGATGGAAGGCTTGATCATATGACCTAAAAATAACACTTTTCATTGGATGAAATCTATTTTTTTTTCCCAAACGATGAAAGCCCCACCTTGTTTCTGGATGTTTCAGACTGAAGCTGGCGTCAGCATGAAAGCACCACCATCTCGTGGCTCCGTCGTGGTCATTCCGCGAGCAATCATGGCAGCCGCTCCCCACCGGAAGCCTACAGGAGTCGGGGGCCCCCAAGACTTTTGTAGAATCCTCAAGGCGGAGGGGACACTTTCGAGAATGGGGTCCAAGACCTAGCAGACAAGCGTCCGATTTCCAAGGTGTCCCAGGGCCATTTCAGTGGACCAGGCCCAAAAAGGAAAGAGCCTGCCGCCATTTTGAGAGTCCTGTGACAGCCGCCTATCGCTGCACCGCAAGAGTGGGCGCAACTCAGCTGAATTGCGGATTTTGACACAGTGGACCAAAAGCGGACGGAATGGCAACTGAAACGGTAAAGGGGCGCCCCACTACAGCAGACGAGGCTCCACCTGGGGAGGCCCGTTCACGCCGCCTCCCCCCCCCCCCGGGGCGCCCCACGCCGTTATTCGGAGGGCGGCAACTCAGCTGAATTGCGGATTTTGACACAGTGGACCAAAAGCGGACGGAATGGCAACTGAAACGGTAAAGGGGCGCCCCACTACAGCAGACGAGGCTCCACCTGGGGAGGCCCATTCACGCCACCTCCCCCCCCCCGGGGCGCCCCACGCCGTTATTCGGAGGGCGGCAACTTACTGGACATCACCTTGGTGCCATCGTTCTGCTGCCTTGGAACTATTCGCACAACAGACCACTACTGATGACCCACCCCCCGCGACGCCCCACGCCGGATACCGAAATCAGTGCGGCACCCAGGCAACATCACCTGGGTGCCGTCCAGAAATCTGGACGTTGTGCTGCCTTGGGACTATTCGCACAACCGACCGCTACTTCCTTCTTTTTCCCTAAAAATGTTTAAATGTTTTTACTGTTTTTGTTTTGTTGTATATATTTATAAGTTATTAAAGTTTTATAATCCTACTACTTTGTTGGAGTGCTATATATTTTTAATGTGACACATAATTGTAAAAACTTTGATGTACAAAGAGTCATCCCTGGAATCTTCCGCTTCAGGCTCGGTCCCCTCCCCAATCACAATACAGGATGGTTTTCAGATAGTAGGAAGGCGTGTGGTGTGACGGATCTCATCGGGTGTGGGCCTTGATCTACTATAACTCCTTTGAAGAGGGGTAATTCTTTACAGCTGGGGCCATAAACTACATCTGCAGGGCTAGCTGATAGCCTGGGACCGGCCTGGACAATCGGACACAGAGGAAGAGGAGTGTCAGAGGGTGCGGTAGTGAACAGGGCGAAAGGGAGGTGTCGGGCGGGCACAGGGTGTGATTCTCAGGGAAGAGCAGCGCAGATGGGGGGAGGTTTATTGCCCATGCATAAGACAGAGAGCGGGGGTGACCAGTGCCTGGGGGAGATGCTTGCGAGGGTGGGGAGCCATGCTAAGGATCGACAGCGTGCAGAGAGTGGGTCTGGTCAAGTCATCTAAAATGCCTGCCGTGCACGACAAAAGTGTGGCATTTGAAAAAAGGCAAGATGGCGCAGACAATGTTTTTCAACACTTCCTGATTTCCTTCGAATCGAACGTTAACAGACGTTGGGGCATATTACCAAAGTTAAGCGATATTTATCCCTAACGATGCTTAGCAACGAATTTTTTACCGCTAAGCATCGTCAGAAATTATCGCAGATAAACCTTGCTATTATCAAGGTTTATCGCAAATGCGATAAAAAACGGCCGCAATGCATTAATATCGCTGAAAAGTCAGCGATATTCATGCATTACCGAGCTAATGCTCTTAGCCATGTTATCCACCTCTCATTGGATAACATGGCTAAGAACTGCTCAGGGCAGGTGTTACTTTTTGGAGATATTCGCGCTTAGCGCGAATATCTCCAAAAGTTGGTAATAGGAGATAGCGATGTTAGCGACTGTTTCCAGTCGCTAACATCTTGGCATGCCCACTTTGCATGTCATTAGTGATAAATATCACTGACATGCAAAGTGGGGCCCAAGATGGTCGCTATCTCCTACTAGCGGTCGCTAACTGGTGTTAGCGACAGCTAGGTAATACGGAGATAATTTTATCTCCGCTTTCTTGGCTTTTAAAGCCAAAAAAGCGGAGATAAACCCCCTTGATAATATGCCCCGTTATCTCTCCCACACTACCGGTCCCCCTGGGCTTAAACGCCGAGATGGTAGGGACTGCATCCCGTGAAGATAGGCCGAGACGTCACTCAGCAGAAAAAAAAGTAAAAAAAAAGTCTATAAACATACAATAAGTAAAAAGTCAATCATTCTTCATTCCTTGTAGTACGCTCCCCAGTCCGCTTCCCGTTACGCTAACCGGGCGCACCCCACCAAAAAAACAAAATTTTCCATTTTCCTGAAAATTTCAGCCAATTCCGTCCACAAACGCCAAAGTTATTAGACATAGAATTTTCAAAAATCCCATAGAGAAAAAATCCTAACTATATATACCTACTGGCGACCGCCAGTAGGTAATATATATATATATATATATATATATATATATATATATATATATATATATATATATATATATATATATATATATATATATATATATTCACTGAAAAAACCATAGGTTAGAGACCATATATAGTTAGCTGGACATTTTATTGACATAAAACCAATGAAATTCCATATATAGTTAGTTGCACTAACTATATATCGCGCACGCGCAATCCACTGCTGATGATGTCACATATTACATCATTCATGACATGGTCAGTGACATCACTGATGACATCACTGATGACATCTCAAATGACATCACTGATGACATCACTGTTGACATCTCAAATAACATCATGACACACCAATACCAGTTACTACATACGCACTCACTGATTCCTACGTCTACACACACATTCACTCATTCACCCATACAATCACTCATACATACAGTCACTCATTATTACAACACTATCATATGCACTCATACACCTATGCAGACACACACACTGCCACTCATCCATGGAGTTACTCACACACCTAGTCAGTCCTGTAAAGAATCAATCACACTTCGATTTCCTCATCTATACAGTTAAACACAGAACACCATACTTCAGTGACATCACTGATGATATCACTGATGACATCTCAAATGACATCACTGATGACATCACTGATGACATCTCAAATGTCATCACTGATGACATCATGACACACCAATACCAGTTACTACATACGCACTCACTGATTCCTACGTCTACACACACATTCACTCATTCACCCATACAATCACTCATACATACAGTCACTCATTATTACAACACTATCATATGCACTCATACACCGATGCAGACACTCACACACTGCCACTCATCCATGGAGTTACTCACACACCTAGTCAGTCATGTAAAGAATCAATCACACTTCGATTTCCTCATCTATACAGTTAAACACAGAACCCCATACTTTTTCACACATATACTAACACATACTTACTCTCTTATACAATCACTGATACAAGTACACATTGATATGCACAGTCACACACCTCCCAGCCAGCCACACAACACTCAGTCTTTCATACATCCACTCATTCTTCAATATGTAAAACAAATTAAACTTTACAAAAACACACAGACACTAGATGATGTCATCAGTGATGTCATCAGTGATGTCATTTGAGATGTCATCAGTGATGTCATCAGTGATGTCACTGACCATGTCATGAATGATGTAATATGTGACATCATCAGCAGTGGATTGCGGGTGCGCGATATATAGTTAGTGCAACTAACTATATATGGAATTTCATTGGTTTTATGTCAATAAAATGTCCAGCTAACTATATATGGTCTCTAACCTATGGTTTTTTCAGTGAATTTTCAAGGTTTTGTAAATGCAAATTCCTAACTATATATGGTCTATAACCTATGTTTTTTTCAGTGAATTTCATTGGTTTTTTAAAAGCTAATATCTATATCTGTAAAATATATTCTTTATTACGTGACGTATCACGTAGCCACGTGAGACGCCTCATGACGCGTCGCATAACCGTGACGTATCGGCTCTGCAGCGCAAACAAAACCCGTAACGTAAGCGCGCCGGAGCACGCTTACAGATATATATATTTTTTTTAACCTTAATTAGACAAAATCCACACGTGCACATATCTTGAGGCCTTGCAAAGGCACATCAAACAAACAGTCCCTACAATTTTTCAAAGTTTTCTTGATAATCTATTCCATGAATTTATTTTTTACTGTTTCTCTTGTTACGCTTACCGGGACGCTACCCGGTACGCGAACCGGACGCTCCAAAAACACAAGATGGCGGACTCCCGTTACGCTGCCAGTTAGCTGCCCGGTTCGCGTACCGGGACGCGCCTCTATGGCGAAAAATCGCAATTGTTTATTTTTTTTTTTGCCCCGTGGGGCACTTTAATATCCCCCTCATCAATCCTAGGGGGTCAGGAGGGGTCTACCTTGCCCCCTTTCCTTCATTTCCCCCTTCGTTTTTCACCACATCTTGTCTCTCGATCCTACCGAGAGACAAGATGGCGGCCGCTCCGGACTGTTTAGAATGTTGACAGACACCGGAGAGCCAATCAGCTTCGCTGCGTGAAGTTCCGTTACGCGTCAGGTACGCGAACCGGGGCGCTGTCCGGAGCGCGCTTACAGATATATATATTTTTTTGAACTTTAATTTCTCAAAATCCAAAAGCCTTTGGCCCCATTCGCACATCGGTCCGCTACTGCCGCCATCTCACAGGCCAACGGGGCGCCCCACGCCGACTTTCAGCATTGTAGGATGGCCACACCAGTGCGACAACTTGCTGGACACCACCTCGGTGCCATCCGGATCTTGGCATCTCAGCGCCTTGTGGTGTCTTCTATTCAGAAAATATTGTTGCGCTGCCTTTGGCCCCATTCGCACATCGGTCCGCTACTGCCGCCATCTCACAGGCCAACGGGGCGCCCCACGCCGACTTTCAGCATTGTAGGATGGCCACACCAGTGCGACAACTTGCTGGACACCACCTCGGTGCCATCCGGATCTTGGCGCGTTGTGCTGCCTTCGGCCTATTCGCACATCGGTCCGCTACTGACGCCGCCTCACGTGCCAACGGATTTTCTACGCTTTTTATACCCTATGCCGCATAACAGGTCATGTGACTTGTTTATAAAACTTTTCATTGGTTCATTTTACTTTTGGTTTCCTAATGATGGAAGGCTTGATCATATGACCTAAAAATAACACTTTTCATTGGATGAAAACTATTTTTTTTTCCCAAACGATGAAAGCCCCACCTTGTTTCTGGATGTTTCAGACTGAAGCTGGCGTCAGCATGAAAGCACCACCATCTCGTGGCTCCGTCGTGGTCATTCCGCGAGCAATCATGGCAGCCGCTCCCCACCGGAAGCCTACAGGAGTCGGGGGCCCCCAAGACTTTTGTAGAATCCTCAAGGCGGAGGGGACGCTTTCGAGAATGGGGTCCAAGACCTAGCAGACAAGCGTCCGATTTCCAAGGTGTCCCAGGGCCATTTCAGTGGACCAGGCCCAAAAAGGAAAGAGCCTGCCGCCATTTTGAGAGTCCTGTGACAGCCGCCTATCGCTGCACCGCAAGAGTGGGCGCAACTCAGCTGAATTGCGGATTTTGACACAGTGGACCAAAAGCGGACGGAATGGCAACTGAAACGGTAAAGGGGCGCCCCACTACAGCAGACGAGGCTCCACCTGGGGAGGCCCGTTCACGCCGCCTCCCCCCCCCCCCCGGGGCGCCCCACGCCGTTATTCGGAGGGCGGCAACTCAGCTGAATTGCGGATTTTGACACAGTGGACCAAAAGCGGACGGAATGGCAACTGAAACGGTAAAGGGGCGCCCCACTACAGCAGACGAGGCTCCACCTGGGGAGGCCCGTTCACGCCGCCTCCCCCCCCCCGGGGCGCCCCACGCCGTTATTCGGAGGGCGGCAACTTACTGGACATCACCTTGGTGCCATCGTTCTGCTGCCTTGGAACTATTCGCACAACAGACCGCTACTGATGACCCACCCCCCGCGACGCCCCATGCCGGATACCGAAATCAGTGAGGCACCCAGGCAACATCACCTGGGTGCCGTCCAGAAATCTGGACGTTGTGCTGCCTTGGGACTATTCGCACAACCGACCGCTACTTCCTTCTTTTTCCCTAAAAATGTTTAAATGTTTTTACTGTTTTTGTTTTGTTGTATATATTTATAAGTTATTAAAGTTTTATAATCCTACTACTTTGTTGGAGTGCTATATATTTTTAATGTGACACATAATTGTAAAAACTTTGATGTACAAAGAGTCATCCCTGGAATCTTCCGCTTCAGGCTCAGTCCCCTCCCCAATCACAATACAGGATGGTTTTCAGATAGTAGGAACGCGTGTGGTGTGACGGATCTCATCGGGTGTGGGCCTTGATCTACTATAACTCCTTTGAAGAGGGGTAATTCTTTACAGCTGGGGCCATAAACTACATCTGCAGGGCTAGCTGATAGCCTGGGACCGGCCTGGACAATCGGACACAGAGGAAGAGGAGTGTCAGAGGGTGCGGTAGTGAATAGGGCGAAAGGGAGGTGTCGGGCGGGCACAGGGTGTGATTCTCAGGGAAGAGCAGCGCAGATGGGGGGAGGTTTATTGCCCATGCATAAGACAGAGAGCGGGGGTGACCAGTGCCTGGGGGAGATGCTTGCGAGGGTGGGGAGCCATGCTAAGGATCGACAGCGTGCAGAGAGTGGGTCTGGTCAAGTCATCTAAAATGCCTGCCGTGCACGACAAAAGTGTGGCATTTGAAAAAAGGCAAGATGGCGCAGACAATGTTTTTCAACACTTCCTGATTTCCTTCGAATCGAACGTTAACAGACGTTGGGGCATATTACCAAAGTTAAGCGATATTTATCCCTAACGATGCTTAGCAACGAATTTTTTACCGCTATGCATCGTCAGAAATTATCGCAGATAAACCTTGCTATTATCAAGGTTTATCGCAAATGCGATAAAAAACGGCCGCAATGCATTAATATCGCTGAAAAGTCAGTGATATTCATGCATTACCGAGCTAATGCTCTTAGCCATGTTATCCACCTCCCATTGGATAACATGGCTAAGAACTGCTCAGGGCAGGTGTTACTTTTTGGAGATATTCGCGCTTAGCGCGAATATCTCCAAAACTTGGTAATAGGAGATAGCGATGTTAGCGACTGTTTCCAGTCGCTAACATCTTGGCATGCCCACTTTGCATGTCATTAGTGATAAATATCACTGACATGCAAAGTGGGGCCCAAGATGGTCGCTATCTCCTACTAGCGGTCGCTAACTGGTGTTAGCGACAGCTAGGTAATACGGAGATAATTTTATCTCCGCTTTCTTGGCTTTTAAACCCAAAAAAGCGGAGATAAACCCCCTTGATAATATGCCCCGTTATCTCTCCCACACTACCGGTCCCCCTGGGCTTAAACGCCGAGATGGTAGGGACTGCATCCCGTGAAGATAGGCCGAGACGTCACTCAGCAGAAAAAAAAGTAAAAAAAAAGTCTATAAACATACAATAAGTTAAAAGTCAATCATTCTTCATTCCTTGTAGTACGCTCCCCAGTCCGCTTCCCGTTACGCTAACCGGGCGCACCCCACCAAAAAAACAAAATTTTCCATTTTCCTGAAAATTTCAGCCAATTCCGTCCACAAACGCCAAAGTTATTAGACATAGAATTTTCAAAAATCCCATAGAGAAAAAATCCTAACCATATATACCTACTGGCGACCGCCAGTAGGTAATATATATATATATATTACCTACTGGCGATAGCCAGTAGGTATATATAGTTAGGATTTTTTTCCTATGGGATTTTTGAAAATTCTATGTCGAATAACTTTGGCGTTTGAGGACAGAATTGGCTGAAATTTTCAGGAAAATGGAACATTTTGTTTCTGAGCAGCCCCTGAAAATTTGGGGGGGTTTCGTTAAGGGGGGGCCGAGAAAAAAGGGGGGTCCCAAAACTTGTTTTTCCCATGCAATTTTCCATAGGGCGGTTGGCCTCACTTTTAGCCCGAACGGCTGAATGGATTTACACCAAACTTGGCAAAATTGTAGGGACTGGTAGCCCAATGTGCCTTTGCTATGTCTCAAGATATAGGCTCCAGTGGTTTTTACGAAAATTAACTTTGAAAAATATATATTGGGCTACATTGGGCTATATATATGTTGGAGCCCAAATGTAGCCCAATGTAGCCCAATGTAGCCCAATGTAGCCCAAAGATGGCCACCAGAGACAAAAAAAAACAAATGTAGCCCAAATATCAGCCAGATGTAGCCCAACTATAGCCCAATGACAGAATGTCCCAGAGTGTTCTAAAGAACAACTAGAGTGCTAACAGTCCTACTTATTACAAAGGTATGGCACACCTGAAGCCATCTTGATTGGAATAAAGTGGTAACTCTTAAAACATTTAATTTAAAAAGGAACAAAATGAGGGGGTTCATTTTGCCATAGAAAGTATGATTAGCGAATATATGACGAAATCCCGCATACCATCAGTCCGCAAAAAAAATCCTGCATGTACTATTAGGCCGCAAATTAAAATAACGAAAACTTTTAGAACGAATATGCCTTTAGCATACACTAAACAACTAAACTACCCTAAACCCTAAAACACTACCCCCAGCATGACCCTACACTACACAAACAGTACAACACTACCCTAAACCCTAAAACACTACCCCCAGCATGACCCTACACTACACAAACACTACAACACTACCCAAAACCCTAAAACACTACCCCCAGCATGACCCTACACTACGCAAACACTACAACACTACCCAAAACCCTAAAACACTACACCCCAGCATGACCCTACACTACGCAAACACTACAACACTACCCTAAACCCTAAAACACTACCCCCAGCATGACCCTACACTACACAAACACTACAACACAACCCTAAACCCTAAAACACTACCTCAGCATGACCCTACACTACACAAACACTACAACACTACCCTAAACCCTAAAACACTACCCCCAGCATGACCCTACACTACACAAACACTACAACACAACCCTAAACCCTAAAACACTACACCCCAGCATGACCCTACACTACGCAAACACTACAACACTACCCTAAACCCTAAAACACTACCCCCAGCATGACCCTACACTACGCAAACACTACAACACTACGCAAAACCCTAAAACACTACACCCCAGCATGACCCTACACTACGCAAACACTACAACACTACCCTAAACCCTAAAACACTACCCCCAGCATGACCCTACACTACACAAACACTACAACACTACCCTAAACCCTAAAACACTACCCCCAGCATGACCCTACACTACGCAAACACTACAACACTACCCTAAACCCTAAAACACTACCCCCAGCATGACCCTACACTACGCAAACACTACAACACTACCCAAAACCCTAAAACACTACACCCCAGCATGACCCTACACTACGCAAACACTACAACACTACCCTAAACCCTAAAACACTACCCCCAGCATGACCCTACACTACGCAAACATTACAACACTACCCTAAACCCTAAAACACTACCCCCAGCATGACCCTACACTACGCAAACACTACAACACTACCCAAAACCCTAAAACACTACACCCCAGCATGACCCTACACTACACAAACACTACAACACTACCCTAAACCCTAAAACACTACCCCCAGCATGACCCTACACTACGCAAACACTACAACACTACCCTAAACCACTACCCCCAGCATGACCCTACACTACGCAAACACTACAACACTACCCTAAACCCTAAAACACTACCCCCAGCATGACCCTACACTACGCAAACACTACAACACTACCCAAAACCCTAAAACACTACACCCCAGCATGACCCTACACTACGCAAACACTACAACACTACCCTAAACCCTAAAACACTACCCCCAGCATGACCCTACACTACGCAAACACTACAACACTACCCTAAACCCTAAAACACTACCTCCAGCATGACCCTACACTACGCAAACACTACAACACTACCCTAAACCCTAAAACACAACCCCCAGCATGACCCTACACTACGCAAACACTACAACACTACCCTAAACCCTAAAACACTACCCCCAGCATGACCCTACACTACGCAAACACTACAACACTACCCTAAACCCTAAAACACTACCCCCAGCATGACCCTACACTACGCAAACACTACAACACTACCCTAAACCATAAAACACTACACCCCAGCATGACCCTACACTACGCAAACACTACAACACTACCCTAAACCCTAAAACACTACCCCCAGCATGACCCTACACTACGCAAACACTACAACACTACCCTAAACCCTAAAACACTACACCCAGCATGACCCTACACTACGCAAACACTACAACACTACCCTAAACCCTAAAACACTACCCCCCAGCATGACCCTACACTACGCAAACACTACAAAACTACCCTAAACCCTAAAACACTACCCCCAGCATGACCCTACACTACGCAAACACTACAACACTACCCAAAACCCTAAAACACTACCCCCAGCATGACCCTACACTACGCAAACACTACAACACTACCCTACACCCTAAAACACTACCCCCAGCATGACCCTACACTACGCAAACACAACACTACCCTAAACCCTAAAACACTAGCCCCAGCATGACCCTACACTACGCAAACACTACAACACAACCCTAAACCCTAAAACACTACCCCCAGCATGACCCTACACTAAACAACCACCACAACTCTACACTACACTAACACAACACTACACTACACAACACTACACTACACAATCACTAACCCACGAAAAAATTAACACAAACCCACTTACCTCTCTCGTCATCGTGGTTTTCACAACGCAAATGCATTTACCATACATGCCTTTAAAACGTAATTCTTTGTAAAGGCATGCGCGATAAATGCACATGCGTTTTGAAAAAATGCGGGATAATGGTATGCGAGGTCAATGACCTTGCGGGATAATGGTATGCGGACTGAAAGTCTGCGGGATAAAAAATGCGGGAAAATGGCTGCAAACCATGATTAGCAGCAGACTTCCCTGGTGAGCACTAGCTTTACTACAGTGATCTAATGAGCAACTAGAGTGCTAACATTCAGAATTTATGGCAAATGTGTGACACATCTGAATGCCTTCTTGATAGAACCAAAGTAAACAAGCATTGAAAATGCAATAGATCTCGCCCTCGTTTAAGTTAAAGCCATTCTGTTTGTAATGAGGTGGCTTTTTAGCTTTGCTTTTATTAGTGTTTTTAAAACTTTCATGTAAATAACATGCATATGTATGCATATATGTATATGTATGCATGCATTTATATTTATATAGATATGCAGATTATATATGTTTATATATGTATATTACCTACTGGCGATAGCCAGTGGGTATATATAGTTAGGATTTTTTCTCCATGGGATTTCTGAAAATTCTATGTCTAATAACTTTGGCGTTTGTGGACGAAATTGGCTGAAATTTTCAGGAAAATGGCACATTTTGTTTCTGAGCAGCCCCTGAACATTTGGGGGGGTTTCGTCAAGGGGGGGCCGAGAAAAAAGGGGGGTCCCAAAACGCGTTTTTCACATTCATTTTTCCATAGGGCGGTTGGACTCACTTTTAGCTCGAACGGCTGAATAGATTTACATGAAACTTGGCAAAATTGTAGATATGTTTTGCCCGACGTGCCTTTGCTATGTCTCAATATATGTGCTCCAGTGGATTTTGAGAAATTAACGTTTAGCGCTCCGGTTAGCGCCCCAGTTTGCGTACCTGACGCGTAACGGAACTTCGCGAAGCGAAGCTGATTGGCTCTCCGGTGTCTGTCAACATTCTAAACAGTCCGGAGCGGCCGCCATCTTGTCTCTCGGTAGGATCGAGAGACAAGATGTGGTGAAAAACGAAGGGGGAAATGAAGGAAAGGGGGCAAGGTAGACCCCTCCTGACCCCCTAGGATTGATGAGGAGGATATTAAAGTGCCCCGCGGGGCAAAAAAAAAATTTTATTTTTTTTTTTGCGATTTTACGCCGTAGAGGCGCGTCCCGGTACGCAAACCGGGCAGCTCACCGGGCAGCTAACCGGGCAGCTAACCGGCAGCGTAGCTGTCAACATTGTAAACAGTCCGGAGCGGCCGCCATCTTGTCTCTCGGTAGGTTCGAGAGACAAGATGTGGTGAAAAAAGAAGGGGGAAATGAAGGAAAGGGGGCAAGGTAAACCCCTCCTGACCCCCTAGGATTGATGAGGGGGATATTAAAGTCCCCCGCGATTTTTCGCGGTAGAGGCGCTTCCCTGTACGCGAACCGGGCAGCTAACCGGCAGCGTAACGGGAGTCCGCCATCTTGTGTTTATGGAGCGTCCGGTTCGCGTACCGGGTAGCCTCCCGGTAAGCGTAACAAGGGGAAAACCAAGAGAAACAGTAAAAAAAAAATGAAGGGAATAGATTTCCAGCAAACTTGGCAAAATTGTAGGGACTGTTTGTTTGATGTGCCTTTGCAAGGCCTCAAGATATGTGCACGTGGGGATTTTGTCTAATTAAGGTTAAAAAAAATATATATATCTGTAAGCGTGCTCCGGCACGCTTACGTTATGGGTTTTGTTTGCGCTGCAGAGCCGATACGTCACGGTTATGCGATGCGTCATGAGGCGTCTCACGTGGCTACGTGATACGTCACGTAATAAAGAATATATTTTACAGCTATAGATATTAGCTTTTAAAAAACCAATGAAATTCACTGAAAAAACCATAGGTTATAGACCATATATAGTTAGGAATTTGCATTTACAAAACCTTGAAAATTCACTGAAAAAACCATAGGTTAGAGACCATATATAGTTAGCTGGACATTTTATTGACATAAAACCAATGAAATTCCATATATAGTTAGTTGCACTAACTATATATCGCGCACCCGCAATCCACTGCTGATGATGTCACATATTACATCATTCATGACATGGTCAGTGACATCACTGATGACATCTCAAATGACATCACTGATGACATCACTGATGACATCTCAAATGACATCACTGATGACATCATGACACACCAATACCAGTTACTACATACACACTCACTGATTCCTACGTCTACACACACATTCACTCATTCACCCATACAATCACTCATACATACAGTCACTCATTATTACAACACTATCATATGCACTCATACACCTATGCAGACACTCACACACTGCCACTCATCCATGGAGTTACTCACACACCTAGTCAGTCCTGTAAAGAATCAATCACACTTCCATTTCCTCATCTATACAGTTAAACACAGAACACCATACTTCAGTGACATCACTGATGACATCACTGATGACATCTCAAATGACATCACTGATGACATCTCAAATGACATCACTGATGACATCATGACACACCAATACCAGTTACTACATACGCACTCACTGATTCCTACGTCTACACACACATTCACTCATTCACCCATACAATCACTCATACATACAGTCACTCATTATTACAACACTATCATATGCACTCATACACCTATGCAGACACTCACACACTGCCACTCATCCATGGAGTTACTCACACACCTAGTCAGTCCTGTAAAGAATCCATCATACTTCGATTTCCTCATCTATACAGTTAAACACAGAACACCATACTTCAGTGACATCACTGATGAAATCACTGATGACATCTCAAATGACATCACTGATGACATCACTGATGACATCTCAAATGTCATCACTGATGACATCATGACACACCAATACCAGTTACTACATACGCACTCACTGATTCCTACGTCTACACACACATTCACTCATTCACCCATACAATCACTCATACATACAGTCACTCATTATTACAACACTATCATATGCACTCATACACCGATGCAGACACTCACACACTGCCACTCATCCATGGAGTTACTCACACACCTAGTCAGTCATGTAAAGAATCAATCACACTTCGATTTCCTCATCTATACAGTTAAACACAGAACCCCACACTTTTTCACACATATACTAACACATACTTACTCTCTTATACAATCACTGATACAAGTACACATTGATATGCACAGTCACACACCTCCCAGCCAGCCACACACACACTCAGTCTTTCATACATCCACTCATTCTTCAATATGTAAAACATATTTAAACTTTACAAAAACACACAGACACTAGATGATGTCATCAGTGATGTCATCAGTGATGTCATTTGAGATGTCATCAGTGATGTCATCAGTGATGTCACTGACCATGTCATGAATGATGTAATATGTGACATCATCAGCAGTGGATTGCGGGTGCGCGATATATAGTTAGTGCAACTAACTATATATGGAATTTCATTGGTTTTATGTCAATAAAATGTCCAGCTAACTATATATGGTCTCTAACCTATGGTTTTTTCAGTGAATTTTCAAGGTTTTGTAAATGCAAATTCCTAACTATATATGGTCTATAACCTATGGTTTTTTCAGTGAATTTCATTGGTTTTTTAAAAGCTAATATCTATATCTGTAAAATATATTCTTTATTACGTGACGTATCACGTAGCCACGTGAGACGCCTCATGACGCGTCGCATAACCGTGACGTATCGGCTCTGCAGCGCAAACAAAACCCGTAACGTAAGCGCGCCGGAGCACGCTTACAGATATATATATTTTTTTTAACCTTAATTAGACAAAATCCACACGTGCACATATCTTGAGGCCTTGCAAAGGCACATCAAACAAACAGTCCCTACAATTTTTCAAAGTTTTCTTGATAATCTATTCCATGAATTTATTTTTTACTGTTTCTCTTGTTACGCTTACCGGGACGCTACCCGGTACGCGAACCGGACGCTCCAAAAACACAAGATGGCGGACTCCCGTTACGCTGCCAGTTAGCTGCCCGGTTCGCGTACCGGGACGCGCCTCTATGGCGAAAAATCGCAATATTTTATTTTTTTTTGCCCCGTGGGGCACTTTAATATCCCCCTCATCAATCCTAGGGGGTCAGGAGGGGTCTACCTTGCCCCCTTTCCTTCATTTCCCCCTTCGTTTTTCACCACATCTTGTCTCTCGATCCTACCGAGAGACAAGATGGCGGCCGCTCCGGACTGTTTAGAATGTTGACAGACACCGGAGAGCCAATCAGCTTCGCTGCGTGAAGTTCCGTTACGCGTCAGGTACGCGAACCGGGGCGCTGCCCGGAGCGCGCTTACAGATATATATATTTTTTTGAACGTTAATTTCTCAAAATCCACTTGAACACATATATTGAGACCTAGCAAAGGCACTTCGGGCTACCAGTCCCTACAATTTTGCCAAGTTTCGTTGAAATCCATTCAGCCGTTCGAGCTAAAAGTGAGGCCTACCGCCCTATGGAAAATTGCATGGGAAAAACGCGTTTTGGGACCCCCCTTTTTTCTCGGCCCCCCCTTGACGAAACCCCCCCAAATTTTCAGGGGCTGCTCAGAAACAAAATGTTACATTTTCCTGAAAATTTCAGCCAATTCCGTCCTCAAACGCCAAAGTTATTCGACATAGAATTTTCAAAAATCCCATAGAGAAAAAATCCTAACTATATATGCCTACTGGCGACTGCCAGTAGGTAATATATATACATAAATATGTATTATACTCAGTGTGACAATAGATGCCAACGGCAAATATGTAATACAATAAACAATCGAAACCTCCGTTCTGCACACCGCCCTCGCTCATACACCACGTTTCTGCCACATCCGCTCTGGAGGACGATCCTTCTCCCACCTTGCCGCCAAAGCCTGGAACTCCCTCTCCCTCCACCTCCATACTTCACCCTCATCAAACCACTTCAGATAGGCCTGGCTCTTCAACTGATGCCTGCAACGCAGTACCTGGATACCACTCGGGGTGATTAGCCACGCTATTTAAATACTGCTTCATTCATTGATAAATAATCTAAAAACATGATTATTATAAAAATTCATTAATAATCAATATCAACAGATTGCCTGAATGCATGAATAAGTTGATAAACGAAGTGTCCTCCATCAGTGGGATACAGAGTTCCAAGTGGGATAAATGCAAAGATGCACCTGGGTCAGATCACAATTTGGATTAGTCAACAACAGACCAACAACAGATCATCAGAGACAAACAGAAAAGTCACAATCAACCTATGTTCCCTCCTGATCTAAGAATACACAAATGAAATGGAAGAATGTTGTTAAAAATTAACCATAATCGTAATATGAGATCCCTAATCTTGGTACATAGGGAATAACGCGGATTGGGTTAATAACGTGCCCCACTTATACCATACACCCCTCAGAAAATGACTCACAGCAAAACTGTAGAGTCTGAGGTATTAGAATTCAGTATTCTGAGGTCAATATAAGGGTTTCTAATCCCTAGAATCAACCTCACCTGTCTCATCCACTTGGATCGTAAGCAACAATACTCTGGGCAGAAAAACAGTATATGTGTCAGGAGAAGGGCCACAGGATGAACATTCATTATATGCCACACCAATGCACAATTTAGCCCGCAAAGCATTAAGAGGCCAGCACCAATTAGAATCTTACATACAAGCTTTTGGCTAAAGGTGGCATGATGTTATCTAGAAATGCTTCACACTGGGGAACAAGTTTCGGGGCAAAATATTGATTGGTTAATCGGCCAATGCCAGAATTGAGGACAACATAGTCCTACACAAAAATCGAGTAATTTGACTACAAAATATCCAAGTCTGTCTTCCTAATAGTTGATGGATTATCTCAGAGCCTTTTAAAGCCTAATTTTGTAAACAAAGAGGGAACATGCTTAAACCAAGAGATTTTGTGTGAAATTGTTATGCGCAATCCGTTCCTTTAAACAGTCCCTATAATGGATAAGCTCCAGGGGTAGACCTCAGTTTTAACCAGTGAACCAAGGGTTTCAGTGTTGCTAGATCAGATATCCTCTTAACCCAGTGTCATAAAATAAAGGTAAAATTAGTGCATTTAATGGAACTGAGACTAAGGATCAATGAAAGTGTTCTCATCACTGGCCAATATATGTGAATCTTCCAAGACCCATAGATCTGCTCCATAAAGGGCAGCATTCTGAGATTTTGCCCTATTAGCTTTCAGGACTGGGGAAATTTAATGGGAGCTAGCTTTAAAGTGCAGACGTGGGATAGCCTAGGACCTGTCCTGGATGAGTAGAGTACTTTTGTTGAGTTGGGATTCCCACTCAAATTTATCAGGCAACTTGATCCTCAAATGCTCAAAACTATAAGCTTCCTCCAGCTCATTGGACCCAACTCTCATAAAACACAAACTGGTTGGACGGTTCCTAAAGTCCTTGAACATTTGTTTTGTGTGCATTCAGTACCAGGCCTCTTTGATTGCAAAACTTAACAATCAATCAATCAATTAGATTTTGTAACCAATTGGGGTCTTGGAAATGAGTAGAGAGTACGTGCAAAGCCTAAAATAGGTATCTTGGAGCCTTCCAAAGAGGATGATCATTCAAACAATCCAATAACTGTGTGGGCAGAGCTTTAACATACAAAGAGAAAAGTGTCTGTGCTAATACGCACACCTTGTGGAAACCTCTATTTATTGTGATACGTTCGGTCAGTTCACCTTTAGGACCCACTACACTTGCAATAATGTTGATCAATTCAAAAGGGACTCCCATCCCAACAAGAACTATCCAGAGCTTGTCCCATGGGACAAGATCAAAAGCTGTGTGAAGGTCGAGGAATTCTACATTAAGATATTGATTATTTAGCCAGACATATTTCCAGTACAAAGCGGCAAAGCAGTACACCTGGTCAAAAGTAGTAGTTTTAGCACGAAATTGGCCGGTAGAGGAGCCAATATAGAGGAGCCAATATATAATGTTCATTCATCCAAATTGAATAGTTTGTCCAGTACCTGCATGGCGAACATCTTCTGTAGATTGTCAATAAGGCTGATGTGATGATAGTTGGAGGGGTTGTCACCACTGCCTTTCTTATAAATTGGAATGATCTCTGTCCTGCTCGCTGTATCAGGGATTTCATAGCCTGCTGCATTAGCAATCAGAAAAAATATATATGACAGCAGACCCCAAGTGCAGAATGCACCTTGTTTGCATATCCCCTACTATTCAATCAAACTTTGTATCATAAATGTGCACACAAAATCAGCACCCGCTGTTGAGGTGTGTGCTCCAAAAGAGGACTATATAACCATTAACACACAATAGGGTGCACCATATAACATCTATTTAACAGAATCAAAAATCCAGATGAAATGAGTTTCCAATTTGTATACCAATCTTCTTTTTATTTTTTACGTCGTTTCAAAAACTCTGATATATTTGACATTCAAACAGCCAACGCGTTTCATCCAACACAGAGGACTTCTTCAGGGCTGCACATACAACATATACAAACATATATAAACCCCAGGCTGACATGACAAGTATAACATTACAAAAACAATGCCTAAACTACATACCCTATTGAAAACAAACTCACATTCCGCTTTACAAAATATACTACAATCACATCACAAAGGGAATGACATATATAGACCAGTGACAATCAAAGACGCACATGGCGCAAACATCACATAGTGATTTGCTTATTATTGCATATGTATAGCTATATGCCAGAGCATACACTTACCAACATAAATTAAAAACAAGAAAGACAACAAGGCAATTAAACTTATATTTACACATTGTACCAATAGTCTCCTAAAAACAGATCTATTCTTACATATATCTAAAAACATATTGTAGTGTAGTTCCTATTTCCCTTATATGCTCTGCGCATTGGAATAATATATAAAATAGTTTTGCATAGGACTGAGGTCAGTATGCCTCTATCGAGTATATTAAACTTAATTACTTTTTGTGCCAGCTAACTCAGAGGTCACTAGAAACTTCTTGAATAAACAAGAAGGGAGTAGTTTCTGACAACCGCATAAACATGTTAACTTTGTTTTCCTTAGAATCGGAACAGTTCTCAGAATTGTGGAAACAATCGATAACAGTTTCACTCAGTCAATCGTGCATGCTTAGTTTCTTCAGAGTTACTCAGAAATAGAAAGATGGGCGTGTCAATAAAAGGATTTATTGAACAGTCTTATTTCTCGTGTAAGAGATATGAGCTGTTACAATCACAAGACAGTATGCGAAATATAATACGTACAGCGTGAGCAGTAAGAAGAAATAATACTGCAATAGCATGGTCTTTTAGCTACGACATATATTCATATAAACATACATAAATAACACAGGCTAAAATGTGAATACTCGTCTGGTGCTTCTAAATAGTTCTACCCCAGTATACCTAACCTAAGTGTCGTACGAGGTAAGAAGTAGGTGCTGTTTTCTATGGTATGGTATCTCCTAAGTTTGTATGCCAAGAGTGCCACTAGGTTCTAGTCTGCTCCGTACCTTATAATGAGAGAGGTGGGAATCTCTCTCCGGATCTCAATCCCTAACAGCCTGCGAAGGGAGTCAGGACACTGGAAGCTGGATTCTCTGCGAGCAGGATGACAGCGTCTGGTCAGTGCGTCAGGGGGGGACTCGAATTCCTGCCAAACTTTCCGTGGCGAGCCGTATCGAGCTATGTAGCTGAGCCGAGCTGTTCAGCCGTGTCGTGGTTTGCCATGGTAAGTGAAGGTATATTTATACCTGGAAGGTGCTTAGGAATGCTAGCATTGAAGTAAATTTGGGCAGAGGAAGACGTCATGAATGAACCCTTAGGGTATAGTGGTTCATGCATAATAAATGAGTTCTTGGAGAAATCAATAATCCAAGCAGGGAAAATCCCAATGGCTTAAGGGTCTGGTTTCTAAGAACTCGTTGTGATGTGGGATGGACGGATATAGGTGACCATGCCTGTATTTGGATACCATGGCTGATGCCTAAATGAGGACTGGGATTCTATGCCTAAATAAGGGCAATGTGAGTTGTGCCTATATAAGGACCTGATTCGGAAAACCTATGTACAGGTATCTATGTTGAAACACAACAATATCAGACTATTATAATAGTTTTTTAATAGTCTTTTTAAAGATAAATGAGGGCTAGGATGAGACTTAGATGTGACAGAAAGGGCCAGTATAGTATCACCCATATGTATATCAACTAGGTTCATTCCAACATAAATCTAGTAATATATAATAAAATTCCTAAATCATATGGTGTATGTAATGACTCAAGTTCACAAATAACAATCATGATGAGGTCAAAGGACCTAAGCATAAGGAGAAGGAAAAAGGAAGTTAAAAGATGTAAATATATACGGATAAAAGTATACGTACCAACGAGCAACGGGATCAAGGTTTAAGTTACTAATATATCTCCACATACAAGACCATAGTTCACCACATAATTGTGGATTTCAAGCTTTACTTCTGGCATGTTCCAATATAAAGAGAATGTATATTGCAATTGCCCAATAATATATTTTCAATAGGGCAATAGATAAGCCCTATGAGTAGTCACAGGACTTGTAAGATGAATCATACTTACTATAAACACTTCGCTCATTTGTATATGTTTGTATATATTGTATTTGCAGCCCTGAAGAAGTCCATTGTGTTGGACAAAACGCGTTGGCTGTTTAAGTGTCACATATAGCTGAGTTTTCGAAATGACGTATGACATAAAAAGAAGATTGGTTTATGAATTGTAAACTCGTTTCATCTGGATTTTTGATTCTGTTAAATAGATGCTGAATCTTGCGCCCTATTGTGTGTTAATCCATCTGAATACCACTAGATTAATATAACTAGACCAGACATCGGGGTCAGATTTGAACAGACCACCAGTGATCTTGTTGGGCCAGGTGCCTTTGCCAGCTTGATGCGATTATAGATCCTCTGGTGTTGGAGAGGCTGAAAGTTACATGACAAATTGCGTTAGGAATCTCATCACTGAGCGAAGCCGCACCACATAAGCACGGAGATGATTTGTCAATCTCAGCTTTGCCATCCAATGAGGTGAAATGGGAAACCCATTTATCAGGCGAGATGTAATATGATCCTGTGGGAGGTTTATCAAGGTTTAAATGGAACAATATTTGCCAGAATACTTTGCTGGCTAGTCCCGTGGCATAAATTAGATCTTGCCACACCTTATCTTCCCAGGCTCTCTTTGTCTTCTCTAACACCTGTTTATACTGGCATTCAGCCTTTCTGGTTTCAAGGTGGGAAAACAATCTAGTCGCTTGGTGCAGTTTTCTTTTGGCTTCACCACATTCGTAGTTAAACCATGGATTTAATCTGATGCAGAAGCAAAGTTCACACAAAATCTTTTTACAGACCAATTCCTGCAACTTGAGAAATAGCGTGGCATGATTTTCCATTGCGTTGCACAAAACAAAGTTGATAGTATGATCAGCAAATCAGTGGTAAGTCTTAGTCATCAGATTCGGATTGGACAAGACCTGAGGCCAAGCAACTCACCGGTGATAAATAAATAGTAATGGAAGGGACAACTCAGTAGGACAACTCAGTAAGGTTTGAGGCGGCTATTCTACCAAAGTGGCACACTTAAAAGTAGTAATCAGTGAGTTATGGTCACTGTTGATATGATTATCAATACCCAGGTCATTAAGTAAGGGCCATAAATGCAAAAGGAGCATAATCAATTTTACTCATATTAATCATTATATGTCCCTCTCTTGAAGACTGATGCCATATCAAGATCAGAAGGTGTTCGCCCGTTACAGGCTCTTAGGTCCCTACCCACCACAACTGAGGTTAACTGGTGAACTACATTAGAAAAATGCCTGAGTTGCATACCAGTGAGTGTGGGAATATTCCACTGTTCATCCTCCTGTGCGGTCAGGGTGGTTATGATGTTGAGGGCTCACTGGTAGTATTAAAGTCACCAGCAACAATAATATTTGAATGCTTCTACTGAGATTCAATATGATTATCCAGGAGTTCTGCAGTTTGTGAATCTGAGTTAGCTGGTACCGAACTTATATAAGCTTTAAAAATTCCAACTCTCAAGCCTGTATGAAACTTAAGATGGACGGACTCCCATTAAGTTGAGAGAGTACATTTTTAGCATTGTATGTATACAGAGTGCAGAGTTTTTAATCAAAACCCGTAGCCGACCAGAAGCGTGACGAAATTTCCAGGATGGAATAGCCTCTATACTATAAGTGTTGAAGCTGCTAAAACACAACTTTTTAGTGGCCCATGTTTCCTGAAAGACACACAGATTGAAGTTTTCTATGTAAGATAACCCATATCTGGTCCTTTTCAGGACTTTGTGTGTAGACTCCCCAACTTCATCGCTTCCTCACAAGTAGCGCAAGATGTAATCTTTGGGGTTCATTATTTATCAGGTGCGATAAATAGTACCTATTTTGAGTTCTTGGGGAATAACATGTGGATTCTGGTGTTTAACAAACCAAAATTCCCATGGTACCGTAAATACTGAACACATTTCCCCTGTTAAATTTCAGCAGGTTTGACCTGCTGAAATTTAACAAATGTTGGGTTATTTAACAGATCAGATGGCTATCGGACTCGTCAAATAAAACTGTGAACAGGAGTTTAAGCACAGGATGGAAGTAAATGCCCAACTTGTAATCAGGGTCTTAGGCCCAGAATTACAAAGATTTGTCGCAATGCAAAGCAGCAAGACAGCTTTTCAGAGTAGGTGCCAAACAGCTGGTGATCATTTTGCTAATTCACACTCTCAAAAACAATATTGTTTCACGCTGCAACTTTGAAAAAAATGCATTGCTTATGAGTCAATTTGTTGTTTCCATAACCACCAAAGTAATACGAATAATAATATGTAATTTGTAGAGCACTTGGGTACTTTGTACGGTGTATCCCGCACTGAGACCATGACTTGCTTAAACTATAAGAGAAACAGAAGCTGCAATAAGTTAGGAATATCCCCATCAAATACTAGGGGGAGCTAAACAACCCAGTTTTAAAGTTTTTTTCTAAATGTTTTCTCATAGGGTTCTGCTCTCAGTTGTGATGGTAACAAATTCCAGGCTATGGAGGTCAAGAAGGAGAAAGAGCGTGCCCCTAGTCTAACCCATACTAACTTGGCCTTAGAAGATCTTAAGTAACATGATGGTGAATCCAGTTGTATCATGGTGCTTAGATATTTGGGTTATTTCTGGGAGACAGTTCTATGACAGAAGCACATGGCTTTACAACTAATGATTTTTTCCAGGGGAAGCCAGTGAAGAGAGGCGAGGGCCCCTGATGCCGATGTCCTTCTAGGGAGGTTGAATACCACACGGGCTTCCTCATTTTGGACTCTTTGAAGTTTTTTCAGGTTACCCTTAGTAGCTCCCAAAAACAGGACGTTACAATAGTTAAGTTGTGACGTTACTAGAGTGTGAACAATGGTTTCTGTGACTCCACTGGGAGTAAGTCTAGGGTTTTTCTTAGAGTCTTGAGAGTGCCAAAGTGTTACCCTGCTACACTGCAGATCCGCTTTTCAAAGGTAAGTTTAGAATCAAACCATATCCCTAGGTTCTTAACTTTGAGTTTGTGTTCCAGGATCTAGGCAAGGGTATCTGGCCACCAGGCCGATGTCCAGATTGATGGGGCCTTGCCCACAATCGGAATTTCAGTTTATTTGAGTTTAGCTTCAAACAGCTGCTAGCCATCCACATGGTCAGCTCTGCCAGGCAGGATTTAAATTATTTCGCTGGCTCACCTTCAAACTGTGAGAGAGTTACGATTAACTGAGCTTCATCAGCATATGACACTGATAAAGTAAACACATGTTTATTGACTGTACCTGCTAAACAGGCAGTGTAAACTTTGAACCTTGCCTTGGTTAGTTCACCTGCCATACAGTTACTTTTTCATCTAGCCTATGTTTAGCATTCCTCCATTGGGTCACACATGATTCTGCCTCACCCAGCAATTGTACTACTGAATAATGACCACAAAAATATCTTGGCATAAAAATGTCAAATTAAAAATATTGAAACCAGCAATAATGACTTTGAATTGAGTCAATGGAAGCAAAATAAATATTGACTACAATAGAATAGATTATTTAAATATCTGCATTAATAGAAAAGTTGAGAGACAAAATATAGAAACACATAATATCGAACCTAATGTCTCAATAATGAAAACATACAGAAATAATGAAAAAATAGCTGTATTATTGACAAAATGATAAAAAATACAAATATAACTATGTAAACCACCAAATAATAAGTATACCTAAAAAAAATGTATGCGTTAATTAGCATTTTCTGTTTAAAGAAACACAAAAAAAGAAATAAAATGACCAATCACATTAAAAAGAGAAACTTTCACAGAACAGAACAAATCATTATTTAACAGCAGACTATAACTGAAATCACAAACCTATCAGTTTTTCGCCTGCACCCTACAAAGAAAACAGGAGCCTGCCACACTGTTAAAAAAATCCAGAGACTTACTACAAAGTGTAAGTTATTTCAGTAATTTATACTTTAGCTCTAAAAACACCAACTTCTAAAATCTAATAATCAATACAATAAAGCTGAGTATATTTTCAAAACTTTTTCTTATACCTGAAGACATGAGAAAATGAAAAAAACAATATGAAAAAGTTAAACAAAACAAAGAGAAGGTCCAAACTATAAATCAATCAACATCAAAAATGAAAAACAATCTAAAACTGTAAGTAATCATAAAAAAGTTCAAATATGTAAAATATATATTACCTAATGAAATAAACATACAGAAAAGTATATCAAATGTCTTTCTATATTATAAATAGAATACAGAAATCAACATTTCCAATGAAGCCACTTTCAGAATCAGAAAAAGGAAAACCCTTTTTTCATATGTTCATATATGTAGGCTATGCCTAAAGCAAACCACATGGCACCAAATAATAGAGCGGTTGGAAATGAACTAAATATTATTCTAACGGTTGCTGTAGACTGGCCGTCACTGCAAACGATGAAGTAGAAAATACAACTGAGCATAACCACTGTCAAATATGTCAGAAATGTAGGTCCGTACCATAATTCAGGCCTTAAGACTTCCTAAGAAGTTCCAAAGTAACAATAAATACCTCTGCCAGAGAGTACCTACTCTCTTTATAGCTCAATTACCATAGGTCCAAAATGTAAAAACAACAAAATAACTATAAAAAAAGAAGTGATAGAATACCTAACCTACCACCAAAACATTTTCAGAATTAGACATTAAGTAAAATCTCACTGTAACTCACACAAAAGAGGATATCAAAATATATGGTAACCTCAATAAAGAAAAAGATCAATCATATATGCAATTTCCAAAATATACCCCGTCCATTTTACCAACTATAAACCATCCATGCCCATTTACAAGGGAACAACATGCTCCTCATATGTGCACTACTACCGCCAAATGAGCGGAACACAGCCAACACTGAACTACTGAACATAATTAGAAAAAAAGTAACAACTGATCACCAAATAGCACAGGTTTGTTATTTCCACTGCAATTAAGCATTTGGCACCAACTTAAACATTGTACTATAAGTATACAGGGCCTCATTTATAAGGCCATGCGTCACTTTTACGCCGCCGGTGCATCACTTTTTGTGACGCACCAGTGGCGTAAAAAATGCGCCTTGTTGCGCCATATTTACAAAGTGACGTATCTAGGTAGATGCGTCACTTTGTAAACACCTTCACCACATTATACCTGCGCCAGGTATAATGTATGCAAGGGGGGCGTTTTGACGCAAGAAGGGGTCATGGAAGTGACTCAGTGAAATCTATAAGATTTCACTGCGCCACTTCTAGGACTCAAATGCGTCAAAATCTTACGCCTGCCTCACAGCAGGTGTAAGACTGACGCAGGCCCTTTCAAATGGGGGTTGCCCCATGTGAAAGGACACATTGCTGGAGTTGCGTCACTTTTGTGATATACTCCAGCATTGCGTCACTTTTGCGCCTACAAATACATCAGAAATACTGACGTATCTGTAACTCCTTGCGACATGATGTGTCATACTTTAAATATGACGCATCATTGGTGTCGTAAGGAGGGCGCACTGAAAAGTGATGCATCGCTGTTTTCACGCAGCAATGCGTCACTTTTCATAAATGTGGCCCACAGTATTTAACAAACAGCACATTCCAATTCTAACTGAAATACATCTGCTCTGACCTTTCTACCACCTAAAGAAGTGACAGGACACTATGATATTATTAAAACAATCCATATTCTAAAAAGATAATGATGAAAAGTTACATCCACTTTTAAAACTGCTTTGATGACACTTGGGCTGGCCGTCTTCCCCACTCAGGACACAGACTCGTAGGTGTCCAGATATAGTGGTAACACATATATGATAGTACCCTAAACAGAGAATCTAAAACCAACAATGCAGTTGTAGGCTAGCACAATTCATTGCAAGCAACACTAGGCAGACATCATCCAACACTGTAGCAGTTCATAGAAATTCTTCAAAAAGGTCAGTTACCTAGTGCCCCATCCCAAACCCTAAAACAAATTCATTCAAACAAATACAAAACATGCACGAAAGGTAACATTATACACCAAATTGATGCGCATACACTCTTTAGACCCCATACTATACAGCCTACTGTAAGTAAAATCATCCGTAAACCAATAGTAAAAATCATAACACAATACATTATAACATCACTGCAATAATAAATTGATTTTTAAATATATTTTGAATGTAAATAAATCCACATACAAAAACTATTTAAACAGTTCAAACTATAAAACAATAATGAAGAAAAGCCCTAATGTACCTACACTCATAACTATACTTAGAACAACCATAAATCAAAGCACAATATCTATAAACTGTTTACAACTAAACACATAAGAAACAGCACTAAATAAACTCAATTACAAATATATCTAAAATAAAAACAATACTTTGAGAAACTGGGTTGCTGGTTGGCTGGGGTGTTATCCCTGGTCAAGCAACCGTCACAAATTCAGGACTGGCTGCGCAGCCTGGCGTATTGTAATACCAATTGCGAGGTATGCACTGGTATTATGCCAAGCTCTTCCCAGCCTAAAGACATTTGGAGTCCCTATAGATCATATGTTGAAACCATTCGAAAAGCCTCTATTTCTCAATTGGAGCAGGGCTTGGCCCCGGAAGGTGTGGGGTGAGGGGCTCCTCTCTCCATAATATTAATAATTCACACTCTTCTCACTCCTCTCAAGGTGTGGTTTTACTGTCACTATGGCACTTTTGTGCTATGGACTTATCCAGGGACTAGACTTTAGCCTCCACTTGCTGTTGCCATGAAATATAGATAGGGATGGACCTGTGGGACTTTGTATTCTTTATACCACATTTCTACTTACTTATGGAATGTCTGTTTTGTAAAGATAATATGATGTTCCTTCTCAGTATTCTTTTTGCTTTAACGTCACCAACAGTGAATTTGTAATCCTGATCTGCCTTGCTTTTTGCCGAAACTATGAATAAAGTGAAAAAAAAACCAATAGCCACAATCCCTGTCATGGTGAACTGCAAAAAGTTGCTAAATTAACCTGTGCCTATTCCTGGGTAGCTTGGCGCAAGAAGCAGGCCGACTTAATTTAGAGGCAATGTTTAAAGTATTTATGAAGCACCAAAAAAGTTATAAAGTGAAAGTACAACAAAAAAAATCCCACACACCCGGGTTACGAATTTTCAATGTTTTTAGTATAAACTATCGCCTTCAAGATGAAAACATCAACAGCGGACATCTAGTTACGCGTGACTGGGTCAAAGTAAAAAATATGGCAGATGGCGATGGAGTGCAGATTGAATACAAGAAGTGTATTGGGTCCGGTAGCTGCTTACCTTTGAATTAAGAAGACATTTTGATGGAAACGTTCTGAGATGTAAAGTTTATGGGGGCAAGGCTGCAGGCAGTGTTTGAGGAGGGAATGTCATTGTCCAGGAGCTGCTGGACGAAGTTGAGGTGAAGATTTCTACCTTTGGACTAAATCACTGTTTTGGAAGTAAATCTCCAGCGGGATAAGGAAGGAGGCTGTAGCTTACAAGAGTTCCAGAAGGCCAAATACCTCTTTGGCCACAGATCACTGAATAGGATTAGCTACTTCAGAGAAGAACAGCGGGTGCTGCTGTGAATCCAGGCTGATCGACGATTCACCTTGGGCAGGTAGATGAGCAGGTTGGTCCCATTCTTCTCTCGGTTCTCAGGGCAGTTTTAGCCAAAAATATTCAACATTCCAAGTTTTGGATTTTGACTATCTGGGCAACTTTAGCACCACCCCAAGGGTCCAGGACTGGAGGCGCACCACTTAAGGGGTTAGGACTCACTCAGGCAGTGCCCAGATGTGGGTTAATGATGATGAGAGATGGCTTTGTCCCTGTAGCTCTGAGCAGGAGGTCAGCAAACCAGCCCTGGGAGTCACCCTAGTAGGCCTGGGTTCAGGTGGAGAAGCAAGGCTCAGCTAGCAGAGCAGAACACTTTAGGGTCAAGTCAGGCTCCAGGCAGCAAAGCAGTCTTTCCAGATGCAGCAAAGCAATATTGTGGAGTTCACAGCAGGCCTCAGCAACAGGAAGTCCTCTGAGAGTCCTTTCGCAGGTCCAGAAAGTGAACTGAAGATTGAGTATGAGGGCTCTTTTTTATACCTGGTGCCTTATTTGAATTAGCAGAAGTTTCTAGAGATTTAAGGGGGGCGTGGCCCGATGAGCTCGCCAGCCCCGCGTAGCCATCCAGCTATCCAGTCAAATAATTGGCTGCTTTTACACCCCAGTTGAGGCCCCACCTGGCAATGTGTTGTTGGCATCTGGACGGCTGCACAAGACAGCAAGGTGACCCAGGGGCCTGGATAGTTGATGAGAAGCGTTGCCGCTACGAGGCCTGACAAAATGATGGCAGCGCGTTGTGAGGACTCAAGACGCGAGCCCTGCAGGTGAGACAGCAGAGTACCAGCACTTCCAGGACCAATAGTGGGTTAAAGAGGTGCATTATCACCTTCGGGGGCTGGTAGCAATGCCACCTGTATGATGGTGCACTCTATGGAGCTGTCTGCCGGTGCGGAGGCTGCCGGTGAGATATGCTCCAGATAGGAGCAAGTGCTGTCATTGGCCCTGGACACTCAGTCGGCCATTGCAGAGACGAACCCACTTAGGAAAGGCAGATCGGAGAGTTAAGCAGGCACCCAGAGGATTTGTGCTGCGATGGGGTATACCTCCATGCCATCTTTTCCTCTGGTCTGATGGGGGCCATTTGAGCATGTTGTTGCACGGAGGTCATTCCCGGACTAGCAGAACCTTGTGCTACATAAAGATGCCCTTAATGCCACAGTTGGAGAATGAGCCTACCATATTACTTATGGGGAGTATGTCCTGCAGCATCTTGAGAAGACAGAACTACTATTGCCTGCTACACTTGGCCCTCATGGCCAAAGGACCTGGTCTTGTACTTCATTGGGGTCCCTGTTGATTCTTGAACCCCTGTTTCAGCTACACTCCTGAACAGTGGCTTGAGCCCCCTGGCATGGATGATGTGGAAGAGGTTGAGTTACCTGATAGTGCCTCAGGTGGACAAGTCTAGTGGGTGAATCCTTCTCCATAAGGTGGTCGCACCCCCACGGTAAAAGGAAAGATGGAAAGACACTGTGTGTGAAGTGGGGTGCACACTGGGGAGTCACTCTGTGCTACATGGCCTTTGGTGCCTTTTTTCCTGGTCCTCCTGACTGGAGCCAGTGTAGAGACTGCTGAATCTCTGCTCTTCCTAGGCCTGACCAATGCTGGGACTTGTGTCCTCCGCCACTGCAACACTAGTGCTTTCATGGGCAAATATTCTAGATTGCGTAACCCCCCTGATGAGTATTGAAATGCTAATCATCCAACAACTCCCGTATAGGCTGGTGCTGAGACTCCTGGAACGGCTTTGGCTGTAACGCCCAAATCTATACTTTTAGCCATTAAATACACTAGAGAGGTCCTTGAACTGACAAAGGACACCGTTGTGGCAGACATAGGAATCCTCTGTGATGACCAGTGCAAAGTGGCTGTAAAAATAGCTATCAATGAAGAGGCTTTTCATGCATTGGGGCCTGCTACTGGGGTACTGAGGGACCAAGTGCTAAAGATGGAAGACCGATTGCGCAAACTGTAGAACAGGGACAAGGACGATGAGGAGAAGACCCATAGAAATAACATACAGGTGATGGGACTGCCCGAATACATTGAGGGAACAGACATAATTGCCTTCCTGAAGGACTGGATAAAAGATAAAGTTGCTCCAGAGGGCCAGTCACCCTTCTTTACCTTTGAGAGGGTGCATAATGTCCCAGTCCAACAAACACCACCCAGGGCGCCTCCCAGAACTGGGGTGGCTAAACTCTTCCACTTCCAGGATAGAAGCCACATTCTGAGACTGGCACAGATGGGGAACCTCACGTGGACAATCACAGAGTGATGCTATTACCAGACTTTATCTTGGCTGTGCAGAAGCAAAGAACATCCTTCCTCAAAGTTAAAAAGTGCCTTAGGCAGATGGAGGTCCAATGCACAATGCTGTTCCTGGTGAAATTTCAGATCATCACCAGTGCAGGAGTACAGTTTTTCAATGAACTGCAGGATGTGTAGGATTAGATTGATCTGTAATTGTGGGATGCTGTGACCCCAGCACCTGCCTGGCGGTCAGGATATATGGGGTGTCAGAACACGAGGTGATCAGCTCAGAGGCTTATTCCCTCCAGAGCCCAGCAACAGCTGGGCCAAGTACAAGTGGTAGTAGTGGCAGCAACTATAGCCAGATCTGGGGCCAATTCATGGGAAGATGGTGACCTCATACCTCTAGCAATTGGTATCTGTGGAGCCTGAGTCAGAAACTGCAACGGAATTGGAGCCGTACCTGGAACCTCCTCCCATTACTCCACAGTCAGCTGATAAAATTATTTAAGACTACATGCCCATTGTCACCCAATGTGCCTCCACATGAGACTCTGCATAATGCTGTACTTTCCCCTGTGAGGATCTCATCTGCTGTTAGGAGGGTAGCGAGGTGGCCAACTTTGACCGTGAACATTACTTGTATGAGCCGGATGGTGAGTAGTGAGGCCTGGGGATATTAGGGAATACAGCTCATGCTACCCAACTGTTCGCTTTCATGGATGCATTTATCACAACTGTTTGCTAATGTTTTTCTTTGGTTTGAGGGGTGCTGTTGAGTATTTGCTATGTATGGCTTGGCCTGGATTGTAGTGGCTTTATTTATCTGGTACTATGAGGGGTGGGAGACATGTAGCCCTGTGTGCTACCTCTGTTGAACATAAAGCACCCATCATCTTTTCTTATGGCAGTAGATCACGTGTATTATAAGGTCATATTTGGGAATGTTCAGGTCCTCAATAATATGGCAAAGTTCAAGCTTATTTGAAGGAATTGGGTGTGCATGTAGCTTTATTGCAGGAGACCTGTCTGATGGAGATTGAGGGGGCGGTTCTACAAAAACATTGGCGGGGCCAAACATATGGCACAACATAATAACCATTTGCAAGGGGGATACTGATATCGGTGTGGCCTTGGGTCACTTTCCAAGTTCTGCACAAATCAATCAAGCCTGCAGGTAATTTTGTATGCATTACGGGGTGTCTGGGAGGTAGGGACATCATCCTTACCAATATATATACTCCCAGTTCTTACCAGGCACACTTCGGATATAGGCTGTCTCAGGAAATCGCATTTCATATGCCATGTGGGCTGATTACTGGGGGCGGATTTTAATTGAGTTGTCGATTTACAGCTTGACTGCTCCCATGCTTCTCTGCCTGGTGCACCATCGGGGCACCTAGTGAAGAGTTTTGGAGATTGGCAGAGGCATTGGAGTCTGGAGGACACATGGAAGGTAACACCCCCACAGACCTGTGACTACTCCTATTTCCCTGTGCTCCATGAGCTCCATGTTTGATTCAACACCTTCCTCAGATGTGCAATCTGAATATCTGTCTAGAACGATATTGAATCACAACCCTATCACCAGGACTTGACCCTGGTTTGGGTAAAATCCTACACAATTATTCCAAATTAACACTTGAGGGTCAAATCCTTGGAAGATCAGATGTTTCACCATGCCATAGGGGAGGATATTCGCATATATTTAGACAACAATGCTGGCTCAGCTACATCTATCTTGCATGAATGGGATGCTTTTAAGACAGTGATCGGGGGCAGTGTATTGCGACTGTGGTGGGCCACACACTGGTGTCAGAGGTTAACACTCAGGAAGAGATCTTGAGAGCTGTGGAGAGGTATAGGTCCGGGCCCGGGCGCCTAGAAGAGCATGGAAAACTGATTGATGAGAGAGAGCAGATGGTGAAGCGGGGTGGAGCACTTTCGGTGGTTTGATACAAAGAATATATGGTGAAAATGCATGTCAAAAGGGATAAATCGGGGCATTGCAGGCATGATTTGCTAACCTCACCAGAGGGGTTTTGCAAATATAGGAAATAGACATTGTGGAGGGGACACAGGTATATGGGCAAGTTGACATCAATGAAATTTTTAGGCAATATTATTGTAGTATTCTCAGTTAGAACATTTCTATTAGAGTGTTATGTTTTCTCTGTGGTTGACGTTCTGTAAGTGGGAGTTGGGTAGAGGGAGATTGCACTTCATGAACTGTGGATGTATAAGCTGTCTGCTGTCATTAAACTCCTTTTTCTTCATGAACCTGACTACTGGAATACTTCACAATTTGGCGACGATCGGGATTTTCAGCAGAAGAATTTAAACAGACAGCGTTCACATATTTCTAAGGTACTTTGTTTGTATTTCTATTTAGTGTTTTGATTGCACCTGTGGCAGTTCCACTATGTTTGTGCTTTGATTGCACCAGCGGCTGTGTTTCTACACTCACATGTACGTTTATTGCACCAAGAGTGGAGTGTTCGTTTTACATAAGGAAAACCCTTGTTATTAAAAATAATTCTGGGTGACTGTGTTATTTTGGGATTGTTATTGCTACCTTTATTTTGAAAGTACTCCGGAGAAAAGGTCAGCTTCAAGAGTTGTGAGACTGATTTTCGAAGGTTTCGTTAATAATCAATACTCATCATGGCAAGTGTTGTTTTTCAAATCAAGATTGTATCTCTTCCTGGTAAATTCTATGCGACGTCATCCAGCCGAGAAGCAAGACCATTCTTTTGCCGATGTCTCGAACGCGCTGCAGTTCCAATTGCTGACATTTCTTCTTCCAGCTGTATGTGTGATGCAAGCACGCTACGTACTTGACCACGTAATTACGTGGTGACGTCTGGCAGTCATTTTTTGGGGGATATTTCCATGGTAACAATTTCACGGTGAAAACGTTGTTTTTTTGTCTTTTTATTCAGTTTCTGTGCTCGTTTTGGTTTATTTTCTACCGACCAGTGCGTTGGATGAGAAGATTTCTAGGCTGTCATTTCCAAAGTACTATCCATGGAGTTACTTCAATGACATCTGAAAGAGAAAGTAACATTTGACTTTGACATCGTATTGAGACCTCGGTGACATTTGTTATTTTTAATGTATTATTTTGTAATTCTAATTAGTTTTTCAGGCATTTTGAACTAATTCAGTTGGGTTTCACTGATGCTTAATAACTTGTTTTTATGAGATTGCTGCTTTCTGCCTATTCAATTATTCAATATGTCTAACATTATTGCTCCCCCACATTTTTTACCCGCAGCAGGGGAACCCAACATGGAATGGGATCTATGGTACCCAATGTTTTTAGCATATGTAGATGTGTTAGAGGAGGATGGTTGCTCTGCCAAGAGAAAACTTGCACTTTTAAAAAACTGTTTGGGAGGAGCAGGCTTGAAGGAATTAGCAAATTTACCTCCGATAGAAGGTTCTGGGTATACTAATGTTTTTGAAGTTACTGTTAAACAAATGAGCATTAGATTTGGCAGGAAGATCAATACAGTTATGGAGAGATTTAAATTGTATTCGTGTGCTCAAAAGGAGGATGAATCCATTGAGGATTATGTAGCTGCGTTACGTACATTAGCGGGTTCTTGTGCTTTTGAAACAATCAATTTTGAACAAGTGTTAAGATATCAGATTATGATGAAAGCTAAGAGTAAGAAATTCAAGAACATTTATGGATGGGTACAGAATCTTCTCTGAGTGCTGTATTAAATATTGCTAAAGGGATTGAACAGTCTGAAAAGTTTGTTGGTGAAATTAGGGGTCAAGTGTTTAAAAGTAAGGAAATTGTTCCAGAGGTATCATTAATAAAGGATCATTCCAATTCTAAAAAATTCTCTTCCTTTTCTACCAAGAAAGAAAATATGGGGAAAGACAACATGTTTTTGGGACAAAAACACAAGTGGTTTATTACAGGTGTGGTGGTTTTGACCATGTAGGAAGTTACAAAGGGTGTCCTGCATGGAATAAAATATGCATTAAATGCAAGAAATCTGGCCATTTTATCAAGGTTTGCAGATCTTCACAAAAAATTAATTTTGTGTCATTTGAAGAGGGTGAAGGTTCTGATCAGATTACAGAGATTAACAGTTTGTTGTGTGTTGGTGATACCAAGTGCAAAAGTTTTCCTAGTGACAAAATATTGATAAATAGTAAAGAAATGTCTATGCTGATTGATTCTTGTGCTTGGTACAGTATTATTGGTAGAAATGTTTTTAACAAATTCTGGAGTACAAAAAAATTATTTCCGCCTGATGTTCAGCCTGGTGGTTATTCTGGTCATAAAATTGATCTCGATGGATTCATGTGGGCAGATCTTGAGTTTAAAAACAGAAGAACCAGAGGAAAGGTTTATGTGACAACTAAAGGTGTGTCCATTCTTGGTTGGCCCCATCAGCAAGAAATGGGCATAAAGCTTGATCCTAATGCGTCTCCACCTGTTTATGTTGTACCCCCTAACGGTGATGAGTTTACAGATAAGTTGAGGGATAGATTTCCCTTCATCTTCACCGGTAATTTAGGGAAATTTGTAAAATTTCAGCACAAAATCATTCTTATGGAGGGCGCAATTCCCACTAGAGACAGGGTGAGGAATGTGCCATTGGTGTATCGTGACAAATAGAAATTGATTTTGTCTGATTTAGTGTCAAAAAAGATTATTGAACCTACAGAATCCTTTCCTTGGGTTTCTCCAGTGGTTTTATCGCTTAAGTATAATGGCGATATTCGTTTATGTGTGGACCTTCGTAGTTTAAATAAGGAGATATGGATTGACAGGCACCCTTTACCCCACATACACAAGCTTATTTCCACGCTGTGCCTGTGTTTTTTCCACCCTAGAACTGGCTAGTGCCTATCACCAAGTAGTCTTACAAGAAGAGTCCAAGGGGCAGATTTATGAGGCACTTGCGCCACGTTTACGCCGCTGTTGCGTCACGCAAGGCGGCGTAAACGTGGCGCATCCCTACGAACGATTTACAACGTGACGCATCTAGGCAGATGCGTCACGTTGTAAAGCCCTGCGCCGCTTGTGGGCGTTCCGGCGCAGGGTGGGCGTTCCGGGGCAGGTGCGCCTCGCAAAAGTGGCTGAGTGAAATCTATAAGATTTCACTCAGTCACTTTCAGGCCAATGCTGCGTCAAAAGCCTGCGCCTGCTTGAAGCAGGCGTAGGTCTTGACGCAGCATTGTTAAGATGGGGCACCCCCGAGCCTTGCTGGAGCTGCTTCGCGCTTGCGACGCAACTCCAGCAATGCGTCACCTTTACGGCACAGATGCGTCACGCATCTGTGCCGTTTTTGCCCCATGGTGCGCTGCATTATAAATGCGGCGCACCATGGGTGGCGGAGCTGTGGCGCACTGTGGCGCACATTAACTGGCGCATCCCTGGGGATGCGCCAGTTAACATAAATCTGCCCCCAAATTCCTAACAACCTTTATCACACCTGAAGGTATGTTCCAGTTTTACCGCATGCCGTTCGGCTAAGCCAGTGCGTTGTCTGTTTTCCAAAGACTTATGGAAGAAGTCCTGGAAGGGTGTTCTGGTGCTATTGCCTTCCAGGACGACATTCTAATTTTTGGAAAGGACTATGAAGAACACGACAAGAACTTGGAAATGTTGTTAAAATGTGTACAAGAGAGAGGTTTAACCTTAACATTTTCTAAATGCAAGTTTAGACAAAATAAGGTGGAGTATCTTGGGCATGAAATCTCTTCTAATGGTACTAAGCCCAAATTCAATCATATTCAAAGTATCTCTAATGCCCCTGCTCCTTCAACAAAGGAGCAACTTGTATCGTTTTTAGGGCTTACAGAATTTTACAGTAAATTTGTACAAGATTATTCATCTAAAGTTCACCCGTTAAGATCTTTATTAAAGAAAAATGTAAAATTTGCATGGGACAATGAACAACAATGTGCTTTTGAACTCCTTAAAAAATAAATTGTGAATGCTCCATTTTTAAGACCTTTTGAGGTCGGAAAAGAGTGTATTGTAGCTGTGGATGCTAGCAATGTTGGTTTAGGTTCTGTTTTAATGCAGAAAAGCAAAGGTGAAGAATATGTGGTCTCATATGCATCCAGAACATTGCAAGGTGCAGAATACAATTATTCTACTATTGAAAAAGAGTTGCTAGCGTGTACCTGGGCTGTGCAACACTTTCGACAATTTTTTTGGGCTACTAAATTTCGCTTACGAACAGACCAGAAGCCTCTAATCAACATGTTAGCGGCTGGTGGTGGTAGAACACTTACTGCTCGGTTGGCGGATTTGGCTGCCAAATTACAAGAATTTCAGTGTGTGGTTGAGTATGTTCCTGGTCGTTTAAATGTTCATGCCGATTGCATGTCTCGGTTACCGTTACTTGACACACATGATTTTGTAAAATGAAAGATGAACTCATGTTTTCTCATGGTTTTATAACAAGAGGGGATAAAATAGTTCCTCCATTCAAGTTAAGAGAAAAAATTATTTCCATGGCTCATGAAGGACATATGGGTATGTCCAGCACCAAAAGGCGTATTAGAGAGTTCTATTGGTGGCCGGGCGTTGACGGAATGGTTGATAAGTGGGTTCAACTATGTTATCCTTGCTCTAAAAGTGATAAATCAGTCAAACCTTTGTCTGCTGATGTTTCTCCTATTGAGTTTGTTTTAAGTCCGTGGAAGAAACGTGGTATTGATATTATTGGTCCTCTTAATTTGTCTCCCAACAAGGTTGTGTTTGCTTTGGTTTTAATCGATTACTTTTCTAAATGGCCTGAGTTGAAAGTGGTAGATAAGATCGGTTCTACACAAATTATTGAATTTTTGGATGAAGTATTTTGTTGTGAGGGTATTCCTGCAGAAATTGTTTCGGACAATGGTCCCCAATTTATTAGCAAGGAGTTTAGTTGGTTTCTTGATAGATGTGGTATAGTACATAAAAGAGTATCCAACTATAACCCTCAAGCCAATGGTCAAGTAGAACGCTTTAATAGAGGTATTAAAGACTCTATCCAATTAGCTGTTAAAAGTGGTTTGGAGTGGAAAAAAGCTTTACGTGCAACTTTGTTGTTGTATCGCACTTCTCTGAATTCGGTCACTGGTTTGTCTCCTTTTGAGATGTTACGAGGTAGAAAACCGGGTTCTAAACTCTTACCTTGGTGGATGAAAATTAAAACTTCACATGATTCTTCTATTGATTTTTCTCAAGTTAGGGAAAAGGTTCAGAGATATCAAGAGAAGATGAGATGCAATGCTCCGCGATTTTCCAGTCATAGTTTGAGAATCAAAGTGGGGGATTTTTGTATGTGTTAAGTTTGGTGGTTTCTATGGCAAAAAGTGGGCCAAATGGGCTGATCCATGTAAAGTGCTGGAAGTTTTCAGCAAAGCGGTAAGAGTAGAGGGTGGAAAAATTTGGCATTTCAGACGTATTTCTTTATGTAGAGGTGGGAACTCAGGAGCAACTTCTCAACCTTGTTTGTCTAAATCTTCCGATGATAATGAATACCATTCTGCCATGTTTGACACATTTGAAAATGATTTGCCAACTTCTGATGCATTGGACACATTTGAAAAGGATTTGCCAACTTCTGATGCATTGGAATCAGGTTCTACGAGTGTAAGCAATAATCATTCAATTCCTTGCAAATCCAGTGACAATGACAATGATTTGGGTAATGATATGGTAGAATCTGGAAGCAATGTGATTAAGTTAAGGAAAGGTTCTCGTATCAAACATACTCCAGTCAAATTGAGAGATTTTGTTAATTAACTATTGTTATTATTGTATTTCTTTTTTTTTTTAGGGGGGAAGGTGTGTAGTATTCTCAGTTAGAACATTTCTATTAGAATGTTATGTTTTCTCTATGGTTGACGTTCTGTAAGTGGGAGTTGGGCAGAGGGAGATTGCACTTCATGAACTGTGGATGTATAAGCTATCTGCTGTGATTAAACTCCTTTTTTTCATGAACCTGACTAATGGAATACTTCAATTATGCTAACCTATATGCCACTCCTGTTCGGGATAATGGGCCGGGGATCAGGGACTCTTTTCGGCATTTGCCCTTGCAGACACTCCCTTTGGAAGAAAGCATTAATGTGGGAGGCAACTTAATGCCCCAGTAAATTGCAGTGGCTGTTAAAAGGATGGTCCAGGGGAAGATCCCTGGCAGTGATGGGCTCCCGGTGGAGTTATACGCATCGTAATGGAGCTCCTGGCACCAAGCGTGCCAGAGGTTTATGGGGTAGCACAGTGCAACGGTTCCTTAGGGACATCAGCTAGTGTACGGCACTGATAGTACCACTTTTAAAGCCCGGGCAGGGTCCTTTAGCTGTCAAGGCATGCAATAACAATAATGGACATCACGAAATTCGTATTATTTTATATGGAATCCATCTTTTATTCCTTCTTTTCTTGCACATAAAGATAGGAACACGAGCACAGCCAAAGATACAGCCAACGTGTTTCATCCTTATCCAAAAGGACTCCCTCAGGGCTGTCAGGAAAACATAAATATGTACCTTAGACAAACATTACGATAAATATATTAAACATTACAGAAAAGACAACATTATAACTGATAAACATAAGTACACTTCTCAAACAGACTATAATGCTAGTCAAATACACAATTGAACGAAAAACAAATAAAACATAAAACATGTACATACTAGTTGAACATCAATACTAAAAATGTGTTAACACCCTGCTAATGCGTGTGAAAAGATTCACAATCCCCATATGAAGTGTAACCTTATTATAATTTTTTTTTCAATACCGTGTTTTACATTTAATTAATAAAACATAATTTCCTGATAACTCAGTGGTAAAAGCCTACAACCGATCCTGTGATATAAATTGTATATTCTTCTCTTTAATATGGCCCATTATACCCATTAAAGAAATGCTGTACTTAATTTGATCTTCATACAGATCCTAATAATCGCATTCTATTTTATCTCTACAAAGATCCCACTTAGATGGCAAAAGGTCTTAAAAACTCTTGCATAGCCCAATACTAGTTCAAAGTAATTACAAAGTTTGTTCTGATTTACTCGTTCTATGTAATCCATCATTGCCTGTGTTCCATTAATGTATTCTTTCAATATTTTCCAAAGCTCTGAAGGGGACAATCCATGTAAAAAATTGGAAGAATCATATTTTAATGTTACATATTAATTGCCTCAATGGAGCAAATTCTACTATCAGACCTGCTTTTAAATCTATTTCGCAAAATGATATGTAGCTTATGCCTAATCTTGACAACCAAGTACTTTTATATGTCATTATATGGGCTCCTCACCCTACATCTGGCACTCCCACTCCTTCCCAATGCAGCCCAAAACGATTCTTCTATCATTGAATGTCAATCATATGCCCCTAAAAATACAGATAGAGCTTTTATTCCAACCCATTTCCTGATCCATCTACAAGTATGCCCAATCCACAGCCAGCATCACATTAGCACCATCAGACATAGTTATTTCCCAATTTTGTCAGTATGTGCTGGAGGTCACATACTAATCACTTCTAATATTATTGAATTTCTTTTAAGGACAAAATATCTCATTACCACTGTGTTAGTCCCACTATACCATTGTAACATCTAATCACAGTGCCAATCATCATCATATCCATGGACATTGTCACCCGTAGGGTAAGAAGTTATTCCTCTTAAGCTGACAAATGTTTGCAGTGAAGTGCTACTCATAAATCGGATTTGCTCATATCGTCACATATAGGCGCTCCCACACCCATCATGTAAAGCATTGTTTTCTAAGCCGTTAAACAATTACAAAGGAACACAGGGGCATATTACCAAGCAATAGCGATAGTTATCGCTATTGCTTGGTTAGAGACAAAAATTTACCGCTGAGCTGCGGCGATTTTTATCGCAAATAAACCTTGGTATTACCAAGGTTTATCGCAAATGCGATAAAAATCGTCCGTAATGCATGAATATCGCTGAAAAGTCAGCGATATTCATGCATTACCAAGCTAATGCTCTTAGCCATGTTATCCACCTCCCATTGGATAACATGGCTAAGAACTGCTCAGGGCAGGTGTTAGCTTTTGGAGATATTCGCGCTTAGCGCGAATATCTCCATAAGTTGGTAATAGGAGATAGCGATGTTAGCGACTTTTTCCAGTCGCTAACATCTTGGCACGCCCACTTTGCATGTCATTAGTGATAAATATCAGTGACATGCAAAGTGGGGCCCAAGATGGTCTCTATCTCCTACTAGCTGTCGCTAACTGGTGTTAGCGACAGCTAGTTAATAGGGAGATAATTTTATCTCCGCTTTCTTGGCTTTTAAACCCCCTTGATAATATGCCCCACAGTCCAGAACACATATTTTACTACACCATTTGTAAATAAAAAGTTAATATCTTAAAAACCTACAAACCATTACCGAAACGATATTCCTTCTCACCCAGAAACACTCAACGAGAGGAGAGAAAGGCACAGCATCTCTATCGGCACTTACTAAAACCGCTAGGATGGCAGAGTTCTCTTTCTTCAACACTCGGCATCCATTTCACACTATCGAAAAAAAGGGCACGTTTCCCAGCTACCACTTAAATACTCCTGGGGCTTTTTTATATATTTCAACTGTGTTATAATCCATGTGTTCTACTCATTTGGATAGCCACTATCTTAGAGCCGTGTTTACTTCTCCCTATGTAGTTCTACAAACAGCACACTTTTGCAGATACTGCATATTTCGTCCAAAATTGTATGTTTCACATTACACAAACCTATCTAACCTAATTTATCTTGTTTATTCTACGATTTACATTCTCATTGCAATCCTAGGAGGACATACATGTATACGTTCACGTGCTAACCTCCAAACTACTGATACTGTCAGCCTCCATCTTATAATGAGCAAATCATATAATATAATGAATGACTTAGACCGAAATTCAAACATCCTGGTGTCACCTTGCCAACAAACTCTATATTTCAAATCCTCATTCGGTCTGAGCTCAAAGTAAACTCATAACAAATATTACCAACACTAACATAACAGTTAGGCAGCTTAAAACATACATTATAGTCCGCGTTTTGCCATGGTGAAAGATAATAACCCTCTTTCATGGCCTGGGTTTACCTGTGATGAAGAATGGCAGCCCATTGTTAAAACAGGGTTAATTCTTCAAGACACACCACACAGTATACCCGGAACTGCCCAACATATTACATTCATAATCTGCTTGCTCTGGTTGGCTCGTTAATATAGTCACCATCTATCTTTACAAATTGTTTGTCTCTCCTATTCTTTTCGTAAAATTACTCTCTTGTACAACATTTGATACAAAGCTCGATTGGTGAATTCAATGCCTCTATCACTATCCTCCATAATTTCATATATATATAGTGAAAATATATACCCATTTCAATTCAAAAAGTGCACATCTCTCTAAGCCAAACTTGGGGGGTCATTAGGGTGACGGGCGGACTAAGTCCGCCCGCCATCCTATCGGGACTCGGATCGCCCGCCATAAGGGCGGGGGTCCCGTGGGTGGTATTAGGATGCGGCCACCACAGTGGCGGCCACATCCTGCATTTATAACATTGTGGCAGGTGGTGCTCTCTGCACCGCCCGCCACAATGCCATAAATGCATGTATGCATGTGCATACACAATGCGGCAGGCACCGCGCGGTGCCTACCGCATTGTATATGCAAATGCAGGGGGGTACCTCAGGTACCCCCCGTGTGCACCCCCACCCATCCTTCACTTTGGGGGCCCGCAGGGGGCCCCCAAAGTGAAGACCGCATGCCTTTCCGTGGCGAAAGGCATTGAAAAATGCCCATCATAATATGGCTGGCGGTGTCTGATAGACACCGCCACCATATTATTCCTTTTCCGCCCCGGCCGCAAGGCGACCGAGGCGGAATAGCGGAGGACGGTCTTTCCGCCGGTTGAGGTCCCCCCCGCCATACTAATATGGCGGGGGGGATAATGAGTGTGGATGTCGGGTGGATTGCCCCCGCCAGGCTGGCGGTGGCTACCGCCAGCCTGGCGGGGGCAATCCGCCCGACATCATAATGGGCCCATTAGTGTTCCCCAAACCGAGATTAGCCACTGTAAACTCTAATAAGCAACGGCCACAGGTGGTAGTATATTTTCCAAATGTTGCTCAATACAGAAACAGCCAAAAAGAATAGTCTACACATCAGAACTGTGTTACCAAAATACTTAGCAGCATAATCTTGCTACAGGGCCAGATCTGATATAGTCACAGTAACCCAACCATTCATCAATTTGAGTCTCACCTAATAGCCCAAATTGAGCAAGAGCACATTTACTCAATCCATTTTTAAGAGAATATTCCCACAAAAACTTCTATCTGTACTGTACCTACTGTGGGATTGCTAGATCCATGTTACTACCGAAACCAACGCCCAAACCTATCAGTCATAGGAAATAGCTTAATTCATGTATTTTATTCAATCCCATTTCCATTGTGCGTAAGCGTAAAATCCATTTCGATTCACATTGTCTTAACATCCATTCCTTATCTCCATAAAGGGCATCAGCTGTTATAATATCTATCCCATAGAACTTGAAGGTAATTGCAGTATCGCTATTACAAATATGTGAAGACAGAGGATAATGGCTGGCCTTGCTAAGATTTGCGCTCTAAAGTTCTTCCATTCTGAACCTCAATTCTCTGGCGGTTCTTCCTATGCAAACTTTATTACACGTACAAATGACTGCATAGGCAACATATGTTAATATTATTATTATTATTATTATAAACCATTTTATAGCGCGCTCTGCTACTGGGGAGTATCCTGGCGCGGGAGAAAGAACGGCAAACAACAGACCCTCAAGAAAGGACTCTCAAATAGCGCTGTTAAACAAATAAGTTTTCAGATGTTTTTTGAATGCGGCTACATTGGGTGTGGAGCGCAGTTGAAGAGGAAGAGCATTCCAGGCGCGAGCCACGACCACCGCAATCGACTGACCACCAAGTCTGGCACGTTTAAAACGGGGAAGGGATAGTTGAAACAGAGTGGAAGATCTCAGAGTACGTGTGGGGACGTAACTAACAAATCTTTTTCTCAGGTACTGGGGGCCTTGTTCGTGGATGGCACGAAACGCCAAAACCAATGACTTAAACCGGATGCGCTGTGCAACCGGGAGCCAGTGGAGTGTGCGCATGTCCGCGCGAACGCTCTTCCATCTAGGAATGTTGAATAGAAGGCGGACTGCCGCGTTCTGGATGACTTGCAGGCGTTTTACCAGGTAAGAGGGGATTCCACTGAACAATGCATTGGCATAGTCCAACCTGGACAGTATAAGCGCTCGCGCAACAGACTCCTTTGCCTCTCTAGGAAGCAGGGGAAAAAATTTGCGAAGCATTTTTAAGGTCGCAAAACATGTGCCAGTGAGTTTTTTAATATGATGTTCGAATCTTAAATCCTCTCCGAACCAGATGCCCAAATTCTTGGCAGGTCTCCCCATCTCTTTCGGGCCTGGGATGTCAGAAGGCCATAGAGTGCTCATGAACGAGGGGGGAAAGGAGCCATAAAAGAGAACCTCGGATTTGTCCTCGTTGCACTTCAACTGGGCCCTCGTCAACCAGCGAAATACAGCGGACAAACATAGATGAACTATAGAGGTATCAAGGTTGTCATCTGGCCAGGTAAACAGCAATTGGGTATCGTCTGCGTACCCTATGATCTTAGCCCCGAACTGCTCAGCTAGATAAACCAAAGGTGTAATATAGGCATTGAACAGTAAGGGGCTAAGGGTGGAACCTTGCGGGACACCTGTAAGCAGAGGCTCAGGCTTAGAGGCATAGGGAGGCAGCCAGACCTGCTGAGTCCTATCAGACAAGAAGGAGGACAGCCAGTCTAACACAACCCCTCCAATGCCTATGTCCGCCAGCCGGCCAAGAAGAAGCTCATGGGGGACGGTATCGAACGCGGCAGAGAGGTCCAAAAGAATTAGGACCGCTCTGCCGCCTCCGTCTAAACAGTCCCGGATGGCCTCGCTCATCTCCAAGAGGGCTGTCTCGGTGCTGTAAGCAGCCCTGAAGCCCGATTGGGCCGGATGGAGGGCATTGGAAGTTTCAACAAATCTCTCTAGTTGTCGAAATGCCACCTTCTCACAGATCTTTGTGCCGGTAAAAGGGAAATTGGTCGATAATTCCCGGGGACCGTCCAGTCTAGACCTGGTTTCTTTAGGAGAGGCAGAAGCTTAGCCTGTTTCCAAGCAGTAGGAACCACGCCCGTCCTCAGGGAGAGGTTCACAATCTGCGTGATCTCAGTACAGACTAATTCCGCCACCTCCGAGAGCACCCGGGCAGGACACGGGTCGGCGGGGGAACCAGATTTCAGGGACTGGATTAACGGGAGAGTAGTGTCCTCCAAGATTTGCTCGAAGATCGTGAACTGCTGTTCCGGACTAGGGCAAAGGGAAGGGCACGAGCCCTCTATTGTGTGGTCGGTGGGGAGGGCTGCTGCAAGGTCTTGCTGAATCCTCTTTATTTTATTAGTAAAAAAGGAAGACAGTTCCTCACACCATTGCATCGAGGATGGATGAGAAACGGCCTCAGCGACGGGTGCCACAAAGCTTTTCACAATGGCAAAGATCTCTTTGCTACTGTTGTCTGCCTTGGCGATACGCCCAGCATAATATTTTCCCTTCGCACCCTTGATGGCTGTGTAGTATTCTTTTTGTGCCAGCCGTAGCGTGGATTTAGCCTCAGGGCTATAATCCCGTCTCCACGCTCGTTCAAGCTTTTTACACCCCAGTTTTAATTCCCTCAGTTCTGGGGAAAACCAAGGTTGGGAGGGGGTGCGTCTAGATCTCGTAAGCGTGGTCTGCCTAATGGAGGCGGTTGCCGCCTGCTGTAGCCACTCATTGAATTCACAAACCGCATCGCCCAGAGGCAGTTTCAATTTAGGGCGAGTATTAACCAGAGCCTGTCTGAATGCAGGTAGATTGATCTTTTGGGAGTGACAAATAAAAGGTGGGGAACAGGGCTCCACAATCTCCCAATTAAATCTGACCAAATCATGGTCTGACCAGGTCGTTTTCTCAACAGCCACAGCCTGAATAGGGAAGTTAGAACATATCAAGTAAAGCAGATGGCCCCCCATATGCGTCGGGGCAGTCACCCATTGCTTGAGTTGGGCAAGCTCCAAAATTTCACCAAGCCTGTGGGCATCGGGCGAATCAGGGACATCCATATGAATATTCAGGTCCCCGACCAGTAGGAACCTAGGAAAACCTAGGGCCCGTGGGACCAGATATTCTTCTAGGGAGTCCAAAAAGCGAGTAGCCGAACCCGGAGGTCTGTAAATAAGAGAACCTCCTAAAGTAAAGTGGGGAGAAGTTGTGATTGAAAAGTGGAGAACCTCACCCCCTATATCCGCAACCGGCGGCTCAGAAGCAAAGCTCCACTCTTCCTTAAACACAACCGCTAGTCCGCCCCCTCTACCCAGGGGTCGGTCCACTCTAGCGATCTTAAACCCCCTAGGGACCGCAAGCTCTACGCTAGGTGCGGAGGTGCTGGTCAGCCATGTCTCCGTAAGGAACAGCACCTCCAGTTTGTCATCCACCAATAGATCGAAGATCTCGGCGGCATGCCTAACTGCAGATCTGGCATTAATCAGTCCCGCCCGAATATTCGTGGCAGGAGCGTTAATGGCTAAACGTGGGGGGGGGGGGGAGGGTTGGGGGACAAAACCACAAGAGGGGCATATAGGCATAAGACAATTCATATCCGCACGTATGCAGTGCCCACTGTTGGCTGAGGGGGCAAGCCTCCACAGATCATGATGGGAATACCTGAGAGTTTCGGATTTGCCCAAACCCAAGGGTCGCCGAGTAGAAGGGCTGGCCCTGGGCCCGTCCGAGGCACGGACGGGCACAGACGGGCCCTCCTTTGGCGCTCCTTCGGCGCGCAGACGGCGCGCCCGCTGCGCGTGACCGCTGCGCGCGACCGCTGCGCGCTCTATGGTGTAACATTATTTATCGCCCAAGCCCCTCCCCGAGCTGGACCGCTAACTTCCGACCAGCCGGGTACCGGGCCTCACCAAAGATGGCGCCGCCCGACCTGACCCGCCACAACAAACGGCACAGATGAGCCGCGGTGGACCGGGGTCCAGGGGAACCGGGAAACAGTACACAAGGTATTTAATCACACTACAATATTAAAATAAACATACAACACAATTCGTATTCAATTGAGTGTAGGGTAAAAATATTTGTTTTTAAAAAATGCGCTAGTGAATCAGTGCTGCGGAGAGTGAGTAGGCAGAAGAGGAACCCTCGCAGTCTGCCCGTCTTTCCCCAGCGAGGTCTCTGAGTGCTGCCACCACCTAGATCAGTCGCGAGGAGTCAGAGCGATCAGGGTCTATTTATCGCCCAAGCCCCTCCCCGAGCTGGACCGCTAACTTCCGACCAGCCGGGTACCGGACCTCACCAAAGATGGCGCCGCCCGACCTGACCCTCCACAACAAACGGCACAGATGAGCCGCGGTGGACCGGGGTCCAGGGGAACCGGGAAACAGTACACAAGGTATTTAATCACACTACAATATTAAAATAAACATACAACACAATTCGTATTCAATTGAGTGTAGGGTAAAAATATTTGTTTTTAAAAAATGCGCTAGTGAATCAGTGCTGCGGAGAGTGAGTAGGCAGAAGAGGAACCCTCGCAGTCTGCCCGTCTTTCCCCAGCGAGGTCTCTGAGTGCTGCCACCACCTAGATCAGTCGCGAGGAGTCAGAGCGATCAGGGTCTATTTATCGCCCAAGCCCCTCCCCGAGCTGGACCGCTAACTTCCGACCAGCCGGGTACCGGGCCTCACCAAAGATGGCGCCGCCCGACCTGACCCTCCACAACAAACGGCACAGATGAGCCGCGGTGGACCGGGGTCCAGGGGAACCGGGAAACAGTACACAAGGTATTTAATCACACTACAATATTAAAATAAACATACAACACAATTCGTATTCAATTGAGTGTAGGGTAAAAATATTTGTTTTTAAAAAATGCGCTAGTGAATCAGTGCTGCGGAGAGTGAGTAGGCAGAAGAGGAACCCTCGCAGTCTGCCCGTCTTTCCCCAGCGAGGTCTCTGAGTGCTGCCACCACCTAGATCAGTCGCGAGGAGTCAGAGCGATCAGGGTCTATTTATCGCCCAAACCCCTCCCCGAGCTGGACCGCTAACTTCCGACCAGCCGGGTACCGGGCCTCACCAAAGATGGCGCCGCCCGACCTGACCCGCCACAACAAACGGCACAGATGAGCCGCGGTGGACCGGGGTCCAGGGGAACCGGGAAACAGTACACAAGGTATTTAATCACACTACAATATTAAAATAAACATACAACACAATTCGTATTCAATTGAGTGTAGGGTAAAAATATTTGTTTTTAAAAAATGCGCTAGTGAATCAGTGCTGCGGAGAGTGAGTAGGCAGAAGAGGAACCCTCGCAGTCTGCCCGTCTTTCCCCAGCGAGGTCTCTGAGTGCTGCCACCACCTAGATCAGTCGCGATGTAGTACGGCAATTGATAAATGCCTCAATTTTGTATTCTATTCCTGTGTTATACTGGAACATTAATTTCTTGTTTCTTTCAAATTGACACATAATGCATGTTGTATAGATATTGAAACCTTTCGGCTGTTCTGGCAGCCAATTAAAGTGAGTTTTTTCTTTTTTTCAAGCTAACAATATCTTTGATCGTTTGCCCTCTTCTCTATGTGACCAATGTTTTTTTGCTCAGAACTGCATCCAAACCAGAGACCCCTGCCAGAAGCCCCCAGTGTTTGTTCAAAATGCACCATATCTGATGGCTAAATGAGCTGTATGTGGTAATGAGCGCTAGGTGAGACCTGTCTAATCCCTTTACTTTTTCTTTTTGTTTATCAAAAGTGAATTTCTGTTGATGAACGTCACTCTTTTCTGTGTATCTCCCAAATACTCTGTACCATAGCCCCTTTCTATCATCCTAGGTTCCATTATCTCGAGACTTCTTTCCCATTGCTCCTCCTCACTACAGACTCTTCCTGCCCTAAGCCTTTCTCCATATGGAATAGCCTTATTCGTGCAAGAGGGATGGGAACTGCTTGCCAATAAATTACTATTACATGTAGTTCCCTTTCTCAAAAAGGGTACTATGTAATTTATCATTATAAATGTAGAATGTAAAATCAAGGAAATTGATCCTAGTAGGGTGAAAGTTGATGGTAAATCTAACATTCCACTCATTATCATTACGATAAGAGAAGTACTCACCAAGTTGAGTCTGGGACACTGTCCAAATCATGATGATGTCATCAATATATCGGTCCTAGGAATGGGCATACTCTGTCCACTCTGCAGCCCTGGAAGCCCAGGCATGCCCCCTCTCAAACCATCCCTTAAACAGATTGGTGTAAGAGTGGCAAACCTGGATCCCATAGCTGTCCCTTGTAACTGCAGGAACCATTGATCTTTGTACAGAAAAAAGTTATTATTTAGAATAGGGTCAGCCATCTCTAACAACATCTGTGAGTGATCATGCAAGTAAGCACGTGTATTCGACAAAAGAATTCAAGGGCTTTCATTCATAACCCATTTTTATACAAGTGTAAAGACTTTCCACATTGAAGATTACAAACATCATCCTCTCTTTCTTCCATTGGACATCAGGCAATGAACATTGGCAAATTTGCTGAGAATATCTGTGGTGTCCTGAACATATGATGGTAAGTTGCAAACAAACGGTTTGAGAAATTTATTCACAAACTCTGAAATAATTGGTCGTCCTGGTGGAAAGATCGCATGTTTATGAATTTTAGGGAGCATATATATATATACATGGATTTCCTGGTGAATCTACCTTAAGATATTTGAACTCAAGGTCTGAAAGTAAACAAACTTCATGCCAATGCGCCAATTTGATATTAATCATGCACACCACTGAGGCACTGGGATTTTGGTCAAGTTTCTTATAGCTTTCTATATTGTTGAGTTGTCTCATGACCTCCAAATGGTATTGATAGCGGTTCATGATGACCACATTACCCTCTTTATCCGCTTCCCGGATAAATATTTCTTCATTAGACATCAAGTTCTTTAAGGCTACCAATTCCTCTTTAATGTGATTGCTAGTCTTGTTGTCACAGCAAGTATTAAAAATCCCCTTGTCTTCTAGGTTGTACAAATATTTCATTACTCTTTTTGTAAAAAGATCAATTCCTTCAAAGTGGGCACATTGAGAAATGAATTTAGATGCAGGTCTAAATTTACTGTCACAGCTTCGATCAGGTTGAATTTCTAAATCAGTAAGTACATCTTCTATACTAAAACCAAATATATCAGTACTAGTTAGAACACAATGAATATCTTTCACATCTGAAATACTCAGATCAGACAAAATAATGCTTTTATTTGCATCATACATTTTCTGACGATTCAACGCAAAGAAGCTTTTGAGTTTCAATAATCGTACAAATTTAAAGAAATCAATCTGGGTATCGGCAAAGTCACATCTATTTGAAGGGCAAAAACCGAATCCCATGGCAAGTCCTTTCTTTTCAGTGTCATTAGGAATGTAGTCAGACAAATTTACAATCAAATTCAGAGTCAGAGACAACATTCACATCAGTGTGCTTGACAATTACTGCTCCCTCTTCGTTTGTAGTCTTTTTCTGACAGCTGAACTTGGTTCTACTATTCTTTCTTGTTTTCCCTGCAGGCCACCTCTCCTTGTTTGACATGGATAGGGATTTCTTTGAGGCTCATACGAAATCTCTTGAGCTCAAATAAAAAAATAAACGAGCCAAGTGGATTGAATGTCGGTTTAGAAGTTCCCACTGTGGCCTCATCTATCGATGAGTCATCAGAGCTACTACTTCCACTAGTAAGTCTTCCTACATATTTCTGCTTTGCTTGTTTCTGTAAATTACTGGCTTGATCAAATCTCTTTGCAAATGTATACACCCGATCCCCATTGTAATCACAATAGCTGTGCGCAATCTTGCACATTTTCCTATCTTTAACTACAGTTTAATGTTTCTGTATTTCCTCTATGAGGAAGACATCATTTTTATAATGGCCTCTTTAAGACTGTGATCAATAATCTCTTTCTCCAATTTCTGTATGTCTTCTCTTAATTTAGAATACTTTCTATCCACTTGTTTAACAAGAATGTTCTCCCATTCCTGTAGCAGGTCTACATCTAAATCATCAAAATTTGGGAATGTCAAAATAAGTATTCTCCTTGGTACTTTTTCATTTCCTATATATTTACGAAGTGTAACCCCATCCCACCATTTCGAGAGCTCTTGTTTTTTTAGCTTCTCTAATCTGATGCATTTATTTTTCAAACTTTAACTAGCACTACTCTTTTGTGTTTGCACAGGATTACCACTTGTAGGGTTACTGCTAAATAAAGCCTTGTAGAGTTATTGCTAAATAAAGCCTTGTAGGGTTACGGCTAAATTAAGCCTTTGCCATCTCCTCCCGGTCATTGTCATTGTCAAACAAAGTCATCTTTACCTAATGTTGTGTTAAAAAACAGGGAAACAGGTGCTGTTAAGATCACAGATTTACAGCAAACATATACTTGAACAGTTGTGACAGAATTGAGATGCACTCAATGTTGTTCCCTTATGAAGAAATGAACACTCCTATGGCCAATCCTTCAAAAAGCCCCAAAACAAAGAATTGCAAACCCAAAAAGCAAGAGAGTAGACAGATAAACTATTTCTTGTAAAGCCAAGGTGAAATTTTTTCACTAAAGAGGGCAACAAAAGGAGACCACAACAACACAGTAACAGTAATGGACGTCAGGAAATCTGTATTATTTTATAGGGAAACCATCTTTTATTCCTTCTTTACTTTCATATAAAGACAGGAACACAAGCACAGCTAAAGACACAGCCAAAGTCACAGCCAACGCGTATCGCCCTTATACAAAAGGACTTCCTCAGGACTGTCATGAAAACATGAATATGAACTTGAGACAAACTAAATATACCATACACTTTTTGGACAGACAATAATGCTAGTCAAGTACACAATTAAAAGAAGAACACAAAACATAAACCATGTACATTCTAGTTGAACATCAATGCTTAATTAATTTCTTGAATTGTATAGTTATCCTAATGTTTGTCTCTTTGGGGAACAAATTACACCTCCTTTTTGTGTTTGCAAACTTGCTGTGACCATTCGCTTTTAGGCTAAACTCAATGTGATGACCAGGGTCCTGGACTTAGGTGTTATCCTACCCAAGCCGCAGACTATCTACAATTGGAAGTGTTGGGTCCTACGGTTGCTGGGTGGATCAGGGAACAAACTCGATGCATAGAATATGAAAGTATTGTCCTCCTCTGGGAAGCTAAAAGGGGCCATGGTTTCATGGAAGTGATCAGAGCATGGGATGGTCTTGAAGAAGAGATTCGAATGGGAGATGATACCTCATACCTGGGTGGTGACTCAGCCCTGGGTGGTGTGGAAAAGTAAATTTTACCATGTTCTGTGTCCCTACGTGTCATCCATCATATGTTATGTGTGCATGATTAAATATGCATATGTATCCCCATGTTTGATTAAAGACGCAATTACAGTTGTGTCCATCTCTAGTATGTCAATTTCCAGTTCTCGTGAATACTACGAATATCAGGCCTATGTAAAGTTACGTTGCCACGTTTCTCAGTGTGCGCGTTATTCCATTGTAAAGTCCCCATTTCTAGGCCTCAAAAGGGCCCGGACACCAGATTCAGCTCCTGTCTCCTGAAGCCCTCGCTGAGGAGCGATACAGCCCCCACCTGTATCCTTGACCCTTCACTTACTTCCTGCCTCACAGTGCCCGGTTCAGCCTGGCTCTGTCTCTGAGTCTGCCAAGAGTATGTTATGATTCTAGTTATCAGTCCAGTCCTCCTTCTCTGCATTCCTAAGCTACTGAATCGCATCAATAGTTTCCGTCATTGTCTAGCCTTTACGTCTCCATGTTAGAGAAATACTGTATTTATGGTCATTTAATATTCTCCATCACGCACTACATGTAGAATAATGCATGCTCCAGTCTTAGAGTCTGTTAGCCTTTACCCCGATAACTTTTGGTTTATATCAACATGTTCTCTAAACATCAGATACTAGATACTGCTTAGGTACATGTCGCCCTGACTCTCCAGACTTCAGTCTCTGCTCCTAGCACAGAGTTCGTAGCCCCCAGCTTCTCCTAGTAATACGTCATTGCCAGTTTGCGCGCACCATCAGGTTAGAGGTCCCGGCTCCTTAGGTAGCCCCCTCCATGTTTCCGCCCTATTCATGACATATTCTGTTACGTTTGCATCACATGTCTATGTATACGCCCTGTTACACCTACTTTCACCCTTATCTTTCGCGACTGCTACGCGTCACACCCTTTGCTCCACCCACTGCTCCGCCTATCATATGTACTGTAATGTAACTGTTTTACTATATATGCTGGTATATTGTTATTAAATGCTAGCGCGCTCATCCCAGATCCAGCCCCGGCAGCTGCCGGGCCCTGCCATCCTATTCCTGTGCAGGTTGTCCTGTTCCTGTCCTTTATGCTGTAATAAACCTGCAAAACTCCTACTACCTCGAATCCTGACTCTTATTTATTGAGCTATCTGTTATTGCTATGCCTAGTCAAACCTAGATCCGGTATTATTTATTTATATACCACATAATGGCGCCCGAACAGGGACTTGCCCTTTCCCCACGCGCCGGTGAAGCCACGCCGGCCCCCTGACCCTCTGCAGCCATGACGGAACCATACCGTGCACGTGCAGATATTTCTGCTTCAAGTATCCCTCAGGCCCACGGAGGAGACGGAGGTGGCGGTCCAGCATCCAGACGAGGCGGTGGAGGAACGCGGCAAGTCCCGACCAGAGCCCAAGCCGAGAGTCCAAGGTCCGAGGTATCCGGAGGCCCACCCGTAACAGAAGTCCGAAGTTCATCGTCCGTCGTCGTAGCAGTCCAGTCGAGTCCGAGGCCTTCCGTTCTTGCTGCCCGGTGAGTACCGTTGCTGGGGTAGTATCTAGACAGGGTCAATCTAATTGTCTCTGGTCTGTGGGTTGGTGGTACACAGACCCACAAAACGAAGTGTCCACTTCGGTGGATGCGGGTCCTGACGTGTCTCTTTATGAGACCGGTGAGTTTCGTACTGTTTCAGCAGTGCATCTAGTTTCTGTTCTAGTCAGTTCTGTTCTCGAGAAAATTCATGTATTCTGTTTTCCGTATTCCAGGAAGTATTCTGTTCGAACTGTTATTTTTAATGTTCTTCATGTACTTTAATGTCGTGGTATGAGTGTGAAGTAATTATCGTGTTTATTGTGTATTGTATTGTGTCCAGATTATAGTTCAGTCATGCCGCTATTTTCAAAACTGCGTCAGTTAAAAACCAGAAAAGGTCTGCTAGAAGCAGCAGTTCCTGTCCCGCCTAGGGACAGTCCAGGTCATTTTATGTATCAGAAACATGGCATAAGCGCCATATTGTATCTAGATTTATGGGTAGAGTATACCAAACAGTTAGAGGAAAAGTATAGATGGCCCGTATCAGGTACGTGGGACGCCGAGTGCATCATGAGAGTAGAAGAAGCATTATGGAAAAAGAAAGCCAGACAGTCGCAGAAAGATGCCATCGAGTTATGGCGCAAAGAATCTCATAAAAGAACCGAAAAAGAAATCAGAAAGTCAGAATTAAGTAGAGAATCCTTAGAACGAGCCCAAGAAAGGGAATTAATCGAGATAGGTGAACGAGTTAAAACCGAACAGTCAGACAGACAGAGGCATGCTCTTATTAAGGGTATGTACCCTCTTCTTGCCGAGGGCTTGCCAAAAGCGACCCCGGAGGCATTCAGTAATTTTCCGCCACCATTAGTTCCGACCAAGCTACGTCACAAACCGACCGCAGCTGATATATTCATTTCGTCCTATTTGGACGACACAGTCCCGGAATATGCAAATCCCGCTCCGCCAGTCCCTGTAAATCAGGCACTTCCCGCTCCTCCAGACACCGGAGTACCTGTTACGGTACCCCCGGTCCAGCCCGCCATACAAGTTCAGCCTGCATTTCCATTTCCCACCCTGCCAGGACGAAGAGCATCAGTAGACGACTCTAGTTTAGGGGCCGCAGGAGGAGGTCCTCTAGGAACCCCGCCGCCACACAAGCGTTTAACGTTAGCCGAATTACATGCACAAGCGTCACAGCGTACGCCCAGGTATCAGTCTGTTGCAGAAATAAGAAAAGCCCTTACCGAATGTGGCTATGATCCAGTCCCAGGCGAGGATAATATGGTTTTATATTCATTACGCGTGAGAAAGGTGACCGAGTATCTAGTCACCCTACCAGATATGAAAGAAGATCTAGACAGAATATATCGTTTCATCCGTACAGGGAATGATCCAGAAAGTATTAGTGACGTCATGTGCCAAAGAAAAGTTGAAGTCCAGCTCATGCTATTAAAGTTTCTGATTAATTGTCTAATAAGAGAACAAGATTATCCGACCAAAGATCAAGCCGAAATGAAAGTCCTGACAAGGTGGAGTGATAATATAGCCGAGGGTAAGCATAAGACCATCAGTAGTATCGAGAATATGTACAAGAAAATTCGTAAAGAAATAATAAGGATACACGAACAACGCAAAGAAACACGAGTAAGCGAGAAAGAAAGTAACTATGATACTGAAGAGGTAGAGGACGAGAATCCCGACAGAATAGCGTATGTAGGAAAATCTAGATTTCCAGATCGCCATTTACGTCTAGAACACAAGCCAGTTTTTCACCATCCAGCACCAGAACAAGGTTCTCTGGAACAAGTATTTCAAGCTACCGACCACATTCTGAAATCACGAATCGGTTATAGTGAGTTAAGTACTATGCATGAACAAGAACTAGTCCGATCAGCAGTCCGATGGATTACTGATTCTACCACTTTTCCAGACGAAATAGTGGCACAGATGTTTCTGAAAATGCCCCCAGCCGAGCAACGACTGGCGGGTATGTATATGATCCAGCACCTCATTACATTGTATGAGGGTCAACATTCTGATCCAGGTCCGTTGCATGATGTCCTGAACGAGTTGCTCCAGTATAGATGGAAAGGTTTAGGTACCGATTTGATTAGTGTCATTCTAGAACAGCGCCACAAATATAGTATGTTTTTGAACCCGCATTTTGTTCATGTCTCACCCCCAGAAAGTAAACCCTTTTACATAGACAGACAGAATCCATTACGAGAAGTGCATCCGGTTAAGACAGAGGGTGGTGAAATGCAACAAGTGTTTGTTTACACCCCGATCACAAAGATGGAACTCTTAGAGATGAAAAAGTTAATTCCCTGTCATGATAAAGATCCAGCAGGGTTCCACCGAGAATTAAAGGACATGCTCCGTATGGGAGAATACACGTATCCTGATATTATTAAAATGTTAAAGGTCCTGTTGCCCGCAGGGGTATATGAGAAACTCAAGGAAAAAGAATGGGAGGTGGGAGAGAAAAAGATCGATTGGGCAGTTCTAGAAGCTGAAGACAAGGCACGAGTACCAGGTACCGGTCTTGGAGATAAATGTAAAGAATTACCTGAACTGTTAATACAAGTTTTGCCCAGACTATTAGCAACTAAAAAGGAAGACTGGGATGCAATCTCAGCATGTAAACAGAAACAAGACGAAGACACTAGTGATTTTTACTCTAGATTAGAAAAATGTTTTATTATAAACAGTGGCCTCAAGACGAGTAGCGAGTCATACCCTCACCTTTTTGTTACTAAACTAGTCGAGAATTCAAGTCCACAAGTTAAGAATCGAGTTTTGAAAGTCGAAAGTACCTGGCAAGCTAATACCCCGTCCCAGATGTTACAGATGCTTCAATATCACCAGAATAGAATCAGAGAAGAGCAAGAACACGAGAGAAAACGTATGAAAGACACGAAAATGAAAGTACTAGTTGCACAATCTGTTCCTCAAGACAGTCAGAAGAGGGGTCCGAATCAAGCCAGTCACCCTGCAGCTCCCGTTAAAGGAAACTGCAACTACTGCAAACAGCCAGGTCATTTTATAAACGAGTGTGCAGTTCTGAAACACAACATAGCTACCGGTAAGACTAAAGAAAGACCACGTCCGCCTAGACAAGAACAAGTTACACAGACTACTCAGCCACAGAATGCACCACAGACAGTTACTGTACCGCAGCCCATCGCTGCAACACAGCATGTTACACAGCAGATGTATCAGTATGCTCAGTCAGAGTATCCAGAGTATCAACCGTATTCATGAAACAGCCTAGAGAGGGAGGTAGGCTTGCCTCTCATCGAGATACCTGTAGATCAAGAAGGTCCCTATGTTCACAGTCAAGTACTAGGGAAAAACAGAAAGTTTCTGATTGATACAGGGGCAAGTAGGACCACCATCAGTCACGCCGAAGTTCCAGGGGCTCCGCTCTCAGGCTCAAGAAATGTTTCCCTTGGATTTTCAGGAAAACCTATCGTAAATGAAATATCAAAGCCAGTTACCCTAGAAGTAGGTCCACTGTCCCGCACTACTGATCTGTTACTTACGAAGTCATGTCCAGAGAATCTGTTAGGCATTAAAACACTGAAAGAGTTAGGTGCAGTTATATGCTGTTCCCCCGAGGGAATACGATTGTTCCTACGTGACTTCAAGGGTCACTATGTATTACGAGATTTTGATCCAAGATTGTCTAATGTTCCGCAGCATCTATGGGCACAAGGTCCAACTGATGTTGGCTTTATGCAAATCACACCCCATCGTGTGACTCTCAAGCCAGGTGTAGTGTTACCACGAATCAGACAGTACAGATTGCCACCTGAGGCTGTAGCAGCCTTATCCAAAATTATTGACGAGCTCATCGCTCAAGGAGTAGTGGTAGAAACTGACTCCAATGTATGTAATTCTCCGATCATTCCAGTCATGAAACGTACTGATCCAAATGCACCTCCAGTATATCGATTAGTGATTGACCTTCGAGAACTTAATAAATGTATTATTCCCCAGTATCCAGTTGTCCCAGATATCTCTTCCCTATTGACAGCCATTGATTCCGAAGCCATATTTTTCACTGTCATAGACCTCAAGAACGCGTTTTTCAGTGTCCCCATTCATCCGGACAGCCAGTTTCTTTTCGGATTTTGTTTAAATGGAAGGAGCTATATGTTTACACGAGCTCCTCAAGGTTTCACAGAAAGTCCAAGTATTTACAGTCAAGCACTCAAGAGACAACTAGACAACATTCACATGCCAACTGACACCGCCCTGCTCCAGTATGTCGATGATCTCCTGATCACAGCCCGTTCTGAACGTGCTTGCGAGCAAGCCTCACTTACAGTCTTGTATTTCCTTGCCGAGATGGGGCACAAGGTGTCCCCTTCGAAGCTTCAATTCTGTGTCCAGCAAGTGATCTATTTAGGCCACTTACTGTCCAAGAGGGGTAGGCAGTTGACACCAGACCGTATCCAGTTAATAGCGAGTCTTCCCCAGCCCAGGACCCAGAAGGAGGTACGTGCTTTTATTGGCCTTACTTCTTATTGCAGACAATGGATTCCTCAGTATGCATTTCTAGCTAAACCACTGATACAGTTAACGACACAGGAGGCAACCGTATCGACTGTCCTCCCTTGGACATCTGAACATACACTCAGTTTCAATGAGTTAAAGAAAGCCCTATGCCAAGCTCCAGTTCTAGCTACACCGAACTACAGTAAGCCTTTTACACTTTTCGTAACTGAACGCGAAGGTACAGCATTATCTGTCCTCACACAAGATCAAGCAGGACAATACAAGCCCTGTGCTTATTTTTCGAGCACATTAGATCCTGTAGCCCAGGCTCTGCCTGCGTGCCTCAAGTCAGTTGCAGCCACAGCACTAGCTATCAGACAAAGTGATTCCATAGTCTTAGGACACTCCCTGACAGTACAAGTTCCACACTCCGTGGAAGTTCTTTTAAACCGAACACAAACTCAGCACTTGACAATTGCACGTTTAACAGGTTATGAATTGACACTGTTCCAGCCACACATAGAAATCAGACGCTGCAACGTTCTAAATCCTGCTACACTGTTACCATCAGTTACTCCAGATCCTGCCACACACGACTGTGTGGAAGTAGTTAACATCATGACAAAGCCAAGACAAGATCTGACAGATATTCCATTACCAGATCCCGACCTGACACTTTATGTGGATGGTTCATGTATGAGAACAAGTACAGGAGAACTAGTCGCCGCGTATGCAGTGACTACCGACACTGAAGTTATTGAAACACACCGTATTGACACCCTGTCTGCTCAAGCAGCAGAGCTAGTTGCTCTGACTCAAGCCTGCATACACGCCAAGAACCTGAAAGTTAATGTTTACACCGATTCACGTTACGCATTTGGAGTTGTACACGACTTCGGAGTGCTCTGGCAGGAGAGAGGTTTCATGACTTCTCATGGAACCAAGATTCAGCATGGTCTCCTTATTCAAGCTCTGTTAGATGCAATACATTTACCGACATCCATTGCTATCATGAAGTGCAAAGCACATACGAAAGTTACTGACACTATTTCTCAAGGTAATGATCTAGCAGATCGCACAGCCAAGCTTACAGCTCAGACACCAGACATTCCAGTTAATAAGACACCGACACACACTCCAGATCCGACTACATGCATGACAGTTAAGGACCCTACTCAAGATGTCATAGACATACAGTTACATGCTACTCCCGATGAAATCAAGAAATGGTCCGAACAAGGAGGGGTCCAGACAGATCAAGGATGGTTAACGAAGGGTAGAACCACATGGTTTCTCCCCGACTCCATGGTTCAAGTCATTATCAATACCGCACATAGTCCAGCACATTTAGGAGAAAAAGCAATGTTAGACAGTATCCAGAACATTTGGTTCAACAAGCATTTACGAACTGCAGCCAAACAGAAAGTCCGTACCTGTATGATATGTTGTCAGTTTAACCCAGGTAAAAGTGTCCCGGTGGAACAAGGTGGATTCCAGCCTCCTGACCACCCTTTTGAAGTCCTCCAGATGGATTACATTCAGATGGAGCGATGTCGAGGTTTCAAGTATGTCCTTGTAGTTGTATGCGCTTTGTCCAGGTGGACAGAAGCATATCCAGTTCCAGATTACACAGCCACGACTACTGCCAAGCAGTTGGTTCGTGAGTTCTTCCCCCGTTATGGACTCCCTAGAGTCGTATATTCTGATAACGGCCAGCCATTCTCATCTGAGTTGATGAAACACATTTCCCTGTTGTTAGGGTACCAGTGGAAGTTCCATTGTGTACGCCATCCTGAAGCAGCCGGTCTCGTAGAGAGACATAATCAGACCCTGAAAATTCGAATTGCCAAAGTATGTCAAGAGAAAGGTGTGGACTGGCTAATAGCTCTGCCAGTTGCCCTGTTCTATATGCGCATGGTCGCACATTCCAGATCAGGTCTGTCCCCGTATGAGGTCGTTTTCGGCCGCCCCCCTAACATGTGGGGTACTCCTAGACCTCGAAGTATTACCGATGTTTCAAGTAATATGCTGACAGATTACCTAGCTTCCTTGATGTCTGCCCTCAACTCTTGTCGTTCACAGGTTGCCGCCGCATTTCCAGACCATACCGAGGTGGCACCGCATGAAATCGTTCCCGGATCCATGGTCTTAGTGCGAAATTTTGATCGTTCAAGTCCGCTGGAGCCTCGCTGAAAGGAGCCCCGACAGGTCCTCCTGGCCACCCGCACAGCCGTGAAGTTGGAGGGACGCAAAGGCTGGGTGCATCTTTCGCATATCAAAAGATTTTATGGATTGAAGCCAGTCTCAAAGAACATTTCCCAGGATTTAAAGGACTGCCAAAGTACTATTCTTAAGGACTGTCCCGCAAAAGACAATGATATTGCACCCTCCCTGTTAGAGACAACTCCGCAACAGGAGTATAAGAAAAAGTTAAGGTCTAGTAAAATAAGTCAGCCAGTTTGATTGTCTAAGTCCTCCCCTAGGTGAAACGGTTAGACCGGTTTCTGACATGTATAAAATAGACCCCCATAGTGAGAGAGTTAGTCAAAACTCAATCCGATGTATCGTTTTTCTAAGTTTCATATTATTTCTCAGCATTATGATTTCCTGCACCAGTTATGCATTTTACTTGTATTTTCCAGTTTCTCATGTAAATAAGTCTTCTAATGTTACAGTAGAGCACACGTTTAGTGATCTGCCTCCTCATGAACTCTCTTACCGCCTCGCTATGCGTAACAATTCTTTTATGCGCATGTTACATTATTCACACCAGACCAGCAATGCCACTAATTGTTGGGTGTGTGGTCGACTCCCCCCTTTCCAGACACCGAAGGGAGTTCTGCCACTCTTTCCTTATCCATTTTCACATAATGGTTCGTGTGGAGCATGGTCCACGTTAACGTCATCCTCAACAGATATGTCTTTCCTTAACAGTACATGTTTCCCAGACAAGCAAGGTCTTCCCCACAGAACAGGGTTAGATCTAGAGACTGAAGTTTACAACTTAGGTAATTATTCTTCGAATTTCATGGTCCTGAATGTTCAGTCTGATACTACTCCAGACTTACCTGCTATTTCAGTATTACCAGTCAAAGGCGAATTATGTGTCCGAAATAATGGTTCCGTACATGTAGGACATAGCGATTGTACTACTATTGTCAAGTATAGTGACAGTGGGAAATCTATTTTCAAAGCTTCACGTCATTCTTATTTTATTTGTGGTCAGACTGCATATGTTCGTCTGCCCCTCGATTGGGAGGGAACCTGTTACATTGCCTTCCTACTGCCACCTGTTTTCCTAGCCCCATCTGATTATCATAGAAATACACATCTAGTACACATTAGACATAAAAGGGAGATCGAGTCCCCGATTGTCGATTATACTGAAACTGCTCTAGAACAGTATACAGATTTCAATAGAGGTTTCTTCTTCTTTATAGGACCTATCCAGAACAGTAAGCTAATCCGTAGGTTAACTAGAACCCTTGAAGCTGTAGTAAATGAGACTGCCTCTGCTCTAGGTAACTTAACCGAAGAGCAATCTGCTATGAGATTTGTCGTTTTGCAAAATCGTCTCGTCCTTGACGTCATATTGGCCGCTAGGGGCGGGGCATGTAGAGTCATCGGATCTAGTTGCTGCATTTTCATTCCAAATAACGCGCCGTCTGTTTATTCAGCTATAACCAGACTCCATAAAATTGCCCATCTGCTACACCAAGACCCAGGCACCTGGACATGGTCCGGTTGGTTCTGGAATATAATTTCCGCTTGGGGATGGAAAGTATTGTCCTTTCTAGGTATTGCAGTAGCGATCATATTCAGTTGCTGCCTCTGTTTACAATGTGGCCCTGCGATTTGCGGCATTTGTGCTACCTCTTGTATTCCTAGTCCCAAGCCCCGTTCTAAATCCCGTTCCAAGAAGATTCGAGACGAGCAAATGATACTGTATGAAATGATAGATGGTATCATGAATATTGATGTTTCCTGATGGAAACGTAGTGACAAGGAGGGAATGTGGAAAAGTAAATTTTACCATGTTCTGTGTCCCTACGTGTCATCCATCATATGTTATGTGTGCATGATTAAATATGCATATGTATCCCCATGTTTGATTAAAGACGCAATTACAGTTGTGTCCATCTCTAGTATGTCAATTTCCAGTTCTCGTGAATACTACGAATATCAGGCCTATGTAAAGTTACGTTGCCACGTTTCTCAGTGTGCACGTTATTCCATTGTAAAGTCCCCGTTTCTAGGCCTCAAAAGGGCCCGGACACCAGATTCAGCTCCTGTCTCCTGAAGCCCTCGCTGAGGAGCGATACAGCCCCCACCTGTATCCTTGACCCTTCACTTACTTCCTGCCTCACAGTGCCCGGTTCAGCCTGGCTCTGTCTCTGAGTCTGCCAAGAGTATGTTATGATTCTAGTTATCAGTCCAGTCCTCCTTCTCTGCATTCCTAAGCTACTGAATCGCATCAATAGTTTCCGTCATTGTCTAGCCTTTACGTCTCCATGTTAGAGAAATACTGTATTTATGGTCATTTAATATTCTCCATCACGCACTACATGTAGAATAATGCATGCTCCAGTCTTAGAGTCTGTTAGCCTTTACCCCGATAACTTTTGGTTTATATCAACATGTTCTCTAAACATCAGATACTAGATACTGCTTAGGTACATGTCGCCCTGACTCTCCAGACTTCAGTCTCTGCTCCTAGCACAGAGTTCGTAGCCCCCAGCTTCTCCTAGTAATACGTCATTGCCAGTTTGCGCGCACCATCAGGTTAGAGGTCCCGGCTCCTTAGGTAGCCCCCTCCATGTTTCCGCCCTATTCATGACATATTCTGTTACGTTTGCATCACATGTCTATGTATACGCCCTGTTACACCTACTTTCACCCTTATCTTTCGCGACTGCTACGCGTCACACCCTTTGCTCCACCCACTGCTCCGCCTATCATATGTACTGTAATGTAACTGTTTTACTATATATGCTGGTATATTGTTATTAAATGCTAGCGCGCTCATCCCAGATCCAGCCCCGGCAGCTGCCGGGCCCTGCCATCCTATTCCTGTGCAGGTTGTCCTGTTCCTGTCCTTTATGCTGTAATAAACCTGCAAAACTCCTACTACCTCGAATCCTGACTCTTATTTATTGAGCTATCTGTTATTGCTATGCCTAGTCAAACCTAGATCCGGTATTATTTATTTATATACCACAGTGGTGATGAGGGCATAGGTGCACTACAGTCGCCAGCAGAGTAACACTCTCGAAGGTATCACACGCTACTGATTGGGGTCTCCTTACTTGCTGCAGATGAGCATCTCCCCTTCCTGTAGAGTCAGCATGCTCCCAACAGGTGTCCACAGTGCAGTGGGTTGACATAAGCATCATATTTGTCCTCTGCCCTGCACGCTCGCTTACATTTACACTTTCACTTAATTATTCACCACTCCAGCCAGCCTGTGTTGGGAAGGAAGAGGGGGAGGTTAGGGGGAAGGAGGGTTGTAATAGTAGTATGACTAGATCGTGGGCTCTCCTTTGGGGGAGCAGTTGTTGTGGGAGAGGTGTATATCTTGTGTGCACAAGTATGAAATGAAATGAAAAATTGCACTTATATAGCGCGTGTGAGAAGTTGGCCTGATATGCAGTGCTCACTATTCTAGTGATCACTATGTATCATTCCAAACGACCCTTATTGATGATTGGTTGTAAGTCAACCTGATAGACCAGCTATCCTAGTAGCATGGACAAGAGCAGTCTTTAGGCTAAACTCTAGAGGGTGTGTTAAGCCAGCTGTTTTACCATCACAGTTACCCCTTGAACACCAAGTGAAAGGACACCACACAAGTTGTTATGAAAATAAAGTATATTTATTTATAACAAGACTACCCTGATCTCTTTATGAGTCAGGGAGCTAAGCACAATACAAAACTCTTAAGAAAACACTTTAAGTTGCACAATTTACACAAATGCCCGAGGGGCACGAAAAACCATATACTACAAAAGTGGAATGCGAATTACTAGCAGGTAAGTAACTATTCTCAGAGGCTTTGGGATCGCTAGGACTAGACTACTGAACCTTTAGATTACGAGCAGGAGGCCTAGGGAGATTGGGTGCAGAGTGTGCACTCTCACGCGGGATGCAGAACAAAGTCTATGGAGGCTAGTAAATGCAAAGTTACAGTTATCGGTCGAATCCGACTAGATAGGCTGGAAACGAAAAAGGATCTGGACACTTAGATAGTTAAGCTATGCTGGAGCACCGAAATGCTCAGGTTACCTAGCCCAGGGGCTGCGGCTGCATAGGTCTGAAAAGACGTCGGGAATCCTCGTTGCAGTCTATAAAGCCTGAAAGAAGAAGTTGCTGGCAGGCGACCAGTGATGAAGTTCGATGTGATCCAAGCCTGGATCGATGAAGATGGATACCTGTAAGCAGAGGGGACCAAGTCATGAATCACTAGCCAGTGATTAGGTGGGCACCAGGATGGCACCGGGCGAAGTCACCTCGACCAGGTGAGTGGGTGACGCTAGGCTCTGCAGTCTCTCGGACCAGGAGGCGTTGTCGGCGACCAGGATGGAGGGGCGAGCTGTCCCACGAAGGTATCTGCTGTCGACGTCGCTGGACCCAGGATTGGGGCAACAACTCTTGGCAAATGCAAGCCCACGCGGTGGACTCAAAATGGCGTCTGGAGTGGACCAGGAGGGTCCGGGGTGCTCCTCTGTTGGAAGGGAGCAAGGGCCAGTCTGGAGCAACCAGACTAGCGGTGTTGTCGTCGTGGTTCGTCGTCAGGAGGGCCACTAGCCAACGGGCAAGTGACCTGGACAACGCGGTGAGCAGCAAAGAGCAGAAGGGCCCCACGCAGATCTCGTGGATGCTGGAGGGCTGGACTTCGGTGCTGGAGCTGCTCAGGGTCGGGGCTTCTCAAACCCCAAAGCACTCTCTCAAGGATCCCTCGGCGGTCGTGCTGGGCAAGCGTCGTGCAGTCTTGTAGATGGCCGGTCCCTCGAGGTCTCGTCACACCCATGAATCTCAGCTGGGCTGATGATGCAGGTAGAGGTCAGAGGTGCCAGGGAAGCCGGTTCTCGTCGAGCTGGGCAGTCTTGATCCGGAGGAGAGACTTACAGCAAACCGCGATGCTTGGATGGTGCCTGCGGGTGCAGGGTGGCTACTCCTTAGCCACAAGGGAGAGTCTTCAGAAGTAGTTCAAGAGTCCTTTCGTGGAAAGTAGTCAAGATTCAGAATTATCTAATTTGGGAAGGGGGCCTGCTCCTACCTTTATTCTCAAAAAGGGGGCTGGCACGCGACTAGGTCCTACCCAGGGGTGGGACCAGGAAGGGGGGTGGTTACACCCCTCTCCCCTGCCGGACTTTCCCCAGCTCAGGGGCTGGTGTGCCCCTGGAACTGGTTCAAACCGGCCTATGCATAGTGAGCACCGGGGTGCCACTTGCAGTCACCTTCCTCTATAGCCCTGCCTACCTGGGATACACATAACCCTGTCTGGGATGGTGCTAGCACCGCCCCTGACAGGAAACCCTTTGTCCAAGCCTCCCGCGCTGGGAGGACTCCCAGCAGCAGGAGGGCAGACTTGTGTCTCGGTGGCAGCATGCATCTTGTGGAGCTGAGGCTATGTTCAACTTTAACCAGGGTTACAGGCTACCAACATGTCTTCTCCCTCTAGAGGGGTGGAATGCTACCCCCGTCGCCAGAACTGGCGAGGGGGTAGTATTCCAAAGCATATGACACCTTACACGACATGTTTAGATAATGTCAGACCAAAGTTACCATAACCGCGAGGATTAGAAGGCACTTAAGAGTATATGGTCTGACGCTATCATGGAAACAGCTAAGGGATAGATCCCGAAAGCCGCAGACAGGCTCAGCTCATGCCAGAGCACCATCTCACACGATTCCAAGCACTCTGCCTTCAGGATTGTTAAGGCCTGCCATAGGAGTGACTGATAGGAGATCTGTGTGCCCATTCTAGGTTTTAGATATAGGTATACTATATCTAAAGCAAAGGGTGATTACACCACCTTGCCCCAGCTGTCAAGCAGCCAGTTGTGTCAGTTTTGGATGGCCAGCCAGGGGTGGCATAATACATGCTTCAGCCCCTGGTAGGCCCTGGGTACACCTATGCCCTGGATACCTAAGGTATACTGTACAGGGACTAATAAGGTGACTCAGTATCCAATCAGATATGTACCTAGGGTACATGGAATCCATTTTAACAGAGAGAGCAGTGGGCCTTGGGTCCTGAATAGCAGGACCCCAGGTCAACTAAGTCAGAAAACCAGCAAAACACCGGGCAAAAAGTTGGGGGCAACCATAGTCAGGGATCTACCTTCCTACAGCGCGTAACTACCCGGAGGCCTCGCAGCGCTTTAACTGATTACTGGTGGCGGGCTAAGGGTAGATTACCACGCTACTGCGTACAAGTGGGTCTTTAAAGCCTTTCGGAAAGAAATAAGGTCCTATGGAATTTATTGTTGGTTGTTTCCAACCTCACCATTACCACTGTTGCTCCATAGTATTCCTTATGAAAATGCCAATAAAATGTGTTTACGGATAAAGGTTTCTAGAGGTTTCTGCATGTGATTTCCTGACTCCCCTCGCTCCAAGTGGCTGCAGGACCAAGACAGTGGAAATAAGCCCTTTATGTGAAGGCAGAGCACAGCCTATTCAGTTGAAAGAGGGGCTGTGCCCAGCTCTGCCCCCCATCTTGCCAGCAGAAGGCCCATTCAGGTGCCCCTAATCTCTCTATTGTGTAACTGACTTGGAGGAAATCACAAAGTCTAATTGCCAACTACACCCAGTAATGTGACCTAGGACAAGCTACTTGCACATAATGGCAAAGGTCAGGAAAATGCCAACTCTCTTAAAGTGACATTTTCAAAATTTAATTTAAAATGTAACTATATCATTAAATAGGATTTTTAAATACAACTTCATAGATACCAAATATGAAATGCTTATGTGCCCCCAATCACAAGTTTGCAATTATTAAATGCAAAAATGCAACCCAGTGCTATACTATGGGACAGGTAGGCCACACAGTAGGGAAAAAGGTATTTAAAAGATTTTCACTACCAGAACATGTAACACCTAAAGGTGCATGTCCAACTTTTTAACTACAATGCACCCTGTCCCATGGGCTACCTAGGACCTACCTTAGGGGTGATTTGTATACAATAAATAGGGACTTTAAGGCTTGGGAAGTCAGTTAAATTACCAAGTCGGACTGGCAATTTAAAACTGCATTCATGCAATAGCAGTTAGGGGACATGTTTTAAGGAGCTACTGAAGTAGGGGGCACAATAAGTGCTGCCGGCCCACTAGTAGCAGTTATTTTACATGCCCCTGGTATATAGCGCACCACTCTACAAGGGACATATTTGTCAATTAAATATGCAAATCAGGTGTCAGCCAATTTTAGCATGTTTAGGGTGTAAGCTCAAGCACTTTAGCACTGTCTAGCAGAGGTAAAGTGCACAAAGTCCTAAGGCCAGCAAAAACAATTTCCAGCAAAAAGGAGGGAAAGAGGCAAAACGCTTGGGGGAAGACCACCCTAAGGCTGACAGGTCTAACAAGTACACACCAACCATTACATTTTTTACTATTCAACAATATATTTTTTACATACCCTTCCACAAAAAGTATATAAAAATTGCTTAGTTTTTAAGCAGTAATGCATATTCAAAAGACCTGCGAAACAGGCATTAATCTAATTAAACATACTTAGAAAATGCACAAATTCTATTTTGTTTAAAAATGCACATCCCTTCCAAGTCAAAAATTAAAATATAAAGTGGAAATAACTTACTAGCCTACTCTCTCCCATAATCAATATTTTTTGTAGAAAAGATTTTATACTGAATAATGGAAAGTAAGAGGGATTACTTTTACATTTCAGATATGTAAAAAAATCTAAAATAATTATTTTACAACAAAGCCCCAAAATTGTCAAGAAAAAAAAGAAACAACCTTGATAGAAAGTTAAGCTGGTCTGTAAACTAAGCATGCAAAAATATTGTCATCCCCACCCCAAACATCATAACAGTGTAAAAACCTAATTTCCTACATACTATCACCTTAAGCTTAGATACATTGCAACATTAAAAACATCATATACTTTACTTTTCTTAACACTAATGTTACCACTCATACAAAAAGTAACTGACTTCTAACACAGAAACCTACCCAATGTCGAAATACCTTCCTAAACCTAAATATAAAGCAGTACACACCTGAACTCCAATTCACATTACAATTAACCTTAAAATAAGCCTTAGCTTATCCAAAGACACAAAATCTCACTTTCAACCTCCAGGCCAATCTATGCTAACTAAAGAAAAAAGAAAGACTAGAAAGTAGTGTATGCTGAAACTAAATGCTGTGTTCATGAAAATGAAAATAATATTTTTGACTTTATATTTTTGATAAACATATAAAAACATGTCTTGTTAGGCTGTAAAAACTATAATATTCTCTTGATATTAAAAATAGTTAGGGCCCAATTAGGATGGGGGGCGGACTTTGCCCGCCCACCACCGTAACGAAAAATGGGACCGACCGCCAGAGGTGCGGCGGTCCCGTGGGGCGAATTAGGATGTGACCGCCACCCTGGTGGTCGCATCCTGCATCTTTTACATTGCAGCGGGCAGTGCTGTAAGCAGCACCCGTCGTAATGTAAAAGATGCATTTTGTGCATTGACATGCACAATGTGACAGGCACATGCGGTGCCTGCCACCCTGAGCATGCTAATGTAGGGGGGTACCATAGGTACCCCCCAAGTGCACCCCCCACCCCACCAACACCGCAGGGGCCCACAAATCTAAAGACCGCAGGACTTTCCATGGCGGAGTCTCCACCATGGAAAGGAATGCACACTGCAGGCCTCATAATACGTATGGCGGTGCCTGCAAGGCACCACTACCATATTGTGTGTATTTTCCGGCCGGCCGGCAATGCGACCAGCGGGAAAGCGGCGGACGGTCTTTGGCATGCGGGCGGGGAAAGATGTCAAGCGGATTGCACCGCCAGTCGGGCGGTGGCAATCAGCTGACATCATAATGGGCCCCTAAATTGTTTGGATTGTGAGATGTAAAAATATGTGTTGATATTAAAAAGAATCAACTATGCCCACTCCAAGATAATCAGCACCAAGGAAAGTGTTAGACTCCAGGAAGTCATAATTATAATTCCCAATCCAAACTAAGCAACATTTTGGGTAAGTGTTGGACTTGTCTGATGTACTATTTTCACTCAAAACTAAACAGTACTTTGAATGAATGAATGAATGAATGCGTTTGAATACATTTATTTGGTAATACACACGAATCACCTCCACAGGGGTATCTAGGCGCTCAGACAGTATAACGGGTTGAGACCGAGTTAAAACGGAACCGTTTTTAGTGCTTTCCTAAATTTATTATAGTTAGGAAAGGTTATGCCATGAAATGGCAGTATGTTCCAAAGGGTAGGAGTCAGATAGGGAAAAGATCTTCCTCCTGATCTAGATCATAAAATGCGGGGGACTGAAAGTAGTTCCTTCTCACTGGAACGCAAATTCATTGCAGAGTAATAGCATTTAATCCTCTGAGAAAGATACTTGGGAGCCTTGCCCAGCCGGGCTTTGTCAGTTAGGCAGCAAATTTAGATTATTATCCTTTTCTTTACTGGCAGCCAGTGAAGGGATTGTAGGAGGGGAGCAGAAGCTGATCTAGGTGGTTTATTACAAATCAACCATGCTGCTGTGTTTTGCATGACCTGTAGACAAGACAATAGAGACTCATTGGCAAAGGCAGTAGCTCGTTGCCGTAATCCATCTGATTTACGACAAGAGTCTTTATCAAGGCCTTCCTAGCAAATAGGGGAAGAAATGTTAAAGCTTTCTTCAATAGATACAGCATGTAGTAACAAGTGCCTGTTGAAGATTGGACTTAGTCTTTCATGTTAAGTTCCTGATCAAACTTGATTCTTTGTTTTTCTACTACATTTGCTATGGTTAGGGGGCTTGCCTAGCTCTTATGGCTACCAATCTGGAGTCCAATGTGTTTGTGCTTTCGCAAACAGAGTAATACTTTTTGGGGGAAAGTGTTGGACACTGGGGGTCAGATTTAATATTCCCATTACAAACTAAGCAACTTTGAGGAAAGTGTTGGAATCTGGGACATCAGATTTAAAGTTCAGACTTCAAACTAAACAATATTTGAAAAGATGCTTGACTCTGGGGAGGTTGTAATTAGTATTTCTACTTAAAAATAAGTAACATTTGAGACGCGCGAGCGCGTCGACAAGATGGCCGCCACTACCGGAGCTCCGTAATCTCGTCAGCCTAATGAGCTGATTTACGACGATTTTGCCACAAGGTTTGCTTATTTAGCGCAGCGCTTACATCCTGTACCGGCCCCCTACCTTCTCTGTCAATTTGGGGCGCTTTCATCGTGTGGGGACTCCTCTGCCTGCTTCCTGGTTCTTTTCCCCTGCCTCTGCTCCGATTCAGCCGAGTGCCTCAGCACAGGGGGCGGTGCACTTCTGAAGACAGGGCCTGGCTTGGGCCTAGCCACTCCCACGGCTCACATTAACTCCTGCACTGCCTTTTGTTCAAGTACTTCTGGAGCTTTTAATACCCTTTTCCCTCATATTTATTAAATTTTTGAGGTGGATTTGGTAATTTACATTTTTCTGACGCAAAAGTTGTTTTTCCTCCTCAAGATGGATAACAAAAATTCTAATGTCAATAAAAGGAGGCAGCAGGTGTCTCCTCCCCCAAAAAAGTCTACAGTTGTTGAAACTTCTGAACCTTCACTTACTCTGATACTGGAGGAAATTAAAGCGCTGCGCATGAATACTGATACTATTGCAAACGAAGTGAAAAATGTTCGCAAAGATATGTCCATGAAAGTCTCCGATAATGCTATTAAAATTCAGGACAATAAAACCAAACTCGACGCTTTTACGCCTTTGATGGGTCAGATAGTACCAATGCATAACCAATTATTGGAATTGGAGAACCGTAATAGACAATATAATCTCCGCATTTTTAATCTGCCTGAGGAAGTTGAGGGCTCCGACTGTCGCTTATACTTGGAATCTTTGCTGCCTGGTCTTCTAAATCTCAAATTCCCGGAAAAATTTGAAGTGGACAAAGCGCATAGAATTCCCTCACACAGGAATCCCCGCCATACTAAACCCAGGCAGATGATTTTCAAGGTCTTGCGTCACCATCACTTAGTCCTTATAAGGAAAGCAGCTAGAGACATTCCTTCGCTTCTGGTAAATGGCTCCAAAATATTTATCCATCAAGAATTTGCTAAAGAAACGGTCGCTATTCGCAAGGAATTTTCCTCTCTGCGTCCACAATTGAAAAGCCTTGGTTTTAAGTATGGACTATTTGATCCGTCTACAATGCGAGTTTGGAAGGACACCTTTTCCAAATCTTTTCATCGTCCCGAAGACCTACGACTCTTTCTGGACCAACAAGCTTCGTCATCGTCATCAATGGGTACTCAAGCTCCTATTACCTGAACGCATTTAATTTGAGCTTTCCTGGCGATTCCTTTTTCTTCATGGGCTCCAACGGTTTTTGGCCATGCTTGTGGTACGGGTGTGCGTCTCTGTGTCCTTATTTATGTACCTTGTTTGTAGCTTTTTCTTCCTTTCTTGTTTCTTCCTTTTGTGTCTCTCCCTACCTTCTCTGGCTTTCTACATAGAGTTACTTTTCTTCCATGGCTGTTTTCTCTCTTCTCTTCTCTTGACTCCTCTTTTCATCCTCATTTTACTTCTTCATGGCTACTATTCATGATGTTAAAATTGTTTCTCTTAATGTTAAAGGATTGCGACATCCAGTTAAAAGAACTAAAATTTTAGACTACTTGGGTGCTTCTAAAGCTGATATATGTTTTATTCAAGAAACACATGTTGATGATAGCATTTTACAATATATGAAAAAAAAGTGGGTAGACACTATAGTTTCATCACCTGCCCTTGGAAAAAAAAATGGGGTTGCGATTTTCTTTGCAAAGAGATTACACTGTCAGATTATCAATAAATTCACAGATACAGAAGGTAGATTTATTGTTGTTAAAGTTAAAATTCATGATTCCACCTTCTTTTTACTTAATATCTATGGTCCCACAGCTGATGATCCTTTGTTTTGGTCTAACTTAACTACAGAAGTTTTAAAGTTGGGACAAGTTCCTTTGATTGTTGGAGGGGATTTTAATGTAATCATTGATCCGCTACTTGATAGACTTTCTACTACCAAGTTTAGACCCCCTAAAGTTTTTCATGCTTTTAAATCTTTCCTTAGTACGACTAAACTGGCTGATGTATGGAGACTACATTTTCCCACTGACAAATGGTTTTCCTTTTTCTCCAATCCCCATAATTCTCATTCAAGGATTGATTATTTTTTGCTTTCACCTTCCCTACTTCAGTCAGCTACTAATCCTGTTATAGGCACTATCGACATTTCAGACCATGCTTTAATTTCTTTTGTCTTAAATATCTCTTCTACTTTTACTAAACAAAATAGATGGCGTATGAACTCGAGCATTGTCCTTACTGATAAGCATAAACCTAAACTATTGCAGGCTATACAAGACTATTTTTTATTCAACCCTGAAGATTCCACGTCAATTGTCACCAGATGGGATGCATTTAAGGCCTACATTAGAGGTACCACTATTTCCATTATGGCTCATGAAAACAAACAATTTCACGCTAATATTAAGCATTTAGAAAAGCAAATTGCTAAATTTGAACGTTTATTTATCTCTTCTAATGACCCCCAGTACAAATTTACACTTCAAAAACTCCGCTATGAATTTAATGCCATCCTTAGTCAGAGAGCAGGAGTCCAACTATCCAAGTCAAATGCTAAATTTCGTTTTAATACCAATAGATCTGGAAAACTCCTTGCTAATTACTTACGTATTAAAAGAGATAAGACTCAGATTACCTCAATACGAGGATCTCAAGGCAAAGTGGCTATTTCTCATAATGATATTGTGCAAGAATTTTTACGTTTTTATTCAACCCTTTATAGTAAGCCTGACACCTGCTCTGATTCTTTAATTGATTCTTTTTTAAATAAATGCAATTTACCCCATATTTCCTTATCAGATAGAATAGGTTTAGATTCTCCAATTACATCTGAAGAAATTCTGCTTGCCATTAAGTCACTTCCCAAAAATAAATCCCCAGGTCCGGATGGTATCCCAGCAGAATTTTACAAAGTATTCCAGTCTCATCTTCTCCCTTATTTGTATACCCTTTTCTCTCACTTTAGCTCCTCTGGTACTATCTCAGGCTCCTTTACGGATGCCTTAATTATTGTTCTGCCCAAACCTGATAAAGATCCTACCTTAGTTTCTAACTATCGTCCTATTTCCCTAATAAACCAGGACTGTAAGCTTTATGCGAAAATCCTTGCTACTAGATTAGCTCCTGTCCTCCATTCCATTATTCACCCAGATCAATCTGGTTTCATGAAAAATAGATATTCCGCTAATAACACTAGAACTCTACTACATATTATTGAACAAAGTTCTCACCTTACTTCCCCTGCAGGAGTGATGGCCTTAGATGCAGAAAAAGCATTTGACAAGATTCACTGGCAATTTTTATTTAAAACTTTATTGTCTTTTGATTTTGGTGCCCCTTTTATTCGTATGATTTCTGCTTTATATTTTGCCCCTACTGCTCGTTTGTTTATTAATGGTCAAACTTCTAGTCAATTTCCTCTCTTTAGAGGTACTAGGCAAGGTTGTCCCCTTTCCCCACTGTTATTTCTCTTAGGTATTGAACCTTTTCTTAATTGTATTCGCCTTTGTGATGACATTCAGGGTATTGTGATCAGTGATGTAACTGTTAAAACTTTAGCCTATGCAGATGATGTTTTATTATTTATTAATAACCCTCTTTCTTCTGTTCCTTCCCTATTAGACATTATTGCTCAATACTCTCTGGTTTCAGGTTACAAATTAAATGTAAGCAAGACTGAATTTTTTCCTTTAAATATGTTCTGTACCTCAGAGATGCTCCAGAATACAGATATTCTCTGGCAATCAACCAAAATTAAATATTTGGGTATTCTATTTGCTTCATCGCTGCCAACCACATTAAAACTTAACTCTGATTTCATAATTGACCATATTAAAAATAAAACGTCCAAGTGGTCTGCTCTTCATCTCACTTGGTGGGGAAGAATGGAATCTATAAAAATGAATATAGCGCCTAAAGTTTTTTATTCTTTAGCTATGATTCCCACCCAATTTCCTCTCAGTTTTTATAAAACTGTTGACAAACTCTTGTCCAAATTCCTTTGGTCTAACAAAGTTCCTCGTATTGCTTACAAAAAGTTAAAAATTCCTAAGTCCCGTGCTGGTTTTTCCTTGCCAGATTTTCACCTGTACCATAAAGCTTTTATCTTAAAGCAGAGTGCCCTTTGGTTTAATACTTCACACATGGTGAAACCTCCAATTTGGTTGGATATTGAAGCTTCCATTGTACGGCCCTTTTCTTTACCTTCATTGATGTCGATGTCATCCACAGCGAAGGCTGTTCATCTTTCCTCTATCATTAAGTCCTCCAGATTGATAATTAATGACTTAGATTCTAATTTTGAATTACCCCTACTCTCCACAGTCCACTTGTCTTTATGGCACAGTGCGCTACTTAAATTGAACAGAAACATTTCCTTCTGGTCCTCTTGGATTTCAAGAGGAATATTATATCTTGAAGATGTATTTAATGGTACTACTTTTATTCCTTTTGAACAGCTACAGTTAAAGTTTGGTATCCCAGCTACTGACCTTTTAAAATATCAATTTTTGTGTAACTCTATTTTGGATTCCTTCCCCAATGGTATTCCCTCTTCCACTACCAATGACCTATTAATCTACCTCACAGCTGTAACATCTTCCCCTAAAGCTGTCTCTGTTTTTTATAAAAAACTCTCCACCTCGCACGGCTCCAATGTTCAGATTATTTCGTCATTTTGGAACAAGGACCTTTCCATCTCCCTCTCAGATGACTCATGGTCCTCCATATGGCTTGACAGTATCTCTGGATGGCTCCCGGTGTCCCTTTATCAAACCAATGCGTATATTTTATTTAATACTTTATGGACTCCATCTCGTCTATTTCGTGCAAAGCTGTTACTTTCTGATGTTTGTTGGCACTGCAATGCTAGCCCTGGTTCACTTAGCCATATGTTATTTGAGTGTCCAGTTATTAAGAAATTTTGGTTGGAAGTATGGAATGTAATTTTGAAAATTTTACCTTTACAAGATGATATTTCCTTTAATTTATTGATTTGCAAATCCATTGCCCTAACTCATCCCCTTTCTGAGTCAGAGGCAAAATTGTTTAATTTTCTAATCACAGCTGCCTTAAAATCCATTACTTTCTGTTGGAAAGATGCTTCTTCTCTTTCAGTTCATGCTTGGTGGTCATGGATTACCTTTACGAGAAGAGGTGCGCAGCTGTCTCTTAAAGGTGTTTCTCATAATTCACAATCATTTCAGTCATTTTGGTCTCCTATTGATTCATATGTTTTGCAATGATATCGTTCTACATTTTCTTATGTTCTATTTTTGCATTACATTTTTAATGTAACTCTGTAGTTTATGAATTCACGTTCCTATGACATGTTATTTCCTTTCCCCTCTCCCTCCCCTTTCATCCTTACCCTTCCTCTTTAATTGCGATTCTGTTGTATTATTATATGTTAATATTGTGTATTATGATTGATTGCATTTCATATTGGTTATTTGATCGCTTACGCTTGAAACTTCCTTCCTCTTTTTTTGTATTGTACTTATTCTTTTTCCTTCTGCCTTAAAATTTAATAAAATCTTTCTGAACACAAAAAAAAAGAAGCTATCCTTTGCTTATGTAATTTTATAACAGCCGTAATAAATTACTCGCTTTAAAAAAAAAAAAAAAAAAAAGTAACATTTGGGGCAAGTATTGGAATGTTGGACTGTTTGCTGGGGGGTGCAGATTCATTATTCTTTTTCAAAATTAAGCAACATTAACATAAATGTTAAACGTGGGGCAGAGGGGGGTTCAGGTTTATGATTTACACTCCAAACTAAGCAACTTTGAGAAAAGTGTTGGACCTTTGGTTTGGTGGAAGGGTAAATCAGATAGCTTTCTTCCATTTCAAACTGAACTCTAGCGGGGACAGGGTTAGACTGTGGAGTTCAGATAGGCATGATACAAATATTCCTCCTTTGCCATTCTCAGACATTTTCACTATCACTTTAAGGGTGTCTGCAAAATGGTGGATACATTTTCCTAACCACTGCACCCTAGGCAATGTGTTGTAAGACCTTCTGTTGCATATCTTATAGACTGAAGTCATGCAGCAGCATATCGGGCTGCAAGGAATTGTTTTATTGGTTGTCACTTTAAGATACCATTGACTTACCCCCTTGAGTGATAGTGGGGGAATACTTGATAAAACTTTCATTCATCACAATAAAGTTAGAAAATGGAGCATTATTGCAGGTGAAGAGGAGTCATGGAGAAGCAATACTCGACTTTCATTCCTTAGGGTCTTTCGAGCTCACTCCATTGCAATCAGCCATTGTCCCTCCCAAAAATATCCAAATATTCAGTAGCATACAAACATTCGTTTTGAGATGTCAACAGTGAAAACATAATAATATTATAATGCAGCACTCACTCTAATGGCTTCCAGTGGAGGTCATACATAACAATTACATTAATGATTTATTCCAACCAAAAATATTAAATATAACTTGCCAGCCGGCACCTCCACCCAAGTCCTAAAGTGCTGCAGGAGGTCTTCCTCCCAACCCATTACATGCCACATGCACCACCATGCACACTCCTTGTGGACATACCTCTCTGGGGGCGGGGGGAGCTCCACTCAAGCCTACCTCCTGTTGCCAATATGAATAAATATATATATATATTTATGCTGCAGGACCTCCTGCAGCACTTTAGGACGTAGATGGAGGTGCCGGCTGTCAAGTTATGTTTAATATTTTTGGTTGGAATAATTCATTAATGTAATTTTTATGTATGACTTCCACTAGAAGCCATTAGAGTGAGTGTTGCATTATATATTCAGTTATTTACAGATTTTCTGTCACTATAGTGAAAAACAAAAGAGTGAGAAAGAAAGGCCCGTTTTCCCCCACTCTGCAATTGCACCTGTCAGCGCACTGCTGGTGGGGCTATGAGGTTCCTTTACGTTCTGAGAGCACTATGGACTGAAGAGGACTTCATCCCCCAAGCAGCAGTGCGCCAGGAGGTGCTATTTCACAGTGCAGGAGTTGCGTTTTCAGAGTGCAGAATCAGAAGCAACTTCTGATGCGAAAGCAGGGAGTGAAGGTTTAGATGTGAATGCTAAAATGTCATCAGAATACGCAGCCCATTTAACCTGTTGTGAATCATGGATGAAACCATGAATATTAACAATCTTGTGGATCCGAAATAAAAATGGTTCTAATGCTAAGTTTAAAAGGAAGGCGGAAAAGGGAGAACCTTGATGAACCCCTCTGTATAGGATAAAATAAGAATACGTCAGGCCATTAACACAAATGGCTGCCTTAGGGGAAGTGTAGAGGAGAGAAATGAAAGCCATACATTTTGGTCCAAAACTAAACCATGCTAAAGTTTGAAATAAACAACACCAAATAACATGATCAAAAGACTCTACGGCATCCAAGGCAATGGCTGCTTAAGAATCAGGCAAGCTTGCAGACCTAGAAATAATTTTAAAAAAACAAACAAGTACTGTCCAAAAGATATCTGCCATTGACAAAACCGCATTGTTCTTTTCCTAAGAGATCAGGAAGAAGCACTTCTAGCCAAAAAGCTAGTGCTTTAGAGAAAATGTTATAATCCAAGTTAACTAAAGAAATGGGTTGATAAGTGTGGATCTTCTTTACCCGCTTCGGAATTAGACAGATGAAGGCATTAAGGAATGAGCAAGTAGAGGTAGCTGAATTAATAAAAGAATGAATTAACAGGCTAAGGGGCCTATTAGGATGGCGTGCTGATTGCCCCCGCCGTGTCGGCAGTGGCCACCGCTGGCCCGGCGGGGGTGATCTGCCCACCATCCTCACTAGAATGACCCCCGCCATATTATGATGGTTGTGTGGTCCGCGGCGGACAGGAGGACCGTCCGCCGCTTTGCCGCCATCGACTTGTTGACAGGCAGAAAAAGTCCCTGCATATGGTGGCGGTGTCTGCGAGACACTGCCATCCATATTAGGATGCTGGCGGTCAATGGCCTTTCCACGGTGGCAACGCTGTGGAAAGGCATATGGTCCTAACATTGGAGCCCATTGCGGGCCCCCAGGGTGAAGGGGGTGGGGGTGCACATGGGGGGTACCTATTGTACTCCTCTCATTGCCATGCACTATGTGGCAGGCACCATGTGGTGCCTGCCATGTAGTGAATGGCAGTGCCGTGCACATTCCTTTTCCATTGCGGGCGGGTCTGTAGCCAGCAGATCCACCCACAATGGGAAAGGCGCAGGATGCGCCCTCCAGTGTGGCGGGTGCATCCTAATGAGCATGGCGGGACCGCCGCAGCATCGGCGTGTGGTCCCGCGCTCCGTTACGGTGGCGGGTGGACTCTGTAGGCCCGCCATCGTAATAGGCTCCTAAATTTGGAAAGAAGCGATTTGGAAAACTGTGTACAAACCTCAGCTGTAAAACCGCCCGGTCCTGGAGCCTTGTCTTGGGAATAAGCCGGATTTGAAATATAGGATAAATAACTTAAAATGACATGATCCGAAGGTAGACAATTCGGTGTGTATAGAATTGTGTAGAACTGTTGGAATTGAGCAATAATATACCGGTCTCGTTGGTAAGAAATGCTATCACCAATAATTGATTCAAATAATACGTTTTTTTGTTTGTTTTATTTTAAAATAATTAGCTGGCAACTTTCCAGGTGAATTTTGGACTCTATAATAATTAGCACTAGATTTGAGAAGGTGAGAAGCAGCGTTATCAGTGGATACTTTATTAAAATAAAGTTTGGCTTTGATTAGTTGATTTAGAGCTTGTTGAGAATGGGACGTATAGTAAGAACGGTGTAAAAGTTTAATTTAATTAAGAATTAGTTTAGACTGTGATTGAGATAGTTGTCCCCTTTTAGAAACAAGATTAATTAGAAAATCTCTGTGGCTTTAAATGCATCCCATATGGTATAAAAGAGAATATCTTCCATCTGATTAAAGACGAAAAAAACTTGGGCAAAAGCAGTAAAGGAAGAGGTGTAGGAGGAGTCCAATAATACGGAATTTTTAGATCTCTATCTCGTAGGAACAGTAGATTTGGGCATGATGCCTAAATGTACAGATACTGGGGCATGATCAGATATCAAAATGGAACTGATATCTGCTGTATGTAAGGACTGAGTTAGGGGATGTGAAAAAAAAATTGCCAATTCGAGATTGTGTACGATGCACTGGGGGAAAAAATGTGTACTCCCTTAAAGTTGGATTGTATAATCACCAAGCATAAGTAAGGTTGCGTCTTTGAAAAGCTTGTGTGAAAGTTTTTTTGTAATTTGTTTGGGATGTAGTGAGATGAGGGGTGTCTTTCTAGAAAAGGATCAACAGGTAAGTTGCAATCCCCAGCCAGAACTAGATTGTCATCAGGATACTTCAAAAGCTCCTGTGAAGTAAGAGACCAAAATTGACAGTCAGATGCATTAGGCTAATATATGTTGAACAGAGCAGTTGGAAACTTATCACAGTGCCCTTTAAGTAGTAGCCATCTCCCCTCCTCATCTCTTTCCTGAGAAACCAACTGAACTTTTAAAGACTTATGAAACAATATTACAACTTCTTGTTTTATCCCCATAACAAGCAAAAAGAAGTCTTCACCCACCCATCCCCTCCTCAATTTCATAGATTCTATACCCGAAAGATGAGATTCCTGCAAAAAAGCTGTGTGAGCATTAAGTTTTGACAAATGAGTGAGAACACGTTGGGCCTCATTTATGAAAAGTGACGCATCACTGCAAGAAAACAGCGGTACATCACTTTTAATTGCGCCCTTCTTGCGACACCAATGATGCGTCATATTTACAGTATGACGCATCATGTCGCAAGGAGTTACAGATACATTAGTATTTCTGACCTATCTGTAGGCGCAAAAATTCAATCATTGCTGGAGTGTGTCACAAAAGTGATGCAACTCCAGCAATGGGTCATTACACCTGGGTAAGTCCCATGTGAAATGTGTGTGCGTCAGTCTTACGCCTGCCATGAGGCAGGCGTAAGATATTGACGCATTTGCATCCTAGAAGTGGCGCAGTGAAATCCTATACATTTTACTGCATCACTTCTATGACCCTTTCTTGCGTCGGAACGCCCCCCTGCATACATTATACCTGGTGTAGGTATAATGTGGTGCAGGAGTTTACAATGTGACGCATCTACCTAGATGCCTCACTTTGTAAATATGGTGCAACAAGGCTAATTTTTTTACGCCGCTGGTGACACAAGGGCGGCGCAAAAGTGATGTAAGGGCTCATAAATAAGCCCCGTTGTTTTTTATTTAGACAATTCAGACATCCCAGGAAACCATTGTCAATGCCATGGCAGACAAACAAAATGAAGAAAACAATCAGACATTAATAGAGAGAGAATAGATGAAAACCACAAAAGTCGCACAAGAAGGAATATTCCACAAGAAATAAGACAAGGTCAAAAATGTGAACTAAGAAAGAAAAGCGAAGAAAGAATAAAATGAAACGAAGAAAAAAAACAGAGAGAGAAAAAATACAGCAAACATTAATATAGCATAGACAGGGAAAACCAACAATCAGAACGAATTACATACCTAACAAAAACCTGATGAAGGTAGGGGATGGACCACGCGAAGAAGATACAATGTCCAAGGGGGTGTCATGGCGCGGGAAGGGAGGTGCGACAAGTAATGGAAAAAGAAGACAACCATAAGATAGAAAAAACACCTATATGGTAAGCGAGAACAATATATAATGTTAAATCAAAAAGCAAACCATAAATTATCATTAGATAACTATAAAGCCCATCGACAAGAATAGCATAGTATAATCTTAAACGACAAAAGTGATAAATAAACTCAGCAACAAAAGGCAGGCACTTTGTAGAGGCTGAGGGAACAAAATCCATGACATCTGCTTTGAAAAATGTAAGAAAATCCCTCAAATGAGATGGGCGGGGGCCAGACACAGCCGGACATACGCCGTGAGGGCAACGGCCAGCCTTTACTTACCTGTCCTTGCAAGGGGGTTACTACAGCTCCGGAGCAGCGCCGCGTGGGCAGCGGCAGCAGTCTCTCTCCCACGCCAGACCGGGACCGGGTGATAGCGGGAGCGGGAGAACTACACATCCCAGCTGCCCCGGTTCCGGCGCACCATCGGCGACGCGAGCACTGTGCCCGGAGGCGATAGAAAGCAGCAGCCCCTCCTACCGCCCGCGGGATGCGCGCGGGCGGCGCCGGGCTAAGCCCGGGCAAAGGGCGGGCAGTCTGAGGCAGTCGTAGGCAGGAAGAGGCAGGGCAGGGCCAGCCCTCTGACATCCATCTATGGGTAAGCGAAAGAACACCCTTACTACTACGGAGGAGGCGGGGGGGAGGCTAAGGTGCCAAGACATTCCGAGTTGATAATTTCCTATCTTTCCTCGGCCGTCGGGGTCTTGACTTAGGAAATAGCAAGTGCCGAACATGAACTGGGTTTGTCTTCCTCCCCACCATCTACGGCGGTTCAAGCTACTACCTGCAACCGGAGGCCCCATATTCCCTTAGAGCCCGAGGTGGTTGCTGTAAATAATAAATCTACGGGGGTACCATCTGTCTGCCCCCCATCTGTTACAACCTCAACCCTGCCCCCAACACAGAGTGAACATATCCATAGGAAATCCGATAAGAGGAAGAACGCGGAGGGCAGTGTAAGCTTGCACACCGGGACTGCTGTGGACTTGGGTGAGCAGCTGGAGGTGCTATTCTCTGAGAGAATCGAGCCCTTGATAGCGGACATTGCCAAAGATATAATGGACACTTTGAACACTTGTCTCTCTGGTCTCCTGAAGAAATGTACTTTAATCAACAAAATTGTAAAAGACCTTTCAGCCTTACCGGTCTTACTCAAAGGGGACACCGGTGTAGTAGTTAGCAATACTGTGAAGGACATGACCAAATGTACCCTCGTTCCCCAACCGCTCCTACTCAGGGAGAACTCGCTTAGTGGGGCACGAATTACTAACAATGCCGACACTGTGTTAACTACAGGGGGCTCTTTGAAGGGGAATATGATGGGAAAGTCTACTCCAAACATCCCGGCTCCTTCTAGGCGGGCCACGGAAAGCAAGTTGGAATTACATTTGCCCCCCGAAGCTGCCCCTTTAGCAGCCATTTTTTTAGGCGTACCCCCTTTGGTAGAGGGAACACTTGAAACCGCACCTGAGTTACTAAAAAAGGCCAGGTCATGGTGTGTGGAAGCTAGTAGTGGTGGGACTCATATATCAGACAGAGTCATATTTGCCAATAGGGTGGGCTGGATTGGGAAATGTCCCAAAACAGTGCAGGGGGACTGTGTTGTAGTTCATTTTGACTGTCCTGACCAGGCAAATAGACTCTTCTGGGATGGTTCGGGTATAGAGGGGACAGCCTACATGAGACCAGTCCCCCTGGGATATTTCTATCCTCCCCACAACACCCACTCTTGCACTAACTACCCGGGTCCAATCAGCAGAAGCAGATACTCAAGAGTAGAAAGGACAGTTAGACATACACTGTATATCACAAGGGGGAACCCTGGTACACAGCCTGCCTTAAACACGCAGCAGGCGAATACATGTAATGAGGGTGGAGGGTTAGCTTTGAGCAACCGTTTTTCACCCCTCTCGGACATCGAAGAAATCGATTGACTACCACCCCAACCCCAGCCTGTTACCCAGGAGACCCAAAGCCAATCTAAACTGGCATGCTGTAAATTGTTAACATGGAATGTAGCTGGGATTAGAACAAAGAGGACTGATCCGACATGGACCGATTTTGTAAGTAGCCACGATATCATAGCGTGCCAAGAAACCTGGGATATTTCACCCAGCGTCTGGTTAGATGCCTTCATTTCCTATGCTACTCCGGCTATCCCTAGCCCTGCCGGAAGAGCAAAGGGCGGCCTTCTCATTTTTCTTTCACTTAACCTCAGGGGTACTTTTAGGAGGGTTCCCAGCAGCTCTTTGAATATTTTAATCGTTGAATGGTCTGTCCCACCTAGTGATAAAATCCTCTTAATTAACTTTTATAAGGTGATTTTAATATACATCCCTGCAATGCGTCGTGCTTTCTAGGCGATCAGGAGGGCCCAGCAGGAATAGGGATGCCCCATTTCGAGGACACTAAGTCAGGGGAGGTGCTTGAGGAGTTGCTCGCCACCCTGAATCTTTATGAACCTTTCATTAGCGAGGGAGGCCCCAGAACCATCACATTCAAAGGCTCTAGCCCTGGCTCTATTGTAGATTATATTTTTTTTACCCCGGGTATCTTAGATAGAGTGTTAACCTACAAAGCCATAGACTCAACCCACAGTGATCACAACCCGGTCCGTCTAACTATGCACTGGGGAGTCCACATGGAGGTTACGCACCGCCCTGCGGTTATGTGTCACTCCATATCCCCCACGGACCAAGGGAGAAGGGTCAAATGGGCTAAAGTTATCCCGGGAGATTTCATGGAGAAATTACTGCCTACAATTGAGGTGGATTTGATTATCTGCCAGGACCAACAGGCTACTGCCCATGAGGTAATGAGGGCCTTCAAATCCATATGTTCCAATGTTTCTGGTGCCTTAACGGTTAAAGATGTACAGAGGGGACTTACACAGCATCGCTGGTTTGATGCCATGTGCTCGAAATCCCATAAGGCGCTAATGACTGCTTTAAAATCCACCCCGAGAGATAGGGAATCAGTGACCAGACTAAGAAAAGAGTACAAGGCCACTATAAATAGGAGAAAAAATGATATTAAAAAGAAGGCCTGGGAAGACTTACTCTCGTGTGAGGTCCTGCACGACAGCTCACAGTTCTGGGGCATAGTTAATCAACCCTTTTTTGCTGAGGGGGATAACACAGTGATGGAATGCGTCATCCCAGATGATAAATGGTTAAGACATTTTGGGGAGGTATATGGAAACCGAGAAACTGATGCCACCGAGATACCGTGGGCGTTGGTTGACTCTGCTCCTGTGTCCTTCTCACCAGCTGAGGTAGAGAGAGCTATTGAGGAGACCTCTAAGAAGAAGGCTCCAGGGCCAGATGGCGTCCCCGCTGATTTTTATAGACACTCCCCAAATCTCTGGGCAGGGGTTTTAACAAATGTCTTTAGAGCTGCAAATGGTAAAGTTTTCCCTAAAACCTGGTCCACTTCCATCATTGTGCCCATCTTTAAAAAAGGCCAGCGGGATGACCCAGGGTGTTACAGGCCAATTTCCCTTCTAGACTCTGCAATTAAGATCTTAGGCAGAGTCCTACTATATAAACTTAGAGCTAACATCGAAAGGAGTGGGGGCCTGTCAAACATGCAATACGGTTTTAGAGAAAAGCGGGGCACACTGGACCAGTGCTCCAATTTGCTTATGATAATATCAAAGTACACAGTGGCCAAGGAGGGGTCCTTGTTTCTGGCTTTCATAGACCTCTCCTCGGCTTTTGATTTAGTGAATAGATCAAAACTGTGGGAGGTTTTGGTACAGTTTGGTGTGGACAAACCACTCGTGCATTTTCTGGCCTCAATACACCAGGAATTGTTTGCCTCAGTGAGGGTCACGAAGGAGGGAAGATGCACAAAGCCCCTTTAAATCCTTGAGAGGAGTGCGCCAGGGCTGCATCTTGGCCCCCCTCCTATTCACCATCTATATAAATGGCCTGGAAAAACATCTAGAGGCAGTGGAGGGGGACGTTCCGCGTGTAGGAGAAGTTAAGATCCCGGCTCTCCTATACGCGGACGATGCCGTACTAATAGCACGCACAGGGGTGGGCCTTCAGTGTTTGCTAGATGCTTTTGGGACCTTTATGGACCGGTTGGACCTAAAGATTAACACCAAAAAGTCCCATACTATGGTGGTGGGCCGACACAGGAACAAGAAGAAGAAAAATTTACTTTTTTCCTGCAAGGGAGAAGTAGTGTCCAGGGTGGAAGCCTTTCCTTACCTGGGAGTCATATTTGACGAGAAGGGCTCGTGGGGTCCACAAATAAAGGCCAAAAGCCTATCATTAGTGAGAGCGTCCTCAGCTTTGCTGTGCTTTGCAAAAAGATTTGGGGCTAGGCCAATGGAGGCTCTTTTAAAGATTTACGATGCTAAATGTATCTCTTTAGTCATATACGGCTCTTCTGTATGGGGGTATGCACCACAAGATCCAATCCAAAAAGCTGAAAATAAATTTTTGAGACTCCTGCTGTCCATCCCCCAGTCTACACCTACGTTTTCAACTCACGGGGAGCAGGGCCTAGACTATGTTACAGACAGAATCAGAATGGCCCCTTTATTATTCTGGCTAAAGACATGGCTAAATGTTGAGTTAACACTCAATCACTCCATTCTAACAGACGTTATGTCTTTAGACCATGCCACGAAAATACCTTGGCTAGAATATGTAAGACTTACTTTTGCACAGCTAGGTCGCCCAGATCTATATAATGATCCCTTGAGTATTAGGCGTGAGGATATCATCTGGACCAAAAAGAGCTTTATGGATGGGGCGAGATTGGCTCGAAAAGAACAGGAACTTATGAAACCTACTGTTAGATTACACTATTTTTTATTAACATCACCTTCAATCGAGCCTTATCTTAGAACTGTAACCAAACCCTTCCATAGATTTTTGTTAATTAAATTCAGATTTAATTTAATTCATTATTCACTAGGCAACTATCAATCATGGTGCAAGCCAGAATGTGGCCCTCCGTGTAGATGTGATGAATTTTCTACGCAGGACTCCATGCATTTTATTATGTTTTGTAGTTTGTACACGGACCCCAGGAAGAAATATCTGACACCGCTACTGAGAGAGGCAGGGTTTATCCAGGTTAGGCCCGCCTTCGTTTATTTACAGTCCTTGGGTAGCAACCGGGTTATTTTCTGTGTAGCTAGCTTCTTAGTGGCGGCCTATAGAATTAAATCCAAAAGAGGCCACTGAGTGATTTTGTACAGTTTTAGTGCGCAATATTTGTATAACGTTTGCTTGGTGTACATGTTTACATCTATCTTCACTTCTGCCCAATGTACGCACCCACAATGATTTTTATGATCGTGTATATGTATGTAAAATGTGATTTTTAAATATATATAAATGTTTTATTCCTTTTATGATTTTAACAAATCGAATAAAGCGTATTTGAATGACTGAGATGGGTCTTCATAGGTTGTTGTTTTATTATTATGAGTGACTTTGAAAAACCAGAGATGGAAAAGTATGAACTGGGCTGATATGAAGCAAAGAGCAGGTCTCATATTCAGAAAGTCTCTTCTCCTGTCTACTGTAGCCTTGGCATAGTTCTGAGAAAAATATAAAGCATGCCCTGACCAGCAACTTCTTTTAAGGCAACGAGCAGGAGATATAACTTGCATTAACTTCGTATACTCCAAAAAGTACAGAATTACACCTCTAGGTCTTTTAGGAGGTGAAGCACTCGCAGTAGGGTGACCCAATCAGTGAGCTCTCTGGATGCTACGTTGCGGACTTTTTGGTAACTGCAAGATCTGAGGTAAAAAAGATTTAAAGAAAGAGATAGAGTCAGCTTCTTCTGTGCCTTCGGGAAGGCTATAAATGCACAGGTTATTCCTTTGATTACGGTTTTCAAGGTCTTCGACCTGTCTCTGTAGAGAAGAATCCTGTAACTGTAGGGGGTTCACTTTAAGAGATGTGTCATTAAAGTGCTAGATTTGTTGCTCTTCTCAAGACAAACGTTCCTCTATGAGTGACCATCTATCATTGAGAGTTTGCAATTTAGTATTAGTGTCCTCCATAAAAGGGCGTAGAGCCATACTTTCTTACAATAAAAGGTAAAGATAACCCCTGGTTCGGATTTTGTAGGCGAAAGTAGGTTTTTTAAGCCTCTTAACTTGTGTTTTACTGACATGGGTTTGAGATGAATCTGCAGATGGGATATGAGAAGAGACCAAATTTGACCCTGTATTTGAAGTGAGGTTCTCCATTGCGACAGAAACCGACGATATCGACAAGCGTCTTCGTGATTTGCCTACTGGAGACTGCAGTGTAGAGTGAAGAGCTTTTGACCTGCTCATGTTTTAGAGTCATACAAAATGAGCATAACAGCACAACCAGTAAAAGGTAACTATTGCTCCACCACATATACTCCTAAAACTGATGCAGCACCTAAAAATTATAATGCAAGCATGTCAGCAAAAACGAGACGCAGAGCATAGACTGAAACTCTCCTCAAAACTTCCACAAAATGCTGCGAGAAACCTTTTGTATGCTGGCACAATGCTCTAGTAGTATCAACCGCTGAAGAAAAGTATTTAAAATTCAGTGGAAAGCAATGAAATTAAAAAATATCTCTTACAGGAGAGAAAAAAATTTCTTTAAGTGAAGAGGCAACTCAGGTGCAAAAAATGCCTTTAAGGATATGGACTGCCTTTAAAGGGGGACCCTGCCAGTTATTTCTCATGAGGAGTAAGCTGACTCCTCTCACTGCTAAAATGATGGATGGCTCCGAGGGAGAGAAGCAGCCTATGTGTATTTCCTCTTATTGTACCAGTGTCATGAAAGTTATAAAAACAAATAACCACTGTGCACATCCCTCATAAATGGGGCATACCGTGAGAAACAAAGCAGGGGGGCCGCCGCTGCACCGCTGACATCTACGCCACTCTCTGAAGTTTCACATAAACACAGCCATCTTCAGCGTGCAGTAAGCGATGCCCCTCTATGTTATTTGCTTCATATGATTACCAAACACTTGAGAAGATCTGAAGACTCTTACTAAAATTCAGTTAGGAAACTGTTCTCAAACACCTGTTTACTGCATGCAAAAATGCTACACTCAATTAAAAAAATGAAGATCAGGCATTCATGAAGCCGAGATAAAGCTGACATGATTCTCTTAAAATTAGCCAGGCCTTATACACATGATGGTTACTTTGCTGATGATTTCAAATAATCACTAACACATATTCATATGCAAGTAGTGTTTTAAGATATGGTGGACCGTCTTGCAAATACAGCTATCTAATAGCTGAACAGTTTGGCAGTAACATCCACAAAGATGACTTTTTTGAAAAGGCTTTTTAAGTGGTGCCATGGATACTGGTTTCAATTTATGTCAAGGAATGATGATTACATTTGTAATTTCAAATCTGATGGCAGTGAAAACATTAATGATAGTCCATACCAAACTACCAAAATGAGAGATTGAGGGGTCCAATCACAAACTGCATTTTATATAATGCTTTGTACAATAGTACTACAAACATACTACAAAATACTATTTACCCATAGAGTAAGTCCATTGCTATCCACAGACTGCACTTCTAAATTTACTACGGACAAAAAGGGTTCTAAAACAGTAAATTACTGCATCTCAGAGCTGAAGTAAGAGCAGTGCCACACATGGAACACTATTGGTACTACAACACCCTCCCATTGAAAATATTGGATCTGGGGACATAAAATAATATTCCAATGGAAATAAAGTTAAATTAAATTAAATGATGTAATTTAAATAAGTTAATAATATAAGGTTGGACGAAGGTACAATGCAGGTAAATACATCGTATGCTTTTACCTCACATTTTTTGCCATGCATGTTTTTACCACGAACATGCTTTTACAACGCACGTCATTACCACGCATTGTTTTTATATATAAAAGCAATGGGCCTCATTTATGAGGTCCATTGTGCCTTTGGAACGTCACTTTTTGTGATGTTCCATGGCGCAGAAGCCTGTGTGATATTTATCAGGCAGCACTAAGACACTTTTTGGCATAATACTGCCTGATAAATATCAGTCCCTTTAGCGCAGTGTTCTGCGTTAAAGGGGCGTGCAATGGGTGTTGCTGGGGGCGTTCCCAGCAACATCCATGGCCTTTTGACACTGCCCCAGATATACGAGAAATCATAAATCTGAGACAGTGCCAAAAGCTTACGCCTCCCCTGGGCAGGCGTAAGGGAGGCCCAATGGGGAGAAATATCTTTACTACTCCTCGTTTTTTCTTTTTCTATGTGTGCTGCATTCTGCAGCACACGTAGAAAGAGGGAAAGCATCTTGTGATTATTTTTAGACAGAGAGGTTTCCATTCCTGTACAAAAATAATCATCCCCGGAAGGCAGGCACCCTTGCACTATTGTGCAAAGGTGCCTGCGTTGGCGCTCGGCAGCCCACTGTGCACCGGCGCTGGGGAAAAGGACAGGAATGCACCATATCTTATAGATACGGCGCATTCCTGCCCTTTTCTTTTGCCGTAGGGAAGAGACCCCCTCCCCAACTTACCTTAAATGCATAGTAAAGGCATGTGTTGTAAAGGCATGTACGTGGTAAAAATATGAGTGCTAAAAAATGTGTGGTAAAAGCACAACGAGGTAAAAGCCTTGTTGTAAAGGTTGTTTGCCAAAATATAAATACGCTCAATTTAATGTTAACAAAAATATCTAAAACTAATACTAATTTATTATTTTCTTTTACAATATATAGCAGCTGTGAATCTAAAATTACATTGTAATAAAATATAATAACATTTCTGTTAATTAATTCTGAATTCCACTTTTAAGAATTAATAATGCATGATAATAAATTATGCTTTTACACTTTTTTGATTTAATTTAAACTTCAGAAACAGTATTAAAATATATTTAATATATTAAATATTTAACTCAAAATTCATTAATCACAGGGCAGCATTTGTTTTGATTTGTTCCACATTCAAAATAAATATATAAATGTAATTTATGAAAACATTTATCATAAAATTATTTTTACTATTTTATTTTAACTTACATAAACATTTTTACATTTCCCTATTCTTTACCATAGGGAGATGCCACAACTACACAACAAGGATTAAAACTCTTGCAACACACCTGTGAATGAAATGGCTGACTCATATCCATCTAAAACACATTTGAACACCAAATAAATCACAGCCAGGCTAACTCATATGAAATGAGCACACATAACACATACCATTAGCTGCATTCACTATGTTGCTGAATGCCTTTGTAGGTTTGGACCTTGTTTTGACCAGGAATTATTGAGAACGAGAGATAGGGTTTGCAGGTAAAGGATCACTAACTTTGGGATGTCTAAGAAAGCTGTAATTGCCCGATTCTGCTTTTCACCTGATGTGATCCTTGATTTGGTTGCTAAGTAGGAGTTGGAATTGGATTTACCTAGACCCTGTTCCCAGGCTATCCTAGGCATTGTCAAAATAGAGGGTAAACTCAATTTCATGACCACTGATAACATTGGCATCTCACAGACAAGTCAGTCTCAATGCTTGCATCAGAGATGCATATACAAAACAGTGCACTAGTTTATCACACTGCTGTAATCACTGGTAAAATGGAAAAAGGTGACAATGGAATGTTATGCCTTTGCCTACTTCCCTTTGTGCATTGACTCCGCCCACAGTGCACTTCAGCATCCTCACCGCACAACTCATCTTTTCCGTATCAGACACCATTGGCACTCTATCAACACGCAGGCTGTCTTTGATGCTGTGTGTTGATTGACCTGTGTCTACGCTGTCTTTCCTGTAGCACACATGACAGATACATTTTCTGACAGCCACCTCTTGTACATTGTTTGGTTGCTGGGGATTTCATGACATGAGGCTTACTGGTAAGTAAACACATCTCACACTGGGCCTACATGTGCATCTGGAATGGCATGCCAAACATAATCACCAAACACTGCAACACAATTAACACGTTACTCCGACATATACTGCATGTAGGTAGGCATGATATGGTACAATACGAATAGAGGCCCCTTTGCTAGAAAATCCCTTTCTTTTAAGGCGATGCTGGGTATGCTCTATCTCCCTATCTCCTTGCACCCTATTGCTGTTCAACCACAGCACCTCAGCAGAGGTATAATAGGGCCCACATACATTCACATGCCATTATTGAATGCATTTCTGGGGTTCTCAAGTTATAATTCAGATGTCTTGACCATACTGGGGGGAAACTGTTGGACTGCTCAGAGGCTGTGCTCATGATTGTTGTAACCTGTTCTGTGTTGCACAACATCGCCATACAACGGAGCTTACATATCAACCTTGAACCTGATCTATGCACACATGCAGGGATCCGGAGTGGGGTACAGAATAGAGGTCAAGATATGCAGATGCAGGATCAGCTGATCAACTAATTCTTCTCTTGAGCTGCCAGTTTAGTCTCTGCATTTATATGGTTGGACAGTCTCTTGTCAATGATGAATGATGGACCACTAACATACTGTCAACAGATAACATCCTCAGAAAACTGTTTCCCACACACAATGTTGTCTTTTTTTTCTCAAACAGTGTAACATTTATCATTATCTCACATACTGCACTCATGTTTTAGGGAAAACAAACTAAAATTTAAACTTAGCACACATATATTAGGTACACAAATTATTCTTGCTTTGATGTTGTTACAGTATGACATTTGGAGTTCTTGTAGTACATGTTAAATGTCTCCCTTCCATATGCAGAGGTTCTCCATCCGCAGTTGAGGTGAAGATCTCCGCCTACTGCAACAAACTGGTATTGACAAACAGGAAGAGGAAGTTGGTCATGTTGTGCTCATTCTGAGCCACTCTCTCTTCGATGCATCATCTTCCTCCATCCTGCTGCTATTTACAAAGTTTTTCCCCCAACATGGCTTTGGGACTTGACAAGAATATCCCTGATTCTCTAAAAGGGCATTAAAAAAATTACGCAGAAAGTCATCAACAAGTACCCCCAGCTTTATAGTAGTCCAGGTACACTGTTGAGCAATGCAATGCAGGCCCAAATCCAATGAGAAATCACAGCTCACAGCAGTGCTGTGTGTGCCCACACCGAGAGGGGGAAGCTGTGTTGTAAGCACTGGGAAGACCTTCATCGCTGGGCCAGGATTAAGGTCCAGGACATTATGGGCATGTCCTCCCAGCCACATATGCAGCACCCCTGCATGACATCACTAAATCACTGACAAAATATCGATTACAAAAATATCCAGGCACAAAAATATCATGACAAAAATATCGAAGTCAAGAATATCGACATCCTATCTACATCATGGTAAGTACAAAAATATAGAGAAAGAAATATTGATGTAAAAAATATTGGTTTTTTTAAATGTTAAAATATAATGTAAAAGAAAGTAAATAATACATATAATTAAAAGGAAACATAGTTAAAAATATTTTTAAATGTTTAAAAATAATAACTAATGCATTTAGGGGGTGATTATGATGGTGGGTGGATCGCCATCGCCCGACCGGCAGTGGCGATCCTCCCACCATCACAACCACATTTACCCCCTGCCATATTACCATGGCGGGGGTTCGCTGCGGATGGGAAGTCCGTCTGCCGCTTTTCCGCCGGTCGCCAGTCGTTCTGATTGCCGGCCGGGCGAAGCTGGGGCATAATATGGTGCTGGTGCCTAGAAGGCACCGCCAACCATATTATGATACCTGGTTCAGAAGGCCTTTTGCCATGGAAAGGCTGGTGTAAATTGCTTTGGGGGCCCGTTGCGGGCCCCCAGAGGGGTGGGGGCTGCACTCCCACTTTCTTGCCATGCAAGAGGTGGCAGGCACCGCGCGGTGTTTGCCACCTTGTGCATGACAATGTGCAACATGCCTCTTTGCCATTGCTGCAGGTTCTGCTTACAGCAGCACCCGCCGCAATGTCCAAGACGCGGAATGGGAACGCCACGGTGGTGGTCACATCCTAATTGGCGGTGCGGGACCTCCAATTATTTAAAATAAATGAAACATATACATAATATATATACTTACTTAATAATATTCATAAATAATTATTTTAATAACTTCTAAATTGTTAAAAACATTTGATAAATTATAAATACATAAATACACATACAAAAATAATCTATATAAAAAATACATATACCAAATTAAAAAACTACTATGTTTTTAAAATGAATAATATACAACATTAACTAAAACAATACAGAAAAATATTGGATAGCGGAGAGAAAAAAATTACTATTCCCACTCCAGAGTGCAACAGTAGGGAAAGTGCTGGATAGCGTAGGGCTAAAAATTACTATTCCATCTCCAGAGACTGTAACAGTAGGGAAAGCGTTGGATAGTGAAAGGGTTAGAATTACTATTCCCACTCCAGTGAGTGCAACAGTAGGGAAAGTGTTGGATAGCGTAAGGGTAAAAATTACTATTCCCACTCCAGTGAGTGCAAAAGCAGGGAAAGTGTTGGATAGCGTATAGGTACAAAATACTATTCCAACTCCAGAGAGTGCAACAGCAGGGAAAGTGTTAAATAGAGTAGGGGGTTATAATTGCTATTCCAACTCCAGAAAGTGCAACAGTAGGGAAAGTGTTGGTTAGCGTAGGGGTAAAAATTACTATTCCAACTCCAGAGCGTTCAACAGTAGGGAAAGTTTTAGATAACGTAGCGGTAAAAATTACTATTCCCTCTCCAGAGAGTGCAACGTACGGAAAGTGTTGGATAGCCTAGGGGTAAAATGTACTATTCCACCTCCAAAGGGTGCAACAGTAGGGAAAGTGATCGATAGCGTAGGGGTAAAAATTACTATTCCATCTCCAGAGAGTGCAACAGTAGGGAAAGTGTTGGATAGCGTATGGGTAAAAATTACTATTCCCACTCCAGAGAGTGCATCAGTAGGGATAGTGTTGCTTAACGTAGGGGTAAACATTACTATTCCCACTCTAGAGAGTGCACCAGTAGGGAAAGTGTTGGATAGCGAAAGGGTTAAAATTACTATTCCCACTCCAGTGAGTGCAACAGTAGGGAAAGTGTTGGATAGAGTAGGGGTAAAAATTACTATTCCAACTCCAGAGAGTGCAACAGTAGGGAAAGTGTTGGATAGCGTACGGGTCCAAAATTACTATTACCACTCCAAAGAGTGCGAAAGTAGGGAAAGTGTTGGATAGCATAGGGGTGAAAATGACTATTTCCACTCTAGAGAGTGAAACAGTATGGAAAGTGTTGATTAGCATAGGGATTAAAAATAACATACTTATCTATAAATATTTTTTAATTAAATACTGATTTATTAATAAATCAACAATTATAAATATCAATAATTAAAAATTAAAAATTACTTTAATAACATTTAATTACTACTCACCCTGTTCGCCAATAAACACACAACCCACTCAGCATAACATTTAACACAAGTAATATAATTATCAATTAATACAAATTAATTACCAATTAATATTTATTTAACAATACATTAATTATGAAAAACAATAAATAATAAGTTAAAAAATCTATTTGCTTTGCGACATTTCTCCTATTATTTTGCTCTGGAACGCCCACTTTGCATCTCATTAGAGATGCAAAGGGAAGCGTAGTGAAAAAGGGTGCTAACATGCGATTTTGCATGTTAGCACCCTGTTGTTGATAGGGCGATATTTTTATCTCTACTTCTTTGGCTTTTGAAGCCAAAAAAGCGGAGATAAAGCCCTTGTTAATATGCCCCATAGACTCCCATATCTCACATATATTCATTGGATTTAAGTTGAATGGGAGCCGCCTGAAGGGTTGGGGACCCCTGCATTTAATTTTGAAACCGAAAGATGTTTCTGAGCTGTGCCGTCAAGAAAATAAAGCACTAACTCTGAGAACCATCAGGTTAAATGATTTAGGGCATTAACAGGCGCTCTGCTTGATCCTGAGCCAGCAAGGCCCTTCATGACATGGCCCTGCCCACTCCAATCCATAACTTGCCCCACAATCTTTTTTTGTGTTTCCGTCACCATGGGATTTATTTCATCAGGCTACATTTGTTTTTGTTTTTCAGTATGTTTTCAGTTGCTAAGCCATAAAATGACTGTTTTTATGTCCTGAACATTCAAATATTCGGACAAGAGGAAAACAGAGCTTAAACAGACACAGAAGATTCATTGAGCATAACAATATAACCCCCTGGCAATGATCGTAATAAAGAGTATATTCGCATCAGACCCTCTCTCTTTGGAGCTTTTCTCACAGTCATTTCATTTGATCTGTAAAATTTGTGTTTGGAACGCCATATATTGGCTCAGTGCCTTCTACGTTTTAACGCAGTGAGAAAATATAAGGTATACAGGGGCTTAACAAGCCCCTTGTCCCACCCGCGCGTCACTTTTTGTGACGCACCGGCAGCACATTTTGCTCTCCCATATTTATAAGGACACGTAAAGCCACTCTGCGTGTCTTTTTGTGCCCTAGTAAATACAGTCCCTTTTCACGCAGGACTTTGCGTGAAGGGGGCATTCCATGGCTGTTGCTGTGGAGGTTCCCATGCAACACCCATGGAACCAGACACATTCCCAGAATTGTAAGAAGTAGTAAACCTGGAAATGCGTCAGATTGCTCTGCCTCCCCAAGGGAGACATAGGGAGGTGCGTTTTACTCTTTCTATTTCTGCTGCATTGTGCAGCACACATAGAAAGAAAAAAACGCCTCTTTTGAATGTTTTTGGAAAGTGTCCCTTCCTGCACAAAACAATCTCCCTGGAACGCAGGCACCCTTGCACCGCCATGGTGCAAGGGTGCCTGTGTCAACGCATGGCAGCCAATTGTGCGCCAGCTCAGGGGGGAGCACAGGAATCCATCATATCGTTGTAGATATGACACATCCCTTTGTTTTGAAAGTGACTCAGTGCGGGGCAACAAAACAGCTTGCAGCACCGCGATGAGTCACTTTCTCATAAATAAGGCCCACATAAAATGTGCCTAATTCAAACAGCAATCTTCCAAGAACCACTAGTTCCCATGTTTTCCACTAAGGAAGATATGCACAAATAGGCAATGACGTAGCAACATGATTCTGCTGCACATTAGTCCATGACCCTATCCCCCCCTCCACCCCACCACCTCCGCCCCTTGGCCCGCAACACTTAACATCAAAATAAACGTGCTTTACGCCGGCTACCGGTGCAAACTTATTATTATGTGAATGCCATTCATAGTATAGAAACAGGAAGTCGCAATTACTATTTCTTTATCACAATTCCATCTTTTATTTGAGCATGCTTATTATGACCATCATGGCATCAGTGCATAACACATGCACACATCCATATATCAATGCACATAGGGTCGGGTTCCCATAAAGATGTCCAGCGACTTCCTCTTTTAAAACAGACTCGACCTCTTCCTCCTGGGCTCAGGCGGCAGCTCTCAGACGCATGCCACTTATTCTCAGACGTGAACTTTGCCCCATACATTAGTGCCATGTCTGTCTTGCGCCAGCCATATCACGCTAGCCCTATTTTGACATATTTGTGACAGGTTGAAGTTAACGATGAAGCCATAACAACCTCGTATTCCTTAAGCACTCTTAAGGGAATCCCTGCGAGGCAAGTGGCTTAATTTCTGGTAACTATATCCGACTGTTTTCTTCCTGGCTTTTAAGAGAGAGCAAGACGGCATACCTCTGTTCAATTAATTAGACGCTAATTATTTTCAGCCAACTTTTAATGAGCTCGATTATTTGAAATCTTTAGTTATAATGGCCAATGTAAAACATGTTACTCTTGCATATTAACACACGTTATTTCTGTGCAATTAAAACATAAGTCTGGAAAAAACATTACACCCTATTTTCTAACTCTTAAAATAAAGCCTTGATTTAAAAGAGCCACAGCCAGCATCTTCTGCGCTTCTCAGAATTGCCACGATTTCTATTCGTTCTGAATTACCCGGTTCTTTGGCCGGTCGCTCTTCCTTTTTACACAGCACAGCGGCTCTTTAGTGGTAGAAAATAATGAATATACACGGCTAAAATAATGACAGCTGGCCCATTATTTCGTTGTAGAAAAGTGTGATGTTAAGCGCACGATTATGCCAGTGCCTAGTCCCGAACATCACCCAATTCTCACTTGTGACATCTGATGTCCTTCATCGTTGTAATGCTTTGAAACAGAAAGATTATGGTTGCTTGCCTTAAAGAAGGGAGCTTTACATTGCCTCCGGAGCCTGCACATGTAAGGGCAAGTCACGCATTTTATATACATTGTAATTATAATTGCATTTATATAGCGCTTACTCCCGCTGACAGGGCGTCGGAGCGCTTTACGCTGGGCAGCACGCTGTTTTGAAACCCACAGTAATATTCAATGCCTCTCAGCACTCGCATGGGTGGAGGGTGGGGCTCGCTGACTGTCATGTTGCTGTCATGTGACTGGGGGAAGAGAACCGACCTGGTCAGCAGTCTAGGGAGAGCATAAGGGTGATGCGACTGGTGCAGCCGCTCCTGGCACTATTCACGGGCGGAGGAGGCGCTGTGTTTAGAAATAACTTATGAGTTTAAAGCAACTGCTGCAGGCAATAATAAAAATGTCAAGATGACACTGATAATTAATGTTCCTTCTGGTGAGAGAGTCGTTTTTTTCTAGTGGCAGTTTTGACTCATCGTAAAGTAGCGCAGTGGGTTAATATGCCTGCAAACCACAGAGCTGTATTATATGTGAGTAGTAAGTCGGGATACCACTCATCAAAAAATCCTGGTCGCAATTTTGACATGTCTGGTCGCAAAAGGCTGGTCGCAATTTTGACAGCTTTTGACATGTCTGGTCTTAAACTTCTGGTCTCAATTTTGACAGTTTAAGACCAGGACTGTTTAAGACCAGGGTTTGATCTGGCCTTAAACAGTCTGGTCTTAAACTTCTGGCCTTAAATTTAACAGCTAGGGCAGCAAAAACATGTGGTAATTGTGTATGTGTTTAAAAGTGCATAGAAAAACTGCCTGGTTGCAGGCTGGAATGTCTGGGCACTTTTAAAACTGGGGGTTTGCAGCCTGCTGCTGTTTGAACAGCTGCTGGGGCAGGCCTGAGTTCCCCAGCCCAGGGCCTGGGAAGAAGAATGTGTCATGTAGGTGTCAAAGCTGTAAAGGGTCCTCACAGTCTTAAACTCCTGGTCTCAATTTTGACAGTTTAAGACCAGGACTGTTTAAGACCAGGGTTTGATCTGGCCTTAAACAGTCCTGGCCTTAAACTTATGGCCTTAAATTTAACAGCTAGGGCAGCAAAAACATGTGGTAATTGTGTATGTGTTTAAAAGTGCATAGAAAAAAAAACTGCATGGTTGTAGGCTGGAAATGTCTGTGCATTTTTAAAACTGGGGGTTTGCAGCCAGCTGATGTTTGAACAGCTGCTGGGGCAGTCCTGAGTTCCCCAGCCCAGGGCCTGGGAAGAAGAATGTGTCATGTAGGTGTCAAAGCTGTAAAGGGTCCTCACAAACCTACCTGTGATAATTCTCTCTAAAACCCACACAGCCACCCCTGAGCTTTGAGATAAGATAAAAGACAGGAGGCCTGTAGATCAAAGCTTCCAATGAGACCCTGAAACAGGGTGTCAGCTGTTAGGATGTAATAAACACATCACAAAGCCTCTGGTCCCAAATTTTGGCAGGTTAGTTCCAACTTGACGTGGCTGGCAGGAAATTTGACATATGAGTCCCAAGGTAGATTCTGTTCCCGGGCTCCCTAATTCCCAGGAGAAGGGGTCACGTAGGGGTGAAGAGTTTTACACCGGCCCCCATTGTCTAACCCCACTCTTCCCAGGATAGGCCTTGAGTTTGAGTAACAGGTGTCAAAGTAAACAATGTTGTACTGTTTATACTGTACAAGGATATAAAAAAAAGGTTCCCATCCAAAGGCCACCATGACATTGTTCTAAACACCCCTCAAGTCATAAAGGGGTGTGGGGGGCTTCTAATTAGCATGCTAGGACAGGTATAAAAAGGCCCCTCATGGAACACTGCCAAACACCCATTCAAAAAACCCCCTTTGAGGAGCGACTGGCGTGGATTGTTCTGCTGTACCTGGAGGACTCCTGCATCTACAACCCAGTCAGAAAACCTTTGTGGATTTCTACACCATCAAGCCCTTCAAAACCTTGGGGAGTGACTGGCCTGGATTGTTTTGGAGCCAACCCAAGGAACTTAAGGCAAGAATGGACCGGAGCAACTTTTCCCAGATTGACACCGCCTGTCAACATGTAGAGAAGGTAAATAATGGATGGCGCAATGGTGTATTAGGGTGTACATGTAGTTTGGAAAAAAGTTGCACTTTTAAAAAATAGTACTATGTAGTGTGGATTGTAAACTGTTAATCTTTAAGGCGATGTGCTGTGTTTAATGTGAATAAAGGTTTTGTTGAAGGATGGAGTTTAAAAAGACCTGAATTGTAATGTAAAGGTATTTAAAATGAATAAAGGTTTTGTTGAGTTTAAAAAGCTATGTGTGTAGGTATTTAGTGTTAATGGGGTGGTGACGTAGGGTAGAGTTTGCAGGCTATGTATTTAAGGGGCATAATGTTGTAGGCCTTAGGAGGGTACATGCAGAGTGGAACAGGGTATTTTACAGCTCATAGAAACATTTAACCACACTGTAACGGTACCATAGGGGCTTTAAATAATATACATGGCATATAATAAAAAAATTAATAATGCCTGGTTGCACTCACCAAACCGCTGTAGAGAGTTGGAGGGGTCCATGGAGGGCTCCGGGGTCCTTGCTGCTCCTTGGGGGGTCCTGAGGGCCTTGTATTTAAAAAATAAATAAACCCTGGGGCCAGTTGTCCAGGGGGGCTCCTGGTGGGGCGCCATAGTCCCTTGGGGTGTCCTGGGGGTCTCTGGGTCCCTAGTGCAGCGTTATTTTTAAAAATATGCCCCCAGAGCCCGCTTGCCTCGGGCGCTGCTCTGGGGGTGGGGGTCGCGGTGTCTCTGGGCCTCCGAGGCCGTTCCTTGTGTAAATAAAATGCCCCCAGAGCCCGCTTGCCTCGGGCGCTGCTCTGGGGGTGGGGGTCGCGGTGTCTCTGGGCCTCCGAGGCCGTTCCTTGTGTAAATAAAATGCCCCCAGAGCCCGCTTGCCTCGGGCGCTGCTCTGGGGGTGGGGGTCGCGGTGTCTCTGGGCCTCCGCGGCCGTTCCTTGTGTAAATAAAAGGCCCCCAGAGCCCGCTTGCCTCGGGCGCTGCTCTGGGGGTGGGGGTCGCGGTGTCTCAGGGCCTCCGCGGCCGTTCCTTGTGTAAATAAAAGGCCCCCAGAGCCCGCTTGCCTCGGGCGCTGCTCTGGGGGTGGGGGTCGCGGTGTCTCAGGGCCTCCGCGGCCGTTCCTTGTGTAAATAAAAGGCCCCCAGAGCCCGCTTGCCTCGGGCGCTGCTCTGGGGGTGGGGGTCGCGGTGTCTCTGGGCCTCCGCGGCCGTTCTTTTTAAAAAATAATCCCCCACGAGCCCGCTTGCCTCGGGCGCTGCCCTGGGGCTCTGGTGCAGGACTCCGGTGTCCTTGGGAGCTGTGAGGGTCCTGGGGGCAATTCCCCACGGCTCCACGTGGATCCAGCAGCAGGCAGCATGGCGGCGTGAGCTTCTCCGGGGCTGCTGTGTAAGGACCGCCCCCAACAGTGATGAGTTGGTGACATCACTGAAGGGGCGGCCCTAACCCTGCAGCCCCGGTGTGGTTTTTTATTGAGAATTAGCTAACGCTGGACTTTACCCGAATGTGTCAAAGCGCTTTACAGATGAACCTGCGGCAAAAACATAAGGACTCACGATTACATGCGCTACATAAAAGATACATACAGAATAAAACCTCGAGGCTGCAGGGCAGGGTCCGCCCCTCCACTGATGTCACCAGTGATGAGTTGGTGATATCACTGGAGGGGGGGCGGACCCTGCACTGCAGCTCCGAGGTGTGTTTTTTTTTTTTTTTTTTTGTTTTTTTTTTTTTGTTTTATTAGCTAGTGCGAACTGTACACGAAGGCTGGCAGAGCGCTTTATATATGACCCATCTGTAAGACATTAGCACTAAGAATTGCATGAGTTACATAAAAAAAAAAGATACAAGTAGAAAAAAATGTAGCGCAGACTTTATCCCAAGTTGTCAGAGCGCTTTACACAAGAACCTGTTTGCAAAACATAGGGACTCAGGATTACAGGTGTTACATAAAAGATACAAACAGAAAAAATACTGCTTGTTAGCGCAGACTTTACCCGAAGGTGTCAGAGCGCTTTACATAAGACACAGTTGCAAAACATAAGGGGAGTGACATGTGTGCCGGTTACAAAAGCAAACGTTAAGTTACATGAGTAATAAATAAAGTGACAAGTGTGCAGGTTACAAGAGAAAACAAAGTACAGTTAGAGCTATAATACTCTAATATAATGCAGAGACTCGAGCACAAGAATAAGCATTATGTAGTCAATTGTGGCAATGGCGCAACTATTTAAAGCACTCAAAATGTGAGAGTAATTAAACAATGTGTTACAAGAGAAAAGTGGCATGTACATGTTACAAAAGAGTAACCGGTATATAGGGTAGTGGTTAAATGTCAGAAGGGCCAGGTGTACCTAAAGTGGTTTACCCCATAAGCAAAGGATATGGCGCAGGTTGTTTTTTAACATATGTTTTAGCGCAGCACATGCAAAGCTTTTTTAAAAATGTGTGTTGGTGCACCCCGCTTATCAGGTTTTAAATGTATACAGGAATTGTTTGAAGTTGTGATACTTTTGTTTAAGAAAGGCGTTTACTAAAACCGCTGCTTTTTTTTTTTTTTTTTTTTTAATGTTTAATACAGGTGCAAGACCCTGCAAATGCAACCGTCACCAATGTGTCCCCTGCGCTGGCCCCAGCTGTAATAAATAGCAACGCTGGGCACTTGTCAGCCCCGCAGCCAGGTATATATATATATATATTTAGAGTTATGTAGTTCTACGTAGTTTTGTACACCCGTCTCTCAGAAGTTCTCTTTTTTCTAATGGGCTCTCATGTATGTATGCTTTTACAGCTTATGACCCTGACCTACAACAAGCTTTTGACGATTTTATGGAGTACATCGAGGCTCAAGACGCTCTGAACACTGTGCAAAACACTTCAGTTCCTACAGGTAAATAAAAAGACAGCTGTTATTTAAACTGTCTAAGACGCTGGGTAGTTGGTGGGGTAGGCCAGAGTCCTGACCCTGAGGATGTATAGAGGTAATCATCAGAAAAGATGTCTAATGTTGGGTATTATTTTTTCTTTACAGATGTCCCTACGTTATGCCAGGACGTCGTCAAGGTCCAAGAGGCGGCGCAAGTTTCAAAAGAAATCCCTTTGAAGAGGAAAGCTTCAACTTCTAAAGTGGGACCATTGTCAAAGAAAGGAGCTGCAAAAAGACCTCTTTCAGGTGTGTTTTTTTTACACAAGGGTGTGAGAAGTACTAGAGGTGTTACAGACTCTCAAGCAGAAGGCTACAGCTGGTTGTAGCAAAGCCTATATCAAAAAAAGGTGGCTGTGTAGGACGTAGCCCGATGGTGCTTGTATGTGTATTTTTTTTTTTAATGCTTTCTCTAATATATATATTTTCTGTTTATATTTTAGAAGCGGCTCAGAAACATGCTGCTGAAGAGAGGTCGGTGGCGCCCTTAACGGACATAACAACATCCGTCCAGAACAACGGAAGCGGCGCGAAAGGCGTGAGTAGGCGTGTACGCCAGGAAAAACTCTCTACATACTACACACCAAGCAACACGCTGAACAACCAACTACAGCAATCTATTCTGCACAGGGGTGGGGTCAACACTGGAGGCCTGCCTACAAACCAGGCCTCCCTTAAGAAGAAACAGCGGGACTCAGAGAACCTCCCCAACCCTTTAAAACGTGTGAAGGCCTGTAAGGTATTCACAGATCCCCAAACAGAACAGTTAAACATGAAGAAGAAGACACCGGAGGTGCTCCAAGAGGGTCAGGCAAAGCTCTTAAGTCCTGAGAAGAAAAGCCCTAGCACCCCTGAGCCCCAAGCTAGCCCCTTAGATTTATCTATAAAAAAGGATGCTAAGCCCTTGAATGAGACCTATACAACCTTGAGCCCCAAGGAGGTGTTAGTTGCACCTGTGGGTGTAGAAGAGGCGTCGCCACCACAACCCCCTAAAACATCGCGCCTCTCAAGGAAACATCTGAAGCTGAAACCGGGGGTCCCTAAGCTACAGTTAGCAGAGACCCTCAGCAACCCTAAGGCAACGCCGGATCCACCAAGCGTCCTGAAACCCCAGACAGTGCCAAATAGAATAACTGTACATGTAGAGGTGCACGCCCCTGAACAGCCCCCAAAACCGGTTGTAAGTGTTCAGGCACAGCCTAGGGTCTCAACAGGTGATACTGCGCAACCCCTAGAAGGTCCTTCTACCACGATTAGCAACTCTCTTGAGGCGTTGAGGGGGTTGGTAGACAACATAGGTAGAACCCCAGAAGCGGTGTACCAAGGGTCTTTGAGCACAGAGGGTTTACAGAACACAGGTAACCAGGCACCACACCCTACCACCGACATTTCAACTAGGCCCCAGGATTACAACGACACCTCCTCACAATCCTCATACCCTTTGTCCCCGAGTACCCCTCCAGGAGCATACGACCCTACCAGCCCCACGGCCATTCACATGTACACCCCCGTGTCCAGCCCCTCTGCCAACCCCGTGTACAGTCCTGTGTCCAGCCCAGCTGCCAATCCCGTGTACAGTCCTGTGTCCAGTCCCATGGCCAACACCTCTGCCAACCCGGTGTACAGTCCCGTGTCCAGCCCCGTGGCCAGCACCTCTGCCAATCCTGTGTACAGTACCGTGTCCAAACCCGAGGCCAGCACCTCTGCCAGCCGCGTGTACAGGTCCGTGTCCATCCCATGGGACATGCCCGTGTACAGACCCGTGTCCAACCCCGCCTTTGAGGGTTGCAGTATAGATGGGACTGGGGGGTTGCCTCCATTTATAAGACCTCGCAAGGTGTGCCCCCCTAAGCAGGAACAAGATGGGTCTGTAAACACAGAAGATGTATTGAAGACACACGTAAGAGAGATACAGATGGCGGTTCGAAAATTAAAACGGCAGGCGAACCGTGCACTCATAAGAATGGATATGGGGTATTCCAATCTCATCAACAAGAGGGAGGCCCAACATCTGGTCGTGGCCAGGGTTGGGGTTTGTAAAAAAGACATCATACAGATGTGTCAGGCGGCTGTGGCCGACATACAAGGTACACATTCATGACTATGTAAGCACCAACCCCTAAAGACCCCCACAACCACTGGTGCTCATAAGAGACCCTCAAAATATAGCCGTACGGTCCAGAGGTTAGTGACAAAGTCTGGACGCTTTTTAAAACTGCTCAAGCAACGCCCAGTTGGTACCCCACAAACCTTCAAACAAGACCCCAATGTTTCCATAGAACCCTTCAAACAAGACACCCCTGTTTCCCTAGACCCTTTCAACCACGGTACCACAGCTTCAAGATCAACGCCTGAAGCATATAAGCCAGCACTTCACCACCGACAATACATAGGGGCAGGGTCTAACATACCCAGGGTCGGCCATTTAAAGGGGGTAGGGGGGATGGCAAAACTCCAAACAACGCAACATTCAGAAGGACCCAGGGGTGGAACTGTAGCGGGGGCCTCCATGAACAAGACATCCAACGACAGCGACCTACCTGTTCAGATAGGCTGGGGCTTGGTATCTAGAAAAGCCTGGGCCCGTAAAAAAAAACAAAAGTGGCTTAATAGTACAAAGCAACGCCGGCTTTTAATAAATAAGCTCAAGAAGGCTAGAATATGCGCTACCCGCAGGTTTACAAGGACCTCTGAGACAGGGACCACCCTGACCTCCCAAAGTGACACATCAGAGAACACCTCCACAAATCACACTCCTACTGATGAGGGCCCAGAGCCCTTGTTTTTAGAGAGTGTTAGGAGTTACACACGCAATGTAGAGAGGTTTAGGGCCGTAGAACACTATGAGGAGTTTAGATTTGTTAACCTACATCAAATAACATCAACCACTCATGGTGTTCTGGCTATACATCAGGCTGTGCAGGAGCTCATAGTAAGGTTGTTACACGATGTGGGGCCTAATGACTTTTTCCAACTCCGCTTCCAGGGGCAGGGTTTTGACACACCGTTGTTCACCAGGCGGAAGACCCGAGATGTTTTTGATGCTGTGCAATTTTTAGAAAACCTCTCAAGGCTTTTACAGAGTAAGGCTGAACTAGTCGCCTATGGCACGTTTAGAGTCATAGCCCTCATTGTACGGGGGCGTGAGGGGGGTGTTTCCAGACCCTTAAAGAGCGTACTATACAGTAAAATAATTGGCAAGAAACAGAGGTGGCTGCTCAACTTTAGCAACGCCACTGCCAATACATGTCTGGCGGCCAGCATCGTGGGTCTGTTGATGACTCGCAAGACCCCTGACGCTGTCATCATGTCTAGAGCTGCTGAAGCCCATGAGGTTCTTGAAATACCTCCTGACCGAATGGTTGGCTTTGGTGATATAGGTCTTTTTGAGAACTATTTCGCCGTGACGGTGAAAGTTCTCTATCACAGCGGTTCCTGGAAGTACTTTACAACCGGGGAACCTGTGAGAAACAAGACCGTATATGTCCTCCACATGGAAAATCATTTTTACGGTATCTTGAACCTTAAAGGTTTTCTGGGGGCCAAATATGTGTGCGCCCACTGCGATCATATATACAACAATAAAACATACCACCAGTGTGAAATGTGTTGTAAGATGTGTCAGAGGGACGGCTGCATAGAAGACGCTACCCTAAAGGTGAGGTGCGGCACCTGTAGGTTGTTTTGTCGCTCGCAAAACTGTTTGAGCATACACGAGCAATCTTACAGCTGCGTCCCTAAAAAGGACTGTAGCGAGTGTGGGCGGTATGTGGCAGTGAATCACAAGTGCAAAGGTATGATATGTCCCCGTTGCCATGTATCTTACAAAGCCGGTACCAACCATCAGTGTTATATGGTTAAAGGTCCATCTCAGACCAAGACCGAAGACTATATAGTGTTTGATATAGAGTGCACACAAGAGACGGGGGTACACCAGCCTAACTACATTTACGCGCACCATCTAACTTCCGACGACAGTTGGGAGTTTGAGGGACGAACGTGCGTTGGTGATTTCCTGAGCACTTTCATTCAGGCCAAATTCCAAGGATATACCATGCTAGCCCACAACTCGAAAGCCTATGACTCCTTCTTTATTCTACGAGACATGATTCGTGAAAAGATACAGGTGGAACTCATAACCCAGGGGTCTAAACTGATGCTGATGACGGTATGTCCTTTAAAAATACGCTTCATAGACACCCTGAATTTCCTACCCATGAAATTGAGCAAGCTGCCAAAGGCCTTTGGGTTCCCAGGTTGTAAAGGGTATTTTCCACACTTTTTCAACACCTGGGCTAACCAGAATTATGTGGGACCCATGCCGCCTCCTGACAGCTACGGGGTTGAATACATGATGCCTGATGAGAAAGTGAGCTTTCTAGAGTGGTACTCTGAAAACCGTGAAAAGGAGTTTCACTTTCAAACAGAGTTGAAAGCTTATTGTCAGGCTGATGTAATGATCCTCCGGCAAGCTTGTAACCTCTTCAGAGATGTTGTGGTGTCTATGACTAAAGAAGTCAAGGCCTTGAAACCTAAGACATTGACTAAGAAAGTCAAGGCCTCGACATCCAAAACCCCTGAAATACAGCGTGCGGTCGAATACATAGACCCATTTCAAAACGTCACTCTGGCATCCATGTGTATGTCCATCTACAAACACATGTTTTTGAGGCCAGAAACTATCGCTCTAGTACCGCCAGACCTCTATAACGGTAAACAGAAACGTTATTCAACCCCCTCTATCCAGTGGCTCATGTACGTCTCTGAGAAGGAAGACATCCAGATTCAACATGCATTACAGGCTGGTGAATTCCGCCTGGGCCCCTATTACCTGGACGGGTACTCTGTAATTAAGGGTGTGCCGACAGCCTTTGAATTCAACGGCTGTTTTTACCACGGCTGCCCCAAGTGTTACAAGCCCCACGAATATAACAAAATGCTGGGTGCCAAATTTGAACACTTATACAGACGTACTCTGACAAAGGCCCAGTATGTTGAAAACAGTGGCTTTGCTATGAGAGTTCTTTGGGAGCACGAGTGGTTAGACATGTTAAAAACCGACACAGACCTCTGCTCTTTTCTTAAGACTCATGATTTACCCACACCTTTGGAGCCCCGAGATGCCTTATTTGGGGGGCGTACAAATGCCATACAACTGTACAAGGCCGTTGGTGAGGGTGAGAAAATACACTACTATGATTTCACCAGTCTGTACCCTTTTGTGAACAAGATGAAGTTGTACCCGGTGGGTCATCCCACCATCATCTATAGAGATTTTAAGCCCCTAGACGAATACTTTGGGCTTATCAAATGTGAAATATATCCTCCTAAGCAGCTTTACTTCCCGGTGTTACCATGCAGAGTCGATGGCAAGCTAATGTTCCCCCTCTGCCGAACCTGTGCGATGCTTAAAGAGGTTGACGGCTGCACACACACCGAGGAACAAAGGATGCTCACAGGGACCTGGTGTAGCATCGAGGTACAAGCTGCCTTAGAGAAGGGGTACAGGCTAGGTAGAGTACACGAAGTGTGGCATTTTAAGAGCACTACAACACAACTCTTTGCCCCCTACATTAATTTGTTTCTCAGAGACAAGCAGGAGGCCTCAGGGTATCCTGAATGGTGTACTAGTCAGGATGCAAAACAGAAATACATCGATGACTACTATGCTCACGAGGGTATCCGTTTACGATCCCATCTGATAGAGGTCAATCCTGCACGCCGACAGTTAGCCAAACTCTGTCTCAACTCCTTATGGGGAAAATTTGCACAGCGCACAAACCTTTCAAATACTACCTTAATATCAGATCCTGATGAACTGTTCAAGTACCTGTTTGCCCCATGCTACGAGGTGTCCAGCTGCGAGTTTATCGATGACGATACCGCGGCTTTGTGTTGGAAATATGCCCAAGAGTACCCCACATCGAGTAACAACATAAACATTTTCATAGCCTGCTTCACGACAGCCCACGCTCGTCTAGAGCTTTACGGGGTTATGGATAAGCTCCAGGATCGCTGCTTGTATCACGATACAGATTCTGTGATTTTTCTGAGCAAGCCGGGGGATGAAGACCCTCCTCTAGGAGATTATCTGGGTAACCTAACCAGTGAGCTAGATAAGGACGAGTATATAAAAGAATATACTTCCTCAGGGCCTAAAACATACAGCTACCGTACCAACAAGAACAAGGTGTGTATGAAGGTCAAAGGGATAACATTAAATGTCAGCAACACCCTAAAAATCAATTTTGATAGCTTGAAGAATCTGGTGCACGAATACGTTACAGCAGACGATTCTGAGAATGCTAAAACCATAGTCGTGAACCAACCCTGCATAGTCAGATCCAAAAAGAAGTGGGAAATCACAACCGAGCCTCTACATAAAACATTGCGAGTTGTTTTTGATAAAAGGGTCCTGACCACCGACTATAAAACACTGCCTTATGGTTATTAGGCCCATTAGAGAGACAGCCGCCACAGCATGGACACCAGGTTACAGCATCCATTCTCCTGCGTGCTAGCAGGACCCTCAAACTGTGGTAAAAGCTACTTTATAAAAAAGCTCTTAGAAAATGCCAACTCTGCTTTATCACAAACCCCTAACAACATTGTGTGGCTTTATTCATGCTGGCAGCCTCTTTATACAGACTTGGGCAGTCGGTTCCCACATATCAAATTTATAGAGGGTATACCGAATAACCTCAACGATGATGAACTACTACCACCAACCCTTGTAAATATGATAATTGTTGATGATCTGATGCGTGAAGGTGGTGATCATCCAGAGTTAGAGAGAGCTTTTACTCAATATTCACATCATCGCAATCTAAGCATCTGCTACATTGTGCAGAACTTGTTTTACAAAGGCAAGAACAGTAGGTCTATAGCTCTCAACGCTTCATACCTTGTTTTATTTAAAAACCCTCGGGACAAACAACAAATAGCTGTCATAGCTAAACAGATGTACCCCGGAAACACACACTTCTTCATGGAGGCCTTTAACGACGCTACATCAAAACCCCACGGGTACCTGTTGGTAGACTTAAAAAACGAAACTCTAGAAGACTATAGACTAAGGGCCGATATTTTTCCCCCAGAGCTACCTGTAGTTTACACACCAAAGCCCAAGACCAGGCCCTATAAAAAGCAGCGGTGAAGTCTTTTAGAACCATTTACAGGCCAGCCCTTATAACGCTCAGTGGTGACCATGTCTACACACCTACGCCGCAATTTAGCTCTCCTGAAAATGCTTGTTACAGCCAGCCCCCAACACCGAAAGGCCATCCTGGGCACCGCTTCTGACGATTTAGTGGCCGCCATTTCAGAAATAGCCCTAAACACCCTAAAAGGCAACGTCCCTATATCAAAGCGTCAGTTACAGGTTCTGAAGAAGAAGAAGGGGCTCATCAAGAAGCTCAGTAATAAAAGGGGCTCACTCATAACAAAGAAGAAACTGGTGAAACAGTCTGGAGGTTTTATAGGTAACTTGCTGGGCATAGCTATACCTGTAATTACAAGCCTCCTCTCGGGTCAGTGATGGATCATGCCACAAAAATGTATCTGGTTCCTAGGCAGCAAATGGAGCAGCTGGGGTCCACCACGGACAATGCCTGGGATATTCGTAGAAATGAGACTCTACGCCTGGATACTGAAATTAAGGACATTTTGAGCAGGACTGATCTAAACCCCTACGACAAGGCTAACCTTTACAACAGCACTCTAAAAAAATTCTTAAATTACTACACCCAGTGGAATACTGAGAAGAACAAGTTGACTCTATATACCCCAGACTCTGAACAACCAGCTGCTCAGGCCCCCGACCCTCAGCCCCTACAACCGCCTCCCGATGGGGCGACAGCTTCAGATACCTTTGCTGGAGACCTCCTAAAAAATATAGGTCAAAGGCACAGAGGGGCTGCGCAGATGCTGATGAGTAAACTAGCCGCTTCTAAAGACCTAGCCTCTTGGAATGAACGCGGTGAGTTTCTCTACAAGGGCCAACCTGTTGCAGGGTCGCATATGTACGATCTAGTCAAAGGTCTGACCCACCCCAAAATCCTAACGCCTCAAAATGCACCGAGAGGCTGGGAGCAGTTTCTGAGGGCCGCTGCTGAACTCAATATACCCTCCACGCTTGTTGGTAATAATGAACACCGGCGCCTGCTAGACAATTTGAAGAGTCCCCTACTGCCATCGCCTACAGGTTCTGAAGGCCCTAGACTATCTCCTACTTGGTCTACCCCTACCCAGCCGACGACATCTCGAAAAAAAAAAAAGACATTGACCCAGCCACCCATCGCTTGGATTTTTGATTAATTGTGTGTGATTTTTTATTCCTAGGTTTCTGCAGTAAAGTTTTGTCAACTAAATATTTGTAATAAACACCTTGTTATAACTTTACAAACCGTCTCAGTCGTCTTTCAAAAAATCATTTCATGTTGCATGTATATTGAAATAACGAGTCTGAATGCATGTTTTTAAAAAAAAAATATAATGTCTTTTATTTTAAACGTTCAACTTTAGACATACAACTGTTATAAACCCTTACAGTTTTGACAAGGTACATATTCTGTTTTCACAGGTCTGACCGACACCCAGGTGTTTTCTTTTACATATTTCGCAACTATACGGTCATTGTTAACAAGACCCCCCGGATATAGATTTAAGAAATTTCTAAACGAAAGACCCTGTGACATTTTACTGATAAAATAAATACAATGTTCCCCGCATGTGATGGCCATGGAATCCTGCACCCTTAGTTTGTTATACTCCACCACAGCTGCAGCTTTTTTCACAAACTTGAATATAGGAGTTGTATAGAGTCTGTGCTCAGGGAACTCTGCGGTACTGTCAAACACTATAACCTTATCAACATCTATAAACATGGCCGCCCAATGTGTCCCAGCCTGGTCATGCGGGTCTGTGTTAAAGACTAGGGTGCAGGGCCTTTCTGCCCCTATTTCGCCTGGTAACCCATCGCTAGGGAAAACACCCAAAAAGTATTTCCTAGCGTATTTATGTCTGCTTAAGAAGTCACGTATCTGCACCGTATCCATTTCACCAATGTTTTTAAAGATAGTCAAACAAAATCTGCCTTGCGTGGTTGATCTGAATGATGCTGTCGAATACAGAGAATACGACCATGTTCACATTAGTCTGTAGTGGAGCTGCGAATCGTATTTCAGCTTTTAGATTCCCATTTTTGACCAGGTTGTAGTGATCGCCATCTTCCATGTCCGGTGTCAGGTCGAATGCGAACAGCGTGTATCCACGGCCATAGCCTTCTCTTGACACGGCTACACCGCAGTCCCTTTGATGCTTCCCTGTTATCGAAACCAGTCCTTGATATTCCCTGATGTAATGCCTTGCTTCAAAACTGGGGGTGTAGGGTTTTGCAGGAATCACATTGCCCTCGTGGACCAGCGCTGCGTAGTTGATGTTGTAGTGTTTAAAATTGAAGGGGTTTGAGCCATAGGTGCCACTAAAAGCTGTATTGTCCACAAACCCTATGATGATGAGTTTTGGTAGCTGTCCCAGAAATAAATTCTGCTGTTGTGTTAAGCGGGTACCTGCAGGGATGCTGAATACCTTCAGAGCTACTCTTTCCACAGCGTACTTGGCGTTGGATATTTGCAAAGCTTCGGCGTGCGCTAACCTGACGCTCGGGGACACTTTCACTCTCTTTACAAACAGACTCGCAGACAGTATGTTCAGCTTGTACTGTTCAGCATCCCCGTTGATGAGGCAGAATGAGTCCTTGTTGCGATTGAGCTTGATCTTAAGATCAATTCCGTTGATGAGCAGTTTATCTTGGAAGAAGAGGTCCGAATGTATGCGCCCCAGGAGGTCAAAGGTACGGCTGGCTGCAGCATGCCCCGCTCTTTTTATAAAGCCCTTATTATCACCATCCAGAGCTGTGATTTCAAACTGACCGTGTGTATCCCTGTGAAAGAGACCCGCTGAAAGTTGTGTGTCAAGGGCTTCGCTACTGTAATTTAGAATGCTTTCTATGTAGGCTCTGTAGGCGTACATGTTATCGTTCTGGGTGATGAGTCGGTCGCCCAGGGTGATGTCCACTTGATTAAACATGGTAGCTAGAGGGTAAGCGATCGGTGCCACTTTAGCGTCGTCGGCAATGTCGGACCCATCCGCTTTTACGATTTTACACATAAGATGCAGCAGAGTGTTGTTGAGATCCAAATACATATCCGTGGCCCCTGACACATAAAACTCTATAGGTGCCAGAGGTGTCAATGCTGCTAAAGGTGACACCTCCATGAAGAAGCTGTTTTCGATGCTTGTCTGCGTAGGTTTTAGACTAAACAAGTCTAACTCTGATTTGGCGCACTCTCCAGATCCACAATGTACGAAGGCCATGGCTGTGTTTACAAGTCTTTAAAAAATATTTACTTTAGAGCCGGTTCGTTTCTTCGCAGCTCTCTTCCGTCTTGGAGCTCTTCTTTTCTGAGGACGTTTTGAAGAGGTCCTCCTTTTTTTATAGGGGGCTGGGGGACCCCTGCGTCTGGAAACACGCCGTTTCCTTTTGACACTAGCGCGTGGCTTATACATCAAACCAGCTCCTTCTTGAGGTTGCTTGTTCATGCGCTCTGCAACCGCCGATGTAACAGACCCCACCACCTCCTGGGCAATGTTCGTGGCAGCAGCCTTAACATGAGGCTTTGCAATTTCATAGCCTCTTCTCAGGAAAGGCATAGCTCTTCTAAACAGACTCCTAAAGAATCCCCCTAATCCCGCCCCGTACATAACAGGTGAACCTTGAAAGTACGGTGGTCCTCCATAACCGGCTTGACTTCTGTAATAGTCTCTGTACATAGACGGATCTCCGTAGGTTTTCATAACCACCATGATGGCTGCTTAATACCCTCTGTCGTGTCTAGGCCTTAAATGAAGCTTGACAATAACTTTCCCGTATTTAAAGGCCACCGGCTCAGACTGATCATCGTAGATCATAATTGAAATAGTGTCAAAATGGTTTTTAGAAACTGCGACGTAGTCGGGTTTGTTAAATTGTATGTTGACCATGGTATTATTATCACCCTGTACATGCACCCACCTTAACAACGGCGAGTAACTATCACCTATCCTCTGAGACTCTACAATATCGCTGTACACATAGAGCGTGTAGAACCCCCCATTAATATCGGGGCACGTGTGATCTTGTTCCACGGGGCTTTTCACATGTTGTACTGTCCCTAAAATCCTTCTTAATTTACCTGAACAGTTAAACAGGTTGTTTCGATTTATGGATTTAAGAAACACCTTCCTTCTCACATTATCTAGCGCCAGATGAATATTCGGATGTGGTTCTATACTGGCTATGGATTTGTTGATGGCTTCGATAATGCTTGTTACGTGTGGGTAGTAGCCTGGTGGGAAGGATGTGTGTATGCCCATGGGGTCCTGGTCCCTCTTGATGTAAAACTTGGTTTCAGCCGCTGTAAATGTATTCCATGTTCTAGGGTATTGTATTTCTGTTAGGGCGACCTCCCAGTCCCCCTTCAGGTCCACAGCCTTAGCCAATTTGACGGTGTAATTAGAAATCTGATTGTTGGGGAACATGTCCTTAGAAGCGTTGGATGGTAAGGTTATATAAAAGGGTGTAGTCTCCATCGTCGCAGCGGCTTTTAGTTCACACACCCTTCAGGGAGCTGGCCAACACCCAACTGTTAAATTTCTCAGGCCATCCGCGCCATTTGACATATGCCTGGCTCTTAGCACCGGTACCTTTCCTTTTCAGAACCTTTTCAACCCTATACACGCGGTTTGGATCATCGGGCACCTTTTGTAACTCTTCCTTGTAAAAGGATCCTGACACCGTTTCCCCATCGTAGTCCTTTAGCCTGTAAATATACACCCCTTCCTTAAGCTCCACACTTTCCACTATAAATATTTCATCACTAAAGGTCTGTTGGTAACCCTTCGTGAAGACTCCTTTCAGTTTTGAAATCCTGACGTGATCACCATTTTTAAAAACAGACTTCTTCACCTTTGTACCAAAGTTAGACCCATACACGTTTCTCCAGGCAGTTAACGAATTATCAGTTGTTACCTCTTCAGGTGCCATTTTGATGGTCCTATGATAACTGGCATTATATACAGCTATAAAAGCCTGTAGAACATCCACGTATCTGTATGTATTGTTGGCCGTAAAATACCGCCACATCTTAGACTTTAAAGTTCTGTTAAACCTTTCTACAACCGCTGCTTTTACCTCCGTGTGTGTTACAAAATGTTGAACATTATGCTGCTTTAATAATTTCTGAAATGACTTGTTTAAGAATTCTTTTCCTGCGTCTGTTTGTAGTTTTTGAGGAATACGCCCCTTATCGAAGATGGCTTTAAAAGCGTCTGTGACGCTAGCTCCACTTTTATCACGCATCGCCTCTGCATACGCATACTTGGACAACACATCTATGACTGTTAATATATAACACACACCGTCGTTATGTTTTGCTATATCTTGAAGGCTGATTATGTCCGCTTGCCACTGATAATCTATACACGCATTAACGATTGTGGGTCGCCTCTTAAAACGTCTTCTGGCAGGTTTATGTAGTGAATATGCCTCCTCTCCTGATAACCATGTCTTCACAGCTTCTCTGCTTACAGACTCCTTTTCAGCCACAGCCCTTCTATATAGAGCTGCGCCGCTTCCAAAGCTGCCAACCCCTCTTGTATCATAATAAAGTTTTCTTAACAGGCCCTCCGACATGTTAGCGGGCATTACAGTACAGGAAATGAAAGACGCTTGTTTTGTGTAAGAACATTTTATTAAAAAAGAATGAGTATTACCATATCACAGACATTTTACATTATTACATAGCAAGTACGGCTTACATAAAGGTGTCTTGAGGGTGTAACATTCTACTACATTACTTTAAATGCACGCTATAAGGTCACAATACATCAGGCCTTATCTATTATAAAACAGCCTTTGTGGTGCCAAGGATACCACTTTTCTGTTTTTTAGATACAGATTACACAGGCGCCTTTCTATAAGTCTCTGTGCCATCTTTTTGTCACAGCACACACCTGTGCCTGGCATGCTTCTTAGTTTTGCGTAGGGGTCGTTGGCATAGCGTATCTCCTTGACTGCCGCTATCATGATCTTCAGCATGTTCGGATGGACAAAACTATTTTCAGCGCTCAGGCCGTGCACAACCCTTAGCAGCTTATGCATCTTGTACGGGTCTAGCATACTACATATGTACCGGATTACACGGTCTCTGTATGATCCGGATAGACACTCGTGCGCCCCCTGTTCAGGGTCGTTAATACGATGGCCGAAACACAGGCTGTAATAGTCCCTTTTGACGCATGTGTATACAACCACAGCTGCGAAACCTTTAACACTTGATATGTCATCAGTGGTGAACCCAACTCTGGTGAACCCTGGCGTTGGTTTTTCAGAGTCGTCGTTCTTAGAACACTCTTCACACTCCTTAGACATAGGTGTCCCCAGATTTGTGGAACTCCCCGTCTGGTTTGCACAGCATATACAAGACAGATTCAAGCTGCGACCTTTTGCAGTCTGCCCCTGGGCATCAGTTCTTTTCGGTGTTTCATCCTAGGTTCAAAAGACAAATATTGACAACCCGTTAGCGTTAGAAAGACAACAAACGTTCATGTAAGGGGTCTACTCCTAACATTTTTTTTTTGACTTACCACCACATTTTCACCATCCTCTGCAGCGCCTCTGAAATCTTGAGAGTCGGTAATATCCATTGGGGACCCTTCATCTTCCACGCTTGTACCAGGCTGTTGCACAACTACTTCCTGAGGACTCGTCATGTGAACATCCGGGGTTTCATAGATGGGTGTGTTAGGAGCTGGTGCTCTCTAGAGGGGCCAAAAGTAAGATTAACGTTTGGTAGTTGAAGAAATAAAATACATCCTTATGCAAAATAGTTGCTCCTAACATTTTAACTCACCTCCACATTTTCAAACCCCGCGTCGGCTACTCTGACATCTTGAGAGTCGGTAATATCCATTGGTGAGCCCTCATCTTCCACGCTTGTACCAGGCTGTTGCACACCTACTTCCTGAGGACTCGTCATGTGAACATCCATGGTTTCATAGACGGGTGTATTAGGAGGAACTATGGATTCTTCCTCATCCTCCAACTCCAAGAGCATGCTTTGCTCACACGCCAAACCGTCACTCGAACACTCGCTAGAGCTGCTGTCACGCTTAATCGGGTCCACCCGGCTCGGCCATTGCTTAACAAACCCCCAGCCAGAAGGTTCTCCTGGTTGAGCATTATGTTCCATTACCGCAGGTCTGGTTCTGTAAAAGCTACTGACGGGGATCTGTGAGCCACCAAACCAATGTTTTCTCTCAACTGGTTTGTAGCTCTTCCTTTCTGCCATGGTGACCCTTCACGTTGTCCAGCGGCTGCTTGCTACAACAGGCTCCTGACAAAGGCTTATATGTATTCAAAGAAATCACCACCCCTAAAAGAGGCGTATACCTCTACACCACAACAGGGACACATGGCCGTAGGGCTGCTTTGCCACGCCTCTACCTCCAAAAAACAACCCGCCCCCTGTGACTCATACGCCCCTTCCGGGGCACCTGTCGGTCCTTGTCAACACACGGGCCACCTGTCACTTGTTTGAGACCAGCAGTTTAAGGCCAGGACTGTTTAAGACCAGGCCTGAGCACTCCTGGGCATGTCCATTTTTGCAGCCCTAGCTGTTAAATTTAAGGCCAGAAGTTTAAGACCAGACTGTTTAAGGCCAGATCAAACCCTGGTCTTAAACAGTCCTGGTCTTAAACTGTCAAAATTGAGACCAGAAGTTTAAGACCAGACATGTCAAAAGCTGTCAAAATTGCGACCAGCCTTTTGCGACCAGACATGTCAAAATTGCGACCAGGAATTTTTGATGAGTGGTATCCCGACTTACTACTTATGTGGATAGCTCAGCAGGTTACTGCTTTTGTCACGGAGATTCTTTTGTTACTTACAGTTCATAAGTTACAATCATAATATAGCAGTGACCTATGACCTGCCATCTAAGAGCTGCATTGCAAAAACTGCACAGTGGATTTGAACAATATGTTTTTTGCCAGTCTTTCATTATCCTAATGTTGCTAGAAAAGGTGCATTGAGTAGCAATATTTCTTGATTACTGAGTTAATGCTTCTCTGCCAAACATTCTTAAAATATACTGACTACCAGCATTGATGACGTGATTCCTACATCCTGGAAATCTCACTATCGTATGCAGCATTTCTGACAAACTAGTTTACCCATGTATTATTCATGCTCTCTGTGTGATGTGTGTGTGATGTAAAGTGCTGTGACACGCTACTGGTATTAGTAGTGCTATAAAACAAATAAAATGCCTGTGAGAGAGGGTCTATGGAGAGATGAGGGCCACTGCTGGAGGGTGGTAATGAGGGAATCCGTGGAGGATGAGGTCACGGGGAGGGGGGGGGGGGGGAAACATTCTGTCACACCGGGCACCACCAACGGGAAAGCTGACCCTGCAGCAATCTAAAGGTTTGCACCCTCTAACCCCACTAGAATGGACACACTGGATGTGAGACACGAGAATGCGAATGCCAGGTGTGTAGGATAGTAGCTCCTGCAGAGCCTGAAAGATGTTCCTAAGGGATCGTTTAAATAAAGAGAAAATACAAGCGGTCCAGGTTTGGACCGCTCATTCAGAGATACCACTACTGGTGACAAAGCGGAAAAGACAAAACACATGCAGAATGTGACCGCATAGTGAACGAGAAAGGTCAGAAACAGTCCTCGGAGCATGCAGCATGCACATTCGAAGAAAGAGAGCGTCCGCGCCAAATATTAAAGACGCTGCTTGCTCCTCCCAAGCCACAGAGGGAAAAAAGCACATGGAAAAGAAATAACTAAATGAGCAAGTGAGGCACCCATGAGATGCCATTTTGAAAACAGGCAGCTCACTTCAGGAGGAGCAAGATGCAATCTTGAAGACGGGTAGCCATATTGAAGGCTGGCAACCCACTGACAGATAACAAGGTGCCATTTTGAGGTCATACATTATCAATACACAAATCAGAGGACAAGAGTTGGAAGCAAAGACAGCTCAAGGAAGCAACGAGTGCTAGAAAGAGGTGACTGGCACTCATCAGCATGTCCACTGAAACAAAAAAAGGAAGAGGATTAGGGTCATTTGTCAGACCCCCTGACCAGTTGCTGGTAACGTCTTGTGCAGCATGCGACCAAGATGCATAGAACAGCTGAAGGACTTCAGCTAATATGAACTCGCAGTGCTTCTGGTAGGACTCTGTCATGCAAGACGGAGGCTTGGAATACCCATTTTAAGTCAATTGCATGCAGAGGCCCCAGGGAACACCACTTCAACCTCCCCATGATCATATATATAGTTATGCTGTGGATTTTGGTATTAACTACCAAATCTAGGAGGGTGTGGCTAATGAATATATAGTCAATTCCAGAATAACTTAGGTGTAAGTGTGAAAACAATGTATAATCAATTACGGTGGGGGTTTGTGTTATCTAGATATCTCCAAGGCGCAGAATACCCATACCATGTTTGAGTGCTGCAGAGAAGAGCCTTGTAGAGGAGTGAGCAGGTTGACATCTATCGATGTTGGGATCACAGACCATGATTAAATCACCTGTTGTAATGATCTCTCCACTACAACATTTCCTAGATTATGTAGAAAGGAGCATAATATTTGCTCCTGTTCTATGTTGCAGGCCTGCAAAGAAGCTATCATGATGAGTTTCGCTTGTATACCCTGAGACCATATCATATATCCCTTCTTTATTGGATATGCAGCCTAAGGGATGAAAGCCCAACGCTTTACTGAAAAAAGTGCTACCCCACCATGTTATGCTTTAGCTGAGGATTTGTATGATATGGAAAATAAACTGTGCCCCATGCGGAGTTCATTTTGCTTTTGCAAGTGAGTTTCCCTGTAACACTACTAATATCTGGCCTATTGTTCCTAAGATATTGCAAGAGCCTGGTCAATTTTTTAGGTTAATTGAACCCTCTAGTATTCAGACATACCACTTAAACTACCACATTGAGCTAAATTGAACTGCTCTACTGGTGCAGTATCTCATGTGGAATTCCCCCATGTCATGCCCATCAAAGGGAAGTCTCACTGCAGATGAAGGAAATGGTAGAGGCCGCTCCCACCTGGGGGTGAGGGGGAACTGCACTGATAAGGTGCTTCAGTTTCAGCGACTGCACAGGGACACACGTGTTTAATGGAACAAGAACAGGAGATAAGAAAACAATACCAACAACAGAAACAAAAATATATATTCTATGTGGCAACATGTACTCAGTGAGCAGTTAATGTCAGGACCAACCGGTGAAGTGGCAGCAGAACCTAGAAGGCCAAGAGCAATGATGATCTACATGGACCATTGGCACTGCTCGCTAAGAATGCTCCAATGGCAGGGTTGTCTGAGGTGGCCACACTTGAGGACCGCCTGTTAACTGACCCTCTGATGGCAAAAGCAATTTCAACCATCTACAGAAAACTGGTGAATTACTCTCCAGACCCTCTAGTGACACTGAAGGTGTCATGGGAAGAAGGCTGTGCAGGGTTCTAGGTAGGTAGCTATAAGATCTTGCTTTTGACTGGTCCAATTGAAGATCCTGCACAGGACATATTACTCTAGGCCACTACTGCAACGTATTGGGTGGGCTGACTTTTCTCTTTGTCAGGGGGATGTGGGCAAGAGGGGACCTTTTTTCACTTGCTCTGGGATTGCCCATTGATCGAAAGCTTTTGGGCAGAAATAGTACGGATAATGGACTAGGTGGTGGGTCAGGAAGTCCCTCTAGAGGCTAAATGGCACCTACTCCTCATCTCGCAAGAGAAGGTTTGGCCACAATATCAAAGAATATGGCTTGCACTGGCTTCGGTGGTGGCTAAGTACAACATTGACAGGGTGCGGGCTGTCTCTCCCCCAAGTGTGGCTGACTGGGAGGCTGAACTTGACTAGTGCTGCTGAGCAGAGCAAATGGTTTATCTTAGTAGAAGGTGCCTGCACAAGTGCGTAAGAGTTTGAGATGGGTGGCATGGGTATAGGGGTGTATAGATAATGAGGATGGGATGACGTACATGATTGTAAGTTATTAGTGAACAACATGGGATTAGGGGGTATTGTTCCTGTTTATTGGATTACGATGAACTATGTTATTCGTCTGTTGATACATGCACTGTACCTTTTTACCAAATGATTGATGGCATGATGAATCGCCATTACATTGCTGTACTGTTGATTGAGCACCTGTTAATAAAAAGTCTTTAAAAAAAAGAAAGAATGGTCAATGGAGTTGGATCAGCCTAACAGAATTTAAAAGTATTCCTTACATATGGGGTCATAGAAACATCATGACCTTCCGCAGGGGTCACAAACACTTATTGCTGAAGCTAACAGGTGCCACCGCCTTAGGACAATGGAAGAACACGTATGTACAATGAATAGCCAAAGGGAAACCTGCAGTGATCATCTTTTCTCCCCGGAGGACCCATGGGAGCCTTAGACTACTTTTGTCTTTGTCATCTTACTGATTTCAAGAACAATAGGGTTCCCATTGTAAAGCATCCTCAGGTAGCCCCTCAGCCACACTTCTGTGGTGACCTGTATTCCAAGCATTCAGGCTGCTTTTGAGGCTTCTGTGAAGTGGTGGGATTTTTGCTTGTAGTCAAAAGATAGGCCAAAGAGATAAGTACAGAGGTAGTGAGTGTTCTCCCTGCACCGCTTGCGTGTTATAGGTTTAAATTGCAGAGGAAGCAAAAGCGTTGCTGACGTAAGTCCCTGGTAGAGCGAGCAGGTGGCCTTTTGGAATGCGATTGTATCCATTTTCTGGGCTGCCACCAGGAAGGCTTCTTTGGTTATAAAATTATGTATTTTAGCAAAAACATCTCTTGGTGTCCTAGTTTTCTAAGAGAATTGAAGCCAACTGTCTCCTAGAATCGCGGAGAAGAGGCCTGCCACAAAGATATCACAGATGCTGATGTTGTTTCTCTCCGACTTGTTTTCCAGATCCTTGCATTTAGGAAAAGGGGCCTGTAGAAGGTTCCTAAGCTGACATGCAGTCTCTTCCTGGTAATACGCCCATTTTCCCAAAGTCCGAATAAAATGTTCTGCATCAAGGATCCTTGTCCCCACAGTTCACATCTTGATGAAGTGCCTACAGTTTCGTATTGGTATCCATTTTAAGTTTACAAAGTGATTGTGCTATATCAGTTTTGAGATCTTCCCTCCCGACTTTTTTGTTGGCTCACTGAGACCTTCTTTCAAGAGCGACATTGCTTTGATTGTATGATAGTCTTCCAGCACGGTTGCTGGAGAGTAACTCTGACTGGCAGGGAAGTATGGAGGTACTTGAGACCAAATTCTGCTATGATTTTTTAGGTCTCACTGAGCCAGCGCATGTGCTGCTCTGCGAGAAATTTAGTAAACAGGCTTTTAAAAGTGCTACCAGAGGCTTTTCCTCGCCTCAAACTTGCGTGCACATGGAAACTATTTGCTAGACAGTCTCTTTGAGGTATTTGGCAGATTAAAAATATTTTTCGAGCACACATTTCTCCTGACAATCTTGTTTTTTTGTAGTCAAATTTGTGTAGCACTTGGGGGCACCTGAAAAGGAGCTGCAGTGCAGTTCTGGACAGGTAGCGCTCTGCACCACGAGGGGGTGCTTTGTTGGAAGGTGGCTGCCATTGCAATGAGTATCAGGTGGGAAGCATTTTGGGGTGATGTATGAATGACCAGAGTGGCGCTTTAAACCTCTCTTGGGACGTAGCACCTAATATTGTGATAGTGGGAAGGAGTGGGACAGATCAGATGTGTGAACTGCAGAAAAGCACTGGAAAAGGCCCCACATATTCTCGCATCAGATACTCATTCAAAATCAAGCGGCAAACATCTTCAATTCCACACCCGTAACCAAACTAATGTTTACCTTATATTATGTGCAGGTCGCATTATAACACGTCTGCAGTCATTTGTATCTCCAGTTCCTTGGAAAAACAATCCAAGAAACTGGAAGTACAAATGACTGCAGACTTGTCATACTGATGCGAGAATATGTGGTGCCTTTTCGGTTATTTTGTAGCTATACCATTTAGGGTGTGAGAAACTTTGTGAGAGTAGCTCTCACCTGTACAACATAATATCCACATGTACATGTTCCACTTTCTTTAACCCTTCGCACTTTCTGATCTAAAAACGATTCCATTTCTACCACTGACTTGTATTCTCTCTTTATACTGGGTGTATCTGATGTAGTTTTTAAACAAATGAAAGCAAAACATGTCTCTTGGGTATTGTACCCTCTGTGTGCGCATTGCATGTGATGAAATATCATTCTATACCTCCAAAAGTCCATGTGCAATACATTGTATTTGGTATTGTAGGAATGTAAATATAGATGTTGTTTTTAATTTTATGATTAGAGGTTTTAAATATTTTGCAATTTTGCATATTACAGCCCTGATGAAGCTCTTGTATGAGCGAAACACGTTGGTTGTTTTAAATGTGAACAAATATTGTCTAAATAACCTTTTCAAAAGACTTCAGATGGGATAGTCTTAAACCTTGGCCTTTTTGAACCAAAGCTTTACTAAAAATTGAATATACATTACTGTTGCCTCTGTCATATTGTACAATTTCCAATGCTGGACAGTTGGATAGCTAACCCTGAGAGGTGGGCAACGATTCAATATACAAAAGGGAATTTGCTGGTAGTGCTGTGCTTTGGTCTTTAGCTTTACTAGTTATTTGACTCGATTTTAAGACTTCTTTCTGAAGTTCTAACAGTGATTATTTCTGATATCCTGTATTTTCAACGAACAGCACTAGGCATGTTGGGACTTACAGTTTTAATTTTTAACTTTTCGGGTTGTCCATGCTTAGAATGACTAGTGCAGTTTATTGAAAAACACAATTGGCTGAAAGTTACCCTCATGATATGTGGCCAATTGACAGTTATGATTGAAGTAATAAACAAGCATTGGCATAGCCAATAGGTCTCGCCTTTGGGACCTTATAAGTGTTTAGTTATCCAGCACAATATCCTTTGTGCAACAACATCAACTGTTGCATGGCTAAACACTTATAAGGTCCTAAAGGCGAGACCTATTGGTTATGCCAATGTTTTTTAAGGCATATGTTTGTGTCACAGTCACTAATAACTGGCCAGTGTACATAGACATAAGGGCTCCAGAGGTGAGAGAAGCATCTCTCCAGGGTCCCTCGTTGCTCTCCTCTTTGCCCTAGTAGGCGCCATGTCTAAGGCGGCAAATGGTTTGCTCAGCACTGCAGTTGCTATCTCATTGATTTTCTCCTCAGGAGATGTGTCTTTACAGCCGGCCTTGAAAGCCCGCATGGGTCCTCCATTAAAGCCAAATCTGCTCACCAATACTTGCTGACTCTACCTGACACTCATGAGGTGTACAACCTCCAAGATGGTGTTTAGCTTCCATATTACAGTCACAAATGTCCACCAAAAAGAACGCCCTGCACACTCAGAATCATCCTACCTGCAGCTAAGCTGGCCAGACCTCGGGAACAGCTCCCACTGGGAGGTAAGCAGTACCAGGGAAGCGCTACTGTGGGACAATGCCTCATGTCAACCTTACATTGATGTTTGGCTGCTCACTCCTGTCCCTGTGGCTGCCGCATCTGATCCCTGCTGTCCCCTGCACCAAAGGCGGGCTTAAAATGTTCGCACAGGCCCATATTTATCAATATTTCATACAATACAGCAAGCCACCTTGCTGCGCTGCATGAAAGGGAGAGGGCAGGAATGTGTCATATTTAACATTATATGGCACATTCTTCCTCTCTGCCTGTCCTGGCACACAAACTGCTATCTAGTTTCAATGCATCTGCCCTTGCACCATGGTACAAGGGAGCCTATGGTGTAGGTAGGGTTGTTTTTGTGCTGGAAAATACACCTTCCTGCACAAAAGCAATCCACAGAGGCATTTTTCTCTTTCTAAGTCTGGTGTAAGGTCCCATTGATGTGTCGGAAATTCTGACTCATCAATGGGAAGGCTGCAACAACTCATCAGCCCCAAAAGTGGCGCATTTCTAAAGTTGACCTATGACCGATGCAACTTCAGCAAGTAGCCTAAGGTGTGGGGACCAATGTGACGGACTGTAAATTGGTGGAATAGTCACCTTGTACAACATTACATTGGTCCTGGATGTAATGCAGACCCATATGAAGTATGGCTATGTGTCAGATTACAGTAGACGTAGTCTACTTATGTGTCCGTAGAGGCCTAAGTATGTGTGACATAGTGAGTGAAACTTGAATGCGAGTGGCTACAAGTATATGTTGTAATGTAAAGTGGCAATTCATGCGTTACCTACCTCATGTATGTACTTACCTGTAGTGTTTTGGAGTACGATTGCCTGGACTAGGGGATCTATTCTTCCGTGGAGAGATGACAATCTTGGCCTGTCCCTTGCATGGAGTACAGTGCCTTGCTGCAGTGGATGATGATATTATAGGTGCCATGGTCCCAGGTTGGTCAAGGGGTCCTACTATATGATTGTCACATGTGTAGATCTAGCACTAGTAGAGGGGATGTGATTTAATAACTTATTCCAGAGTATAAAGTGACTTCAGTGGGTCAGATTACTAGTGAAAAGCCACTGAGTAATTTCCTCCTCCTGGCCTGCCTTGAAGATGCATCGTAATTTTAGCACATTTCAGGCTTAGGGGCATATGTACAACATTTCAGTGTAGGGCAGCGCCGCAAGCAATCTAGCTGCACTGCCCTACATCAAAAGAAAAGGGCAGGAATGCACCATAGCTACAAGATACAGCGTATTCCTGCCCTTTCTGCCAGCCCTGGAGCACAAACTGCAGCCGAGAGTCAACACAGGCACCCTTGCACCTTGGTGCAAGGGTGCCTGTGTTGATGGAATTATTGTTATTGTGCAGGAAGGGATAGCTTCTGGCACAAAAGCAATCAAAGTGGCGTTTTGCTCATTCTATGTGTGCTGCAGTGCAGTACACATAGAAAGAAGAAAAAACAAGGAGAAATGTAAATATTTCTTCTTGTTAACCCCTTGCGTGCATTGGACGGCCCCTGGCCGTCCGACGCCATGGTGTTCGTCGGACGGCCGGGAGCCGTCCTAACTGTGCTCGCGTGGAATTTTGCTTAACCTCGGCAAAATTCCGGCCTCGTCCAAGTGGTTAAACCTGCTTTGGGAAGGCATTAATTTTGCCACTGCCCCAGATTTACGCTATGTTGTAAATCTGGGACATTGTCAAAAACCATGGGTGTTCCATGGGAACACACACATCAACACCCATGGAACGCACCTTCCATGCACAGAAAGGCATTGCTTTACTCCTTATTTACAAGGACATGAAAAGCCACGCAGGGTCCTTGTAAACAAAGTGCCTCCAGAGCATTACAAAAGTGACACCCAGCATCCTAAAAGTACCACAGGAGCATTGTAAATATGCCCCTTAGTGCAACGCATCTCAAAGATGAGTCACAAATTGAAAATTGAAATATCACTATGTCAGTTCTAAGTGGGTTTTTACGAGGGAACGCCTACCCTGCATACATTATAAACTGAGTGGTACAGTTGGTTCTTTTTGATACAGGCCTACAAAATGTGACGCATTGGGGCTAATGCATCACCTTGTAAATTTGGAGAAATATGGAGCACAGAATATGCCGCTGATGCATCAAATAAATGATGCAATGGCATTGCAAGTCCTTGGAAATAAGGCCCAAATTTCAATTTAAAAATGTGGATGCCATTGTGGATTTTAAAGCACCTTTACCAGTGATGTATGTGAATCAAAGGACATATTTTATCAATTTTAATGAGCACCACCAAGGAACTTCTGTTCATGAGGGCAATTTATGTGACAAATCAGAGATGTAAGCCTGACAAAAACTAAAAGGATACATTGAGATAAACAGTGAAAAAAAATAAACATTGTTGCAGTAATTTCTGTGCTCCACAGCATATTGTGCTTGGAAGTAAAATGTTCAGAAGTTGATGAGAAACTTGCAACTTATGATATTAAAACACATTAGACATTGTTTTTATCCTTTTGATTTTATCATGTAAAAGAATATGAAGAGAGTAAGGTGCAGAGATGTGATTTTAGTCACTAATAGCAGGTTTCAGCATCGCAAGGCATAGTTTGTATCACAATCTCTCTGTTTATTGAATTGCGTGATCCTGGGTATATCTACCTGTGCATATCTACCTGTGCTTCAAATCTCTTAAACTACTGAGAGAGCCAAAAGGTAGCTGGGGCTGTTTTGAGATTTGGGTTTTGCATACTTAGTCAAAGCCAACAAGTCTCATCTCTGATAGGCCAAATCATTGGCTTTGCCAATGTTTTTTAATTGGCAGTACACAAAGGCATGCTTCATAACTCATTTAACAAACAAAGCTGACAATTTTGCAATGGGTTTCTATTAAAGTTGGTTGCAGATGCATGTTGATGTTTCATTAAACAAGCACAGCTGTACATCATGACGCATGAGCATGCGTGCATGATAGGGGTGTCCGAAACACACACAATCTGCTTTCGTGTAATTACTTGACATTCTGGCAAAATTATGCGACATTCCGCATGGTACCACCAGATGCAAATCCGTCCTTTAGCACTATATTTTATTGCAAAATGTGCCCTCACATCAATTTTTGAAATGATGACCCATCTTGCTCTAAAATCATAGTGCCAAAAAAAAGCATTGCAAGCAACAGCTACTTGCATTTTCTTGTTCCCAGGTATTCTCAATACGTTTTTACAGTGAATGGCGCATTGCAGTAATTTTTTACAGCCAATCACAAGTAAATTGCTGAGGGGGTATAATTGCTCGAAATCGGGAATTTCAAGAAACAATCATATTGCAAATTTCCTGAAATTGTGCGAATTAAGCCAGCTTTATTTAAATACCACCAAGGCATTATTCATCTTGATGCATGCATGTGTACAAATTGTTATGTTATGGTAAATAATGCTATGCAATTTGTTATGTTTTGTTATCTTATGTTTTTAATTCATTTAGGAAAGCGTACATTCACCTAAGGATGTTTTTTCAGAAAGCAATTGTAGTTGAAGGGACCTGCAAAGCAAAGAGGTCATCACCGAAAAACAGTGTCCTCCCACTAGTGCTGTATTTACAACTGACAAGAAGATTCTGGCCATGTAGTGACAAATGGTGGCCATTTTCCATTTAAAATGAAACGTAAAGCAAGTGCATAAGAGCACAATAAAAGGAAGTGAGTGGGTGCCACGCCCGCATAAAAAAGAAAGATAATGTTGAAAAATATTGAAGAACCGAAGCAGGACGGTTAGCAGGGGACACAGTACATAAGGGAGCTGGGAAGAATGGGGCAATTGGAAAGAGAGCATACAGCTATGAGGTGTAAAGGAATACTTGGAGAGAGAACAAGGAAACACATGCACTCACATGGAGTACTGAAGACAAAATGATGAGTCATACGAAGCCAGCAATGGAAGGAGACAAATCATCCAATCAGAACATGGTGAGACGGAAAAGCTCCTGGGTGGATCAAATACAAGAGCAGAGTGAAAAACAACCAAATCAAAAGCACCTTGGACAGGCAACAAAAGCATCCAATCATGATCAAGGGGCTGACCCAAAGCTGACTTTAAGTATGTGTTATGGTTTGCAAACAATAGGTATGCCAACAGACAGTAAAGCTGTCTGTAACAGAGCCCTAAAAATATGCCGTTTATCCAATCTGTGGGATTCTACTTTGCTAGAAATGCACACAATGACTGCTTTAGACTTGTCCACCCACCACTGCTTAGCTCTGTCACTCATTGACTGCAATGCCATTTTGCGCTGCATAAGAGCTCTGTGATCTCTCACTCTCCATTGAACATCACATTTCCTATTTTGTTAAATTGTTTAATTAAGGATGCCCAAATATTGAGTCCAAACCATTTGAAATGTGTCATGTTGAGGGGATGGGGGGGTAATGTTGTTCTGCGTTACCAATTCGGATTGTTTACTTCTTCCCTAGTTTTTGTTGGACTATTAGATTAACATTGCTGTATCCACAGCAGCGGATACTTCCTCAGTCTGCCCACAAACCATGAAAGAGCCTCACCAGTGATGGGCACGGATGTCATGTCATAGGGACTTTAGAAACCAGCCTCAGTGCTGTGCACCAGCAAAATGCTGGTGCTGCAGTGCATGTCCCACACTTTCCAGCATGTCTGTGTGTCCAATGACAATACACAAAACACAGAGGCACTGTGGCATTCATTTATTCTGTATCTATTCAGGAGGGTCTAATCTTCTTCTGTCGTGACTCACCTCAACTAGTGACTACCACAATCAAAGTTGGAGGGAGGCTCCTGCCTGCAGCTCAGTGAGACAAGCGTTCCCATGCCTACCAAGAGACTGGTATGGTCTAAGTGAAAATCATCACCAGTCATTATTCAGATCATTTTAGCAGAAATATCAGAATACCAGAAATATCAGCTGTGCTTTAAACATCTATATGTGATTTTACCAAGTGGATGAATCTATTGTGTTTATGTCATTTTGTCCTTCTTTTATTGAAAAAACGTAAACATTTCTTTTCTGTAAAGTACTGGAATGCTTTGTAGGGTATGGTATTGATATTATTTAAAATATAAAAACAAATACAGCAAATTACCCTTTAGTTCCATGTGAGTTTATTGCATACCCCAAGTAAAGAAGGAGGAGTTGGTGAAAATGTGTAATATGTTAGAAATATTCCTACGCTTGAGATGAAACACTGGTCTGGGGGGCTTGATGCCATGTAGCAGGGGTCCTGCTATCGAGTGTCTCGCCTCTGTGACTGAGCCCAAGCATAAAGATATACAAGAAAGTCTCATGGATTCAGTATGTCTGAGGTATGATGGATTATCACACCTCTATACAGGTTTATCTGATAACAACACATGCTCAGATTTACCTTAGACTACTTAGCGAGGACTAAAGTTCCTGCTCTTGATCACATTTGTGTTACATAAGTATTAAACTGCCCATATCAAGCATACAAATTGGACACCCACGGCTATACATTCTGAGAGGTACACTGTCGGCAAATTGATTTTAGCCTGCTTAAGAATGTTCACAAAATGGAGACTTACACTGAGGAAGGTCTGTCTACTGTGCTGATTAACCCTATATTACATAGGGGCCGATTAAGATGTGGCCATAAAGGCGGTCCGCGCCTTTAGGGCTGCATCAAAATGGGCTGCTCGGTTTCCTTTCCGACTGCCTCTAACTGGCCGATCATGCATGCTCCCATAATGAAATATAGGAATGCGACAAAACAGTGTTCAGTCACATCCTAAGGAGGCGGTCAGGACCGTCAACCAGGTGTCTGTCGGTCCCACACTTCCACTCAACATCATAATGAGCCCCATAGTGTTGGGTGCTAATTTTACACCCATATGGAAATCTTTCACCTGCGCCAAATTGGGATTTGTGCTAGTAAAATTTCAAGGCATATTTGACTAGAAATTTTGTAAAGCGCTCAAATGCCCATGAGCATCTTGGCGCTTCTTTCCCGGCAGATGCCAGATTGCTACTGATGATGGGAGTAGTTGTCACTAGGTGATAAAAGCCAGGTTTCAGCGATTTTCAAAAAGACCATAGATTGGGGCTGTTTTTTAATGTTTTTAGGGGGTGTGTTCCAGAGTTTTGCTGTTCCTGAAATAAAACTTCTTCCCCCCCCAGTGCACTCTCTTGGCTCTGGGGATCAGTAAGAGTTTACTGGTGGAGGAATGTAGATTTCTAGACTGTGAATACCAGATCAGACAGTCCCTCAAATATTCTGGGCTGATGCCGTGCAGGCTAGACACAAAGATTTAAATCTGATCCTTTTGTCGACTGAAAGCCAGTTCAATTTAGTCAAGCCGTGGGCCACCGCCTGATATTTTGGGATATCCAGTAGCAGGCAAGCTGATGCATTTTGAAGCTGCTGTGGCTTTTGCAGATATTATTTTTCGATGTTTACATAAAGGGTATTTCCATAGTAAAAGTTGGACATGGCTAATTCTATCACAAGACAGAATACAGTTCTTTTGGATTTCTATTCTTACCCACATTTACTGCTATGTCATATGGTGGCCCTCAGTGCACCATCCCTCAATATTTATATTATTTTCCTAGATGTAATTATTAGGTATGCATCACGTGTTGATTTAGACAATATTGTACATTATTTAGAGTTTGGCCGACAGGATACTTCATTGCAAATATGACCCCGCCCACCAAATCCTCAGTCCACCCACCTCATTTAGAGACGGCAAACATTAAGGGGCAGATTTACAATAACTGGCGCATCCCCAGGGTTAACATTTTTCTAAAAGCGTAAACATCGCGGAACCCTTTCTTTTTCCTCATATCCTCATTCTGATTACGGAAACAAATTATCTTTGGTTGCACGTATCGAATCTTTTGTTTTCAGTACCTAGTAATATATACCTTTAAGAGGCAGGACTATCTTTTCCCGCCTCCAATCCCCAAATACGCTATATATACACGAATCAAAAGGGCTGTTTCAAATTTGAATCCTTTCAGAAGGTAAAAACGCCACTTCATACCAGTCTGATTGACGACGCGGGCTCTTCGAAATAGGTAACAATCATTACGCGGTCTATATACCTACACATTACCAGATGGTGATATGTCTACAGCATACAGCAATTTTGTTCCACGGTTGACAGTATGCATCTTTTTCTTTTGTTATAGTTTATCGATCAAACTGCCATACACGATACTTACTTCGCCTGTATCAAATGACTAGTTATCCTTGATTTAAAGCAGTATTGTCATCTCCGCATAAGGTAAAGATCTTCTCTAGTCATTGATGTTGTTCACATTCCGTTATTTATCATCTGCACAGACTTCGTTCTTACCGCGCTGCTTATCCGTTACCACTACGCAAGTTATCGGTCGTTTAAATTCGATGAATTAGCTTTACTTCTGATGTGCCAGTTATGTGATTTGGAACGTTATCAAAATATTTAGTTCATGTATTATATCCTCCATCTGCAGTTTTCATGAACTTCAAACTGGCCCAGAATCCTCATCTACACAATCTCCACGTTTTTATTCAATCAATGCAATAATCACGCCGTTGAATGCACGCCGTCTATTTCCATCACGGAGCCGTCTAAAAAACAGGTAACAGCTGTTCTGTGCAATTTTCACTCGGAGATAAAAAAGAAAACTCACGAATCTGTTCCTAATATATCGCTGTTTTCATTCAATTTTGTTTTCAGCACAAAAGAAATCATTACCCACTTTGCTGCTTTTTCCGATCACGCTGCACCAATCCACACCGCGGCTTTATATTAAGGTAACCATTTCACTCTTACCTATGCCCATAATGCGCACAAACTAGAATCGAGTTTCCTTTACCCCAAACTAATTTAGATTCATTAAAAACTTCCTTAATATAAACGTTTTTTCCAGACATAGAAACCATTTAATTTAATTATATTTAGACATACAGAGTAAGCAATGCTCCCTTCCCATTCATGCAAACAATATATTTTTTATTTATCACAGAGAAAACGTGGACATCGAGATTCCGTGCAAATAAATCAACAGTATAAGGAACACATATACCATGAAGTAGTCGCACCTCCGGTATTTTAACTTAATTTGATCCCCTAGAGTTGTATAAGTTAAGCAGGAAGACCAGTAGATGAAACAAATGTTTCAGTTTGACCCACCATAAATCGATATATAAACTGGTGAGACTTGAAGATGAAAATTCCATTTTGGATTGTCCATCTATTGCCATTCGCAATATGACTATTAAAAATATGAATTCTCTTTTAGCTATGGCCATGTCATAATATCTCTCCATTAATAAACTACCAAACAGAGACAGAAAATTCTACATGAACTTCTAAATAATAAGTCTATTTTACACGGTTTCTTCCCCAATATCTATCAACAGAGAAAGAAAACCCTGTACAAGCTCTCTGACTTTACCCATTTGGATTAAAGGATTCCACTTCATCGAGAAGATACAATATAAGGTAAATAAAAATATCATACATTCTCCGTAAGTTATAAATGATTATTGAATTCCCTCCCTTGTCTCTTCATTGAAATTAGGGTGTTCTATACTTTCCTGAAAAAGAAAGATAAATAGATAATAAGATCCCTCACTACCTTTGATATAAATAGGACAATGCTTTTTAGAAAAGGTCGACTGGAGACCCACAAGATCTCTTTATCTTTTGATATATACTACATACTATCTTTCTCTTTTATTCTGTATTATGCTTTTCTGATGAATATATATTTAAGTGAAAATATCAAATCATGAGCTATGTTATCTTAAATATTATGGAATATCAAATGTTCAGCATGAAAGTGCATACCTGTATCAATCAAATGACATGCTCATAAAATGACATGCTCCCAAACTGGCTCGATGGAACTAAATTAATCCACCCCCCCATTTTTGATATGATTGATAGCTGTTTTGCACATGTTTCAGAAATCTTGTATTTCCTAAACTAATAGAATGAACTAGTCTGGCGGTCCATCAATTTTACAGATTAAAAAACACTGGCCAAGTTGTTTAAACAAATTATTTGTATGACTATGCACTTTTCTAGCACAAGAGATATAACATTTTAAATATTGTTAATTCTAATTCCAGTGACAAGATGGTAGTGTCCTGAGGAAGACACTGATATTGTGTCGAAACGCGTAGACGGGACCATCTCCACATTGTATCATCTGACTAAGGAACACCATATATATCTTTGCATCATATTAATTGAGAAATCTTTTTATTCCCTTTTTTTATGTATATGTCAATGAACTTGTTCATGATATTTTTATACAACCTATTAAATTGAAAATCATTGTGCTAATTTCAGTGCCTTGTCATTTTTATTCATTTGTTGTTTGTTACTTTGCCAGTGTATATTTGTTTGCCTGGGTGTTTTTTTTCACATAATGCATTGCCCTGACCCAGGAACTGTATCCTTATCAGGGGGTCCTTGTTGTTTTACGCCAGTTATTGTGCGCCGCAGCTCCACCACCCATGGTGCGCCGTATTTACAATGGGGGTGAGTGTTTGATTTGCTCAAACGCTCCGTCCATCATCCCCTTTTGTATCGCTTTGTTCGCCCTAAGTGTGGCAGGGTATGCTCATACGTGAGTCACTTGCTCACTTGGCCACTGGATTCAAGATAGCCTGGCTGATGAGGATTATGAATCCGAAATCGGTCCCAGGATGCTTGTTTCCGGTCCATGGAAGACATGGCTTGGCAGTTCGGGCTGGACTGTTCCCATAAGGCACAGGGTCAGACTGATTTGCATATAGCCATGTCTGAAATGGGGTGGCTGAGTGGGCTAAAGAATGGTGATGGATTAAACCCAGATCAGTTGGCTGGGGGTGAGTGTTTGATTTGCTCAAACGCTCCGTCCATTATCCCCTTTTGTATCGCATTTACAATGCGGCGCACCATGGGGAAAAAACGGCACAGATGCATGATGCATCTGTGCCGTAAAGGCGGCGCATTGCTGGAGTTGCATCGCAAGCGCGACGCAGCTCCAGCAATTGTCTGGGGGGCCCTATCTGTCCAATGCTTCGTCAAGCCTTGCGCCTGCTTCAAGCAGGCGCAGGGTTTTGACGCAGCATTGGCCTAAAAGTGCCTGCGTGGAATCTTGTAGATTTCACGCAGGCACTTTTGCGAGGCGCACCTGCCCCGGAACGCCCACCCTGCGCCGGAACGCCCACAGGTGGCGCAGGGCTTTACAACGTGACGCATCTGCCTAGATGCGTCACGTTGTAAATGGGTCGCAGGGATGCGACACGTTTACGCCGCTGTTGCGTGACGCAACGGCGGCGTAAACGTGGGGCAAGTCCGACATAAATCTGCCCCTAAGTATTCCGTTGATGGAGCCCCCTGGAGGCTCGTCAACAGAACACTTTTTTCGACGGCACAACGGAATTGGGGCAGACAGAGGAAGAACAGTACATTGCCTTATTTAGGATGGACTGTGTAATGTCATTGATGATGGAATTTAGGGATGGTTCTAGGTCGCTATGAAGCTGTATTCAAGGGATGAGCTAATGGTTGTAAAAATATATACTTGCCATGCAAATGATTGTGAGATCACTGAAATTGAGATGAGGTAAATAATTGTGCGCTTTTTGCATGAAGGAGAAAAACCAATACTGAAATGGGAATTGGTTCAGGAACATAGGTCAAAGAGTGTGCTGTTGTTTATTATTCATTTTGATTTTGAGAGTCGCATTACTGAGTGTGATTGCCCGCTCTGCCACCATCGTTGTTGAGGACAACAGGAGCCAGCAGCCACAGTGGATTGCGCTAGTCACCTGCAAGCGAGCGCCAGGAGGTGCTTTAAAAACCGACACGGGCTCCCGCAGCATGGGAAGCCTGCTGTGCCACCATCATTGTTGAGGACCACAGGAGCCAGCAGCCACCGCCAATTGCGCACGTCACCTGCAAGTGCCAGGAGGCGCTTTAAAAACCAACACAGCTCCCGCAGCACGGGAAGCCCGCTTTGCCACTATCGTTGTTGAGGACCACAAGAGAAATAACGAAAACATACAGAGATTTTTTTGTCCCGGTCTTTTGGTTTTACATGTATTCAGTGGTGAAAACGGCAATGACAGCCACAAGAGAAGGGAAGGATAAGATTGAGTCCACATTTAAATAATCTAATAGGGAATATGTGCTTACCCATAAAGGACATTATTATTGGGACGATCAAGCACATAGACTAATTCCCATAGAGGACATTGTGGAATACGCTGTGATAGTTATCCATTGTCACATTTCTGGGAATTGGTGAAATTTCCAGTCAAGTCTGTTATTGTACGTTCATGAAGAATAGATATCGGGAGGAAAGTCTTGCCCGTTAAATAGCCCATGCGCCTAGATTACGATTTAAAGTGCTGGGATATTTTTTAGTGTAAAGCCTGAAGAAGGTGGTTGGACCTGCTGATACCATCAAAACGTGTCGCTTCTTGGTCTTCTTTAAAAATACATTTTGTATATACCAATTGGTGTTCTTCAAGGCATAATAAGAAGAGAATATTACTAAGATGTTGAATTGATCATCATTGTTGGTTTTGGAATTATACAGTTGATTTGCACTTCATTGTTCCATTTTGTTTTGTATTTTGTAATAATATCTGATGAAATTGTGGTTATAATATCAGAGTTGATTAACTCTTTTAAAATTATTTGTAACAATTGCATTTACTTTCTCTAGGTCATTAATTTTGCAGGTGATGAGTGAATAGTTGAGTATGCTATTGTTGTTTCCCAAAGGGAATTCATTTTAAACCTAGTGTCATTTTGGCGTTCTGTCCCTTTGGAGAGTAGGACCCCTCTCTTTTGTTTTGGAGATTCTGAGGACCACAGGAGCCAGCAGCCACCGCACATTGCACATGTCACCTGCAAGCGCCAGGAGGCCAAGAGGCACTTTAAAAACCAATGCTGGCTTCCGCAGCACAGGAAGCCCACTCGCCCACCATTGTTGCTGAGGACCACAGAGAACCAGCAACCACCGCACATGTCACCTGCAAGTGCCAGGAGGCGCTTTAAAAACCAACCCGGTCTCCCGCAGCATGGGAAGCCCACTCTGCCACCATCGTTGTTGAGGACCACTGGAGCCCGCTGCCCCTGCGCATTGCGCACATCACCTGCAAGTGCCACGAAGTGCTTTATAAACTAATGCGGGCTCCCGCAGCATGGAAAGCCCGCACTGCCACTATCATTGTGAGGACCACAGGACTCAGCAGCCACTGCGCATTGCGCACGTCACCTGCAAGCGCCTGTTGGCCAGGAGGCGCTTTAAAAACCAACTTGGGCTCCTGCAACGTGGGGCGCGCTCGGGCAGCGCCCGGGCAAAGCCCGGACCAAGGGCGGACCCATCCTTGCCTGTCATCGGCAAGGCCACCCCCTTGGCTGTGGATTTTGGTGATTTCTGCGACAAAAAAACTGTGAGTTGGTTTCCTCCAACTGCTCTTTTTCCATCCTTGTAAATAAACTGGAATTAGCACTTTACTGAAATTGTGATAAAGGCTGGTCATATTAAAATAGTAATATGATGCATACGTTCGACTTAATTCAGCCCTTGAGTAATATTAAGGCTGTTTTCTGTTCAAGCAGGTCCTGCTGATCTGAGGAACACCTATATTATGATGTACTAGCTTCATTGTATAGCACATGAGTAAGGGGTCAATAGCAGACCCAGTGTGCTCATCCAATATGATCCAGTTATCCAGTGGTTGGTGCTAAATCCAATCTCTGCACACAAAACGCAGTCTTACTTCATGCCTCCTACACCCCTCTATGCCTGCGAAGGAAGAGACTGGTTGAGACATCCCTCTTTTTTTCCTTTGGCTTGGCTTGGTTTGTTTTCATTGGACCATGCTCAAATTGGACTATTCCTCTTTTTAATGTTGACCTGTATGTTTATTGAGTTTATATAGCAAGCCTATTGTAACAAAGGCTTTGGCTGTTGCAACTGACTTTGCAGGTCTGACTGTTCTTGATGCTAGTTTTTGCTTAATCTTTGATCTGTCCTCTGGATCTACTGTTATCTATTTGTGGTCATGGCAAAGGGAAATCTTGTGAGGGCGATATGGGTGCGGGAAGAAAAAAAAGCTGAAAAGGGGTCAAAGGAAAAGTTTGGTTGTAGCAAAAGAAGCAGGAGAGGGGATGAGGGATAGAATAAATAATCTATTGATAGAATGTGAGATCTTATTAGACCCTACTCAACTTGATGCCCAACCGATAACAGCATTGAGCAGTGTGGAGGAAGTGGGTGTATCAACAGGCAAATTCCCGATGTATTTAAAAAGTCAGCCAAAAGCCTTGATATTCAGGATTCCCCTAGCCTACTTCTTGTGAGTCCAACTGTCGTTAGATCACACACTCACCCTGTATCGGGTGTTATCGCCCCCTTTCCATGTTCGAATAGATTTGACATCTTGAAAGAGCAGCCAGAGATAGTGACCACTCCCCAAATTGTTCTCTCTCAAAATTGTAGGGAGTCCCTAGCGAGCATTTCGACCTACACCACTGAGGATATAGTAGAAACAGGCAAGGAAAATTGCACTGTAAGAGGGCAAGGTACTAACACCTGGCAATCTGACAAGCTCCCTATGGAGCCATTACAATGCCCATCACAAAGTTCCGTTGCCACACAGTTAACTGTTATTATGAATGAGATTAAGTGCCTTAAGCCCTCCATCTGCAATTGTGCAGATTCCCTAAGCAAGGCCCATTCAGTTATCCAACAGGTCAAATCCATGCTGAGAGAACAACCCCGAAAAATTCTAAGCATAGCGGGGGACATGAGTAGTAATAGCCAGCCAGACACCCACTGCCATGTCAAAGCTCCGATTGGTATTATCAACCATGAAAACAATCCCTCAACAAGCTACACTAATATGGGATGCATTCAACTAAATAGGGGATCCAAAGCAAGACCCATAAACCAAAATCTTAGACTTCAAGCTCCAGCACCCGTCCAACTATGACCACCTAGGATCTACCAGACTGCGGTTGCCTAAAGAGACCCCTATTAAATAGGAAAGAAAAATATAGTATACATGATTAATTTCCCTAAATGCACTGGTAACATACACAAGGAAGATGTGGACTCCCTTCGCAATAAATGTATACAGTGGATACGACATGTCAGGAGTTGTCTTTCAGTAATTAGAGAAGACATCCTTATGGCTAAACGACACACAACACCCAAACTACCATCAGATTATATTGCATTGGCACTCTCCCATCGCTATTTGGTAGAAAACCTTGTTGATTATGATATTCGTACTCAAAATCGTTCTTGTTCCAGCATTCGCATTAAGCTTAATCCCCCAGAATCAGCCACACATCTGAGTTTGTCACCACTTAGGGAGATAGACTGAAGGTATCTTTCTCTCGCTGACACTCCAATGATACATCCTAGATTATCACCTATCAGCGAGACTACTGTTATCTCTCCCACATCAGTTCAATCAAACCCAGCCTTGTATGACGTATCCCCTAAAGACACGGTTTTCGAGGGAAGGAAGGAGGATGTAGCAATGCAAGTTCCAGTGCATAATGAGAAAAATGAGAAATCTCACACCTCTGCTAGTATAAGTCTTCTGTCATGTAATAAACCTGGATTAAAGTCAAGGGGCGCATCCCCGGAGTGGCATATATTTATAGACCAATATGATATATGACTCTTCCAAGAAACATGGCTAGTGGATCCCCTTTTTCAGCTAGGGCACTTAAATTATCATATCAGGGTGACGTGGAGATAAAGGAAGGTCCTCAGGGGGGCTCACAATTTGGGTCAGGCTGGCACTAAATCGAAAGATAACTGAGCTCCCAACTATGTGTAATGATATTCTAGCTATTAGACTGTCAGCGGGCCGCCATGGGAACATCGACATCTACAATATCTATGCCAGAGGGCTCAGTGGGGGCGGGGGGAGAGATCAGAGACCATAACAATCCTTGATGAGCACTTAGACCATCTTTCTAAAGGCTCACAGGTGATGGTGGTGGGGGACCTTAATTAAACGTTTGAGCCACTTGGTATCGAGGACCATGATTTGACATAGGAGGAAGACGCACAATGGGGAATTCCAAGCCTTGAGCTGACACCTGTAAAGAGGTGGACAGACGTGGCAATTCAAATCAAAGCCATCTGCTTGGGAAGAGGTCTACGGGTGGCAAACGGAAGGACTCCTTCCGATAGGCATGGGGCTAATACCTTTAACAATGGTCGACATACGAGTCGCATTGAGTATATGTTAATTAGCCTAAAAATTTGGCATACACTCTTGGCCATGGAGGTGTGTGTGACCGCCTGGAGAGTGACCACAACCCACTATGCTCAACGTTTAAATCATTGTTCCCACAGGAAGATAGCTCCCATGATATCCAACTCACTACCCGTGACCTGATGCCCACCAATGATATGAGGAGACTCAAGTAGGAGATGGTCCTGGAGAAGCCACATATCCTGGATGCTCTAGCCATGGCAACTGTAGATGCAATATCTGATTTGGAGGCTTTCTTATTCCATCCCCTCCCGTTGTGGCCGTAATCATATCCCACAATAAATTATTTTCTTAATTGCGACCTCTTTTTATTAAAGAGGGTAGGGCTAAAAGGACATCCCAAATAAACTTGTGCTATTGGTTTAATAATGAATGTAAAAAGGCCAGGAGTAATCTTGTGTATGCGATTTCCTCTAAAGAGCCCTATAGCGTGCGGATAGCAAGGGCAAAGTATAGGTAGGTCCAAGTTAAAGCAAAAAAGGAATGGGATGAGAATAGGTGGCAGGATCTCAGAATGGCATGTGTTAACAACAATGCCCCTAGGTTTTGGTCAGTAGTGAAATGGGGTAGGGATGGTTCTCGACCACAGCCACAAAACCACATAGCACAAGACCAATGGGTTAGCCATTTTGAATCACAATATGCTGCTGATCCTGCAGAGGCAAGTGTTCCAGCTTTTCCCCATGCTTATTACACTAGTAAGCCTTTTACTGCTGCTGACATTAAGGCAGCCTTTTGTGCAATCATAGAGGGCAAAGCTCCGGGGATAGATGGCCTCCCGGCAGACATCTTTTTCCACGATAAGACAAAATGGAATAGATATATTTTGCTACTTGCAAATGCTATACGTGTTTCCTGGAAGGGGAGCTGATATCATTCCTGTGTACAAAAAAGGCAACAAAACTCTTCCAGGAAATTACAGGCCTATACGTTTAATTGACTCAATATAAAAAGTTATTGCACAACTGGTGTTAGGAAAGGTTCAGGAATGGATCAAGGACCAGGACATTCTTACTCCCTACAACAAGCTGCGAGGTAACATGCCCAAAAAGGTAGACATGAATCTAAAATTGTTACATGGCACAGGCTAACTTTCCAAAGAGTAGAGTAGAAGTAATGATGACCCAAGGGACCATAATACTACTGATGTCTGTCTACTGACTCCTCTCTAGTACGCAATTTGGACTAGTGATGATGTATGTTGTACTATAAACTGTTTTTTCAATCTTCCTAGTGAAAACGAATAAAATAGGGGGAGGTGTACAGGCATCTAAAAATGTGTAATTTTTTTCTAGGCGTACTACCAGTACCAACCACCAGTGCCGGCGGGGCCAGCGGAGATGGCGATGCTGCCATTCTGGATGGTACAGTAAAGGGGGTGGTGATCGACAGAGTATTCCGAATTAATGCAGAACACTCCTACCCAGTCAAGAGATCAGGGCTTCTGGATGGGGCAGGGGATGCGGCACCTGCAGGAGCTCCAGGGGGGAGCCAGCAGCAGTGGTAGGCGGTGGTAAGTTATATTCGTTACTTATTGGCATTACTACTAGCTGGAAGGGGAACACTTCACTTACTGTACTGTGAGACTTATTAATTAAGTATGAACTTGAGGTTGTAGTGAACAATATATAACGGTTGAAGAAGACACCCTTTACTTAGCATTACCAGTGCATTAGCAATAGCATTACCAGGGTGAGTTGAGTAACCAATGGCCTCTTCTATCTGAGACTCCAACTCAGCTGTGAAAGTTTTATGGAGATGACTAAAAGTCAGATCAGATGACCTTGATGGATGTGTTGAACAAAAAGGGAAAGAAGGGTGGAAGAAGGAAGGACGGGCGAGATGTAATACAACTAGCAGAGAAGGATACTTTGGAAGCAGCATGCAGGTGGCTGATAGGAATCAGATGCATGGGTTGTTGAACGATGGGTAGAAGGTGAAAGAAGATGCCTGCCTGGGTGTGCGACACAGTATGGGTGGATACTGGATAGCAAGAATCATCAGCGGTGTTTGGGTCAAACTCAAAGCCAAAGCAAGGAAGGAAGGAAGGAGTGGACGCATAGGTGGTTGTTGGTGAAACCAGCTAAGGTTTGTTAAGCGATATATAAAAAAAGGATGACAGACATTTTACTTTTAAAGGATGGATGCCTGGATGTATTCATCACAGACAGCATAGGTGGAGACTGTCACTGGATGCAGAGTCTTACTTTGAATAGAATGTAAAAGAAACTGCGCCAGAGTAGCAAAGCAGAGGAGAATATATAAAAGTAGAGTTTTCAGAATGTAGTTTGCAAGCACACCATATATATATTATCAAGCGCCTCTGACTCCGAGGACCACTTCCTACCTATGTTAATTTATTTTCAATTGTGTCAGCCAGCCTGCAAAGGGTGACCTATCTCTTGGTTACATAATCAATGAACAAAGTACCTTATGCAGTAGCAGTCGGTGGTTTGAGTGCTGGCGGGCGGTGATGTGGAGAGGGGCAGGGTGGGGGTAGTAAACTATGGATTATGAACGCAGTGCGCGCAATGAAATTTGTTTTATTTATTTTTTTACTTACCAGTAATGTCCGCAATCCATAGTTTACTACCCCCTACCCTGGACCTCCCCCTCCCCACGTCACCACCCGCGAGCACTCCCACCATTGACAGCTAGTGAACTGATATGTCGTCTTTCCATATATAAGCAATGATCATTGGATCAGATATATAATATTAATCTGCCTTCTTATAGTAGCCAGGCCAGTGTAAAAGTGAAATTGAGCAATTGCCCTTCATGTAACAGAGAGAGTATGGCCAGTGCCACCCATAATCGAAAAATACGAGCTTCCCCACCTGCAGACAGTAGTAAATAAAAGTAACGGGAGTCTGCGTATTAACTCGTATGTTGGTCTTGGACACAAGCTTAGCTGACTGAGCTGGCATGCCGGCTACAACAAGGTTATGTAGTGTAGCTTAACTAGAGATAAGAAAAAGACTGGTGTTCTGTGTACCGGAGTTCATAGTGCTAGGGCAAGTATAATGCCTGAAAAAAACTCCAACAAATGTTAGAGGCCGAGGAAGTGGGAGGATAGATACCTACCACACATGTTATGTACTGTGCTTGCTTGTGCTACAGTGCCACTATGTGTTGAATTAATTTTGTGTTACTGTTTTGCTAAGAGTATTGGTTACAATTCTGTTTCTTTCTTTATAGGTCCTCCTTCCCATGAAAAACTAACGTGGAAGGAGTTGGCAGCCAGGGCCTGGCGCCGGAAACTGGAGGCCATCTGCGAACAATACCGCCGGCTGGTGGCTCAGGCAGAGGAGGAGGAGGAGGAGGCGGCAGCAGCTGCAGCCTCTTCCAATGCCCCGGCCCCCAGCCAGGCCCCATCTCCAGTGGTACAGCGCCGCGGTCAGGCAGCCGCCCACCGCCACTCATTTTCAAGCACTGCTGCTCCCCACCATGGATGCAAATGCAAGTGCAGAGCATTTTGCCGCCAAATTTGCCTCCTGGTGGCACAGCTAGAAGAGCAGTTAGAGGAGCGAGTGAAGATCATGGTGGACAAACACCTAAAAGCCAGCTGCATGTAAAAGGACCCCGTTAAATTGCCCCTTTTTTACTACTTTTATTGGTAGGTGGGAATTGGGTTTTGGGGTTTCTGACTTTCTGGACATTGTTTGGACTTTTTTCGATTTGGACATTGGTTGGGGTTAGGGAGAGGGGCGGGTCAGGTGTGGTATAGTTTATTTTTTTAGGGAAAAAAATGTTATCTATTTATACTTACACATACGATATTAATGTTTTGTGGGGGGGTTACTGTTTTACTAATTTCTTTACGTCACATGGTTTCCTTGCTGCTGCAGCAGCCAGTGTTGAATTTAAGTAATCTGCCAGTTTTGTAACACACACACAGATAGACGGGATACCCCTCACTGAGTTATATTTGTCCTACTAGTACTGTCAGTCGCTCCTCCTAGTCCATTATACCTCCAAGCAAACTTATCGTACCTGTGATTGATGATGATTAAGTTCGGCACAGCAATGGGTGCATGGTTTCCCAAGAGAATGGAGAAGATGCCATGGTTGTGGTGGTAGTAGTAGACACTGGCACTAGCATTTGCAAACAAAAAAGAGAGACAGTCACTTGCCTGAGAGAGACTGTGGGAGGAGACGTAGAACGAAGTAAAGTACAGTACAGAAGAAGACTGCCAAACAAACAATATTGCAACTGTTAAAGTAAAATAAAACATAATGGTGGCGGGGACAGCCTAGTACAAGAGGTTAAGAAGTTATAATAAACTGTAGTTGTGTCGAGCGAGAGACTTAACACAATTGTAATTCAGAAACTTTACTGCTGTGTGGTAGGATGTTGAATTTGATGATGAATCCAATACATTGCCGTCAATTAATTATGATGTATTAGGTGTGTCCCTTTGGAAATAGAAATTGGCTTGTACATAGACTGAGCATGGGTGGGCAAGCAGAAGAAGATCCTCGCCCTGCCTTGAAATTGAATTAGTGTTGCTTTCACCACATCTGACCCAGCAAGTGTGTGATCAATTGTTGGTGTACATTTAATGTAGTCAGATCACTCCTCAATATAAATCACACAGCCCGGGGGAAGAGGGTTAGGGTTTGATGAATGGATGGGAAGGGGCGTTTGGGGAAAGGTCTGACAAAGAAAAACAGTACGCATGGACACAACAAAAGTAAAACACATTCTTTGAAGACCATGAAGATCCACTATCCAATAAATCCATAAAGGGAGAAAAAGGAAATGCATGCATGATGAAGATAACTGGATGGTTAATGAGTAGTACTTACTAATACTAGTACACAATTAGACAGTGCAGGGCAGCAGAACTATATGAAATTTGCCTTGCCTGTATGCCCTCAAAGGGACCCAAATTACCTGCTTTACCAGGCTTACTTTTAAAGCTAGCAAAGAAAATTAAAAAATAGTTGTAGGGATCAATTAGCAAACAAACAACAAAACAACAACACGCAGTCGTAATTATTGAAGAGAAAAAAGGAATCAAATTATTTAAAATACGAATGATGAATATGATACTAAAGTTACTGTATTATCCAGGTCCAATTATGGAGTTGCATCTCATCATTCATCTTGGTCCTCCCTTCCATGGACACTCTGCGCATCATTCTTAGGTGCCACTGCCTGCCTGATGCGGATTGGTAAGGTAAGTGTGAGTTGTTGCTCCCAGTATAATAGCACTGGGTAAAGGCTGGCCTGTAAGTGTAGATGGAAAAACAAAAGGGGTATTGAAAAATAAATGAATTTAAAAAAGCATCAATTACGGTGTACTGCAAGAAGACAAGACTCTTGAGCGAGAACACTTTCCGACTGAGGCAGCTTGGATACATCGTGTCTACTCTAGTATTTACACAGCATTAAGCAACAACAACAACAGGACAGAAGCCAGCACAGAACAGGCCCACGGCACCGGTCTGTGACCACAACCTCCATTTACCTTAAATTTTGACAGAGCCGGACAAAAGGCATATACAGCAACCTAGCATTTTCCAAATCAAGTGTCTAAATCAATGCGCCACTGTCAGTCATACCACTATTTAACTCCACCACTACACGGACATGTAGCCTAGGTCTGCTGTGATTCTTGTTGAATTATTGTGTTTACCTTTTATGCCAGTTCATGAAACGCAGTTATTCCATCAATCATCTCTGATTCAACTGACTGACTGCGTGCAAAGATAGTATGGTCATCATCATCATGGTGTGGTACGTGTACGTGTTGTCCAACACCAACTCAGTCTGTAGTGAGTGACTCCGATTAAGTCCAGACTGCACCTGCAGTAGTAGGAGTACAATGTGGTTATTAAACAACAAGGAAACATTGACTGTTACTTGAGTCACGTTTACTTTGTAGATTAACTAGTATAGTTCGACTTCATGCACATTCGCTCAGAGTCAGCAAGCATCCAATGCAATGCATGGCATCATTCATTAATCATACCTGTCTTGCTCCTCTCTTTGGCTGTCAGATCAGATGCCGAGCCTTCTGACAGTGATGAGTTTACTTTTGGATGCCTGCTCAAGTTCTGACAGTGAAGAGTTGTGGATTCCTGCAGACAGAGGCGGTAGCCTTAGGACAGTGATGACTTTCGGCTCGGAAACAAAACAGAACATAGCTTTAGTCATGTACATTTCACTTCTTATGGAGGGACTGTTAGAGGCAACATTTATTGTACTATTCTCAATCCAGTGTCTGGCTTGATGGGAATGTATTTAGGGTGAGTCAGGAAGATGGACCAGGACTCTGAGGAGTGGAGTGGACAGTTAAATGCACAGACGTGCAACTCCAATAGGTAAATAAAAATAGGTGACGGAGGTGATGGATTTGTTGTGATTTGATTTGAACCAGAAAGACAGATACATACACAAATAAAGGAAGGAAGAAAGTAATAATTTGAAAGCCTAGTTGTCAGGGAAGAGGAGCTTGTCCTCAAACTCTGGTGGTTTGGATAGAAGAAGGTCATGTAACCCACTACTTATGTCTTCGGAGTCGCTCTCCTCTTCCTGCTGTGATTCACGTATTTTGTACTCCGGTGGTATAAAGTGCTGATTCATTTTGATCATGGTTAACCTCTCCAGGCTTTTGGGAGAGAAACTGCTCCTTTTCACAGTTACAATGGCACTAGCAGCACTGAAAACACGCTCAGAAGAGACACTTGCGACAGGGCAAGCCAGATACTTTATCGCCAGCCTGCTGAGCACTGGCTATTAGCTTCTTTTCCCATACCAATACACCAATGGGCTTTGCTCCATGAAGACCTCTGTTGTGTCATCCAGATAGGCCTGGACCATCCGCTCAATGTTCAGGGGTGTTCCGATTTGCTTGGCCTCTTTTGACTTTGCATTAGCAATGGACTTACTCATCCCTTTCCGTAGAAACCAATCAGTTACCATTTTGTTTGATGTGGCTGATGATCCTGTTGGTGCTGTTGTTGATGTTATTCTTGGTAGTGTTGGTGACTGCTGGGAGGCAAACGCACTCCTCTCATGCTCTGAAGTAGAACTTGACTCTGGATGCCCTGTAGTACTTGCTCTGTCCTGGGGTGGCAAGCCTCTAATTAAGAGCCGTTTGTTTTCTAAATCAGTGGCTTTCTCAGCTATCAAAGTTTTATACTTGGCAACATCCATTTCTGAAAAAAGAATTACTGCATTACTCTTCAGAAATAATTTGTACCGTGGATCCAAAATTGTGGCAGTAATGTAATGTCGATGTGACACAATCTTATTTTGAATCCTTGTATTTTCAGATAAGCGAACCGCTGAGGCGTCTGCCAAATAACATGCATCTACTTTGTCATCCACATCTTCGTATGTTTCAGACACCTCCTTCAGCTGTTGCGCTAGCATGTACAACAAGGGATAGCTTGGCCCATAGTACAGTCCTTCCTGCTGACTTCACGTGTGAAGAACTCAAAAGGAAGTAGCATCTCTGTAAGGCATTTAACGAGGTCCCATTGGCCCATCTCAATGGTCATGGCTTTCACAGTAGGATCTCCTAATCTTCTTGTCATGACATAAGCATTAAGTGGTATGTACTGCTCAAACAGACGATCAAGCATGTAATAAGTTGAGTTCTAACGTGTTGGCACCTCCTGGATGAGTGCTTTGACTGGCATTTTATGCTCATGTTGAATGACCCTCAGCTGCTTCCGGGCTTTAAAAGAATGGTTGAAATGTGTGCATATTCTTCTGCAGGTGGTCAGAAAGTTGCTGACTTTGCTTTAATTTTTCAGAAAGTCTTGAACAACAATGTTAATGCAATGTACCAAACACGGGACCCTGAAATAGCCACCATCTTTCATGGCCTTAACTTCATTACTGCCATTGTCCGTGGCAACAAAACCAATGTTAAGCCCTCTTGGTCGCAGCCACTCAAAGACCTTGCTGTTAAACTCATCGTAAATGTTTGCAGCAGTATGAGATTTCTCCATAGCAAACATGGCTACAGTTGCATGTTTGCAAGTGTCATTAAAAATCTCAGCAGTGTCAACACCTGCAGATATCTTTTCTCTAACACTCAGAAAGAAATCCAGTGTGCAGTGATGCACATGTAATCAATGGCTTGGCAACCTATCCACATGTCTGCTGTAAGGGGGATACTCTGAACAGCACTCTGTTTTAAGGCTTTTCCAAATAATTCCAGCATGTCGTGATGTAGTGCTGGAACAGCAACTCTGGCGAAATAGTAGCGGCTGGGAACCTTCCATTTTGGGCAGATGGTTGTCACAAATTCTTGAAAACACATCCCTTTAACAAAAGAAAAAGGGAGAAGGTCCAGTGCTAACATTTTAGCCAGCTTGGCATTGTACAAACGTGCTATTGGGTGGTTGCATTCGTACTGTTCCTCCTGCCTAGTAAACATGCTAAGAATGGTAGGCTGCGTGGTATTCCTTTCTGTTTGGCTCGACTCGGCACTTTTTTGCATTGCAGTACTCCTTGGTATCTCAGGCTGACTCTTACTCTTGTGCCACTGAGATGTTGCTGATGCTGAGGATGTGGGCAGTACCACTGCAGTGCTGGGGACAGGGCTACTTTGTGTACTACTACCAGAGAGAATGTCTCCCTCTTCTTCTTCTTCCTATCCCACCGTGAGCGGATCTTCTACTTGTTTATCCCACCAACAGCAATGGTTCCAGTTTTTATGCGACAAAGGTGGTCCTCCCAGTTGATTGCGTGGTGCTTTTTCAGATGGGTCATTTGGCCTCCGGTACCATAGTTTGTCCCAAGCTTCCCACGACTAACAGAGGTATAACAAATGGAGCATATAGCAATGTTCTCCTCCTTTTCGCTAACCGTAAAGAAGTCCCACACTGGGGAGCTTAACTTTTGTCTCCAGCTGGAGGTGCCACTTCCAATGCCTGATGAACTGGAGGGTGTGTGTTGAATTTGACTCTGTGGCTGTGCAGTATCACTACCTACTTCTGCTGAGGTGGTGCTTGTGCTGGATGTAGGATGCTGTCGGCCCTTTGCTAATGTAAATATGGAAGCTGGAGGTCGTGTTGGTGTTACCTGAGTTGGAGGTATGCGTGCTACATCCCTACTAGTCACAGCCATTCTAGATAGGGTAATAATGTTGGTCTCCATGTCCACAGGGCCGGGAGTGATGTTCGTGATCACTGGCTCATCATCATTATCCTGCTGTACTACATCGACCTCCATAAGTCTAAGGCTTTCTGGAACCTTCCTTTTCCCTAGCCTGGTCTTGGGATGTGCCTCCCTCTCATGCTCAGATTGTTGGGGCTCCCAAGTGAGATCTAGATCATGAGAAGGGATGCTTGGAGAAGAACTCGATGGACTAACCCTCCTTTTCCTTGCTGGGGATTTGGAAGACATTGGATCTCCTGAATGAGTAGCTTCCTCTTCTTCTTCCTCTGCATGAGGCTCAATTTCCTGAACTGCCCCTGCTTCGGGAGGAACAACAACTACTATTGCGGGCAGTGGTTGCGACTGTTCACCACTTATCTGCTGTGTTCCCTCCTGCGTTGATTGTGTACTACTTTGAGAAAGTGATAAGTTTAGATCAGGCTCAGCATCACTGCTTTCCACCATTAGGTTGGCTACCTCTTCCACACTCATCTACTTGGGCCTGGGTTAGTGGGTTGGGCTCACTGATGTGGAGGTGCTGCCCCCAGCTTGCCCCCCGGACACCGCTGCTGCAGGCTTAATTTTTGGTTTCCCAAAAAAGGTTTTGGGGTCAACACTAGACTTAAGTGTCACTTCCTTCTTCTGTTGTTCCTTCTTCTCAGCAACTTTATTGGTCTTGGAGGACCGGGTACCTGCTTCCTTTGGGCCCATCTTCTTCAGATGTCAGCAGCAATCAGTTGCACAAGTTGCAGAGATGTCTGGTCAGGTCACACCACACATCACGTAACGTACAACAGCAGGACGTCTGTCTGGCAGTATAATGGATGATGATGACAGACACCTCCTCCTCAGTCTTTTGTGCACCTAAAAGCAAAAAAGCCAGAAGAACATCAGTCAAATGTGGAATTTGTTGTGCTTTAATTTTAATTTTTACTAGTGTACTGTGTACACTCAGGAACAGTAAGAAAAGCAAAGAACAAAAATACAAATGTAGTGGAAGTGGAACCTGTTTGGCCTTAATTTGTGCATCATGTGGGATGGATACAGCATCAGGTACCTGCAGCTGGCAATGGGAATGGAAGCAGTAATCCAAGAGGAACAATAGAAAGATACACAGGCCTATGTGGCAAAAACATCACACTACTACTACCACCACCACAAAATGGCCCCCAGCTACATGGTCACTTACCGCAGGCACAAGGGCAAAGCCCGGAACACAATGAACTCAAGCAGGCCTATATCCCTATATGGCCAGACAAAGGATGCCTGTTACACAACACAGCTTTAATGCAAAAAAGAAAATCTGCATGGCTAAAAAGCTTGGAAAGTTACACAACAACAACACATACACATACAACATACACATGCAACAAAGGCATTTATTAACACACATTCAAAAAGTTAACTGCACCCCATAAACCACATTTTGGAATTCAATCCAATGCCATCCATGCCCTAAATGATGTTTAAATTCAACAGACAACATAGAAACAGTTGCTTCAAGCACCCCTGATGAGTACCTCTGGGAGTCTGGGCCTACTGGCAGACTAGGCCACAAGTTTGGAGGCCTATGGCAAAAGCACAGTGGATGGTCCCACAAAATGGCCGCCACCACATGGCCTGGCCACCCACAACAACATGAAAAGAAAGAGAAGACAAACAATGAAGGCCTATGGCAAAAGCACAATGCTTGGCTTCACAAAATGGCTGCCACCCTCATGGTCAGCCCACCCACAATAACAATAAAATACATACAAAGGACAGGAACAGGAAGTTGGAGTCTCTGGGGAACTTCCTTGCTCTTTTAAAAAAAATTAAATAAAAGAAAAGTGACTCCATGCTCCAAAAACTACAACCAAAATACAACCGGAGGAGTTGTTTTTTAGCAAAAATAACAAAATCATCATTTTCTAGAAGGTTTTATACAGCTCGAGAGACATTGTTCACCAGATTGCAAATTCGGCGTGTTCAGCATCGCGAACTAGACAAAAGGTCATTATCGTGTGAGCGAACACGCAGGTTGAGCGCGCGAAAGATGACAAAAACTGTAAGTCCGCGTTGCCGCACTGTGCAGAGTTACCAAAACTACGCGAGCTGAACTACTAGGGTTACCTACTTGCAAAAAAGCCTTATTTATTTAACACACATCAACAACTGAAATTCCATCCCAAAAACCACATTTTGCAGTTCAATCCAAAGATATCCATGCCATACATGATGTTACAAATTCAACAGACAACAAAAAGCCATTTGTTTAACTTTCATGCACCCATAATGAGTGATGATGACTCTGAGTAGTACCTCTGGGCCTACTGGCAGAGTAGGCCACAAGCTTGGAGGCCTATGGCAAAATCACAGTGGCTGGTCCCACAAAATGTCCGCCACCACATGCCCAGGCACTCACAAAAAAAAAGGAAGAAAAGACAGACAATGCAGGCCCATGGGAAAAGCACAATGCCTGGCTTCACAAAATGGCCACCACCCACATGGTCAGCCCACCAACAATAACAAGAAAGTACATACAATTAACTCAAGCTGGCCTATATCACTATATGGCCAGACAAAGGATGCCTGTTACACAACACAGCTTTAATGCACAAAAGAAAATCCGCATGGCTAAAAAGGTTGAAAAGTTACACAACAACACACATGCAACAAAGGCATTTATTAACAGACATCCAAAAAGTTAACTACACCCTAAAAAAACAATTTTGGAATTCAATCCAATGCCATCCATGCCCTAAATTATGTTTAAATTCAACAGACAACATAGAAACAGTTGCTTCAAGCACCCCTGATGAGTACCTCTGGGAGTCTGGGCCTACTGGTAGAACAGACCACAAGTTTGGAGGCCTATGGCAAAAGCACAGTGGATGGTCCCACAAAATGGCTGCCACCACATGGCCTGGCCACCCACAACAACAGGAAAAGAAAGAGAAGACAGACAATGCAGGCCTATGGCAAAAGCACAATGCTTGGCTTCACTAAATGGCCGCCACCCACATGGTCAACCCACCCAAAATAACAAGAAAGTACATACAAAGGACAGGAACAGGAAGTTGGAGTCTCTGGGGAACTTCATTCCTCTTTTAAAAAAAATGTAAAAACAGAAAAATTACTCCATGCTCCAAAAACGACAACCAAATGACAACCTGAGTAGTTTTTTTTAGCAAAATTAACAAAACCATCATTTTCAAGAAGGTTTTATGCAGCTCGAGAGATATTGTTTGCCAGATTGCAAATTCCGCATGTTCGGCATCGCGGACTGTACAAAAAGTCATTATCGCATGCGCGAACATGTAGATTGAGCACGCGGTGAAGACAAAAACTGTAAGTCTGCGTTGTCGCGCTGTGCAGAGTTACCAAAACTACACGAGCTGAACGCCTAGGGTTACCTACTGGCAGAAAAGCCCTATTTATTTAACACACATCCAAAAACTGAAATTCCACCCCAAAACCACATTTTGCAATTCAATCCAAAGCCATCCATGCCATACATGATGTTAAAATTCAACAGACAACACAAAAACAGTTAACTTTCATGCACCCAAGATGACTGATGATGACTAGTACCTCTGGGCCTACTGGCAGAGTAGGCCACATGCTTGGAAGCCTCTGGCAAAAGCACAGTGGCTGGTCCCACAAAATGGCCGCCACCACATGACCAGGCCACCCACAATAACAAGAAAGTACATACAATGAACACAAGCAGTCCTATATCACTATATGAACTCCTAGGGTTACCTATTGACTGAAAACCCCTTATTTAATTAACACACAACCAAAAACTGAAATTCCACTCCAAAAACCACATTTTGCAATTCAATCCAATGCCACCCTGATTTTCAAAATTTGAAATTCAACACACACCACAGAAACTTGGTTGGACCCATGGGTACCTCTGGGCCTATTGGCTGAAATTTCAAAGAAATACAACTTGGCCCCTACTGAAAGTACAGGCCACCCACAACAATAATTTTTTAAAACGATGAAATGCCCAGAAAACTGTAGGTCAAAAAAGCCCCTATCAAACAAACATGTACACCAATTCGCCAAATTACTTGTAAAATAAAATCTCAAATCCAAAAGTCCTCAATAAATCCAATCCAATAATATGATGCAGCAGACATACACAAAAAGTGATCCTTCCAGTTCCAAATCCAAATGAAAGTGAACAGCACATGGACAAAGCACTGGGAGGAGCCTGCTGGACAGGAACAGGAAGTTGGAAACTCAGGGGCACTTCCTTCCTCTTGAAAAAAGAGTAGAGAAAAAAGGACTCCTTGCACAAAAGACTACAGCCAAATCACAATCTGAGGAGTTTTTCTGAGCAAAATGATAATTTTCGAGACGGTTTTATCGTGCTCGATAGATATTCTTTGCCAGATTGTAGTTTCTGCGTGTTCGGGAACGCGATCTTACCAACTGCTGTCGGAAGGAAGATAGCGCATCCGAATGACGTGTTCACGTTCTCACAGTTTCGCAGGATCATGCGGCCGGATTCCAAACCTTGTGGCGCACACAAACGGGATAGAAAATCGAGTAGGCGAACAAAGAATCGCGGTAAGTTGTTACCGTTCCCGCAAGATCGCATATTGAGCGCGCGTGGAAGCAAAACAACTACCCTAAGCTGTAGAGTGCGTAGTATTCTGCAACTTCGCGCTCTACGCGAACCGCGGAGTTACCAAAACTTCGCACGCTCCGCGAGCGGAGCGGAGTTCACCGCCCAGGGTTAGTATGAATTAGAGTGTTATGGTTTTTTCCCAAGTTTTTGAGTATCCTGATGTTTCAAAAAGTGCTCATTTGGATAGAAATCAATTCTGATTATTAAAGAGAACGCCAACCACATGTGACTACTATAGCTTGTAGTCCTTTGCCTTATGGAACATTTCCTATACAGAGATTTTCACACATGTAATTGATTGTCTCTGTGTAATGCGTGTGATGTAAAGTGCTCTGACATCCTAAACTGGTTGAATGGCACTGTAAATCAAATTACGTGCATTTGAGGGAGAGTATGGTTATGGAGACTTGAGGGGCACTGTCAAAGGGTGGTAGTGAGGGAATCCATGCCGGAGGTGGTCATTGGGGGGCACTAACAAACATTGCACAGGGCACCTCCACCGCTAAAGCCAGCCCTGTCCTTGAGGCCAGTCTGCTTCACCCATTGGTATCTCCGCTGGCCTTGTTTCAGCAGTAGTAGTTGCAAGTCATCAGGGATCAGCAATGCAGGATTTTCACTCCCACCAAAATAAGTTTGCAAACTTAACAGTCTCTCTGCTTCATGCACAAGCACTTTTAACATGTGCTGCCTGCTTGGAGCCACTGCACTTAAGCAGCAAATGAGGACAAAATCATGCCGCAGTGTTGACTAAATTATGCAGCAAAAAAAAGGCTGCAGCGTAAGGTGGTATATTTTTTTAAACTTTATTGTTTTGACATTTTTACACATACTAACAGTCTCTGCAAAGATTTTGCCTTATTAGTACCAGTGTACCATACAAATGCAGCAGTGAGAAAGGTGATCTGTCAACCTTTGCAAAGGACCGTCCATTTTGCAGTCACATTTTTCGTAACTTTTGATCCATTTGAGCTACAAACAATTTATTAGTTAAAATTGTCAGATTATGGAGCAGATGCTGTATTATGTGGCAAATATGGCATAGCCTTAGTTATGTAGAAAACATTTGCAAACTAGGACATTTTGCCAGTCATGTTTGAACTGCTCTTGTGGAAAAAGGTAGGAGAAGTGCTGGTGACAAAAACTGCATGGCTCAGAGACAAATGGCTTGTGATTCCACTTTTAAGCATCTTTGGGACATTCTGTGGAAATATATTCCACTTTGTGAATGTATTTTAGTGTCAATAACTTGTATTAAACCTTAAATAATCATGTTTATCCATTGGTTGAATTAAATAACATGATAAGGTGCAACTGGTCAGTGAAATGCCAAACAAATACTACAAATTGGGATGTTTTGCACATTCTGGCCACACCTCTGACTCTGCCCACTGATCCAATACTCAGGTTGTTCCTGCCCTCTGATCCCTCAGCCCACAGTTCCCCTAGTTTTTATTCCCCTCTTCGACCACTGGCTGCTACAAGAAACCCAAACAACTCACCTCTCTGTGGAAAGACAGGTTACTCTAACACACTGCTCACCTCAAGGGGTTTAGGACCTGGGACAACATTGGAACTTCAGTTGTGGGAGATGTTTGGTAGGGGCATATATATTCTCCTTCCAGGACCTTCATTGTCAGTTCTCGTTATCACATACACAATTCCATAAATACCTACAGCTTCGCCATGCCCTGTCCTGCCACCTTAGTGGCACTACAGAGTTACCTGAGTACAGCCTTTTTGAAGCAAGACTCGTCACCGGCGGCTAGGAAAGAGAGCAATATCCTACAGCTACTGCACATTGGTAGTTCATGCCCTGGAGGTGTTTCACAACCTTAAACAACAATGGGAGGAATTGGTGGGCCCCCTGATTGGTGCGATGCCAAGATGGTACCCTGAGAAATTGTCATCTCTGCAAAACTGTGACTAGTCAAGCTATAATTCTTACACAAAACTTATTTCCCCCCAGGTGCCTCTCCTAACCTATTTGCTTTAGATGCAAACACCAATTTTTCCGTAAGGTTCAGTCATACCCCCAGGCTTTTGGAAAGGGATTGAAAATACTTTAGCTCTGGTGCTGGACTGACCAATTGACTTGACAACGAGGGTGGGACTGCTTGGACTGTTGGAGGACCTGGAGGCCCCAGACATAAGCAAATAATGGTGAGAGTTGCTATGGCTAAACAAGACATAGCCTGCAAATGGAAGTCCCCATGCCTCTTCCCTATCCTGGAAGAGTAGCGGGTGGGGGTGGACTGATGCTCCGAATTGGAAAAAACAATCTACCAGGTTCAGAGATGCCTCCATAAACATTCCAGGGTTTGGGACAAGTGGTGGTCAACAATGGATTGGTGGATGACTGAAGCTTTGCTTTGTGGTTGCTACTATGTATACTTCAACCTATCGCTTTATGCTGTGTACTGTAACTGAAGCAAACTGTACTGTATGTTATATTAAAAAACAATATAATTGCTTTATTGAAAAAATTATGGAATGAGGTTAACAAAAAGGAATTACAAGTAGTTTGTGTTAATTCAGACATTGTCATCCACCACTTATGTGCTAAGTGAGTATCTTTAAATGATAGAGATATCCTCAGATGTTGATTCTGCACTCGCTGTGTCATAGGACTTCAACTGCATATCACTAATGAAACTTGCTTTTATTCCCATACTTGTAAGGAGATGTGGCCTCCCAGTTTGGGTTGAACTGCCACTTCTAGGATGGGGGATCAAGACTGATTTACATATGGCTGGTGTCTTTATAGAGGGGCGCAGTAAGCAAAATATATGATCTGGCATAAGCCCTTGAATAAATCACAGTGGCTAAGAATGTTTAAGCATTCAAAACACCATGGGGTATATTGTTTTCAGCCAAAAAGGGGTGATAATTTCATCGCATTATTATCAAGGACACGCTAGCGCTTGTTTCCATGTTTTAGCACCCCTTTTACTCACGCCTCGCATCACATTGTTAATGAGATGCAAAGTAGGCGTGCCTCACAAAACTCCACGGGAAAATATCACTAACGCAGTTTCGCGATATTTACAACGAGGCCCCGACGTAGTAGTGATAAAAATATTCGCGCTAACTCACCATTAACACAGGAATCTAACGTCTGCTAAATTCCTGACTAAGACATACTTAACATGGGAGGTGGATTAAAGGGTTACGGCCACATGGTCATATCAGCAAGTTTTTCTCTGTTTTGCATTGATTATCGCTGGTTTTTCAGTGATGTTGGCCCATTTCCCCGTTATCGCTGGATTTTATCTCGCCAATGCGCTAAGCGTTGTTAATACAGCGCTATCATGGCAATGTAATCCAGCGATAAAAATCGCTAAGCGCGTTCAGCAATAATTGTCGCTGCGTCTTGATAATATGCCCCCATATTTGTTCTTCTATGTGAGTTAATCTTAGTCAGATTGGTATGTCCAGCCAAGACATAAAATATAATGAGAGAAAGTCTAGCGAATAGTAAATCCATTAGCAATTGCACTGGGTAGCACCTCAGCTCATTGTTTTTCACCATGGTGCTCCTCCAGATGGAGCCCCTGCTTATGCAAACCACTACTGACCCTGGTCCACATGGGAACAGTCTATATCAAACTACAAAGCGAGGTCACCTCTAGAAGGGACCACTAGCAGCCCCAAACCAGTTGTTGCCTTATTAATCCTCACCAGTGAGGTATAGCTTGGATCCTGTGGCACAGCGACCAAGGGACTCCTGTATGTCAATACCCTTAGCCACTAATGTTGAATTATTCCTAGAAATTAGGGAGCACTCTCTTAGCAATGTATACAATTAGGACCGGAAAAAAACACACAAAAATTCAGAAGCTAGTTTAAATCAAATAAACACACAAATTATAAAAAAAAAAATTTAATTCACAAGCAAAAATGTTTACAAATCTATATGTTAAAGTTTAAGGATTTCAAAATTTGCTTTTATTTCTAGTATGCTGTACTCAAGCAATTTGCTTTGTCTTTTTTATTCATAATGTTTGATCTCTTTTGCTTGGTGCATAACGGTACTTTATTTGACGTCACAAATCATCCATATGAATAGGACACGTTACAATGCGAACAGTTGCAACACATGCCTTTACAATGCAGGTTTTTACATCGCAACATCCATTACAACGCATGATTCTACAACACATGCCATCACAACGCATTTTTTTAAACTACATTTACAACGCATTCCATTACAAAGCATACCATTACAACGCAAACCATTACAACGCATATAACTTTTAGGGCAACAGTAGAATAGTGTTGGATATTGTAGGGGTAAAAATTACTATTCCCACTCCAGTGAGTGCAACAGTAGGGTAAGTGTTGGATAGTGTAGGGGTAACATTTACTATTCCCACTCCAGAGAGTGCAACAGTAGGGTAAGTGTTGGATAGTGTAGGGTTAAAAATTACTATTCCCCATTACTTACATTATAATGCGTTGTAATGGCATGCGTTGTAGTGACATGCGTTGTAATGACATGCGTTTTAGTGACATGCGTTGTAATGGCTGTGTTGTAATGGCATGCGATGTAAAGGCTGATGCGTTGTAATGATTGCGCTGTAAATAAAGTGCGTCCTAATGACTGCGTTGTAATGGTTGTTTTCCGTCCATACCAGTGCTTAATTTGATACGGTGGTTTCCAGTTCTCAGCACCGGAACTTGTCACTACCCACACTGATGATAATCTGCCACATGATGGCGCTGTTTATCTAATTTAGAGACGAGTTTAGCAAAAGTTGTTAGTTAAGTCAATATATTTTAAAAATTACCAATACCTGTCTCCCAAGTCATTCCTATGGCTTTGAGGGCCTCAAAATGCCTTCATTGTCACACTTGAAGGAGTGTGACAATTAGTAGTTGCATAGGTATTGTCATTGGCAGCGCTACCAGGTGAGGCCCCCATCACAAGGGATCACAAGCAAACCTTGATGAGTTTCAGACTTATCAGGCCTTGTCAGTGAGAGAGAAAGTGAATGATTTCTAAACTATACTTATAAATAGTAATCAATGTCACAGAAGTTACATAGCGCCCTGGTGTTGTTCGCACGTAGCATTAACCAGAGAGGCCCATGCTTTACAAAGCAATTCAATCATTCTGAGCCAATGAACAAAGGCTGGTTTAGAGACTTAATTCAGCGATGCATGCCGGGAGTCCTGGCGAGGAGCCCATATGAAAAAATAGACCATTAACCGTAATGTCGCTAGACTCTGCTGTAGAGGGATTTTCTCACATAGTTAGGCATTGCTTTATTTAACTGACAACGAGTGTCATTGTTCAAATAAGGTGACTTGACTTTTTTCATATTCAGAGAAAGGTACCAGTGTCTGACTGCAAAATGCTACACGCTTGAAAAAGAAACTATTTTAAATTGCACTAATAAAATACTGTCTGGAGAACAGAGTAAAAATGTGCATATGTCATGAAGTCTAAATTCTGCTTTTGCGCTTTGTCAAGACACAGGAATATCCGGTAATATTACCTTTTGTGTAAAAATATGTTTAACTTCCAGTGAGCTCCCCACTAAATGGATATTTAAGCGATTAGCTCACGCCTAACAACTGTTCCTATTTAATAGCATCACAGCGCAAGTCTCGCATCGTTCTACTTCTAAAGGTTACATACCAAAAATACATCCCTGGGAATAAATAACTGCTTTCCCTCCAAGTGAGGGTTTGGATCAAATCCAAATATGTAATTCTAAATCAAAAACAAGCTCCTACAGCAGGGACACTTGATGACTAATAACATCTTCTGCCTCATAAACTTTTGTGACTCAACAAGAGCTAAAAAATGCTGTCCATTTATCACAGGCCCATGTATAGTTGTGCTTTTATGGGCCCATGTAAAAATGCAGTGAATTTAACAATTCGTGAATGCATGGCTGGTCTAACTAAAGCGTCTCTTTTCATTCTCGGAGAGCGTTTGATTTCTTCTGAGAATAATGTGCAGTATGTCTTTAATGTCCAGTAATAACAAGCATTAGCGATGAATTAATGATTTTGTGGTCGGATTCAATTTAATTTGTCTAAAACTGCTGGGTTCTACATAGCCTCAGGACTTTTAAGTGGGCGAGTTCTGCCGGGTCTCAAGCCCCGAAGTAATTAAAAAACACAACTTTGAAAGCGGTCGCTATCAGGCTCTATATCCTTGTAATTAACTGGCAAACTCAGTATTCGAGTTCTTAAATATGACTGTAAAGACCTTTTAGGTATTCCATGTCAGCTATGCAATTCGTTTACATTTCACTTTTATTTCATCTTGTAAACCTAAGGGTATTTTCAATTTTTCAATATGATGTGTTTCTGTAGATTTTCGATGTAACATATTCTCTTGTATAGTTCATACTTTGAATTGAGTTGCTGCCAAATATCGGAGTAAATTGAGGCTGTGGGTGGGTGTTTATGACACCACACAATTTAGAGCTCTGAAGTTGAGGCAGAAAGCAGTGTGAGGTTCTCACAGTGTCTATCATTGGGTTGTAGAGGTGTGCGGACTACATCAACATCCATTCCTTGGCCTCTCTGCAGAGTTCACATAGTGTTAGAAGCATACATGCCCATTTTACTTGTGGGAAAGTGTGAGACATGCAGATGGTGATTTTCAGAAAGACATGGGATGAAAAGCACTTATCATCAAGCAGAGTGATAGACCGCAAAAGTGGTGTGAAGCAGTGAATGGGAGTGCCTTAAACACTTTAAAGGCCGCTACAACTTCCACAGACTATAGTAATCTTTAATTCACAGTATCATAGTTTCAAGATTGAAAAAAAATTATAGTTATTCACAATGAATTTATGGTTGCTATTCATTAATTTGATGCAGCTCACAGGGATTGGCAAAGCCGAAAGGTCTGGCTTGTATTACGTATATGCATTGACTGTTGTGAAGCATGTCTGGATGCAATAATGGAAAACTCACAGAGGCACCATCATTCTGGTCAAGTGACATGCTGTGCGTTGCACAGGATTTTAGTTGACATGTTTTACGCCATGGCCTTAATTACATAGGCTGCGCCTCTTGGAAAGGATCCCTATTCACACTTCTTTGGCCAAGTTTCCTTCAGAGACCCCGACCCCAAAACTTTTTAATTCCACTTAAAACACTGCAGAGCCTTTCATGCTTCTACCTAGTGAAACCCTATAGACTGTAATTTAAGCATGAGTCTGAGTCGGTTAGAATACATCCACATATTTCTTTCTCTCGTTCTCACAGCCCCAAGTTGCATGCCATCGGCAGGCAGTTCGTACTGGCCTGTAGGGTAATCTGGCAGTGCCCGATGGACTTGTCTCATAGGTCAGATTGTGGGCCCTTTTTTGGCTAATTCCAGGCCTGATTTGTGGTCAGGGGGCAGGTGTTTAAAGTTGATTTCTCTGATATTATCACAAACATTTTCTGTAGCAAGCACAAATGTATGCAGTCTTCCATACCTTGTAAAGCAGCTTTACAGTGAGTCTTTACAAGTTCAAGACTGACCCAATCTGCAAATGTGGCCACATTTTAGCTATCTAACAGCCACTTTTAGTTTAGTGCCCCAGACGATTTTCTGTCCAAGTCCAACCTGTCAGCAGAGGTTGATTGGGGAGGCGGGGGCAAACATATTTGCTGTTTTGAGATTTTGGTCAAAAGCATGCAGGAATGGTAGCTTCTGTGTCAATTCCCACAGGTTTTACCCCAGAGTTTCACTCGGAAAATGTCCCTGCATTCGGCAGCTAAAGTGTCCTGTTGAAACACCACAACTTGTAATCTCAAAGAGGCCAGTCGCTCCAGTTATTAGCCCAATCAGGATAACCAGGGCACTTATAATGAGGCCATTATTCACCTCGTCTGTCTTTGCTCTCTCACTACATAAATAAGTAAATATTTTGTCATAAATGGAAAAAAATAAAGATAAAGCTTTGTGGTTAATTTAGTTTCCTCATTTAATTACCTGTTGCAGTAACAAAGCTCTAATTAGCCCGTAGTTCTGTCTTTAGTCTTTGCAGTCACACCATGACATAACTCTCAACCATTTACGACTCATGGACTGTGAGATTGAAATTTTTGGAGTATGAGTCTATTAAAATCAACAGAGGGTGAGCTAGGTTTTCAGTGCATGGGAATCCATTAAATACTAATGAAGACTCTTAGAAGTGGGGTTTCTGGTTGTCAGAGTATTCACCCTGTACAAGTAGTAACCACCACTCTAGTCAGGTGAAGCTAGATACACACTACAGAGCAGTCAGTCTTATCTAAAGAGGCAATGTGTAAAGTACTTCAACAATATACACAGACAGTAGCACAATGAAAACACCACAAAATACTCCAGATGGGGTTAGCAAAATAGATAACATTTATATGAGTAAAATAAGACCAAAATGACAAAATCCAATAAGGAGAACCAGAGTTATGATTTTATTTAAATTACATCAAAATATAGTGCTTGGAGACATAAAACGCTAACTGGGAAAAGCTGGTTGCACTAGACTGGGGTATATCCAAAGATCAGGCCGACCGCGATGGAGGGCAGGCCAGCTACATGACTCATGCATGTCCCTCTGCAAAACTATCTTGGATGGAGGAAGAATTGACTTTGAAGACTCAATGCGAGTAACATAGGAGTAACATAGGAGGCTGATCCATTGTTGAAGATCCCATGGATGGAGGCGATTCACTGATTCCGATTCTCGCAGTCAATGAAGGCTTTGTCGATGAACCCCCTGGTGATGCAGGTGATGCATTGTCGTTGAGAGGCGCAGTTTGTCAACGTTGAGCCGTGCAGTCTGTCATAGAGCAGCAACTGCTTCGGTGTCAAAGGGCAATGCATCGGTTTCGTTCATGGAAAGTCGTCAATGCTTCGGGTTTGATGGATCAGCACAACAAAATTCACCTTTCAAATGCCCAGCTCTGAATTGACACCACTTGGCAGGGCTGGACTCACAGATTGCAGAGTCCAAGTGGATTTGTAGAGTTGAAAGAAGTCTTTGATGGCCCTGAGACATCAGAACAGTGGGCAAGCCACAAGCCCTTGAAGTCCCTCTGGGTTCTAGTGTGATGGGTCCAGTCCGCAGCACATCATTTTAAATTTTTTTTTTTTTTAATTCAGTTCTTGACAATCCATTCATAACATACATTACAGAAGATCCATAAAACAGAATGATAAGCTGAAGAACAGATAATATAATATTACATCATCTCGAGAAAGAATAAAGCCTGAAGGGGGAATTTCACATCGAAAACATGCATAGAAATGTAATCAAAATACGACCTCCATATTTTTTCAAATTTGCTCAGTCCCCCAATCCTTTGTGCATAAATAAATTCACTTTTCCTTACTCTCTTCATTTTCTCATGCCATTCATTTTTTTTTTTTTACGTCAAAAAACAATTTTTAATTTGTATTTGTTTTCCATCTTAGTGTGTTTAAACTACATCTTCAGGTTACAGTACTTCAAAATCAAAAGTAAGGGTTTTTTTACCCCAGTAAGAATCGCATTTCCCCGTGATGTGCATTAAAACTACAAAGGTTTTCAATGCCTGTTCTTAAGTTCACTGACCTGCTAGGAAGCACTCATCATATTCTATTACAGGGAATTACAGAATACACAATCAAACCGGTTCTATATTTTTCGCCTTATATACATTTTTGTCTTTGGGGTCACATTTCCATATCGTTGACAGGATTTATTTCCTAGATGTGACTGATTTTTTTTTTTTAAAGACCAACGGTCTCAAACTTTATTTAATTTCACAGATAAACCAGTAGTTATTCATACAGTGTCATAACAGCGGATTAATGCCACAAACAGTACCCAGCAGATGGCACATGTCGACACAGCAGTTACACATGAGTGAAAATAAACAGTTGCTGGTAGAGGTGCATTAGTACATAAGTGACTGTGCCAGGAAGTGACTCATGGTGCAGTGCCCGCAGATCGCAGCACTGCAAAAAGGGACCAGCGTGTTCAAAAAGAAAAGTCAACAGTCATTGTGTGAAATGGAGTCCCCTGAGCCAAGTAGCAGAGGATAGAGGCAACAGGATACCTTCCGACGTCGCATGGATCTCTGGGTGTCCGCTTCCTGGTCCTGGGCGCATCGAAGCAGCCGCATGTGAGATGCGGACGAGGAAGTGTGGCCGGGCATGATCAAGGGCACAGTATGATCGGCCTCTGTGTCAACCAAAAGAGTTAACTGGGTAGTCCAATACAGGGGGGGGAAGAAACATTTCAATAACTGTTGGACTAGCATTCGTGCGTGTGGCAGTGTACCTAGGACCCTAACTGTGTGTGGTGCATCCGATGTGGGACACGCGGGGGCGGGGATGAGTGAGGAGGCGGCGCTGTCGCGGCTGTACGGCAAGGGAGGGGGGGGGAGGGAACGGGCGGCAGGGAGGCGAACGTGGCAGGGGACGTCTCCGTCGTGAAAGGCCGCAGTCCTCGGGGGAGGAGGGGGGGATGGGAGGGGGGGGCCGCGTGGAATGGGGGGGAGGACAGGAGGGGGGGGAGGGGGGGGGAAAGAGGGGGGGCAAGGGGGGGGGAGAGGGACGGCGGAGTCCGTGTCAGGTGTGGACAGTTATCAAGAGGGCCCCCTCTGTGTCGCGTCGAGACGGTACTCTATGCCGGCTTGTGTGCATGCGCGGTGATACACAATCAGGGCAGCGTCCCAGTCCTGGGCGATCGGGTATTTACGTAGGCCAGCGGTTTCCACCCTGTGGAGGGACACACTCTCCGCACAGGCCCAGTTGGCAAAGGAGCGACGCCAGTCTGCAGGACGCGGTGGGTCGGCGCTTTTCCAGCGTCGTGTGATAAGACGTTTGGCCGTAATGAGGCCTAAATCCCAAAAGCGCGCCCGCAGCTTGGACTGCTTGGTTCTCCTGTAGAGTCCCAGTAGGCATACTTCCCACGTCTTGGGAAGGGTTTCGCCTGTGGCAGCCGTCAACATGTCCGCGACCGCAGACCAGTTCGAGGTAAGATGAGCGCAGCTCCAGAGTGCATGCAGGAAATCCGAGTCCCGGAGGCCGCATCTGGGACACGCCGACGAAGTGAGGCCGAAGTAGCGATTCAGTTTGTCCGGAGACAGATATGCACGGTGGATGATGTAGTATTGGATAATCTTGAATCGTGCGTTGCGGGGGATGACCCTGGCGCCTGCCAAAATAGCGTTCCATTGGTTGTCCGTCCAGTCTGTGCCACGGTCGGTCACCCACTTGTCCCTCAGTCTCTGAGAGGAAAATTGCGTGTGGCTGTGTAAGGCTTGTGCAAGCCAATGTACAAGGTGGGACCCATCTCCCATCACATGCAGATATTGGATGAGTAGATGAGTGGACGGTTCATGGCTGAGGTCACCCCACGCCTCCGTTAACTCATGGAGGAGCCTGGCGTGCGTCAGAAATTGACCCACCGGCAGGTCCGTGTCCGCGGTCAAGGTCTCGAAGGGCAACAGCTCCCCATCGCTGTACAGGCCGCATAGGTCGTCCAGGTCTGCCGCAGTCCAGCTGCGCAGCTCGGTCGAGGACAGTGTGCCTGCGCCCAGGGGTGTCCCCAGTAGAGGCAGGCTCGGGGCATAGGGCACCGAATGTTTGGTGAGCCGGAGGCTCCGCACAAAGCACCGCTTTGCCACCGCAACATGGACCTGCGTGGGGGGCCGTTCCCGTGATTTTCTCATACCATTCATCTATAGATGGAACTACATCTGACTTCCAATACTTAAGAATCAGAGATCTAGCCACCGCAACTATAATATACACCAGTTTTGCCAGTGACTCGGCCAGATTAAGGTCTAGATCAACACCAAATATAATTAGTCTTTCATAGTTAATAATCGTACAATGCAAATGAAGTGTAAGCAAAGAAAAAACTGCCCTTCCAAAAGGCCCCTATTCGGGGGCAGTAAGCTACTATGTGGGACCAATTAGCCTGATCTGGTCGAGAACATCTAAAACAGGTGAACGACGTATTACTGAACATTCTAGAAATGACTGCAGGTGTATAATATAGCAGCCATTTACTAAAAAAACAGCATTCGCCTCCAGTTAGTGCCTCTCAATACCGAAAAATTAGACTTATTTAATGTTTTCCACATATTGACTGTGAGGCAGCCCCGGTGGAGCGGGGGGTCCCTTTTCACGAGGGCAACTGACCTTTTGCTGCCCGTGCTGCCCTGCCCTGTGAAACGCCGCCACCAGTACCTCCAGTCTCCCTCCCACCGCCGCAGACTACAGCTTAAGCGGCCGCAGTGCAGAGGGAGGCGACCGGCCAAAACTACAACCCCCAGATGCCCCAGCAGCGGGAGCCGCGCCCACGTCACCATCTCACGCCAGGAGGCGCGCTAAAAGGATGCAGCCCCGGTGGAGCGGGGGGTCCCTTTTCACGAGGGCAACTGACCTTTTGCTGCCCGTGCTGCCCTGCCGTGTGGAACGCCGCCACCAGTACCTCCAGTCTCCCTCCCGCCGCCGCAGACTCCAGCTTAAGCGGCCGCAGTGCGGAGGGAGGCGACCGGCCAAAACTACAACCCCCAGACGCCCCAGCGGCGGGAGCCGCGGCCACGTCACCATCTCACGCCAGGAGGCGCGCTAAAAGGACGCAGCCCCCGTGTCGCGGGAGCGCGCGGGAGTGCCCGGGGCTAAGCCCGGGCAAAGGGCGGGCCCTCTCTGGCCCTCCGTGGTCTGAAGTGGTAGGGACGGGCCCACTCCCTTGACTGTACTCTGAGAAGAGGTAGAGTGACTCCATTTACTAATTGACTATCTTTGTGGTTTTATTTATCCTGCTTTAACAATGTCACGAAAGGGGGGCACAAACACTGCTTCTGAGAGGGGCCCGGGCCAAGGGCTACAAGAGCATCACATGAATAGCACCAGCTCACTGCCTACTGTTCATGAGATAGACTACAACTCTCCTTGCCACTCTCTACTCAGTATGCAATCTCCCTTACAAACTCCAGTCAGAGTGCAAAATCTGTCTTTGTGGGACGAATTAAACATCTTGTGCAACACCAAGTACGCTGTAGTGGAATCACCTTCTCCTGTTAAAGCCACCAGCTCTTCATCTACTACGGTAGTTTACGGGATCCTTCCTTTTCACCTATGAAAGACAATATCCAAGATCTAGCTCTTCCCCGGCCTTTACCCCTAAAAGGAAGCACTACGAGGACAATCCCCGAAGGGAATCATTCCAAATTACAAACACTATCCGTAAGTCCTACTTTACCTGTCAACAACCTGCCTACTACCATGGAGTCTACAGATAAATCAGACAATACAATACTCTACCCCCAGTTGTCCCTATTGACCCAGATTGAGCATCTAGTCAAAGCCATCATTTCTCCACTAGTTGATAAAATCAATTCCATAGGGGAAAGGCTCTCAGGGTTAGAGAACACAATCGCGACCATTCTGACACCTATCAATAATATGGTAACATCTAACCGTTCCCAGCCACTTACAACCTTGTTAACATCTAAGTTAACTCCTAAATGTACAAACGCCCAACCTACATCACAACCACCCAAAATCCCAGCCCCAATTGCACCTAAAGCCCCTTTCAAACCTGCTCCATCAAGGTTCACAGTGGTTAGAACAAAATTAAACAAACCACCACGTATACACCTTCCCCCAGAAGCCGTGCCATATGTGTCCGTTCTTTCAGGAGTACCAGCACTTGCTTTCGGGAAAGCCGAAAGACAGCAGGACCTAATAAATAAGTTCATATTCTTGCTGGGGAAAAATAGACCCCTACCATCGGACCAAAATGGCGGAATCCTGAGCGTTAGAAGGGTGAGCTGGCTGGGCTCCTTACCTAAAAACACTCCCGGGGTCTTGGTACTGGTTAAATTCAGGAATAGGAACATCGTCCCGTACCTAAGATCTTGCCCGCCCCAAGAAGGAGATGGCTCTATATGCACTTGGGACCTACTTGAATTTTATCCTTGTACGCCAAACATTCCCCTGCTTAGACCAACAGTAGAGCATCACCATCCGCTGGGAAGGGGGGTTCGTGTATCCAGTGGCATTAGATTTTCCGCTCCGAATAGATTCGAACCATTACACAATTGTCACAACTTTTGATTGCTCGATGTATTACCATAGTCGATAATGATAAACTGTATGATTAACATGTCTTATTATCGAATTCTGAGGTTGGGCATATGTCCTTTTAACTTGTAGTCATATTGTTATTGTATGTATGCATTTATTTTAAGATTGTTTTATATGTACGCTTTTATCATTTTAAAACAAAATCGAATAAAGCTTTATCGAATTGAATCGACTGTGAGGTTAAGACTTTCATGTTTCTGCCATTTTTTAGTTGCTTTAGTACTCAAGTCCTCCTCTCTACTCTGTGCTAAACTTCTTCTCCATTTTCCTGGTTTCATAAATAGTGAAGACCAAAAGAGATCGTTGGATAGATCTGAGGCATGGCTAATCTGTGCTATGTCAGTTTGAGCAAAAACTTTATATAGTAAATTATATGAACCCATAAGAAGAAAATTTCCCCCAGTTAGGGAAAGCATCTCGTTAGGAGTTAACCAAGCTTCATTTTCTACAAAATTCACTAGTGAAGTAAACCCCGATCTGACCCAATTTTGTATAATTTCTGGCCCCATTTTTATACCAAGGCCTAAAATAGCATCACTAAATGGAGTTTTTAAGCTAATGAGAGAAAGAGAGTATCTCTTCAGCATGGCGTCTCGTTTTTTACAAAAACAATTCAAAACCTTATATCTGACTAGTTTAGGAGATTTGGGTATGGACAATGGAGAAGAGATTTTGGCTTCTTTACATATTATTTCAAAGAAAAAGTTTAAAAATAATACCTTACTCAACATTAGATCTCGAGAGATACTGTGCAAAATAAGCAAAATAGTAATCTTGAAGGTTTGGGAGACCGAGACCTCCTTGTTCTTTTTCTTCATATAGAGTATTAATGGCGATTCGAGGTGTCTTTTTAGCCCAGACAAAGGCTGAGAACATAGATTCAATTTTTGAAAAGAAAGAGCCCGGTAATGAACATGGAATAGAGGAAAACAGAAAATTGAGTGAGGGAAGTACCGACATTTTAATTAATGCCACACGGCCAAGAATAGACATGGGTAGGGTATTCCATCGTATAAACATGTCGCAAACTTTTTTTATTAAGAGTTCAAAATTCAAAAAATACAATTCGCTTACAAACGGCGTAAAATAGACGCCCAGATATCTTTTGGGTCTATTATTAATACAGTTTTGAAAATCCGGGTGTAGTTCGGGAGTTATACTGCCACAAATTAAAATCTCGGTCTTCCTCTTATTAATTCGATACCCTCCAAGTGCTTCAAATTCTGCAAAAACAGAGAGAGCCCGTACTTGCGAATGCATCTCAGGTGTAAGGAGAAGCATTATATCATCTGCATATAATTTGATTTTATCCATAGAGGCCGTAGGTGGTAAAATATCTATAGAATTCCTGATTGGCACAGCCAGAGGCTCTATGAAGAAGGCAAAAAGAACAGGGGACAAAGGACATCCCTGCCTTGTCCCTCTTTGGACTGAAATTGAGCCCACCATAGATTTGTTAATAAGCACATGGGCTTTTGCTCCTTGATACAGATTTTTAACTAAAGTTATAATTTTTAAGGGGATTCCAAAAAATTGTAAAATAAAGAAAAGTGTATCCCAGACCACCAAATCAAAAGCCTTTTCTGCATCTAAAAGAAAAACTAAAGCCGGCACCTTACATGTTTCAAAATAATCTAAGGCCTCTACCAAATAGTGAGTGATAGTAATGAGTTGCCTACCTGCAATAAAGCCATTTTGATCTGAATGTATCAGTTGCGGAGAGATACAATTAAAACGTAATGAGAGTAATTTAGTATTGATTTTATAGTCCGCATTTAATAGAGTAATGGGTCTATAAGAATTAGGGTCATTTGCTTCCTTCCCTTTTTTCAGGAAACTAACCACAGTCCCATCATAGAATAATGATGGAATTGGGCCACCATCCAGCATAGAATTGGATAATAAAAGTAATAATTTAGAGAGGGATGTGAGGAATATGACAAAAAATTCTGCAGGAAAGCCGTCTGGTCCACATTCCTTGCCATGTGGCAGACTTTTAACTACAGCTCTTAGTTCATCTGCCGAAAACGAAGATGCCATTGCCACTTGATCCAAATGAGAAAGAGTGGGTAAATTATGCTTGTTTAAAAAATTGTTTAATCTATTTTGATCCGTAATATGGTATGAAGTATAAATTTTCTCGTAATGAGACAACATAATCTGTCCTATCTCTGCTGCATCTGAGGTATCAATATCATTAATTGGAGATTTAAGAGATCGAATTAAATTAGCTGCCGCTTGTTCTTTGACCTGCCATGCCAGAAATTTCCCCGTAAAATTGCTGTGTTCGTATGTTTATTGGGCTTGTCTGCAGAAGATTTCTTCACTTTTCACAAAATAGTGTAAACTCAACTCGCGTTTTGCAGCATTTAATTGATAATGTAGCATGACAGATGGATTGTGGTACATTTGCTCTACCAAATCCTGGATATTCTGCTGTAATAAATTCTTTTTATCCCTAAAAGCAACTGACTCCCGCTCATCCCTTCCGATAACGATCCCCCGTATGAACGCCTTAAGTGAATCCCATACCACATGAATAGGGGCGGTCCCCAAATTTCGCTCAATAAAGTCATTTATTTCATTTTTCAAGAGGGTCACCCAAGTTGCATCAGTCAGGTATGATTTATTAAACACCCAACGCTTTACAACGTTAATACTCTCCTCGAACATTAATTCTAGTATTAACATTGCATGGTCTGAGAAGCCGTTATGTAGAATTCTTTGATGGCTATTCTTGAATTTTGAGGAAATCAGCAAAAAATCGATGCGAGGAAATGACTCATGTCTTCCCGACCAGCAAGAATACTCTCTTTTATGGGGATTTATAGATCGCCACGGATCAACAAGATCTAAAGTCCTTACGTTATTCGTGATTGTCTTAAATGCTTTAGGTTTTGATTGTTTTTTACCACCCGTACTAGAGTCTAGATTGAGGTCCATTAGTATATTAAAATCCCCCCCAATCACAATATCTCCTCCAACCATCAAAAGAGACTGAAACATTTCCTCATAAATTTCCGAATTATCATTAACTGGAGCATAAAAGCTTGCGAATGTGATGGGGGAAGGCCTGTTCTTTTTTTTTTTTTTTGTTTTTTTGTTTTTTTTGTTCAAAAACCTTTATTTAAGCAAGCATAGAAAAATACAAGAATGGGCCTACAACCTCACGGGCTGGCCGCTAATAATATGGCACCAGGCACGAATCAGAAGTGTACACCGGTGGTCAGGCACAAATCTAGGACCAAGCATTACTCCTAACATGTCACAGAGCATATTGAATTTTTATTTTATACAAAAAGAAAAACAAACACTAGAAAGGCGAATGCACGGTAATCAAGGTCAGCTCAAAGGACGGAGGGGATGGTCAACAATCAGGAGAACCTACCAAGAGCCCTGAGGCTCCAACAAAGTCGGGGGGGGGAGCAGCGGGGGAGAGTCAGAAATTCAAAAAACAGTATGAAAGGGTTCCGGGAACGCTCGCCTAGGGAGATAGGACAACATCAGTAGTGCCTACAAGGGGAGGTGTACAGATATCCCCACGATATTCATTCCACTGGCCCCAAATCCTCGTCCACGCCCTGGGTCTGCCCCTGGCCACATAAACAGTCTTCTCACGAAACATGGACCAGTCCATGTTGTCCTCCCATTTCGAGACCTCAGGGGGCCTGGATGCGCCCCAGAGTTGCGCAATATCCCGTTTCGCAATCATGTAACCCAAGGTTGCCCATCTGGTCTGGGCCACAGAGTAGTCAGTGGGCTCCCACACATTCAACAGACATCGTCGAGGCTCCGGCCGCAGACATCACCTCAAGCACAGCAGTCCAGTAAGCCATCACAACCGGGCACTCCCAAAGAATGTGTAAAAAGGTAGCACTCGACCCACAACCACGCTTACATAACCCATCCAAGGAAAAGCCCATCGTTACCAGACGCGGACCAGTGACATACACTCGATGAAGGATTTTAAGTTGAACCAAACGGAGACAGGCAGGAATGGCCACCTCCTTGGGAGAAGAGAGTGCCGATTGCCAATCCTCGTCATCCAGTTCCAACCCATCGCCGACCCAAGCCTCCCGAAGTCGGACCAATAAGTCAGCCCGATTATTGATCAGCTTCTTATAGATCAGGGAAATAGTGCTGTCAGGCAGGTGCCCATCAAGGACACGATCTTCGAGGGGGGAAGACTCGGGCAGGGCCTCATCAGGAGTCAAGACTGAGGTGAGGGCGTGCCGGACCTGCAGATAACGAAAAAATTCCATACCATTCAAACCATATTCCTCCTGGAGGGCCTGGAACGACCTCACACTACCTTTCAAACATACATCACCCACTTTACATATACCAATCATATCCCAGCGGTCGAAGCCCTTAGTAGACCAGAGACACCCCAAACGTTCCGAGGCATAAAGCGGCGTTGCCAGCGTCATTCGATCCTCCCATCCCAAACTCACATTCGCGGCTCGCCACACAGTTACTGCAATCCTGGACGGGCCCACAAGATGGCGCCCGGCCGATCGAGAATAAAGCGCTCTATTAAAGTCCCCACCCGGCAGCTGAAGTCTATCCATCTCGAATGCAGGATTTCGACCCGGTGAAAACATCACGTGATTAATAGCCGACAGCTGGGAAGCCCAATAATATCGCTTGATATCGGGGAGCGCCATGCCCCCGTCGTACCAAGGGATGGTGAGTTTCGCGAGGGCAATACGTGGACGCCCGTCCCAAATCAATTGCCTTTGAAGACTCTCGATCTATCGGAAATAGGTCTTGGGGATATCGTCATAGGAGTTCTGGAGCGCGTAGAGGAACCGCGGCAAGGACATCATTTTAAACAGGGCCGCCCTGCCCAGAGGAGACAAAGGAAGCTTACGCCAACGGGCCACGTCCAGTCGCAATCTGAGCAACGGGGGGAGGAGATTACGCTCAAATCGGAGCGAGGAGTCCAACGTAATAAAAATCCCTAAATATTTGAAGCCAGACTGGACCACCTGGATAGGAAGTCTGCTCGGCAGTGGGGGTAAAACACCCGAAAGAACATACACGCAGGACTTGGCCCAGTTAATAACTAGGCCTGAGTTGGCACCAAATGAAGTAAGAACGTCAAACAAAACTGTCAGAGATTTGAGCGGGGAGGTGAGATATAAAAGAATGTCGTCAGCGTAAAGTGAAACACGGTCCTCAAAGTCCGGAGACCAGCGAATCCCCTTGAGCGAAGGCTCCCACCGAAGCCAAGCAGCCAATGGTTCCAAGGCGAGTGCAAATAGCAACGGAGACAAGGGGCATCCCTGACGGGTACCCCTACCAAGGGTGAAAGGGGCCGAAACTCTACCATTTACTACTACTTGTGCCAGAGGTTCCGCATATAATAACTTGATCCAACCAATAAACTCAGGCCCGAAACCAAATTTCTCAAGAGCCGCCCAAAGATAAGGCCACTCCACAGTGTCAAAAGCCATGGAGGCATCCAACGATGCCAAAATGGCCGGCTCCGTCAGAAGCCCCGCCCTCGCAATCGCGCCGTGGAGACGACGTAGGTTCAGAGCCGTGTTGCGATGCGGGATAAATCCGGATTGATCTGGATGGACCAAGCCACTAATGACCGTCAGGAGGCGGGACGCCAGGAGTTTCGCCAATACCTTGGGTTCAACATTTAGAAGAGATATGGGCCTATAGGATGAACAAAGGTCCCGCGGTTTACCATCCTTGGGGATGACAACTATCGTGGCCAGTCGCTGATCATAGGGGAGAATACCCCGTTCCCGGGACTCCAGAAACATGGCGCGAAGATATGGCGCCACTCTGTCGGGACGCAACTTGTACAGTTCAATCGGCAACCCGTTCGGGCCCAACGCCTTGCCCGAACGGAGTGAACGGATGGCAGTAGCTATCTCATCAACAGTAAAGGGGGAATCCAACGCTACACGATCCAAATCAGAGACACTGGGCAGAGCTATATCACGCAATAGAAGGCGAGAGTCAGCCACATCTCTCACAGACACAGGGGTATACACCACACGGAAATACTCAGCAAAACGGTCAACTATTCCAATCGGGTCCGTCACACTCTCACCACTCAAAGACTGAATCACGGGTACCACACGATTAGCTCTCTCCTTCTTATCCAGCCATGCCAACAATTTACCCGCCTTGTCACCCACATCATACAAACGACCCTGTTGCTCTCGAAACATCACTTTAGCAGCATCCGTGACCATGGATTTATAAGCAAATTGTTTCAGACCCAGGGCGTGGAGTTTCGCAGACGTGACACCAGATTCCAAAGCATCCTCCAATGCAGAAATGTCTCCCTCGAGGTCCACCACCTCCCTATTCCTCGCCCTCTTAGCTTCAACAATAAGGGAGAGGGCCTGCCCACGAATCACCGTCTTAAAGGCCTCCCACAGGGACACAGCTGAGGAAACCGACCCCTCGTTATCCAGAAAATACGCGTCCAAAGACTTAAGCAAAAGGCTGCGGGTCTCGGGGGAGGTAAGGTACCACGGATTGATGGGAGCTACCCGGCCCACAGCCTCCACTCCAACCTCAAAACGAAGCCAGAGCGGAGAGTGGTCAGAAATACCCCTGGGTAGGTGTACAATCTCACGCACCGCTGGTGACTGAGCCGCAGGCATCAGGAAATAGTCCAGTCTAGACAGACTCCCATGGGCCCCAGAATGAAAAGTGTATTGAAGCTGAGTAGGATGCAAAAGCCTCCAGCAATCCACCAAGCCAAAGGTATCCAAAAATCCACCCAACCACTGTTGGGCCGCAGGAGTATCCCTAGGGGGGTGGCGATCGTGGAGACCGGAGAACACCGAATTAAAATCACCAGCCAGAAAGAGCGTACTATCAGGGAGGTCCAACAAGACACGGCCCAAATCTGAAAAGGTAGAAGTCTGCAAGCCGGGGGGCACATAAACAGTAAATAAGGAGAGGGCACGACCCTCATAGCGACCCACAAGGACAGCATATCGCCCCCGATCATCCTGAATGACATCATCAATAGCTAGGGGGAGGGAAGCCCGAACAAGGATACCCACCCCCCTAGAGCCGGAGGTAAACCCCGAATGTGCTACGAGGCGATAGCCCCACCTATTCATTGCATGACAAACATTGCCTACCAAGTGAGTCTCCTGTAGGAAAACAATATCAGGAGATAAACGTCGTATACATTTCAACACCACACTTCGTTTGATACGATCCCCCAGACCGTTAACGTTCCACGAAACAAATCTCAACCTGCTACCCCCCATCCCACCCAACAAAGCCAGAACCCCCCACCAATGAGCATGACACCAGAAACATCTTCAAATACAGGATAAAGTCGCCTTGAAAACAGAACACACGAACAACAAACTTCCCAACCACCCACCCCCCAAATAACAAGAACCCCCCCCCACCCTGCACCCCTGCAATAAGCTAAAAAGCCACCCCAACCTGCAGTGTGCCTGTCGCCCAAGAACCCCTATTCTACACAAAGACCCCGGAGGAGGAAGGGCTCCGTTCCACCCGCCACCCCGAACAAGACCAATGTCGAGAAAGGAACATACATCAAATCACATAAGCGGTAGAGGAACAAAGGCACACACTCCTGGAACAGTTATTCAAAACAAGGCACCAGGCATAGACGAAGTGTTCAGCTCTCCACACCATCTTCAGCACCGCCCGGGTGGGCATCGGACTCAGTCTCAGGAGGTCGGCTAGGCAAGGAGTCCAGCCAGTCATTCACAGCATCCGGCCGATCGAAGAAGAAAGTTCGGTCATTATACTCAACCCGCAGCCTGGTCGGAAAGAGCATAGCGTAGCGCATCCCCATGTCTCTAAGACGCTTCTTGGCACCACGAAATCCCATCCGCTGCTTCTGGACCTGTTGGGAAAAGTCCGGATAAAAGTTCACTGTGGCATTCTCAAAGGCCACCGGGCCCTTCACCCGCGACGCCTGCAGGATAGCGTCCCGATCTCTGTAGTGGAAAAGCTTGGCAACAATAGGTCTCGGCGGGGCGCCTGGCTTACCCTGGCCCCCCGGAACACGATGTGCACGCTCCACTGTGAAGAATTTACTAAGGCCAGACGGAGAAAGGTGGTTCTGGATCAGGTCCTCAACCAGGAGATCAACCGAGTGGGGTTCTGGGTTCTCCGGTACACCAACCACGCGAACATTACAGCGACGAGCCCTGTTCTCAAAATCTTCCAAGCGCCGGGTCATGAAATCGTTCACCCTACGGAGATTGCCAATCTCCGTCTGTATCTCAGAGACGTCCGCCGTGAGGCTGGAGGATTTGATATCCAACGACTTCACCTTTTCGTTCGTTTTGGAGAGATCGGCTCGAATTAGAGTCACATCGATTGCCACGGTGTCAATTTTGTGGGTCAAGGTTTCGTATTGTTGGCCTATTGACTCCCTCATGCCAGAAATGGCGCCCATGACGTCCTGCAAGGAAGGCTCCGTAGACACATCCACGACGTGATCGGATGCACTGGGACCAGGCAGGGCAGCTCCGGGGGACCCCTTAGAATGGGTATAACGGTCCATAACGTTGGATTGGACCGGACCCCCGCGCAGAGGTGTCTTCGTCTTGCGCGTCTCCCGGTCCCCTCTGCCCGCCATTTTGGAGATGCGTCACAAGGAGATTCACCAGGGTCAACGGACCGGGCACCAGAAATGGAGGCCTCGGGACCAAAGGACCGTGACAAAGGTATCACCAGGATAGGGGCAGCCAAACAGGAGAACAGTCCAGCTAAAGGCCCGACAGCCGACGCGTGTCCTGGAGCCAGCTCTGGCCCGACTCTCTCGCCGACGTCCCAGTCAGAGGCAGAATCGAAACCGAAACTTAAGAAGGGGACCCACAAGTCCAATCCCCCTGCCGTTGTTGTTCAACTCCAAGACGGCCACCGAACCTCACCCAGTCCCGGGCGCACCGCAAGGGCGGAGCCCAAAAGTTCAACTTGCCATAACTCAGGCACCCGGTGTCAAAATAAAGTTCTGAAAGGTCCAGGTAGATCAGCCCAACGTCCTCTATACCAATCCTCGCGAAAAATCAGGATTCATGCAGGATATTATGCCGGGAGCGGCGGGGGTCCGGGGAGCGCTGTGCTCACGCGGCCATCTCGGATGCCCGCCAAGCTCCTCCTCTCGGAAGGCCTGTTCTTGAATTTACATGTTGCCCAATACCATCGACCCCGGCTCCCTGCCTTTGATTGCAAGATCTCTATCTCCTTATTCTTATTAATAAAAAGTGCAACTCCCCTCTGTGACTCTGAAAAGAATGAAAACCCCCGATACGAGGCCCACCCCTTAAACATAGAAAAGTTGTCAGCTTTCGAGAGAGGGATGTGTGTCTCTTGAAGAAGAATGACTAAGGGATTTTCAGTCAAGACCCATTTCTCTATTGTCCGCATTTTATTTTTATTATTTAGACCGTTCACATTAAATGAAACGATTTTTAAACCCTTTTTAACCATTTATACCATTTTTAACCATTCTGATAGTGTTTACTTAAATTGATAATATGATTACTCCCTCTTTGCATATCATACTCCTCTTTTTTTTTTTAACCCAGCAGACTACACTTTGTTCTAAATACATTACAATATCAACAATGGCTGTCCCCCCATCAAGCCCTGAAGGGCCTGCTGGTGTATAGGTCCCCTGGGCCGGTGGGCTCTTTCTGTGAGGACCTCCAGGAGGTCCTATCCAGACTGGCCCTGTCTGCGCAGCATTGTCTGCTGGCGGGTGATTTTAATTTTCATCTGGATATTGTGGGGGACACAAATTCAAATAAATTGTTTGATATCACCATTCCTTTGGGTCTCGCCCCCGCGCTGTCGGGTCCCACACATGAGCGAGGGCATACTTTGGACCAGGTGTTCTCCTCAGTTCCTCTGGTGGACATTGAACTGCTCCCGGTACTCTGGTCAGATCATAGATTGGCCAGATTTTCCATTCAAGGGAGCGATTTGCCCTCTGGCAGTGCCCGACTTACTCTGGTGTTGCTTGGAGGGGGCTACATAGAGTTACCCCTGATTTGTTGGAGCAGGCATTTGTGGACCATCCCTGCCCCATTGTGGGTGATTTGGACCTGGACACTGAGACTCTACAGGCGTGGCTGTTAGAGAGATTGGACGACCTGGCCCCTGTGAGAGCTCTTCGATCAGGGGGCGAGCGGCAGTCTGCGCCGTGGTTTACGGGGGCGTTGCGCATTGAACGCAGCTTGTGTAAGGTTGCGGAGAGGGCGTGGCGTTCTCAGTACGACGCGGAGGCCAGACTCACTTACAGGTTGGCGGTCAAAGCGTACCACTGTAACATTCTGTGCGCAAAAAAAGAGTATTTCACCAGGAGGATAGAGGCGGCGGCCAACTCCTGCAAGGAGATTTTCACCGTGGTTAGGGAGTTCACTGCCCCTAGGTCCAATCTTCAGCAAGCAGTTCCATCTGAGACCTGGGTCAGTGACCTGGCTAGGTTCTTCACTGATAAAATCAGTACGATCCAGGCCTCCTTTACTGTTGAACCTGCGGCTGGGGCTGGTGGCACCGGGGTGGGACGTGCTCCATCGGCTACACCAGAGGCACTTCTGGCTGAGTTTCCGTCGGTTTCCCCAGATGCCTCTCTTGCACTTCTGGCCATGCTCAAGTCCGGGTCGCCACTCGATCCCTGCCCGGCCAAATTTCTGGCCAGGATGGCGCCGTTAATGAACCCCTTGGTGAATCCTCTTCTGAATTCATCTTTGAGAGAGGGTCGGCTCCCTCTGTCCTGGAAAAGGGCGATGGTGATCCCCCTCCTCAAAAAGCCAGGATTGGATCCCGGGGTTCTGGCCAATTACCGGCCTATCTCTCTTCTGCCGGCCCTTGCGAAGCTTACGGAGAAGCACGTTCATGGCGTTCTCTCGGGTTTCCTCGAGTCTAATGACCTGCTGCATCCCTCACAATCCGGCTTTCGGCCCAACCTGAGTACAGAGACGGCACTTCTTGAGGTGCCAGAGATCATCCGCGAGACCCTGGATGCAGGGGGGAAGGCCGTGTTGGTCATGTTGGACTTGTCGGCGGCCTTCGACACCGTTCCCCATGAGGCTTTACTCACCAGACTTTACGACATTGGTCTGAGGGGGACGGTGCTCAAATGGTTTACATCATTTTTGGAGGGCCGTCGACAAACGGTCTGGGCCTCCTCGAGCTCCGCTGAGATGCCGCCACTGGGAGTCGGGGTCCCACAGGGCTCGGTGTTGAGCCCGACCCTTTTTAACATCTTTATGACCCCTCTGGCGGCACTAGTGGAGACTTCGGGGGCCCGGATCGTGTCCTATGCGGACGACACGCAGCTTCTCTTCACCTGCGGGAAAGATCACCCATTTGACGGGGAGAGCATCCGGGGATGTTTGAGGAAGGTCTTTGACTGGTTTCAACAGAATGGCCTAAAGGCCAATTCTAGTAAATCTGAGGTCCTGTTATTTGGGTGTGCTTCGGAACCGGATTGGCGTGACTGGTGGCCGGCCGATATGTGCCCCCCTGCCCAGCCATCTGTGGTTGCCAAAAATCTGGGTGTAAAGGTCGACACTGACCTCTCGTTCAGACCGCACATTCTTGGTCTGACGGGCACCTGTTTTGGAATCCTCAAGATGCTCCGGAAGATCCTACCCCTGCTTACAGAGGAGCATAGGAAGATCATTGTCCAAGCTCTTATAGGATCTAGACTGGACTATGCGAATGCTCTGTACTTAGGACTTCCGGAGTATTTGATCCAAAGGCTGCAAGTGGCGCAGAACTCTGCGGCTCGCGCCATATACGGCCTTCATAGGTGGGCTAGAACATCTGGGGTGCTTCAGTCACTTCACTGGCTCCCTATCCGAAAGCGGATAATGTTTAAAACGCTCACGCTGGTGCATAAGGCACTTTCTGGCTCCGGAGCTAAATATCTGCAGCGCAGACTGGCCTTTTACGGTCCGGCCCGCTCTTTGCGGTCGGAATCTCTGTGTATGGCCGTGGTGCCTCGTGTGAGGAAGGCGCGTATCGGGGGTCGTTCTTTCCGCTTTAAGGCCCCCCAGCTGTGGAACTCCCTGCCCTTTGCTTTACGCAGCATTCCTAGCTTGCTCCTGTTCAGGAAAAGCCTGAAAACTTGGCTTTTTAATTTGTAGGCTGTTTCTTTTCTGCTTTACTTTTTCTTTTTCTGCTTGTTGACTGTTATGTTTTTTATCTGCTGAGTTGTTCTTTAAAGCGCCGGGACACTCTTGCTGAGTAGCCGTGCGCTATATAAATAAAATGTTTACATAACATAACATAACTTTTATCTTCAGCAAACATACCCAAAAAATAAAGTAAAAAACTGAATCTTGCCAAGAACTGCATTTTTTCTATTTTCCCCCCACCCCTCCCCCCTCCCCCTTTTTCCACCTGTGGCACCCTCCTTGCTCTACCTCCCCTCTCCCATGCACGCCACAGGAACCTCTCCCTTCCATTGGAGGTGTCGTGTTGATACACCCCTTCAACCTTCCTGCCCTACCCTACCCCCACCCCACCATAGTGTATAAAATAAATCATCAGGTGGAAAGAATAAATGGTTGAAACGAAAATCCGATTATCACATGCAAATAGTCTGTCTTATGTCCGAACTTAGCCATTTTGAATCCCGTGTAATAACTCCTGTGCTGCCTCAACGTCCGATAGCATATAGAATTTGCCTTTTAAGAGCACTCTAAGTTTTGATTGCTGAGCAATCATTGCTTGTGCCCCATGGGCTTTAAAGAGATGAACAATTTCAATGAATTCTTTCACGCGTCTTGCTGCCACTGCAGACATATCGGAGAAAATCCGGCATTTCACTGTGGCATTCACGGGAAACTGTCTCTGACGGATTGCTCTGGAAAGTATTTGCTCCTTAACTCTAACATCTGCAAAGTTAATGAGGATAGTCCGAGGTAGCATGGAGTTTGAGGGGAGATGTGCAGGAACTCGATGAGCTCTGGTAATAGTTAAATCCCCTTTATGCTCCGGTATGACCCCCTGTTGGAGAAATGATGAAACCCATTGAAGCATATCTGACCCCTCAATTCCTTCGGGGACCCCCACAATGCGTAGGTTGGATCTTCTGTTGAAGTTCTCCAAATCATCCAGCTTATTCTCAAGGGCCCTAGATGTTTTGGATGCATCTCCAGATTCTTTCTTAACTACAACCATTTGATCCTCAAGAGAGGAACTCCTTTCCTCTGCCTCAGTTAAACGAGCAGGAAATGTAGACACTAGCTCTTCGATTTTGTCCATTTTGTCTAACCTCTGATGAATTGCTGACAGCTCCACATTTTGTGATCTCTTTATCTCTCTTAGTTCATCTAATATTAAGTTAAGCATGTCTTTTACAGACATCTTCATTTCTCCTTCTGTTTCCGTATCCATCTCCAATAGAGGGTCTGTAGAACCTGCTGCCTCCGGAGCCAGATTTTTATCAGATATAGATGGAAATTGGGATACTGTACTCATTAAATTCTCTTTTCCTAGAGCAGCAGAATCCAGTGAATCAACTGTTATTTACTTTAGATCAGAAGAAAGTGCAGAAGCAGGAGAGAGTACTGCTGAATCAAGTTGTACAGGTGGAGCTGAATTTGTAGGGGTGCTAACAGCTAAACTAGAATCCTTTGTAGACACCGAATGATTCTGGGTTATTGCCACATTAGTAAAGGTTTCCGAAGTCAGATTGGTATGCATGAGAGGAAGAGGTTTTTTTTACAAAACAGAGGAAATTGTTTGGACGGAGGGGGTGGTTGTAGTTGTGGGGGCTGAGGAGAGGAAAGAGTATCGGACTTATCTCCATTGTGAAGCCCGACAACTTTGTCCCCCCTACTCAAATGAACTAGATCTTCTGTTAATTGATCCTCCGTCTCTGAGCAGTCGGTGAATGCGCTGAATCCACCTCCTTTATATTGCCTCCATCTGTTAACTTAGCCATAGCCTCAGCCTCTTTTGCCTGCTGTCGGCGTTGCTTAGCTTTGCGCGCATTTAGTATTTTACCCATACCAACAGTGACTCAGTCTTTCTTGGGTTAAAGTTATTACAGGATAGTGCAGAGTCTTGCCGAGTTTTTTTTTTTTTTTTTTTAAGAGTGTGTTCTATAAAGTACAGACAGACAGACAGACCCTTATCACTCAGCAGGAACAACCTTTAACCACTGTATTCTTTGAGAACAAAAATATGTTTTTACACACCTTTTTCCACCCGGATGATATTACTCCACTACTCCTCTGCTCCTTCTGTTTTTAAGAAATTTCGATAACGAAAACTTCTTTTCCGAAATGATTATTCCCCTTTAAAGTATTTAAAGAAGCCCAGCCACTGCTGACGGCTAACACAAGCGCAGCGTGTCCTCTCTGCTCCTTTTGTATTCCACGTGATTTACCAGTCTTTAACAGTTTTTAACAGTCTAGCGTGTTTTTAAATGGTATCTGCCCTCAGAATGAATGTTGAATGAGAGCCGTCGTACCTTTTCTCAGGAAAGTGGCCTTACTCCGCTATTCGAGTCAGGCCGTTTAACAGATAAGAAAGCCGCCGGGTGATTACCATCTGCTATCACACCACTGTTACTTTCCCCAAAACGATAGCTCCCCTTAAAGTGCCCGAAAGAGGATTGCCAGCTGCTAGCCGCTAATACAATACACAACGTGTCTCCTCTGCTCCTTCCACGCTTTTCCACCGATGCAGGCTCACCTCAGAATGCTCGGGGGCAATTTTGGCAGATAGACAGATAGAGAAATGTTCACTTCAAAGCCGCCATTCTCCACTTCACTTCGAAAAAAAACCCGGCGTGGTCCTCTCAGCGTTGCACCGCTATTCCGTCAGACCATTAATCAGTGAAATCCTTGAATCGAGAGGCTGCCATCAGTTATTTCTTCGCGTCGATACCAAAATTAACTCGGGCATCAAGAGAAAAAGCCTCGAAAACGCCGCTTTCTCTCAGCTCTCCGCTACGGAACACAGAAACCTTCCACCATCGCAGACCTTGTGTGGGGGAGGGGCAGCAGCACAGCGCTCAGGTGCTACGTGGAGGCGTGGAACTCCACCGTAGCCGAATGCCAGCAGTCCGCAGCACATCAAAGCAGAAAAGCAGTTGTTCCAGAGCAGCAGTCAAACAGAGTGGCAATCCTTGTAGCACAGCAGTGTTTACCCCTGGCAGAGTTCTTCACAGGTCCAGTAGTGTACTGTCTTGGTAGGGTCAAAGGCCCAGTACTTATTCCGAGTTGTGCCTTTGAAGTGGGGGTGACTTCATAGCAGGACCTTAAAGTGCACAGGCCCCCCGTTCTTCCCAGCCATGGCTCCATACTATCAGTAGGGGGTAATCAGCCATTTGTGTGAAAAAGAGGACACTGCCTATTCAGGCGAGTCAGTTCCCCCTCTTTTCCTCCCTAGTAAGAACTAGCAGATTGTAGATGAATGCAGATGAGTTCTCTGTCATACTCACCCTTCCTGTGTTTGTGGTTGTCTAGAGGGAATGCACTAAGTCTAACTGTCACCCACCCAAGATGTGTATTTGAGACAGGCTGCAAGGCCCACAGAGCAGTAAGAGCAGAGAAATGTCTACTTTCTAAAAGCTGTATTTCTAAAACAGTAATGTTAAATCCAAATTTACCAAAAAAGATGATTTATCACGACCATGCCAAATCTATGAAACAGGATGCAGCCGCTCCAGAATAACAACTGAAAAGTGTATTAAGGAAGGAATTCCCAATGCTAGCCTATGAGTGGAGTAGGCCTCACAGTAGTGAAAAATGAATTTGGGTTTTTGTCACTACCACGACATACAAAACCTACCAGTACATGTCTTACATTTACTTATACAGCAACCTGCCCTGTGGGCTACCTAGGGCCTAACTTAGAAGTGACGTATGTGTAACACAAGGGGAGTTTAAGGCTTTGCAAGTAGTTTTAAATGGCAAGCCGAAGTAGCAGTAGCAATGGTTGACCTGAGACAGGTTTTAAAGGCTGCTTTTGTGGGTGGCACAATTAGTGCTGCCGGGGTAACATATGCACTACAGGCCCTGGGTATATGGCATACCACTTTGCAAATGACTTGCAAGTAAACTAAATATGTCAATTGTGTATACACCGATATTATCAGGTTCAGGCGAGATACAAATGCACTTTAGCACTAGTCATCAGTGGTAAAGTCCTTTGAGTCCCTAAGATCCACAAAAAGAATCAGTAAAAAGGGGAGCTCAGCGGCCAAAAGTTTGCAGGAGGACCACCCTAAGGATGACAAGTCTAGCAAAGATATTTGCATTATTTGCAAGCATGACAAAACAACTAGAGATGCTATAGTTTGAACATCATTACTCTTGTCAAATGTGTTAAAAAAATATTTTCAGATATTGTTTTTCTGCCAAAACATTTCACAACTTTGCTGCATTTTCAACTTAGTAAGATTTACAATTATACACATTTCAGTTAAATTTGACTAATCTTTATTATTAACAAAAAATGTCTATTACAATGATTCATATGTAACAAAATATTCATCCTGTATATTAGTTTGACAGGCATCTAAAAATATATTCAAAGTTTAGTCTTGCCACACAACATATTCAACACATGGATTTCATTTTGAGTTACTGTCTGCTGGCATATTCATTGAATAAAGTAAACTTTCATTTACATGTTATTTTAAAAAAGAAAACTGGCCCCAAAGTTCAGAATTATTATAAATATATTATTATTATGACATAAATTCATCCTTGATGTTAATGCAATCCTTTATGTGTCAAACAGTTTTGAAAAAATACTTATTTTGCCAGCAAACCTCTTGTAAACATAAGCAAAAACTGCAAACCATATTAATAATTTCACTCTCTCCCCAAGCTCAAAATAATTTGAGTAAGGAGAGGACGATGTTGTGTAACTCACAAACTGAGATACTGCTAGGAGAGAGACTGTGATGAATAGTTAAGAAACCTTCCCTATCCCCTCCCCCAAAAATTGCTGAATCCACCCCAATGGAAGTAAATCTATCACCAGCCCTCTTAATATTGGAACTCCCTGCTCACTCCTAGAAAGAAGTAGCTACACTCACCTGATATATTCTTTAGGAATCTCAGGGGGTCTATGGTTGATTGGAGAGCACAGTTTAACCCAAATACCTGTTGAATCCACCACACTCTAATGAGCATATGATACATGGATTTACTTTTGTCATGATGCAGTGACCCACAACACATCTCTATTAACGGTTCCCAGAATACCCAGTCCTGTGTTTGTCCCCATAGTCACACGTGTGGAAATCTGTGGTCTACTGATCCTTTCCTCCATCTAAGGATTATACAAAATGTGATGTTGAGTTGGGTAACAGTAAATATGTCAACAATGTCAAGAGGCTTTCCTCTGATGTGATCATATGCTCTATCACATTTGTGTTATGTTATTATTTCATTTCACAGCCCTCATCCCCACTCTAATGTTGAACCTTCTGGTATTATGTACTGAATTCAATGTGTGGTATCTGTGATCATAACAACCACATCAGATCAGAATATCTGTAAAGATTTAAAAAACATTTTCCACAGGGAACTGAATTGGAACCTAAAATGCCATAATTAGAGACCACAACCTAAGAGATCATCCAAGTAAAAATATGAATATGATTCTGTTTGAGTAGCTCTAGAACTGGGTTGGAATCTGAAAGCAGTGGATCCATTCACTCCTTCATAACAAACACAACAGTTAAGAATGGGTAAAAATCAAGTTATCAACCAAACACTTCTCCTGGGATGTTCCTCAAAACTTGTTGCCATTGTTTTGCAAAATTTATATGTAGTTAGTAGTGCATCTGGTGACTCGGTATTGGTAGCAATTCCAGATATACATGGGAGATGTATTAATATCTCCAAATGAAGAAAGCCAAGGTAACAACAGCAGCATCACAAACTGTTTCAGGCACATATGTAACTGAGGAAAGTGAGTTAAGGCCTACTTTAATGGATTTATATTCAGAAATTAGGATCTCCACATACATTTTTGAAAGAGTAGATATTACCGCCACAAGCGTGCAGATCTCAACCCTTGTAAATTCCACTCAAAGAGTGGGAAGTGGGCATTCCAAGGTGTGGTTTGCCTTGGAAGTTTGGGAACGCCCCAAACATATGTTTGTGGGCAATCTAAAGCTCCTCTCCATCCTCTTTTTACTACGGAAATGGTCACAGATTTACTGTAGTGCAGAACTGGAATAACTTCCCATTCAGGTAGAAAAGGAGAATGGATCACCCTCTCCACACAAAAAAAATCTCATTACAGGAAATAAAAAGAAAAAGTGTGCAGTTGCACAGAAGATCCTATTGTCACTGCACCGACTTCTACGCTATGAACTACTCTGCACAGCGGTAAAAGTAGCAGGAGTACACCCGGAAACTACTGAGAATGTTGGTGTGTAGGGAAAAGTTAAAAAAGTAATAAAAGTACAGTTCAGATGGCAATCTCTCTGCCTATACTTTTAAGAATTTTCTCATGAACAGGTCCCTAGATGTTGGGTTTCACCAGATCTCTGTTGCCCACAAAAAACACAAACTTTGTAAAGAATACTAACTATGAACTCTTTTTCATGTTCTTAAGAATCAGCAGTTGACTTGAATTTATCATGGGTTCTGGTACTGTTCAGATTTAGGTGATGTTATTCGAATTTTGATAGAGACACACAAGAAAATCAGACCACAAAAAGAAAGCAAAAACATTGGGTTAAAAAATGAGAAAAGGACAGGGTAGTATGTAGGGCTAAAGTTAAAAGTTAAAAGTTAACTAGTGTGAAGGTAGGTATAACGACAGAGAACAGGGAACAACAGAAAATGAAAATATAAAGCGAAAGTTTATGTGCATTTTCCCCTGTAATTAAGTATAATAATAACTGCATGTATAAGAACAATACAATAGATAAAGGGTGGGGCATGGGTGGGTCCCTCGTACAGAAAAAAACAAGCAAAAATAGTTAATGTTCGTGTTAGCCCTCACTACAATGTTTATTCTTCATTGTGCCAGACATCATAGTCTCTGATAAGTTTTACTATTTTGGGGATGGTTACATTCGACTATTACACAAAGACTGAGACTGACAAGAACAACTATTCAGCAGTGTGCTGAAAGATAGCAATCCAATTCACTGAAATGTACATTGGTGGTGTTAGAAATGGGGGTCTCTAGTTGGCAGATGGAGCTCTTTCTCCAAACAGGGAATTTTGCTTCTAGTCAGGGGGATACACACTTTCGATAACCCCTGCTCAACCCCTTGGCAGCTTGGCACAAACAGACATGCTTATGCCAAAGGCAATGTGTAAAGTATTTGTATCAACACTCACAGTAACATAGTGAAAACACCGCAAATGGACACCACACCAGTTTAGAAAAATAAAATATCTTTATCTAAACTTAACAAGATCAAAACAAAAAAATCCAACATACACAGTTAAAAATATGACTTTCAAAAAGGTTTCAAGAAGTTGTACCATTGAAAACTATGGATGCGTGACTTAGGCACAAATTACCTGTAGTTGCGTCACAACACACAGGGCCAAACAGCCACAGAGTGAAGAAGCATTGAAAACAAAGAGATGCGTTAGATCCTGAGACCTTGGGGAGGTAATGCAATAGTTCTGCTGCATGCAGGAGAAGTGATGCGCCGAATCTGGTCTGTAGAGGGAAGTGATGCTTTGATTCTTCATGGCGGTTCCGGTCTGCAGGTGATGCGTCGCACCTGGGATGCTTCGACCCACACAAATCCGGGGGTTATCGGGTAAATCCCCCAACGCGGCAGCACCGTACTCACTTAGATCGCCACTAAGAACCCCATCCTTAGCTCTCAAATCTGGGATGTGTCGGCAATCGATGCAGCTGTGGCGAGCGGAGCTGCGTCAATTTTCTTCAGCCGTGACCTCCTCGATGAGTCAATTCTTGCAGCGGTGACAGGCACTGCATCGGTTTTTGTAGCAGCACAGCGATGTGTGCAAGTTTTTCTTGTGCCATGGAGATGCATCAGACAAACAGCTGCAAGAAGAGCGATGTGTTGTTTTTGTAGTTCTTCAATTTCCTTCTCTCTTTCAGCTCCCAAACATCAGCAACAACTTCCAGAGGTCCAATACTGGCACAGGCACCTCCTGATAGGTCAGAACTCACAGCAGCAGAGTTTAGGGGAGCTGGGGGGAAGTCGTTGTGTCCCTGAGACTTCAGAACAGGAGGCCAGCACACACAGGCCCTTGGAGATCTTCACGCAGGGACACAGCACACATCAAAGTTCTTCTCTTTTCCTTGGCAGAAATAGCAACTGCAGGCCAACCCCACACAGCACACAGCAAAGGGGCAGTACTTCTCCTCAGTCTCTCCAGCTCTTCTCCTTGGCAAAGGGTCCTCTTGAATTCCGGGGATGATCTAAAGTTCTGGGGTCTGGCCCCTCATTTTATACAGTGAGGGGCACATGCATCAAGGTAATCCTTTGCGGTTACCAAATAGCAAATTTTAAGGATTCACTAGTTGGTAATCGCAAATGCCTATGCAAGAAGGATTCTCAAATATTTTAGCGAATCCTTAACATTCCCTAATAGCGAATCACAATTTGCCTATTGGCCCATAGGAATGAATTGGAATGCAGTCACAGTTTACGATTACCAAATTGGTAATCACAAATTGTGAATGCACTTGCAAGGGTATTAGGAGGCCTAAGGCTCACCTGATGCCCTCCAAAAAGGTAAGTGTGCACATCTGGTGCACACACATGCCCTAAGGGCCTGTATGTGTGCCACATGGCACTTTGAAAAATGCACTTCTGTGCATTTTTTTATTTTCTTTGTTATTTTCTTTTTACAATAATTTTTATTGGTATTTTCACATTACAATATGTGACAAATGACATGTATCAACACTTCGCAGTTGTTCTCGCAGGGGGTCTCGATTTTGAGTTTTGTCTGCAGATTTCTTTGGGGCTTACGAACTGAGCATATCTGCCTGCGTTTCCTTGCCCCTCTGGCTTGTAAAAATGTAACATAAAACAATTAACACAAAACATATAGGTACTGGCGCTTGTTTTATGGCTGACCGTCAGCCTGGTGGGGAAGTTTGAATCTACTGACTATCCAGTTACCCTGTTGCGTCCGACACCGCTCTGCCTCGCCCGATCCCCTGTGGGTGTAACCACAGGCTGCTTGTGCAACCTGATTTTCGTTGTTCATGGGGGTTCGTATGGGTCTAGAAATTTGTCTAGGGTTGTCCACATCCCTCTATTGGTGCTCTTCCATGGTGTGTTTCTTATCGCTGTATTGTCGTCTCCCCTAAGGTATGTCACCCAGTTCAGCCACCCCTTGAACGTTGCTTTGGCTGTGTCCTTCCATTTGGCGAGCACAGTTTTGGCTGCTGTCGTTAGAAGGAAGTCTAGGAGGTTTCTGTCTTGTTGTGTGTCCATGTCCGACCGTTAATATTGCAGTGGTGATTGTAGCAAATTCTTCTTTTAGTGTACAGCCTAAGGCCCTATTTATGAATGTGAAGACTTTTTTCAAGAAATTTCTAACCTTAATTCAGTGGAAGATAAGGTGTGCCAGGTCTCCCTTTTCTGAGTCACAGTTCCAACAGTGGTCGTTTACTCTAAGTCCTATCGACGCTAGGCGCGGTGGGGTCCAGTATGTTTGGTGCAGTAACCAGAATTTTGTCTACGCTAGTACTGGGGAGATCATGTTTTTGGATGGGGATGCCCAGAGGGTGTGTAACTCTTGCTCGGTGAGTGTGGTATCCAGTTGTGTTTCCCAGTAACTAACTTTCTTGGTGTTAAGCTTGGAGGAGCTGGGCGGAGGAGCTTATACAAGTGGGACACATGGTGGCCCACTTTGTTTAGGTTCTCCATATACCGAATGATCGAGGGTTTGTGCTTTGCTATTTTTGATTTTGTTATGGCTGTTTTGATTATGAGGAAGTTGTAGAGTTCTATGTCTGGGAGGTTGTGTCGTGTTTTTAGGTTGTTGAAAGTGCATGGCTTCCCCTCGTCTTCCAGATGTGCAGGGTATAAGAACCCTAGCCTTTTCCAATACTCTATGTCCATGGGTTTTCCTCTATATTTATTCTTGGGGTTTGCCCAGAGGGCTTCCCAGTTTGAGTTTTTGATGCGGTGTTCAAGTTTCTGGTCTACCTTAAGAAGCGCGTGACTTGTGTTTTTAAATATCGGGTTATTCTTTTGTGCCTGCTTGTTAGCGGTGATGAGAGCCATAAGGTCGGTGTTGTTTAGAATGGCCTTCTCGATGGAGAGCCAGGTTGGCGATTATTTCTGGTTTGGTTGTATCCAGTACATTCCCTGTCTAGCTATGAAGGCCGTCTGGAATGTCCTGAAGTCCGCCTCGTTTAGTCCTCCTAGTGTCATCTCTAATTTTAGTTTTTGAAGGCTTATTCTAGTTTTTTTGTCTCGCCATATAAATTTGTTTATCATTTGGTCTACCTTGCGGTGGAACTCGTCTGTGAGTGTGAGGGGGGAGCATTCCCGCCATGTAGTTTACCACTGGGGTGATCAACTTCTTTATGGTGTCTATTCTCCCCCACCAGGTAATGAATTTGGGAGACCAGGATTCCAAGAGCCCTTTAATCTTTTCTAGGATTAGTTTCTCGTTATGCTCGAGAGTGGTCTTCAGGTTCTTCCCAAATTGGATCCCTAGGTATTTGACAAACCCGGTTTGCCAGGTTAACCCTGAGGCGCCTCTTACCTCTCTGGTTGTATGTATGTTGAGTGGCATACACGCAGATTTGTCTCTATTAAGTTTGTATCCGGAGTGGATAGCGTACTCATCGATGGTGTCCATAAGGGCTATGATGGATGGTTCTGGGTCTTCTGTTATTATGAGCATGTCGTCCTCATAGGCAGCAAGTTTGGCTGTGGTCTTGCTGATGGTTACTCCTCTCATATTTCTATTGGCCAAGATGTCTCTAATCAGGGGCTCGAGTGCTAGTAGGAACAGCGCAGGGGAGAGGGGACAGCCTTGTCTCGTTCCCCGTTGAAGGATGAATTGGTGTGAAGTTGACCCAATTATGGCTATCTGTGCCTTGGGGGTTTTATATAGTGCCAGTACTGTCCTCATGTAGCTTTCTCCCAGGTTGTATGCATGCATGCTCTGTTCTAGGAAATGCCAGGACACTCTGTCAAAGGCTTTCTTTGCGTCTAGCGTGATAGCCCACGCCAGTTTGTCAGATTTGTAGGAGTGTCCGATAACATGGCAACGGAGTCTTGTATTATCGTGGGACATGCGTGTTTTCAGGAAGCCTACTTGTGAGTTTGTAATCAGTTGTGGGAGCATGTTGTTCAGTCTTGTGGCTAGGATTTTGGCATATGTCTTGCAGTCTATGTTGATAAGTGAGATGGGTCGGTAGTTTTGGGACCGCTGTGTGTCCTTGCCTTCCTTGGGTATGACTATTATGTTTGCTTCTGTCATGGATTCTGTTACTTCCCCTTCTTTTTTGCAGCGGTTAAAGACTTTTTTCATGATTGGGATTAGCTGTTCTTGGAACGTTTTATAGTAGACGGCTGTGTAGCCATCTGGCCCTGGAGCTTTGTTGCCTTTCAGGGACTTGATAGCCGTGGCAATCTCGTTAACTTGTATTTCTTGTCCTAGCGACCAGGCCTCCTCGTTTGATATTTTGGGTAGGTTCAATTTGTCTAGGTAAGCCCTGCAGCCCTCCTGGTCTAGCGTTTTGTCTCTTTTGTAGAGATCTTGGTAGAATTCCCTGAACGTGCGAAGTATATCCTTAAGTTGGGTGAGCATGTTGTTGTTTGCTTCTGTGATTGATGAGATGCAGTGTTGCCTCTGTTTGTGTTTCAGGTATGATGCTGGTATTTTTCCTGCCTTGTTTGCCTCACAGAGGTTAATTTGTTTGTATTTTTTTATTCACAGGCCTGCACGTTCACGTAGTAATCTGTTGAATTCATTCTTTTTTCCTGTAAGCTCTTTTAGAGAGTCGGTGTTCGAAGTGTGCCTGATGTGTTTTGTTTCTAGGTGTTTGATGTCTCTTTCCAATTGGTCTAGTTGTGCTTTTGCTTCCCTATCTCGTCTTGCTTTGATTTCTATTAGTGTCCCTCTAACTGTTGCCGTAAGCGCGTCCCACGGGGTTTTGGGGTCTATGTCTGGCGTGTCGTTGTCCGTGATGTAGTCCTTGATGGCTTACTCTACTTTAGTTTTGTCCTCTTGCTTTGCCATGACTATGTTATTAAACTGCCATCTGCTGGTAGGGTTTTCGTTGTGGCGACCTGCTAATCGTAGGCTGATACAGGAGTGGTCGGAAATTGTTCTTGCTGAGATTTTTGTGTGTTCTATTAAGTGTGTGTGTGAGCCTGAGATGAGGATGTAGTCTATTCTGCTGTAGGAGTTGTGTGGGTTGGAGTAGAAGGTGTAGTCCCTGGTGTCTGGGTGTTGTAGTCGCCCGGGGTCTTTCAGGTTAAATCTGTTCCATATGTTCCTTAAAGAGTTGTGTGAGGCTGGGGGCCGGACCTGAGACCTCGACTGTCTGTCTAGGGTGTAATCTAGTGCCAGGTTGAAGTCTCCTGCCAGTATTGTCATATCATTCGGGTAGTTTGCCTACAGACTCTTCGATATTCCCTCCCAGTATATTGTGTCATCTGTGTTAGGTGCATATGTGTTTGCTACGAGTATGGTTTTGTCGCCTCTCTTCAATTGTGTTATTAGTAGTCTCCCATCCTCGTCACACTGTATGTTTTCAATGGTTATCTCTGGTTTTCTATTTATCAGTGTGATAACCCCTCGCTTCTTGCTCACTGCTGGTGAGCAGGCTACCTGTCGTATCCATCTTGCCCTAAGCTTGGTCGCGTCCTCCTTGGAGAGTTTGGTTTCTTGTAAGAGTATAACATCTCCTTTAGTCTTTGCTAGGTAGTCAAGAACCTTCTTTCTCTTAACCGGGTGGTTTAGGCCCTTTACGTTGAGGGAGACTATCTTCAGGTCTGCATGCAAGGCTGTGTTGTTGCTGTGCGGCGTAGTTGTGTTGTTATTATGTGTCATGGCTTACAGTGTGTGGGCCTCGCTTTCCTTCTCCCCCACTTCCCCTTGTTTTTCCCTTCTTTTGGATCTATGCTGGGTTGATGGCTGTGGCGTTTGGATTCCTTTGGCATAGTGGCGTGTAACAGGGTAGATGGCTGCAGTAACAGCATCGTACAGGACAGTCTACCAAAAGGTGCAGTGTGTACATTTACGTAGACAAAACAATATAGACATACAGGAAAGACCAGACAACACCCCCCTCGCCCCCTCCATACCCCCCCTCCCTGAGCTAAAACATCGTACTGTAGACATGCGACAGCAAGATCCCTCCCGCCCCGCCCCTACCCGGGATATATTGGCTTGCTATGGTTGATCTACTGTACTTTTGACTATGCTTCTGCCCCTTAGCGACAAATGTATTTAGTTAACTGCCCTCTGCATTGTAAGTAGAAAGGATATATCAAGAGCTTATAGCCACTTGTGCTTGTGCTTGTTTTCTCTCCATTGTACATTGGGATCGGGCACTCCTCTTAATGGGGCCACAGGTCTGACCTCCATAACCAAGTCTTTTTATCTCTGGAGTGTCGGGCTACAGCAGTTCCTGATTTGTCATGTTCAAGAGGTATTCTTTGTTATCTTGAGGTATATATGTTGTTCCTTGAGGTTTCTTCAGACAGGACTCATGTTTCCAGCCATGGATCCTATAGGTTATTCCTGAGTGATTGTTGCTTTTCACCTTGCAGATCCTGCCTAGTCTGCCGTTAGGTCAGGTGAAGCACTCTTTTTGCTCGACGCTGTTGTTGTCGTCTCCATTTTCTGTTGGACTGGTCCTAGCAGGTATCTTGACAGTTCTATTGGATCTTTAAATGTGTGCGACCTCCCTTTGTTGCTTATCCTAAATTTAGTGAGGCCAACGAAGGAGAACATGATGTTTTCTTTCCTTAATTTGTCTCTCTGGGCCAGAAATCCTTTTCTTATGTCTACTGTAGTCTTCGTGTAATCCTGTGTGAGGATTATTTTGTGGCTGTTCCATTGTAGGTTTGGGTTTTTCTTTGCCACTCCAAAAATGTCGTCCGTGTGGTGTAAGCGTAGTGGTTTGCAGATTATGGGTCTCGGGCCCGATCTGTTTGTTGGTTTGAAGGCCGGTACTCTGTATGCCTTGTCTAGCTCAAAGGGGTTCTCGAACTTGAGATTCGTGAGCTTGGGTATAAGTTCCTGTATGAGTGACACGCATGAGCCCACTTTTTCCTCCTTCCCTTCTGGTACTCCTAGGATCCTTATATTTCCTTTTCTACTGCGGTCCTCAAACTCCACCGCTTGTTTCTGGAGGGCTGTGGTCTCCTTAGCTAGATTGCTGATCGCTTTGTTTGTGAGAAGGCCCCCATCTTCTATATCACTCACCCGCTGCTCCACCACTTTTAGTCTGTTGTTTGCTGCATGAATGTCTGCTCTGACTGCAGCCTGTTCAAGTTGGATTGCGTCTGTTATTTGCTTGGTTGTTTTGGCTAGGTTGTGGACTTAAGCCAGTTTTTTTTAGCATACTGCCCAGTGTCCTGTTGATGTCTGGTTTGTGTTTGATGGGGGACTCCGCATGCCCTTCTGGTTTGGTTTTTTTCGGTAGTTGAGAGATTTTCCCTTCACTGCCCGCCATGTTTGCTAACCCTCTCTTTGCCTGGAGAAGCTCGAATCTCCTGCTCCTGCTCTGTGGTATCGGTTGGTTTGCGTGCTCCTGCGGAGGCTCAGCTTGTGGTCTGCCAACGTTATGAAGTCTGTTTTTGACCTCTGGATACAAGACCTTCTGCTTGGTCCTCCGTGTCGGCTCTGGCACCCCTGGGGCGATGGCTTTCTTGTGTGATGATACACAGCGGGCCGCGTTTACTGCCGTGACTGGTCTTTCTTTAACTGGGTGGGCCAAACTTAATCCTTGGTAGGCTTGCTGGGGTGCTCCTGCGGCTTTGCTCCTGTTTGGGTGGTGGTTGTACTGCGGATCAATGTCTCTCTGGGGTGAGTGTGGTGTTGTCGCAGCTACCACCGCTGGTCACCCTTTTATATATTTTCCTTTCTGTTATGGCACTCACATTTTGTCAGGCTCTGAACCCGTGGTCCTTTGGGAGCCGGGGGTTGTTTCTCCCCTTGCAGTGTATTCCCCTCAGGAGGCGGTCTTCTTATTCTTGAGTTAACTTACCGCTAGCTTGGGACAGACCACTTAATTGCTCCGTGCTGAAACCGGGGGTCGGCGTATTACGTGACTTTCGTGCAGTTGCTAAATTGGACCCACGTGTGTGAGATCGTCTTGTTCCTTTTATTTGTCTCTCTGGTACGCTTTGGGGTTTGTTCTCGTTAGCGATGTGCCTTCCAAAGTGTGCCTCTCAAGATGGCAGCCCACTTGTATCCCCTTCGGTTTCGCTTTTGCACTGGGTTTTGTTGGGTTTGCCCGGGCTCCAAAGCCGTCGGGGGCACCGCATGGGCGGGGGAGTGGGGGTTTCACTGACCTCATTGGCAGGAGACTCACCAGATCTTAGTTCCTTCCTTGTCTGTTGTTTGTTGTTGCGCCGTGTTATATGTAATGTGAGGTTCTCAGATAAGAGGTGCCATTTTGGAGATCGAGTCTACAGTTGGGTGCTCTCCTTCGTTTGCTTGTGTTTCCCGTCTCTTGTACTGCTGCTTCTTTTTGCAGGTTAGTCTCGTTTATTTGCTTGGGAGTACTGATTGTGGAGTCAATCTGTCCCCTTACTTTGTCTTCCTCGCTCACGTTGGTTCAGTTTTTCCTAGCGCCGAGCCCCTCTCAAGATGGCGGCCCCCTGTAGCACCTCTGGTTTTGTTTTGGCTCAGCACTTAGTGGGGGGCACTTAGTGATCCGTCGGCGGTGGGGGGTTCCATGCGGGGCGGGTGGAGTCTTGCACTGACCTCGCCAGTTGGGGCTTGCTGTGTCGCTGTGTCGTCTCTTGTGCGGGTATCTCAGCTGCGTATCGGCCTGTTTGCAATCTATTTGTTCTCTGAAGGCAGAGGGTGTCTGTGACCAACCAAAACCAGTTCTGTCCTCTTTGGTGCAGCTTCCTGGCAGGAGGTGGAGACAGCATTGTCGAAGGCAGACCAGGCCCATTTAGGGGAAAGGAAATCTCCTCCCCCTACTCTAAATACAGGCCGGGATTATTCAGTCCAGCCCTGACTCATCCAGACTCTCTGGAGCCACTGCACCTCCCCAGGCCCTGCCACTCCAAAGCCAGACAGTCAATCAACATCCTAGCAGAGGCACACTGGATGGTTAAGCAAGAAAACACCTACTTTCTAAAGTGGTATTTTCAAACACAGAATATAACAAGCATTTACAATGCAATTGGTCTCATATTAATTAAGTTTGAGCTATTGGCATTGTTAAATATTGCAACACCAATTGCAACAAAAGTCTATACATTGTAGGCCAAAAAAATTTGTATTTATTTTTGTAGCAATGGTGGTATGCTGGGCTTTAAATGAATATGTTTAAAAGTAAAGTGTGCCATACTGCGATTGCTACAATAGTTAATTATGGATGCGTTAACAATTGATGTGTGCACTGATGGCTGGTTGTGTGTGTGCCTGTAGAAATTGTGCACTGATGCTGTGTGGTTGTGGTTGTGTGTGCGGTTGTGGTTGTGTGTGCGGTTGTGGCTGTGTGTGGTTGTGCGTGTGTGTGGCTGTGTGTGGTTGTGTGTGTGTGGTTGTATGGTTGTAGGTGTGTGGTTGTGGGTGTGTGGCTGTGTATGTGTGGTTGTGTGTGTGGCTGTGGGTGTGAGGTTGTGGGTCTTTGTGTGCTTGTGGTTGTGTGTGTGCTGGCATTATTGTGTTCATGAATAACCAGCCCGCGCAGTACAAGTGGGTAGTAGTGCCAACAAACATAGCGCTTCCACCTGCCAAATGGAGCCCGCCCGCCCACCTGTACTGAGCCAGCCAACAGGGGCTTCCTAGTTTACTCAAGCCATCAAGAGGGAAGGAGCTGGGAAAGAGATTGAAGTGAACTATATAACTCGATAGCTAAACAAGGCACGACAGAGAGATCGCATTAGTGAATGTCATCAGTCAAATAAAGCAGCCAGAAAAGAATCCCAAATATTCAACTACACGAATCGAGACGGAAGGTTTCACTACGCCTTCGATTTGTAGAGTCGGACAAATAATTGCAGGGTAACTTCGTTACTTACATTTTTCAAGTCATATTCATTATCGCTCCTGTAAAAAAAAAAAACACGCCCGCGAGTGGTGCCGCACGCCACTGCGAAGCATATGTTTTCAATTATCGCGCCCGTGTCTGGGCCCGATAATTGTAAACATATGGGCTTTTTTACTACCTAATAAGCAAACACTGGAATAAACGCATCCAACTCTGCCTCACATGCGCAGGAGGGGTAAATCTGTTTCTGAATCCTTTTATCCACCCCCTATGCTGTAAGCTGTAAAAAAAAGCGGAGGGCAGAAACATGACAATGTGGGCTACTATTTGATTTGTATTCCGGAAGTAGCGTGTAAGGTTTTATGTGGTCTTTTGGCCCACTTGAGCATTTGACTGTTTTTTTAAGGGAGGTGAACCCACATGTTGCTATGACTGTGGGTGTAGTAACTGCAATGTTACTCAAGCAACAAAAGTGAGTGTAACCAAGAGTCAATTAATCGTTAGCGTCGTCTGTGGAATTCCTGGTTTTCTGTGGTGCAATGATCACAATTTAGCATTTACAGACAGGGCTTACTTTTTAAAGCAGCCGAAAGTAGTCTCTTTGTTGACCAATGCCTGGCGCATTTGAAGGCATCCGAGACAGCTTGGAAGATTGGCTGCGGCAACTCAAAATCTATTAAGGCATGGTACAAACTTGCTTGGGCAATTTAGGGGACTAGAGTTTGGTAGATGTACGGCATCCTTTCTCATTAGACCACGACAACCCCTTTTCTTACAAATCTGCCCGGCTCATGGGGAAACTTCAGCTTCAATGTTGCTGAAATGTCTATTGTTCGGCAACTTCCGATGTCAGCCATCTTAAAACAGATGAACGCCTTTTCTAGCTATCATGAAAAAACCCAGCTACCGCCAGCCTTAACACACCCGAAACATGTCAACATTATCCACGGGGAAAAGATACTTAGAGGACTCTTTTGAGCAAAACATGAGCACTCTGCCCCACAAAGTATTGTAAATACATCAGAATATGAGCAAAAGCTGAAAAAAGCTAAACCAAGGCTCACACGGCACCACACGGACGGATTAGAGAAGACAAAGGCAACGTTATTTCTGAGGACATTCAGAAACAAAACTGCTATAACAACCCGTACTGAAAGTAAAAAAAAAAAAACACACTCGCGAATGGTGAGCGTGCGCGCCACTGCGAAGCATATCTTTTCATTTATCGCGCCCTTGTCTGGGCAGGATCATTGAAAACATATGGGCTTTGGTGCGCATAACAGACACCAATAGGCCATGGGCTGAGCTACGCGACCGCCTATGGCCTATTGCGTGTTCTGTTAAAAAACAACATGCACACAAAGCCCAATCAAAATGGACCATAGGAAGTGAACACGCACAAGCGTGTGGAATTTCCAGGTCCATTTTAAAAACCCAGACAAAAGGACTCTCACTGAGCGAACACTGCTGCGCATTGTATCGCGCTAGGCATGAGACCTGAAAATCACCCCCACGAAAAGGTGCATCTTAACATTCTGAGTTTAGGCATATCAAACTTTATTTTTCGATCTTGTTCCCAGAAGTAGTTATGCTTACAAATGTTATAAACAAACTCCTCATGCTATCCTATGTTGACAGAGTCTTGCAATAGTGAAAAACGAAATTGGCAGTATTTCACTATCAGGACATGCCGCAGAAACCAGTGCATGTCCTACCTTAAACATACACTGCACCCTGCCCACAGGTTACCTTGGGCCTACATTAGAGGTAGCTAACATGTAAGAAAAGGGAAGGTTAGGGCCTGGCAAGTGGGTGCACTTGGTAGGTCAACATGGCAGTTAACCAACTGCGGACAGGAAAGCAGTTGCAAACCTGAGACATCTTTTCAGGGCTACTCATGTGGGTGGCACAATCAGTGATTCAGGCCCACTAGTAGCATTTGATTTACCAGCACTGGTACTCTCAGTGCACTTTACTAGGGTCCTACTAGTAAATCAAATATACCATTCAGGCAGAACCAATCATAATAACAATTTACACAGCAGTGGCAATGTGCCCAAAGCATCTAAGCTATCTAAAACAAAAACCAGGAGGTAGAGACATAAAAGTCAGGGGAAACCACACCAAGCATGCCAGGTCTAACAGGTGGTCTTCGATATCAAGTGATCTAAACATCCATGTAAAACACAGAGATGATGAATGGCAGTTCTCTTAACTGCTAACTAAAGTAAGTGTTTTGGGTGGAAGTACACTGCATTAAATATGTGTTATCGGGTGGTATAAGAATTAATAATTATACAAACTATTCTTGCGAAATCTGTAAGGATAAAACGAGACCAGAATCAATGCCCTGGGTGAGTATTAATATATTTGTAAGAAGGATTTCTGTTTCATTTATATCTTACCCAGCTGAATATTATTTGTGTGAAAAATTAAAAATAATGCAAAAGTTAAGCTCATCAACGGCTTGCTTTTTAACATTAGTGAAAAAATTATTTGAAGAAATGTATTTCGACTTTGCATGACCAACTGTACCATTCAATGCAACACTTCACACATCATCCAAAAATACATTCAAGCATTTAAAGGTCTGGAAAACAATGTAAGCCACACAAATTTACCACTGTGTTGGAGCACGTGGGTAAAGTACACCTTTTTTGTTAATTCACATGATGTGTAACTCATGCATATAGTACTTGGGTAAAATACCCGCCTAGCTTTCCGATTATCACATACAATGCTAATATGCATTTCCCTAACCAGATTGCAAAATGTGTTCAGTACTAAGATTACTAATGTATAGCATTATCAAAAGTTTGTCATTTCAACATGCGCAATTTAAAATATTCTCTTTAAATATTATTCTTCTCATGCATGTCAATACTTTCTTTTAAGCCAAATCTATTGTTATGTTAAAGGAAATGTAACGTGCTTTCTTCAACCTTTCTAAATACCCAAACACTTTTCAGTGTTGGCCATGCACCAAATGTGCATTGAATATCTCTGGGTTCCTGGTCTATCACTTCCCTGTTTATGCTCAACCTTTTCTGTAATTAGAGCTACTTATGTTCAATGGACATGATCAAGAGCTACTAATATTATAAGTGTTGAAACAGTGACCACATCAGGCAAGATTACATTAGTAAGCACTACATGCAAGATTACAAGAAGTGATCACCTCAATGCATCAGGCATGGTGGCCAAAAGTAATATAAAAAATGGTAATAACATTAGTAATGAGTCTCCCCAAAACTGCATGATTTTTCAATCCAATATCAGCTGTAAATATATTTTTAAATTTCTTCAAAAGCTTATGATTTCTGAAAATATGCACATTTTCATCTTGAATACAGAGGCACAGCTTTAGGGGGGTGTTTGGGTTGTTACTAGGGGTGGGCGGAATTTGCATAGTCGCGCTACGCAAAGCTCCGCGAAATGGTTAAAAATCTCCGAGAGCATGCAAAAGTTCCGTAAACACGCGTAATTGCTTGTTCTGCATGTTTGCGATGCTTTTTGCATGCTCGGGGAGAAATATCTCACGAACACTCATTTTGAAAGCTTGAATAAGCAAAAAATTTCGCGAAACCGCAGATTGCGGAATTTTGTGTAATTCCACATTCTCCGCGGAACCCAAAATTACCAAAATTCCGCGAGATGAACGGAATTTACCGCCCAGGCCTACAACTTGTTACACCCCCCCCTGATAAATACATTTTCTAATAAATAGTTGGGTACAGGTGCTTTCAGTTGGTGAGGTGTCTGTCAGATTTCACCAGGGATATTTTACGTACACACAGACAGAAACGGACACACTCACTCTCCCTCTTTCTCTTCTGACAATTCTCAAAAATGTTGGTTATTTTACAAAATATTATCTTTTCTCTTACTTAGTACTCCTACCAATCTTCCTTCTTCTACCTTCCTACCTCCCCTTAGGCCCATCTCATGCGCCCTGCTTGTCGTATAATGTGTTTTGACATTACATTCCTGGGCGACTGTTGGAAAATCTGAGGCTCACACACCCTGATTTTGTTAACCAAGCTACAACCCTACTTGAATACACACAAGCAAAATGATAAACAATTGTGTTTATGAAATAAATTGAAATAACATGAACAACAGAGAACAGAAAAACTTTTTCTTGTGAAAGGTGTCCCAGTGAAAGTATAAGGAACCTATAACGAAAGTGACATATTTTTGTGACATATGTACATGGTTTCCTTAAAAACAAAAAGCGACCATTAACCTATTACATATTTTTATAGTCAACATTTTACACAATAAAAAGTGCTGAGTGTTGATTCGCTTTTAAAGTAGTTGTCGGTGTTTCGACCCTGTTGTGCAATGAAGGGTCTCTTCAGGACCTACAGTGGTAGGGACACCTGAAGGAGAATAGGCACTGTCTAGTGTATGAAGTGTCACCGTGCGTGGCAGTGAAAAAAAGGGAAAAGATTACTCACAGGGTGATCCTGTAGTGTAGTTCCTATTATCCCAATAGGCTCTGCGCATTGGAATAATATCTTCAATAGTATAGACGTAGGACTGTGGTTAACTAGGTCTTCTACTGACGATATTAGACTTAAAGTTATGTGTGCCAGCTAGCTCAGAGTTCACTAGAAACTTTCTCGAATAGGCAAGGAGGAGTTTAACCTCCCTGGATAGACAAGAAGGGATTTAGTTTCTGACAACCATAGAACATGACAACTTTGCTCTCCCCTAATCAAGAGTATATCTCTAGAGTCGTGTGAAAACAAAAGACAACTATTTTACTCAGTCAGTACGTGCATTCTTAGTTTCACCAGTTTGTAGAGAAATAAGAGATGGGCGTGCTTCAATAAAAAGATGTTATTTATTGATCAGTCTCTTTTCTCATACAAGAGAAATGAATCGCTATTATTGCAATACTCATAGTTAAGTAAAGTACATACAGTAAAAACAGAATTATAAAATAATACTGTAAATGCATTTATATGGTTTCTTAGCCATATGATACTTAAAATGGATAAAAGATATACATACATATATACATTGACTAATCGTACTCAACTGGTGCTTCTAACTACGCCTACCCCGGTGTACCTGACCTAAGCCTAATACTTGGGAGGGAGTAAGTAAGTAGCAGTTTAAGTTAAGTTTGTTTTGCCAAGAATCTGACTCAAGAATTCTCTGTAAGGGGTTAGTCAGTTCAGTACCTGGGATTTAGAAGGCTGGAGGGTTGGTATCTCTGTCACAGGACTCGATATCCCAGTTACCCGCGAGGGCGGCTGGAAACGCCAGAGGCTGGATTTCTCGGCAGGAGAAAAGGCAGCGTCTCTCTCAGCGCGTCAAAAGGGAGGGGCAGCGTCCGTGGGCTTTTCTGCATCAGCTGGGCTCTCCGGCAAGTAGCACTGCTCCAAGCTCGTCACCACCGTGTCTTAGCTTAGGGCAGCGTCGGTATATTTATACCTGAAAGGTGCCGTGTTTGACGTAAGGATGGACATAAGACGTCAGCAAGAATGTCATAAGGACTGGTCGTTCTTACATTCTTTGCAGGAGTTCTCGAGCGATATCAAAACAATAGCTGAGGGGGATTTCCCAGGTCTGTTGGAGGTTTGATTTTGTTTTGAGAACTCGGTGTGCTTTCTAGGGGGCTGAAGGGATAGTGCTTGCTTAATGTGACAGCATGCGCTATGACCTAATCTGAAAACGGGTTTCTGTGCCGGTGTATGGACATTAGTGAATTAATAACCGGACAAGGGTCAGAAATAGGAGTATCAATATAGGTACCTAGATAAACACACTACACCCACTCCACGAATTTATGTACATATTTACTAAACTAAGCAATAGTAAACATAACTAACAGTGCATGTGTATACCGAACCACCCCAAAAACCATTTTTTTGTATTTGAAAAATGGTATATGCGAAATGCACAAAATGAGTATAGGTACTGTATGCATTCAAGCAGTATAATCATTCAAAAAGGAGATGCACATTTTATATCGGCATGAATGAGTTGCGAAATTACACATGAAATGGCTCTTGATACAGAAAAAATTGCGAGACCATCTCATCACATATAAACACAATTAATTGCATATAAACTAGAGGTTGAGGTAATGTAATGTCTCTAGTATTCCTAAGAATAGAAGTTCTGTTCTCTAAGAATAGTTTTACTTTAAGCAGAAGATAAGTGCCAAAAAGGTAAATATTTTGGAATTGGAAAAAAGTTTTCGCTATTCAGGGGAGAAGAGAAAAAATAGTTCACAGTCACTTTGTTTTCAAAAGACTGAAGGCCAAATTCAAAGTTCAGGGAACGCCGTGTGCAAGTTTGTTTAAAATCATTCTCTCTGTTCCGGTAAAAACATCATTTCAGATAGATTCTCGAAAAAACAGTCTACAGCTTCTGGTGAAAGTTCGACCAGGTTGGAAAATGTCGCTACCATGCAGTCATGCGCATGATTGCTTTCAATGATGGGTCGATCAGAACTGCTTACAGAAGGTCGTACCTGGTCGATGCTGCTTTCATCTTGTACTTCACTACCCTTCAATCGTAGTGGTGAAGTCTCCACGAATGCCGTCATCAGGATAGGTAGCCGCTGGGGACAGCACAATGCATGAGCCTTTACTGGACCCAACAAAGTATCTGCATCCAATGGTACGTCTGATTGTAGTGTAAGACAGGTGTCCAACACGCATTCTTCGCCGCATAGCATGCATCTTAATACAGGCATAACACAATTCTGCCAGATGGGTCTGAATGAAAGAAACCAGGTCATATTCAGATCTCGTAGCCGGGCTAAGCCAAGGACTTTAGTTATGCGGTCCCGGTAGCGGATAGCTAGGATCGTTTCTTCCATTGTTGCTGGAGTCTTGTCTGTGACATGGCTTGCCATAACGAAGCAAGAGTAGCAAGAATAAAATGCCTGCTACGAGTCCCAACAGGAGTGGAAGTCCGCCAAAGATGGAATGGACGAAATTTGGAAAGATACCCAGGATCGCTTTGAATGGGGTTAAAGCGCCTGAAAAAACTGTCTTAAATACACTCGCGATACCACTTGTATCAGAAATATTTAAGATTTCGTTCAGCATTTCTGCGAAGTGTAGAGGGCAATTTGTTGATAACACTGAATGAATCTCTGCCGTTGTCCTTGCAACTTGGAGATCATACGTTTCTTTTGATGACGTCAACTGGGTTGGCGTCTGTAGGAGCACAGTCTTCATTCTGCTTAAAGTATCAATTCGAATAGAAGAGATTTTTAAAATGGGCCATAACCTTCCCTCCGTGTCTGGAGCATCATTCGGGAACAATACTCTTTCACAGCACATGACCCTGGAAGTCACGCTTACAAGATAAGGTTTTCCTGGCAGCAAGCCACAACATCTGTGATCTACAATTAGAATGTAACTCCTGTTCGAAAGTCTTCTAAAGAATGGTTCTATTTGTGTTGCAGGTGTGCCTAACTGGTGACATGAAAGGTTATTTGAAGTCCCTTCACAGGCCCCATGTAAACTAATACCCTGACACAGAAGTATGCCACTTAGTGATTTTTCACAATTATTACCACTAAGAAATACACTCTGTCCTTTATTACTGACACATGTGTGTGTATAGGGCAAGTTCCCTGTGGACTTAACGTATCCTTTACCCAACCTTTCATACTGGTCTGCCTGTATATATTTTTGGCAGTATTGAAACTGGAAAGTTGTTATCGGTATATTTATTATCCCATGTATTATCCATTCAATGACAGGTCGCTCTGACATTGTCAATGGTAATCTCTCAAGTTTTTCAATGCTCAGAATTGTATAGTCAGCACCCTTTTGTGCCAAACTGATTTGTTTATCAGTAAGGTTAAAGATATTAAATAGTGACGTTGTGTTGATTAAACGCCAAGGCACATAGCCTGAACGCAGATTTTGTAACGTCCAGCCAAGCTGTACAATAGAACGTATTAGAGACTGACCGTGTTGCAACATCAGTAAGTCTTGTTCTATTATATCGATTGCAGAAGATACAATACTGTCCAGTGAATATATTCTGGAAGACAGAGTCATTAACCCATTGTCCACAACAGAAAGTGATTTTTCCAAATTAACACGGTCAATTTCCCATATTTTTTCTACTGTCTCAATTTGAGTTACTTTCCAAGCTTCGTTGTAAGCTGCATATATAGAGGCCGCTATGAAACGTTTTAGACGCTGTTTGCGTGGTCCCATGATGAAATCACGCAAGTCAGCACCTTCTTTAACCCCTTGGATGCTAATGACAAGGGTAACTCGTCATGGAGTTTCCATTGATTTCAATGGAAAGTGGTTGTAAATCTTTCCAGGGCCTTAGCATCCAAGTGGTTAAGTAAAGTTAAGTGTTGCTTAATTTCTGACAGTGTGGATGTATGTAGCCATTGAAGGCAGAGTTTCCCCACACTATAAGTAGTTACAATCCCTGGATGTTGTCTCTGGGAGTATCTTGGGTCTGGCCTGGTCAATGTGAACCCCTGTATTTTGTTCTGGAATCTGTCTTGACAGTTATTTGTGTCTGTGGGCCAGATCAACCATTGTTTCCAATCAGCATGTGTTCTGTTTTGGTTTAAAATATGAGATACGTCTATCTCAACATCCGTTGTGCTATTACTATTAGGTGTTGGTTTTGGAATAGACGGTTTATTCAAGTCTTTAATTTTGGCTAGGCCAAGACAGGATGTCTGTTGAATTGTATCATTCAAAAATATAATTTGTTCTGGGATCATGCAGGCTCTAAATAATGATTCTATACCTTGCACTTGCCAATCTTTTGTGCCCCAGATCGTTTTCGTTTCAATGTTATTGTTCCAGAAATCAAAACCGAATGTATTCATTTTTTCAAAAAATGAGTCTGAATATATCAATTTTGTGTTTGTAAGCTAGGTTTTCACTCCTGTCTTATTTAACAATTTGAAATAAAATGATTCTGCATTACTTGTGTTGAACCCTGAAAAGTATGAATATTTATCAAAAAATGTCTTTGAACTGCCTTTTGGTGGAGTTGCACAATGTTCCCATTGGTTAAAATTTAAAACATTTCTAGGTTGAGTAGATTTATGCAGATAATGGTTACCATAATGGTTGTAACAAAACATTTGATCGTAATTAGATGAACCTTGCAAATAATCATGTTCTGTAAATTTAGCTGACATTACTAGATCAGACATCATATCATTAATACTTTCAAAGTCCCAATCATCAGCAAATGTGCTTTGTTTTACAAAGTCACTTAATGAAATCTTGAATTGATGAGGATACTTCAGGAGCTCAACCGGACCATATATTTCGTAATCAGTTTTGTCCCATGCCACCCCACCGGGTATAGGATTGGCTGTGAAGTTTACTGAAGAAAGTTCTCTTTTCTCTATGTGTGAAGACTTGTGTGGTTTCAGGACCAAGTTGATGTTCTGACTTGCTGTGTCCATTGTAGCATATTTTCCCTCAATGAAATGTCCCAAGCATACTACCATGATGAGCCAAAGTATGAGGAGGAATACTCCTAGTGCCACCCAAAGTTCAATCCATGGAGAAATCAGATAGGTTCCTTTAAGTTGATGAAAGAGTTCCTCTGCTTTATCTTTAAAAGTCTTTGTTGTCCACTGTTCCTCTGGTTCACTCAGATCTTCAGGAAAATCATCGAAGTTGAGGAAGTAGCCTGATGCTGTTCTGTCAATTGTTTCAATTGCTTCTGGATTCCTTTTCGTTTTTGGAATTTTCTTTGTTTCATTAGCATAGTCTGTGGTTACATCATTATAGACTGGTGTTTCTTGATTTAATATTTTAATTTGGGTTTCAAGAGGTTTAAGTTCCATGGCTTTGTTGCATAGTCCTTGTTGTTTTACTGTAGGTTTATCAATTGTGATTAGTCTTTCAGTTTGAACCTCTGTGTTTGTCGCAAACTTTGGTGTTCTGCTACTTCTTGGGAGTCCACTTGGCCTACTACTTGTTATCGGCCACATGTTTGTGGTTTAACCAGGTCGATTGATACAACTCGGTTCTCCTTTTTACCAGCAAGGGGCGGTAGTACTACTGATCTTGTCCCGTTGACAGACAAGACAGGAACTGCTTTTCTGTAAGAAGGCCCAAATTCCTTCTTCACCCTCGATCTTTTCTCTGACCAGATCCCCGATTTTTGGAATCCAGACAGACCTTGCTGGGACAGGTGGTTTCTCTTCAGTGGTTATTGGCTGCTGTTTCAACTTTATGTTGCTCAGGTCTTTTCTTGTTTAGTTTAAGTCCTGTAAAATAGCCAAACGATCTTTGATATCAAAGCATTTTTCTTTAACCACTGAAGTTTGACTATCAAGGTCCTGGATTAACATTCTAGTCCCAAACAATAGTTCGTACGGACTGAGACCTCTCAGAGAATTTCTTGGCAGATTATTAAGACTACGCTGGCACTTATTAAATGTTTGACCCACCCAGCTCCCGAACCTAATACCTTTGCTGTTATAGATTGCTTTATGTCACGGTTTTTTCTTTCCACAATTCCGTTTCCCTCAGGATGAAAGGGACAAGAGTACCGCAATGCAATGCCCATGCTGGTCATGGCCTCCTTGTAAGCCCGAGAGCTAAACGCAGGACCCTGGTCAGAATGTAGCATGCCAATTGCGTATGTGCCGATAAAAACTCGCAAATCTTTTATAACAGTTCTGGCGTCAGCCGATCGCTGGGGCCACATCCATATGAATCTCGTGCATGAATCCACTGCGACCATGATATATTTATAGTTGCCGTCCCTTTGTAAGGGACCACCGTGGTCCAGGTAAACACAGGCTAATGGTTTGTCTGAGATTAGAAGGGGCGTCTGGGCTGGTCGTTTCACTGTTGATACCTTCATTCTTTGACATATTTCACATTCTAGAACATAGTTCCTAGTTTGTCTCCTCATTCGTGGCCACCTGTATCTCTGTTTTAATAACGATACTGTGGCTGAAACGCCAGCATATACAGAAGCAAGCCCTTCGTGTGCCGCTATAATGAGTCCTAACCTATGTTCCATGTTCGGAATTGCCCTATCCCCCACTCCAGGGATTTGAGCAAATGGAACGTTATTAGCATCAGTTTTGTATGAGTACTTTACTGGAAAGCCTTTCGGGAGTGTTTCTATCGCATTTTTTACCGTAGCGCAGACAGCCTGTAATATTTCGCTGTCTATTTTTGTTTTTGACCGGGTGATAGCAGCTACGGAAGCCGTTTGCACAGCTGCCTTCGCGGCCTCGTCAGCCAATGAATTCCCTGCAACGTGAACGCCATCACGTTGATGACTCAGTGAATGTATCACGTGAGTCTTTTGTAGTTCTTTTTGTAAAAGAACTATTTGTTCCCAAAGCATTTTATGCTTGATTGTGCCACCTTTTGCATCTTTAAAACCGTTCTGAACCCAGATTTGCAAGTATTCATTGTAAGACTGAACGCAATAATATGAATCGCACACTATGAGTGTGGGGAATTCGCGATCGGTATTTTCAAGCGCCATCTTAAATGCTAGTAGTTCAGCTCGCTGAGCTGTACAATCTCCTAGAGATTGCGTTTTAGTGACCAGTGGTTTAAATTTTCCTTTGTGCCAGCGACCTTTAACAATCGCGCACGCAGCACTGTAAGCTTGTTTACCCCCAACTGCGGGCTGTGCTGATCCGTCCGTATATATTATACAGCCGTAGCGTTCTAGAGGCAGGATTTCAGTCGGCAGAGGACATTCGAATTCATATTGGAGAAATTCTTGTGTTTTTAAATTAGGGTCAAATTCGTATACCACGTCTGTTGCAGCAAGGGAATTAGCCCACTGTATCCATCTCGGATGTAGTGATTTAGCATTCGGAATGCTTGCCTTTGTTACCACCTCCAGGGCTGGTATTGGTGTCACGATGATTATTCGTTTACCTTGTGCCAGGGCTCTTTCTTTCGCTACAGCAGTCTGTACCGCGGTTAGAATTTTTTCCGTTGGGCTAAATTTCATTTCAGCTTTTGTGTACAAATGTGATTTGTATGCTATTGGTACCGTTTCTCCCTCATTTGAGGTTAGGTATGTGAATCCGCATCTTCCTGGGATGACTCGAATCACCAAGGGTTGCGTGTGTCATCGCGTGTTTGCAGTTTTGTTTTAACTAACATGTCTGTTTGTAAAGATCTCAAAATTTCTGTGTGTTTTTTGAGTCCAATTGATTCTTTTAAAATCTGGTTTTATTAGATCATAGAGAGGTTTAACCCTCTCTGCATAGTTTATAATGTAAGTTCTTCCGAAATTCAGGAAACCTAGAATTGATTGCAAGTTTTTCAGTGTTCTAGGTGCTTGGATTACAGCACATTTCTCTAGGAAATCTTTAGCCAGGCTTTTGCCTTCACTTGATAATTCGTATCCTAAAAATAGGACAGTCAGATGGGCAATTCTTGACTTCTTGAAGTTGAATTTGTAACCCTCTGCTGCGAACCCAAGTATTATGGTGTTCACTCTTTTCAAGTGAGTACCCAAGTCATCGTCTGTTAGATAGATGTCGTCGACATAAGATAATGCCTCATCATCATATATTTGTAGTAACTCTGTTACTCTTGCTGAGAATAATCTTGGGCTGTTCTTGAACCCTTGGGGCAAACAACAGAAATTTTTCTGCGAGCCATTTATTGAGAAAGCGGTCAAATATCTGCTTTCAGGTGCTATATTTTGACAAAGAATCCATTAGAGATGTCTAATGTTGTTTTGTATTTTTTGCGCACTATGCTATTCATTAGTGCTGCACTGTGTGAGTTTTGTACTGCAAATGTTTTGCAGCATGAGTTAAGGTGTCTGTAGTCCAAAACTAGACGATATAAATCATCTGGTTTGGAGACAGGAAACAAAGGATTGTTCATTTGTGAGGTGCATGTTTCAATCACCCCCTGGTATTCAAGTTGATCTAAGATCTCCCTGACCTTTTCAGAAGGAGTTGGCCACGTTGCGTATGAGCAACAGACTGCAACAAAAAAGAGAAACGACCCGCCCTCAGGGAAATCAAACAAAACAAGGAGGGGGGGGGAGGGGGAAGGGTAGGTACAGGTACAGGTACAGGAAAGAACCAGGTGAACAACACAGTAAACAAACCCAATGTGGGGACGAAACCGAAACAATGAATGCCATCTGTATGGAAATGTCTAATTGTGAAATGGATTGTACTTCTGATTTAAAGGTCATCAACTTGTCCAATAAAGTGTTAAACAAGGATGAAATGTCTGTCTTGAGTAAGGGCCTCAATTTTTGTCCTACCCAGGGAGGGGACCTTGTAAATGTACACATAGATCTGTACAAATTTGTGAGAATGTTAAAATTGAAGGATTTTTTCTCACGTCAGACACCAAGGGTTCCGGATAGATCTGAAACAAAAGAGGTGGGGACACATACAGTAGCTGATGTTAGAGGTATACACTTGTTGCTTAACCTTGACGATGAGGAACCATATGATATGGAGGCAATATTGAACGAATTGGATATACAGCAAGATCTTGGAACTAATAGCCATCTAAAACCGAGATCCAAATTTACGCCTTCATACAATTACCATCCTAGCATTGACACCTTTTACAATCAAGTAACCAGGGACCTATACAAACTAGAAACATCAGCGCAACGAAATAATACTAACAAATATAACATCACTGCCGGGGAGAGAATTGCCCTTGAGAATTTAAGAACTGACAGTACCATCGTCATCAAGGAAGCCGATAAAGGCGGTAATGTGGTTGTGATGGACCATCGGGACTATATGGCTGAAATTTTCAGGCAACTTAATGACACTAATTGCTACTGACGCATTTCTGCCAACCCTATTAATAAGATCAGCAGTTTGATTACTGGCAAACTCACTGAGTGGCGAGAGACTTGCCTTATTTCGGAGGATGAGTTTAGATACTTACGGGTAGACAAACCAAGATACCCGTGTATCTATATCTTACCCAAAGTACATAAGGGGGGTGCCTTCCCACCGGGGCGCCCCATAATTTCGGGTATTGGATCGGTGACTGAGAAAATCTCTGAGTTTGTTGACCTCCATTTACAGAAGTATCTCATCAACCTTCCATCATATATCCGTGATAGTTCTGACATTCTAGCCAAATTCAATGGCTTACAATGGTCAGAAGAATTGTCTTTTGTCACTTTTGACGTGGAAAGCCTGTACACGTGCATCCACAGCAAAATTGGCATAACTGCGGTACGATCTTTCCTGGACAAAGAGAGAGCAGAACTACATGACTTTAATGAGATGCTCCTAGAAATGATAAACATCATTCTTGAGAATAACTACTTCCTGTATGACGGCACCTGGTACCACCAAACACGTGGGACAGCTATGGGTTCCAAATTTGCGCCGTCATACGCTTGCTTATTCATGGGCTGGTACGAGCGATCACATGTATGGTGCAATTATGCCTCCCCCTGGACCGATCATATCGTGTTCTGGGGGAGGTATATAGACGACATCATAATCGTATGGTCCGGTACTGATGAACAATTGCAGGCCTTTCATGGTTATCTTAATGATAACAACTGCAATGTTAAACTAACAATGAAACATGGAAAGGATAGTATTGACTTTCTGGACATTCGTTTTTATATCGATGATAACAGCGTCCAGAGCACACTCTTTAGGAAGGAGACAGCCTGCAATGCTGTACTACGGGCCGACAGCGCTCATCCGCAGTCAGTGATTAATAATATCCCCTACGGCGAGATGGTACGGATTCGTAGAAATTGCAGCCAGGAGGACACTTTTATCACTAATATTAAGGAGGCAAACAACAGATTTCTCAAGAGAGGGTATAAAAAGCAAACAGTGCAAACAGCAGTTGAAAGAGCAATCAAACTTGACAGGAATAATACCCTCTGTACCAAAAAAAGAAATCCCAAGTCAACCAGGAAAAAGGACGGTCCGGTCGGATTTGTCACCCAGTATAACACCCACAGCAAGAAAGTGTACAATATTCTTAGGAAGAATTGGGCTATTCTTGGGAATATCAATAGTATATCCAGTGTCATCCCAAACCAGCCGCAGATAACATACCGCAGGGGTAGATCGTTGCGGGATACCTTATGCAAAAGCTGTCACAAGTGATAAAAAGAAAATATGGTTTCCACCGAAACCCTTGGGTTTCTTCACCTGTGGAACTTGCAACATATGTCCCTTTGGTCGACACAAAACCAGTGAATTCTCACACATCTCATCTAAAAAATACAAGATCGATGCTTTTATCAATTGCAACACACCTTATGTAGTATACATTTTGGGTTGTAGTTGCGATAGAATATATGTCGGCAGTACATCACGCCCACTAAAAAGCAGAATCCAGGAACACCGTAGGGCGATCATTAATAAGGACAGCCGCTATCCGGTCAGCACACATTATAATGATCACCATCCAATGGATTCAACCTTTTGGTTTTTGGGAATTGATCATATCCCTCAGGACACCCGGGGTGGGGATCGTGAGCTGGCATTACGACAAAGGGAGGCAAAATGGATTTGTCGCCTTAGGGCCACTCAGACGGGGCACAATACGGATAGGGAACTCCATTTCTTTTTGGAGTAGTGCTGTATGGACCTATCATGTTTTTCATGGTGAACATATATGGATACCATCTTAAACTGTAAATTGGTGCCATTCGTAATATAGACACTAGATGGCAACCCTCTATATATGTTTATAGTCACCATATGCTCTAATGTTGTTTGTGAACCATATGTTTAGATATTACGCCATTGTCTTTATCATGGGATAGTTAGTAGGCTTCCCCCCCTTTTCTTCAATAATGGGAAGGGGCCCTACCAAAAAACTTATAGTAAAAACAGTTGATGGAGACCGTTAACCCCTTTCCCCTCAAATTCTGATAGAGAAAATGGATTGTACAATGGTCACGCATCCTTCTATAAATATACGAGAATGCTCTTCTCACTCAATCTTGGAATATATAAAAAATGTTCTTAGAACACGTTGTGAACAGTCAGTTGTCTTAAGTGATAATTGGTGAGATCTTGGGAGGGTGCCTTTCTTAATTGAGTCTTCATACAAAAAATTCTTAACTAACATGCACTCGGTATTTTTCAATACACCATACCACCATTCCTAAAATATTTATGTCTCGGTGATGGTATTTTTAGATCTAATGTCACCGCTCCAAGATGGGCTTTCCCCGTCGGCTGAGGCCGACTAGGACCCTATCACGTGGTGAGGGTGCGCATTCTACGATGGCACTACCTCGTTGGCTGAGTCCGACTTGGACTCTATCACTTGTGAAGTGTGCGGACTATCAGGCACATTATCCCCCCTTTTCCCCTTTCCCTAAAGTAACCTCTTAATTATGTGGATATATTTTTAAAGTTACAATCACCATTCGAAGATGGCGCTTCCTCGTCGGCTGAGTCCGACTTGGACCGTGTCACGTGTTTAGGGTGCTTGTTACCGGGCACACCGGTGTGTCTAATCAGCACATCCCTTTATAAACAGAATGGCGTACATGGGTTCTTTGCAGAACGCCGCGTATGCCGAGAGCTGGATGACCGATACCCTATCACAGGTATGTGTTAAAGACAGGGGCACGGGATGGATTCCCTTAGTACTCGTTCCTATGGATATTACAACCCGTTATTCGAAATTGGGCTTTTTTAACTATCATTTCAGGTTCGGCGATTTACATTGTATGTTTCCGGCATTGCGCTGAAGTATTTGGGCAGGGACTATTTTCCGGGGAACCTCGAGGTTCGAAATACAGTTAAGAGGCTGGCCCAAATGAAAAACTGGTATGGCTACAAATCATGTTTACTCATGTTATAAATTTTCCTAGGCTAACTTATATTTGCTTGGGACATGAGGGCATTGGTTTATATTACACCAATAATCTACCACGGTCAAACTGTATATATTTTTTCTAATAATGAGTTTCATTCTCACAATAGTACAGGCCCAATTCAGTGTGCTCTCTTAAATTAAGAGTAACATTACCACGGTCAAACTCTGTATTTTGTTAATATTGAGTTTTGTACTCAACATAGTATAGGCTCGGTTCAGTAGGCTCGCTTAAATTAAAAGTAACATTTTGTCTTTCCTTCGGGAATCCAAGTTCTGGCTTCTGTTACGTGTTTAAAACCAAACGCTTTCTTAATACATATTGATTCGATTTATCTGTGATCTCTACAGGTTTTTAATCTCTCCACGTGCGAAACGGGTTATCTTCAAGATCTACAGGCTGACAAACGCCATCTTTTACCCTTGAGGTATATAAATATTAAACGGGAGCGACAATAATCTATGGGTATTACTCGGCTTCCGATCTGGGAGTAGAGTTGTAAAACAATTTTTTCATTTCCTTTGTTTATGCTCTAAAGGTGGATATTTACTTAGGAAACCGGATTGTAACGAATGGACATCGCTATTTGTTGTCCTTTGGGGCTAAAATTCTTAGTTCTTGCTGGTCTAGCTTCATGGACTATTAATGTGCTTATACGTGCATGTCCGAACTGCTATATACCTTTGCTCTTTTTTATTCAGAACGCATGTCCGACCTGTACAGATCACCATTCGGATCTACATGATACTTTGAATCTCTCCTTTTGGAGTCTTGAGTTTATCAATTTTCGGTAAGCACAACTTATCTTCCGGGGCTTCACAATCTGGCGGGGGTTAGTCTTAATCACATATACCCATTCTGAGCTGCTATGTTTATCAATGTGGTTTTTAGGACTCCTCAATGTGGTATTTCTGACTCACGTTCGGACAATGGGGGTGCTTATAATAACATGTCACTCTCTATGACAATGGCTAAACTCCAGGACCAGAAATGAATATTATTAATAATTAAACTGTTTTTTGCATTTTGTTCGTATTGTCTCAATGTAAATATGATGGCGTAAAATGCTGTATTCCTGTGGATGGTATATTTCATAGGACACTGCAAGGTCGCAAGTGTTTTTAATAGGACAATTTTTTCATGTACTGATAATATGTTTATTACCTATGGTGATTATTACATTGTCTGAGCTGCTCTCTAGTCCACATGATTCTTTTTAAGAGTTGTGGCAGTTAGGTGCTCTGTTGGGACTAGAGACATCATTACCGACCTTAAGGGTTTTTAAACAATGTGTAGTATCTCAGTTTGTGTTTTCTTGGGTTTTTAGAATGTGTATTGTAATTGTATTAATATGTCGCAATTTTCATAGGAAAAACATTTTTTGTATTTGTATTTTTTTTTTGGTCTGTTTTGTTTATTGTATATTTATGTCATATATGTTGTAATTATTACAGCCCTGACGAAGTTCCAAAAGCCAAGAAAGGAACGAAACGCGTTGGCTGTGCCTATGATGTCTGAAAGAATTTTGGAATAAAGAAGAATTTATATAAATAAGCAATTTCTGATATTGACTTCTTTGAGAGTGCACCTTCTACTTTGTTTCTATACCTCCAGGGCTGGTATTGGTGTCACGATGATTATTCGTCTACCTTGTGCCAGGGCTCTTTCTTTCGCTACAGCAGTCTGTACCGCGGTTAGAATTTTTTCCGTTGGGCTAAATTTCATTTCAGCTTTTGTGTACAAATGTGATTTGTATGCTATTGGTACAGTTTCTCCCTCATTTGAGGTTAGGTATGTGAATCCGCATCTTCCTGGGATGACTCGAATCACAAGGTTGCGTGTGTTATCGCGTGTTTGCAGTTTTGTTTTAACTAACATGTCTGTTTGTAAAGATCTCAAAATTTCTGTGTGTTTTTTGAGTCCAATTGATTCTTTTAAAATCTGGTTTTATTAGATCATAGAGAGGTTTAACCCTCTCTGCATAGTTTATAATGTAAGTTCTTCCGAAATTCAGGAAACCTAGAATTGATTGCAAGTTTTTCAGTGTCCTAGGTGCTTGGATTACAGCACATTTCTCTAGGAAATCTTTAGCCAGGCTTTTGCCTTCACTTGATAATTCGTATCCTAAAAATAGGACAGTCAGATGGGCAATTCTTGACTTCTTGAAGTTGAATTTGTAACCCTCTGCTGCGAACCCAAGTATTATGGTGTTCACTCTTTTCAAGTGAGTATCCAAGTCATCGTCTGTTAGATAGATGTCGTCGACATAAGATAATGCCTCATAATCATATATTTGTAGTAACTCTGTTACTCTTGCTGAGAATAATCTTTGGCTGTTCTTGAACCCTTGGGGCAAACAACAGAAATTTTTCTGCGAGCCATTTATTGAGAAAGCGGTCAAATATCTGCTTTCAGGTGCTATATTTTGACAAAAGAATCCATTAGAGATGTCTAATGTTGTTTTGTATTTTTTGCGCACTATGCTATTCATTAGTGCTGCACTGTGTGAGTTTTGTACTGCAAATGTTTTGCAGCATGAGTTAAGGTGTCTGTAGTCCAAAACTAGACGATATAAATCATCTGGTTTGGAGACAGTAAACAAAGGATTGTTCATTTGTGAGGTGCATGTTTCAATCACCCCCTGGTATTCAAGTTGATCTAAGATCTCCCTGACCTGTTTTTTAGCTTCTTGCTTAATTGGGTACTGCCTCTGTGCAGTCGGTTGAGATTTTAACTGGATCTTGTGAGGAGGAGAGTCCTCATCCCATCCCACATGATTTTTATATAATGCAGGAGCCTGGGCTACTGCCCACTTTCTTGCAAGTGTATATTTTTTATGAATTGGAATATGATTTGAGAAGGCAGGCTTAATCATTTCTTCGCCATGAGGGCACTCCCTGACAAACTCTGGTGGCCAGTCTTTTTCAGCTAGAAGGATGTCATAGCCCTTGGAGAGATTATCCCAAAATAGACCCCTTATTTTCCTAGTCTTATCTCCCTCTATACGTAAGGTTATTTCATATATTTTATGAGGTTTGCTAACTCTGGTATCTGTAGTTTCCACCTGAATGTACTCATTCGTGTCCACTGTCTCCAGATGATTCATCAGGATCTTGCGAGCTATGCTCACTTCTGCTGCGCTGTCTAACATTGTCTGAGCCCACTCTCCGTTTTTCAGCTGAGTCCTCAGGATCCTCGGCATGTTTGATTATTTTAATGCTGGCTACCTTCTTCTTTGGAAATTGTAACTTTTTACTGTGGAGCAGGTTCTTTGTCTTTGGACTTGACGTGCTCTTCCCTGTGTTCTGACCGTCCTCTTCTTTCCGATTTCTGCGAGGAAGTCTGAAAAGATCGAGAGGGACGTGTATCAATATCTTATTATCTATCAGGTTTCTTCAAATTATCCCTATTTCTAAGGTTGTATTTTTTCTCAGAGGGCTCCCTCTGGGGAGACTTGTGTCCTTGGTCCGGAGATCTTTCTCTCCGCCGAGGAGACCTTCCTCTGGGCTGGAATCTTTTTTCTTTGGGAGTGGATTGTTTATTTCCATCCCAGTTCTTTTTTGAAGTGTTTAGATTATTTTTAATAAATACTTTTTCAGGATTTTCAATTAGCTGGGGTTTCACTGGTTTCCCACCCAAACTATCTCTTCCTAGTTCTTCATAGGATTTTTCTATGATTCTGGCAAGTTCAAATGGTTGGTCTGCTATATCTGTTTCCTTCAATCTTTGGTGGATCGCAACATTTGCTGCTTCCCCTTTTATGTTTGCTAGTAACATTGCCGAGACCTGCTTGAAGTCTTTCAGTAATTTCATACCCAGAGTTAAAGCAGGTTCTGGACCGTATTCATTTTGAATCTGTTTTAGCACTTCTGGTATTACCGCTATGGACGGAACACCATGTGTTTTTGTGTAAATGGAAGCAAAGACTGTACCCCAAGTGTCACAGTCCTCCACATGTGGTGCGATCCCCTTTGGAAGACAGATAGTCAGAATTCTGTGTTTCTCCACAGGGGTGGTATCTGGAAATACCGCCTCTATTTGAGTTATTTTCTGTGCTAACCAGAATGGAATTTGTTCCCTTTTAATGGGTACTTTACCTAGACAGGACTGTATGTTCTGTGGTGTGATTTTATTTGTGTTCCCCTGATGAGGGGTCAGCTGTGGAATTTTAATAGCTGGTTGGACTGTTGAAGTCCGCATTACATATTGGACTTGTTGTCTGTGTACTTTAATCAGTTGTTTTAACTGTGTTAAAAGTTCTGGTATTGCCATTTTTTCAATGTCTGGATGTGGTGTGTATCCGGTTAGAACCGGCCACGTTGATCCTGGTCTACCTAGTGGACCGAGCCTGGTGATGTGATCATTATGTTTTAGGGCGCCTTTAAACCAGAGCAGGTGCTCTTGGTATTTGAGTGGTATTTCCACCTCCTCGAAAGGGGTGTACTCATCCGGAGGTTCCTCTATCTTGTAATAATGGAACTCCTTTGTTACAGCGTTTGCTGCTGGAAAATTTATCCATGAATAGAATACCTCTGTCTGCCGATATTCGTGTGCCTCAATTACGAATATGACTGTACCACCTCTTGGTGTCAGTCCATTTTCTATAAGTTTTAAAGTTATAGTTTTTCTTATGCTGACCGGGATGAGTATTGCACCCGGGTCAGTTTGCAGGAGACTTGTGTCATCCGCTAGGAGTTGAGCTGCTATTCTAGCTGCCTCCCTTTCTTCTTCATTGTCTGACATTTTACTGACAAGAAGGTTTTTTGTTGCAGATCAGGTTTTCAAGGAAACAAAGATTAGATGCACAATATTTTGGAACACTGTATCCTTCAACGTTGAATAAACCAAAAACATACATAGGAGTCTCCTCCTACTAAGTTTGGCGGATTTTAACCTTTCACCCACTCCAGACGTCTTTGGAGTTTTATGGAAAAAAGCGTCTGTGTGAAAAAGCACGACTGAGTTACTCTAATGTCTTGCGTTAGATTTATCGCCTATCCAAACTGTTGGGCGCCATGTAGTGTAGTTCCTATTATCCCAATAGGCTCTGCGCATTGGAATAATATCTTCAATAGTATAGACGTAGGACTGTGGTTAACTAGGTCTTCCACTGACGATATTAGACTTAAAGTTATGTGTGCCAGCTAGCTCAGAGTTCACTAGAAACTTTCTCGAATAGGCAAGGAGGAGTTTAACCTCCCTGGATAGACAAGAAGGGATTTAGTTTCTGACAACCATAGAACATGACAACTTTGCTCTCCCCTAATCAAGAGTATATCTCTAGAGTCGTGTGAAAACAAAAGACAACTATTTTACTCAGTCAGTACGTGCATTCTTAGTTTCACCAGTTTGTAGAGAAATAAGAGATGGGCGTGCTTCAATAAAAAGATGTTATTTATTGATCAGTCTCTTTTCTCATACAAGAGAAATGAATCGCTATTATTGCAATACTTATAGTTAAGTAAAGTGCATACAGTAAAAACAGAATTATAAAATAATACTGTAAAAGCATTTATATGGTTTCTTAGCCATATGATACTTAAAATGGATAAAAGATATACATACATATATACATTGACTAATCGTACTCAACTGGTGCTTCTAACTACGCCTACCCCGGTGTACCTGACCTAAGCCTAATACTTGGGAGGGAGTAAGTAAGTAGCAGTTTAAGTTAAGTTTGTTTTGCCAAGAATCTGACTCAAGAATTCTCTGTAAGGGGTTAGTCAGTTCAGTACCTGGGATTTAGAAGGCTGGAAGGTTGGTATCTCTGTCGCAGGACTCGATATCCCAGTTACCCGCGAGGGCGGCTGGAAACGCCGGAGGCTGGATTTCTCGGCAGGAGAAAAGGCAGCGTCTCTCTCAGCGCGTTAAAAGGGAGGGGCAGCGTCCGTGGGCTTTTCTGCATCAGCTGGGCTCTCCGGCAAGTAGCGCTGCTCCAAGCTCGTCACCACCACGTCTTAGCTTAGGGCAGCGTCGGTATATTTATACCTGAAAGGTGCCGTGTTTGACGTAAGGATGGACATAAGACATCAGCAAGAATGTCATAAGGACTGGTCGTTCTTACATTCTTTGCAGGAGTTCTCGAGCGAAATCAAAACAATAGCTGCGGGGGATTTCCCAGGTCTGTTGGAGGTTTGATTTTGTTTTGAGAACTCGGTGTGCTTTCTAGGGGGCTGAAGGGATAGTGCTTGCTTAATGTGACAGCATGCGCTATGACCTAATCTGAAAACGGGTTTCTGTGCCGGTGTATGGACATTAGTGAATTAATAACCGGACAAGGGTCAGAAATAGGAGTATCAATATAGGTACCTAGATAAACACACTACAATCCAGCCGGGCACCCATGTGAGGGTAGAGGTCGACAGTGCTTAAAGTTTATGGCAGGTCTTGTCTAAATCTGTTGTTGGACTGATCCAAATGAGGGCGCCCAAGGCGTGCATCTGAAGGCCAAGACACCAGGAGACAGACTGCTTCAGTGGCAATAATAGTCTTCAAAGTTATCTTACAATTCCTGGTTTCAAGTGTCTCTTCATCTGGGTTGGTGCGGAGCAGTCGTGTGTAAATCACTCTGCTCGGTCATCGTACCCCATTTTTAAAGTGTTGACTATTAAAATATATATCTGTTAATGGTTACTTTTAGTTTTTTATGGAAAGCATGTACATATGTCACAAAAATATGTCACTTTCGTTATAGGTTCCTTATACTTTCACTAGGACACCTTTCACAAGAAAAAGTTTTTCTGTTCTCTGTTATTCATGTTATTTCAATTTATTTCATAAACACAATTGTTTATCATTTTGCTTGTGTGTCTGGCTGCTCTGTCTCAGATATCAAACAGATATCAAACAATAACTTACTATTGCCATTGCGCAGACCTTTCTACTATTATACAAAGGTTATTATTCCACAGGAGCCATTGTTTTTTAGTCAAAAACTTTCTAAAAGTGGCATTTTGAGAATTTTAATTTAAAATCCGGCTTCACTAAATAGTAGGATTTCAAATTTGCATTCCAGAGACACCAAACATGAATTAATCATCTTCTCTCATTTGGAAAATACAGTTATTAATATATTAAGGCAGCTTCAATGTCATGCTGTAGGAGAGACAGGCTTTACAGTATTGAAAAATTAATTTATGGGTTTTTCACTGCCATGACATGTAAAACTTAAAATGACATGACAAAGCTGATCTAGGGTGTGCCAAGACTAACTTCATCAGGCTTTGTGAAACCGAGCGAGAGGTGGTTGAGCTATGTAAACCTTCAGTAAGGGCCCATGCACTGGTTACCACATCTTTAAGGCTGGCTCCCTATCTATCGGTTGTGACAGACTTTTCTCACAGATGGTTACTGACGAAATTTCGATTCAATCAAATGTTTATGGTATTATGGGATGTGAAGGGGTGGGGTAGGCCGGAAACTATGTTTTGTGTGGCCAGTTTCTTGGCAGCATCTGTTAGAATAAGGAGGTCTGGACTGGATGTGTAATGCTGTAAGCTATTTCCTTTTAAACAAGTTCTGGTACCTGGGAAATATGGCCTTGAAGAATAAATGTAATAGGTCCACTATTTTGAGCTTTTTATGGAAATGTATTTTGTATACAATTGTGTAATTTTAATTTTTCTAAACGTTTTTAATTGTTTGCATTTTTGTATAGCATACTTTTATGATTTTAATTAATCGAATAAAGTGGGGAAAAAAAAAGAAAAAAAAATGACATGCCCTCCCTTTTATACACACTGTAGCCTACCCTTGTGGCTGTCTAAGGCCTAGCTAGGGGTTACTTAAATGTATTAAAAAGATAGATTTGGGCCAGGAAAAATCTTTATTTTGCCAGGTTGAAATGCAAGTTTAAAACTACACACAGGCTCTGCAATGGCATGCCTGAGCCATGTTTAAAGGGCAACTGTTAGAAATTGGGTTTCTGGTTGACAGCGATATTTATCCTGTCCAAGCAGGAACAACAATCCCAGTCAGGGTAAGTCACCACACACTAAATTATGCTTGCTCACCCTCTGGTAGCTTGGCACAGAGCAGTCAGGCTTAACTTAAGAGGCAAAGTGTAAAGCATTTGTGCAACACTTCAAACAGTAACACAGTGAAAACGTCACAAAAAGACACCACACCAGGTTAGGAAAATAGAGCATAATATTATAAGTAAAACAAGACAAAAACAACAAAACTCCAACACGTAGAAGTCGAGATATGAATAAATGTAAGACAGCTCTTCGAAGCAATTTTGTGCTAAAATGGGTTATCTGGTCGCGCTGGACTGGGGCAAAAGTTCAGGCCAACCACAATGGAGCACCTGCCAGACACAGGGAACCACTGGGGCTCGCTGAAGCTAAGTTACTTGATGTGGGCTTGCGTCAGCGTCAAAGAATATGCAAGGTGCCGCTGAATCGATGCATCAGTGTTGTGCCCGGGAATGGGTGGGATGCGTTGAGATTCTCCACACAATGGTGGTGATGCATGGGTTCTGAGTGCAAGTGGCTGACTCTAAATACGATGTGCTGCTACTACTCCTGCAGCAGGCGATGTGTTGATTCAAAAAGCGATGCACTGGTTCAAAGTGCGATGTGCCTACTCCTTTAAACGCTTCAACGAGGATGCGCCATTTCCGATTCAATAAAGGCGAAGAGGCACCAGTTCTGACCCAACCAAAAGCAAAGATGTGCCGGTTCTGATACGGATGCAAGGTTTCTGATTGTAGAAGCACCTTAGGCCTCACTTCCAAAGGTTCAGAATTGGGGAGGCACTACTTGGCACGGCAGACTCACAGCTTGTAGAATCCATATGCAGATGCAGGTAGTTGAAGTCTTTGAAACCACGAGACTTAGAACAGGAGGCAAGCCAGCCAGCCTTTGGAGTCACTCTGGGTTCAAATGATGCTGATCCATTCCTTTCCAACCAGACAGGAGAACAGCTGGCAGCAGGGCAGCTCAACAAGGCAAGAGGACAGCAAGGCAGAAGTCCAGCACAGCAGCAGTCCAGCAGAGTGGCAGTCTTTTTCAACAGGACAGCAGTTCTTCTTCCTGGCAGAGTGGTCACAGGTCCAGAAGTATACTGTAATCATGGTGTCAGAGATCCAGTACTTATACCCACTTGTGCCTTTTAGTAGGAGAGACTTCAAAGAAAGCTTTGCAGTGCACAGAAGTCCTCCCTTCCTGCCCTGGCTCCAGACTCACTACGGGGGAATGCAGCCTTTTGTGTGTGCACAGGGCATAGCCTATTTGGATGTAGGTGTGAGGCTGTGCCCAGCTCCTCCCTCCCATCGCCCAGGAAGGCCCATCAAGACACACCTCTGCTCCATTCACATGGAGCTGTCTAGAGGGAATACACAAAGCCCAGCTGTCATCCAGCCAGGACTGAACAGAGACAGGCAGCAGGCACCAAGGGCCAGATGTAGGTGAGGGACATTTACCGAATCATAAATACCGAATTTTACCGATTCGGTATTTATGAATCGGTAAATATGAAGCTGGGAGATGTAGGTATTTTTTAAAATAGAAATACCGAATCGGTAACATTCGGTATTTACCGATTCGGTAAATACCGAATCGGTATTTCCCATTGATTCCTATGGGCTGTGAAGCCCATAGGAATCAATGGGAAATACTGATTCGGTATTTACCGAATCGGTAAATACCGAATGTTGCAAGGGTGCAGGGGGTGTCACTTTGACACCCTCTAGCACCCGAAGTAAAGGCATGTGTGACATGTGCCACACATACATGCCCTTAGGACATATCTGTGTGTCACATTGCACAGTGTGCATGCACAGATGTGCATGCACACCTGGATTCGGTATTTTACCACACAATAGGATTGTGTGGTAAAATACCGACTCTTAAGGGCCTGTGACACTCTCAGGAGTGTCACCTACATTTGGATTTACCAAATCGGTAAAATTACCGATTCGGTATTTTACAGAATCGGTAAATTTACCGAAACTGTAAATTTACCGATTCTGTAAAATAATGGCCCCTACATGCCAATTCCTAAATACCGGTCGGTAACAGCCGAAATCGGCCGTTACCGACCGGTATTTGGGCTCCTACATCTGGCCCCAAATGACTAAAGTAAGTAAATGCTAAATTCTAAAAGTGTAATTTGCTAAACAGTAATTAAAAATTCTACTTTACCATAAGTCCTGATTTTAAATTGTGAGTCCGGTAAAACCAGACTCGAAAAGTCTATCTCTTCACAATTGGGAATTACACTTAAAAGAGGTAATATGGGAATCTCAATGTTATCCTCTAGGAGAAATAGGGCTAAAAAAGGAAATGTTTAGTTTTTCACTACCAAGACATGTAAAACTTAAAAGTACATGTCCTGCTTTTTGAATGCACTGTACCCTGACCTGTGGGTTATACCTTATAGGTAACTTATATGTATGTATAAAAAGTGAAAGTTTAGGCCCGGCAAGAAGATTATCTTGCCATATTGAAGTGACAGTGTAAACTGCACATACAGGCTCTGCAATGACAGGCCTGAGCAATGGTTAGAGGGCTACTAAATTGGGAGGCACAAAGAGTGCTGCAGGCCAACTAGTAGCATTTAATTTACAGAACCTGGGCACAAGTAGTGCCCTTTTATAGGGATTTTTCAGTAAATTAAATCAATTTCTCGTATTCATTCTGCAGTCTCTGCTTGCCTAATCTTCCATATTTTGTTATATGCAGCATATATACCTGCATATATAAAACGTTTTGGACGCAGTTTTCTTGGTCCCAGCAAGAATTCCCTAAGATCTGCTCCATCTTTAAGTATAGATAAGTGTTGCTTTACATCCTTAAGTGTAGATCTTTGTAGCCAATCAAGGCAGAGCTTCCCTACACTGTATGTTGTTACTATACCCAGGATGATGTCTTTGAACATATCTTGGGTCTGGCCTATTGAATGTGAAACCCTGTGTTTTGTTCAGGAATCTATCTTGACAGTTGTTTGTATCTGTGGGCCAGATCAACCATTTATTCCAATCTGGATCTGTTCTGTTGTGAAGCAAAATAGTATGTACATCGGCCTCCCCGGCTGAAGTGTCATCACTCTCAGGTGTAGGTGTAGGTATGGACGGATTGTTCATGTCTTTGATCTTGGCTAACCCAAGGCAAGACGTCTGTTGGACAGTGTCATTTAAAAGCATAATTTTCTCAGGGATGATACAGGTTCTAAACAAAGCTTTTTCCCCTTGTGTCTGCCAATCTTTTGTACCCCAGACAATTTTTGTCTCAATGCTGTCTTTCCAAAAGTCGAATCCTAGTCTAGACAGTTGGGCATAAAAGGCTGCAGAATAAATTTGTTTGGTATTTGTTAACATACTTTTCATTCCTGTTTTGTTTACATTCTTAAAGTAAAATGATTCTGCATTGGATACATTGAACCCTGAAAAGTATGGAAATATAGCAAATGTTTTTGAGCTACCCTTTGGTGGCGTAGGACAATGTTTCCATTGGTTATACATTAATACATTTCTAGGACTTGCAGATTTGTGAAAGAAATGATGACCATAATGGTTATAATAATACATTTGTTCATAGTCTGAAGAACCTTCTAAATATTCATGATTTGTAAATATTACAGACATTTCTAATTCTGACATCATATTATTAACAGTCTCAAAGTCCCAATCATCAGAAAATGTACTTGATGAAACAAGAGACACACCTCTGCTCCATTCACGTGGAGCTGTCTAGAGGGAATACACAAAGCCCAGCTGTCATCCAGCCAAGACTGAACAGAGACAGGAAGCAGGCCCCAAATGACTAAAGTAAGTAAATGCCAAATTCTAAAAGTGTAATTTGCTAAACAGTAATTAAAAATTCTACTTTACCATAAGTCCTGATTTTAAATTGTGAGTCCGGTAAAACCAGACTCGAAAAGTCTATCTCTTCACAATTGGGAATTACACTTAAAAGAGGTAATATGGGAATCTCAATGTTATCCTGTAGGAGAAATAGGGCTAAAAAAGAAAATTTTTAGTTTTTCACTACCAAGACATGTAAAACTTAAAAGTACATGTCCTGCTTTTTGAATGCACTGTACCCTGCCCTGTGGGTTATACCTTAGAGGCGACTTATATGTATGTATAAAAAGTGAAAGTTTAGGCCCGGCAAAAAGATTATCTTGTCATATTGAAGTGACAGTGTAAACTGCACATACAGGCTCTGCAATGACAGGCCTGAGCAATGGTTAGAGGGCTACTAAAGTGGGAGGCACAATGAGTGCTGCAGGCCAACTAGTAGCATTTAATTTACAGAACCTGGGCACACGTAGTGCCCTTTTATAGGGACCTATCAGTAAATGAAATATGCCAATTGGGTGTGAACCAATGTTTCCATTTTTAGGGGAGAGAGCACAGTCACTTTAGCACTGGTTAACAGTGTTAAGGTGCACAGAGTCCTAAAGTCAGAAAAACCAAGGTCAGAAAAATGGAGGGAGGCAGGCAAAAAGTTGGGAGAAGACCACTCTAAGGCTGTCAGGTCTAACTTTTACATAAGTGGCTGGCACAATCAGTGCAGCTAGTCTACTAGTAGCATTTAACGTACAGGCCCTGGGCACATGTAGTACAATTTTTCTAGGGACGTATAAGTAAATGAATTTGTAGTGTAGTTCCTATCTCCCTAATAGGCTCTGCGCATTGGAATAACATACACTATAGATTTGACATAGGACTGAGGTCAGTATGTATCTATCGAGTATATTAAACTTAATTGTGTGTGTGCCAGCTAACTCAGAGGTCACTAGAAACTCTCTCGAATAAACAAGAAGGGATTAGTCTCTGACAACTGCATAAACATGACAACTTTGTTCCCCCTAGAACCGGAACAATATGCTTCATTTCTACAGAGTTGCAGAGAACTAGATAGACGGGGCGTTTCAATAAAAGGGGTTTTATTGAACAGTCTTATCTCTCATGCAAGAGATATGAACTGCTACAATAGTTAGACAGAATGCAAAGTATAATGCATACAGCGTAAACAGTAACATAAAATAATACTTTAATAGCATTGTCTGTTGCTATGACATATATAAAAAAACATATATAAATAACAAAAGCTAAAATCCTCAACTGGTGCTTCTAAAATACGCCTACCCCAATGTACCTAACTTAGGTCTAGTACGAGGGAAGAAGTAGGTGTTGCCTTAGCATAAGTTTTAGTTTTGTCAAGAATTGACAAAGGTTTTTCTACGTTCTGATCAGCTCCATACCTTAGAATGAGAAAGGGTGGTATCTCTTTCACACTGGAGCTGGATTCTCGCCAGGAGGATGACAGCATCTAGTCAGTGTGTCAGCTGGGGAGTTGGCTTCCTTCGGTACTTGCTGTGGCAAGCTGCGTCGTGCAAGTAGGTAGTCAAACTGCACCGAACCACACAGTGCTTTGCAAGTGAATGTTTATTTATACCTTGAAGGTGTTCATGAATGCCAGTATTGACGTTAAAGTCGGGCATATGAACGTCATGAATGAACCCCTAAGGAATGGATGTTCATGCATAATAAATGAGTTCTTGGAGAAATCAATATCCAACCAAGGGGAAGTCCCTAACGGCTTAAGATTCTGGTTTTCCAAGAATTCATTATGACGTAGATGAACGGGTGGAAGTAGCCATGCCTGTATTTGGGTAGCATGGACTATGCCTAAATAAGGACTGGATTTCAATGTGAAATGTACCTATATAAGGGTATGAATCGGGAAATGCATACGGAATCTAAATCTATACACAACAAAAAGTGCCAGCCAGGTTAGGTTGGTGTCCAAGGTGAATCCATTTAGTAAAAGTTGGAGTTCGAAGCTGTCAAAATTCATGTCTCTGAGCAAGATTTGTAGTATTTGATGGACTATGTAGCAAATTATTAATTATGCAGAAAATTCCCTAGCTATAAAATCACATAATTGCAGTGGTCTTGATTATAGGTTATGGCACTTGTAATAAGTCAGATGGGATAAGTATTCCATCCTTCCGCCAACGTCTAAACCAGGCTCTTAGTATGTTTAAATTAATCCTATTAAAGTTCACACCCGGCTAAGGAGAGAAACCCATTCACCTGTGGCAATGCCCAGACAATAAACAAGCAAAAAAGAGCCCACAATCATATAGTTAACAAAATTGTGAATGTTCTAGATAAATTAGCTAAATAATGCATCATTTCAATGACTTGGCCCTGTCCCTGCTGAAGGCAACAATCTATCAGTACTACAAGGTGACACCCAATAATTACATTTATGTTTTCCTAGGAAATAGTCTTATGATGCCAATGTATGGAGAGATTCAATGTTCCATTATAACGAGCCAGAGTGTCAGGGACCACTGTTCAACAACTGTGAGTGTTGAGGTCATTTCCCAGTGGCATTCTGTAGTCTTTCCTATTATGACTGTAACCTGGTATGGGTGTAATGTAGAGGTAGAAAAGGGTTAATAGGGTGTAGGGATGGATGGAGATTAGGGGTGGTGAAGGGTTTTCGGGGCTAGGGATGGGTGGATTTTATGGGTAGACAAAGGTTTTAAGGATCAGGAATGGTTGAAGTTAAGGGTGGTGAGGTGCTTTATTGCTCAGGGATAGGCAGAGTACTGGATGCTGATGATTTTATAGGGGTCAGTGATAGGTGGAGTTTAGAGAAGGGCGTTTTTTAGGGTTCAGGGATGAGAGGAGCTTAGGATTGCAAAGTGATTTTAGGAATCAATGTTGGGTGGGGGTCAGCAGTGATGATGGGTTTTTCAGGTTCAGAGATGGGTGAAGCTTAAAGGTGTGGTAAGGTTTTTGAGGGTACAGGGATGGGGGATTGAGAAGTGGTAATGGGTGTAGGGGTCAGGGATTGGTAGAGTTTATGGGGGTTGAGAGAATTTTAGGGTCCAAGGAGGATAGAATGTAGGAGTGCTGAGGGGTTTAAGTGTCAGAGATGGGTGGAGGTTAGGTGTGGTGTGGAGTTTTATGGCTCAGGAATGGGTAGATCTTAGGATTGGCAAGGGGTTTTAAGGGTTCAGTGATGGGGGAGTGTATAGGTGCTGAAAGGCTTTTAAGTATCAGTTATGCATGGAGTTTAAGGATTGTGAGGGTTTTGTTTAGGCATTGTAGTGGTTAGAGTTTAGAGTTGGTGAGGAGTTTTAGTGGGTAGGATTGGGTGGAGTTTAGGGTGCTGAGGGGGTTTGCGGGTTTAGGGATGAGTTGAGTTTTGAGATACAAAGGGGCTAGGTATCAAGGAGATGCAGTGGTTGCAGTTAATGGGTTTGCTGGTCAGACATGCAACTTCAGCATCTGCCAAGTTGGTGCAGTACCATGGAGGTGGTCTCACTCCACTGGAGATTGAACAGAGTGGGAGGTATGCTTGGTGGATGTTATGTTATGTTATGTTAGCAGGACCTTCTAGAGCGCACAGTCGCCAGGAGGTTTCATGGCGCTAATCTTGGGTAGTGTCACGGCGCAACAGACTATGCGTAGGCTTGCTCAAACAACCAGGTCTTAAGCGCCTTTCTGAACCCCATCAGGTTGTCGCGCATCCTGATTGCTAGTGGTAAAGAGTTCCAGAATTTAGGGGCAAGGTAGGAGAACCTACACCCTCCCTGACGTTTGAGTTTAATGGCAGGGGTAGTCAGTAGTTGAAGATGAGCTGACCGTAGGTTGTGCAGTGGGGTGTACTTTACAATCATGCAGCTGATGAATTTGGGGCTCCTGCAGTGTAATGCCTTAAAGATTAAGCACCCTGTCTTAAAAGCTGCACGTTGGGCAATAGGTAGCCAGTGAAGTTTGGATAACCAGGGTCTGGCAAATTGCCATTTAGGTGGTTTGTAAATTAATCTCGCAGCCTGGTTCTGTACTATTTGTATTAGTTTGAGTAAGAACAGAGGCAGGCCGAGGTAAATAGAATTTGAAAAGTCAAGACGTGAGCGAACCAGAGTTATCACAACCTGTATGAGGGCTGAATGGGTCAGTAAATGGGCGATCTCCCTGATTTTATGTAATTGGAGAGAACAGGTGAAGACCACTGCCCCCACTTGTCCTCTAAGCGAATGATCTGCGTTTATAGTGACCCCCAGGTTTTTCACGGAGTGAGAGGGAGTGGGGGATCCTAGCTCTGTTGGCCAGTAGTGTGGGCCCCAGGAGATCTCACTCTTGCCAGGCAACACTAATTCCGTCTTGCCGGGGTTGAGTTTAAGATGGTTAAGGTCCATCCAGCGCTGAATGTGAAGCATAGTGGCTTAGAATTCAAGGACAGAGTCAGGGGAATCCAAGGTGAAGATGATCTGGAGACCGTAATTGAAGGTAGTTATCTTTCTGTTTTTTAATGAGTGAATCAAGGGCATGAGGTAGAGATTGAATAAGCGTGGGGATAGGGACGAGCCCTGTGGTACCCCGCATGTGGTGGCGAGCTTAGGGGCAGAAAAAAAGGGCCCAGTTGTACGGACTGTGTTCTACCTTCAAGGAAGGATTTAATCCAGTTGTATGCGGGGCCCAATTTGCCGGCCTGTTCGACATGGTCTATCAGAATTTTATGATCGACCTTGTCGAACACAGCCGACAGATCTAAGAGCACCAAGGCCTGGGGGACGCCCTTGTCCGCATTTGCTCTCAGAGTGTCCAGTACCGCAAGGATTACTGAATCAGTTGAGTGAGCGGGCCGAAAGCCAGCTTGGTGTAGCTTTAGGTTTTCTGACTGTTCAATGAAATTGGAAAGGCACCTGACAACGTGGGCCTCTAGGATCTTGGCCAAGAAGGGAAGGAGAGAGATAGGACGGTAATTAGAACGATTCAGGAGGTCAGCCCCTGGTTTTTTAAATAGAGGGACCACAATTGCGTTCTTTAAGGCACTGGGGACCTTGCCCTGTACGAGAGACTCGTTAAGGAAGGGAAGCATGCTGTGAGGTAGGGCAGAAAAGGTGTCCCTCAGGATGTGAGGTGGACAGCAATCATTAGGGGTCATTAAGTCTGATAAAATCTGAGGACATATGACTGGGAAATGATCCATGGTGGCTGAATTACTTGACAGGTTGTCCAGGTGTTCCGTACTGACGTTGATGGGAATGCTGGCTTTGATGATGGAGATTTTGTCCAAGAAAAAATTGTTCAAGGTGTTACATAGATCTTGGGTAGGTGTCTGGCTGGCAGCATTACCAAGGTCATTAACTATCGTGAAGATTTCCTTCAACTTATTTTGGGCATTTAATATAGCTTTTTTATACTTTTTACAAGCTAGTGAGAACTGCAGTTTATCTTCAATGGATGCTTTGTAGTGTAGTTCCTATATTCCCAATAGGCTCTGCGCATTGGAATAACATAAACAATAGTTTAGACGTAGGCTGAGGTCGACTAGGTCTCTACTGAATATGTTAGACTTAATTATGAATGCCAGCTAGCTCAGAGGTCACTAGAAACTTTCTCGAGTGAACAGGAAGGAGTTAACTTTCCTGAATAGACAAAAGGGATTAGTTTCTGACAACCGCATTAACATGACAACTTTGCTCCCTCCAGAATAAGGAGTATATCTCCAGAGTCACGGAAACAATAGATAACTATTTCACTCAGTCAATCGTGCATACTTAGTTTCACCAGAAGCGCAGAGAAATAGAGAGATGGGCGTTTTCAATAAAAGTGGTTATTTATTGAACAGTCTTCTTTCTCATGCAAGAGAAGTGAGTTGCCACAATTGCAATACTTGTCATAAAGTAAAGTGCGTACAGTAAAAGGAGTATTATGAAATAATACTGTAAAAGCATGGTACAGTTTCTAAGCCATACTGTGTTTAAAATAGATAAAATATATACATATAAAAAACCATGACTAAACGTACTCAACTGGTGCTTCTAAGATACGCCTACCCCGGTGAACCTAACCTAAGCCTAGTACGTGGGAAGGAGTATATGAGCTGCAGTTTAAGTTAAGATAGTTTTGCCAAGAATCTGAATCAAGAATTCTCTAAGGATCTAATCAGCTCTGTACCTTGGTTATAGAATGAAGGAGGTCTTGTAGCTCGTTCTCATGACTCGATCTCCCAGCAACCCGCAAGGGTGACTGGAAACACTGGAGCTGGATTTCTCGCCAGGAGAAAAGACAGCGTCTCTCTCAGTGCGTCAATGGGAGGGTCGGCTTCCTTCGGCACTTGCCACAGCAGGGCTTCGGGCAAGTAGACAGCAGATCTGCTCCAAACCACAGTGCGTTTGCTAGGGCAGCTGTTGGTATATTTATACCTGGAAGGTGCCGAGTTTGACGTTAGTTTGGACATAAGACGTCACTAAGAACTTACAGTTCTTTCAGGACTCCAGGAGTTCTTGGACAAATCAAAACAAAAGCAGGGGGGGGTTTCCCGGGCTGCTGAAGGATTGGTTTGTTTAAAGAACGTGTTGTACTTTCTAGGAGTCTATGGGAGTAGCCTTGCCGTATTTGGACTGCATTGGCTATGACTAAATATGGATATGATTCTTATGCCTTTATAAGGATATGATATGTTATAACCACATCAGGGCATAAATCGGGAATATCTAAATAGGGTCCTAGATACGTTCACAACAGCTTGTCTTTGGTAGATAAAGCCTCCAGGCTGGTATCAGACAAGTGTTTGTCTCCAGCAGTTGCAGCCTCTGGGACAATTTCGGACAGATGCTTGTCTTCACAGTTATGGCCTTTGGTCCATTTCAGATGGTTGCTTGTCTTAGGCAGTTGTGGCCTCTGGGCCGAGAACTGGGCTGTGACTTCTGTGACAATGACAGCAGCCTCAACAGGTTCACACCAACATTGTGTAGTTGTGTAGTAGAAACAGCAGTTCTCTGGGCATGGTTAAAGGGTGCTGGACAGGACAATGTTGCTTTCAGGCTTGATTTCTTGACACAGTCTGCTGTGGAAACTGCACTGAAAGATCAGCAGATCACTCAAGACATGAACCAGTTCTGATTTCACCCCACCCTATGGTAGTCAGATGTTTTAGGGGTCCCTATACCGATGACATGGATGGGCTTCTCCTTCTGGAACGTCTCTCGTCCTGTTTTAGCAGACATTCCCATTTCCTCTTTCAGCAGGCATGAAGGCTTCTACGCACTAGGCAGAACCTCAGCTCCTCCAACAATGTGTGCAGTCTTCAGCTGATTTTCCCTCACCTATTGGAAACTGCAGAGATCAGCTTTGGTTACTAAGCAGCTCTTCAAATACTCTGTGGAGTGCTCCTTTCCTTGGTAAAGAACCAGTAATCAGAGCCAGTGGTATAATAGAGTTTTACTTGTATACTAATTTTCAGTCTAGAGTATATGGATCACTATCTAAGGTTTTGGAAGCGGTTTAGGGTAGTTAATTTTTGAATTGTCATATTGCTGCTTCAGTACAAACACAGACTTTGTGCAAAGTAAGATGAGGTGAGAGGGACTCTGAGCAACAGTATCACAAACAAGGGCATAATGAAGTGTGAGATTCCTGTATATGACTATCTTCAGCATTCCTAAAGCAGCAATCAGGGAAAGACAACTGCCAAGAAAATTCCACATCTTTAACAACAAAACTCTGCTTACTCACCCCTCATCCCCAACAACCATCACATATCAGTGCTCAGGAAGAAGCCATCAGCAGCCCTTGCTAAAGGACATCATTGGATTTTTAAAGGTCGGACTGTATTCATCATCCTTCACTTCAATGTCTGAGTCTTTACCCTTCAGTCACATAAATGTAGTCAATACATGTCCACTGTCTGGGAACTCTTCATTTCATGCCATGCCAAACATGTGGGCATCCAAAATGGAGCCCAAGCACTTAGACTTTAACCATACACAGAATACGAGTACCACACATGCCCTATTTATTCACTCTATATATAGATGCAGTCAGCACACGCCCAAAATGTCAGCATCCATGTATGGAGGGCACACTAGAGCAGAACTTTACATGGGTTGGGTCAGTAGTCTATATTTCCTTCTGAGACAGGAAAAAGTCCTTGTCAGGGTTAATAATTCACATAACCCTGTATGCTGCCACCACCTTTTTATATGATCAACTCAGGACATGGACGATAGTCCAATGTCAGTAATGAGGGCACACTTGGTGCTTCCCTTCAGGTTACTGAACAGGTTTCGGATCTTTACATTATCATGTATGGCCTAGACCACAGCACAAATAATAAATAGGCATACTGGCAGAGCCAGGAAAAATTGAGGATACCAGTTTGTCATCCAGTTGAAACAATCTATCAGAGGTACACACACGTATACCAGTGCAAAAAACAAGGACCCCCTGTTTTGGAGTAAAAAACCACGCGACAGGGATAAACACTTTGTAAAATCAAAATATTTAACAAACGAACCAGCTGGGTAAGACCTAAAGTTATCTAATGCATATATTCATCAACGTTTTATGTGGTCACCATTAGAGTTACGACATTACAGATTCAAATTATCTACTGTTAGCTAATTGCGTAGACCTTTGTCTGTTAAAAATATCTACAACTATAAAAAGAGGGAGTAAATACACATGTATATAACGCAACAGAATTTTTATTATGACACAATAAATCACACAAAATAAAATAACATAGAACAAGAACTACAATTCATAAAACCTTTTCTGTGTCAATTTATAATTAAAAGTTACACATAATCAGAAAATAAAACAGATTTTCAAATGTGAATCACTAAGGTTCCTTCTAAATCTTAAAACATATAAAGCAAACCTATATTCACAAAAAACATAAAAAGTGGCCAGAAAACTAATTTCTGTTCGACGCGCGTTTCGGCGTTTCCACAAACGCCTTCTTCAGGAGCCACAAGGTTAAACTGTGATAATCTTTAAAAACAAAGGAGAGAAAAAATATTTACATTTACCTTTTGTCCATTCTTTAAAAAAAGACAACACATTTTCATTATATACAAAAAAACATATGTACATATTCCCTCATATGTCAAAAATTGTTACACAGATTTCCAATTACATATTAAATATCTATCTTAAACCGTAAACCACAATTCTCAATTAATCAGCCTATTCCTAGCTTACACCAGCTGTATTATCCATCTTATACCACATTATTTTTTTATTTCTTTAAAAACACATGATAAAGTTTCTAGAGCAGTTTCAAAGGGGTATCTACCTAATGTTAGGGAATACAGCCTTAGACAGGCCGCCTTCGTTTTACTAATAAAAGAAAACATAGGACTGTCCCTTATTAAGGTATCATTTCTTATACATTGCAAACGATATTTTACATGTACGAATCTACTTCCTTAGGGATATGTGAAAATGCAAGTTCACTCTCCGCCCTAATTAGCAGAGTGGGTTAGGTATCTTTATATATTGTCACCTTTCATATTTTGGCATCAACAAACACCCTTCCAACTTTGCACTAATGCAAAACACCTCATATGATGGCATCCTATATATTAATCTCTTGTTAATTTCTCCAATTGGACACATACGTTATATTCTGTCCCATGGTGGAAATGGTGGTGTCCCATGGTGGAAATTAGACCCCAAAACAGCTACATATGTTGACATCTGATATATATACTCATTACTGCCTTCAAGTAGGTTATACCAGTATCCCTTCTACTTACTTCAGTTTGAGAGAAAGACTCGTTTTCTCACTGTTCTGGTTTTTCTAGTTGCAGAATGAAAATCATTCACTTCCTAAAGCCCGATTGTTTCAACGTATTCTGGAAACAAGCTGTGCTAAAAACTACCCGCAGAGAAAGTCAAAATTAAAATTAAATGCATGTATTGGCAACCATTCTCACTACTCGTTACTGCACTCAAACTGGTTTCCTAGAAATCCCTTGTACTTACTTAGGTATAGATAGGTAGGCTCGTTATCGTAATATTTTCGTTTTTTCAAAGGGTAGACAGCAAATAAATCACCATCTTCGAGCCCGTTTATTTAACCCTCGGAATATTGCTGGAAACCGGTAGTTCCTAAGAGAAAGATTATATTAAAGTTTTGAATAAGCATCCCACTTTCTAAAAGGTTGTTGCTCGAGTTAAACTAAATTATTGTTTGGCAGCACAAACGGGGAACTGCATTCTAAACATAAATTCCTAAAGAGGCCTTTCTACTTACTTTACTTAGGCTACGCGGCTCTTGTCCTCAGTTTGTTGTATACTCAGAGAGCGGCAGAGAATTACTTCGCCCTCTTGGGACACAAAGCTTCCAGCGGGATTCTGGAAGACGGGTATTTCCTAAAGGAAAGATTGTATCTGATTTATGGTAACACCCAGTCTAACGGTCGGGAGACGCCAGAGGCTACATCCAGCCGGTCCGCGACTTGTTCTTCGACTTATCTCATTGCATCTGCTTTCAAAAGGTAAGACGCGTTTCCTCTGAACGCTGTCCTTTCACTATTAATCACAAACCCAGATAAAATCGAGCGTGCAAGATGCCTTTTTTTAAAATCAGATACAATCTTTCCTTTAGGAAATACCCGTCTTCCAGAATCCCGCTGGAAGCTTTGTGTCCCAAGAGGGCGAAGTAATTCTCTGCCGCTCTCTGAGTATACAACAAACTGAGGACAAGAGCCGCGTAGCCTAAGTAAAGTAAGTAGAAAGGCCTCTTTAGGAATTTATGTTTAGAATGCAGTTCCCCGTTTGTGCTGCCAAACAATAATTTAGTTTAACTCGAGCAACAACCTTTTAGAAAGTGGGATGCTTATTCAAAACTTTAATATAATCTTTCTCTTAGGAACTACCGGTTTCCAGCAATATTCCGAGGGTTAAATAAACGGGCTCGAAGATGGTGATTTATTTGCTGTCTACCCTTTGAAAAAACGAAAATATTACGATAACGAGCCTACCTATCTATACCTAAGTAAGTACAAGGGATTTCTAGGAAACCAGTTTGAGTGCAGTAACGAGTAGTGAGAATGGTTGCCAATACATGCATTTAATTTTAATTTTGACTTTCTCTGCGGGTAGTTTTTAGCACAGCTTGTTTCCAGAATACGTTGAAACAATCGGGCTTTAGGAAGTGAATGATTTTCATTCTGCAACTAGAAAAACCAGAACAGTGAGAAAACGAGTCTTTCTCTCAAACTGAAGTAAGTAGAAGGGATACTGGTATAACCTACTTGAAGGCAGTAATGAGTATATATATCAGATGTCAACATATGTAGCTGTTTTGGGGTCTAATTTCCACCATGGGACACCACCATTTCCACCATGGGACAGAATATAACGTATGTGTCCAATTGGAGAAATTAACAAGAGATTAATATATAGGATGCCATCATATGAGGTGTTTTGCATTAGTGCAAAGTTGGAAGGGTGTTTGTTGATGCCAAAATATGAAAGGTGACAATATATAAAGATACCTAACCCACTCTGCTAATTAGGGCGGAGAGTGAACTTGCATTTTCACATATCCCTAAGGAAGTAGATTCGTACATGTAAAATATCGTTTGCAATGTATAAGAAATGATACCTTAATAAGGGACAGTCCTATGTTTTCTTTTATTAGTAAAACGAAGGCGGCCTGTCTAAGGCTGTATTCCCTAACATTAGGTAGATACCCCTTTGAAACTGCTCTAGAAACTTTATCATGTGTTTTTAAAGAAATAAAAAAATAATGTGGTATAAGATGGATAATACAGCTGGTGTAAGCTAGGAATAGGCTGATTAATTGAGAATTGTGGTTTACGGTTTAAGATAGATATTTAATATGTAATTGGAAATCTGTGTAACAATTTTTGACATATGAGGGAATATGTACATATGTTTTTTTGTATATAATGAAAATGTGTTGTCTTTTTTTAAAGAATGGACAAAAGGTAAATGTAAATATTTTTTCTCTCCTTTGTTTTTAAAGATTATCACAGTTTAACCTTGTGGCTCCTGAAGAAGGCGTTTGTGGAAACGCCGAAACGCGCGTCGAACAGAAATTAGTTTTCTGGCCACTTTTTATGTTTTTTGTGAATATAGGTTTGCTTTATATGTTTTAAGATTTAGAAGGAACCTTAGTGATTCACATTTGAAAATCTGTTTTATTTTCTGATTATGTGTAACTTTTAATTATAAATTGACACAGAAAAGGTTTTATGAATTGTAGTTCTTGTTCTATGTTATTTTATTTTGTGTGATTTATTGTGTCATAATAAAAATTCTGTTGCGTTATATACATGTGTATTTACTCCCTCTTTTTATAGTTGTAGATATTTTTAACAGACAAAGGTCTACGCAATTAGCTAACAGTAGATAATTTGAATCTGTAATGTCGTAACTCTAATGGTGACCACATAAAACGTTGATGAATATATGCATTAGATAACTTTAGGTCTTACCCAGCTGGTTCGTTTGTTAAATATTTTGATTTTACAAAGCACACACGTATACCAAACAGAGGATATTTTGAGGACATTCTTAGCCCAACAATATGTGGCAGCATAAGATGTTTTGGCCTCAAACACACTTTCAACACAATACATATATTACATAATTCATTTTATTCTCAAAGGCCACAAACAGCAAAAATATCACATACTATTCTATAGCACAAAAATATTCTATATTCATAGAGGAGCACTATTATAACAAAACAAGATCCAGAAATGAAATGCGTGACAATTAAAAGCGATGATTGGTCCAAGCACAAAGTTCCTAATAAAATTAATATCAAATCATCAAATGATTCTTTATAGGAATCACTGTCATTGTTTTAGCATGTCTGATAGTAGAAACCTCCTACCTCCATGTAAAAAAGAAAAGTGTAAAATTATTTAGAGTATATCATATGACGTGCTTTGGAGTCCACAATGGGGCCAATTGCCGGGGTGTCTCCCCAGGCAGCTTGGACGAGTAGTACAGTCCTCTCAACCCAGGAGGCAGTGACTGGGCATATAGGAAATAGGGTGAGATTAGTGGGGTTTTAGGTGGAGGAAAGGCTTGGGTTGGCCTCTTTGGGCTGTCACCACACTAGGCAAGTGTGGTTTAGATCCTCCTAGAGAAGTGAGGATAGCAACATGTTGCTTGTTTATGTGGCTTGAGCAAATGAGTGGTGATGGTAGGGTACATTTAAGTTGACAAGGGCAGGAAGGATAGCGGAGACTCTTTTGGTATCACAGGAGGAGCAGAGGAAGGTTTTTCTAACCAATGAGTGTTTGAACACGCACAGGTGGGGTTGCAGAGGCCTAAGAGGGAGTCATTTGCCACGGTGGTGGTAGCATGAGCATCGCCATGAGGCAGGAGTATTAAAGATGTGGATAGGAAGGGTGGCAAATTAGAAGGGGCCGCTATGGGTTGGTGGTGGGACCCAGATTGGAGAACAGAGGCAATGTTATGTGGGAATCCGCATAGCAAATAGGCTGCCGTGATAAGGCAGGCCAGAGAGAGGGCATAGGTGCCACCATCAGCTGCTTGCATTGTTTACCCTTCAGAGAGAAAGCTATTGGAAGCACTTGGGGGAATACTTATGAGCCCCTTTGCATCACTCGTGCACCTCGCAATATGGTGCAAGAGTGACACAAATTAAAAATTCAATTTATGAAGCGAAACAAGGCCAACTTGCTTGACCCTGAGTGGGTTCATATATCTTGAGTAGAGCAACACAGCACAATGTGCTGTGTTGCATTACTCTGCTCTAGGGAGGCATTTCCAAGGGTACTGCGTGGGTGTTCCCACGCAACATCCATGGATTTTAACACATTTCCCAATTTACCAGAAGTGGTACACCTGGGAATGAGCAAAAACCTATGACTCCCCGGGTGAAGCAAAATGAGGAGAACTATGTTTATTTCTTCCTGTGTTTTCCCCTTTCCATGTGTGCTACATCCTGCAGCACACATAGAAAAATGAAAAAGCCTCAGGGCTTTTGTGAAGGAAGGTGTCCTTTCCTGCATTAAAAACAATCCTCCTTACAACGCAGGCACCCTTGCACCATGTTGCAATGGTGCCTGGATTGGCGCTAGGCAGGCAAAAGGGCTCCAACATATGGGAAAAGTCAGGAATGCGCTGCATTGACTTAAATATGGCGTATTCCTCCCCTTTCCCTATCACGCATGCCAGCAAGGTGACTTGCTGGGCTGTACTGCATGATTCGGCCATAAATATAGTCCTTGATATGGGGGTGTGACTAAACCGTGAGCGAGATGGCCGCAAGGAGCTAAAGCTCTCCTGGCCACGACAACCGAACGCCCGTTTCCCGGATCCTAAACGCTGCATTCAACTACATGATGGCGGGGTGAACGTCCAGGGACCATGCTGGTGGCGACTACGGCGTGAAATCCAGCCTGCAAGCAAAGAGGCGATCGTCTTACATCCAGCTCCCTGCCAGGGGGTTTTGCAAAATGGCGCAATGCTGAGCCCTTCGTGGACGGAGCCTACAGCGGAATGAAGAGGCAGCTTGGAACTACTACGGGGGCGGTGTGATAAGTGCGGCATCCACCTCAGCTTGCCCGGAGCTCACACACTTGCACAGCGGGCGTCCCGCGACTCGGAGTGCCCGTTTGGCTTCCCGTACGGTACGCGCACTGGAGCCCCGGGAAAGTTGTGTGCTGGCAGCGAAGGAAAAGTGTCCTGTTTGTTCCCTCCGCAGTGGGTTCTGACCATTGCCCTAGAGATAGCATTTCCGCGGCACTCCAAGGGGCCACAAAAACATTGAGCTCCGGCATCTGAGTGTGTGTAGCGCCCCCCCACCACCCGCCTAGAAACAGCAGTGCTTTGCCTGCGGCCTCCCTCTACACTTAGCTGCCAGACTTGGAATTGGAGGGCTGATTTAGGAACTGATGCCTCATTCATCACAAGGTCATATCAGAACTGCACTTACCTGGGTCTGCTCTACACCTCGCCTGCTACCTACATAACAGCTACTCTATAATCGCTCCTTCCTTCTAATACCTTGGTTGTGGTTGCCATTGCGTGCTTTTGCTGCGTTCCCGCTGTTGCCATTCTGAACCATGCTATGACTGCCGCAAGCACCTTTTTTTAATTAAAGTTGTTGGGCCATAGGATAGCGTTCGCCCCCCTTTGGTGTACACCTAGAGATAGTATTGGTGACGATAGAATGTACCAAAATTGCTTTTTTTTCACTATTGTGAGGATACTACCGGTACTATGGGATGTTACTGTAAAGTTGGTAGTGCCTCTCCAGATGGGCGGGAAGGCTAGGAGGGGGGAGGAGGGAGGGGTTTGGTTCTTATTAGTTGGCACCGAATTTATGATACATTTGTTTGCAGTCATGGCAGACGGGTACAGATCTTGGTTATTCTTTGTTCCTCAGATCATAACACTAGGATGGCACAGTTAGGTTACAATGCTGGCCCATCAGGAGTCACGCTTGCTACGTGGAAAGTCCGGGGCTTGAACAACACTCGCAAACGAAGTCAGGTTGTCCATTATCTACTTATGCACAGGGTCGTTGTAGCCTCCCTTCAAGACACACACCTTCCTACCAGCCACCAGTCCCGGTTCGCATCCTCCTGGGGCCCGAAAAGATTTTTTGCAAACTATAGCAACTATGCCAGGGGCACGGTCATTCTCATACATAAATGACTCCCCTTCAAGTGTCACTCTGTAACATGTGACGACAAAGGCAGATATGTAATTGTTGTGGGCACACTGTTGAGCCACAAGCTAGCGTTGGTATGTGTATATGGTCCCAACAATGATTCCCCCAATTTTTATTATACGTTGCTATCTAGATTGCTACAGCTTGGCCCTGTGCCCCTTCTCCTTGGGAGGGATTTCAACATTGCCCTAAACCCACCCACCGACAGTACTTCATCTAATCCTGAACCCAAGCCCAGAGCATGTAAAAGCTTAAAGTCCTTATGCGAGCATTTCTCACTCATAGACTTCGGCCGCGCTCGAGATCCATGTCATACTACATATACACATTATACCAGTCTTCATGACACTTGGACTAGAATTGACTAGTGGTTGGCATCCCTGGATATTTCACGCTGGTTCCATGAGCTCCAAACGCTACCCAGAACATATTCTGATCACTCCCCGGTGCTGATGTCACTGAAAGTCCCACGCCCAAAGGCTTTGAGATGCAATGGAGGTTCCCCAGTCGTGCCCTAGATGACAAAGTATTCAGACAGGAAATCCAAGAAATGATTGACGATTACTTTGCGCTCAACACGGGGTCGGTTGACACTGAGGCAATGTTATGGGAGGAATTCAAGGCTTACATAAGGGGGGTATGCATGTCTAAGAGCTCCGGAGTGCTGCGTGATGTACGAAGAAATTAGTTAAGGCTGCAATGGAACGCGCCTGGTGTACCCCGAGAGAAACATTGTTGGAAAGACGGGAAAATCCTTCTTTGGAACGCCAAGTTTGTGTATCAACTTTTTGTCCGAATTCCAACAATTTGAAAAAGGTAATTTTTCAAAATTGGCATTTAATTAAAAAGCTGGACAAAGATTTTGCATCTGTTCCTTTGTTTGCCTTCAAAAAGGAAAAGAGTATTTCCAACTCCATTGTGAGAGCAGCATTGAAAAAGCAGCCCAAACAAACATTGAGGGAATTAATGGGTCTCCAACCAATAACATGTCACCACAGGTGTGGTACCTGTGTTTGTTGCAATCAAACGATAGAGGGATCCTTATTCTCACACAGAAATGTTTACTGGAAACACAATTCATTTACCAACTGCAAAACAAGATTTGTGGTTTATGGTATTGTATGCCCCTGTGGATTACTTTACATTGGTAAAACAAACCAAGAAATACGCCAACGTATTACGCAGCATACATCCCGCATAAGGTATTCTGTCATTTCAGCACCATTGGTAAACCACTGGATTAAAAAGTAACATGTGGAAGGAGATATCAGCTGGACAGTAATTTGCAAGATAGAACGTGATCTCAGAGGTGGGGATATTGAGTTGAAGTTATCTCAAAAAGAAGCCATGCTTATACTCAAATTTGATACGGCTGCGTCTGGTTTGAACAAAATTTCCAAATTATATCAACTGTAAGCACATCCATGCAGGTATCACTTCTCAGGATCTAAATGAACATGGACACCATATGAGTCAAAATCTAGGAACACCTGTACAGGCATTTTTTCCTCCCGTACGAAGCAACTGGAGAAGACACTTTGCGTTAAAATCCAAATTTATGGGGAAATTGGATTTTGGGCAAACCTGGCACATCATTGCGGACAATTCGTTTAGATTATCCTCCCCATACAACTCGCGGCAAGGGTGCCATTGTTTTTGAAAGTTGCTGCTGTTTCCGATGAATTGTTTTTGAGACATTGCCAACTACAAATGGGTTCGGCTCAAACCGGGCGCAATACCTCTCTTCGCGATATGCGTAGAACCCCTAGAGAAATGTGTAGTATTTACCTGGAACGACTATGGAGGTCAAACTACACTACCCGACAAGCCAGTTTCCAGACACGCATGCCATAGGCTTGCGCGGCGTTGAGGTGTCAGGATTTATCTTCCGGTGTGCAAGTGTTTTAGTTCCTGTCAGCAAAACAAAAGACTGTACCAATGGCGGTTTGTGGAACCAGGCGTTAGAGGATCGAGGTAAGACATGCAATTTTGGCAGTCGTGTGAATTGAAAGTGGGCTTCTGAGCAAGAGCGGCAACTCAACATCATAATATTGTTGTTTTTAGCTGGTGAAAGCCGTGAATTATATGATGGCGAGGGGAGGCGGAACTATTTGCAACTCTGCGAAAAAGCACCCGACTTAGCAGGTATGCCTAAGACCATGTCCGATTGGGTTATATTCACTCTTGTTTTGAAACAAGCAACGCAAGGAAATTTGAAATTTATTTTTGTATACCGCTGTTTATCTAGGTGCCCACGCATCGGCGTATTGAGTAATTTGGTGGACCATGAGATACGTAAAATCCTCAGATGAAATATTTTGGAGGAAGTAAGTGTAAATGCTATCAATGGACTAATTTGATAAATGCCCTCGAACTGATTTTGACCATAGGACGTGTTCTGTCTGTTTCTTTTGTCTTAGAATCACACTGTGAGTCAAAAATTAAGGAAGTCCTCGGCAGTGGTTTTTTCTTTAGATTGGTAAGTAGTGGCCAGCGGTGATCGATAAGGAGCGCCAGGTAAATGCAGCAAGAGTAAGGTCTTGATTCTTCTTTGCTTTTTTGTCTCCACAGTGGTTTTTTGGTCCGGATGAGAACCCCTACAGTGTTCGAGGTTTGAAACGCATAGACCTTTTGTATTGCCACTACCAAACAATTGTTTTTATGTTTTGACTAAGACTTGTGGTGCACTTTGAAGAATTGTCAAAAACTGTTCTGTTAAAATTGACTTGTCTCTTATGGAAATTGTGTGCACATTTAAAATAATCCAAGTAGGACTTTGCTTGGTTAGTGGTAAGGCCTTTTGTTAAAACTTTGATTGGCCTGTAAGGACTTTGTGGTGTGTGATGAGTGTGGTGATTGTTTGACTGGAGTTGGGATGTTTGTGACTGTATGTTTGAATAACAGGATTGTTAGTGATTGAAAAGAGTAGTGTGTATTATGTATTTATTTGTTTTGTATCATATGCATGTATATATCCCCTATATGTTTTTCAAATGAAAAGTTTTGAATACTGAAAATAAAAGCTATTAATAAGCATATGGGTGCTTGGTTTGAATATCCTTGCACCATCTATTCAGTAGTTTGAAATTTCCATCAGTACTGGCAGCTTATTTATTTATTTATTCAAAGTTTTATATAGCGCGAACAAGATCTTAGCAGATATCAGAGCGCTTTACAGTAGGGTGAGTAGACATAGTAATTGGGTACAGTATAGTGCACGGTAGCATAATAGGATAACAATCATGTGCATTAAGATACAAATAAACACTCAGCTATACAGTAGAATAAGGTGGTGTAGAGTCTTTGATCTAATTAAAATAGAGATCAAGAGGTAGCAGAGAACACTCAGATAGACAAAGATATAAGACAGTGCTGAGTCTGAACTAGCTACAACACAGGTCTGAAGATAATAATAAACAGTCAAATAGACATTAGGATAGTGGTGGTGCAGCGGGACTCTGATCCAGCTGCCATGGAGATCAGTGGATACCAGTAAACACTTAAAAGACAATACTATAGCACGGTGCAGGGTCTATGATCCAACTTCAAAAGAGGTCAGTAGGTCATGAACAGAAAGTTAATGGCTCACTAATTATCCAACGTTTCAAGATCGGTGCATAGACTCTGAGCAGCAACAGTGTGGATCATGTAAACTTGGCCATAAGGATGGCTTTCACTTCTTTCTTGAAGACTACAGTGGAGGAGATAATCCTTGTTTCAGGAGGGAGTGCATTCCAGATCCTCGGAGCCATTCCTGAGAAGGAGCGTTTGTACGTTTTTTCCTTACGGAATCTGCGAGGTTTCAGGAGCAGACTTTTAGTACTTCTATTGGATCTAGAACCTCCTGATATAGTAAGCTTTTGAGTGAGGTAGGTGGGAGCCTTGTGGTGTATAGCTGAGTGTGTCATAACCACGATTTTCAATTGTATTCTGGCTTCGAGTGGAAGCCATTTCAGCACTTTCAGGTCAGGGGTTATATGAGAGTGTTTCCTTGAGCCCGAAATGAGTCTCGCGGCCGCATTTAGGGAGGCTCTTAGGGGTGCTGTTGTTGCTTGGGGAGACCGCTGAGGGCCACAATTCCATAGTCTATGCGGGGGATGACTAGGGCTTGTACAGCAGTTTGGAAGTCCTTGGCTGGGAGGAAGGGTTTGAGTTTCCTTAGAGTGTTAATTTGAAAGTTAGCTCCTTTCGTAGTTTTGCAAATGTGCTGTTGCATATTGAGCTTTGCGTCAAGTGTGATGCCTAGAGACTTCGCAGAGTCCACGATGGTGGGTTGGACATTGAATGCTGTTAGGTGATTAAGCCATATTTGGGTGGTGGAAATTTTCGAAGGGGGTGAAATCAGGAGGAACTCAGTTTTCAATGCATTTAGTTTGAGGTGATTGTGGGCCAACCAAGATTGGGTGTTCCTAAGTGTGCAGTTCAGAAGTTTGATATCTTCCGGGGATTGTACCTTTAGGTATAGTTGAGTGTCATTGGCATACATGTGGAAGTGTACATTGGATGCCTGGAGCAGGGTAGCGAGTGGTTCCATGATGAGGTTGAACAGCGTGGGTGAGAGAGAAGATCCTTGTGGGACGCCTAGATCTACTGGCACTGGAGAGGACAGCACGTTGTTAATCTTGAACTTCTGGGATCGGTTGTGAAGGAAGGAAGTGAACCATTTGAGTACAGTCCCTGATAAGCCCATTCTGGTATTTAGGAGCTCTAATAGGTTCTCATGTTTGACCGTATCGAATGCTGAGGAGAGGTCCAGGAGAATGAGGAGGCAGGAGACGTTGCGATCCAGGATTTGGAGGACGTCATCAATTATGTGAGTCATGGCCGTCTCTGTGCTGTGTTTCGCCCGGAAACCTGATTGGTGAGGGTCGAGGAGTTCGAACCGATCAATGTGTTTTGTAAGTTGGAGTTGCACACATTTTTCCAACAGCTTGGCCAAAGTGGGGATATTGGTGATAGGGCGGTAGTTGTTTAAGTCAGCCGGATCAGCTGTCGGTTTCTTGAGTATGGGCGTGACTTGCCCCACTTTGAGGGAGTCTGGAATGAGACCTTGCTGAAGGGAGCTGTTAATGATTTTTGTCCAGAGTGGGAGAAGCACGGGGATGAAGTCTCTAACAGCATTGGCAGGTAATGGGTCTGTGAGGTGATTAGAAGGCTTCAATGAGCCAAGCAGTTTGTGTATTGCTTCTTCAGAGTAGGTTTCGAAAGACGACCAGGAGGCGTTATTTTTAGGATGGGTGTCGGGGCATTTTGGTGATGCTCGGGTATCGTCTTACGTCATTAAGGAGGTCATTCCTTATGTTGTCTGTCTTTAGCATAAAGAAGGCAGAGAATTCTTCACAGTGTGGGATGATGCTTGTTGAGTCGTTTGACAGAAGGGGTTGCGTCTTCGTTTGAGTTTTGACTAATTCGAACAGCTTTCTTGGTCTGTTTTTTGCTTGGTCCAGCTGGAGGCTGAAGAAGTCAGATTTTGCGCGCTTTATTTTCCTAAAGTAGGCATTTCTTTTGCTCTTAAGCATTTTGCGATGCCGCGATGAGGGGACTGATCTCCATGTGCGTTCTGCCATTCGCATAGTCCGCCTGTCTTCGTTGAGTTTGCCATCATACCACGGGTTCGAGATCTTGGTGGAGACTCTCTTTAGTTGCAGTGGGGCGGCTTCATTGATTATTGAATTCATCGAGTCGAGGTAGTGGTCAGTCAGTGATTGAACATCAGAGGTGCCATGAGGGGGAAGGAGGCTATTGGTGAGGTGGGGAGGCAGGGAGTTGGGGTTAAGGTTCTTCATGTCCCTTTTCCAGATCTTAGATTTGGTGGGTTGCGCCGAGACAGGTTTAATCTTTTCATTGATGAAGAAGGAGATAATGTGGTGGTCTGACCACTCACAGGGTTGGATTGCCCCTAATTGGGTGGAGTCTTCGTTGGCGATGATGAGATCAAGTATGGAGCCTTTGTCGTGTGTTGGGCTGTTGCATATTTGAATGAGGTTAAGCGCGTCAAGGAAGGATTTGAGACTATTCACCACTGCGTCTTTCTGATCGTTCCAGTGGAGATTGAAGTCACCCAGGTAGATTTGCGGGATCTGCCGACCAGCGTTGGATGCGATCGTGTCCATGAGTTGTTGGGTGAAGATGAGGTTGTCCCTAGGCGGGTGATAGATGAGATGTAGAGCACATACTGGTTTGCCCTCGCTGGAGATATCAAGACACATGAGTTCGCAAGACGTGATGGAGGGGGAGGTTAATTTAGCAACCGAGAGGTTGCTCCTGAAAATGCATGCTATTCCCCCGCCCGTCTTGTCGGTTCTGTCAAGTCTAATTATGTGGTAATTGGGGGGGACTAATATGTCCATGATAGGTGTAGAGGCTTCAGTTAACCATGTTTCCGTCAAAATGGCTAGGTCAAGATCCATTGATGAGACGAGATCTGCAATGTTGGAGGAATGCCTCTGGGCCGATCTGCAGTTGAGTAGGATGCATTTGAGTCTGGGGGTGAGAGGGGTAGTCGAGTGTTCTAGCGCGAGAGGTATTTTTCTGAGATTGCTGGGGATGGCGCATCGGCTGCTTTGAGTTGGGAGCCTAATGGGATTCGAGAGAATTGTGGGTATGGGGAGTTGTGCGGGCGTTGTGCGCTTTACCGGGCCAGGGCCAAATGAGCGGAGGAGGGTGTTTATGTCATGAGCCGTCAGGGAGTTATGAGCGCGACGGGGGCGGTGGCCGTTGTTGCGGTCTGGGATAGTGGGCCAGCGTGGAGAGTGTGAGCCCACCCGTTTCACCCCTGGGGCGAGATGAGAGCGAGGGCCTGTGCGGAGGGTGTGACCTTTGTTGGACACAGAGGTGTTAGTTGTAGGTCGGTGTTGTCTGGGGTGTGTGTGGAGGAGTTCTTTGATGGAGTGGATCTCTTCTTTGACTTGTAGGAGCGTTGTTAAAATCAGGTCGAGCTGTGAGTAGGGGCTAGCGTTGGAGGTGAAGGCCGTAGGCAGGTTGTTGAGTAGGGGGCTGAACTGCGAGCTGGGGTCGGGGGGGGGGGGGTGTGCCATTGTCAGTGGAGTGTTCTGCGGTAATAGGGGGAAGGGTGGTATTCGGTGGGTGAGAGAGAGTGCGGGCGAGGGGTGTGGGTGAGGGATGGGTCTGCTGGGGGCGGAGACGTCGTTGGGGGGCGACGCCGGAGAGTTATGGGAAGAGTGACGACTGAAGACAATAGGGGTATCAAGAAGGTAGTGGGGGCTGAGTATGGGGGGGTGGAGCGGGGGGGATGTTGAGGAGCGGGGGGTGGTGGGCTCTGTGTGTCTTGTTGGGGGGGTGGGGGGGTGGGGGGGTGAGGAGTGAGAGTGGGGGGGGGTAGGGTGAGAGGGATAACTGCTGCAGAGGAGGGGAGAAATGCTCGGGTCCGTTGTGGGTATCGCGATACTCGTAGGAGGAGTGGAGTGGGTGGAATATAGGGTGGGGGTAGGTGTGATGTGGGAAGGTGTACGATCTTCGTCCATGAGTGCGGGGTGAGGAGTGGGGGGGAGTGGAGTGGAGTGGGGTGGAGTCGAGTGGGGTGGAATTGAGTGGGTGAAGTGATCTTCGACAGTGGGTGCGGGGTGTGGGGTGGAGTGGATGAGGTGATCTTCGACAGTGGGTGCGGAGTGTGGGGTGGAGTGGAGTGGGGTGGTGTGGGGTGGTGTGGGATGGGTGGAAGGGAGGGTGGGGATATGTGGGATGTGGGAGGGGGGACGATAAACATCAGAGGGAGAGGGGTGTACAGGGGTTACGTTATGTTGGGGCATGGAGTTGGGTGGTGTGGAGCATCTTGGTGTGTGCGAGGTGGGGGACCGCATTTTGGTAATGTGCATTAGGAACATAGGGAAAAGGTGGTCGAGTCGGTCGAGATTCCTATCTGTGGCTTGGAATAGGATGATCCCGTTGTTGTAGATGGTAATGGTGGCTCGGGGAAAACTTGGGATGGCGTGATAGAGAGCGTCAGGCTGTGAGCGTTTTTACTAGTGGTGGAACCAGTGAGAATGGAGAGAAGCGCTTTCCTCCACTGTGCTCTACGCAAAGTGTGGAAGATGATATCAGTGCTCGTGGCACCATTGCTCTCAGAGAAGTAGGTGTCCACACAAGGTATTTCAGGGTGAGCCTTCAGGAAGTTGTGTTTGTAACGTTTGGTGTTTTTTTTGGAGAGCCCTGGTGGGTAGTTAATTTTGTAAGTGTGTTTGCCTGTGCGTTCCATGATGGAGGAGGCGTAGGCCGACGAAAGAGAGGAAAGGAAAAGTTGTTGGTGATGTGACTTAGAGGGACAGCTTCACTTTCTGCACGGGAATGCTGAAGCCGTGCAGGCAAAAGAATTTGGTGTAGAGGTCAGGTTAATATGCCAGCAAAATATGAGGTAGTCAAGCGTAAAGTGAGTTTGTAGTAAAGTGTGAAGTGAGTTTGGTGCCCAGAGAGAGATAACCAAGTCAGGTTAATATGCCAGCAAAATATGAGGTAGTCAAGCGTAAAGTGAGTATGTAGTAAAGTGTGAAGTGAGTTTGGTGCCCATGAGAGATAACCAGGTTAAAGGAGGCCGTATAGTACTACCGTAAGGGCACTCTATCACCTGAGTAGTGAATACATGGCTGTCTAAAGTGCGCTGCCTATAAGAGGAGATTAGTTTAATGGCGACTGGTTCTTGGGGTAGGGTCACTTTAAGGGGAAACTGCTCCCGTTCATGCACCCAGCCACTTTTGAACAGGGTGGAATTGACATATGTGATCTAGGGTGATTTAACGTAAGTGTTGTGGGGTGACAAAACAAAATACCTCTTTGAAGTTTCTGAAGTTTCTGGGCTGGTCAAGATGTCTGCCACAAGAGAGTAGAAAAGTCAGCGTTTTTTTAGTCCTTTGTCTGTTGTTGTCTTCTTTTTGAGAGATCAGTTTCCCTTTCTTTTGAGGTCAGGTCGAGTTAGTCCAGCTTTTATGTTGGTGATTCCTTGTTTCTGCTTGGAAGGGTGGGGAGAGTCTTATCTCCGTTTGTGTGATCCTAGATCTCGATGGAATGCAGCAATGTGGACATCTGGGGTGGTGGTGGTGAATTTATTGCTCCTGTTATGGCCCCCGCCATTTTAGGCAGTGGGCAATGTCGGTAATGACTGGCCGGTGAAAAATAAAAGTCTATCTTTTAGGCAACAGTAGCTCTTTAGACGATATGTACAAAGACCTTGTGGGTATTCAGGCGGTCGTTCTTAAACACTCCTGGAATAGGCTGGAGGAACAGCTGTTCTCTCTTGAGACTCCGCGTCTGTAGCCCACTGTCCGCTATGCCACACCTTTGCCTCCCCGCACGGCGCTTCCCAATATCTCGGGGGGTGGGATATGCCGGGAGAGGGGTGAAGCCAGGCTCCCCTTGGCTGCAGGGTGATAGATCCCGCGGTATCTCGCTAATGCGCTGAGACCACCTCCGGAGCGCGCAGCAAGACACCGCGCTCCGCGGTCAGGATAGGGCGCACAGCTCCCGGCGTGAGAAGCGTGAGACTTGGCCCGCGGCGGTCACCAGGCGAGGCGCCCAACCAGGCGTGGAAGCCCGCGCTTGGCCAGTCCTCCCCGTCTTCCTACTCCTCCGCCTCACCAATATCAGGCGCCCACCTCCTCCGGTGCCGCCGTGCAGCGCAGGCGACCAGACCCAGAAGTGCACCGCCAGTCGGACGGGACAGGGCACACAACTCCCGGTCTAGGGTAGGTTAGGACCCCGGGGGTCCCGGCAGCAGTCACTAGCAGTCCCGGCAGCACTCGCAGGCAGGCATGACGGATGTACGGCATTACGACGCGTACTTTTACAACGCGTGCCGTTACAACGCGGTTTTTTCAACGCAAGTCGTTACCACGACTTGCGTTGGAGGGGGTGCGGACTTAGGAATTTTTTAATTTACTATTCCAACACCAGCCTACGTACAGTAGGGAAGGTGTTGGATAGTAAATTAAAAAATTCCTTGTCCTGCAGCGCCCTCCAGCGCAAGTCGTGGTAACGACTTGCGTTGAAAAGACCGCGTTGTAACGGCACGGCGGTGTAACAGCCGCGTCGTAAAGGCTGTTCACCAGGCATGACACCTTCGACGTGAAGTGCTCACCGTTCTCCAGGCGCCAGCAGTGGTCTACTCCATCGACGACCATTAGCTAACCACCGAACTCTCCAGGCACACCGGACACCCACAGCTGTCTCCAGGCAGCAGTCATCCGAGAAACGAGTTCCGCAAACTGGCCAGTGGAGAGCTCAGGGTCCGAGGAGGACAACGGGAACTGCTCGGTCCTCTCCTGCTGGTCTCAGTCTCCTGTAGGTCGGGGTCCTCCGCACGTTTCCTCGAACAGGTAAGCAAATCCAGTTACTCCTTAAATCCAGTTACTTGTTGTTCCAGTTACTCTTTGTGGAGCGGTGCTCCGGTCAGCGTAGCTCGAGGCTGACGGGGATAAAAACAACAAATCTGGATCCCCAGCACAGGAGCTCTTACCGAGAGCTCCTACCCCGCGGCCATCTTGTCCAGCTTGTTTGGTTTTTTTGGCGTGATGTCCGTGGCACGCTTGCCCAGGTGGAAGGGGAGCTTAGATCCTTAGACACAGAGCAGAGGGTGGTGGCTGATCCGGGTCACAGTGCTAGAAGGGTGGCTCTGCTCTTGGAATACAAGGAGACTGCTGAGAGGGAAATCCTATATATGGGGAAATATCATAATGCCAAGATCTAAGGGGAGGGCGACCGCCCCGGTCGGGTATTAGCACAAATGATCAGACCCCTCTAAACTAAAACATACATCACAGAGCTAAGATCATTGACAGGTCAGCATGTCACAGACCCTCTAGAAATCCAAAAGGAGTTTCTCACCTATTTTAAAACGCTGTACACCACCAAACTGGGACATAATCGTGCTGACCAGGAGGCTTACCTATCTGAAGTTGCATTAGTATACCTCAAAAGATTTTTGCAGGACTTTTTAGCAGTGCCCATCACAGCAGAAAGCATATATGAAGCAATTACTTCCCTGAACTCCTCCACCTCCTCTGGGCTTGACGGATTCACGGGAGAATTTTACAAAGCCTACAGGGACCTACTGATCCCTCGCCTCCTAGATATGTATGCCGAACCGCTAGAGAAGCAGATTCTCCCACCCACCCTCCGTGAAGCGGTTATTATTTTACCCCCTAAACCCGGGAAAAAAACCCTGCTGTGTAGCCCATATCGGGCCCTATCTCTTCTAAACCTGGACTATAAAATACTCGCCAAGGCATTGGCATACCGCCTTTCCCTCCTGATGGCATCCATTATCTCCCCAGCCCAGTCAGGCTTTATACCGCACAGATCTACAGTGTTCAACCTCCGCACCTTATTTAACACCCTGCACAGAATTGACCCAGACACTCCCACAGCTGCTATCCTACTAGACACCGAAAAAGCCTTTGACTCCTTGGAATGGCCCTTTTTCCTGTCTGTAATGCAAAGAACGGATATGCCACAGGGCTTTATTGCCACTACGGCTCTGTTATATTGTCATCCCACTGCTAGGCTCCGGCTAAATGGCGACACCCTTCTTCCTGTCACATGGCACACAACGGGGGTGCCGGTTATCCCCCTTGTTGTTTATATTAGCAATGGACCCCATGATAAGGCATTTTCAGGAGAAGCATCTACACAGAGGTCTACAGTTCTGCACTGGCCCCTTGCTGGTCTCTTTATATGCTGACAACACGATCTTATATGTTCGTAACCCCTAAACCAACCTTGATCCCCTTATAAGAGGAATACTCTGTTCTGGCACCTTCTCCGGATTGGGGATCAATTGACATAAATCAGTCATCCTCTCCCTCACAAGAAGTACGTCCCGATGGGAACTAGAGTTCCCACTGGAGTGGTGCCCAGATTCAGTGTAGTACCTGCAGGTGCACATTCATCTCGAGACAGCCCAAATTATCCACCGCAATTATGGTGTGGCGATCTCCAAGCTTGAGACGCAAATAGACCACTGGCTAAAATTCCCTCTCTCCATGGCAGGGCGAGTGGCCCTTATTAAAATGATAGTGCTAACAAAGTTTTTATATTTTTTTCATTACATCCCGATACCACTTATGAATACAATTTTTAGTACTCTCCGTTCTCACTTATTCAGGCTTGATTCAGCGGACTTGGGCAATCCAATATCTGGCAAACAATGGGCGGCTTGCTGTAAAGTGACGAACACAGTATCCCTAAATAGTAAGCATAAGCTGATCCATTTCAAGTTTCTATGCAAAATATATGTTACCCCCTTTTTTCTCAGCCCCCACTTAACGAATCCCCCCAAAGTTATTCCCAATAGAATGTTGCGGATTTCCTATGGAAACTAGGTCCTAACTATCACTACCTACTGGTGACCGCCAGTAGGTAATATATATATATATATATATTTTTTTTTTAAACTTCATTTAGCATTTTATAAAGACAAAGCAAGGCACTGATTTGTAATGGTAGTGCGTTGTAAAAGTTGCGTTGTAAAGGTTGTTTCCCATGTAGTGGTGTTCAGGCAGTATAGGGACTCAAGATGGGACTGAGAATGTACAAATGAGAATTAACTAAAATGATTTCTACATGCTACTGAAAAAGTTGGTATGCAATTTCTACAGCACACCCAGGATCTTTATTACACAGCATGGAGACTAGTTGGGAATTCAGAGGCCTGACACACATGCTGCTTTGGACTTTATAGCACTAACTGTCCTAAGGAATGACTCACTCCAAGACTACATCTTTTGCCATATTTTAAAACACATCAACTAAGCAAATTATTCTGCCACATTTTCCTGAAATGAATTCTCACTCACACTGTGATCTTAGACACATGACAGTATGCCTTGCAATTCAGCAAAATGATTACTACAGTGAAAACAAGTCCAGCTAGGAGTGCGGTTTCACATTTTAGGACAGTGCAGTGGTGTACAGGCAGTGTAGGGGCTCAAGGTGGGACTAAGAATTAAGAAATGAGAATTCACTGAAATAATTTCTACATGCTACTGATAAAGTTGGTATGCAATTTCTACAGCACACCCAGGATCTCTATTACACAGCTTGGAGACTATTTGGGAATTCAGAGGCCTGGCACACATGCTGCTTTGGACTTTCTAGCACTAATTGTCCTAAGGACTGACTCACTCCATGGCTACATGTTTTGCCATATTTTAAAACACATCAACTAAGGAAATTATTCTGCCACATTTTTTTTAAATGAACTCTGACTCACACTGTGATCTTAGACACATGACAGTATGCCTTGCAATACCGTATAATGATTACTACAGTGAAAGAGAGTCTTGCTGGGAGTGCTGTTTCAGATTTTAGGACAGTGCAGTGGGGTTGTATGACGTTACAATGCATATTTTTACAACACACACCTTTACAACGCATTCTTTACAACGCAACATCCATTACAACTCATTTCATTACAACGCATACCATTCCAACGAATTTTTAAAAACTACCTTGTAGCAGGGGTTCTGTTCTCCCACAGAACTGTGCATAGAGGATTGGAACCTCAGCGAATTAGGGTGACCCAAAACTCCCCTTAGTACCCAACAAACCCCTTACCGAGCTAGCTACAGTGTCTCATTGGTCATAACAAACTCCCAATGTTTAGACAAACCAGAACATGAGCTTACAATACCTCAGGTTACGTGGAACACATGAGCACTCTTTCGCTATATAATCATTTCAAACCAGAACGTGGAGTAAATGAGGAAACGTGCACATTTGAAATATTTATTTACTAATGCCGTCTTCTCAGGCGCAGTATCTTAGATAATACAAGGAAACATATTATCAGAAGCAAAGTTATCAGCATAGTTACTAGTCCATAGAAAGCAAATGGTGACAGCATGTTAACATGCTGTAATGAATAAGAGTTAACAACACTTATTTCTCACCCTCCCTAACACACATATTATATTAATAGCTAAGAAGGTCTCTTTGGGTTTGAATTAGGGCGGGCCCATACCTCAGGATCCTAGAATGAAGAGATCACATCAGCATACACCAGCTCTCTCTGCATGCGAACAGCATCAAGCGTGTTGTGTGTGCCTCAAGCAAAGCAATATAAAACCCGCCTAAAAGCCAAAGTTGGCAGAAGCTGCACTTATGTTATGTCTATGAAGGCGCGAAGATCAGACCTCATAACAATTCAGTATCTTGTTGTTCCTGAAGCTTCAGCACTCTCTGTACAGACATAGTTTATTAAGCAAAGCTGATATCAGAGTAATAACATATTATTCTCATGTAACCCACAACGAACTACTAGGTTGAAAGCTAAATCAACAATTAAGTGTCGTGTGCAGAAGCAGCAAAAGGAAAAATGGCGTTTAAACATGTAATGTGCCTATGCTAACTTAACGCATTATAAAGATATATAGTAGCTATATGACAGATTTCGTCGTCTGTGAGATATATGTCATCCACATACGAACAAGCATCCGGGTCGAGTGCCTCCAAAATAGAGACTATGCGTGCGGTAAATATACCAGGACTATTCTTATAGCCCATTGGGAGACGCCGGAATTGTTTTTGGACCCCAGCGTATGTAAAACTGGTCCATTGGGAGCTAAAGCTGTCCAATCTGTGGGCATAGAAACCGTTGGATATGTCAAGCGTTGTTTTAAAACGCTTACGCACTAGACCATCCACCAGGGCAGAGCCGTGAGTATTCTGTACTGCACAATTACGGCAATGCGAGTTCAAATGCCGGTAATCCAATACCAAACGATATGATCTGTCAGGCTTGGTCACAGTAAAAAGAGGATTATTCATCGGTGACACACATGTTTCAATAACTCCTTGATATTCCAATTGTTCAAGGATTTCCGCGACTGAAGCTTTTGCTTCACGACGAATGGGATATTGAGGTTGAAGCTGCGGCTGAGACCGCAACGGAATTTCGTGGCATGGGGATAATTTGTCCCAACCACATTGGTTACGGTACAGAGCCGGTGCGAGAGCCCGTGCCCACTCTTCTGCAAAATGTTGCGCATGCTCTTTCGAGACAGTGTTCGCGAAACTGGGGAGGATTACCTCCTCCCCTCGCGGCGCCGCGAGAACAAAAGGTGGGGGCCAGTCAGCCTCCGAAAGCAAAATATCTTATATAGAAGAAAGATTTTCCCAAAACACCCCTTTGACGGTACGCTGTATGTCACCTTCAATTAACAGGACAATTTCATAAAGTCTTTCAGGGGGAGCAAGTCTCGTATCGGCTGTTTCTATTACAACGTAAACATCAGTCGCTGTCATCCTCAGTAGTGGACGCAGCGCCTCTCTCACTATGGTAATCTCCGCCGCGCTGTCCAGCAAGGTCAGAGCCCACGTCAGATTCCGAAGCCGCGTTCTCACTATCTGTGGCATATCGAAGCGCTGTTAAGGCCGCGAATTTCTTTTACGCAAACTGCGGTCTTTTTGGCGTATAATCCTCCTGCTTCGCTGCGCCGTCAGTCTGGCGGGACTGGCCACATCCTTGTTGGCCACCACGTCCCCTACCGCTTCCTCCTCCACCGGTCTTCGGGGCCGATGAGTCCTGAAAGGAACGAGGAGAGCGTTGTTCAGAAACCTGAAATCTATCAGGCGATTTAATCATCGCGCGATCGCGCAAATCATATACTCTTTCTGTCGGCGCAGGAACTTGTGGCGCAGGATATGAATCCTGAGTCTGCTGTTGTTGCTTCCCCTGTTTCTGTTTTTTAGGCCAATTCTGTTTATTGGACTTGGGCTGGACATCTGCTGTTGCAGACTGTCCCTGTGGTTGTTTTTTCTCCTTGACAGGAAAATATTTCAGACCTTTACTCGTGCGACCTATAGTTTTATATGCGGCCACAACAATCTTCGCTAACTGTTGGGGTTTTTCGGCATCGGGCAGAACAGCCAAAGCAATCGACACCTGAAAGTTCACTGCATCTCCCTTTATATTGGAGAGGATGAGATCGCTCACAATCTCAAAAGAACCACACAGGCGCATACCCAACTCAACCGCTGCTTCCGGCCCGTGATCATCCTGAACACGTTTAACGATCGTAGGCAGTACGGACATAGACGGGGTGCCGAAACACCTCGTATAAATGGCCGCAAAAGTTTTCCCCCAACTTTCACAGTCAACGAGTTCAGGAGTTAAATCCTTAGGCAAAGTAATCGTCAACATTCTATGTTTATCAGCAGGAGTAGAATTCGGAAACACAGCCTCCAGTTGGTCAAATTTCTCGGCAAGCCAGAAAGGGAAATCATCTTTATCATCGGGACGCTTACCAAAAACCGAATTGACCATAACCGGATTAAGTCTTAAACCGCCATGTTCCGTCTGAACGGCCGGACCCCCCAGGGGACCCCCCGGGGGACCTCCCGGGAGATGACGACCTATGTATTGCACTAATGCACGAATCACGGCAATCGAGACAACATGCAGTCTGCGAATATCCACAAGGGGACAAGCGCCGTGATTCGGGTGCGGGGTGAATCCACCCAACGCAGGTCAATTTGTACCTGGAATGGACAATGGACCCAACCTCGCAGCGGATAAAGAGTGGGGAAGGGCGCCATCAAACCAAACGCGATGCTGCAAATGATCAATAGGTATTTCCAGTGCCCTGTACGGTGTATATTCAGCCGGTACAGGTGAGGGTGTGTAGGTGTGGAACACGTTAGAATTAGCGTCCACTTCCGGAAACGTTACCCCCGAATAAAACAGTTCGAATGGGTACGCCGGATCTGCACACACCACCAAAATCACAGCCAAGCCATCTAACGGGACTTGGTAAGCCTGTAAATGGTTGCGCACCGCAATGCGACTATGCTGCGGGATGACCACAGCCTGCGCCATGATTGCACCGGAATAACAGAAAAAACAAAGGAAACTTTGTAGCACAACTGGGTAGTAATTCAAAAGAAACCGTTTTAGATAGAATCAAGCTTGAAAAGACCTATTTCAAAAAATAGGTAGGTTTCACCGACACCACCGTTTTCCGGAAACGACAGTGAAGGGGTTAAGGTTTGAACGATATACTACTCGAGTGTCATGATATAAGTCCACCAACGTATGGGCGCCATGTAGCAGGGTTTCTGTTCTCCCACAGAACTGTGCATAGAGGATTGGAACCTCAGCGAATTAGGGTGACCCAAAACTCACCTTAGTACCCAACAAACCCCTTACCGAGCTAGCTACAGTGTCTCATTGGTCATAACAAACTCCCAATATTTAGACAAACCAGAACATGAGCTTACAATACCTCAGGTTACGTGGAACACATGAGCACTCTTTCGCTATATAATCATTTCAAACCAGAACGTGGAGTAAATGAGGAAACGTGCACATTTGAAATATTTATTTACTAATGCCGTCTTCTCAGGCGCAGTATCTTAGATAATACAAGGAAACATATTATCAGAAGCAAAGTTATCAGCATAGTTACTAGTCCATAGAAAGCAAATGGTGACAGCATGTTAACATGCTGTAATGAATAAGAGTTAACAACACTTATTTCTCACCCTCCCTAACACACATATTATATTAATAGCTAAGAAGGTCTCTTTGGGTTTGAATTAGGGCGGGCCCTTACCTCAGGATCCTAGAATGAAGAGATCACATCAGCATACACCAGCTCTCTCTGCATGCGAACAGCATCAAGTGTGTTGTGTGTGCCTCAAGCAAAGCAATATAAAACCCGCCTAAAAGCCAAAGTTGGCAGAAGCTGCACTTATGTTATGTCTATGAAGGCGCGAAGATCAGACCTCATAACAATTCAGTATCTTGTTCCTGAAGCTTCAGCACTCTCTGTACAGACATAGTTTATTAAGCAAAGCTGATATCAGAGTAATAACATATTATTCTCATGTAACCCACAACGAACTACTAGGTTGAAAGCTAAATCAACAATTAAGTGTCATGTGCAGAAGCAGCAAAAGGAAAAATGGCGTTTAAACATGTAATATGCCTATGCTAACTTAACGCATTATAAAGATATATAGTAGCTATATGACAACCTTTAGAACGCATTCTATTGCAACGCGTACTACCTTTACAACGCATACCATTACAACGCATAACATTACATTGCATGTATGGTAAGTATTGGATAGTGTAGGGGTAAAAATTACTATTCTAACTCCAGGGGGTGCAACAGTAGGGTAAGTGTTGGATAGTGTAGGGGTAAAAATTAATATTCTAACTCCAGGGGGTACAACAGTAGGGTAAGTGTTGGATAGTAATGGTATGCATTGTAATGGTATGCGTTGTAATGACTGCGTTATAATGACATGCATTGTAATGATATGCGTTGTACAGTCATGCGTTGTAATGGTTGCGTTGTAATTGCATGGTATGTAATGGATGTTGCGTTGTAAAAGTTTTGTTGTAATGGTAGTGCGCTGTAAAAGTTGTGTTGTAAAGGTTGTTTCCCGTGTAGTGGTGTTCAGGCAGTATAGGGGCTCAAGGTGGGACTGAGAATGTAGAAATGAGAATTCACTGAAATAATTTCTACATGCTTCTGAAAAAGTTGGTATGCAATTTCTACAGCACACCCAGGATCTTTGTTACACAACATGGAGACTGTTTTGGAATTCAGAGGCCTGGCACACATGCTGCTTTGAACTTTCTAGCACTAAATGTCCTAAGGCCTGACACACTCCATGACTACATGTTTTGCCATATTTTAAAACACATCATCTAAGCAAATTCTTTTGCCACATTTTTCTGAAATGAACTCTAACTCACACTGTGATCTTAGACACATGACAGTATGCCTTGCAATTCCGTAAAATGATTACTACAGTGAAGGAGAGTCTTGCTGGGAGTGCTGTTTCACATTTTAGGACAGTGCATTGGGGTTGTATGACGTTACAACGCATACTTTTACAACGCACACCTTCCCAACGCATTTTTTACAACGCAACATCCATTACAACTCTGAAACAGCACTCCCAGCAATACTCTCTTTCACTGTAGTAATCATTTTAGGGTATTGCAAGGCATACTGTCATGTTTCTAAGATCACAAGGTGAGACTGAGAATGTAGAAATGAGAATTCACTGAAATTATTACTACATGCAACAGAGACAGTTGCTATGCAATTTCAACAGCACACCCAGGATTTTTATTACACAGCATGGAGACTATTTCGGTATTCAGAGGCCTGGCACACATGCTGCTTTGGGCTTTGTAGCACTAATTGTCCTAAGGCCTGACTCATTCCATGAGTACATGTATTCCCATATTTTTAAACACATCAACTAAGTAAATTATTCTGCCACATTTTTCTGAAATGAATTCTAACTCACACTGTGATCTTAGACACGTGACAGTAGGCCTTGCAATTCAGTAAAATGATTACTACAGTGAAAGAGAGTCTTGCTGGGAGTGCTGTTTTAGATTTTAGGACATTGCAGTAGTGTTGAAAGAGTTTAGCAGCTTTTGATAGGGATGGTGTATGAGGGTTTAGGACAGTGCAGTGCTGTTCAGGCAGTATAAGGGGTCAAGGTGGGACTGAGAATATAGAAATTAAAATACACAAATGATTACTACATTCTACAGAGAGAGTTGCTATGGCATTTCTACAGCACACACAGGATCTCTATTACACAACATGGAGACTATTTGGGAATTAAGAGGCCTGACACACATGCTGCATAGATTGTTATAGCACTACATGTCCTAATGTCTGACTCACTGCATAAGTACATGTATTCCCATATTTTTAAACACATTAAGTAAGAAAATTATTCTGCCACAATTATCTGAAATGAATACTAACTCACAGTGTGATCTTAGACACATGACAGTATTCCTTAAAATTCAGTAAAATTATTACTACAGTGAAGGGGGTTCTTGCAGGTAGTGCTGTTTCAGGGTTTAGGGCAGTGCAGTGGTGTTCAGGCATTGTTCTAAACTCAGAATTATCAGTCCCACCTTGAACCTCTACAGTGCCTGAACACCACTGCACTGTCCTAAACCCTGAAATACCATCCCTAGCAAAACCTACTCTTTCAACACTATTGCACTGCTGTAAACCCTGAAACAGAATTTTCAGTAAATGCCCCTATAATGTTCAAACACCACTGCACTGTCCTAAACCCTGAAACAGCACTCCCTGCATGATCTCCTACACTGCCCGAACTCTGCTGCTGTGCCTTAAAATTACTTATGGAGTGAACCAGACTTAACATATAGTGCTTCTAATTGCTATGTAGTATGCTAGTAGTGGTCTACAATTGTGAAAAAAAATAATTAAATATGTTTTTTTTTCTTCACAACAGATTTTAATTATCTACAGAAAGAAAAAACAATATGCCATCTAAACGTGAGAGAAGAAAAAGATATAAACAGGCTTACATTTCTAAGAAAAAAGAAGTACAAGATTTATCTAAAGAGCAATGTCTGGAAAAAACAAAGAAAGCTCCTGGTAATTCAACAAAGGATTTTATAAGGAAAATAACACAATTTAAAAAAAACTGTGGCCAATCAGGAAAAAAATATATATCTATAACTACAAAGAAAAACCAGAAAAAACGAAAAATGATGGAAAAATATGTGGGAAACATACAGCCTGATTCATCAAGCTGATTTGCGCTCGCAAAGGGCCAGATTCTGAGAATCTGGCCCATTGCGAGTGCGATTTTTGCATTTGGGATTCATCATCCCAAATGCAAAAATCTCTATTACCGAAATCGCATATTTGCGAGGAATTGGATTTAAGGAATCTCTAATAGAGATTCCTTAAATGCAATTCATCAACCAATTAGAAATTGCGAAATCGCAATATTTGGTCGCAATTTACCACCAAGTCTGACTTGGTGGTAAATTGCGAAAATAGTGTAAAAAGCACTTTAGTGCATTTTTTTTCTTTTGCATGTTACACACACACATGTCCTTTGGACATGTGTGTGCGCAACACCTGTTCAAATGTGCATTTAAGGGGTGCTACAGGGTGTCCTTTGGACACCCCTGGCACCCTTTAAATCGCTATCTTATTTGCGAGTAGCAAATTGCTATTCGCAAATAGGGAATACTCCCCATTCATTCCTATGGGCCTTTTGGCCCATAGGAATGAATGGGGAGTTATTCCTTATTTGCGAATAGCAATTTGCTACTCGCAAATAAGGAATGTGTAGGAATCGCTATTTATTTAGCAATTCCTACATGAATACCGTTTTGCGAGTCCTTAATAGCGATTCGCTATGAATCGCTATTAGGGGCTCGCAAAACGGGTGAATGATGAATCAGGCTGTTTCAGCCCGATTCATCATTCACCCGTTTTGCGAGCCCCTAATAGCGAATTCCTATGGGCCTTTTGGCCCATAGGAATGAATGGGGAGTTATTCCTTATTTGCGAATAGCAATTTGCTACTCGCAAATAAGGAATGTGTAGGAATCGCTATTTATTTAGCAATTCCTACATGAATACCGTTTTGCGAGTCCTTAATAGCGATTCGCTATGAATCGCTATTAGGGGCTCGCAAAACGGGTGAATGATGAATCAGGCTTTTCAGCCTGATTCATCATTCACCCGTTTTGCGAGCCCTTAATAGCGATTCGCTATGAATCGCTATTAGGGGCTCGCAAAACGGGTGAATGATGAATCAGGCTGTTTCAGCCTGATTCATCATTCACCCGTTTTGCGAGCCCCTAATAGCGAATTCCTATGGGCCTTTTGGCCCATAGGAATGAACGGGGAGTTATTCCTTATTTGCGAATAGCAATTTTGCTACTCGCAAATAAGGAATGTGTAGGAATCGCTATTTATTTAGCAATTCCTACATGAATACCGTTTTGCGAGTCCTTAATAGCGATTCGCTATGAATCGCTATTAGGGGCTCGCAAAACGGGTGAATGATGAATCAGGCTTTTCAGCCTGATTCATCATTCACCCGTTTTGCGAGCCCCTAATAGCGATTCATAGCGAATCGCTATTAAGGACTCGCAAAACGGTATTCATGTAGGAATTGCTAAATAAATAGCGATTCCTACACATTCCTTATTTGCGAGTAGCAAATTGCTATTCGCAAATAAGGACTAACTCCCCATTCATTCCTATTGGCCAAAAGGCCCATAGGAATGAATGGGGAGTATTCCCTATTTGCGAATAGCAATTTGCTACTCGCAAATAAGATAGCGATTTAAAGGGTGCCAGGGGTGTCCAAAGGACACCCTGTAGCACCCCTTAAATGCACATTTGAACAGGTGTTGCGCACACACATGTCCAGAGGACATGTGTGTGTGTAACATGCAAAAGAAAAAAAATGCACTAAAGTGCTTTTTACACTATTTTCGCAATTTACCACCAAGTCAGACTTGGTGGTAAATTGCGACCAAATATTGCGATTTCGCAATTTCTAATTGGTTGATGAATTGCATTTAAGGAATCTCTATTAGAGATTCCTTAAATCCAATTCCTCGCAAATATGCGATTTCGGTAATAGAGATTTTTGCATTTGGGATGATGAATCCCAAATGCAAAAATCGCACTCGCAATGGGCCAGATTCTCAGAATCTGGCCCTTTGCGAGCGCAAATCAGCTTGATGAATCAGGCTGATAGTCTTTATAGTAATAGACGAAAAAATCAGTTTGTTGAGATTTGGAAGCGAATGTTTCATAACCGAGTTGTTGTAAATTTATTAAAAAATGTAAAGAATTGTAAAAGAAAAACAGATTTTTATAAGAAAAAAATATACAGACAATTGTGGACAAAGCTTTTGAATTAAAAAAACTGTTTGTTTTAGTAATCAGTAGGATTCGAACACTAGATAAGCCAATCAATGTTATGAAGGTCTAAAGTAAGTGGAAAAGACTAATTAATAGAACACATTTTTGTAATGTTTTTTCTGGAGAATGGAAACATAGTTCAAGTTGTGAGCCGTTTTTTAATGAAGAGAGTTACTTTCTGTGTAATGTTTTGTTGCATGCAGTTGACACCAGTGGTCGAGCTTATGGAGTTAAGAATTGTGACTGATTAAAAAAGAGAAAATTGTCCCTAGAAATGCAGAAGAGGTGTTAGCTGATGAAGTTTTAGGGAGACGTCCTAAGGCTCCAATGTACACTTGGAATTGTAGTAGTATTTGTAGTGTACGACAGGATTCAATTGATTTTTTTCGCAATTTTTTATGTAAGTATACTAAGGAAAGTGTTCAACAGAAGATTAAGATGTTGCAAGAATTAGACCCCCGCAGAGTGTGAGAAAACACGGGTTTGCAGGGTCATTCTTTGGCTTGTCTTTTTCACCATTTTAGGATGTTAGCAGTGCATCATACTGAAGTGAGGAAATTAGTGAGAAAGTTGTATTATGTAAAAAGTCCTGCACTAATGTTAAAAAAGGCTGAACAGTGCTCTTTTGCATGGATCTGTGTTAGATGTGATTAACATTTGTGAAGAAATTGAGGTTAGTTACTTTGGTCCTGAAGAAGAAAGTGCAGAAACATATACATTAATAGAAGGAAATGTGGAAGAAAATGTACAGAATTTTAGTACAGAAAATTTTGAGCAAGAAATTACAAGGTTTAAGGTCATTTCAGATGAAAAGCCAAACTTTTCTTGTATTTGTTGTAGACATATTCATTATAAAAATCAGACCAGGTTAGTTGATCTATATTTAAAAAGTGAAAAGGAGAATAATAATGAGTGGAAGGAATTTGCAACTTATTTGTTGGTAGAGAATTGTTTTGATTTGGGTTTTGATCAACGTATTTGTAAATACTGTTATAATAAATTAGATGAGAATAAGATGCCTGCTAGAGCTGTTCATAATAATCTTGAGTTGGTAAATATTCCTTCTGAACTGATGGATTTAAATACTTATGAGTCTATTCTCATTCAATGTGTGCATCCATTTCAGGCTATTGTTCGCATGGAGCCTAAGACAGGGAAATTGCCTCCTTCAGATTTACAGAGAGGATTAAAGGGAAGAGTTGTATATTTGCCTCTAAATTTTAAGAAAAATATTGAAACAATTGGTGTCGAAAATGTGGAAGAGGAATCTCTAGTTATTCTAGGTAATGACGTTCCTACGAAGAGTAAGAAAATCTGGCAAGAATTAGTGGATGTTAGGAAAGTGAAAAAGGGAACGTTGTATTTGGTAAAAAATAATCAATACTATAAAAAGGTGTATGTAGGAGAAGAGGAAACAACTGTAGAAGAGGAGAATGATTTGCCAACTGCACAAATTGAAAAAGTGGATGTGTCCAGAACTGAAGAAATTTATGAACATTATAGCGTGCATCCACTTCACTCTAAAGTAGTGATGGGAAATACTATTGAGTAATTTCAAATGAAAGAAGCGAAAGGAAGTCCCATTAGTGTATGGGAAGAAAGCTTGGAAGCGGGGGGCGGAGCTTGCTGGCGCCGATGGTGGACGCCTGAGCGCTGAGCTCCGCTACATCGCCTAACACTATCCGGCATTAATCCTCCTGCAGCGGCTTTGGTCGACCGCCAAGGGCAGCTCTCCACCCCTAGACAGCACCGGAGCAACCGGGGCTTTGGACGGTGAAGTGTGGACCTACGCAGCGCGGGCGGCGGCCCCTCAGACATCTGACGGCAGAGGCCGCGCGGCACCAGACCAGAGTGGTGCAGCACCCGGCTTGCGTCACCTGACGTGCGGCGTGGGACGCTCCAGGGAGCCCGGAGCCACTGCGGACCGGAAAACGAACAGTGGCTGTCTGATACCTGCGGATCGGGGTTGAGAGACGGAGGTGAGCGGGCTCCTGTGCATGGCTGGCATAGGGGGCGGAATCTGTATTTTGCATCCCGGCCCAGGCGGGGGACGACTTGCGTGTGCTAAGCTACCGGGTGAGGCTTCTGACCGGGACTCTGCTGTGCTTGTGCCTGGCCTGGGGGTCTCCGGATCTCCCGCTCGGGAGTATCAGACGCCGCCTGGGGAGCAAGCAGCTGGGTGCCCCCAGTACTATTATAGGGTCATTGCCTGCACTGCGCGCCTGAGCAAAGCCCCGTGCCGCCATTTTGAATCTCTAACGGCGCTGTGCCTGAGGACGCCGTGAGTGGCAGCGGACACTGATTGAGACGTCTGGCGACCCCCTGGGGTTCCTTGGACATACCCCGCCCGGGCCGGCACTTGGGAGAGCCTGGGGTACTCGCTGAGGTGGTCGAGAGTGTGGATCGCCATTTGACGCTGGGGACACTGTTTGGACACTGCCTGAGCCGCGCACTGGCAGAACATAAAAGCTTTGGTCTCAAGACGACGCTGTGGGAAGACGGGGCGGCGTGGGGGGACACCTCGTGATTGTAGCGGCACTCTTCAGCCTGGACATTCTGCGCCCACGGTGCCATCCGGGGGTGGCCTGCGGCCCGCCCTACTCGGCCGGCCTCGCGTCTACCGGCACATTGGCAGTGTTGGAGCGGCCCTGACTGCGGCGTGAGGTGGGCCCACATTGCCTTGGCCTGCGACCTGTGTGCCCTGGGGACATAGCTGGCTGCTGGAGCCAGGTGAACACTTTGACTTCCCCATTCTTGCTGCCCCCACCCCCGTGCCGTCGCAGAGATCTTGCCTGCAAGATGGGGAAAGGTGACAAGACCCAAACGAAACTCCCTTTTGAACAGCGACGAGCGAGGGATCCCGCGGCACCGGACCCGGGTGCTGGGAGGCAGCCCGGCGCTCAGGACCAATCGATGTATTCAGACATTAAGGAACTTCTCCTTACCATGGAAAAGGGATTGCAAGACTGCATGGCGCAGATAGGGACGAAGATCGATGCTCTTTCCTACCGCAAGGACAGGATGTCCGAGCGAGTTGACAAACACGCAGAACGCCTCGATATGTCGAGAGGCGCCTGACTGAGGTCGAGGAAGGTCAGATGGAACTGGACAAGGACCGCAAGCAAATTAGCAAGCTCCTACAGGTGATAAAAGACAAGTCGGAGGATTTAGAAGCCCGCTCCAGAAGATCTAACATACGCATCACTGGCGTCCCGGAGTCCACTCAGACGGGCAAAATGGAGCTATTTGTTGAGAAGCTTCTGACCACTCTGCTGGGTGCAGACGTCTTCTCGCCGGTGTTTATTGTTGAGAGGGCGCACCGTACCTTGGGACCTCAGCCCAACCCGGGGGCCCCTCGGAGGCCAATTATAGCCAAACTGCTAAACTATAGGGACAGAGATGTGGCGCTCCGAGTTGCCCGTGAGAAAGGACAGCTGCAATACGAAGGCTCAAACGTCTCCCTGTACCTGGATTTCACTGCGAGAGTACAGGAGGAGCGTCGGCATTTTGCCCCTTACAAGCCACAACTTCGCGCACTGGGCTTAGACTACGCCATGCTGTACCCTGCGAAGCTCAGGATAAACCGGCAGGGGCACTCTCATTTCTTCACAGACCCGAAGGCCCTCCAAAAAGCGCTCAAGACCTGGACGAAGGAGCAACAGACTAGCCCTAGGGGTCAGCAGGACAGCCAGGACCCTCCCAGTCAATTGGATGAGCAGGAATGACTTTGCAGCCCCACTGCGCTACCTAGCTGATGGATGACTTGACCAGGATTTGGAAGACGTTATTGGTGCTGGAGGAGGGACTGCTGGCCTTTTGTTGCAGCTGGCGGCGGAGGATGGGGTCTTCAGATGCTGCACAGGTGGACTCTGCGACGCGGGATGGCGGTGAGACTTTTCCAGGGTGTTTCTGCGCTGCTTAAGGGTTGTAATTACATTTGATGATTGCTGTCCTCCGATATATACATCAGGCCCGCGCTGGGGAGCTGAGCTGTAGCAGGTCTGAAGATTAGGGAGGGCACACTGCGAGGTCCGCTCACCTATTGCTATACACTGTTATGTGGCGGCTGGCTGCCATTGCAGGACATACTATGGGCGATGGGGTTTGGAGCAAGCTTTGAGAACTGTTTAACTGTAACTCTCTCTAGATCCACAGCTAGCGACCTCTGCCCTAGCGCTGGGGACTGGTATGGGTTACTTGGGGAGTACTGGGGTGGGTAGTGGTTTCAGTTTAGGCTGTGTTGGGGATGGTCTACTGTGGGAGGGGGGGCTGTTCATGTTTGGGGGAAAGTTGGAAAGAGATCACACCATTTCGATGGCTGCACACGACGTCTAGCGTCAACGAGCACACATTACACGACACTTGGTATAGCCAGTGACAGATACACATGCGAGGCTCGAGAGGGCCGCGAGGACATCCTGCACTTTGCCCAGACATGCTCTTCAGGCACTGCGCGATGGCGAATGACATAGGTATGAAAAGCACCGATTAGATCACGGCCCTTACGTGGAACGTGCGCGGCCTCAATGATCATCGGAAAGTGCGCAAAGTAGTGGGCTACCTGCAGCGACACAACATAGATTTAGCCTTACTACAGGAGACTCACCTTGCCAAGGACAGCGGAATATTGCGAAATAGGGGGCTGGAGGGTAATGTGGTGACTGCCGGGTACACTTCACATTCCAGAGGCGTCATGACTTAGGTCAACCCCAGATCTAAACTCACACTGCAACTCCTTGAGGCAGACCCCGAGGGCCGATATGTTATCTCTAAATGCATGGGGTGTCTTTCGTAGTGGTAAATACGTATGGTCCCAACTTTGACTCCCCAGAGTTTTACAAGGAACTGGCGCGTAAACTACGTCCTTACGATACTACTGACCTCTGGTGGGGGGGGATATGAACCTCACCCTAGACCCAACACTGGATAGGTCTGCTGGCCTACACCGCAGACCAGCGGCCGCGGCGCTAGAGCTACTTGGGATCATGACAAGGTTGGGGCTTGAGGATGCCTGGAGCGCGCGCAACCCGACGGAAGGGGGCTACACACACTACTCTGCATTTCACAACATACACACAAGGATAGATTATTGGCTAGTCTCTGCTCCCAGACTGGAGGTGATTACTAACTGCAAAGTGCTCCCCTGAACTCTGTCGGACCACTCTCCTGTGCTCCTTGAGATACTAACAAGCAAACCCCCGACGCCCCCGTTCACTTGGCGATTTCCGCCCTATTCACTATTAGATCCGGTATTCAGGGAAGAGCTAGCATCGGCCATTGATCTTTACTTTGAAACCAACGTAGGCTCAGTGGACAGCTTTCAGACGGTCTGGGAGGCATTCAAAGTATATATACGGGGGGTGGCAATATCCAAACATTCTGAAATCGATCCGTACACGTCTCAGTGACATTGAGAAGCAACTAGCCGCTTTGGAGAAACGGCAGAGGGATGGGGCTGAAGACGTTGTAAGCGGCGAGATTAAGACCCTGCTGGAGGAATACCACGAGGAAGCAGACAGGGAGGTTAAACATGTGGGAAAATACGCCACGGCCAGGGTGTATGGCGAGCGAGATAGACCAGGCGCGCTGTTAGCCAGGATAGTTGGAGGCGGGAGGAAGAGTCAGATAATTGCAGAACTCAACTCTAGCACAGGCGATTCACTTACAGACACAGCAGACATCGCCCAGGAATTTAAATCTTATTACACGACTCTTTACAAGGCACAAGGGGGGGAATGGACGATGACATTGAGGACTACCTGGAGCATATAGAACTCCCCTTCCTACCAAACTCGGACAGGGAATTTCTAATGCACCCGATAGAAAGAGATGAGATATCAGACGCGTTAATGAGCATGAGGTCAGGTAGTGCCTCCGGCACGGATGGCCTCACCGCAGGGTTCTATAAAGCTTTTAAAGATCAACTGATCCCACACCTGTCGACCCTCTTCGATGACATATGCATGGAGGGTAAGATGCCGGACTCGATGAGAGAGGCGCTCTTGGTCGCCATCCTGAAACCCGGAAAGCCCAGAGAGGAATGTGGCTCGTACAGGCCTCTGTCCCTGCTCAACGTTGATGCGAAGCTATTCGCAAAGGTCCTTGCCACTAGACTGGCACTACTGGCCCCTAAGCTGGTGGCTCCGGAACAGGCCGGCTTCATCCCGAGCAGGAACTTGACGTATAATATACGCACTGTACTAGGCACAATGCAACACACACGACAGGATAGGGCGGCACTAGCAGTATTCCTCGACATGGAGAAGGCGTTTGACTCTGTGGAGTGGCCATTCATGAGGAGGGTGCTGCAACGCATGGGCCTGGGCACTCCTTTTTTACAGCTGATTGGGGCACTTTACAATAAGCTGTGCGCTAGGGTGCGCATTAATGACCTAGTGACAGACCCTTTCCCGATCACCAGAGGCACGCGGCAAGGCTGTCCATTGTCCCCCCTGTTGTACGCTTTGGTGGCGGAGCCACTGGCCTGCGCTCTCCGAGAATACCATAGCAATGAGGGCATCTGTTTCCCGAATTACAAGATAGTTGTTTCGATGTATGCGGATGACACCTTACTATACATCAGGGACCCGGCCAAAAATGTGGCATCTGTATTGAGGGAGGTAGTACGTTTTGGCGCACTATCAGGACTACGGGTCAACTGGTCCAAATCGCTAGCGTTCCCTCTGATGTCTGTTACATGCCCCGTGGCTATGGAATACCCGCTCACTTGGACTACGGACACAGTTAGGTACCTCGGGGTTCACTTACACACTGATCCAGAGATCCTCTTTAGTGCTAATTATGGCACAGCGTTCAGCAGGCTAGAGGACGACGTGACCGCATGGTGCAAACTCCCGCTCTCCCTTATCGGGCAGATTGCCATCATGAAAATGGTAGTACTCCCCAGATTCCTCTTTTTATTCACGACCATTCCGATGGTGCTCCCCAAAAATTTCTTTAATAGACTACAGCAGGAATTGACTAGGCTGGCATGGGAGGGCGGATAGCCGAGGGTGAAGTGGTCGCTCCTCACACTACCATACAGTATGGGGGGGCTGGGGGCTCCAGACCTCGAATTATACTACAGGGTAGCGCAGGCGGCACATCTCCACACGTGGGTGCACGGACATAAAGATATACCGCACGTGAAAATGGAGACACTGTTTGCCCAACCACTCTCCCTCCCACACACGATATTTGAGCCTGTGGATCGCCGCACGGGGATTCTGGATTCGCTAGCGGCCACGACACATGCATGGCACAACCTCTTGCAGCGTCAGGATGGTGCATTACTGTACTCCCCTAGCATGCCCATTGGGTGGACGCGGTGGCTCCCCCCTATATGTGAGCAGGGGGTATTGGAAGCTATGCAGACGCTAGGGATTGAAACCGCAGGAGACCTGTTCGCTGACGGGGTGGTCAAAACTTGGGAACAGGTGCAGGCTGGCCTGCAAGACTTGTCGTTGCTGACGAGATTCAATTTTTTCCGTGTGAGACATTCCTGTCTGGGACTGTTGGGGAGTGACATGGCGGAACCGCCAGAGGTGAAGGAACTCACGTATGTCATTAAGGCCGCTTCACCTCGGAGGCTTCTTACGCAACTTTACGCTTTGTCACAATCCCATAGGGGGCATACGTACACTGCAGCGAGACTGGCCTGGCAAGTAGATCTAAAGAAGACACTAGACGATAGCACTTGGACATACTGTTGCACTAACACTAGAAGACTCTCTTTGAATGGACGACATAGGCTTGTTCACTTCAAATTCCTTAATCGTGTATACTACACGCCATCCAGACTCTTTAGATATGGGCTCCGTCCCGATGCGGAGTGCGAGAGGTGTCATTCCCCCAATGCTGATTTTCTCCATCTTGCATGGACTTGCCCAGGCATTGCCGACTATTGGATTAAAATTTTCGAAGAACTTAGTAGTATTACCGACACTGAGATTCCCCCAGATCCCACAATGGCGCTCATAGGGTACAGCAAGCCTTTGCCAAAAGCCATCCGGAGACTAGTCGACATGGGGCTCTTAATGGCGCGTAGAGTAGTGGCCTGCTGCTGGATGAGGGGTCCGACACCGACCCTAAAGAGATGGGTGAGCGATCTGATGTACTGCTGCACGCAATCTGAGATTTACAGCGAGCTGTTGCCCCCCACTAGCAGACCGAAAAACTTCTGGGGACTGTAACACACCTACTTGAATGCCAGAGCAGACAGGGAACAACCTCTGGAGGAGTCGGGGTCCCAGGGAGAGAATGAGTAATACATTATACGAATTAGACAATGGGCCTCCATGCGGGTGCGTCCACTGGGGTAGCGAGTATTGGAATTGCCGACCCGATACCTGATGTGCTTAACCGCTGTGCTATTGTAACGCCGCCTGCCCCATTTACGGGGTTGTTGGCTAACTGGCGATGTATTTCCTTGGAAGGAACGTGGGTGTGTGCTTGGAGTTATACAGCCTCAATATTTTCTGGCGGGAGGTGGGTGGGTGGGGTTTGATGCAATGACTGAACTTTCTGTAACTTGTTCTTAAAACTATAAAATAAAATAATAAAAAAAAGAAAGCTTGGAAGCTCGTTGCTTCCCTCAGTTATTTCCAACAGGCAAAGGTGGACGATATGATGAACGACCTGTGCAGATTCCTGCATCTGAATACTGGACATCAAAGTTATATGCAGAAGATCCAAGGTTTCGCCATTGTATTCCATATTTGTTTCATCTACTATTTGAGAGTGACTTGTCTGGAATTTCTTATGCAGTGAACCATATACTAAAAAGTGGAGTACATTTGCAAAATGTTTCGGCAAAGGACTTTATGGATAAAGTCCAACAGAAAGATACTGTTTTGGAATCTCAGCTAATTAATCTCATGGCATGTCAGCATGGTACTAATGAGTATTGGTACTGTCGTCATGGGGAATTGAAATGTATGCTAAGAAACTTAGGAACTCCTACATGGTTCCTTACTCTAAGCTGTGCAGAGTATGCTTGGGAAGATTTACCTCAATTTCTTCGAGAGGCAAATGTTAACAAACAAGACACCTTGAGAACTGTGCTCTTTGGATACAGTTAATGTATGCAGGTATTTCAATCATAGATTTGAAGCTATGATGTCTTATCACAAAAAAAATCCTCCTCTTGGAGAGGTTCTGGATTTCTTTTGGAGAAAGGAGTATCAAGCAAGAGGTTCTCCTCACATACCATGCTACTATGGATCAAAGATGCTCCCAAATTTGAAACAGAGTCAGATGATACTGTGATGTCTTTTATTGAAGAATACGCTACATTTGCTGTACCCAAAAGTACAGTAGAAAAGAATTTAAGACATCAAGTTTTACGGTTTCAAACTCATCGTTGTGGAAAATACTGTCGTCAAAAGTACAAATCTAAGGATAAGTTCTACACAAAATGTTGATTTGCATTTCGACGTCCAGTATTATAAAAAAATAAGAGTGAACAATTTTGTCATCTTTGCGACATACTGTCACAAGAAAATCACCGAAAAATACCTACAACTTAAAAAGAAATGAAGAGTCAAAATACATAAATGACTATAACCCAGTCATTTTGTCCATGTGGAATGCTAACATGGATATTCAATATGTTGCAGACAACTCGATTGCAGTGGCTCGATATGTAACGTCTTACATTAATAAATCTGAAAAGATGGAACTAAAGGAAATGCGGAAAGAAATTTCTCATGAAAAGTGCCTAAGTAAGAAATTGTACAGCTACAGTTTGAAGATGTTGTCTCATTGAGAAATCGGAGCATATGAATGTTCAGATCGTTCATCATCTGCAAGTCTATACTCCAAATCTAGAACAATCATTTGGGTGAGTTTAGGTCTTGCAAGAACACGAAACCGAGTTTTGAAATCTGTACAAGAAATTGAGTATTTAGCAGAGAGAGAAGCAGACAGTACAGATATTTTGAAGACAAATATGTTGGATACATACTATACAAATAGAAGTAATCATCTTGAGAACGTTTGTCTCTATGAAGTACTGCAAAGCTATACTTTTAAGAAGAATATTACAGAAGATATCAATAAAAGAGTATATGCTGTGATTGGATCTGAAGGATGTTTAGTGAAACAAAGAAAAGGACATTTGATTAATCACCGAAAACTGAGTTGCGAAACTGCTGACAAAAGGGAAATTTACTATTTAGCTCTTTTGCAACTCTTTAAGCCATGGCGGACAGAACTGGAACTACTTGGAGATTTTAACAGTTATGAAGATTCATTCAATGCAACTAAACATACTATAGAATGTCCTGCTTTTACTAATTATCTGAAAATGCTGAACGACGAAATACAGCAAGAAGCTACAATTGCAGCAGATATTGCTAGAGACAGTTCTCAAGACAGTCAAAGTTCTCCTTCATTGAGTCAGGATCCACTAGGAGAACCAATTATTCAAAATGAAGCAGCAACTACCATGGATGAGGTGGAAACAGCAATGCAACAAGCTCAAGAGGATATAATAAACTTAGAAGAATTGGAAAAACAACTAAACGTTGAGCAAAAACAAATATACGATCAAGTGACAGAACAGATTGAGCATGGTTTATATCACGAGAAAAAAGAGTGCTCTTGTACGTCATTTAAACCTGTCCGACTGTACGTGAGTGGAGAAGCAGGAACTGGAAAAAGTTTTCTAATTAAAGCAATTGCAACTTATCTACAGAAAAGAACTGAGTTGTCACTCTCTTGTGTTGTTACTGCTCCAACTGGGTTGGCAGCACATAACATTAAAGGGATTATTTTACATCGTTTATTGATGCTGCCAGTAGAGCATGAAAATAAATTAGAATACCACAAGCTCTCTGGAGAAGGTTGTTGTGAAGTTTCTAGAGTCTTGAAAAAAATGAAACTTCTCATTATTGATGAGGTAAGCATGGTAAACACTGAATGTACAGAGTTCCCCAAGAATTCGTGTTAGTGTGGCCTATCAGTCTCTCTCTCAGGGAAAAAGAAGTGCAGAATAGTGAACAGGGACCCGCGAGGATCCCTTGTCGGAACTAGGAAACCTCATACAACTGGATAGCTAAATGATGTTATTTTCATCCAGCACAGTAGTTGTCTGGCCTCATCACCGGCTTCCTGCTCCTACGTCAAGCCGGCGCTGCAATGCCTGACGGGTAGCACAATGTGCTACACTCTTGTGGAGATCTTTTGTTCCTTGCCGTGATCGATTGCGTATGAGGGACCCAGGAAGATAAAGTAGTGAGCGTGAAAAAGTGTATTAAAAAAGGTAGTTTAGTCCACTAAGAAGACTTTATTCGTGTGGCTAACTGCCTTAATAAAATAGTGAGGGAGGGGTACCGGGAACCAAAAGTCAATGTATTCTGGCCTCGTTCAACCCAGTGGCAATGGCACTGAAGCGCAGTGCCATTGCCACTGTTTTGACTGCGGAATCAGGTTGCGGTTGGACGAGCTAAAAAGTCATGTAGGGGTAAGCTGACACGCCGCTCTCTTTTTCGCTTTACAATTATCGACTGTAGTGCTGAACGGCTACTTAGTGGGAATAATTTTATGTCTTCCCCCACAGCTACCGGGTTCAATATTTAGGAGCCTTACCTACCGTTTAGTTGTTAGTATCTGGCGCTATCAACTAGGTTTCCACAACGTGGGAGTGTATTTGAACAAGTGAAGTGGAGCCAACGATGTGAGCCTCCCCACTAACACGATAAACCTCCCCCCTTTTTTCGAGCAGGTAAAATACGTTTTTGATTAATAGAATTCAATTTTGCACTGAAATCCATATTGCATGCAGTCTGAAGTATACACTATCATTTAATTTTAGGTACCATGTACTACTTCGGATATTAATCACCAGTGAGAATTATATCAGCTGGCAATTGACAATACTCAATCAGTAGGGTAAGAAACTTGACTTTATTCTCATTTGAGGATAGAATTAATTCAACTTTAGTCTGAAGGAGACTCTGTCGTTATTTCTCAACAATAGGTACCATCTATGTGATAATTCGCTATCAATCACCAGTGAGGATTGTATTAGCCATACATTTGGAATTGACACCAGCACCTATCCGTACCTCCCAACCAGTAGGGTAAGAGTAATGACTTTACCGCTATATGGAACTAGATAGGTTTTTAATTTTAATTCTTAGGACCACGGTTAGTAACTTTCTTTATTAAATTTCTTTAGGGTTATCATTATCCCTTGGTTGCCCTTGTATCTCTTCGTCCTGATGAAGACTCGCATTCCCCAGGTTCAAATCTCCGTATGGGCATAAGACGAGTCGAAACGTCGACGCCATTTGTATTTAACCTTGGACCGATTGATATTGTATATAGTGCTAAATAATCCTAGGACTGATATGCCTAGATGTAATAACATTGTTTTTGATCTTATTCTTTGGCCAGGTTTCTAATATTACAATATATATGCTGGATATTGTTTTGTTGAATATTATTATTACTTTTTGAGCACCTCTATGATTTCATCTTTCGGATTATTCACTTTACACTCTTGAGCACGGTTCTTCTTGCACTCTTTCCTCCTTGTTTGGGCGACCACCTTGTTTTTACTGATTCAATAATGATGTTGTATATAAAAAAAAATGCTTTCTATAAAAATGCTTTCTGTAGAAAATGGAAAACGAAATTAAATATGTTTTCTCCTAACCGTGGTTTTATGTTAATCTTGTGGTACTAAGTTTTCAGTACAATCAGAGCATACTGTTTGTAGGTGCTCCTAAGAAGTAAATGAGCAAAGTTATTGAAATATATAAGGTTTATAATTTATAGGTTTAGGACCATTGTTTTTTTATAGCATTGTAAATGCGGCGCACCATGGGTGGCGGAGCTGTGGCGCACTGTGGCGCACATTAACTGGCGCATCCCTGGGGATGCACCAGTTAACATAAATCTGCCCCCCAGTATTTGAAAAGCGTGTGTTAAGTTGAAAAAGAAGATATCAGAAAAATTGTAGCAAGGTTGCAGAGAAAAGAAAAAAACTAGATGAACCAGCGATATTAAGCAAAAAGAAAAAGGATTCTATTGAAGAGGTTGTTGGTTTTTAGTTTGAAAACAGTTCTGGTGTCAACTGCTAAGCTAATGTAGTGGTTAATGGTTTTTTTCTTGAAACATTACTACAACAAATTGTTGAAAATCGGGACAAAAGATTTTATTGTTTGTTGAATTCTGTGTTTGAGAAATGTAGTAGTGATAAAACTAAAATAGAAAGTGTTTCTGATATTTGAAATGTTTTAGACATATGTTCTGTTGTAAATCAATTTTCACAGAATATTCAGCAAGATTGTCAGGAATTTCTAATGTATATGCTTGTTGTATTGCAAGATGAAGGTATAGAAATTGAAAATCTTTTTGGCCTTTCTTATAAATGGCATCATGACTGTGACAATTGTTCGTTTTCAAGTAGTACTGAAATAGACACTGAAAGATTTATATATTTGACTTTACTAGACTGCAAATCAGTGTCTTTTAATAATCTAGTTAGAGAAGCAAATCAAAACTTGGTCTGTACCCAATGTAACTCTCAAATGTTATCAACATTATTTAAACAAAGATATGGACAGTATGTAATTTTAATGCTGCAATGATGCAGACCTGATGGAAGAAAACTGACAACTTTAATAAAAAAAATTGTGGCTTCTCAACTATCAATATCAGGAAAAACTTTTGTAACTGTAGCAATTATTTTCCATGATGGTCCTTCTACAACATCAGGACATTACACAGCTTATTTAAAATGAACGAAAGGCTGGACTCATTGTAATGATACTCAATTGATTTTTAAACAACGCTTGCCTTATGACTTACCAAATTCTTACTTAGTGTTTTTACAACCCAAATTTTAGGGGAAATAATTGGCCTGGGAAAATTACTGCTGTTAAGAAAGGGTAGTCTGTTGTTAAAAAGTACTTTGAGAGTGAGGGTGATGAGGTTCAAAAAATTCTTGTAGTTGACGTAGAGGTAGTGTAAGTGTATCAGATAGTGGGTGATGTGGCTATCACAGGAGATGTTGATCATCAGTGAGGCAGAGGTGTTTTAGATTTGTTGTAGTTGTTGGAGATGTTGCTGACATTTTTCATTCCCTTGTAGAGGTTTCTTTTAACGGTATACAGCTCCTTGGTAAGATAAAGGATGAGCAGAGTGTGATTGGCATACCAGATGATGTTGAGGTTCTGATAGCATGCTAGTTGTTTAAAGTTCTATGTACATGATAAATAGCATATGGTGGAGGTATAACCATTGTTAGATGGTCCAAAAGATGTTGGTGCTTTTGATTCAGAAGGTTGGGAAACGGACGCTTAAGAGTACTATTAAGTAACTCCCAAACTAAGGATTTCAGACATACTATTTGGCCATGAGGAATGATATGTGAAACAAAAAATGACTATTTCGGGTAAATGTTGTTAGCATATGTTTGTACATTACTTTATTTAGAGTGTATAAGAAAGAAGTAATCATGTTTTGTTACTTTGTGATTGTTTGTAATATCCCTTACTTACGTAAAAAATTGCTGTTCGAAAAAGACATTTAAGATATGTTTTTTTCTAATTGTTACATTCTTATTGAAAATGTTGAATAGGTTTTTTAAAGACAATCTTATTGATTGTCTTTTTTTTGCCTGCTGTTATATGATGAGTACTATTGAACTCACTGTTTTCAGTGAAATTCAATTTATTCTGAGACCAGCAAAATAAAATACAAAACATATTTTACATATTATTTTGTATTATGAAATATATATTATAACTCAATTTTTTCTTCTCTTCCACAGATACTATATTTATTAAAAATAGATTATTAACTTTTCATTACTTATAAGGTGAGTATGAGAAACAAAAAATACTTTCTCATCACTCTCTTACATCTCTTAACCTTTTTCACTTTCTTCACTATGGGCCAGATGTAGGTCACCAAATACCGGTCGGTAACGGCTGATTTCGGCTGTTACCGACCGGTATTTGGTGATTGAGATGTAGGGGGCCTATATTTTACAGAATCGGTATATTTACAGATTCGGTAAATTTACTGATTCTGTAAAATACCGATTCGGTACATTTACCGAATCGGTAAATCTATATGTAGGTGGCACTGGAAACAGTGCCACAGGCCCCTAAGAATTCATTATTTACCATGTAATACTATTGGATGGTAAATAACGAATTCCTTTGTACATGCACATCTGTGCATGTACACCTGTGCCATGTGGCACACATACATGCCCTGAGGGCATGTATGTGTGTCTTATGGCACACAAGCCTAAATCAGGGGTGCAACAGGGTGTCAAAGTGACATCCTGTCCCCCTGTAGAATTCGGTAATTTTACCGAATCGGTATTTTACCGATTCGGTAATTGCCATAGGTTCCTATGGGCCTCAAGGCCCATAGGAATCAATGGCAATGACCGAATCGGTAAATACCGATTCGGTAATTACCGGATTCTACAGATAATCGGTAAAAATACCTACATAGCATTTACCGATTTGTAAATACCGAATCAGTAAAATTCGGTATTTACGAATCGGTAAATGACATTTACCTACATCTGGCCCCTAGTCTCTTACTCCACTTCCTTTGCTCATGTTACTCTCCTTCCCTCACTCTCTTTACTCCCCTTAATTCACCTTTACAATCCTTCTCCCACCATCAGTACCCTTTCCCTTACCCTCACTTACCTTCTCCTGCTCCCTCCTTTCTCTCTGTGACCCTCACATCTCTTTTCTTTCTTCCTCCATCACTACCCTTCTTTTGCTTTATCCCTCACTCTTTTCTCTCTCCCCCCTCACTCTCTTTCCTTCACACCATCCCTCACTCACTTTCAGTCACTCCACTTCTCTCACTCTCTTACTCACTTTCGCTCACTCCCCTTCCTTTATTCCCTCCCTCACTCTCCTTTCCTCCATCCGTCTCTAAGTCTCTTCCTCTGTCTCAGTCACTATAACTGACTTACTCCCTCACAGTCCCTCACTCTCCCTCTGTTTGTCTCTCTCACTGTCTCCCTCTCTCTCCACCAGTCTTCCTTTTGTTTCCTCTCTCTTTCTATAAATCCTTCTCTCTCACTTACTCCTTTTTGCTTTCTGTTAATATGCTTCTTTTTACAACACTCCCCTCCCCTCATCCTTATATCCCTTCCCTCACTGTCACTGCACTTCACTCAATCTCAGTCCTCTTCCCCACTTCATGTTCTCCTCTCTCTGCATCACTCCCATTCCCTTTCTCCTGCTCCCATTCCCTCACTCCCCCTCACTCTCTTTCGCTCACTCCATCCGTCAATACCCTTCCCTTATTCCTCTTTTCTCATTCCCTTTTGGTAACTCTCATTCCTTTAGTCTCTCACTCCCCTTCACTCCATTTCTCTCTCCCTCTGTCTCACTTAGTCTAACCACTTCACTCCCTGTCAGTTACTCGTTCTCCCTCTCTTTCTCTCTGGCTCTCTCCCTCTCTCTCTCTCTCACTCACCCTTCATTCTCTTTCCCTTTCTGTTTCCTTCACTCCTACTTTATCTCTCAGTCCCTTTCCACTCTTTCAATCTCCTTCCTTTTCTGTCATTTCCCTTTCGTCACCCTCAAACCCTTTCTCTCACTGTTACTGCCTTTCACTCTTCCTCCGTATTTTTCCCTCACTCCCCTTCCCTCACTCCCTTTCCTTCACTCCTCTTTCGTCACTCCCTCACTCTATCTCAGTTACTCTTCTTCATTCACTCCTTCCCTCTCTTTTTTTCCTCTATGTTTGTCTCCCATTCTCCCTCTGTCTCATTCACTCTAACTGCCTCACTCACTCTCAGTCCCTTGGTCTCCCTCTCGGTCACTCTTTCCCTCTCTCTCCCTTACCCTTAATCTTCTTTCCTCTGTCTTTCTACCATTCCTCCACTCTCCCTCACTCACTTTCCTTCTCTCTTAATTTTATTTCTTCTCCCTCATTCTCCTTCACTCACCCTCATACCTCTTCCCTAGCTGTCACTGCCCTTCACGCACCGTCACTCCCCTTCCCTCACTACACTTCCTCCGGTCTGTATCTCACACCCCTTCTCTTTTCCGGTCTCTTTCCCTCACTCTCCTTCCCTGATTGAAATCCTGACTCCCCTTCTCTCACTCCGCTTTCCTAACTCCCTCCACCCCCTCAATCCACTTCTCTCTCCCTCACTCCCCATCTCTCACTTTCCCTTACCCCCTTTTCTCTTCCTTACACCCCTTCTCCCACCATCACTCCAGTTCTGTTACTTTCACTCCCTTTACCCTGCTCTACTTCTCCCTCTCCATCTCTTACTCCCCTTCTCTGTCTCCGTGCCCGGCTCCCCATTTCTCACTCCCCCTCCCTCACTCTCCTTTCCTTACGGTCATTCCCTTACTCTGTCACTCCCCTTACCTGTATCCCCTACCCTTAGTCCTCTTGTTTCAGTCACTCTTTGACTCCCCTTTCCTCACTCATCATACTCCCCTTTCCTCACTCATTCTCTCAGTCCCTTCCTCCCCTTCACCTAGTCATTTCAGTCATTCATTTGTACACTACAAATTCATTCAAAAAAAGTATGGCTCAGTATATAAGAAATACAGCTCTTCTTGGAGAAGTGAAGTTAGTTCTGAAAAGAACTGTTTTTTTTGTCTTTTTGTTTTACATTTTTTTTCTTTTTTGAACAGTTTTATATATTTTTGGTATGTTTTGTAAGAAAAAAATAAACAGGAAACGAAAAACTGCTCAACAGGAACAAACAAAATAAAAAATAAAAAATATCTGCGGGAGCATTGGTGCTGCCTAATCTTCATTTCGATTAAGTTCACCATAGCAAAGGATCTCGTAGCAGAAGTTGCATTTTATATGTACATTAGCCAAAAGTGGCCGGACATCTAAACTTGATGTCGATGGAGATGCTGTTGATGATGAGGTGCTGGGGACAGCAGCTGGAAGTTCGGCAGCAAGGGCTCTGGTAGAAGCACTTGCAAAGTTGTGAGGATGCACATTCTTCACATGGTGTGGATGCTGAAGGAATATTTTTTCTTAGTGTCTCCCCTCGATAGCACACTTCCACAGATAGTGCAGGTTACCTTCGGTGCATTCACTTTGTTCTGCCAATCTGGATTGGTGAAGAATTTCCAGATGAAGGACTCCTTCATCCACCAAGTCCACATCTGAGTCAGAAGAATCCTGTGGCTGCTGTTCTGCCATTTTGATAAGAAGAAAAGCTGGAACAAATCAGCAAAGATCCTTCTCTCAGGACACTGAAAGAGATAGTGAAGGAAGCGGGTGGGGTTTTTGAAGATTCTGGAAAAGAAACTACTATAAACCAATCAAAAGTGTTGTTTTCAAGTCACATGACCTTACGTGCGTGCACGGGAGCGCGCACATTGCGCTACCATCGCATATAAATAAAGAACGTGAAAAGGAGGCAGGGAAGAGACTCCCTGACCCCTAGGCCTTCTTATGGGGTCCCTGAAGGACCCCGAAGGACAAAAAAAAATATATTTTTTTAAATCGAGAGGTGCGCGCACGTTGCACGCACCCTCGAGGCTGAAGTGAGTCAAAAATAAAAGTGGAGAACGTGAAAAGTGGGCAGGGTAGAGAATCCCTGACCCTCTAGGCCTTCTTAGGGGGTCCCTGAAGGACCCCAAAGGGCAAAAAAACCCTTTTTTAAAAAAAAACAAAAGAATCGCGAGGTGCGCGCACGTTGCGCGCACGTTGGATAAAAACACACAAAAAAAAGTTAAATAACAAATTTGAGTGTTTATATGTTGATTGAAGATGTAGACTACACTGTTCAACTTTATCCAAATCATAAAAATTAGCTGTGCCATTGCATATTACTGGATACAGTCAATCTATTACAATATACAAAGGCAGTTTGTGGAAAAATAAATATATACAAAAATATAAAAATTGATACAGAAATTATCATTTTAAAAACTTTGGAAATTCACTGAAAAAACCATAGGTTTCACACGTCATAGTTAGAAACCAGCATTTAAAAAACCTTGGAAATTCACTGAAAAACCATAGGTTTAACACTTGTTATAGTTAGGAATTAGCATTGAAACAAACCTTACAAATTCACTGAAAAAACCATAGGTTTGACACACGTTATAGTTAGGAATTAGCATTTAAAAAACCTTTGAAATTCACTGAAAAAACCATAGGTTTGACACACGTTATAGTTAGGAATTAGCATTTAAAAAACCTTAGAAATTCACTGAAAAAACCATAGGTTTTACACCAGTTATAGTTAGCTGGACATTTTACTCATACAAAACCATTGAAATTCCCCCGTTATAGTTAGTTGTACTCACTATAACTAGCGCGCCCGCAATCCACTGCTGATGATGTCACATATTACATCATTCATGACATGGTCAGTGACATCACTGATGACATCACTGATCACATCTCAAATGACAAACGGCATTTTTGCTGTTGGCCCCTGTGACTGAGGGACAAAGTTTGTGGGCGAGGGAGGAGAATGGAAATGGGGTAGAATATAGCTATCAAGTAGGGCTGTGAATTTTATATGAATATGCACCCTGTTTTAGATAGGTGCAGGGCAGTGAAGGGTAAAGTAGCCAAGATGTAATGTAATGTAAAACAGCTTTTCTATAGCGCATACTATCACTCCAAGGAGCATCTTGGCGCTTAATATCAACTCTAGAATGGAAGGGTGGTTAGCTGGAGCAATTCCCAGGAACTTATATCCTCTACACCAAGGCTCTACAGGCAGCATCGGTAAGTGTGAAAACCCAGGTCTTCAGGGCTTTCCTGAAAAGGGATTCTGATGAGATTTGCCGAAGCGAGAGAGGCAATTTGTTCCATGCTCTGGAACCCAGTACCACAATGGGTTTTCCCCCTTTAGTGGCCAGTCTGCATCTTGGGACGACTAACAAGTTCTGGTTAGAAGATCTCAGGCTTCGAGTGGGGAGGTGGCGTTTGAAATTCTTTGCAAGATACCTGGGTCCTTGTGCGTGATAGGCTCTGAAAGTGATAATTAAGATTTTGAATAGGATACGTTTGTGGATGGGAAGCCAATGAAGGGCGTGTAGTGCAGCTGAAGCGGATGATTTCCTGGGCCAACCAAGGACCAGGCGAGCGGTGGCATGCTGGACCATCTGCAGCCTTTGGAGCACGGTATTATTGGCTCCTGCATAAAGGCTGTTACAGTAGTCCAGTCTTGATGTAATAAGTGCCACCGCGACCGTTTTCCTAGTTGACAGTGGAAGGAGGTCGAAGAATTTCCTGAGCATTCTGATGATATGGAAGCATGTGCTGGCCACCCCAACTGTGCCCTTGGCCTGGTCGCCCCCACACCCCCCACCTGCTCCTCCTTACCTGCTGCTGCTGCCTGAGCCTCGCACTGCACGTCGCCCCAGCCGCCGCAGGGCCGCCGCAGAGCCGCCCCAGCGCCGCCCCAGCCACCGCAGGGCCGCCGCCGAGCCCCCAGGCTTTTCCCGCCGGTTCCCACGAGACTCCGCCCCCCCGCCCGCCGATTGGTTCCCGCGCTCCCCGCCTCCCCGCAGGTCCTCCCTCCAGGCTCCCCTCTTATGACGCCCCCAGAGCGACCGCGCAGCGGACGCGCGCAGCGGGAGCACCGATTGAGCGCCGAAGGTGCGCCAAAGGTAAGCCCGTCTACGCCCGTCCGCGCCTGAACCGCGCCCAGTGCCAGGACCCCTGGCCCCCGCAGACCCCAGCCCACCCGCCGGACGTACGACGCCACCACCCTCAACGCACTCAACACCGGCCGAACCCCGGGTTGCTACCGAGCCACCCCAAGACGCACCCACGGACCCTTCACCTGCCAGCCCTGCAAGTTCACCTGCATCCGGACCTGCACTGCACCAGCGCCCACCAAGCCGAACACCAGCAGCAACCACCTCAAGTGCATCCTGCTCAACACCCGCTCCATCCACAGACACGCCGTCCAACTCTGGAACCTCCTCGACACCACAGCTCCTGACGTCGCCTTCCTCACGGAAACCTGGATGAACGAATCATCAGCGCCCGACATCGCCATCGCCATCCCAGAGGGCTACAAGATCATCCGGAGAGACCGCGACAAACAGACTGGAGGAGGTATCGCCATCATCCACAGGAACAGCATCCGCATCTCGACCAACACCGACGACACCCTGACAACCGCCGAACACCTGCACTTCCAGATCCACACCGACCCCAAGACCACCCTCAGGGGCACCCTGATCTACCGACCCCCGGGACCACGCACTCAATTCAGCGAAGACATCGCCGACTTCATCAGCCCGCACGCCCTCCCCTCCGCCGACTACATCCTCCTCGGGGACATCAACTTCCACCTGGAGAACAACAACGACCGCAACACCACCACCCTGCTTGACAACCTCGCCACCCTCGGACTCAAGCAGCTGGTGACCACCCCCACCCACTTCGCCGGACACACACTCGACGCCGTCTTCTCGTCCAGCAAAGACATCACCTTCAGCCACGCCACTGGACTCCACTGGACAGACCACAGCTGCATCCACTTCACCTTCAGAAGAACCACGGTCCACCACCACCAGCAACAGGCTGCGCGAAGAAGCTGGAACAAGATCACAGCCGACCAACTCGCCGCATCCCTGAGCCAGCACCCTCCCGCCAGCTCAGCGAACCCCAGCCAAGCCGCCGACAACCTCACGAAATGGATCTGCACCTGCGCGGACGAACTCGCCCCTCTGAGGACCCCGCCCAGCAGACCCGGAAGCAAGAAGGCCCCATGGTTCACCGACGAACTCAAGAGCTCCAAGAAGAACTGCCGTGCCCTCGAGAAAGCCTGGAGAAGAGACCCAACACCGGACAACATGACCACCCTCAAGCTCGCCACCCGAAAGCACCATCAATTGATCCACGCCACCAAGAAAACAGCATTCAAGGACCAGCTGGACAACAACGCACACAACAGCAAGGAACTCTTCAACATCGTGAGAGAGCTCTCCAACCCCAACGCCGGAATCAACGACATCACCCCGTCGCAAGACCTCTGCAACTCCCTCGCCTCCTACTTCCACAACAAGATCGCTGACATACACAACAGCTTCAGCACACAAACAACGCTCCCCACGACCGCACCAACGCCCCCCACCACCACCCTCAACGCCTGGACACCGATCAACCTCGAAGACACCATCCGCACGATGAACTCCATCCACTCCGGTTCTCCAACCGACCCCTGCCCTCACCACGTCTTCAACAAGGCCGACGCTGTCATCGCACCCCACCTGCGGGACATCATCAACACCTCCTTCGACACCGCCACCTTCCCTGAGAGCTGGAAGCACGCCGAACTCAGCGCTCTACTAAAGAAACCAACGGCGGACCCCACCGAACTCAAGAACTACCGCCCCATCTCGCTCCTCCCGTTTCCAGCCAAAGTCATCGAGAAGACCGTCAACAAGCAACTGGCAGCCTTCCTCGAGACGACTGGATCCCTCGACCCATCTCAGTCAGGCTTCCGGGCCAACCACAGCACCGAGACCGCCCTCATCGCTGCCACCGACGACATCCGAACCCTGCTGGACAACGGAGAAACAGCGGCCCTCATCCTCCTGGACCTCTCCGCGGCATTCGACACTGTCTGCCACCGCACCCTAGTGCAGCGCCTCAGCAACGTCGGAATCGAGGAGAAAGCACTGGAATGGATCACCTCCTTCCTCGCCGGAAGGACACAGAGAGTCCGCCTGCCCCCATTCAGATCAGAAGCCACGGAAGTCATCTGCGGCGTTCCCCAAGGCTCCTCGCTCAGCCCCACCCTCTTCAACGTCTACATGAGCCCCCTTGCAGCCATCGCACGCCAACACAACCTGAACATCATCTCCTACGCCAATGACACCCAGCTGATCCTTTCCCTGACCAACGACCCCGCCACCGCCAGAGCCAACCTACACGAAGGGATGAAAGACGTGGCCGAGTGGATGACGACCAGCCGCCTGAAACTGAACACAGACAAGACGGAAGTCCTCATCCTGGGCTCCTCACCCTCCGCCTGGGACAACTCCTGGTGGCCCCCCGCCCTGGGCAACGCACCCAAACCGACAGACCACGCACGCAACCTGGGCTTCATCCTGGACTCCTCCCTCTCCATGACCAGACAAGTCAACGCCGTCTCCTCGTCGTGCTTCAACATCCTACACATGCTACGCAAGATCTTCCGGTGGATCCCCACCGAGACCAGGAAGACGGTCACCCAGGCCCTCGTCACCAGCCGACTGGACTACGGCAACGCCCTCTACGCCGGAACCACTGCCAAGCTCCAGAAGAGACTCCAGCGGATCCAGAACGCCTCGGCGAGACTCATCCTCGACGTCCCCAGACGAAGCCACATCTCCAGACACCTGAGAGACCTGCACTGGCTCCCGATCAACAAAAGAATCACCTTCCGGCTCCTCACCCACGCACACAAAGCCCTACACAACCAAGGCCCGACCTACCTCAACAGCCGCCTCAACTTCTACGCTCCCAAACGCCATCTCCGCTCGACCAATCATGCCCTCGCAGCCGTCCCCCGCATCCGCAGAGCGACAACAGGAGGAAGGTCCTTCTCCCACCTGGCCGCCAAGACTTGGAACTCCCTCCCTCCCGACCTACGCCTGACCCAAGACCACCTCTCCTTCAGGAAGAAGCTCAAGACCTGGCTGTTCGAGCAGTAGCGGACCCCCCCCCCCCAAAGCGCCTTGAGACCCTCCGGGTGAGTAGTGCGCGGTATAAATGCCTATGATTGATTGATTGAATAGCTTGTTGCTTGAATGACAGTGCGTCATCAAACTTGACACCCAGGTTACGGGCAAGAAGGATGGTATTTGGGGGGGCTTCAGCATCTTCCGGCCACCATTGCTTAGGGGAGAACAGATTTTGAGGACCAAACGGTAGGATTTCTGTTTTCCCGGAGTTACATTTGAGATGATTGGTCTTCATCCATTCAAATGTGGCAGTCAGGCATTTTTTTAGGTTTTCTTCAGCTCCGGGCAGTTCCCTGTCAAGTACCAGGATAAGCTGCGTATCGTCAGCATAGGATATAGTACTGATCTGATACGAAGAAATAAGCTCGATCAGGGGTACCATATAAAGATTGAAAAGTACAGGGCTCAAACTGGAGCCCTGAGGTACCCCTGTGCTGATGTGTTTTTCTTCGGAGTTGAATTAGCCAAGCACAGTGACTTGCCGTCTTTGGCTGAGGAAGTTTTTGAACCAATCCAGCACTACACCACCTATCCCTGAATTGAGTAAACGGTCAATTAAGATGGTGTGTGAGACCGTGTCGAAGGCCGCCGATAGATCGAGTAATATCAAGACGGCCTTCTTCCCTTGGTCCATAGCGGTACGCAGGGACTCAACAGAGAAAATGAGGGCAGTTTTGGTCGAGTGCTTGGACCTGAAGCCAGATTGATTGGTATGAAGGATGTTATTATCTTCCAAGAATATGGTGAGTTGTTTATTGACTGAAGATTCAGTCAATTTGAAAAGCGCAGGCAGCAGTGAGATAGGGCGTAAGTTGGACAGAGTCGTGGGGTCAGATAGAGGTTTTTTCTGGAGAGGTTTGACAACGGCTAATTTCCAGTCAGATGGGATCTCTGCAGTTGCAAGTGATGAGTTAATAATACTATTGACAATAGGATTTACCTCATTAACCAAGGCTCTTAAGAACATAGGAGGACAAGGATCAAAGGTTGATCCTGACTTGCTGGACCGAATGGCCAGATATGATTCTTCTAGAGAGATGGGTGTGAACAAGTTGAGATGGGGAGTGTTTAAATCCTTCTCTCTATTTGATTCCACTCTTTCGTTATCGAAGGAGGTCAGGTTTGGTAGGGGGAAGTCCCTGACGATGTCTTGAATTTTATTTTCAAAATAATCAGCGATGGAGTTGCAAAGGGGTAAAGAGGGAGGGATTTCCTGTGCGAGTGCTCTAGGATTAGTAAAGCTATTAACAATCCTGAATATTTCTTTCTGTCCATTTCCAGAGGAGGCAATAGCCTCTAGGAAGTGAGCCTTTTTTTCTAATTTAATTGAGGCATGATACTGTCTACGTGCTACTTTATAGATCCTGCAGGCGTCTTCTTCATAATTTCTACGCCATCTGCACTCTAATTGTCTTACTCTACTTAATTCATATTTCAGGGTGGGTGAAAACCAAGGGGCACTCCTTTTCTTTTTAATGCCACCTGGCCCTGTCACATTCGTCAGGTCCGACTGCTTACTAAGAGCTGTGATCCATTCACAGAAAAGCCGATTGTCTGTCGTGGTATGACCGGATAGTATGAGTTTGGTCTCTGTCACATTCTTTAGAAGGTTAGGTTGGGCAAGTACTTTTTTCCAATCAGGTTTGTTACCTCCCACAGTTCTTTTATTTGTCTTTCCTTGGACATTATAGTTTGGATTTGATATCAGTTCGAAAGGGATGAATTTGTGGTCTGACCAGGTTTGGACCAATGGAGATTTGATAGTCAGAATGTTGGAATTTGAGCAAATACAGTCCAATGTGTGGCCTGCTCTATGAGTGGGTTTTTGAGTCAGCAGGGTTAGACCGAGGACATTCATTATTTACATGAAGCACATTGCTCCTGGGTCTTTAGGGGAATCTAGATGGACATGAGATCCCCTAGTAATGTAAACTGGGCAAATCTGAGCGTAAGCTCGCTCAGTACGTCCCCGATGCTCTCCAGGAAGTCTTGGGGTTGTCCTGGGGGGCGATATACTAGGGCGCCAGAAAAAGTCAAGGAGTCATGGATGTTTAAGCAGAAGGCCATGGCCTCTGCCCCCTTAATATCTGGCAATTCATGGGTGGTGCATGTTATGATGCCGCGATGTATAATAGCTAAACCCCCTCCCCTTTTTTCCTGTCTATCTAACCGTTGGATTTGAAACCCTTGTGGTAGAGCCACTGCTATGTCGGGATTGCACCAGGACTTTAGCCACGTTTCTGTAATACAAAGCCAATCTAAATCTCCTTCCAAAATCAGATCGTGAATATGTTGTGCATTCTTGCACATTGATCTGGCATTAATGAGCCCCCTCGTAAGGTAATGAGGCCTGGCTTTCTAATAATTACTGGCTCTGGCCAGAAGGTTGTCTTACAGTGTTGGCAGTGGATTGGGCCATGCCAGGTATCGGGGTTAAGGATGTCATGACAGTACGGGGAGGAATTATTCAAAGATAGCAGATAGGCTCTAGATAGATCGGGGTCTCTGTTTTGCGAGATATTAATCGTGGCCCTTGGCGCTTCCTTAGCGCTGACGGGTGCAGACGGGCAGGACTCTGGCATGACTCCGGCGTGGGTCCGGCGCGTCCGCAAGACGTGTCCGCAACGCGGAGGGAGTCCGTCCCCTTTTATAGAACACTAGAGCGCGGCAGAGCGCTCACTACCCCCAAAATGGCCGCTGCGTAGGACTTCCTCTACTCGGGGCCGATCTCTCAGCGTCTGTACTCAGCTGAGAGTGGCCCGAGTGGTGGAGGAGGGAGGAGGGAGATATCGTGGATGAAAAGCTTCACAATATATTTAAAAGTATCACAAACGAAAAATTAAAAATACGCTACTTTTCAATCAAGCAGAGTACAATTTACACACTAAGAAGCTTGAGTAAAATTTTAGTGCAGAGGACCTCCTGGCTTCTGCCTCAGGAGGATGAAAATGCTCGGCTAGAACAGGCGCCGAAGCCCCTTTTATAGAACACTAGAGCGCGGCAGAGCGCTCACTACCCCCAAAATGGCCCCTGCGTAGGACTTCTTCTACTCGGGGCCGATCTCTCAGCGTCTGTACTCAGCTGAGAGTGGCCCGAGTGGTGGAGGAGGGAGATATCGTGGATGAAAAGCTTCACAATATATTTAAAAGTGCCACAAACGAAAAATTAAAAATACGCTACTTTTCAATCAAGCAGAGTACAATTTACACGCTAAGAAGCTTGAGTAAAGTTTTAGTGCAGAGGACCTCCCGGCTTCCGCCTAAGGAGGGTGAAAATGCTCGGCTAGAACAGGCGCCGAAGCAGGAAGCCCCTTTTATAGAACACTAGAGCGCGGCAGAGCACTCACTACCCCCAAAATGGCCGCTGCGTAGGACTTCCTCTACTCGGGCCGATCTCTCAGCGTCTGTACTCAGCTGAGAGTGGCCAGAGTGGTGGAGGAGGGAGGAGGGAGATATCGTGGATGAAAAGCTTCACAATATATTTAAAAGTGGCACAAACGAAAAATTAAATATACGCTACTTTTCAATCAAGCAGAGTACAATTTACACGCTAAGAAGCTTGAGTAAAGTTTTAGTGCAGAGGACCTCCCGGCTTCCGCCTCAGGAGGGTGAAAATGCTCGGCTAGAACAGGCGCCGAAGCAGGAAGCCCCTTTTATAGAACACTAGAGCGCGGCAGAGCGCTCACTACCCCCAAAATGGCCGTTGCGTAGGACTTCCTCTACTCGGGCCGATCTCTCAGCATCTGTACTCAGCTGAGAGTGGCCCGAGTGGTGGAGGAGGGAGGAGGGAGATATCGTGGATGAAAAGCTTCACAATATATTTGAAAGTGCCACAAACGAAAAATTTAAAATACACTACTTTTCAATCAAGCAGAGTACAATTTACACGCTAAGAAGCTTGAGTAAAGTTTTAGTGCAGAGGACCTCCCGACTTCCGCCTCAGGAGGGTGAAAATGCTCGGCTAGATGGCCAAGTATCAGGAGATGAAGGGTAAAGCAAGAATTGGTGAGAGGATATGCAGTGGTAGTGAAAACTGAAGTGGATACGGGTGAAGGTGCATAGGAAATGATGGTAGCGCAATTAAGGGGGCCAACGATAGATGGTGGGATCTACAGGTTGCAAAAATGTACTAGGCTGAGCAGCCTGGAGGGTGGGGCCTCCACATACCCAGCAGCAGTAGTCAGTGATGGTATCCAGCTGCTGGACAAGTCTGGGACATCTTGTAGATGTGAGGCCAGAGAAATCTAGATGTTTGGGACAGCCTGTCTGATGTCTGACGCTAGGAAGAGGACCTGAAGGCTGGAGCATGGTGGTTGTGTGGGGTATGGGTGTGGAGAAAAGCTAGATACATGTGTGAGTATGAGTGAGTTGTGGTGTGTGATTGAGTGTGAGTTTGAGGAGGTGTTGGATTATGATAAAGAGTACAATCACTTGTCAGAGAGTAAAATTGTGAAGCAGTACAAATAGAGGGGTGCTGCAGATAAGGTGTAGTTTAGTGAAGGGGCACATGGTTTAGTCAATTGACCTTTGAGACTCAAGGGTAATAATGTAGGGGACAGCAACCAATTGCGAGTAAGGGTGGCTACAGCGAATTATGTGGGGAAGTTGGGTCAGTGGTTGATTCTCTATCCGTACAAGGAATCATCCCTGGCACTGGAGAGGGGATTGAAAAAGGGTTTCATTTGAGTTGTTCAACACTGGATATTGCTTGACTTGATCATTTGTCCTTTGAGATGATACCTAAGAAGCAGGTAGGTGAACTCAGGCTTACACATCATCCGGCTTGGCCAGAAGCTGTTTTGGTGAATTAATTTATTGTAGCAGAGGACAAGGTGGTACAGCATACCTGTGGATGATGCCATTGCAATGGTGGGGAACTATAGGGTGATGGAGTCAATTGGAAATCGAATTGGCATTGAGACTTGCCAGCACATTACGAGGGTTTTCATTGTTCGACTTGCAAACTGGGGGAAACATTTTGAAGGATAGGATGTTGTTAATTTGGTGTAAGATTTCTTTTTAACTGTTGTTTGCAATGACTTTTCTCTCTCAGAGTACTCACTAGTTAGATCATTTTCTGTTCATAAGGTTCGGCCAGCTGTGAGGATGTCTTAAGAGCCTATCAGAATGTTAAACAGGATTTAGGGGTGTCCTATGCATCAGAAAAGACAGAGGGCCAGAAATACGTTTGACCTTTCTGGATCTTCGGATTGACACAATCAGAATGGAAGAGTGATTTCCGCAGAACAACTTAAAAGAAGTTGCTGGACCAATTAGAGGAGACAGGAGTATCCAGGAAGCTGGAACTGAGGAAGGTGCAGGCTTTACTAGGCCACCTGCTTGCTGAGTAGAGGGATGAGGCAAGCCTGTTTTGCCACATCAGATGGCTTGATTGAATTCAGGCTTGCAAGAGGATTTGAGAGTAAGGATTATCTTCTTGAAAGGTTTCATGTGGTGACAATGTGATCTTTACAGGGTGAACGGTTAAGGTAAATGAAGATATACTCTGATTCGGCAGGCTTAAATGTTTTGATTGTTTTAGGATCGCAGGTGGTGAGCAGAAGCTTGGCCTGACGTCTGGTTAGGAAAGAGTGGTATTACTTTTCTGGTGTACGTGTTTTAAATCGGTTGTATTGCTGGCACTTTGGAGCAAAAGTCTGGTAAATAGGACAGTTGCGTTCAATGTAGATAATCACAAGCATTCATAATGGCACTTGAAAATACGGACCGTGAATTCCCCACACTCATACTGTGCGATTCCTTCTACTGTGTTCAATCTTACAATGAACATTTACAGAATTGGCTTCAAAATGGTTTCAAAGAAGCAAAAGATGGCACAATTAAGCATAAAACGCTTTGAGAACAAGTAGTTCAGTTGCAAAACGGACTACAAAACACTCACATGATACACACGCTGAGTCATCAACGTGATGGCGCTCACGTTGAAGGGAATTCATTGGCTGATGAAGCCGCGAAAGGGGCTGTGCAAACGGCTTCCGTAGCTGCAATCACTCGTTCAAAAACAAAAATAGACAGTGAAATAATACTGGCTGCCAATGCTTCAAGCAAAGGCAGCGGTGCAACGTTACCTAAAAAGTTTCCACTCAAATACTTATATCAAATTGATGCAAACAGCGTTCCAGTTGCTTGAATCCCTGGAATGGGGTGTAGGGTAATTCCAAACATGGAACGTAGGACAGCTTTGATTTACGAAGCGCATCTGGGACAGGGTCTGATACATCAGGGGATCTCTAAAACAATACTAACTTTAAAAGAGATGTAATGGTGGCCAGGGATGAATGCACATATTCACATCTTTGTGATTAACTGCATAGACTGCAATAGAGATCGCAGCACAGAACCCCGCCAGATACCTGACTATAGCATAGCCATCCCAGTTCAGACACCATTGTTAGACAGCATTAGACTATCTACATGCAGGTGTCCCTCTGGACGGTTTCATTTTGATGTGGCCTCAGCACTTGGCTGACTCTCGAACAGTTATAAAAGATTCGAGAGTCTTTATCGGCACATACGCAATAGGCACACTACACTCTGACCAGGGCCCTGAATTTAGCTCTCGAGCTTACAAAGAAGCCATGGCCAGTTTGGGCGTTGAATTGCTGTACTCTTCTCTATTCCATCCTGAGGGAAATTCTGTTGCGGAAAGAAAAAAACGGGACATAAAGCAGTCTATAACAGCTAGGGTATTAGGTTCGGGTGATGGGTGTCATGGGTTCATATGCAGCTGTGATTTAATTCGGAAAGAACCTTGATCTGTGTTTTATTATGCTGTAGATTTCTAAACAATCTCTTGTATTTATAAAACAAGTGTGCCATAACATGATTATGTCTTATAAGTGCATTGTTTGCATCATTTTCATTCCCTGCAGTTAACAATGCTTGTTATCCTCATTCTCTGCAGTTAGCAATGCTTGTTATTCTGACTTGTTTCTTCCTGAGCGTCAACCCACGTGCAAGCACAGTAAAAACGGTTTCGGAACAGCACGTGAGGCAGGAGCATACGGCCTTAGGCAAGGCTATTAAAACCCTGTTTTGACACGCGGCAACGCTTCTCTTTAGTTTAAAGCGTTACCGCGAGTGTTCCTGCTGGTTTTCTCTCCGTATTGAGATTCCTGTTTCCTGTCTTGCGGGAGTCATCGGCTTCCGATTTCCTTCGTCTTCCCTTCTTCCCCGCACCTGTTTGGCAGCCCCAGTTCCCGGTTTACACTCACCTGAACCTGGCATCGTCTTGCAGTCCCGAGATTCCTGATGGCTTCTCATCTCGTCGAGTTCCGGTCTCAGTCTGGTTGGTCCTTGCAATCTTCCGGTTCCTGAAAAGCAAGTAAGAGGTTTGGTTACTTAGTAACGGACAGATACAAACAAGCATTGGTCAAGCTAGTCTTCATTTTAAAACAAGCATTGGCTACAGTCAGAGATCTTGGTACAGTCAATAAGAAACAAGCACTGCTAAAGGCAATCGAGACTTAATAAATCATTAATAAAGTCAATATGAAGAGGAAGACAACAGCACATTAAGAACATTGACAAAGACAATAACTATTTGAGTGTTGTAAAAACTTTCAGTGCCTTGAAAGAACCTTGTATTTGAGTTTATACTGAGCACCTGGAGTTTAATAGCTAAACATGTTTTGATTCATGTGCAAATGCGAAGACTCCTTTGAGAAGTTAAGGATATTATTTGGTGTGTTCTTTTTTTCTTATTATTTTATTTCAGAACTCAATTAAGGATTTAGCTTACGATTGAAAGGTAGGACAAGTCTTGGTGTGAGTATTTATATAACTTACGACTAACTCACTAACCGGCTAATCCTTTCATGTGAACCAACTTCATGGTTACTCGTTCATGTATTTATTTAAACCTAAAGGCATCAAGATATACAGTTGATTGAACAAGAATCGCCTGACAATTGTAGAAGTGTTAGTAAGGGCTTGACAGAAAAGTGGTATGCACATTAAAGTCAAAGTTATATATATATTTGGTCTTGATATGTTTACATCCATGCTAATGTAACTTCATTGTTATTTAAGAGACAGTGTTAATATAATCAAAGTTTCACAAGAAGCCCTGAACACTTCATGCAGAGAAACTTCATCTGGAAACCTCAAGACGAGATCTAGTGTGTTTTGTCTTGTTTCTCTATCCACTTCCCCTTTCCCTTGGGGATCAATCAGTTTTGTCAAGCGTTTAATCCTTGCTAACTGGTTGGTCCACGAAGGAGTTGGGAGTTTGCATCATCAAGAAGAAAACAAAAGGAACCTCGTGAGTGAGCGCTCAACAGATGGGTCAAACATCTTTATGGGGTCCAACGTAGTCTTAATAATTTGTCAAGAAGTTCTCTAGGGGGTATCACTCCATATGAGGTCCTATTTCGGACAAGAATGTTGGTTCCGGACCTTGATTGTCATGGAACAGTGGTGGAAAATAAGAAATTTGATATCAAAGATCGTTTGGCTGTTTTACAGGACTTAAATGAACTAAGATCGAAACAAAGCAATGTGTTCCTGACGCCAAACACCACTGGGGAAAACCAATCGTCCAAGCAAGGTCTCTCTGGATCCCAAAGCTTGGTGGTCTAGTCAGAGAAAATATCGCGAACAAGAAGGAATTTGAGCCTTCTTTCAGACAACCAGTACCTGTCGTAGCAATCCATGGATCAAGAACAGTACTACTGCCGCCCCTTGCTGGCACAAAAAGGAGAGACGATTTGTGTCTATCGACCTGATCAAACCACACTATGTGGCCGATACTAAGCAGTAGGCCAAGTGGACTCTGACAAAGTAGCACACGCACTCCTCTAGCTACAATCCAAAAGGTTCAAACTGAGGGACTCATCACCTTTGAAGATTCTACAGTAAGAAATGAAGGACTAAGCAACAATGCTATGGAATTCGTTCCTCTTGAGACCCAAATAACAGTTCATCCTGATTCGCCTGTCTACAACGAAGTAACAATTGATCAAGTGGTTCCAGTGATTTCAACAAATCCGGATGTGATTCCAACCATTGACAAAACTGCCTCTGGCTATTTCATTAACTTTGATATGTTTTATGAGGATCCCAGCGAACCTGAAACAACTCCAGGAAAAAGAACTTTCAAAGAACAAGCAACCGACTTTTTTTCATCTCCTAAAAAAGACTTATCTGGTGTTACCATGGAATGAACTTTGGATTGTCTTGGGAATATTCTTCTTTTTACTTTAGTTAGCTCTGGTAATAACTCCGGGTTTGCTGATAAATAGAAGATATGTTTGAATGGACACAGCAAGTAAAAGAGTGAACTTACTTCTCCAGCCACACAAATCATCCCATCGTGAACAAAGAGACTTGTCAGCAGTGACCATCACAGCCGTTCCTAAACCAGATGGTATAGTGTGGGACAGACCTGAATATGAAAATTTTGGCCTGTCGGAGCTGTTGAAGATTCCATACTTATTCAAGATTTCATTAAGTGACTTTATTACCTCTAGTACCTTTTCTGATGATTGGGACTTCAAGACTGTTAATAATATGATGTCAGATCTAGACATGTCTGCAGTATTCACAAATCATGAATATTTAGAGGGTTCATCAGACTATGAACAAATGTATTGTTATAACCATTATGGTCATCATTTCTTGCACAAATCTGCAATACCTAGAAATGTATATATGAATAACCAATGGGAACATTGTCCTATACCTCCAAAGGGTAGCTCAAAAACGTTTGCAATTAAATTTGCATATTTTTCAAGGTTCAATTTATCAAATGCTGAATCATTTTACTTTAAAAATGTGAACAAGACAGGAACGAAAAATATGTTTACAAATACAAAACAGATTTATTCTGCAGCCTTTATTGCCCAACTGTCCTGACAGGGTTTTGACTTTTGGAAAGACAACATTGAGACATAAACTGTCTGGGGTACAAAAGATTGGCAAGTGCAGGGGGGAGAAGCTTTGTTTAGAGGCTGTATCATCCCTGAGCAAATTATGTTTTTGAATGACACTGTCCAACAAGCAGCTTGCCTTGGGTTAGCCAAGTTCAAGGACCTGAATACACCGACCATACCTGTACCTGTAAGCAATAGCACTACACGGGGGGAGGTCGACGTACATAATATTTTGCATCACAACAGATCAAATCCTGAATGGAAAACATGGTTGCTCTGGCCCACAGACACAAGCAACTGTCAAAATCGATTCCTGAACAAAACACAGGGTTTAACTATCAATAGGCCAGACCCAAGATATGTTCAAAGACAGCATTCTGGGATTGTAACAACATACAGTGTAGGGAAACTATGCCTTGATTGTCTACAGACATCTACCCTTGAGGACGTAAAACAACACTTACCTTTACTTAAAGATGGCGCAAACCTTGGGGTATTCTTGCTAGGATCAACAAAACCGCATCAAAAATGTTTCATATATGCCAGTATATATGCTGCATATAACAAAATTTGGAAGATTATCCAAGCAGAGACTGCAGAACAAATACAAGAAATTGATCGTATTAATTTAGAGAAATCTCTCTCTGTAGTAGACAATGGGTTAACAACTCTGTCATCCAGGATATATTCATTGGAGAGTATTGTGTCTTCTGCCATAGACATCATGGAACAAGACTCGGTCATGTTGCAACATGGTCTCAGTTATGTTCTATCATGCTATTAGGCTGGACGCTACAAAACTTGCATGCAGGCTATTGTAATCAATACTACGTCACTGTTATCAGAATTCAATCTCACTGATAAACAGATCAAACTTCCACAAAGGGCAAGAGACTATACGGTGCTGAGCATTGAAAAACTGGAAAGATTACCATTCACAGTGGCAGAAAAGCCAGCTACTGAGTGGATCATACATGGTAAAATCACTCTGCCTGTTACAATTTTCCATTTTCAGTATTGCCTAAAACACATACCAGCATGCAAATATGAAAGGTTGGGTAAAGAATACATCACAACATCCTGGAATTTACCATACACACACAGATGTTGGAGTGTTTCTTAGCGGTTCAAACTGTAAAAACGCACTAAGCGCTTCTCTCCTTTGTCACGATATTAATTTACATGGGACTTGCGATGGTTCCACTACAAACTTATCCTGTCACCTGCAAGGATCACCGGCTGCAGTGATTAATCCAATTTTTGGACTACTTTCTAATGGGAGTTACCTTATGTTGAACGATCACAGCTGCTGTGGCAACATGGGATTCCATATCTGGTAACTGTGTCATCCAGGGTCACTTTCTGTATGCAAGTATTGTTTCCACAAACCAAGACAGCCAGGGAGTCGCCTCTATGGCCTTCACTGAACATCTCTTCTATACAAATTGATACTCTAAGCAGAATGAAAGCCATTCTTTTCCAAAAAACTGTGCCACTGACCTCGGCCAAAGAAACCTATGATCTACAAGTCGCAAGGACTTCTGCCGAGATACATGCCCTTTTGAATACAAACTGCCCTATACATTTCTCAGAAATGTTGGAACGTATCTTAACCGCATGCGTGCGGGCGGAATTCCGCTCGTACGCTGAGATTTTCTAAAGCGCACTTTACGTGACGAGCTGGGCTCATAATGAGCGTGCGAGGAGGCTACGCCATGACGAGCCCAGCTCGTCATCAGCGTCGAAGGGGTTAAACATGTCTGATACGAGCAGTATTGTGCATCTATTTAAGAACGTATGTTCAGGACTACCACTGCTTTTTGGACTCGTTGCAAGGATCCTATTTTTTCTCCTACTGCTATGATATGGCAAGCCAAATCACCAACGCCACTCCAAGCACCATAGAGAGAGCTCTATTGGAGATGAAGTGTCGTGAGCAGATCGTTCAAATTCTAGGTTTACCTCGTCTACGAGAATTAAAAAACACATGGTTTCTGTCATTCAGACCAATCTGGCAAGTTTGCATCTTACCTGTTCTACGCTGCCTGCTTTGCTGTAAAGAATGCGTGCTAGACATCTGTCTAACACTCCCATCAGTCATGCCTACGGATATCAATACTCTGCTGGACCCGGTAACGGGCCATGCTCTGTGTTGTCCCCAACGGCTACCAATCCTGATGAAGGTATTCATTGAGATCTCACAGACGCAAAATGCTGCTGCTGAGGTACGAGAGGAAACAACAGGCGCGCAGGTAACATCCGATACGAACATTGCTGATGCGACAAATGCTGAAGGCGATGCTTCTCATCTATGTGCGGTTAGTCTTCTAAACGAGGTAATCCAACTTTCACCTACAATGGTAGATGACTTTTTGTCTACAGACATAGAAGAGTTCATGTTTTCTCCCAGCCCTAACACTGACTATTGAATTTGGCACACAGTGTTCTGAGAGACGTTGACCTTCATTTTTCAAAACAAGGTACTAACTTTGGAACTTTTTCCTATGATTCATTTTTTTTCTAAATTTGTGTATTTCATTTTTTGGCACAAGTAATCTGCTTACAGTAAAACTATTCACAGAGAACAAGAATTCTTTGAATACTTCCAGCGACAATATATGACCGAGTACACAACCAAATGATTATATATTCGGTAATGAAATTGTTACGGCCTTTTTTCTTCTGTATTTACGAGCCATTTCACAAATGTATATTTTCATGATTCATTCATTTTGCATTTCAAATCATCTCAACATATGATTAGAATGAAAAACTGCTTTAATATGTACAGCACCGAGGCATTTTCATATGCTTCAACCAGTTCTAATGCATTTTACAATGTATTTTGGGCATGTTTTTAGCACTTCATGTGTAGATATATTCTAGATATGTCTAACATGTTTAGGATCTAGTAACGTCGTACATACGAAAGTGTAGTGGGTGTTGTGTATAGATTTAGATTCCGTATGAATTTCCAGATACATGCCCTTATATAGGAACAATTCACATTGCCCTTATTTAAGCATGGAAATCCAGCCCTTATTTAGGCATTGCTCATGCTAACCAAATACAGGCTACTTTCATCTGTTCATCTACGTCACAACGAGTTCTTGGAAAACCAGACTCTTAAGCCTTTAAGACTTCCCCTTGCTTGGATATTGATTTCTACACAAACTCATTTATTATGCATGAACATCTATTCCTTAGGGGTTCATTCATGACATTCTTGTGCCTGACTTTTACGTCAATACTGGCATTCCTAAACACCTTCAAAGTATAAAAATACCTTCACTTGCTATGGCAAGGCACGGTGCGGTTGGCTACCTACTTGCACGACGCGGCTCACCACAGAAAGTCCCGAAGGAAGTCAAGTCCCCAACTGAAACACTGACCAAATGCTGTCATCCTCCTCGCCGAGAATCCAGCTCCAGTGTTTCTGACTCCCCCTGCGGGGTGTTAGAGATCGAGTCCCGGGAAAGAGATACCAACCTCTATCATTCTAAGTTAAGGAGCTGATTAGAACCTAGAGAAACTTTTGGCAGCTCTTGGCATTATTAAATCAGACTAAAACAGCACCTACTTCTTCCCTCGTACTAGACTTAGTTTAGGTACACTGGGGTAGGATTGATTTAGAAGCACCAGTTGAGTATTTTAGCCTGTGTTATTTACATATGTATTTAAATGAATATATGTCATACCTACAAGACATGCTATCACAGTTTTATTTCATCTTACTGCTAACACTGTACATTTTATTCTTCGCATTCCGTCTTATGATTGTAGCAGTTCATATCTCTTGCATGAGAAATAAGACTGTTCAATAAACCCTTTTTTTTAAATGCCCGTCAATCTATTTCTGTGCAACTCTGTAGGAACGAAGCATGCACGATTGACTGAGTGATACGGTTATCTATTGTTTCCACGACTCTAAGATTATTCCGACTCTAAGGGAAACAACATTTTCATGTTTATGGGGTTATTAGAAACGAATCCCTTCTTGTTAATTCGAGAAAGTTTCTAGTGACCTCTGAGTTAGCTGGCACACACACAATTATGTTTAATGTACTCGGTAGAGACATACTGACCTCAGTCCTATGTCAAAACTATAGTGTATATTATTCCAATGCGCAGAGCCTATCAGGGATATAGGAACTACACTACAGGCTATCAGATAAAGTGAGGGCCAGTATTAAGGAGGAGGTCTCCAAGATGCTGGTGTTGGGTGTGATTCTGCCCTCCAACAGTCCCTGGTATAGCCCTGTGGTGTTGGTACACAAGTCTGCCCCACCGGGCAGCACTCCAGAACTCAGTATCTGCATGGACCACTGAGGGCTCAGTTCCATTACAAAAACTGACACACACCCCATCTTTCGAGCTGATGAGCTCATGAACAGTTTGGGCGCTGCCAAGCTTCTCAGATCTTACATCCGGCTACTGGCAGACTACTTTGACTTAGGGGACACAAGAGAGGTCTTCATTCCCCACCCCAGAGGGCCACTTCCAGTTTAGGGTGATGGTCTCTGGCTTAACGAATGCCCTTGCCACATTTCAGAGGCTGCTCAACAGGGTCCCAGCTGGGAAGAAATTAAATTCTGTCTAACCAACCCAGACGGCATAGCTATTCTCAGCTCCAGCTAGGAGGAACATCTGTGCCAACCTCAGGGGGGACTTCAGCCCCTGCTTCAGGTAGACCTGACGGTCAAGGCCAGGAAGTGCCAGATCAGCACCGCAGGTTGGGTGGGGGCAAGGTGCAGACCCTCCAGGCTAAGATTACAACTAGTCCGTTCTGCTACGGATCGGGGCATGCTGCTACCTAGTGATTACGTGGGAGCCCTATTTTCTTATATAATGAGAAAGGATGGTGGTTTGAGTGGGTGTGGGGGTGGTGGTATAGTTTAAAAATACCTGGATTGTAGGTGTATCCTATTTTATTTTTACTTCAAGTCAGTATGGTTAAAAAAATTGGTAGAAACATTTAAGAAAAAAGTAGGTTTTGAGACTGATTTCCTAAAGGTTGACATGTGTCAAGCGGTACTCCTAATTGGCTTTTCTTCAGGACATAGGGAATCTAGCTCCCTGGTTCCACTCCTATTTTCTCTAAATGGACACACACCTAATACATTTAGCACCAATTTGTTGTTCAATCACTGCTTGTATAAATAATGCCTTAGCCTTGCATCATGGTTTCTCTGGGGGTAGAGTGTAGCCTGTTGTCACACTCACACCTAGGAGATGCCTCCTCTGTCAGCACCTAATTAGGATACCCCTCTGAGAACCACATATGCATCCTATAAGAATATTGTGCTCTCATGTAATCCGTAGGTTGCAGCACACCATGATCCATTGTGGAACAGGATGGGCCCGATGATGAAGCATGCCACCAAGGGGTAACCCTGGTGGGTAAAGGGTAACCCTGGTCGGTGAGGGTTTTACAAGACAAGAAAAGAAAATATTTAGTGGAGAGTTATTTTTGTTCATGGCAGAACTGGATGTTTCTGTTTGAAATAAGTTACTTGTAGAGGAGGCCAAACCCAGTTTTCTTCTTCCCCCCACTTTTTTTGATTCACAAGATTGAGACTACCCTGGCCTGACAACCCCCTAAAACACAGACTGAAGTGAGGGCTTTCCAGGGCTCCACATGATACCATAGGATGTTGGTTGGGGGCTATGGCACTGTTGTTGCCCACTTAACAGAGCTGACTTCAAAGAAGCAGCCTAGAAAGGTGATCTAGACAGAGGCCTGCCAGAAGGCCTTTAACATTCTTAAGGAAGCAATGCATACATCACCTGTACTCACGGCTTGCGAGTTCTCTAAGAAATGTATTCTGCAGACAGACACTTCATAGCATGGCATAGAGGCTGTCTTAGCACAGTTAAATGAGGAGGATCTAGGCTAACCTGTAGCCTTACTTAGTATGAGGTTACTTCCACCGAAACAGAGGTGGAGAGCTACTGAAAGGTAGGCCTTTGCTGTTTTCTGGGACTAAAGAAGCTTAGACCATACCTGTTTGGGACTCACCTCTGGGTTAGGACAGATCACTAGTCCCTCAGAAGGCTCATGCAAATGAGAGGTGAAAATCCCAAACTGTTGAGGTGGTCCATCTCCCTCAAGGGAATGGACCTTATGGGGGAACATCTTCCTGGGTCAGATCATACCAATGCTGAAGATCTATCCAGATTTTTCTACCTTAGTGCTAAGAGTCCCCAAGAAATTGGGTAGTTCTGCCTACTTTTATCTGGGGAAGACACATGTTAGGCCTGAAAGCCTTAGGAGTGGTCTTCCCCAAAACGTGTTGCCTAACTCCTACATAGTTTTCTGATCTTCTTTTTGTTGGCCTTAGGACTTTGTGCCCATTACCATGGCTAACCAGTGTTAAAATGCAGGTGCTCGTTCCTTAAAACATGTTAACATTAGCTTATTCCCAAATGGCATATTTAGTTTATTGATAAGTCTCCAGTAAAGTGGTACTATATGTACCCATGGCCTGTAAATGCTACTAGTGGGCCTGCAGCGCTGATTGAACCACCTACTTAAGTAGCCCTTTAAACGTGTCTCTGGCATGGCATTGTAGCCTCATTTGCAGTTTTAAATTGCCATTTTGACCTGGCAAAATAAATATTTTGATAAATATTTAATAAATATGAAATGATTGCATACTCCCTGTAGTTAGTATGGAGCCAAGGCTGGGGATGCAGGAAACCTGAGGACTTCAAAGCGAATCCTTTAGAAGTTTTTCCCACTTCAAAGAAGGCACCAAGTATAAATATTGGACCTCAGTCACCAACTCTTCTGTACACTTCTGGGCCTGTGGAAGACTCTAACAGGAAGAAGGACTACTGTGCTGCTTAAAAGGACTGTCACTCTACCAGGCTATTGCCTACTGGGATGGCCTGCTGCCCTTAGGACTGGACATGCACCCTGTACACAGGACCACCACAGTGACTCCAAGGACTAATCTCTTGCAATCAGCACCTGGGTTCTGCAACTGTGAGATCTACCTTTCCAAGTGATGCCATCCCAGGCATGGACCCTTTCGAGTGGGCTTGAAGGTGCTCTGCCCGCCCCACCTGTGGGACCAGCAGAACCAATGTATTACCTCTGCTGCAAGGCTTCTTCCAGGCCAATGACTTTGCATTGAACTTATGGACGCCTGTCTTATCGGAACCAGCTCTTGCGCAATGCTGTCCTCATCAACAGCTACCTCAACGATGATGCAGAACTTTGCATTGTAATCCCAGCAATTTTTTCAGATCCAGCCGGGGGACAACGCATCCTTGACTCAGGGTTTTGCATTGTTAGTCATCAATGGCCTCCTCAGCGATGATGCAGGACCTTGCATCATGGCCTCGCAGCTCCTCGGAACCGGAGCTGCATGCGAATCTCCGACCCGACCCTCACATCGCCTTGACTATGCAACACATGCTCGAGACAGGACCTCTCAATGCTCCGCAACTCGGATTTAAGGTTTAGCAGACTTATAACCGGCCTGTGCACAATCGTGGTCAGCCTGAACGTGTGACTTTGTCCTGGTCTGGCACGACGAGATAGCCACAGTTAGAACTTTGTGCTTTTTGGCACTATTTTTTCTAACATCTTTAAAATTGCGTATCTCCAGTTCTAGTGATTAGATTTTTGTCTTTCTAGTCTTCCTTTATTTATTCAAATGTGCTTTTTTTCTAATCTTGTGTTGGGTATCTTTTTGTATTGCGTTTTCACCTTGTTACTGTTTGAAGTGTTGCACAAATACTTTATGCATTGCCTATAAGAAAAGACTGACAGCTCTTTGTCAAGTTACGAGAGGGTTGAGTACAGGTTAATTTGGGGTTTGGTTATTTCTTCCCCCTGACAAGGATTGTGGTTCCTGCTTGAATAGGGTTTCACCCCCCTCAACCAGTAGCACAATTTCTTACACAGTTCATAAATTGCAATTATTATGACCTTTGAACTGTCATCAAGGAGCTGCAGGTAAACTGCTTGGTATAGGTTAGAACGTTCATTTTTTTTCCATTCTTTCAGTATTCTAATGTACCTAAAAAGAGTTTGTTAGTGTATATTCTTATTAGTAAAACCAACCCCAACCACTGCGGTATGTTTTAGATCCTGAGTTTGTGCTTCTCCAAAACAAACAATCCTAAAATATACAACCTACCAGTATGGATAACATGATTCTCAAACCTTGTGATCCTCATGGTTTTATGAAACAATCTCTATTTTAGCATTCAGAGCAACCAGATAACCATATAGTTCATGCAGTGGCGGCTGGTGACATTTGAAAGTGGTGGGGTGTAAACGTTGTGGACGGCACACTGTGGCGAGCAAGTGCAGCCAGCAAGCATGAACGCATCAAGTGTGCACCTCGCATTTCTTCACATGACCCTTCTCCTGATGCCTGATGGGACAGACATTAAACAGACTCAAAATAACCTCGAAATAAAGCTTTTTTGACTTGACTTGGAAATGTATATCCATGATCACCGCAAATTATAAAAGTTATTCTCTTCTCCATGACAAGTGCCATTGTAAATGCTTCCGTGGCTAAAATGTGGCATTTATCCGACAGTAACACCTGGGCACTCGCATTTGGTCGGAGATCCAGATCTGATGCATCATGCGAGTTAATCTGTGAAAACATACTTTAAAACTTGTATTTTGTGAATAAATTGTTCGCTCGCTAGAAAAGCTGTAAACTCAAATCCGGTTAAATAATGTATGTCTCCACGGGCCACGCAATCATCTCAGTGCTACGGGGAGCACGAGCCTCGAAGGCAAGACATCGGCCCACAAAGACGCACACACTTTATGTCTCACTTCAAAGTCAAGGCACTTTCTCCCCTCCTGTCTCCGTCCCGTACGGTTATTACAAACACATCTCTCCTTTGCCTCTCCCCTCCTCCCCCGGAAGCGTTTGCCCTCTGTCCTCCAAGGCAGCATTTTACTAAAACTTGACTCCAGTTTTAACTGTAGGTTTGCACAATAAGAGACAAATGGGTTTTTGTGAGTTATTTCAGCTTGAATGCGTTGTGGCCAGTGAAACTAAACAAACATTGTATAAAGGCAGAGACCTGGGCGCCAGGCACAAACACGCCAGTCGCGGCCGGCAATACTGGTGGGGGGTGAGTGGAAATGGTGTTGTCGCACTGCGGAGGGGAGGGATGGGGGGAAGCGGGATAATTTTAAATAAAATAATAAAACAAAGTCAATAAACTTAACTTAGCTTACCTTCCCGCCTTCAAGTTAGTTCCGACTCCAGACGTCCCGACTTCCGCGCCGTCCTGTTCCTGAATTCGTCATCCCGCAGGAAGCCAGGCAGCCTCCCTCCCCTCCACCACAGCACAGCGCTGTGATTGGTTCGGCCCACTGCCCCAACACCACGTCATTTCTCTGTATGCTGCAGCATACAGAGAACAGGGAGAGTGGGAGGGGTTACTCGAGGGCAGGGGGGAGCAGCTTGCCCGCTGTTATTAATACAGTTAATACTGTCTGTTTGGACAGCCTCTCAGGCTGCCCAAACAGACAGTATTAACAACAGTGGGGAAAGCCACTCCCCCCTGCCCTCGAGTAACCCCTCCCATTCTCTCAAGCAGGAACTTCTGCTTTCTCGCCGTGCGAGAAGGCAGAAACAAATGGTAGTTCTCTACCATTTGTTTCTGCCTTCTCACACGGCGAGAAAGCAGTGTGACGGCGCCCAAACGCCCCCATGGAAGATCCGCCACTGAGTTCATGCATATTGTACCCAAGTCACCCCCGCTGACATGAAGAAGTTACTATATACTGCTAGCCAAAAATATTCTTTAATAGCCTTCTGGAAATGGCCCTTTTAGCAGGGTTACCCCAAACATTTACCAGTGCTAAAGTCATGTGCTTCTCCCCTAAACATGCAGACAATAATGTATACATGATTGGTATATTTAGTGTACCTGTATGTCCCTTGTAAAGTGGTATACCATGTACCCAGGGCCTGTATACTAAATGCTACTATTAGGCCTTTGTAAAGGTTTACAGGAGTATGACCCATATACCAAATTGGGACAGGGTAAGGAAGGTAGAGCAAAAGAGCAATGTCCCAACAGGTGGTAGTGGTAGTCAAATAAAATACCATGCACAAAGCATGACAAGTCAAGAAATAAGGAGAGTACACGTTTGATTGATTAAAAATTGTAAGTCATCTTATATTTGTAGAACACAAGTTCATGGTTGGGAAAATACTGTTAAGGCAGCACTGCATAAAACCAATTGATGACAACCATATTACACTTGGTGCTCAGAAATGTGTCAGTGAAGAACATGGCGACGCAAGTGAAGGGGTGAAACAGCAAGGACGGCGCACAGTGAACAATAGTGCAAGATATATACAGTGGGTGGCTCAAGTATTGTGACAGGGTGATATAAGAGAATACAGAATTTTCTTAATATGAGTTGAACCACGTTGGAGGGTACGCCTATTGAAACGCTGTTTGGTCGATGGCGTTTCGATCCACATAACTTGGGATCGTCATCAGGACTAGGTTGTCTGAATGAAGGAGTGCTTGGGAAAGACCAGTAGATAGGTCCATCTAATTAGGTAGGAGCAGTAGTCATCTGGGGAAGGAGGTCGAGTCTGCGCGGGGGCAGATTATTTGGTGTGGTAGGGCCGTCTGTGATCAGCCGGGGGCCAGGCACGGGTCCTTAAATTAAAGGATCGGCGTGCCGGCGGGGGAAAAACCACCGGCACACCGATCCTTAAAGGACCCGTGCCTGGCCCCCGGCAGATCACAGATGGCCCTACCACGCCAAATCATCTGCCCCCGCGCAGACTCGACCTCCTTCCCCGGATGACTACTGCTCCTACCTAATTAGCTGGACCTATCTACTGGCCTTTCTCAAGCACTCCTTCATTCAGACAACCTAGTCCTGATGACGATCCCGAGTTATGTGGATCGAAATGCCGTCGACCAAACAGCGTTTCAATAGGCGTACCCTCCAACGTGGCTCAACTCAAATTAAGAACATTCTGTATTCTGTGATATCACCCTCTCACAATACTTGAGCCACCCACTGTATATATCTTTCACTATTGTTCTCTGTGCGCCGTCCTTGCTGTTTCACCCCTTCACTTGCGTCGCCACGTTCTTCACTGACACGTTTCTGAGCACCAAGTGTAATATGGTTGTCACCAATTAGTTTTATGCAGTGCTGCCTTAACTGTATTTTCCCAACCATGAACTTGTGTTCTACAAATATAAGATGACTTACAATCTTTAATCAATCAAACGTGTACTCTCCTTATTTCTGTGCTTGTAATGCTTTGTGCATGGTATTTTATTTGACTACCACCTGTTGGGACATTGTTCTTTTGCTCTACTATTAGGCCTGCAGCACTGATTGTGCCACCCAAGTAGCCTTTCAAACCTGCCTCAGGCCTACCATTGCAGGGCCTGTGTGTGCAGTTTACTGCCACCTGGACCTGGCATTTAAAACCACTTGCCAAGCCTTAAACTCCCCTTTTATTACACATAAGTCAACCCTAAGGTAGACTATAGGACAGGACATGTGCTTCTAAGTTTTACATGTCTTGGCAGTGACAGCTAAATTCATTTTTCACTGCAGTGAGGCCTACTGCTTCCATGGGCTAGCATTGGGTATTCTTTAATACACCTCTTAAGCTGTAACTACCGATTGGAAAGGAGTTGCTACTTCATGTTTAATATCTTTGGAATGTTAGTGATAAATCCTCTTTAATGGTAAAGTTGGATTTCACATTACCACTTTACAAGTGGCACTTTTAGAAAGTAAATGCTCTTAACTTTGCTCTGTGTGCCTGCAGCTTGCCTTCAATATGCGTCTGGACTGGGTGACAGCTACATTTTGTGCATACTCCCTACGCAGCCACAACACAAGAAGGCCTGGGTGTGACAGGGAATACATCTGCATTGATCTGCATACTGATAGTATTTCGGGGCAGGGTAGGGGGTGGTTCAGACTTACATTTGATTGGAGTTTGTCCTGCCCTCACACAAAAACAAAGGGCTGATTTTCCCCCTACTTGTAGTCTGGAGCCAGTGTTGCATTGAAGGGGACTCTTGTGCACTTCAGAGAGTTCCTTTGACGTCACCCCCAACATCAAAGACACTTTTGGGTATAAGTACCAGGGCTCTGGCTCTAGCAAAGTAGAGCAGTACTGGACCTGGAAAGAAACTCTGCTGGACTAAAAGCTGCTGTGCTGAAGGATTTCCACTCTGTTGGACCGGACTATTTTGAGGAACTGATTCCCTGCTTTGTTGAGCTGAACTGCTGTCTGCTGACCCCTGCCCTGTTGAAGAACCAAGGGCTAACCCTGAGAGTTAGTCTAGGGGCTTGCTGGATTGCTCCCTGTTCAGAAATCTCAGGGCCATCAAAGATTTCACTGACACACCACTACAGTGGTACTCTGTCACTCTTGAGTCTGGTAGCAGTGCGCCCTGATTAGGAACTGTGATGAGCACTCCTGGCTTTGCATTTTTCAACTCAGAGTAAAACGATAACTACTTTCACCCAATTCAGCACATGTTCCCCAGCAACACGCTCACTGAAGGTAAGTCACCTGTTAACTGAGGGATTCCCTCTGGACACCACACGCAGATTGCAAACCCGATCCCTTCTACAACGCGGCTAGGGAGGCTGTACCACTGCTGCAAGACAAAGACTAGGGTGACTACAGCTGATCGCAAAGGTACTGTGCTGTTGAACTGTGACCCGTGAGGTCTGCTGCGATCTCTTAGCCCCTCACAGTGTCCTCATCGTTATTTGTGCATTTCTCAAACATCGTCATTTGTGCATTTCTCAAACATCATCACTTGTGCATTCTGCACTGCTTTTTACCTGTGCAGTTCCCAGATCTGTGTGAGCATGCCCAGAGAGACCCCACATGGCAGTCCTGCCTGCCCCATGTGACTTTCCCAGCTGAATTTGACCTCAAAGATCGTTGAGAAGACCATGTCACAGTCCAGAATCTCGAGTTTTCTCCCAGTACTCGACCGTAAAACATGACCTTAAATACCATATTAGAAACGCACAGAAAGCTACAGTGATACAAGTACTTTAAAATGTTTATATCTTACCAAGTACTCCCTATTTTTCCAAATCTCTGTAGAGTCTTTTATTGGTGTATTAATGAATACACCAATAAAAGTGTTGTGTGTGTGTGTTTTGCACTAACACTTTACACATTGCCTCTTCTGATAAGCCTCCCTGCTCTGTGCCAAGGTACCAGAGGGTGAGCGCAGGCTATCCCATGTGTGTATCTAGCTCACTCTGACTAGAGTGGTGGTTCTGCCTGGCTTAGGTGCATACCCTAGACAGCCAGAAGTCCCATTTCTAACATAACCACATTTGTTTTTTTCTTGGAAAAATTGTTTAAAACAAGCAATTTATCAATGACTTCCTTAAAACCAATGACTTAAGACAATATTAATGTGGAAATTCATTCACATCCTCACCTGCAATTTGTCTGTTTAAAACCAATAAAACCAAAGTACCTGAAGAACAATTAATACAGATTCAATCAATACTACAGAGCTAACAGAATTGCCTTCTCACGTCATAGCTAATGCTCATCCAAGCCTTCCTTTCGTGAATACATCCCTTCGCTTGTGTCATTCTCCACTAGGCTGGGGCACCACTGAATGTCTGTTATAAAATCCCTGAAAACGGTGCGAAATCCCAGCCTGAAATAATCTGTTTGTCAGTTAACACATGGCCACCATCTTAAATACACAGCCTATTGCTACATCACATCATAGCAAATATCTCTCATTAGAAAACTGAAATGTTGAGAGCTCCATTGAAGACAATGAGGTGGCTGCAGGCTTATAATGGCTGGTAAGGGAAACATCATTAACAACGAAGGCAGTACTACGCGTAACGTTTACAACGAGGCACTTACCACGTAAACGTCTTTCCAACGCGTATGCCTTCAACGATCGTATTTACCACGAAAAAAAAAACCGAAGGATTAAAAAGGGGGGTTGGGGGGGGGTCTCCCCCCCCATAAAAAAACGATCCCGCCGTGCCGAAAAAAACAGTGTCATAAGAGAGGAAGCGGAATAAACTTCCGCTTCCTCTTTATGACGTAAGAACGACGTGGCAAAGAAGATGAGGGGAAAACGAATTCCGTGGTAACGCATGCGTGGAAAAGGCATGCGTTGCAACGGAATTCGTGGTAACAACATATAACCGGCTGGTAAAAGCCCGGACCTCCAAGATTCTAATGTTTGTCTTTATGTTTGCCCCTATTTAATTTGGAGCATTTTACCCATATTGGTTAGAACGTTCTTATAGACTTATAGCCCTTCTGCCTCGGGCTATACTAATTGATGATGGCCCTCTCCCTCCTAATAGGTCCTCACCGCTATAACTCGGGTTTAGGGCCTTTAACAACAGGTAAAGTCCTCGGCAGCTGGCTATTAGGCCATATTAATAAAACGTTAACCTTGATGGAATTTTTTCCTGTATCAATTTTTTTTTCTATTTGAGTCTCACTAAATTCCATGCAACCATAGTTAATTACTTTAAATTGATTAGCGACCAAAGACTATGGGGAGCAATTTTTTCAACTTTTAAATACATTTGAACAATTTGAGGCAGGCCAGAAAAAGAATTATGTTGTAACGTAAGAAGGCATGTTGTCTGTCCATCTTTCAAATATTTATGGAACAAGTAAACATCTTCTCAGCTTTAAAAACGAGTTATTTGTCTTCTGAATATTGTGGCATGGAATGTTAGCTTTAGGAACGCTTACGTGGAAGCTAAATAAGAATGTTCACATGCCACTAAACTAGCCTTGCAATGCTAATAGTTCAAAGAAGGAAAGTATTTTCTCGTTGTTCCGCACGGAGTTAGAATAATAAATACAGATACGAGGAAACTAAATACTCCCGATCATTTCTTGACCCAGCTCTCATAAGCTCGGCCATCCTATATTTATGCAGTTGCTGCCCAGAAGGACGGTCGCGCGGGCCCACGCTGTGCTCTGGACAAGTGCCTTGCCAATCACTCCTCAAGTCCTCTCGAGCTCCCGTGACTGAAATGGATTGACATTGCACGGGGTCTAAACACCAGGGCATTTCTTTAACTCATCTGTTTGATCGTCGGACACGCTTGATATACATCTGCGTGGGTGTCTCTCTCTCCCTCGCTCCTTTCGTCCTGTTTGTTTTCAGCAGTTAGTGGAAATGAGAAATATCTGCAGTGCACATACACTTCTTTGCAGAAGATGCATACTGTTGCATTTACTGATAACTGTTTACATAGACTGAATCGTATCGGAATCTTTAAATGCTAGCTTTACAAAGGACGCAGAGGCAGGAGGTAATATTTTGAAAGTAATGTCATTTGATCCGGTGCCTTCCTTGAGAGCCGATAATAATTGTCTTTGAAATACATTGAGGCCGCCACGAGCAACTTTAAAGAAAGAAAACAGGATGAAAAAGAACCCACAAGAGTGAGACAAAGATACAGGAAGTATAGAATAGTAGAGAAAAAGAGGAATGAAGGGACTAGGTAGTCTTGGTATTGACGTATCAGGGTATTCAGCAGCACCACCAGAAGGCTCCTAAGAAAAACTTTGGGCCCTAGATCTATCAATCTATCTAGATATTTTGAGGAGTGGTGTTCGCAAAAGTTTAGTTTTAGTTTGGTCAGACCTTCCATAAGAAAAGTATGTCAAGCAAAGAACAAGACAAAGGCGGGGTCCAAAATGCACTTTGGACATGTGTCTTAGGCACACAAAGGAGCTCTTCCATTTTCCACCATGTACACATTTCTTACATTGCCTTTCCCTTTCACACAATAGCCTTTTACATACATTGGCTTGTGTGACAGTGCTGGATTTGTTTCTCTGAAACTACCTCAGTTACAGATTTTACTTCGCTAGACCATTATCATGACTCCTTGAACACCATGTAAGATGTAGCGACACACATTGTGCAAATGTCGTTCTATTTTTCATCCATGAGGCGAGACAGCTGTCTATAGACCACAACAATGCTGGCATGCCTAAAGGACTAGCAATGATGCTTTTCATTATAAATAAACAAGCATTTCTGGGTTTAGTTAGAGGAATGCTTTGCTATCAATGACGAGGTCTCTACACGCTGAAGCTTCAGCCCAGGAGCTTGCTGAAATGTCTGCGAAGGGTATCCAGCTTGTGACCGAGACAGGTACTTACATTCTTTCCTTTCAGGTAACAGGCGTTGGATCATTCAGTACAGGGATTCTTGGCAGAACACACACACGCGCCCTAGACATTTAGGTTAGGGACAGCATAGTAGGAGTATGCCAGATTTATATATTGTTTTCAATGCTTGTATATATACATTGCTTCAGCACTATAGTGGAACTTTATATTCTGTTCACTGTCCTGATATTTCTAATAACATTCATTTGCTTCTGTCTAATGATCATTGCAGCACATATATTTTATACAAGAATCATGTTAGTAGTATAAACATTGAAAATATCCCACTATGTATTTCTTGTATATTTCTCTGAGAGAAGAAGAAAGCATGACTGACTGAGCAAAAGGGTTCTAGATCTGTTACCACGATAACTGAGGGATCAGGGTTGCCATGTTCTCTGGTTGCTAGAACCATTGGCTATCCAACTAGGTATAAGGGGGTGTATGGTGGCACTGTGAGCAAGCTATCCTATTGGACAACATATCCTGAGGGGGTGCGTGGAATCAGTCTAGCACCATCCCAACGGTTATGCTGTCCACAAAAGTTCAGTTCCTACCGTAGGGTGGAAACTACACAACAGTTTCCCCAAACAATTCCATAGGAAATTTTAGACAGCGCTACAGCCAAAATGGTTGAACTGTATTACACCCAATTTGGCAGGAAGCTAGATCTTTGCCCAAAAGTGTGCTTTATGTGATTTGGTGCTAATCTGTTCAGAATTTGCAGAGAAATGAAAGGTTCAAAATGTATATCTATGTTGACAGATAACTAGAAATCTAAATTTGAAGCCATTTGATTGACTGAGAGGCTTTTTGGTGGGATTGTATGGGCTCAACATGAACAGAAATATTGTTGCAGTCATTATAGGACTTGGGAACCTAGTCCCCCAGTCCTGTGTACCCTGACCCTTAGCACCAAAAAAGAAAATATTGCTTGGAGGGCACTTCAATCTCCTGGGACTCATGACCAACAAGGAAAATAAATGTGGGGTGGGTATCGGAGGTGGGGATGGCTGCCTGTGGGGTGTTGTTGCAGGGCCTGTGCCCAACTGGACACTGCTCATAGCTGTAGACTGTTCACAGGTGTTGGCATTGGTTATGGTAAAAAGATCTTATGTTAGATTACAAAAACTAGAATTTCCCTGAAAAAAACACAGGTTGATATGACATTATTGTTATGTATGGTAATAATATCTTACTTTACATTAAAAAACCTCAGAAATTCACTGAAAAAACAAAAGTTAAAGTGACTTTATGTTTACGTGAGAAAAATGTCAGTTAAAACATTACATTTTAAACTCCAAAGCACACTAAATCATATCCTGCTTATGACCTCCCAGATCACATCACTCATGACATGTTCATTAATAGCATCTCAAATGACACCATTGGTAGAGGTAAGGTAAGGTAAACCTGTATAGTGCACAGCTGCCCCAGCGAAGGGGCGTCCCGGTGTGGGTAAAAGCTCAACAAGCTATAACTGGTGAATTTCATATGTATATATCTATATATATATATATATATATATATATATATATATATCCAACAATAGCAGGTACTCAAAGTGAGGGAGACCACACAAGGAAAGGTGAGTTCAGGGTTTAATCGTCATCTGCCAGCACATGAAGAAACAGCAGCACTCTTCATAACCAAATTTAAACGCCGGACGCGTTTCGGGAATCATCCTTCCCTCTTCAGCGGCGTGTGTTGGAAATTGCAGCAAGCACTGAATCACGCACCTGGAAATGATACCTGCCCTTGGGCGTGGCCAAAACCAATGTCTTCTGGGTTTCGTAGTGCGTGAAAATGTTCCCGCTTGCTTGTAAAATAACCATGTTTATATCCCAAGTGGGTGGATTGAAAGGCACTCTGCCATCGTGTGCCCTGCTTTGTGTATGACGATCTCTGGTGAGTAGGCGTCGTCCTGCAAACTAAGTCAACTCACTTCCTTGTTCCTGTGATTCCAAACACCATCGGCATCCAGACAGGACCTGCTAATCTGCCGGGGGTCTCTCTCGCGACCGAAGCCAGCCGCTAAAATCCAACAATAGCAGGTACTCAAAGTGAGGGAGACCACACAAGGAAAGGTGAGTTCAGGGTTTAATCGTCATCTGCCAGCACATGAAGAAACAGCAGCACTCTTCATAACCAAATTTAAACGCCGGACGCGTTTCGGGAATCATCCTTCCCTCTTCAGCGGCGTGTGTTGGAAATTGCAGCAAGCACTGAATCACGCACCTGGAAATGATACCTGCCCTTGGGCGTGGCCAAAACCAATGTCTTCTGGGTTTCGTAGTGCGTGAAAATGTTCCCGCTTGCTTGTAAAATAACCATGTTTATATCCCAAGTGGGTGGATTGAAAGGCACTCTGCCATCGTGTGCCCTGCTTTGTGTATGACGATCTCTGGTGAGTAGGCGTCGTCCTGCAAACTAAGCCAACTCACTTCCTTGTTCCTGTGATTCCAAACACCATCGGCATCCAGACAGGACCTGCTAATCTGCCGGGGGTCTCTCTCGCGACCGAAGCCAGCCGCTAAAATCCAACAATAGCAGGTACTCAAAGTGAGGGAGACCACACAAGGAAAGGTGAGTTCAGGGTTTAATCGTCATCTGCCAGCACATGAAGAAACAGCAGCACTCTTCATAACCAAATTTAAACGCCGGACGCGTTTCGGGAATCATCCTTCCCTCTTCAGCGGCGTGTGTTGGAAATTGCAGCAAGCACTGATATATATATATATTCACTTTATTTCTTGTAATTACCCACTGGCGGTCACCAGTAGGTAGTTATAGTTAGAATCTAGTTTCCATAGGAAGAGCATTTTTTTGATTTGCTAATAACTATCCAGGTCAGCTCCTATCCTAAAGGTTTGGGGGTGATTCGTCAAACGGGAGCTGAGAAAAAAGGGGGGTCCCAAAAGTCATTTTCTGGGTGTTAATTTCCATATGAAATTTTGTGACTATCTACAGCTTGAACTGCTGAACGGAATTACCCCAAATTTGGCAGGAAGGTAGAACTAGGTTCGGATAGAGACCTTTTTTTTTTAAATGCAGTACATCCGTTCAGTAGTTTTTGAGAAATTCAAGAAATAAGAGTAAAAAATTCAATTTCCCATAGACAACTTTGTGCAAGGCTACAGCCGAAACTACTGAACGGAATTACTCCATATTTGGCAGAAAGGTAGTGCTTGGGTCTGAAAGCGACCTTTTTAAAAATGGTGTAAATCCGTTCAGTAGTTATTGAGAAATTAGAAAAATAAACATTTTTATATCTGGGCGGAGCCTAAGTCCTGTGCGCGAGCTTCACTGTGATTGGCTGCCAGCACTCCAAACCAGGAAGTGTTGGCAGCCATCTTGTGGCTTGGTAGATGCGAGTCACCCAAAAATGGAGAAGCAAAGGTATAAAACAAGAGAAGGGGGCAGGGTAGAAACACCCTCACCCCCTAGGCCTGCTCAGGGGGTCCCAGAAGGCCCCCAGGGCCAAAAAAAAGCATTAACAAAAAAATATCTGCGCAATTGGCACAGGGGTCGCGGGTTCTCGCATTTTATTTTAATGAGGCCCCTGGGTGGGCTAGGTCTCGGGGGTATTTGTTAAAAAAATAATAGCGGGGGCTCGCTGGGGCCCCGGTGGTCCTGGGGCTTCACTTATGTTGGGAGCGGGGTTTAGAAGGCTGTGGAAATGGGTCCCGGGGGTATTGGTTAAAAAAATAAAAGTGGGTGCCCGCTGGGGCATCCGCAGTCCCGGGGCTTCACTCATGTTTGGAGGGGGGTGCAGTAGGCTTTGCAAAGTATATCGGGAAAACAATGCGCCGTATTGCGGCCTTTCTTTAATATAATTGGGAATAATGTTTATTTATTATGCAGTGTTCACTTTTGTTATGGATAAAGTCATTTTGTTACAGGAAATTTATTAATATGTGGGAGGGGGTATTCTGTATGTGCGCGTGATAACAAAATTAACGTTTAATTGGCTGAGGTCTTCCAACAACAAGCTTAATGTTCATTGGGTGCGAACCATCAAAAGTAGAAGTGTTTCCTGCCATTCACTTCTCCTCCGCAGAGTAGCAAGGACATCTAATTGGCTCACATGTTGTAAGGAGGACCTTCCTGAGCTTAATGTTGATTGGTTTGGAAGTATTGAAAGTAGAAGTGTTGCTAGGTATTCCCTTCTCCTCCGCGGAGTAGGAGGGACATCTGATTGGCTGACGTGTTCTAAGGAGGAGTTTTCAGAGCTTCATGTTGGTTGGTTGCGAACTATTGAAAGTAGAAGTGTTGCCAGCCATTCACTTCCTCTCCACGGAGTAGGAGGGACATCTGATTGGCTGACGTGCTCTAAGGAGGTGCTTCCAGAGCTGAAATATTGATTGGTTGCGAACTATTGAAAGTAAAAGTATTGGCAGACATTCACTTCCGCTCCGCGGAGTAGGAGGGACATCTGATTGGCTGACGTGTTCCAAGGAGGACTTTCCCAAGCTTAATGTTGATTGGCAGTAAACCATTGAAAGTAGAAGTGTTGTCAGCTATTCCTTCCCTCTCCGCAGAGTATTAGGGACATTTCATTGGGTAACATGTTCCAAGTGGGACCTTCCGAAGCTTAATGTTCATTGGCTGTGAAGCATTATAAGTAGAAGTGTTGGCAGCCATTCCCTTCTCCTCTGTGGAACAACATGGACTTTTTATTGGCGAAGGTGTTCCGAGTACAAGTTTGCTCCTTATTGGGTGGGAACGGTTCACTGTTGTCAGCCATTTTGTGATGCACTTCCAAAGGAGTACGGGAAAACAAAGTAGTAGAGGGGAGGGTAGGAACACTTTAACTCTGTACAGTGGTCACAAGGTGGTGGACAGGGATTGTGAAGGTAAACATTGTTTTATATATATTTTAAGGGCCATTTATATAATTGCTGTGGGGTGTACAAATCACGGCGGAAAAATAACAGTGTCTTGCGGTGTTCTTTTTATCAAGTTTGCAGGTGGGATAGTTTCCATGAGCACTATTTACCTATAATGTGGTGTTTACTTTTCTGACGGGGAGGTGTGGTGGCGCAGCAAAAATTTCAGTCTAGGTTTGGAACAGTTTTTATTTAGCAATTACAAATAAACTTTCTTTAGAAACTGACGGTGTATATATCATAGAGGTGACAAATAAAAATGGAATTTCATAAAATATCAGTTAAGCGTGGCAACAACCTCCTTTTTTCTGCTATAGTTTTTAAAAGTGTTACCCCATATTCTTGATCATATAAGAGGGCATCAGTTACTTTTAGATAAAGTAGAATAAAAGTGCTACAACAAACACTCCCGCACTACATTATCTGAGGTCAGAAGAACAAGTAAAAACAGTTAAACACAAGTGACTTCATATTAGATCAAAATGTATTCATTATCATTTTTCAAATTTGTATTTTGTAGAATTCTGCAACATTCTGTTGTAGTGCTTAGAGGTCACACACTGTTCCGCTAACAAATCACATAGTCATTTAAGAATATGTAGGATAGTACTATTATAATATACAGTACTGGTCCTATATATTCTATAGGGAGAACGTGAATAGGTACCGCAACTGAGAAGAATAGAAATCAGAAAATAACATTCAGAAATGAAGGGTTTATCAAATATTTAAAGTAACAAAGTATGTATGAAAGCTATATTTTTTATATTGCAATTTCATAAAGTATGCTCACTGAAAAAATATGTCATCAAGTACGTTATAATGTTTCGTAAGCTGTATTACAGATGGCGCCAACATATCTCCAATTCCTCTTATGTAACAATAGGACAGTCTATTACAATATAACGAATGACACCATTGTTACACAAAAAAGAAAAGGAAATAAAGTTATCTATAGAACAGAAGATCCAAAACCAAATACTTTCGAGCAGTAAATATTTTCGGAGCTTCTTTTCTGCGGGACGTTGAAAAGTTTGATCTTCGTGGGGACAGGTCATAAACTCCTCTGAGATCATTATACTGTGAAAATTATAATATACATATTCACAGTATATGATCAAAAGTGGGGAACAGACTAAAAACCAGTAGCTGTTTACGTTGCATATATATCTTTACTCTTTGCGCCGATGGGTCATGAACTCCTCTGAGATCACAATGACTTAATATTATAATATACATATTGACTGTATATGATCCCCAGGGGAAAACAGAGTAACAACCGGAAGGTGGTGACGTTCATTGTAAATGTTTAGGGTTTGCACCGACTGGTCCCCAACACCTCTGAGGTCAAGTACAGTGTCAATATTATATTATACAAAGTCACAGTATATGAGCTCAAATGAGCCAGAAAAGGAGCAATGTTTGCTGCAATCTATCTGTTTCGGAAAACAAGCTGATGACGTTACAGAAAAAATATGGAGTAACACTTTTTTCTACATATAAATGTTTAAATATTGACAAATAGCTACGTATTATAAATATCTACTATGCCATGATCAAACAACGTACAACTCCGGAATATGTTTTGTGGATGCAAAACAAGAATCCGATGCTAGAAAAGGGAACCGGCATCACAGAATTGGCACGGAGAAATAACTCGCGAAAACTAAACTAATCTCACAACGGATGTGGTATATAAAGTTTTTGGCTATTGACTAGTCTATGGAAGGAAGATGTGGCTCCGCCCATTTAGATGTCACATTTTACAGTTTACACATGCTCACGTTCTAACTGTTTAACTTGTGCACTTGTCATCACTATGCTGTTAAATTAAAAAATGCCAGCATTAGTAAAGCATAAAGCTACCCCCGGAAAGGTATGCCGGCGCTCGAGGGCGATGGGAAGATTAAGCAAGGTGGTACCCACTGTGAGGTAGTGGTGGGCTAAGATGCTGCTGGAGTCGGGAATCGAACTGTGAACGCTGTTGTTCGAAGTGAGGTATTATAGGTGCTGCGTCATACTTTTACCACACTTATATGTTAATTACTGCTAATTAATTTGAAAACATTGTTAAATTATAAGTAGAGCTCCTTGTTTTCCGTTTTTACTGATTTTTACAGATAAATACAGACAAAAAAGTATTTATTTTCCTCTCTGTATTTATTTTAAAATGTGAATAAAAACGGAAATTGGGTTATTTTTTAGCAATTCTAAATGCTGTCAATGATGAGTACCAGGCCAATAGGTCTCTCGTTCTAAAAGTAAAAGGGTTAAAACAATAAAAGAATTTTAGTAAAGAGCCTTAAAGAGCAATATATATGCTCGTATAAGAAAACATGCACATTTTAATATCAAGGCTGTATATAATTGATCATCTAAGAGTCTTTATATGACTGAAAACGATCAGTCCTTCAGCCATGAGTGCCTATTTATCAGACAAATAAATGTGGAAATATACTAATTTTAGATTAATTTTTTTACAAAACCCAAAATATATATGAGTAAATACAGATACAATTATTTAAAAAAAGTATGGATAAATACAGACGGAAATGCCCAAAAAATAAATACCATAAAACCATGAGCCATAATTATAAGTTATAAAAGACTACTTTTGAGTTTGTTTTCACTATAAAAAGTATACACATGTTTTTTAAAATTTACTTAAAAAACATTATAGGTTATAGGGATATTGTAGTTAGAAATTAGCATTTAAAAAACCTTAGAAATTCACTGAAAAGACCATAGATTTTAGGGGTGTTATAGTTAGCTGGACATTTCACTCGTACAAAACCATAGAAATTCCACCGTTATAGTTAGTTCAGCTAACTATAACTTGCGCTCCCGCAATGCACTGCTCATGATGTCACATATTACATCATTCATGGCATGGTCAGTGACATCACTGATGACATCATCCATGTGATAATCTGATGTACCTCCTCACTCCCTAATATAACCATAGAAGCACCCATTCTAAAATACAGACTACTATTTTTGAAACCATAGACACACCAATAACAGTTACTACATACCCACTCACTGATTCCTAGGTCTACACACACATCAACTCATTTACCCATACAACCACTTATACATGCAGTCATTCATCAATACAACACTATCATATGCAGTCATACACCTATTCAGACAGTCACATATGACCATTCATCCATGGAGTTACTCAGAGACCTAGATAGTCATGTAAAGAATCAATCACACTCCCATTTACTCACCTATACAGTTATACACACACCACCTCACTAATTTATACAGATAGTAGTGCATACTTACTCTCTTCTATGATCAGTGATACAAGTACACACTCATTCATACAGCTACTCTCGTAATCACTCACTGACACGTACGCCATCACTCACTTAAACTGCCTTTTACATATGTAGCTACTTACATGTACCACTGAGATCTCCATTCACTCACAAACACACCCATACACACACTCACAAAGTCATAGAGCTGTTTCCACATGCACTCTTTAACCCATACACCCAGTGAATCAACTAGTCACACATCTATGCACAGAGTCACATACCTCCAACTGTCAGATCCCGATTAGCCCACAACAAGACTGTTCCCTCTGGTCCTAGATTTACTCCGCGTCATGCTGTAAATACCACGTTTCCTATCTGGAGTTGGTTACAAAGAGGAGTGCGAATTGGGGCAAGGTCATTCCCTTAGTGGTTCCTGGTTGTGCCGCTACTTCATTAGGTCAACGCTCTAGTGGTTATCGCTGGCGGCCATTTCGTGACCGCTCGCGCTATCTTCTGCGCACTTCAACTGTGATTTTCTGGCGGTTAGACGCGCTCTGCCTCACGCGTCTGGTAATTCCGCAATCTGTTCTGATAATTTCTCCTCCGCTAGTCTTAGGAGCCTGGAACTGTTTACCGCTCCAATTCTTCAGTCCTGCAGCACCAGATAATCCTGTGTAGCAGCTAAATCTCAACTCGAAATTTCCTCGGCGGCTTGCTGGTGAATTAGGAAGACAGCGCTTGAGAGTATCCTCTCTCTCAGTCTGCACCTGGTAGGAGTTTCAGTCCTTGTATCAATGACCCAACTTCTGCGGTAAGAGACTTCGTTTCCGGTGATTATCGTCTGAGAAGTAAAGTCTGAGATTCTGCATTCCAGTATAATTACTTTTGAACTGTAAACATTCATTGCGGAGCTGAACTGTATTTGAACTCTGTCAAAGGAGAACAGTTTGAGTAATTGGTTTTCCACACTGGGCAAATGCGAAGAAGCTTATGCTGAGGACATATTCAGTAGGGATATTCTTCCATAACGTCAACCCAGCCTCCAGTCGACTGATGCTAAGTATATAGGGGTATCTTATTCTATGAATAAAATAGATACAGTTGTATACCACCTGTAACATTCCAGTCTGGAGTATTAGCCCTGGAAATTCCACTTGTGTAGATTCATTCCCGAAAAGAGACTATTTTTCAACACAAGAAAATTATTTTCAGAGAGCAGCAAATTCCACACATTAATAAGGTAGGCTGAGTCTGGGAATATAACAAGAGTAGTTTGAGAAGCCAAGCATGTGTAGAACTGTAGTAATGTTGTGCTTAATGTTCTAGGTGCGACTTGACCAGTTAGAAGAGTCTAGAAGGCACCAGTGTGGCAGTCTCTCTTTTTGTCAATCCACTTCCCCTTTCCCTTTCATTCCTGGACTTAGGGTTCTCTGGGTCCAGGGGTGTGGGGGAGTTGGGAAATACTCTTCTGAAGATATTCATCCTTCACGTCAGCTGCTCCCACGGAATCAGAGGAATTCAGGTACCTTCTTGACACCAACCCACCCAAACACACACACTCAGGTACTGCTACAAATACTCAGGCAAACAATCAATAACCCATATAAGCTGTCATGTAGCTACTGACTAACCCATATACTAGCTTACACAACAACAGGCACACCGATACATACAGTCATACAGTGTAGTCAATAATGCATGCATTCAGTAAGACACATTTAATCAGTGACTTATACAATCAGTCACACACCTCGTAAATCCTTCATCCAGACACTTATACACCCAGTGATTCTTCAATACACCTTGGCATATATATATAAAACATATTTAAACTTTACAGAAACACACAGTCACTGGACGATATCATCAGTGATGTCATTTGAGATGTCATCAGTGATGTCACTGACCATGCCATGAATGATGTAATATGTGACATGCCATGAGCAGTGCATTGCGGGGGCGTGAGTTATAGTTAGCTGAACTAACTATAACGGTGGAATTTCTATGGTTTTGTACGAGTGAAATGTCCGGCTAACTATAACACCCCTGACACCTATGATTTTTTCATGAAATTTTTTTTTAATTATATCTATCTATATATATATATATATATATATATATATATTACTGCAAACAAATACACGTTTAAACACGCTCTCAGCAGCCGTCACCAAACGCCAGACAGGAGATAGTCCAAGGGTGTTTATTCAGTTGCACGCCTGGAGCTTGTTTTTGGAACATATATATATATATATATATATATATATATATATATATATATATATACATCTCAAAAGGAATAAAGTGACTATTTATACACACACACACACACTTCTCCAGACATAAGATAAAGCCAGCAATCAAAGGTTTGGTCAAATCCAAACGTGTCCCATGGCGGGATTTTGTCGTTTCCTTGCGATAAGATTCCTGTAAATCTTTTTTTTATTTTATTTACATAACCATCTCAAAGTTCACCCCCACCTCCCACCACCCAGCCACACCCGATCCCAAGTAAGACAATACCATGACCCAATGTTGAACAGGAAGTGCCAACTTACTATACAGCTGGATAACCAATCATGAGAAACCCACTTCCACACACAGTGAAATAAAACCAAAAAGAAAGTATACACCATGAGGGGTGGCAACACCACGTCGGCCACAACTAATTTATAACATCAAATATGAATAATAAGCATTACCCAATGTCACCGCATAGTTCAATGTAAGAGTTGGAAAACCATGTCAGCCAGTCCCTGAGTTCGAAAAGAGTTCCATGCTGGCGTCTGATCCGCTGTGTGGAGGGGAAGGGCCTCCGTCCGCCGTCCAGGGTATGCTGATATTCTTCTTGTAGGTGTGACAGAATCCTGTGGCTCTGTCGGATTGTCAAATATACGATACCGACCTCCCGCATCTACTTTAAGTCTGGCAGGATAGAGCATTCCATATTTCAGTCCCAAGTTTCTGAGGGTAGCCTTCACCCCATTGAACTTGTGGCGTGCATCCTGCACCATACAGTGAAGTCTGGAAAGAAAGAGAGTTTGGAGCCTTTCCAAATGTAGTCACTGCGTTCTAGGGCCAGACGCAAAACTGAATCTCGGTCTCTGAAATTCCTGACCCTCGCAATTATGGACCTCAGTGGAAAGCCAGGATTGGGTCTAGGCCCAAGGTATCTGTGTGCACGCTCAATTACAAAACCTGGGGTGAAGGCCTCTCTTTCAAACAAACCAGATAGACATTGTTCTACAAAAATATCCATTATGCCTGCCGTAGCAGTCTCTGGTATGCCCAAAATGCGAATGTTGTTGCAACGACTTCGTGCCTCCAAATCCACGTTCTTAATTGCTACCTCCTTCAGAATTTGCTCCATCCTGTCCAGGCGTTTCAGAGACTGCGCCGAGCTATCCTCAATGTCTGACACGCAGGCCTCCACTACATCTAGGCATCGGTCATGTGCCTGGACTTTGGCACTCATGTCGGCCAAGCTTTTATCGAACGCATCAAATCTTCCATCAAGAGCCCGGAAACCTGCTCTTATCTCTATAAGGAGGAAGTGCCATCCACTTCATCCGTGCCCTGGGCGCCACTCGCCATAGTTGAGGACTCCTCAGAGGTGTTGTCCCGACTTTATCAAAGGGTAGGGTCCTTTGCTTAGGATCTTTGCGGCCCATGCCGCAGCACAGGAGTGCAACGCAGAGACAGAGTGACAGCGAGTCACCAAGGGTCAGGAGCAACCATTCACCGACCTAAATGAGTGCAGTCGTGGATGAGGGGGAGACCTGTTACCCCTCAGCCGGTCACCCCCAGATCAGGACGTAGGAGTGAATGGTGTGGGACGTGCACATTTCTTGTCTCAGAGCAACAGCCCGGCAGCTGCACCACGAGATCCCACCGTGGTGACGGCACTCAGCTAGTGCTGTGTACAGGCCACCGTTTCATCAATACCACCGGGAGCTCACTACTGAATGAGCAGGTACAATGGCATTCTTCGTACCCAATGGAGTTGATCCCCAATCAGCAGCAGGCGCCCGAAGAGTATCACCATGAAAGTGAAGAGTCATGAACAGGTCCATGTACGTCACACCATGGGATGTATTCCAGCCAGGGCAGCCGCGTATTGCACATCTCCAGAGGAACTCTACTGCAGAGAAGGTAGTGGAAGGGAGTCCCAAGGTGTAGACTGTGCTTCCCCCCTGTGCAGAAGTGACAATGGTTAAGGCCCAGACGAGGCAGAAGGGACCTGTAACCCTAACTAATCGTGCTGTAGTGGCGGTAGCTCAAGTCACCCAGAAGGCCCCTCAAGATGGGAGAGAGAGGGGACAGCCGTGCAGTCAGCCGAGGCAAGCTAAGGATGCAGGAAGGAAACCGGGCCACCCCCCCCTGCTCAGCACGCTCTCTCTACCGCTCTCAGCAGCGCTGTAAGCAAACCCCCGGGCCCCGTCCCTGATACGGTCTTGCAGCAGAGCTCATCTTGCACTACGGTGGGTGGGCGCAGCCATGCCGGGACTGCCTCAGCGATTCTATGTTGCACTGCAGGGGGTAATGTAAAGCAACCCGCCAGCACCCTGCCCGGCCGCTACAGTCTCCGACCCCCTCTCACTTCGAGTCCCGGCGGATCCGCAGTTGGTCGGCTCTGACACCCAGGCCCAGGGAAACACCTCGCAACTCGCCGCGGCGCTCGGACATCTCCGCTGAATATCAGGAACGCCAGCTCCATATCTTTTCAAAGTTGGAGCGATCGGTGCAGGGACCCCTCCTATGTACTAGTGCGGCACGAACAGGTCTGGACAGCTGGGCATTTCAGGGGTAATGTAGGAGTCGTTCCATTGGCTGGCGGAGCTTCAGCAGCAAGCGGCCATATCAGATGCTTGCGTGTCCACACCCCCAAGATTCCTGTAAATCTTTGCCCTGAATTGGACCGATGCCAGGACCAGGGCACTGTGCCGATAATGGACGTGCAGTGGGGGTTTGGAGTTCACAAAGTTTTAAAAAACTGAGCAGCACGGACTTCAAGGCATGAATGACACAATGCCCCATCTGCAATATAACATTTTCATTTATCATTAGAGATACAGAGAAAATGTGCTGAATGTTGACTGTAATTTTAACAGATGAGGGGAGTTGATTGCAGGCGGCATCGAAACAACTAAATGACTGCTCGTTTTGTGTGCTAAATTCGATTATCGATTTGAAATTTTGAATATTACATTTCCTTTCATGATAAAAGTGATTTAAAGCCGTTATTGCCCATTTAAGGGTTAATTAATGAATAATGTCACTCGAAGTATCATTGAAAGGAACATATATGAGAAATGTGGAAGCAACTCTTTTATATCTATTGTTTGACAAGTTTACCTCTCGTAATTAAGAGAGCAATCAGTTTGGACTGAGAAAGGCTGGTAAGCCGAAACGCGTCTCCCTAAGTCACTGACTTCTGTGCTGCCTGGTTTATTACATAATGGATTTTGCTTGTTCTGTTTGGTGAAATAAAATTTTGGATTTGACGAAACCTTCGAGTGCAGGATTTCTCTTTTGTTTGGAGAAGTGTGTGGACATTTAAACGGTGCAAGCGGTAGAACCTTTACTTGCACCACCTGTGTTTTGGAGCAAGCTGATATGGAGCACTCCCGGGAATGGTCGGAACATATAGTGAGATGGTAGCATTATATTGATGACATTTTTGTGATATGGAGGGGGAGCGAAGATCAGGTCCTTGAGTTTGTTGACAATATTAATACCTTAAATTTACATTTCACTGCCCATACTGACAGTTGTTTTGCACATTTTTTGGATATCACTGTTCAAGCTCTGCAAGGTAAAGTGGAAACAAGCCTATTTAGGAAACCAACATCAGGGAGCACAGTATTACATGCTGGTAGTTTTCACCCGCAGCACACCATCTCCAGCATTCCCTATGGAGAGTTTCTGCATATTCACAGAGAAGAGCATGTAGTACAATAGAAGCCCATGAATACCATCAAAATGAAGCTAAAAAGAGGATTGAAGCTAGAGGATACAATCCTAAGAAATTAGATATAGCTAGGAGAAAGGCCAACACTAAAGGGTGGGAGGCCCTTTTGAATCCTGAGAGACACAAAACAAGTGAAACAACAGACATAGCCTACCATTCACCCAGTGAAAATATGGAGATGTGATTAATCACCACCTACAGCAAGCAAGCCAAAACTATTGAAGCCATTATTAAAAAACAGTGGCCAATCGTTTTGACAGATGCAACGCTAAGAAAAGTTCTCCCAAAAAATCCCACAATTACATTTCAAAAGGCATATGAGTAACGACTTGGTTTAGAATAGCCCTGAATCAATGAAAACAGAGAATTGTCTTTCCCCAAGAAAAGGGTTTTTTAAGTGCAGCTCTTCAGAGTTTGCAAATTTTGGTGCAAATACCTCCACGTATAAAACACCCTTTTCAGAGAAATCCTTTGCACTAAGAGAACATTACACGCAGGACTGACTACGCAGTTTATGCGCTAAGGTGCAGTTGTCATTTGTGCTACGTGTGAGGCATGAAACTGCAGGTGTTTGTTCGTATCCTGCAGCTTCACCATGCGATAGTGAACTCCGACCCAGCCTATCCCTTTGCCAGACATTTTAAAGTTGTCCATGAGAATAATCTGAAAGGCTTGCAATACTTTGTTGTCGATGCAGTATTTCCAAACAAGTGTGTTGGCAACCGGGAGAGACAGTTGCGCCAGCTAGAGTCCAGATATAATATAGAGCTGGACACCAAGTCTCCGTTAGGGCTTAATGTCGGAGAGGATTTACACAACTTTCTGTGAGTCAGGGTTAAATCCACCTTGAGTATGATCTGATACTGTTCTCGATTAAGACAATGATATGCTTTCCAAAGTTTTCCACTTTTTTAACACTAGAGATGTACAGATTTAGTTTTGTAGTCAGTATTTATATGAATCCAATGGGATATAATGTTTTCTACATAGGAATTTGCTGATCTATTTAGGGCATTGGTACCCAGCTAGATTATATAATTCTGTATTTTCCTTGAGTATACTGTATGCACTATATGAATTGCCGCCATATGATCCCATATGTTTTAAACAGTTTATTGCACTTTTTGGAAAGTAATTGGTTATTTTGCACTTCTGCATGCTTTGGTACTGTTTAGGCATTTGCCCTTTTCACTACATTTGTAGTAGGCTCAGTCTTTCTCTGCTAATTTGCACATGCAATAGAGGGTTCCTATGGTATATTGCATGGAGGGCAACACTTTTACACTTTATATTATGTGTACAGGAGGAGTTGTGTAATACACAATGATATCTATTAAGACTAACCAACTACATGATGTTGATTATGAGACAAATAGCGCACCAATTGGGTGCATTGTGCGTACAAGATAAGGTTTTTGGAAAATACAGGTATTTAATATTTTAAGCATTCAGCTAATTATAATATTCCTGTTTATTAACTATGTATTTGTACGTACTAAATATCTAATTTATCAACATATGTGTGACTGTTAGGACATGATACCATAATATTTGTTTACATTATGCACTGTGCACTTTATTCCTTTAATGTAGAGAAGGTTAATTAACAAGGATGCCCCTTCTTATATGACAACTGCATGTTGAATATAGAAGAGATATTTTATGCTGGGCCAATTGATTTTTAAAAAGATATGCAAAGCAGTCGATACTGATGTATAGTATGTTTTCTATTGTCATTTGTATGCCAATCACGTTACCGGAAGTAGTACTTTCTATTTAAATTTTCACTTTTGTAGAACGTTTGTTATGTGATCAAGGATACAGCCTGTGTCTGAAACGCGTCAGAGGCAGCACCCTTTTTTCTGAAAATAAAGCACTAATTTTGGCATCAGCTATAACGTGAGTCTGTGTTCCTGTATGTGCGCGGTCGCATGAGGATATCGGCAGTGGATATATATGTATATATATATATATATATAAAAACTCTTCCTTTTCAGCAAAAAATGGGTCGCACTCCAGTGGATATATTTAAAGGTTTTAGGTGAATTTATTGCATGAGGTTCCCAACCATTAAAACACACCAACCATGTTTCGAACTCCACCGAGTTCCTGTTCACGGTAACGCCCCCTTCTTTCCTACTACATTTAAGAAACATTTTCAGGTGATGTAATTTCCTGTGGCTGCTGGTACGGAGCATTATGGTTATTGTAATTACTACGTGATAGTTTGTGCAAATCCTGGTTACACATTGCGCATTCTTTTATTCATTATACAAGTGCATGAAGTCAATCAAAATAAAATAAAATAAAAATAGATTTGTGAAGCATTAAATGAAACATTTCTTTTAACCTGAGACTTTCATCAGTCTGTTACGCAATTCTTTTCTTCAATATTAATTGCCTCCAGTGGCTTTTATAATTTATGAAATCATCTATATGTTATTTGCCTCTAGTGACTGAACCTCATATGCATTGTTTTATCAGTGGCATATATTCGATTCATCTTATCATTTCCTTACTTTAACACAACTGAGCTTTGTAACTGTTGACTTATGCATTACCTAACTTCCCATGGCAATGTGATACATAAAATAAATCAAAAATAAACAACTAAATGTATCCGTGGGTTAAAAGACTGAAACACTACTATATATCTATTGTACAATATCAAAGACTTAATCAATTTCATTCACGACAGATCTTCAGATGTATATACATCTCTTCACTCTGATTGAGTCCATGAGGGGTCATTGAACGTAAACTGAGAAAGTATCTTGACTCTTTCATTCTCAGAGATTATTCCCTATCTCCACCTCTGATCTGCTTTTTCACTGTATCAATTCCATAAAAGTTTAAACATTTCCAGCTGCTTTCGTGATGCGTTTCCATGTGCGTGGCAACTGCATTACTTCTGTCCTAATGTATGGTTGGCCTCACATGTTCTAAAATGCGTTTCTTCAATTCACATTTCGTGTTTTTTTGAGTACCCTCTTCTCACGAATCTTTTTGCAGTCGATGCACTTTGTTTTTCCCATTGTGTATCTTCAGAACATATTCTACGGAGTCTTAAAAATTCGCCATAAGGAATGTCTTGAAATAAATATTGCTGATGGAAACTGCTGGCATGCAGGGTTGCATTAGTTGCTGTCTTTTTCCTATGAAGAGTGGTATGTGTCTGGTATCGATTCGATGTAAATTTCTGTATCCAGGAAAATGACTCTCTTTTCACTTAATTCGTATGTGAATTCAAAGTTCGCTGGTGTTTTGTTTAAAATTTCAAAATACTCCTTGAATTCATTTTCCGATCCATCCCAAAATAACAGGAGGTCGTCGATGAATCGCAACCAAAGTATAGTTTTGTTCAGGTAAAAATCATTTTCTGCTTGCCAAGCCCATTTCTGCTCACACCACCCCATGGTGAGGCAGGCAAAACTGGGGCTGAAAGATAAACCCATAGCAGTTCCTTTGATTTGGGCAAAAATGTCCTTGCCAAAATAAAAAACATTTTGATTTAGGCACATTCTCATCATTTCTTCCAGCATGTTGTTGTGTCGGGAATAGTGAATTTTTCTTTCTTGCAGAAAAAAGTTAGAAGCTGAGATGCCGATTTCATGATCTATATTTGTGTATAACGATATGACATCCATCGTTATTAACTTATATGATGCCATCAGGGAATTCCATTTAAGTGTTTCAACATGTCTGGTGTGTCTTTGATATAAGAACTTAGGGGTCGATTAGGATCGTGGATTTTCCGCATCCTCCGGGCCGACGGAAGCCACCGCTGGCCCGGAGAATGCGGAAAATCCGCTGCGGACCCACCAAAGACCCACCGCCAAATTTGGATGGCTGGTGGGTCTTGGTTTCAGTCCGCCGCTTTTACGCCGTGGTCGGCTTACAACCGCGGTGGAAAAGCTCTAATATGGTGGCGGTGTCTCTCAGACACCGCCAGACATATTAGGATGGCTTCCCAGACATGCTTTTCCACGGCTGGTTCTCCGCCGTGCAAAAGCATACGGATCTTCACTTCGGGGGCCCGTTGCGGGCCCCCTGGGTAAAGGGAGGTGGGGGGTGTACATGGGGGGTACCTATGGTACCCCCCTGCATTTACATGCAGAAAGCGGCAGGCACCGCGCGGTGCCTGCCGCTTTGTGCATGTAAATGCAATGCATGCATTTTTAACATTGTGGCGGGTGCAGCTTGAAGCCGCACCCGCCGCAACATTAAAAATAGAGGATGTGACCGCCAGGGTGGCGGTCACATCCTAATTGCACAGGAGGGAACGCCGCAGCACATGCGGACGTTCCCTCCTACTCAGGGCTCGCGGACGGACGCAAGTCCGTCCACGATCGTAATGTGCCCCTTAAATTGGAAACATAAGGTAGTAAGAAGAAATCAAGATAATTAGCATGGGTTCGAACAAAGATCCTTTTGCCGAAACTACTGAGCATCCTGGTGGTCTAGTACGATTTCTGTGCACTTTTGGCAGAAAATACATTGTTGCGGTTACTGGATGTTCTACCGTCAGGTATTTATGTTCATCATGGTCAATTAATCCTAGATGAAACCAATCTTTCAGTTTTTTGTCCAGTTCCAATTTCATTTCCATCGTGGGATCTGATGTTAATTTCTTGTAGTATGCTTCATCCTTTAACTGCTCATAAACCTCATTCACATATTCCAATTTGTCAAAAATTATGATATTCGCACCTTTATCAGCCACCTTTATTTCGATGGTAGCATCTTGACTCAGTGTTGTTAAAGCCTTTCGTTCTTCTGGTTTTAAATTATCCAAGTAGCGTTGTTTTTTTCTTTGTAAATGTCTTGGAACACTGCTTCATGGAACGTGTCTATCTTATTTCCTGGTGGTATCTGTGGATAGAAACGTGATTTGTTTTTTTTTGGCTCAATCCTGCCCCTAACTGGGTACATACTTCATCTAGTGTTATGTGTTCTGATTCCTGTACTTCATCTAGATTTAGTAACGTGCCTAAAAATGAAAGTGTCCTCATGTAACGTAACTGGTGCTATGTAAAGCGCTCTGATAACTGATTCGGTTCGGTTCTAGTTCGCGCTATATAAAACTCTGCAAAAAAAAAAAAAACGTCAAGTAACTTTCAGAATCTTTTGCCAATAAGGATGAACTTGATGCACTCATTATTGCAGGCAATTTTTTATTTTTCATTTCCTTTTCCTTTTCCTTGAACACTTTTTCCAATTTGATTTTACGGATATATTTATATAAATCAATCCTCGTCTGGGCTATATCCATGTGGGCACTTGGACAAAAGTTTAGACCTTTCTTCAGTAATGAATTTTCTGATTCTGTGATTTGTCTGCAAGACAGATTTATGACCGTCAATTCTTGTGTATCCTCTAAAAGGTGTTTTTCATTCTCATGCTGCGGATCATTGTACCCACTCTTTCTCCACCAGTTTCCACGTCGTCCTCTTCTTGTCTGTTTGGTCTTGATTTTCCCCTGCTTCTTCCATGACTTCTTTGATTTTGCAGCTGAAATACCCTCACCTGTTCCCATTGGCGCTGTTGTAGGACCAGCCGCATGTCCCCTAAAAAAGACTGGGCCTCATTTATGAAAAGTGACGCATCGCTGCGTGAAAACAGCGATGCGTCACTTTTCACTGCGCACTCCTTGCGACACCAATAATGCGTCGTATTTAATGTATGACGCATCATGTCGCAAGGTGTTACAGATACGTCAGTATTTCTGACGTATCTGTAAGCGCAAAAGTGACGCATTGCTGGAGTGTGTCACAAAAGTGACGCAACTCCAGCAATGCGCCCTTTCACATGGGGCAAGCCCCATGTGAAAGGGCCTGCGTCAGTCTTACGCCTGCTGTGAGGCAGGCGCAAGATTTTGACGCAACGGCATCCTAAAAGTGACTCAGTGAAATCTCATAGATTTCACTGCGTCACTCTACGACCCTTTCTTGCGTCAATACGCCCCCCTTGCATACATTATACCTGGCGCAGGTATAATGTGGCGGAGGGGTTTACAAAGGACGCATCTACCTAGATGCGTCACTTTGTAAATATGGTGCAACAAAGCACATTATTTACACTGCTGGTGCATCACAAAAAGTGATGCACCGGCGGCGTAAATGTGACGCACGCCCTCATAAATGAGGCCCACTGTTTACTTGGTGCATTTTCTCCATCACTCTGATCCGCGGATGCGAGTGAGAATGACCTGTCCGAGGTACTTGCATTGCTTTCACTACGTTCCTGTTGTTTCAAGAGGTCATATTTTAATGCGTATGTGAAGATTCTTCCTTCACTGTAGTCGATCTTATCACCGTTGAAATTTGATGCGCTTGCGATTTTGTACCGACTCTACATGCGTTTCTATTTGTTTTCTTGTTCAGATTTGAACTTTTTCATTTCCGGGGTTAGGTCCAATGTTGATATTTCTTTTTCAATTTCTGCAACCTGCACTTTGATTTTTTGTTATGCAATTTCTATATGCTGTATTAAAATATTCATTAGTCCCAGGGATGAATTCAAAAAGTACTCCCCCCATTCCTGCAAGAGTTCATTGCTTGAGTCCTGGTGGCTAGGCATCAAATGGATTCTAAGGCCTCTCTGTACCCTCTGTACCTCTACATATTTTTTCAATGTGGTCACCTCACACCACTTGCTGATTTCTTTCTTGGATATTTTCTCCCATGTTTTTAATTTAGTCTTTACATCCGATTTCTTATTTATCCTTGGGTCTCCTCCTTCTGCACCCCCTGTTTCAAAAAATTCCAGGGTTTCTAGTAGTGTCAGTCTTTTCACGAGATTCCATAGTGTTTATCCGTTGGGAACCTTCGTTCTAGTTTCATGAAATTCAAATGTTTTTAAACCCTTTTTCCTAAATACTGGCGTAACTTGTGTCCATGTGTTGCTAACTACAAGCCTCGATTTTATGCAAATTCCTATTCAGTGGCTTTTTCATCCAGAGCTTCAAAGGCACAAGCGATTCACGTGCTTTAACGACATCTGTTTAATACACTGCAGTATTGATATCTATTGTATATCCGCTCTCAGCTCGCAAGCACACAAACCGCTTACATGTTTCCAGATTGAAGACACAGCCCTTCCACCCTTCGGTTGCCGAGCGCATCCTCTCTCTGGAAACAGTCGGCGTTTTGCTGCCGCTTCTGCTGTCACATTTAACAGGTATCCTTTTTCGTCGTCGGTGATCGCCTCAGTCCGCTTTACAAAACACCAATTGCCCATTTCGCGGTCCAGGCGCTGCTCGTAGCTGTGTGTTACCCCGCGGTTTGAGCAAAAACGCTAAATGCATTAAAACTCTTCCTTTTCAGCAAGAAATGGGTCGCACTCCAGTGGATATATTTAAAGGTTTTAAGTGAATTTATTGCATGAGGGTGCCAGAGAGCTGAATCGCCAGTCATTCGCCAGAATCGTCGGAGCACTGCCTCGGTGTAGCTGATGCGGTGTAGCTGCAAGTCGTGTCTGCCAGAGAAAGCCGCGGAAAAAGCAGCGAACAAGCCGTGAACCCCAGTGAGCCCGGTCTTCAGGCTCTAAGCTTCGGAGGGCACTGGGCTTTGGATATCGGCCACCGGTTCCAGGCACCGGCACCGGCACCGGGAGAAGCCGCGAAAAGCCGGGAGAAGCCGGGGAATGCTGCGGGCTGCGTGCTGAGGCGACGTTGACGTACCCTGAAGCCACTCGAACCTAGAGAAGCCACGGATAAGCATGAGGTTCCCAACCATCAAAACACACCAACGCGTTTCGAACTCCACCGAGTTCCTGTTCACGGTATCGCCCCCTTCTTTCCTACTACATTTAACAAACATTTTCAGGTGATGTAATTTCCTGTGGCTGCTGGTACGGGGCATTATGGTTATTGTAGTTACTACGTGATATTTTGTGCAAATCCTGGTTACACATTGCACATTCTTTTTTTCATTATACAAGTGCATGCAGTCAATCAAAATAAAATAAAATAATAATAGAAGTGTGAAGCATTAAATGAAACATTTCTTTTAACCTGAGACTTCCAATATTAATTGCCTCCAGTGGCTTATGTAATTTATGAAACCATCTATATATATATATACATACACACACATACATATACATACACACACACACACACGCACACACCCACACACACACACATATATTACCTACTGGCGGTCGCCAGTAGGTAGTTATAGTTAGGATTGTTTTCCATAGGAAATCCGCAACATTCTATTGGGAATAACTTTGGCGCCGAATAAGGGATCTGCCTGTAATTTTCCTTAACTTTGCCTCGCTGCGCTCCGCTCCTTCCCTGAAAGTTTCGGGGGATCCGTCAAGCGGGGGCCGAGATAAAAGGGGGGTCCCAAAATGTGTTTTCCCCATGTTAATTTCCATAGGGCGGTTGGACTCACTTTTAGCCCGAACGGCTGAATGGATTTCCACCAAACTTGGCAAAATTGTAGGGACTGGTACCCCGATGTGCCTTTGCTATGTCTCAAGATATATGCTCCAGTGGTTTTTACGAAAATTAACTTTGATAAAATATATATTGGGCTACATTGGGCTATATATATGTTAGAGCCCAAATGTAGCCCAAGGTAGCCCAATGTAGCCCAATGTAGCCCAAAGATGGCCACCAGAGACAAAAAAAAACAAATGTAGCCCAAATATCAGCCAGATGTAGCCCAACTATAGCCCAATGACAGAATGTCCCAGAGTGTCCTAAAGAACAACTAGAGTGCTAACAGTCTTACTTATGACAAAAGTATGGCACACCTGAAGTCATCTTGATTGGAATAAAGTGTTAACACTTAAAACATTTAATTTGCAAAGGAACAAAATGAGGGGGTTCATTTTGCCATAGAAATTATGATTAGTGCTGAAGAAAGAAAAATTAGGGCACATTTTGAGTGACTTCTCAAATCCTCTTATATTTCATTAAAAACATTCTGATATGCAGTCTCCCAAGATGGCCACCAGAGACAAAAGAGCCCAAATGTAGCCCAACTATAGCCCAATGACAGAATGTCCCAGAGTGTTCTAAAGAACAACTAGAATGCTAACAGTCTTACTTATGACAAAAGTATGGCACACCTGAAGTCATCTTGATTGGAATAAAGTGGTAACACTTAATACATTTAATTTGAAAAGGAACAAAATGAGGGGTTTCATTTTGCCATAGAAATTTTATATATATATATATATATATATATATATATATGCACGCCCCCGTGAACATTTGAGCTGCAACTTCGGGGCTGGAGCGGTAAGGGGACATAAGGAGGCATTTGGTTTACATCACGAACAAGACCTGGGATTCCACTCATGCCACCCTGCTTCGCGCCTCACCATTTGGGTGTTATTCCAACGCACTACCTACCTGGAAGCAAACAGGTGCATTCTGGGAGTTGCAGTTCCTGATGATGCCCGGAACTGCAATAGGTTGGCCTACAACATCGGAGGCGGGGCCTAAGTCACTTGGCAATTAAAGGCAGCAGGACACTACTGGGGCGTGATTGGCAGTTTTCCTGGGACACTTGTGGCGCTGAGAAAGGCTAAGATATAGCCGAAATGCATTCGCCTTGTAGGTGTGATTAAAGGCTTCCACACTGTCCCCTGCTGTGGCTTCTACTTTCTTCTAGGCGAAGGAGGTTCGTTTGATATTTTCTGCGTCTTTGCCAGAGTCGCAGCTGTGAAGCCCCCGCTCCATCAAGTTGGCCCGGACCCCTCTGGCTTTGCTTTGCTTCGGCATTTCTGTGTCACCAAGGGATTGGTTCGGTCCGGGGCCCGCCAAGAGGTACAGTTGGGATTTACACGGTTGCGAGGATATTCTCCCCGCTACTGGGCAGCGTGCACTGTCACCGCCGCCCCCGTGAACATTTGAGCTGCAACTTCGGGGCTGGAGCGGTAAGGGGACATAAGGAGGCATTTGGTTTACATCACGAACAAGACCTGGGATTCCACTCATGCCACCCTGCTTCGCGCCTCACCATTTGGGTGTTATTCCAACGCACTACCTACCTGGAAGCAAACAGGTGCATTCTGGGAGTTGCAGTTCCTGATGATGCCCGGAACTGCAATAGGTTGGCCTACAACATCGGAGGCGGGGCCTAAGTCACTTGGCAATTAAAGGCAGCAGGACACTACTGGGGCGTGATTGGCAGTTTTCCTGGGACACTTGTGGCGCTGAGGAAGGCTAAGATATAGCCGAAATGCATTCGCCTTGTAGGTGTGATTAAAGGCTTCCACACTGTCCCCTGCTGTGGCTTCTACTTTCTTCTAGGCGAAGGAGGTTCGTTTGATATTTTCTGCGTCTTTGCCAGAGTCGCAGCTGTGAAGCCCCCGCTCCATCAAGTTGGCCCGGACCCCTCTGGCTTTGCTTTGCTTCGGCATTTCTGTGTCACCAAGGGATTGGTTCGGTCCGGGGCCCGCCAAGAGGTACAGTTGGGATTTACACGGTTGCGAGGATATTCTCCCCGCTACTGGGCAGCGTGCACTGTCACCGCCGCCCCCGTGAACATTTGAGCTGCAACTTCGGGGCTGGAGCGGTAAGGGGACATAAGGAGGCATTTGGTTTACATCACGAACAAGACCTGGGATTCCACTCATGCCACCCTGCTTCGCGCCTCACCATTTGGGTGTTATTCCAACGCACTACCTACCTGGAAGCAAACAGGTGCATTCTGGGAGTTGCAGTTCCTGATGATGCCCGGAACTGCAATAGGTTGGCCTACAACATCGGAGGCGGGGCCTAAGTCACTTGGCAATTAAAGGCAGCAGGACACTACTGGGGCGTGATTGGCAGTTTTCCTGGGACACTTGTGGCGCTGAGGAAGGCTAAGATATAGCCGAAATGCATTCGCCTTGTAGGTGTGATTAAAGGCTTCCACACTGTCCCCTGCTGTGGCTTCTACTTTCTTCTAGGCGAAGGAGGTTCGTTTGATATATATATATATATATATATATATATATATATATATATATATTCACTGAAAAAACCATAGGTTTCACACCAGTTATAGTTAGGAATTAGCATTTAAAAAACCTATTAAATTCACTGAAAAAACCATAGGTTTCACACCAGTTATAGTTAGGTGGAAATTTTACTCGCATAAAACTATTGAAATTCCCACGTTATAGTTAGTTGGACTCACTATAACTTGCGCGTGCAATGCACTGCTGATGATGTCACATATTACATCACTCATGACATGGTCAGTGACATCACCCATGACATCACTGGTGACATCTCAAATGACATCACTGATGACATCATCCAGTGAATGTATATCTTTCTGAAAAATAAATATTTTTTTATATATGTATATCTAAAGGTTGATGGAAGAATAAATGGGTAAATAAATGTCTAAATGGATGTTTTTTTGTGTAAAATTGATTGGTTAACTGACTTATTAAATGTATCTTAGTGGATACATATATTAGCGAGTAATGTTTATATATTTAAATATCTGTATCTGCGTCTCACTTTGTGTATAAGTGGCTGAATGGGTTGGTGAGTAGCTACATGAGTGTGTATATGGGTTATTAGTTGTTTTTTTGAGTATCAGTATCAGTGTCTGTATGGTTCGGTGGGGGATATTACTTAGAGCGCAGATGCATGAATGAGTGACTCACTATTTGTATGTATTTTGAAGACAGCATGTGTGCAAGACTGTATGGGTGGATGATTGTGTGTATGGGTGGGTTAGTGAGTATGTGTTTTTATAATTGATTGTTTAAGAGAGTAAATATGTTTCCGTTTCTGTAGAAGTATGTGTAGTGGTGTGTATATAGCAGTATAATCAAGTAAATTTTTTTTGATAGTTTATTTGCATGTGTGAATTTGTGTGTGAGTAACTATATGGATGAGTATTAGTGTGTAACAGGATGTATAGGTGTATGAGTACATATGATGAGTAAGTACACGTATGAGTGACTATATAGAACTGTTGGTGAATGAGTGGATGTGTATGTAGATGTTGGAATTACCTAATAAGTTGTTGTAATTGGTATTGGTTTCTCCTTTTTTAAGAAAATGTTAGTTTCTATTTTTGAATGTGTGTGTCAAAGGTTATTTTATGCTGATAGGAGGTCTGCCACTTTGTCACAAGGATGTTGTCATCAGTGATGTCATTTGAGATGTCATCAGTGATGTCATGAGTGATGTCACTGACCATGTCATGAGTGATGTAATATGTGACGTCATCAGCAGTGCATTGCACGCGCAAGTTATAGTGAGTCCAACTAACTATAACGTGGGAATTTCAATGGTTTTATGCGAGTAAAATTTCCACCTAACTATAACTGGTGTGAAACCTATGTTTTTTTCAGTGAATATATATATATATATATATATATATATATATATATATATAGGTATATATATATATATATATATTCACTGAAAAAACCATAGGTTATACACCATATATAGTTAGGAATTAGCATTTAAAAAACCTTATTTTACTCACACAAAACCATTGAAATTCCATATATAGTTAGTTGCACTAACTATATATCGCGCACCCGCAATCCACTGCTGATCATGTCACATATTACATCATTCATGACATGGTCAGTGACATCACTGATGACATCACTGATGACATCTCAAATGACATCACTGATGACATCTCAAATGACATCACTGATGACATCACTGATGACATCTCAAATGACATCACTGATGAGATCACTGATGACATCATCCAGTGACTGTGTGTTTCTGTAAAGTTTAAATATGTTTTACATATTGAAGAATGAGTAGATGTATAAGTGTCTGGGCGAAGGATTTAGTAGGTGCATGACTGAATGTATGAGTGAGTGATTAAATGTGTCTCACTGAGTGCATGGGTTAGTGAGTAAACTGTCTTAATTTGTGCATCATTATGTCTGTTGTTCTGTAAACTGCTGCATGTGTTGATCAGTAGCTATATGATTAACTATATGGGTTATTGATTGATTGTCCAAGTATTTGTATAGGAGACTGAGTGTGTGTGTGGCTGGCTGGGAGGTGTGTGACTCTGTGCAGATCAATGTGTACTTGTATCAATGATTGTATAAGAAAGTAAGTATGTGTTAGTATATGTTTGAAAATGTAAGGTGCTCTATGTTTAACTGTATAGACAAGAAAATGGAAGTGTGATTGATTCTTTACAGGACTGACTAGGTGTGTGAGTAACTCCATGGATGAGTGGCAGAGTGTAAGTGTCTGTATAGGTGTATGAGTGCATATGATAGTGTTGTAAAGATGAGTGATTGTATGTATGAATGATTGTATGGGTGAATGAGTGAATGTGTGTGTAGACGTAGGAATCAGTGAGTACGTATGTAGTAACTAGTATTGGTGTGTCAATGGTTTCAAAAATTATACTCTGTATTTAACACTGGGTGAAACAGAGGTTATATTAAAACGTGAGGAGATGCATTGTATTGTCACATGAATGATATCATCAGTGATGTGGTCATTGATGTCAAATGAGATGTCATCAGTGATCTCATCAGTGATGTCATTTGAGATGTCATCAGTGATGTCATCAGTGATGTCACTGACCATGTCATGAATGATGTAATATGTGACATGATCAGCAGTGGATTGCGGGTGCGCGATATATAGTTAGTGCAACTAACTATATATGGAATTTCAATGGTTTTGTGTGAGTAAAATAAGGTTTTTTAAATGCTAATTCCTAACTATATATGGTGTATAACCTATGGTTTTTTCAGTGAATTTTCAAGGTTTTGTAAATGCTAATTCCTAACTATATATGGTCTATAACCTATGGTTTTTTCAGTGAATTTCAATGGTTTTTTAATAGCAAATATCATAAGCTGTCGAATGTCAAGTACGTGGTAAGTGAAAACATTTTCGTGTTTATGCACACTGATCTGCTTTGAATGGTGCCCCCCCCCCTCATTTCTATTAGGAGTACTCTCTCTTTGCAGATAGTGAAAGGTAGTTAACGCAGGCCTTTGCCCCCGTTGTAATCCGTCGTGCCTGCTTCTCTCTCCATTTGATTGATTGTTATCCAAGTATTTACTGTTTTAGAATTAGTTCTCTTTGGTTCATTCTCTATTTACAAACAAACACAGAGTCGCAATACTCTGTTTAGTCTTTGCAGATAACGAAAAATCGTGTAAAAAAAAAGAAAAGGAATCGAGCAAAATCAGTAGGCCACTAATGGGATCTCTTTTTGACCTCGCTAAAATAGAAACATTAGGAACAACCCCTCATGACAAATACAAAACTAGTGAGATGAACTGAACTCCACACAATGATGGCTGCAAAACAGCTCGGCTCCGCCACCCACCCCGCCCAAAATAACGATAAAGAGCGGCTGCCATGATTGGTTGCGGAATGGCCACAACGGAGCTACGAAATGGTGCTGCTCTCATGCTAACCCCAGCTTCGGTCTGAAACATCCAGAAACACTGTAGACTACCAATTCGATCAGTTCCGGTAGCGCCCCAATGTAACCCGGTAGAGAAGAACTAGCCCTCCCCTCTTTGACTGATGGTTCTTGTTGCCTGTCCTTTCTGTTGTCATTTAACAGAACTATTTAGCCTGCTGAAAGGGGTTGTGTTTCGACCGCTGGTTGGTGGAGACATTTTGACTATATTCTGGACCTGCGTTGTCGCGTAATGCGTCATATGACGCGCCGCGTTAGCGCATCCGGAAGTCATCCGGGGCGCGCAGCGCGTAACGTAAGCATAACAAGTCATGTGACTTGTTAATAAAACTTTTCATTGGTTCATTTTACTTTTCTTATTCTAATGATGAAAGCCTTGGTCATATCACCTAAAAATTACGCTTTTAATTACTTCCGAACATTATTTTCTCTTAAATATATGTTATAATGTTCCAGGCTAATGTACTTTCCCGGAAATTTTACAACTGTCCTGCAAGTAAAATATATTCTTTTTTCGAGAAAAAGAGCGTTTCTTCGTCCCATGACGGAGCCGTTGAGCAAAAGAGGGTCGACCTGCTGTCTTAGTCGCCGATACGCCTGAATATGAGATTCTTATCGATCACTTTATGTTGCAGGAATAGAAAACACAACAGCCCTTGACCATTTATCTTTACTGCGTTCCTTCGTATTATACCTTTTACCCTTCATGTAATTGGTCTGCTTTATTTCACTTGCCTTTTAATGATTCTAAAACAGTGACTATTATTAAAAACTTTACCAATGTATACACTACTACCATGTTTTCTTTTAAAAACCTTTATTGTGAAAATTTCATTATACAAATACGAGCCTATAACCACGTGGGCCTGCCACGGAGCAAACTGTAATCGTATATGATGAATAGACATTTACACTGTAGAGGAACGTAACGGGCGGGCCATTAGGTTGCAAAAACTAAGGTGTCTAACAGTTACGGAATCGGTGGACGTACATTTTATAATTAAAATACGACAGGGCCAGTTACAATAAAATTATCTAGATATACATTTGCGGGCAAGTACCATGGGTGACGTTAATTCGAATTTTCAACAGTACAGTAATCAATAACACATCAGAACTTAATATCAATAGGGATGTCGAAATATTCAATCAATTCTCGTCCCCGCCCGCCATGTGCTTCAAAACTGCATACGTATCTCGTGATTTCAAGGTTCTGCAACCAGTACACAACAAGGAGTTACGAGTCCCATTTATTCCGGCGCCATTTTGGGCGAGGACGGGCAGGTCCAGGATATAGTCAAAATGTCTCTACCAACCATCGACTATGATGATGTTCATATGCTGTATTTATTAGAGTAACACTCATCTGCCCACATGAAATTAATTTACCACAATCTAAACATGTCATTTTAATCTTTCCAAAGTTCTTCTAAATATTTGGGACCGTTTCCCTTGCCTCTGAAGCTCTCAGTGCCACTTCTTTGATGAATGTACTAGCAGGTCAGGGGTTCTCCTCCAAATCTCTCTTTTATGCAGCACTATAATTAATTGGTGCCACCTCTCCATATGACGATGCATGGTATAGTTACCACAACTATATATTTTTTCGGTTCCTCTGGAGAGTTCATCGTGGCAGATGAAGCGTGTAACATACCGGGCATTTACCTTTTTTTGCATGTACAGGAAAGGAAAAAAAAATCGAGCGTTCGAGTTCTTAGGTGTCCCAGGGCCATTTTAGTGGACCAGGCCCAAATCCAAAGAACAGCTATCTCACAGGCTAATGGGGCGACCCACGCCGAGTTTCAGCATTGTAGGATGACCACACAAGTACAGCAACTTGCTAGACATCACCTCGGTGCCATCCGGATCTCGGCGCCCCACTGCAGATGAAGTGCCTCTCAACTATGAAACCACCACGGTGACATCCGGATCTTGGCGCGTTGTGCTGCCTTCGGCCTATTCGCACATCGGTCCGCTACTGACGCCATCTCACAGGCTAATGGGGTGACCCACGCCGAGTTTCAGCATTGTAGGATGACCACACCAACTTGCTAGACATCACCTCGGTGCCATCCGAATCTTGGCATCTCAACGCCTAGTGGTATCTTCCATACAGAAAATATTGTTACGCTGCCTTTGGCCCCATTCGCACATCAGTCCGCAACTTAGACATCACCTCGATGCCATCCGGATCTTGGCATCTCAGCGCCTTGTGGTGTCAGTCAGAAAATATTGTTGCGCTGCCTTTGGCCCCATTCGCACATCAGTCCGCTACTGACACCATCTCACAGGCCAATAGGGCGCCCCACGCCGACTTTTACCATTGTACGATGGCCACACCAGTGGCACAACTTCCTAGACATCACCTCGGTGCCATCCGAATCTTGGCATCTCAACGCCTAGTGGTATCTTCCATACAGAAAATCTTGTTACGCTACCTTTGGCCCCATTCGCACATCGGTCCGCAACTTAGACATCACCTCGGTGCCATCCGGATCTTGGCATCTCAGCGCCTTGTGGTGTATTCTCTTCAGAAAATATTGTTGAGCTGCCTTTGGCCCCATTCGCACATCCGTCCGCAACTTACACATCACCTCGGTGCCATCCGGATCTTGGCATCTCAGCGCCTTGTGGTGTCTTCTACTCCGAAAATATAGTAGAAAATATTGTTGCGCTGCCTTTGGCCCCATTCGCACATCGGTCCGCTACTGACACCATCTCACAGGCCAACAGGGCGCCCCACGCCGACTTTTACCATTGTACGATGGCCACACCAGTGCCACAACTTGCTAGACACCACCTCGGTGCCATCCGGATCTTGGCATCTCAGCGCCTTGTGGTGTCTTCAAATCAGAAAATATTGTTGCGCTGCCTTTGGCCCCATTCGCACATCGGTCCGCTACTGACGCCATCTCACAGGCCAACGGGGCGCCCCACGCCGACTTTCAACATTGTAGGATGGCCACAGAAGTGCGACAACTTACTAGACACCACCTCGGTGCCATCCGGATCTTGGCGCGTTGTGCTGCCTTCGACCTATTCGCACATCGGTCCGCTACTGACGCAAACTCACAGGCCAACGGGGCGCCCCACGCCGACTTTCAGCATTGTAGGATGGCCACACCAGTGCGGCAACTTACTAGACACCACCTCGGTGCCATCCGGATCTTGGCGCGTTGTGCTGCCTTCGGCCTATTCGCACATCGGTCCGCTACTGACGCAAACTCACAGGCCAACGGGGCGCCCCACGCCGACTTTCAGCATTGTTGGATGGCCACACCAGTGCGACAACTTACTAGACACCACCTCGGTGCCATCCGGATCTTGGCACGTTGTGCTGCCTTCGGCCTATTCGCACATCGGTCCGCTACTGACGCAAACTCACAGGCCAACGGGGCGCCCCACGCCGACTTTCAGCATTGTAGGATGGCCACACCAGTGCTGCAACTTGCTGGACACCACCTCGGTGCCATCCAGATCTTGGCGCGTTGTGTTGCCTTCGGCCTATTCGCACATCGGTCCGCTACTGACGCCGCCTCACGTGCCAACGTATTTTCTCCTAATTTTACACCCTATGCCGCATAACAGGTCATGTGACTTGTTTATAAAACTTTTCATTGGTTCATTTTACTTTTGGTTTCCTAATGATGGAAGGCTTGATCATGTGACCTAAAAACAACACTTTTCATAGGATGAAAACTTTTTTTTTTTCCCAAACGATGAAAGCCCCACCTTGTTTCTGGATGTTTCAGACTGAAGCTGGCGTCAGCATGAAAGCACCACCATCTCGTAGCTCAGTCGTGGTCATTCCGCGAGCAATCATGGCAGCCGCTCCCCACCAGAAGCCTGCAGGAGTCGGAGCCCCCAAAACTTTTGATGAATTCTCAAGGCGGAGGGGACGCTTTCGAGAATGAGGTCCAAGACCTAGCAGACAAGCGTCCGATTTCCAAGGTGTCCCAGGGCCATTTCAGTGGACCAGGCCCAAAAAGGAAAGAGCCTGCCGCCATTTTGAGAGTCCTGTGACAGCCGCCTATCGCTGCACCGCAAGAGTGGGCGCAACTCAGCTGAATTGCGGCTTTTGACACAGTGGACCAAAAACGGACGGAATGGCAACTGAAACGGTAAAGGGGCGCCCCACTACAACAGATGACACTCCACCTGGAGAGGCCCGTTCACGCCGCCTCCCCCGGGGCGCTCCACGCCGTTATTCGGAGCAGCATTGTAGGATACCAAAACCAGTGCGGCAACTTACTGGACATCACCTTGGTGCCATCGTTCTGCTGCCTTGGAACTATTCGCGCAACAGTTTGCTACTGATGACCCACCCCCCCGCGACGCCCCATGCCGTTATTTGCTGGGTGGCAACTTACTAGACATCACTTTCGTGTCATCTAGATTTCAACGCGTTCTGCTGCCTTGGAACTATTCGCACAACAGTTTGCTACTGATGACCCACCCCCCGCGACGCCCCACGCCGGAAATCTGGACGTTGTGCTGCGTTGGGACTATTCGCACAGCCGACCGCTACTTCGTTGTTTTTCCCTAAAAATGTTTATATGTTATTACTATTTTTGTTTTCTTGTATATATTTATAAATTATTAAAGTTTTATAATCTTACTACTTTGTCGGAGTGCTATATATTTTTAATGTGACACATAATTGTAAAAACTTTGATGTACAAACAGTCATCCCTGGAATCTTCCGCTTCAGGCTCGGTCCCCTCCCCAATCACAATACAGGATGGTTTTCAGATAATAGCAACGCTTCTGCTGTGACGAATCTCATCGAGTGTGGGCCTTGATCTACTATAACTCCTTTGAAGAGGGGTGATTCTTTACAGCTGTGGCCATAAACTACATCTGCAGGGCTAGCTGATACCCTAGGACCAGCCTGGACAATCGGACACAGAGGAAAAGGAGTGTCAGAGGGTGCGGTAGTGAATAGGGCGAAAGGGAGGTGTCGGGCGGGCACAGGGTGTGATTCTCAGGGAACAGCAGCGCAGATGGGGGAGGTTTATTACCCATGCATAAGACAGAGAGCGGGGGTGACCACTGCCTGGGGGAGATGTTTGCGAGGGTGGGGAGCCATGCTAAGGATCGACAGCGTGCACAGAGTGGGTCTGGTCAAGGCATCTAAAATGGCTGCCGTGCACGACAAAAGTGTGGCATTTGAAAAAAGACAAGATGGCGCAGACAATGTTTTTCAACACTTCCTGATTTCCTTCGAATCGAACGTTAACAGACGTTGGGGCATATTACCAAAGTTAAGCGATATTTATCCCTAACGATGCTTAGCAACGATTTTTTTACCGTCAGAAATTATCGCAGATAAACCTTGCTATTATCAAGGTTTATCGGAAATACGATAAAAAACGACCGCAATGCATTAATATCGCTGAAAACTCAGCGATATTCATGCATTACCGAGCTAATGCTCTTAGCCATGTTATCCACCTCCCATTGGATAACATGGCTAAGAACTGCTCAGGGCAGGTGGTAGCTTTTAGAGATATTCGCCCTTATCTCGAATATTTCCAAAAGTTGATAATAGGAGATAGCGATGTTAGCGACTGTTTCCAGTCGCTAACATCTTGGCATGCCCACTTTGCATGTCATTAGTGATAAATATCACTCACATGCAAAGTGGGGCCCAAGATGGTCGCTATCTTCTACTAGCCGTCGCTAACTGGTGTTAGCAACAGCTAGGTAATACACATATAATTTTATCTCCGCGAAGCGGAGCGCTGTTACAGATATGTATCTTGTTTCTGAACGTTAATTTCTCAAAATGCACTGAAGCACATATATTGAGACCTAGCAAAGGCACATCGGGCTACCAGTCCCTACAATTTTGCCAAGTTTCGTGCAAATCCATTCAGCTGTTCGATCCTACCGAGAGACAAGATGGCGGCCGCTACGGACTGTTTGGAATGTTTACAGACACCGGAGAGCCAATCAGCTTCGCTTCGCAAAGCTCCGTAACGCGAAAAGTACGCGAAGCGGTGCGCTGTTACAGATATATACCTTTTTTTGAACGTTAATTTCTCAAAATCCACTGGAGCACATATATTGAGATCTAGCAAAGGCACATCGGGCTACCAGTCCCTACAATTTTGCCAAGTTTCGTGCAAATCCATTCAGCTGTTCGATTATTATTATTTTTATTTTTTTTTGCCCCGCGGGGCCCTTTTAAAACCTCCACATCAAACCTAGGGGGTGAGCGACAATGTACTATGCCCCCTTATGGTCATTTGCCCCTTCGCTTCGGCCTCCTCTTGTCTCTCGATCCTACCGAGAGACAAGATGGCGGCCGCTACGGACTGTTTGGAATGTTGACAGACGCCGGAGAACCAATCAGCTTCGCTTCACAAAGCTCCGTTGCGCGAAAAGTCCGTGAACCAGAGCGCTGCCCGGTCCGCTGTTACAGATATATATCTTTTTTTAAACGTTAATTTCTCAAAATCCACTGGAGCACATATATTGAGACCTACAAAAGGCACATCGGGCTACCAGTCCCTACAATTTTGCCAAGTTTCGTGCAAATCCATTCAGCCGTTCGGGCTAAAAGTGAGGCCAACCGCCCTATGGAAAACTCAATGTTAAAAACACGTTTTGGGACCCCCCTTTTTTCTCAGCCCCCACTGGACGAACCCCCCCCAAATTTTCAAGGGCTGCTCAGAAACAAAATGTGCCATTTTCCTGAAAATTTCAGCCAATTCCGTCCACAAACGCCAAAGTTATTAGACATAGAATTTTCAAAATACCCATAGAGAAAAAATCCTAACTATATATACCTACTGGCGACCGCCAGTAGGTAATATATATATATATATATATATATATATATATATATATATATATATATATATATATAAGCTCCAAATTCCTCAAAAAATCCAGCCGGGTTTAAGGAAAACAGCACTCACACAAATAGCAGCATATCATCAAAGGGCTTTATTCGAACAAACGCGTTTCAGGATAAGATCCCTTCGTCAGTGTTCACATCGGAAACACACTTAGTGGCACCATTTTCTATGTTTGCAGTTGTCCTAAACACAAATAATGGACTACAATACCAGCGCTTGTTTTCTCGCGCCATCTTGGAGTGTGTAGTAAACAAACATGCATCATTTGAAACATTAAATGGGTTACAAGCTCCATACTTCAAGCCGTATATCGGCAAACAACGATTTTGGTCATTACTTGTGATCATAATTAAGGAAAATGAATCCAAACTGAAAACAAGAATGAGCATACTGCAAAATATCGCAACATCCACATGAAAGTCACATTAAGCGAGAGTCACAGGAACATACATCTTGCCGTGGATCGGCACTGGCAGCCAAATATTAGCTGCAAAAACTCGGAATACTTAAACCCAATAGCTTCTAGATGCATGAAATACATTAAACTGATAAGTTTCGGTGCAGTTTAAGGCAAAAACCCTTTCTACAAATCATTCTCTTGTACTTATAGAAGTTTTTCACTCTTATTGCCATATCATGACTGATCAAATTACAAATTGCCTAGACTATGTCAGTGAAAATCCTAGAGGAGGAAATAGGCTACAATCGCTCAGAAGATTAGAATCTCGATATATTGTGGACTTAGAAACCAGGGCGCCTAAGGGCCTGAACATGGGTGAAGAACTAGTATCACACTTGGGTTGATGAATCAGTATCATAGCAATTTGTAATTTGATCAGTCATGATATGGCAATAAGAGTGAAAAACTTCTTTAAGTACAAGAGAATGATTTGTAGAAAGGGTTTTTGCCTTAAACTGCACCGAAACTTATCCGTTTAATGTATTTCATGCATCTAGAAGCTATTGGGTTTAAGTATTCCGAGTTTTTGCAGCTAATATTTGGCTGCCAGTGCCGATCCACGGCAAGATGTATGTTCCTGTGACTCTCGCTTAATGTGACTTTCATGTGGATGTTGCGATATTTTGCAGTATGCTCATTCTTGTTTTCAGTTTGGATTAATTTTCCTTAATTATGATCACAAGTAATGACCAAAATCGTTGTTTGCCGATATACGGCTTGAAGTATGGAGCTTGTAACCCATTTAATGTTTCAAATGATGCATGTTTGTTTACTACACACTCCAAGATGGCGCGAGAAAACAAGCGCTGGTATTGTAGTCCATTATTTGTGTTTAGGACAACTGCAAACATAGAAAATGGTGCCACTAAGTGTGTTTCCGATGTGAACACTGACGAAGGGATCTTATCCTGAAACGCGTTTGTTCGAATAAAGCCCTTTGATGATATGCTGCTATTTGCGTGAGTGCTGTTTTCTTTAAACCCGGCTGGATTTTTTGAGGAATTTGGAGCTTATATTTTTCACGCGGACACCGTCGCGTGACAGCACCCGCTTCAAAGAGTGACTCGTTGCATGGTGTAACTGGAGCTTCGATATATATATATATATATATACCTATATATATATATATATATATATATATATATATATATATATATATATATATAATATATATATATATATACACAAAGAAACAACGCTTCTTCCGGAGTGCTGGAACCCAAGGAAGTTGGCGCAGATACCGGCGAAGCAATCCGGTTAATTTAATCCATCCAAAAGAACAAAGAAGTTCGTCTTGCGCTCTCAGGCAAAAAGGCAAAGGGATCCGAGATATAAAGTTTGCAGTTTATTACACAACGCGTTTCAGCTAAGGAGCCTTGTTCACGTGTAACTTCACACAGAGGACACCGACATTAAATAAAGTTTCAGTGTTGCAAAACATTAGTCGACATAGACATAGGACTACCAAACGTAAATAGCAGACATGTTGGAATGGTAAAATGTTGTCGACATAGTTCCCAAGATATTTCCGCAAATTCGAAATACATACGGTGTTAATCATCACACAGTAGCTCAAATACATCCAGTTAACAGTCTCTGTGAAATACATTTTGGGTGCAAACTTTATATCTCGGATCCCTTTGCCTTTTTGCCTGAGAGCGCAAGACGAACTTCTTTGTTCTTTTGGATATATATATATATATATATATATATATACATATATATATATATTTGTATTCCTTTACTTTCTCCCTTAGTTGAAATCGCCGCCTCCAAACCATGAGTAGTGTCATCCAATCGGACCCCGAGGGAGTAGGTCCTTGAAATCCGTACACGACTCCTTTCAACCCAGGAATGACAATGCCATGTGTGGTGCCAAAAAATCTCTTTATTCGGCCTCAGTCAAACGCGTTTCGGAGCGTTAAGCTTCTTGCTCACTGACAATAAAACTTTGAAAGCAGCCATGTTTCAAAACATAATGGTTATGTTTCTGCGTGTCGTGAAAACTACTTGGAGATGTGCTCAGAGACTCATGTACCCTCTCACAGACCCACTGACAGACTTGTTCACCCACTTACAGATCTACTCAGACACTCATGCACCCACTCACAGACCTGTTCAGAGACTCATACACCCATTCAGAGACCCACTCAGACACCCACCCACCCACTCACTGATCTACTCACTCATGCACCCACTCACAGACCCCTTGATGGACTTGTTTACCCACTCACATGCCCATTCAGAGACGCATGCTCCCACTAACAGGCCCACTCAGAGGCTCAAGCACCCACTCATAGACCTACACAGACACTCATGCACCCATTCAGAGACCCACTCAGATACTAATGCACCCACTCACAGACCCACTCAGACACTCATGCACCCACTCACACAGCCACTCAAAGACATATGTACCCACTCACAGACCTCAGAGACTCACATACCAATTCATAGATCCATTCAGATACTCACCCATGCACTCAGAGATGCACTCAAAGACTCATGTACCCACTCACAGACCCACTCAGGCACCACTCATGTACCCACTCACACTCATTCAGACACTCATGTGCCCACTCACAGACCCACTCAGAAACTCATGCACCCACTCACAGACCCATTCAGAGACTCATGCATCCACTCATAGATCCATTCAGAGACTCATGCAATAATTCAGAGACCCACTTAGACTCTTATGCACCCACTCACAGATCAACCCAGAGACTCATTTACCTACTCACAGACCCACTGATAAACTCATGCACCTACTAAGAGATATACTCAGGTAGCCATGCAGCCACTCAGAGACACACTCAGACACCCATGTACCCACTCACACACCCGCTCAGTCCATGACCTACCCACTCAGAGACCACCTCAGACAATGATGTCCCACTCACAGACCCACTTAGAGACTCGTGCACACAGACACAGATCTAATTATTCACACATCCACCCACTCAAACACCGACTCAAAGACTTATGCACTCACTCACAGACTCACTCAGAGACTCACACACCCACTTAGAGATCCATTCAGATACTCACACACTCACTTAGAGATAGACTCAGAGACTCATGCACCCTCTCACAGACCCGCTCAGAGACATAAGCACCCACTTACAGATCTACTCAGATACTTAAGCACCCACTCACAGATCCACTCAGAGACTCAAACACCCATTCAGAGACCAACTCAGATACACACCCACTCACTGATCCATTCAGACTCATGCACCCACTCAAAGACCCACTGATAGATTATGCAACTTATGCACCCGCTTACAGACTCAGAGACTCATGCACCCACTCACAGGCCTACTCAGAGATTCATGCACCCACTCACACACCCACTCAGACACTCTAACACCCACTCACACACCCAGTCAGACTCATGCACCCACATACAGATCCACTCACTCATTCACCAATTCACAGACCCACACAGACACACACTCACCCATTCAGAGACCTACTCAGATACTAATATACCCACTCACTGATCCACTCACAGATTCATGCACCCACTCAAAGACCCTCTGCTAGACTTACACTCCCAGTCACAGGCCCACTCAGACACTGATGCACCCACTCACAGTCCCACCCAGACACTCATGCACCAACTCAGAGATCCATTCAGATACTCACACATCCACTCAGAGATATACTCAGAGACTAACGTACCCATTCACTGACCAACTCAGAGACTCATGCACCCACTCACACACTCATTCAGACACTCATGCTTCCACTCACATACCCACTCAGAAACTCATGCATCCACTCATAGACCCATACAGAGACTCACACGACCATTCAGAGACCCACTCAGACACTTATGCACCCACTCACAGGTCCACTCAGAGTCATACACCTACTCACAAACCCACTGATAAACGTATGCACCTACTCAGAGACTCACTCAAAGGTTCATGCACCCACTCAGAGATCTACTCAGATAGCCATGCAGAGACGTACCCAGTGACTCATGCACCCACTTACACACCCACTTAGACAATGACCTACCCACTCAGAAACCACCTCAGACAATGATGACCCACTCACAGACTCACTCAGAGACTTCTGCACTCAGACATTTGAAAAAAAATGACTCCCCGGCCAGAATTCTTAGCCAGTCGTTGACATTAAAGGTTGCTAAGCAGCTGCTTTCAAACGGACTTTTAATGGGCCAGTGGCTGTGCAGCGAGAACCCCTGGGCTGAGTCCCATGACCCGGATTTGCGCTGCGAGGGACTGGGTGCCCGCTTTAGGACCAACATCAGCAATTGCCCGGGTGAGAAGAGCTCAGCTCTTAGACGGAGGTGAGGAGTATGATTCTGCTGGTGGGGCGCCCGACCGGAGCGGTTTCGAGGACCAGTGGCTACCTGGGCTCCCTGGGGGGAGTCGAATGACATGGGAATGCGGTGCTGGCCCTCAGTGTGGGCCCCTGATCTGGGAGGGCCCACTGGGCCATGTGAGGCGCCCTGGTTGGGCTGGATTGCAGGAGCCTATGGCCTCACCCATGATCTTGGCGCCTGGAACGGGACATTCACAGTGGTGCTCCCAGCAGCGTTCTCATTAATTATTTTTTTTTGACTGTCTGGCTCCTGTCCCCTTCTTGTTCTTCCTCCGTTGGTTTGGCTCCCTGGTTTGCTTTGGACTTGGCACTTGTAACTTTTGGACTGGAACTCATGTGCGCCCCGCCATTTTGGGAACGTCTCCTGTTGTCTCTCTTTTCCTTGGTCCGCCATCTTGCGGAACAGCAGACATTCTACTGCCCTCCCTTGGTGCTGTGACTGCGTCCCCCCTCCGGCTCCACTTAATGGAACTCTGCTCTCATGGTTTTTGGGTCCTGACCTGGGTGCATCTTGCCATTTTGGCTTCCATCGATGCCCACGACCCGAGTCTACCATCTTGTTGATTCTCGTGCTTTCCTTTGGTCCACTGGATTCCATCCTGCCGACCTCCAGTCATTTCTCTTTTGCTGGACTGCCTTATCTCTTTCTACCCTTCAGGTCCCCCTCTCTCCTCTCACCAATCTCAGCCTCCGACTCTTCTCCCCCACCTACCGCTCTCTAGCCCTTTTTCTTTTTTTCTCTCTTTTCACTCTGTAAATATGTGAATATGTGATATATACTTGCTCAAGCCTAATCGCTGGTAAAATGTAACCCTGAGCAAATCTATTTGTATATATATATATATATATGTATATAGAGATAACTCTAACCACTGGTATATGTAGTAGACCCTTGAACTCACTACCATTCCTATGTGATTCTTAGAGTTTATCCATTTGTATCTCTTCCTTGAGTGACTTTACAACTTGTACATTTGCAATTTTTCTGTTTGTATCTCTTCCATGTGTGACTTTACAACTTGTACATTTGCAATTTTTTCTGTTTGGAACTTATACGTAACTCATGTATTCCTAAGTCCTTATGTATCGCACCTGGTTCTTATGTAAAGTGCTCTGACACCTTTGGGTAATGTCCGCGCTATATAAAATCGCATTAAATAAAATTAAAAAAAATAAAATAAAATTCACAAACCCACTGAGAAACTTGAACACCCATTTACAGACCCACTGAGACACATGTGCACCCACTCAATGACTCATTCCCTCACTCACAGAGATACATAGACTCTCATGTACCCAGTCACATATGAACTGACACTAACACACCCACTCCCAGTCCCACTCAGAGACCTACGCACTCACTGACCAACCCACTAATAGACTCATGTACCTATTCACAGACCTACTAAGAGACTCATGCACGCACTCAGAGATCCACATGGATAGTCACAAACCCACTCAGAGATGCATTCAGAGACTCATTCACCCGCTCACATGCCCACTCCAACACACATGCACCCACTCACAGACCCACTTAGACTCATGCACCCACTTACAGATCTATTCAGACACTCATTCACCCACTCACAGACCCACTGAGAGACTCACGCAGCCATTCAAAGACCAAATCAGACACTCAAGCACACACTCACAGTCCTACTCACAGATTCATGTACCCACTCTCAAACCCAGTGATAGACTTATGCACAGATAAAAACACACTCAGAAATATATATACCTACTCACAGACCACAGAGAGACTCATGCACCCACTCATAGACCTCTCAGACACTCATATATGGTATCATGGACCCAGTGAAACTCTCAGAGAATGACAAACCCACTTACATACCCACTCAGAGACTGATGCACCCAGTCGCAGATCTAGTTAGTTAACTATGCACCCACTCAGAGATCCATACAGAAACTCATTTAGCCACTCACAGACCCACTCAGAAACTCATTCACATACTCACAAAGCCACTGAGAAACTTGTGAACCCATTCACAGACCTACTGAGACACTTATGCACCCACTGAGAGTCATGCACTCACTCACAGACACACTCAGACACTCACATATGGTCTCATAGATCCAGTGAAACTCTCACACACTCTCTGACAGAGCTTCTGAGAGGGTTATACACCTACTGACAGACCCACTTAAACTCTCATGCACACATTCACAGACACTCAGAGACTTATACATGTTTTTATAAAGTTACTCAGATAGTGATATATCTAGTGTGATGCTTAAAATCAATTATATAGTTATACATTTTTATTGTACTGGTGGCTATTGAATGTCTGCTTTTGATTTGCAAATTCGCAAAATATTCATGAATATCGTGACATTGTCACGAATATTTCAATAAATTGAAAAAAGGTATTTATAAAGAAAATGAACAAGGTTTTGGGCTATAGAGTGGCTCTGAGAAGAGCCTTTGTATTCACTGTGTGTATATGACAACTACACATAAGACTGGATGCAGAATTTCAGTTGCTGAGAAATACCCTGTTGCCTTCATCCGTGAAATGACGTCCATCGCTTCTATAGATTTCATGCATTTCAAAGCACAGGTTTTGGTTGTAGATAGAACCCATATTATGATCTCTGAGAAATGCTGAAACAGTTTTATTAACATGTTTCTTGACTTTGTCAATCTGTGGACAGAACTGATAAGACCACTTACATTTCTGCATTTGGCATATATTGGAGTACACAAAGGCAATGTGAGGGGAAAGTGTCATTAATCATGCAAAGGTATCTTTCATTAGGATTAATTCACCCCTGATATAAGCTGTAGGTATACCATAAGGGACAATCAGTTGTGGATAAAAGAAGAGAGATATCGCATTGAGTTTTATTAAGTTACTCATGAATTTCCAGACCCCTATGCCAGCATTACAGAGTATTCCCCTCATAATGCAGCTGACATAAATGTTTCCAAAGAATCAAGCTTATCTCTCACCCACTCACAAAACAACAGAGGGACTATACATTCACTCACAAATTCAGAAACAACTTATCTATGCAGCAGTAGGAACAAGAGTTGTAGACACATCTACATACTTCAATTTTAGAAAAAAAGGAGCGTTCACTATTTGGATTTTGCAAGAACGTGGCCCTGGGGCAGCGTGACTACTTAACGTTGATCATGAGAGTATGCTAATGGAATTGTCCTGGTATTAAACCAGGGCACCTTTTTCTTGGCCCACACTGCCAGTTGCAGAACTTTAGATTACATCTGCATACTCCTCTAATCTCTAACACAGGCACTGAGATATTCATTCAACCACTCACATATACATTTTGAGAGGCATAGTTGTCTTAAAACAGACAGTTATATTCCAGCACATTTACTTAAACATCTCATGCACTGCTATAATTTGACACCTACACTCATTGAGTTATGTAGCTAAGTCATGATACAACTTTGTCATCCATCCAGACATATATTCCTTTAAACATGGGTCAGGCCTCATAGTGCAGACCCTGTCTGTGCACTCCCACTACCAGCTTCACTTGACACTTAAAAGCCATTTCTCAGTCATAATTCCACGTTTTAGTAGACAACACTCGCCTCTGAGATATGCTGTAGGTATGTCATACTGTACTAGGTGCAGTGGTTCACAGAAGAATGTTTTATGTAAGAGTTTGGATGAACACATACAAAATTAAGATGCAAATGAAGATACATACAGACAAAGCATTTTTCAAAGCAACATTTACAGTCAGTGACAAAACAACTCACACAATCATTCAGGCACTTATTCATGCAGACATGTTCACAACCAATCACTTACCCTTACAGCCTCTCACAGGTCTCTCACCCATACAGCCACTCATATACCTACTATTTCACACATAGAGTAGGTCACACTCCTACTAATTAACCAAAAGAGCCACTGACACACCCATTCACTCACACATACCCTATTCACACATCCTCTCAGTACTGAAAGAGCCCCTCACACACCCACTCACTCACATATACAGTCAGTCTCATATCCGCTCATTTACCCATACATCCACTAACACACCCAGTCACTCACCAATGCAGTCACACAGCCACTTATTGACTGATTCAGCCACTTGCATATTCACTCACACACCCATACAGACACTTACACAGACAAAAATTCACACACAACGCCACTCACACTACCACTCATCCATCCATATACCTACTCACACAGGTAATCTCTCATCCATACATCACACACATGCAGTAACTCACCCATACAGTCACTAACACATTCGGTCCCTCACCCATACGGGCACTAACATTCAGACACAGTCACCCATACACCACTTATGAACTCACTCACTCACCCGTAGAGCCACTGACACACCTACTCCCTCACCCATACACCCATTCATACAAGTATTCAGTCACCCATACAGCCACTCACTCAACCACTCACTCTCTTATATGGTCACTGACACACCCACTCATTCACTCATATACCACTCACACGCCCTCTCACCCACATATACAGCCTTTCATACACCCACTCTTTCAACCATATAGCCACTGCCACACCCACTCACTCGCCCACACATCTAAACCCACAGCCACTCACTCAGCTATACAGTTACTCATACACCTACTGACTCAACCATACAGTCACTAACACAGGCACTAACTCGCCCATAATCCTTCACTGTCCCATAATGTGAGTCACACATGTACTCACTCACACATACAGCCAGTGATACACCCACTCATTTACCCATACAACCTCTCACACAACCATTCACTCACCCATTAAGCCACTCACACAACCATTCACTGTCCCATATGGGCAGTCACACATGAACTTAGACAGAAAATCCACTGACACACCCACTCCCTTACCCATGCAGCCACTGACACACCCACTTCCTCACTCATACAGCCACTCACATACCTTCTCACTCACCTATACAGTTATTCACATAACCTCTCACTCACCCATAGACACTCAGACATGAACTCACACACCCATACAACCACTCACACAGCCACTCACTCACCCATACAGCACACCTTATCATTTTAACTGGAAATGGCAGTTCTGACAAGAAACTTTTTTTCATCTTTTTGGTGTAACTGTTTTTTTAAATTTCCTAACATGTTGTATTTGTTCTTTATTTTTATCAAACAAAATGGCAACTAGGGGGGGGGGGTAATATTTTTTAACCAGAAATACAAACGTAGTGCCAAAAATGGGATAAGAAAAATAACAAGTATGTTGCCTTGCAGCTTTAAGGGTGGCATCAACAGACTGCTTACCAACTGTAAGCACAGTGTTGTAGTCACAGCAATATGCAACACACTCACTATGGTGCAATTTGTGGATGATGCCTCTTCACTTTAGTAAGATATTTGTTTCCGGTCCAGGGAAGACATGGCTTGGCAGTTCGGGCTGGACTGTTCCCATGAGGCACAGGGTCAGACTGATTTGCATATGGCCATGTCTGAACTGGGGTGGTGGAGTGAGCTAATGAATGATGATGGATTAAACCCAGATCAGTTGACTGGGGATGAGTGTTTGATTTGCTCAAGCGCTCTGTCCATCCTCCCCTTTGGTATCGCTTTCTCCACTTTACTAGGCACTCACTCCCCAGCTATAGATGTAGATGGCCCCTCTCCATCGCTCTGTGTTTGTGCCCTCCTCAAGCTGTTACCTTGATACATCTTCAAATGGTAAAAAATTGAAGTTGTACCACAGATATACTTTTTGCTGGTTTCTCTTGAGAGGGTCTTCTCACACAAGCTTCATTTTATGAATTTTGCCACAGTGTTGGACTCTCCAGACGGGATCATAAAAAATTGCCAAACAATTTTTAGGTGCTCGACCCTCATCAGCAGTTTTTTGTTGTTCTACCTTCTGCTCCTGCTCCTCTCGCTTCTGTGGTACCTCCTGCTGCTCACTACCTCCTTTTGCCATTTTTATGATAAAAAATGACAAACCAAAAGTTCTAATCAGAGTGCTGTCCGAAAAGCACAGGAAAGCTCCAAATAATGATCCAAAAATGAATGGAAGATTCAAGAAGAGAGAAATGGGTGGGAACTTTCTTTGAAGATTAATGAAAACTGTCTTCTCCAATTTAACTTCCTTCTTACATAGTCACATGATCTTTTTGAATACCGACATTGTCGCAAAGATGGGAAATACAATTTAAAAGTGCTTTACATTACAAATGATTACAAAAACAGAAGCTTAAATATTATATTATTATACAGCTATTGTCAAAAATTAACTATAATATTTGCATGTATGTATATAACACTTTTTGAAAAACATGCCATCTTTGCGACTTTTCCATGAAACCAGAACATACGTATCGCGAAAATTCACAATGAATTTGTGTTGATTAGAAAATTGTAAAAAACATAGTGATTACCCCACTGAAAAAAACGACAAGAAGTGACACTGAGAAATACACAAAAGCGTGGTCGATTATGCAGTTGTACTGTACAATATGCAGTAGAAATTTTACGCAAGCAAAGCATGATAAATAATTACCCAGGACAAAGCAACACAGATGAGTACACATTTTCCAGAAAACTGTGGACTCTTCTTAAAAAAAGAGATTTGATTCAGATCCTCGTGTTCATTTTAGATAAATTAAACCTCTACATGAAACATTTACAAATAAAAGCGTTGCATGTGCCCCAGGTAGATCTCCACTTGATAAAAATGGAAACAAATATATCTTCTAAGGCTTACGGAAGTGAATGCATCATAAATACTTTGGAAATAAAGTCTGAACTTCAGTGATTGTGATGATTGAATTCTATAATGACATCTCCTTGTAAGGGCAGAGACCATGGTTCTGTTCTTTAAATATACTAAGGGCCTAATTTATGAAAAGTGACACATCGCTGCGAGAAAACAGCGATGTGTCACTTTTGATTGCGCCCTCCTTGCGACACCAATGATGCGCCATATTTACAGTATGATGCATCAGGTCGGAGGGAGTTACAGATACGTCAGTATTTCTAACATATCTGGAGGCGCAAAAATGACGCATTGCTGGAGTGTGTCAAAAAAGTGACGCAACTCTAGCAATGGATCATTACACATGGGCAAGTCCCATGTGAAAAGTGCCTGCATCAGTCCTACGCCTGCCATGAGGCGGGCGTAAGATATTGTCACATTTGAGTCCTAGAACTGGTGCAGTGAAATCTTATAGATTTCACTGCGTCACTTCTCTCATCCTTTCTTGGGTCAGAACGCCCCCCTGCATACATTATACCTGGTGCAGGTATGTGACGAAGGGGTTTAGAAAGTGACCCATCTACCTAGATGTGTCACTTTGTAAATATGGTGCAACAAGGCTCATTTTTTACGCCGCAGGTGCGTCACAAAAAGTGATGCACCGTTGGCGTAAAAGTGACGCAAGGGCTCATAAATAAGAACACATGTATGTAAATCCACAAAAACAATAGCTCCACTTACACACCCACACATACACCCATAAACTCACTAACATACCCACCCAAACACCCTAAGTAGCACTCACACAGCCACTCACAGACACATATAGACTCTGACACAACCAGTGGCAAATCCAAAGAGACCTTCACACACTCACTCACAGACCCACTCAAGCACTCCTAGACCACCTCAGATAGCCACTGCCACACTACCACTGAGAGACCCAGACACACACTCATACACCCACTGACAGACCCACACTGATGCTTACACATACACTCTGAAACATTAAAGCGTACAGTTATGAAAAATGTTTTATAAAAAACGTAGAAATTCACTAAAAAAATAAAGATTACTAGGGTGTTATAGTTATGAAATAGAATTGAAAAAATATTAGAAATTCACAAAAAAACAAAGGTTACAGGGACATTATAGTTAGGCTCACATTTCACTTGTACAAAGCCAGTGAGTGCACTGCTTATCATCTCACATATTAAATCACTCATGACATGGTCAGTAACATCACTGATGACAGCACTGGTGACATCTCAAATTTGTTTTGTGTGATTTGGTGTATATCCGTTCAGTAGTTTTTTTAGAAATTAAGGGTCAAAAACATTTGCATATCTGCACCGTTGGGTCTGCGAGAGGCTTTGGAGGCTCTTGCAGGAGTGTCAATTCAAAAATAGAGCGTTCTGATTGGCCCAAGGAGCTTTATTTCCCTTGGCCCAATTCGCTCCCACGGTAGTCATATCCCCACAAGAGCAAGCACTCTAATTGGCTGTCAGCAACATCAGAAACAAATTGCTGGCAGCCATTATAGGACTCGCAGACTTGTCCCCTGTCCTCAAGTTTGGAAATATAAAAGATTTAAGGGGTAGGGTAGGAATATCCTACCCCCCAATGCCCTATGGGGGGCCAGCAAAACCCCCAAGGGTCCAAAACTGAAAAGAAAACTGTGGGCCTTATTTATGAAGGACTTGCGCCGCCGGTGCGTCACTTTTTCCCATTTTAAAAGTGGCGCACCGGCGGCGCAAGGCCTTCATAAATAAGGCCCTGTAAGTTTTGGTAATAATTCATCAGGAGTCATGTAGGATCATTAAAAAAACAAGCATTGGTAAATACATTATGTTTCAGATAAGTGATTAATAATACATTTGAATTGGTTGTGAATTTTAGCTTGGTGAGAAGTTGTGCAATGTAAGTTACTGAAACCTCATAAAAATGTTTATTGTGAAAGGCAATATGGCCAGTAATGACGTTTTTCACACAATTCTGGAATTGCCACATTTGCCATCCATCATCAGATGCATAATCTGTAGATTTAAAAAAATAATAAAGCATTTCTAGCCCAAACGTTTCAAAAGTAACTGAAAACACAGTGAAATGTGTTGCCGTGCAGTGGACTACCCTTTGCAAAGGTTGACTGGTCACCTTTCTGTTGCTTATTGAACCTGTACTAATGAGCTGTCACCTAAGCCCAGACAGTGCTAACAAGTGTAACAAGTGCTGGAGGTCAGCACAAGTTTAGAGATGGACATGTCCCCCAGCAGGCACATGCATCCTTGCTACACCTCCGCATGATGTGCTTAAAGCGCCCTCTGTCAGACCGCTGAAGAGAGCAAGACTTGGAGTACAAGTGTAATGGCTCAGACTTAGCGCAATGGCCAGAACTGCCAACTTAGGAGCTGGGGTCAAGATTGGATTCTCAACGTTGGCTCAATATCTTGTGATTCTGGGACAATCACGTAATATTCCCATGTCTACCAAAGATGTATGTGTCATAGTGTAATGTAACTGGTGCTCACACAATGATCCAATACCTTCAAGTCCATTGCGCTGTCTGAAAAAAAGGAGGAAGTGATTTTTTCCACTGGGGTTGCGGTGACACTACAGGGGCGGTGACACAATATGTAAACAATCAGTGCAGCGCTTTGAGGGCCCATTACACACAATTTTTTCCCAAAAAGCACAGTTTCAAAAACTGAATGCAGTTTCGAAAAATACACTGATTACAAAGTAATAAGAAGCTCCAGCAACAAAGACAAGCCTGTCACGTTGAGGCTCCCTGGGTTGTGGCTTTGCAGTAGATGCCTCCAGCAACTGTAGACCATAGTTCCTGTAAGAGGGGGTGGCATTGAGGGGGGTTTGCGAGGTGCGGTTAAGGAAAGATCTTCAGATGTGCACCAATTGTATTGGACTGTGAATGATGGGAATACAGTGGACACAATTTTACCAAGCAACTCCAGCACTATAAGCTGTATAAAAACTACAGCAAAGCGTTTGAAGGTATGATAACTTACCCATTGGATTTTATGCAGTTACTCTGAGGTTTATGCAATATCTTCGTTGGGGCATAACACTCAGAAGTATGGCAATTACTAGATGGAACATTTTCTAGTCCACCCACTCAGTTCAGTTCACAAACTTTATTTGGACAGACAATGTATCCATAAAAGTGCGACAGTAATTAAAAATACCAATAAGAATTAACAATATGTAGTGGCAGAGATTACAGTTGTATGGAGAGAAAAGCATGAACATTTTTAGATGGCAAGTTAAAACAATGCAGTCATCATAAATAAATCCCTAATGTATAAAACCAATCCATTCGATAATTAGGAACTGTCTATGCATAATTAAAACTCAGTCCATGAGCATTGACTTACGCGACCTAATGGCAATTCTCAGGAATGTGCTTAAGCGAAAAACCAACTCTTCATCTTGCAGGGCAAGCATGCTTGAATAGGCACTAGCCAAACAAATAGGCCTGCTCTTAATGAAGAACGGGAAAAGAAGCCACTTGCTATATTTCATGTAGAATTTGCAGAAAAACAAAAAGTGCTGGGTTGGTTGACCACTAACCCCGTGACACGGGCAGGGTAGTAAGTCAAGTTTAGGATGATAAGCCAATGGAAAACACAATACAAATTTCACTATCCCATCCCTCAGGCGAAATAAAAGGCTCCTTTCCCATCGACTCATAGGGAGGGTCCTCCCACTCATTATACCACTTGCAAAAATATACTAAGAGCCCTCTAAGAGCTTTATTATTGCATACTTCAGGAGCCTTTCCCAGTACTTTCAAGTGCTGGAGGTTAGTGTAAGTTTGGAGTCGGACACCTCCCCCAGCAGGCCCATGCATCCTTGCTACACCCCTGCATGATGTGCTTAAAGCGCCCTCTGTCAGACAGCTGAAGAAAGCAAGGCCTGTAGTAGGAGTGTGATGGCTCAGACATGGCATAATGGCCACAGCTACCAACTTTGGAGCTGGGGAACCAGGTTTGAGTTTCAGCTTCAACTCAAAATCCTTTGAATCTGGGCAAATTATCTAATCACCCCATGCCTATCAAAACAATTAATATGTAGTTGTGTAATGTAACTGGTGCTCAAATAAAGCCCTCCAATACTTTCAAGTCCATCGTGCTGTCTAAAATAAAATGGAGGAAGTGATTTTTCCACAAGGGTTGTGGTGACACTACAGGGAGGGTGATAGACATGTAAACATCAATCAGCGCAGCGCTTTTAGGGTCTATTATATATAATTATTGTTCAAAAAAAGCAAAGCTTCAAAAACTACATGCAGTTGCAAAAAGACATTGATCACAAAGTAAAGAGAAGCTCCAGCAACAAAAACAAGTATGTCACGCTGAGGCTCCCCGGGTTGGGGCCTTGCAGTACACACCTCCAGCAACCATAGACCACAGTTACTATGAGAGAGGAGCTGCGTTGAGAGGGTTTGCAAGGTGCGGTTAAGGAACGATCTTCAGACTCACACCCGATTGTATTGGATGGTGAATGCTGGGAATACAGTGGACGCAAATTTGCCAAACAACTCCAGCACTATGCGCTGTACAAAATCTAAAGCAAAGTGTTTGAAGGCACAATAGCTTACCCTTTGGATGTTACACAGTTACACTGTAGTTTATACAATACCTTCATGAGGCATAAATCTCAGAAGTATGGCAATTACTAGATGGTGAATTTTACAGTCCACCCACTCCTTATACCTGTTGCAAACATATAGCAAGAGCCCTCTACAAGGGGTTTCCTGCACACATCAGCAGCCTACCCCTGCAATTTCAAGTGCTGTAGGTCAGAGCAAGTTTAGAGACTGACACCTCCCCTAGCAGGCACATAAATCCTTGCTACACCTCTGCATGATGTGCTTAAAGCACCCTATGTCAGACAGCTGAAGAAAGCAAGGCTCAGAGTAGGAGTGTAATGGCTCAGAGATGGTGTAACGGCCATAGCTGCCAACTTTAGAGCTGTGGAACCAGGTTTGAGTTTCGGCATTTGGTCAACATCCTGTGATTCTGGGCAAGTTGCTTAATCTCCCCATGCCTACCAAAAAAATGAATGTGTTGTCACATAATGTAACTGATGCTCTACTAATGCTGTCCAATACCTTCAAGTCCATCGCACTCTCTTAAAATAATGGGCAGGTGACTGACATGTAAACAATCAGTGCAGCATTTTAAGGGTCCATTACACAGAATTAATGTTCCAAAAAAGAACACAAAATTGACATTGATTACAAAGTAAAAAGAAGCTCCAGCAACAAAAACAAGTCTGTCGTGCTGAGACTCCACGGATTGGGGCTTCGCAGTAGACATCTTCAGCTGCGCAGATCATAGTTCCTATGAGAAGGGGGCTGTATTGAGGGGGGTTTGTGAGGTGTAGTGGCAAAGTGAGCCTTGTGTAAGAAATAAAATGTAAAGCACCATGGAAACCAAAACCAAATAAACTAATGAAAGATATCGGATGGTGAAACTTTTTTGACAAACAAATTAAGCCTCTAAACAGAAATAAAGCACTTTAAAAACAAAAACAAGGCAAAACCTTAAAAAATTGTTACACAGTTGTGGATGGAAACAATAGTTGGTTGCCGGGAAACTGATAAGAAAAGCAGACGAGGAACAACAGGAAACAGTACTACAGCCAATAGAAATGGAAGAAAAGTAAGTGGCAAGCACAAGCAAGGAAAGCATGGGGCGGGATGTAAGCCCCTTTTAAGATTTATTTTAAATGCAATAGATTTCACAAGCATAGTGCTGTGCAGGTGAAACCTAAATAACGTGGCCTGGGCAGCATTGATAAATTAAGGGGAGGGGCGAGGCCTCACTCCACGAGCCATTATAGCCCTGGGAAGCCTATCCCGGGGCCACATTTCATAAAGGGAGAAGGCACGTGATCCCCCTTCTCAAGCCTCTATAGATCACAGAGAGCCCACTCTGGGGATAACATTTACACAAAAGGGGAGGGGGGCCATGTTGCCCCCCCCACCCCAAGCCTTGAAAGGCACTGGGGAACCCATACCTCAAGGCTGAATTATTTAATTTAAGGGGAGGGCAGGTGGGGACCCTCTCCTCATGCCCATCCCTGGAGCTGAAACCCCCATAAAAGGAGAGGGGGGCCACATGGTATCAATGTCATAAATTATATAATTTGAAATGTCACCAGTGAAGTCATAAATTATGTCCCAGAACATAAATGAGTGATGTAATATGTGAGGTCATAAACAGTGCATGGCAGGGGCGCAAGTTACAGTTAGCTCTATTTTTTTTGTTCAAAACATTAATGATGTCACGGACATATTCAGCTAACTATAACGTTACTTTAACCTTTGTTTTTTTCAGTGAATTTGTAAAGATTTCTTTTTATCACACCTAACTATAATGTTACAAATAAATGCATACATAGTTACAGTTAGGACCAAAGTTTCCATAGGAAAGTGGTTTTTTTTGCCAATAACTTTGGCGCTGGTTGATGAATCTTCTGGAAAATTTCAAAAAGCTTCCCCTTTTTCGTTCAGCTGCTGTGTTGAAAGTTTCAGGGTGACCCATCGAGCGGGGACTAAGAAAAATGGGTGGTCCCAAAACGTGTTTTTCCCATGTCATGTCTATGTGGATTATTAATTATTTTGTGCACTACTACAGCCTGCACCATCGAACAGAATTACACCAAATTTGGCAGAATGCTAGATGTTTGCCCAGAAATCACGTGTTTCATAAATTGGTGTAAATCCACTCTGTAGTTTCAGAGATATGTAGGTTTAAAAAATGGATGGGGACCACAACCAGGAGAGAAAAACACTCCATCATAAGAATAGCTTTCATTGGACCCCTGAAGGCAAACGGAAGAGAGGCAGGCCGAAGAAGGCCTAAAGGCAAACAGCGGAAACAGAAATTAAGACCCTGAAGAATAATGATTTTTTAAGTGAGCCCAAAATCCTACTGAAATGTGATTGGCTGCCAACACTTCAACCAGGAAGTGTTGGCAGCCACCTTGGGACTTGGATTGAAGCAGAGCCCCACATAACATGTAATAAAAAAAGAAAAAGGGTCAGGGTATAAATAGGCCTTTCAGGAGGGACCCACAGGGACTCCGCAGAGCCAAAACAAGAATTTTGTTTTTATTTTGCAGATCAAAACAAAATTAAAAGAAAACAAATCGCTTTGTTTCCAATCAGCCCCTGGGTGGGCCAGGTCCCATTGGCATTGTAATAAAGAAGGGGAGGTTAGGTGCCCCTCCTCCTGGGGTTCCTTGATGCCCCAGGGACCACCAAGACCCTGGGGCTTGTGAAAAAACAATGCAGGGGAGGCCCATATGCCCTCCCCCACTGCCCCGGGACCACCACATCCAGAGGCTTATTTATTTAAGAATGGGGGGCCTCTTGGACCCCCTCGAGCCGCGCAGACTGCTACCCCCCTGGGGCTTTAAGTGTAAATATTGTAGGAGCCTACAGCCCCCAGCAGTCCCATGGGCCATCACCTCCTTTGAGCTTTAATTGTAAGTAATGTGTGGGGAACTTATAGACCCCGTAGCTCTGGAGACACCACCTCTACTGGGCTTTTCTAAGAAGGCCCTAGGGACCAACACCCCCCAGGGCTGGCTCCTGCTATGTCCTGGGGTGCCCAACCCCCAGGACATAGCTGTTTGCTATGGCTTGGCGTGAGCTTTACCACTCCCACCAAGCCATGGCAAACTGTGCTCCGCTTTGAGCAAGCAAGAGCAGTTTGCTCTTGTTTGCTCAAAGCTGAGCACAATTGCTTTGACAAAGAAGGGACGTGCATTTTAGCATCTTCTTCTGTGTCAAAGCAATGCTGGCTCCAGCAGCAGGAGGGGAGCCAGTAGGGACCGTGGGACCTCATACACCCATAACGGACCTATAACGGATTTCATGACACAAGCAGAGGATCTAGAGGAGAAACTTCTGACTAGACACTATCCAAAGAAGTTGATAACCAGAGCAAAAAAACGAGCAAGAAATAATCATTGTGAGGCACTATTAGAAACCACACGAAAAGAGAAAACAGACAGACCGGTCTGTGTGACAACCTTCACCCCTGCTGCTAACAAAATCCAGAACATTATTCGTAAGAAATGGCATATTCTGAACTCAAGCCAGATGAAGTGGGCACAACCGCTCTTTGCCTTTAAGCGGAGTCGTAACATCAAGGACGTTCTCGTACATACTACGAATACCACACAAGGAGGAGATAATCAGTTAACACTATGGGGCCACCAACGACCAGTGGGCCATTTCCCTTGTGGTGGTTGTGTTGTATGCCAATTTACTGACGTCATGAAAGAAGTGGACATAGGGACTGGCAAGCCCTGGGTTTTAAACAATTTTAGTAACTGCAATACTGAACACGTGGTATACATGTTGACCTGCCCATGTAAGAAGATGTATATCGGTATGACCACACGAAAATTGAAGATTCGCATCAGTGAACATCGTAGCACCTTCAGACGGAGAAAAGATAACACCAAGCTCACCAGGCATTTCCTGGAGAGTAACCACACAGACTCTGATCTGAAATGTACTGTCCTGGAAGTACTGAAAAAAGAAGTAGTAAATCGCGCGCATGCCCTTCATGTGAGAGAAGATCGCTGGGTTTTTAGACTTAACACTTCGAAAACTTGGCCTGAACGATGATATCCCATGGCTACAAATGAACTAATGAAAATACCTGGGTCAAAAACACACACAAGAGCAATGGTCCATGGGTCTACCCGATGTTTCTCTTACCGAAACAACAGTGATGGTCTAAAACTGAACTCCAGACTCTGAATTTAGTGCCACGTGGTGCATATCCGGGCACTACCCTATAGGACTGCATGAATGTCAGTCAGTTTGGCAACACATTCTAACACCTTAGATCGTGCACATAACATCAATACACATGACCACTTAACATCCATCATGCAAGGTTATGTGTGCATGTATGACAAACATGCAAACCTTATACATACCAGTGCAAGTCTAGTGATCTAGCGTTTATTCTGATTGAAAAAACCTGAATACCTCCTCTTTGATATTATATACGATCCCACTTGCATAATTTTTAAGGTCCTGCCTACTTCAACCCCTATAAGAGCACGTACTGTAAGCTATGTACCGTTCTGTAATTGGGGAACAATGTGAAGCGCATCCAAGTTGAGCGTCTTTATTCCCCAGAAACCACTAGATACGGATATCCATCGCTGAACGTACTCATGCCTAATTACGTGCCCCCTCAAACCAATTCCATTAAGGGGAAGGTCACGTCTGGGCATGAGAGATACGCCCACTCGCCTCTATCCTGATAGCTTTACATCTGGCCCTATTCAATCCCGGGGGGCGGATTCACTATGACGCATATTTAAACAGAACGTCCCTTGTTTCCACAACCATTGAATTAGCACGCCCACCACTGGGCGTAAACGTTTTTAATCACGCGCCAGCCTTAACCAATACCATCAGGACCAGGCAGATGAGACACGCCCGTCCGGGACACCGGATACTTCCAATGTCCCGGCAGTGCGCTTGATTCCCAGATATGGATCAGATCTTCACACGCCCTCGCCCAGGCGTATAACCCAATCAGGTCTAGCCTTGAACGAAACTCCTTTCGGACACAGGAAATGTAACATCATTGAAGTGCGTTCAAATGTCCCGTTATCTTGTTAAACGGGAATCACTTCACCTGTCTATAATAACCCAAGGATTGGCCACACTATAAATACTCCCCCTTCTCTCTGATTATACGATTCATCGGGGAGGAGGAGAGACGCATACCGTAGGTGATCTCACGGGGTACAGCCCAACAGCCAGTAAGTTCCTGTCTTTAGCCTGAAATTCGTCACTCGAAATATATATCCAATTGTTTCGGATATTGAGATGGTGTATACATCACCTTCTACTTTCCTTCTCTCTCCAGCACAGTGGGACCACGGGGTACTCCCTAGTCCTTGCCTCCCATGAGGCAAGTCGTTCCTTTTTAATGGGTAAGATGAATGACTGACTATTTTTCCGTGTTTACAGTAGTACCGCTGTGAACTGATATTTCTCTAGAGTAACTCAACAATGAGTTTACAGTCTAGTACTATAGACCAAGTGAGATTGAACACATGTTATATAAACAATAATATGGTTTCTCTTCTTCTATTTTTGTTTGTTTTGTTTTTTGACAAATTCTACAGGTCATTGGACCCCGTGAGTGGATGGTGACTATAGGTCACATCCACAGAGTGGCACTACCAGTACTGTATGGTAAGATTGGAGCCCCTTAATTCGGTCCTGATGAAAGCCACGTACCCACTGGGACTTTTGGCTGAAACATGTTGACCTATTTCTCAATAGTCACGTAGCGGTCACGGGATGATTGTTTTCTTATTCACCGCGCCTTTGCTTTTAGATTCCACGCAGTTCGCTTACTGCATAAAGTCGCATGGGGGAACTGTGATGGCTTTTTAATTTCACTTTTTCCTTTGGGCCCCCACTCACTTTAGAAAGTGCATCCCTGTCGTCAGGTGTATGCCCACCCTCCACCAAACGGGGTTTCTGGAGGGCGAGGACTGGCAGATGATGAAGCATGACACCTGGTGGTGTGTGATGCCAGTCTATCACTTTTTGTGAGATGCCCTTGTCACTACTTGGCACTTCACATTTACTTGGTCATACTCTAGAAGTGGTCTCTATTTGTGATATATGTTTTGACTGGAGGCTGACCATCTTCTAGCGCCCTACTGCCTCTCGTTCCCTCCTCGGGTCATAACCTGAGCTTCCTTGTGTCTACCTCAGACAACCACTCATACCCAATCTCAGACCCATACCAGTATTCACATGCCTACTCACTCCTCCACAGAGGTACCACGCATCCACTCACTCATCCACACAGCTACTCACACAGTCATTCCCTCACACATACAGCCACTCATACAGCCAGTCATTCACCCATACAGCCACTCACATAGCCTCACACCCATGCAGCTACTCACACACCCACTTATTTACCTACAGTCACTCATATACCCACTCACTCACCTATATAGCCTTTTAACACCGCCACTTGCTCACTCATATAAGCACTCACACAACCACTTACAAACCCATTCAAACATCCATACAAGCACTTACACATCTGCTCACTCAACCATACATCCATTCACACAGACACTCACTCTCCAACACAGCCACTCACACACCAACTACCTTAAACAAACACCCACTGAAACAGCCACTCACTCACCTATATAGCCACTTACAGACCCAGTCACTCACTCATAAAGCCATTCAGACACCCACTCACTCACCTATACAGTCACTACACTCCCAACTTACTCACCCATAGAGCCACTCACAGTGCCACTCACTCACCCATAAAGCCACTGACGCACCCACTCTCTCACTAATACAGCCAATGCAGAAAGATCTCTGACCTCCTGGTCAGGGTAACTGCTCTCCCCTCATGCAGCTCCGTCCTTAAGGCACTGCCCCAGCGCCTTCTGTTCTCCAAGATAGGTTTTCAAGGCCCCCTCCACCTGCAGGCTCCTCCCTGCGCCTCATCCCTGGTAGTCCAGTGGAAGAGCCTGCTCTTCTGCTGGTTCCACTCTGTCAGACTCCCAGCTGCTCCTCCTCCCCGATCCCTACTTAATGGTGGCTGCTGCGTGACAGGGCAAGCAAGACCTCTAACCTCCTGGTCAGGGTAACTGATCTCCCCTCATGGAGCTCCGTCTTTAAGGCACTGCCCCCAGTGTCTTCTGCTCTCCCAGGTAGGTGTTCAAGTCCCTCCTCCACCTGAATGGCTTGTGCCTGCGCCTCATCCCTGGTGGTCCAGTGGAAGGGCCTGCTCTTCTGCTGGTTCCGCTCTGTCAGCCTTTTCTGTTCTGCTTTTTTCTGTCTTTGCCTTTTTTGCCTTTATTTTGCCTTTATTTTCTGTTTGCTTCCATTTCTACCTTTATTCCTGCCGTTGCTGACCCAACTGTCCCTCCCCCCCTGCGTTTGGTTTTGCTCCCGGCTCCCAGTTGCCCTCCCTCCCCCGACAACTACTTAATGGCGGCTGCTGAACGACAGGGCGAGCAAGACCTCTGACCTTCTTCAGGACAGCCAGGACTTGTTGGACAAAGATACTGTGGTGCTGATGGCAATACAGAACATGGGCAAGGTGGCTACTCCATCCTGGTTCAGGGTCAGAAACCTTCAGAAGACTTCTGTCCCATCCTTTACTTAATAAAGATGAACCTTTGCCAGTCTCATAAAACCTTCAAGAGGGTGATGCTCCAGTTTATGATGCCATTGATAGGTCCAGGAGGTTTTGGCCACCCTAGATCATGTGAATGTATATCTTCATGTTCCACTCCAACTGGCCCCTGTGAGATATCTCTGATCTATGTCCTGTGCCATTATTAGTTTAAGGGACTGTCATTGGGCCTTCATTGATTTGTTCCATTATTAGGGCTCCCAGATCTTTCCATACCTGAACAATTAGATGGTATGTGCCTCTTCTTCAAAGGGGATAATGGCTTTTAAATAAATTAACAAAAGAGGGAGGCAGAGTAACACAGAAGGATTCTTACTCCACAGACTTACTCGTATAAACAAAAGGAATCCTACTGGGGTAAAGAAGGAGTGTTTGTCACAGTGGTGTGGGAGCACTCAGTGTTTGATAAAATACCCCTCACACACCAAAAGGCCCCTTGAATGGGTATATTACATATGTGAGTGGTGGGTTGAGGTGAAAAAATTAAAAAGCACCTGGCTCGTGGGTTGACTAGAATTTTTTTTTATTCATGACCCCGGGCTGGTACTATTAAAAGAAGTGAAGTGCGAGGTGAACCTGTCGTGATTATGGACAGTACCTCAGGTGTGCGTCAACATGTTTCGACCCACCACTCACATATATAATATACCCATTCACATGCACCACATATAGTCATTACTATAAGTGCTCCCGCGTAGTCGTAGGTCGTAGCACGCCGCATCCCGTTAGAAGGGTGCGAAGACCCCAATGATGAAGCATAACACCAAGGGGCCTTTTGGTGTGTGAGGGGTATTTTATCAAACACTGAGTGCTCCCACACCCCTGTGACGAACACTCCTTCTTTACCCCAGTAGGATTCCTTTTGTTTATACGATAATGGCTTCTAGCCACATCAGCGCGGCGCAGATTCCTGCGCTGTGCTGAACGTTCTAATGAGCCAACGGGCTCATGACGGAACGGTTCCGTCATGAGCACAGGCCAACCGACGCTCATGACGGAACCGTTCCGTCATGAGCATCAAAGGGGTTAAGCAGGTCAAAAATATACTTAAGTGTCTCCAATCGGAGCCCTTGGCTCATCATTGCCTGGATCATAGGAGACCCTACTCAGAGAACTACAAGGCCATAATTCCTGTCATACCCCACATCTGTGTGGACTTTCAATGGTTTTTAGCTCCAGAGCACCTGAACAATAGTGTTTCTCTTTCTCCTACACCTCCTTTGATCCTGACAACAGATACCAGTGGCAGAGGGTTTATGGTAACCTTGGGGGTAGATTTGTCTCTGGGACTCTGCTCCTCGGGAACTCAAAGCAGTCTTATAACTGGCAAGAGGTAGCTGGCATCCATTGGACCCTTCTTAACTTTACTTCTTTGCTTCTGTGTCAAAATGTTCAAGTGGAACTTATGCATATGTCAAATACATAATAGGGACTCAGGTTCTCAAACTGGTGGCCCTGGTTCAGAACATGGGGCTGTGGGCCTAGCTTAGTATCCTCTCCCTTACAGTGATTTATCTCCTGGGGACAGAGACTGGGCATGTGGATCAAATAAACTAGGTATCCCCGCTTTAGTGTATCTTTGCCTTTGTTGAATCTTGGTTTGGTCCATTTCAGAACAGTCTCTTCTCTTAGGTACAGGAGGTGCTTCCTCAACAGTTTTTGTACTTTTCACCTTGCTCTGAAGCCTTGGGCAGGTGATGTGCTGCCCCTCCAATGGCCTTAGGGCCTCCTATATGTTGTGCCTCTGATCCCATTGCTTTTTACTTTGTCCAGGCCTGGGTTTCTTTCAAAAATGTCCTTAGACAGACGATGCCTCCAATATTAGTTTTTTTGTTGTGTCTTGAACTTCTTTCTAAGAGGAGGAGTTGAAGTTATAATCCTTGGATGTGCGCAAGTCTGCCCCCTTCCATCATGTTAACTCTGTCTTTGTCTCAACTTGTATTGGCGGGTAAAGGTACATGCCTAATTACAGTAACTTTGAGACAATTTGTGGTGTTTGCCATCTCCTTAGCTTACCAGGCACCTGCAACAATCCTTCTGGGTCTGTTCTGGGGGTCAGTTGACTGAGAAGATACCTGTTTTCACAGTGGCTTTATGGAGTACTTCCCTGAAGAGGATTTTGAGTGGTGCTACCTGAGCTCCTCTACACACCATCATGATTACTTTACATTCCATGTGGGTAAGGCCGTCTTTACACCTCATGTGCTTCACATGTTCTTGCCTTCGAGGAGTGGGCCTTGATTGCTTCTACTATCAGTCCATAAGTAAGTAAGAAAGTAAGTATGGGGCATATTACCAAGGGGGCGATAGGCAATTATTGCCGATTTAGCGGCCGTTTTTGGCCGCTAAGCGGCAATAATTCTATCACCCTATTAGCAAGCTGTCGCTAACTGATGTTAGCGACAGCTTTTAGGCGATAGCGAGCGGTTTGGGTCCCGCTTTGCATGTCAGCGATGTTTATCATTAATGACATGCAAAGTGGGCGTACCCAACCAGTTAGCGACTGAAAGCAGTCGCTAATGTCACTAGCGATGGAAATATTTGCGCTAAGCGCGAATATCTCCAAATACTAACACCTGCCCAGACCAGTTCTTAGCCATGTTATCCAATGGGAGGTGGATAACATGGCTAAGAGCATTTAGGGCCAGATGTAGGAGAGGAAATACCGGTCGGTAATGGCCGAATACGGCCGTTACCGACCGGTATTTAGGAATCGGCATGTAGGGGCCAGCATTTTACAGAATCGGTAAATTTACCGATTCGGTAAATTTACCGAATCTGTAAAATACCGAATCAGTAATTTTACCGATTCTGTAATTCCACATGTAGGTGACACTCCTGAGAGTGCCACAGGCCCTTTAGAGTCGGTATTTTACCACCCAATCCTATTGGGTGGTAAAATACCGACTGCAGGTGTGCATGCACATCTGTGCATGCACACCTGTGCCATGTGCCACATGGCACACATGCCTGTATTTGGGGTGCTAGAGGGTGTCAAAGTGACACCCCCTGCACCCTTGCAGGATTCGGTATTTACCGATTCGGTAAATACCGAATCGGTATTGCCCATTGATTCCTATGGGCTTCAAGGCTCATAGGAATCAATGGGCAATACCGATTCGGTATTTACCGAATCGGTAAATATCGAATCTTACCGATTCGGTAAATGTGAAAAGAAAATTACCTACATCGGACTGCTTCTATTTTACCGATTCATAAATACCGAATCGGTAAAATTCGGTATTTATGAATCGGTAAAATAGATTTACCTACATCTGGCCCCTAGTCGCTAATGCGTGAATATCGCTGTATTCTCAGCGATATTCATGCATTTCGCAGCTATCGCTGGATATTTTAGCACAATGGAGAAAAACGTTGCTAATAGCATGTTTTCTCTGCTAACATATCCAGCGATTAAAAAAAATGCGCTAAGCGCATTTTGCAAAATATATCGCTATTCCTTGGTAATATGCCCCACATTCTTTATTTTTTAGGTTTATTAAAACCATAAAAATAGACCAATAAAACTAAAAAAGTTACAGCAAGACTGGTATACACATTAAAAAAGAATTGTATTTTACCAATGATACAGTAAAAATAAAAAAGATGGTGCGTAATTAATTTGGGCAGCATTCAACATAAAGTGATATTGTGCTTTTCGTATCAGTCTGTTTCTTAACAGCTTCTCACACAAAAGTAAAAATGTTACCAGTTTACAGTTAAGCTGTGGGTCATTTGGTTCAAGCATTTTATTATTGCAGATCTGCAGGTACAAATGCCCCTAATTTAAAAAAGGTTTTTTAGTAGTAAAAGCAATTATGGTTTTATAAATGGGCATATGCATATTAGATGGACAAAGTCCTGTTCTGACGCTCCACAAAAGGCTGCATATCTTTGGACAGTTATATTCTATTTTGCTATTACAATTTCACAACATTCTGCAGTATTTCACTTCTGTGTTTCTTCTGTTTCTAGTCTGCATCTTTCTGTGCTTTGGTACATCATCCAGCTGAAATGAATAATGGTTTTAAGCTTTTAATTAAGGTTACAACAGGAAATGCTCTCAGTGTAATGAGGCAAACCTCAAATTGTAAGAAGTGTGATAGGGAACAGCAGTAAAATTACAAAAGGTTTTGGGGATGTGTTACTATGGTGCACTATTAGTAAGACTGAATTTAGGAAATTACTAGTTTTTCATTATTTAGTGTACATAGGCCAAGACGTAAATTGTTAAAAAACAGAGTGAAGTATACGGAGTGATTAGCACTATTATAGAATCCGATGAAAAGAGAGAATCTGGGCATGCCAACTTCATGAAAGGGTGTCACTGTGAATAACAGCAAAGCTTCAATTTATGATCCCCAAAATCATGCTCTTGAAGAATTAGAAATTCACATTGAAAATTCACATTGATTATTGGTTTTTACAGACGTCATCAGCAGATATACTGAAAGGTATTTGTATTGATAATCCACAGACATGAAGCGTTTGCTAACAGGTAGAGCAAGTGTCTGAGTATGTTTGACTATCTCTCTCCTGTACCACTGAGGATAATTATCAGTGCTTTCTGTAATCTAATCAACATGGCACTAATATGTATTAGTTTCTTCTTCTGTTTCATGCTTGGCGACTTTTATGATTTCATTAATATGTATTGTTTTTATCACACTATCTAGTAGAACTTACTTTTACTGTTTTATTGTATTAAAAAAATATGTTTTGCTTATGAAAAAAATATTATACCTTGAGGAAGAATTTAGAAAAACAGGCAGGATATGTTTACACAAATTTACTTTTGGATAAAAATAGAAGGTCTAACTTTGACTCGCAGATGTAATATACAGTCTTGAATGCATGTATGAAACCAGAGTGACCTCTCAACTAGGAAGCTGAAAGCTATATAAATATCGGGCCCAATTCACAAAGGCAATCTGAGACAAAAGTCTAACTTTACGACTATTGGTATTCATTAGGTAATTTACGAGTTGTATCTTTACGTCCGCAGTTGGACTGGAATCTCCGGCTCGGGCCTGAATCTCTGTGTTGACTATAGTGTTACACCACACTCAGTGTTGACTGTAGTGTTACACCAAACTTTGGTGTAACACTACAGTCAACACTGAGTGGAGCGCAAATTGTGGACTGCATATACCACGATGTAAAGGAGCAAACTTTTCTGGGATGTGATGTAGTGTCTGGACACACCCTTTTCCCTGCCCAAACTAATTTTCATGACCTCCTCTACCATTTATTTTAACATTCCTAATGTTGCTTTTTTGTAAAAATTGTGTCCGGGTACATTGATTACATTTCATCTGGCCTGAGTCAGAGATTCCGGCTTGAGCCGGAGTGTATGGCTTGAGCCGGGGATTCCGGCCTGACTGTGGACGTAAAGATGTGACTCGTAAATGACCTCTGCGAATACCAAAAGTCGTAAAGTTAGACTTTTGTCTCAGATTACCTTTGTGAATCGGGCCCATAGTATCTCATTGCTGGATATTGCAAGTTATTATTACATTTACATCAATGGAATGATTTTCCATTTATTGCATACAGATCATCTCTAAGGAACCGGGAGGGGTGTTGTAAATTTTACAAGAAAAAGGTTTGGATTCAGAAATAAAGACATAGTTGATATGGTTATTATTCTCAGTTCCAGTCCAAGTTTTAATGTGCTTTTTCACTTCTATTTTTGGTATCTACTTTTATCTCCTCCACACAGATGGTCTAAATATGATCATCACCTTTACAGAAGCCTGAATGAATCATCTCCAGTATATAGCTCACTTGTACATAAAAGACAGTGTAACAGTCATAATGATAAGTGAGCAAAAAAACACTAATGGTGCTTCGGTGTGCGTGGTTCTTTATAAAAGTCTTTATTTAAATTACACATAATTAATTTTTGTTGGTTGGTAGGACATTTGTGGATCCTCGCAGAGTGCACAACTTTTTCACTGAAATTTAAGGGAAATATGATTTTTTTGTCAAAGAATGCGGTCTCTTCCTTATCACGTGGGTGAAGTCTGGGATTTACTATCATCACGCTTACCTGATACTGGATCTTTACCTAAATCTGGCTGAATTCCACTGCTAAACCAGCCCCATCACTAGCTCTCCCAGACAAAAACTAGATACTGAGATTTGACAGAGAAGGTAGACCTGGTGGAGGTATTGACATCATCTTTAAAGATAGCATTAAAGTCTCATTTCTAGATACTTTACAGCAGACTGGGCGGAGATTTGTATATTCAGAGTTGAATCCTCTAAGAAAAGATTTTAGTCAGCGTATCATGAAATTAATCGTCCTACATACCCTGGCTTCCCAACATGTTCTTCTATTGGGTGATTTCCACTTTCATGGAGAAGATTCTGACAAGTCTGAGGTAGTCCAACTTACCTCTGACCTTGCTTTCTTAGGCCTTCAACAGATAGTGGCTGGACCCACCCGTCCAGCGGGCCATACTTTAGATTTGATTTTCACAAATTCTTCTGCTCTGTCATGTGATGCCCCTCCAATTCTTCTCTGGACAGATCACTCCCTAATACGTTTTCATATCGCTAAACCCAAGGGGTCCGAATTTACTCAGAAAGCCCTGACAAACAGTACAAGACTCTGGCGTAAAATTACCCCAGATGCTTTTTCTACTGTATTTAATTCTACTTCCAAAGACACATATATAGACAGAGTCCTATTAGACTATCACCTAGCTGCCAATGCGACTTTTAATAAAGTTGCTGCTATAAAACCGTGCTGTAAGTCCAATCGTGGCACATAGGCACCATGGTACTCACTGGGATTGCGTAAAGACAAATCACTATGGAAAAACTTGAAAGACGATGAATCACTCCCATACTCTTGACGATAAAGAGATATTCAAATCAGCCTCTAAGAAGTACCACCGTAACATAAAAAAAGCCTGTAAGATACACATTTCTCTCCAAATTAACCAGGCAGGTAACTCCTCTAAGGAACTCTTCAAAGTTCTTAATTCCTTCCTAAACTCTCGTGCTTGCACCCATGAGGCTGTGCCATCACAAGCTCTTTATAGTGCCTTAGCAAATCATTTTAAGGGAAAAATTCATTAAATCTACCCGAACTTTCCTAAAAACAATGGAGCAAGACTACCACAAGCTCAATCTTTGCTCCTCGCTTTTTATTAATGGTCCTACCTTGAGCAATTTTAAGTTACTCTTGCCTGATTCTATTCAGAAGGTATTAGCTTTGGCTAAATCAGGGTCTCCTTTAGACATCTTCCCACTTCACATCACTGCCTTTTTGTCCCTTCAGCTTGCTCCAGTCATTTGATCTTTATCTAACAAGTCTATTTCCTCTGGTAAATGTCCTTCTGCCTGGAAAACTGCATTAGTCACTCCCATTAAAAAAAAAAAAAAACTGTCATCTACAGATCTTACAGTTACTGTCCCCTTTCCCTTATTCCGTTACTAGGTAAGCTTTGGAATATCAAATTAACATTCAACGTATGGAACATCTTGAAACTAATAAGCTACTGGACCCATCTCAATCAGGCTTCAGACCTATGTATAGAACAGAGACCGCTTTGATTGCACTGACAGGCCATATTATATGTACCCTAGACAAAAAACACCCCTTCCTTACTGGTGTTGTTAGACCTCACCGCAACCTTTGACACTGTCTCGCATTCCAGACTTCTGCTACGTTTATAGGAGGCAGGCATCCATAGGGCAGAACTATCATGCTTCAAGGACTTTCTAACCAATCAAACCCAGACTATTAATCCGGGCTTCTATATATCACACACCTTGAATGTTGATAAGGGGGTATCACAGGGCTCCTGTTGGAGCCTGACTCTCTTTAACATTTATGTGACCCCCATCACCAACCTTGCTAAACAGTTTGGCTTCCAACCACTGTCTTATGCAGATTTTACACAGCTAAGTTCACCTTTGATTCAGATCCTAATATTGCTAAAGCTCGGTTTTCTGCAGGTATGACAGCTATTGCGTCCTAGTTGACAGAGAACTGTCTCCAGTTGAACGACAACAAAACAGAGGTCATGCTGTTTGGCAAGGCCCAACAGATCTGGACACCAGATTGGTGGCCTCCCGAAAATATTCAATACAAGGAAGATGCTACAGGTCTTTGATACAGTCCAGGCATACTAAGGGAATCTCAAAGGTATTCCACAACAGAGGCTGGAGTAACAGGATAGACACAGGGATACAAAGAGTGAAAAAAGTACCCATCAGCCCACTCAATAGTGGAGGCTCGTCATTTGGGATTTTCAAATGTAGAAAGTTGGTGTCCAGCAAACACTGCCTCCAGTTAGTACTGAGGCTAGTTTAGGACCCAAAGGTTGAACCCTCAACCTGAGCAAATGACAGCACAAGTGGCTGAAAAGGGCTTCGTTGCAGTGCTCAAAGAAATAAGAAAATGTGAGAAAAAAAGGAAGATGATCCATGTGATTCTAAAAATACCTATCTTGACGTCAACAAGAAAACTTTATTAGGTGTGCCCGTCAAGATGGTATAGTTAAAAACAGAGTGATAATAGCAAGAAAGATGGTTTGCTATTTACCCACGATGTTGTCTGGTCAACATGTTTCAGCCTATCAAGGCTTTCGTCAGGACCTATGTATCACTACTGCAACACTTACTTCATAACGTGTAAGAAAGAAAAATAATATTTTCATGGGTGGTGTGTCCCCTCCTGTATAGGGAAGAAAAAGAAAAAATGCACAAAAAAGTAAAATGCACAACGTAACTTCAGTCCTTTATAGTGACAGTCACGCATGTATATGTTATTTACAATATTTCCAGTATATTCACTTACCCAACTCTGTGGGATCAGGAGCCTCACCTCACCTGGCGACAGCTCAGGCTAAAGGAGGCCACGCACTGAAAGAAACGTATTCAAAGTGAAGCTGTAGTTTATTTAAGTTCATCTTAAAAGCAGCTATTTCCAGATTACATAAAGCGGCAGACTGAGGCAGTTGCTAGCTACAACCGTGTTGTGGTTCTAAAAAATATATATGCACACCAACCACTCCACCTGAATGTACCTTACACCTATTGAGATGACATAAAACCTCCGTGGCGGTGTGTATGACTGGTGTTTATTCAGAATCCAGCCTGGTTTCTTTTTAGGTGACACATATAGTTATAGGTAAAACTCCTGTGTCATCTATTGTATAGACTATAGTCTTCAGCAAACAATAATTTTGTACACCATCAGCAAAAGGTTCGCCTCCAGACATCCTATCTAGGATAGATAGTTTACTAAAAACTATCCTGGTCCCAATTCTAACATTGATTGTAAAATTTCTAGGTGTTCACCTCAAGTGCTCGCAATAAAAGAACAGGCCATTGCTTCCACGGGGACCTGGTTTCACATGATGTGACTGTTACTGAGAGTTTTCCCCCTCCTCCCACATTCTGTGAGAAAAACACTAGTCCAGGCACTGGTTATCAACAATCTGGATTATTGTAAGGCTCTTTTTGCGTCCATAAATGAGACTGTCTTGAAAAAATTGCAAGTTTTCAAAAAAACAGCAGCCCGACTCATTTACAATCTTCCAGCCAGGTCGGCATTTGCCCCTCTTCTGTAAATGCTTCATTGGTTACTGATTCACAAAAGAATCATCTTCAAAGCTTACTGCCTAACTCGTAAGTCCTTGCATGGCAGGGCACCAAGTTACCTCTCTTCTAAACTTGTACTCTACCGTACAGGTAGAACCTTGAGATCCAGTGATAAAGCCTTGCTTACAGTACCTTGTATATTTAAATCTCATTCTGGAGACAGATCCTTCTCTTACATTACCCCCTTACTCTGGAATAAGCTTCCGTTCCACATTCGTCAATGCGTGGACCATTACAAATTTGGAAAACTTATTAAAACATCATTATTTTCTGCCTAATTTGTCTTGTTCTCTGTCTTAGGGTTTAATTAAGATGTCAGGGGACCACCACTGTCCTTTGGCTCGACTGCCGTATTATGATGTAGGCCTTGTAGGACAGGGAACAGACCACCACCTCCAACAGGATCTACAGATCCAGATGGAGCAGCAGTTGGAATCGCAATCCCTAAGGACAGTGGTGCCAAGGCAGGCACCACCGTCGGGAGTACAATGTCCCATTCCAATAGCCTTTTCATGGAGGTCCCACTGCAGTTGAAAGGCTGCTGGAAAGGTGTTTTGGGGACCCAAACATGGCCCACATCCCTCGTGGGCACATGTAGTACCACCACGCTAATCCATGCACCTCACGGTGCATGGCACATGGTGAATGGATGCGCACAAAGTGTTCTTTTACACCACAGCTTCTGATATGGCCCTCTTCCATGGACCCAGCACAAACCGCTCTGTTAAGGAGCACTTTTCTGACCGCCAGCTGGGCGGTCAAACCATAATTGGAAGGTCGGACCACTGCCTGTTTGTCAGTCGGTCTCCTGACCAACATGATAGCGGGCCGTGGTCTAACCACCTGTTATCGTAATAAGGCCCTTACTTTTGTTGCACCGAGGTGATTTGTGTGCATTATAAATTAAAATAAATAACAAGAGTTTCTGGGTTGAAAGATATTGTAAGATCCACACAAGTGACCCCCCCTGAACTCGCCCAGGTATCAAGTTTTCAGAAATATCTAGGTTTGATATGTTTATATGGGTGGTAGTCGAGCCAAGGTCCAAAACCCACAGCTACCCACATTGCAAAAAAGGGTCGGTTTTGAGTATAAAAATGTGATTTGTCTATGTTGCGTTTTTTGGCATTTCCTGTTGCAGGTGCTAGGCCCATCCACACATGTGGGGTACTATTTTCGTACGAGATTTGTGGAAACACTAGATGGCAGGAAATTTGTGGATCCCACAGATTCCAGTCCTCTCCCTCAGAGAAATGTGAGGGAAATCTGTGTTTTTAGCCAACGTTTGAGGTTTATGAGGGCTTCTGGGTGAAAAAGCATCATGAGAAGCACACAAGTTTATTGGGAGTGTTGTGGCGAGGTCATGTGCTAGGAAATGAGTTCATCCCCACATCTTCTGGAACTTTCTATCATAAATGTGAGGAAAGTTAGTGTTTTTAGCCAAAGATTGAGGTTTGCAAGGCCTCTGGGTAAACAAATGTGTTAGAATTCACACATGTAACACGACCCTGGAGTCCCTTGAGTGTCTAGTTTTCAGAAATGGATGGTTATTGGTATGTTTTACTTGGTAGCAGCTGGGCTATGTCCCAAAATTCCGCAGCTACCCATGTGCTGGGTCTAATGTAATGTCTCCAGCTCATGTTTTGGGGTGTTTTGTGTCATGGGCGCTAGGCCCAGCCACACAAATGGGGCATCTCTCTTATTGGGAGACGTGAGGGAGAACAGAAAAGTAGAACTTATGCTATTACCAATTGCATTTATCTGCATGTTTGCCTTTCAAATGTAGACCAGTGTGGAAGTAAGAAGGCATTTTGCAAAATGACCTACAAATCACCTTTAGTTTATGCCATTTAAAAAAATAAAAAACATGTACTTTCTTGCAAAGAACTTTTGGCCATTTTCCCCAAAAGGCAAAATGTAACTGTATTTTGGCTATTTTCTCCGTTCGCTCTAGAGGAAAAATGCAAATTTGGCATGGAAACCCTGGGGCATATTACCAAGGGCATTATCGCCGCATTAGCGGGACTTTTTCCCGCTAATGCGGCGATAATTTTATCGCCCTATTACCAAGCTGTCGCTAACACCAGTTAGCGACAGCTTGTAGGCGATAGCGGGCATTTAGGGGCCCACTTTGCATGTCAGCGATAATTATCGCTAATGACATGCAAAGTGGGTGTGCCAAGATATTAGCGACTGAAAACAGTCGCTAACATCTCTAACTCCTATTAACAACTTTTGGAAATATTCGCGCTAAGCGCGAATATCTCCAAAAGCTAACGCCTGCTAAAAGCAGTTCTTAGCCATGTTATCCAATGGAAGGTGGATAACATGGCTAAGAGCATTGTCACGATAATGCATGAATATCGCTGTTTTTTCAGCGATATTCATGCATTTCGCAGGATTTTTACCGCTTTTGAGATAAACCTTGATACTATCAAGGTATCTCAGCGGTAAAAATCCTCGGTGCTCGGCGATATTTTTTTCCCGCTAACCAAGCAATAGCGATAATTATCGCTATTGCTTGGTAATATGCCCCCCTATGTGGAAATAAAAAAGTCATGAAGGTGTACGCATGAAGTTGCAAAAAAAAGTACTTGGCACAGGGAGTGGAAAAGCCCCGGCAGTTAAAGGGTTAAGTAAAACACCCCCTCTCCCTCCAACGAGAAATAAAACACCTAGCAGACATTCATCATGTCTAGATACTAAAAAAGATTAATAATGTTGGTTTTTATAATGGCTTCCTAATTTATTTCTAGTACTCCGCCTATGAATATTCAAAGCTTTAATTAAGATGCTAACATGTCTGAATCTCATCAAAAAATCTTGGTTTGTGTTTCCTTTTTTCTGATTTCCTTTCTCGGTCAACCACAGAGACGTTTTATGGTATGTAATAAGCATGTCGTCATGGTTGCCATTGCTTGACTGCGTTCGCTAATGGCTTCTATGTCGTAATCTGCGCATAATTGAACCTCGGAAACTAGGCAGAAGAAAAGTGTCCCACACCAGCCTTATTGGGGCAAATGTTTTTTGCATAATGGCTCTGGCACCCAAATGTCTCCATAAAATACGATCTTGCACATCAAGTGTGGCATACAGTTCAATTTTGCTTCAGTCCCTGAAATAAAAGAAAGCGCCAAGCCACATATCTTTGATGCGTTTGGCTCAAACTTCCAACATTTACAGTGGAAATAACGTGTTTAGCTTTTGTGACCTTTTAATCTAACCGCCACTTTTTACTGCCAAACATTTCAGCTGGTGGGCTAAGAAGTTGGCACCCACATGTCCAGCCCTATGAACCGTATCCTGGTTAGCGCCTTTGTATTTTGTTTTTGATTACAGTTCAGTTTATGGCACCTGGCAGTGTCTAGTCACCACAGCTTCACCACGACAGAAAGGAAAACATTCACAATGTATGGAATTTCCGAATATACATAAATAATATGAAATTCATCTTCTCCATCCTGAGTGTGTGGCCTTCCCTCATGCTTTGGATTGTGAATGGACATTTCACATCAGTGGCATTATGCAAAATGATGCGACCCCCCCCCTGCAGAATATAAAGAGTCTCCCACAGATATTCCTTGGCCTTAGGCTGACTGTCCCCCCTGAAGTGTTATGGGGGCCCTGAAGGGCTGCCCCCCAGCACCGTAGGGGCCTGTGTTACACCCCTAGGGCCATATTATCAAGAAAGGGCGCTACATTATTGCCGCTTTTATCGGCAGTAGAAGTGCGTTTAGAATGCTACCACAGGGCAATATATGCTTGCACAGCATATATATCCACACATGTTATATAATGCACCCTGACTCCTGGGCTATTGGGCAACTTAGGGGTGACTGACATATATAAATGCAGTGAGGTGACTATGTCACACATGGTGTATGCAGGATGAAATTGAGCAAGCAAGCTTCTCATGCCGGGTTTACATGGCAGACCTGCAAACTTAGGGCCATATTATCAAGAAAGGGCGATACATTATTGCCGCTTATATCGGCAGGAAACTGACGCTAAAGCGGCGATAATGGGCTTGATAATATGCCCTTGTGAATTCCCATCGCAGCCCAGGTTAACACCAGAACCTGGGCTTCAATGGGAATTCACAAGGGCATAATATCAAGCCCATTATCGCCGCTTTAGCAGCAGTTTCCTGCCAATAAAAGCGGCGATAATGTATCGCCCTTTCTTGATAATATGGCCCTCATTCCTATAATTTCAGTCGATATAGTGCAAAGAGGATGATGTGCAGAAACATTTTCCATCTATTGCTTCACCACTGTGAGCTAAGTACCCACGCAGTCCACATGATCCATATTTATTGAGAAACTGTACCATTAGTGACCACCTTGAAAGTGGTCTATTTGGACAAGGACTAGTAGTATGTTTATTGCAGAGGTCTTTAAACGTTTTTGCTTTGAGCCCCTCAAAAACAAAATGTTTTGAAGTTAGGGCCCAACTTCAAAACTTTATGGTAAGGATTGGGGGAGAGAAAACGCAAACTGAGCACATGGGGTAGGGCGGTCCTTTGAGATAAATTCGGGGACACTTCTTTATGTCATTTATCATCCACAATAAATGTGAGACTTTTGAGACACCAAATTAATTTTAAAAAAATGGAAATTGACCAAAAAACAGTGCTCTCCGTAATTAAGGTGTTGTGAGCCCCTCGCACTCTTGGGCCCCAGTGCAACTGCTGCAGTAACGATAGCTGCAGCCTTCAGCAGCACACTACCTCCTCTGCCTCTTTCACTCCTTTCCCACCATGCCTGATCATCACATCAGTCCTGAAACAGGCTCACTGTCAAAATATATATATATATATATATATTCACAGAAAAAACCATAGGTTATAGACCATATATAGTTAGGAATTAGCATTTACAAAACCTTGAAAATTCACTGAAAAAACCACAGGTTATAGACCATATATAGTTAGGAATTAGTTTAGAAAACCTTATTTTACTCACACAAAACCATTGAAATTCCATATATAGTTAGTTGCACTAACTATATATCGTGCACCCGCAATCCACTGCTGATGATGTCACATATTACATCATTCATGACATGGTCAGTGACATCACTGATGACATCACTGATGACATCTCAAATGACATCACTGATGACATCACTGATAACAACATCCAGTGATTTTTTGTTTCTATAAAGTTTAAATATGTCTTACATATTGAAGAATGAGTGGATGTGTAAGTGTCTGGACGAAGGATTTAGTAGGTGCATGACTGACTGTATGAGTGAGTGATTAAATGTGTCTCACTGACTGCATGGGTTAGTGACTAAACTGTCTTAATTTGTGCATCATTATGTCTGTTGTTCTGTAAACTGCTGCATGTGTTGATCAGTAGCTATATGAGTAACTATATGGGTTATTGATTGATTGCCCAAGTATTTGTATGGGAGACTGAGTGTGTGTGTGGCTAGCTGGGAGGTGTGTGACTCTGTGCAGATCAATCTGTACTTGTATCAATGATTGTATAAGAAGGTAAGTATGTGTTAGTATATGTTTGAAAATGTAAGGTGCTCTATGTTTAACTGTATAGACAAGAAAATGGAAGTGTCATTGATTCTTTACAGGACTGACTAGGTGTGTGAGTAACTCCATGGATGAGTGGCAGACTGTGAGTGTCTGTATAGGTGTATGAGTGCATATGATAGTGTTGTAAAGATGAGTGATTGTATGTATGAATGATTGTATGGGTGAATGAGTGAAGGTGTGTGTAGACGTAGCAATCAGTGAGTGCGTATGTAGTAACTAGTATTGGTGTGTCAATGGTTTCAAAAATTATACTCTCTTTTTAACACTGGGTGAAACAGAGGTTATATTAAAATGTGAGGAGATGCATTGTATTGTCACATGAATGATATCATCAGTGATGTGGTCATTGATGTCAAATGAGATGTCATCAGTGATGTCATCAGTGATGTCATTTGAGATGTCATCAGTGATGTCACTGACCATGTCATGAATGATGTAATATGTGACATCATCAGCAGTGGATTGCGGGTGCACGATATATAGTTAGTGCAACTAACTATATATGGAATTTCAATGGTTTTGTGTGAGTAAAATAAGGTTTTCTAAATGCTAATTCCTAACTATATATGGTCTATAACCTATGGTTTTTTCTGTGAATTTCATTGGTTTTTTAACAGCTAATATCTGTAGCTGTAAAATGTATTCTTCTTTAAATCCAAAAATATATTTTATATGTTTATGAATAATTTTTTTTTTTTTTTTTTTTTTCTTCGTTCCCGCTTCGCGAATCGGGAAGCTTCCCGTTAGCTGACCTTGATGCCGCGAAATAGACCGCGAGCCGGTAAACGTTTCTTTACCGCAAGTGCCGCGTTAGAAAACAACATCGTGACGCCTCCCGTCCGCATGACGTTTCACGTTGTCGCGTGATACGTCATATGACGTGCTACGTTAGCGAACTGGTACGCGAAGCGAGTCGCAAAGCGCAGGTTTCTGGAAGCAAACCGGGAGGCCCTGCAAAGCGCTTAACGTAAACACAGCAAGTCATGTGACTTGGTAATAACACTTTTCATTGGTTCATTTCACTTTTGGTTTCCTAATGATGTAAGACTAGGTCATATAATCTAAAATGAACACTTTTGATTGGTTGAGAACTCTTGTTTTTCCCAAATGATGAAAATCCCTCCTTCTTTCCTCACTCTGACTTTCATCATTGTGAGAGAAAGACCCTTTGTGATCACTGAGCAATGGCTTCTTTAGTAGCTTCAGCTGGTGCTTCCCCACCACCTCCACCACATCCAAGGAAGAGTGGACCACCTGCTCAAGTTATAATTCAACAAGAAGAAGAAGAAGAGGAACAGGACGACGAGCACGAAGAGAGGCAGTTTTTGCCTGAGCAGCCCAGGACGTCTCACCGGAAAGAAAACTTCATTTGGCAATTTTTTAAAATTCCCAAAGGTCAGAAAAAAGTAAATGCAAGATACGTAACTTGCCTTATATGTCAAGATAGACTGTCCAGAGGAACCGAGAAAAAATACAGTTTCGGAAACTACACAATGCATCGCCATATGACTAGGTGGCATCCTAACAACTACAGTGCTGCACAGTTTCGGAACGACCTAGATAATCTCCCTATTATGGCCAGAAGATCTGTTGTACCGGAAGTAACGGGACCAGAGGGCAGGGAGATGGTGCCAAATATACAAATGAAATTTGGTGAAGTAAAACACACCTGCGTATTTTGCGATGGATTCATTTCCTACGGAGAAAAAAGCATCACTCTGATCAACAGAGCTATTGACTATCATATGCAAGTTTGTACGAAACGCCCAAAATAATAAATACTTCTTTTTTTGTTTTGTTGCTCCTGTTGAGCCCTTTACAATGAATCGTTTTCATTGCCCCCTCCAAGAAAAACCCAAAAAAATATAAAACTTCAGAAAAATTCAAAAAAAGTAAAAAAATGTTCCGAAAAATAATAAAAAAAATATAAAACAACAAAAACAATAAAAAAAAAAGTTCTTTTCAGAACTACCTCCCCGTTATTAAAAAATTGGTACAATATTTGGAACTGTGCCAACCTCTATTTCTCTTAGTTCGCTTCCCAGTTCGCTCGCCGGTACGCGAACTAGAAGCGAACCAAAAACAGTAAGTATAAGGGAAGGAAACAGACACTTATGTTAAAAGAAAGACAGCTATAGGGGAGTAAACTAGAGATACTATTACCCGTAATCCACTGCTGATGATGTCACATATTACATCATTCATGACATGCTCAGTGACATCATCAGCAGAGGATTGCGGGTTTTTTGGCAACGTGCCTTATCCACGGTTTAATAACGCTGCCTTTTGCTTTATATAAGTTTTCAAATTGTATGAAATATATACCAATAGGTCGTTATGAACCTTTAGGTAGTGCTTTTCTTCATGAGGTCTGGTCGCTTCCATACACATACAGATGTTTCAAAGATGATCAAGAAGTTTATCTGAATGGAGAGGAATGCACTGAGACGCCAGATCATTCACTAATGTGTAGGCACATACAGTTACACGGTTCATGCAACAAACACCGACCAAATATGGCTTGCGTGTTGCAAGGCACGCCAGTTCCTGCTATCATCCCCACGTTCAAGTTGTTGGAAAATGGTAGTTATTTGATGCTCAATAATGAAGATTGTTCTGAGTTAATTGAAAAGGGTCTGCACCTCTGTACGGGTGTTCGCTATGTGAAGCACGAAAGTTTCACGGGCCGAACTCAAGGCCACCTCTCTCTGAGACAAAAGAGCTCTTATTCTTGCCATGCCGTTGAAATCTGTCCCAAGGTTGGTATTTGTGGCCAGATTGAAAACTCCCTATGTTCATGTGTGGGAGGAAATAGAACATTTCTGCAGCAAATAACCCGTTCACTTACTGTTACGATAAAAGGAATACTTTTAATTCAGATTTGCCTTTCAATTTCAGCAAGATGGTTCCGACTATCTTTAACGCATCCTCCACAAAGACCCTGGCGCACTTTTTTAAAGTTGTTACCAGTGGTCTCGTGACTTCATTTGAGAAAATCTTTGGAGTCATCCCTGCTTCCTTTCATTCCATTTTCTCCACTCCGGTTCGTGGATTGGCATTTTTACTTGCATTACCAGCGGACGCTCTTGTGCTTTTTTACATTTTTAAATATGGATGTCCCTCCTATGCAACCTCCCACCCTGCAGCTGCTGACACTGTTCCGCAATCGCATGCTAGAATATTATGGCACAATGCCGTTGGCGATATTAAGCACGGCATATGGATTATCTTTTCGATTCTCCTACTTCACCTGTGTCCAGCCTGTATTTCACTGCCTGACCTGTGATTTCGATTGGGCCATTGATTTGTGTCTCTGCGGACCGGTTTCTCCTGACGTCGACTTTAATCAGCTGATGACTCCTATCATTACTCACGAGTTGGTTTGTCCTGGCGAAAGGATTATGGCTGTGGCATTGATGCATGGACTACTTGGTCCCTGGAATTTACTGGCGGCAGCACAGTCTTTCTTGGAACAGAGCTTTCTTGAAAACCCACCGAGCTGTCCTCTGATGGTGATAGAGGATCCGGTGCTGGGAGAGCACGTATGTTCTTTTCCGCTTTTAAATTGGATGGCTGAACTGTTTTCGGATGAAGACGGTGACTTCCTATTGGAGGCTGTTGCAGCTTATTTTGCATACACAGTTATGTCATAGACCTTTTTCATGTTTGATAGGCTGAGTACTAGCATTTCATTGACAATTCATTGACTTATTTGTCAAGTTTTTATTATTTACCTTGCCTATTGGCTTAAGACTCGATAAAGTACTTGGCTGTTTTATTTTTCTTTAGCATTAAAATTTTCCTAGTTTTTAATGCTTTACCTTGCGGACCGTCCACATATAAACTTGCAATCTGCTCTCATGAGATGGCACTTCTATTATCTTATTCAGTTCGTTTCCGGATCATGGGGAGGTGTCATCTAGGTCCTGGATATCTTTACACCGTGTTAAGTTAGCATGGGCTCATTACCGGTTTAAACGCCATTTTTCCTTTTTTGCAACTTCTGCACACGACACTTAGTTGTTGCTTTAGCTTTCCACCTAGTAGTTCATCGTGGTTTACATGAGAATAATATGTTATTGCTCTACTATCTGCTTTGCTTGTTAAACTATATCTGTACAGCGAGTGCTAAAGTTTCAAGAACAACACGATACAGAATTGTTATGAGGTCTGATCTCCACGACTTCATACTCATAACATAAGTGCAACTTCTGCCAATTCTGGGCATGAGGCGGGTTTTATATTGCTTTGCCGAACACACATACACAACAGTTGATGCGGTTCACATGAAGAGAGAGCTGGTGTATGCTGATGTGATTCCTTCAAATCTAAGACACTAAAGTATGGGCACGCCCTAAACCAACACAAAGAGACCTTCTTAGCAAATAATATAATATGTGTATTAGGGAGGGTGAGATATAAGCAGCCGCGGGCCGTTGAGGGAGTTACGGTGAGGCAGGGAGGCGGGGAGAGGGAGAAGCAGGGTGGAGCCCTCTCTACCTTGCCCCTCGCCCTCCCCGCCTCCCTGCCCCACCGTAACTCCCTCCACGGCCCGCGGCTGCTTATAAGTGTTGCTAACTCTTATTCATTTACAGCATGTTAACATACTGTCACCATTCGCTTTTTATGTACTAGTAACTATGCTGGTAATTTTGCTACTGATAATATGTGTACTTCTATTATCTAAGATACTACGCCTGAGAAGACGGCATTAGTAAATAAACATTTCAAATACACATGTGTTCTTCTTAACTCCATGTTCTGGTTTCTAAGAAATATATAACGACCAACTGTTCATGAGTTCCACGTATCCTGAGGTACTATAAGTTCATATTCTGGATTGTCTAAACATTGAGAGTTTGTTATATCCAATGTGACACTGTACCTAGCTTGCTAAGGAGTTTTTGATTACTAACGTGAGTTTTGGGACACCCTAATTCGCCGAGGTTCCAATCCTCTGTCCACAGTTCTGTGTGAGAACAGAAACCCTGCGACAGGGGCACCCCCGACCCTTGCTGGAGCTTCATCACACTTGCGATACAACTCCAGCAATGCGCCACCTTTACGGCACAGATACATCACGCATCTGTGCTGTTTTTGCCCCATGATGCGCCGCATTGTAAATGCAGCACACCATAGGTGACGGAACAGCGGCACAGAATGACTAACACATCCCTGGTGATGCGCCAGTCATCATAAATGTATCCCTATGCTTCTTATCTTGTTAGAGATGAACCGCCATATGTATCATCAAAGTTTTTTGCATTTCCTAAATAGCGAACTTTAAGGAATAAATAGCGATTCTTTACCATTCCTAGTTTGCGATTAGCTATTTGCTAATTACAAATTACCCATTCATTTCCTTCATTTCCATAGGGCGGTTGGACTCACTTTTAGCTCGAACGGCTGAATGGATTTCCACGAAACTTGGCAAAATTGTAGGGACTGGTAGCCCGATGTGCCTTTGCTATGTCTCAAGATATATGCTCCAGTGGTTTTTACGAAAATTAACTTTGAAAAATATATATTGGGCTACATTGGCCTATATATATATGTTGGAGCCCAAATGTAGCCCAATGTAGCCCAATGAAGCCCAATGTAGCCCAATGTAGCCCAAAGATGGCCGCCAGACACACAAAAAAACAAATGTAGCCCAAATATCAGCCAGATGTAGCCCAACTATAGCCCAGTGACAGAATGACCAATCAGCTTCGCAAACCTCCGTTACGCGAAGCGGAGCGCTGTTACAGATATATATCTTTTTTTGAACGTTAATTTCTCAAAATCCACTGGAGCACATATATTGAGACCTAGCAAAGGCACATCGGGCTACCAGTCTCTAATATTTTGCCAAGTTTCGTGCAAATCCATTCAGCCGTTCGATTATTATTATTATTATTATTTTTTGCCCCGCGGGGCCCTTTTAAAACCTCCACATCAAACCTAGGGGGTCAGCGAGGATCTACTATGCCCCCTTATAGTTATTTCCCCCTTTGTTTTGACCTCCTCTTGTCTCTCGATCCTACCGAGAGACAAGATGGCGGCCGCTACGGACTTTTTGGAATGTTGACAGACGCCGGAGAACCAATCAGCTTCGCTTCAGAAAGCTCCGTTGCGCGTAAAGTACGCGAACCGGAGCGCTGCCTGGTCCGCTGTTACAGATATATATCTTAACGGCTGAATGGATTTCCACGAAACTTGGCAAAATTGTAGGGACTGGTAGCCCGATGTGCCTTTGCTATGTCTCAAGATATATGCTCCAGTGGTTTTTACGAAAATTAACTTTGAAAAATATATATTGGGCTACATTGGCCTATATATATGTTGGAGCCCAAATGTAGCCCAATGTAGCCCAATGAAGCCCAATGTAGCCCAATGTAGCCCAAAGATGGCCGCCAGACACACAAAAAAACAAATGTAGCCCAAATATCAGCCAGATGTAGCCCAACTATAGCCCAGTGACAGAATGACCAATCAGCTTCGCAAACCTCCGTTACGCGAAGCGGAGCGCTGTTACAGATATATATCTTTTTTTGAACGTTAATTTCTCAAAATCCACTGGAGCACATATATTGAGACCTAGCAAAGGCACATCGGGCTACCAGTCCCTAATATTTTGCCAAGTTTCGTGCAAATCCATTCAGCCGTTCGATTATTATTATTATTATTTTTTTTTGCCCCGCGGGGCCCTTTTAAAACCTCCACATCAAACCTAGGGGGTCAGCGAGGATCTACTATGCCCCCTTATAGTTATTTCCCCCTTTGTTTTGACCTCCTCTTGTCTCTCGATCCTACCGAGAGACAAGATGGCGGCCGCTACGGACTTTTTGGAATGTTGACAGACGCCGGAGAACCAATCAGCTTCGCTTCACAAAGCTCCGTTGCGCGTAAAGTACGCGAACCGGAGCGCTGCCTGGTCCGCTGTTACAGATATATATCTTTTTTTAAACGTTAATTTCTCAAAATCCACTGGAGCACATATATTGAGACCTACAAAAGGCACATCGGGCTACCAGTCCCTACAATTTTGCCAAGTTTCGTGCAAATCCATTCAGCCGTTCGGGCTAAAAGTGAGGCCAACCGCCCTATGGAAAACTCAATGTTAAAAACACGTTTTGGGACCCCCCTTTTTTCTCGGCCCCCCCTTGACGAACCCCCCCAAATTTTCAAGGGCTGCTCAGAAACAAAATGTGCCATTTTCCTGAAAATTTCAGCCAATTCCGTCCACAAACGCCAAAGTTATTAGACATAGAATTTTCAAAAAACCCATAGAGAAAAAATCCTAACTATATATACCTACTGGCGACCGCCAGTAGGTAATATGTATATATATATATATATATATATATATATATATATATATATATATATATATATACATACATACATACATACATACATACATATATATATATATTATATATATATATATATATATATATATATATATATATATATATATATATATATATATATATATATATATATATATATATATATATATATATATATATATATATATATATATATATATATATTCTTTTTGTATATAGCTCAGCTCCAGTGCATTGGAGGTCTTTAAATGAGCAATAGTTGTATCACACAAGGTCCATTTTTAATTTTTTTTAAGCACTGGGAGATTAAGTGATTTGCTCAGAATCTCAAAATGCTAAGCCAGTACTGGGACTTGAACTTGGTTCCCAAGTTCCAAAGTCGGCAGCTCTCACTGTTAGGCCACTGACTCTTCCCTTTCAGAAAAAAATTAGGTCTCCTGTGTTGCCCGCCTTTTCACAAAAAAGGTGCCCTCCGCCCTAATGTTAGAAAGGAAAATGAGACACTATGCCCTTTTTTAAGGAAAGACGGTCATAATTGTGATACAGAGGGCCCTTTAGACTACTGGAACCTAATGTTGCTACTCCTGCTTCACTATTGATAGCTACTGCCCTAAAAAGTGGCCTGTTTCCACTGTCCTTTGTTGAAAACATGGACTTCCATCTTTCCCTATCCTCCTCACTGTAGTCTCTCTAATGCACGAATTAAGGTGCCTCCACTGCTTTATTTCTACCCTCCCCTGGACCATTTCTGCAATACTCAAAGCAACACTGGCACAGTAAGTGTGCACTGGGTTGTAATGCAAACAAGAAATGATAGTAAAACTGCCATAACTAGGGTTTAGATGGATCATCATATTACCTAGCCCTGATGGCGCTACACCTGCAACAACAATGATATCTAAAGCTATGTAAAGCAGGTTGTCTGTTCTACCCACTCCACTGGGCCATCACACATAGGCCTGAGACACAAAGTAGGCTTTCCGACCATTTGAGTAAAAAGAAAAATGCAAAAATGGCCAATGGCAAAAAAGAAAGAAAGGAAGAAAGGGGACATGCAAAAAGAAAAGAAGGAAAGGAAAGCAAAAAAGAAAGAAAGGAGGGAAGAAGGAAAGCAGACAAAAGAAGGAAGATGGGAATAAAAAAGTAAAGAGGCCAAGAAGAAAGAAGGATAAAAATGCACTAAAGAAAGAAGGTAAGAAATAAGGAAGGAAAGAGGCAAAAAACATAGACAGAAGGAAAAATAAATAAAGGATGAAAGAAAGAACAAAGGAAAGCAAAAAAAGGAGAAAGAAAAGAAGGCAAAAAGAAAGAAAGAAAAAAAGAAAAAGTAAAGAAGTAAAGAAGGCAAAAATGGAAGAAGGAAAGAGGGAAAGAAAGAAAGAAGGAACAAAAGAAAGCAAAAAGGCAATAAGGAAGAAATAAAGAAGGCAAAAAGAAATAAAGAAAGAAAATGAGAAAAAGTAAAGAAGGCAAGAAATAAAGATGCAAAAAGGAAAAGAAAAGGAGGACAGAAAAACAAATGAATAAAATAATTAAAGAAAGGAAAGAAACAAAGAAGAAGGGAAGAAAAAGAGAAAATTAGTCAAAAAAGAAGAAAGGGGAAGGAGCAGTGAAATAAGCCAAAAGAAAAAGAATGAAAGTAGAAAGAAGCAACAAAGAAAAGAAAAAAGGAAAGAAGAAAAGAAAAAAGAAAGAAGGTGAGAAAAGAAGAAAAAGAAAGAAGCCAAAAGGACAGGAAACAAAGAAAAAGGAAGAAGGCACAAAGAAAAAAGGAATGAAAAAAGGTAAGGCAAAACAGAAAGACAGAAGACATAAAAGTAAGAAAATAAAGGACAGAAAGAATAAAGAAGGAAGAAAAAAGAAAGTAGACAAAAAAGAAGGAAACAAAGAATGAAAGAAGGCAAAAGAGGAAAAAAGGACAAACAAAGAAATAAGAAAAGAAAGAAAGAAAAGAGTAATGAAGGGAAGAAACTGAAAGAAGGCTAAAAAGAAATAGAAAGAAGGTAAAGAGAAAGAGAAAGGAAGGAGCAGATAAAGAAAAATTAGGAAAAGAAGAAAGTAAAGAAGGAAAGAAAAGGGGAGAAGGCAACAAAGGAAAAAGATGGAAAGAAAAAAGGAAAGGCAAAAAAGAAAGAAAGGATGAAAGAAGATATAAAAGAAGGAAAAAGAAAGAAACAAGAATGCAGAAAAGAAAAAAGATAAGAAAAGGGAAAGATGGATGCAAAGAGGGTTCAAAGTATAAAAAAATGGATACTAAACCCCAATTACACCCCATCTTTGTTTAAATACCTATTGTAGATGTGCTGAAAATTAAACACTATAAAGTTTAGTTTTCTTTCTGGGCAACATTTATCAAAGAACCCTTTTTTAAATTGAGTCCAGGAACACAATATGGTTTCCTGTAAAACAGCATCGGAAGGAGACAGGAACTGATAAAGCTGGAATGTGCCCTGCACTCACTTCAAATGCATCCCACTATCACATTAGGCAACACTGGCACTAAAAGGAACTCCTTTTGTATGGATGTGCACCTTCTGAAAGAGAAAAATGCAGTGACAGAAATTGATGTTAACCAGAGGCTTGCTTAAGCAGGTTGAAACATTGACCAATGCTTTATGTTGTATTGGGTGGAAGCAAAATGGAATTTGACAAAGCAGACCAATGGGTGAAGAGAGGTGGCTGAAAGCCCCTTAAAGTAAGTGTTGTAAAGTGCTCTTTTAGGATGGCCATCCTGCCACTTTTTGCAGCTGGATGCTGTAGTAATTGATCAGATAGTGAGCTGGGTCCTGCTAACCAGGTACGCACCAGTGCTTGTTCCCTTAAACTGTAAATGTGAATTGATACACCCAATTGGCAAGTACCTTTACGCCCCTGTAAAGTCCTAGTATGGGTAGCAGTGATACTGAGGGCTTATTGTGCCACCCTGTGTGACCCGAGTAAAAACGAAGGGCCATATTATCAAGAAAGGGCGATACATTAGCACCGCTTTTATCGGCAGGAAACTGCAGCTAAAGCGGCGATAATGGGCTTGATAATATGCCCTTGTGAATTCCCATAGAAGCCCAGGTTCTGGTGTTAACCTGGGCTTCTATGGGAATTCACAAGGGCATATTATCAAGCCCATTATCGCCATTTTAGCGTCAGTTTCCTGCCGATATAAGCGGCAATAATGTATCGCCCTTTCTTGATAATATGGCCCTAAGTTTGCAGGTCTGCCATGTAAACCCGGCATGAGAAGCTTGCTTGCTCAATTTCATCCTGCATACACCATGTGTGACATAGTCACCTCACTGCATTTATATATGTCAGTCACCCCTAAGGTGCCCAATAGCCCAGGAGTCAGGGTGCATTATATAACATGTGTGGATATATATGCTGTGCAAGCATATATTGCCCTGTGGTAGCATTCTAAACGCACTTCTACTGCAAGGTGGTCTGTCGGATAACATGGGCTGGCATATGGGCATTACCTCTATGTCTAGCTCCATGGTGGCCCAGTCAATTTCTTTCATGTTTGGTTTTAAACACCATGCATTTTAATCCCTGGCATGATGGTGGTGTCAAACCCAGTGTTCTCGTGCCTTTTCAAAGGTTTGCCACAAAAGCAGGTGTCTGACCTCATGTGGGACTGGGTGTTGCTCCAAGATGTCACAGACAAACACGTGTGTGAACAGGACCTGACACCTCTGCCCACACAGGATGGCTAGTGATTAGACCAATGCAGCGGTGAGCCTCAAAGGCTTCACTGGCACCACTGGACAAAAGAACTTGTACCCCACTCGAGGACAAAGCCTCCCCTGCTCCAGCCACTGTTTCTCACCGGCAGGCGGGATATTAGCTATGCAGGAAGGCATCCACCTCCACAAGGCTGAAACACACCTCTAGGGAGTTGCAGCTGAGGGGCACAGTTGAGGATGGTTCTTTCCATCTAGAATTTAGGCTAGAAATCAGGTTCAGACTAGTTTTAGTGATTTACGCACACAGGATGTCATCACCTCTGAGGCAGATTAGCTGCAGGACTAGATATCCATTGGCTACTAATCCTCACACCCACTAAATCCCGCTAAATCCAGAATTTAAGGGGCACCCCAGACACCAGAACCTTAGATTCAACATGATATCAAGAAGAGACCCATTTTGACGACAAAGCAGGACTCCACAAAAAGAGCCACTAAGCTCTGCACCTATGGCAGACACCATGCACATGCTGGATTTTTTTGGGTGTATAAAATATATAAATACCAGACCTATTTTTTAGATTAGTGTCAGATTTATCTTGTGTCGTGTCAATTACTCATTGTCCATGTTGGTGTTCTAAAATGCTTAAAACATGTTCCTCTAAGTAGCCAACTGCTCTTTACCACTCAACCCGGACAGAAAGAAGGTATACTGAGAGAGTACCCAGGGTCCATCTTTGTGTATTGTGCTAGTATTACATGGTAAGGTACCCCTGCGATACTAAATAATACTTTCACCTTGCAATAGTAAGTATTTATACATAGTATTTTAGTAAAATCAAACGATCTTGACTAACGCTACAAAGGATAACAAAAATTATTGTCAAAGTAAGGTATTGGTGCACCAGTCTCGGTATTGAAGTGCACTTACTTTTAGATTAATGTGTATATGTGATCTGGTAAAATGTTGTCACTCCTAGTGCAAGAGAGCTATTGACTGAAGTGGGCTGACCCATTTTCCTACGCTTTCTACTTTGGTGGATGGAATCAGAATGAGAATAATAGTTGAATAGAAAATGTGTGAAAAGGCCTTACCCAAAGACCATCTATGCCTGTATATATGTAAGTATTTTTATTTATTCATTTTCAGGCTGTATGAGGTAGCAATACAGCTAAAGCTGTCTCTAAGACAAAAGTAAAGAGGTCAGCAGAACACAACAATCTGAGACTCAGGGAAGTCTGATTTTATGATGCTTTATTTTAAGTAGGGTTGTAATGAAGCTAAGATCTTTCCCTGTCTCTTCTTTCTTCTTCCACATTGTTGTTGTCTGGGAGTACCAGGAATGCTGCAGTTTCCCCTCAGAGTAAAGAAAAAAGCCTCAGGTAAGTGTTTTAGTCAAACTGGTAATAAAAGGGGGGATTGAGGGAGAACACCGCTCTGGTTGCTAAGCCTGTCACCACATATATGTGGGGATTTCACATTTGTGGGAATTAGCTCTACGTGAAGAACCACTAATTGCCACCAAATATTCCTGGAACATTTGGTGGAAATGTATGAGGTGCTGCTCCCAGGAGGGACTAAAAATCACGATATCATCAAGATATGCGGAAGACTAAGGTTAGGGGTTTTGAAGTACTCGGTTCATCAGTCTTTGGAAAGTGGTGAGGACCACCTATCAGGGGTAGAAAATTCTGTTTTCTTGATCTTTTTGTCGTAAGGATACCTGCCAATATCCCTTAGTTAGATCAAGGGTAACAATATATTACACTATTTGATTCCCTTCTCCTGGTCTCCACCTACTAAGGAGATGGCAGGAAACCACTTGAAAAAGCTATTGGCAAATTACCGCCCTATCTCACTATTACCCGGAATAGCAAAAATGGCTGAAAAACATGTAAACTCTATCCTGTCATCATATCTTGAGGAGAATGATCGCCTACACCCTACACAGACAGGTTTTAGACCCCATCAGGGCACGGAAACTGCTCTGGTGGTTGTAGTCGAGGAGGCTAGAAAAATGATGGATGCAGGAGGATCAGCAGCAATAATCCTCCTAGACCTCAGTGCGGCCTTTGATACCATCAACCACCAACTTCTTATCTTTAGATGTCAAGAATTGGGGGTGACGGGAACCGCACTGAGGTGGTTAACATCTTTCCTGGAAGGTCGATCATTTCAGGTCTTCGAAGATGACACCACTTCCAAGATCATGCTATTGAAATGTGGAGTGCCACAGGGCTCTTCACTGAGCCCTACTCTCTTTAACATTTATATGCACCCCTTGGCAAAAATTGTGGAACCATTCGGCATACAAATAGTGACGTATGCCGATGACACGCAATTAATTGTATCCCTCAATCAATCGGTAGACAGTGTGCATCATCTGCCTAGGTGCCTTGAGAAAGTCTCAGTCTGAATGAAGGGTTCCTTCCTACAATTGAATGGAGAAAAAACGGACCTTATGATAGTGGGCAAAACTTTGCAACCTGGTCCGACATTTAATTGGCCCAATTGCATGGGGAATCTGCCCACACCCAAAGAGCATATATAGAGTCTAGGTGTCTGGCTCGATGACAAACTTAACATGAGGCTCCAGGCAAAGAAAGTGGCAGGGTGCTGCTTTGGAATGACGAAAATGGTGAGAAACATTCTTCCTCTTTTACCCGACTATGCGAAGAAGTTGCTTCTCCAGGCGTTGATAATGTCGAGCCTGGACTATGCAAATGCACTTTATCTTGGAGCTCCTCAGTACACGATAAACCTTCTCCAGAAGGTACAGAATTGTGCAGCAAGAATGCTCTTGCATACTCCCCTAAGAGAATCTGCGAGGATAGCGTTGAATCATCTCCACTGGATTTCCAATTGCTGAGAGAATTCAATTTAAATCTCTCTGCATCACGCACAAGATTTTAACTTCCAATGGTCCACCAATACTTCAGCTGATGGTTTCCCAATACTGTCCTAAAAGATCTCTCCGATCTGAAAGTAAACGCATGGCCCTAGTACCAAAAATCAAGAGGACCAGAAGTGGAGGACGACGTTTTTCCTATGTTGCCTCCAAGAAATGGAATGACCTTCCGGAACATATTCGGTTGGTAAAAGATCATCTTTCCTTCCGAAAAATGTTGAAGACTCATATATTCCCAGCCAGATAATCAGTTCATACCTGTACGCTCTTTTCTTAGTGCTGGGAGGCCTACGGGTAGCCATGCGCTTTATAAATGTTTCTTTCATTTCATTTATTTCATTTCATTTCATTCATTTCATATATTGAGCATCTCCTAATTTCTCCCATCAATTAGCTTGCCTATCCTTGGCAAAGGATATGCATCAAATTTAGAAATGAAGTTTACCACTCTGAAATCATTACAGACCTGAATTGATCCATCTGGCTTCAGGACTAGAACAATAAGTGGCGACCAGTTGCTTTGGGATGGCTTTACTAGACCCATCCTTACCAAGTTCTTATATTTGGTTGCTATCACTTGTCTCCAGGCAGCTGGTATCATGTATGGTCTTTGTTTCACAACTTTTTCCCGGAGGGGAGCTAATGGAGTTTTCCTCATAGCGAGGTCATACCTGCTAAATGAGAAAATAGCGAAGCAAAGGGTTGCAGGAATATTTGGAGATATGTGATTTGTTCTACTGTTAGTGCTTCATTCCTGACTAATTTGTCTTAGGTATTTAGTTTTAGGAAAAGGGTTCAACCACTTTTTTAGGAGATTGACATGATAATTGTGTTGTTTTCGGGGAGAGATCTGGAACCTGTAGGTGATGTTGCCTAATGTGGCAACTATCTTATAGGGTCCTTTCCACTTTGACTTTAATTTCGCTGGAGAGGTGGGTAGGAGTACCAGGACCTAATCATTGACCTGAAAATGCTGCCATTTCTTTCCTTTATTGTAAAAGGTCTTCTGCTTATTCTGGCTTATATTTAGGTTTGAGTGGGCTAAATCACTTAGCGTTCCTATCTAGGACTTCAATTGTTGGGCATTTTCTGAGTGTTTCGTCATTAAAAACAAGGTGAGTTTTATTGGCCAGTTAGTATTCAGACCTGGACACATGTACTGCATCATGGTCGAGTCTTATTTGGGACAGCATAAGAGTTTTATTGCCTTCCTGCTGGACCTTACCTCCTCCCACCAACACCCCAGAGAGTATGGCAGGGCAGCTCACAGTGGTGTTGGCTGCCTGGCATCTTCAGAGTCTTCTCTGGACTCTTGTGGTCCTCTGGGATGACACTGTTGCACCTTGGTGGTCTGGCCCTTCCGGATTTGGCAGAGTTTTTCGATCGGATCCGTTAACCTGTGTGATCTCTTGAATTCACCTTTTGGTATTACCAACGTCTTCCTTTCCAGGCCTCTACCAAACCCGGGATGTTTCTCTCCTTACTGGCCTTTGGCCCGTGATGACGTTCTCGATGAAGATCAAATGATGCAGGTGGTTCCTCCAGTTAAAGGGCCTGTAGTTCAGAAATTCCACGTCCTCCTATGAATGATGGAGCAGGCATTTTTCCTCGCTTCTGGTCCCTCCTGGGACAGGCTGTGAATAGAGAAGAGGGTCAGCAAGGTAAGGAATATGTCATTGTTCTTCATCTGTCTCTTCCATGCCCAACTCTGGGGATCGTACTGTGTGACACAGTCAAAGCAACAATTGTAGCACTAATTCCTTTTTTTCTATCAAGGGGCAGTTTTCTTTTCCCCTCTCCTCTTCCTTGTTACTGATGCGATCCCCCACATCCCCTTCCACTCCAGTGTCCTTTCACACATTTCCCGTCTCCCAGCTGTCCTGCCTCCCTGCAGCACTCCTTAATTGCAGAGGCTGTACGGCCATGCACAGTGGGCGTGCCAATGCTGCATAGAAGGGAAGCCAAAGGCAAGCCCATCTGTATCCTTCTGCACCAGGGACCCGGCCTCTCGACACTCCACCGCTATACCTCAGCACACTCCTCACCCTCAACCCTGGACCCACTCCACCTGCAATCTAGCATCACCGAAGAATACCCTTGCACCCTGCCCCTGCCGAAACTGCAAATGCACTTCCTGCCACATCAGCACACCAGCTCCTCTTGCCCCCAAGCTGACCAACAGCCCACCGACCAGCTCAAATGCATCCTCCTCAATTCGCGCTCCCTCCACAAACACGCAACAGAAATCTGGGACCTCCTCAATGCCACCTCTTCAGACATCGCCTTGTTCATGGAAACCTGGACCAACCTCTGGTCTGGACCAGACATCGTCAACACTATCACAACGGCTACAAATTCACCCGCACAGACCACCCGAGCGCCCAGGAGGAGGCATTGCTATTGTCTGAAAAAGTGCACTCTGACTGACCATGCACTCTAATGACCAGACAGCTACCATGGAACACCTCCACTTCCAGATACAGACCAACTCCAACCCCACCCTCTGTGGCACCCTCGTCTACAGGCCCCCAGACCATGAACCCCCATTCGCAGATACCATTGTAGACCTCATTGCACCCCAGGTTCTCCCATCCACTGACTACACCCTACTTGGATACATCAACTGCCACCTGGACAACCCCAGTGACCATAACACCACCACCCTCCTGGCGATTCTCGCCAACATTGGACTCAAGCAGCTGGTCACTGCACCAACCCACAAATGCGTATACACACTTGACCCCGTCTTCTCCGCCAGCGGGAACTTCAACTACAGCCACACCACCGAACTCTTTTGGACCGACCATCATAGTATACATCAAGCCTTCACCACGCCAACTGTACACCACTGCCATCATCACCGCCCCAGCCGCAGCTGGATCAAGGCCATCAAATAACTTTTCGGCAACTCCCTCAGCACCACCACTCCACCAGCGCTTACATACGCCAACACCGTAGGGAACACACTACACCGATAGAGCTTCAACTGCGCCAACACCCTTGCAGCTTCTCCATGTCAGTAGTCCGAGCATCTGGGGTTGCTGGCCACCGTAGAAGGTGACTGTAGACACCCTGGATGCCAAACTATACTCAGTACAAAGGGACTCATCTAGGCATATGCGTGACCTTGTGAACCCCATGCCACATTATACCTGCATCAGGTAGGGTGTATGCAGGGTGGGCGTTCCCACGCAACAAAACTTCATAGGAGTGGTGCAGTGTAATCTATGAGATGTCACTGTGACAATCCTGGGACACCACAGCATCAAAACCTTACACCTACATCATGGCAGGAATAAGGGTGACGCAGTGCCATAAGGATAGGCCCACATTCCTGGAGTTGCGTCATGCTTGTGACAAAATTGCAGCAATGTGTGACTTTAGCGCCGACAGATACGTCAGGAATACTGACATATCTGTAAATCCTTGCGCATGGAGTGCTGTAGAGTAAATACGGCGCATCGATGGTGTCGCAAGAAGGGCACAGTGAAAAGTGTGGCAACGCTGTTTTGTTGCAGCAATGCAACACTTTTCATGAATGAGGGCCAGTCCTGCACCCTATCTTATTGTGGAGAGCATTCCTAAGCTTTTGTTTTGGCGCAGGGCAGTGCAGAAATATTCTTTGCTGCATTGTCCAGCACCAAAACCTCTGAAATGAGGACCGAAGTGTTTGCACCAATTTTAAGACCAGCAATTTTCTGATCTTAAAATACTGCCTCTAACTGAACTGAGAGGAAGTTTTTTTTGGGTTTGGCACCATACGAAGAATACCTTGTAAATATTGTGAAGTAGGGATATAGGGAGTTTTTTTCACAGGCACGCCCACCTTGCATCTCAATTTCCTTAACTTTCGCTAACAGAAGTGGTAATCTTTAAAATTCACATTTTTGCCACAAATGTGCTGCTTACTCCAGTTAGCGGCAACTTGTATATAAGGGGATAAAAAATAGCCTCCGTAATGTAAAAAGAATGTATACTACGGCATCGTTAAGTCCTTGCACATAAGCCCAAAAGACTCTAAATTCAATTAATTACACTTGAAAACTAAAAAAGCAGGAATTTAGATGGGGTGAATTTGCAGGCATAATTAAGAAATGAAAGGGTCCCTCAAGGTCTATGAATGCTCACATTCCACAACTTAAACGATTTGGAGGATGGTGTACTACAAAAATGGAAAGAGAATTGACATAACAGTTTGATAGTGATGATGAAAAGTTTTATGAACCATGCAGCTAGAGCAGGAAAATCTGCTAAAGTGGGACAAGACATGCTTAAATCAGAAAGTTGGCTGAACAAATGAAATTGAGGGAAGCAAGTGCAATTAATTATGAGGCATTAAAAGGGAAACACAGACACATTAGGCAGAGGTCAAGCAGAGAAAGCGTCGGAATATCCATAAAGATAATAATGACTACAGGAAAGGAAGAATTTCTACCTTTGCTCACAAGCTTGACAACATTGTAATAAACCGAATGGATTCTGCCAAAGAGCAGAACCAATTAGGAAGTGAAAAAGTAGTTATAATGCCTCCTCAATTGAAGGGACAGCTCCTAGTACAATAGGCATTTTCATGTCAAATTGACTAGGTTCCCATCTTTTTTAGAAGAAGAAAAAGATTCTGCATAAGGTCAAAACAAAACAAGCAATTGGGGTGCCAACGAGAGGGTGATGGGTTAGAAAATAGATGGAGGAAAACACAAACAGGAGTGAAAATGAGGAAACAGTTCAAGAACAGACAATAAGGAAAAAACGTTGGAAATATCACTTCTAAATCCTTCATCAATACTGTGTGCTATTCAGTGTTATTTGTGAATTTTTCGGATTGTGTCCTCAGTACAGAAGAACAAAATGTCCTCAATAAAAGGTTTGCCTTTTGTCCTGAGAGCAAGTGTAATTTTTGGGATGTACACGTAGGACTATCAAATTTGTAAAAACATTAAAATGAAAGGGTTTCTTCTTTTCTTCTCTACAAAGACCTATTACATACAACAAGGAAATGGCAGCATCAATTTTACTGTCTTAGATGTGAATGATGCACATTGTCTGCTCTGTTTAGACAAAGCATATGAAAAAGTGTTCAGGATGTAATAGATAATCTCAATGTGATGCCAGATCTTAGTTGCGATAGTGGCCTTAAGCTATATTCAAAATGTATATCACAAAATAAGCAAATAAATAATATAAATGTGTCTGCAAAAAAAGCTGTTGGAAAATCTCTATCATATAGAAGATAAGGAAATCACATCCCACAATTTAAGGTCACATAGCCAAAATGTAAATCTTTGGAGTTTAAAGCTCTCTAGGGGGGCCCGATTCACAGCACTAACTTAAGACAAAATCCTAAACTTACTACCATTTTGGTATTCACAGAAGGCACTTACTCATTTTGGTATTCACAGAAGGCACGTATTCATTTCGGTATTCACAGAAGTTAGGAGTCTTAACTTTAGGACTCCTAAATGCCTTCTGTGAATACCGAAAGTCTTAAAGTTAGTATTTTTCTCAGTTTAGGAGTAGTAAAGTTAGGACACTTAACGTTAGGTCTCCTAAATTTCTTCTGTGAATACCGAAAGTCTTAAAGTGTGGATTATTCTCAGTTTACGAGTATTAAAGTTAGGACTCCTAACTTTTGGACTCCTAAACTGAGAAAAATCCTAACTTTAAGACTTTCGGTATTCACAGAAGGCATTTAGGAGTCCTAAAGTTAGGACTCCTAACTTCTGTGAATACCGAAATGAGTAAGTGCCTTCTCTGTATACCAAAATGAGTAAGTGCCTTCTGTGAATACCAAAATGGTAGTAAGTTTAGGATTTTGTCTTAAGTTAGTTCTGTGAATCGGGCCCTATGTCATTAGTGCAGACAATCTATTGTAATAATGGAAGTCAATAAAGGGGTTATTGTTGTCGGTCTGATAGGTCTGACTACAACAAGGAAAAAAAAGAGAACCAGCTGTCAAATCTACAATTCTACAGAAAAAATGTTCATTAATGAAGGACTAGCTAAAAGAAAGATTGATGTTCATTTGAACTATTGGAAAAAATTTGCCTAATCTCTGAGGGGGATTTTAAGTACCTGAGGTTTGATTGTCCAGGAGACCCTTATGTAATATACTAATCCCGGCCTATAATATAGACTCAGTTACAGATATATCTTGGAATTTGTGAATGTCTTTTAAAACCAGGTGTTATTCAACCTCCCCTAATATGTAAGAGACACTAGTGGCATTCTCTGAAAATTGAAGAAGTAATCTGGCACCTAAGTAAATGACTTTTTGTCATCTTGGATGTGGAGAGCCAATGTACATCTATAAAGAAAGGGTTTAGTATGATGGGCCAGGGTTTTTATCTTTCATTGAGGAAGGTGACCTTTTTCGAACTACTAAACACAAGGAAGGTCCTAGGGGTAAGTTTATCGACCTCAACTGTTAAATCCCCTACACAGAATGGTGTCGACCTTTTTCGAACACATTAACAAGTTACTAGAAATGAAAGAAATCATTATCAAACAACAATTTTTTGATCAACAATGCTTCTAACAGTTACAAAGGTTTGCCATGGCTTCCAGTTTGCTAATGCAGTTCTGCACCAAACAGCAAAATGCATTGGCAGGAAATGCTGTAGCCGTGGTTCCTGTTGGCGGTCATCTATAAATTTATCAGTCAATCTCTCTGTTATGAGGACGGAGTAATTTACTACGCCCCCATGGCAGAATGATGGACCGTCCATCAATATGAATCGGGCCCTTACTCTATTTCCTGATACTGCTTATTATTGCATTATTTGTGTAACTAATAGCCTTCAAGGCAATTGAATTCTATGTACTTTTCAATGAGAATGCTGCTATATTTGCGTTTTTCATTTTTATGTAATGTACTCAAATTTGAATAAATCTTCTTTTTCCTAATACTTTGATCTCAAACTCCTTTTTTGAGTCAGTCCTTTCTTATTAATTGAATTGGAAATGCTGTTTTGAATCTTGTCTCTAGGGACATTTTACCTCATAATTCTTGAGAATAACACTGTCCCCGACACTGCAATCTGGGTGCCACTGCCATGCAGATGATCTAAGAGATACTATGTCCACAGAAGTATCACCCAATAGAAAAGAGGATGATGATTAGACATCTGAACATCTGAACAAAAGCCATACTGTGGTGTCCAATGTTATTATTAGAAGGAAATATCATTACCTTGAACCTAACTCTCCCATTAAGGGGTCGATTCCGATCTCGGTCGGTCAGCTCTCCGAAAGCTGTCCGTAGCCTTATCTTATGGCCGAATCGTACCAGGATCGGGACCGTCCGGGCACAAAAGTACAATGCTGAAAGGTGCCAAATTCCCGACACGTACGCTCCGACTCCATCCACATTTTCCGTACGAGCCTGACCCGGAAACACACAATTCACGTTGCACGGCTCCATAAACACTGCAATTTCCGGCCAATCAAGTACGATGCGTACTTCCTACATCCCGGACGGGTCACCACGTACAGCACGTCACAGCATCTGGTAGAGCTGCATATCAGGTACAAATCACGCCAGAACACAATCCACGGCTCCGAGTCGTACCAGCTAACAATGGGTACGAGACGGAGCAACATGAATCCCATCACACAGGTCATACCAGTCCTGTACATCTATGACTGGATCAGGAACAGACGGGACGGCACAGACAGTAAGTCTGACACCCACCATACAAACAAGCGACATGTACCCGCCAAATGTCACACACACCCAGGGGGTCCAGACCCTATCCACTAGCAGCAGGCCTCCATGGCCTCCATGGCCATCACCACTGCCACCCACACTCATAGGGGCATGTTGCCCACCACTACTGCCACCCCACCCATAGGGACATGTTGAACTCCACTACTCCCGCCCCATCCATATGTGTCATGTTGTCTATCACTACTGCCAACCCACCCATATGTGCCATGTTGCCTATCACTACTGCCACCCCATCCATATGCGCCATGTTGCCTATCACTACTGCCACCCCACCCATATGTGTCATGTTGTCTTCCAGTACTGCCACCCACCCATAGGGGCATGTTGTACTCCACTACTGCCACCCCACCCATATGTGTCATGTTGTCTATCACTACTGCCACCCCATCCATAGGTGCCATGTTGTCTATCACTACTGCCACCCCACCCATAGGGGCATGCTGTACTCTACTACTGCCACCGCACCCATATGTTCCATGTTGTATATCACTACTGCCACCCCACCCATATGTGTCATGTTGTCTATCACTATTGCCACCCTACCCATAGGGGCATGTTGTACTCCACTACTGCCACCCCACGCATAGGGGCATGTTGGCCTGTGGCACTCTCAGGAGTGTCACCTACATTTGGATTTACCGAATCGGTAAAATTACCGATTCGGTATTTTACAGAATCGATAAATTTACCGAATCGGTAAATTTACCGATTCTGTAAAATAATGGCCCCTACATCTGAAAATCCAAATACCGGTCGGTAACGGCCGAATTCGGCCGTTACCAACCGGTATTTGCTCTCCTACATCTGGCCCTTAGTGAGCGAATTGGGTGGCGAGAAGGAAAGGTTAAAAGTCAAAGAGAAAAAAGTGAACTTAAGTTGGTGACGGAGGTACATCAAAGAAGGATGCTTTTAACGTTGTATGGCAGGTATGTGTAGAACCATTATATAGAGCCTAAAGGTGAGATCATTATGCAGTTAGTCACGTTGAAATGACAGATGAATGGATTATTGTAAAAACAAGGGAGTTTGGAGGGTATCAAGACTTTGAGAATGTATGGGGGTACCGATAGAACATAAACGGGAAATTAAGTACCTAGACTGAAGGTGGTTTAAGGATGAAACATGAAGTTATTTATACGAGGCTGAAGGACAGCAAACAAACGTAGATATTTGTCGAAGGCACGAGGTCGAGATAGGGCCATACTATGTACAAAGGGGACATCAGTATTTAGAAACAGTGTGGGGCAGCTGTTGCGCTTCAATAAACTATTAACATAACATAACATAACATATTTCGTAAAATGATATGGTGTGTACTAATCACAGAGAAACTTGAGAAGTCAAATGTTCATAAATAATTGGTGACCACGTGTTTTTTATGATTGTTTACAGTGACCCCTGACGAAGGGCAAATATGCCCGAAATGCATTGGGTATCTAATTCAATGAACGCTGCCGTTAATGAATATTGCTCTAATCGTGTTCTTTTAAGAAGTCCGGCGGGACACAGTTTGAACATTAGAAGCTTGGGAAATGGCATTGACACCCCGTGTGTGGACTCAGATACACTATGGATAAGAATTTTGAGTGAAAGTCGTGTTTAAATATTTTAAAAGCGGTATAAATTATGGAGTATGTGGAATACAGTATTGCCAATAGCGGCACAACGTAGCTGTGCAATTGGGTGGGGCGTAATGGTGCCCCTTTTTCTGAAAGTTGTTAAAAAAATACATCACCCATAACATCATGACAACAGTGTGTATTGTTTTACAAATACACTCAACAGTGCATATGATTTTGAACACACAATGTAACTACCATCACATGTGTGCCCAACACCAGAGTGTTGACTACACAAGTCAAGCATCACACTATCACTGTGCCAATGTGCTCTAACCCCCCATCACTGTGCAGATCCAATGTAAATTGTGTGGTTCCAAACTGCAGCAAAAGTTGAGCATTGTGGTAATGGGGCTAAACCCCCCATCATCACAATGACCAAAAGGTAAGCCTCATCGTGGTAAAAACAGCAAATGCCAAACAGCATGTATGATTCCTGGTCTCAACAAATGAAATACATTCTGTGGCAAAGTAGCGGTTGTGTCCCATACCCACATAGATGTGGTGAGGCTAACAGTGCTGTGAAAATACAACATTCACTCAGTCATGTGCAGACAAGCAACACCCATGGCGGCTGACATTGCATATAGTTGACTATGACACAAAAGCAGAGGTGACCATCACAATGCATACACACATCTCTAAAATAGACACACAAAGCAATACATCCTGTATAGACTGTAGGTGTCAGGTCACAAAATCCCATTCCATGGCAGCAATGGGACATGACAACCAGGATCAATGTGCAGAATGATGAGATATGAATCACAGGGACAGCAGGGAAAATCCAAAAAACAACATCCAGACAATTGCCCACAACAGCAATACCAATGCACTAGTGCAGATGCACAAACACAAACGGGCAACCTCAACCTGTACATCTCACACAGCATGTGTTTGTGTGTGTCTCAGTATCCCAAGTCAACTACACAACACATCAGGGTGGTTGAACCACAGTGACACAGATGTGGACACAGTGCCACATCAGCCATCAATTGTGCACCCCTTAGTGGGCAATCAGGCATTTTAAGATGAGAGGGATACCAACAGACACATGTGACACAAGCTGGACTAAACAGTAACTGAAACAGCATGAGACAGACCCACAACAGCTCCACCCCCAGGGACCATAAATTGGGGTGACACAAGCCTGCATGAAAGGTCCACTGTGATGCCAAAGGGATGTGTCGTGCAAACTGGGAAACACAGACATGTGTCCTGTGCCACAAACGAACATCCCACCTACACAAAAACAATTCATTAAGCATGGCCCATCAACCATGGACAAAAGGGAGGTAGGGGCCCAGCCATGCAAACATTCACATCTGTCTACCGACAACACCACACACCCTGAACTGCACGGATGTGCATCAGTGAAGCCCACATGGACTGGTAAATTGCACAGGCACCAATGAGAAACACAGTAATGTTGCGAGGATCCAAGGTGCACAGCCTCATCACACAAGGACAGTCTACAACCACGGTGAATGACAGACATACTGCACAGTATGCGGTACATGGTCATGATGTCAAATCTCCATTAACCTTTGGAACCCCTGACACAGTCCCAGGACAATGCAGAAGCCAAGGAGAACCACAAGGCACACATGCTGAAACCTGCCGACATTGCAGTTCTGAACCTGATGGGTGGGAGAAGTCACACACACATACACATGTCTTAATCACTGAAAGGTACCACCTATGGACATCTACATGATATTACGAACAAACAAGTGCCCTGGGGAGCCTTGGCTGTGTACCATCTGCGTATGACTACATAATCACCACACAAAAATGACAAATCATAGTGATGACACACAAATGAACAGTAGTGTCTCATGCACACACATATCTGGAAGCCACAGACAAAGATGTGTGATGAACACAGGACAACTCAGCAAACATCAACAACACAAACATACTAAGGGAACACAGCCTCTGTGGAAAAAGGGATGGGAACACACACAGACATGCCCACACAACACACACCATGGGCCCAGGCAATGTTACGGAACAACACACTTACTTGAGGAACTCACCTCCTGTGGAAGCACAGCTGTGCAAAACACAGGTCCAGCAGGTCACAGTCATGTCAGCACAACACTTGTTCAGTCAACCATCAAATACCACCCAATGTAAGCACAAGTTACATCAGCCCGTGTACGGTAGTGTCCCTTAAGTCATCTCCACATATTCAATACATATGTCTAGCTAGTTGCACAGAGGACACAGTTGACTCCAAAACCAATGATGACCACACCTGCATGTCCAGTGGAGATGTGCCTATAGTCAGGAAAATCTACTAATTGGACAATGGGAAGCACATCATATGTGCATGGGTGCAAGCCACAGATGTGACCATGCAAATGAAATGTTGATAACACTGTGCAAAATAACTTAACAATGACACCCCCAGTTAGCTGCAAAGGATGACATGGATACCAAAAACAACAGGATACATATTGAGGTTCCGTGAAAATCGTCACGACGTTTTGGGCATCGCCGAATATGGACGAGTGTGGTATCTATGAACCGTAAATGACGAGTTTAGTAAGTGTACGCGGTATCGCCATGCTACTCAGAAGAATTCATCTCATTTACAGGTTTTTACCAATGAGCCCTCGGGTTCCATTTTAGATACAGCATCCATTTTGTTTCTTGCCCTCACGTAGTCAGCGAACAGGCAACTGCCCGCATCGTGACCCTCTGTTCCCAAGCTTCACGGTGGAAGTATATTCCTTTCATGCTTCTTTTATGAGTAGGGGGAGGACACTGCTAAAGCAGTTGCCTCCGCCCGGAGGTGATCCTGGCGTGCCGGTCTATTGTTTCAGCCTTGCACGTGCTGGGATCAAGCCCTTTTAAGCCACGATTACCCATCCAATATTATCCTCACACTCTCTCCTCCCTGTTGTCTGATTTTCCCTGCAGCTGTTCTTGTCTCTTTCTCTTGCTTATTTACAACTCAAGTGGAATGTACCTAATGGTGGGAAGATGTGCTTTTACAGTTGGAACTGGTGATGTTAATGTAATTGTTCCGGAGCTCTGAATACATGAAAGCGATCCTTTGAATTTTACTGTGGGAACTGAGCTGTAACCTTTTGCTTACATATTGTGCAATGACAAGATCTTGTATAAAAGAGAGCGACACACAAATGCAATTTGAAGCAGACTCTTGGAACCTACACTCTGTTGTACTTCTCATGACTTTTGCATCCCTGCAGTAATAAACGCTGATCTTTGACGCCGAAGGAAGTCTCCCGTGTCTCTGTCTCTAGTGCGCCAGAACAGGTATCCCACGAAGGTTTTAGGTGTTGTTCCCTGGCACCGCTGGGCCTTAAATAGCCTAGTCCTTCAGTTGGCGCCCAACGCGGGGCGACATCGGCGGTACCGGTCCAAAGCCTGACGATTGTGAGGAACTTCGTGTGAAATCTCCGAGGAAAAGGTGCACCCCGCTTCATCGATCCTGTTGTCGAAATAAGTGGTCCGAAGATTTTTCCCGCGAAGATTCCCGCCTCCTGACGGCTGCGACGGACCGATGCCCTGACTGTCGACCTGTTTGCGACGCCTGGCGTAGACCTTTCGTACAGCGAGACGATAGACGGGCCTTCCTGGTGACGCCATTGAAGCTCTCAGTTAAGTATTTGTGGGTCGCTCCCAGTCCTTAGTTGTTGTTTCAGCTTGTTGAAGCTTTGTTGTTTGCATGGTTCCATTGCATTTGTGGTTCTTAGTTGTTGGTTCTTAGTTGTTATTTGACAATTGCAATTGCCAAAAACCGAGGGTTTTGTCTTTCACGAAGATTCAGTACTTCGGTAACCCTTGAAGTTTGATACTAGGTTAGTGTGCACGATGCCTAGCCATAGTGGTATTCTTGGTTTCTTTAAATGTTGCAACAATGATTCCCGGTTGGAGGACTCGTTTCCGATACCTCCAGTTGGAACTCCGATATATGAGCTCTATAGTCGACATGGTGTGGGCCCTATTATATATAATAAATATTGGGTCCGTTACACGAAAAAAGATGGTGTCCTTAGTTGGCCACCGCATGGAAGTTTTGAACTCACGATTTTAGATAATCTTGAAGCTAAATTATTTAAAAAGAAAGCTAGGCCAGCTATGTTTGATTCTTTTCGGTTGTGGCGTAAAGAGGCCAAACAGAAAGAAATCAAACAGCTTAAAAAGGATCGAAGAGAAGGTTTCGTCCCGATAATGCAAGTTGTACAACAATGTCAGCGAGATAAAGAAGAAAGAGAAATAGAAGTTTCCACTAGACTGCATCACATGAGGATAGACAAATGTTATCCGGTTTTACCAGCTAGTCAGGATAAGAAAGAAGAGGATTTAAAGGAGGATTCCTTGTTAGCGTATTTGATGAAATCGCCACCTCCTTATGCACAGGGTGCTACAGCCCCTGTAGTTCCTCCTGTAGTTCCGCCTCTTGTTCCTCCTATTGTCCCTCCTGTTGTTCCGGCGGCTGCGGGTCAGCCCGGTGTTGGTCCTACGTTTATCCCACCACCTGTCTCTATTCCTACTGCTCCTTTGCCTGTACCTTCTCAGCCTCTTGTCTCTGCCACCCCGACTACCTTGCCTGTTTCTGCTGTGTCGGCCGTCACTTCAAACGGTGTGGCTCCTGCTCTCCTTTCTCCTTCTGTTCGTAATCGTATCCCTAACACTGTTGCTACCCTTTATTCACCGCTTTCTGGTCAGTTATTTCCATCCGATACTTCTGAAACTCCCCAAAGACGGAGTCAGATCCCTAGTGGAAGGGAAAAAGAGACGTTAGTGACAATGGCACATAGGTGGATAAGACATCCTGCCAACTACCCTCCACGCATGGTTTTCGAGACGTTTTCTCAGTTTAATGAGCCTACACAGAGATTCGTGTTCGAAGAAATGTGTAACTTTTTGAGGGAAGAATGGTATAATAACAATTTAGATAACGTACCGCCCGATATGATTGAACTTCCGAGTCAATTTTTGAGCGGTATGATTGTAGGTGGAGATGTACGACGTGCCTTAGAGCGACTGTTAGCCCATAGGTCGACAGTGTCTTCTCGAGTGTCGTTTGATGACGACTCTGAGAATTGGAAAGCGGCTCCTGGTCAGTACTCTATGAGAGAGGTCCCGCCAGTGTGGATGCCAGGTGATCCTGGTGCTGCTCCCCCAGTTTTGCCACATTTTCAAAGAGTTTGGATACACCTCCCATGGAAGCGATCAGAAGTCTTACAGGTCAAACAGTCCTTGCCTGATCCACGCAAGAATCCGGCGGGTTACTATAAGGAGTTGTCCCAATTGGTAGATGCTACTATTATGAACCTTGCCGACATCGACATGCTGTTCGGTAATGTTGTGCCACAACCGGTTTGGGCGAAAATTCGTCAGGAAAATCATGCGAATGAGTTAGGCGGTGGTTGGGCTGCACTAATAGCAGCTGATGGCCGACAAGGTGGTGGGGCTAAGCCTGAGCAGTTAATTACGGATCTACCTCAGAGAATAATTACACTTATGAAAACTCTCATGCCAGCGATGAGGGTGAACTGGGATAAATTATCAGCTTGTAAGCAAAAGAAAGACGAGAGTGTCTCGGACTTCTTTACTAGGTTCGAGGAAGCATTTGTCGATCATAGTGGTCAGGATATGAGCACTGAGGGAGGTCAGCGGTTATTCGTTGATAAGTTCGTGTTAAATTTGTTACCTGAACTATGCAACAAATTGAAGAATTCAGAAAGTGCATGGGCTGTTTCAACCACTGCACAGATATTAGCAACGGCTCAATATTATGAGAATAGGGAAAAAGAAGAAAGTGATTGTGTAGATAAGAAAACGAAGGAGGTCAAAACGAAGGTTTTGTTGCAGCAAGCATATCCTCCACGTTCAAATCAAAATGATTCGCAACAGCAATATAGACCACAATCGCAATCCTCCAGAATACAGTCACGTCCTGACTCCTCTGACTTCAGATCTACGCTTGGGTATAACCAGTGTGCATATTGTAGAAGAGAGGGACATATAAAATATGATTGTCCGGCTTTACGTGATCGCCTTAATGGTGTATCGGCACGAGGGGGTCATGGTGGTCCTCAACAATCATCTCGAGGTAGAGGTCGCGGTACCTTCCAAAATCAGACTGAGCGCCCTAATACGTCCTCGGACGCGATTAATTGTTTTGACCAGCGAAATGTAAGGTCCGATAAATCAGCGCAGTATTATGCGGACGACTATTACGTTGAACATGAAACTGTTGTAAACGATCGTTACTAGGACAGCCACCGACAGAGAGAGGGAGTAGTATCAGTTCCGGTTGATCAGAGTGGGCCTTACGTCGCAGTTGCTACATCTGGCGTAGTTGAGCCTTTTCTGTTAGACACTGGTGCGACGAAAAGTTCCATCATGCATTCGAAACTCCCTGGCGCACCTTTGTCCGGCTTAACAAATGTTTCCGTTGGATTCTCTGGCGCCCCTGTTAGCAATCCTGTCTCTAGCCCTTTACCCCTTACAATTGGCCCTCGTGAGCTGGAGGCTCCATTGATTCTATCTACTGGTTGTGGTGAGAATCTTCTGGGCTTGGATTTGTTAAAACGGTTATATGCGACATTGTATTGCTCTCCTGAAGGAGTGGAGCTTACATTAGGTCGAAGAGTAATCTCTCCTATGTACTTGTCGATCGATAAACTCCCGCCGGAATTGAGCTCCCTTCCTGCGTCTCTATGGGCCACAGGTCCCAATGACGTGGGACTCTTGGACATCCCACCTTATATGATCAAGCTGAAACCCAATGTGCGATTGCCACGTATACCTCAGTATCGTATCTCCATTGAGGGAGAACGGGCGCTATTAACGATTGTGCACGATCTGATCGAAAAGGATGTCGTTGAAGAAACTCGGGGAAATGTGTGTAATAGTCCTGTGTTACCGATTTTAAAACGAACTGATCCATCTAAACCTCCTGTGTACCGTTTCATAATCGATTTGAGAGAAGTAAATAAAATCGTGATTCCACAGTTCCCCGTGGTCCCTGATATCACGACTTTGTTGACCCTGATTCCAGCATCTGCCTCCTGGTTCACGGTGATCGACCTAAAGAATGCTTTCTTTAGTATCCCGATTGCTGAGGAAAGCAGAGACCTATTCGGATTCTCATTAGGTGGTCGCAGTTTTAGACTGAAACGTGCACCACAGGGCTATTGTGGGAGTCCGTCTATCTACAGTCAAGCCCTTAAAAGTCAACTTGATTCATTTGTATTACCGGCAGGCGCAGCCTTGATTCAGTACGTTGACGACCTGTTGGTAGCTGCTGATACCGAAGATATTTGTAGAACTGCTACAGTATCGTTGTTGCGGCATTTATGTGACTTACATCACAAAGTGTCACCTTCCAAGCTGCAATATTGTTGCCAAGAAGTAACCTACTTGGGTCACTTATTGTCAAAACAAGGGAGAAGGTTGACCCCAGAGAGAATTGCAGCGATTACCCGAATGACTGTGCCAAAAACTCAGAGAGATGTACGTGCCTTTCTAGGTATCACGTCATACTGCAGACAATGGATCCCCAATTTTTCACTATTGGCAAAACCATTGTTAGCTCTCACCTGCAAGGATGTTCCGACTCCTTTGCCATGGACTGAAGAGTGTCAAAAAGGTTTTTCTGAATTACGTGATGCGTTGTGTTCGGCTCCTGTGTTAGGTACTCCTGATTACAGTAAGCCGTTTACACTGTACGTCCACGAGAGGGATGGTTGTGCGTTGAGTGTTCTGGCGCAACAATTTGGTGACAAACAGCGTCCATGCGCATATTTTTCTTCGACCTTAGACCCAGTAGCTAGAGCTTTGCCGAGTTGTTTAAGAGCAACAGCGGCAGCTGCGGCGTCCATTCGACAGTCCGCAGGTCTGGTCATGGATAATATGCTCACGGTGATGGTTCCGCATGCAGTTGACACTCTCTTGAACCGAACGAAAACTCAACATTTGACGAGCGCAAGGTTGTCTGGGTATGAGCTGACGTTACTGGCTAGTCATATACGGATAAAAAGGTGTAATGTGTTGAATCCAGCAACATTATTGCCGATCAACACAGAGTCAAGTGATGTAGCATCACATGACTGTTATCTAAGAACTGAGGAAGAAACGAAGGGTCGTATCGACCTAAAAGATACTCCATAGGTAGATCCCAGTGGTACTTTGTATGTTGACGGTTCCTGTTTTAAGTTACCGAATGGTGATGTGACGACTGCGTATGCTGTAGTGACGTTGAGTACGATTGTGGAAACTGCAAGATTGAGTCAGAACTCGGCCCAGGCAGCTGAGTTGGTCGCCTTGACAAGAGCGTGTGTGTTTTCCAGAGGAAAGCGGGTGAATGTGTTTACAGACAGTCAGTATGCCTTTGGTGTGGCACACAGTTTTGGGCGATTGTGGAAAGAAAGAGGATTCTTAATGTCGCATGGCACGAAGATTCAGCATGGACAGCTTGTGAATGACCTTTTGGGTGCACTCACATTGCCTAAGCAGGTGGCCATAATTAAATGTAGTGCGCATCGAAAAGTGACGGATGATGTTGGTCGTGGTAATGCGTTTGCAGACGAAACTGCTAAAGAGACAGCTAGAGATCTGACAAATCGGATGTACGTTGCGAATTCAGTAAGATGGCCAGCAGAAACTAGCATGTGTGAGGACACAGTGGAGAGTGTGAAGGAAATACAGAATGAGGCCACTGAAATGGAAAAGACTAAGTGGAAAGAAAGCACGGGAAAGTTAGACGAGAATGGATGTTGGGTTGACTTGTCAGAGAAACAGAGATGGATGTTACCGGATGCATATGTGCTTGCTGTTGTTACAATGGCCCATGGCACAGCACATATTAGCTCGAAGGGCATATGCAAGTTATTGTCTCCTGTATGGAAGAATGATGGGATTACTAAATGTGCAGAGAGAGTGGTTAAGAATTGCATGGTATGTTTGATGCATAATCCCGGTAAGGGCACCCCCACTCCACCTGGTCATTTTGCCCCTCCTACATGTCCCTTCGAAGTTATCCAATTGGACTTCATCCATATGGAGAGATGCAACAATTTGAAGTATGTGTTGGTCGTAGTATGCGCATTCTCCAGGTGGATTGAAGCTTACCCTCTTAAGGATAATACTGCTCTATCCACAGCTAAAATTCTGCTCAAAGAGTATTTTCCCAGGTACGGCATGTCTCGGATTGTATGGTCGGACAACGGAAGTGAGTTTGTGGGAAGTGTGATGAAGAGTGTGTGTCGTGGTTTAGGAATATCCCAAAAATTCCATAGTGCTAATCATCCTCAGTCAGCAGGTTTGGTGGAAGGATATAATGGCACCCTGAAATTGAAGCTTGCTAAAATCCAGGCAACGACTGGTTTATCATGGCCCGACGCTTTGCCTCTAGCTCTCTTATCGACCAGGGCTACTGTACACTCTCGAGTAGGGCTTAGCCCATATGAGATTGTGTTCGGCCGTCCTGCGAACATTTGGGGGGTTCCAAGGCCTAAAGAATTGAACAGACTTGAATATCCGATGTTAATCGATTATCTATATGATCTGACTGCTAAATTGAGTTTGATTCATCAACAGGTCTTTGAGGCTCTGCCGTCACAAACAGAGGGTCCTGGTCATCGGCTCCAACCAGGGGACTGGGTCCTCACCCGTAATTTCGGACGAAAACGTCACCTTGAGCCGAGATTTGTGGGACCCTTCCAGGTGCTACTAGCCACGAGGACGGCGGTTCGGCTGGAGGGACGGAAACACTGGGTGCATGCCACCCACACCAAGAAGGTTCCGCTTCCTCTGCCGGCAGACACATGGATGCATAAAGGTTTTTCCTCGTCTGAAACTGACGTTCCCCAACGCTTTGTCCCATTTAGCGAAGCTCAGACCATAGGGAACACTTCAGTGTTATCCGACACCCCTGTTGATTCCCCTCAAACAATTTCCCTTCCTTCAACATTGGGAAATACAAGTACTGAACAATTGCCTGGACCATCGAACACTTGTTCGCCATCCAATCCACTGTTTGAAGTTCAGACTCAACCCGGGAGAAGTCGATACTTTCTTCGACCGCGCGTTAAGGACAAATAAAAGAGTTCTGTTTTTTATTCCCTTTTTGAAATTTACAGTACCCCTTACCGTTGTCATGAACATTGTGGACATTTTATATTGTGTTTACCTTTTCTTTTCGTGCAGCTAAGAGACTATTATTGAATTGATTCTAATTCATTTAACCTATCATCTGGGTTGGCCGTAGGGCCGTGCGGGTACTTCCTTCTGTTTAGCAGCTATCGACACTAGGTCGGTTTCTTTTGTCGATTTCTGGGAACTCCTGGGAATTGGCAATCGCTACTCAGAACGAAGTGCGTCAAGAACGTTGCGGACGGTTGTTAGAGGATGGAGTTCTCCAAGCTGTCGAAGCTAGAGGAAAAGGCGGCGCAAAGATCTAAATTGTACAGCACATTTAGAACAAAATGTTTTTTATTACAGGTTTTCATGTTGTTCCTAACTGTTTCTATGCTGCTGGTGGGTGGAGTATATTTTGGTTTTCAATCATTACTGCCTTCTGCCTTACCTACCTCTCCTTCTCACGATCTAAATTTCGTCTCTACTGTTTCTCCACATTCTTTTCACCTACTGCCCCAACATGAGCAAGTCAGACGTGCGGAATTTAGAAACAATTCCTTTGTGCAACTTTTGCATCGGCATCAGTTGGTGGTAAATACTACAAATTGTTGGGTGTGTGGGCTAATGCCACATACCATGGACAGGGGTATCCCATATTTGGTTCTTCCGTACAGCCCCCAAGGGTCAGCTCGGGCATTCCAAATCATGTTCCGTAGTGCACTAGATTCCTACCCCCATCGAGAGCCACGCTCAGCAAGCTTTGGTCCTGGCCCGTAGCATAAGTCTCTGGCGATAGCGATGGCTGATCTAGATAGAGACATTTTTGATACTTCGCTCATCCCAGAGGAGGAAGTGCAGGCCTATAAGTACCTTAGTGAGGCTGAGTATAGTATATCAGTAGGTGATAGGCAGCTTAAAAGCTCATCTCCGATCTGGATTGTACCTCACCTAGGCCACTTTTGTCTGCAAGGTCGTGGCCGAAATCCAAGAGCCCAGCTTGGGAAGAGTGCTTGTGTGGATACTTACGTTCTACCGATGCTCTTTTCCCCTGTCTTTCTGACTGCCAAGGGTACCTATTTTGTATGTTATGACCGAGCATATACGTGGTTACCTCATGACTTCTCAGGTACCTGCTATATTGCAAATCTCTTGCCCCGACTTTCACTGTTGCTGCCGACTATCACAAAACCAGAGTTGTGAGAGGTGTCATTAGTAAAGAGGATACTTCCGGTCAAGAAGCAGGAGACTTCTTCAAGGGTTTCCTACCGTTTTGGGGCCCTATGGTCAATAGCAGAAACCTGAGACAGTTAACTCGTGTAGTAGAGTCAACCGCTAACATAACTGCAAGCGCCCTTGGTAATCTGACAGCAGAGCTTCAAGCGGATAGGCTTATGACGTTACAGAACCGTATGGTTCTAGACATTGTTCTAGCAGATAGAGGTGGTGTGTGCAAGGTCATCCATTCGAGCTGCTGTATATTCATACCGGATAACGCTCCAACGGTTTATCAAGCCATCTCCAAGTTGCACAAAATCTCGGAGTCCATACACGTGGACGAGGGAGATTGGACGCTTCTAGGACGGTTCTGGGGTCTAATGTCAACTTGGGGTTGGAAGATTCTGATGGTTATAGGGGTTGTTGTGACGTTTCTGTTCACGTGTTGTCTTTGCGTACAGTGTGGTCCTGCCTTATGTGGCCTTTGTGCTACAACGTGTATAAGAAGGCCATCTGTTACCAAAGAGACATTGATGGATAGAATTATGTTCCAACAACATCTGAATGATCTAATGAGAATCGAGATTGACTCCGACTTCGACTAGTTCTTGCCTACATGAGGGCAAAAGGAGCGTCTGAGGTTCCGTGAAAATCGTCACGACGTTTTGGGCATCGCCGAATATGGACGAGTGTGGTATCTATGAACCGTAAATGACGAGTTTAGTAAGTGTACGCGGTATCGCCATGCTACTCAGAAGAATTCATCTCATTTACAGGTTTTTACCAATGAGCCCTCGGGTTCCATTTTAGATACGGCATCCATTTTGTTTCTTGCCCTCACGTAGTCAGCGAACAGGCAACTGCCCGCATCGTGACCCTCTGTTCCCAAGCTTTACGGTGGAAGTATATTCCTTTCATGCTTCTTTTATGAGTAGGGGGAGGACACTGCTAAAGCAGTTGCCTCCGCCCGGAGGTGATCCTGGCGTGCCGGTCTATTGTTTCAGCCTTGCACGTGCTGGGATCAAGCCCTTTTAAGCCACGATTACCCATCCAATATTATCCTCACACTCTCTCCTCCCTGTTGTCTGATTTTCCCTGCAGCTGTTCTTGTCTCTTTCTCTTGCTTATTTACAACTCAAGTGGAATGTACCTAATGGTGGGAAGATGTGCTTTTACAGTTGGAACTGGTGATGTTAATGTAATTGTTCCGGAGCTCTGAATACATGAAAGCGATCCTTTGAATTTTACTGTGGGAACTGAGCTGTAACCTTTTGCTTACATATTGTGCAATGACAAGATCTTGTATAAAAGAGAGCGACACACAAATGCAATTTGAAGCAGACTCTTGGAACCTACACTCTGTTGTACTTCTCATGACTTTTGCATCCCTGCAGTAATAAACGCTGATCTTTGACGCCGAAGGAAGTCTCCCGTGTCTCTGTCTCTAGTGCGCCAGAACATGTATCCCACGAAGGTTTTAGGTGTTGTTCCCTGGCACCGCTGGGCCTTAAATAGCCTAGTCCTTCAATATCTCATGGACCACATGGCGTACATCACATCTACATCTCAGTATTGAACATTGGAAAACCAGCATCAACACAGCAAGGTCAAGGCAAACATCATCAACATCATGTACATCAAAATCAAAGCCACAAGGACAACATTAAATGCTTTATTAAGCAATGTGAAAACTGGAAATGATAGTCCATAATGCCAATGTCTAGTCCATAGAGTAAGTCCAAGTTGGGTGTGAGTGCACATGTCACCTGTTGCTTGCCTGCACTGTGAACTACAGGGGACATCAACTCTGAGGGGCACACACGGGGGCATGGCAGGCACCGCAGGGATGGGACCAGGGCTCAGCAGAAGGAGGCATTGAAGGGGTGGTGGGTGCAGGAGAGTCACTGGCAACTGCAGTGGAGGTGTCTGACATGGTGTGTGCTGTCCCAACTGTGGGGCACAAGTCTGATGGGGTGAGTGCCGCAACAACTGCAGTTGGCAGGTCAGATGTAGTGGACCGGGTCCCCACTGCAGGTCCCAAGTCAGACTGGGTGGACGTGGACTCCACTGCAGTGCCTAACTCCATGGGAGGGGAAAGGGGTTCAGGTGAGGTTGGCAGGACACTGGGGGGGGCCACGGTCCCCACACCAGTTTCACAAACAGGCAGACTGGTGGTGGTGTTAGTGGAAGAGCAAGTGGGAGTTGGGGAGGACCTGAGCATTTTGGGGATTATGTATCTGTGGGTGGGGGAACCTGGGACAGGGAGTGGTGGGGGAATCTGTGGAGTGCTGACCTTGGGGATGGAGTAAGGAGACTGTGCATTGGAGCTGTGGGGTGGGTTCTTGCTCTTACGGGTACGGGGGACTTGCGGGTAGGGGCCTCAGTCTGCTTGCGCCTGGGGTAGGTGTCCGGGTATGAGGGGTACTCCCTTCTGTGTGTGGGGACTTCCTCTTCCCCCTGTACCCTGGATCTGCTGGATCGGTGGGGAAGAGGCCAAGGTCACACAGGAAGATCTTCTTTGGAGATGGGGTGGCAGGTGAGGCAAGGGAAGGGCTCTTGGAGGGAGAGGGATCGGAGGACTGCGGAGTGGTTGTGGATGCCTGTGTGTGTGTTTGCAAACCATCCCCTGTGAGAGTGGTATCAGTCCCCTGACTTTGCTTGTGTGCACGTTTGGACTTTGGTTTGGGTGTTTGTGTGCTGTCCGTGTCTGTGTGTTTGGGTGACTGTACTTGTGTGTGAGTACTGGGGACAGGTAGGGTGTTAAGAATTGTGGATGGGTCATAGGCAGGAAGGGTGAGGGACTGTTGGAGGAGGAGGAGGGACACTACTGCCGCCAGAGAAGAGGCCATGGACTGATTGGTCCCCTGTAGGGCAGTTGTGTCAACAGACTTGTGTGTGCATGGAGGACACTCAGCATTGATGTCTGCCCTACATGGATCTGTTTCAGCAAGTCCACAGACTCCACACTCAGGGCAGCAGGGGACACAGGGGCAGGGGGTGCGATGCCTGGCATGAAGGAGACTTGCTCCCGAATACGGGAGCTGCCACGGACCTCTGGGATGGGAGCCGATGGGAGGGTGGTGGTGGTGGGGGGGGAGGACAGCCTCACTAGCGGTGGTTTGCTGGCTGCTGACACCCGCCCCCACAAGGGATTCATCCTCTGAGCTTCTCTAGTCCTCAGCTGAGGTGGATGGTGTTGAGGACTCCGCGGTGTGACTCCCCTCACCCTCTGTGCCACTGGGTCCCTCCAACTCCTCTGTTGCTGGCCCAGTCTGGCTCCGGATCTCATCTGGTTCTGTGGCGCTGCCCCTCCTGTGCCCGTGGATGTATCTGGATATAAATAGGAAAACAAGACCCACATTAGTCACCTGCACTGATTGCACACAACACAGTGATTACAGCACATCACAGGGCAAGCTCTGTCTGGCATCGTAAGATGAAAATTGCTCAAACTGCCCACGCTGGTTTACACAGGGCAATTGCCAGTCTGAGCATCAACCATGGCACCCATATCCCTCCTGGACTTGCACCCATATGTCTGTTGCATGTTGTCTGCTAATACCCCAATGTGCACACGTGCACCACCTACACAGTTGTTGGACATGCAAGTGACCATGTAGAAGTCTGTTACTATACACACACATCACATGTCGCTCACTCGGTAGAGTTGTCAGGATGAATGGATGCCCCGAGTCCCATTTCACATTCTTGTGATGCCTAGCAGAACCACACACGCTGATGTCCTCACGTCCTGATATTCAATGACACAATGGGGTGCATGGAGAACCTTTGACTCCAATGCAGGATCCCTCTTAGCATGTTCAAAGCCTGGCACAGGCATGCATGGTAAGTCAGTCATCACTGCCACATGTCATAGGGGCAGGGCATCCGGACAACAACAGTCAACACTGTGTCACATTCATAGGTCATGCCCACAGCAAGCTCTGCAGCTGACAAGTGCACTTTTCCGTCCCCTGAAAAAACATAATCTGGACTACGATGAATCCACATCACACAAATCAGACATATGAGTGACTGCAAGCACAACTACATGAACATGAGCACCTCACAGACTGCTGCTAATGAAACACAGCTGCCTGAAATTCCCTGTTGCATACAACATTGTGCACAGTCAAGTAATCACACACCTATATGATGCACAGGTATCGTCCCCATAGTCACATCCCATATGTCCTGCTGACACTAAAATTATGGACACATCAGTTGTCACAAAAAGGAAGCCACACCACAATGACATAGAGTCAGACACCTAATGTCACATTTCACTAAGCACAATCAGTAGGTTGATACACGAGTGGGAGTACAGAGTCTCACAATGCCCTGGAGTGGGCATGAATGCCCAGGTAAACCTGAAACAGTGTATGTAAATGTAAATGTAAATGTACAGGAATTTATATAGCGCAAATCACCGAGCAGTTTCTAAGCGCTTGCTTAGGGAACCCGTCCTGGTATTCCCCTGTGAGATAACCCCGGCAGGGTATCCGCAAGGTGAAAGCCAGGCATCCCGCCGCGAGGGGCCGTTGTGGAGATTAAGCAAGCTATTGCCCAGAGTCGCAGAGTGTGAACCCGTGAATTGAGTAGGCACCGGAGCGAGAATTGTCAAGTCCATGGACATTTTAGGACTCAAGACCCCGCCGAGCCGGGAATTGAACCCTGGTCCCGGGCTGACCTCTGCTTCCAGGTCTGCCTCCTCTAACCAGTGAGCCACACTTCTCCAGGCCTGGACAGTAGGCAGGTGTCTGGGCAACTGTGACACACTTGATATACATACTCCCGAGGCCACTAAATAGACTCAACTGCTGCATGGGTGTGTTCTAAATATTCCAGACACATGGTTGAGTAAGACTAACAATTGGAAGACATATGAAAGGCACACACAGAACACATATCAGAGATCAGGCATTGTGCAAATAATTGACCCACCCACGAAGCACATATCCGAGTCCCAGTAACATGGGCTGTGCAGGACCTTAAGCATAGCTGACTGCATGGACACAGTGCCCAAGTGAAAAAAGTCACAGACTGTAGGGCCCACAACTGTGGATCAGATGAGGAGTGTGACTTACACAAATGAGGGACATGAGTCCAGGACTACATGACCAGTGTATGAGCAGGCCAAGAGACTGCAAATAGCATGTTAGACATAGTTCATACATTTTGCATGGACTTACCCCCTCCTTGCTGCTGTCTGGCCTTAAGTTGCTCATCCAGGTCCAGGAAGACCACCGCCAGAATCCGGAGCATGTGGGGGGGTCAGGGTCCGGTGTCCGCCCCTACGGTGAGGAGGCGACAGCTTCAGCTGGACCCTTGCGATCCTCTGGGTCCAGCCTGAAGGTCCTGCCACCTCTTCTGGCAGTTGCGGATCCGGCGCTTGTAGACCCCCACTGATCTTACTGCCCGGGCGATGGTCAACTAGATCGCCTGCTTCTGGTGGGCATCAACCTGTGAGGATGACAAAGTGAAGAGGGCATTACCACACATTTATTTATTTATTTATTTATTTATTTATTTTTTTAAATTTCTAAAGCGCGCAAATACCTTTCGGTGTCTCGGCGCTGGAGTTTGCAGATTGCAGGGGTTCCACTGACGTCTTACTGGTTAAAGAGCCAGGTCTTGAGGTGTTTGCGAAATGAGAGTAATGATGATTGATTTTTAACAGAGGAGGGGATCTGATTCCATAGTTTTGATGCTGCCACTACAAAACGTCTGTCTCCCCAAGATACTTTTTTTGTGCATGGGATTTGGAGCTGTTGGGCCGAAGAAGAGCGTAGTGTTCGACTGGGTTTGTACAGTTTGAATGCTCTTTTGAAGAAATCAGGTCCATTATTGTTTAAGGCCTTGTGAATGATACACATGGCCTTAAACTTTATCCGGCTTCTTATTGGTAACCAGTGGAGCTCACGAATTGTGGGAGAGATGCCACATAATTGTGCTGTACACAGTTGAAAATACATGTAGTCATCATAAAGATAAAAGAGGTACACAGGTAGTGCACACATGGCAATGGACATTTGTGCTGCAGGTCTGACATGGTAACATTGCCTGGGAGTCAAAGGCTAGCACTACTGCACTTTTGCAGCAGGACACCTTTTCATCACATGAACCTAAACACTTTGGGTGCAGAAAGTACTCAGTGCATATGCTTTCCACCACTGTGCGCACTTGTATTACTGCGAGTCAGACTTCTTGCACAATTATGAAAGCAGTGGACTGCACACTCACCTGCTCCCCTAGTTTCCCATACAACTTGCAGTACTGTGGGAGGACTCCATCCAACAGGGCCTGGTTCTACTCCTCTGTGAATGCTGGGGCCCTCTCCTGAGTATGTGCCATTGCAGTAGCCAGAGGATGCAGAGACAGTAGCAGTGGCAGGAGAGATGTGGTCCTGTGGCATGTAGTGCAGGCAAGTGAGATCTCTGGGGGCCTGCCAGCCTTAAATCAGTGCAGCAGAGGCAGATTCTGTGCCATGTCTCCTCTCTGATAGGTTCAACACGGTTGCATTCTATGAATCTGTCCAATCCAAGTAAATGTAAGACTCATACACGTCTTCCGCATCGTTTAAAATTGAACCTTCAAGACACCTTAGGATTGCAACATTTTTGTAGGCATCCAACTGAATTTCCTGCGCACGACTCGTACAAATTTTGAATTTGCGTCCTTCTCCATGACAGCACATTGCCAAGTTGTGCGCACGGCTCAGTCCAGAACTGCACGATGCGTCTCTGTAGAAGTCACCTGCGTCGGGTCACATTGCATACGCGTCGTACATGCATGGACCGAGCCGTGCGCAGGGCTTGCCCATTGACTTCTATGTGACCCGACGCAGGTGACTTCAATGCATATGTGTCGTGCAGTCAATGGCCAAGGCGTGTGCACGGCTCGGTCCATGCTTGTATGACGCATCTGCATAAAAATCACTCGCGTCGGGTCACATTGCAGTCAATGGCCAAGCCGCATGCACGGCTTGCTCCATGCTTTTACGACGCGTCGGATGACATTAGTGTGACTTGCAGATGGATTCCACACAGAATTACTAGCCAGGGGCACACCAACAACACCACAGCTTGTGCCACACATTATCCCATGGCATGTAAGGCTGCACTGCCTGTGTGTATGGGGGCAACATTTGTTTTCCTGTGTGGCACTTTGGTGCAGCCACTCCCAGGCTGGGCACGGGTTCATGGGGACAGAATCCTTTTTGTGTTGTGCACCTCACCAATGTAATGTGCAACTGTTCAGTTATGGTACAAAAGGGGGTGGGCATGGGTCATGGCCACAGTAGCAGTTTGGATAAGTATATGACCTGTCACATACACCCTGAGTCCAGGGTGGGATGGTATGTACGTCACAGTGCGAGCCATAGCCACAATTATGATGTACACCCACAGTCTGTGTGCATGTTGTGTCTCAGATGTCTCTGGTTCCATGTGCCCAAATGGGGGTCAGTCTCCACCATGTACTTTGTGCATCAACATTGATGGTGTGTGTGTGTCTCAGATTTGTTGTGGTGTGTACATGTTACACCATGTCATGCCAGTGCCCATGTGGCAATACAGGGACCATGGCTATCTTCCTGTCATGGAGTTGTAATGCCTGTGAAACATCAGTCCTCACTTGTCACTGTGTTGTGTGTTATGAACGTGACAACAGTACATAGGGACTGTGCCACAGCCCAATGATTTACCTTTGCATTCCATGGAACTTCTATACACATGTCTCATTGATATGTGAGATGATGGGCATGAAGGTGACATATGTGTCCATACCCAACAGCACACACCTCAGTTCATTGTGTATTGCTGTGATGTATCATATGATATTTTCAAGGTCAGTGCCAGATTGGTGGAGGAATGTAAAATATTACTTTGCCCATCTCTGTACAGCAGGGCACCAGCTGTCCATTGACCATTCCCAGACCTTGAAACCATGCAGGAACGCAATTCCATCCGACGGTACTGATTCACCAGGCCACTGATTAAGGAGTTGGCGGAGCAGTTGGCGCCACATCTGCTACCTGGCCAAGCATACCCTACAGCACTGACCCCAAAGGTGAAGGTGATGGCAGCCCTGCACTTCTTTGCCACTGGTACCTTCCAGTACACTGTGGCTACTGCTGGTGGGATGTCACAAACTATGTTCAGCCGTGTGCTTCGTGATGTTTTGGAGAGGATGTTGCATTTCCTTGACTTGTACATGTACATCAGGTTTCCTAGCCCTGGTGAACTCACTGACATTAAGGATGCTTTTTGTAGACTGGGGAGGATGTCAAACGTCATTGAATCAATTGATGGAACACATGTGGCCCTGATACCACCAGAGGCACATGAGCAGACATACCGCAACAGGAAACATTTCCACTCCATCAATGCTCTGGTGGTATGTCTAGCGGACATGGTGATCACACATGTGTATGTATGTTTCTCCGGTTCTGCGCACGATGCCTACGTCATGAGGATGAGTCGCATTGCGTTGATGATGTAACAGATGCCAAACCAGCGTGCCTGGCTTGTTGGTGTGTACTGTTTAAAATTGTGTGTGTTTGGCAATGTTGTATCCCAACATCTTACAAGATTCAACTAATGTGCAATTCTTTGATTATAGGTGACTCTGGATACCCCAACATGCCGTGGTTGCTGACTTCCCTCAGGAACCCTGTGACGGCAGCCGAGATGCGCTACAATGAGGCACATGGTCGAACCAGGAGAGTGATTGAGCGTACCTTTGTCCTCCTGAAAAGCTGCTTCAGCTGCCTGGACAAGACCGGAGGGGCTCTCCCATATGAGCCTGCGAAGGTGTGCAGGATTATCATAGTATGCTGTATGCTACACAATATGGCAGTGCGGAAGAAGGTGCTCTCATACAGGATGATGATGACCAACATCCCCCAGCTGTGGAGGATCCTGGCCTGGCCTGGGCCACGGTGCCAGTGATGATGATGAGGGTGACGTCCGCATGCAGCTCATCAACAACTTCTTCAGCTGAATGTGCGTTTAAAGGGTTGTTATATCAATGTCTTGTGTTAACCTGAGATGTGTTGGTGCTGCTCAGTTGCTGTTTGAGTATGTCCGTGTGGTACTTGACTGGATGCGTGCAGTGATGTTTCCTGTCAGATGGTCTGTAGTTCACAATAGTGTCGACATGCTAACTTGTTTATGTGTATGTTTCTTGTGACATGTTTTGTGCATGTGTATTGAATTTCTATCATGTTCTGGTGTGCTTCTGATTGTATCTCATGTCTGTTCTTCCAACGGTACTTTGCCTGTTGCTTGGTCAACTCTGGCACAACTCTGTGGATCCCACTGTAATTCTGGGAAAAAGCTTTGTAGGCAATGTGTCACATGGCCATGTTGAGTATGTGTTGTGGTGCCCCAGTGGTGTGTCTCCCTCATATGTGTCACATCAACTTGAGTCACATTACGGTAATGACATTAATTTAGTACTTGGCATGCAATGTGTTGTTCGACAGATCATCATCTCCATGACACATACCAAGTTTGAATCACAACATAGGCAAGTATAGTGTAATAGTGATTTTATTTAAATACATGTGTGGAGACAGTGCACAGGATTGTGGGTGCTGTACATAAGGTTTGGAATCCACAGTTCACAGATGAGTTTGAAGTCTTGGTAGCTGAAATATCCAGAGTAAAGTCCACATTCATCTGCTACATTGGAACAACAAGAACCCTCTATGTCATGTTGGGGAGTTGTGTCATGTGCAACAAGGTGAACGCTTTGCACACAAAGGCCAATATCTCAAAAAGGTTCTGGGTTCCTGGGGGATGTGCATGGACATCAGTGGCTCACTTGTCCTTCTTTGGACTACCCCTCTTCTTCTTCTGGGGGGGATCCTCAATTGCAGGTGTATGTGGTGCATCAGAGTCTCCACCAGATTCATCCTCCCTCCCTGTGGCATTTGCAGATGTTGCAGCAACAGGTGTTGTGGGCACACAGGGAGGTGTGGACATATTTCTGCTGATCTGGTGGAGACAAGGCAATATGTTGCTATGCACCGCAGTAAGTTTGTCCCATTTGGCCTCCATGCATAATAGCCAGCCTGCTCCTGTTGCATGTCCTTGAGGATCCCCACTACCTGGCCAAACCCTCCGGTGCAATCCTGGTACGCATCTATGATGCGTAGCAGTTGGGGTTCATCATGCTGTTCAGGCCCCTGTGGAGGCCGTGACCTCTGCCTAACACCCTCCCCCACCCCAAGCCACACGGGCAGGACCTGTTGTGGCACGCACAGGTGACCCCGGGACCCCTTGGGTGTTGCTACTGGTGGTATTGTCTGTAGCTTCCAAGGTGGCTGGTGTCCCTGTGCTGTTTGTATTCTGTGTCCTAGGTCTGTCCGTGTTGGGGGGTGCTCGGTCTGTTGCTAGATGTTCTTGGCGTCGGTGCAGGAGGTGCAGATTTTTATGCTGCAGGGGCTGCATGATGACTCACACCTGAGGTGCCAGGTTGTTCTTCGTCATCCGAAGAGGACAGAGCCAGATCCACACCAGAGAGCTCATCCTCCACCAGAGTCTGGGACAAGGACTCCTCTTCACTTGTTGCTGTGTCCCCAACACCACCTGTGTTTGGAAGAGACACACATTGTCAGTGATGTTTCTATAGGCATCAATGGTTCACATATGTATTTAGCAACAGTGAGGGAGAAAGAGGTACTGATCCATTCAGCTTGCAATGGCTAGTACTAAAAATCAAGGAGGGGAAAATGGATCACTCGTCCTGTGCAACCCGGGTATGTATGTATTTCCATTCCTTACTTAATACCCTGATATACGTACACAGGCATGGGGCGGTATATCTTCTTTGTCCGCCTCAGTGTACTATAGCAGCAGTTTTGTTGGGTCTCCATTATTGCAAATGTGCTGTGCCTCCAAGCGAAGGTAGACTGGCTGCTTTCCCAGTAGTGTCCAGAGAAGGAAAAGCCTCTAGGATCACATGGGGCTGACACATGTTGACCAACAGTGGACAACCCTGGTGCTGTGGATCAGTAGCTGGATCCACACATGCAACATTTTAGTTTTGTTACTTTGTACATCACAATGTTTATCATTTCACCTTAGCCTTTGGGTGATGTGAGGGATTTTGACTCACAGCACTTGGCACAGAAACACACTCTTATTTTTTATCTCTGGACACTACTGGGAAACCAGCCAGTTTTCCTCCAGGTGGAGGCACAGCATATTTGCAACCATGTAGAGCCAATGGTAATGCTGCTACAGTACACTGATGTGGAAAACCAAGATATACGGCACTACGCCTGTGTACGTATGTGAGGTTTTCAATTAAGGTAACACAATACGTAAAGACCCGGGTTGCACGGGACAAGTGAACCATTCTCCCCTCCTTGAATTTTGTATCAATTGTTCATTTACATGACATTTGCAACGGTGCGTCAGGATGCGTGGCTGTACACTGCATTGTCTTACATCGTCACAGACAGAGATTGTTGCTGCACATTGTACAGCCAACATGAATTCTTTCAATGTGCATGTTGAAGTGGGAGCATGCCCAGCACATGTATGGATTTAACTGTACATGCTCATTGGTACTCAAGGGCCATCAGGTGGCTGACACAGGAGTGTCATCCCTGTTCACATTTGACTCTGCTTCCCTGTGAGGGGGTGTGCCTGTGCTGACAAGTTGTCTGACAGTGCAGTATTGGTGTTTGTTGGTGGCCAGTTCCCAGCAGGGCTTTGTGCTCTCCACAACAGTGCCCAGTCACAGAGATCTTGTCAGTCCCTCCCCATGTGGGGTGAGCATGGTTAAGTGTGAACTTGCTGGGCCATGTGGGTGAGTGGGCATTGTGAAGGATTGCAACTCCCAGCATGCTCTTGGCTACACCCCCTTCCCTGCATGCACTCACTTCCCTCCTTCTCACTCTGCTTCCCTTTGACGGAGTGTGCCTGTGCTGACAAGATGGCTGACAGTGCAGTCCTGGTGTTTGTTGGTGGCCAGTTGCCAGCAGGGCTTTGTGCTCCCCACAACAGTGCCCAGTCACAGAGATCATGTCAGTCATACCCCCGTGGGGTGAGCATGGTTCAGTGTGAACTTGCTGGGCCATGTGGCTGGGTGGGCATTGGGAATTACTGCAACTCCCAGCATGCTCTTGGCTACACCCCCCCCTCCCAGCATGCCCTCACTTCCCTCCTTCTGGCTCTGCTTCCCTGTGAGGGAGTGTGCATGTGCTGACAAGATGGCTGACAGCGCAGTCCTGGTGTTTGTTGGTGGCCAGTTTCCAGCAGGGCTTTGTGCTCCCCACAACAGTGCCCAGTCACAGAGATCTTGTCAGTCCTCCCCCCCCCCCGTGGGATGAGCATGGTTCAGTGTGAACTTGCTGGGCCATGTGGGTGGGTGGGCATTGTGAACGACTGCAACTCCCAGCATGCTCTTGACTACACCTGCCCTTCCCAGCATGTCCTCACTTCCCTCCTTCTGACTCTGCTTCCCTGTGAGGGGGTGTGCCTGTGCTGACAAGATGGCTGACAGTTCAGACCTGGTGCTTGTTGGTGGCCAGTTCCCAGCAGGGCTTTGTGCTTCCCACAACAGTGCCCAGTCACAGAGGACTTGTCAGTCCATTCCCCCCTGTGAGGTGAGCATGGTTCAGAGAGGTGTTGATGGTCCAATTGGGAGTGGGAGCATTATCTGTGACAACAACCCCATCATGCTTTTGGATACGCTCACTTCACCAGCATACCCACTATTCCTTCCTGTCAGTCAGCTTCACTGTGAGGTAGTGGTTGTGGTGGCAAAAATGTCTGACAGTGTTTCTTTACATTAGTACCACTGCCTTGCTCTATTTGTTGTTAGGTGTGTACATGTCATGACACAGTTACAATTAACTATGATGTGGCCAGTATTGTGTTTGTCTGACTAGCAGACACTTCTTGGGCTGATTAGCTTTTGTTTAGTATGCCTTTGCTATCAGTGCATGGTTTCACTGTTCCCTTGACAGTGATGTGTGTGTATTGCGACACAATATTGAGCATATTGGTTGTGTACGCACCAGACTCTGGTATGTCTGCTATACCATGGATACTCTCTGGTGGTAGCATGTCCCGTACCTTCTCCTCCCAGGACCTGAAGTAAACTGGTTTGGCAGGAGGGTCACTGCCGGTGCGATTGGTCAACTTGTGGTCCTTGCGGATGAGGTTCTTGACCCTCCTGCGCATATCAAACCACCTGTTCTGGATGTCGATCTTTGTGATACATTGGTGCTTGTGCATTCACCTTGTCCACAATCCTCGCCCACATATTTGCTTTCTGTGACATGGGGGTTCTTTGTACCAATATACCAAACAAATGTGGCTCCACTCCGATGATTCCATCTACCAATACTTCTAACTCACTATCTGTGAACTGTGGATTCTTCCTAAGGGGCATGGTGATGGGTGGTGGTGAGGAGTGATGTGTGTGTGTGGGTGGGTGTCAGTTTTGCTGGCTGTGCGTGGGAATGCTTTTGGAGAAGTGCTGATGGTGTGAGGGTTGTGTGATGGGTGAGTTGTGTGTGTGTCTGTGGTTGCTGTCTGAAGTTGTTCTGTGGTGGCTGGTCTGTTGGATTTGCAAAGGATCAAGGTATTGACTTATTTCCTTTATATAGGTGGAGTTGTGGGTGTGTCTTTGTTACACATTTCTTTTGGGTATTTATTGACTATGTCATTGCTTGATTGGTCCTTTTTGTGTGTTTCTTCCATTGTGTTTTGTGGGCATGTAGGAGACGTTCTTCTGACCGAGTTGGACGCTCATGGTGGGTCGTGCGGGCTTCTCCAAGTCTTTCACACTTTCTCCTGTGTTGCATATGGGTCGGTCGCAGAGGTCTCTCTCGCTTCAGGTACCTGTTTTCCGTGCATTTCGCTCATGCGGCTTGGGCTCCGTGCGAGTCGGTCTGGTTTCATACGCATTGCATCGTACTGTGCGTGTCGGACGTCGCGGGTACGTTTCGGAAGGATTCATTCCTGGTTTAGGTCGGTCGGTGCGGCTCGGGTCCAGTGTCCGGCCGAATGACTGATTTCTGTTTGGCTGGGTCGTACGGCTTGTTTTCCGTACGGGTCGGTTGTTGATCACGGGGGGTTTTACATCGTACTGCACGGTTCGTACGGTACCTGTAGGGGTCGGTCGGACTCCGTTCCCGGTCCGAGGCGGTCGGTCTGATTTTCAACCGGAATCGGAATCGACTCCTAAGTTGGAAGTGGCATGGTGAATGATGCTGTAAATACTTGGGAGATTGCAAACTCCCACTGGGAGACCCATTTTATAGAACAAATGGTTGATTTAAATTAAATGAAATTATATTTTAAACTCTAAAATGATTCAATGGAGAACATTTGATATTCTGAACTGGAGATTTTATTGAGTATTTTTAAAGCTCACCCTGGCTTCAAAAGGTAAGTATCTGATGCCACTGTCTGTGTTGTTTACCCTTGTGATGGAAATCAAGATAATATAGTGTTGACAAGGACAAGGTCGACACATGTATATTTGATTCTTGCATGCAATGAAGTGTCTCAACACCACTCTCAGAATGTTATACACTAATTTTAAACCTCCACTTCAGTGCACTTCAAAACCCAATATATTACTGTACACTTAAACAAGTCAGTAAAGATGGAGAAAGGACTGTTGAGGTCTACCCACTCTCCTATGGGTTAATTAATGGTTACTCCATGAACAGGATGAATTAGGTCTTGTATACCTAAAGATTTTTCCAATGCCACGGTAGATAATCATTGGGGGCAGTTGTCCAACTCCTTTATTAAAGCCCCCATCCTCCTGAGAAAAAATAGGTCTGGTTTAAGTACCTATCTACAATATGGGGAGTTTGTTAGATGAGCAAATGGTAGACAAACTCACAAGATTTTTTGTTCTCATCGAATGTTTGAGCATTGGGAATGGCTTATAAATAAAACTGACTTACTGACATTATTGATTTTGATTCCTCTTGTTACATATTTTGGTTTTGGAGACCTTGTGACTTCATACCCCATCACTGTTAGGTTTTGAGGCCTGGTGTGTCCTGGCAAGTAAAGTAGGGTCTCTTGAGGGTTCGCTATTTATGTATCTTTACAACACGACTTAGTATAGGAAGTTAGACTTGCAATATCTTTTATACAGGCAATAATTAGTTTCAATGTCAAATTGGGAAAGGTATGACAATACTATAGCGCCAAGAAACCGTTGGGTGTTAGCTGCGCTTTATAAATTTCTTTTACATTACATTACATTACAAAGTTGGAATGGTGAAAATGTGACTGAAGAGATAGGCTACTGTATAAGATCATACATTGATTTCCGTCAAAATATTCCCTTACATTTCAGACTTTAGGATCAGCTGTAGGTCAGAAACTGGTCACTCTCCACAGGTGTTCTGCTTGGAAACTTCTATCATGCATGTAAAAGTAACCGCCAAGGTGGGCAATCACAACGTGGTGTATGGTGGCAATCAATGGATAGGAGTTGAATCAGCTCCCAATAATGAGGAATCCCTTTTAAGGAACTTAAAGACAAACAATTTGAAATAATTACTTACTGACATTGCCACTCTGGCAAATTGCTTGACTGAACATTTAGAGGAAGTAGAGCAATATATTGCCAGAGCAACACAGTTTGCAATCACGTTGGGAAATATGCAATCACTATAAGCATACAATGCCCAAAAGGAACGACAATTGGTTTGATGTGTTTATCATCTGTAATAGAAGAATGCTATAAGAAAAAAGCTGGTCATATATAAATTCGCATAGTGGGAAATATGATATGTTAAGGTAAAATAGTGCATCAGAGGAAGCTTGGGAAGTGTGTGTCATCCCATTGTATTGCATTACTCAGTCTAGTAGTGATATGGAGACCTCTGCAACCACTGAGGTAAAGGTACAAATCTTGCAATTAACAAAGAATTCTGACATTCTAGTTGAGGTACTAGGTATCCTTCCTTAAATGATTTGGAAGGGCAATGGGTTTCTGCGTTAATGCTAAAGGAAGTTATCACACAAGAAAGACCAGATTGGACACCAAGCGCCAGTGGGCTACCCACAAGCCTAGTTAATTATGATTCAACATACTGGACAGCTTGAGTCTCACAACTGCATTTGAATATACTTCAATTAGCCCTGATTCATGAAAGAGGTCGATTCTCTGTCCGTTTCAGAAAAAGGGTAGATCATTAGAGCTGAGTATCTATAGAATGCTAAATGCTCAGCTAGGTATAGAGGCTAAATGTTATGCCTCCCTTCTGAATGAGACTACTAATCCCATGTGAGCCCCTGGGAAGGTGGTTGCTCTGTGGTATTAAAACGTTTCTAGAACAGATTGTGGGGCTTTGGACCCCATGCTTGCACTCTCAAGGTTGGTTGGCTGCCAACTTGGCGCAAACAACTGTATGACTGTTTCATAGATTTTAAGTCAGATTTCAATGACTTAGACTGAAACAGGTTCAGGTGTAAGCTTGACTAGTGAAGTACATCTACTAAAAGCAGCTAAATCTTATACCACTGTGCATGGATCTAAGTCAGGCGTAAACACAATGCATCTCTCGAGAAAAAGATAGGGAATAATAGGAAAATAATGCAAGGGTTCAATCTTTCATCCTGTTGTTTAATATATATGTGGCAGATACAAATAAGCCTTGAATATTTGCAGGCCTTGCCGGCTTGGGGGAGGGGGGGCCTGGCTCTGTGTTACAGTAAGTTAATAATACAGTGCTGTTTGAATGATCTGGTGTAGGCCAATAGTGCACTACAGAGGCTTCACTCTAAATATGACAATAATTTAATGTATTACTGTTAGAAATGTGATTTCTGGTTGGCTAGGGTATGCACCTAGGCCAGGCAGAACTCACCACTCTAGTCAGGGTGAGGGAGTTACATACCCAGGATTACCCCTGCTCACCCCCTTGGTAGCTTGGCAGAGCAGTCAGGCTTATCACAGAGACAATGTGTAAAGTGGTTGCTCAACAAGAGGGGAGTGACACCCTAGGCACACCATACAAAGAGATTCACACCAGTTATATAAAGATATCCTTTGCATTATACATAAAACGCATTAGACCACAATCACATAATTTTATTTGCCAACTAGGCAATTGTCATCATATCACATGAAGTGCCTCAGAGGTAATCACTCATAGATTGCGTAAGTTATAAAACATCATAACACATAACACCCTACACCGTCACTGAACATACTGAGCAGCTTCTGAACATAATGAATCCCATAATTCATCACAGGCTAGGTTACACATGAATCACCCTAGGTTACACATGAATCACCCGATGCCACTATGAATCAATAGGGGGAAGCTTTCCTGCCCTCCTACAACACTTCATATGGTAATTCCCAAGTACACCTAAATCATGGGCCTCCCATGCCAGCACTGGTAATGTGAGGAAAAACAACTGGTACCCCAATAACAGGGCACAACCCCAGCAAAATTATATGTGCGTAGCCCTGCACTCTTTGTACAGGTCACACTGGACTTAGGCACCCAGTGCGGGACATAGCAGCTCATGCGTGCCTCTTAACATAAATATGGTAGTACTGCACAGGGAGACGTTCAGCAGGACCTCCCACAGGAATTCTCTCCACTTCAGGTAACCTTATGACGCCCTTGGCCCCAAGGTCACGTCTGTGAAGTACTGGGGGGTAGAGGCATCAATCCTACTGGTTCAGGAGTGGCCTCAATGGGTCCCTGCTCCTCTGGGGGGAGTTTCAATGTAGCTGCCTGCTGCAGAGTGCCTCGCCCTACCCTCGACGAGTCAGAATTCTCCCCGGGCTGCCTCAGACCCCAGCTGGGTCAGATACCAATGCCTTTTTGGCACACGTCTATCCGCCCGTTCCTCACATAAGGGGGACCACGCTAAGAAGAGGGTTCCTGAGGGCCAGTCTACTTCGCTGGGTGGATGTGGTCTCGCAGAGTAGTACTTTGCTCCTGCTGCTTCCTCTTACTTAGCGGCAAATGGGCCACCATGTCCAACCTGCAAGTGTTGTCTCGAGCTGCATTGCAAGACAGGTGTGGCTGATGGGAGCCCACGAGGTTCCGGCTGCCTCTGGGTGTGGGCCGCGCCTCCTTCTGGTGTTGGTGTTGCCCAGCAACACAGAGGAACTCCCAGCCAGGATTCCTCAGTGCCCGGACAGCACTATACTTGGAGCCACTTGGCAGAGCCCTGGCTGCAGCAGATAAAGACAATTTGCCAGAACTGTATGCCACCAGGGGAGGGAGAGTGCTTCCTTCACCTCCACTCTCCCTTAATTTTGCACACAGGCCATGAGTAAAGTGTGGCGCAGCACGCGTTGTAGGCAATCAAAGCACTACTCACATGCTTTAAGAAATCATCACTATAATGCTCACCCTGCACTTTTCTGTGACATTATAAACAAAGTTGAAGAACAGTCCAGTCCTTCTCCTGCAGGAACAGCAACTGCAGGCTAGCCCACCGCTAACACAGCAAAGGCAGTGCTCCTCATGCTGCTCTTTAGCCCTCCTTTTAGGCAGGTTACTTTGTGATCCAGCCAGGATCGGGTGAGGTATTTTATCTCCCTGAAACTCTCGACAGGAGGCAAGCACACACAAGCCCTTGGAGATTCTTCGCAAGCAGGATACCACAGCAGGGCAAAAAGAGTCAGTCCATTTCCTCCACCATAGACAGAAGCAGCAACTGCAGGCCAACCTACCCCTCACACAGAAAAGGCAGCACTACTCATACAGTCCTTCCGCTCTTCATCCTAGCAGGGTCCTCTTGTTTCTTGAAGTAATCTAGAAACATGTGGCTTTAGGTCTAACACTTTTACCCCATTATGTAATTGTTCTCTTTGTGGCAAGGGTCTCTGAGCCTAGACCAAACAAGTCCTGTCCTCCCTGGTGCAGCATGACTACAGGGTGTGGAGACAACATTGTGCAAAGGAGACACAGCCTATCCATAGAGTTTGAGATGCAACGAGTAAGAATCAGTACAAACAGAAAAGCTTTGTTAGTAGCATGCTACGCTCCATGTCAGCATGCAAATCTTTAAGCAGGTGAGTGGGTAGGTAGGAAGAGCAGAGCCCTTAGTAATTAATCAGCAGCACGAGGGGCAATAATTCAGTTTTTGGAGGCCTCCATGCATGTTGTCACTATATATAGATGGAAAGTGAAATTGTTTTTCAAAAGGCAATGGATTGGACATTTGAAACAGTACAGGAGGTACATTGTTCAGCAAGATATATTTTATCTTTGGCAATAATTTGGTAAAACTTATATTAGACTTAGAAAGTGTTTGGAAATGATGAGGGTGAAAGGGCTGTCTTTGTAATGGGATAGGTATAAGTGTCAGATGGAAAACAGTTGAATTTCTATTTCATGAGATTTAAAGGAAATTAATTAGGTCCAATATATGCATAGCTCTGGATTTTGAAACAATGTTGCTGGTCCTTTATCAGTGCAACAAGTTAAGGAGTTGAATGCAGTGTCAGAATAAAAATAAAAGTACTTCAGAAAATGGGAAAAAGCTTGGAGAATGATATTTTAAGGGTGATGTTAGGGTAAGTTTAAACCAGATCGCCAATGAAGAAAAATGTGCCAGAAAGCAAGAGGCCATTGTAGATTGATTTGAGTGTAGAAGTTATATTTTTGACTATAGTTGCCATGAAGTATGAGAAAATGTGGGATGGTTTTCAAGAAGATATAAAGAACTAGTCAAGGCCTGGAAGTGAAAAAGTCATTAGTAATAATGGAAAGAAGATGATTCTGCTTTGTTGAATAGGGAGCAGGAGCTTAAATGGCTTTTAAATATATGGGTTTACAAATCCATCCATTAACTCTCTCTTTTAGATTACTTTTTTGTATCAAAACAGTTTAGCTTATTTACAGTACAAACATATAAAATAGAAAGAAGAAATTCAGTAGCTGTAGTTGCTGTAGAAACCTACTTCTGTATTGCAATCACGTCCTTTACTTTTAACACACACAATTGAGGTATCATTTTACTCAGGAGACCGAGGGGAATGCTGGCTGGTAGGAAAATTGTGCCGGCATGGTGACCCTACACAGAAATATAAGAAAAATCTGATGATATTTATCTCAATTTGAGGTTTGCAGGGTATTCTGGGTAGGAAAACATTGGGGGACCTATGCAAGCCACACATCCTTGGACTTCCCTGGGTGTCCAGTTTTCAGAAATGTCTGGGTTTGGTAGGTTTCCCTAGATGACCTCTGAGCCAGGAACCAAAAACGCAATTGCCCCCCTTGCAAAACCCAGGCATTTTTCTGATAGATAATTTGATGTCTCCAGAATATATTTTAGGCCCTTCCCTGTAGCAGTTACTTGCCCACCCATACAAGTGAGGTACTATTTTTATAGGGAGAACTGGGGAAACGCTGGCTGGTAGGAAATTTGCGTCAACCCAGTGATCCGCCAACTTTCCCACACAGAAATGTGAGGATTTTTTTAATGAAATTTGAGGTTTGCAGGGTATTCTGGGTAAGAAAACCTTGAGGAATCCACGCAAGTCACACCTCTCTTGACTCCATGAGTGTCTAGTTTTCAGAAAGGTCTGGGTTTGATGGCTGCCGAGTTTGGGACTTTTTGCTTTCCTGGGGTGGGCAGATCGGGGCTATTGACCCCATCTATGCACCAGAAGAGGTACAAAGAATGAAAATTGCCAAATGTTGATGGGGGAGCAAATGTCCTTGCCCAAGGGGCTGCTCCCCGTCACCTGGTGTGTAGTGGGTGGATCCCTGCATGGGGGTCGCCCTGCTGCAGCGATCCTCCAACAGGGATCCACTAGGGGAGGGTACCATTGGATAGGTGAGATTATACCCTTTCTAGTGGTACCGCTCCATCTGCCTACATGTTCGGAGGGCTGAGATAGCCCTAGGAGCATGTAGGCAGGGAAAGTGAAAAGAGACGATCAGCTCATTTCCCTTTCAGGTTCAGTGCAGAAACGTAGGTACCTCAGACAGCTGTGGATGCTCTTACCCAGCTCCTGAGGCTAAAATTAAAACAAGGAAATCCCACTACTGTTTGCAGCAGAGGGATTTCAGATTGCTGTAGCAAGAACGTACTGGTTACGTCCTTGGCACAGCAGCACTGCAGCCGAGGACGTAACCATTACATCCTCAACATGCAAGGGGTTAAAGAAATGTGGGGCATATTATCAAGGGGCTTTATCTCCGCTTTTTTGGCTTTAAAAGCCAAGAAAGCGGAGATAAAATTATCTCCCTATTACCAAGCTGTCGCTAACACCAGTTAGCAACAGCTAATAGGAGATAGTGACCATCTTGGGCCCCGCTTTGCATGTCAGTGATATTTATCACTAATGACATGCAAAGTGGGCGTGCCAAGATGTTAGCGACTGGAAACAGTCGCTAACATCGCTATCTCCTATTACCAACTTTTGGAGATATTCGCGCTAAGCGCGAATATCTCCAAAAGCTAACACCTACCCAGGAGCAGTTCTTAGCCATGTTATCAAATGGGAGGTGGATAACATGGCTAAGAGCATTTGCTCGATAATGCATGAATATCGCTGACTTTTCAGCGATATTCATGCATTGCGGCCGTTTTTTATCGCATTTGCGATAAACCTTGCTAATAGCAAGGTTTATCTGCGATAAAAATCGCCGATTTGCGGCGATCATTTTTGTCTCTAAACAAGTTAGAGACAAAAATTATCTCTATTGGTTGGTAATATGCCCCTGTGTTCCCTCACATACTTCTTACTGATCATCAAGTGCAATTAATGTTCAGGCATTTGGTTGCTTTTGGCCAAAATTAGCATTACTCACAAATTGACTTACTTACATAATTCCAAATCTATTTTCTTATTAGAGAGGTCCCATGGGGCCATGACAAAAGGACTGTGGGGCATATTAGCAAGAGCTTTATCGCCGCTTTAGCTGCACTTTTTGCCGCTAAAGCGGTGATTTTTTTATCACCCTATCAGCAAGCTGTCGTTAACAGGCGTTAGCGACAGCTTTCTGGCGATAGCGGGCGGTTTTCCTATTGCATTGCATGCCAGCGATGATTATCACTAATGACATGCAAGGTAGGCGTTCCCAACTAGAAGCGACTGAAAACGGTCGCTAACACTACTTCAACCTATTACCAACGCAGGCGAAGCGATAAAAAAACGCGCTAAGCGCGCTTATCGTTAGTATTTAACACCTGATGGAAACCTGACTTACCTGTATCCTCATAGGGAGATGGATCTTCAGGCTAAGTCCACCATGGCGTTAATGCATGAATATTGCTGGATTTCCAGCGATATTCAGGCATTTCGCCGCTATCGCTGAATATTTTATCACAGTGGAGATAAACGTGGCTAATAGCATGTTTGCTCCTCTAAAATATCCAGCGATAGGCAGCGATAAAAATAAACGCGCTAAGTGTGTTTTGCGATAAATATCATAAGTCCTTGCTAATATGCCCCTATGTTAGACAGGTGTGGCTGGAAAAAGCTAGTTGGGGATGTGACAGGGCTAGTGCACAGGTTGCAATACAAGGTATCATAGGTCTTATAACTTTTGAAGTTTTGAGGTGCCAGAAAACGAATGCCAGATTGTGTCAAGTTTGGAGGAACTACGTGAGGTTTAGGTTAATGGTGTTGTGAATGCTGTCCTTCCATATGTGGAAATTTACTTAATAGAACATTAAAACATTAGAGCCATGATATGAGAGAGAGCAGAAGGTGCAGATTGATGAGTGTTAAATATGTTAAGAAAATGTTTTTTATCTTCAGAACCAATGTGTGTGATTGAGTGTCTGTTACATGTAGTGTGTTCAGAAGGGGCAAAGGACTTAGCATGCATAGAGTTTCATTTTGTACTAAGATGATGGCAATGAGTGTGTTTGCCAAATTCAACTTCTGCTGCATGAAATACAAAAAAAGACCTATCAATGACATTCCTCATCCCACCATATGTTCTCATGCCACCCACAAACATAGGGGCTGTGACATGGGACCACAAAGTGAAATTATTTCTTTCTTTTCAATTCCTGTCCCTACCTTTAAACCCTTACAAACAAAAAGAGCTCAAGGGGGAAAGAGGGAGGAAGCCGCCCCCCCCACTCAATCAGTATTCAGCAATAAAGGCTTCCTCCACCTCACACCAATACGTCATGCAGCCAATGGCAGAGTTGCACAACCAATCGTACTCCTGCCCAGATGCGTTACTTAACACCAGTCTGTCGGGTCGTGGTGTTTTTTTCTTAAAAGATATGAACCCAGGTCTGATCTCACTCCCAGTAGTGAAACAAGTGGAATAAAGTGTGAACAAAGAGAGAATGCACCATGGTAGCAACACCCGAGGGGGTTCCTGGCAGGCAATTGCCAGTTTACCCACTTCTCATCATCGGTCACTCTCTCTTAGTAGTGTATAAAGAACAAAGAGAAACACAAGAATAATAAGTTCCCAACTAATATAGGTGCAGTGCAGAAAAATGAACAACCTATCTGTCCACTCATTTAGATTGAAAGTGAAAAAGTGGGTGTGCACGCCAAGAACCCCTGTGATAGCCAACAGACAAATGGCTACCACTGCTAAAATGTGGAGCAACTTGCTGGCTTTTATGACTTTATTCTATTGCTGCAAGTAGTCCCAATTAAAAATGGTTCTTATTATACCATGTTTATATGATGCCAACATGTTTCATTGCTATAACTTCAGCAAATTCGTCAGGGCAAATTCGGGGTTCTGATTTCAATTTGTGCTTCTCAGTTCACTCGACCTGATGGCTGCCAGCTACTGCATACCTGCAACCATCACTGGTATTGAACACCATGTCGAAAGATCACGTGCTCGCAGGTTGTGCAATTTAAAAATGTGGCCCCCGCTCCCGAGTGCTCTCGGTCAGAAATGCTCCTCATCCTACCTTTAAACCGTCAAATTTCTTGCTGTTGTATGAAGTGTGGTGGAAGGAAAGGTGAACAGGGCTCCATATTCGCTTTCCTTATCACCTGCTCTCCAAACCCAGCAAGAAATTAGAGCAACAGAAGGTGGAGAGGTAAGAGGGAGTGATCAGTGAACCCAAGTCATCCCCCTCCTGTCTCACTATGTACTCTTCCAGAATGCTAAATGAATATGCTTCATCTATTCAATCTTCTATTTCAATCTTACATCAGAAAGCATGTGTATTAAATGTTTAGCCAAATTGTTCAAATCACTAAGCTTTAAGCAAAGCTGTACTTGGAGTGCAGAACATTAAAGGAACACATTTTTAATTCATGATTTAGTTGGGATGTTCATGAAAATGCCTCTTTTTGCATGATCATCCCAATTATTTGGACTGGTGCTGTTGGTTTTTTACCTCTGCTTTAGTAGCCCGCTAATCAGGCCTCAGTTATTGTGGTCTAACCACCAAAACATGTCAAAATTGGCTATCAAAATAAACGTATCGATACGTTCGTAGTATATGATACAAACTATACCCAAGGCTTGTAAGGTAATTGCATTTTAGCTCTCATTGTGCTACCTACTAAAGTGGCAGTGCAAACATGACTGCAGGCCTACCACTGTAACCTGTCTGTGCCGTTTTAAAACTACAAATTTGGCTTGTAAAAAATCCCATTTGACAGCACAAAACCCTCCGTTTAAATATTAATAAGTCCCCCATAGGTAGGCCTTACTAACCTTAAGGCTGGGTGCATGGATTTATAATAAATATTTTGTAAAAGGTACTGTTACACCTGAGATCTATTGACGTGGTTTTCCCTGACATTTTGCTTTCTGACCTCCTGTTCTGACCGTGAGCTGAAATACATTTTTGATGACTTTAGGAATCTGTGATCTTTTTACTCTTGACCAGTGCTAAAGTACATGTGCTCTGTGTGTAAAACATAATGCCATTTGTTTTCTCGATTATTGGCATATTTGATTTACAGATAAGTCCCTAGTACAGTCCACTACCCAGTCCCTGGGTCTGTAAATCAAATGATACTAGTGGGCCAGCAGCACTGATTGTGCCTCCCACATGAGTAGCCCTTCAAACATGCCTCAGGCCTTACCACCACAGAGGCTGTGTGTTCAATTTTAAATTGCCATTTCAACCTGACAAGTTCACCTACTTATCAGGAATACACCTTTCTTTTTATGACACAAAGGTCCCCCCTATAGTAGGCCCTGGACAGCCCATGGGCAGGGTGCAGTGTACTTAAAAGGTAGAACATGTACCTTTCAGTTATACATGTCCCGCTAGTGAAATACTGTTAAATTCGTAATTCACTATGGCAAGGCCTATCTCTCCTGTAGGTTAACTTTAGAGCTGCCATGTAACATGTTAGAAGTGTAACTTTCAATTGGGAAAAGATAGGACCAGTACGTTTGGTGCCTCTTGACTAGTAATTTAAAAACAATTTTTTTAGTGCAGTTGGATTTTTAAATAGCATGTCTGAAAATGCCACTTTTAAAAAGTTGCCATTTTCTCACTTTAACAATTCTGTGCCTTCTACCTGTCTCTGAAACGTCTGGGTTGGGTGACAACTGGGCTTTGTGCATTCCTTCTAGACAGTTACACACTAAGGGAGCTGGGGTATGCCACTCACATCCTGGTGGCCAATCACCAGGCTCATAGGTCTTTCTAAGCTAGAGTGAGAGGAAAGAGCTGACACTTGCAATTAAATAGGGCTGTGCCTGTCCTCACACATAGGATAGCATACACTTCTGTAATAAGTCTGGCGCTAGAACAGGAACCGGCAGATACTTGTACACTACGAAGACCTTTCTTTGAAGCATCCCTACTTCAAAGGCTAAAATGGGTATAAGTTCTGGACCTCTGATACCAAATACTCAGAACACTTCTGAAACTGAGGAAATTCTAACAGGAAGAAGAGCTGTTGTGCTGCCAGGAGGGACTTCCACTTTGCTGCTTGCTTTGAAGTGTTGGCCTGCTGCCTGCTGCTTCTTTCCTGCGAGTGAGAGGACTGAACTTGACTCTCTACATCCTGCATCTCTAAAGGTACTCTAAGGGCTTGTTTAGGCTTGACTCCTGTTTTAGGGATATCAAAGACTTCCCCTGCATCTTGCCACCAGCACCTTCTGCTGTGAGTCCTACTCATCAAAGTGGTGCCAAATCCAGTACTGGGCCCTTGGAAGTGAGTGTTTGATGCTGCACTCCAAGAAACCAGCTCATCAACCCTGAAGTATCAATCGGAACCGGCGCATTTCCCTATGATCACGACACATCACGGCTGCCTACACTGAAGCTGCGGACACCACTTGTGACACAATGACTGCGACTTACCACGCAGCCCCAACTTTGCCTACACAGTGCCTCTGCATCACCGCTGCTGCCCAGGCCCCCGACACCGCATCACTGATGTCTGCTGCGCACTGTCCCCAGACCCTGATTTGACCCAACAGTGCGACATTGACGTATTGGCCCGATGCACATTGTTCCTTGACATTGACCCATCAATGATGTTGCCCGACTTCGGAAATGGCGCATGTCTTTCGACAGCATCTCATGACCTCCTTGGCTCAATGCATCGTGCTTTGCTTCAAAGCATCCAAGGTACTATCAGCGGGTCTGCATGACTCCTGAATCCAGTGTGCGCTTCATCGTGGTTGGACTAAACTTTTGGATTTGCCCCGATCAAATGCAACCAGATAACCCCAGTTGGAGATTTCTAAGCACTGCATTTAATCTTGCAAAATTCATACCTTGTGTATATTGGATTTTGATCGATTTGATCTTGTATTACTCAGAAAAATATTGGCTATTATTCTAAGCTGCTGTGGAGTACTTCTGTGGTGTTTTCACTCTGTTACTGTGCGTGTGTGCACAAATACTTTACACATTGCCTCTTTAGTTTAGCCTGACTGCTCTGTGCCAAGCTATTAGAGGGTGAGCACAGGTAAATGTTTATTGTGTATTGCACTTAGCCCGACTAGGATTGTGGCTGCTGCATGGACAAGGTGCATACACCTGCCTACCAAAAACCCAATGTCCAATAGGTACTTTTAAAAAGTTACCTTTTCCATGCGTGACTCTCTAGAGGCCTATTTGTCTCTGCTCCAACCATCAACAGGCAGTTAAATAGCTCTGTTGATGAGGTTTGAACTCTCTCCAAGAGATGTTCTGTTCCTCTGGCAGGATGACCCTCTAGGCTGTGCTCAGGTACTTGATTAACTTTATAGAGGCCTACCCTGTCGCCGTCAAATGTTAGCTGGCCCTTGGGCAGGGCCCTATTTTGTTCTCCCACAGTCAGACAGGTTAGAATCCCAGTGGGAGATGAGGTGCCCTCAGAACTGGTTTGACCACAGAAGAAGGGTTGCTCATTGCCATGGCTACACTTCTGAGGTGGGCAAACAGCCTCCCCTGGGCACCCTCTTCAGAACACTACTGGACCTGTGAAAGACAGAAGGAGAACTGCACCTACTGTTCAGACCTGTGAAGAAATGTAAATCCAGTATTTGTAAAGCACGAACAGCTACCCGAAAGCATCCCGGCGCTGGGGGCCGTCGGGAAGATTAAGCTATTTTCCAGAGTCACATGGTGCTGGTCTGTCCTGCGCCGGTGCCGGGGATCGAACCGTGAGTCCCAGATTCCAGCGTCAGTCGCCCTGGCCGCGGCGACAGAGACCTGAAAGGCTGGACATGCTTCCACTTGTCCCCAGGACAAAGAAGTAGACTCTATGAGTCATTTTTCTGACCTCCTGAAACAACAAACTGCTAGACCCTCTTCTCGTGAAGGGCCCTGCTGGCCAATTCCAACTGGATGTGCCCTGGCCCATGCTGGTGATTTCTGCTGGAGTGAGTCTGCAACCCCAAGTGCTGTTCCTGAAGCCCTGGGATTCTTGGATGCACCAAAGTGTACTCTTCCTAACATCCTGAAAAAACAGGGACTTCAAAACATTTTGGCTCCAAAGACCTCAGGAGGACAGGCACAAACCTGCCAAGTTAAATCGTGCCTAAGTACTGGTCATTTAAAATGAAAATGCTTCATATCTCCATTTCCCCTTATTAGATGTTTGTAATTTTGGTGTTGTTTTGTTAATTAATTATTTTCTATTTTTAGAAATAGGATTGCCATTTTGATTGCGTATTGTTTTCAACTTTGTAACTGTTTTGATACTTCTAAATGCCGTACACATTTTCTTAATTTAAGCCTGCCTACTCTGTGCCATAGCTACAAGGAGTTTAGCCCAGGTATAAATTACAGGAATATTACTGAGTATGGAAGGAACTGCTTAACACAAGCATTTTGGTAAATCCATACACATGTAAATCACAAAATCATATTAAGGAAAATTAACTTTATGTTACGACTGAAAGAGCGTAGAAAAGCTAAAAGTACAGCTGTTCTGTACTGTTTATGTTACTGTGAATGAAAGGAACTGGCAAACGCAGGCATTTGCTAAATTCATACAAATGCAAATCAGAAGATCATTTTAGGGGGGAAATAACTTTATCGTATGGCTGAAAGTGCTCAGAAATAGAATAGTTGCTAAAAATATTCAGTTTGAGTAACTCACTCCATGCATTTATGATAAGTGGTCTCATACTACAACTGATAATATACTTTGATATATTGAGTATCTCCTCACTGCAACTTCGGGATACCTAAGAAAATAACTGAGGGTAAGCCAGGAGAACCAAGTGCATTCTCTAACCACTGAGACTAGAGAAAGGAAACACATGCAATCAAAGAAGTGCACCATACAAAAGGGAAACAAATGCCCTTCGGTATGTAGTGGAAGATACAACTCCTCCAATGTGATGCTGAAATGCTCCTTGGCCGGACAAATACAAGAATAGGAAGGAAAACCATTGAATCATGAGTGGCGAAGGAACATAGATCACAACTCCATCCATCATCGAGGGGCCGCCCAAAGCCCACTGTATGAATATTGGAAACAATAAGGCCCAGCCCATAGAATGCTACAACTATCTGTAGCCCAGACTTAATAATGCACCAATATGCAGTAGGAGCAACTTGAATGCATATAATCAATGCACAACAACAATAGTATCTACCCTGAAAGATGCCACCTGACAGCCACTCTCCTGAAACTATTGCCAGCAGTTCCCATGGTACCCAAATAACCTCCAATTAACTTTAACACAAAATCATCCTATTCTGGCTCAAAAATGAGGCTCAGTCTTGCCCAGTATCAGTGACCCTCATTGTTCACTCCATCCAATGTAATGTTATGAAAGCTTTCATTAGGCATATCGGATTCCACATAAATTAAAGTTAACTACCTGTCATAAATGCAATTGGAAACCAGATGGCATTGTGCACGGCTAACATCTGTAAACAGTATATGAATAGAATACCACAAAGAGAAACGTTCAGCAAGACAGTGTAGGGGCAATGGCACTAAACATCATATAGATTAAATGATACACTATTACTTGCCCCAAACATTCTTCCCTGCGACGCTGCACCAAATTAGACCCTTTCCAACAGCTACTTCTCAAATCAGCACTTACACAGTGCATGCTTAAAACCCTCTTCAGAGTTTAATGGAGAGTTTTCTCTGTCTCAAAAATTGAAGAGTACCTGTCAGTCATACTTATGGTTACTCGCTCTTTTTAGAATCCGAGAACCAGCATGTTTCAGGAGGTGGAGCCTACACTGCCTCTGCCAGAAAAAATCTTTGACTGCTGGCTCGAGCATCCTTGGATAGTAGGTCACTGGAAACTAGGCATTCTGGGGCATATTACCAAGGGCTTTATCGCCGCTTTAGAGGAAATTTTCCCGATAATGTAATCGCCCTATTACCTAGCTGTCGCTAACACCAGTTAGCGACAGCTAATAGGAGATAGCGAGCTTCTGGGGGCCCACTTTGCATGTCAGCGATATATATCGCTAATGACATGCAAAGTGGGCGTGCCCAGATGTTAGCGACTGGAAACAGTCGCTAACATCGGTAACTCCTATTACCAACTTTTACCAACTTTTGGAAATAATCGCGCTAAGCGCGATTATCTCCAAAAGCTAACGACTGCCCAGAGCAGCTCTTAGCCATGTTATCCAATGGAAGGTGGATAACATGGTTAAGAGCATTGTCACGATAATGCATGAATATCGCTCATTTTTCAGCGATATTCATGCATTTCCCACGATTTTTTCCGCTTTTGAGATAAACCTTGATAATATCAAGGTATCTCAGCAGTAAAAATCGTCGGAGCGCGGCGATATTATTATACCCGCTAACCAAGCTTAGCGATAACTATCGCTATTGCTTGGTAATATGCCCCTCTATTCTACTGAGAGTGGCATTCCAGAAATATTTCACTCCTGTTCTAGATCATTGGGGAAAGACAAGCAGTCCCAAACATGGAAATAAATACCCCCGGGTGCTGAGAGAATATTCCAGATAAAAGGTTACAAAGGAACCCTACTCACTTGGAACCAAGGTATAAGTATTAAATGCAGAAACAATGGTGGCCAAAAGTACAAAGGGATAATGGTATTCTAGTGCACAATCGTTATATATTATAGAGTTAATACGATGTCAGAAGGAGAAAAGACTATACACAACACAGTATAGGGTAAAGAAAAAAGAAATGTATATAGTCATGGTAGAAAATGTTGTATTGAGACAAAATTTTATTTTATTTACATTGCATTTGTAAAAAGCAGAACCTCTATGCCAGAAGGAATGGTATATGGAAGTAACTGGTATGCTAAGTATGAAGACGCCATGATTGTGCACGTTTATTGTCATGTCACAATTACATAATCCAAGTCTAGCGTGGATTGTGTTTTATTAAAAAAAAAGTCATTTTGTTCACATTGGTCTGTAAAGTACATACATCACATATGTACTATGGCCGCATACCATGGAACACAATTGTCGAAATGATTCTGTTTAGTGGAGATAAGGGGCCATATGGATCATACAAATTCGCATTCGCAAAGGCCGAAATTCACAGGATTTCGATCTTTGCGAATGAGAATTTGCTAAATGGGATGTATGAATGAAAATCCGGTGCAAAATAAGGAATCACAAAATTTGCGATTCCTTATTTTGCAATTGCATTTAAGGAATCGCAAATTTTGCGATTCCTTAAATGCAATGTATGAAGCTAAGAAAAATTGCTAATTGTCCCTAAGGAATCGCAAATTACCACCAACTTCAAGTTGGTGGTAATTTGCGAATTTCTTGAAAAATGCCAATTTTTGCATTTTTCAAAGTGCCATGTGACGCGCATACATGCCCTTAGGGCATGTATGTGCACCACATGTGCACCCATGCTTATTTCAGGTGTGCAACAGGGTGTCCTTTGGACACCCCTGCACCTTTGAAATTATTCTCAATTTGCGATTAGCAAATTGCGAATCGCAAATTGAGAATAAATTCCCATTCCTTCCTATGGGCCTCCTGGCCCATAGAAATGAATGGGGAAGTATTCCTTAATTGCGAATTCGCAATTTGCGAATTCGCAATTAAGGAATATCAAGAAATCGCTAAAAAATTGCGATTTTTTTGATACGATTCTGAAATAGCGACTTCTTAAAAATCGCTATTACAGAATAGCTAATTGGTACCTTGATACATATGGCCCAAGATGTTTTATTTATTTGTCATGAAATGTATGTTGCATAGCCGCATTTCACTGGATTATGGCTAACTTGTTTCAATGAAAGATAACACTATATGCGACCTAAAATGTTGTAAATGTTGTGATTAAATAAGTTGATAAGACAAGGTAAAGTAGATAAGTGGGTTTAATAACCTCATCCACAAACAGCAAAGATCAACTGACAAAACCTCAAGTTCTGAGCAAGAATCTAGATTAAGAATTCTAAGGTCTTAGAATACTGATAAAAGGTTCTAAGGTCTTAAAGGAGAAGGAAGAATAACATCACACATCTTCCTTCCTAACAATGAAGAAACGAAATAAAATAAAAGAAAGAACAATTTTCATGTGATGCAACTTCAGTAAAACAATTAAACAAAGACATTCAAATAAGCAGGAGACTTCATGTGATGTAACATCAGTATAACAATTAAACATAGTCTTTCAAATAAGTAGGAGTCCTACGAGCTCTTTAACTCCTCTTGCATGATACCAAGGACCCATCAAGAAACCTGTTATCGACATGATGAAATTTGCTACATGAGCCCTCATTGTGCACAGAAGCATCAGAAACAGACAACTTGGGATCAACCACAACCACACGACTCTTATTCCAAATTCTCCCATCTTCCGTCTTAATGGCGTTCTTAAAAATCTTAATAACAGCTCTAACATCAGTGTATTTAGACCATGGTTTACGTCCTACCGGAGTCTTAATTTTTACAAAATCCCCCACCTTGACCTCTTGATATACCACACACTTTTTCTTGTCAAAATATACTTTACGAGCAGATTGTTTATCTAACTCTTTACTTCTCCATTCTCCAATGTTATTATCCACCAGACCTTTATTGAAACTCATCCACCCAGGACACCACAAAGTATTAGGAACTCTCCCTTTGAATAACTGAAATGGAGACCTCCCAGTAGAAGAATGAGGAGCAAATCGATAAGTATTAATCCTGTCCTGAAGAGTTGCTTTCCAATTCAAACCAGAAGATCGAGCTAGCTGTATCGACTCCTTAAGAGTCTTGTTGACTCTTTCAACAGCACCATTGGTTTCGGGATGGTATAAGGAACACCTCTTATGTACCACACCACACTTTTTTAAAAAATCAGAAAACAAAGTAGAACAGAATTGCGGTCCATTATCAGACAACAAGCTATTAGGAAAGCTTTCTTTATTAAACAGGCCCTCCAAAAACTTAATGACAGAATCAGAGGTAATCTCTCTAACCGCACAAACTTCAATCCATCTAGAGTAAAGATCAATGAGAACAATCAAGTATGGAGTATCTGAAACACCAGATAAAGGACCCAAAATATCAATCGCAACCTCATCCCAAGGGTGACTAGGTAAAACTCTTTTAACCATAGGCATTTGCTTTGTCTTCAAAATTTTGTCACTAGCACAACATTCAACACAATCCCTGACCATCCTCTCTATTTCTAAGTCCATGCCAGGCCCCCAGAATTGCATACGAAGGATCTCTTTTGTTTTCACAATGCCTAAATGACCGCAATGAGCATGAGACAACAATTTTTTTCTTATGCCACATGGAGGAACAAGTTTTGTACCACGAGTTAATAAACCTTCACTCACAGAAAGTTCATCAGAGACCAACAACCACGGCTTTTCCAAACGAGAATTGTTCTTTAAAGAAGAAATAACCTTACAAATCTCTTCATCCTTCTCTAACTCCTTCCTCCATTCAGATTCATCTATAGCACCATCAGTCACCTCACACACATTGACATATTCATCTGATTCATTCATATCATCTTCTTGAAAACTCTCAGTATCAACCAATCTAGATAAACAATCAGCTGACTTATTTGCTACACCCGGAATATACTGAACTTCAAAATCAAATTCTTGTAAAGAAACAATCCATCTTCTGATTCTCGATGATATAGCATCCCAACCTTTCTTCAAGAAAACCTCTCTCAAGGGCTTATGATCAGACAGAATGCACACTTTTGTACCCCAAATCAAATTCTTAAGTTTCCTCAATGCCCAAAAAATTGCAAGAGACTCCTTCTCTATCACAGAGTAATTACGCTCTGAACCTTTAAGACATCGTGACGAACAGCAAATTAGAGAATCTTTACCATCTTTCTTTTGAACAAGAACAGCTCCAAGACCTTTGTCACTTGCATCCGTAAATAAAACAGTAGGAAGACCTGGAACAAATGCATGAAGTGAAGGAGCCTTATTTAATTCTTTCTTGATAGACACAAATTCATTCATGCACTCAGGGGACCATTCAAAAACAACATTTTTAGTCGTCAACTTCCTTAAATTATGAGTTTTGTCTGCAAAATTTGCAATAAATTTCCCATAAAACTCAACCATTCCAAGAAACGAGAGTAACTCCTCCTTATTAATTGGTTCTTTTACATTGTCGATAGAATCAACCAAATCTTTCTTAGGAAAAACACCATTACCAGTGATACGGTGCCCCAAATAGTTAACTTCCTCTACTCTGAACTTGCATTTGGCTCTTTTAAGAGACATGCCTGCCCCATCTAAACGTTTCAGAACAGCACATACACGTCTATCATGTTCCAGAATGCCATTACCATAGATCAAGAGATCGTCTTGATAACATTTAACGCCAATCAACCCTTTTAAAATTCTGGACATAATTCGTTGAAAGACTGAGGCCGCTGATACAAGGCCAAAAGGCATTCTTTTAAACTTAAAAGTACCCATGGGTGTAATGAAGGCAGTTAGATCTTGAGAGGACTTATCTAGCTCCACCTGGTGGTAAGCGGAAGCTAAGTCAAGAGTAGTGAAATATCTTGCACCTTCCAGGGTACCAACCATCTCATCAATGTTAGGAAGGGGAAATCTATCCACCACAACCTCTTTATTTAAGGATCTTAAATCTATGCATAGACGAATTTCTCCTGTCGGTTTCTTAGCGATTACTGTAGGAGCAAGCCATTCTGTGGCCTCTACGGGTTCAATAATATCATTCTTTACAAGCTTATCTAATTCTTCTTGAACTTTAACTTGTTCCATTAGAGGAATCCTCCTTACTTTAGCTACAACAGGAAGTGCATTATCTTTTAACTTAATGTGATGTTTATAACCACGCAAACATCCCAAATCTTCTTTAAAAACATTAGGAAACTGTTTTGCTAAAACATTTGACAAATTATCATTACTCTTGGCATGCACAGAATTGGAGACTTCCTGAATTTGTACCTGTGGAGAAGCATTAGGATCAAGTTTTACCCCAAGTTGACGTTGATGCAGCCATCCCAGTAATGCATCACCTTTTTTTGAAACATAAACTTTTCCAACAATGATGTGGCAACCCAATTCTATTTCAGCCATAAAGTAGCCTAACATTCTAATTGGTTTCTCACTATAGCCCAAAGGAAAGATATCATGGTCGTTTTCCAATCGTCGCCAATAAAATGTTGTAAATGTTGTGATTAAATAAGTTGATAAGACAAGGTAAAGTAGATAAGTGGGTTTAATAACCTCATCCACAAACAGCAAAGATTAACTGACAAAACCGCAAGTTCTGAGCAAGAATCTAGATTAAGAATTCTAAGGTCTTAGAATACTGATAAAAGGTTCTAAGGTCTTAAAGGAGAAGGAAGAATAACATCACACGACCGCCCCGTACAAATTGATAAATTAAGTTTGTCCCGTTCACCAATGTATATGCAAAACAGAATTATTTACCAAGTACACAAGGAGAAATGGATAACTCTTCAATTTCTAATACTGAGCACCGAAAACGGGAGCGCCTTCCCGAGCGGGGCTCCGCTCGGAGGGCTGCCGTGACATATGTGGACAAGGCGGGAGAAAGGGTTTAGCTTCTGCTCACGCATCTGTCACGCACACAGCATCGAGGGAGACAGACTGAAGCGCAGACAGGTAAGAGACTCAACCCACCAGCAGAATTCAAGCGCCTTAGGCATTTTTCCGCACGTAACTGATCAGCCTCATTTGGTTTTTAGAAAAACTCACTGCCACCACGTAAAGAAGAATTATCCAGATTCCAGCCTGAAACCACTAAACTGGTAAATATTAACAAGTATAATGGGGCCTTGTAATGATGGAGCATGCTTACATCCTCTCCTAACTCGCTGATTTATACACAGGTTACCTCAACAAGCGCATCATCGCGTGCTTCATCTGTCAACCCGCCTACTGCATGTGGTACAGTAGTGCCTCTCTGTCATCTCTCTCCCATTCCCCTCACTGGGGTAAGTTATTCAGCAATCCAACTATTTTAAGAGTTCAGCCGCAATTGAGTACAATACCTGACTGAATCTTTTATCTCCACCACATGTGCAGCCCCCGGCCGGGTCCCATGTGAGTTACCTTCCCTTATTCACTTTGGGTGTCACACAAATCGCATGATGACAGAGAATCTATTCTAGACCAGGTACCAGCCCTCCCCCAGTCCTCACTCTATCAGAAATGAAGTAGTTACTCCTTGGTCCTCACTCTCTCCCTCTTTTTATTTTAGAAGTCCCTATACCGTTAGGTCCTGAAGAGACCCCCCCATCCACATAGGGGTCGAAACACCGTAGATGAAAATAAATCGAACCACTACCACCATACATTGCTTTGGAGGGTCGACTTTATAACTACATTGGAAACCATTCTGTATATTTGTTCACAATTTTAATAGGTTCCATTTATTCACTGGGGACACAATACACCATTTTCAACTGAACTATTGTTTTCTACCATGACTATATAAATGTATTTTTTCTTTACCCTATACTGTGTTGTGTACAGTCTTTTCTCCTTCTGACATCGTATTAACCCAACAATATATAGCGATTGTGCACTAGAATACCATTATCCCTTTATACTTTTGTCCACCACAGAACCATTGTTTCTGCATATAATGAGAGAATATTTCCAGCATGGCAGAGCCATTAATTTAGTTGTTTTTCAATCACAAACTCCCGCTTTGGGAGCTTGTGTTTGAGAAACAGAAAACTTTGTTGTGTGAATGCACTGAATAAGGTTCCCACACAGTAAAGCTTCAGGGATATCAGCAAAGAGGCCATGGCAGTGGCTCGGCTGACAGATATATCCACTTTCGTGGTGTAGATTTCAAAATGTGTTGGACTGTACTCTACCAGAGCAGCAGAGTGCATCTCAATGTTAACCACGGGAAACTGAGGGGCAGAGCAGAGATGTGTCAGTTCAAATGTGTCACGCAAAAAAAACCTTGAGCCCCCATGGATGCATTGCATTTACAATGCGGCGCACCGTGGTGCAAGGATGCATCTGTTGGCGTACCTGTAACGCATTGCTGGAGTCATGTCGCAAACACGACGCAACTCCAGCAATGCTCAGGAATGCCAATTCCTAATGTGCTGGTTCACTCCTTACGCCTGCTTCAAGCTGGCGTAAGGTTTCGACGCAGTGGCGTATCGCTGTTATGAGGCTTTCTTGCATCGGAATGCTCCCCTCGCATACATTATACCTGACGCAGGCATAATGTGACGCAGGGCTTTACAACATGATGCATCCTCCTAGATGCATCACGTTGTAAATGTTTTGCAATGTGGTGCATTGTTTACGCCACCGCTGCATCACAAAAGTGGCGCAACGGGCGCGTAAAAGTGTCTCAGCGGCGGAGTAAAAGTGTCCCAAGGGGCTTGTAAATCTGCCCCTGAGTGTGGATTTCCAAAAGCTAAATCAGCGCCTAAGGCTCTTGAGTGCACACTTGCAGGATGTGAACGCAAGGTCCTGGACCCTTCAGTGGGCGTATGCATAGTAGGCAGTTCTGTCAATGACCACGCACCACACTTTAACTTTTTATTCTGTTTAGCTTTGGAAGATTGCTGCCAACAGCTTTCGGGGCCTAGATTTCCATAAACACAGGTAACCTAAGTGCCACTTTCAACAATCCAAAACACCTACCTACAAATCCCATCTTATCAAGCTAATATATATTACCACTGTGCCCCTGATGCTAACAGAACAGGTTAATTGTACTGACCATTGAATGAATGAATACGCATTTATATAGCGCATAGCTACCCGGAGGCATCCCAGCGCATTAAGTACATAGTCACTTACTCCTGATCAAGGAAACAAAAAGGTTTTAACAAGCTGAGTCAGACTCCTCTCAGAGATGGATAAAACCCCAGACTACTAAATGGTGCTGTGATGCCATGCTGATGGTTGATTGGGTGCTATTCCCATGCTAAATAATAATAACATCACCTTACAGCTAGCTTAAGATAAGATATCACACATACTCGTGCTAAATATTCACTCTCGATGCAGGAAAAATAGACTTGTGGCAACAACCTCCCTACTAAAATATATTCAGCGATGTAACATCCCAAATGGGTACATTAGCTGTAGAAGATCTGTCTCTCACATGGAGTGATAGTTACAAATTACTTTGCAGTTGGAGTGTGCACTGTGATAATATTATCCTGAACATCAACAGGTGTGCACACACACTGAGCATGTGTCTTTAATGTCTGGCTTCAAAGAACCAGCATTTCCAAATATCTGAAAATGATGAATCTGTATCCCAGCTGGAATCCATATCACACAGCCTGGATGAGCTAGTTCTGTTCATAGTATCATCTTTATCTTTAGATGGAAAATCTAAAAAGTATGACTGGTTCATATGTTATTAATCAAAAGGTTGTCAGAAAAGCTCCATAGGCAATTGGTGCGCCTCTCTTAAAATGCGTTTATGAAAAACATAATAAACTATTTTTTTTAACACGCTTGTGCTCTTTATAATAAATTGTTAGTGCATAACTCTTCTGTGTGTGTGTGTGACCTCAATTCTCGTTTCACGGTTTTAATTTTTCGACACAGTTACTTTTGGTCTTGGGGCCAAACTTACAATTCCCTCACCCTACTCTGTGCAGCAACCAAAGTTGCTGTGCTGTTTTATGTAAAAAAGAAAAATCAAATTATTGTGTTGCTACCATCCCCTGAGCCAGTGCTCTTTCTTGCTCCATAGTGCCACAAACAGACCTTGGCATCATGGTGTAAAGGTGTGTGTGATGTCTACCATAGGTTTTGTACTGAAAGGGTACCCTAACAGTACAAAATATTGTAGTTGTAATTGTATTCATATATCGCTTACTACCCCTGATGAGGCATTGAAGTGCTTTTTCGGCGAGTAGCACGCTACTCCGGAACCAAAGTTGGATTAGTGGTGGATAAGTAGAGGGAAATATAAGTTGTTATTTGGAACGGTGGATACATGAGCCAGTTAGTTGGAATAATTGGATAAAGGATGGGTAGAGGAGGGTAAACCTTAGAAAGGGTTACTTGGGAGTGCATAATAGTAAAAGAGGTTTGGGATGAGCCAGAAAACATGTTATGGATGAATAAGATAAAGGATGGATAAAGAAGGGAAGACTTCAGAAATGGTTGTTTGAGAGTTCATAGTAGAAAAGAGATTTAGAGTGAATTACAGAGTGGAGGTAGGGGATATTTTGAAAGAGAAACAGGATGAATCATAGAGTAGTGGTTTGGGGAGGTTTGAGGAGTAGTGAATCATTTATTTTCTCTGCAGTGGAAGGAATATGAACATGAATATATATATATTTATATATATATATATATATATATATATATATATATATATATATATATATATATATATATATATATATATATATATATATATATATATATATATATATATATATTACCTACTGGCGGTCGCCAGTAGGTATATATAGTTAGGATTTTTTCTCTATGGGTTTTTTGAAAATTCTATGTCTAATAACTTTGGCGTTTGTCGACGGAATTGGCTGAAATTTTCAGGAAAATGGCACATTTTGTTTCTGAGCAGCCCCTGAAAATTTTGGGGGGGTTCGTCAAGGGGGGGCCGAGAAAAAAGGGGGGTCCCAAAACGCGTTTTTCCCATGTTAATTTCCATAGGGCGGTTGGCCTCACTTTTAGCCCGAACGGCTGAATGGATTTGCACGAAACTTGGCAAAATTTTAGGGACTGGTAGCCCGATGTGCCTTTTGTAGGTCTCAATATATGTGCTCCAGTGGATTTTGAGAAATTAACGTTTAAAAAAAGATATATATCTGTAACAGCGGACCGGGCAGCGCTCTGGTTCGCGGACTTTTCGCGCAACGGAGCTTTGTGAAGCGAAGCTGATTGGTTCTCCGGCGTCTGTCAACATTCCAAACAGTCCGTAGCGGCCGCCATCTTGTCTCTCGGTAGGATCGAGAGACAAGAGGAGGTCAAAACAAAGGGGGAAATAACTATAAGGGGGCATAGTAGATCCTCGCTGACCCCCTAGGTTTGATGTGGAGGTTTTAAAAGGGCCCCGCGGGGCAAAAAAAAATAATAATAATAATAATCGAACGGCTGAATGGATTTGCACGAAACTTGGCAAAATATTAGGGACTGGTAGCCCGATGTGCCTTTGCTAGGTCTCAATATATGTGCTCCAGTGGATTTTGAGAAATTAACGTTCAAAAAAAGATATATATCTGTAACAGCGCTCCGCTTCGCGTAACGGAGGTTTGCGAAGCTGATTGGTCATTCTGTCACTGGGCTATAGTTGGGCTACATCTGGCTGATATTTGGGCTACATTTGTTTTTTTGTGTGTCTGGCGGCCATCTTTGGGCTACATTGGGCTACATTGGGCTTCATTGGGCTACATTCGGCTAATTAGCAAATAGCTCATCGCAAACTAGGAATGGTAAAGAATCGCTATTTATTCCTTAAAGTTCGCTATTTAGGAAATGCAAAAAACTTTGATGATACATATGGCGGTTCATCTCTAACAAGATAAGAAGCATAGGGATACATTTATGATGACTGGCGCATCACCAGGGATGTGTTAGTCATTCTGTGCCGCTGTTCCGTCACCTATGGTGTGCTGCATTTACAATGCGGCGCATCATGGGGCAAAAACAGCACAGATGCGTGATGTATCTGTGCCGTAAAGGTGGCGCATTGCTGGAGTTGTATCGCAAGTGTGATGAAGCTCCAGCAAGGGTCGGGGGTGCCCCTGTCGCAGGGTTTCTGTTCTCACACAGAACTGTGGACAGAGGATTGGAACCTCGGCGAATGCATTGCTGGAGTTGTATCGCAAGTGTGATGAAGCTCCAGCAAGGGTCGGGGGTGCCCCTGTCGCAGGGTTTCTGTTCTCACACAGAACTGTGGACAGAGGATTGGAACCTCGGCGAATTAGGGTGTCCCAAAACTCACGTTAGTAATCAAAAACTCCTTAGCAAGCTAGGTACAGTGTCACATTGGATATAACAAACTCTCAATGTTTAGACAATCCAGAATATGAACTTATAGTACCTCAGGATACGTGGAACTCATGAACAGTCGTCTGTTATAGATTTCTTAGAAACCAGAACATGGAGTTAAGAAGAACAGATGTGTATTTGAAATGTTTATTTACTAATGCCGTCTTCTCAGGCGTAGTACCTTAGATAATAAAAGTACACATATTATCAGTAGCAAAATTACCAGCATAGTTACTAGTACATAAAAAGTGAATGGTGATAGTATGTTAACATGCTGTAAATGAATAAGAGTTAGCAACACTTATAAGCAGCCGCGGGCCGTGGAGGGAGTTACGGTGAGGCAGGGAGGCGGGGAGGGGGAGAAGCAGGGTGGAGAATACAAGTACACATATTATCAGTAGCAAAATTACCAGCATAGTTACTAGTACATAAAAAGCGAATGGTGACAGTATGTTAACATGCTGTAAATGAATAAGAGTTAGCAACACTTATAAGCAGCCGCGGGCCGTGGAGGGAGTTACGGTGGGGCAGGGAGGCGGGGAGGGGGAGGGGCAAGGTAGAGAGGGCTCCACCCTGCTTCTCCCCCTCCCCGCCTCCCTGCCCCATCGTAACTCCCTCCACGGCCCGCGGCTGCTTATATCTCACCCTCCCTAATACACATATTATATTATTTGCTAAGAAGGTCTCTTTGTGTTGGTTTAGGGCGTGCCCATACTTTAGTGTCTTAGATTTGAAGGAATCACATCAGCATACACCAGCTCTCTCTTCATGTGAACCGCATCAACTGTTGTGTATGTGTGTTCGGCAAAGCAATATAAAACCCGCCTCATGCCCAGAATTGGCAGAAGTTGCACTTATGTTATGAGTATGAAGTCGTGGAGATCAGACCTCATAACAATTCTGTATCGTGTTGTTCTTGAAACTTTAGCACTCGCTGTACAGATATAGTTTAACAAGTAAAGCAGATAGTAGACCAATAACATATTATTCTCATGTAAACCACGATGAACTACTAGGTGGAAAGCTAAAGCAACAACTAAGTGTCGTGTGCAGAAGTTGCAAAAAAGGAAAAATGGCGTTTAAACCGGTAATGAGCCCATGCTAACTTAACACGGTGTAAAGATATCCAGGACCTAGATGACACCTCCTCATGATCCGGAAACGAACTGAATAAGATAATAGAAGTGCCATCTCATGAGAGCAGATTGCAAGTTTATATGTGGACGGTCCGCAAGGTGAAGCATTAAAAACTAGGAAAATTTAATGCTAAAGAAAAATAAAACAGCCAAGTACTTTATCGAGTCTTAAGCCAATAGGCAAGGTAAATAATAAAAACTTGACAAATAAGTCAATGAATTGTCAATGAAATGCTAGTACTCAGCATATCAAACATGAAAAAGGTCTATGACATAACTGTGTATGCAAAATAAGCTGCAACAGCCTCCAATAGGAAGTCACCGTCTTCATCCGAAAACAGTTCAGCCATCCAATTTAAAAGCGGAAAAGAACATACGTGCTCTCCCAGCACCGGATCCTCTATCACCATCAGAGGACAGCTCGGTGGGTTTTCAAGAAAGCTCTGTTCCAAGAAAGACTGTGCTGCCGCCAGTAAATTCCAGGGACCAAGTAGTCCATGCATCAATGCCACAGCCATAATCCTTTCGCCAGGACAAACCAACTCGTGAGTAATGATAGGAGTCATCAGCTGATTAAAGTCGACGTCAGGAGAAACCGGTCCGCAGAGACACAAATCAATGGCCCAATCGAAATCACAGGTCAGGCAGTGAAATACAGGCTGGACACAGGTGAAGTAGGAGAATCGAAAAGATAATCCATATGCCGTGCTTAATATCGCCAACGGCATTGTGCCATAATATTCTAGCATGCGATTGCGGAACAGTGTCAGCAGCTGCAGGGTGGGAGGTTGCATAGGAGGGACATCCATATTTAAAAATGTAAAAAAGCACAAGAGCGTCCGCTGGTAATGCAAGTAAAAATGCCAATCCACGAACCAGAGTGCAGAAAATAGAATGAAAGGAAGCAGGGATGACTCCAAAGATTTTCTCAAATGAAGTCACGAGACCACTGGTAACAACTTTAAAAAAGTGCGCCAGGGACTTTGTGGAGGATGCGTTAAAGATAGTCGGAAACATGTTGCTGAAATTGAAAGGCAAATCTTAATTGAAAAGGGTGTGCACCTCTGTACGGGTGTTCGCTATGTGTGTAGTGTAGTTCCTATTTTCCCAATAGGCTCTGCGCATTGGAATAGTACCTACAGCAGTAAAGGCCTAGGCCAGACGTTAACTAGGTCTACTACTGTCGATACTAGACTTAATTTTTGGGTTTGCCAGCTAAGCTCAGAGTTCGCTAGAAACTTTCTCGAATGTTCAAGGAAGGATTAACTCCCCTGATTAGACAAGAAGGGATTTAGTTTCTGACAACCATAGAACATGACAACTTTGCTCTCCCCTAATCAAGAGTCAATCTCAAGAGTCGTGTGAGCACAAGGCAATTATTTTACTCAGTCAGTACGTGCATTCTTAGTCTCATCAGAATGTAGAGAAAAGGAAGAGACGGGCGTGTTCAATAAAAAGATGTTATTTATTGATCAGTCTCTTTTCTCGTACAAGAGAAATGGATCGATATTATTGCGATACTTATAGTTAAGTAAAGTGCATACATTAGAAGCAATAGTATAAAATAATACTGTAAAAACATTGATATGGTTTCTGAGCCATATGATGTTTAAAATGATTAAAATATATTTACATACACATATACATTTGACTAAACGTACTCAACTGGTGTTTCTAAATACGCCTACCCCGTGTACCTGACCTAAGTCTAATGCGTGGGCGGGAATAGAAAGTTACAGTTTAAGTTAAGTTTGTTTTTGCCAAGTGAATAACTAAAGAATTCTCTAGGAGGGGTTATTCAGTTCTGTACCTGGAATTTAGGATGAATGAGGAATGGTATCTCTTTCTCTGCTCTCGATATTCCAGGCTGCCTGCGAGGGCTACCCGGAAGCGCCGGTGCTGGGTCTCTTGGCTTGAGATAGCAGCGCGTCTCTCAGCGCGTCAGGAAGGCGGGGCTGCTGCCTGCGGGGTCTGCTTCTGCTCTCGGCTTCGGCAAGTATGGCTGCTCCGTCTTGTCACCACGCGTGTGTTTTGCATAGGGCAAGATCGGCAATATTTATACCTTAAAGGTGCCGGGATTGACGTAAGGATGGACATAGGTACGTCAATAAAGATGTCATACGACTTGCTCGTTAGCACATTCTTTACTAAAGTTCTCTGTGAAATCAAAACAATGGCCGCACGGATTATCCAGGTTGTCATAGGTTTGATTTGTTATGAGAACGTCGTATGCCTTATCAGGGGCTGGAGGAATATCGCTTGTCTAATTAGATCTCAAGCGTTATGACCTAATCAGATAACACGTTCCTGTGCCGTAGTGTGACTGCGTCAGATAACGGTATCTGCATCATGGGGAATTTCTTGCCTCATGGGCTGACTGTTAGTTAACTAGCTAGGTAGTTTAACCAGAATAGGGTCAGGAATAGGGGGATCGATTCAGAACCTATAGAAATACACGACACCCACTCCACGCTAACTATGGTCATATCTACTAATCTATGCATAGTATAACATAGTACAACATACTATAGAGTATAGTGTATACCTTACCACCCCAAAATACATAAATGCATTTTGAAATTTTCAAATATACTGAAAAATTGCAGTCATATATATCGTATGCACTTAAGCTATAAATCAAATGCAAAAGTAAACACGCATTGTTATGCAGTATTGTTTGTTGGTATATGAGAAATACACATGAAATGGCTCTTAATATGGCTATACAGAAAAAAAGTCGAAACCATTTCATCACATAAAATATATTGTGAACATACCAGTGGGCAGCTAAAGTCTATATAAAGTCTATAAAGAATCTAAAAAAATAGAAATCTTAGTTCTCTAGGAATAGTTTCTTACTTTAAGCAGAAGATCAGTGTCCCGGGAAAAAATATATACAAAAATATTTTAGGGGCTTGCTGAAAAAAGTTGCTGTCCGTGAACTGGATTGTAATTGTTCATGTGACTTTATTTTTAAAGTTGAAGGCCGAATTCAGGGAACACCGCGTGCGAGTTTACTCAAAAGTCTCTATTTCTGTTCCGGAGAGAACATCATATCATTCAGGCTTTCGAAAAAACTGTCAACAGCTTCATGGGAAAGTTCCACTAAGTCGGAAATAGGGGTAACCATGCATTCGTGCGCATGATTTGCATTGCTGACAGAAGGTCGTACCTGTTCGATGCTGCTTTCATCTTGAACTTCACTACTCTTCAATCGCAGTGGTGAAGATTCCAGGAATGCCGTCATCAGAATTGGCAGCCTTTGAGGGCAGCACAGTGCGTGAACCTTGGTAGGAACCAACAGTGTATCTGCATCCACTGGCGCATCCGATTGTAGCGTCAGACAGGTGTCTAACACGCATTCTTCTCCGCATAGCAGACACCTTAGTACAGGTAAAACACACCTTTGCCACATTGGTCGAAATGATAGAAACCAAGTCATGTTTAGGTCTCTAAGCCGGGAGAGTCCCAGGATTTTTGATATCCGGTCCCGGTATCCAATGGCTAGGATCGTATCTTCCATTGTCGTGAGATTTTGTTCTGTGACATGGGTTGCCATAACGAAAAATAAGGACCAGGAATAGGATTCCTGCAATTAGTCCTAGGATCAGGGGAAGTCCGCCAAAAATCGAATGGACGAAGTCTGGAAAAATACCCAGTATGGCTTTGAATGGTGTTAATGCCATCGAAAATACTGTCTTAAATACTTTTGAGACCCCTGTGGTATCAGAAATATTTAAGATTTCGCTCAGGATTTCCGCGAAATGTACGGGGGAATTGGTTGATAATAATGTATGTATCTCTGCAGTCGTCCTTGCGACTTGTAGATCATACGTTTCTTTAGATGACGTGAGCCTTGTAGGCGTCTGAAGAAGCACTGTTTTCATTCTGCTTAAAGTGTCTATTCGAATAGAAGTAATTTTCAGACCGGGCCATGCCCTTGCCTCCCTGTCTGGAAAGGAGCTGGGGAACAAAGAACGTCCACAGCACTTGACCTTCGCCGTCGTAGTGACGAGATAAGGAGTCCCGGGCATAAGACTACAGCATCTGCGGTCTACAATAAGAATGTAACTCCCATTATAGAGTCTTTGAAAGAATGGTTCTATTTCAGTTGCAGGTGCGCCTTGCTGGTGACATGAAAGGTTGTATGAATTCCCTTCACAGGCTCCGTGCAAACTAATACCGTTACACAGAAGCGTGCCGCTCAGTGACATAGCACAATTATTGCCACTAAGAAACACTTTCTGTCCTTTGTTACTGACACATGCATGTGAATAGGGCAGGTTCCAAGTTGTTTTAAGGTACCCTTTTCCCAATTTCTCGTACATGCCAGCCTGTATATATTTTTGGCAGTATTGAAACCTGAAGGTTGAGATTGGAATATTTATGATTCCGTGTATTATCCATTCACTGACAGGTCGTTCTGACATTGTCATTGGTAATCTTTCTAGTTTTTCAATGCTCAAGATTGTATAATCAGCACCCTTCTGCGCCATACCGATTTGTCTATCAGTAAGGTTAAAGATTTGGAATAGTGACGTTGTGTTGATTAAACGCCAAGGCACATAGCCTGAACGCAGATTTTGTAACGTCCAACCAAGCTGTACAATAGAACGCAATTGTGACTGACCATGTTGTAATAATAGTAAGTCTTGCGATAATATATCGATTGCTGAAGACACAATGCTGTCCAACGAAAAAATTCTGGAGGACAGAGTCATTAACCCATTGTCCACTACAGAAAGTGATTTTTCCAAATTAATACGGTCAATTTCCCGTATTCTTTCTGCTGTCTCAATTTGAGTAACCTTCCAGGCCTCATTGTATGCTGCATATACAGAGGCTGCTATGAAACGCTTATGACGCTGTTTGCGTGGTCCCAGTATGAAATCACGCAAGTCAGCACCATCAGTAAGTAAAGTTAGGTGTTGCTTAATTTCAGGCAGTGTGGAATACTGTAGCCATTGGAGGCATAATTTGCCCACACTGTAGGTTGTTATTATCCCTGGGTGATGTCTTTGAGGATATCTAGGGTCTGGCCTGTTCATTTTGAAACCCTGCGTTTTATTCAGGAATCTATCTTGACAGTTATTTGTATCTGTGGGCCAGATCAACCATTGTTTCCAATCAGGATGTGTTCTGTTTTGGTTAAGTATATGGTTTATGTCTATTTCTTCATCTGTATCAGAGTTATTGCTAAACATTGTTGGCTTTGGAATAGACAGGTTATTTAAATCTTTGATTTTTGCTAGGCCAAGACAGGTGGTTTGTTGGACTGTGTCATTAAAAAATATCATTTGTTCTGGGATCATGCAGGCTCTAAACAAAGCTTCTAAACCCTGTACTTGCCATTCTTTTGTACCCCAAACACTTTTCAAATCAACATGTTTGTCCCAATAATCAAATCCAAAAGTATTCATTTTTTCAAAGAAAGAATCTGAATATATCAATTTTGTGTTGGTTATCATGGTTTTCATCCCTGTCTTGTTTGACAATTTGTAATAAAATGTTTCAGCATTAGTTATGTTAAAACCTGAAAAATATGAATATTTGTCATATACGGTTCTAGAGCTCCCTTTTGGAGGTGTAGCACAATGTTCCCATTGATTATAACTTAAAACATTTCTAGGTTGTGCAGATTTATGCAAGAAATGGTTACCATAGTGGTTATAGCAATACATACTATCATAATTTGTAGAACCCTGCAAATAATCATGTTTTGTAAATTTAGCAGACATTACTAAGTCAGACATCATATTGTTAATACTTTCAAAGTCCCAATCATCAGCAAATGAGTTTGGTTTTGCAAAGTCACTCAAAGAGATCTTGATTTGGTGTGGATATTTCAGGATCTCGACCGGACCATAAATTTCATAGTCAGTGTTGTCCCAGGCTACCCCACCAGGTATTGGAATTGCTGTGAAGTTGGCTGAAGAAAGTTCTGAAGAAAGTTCTCGTTTCTCGACGTGTGAAGATGTGTGTGGTTTGAGGACCAAGTTGATGTTCTGACTTGCTGTGTCCATTTTAGCATATTTTCCCTCAATGAAGCGTCCCAAGGTAAATACCATGATGAGCCAAAGTATGAGGATAAATGCACCAAAACCCACCCAAAATTCAATCCATGGAGAAATCAGATATGTTTCTTTTAGTTGTTTCAAAAGTTCCTTCGCTTTGTCTTTAAAGGATTTTGATGATGGCTGTGTTTTTTGTTCGCTGAAACCGTCAGAGGAATCATCGAAGTTGATGAAGTAACCGGATGCAGTTCTGTCAATTGTTCCAATTGGTTCAGGATTTTTGTTTCTTGCATTTTCACTTGGTACTTCTGTATAGATTGGTGTGTCTCTACTAAATGTCTTTATTTGGGTTTTCAGAGGTCTAAGTTCTATTGCATTGTTGCATAGTCCTTGTTGTTCTTCTGTAGGCGTTTCGAATGTGATGAGCCTCTTTGTTAGGACCTCTGTACTGGTAGCAAACCTTGGTGTTCTGCTACTTATTGGGAGTCCACTTGGCCTACTGTTTGTTATCGGCCACATGTTGTGGTTTTACCAGGTCGATGGATACAACTCGGTTCTCCTTTTTTCCAGCAAGTGGCGGTAGTACAACTGATCTTGTCCTGTTGACAGACAAGACAGGAACTGCTTTTCTGTAAGAAGGCCCAAATTCCTTCTTTACCGCGATCTTTTCCCTGACTAGATCCCCGACTTTTGGAATCCAGACAGGTCTTGCTGGGACAGGTGGTGAATCTTCAGTGGTTGTTGGCTGTTGTTTCAACTGTATGTTGCTCAGGTCTTTTCTTGTTTTGTTTAAGTCCTGCAAAATAGCCAAACGGTCTTTGACATCAAAGGTTTTTTCTGTTACCACTGAAGTCTGACTATCAAGGTCAGAGATCAACATCCTAGTTCCGAATAATAATTCGTACGGACTGAATCCCTTCAGAGAATTTCTTGGCAAGTTATTTAGACTACGTTGGACACTTATTAGATGTTTGACCCACCCAGCTCCCGAACCTAATATCCTTTCTATTATAGATTGCTTTCTGTCTTGGTTTTTTCTTTACACCATCCCATACCCTCAGGAAGGAAGTGAGAAGATTCCCGCTGGGCTGTGCTCATTTGGCCATTCCTTCCCCCCCCAGGCTGGATTGCCTGAGAAAAAGAAAAATTGGTCGAACGTAGCATGCTCTTAGCGTATATGCCATTTAGACTCGCAAATCTTGTATAACAGTCCGGACGTCAGCCGAGTGCTGTGGATCTACATTATAAGTGGAACTAGCCTGTGTATGTTAATCGCAAGCCATTCTTTTTGCTGGTAATATTATCTGCCTTGATACGACGAGGTATTAAACTGCTTCTCTCCCCACTGCGATCTCTGTTACAGTTTGGGCAGTTTTTTACAAACATGGTGTAGTGCAGGCTCATGCCTGGCCACCAGTACCGTGATTGTAATTCTTCCAGAGAATCTTTTAATTTAAGGTGTCTGTGACCCTCGCCCATGTGTGCGTCTGCGATTAACAAGTTTCTCCTGTCCATGTTTGGAATCACTCTATCCCCCACTCCAGGGATTCGAGCAAAAGGGACGGAGTTTGCATCGATTATGTATGTATAATTGAGTGGATAGTTGATCGGTAACGCTGAGCAGTCGCCTTTTGATGACGTTTTCACCGCCAGCAATGTTTCGCCGTCAATGTATTTTAATGTACGCTTTTTTCGATCTACGGGAGCCAATTTAGTTGCTGCCGCTGCGGCTGTCTCAGCCAATGAATTCCCCACAACGTGAACGCCATCACGTTGATGACTCAGTGAGTGAGTCACGTGAGTCTTTGGTAGTTCTTTCTTCAAAAGAGCTACTTGTTCCCAGAGAAGTCTCTGCTTTATTGGTGCACCTGTGTCATCTTTGTAACCGTTCTGAATCCATGTCTGCAAATCCTTGTTATATGCTTTGACGCAGAAATATGAATCTGACACTATAAGTGTCGGGAATTCGCGATCCGCATTATCTAGCGCCATTTTCAAAGCTAATATTTCAGTTTGTAGTTCTGAATTAGTTTCTACTGAGTGTGATTTTGTTAATAGAGGTCTTAGTTTACCTCCGTGCCACACTTCTTTTGTAATCTCACATGTGGGATTGTATGCATGTTCTCCCCAAACGGAGGGTTGAGCATGTCCGTCTGTATAGATTACACAGGCGTAATGTCTTAGAGGCAGAATGTCGATTGGCAGAGGATACGTTTTTTCATATTTTAGATTTTTTAATTCTTCTAGTTCTGGATCAAAGAAGTAGTATACTTTGTCCGTTGTGATTGAATTTACCCATTGCAACCAATCTGGATCCAATGTTGTTGTTGGTAAATTACACGGTGTTGTTAATGCCTCGAAGGCTGATTCAGCTGTTCTGACTGTGATATGTCTACCATCAGCTATGTCTTTTTCTCTAGCTATTGCGGTTTGAACTGCTTGAACCATTTTTCCTTTGTTGCTGAATCTCTGTTCAGCTTTTGTGTACAAATGTGATTTGAATGCAATTGGTACCTTTTCTCCCTCATTAGAGGTCAGGTATGTGTATCCGCATTTCCCTGGGATGACTCGGATCACAAGGTTGCGTGTATTATCACGGGTTTCTAATTTTGTTTTAATTAGCATGTCTGTTTGTAAGGATCTCAAAATTTCTGTGTGTGTTTGAGTCCAACTGGATCTTTTAAAGTCTGGTTTAATTAGATCGTAAAGGGGCTTGACCCTTTCTGCGTAATTAGCAATGTAAGTTCTTCCGAAATTTAGGAAGCCTAGAATTGACTGTAGGTTTTTTAGTGTTTTAGGAGCTTGGATTACGGCACATTTCTCTAGGAAATTGTCTGCCAGGCTTTTGCCTTCACTTGATAACTCATATCCTAAGAATAGGACCGTCAGATGGGCAATTCTGGACTTTTTGAAGTTGAATTTGTAACCCTCTGCAGCGAAACCAAGTATTATGGTGTTCACTCTTTTCAAGTGAGTTTCCAAGTCATCATCTGTTAAGTAAATGTCATCGACATAAGATAATGCTTCATCATCATATTGTTGTAGTAATTCTGTTACTCTCGCTGAGAATACCCCCGGGCTATTCTTGTACCCCTGGGCTAACCGACAGAATTGTTTTTGAGTGCCATTTACTGAGAATGCAGTTAAATATCTGCTCTCTGGTGCTATGTTTTGACAAAAGAATCCGTTGGAGATGTCCAAGGTTGTTTTGTATTTTTTGCGCACTATGTTATTCATTAGTGCAGCACTGTGTGAGTTTTGCACTGCAAAAGTTTTGCAACATGTGTTAAGGTGTCGGTAATCCAAAACTAGACGGTACGAATTGTCTGGTTTGGAGACCGGAAACAAAGGATTGTTCATTTGTGAGGTGCAAGTTTCAATCACCCCTTGGTATTCTAGCTGATCTAGTATTTCATTTACTTGTTTTTTAGCTTCTTGCTTAATTGGGTACTGCCTTTGTGCAGTTGGTTGTGATTTTAACTGGACTTTGTGAGGAGGAGAATCCTCATCCCATCCTACATGATTTTTATATAAAGCAGGTGCTAAGGCCACTGCCCACTTTCTAGCAAGTGTGTATTTTTTATGAATCGGTATTTGATTCGAGAAGGCAGGCATAATTACTTCTTCGCCATGAGGGCACTCCCTGACAAACTCCGGTGGCCAGTCTTTTTCAGCTAGAAGGATGTCATAGCCTTTGGATAGGTTATCCCAAAATAGTCCCCTTATTTTCCTAGTCTTATCTCCCTCTATACGTAATGTTATCTCGTATATTTTGTGGGGCTTGCTAACTCTGGTATCTGCAGTTTCCACTTGAAGGTATTCATTCGTGTCCACTGTCTCCAGATGATTCATAAGGACTTTGCGAGCTATGCTCACCTCTGCTGCGCTGTCTAGCATTGTCTGAGCCCACTCTCCGTTTTTCAATTGTGTCCTCAGTATTCTCGGCATTGTTAACTACCTTGATACTGGCTACCTTCTTTTTTGGAAATTGTGATTTCTTTTTCAGTTGAGCAGGTTCCTTGTCTTTGGACTTGGCGTGCTCTTCTGATCGTCCTCTTCTTTCCGATTTCTGCGAGGAATTCTGAAAAGATTGAGAGGGACGTGTATCAATGTCTTGATATCTATCAGGTTTTTTAATATTATCCCTATTTCTAAGGTTATATCTATTCCCAGAGGGTTCACTCTGAGGTGACCTTTGTCTCGGGTTTGGAGATTTCTCTCTTCGCCTAGGAGACCTTCCCCTGGACTGGAATTTCTTTTCTTTTGGATTGGATTGTTTGTTTCCATCCCAGTTCTTTTTTGGTGAATTATTATTATTAAAAAATATTTTTTCTGGACTTGTAGTCAGTTGCGGTTTTACCGGTATTCCACCTAGACTATCTCTGCCTAGTTCTTCATAGGATTTTTCTATGATTCTGGCAATTTCAGCTGGTTGGTCTGCTATATCTGTCTCTTTTAACCTCTGGCGGATCGCCACGTTTGCTGCTTCACCTTTTATGTTGGCTAGTAATATAGCCGAGACCTGCTTGAAGTCTTTCAGTAATTTCATACCAAGAGTTAAAGCAGGTTCTGGACCGTATTCATCTTGAATTTGTTTTAGCACATCTGGTATCACCGAAATGGATGGGACACCGTGCGTTTTTGTGTAGATGGAAGCAAAGACTGTACCCCAAGTGTCACAGTCCTCAATGTGTGGTGCGATTCCCATTGGGAGACATATAGTCAGAATCCTGTGTTTTTCTAGCGGGGTGGTGTCAGGAAACACCGCCTCTATTTGGGTGATTTTCTGTGCCAACCAGAATGGTATCTGTTCCCGTTTAGCTGGAACCTTACCTAGGCAGGATTGGATGTTCTGTGGTGTAATTTTATTTGTGTTCCCCTGGTGAGAGGTCAGCTGTGGTAGTTTAATCGCTGGCTGAATTGTAGAAGTCCGCATTACATACTGAACTAATTGTCTGTGAATTTTTAGTAGTTGTTTTAGCTGTATTAATAGCTCTGGTGCAGGCATCTCGTCGATGTCTGGATGTGGTGTGTATCCGGCTAAGACCGGCCACGTTGCTCCTGGTCTTCCTAAAGGACCGAGCCTTGTAATGTGATTATTATGTTTTAGGGCGCCATCAAATAAGAGCAAATGCTCTTGGAATTTGAGTGGTACTTCCACCTCCTCGAAAGGAGTGTACGTTTCTGGAGGAACCTCTATTTTGTAATAGTGGAAGTACTTTGTTACAGCATTTGCTGCTGGAAAATGTATCCATGTATAGTATACCTCTGTCTGCCGATATTCGTGTGCCTCGATTACGAATATGACTGTGCCACCTCTAGGTGTCAGTCCATTTTCTATAAGTTTTAAGGTTATAGATCTCCTTTTGGCGACCGGAATGAGTATTATATCCGCGTCCGCATCTAGTGCAGCATTATCAGCTGCTGCTATTTCAGCCGCTAATCTAACTGCTTCTCTTTCTCCATCACTGTCTCCCATTTTTCAGACAGGATGGTATTATGTTTATTTGCAGATCAGGTTTCTTTATGGAAACAGAGATTAGGTGCACAATATTTTGGAACTGTTTTATCCTTCAACGTTGACTATACCAAGAACCATACATAGGAGTTCCCTCCTGCGAGGTTTTGGAGGATTTATATAACCTTTCACCCACTCCAGACGTCTTTGGAGTATTTGGGAAAAGGGGTCTGAGTGAGAAAGCACGACTGAGTTACTCTAAATGTCTTACGTTAGTTTTATCGCCCTTTCCAAACACGTTGGGCGCCATGTAGTGTAGTTCCTATTTTCCCAATAGGCTCTGCGCATTGGAATAGTACCTACAGCAGTAAAGGCCTAGGCCAGACGTTAACTAGGTCTACTACTGTCGATACTAGACTTAATTTTTGGGTTTGCCAGCTAAGCTCAGAGTTCGCTAGAAACTTTCTCGAATGTTCAAGGAAGGATTAACTCCCCTGATTAGACAAGAAGGGATTTAGTTTCTGACAACCATAGAACATGACAACTTTGCTCTCCCCTAATCAAGAGTCAATCTCAAGAGTCGTGTGAGCACAAGGCAATTATTTTACTCAGTCAGTACGTGCATTCTTAGTCTCATCAGAATGTAGAGAAAAGGAAGAGACGGGCGTGTTCAATAAAAAGATGTTATTTATTGATCAGTCTCTTTTCTCGTACAAGAGAAATGGATCGATATTATTGCGATACTTATAGTTAAGTAAAGTGCATACATTAGAAGCAATAGTATAAAATAATACTGTAAAAACATTGATATGGTTTCTGAGCCATATGATGTTTAAAATGATTAAAATATATTTACATACACATATACATTTGACTAAACGTACTCAACTGGTGTTTCTAAATACGCCTACCCCGTGTACCTGACCTAAGTCTAATGCGTGGGCGGGAATAGAAAGTTACAGTTTAAGTTAAGTTTGTTTTTGCCAAGTGAATAACTAAAGAATTCTCTAGGAGGGGTTATTCAGTTCTGTACCTGGAATTTAGGATGAATGAGGAATGGTATCTCTTTCTCTGCTCTCGATATTCCAGGCTGCCTGCGAGGGCTACCCGGAAGCGCCGGTGCTGGGTCTCTCGGCTTGAGATAGCAGCGCGTCTCTCAGCGCGTCAGGAAGGCGGGGCTGCTGCCTGCGGGGTCTGCTTCTGCTCTCGGCTTCGGCAAGTATGGCTGCTCCGTCTTGTCACCACGCGTGTGTTTTGCATAGGGCAAGATCGGCAATATTTATACCTTAAAGGTGCCGGGATTGACGTAAGGATGGACATAGGTACGTCAATAAAGATGTCATACGACTTGCTCGTTAGCACATTCTTTACTAAAGTTCTCTGTGAAATCAAAACAATGGCCGCACGGATTATCCAGGTTGTCATAGGTTTGATTTGTTATGAGAACGTCGTATGCCTTATCAGGGGCTGGAGGAATATCGCTTGTCTAATTAGATCTCAAGCGTTATGACCTAATCAGATAACACGTTCCTGTGCCGTAGTGTGACTGCGTCAGATAACGGTATCTGCATCATGGGGAATTTCTTGCCTCATGGGCTGACTGTTAGTTAACTAGCTAGGTAGTTTAACCAGAATAGGGTCAGGAATAGGGGGATCGATTCAGAACCTATAGAAATACACGACAGTGAAGTACGAAAGTTTCACGGGCCGAACTCAAGGCCACCTCTCTCTGAGACAAAAGAGCTCTTATTCTTGCCATGCCGTTGAAACGTGTCCCAAGGTTGGTATTTGTGGCCAGATTGAAAACTCCCTATGTTCATGTGTGGGAGGAAATAGAACATTTCTGCAGCAAATAACCCGTTCACTTACTGTTACGATAAAAGGAATACTTTTAATTAACTCAGAACAATCTTCATTATTGAGCATCAAATAACTACCATTTTCCAACAACTTGAACGTGGGGATGATAGCAGGAACTGGCATGCCTTGCAACACGCAAGCCATATTTGGTCGGTGTTTGTTGCATGAACCGTGTAACTGTATGTGCCTACACATTAGTGAATGATCTGGCGTCTCAGTGCATTCCTCTCCATTCAGATAAACTTCTTGATCATCTTTGAAACATCTGTATGTGTATGGAAGCGACCAGACCTCATGAAGAAAAGCACTACCTAAAGGTTCATAACGACCTATTGGTATATATTTCATACAATTTGAAAACTTATATAAAGCAAAAGGCAGCGTTATTAAACCGTGGATGAGGCATGTTGCCAAAAAACCCGCAATCCTCTGCTGATGATGTCACTGAGCATGTCATGAATGATGTAATATGTGACATCATCAGCAGTGGATTACGGGTAATGGTATCTCTAGTTTACTCCCTTATAGCTGTCTTTCTTTTAACATAAGTGTCTGTTTCCTTCCCTTATACTTACTGTTTTTGGTTCGCTTCCGGTTCGCGTACCGGCGAGCGAACTGGGAAGCGAACTAAGAGAAATAGAGGTTGGCACAGTTCCAAATATTGTACCAATTTTTTAATAACGGGGAGGTAGTTCTGAAAAGAACTTTTTTTTTTATTTTTCGGAACATTTTTTTACTTTTTTTGAATTTTTCGGAGCAGTTTTATATTTTTTTGGGTTTTTCTTGGAGGGGGCAATGAAAACGATTCATTGTAAAGGGCTCAACAGGAGCAACAAAACAAAAAAAAGAAGTATTTATTATTTTGGGCGTTTCGGACAAACTTGCATATGATAGTCAATAGCTCTGTTGATCAGAGTGATGCTTTTTTCTCCGTAGGAAATGAATCCATCGCAAAATGCGCAGATGTGTTTTACATCACCAAATCTCATTTGTATATTTGGCACCATCTCCCTGCCCTCTGGTCCCGTTACTTCCGGTACAACAGATCTTCTGGCCATAATAGGGAGATTATCTAGGTCGTTCCGAAACTGTGCAGCACTGTAGTTGTTAGGATGCCACCTAGTCATATGGCGATGCATTGTGTAGTTTCCGAAACTGTATTTTTTGTCGGTCCCTCTGGACAGTCTATCTTGACATATAAGGCAAGTTACGTATCTTGCATTTACTTTTTTCTGACCTTTGGGAATTTAAAAAAATTGCCAAATGAAGTTTTCTTTCCGGTGAGACGTCCTGGGCTGCTCAGGCAAAAACTGCCTCTCTTCGTGCTCGTCCTCCTGTTCCTCTTCTTCTTCTTCTTGTTGAATTATAACTTGAGCAGGTGGTCCACTCTTCCTTGGATGTGGTGGAGGTGGTGGGGAAGCACCAGCTGAAGCTACTAAAGAAGCCATTGCTCAGTGATCACAAAGGGTCTTTCTCTCACAATGATGAAAGTCAGAGTGAGGAAAGAAGGAGGGATTTTCATCATTTGGGAAAAACAAGAGTTCTCAACCAATCAAAAGTGTTCATTTTAGATTATATGACCTAGTCTTACATCATTAGGAAACCAAAAGTGAAATGAACCAATGAAAAGTGTTATTACCAAGTCACATGACTTGCTGTGTTTACGTTAAGCGCTTTGCAGGGCCTCCCGGTTTGCTTCCAGAAACCTGCGCTTTGCGACTCGCTTCGCGTACCAGTTCGCTAACGTAGCACGTCATATGACGTATCACGCGACAACGTGAAACGTCATGCGGACGAGAGGCGTCACGATGTTGTTTTCTAACGCGGCACTTGCGGTAAAGAAACGTTTACCGGCTCGCGGTCTATTTCGCGGCATCAAGGTCAGCTAACGGGAAGCTTCCAGATTCGCAAAGCGGGAACGAAGAAAAAAAAATATTTAAAAAAAAATTATTCATAAACATATAAAATATATTTTTGGATTTAAAGAAGAATACATTTTACAGCTACAGATATTAGCTGTTAAAAAACCAATGAAATTCACTGAAAAAACCATAGGTTATAGACCATATATAGTTAGGAATTAGCATTTACAAAACCTTGAAAATTCACTGAAAAAACCATAGGTTATAGACCATATATAGTTAGGAATTAGCATTTACAAAACCTTATTTTACTCACACAAAACCATTGAAATTCCATATATAGTTAGTTGCACTAACTATATATCGCGCATCCGCAATCCACTGCTGATGATGTCACATATTACATCATTCATGACATGGTCAGTGACATCACTGATGACATCACTGATGACATCTCAAATGACATCACTGATGACATCTCATTTGACATCAATGACCACATCACTGATGATATCATTCATGTGACAATACAATGCATCTCCTCACATTTTAATATAACCTCTGTTACAACCAGTGTTAAATACAGAGTATAATTTTTGAAACCATTGACACACCAATACTAGTTACTACATACGCACTCACTGATTCCTAAGTCTACACACACATTCACTCATTCATCCATACAATCATTCATAGATACAATCACTCATCTTTACAACACTATCATATGCACTCATACACCTATACAGACATTTACACTCTGTTGCTCATCCATGGAGTTACTCACACACCTAGTCAGTCATGCAAAGAATCAATCACACCTCCATTTTCTAATCTATACAGTTAAACATAGAGCACCTTACATTTTCAAACATATACTAACACATACTTACTCTCTTATACAATCACTGATACAAGTACACATTGATCTGCACAGAGTCACACACCTCCCAACCAGCCACACACACACTCAGTCTCCCATACAAATACTTGGCCAACCAATCAATAACCCATATAGCCACTCATATAGCTACTGATCAACACATGCAGCAGCTTGCACAACAACAGACATACTGATGCAAACTTTCACACAGTTTAGTCACTAACCTATGCATTCAGTAGGACGCATTTAATCACTCACTCATACAGTCAACCACGCACCTACTAAAACCTTCATTCAGACACTTATACATCTACTCATTCTTCAATATGTAAAACATATTTTAACTTTACAGAAACATACAGTCACTGGATGTTGTCATCAGTGATGTCATTTGAGATGTCATCAGTGATGTCATCAGTGATGTCACTGACCATGTCATGAATGATGTAATATGTGACATCATCAGCAGTGGATTGCGGATGCGCGATATATAGTTAGTGCAACTAACTATATATGGAATTTCAATGGTTTTGTGTGAGTAAAATAAGGTTTTGTAAATGCTAATTCCTAACTATATATGGTCTATAACCTATGGTTTTTTCAGTGAATATATATATATATATATATATATATATATATATATATATATATATATATATAAATATATATATATATATATATATATATATATATATATGTATATATATATATATTACCTACTGGCGAAAGCCAGTATGTGTATATAGTTAGGATTGTTTTCCATAGGGAAATCGCAACATTCTATTGGGAATAACTTTGGCGCCGGTTGAGGAATCTTCCTGAAATTTTCCTTAACTTTGCCTCGCGGCGCTCCGCTCCTTCCCTGAAAGGTTGGGGGGGATTTGTCAAGCGGGGGCCGACATAAAAGGGGGGTCCCAAAACGTGTTTTCCCCATGGTAATTTCCATAGGGCGGTTGGACTCACTTTTAGCCCGAACGGCTTACTGGTTTTCCACCAAACTTGGCAAAATTGTAGGGACTGGTAGCCCGATGTGCCTTTGCTATGTTTCAAGATATGTGCTCCAGTGGTTTTTATGAAAATTAACTTTGAAAAAATATATATTGGGCTACATTGGACTATATATATGTTAGAGCCCAAATGTAGCCTAATGTAGCCCAATGTAGCCCAATGTAGCCCAAAGATGGCCACCAGAGACAAAAAAAACAAATGTAGCCCAAATATCAGCCAGATGTAGCCCAACTATAGCCCAATGACAGAATGTCCCAGAGTGTTCTAAAGAACAACTAGAGCGCTAACAGTCTTACTTATGACAAAAGTATGGCACACCTGAAGTCATCTTGATTGGAATAAAGTGTTAACACTTAAAACATTTAATTTGCAAAGGAACAAAATGAGGGGTTTCCAATTTGCCATAGAAATTATGATTAGTGCTGAAGAAAGAAAAATTAGGGCACATTTTGAGTGACTTCTCAAATCCTCTTATATTTCATTAATTTTTTTTTGATATGCAGTCTCCCAAGATGGCCACCAGAGACAAAAGAGCTCAAATGTAGCCCAAATATCAGCCAGATGTAGCCCAACTATAGCCCAATGACAGAATGTCCCAGAGTGTTCTAAAGAACAACTAGAACGCTAACAGTCTTACTTATGACAAAAGTATGGCACACCTGAAGTCATCTTGATTGGAATAAAGTGGTAACACTTAATACATTTAATTTGAAAAGGAACAAAATGAGGGGTTTCATTTTGCCATAGAAATTTTATATATATATATATTCACTGAAAAACCATAGGTTACACACCACTTATAGTTAGGAATCAGCATTTAAAAAACCTTTGAAATTCACTGAAAAAACCATAGGTTTCAGGCCTTATATAGTTAGGTATTAGCATTTAAAAAAACCTTTGAAATTCACTGAAAAAACCATAGGTTTCAGGAGTTATATAGTTAGGAATTAGTTTTTAAAAAACCTTTGAAATTCACTCAAAAAACTATAAGTTTTAGTGGTGTTATAGTTAGCTGGACATTTTACTCATACAAAACCAATGAAATTGCTCCTATATAGTTAGTTGTACTAACTATATTTCGCGCACCCGCAATCCACTGCTGATGATGTCACATATTAGATCATTCATGACATGGTCAGTGACATCACTGATGACATCTCAAATGACATCACTGATGACCTCACTGATGACATCATCCACGTGACAATCACATACACCTTTTCATACACTATTACAATTTTTCATCACTGTTTGTAAAATACAGAGTATCATATTTAAATCCATTGTCACAGCAATACAAGTATCTAAAAATCCACTCAGTGATTCATAGATGTATACACACATCTAATCACTTACCTATGGATTCACTCATACATGCTGTCAATGAACAATAGAACACTATCAAAAATACTTATACATCTATATCGACATTAAACAACAGCACGCATCCTATTCACATATGAAGTCATCCTACTCACTTATGCAAACATTGGATCATACTTACATATTTACTTAGCAAAACACTTATACAAACACCACTTCTTCTACTCATTTAGATAGTAAGTCATACTTAGTGAATTATAAAATCATTATTACAAGTATACAGTTATCCATACAGTCACTCACACAATCATTGTGTCTTATGTATACTTATTTATATACAACAACTGACACATACACTGCCTTTTATTTTTCTAGTTTGTTGGACCTGTACCTTTGAGAAATATATTTGCTCATCACCACACCCATAAAGAGATTCCCTCACCCAAACTGTTAGAACATGTAGTTTTAACTTCATATATCTACTGAATCAACTATTCACACATCTTTGGACAGTCACACACCCCCCACCGAACCACACACACTTTCACACTCCCATACAAATACTCAGTTAACTAATCAATAACTAATATAGACTTTCACATAGCTAGTAACCAACTGTAGAATCAGTTTACACAACAACTGACAAAGTGATACAGATATTCACACAGTTTAGTCACTATCCACTATATTTAGTGAGACATTATAAATTGGTCAAGTAAACAGTCAATTACACTGCTACTAAATCCTCCATCCAAATATTTATTTATATATATCCACTCATTCTTCAATGTAAATTGCTATATATATAATGCATATTTAAATAACGAAGCAAACCACATTCACTGGATGATGTCATCAGTGATGTCATCAGTGATGTCATTTGAGATGTCATCAGTGATGTCACTGACCATGTCATGAATGATCTAATATGTGACATCATCAGCAGTGGATTGCGGGTGCGCGAAATATAGTTAGTACAACTAACTATATAGGAGCAATTTCATTGGTTTGGTATGAGTAAAATGTCCAGCTAACTATAACACCACTAAAACTTATAGTTTTTTGAGTGAATTTCAAAGGTTTTTTAAAAACGAATTCCTAACTATGTAACTCCTGAAACCTATGTTTTTTTCAGTGAATATATATATATATATATATATAATATGTATATATATATATATATATGTATGTATATATATATATATATATATATATATATATATATATATATATATATATATATATATATTCACTGAAAAAACCATAGGTTTCACACCAGTTATAGTTAGGTGGAAATTTTACTCGCATAAAACCATTGAAATTCCCACGTTATAGTTAGTTGGACTCACTATAACTTGCGCGTGCAATGCACTGCTGATGACGTCACATATTACATCACTCATGACATGGTCAGTGACATCACTCATGACATCACTGATGACATCTCTAGTGGCCATCTTTGGGCTACATTGGGCTACATTGGGCTACATTGGGCTACATTTGGGCTCTAACATATATATAGCCCAATGTAGCCCAATATATATGTTTTCAAAGGTAATTTTCGTAAAATCCACTGGAACATATATCTTGACACATAGCAAATTCACATCGGGGTACCAGTCCCTACAATTTTGCCAAGTTTGGTGGAAATCCATTCAGCCGTTCGGGCTAAAAGTGAGTCCAACCACCCTATGGAAATTAACATGGCGAAAACACGTTTTGGGACCCCCCTTTTATCTCGGCCCCCGCTTGACGGATCCCCCCGAAACTTTCAGGGAAGGAGCGGAGCGCAGCGAGGCAAAGTTAAGGAAAATTACAGGCAGATTACTCATTCGGCGCTAAAGTTATTCCCAATAGAATGTTGCGGATTTCCTATGGAAAACAATCCTAACTATAACTACCTACTGGCGACCGCCAGTAGGTAATATATCTATATATATATATATATATATATATATATATATATATGAATAAAGGTTTTGAAAACCGACCTGCGAGTGGTGAGCGGCCTCAATTCCGAGTGAATAGTTTGAATGTTAACACGGCGGCTCCGGCCGTGGAGGGATCGCACTGCCTAGAGGGTAAAAGGACCGCAGAGGAGAGAGCGAGCTCCTTTGCAATGGCACGGCAGGCAACAGAATTGAACATGTCGTTTGCAACCCTGGAGCAAACTGGAGGGCCAAAATCGATCCTGAATCAGCACACATGAATCGGACCCATTGGAGGGTAGAAAACATGCAAAAGGACTACATCTCCCAGCGAACACTGCAATTGACATTTAGGCACAGCTGGGGCCAATTACAATTAGAATAAAGCACGGGGAGATGTAACCGCAATGATTTGGACTCATGTGATGCGGCCTCTGATGAGAAGCGACAAGGCTTCGAAACGCGTAAGGCCAAAGGACAACAACACAGGACTTGCAAGCTGCATGTTTCTTTAATAAAGGTTTTGAAAACCGACCTGCGAGTGGTGAGCGGCCTCAATTCCGAGTGAATAGTTTGAATATATATATATATATGTATATATATTACCTACTGACAGTCGCCAGTAGGTAGTTGTAGTTAGGACCTAGTTTCCATAGGAAAATCGTTTTCTCAATATCTTTGTCACCGGCTGATGATTCTTCACGAAAAACTAGTGGCCTGCTCCGGTCAGCTCCTGTCTTGAAAGTTTCGGGTTGATTCGACAAGCGGGAGCTGAGAAAAAAGGTGGGTCCCAAAACGTGTTCTTTTCCCTAGGAAACTTTAGACACAGCTACAGCATAAACTGCTGAACGGAATTAAACCAAATTTGGCAAGAAGGTAGCCCTAGGTTCATAAAGAGCTCTTCTTTTAAATGATGTAAATCCGTTCAGTAGTTTCTGAGAAATATCAAAAATAAAAAGTTTCGATATCTAGGCGCGCGGTTGAGTCGCGACCCCTCCCAAACACGAGCTTCACTGTGATTGGCGGCCAACACCCCAAACCAGGAAGTGTTGGCAGCCATCTTGTGACTCGGTAGTACCGAGTCACAATAAAAAGGTGAAACATTTTTTTCAAAACAACAGAAGGGGTCAGGGTAGAAATACCCTGGCCCCCTAGGCCTGCTCAGGGGGTCCCACAAGTACCCACAGGGCCAAAATAAGCATTTTTAAAAAAAGAAATTCTGAGAAATTCATGCTGCGGTCGCGAATCCCGACGAAATTATGAAAACAAACTCAATCGTGGGCTCCCGCGCTTTATTTAAATGAGGCCCCATGTGGGCCAGGTCCCGAGGCTATTGCCCAATTCCTAATTTAAAAATTGCTGTAGCCCGTGGGGGCCCCAACAGCCCCGGGGACCGCCACTTCCCCAGGGCTATGTTAAAAAACTATGCAGGAGGGCATGTGGCCCTCCCGCAGCCCCAGGACCTTCCACCCCCGGGGCTTGATTTTTAATGTATGGGGGCCTCCAAGGCCCCCCCAAGCCCCGGGGACTGCCACCCCTGTAGCTTTTCTAAGATATTCGCGGGGGCACACGGCCCCCCGCAGCCCCAGGGACTGCCACCACAGGGGCTGTGCAAATGGTAATATGCAGGAGGGTACTTGGCCCTCCCGCAGCCCCGGGGACCGCCACCCCCAGGGGCTACATTTTTAATGTATGAGGGGGCCTTTAATGTATGAGGGGGCCTCCAAGGGCCCCCCAAGACCCAGGGACCACCACCCTCTGGGGCTTTTCTAAATTATTTGCGGGGGCACATGGCCACCATGCAGCCCTGGGGACCACCACCTCGGGGCTTGTTGTTTTTTTAATGAAATAAACCCCTGTGGGGGGTGCTTGAGCCCCTCCTCATGCCCCAGGGACCGCCACCTCCCCGGGGCACTCATAATGCAAATGCAGGGGTCCATTACGGACCCCAGGGCCCCGGGGATCACCACCTCCCTGGGGCTTTGCACTCGTAGGGAGAGGGGCTGCGCGGCCCCCCTCCTGGAGCCCTTGGTGGCCCTGGGGACCACCGCCCCCAGGGCCGGCTCCTGCAGTGTCCCGGGGTGCCCACCCCCGGGACACTGCTTTATGCAATGGCAGGGAGGGAGCCATGCGGCTCCCTCCCTGCCATAGCAAACACTGCATTGGATTTTGGAAGCTAAAGTAAGGAAACCTGCTCTCTCTTCCAAAATCCAAAGCAGATTGCTTTTCCACACAGGTAGCTGCATGTCAGCAGCTCCCCGTGTGGAAAAGCAATGTCGGCTCCCGCAGAAGGCAGGGAGCTGGCGGGACCGTGGGGGCATCGGGGCTCCCCCCACAATCCCCAACGGAGTGGCCAGGCCCCGGGGATATGGTCCCTGGGCCATAATTGGCCTGTGGAGGGGTGCCACGTGGCGCTCCTCCCAAAAATTTTTTAAATAAAAGGCAGGCCAGCCCCGGGGGATGGGGTCCTCGGGCCATAATCAGCCTGAGGAGGGGTGCCACACGGCCCCACCTCCCCCCAAAAAAGGATGGCCAAGCCTCAGGGGATGTGGTCCCCGGGGCCAATAGTGGCCCAGGGAACGGGGGACACCCGCCCCCTACCCTGTATTAAAAAAAAATAAAGAAAAGGAGAAAATTGGCATGAGGAGGCTGGCCAAATATATAAAAAAAAGAATGTTGGCTATGCCCCGGGGGATGGAGTCCCCGGGGCCTAAAATATCCTCAGGAAGGGGGCCACGCGACCCCTTTCTGTTTAAAAAAAATAGATTAAAAAATAGGGGTCAGGCCCTGGGGAATGGGGTCTCCAGGTCCCACAAAATAGGAAAGGAAGGGTGGCCACACAGCCCCACTTCTAAAAAAAAAAAAAAGCTGGCTTTGCGCCGGAGGCCCCACTCCCTCCCAGCAACACTATGCAAATGCGCCCTGTGGTGTGTTTTAAGTCGAGGAATGAATTCCCTTTCAAACCTCAGGGTCCCTTAGGGCCAACTAGCCCATCAGGTACCTCCAGTTAGTGCCACAGGCTGCGTTGCAGAGAGGTGTTCCTAGGCCACTCCCCTTTTTACACCTCTCTGCAACGCAGCTCTGTGGTGCTTACTGGAGGTACCTGGTGGGCTAGTTGGACCAAGGGACCCTCAGGATTCAGTACTCTAATCTTCCAGTCAGTACCCATGTACTCATGAAATAGCCCAGGCACTAACACATTCACTGCTACAATCCCCTAAGTACTTCCCATGCAGACCTCTAACCACCTACACACTACTGATCCACTCCTACAATTACCCACGTAGTACCCATGCACTCCAAAAATCCGTCTGTCACGTCCCATGCACTCCTCCAATCACTCAGCCAGCACTATGGGGCAGATTTATGTCGGACTTGCGGCACTTTTGCGCCGCCGTTGCGTCACTTCTGTGACGCAGCGGCGGCGTAAACCCTGCGCCACATTGCGACATACTTACATCATGACGCATCTATGGAGATGGTCACGGTGCAAGGCCCTGTGCCACATGAAACCTGCGTCAGGTTTCATGTGGGCGTTTCCACGCAGAGGGGGGCGTTCCGTCGCAGGAACGCCCCTGAAAAGTGACTCAGTGAAATCTACAAGATTTCACTGAGTCACTTTCCCAACGCTGATGCGTCAAAACCCTGCGCCTGCTTGAAGCAGGCGTAAGGCTTGACGCACCACGTTAGAGATAGGGCAAGTTGGAACAGTGCTGGAGTTGCGTGCAGCACGCAGCACAACTTCAGCACTGCGCCAACTTCACGGCCTAGATGCGACACGCATCTGTTCATTCCTGCTCCATGGTGCGCCGCATTGTAAATGCGGCGCATCATGGGTGGCGCAGGGATGAACTTGAGTGCCGTATCTTTCCTGGCGCATCTCTGCCGATTTGCAGAGATGCGTCAGGCAACATAAATCTGCCCCTATGTACTTATCCAATCAAACCGCCAAAACCAAAGCAGTTATAAAATCACCATGTACTCTCCTTGCAGCACTCTAATCATCCAGTCACTACCCATGTACTCATGCAATGACCCTGTCACTAAAACATGCACTGCTGAAATCCATTGAGGACTACCTATGCAGTCCAGTAATCTCCCTGGTACTACCTATTCAGTAGTCTAATCACCCAGCCAGTCCTATGTTCTTATCCAATCACTGTGCCAAAACCCAAGCACTTATAAATTCACCATGCCCTCTCCTTGCAGTACTCTAATCATCCAGTCACTACCCATGTAGTCATGCAATGATCCAGGCACTAACACATGCACTGCTACAATCCCTGTGTACTACCCATGCAGTGCTCTAACCACCTACACACTTCTCATTCACCCCATCAATTCTCCTGGTAGTACCCATGCAGTCCAGCAATCACCCTGTCACTCCCTGTGTACTTCTCTAGTCACTCAGACACTACTATGTACTAATCCAAACACTCTGCCAATACCCAAGCATTTATAAATTTACTCAGGCACTCTCCTTGCAGTATTCTAATCGTTCAGCCAGTAGCTATGTACTCATGCAATGATCCAGGCACTAATTGATCACTATTACAATCCTATAGGACCTACCCATACAGTCCTGTACCCACTTACACACTTCTTATTTGCTCCTTCAACACCCTGGTAGTACCCATGCAGTCCCGCAATCACATTGTCACTCCCTGCGAACTCCTCCAGTCACCCAGCCACTACCATGTACTAATCCAAACACTCCTCCAATACCCAAGCACGTATACATTCACCATGCACTCTCCTTGCAGTACTCTTATTATCCACTCAGTACCCATGTACTCATACAATGACCCAGTCACAAGCACATGCACTGCTGCAATACCTTGAGGACTACCTGTGCAGTCCAGTAATCTCCCTGGAACTACCTATGCAGTCCTCCAATCACCCAGCCAATCCTATGTGCTTATCCAATCACTGCTAATGGACATGCTAATCACAGGGGTACCCCAATGCATAGGGTTCCCTAGTGTATGTAGGTGTTTCACTGTATTCTAAGTGTCTTTTAGCCTAGCACTGGCTCTAGGCCTGGTTAGTCAGAGTCAGTTACCACCAGTACCCATCAGCAACAAGTTGGGGGCGCAGGAGGACTTTCTGCTCCTCTGTTGGTTCTTTCTGCACATCTCCTGCACTTTTCTTTGCATTTCTGGACTTCTGTTGCCTCTCTCTGCATTTGTCTTGCTTCTTTCTGTGATTTTCTTCCTCTTTCTTCACATATCCTACCTTTGTAGGCATAGTTAGAAATTGGCATTTAAAAAACCTTAGCAATTCACTGAAAAAAGCATAGGTTTCGGGGACGTTATAGTTAGGAATTTTCATTTAAAACCCTTTGAAAGTCACTGGAAAAACCATGGGTTTCAGGGATGTTATAGTTAGTTGGAGATTTCACTCCCACAAAACCATAGAAATTCAGCCTTTATAGTTAGTAGACCTAACTATAACTCGTGCCCCCGTAATGCACTGCTGATGACGTCACATATTACAACACTCATGACATGCTCAGTGACATCACTGATTACATCACCCACCTAGGCGAGCACATGTATCGGAACACCTACGCAAATTACATTGGCTCAAGATGGGCAACAGAGTTAAATTTAAGGCGCTATGTTTTATGTGTAAAATAAAAATAGGAGAAGCACCAGCATATCTTTGCAAACTGGCCCATAAATACATCCCGACTCGGAACCTCCGATCTATCCATCAGGAGAGATTTGCTGTCCCTAGATTCAGACGAGCAAGACTAGGAGGACGCTCCTTTGGATACTTGGCGCCAGTACTATGGAACTCAATCCCGCTCAATCTGCGCCTTGAACCTAATTATATGAAATTTAGGAAAGGTGTCAAGGCATGGCTCTTCAAGCAAGAATGATACTATGAATTTATGACCCTCTGGAATGTTTGATCCAAGGTGCCGGGAAACCCTCAGGGTAGCTGTTGCGCCATACAAATGGAATAAATAAATAAATAAATCCACGTAATCCTCTGATGCACCTCCTCATACTATAATAAAACCTTTCATACACCCACTCTAAAATACAGACCACCAATATCGAAACCATAGACAGACCAATAGCAGTTAGTACATACCGGCTCAGTGATCCATACGTCTACACACACATCCACCCACTAACCCATACAGTCACTGATATATCCACTCATACACCCATATAGATACTCACACACTGCCACCCAAAGAATTACTCATACATCTGGTCAGTCATGCAAAGAAACTATCACACACCCATTGCCTTGCTTATACAGACATACACACACCACCGCACTTATTTATTCAGCTATTAACACATACTTACTCTCTTAAACAATCACTCATAGAAACACACAGTCATCCATATATTAACCCTGGGCATAGTTGGCATAGTAGCACTATGCGTAGCTACACGATGTGCACTTTGCACTATGCGAGCTACACGAACTGCGTAGTGCACTGTGCAAAATGCTGATCGCCCTGATTGCACAGTGCGGATGCTTGTCCGCTCTGTGCAATCAGTGCAAACTGCATCTTGCACAGTGCAAGCGGTCGTTTTCTGCCGCTCGAGTAGATTTGTACTCGAGCGGCATCTTTCTCAACGCGGACTGGTAGTTTCTCATTTCAAGCGGTCGCGAGCATACGCGACCACTCGCAATGAGAAACCTGACCTCCCGGCATTGAGAATCTCGCCAGGACGTTTATTTTCCACTCTCGCGGTCGGAAACTTGATGTTGCTGATCACGAACGAGGAAAACGTCTTGCCGGGATGTTATATTGCTCGCTCGCGGTCGCCAACTTGACGTTAGGGACCGCGAGCAAGCAAAAAATGCCAGCTACGCTACACGTTTTCGCACTGTGCTACATGCAATTCGCGTAGCACGTAATTGCACAAACTACGTGAGTGTAGCGTAGTCCTACGCCAAGGCCTAATCCATATAGATACTCTTACAATCACTCACTCTCATATGTAGTCGTTTATATACTCGAACACTCACATATACTGATTTAAAACATATATAGTTATTTACACATGCACCACTGAGACATCCATTCACTCACCAACACACCCATACACACACTCACCCACCCATACAGCTGTTTTCATATGCACTCTTGAACCCATACACCCAGTGAAACAACCACTTACATATCTATGCACAGAGTCACACACACCCCCACCCACACACAAAGACACTCAGGCACCCAAACAGATACTCAGATAACCAATAAATAACCCATATAGATCCTCATGTAGCTACTCACCAAGCCATGCAGCCGCTAAAACACCAACTAACAGACTAATAAAGACATTCACACAATTTAGTCACTAACTCAGGCATTCAGTAAGACACACTTATTCACTCACTTATACAGTGAGTCACACACCTACTAAATTATCTATACAGACACTCATATACCCACTAATACTTCAATACACGTTGGTATATATATATATATATACATATATATATATATATATATATATATATGTATATATATATATATATATATATATATATATATATATATATATACTCACTTAAAAAACCATAGGTTTCAGGCCTTATATAGTTAGGAATTAGCATTAAAAAAAAAATTGAAATTGCTCCTATATAGTTAGTTGGACTAACTATATTTCGCACACCCGCAATCCACTGCTGATGATGTCACATATTACATCATTCATGACATGGTCAGTGACATCACTGATGACATCACTGATGACATCTCAAATGACATCACTGATGACATCACTGATGACATCATCCAGTGACTGTGTGTTTCTGTAAAGTTTAAATATGTTTTACATATTGAAGAATGAGTGGGTGTATAAGTATCTGGATGAAGGATTTAGTAGGTGCGTGACTGACTGTATGAGTGAGTGATTAAATGTGTCTTACTAAATGCATGGGTTAGTGACTAAACTGTCTGAATGTGTGCATCAGTATGTCTGTTGTTGTTTAAGCTGCTGCATGTGTTGATCAGTAGCTATATGAGTGGCTTTATGGGTTATTGATTGGTTGCCAAAGTATTTGTATGGGAGACTGAGAATGTGTGTGGGTGGCTGGGAGGTGTGTGACTCTGTGCATAGATGTCTGAGCAATTGATTCACTAGGTGTATGAGTTCAAGAGTGCATGTGGAAACAGCTGTATGGGTGGTTGACTGTGTGCATGGGTGTGTTGGTGAGTGAATGGATATGGCAGTGCTACATGTCCAAGTAAGTACATATGTAAAACACAGTGCATGTGAGAGTTGGCATATATAAATGACTATACATGAGGGCCAGTGATTGTGCGAGTGGCTGTATGGATCATTGTGTACTTGTATCAGTGATTGTATAAGAGAGTAAGTATGTGTTAGTATATGTTTAAATAAGTAAGGTGTTGTGTGTATAACTGTATAGTTGAGGAAATGGAAGTGTGATTGATTCTTTGCATGACTGACTAGGTGTGTGAGTAACTCCATGGATGAGTGACAGTGTGTGAGTGTCTGTATAGGTGTATGAGTGCATATGTTAGTGTTGTATTGATGAGTTACTGTATGTGTGAGTGATTCTATGGGTGAATGAGTGGATGTGTGTGTAGACCTAGGAATCAGTGAGTGCGTATGTAGTAACTGGTGTGTCAATGGTTTTAAGAATGGTAGTCTGTATTTAACACTGGGTGTATCAAAGGTTATATTAGAGTGTGAGGAGGTGCACCGTATTATCACATGAATGATATCATCAGTGGGATGTATGACATTACAACGCATGCTTTTACTACGCATGCCTTTACATCGCAGGTTTTACAACGCATGCTGTTACAACGCATGGGGTTGAGGGGTGCTGGATAGTGAATAGTTTAATTTACTATTCCAACTCCAGTCCCCGTGGATAGTAGGGAAGGTGTTGGATAGTAAATTAAATCCATTCCCTATCCTAGAGCGCCCTCCAGCGCTATGTATTGTAATGACATGCGTGGTAATAGTTGCGCCGTAAAGGCACTGCGTGGTAAAAGTTGCGTTGTAAACGATGTTTCCCCATCAGTGAGGTGACCAGTGATGTCAATTGAGATGCCATCAGTGATGTCATCAGTGATTCCATTTGAGATATCATCAGTGATTTCATCAGTGATGTCACTGACCATGTCAAGAATGATGTTTTATGTGACATCATCAGCAGTGGATTGCGAGTGCGCGAAATATAATTAGTCCAACTAACTATATAGGAGCAATTTCAATGTTTTTTTAATGCTAATTCCTAACTATGTAAGGCCTGAAACCTATGTTTTTTTTAAGTGAATTTGCAAGGTTTTTTAAATGCTAATTCCTAACTATATAAGACCTGAAACCTATGTTTTTTTAAGTGAATTTGCAAGGTTTTTTAAATGCTAATTCATAACTATATCAGGCATGAATCCTATAGTTTTTTTCAATACATTTCAAAGGTTTTCTAAATGCTAATTCTATTAGCGGATAACGTTTAAATATGTTATTATCCTTCTGGGACCACCTGAGCAGCCATCTTGTTTCTCAGGAGAAGTGAGGCACAAGAGAGCACAAAATAAGAGTGGAAAATGTGAAAAGGGGCCAGGGTAGAGACCCCCTGACCCCCTAGCCCTTCTCAGGGGGTCCCAGAAGGACCACCAAGTGCAAAAACATTTTTTTATTTTTTTTAAATTGCGTACGGTGCGCGTACCCCGTCATTTTTTCGAAATTTTTTGGGGTTTTGTTTGCCCTCGGGGGTCCTTCTGGGACGCCCTGAGAAGGGCTAGAGGGTTGGGGGGTCTGTATCCTGCCCCCTTTTTGTGTTTTCCACTCTTGTTTTGAGCTCTCTTGTGCCTCAGTTCTCTTGAAAAACAAGATGGTGGCCAACACTTCCTGGTTTGGACAGTTTGGAATGTTGACAGTCGACTGCCAGCCAATCAGAAACTCGCTCACGCACGTAAGGGTACGCGCACGTACGCGTACGGTATGCGTACCGTACGCGTACGGTGCGCGTACGGTGAGCGCATATAGATATATAATTTGCTCAAATTCAATTTTCTCAACAACTACTGGAGGGATTTTCACCAAATATAGAAAATACACTACTGCATACCAGTACCTACAATTTTGCCAAGTTTGGTGTAATTCCGTTCAGCCGTTCGGGCTGTAGCCGTGTCTAAAGGTCCCATAGAAAATGCCATTTGAAAAATTTCAAGTTCAATTTTCTCAAGAACTATTGGAGGGATTTTCACGAAACATAGCAAAGGCACATCTGCATACCAGGCCCTACCATTTTGACAAGTTTGGTGTAATTCCATTCAGCCGTTCGGGCTTTAGCCATGTTTAAAGGTCTCTATGGAAATTAACGTGGGGAAACACATTTTGGGACCCCCCTTTCGGCCCTCGCTTGACGAATCCCCCCGAAACGTTCAGGGAAGGAGCGGAGCAGAGCTGGCCAAAATTCTGGAAAATTACACGCAGATTCCTCAATCGGCGCCAAAGTTATTACCAATAGAATGTTGAGCGCATATAGATATATAATTTGCTCGAATTCAATTTTCTCAACAACTACTGGTGGGATTTTCACCAAATATAGAAAAGGCACTACTGCATAACTTCCCTAGCATTTTGCCAAGTTTGGTGTAATTCCGTTCAGCCGTTCGGGCTGTAGCCGTGTCTAAAGGTCCCATAGAAAATGCCATTTGAAAATTTTCAAATTCAATTTTCTCAAGAACTACTGGAGGGATTTACATCAAACATACAAAAGGCACTGCTGCATACCAGTCCCTACCATTATGCCAAATCTGGTGTAATTCCGTTCAATCGTTCGAGCTGTAGCCGTGTCAGAATGTCCCTATGGAAATTAACATGGGGAAAACACGTTTTGGGACCCCCCTTTTTTCTCGGCCCCCGCTTGACGAATCCCCCCGAAACTTTCAGGGAAGGAGCGGAGCGAGGCAAACTTAAGGAAAATTACAGACAGATCCCTCAATTGGCACCAAAGTTATTCCCAATAGAATGATTGGAATTTCCTATGGTAACTAGGTCCTAACTATATAAGTCGCCAGTAGGTAGTTATAGTTAGGATTGATTTCCATAGGGAAATCGCAACATTCTATTGGGAATAACTTTGGCGCCGGTTGAGGAATCTGCCTGAATTTGTCCTCAACTTTGCCTCGCGGCTCTCCGCTCCTTCCCTGAAAGATTGGGGGGGATCCGTCAATCGGGGCCGAGATAAAAGGGGGTCCCAAAACGTGTTTTCCCCATGTTAATTTTGTGAAGTAACAAGGGCCCCCTGGTAAGGATAAGAATCCTGGGTCAGGGAAAACATACAATATGAAGGTAAACACCCAGGCTATCAGTTGAACAAAAACCAGCTATGTACTCAACTGCATAATTCCCAAAATTAGAAACTTAAACCATAACACAGACAAACATAATGATATCAAAAATAGTATTTTTTAATAAAAACAAAGATAAATCTATACAATGTGAATATACAGTTATAATGGATTATTGATAAAACAATGATGAATTTCCTAATTAAAGAAAACATAAATTTAAAACATGTTAGAAGGACAGTGATACATGTCCTTTCTACAGTTACTGTGGCTGTTGGGTTTGAGTCAACGCGTTTCGACACGTCGTGGTGTCTTCCTCAGGACAGTTATACTTTCAGCCAATATGTCTGACTACGATCTTTCTTCAAGATTTGTCAGTCAATATCTTCAATTAAAACCAGAGTGATTGAGGCACCGTTATTTTCGTTCCCTAAAAACCGGCATGTGAGACCTTAATCTTAAGGGTTCACTGCTCCCATCTCAATCAGGCTGTATTTCCACTATGCTGTGGTTTTCTTCAATTAAACGAGTTTCTTCTAAGCTATGGATAAAACCAACTTATTAGAGAAATGGAAACTTCAAATGTGCAGTTTAAAAACCCATCGGGCAGTAACTTGATAATTTTCAAACCCAAATCCGTAGTGCCTTTAAGAAATTCAAGCTCCCTGCGTAGAGCGGCAACTTAAAAGAATCTTGTTTCCAACGAACGGACCGTTAGGGGTTCCCGCTGTTTAAAGACAGCGCTGCCCGAAGGCGGGTCTCCTCGTTTCTTCCCTTTTTACTGCGGGGACCAATAGGTAATGATAATGCGCGTTCACTTGTAGACGGGCTCTGTTTTTTTATTTAGTAGAGTACCTTACTCGCGCTCTTTCTCCCTCTGGGGATGGTCCAATCAGCGGGCGGCTTGTAACGGCAGGAATGTTAATTTCCATAGGGCGGTCGAACTCATTTTTAGCTCAAACGGCTGAATGGATTTCCACCAAACTTGGCAAAATTGTAGGGACTGCTAGCCCGATGTGCCTTTGCTATGTCTCAAGATATGTGCTCAAGTGGATTTTGAGTAATTTAGGTTCAAAAAAATCTATATATCTATAAGCGCGCCCCGGTACGCGTACCGGGGTGCGTACCAGCGCGCCACGCGAGTTCGCGCGCAGAAAGCTGATTGGCTCTCGGGTGTCTGTAAACATTCCAAACAGTCCGGAGCGGCCGCCATCTTGTGTCTCGGTAGGATCGAGACACAAGAGGTGGCAAAAAACAAAGGGGCAAATGACCAAAAGAGGGCAGGGTAGACCCCCCTGGCCCCCTAGGTTTGATGTGGGGGCCATAAAAGACTCCGCGGGGCAAAACATTTTTTAAAATTTTTTACGAATTTTCGCGGGGGGAGCGCCCGGTAGGCGTACCGGGAAGCGTACCAGGGAGCGTACTTTGGTGAAAAATAGTGAAAATAATAGTGTAAAATAATCATTTTGAGTGATTACAGGTAGGGTAGCTCTGAAAAGAGCTTTTGGTTCTGTGGCTGTTTTAGGTACCTACAAGTACGTCCCACACACACCCACACGCACACAACCCCACACCCACACACTCCTCACACACACCTCACACACGCACACCTCCACCCACACCCAAACACCCCACACCCCCACACCGACACCTTACACATCCACACCCACATCCACACATCCCACACACACACACTCACACACACACCTCACCCCCCCAACACACACACACGCACACACAGATACCTCACAGACACACCCCACACATCCCACACACACACCTCCCCCCCCCACACACACACACACCTCACAGACACACCCACACATCCCACACATACACACACATCCTACACACATACCCCCCACACCCACACACACCCCACACACACCTCACACACCCACACCCCCACCTACACCCAAACACCCCACACACCCACACCCACACACACACCTTACACACCCACATCCCCACACACACCCACATACCCCACACACCTACACACACCTGTACACCTCATCCCCCCTCAGACACACACACACACACACACACCTCACAGACACACCCCACACATCCCCACACACACCTCCCCCCCACAAATGGGGAAAACTCAGTGAAATACTAAAATAATAATTTAAAGTGCTTAGAGGTAGGGTAGCTCTGAATAGAGTTGTTGTGTTGTTTGGGTGTTTTAAGTACCAACATGTAGGTACCAATGCTGAGTCTTAAATTTAATGTACACCGTTTCCTCTGTAGATATCTTGCTTGTTGTTACAGAAGTTATTGTGGTATATGGAATCCATATCATAGTCTGTCAGGAAAGCAGAAACAACATGGAGGCAGGAGATGAAAAAGAGATGTCAGATACACATTGGAGATAATATATTGGGAGAAAGGAAGTATCTATGAGCAAAATTACTATGTAACATAAAAAAGTTGCACAGTTTACTATAAATCTGACTTTACATTATCATCAATTTGGTACTAGTTTATGAATTGCATATAAAAATGAATAACGTCTCAAACAATTTTAGAATTATTAAATATAAATTTATTTTTCATATTCTTTTTCAAAATTTGATAGAACTTCTAATAGCAGATTGTCGGAAATGTCCTCATTTTGAATTAGCAAATCTACCGCTTCTACACATTGAACTAATTCATAGTCCCGTGATTTATCCATGAATTCTAAGTCATCATTGGGTTCAATAACTTGTTCATTGTTGCTCTCCAGAATAATTTCGAAGGAAATATTTTGCTCTCCTTCCATTTTCTTGCTGTAATTTGCATAAAAAAATAAATATATCAGTAGAGATAGGACACTGTTGGGTTTAAGTTCAGTCAGGTAGTTTTGATTTTTTAACAGTGAAGTTATCTTTGGGCAGTGTATGGTATCAGGCTGGAAGTAGAAATATAAAAAAGTGTATATCATGAAGCCTAAGTAAATTTATAATTATACAAGACAAGCCTAACTCCATCCATAACTATAACAGAGAAGTGTATCTCAATCTATAACTGTTACAGAGGGATAGTATATAACTATCAGAAAATGTTTTCCAAATTAACTTAAAGTGCACAACATACTTCAGTTTTCAAAATAACATCTTCCCTTTCAAAAAGAAGTTTAAGTTCTCAGTGGAAATGCTTTTGAAATGTACTTCAGGAAGTAGTAGTCAAAATGGCTGTGTTTCCCTCTCTTTCTTTATATATATTCATGTACATAACCAATCAAATGTCATGAAATAATAGTAGAAAATGAAAGTAACATTTTAATTGGTTGTAAATTCTAACATTTCAGATGTGTTTTTGTCAAGTAATTCACTTCAGGATATTTAGAGAGGGCTACAGGCTAAATGGTTCAATGGAATTCCACCAAATTTGGGAAAATGGTAGGGACTGGTATGTAGCATGGCCTATTCTATATTTGGTGAAATTGTCTCCAGTGGTTTTTATGTAAATTAACTTTTAACAATTTTTGGGAGCGCTTCCCGGTGAGCGCCCCGGTACGCGTACCGGTAAGCGCAACGGGAGTCCTCCATTTTGTGTTTCGGTAGATTTGAGTCAGAAAATGGCGGACAAACAACTTTGGGAATGGGTATAAGGGGGCACGGTAGGCACTCCCTGACCCAATAGGTTTTCTGAGGGGGTCTTAGGAGGCCCATATAGGACAACATTTTTATTTTTTTTTCTCGGGGGGAGAGCCCGGTACGCGCACCGAGAAGTGTACCGGGGAGCGTACTTTGGTGAAAAATAGTGAAAAAAGTTAGAAAAAGATAATCATTTGGAGTGATCAGAGACAGGGTAGCCCTGAAAAGGGCTTTTGGGTTCTGTGGCTGATTTAGGTACATACAAGTAGGTATTTTATTTATTTTATTTTTATTTTATTTTTAGAGTTTTCTATAGCGCGAACTTGAACCGATTAGGTTATCAGAGCGCTTTACATAGCACCAGTTTCGTTACAAGTTATCACAGCAGTTTACATAGAATCAGTTACGTTGCACATTTCAGTAACTTGAACCGATTAGGTTATCAAAGCGCTTAAAATAAGACAGCATTCGATGTCCAGTGCCCTCCTCCGCCGTGTAGCGGGGGACCACTTCCAGCCCTCCGAAGTCGTCGCGCTGTCGGGACTAGGCTCCTGGAATGTCCAGTGCCCTCCTCCGCCGTGTAGCGGGGGACCTCTTCCAGCCCTTCGAAATCGTCGAACTGTCGGGACTAGGCTCCTGGAATTTCAGCTGTCCCTTTACAACTACTTTGTTTGAAGTCATGACGGAAGTCTCAATCAATACATGTTATCACAGCAGTTTACATAGAATCAGTTACGTTGCACATTTCAGTAACTTGAACCGATTAGGTTATCAAAGCGCTTAAAATAAGACAGCATTCGATGTCCAGTGCCCTCCTCCGCCGTGTAGCGGGGGACCACTTCCAGCCCTCCGAAGTCGTCGCGCTGTCGGGACTAGGCTCCTGGAATGTCCAGTGCCCTCCTCCGCCGTGTAGCGGGGGACCTCTTCCAGCCCTTCGAAATCGTCGAACTGTCGGGACTAGGCTCCTGGAATTTCAGCTGTCCCTTTACAACTACTTTGTTTGAAGTCATGACGGAAGTCTCAATCCCAGCAGCAACCAAGTGAGCTCTCTGTCTCCAAGTTTCTCTCCGCGCTTGGTGATAGTTCCTCAAGGCCATAAATTCCCCCAACACAGATTTTTTCCATCTTAGTTCTTATGCGTGGAAATAGCAGGAAACTGGAGTTCATACGAAATAAACGTCCGGATAATCCAGCACTGGCAGTGGCCGCCCCAAGCTGGCAACAGGTCGGGAGGCAGGCCACAAGACCAAGAGAGGGCCACAGGATTAGCAGGAGGACGGGGAAAAGTTGGGGTGAGCCAGTGGAAGCGGCGATCGCCATCAGCAGTCGCCTCCGGCCGGCATCTTAGAGTCAGGCAGGCGCTGGGAGGATTCCCTCGGTGGTGGTCTCCACCGAAATAGGGGTAGAGGAAATTATGCCAGTAGCTGCGGCGAGAGTCTCAGCAAGCCGGGGTAGCGCAAGACGCGATCCTACCTCCCAGCGGCGGCCGCCGTCAGCAGAGTCCACAGCGCCGTGCCGCCCGCCATCTTGAGCGCCTCTGTCCTCTCCTCCTTCACCTCGGGAGAACGAGCCTGTCTGCCAACCCCGGAGCGATCGCTGCTGCTCCGCTCCTGCCCCACTCGCTCCGCTTCGTGCTGGACAGAAGAGCGGTCAAAAAGACGGGCTGTAACTGCCCAGGGCCGGGTCAGAGCATTTCGTGGACCGGGAGCCGAGACGATCAGCGTCCGCCCGGCTCCCGGCTCCGCCCCCAATACGGTACCAATGCACAGTCTTAAATTCAGGAGGAATATTCTATTCCCCTCATCTGAGAAGTGCACACCATCTCCTCTGTAGATATCTTGCATGTTGTAACGCAAGTTGTTGTTGTATATTGAACCCATTCCATAGTCTCTCATGTAAGCAGAAACAGATTTATTCACATGTTTCCGTGCTTTTTCAAATTGTGGACAAAATTGGTTGGACCACTTCCATTTCTGTCTTTGGCATATATTGGAATATAAAGATAAAGTATATAAAGGAGGTGGGTGTCGCACGTGAAGTCTGAGGCCAGTTGTAAGTGGTCCGATGGTAAGACCAAATTTCAAGAAAAAATACACTGTTTTTTCAGGAAACCCTCACTCACCCTAGTGGTGACATGCTTCATCATCGGGTCCACCGGGAGAGATCGAATACCTCCCCGGTGTGCTGCGACGCCAGGAGACTGCGGAGCAGGTTTTTGTGTGAAGATGAAGTGTGAAAAAATATACTGAGGTTAAAAATGTCAGAGTTTGTACCAAACAAAACTTTATTCATTGGTCAACCTGACATATTAAAAAATGAGATATGTGAAGGGAAACTAGCCAATTACTTTATACTGGTGTTTACCCTGTAAAGAAGGTCAACATGTTTCTGCCCGTTTTTATGTTTTACTTTACTGGGCTTTCATCAGGACCGGTAAGCGAGTGTGCCAATGACAGGAGGGGCGCGCTAAGGCCCGCCCTGCCAATGGTCGTGAAAGTTAAAAATAGCACTATGTGTAAATTGGTGCAAAAAGAAAAAGAAACAAACTCATAAGTAGTGGGGTTTTACCTCTTTTGCGAGGAACCTAGGAGTCTGTAGGTAGAAAAAATGACAGACAGACAAATACAAACATAAACACAAAGATATCGTATCATTGGTTTGTGCATATGTACATTGGCCATAAAGAGTGACTTTGTGGCTTGACACGTGCTAGCATACCTATCAAGGGCCGTGGCCGGTATGTCTGGGTTGCGTAGTTGAACTCATGCCGAAATCCGAAGTGGAGGGGCCTCAACTAACGCTGATTAAATCTATTCAGCGCAGGCTGTTGCATATGTGTGGTATAGCAACAGTGGCTAAACAGGCAGACTAGTCATGTCTAAGTCTACTTGTGAGGAAGTACAAGAAATATCTTGCTACCTATGGTGGGGTGTCAGGGAATGGACCCCGAGGGAAAAGCAACGTTGAGGCAGCGTCCCGGTGCGATGCGCCGTGACACTGCTGGCCGTGGTATATACATTACCCACGCACACAACACAAAATACAAGATATAGGATGAATGTCCTCACTTGTAAAGAAATAGATCCACGCCCCATAGAACACAGGAGGGGGGTGGGAGCGACAATGGCACACCCTGTAAATAAGGGGGAGAGAGAAACAAATACACACAAAGGAGAATTTTAGAACTGGCAGGATTCCATTCATACAACTTATCTGGTTAGAATGATGTCTCCAAAGTAAGGTCTCTTACGCCCGCAACGCTCAGCACCCGCTCGGCACCTAGCTTCACCCTCGCTGGATCTCGTGGATCCATTGCGACGGGCGAGCGAGGCGTATAAAGGGCGGTGGCTGCGTGCGGGCCAATCAGGCGCCTTACATGAAAGGGAGGCTTGGAGCCCAAAGACGTTAAGCCAAGGGTGGATGAAGGAAGGTACTCGCGTAATCTCGTGAGAGGTCTTGAAAGCGAGGCTTGCATTGAAGCGCAAGCTTTGATCTAAGGAAGGGCGCCCTTGGCTTAACGTCTTTGGGCTCCAAGCCTCCCTTTCATGTAAGGCGCCTGATTGGCCCGCACGCAGCCACCGCCCTTTATACGCCTCGCTCGCCCGTCGCAATGGATCCACGAGATCCAGCGAGGGTGAAGCTAGGTGCCGAGCGGGTGCTGAGCGTTGCGGGCGTAAGAGACCTTACTTTGGAGACATCATTCTAACCAGATAAGTTGTATGAATGGAATCCTGCCAGTTCTAAAATTCTCCTTTGTGTGTATTTGTTTCTCTCTCCCCCTTATTTACAGGGTGTGCCATTGTCGCTCCCACCCCCCTCCTGTGTTCTATGGGGCGTGGATCTATTTCTTTACAAGTGAGGACATTCATCCTATATCTTGTATTTTGTGTTGTGTGCGTGGGTAATGTATATACCACGGCCAGCAGTGTCACGGCGCATCGCACCGGGACGCTGCCTCAACGTTGCTTTTCCCTCGGGGTCCATTCCCTGACACCCCACCATAGGTAGCAAGATATTTCTTGTACTTCCTCACAAGTAGACTTAGACATGACTAGTCTGCCTGTTTAGCCACTGTTGCTATACCACACATATGCAACAGCCTGCGCTGAATAGATTTAATCAGCGTTAGTTGAGGCCCCTCCACTTCGGATTTCGGCATGAGTTCAACTACGCAACCCAGACATACCGGCCACGGCCCTTGATAGGTATGCTAGCACGTGTCAAGCCACAAAGTCACTCTTTATGGCCAATGTACATATGCACAAACCAATGATACGATATCTTTGTGTTTATGTTTGTATTTGTCTGTCTGTCATTTTTTCTACCTACAGACTCCTAGGTTCCTCGCAAAAGAGGTAAAACCCCACTACTTATGAGTTTGTTTCTTTTTCTTTTTGCACCAATTTACACATAGTGCTATTTTTAACTTTCACGACCATTGGCAGGGCGGGCCTTAGCGTGCCCCTCCTGTCATTGGCACACTCGCTTACCGGTCCTGATGAAAGCCCAGTAAAGTAAAACATAAAAACGGGCAGAAACATGTTGACCTTCTTTACAGGGTAAACACCAGTATAAAGTAATTGGCTAGTTTCCCTTCACATATCTCATTTTTTAATATGTCAGGTTGACCAATGAATAAAGTTTTGTTTGGTACAACCTCTGAGATTTTTAACCTCAGTATATTTTTTCACACTTCATCTTCACACAAAAACCTGCTCCGCAGTCTCCTGGCGTCGCAGCACACCGGGGAGGTATTCGATCTCTCCCGGTGGACCCGATGATGAAGCATGTCACCACTAGGGTGAGTGAGGGTTTCCTGAAAAAACAGTGTATTTTTTCTTGAAATTTGGTCTTACCATCGGACCACTTACAACTGGCCTCAGACTTCACGTGCCACACCCACCTCCTTTATATACTTTATCTTTATGGTCACTCTTCTTTTGATTACCTGTATATTGCTTGGGGACTAAGAGTGCCCTAAAACCCTCTCTCTCCTTTTGTTGAGATATATATTGGAATATACCAAGGCAATTTGTGGAAAAAGTGTCATCAATTGCCCAAAGGTGTCCTTTAAAACCATTTCCAGACCTACCCCAGTCAAAGTGCCTAGGTCATTTCCACCACAGTGCAAAATTATGAGGTCAGGGTGCGGCAGATGGTAAAAGGTTTTCACCAATGGTATCAATTGATGACATCTCAATCCTCTTTGGCCAATCCATTTTATGTGCACATTTGGTAAATCAAGGTTGTGAAAATTTCTGTTAGCTGCATACCTTTGAGCCCAGTGAATGTAGCTATGTCCAATAATCCAGACAGAGTACATGGTGAGAGGAGGTTCTGGTGCAGTCAGATGAAGTGTAGAAATGAAATGGCAGTTGGAACAGTAGGAAATAAAACTGTGGAGTTTCAGTGCTCTTGAATCACAAGCAATGATTGGTGGATTCAGATAGTTGAAAACTGAAAGTTAGGGTGCATGGTTCTGTTGTGTTAAAGAAGTCATTTGAATGGTTAAAAACAGTCATCTAAAGAAAGATTGCAGCAGATAAGCTGGTGTATTCACAGGTCAAATATCCTTGCTGAGGTGATTTGCAACATTGTAGAATAAACTTTTAATCCTGGGAGCTCAGTGAGGAGGGAGTTGCTATGGTAACAGGTAGAAAGGGCTGAGGGGGGGAAGGGTGTTGGTTTGAAAATAAAGAGGGAAGAGTTTTGATTGGTTACCATGAGCAATATGTGTGTAGAATTAGAGATTTTCTGTGCCATTAATGTTTGCAGTGCCTGGAGAACATACCTTTTGCTCTGCTAAAGAAATATTGGTGTGTGTATCTGACACTGTTCTGAATCTCTCAAAGCATTTGTAAAGGTGAGTTATGATTCATTTAGATAGAGAGTTTAGATTCAGAAGCACATTGATTTTCTTTGCTTTTGTTTTGTGTGATGCTTTTAAAAATGCATGGTTTCTATATTTGCAAAATAGAGGATTTGTATTTTGTGAAATAGTGATGTTTCAGTAGTGAAGTTGAATGGTTGTACATAGGACTTGCACTCTGTATCTAAAATGTTATTTTAAAAATCAATTTTAGGGTAAATCAATGGGTTTCAGTAGTGAAAATGAATGCTTGTACATAGGACCTGTGTTCTGTTTCTAAAATGGTAACTAAAAAACGATTTTAGTGCAAATCAATGGGTTTCAGTAGTGAAAATGAATGCTTGTATATAGGATCTGTGCTCTGTTCATAAAATATTAAATAAAAAACGGTTTTAGGGCAAATTAATGGCTTTCAGTAGTGAAAATGAATGCTTGTACATAGGACCTGTGTTATGTTCCTAAAATGGTAATTGAAAAACGATTTTAGTGCAAATCCATGGCTTTAACATTTTTAAGAAGGAATAAATAGTGTGTGCTTAATTACATAAAAATATTTGAATCTTTTACAAACATGTTATCTGTTTTACCTAAGATTAGGAAGCAGATTGAGTTTCTTTGCTGTTGGTTTGTTTAATTTTTTGGGTAATGCTTGGTAGGAATGTTTGCAAGAGATAGGAAATGTATTTGGTAAAATAGTGACTTTTCAGTACTGAAATGGAATGATTGTACATAGGACTTGCACTGTGTTTCTAAAATGTTATTGAAAAATCGATTTTGGGGCAAATTAATAGCTTTTACACTTTTGAGAAAAAATAAAAAATGTGTGCATGATTAAGTAAAATAATTTGAAGGTTTCATAATCATGTCACCTGTGTTACCTCACATTAGGAAGCACACTGAGAGCTTTATTTATGAAAACAGCGATGCATCACTTTTCACTGTGCACTCCTTGTGACACCAATGATGCATTATATTTAATGTATGGCGCATCATGTTTCTAGGACTTACAGATAAGTCAGTATTTGTGATGTATCTGTAAGCGCAAAAGTGACGAATTGTTGGAGTGTGTCACAAAAATGACGCAACTCCTGCAATGCATACTTTCACATGGGGAAAGCCCCATGTGAAAGTGTTTGCCTCAGTCTTATGGCTGCTGTTAAGCAGGTGCAAGATTTTGACGCAGTGAAATCTCAAAGATTTCACTGCGTCACTATTACGAGGCTTTTTGCGGGGGAATGCCCCCTCTGGGTACATTACACCTGACAGAGGTATAATGTGGCGCAGAGGTTTAAAAAGTGACACATCTACCTACATGCGTCACTTTTTAAATATGGCGCAACAAGGCACATGTTTTATGCCGCCGATGCGTCACAAAAAGTGACGCATCAGCAGTGCAAAACTGACGCAGGGCCTCATAAATGAGGCTCATCTTTTTTTGCACATTACTTCAGTTTAGTCCTGTCCACTGCACTATTGGACACAAGCCTCACCTTTTGTGGTCCCCTGGACAGGCTTCATTACATCTGCACTCCTGCTTAGGTCTCATAATCTTTTTTTAGAATAACATTTGAAAAACAGAGAAAAAAGGTTATATGTATAAGCTTTTCATTACACTACTGAAATATTTTTGGGGCAAATTAATGTCTTTTACATTTTTGAGAAAGAATAAATAGTGTGTGAATGATTACATAAAAAAATTTGACCTTTTCACAATCATGTCACCTGTGTTACGTCAGGTTAGGAAGTAGATTGTGCAGATGAGGTGAGGAATGTCCAGAGGGACAGAGGAGGTGAGGCCTGTGTTCAAGACTGTAGTGGGAGAGAGGCTTTTCTTGGAGAGTGTAGGTGGTGAGACCTGTGTCTAAGAGTGCAGTGGAGTAGGCTTCATGAAGCCTATCCCCCACTGCACTCTTAGACACAGGTCTCAAATTATTTGCACCCGTGGACAGATCTCTCTTCTACTACACTCTTCAATAGAGGCCATACCTCTTGTGCACCCCTAGACAATCCTTACCTTATCTGTAACCCTGAATAGACTTCAACTAATTGGTATGCTTAGACAAGCCTCATGTTATTTACACCCTTGGACATGCGGTAGGATTGTTTGCAAGAGAGAGGAAATGTATTTTGTAAAATAGTGAGTTTTCAGTATTGAAATGGAATGCTTGTACTCCAGTAATTCATCCTTTCACATGGGGAAATCTCCATGTGAAAGTGTTTGCCTCAGTCTTATGTCTGCTGTGAGGCAGGCGCAAGGTTTTGACGTAACAGTGTCTTAAAAGTGACGCAGTGAAATCTCATTGATTTCACAGCGTCAATATTACGAGGCTTTCTGCGGAGAAATGACCCCTCTGTGTACATTACACCTGACAGAGGTATAATGTGGCGCAGAGGTTTAAAAAGTGACGCATCTACCTACATGCGTCACTTTTTAAATATGGCGTAACAAGGCACATGTTTTATGCCGCCGATGCGTCACAAAAAGTGACGCATCAGCAGTGGAAAACTGATGCAGGGCTTTATAAATGAGGTTCATCTTTTTTTTGCACACTACTCCAGTTTAGTCCTGTCCACTGCACTCTTGGACACAAGCCTCATCTTTTGTGCTTCACTGGACAGGCTTCATTACATCTGCACTCCTGCTTAGGCCTCATAATCTTTTTTTAGAATAACATTTGAAAAACAGAGAAAAGGTTATATGTATAAGCTTTTCATTACACTACTGAAACATTTTTGGGGCAAATTAATGTCTTTTACATTTTTGAGAAAGAATAAATAGTGTGTGAATGATTACATAAAAAAATTTGACTTTTTCACAATAATGTCACCTGTGTTACCTCAGATTAGGAAGTAGATTGTGCAGATGAGGTGAGGAATGTCCAGAGGGAAAGAGGAGGTGAGGCCTGTGTTCAAGACTGTAGAGGGAGAGAGGCTTTTCTTGGAGAGCGTAGGTGGTGAGACCTGTGTGTAAGAGTGCAGTGGACTAGGCTTCATGAAGCCTATCCCCCACTGCACTGTTAGACTCAGGTCTCAAATTATTTGCACCCGTGGACAGATCTCTCTTCTACTACACTCTTCAATAGAGGCCATACATCTTGTGCACCCCTAGACAATCCTCACCTCATCTGCAACCCTGAATAGACTTCAACTAATTGGCATGCTTAGACAAGCCTCAGCTTATTTACACCCTTGGACATGCGTGACCTCATCTGCACCTACTTACTGTCAATTATACTCAATACATTGAGGCCTGTTCAGAGGACAGAGATGATGTAAGGCTTGTCCAAGGGTGAGAGGAGGTTAGTCCTCTCCACTGTAGTCATGGACACTGAATGCTTGTACATAGGACCTGCACTGTGTGTCTAAAATGTTATTTAAAAAACGATTTTAGTGAAAAAAAATGACTTTTAGTTTTTTGAGAAGGAATAAATAGTGTCTGCATGATTAAATACATATATGCCATCCTTTCATAAAAATGTCACCTGTGTTACCTTACATTAGGAAGTAGATTGTGTAGATGAGGTGAGGCATTTCCAGAGAGATAGACAAGGTGAGGCCTGTGTTCAAGACTGTAGTGGGAGAGAGGCCTTTCCTGGAGAACATAAGTGGTGAAGCCTGTGTGTAAGAGTGCAGTGGACTAGACTTCATGAAGCTTATCTCTTACTGCACTCGTAGACACAGGTCTCACTTTCTTTGTACCTGTGGACATACCTCTCTTCCACTACACTCTTCAATGCATGTCTCACCCCTTCTGCACCCCTTGAGAATCCTCAGTTGATCTGTAACCCTGAATAGATTGTTTGCTTTTTGTCATTGATTTGTTGTTTGATAATAGTGGTCTATAATGTGCTATTTTTTTCTTTAACACAGATTGAAAACAATATTTCAAGAGTAAGGAAAGATGCCCTCAAGGCAAAGATCAAGAAAATTTGAAATACGGTTTAAAACAAAAACAGCATCGGAATTACAGCAGTCCTCCACAACAAAGACTTCAAAAAACAGGAAAGAAGTTCCTGGTAAGATAACTAAGTCTTTTTTACGGAACGTATGTAGAACAAAAATAAATGTTGGACAGCATGTAGAAAAAAGAGAAGGAGATAGTAATTTTGAAAAGGAAGGAGAGGCCCTCAAAAAATGTTAACACTGGAGCAGGAGAGAATAATATGTATCGGAATAGAAGGCAGAATCAGTTTAGAGACATTTGTAAACGAATGTTTCGCAATAGGGTGGTTTTAAATTTGTTAAAAAACATTAGGAAAGGCAAACAGAGAGCTGCTTTTTATAAGAAAAAGAAAAATGTAGAGAAGATTGTTGATCGGGCTTTTGAAGTTAAGAAAAAATTATTTATTTTAATAATCAATAGAATTAGGACACTTAACAAGACAATTGATGTTTTTAAATCAAACAGTAGATGGAAAAGAGTAATTAATCGGACTAATTTTTGTAAAGTTTTTTCAGGAGAATGGATGCACAGTTCAAGTTGTGAGCCATTTTTTAATGAGGAGAGTTACTTTCAGGAGAATGATTTAGTGCATGCAGTTGACACCAGTGGTCGAGCGTATGAAGTGAAAGACGGTTGTCCGATTGAAAAAGAGAAACTTGTGCCTAGAGAACCAGAAGAGGTGTTAACTGATGAAGTTTTAGGGAGACGTACTAAGGGTCCAGTGTACACTGGGAAGTGTAGTCGTATTTGTAGTGTGCGACAGGAATCAATTGATTTGTTTTGTAATTTCTTACGTACATATAGTAAGAAAAGTCTAAAGCAGAAAGTGAAGTTGTTGCAAGACTTAGATCCTTTGCAGAGTGAGAGAAAACACAGGTTTGCAAGGGCATTCACTGGCTTGTCTTTCTAGAAAAGTCTGTCAGAGTGTTTTTCATCATTTTAGGATGTTAGCAGTGCATCATACCAAAATGAGGGAATTAGTGAGAATGTTGTATTATGCAAAAAGTCCAGCACTTAAGCTTAAACAATTAAACAGTGCTCTTTTGCATGGAACTGAATTAGATGTGAAGAAGATTTGTGAAGAAATTGAGATTTGTTATTTTGGTGAAAAAGAGGACAGTGTAGAAATTGACACAGCAATTCAAGGTAATGTGGAAGACAATGTACAGATTTCAAGTACAGAAAAGTTTGAGCAGGAAATTACCAGGTTTAAGGTGAAATCAAGTGAAAGGCCGAATTTTACTTGTGTGTGTTGTCGACGAAGTCATTATAAACATCAAACTAGATTAGTTGATTTATACGTAAAAAGTGAAAAGATGAATAATTATGAGTGGAAGGATTTTGCAACTTATTTGTGGGTGGAGAATTGTTTGGATTTGAGTTGTGATCAGCGTATTTGTAAATATTGTTATGATAAATTAAATCAAAACAGAATGCCTGCCAGAGCTGTTCATAATAATCTGGAGTTGGTAGACATTCCCCGTGAATTGATGGATTTAAATACATATGAGTGTATTTTGATTCAATGTGTCCATCCTTTTCAGGCAATTGTTCGCATGGAGCCTAAGATAGGGAAATTGCCTCCTACAGATTTGCAGAGAGGATTAAAGGTAAGAGTTGTTTATTTGCCTCTAGATTTGAAAAAAAATATTGATACAATTGGTATAGAAAAAGTAGAAGAGGAACCTTTAGTTATTCTAGTTAATGGGTTCCGACAAAGAGTAAGAAAATCTGGCAAGATTTAGTGGATGTTAGGAAAGTCAAAAAGGCAACGTTGTATTTAGTCAAAAACAATGAGTATTACAAAGATGTATGTGTTGCAGCAGAGGAAACAGCTGCAGATGAAGACAGTGATTGCTCAGGCGGCCAAATTGAAAAAGTTGATGTGTCTAGAAGTGAAGAAATATATGAACATTATACTGTTCATCCTTTGCATTCCAAAGAAGTAATGGGGAATGCAATTGAATTGTTTCAAATGAAAGCAGCAAAAGGAAGTCCCATTAGTGTATGGGAGCAAAGTTTGGAAGCTCGTTGTTTTCCACAGCTATTTCCAACAGGTCGAGGTGGACGATATGACGATCGACCACTTCAAATTCCTGCATTTGAATATCGAACTGTAAGATTATATGCTGAAGATCCAAGGTTTCGTCAATGCATTCCCTATTTGTTTCATTTACTGTATGAAAGTGACTTGTCTGGGCTTTCTTATGCAGTAAACCATATACTGAAAAGTGGAGCACACCTGCAAAATGTTTCGGCGAGGGACTTTATGGAGAAAGTGAATCTGCAAGATAATATTTTGGAATCTCATTTAATCAATCTCATGGCATGTCAGCGTGGTACAAACGAGTATTGGTACCATCGTCATGGGGAATTGAAATGTATGCTAAGAAACCTAGGAACTCCTACATGGTTCCTCACTCTTGGCTGTGCCGAGTATGCATGGGACGACTTACTCAAATTTCTACGCGAGGCAAATGTAAATATACAAAATATAGAATTCAAAACAGCTGGAGAACTGTGTTCTTTGGATCCAGTGAATGTATGCAGATATTTCAATCATAGATTTGAAGCTATGATGTCTTTTATTACCAACAAAAAAAATCCTCCCCTTGGAGAGGTTTTGGATTTCTTTTGGAGAAAGGAGTATCAAGCGAGAGGTGCTCCTCACATACATATGTTGTTGTGGATTAAAGATGCACCCAAATTTGGAACAGATTCGGATGAGAAAGTGATGAGCTTCATTGAAGAGTATTCAACATGTGCTGTTCCGAAAACTACCGAAGAAAACAGGTTAAGGCAACAAGTTTTACGCTTTCAATCCCATTGTTGTGGAAAGTACTGTCGTCGAAAATTCAGAAAACAAGGACAAGTTCTACACAAAATGTCGTTTCAGCTTTCCACGACCAGTGATTTCTAAAGGAAGAGTAAATAATTTGATGTCTTCTCTGCGACATACTGTGACGAGGAAGTCACCAAAAAATACATACAATTTAAAAAGAAACGAAGAGTCCAAGTACATCAACGACTACAACCCAGTGATTTTGTCCATGTGGAATGCTAACATGGATATTCAATTCGTTGCTGACAACTCTATTGCTGTGGCTCGATATGTGATGTCTTACATCACAAAAAAAGAAAAGACAGAACTGAAGGAAATGTAAGGGGACATTTCACATGAAAAGAGTCTAAGCAAGAAATTAACAGTTACAGTCTAAAGATGTTGTCGCATCGAGAAATTGGAGCATATGAATGTTCTGATCAATTGTCATCAGCAAGTCTCTATGACAAATCTAGAACCATCAGTTGGGTGAGTCTAGGTCTTGCTGCAACACGAAATCGAGTTTTGAAATCTGTACAAGAGATAGAGTATTTGGCGGAGAAAGAACCAGCAAGTGCAGATATTTTGAAGACAAACATGTTGGATACATACTATCCAAATAGAAGTCCTCACCTTGAGAACGCTTGTCTCTATGAAGTTCTTCAAAGCTATATTTATAAGAGGAACATCAGAGAAGATATCAATAATGGAATATATGCTGTCATTGGATGTGAAGGATGTCTAGTGAAACAGAAAAAAGGCCATTTGATTAATCATTTAAAATTGAGTTGTGATAATCCAGACAAAAGGGAATTTTACTATTCAGCTCTTTTGCAACTCTTTAAGCCAATAGCGTACAGAAGAGGAACTACTTGGAGATTTTCTCTGTTACGAAGATTCTTTTAATGCAACCAAAGATACCATAGAATGTCCTGTTTTTCCAAATTATCTGCAAATGTTGAACGAAGAAATAGAGCAAGAAGCCACAATTGCTGCAGAGATTGCTTGAGACAGTTCTCAAGACAGTCAGAGTTCTGCTTCATTGAGTCAGGATCCACTTGGAGGACCAATTATTCAAAATGAAGCTGCCACTGCCATGGATGAGGTGGAAAGAGCTATGGAACAAGCTCAAGATGATGTAGTTAACTCAGAAGATTTGGTGAAACAACTAAACCTTGAGCAGAAACAGATATATGACGAAGTCACAGAACAGGTTGAACATGGATTCAGTCATGAGAAGAAAGAGTGCTCATGTACATCATTTAAGCCTGTCCAACTGTACGTGAGAGGAGAAGCGGGAACTGGAAAAAGTTTTCTGATTAAAGCAATTGCAACTTATCTGCAGAAAAGGACTGAATCACCGCTGTCTTGTGTTGTTACCGCTCCAACTGGGCTGGCAGCACATAATATTAAAGGGATTACTTTACATCGTTTACTGATGCTGCCAGTGGAGCATGATAACAAATTGCAATATCACAAGCTATCTGGAGATGCGTGTTCCGAAGTTTCGAGAGTCCTGAAGAAAATGAAACTTCTTATCATTGATGAAGTAAGCATGGTATCAAATATAATGCTTGCTTTTGTACATTTGAGAATGCACGAAATTCTTAGAACAGACTATGATATCTTATTTGGAGGAAAACATATTATTGTTTTTGGAGATCTACTGCAGTTGACTCCAGTGAAAGATCAACCAGTGTTTAAAATGGTCACGCATGAAGATACGAGGAAGTGCCTAGGAAGCATTGGAAACGTTAATATATGGTTAAATTTCAAATATGCAGAACTACTCCAAAATATGCGGCAGGCAAAGGATGAAGATTATAAAAATATTCTACAAGATGTAAGAATTGGAAAAATAAGTCAGCATGGGAAAGAAGCTTTACATGGACGATTAATTTCTAATTTGTACCCAAATGAAAACATTCTTCCAGAGAATATTTTTAAGAAAATTAATGAGAAGAAATCTGGCATATTTTTTATGCCTACTCTGAAAGAATGTTCCATGCTCAACAACAAAATGTTGAAGTTAGAAAATGAAGAGATAGTGAAACTGGAAGCTATAGATAAAATAGAGCATATGGGAGCAACAATTATTTTGTCAGAAAATTTGAAATCAAAATTGGATTCATTAGAGAAGACTATATCTAAAACTGCTGGTTTTGAAAAGACTCTGAATGTGTGTTTAAATTGTCGTATCATTTTGAGAAGGAATTTAAATGTTGAAAGAGGTCTGGTAAATGGAGCAATGGGTCATGTTGTTGGTTTTGTGAATTACAAAAATAGAGATGGAATAGAAATTTTAAAAATTAAATTTGATGGCATTGACGAAATAGAACAAATTTGTCGTTGTTCAGCTAGATTTTTGCTTGTGAAAGACTTATATGTTCGCCGAAAACAGTTTTCTGTTTGTTTGGCATATGCAGTGACAATTCATAAATCTCAAGATTTAAGTGTAGATAGTGCTTTGGTGAACATTGGAAGTTCTGTGTTTAAAGAAGGTATGGCATATGTGGCATTATCACGAGTCAGAACTTTATCAGGATTGTAATTGATTGAGTGTGATGAAACAAAGATTTCTGCTGATCTAGATTGTGTTAAAGAATACAATAGGTTAAGAAGAGAGTATGCTCCACATTTGCCTCAATATCTTCTGTTTGAAAAACGTGTGGTAGGCCGAAAAAGAAGAAATGAGATTAATTGCAGTGAGGTACTAGCAAAAAGGCAAAAAGTAGATAAAAGTGTAATTGTAAAGAGAAAGAAAAAGGATTCTGTTGAAGATGTTGTTGGATTTCAGTTTGAAAACAGTTCTGGTGTCAACTGCTATGCTAATGTAGTAGTTAATGTTGTTTTTTTTCTTCAAAATTTACAAAAATAGATTGTTGAAAATCGGGATCAAACATTGTGCTGTTTATTGAATTCTGTGTTAGAGAAATGTAGCAGTGATAGAGCAAAAATAGAAAGTGTTTTCAGAAATTAGAAATCTTCTAGACATATGTTCTGGTCAAAATCAATTTTCACAGATAATTCAGCAGGATTGTCAGGAATTTTTAATGTATATGTTTGATGTATTGCAAGATGAAGGAGTAGATATAAAAAATCTGTTTAACCTTTCTTATCAATGGCAACATGACTGTGATAACTGTACTTCATCAAGTACTACTAGAATAGATACTGAAAGATTTATATATTTGACTTTACCAGACTGCAAATCAGTGTCTTTCAATAATCTAGTTAAAGCAGCTGATATGGTGTGTACCCAATGTAAGTCTGCAATGCTGTCCACATTATTTCTACAAAGTTACGGTCACTATGTCATTTTAATGTTCCAACGATGTAGACCTGATGGAACGAAATTGACAACTTCTATTAAAAATTCTGTGGCTTCTCAGTTATCCATTTCAGGAAGAACATTTGGAACTGTAGCTATTATTTCTCATGACGGTCCTTCAACAACATCAGGGCATTACACATGCTATTTAAAAATTTGCAAAGGTTGGACCCTTTGTAACGATACTCATTTGACTTTTAAACAACGTTTGCCTTTTGACTTAAAAAATTCATATCTAGTGGTTTTAGAACCGAAATTTAAGGTAATTGGCGTATGAAGACGGGAGCAGTTAATAAAGGTTAGTTTGCTATTTAAAATTATATTCAGAGTAAAAGTGATCAAGATAATATAAATAATTGATTTGTCATATAGGTACTGTAAGTGGATCTTATAGGAAGTGATATTAGAATTATTGGAAATGATGAACATGAGAAAGTCAGAGATGGAATTAGGTAAATTTAAATATTATGAAAATGTTGTTTGAGCCTTTTTTTAGAACTTCGGAAAAACTGTAATTTTAGAGTTTGTTTTATTTCATTTGAAAATATAATGATACATCTGACACTATTTGGCCTTAAGGAATGGTGAAGGAATGAGCAAAGAGTTATGACTGAAAAGAAGGAGTATATGAAAATAATGAAAATATTTCAGATGTTCTTCAAGGTTGTCTTCTAGAAAGTCGATGAAATGGAATTTTTATAGAACAGCAGAGTATTTTCCAACGAAAAGGAACTTCATGATATACTATTTGGCCTAAAGGAAAAGTAAGTAAATCAAAGATTAGGGTACGTTTGTTATTTATAACTTAGATGTTTTTTTTTAAACACAATCTTTTTGATTGTGTTTTTTTTCCCCGCTGTAATATGATGAGTAGTTTGAACTCACTTTTTTAAGTGAAATTCAATATATTCTGAGAACAGCAAAAATAAACTATGTAACATGTTGTACAAGTTAATCTATAGTTTGTATTTTGTAATTTAAATTATATTCCCATTGTCTCACACTGACTTTTCTTTTTCCACCCTCTTTCAGCTCTTTTTACTCACTTATAATGTCTTTCTTTCTCTCTCTTTCAACCCTGTTGTTTTTCGCCACTTCTTTCACAACCCCTCATTCTCATTTCAACTGTCTGCATCCCCTCTCTCCCTTGCATAACTATTCAGCTTTCAGTCTGTCTGCTTTACTTTCCTTTTCCGTGTTTTCCTCCTTTGCTCTTTTAGTAATTCCTCTTTACTCACTCACCAGTATTGTCGTACTCTATCACTATAAATCATCCACTCTCCCTCGTTTATCTTTGTTTCCTCCTTTCTTTTGACCTCTTCTCTCTATTTTCCATTCACTACCTCTATGTACTCAGTCCCTCACTCTCCTTGTGTTATGTTCACTTGTGTTTATCTACCTTCTATCATTTCTCTTAAAACAACTTCACTGCTCCTCTCTCATCGTTCTTCAACCTATTTCTTTTAGTCCGGTTCCATTACTACCCCTCATTTCCTTTCTTTCAATGTCCTTCTCTTTACTTTCATCACCAAATTAGTTTCTCTCATTACCACTGTTTTAGTCGTTTTCTCCTCTGTTTTCTTTTTTTGCTCCCTTACTCATTTCCTTTGCTCACTCATTGAACTCCACCTCACTCAGTATTTCTCTTAGTGTGTCTCTTTACTAACTTCCTCACTCCATTTCCCTCAATCATTATATATTATTATCTCTCTCTTCATCCCTTCACTCTATGACTGTTCTTCACTTACTCTCAGTTATCTTCTATTCCTCATTCTTCTAAATGCATTCTTAATTAGACTCTTTTCCATCTCTGTCATTATCGTTTTACTTACTACTGTTTCTTGACTTAGTTTTACTAACTCACATTGTTTTAGTATCTTTCTTACCTTCAGTTCATTTCTCTGTTCTTCTCTTCCTCTCTGTCAGTGAATCTATATGCCTTACTCTTAGTAATTTGCTCTGCTTCTATTTCTTTTTCTCTCTTTTTTTATTCTACTTTACTTTATTTCCCTTTCTATGTCCTTCACTCTTACTTTATTTCTAAATACACTGTTATGATTTTTAACCTCTTCATTTGTATCTTTTAATTTAAAATACATATTTTACTAAATATAACTTTCACAGATACAAAGTGTAGTAAAAAATGTAATTACAGTTACATTTATTATATGGTAAGTGTCACTTCAAAAATGTAGTTTGTCATCACCCTTTGCTTTAAGCTCACTAATATTTTCTCAACCAACCTCACTCCTGTTTCTTTACTCTGCTTCCCTCACTTATTCTTATTCTCCATGTTTACTCCCCTTTCCCTATTTCCCCTCTCATATTCAACTTCTTTCAGTCCCTATTCTTTATTTCACTTACCCTCTGTTCCCTTCCTTTGCTTCTTCACGCATTCTGTTTTTCGTAATTATTTACTTCACTCCTACATACACACCTCATCCCCTCCCAACACTTACACACACCTCTGACATGCACCCCACATACACACCCCACACACACCTCATACATACACACACCTCCCCCACATACACTACTCACACACACACCCACATTCCATACACACACATACATCCCACATACATACCCCCCACACCCATACACCTCACACATATCTCACACACCCTCACCTCCACTCACACCGAAATACCCCACACACCCACACCCATAGACACACCTTACACACCCACACCCCGACCTACACCCACTGACTCCCTATAAGTCACACATACTGCATTACTTACCTTTCTTTGCTGTGTCACTCAGACCCATTCTGACAGTCTTTCCTTTACTGTCTCTGTCCTTTCTTTTTATCACTCCCCACGTGTTATCCTAATTCAATTTTTCACCCTCTTTCACCCCTCTTTACTTATACTCACTGCTCTTTCCTTACCCTCTCTCACCGTTGTTCATTTATCCTGGATCCGTCACTACTCTTCATTCCCCATTTTTTACTGTTCTTTCTTTGTCTTTCAACACCCATTCACATTCTCTCACTATGTCTACTTTAGTCTTCTTCCTCTCTCTTCCCTTCTTTCGCTTCCTTATTCATTTTCCTTTTCTCACTTTCACCCTATTACACCTTTTCTGTTTTTTACTATGTGATAAACAATCCCTCGGTGTTTCTCCCTCTAGCTCTCTTTCTCTTAACATTACTCTCTATGTGTTCTTCCCTCATGCTAACTTCTTCATAAATTTTTATTTTTTTTTTGGTGCGCTCCCCGGTGCGCGCCCCGGTGCACGTACCGGTACGCGTACCCTGCAGAAAAAAGATTGACACAGATTTATTAAAAATATTGGTTTATTTTTATAAAGTAAAGGTAGTTCTAAAAAGAACTGGGTTTTTTCTTCTTTTTGTTGTTTTATATTTTTTTTATGTTTTTTTGAACTTTTTGTACTTTTTTTGGCTTTTCTGAACCCTTTTATATTTTTTTGTATTTTTTATGGGGAGAAACAAAAAACAGGGAATTGTAAATGGCTCAACTGGAGCATAAAAAAAATCAGGAAAAATTAGTTTTTTTTTGGACACTTATGGTTATCACCAGCAACCATGATAAGTTCGATGCTTTGCTCACCATAGCAAAGTGTCTTGTTACAAAATTTGCATAAGATTTTGTAATTGGCAAACTTAGGTTGGATAGTAGCCAATGTGTCTCTTGCCCCCGAACCCGATGGAGTGGGTTGTTTTGATGTTGAGGGTCTAGACGTTGATGGGGGTAGCTTACTGCAGAGGTCCCTTAACTCTGCATTAGAATAATTGTTTGGATGCCAACGCATCATGTGGCGAATCATGGTATGATTCCCGAAGAAATACTTTTTGTTAGGGTTCCTCCTAGACAGTTCAGCACCACAAATTAAGTCACCTTTGCAGCGTTGACTTTCTTAAAACCCCTTGGGATTTTATAGAACTCCCATATAAAGTGTTCTTTCGGTTTGTAGGGCTGTTTATCTTCAGGCAGGAACTCCCTTGTCTGTGCCTCCTCTTCATCATCCTCCTCCTCTTCCTCTTGACCACCAATGTAATCTTCTGGTGGTCTTTTAGATGGTGGTGGTGGTGGTGGTGGGGCAGATGCTCCAGCTGTTGCTGCTACTGTAGCCATGTTATACAAGTAAAGAGTACAGATAGAACTCTAAACAGGTCTTCCTCAGTCAAAGGACAAAGTCAGAATAAGGAAAAAAGGTGGGGCTTTCATTATTTGGAAAACAAAACTGTTCTGAACCAATGAAAAGTGTTATTTTCAAGTCACATGATCCAGGCTTTAATCATTTGGAAACCAAAACTGATTTGCACCAATGAAAAGTGTTATTTTCAGATCACATGACCCGATGCGCTTACGCTACGCGGCCCGGGGCGTGCCCCGGGGCGCGTGGCGTAAGCGCGTCGAGACATTGCGTGATCGTATGCTATCGCGTGCTTCCGGGTGCGCATCACGCGACTGCGCGAAACGTCACGATGTTGTTTTCGTTCACGGGAATAGCGCTAACGGGACACTCCCCGGTACGCGCCCCGGGGCGCGCCGTAACATTGCGCTTACCCATGCGTTCACCGGTACGCGCCCCGGGAGCGCTCCGGGCAAAAAATATATATTTTTTTTTTATTACATATTTATACAATATAAAATTCGCTATAAAAAATATTACTTTTCATACCTATAGAGATTTGCTATTAAAAAACATTGAAATTCACTGAAAAAACCATAGGTTTCACATCAGTTATAGTTAGGAATTAGCATTAAAAAAAACTATTAAATTCACTGAAAAAACCATAGGTTTCACACCAGTTATAGTTAGCTGGAAATTTTACTGGCATAAAACCATTGAAATTCCCACGTTATAGTTAGTTGGACTCACTATAACTTGCGCGTGCAATGCACTGCTGATGACGTCACATATTACATCACTCATGACATGGTCAGTGACACACCTGAAATGTTTATTTCTAACACCGTAATCTCATGCCCAGTACCTTAGATAATAAAAGCAAACATATTATCAGAAACAAAGTTGTCAGCATTGTTACTATTCCATAAAATACAAAGGGAGAAAGCATCCTATAATGCAAAAGGGAAACAGATTTAAAATATACCTAGATTTCATACTCCCTACTTAGCAGGTTAGTTTATAACTACAGAAGATCTCATACGACTACATTGGCAGACCCATACCTCTGTTACTCAGCAGTTGTGGTTCACATTGAGTTCTACACAAACTGTCAAGATACGAATGTTCTCCAACTGTGTGTAATCATGCCTGCACAGTGCATTACTAAATGCGCCAGTATCAGAGATGCCACAGCTGCATATGTCTTATGGCTCAAACGTGTGAAGATCATTCCGAATAACACACACAGGGGCATATTATCAAGGGATTTATCTCCGCTTTTTTGGCTTTAAAAGCCAAGAAAGCGGAGATAAAATTATCTCCCTATTACCTAGTTGTCGCTAATACCCGTTAGCGACAGCTAGTAGGAGATAGCGACCATCTTGGGCCCCGCTATGCATGTCAGAGAAATGTATCACTAATGACATGCAAAGTGGGCGTGCCAAGATGTTAGCGACTGGAAACAGTCGCTAACATCGCTATCTCCTATTACCAACTTTTGGAGATATTCGCGCTAAGCGCAAATATCTCCAAAAGCTAACACCTGCCCTGAGCAGTTCTTAGCCATGTTATCCAATGGGAGGTGGATAACATGGCTAAGAGCATTTGCTCGGTAATGCATGAATATCGCTGACTTTTCAGCGATATTCATGCATTTCGGCCGATTTTTATCGCTTAGGAGATAAACCTTGATAATATCAATGCTCCTAAGCGATAAAAATCGTCCCTACACGGCGATAAAATTATAGCCGCTAAGCCAACATAGCGATAATTATCGCTAGTTGTTGGTAATATGCCCCACAGTATCCAAGGAAACCTTGATGTTTCATGCTCTCACTATACACACTAAAGTAGCGAGGCAGTCTACAAATGTAGTATATCAAATTATTCTCATATGAAGCAAAATACTCACCCTTCTCTAAACAATATTGCAAGTGCGTGTTGTGTGCAAAGCAGAGCAGGAAAACAAAAATGGCGTTTAATCTTCTAATAAACCCATGCTAACTTAACACAGTGTAAATGCAAGGCTCAGCCCACGACACCTTTCCTTGACCAAAGCACATAATATAAATGTGGGCAAATTACGAACGTAGAGTCCAAGCCTAAAAAGCAGAGTCAAGTTCATTTTGCAAAAAAAATTATTCGATCTTTGATAAAAAGAAGTAACTAAATAATAAAGAATAGGTAGAAAAATCAAACAGTCTTATTCCACCAGCGTATAAGCACAGTATGTAGCAATGGCCTCCAAGAGGAAGTCATTGTTCTCATCTGAAAACATTTCAGCCATCCAATTCAATAGTGGGAATGAACATACATGTTCCTCAACGACCGGAGCCTCTATCACCATCGGAGGAAAACTCGGGTCATCTTCAATGTAACTGCGTGCCAAGAAGTCATGCGCCGCTGCAAAAATATTCCAACGTCCCATTATTCCATGTATCGCTGCTAAGGCCATAATCCCGCCGCCAGAACAGAGCAAGTCATGAACCACTAAGGGACTCATCAGCTGGTCATAATCCGTGTCGGGAGACACCGTACTGCAGAGACACAAATCCAGGGCCCAGTCAAAATCACAGCTCAGGCAATGAACGACAGGTTGAACGCATGCGAAAAAGGAGAATCGAAACGATAATCCATAAACTGCGGTCAATGTAGCCAGAGGCAGCGCTCTGTAATAACTAAGCATTCGGTTGCGGACCAGCAACAACCGGGACATATTGTCGTCTGCTGCAAGATGTACATCCATATTTAAGTAAACAAATTAATACAAGCACACTGGCAACTAATGTGAGCATTAAGGACAATCCACCAAAGATGCTGGAAAAAATCGAATGAAAAAACACCGACAAGACACCAAATATAGTTTCTACAGAAGTCACAGAGCCACTGCTTATAACTTTAAAAAAGTAAGCTAACCCCCTACTCGAGGACGCATTAAAGATAGTCTAAATTAACTCCCTAAAATTCCGGGGCACATATGTATTTAATAAAGCATGCACTTCTGTGCAGGTGTTTGCTACATGAAGGACAAATGTTTATCTAGCTGATGTAAGAGCGATCTCTTTTTGAGACAATAGCGCTCTTATACGGCTCATTTGGTTGACTCTGCTTTCAAGGTCGGGAACGACGGCCAGAGGGAAACATCAAGCTTCCCATGCAGAGGAGTCAACACAACTTTTTTGTAGCAAGCCACACGCTCAGTTACTGTAAACATGTAAGCGATGCCTGCTAACATCGCCCAACTATCTGCATTATTTCAAAGTAAATAACTTCCGTTTGCCAGTAAATTGAACGTTGTTATGATAGCAGGTGTCGGAGTGCCTTTCAAAACTCAGGCCAAATTAGCCACATCTTGATTACAAGAGCCATACAATTGTATGTGTCCACAAAGTAAGGAGTGATCAATAGCACCTGTGAGCAATCCTCACCATTCTGACAAACTTCTTTTCCCTCCCTCAAGCACCTATATATAAATGGTAATAACCAACCTTCATGGAGATAAGCGCTCCCTAAAGATCCATATCTGCCTATAGCATAGTATTTCATACAAACCTCAAACTTAAACAGTCTTAAAAAGTAACATTATGATACTGTGGATAAGCCACACAGCTGAATTGGATCTCCAATGAGTGACCATTTGTAACAATTCTCATAGCACGCCTTGTGCTCTGATTTGACAGTGAGAGAGTGATCACATCATAGTTTGTCTGCTAATCATTCTCAGCATATGCTACGAATACGCTTTCGCGTTACGCATCGCATCAAAGCTTACGGATGATGTCACGTACTGCGCCCCGTACGCGAAAGACGCAAATGTTTTTAATTGTTTAAAAACATATATTTATGTATTTAATGAACATACTAGTAGAATACATTATGTAGGATACTTATGAAAATAGTTTTTTTAAACTTAGAACAATCGTATATTACTTTTAAAAGCAATTGCACAAATCGGGCTGGAATGTCATACGAAGCCACATCGTAAGCGTACGCAAAGCCATGAGACTTTAAAAGAAGAGATTTCATTGGTTCATAACACTTCCTATTCCAACTGTTGAAAGTTTCATCCCATTTTAATCATTCTACTTTCACTTTCTAAGAAGAAGCATCTTTTCTGAGAATATTGTCAAATAGAAGGAAAATTACCATAATAACACCAATGGACTCATCTTCCACCCATTCTTCAGAGGAATATTTCATTCCTAAAGAACCTCCAAAGAAGAGGAAAGAAGCTCTGATTTGCAAGTTTTTTACTTTCCCTGAAGGGCAAAAAAAGGTTAATGCTCCGTTAGTAACCTGTAAAATTTGCCAAACAATTCTTTCAAGGGGTGAGCCATCTAAAAAATACTCCTTTGGCACAGCAAATATGGAGTGACACGTGAAGAACTTGCACTCCAACAACTTTGCTCGAGCTGCAACACGGAGGTTGCAGGACAACCCACCTGCTGCAGCACCAACCACATCAACTGCTGCACCAGCATTTTCAGCAAGCAGTCCACACCCACAAATTGATCCTGATTTTGCTAAACTTAAAATTCTATGAATTTATTGCAATAAACTTTTGTGTTATGGGAAACAGTCTATTGACCTGATAAAATGCAGGAAGCAGGAGCATCGCTGTCCTCGACATTAGTTTGTTTTTTCATTTTTTGTTCCTGTTGGACTTGTTCACAAAACACAAAAAAAAATAGAAAACTAAAAACACAAAAACACCAGAATTATAACAATCTCCTCCTAATAACCACATGGACACAGAGATAAGAATATGAGGATTTATTGTCCCATTGCTAGACTCGCGGCAACTCCCGTGCCCGCCTATGTTGACAGAATGTAGTGGCCGCACGCTCTGGTGAACTAGAGCACGTCGCCACACAAATGTTTAAGGAGCTACAAAGGGACCCCATCCCCCGGGACTCTAAAAATAACATTTGGGACCGTGTGGGGAACCCCAATACCCCCACGGTCCCAGCCAGCTCCCCGCGTCATTCGAAAGCCAGCATTCCTTTGTCAGAGAGACCAGTTTATATGCTCCTCTCTCTAACAAAAATCTGCTTTCCTACTTAAAAAAGACAGCATTTTAACTTGCTCTCTCTTTCAAATAGGAAAGCGGTTTGCTGTACTGAAGTGGAAGCCGCGACCTTCCTGCCCTACCATAGCAATCAGCAGTGTCCCGGGGGTAGGCACCCCAGGACACTGCAGAAACCGGCCCTGGGAGGTGTCAGACCCCAGGGACATCAAGAGCTCCTGGAGGGAGGCCGCACGACCGCCTCCCAACATTAAAAAGCCCCGAAAGATGGTGGTCCCTGCGGCTGGGGGGTCCGTGGCATCACGGACCCCCCAATTTTAACTATTACTGCCCCTGGAAGGTGGCGGTCCGTGGAGCATGTGGGGGGGCCGTGAACCCCCGCATACTTCAAGGTAAAACCCTGGGGTGGCGTTCCCTGGGGCTCAGGGGACCTTTCAACCCCCCATTATAGAAAAAAATTGCCCCCGGGATGTGCCCCCCCCCGGGAGCTAATTGAGAATAAAACGGACTTCTAGGTTTTTTTTTCCTTTTCCACGGCATACGAGTATGATACGCGTACCCTCTGGATTTAAAAAATAATTTAAAAAACAATTTTTGGGGGCCTAAAGATCCATGTGCGACCCCCTAAGCAGGCATAGAGGGTCAACATTTTTCTACCCTGCCCCCTTTCCTTATTTTTCAACTTTGTTTTACTGGTGCTACCGAGGCACAAGATGGCCACCAACACTTCCTGGTTTCGAGTGTTGACAGCCAATCAGCATACAGCTCGGCTCGTAATTGAACGGATCTCTGTCCACGTGTAGAACTCTGTCTCTAGATATCGCTATGATTTTACTTGTAATTTTCTCAGAGACTACTGAACGGATTTACACCATTTAACAAAAAGCACAATCTACGAACCAAACTCTACCTCTCTGCCAAATTTGGTGTAATTCCGTTCATCCGTTCGGGCTGTAGCCCTGGCTAAAGGTCCCTATAGAAAATTGCATGGGGAAAACACATTTTGGGACCCCCTTTTTTCTTGGCCCCCACATGACGAATCACCCCCAAACTTTCAGGGAAGGAGCGGAACCGAGCAGGCCATTTTCTTGGAGAAATTTGCGGAGATTCGCCCACCGGCGCCAAAGTTATTCCAAATAGAATGTTGTGGATTTCCTATGGAAAATAGGTCCTAACTATAACTACCTACTGGCGACCGCCAGTAGGTAATATATATATATATTTTAACAGGTGGGAGGGTTATCAGTGATGTCATCAGTGATGTAATTTGAGATGTCATCAGTGATGTCAGGAGTGATATCACTGACCATGTCATGAGTGATGTAATATGTGATGTGATCAGCAATGCATTGCGGGCGCGCGAGTTATAGTTAGCTGAACTAACTATAACGGGGGAATTTCAATGGCTTTATACGAGTGAAATGTCCAGCTAACTATAACATGTGTGAAACCTATGGTTTTTTAAGTGAAATTCTAAGGTTTTTTAAATGCTAATTCCTAACTATAACGTGACTGAAACCTATGGTTTTTTCAGTGAATATATATATATATGTATATATATATATATATATATATATATATATATATACATATATATATATATATATATTCACTGAAAAAACCATAAGCCCTCTTGCTGCTCTCGCCCTGCACCATAGCCTTATGCGAGAAGTCTGCGAGAGCAGAGCGAGCGAGCGAACAGAGCGAGCGCCGAGCGTGAACCGCTATACTCTGCTATACGCCCTTCACGTGGCCGGACTGCTGGGCAGTCTCGTTGCGGCTGGAGTCGCCATACATCTCTTGGTCCCATTGTGAACTTTTTGGGCGGCCGGAGCCGCTGGGTAATCCTGAGCGCTGCCGGGGCCGCAAAACGTTCTGAGGCGCGGCGGGGGAGCGTTTCTTCTGCGGTTGGACCCGCTAGGTGCTTTTCTCGCGGCCGGAGCCGCAGGTCAATTTTGAGCGCGGCTAGGGCCGCTAAGTGTCTCTAGGCAAGGCGGGGGGGCAGCTGGGCTGTTCTCTCTGCGGCTGAAAGCCGCTGCGTACTTTTCCCGCGGCTGGAGCCGCTTAGTGGTGTCAGGTGCGGCCAGAGCTGCCAGGCACTTTTTGGAGCACCGAGGAGCTGCTGATCGTTCACCTTTGTGGCCGGCCATACGGTCAGTTTCGAGTGCGGCTGGAGCCACCAAACGTCTCTTGGCACGGCGAGGAGCCGCTGGGCATTTCTTTCTGCGGCCGGACCCGCTGGACACTTACCTCGTCGCCGGAGCCGATAAGCGGGTTTTGGCAGCGGCCGGTCCCGCCAGATACTTCCCGGTGCATCGAGGAGCCACTGACCAGTTCTTCTTGCAGCCGGAGCCACATGCCATTTTATCAAATTTTCTCCGGACCAGCAAAGAGCAAAGGAAAGGAAAGGAAAAAGCACACCCTTCTTTTTTCCAACCAGAAATACGGAGGTAAGACGACAGAGTCCTTGTTGCAATTATTATTATTGCTGCACTTGCTGTGCTGTTGCTGTGGTCCTGTTGATTTTACCATTTACATTTTACAAACTACTACATGCTAAAGCGGGTGAAAGAAAGACCATGGGCTGTCCTCCTGTGTGGCGGGAGTGGGCCGAGCAAATCTCCCGCGAGCTGTGGACTGTTGCAGGAGCCGCAAGTATTTCCTGCATTTCTTGTGCACCTACATAGTGCTGCAAGGTGCCTTTCCCCGTTGCAGGAATACTGGTATGCAAAATTGTGAGCTTTAAGAAACCTTCCTGTATCTCTCTGTGCATCCCTGTACCTCCCAGTGTCTCCCTATGCCTCCCTGTGCCTCCTCGTGAGCTGCGGATGTGGTTAAGAGGGCCTGTTTGGAGCACCGGAGCCTAAGAGGTGGCGTAAGGGTCGGGTAGGGAGCTGTTTATGGAAGTGACCTCGAAGACGCAAAGAAGATTCAGCCTTGGGGACTCCTGGGCGCCTCATCTGACCAGTTTTGACCTATTCTGTCTCTGTTCAGGACTCTCAGGACTACCGGATTATTATTAGGTTGCCAGTTTTATTATCTTTGTAGCGTTCTTAGTGGATGTCCGGTGTTGCATGAGCAGCGCATCGGTTCACTCACAAATAGGAGCCACATATTTCTGGTGTACCTGTATCCTGGCCAAGGGTCCGTGGCCGTGAGGTTCAAGTAATGACTGCAAAGAAACTGCGCTCGGGTAGAGTGCTATATACAAGAGCGTGTAAAAAAACTAAAGCTAATCCTTTAAGAAACAATTCATTGCAAATAAATATTTTTAAAAGTTTTGATTCTATTACTTCCTTTTCCCCTAAAAAGGATATAAGTTTAATTGCAACAGGGATGGGGGAGTTTTCTCCAAAAGCACTTGGTGAGACTAAAGCAGCTCCTGGAAAGCTAACTACAGGAGTATCCACTAATCCTTTTCCCAAAACGGGTGGGTCTCGATCTAGAGACAACCAAGATTTGGAAACGGATTCTTTTCTGGTAAATTGAACTACCTATTCCCTGGCAAATGAAGTCTCTCATTTTGAAGGGATACCTCAATTTGCCCCAAACATTAGAGTTCCTATAGTTGAAGATTTTACGCTCCCTATCTTCCTGGTCTTAATACTAGCCGGAATCAGCCTTCAAATCTACTTTGTGCACTTAATCTAGAGTCGTCCATACATCTTAACCCAGCTAATTCCCTGTCTTTCAATATCTGTGCTCCCTCTCAGGGTCACCCGGTACAAATGCAACTGTTCAGTAGTACACCTAGTAGAAAAAGCATTTTAGACACACGAGGCTCGATTACACCTGATCTATCTCTGCATCTCCACCCCTTAACTCATAATCCAGAGTCAAAAATGTTGATGTCTGAATCATTACTTTGTTTGGAAAGAGTGTTATCTTCTATTTTAGCATTAATGGAGAAATCAGTCAATAACTCCGACTCCATTTTAGAATCACTGTTGACTCTGACCAAGACATTAGTCTTCGAACAAAGTCGGATGCAGGGTAAATCTGACCAGCTTCCCTCTTATATGCCAAATACTCTGAAAAGGTCTCCTCCCCCTTTAACTATAGAGGATAATTTTAATCAGCCACATCCTCTCTATATTTCTTCGCCTCAACCTGCTAAAGGGCAGGACTTTGGTGTGCAGGCTGGTAAGCCTTTAATTGGGAGGAAAAGCAAACTGAAATTGATTGAAAGCGAAAATATATTTGATAATTTTCAATCCTCCATTCTTCAAGAACTTTTTGATCCTGAGAAGTTAGCGTCAGAGGGAGTATCTACAACTGTCGCACAAGAGAAAGAAGGTAATCTATGCATACCTCATAGAGTGTTTCCTATTTTTCTAAAAAGAGGCATAAATCCCCCTATGTGTTCTACGGAGGAGGGTCAAAATGCTGGTGGCCCCTCTCTTAAAGAAAAAGATACTAAGAACAAATCAAATACCATCAATAAGAGGAAGAAAGAAAAAAGGGAAAAAATACAAAGGATTCGAAAAAAAGGGCAAAAAGACTGTGGTTCGACCCTAATGTAATCATTAATTTACCAATAACCCAGGCTCAAAATGTCTTGAAGAAGGAAGATGGACTAGTCGAATCCAACGTGTTGGGACCTATCTCTCCTTTTATGAACCTAAGTACCCCAACTCATCTTGCTCACGAGCCATCTGTATCTGCTACAAGTGTGCCACCTACTGCTCAGAGTATCTTGAACCCTAATGCCTCTTTATTTAATTTCTCTGGAGGTACCAATGTCATTTACAATGCTACTGAGTTTAATTCTGAGGTACATAGTCAGATCCACCATTCACCTACTGCACCTTTCTCCCTGGATTTTTCATTTATTTTTGAGCATGAGCAATTTATGAACAGATCTTTTTTGTTAGGATGTTTTTCCAAAATCCCCGGCCTTCAAATGATCCGAAGCAATGACCTTGCTTTGGTTCAGGTTCAAAAGTACAATAATCCTAGGGGAGATAGAGTAACATTTACATCTAAAGCTATTTCCCATTTGATATTGTTGCACAGTGATAAATTACATTACTGTGGCATCGATGTTCTTATCCCTGAAGTAGAGTTACCTTAAAAAAAAGTGTGTCAAAATCAGCAGTCTAATTCATATTCTGAAGTCACTAACAGGGGCCTCTCCCATACGAAGAGAGAAAGTATTTTGCAGGTTACCTTAGGAATAAAAGGCAGGAGGGTCTCGCTTCTCGTAGAGGAAAAGACGCAGTGCGATCCTCCTATAAGTGAGGAAGATAAGAAATGGAGTTGGGTGGCAGGCGCGCTGAATAAAAATAAATCACTAGATTTAAAATGTGGGAATTCTTCCTAGCTGGGATATCTCAGTAATATCCTGGAACGCAGCCGGCCTAAACACCAATAAAGATAAATTCTAATTGTTGAAGAATCAGAGAGCGGATATAATTTGCCTACAAGAGACCTGGATCACAATGGATTGGTCCATGGAAGATTATATAGTGCAAAGCCGGCCTGCGCTTCACGTGAATAGAGGACAAGCTAAAGGAGGAATCGCTATTTTGCTTAGCACAAATTTTAGCTGGTCTTATAAAGAAGTTTTTTCATGAGTCCAACTTGATTCAGGCAATTAAGGTACATCTTAAGGATTCTCAGGATCACCTAAACACTCTGTTAATTGTAAACGTATATCTGCCCCCAGATGCTTCCCATGCTCACCTATTAAAAGATCTATTTGTTTTTATCTCCTCCATTATGGAAAGGGAAGATTGTAAGTCTCTAATGCTAGTAGGTGATATGAATGCTAAAGTCTCCTCACACAGCATATGGGTATTTTCTAACACCGAAGGAAATGAAGCCCTAAAACTCCCCATTGCCCTATTTCCGAAAAAAACCAGGACAGACAAAAGAGGTACCTTATTACTTGAAGGCCTTAGAAGCTCAGCTCTTATAATAGCTAATGAAAGGTTAGAAAATGATACTCCTGCCAACTATACTCACAAGGCCCCAACAGGGAATTCTATTATAGATTATCTAATTGTTTCCTCCGAGTTTTTTTGTAATCTCATAAGTATGGAAGTTTTGGGATCTGATTTAAGCGATCATATGTTGATATGCTTTAAATTTAATTATACTTGTGCTAGGGTAGATCCTTGGAATTTTAAAGGCAGTAATGTAGGGCTAAATGTAAATAACGGAAGAATTCACTGGAACACTCAAGCGACAGTCATAGTAAAAGCAAAATTAACAGCTCTTATAAAAGATCAACACCTAGTTTCGCACTAATTTGATTCGCTTCAAACTGTTCTTTTGGAAGTTTTTTCCTGTTTCTTTGGTTCTATGGCAGCATTATGTAAATCATCGCAACCCCCAACTAAACAGAAATCTTATTTTAATCCAATGCTCACCTTAAATAGGTAAATTAATAAATTGGTGAGGGCCCAGTTACTGAACTTTTCTAATGAAGGTAGTAATTTAATCAGCTTATTGAAGAGGAAAAGACAGAGGAAAAAATGCTCTTTGAAGCAATTAAAGGAAGATGGTGCATGGGTGCAGTTAAAATAGGCAGCCTCCAAACACAACTCTAAAAAATTCTGGGAAGTAATTGCAGACTGCTGCGGTACAAGAGTAAAATCTCTTCCCATTCCTGTTAAAGAATTAGATTGGAAAATCCACTTGGTAGGACTATACGCAGCAAATATTAACTCCCCTAGTTTTTCCCCTGCTGGTTTTGAACCTTTAGAAACACACTTATCCAACTATGTACACTCAGTGAGTGACATAGTTGGATTTATTAAAAAAATGAGATCCTCAGGAGCAATGGGTCCGGACGAAATACCAATAACGGTAATCAAAAAGGAACCACTTCTGTGGGCTACGTTTCTAGTCCCCCTGTCCAAATTTTGCTATTCGCAGGGGAAGATATTGCCGTCATGGTCTGGTAGTATTTTAATCCTGTTACATAAAAAGGGCCTTAGATCTCATCCAGGCAATTATAGACAAATAGCTTTACTAGATGCAGTGGGAAAATTATTTGCACAAAGTATTCTTGATCATCTCACGGAATGGGTCACGGAGAATAAGGTCCTACCTATAGAACAAGCAGGTTTTAGAAAAAAAATCATTTGACATTGGATAATATCACCATGCTGAAATTAATAGAGGAGAAATATATGCTATCTCACAGATTAAATGTTTATATGGCCTTCATAGATTTCTCTACGGCCTTTGATAAGGTAGATCAGCCGCTCTTTGGAGGAAACTACAAAAGATGGGATTGCCTGCTCCCCTGTTGTCCTTAATCATTGCTTTACATACTCAAACCTGGTGTCGAGTTTTAATGGGAGGAAACCAAGGATTAACATCTGTAATTCCAACAGAAAATGGCTTCAAACAAGGTTGTTTATTAGCTCCCTTTTTATTTTCCTTATATTTAGCAGATCTACCCGACTGTCTCTCTCAGCGAGAGGGCGATGCTCCAAAGATAGGTAGCCGGCCTTTCTCATGTCTCCTTTATGCAGACGATATAGTCGTGATGGATCTTACTCCTATAGAGCTAAACAAAAAGTTGTCATCATTGCAGATTTATACAGGGCTCATTTTTTAAAGATCAATGTTTCCAAAAGTAAAATTCTAATCTTGAAAAGTGACAAAAGCAGAAAATGTTGTAAATGTAATTGCCACATTGGTCTTGAAAAGTTAGAGGTGGTTGATTCATATGTATATTTAGGGAAAATAATTACGAGCAATACGAAGAATAAATCCCATATCGATCACAGCACCAGTAAATCTATGTCTCACGCCAATGGTCTGCGCATGTTTTATAGCACAATGGGAAGAAGGCATTTTTTACATCTTCTGACGGTGCTGAAAGCAAAAATTCCATCAACCTTATTATATGCTATTGAATCAATCCCTGTAAAGGAGTGGAGTTTTTTAGAGAAGATAGAAGGCCAGATATTACGTAAACTGTGTAATTTTAATATGTTAGTTCCTTCAGCTGCTATTAGATTGGAATTTGGACTAATAAGCACTTATATTCAAGGTATTTCCAGAGTTTTACGCTGAGGATACCAGTTAAAAAACGGTGAATTTTATTCCCTAAGAGGTTTCATGTGTAAGGAAATTTTTGGTGGTATAGGGGGGAAATACTCTTCAGGTCGAGATTTCTCTTTGGCCTTAAACATTTTTTGTGTTGAGGAAGTATCTATGATTTCCCTCCCGCTAACAAAATTTAAATCCTTTTTAAGAAAATTCAAGTGGGAGGATCAGCTTTAATAGAGATATTGTGCTATGTAAGACTAAGGAGAGATTAAAAATAATAGCAAGGTCTACTTCCCCGAAACTGCCCCAGAAATATTTAACCTGGAACCTAGACCATGGAATAAGACGCTGGTTTGCCCTATTTAGATTTAATCTCCTACCTCTAACTGATTTAACAGCACATTGGTCCCAGAATACAAAAAAATGAAAAAATTGCAATTTCTGTGAGCTGAGTATCCAGAACCTCGATCATGTTTTGTTTGTTCGTCCGGCACTGGCCTTTCACCGTCGTCTTTGGCTTAGGCCGATGTTTTTACAAAATGGTTTTAAAGACGTAGCCTCAGCTCGCAACTTTCTTTTTAATCCCAAAAATGAAGCTGTGTGTGCAAAATTGTTTAACTTCTTTAGGGAATTTATGTACATATTTTAACTGAATATTTTCCAAATGAGATTTAATTTTTGAACAGCTGATCTTCTTTTTAGTCATATTATCCTCTCTTGATTATGAATGTATCTTGAACTATTTGGTCCTTATTTTATAGGCTGTGCTTATTTAATTTTTTATCCCAAATTGTAAACTTGCACATGATTAGGCTGCTTTTACTTGTTATTTGCACAGTTCAGGAAAGGCTCTGTTCTCTCATTGTTTGCTGCTAACTCTAAACTTTGCTCCTCGAAAGTGCTTTACTTTGTCTTGGTTGCTTTCTAATTGCTATTTGCACAATTCTGGAAAAGCCCTGTTTCCTCATTGCTGGCTGCTGGATCCCAAACTTTCTATCCCTTGAAACTGTTGTATCTTGAAATGTATTTTGCACTATTTGGTCCCTATTTTGTAGGCTGTGCTTATTTAATTTTTTATCCCAAATTTTAAACTTGCACATGATTAGGCTGCTTTTACTTGTTATTTGCGCAGTTCAGGAAATGCTCTGTTCTCTCATTGTTTGCTGCTAATTCTAAACTTTGCTCCTCGAAAGTGCTTTACGTTGTCTCGGTTGCTTTCTATTTGCTATTTGCGCAATTCTGGATATGCTCGGTTTCATCATTGATGGCTGCTAAATCCCAAACTTTTATCCCTTGAAACTGTTGTATCTTGAAAAAAAAGTTATTATCTTGTTTCCGTTGCATTACCACATGGTTTTATTGCACTTTATGTATTAATTGGTGTGTAATTTTTAAGTGGACCTCATTGGAGTTCCAAAACTTTAATACATTGAATTGAATTGAATGTATATCTCAAGGTCGATGGAAGAATAAATGGGTATATAAGTGTCTAAACGGATGATTTTTTGCGTAAAATTGGTTGTATAACTGACTGATTAATTGTATCTTAGTGAATACATGGGTTAGTGAGTAATGATTAAATATGTAAATATCTGTATCAGTCTCTCATTTTGTGTATAAGTAGCTGCATGGGTTGGTGAGTAGCTACATGAGTGTGTATATAGGATATTAGTTGGTTTTTTGAGTATCACTATGAGTGCCTGAATGTCTGTATGGTTCGGTGGGAGATATTACTTAGCACATAGATGCATGAATGAGTGACTCACTGTTTCTATGTTAACAGTTAATCGGAGCGCACTGCACTGTCAAGGTACATGTAATCTTGAAAAGTAAATGTGGTGCTCAGGAAGATAAGAGGGTTGGTTACCACAGCCCCCGAAGATAAACCAAAAGGTACAAAATTAATAAATGTTCCTCCGAGCACTCATTCAGTAGTACAAAGTCTTTATAAAGTTTTCACTTTTCATTTAATGTCCAATTCTTCACTTGTATTCAAATTATAAATCCACACTGATCCATTCAATGTCCAAATCTTCACTTGTATTCAAATTATAAATCCACAATTTGATAAGACGCAGCCAACACGTGTTTCGTCAAGTCTGTATGACAAATGACTTCTTCAGGGCTGCAACCCAAAATTTTACAGTAAGTAACAATTTATGTACATAATCCACAAACCGTATCAAAACTCTCCATCTCATATTTTAAGAGAGAAAGCAAAAAGGGGATACACCCACAACCATAATCAGTGCTACAACATTATTAAATTTGTGTCGAAAGAAGGAACAAATATACCCAGTTCGTGCTCATGTCTAAAGGTAACCTGATTATTTACAACAAGGGGTGGTGATGGACAGAGTCTCTGAATTAAGCAGAGTACTCTCACCCAGTCAAGAGATCAGGGCTAGATCCAACACCGTTTTTTAGCTCATTGCACCATCCCAGTTTCAGAACCTGGCTGTATGCAAATTAGTCTGTCCCTGGCCCAGTGCATCATGGGAACAGGGCAGACCAGACTACAAAAGCCAATTCTTACACTGGGAAGGAAACAAGCTTCCGGGGACCGGTTTCTGCCATTTCAGGCGTCTTCGGCCCGGCTTGCTTGAATCCTGATGGTGCAATGAGCAAGGGACTCACATCTGAGTATACCCTTCCACGCTTAGGGTGGACAAAATTATTTACAACAAGGGGTGGTGATGGACAGAGTCTCTGAATTAAGCAGAGTACTCTCACCCAGTCAAGAGATCAGGGCTAGATCCAACACCGTTTTTTAGCTCATTGCACCATCCCAGTTTCAGAACCTGGCTGTATGCAAATTAGTCTGTCCCTGGCCCAGTGCATCATGGGAACAGGGCAGACCAGACTACAAAAGCCAATTCTTACACTGGGAAGGAAACAAGCTTCCGGGGACCGGTTTCTGCCATTTCAGGCGTCTTCGGCCCGGCTTGCTTGAATCCTGATGGTGCAATGAGCAAGGGACTCACATCTGAGTATACCCTTCCACGCTTAGGGTGGACAAAATTATTTACAACAAGGGGTGGTGATGGACAGAGTCTCTAAATTAAGCAGAGTACTCTCACCCAGTCAAGAGATCAGGGCTAGATCCAACACCGTTTTTTAGCTCATTGCACCATCCCAGTTTCAGAACCTGGCTGTATGCAAATTAGTCTGTCCCTGGCCCAGTGCATCATGGGAACAGGGCAGACCAGACTACAAAAGCCAATTCTTACACTGGGAAGGAAACAAGCTTCCGGGGACCGGTTTCTGCCATTTCAGGCGTCTTCGGCCCGGCTTGCTTGAATCCTGATGGTGCAATGAGCAAGGGACTCACATCTGAGTATACCCTTCCACGCTTAGGGTGGACAAAATTATTTACAACAAGGGGTGGTGATGGACAGAGTCTCTGAATTAAGCAGAGTACTCTCACCCAGTCAAGAGATCAGGGCTAGATCCAACACCGTTTTTTAGCTCATTGCACCATCCCAGTTTCAGAACCTGGCTGTATGCAAATTAGTCTGTCCCTGGCCCAGTGCATCATGGGAACAGGGCAGACCAGACTACAAAAGCCAATTCTTACACTGGGAAGGAAACAAGCTTCCGGGGACCGGTTTCTGCCATTTCAGGCGTCTTCGGCCCGGCTTGCTTGAATCCTGATGGTGCAATGAGCAAGGGACTCACATCTGAGTATACCCTTCCACGCTTAGGGTGGACAAAATTATTTACAACAAGGGGTGGTGATGGACAGAGTCTCTGAATTAAGCAGAGTACTCTCACCCAGTCAAGAGATCAGGGCTAGATCCAACACCGTTTTTTAGCTCATTGCACCATCCCAGTTTCAGAACCTGGCTGTATGCAAATTAGTCTGTCCCTGGCCCAGTGCATCATGGGAACAGGGCAGACCAGACTACAAAAGCCAATTCTTACACTGGGAAGGAAACAAGCTTCCGGGGACCGGTTTCTGCCATTTCAGGCGTCTTCGGCCCGGCTTGCTTGAATCCTGATGGTGCAATGAGCAAGGGACTCACATCTGAGTATACCCTTCCACGCTTAGGGTGGACAAAATTATTTACAACAAGGGGTGGTGATGGACAGAGTCTCTGAATTAAGCAGAGTACTCTCACCCAGTCAAGAGATCAGGGCTAGATCCAACACCGTTTTTTAGCTCATTGCACCATCCCAGTTTCAGAACCTGGCTGTATGCAAATTAGTCTGTCCCTGGCCCAGTGCATCATGGGAACAGGGCAGACCAGACTACAAAAGCCAATTCTTACACTGGGAAGGAAACAAGCTTCCGGGGACCGGTTTCTGCCATTTCAGGCGTCTTCGGCCCGGCTTGCTTGAATCCTGATGGTGCAATGAGCAAGGGACTCACATCTGAGTATACCCTTCCACGCTTAGGGTGGACAAAATTATTTACAACAAGGGGTGGTGATGGACAGAGTCTCTGAATTAAGCGGAGTACTCTCACCCAGTCAAGAGATCAGGGCTAGATCCAACACCGTTTTTTAGCTCATTGCACCATCCCAGTTTCAGAACCTGGCTGTATGCAAATTAGTCTGTCCCTGGCCCAGTGCATCATGGGAACAGGGCAGACCAGACTACAAAAGCCAATTCTTACACTGGGAAGGAAACAAGCTTCCGGGGACCGGTTTCTGCCATTTCAGGCGTCTTCGGCCCGGCTTGCTTGAATCCTGATGGTGCAATGAGCAAGGGACTCACATCTGAGTATACCCTTCCACGCTTAGGGTGGACAAAATTATTTACAACAAGGGGTGGTGATGGACAGAGTCTCTGAATTAAGCAGAGTACTCTCACCCAGTCAAGAGATCAGGGCTAGATCCAACACCGTTTTTTAGCTCATTGCACCATCCCAGTTTCAGAACCTGGCTGTATGCAAATTAGTCTGTCCCTGGCCCAGTGCATCATGGGAACAGGGCAGACCAGACTACAAAAGCCAATTCTTACACTGGGAAGGAAACAAGCTTCCGGGGACCGGTTTCTGCCATTTCAGGCGTCTTCGGCCCGGCTTGCTTGAATCCTGATGGTGCAATGAGCAAGGGACTCACATCTGAGTATACCCTTCCACACTTAGGGTGGACAAAATTATTTACAACAAGGGGTGGTGATGGACAGAGTCTCTGAATTAAGCAGAGTACTCTCACCCAGTCAAGAGATCAGGGCTAGATCCAACACCGTTTTTTAGCTCATTGCACCATCCCAGTTTCAGAACCTGGCTGTATGCAAATTAGTCTGTCCCTGGCCCAGTGCATCATGGGAACAGGGCAGACCAGACTACAAAAGCCAATTCTTACACTGGGAAGGAAACAAGCTTCCGGGGACCGGTTTCTGCCATTTCAGGCGTCTTCGGCCCGGCTTGCTTGAATCCTGATGGTGCAATGAGCAAGGGACTCACATCTGAGTATACCCTTCCACGCTTAGGGTGGACAAAATTATTTACAACAAGGGGTGGTGATGGACAGAGTCTCTGAATTAAGCAGAGTACTCTCACCCAGTCAAGAGATCAGGGCTAGATCCAACACCGTTTTTTAGCTCATTGCACCATCCCAGTTTCAGAACCTGGCTGTATGCAAATTAGTCTGTCCCTGGCCCAGTGCATCATGGGAACAGGGCAGACCAGACTACAAAAGCCAATTCTTACACTGGGAAGGAAACAAGCTTCCGGGGACCGGTTTCTGCCATTTCAGGCGTCTTCGGCCCGGCTTGCTTGAATCCTGATGGTGCAATGAGCAAGGGACTCACATCTGAGTATACCCTTCCACGCTTAGGGTGGACAAAATTATTTACAACAAGGGGTGGTGATGGACAGAGTCTCTGAATTAAGCAGAGTACTCTCACCCAGTCAAGAGATCAGGGCTAGATCCAACACCGTTTTTTAGCTCATTGCACCATCCCAGTTTCAGAACCTGGCTGTATGCAAATTAGTCTGTCCCTGGCCCAGTGCATCATGGGAACAGGGCAGACCAGACTACAAAAGCCAATTCTTACACTGGGAAGGAAACAAGCTTCCGGGGACCGGTTTCTGCCATTTCAGGCGTCTTCGGCCCGGCTCGCTTGAATCCTGATGGTGCAATGAGCAAGGGACTCACATCTGAGTATACCCTTCCACGCTTAGGGTGGACAAAATTATTTACAACAAGGGGTGGTGATGGACAGAGTCTCTGAATTAAGCAGAGTACTCTCACCCAGTCAAGAGATCAGGGCTAGATCCAACACCGTTTTTTAGCTCATTGCACCATCCCAGTTTCAGAACCTGGCTGTATGCAAATTAGTCTGTCCCTGGCCCAGTGCATCATGGGAACAGGGCAGACCAGACTACAAAGCCAATTCTTACACTGGGAAGGAAACAAGCTTCCGGGGACCGGTTTCTGCCATTTCAGGCGTCTTCGGCCCGGCTTGCTTGAATCCTGATGGTGCAATGAGCAAGGGACTCACATCTGAGTATACCCTTCCACGCTTAGGGTGGACAAAATTATTTACAACAAGGGGTGGTGATGGACAGAGTCTCTGAATTAAGCAGAGTACTCTCACCCAGTCAAGAGATCAGGGCTAGATCCAACACCGTTTTTTAGGTCATTGCACCATCCCAGTTTCAGAACCTGGCTGTATGCAAATTAGTCTGTCCCTGGCCCAGTGCATCATGGGAACAGGGCAGACCAGACTACAAAAGCCAATTCTTACACTGGGAAGGAAACAAGCTTCCGGGGACCGGTTTCTGCCATTTCAGGCGTCTTCGGCCCGGCTTTCTTGAATCCTGATGGTGCAATGAGCAAGGGACTCACATCTGAGTATACCCTTCCACGCTTAGGGTGGACAAAATTATTTACAACAAGGGGTGGTGATGGACAGAGTCTCTGAATTAAGCAGAGTACTCTCACCCAGTCAAGAGATCAGGGCTAGATCCAACACCGTTTTTTAGCTCATTGCACCATCCCAGTTTCAGAACCCGGCTGTATGCAAATTAGTCTGTCCCTGGCCCAGTGCATCATGGGAACAGGGCAGACCAGACTACAAAAGCCAATTCTTACACTGGGAAGGAAACAAGCTTCCGGGGACCGGTTTCTGCCATTTCAGGCGTCTTCGGCCCGGCTTGCTTGAATCCTGATGGTGCAATGAGCAAGGGACTCACATCTGAGTATACACTTCCACGCTTAGGGTGGACAAAATGATTTACAACAAGGGGTGGTGATGGACAGAGTCTCTGAATTAAGCAGAGTACTCTCACCCAGTCAAGAGATCAGGGCTAGATCCAACACCGTTTTTTAGCTCATTGCACCATCCCAGTTTCAGAACCTGGCTGTATGCAAATTAGTCTGTCCCTGGCCCAGTGCATCATGGGAACAGGGCAGACCAGACTACAAAAGCCAATTCTTACACTGGGAAGGAAACAAGCTTCCGGGGACCGGTTTCTGCCATTTCAGGCGTCTTCGGCCCGGCTTGCTTGAATCCTGATGGTGCAATGAGCAAGGGACTCACATCTGAGAATACCCTTCCACGCTTAGGGTGGACAAAATTATTTACAACAAGGGGTGGTGATGGACAGAGTCTCTGAATTAAGCAGAGTACTCTCACCCAGTCAAGAGATCAGGGCTAGATCCAACACCGTTTTTTAGCTCATTGCACCATCCCAGTTTCAGAACCTGGCTGTATGCAAATTAGTCTGTTCCTGGCCAAGTGCATCATGGGAACAGGGCAGACCAGACTACAAAAGCCAATTCTTACACTGGGAAGGAAACAAGCTTCCGGGGACCGGTTTCTGCCATTTCAGGCGTCTTCGGCCCGGCTTGCTTGAATCCTGATGGTGCAATGAGCAAGGGACTCACATCTGAGTATACCCTTCCACGCTTAGGGTGGACAAAATTATTTACAACAAGGGGTGGTGATGGACAGAGTCTCTGAATTAAGCAGAGTACTCTCACCCAGTACTCATCCATTAAGTCAAATACTGATAAAGAACCATTGTTCTATAATAATTTCAGGTCATGGCTATGGGTCACCAGCGGTACCGCAGAAACCCGGCCCACGCACAACGAGATTGTATTATATCTGATCAAAACAAGGGACTCACCAATATAGTACACACCTGTATCCTCATATTATCTCTATTCCAGTAGTTGCAAATCTGCAAATAAACAAGAACCCCTACGTTGTAAAATGATGTGATTAATCGTCATTAACAAATGTGTTTGAACCACATGACCCTCACCTCTAGACGTCCAGATATCCCCAACCGGACTCCAGTCTGTATCTAAGTATTTGAGCGTGTAGTTTCCTGCAAATATTAAATTTTTGTATAGATCTAATAGCAACATCTGTCATGGTAAGTATTAAAACACCTGACAGCAAAACTAAGTTGTCACTACATGTTTAAATAGCGATTTCGGTTAAACCATAATATATTATATTATTAGTAACATTTCCTCACCTCGTAAGTCGTCTGTAATAAACAGAAATTCGTCACTCCAAGTATCAAGTATAAAATTCTTCCGTATTACACGTGTACGTGTCTGTAAATAAGGTGAATAATAGTAAAGCGTATGGCTCCTACTTAGTTCCAAAATAAAAATTCGATTAAGTATCTCACGCTTACCGTTCACAACATGCTCTCGTGTGTAAAAGTGGCGTTCTACGCCAGCGCCATCTTGTAGTGGCTTTTTATAGAGCACTGGGAGTCACGTCATTTAAGCCCAGCAAAACAGCTATATTTAAGTAATATATGGCTGAAATGTTGCCCAAACATGATCTAATTCAATAGCGATCGTTTGGAAGAAAAATATAAAAGATTAAGACTTAGTCATAATAATTCCATTGTCCGTCATGACCGATCGATCTAAGCGATTTTATAATTATCCGAATTCACAAATGAATATAAGATACCTTAGTTACTTCTCACTATTATCATCCAAAATTAGTTTTAATAAGTAGTAACACATACGAGGTTCAGATATAGTTCAGAGTATAAAGTTAAATTCTATGTTACAACCCGCGCCATCTTGGAACGGTCAAGGCGCGTAATTCTACATGTGTATTAGTTCATACATATTATTTAATAAGTCTCTTTTACGTTGTCTCGTGTTGCAATAAATTGTGGTTCAAACACCTTCTATTAAATCAATGGTCTAGTCATTTCGGTAACTCTTAATCTATTAACCATAATTCACTAATACTCACTGTGCGTGAGACCGGTCATCAGCGGCACCCACAATCGCTCCACAACCAAGACCAACACTAACAAGTTATTCAGAATACAAAAGGATTAGGAGAGGTGAAAATGCTAGGCGGTAGGCAGAATCTAATTACAATATTAACTAAGATATTGTTCGTATAGATATTCCCCAAAGAGTAAGTAAATTCTTATAAGGGAATAATAGCATGACACAACCTTGGTATACATGCTTTAGATCACTTCCTTAGCCGTAGACCGGCGGAGATGTATGACCACACCCAGATGATTTTACGAATGACTGAGTTGGTACTTAAGAATAATGTTTTTCTATTTGATGGACAATGGTTCAGGCAGCGTCTTGGTACTGCCATGGGTTCACGATTTGCTCCGTCTTTCGCCAACCTGTTTATGGGTTGGTTCGAGGCGGAGCGAATCTGGGGTCCAGATGGAAGTGAGTGGACACAGTATATACATTATTGGGGTCGTTTTATAGATGACTGCCTACTAATATGGACGGGAACAGTAGAGAGACTGAAAGGTTTCTTTGACTATCTTAATGATAACTCATACAATCTCAGATTTACTACTTTTTATGATAGTCATTGTATTACATTTCTCGATGTAGAGCTGTTTGTAGAAGGAGACAAGATAAAGAGCAGAATGTACAGGAAACCAACGAGTTGCAATGCGATTTTGCATGCTGGGAGCTGTCACCCCAGTAGTCAAAAAAACGCTATACCCTATGGGGAGCTAATTAGGGCCCGACGCAATTGTGCCCTTGATATTGACTTTGATAGGAATCTGGCTGATATGTCAGATAGATTTCTGAATCGTGGATATAAACAGGATGTAATTAGAGCTGCAGTATCCAGAGTCAAGAAAGTCAGAAGGAAATCTACTTTAATCAGACAAAGCAAAGAAGCAAAAGTAAGTGATCATAAGGTTAGATTAATAACTAACTATGGTAAGGGTAGTTCTAAACTATTCACTATTTTGAACAGACATTGGCATCTTCTCTTTATGGACCAGGACTTGAGACCATATCTTTATGATAGACCAAGTTTGACTTTCAAGAGAGGTACCACTTTGAGAAATTTGTTGAGTCCTAGCTACCCGGATAAATTGAACAAAACAGACTGGCTTAATAGCTTTAAAGGCTTTTACAAATGCGGGAGATGTATCTCTTGTAGATGGGCAAAAAAGAAGATACTGCGGTTTGAGTATAACAACTCAGGTGAATATACTATTGGAATGTTCATCAACTGTGACACTACATTTGTAGTATATGTAATTACGTGCTCTTGTGGTAAGATCTATGTGGGGAGTACAATTAGGAGGCTCAAGGACAGAATGGCTGAGCACTTCAGAGCTTTAAAAAATGGTGATACACGTTATCCAATTGCATCCCATATGGTACAGAATTTTGATCATAAGGAACAACATATCTTTTGTTATCATGGAATTGATCACATCAGACCTGATCCCCGTGGGGGGAATAGACTTTTGACATTAAGAAGAAGAAAAGTGTTATGGCTAATTAAATTGAGAGCTGTGGAATGTGGTCTTAATGTTGATCATGAATACGAGTTTTATCTAGGACAGCAATAAGATGTATATGTCAGAAGAGTAGAATTAACAATGTATTGACATGTATGTATACTCTGCTCCCTTTTCACAGAGAGACAATATACCAGAATTCATAAATAATTATTTTGTCTCATAATATAGACAGCTCTAATAATGTATGTTATGCTATTATTCCCTTATAAGAATTTACTTACTCTTTGGGGAATATCTATACGAACAATATCTTAGTTAATATTGTAATTAGATTCTGCCTACCGCCTAGCATTTTCACCTCTCCTAATCCTTTTATATTCTGAATAACTTGTTAGTGTTGGTCTTGGTTGTGGAGCGATTGTGGGTGCCGCTGATGACCGGTCTCACGCACAGTGAGTATTAGTGAATTATGGTTAATAGATTAAGAGTTACCGAAATGACTAGACCATTGATTTAATAGAAGGTGTTTGAACCACAATTTATTGCAACACGAGACAACGTAAAAGAGACTTATTAAATAATATGTATGAACTGATACACATGTAGAATTACGCGCCTTGACCGTTCCAAGATGGCGCGGGTTGTAACATAGAATTTAACTTTATGCTCTTAACTATATCTGAACCTCGTATGTGTTACTACTTATTAAAACTAATTTTGGATGATAATAGTGAGAAGTAACTAAGGTATCTTATATTCATTTGTGAATTCGGATAATTATAAAATCGCTTAGATCGATCGGTCATGACGGACAATGGAATTATTATGACTAAGTCTTAATCTTTTATATTTTTCTTCCAAACGATCGCTATTGAATTAGATCATGTTTGGGCAACATTTCAGCCATATATTACTTAAATATAGCTGTCTTGCTGGGCTTAAATGACGTGACTCCCAGTGCTCTATAAAAAGCCACTACAAGATGGCGCTGGCGTAGAACGCCACTTTTACACACGAGAGCATGTTGTGAACGGTAAGCGTGAGATACTTAATAGAATTTTTATTTTGGAACTAAGTAGGAGCCATACGCTTTACTATTATTCACCTCATTTACAGACACGTACACGTGTAATACGGAAGAATTTTATACTTGATACTTGGAGTGACGAATTTCTGTTTATTACAGATGACTTACGAGGTGAGGAAATGTTACTAATAATATAATATATTATGGTTTAACCGAAATCGCTATTTAAACATGTAGTGACAACTTAGTTTTGCTGTCAGGTGTTTTAATACTTACCATGACAGATGTTGCTATTAGATCTATACAAAAATGTAATATTTGCAGGAAACTACACGCTCAAATACTTAGATACAGACTGGAGTCCGGTTGGGGATATCTGGACGTCTAGAGGTGAGGGTCATGTGGTTCAAACACATTTGTTAATGACGATTAATCACATCATTTTACAACGTAGGGGTTCTTGTTTATTTGCAGATTTGCAACTACTGGAATAGAGATAATATGAGGATACAATTGTGTACTATATTGGTGAGTCCCTTGTTTTGATCAGATATAATACAATCTCGTTGTGCGTGGGCCGGGTTTCTGTGGTACCGCTGGTGACCCATAGCCATGACCTGAAATTATTATAGAACGATGGTTCTTTATCAGTATTTGACTTAATGGATGAGTACAGGTTACCTTTAGACATGAGCACGAACTGGGTATATTTGTTCCTTCTTTCGACACAAATTTAATAATGTTGTAGCACTGATTATGGTTGTGGGTGTATCCCCTTTTTGCTTTCTCTCTTAAAATATGAGATGGAGAGTTTTGATACGGTTTGTGGATTATGTACATAAATTGTTACTTACTGTAAACATTTTGGGTTGCAGCCCTGAAGAAGTCATTTGTCATACAGACTTGACGAAACACGTGTTGGCTGCGTCTTATCAAATTGTGGATTTATAATTTGAATACAAGTGAAGATTTGGACATTGAATGGATCAGTGTGGATTTATAATTTGAATACAAGTGAAGAATTGGACATTAAATGAAAAGTGAAAACTTTATAAAGACTTTGTACTACTGAATGAGTGCTCGGAGGAACATTTATTAACACTGTTTGTATGTGTTTTGAAGACAGCATGTGTGCAGGACTGTATAGGTGTGTGAGTGTGTGCATGGGTGTGTTAGTGAGTGAATGACTGTCTCAATAGTGTCTTTATGAGTAAGTACATAAGCTTTAAACTAGTATATGTGAGTATTGATGTATGTGAGTGAGTATATGTGAGAGTGAGAGATTGGAAGAGTTCCTGTATAAATAAGTATGTGTTTCTATAAGTGATTATTTAAGAGAGTAAGTATGTATGTTTCTGTAAAATTAAGTGTAGTGGTTTGTGTATAGCTGTTATTCAAGTAAATGGATGTTTGATAGTTTATTTGCATGTGTGAATATGTGTGTGAGTAACTCTATGGATGAGTGTAGGTGTGTAACAGCATGTATAGGTGTATGAGTACATATGAAGAGTGATTATATGTATAAGTGACTATATAGAACTGTTGGTGAATGAGTGGATGTGTATGTGGATGGTGGAATTACTGTATAGGTTGTTGTAAGTGGTATTGGTATTTCCATTAGTTTCTATTTTTTAATGTGTGTATCAACGGTTATATTACGCTGAGAGCAGGTTTGTCACTCTGTCACAAGGATGATGTCATCAGTGATGTCATCAGTGATATCATTTGAGATGTCATCAGTGATATCATTTGAGATGTCATCAGTGTTGTCATGGGTGATGTCACTGACTATGTCATGAGTGATGTAATATGTGACGTCATCAGCAGTGCATTGCGGGCGCGCGAGTTATAGTTAGCTGAACTAACTATAACAGGGGAATTTCAAAGGTTGTGTATGAGTGAAATGTCCAGCTAACTATAACCTGTGTGAAACCTATGGTTTTTTCAGTGAATTTGCAAGGTTTTTTAAATGCTAATTCCTAACTATAACGTGGCTGAAACCTATGGTTTTTTCAGTGAATTTGCAAGGTTTTTTAAATGCTAATTCCTAACTATAACGTGTGTGAAACCTATGGTTTTTTCAGTGAATTACAGTGTGCCAACACCCACCTTAGTATCCAAAGCCCCTAACAGACTAGCAATCAGTGACTCATTGGTTCTTCGTCCTATAGCAAAAACACCAATAACTAGTCAACCCAGAACATGCAACTTAGATTACCTCAAGTAAGGTGGATACCAAGAGCACTCTTTTGTTATAGTCGTACACCAGTCCAAAACAAGCAGTAAATAAAGACACGTGCAAGTTTGAAATGTTTATTTATAACTCTGTAATCTCATGCACAGTACCTTAGATAACACAAGCAAACATATTATCAGAAACAAGGTTGTCAGCATTGTTACTATTCCATAAAATACAAAAGGAGAAAGCATCTTATAATGCTAAAGGGAAAGAGATTTAAAATATACCTAGATTTCACACTCCCTACCTAGCAGGTTAGTTTATAACTACAGAGGGTCTCATAGGATTACAAGGGCGAACCCATACCTCTGGTACTCAGCAGTAGGGGATCACATTGAGTTCTGCACAAACTGTCAGGATATGAATGTTCTCCAACTGTGTGTAATCATGCCTGCACATTGCATTATTAAATGCGCCAGTATAAGAGGTGGCCACAGCTGCATATGTGCTATGGCTCGAATGTGCGAGGATCATTCTGAAAAACAGACACAGTCTCCAAGATAACCTTGATGTTCTGTGCTCTCACTATACACACTAAACTAGCGAGGCACTCTACAAATGTAGCATAACAAATTATTCTCATTTGAATCAAAATACTCAGCCTTCTCTACACAATATCGCAAGTGCGTGTCGTGTGCAAAGCAGGGCAGGAAAGCAAAAATTGCGTTTAAGCTTCTAATAAACCCATGCTAACTTAACACGGTGTGAGTGCAAGCCTCAGCCCCACGACACCCTTCCTTGATCGAAGCACGTGATAGAAACGTGGACTAATTACGAACACAGAGTCCAAGCCTTAAAAGCACAGTCAAGTTCATGTTTGCAAAAAAAATGATTTGCTGTTTCATAGAAAGCAGTAACTAAATAATAAAGAATAGGAAGAAAAATCAAAGGGTCTTACTCCAACAGCGTATACGCACAGTATGTAGCAACAGCCTCCAAGAGGAAGTCATTGTTCTCATCTGAAAATATTTCAGCCATCCAATTCAATAGTGAGAATGAACATACATGTTCCTCAACGACCGTAGCCTCTATCACCATCGGAGGAAAACTCGTGTCATCTTCAATGTAACTGCGTGCCAAGAAGTCATGCGCTACTACAGAAACATTCCAACGTCCCATTATTCCATGTATCGCTGCTAAGGCCATAATCCCACCGACAGAACAGAGCAAGTCATGAACCACTAAGGGGCTCATCAGCTGGTCATAATCCGCATTGGGAGACACCATACTGCAGAGACACAAATCCAGGGCCCAGTCCAAATCGCAGCTCAGACAATGGAAGACAGGTTGAACGCATGTGAAAAAGGAAAATCAAACGATAATCCATAAGCTGCACTCAATGTAGCCAGAGGCAGCGCTCCGTAATAAGTAAGCATTCGGTTGGGCACCAGCAACTACAGAGAAATATTGTCGTGTGCTGCAGGATGTTCATCCATATTTAAGTAAACAAATTAATAGAAGCACACCGGCAACTAATGCGAGTATTAAGGGGAATCCACCAACGATGCTGGAAAAAATCGAAAGGAAAAATGCTGACAAGACACCAAATATAGTTTGAAAAGAAGTCACAATGCCACTGCTTATAACTTTAAAAAAGTAACTCCGTAGTCAAGGACGCATTAAAGATACTCTAAATTACCTCCCCAAAATACAAGAGCAGGTCAGTATTTAATAATGCATGCACTTCAGTGCGGGTATCTGCCACGTGAAGGACAAATGTTTCTCTACCAGATGTAAGATCAACCTCTTTTTGAGACAATAGCGCTCTTATACGGCTCATTTGGTTGACTCTGCTTTCAAGGTCGGAATCAACGGCCATATAGAAACATCCAGCTTCCCATGCAGAGGAGTCAACACAACTTTTTTTATAGCAAACCACACGCTCAGTTACCGTAATCATGTAACCGATGCCTTCTAACATTGCACAACAATCTGCATTATTTCAAAAAAATTTAAATTAAATAAATCACGTTTCCAGTAAACTGAACATTGGTTTGATAGCAGGTGTCAGAGTGCCTTTCAAAACTCAGGCCAAATTAGGCGCATCTTGTTTACAAGAGCCTTGCAATAGTATATGTCTACAAATTAAGGAGTGATCTGGTGCTATTGTGCAATCCTCGCCATTCAGATAGACTTCTTTTCCCTCCTTTTCCCTCCCTCATGCACCTATATGTAAATGATAATAACCAACCTTCATGGAGATAAGCGCTGCCTAAAGATCCATAGCTGCCTATAGCATACTATTTCATGTAAACCTCAAACTTAAACAGACTAAAAAGTGGCGTTATGATACCGTGGATAAGCCAAATATGGAGGGACACGTGAAGAACTTACACCCAACAACTCTGCTCGAGCTGCAACACAGAGGTTGAAGGAAACCCACCTGCTACTGCACCAAACACATCAACTGCTGCAGCAGCATTTTCAGCAAGCACTCCACACCCACAAATTAATCCTGATTTTGGTGAAGTTAAAATTCTATGCATTTATTGCAATAAACTTTTGTGTTATGGAAAACAGTCTATTGATCTGATAAAACGCAGGAAGCAGGAGCATCGCTGTCCTCGACATTAGTTTTTTTTCATTCTTTTGTTCCTCTTGGACACTTCCAAGCCCCCCATTATAGACAAAAATTGCCCAACATTAAAAAGCCCCGAAAGATGGTGGTCCCCGCGGCTGGGGGTTCCGTGCCATGACAGACCCCCCAATTTTAAATATTACTGCCCCAGGAAGGTGGTGGTCCCCGGAGCATGTGGGGGGGTCGTGAACCACCCGCATACTTCAAAATAAAACCCCGGGGTGGCGTTCCCCAGGGCCCGGGGGACCTTTCAACCCCCCATTATAGAAAAAAATTGCCCCCGGGATTTGCCCCCCCCCCCCCGGAGCTAATTAAGAATAAAACGGACTTCTATTTTTTTTTAACTTTTCCACCGCGTCCGAGTACAATACCCGTTTTTTTTTTTAATTAATTTTTGCGCCTAAACATCCATGTGGGACCCCTGAGCAGGCCTAGAGGATCAACATGTTTCTACCCTGCCCCCGTTCCTTATTTTTCAACTTTCTTTTACTCTTTCCTTGTGACTCGGTGCTCCCGAGGCACAAGATGACTGCCAACACTTCCTGGTTTGGAGTGATGACAGACAGTTGACATCCAATCAGCATGCAGCTCGTGCTCGTAATTGTACAGATTTTGGTAACAAAAAACACAATCTGTGAACCTAACTCTACCTCTCTGCCAAATTTGGTGTAATTCCGTTTAGCCGTTCGGGCTGTAGCCCTGGCTGAAGGTCCCTATGGAAAATTGAATGGGGAAAACACGTTTTGGGACCCCCCTTTTTTCTCAGCTGCCACTTGGCAAATCACCCCGAAACTTTCACGTAAGGAGCAGAGCTGAGCAGGCCATTTTCTTGGAGAAATTCGCGAAGATTCGTCCACCAGCACCAAAGTTATTCCAAATAGAATGTTGTGGATTTCCTATGGAAACTAGGGGGCATATTTACAATAACTGGCGCATCCCTGCAAATCAGCAGGGATGCGCCAGTTATTCTGCGCCACAGCTCCGCCATCATGGATGCGCCGCATTTACAATGCGGCACACCATGGTGCAAAAACTGCACAGATGCGTGACGCATCGGTGCCTAAAAGTGATGCATTGCTGGAGTTGCGTCGCAAGCGCGACGCAGCTCCAGCAATGCTCCGAGGGCCCTATCTAGTTAATGCTGCATCAATCCTTACGCCTGCTTCAGGCAGGCGCAGGGTTTTGACGCAGCATGGGCCTAAAAGTGACTGAGTGAAATCTTGTAGATTTCACTCAGCCACTTTTATGAGGCGTTCCTGTGCCGGAACGCCCCCCTCTGCACAGGAACGCCTACATGGGGCGCAGGGCATTACAACGTGACGCATCTCTCAGATGTGTCACGTTGTAAGTACCGCCGCACCATGGAGCAGGATTTGCGCCGCCGCTGCGTCACAAAAGTGACGCAACGGCGGCGTAAATGAGGCGCAAGGGGACTACCTACTGGCGACCGCCAGTAGGTAATATATATATATATATATATATATATATATATATATATATATATATATATATATGTATAAAACGGATGATGATTGTTCTGTTGAGAGCGGAACAAGTTTGCCAAGCGGAAGTAGCTTAACGGATGGAAGTGCAATCTCAAACACGCTGAATTACAGTGGAGTAAAAACCAGCATTTTAACAGAATTCGATTTAGTGGCAAAAAGCCGCCAATCCAACAACAGATCAGAGGGATTTCAAAGGCGAGGAAGAAGAAACAGAGGAAGAAGAGGGTCCAAAAAACAACCTGGAAACTCAAGCAGCCCCGTGGGAAGTCGAACAAGGGGAAAGACGGCGACAAAATGATGGATGAAAGAACTGTGATCAACTTATCTTCCAGAACATTAAGTAAGATGGAAATTAATTTACTTTCTAAAGATCTTTCCTTTTGTCCCACGAACAGTTTTGATTATACGCAAAGTCATATTGATTTGTTCTTCTTCACTCGTAAATTGCGCTTGCGCAAATGGCATGCTACTACATGGGCGTAGGAGACACTAAATTTCTGGGGGGGACAGGGACAACCTTGTGGACTTTCCAGTGACCCTATACAAATCGCCCATTGTGCGAGACCGTACGCGCGTTAAACGTATACAATCGCATAGTTATGAAGAGAAATATTGAGAAAGGCAGGCAAGTAGTCACAGTGTAGGGTGTTGCAGTGACGAACAGCCTACAATAACACCAGTGTCTGTGGGGGGCTGCTTGCATTCTTGGGTCTGTGCTGAGCACCCCCAGCTGCTCAGAGGCCCCAGCTGACGTGGTGTTATGTACTGGAGTCTGTCACTAGGCAATGTCGGGCCTAGACAGGCTGAAAGACATGAAACCTATTGAGTGCAGTGCATTGAAGGGTGAGTGATGTCTGTGTGAGTGCAGGGTGAGCAGTGTGCCTGTGTGAGTCCAGGGTGAGTGATGTCTGTGTGAGTATAGGGTGAGCAGTGTGCCTGTGTGAGTCCTTGGTGAGTGATGTCTGTGTGTATAGGGTCAGCAGTGTGCCTGTGTGAGTGATGTCTGTGACAGTGCAGGGTCGGTGATGTCTGTGTGAGCGCAGGGTGAGCAGTGTGCCTGTGTGAGTCCAGGGTGAGTGATGTAAGTGTGAGTGCAGGTTGAGTAGTATGCCTCTGTGAGTCCAGGGTGAGTCCAGGGAGAGTGATGTCTGTGTGAGTATAGGGTGAGCAGTGTGCCTGTGTGAGTCCTTGGTGAGTGATGTCTGTGTGAGCGCAGGGTCAGCAGTGTGCCTGTGTGAGTGATGTCTGCGACAGTGCAGGGTTGGTGATGTCTGTATGAGCGCAGGGTGAGCAGTGTGCCTGTGTGAGTCCAGGGTGAGTGATGTCTCTGTGAGTGCATGGTGAGCAGTGTGCCTGTGTGAGTCCAGGGTGAGTGATGTCTGTGTGAGTGCAGGTTGAGCAGTGTGCCTGTGTGAGTCCAGAGTGAGTGATGTCTGTGTGAGCGCATGGTGAGCAGTGTGCCTGTGTGAGTCCAGAGTGAGTGATGTCTGTGTGAGTGCAGGGTGAGCAGTGTGCCTGTGTGAGTCCTTGGTGAGTGATGTCTGTGTGAGCACAGGGTGAGCAGTGTGCCTGTGTGAGTCCTTGGTGAGTGATATCTGTGTGAGTGCATGGTGAGCAGTGTGCCTGTGTGAGTCCAGGGTGAGTGATGTCTGTGTGAGTGCATGGTGAGCAGTGTGCCTGTGTGAGTCCAGGGTGAGTGATGTCTGTGTGAGTGCAGGTTGAGCAGTGTGCCTGTGTGAGTCCAGAGTGAGTGATGTCTGTGTGAGCGCAGGCTGAGCAGTGTGCCTGTGTGAGACCAGGGCGAGTGATGTCTGTGTGAGCGCAGGGTGAGCAGTGTGCCTGTGTGAGTCCTTGGTGAGTGATGTCTGTGTGAGCGCAGGGTGAGCAGTGTGCCTGTGTGAGTCCAGGGCGAGTGATGTCTGTGTGAGCGCAGGGTGAGCAGTGTGCCTGTGTGAGTCCTTGGTGAGTGATGTCTGTGTGAGCGCAGGGTGAGCAGTGTGCCTGTGTGAGACCAGGGCGAGTGATGTCTGTGTGAGCGCAGGGTGAGCAGTGTGCCTGTGTGAGTCCAGAGTGAGTCCAGGGAGAGTGATGTCTGTGTGAGTATAGGGTGAGCAGTGTGCCTGTGTGAGTCCAGGGCGAGTGATGTCTGTGTGAGTGCATGGTGAGCAGTGTGCCTGTGTGAGTCCAGGGCGAGTGATGTCTGTGTGAGCGCAGGGTGAGCAGTGTGCCTGTGTGAGTCCTTGGTGAGTGATGTCTGTGTGAGCGCAGGGTGAGCAGTGTGCCTGTGTGAGTCCTTGGTGAGTGATGTCTGTGTGAGTGCATGGTGAGCAGTGTGCCTGTGTGAGTCCAGGGCGAGTGATGTCTGTGTGAGTGCAGGTTGAGCAGTGTGCCTGTGTGAGTCCAGGGCGAGTGATGTCTGTGTGAGCGCAGGGTGAGCAGTGTGCCTGTGTGAGTCCAGAGTGAGTCCAGGGAGAGTGATGTCTGTGTGAGTATAGGGTGAGCAGTGTGCCTGTGTGAGTCCAGGGCGAGTGATGTCTGTGTGAGTGCATGGTGAGCAGTGTGCCTGTGTGAGTCCAGGGCGAGTGATGTCTGTGTGAGCGCAGGGTGAGCAGTGTGCCTGTGTGAGTCCTTGGTGAGTGATGTCTGTGTGAGCGCAGGGTGAGCAGTGTGCCTGTGTGAGTCCTTGGTGAGTGATGTCTGTGTGAGTGCATGGTGAGCAGTGTGCCTGTGTGAGTCCAGGGCGAGTGATGTCTGTGTGATTGCAGGTTGAGCAGTGTGCCTGTGTGAGTCCAGGGCGAGTGATGTTTGTGTGAGTGCAGGTTGAGCAGTGTGCCTGTGTGAGTCCAGAGTGAGTGATCCAGATGGGTGAATGTTGGCTTAGAGTTTTGTCAGGGAAGGGTAAGTAATGGGTCTATGAGTGCAGGGTGACTGTGCCTATGCGAATGCAGGGAGAGAGATGTATCTGTGCAAGTGCAACGAGACTTGTCTGGCTACTCCCAGAGATGTATTGGCCAAGATACCTCTTTCTCAAATGTGCTTAAGAATGCACCATTTGCCCACTCTTTTTTCAAAATGTTCTCGTGGGAGAACCCCCGAATCCCCCATAGGTGGTTGGGCCTCGCTCGCTGCGCGCGCTCGTCACAGTGCAGTATTTACGCCTCACCACTTTCAAATGTCACCAGCCGCCCCTGCCTTTTAAATTAAAATTACAGTGTAGGCATAAGGTGATCACATATCATTTCACACACTGACAAATCTGAATACACAATGTAATACAGCAATGTCTAGCACCATCCCCTAAATGAATATTAAAAAAAACCTTTGACCTAATGTCAGATGTGTCAGTACGAGTCTAGTTATACTGAAAACATTGACAGTCTTAAGTATCACAGTAGTTTAAGGAAGAAAGTCTTGAACATTTCCAAAAGGCTTCCTCAGAGTTCTTAAAGAACACTACAGCACGTCAACACAGAGCATTAAATAAGTGTCCAATCTGCGGCTGGGCTGCGCCGCGCCGGGCCCGAGAAGAGACCTGCACCTGGTGTGCCCAGAGAACCAAAGGTGTGTGCGGAGCTGCGGCTGTGTGGGGTGACCTGGGGCTGCGATGTATACACTCACTGCACTGACTGCATGCCAAGAACAACGGTGCAGGACGCTGCTCACAAATGGACAGTGACAAGAATGACAGAACAGAAGGTAGCGCTAGCAACCCTAGCCCATGCGTTAAAAACACACGAATCTTTTCCTATCTTCCTACCTCGCAGATATTTCATTCGCCCCTTGAAAGCCTTGTAAGCGGCCGTCTGATTAATTCCCAGTCCTTATGAGGTTAGATTTCTCACGTCCGCGCTCATAAAACTAAATCTACTTTGTAAGCCTCATTCAGATAATTAGAAAAGTATCACATTTAAGCAAGCATATTGAGCCACAATGCCCGTGAATAGCCGAATTTAGAGACAGGCCTGCAAACACTAGTCCGCGGTGACATTTACACAATTCCAATCTATAATTACAGAAACACGGCGTGAAAGGGCCCTTTGTTATCGGGAGTTATTCAAAGTGCCGAATTAAGACAGAACATACGTGGGCACTATTCAAACAAAATGCGACTAGGAGAGGGCTTTCACGCACTATAAATAAAAAAAATTAAAAAGCAGCACTGGCAGCAAAGGTGAAGGCGAGGCTGCTGAGCCGAGGCTCAGGCTGCACTCCAGACTCCACTCAGTCACAACTTGTAAACCCCACACCCCCACCACTTTCAAATGTCACCAGGCGCCCCTGGCAATGCAGTGTCACAGCTCTTGCCCCTACTTACAAGTTAACCGAGCGTCAGAGCGTGCTGCTGCCTGCAGCCCTTCTGTCTTCAAGCCGGCAACAGAGAAGTCCGACGACGAGGTCAGATCAGCCAGCAAATCAACAAGAGCACTGGCTACAGGCAGCTGAGGTGAGAACTAAATAATTCCCTGAGCCTCAGGGGTGCTGCGCCACACAGAGACTTCAAAAGAGCAGAGGCAGGGGGGCGAGTGGCCTATGACGTCACCTTATGCTGTGACTATCGGATCATTTGAGAGGCGCCAGGTCAAATGCAGGGCCATTAGGACACACATCACCTCTCGCACTTCGCACTTTTTTTCGCGCGATAATGGCCTGCCAATCTCCCTCTCAGGAGGTAGAGGGGAAATTTGTTTGACCCCTCGCCCCCCCCACCCTTGTCCCCTGTGTCCCCCCCACTCCAAAATCTGGGGGGATATGTCCCCCGCGTCCCCCACAGTTCCTACGCCCATGTGCTACTAGAGTTAATACTGAAAGTGTTAAAGTATCGAATACCGAAAGCGCATTAAGGATAAAAGATGTGGGGTTGTTACATACAATGAATGTATTGGCTGACACTAATATAGATGACTGTGACCCTACAACAAGCCTTGTACTTGAAAATATTCAGTTTGATCTGAGTGCTAAGAATGACTTTAGACCAAAGTTGATATTTTTGCCACAGATCAAAAACGAAGCCATAGAAGTATTCGAAAAGGGAGTAAACGATGAACTGTGGAGGATAAGTAAACGTTAAACTCTGAATACTTGGAACAATATCAGTAAGGCCGAAAGAACTGCCCTTGATAACCTTAAACAAGACAACACAATTGTGATAAAAAAAATCGGACAAGGGCGGTAATGTAGTTGTCATGTCTAAAATTGATTATGTAAATGAATGCCTGAGGCAGTTAGCAGAAGCTGACAAATATGAAAGAAGTAACAGGATGGAATACGAGCATGCTATCAGACAATTTCAGATGACATTATATGAATGGAAGAGACAGGGACTGATTGAGGATACTGAATACAAATTTCTGGATTGCAAATTCCCAAAATTGGCGACATTATATTTATTGCCTAAAATCCACAAGGAGCCACTTAATCCACCAGGGAGACCTATAGTGTCATCAAGTGGGAGTTTCTTAGAAAATGTATCCAGATACGTGGATTTTTTCCTCCAGGGCCCAGTCCAACAACTTTCATCTTATGTTAAAGACACGGGAGACTTTCTCAGAAAAATACAAAAGATTGAGTGGAAACATGAATACTCCTTGCTTACGATGGATGTGTCTAGTTTATACACATGTATACCGCACAAGAAAGGAGTAGAGGCATGTAAACATTTTCTGAGCAATCGATCGGCATCATACCTGGAACACACGGAAATGTTGTTAAAAATGATAACCACATGTCTTGAGCAGAACTACTTCTTATTTGACAATAAAATATACCATCAAATCCTCGGTACATCTATGGGGACCTGCTTTGCTCCATCTTTTGCAGGTCTCTATATGGGGTACTGGGAGGAAGAAGTAGTCAGTAAGTTGAACATTTTCAAAAAAATCCCGATGTATGTCAGATACATTGATGACATCTTTTGTACCTGGGACGGGAATGAGAAAGAAGCTTCTGAATTTGTTGCCATGCTGAACATCAATGATTTTAATCTCCACCTTACGTCACATTGGTCACAAAATTCACTCGAATTCCTGGACCTCAAACTGACTGTTGAGAACAATAAAATTGAAAGCAGTCTTTTCAGAAAAAGTACGGCAGGCAATAGCCTCCTTCACGCTGAAAGCTGTCATCCCAATGCACTCATTCAGAGTATTCCACTAGGTGAACTATTAAGAGCCAAACGTAACTGTAGTACGGCAGAGAAATTCACGGCAGAATCGGATGTTATGTGTGAAAGGTTCTTACAAAGAGGGTATACTGAGAAAACCATTAACAAAGCCATGGTAGCAGTATCTAAACGAGCGAGAGACTCTTTGTTAACAGATAAACTACAGGGAACAGAAAGTATAAACAATAATGAAAGCAATCAGAACCTCAGGTTTATAACAACGTACAGCAGACAAACTCAAGCAGTACGAAAGAGTTTGAACAAATATTGGCCAGCACTTTGTACAGATAAGGATCTTGCCAGTTGTATTGGACCAAATCCACAAATCACCTTCAAAAGAGCAAGATCACTACGAGATACTCTATGTAGAGCTGTAGAAACAACGAAACCTACAATCCCTGGCATACAAGGTTTCTTTACATGCCGCAGCTGTAAAGCCTGCAAAAACAGTAGAAATAAGAAGGAGTGTACTTTGTCATCTATATGTAGACCATATGTCATCAAGAAACATACATCATGTAACACTGATTTTGCCGTGTATGCACTCTTCTGCCCATGCGGATTGGCGTACATAGGAAGTACCATTCATAAGGCCATGGTTCGTGTTTTAGAACATTTACGTGCTATTAAAAACATGGATAAAGCATATCCAATAGCACGTCACTTTCAAAGCCATCATGGACAAAACACGAATTTACTCAGTTTCGTGGTACTTGACTTTGTTAAAAACGATGTGAGAGGTGGAGACAGACTGAAGGAGCTTCGGAGACTTGAGTCCAAGCTCATCATTCAATATAAAACAATGACCCCTTTAGGCCACAACCTTGATGAGGAATTAGCCGTTCATCTGGGATGAGTTTATAAAGACTCTTGTTTAAACTGAATTTAATTCTGGAATTTTGCTGTTCTTAGTTTGTAGAACAATTATTAACATTTTATGAGTTTATATGTTTTCTGTATTAATGTCTGTATTATTGTTTGTCGTGGTTGTTTTTCTTTTAAAAACACAATATATAATTTTATAGTTAATTTAATTTATTTTATTTTTTTAGATTTATATGACTGACGGAAGACCGAAATTGTTCTTGATTTGGAGAATATTCAAAGCCAATCATCAAGCTCCTGCCCACTTGGGCTTTATTCTGAAATGTATCATAGGTGATCATTTATGACTCAAAATGATTATATGTTCCAAAAACATTTTTACCAACATGAGACTTAATTTGTTAAAATATTTTTACCCACATGGGTTTGATATTGTCATGAAATGACTGGTAGAAATGGAAGTACAACCAGCACAAAAAACGCTATTGAGGTTGAGTTGTTTACAGATCATTTAGATCATTTAAACGTTTATTACGTTATATAAAAAGAGCAAAGGCAGAACAGGTTTCATGAATTAAGAATGAACGTGTTTGGATATGTTGAGAAACGTTGAGTGTGTCATAGTAACATTAAATGTCAGTCTTTTTTCACTTATGGTTACTTTGTAAATCACGTGGATATATAAAAAAGAAAACAGCGCGATGACAGGCACTCGTGAACAAGGGAGTGATCCTGAAATGCGTTGAGTGTTGATTGCCATTCTCTGACCTGAATAAACGGAGGATAATCGCAGCAGACCTGGTGTCTGTGTTTGCTGTCCTGCTTTACTGTGCGACGGTTTGGGTGCATATGTGAGAGGCTGCCGGCCTCATCGCGGACCGCTGCCATTAAGCTGCTGGGGAAGGCGCTGCGAGCAGATTGCTCGCAAATCTTGGTTTTATATATATATATAGATATATATATATATAAAACATATTTTTATGCTTTACAGAAACACAAATTCACTGGATCATGTCATCAGTGATGTCATTTGAGATGTCATCAGTGATGTCATCAGTGATGTCACTGAGCATATCATGAGTGATGTATTATGTGACATCATCAGCAGTGCATTGCGGGGGCGCGAGTAATAGTTAGGTCTACTAACTATAACGGCCAAATTTATATGGTTTTGTACGAGTGAAATCTCCCACCAACCATAACGTCCCTGAAACCTATGTTTTTTTCAATGAATATATATATGTTTTACAATTTGCGTGTCATTGGTGGATTTCCATCTTTTTCAATCATAACATGGTGTTCTGTGATACAATATGTACGACGCCAGTGCCTAAGGTAGAACAAATTTGGTGTTCAGAAAGTCTTTTTACCATGTTCTCTACCTGTCAGGTGACACCTCAGCACATGATTGGTTTAGTGGTGTCTTTAAATATGGTTGGGTTCCAATGCACTGACGTTTAGTGAGCAAGGCGACTGAGTTCGCCGAAACGCCTCTTGTCTTTTAGCACATGCAGTTCACTTGAAAAAAAGCAAATAATAAAATACCTGCAAATTGAAACCAGAGAAGTGTCCGTTTCTCCGTTCGTGCTGGAATGCAGTTGGGAGTTTAACATGATGTTAATTAGGGAGGCTCAGCTTGGCTTCTCTCCAACGGACCCCTTCTCGTGTTGAGGCTGAACGCCTGCGGCAAGCTGGATTGGATTGACATCTCGTGTAGAGCTTTTTCGTGTTCAGCCCCCTGCCTGGTTGTGACGCTGGAAATACTGCATACAACGCGGTGTTGTCCCGGAAGGCCGGAGGACTTCAAAGGGCATCGTTTGCAGTTCGCAGTGAGTCTGGAAGTGACAACAATCATCGTGAGCAGGTGAGGAGGTGTTTCAAGGTGCATTGGTGTGTTTAACCACTTAAATTGGTTAAACGTGTTCATTTCATTCAAGTGAGAGAACTGATGTGCGTTATGATGGACGAAACGTTCAGAAACAGGGAGAAAGCGGCGGAGGAGCTTTTCCTTAATCTGCCTGTAGTCGATAAAAGGATTGTCCAAAACTCAGATATTACTATACAGAATCCAGATCTCAGGAGTCTCACAAAATTGCTGGAGAAACACAAAAGAAGTGAACTCACGAAATGGTGGGAGGTTAAATCCCTCGAAAAGTACCATCAGGCATGGCGAGTGAAGAATCATGCTGGCACCCAGCTTTGAAAAACCTAATCCGCTACTCTTGAAAGAGTGGGTGGAAAGTAACCTCGAGGCATCGATGGGACTTGTATGCCTGCTAATTAAATATGTCAACATTGATCGGAAAGTCGACCTCAAGGAAATAACACGCATCCAGGGTGAAATAGATGCGCTCACCAACGTGAACAATAAAGATTTGGTTGATAAAAGTCTGAAGGAAATGCATGAAAGGTTGAATAAACATGAAGAGACCATCAAAACCAGGAACGTATGGAAATTTGCAAGTGACAAAAACGATTCCGAGCAAGGGCAAGTTTTTATCATGATATGCATTTATAGCATTTGCAAAACAACATTATTAAACACATAATCTTGGAATGCATGTAAAACTGGTAAATAAATGCATGGTTTATAAACAACCTAAAATAATTCAAATCATTATATTATAGTACGATCGTGTGTTAGATAACACTTCCCATAGTACATTAATGAAGGTAAATTTTGCCCAAAATGAGGGAGTAGTAAATGCGCTCTAGTGGCATTCTATCCCGTACAAATAACTGTTACGTAAGGTGCGTTAGAAAAGTGGAGTCATGTCTGTGGACAAACAGTAACAGTTCGTTATTGTCTTTCTAGTGTGTCATGGTAAGAAACAGGTTAGTCAGGTTATACTTGTTAACATCTACATATATTTTTTACACTAGTTCTGATTTCATTAGATGATTTGTGTACCTTAATGGATAATATCATCCTCTGGAAAAGAATTTCACCACTAATTGTGATGAGACAATCTGCCAGTTGCTAGGACAATACTCGCACCATAGTGGCCTAACCCCCTACACCAGACTGTTGTCATGCCTATGGTGAGCCCTGTGTCATTCCCTGGCTATACTTTAATGTGAATTCCCTCACATCCAATGCTTCTAACGAAGTCCAGTAGCCAGTTAGTCTTGTATGTCCCTAAGAGGACTATTCTCAGTGGTGGTGACAGTCTTCAGCCCTGGAATCACAGGTTCCCTCTCAACCTTACATATACTATGTGCTTGGCAAATTGAGATTAAACTGGGCAATTATAAGTGTTCAATAAAAAAGTGAAAACGTGGTCTTATCTTCCGACATGTAATGTGCAGATTCCTCCCAATGGTGAAGAAAAGGGTAGGTGACCTCTCCAAGTTTGTAAAAATAACAGTAGGTCCCTTCCTTTCCTCCTGTGAAAAGATAAAAATACACCAAGATTAAAATTGAAGAAAGATAAAAACTATAACATTACACTATGTAACACACTAGGCAGAGATAAAGTATGTTGCCTTGATAGTCAACATATTTGCTTTGCCTCTAAAAAATGATTGTGAAATTCAGAAAAGTGATCTTAGGGCCCCCTAGTCTTCCTGTAAATGTATAATCAGTTCCTCATCCTGAATGTGGCCCCATGGGGTCCTCGTTTGCAACTCAATGATGTGACATGATTCACCTTTTCTGCGGAGGAGGGTTCTGTCTCCTCCTCTTCTGTTCTGTTGAACTTGTTTGATGATAAAGTCCCTAAGTAAAGAACTATTAGAGATATGACATTCCTCAAAATAGCGTGCCACCGAGTAGTGTTTGTCCTGGTTATTTATGGCCCTGAGATGATCGAGTATTCTTTTTTTAGCTGTAAAAGTCGTGCTTTTGTGACCCTGAGATGTTCAAGTATTGCTTTTTAGCTGCAAAAGTCATGCTTCCTACATATCTCATCCTGCACGGGCATTCTAGTACATAGACGACAAATGTGGTGCTGCACGTCAGAATTTGCTTAATACTTTTAGTGGTGCTAGGAATATCATAAGTCGTCACCATGAAGCTAAATCTGCAGACCTTGCAGTGCCCACAGGGGAAGAATCCCTGTAAGCCATGTTGTGGTCCTCTGTGCCTGCTGGTGATGTCTCCATTTACTAGAACGTCCCTAAGACACCTTCCTTTTATATGTGTTATCATGGGACGATTAGGTAAGTCCTTTCCTACAGCTGGATCACTTTTTAAGATTCTCCAGTTGTCGTTCAGAATTTTGGCTATTTGTTTGAATTCCTTGCAGTATGTGAGGATCACTCTTGTAACATTTTCTGTCTCCCTGGTTGTCGGTTTTTCTTGGAGGGTTTGAACTCTAGTGATTTGTTTAACTTTTTTCAAAGTTCTTTTGATAACCCAGTTAGGGTAACCCCGTTCCTTAAATCTCTTCTTCATGACCCTAGTCTCCGACTCAAATGCTTAAGTGGGGCTGCAGTTTTTCTTTGCTCTCAGCAGCTCCCCAAATGGAATATTCCATTTGAGTACATCTGGGTGGCTGCTGAGAGCATGCAGATGACTGTTGCATGCCGTACTTTTTCTGTGTAGTTTTGTGCTGAGTTTGTTTCCATCTGTTGTTACTACTACATCTAGGAATTCTATTCCTTCCTTACTCATGTTATGAGTTAGTTTGCTTTTGTGGCTATTCCTATTGAGTAGTTTGATGAACTCAATGGCACTGTTCTCATTCCCTTTCCAGATCAAGAAGAGATTGTCTATGTAGCGGAGCCAGATGATAACTTGGCTCCACATAGGGAGCAGAGTTTGCTCCCCACAGATCTCCTCTTCCCATGCCCTCAGAAACAGGTTGGCAAAGTGGGGGCAAAGCAAGTACCCATCGTTGTACCAAGCGTTTGTATATATATGTCATAATTGTACATACAAATATTGTTAGTGAGGCAGAATCTTATCATCTCAACTAACATATTTGTATGTTCAAGGTACTTGATGGGTCTCTGTTCTAGGAAGTGAAGACAAGATCGTACACCCATATTATAGTCAATAATCGTGTACAATGAATTAACATCCAAGGTGATCATAATTAAGTCATTTTCCCACTTAATGTTTTGTATTTTCCCTAGAAAGTCCTTAGTATCCTTCGCGCATGATCGTAAGGTTGTTACAAAGTTTCTAAGAAAACAGTCAACATATTTAGAAATGTTTTTAGTTACACTCCCAATGGAGGAGACAATAGGTCTTCCTGGTGGTAATGTTGCATTTTTGTAGATTTTAGGGAGTAAAATAAAATGGGCAATCTGGGGTAGTCACTTTTCAGGTAGCTGTCTTCTTCCAAATGTAATATACCATTCTCCTTCCACCCATCTAGTTTTTCCCACATGGAAACAATGCTTTGGCTATATTCCTCAATATCGCTCTTGGAAAAGAAATGTCTATCTTCTAATTATACAGGCGAGGTCGCCCCCACACACCCCTGCTACTGCCTCCCATCAGCTGTGCCCTTGGTGCCCTTTGCTGCCTTGGTTTTCGTCTCGCTCGTTTTTATTCTCTCTGCCCTTGCTGCGTTTTTGCTTACTCGTTTTCCTTCTGTTGCCCCTGCTGCTGTCATTTTATTTCACCCGTTTTTCTATTTTCTTGACGTTTTCTTCCATGGGGCGACCCAGCCGCCGCTGAGCCGCCCTCTGCCCTCCTTTCCCGCCGCTGCCTCCCTGCGGCCCTGCCCCCCCCTGCCCATTCGCCGCCCCGCTCCCGCCACCCAGCTGCTCCTCCCTCCCGGCTCCTTCTTAAGGGAACAGCGCAGAGGCGCAGGGAGCGACCGCCTGCCAGGTCGCCCTCACACACCCCTGCTACTGCCTCCCATCAGCTGTGCCCTTGGTGCCCTTTGCTGCCTTGCTTTTCGTCTCGCTCGTTTTTATTCTCTCTGCCCTTGCTGTGTTTTTGCTTACTCGTTTTCCTTCTGTTGCCCCTGCTGCTTTCATTTTATTTCACCCGTTTTTCTATTTTCTTGATGTTTTCTTCCACGGGGCGACCCAGCCGCCGCTGAGCCGCCCTCTGCCCTCCTTTCCCGCCGCTACCTCCCTGCGGCCCCGCCCCCCCTGCCCATTCGCCGCCCGCTCCCGCCACCCAGCTGCTCCTCCCTTCCGGCTCCTTCTTATGACGCCCATGCTTACGCGCAGCGTTGACGCGCAGCGGGCGCCCCGATTGTGCGCCAAAGGCACGCCAAAGGCAAGCCCGTCTGCGCCCGTCCGCGCCTGGCCCGCGCCCAGCGCCAGGACCCCTGGCCCTCGCCGCTGCAAGACGACCCGACAGACCTACGACGACGACGCCCTCAACGCACTCAATGCCGGCCGGAACCCCGCCTGCTGCCGAGCGACCCCGAAACGCACCCACAGACCCTTCACCTGCAACAGCTACAAGTTCACCTGTCTCTGAACCAGCACCGCTCCCGCCAAGCCAAACACCAGCAGCAACCACCTGAAGTGCATCCTGCTCAACACCCGCTCCGTCCACAGACACGCCGTGGAACTCTGGAACCTCCTCGACACAACATCACCAGACATCGCCTTCCTCACGGAAACCTGGATGAACTTCTCCTCCGCCCCCGACATCGCCATCGCCATCCCAGACGGGTACAAGATCATCAGGAGGGACCGCATCAACCAGACCGGAGGAGGCATCGCCATCGTACACAAGAACACCATCCGCATCACGACCGACGCCAACGACACCCTTGCCACCGCGGAACACCTCCACTTCCAGCTACACACCGACCCTGAGACAAGCCTCAGAGGCACCCTCGTCTACAGACCCCCGGGACCACGCAGACAACTCAGCGAAGACATCGCCGATTTCATCAGCCCACTCGCCCTACCCTCCGCCGACTACATCCTCCTGGGGGACCTCAACTTCCACCTGGAGAACATCAAGGACCGCAACACCTCCGCCCTGCTGGACAACCTCGCCAACCTCGGACTCAAGCAACTGGTGAACACCCCCACCCACTACGCCGGCCACACGCTTGACCCCGTCTTCTCTTCCAGCAAGTACATCACCTTCAGCCACGCCACCGGACTCCACTGGACCGACCACAGCTGCGTCCACTTCAGCTTCAAAAGAACCACGACCCACCACCACCCGCAACTGGTACCTCACAGGAATTGGAGCAAGATCACCGCCGACCAGCTCACCACCTCCCTCAGCCAGAGCCCGCCCGCCAACACAACGGACCCCAACGAAGCAGCCCGCAACTTCACACAGTGGCTGACCGCCTGCGCCGACGACCTCGCTCCACTGAAGAACCCTCCCAGCAGGCCCAGAAGCAAGAAGGCCTCCTGGTTCACCGACGAACTCAAGGACTCCAAGAAGAACTTCCGCACCCTCGAGAAAGCCTGGCTCCTCGACAAGACCACTGACAACATGACCGCCCTCAAACAAGCCACCCGAAAGCACCACCAGCTTATCCGCACCTCCAAGAAGAAATCACTAAAGGACCGACTGGACAGCAACGCCCACAACAGCAAGGAACTCTTCAGCATCGTCAAGGAGTTCTCCAACCCCAGCACCGGCAACAACGACATCACTCCTTCACAGGATCTCTGCGACTCTCTCGCCTCGTTCTTCCACCGCAAGATCACCGACATCCACAACAGCTTCGGCGCACCACCCACGCACCCAACCATCGAACCAACACCCCCCACCACCGCCCTCCGCACCTGGACCACAGTGACCACCGAAGACACCGCCCGCACGATGAACACCATCCACTCCGGATCTCCGACCGACCCGTGCCCCACCACATCTTCAACAAGGCCGACTCCACCATCGCACCCCAACTCCGAAACATCATCAACTCCTCCTTCAACACCGCCACCTTCCCGGAGAGCTGGAAGCATGCCAAGCTCAGCGCCCTACTGAAGAAACCTACAGCGGACCCCACCGACCTCAAGAACTTCCGCCCCATCTCGCTCCTCCCTTTTCCAGCCAAAGTCATTGAGAAGATCGTCAACAGACAGCTGGCCGCCTTCCTCGAGACGAACGGATCCCTCGACCCCTCACAGTCTGGCTTCAGAGCAAACCACAGCACCGAGACTGCCCTGATCGCAGCCACCGACGACATCCGAGCCCTGCTCGACAACGGGGAAACAGCGGCACTCATCCTCCTGGACCTCTCTGCAGCGTTCGACACGGTCTGCCACCGCACCCTAATTCAACGCCTCAGCAACATCGGCATCCAAGAGAAGGCACTGGAGTGGATCATCTCGTTCCTCGCCAGAAAAACACAGAGAGTTTGTCTCCCCCCGTTTCGATCCGAGGCCACCGAAGTCATCTGCGGCGTTCCGCAAGGATCATCACTCAGCCCCACCCTCTTCAACGTCTACATGAGACCTCTTGCAGCCATCGCACGCCAGCACAACCTCAACATCATCTCCTACGCCGACGACACCCAGCTGATCCTCTCCCTCACCAGGGACCCTGACAGCGCCAGAACCAGCCTACACGAAGGAATGAAAGACGCCGCCGGGTGGATGAAGACCAGCCACCTGAAACTGAACTCAGACAAGACGGAAGTCCTCATCCTGGGACCATCGCCCTCCGCCTGGGACGACTCCTGGTGGCCCTCCGCCCTGGGCACCGCTCCCAAGCCAACAGACCACGCACGCAACCTGGGCTTCATTCTGGACTCCTGCCTCTCGATGACCAGACAAGTCAACGCCGTCTCCTCATCCTGCTTTCACACCCTACGCATGCTCCGCAAGATCTTCCGATGGATCCCGACCGAAACCAGGAAAATGGTCACCCAGGCACTCGTCACCAGCCGTCTGGACTACGGAAACACCCTCTACGCCGGAACCACAGCCAAGCTACAGAGAAGACTCCAACGCATCCAGAACGCCGCCGCCCGACTCATCCTGGACATCCCCCGTCACTGCCACATCTCCGGCCACCTGAGGGACCTGCACTGGCTCCCCATCAACAAGAGGATCACGTTCAGGCTCCTCACCCACGCACACAAGTGTCTCCACGACCTGGGCCCCAGGTACCTCAAGGACCGCCTGACCTTCTACACTCCCACCCGCCAGCTACGATCAACCAACCACGCCCTCGCCGCCGTTCCATGCATCCGAAGAGCCACCGCCGGAGGCAGATCCTTCTCCTACCTGGCGGCCAAGACTTGGAACTCCCTCCCCATCCACCTTCGACTGACCCAGGACCATCTAGCCTTCAGGAGACAACTCAAGACCTGGCTGTTCGAGCAGTAGCGGACCCTCTCCCCCAAGCGCCTTGAGACCCTTCCGGGTGAGTAGCGCGCTATACAAATGTTATGATTGATTGATTGATTGATTGAATTGTCTCCTGTATATTTAGTTATTTGTCCCATATCATTATGTTTCCTCCCTTGTCTGAGGGATGATCACAATAGCCTCATCTTCCGATAGGGATTTGATTATCTCTTGTTGTGCTTGAGATATATTCCAGTGTGAAGTCCTCTTGTTCTTCTGATGTCTGGTCTTAATCAGGTCATTCATCATGGTGCCATGGAATGTGTTGATATTATTGTGCGAAAGGTTGGGGTAGAATTTTGATTTAGGTTTAAAGCCTGTTGTGGGTGGTTGGTCGGTGACTATGTCCATACTCTCCCATGTTGCCCTCTCTTCTATGCCTGTTACTACCAAAAGTCCCTGTAGTGCGGCAAGAGTATCTGCGCCTCTAATGCTGATTATGTAGTTCTCCCTTATGGTGATTTCCGGGGTATAGGTCGAGGTACCGAGGGGGGAGTGTTCCCCATATTTTCTTGGTTGGGTTTGTATAGTTTGTACCATTTGTTTTATTTAAATTTTCTGATATACTTAAATATGTTGATTCTTGTCTCTGGGTAATCAAAGTGTTTGGTAGAACAAAAGGATAGACCTAAGCAGAGCGTTTTTTTTCTCAAGTTCTGTAAGAGGTTTATTAGACAAGTTAACAATTGTTCTGCTTACCATATCGTTGTCCATCATTGTTTCTTGGAGGTGGTTGCATTGTTCCCACTGGCTTTTTTTCCCGTCCTCTGCTCTTCTGTGCCCTCTGCTTGTCTCACTTTCGTCTCCGCTTGTTTTGTCCATGCCTCTTTCCCGGCCTCTCCCCCTCTGTCCTCTGCCTCTTCCTCGTGTTCTCGGTGTTGGTGTGGTCCTCTGAGTGTGCCTTCCTGTTCTCAGCAGGCGATACTTGTCTAAAAATGTCGTAGGGAGTGACTCCAGTTTTTCCTTGTCTGTTTGTTTGTCTGTCGGTGTCCTGGTTTTGGATATCATCTGCATCACTGCTTGTCACTGAGTCTGTTCCACTTGTCATGTTCGTTACTTTTCCAATTGGTTCAACTTGCATCCGTTTTTTGCAAAGGTAGTCATACTTATGGCTGTAAGTAAGAAGTCTCCCTGATTCGTAATCAATACAGTCCCGGTGGAGTTTCCTTTGCTTACATGCCTTTATATCGTATTCATTTCCCTTCATTCGTGTTTCCAGATCATCCACATATTGCTTGATTGTCTCTTGTTCCTTGTGGTTTCTTAGTTCTTCTTCTAGAAGTTTGAGTTCTTTCAATATTGTTTCCCTGTCTTCCCATGCTTACTTGACAAGGATTGTCAGCATATTTTTGGAGCTCTGTGCAGAGTTTTGTGACCATTCTTCGAGCATTTTTGGATTTGGGGATTCATAAGATGGAATAGGGTATATTCCTAGCCCACGTGGGACCATATCCTTATTGATGTAATCTTGTTAGGATATGGCCTCCCACCACTACGAGATCTCTGTTTTTTTCAGTTTCTACATCCTTTTGAGTTTGTCATGTAATGAGGTATCTTTTCTTGTTGGGATATATGTTTGTTGTTGTTTATTGGGAGCTCTTGAAAATAGGCTTTGTGCTGCTCTACTTCGCTATGATTTCTCATCCATCACTTGTGTGTATTAGTGAAAAACAAATTATTTATATAAAAATAAATAACTATAAAGTGAGAGTGAAGATAACGCTGTGATTGCGGTGCTACCCCCTCCCTAAATTGGAAAGTTTTTACTGTCAACCAGGATAGCTACAAAATCGCCTATCCCGTCAGATGACAGGACTAGATGTATAATCTGGTACAGTGCAAATGTCCTGGAAGTGGATGCTTGTCTCAAAACTAATGACATACAAATCGAGCAGGTGTTGAAAGGTCTTTTACTGCCAACCAGGATCTATTGCAAATCCACTACTCCTGTCTGATAACCAGACTAGAGTAGATGTATTTATCAGTTGTGATACTTATAGTTTCCTCTCGTTCCCGGTGACTATCAGTTTCCCCTCCAAGACCTGTATGTTAAGCAGTGCACCCCCAGCCACCATTTTGTGTTAACAAGTCTGTGAAATCAGCCCCTCTCACCCTCCCCCACAGAAACAGGGATTTTCTACATCAGAGGGTGCTTTGAGGCAGCAGTGATATTCTGTGTGCTGCTTAAACTGTGTTTAATAGGGACTGGGCACTTCGTTTTTTGGCAAGGAGAGGGAGTAAAGTTTTAAACAAACACTATTTTCAGAGGACAAGTTAGGCCCTCACCTGCAGAAGTCCAAAGTGTGGATTGAGCCTGTCTGTCTTCTAGGAGAGTCTGAACAGGAGAAGCAGCTCCCCAGTGCCAGCCCCCATCCCCAGGCCAGCAAAAGCTTGGACTGGTGATTGGCTATTCAGCTCCCAGGCAACTCTGAGCCCTCCCTTCACACCTGCCCAGGCCCCTTAAGGCTTTGCTGGGTGCACCCCAAATCATTCTCCTCCATCTTGTGATTTGCAGCCTAAATGTGCCCCAGACTGCAGTGAGCAGATTCCATGAAGTGATAAGGAGGCAGACTAGTGCTGTCTCTTTCCTAAAAAAGTTAAAAAAACAATTTTCCTTATCTGTGATTACTGTCTTTGCCTGTGGTTGTTAGGGTTTAAAATCGTAGTTTTAACCTGCCCGTGATTGCATATTTAATCACCTGTTTTGTGTTCAAACTTGTGGTTTTTCCTGCCCATGATTGCTTCCATTTAACGTATTAAATTGCGGGATTTGTAGTCCTAAATCTCAGTAGTTTTTCCCTCTCATTCCCCGTGACTATCAGTTTTCCCTCCAAATGTCCTCTTGTCTCTGTATGTTAAGCAGTGCATCCCAGGCCCCATTTTGTGCTAACAAGTCAGTGAAGCCAGCCCCTCCTTCCCCCTCCCCCCTGCAACAGGGATTTTCTACATCAGAGGGTGCTTTGAGGCAGCAGTGATCTTCTGTGTGCTGTTTAAACTCTGTTTAATAGGGACTGTGCAATTCATTTTTAGGGCACGAGAGCGAGTAAAGTTTTATACAAACACTATTTTCAGAGGACAAGTTAGGCCCTTAGCTGCATAAGTCCAAAGTGTGGATCGAGTTTGTCTGTCTCCTAGGAGATTGTGAACAAGAGAAGCAGCTCCCAACTCCTTGGCCATCAAACCTTGTCTGAGGTCGCTGGGACCTTATATAGTCTGCTAGTCGTTGGTACATGTATACACTGATTGGCGGTTGTATCTGATGTTTCTATTGGATTAGGGTTAGTGTCCTCATTGGTTGGGTATTTGAGGGTTCTGATTGGTTTCTGGGTCTGTAATTCAATCAATGTAGGGTTGGGATTAGGGCTAGGGTTAGGATTTCTATTGGAAGGAGGGACTAGGGCTTCCTTTGTTATTGGTTATCTGGACTAGGGTGGGACTAGGGCCAAGGTTAGGCCTTTAATTGGAAGTAGTGATTAGGGCTTCTGGTGTGATTGGTTGCTGGACTAGGTGTGGTACTAAGAGTAGGGTTAGGCTTTCTATTGGAAGTAGGGACTAGGGATTCCTGTGCCATTGGTTGCTTGGCTTGGATAGTAACTACTGGTAGGGCTAGGGCCGCTATTGGACGTAGAGATCAGGGTTGTTGGAAGTTATTGGGTGCTTGGACTAGGGCTAAGATTGTCTCTAAGGTCCTGGTCTCCTATTGGTTCTAGATTTTAGGACTAGTGTTGTGATTGGATAGGGTTAGGGCTAGGGTTCCCATTGGCTGAAGGGGTCACCTGATTACTAGGGCTATACAAGGCGAGGCTTGGGCGTCTCAGCCCTGGCATTGAGGCTAAGGGTGGAAAGGACAAGGGCAATTACCTGTTTGACCCTGTTCGAGACTGGTCGGGACTAGGGCCAGAAATGCTGCCCATGTTCCCATTCAGTAATAGCTACCACACACCATCCACAAACATAGTAATACATAAGCACCAAATGTACACTGCACACAACCCTATGCACGGACCAATATACCAGCATGTACTACAAACCAAACCAAACCACATCTATATACCCTTCTATCCCAACTATCACACATACCCACCATCAACTACACACAGTACACAACTCTATCCCATACCACTAATGAATCAACTCATCACTAACACAACCCCATTCAACACCATACATAACTACATCCCATCCAGACACACACTCCCTGCTCTAATTACACCTAACAGACCACCTTTTATCACTAACAAACATATACTCATCCTTCCATCATTAGTCCAACCAACACCCACCTCTCCCTACTACCATAATAATACTAATGCACACACACACACTGCACACCACCACACTTTTTTAACTCGTGCAACAAACCAGTCTAAGACAAACACTCTTACCTCTACTTCATTCCCTCCTACACATAACATACACTCTACTCATAAACACATCACCACCCCCTCTACCTTACAACCTCCTCTCACAAACAATGCTATACAACCAAATCCATTGCATGAAGCAAATACACCAGCACCCCTTTTCACTACTACTCAAAAACAAAACATATTACACACACAAGCACAACAAGATCTTCAAAGCACAACACGTCAAAATACTTACCATCACAAAATACAAACATACACCCACCATTCAAACCATACGAAGGAACAAACTCCAATGCCAAGCTCTCCCTCTTCCACCACACCTAACACAGATACAGCAACACAGCAACTGTCTTCTAACCACCTCTCATCCATTGTACAATTTAGAACCTTCCTACATGACCCACATGCTGCACCACCACCCCTGACTCATACACCTTCCAGCATAAGCACATGCAAACAACATAAGTGGCATGCCACACCACACCACACAACTTTGCTTCCCCATGTCTACTGCACAACAATGTTACACCAAGAAAACAACACAGCACACCAACTCACTCTCAAACACCATTTCCACCACATACACACGCAGACCCATCAAAATGCCTTCTTAGCATGCTAGATGAGGAACATGATACAGAACACATTCACGATTGCTATCCTAATACAGCTAATGCCAGCACTAAAAACACACCTGCTACAAACACACACAATGCTGTCCACTTTACTACAAAACAAAGTCTCACTATCACCAAAGGCCATTCTCTAAACTGTCTACTAATAAATGCATGATCCCTCTCTAAAAACAAACATCACATCTACGACCCTCTCACAGATGCAAAACCAGACATACTATTCATACCTGCATCATGGTTGGGCGATGATTTGGCTCCAGTCCTGCATGAAGCCATTCCTCTAGGCTATCAAATGTTCACCCACAATCGTATAGGCAAAAAAGGAGGTGGGCTAGCTGTTGTATTACATATCACTAAAGTTGATGACATCTCCATAAAGAATTGTGAGGCTCTTCTAACAAGATGCAATACTACACCGTCTTCATCCTGTAACTTCTTGCTCCTTTACAGACCTCCACCTAGCAAGGCGACATTCCCAGACGCACTTCTAGACACAGTTTCAAACCTGGTTTGACAAACCCAATATGACCCATCCAAAAACTAAAATCACTGGCCTAGATGCACTGAACCTGCATCAGATTGTCCATAAACCTACACACATAGCTGGACATATCCTAGTTGTCATTTTTGCTAATACTGAACTAGTTACCTTTCAGACTATAACTCCAGTCACATGGTCAGACCACCACTTGCTTGCTTTCCAACATAAAACAACACTAAGGGACTGACCTAAAACTGGCCTACATCCATCTACCTATCGGCCGTGGAACAAACTCAATTTGGAACACTTAGAAACAAAACTAACATCAAGTACAAATCATGAAACAATAACTCCGGTTCAAAATCTATATGAGTGGCTACAGGAAGCTTTTCACATCCTGATACCACTCAAAACCATACAACAGCACAAAAGAAAAAAGCACCTTGGAGAAACTTAGAAATAAAAGACATAAAACAACAAATTAGAAAGCTGCAATGTAACTGGCTAAAAACAAACGCCAAACAAGACAAACTTCACCTACAAAAAACTAACACATTATACAAGTCAGCTATCAAAAAAGCTAATAAAAGGTACTATTCAAACAGAATTCAAAACGCTAAATGTACAAATGAAGAATTCTATGAAATACTCAAAGAATTTCAATAACCAAATTGCCTAGAAGGAACTCATCCTGTTACTCAAAATTTCACCAACAAACTGGCAAATCATTACACAGACAAAGCAGACACATTGGACTCATACTTAAAACAGAAACAAAGAGCCAGCACTAACCCCTGTACAAAACAACAATCCAAGAATACTCTAACCCAACCTCTCCGTTCCTTCCAACACATCTCACACAATAAACTTATGGACCTGGTCAAAGCAAGTAGGCCTGGCCGCAGCCCTTCTGACCCCTGTCCACCCAAAACTTTCAAGACAATTAGTTTAACAACCTCTGCTGCCACTCCTGTAAGAAGAATCATCAATGATTCCTTAACTACCAGAATATTTCCAGAAGAACAAAAAAAAAATCACACATACGCCCTTTACTTAAGAAAACACACTTGGACCCACTGAACCCTGACAACTACAGACCAATTACAAATGTACCTTTCCTGGGCAAACTGATAGAAAGAGCAGCGTTCGCCCAGATGTCACAATTCATTGAAGAGAATGACATACTCTCAGACCTCAAAAGAGGATTCCGTCCGGGAAGAGGCACTCCTTGCTATCAGGGATGACCTGAAGAATACAGTTGACCGCAGCGGGGTTGCTGAGCTACTCCTGTTGGACCTCTCGGCTGCCTTTGACACAGTTGACCATGACACTCTGAAAAAAAGACTGTATGAAGCCGGCATGGAGGGAACTCCTCTAGACTGGATGGCGTCCTAACTTTAAAACAGAACTAATGTCATCCATACCCCACCTTTCTCGGCCGAATCATACTCCACAAAAGCAGGGGTCCCTCAAGGTTCTAAAATTTCACCCATGCTTTTCAACATCTACATGAAGTCGTTACCGGTACTGAACAATCAATTTCACCTCACGTGCTATAACTATGCAGATGACACGCAAATGCTCCTTCAACTGGAATGCCCTAAAGACATTGAAAAAATCCCCAAGTTTCAGTTGTCTAAGAGACGTGGATCAGTGGATGACTTGGAGCCATCTCAAATTGAATGCTTCAAAAATGGAAATAGTCACGTGTGGCGATTGGAAACATTACGACCCGCTTGCAGCCTGGCCTGATGAACTGGGATCACCACCTAAAGTATCGAAGGAAGTAAAAACCCTCGGAATGACCATAGACTCCAAGCTGTCGATGAATGCCCAAGTGGACAAACTAGCAAGACCAAGTTTTGTCACTATAAAAACACTGCGACTACTTTTCCCTCATTTGGAATTTCCACACAAGGTCCAAGCTATTATCTTCCTTGTTCTGTCCAAACTTGATTACGCCAATATTTACCATGAAAAGATTACAACAGATTGGGAACTCGGCTGCCAGACTACTCTTGCATATAAAACCGCGAGACCACATCTCACCTGCCTTGAAAGCATTGCATTGGTTACCAGTTGCCAGAAGATCCAACATCAAGCTACTTTGTATTACACACAAAGCAATACATGGAATGGGACCGCTCTTCATCAGGAATAAAATCACCAAACACATTCAACAATGGAACCTACACTCTAAAGGGGCATCTCGCCTCAAAATCACAGGATACAAGAAAAAAAACATGGGTGGCACATCCTTCTCTGTTCAAGCGGCCTAACTATGGAGCTCTTTACCCCCAACAAAAGATCCACGACAACCACCTTATCCTCAGAAAACTACTCAAAAATTGGCTCTTCCCCACATAAGCACCATACGCAAACAGAAATTTACAGCATATTCCTCTGTATATAAGCATTTATTTTCACTATAGATATGTACCTACCTTTGTGTATTGCTTTGTATAAACATGTAGAATTATTAAGTTGTTGTAAATAAATAAATAAAAAGCACACTTCCATTATGCATCTATGTACCTTCCATGTACTTGGATCTGTGTGTCTGTTACCTTTCTCCTGAAAAAACATATCCAATGCACTACCCTATTTCTCATCCTGTACCTCTATCAATATCTTTAATCTATATATACTTAAAAAAAAAATTTAAAAAAATTCTGCGATATCTGGTTGGGTAGCGTCTTGCGCAAAACCAATAAAAGTAAAGAAAGAACCAATTGACAAAAACAGGTGCTCTGGGGAACAAACAGGCAACGACCACTAACGTGCCAGAAAGCGTTCCCTCTGTAGACACAGAAGAAACTAATTAGAAACAAACTTGGTTCCCGAGCAATATAGATACAATATTTAATGAGAAATATCAGTCCAAAGAAGGTTCTCCAGATCGTATCTTTCAAAAAGAAGTCTTTATTTCCAAGACACAGATTTCAATCGGTGATCCAGCATAGTTGGGATCATCCGAAGTAGCCAAACAAAAAACAGCCAACACGTGTTTCGTCTTGGGAAGATACCCAAAGACTTACGATCGTAATGGCAGTTGCTTAGAGAGAAGGGCGCAGCGCAGACATAAATCATCATTGACAGTCTAGCAGATTTAGAATTCATATCAACAACTTATTTTGGACCTGTCCTTCCAGTCCTTCAATGAAACCTTTCTATCAGACCTCAACTTGAAGTTATATGGAATGTACTATATACGTTGGAACTATACTGTTTATCTGAGAATATCACTAGATGAGACTACACAATAATACGGTGAAACAATTTTGAGTTGATCTTGATAAAATTCTTTGGCCCTGAGGAAGTCTGTGGGTATCTTCCCAAGACGAAACACGTGTTGGCTGTTTTTAGTTTGGCTACTTTGGATGATCCCAACTACGCTGGATCACCAATTGAAATCTGTGTCTTGGAAATAAAGAATTCTTTTTGAAAGATACGATCTGGAGAACCTTCTTTGTACTGATATTTCTCATTAAATATTGTATCTATATTGCTCGGGAACCAAGTTTGTTTCTATATATACTTACCTCCTCTATGCATCTATATACTTTCAATGTACTTATGGACCTATATATTTATCACTTTCTTCTAATTTAGCATTTTAAATGCACTACCCTATTTCTCAGACTATACTTCTCTCAATATATCCTCTGGCCCAACCTTCTGACTCATCTAAAACTTCTTTCTACTACTCTTTCCAATGCACTACCCTATCTCTCACCCTATAAATCTATCAATATATCATCTACACCCACTTTCTTATTTATCCCAATTCCCCTCCTTCTAGACTCTCTCCTACTCTATCCCTCCTTGCATCATCTGACACCTCTTTTACTTTACCGATCCCCCAAAGCAAACCTTTCTAAACTCTTCCCTCTAACTCGTCCCCTGCAAAACCCCTTTTTACTCATCCAAAAGCCTTCTCCTACTGCTATGACCTCAAAAAAATAAAAAAAAATTCTGTCCCTCCACTATCCTTTTTAATCAAAATAACATATTAACCTGTTTACTTCTCAATTTCCATATTCCACTTTACTAATTCACCACTGATCCTTTATAGGTTCCAGAGTAGCATGCTACTCGCCAATTAAGCTCTTCAAAACCCCATCAATGGGAAGCAAGCGCTATATAAATACAAACCTCTTTCCCTCTTCTATCCCGCAACCTACCCTTCTCTAGCCAAGTAACTGAATAACATATCCACCACTCAAATTAGTTTGTACTTCACTATACTAATTTTCAACACTAATCCTTTATGGTTTTCAGAGTAGCGCCCTACTCGACAGAAAAGCACCTCAACACCCATCAGGGGTAACAGGTGCTACATGAATGCAAACCTTTCTTCCCATTTCTCCCTCAGCTACCCTTCTCACTCTAAATAACTGACTAATATCCACCACTCAAGTTACTTTCATATTTCACTATACTAATTCAGCACCAATCCTTTATGGGTTTTCGGAGTAGCGTGCTTCAACACCCCATCAGGGATAACAAGCACTATATAAATGCAAACCTTTTTTCCTCTTCTATCCATCTTCTAGCTTTCCGAATCCAAATAACTTACTAATCTATCCACCACATAAAATGTACTTGCATGTTTCACTATATTTATCAACACTAATCCTCTATAGGTTCCGGAGTAGAGTGCTACTCGCCGAAAAAAGTGCTTCGACGCCTCGTCAGGAGTAGTAAGCGCAATATAAATGCAATTACAATACAATACAATACAATAAGCAGTGCATGGCGGGCGCATGTTATAGTTAGTGATGCTAACTATAACTGGTTAATTTCTGTGCTTTTTTTTGTTCAAAACGTTAATGCTGTCATTGACTAATGCACCTAGCTTTAAAGTTATTTTAACCTTTGTTTTGTTCAGTAAATATATATGTCAATCAATCATGCAGGATAAGTAGAGCGCGACTAATAACCCACAAGGGTATCCAGGTGCTAAGCGTCAAACTGCTCGGGTGGCATCAGTTGAAGAACAAAGTCTTGAGTCCTTTTCTGAATTCCTGAAGAGAGAGTGAGGTCAAGAGATGGAGGGGGAGTTTGTGATGAGAAGCATCCTCCACTGCTGCTTCGGCAGATGTGGGAGTATGAGTGAGATAGAGGGAGGCAGAGTGCAGGACTCTAGAGGGTTGGTGGAAGCTCATCTGGGGACAAGGGCATCACTGATGGTGTATCTGGTGGAGACGGGGAGTCATTTAAAAATCTTTGGGAGAATTCGCAAAGTTAGGAAGCAGACGATGAAGACTGCGTTGATCTGGTTCTTCATGGTGAGTTTGCTGTGCAGGATGATGCCAAGGTTCCAGGCGTGGTCGGTGGGGGTGGAAGAGGGTCCCAGTTCAGCAGGCCACCAGGATGCGTTCCATGGGGATGTGTTGTTCCTGAAGATCAGTATTTCTGTCTTGACTGTGCCAAGCTTGAGGCAGTTGTTTAGCATCCAATAGGTGACGCTGGTCATGCACAGTTGGAAGTTGTCCCTCATGGTGGGTGGGTCTTCAGATGGAGAGAGGATGAGCTGGGTGTCATCTGCATAGGAGATGATATTCAGTCCGCGGTTTATGATGATGCTAGGCGGGGGTCATGTAGACATTGAACATACATATAGGTCTATTTGAGTCACAGCCATCTGTTTTCTTACCCAATTTTAATCATCCCTCTAAGCAAATTCCTTATGCTATTTGTGGCGGACAAATCCATCATGTCTTCACTTTTAATAGCAGTGTCTTTGCACACACAGACGTAATATGTTCTCACATTTTTCAGACACTAATCAGTGCCTCAGCCTTATCAATGGCAACTCACACAGCTCCGTGAGGTACAATGTTTAATGTGTTTTTGCCTCACCCACCTTTGTCATACTGCTTCCTTACCACCTGCTGCTGACACCAGAACATCTTTGGGTCCACTTCTTTAAGAATCAACCTCCACTTCAGGAAAAATGATCCTCACCTCTTCCTTGTGCAGATAGGTCTGTTTGTCCATACTATGTGAAATCAACTCCCACATGCTGTGCTCATTTCTTTGAAGTAAATGAAGGGACTCAGAGCAAAATGTGCAAAACTGGATCAAAGGTGAGGCAAAAGAAAAGGAACAAGGGTCTAAAAATTCGAAAATGGAGGACGGTTGGTGTGGCACCTAAACGGTAAGAAATAATGGTTTCCACAAACTTTTACTGTGCTTAACTTCATTCACATCAACGGCTTCAATGGCAAAATCAAAATTCATCCAATCCACTGACTACGAATAAGGTGAAGCAGAAAAAAATGATGCGTCATCAAAATCAGCATGTGTGCCCTCACCAGAGATGCTCATATTTTTTCCTAGAATCATAGGCCACTAATTTTGTCAGCATAGGTGCCAAACTGTCTCTTAGTTAGCTAGAACCATTCACAGATACTTCAATAACTTCAATAGCTACTGCTTTAGGAGACAGTGCATGACACGACCCAGAACAGTAGATCATATCCAAATTTCATTTCTCTCTTATGACCTGTATATAAATTCATTTCACAAAGATAGAGTTACCACATAGTGAGATGCACTCTCAGGTAGGCCTATTTTCAAAGAAACTTGCTCCAGTGAAACACAAAGGTTACAGTTCTTCGCTTGATGCGTTTCGGGCCTGGCGCCCTTCCTCAAAAGCGTACTGTGCAAATGGCGACCAACTTTACTTCCAGTATTTTCCCAATTAAATACGATCACGCTCATGGGCGCACATCCGCTCATTGCCATTGCATGCTGGGACTGGAAGTCCATTTCACCACCCATGTGGGTTGTTGTCTTCCCATCTGTGAAAAAAAGAGTTCTTTGCTTTAGTTCAACTTTCATCAAAGTGGTTCTCCAAATCACCACACTGCCTGGTCCGCATTCCAACCACCCCAATAAGCAGCAGCAGACCCGCTGAGAAATCGTAGGGAGGCATCTCTTGACCTGGTGGGCCTTATACTTGACAAATAAAGAGTTACCACATGGTGAGATGCACTCTGAGGTAGGTTTATTTTCAAAGAAACTTGCTCCAGTGAAACATAAAAGTTCATTTCATCATAGTTTAAGTGCATCCAGACACCGACCCAGTGACTATTTTATCTTGTGATTAGGGGACTGATAATGAAATATGCTTTTTAATGCCATAGTCTGCCCACTATACATATTTCTAGATTGGGACAGAACTTGGGTGTATGGCATGATGCCATATGGGCAAGGTGCAAGAGAGCTTTCTTTCAGATTTGTTGAACATTTTACTGTTCATTTTATGATTCACGATGGGTAAAGTTATGTGTAAAACAGAACTAAATGTTAAGGACATGCACAGGATGAATTAAGATTGATTCATGGATTTAATACTCATTTGAAGATTTGGAAGATACTAATTAAAATATACATTCAAATTTCTGATTTTTAACTTTTTATTTATGCAATTTGAAGAAACAAACTAGAAGCCTTATCTGGCTCCATCGCTGTGCCCTAAGGGACATCCCTAATTAGGGGGTGCTTCAAGTGTATTAAAGTTATTTGTAAACTGCAGAAAGTGGGCAATTATTTTTTATCTTCACCTAATCAGGAAGCAGATTCCTGGTCTAATCTGCTTTTCCTCACTTTTGCTTTTGGCACCACGGAAAACAAGCATTTGTAATGCAATAGGTCTCGCAGTGACGCAAGTTTATGCTATTGGCATTGTAAATTACAATGCCTTTTATTTATGTTTTTAAAAAGAAAACAAAAATAAAAGGCATTGTTATTTGCAATGCCAATAGCTCAAACTTGTGTCAATGCATTGTAAATGCTTGTTCGTTACTGGGGCCTGGTTTTGCAGGGGTGTTACAAAATTGTCAGGGCTGCTTTGGGTTCCCGGTCCGGCCCTACCTCTGATTCTGGAGAAATCACAAAATATTCCCTTCCATAAAAAAATAGTAATAATAATACCATTTAGTGCAATGTAACTAGTGCTCATGCAAAGCTCAGGCAAAGCGCCACAATGCCCTTGGGCTGACTTTGCGCTATATAAAAACTGCAAAATAAAACGCTGTGTAGTTAATGTTTGATGCACATCCCGTGTGTATAGTGTGTTTTAGCTCTCTTTGCCTGACGTTCTCTTCAGCCCACGGGCATAATTACCATTGGGTCCTGCCACAAAAACCTTTAGTCTTTCAGTCCGCTCTGAGAACACGCCTTTCAGAGCGACAATATGTAATATTCTTGAATATATGGTTTCCAGGAACTGTTCAGCACTCGAAGCCGGGCAGGATTTCTGTCACGTTTTGAAAGCTGTCATCCCATCTTAATCTGCATTCAGCTTTCTCCATTTGCTTAATTCCATTTTAATATGCTTTTCAGCACCATTGCATAAACCTGAGGCCTAATCCAAAGTGCTTTGCTAAGAGTTACTGCCCTGGGAAATAAGAGCGAGAAATTACGAGCTGAGTAAGCTCTCAAATATCCTACTATTATCATGAAATGCTGGACAATTTGCAGGATGGGCTTTCGGCGCGCGTACTAGCTAGAGACTCATCCTCGGTAAGCTTGCCTGCAGCGGCAGCATAGCAGAGGAAAGAGGACTGGACAAATAGACAGTTCTATCTAGTTCATCGACAGCCCCGTAGAAACAGGTGCAGATTCTGAATAGAAACGCTGTTAAACACTGAAATATGGAAACAGCAAAGATCCATGTGATAGCTGAACAAATTCCTTCTTTCTGGGATTAGCCCAGCATTTGATCTGATTAAGATTTGGGAATCCGAGTCTGTTGCCTGAATTCTACAGGAAAGTTGTGGGCGGTATGTAGGGTTTTTTTTCTTCTTTTTTATGCGGCGATATAAACAAGTTGGCTCCGTGGAGCCAACGGGGGGAGGGAAACTGAAAGCGAGCGATGTGCGCGCTGTCAGTCTCTGGGGACAGGCGATGTGCACGCATACAGAGTGCACATCTCCTGTCCGTACACGTGCACATCTCCTGTCCACGCGTGCCATCTCCTGTCTCCTTTCGGCACAGAAAGCGACAACAATAGAGGCTTGCAAGGTGAAGCAGTGCATGCGCTGCATCCGCTAGCAAGACCTAAAAAGAAAGCATGGTATTAACCTCTTCGATGCTCATGACAACTCCCGGCCATCATGAGGCACGGTGGGCGTGTGCTGATGACGGCCGGGAGCCGTCATGACCACGCCCGCGATTAGAATGTCAGCACTGCAGCGGAATTCGCGCCGCAGTGATGAGGTTAATGGGTTATATCCGGCAGAGGTTCACATTGTGTCACGGCCCACTGTGATATTCGTATCCATTTTATCCTGTCATGAATTGCCAATATTTTGGTACCATCCCCATTCTGCCAGTCAAAATGGTCTATTCACAAAGAAAAGTTAGGAATCGATTGATCATAGGACACCCATTCAGAATTGATTACGCAATGTGCTGTTTCAGTAGTTTTAACTGTTTGTCCTTCAGCAAATTATATTAGGTCCCTGCATTAAGATCATTAGAAGTGGCTAATAATTGAAATAGTCTCTAACAGACTGTGCCTCCACCAAACATTTTGATGCCAAGTGCTGTTGGCCCAGATATAGAGGGGTTTTCATGTCTGGGAAAGAATCTGTGCTTTTATTTTATTGTGCCTGTGCAGCAGACTTCAGCAGTTTCAAAAGTAAAAATATTTATGTTTGTTGGCATTCACAAACTGAAATCCAACCCCTTTCCACCCTGGACTTTGTTGGAAATTCATTTCAACTAAGAGCTGGATTTAGACCCCTTCCACTACACTATGGGAGTCGAATCACAGTTCTCCCGATTTGGTGGTGGTGTAGGTAAAGTTCTTTCTGCATTGGGAAAAAGATATTATTGTACCTGACATGGCTTTCCAGGTGTATTCTTACACCTGTTTTGTGAATTAGCAAAAGTCAAATAGTACATTGAGAATTCCACCAGGACTTTTACATTTTTCTTTTTGAATCAGGCACACTTGGGGAATACTATGTGCTGTGAGCTTTGTGGAGTTAATTCAGCCCAGAATACAAGTGATTTCACATAGAATCAAATGTGATGGTGATTCTCCTAGATGTCAAATAACTGAGAGTAGCTTTTGAACTTGCTCTGTCTATGGAGGCAAAAATAAATGCAGATATAGCAAGATTGCAATTGTCTCTTACGCCTCCTTAGCAGGATACCACAATATCTGAAGGAGGGGGGACTACAGCAGTAAAGACACTCAATGCTCACTTATATTACTGTAATGTATTGAACTTAGGGAATACGAAGAAACTAAGAAATATACTGTATATAACTGAAAGATATTTATCAAAGTAATTGACTTAGAAGCCTGCTCATTTCATTAATGCAGTGGAAAGTACATTGGGTCGTGTATAAAAAAGTAACGGGCCCTGATAAACAAGGAAACTCAGAAAAATATGAGCAGAGATCTCATCTCCACCTGGGAGTAAGTTTTTGATGTGCAGGGATTCACTATCGGTCACAGACCTAGATCAAGAAAGATGTACAAGGTGCAGAAGTGTGCCTGGAAAGCTGTGTCACGGGGGTCCTATTCCCATGGAACTCTATACAAGGGAAATAGGATTCCAGCGCAAATGCTCCACGTGGATTATATGTTTTCCTGTAGAGAAACCTTTTTCCTGTACTCCCAACCCAATCTGAGGGTGACTGATTCCGCTACTTATCACAGAAAGAGATTTACGTCCAGCCCAAGGCTGGAGTAAAAATCCTACTGTATCCACTTTGGAAAAGGGAATGAAAGGAGTTTTTAAGATTCCACAAATGTGGTTTGTGGGCATTCTCAAACTTCCAAGGTTGATGGCCTTGGACCACCCGTTTCCCACCCCTTTGGTGAGAATTACACCTATCAGAAATTCCTGTCTGAATTGCTGGATTGCGTACAACATGTAAATTCGGTTAACTTGTGTTTATGACCACATTAACCGTTAAGATTAGAGCCCATCATATCTCAAGCATCCACACTAGGCTACAAGGCTCTCTGGTTGATCAACTCTCCTATTTGAAAATGTACTAAATTGGTATGCAGAGATTTGAATTCCTCTGATGGGCAACGCTGTCAGTCATATAATGCAGGAAAATGACTATGGGGGGAAATGCTGTACTGTTCCATGCACTTATACTTGCCACATCTTTCCAATCACTCTCTGACTTCAGTCTAAAAAATATGTTGTCAAAAATGTAAAGACATAATTAATCAACGAAACGTACGTCCTCTGTCACTCTGTTGTGTGCCTGATACAGAACGTAGAAGCTGGGTAAGGATGTAGCAGTATACATTTTTACAGAGAAAACATAATGATGCTACAATTAAACCAGTTTATCACCATACAAGGTCTATTCACCAGTATCCGTTCCCAGGCACTTTTAACCGACATCACCACCTCACTTCTGCTGGAAAGCAGGCACATGCATGCCGTGCCCTTTCCATGCCCTGCCTTTGACGACAACCCGCTGTATAAAAAAAACATTAATATGAAATAACTGCCAAAATAAATGATGCTGGTCTTCACAACAAAGTAAATATTTGAGCAACAATGCCAAATTGTTGCCTTCCGTGGGCTTTAAAGACTGCTAATAGGCTAGTCAAAATGTTCCTTGCCTGTAGACCCGTGAATTGCTTCCCAAACCGTGCAGAGCGTGCTTGCAAAAGTACAAGAGCGAGTGTCAGGCGGTCTTGTCCCTGGGAAGACTGATTCATCGGGAATGGCACTCTAATGGAAAGTGGTTTGAACTTTGAGACTATATTTCCTGTCGCCATATTGCTGGAACGAGCAGAAAACCCCTTCCCTGCTCGCCACAATGAGGATTGTAAAAAAAGCCTCAAAAATAAGAATAAAACGCCCGTTGCTGTGCCAACAAGAGACTGGGACCCGGCGATGACGAACGTTCTTTTGACTGATGCTTATTAAGAGAATGTCAGTCTCGCTAAGAGGACGGAATCTGCGCAAACTCAGAGCCTCGGGGTAGCGACATATGTACTCAAGAAAACCAGGAACGGACTGGGACAGAAAATGGTCCCGGACACAGATCTAACAGTGGCCCCCATTAGTGCTAAAGAAAGTAGCCGATTATAGGGGCATTATATCAAGGGGGTTTATCTCCGCTTTTTTGGCTTTAAAAGCCAAGAAAGCGGAGATAAAATTATCTCCCTATTACCTAGCTGTCGCTAACACCAGTTAGCGACAGCTAGTAGGAGATAGCGACCATCTTGGGCCTCACTTTGCATGTCAGTGATTTTTATCACTAATGACATGCAAAGTGGGCGTGCCAAGATGTTAGCGACTGGAAACAGTCGCTAACATCGCTATCTCCTATTACCAACTTTTGGAGATATTCGCGCTAAGCGCGAATATCTCCAAAAGCTAACACCTGCCCTGAGCAGTTCTTAGCCATGTTATCCAATGGGAGGTGGATAACATGGCTAAGAGCATTAGCTCGGTAATGCATGAATATCACTGACTTTTCAGCGATATTCATGCATTGCGGCCGTTTTTTATCGCATTTGCGATAAACCTTGGTAATACCAAGGTTTATCTGCGATAAAAATCGCCGCAGCTTAGCGGTAAAATTTTCTCTCTAACCAAGCAATAGCGATAATTATCGCTATTGCTTGGTAATATGCCCCTTGGAAAGACACGTTCTATTAAGTGTTTTTCAAGGTATGGTAGACTGCACAGATTTGATTAATTTTAGTATCAGGGAAACCAACAGTAAAGACCGCTGAAGCTGAGCATAAGACAGGCCCATAAACAGTCAAACAAGCTTTTTCAATGTATTTATTTATTTATGTATGCGATTTTCTATAGCGCGAACTTTACCCGAAGGTGTCAGTCAGAGCGCTTTACATAAGAACCAGTTGAGAAACATTAGGACTTAGGATTACATGCGTTACATAAAGGATACAAACAGAAAAAATTGCAAATGTACAAGATGTAAAGTCACACAAGGAGGAGATACAAATGGATATACTCTAAGAGTCACATAGGAATGGTAGATAGTGCAAAGGTCTACTGCATATACTAGTGATTAGAGTTATCTCTATATACATAGGGAAGGGATATGACTGGATATACTCTAAGAGTCACATAGGAATGGTAGAGAGTACAAAGGTCTACCGCATATACTAGTGATTAGAGTTATCTCTATATACATAGGTAAGGGATACAAGTGGATATACTCTAAGAGTCACATAGGAATGGTAGAGAGCACAACGGTCTACTGCATATACTAGTGATTAGAGTTATCTCTATATACATAGGGAAGGGATATGACTGGATATACTCTAAGGGTCACATAGGAATGGTAGAGAGCACAGCGGTCTACTGCATATACTAGTGATTAGAGTTATCTCTATATACATAGGGAAGGGATATGACTGGATATACTCTAAGAGTCACATAGGAATGGTAGAGAGTACAAAGGTCTACTGCATATACTAGTGATTAAAGTTATCTCTATATACATAAGGAAGGGATGCAAATGGATATACTCTAAGAGTCACATAGGAATGGTAGAGAGTATATAGGTCTACTGCATATACCAGTGATGAGAGTTATCTCTATATACATAAGGAAGGGATACAAAAGGATATACTCTAAGAGTCACACAGGAATGGTAGAGAGTATAAGATCTACTGCATGTATTAGTGATTAGAGTTATCTCTATATACATAAGGAAGGGATACAAATGGATATACTCTAAGGGTCACATAGGAATGGTAGAGAGTACAAAGGTCTACGGCATATACTAGTGATTAGAGTTATCTCTATATACAGAAAAGCAGAGTTCCATTAGGTGGGGTCGGAGGGGGGATGCAGTCATAGCACCAAGGGAGGGACAGAGAAGGGCAGGAAAGTGAGACAAACCAGAGAGGGAAGCAGATAGTAACGAGTAAGACAGCGAGGAGTGTGTCAGAGGCAGCAGGAGAGACAATAGAAAGGTCGTTAGGACAGAGGGGGAGGTCACAGATCGCTAAAGTGGCGGAGGAGAAAGGTAGAAGAAGAAGCGAGTCATAAAAAGAAAATGGCGGGAAACTCAGAGGTCCAGGTCCGAAAGTCCAGTAAGAGGGCTGCCATATCAATGCAATATGTATCACATTTGCGAGAGTTTAAGCTATTGGCATTGTAAATGACAACGCCTTTTATTTATGTGTTTTTAAAAAGCAACACAGATTTAGAAAGCTTTGTCATTTCTAATGCCAAAAGCTCATACTCTCACAAATGCGAGACCACTTTGATGGTGGCCACGCCCCTTTGTTTAGAGACTGCATGCCAAATTCAGGTTACAGGGCCATAGGTATGAAGAAGCCGATTTGCGATTCGGAATCTGCGATTTTTACCGAATCGCAGATTCAGAATCGCAAATCGGAATGTATCAACACAATCGCAAATATTTAGCGATTCGCTTAAAATCGCTAAATATTTGCGATAAATACAATAGCAATTCCTTAATGTTGAAATATCGTAAAATTGCGATTTGACATCGGGAAAAATTGCAAAATTTCGATTTGACATCGGGAAAAATCGCAAAAATGCGATTTGACATCGGGAAAATTGCAAAATTGCGAATTTCTAGACTCATCCAATCGCAATCCTGATGCAGTTTGATGACATCACCATCCAGGAAGTGACTGATTACCCATGCTGCAACAGCATTGATTGTGAGAGAGTGTGAGAATGAGGATTGCTACTGAGGAGCCATGGCTGAGAGTGGGAACAAGGATTTGCCTGCAACCCAGCAGGAGCAGCAAGAAGGAGAAACTTCTAGGAAGAGAAAGATGAAGTTCTCAGAAGCAGAACTTGAGACACTCATCATTGAGATGGTGCCAAACCATGATTTGTTGTTTGGGAAAAGCTCACACAAGGTGCCTGAAGCAAGAAAAAGACGCATCTGGGAAGGCATACAGGCGAAAGTCAATGCCCTTGGAGTCACAAACAGGAGTGTGGAAGTACTGCGCAAGCGCTGGTATGACCTGCACCAGCGCTCCAAAGAAAAATTGGCAGCCAGGCTGGAGCAGTCCCAGCTCACCGGTGGAGGGACCTCCAATGTACCAGATTCTACACCACTGGAGGAACTTGTAGAGGGAACACTGGCTCCAGAGAGTGTTGCGGGCGTGTCCGTGCTAGACAGCTCCGACCAACCAGCTGCCAGACCAGGTAAGAAGCATGTCTTCACACCCTAAACCACCCCCGACCCCCCTGCAGCAACCTAGGGGAACCACATGTCACGCTAGAGGAAGTACACAGGCAGTCACAGCAATGCATTGTGGGAGATGTAGTCATATTAGAAATGAATGTTGGAAGTAGCATCCATCCTAGGCAATTTTCCCATGTGCAGGTCAGGAAAGGGGAATAACAAAAGTAAAGTAAGGGAAAACTGTGAAATATTTTATTTTCACATCATAAATTAGCAAATCAAATTAATGTGTGCTGTTCTATCCACAGCACCTGCAACTAATAAGCCCACAGGCAGTGGAAGAGACACAGGACCTCTGGAGACGCTAGCCAGGTGCAGGACACAGATGGGGAGGACAGCCCTGTTATTCCACCAAAGGGACACAGGAGGAAGATTGTGAGGCCATTGGCAGTCATGGAGGATGATGATGAGGACAACAATAACATTGTGCAGTCTGATGCCCTAGGTTCGCAGCAGGAGTCAAGGTCACAACACAGACAGGGTCCACAGGTCACAGGCAGGCGTAAACCCCGCACGGGCAGCAGCTCCATTGATCAGCAGGAAGACTCGGTTTTCGCAGGGCTGGAATTGCACATGCTCCAAGTACAGCGCCTACAAGCCAAACACATGAAGGCGATACAGTGTGAGATGAGGGCAGGGTTCAGGGGCATGCATGAAGAAATGAGGGGTGCTGTGCAAGTGCTCACTGCGGAGTTGCGTGCCGAACGCGCTGCTAGGCGCAAAGAGCTGGCCCGCATGGACCGGTACACGCGCGCAATCAACCGCCTGGCCTCATCAACCAATATTCTGTCCAGGCGTACCATTGAAACCCAGCGTGAGTTCTCTCACGGCATTCAGGACATCGCCACTGTCGTTGTGCAGTCCACTTATGCCCTGGATGAACTGCGTGCCCTACGAACCACAGGACCAGGAGTGCTGACTCCATGTGAGGAGGACTCCCAGTCAGTGCGGAGCTCCACCACCCACTGTTGAGAGGCGCCGTAGTGGCAGGAGCAACAGGCCTGCTATATACCAATAGGATGTGCAGCCAAATAACAATGACTTACAGGGGCAAAATATGGACAACTACAGTGTTGACTTTGCAGTCATTCCAGTTAAATAGTTGCACTGTGAATTGAACATGTGCATTACATTGGGAGTGTTTGTACTTGCCTATGAGGATGTGTGGCATTGTTGCTGTAGCTATTAAAACACAGTTGCAAAGATTGAAGTTGTCATTGTGTCATTATTACTCACCTAGAAGTAGTTGCGCATAATCTCATCACGCCTCTGTCGCCCAGCTGCAGCACCAGCTACGCCAGCTTCCGTGCGTGCAGGTGTAGGTCCTCCACGTCAGAGGATTCAGAATCGCTCAACTCCACTGGTGTCCCTTTCCTGGTAGCGATATTGTGTAGCATGGCACAAGCTACAACAATTTTGCAGCACGTTTCGGGGCTGTATTGGAGAGCTCCTCCACTTTTATGAATGCACCTGAATCTGCTCTTCAATATGGCAAAGGTTCTCTCGATGGTGCCTCTTGTTGAAATGTGTGCCCGGTTGTAGCGCCGCTCCCCAGCAGTAGCAGGATTGAGGTAGGGTGTCAGGATGAAATCCCGGACTGCATAAGCACTGTCACCTGTGGTTGGAAATGTTAACGGTTAGTCACTGTAATGCACATGCTAGTCAGTGGAAATGTGGCCTATGTATTTGAGCATTAACCTAGTAGGTATCCCTCACCAAAATCACCTCTTGAGAGTCTACGGTATAGCCCACTGTGACGGAAGATAAAGGCGTCATCTGTGCTTCCCGGATACTTTGCCACTATGTCAGTGATGATGTTTTTGGCATCACACACCACCTGTATATTAAGTGAGTGGTAGCATTTCCTGTTCCTGTATACGTACTCTCCGTTTGAGGGGGGATATTGCAACATGTGTCCCATCGATGCATCCTATGACGTGGGGGAATTGGGCAATGTTGTAAAAGTCCTGCTTGGTCTGTGCTAGTTCCTGTGGGGTGCTGGGAAAGTGTATGTGGTGTTGCATCCAATGTGTCATGGCATCGAGGAACGCATGGAAAAAGCGCGACAGGGCACTTTGTGACACCCCTCCTGCTGTGGCTATAACCCCCTGAAAACTACCTGAGGCCAGCAGGTGTAGTGAACACAGGACCTGGATGTGTGTGGGTATGGCTTGTGTCCTGCGGGTGGGGTATTCTAGATAGGGTCTGAGTTCTTCTATTAAATCAAGTATGCTCTCTTCCTCTAGTCTGTAGTGGGTGTAGATGTCCTCCTCAGTGCCCTGGTAGATGGTGGTGCACGCACGGAATATCCTCTCCTGCCGTCTCCTCCTCTGCACCACAGCTCTCACTCTTCCCCTCCTCGCTATCACGTAGAGCCCAGACATTGTGGAAAAGATTGTGTTGCATTCTGGGCTTCCTTAAATACTTTGCACCAGGTCACAACCTGCTCCCACTTGGTGGTAATTGCGCTTCCTTAAAATGCGATTTTCGTCAATTCGCAATTTGCAAATTTTTGATACATATCATTGCGAATCCTTATTTGCGATTTCCGGATATGCGATTATCGATAACTGGTTTCATCGCAAATTTGGAAATCGCTCTGGAATTCGCAAATTTCAGGCTCTCGCAATGTTTGGAACTCGCCAAATAGCGATTCCTTGATTTGCGACCATTTTTTCCTTCATACATTGGAAATTGCTAATTTTCTGTCGCAAACGCTATTATTACCGATTCGCAGCGTTTGCAACAGAAAATTAGCTTCATACATATGGCCCACAGTGAGCAGCGTCTAAAGGAAGGGGCGCGTCCAATATTAAAGTGAAAGCGTGGTATGTGGCACTTTCACTTTTCAAACAAGCATTTGTAATGCAATAGGTCTAGCATTAATTAAGTTATAGTTCTTGGCTTTGCTCAATATTGCAACACCAATTGCAACAAAAGTCTATATATTGTAGGTAAAAAAATATGTATTTATTTTTGTAGCAATGGTGGCATGCTGCGCTTTAGATGAATATGTTTAAAAGTAAAGTGCGTCATACTGTGATTGCTACAATAGTTAATTGTGGATGCATTAACAATTGATGTGTGCACTGATGGCTGGTGGTGTGTGTGCCTGTAGAAATTGTAATTGAACCTGTTTTGTTATGTAACGATTGGATATGATGTGGAGAATTGGACATTGATGAAATAAGTGTCGCCTGCATTATATGACCAAAATTTCAATAAAAGAAGACTTGGAATCAACAACGTTGAACCTGTGGAAATAATTAGTTGAATACGGCGCTCCCGCTATTGATATTTTGAATGTAGAAATTGTGCACTGATGGCTAGTGGTGTGTGTGCCTGGTGGAAGTGTGCACTGCCGGCTGGTGGTGTGTGTGCCTGGTGGAAGCGTGCACTGACGGCTGGTGGTGTGTGTGCCTGGTGAAAGAGAGCACTGACGGCTTTTGGTGTGTGCCTGGTGAAAGCGTGCACTGACGGCTGGTGGTGTGTATGTGCCTGGTGAAAGCATGCACTGATGGCTGGTGGTGTGTGTGTCTGGTGAAAGTGTGCACTGATGGCTGGTGGTGTGTGTGTGCCTGGTGAAAGCATGCACTGACGTCTGGTGGTGTGTGTGTGCCTGGTGAAAGCGTGCCCTGACGTCTGGTGGTGTGTGCCTGGTGGAAGCGTGCACTGACAGCTGGTGGTGTGTGCAAGGTGGTAGCGTGCATTGACGACTGATGGTGTCTGTTGAAAGTGTGCACTGACAGTGTGGTTGTGTGTGTGTGTGGTTGTGTGTGGGGTGAAAGCGTTCACTGACGGCTGGTGGTGTGTATGTGCCTGGTGAAAGAGTGCACTGACGGCTGGTGGTGTGTGCCTGGTGAAAGCGTGCACTGACGGTTGGTGGTGTGTGTGTGCCTGGTGAAAGCGTGCACTGACGGCTGGTGGTGTGTGTGTGCCTGGTGAAAGTGTGCGCTGACGGCTGGTGGTGTGTGTGTGCCTGGTGAGAGAGTGCACTGATGGCTGGTGGTGTGTGCCTGGTGAAAGCGGGCACTGACAGTTGGTGGTGTGTGTGTGCCTGGTGAAAGCGTACACTGACGGCTGGTGGTGTGTGTGTGCCTGGTGAAAGCGTACACTGACGTCTGGTGCTGTGTGCCCGGTGGAAGCGTGCACTGACGTCTGGTGGTGTGTGCAAGTTGGAGGCGTGCACTGACGGCTGGTGGTGTTTGTGCCCAGTGAAAGCATGCACTGACGGCTGGTGGTGTTTGTGCCCGGTGAAAGCGTGCATTGACGACTGATGGTGTCTGTTGAAAGTGTGCACTGACAGTGTGGTTGTGTGAGTGGTTGTGTGTGTGTGTGGTTGTGTGTGTGGTTGTGTGTGTGGTTGTGTGTGTGGTTGTATGTGTGGTTGTATGTGTGGTTGTATGTGTAGTTGTGTTTGTGTGTGTGCGGTTGTGTGTGTGGTTGTGTGTGTGTGGTTGTGTGTGTGGTTGTGTGTGGTAATGTCATTCACGTTGCACAGGCTGCGTTGTTTCGGCATGCATTACTGGTGAATGCGTGGTGTCGGTAAACATCCAATATAAACACAGAATGAGCGTCATGATTCGGCATCCATTTTGAACAAAATGACTTTGAGGCCAATTGAGGCCTAGTTACGTTTAAGCAAGGAAAACTCAATTTAACACATCATAACGAGTTTGTTTCAATTGCGTCAGCTCCACGTCAGCATACACATCTGATGTGAGTGGAACGTGCCTAATAATGACACACATTTCAATTCAAGTGCACATAGGCTCCCTCACAGAATATAACAGCACACTCTCACAAGCAAACATACACATCCGTCTGTAATCGCTCAGGACATTTCTAGTGCTACGAAGCCACACCAGTGGCAGTTGAGCGCTATACAAATGCTTAGATAACATAACGCAACTTTCCACCGAGGCTGAGATTTCCGCGTGGGGTTATTAGGAGAAGTTCATGAGGTGTTTCTTGCCATGTCACGCTATCCGTGCACGCGCTCTGGAGCAGCTTCAATCCGCACGCGGCGCTAGAGCACATAAATGAATGAATGAATAAACATATGGCTCCCGCTTAAAAGGGCCTCGGATCTGCCCCCTGGAGCTCAGAGATCCCTCCTGGACCGGTCTCCTCTTCCAGGGGCAGCCCTTCAAGTGTCTCATTTCTGACATCTGCCTGGTACACGGATAAAGTGAGAAAGCAGACACTTGGTCCTTGTTCAGGGGGGCTGGGGAGCCCTCTGAGGGGGCCCTGTCTACGGCCTAATTAGCTGAATGATTAAGCAGGTGGTACTTGAGAGCCGTGTGAGGGGCGGGGGGTTGTTGAGAGCAGAGGGCTCTGGCCCTTTTGACAAAATGCCACTTACACGCCATAATGTACTTCGTGTGAAGAGGACAGTGTCCCGCAGGGACCTCTGAACTTGAGCCTGCTACAGTCAGTTTGGGGTGTGAAGGGATTTTTAGGGGGAGAGGTGAGCGAGAAGTTTGCAGCCTCCATTTATTTATTAAAGGGAACATTTGGAAATAAGGGCCCATTCGACTATCAGGCTGCACAACAGCACTTTAGAGAGAACAAGGGAGTCCCCCGGCAGAGCACAGATGAGGTATCTAGGGAAGAGGGAGGTCTGGGGTGATAAGAGATGTGCGTGGGGGTGGAGCAATGAATCAGTTGGACATGAGCCGGTGGATCCATACTATGTTTACAGATGATGAGTATGGAAAGAAATTACGCATGTGAGCAAGAGTTAACGGTCACATGATTGGACAAAGCACCTCTACGTGTACAAGGATGGTGCGTATGAAGGAGATGGACAGAAAGGCTTTGTGTAAGAAATGGAGGTGTACACAGAAAACATAGCTAAGATGGATTTATATTAAAAGGGTACAGGTAAGCAAGGTAGGTGTATGAAAACAGGGTACTGATGGGTGAGCAAGAGAGGCTTGTATGAAGAGTGGGAACAGATGAGAGCGAGCAGTGGGCTGGGAAGGGGCTGCAGATGAGTGAACAAGATGACAACAATGAGGGATGGAGACGGAGTTTGTGGAAAAGGTATGTGTCCTGGAAGACGGAATGTTTAGTCAGAGGCAGACATTGAGGCCTGGATTTAGTTTAAATTATTTTGCCTGGAACAAAACACTTACCAGTTTCAGTTAAAAAAATATGTGGTAGGAAAAGATTGAGATATGTTCAACCCAGTTGGAAGAGAGCAACTTGGATGTTTTTTTTTGTTTTTGATCACTTTCGCGGCCGCTTTGATGTTCTCAGTGGCCGCGCGGCTCACTGAGAACATCAAAGAGGCCACGAAGGTGATCACATAGGCTGACAAATGGTGCGCACGCCCGGCACACATGCACTGTACCCGATCCACCTGCAGCCTTTGGGAGCACTTTCAGAGCCCCTTACTAAATATCTCGCACAGCATCGCTTACGCGATAGCTAGGCGAGGCCTAAAAAAGAATGAAAGCATGTTTCTGTAGCGCAGCCGCTAAGGTGAAAGTGGACCATGCTACAAATTGATTAAATAAAGAAGTGCAGCCACTAAAGTGAAAGCGGACCACGCTGCAAATTAAACAAAAAATGAAGCGCGGCCACTAAAGTGAAAGCAGACCACGCTACAAATTAAAAAATAAATACATTAATAATGCCAATGCAAAAGTGTACTGTTACATCGTGGGTGGAATAGGGGAAAACGTAAAGAAAATAGTGTTCACTGACTAGATAAAGCAGACCATATAAGACCACAAGTAAAAAGTCCAGTCGTTATGGGAGGTTACAAATGCAGACAAGGCAGTACCAAGGAGGGACTAGTAGGCCTATTCACGAATGAAAAGCAACGATTTTGAAGGGGCTGTAACAGGGGGCAATTGAAAAGATGGGCGGTAAATGGGCAGAGCTCTTATTCCTTTCCTCAATACAGCATGCCTCGCAGAGCAGCCCATGCGCTGCCCAAGCTCACCCTAAAAATGGCAGACACTCACTGACCTGTCAGACCAGCTTCTCCGGCACTGTCTGATTGCACTACAGGCCAGTCGGACTCTAAAAGAGACTAAATGTGGAACTGTGGTAATTGTTGAATACCGACAAGAAAAAAAATGAGGTCAGAAAAGTGAATATACATATAGCAATGTACCTGTGTTTGCCTAAATTCAAGAATAAATTGGATTCTGTTGGAACACAGTCATACAAGAAGAGGCGTGGATTTGATTATATCTGTGTATGCACAATGCATTGTGATTTCTTATATTTTTATAATTTAAAGTTGGGGCATTTCACAATATCATTTCACCTATATTGACACTGAAGCCTTCATTGGTATTTATTAACAGAATACACTATCCATTTACAGACCAGTGCAGGGAAGCATGTTATTGGCTTACCACTGACTGCTTTCATCTAACCCGTATCTATTGTCTCAAGTTTTCTCTTGCCTTTTCCTTTGCCAAGTTCATTGAAATGTTTCTTCTACTTGCAAGTAATCGATTCCGAGATCTGGCCCATGATAGTTTTTTTTAGCACTCCTTGACCTCACAGTCGCTCTAGGCACTTTTACCCTCTCACTCCATTTTCAAACATTTCTGATCTCTACTCACTGACATAGCCCTGTCTTGGCTGGCACCCAACTCTCTTCCCTAACAAGTTAAATTCTTCAATCTCACCATCACCCTATGCTGATGGAACATCTGAGGGATCTGTCGTTTTGTTACTTCAGGACCTGTCCCACTACAGGTCCTTCTTCAGAAGCAAACTCTACTACAACGTTTCTTCTGAAAATTTGAAGTTTTGAAGACTTCAGTAAAGGGAATGCCACATACACTTTGATTTTCTTCAGCTGTAATATAAGTGCCAAAAATATTATCCTTAAATATGTTTAATTACTCAAGGTTCTAAGCTTAATTTGTCATGTTAATTTCACTTAATTTCCTGTGATGCATACTTTTTTGGAATAATGGCTTCTGAGATTTGGGGGCAGGATATACTATATTCTGCCCATTGTCCCATGAAACACTGCCTACTCCCCAACAAACTCGTTTTTTTTATATTCACACATGAGAAGGGGGTCAAAGTGGACCCCATCCCTTGTGCAAATGAGTTACCACCCCAAATTGGGGCCTATGGCCTTTCAATGACTTATAACCGATATTTCAGCCCTAACCCATTGATACAGTTCTATAGAAATTGCTTTAAGGATGGAACGCCTACAGCATGCCTCTTCTAAATAGCGATTGACTCCTTATACATTTCAAAATCAAGTTTAGGAGTTTGAAACAAATTACAGACTCCTATAATGGGTTTAGGACATTACGGAAAGCATTTGAATTGAAGTGTTTACAGCCACAAAAATGTTTTGTGCACCCGGCCACTATTAATTTATGAAGTGCCTATTGAGTTCTGATAGGATTTGTGAAAATGTATGTAGAAACATTTGTTCTGATTAGTCTGGGGATCTTTCAAAAAGGTGCTCTTTCGTGTGAATTGCCCAGATATTTTTCAATATTCTACATAAACTGGGAAAATGTCATTTTTTATAGATCCAAACTCATTTGTTTGTTTGGTAAGAGTACCCTCTTCATTCGTCCCTGCAGAATGTTGAACATAGCATGGATGAAGCAAAGTAGGGGTGCATGGGAGGGTAGAATCTCCTGCCATGCTTCAAGGAGGGGCACAAGTGTAAATACTAAACACAAGGCTTCATGTTGCATTTATCATTCATCCTAATATTAGCTTTTATCAGGTTCTGCCTACTATGTGTACCCTTCTTACCATCCCTGAAACACATTGTAATGGGGATTGTTTATGAGCAGATACAATGATTGGAGGGCTTGCTGGTATGACCCCATGGGTTTCTGTCCCCCCGCCTACATCACCCATGACCCTCACACTTGTGTAGATAGCTAGTGACTTGGCAGCTCTGGAAAAACAGGCAAGGGTAATGAGGCTCCTGCAGACCTGACCAAAATTCTGGTATGGTTATTTGCTTACATGCCACCCCTGAGTCTTGGGCACTATGTAGCCTAGTACTATCACAATACACTAGTTTTAATTCTTTATCATCCACTATACTAGAGGAGCAACATGGCAGTCCACTATGGTAATAAGTAATGTATGACTAGAGGAGATTATTATAAATGTAAGCAAGACAAATATTCCTTATACTTTAGGTATGGCCTGGTAGAATCCTATAATATATACCCAGGGGCCTATTTACAAACTCTTTTTGTAGTACTTGTTGCAGTAGTTTTAATCAATTTTATACATAGAATTATGTAGGCCAAGCATGGGAAGAAGACACTATTTCTCAACACATATGAACCCAGCATTGACAATGAACAGTTTTTCTATAGACATGGATACCCTTCTTATATCCTATTTATCCTATCAAATAATTTGGATGGGGGACTTTCATTGTATATGAAATATAAACTTATATTGTTCTAGGCTACTTAATGGTATACCACTGGGTAGAGCATCCACTGATCTTAAAGACATGATGTATAAGGCCATACAATGTAAATAGATTTAGAGAGCTTGAGTATCTTGACAGCTCCATCTCAGACCATGCCCCATTAAGACCATTCTGGCTTCCACAGGGAGGTACGTTGCCAATCTACATTTGGAGTATATAGACTAGAGCATTGTTAGATGCAGTATTTTGTAATTCTATTGCTGAAACATTACAGGAAAGGTTTAACACAAAGATTCTGATGACTCAATGGGATTGATCTGGGAACAATTTAAAGTAAAAAAACAAATGAAGGAGTATACCCCTAGATGAAAAATATCAATGAGGTACGGCGAGGATATCAAAGGAAATATTTTTCCTTTTTAGGAAGACCCCTCACTCACCAACCTAGTTGGTGACATGCTTCATCATTGTGGTCCCACCCGAGTAGCCGAATGCTACCCGGGTGTGCTTCAACACGTGACTACAGTGGAGCAGGTTAGTCGAAACAATGGTGCTGGTGAGTGAAATAGTGGGTCTAAAAATGTCTTTATCTAACTCTAGTATAAACGTGACAGGACCTGGTGTCTTGCTTAATTGAAATTATCGACCACACTATATGCATTTTGTGGTGGGGTTATTTATTTACCCTATTTATTTTGTACTTAAATTTCTTCTTTTTTTCATAAGGAAACTCATATCCTTTTTAGAAAAACATATATAGGAAACATACACAAATTATACAACATATATCACAAAAACTCTTGACATTATCAAACACATATATCATTTACCATCATCAATATGAACCAATATGTCCTCCGACTTCTAGCACCAAATTTATATGACATTTAGATATCACAAAACTTGATATGCATTGGTGTTTCTATCGTTCCAAATCAATCAATACACATTGCCTATTTTATGCAAGACAAACTATTATAAAGTCATAGATTGACATTGCGGACACGTTTCTAGCCTCGCGGTTTTCTCTCTGGGCTTTCATCAGGGCTCTTTAATGACAGTACATTGGATATATCTACAAAATATAAAAACATATATACATGGTCACTTATTCAGCCTCTAACCATCATAATTACTATCCTACCCATCTTCATGGGATTTGTCATACCTGCTGTGTATTTTCTGTCTTTAAGCCATTCATGAATGACCTTTCAGCCTATGAAAATAGGCAGGGAAATAACTGTAAACAAACAGTATGGTTAGATCCAATCTGTATTTTGTTTACTTTCTCATAACTGCTCATGACAATTTCTGATTGCAAAATGTCACATACCTTGGATTTATGGGCTATTGTTTATTCTGTGGTCGTGACTCATTTTCTTTTTGTCAGCGCGCCTAATTTTACCCTCATGGATCTGGAAGAAAGCGATATCTTAATTAAAGCTTCCTTCGGCATTGCTTCTTAAATTTTACAAATGCTGGTACAACATGAATATCATACCTTTCTTCTCTTTCTATTTTTGAAGATATTTTAGGGGCGCATTCTATTCCTTTTCGTCTTTTTCCAGTATTTCGCTATAAGGAAGAGGTGGCAAACAATGTAATTCCTAGCGTTTCGATCCTTGTTCGTATAGCGACTCGTTTATCCCCAACTCGCGCTTCTAACTTGGCCCATTTACTCCGCGCTTGAACTTCACTCGTAGTGTCTTCTACATTAAGAGAGGAAACGATCGTCTCGTAGCAAGTTACTCAAAAGTCAATTCCACGACCACATGATCTTTTGAACCGGAAGCTTTAATCGCGCTTCCTGTTTGTCACGCACTGCGGGCCTCTGGATGTTGTAGGCGCAACTCTATTTATTATAACTTGGTTTGCGTATTACACTGAAAACAAACAGCTATACATTATTATTTACCAGGGATAAATTGGCCATTAAGAAGTAGAAAACAATTTTGTTGGTTGTTGTAGCCAACCATTCCGATTTTACTTAGATGAAAAGGAATTGAATGCGCCCCTAAAATGTCAAGTTCCCATGTTTTTTCTCCTTTTTCTCCAAAGTCAAACAGACCCTTTAGGGTGCACACCACTTACTGCCACATTTTGGCTTACCGGCTAATATGCTATATATACAAGTTGTCACTTTAATTATCATGAGGTTGATACTCTTATTCCCGGGTGATACATACATCATGTTGACGTATCAACACAAATTTGAATGTGAACGGTTTCTAAATCAAAATCAAAACAATGCAGAGGAGTATATGTACATATTTCAGCAAGCACTTTTCATGCATTTCACTATTTGTCAAGTATTCACACTTTTGACAATTCTGACATTTCATTTAGTCCTGTGGCAACACTATTGAATTTCATTATCAAGTAGGCTTCTTTAGACAACATCAAAGATTCAATATCAACCGTGCTCTTTGACATTTTAAGTGCAGCCAACACTGTCCATTTAAAATCACGCTCAGTGTGGCCCTCTTTTCAAAAAGTGGTCAACCATAGGGGCTGTACACACTTTCTTTTTTATTCTAGACCGATGCTGTGTGATCCTTTGGTTAATTTGCTGATTGGTTTTGCCTATATAGATTTTACTACAGGGGTATTTCAGCATAAACCACATTTTTCGACTTGCAGTTAGTGAATGATGTATGCTTCCATTTCACACTCTTATGTGTGAACACAGATCCTTCAATTGTCGATTCACATGCAACACAGTTTCCTCACTTATGGTGGCCTTCCAAAGGTTTCATGCCCCACTGTGATTGCAAATCTTTTTGTGTCTCTTTAGGGACTATATCTGCCCTAACTATTTCTTGGCCAGCACTTCTCCTTTTTTTCATTGCAAACAGTGGCCGTGGGAAAGGAACCCCAAGATTTTCTAATAGGTGCCAGTTACGCAATATAATTTGCTTGAATTTATTTGACCCTGGACAAAAAGTGGACACACATACCAATTTTTCTAGTGGTGTTTTAGCTTTTTTCTCTAAAAGAGTCTCATGAGTCGTGTACCACACATGTTTCATCGCGTGCTTTAGCATTAATTTGGGGTATCCTCTCACTTGCATCTGAGTGCAGAAGTTACCAGCGTAGAAGTCAAAATCAGTCTTAGTTGGCCATATGGAAGGTTTTCTTTTAGGCTTTTTGGATGTGAACTCTTGAAGTGTAGGATCGTGTTTTTATCTGTTTCCTTTTGATGTAGCGACATTGTGAGTACCTTCTCCTTCGGGGCTATATACACATCCAAAAATGTCAGTTTGGTTTTACTTTTGGTATAACTGAATTTAATGTCCGGATGTGTAGAATTAAAGCCATCCATAGAAGTCATCCAGAATTTGAATCGGGCCAGTCCATAGGCACCAAATATCATCAATGTGAAGCCATTGCTTGATGTTGCTCGAGAAGGGATTGCCATTGAAAATAAACTTACTCTCAAACTGAGCCATGAAGAGGACCGCCATCTCTGGGGCAAAAGGACATCCCATGGCGGTCCCCTTCATTTGGAGGTAAAAGGCATTGTCGAACTTGAAATAGTTCTTTTTAAGAGCCACTGTTGCCAGACTCAGTATAAAATCAGTTGTGACCCTGTGTGGTCTTATTCTTTTCTCAAGGTATAATTCAATCACCTCAAGTGCTTCGTCCTGAGGTATCTGTGTATACAGGGAGGTGACATCAAAGGTCACCATCCACTGTTCTTGTTCATCAAATTCTACCCCTTCCACCTTTTGGATGAAATCGATTGTATCTCTAAGATACGATTGTATTTCCACAAGGAATGGTTTTAAAAAGATGTCAACGTATTTTGATATAGGCACAAGTATTGAGTCACAACCGGAGACGATAGGACGTCCCGGTGGCTCATTCAGCCTCTTATGGATTTTGGGGAGAAAGTAAATGACTGGGACCGTAGGATATTTTTTAGTTAAAAATTCAAATTCCTTGGGCCCCAGCATTCCTTGTTCCAAACCGTCCTTCAGGATGATCATGATTTGTTCTTGTATAGCTCTTGTTGGATCTTCCTGTATCATCCTGTAGCACTCTTCATTCTCAACCTGAGATGTGTCTTCTCTCATATACATCTCCCTTGGCCAGATAACTAGGGCTCCCCCTTTATCCGCCGGTTTGAAAATCACAGAGCTGTCATTTTTTAATTCAGACAGAGCTTTTTGTTGGTTTAAGGTGATGTTTCTTTTGAAGTACTTTCCCTGTTTCTCCTAATGAGTCAATGAAGACATAACTACATGTTCATATGCAATAATCTCCTTGGGCCTCGTATATGTGGGTGGAATAAATTTTGATTTATTGGCAAGACCTGTTACCTCAACCTTTCTTTTGTAGTCTTTATCGGCAAAGAATGCTTTGAGATGAATTTTCCTACAAAATTCTAGGGTTTCTAATTTTAGTTTTGTAAAATCAGTTGCTCTGTTTGGAGCAAACTTTAACCCTAATTCGAGCACGGACTTCTCACTTTCTGTTAATACTTTTTGTGACAAATTGACAATCGAACTTTCATTCATGATTTGTAAAACTGTCTCCGTGTCCACATTTCCCAGGGTTGTTGTTTGAATCTTACTTTTCCTTTCTGCTCGCCTTTGTCTAAAAAGGTACCCTACCTCTTCTGTGGTCCGGGTCTAGGATCCGAGTCACTTGAAGATTCAGATGAAGAGATTTCAGAAAAAGTAGTAAATCAATTCCTGGAGCGGCCTTGATAATTCGTGAGTGCCCTACGTGATTCTCCTGATGAATAATAATCTTTTTTCAAATATGGAAATGCTTGTTCTAGACTAAATGCTTTACTGTCTTTTTCAAATTTAGATGTTTTATAACTGATCATGTTGTCTTTAAATGCCACAATTTCCTTCTCGATCTTCTCAAGCAATGCCTTAGCTACACTGTCTGAATGATTATTTTTCAAGTCCTGTGTCAACTTGTAAAGCTCTTCCAATTCTTTTTTGCACAACCTCTGTGTTGTCTCTATTGTGTGGACCATAAGGTCCCTGCTCCATTTTGTGCTTATTCTGCTAAAGCCTTTCTTATATTCTGGATCATCAATAAAGATGACTGGAGTGTGTTTAACTTGTAGTCCCCACGGGATTGTCCCGCTTTCAAATATAGTAAAAGGAAATGACCACGTATCTCAGTTCTAATATGCTTTTTGCTTAGCCGGGTTAGACTATCAACCTCACTTTGTTGTTTTGCTTGGGTACTCAATGTAACCTCTGAAAAAGGTGAGAGGGCTGAAACTAAATTTTTAATATGTTACTTTGTAAAGGAGAGAGTATCCTTTTCTGACATTTTATTTAGGTGATTAAAACAACCACCTCTTAGAGACAAGTGTTTATACTTAATTTAATCACTTCTGTGTCTCCCAAAAACACTCGCGAGTAAAAACCCGCACTATAGTTGAACCGCGATAGGGGTTAGACCCAATAGACAGAAACCAGGTAGGGCCTATATAACAGTATAAACGTGACAAGACCTGGTGTCTTGCTTAATTCAAATTATCGGTACATACGAAGAGGGGTCCCATCACGTAGTATCAAAGTCATGTATGAACATTTACAACAAACAGTAAAATTAAAGATTAGAATGAAAAAAATGTAATTAACACACTGTTATTTAATCACAATGTGTTATAAAGCTACATATATCATTTATAGTAATACAGTTACATAAGTGCCCCAGGAATTGGAGGGTGGGATGGGGTGTTATGTGAGAAAGAAGGAATGTGCAAAGTCGGTCATCGCCGACCTCGTCAGCACCCACGCTCTCACCTCCATGGACTACATCCTCCTCGGGGACCTGAACTTCCACCTCGAGAACAACAACGACGCCAACTCCACCGCCCTGATTGACAACCTCGCCAACCTCGGACTAAAACAGCTTGTGACGACACCCACCCACGCCGCTGGACACACGCTGGACCCCATCTTCTCCACAAGCCCCCACGTCTCCTTCAACCACACCACTGAACCCCACTGGACCGACCACAGATGCGTCCACTTCACCTTCAGGAAACCCACCACACACCACCGCACCCAACAGCTGCCACGCCGCTGCTGGGGCAAGGTCACCAAGGACCAACTGACTACCACCCTCGCCCTGAGACCACCCGCCGACCCCACTGACCCAGACACCGCCACGACCAACCTCAAACAGTGGATCAACAACTGCGCCAACACCCTCGCCCCACTTAAGACTTCCACAACCAACCACGCCAACAAGAAAGCCGCCTGTTTCACCAAAGACCTCCGGACCTCCAAGCGCACATGCCGGAAGCTGGAGAAGAAATGGCTCAACGACCGAACACCTGAAAACCACACAGCCCACAAGAGCGCCACCCGCAGACAGCACCAACTCATCAGGACCGCCAAGAGGACCGCCAAGAGGACCGCTTAGACAAAAACGCACACAACACCAAGAAGCTCTTCAGCATCGTGAAAGAACTCTCCAACCCCAGCTCCAGCTCCAACACCAACGACATCCCACCATCACAAGACCTGTGCGACTCCCTGGCCACCTTCTTTCACCGCAAGATCACTGACATCCACGACCGTTTCAACTCCGACACCCCTGCACCCACCACCAAGGCCACCAACCCTGCGACCACCACCCGCACCAGCCGCCTGACCGCCTGGTCCAACGTTAGCGACGAAGACACCATCAAAACCATGAACTCCATCCACTCCGGATCCCCATCCGACCCGTGCCATCACCACATCTTCAACAAAGCCAGCACAACCATTGCGCCCCACCTCCGAAAAACAATCAACAGTTCCATCGAGACAGCAACCTTCCCGGAAAGCTGGAAGCACGCCGAGATCAACGCCCTTCTGAAAAAGCCCAAGGCGGACCCCAAGGACCTCAAGAACTTCCGGCCCATCTCCCTGCTCCCGCTCCCGGCAAAAGTGACAGAGAAGATCGTCAACAAACAGCTAACCCGCTACCTCGAAGACAACAACATCCTGGACCCTTCCCAATCCGGTTTTCGCAGCAAGCACAGCACCGAGACCGCCCTCATTGCCGCCATTGACGACATCAGGATACTGATGCACAAAGGAGAAACAGCCACCCTCATCCTCCTGGACCTATCAGCAGCCTTTGACACAGTCTGCCACCGCACCCTATCAGCACGACTCCTTGACGCCGGAATTTAAGAGAAGGACCTGGCCTGGACCACATCCTTCCTCTCCGGCAGAACCCAGAGTGTCCGCCTTCCACTCTTCCGCTCAAAATCCACCGAGATTATCTGCGGCATCCCACAGGGATCCTCCCTCAGCCCAACGCTGTTCAATATCTACATGGCACCGCTCGCCCACATCGCACGACAACATACCCTCAATATTATCTCCTACGCAGACGACACCCAGCTGATCATATCCCTCACCGAAGACCCCCACACCGCCAAAGCCAACCTCCACAGAGCAATGAAGGCCATAGCCGACTGGATGAAGGACTGCAGACTGAAGCTGAACTCAGACAAGACGGAGGTCCTCATTCTCGGACGCACCCCATCAGCCTGGGACGACTCTTGGTGGCCCACGACGCTAGGCACAGCCCCGGAACCCACAGACCACGCACGCAACCTGGGGGTCATCCTCGACTCCACCCTCTCTATGACCAGGCATGTCAATGCCGTCTCCGCGTCCTGCTTCAACACCCTCTGCATGCTCCACAGGATCTTCAAATGGATCCCCCCTGACACAAGGAAAACCGTCACCCAGGCCCTCATCACCAGCAGACTCGACTACGGGAACGTCCTCTATTCAGGAACAACAACCAAACTCCTGAGACTACTACAACGAATCCAGAATGCCTCGGCACGACAGATCCTCAACCTCCCCTGACGCAGCCACATCACACCCCACCTGAGAGGCCTGCACTGGCTCCCCGTCAACAAGAGGATCACCTTCAAACTTCTCATCCACGCACACAAAGCCCAACACAACACCGGACCTACATACCTCAACAACCGACTCAGCTTCCACCCCCCCACCCGAAGCCTCCGCCCAGCCAACCCCGCCCTCGCCACAGTTCCTCGTATCCGGAAAACCACTGCGGGTGGCAGATCCTTCTCCTACCTCACCGCCAAGACCTGGAACGCCCTCCCCACCAGCCTACGACAGACTCAGGACCTGCTAGCCTTCAGAAAACTCCTCAAGAACTGGCTCTTCGATCAGTAGCGCCCCCCTGCCCCCCAGTGCCTTGAGACCCTCACGGGTATGTAGCACGCTTTATAAATTGATTGATTGATTGATAGATAAAACATCAGTGTACACAATAGCGCAATTAATGCTTTACAAATTTTCAGGCCACCATGCTGTCAGCACTTTAGTTATTAGTCTAAGTGTTGGTTGCGCCAGCTGGTGTGGGGTTGTATCTGTCAGCGTTTCGACCCCAGAGAGAAGGGTTAGGTATACGTGAGACCTTAAAACAGGGCCTTCATCAGGACCAAAGGGATCAGGCGGACGAGTGATTCTCTAAAAATGAAGTGAAATGAGTCTATGATCGTGAAAGTGTAAAACTTAATTAAAAACGCGCTCTAAGCGCCAAAAAACAAGTTGCAACATACTAATTACCATGTGAGTTGGGCCATCCGGCTCCAACGTGGGACTGGAGAATGGGGTACAACCTATGAGCAACAGGATGAGAGTACGATTTAGAACAAGTAAGGGCAATTATTGGCAACCTATACTTGGTACAGCGTGAACACTGACTCACTTGTAAGCTCAATGTGGCGTCAATGACGTAGGTAACAGTATTAATCAATTGCCTTCGTGGTCCTCTCGTTACTAAAGGGATTATACAAAAAGGGATATCAATGTAGCAGAAACGATTGTGGAATTAAAGAAAGGGCAACGTCAAATGGCGTGCATATCCGTCAACTTACATGCACAGGCAATTCACTCAAAAATGTGCCTCAAAACAACGAGCCGCCGCCGCGGACTTCGTGTTCTACAGGAAAAGGGAATGAATTAGGAAACTAGTACAAGACTGCTGTCTCGTGCGGACATACTATTAGGCACACACTGGTATAGATTTGCAGAGTGCTTACCTCTGGAACGGAGAGCGGTTCCAAAACAGTCCTCTGGCAGCGCCTCCGTTAACAGCATTCACCCGAGCCACCGTGTATACGCGTAGATAAGCTGATGCGTACTTGCGTGGTATGACGCCGAATGCGTGAGTGGCCATGGAAAAAAGACTGCTGGGATGAATTCAACAAAACACTAAAAGAGGTGCAACTCTCTATCAAAATCATAATCCGAATTTTATAACGCGCACCGCTTTGGAATGGGGGTGCGAGGGTTGTCAGTGTGTGCACTCATGTATGTTTTGTGAACAAAAGGAAGCCATTTGAAGGCAAAATGACAGCCACCATATTGAAGCATAAGACATCGGAATACACATAGCGCACCTCTCAAACAGCAGGGTGTAGGCAACAAATCATCAGTCTTTAAGTAGTTATTGGAAGCATTATTGGCCACATATTTGAAAAAATCAAATAAAAAATATGCACACATAATTGTAAAATACACGCACAAATGGCTCTTGTAGTGGATGAAGACATTTCAGATCTAGATATTACTGTTGGTAGAGTAAACTGGCTACGTGCCACCAACCTGACTGGAAGTTGAGGAGATTTTCGTGTTTGCTGGAGCCTGCGCCGTGAGAGGTGAACGCTGCTTCCTGTTGCCTGCTGGGGGAGAGCTGGGGGATTGTTGCCGCCAATGACCACCCGTGCCTGGAGTCACCCGCGGACCGCGCGCTGCCTGCCTACAACACTCAGCAGGCAGTGCGGTCTCGTGTGAGGTGCCGGCCGGAATCCCCGCCCCCTGGGACCTTTAAAAACGGCACCGGTGCAACACGCAGCGGGACGCGCCACCAACCTGACTGGAAGTTGAGGAGATTTTCGTGTTTGCTGGAGCCTGCGCCGTGAGAGGTGAACACTGCTGCCTGTGGCCTGCTGGGGGAGAGCTGGGGGATTGTTGCCGCCGCTGACCACCCGTGCCTGGAGACACCCGCGGACCGCGCGCTGCCTACCATCAACACCCAGCAAGCAGTGCGGTCTCGCGTGAGGTGCCGGCCGGAAGCCCCGTCGCCTGGGACCTTTAAAATCGGCACCGGTGCAACGCGCAGCGGGACACGCCACCAACCTGACTGGAAGTTGAGGAGATTTTCGTGTTTGCTGGAGCCTGCGCCGTGAGAGGTGAACGCTGCTGCCTGTTGCCTGCTGGGGGAGAGCTGGGAGATTGTTGCCGCCGCTGACCACCCGTGCCTGGAGTCACCCGCGGACCGCGCACTGCCTGCCTACAACATCCAGCAGGCAGTGCGGTCTCGCCTGAGGTGCCGGCCGGAAGCCCCGCCCCCTGGGACCTTTAAAATCGACACCGGTGCAACGCGCAGCGGGACGCACGCGGGTTTGCCCGGGGATAAGCACGGGCAAAGGGCGGGCCGTTCGTTGGCCGAAGGAGGCCGGGCTGGGCCCACTCTCTTTGCTCCTATTCAAGCTATTGCCCTGATACGACCATCTGAGGAAATTAATCAACAAAGACTTTCTTACACCGTTGCCATTTTCCCTGTTCGCTTCCCCTGCTGCTTTTCTGAGTAAATTCCACAAGCCGAGTGTCGTCGCTGAGGAAACATCGCTTGGGGTCTTGATTTGCCATCACTGTATGGGGCTTGTGCTAGACGAATGTAACCTAGAAGAAGTATAAAAACATCTTTAACGCCGCTCTAAAATTAAGTTGGGAATAACATCTGGTTGATTATCTATTATGGCTACTACTCCTGAAATAACTACACCCGCAAATGTAGGGGGAAATAGTAAAGGCACACTTGATAACTATTTTATAAAGTTTGCCTCTGATACGGAAAGGGAGTGCGCATTGGCCGAGCGCAGGGCGGAGCGACGCCGCTCTATTGAATGTATTAAAAGTAGACCTCCTTTGGCCCTACCATCTCAGATTAGCCCATCTGGTGCAGGCCTGGCCATAGAAAATGAGGATCCTTTATATACACAGGGTATTCCCATACTTCTGCGTGATACGTCCCCCACACCGGATGCCCTCAATAACATGGACACAAACAATGTAGCTATCGTTAGTAACCCTACCCGAGCCCTCTCGAGTAGTAATTGAGACGATCAAAAAGAAGACCGGGAAATTAGTTGTGCCCAAAGTTCATGGCCCACCACCAAACAAAAGACGGAGGAGGGGTGGTGCCCCACAAAGAGGTAAGATCAGTCATTCGGACTTCGGCAAAGCTACAAAGCTCAGTGTAACATCCGTATCTACACCAAAGGTTAGGTCAATACCTGATTCTATCCAAATGGTTCCCCAAGAAATAGCATTAACCCCAAAAACCCCTACACTGACTGCACCCACGTCTGGCTCAGCAAATTCTTTGCATTGTACGTCCAATGAACCGTTGTCTGCTGTCTCCCACGAAAGTATTGAATACCTATTTAGGTCATTCACACTACCTATATTAGAGAGGTTGAAGAGGGTAGAGGAACGGCTGGGGGATTTGGAAATGGCTATTAGCAACAAAGCCAGGTTATCTAAAGATAATGTGAAACCAGTCCTACCCCCTGCACCCACAGAGATACTTATTGCCCAAAAGGGTCTAAATCCAACTAGTAAACCCATGAATCGAAACCAACATAGGGAAAATCCTCCTAAAACAGTCCATCATCCAGTGCCGCTTGTTATTAGCGAAACCCCGAAGGGGGGGAAAAATTTCGTCACTGGGAATAAGCGGGAGGTAAGGGGGAGGGCAAGTCCAGCTAGAGCAGAGAACCACAGGGACCGTCAAGTTGAATAACCCCCAGAAGCGGTCCCATTTGTAGTTGTGCTCACGGGTGTTCCCACATTAGAGGAGGGCAGGAGGGAAGGGTTCACCCAGTTAAAAAACAAAACCATGCATTGGCTCAGCCAGAACAGGCCGCTCCCTTTTAACATCGATGGTGAGATTATGCATGTTCGTCGAGTCTCCTGGCTGGGGAGTCGAAAGAAAGATATCAAGGGTGATTTAATAGTTATAAACTTTAGAGATCCTGGAGTGGTCAGATACATCCTAAATTGGATCCCAGGGAACGGTGGTAATTCCATCGTTCCCTGTGAACTGACCTATTTCTACCCAAGATCCCTGGTGGCACCTATAATGTCCAATCCTATGATTGCTAAAAATTTATTTGGGTGGGACACTGTACCTTACAGGGGACATAGTAATGGTGTTAGGAATATGGACCATCTGCAAGAAAACAGGACAATGGATCACTTATTGCCATTCACTCCGCTGGAAGTCGCTAACAGATTCGAATCCATTTCAGGTCTTGATGACTGCGAATGACGGACGGGGTTCTCTATCAACATGTCCCCGACTGGTGAGAATAAAGATATAAAAGCTAATTTAAACTCCCAAGAACAACCTTTGGTACCTGTACAAATTATACGTACACAGGAATCTTACAAGGAGATAGTCCCTCAGCTTCAAACACAAGCATCAGGGGAAGAAATATCATCATCCTCACATTTGGTTAAACACTCCGGAGATAACTCCCAGTGTTCCATCGGAGTTGGCTTCTTTAACATCTACTAATTTAACATGGTTAACTAACTCTGAAACTCCTTTTAGTATAATCTCATGGAATACAGCGGGCCTCGCCTCAAAAATTAATGACGCGGCCTGGCAATCAATAACTATGACCCACTCCGTCATAGCCCTTCAGGAAACATGGTCTATTGAGCAATCCCATTTGTTAGGATATAAAACCTTTTTTACTTCGGCAGTCCCTAGCAAAAGGGGTAGACATAAGGGAGGGCTGTCTATATATTCGTCGATTCACACTGGCCCCACTGTCCTTAAGAGCTTTTTGGATAGTGTTTATTATCAAATACTAGTGGTAACATGGGGCCTTTTAAAAAATGTGGCTATTGTTAATTTCTATAATAACATCCCCATGGCACACCTAGAAACCGTCATTAAGGAATTGTCAGGCACCCTTAAGAACATCGATGATAGTTGTCCGGGGACATGGCTCTTTTGTGGGTAGGGGATTTCAATTGCCCATTATGTCCAATGAGTTTACATGGAGTGTGTGGTTGGGAAGATGAAAATCAGGGGGCGTCTAGCCATTTTGCCCACACAAAACTAGGGGATATGCTTAATAATTTACTAGCAGATCATTCCCTTGCATTTATTAATGAGGCTTGCTCCCTGCCTAAATTATTCACCCCCACTTTCAACGCAAGAGGGGTAAAAACAATCATTGATTTTACTTTACTTTCGTCCCGTTATGTTCCACTGGTCACTAATTGGGAGACACTCACCAGTGGTATAAGTGATCATTATGCCATCTTAGTTACCTTTAAATTAAACTGGGAAGTGCAATCCCATAATACTCACTGTAACTATGACCTTAATCCAATCCTTGGTCAGCAAAATGGATTCTGCATTAAATGGAAGAAGGTAATTCCAGCTACTTTTCTAAAAAATTAGTAAGTTGCTCCCTAAAAGAAATTAATACGTGCCTGACCCTAGAAGAAGATGAAGAGCTCGTCTTGGATTCCTTTAAAAAAATCTGCTCTTCAATCAAACAGCTTTTGACCAGAAACCCGTACAATGTAGTTAAGAGAACCCCCGGGTGGTTTGACCCAAATTGCACTAGCGCACTGAGGGAACTTAAACAAGCTTTGCACATTACACCAATAGATAGACTACAGGTACAAATGGCAAGGCGAAACTATCGTGTTGCCCTGGCTAGAAGGAAGAAAGATATAAAATCTGAAGCTTGGGCAGCGTTTCACGCAGCCTCCGTACAAAAGGACACTGTAGCCTTTTGGAAGGCTGTGAATGCTCAATTCTATCAAGATGACCAGGGCCCACGTATAGACAACGCTATTACGGCTCGGGAGTGGGTGCTTCACTTCCAAGCCCTTTATGGCATGTCAGCTTCACCAGCACCCCCTCCCAATCATCAACAGTAGTTGAGGGAGCAGACCCTCCGTTCCCTTTAGACATTCAGTTTGAACCGGAAGAGGTCTATAAGGCTCTAAGGGAAAGCTCAGCTTCTAAGGCACCATGACCCGATTGTGTCCCTATTGATGTCTTTAAAATGCTCCCGGACCTGTGGGCCCCTTTACTCACTAGAGTCTTAAACTGTTTAAACAAAAGAGGTTTTATTTCGACATGGCAGGAGGCAATCTTGGTCCCGATCTATAAAAAGGGGGACAGGAATGATCCTGCCTGCTATCGGCCCATTTCATTGTTAGATGGTTTTATGAAGATGGCAGGTAGGGTCATTCTCGCTCGTATTCAGGATTGGCTGGAAGGACAGGAAGTGTTATCGCCCTTCCAGTATGGCTTTAGGGGAGGACGGGGGACAATTGAGCAAGGGTTAAATCTTTCCATGATTGTCTCCAAATACATACATGCAAAAAACAAAAACCTATACGTGACATTTGTAGACCTTAGCTCTGCTTTTGATTGCGTTTAGCATGACAATCTCTGGCAAACTCTAAGGGACATTGCATTAGAGAACTCTACGCTGGGGCAGGTGCACGCGTAAGATACGGCAGGAGAGGGGAATGCACAGAGCCTTTTAAGATCAGTAGAGGGGTAAGGCAGGGGTGCATATTAGCCCCTTTGCTGTTTAACCTCTATATCAACGGGGTGGGTTCTTGCTTAGCACAACAGTATCATGATTATCCTGTAATTAAAGGCAAACCCATCCCCATCCTCCTGTATGCCGACGATGCGGCTATCCTCTCGCAGACAAAGGTGGGCCTCCAAAAAGCAGTACAGTGCTTCTCAAATTTTATGAAGCTCAGGGGCCTACGCGTAAATGTATCTAAGATATTTACCATGTCATGTGGTCCAAACAAACAAAGAACACCATGCCCAATTATCTTAGATGATAGGCGGGTGGAGCTAGCCGATATTTTCTGCTATCTAGGCGTGCACTTTGATAGGCGGGCACGTGGAAGTCCGCTGTGAACGCAAGGGCCATAGCATTCAATAGAGCAACTGGTGCTCTTGTGAATTTTGCAAAAAAAATAGGGACTAGGCCAGTCAGGGAGCTCCTCCAAATATTCAAATCTAAATGTGTGGCCACTGGTACTTATGGGGCGGGTATTTGGGGTTGGCAGCAAGTAGATGCAATACAGCGAATCGAGAACAGGTTTCTGCGATTCCTAACAGCCACACCAAAGAGTACCGCCATATATGTGCTACATGCTAAAGTTGCCCTCCTTCATATCACAGACATTATAAAATTAGCCCCTGTTTTACTTTGGCATAATGTCTGGTCTAACCCAGCTACAGAACTGAATAGATTCATCATAGAGGACTGTTTAGCCTGTGATGGGGCAAAAAACATTAAATGGTTCAGGTACATCAAGAATTTTGTCAGTGAGATTGGTCATCCAGAATATTTCTCCAATCCGGCCTCAATGGAACAGCTCTCGCGATCCACGCTGAAAAAGACCCTTTTAGAACATTTGGAATTACAAAGACGGAAGGGTGAAAGGACTAAAATAACTGTCATGAGCCACGATGAGGTGACTTCCCAAAGGGGCATTCAGCTGTATCTTGTATTAGACCAACCCCTGCATCACCGTAGGCTCCTGACGTACTTCCGCCTGGAAACTTTTTATAGACTTGTAACATTCCTGATATGTAAGGATTGGGCAAGAGAAAAAAGACGCTGTCCTTGTGATGATAAATCATATCAATCAAATATTCATTGCATTCTTTTTTGTACTTTATACAGCCACCCCAGGCGACAAATTTTGAAACCTCTTCTATTAGCCTGGGGTTTAAGAAAAGCCAGAGATGCTTACAATAGATTAAGGACTTTAGACAATTGCCTTACTATTAGCACAGTGAGCTCCTATTTGAACACAATCTTAAGAGTGAGAAGGACCATAACTATGGAATAGCAATAGCCACTTTATAATAAATAATTAATATGTATGTGACTCGATTGTATTTTTTTTATATTTCTCTTTTAACCTTTTATCGTGTTGTTTTAAGCTTGACTGAAAAAGATGGAATTTTAATTGTGATTTTATCTGCATTCTTTTATGAATTGTAAATTCAATTCGAATAAAGCTTTGAACTGAACTGAGTAAACTGGGCTAAAGTTAGAAACGTCTATTCACATAACTCTGTTCCTACGGGGCCCCATGTGATGCCTATTGCGCACCTCTCGAACAGGAGGGTGAAGGTGACAAATCATTATTGAAGCATAGATCTCAATAGGTACTGAGTGGGACCCGCAGGGCTAATATTAGAAACGGAGCTCTATGCTTCAATAATGATTTGTCGCCTTCACCCTCCTGTTCGAGAGGTAATTTTGCCTCTAGATGGCCTCCTTTTGTTCTCTCCGTACAAGAGGTAAGCACTCTGCCAATCTATACCGGCGTGTGCCTAATAGTATGTCCGCACGAGACAGCAGTCTTGTACTAGTTTCCTAATTCGTTCAATTTTTCCTGTAGAACACGAAGACCGCGGCGGCGGCTCGTTGTTTTGAAGCACGGTTTCAAGTGAATCGTCTGTGCATGTGAGTTGACGGATATGCACGCCATTTGACGTTGCCCTTTCTTTAATTCCACAATTGTTTCTGTTACATTGATATCCCTTTTTGTATAATCCCCTTTAGTAACGAGAGGACCACAAAGGCAATTGATTAGTACTGTTACCTACGTCGTTGCCACCACATTGAGCTTACAAGTGAGCCAGTGTTCACGCTGTACCATGTATAGGTTGCCATTAATTGCCCTTACTTGTTCTAAATCGTACTCTCATCCTGTTGCTCACAGGTTGTTCCCTGTTCTCCAGTCCTACGTTGGAGCCGGACGGCCTAACTCACATGGTAATTAGTATGTTGCAACTTGTTTTGCGGTGCTTAGAGCGCGTTTTTAATTAAGTTATACACTTTCACGATCATAGACTCATTTCACTTCATTTTTACAGAATCACTCGCCCCGCCTTATCCCTTTTGTCCTGATGAAGACCCTGTTTTAAGGTCTCACGTATACCTAACCCTTCGCTCTGGGGTCGAAACATCGACAGATACAACCCCACACCAGCTGGCGCAACCAACACTTAGACTAATAACTAAAGCGCTGACAGCATGGTGGCCTGAAAATTTGTAAAGCATTAATTGCGCTATTGTGTACACTGGCTCCTCGCCCTGAAGCCAGAATGATGTTGTATCTATGCTTTGATGTTACCTTTTGCACTATGACCGACTTTACACATCTCTTCTTTCTCACATAACACCCCATCCCACCCTCCAATTCCTGGGGCACTTATGTAACTGTATTACTATAAATGATATATGCAGCTTTATAATACATTGTGATTAAATAACAGTGTGTTAATTAAATTATTTTCCATTCTAATCTTTAATTTTACTGTTTGTAGCAAATGTTCATACATGACTTTGATACTACGTACTGGGACCTCTCTTCGTATGTACCATTTAGCACCCAGGTCCCAGTGACTCTATTGGGTAAACCCCCCTTTTTATAACGTAACTAGCAGCCCGTCCCGACGTTGCCCGGGAGTAATTAGGCTTCAGAGCCCCCTCCCGCCCCACTTTTGTAACCTGCAGACGTCACTTTTTCCTCCTGTAATTTACTTTGCTTCCGGGCCCCCGCCCGCCCCACTTTTGTAACCTGCACATGTCACTTTTTCCTCGTGCACACGTCATCCACCCCCTTCCCTCCACACGTTTACAGCATCTAAAACCCCTCTGGCTACACGTCACTTTTTCCTCCTTTTCCTCCTGTAATAATGCACCGTTTGTCTGACATTTGTAGTGCACTGTTTGCCTCCTCTTTCTTGTCCTCAGGCTTCCCCGTCCCCCGCCCGTCCCGTCCCATCCCCCGCCTGGCCCGTCCTGTCCCCTGCCTGCCCTGACCCCCGCCTACCCCTACATGAGTGCCCTTACCTCCACCGGCGCTGCTCCTGCCTGTCCGCACGCACCACCGCTCCTCCCCTGCGCCATGTCTGACGCTCATCTTCCGCCGCCGGTCCTCTGCTCATGACGCCGCTCCTCCCCGTGCTCCTAACGTGACCAAGCACGTTGCGGCCGACGCGACTTTTGAGGGACTACTGTTTTTTTTTTATCTAACATTTTAAATAACGTTTATTTTTTTAATTTATGTAGCCTCTAACCATCTACACACCCTGCCGATTTCAACGGTGTATCTGGTGTGTAGATTGGCGCAGTGGTTCCCGAGTTTACCCGCCTCAAAGCCTGAAAGTTTCTGCTTTATTATAGTAGTATAGATTCAAATTATCGACCACACTATATGCTTTTTGTGGTGGGGTTATTTATTTACCCTATTTTTTTGTACCTAAATTTCTTCTTTTTATCATAAGGAAACTCATATCCTTTTTAGAAAAACATATATAGGAAACATACACAAATTATATAACATATATCACAAAAACTCTTGACATTATCAAACACATATATCATTTACCATCATCAATATGAACCAATATGTCCTACGACTTCTAGCACCAAATTTATATGGCATTTAGATATCACAAAACTTGATATGCATTGGTGTTTCTATTGTTCCAAATCAATCAATACACATTGCCTGTTTTATGCGGTTTTCTCTCCGAGCTTTCATCAGGGCTCCTTAATGACAGTTCATTGGACATATCTACAAAATATAAAAACATATATACAAGGTCACGTAATTTGCGAGTTGGCGGATTTTTTTTGCTTGGTCGCGCATCAAAAATACAATCTCGCGTCCACGGCATTGACTTACCGTGATTCTGAGTTCGCCGAGTTGTTTTCCTCCCGGTTTGCGTGCGCCATTTTCGGTCTTGCTGCGTGATCGTGCAAGACTTTTTGACAGCGAGTACGTCATGGCGTGATCGCGCGAGACTATTCGACAGCGAGTACGTCATGGAGTCCCGCTATCTTGCAATGCGAGACTTTCAGAACGCGAATACGTCATAAGGGCCCGCGATCACGTATTGCGAGAGTAAACAATAGCGAATATGTAGATGCTCCACGCAGCTGACATCCGGCGGGAGATTTGAACATCTCGCTCTCTTGAAATCGCAAAAATTGCAATTCTGCACAAGAAATCTATCGCTGGCAGCATAAACCTTCTGAAATTGATGATTTGGATCAGAATAACTCCTCTGATTGACATTTGGCTGCACTTTTTTGTGCATGGAGTGCATTTTTGGGGGTTGGGAGGAAAGAAGTGCCCCAGAGTCTCCAACTTCCTGTTCCTGTCCAGCAGGCTCCTCCCAGTGCTTTGTCCATGTCCTGGTCACTTTTCATTTGGATCTGGAGCTGGAAGGATTACTCTTTGTGGCTTGTGCTGGATATTTGTATTTGAGGACTTTTTGTTTCGATCACTTTTGGAGTTGGGATTTTACAAGTAAGTTGGTGTTGTTTGTTTAGGGCATTGCAATTGCTGCAACTACAATTTATAAACTTATTTACAACTTTAAAAAAAATATAATGTGGGTAGCCACAGTATCTAGTAGGCCCAGGGTTAGTCATTGGTGCATGATACAACTGTTTCTGTGAGTTTTGTTGAACTTAATTATCATTTATGGCATGGATGGCATGGAATTGAATAGATCACTGTTGTATCTATGTGGAAGTTTTTTGTAATGTTGGGGTGCGTGTTAAAGCCACACTAGCCAGTAGGCCTAGGGGTACTCAGTGGTGCATGGGCCAAGTCTTTCTGTGGGGTCTCTTGAATTTATACATCATTTAGGGCATGGATGCCCTTGGATTGGGGTGATTTTTGTGTGTATTTTGATTTTTTGGGTGTCGTTGCGGCCTGGTCCAGGGCCTGGCCATGTGGGTGGGGGCCATTTTAAGGCCTGGTCCAGGGCCTGGCCATGTGGGTGGGGGTCTAGGGGCCATTTTGAAGGCAGGCAGTGTGCTTTGTGCCATGGGCCTGCACCCAGTTTGCCTTGCTTTCATCCATTATGCCCAGGGGTACTCAGTGGTGCATGGGCCATGTCTTTCTGTGGGGTCTCTTGAATTTAAGCAACATTTAGGGCATGGATGCCATTGGATTGGGGTGATTTTTGTGTGTATTTCGATTTTTTGGGTGTCGTTGGGGCCTGGTCCAGGGCCTGGCCATGTGGGTGGGGGGCATTTTGAGGCCTGGTCCAGGGCCTGGCCATGTGGGTGGGGGCCATTTTAAGGCCTGGTCCAGGGCCTGGCCATGTGGGTGGCGGTCTAGGGGCCATTTTGAAGGCAGGCAGTGTGCTTTGTGCCATGGGCCTGCACCCAGTTTGCCTTGCTTTCATCCATTATGCCCAGGGGTACTCAGTGGTGCATGGACCATGTCTTTCTGTGGGGTCTCTTGAATTTAAACAACATTTAGGGCATGGATGCCATTGGATTGGGGTGATTTTTGTGTGTATTTCGATTTTTTGGGTGTCGTTGGGGCCTGGTCCAGGGCCTGGCCATGTGGGTGGGGGGCATTTTGAGGCCTGGTCCAGGGCCTGGCCATGTGGGTAAGGTCCTTGGGGCCATTTTGAAGCTAGGCAGTGTGCTTTATGCCATAGGTCTGCACCCAGTCTGCCTTGCTTTCATCCATTATGCCCAGGGGTACTCAGTGGTGCATGGACCATGTCTTTCTGTGGGGTCTCTTGAATTTAAACATCATTTAGGGCATGGATGCCATTGGATTGGGGTGATTTTTGTGTGTCTTTAGATTTTTTTGGGTGTTGTTGGGGCCTGGTCCAGGGCCTTGACATGTGGGTGGGGGCCATTTTGAAGCCTGGTCCACGGCCTGGCCATGTAGGTGTGGGTCTAGGGGCCATTTTGAAGCCAGGGAGTGTGCTTTGTGCCATAGGCCTGCACCCAGTCTGCCTTGCTTTCATCCATTATGCCCAGGGTACTCAGTGGTGCATGAAACAACTCTCTCTGTGTGGTCTCTCTTCTATTAATTTAAACATCCATTTTGGATTAGAATTGCAATTTTTATTTTGGGTGTTTCCGTTTTTGGGTGTGTTGTTAATAAATGCCTGGTTGCAAATATTAATTGAAGCACGACATATGCAACATTTATTTAACTGATGTTCCTCTGGCTTCCTTTGCTTTTAGGTGCACAATGACTGAGAACCAGGAATCATCCTCTTCATCATTACTTGTTGTTGTGCCAGGAAGAAGTCCTGCTGCAGTGTGTGCACAATGTCACGTGACGTCACGTGAGGCCACAGACAACTCTGCAACTCGTGCAACTGCATCCTGCGGTTCTGACATCTGAAGAAGATGGACCCAAAGAAAGGTGGCCAGTGCCATGCCAGTAAGAAGGAGCAGAAGAAGCAAGTGGCGACACTTACCAAGGAGACTGGTATGCCGACAGCCACTTTTTTTGCAAGAAAAAAAACTACGCCTGCAGCAGCGGTGTCCGCCAGAGACCAAGCTGGGAGCAGCACCTCCACTACATTGGTCTCAGTGCCACCACGCCAAGTTAGGCCCAAGCCCATGAGTGCCGTAGAGGCAGCCACTTTAATTGCTCTTTCACCATCGACCAGTGATGTTGGCGTTGACTCATCGCAAAATAGCATCCAATCAACGCAGGGTGTAATTCATCTGATGAGTGTTCAACCGCAGGTGCAACGACAACCACAGGTGCAACAAGGAGAGGCGCAAGGAGAGGCGCATGGAGAGGTGCAAGGAGAGGCGCAAGGAGAGGCGCAAGTAGAGGCGCAAGGAGAGGCTCAAGGAGAGGCGCATGGAGAGGCGCATGGAGGGGAGCGTGGAGACGCACAACTGCCCACAATGCTTGTTCCTCCAGAAGTAGGGGCACATCAGGAAATCGAGATTCATGCGGAGGTATCAGATGAGCAAGCAACTCCTCCTGGTGATCCATTGTCTTCCAGATCCCAAGCAAGGAAAAGGTAAAGGAGGGCTAGTACAAGTTCTTCTTCAAGCCCCTTCCTTCTGATGATCTAGATCTTGATTGGCACCCACCAATGCAGTCTGAAAGGGAGGCTCGGAATGAGCCGACAAAGCTAGGTAAAAGGAAGGTTCCCGCAAGGCTTTCAGTAATGGGTGATGACAAAGAAGAAGTAGAAGTGGTGTATTCTGCTGCTGATGAACAGTCTGACGATGCCGACCCAGTCTTCACAGTCGTCACTCCAGCGGGCATGCAGCAGACAGACATTTTTACCCTATCCAAAAATGCTGCAGTGCAGGATGTGTGCGGCGTGGCACCACTGGTATCACCACCAACACAGGTAACTACTACACCAACACAACCTACAGCTTCCATATTTTCTCGTCACAAGGGCCGGCAGGGACCTCCATCCAGCTCGACCTCCATTACCTCAAGTAGTGGTGCTGTACGTGCACAACAGAGTCAAATTCCGCCATGCCCATCCTCCACTTCATCTGGCATTGAAAGTAGCACCTCCACCACCACCAGAAATCTCAACTCCCCAGTTTGGGACTTCTTTAGTATTAGCAAAAAGGCGGAAAACCTAGTAATTTGTTCGATTTGTAAACAAGTAGTTAGTTGGGATAAGCTTGGTACCAACTATAGTACCGGAGGCCAGAGAGGTCATCTCCAAAAACACCACATTATCCAGTGGGAGGCGCACCTAAGTAACATCCGGAAAGCCAAAAGTACAAATCCAAATGTATCCATTGATATTGCATCTGATGACGAGGAGCTGATCGTGCACGGGGGAGGTGAAGAAGCGAGAGACATTTTTTCTGGGACACACCTTACCCCTGGCAGCAACACTGCAGTGGTAGCGCCCACACCCTCAACCCCAGCAACATCTAGGAGGCACAGTAAGAGTCTGGTGGAGACACCAATGCGAAAAAGTACATCCATGAGTCTAACTGGGTTGAAGAAGTCTGGATCATCATCACATATGAAAACGGTCCAGACCACCATTAAAAGCATGTTTTGGACGGAGGCGCCATTTGAACGCAACCACCCAATGGCACATCTGTATAATGCAATGCTGGCTAAAATGTTAGCCCTGGACCTCCTCTCTTTTTCTTTCATGGAAGGGGTGTGTTTTCTAGAATTTGTGGCAACAGTCTGCCCGAAATGGAAGGTTCCTAGCCGATCCTATTTTGCCAGAGTTGCGGTTCCAGCACTACATCACGATGTGCTGGACGTGATTGGGGCAGCTTTGCAGAAGAGTGCTGTTCAGACTATCCACCTGACAACAGACATGTGGACCAGTTGCCAAGCCGTTGATTACATGTGCATCACTGCACACTGGGTCTCTTTTGCGGGGGTTAGAGAGAAGACAGCTACAGGTGTTGACAGTGTCACAATTTTTCAAGCTACTCGGAAACATGCAACAGTAGCCATGTTTGCCATGGAAAAAACTCATACTGCAGTAAACATTTTGGAGGAGTTTAACAGTAAGGTCTTGGAATGGCTGCATCCAAGAAAGCACATGATTGGTTATGTTTCCACGGATAATGGCAGTAATATAGTTAAGGCCATGTCTGATGGTGGCTAATTCAGAGTGCCATGTTTGGCGCACAGTATTAACATTGTTGTTCAAGATTTCTTGAAAAAAGAAAACACAGTCAGCAAGTTACTGACCACCTGCCGAAGAAACTGCACACATTTCAGCCATTCTTTTAAGGCCCGGAAGCAGCTGAGGATCATTCAACATGACCGTAGAGTGCCAGTCAGAGGACTCATCCAGGAGGTGGCAACACGTTGGAACTCAACCTTCTACATGCTTGAGCGTCTGTTTGAACAGTACTTAGTAATCAATGAGTATCTCTTGAACTCACGGGGGGCTTCTATGAAAGACATGAGGCTAGAGGTGGATGAATGGGACCTAGTTAAAAGCCTGACAGACATGCTTCGTCCTTTTGAGGTGTTCACGTGTGAAGTCAGCAGGGAGGACTGTACTTTGGGCAAAGCTATCCCATTATTGCGCATGCTAGAGCACCAACTGAAGGCGGTGTCTTCAAAGTTCCAAGTTGATGCTGAAAAACAAGACGCATATCAGTTGGTGGAGAGCTTATTAAGCCACCTAGTTGACAATGAAAGGATTAAAGCAATACATTCAGAACAACATTACATTTATGCCACTATTCTGGATCCACCTTAAAAAGAATGCACTGGCCAGCAATACAATCATTCCTTTTTCTGAAGCAGATGTTATCAAGTACAAACATTGGCTAGCTCTGTCAGCCACTCGGTTTGAAAAAGAGCGGCAGGGAATTGAAAGAACCGGCAGAAGTACTACTGAATCAGCAGGCCATCTGGGGTCAAGGCCCACTTCTGTGGCCGAAGGCAGTCACTTTCCCTCAAGCCGTTACCGACAGCAACAACCGTATCATCATCATCACCTGCACTAGGCCCAGCCATAATATTGTCGGAAGCGGATTGGATAACTCATCATGGGTTTGCTCGTTCCAGTGTTGATGCAAAGGCAACAGATGGTATGCAAAGTGGAGCACCCATGGAGGACCTTGAGTGGATGGTGCAGGCCTATCTGGATGACCCAACAGAAGTCTTCTTTGATCAGAACCCATTGGTGTATTTGTATGGGAAAAGGCCTCAATGGCCACTGATCACCAGGCTGGCTATAAATTATTTGGCTTGCCCACTCGCAAGGGTGTTTTCTGAACGTGTTTTCAGTGCTGCTGGTTCCATTGTAACTTCAAAAAGGACCCACCGCTCACCCAAAAATGTGGAGAGGTTAACAATGATCAAGATGAATTAGCACTTCATACCACCAGATTACAAAATACGTGAATCCACGCAGGAAGAAGAGGACACCGACTTAGGTGACGGAAGTTCTTCTCTGTTAGCTGACCTACTCCAGGTTCAATTCACAGAGTTTGAGGACGTGCTCTACTTCCCTGACACCTAGGCTTGAAATACTTACTTTTTTTCTTTCATCCTTTTTCACTTTTATTTCTGTGTGTCTTTCTTTGTTTTGCAACTTTTAGCACAACAAAACTCTAATCACAACAAATCCATCAGCAGCACTGTCTTCGTCTTGTTTCCATACTGAAGGTGACGCTGTCTGCATTGCTGAAGTTCACAAGTTCACAACTCAGACATGCTCCTCTATCCTCCTCCTCCAGACTCCCCCTATCCATTTGTTTCCGTCATGGCAGATGGCTGGATTACGCAGAATCAAGAAACTGTCGCTATGCTGACTGTTACTTCTGAAATTGACACGAGAGACTGCCCTGTGGCCCTTCACTTAAGGATAAGATGCTGACAAAAAGTGGAACAGGTAATGAATGATGAGATGGCATGCAGTGGACAACACTGGCTTTCTGGCTCTGATGAAAGCATTTGCTGTTTGTTTGTTGTGCGTGAAATGAATCCTATGTGTTCTGTTATTATTTAATCGTTTAAATACTAAATGTAACTGGTCTACTCTGTTTTACCTTGTTTAATGCAAATTGTACTTCTACTGCAGGGGCCACTACATTGCATTATTTAATATGGAAAATGTCCTTGAACTCACTGTGTGTAGACTGTGACTGCATGAACAACATTGAGTTTGCCACAATACCATGATGATGAGTCTTGATGATCAAAGTTACATAATATCTTTACAGTCACTTACTGGGATGGATGGATCATCATCGTCGGTTTATGGAAGAACTATGGCCATTTCATGAGGGCAAACAGGTAAACAAGTCAACAACAACCACAGCAGAATTACATGTTTGTCTAGTCGTGGTATGGAGTGGTCGAGCCAGAGTAGTATTGTTATGCCAGAGTCCAGACAGCAGTTCATGTAAATTTGCGGCTATGTGGCTTGCTGTATAAAATTAGATCTGCTTTGTCTGTCTGTGTCAAAGAGGTATGCTACATGGAGGTTGGTTCACTCAGTGGTGCCTGCCTTGACCGTCTGCATTGCCCTGACCTGCTGTGTGCTAACTATTATCCTTGAAAGGGAGACTCAGAGTACGCACTTTAGAAATGATGCTTGTATGTAATACTGTCGCCTCTGAAAGTGAAAGCGTTATTTTTGCACTACACACCGTACCTTTTATTTTTCCTCCGGGGTATTTAAATATCCCTTCTTGTTTTTCCATCGACAATTACAGGCTGGCTTTTACCCTGTGCGATGGGAAAAACATTAACTCAGGCCGGTTTTCATCAGGACTTATCTTAGTGCCCCTTGTTTTACGTCAGCACGTTATCATGTGACCACGTTTTCTAAAAATCTGCAAAATCCGTGCAGGGTGCGCGGATCTTGCAGATAAAAAAAAACGCGCTTCAATGCTAATTATCCCCCGGGGGGCCAAATCCCGTAGGCATGTTAAAAATAAAGGGGGGACTAATCCCCCCACACTGCCCTGGGGACCACCACCCCCCAGGGCTTGACTATATTGACTTTGCGGGGGTCACAAAGCCCCCCACAGCCCCGACAACCACCACCCCGGGGCTTTTTTTAATAAATACCCTGTGTGGGGAGCCTCAAGCCCCCCCCACATGCCCAGGGGACCACCACCCCCCGGGGCTTTGTAAAATATGGGAGGGGGCCACGCGGTCCCCCTCCTGGAACCATTGATGGCCCTGGGGACCACCAACCCTCCTGCAACCTCCTGCAGTGTCCCGGGGTGCCCACCCCCGGGACACTGTAGTCTGCAATGACAGGGCGGGAGCCTCGCGGCTCCCACCCTGTCACTGCAAACTGCTTTGCTTCATTGAAGCGAGAGCAGGGAAACCTGCTCTCGCTTCAATAAAGCAAAGCAGATTGCTTTTCCACATGGGGAGGAGCATGTTAGCTGCTCCCCATGTTGAAAAGCAATGCTGGCTCCCGCAGGATGCGGGGAGCTGGCTGGTAACCGTGGGGGTATTGGGGACCCCCCACGGTACCCAAAGGAGAGGGCCAGCCCCGGGGAGTGGGGTCCCCGGGGCTACAAGGGGCCCAGGAGGAGGGTCACGCGGCCCCCTCCCTAACAATTTATTTAAAAAAAGAAGGAAAAGGCCATACCCGGGGGGTGGGGGTCACCCGTGCAGATTAAGGCCTCGGGAGGGGGGCCATGTGGCCCCCTTCCACATTTTTATCAAATTAAAAAAAAATTAGGTGGCAGGCCCTGGGGGATGGGGTCCAGAGAGCCAAAAAAATAAAAAGAAGAAGGGTTCTACACAGACCCCCTTCATAAAAAAAAAAAGACTGGCATCGTGCTGGAGGCCCGCCCCCTCCTTTCATCACTCTGCAAACGCACCCCCGGCGCTTTGCAGAGGTGGAACGAATGCCCCTTGAATACTGGGGGTACCTGGGGGCCAACTAGCCCACCAGGAATCTCCAGGATATGCCAGGGGGCTGCGTTGCAGAGAGGTGTTCTGAGGCCACGCCCCTTTTTACATCTCTGTGCAATGCAACTCTGTGGCGCTTACTGGAGGTAGCTGGTGGGCTAGTTGCACCCCAGGGACCATCAGAATTCAAGGGAGGGGTGTTAATCCCCCAACTTAAAACATGCCCTGGGGCGCATTTGCACAGTTGTGAAGGGAGGGGGCGGGGCCTGAGTTCACATGTGTGCAAACACACCCTGTTGAGCGGTTTAAGTTGGGAATTGATTCCTTGTCAATCCTGAGGGTCCCTGGGGGCCAACTAGCCCACCAGGTACCTCCAGTAAGCGCTACGGAGCTGCGTTGCAGAGTGTTGTTAAAAGGGGCGTTGCCTCTGAATACTTCTCTACAACCAGCCCCCTGGTGCATACTGGAGGTACCTGGTGGGCTAGTTGGGCCCCAGGGACCCACAGGATCGAGGAGGAATTAATTATCTAGCTTAAAACGTGCCACAGGGCGTGTTTGCAGACATGTCACCTCAGGCCATGCCCCCTTCCTTCACCACTGTGCAAACACACCCCCGTGGTGCGTTTTAAGTTGGGGAATTAATTATCTTTCAATACTGAGGGTCCCCAATGGCCAAATATCCCAACAGGTATCTACAGTATGCGCCAGGGAGCTGCGTTGCAGACAGGAGTTCAGAGGCCATGCCCCTTTTTACACCTCTCTGCAACGCTGCTGTGTGGCGCTTATTGGAGGTACCTAGTGGGCTAGTTTAACCCTAGGGATGCTTAGGATTGAAGGGGACTTAATCTCTCAACTTAGAACAGCCACAGGGCGCGTTTACACAGTGGTGAAGGGAGGGGACGGGGCCTGAGGTGATGTGTGGAAACACGCCCTATGTCGCGTTTTAAGTTGGGGAAAAAATTCCCCTTCAATCCTGAGGGACCATGGGGGCAAAGTAGCCCACCAGATTCTTCCAGGAAGCGCCACTGCGCTGCGTTGCAGAGAGGTGGTGCAGGCCGTGCCCCTTTTTACATCTCTCTGCTACGCAGCTCTGTGGCGCTTATTGGATGAACCTAGTGGGCTAGTTGTACTCTAGGGACGCTCAGGATTGAAGGGGAATTATTTCCCCAACTTAAAACGCACCACAGAGCGTGTTTGCACAGTAGTCAAGGGAGGGGATGGTGTAGGAAAGTGGCTCCATGTATACTGGACCGAAGTAAAATCAGCCGAACTACGAATTCTGATTTACTCACCTGTTATCTGGAGAGACCTCAGTGCTGCACTTTGAGCCCAGTACTGATCGTGAAAATTAATTCTAACCGTACTTACCAGTAATTTGAATTTCCTCCCATAGGCTAACATTGACTGGTTTCACTTGGAAATTCTTCTGTGTGGAGTTTTGAAACTTTAAAATATTCCTCTAAAATTAGCTGATCTCCGAATTCCAATTTACTCACCTGTTATCAGGAGACACCTCAGTGCTGCATCTTTGAGCCCAGTACTGATCCTGAAAAGTAATTCTAACCATACTTACCAGTAACTTGAATTTCCTTCTATAGGCTAACATTGACTGGTTTCACTTGGAAATTCTTCTAAGGGGCCGATTCCGATTCAGGTAGGAAGGGCTCCAAACCATCCGACCGAATCGGTACGTGTCGGACGGATTTATTTCTGACCGAGCCATTCCGATGGGCTCGGTTGGAAAGGAATCTGACTCGGATTTCCCGATGGCGCTCGGAGAGCCCGTCTGCCATCCGGAAATCCTCCAGTACTCCCCCGGTCGGCTCTTTACGACCGAGGGAGTACGATGGCAGTTTTTCACTGCCTTTTCGTGGTGGTGTATCCGGCACGAAAAGGCATTCGGAAACTGTCTCGGGGGCCCCCAGCAGGGCCCGCATTAGTGTGAGGCTACCGAATGGCAGCCTGGGGGGCACGTTGATTCCTGCACCTGGTGGCAGGTACCTTGGGGTGCCGGACACTAGGTGCAGGGATGAACTGCACCCCTGCATTTCACATTGCAAGCATGCTTTCTGGTCGGAATGCATACTTGCATTGTGAACCGTACGATATCGTACTAGCAGAGCCATAACCGACCACAGCAGGTCGGTCGGTTATGGCTCCTGACCGATGTCGGACGGACCTGAGTCCACCCAACATCGGAATTGGCCCCTTATTGTGGAGTTTTGGAACTTTAAAATATTCATCTAAAATCAGCCGAACTACGAATTCCGATTTACTCACCTGTTATCAGCAGAGACCTCAGTGCTGCATCTTTGAGCCCAGTGCTGATCCTTAAAAGTCATTCTAACCACACTAACCAATAACTTGAATTTCCTTCCATAGGCTAACATTGACTGGTATCACTTGGTTTTGTACGAGTGAAATGTCCAGCTAACTATAACAGCCCTGAAACCTATGGTTTTTTCAGTGAATTTCTAGGGTTTTTCAAAAGATAATTCCTAACTATAACATGTCTGAAACGTATGGTTTTTTTCAGTGAATTTCGAAGGTTTTTTAAATGTAACTTCCTCGTACAAAACCATTGAAATTCCTCCGTTATAGTTAGTTCTGCTAACTATAAATTGCACGCCCGCAAACCACTGCTGATGATGTCACATATTACATCATCATGACATGGTCAGTGACATCACTGATGACACTTTTCAAATGACATCACTGATGACATCACTGATGACATCATCCATGTGACAATCAGATACATCTCATCATACAGTAGAATAACCTTTCATCACTCACTGTAAAATACAGAGCACCATATTTGAATCCATTGACACACCAATACAAGTTTCTAAAATCACACTCAGTGATTCCTAGATTTATACCCACAGCTAATCACTTACCTATAGAATCACTCATACATGCTGTCAATGATCAATATAACCCTATCAAATATACGTATACACCCATATCGACATTACACACCAACACACATCCTATTCACTTATGCAGTCATCCTACTCACTAATGCAAACAATGGATCATACTTACATTTACTCAGCTGCACACTTATACAAACACCATTTCATTTATTCATATAGATAGTAACTCATACTTAGGGGCCGATTCCGATTCGGGTTAGAAGGGCCCCAAACCATGTACGGAGTTCTACTGACCGAATTGGTCAGTGCCGGCCCGATTCCATTCCAACCGAGTCATTCAGATGGGCTCGGTCGGAATGGAATCCGACTCGGATTTCCGATTGACCAACGAAGGGCTCGGAGAGCCCGTCTGACATCTGGAAATCCTTCAGTACTCCCCAGGTCGCCTCTTTACGACCGAGGGAGTACAATGGCAGTTTATCACTGCCTTTTCATGCCGGTCTGTCCGGCATGAAAAGGCAGTCGGAAACTGTCTTTGGGGGCCCCCAGCAGGGCCCCCATGGTTGCAAGGCTGCCTGTAGATCCCTGCACCCGGTGCCTTGGGGTGCCAGCCGCAGGGTGCAGGGATGAACTGCACCTCTGCTTTTCTCAATGTAGGAATGCATTAAGCTCGGAATGCCTGCCTGCATTGTGAAGTATACGAGTGCGACTGAACCCTGTTCGGTCGCATCGTATTAGTAGGGCCATAACCCACGACAGCTGGTCGGTGGGTTACTGCTCCTGACCGATGTCGGATGGACCTGAGTCAGTCCGACATCAGAATAGGCCCCTTAGTGTGTTATAAAATCACTATTACAAGTATACAGTTATCTATACAGTCACTCATACAATCACTGTGCCTTATGTATACTTATTTATATACTACAACTGTCACATACACTGCCTTTTATTTTTCTAGTTTGTTGGACTTGTAAAATGGAGAGATATATTTGCTCATCACCACACCCATAAAGATATTCACTCACCCAAACAACTGTTATAACATATAGTCTTAACCTCATATACCTCCTGAATCAACTATTCACACATCTTTGGGCAGTCACACACCCCCCACCAAACCACACACACATTCACTCTCCAATACAATTACTCAGTTAACTAATCAATAACTAATATAGACTTTCACATTGCTAGTAATCAACTGGTGCAGCAGTTTACACACCAACTGACAAAGTGATACAGATATTCACACAGTGTAGTCACTATCCAAGTAAACAGTCAATCACACTGCTACTAAATCCTCCATCTAGATATTTATATTTATATATCCATTCATTCTTCAATGCACATTGCTATATATAATACTTATTTAAATAACAAACCAAACCACATTCACTGGATGATGTCATCAGTGATGTCATCAGTGATGTCATTTGAGATGTCATCAGTGATGTCACTGACCATGTCATGAATGATGTAAAATGTGACATCGTCAGCAGTGGATTGCGGGCGGGTGAGTTATAGTTAGCAGAACTAACTATAATGGAGGAACTTCAATGGTTTTGTACGAGTGAAATGTCCAGCTAACTATAACAGCCCTGAAACCTATGGTTTTTTCAGTGAATATATATATAAATAAACCTATTATATAAATATAAACATACATTATATATAATAATTTTAAAAAGTAAAGTAATACTTTTTATGTTAATTAATAATTTACACTACATTAAATATAACAAAAATAAAAATGTTTGATAGCTAAGGGAATAAAATTAGTATTCACACTCCAACAAGTGCAAAAGTAGAGAATTTGTTGGATAGCGAGTGGGTACAAATTACCATTCCCACTCCAGTGAGTGGAACAGTAGGGAAAGTGTTGGATAGCGGGTGGGTAAAAATTACTAATTACTATTCCCACTCCAGTGAGTGCAACAGTAGGGAAAGTGTTGGATAGCGGATAGATAAAATTACTAGTCCCACTCCAAAGAGTGCAACCATAGGGAAAGTGTTGGATAGTGTAGAGGTAAAAATTACTATTCCCACTCCAGTGAGTGCAACAGAGGGGAAAGAGTTGGGTAGTGTAGGGGTACAAATTAATATTCCAACTCTAGTGAATCCAACAATAGGGAAAGTGTTGGATAGCGTAGGGGTAAAAATTACTATTCCCACTCCAGTGAGTGCAACAGTAGGGAAAGCGTTGGATAGCGTAGGGGTAAAAATTACTATTCCCACTCCAGTGAGTGCAACAGTAGGGAAAGTGTTGGATAGCGTAGGGGTAAAAATTACTATTCCCATTCCAGAGAGGGCAACAGTAGGGAAAACGTTGGATAGCGTAGGGGTAAAAATTACTATTCCCACTCCAGTGAGTGAAACAGTAGGGAAAGTGTTGGATAGCGTAGTGGTAAAACTACTATTCCCACTCCAGAGAGTGCAACAGTAGGGAAAGTGTTGGATAGCGTAGAGGAATAATTTAGTAGACCCAATCCTACACTTTAATTAAAATTAATTTAAAAAAATAATTATTTAAATTTAATTTACCTCCCACTATTTTCCACTATAAATGTCACCTCCAATAGTCTAAAATATTATAACAATGAAATCTAAATTAATTAACACAGTTAACAGTATAAAATAACTTTGATTAAATATTATATAAATATTAATAAAAAATTATTTTCAAATCATTTAATACACACCATAATCCCCCATAAACACTCTACACACTCCTCAAAAAATGAACATAATTGACATATTACTATATTAATTAATAATTAATATGTATTTAATTACTAATTATTAAAAATGTACACAATTTACATATTTCACAATTAATTGCAAACTTGTATTAATAACTTTTAAATATTTAATAATAAATTAATTAACTTAATTAACAATATTAATTATTAACCAATAAATTATAAATTAATACATTATTATTTTTTTTATTTAAATTAAATTACTTCCTACCCTATTCCCTTATACACCCACACCCCACTACGGAACTAATATACGCAAAAATTAATTACCAATATTAATTATTAAACAATAAATTATTAATGAATACATTATTTTAAAAAAAAATATTTAAATTAAATTACTTGCCAGCCTATTCCCCTATAAACCCACAACACGCTACGGAACTAATATACGCAAAAACTAATTAACATAAAATTCATTATCTTAAAAAAACTGTAACATTCATTAAAAAAATATTATATACTTTTAACACATATACTAACAAATAATACAATTAAAGAAAATCGATATAATGACATTCTATACTATGACATTCTATATAATAACATTCAATATTACTTACCTATATGTCGATATTATTTCCAACTATAATATGTCTATTCTATATTGTGTTCTCTCGATATTTTTGATTCAATATTGTGTTCTCTCGATATTTTTGATTATATATTGTGGGTGTTTACCGTGGGAACAGTCTACTATCTCTGGAAACAAACCCAGACACCAGGATGCTGACAGGAAGTTTAGTGTTGCTCTAGTAAATAATATCCGGTAGGAAGGAAACAACTGGAGACTGAAAAACCTTCCAACTGTCAGGCCAAGCAGCAGGTCAAAAAACAAGGAGCAATGAAGCAAGGACTGGAGAAAGGCGAAGAATCTATATATCCAGTAAGCGAGCAATCAAATAAGCACAATTGGGATGCAACTGTATTCCAACGAACTCCCCTTTCATAGAGCAAACAGGTTGTATGTTGCATCATGCCACTTCATATTGGGCATGGCAAGAATTCAAACTAACAGTATGATCTCAGTTATTTAGCCACTGCATTATGGAATGAAACAGTTTCCTTGATAATCACAACAATAATGGAACTGCTACGAAGATTACTGTACCTTTGACATACATAAGTGGGTGTAGGAAGGGGAGATTTGGACCATGACTATGTCTACGTAGGCTGACGACGAATCCCTCGAAACAACTATGTCCAACATATACAAGATTATTAATAATCAGAGCTCTTTTTGTATTTTACACTTAACAAATACCATATTATAGCTGACAGAGAACTGAACTACTGAGTGATTGAACGATGTCCCAATTACTGTGGTCTCCTACTCATTTTGATAGTTTGGCACATGCATGAGCTGTGATACGTGTGACATGTTCGCTACTAATGTAGATAGCATGCCGAAAAAAATTGAAAGGTCAATCAAGAAATCGCTAATTCTCCCTATAACACTAATGGGGCGTTTTGCACTTTCCAAAATGATAATGTTGCCAGGAGAATTGTATGTGCTGCAGAATGTGCCAGTGTTATTTCACAACACACCAAATCCTATGCAGAACACTCCTATGGGGTCAGAGAATGTTGTTAAAGACTCTGAGAGGTATATTCAGAAGAACCTGTGCTAAACATCACCAAACAATGCTAACACAACTTTACACACAGCCTATTGCTGGAAAATAACCCTTTGTCAACGTGGAATTCACAAGAAGGCAGTACCATACGATAGAACACACTATATTTTAATTAGGGTCAGAGGCCAAGATTTAAAGACTCAATGGGATATGCAGCCCCACAAAACAATAGCCAATACACGATACAGATCCCGAAGTCTAATTATGAAGAGCAAAGAAATGCCAAAAACAAACCAAGACTTCTCAGAAATACAACAAATTTGTATGGATTCCCATCACTCACCATTCCAGGTGACATGCTTCATCATCTGGGTCACCCCAAGTTCTGACATTTGAGAAGGCAGTTAGCAAGGATAGCTCTGTGATTTTGGGAAAAGAACAGAAGAGATTTTCAAACCTACCTAAGAAAGAACAGATAGCTTTGCGAGGTTTGATGTCTGACCCTCTAATTACCATAAAACTGGCAGACAAGGGTGGTGCCACAGTCCTTTTGGACTCTGATGTTTATCGAGAAGAATGTTTAAGACAATTAGGAATGAGGAATGCCTATCGCCCACTCAAGGAAGAATAAAAAATGACATTTCCATCTTGATTGAAGAAGCTCTTAATGAGGGGTGGATCACTACACATGAGGCGGCCTTTTTACAAACCAAGCATCCCGTAATGCCTTACTTTTATGTCCTCCCCAAAGTCCACAAGCCCACTAGACCACCAGTGGGACGACCAATCATTTCGGGCATTGGTTCGCTTCTTGAACCTTTATCCACATTTTAATCCTATAGTGAAAGAAATGCCAACGTTCCTCCAGGACACCAAGGATGTTCTGATATTGTTACCCGATATTGAGTACAACCATGAGACTGATCTTCTTGTCTCATTCGACGTGGAGTCGTTATATACTTCGATCCCTCAAGAGGAGACACTAGATACAATCAATGGATTACTAGAACAACGGGATTTGGAATCAATAACGCCCGTTCATTTCATCATGGCATTAGCCCAAATTGCGATGAAAAATATTTTTTTCAGATTCGAAGAGACCATATACCTCCAAACATCTGGTACATGTATGGGAAGTATTTTTGCCCCAAGTTTGGCAAACCTCTATGTTCATGGCTTTGAACAGGAGCATGTGCTGAGTGAAAGTAATCCCTATCTAGAGTCGATACGTCTGTGGAAGCGTTACATAGACGATATCCTGGTTATTTGATAAGGGGATATAGCCAGTGTTAATGTCTTCCTTGTTTGGCTCAACAGTCGCAACAATTTTCTTAAATTCACTATCAAAGTGGACAAACATAGACTATCCTTTTTGGATCTGCTTATTGTTGCATCACCAAGCAGCCTTGAGACAGAGCTATACACCAAACCCATGGCCAGGAACTCACTGTTGAGCTTCAAAAGTCATCATCCGGGAGCCATGAAAGAGAACTTACCGTTCGGTCAATTTCTGCAGTTACGCAGAAATTGCTCCACAAATGATAGTTTTCATAAAGATGCTGAGAAACTAACATCCCATCTATTAGAAAGGGATTATCCGGCTAAATTGGTACGGCGCGCAGCTAAACATGCTGTAAACAATAATCGTGACAGCCTTCTAGAACTGAACACCAAAAAAGAGGCAACGTCGAGATTGACATTTGTAAATACATTTAGCACGGAGTCAAATGAGATAAAGAAAACTATCCGTCGCCACTGGAGGATACTAAACATTGGATGAGAAACTCTGCCAGAACCTCTTTTTGCATTGAAACGGAATAGTAACCTGCGTGATAAACTTGTACATACCAGACCTCACAGTTTAATCTCCCAGACTCAAGATACCATGTGGGGTTTACCACCTGTACAGGGACATTTTCCATGTGGAATGTGCAAAGTTTGCCCACTGACTAAAAAATCTAAAACAGTGGACATTGGGACAGATCGTCCTTGGACACAAAGAAGCTTCACTAATTGTAATAGTGAAAAGGTGGTCTATTTGATTTCATGTCCTTGCAGCTTGAGGTATGTGGGGATGACCTCTCGCAAAGTAAAATTGTGAATTATGGAACATATGAGTACCATAAGATGCAAGAAGCAAGCGACACGTTTGACCTCCCACTATTTAGAAAAGAACCATCGTCCAGAAGATATGATATGGACCATACTTGAACAACCGTTCATCCCACAACACATTACTGACATCTCTAAGTTTCTACTACTAAGGGAGCAGAAGTGGGTTTTTAGGCTCAAGAGTGACACAGAGGGACTGAATGACTTAATTCCATGGTCTACTTTATGAAGACATATGTCATTTATTTGAACTTGTTTTCCTAATATGCATACTATGTGCTAATATACTTGTGTTTTTTTCTTAGTGCAGGAAGGCAGAGTGATGCCATAAATGTGTATTAAGGATTGCAAGGCTAAATGTACATCTTGAAATCCGAACCAGTGTAATCATTTTTTAGCAATTACCAAAATCACAAGGGCTTGAGTTGATGGTCAGGTGTTTTCTGACACGATATGGGAACTGCAAGTTTCATTTCCCATGACTCTTGCTGTAACTTGTAGTTCATTACGTGATTTTGCGAGAGTCTGTTCGAACTCTCATTATATTGTAATCACGCCTCATAACACTATCGATTTGTGTAAAAAGTAATGAGGATTCATATACAGCACCAATGCCCAAAGGAGATATCTCACTGACGGCGGAGAAATGCGTCGTGAAACTACATATCCCATGATTCCTAAGGTTATCTGTAGTTCAACGCGTGATCTCGTGAGAGGCGGGACGAATTCTCGCCGTATCGAGATCACGCGTGATGACGCCATGGAGGTTTCTGCTGACAATGGGGAGAGTTTAAAACAGACCCGATTCCTGTAGTCGGTACCTCCCCGATGGCTTAGATGACCGCGTGAGGTACCGACGGGAAGGTAAGGGCGCTTGGCGGCTTTTGCTTTGGCTTTTGCTGACACCTGTTGGGTTCGAGTGTCTTTTAGTATGTTTGCTGCCATCACTGGGTGATCCTGATGCCCCGGTTACGCTAAGAGTGTGGGGAAATGTTTTTTCCAAGTTAGGGATCACATTTGCATGAAGGTACGATGTGGCTCTTTACTATGAGTCTGCATAACGCTTTCTTCTTGATTCTATAACATGAACGGATCTGAAAAGATAGTAGCTACATGTTTTAGCTAAAGCCCTAAGTACATCTAAAATTGGCCAAAATTCTTATTCATACTTATGATTTAGTAAGAGATTTCTAAGTATGAGTGAAACACCTAAAACATCAGGTGGTGTGAGTAAATGTCTGTTTTTTGAGCACAGAAAAGAGATAAGGCATCTAATATCTATAGACCTTATATATAGCACGATATACATATGATGTGCTTATACTACTTAACTACTATCCCTTGCAATATAAATGTGGGGTTTTGAATATGCTATGAGTGAGCTGGTTTGAGCGGTGAGGGCTCGAACTATTTTCGTGGGCAATTGGCTTTGTGTTTTTAATGAGTAGGAGGAATAACCCACCAACAAAATCAAGGTTTGGTGTTATGTATTTTCTTCCTAGAGCGGTGCCTCCTTTGTCCTGAGCTTGTTGCCAGGTGGGGTGAGGCCTCTCCTCCATACTCTTGAGGTAAGGGTGGATGATTTGTTTTAACCCACTATGAGGGCATACTGGATGGCTATTTTTAGCCACATAGTTTTCTGAAGGCCTAAATGCTTTTTCTTTTCAAGACTTTATTTGTACATACCTCTTGTTTCCTTTATAGATTTTCCAAGAGGTTTAAGGAATCCTGACTGTGAGAAGCTTGTTTCACAGTGTATCCTTTATTTTGTTTAATTTTTCACTGTTTGCAGTAGCATTTAACATCTACAAGGTCCTGATGAAAGCACTTGGTATCCTTCTTACCGCTTAGTGCTGAAACATGTTGACCAATATTTACTTATGGATGGCTATTTATTAAAACTGTCCTTTTGCACTGTTTTTAACTATTGTTCGTATCAGACATGAATAAAATAGGAGTCTGACTATGCTTCATTTTAGAATTCACTTTAAAACTTTGCACTGCACCATCCTCCCATACACTCAACAAATAACACCTGCTCACATCTGTTTTTACAAACTTTGAAAACATCCTTGGCCTCCTCCATCATTAGGATGGAGTGGTAGCCCTGTTAAAGGAGACCCAGATGATGAAGCATGTCACCTGGAATGGTGAGTGATGGGAATCCATACAAATGTGTTGTATTTCTGAGAAGTCTTGGTTTGTTTTTGGCATTTCTTTGCTCTTCATAATTAGACTTCGGGATATATATCGTGTATTAGTACCATACGATAGTCTGCCGAAACTGCGGCCAATGTCCACGATACCACTACCTCAACGAAGATTAAAACACAAACCTCAACGCGAAAAAACATGCGATGGGCCAAAGTGCGATGAGGAAATCAGCGATAAGCAGCGCCAGACCTGCAATACACACATGGCAGGTGGGAAAAATCACTATAAAAGTAGAAAAAACACTCAAACACAAACTGACCAACACCCAAGCACAATGGAGGCATCTGGAGCAGGCACAGAGGACGAGCGCAACCCCACAAGCACCCCAGACGACCAGCCTGGGACCTCGGTAACAGGGAAGGCAAGGACAAGAAGAAGAGGAAGACGAAGTTCAGTCCTCAATAAAACAGGAACCTGGCCACGGAGAAGATGGAACACCATCAACAACTGTTATTCACCTCCGACTGTGTCATTGGGCACCAAAAATGGGATATGGCAGGACAACGTGGACAAGGTGTATGCCGTCGGAGAGCACAAGAGGTCAATGGACGAGGCCAAGAGGCGATGGATTGACATCAAGCGCAAGACCAAGGAGAAACTTGCAACCAACCTGAAGGCAGCAATGCAGACTGGGGGTGGTAGCCCAGCGCTACAGCTCGTGCTGGATGACATGGAGGAGCTGGTGTCAGCAGTCATCAGTGTGGAGACTGTGGCCGGAGTCGGGGAACCAGACACTGGTTGACAGGACACAACACAACTGCAACAGGGTGAGTGGCCACCAGGTACTGGGGGGATGGGTAGAAATGTCCACAATGGCACACATGCACAATCAAGCAGAGCCCAGTGCACACCCACAATGACTCTGGGTGATGGCCCTGATCTACAGACTGTGACAATGTACAATGCCATGCTGTCTGAATGTCAACATGTACCATGCAGCTACATACATGTGGGCACATTGTAATACACCATCTCCCTTTCACATTGCAGAGGCACTGTCAACACCTCCTGCACAGCAGTCCAAGCCACTCTTTACTGATGATGAGGAGGACACCCCCAGCATCGACACCCAAGCCCTCCAACACATCATTGACATCATCTGCAACTCACCTCCAGGAGCAGGGAAGCTCAGCTGCATCAAGGAGACCCCACTCACTACCCAAACCTCCCATCAGGAGGCACCAACAGCCCCGGCAGTCTCCCAAGACACCCACGAACAACACATGGTCTTCCAACACTGTGTGCTGGAGGGCCACAGGGAGACGGCTGAGCGGGTGGGGTTCAACCTCATGGCTACCAAACTGGACACCATCCATGGGTGTCTAGGTCCCATCAGGGACCAGCTCCAGTCCCTAACGGACAACCACGGCACGCTTGATGGTCTCCAATGAGCCCTGACTGACATCGCTGGAATCCTGATGTGGAAAGAAGAACCCCAGTCTGCCCAGACTGGCTCCAGCAATCCCAGCGGTGAGCTGGCACACATGCGGAGGCTCATGAAGGACATGGCGCGGATAGAGGCGGAAAGGATGGCAGCCACAGCTGCACACCAGCCAAATGGAGCTGGGATCTACCATGCCTTGCAGATCCTCATCATGGCCTTGCTGCCATAAGGCGTGGCGCTGATGAATGCTGCCGCCCTCACATTGTCCACATCTCCACCCCCTGGTGTGTCTGTGTCTCACAGAGCAGCAGGCGTATCCACTCCATCACCTGATGTCTCACTGCCACACAGTGCAGTCGACAATCCTCCTCTGGCCCCTGATGTGTCACAGTGCCACAGCCGGTACTGCAACACCAACAGATGGGGCAGAGCACACATCCGAGGATGAGGACGTGGATGGGATTGTGTTCAGAAGGAGGCACTAGCATTCATTTCTGCCACCTGTCTGTTTCTGCTTGGTGCCGCACAAGGCCCCATGAGCTTCCACTGACCCCTGATACACTACGCTGCACTCACCTTGTACCACAACATGGACTGCCATATCCTGTTTGATGACCAATGACACGGCGACCAGACTGCGGACTGTAACCTTCCTCCACCACAGTACTTGTCATCCCTGGATGGACTCTGGCTGACCCTCCACTGGCCCATATTGTGTAGTGTGCTTGGCATGGCCCTGTACCGCTCCAGCTGCAAAACTCCAGTGGATGTGCAATAAACATCCAGTAACGCACTGCTGTATCATGCCTTTCATCATTCATGTATGAATGTGTGGATGAATGTAGGGACAGTGATTTCCCTTACGTCAATGATGCTCATTTAGTGGGATGCCAGTCACAGTGTGCTACACCGCCTATTGTGTTCCGGATGCCATGGACACTACAACAGGGACACACGCATTAGTCACTTCCTTGTCCAGACATGGACTGCACAACGCCCAGAGTCCCGAGTCGTTTTTGCAAGCCCTGCGCTGGTTCGGCGTACGCCAGGCCAGACCACAGCGTCTTACACCCCGAGGGAGGGCCCACATAACTACCTGTCGCAGGCGTACTCGTACTGGTGTGCAGGTCACTGGTCTAGTTGTCAGCATGTCACGGCCACTCCCTGAGGGCAGGTTTTCACACACACCACACCCATCCGGCACAGGCATCACAGGCCATGTGACCCTGCAAATATAAGGGGCCGACAACGTCACATTCCCCTCTAACGGTGGTGACTGGATGGCGGACGCTCCCCAGTTCTCACTCATAAAGGTCCCAGGAGTTGTTGCGTACAGGGTTAGTGCCACCCTAAGCCTTCCGGCCATCACGGGCCTACCACTGCGTGGCGCTGACTGGGGTTGCACAGGGTTAGTGGCACCCGAAGCCTTGCGGCCATCACAGGCCTACCACCATGTGGCACTGACTGGTGTTGCACAGGGTAAGTGGCACCCAAAGCCTTGCAGCCGTCACAGGCCTATCACCACGTGGAGTTGACGGGCGTTGCACAGGGCTAGTGGCACCGAAATAGCCGTTTGGGTGTGCAGCCTGCGTTGATGTAGTGGGCACTGATGTGGTCTCCATCATTGATGACTCGGAACTCAGCGTCAGTGGACCTGCTGGGCCGCGGGGCAGTCCCGCATGATGTGGACCATGCAATGGTGGCAGGACCGGGGCCTGGAGCTTGCACGGGCACGTGATGTGCCTACTGGTGGACACACCGTTGGCAGCAGGTGAACAGTGAAGCTGTGTGCGTAGGGACGGCGGTGTCTCTCTCTCTCTCCCTTCCTTTACTTCTCTCTCTCTCACTCTCTCTCCCTTCCCTCTCTCTCTCTCTCTCTCTCTCTCTCTCCCTTCCTTTCCATCCTTCTCTTTCTCTCTGGTTTACTTTTCTTCTCTGTTTCTCTGTGTCTCGCTCCTTTGATGTGCGCATGACACACGTCCTGATTTTGTGCTTTATTTTCCAGGCTGTGACGTCGAGATTGTCCCTGACGGACCTGACAGGAGTCTTCCGCATTGGTGTTTTGTGTTGTATTTCAATAAAGTTTTTGGTTGTTACTTCAGTGCTGTGTGACTGTTTCTCGTTCTTCTGGCCACACATTTGTGTATTTATTTTGGCAATGTGCGTCATCATGCGTTTTTTGTGGCTCCTGTGTTGTGCATTGTATGTGTATGTCCGGGGGGCTGGGGGTGGTGGCGGGGGGTGTTGTGGCCCTCATGGGTATCGGAGCTGCATGATCATTGTCTTCATGGCATCTGTGGGTCTTCAGGTGTGGCTCTTAGCTGGGCACCCTTTCATGCTGTGGGTTGTCGTCCAGCTTAGCACCAGCAAAAGGCAGGTGTTAAATCCCTGGTGCTATTGCGGCTTATCACCTGTTTTTGTTGCGCTTCGCAGATCTGGCAGTTCGTTGTGAAAGTGATGTTGTGTATTTTTTGTGTGTTTTTGCACAGGTACGCCTACACTGCATCTCATTAGGGTTAGTTGGCGGTGTCTACCATGGAGATGGATTTTGGGGCAGTTATTGCGGGAATGCTGGCGACGTCTGCAGTTTGCACCAGCTTTTTAGTGGGGTGTTAAATCAATCTCCAATTTAGATGCGTTAAGGTGGAGATAAATCGGAGATAAGTCCTTGTGAATATCCCCCTATGAGCAATCCTGTGTAATGAACTATATCTAATACATTTTCTCCCTTCTGGAATGTCTAGAGCAATCAGTGAGGCCAAACCCTCCTATAAGACTTTGTTTACTAATTAATATAAGTTTGTATTTTTGCATTTTAGGGTGTTCTTCTTGAGTTATATAGTAAGGAAACTGCAAGAGCAGGTAAAAGAAATAAGTTTTACATTTCCTTCCAAAAGATGTCAAGTTTGTTGAGATTATCAATTACAGAGTCAGAGAATCCATAAAGTAGGTACCAAAATAGAGATAGCTCTTCCATCCCATCTGGCCTTCCTAAAGAGGGGAGCCATCATACGTTGATCATATTCCAGTTTACACACCTCTGAAAATGTTAAACCTTCTGCTGAACCAGCTTTTATATACCAGAAAAAGTAATTTAGAACAAAAAATGTTCTGAATAGAAAGCCAGTGAAGATAATCCTGGATGGAAGACAGTGGGCTGAATCTAGAAGCACCTTTAACAATTTGGTTGCTTCCTCAACTGGGTATGTCTGCAAAACTTCTGTCTAAGGACTTTATTTTGCCTCTTTCCTAGGCAAGGTGTGGACTTTCATGAATGAGCCTTCATTCAAGGGTGTACTCGGTGATAAGTTATCCACCTGAGCGTACCTCAACATCACCTGCCTCTGCATGTCCAGTGCTTCTCGATGCGTACAGGAACTACCAAGAGCACTAATAAAATAATAGAAATAATAAATAAATAAATAACAAAGGTAATAGTGACCGCGGATGCATGATGATGGTGAGTAAAAGGGTCACCCTCTCACTACCACCCTGACGCTGAGCCAGAGTTCTGCAGAGCTCTGAATCTCTGCACAACATATCTGGTGTCAATGCATCTCCAGTATCCCGGGGCAGAGCGATGCCAGTGCCCCTGCGTCTTAAGCATAGCACATCACAGCCAAAGCACCTTCATCCTGAGCCCTTGGATATGGGCCTTTTCCATTATCTTCCTAAACGTCAATAGAGCTCTGCCAATGTACCTCTACCTTCAGTCTGACATTTGAGAATATGGCATGCAGTTGAATCAATAAAAAAGTGATATCCTCATCACCCAAAGCCTGATACCTGTAGAAATGATGTTCATGTCTACTGTGCATCCCCTGACCTCCTCTGTTCCTTCTTTGACCAAGTCTGCTTCCTTTTCCCCTCCACCTAGATTCCTCTTCCCTTTTCCTGTCCTTCCAGACTCAAGTGTAGACATAGGGGCATTTTTAGAGGGGGATATCGCCACCAAAACGTCACCTTTAGTGACATTTTGGTGGTGACATACCCTTCTTATTTACAAAGGGGCGTTAAGACACTTAGGGCCGCATAAGGATGGCGGGTGGATCGCCCCCGCCGGGCCGGCGGTCGTCACTGCCGGCCCGGCGGGGGCGATCCGCCCTCCATCTGTGCAGAAATTACCCCGCCATATCACAATGGCTGGGGGGTACGCGGCGGACGGAAAGACCAGGGTTCAATATGGTGGCGGTGTCTGAAAGACACCGCCAGCCAAATTAGAATGTGGGTTTTGAAATGCCTTTCCGTGGTGGCATTATCGCCACGTAAAGGCATGCGGAGTCTGCTTGTGGGGCCCGTTTTGGCCCCCAGAGACTCCAGGGGGGTGGGGGTGCACATGGGGGGGTACCTATGGTTCCCCTCTGCTGTTCGATGCACAACATGCCTTCCTGGCATTGTGGCGGGTGGTGCTGAGTGCACCACCCGCCACAATGTTAGGAAGGCAGGATGCGCCACCACTGTGGCGGGCGCATCCTCATGGCACCCACGGGACCTCCTGACTTATGGCGGGCGGTCCTTTTTACGACCAGATGTCCACCCGCCATTCTAATGTTCCCCTTAATGTGGCTTAACGTCACCTTGCAAATAAGGCCTCTTTTCAAGCTTCACTTAGCAAGAAAGGGACCTGCAGTGGATGTTGCAGTGGGTGTTCCATTGCTTTTTGATGTTCCCCCATATTTACAAGGATGGGGCAACGCCAAAAACTAAGGCCAGGTAAAACCTGGTTTTAGTGATGGAGACATGAAGAGAAATTATTTATGCACATGTAGAAACAGCAAATCGCCTTTCAAGATTGTTTATGTGCCTGAAGGATTTTCTACCTCCACTCATAAACAATCGCCCCTGCAGCGCAGGTACCCTCGCAACAAGGCACAAGGGTGCCTGCACTGGTGCTAGGCAGCTTTTTTGGTGCCAGTGCTAAGGGAAGCGCAGTGATGTGCCATATTTGTATAAACACAGTGCATCCCTGCATTTAAAGCATGTCAGAGCGCAGTGTTACCAATTTTAGAATAACATCGCACTCCAACATTTTATTGCATATATCTCCCATAGTCTGGCAAAACGAGTCACATTGAACAGGAGAGAAGAGGCTTATAGGTGAGTCTTTCAGAGGGAGCAGGGAAGGAATAGATTTAGAACCAGCTTAAACTCATGGTGAGCCAGTTAACAGGACTCTTCCCTTCTAGGCGAAAGAGATTTGTAAGGGGTAAACAGTTGCAAGAAACACCTCAGAAACAGGTTTTGAACCTGAACCTCTTCCCCTAAACAAATAAAAGTTGCCCCAACGACATCACGAAGTTTTCATCCTAGATGTCAGTTGAATGGGGCCACATTACATTATGGGAAAGTACATATGCAAGCAGGAAAATAACAAATTAGTTGGTGGCTTGATATAATTGTGCGCCTGTTGTACTTCTTCAAGAGTGTGGCTACCCGGTTGTACTCGGAAAAAGTCATGTAAATCTCTAACTCAGCAACTTAGTTATGTCACACAGCTGTCTTGTGATGAACCATGCTCTGGGTGAGTCCACCCATGGGCAGATGCTTACAGTACATGAACCCCAAGTGCAAACATCTGCAAGTGTTGACAGCATCGTGGGGGTCACGCGGTGTTAAACAGACTTGAAGGGTTCCGACAGGAAAATAGGACCCCCTCGATCACTTTAGAAGTGCTTTTCATAAATGGCCAGTGCGCGGATCAATCACGCTTCTCGCAGAGAACAATTAAAGAGCTGCCGGGAAGATTATCAGCGAAAGAGGTCGTTAAACCCAGGCCTCTGTCTCCACAGACACTGCTGCACCTCATAAATCTGCGTCAGAGCGATCTGACAATGAGGTGAATGCAGGACAGACTGCAGGGTGTCAGAACAACACAGCGGCGGGAGATAAGAGGCGTCAAAGCCAAAGAAAAGTGACGCACTTACATTACTTGGAGCACTCAACCACTCCTTTGTGACCGAGCTGCAGGGCACGAGACTGCCGAAGGAGGAATAATGTGCAAGAGGCCTGTTGTGAGACTCCATGCAGGATCTGAAACAGACATTACAAGGCATCTTAGAGCAAGAAAATGATCCTATCGATGTAAATTGTGGTGTATTTATGCTCTTGATTGTTATGTTTTGAAAGAATAAAACAATAAAATAAATAAAATGAAAACAGTCACCTTAGAATACTATGTAAGTTTCTGAGACAGTGACATTGTTTTTCACAACGCCCCTCTGTGACGTATTGTATTGTGATTGCATTTATATAGCACTTACTTCCCTTGACGAGGCGTTGAAGTGCTTTTTCGGCGAGTAGCACGCTACTGCGGAACCCATAAAGCGTTGGGGGCAGATTTACAAGCCCCTTGCGCCATGTTTACGCCGCATTGCGTGACGCAACAGCGGCGTAAACGTGGCGCATCCCTGCGAGGCATTTACAATGTGACGCATCTAGGGAGATGCGTCACGTTATAAAGTCCAGCGCCACAATGGGGGCGTTCCTACGCAAGGTGGGCGTTCCGGCGCCTGTGCGCCTCGCAAAAGTGCCTGCGTGAAATCTACAAGATTTCACGCAGGCACTTCCGCGACTCTGCTACGTCAATTCCTTATGCCTGCTTCAAGCAGGCGTAAGGACTGACGCAGCATGTTAAGTACTGGGCGGCCCTGAGCATTGCTGGAGTTACGTCACGCTTGCGACGCGACTCCAGCGATGCGCCGTCCTTACCTCGCAAGATGTGTCACGCATCTGCCTACCCTTGCGCCACGGCGCACCGCATTGTAAATGTGGCGCATCTGCCGTGACGCAAGGGTAGTTTTGCATGACGCATTTGTTCTGGCGTATCTCTACTGATATGCAGAGATGCGCCAGAACTCGTAAATATGCCCCTTAGTGTTGAGTTAGTATAGTGAAATATGAAAGTAATTTCCGTGGTGGATATTAATCAGTTATTTGGATTGAGAAGGATAGGGGAGGGATAGAAGATGGAAAATGTTTCCATTTATATAGCGCTTGTTACCCCTGATGGGGTGTTAAAGCACTTTTTTTTGGGGGGGGGGTAGCACGCTACTCTGTAACAGCCACAGCTGCAACCCGACTGGCACCAAGATAATAAAGTGAGTAATTAGTAATTGGGGTGAGGAGTTGGCCTAACCGCTATGGCGGTCAACCTTGAATCTGGGGAAATGGGTTCGAGTCTCAGCAATGACGCTGAACGTCCTGGGCAAATCACTTAATCTCCTGTGCCTAACAAAAATGAATGTGTGTCCTCATGTAACGTAACTGTTGCTATGTAAATCGCTCTGATACCCGATTCGGGTCAAGTTCCCGCTATATTAATCTCTGAAAAAAAAAGTATCTCAAAATCAAATATTAGCTTTAAATGCATTTTGAAGATGCAACCATTTTGCTCCAAACATCAGCTTTAGAGTTATGAAAATTCACACATTTCCTTCTTAAATATAGGCTTTTAAATGTTGTTATACATATAATAATTCAACCAAGCAAAAGCTGTAATATTAGTAGGCTGGGCTGCACACAGGAGAGCTACTCACAGGGAGCTAGAGAGCTGCTAGCAGCTCAGGAGGCACTTGTTGGAGACACCTGTAGATGATACAAACTGCAGAGCTACCTTCCTAAATCACTCAGAAAGTGCTTGGGCCTCACAATGTGCAAGAAAGCAGTATTGAGGTTCCGTGAAAATCGTTACGGTGTTTTGGGCATTGCCGAATCTGGACGAGTTTGGTATCTATGAACCGTAAATGGCGAGTTCGGTAAGTGTACGCGTTTTCACTACACTACCTGGCATGGTTCGCCTCATTTACGTGGTTCTACATCTGGACCCTTGGGTTCCATTTCGGATACGGCATCCATTTTGTTTCTTGCCCTCACTTAGTCAGTGAACAGGCAACTGTCCGCATCGTGACCTGTTAGTTCCCAAGCCATACGGAAGACGCATATTCCTTTCATGCGTCTTTATGACCGGAGGAATGACACTGCAGAGGCAAATGGCTCAGCTTGAGGGTAATCTTGCCGTACCAGCCTATTGTTTCAGCCATGCACGTGCTGGGATCAAGCTCTTTGATCCTATGTTCATGTTTCCAATATTATCCCCACACTCTTTTCTTTAGGTGTGCCTGACTTCCTAGCAGCTGTTCTTGTCTCTTTACTCTTGCTCATTTACAACTCAAGTGGAATGTACCTAATGATGGGAAGATGTGCTTTTACAGTTGGAACTGTTGGTGTTAATGTAATTATGTTCCGGGGTTCTGAATACATGAAAGCGATCCTTTTGAATTTTAGTGTGGGAACTGAGCTGTAACCTTTTGCTTACATATTGTGCAATGACAAGATCTTGTATAAAAGAGAGCGAACCACAAACACAATTTGAAGCAGACTCTTGGAACCTACACTCTGTTGTACTTCCCATGACTTTTGCATCCCTGCAGTAATAAACGCTGATCTTTGACGCCGAAGGAAGTCTCCCGTGTCTCTGTCTTTAGTGCGCCAGAACAGGTATCCCACAAAGGTTTTAGGTGTTGTTCCCTGGCACCGCTGGGCCTTAAATAGTCCAGTCCTTCAGTTGGCGCCCAACGCGGGGCGACATCGGCGGTACCGGTACAAAGCCTGACGATTGTGAGGAACTTCGTGTGAAATCTCCGAGGAAAAGGTGCACCCCGCTTCATCGATCCTGTTGTCGAAATAAGTGGTCCGAAGATTTTTCCCGCGAAGATTCCCGCCTCCTGACGGCTGCGGCGGACTGATGCCCTGACTGTCGACCTGTTTTCGATGCCTGGCGTAGACCTTTCGTACAAGCGAGACGATAGACGGGCCTTCCGGGTGACACCATTGTATTTTCAGTTAAGTATTTGTGGGTCGCTCCCAGTCCTTAGTTGTTGTCGAGCTTTTTTAAGCTTTGTTGTATGCATGGTTCCATTGCATTTGTGGTTCTTAGTTGTTGGTTCTTAGTTGTTATTTGACAATTGCAATTGCCAAAAACCGAGGGTTTTGTGTTCCACAAAGGATTAGTGCTTCGGTAACCCTTGAAGTTTGATACTAGGTTAGTGTGCACGATGCCTAGCCATAGTGGATTTCTTGGTCTCTTTAAATGTTGCAACAAGGATTCCCGGTTGGAGGACTCGTGTCCGATACCTCCAGTTGGAACTCCGATATACGAGCTCTATAGTCGACATGGTGTGGGTCCTATTATTTATAATAAATATTGGGTCCGTTACACGAAAAAAGATGGTGTCCTTAGTTGGCCACCGCATGGAAGTTTTGAACTTACGATTTTAGATAATCTTGAAGCTAAATTATTCAAAAGGAAAGCTAGACCAGCTATGTTTGATTCTTTTCGGTTGTGGCGTAAAGAGGCCAAGCAGAAAGAAATCAAATAGCTTAAAAAGGATCGAAGAGAAGGTTTCGTTCCGATAATGCAAGTTGTACAACAATGTCAGCGAGATAAAGAAGAAAAAGAAATAGAAGTTTCCACTAGACTACATCATATGAGGATAGACAAATGTTATCCGGTTTTACCAACTAGTCAGGATAAGAAAGAAGAGGATTCGAAGGAGGATCCCCTGTTAGCGTATTTGATGAAATCGCCACCCCCTTATGCACAGGGTGCTATGGCCCCTGTAGTTCCTCCTATAGTTCCGCCCGTTGTTCCTCCGGTTGTCCCTCCTGTTGTTCCGGCGGCTGCGGGTCAGCCAGTTGTTGGTCCCACGTTTGTCGCACCACCTGTCTCTATTCCTACTGCTCCTTTGACTGTACCCTCTCTGCCTCTTGTCCCTGCCACCCCGACTACCTTGCCTGCTTCTGCTGTGTCTGCCTTCACTTCAAACGTTGTGGCTCCTGCTCTCCTTTCTCCTTCTGTTCGTAATCGTATCCCTAACACTGTTGCTACCCTTTATTCACCGCTTTCTGGTCAGTTATTTCCATCCGATACTTCTGAAACTCCCCAAAGACGGAGTCAGATCCCTAGTGGGAGGGAAAAAGAGACGCTAGTGACAATGGCACATAGGTGGATAAGACATCCTGCCAACTACCCTCCACGCATGGTTTTCGAGACGTTTTCTCAGTTTAATGAGCCTACACAGAGATTCGTGTTCGAAGAAATGTGTAACTTTTTGAGGGAAGAATGGTATAATAACAATTTAGATAACGTACCGCCCGATATGATTGAAATTCAGAGTCAATTTTTGAGCGGTATGATTGTAGGTGGAGATGTACGACGTGCCTTAGAGCGACTGTTAGCCCATAGGTCGACAGTGCATTCCCGAGTGGCGTTTGATGACGACTCTGAAATTGGAAAGCGGCTCCTGGTCAGTACCCTATGAGAGAGGTTCCGCCAGTATGGATGCCAGGTGATCCTGGTGCTGCCCCTCCGATCCCTCCGCATTTCCAAAGAGTGTGGATACACCTCCCATGGAAGCAATCAGAAGTCTTACAAGTCAAACAGTCCTTACCTGATCCACGCAAGAATCCGGCGGGTTACTACAAGGAGTTGTCTCAATTAGTAGATGCTACTATTATGAACCTTGCCGACATCGACATGCTGTTCGGTAATGTTGTACCACAGCCCGTTTGGGCGAAAATTCGTCAGGAAAATCATGCGAATGAGTTAGGCGGTGATTGGGCTGCAATAATAGCGGCTGATGGCCGACAAGTTGGTGGGGCTAAGCCAGAGCAGGTAATTTCGGATCTGCCCCAGAGAATAATTACGTTCATGAAAACGCTTATGCCGGCGATGAGGGTAAACTGGGATAAATTAGCAGCTTGTAAGCAGAAGAAGGACGAGAGTGTCTCCGATTTCTTTACTAGATTCGAAGAGGCATTTGTCGATCATAGTGGTCAGGATATGGGCACTGAGGGAGGCCAACGGTTGTTTGTTGACAAATTCGTGTTGAATTTGTTGCCAGAACTATGCAACAAATTGAAAAATTCAGAAAGTGCATGGGCTGTTTCAACCACGGCACAGATATTAGCGACGGCTCAATATTATGAGAATAGGGAAAAAGAAGAAAGTGATCGTGTAGATAAGAAAACGAAGGAGCTGAAAACGAAGGTTTTGTTGCAGCAAGCGTATCCTCCGCTTTCAAATCACACTGATTTACAACAGCAATATAGACCACAATCACAATCCTCCAGAATACAGTCACGTCCTGACTCCTCTGACTTTAGATCTATGCTTGGGTATAACCAATGTGCATATTGTAGAAGAGAGGGACATATAAAATACGACTGTCCCGCTTTGCGTGACCGTCTGAATGGTGTGTCATCACGAGGAAGCCGTGGTGGTCCTCAGCAGGCATCTCGAGGTAGAGGCCGCGGTACCATTCACAATCAGAACGATCGCCCTCAGAATTCATCAGATACGAATAATTGTTTTGACCAGCGAAATGCGGGGTCAGTTAGATCAACACAATATCATGTGGACGATTACTACGTTGAACATGAGACTGTTGCAAACGATCATTACTAGGACAGCCACCGACAAAGAGAGGGAGTAGTATCAGTTCCGGTTGATCAGAGCGGGCCTTACGTCGCAGTTGCTACATCTGGCGTAGTCGAGCCTTTTCTGTTAGACACTGGTGCGACGAAAAGTTCTATCATGCATTCGAAACTCCCTGGCGCACCTTTGTCTGGCTTAACAAATGTTTCCGTTGGATTCTCTGGGCCCCGGTTAGAAATCCTGTCTCCAGCCCTTTGCCCCTCACTATCGGTCCTCGTGAGTTGGAGGCTCCATTGATTCTATCTACTGGTTGTGGTGAGAATCTTTTGGGCTTGGATTTGTTAAAACGGTTATATGCGACATTGTACTGCTCCCCTGAAGGAGTGGAGCTTACATTAGGTCGAAGAGTAATCTCTCCTATGTACTTGTCGATCGATAAACTCCCACCGGAATTGAGCTCCCTTCCTGCGTCTCTATGGGCCAAAGGTCCCAATGACGTGGGTCTCTTGGACATTCCACCCTATATGATCAAGCTGAAACCAAATGTGCGACTGCCACGTATACCACAGTATCGTATCTCCATTGAGGGAGAACGGGCGCTATTGGCGATTGTACACGACCTGATCAAAAAGGATGTAGTTGAAGAAACTCGAGGAAATGTGTGTAATAGTCCTGTACTACCAATTTTAAAACGCACTGATCCATCTAAACCTCCTGTGTACCGTTTCATAATCGATTTGAGAGAGGTGAATAAAATCGTGATTCCACAATTTCCCGTGGTACCTGATATCACCACTTTGCTAACCCTGATTCCAGCTTCTGCCTCCTGGTTCACGGTGATCGACCTAAAGAATGCTTTCTTTAGTATCCCGATTGCTGAGGAAAGCAGAGACCTATTCGGATTCTCATTAGGTGGTCGCAGTTTTAGACTGAAACGTGCACCACAGGGCTATTGTGAGAGTCCGTCTATCTACAGTCAAGCCCTCAAAAGTCAACTTGATTCATTCGTATTACCGGCAGGCGCAGCCTTGATTCAGTACGTTGACGACCTGTTGGTAGCTGCTGATACCGAAGATATTTGTAGAACTGCTACAGTATCGTTGTTGCGGCATTTATGTGACTTACATCACAAGGTGTCACCTTCCAAGCTGCAATATTGTTGCCAAGAAGTAACCTACTTAGGTCACTTATTGTCAAAAGAAGGGAGAAGGTTGACCCCAGAGAGAATTGCAGCGATTACCCGAATGACTGTGCCAAAAACTCAGAGAGATGTACGTGCCTTTCTAGGTATCACGTCATACTGCAGACAATGGATCCCAAATTTTTCACTATTGGCGAAACCATTGTTAGCTCTCACGTGCAAGGATGTTCCGACTCCTTTGCCATGGACTGAAGAGTGTCAAAAAGGTTTTTCTGAATTACGTGATGCGTTGTGTTCGGCTCCTGTGTTAGGTACTCCTGATTACAGTAAAGCCGTTTACACTGTACGTTCACGAGAGGGATGGTTGTGCGTTGAGTGTTCTGACGCAACAATTTGGTGACAAACAGCGCCCATGCGCATATTTTTCTTCGACCTTAGACCCAGTAGCTAGAGCTTTGCAGAGTTGTTTAAGAGCAACAGCGGCAGCCGCGGCGTCCATTCGACAGTCCGCAGGTCTGGTCATGGATAATATGCTTACGGTGATGGTTCCACATGCAGTTGACACTCTCTTGAACCGAACGAAAACTCAACATTTGACGAGCGCAAGGTTGTCTGGGTATGAGCTGACGTTACTGGCTAGTCACATACGGATAAAACGGTGTAATGTGTTGAATCCAGCAACATTATTGCCGATCAACACGGAGTCAAGTGATGTAGTACCGCATGACTGTTATCTAAGAACTGAAGAGGAAACAAAGGGTCGTATTGACCTAAAAGATACTCCATTGGTAGATCCCGATGGTACTTTGTATGTGGACGGTTCCTGTTTTAAGTTGCCGAATGGTGATGTGACGACCGCGTATGCTGTAGTGACATTGAGTACGGTTGTAGAAACCGCAAGATTGGGTCAGAATTCGGCCCAGGCTGCTGAGCTGATCGCCTTGACGAGAGCGTGTGTGTTGTCCAGAGGGAAACGGGTGAATGTGTTTACCGACAGCCAGTATGCTTTTGGTGTGGCGCATAGTTTTGGGCGATTGTGGAAAGAAAGAGGATTTTTTACGTCGCATGGTACGAAGATTCAGCATGGACAGCTTGTGAATGACCTTTTAGATGCACTCACGTTGCCTAAGCAAGTGGCCATAATTAAATGTAGTGCGCATCGAAAGGTGACAGATGATATTGGTCATGGTAATGCGTTTGCCGACGAAACTGCTAAAGAGACAGCTAGAGATCTGACAAATCGAATGTACGTTGCGAATTCAGTAAGATGGCCAGCAGAGACTAGCATGTGTGAGGACACGGTTGAGAGTGTGAAGGAAATACAGAATGAGGCCACTGAAATGGAAAAGACTAAGTGGAAAGAAAGCACGGGAAAGTTAGACGAGAATGGATGTTGGGTTGACTTGTCAGAGAAACAGAGATGGATGTTACCGGATGCATACGTGCTTGCTGTTGTTACAATGGCCCATGGCACAGCACATATTAGCTCGAAGGGCATATGCAAGTTGTTGTCTCCTGTATGGAAGAATGATGGGATTACTAAATGTGCAGAGAGAGTGGTTAAGAATTGCATGGTATGTTTGATGCATAATCCCGGCAAGGGCACCCCCACTCCACCTGGTCATTTTGCCCCTCCTGCATGTCCTTTCGAAGTTATCCAATTGGACTTCATCCATATGGAGAGATGCAACAATTTGAAGTACGTTTTGGTTGTAGTATGTGCGTTCTCCAGATGGATTGAGGCTTACCCCCTTAAGGATAATACTGCCCTGTCCACAGCAAAAATTCTGCTCAAAGAGTATTTTTATTTTTTTTAAAATTCTTTTTATTGTTGCAGCAGGCGAATCATAAGTACTAGGAACAAGACAGCGCGGGGGAGCATCAACATTCCGCTCTACCCGCCTGTACGCAACTTTTGAAAATAGGCAGTTACATTGCATTCACCCTGACGAACTTATTTTTTATTTTCACCCCGAACTCCCCCCCCCCCCATCAACTATAAGTAAAGGCAGTAACTGAGAGACCTCTCCTCGAAGCCCCCCTTCTCGTCCTCCCCCCCCCAAGCAGCATAACACCCTCCTCAACCACTCCCCCCCCCGACCCTCGCGGCTCTCTCGGTCCTCTAAGTTGTGTGACATTGAGCATAGGCAAACCCCCCGTCCCGAAATCTTCAAGGGTACAAAATGCTGGAGTCAGCGACATATGCACCATCTCTGTGATTCATCCTACCACCCGCCCACTTCCCCCACCGGTCCCACCCTACTACTCCAACCCATGGTAGTGCCTCCACTTGGCCCATATTTTTCTAAATTTGCGGGGGCACCCTCTAGCTTTATATGTAGCTCGTTCAGCTGCCATATACATATCTAGACCTCTTCTCCATTCCTCGAGATCTGGTTTCCCAGGCGCCCCCCACAATCTTGCAATGTCTCTTTTTGCGACCACCAGGGCCAGCAGCAGAAAGATGAGTAAGTATCGCGTGATATCCACCTCCGTGGACATTCCCAAGAGCGCCAGTTTGGGGTCCTTAGGTATCTCTACCTCCAGTACCGCACTCAATTCATTGAAAACCTCGTCCCAATATTCCTGTATCACTGTGCATCCCCAAATGATGTGGAAGAAGTCGCCTGTTAGGTGCTGGCATCGTAGACAGGCGGTGTTGGTAACCCTCCCCATCCGGAAAAGCCTCACTCTGTCAAAGTATGCCCGATGAAGGACCTTAAACTGGATGAGGCGAAGCCTCGATTTTATGGCCACTTCTCGGGGGTGCATGAGTATGAGTTCCCAGTCCAGGTCCTCCAGCGTACCCACGTCTGCCTCCCACCTCTCACTGAGGGCCTGTAGATCACCCAACATGTTATTTGTCAGTGTTTTGTAAGTCATGGATACCGCCCCCCTTTGTATCTGTTCTTGCAGTAGACGGCCCTCAAGTGGTGCAAACTGGGGAATGTCAGTGAGAGATATGTTTTGGGATCCCCATGCATGTCGCAGCTGTATGTATTTGTAGTATTGGGTTCCCTGGAGTCCAAATTCCTGCTGCAGTGCCTGAAAGGTTTTAAGTTCTCCCTTTGCTATGACATCACCAGCTGTGGAGATGCCAATGTCATCCCACCTTTGAAACCCACGCAGCTTGTTTAGTTCAGTCAGCCACCTACATGACCATAAGGGTGTTTGGGTGGCCTTTCATGCCAGCCCATTCTAACCGACGCTCTGCGCCGCGCCGACAGGGTAATCTTAGTCGCAGGGAGAAGCTGGCGCCCCCCCCTCCCCCCATATAAAAAGTGGAGCACCGTCTTATTGCCCCACTTAGATCTCTCTAGTGCATAGGTGGGGTGGTCAGCCGGGGCGTGTATCCAATCGTTGATCGGGGTGAGGTGTTCCGCCCAGTAATAGGCCTCCAGATTAGGCAATGAGAGACCTCCACTATATTGGTGACGCTGCATAGTCATGAGTGCCACCCGGGACTGCTTCCCCAGCCACAAGAAAGAGCGGAGATCGGTATGGATTTTCCGCAGTGTCAGAGCCGGAAGGGGATAATACTCATTTTGCAGGGCGTATAAAAACTTCGGGAGTAGGATCATTTTATATAGAGCAGCCCTGCCCAACATGGTGAGCGGGAGCGGCCTCCATCTATCCATCTCCGCCTTTGCTGCCACCAAAACTCGGTCGACATTGTCCGTGTAGGAGCGCCGCTTATCTCGGGTGATAAAGACCCCTAAGTACCGGAAGCCTTCCGTGGTGTGGATGAGCAGCTCAGGCAGCTCCTCCCCTCGCGGGGCACCTTGTGGGTCGTAGAGGACCGACTTATGCCAGTTTATAGCATGTCCGGCTACCGCCCCAAAGTCGTCTAGTTCCCTGAATATGGCCGGTAACGTCGTAGCCGGGTCGGTCACGTATAACAGTACATCATCGGCGTATAGGGAGATCTTCTCCTGTTCAGTGGCCGATTCCCCCCAGTGGAAGCCAGTCACCTCTCGGTTAAGCCGGATACGGATCGCAAGGATCTCGATCGTGAGGGTAAAAAGAAGTGGGGACAGCGGACACCCCTGTCGCGTCCCCCGCTCTATCGCGAACTCTCTCGACATTCGCCCATTTATTCGCACTCTAGCCCTAGGTTTCGAGTATAGAAGTTTCACCCAGCGCTGGAAGGTGGGCCCAAACCCAAACCGTTCAAGGGTCCCCATTAGGAAAGGCCAGTGGACCGCATCGAACGCTTTCTCTGCGTCCAAGGAGAGGAACCAATGTGGCTCACTCCTGTCACCGACTTCTTGGAGCCAGTTGTGGGTGCGCCGCAGGTTGAGTTTGGTGGCCCTGTCCGGCAGGAACCCGGACTGGTCTGGGTGGACCAGGCCCGTTATTACCTGTCGTAAGCGTCGTGCCAGAATAGTGGCCAGGATTTTAGTCTCAATATTTAGCAGCGAGATTGGGCGATAGGAGGAACAGTCGCCACGGGGCTTGCCTTCTTTGTGAATCGGGATTATGGTAGCTAGGGCCAGGTCCGGCGGTAGGCCTCCCGAGGCGAAAGCGTCCGCATATAGCGACTTCAAGTGACGCGAAAGGAGGTCCCCCGTTCGTTTGAAGAACTCCGCCGGGAAACTATTTGGTCCCGGAGCCTTCCCCGGTTTCAGGGCAGCCATCGCCTCTGCGATTTCATCTAGGGACAGGTCGGCTTCCAAAGCCTCACTATCTTCGGGGGTCAACTGCGGAACTTCCACGCTACCCAGGAACGACTGCACCACCTCGCAGTCCCCTAGGTCCCTCGCCCTGTAGAAGTCTTCGAAATAGGTCGCAAAGGCCTCTGCTATAGTGCCGTCTGTGGACGCCCGCGCCTTACTGGGGAGCTCAACCCAATCCACCCACCTGGCAGCTTGCTCGCGCCTGCTCAGCCATGCCATGAGTTTACCAGATTTGTCTCCAACATCGTACAAGCGATGTAGGGTGGCCAGCACCTGTGTACGCGCCTCGTCCGTGCTTAGCTCTCTATACAGCCTTTGAGTGTCTAGCAGTATTCTGAGATCTACCTCCTCCTTCGTTCTGTGATATTCAGCCTCTCGGGTCAAGATGTTTGCCTCCTCCTTCGCTATGGCTTCCGTGCGTTTCCTTCTGGCCTCTCCCACCCTGGATTGGAAGCGGTCCCTCAACACCGTTTTCATGGCTTCCCATAGTGTCACCCCGGACTGTACCGATCCCTCGTTTTCCGCCAAAAAAACTCTGATATCCGCTCTTATGCCCCCTAGAATTTCAGGAGTCTGTAAATCCCATGGCGACATATGCCACTGTGCCTGACCTCTCCCCCTTCCCCGACCTATGTGTACGAACAGCGGGGAATGGTCCGAGATACCCCTCGCCCTGTAGTCTGCCTCGTCCCCCGCCGAAAGTTCCTGTCTCGATGTGAAAATGTAATCTAGCCTAGAGAAGACCTTGTGGGCCCCAGAGTAGAATGAGTAAGCTGCGTGGGTAGGATGAAGCCACCGCCAAACGTCGGTGAGACCGATCGTGTCCATTCTACGCGCCAAAGCCGTCTCTGCAGCCACTGTGTGGGGGTTCCCAGAACGATCGCGCATTGTGCACATCACGTCGTTGAAATCCCCCCCACAATCTGTATCGTGTCCGCCGTGTCTAGCAGAATGGTCGTGATCTCCTGCATTGTTCGTGTTTGTAATTTGGGTGGAGCATAAACCGACAACAGAGTGTACCTGCGCCTCCTCCATGTCCCCTGCACCCCGGCAAACGAGCCCTGTGGGTCCAACCATGTACGTGTGACTGTGAAAGGTGCTGTTTTCCTAACTAGTATTGCCGTGCCCCGTGAGTCCATGGTGTACCCCGCGTGTGCCAGAACTATGTACTGCCCGCGCGCCAAGAAAGCACAGCGGTTCCCCCTCAAATGTGTTTCCTGCAGGAAAACGATGTCAGGTGCTACACGCTTAATATATGCAGTAACCAGGCTCCTCTTAATTTTGGACCCCAGACCGTTCACGTTCCAGGTTAGCGCCTTAACCCCGGCGCCTTCACCGTGCGGTGTAGCTAGTGTACTCGCCATTGTATCACCTGAGGACTGTCCAGTACCGGGCCCCAGGGCCGGGATGGTAGCAAGGGTAAACTTTCCCGAAGTTGCTGCTGCATGCACACCTGTCTCCCTCCCTTCCCAACATCCCAACACCCCAACATGGGGTAAACTGTAACCAAACCCCTTCCCGCACCCCCCTCCCCACCTCCCTCCCCTTCCAGTTGCATCCCAATCCGGGTCTCAACTATCCGCGGGAGAAGGCCTGTCGCCCTCCCACACATCCCACCCTCAATCAACAGCAACCAGTGTTAAGCACAAAAAACAGTAGTGGGGGTGTGCCAACTTGCTTGCTCCGCTTTGCCGAGCCGCCATCATTTTCCCATTCCCAGTATACCACAGTTACATCCCTCCCCACACTAAACAGTAACCAGTACTGAAAACTTAAGGAACAGTAGGGGGGTGTGTCAACTTGCGTGCTCCGCTGCGCCGAGCCGCTATCTTCCCCGATCCCTATACAGCAACGATCACGAATGTGAGTCCTGAGTGTCCATATTCATCCCTTGACCCGAGGAGTCTTGTTCCAAATGCTGGATTACTGTGACCAGCGGGTGTACTGAGTCGTTCACTGCTTCCTCGTCTTCTCTTCCAGATATGCGGTCCTCCAAGTCCTCCACGTCTTCACCCTCTGAACGGGTTCCATTCCGCAGGCAGTGGAATCTCGAGCCCGCCACGGAGTCCGTGCCCGGGGATGTGGATCTGCTGCCTCTCCCACCCTCCTTGTCTCGTGGCCTGTAGGGTGTCGCCGGTGCTTTCTTCTGCGTCCTCCGTACTCCCCGTCGCTGTGGTTTCGGCATCTCCCAGGGCGTCCTCTCCCGGACCGATTTGTCCAGCGCCGCTCGACCTGCCGCCTCTCTACTGTTTAGAATAGGTCGCTCTTCGAGCCATTGCCACACATCCTCTGGGTGAGCAAAAAAGATGGATTTGTCTTTATAGATCACCTTGAGTTTGGCGGGGAAAAGGAGCATGTAAGTAATGTTCAAAGATCTCAGCTTTGCCTTCACCGAGTCAAACGAGCGGCGTTGCTTCGAGACCTCCTGACTATAGTCCGGAAAGATCATTATGGTGGTATTCTCCAAACGGATCTCCCCCATTTTCCTGGCCTCCCGTAAGATCAGGTCTCTGTCTGCATAGTTCAAGAAGCGCACTATCACTGGTCTCGGTCGCGCACCCTCCGGAGGTTTGGCTAGAAGCGCCCTGTGGGCCCTTTCGATGATGAAGCACTGGGAGAATTGCGCTGTTGGGAAGGTATCTTTCAGCCATGTGAGGAGGAAGGCGGACATGTTCTTTCCCTCAATCCCTTCTCTAAAGCCTACAAAGCGAAGGTTATTGCGCCTCGACCTATTTTCCGCGTCGTCCACCTTCCACAGCAGTTGACGGTGAGAGGCCTGTAGTTCCGCCATGTCCTTCTTGAGAGTAGAAATCGAGTCTTCATTGTCAGTCAACCTAGATTCGGTTGCCGTTACCCGTTCCGTCAGGTTTCGGAAGTCCTGCCGCAGTAGCGTCACCTCGGACCCTACCTCTCCAATTTTCGTCTCTAGGGCCGTCCGGGACGCTTGTATGTCGGTCCTGGACGCTTGGATGACCTCCATTAACATGGCCGTGTCATTGCGCATGTCAGGCTGCAGAGAGTGTTGCGCCGCCCCAGAACGCATTGCCGTGAAGTCGTCCATGGGTCCCCGCCTCGCAGACCTGTTCGCCGGGTCACCCTTCCCCATGATGATGAAGTCTGCAGGCCGGAGGCTCCCTATGCAGGCGTCCTGTCTCAGAGGCGCGGAGGGGCCCAGTCGCGTAGCTCCAATGACGCTAGATTCTCCGGATGTCACTGTCCGCAGTACCGCGTCAGCGGTCTCCCCGGCTCACCTCCCGTCGCAGTCCTGAGTTCCCCCAAGTGTCACAGTGAGGTCCGATGGCAGGGGTTCGCGTGTCTGTCGTCCTGCAGACTAAGTCTCCAATGGTGGGGCTTGGGTAGTCAGGTCTCAGGCTCTCAGCCACTTTTCTCCCTCCAGTGCCCTTCAGGTCGGGCGCCTCCGCAGCTCCGCCGCCATGTTGGTAAAGGCGGGAGCCGCTCTCGAGCCGGTCTCTGCTCTCAGCTTGCCAGGAGGACGGCCCTTGATTCCTCTGTTCTGGGCTTACCTCCGCTCCGCCTCGACGAGCACTCTCGGGCAAACCGCGACCCGGGGAGTGCAGCCGGTGGGGGATTTCGCCGTCACACACCGCCGGCCGCCATCTTGGTGCAGGCAGCCGGTGGTTCGCGGCTGTCTCGGCTCACCTCCCCTCCTCTGCCGGCGAGACGTCGGTCACTCTTGGCGATCAGGCGGGTCGCGGAGCCACCGTCTGCTGGGCAGTGTGCGACAAGACCGCATGTGGGGCACTAGGAGCGCCGCGCTCTGCCAAGCGCCGCAGGCGCCCTCATGGCCGCCGGAGAGCCGCCGGGGACACCGCACAGTCTGGTTGTCAGCAAAGGCGGCTGCACACCACTCCGCATGTACTCCAACCAGGTACCAGGGTGTATTGTCGTCCACACAGTGCCTCTTTGGGATCGTGGGGGATATGAAAAGTCGGATAAAAGTGCCGCTCGGCCGGAGCTCCGGCAAGGCACGTCTACTCAGCCATGCTGTTGGCCACGCCCCTCCTGCTCAAAGAGTATTTTCCCAGATACGGCATGCCTCGGATTGTATGGTCGGACAACGGAAGTGAGTTTGTGGGAAGTGTGATGAAGAGTGTGTGTCGTGGTTTGGGTATAGTACAGAAATTCCATAGTGCTAATCATCCTCAGTCAGCGGGTTTGGTGGAAGGATACAATGGCACCCTGAAACTAAAACTTGCTAAAATTCAGACAACAACTGGTTTATCATGGCCCGACGCTCTGCCTCTAGCTCTCTTATCGACCAGGGCTACTGTACACTCTCGAGTAGGGCTCAGCCCATATGAGATTGTGTTCGGCCGTCCTGCGAACATTTGGGGGGTTCCAAGGCATAAAGAATTGAACAGACTTAAATATCCAATGTTAATCGACTATCTATATGATCTGACTGCTAAATTGAGTTTGATTCATCAACAGGTCTTTGAGGCTCTGCCGTCACAAACAGAGGGTCCTGGTCACCGGCTCCAACCAGGGGACTGGGTCCTCACTAGAAATTTCGGACGAAAACGCCATCTTGAGCCGAGATTTGTGGGACCCTTCCAGGTGCTACTAGCAACGAGGACGGCGGTTCGACTGGAGGGACGGAAACACTGGGTGCATGCCACCCACACCTAGAAGGTTCCGCTTCCTCTGCCGGCAGACACATGGATACATAAAGGCTTTTCCTCGTCTGAAACTGACGTTCCCCAACGCTTTGTCCCATTTAGCGAAGCTCAAACCATAGGGAACACTTCAGTGTTATCTGACACCCCTGTTGCTTCCTCTCAAACAATTTCCCTTCCTTCAACACTGGGGAATAGAAGTACTGAACAATTGCCTGGACCATCGAACACTTGTTCACCATCCAATCCACTGTTTGAAGATCAGACTCAACCCGGGAAAAGTCGATACTTTCTTCGACCGCGCGCTAAGGACAAATAAAAGAGTACTGTTTTGATCCCCCCCTTTTTTTTTTTTTTTTTTGGAATTTACAGTACACCTTACCGTTGTCATGAACATTGTGGACATTTTATATTGTGTTTACCTTTTCCTTTCAGACAGCTAAGAGACTATTATTGAAGTGATTCTAATTCACTTAACCTATCATCTGGGTTGGCCGTAGGGCCGTGCGGGTACTTCCTTCTGTTTAGCAGCTATCGACACTAGGTCGGTTTCTTTTGTCGATTTCTGGGAATCCTGGGAATTGGCAATCGCTACTCAGAACGAAGTGCGTCAAGAACGTCACAGACGGTTTCGTTTAGAGGATGGACTTCTCGAAGCTGTCGGAAAAAGAGAGAATGTTGGCGCAAGGATCAGAAGTGTTTCGTACAAAGTGTTTTCTATTTCAGATCTTTATGTTGTTCCAAACCGTTTCAATGCTACTGGTGGGTGGAGTATATTTTGGGATTCAATTATTATTACCTTCCATTTCACCTACTCCTCCTTTCTACAACCTGAATTTCGCTTCCACTGTTTCTCCACATTCCTTTCATCTCCTGCCCCAACATGAACAAGTCAGACGTGCAGAATTTAGAAACAATTCCTTTGTGCAACTTTTGCATCAGCATCAGTTGGTGAATACTACAAACTGTTGGGTGTGTGGGCTAATGCCGCATACCATGGACAGGGGTATTCCATATTTGGTTCTCCCGTACAGCCCCCAAGGGTCAGTTCGGGCATTCCAAATCATGTTCCGTAGTGCACTAGATTCCTACCCCCATCGAGAGCCACGCTCAGCAAGCTTTGGTCCTGGCCCGTATCATAAGTCTCTGGCGACAGCGATTGCTGATCTAGATAGAGACATTTTTGATGCTACGCTCATCCCAAAGGAGGAAGTGCAGGCCTACAAGTGCCTTAGTGAGGCTGAGTATAGTATATCAGTGGCTGATAGACAGCTTAAAAGCTCACCTCCAATATGGATTGTACCTCACCTAGGCCACTTTTGTCTGCAAGGTCGTGGCCGAAATCCAAGAGCCCAGCTTGGGAAGAGTGCTTGTGTGGATACTTACGTTCTACCGATGCTTTCTTCCCCTGTCCTTCTGACTGCCAAGGGTACCTATTTTGTATGTTATGACCGAGCATATACGTGGTTACCACACGACTTCTCAGGTACCTGCTATATTGCAAATCTCTTGCCCCCGACTTTCACTGTTGCCGCCGACTATCACAAAACCAGAGTTGTGAGAGGTGTCATTAGTAAAGAGGATACTTCCGGTCAAGAAGCAGGAGACTACTTCAAGGGTTTCCTACCGTTTTGGGGCCCTATGGTCAATAGCAGGAATCTGAGACAGTTAACTCGTGTAGTAGAGTCAACTGCTAACATAACTGCAAGTGCCCTTGGTAATCTGACAGCAGAGCGTCAGGCGGACAGGCTCATGACGTTACAGAACCGTATGGTTCTAGACGTTGTTCTAGCGGATAGAGGTGGTGTGTGTAAGGTCATCCATTCGAGCTGCTGCATATTCATACCTGACAACGCTCCAACGGTTTATCAAGCCATCTCCCAGTTGCACAAAATCTCGGAGTCCATACACGTGGACGAGGGAGATTGGACGCTTCTAGGGTGGTTTTGGGGTCTAATGTCAACTTGGGGTTGGAAGATTCTGATGATTATAGGGGTTGTCATGACATTTCTGTTCACGTGTTGTCTTTGTGTACAGTGTGGTCCTGCCTTATGTGGCCTTTGTGCTACAACGTGTATAAGAAGGCCATCTGTTTCCAGAGAGGCATTGATGGATAGAATAATGTTCCAGCAACACCTGAATGATCTGATGAATATCGAGATCGACTCTGATTTCGACTAGTGCTTGCCTACATGAGGGCAAAAGGAGCGTCTGAGGTTCCGTGAAAATCGTTACGGTGTTTTGGGCATTGCCGAATCTGGACGAGTTTGATATCTATGAACCGTAAATGGCGAGTTCGGTAAGTGTACGCGTTTTCACTACACTACCTGGCATGGTTCGCCTCATTTACGTGGTTCTACATCTGGACCCTTGGGTTCCATTTCGGATGCGGCATCCATTTTGTTTCTTGCCCTCACGTAGTCAGTGAACAGGCAACTGTCCGCATCGTGACCTGTTAGTTCCCAAGCCATACGGAAGACGCATATTCCTTTCATGCGTCTTTATGACCGGAGGAATGACACTGCAGAGGCAAATGGCTCAGCTTGAGGGTAATCTTGCCGTACCAGCCTATTGTTTCAGCCATGCACGTGCTGGGATCAAGCTCTTTGATCCTATGTTCATGTTTCCAATATTACCCCCACACTCTTTTCTTTAGGTGTGCCTGACTTCCTAGCAGCTGTTCTTGTCTCTTTACTCTTGCTCATTTACAACTCAAGTGGAATGTACCTAATGATGGGAAGATGTGCTTTTACAGTTGGAACTGTTGGTGTTAATGTAATTATGTTCCGGGGTTCTGAATACATGAAAGCGATCCTTTTGAATTTTAGTGTGGGAACTGAGCTGTAACCTTTTGCTTACATATTGTGCAATGACAAGATCTTGTATAAAAGAGAGCGAACCACAAACACAATTTGAAGCAGACTCTTGGAACCTACACTCTGTTGTACTTCCCATGACTTTTGCATCCCTGCAGTAATAAACGCTGATCTTTGACGCCGAAGGAAGTCTCCCGTGTCTCTGTCTTTAGTGCGCCAGAACAGGTATCCCACGAAGGTTTTAGGTGTTGTTCCCTGGCACCGCTGGGCCTTAAATAGTCCAGTCCTTCAGTATACAAATACAAAATACAAAACATAGGAAAGCAGTATACAAATACTAAATAAAAAACAATGTCAGGAACTGGTCGGGGCCTCGGAAGCAACCATTGTGATTGCCTACCTCACCCAATATGCTACTGAGATTTTTTTATAGGAGATGCCTGAGATACATTGTTGACGCATGCAACATAAAAATCTGGAACGGAGCTAACACTAATTTGGCACATTGTATGTATGAACAGGACAATAATTAAGCTCAAGTTATGTTGATCCCCTTAGATAACGTTACAGATAATTGAAGTAAACATGCAAAACTGACCAAGGATTGGGATGGATGGCAAGATTTGGCTCTCACATTCACAACGTATTTTCTGTACAGGGCAAAACTGTGTACTGCCCTCAGTTCCAGAAGGCTGATGTGGTAAGACTGTACCTTTAGAGAGCAACAGCCTTAAATCTGTGTGTGGTCCATATGAGCACCCCAACCTGTCAAGGACGCATTTGTCACTATGGTTTGGGCCACAATATCTTGGTGAAAATTCATCCCTCTGATGAGATTCTCAGTGGCACCACCATTTGAGCGATTGTTTCATATGAGGGGTCAGAAGCACTCTGTCTTCCCATCTTCCGGAGATCTGATCCCCTTGATCTTCCAGACCTTGTTGGAGAGGGCGCATGAAGAGACAATATTGCGGGACTAGGAAGATGCACAACACCATTGAACCCAGGAGGGAAGAAACTTGTCTCACTGTTGGATTGGAAATTTTCTTCAGATTGTGACAATTCTGAAAGAGAGATAATCATCTGCTCTGAAGGAAACACTTTTGTGTGTACTGTGTCAGTAACTGTACCCAGGTAAAGATTTGGTGCCGGCTCTAGGCTAAAAGGAAGGACCTTGTATTGATAGTGGTCTTTTCCTAAAATTAGCCTCAGGAATTCTCAATGTTTTATAGCTATCGGATGTGAAAATAGGTATCTTGCAGGGCTACTGAGTATAGCCAGACACCTCGATGGAGTTGAGGATAGATCAAATGAAAAGCCAACACCCTGAATTTTTCTTTGCAAACTCATCTGTTTGCTTTCTTGAGGTTTAAAATTGGTCTGTACTAGTTTTTGGGACTTTTTTTCCTAACTGGAAAATAACGTATATAAATTCTCATTCCTCTCAGGTGAGAGGGAACCTTCTCCACAGTGTGTTTCTTCAAGAAGATGGATACTTCTTGTTGCAGTTCTTCCCGCTGGTAAAGGGAAGGTTTCTTCGGTAAAACAGATGGTGGTGGACACTTAAATCGGAGACAGTAGCCATGCTCTACAATATTCAGAACCCAATTTTCAGTGGTTATGGCGTGCTAGTCTTGCAGGAATCATGCAAGAACTTCCGTCCCATCTCCCTGCTCCTGTTCCCGGCAAAAGTGACAGAGAAGATTGTCAACAAACAGCTAACCCACTATCTCGAAGACAACAACATCCTGGACCCCTCCCAATCCGGTTTTCGCAGCAACCACAGCACCGAAACCGCCCTCATAGCCGCAACCGACGACATCAGGATCTTGATGGACAAGGGAGAAACAGCCGCCTTCATCCTCCTGGACCTATCAGCAGCCTTCGACAGGGTCTGCCACCGCATCCTAACAACACGCCTTCATGACGCCGGAATTGAAGAACATTACATATTTATATGTATTTGTGCCCCCACGCGCTACCCTCTCACCATCTGCCATGTTGAATAAAAACCCCTGCATTACTTCAAATTCAGAGGCCTTATTTCTCTGTCACCAGGCCCCTCCATGCCAGACCCTGAAATGTCTAAATTTTGTGTTTAATTGTATGGCAATACGTACAGTTGATATTGTTCTTTCTTCGATTAACCAGAGAAAACACTAATAATATTCAAATAAAAAGACATACATATGTCAGGATAACTAATTGATTTTTAGTTTTTTCCTTTTGAATAAATGGCATAAAGAAGCTCAGAGGCATAGGTAAAACCCCCCCTTTTTGCAGACCCTGAAAAAGGCACATGTTACATTTCTCTGCAGCACATTAGATATTTTGCTGAGCAGTCACGGAGAAGAGGCCCAGCCCGGGGTGTCTTAACAGTGTCAAACAAGGGTCGACCTGATAAAGCTGCATTCCGGCCCTGAGCAGGAGGCGAGCAAAAGCCCCTCTGCAGAGATAAGGCCCAGTTTTGATGTCGGCTCTCAGAGCTAAGTGGGGCCCATGTCAAGGGAAACCTCCAAGACAGTTACACAAGGGGTGGACAGGAAGGGCCAAACCAACTTGCTAGTATGAAGCAGCAACACTTCTACAGATGAGAGCAATCTGCATGCTGCCCCGAGCTAGAGATAAGACCAGACATGCTAGTCACTCTGACACCCAGGGCCCTCCCTGACCAACAGAAAGGAAACAGTCCTCGTGTAAAAGTCTGATAAAGTTACGCAAACAGGCAGTGCGAGTTTTTGCTGACCTTGCTGCCCCCTCTATGCACCCACCCACCTATGACTCTTTACAGTGAACGCCTACATGCCCATATCTTTTTCTTTCCTTCGGCTTGGAGGGCTCCTCCCTATGTATGCAAAGAATGTATAAATATTGTACTCTGTGAATAAAGCTCAGAACTCTCCTGAACCTGCTTGGTGAAAGGAGCTCTCCCTTAACTCGAGTTAATGAAATAAAGCCCATTGACTCTAACACCACGGACTCTGCTCCTCATTTATATTTGATCCTTTTTGCATCTATAGAAATTATGATAGTGTAAATAATAATTTATTTACCACATTTTCTGGCGCCCGAATAGGGACGCATCCCCTTCCCCACGCGCCGGCAATGTAGGTCCGGCCCCTGCCCCCTTCTACAGCCTAGACGGACCTCAAGTGTACACGCCAGCGGGACTTCCCGCCAACTCCCTCAGGCCCACGGAGGAGGCGGACTGCAACCAGACATCCACACGAGGCGGTGAGGAAGATTGCGGAGCGTCCTGACCCAGAGCCCAACCCGTGAGAGAGCCTAGTCCGAGGTCTTCAGAGGTCCGCCATTCCTGCGCAAGCGTCAAGCGTCCGATGACCAGGTCTTCAAGTTCTGCTTCCCGGTGAGTACCACTGAGAACGCATAAAGACGGATTCATTTAATGAACACGGTAAAGAAGTGTCTCATTCACGAGACCGGTATGGTTGTACTGTATTTCAGTACATAAGTATATGTTGTATATGTTTTGAGTTTGAAATTGTTTTAGTTAGGTTCCAGCATGCCGTTGTTTTCAAAATTGCGTAAAATAGGCACTAAAAAGGGAATATTAGAAGAGGCAGTTAATGTCCCGCCAAGAGATACCCCCGGCCATTTTATGTATAACAAACATGGCATAGGCGCCGTTTTATACCTTGATCTCTGGGTAGATTATACAAAGGATTTAGAGGCAATGTATAGATGGCCTGTTACGGGAACATGGGATGCAGAATGTATCATGAGAGTAGAAGAGGAACTATGGAAAAGGAAATCAAGGCCTTCTCAAAAAGAAGCCATTGACTTATGGCGCAAAGAAGCGAATAGGAGAGCCCAGAAAGAACTCAACAAAGCTGAGAAAGGTAGACAGATGTCAGAACAGGCTAAAGAAAAGAAGTTACCAGATGAGGGTGAACAGGTCAGATCAGAACAGATGGATAGGGAGAGAAACGCTCTTGTTACTGGTATCTACCCTGTACTCTCAGAGGGGATCAAGGAGGAAGTTCCCCAAGATGTACCCCTTAAAATTAAACCAACGGCACCAGAGGCGTTCCTTTCCGCCTACCTAGCAGAGCCACCCCCAGCCTACATAGACACACCATTTCCCCCGCTCCCACCAGAGGCCGTGCCCCAGCCAGTCCAGAACCAACAACAGGCTTCCGGGGGTGCGGAAGGGGGGGGATAAGGAAATAAAGGATGACGTCGAACTCCCTAGATGTATATATGATTTACAGCCAGGTATTACTGGTCCAATGCGCGCCATATCAATACGAGTAAGGCAAGCCATCGCAGAGCTAGATGGACTGCCTGATATGAATACACATTTAAATGCCTTGTATGAGTTCATCAGAACAGGACGGAACCATGAATGCGTAGCTCAAGCTATGGAAAATAGAAAAGTAAAAGCTAAGAACAACATCCTCCGTTTTATTATCAACTGTCTGATCAGGGAACTTGATGGGGGTGATGGGGACGTGGAGGCTAGTTTAATAGAGTGGAGCGACAACATCAATGACGGTAAACATGATAAGGCAGCGCAGACAGAAGCAATGACGAACAAGATTAAAAAGAAAATACTAGCAGTACGCAACGTCGAGAAGGAAGGCAGGGATAGTGTGTCAGAGGAAGGGGATAACAACGAGCCGGCAGACAAAATGAATTTTCTGGGCATAGCACGGCACTGTAATGGCGCCAAACACCATCAACCTCAGAAAACAAGGGTTAACCAGGAAACACACATCTCTCCTGAGGATTTGTTTCAAACAACTGAAAAGGCCCTAGACCATTGGATGGACGACGAGCCACCCCTCACGCCACATGAGAGGGAGTTGGCTCGGTTGGCCACCCAGTGGGTTTCCCAACATCATGTATATAATCCCGACATTGTGGCCCAGATGTTCCTGAGCCTCCCACCACTCGAACAACGCCTGGCCAGCATCTATATGGTCCAACACTTGATCACGTTGTATGAGAGCCAATATCACCACCCTGGCAAATTATATAAAATACTGGAAAAAGTAATACTAGATAGATGGATGAAACAGGGCCCAGAACTGATTAACACCATTTTAGACTTGCGTCTCCAATATGAACAATTCATGTCCGCCTCAATGACACCCGATCCTCGCCCCAGAGGACAGTACCCTCTGCGAGAGGTCCACCCCATAAGAAAACAAGATGGCTCTGTCCAGCGGGTATATGTCTATATCCTCTCACCAAGCTAGAAATACTGGAAATGAAGAGGTTGTTACCTTCCCATGATAAAGACCCGGGGGGGTTTCACAGAGAAATAAAAGATATACTCCGTATAGGAGACTATACTTACCCTGATATCCTAAGGTTACTAAAGGTCTTGTTACCAGCAGGCATTTACGAGAAACTTAAAGAGAAAGACTGGGATGTGGGAAATAAAACTTTGAAATGGGCAGAGTTGCAAGCTGAAGATGCAGGTAGGGCCGCGGGGGATGGCCTTGGTGAAAAAACGTAAGGAGCTCCCCGAACTCCTTATACAAATTTTACCAAGACTATTGACGACTAAAAAGGAAGACTGGGATACAATTTCAGCATGTAAACAGAAACCAGAGGAAGACACGAGCGATTACTACACTAGGTTGGAGAAATGCTTCGCTGTCAACAGAGGTTTACAACACAGTAGTGAAGCCTATCCCCACCTTTTTGTGACCAAACTGGTAGATAACGCCCTTCCTCAGATTAGGAATAGAGTGCTGAAGGTTGAGAGTACTTGGCAAGCAAATAGCCCCTCACAAATGTTACAGATGTTGCAATACCACCAAAATAGAATAAGGGAAGAACAAGAACAAGAAAAGAAGCGCATGAAGGATACAAAAATGAAGGTGCTAGTTGCCCAAACAGTACCTGCAAACACGAACAAGAATGGTACCGCACCCACTAAAGGGACCTGCAATTATTGTAAACAACAGGGTCACTTTGTAAGGGAATGCCCCGTCCTAAAGCACAATATAGCCACAGGTAAAACAAAGGAACGGCCCTATACACCTAGACAGTACAACACTCAGCAGACACAAGCCCCCACCCCGCAGAAGGTCTAGACGCCCGCTGGCGCTGCACCTCAAATGTATCAGTATACGCAGTCAGACTACCCAGAATACCAATCTTTTTCATGAAACAGCCTCGAGAGGGAAGATTGCTTGCCCCTTATCCCAGTTCCTGTGGACCAAGAGGGTCCTTATGTACATGCTCGTTTGCTGGGCCAAGATAGAAAGTTTCTGATTGACACAGGGGCAAGCAGGACTACCATCAGTCATGACGAGGTCCCAGGGGCACCTCTCTCGGGCTCACAGAATATATCCCTGGGATTTTCTGGAAAGCCAATTGTCAACAAAGTATCAGAACCAGTCTCTTTAGGGGTGGGTCCACTGACACGCACCACAGACCTACTACTCACTAAAACATGTCCAGAAAATTTACTAGGTATAAAGACCCTAAAAGAACTGGGAGCAGTTATCTGTTGCTCAACAGAAGGAGTAAGACTGTTTTTGCGTGATTTCAAAGGGCATTTCACGGTTAGAGATATTGATCCCAGACTTCAGGATGTCCCACAGTATCTATGGTCACAAGGTTCGACTGACGTAGGTTACATGGATATAACACCACACGAGGTCACTCTTAAGGAAGGAGTAGTCCTACCCCGAATACGACAGTACAGGATTCCACCTGAGGCTGAAACAGCCTTATTAAAAATAATTCAAGAACTCATTGAACAGGGGTGGTGGTGGAGACAGACTCGAATGTGTGTAACTCCCCCGTCCTCCCTGTTCTTAAACGCACAGACCCTCAAGCACCCCCAGTTTACAGACTAGTAGTTGACCTTCGAGAACTGAACAAATGTGTGGTCCCACAATACCCAGTGGTCCCAGACATTTCCTCATTATTTACTGCCATTGATTCTGAGGCAACATTTTTCACGGTCATTGACCTGAAGAATGCATTCTTCAGCATTCCAATACATCCTAACAGTCAATATCTTTTCGGATTCAGTTTAAAAGGACGCAGCTTCAAATTTACAAGAGCTCCCCAAGGTTTTACAGAAAGCCCCAGTGTTTACAGTCAGGCATTAAAGAGACAACTTGACAGTATAAGTATGCCTACCAACACAGCATTAATACAGTACGTGGATGACATTCTCATCACAGCAAGATCATAACCTGACTGTGAAAAGGCTTGCCTCACGGTCCTTCACTTTCTGGCGAACAAGGGGCACTAGGTGTCCCCTTCGAAGTTACAGTTCTGTGAACAGCAAGTGGCTTACTTAGGGCACTTGCTGTCCAAGGAGGGTAGGAGAACGAATTAAATTGATTTCCAACATTTCACAACCCAAAACACAGAAAGAAGTATGTGCATTCATTGGCCTTACTTCCTATTGCAGACAATGGATTCCCCAGTATGCCCACATAGTCAAGCCACTCATACAATTGACTACATTGGAGGCGGCCACCTCTAACGTCCTCCCTTGGACATCAGAGCACACCCTAGCATTTGAGGAACTAAAACGGCCATTATGTCAAGCGCCAGTTTTAGCCACTCCTGATTACAAGAAACACTTCACCCTGTTCGTGACAGAGCGGGATGGAACAGCACTATCTGTTCTCACACAAGACCAAGCAGGGAAACACAAGCCATGTGCTTATTTTTCTAGTACACTGGACCCTGTAGCACAGGCTCTGCCAGCATGCTTGAAATCTGTTGCGGCCACAGCTTTGGCCATAAGACAAAGTGACTCGATAGTGCTGGGACACTCCCTGACAGTACAAGTACCACACACAGTGGAAGTTCTCCTGAATAGGACACAGACACAACACCTGACTGTAGCAAGATTGACAGGATACGAGCTGACACTATTTCAACCCCACATAGAGATTAAAAGATGTAACATACTCAACCCTGCCACTCTTTTACCCTCAAGCACAGATGACACCACACCCCATGACTGTGTGGAAGTAATAAATGTAGTGACGAAGCCAAGACAAGACTTGACAGATGTTGCACTCCCAGACCCTGACATAACGTTTTATGTAGATGGATCATGCATGAGAACAGGGGCAGGAGAATTAGTGGCAGCATACGCCGTAACTACTGACCATGAGATCATAGAGACACAAAGAATAGATATCCTGTCAGCACAAGCAGCAGAGCTCATTGCTTTAATGCAAGCCTGTAAACGAGCAAAACAGTTAAGGGTTAACATCTACACTGATTCACAATATGCGTTTGGGGTAGTTCATGACTTTGGGGTACTATGGAGGGAGAGAGGTTTTCTGACCTCACACGGGGCCAAGATACAGCATGGCCCTCTCATACAGACCTTGTTAGAAGCAATACACCTACCTACAGCCATAGTGATCCTGAAATGCAAAGCACACACCAAGGCCACAGATGTCATTTCCCAAGGTAATGACCTGGCAGACCGAACTGCTAAACAGACAGCTCAGACTCCAATTGACATAACAAACTCACAGGTATTACCACTGACAAGGACTATGACAGTCAGGGATCCCTCCAAAGATGTACAAGATATACAGACCCATGCCACTCCAGATGAAATAAAGAAATGGACTGAACAAGGAGGGGTCCAGACTGACCAGGGTTGGATGACTAAAAACAAAAAGACATGGGGGCAGATTTATGTTAACTGGCGCATCCCCAGGGATGCGCCAGTTAATGTGCGCCACAGTGCGCCACAGCTCCGCCACCCATGGTGCGCCGCATTTACAATGCGGCGCACCATGGGGCAAAAACGGCACAGATGCGTCACGCATCTGTGCCGTTAAGGTGGCGCATTGCTGGAGTTGCGTCGCAAGCGCGACGCAGCTCCAGCAAGGCTCGGGGGTGCCCCATCTTAACAATGCTGCGTCAAGACCTACGCCTGCTTCAAGCAGGCGCAGGCTTTTGACGCAGCATTGGCCTGAAAGTGACTGAGTGAAATCTTATAGATTTCACTCAGCCACTTTTGCGAGACGCACCTGCCCCGGAACGCTCACCCTGCGCCGGAACGCCCACAAGCGGCGCAGGGCTTTACAACGTGACGCATCTACCTAGATGCGTCACGTTGTAAATCGTTCGTAGGGATGCGCCACGTTTACGCCGCCTTGCGTGACGCAACAGCGGCGTAAACGTGGCGCAAGGGCCTCATAAATCTGTCCCATGGTTCCTCCCAGATTCTATGGTACAGGTGATAATAGAGACAGCACATAGCCCGGCACACTTGGGAGAGAAGGGAATGTTGGATGGCCTGCAGAATATCTGGTTTAACAAACACTTGCGAGCGGCAGCAAAACAGAAAGTGAAGACTTGCATGATTTGTTGCAAATTCAACCCTGGAAAAGGCATCTCAATGGAACAGGGTGGATTTCATCCCCCTGATCACCCTTTTGAGGTTCTCCAAATGGATTTTATCCAAATGGACAGATGTAGAGGTTACAAGTATGTCCTGGTAATAGTGTGTGCCCTAACCAGATGGACAGAAGCTTACCCCGTCCCAGATTATACTGCAGTTACAACAGCCAAACAGTTAGTGAGGGAGTTCTTCCCGAGATACGGGTTGCCACGTGTCATTTACTCAGACAATGGCCAGCCCTTCTCCTCTGAGCTCATGAAACAGGTGTCCCTTCTGTTGGGATATACCTGGAAGTTCCATTGTGTAAGGCATCCCCAAGCAGCAGGTTTAGTAGAGAGACATAACCAGACCCTCAAAACAAAATTAGCTAAAATCTGTGTAGAAAAGGGCGTGGTTTGGATGGTAGCCTTACCGGTTGCCCTCTTTTACATGTGCATGGTAGCTCATTCTAGAACCGGCCTATCCCCATATGAGGTGGTCTTTGGAAGACCGCCGAATATGTGGGGTACACCAATGCCTAAAAGAATAACTGATGTTGACAGTACTATGCTCACAGATTACATGGCTTCCTTGATGTCTGCACTACTCTCTTGCCGTTCGCAGGTTGCCGCTGCCTTCCCTGACAACACCCAGGTCGAGGACCATGCCATAGCCCCAGGGGACTGGGTGCTAGTGAGGAACTTCGACCGGACGAGCCCTCTGGACCCCAGGTGGAAGGCACCAAAATTAGTCCTGCTGACGACGAGGACGGCCATCAAAGTCGAGGGAAGAAAGGGGTGGCTGCATGCCAGTCACTGTAAAAAATACTTTGGGACTACCGGAACATTTGCTAAAAACAAAGACAGTACAGACTTTGAGCCCCCCTTTTTGGAAAAGACTCCCCAGCAAGAGTACACTTCCAAACTGAGATCTAGAAGGTCAGTCGACGTTTGATTGTCTAAGTCCACTTGGTGGTGAAGCGGTTGAACATGATGTCTGACTTGAATAAACTAGTGAACAGTAAAGAAACAAGCATTAAAAATGCAATAGGTCTCGCCTTTCATTAAGTTAAAACCATTTGATTTGCTATACAATACCATTAGCAAAGGAAATGGCTTTAACTTAATTAAAGGCGAAACCTATTGCATTTTCAATGCTTGTATATTTCTGAGCTCTCTTTACTCCCCCTCCGCCCCAACCCTAATATTATCCTCAACTCACTTTACCTCTTCCCACTCTTAAACCCTAAAATTATCCTTATCTCCTTTTTCCCTCTATCTACTCACACCTAAACCCTAACATTACCCTTACCTCCCTTTACCATTACCCTCATCTAAACCACTTTTAAAAATAAAATAAAAATGGTGTTATCTAAAAAATAAAACTGACCTTCGTGGTAAAGTACTGCATGGTGAAGGTAGATCTGCTTGGTACTTACTTATGCCTGCCTGCTTGGTACTTACTTACCTTTGTGATAAAGGATGTGAGCTGAAGACTGTTTCCTTTCCAAAAACCTCTGCAGGATTGGATACGCAACACCCAGTGGTTTAGATATACAGCTCCACGGGATTGGCTACAAAATTACAAACATGAGCAAACAAATATGGCACTCTCACTGGACAATTCAGGTACAATCAACAGCGACATACATTGCAGGATGAGTGCATACACATCAAGTACCAGCATGCACAGTTGCATCTACCTTACAGAACAATTCAGGTACAATCAACAGCAACACACATAGCTGGGTCAGTGCATACACAGCAAGTACCAGCATGCACAGTTGCATCTATCTCTTACTGGACAAGCAGGTACAATCAATAAATATATATAGTTGTACATGTAGCATTCTATTGGTGCCCCCTGTTCTGGCATGAATGACGGAAAGGTGTCATTGAATCTTAATCTCAAACAGTTACATGAAAGCAGAAAGCTGGTGGGCACTGTTAGATCCCGCGCATAATATTGTGGCCCATTTAAAATGACGGAAACGTGTGAAACGGGCGCCCAACCTCTGCCGTGTCTCTGCGCATCTGCTGTATTTGAAATACATGAAAAGCTGGGAGCATGCTGTAGTTTGCTGTCAGCGAAAACGTTGCATTTCTGAAAAAAATAAAAACGTTTTGAAAGATGAATAGCCGTGTTTGTAAATCCGACTACACAGCCGAGCAGTAGTGCAGCGCCAGTACTATCAAATCTAGTAGCTTGATAAAAAAAAGCAGGCGCTGCCCGGGTGAGGAGCGGAGAAGCCCCTCCCGCCCGGCGTCGACGAGTCTCCCGTTTCTAGGCAACGGCCCCACCGGCACCAATCCCAGCGCGGCTCCTCGTCTGACGTCAGAGGAGCTGCGCTCGGGATTTCTGAGGCTCCCGAGGTTCCCGGGCTGCGGCGGTGTTTACGGGGAGGCAACTTTGATTTTCCCTACAATGCCGCTGTGGGAGGCGGCGGTGATTTCAAACAGGGCTCCTTCTGGCACAGAGCTCCACAGTGCCTTCCCATGCGTAAGGGGAGAGGAGCCCGGTGAGTGGGGTTGAGGGTGGGGGTGTTCGCGCGTGTGTCTGTTTGAGTGTGTCTGTGCGTGCGTGCGTGCGTGTGTCTGTTTAAGGGGGGGTGCGTGTGTGTATGCAGCGTGTGTCTGTTTAAGGGGGGGTGCGTGTGTGTATGCAGTGTGTGTATGTGCGCATGCGTGAGAGTGGCTTTGTTTGCGAATGGGAATATGAGGCACGGCGACGTGCGCGCTCCCGAGGTTAAATCTCGGCCAGGAAAAGCGCGCGGAACTCTGCTGTCCACATTCCCCCAAAAGTAACTACATAAGTTGTCTCGCCCTAGACAGCAAAGCTTCGCTTTGCTTTCGTCTAGGCGAGACCTAAAAAGGACTAATATGAGAGAGAAATACTGCAAGCTATTACACAGCAGATGTATAGTGTCTCTGATTATTGTAATTTTTATGAGCATTGTGGTAATAAGTATTGGCTGGTTCTTACATGTTCTCTATCCACCTGCTGTCTCACAGAACGCCACCACAGTACACTCACATGTTGAGCTCCCAGTACACTTAGAGAACAGAAGAAATGAATTTAAGAACAATACTTTCAACACCCTTTTACAACAACATCAACTGGCCATAAACACATCCAACTGCTGGGTGTGCGGTCTTCTTCCCCACACAGTTGCCAAAGGCATGCCTTTCATCACTCTCCCTTTTTCTTATGAAGGCTCTTGTACTGGTTGGTGGGAAACAAACAAAGCTTCCTATATGGCCAACACGGACACAAAAGAGCAGTCTCAGCTCCGATATCACCTATACATTTTATGTTGGCGAGGTGAAAAGAACAGGGCATGTGGTACCCCACTAGAGCAGGAAGCCTATGCTGACCACGGTAACAGATCTAATAAGTTATATTATCAGTATATGGACAGGAGAAAAAGATCCGTTTCACCTGTTTTTGTGGCATCAACGAAAGCCCCTTTTTGTGTCCAAAGTAAAGGAAAGATACGTATGGGTGATAGCATCTGCAATCACACAGTAAATTTGAATGGAACAAACAACACACGGCTTATAGCCGCACAGGGCACCTACTTCATATGTGGGGATAAAGGTTATACATGGCTCCCACAGGGCTGGTCCGGCACTTGTTACATTGCTTTTCTCCTTCCCCCACCTACACTGTCCCTGCGGACTATCATGAAATTGAGCCTCTGACTGTCTATAACAGACGGCGAAAGGGGGTCATAGATACAGAAGATACAGCAGGGCAGGAGGCGGGAGACTTCTTTGCCGGAGTCATTCCATTTTGGGGTCCAATGGTAAACAGCAGGAACATCCGCCACCTCACACGAGTGGTGCAAAATACGATAGATGCAACGGCAGGTGCCCTCTCTAATCTCACAGCCGAGGTGGTCGCGGACAGACTCATGAACCTACAAAATCGCATTGTTTTAGACATCGTTCTGGCTGACCGTGGTGGTGTATGCAGATTGATCTCCACGAGTTGTTGTGTGTTTATTCCAAATAACGCACCTACGGTATACCAGGCCATTGCCAAGCTACACAAGATGTCAAGTCAGCTAGACATGGATAAAGGAGAATGGTCCTTAAGCAGCTGGTTGTGGGGATTAGTATCAACATGGCGATGGAAAGTGTTGACTGTAGTAGGATCAATACTGTTTATCATCTTCAGTTGTTGCCTCTGCATACAATGTGGCCCGGCCATCTGCGGTCTGTGCGCCACTGCCTGCATTCCCCGTCCACATGTGCAGAGCAGAAAAAATGAAAAGATCATGTTGCAAGAACACATTAACGGCCTGATGAAAATAGAGGTGTATTAGAGGGGTGCGCTTGGGGACAAGGAGGGAAGGAAGAAAATGACATATTTATATGTATTTGTGCCCCCACGCGCTACCCTCTCACCATCTGCCATGTTGAATAAAAACCCCTGCATTACTTCACATTCAGAGGCCTTATTTCTCTGTCACCAGGCCCCTCCATGCCAGACCCTGAAAAAGGCACATGTTACATTTCTCTGCAGCACATTAGATATTTTGCTGAGCAGTCACGGAGAAGAGGCCCAGCCCGGGGTGTCCTACCAGTGTCATACAAAGGTCGACCTGATAAAGCTGCATTCCGGCCCTGAGCAGGAGGCGAGCAGAAGCCCCTCTGCAGAGATAAGGCCCAGTTTTGCTGTCGGCTCTCAGAGATAAGTGGGGCCCATGTCAAGGGAAACCTCCAAGACAGTTACACAAGGGGTGGACAGGAAGGGATAAACCAACTTGCTAGTATGAAGCAGCAACACTTCTACAGATGAGAGCAATCTGCATGCTGCCCCGAGCTAGAGATAAGACCAGACATGCTAGTCACTCTGACACCCAGGGCCCTCCCTGACCAACAGAAAGGAAACAGCCCTCATGTAAAAGTCTGATAAAGTTACGCAAACAGGCAGTGCGAGTTTTTGCTGACCTTGCTGCCCCCTCTTTGCACCCACCCACCTATGACTCATTACAGTGAACGCCTACATCCTCATATCTTTTTCTTTCCTTCTGCTTGGAGGGCTCCTCCCTATGTATGCAAAGAATGTATAAATATTGTACTCTGTGAATAAAGCCCAGAACTCTCCTGAACCTGCTTGGTGAAAGGAGCTCTCCCTTAACTCGAGTTAATGCAATAAAGCCCATTGACTCTAACACCACGGACTCTGCTCCTCATTTATATTTGATCCTTTTTGCATCTATAGAAATGATGATAGTGTAAATAATAATTTATTTACCACAGAATCCAAGAGAAGGCCCTGGCCTGGACCTCATCCTTCCTCCCCGGCAGAACCCAGAGCATCCGCCTCCCACCCTTCCGCTCAAAAAACACCAAGATCATCTGCGGCGTCCCTCAGGGATCCTCCCTCAGCCCGGCGCTGTTCAATATCTACATGGCACTGATCGCCCACGTTGCACGACAATATAGCCTCAACATCATCTCCTACGCTGACGACACCCAGCTGATCATCTCCCTCACCGAAGACCCCGACACCGCCAAAGCCAATCTCCACAGAGGAATGAAGGCAGACACCAACTGGATGAAGGACAGCAGACTGAAGCTGAACTCAGACAAAATGGAGGTCTTCATCCTCTGACCCACCCCATCAGCCTGGGATGACACCTGGTGGCCCACATCGCTAGGCACCGCCCCGGAACCCACCGATCACGCATGCAACCTGAGGGTCATCCTCGACTCCGCCCTCTCCATGACCAAGCAAGTCAACGCCATCTCCGCGTCCTGCTTCAACACCCTCCGAATGCTCCGCAGGATCTTCAAATGGATCCCCCCGACTCGAGAAAAAACGTCACCCAGGCCCTCGTCACCAGCAGACTCGACTACGGGAACGCCCTCTACTCAGGAACAACCACCAAGCTCCTGAGACGACTACAACGAATCCAGAACGCCTCAGCACGAATGATCCTTGACGTCCCCCGACGCAGCCACATCACACCCCATCTGAGAGGCCTACACTGGCTCCCCATCAACAAGATGATCACCTTCAAACTCCTCATCCATGCACACAAAGCACTACACAACACCGGACCTACATACCTCAACGACCGACTCAGCTTCCACACCCCCACCCTCAGCCTCCGCTCCGCCAGCCTCACCCTCGCCTTAGTTCCTCGTATCCGGAAAACCACTGCTGGCGGCAGATCCTTCTCCTACCTCGCCGCCAAGACCTGGAACACTCTCCCTACCAGCCTACGACTGACCCAGGACCTGCTGACCTTCAGAAGACTTCTCAAGACCTGGCTCTTCGATCAGTAGCAGCCCCCCGCACAGCACCTTGAGACCCTCGGGGGTATGTAGCGCGCTTTATAAATACAGTGATTGATTGATTGATTGAAACATGTTATGCATGGCCCTGCCGGAGTGGATAATGGAAGAGGGAAAAGATCACACTACATTTTTTTCATGCAGTGTTAGTTTACTGGTTTGGGCAGATGGTTGCTGGCCTCTGCCTTTCCACTGACATCTGTGCTGTTGGGGTCTGTGTGACTGCTGATGCTGTTGGGCCAATTAGGGGTTTGAACCCTCTGATGATAGTACCGGCAATCATAAGGTTTAGAGGAGTGTCTTCTATAATCCCTTCTTTTCTCCAGTCCAACAGCCTTAAGCACATTCAATTCAGTCATCATGCGAGATATTCCATCATCAGCATAAGATCCAAATATTGTATTCACTGAAAAAGGGAGATTTAGGATACTGTGCTATGCTTCTGGTTTTAACCCTGTAAGACTGAGCCACAATGATCGACAGAGCTAGGCTATGACCATATCCATGTGCTCCACGAATAGAAGTATCAGCTGCAGCATCGATGATTTGATTAAACACAATTATGCTTTCGCTGATGATCTCCTGGAAGTCTTGATGTGCCCTCTTTGAATTGTTGGATGGAATCTCAAAGAGATCTGTTATAACACCTCAGAAGCGCAGTAGTGCTGGCTGCTTTCATTGAGACAGCAGAAGTACACACGTACCTTTCACCCCAGATCCAAATTTTTACTCTTTGTCATCAGGAACAGTGGATGAAGGGGCTGTAGCATATAACCTACGGGTCGCAGAGACTATAACAGAGTCTGGAACAGAGTCTGGACGTAGGAAAGAAGGATCTTTATCTGAAGGCATGAATTTCTTCTGAAGGTGGAATGCAGCAGCCTTAACAGAAGCTGGTGTCAGAAACAAATCCATAGCAGGTTCCAGCAATCCGGGTACCAGTGGTAGTAGAGACTAGAAGCGGAACATTGGTATAGCGTCTCAAAGATTACCGTTATGGAGGTGGTAACAGTTGGTAAAACACAAGTTACTTACCTGTACAAAGTGGTTCTCAAGTATCGACATCTTTCATAGATTCACATGATTGAATCTTCCCCATCGTCATGGTGGGAGTCCCATAGCCTTTCAAATAAGCAGTACATAGCAGCCATAGAAAAGCAATAGACACAACCGTCTATGCTACTTCTAGAAAGTGAGTAAATCTTCCTGGGTGGAGTGATTTTCTCAAAGCTTGTGTTCTGTGAATATAGAATTTCAAGCAATGTTTAACATCCAGAGAGTGGAGAGCCCTTTTTGTAGTGGAGAAAGGGTTTTATAATATGTTGATAGATTGACTGGCTCATTCAATTGAAAAGAATTTGGGATCTTCGGGATGAACATTACATTTGTTCTCATCCACACCTTATCCTTCCTGAATCGTAAAAAAGGCTCCACAACTGTAAAGGCCTTAATTTCGCTGACCCTTCTGGATGACGTAAGAGCCAATAGAAGAGCTGTTTTCCATTAAACCTATTTCATATCAGCTTTATGAATTGGTTCAAATGGGGCTTTCATGCATTGGAAAAAACGGTATTTAGCTGCCAGGATATTGCAGGATGCTTCACCGGTGGAAATGCATTTTGATTGAAGAGTGTACCAAACATGACTTCGCCACGTGAAGCTGCTCCGGTGAAGAGCGAAAAGGATGTCTATTGTTTTTAAGACACCAGTAACAGAATCTTTTCCATTTTGCCAAATAGGATTTGTGGCGAAAACACATGACTGCTCCGGGATAGACTTCCATTCCACTGGGACACTCAGAGATCCAAGCTCATTGTCATGAGGTGTCATGTCAGCAAATTGAGAGACTACTTGAGGATACAGCACCTGGCCGCTGGTAATAGAGATGAGATTTTCCATTGGTTGAAACTGCAGGGGTGCACACATAGATAGGAGAGGAAGCTTTGTGTACCATTATTGGATTGGACATGCAGGGGGTATGAGAATGAGATGGCTTGGTTCCATCTTCATCTTGCGAATTGACCCTGGGAATCAAGGGAAAGGGAGGAAACTCATATGTAAACATTCCTGTCCATTGTATTTGAAGAGCATTCCACCATAATCCTCTCTCTGGGTGCCTGCTTGTGAACAGCTTGCATTTCTTGTTTGCCAAAGTTGAAAATATATCCAGAGTTGGGGTACCCCATCATTTGAAGATTCGAGAAAACTGAGTCTGATTTCTTTCCCATTTGTGGCATTGACTTGTTCTGCTGAGATTCTCCGCCCACCATTCTTTGTCAACTTGGAGAGAGATGCCGGGCTTTACCAACCATTTCCAAAATTGCTGGGCTAGCAGGGAGAGGCCTTTTGATCTTGTTCACCCTAGTTTGGCAAGATACAACATGGTGGCAGTGTTGTGCATTCCCACCAGGACAGAGGAATTGCGAATTCTGGGTAGTAACGATTCCAGGCCCCGGATTGCAGCTTTTAGTGCTAGAAGATTTATTTATTTGTGCTTCTTGAATAGACCATTTTCCATTGATGTTCAGCTCCTCTAGATGAGCCCCCAACCTTCCAGTGAAGCATCCATTGACATTATGAAGCATGGTTGTGCTGCCTCGAAGAAAGACCTGGAAAGATATTGACTTATTTTCCCCACCATGACAAAGTTTGCTTCATCGTAGGGGGTGATATCGATCATGTTGAATAAACCATGCATCTGTATCTATTGTCCATCCAGTTGTTCCTATAACTGTCATGTGCAGTCGACAATGTTGCATTAATGGAATGCATGAAGACAGCATCCCCAACATTGACTTGAACATTCTTACTGAAGACCTTCTTTTTGCAAGGGAAGTGGCCATCTCCATTACGTTTTTTACACTCTGCGGTCGAGTAAGCTTAGGCGACCGTGGTGTTCAGAAAGGCACCTAGAAACACAGCACTTGGGATGGCATCATAGATCATTTTTCTGTGTTCAAATTCAGCTCCATAAACTGAAAGAGCTGCCAACAGACCAAGCTGGATCTTTTTGCAGATTGGAATGTGGGATCTTTGACCAACCATTTCTTAAGATGACTGCCACTGGTGCCAGGCACTCGGTAAAGATTCTGGGAGCATATCACAGGTCAAACAGTAATAACAATGTATATGAGTTAAAAACATGTTTTAGGATTTTAAATACATCACATTGTGCGAAAATAATAAAAGTAATCATTCTCTGATTGGAAAAAATGTTTTCAAAGCACTAATGTGACAAGAAAAATACAAGATGCCAAACACCGTTTTTGGTTAACAAGGGGTGAAATTGCACACTGGTTCTTGCAAAACTATTCCAGGCCTCTTCAAATGCATGCTGGTACATGTCATCAAACAGTCTTTTACTCCCTGTAGAGAGTGGGTACTTGAATGGTCAACTGCAGACCAGTGCTTGGTCACACTTGACACAGGCTTCTTACTTTCTGTATTCTTCAGAAGGCTAAGGCTTGGTGGCTTATGATGGTTGGAGGTTTTTTGCATACTTACTATAGTTATCAGTTTGTATTTGAATTGATATAGTGGCACAAGAAGAAAACGTGCTATATACAACTGGCTGAACAAATAACTTTTTGAATTTATGCTTGTTTGCATTTTTTAAACAACAAAGCAAACAACACATAGGGGTTTATTACGATGTCGGGTGGACATGACCATTGCAGATTGGGAGCTGCGGTTCCGAATACAGTATTTGGATGTGACCACCCATAGGGCAGTTGGAAACATCCATTTTTCAATGGAAGCTTGTGAGGCAAGCATAAAAGGCCCACAGCACATACTGCCATTGAAATATTGATTTTTTTTTCAAACATCCCTGCATCGTGTGGCACACAGTGAATGTATGTTTAGGGGGACACCTCAGGCCCCAGAGCAGAGTGACAGGAGGGAAGGGGGCCCTGCTAGGTGCCCCCAATGTCGATTCCAACAGTCTTTACATGTCAGAAAAGCTGACATGGAATGGCTGTCAGAAACCAACATCATAATCCCAATGGTAGAGAAGCCGTCATTAAGGGATTATGAAGTGTTTCCGATGCACCAACGGGCTCCTTGAGCCCGTCAGAAAGTGTAAGATGGTCCCTCCGCCTGCTGCCTCCGACTGCACACATTGTAATGCATCGGTCGGACTGCAGCAGCAGATGGCGACATTGTAATTGGCCCCATAGTGTTCTAGAGAGGTAGCATGTACACAATTGTCTGATACATGGTGTGGTGTACCTGGTACATTATTGTACAATTTAAAATATGTGTGGACACACTTAAAAAATGAAACATTTTTAAAATATTTCTGTTGCACAAATTGTATTTTCTATTTATTTAACGGTACAACATAGAGTTCATGCATCTTACACAATCAATCTGCAACTAGTTGCTTTTTGTGATTTACGTATGTATCATGCTTTACCACCTAATGATGTTACACACCAGCTTAACAGCACCCATTTACTCACACTGGATGATTAAATCATCAACAGGCAGTGTTGCAAGTATGCTTGTGATATGCAGGTTTCACATACACCCGTCAGTCGCTGAAAAAACCAAGACATGGAAATAAATGCTTGAATTAAACTTCACTACTGGTAATCTCTCCTGGTAATATGCTGTTACATCATTTTCTTGACTCTACCATTGCAGGCAGGGGTCAACTGTATGTGAAATACACTGGGGCCACCCAAAAAGAGGGACAAGCAATCCCAAATTACTAGGCTGCATCATCTCTGATTGGATGCATACCCAACCTCAGACAATTTTAAGTTTTATTGGGCCTAAACTGTGAGGTGGACCTCAAGATGCACTGTACAGCTCACTTTAACTGAGTGCTGTACCTCCACGGATGTGAAGCATCACTTACTATCCAGCATATTGAGCATGAGTTTCAAATGTGTGTAGGGACAGATGGTATAAAAGCTGTAAATAAACAAGGGATAGAAAAATTGAAGGACTCAGGAAAGAACTTCCAGTACTACAACGGGTAGTGGAAGTGCTGTTATTTGATGTCTATACAGAAAGAAGTCATTACTTCTCCATTGTTTAGAGGACAAGGTGCAAGCTATCTTTCAACATTTGTTGGCAGAAGAGAAGTTGAATGATTCTGTTTTATTAAGACATTTGATTGGCATCCCATGTAGTTGTTCTCATAGAATGCCACGATTTCCATAAAAGGGTGCAAAATGAAGTTGGGAAGGTTTCTGCACAATCTTGGGATCTAGACTAGAATTTGAGGAGCAGTGATTTGACCAAATATGTGAGTATTTCATGTTACAATGAAGTACAGGAAAAAGTAAAGGAAGAGTTTTAATTGAGGAGGGTCTTTCTCTGTAGAGAGCATTAGAAATTGCAGATGTTGGCATGCATGCAACAAATTGGGAGGGAATTGGTAGTAACATATCTGAAAAGCCTCAGTACAATATGCTTGCATTTGTCTAGATGGCATCAGTGAAGAAGGGCAAAAGTGTGTAGAGCAAGAAAAACAATGTCTTGTATGGGAAGAAAAGACCTATGACAAGATTACATGGCTGGTGTGTAGTGCGCTAGCTTTAGCCATCTACATGGACTGCCCTGCAGCGAATTTGATGTATATGTACTACAGAAAGATTTTAGTCTTACAAAAACTTCTACACATTCAAGGACCACTGGGAGTTAGTGGAGTTATTAAGGATGTGGTACTCTCAGTAGAGCTCCAGCTTCTCGCTACCACCGTGACGTTGCGGGTAGGTGAACTGGCGGCTTCTGCTCTGCGGATAGGGTACCTACTCTTGAGGTGCTCAACACAAGAGAAGACCGTTGAAACTATAATCCTCTCCTTAGTAGGGTCCCACTAAGAAGTGGCAAGACTCTCTGCCTGTTCCTCAGTTTCCTGTGTAGTAGGTAACTCCCCCTACCACAGCGTGTAGATAGTTAATCACTATTTAGGTCCTGATGAATTGCATTGTATCTATACGAACACATAGCATGAACCATGTTGATCAATAAGTAGAGCGTACTCTCCTGGATCCTTGTACCAGGTAGCAGTCTCTCCTCATTGTTTTTAATAAGGTAGATAGCCACACCATTAAAGTCACGTAGTGGATTACCTAACCTATTTTAACCATCACCACTTCCCGACATCTATACTTCCCCTAGGGCCCTCACACCCACAGCACCAACTGGCAGGGACAAAAGATCTTCGATAAAGAGCCCCTTTATGGGTGCCCGTCAGACATTGCACCGCCAGTTTGACGAGGAGCAAAACCCAGATGATAAAGCATGACACCTAGCTTGCTGGGTGTGTGAGGGTTTTAGTCCTGAAAGGGAGAATTCCCCTCCCTTTCTTCTGTTGTTGGGGTCTTTACCCATTATTCGGTTCATCCACCTTAAATCACCTTGGGGAACAGCGTACCTTTCATTGTTTTTTATACTCACAGTATTATGTAAGGTAATCAAATTGACTTATGTTAGCTTTCGGGCAGTAGTCAGGAAGTGGAGATGCTAGTTGATTATGGGTCTTTGCTTGCCATCATTTTAGAAAATAAGTAGAGCAAACTGCTAAAAAGAATAAAGTGTAGACAACCTAACATCAAGTGAGGAGCAGACAGTAGTTGTTGGATCTCAATAGAAGTTTTGGGGGCTGATTTGAATTTAAAGGGAGGAGTCCAGAAGGGCACCTCTATGGGTCTGATTTTTGTAAAGCGTTTGACATGTTATTTATTTATTTATTTTAATAATTCTGTTTCATGTAGCACAAACATGACCATTTTACAAGAGAACCTGGAAACAATAGTCATGTGAATTGATCGAATAAACAATAAACATAGGACAGTCAGGGCCACTGAGCAACAAATAGGACAAATTGGTGGTACACTCAGCAACTTAGTCAAAATGTCTTTCAACTAGAATACTTTTGAGCTCTTCTTTAAAGGTGTGAGGTGGGGATCATGCAAAGTAAATGCAGAAGAGAGTTTTAAATACTTGCTGCACTTCCCGAGAAGGCATGTCTCATATACAATTCTCATTTGAAGGTGGGAGACTTTAGGAGAAAGAATTAGTTCATGCACTCCTTGAGTCACCATGCACACTATACATTTTTAGCCTGTCTGCCGGATAGGAAGGGGGCCGAGCCACGAAGGGCTTGGTGGGTGATGCAGGTAATCTTTAATGAGTTTTTGCTTCAGTCAGAAGCCAATGCAGAGTTAGCAAACACCCATGCAGGCTTAAGCATAGATCTAAAATGCAAAGATTTCTTTACATTCACCAAATTCTCAAAACTTAAAGATATATGGAATGAAAAACTATGATTTTCATAGTGTATGGATTTTGCTGGTGTAAAAGTGATGATCCAGCGCTGGGCCAACCACTTACCATTGGTTATCCAATGTGTTTTTTATTCAACTGAGAGATCATTGGAGTTATCACTTGGTCAAACACATATAATTAACAGTTTAACCCAATTCGTTACACAATAAGGAACATTATTCAGTAAATAAAATCAAGATGTTTTATTACAAGTTAGCAGTCAGGTTAATGCAAATAAATCTCTACACCATGCTGTAAAGGTACAGAATAACAACTGAATAGCCACACCTCCTGAAGAAGTTTAGGATCCTCGTTATGAGACAAACAAGAAGTTCAGTCACAGCAATTCAAAGAATTAACAGCGGAATCTGGTTTTCACAGAAGAGTCTTCAATGTTCTTTCCAAAACATGAGTAATCTCTAAAGTCCTCTAGTTTAGAATCTGAAATTATTAATGTGTGATTAATCTAGAGTCTCAAAAGGTAGGGAAAATGGGAAAAAAAGAAAAATGGGAAAAGTATGCTGAAGGTGTCAGTATTTCAGAAGATCGGTCAAGATAGCAAAATAAGTGTTGGCCTAAGCCACACTCAGCAAATAATCAAAGGGGTGAGCATAGAGGTCTGCACATCTCAAAGTTAAAAGAAAAGTGGCCAACATCAACCTTTGGGAACACTAGTTAATACCACAAGAATCTATGGGTGAGGAGTTTAACGCAACTGAAAGCGGCTTAAGCGGGATGGGGAAGAGGTGTGGGAGGAAAAATTATGCATGGAGCAAGTTGCACATCGTACGTGAAAATTGTTGTGTGCAGCACACCGCATGCACAATGGCTGAAAATGGCTGAAGTGAGACAATAATTGATGGATGCAGCACGCCGCACACCGAACGCCCCAAATGGAGCCCATCACGATTGAAAGCGACTGAAAGCAGGATGATGAAGTGCGGAGATGATTCATGTTTGATGACGGTCTGAGTTGTAGTGGGATCCTCTTCTGTGGGCCAGTAAATTTGAAGGGCGAGACCAATAACATCCCCTGGGGATCCTGGGAGTTAGCATGATATTGGGAGCTCGGCGATCTTGCCATACACGCTGAGACAGAGTCCAGCGCAGCTAAGCGATGAAAGCCACAAGTAACCTGAAAGTTAGCTTAGAAGCATTCACCATAGTGGGCAGCCTGGTGAGCTCGTGTAGGAGTGGGTCAAAAATATTGGCAAGAGCTACAAGTTGGTAACCCAGGAGCACTTGTGAGCCGCATGCTGAGCTGGGAGATGAGAAGATAGACGTATCATAAAAGAAGACACAGAAGCTAGCCTTCGCCAGAGTAGCCCCCCACACCCCTGGTGAGCTCCTTGTGGAACTGTTCGACTTTAGCAGATCAAACGTTTCACTCCTAAATCGTGATAGCATACTGAGGGTGAGACCTAGGACCCCCAGGACTCCCGGGACAATAAAGTATTGTGGCAAGATCTCTTGACCAGGTTTTTTTTACCCCGTTTCAATACTTTAGCGGTGAATAATAGTTAAAGCTACTGCTGCAGGGGTTGGGTGGTAGCTGGACTCATACGGCCCAATTTGTTGAGGCGTTACCTAAGAAGCCAAAGTCCAAAACCCTGTCTTAGCCCCAAAGGGAAAATCAACCAGGGGAAAAGCACTATGAGGCGAGCCTCAACCTCACCCTCCTGCCTTAACATGGAACTTCAGTTGATCAGATCTCAATGGTGGCTAAGGCTGCAGGTTCAGATCTCCTTAATTCGGGGGATGGGTTGACAACAGTAAGGCAGGACGCCCCTGTGGTGGGATTAAGTGAGACCTCTTCTTTGCTTCAGCACCAGAAGCAAGAAACCTTTACTAACTGTACTAGCCAGACGCTTTCCCCCTTGATATTACAACTCCAGGTTCAGATACTACCTCATGAGTCGGAGGAATGTGCACCAGTGAATCCAGTTCACCATTACCCACTATTTAACCCTCCACGGCAGAGCCAGAAAATAGGGAGAGGAAAGGGCAAAAAAACCTGTTGAACAGAACTAACTACAAAACTCGCCTAGCGTTCACAGTACCCCAACCAACAGCCGAAAGCTAAGGCAGCTAGCTAGGGGCAAATCAGGGGACGAATCAGTGGTCCGCACTCTAAATATTAACAAGCAGAGGCCCCCTTTCATGGAAACCGAGCATCTCATTTTACCAATGCTGCTATCAAAATCAAATTGTCAGCAAATAACATCTCCTGAGGATGAAATCCCTCCTAATACTTGGTTCACAATCCTTTTAACTCCTTCGCTGCTGGCCCGTTTTCGCCGCTGTGCGGTAAACAAACGAACAGGGCGGGGCCGTGACGAACCCCAGCCGTCATCCGCACACGAGCACCTCGGAGCGTGACGGCTGGGGTTCGTCACCAGCATGCAAGGGGTTAACTGAAATTATAGATCTCAAAAGTTCACAACTTTTGGCGATTGCATCACTAAATGAGCAGATGAGCAAAACAGATTACTAGTTAACTCTCTTTTCGGAGTGTTTTGTCCTGGCTGAGCAAAGGGTCTCGGACCTTGAGGACAATATGAACATGCAATTGAAATCAGCTGAGTTTGCTACAAAGGAAATCCTTTCACTTAGAGTGAAGCTAGATGAATTAGACAACCATTCTAGACACTCTAACCTAAGATTTGTTGGTGTCCCAGAGGTCAAATAGGCTCTGGCAGTAGGTGTGGGCATGCTAGTAGTCTCTGATCAAAAAGCATATTCTTCATGGCACGATTGGTTATAAAGTTATGGGCTGATGTTCAAAGGCCAAAAATGTTTAATTTTCTGTATTGTAAATGTCACAAAGAAGTCACCAGCCTGAATGCTATCATACCGATCAGTTTTTATTGTTCTCCTCCATTTAGAAATGTGGCTATTTTATCTGCTAACTTAATAAAAATGTGATTCGGAAAAAAAAGTATATTCTTGTGAACTCACCTACATATCTGCCCATTGTACTGTCTCATCAGGTCCCGTTTCATGCACTCTTAAATTTAAAGCAGCCACAGACTGTATTAGTCAATTTTTGGAATTTCAGGATCTAGGAGCAGATCCTATCTAAAGCAATCCAATTGAAGGTGTTTCTGCTGGAAGAAAGCGTCAAGCCTCAGATTTATCAAATCTGTCTTCTGCTCGCCGCTGGAAAGAATTTAAAGGTTTGAACAGGTTATTTAAGGTGGCTGGAGCACAGGCGGCCTTCTATCAGCAAACTAAACCGAAAGTTCTTTTTAAGGGTCGCTTCTGGACATTATCCCATGAGAGTGAGGCAAATGATTTGTTAAAGCACATTCAGATTGGGGGAGATCTCAGGAGCTTTTGATATGCTTTTTGACATAGGCGTTTCGAAATTTTGGTATGTGTCAACAGTGCCCTCTTTGTTCCCATCTAAGTGTTGACAAATGTGATTATGATTCTTTTTTTTTTGCAGGCTGAGCGGCAGAGAAGGGGCGGGGTGAGGGAAGTGAAGGGAGGTTTGGCAGAGTCAATGTGCAATTCCAGGGCACCCATATAACGGGGGTTTAGGGTATAGGTGGGAGCTGACAGGAAAGCTTCCTTTTAGTATGGGGGCCTTAGAGGTCCCTGATTTTGTGGTAGTGGTGGGTCTTGGGGTTCCAGCAGGAGAGGAGAGGAGTTTGGCACTAGGAAGGTTCTGTGTAAAAATGGTGGGTTTTTTGTTCAATTTGAAGGTTTGTCACAGGAAGTGGTAAAAACCTTGCATATTTTAAGGTGAGAATAGCTAGGACTCTGAAGATGATCTCTTGCAATTAAAAGGGATTAGGCAATAGACAAAAGTATTTGGCTGCAGTTTTCTGGCTAAAAGTGCATAGTCTGAGTGTTATTTTTTGGCAAGAAACTCTCTTGAAATCAAATAGTCCTAAGCTATCTAATCCCTCATAATTTTCTTGTGCTTTTTTTATCTGCGGGACCGTCATGTATGGAAGTAGCTATTTTCTTTTCTAGATCTCTTATGTAGGTAATTGAAAGGAGAGACAGTCAAGGAGAATAGTTATTGGTGGGTGCACATTTAGATTCCCAACTTATCAATTTTATTAACTACTACGGCACGATTGAGGATGAGATGCGCCCTTTTATACAAATGTACTCATCATTGATGGATGTAAGAAGGCTAATTCTTTTTGGGGGGAGATTTAAATTTGTTGCAGAATCCCCGGCTTGAGGCTTCACGTATAGCTTGTTATATCTATGGTGTACAGCGAACCCTGATGCTAGACTACACTTTATACATGCTTTTCTAAACACTTTAAATCTGCATCACGGATTGGCTTTTAAAAAATGTCACCTCAGTTCAACAGACTTGATTTGCAAATTATTGGAAATAGCTTCTTGAATCACTCTGAGGTCTCCTTCCAAGAGGAAACTCGGTCAGTAAATGCTACAAATACTAGGTGGGGTTTTGATAGGTCCTTATTATTGCTTGATCATTGGAAAAATTAGGTGTATATTTTTATTGAGATTTTTCTTAGACCTAATGCTAATTAAGTCTCTTTATTAAGTATTTGGGAAGCATTTAAGGCCTGCTTTGGTAGTCAGTTTATCGCGTTTAACCGCATGCGTGCTAGCGGTTTTCCCGCTAAAAATCCCGCGTTACGTGACAAGGTCAGCTCGTCATCCGCGTAGCGCAGGTCACGCCCATGACGAGCTGACCTTGACATGAGCGTAGAAGGGGTTAAAGCAAACTTAAAGAAGACCCATAGGGCCTTGATTGAGGGAATGCAGGCCACTATAGAGAGTGAGATCAAGGGCTGTCTAAGTTCATCCTTTTTGTTTCCTAGGAAATCCTTACAACTGGGCAAAAGTAATTTTCTGGATTTTTTTTTGGCAGAGGAAAAAGTGAATGAGAAGACAGCATATCAGCAAGCTTATGAGGAACATGAGCATTTGAGCTGCGTCTTGGCTTGGTCAGCTAAATCTAGGGCCAATGCCAATCGGATATCAGCGTTAATGGATCCTGATACTAACAGTATTACGGTTAACAATGAAGATATCTAGAAAATATTTTTAAGCACAATTTGTTTTAATTCAATTCCATTTCCTCAATTATCAATTCAGTAGCAGGAAAGTCAAGGTAATCCAATATCAGAAGAGAAATTCAGGACAGCTTTGACATTTCTGGCCAACGCCAAGGCAGCAGTGCCATTTGGCATTCCCATTCAGATGCATAAATAATTTGCTATGCAACTTCAAGATATATTGCTAAATCTTTTAAATGAGATAATTGCAGGTGGAACTATCGCTCCATCTTTTATTCAATCTATTGTAGTAAGTTCTTTGAAAAAAGATAAATTGGCTCTCAATCCTAATTCGTAAAAAGCCTATTAGTTTGTTAAATGCAGACTATAAACGTTTTATCAAGATTTTAACCAATCGGCTGGCTCTTACTGCTCAGAAATTAATCCACAGGTAATAAAACGGTTTTCTGTCCAACATGTCTATGGTAATTAATACTTATTATTTGATCCAGGCCATAGACTACATTTTTGGGTAATACAACTAAGGTTGCCAAAATAAAGGTTGATGCAGAATAAGCTTTTGACCTAGTTAGTTGTTTGAGATTTTAAGGAGGTTTCGGTTTCCCATACAATTTGTAAGCTTGCTCAAGAATGTTTATTCAGGAGTGGTAGCCATAATCATTATCCATTCTAACAACATAGGGCAAGTGCACATTTCATGTGGAACAGGTCAAGGGTGTCCGCTTTCACCAGTTTTATTTACTTTTTTTATTGAACCATTGGCTAGTGTTTTGCGAAATGACGATTCTATTCTACCTTCAGTTCTCAATATATACAAAGCTCTTTGTGAACGATAATATTATATATCTGTATGTATACCAAGCCAATATCCAAAAAACACTCAACAGGTTTACTGAATTTACATTATTTGAGGGTTATATTATCAACCGTAACAAATTGGAAATCCTGTTGCTTAATGCTTCCACCGAGGATCTTCCAGAACCGTGGGAGCCCACACACCCAATTAGATATCTAACCAGACTGGAATGGCAGGGTTATCAAAAAAACAACGGATTTAGACTCAGATCTCTGCACTGGGGTGAATGTATGACATTGTTCTACATTCTGTGTATCAATTGCTCTTCTTGCATTTGTCACCCCCCAGTGGGACGGGTATGCCCAGACGTGGGTCCCGTGCTCTCCATGCCACTGGAGTAAAGCTTTGCTGGCTGATTCCTGAATAATTGCGGTTGAAATATAAGGTTTTTGATGTTCATCAGTTTTTTATTTTCTACAAGATTACAATAGTTTGGGTCTTCGGATCCCCCAAGTTATAACGGCATTATGAAATAGATTGGGGTTTGTTACTCTACCTGATTTTAGTATTAATGGTAGATAGAAGACCTGGCAGCATTTAGGTGAAAAATGAAAAATTGCATTTGTATAGCGCATAACTGCCCTGCCCTAGGTCAGTCAGAATACTAGAATCAATCTTGGGGGTTCAGTTGTGCCCAAATTTATAGCTGGCTCCGGAATGCTAATTCTGACCTTGATCCATTGTCTGTGAATTTTTTTTAATTATTTTACAAGCATGAATTGATGGACGTTGGGAGTTGGTACAAAGTGTTGCATCTGCCACTTCAACAGTGCTGTGTTCCAAAGTGTTTCCGAAATGTTGTAGCAGGTACTGGATGTGCTATTTCTCAATTTCAGTGGGCAGACATTTGTGTTTTTGGCAGAAACTGTTTAGGATAGTCAATTGTAAACAAATTCATTTTTTACCAGATGGGCTCTTTATTATACCCGATGTAATATAGTTGACAGTCTAGTAGCTGGGATGGGAGGAGCTAGGTGGGCTGAGGGAAGAGGAGGAGTCAGGACAGGATGAGGGCAGTTAGAGTAGGGACAGGGTACGAGCTAGATGTACTAAATAAAGCTCCAGCTTAGATGATACCAAGTGTCTGTGTTTATTGTAGCATGATGCTACAACTGGCGACGAGGATGGGATCAGCGTGAATGCAGCCCACAAGATCGTGTGAAGGCACCCTGTCCCTGCAGCGTCGAGAGAAGAGCTCCGCTGCCGAGTAAAGCTGATAACAGGCAAAGGAGGTCAGTAGTGAGTGACCCCGATCCTCAGCGACGCTGGGGAGCCCCAAGAGAGTCACGACACTGAGCACTGAAACGCTCGGTGACAGGAACCATTTCGCGCCGAAAGCGCGAGTCCCGGTGGATACGTGGTGCCCAGCCGTGGTGAAGAAACAGGAGTCGGGAGCCCACTCCGACCCTGTCCAGCAACCTCAAAGTAAAGAAAAGGTGCCTTGGTGAAGAGGACGCTGTCCCCGAGAGCTAACTGCCAAGCGCGGCTGAACGCGCCGAAACCGGAGCCTGGATGCCGTCGGAAAACCTCACGCCCGATGCGTGAGGTTTGGCATGCTGTCGGAAAACCTCACGCCCGATGCGTGAGGTTTGGCATGCTATCGGTGCAAGAGAGCGGGAACTGCGAAAGCGAGCTGGGAGCCCACCCCAAGCTCACCTGATGTCTGCTGTGGCCGAGAGAGAGTGAATCCTGATGTGGACTGCCCCCGTGAAGGTCCACTGCCAAGCGCTGCCGAGCGCTGTAAAATTAGAGCCCAGCGTCGGAAAACCTCACGCCGGATGCGTGGGTTTTGACACGCCGCCGCCGAAGGACCCTGCAAAGTAAGGCGGGAGCCCACCCCAACCTCACCTGACTGTAGCCTTGACCAGAGGGAGCCAAATCAGGAGTATGCTGACCCTGGGAGCAACTGCCGGTGAGTCCTGTGTGAAGAAACTGGGTTGAATGAAGAGAGAGAAAGTAGTGCCTGCAGATAACCACGGCGGCCATCTTTGAGTCAGGCAACTTTTGGGACATCCTCCCTGTGCAAACTGTAGGCGGCCATTTTGAGGTCAGGCAAACTGAGTTTAGTAACAAGCATTGGCGAAGATCAAACAAGCATTGGCGAAGACCAAACAAGCATTGGCGAAGACCAAACAAGCATTGGCGAAGACCAAACAAGCATTGGCGAAGACCAAACAAGGACTGGCGAAGACCAAACAAGCATTGGCAAAGACCAAACAAGCATTGGCGAAGGCCAAACAAGCACTGGCGAAGGCCAAACAAGCACTGGCGAAGACCAAACAAGTACTGTCAAGAGCCAACAGACAAACCGTGGCGAGTAGGAACCAACAAGCAGTGGCGAAAGGAAACAAACAAGTATTGGTGCATGCAAATAAACAAACATGCATTGACAAAACAAATGTCAGCAAGGGTGGAAACGCGAACATTGAGAAACGCAAGCGAATACGCAGTGGCGAATGCAATGAAATAGCACGTGTCTCTAAAATAAAAGAGGCACAAGCAAACACAAGGACCAAGCAAAGACAACAGCACAATGGAACAAGCATAAGCAAATGCAAGAGACCGATAAAGACGACACTGAGCACAAACCAAAAAGCGCCGAAGAGAGAAGAGCTGCTGGACAGAACTGCAGAAGACCCAGAGGAGGGCAGTCCTACAGAGGACCCCGGAGAAAGTAGAACCATCCAAGTTCGCTCACCAGCTCATACAGCGCATACTGGGATGGTTACAAAGACTATCAATTTCTAAGCAAACAACCAGACCAAAGACCTTGACCAGAATCTCCCTCTCTCATGGCGGGAAGAGACGTAGCACAGCGGGTCACTCCAGACACTGAGGTACCGCCCCCAACAGTGCAGACTGATGAGTGGATCTCGGATCTCAAACGACACTGGTGGCTCGAAGCGTTGGAAGATTTCTTAAAAGCCAATGGTGAGCAAAGAGAGAGAAAATGTCTGATACTACTCCTCCGTCTGGTGGGTCCTGAGGGCCGCTGCCCAATCAGGACATTTTCCAAAGAGGATACAGATATCTACAAAAGACTCCAAAGGGAGCTCTGTGCCCATCTCAACGCACAGACAGATGTGGATCAGAATCGCATAGTTTTCAATACAGCACGGCAGGAACCAGGCGAACCGTTGCCAAACTTCATCACTCGGTTACAAAGTCTGGTACGAGGCTGCCACTTCAACACTTTTACAAATGAGGATGCGGTCCGACTTCGGATCGTTGAAGGTTGCATAAACCCTGACACCAAGCGCAAGATCCTGCAAGGGCATTGGTCGTTAAAGGAAATCATCAAGAAGGCCGAAATTGGAATGCAGATAAAAGCAAGAGACAGATTCAGGGACGTGCACCTGAAAGCAAACCATCAAGATACCTGGGAAGATAGAACTCAGAAAACAAACAAAACTGAAAGGAGAGAGAGGGAAGGCAGACCAGCAAAAAGACAACGGAAAAGATACAGCGACAAAGAAAGCGACAAGGATTACTCAGAGTCAGACTCCTCAGCGTCTGACTACTCAAAGTCAACCAAGGATTATTCAGTCAGATGACTCAGAGTCAACCATCCACAAGACAATTCCAAAGAGTCATTCACCCCTCAAGAGTTCCTCAAGGAGTCATTCAAAGCATGACACACAGTACTCTGATGAGGAAAGAGAGTCTAATGGGACAGATCGCACTCCTGGACAAGAGGGCATCCTGCACAACAAGTGGGAGAGAAAGACAAACCCTAGAAGAAGGGGTCGCACTGGTCAACACCTGAAGTCGGCGCAGGAACATCAGTCGTCAAGCAGTGAAGACGAGGCCAAGGAAGCATCTGGCAGGAGACCACATCACCCCCAGATCAGAGGTGTTAGAGCATCAAACAAGCGTGAAGGAGAAACAGATCGCACAAGACGGACTGATCTTCCACAGCAACGAATCAGAAAAGATCCATGCATATTTGGCTCCCGCGACAACGAAGAAACGGAGAGGAAATCGTTAACTTCAGGCGAGAAGGACAAAGAGGCAAAAGCTTGGGATCAAGCACAAGGAACAAGCACGGGGTCATCAAATGAACCCCCAAATGAGACAGCATTGAAGATGCTCCAACAAAGGCACACGGAGAAGCATATCAAAGACAATTCAAAGGGAAAGAGCAATTTGTCGCGGACTACGGACTTCCAAAATCCATTACCCAAGACAGTTTCAAAGAAATGTTTGAGAAGGAATGGGAAGAAGGATCTCTCTGATGCGGAGCGCACATCCATTCAACCCTGGAAGTTGACAAAAGACTTCTCTGACCCGGAAAGCACGTCCATGGCCAGGAACTCCTCTGGTTCAGAGAGCACATCTGTCCGATCCTTTAAAAGGGGTATGGCCCGGACCTCCTCTGATTCAGAGAGCGCATCTGCCCGATCCTGGAGGTCGACAAAAGACTTCTCTGACCCAGAGAACATGTCTGTCCAATCCCGTGAGTCGACCAAGTCATGGTCCCGACAACAGACATGGCGTCAACCACCCGAACGCACCATGGAACCAAAGGACATCTTTCCCGTCAAGAGCAACATGTCACACACTAAGGTCTCTGAATATTTAGCCACCTCACCGGATAACCTGTCATGTCAGGCACAAGTATATTCAGACACAGATCAGGATAACCTGTCATGTCAGGCACAAGTATATTCAGACACAGATCAGACACCGTCACCCCTGAAGGGGTCCGCAAGGCTGACTCACAGGACCTACAAAAGGAAGACAGAGACAGTGTACCTCAGTAACCGGATGAGAAAGGACCAGCCAGTCACTCCGCAAGGAAAGCCGGACGTGTCAGTAGAGAAATATCATCGGATGAGAGAGAAACATGCCCATGCACCGATAGCTCACAGGCTCGCCAGACAACCCGAGGCCGTGAATGAGTTATCGAACCAAACCAAGACCGTCTCATCAGATAGCACCGCACTGTCCGGCATACATGACCCTGAATTGGAGGGCAGTGTTGCCCTCGACCGGACTAGCCAAAAAGAAGTAAGGGTAGATGTGGCGAATGAGTTACCAAACCAAACCAAGACTGTCTCATCAGGTAACACCGTACTGTCTGATATACATGACTCTGAATTTGAGGGCAGTGCTGCCCTCGGCCGGACAAGACAAAAGGAAGCAAAAGTAGATGAGGGCGCTCGGAAGAGGACCGGAACATTATCCACTCGTGAAAGAGATCGAGCATTTGAACCAACCGTAGTTACACCACCGGAAGGAAACATGGGGACTGCGGACCGCGAGAGTCAACAGTTTACACGCAACGTGATCAAGAATGCCTTGATCAAGACAACAGAAAGATTGACCAAAGCCAAGCCCACCACTGATTCAACACTACTGAAGCTTGAAAAACAGGCTGTCCGCCGACCCGTGTGGTGGATTGAAGAATTGCGAACACTGAAGACATTAAGCTCATTTTGTTAAGAAGGGGGGAGATGTAATATAGTTGACAGTCTAGTAGCTGGGATGGGAGGAGCTAGGTGGGCTGAGGGAAGAGGAGGAGTCAGGACAGGATGAGGGCAGTTAGAGTAGGGACAGGGTACGAGCTAGATGTACTAAATAAAGCTCCAGCTTAGATGATACCAAGTGTCTGTGTTTATTGTAGCACGATGCTACACCCCCCATGTTTTAAATGTATGTTTTCCTAATGTCCCAAACAACCTTTTTAGATGCACTATAATGATGCAGGGAAATTGTGCACATATTTTGTTTACTTGTCACGCCCTGTATTAATTTTGCCACCCTATATTTATCTTTTCATCCCATAGAATATCTTAAAAGGTGGAGCCCGGTTTATTAGTATCTCTTTTCGGGGTATCAATGGTTAATGAATTTTTTACACGATCAGAACAGAGTTTATCTTCATGGCAGCGTCAATTGCTGGGTCACTTATTCTACAGTACTGGAAATCTTATAGATGTTCATCTTTTGGCCAATGGCAAATTAAAATGAGTGGGACACAAAATCTAGAATATACGTATGCCAAAAGGAAAAAACAAATTGAGAGATTTGGACAGTTGTGGGGGCATTTCCCGCAGAGTGCAGTAGGGGACAGTGATATGGAAGAGTAATAGGAAATTTGTAGTTGTTGGTATTGAGACCGATTCGCTTGCAGCTGCTCTGAAGTTTTTTAGTTTTTATATTGCTCACTGCACTTTAGACACGTTTGCACATTGTATATTGCACTATGTTTGATCACTATATGCACTTTATTGTCTATAATCTGAATGCGTGGTTCAGCTTCCATGGCTTATTTGAGCAGGATGGAGTTGTGCCCTTCCCATAAATAGGGTTTCATTGCACATTTTCACTTAACCCTTTAAATATGTATATGTATATATGTATGTAATTCTGTACTTTGCACTCTGCACTTTAAAATAAATATGGATATAGCTCTACATCTGGTATTGGGCTAGATTCTGATAGGAAAAAGAAAATGGAGAGGAAAATATGTCAGTCTGTCAGTTGTATTTTAATACCTCGCTTACCTGCTATTTCTGGGAACAGATATTGTTCTTTTTCTTTTCTTATACCACTCCTTGTGATAAACTTACTATTATATTGCTATTTTGCCACCTAATAAAAATATGAAAAAACGATCTTTGGGCAACCCCCATTTATTACACCAACACAGGTTCCATTATCCTTTCCATTCTCACATTGTGAGCTGCAACATTAGCAGAATTTCCCAGGCTAGTCTTGAGAATTACCTCATCCTGGTAACCTGCAATACTTTGATACATTACTGCAGTTAACGCTCTGGCTCTCCATGGCGCATATCATCAAAGTGGGCGTACCCTGCTAAACTAACATGGAGAATGTCGCTAACAGACATTTCTCAAATTATCAAGACAATCGCTAACCTGCACAGCTATAAGAAAAGTAGCGCTAACCACGCTTATCGTTACTTTCCTTATGCCTGCCTTTAACCCCTTGCCTGCGGGGCTAATTCCCCATTGTGCTGGGGGGCGGGGGCGCGCACAGTGCCCTGGTGCTCATGACGAGCTCAGCTCATCATGAGCCAAGGTGGCCGTGTGCTCATGACGAGCTGAGCTCGTCACGGCCACACCCGTTTCTTCAGAACGTTCAGCACAGCAGGGGAATTAGCCCCACGTACGAGCGTTCTGACCGTTATGACGAGCTCAGCTTGTCATGAGCACACACCCAACGTGGCTCATGACGAGCTGAGCTCGTCATGAGCATGGGAGGGGTTAATCTGACTTAGCCAATATATCCTATGGAAGGATGATATTATGGCTAAACATGCCTCCCCTCTCATCAAGCTATTGCCTATGACTGTGCGATTATCGCCCCATTTCCAGTGATAATCGCACATTTCGCAGCTATCGCTTGGATTTTTATTGCTTTGGAGATATGCGTCGCTGATAGCACGCTATATCAGCGATAAAATCCAGCAATAGCCTGCGTTAATTATCCTTACACTAAGCGCACTTAGCGATAATTATCTCCGGCTGTTACTGATATGCCCCCATGTTCTTTGTCAAAGTATTCTTCTCATGCTCTCTATCCATAGTATAGAGCTACATCTATTATCAAATTAACAATAATAATATGTGTTGTTTGTGCACATACTACTACAAATGAATAACATATGCAAATACATCAATTCAGTATTAGATTCACATTGCATCTTAAGTAAATGTAACGTCACTTTGAATGTACAAATAAAAGTGTAATTAGGAACCACATTATAAATACCAATGCGAAAACATCAGTTCACACATTCACATAACTCTCTTTCGCTTCTAGTGTAAGTAAATTTTAATAGTCTGAAGATGGTTCATCAAATTTCTAAAGACTATTTTCCATTTTACTAATGTTAAGGCATACAGTGTATATGATTTTCTAGTTCTACAGTGAATGCATTTCAGTATTGAATTTAAGTGAAACACTTTACATTAACCCGTTCGGTGCTGATAACGGCCCCCGGCCGTCATGACTTATGGTGGGCGTGTGCTGATGATGGCCGGGAGCCGTCATGACCACGCCCGCGGTCGGAATGTCCAGCACAGGCGCAGGATTCCGTCCGCAGCCAGGGGGTTAATAATGTTAGGACACACTATTATGCAGTGCTAAGTGTACATATATGTTGTGTGACGTGTAGGGGTGGAGCCAGAATTATGCTGCTCCAATCCCCCCTCTAATGATGAATCACTCCATCATATTAAGATAATAATCTCTTATCAGATGGGCCACCTAAAACCTCAAGTGTTTCATACATTGTCATCTGTATTCCTCCGGGTGTTTCATGTCATCAGAGTATCTGCTCGGTCTATCTTCTAGTTCTATGTGTGCATTGGTATCCCTTATAAATTGCAAACAGAAATAATTCACAGAGAACAATTATCACAAGATGCTTCAAGATACTGCCAACAATTTCTCTCCCTAAGTTTCCAAACCATCTACCTATAGCAGAAAATCCATTTCCAACTGCTTCCCAAGCACCTGTTGCTTCTAACTCCTTAAAATTTCCCTTCAAGTCAGTGATGGTTTGGTAAACTTCTTCAAGACCTTACTTTTGTCAGGGATATAAATACAACATTGTTGAACTTTAAACATTCGAAAGACTTCGCCCTTCTTTGTGAGAAGGATGTCTAATGCAATTCGGTTCTAAAAATGGACATGGATCTCACAGCTGTCATTTCAGTATCTACAACTAATCAAGAGTCTGCTGTATTGGTAGACAACTTATCTACAATTGTGGACAATATTCTAATTTTGACGTCATTCAAAATCATACCTAGAGATGGAATAATTGCACTACAAATATCTGCTAAAACATCTCCAACACGCGTTCCTCTTTTGGACCTAGACGTTTGTTCTCACACAGGATCATCAAAATGTTCCAAATGATCAACCTTTGGCAAACTATGCCTAAAGAACAGGTAGGATACCATCCCTTTGGCAATTTAAGATATGCATGTGCTCTGCAAACATAGTAAACTCCTGAGATTGCAGGATCTTTCCTTGTAATAATGACTCCCAATGTCCTTTAGTGTCAAATATGTGTTCACTCTCGCTCTTTCCTTTTTTTTAAAGTATTTTTATTGACAACACAAAGAAACAAGAAAAAGAAAACCATTTTAACATATACAGTAAAAAAAAATAAACAATGAAATAATAAAAAATCCATAAACAAATATGATTTTAGCCAGATCAGAAGAAGTCACTAGGGGGCACATTACGATGGAGGATTTTCCGCATCCTCCATGCCGGTGGAAGCCACCGCTGGCCCGGCGGATGCGGAAAATCCTCAGCGGACCCACCAAAGACCCACCTCCACATTAGGATGGCTGGTGGGTCCTGGTTTCAGTCCGCTGCTTATCCGCCGCGGTTGGCTTACAACCGCGGCAGAAAAGGCCTAATATGGTGGCGGTGTCTCTCAGACACCGCCAGCCATATTAGGATGTCTGGAGTTCAATGCCTTTACACGGCGGCATTTCCGCCGTGCTAAGGCATACGATTCTTGTTTGGGGGCCCGTTGCGGGCCCCCAGGGGTGAAGAGGGGGTGGGGGCTGCACATGGGGGGTATCTATGGTACCCCCCTGCATTTGCGTGCACAGAGCGGCAGGCACCGCGCGGTGCCTGCCGCTTTGTGCAAGCAAATGAACAGCTTTCATTTTTAACATTGCGGTGGGTGCTGCTTCAAGCAGCACCCGCCGCAATGTTAAAAATAGAGGATGTCACATCCTAATTGCACATGTGGACGTTCCCTCCTACTCAGGGCTCGCAGACGGTTGCAAGTCCGTCCGCAATCGTAATGGGCACCTAAATTATAGAACAGCATTACACAACAGAATGAAAAATAGATTTTTAGCCATCACATTCATTAGGCCTTAACATTCCATAGGTGCAGAAGTTATTTAAAATAAATTTAGATTTAGAGAAAAGTTCCCCAGATTTTATCCAATTTCATCATTGAACGTACTCCACTTATTTTAGCTAGTGCAAACTCCATGGTATGAATTTCATTAACCAGTGACCACCATTCCATGATATGCGGTGGCTTTGAAGATATCCATACCCTAGTGATGGTCAATCTGGCACACGAAAATAAAATAGTTAATAAATCTTTATGTGGGCAATTTAACGATTGTATACCCAATAATACCGTCATTACTGAAAAAGGGAAAAAAATGACTTATTTTTGATTCAAAATATTTTCCAATCCGGACCAGAACTCAGATAATGCTGGACATAAAAGAAACATATGTTCAAGATCCACTGCTGCTAGACCGCATTTAGGACTTACAGGCACATGCATCAATATTGCATTTTGCGATTCCTTAATTGCGAAAAATAAGGAATCGCAATTAAGGAATTGCAAAATGCAATGCATCAAGAAACTGCTAAATAAATTGCGATTTCTTAATATTCCTTAATTGCGAGTCGCAAATTGCGAGTCGCAATTAAGGAATACCTCCCCATTCATTCCTATGGGCCTGAATGGGAAGACATTCTCAATTTGCGATTAGCAATTTGCGAATCGCAAATTGAGAATGCGATTTCAAGGGTGCAGGGGTGTCCAAAGGACACCATGTTGCACCTCTGAAATCAATCTGTGTACATATGTTGTGCACACACATGCCCTAAGGCCATGTGTGTAAACAATGAAACTGAAAAATGCACAAAAGTGCATTGTTCAAAGTTTTCGCAAATTACCATGAGGTTCAACCTCATGGTAATTTGCTCCCCCTAATTGTGAATTCGCAATTTTTAAAGTGTCATGCATTGCATTTAAGGAATCGCAAAATGCGATTCCTTAAATGCAATCGCAATTTGAGAATTCACAAATATTTGCGAATTCTTAAATTGCGAGGGCCTTGACCATTCATGCATTCCAAAAGAGGATTTTGCGATCGCAAACGGCCGATTTTTGCAATTCGCACCGTTTGCGATCGCAAAATCCTTTGATGCATGTGCCTGTTAGTGCGATCACTTGGTGGGCTACTTTGGGACCATTTTGATATTCTTTGCGGGGTATAATATAGGAGACATATTGTTTTATATAATTGAAGCCTTAGGCTAGAGGATTGTACTACATTGTTAATGCTACACAGTGAAGCAGAGATCTTATTAGCAGTTATATTAGTACCTAATCTTGTGGTCCATTTCAAAGCAAGCTTCGAACAATCGTCAGCCTTATAATAATTAAGGCATTTGTAGCCTTCACTAATTAAAGATTTCGTCTTTTACGAGTAGAGACAAGACCAAATGTCAGAATCAGAAACTTCCCTCAAATTCATTTTACGTATAAAAAAATCCCGGATTTGCATATATTTAAACCGCATAGATTCAGTCACTTTGTAGAGAAGTTTAAGTATCGCAAAGTCCAAAAAACCCTCAGTACCAAAAAGGTCTCCTAGAGTTTTTATACCAGAATTGGCCCATGTACTCCCTGCTCTGTCGCTAAAAATTCCGGGAAGTCCCGGATTACCCCACAACGGTAACTTAAAATGAAAAAAAGAAGTCCCACCAATGATCAATATCGAATTCCATATTCTAACCGTCTCACTCGCCGTCTTAAACTTAACCCTTTTAAAGTAATTAGGGTCATTTACTCTTGCTAAGAACTGATTAGAGTCTGTGCCCAACATAAATTGGTGAAAATAAAATTAATTGTTGGAGTTGAGCAGGCTACGAAGGCGACCAAAAAAAGCTGCAAAAAAATATAATCTGAAATCGGGGAAATTGAGCCCACCTTTATTAAATGGGAGCTTAAGTAGGGAAATCGATCTTTGGGCTTTTTTATACCCCCAAATAAAACTACTAAAAATCCCATCTAATTTTTTAAAGAAAGAATTATTAACACGTAAAGGGATTGATCTAAATAAATAAAGAAATGTTGACAATATCTTAATTATAATTAGATTAATCCAGCCGAGAAGACTGAGGGGAATCTTATGCCATTTGTTTTACAAGAACTAACACTTCCTTTAATAAAGCATCATAGTTAAGTGCAATTATTTCCCCTATTTTAGATGAGATTTTCACACCCAAATATGTAGCGGCCTGACAGATACCTTAAACAGGGGCCTGAGGTTTTCAAATCGCTATGACCTGAGTTTTGTTTAAATTTAGTTTATATCCAGAGATTGCCCCAAAACTATTTGCTTCCTCGGTTATCCCTAATAGAGCTTCTACCACATCTGTTGAATATATAGCTATATCGTTAGCATTAGCTGTCAATTTGAGAGAATTAAGGCCAAATTCAAAAGGGACAATACGGGGTTGAGTCTGAAGTGCGTTTATGAATGGCTCCATGGAGAGTGCAAGCAACAAGGGTGACAGGGGGCACCCTTGATGAGTGTCCCTAGATATTGTAAAATTAGAAGATATCATAGCAGCATAGCTAATTTTCGCATTGGGATGATCATATAGAGCCTGTATCCACCGTAGGTATTGGCCCTTAAAGCCATATACAGTCATTACAGCCCAAAGATAATCCCACCCCACTCGATCAAAAGCTTTTTCAGCATCCAGCAATACCATGCCGAGTGGGGTGGGATTAGTCGCCGCTACATCAAATGCAGTTATCGCCATGTTTACATGGGCTGTTGTATCTCTACCGACAATAAAGCCATGTTGTTGTGGGTTAACTAATTTTGGCATAAGAGGAGCCAATCGCATGGCAGGGACTTTCGCGAATGCTTTTGCATCTGCGTTAATGAGTGAAATGGGTCTATATGACCCGCACTCATTAGCAGGTTTATTCTTTTTTAGAAAAAACACTATCTTAGCTGTGTTCCACGAACTAGGAGCCTTTGCACTTTCGCCAATCGAATTAATAACTAAACAAAGAAGAGGGAGCAATTTGTCAATACAAATTTTATACAGTTCTATGGGAAGCATATCCTCCCCCGCAGCCTTGCCCGAGGGAAGAGAAGTAATCGCAAGTCTAAGCTCTGTGATAGTAATATTCTCGACCAGTTGCCCAATTCCTTCTATTTAACTATTATTTATCGTGTTATTACGAATGTACGTTTGTATGCTGTCCTCAGTGGGGTAGTTTTCAGGGGTATATAAGTTACTATAATAATTAACAAATTGCTCCAGTATCTGTGCAGGTTGGCTATATGTAACATTATTAGGTCCCTTAATTGACTTGATTAATGTATTGGCCTTATCGTCAGCGACTTTGTAAGCAAGAATTTTCCCTATTTTGTCTCCACTCTCATACTGTGACAATTGATATTTATGAAGTTTAATGCTACTTTTCTCTCTAAGAGAGTTTTTCGTGGCAGACCGAAGACTCACTAATTTAAGTTCTAATTCAGCGATGTTTTGTAAGCCTCGTCAAGGGCTTCCGCCAAATGCTTTTCGAGTGACAGAATTTTGGACGTCATAGCTTTAATCTCTTTCCTACGTTCTGAATTCTGCCTCAGAATAAACTGTTGAGAAAATCCCCTTATACTGGCCTTACAGGCATCCCAGACAAAAATAAGTAAAGTAGAATTGATGTTAATTTCTATAAATTCTTTAATATGTCCTTTGAGTTGTGAAATAAATAACGAATCCAATAATAAATATCTAGGAAATGAGAATAACCTTGGTTCCTGTTTCCTTGGTGAGATATTAAAAGCAAGAAGGATCGGATTGTGATCTGAAGTGACCCTTGGGCAAATCTCTATAGTACTGCAGCCTCATTTATGAGGCCGTGCGTGCCTTTTACGCCGCCGGTGCGTCACTTTTTGTGACGCACCAGTGGCGTAAACAATGCGCCTTGTTGCGCCATATTTACAAAGTGACGCATCTATGTAGATGCGTCACTTTGTAAACCCCTGCGCTACATTATACCTGCGTCAGGTATAATGTATGCAAAGGGGGCGTTCACACGCAAAAAGCCTCATAATAGTGACGCAGTGAAATCTATGAGATTTCACTGCGTCACTTTTAGGACGCTGTTGCGTCAAAATCTTGCGCCTGCCTCACAGCAGGCGTAAGACTGACGCAAGCCCTTTCACATGGGGCTTTCCCCATGTGAAAGGACGCATTGCTGGAGTTGCGTCACTTTTGTGACACACCCCAGCAATGCGTGACTTTTGTGCTTACAGATACGTCAGAAATACTGACGTATCTGTAACTCCTTGCGACATGATGCGTCATATTATAAATATGACGCATCAATCATGTCGCAGGGAGAGCGCAGTGAAAAGTGACGCATCGCTGTTTTCACGCAGCGATGCGTCACTTTTCATGAATAAGGCCCCTGGAATCTAAGATCTTATCAGATACCCAAGCCATATCAATGCGTGAGCATAATTTATGGGGTGCAGAAAAATAAGTATACCCTGCTAAGTTAGGATGTATAATTCGCCAAGCATCTTTTATATTATGTAAGCGGGCTAATTCTAATATGGTGGCTCGTGTCTTACGTATCCGTTGGAAAGCCCCCCGCCTAGTAGTATCCAACTCATAGTTCATTATGCAGTTAAAATCTCCCATGATTATAAGTTCACCTTCCCAGTCCAGCAATTCAATATTCAACCAATCAAAAATAAAAGGATCATCAATATTGGGTCCATATACAACACAAAATACATAGTTACAATTTTCCAAGTCTATTTGAACGATTGCCCATCTACCCCCCTTATCCGTAGAAGTTTTAGTGACTTCTAATCCTAATCGCTTTTGCTTAAGGATAGCAACCCCTCTAATAGAGGCATTTAATGTTGAGCAGGCGATTACCTCATAACCCAGTTGCCCTAGTAGCCTCCTATCTTTATAACAAATAGGAGTCTCTGTTAATAACACTAAATGGAGGTTATACATTTTAAGCTCCTCGTAGACTAATCGCCTCTTGTTCTTACTGTTAAGGCCTGCAACATTCCAGGCTAAGCATCTAATTCGATACATTTCATAAGTATATTGCCCTCTTCTGATCTGAACATGAATATTAACATTCCCCTATGATCATCTTCAAAAACTCTCATTCTCGTGTTGTCATTTTTAACATTTTTACCCTCCTCCCAGGACCAACCACCCCTACCCCTGACCATCCTACCCCCCACCCATTTGTCCCTTAGGGGAAAGCCCCCCTCTATTTCCTGCTGCCGCTGTTAGGGCAGCCTTACAGAGAGGTAGCATCAAAGTCCCCTACAACCCTTTACTAAACTAAAAAAAAGCAAGAAAAAATGAAGGAAAATACCTAAGAAACGAGAGGAGAAAAGAAGTTTCTCTGATGACTTCAATTTTATTCCAATAAAAAAAAAGGAAAACAAAAAAACCAATGTAATACAAGCCCACCCTGAATAGAAGCTCCTGGCAAAATTCAGAAAAACCAGATCTCATACATCCTGCCACCCCCTTTCAGAAAAGCCGCATAGCTCAGGTTAAGATTAGTATTCTTTAGCTAAATTTAGAAAGTGCTAGCTCGGCTTCCTTAGCATCAGTAAAAAAATATGTGTGACCACCCTTGATTATTTTAAGACGTGCCGGTTCCTGGAGGAACACCTGCCCCCCCCAGAGATTTAAAGGGATCAATAGGCTGGCGCAGCTTCCACCGCTTTTCCATTGTGGCCTTACTCAGGTCAGATCTAACAAAAAATGTAATATTTTCTATTGTAACAGGGGAATTAGGCCAAGCTTTAAAAGATACTGCTTGCCTGAGTAAAAAATTCCCAAAATAAATCAGAAAAGGATGGGAAAATGTACTCTCTCTGTTTCTATTAATTAATGATAATCTGTGTACTCTTTGAAGCTGTGAGTCCCAATCCCAGTCTGACAAATCTGGAAAAGCCCGCTGAAATAATTTGACGACATAAGCCCGCGGGTCTGATCCTTCTGATCCCTGTGGTATGCCAAAAAGTCTGAGATTTTGCCTCCTTTTGGCGATTCTCCATGTCTTCGAGCTTATTCTGAAGAGTCATGATCTCTTTTTCATGCTGATGAGTTAAGACCTCAGTGGGAGCTAATGATTCTTTAACACCCACCACCCTTTGTTGAAGTTCTTCAATTTCTTGTGTGATCCCTCCGAGCTTATTGGTCACCTCTAGTAAAGAATTCTGCATTTTACAATTATCCTCCCTCAGCTGTAAGAAGTGTTGTTGTGCTTCCTGTCGATGATCAGTTAAGGTTTTTAAGATCAGATCGAAGGGGGAGGGATTGACCTCTAGTTCTTCTAGAACAGTTGGAGCCGGCATATCCATTATGTTTGTTGTATCGTCTACAGCTGGAGTTAAAATTATAGGCAGAGTGGGGGGACCTATTTCGGTTGCTGCTGATATTGTTATTATAGCACTATTGGGATCCGATAGAGATTTAGTCTGAGCTGAGGAAATTGGTTTAAGACCCGCTTGTAGTAAAGAGGCTGCAGGTAGAATGGGTGGGGGTATGTTGCAACCAGCAATCTTAGAACAGTATTTCAGGTGTTCCCCCTCCGTAGGGCTGGTACCCGATAGGCGCAATGCCATGCTCTTGACCCCCCTTGGCCTGAATCCATTTTTGTAGAGGGCTCTCATCACTGATAGGCCTTCCTCGTGTATTCGAGGTCAATATTGAAGCAGAGAGAACAGAAGCATTAGCATTCTTCCCTTTCTTTGATTTGTTTTTTGCTTTAGATCTCCCCCTTTTACGCCCTAATTGCTTGGCCGCATCTGCCGGGGAGCCAGTTAAATCTTCTTCGTCTTCTGCAAGCTATTCATATTTGTCATTAGAGCATTCCTCGGCCCCATCAGTAATGGTAACAACACCTTTCTTCATGCCATCCATGCCATCCGTCACCTCTTTAGCAGCAACACTCACTGCCAGTTTAACCGTTTCTGAGTCCGCGGAGGAAGTCACATTAAGAATCTCAGAACTAGAGCTAGAGTTTACAAAAAATTTCCCCTGATCGGCACTTTGTGAGTGTTCGAACGTTGATTTGGCGTACTCAACCGGTAGAACTACGTTCTCGGGAGTGCCAGAATTGCATACTGTCACTCCTCCGGCGATCTCTAAGTTCTCCTCCATGCCCAAATTAGATTCATGTTCCATATTGCGAATAGACAGCCCGTTAGACATTAGGTCAAAGTCACAGCTTGCCCCTCCTGGCTGAACCAATTCAGCCCTATTATCATTGTCAGTGATACTATGGTGAGCTCCGACTATGCTGGAAGATGATGCAACACTGTTGCCAGAATTCTTACAAGAAGTAACAGTGTTTCCAATGCTCTAGTTGCTCCGCATACTAAGCTTAGCGCTCAAGATATTATCTGAGACGACAAAGTATGGGGCACGAATTAACTGCTTACTCAGCTGTGGGTCAGACTTCCCAGGCTTCTCAGGCTTCTCAAAGACTGCAGGCGGCAAGGAAGTAGTTGCTGCCCCCACCGCCGCTGTTGTTCCTGCCGTGATGCATGTACCTTCCAGCCCGGGTGGACCTAGGAAAATTTTTTTGCACCATATTGAGTGCTACCGAATAGGTCCGTGTCTCCCCAGTCGCCGGAGCACTCGGCGTGATCAAAACTATGGAGAGTTGAGGCGGCGCAAGTCCAGAGCAGCCGAGCCACGAGCCGAGCCACAATCCAACAGAACGCGGCGTCTTCGGAGGTCGAGCAGCCAGCCGCCTCCACCCGTGCCGTCCTCGAAGAAGAAGAAGATGCAGCATTCAGCAGCTTACAAAGTGTGGTAAGTAAGTAATACTCGATGTCCGTCTCTTTTTTCCCTTTTCCTTCCAGCCTGTTTTCGAATTCGTTTCTCCCCTAATCGCTTTAGAGCAAAAGGCATAACATTGCTAAAAAAAAGTATTTCATTTCAATAAGAATGAGGGAGTAGGAAGCCTTCGACAAAGCTACCGCTCCTTGGCGTCTTCAACCCGCCATCTTGGATTCCCCACCCACTCTCGCTCTTTCCAACACATGTTGTGTCGTTTGTGGACTTTGCTCTAGAGATCCATAAATTCCCTTTGTGTCTCCAAGCCAAACTTATTGCAGCTTGATTCCCTGCTCCGTGATGCTCAATTTATTTTTTAGCCCACTTACATTTAATTTTAACTTTCTTTGATATTGATTCCATTCCTCTCCTTCTGTCCTCAATTGAATTTATAAAGCGCTTCTCTACATTGGTTAAGTTACAAGTCAAATTGTTTCGGTGAGCATAAACAGTGTCTACTGTCATAGTGGGATTGAAAAATCTTTCAGCTCTCTCTATGTGCCTCATTTACGAGGCCTTGCGTCAGTTTTGCGCTTCTGATGCGTCACTTTTTGTGACGCTTCGGCAGCGTAAAATATGCCTTCTGTTGCACACTATTTACAAAGTGACGCATCTAAGCAGATGCGTCACTTTGTAAACCCCTGCTCTACATTATACCTGCTTCAGGTATAATGTATGCAGGGGGGCGTTCCTCCGCTAAAAAGCCTCATAGAAGTGACGCAGTGAAATCTATGAGATTTCACTGCGTCACTTCTAGGATGCTGTTGCGTCAAAATCTTGTGCATGCCTCACAACAGGCGTAAGATTGACGCAGGCCCTTTCAAATGGGGCTTGCCCCATGTGAAAGGACACATTGCTGGAGTTGCGTCACTTTTGTGACACACTCCAGCAATGCGTCACTTTTGCGCCGTCCAGATACATCAGAAATACTGATGTATCTGTAACTCCTTGCGACAAGATGCGTCATACAGTAAATATGATGCATCAGGTATGTCGCAAGGAGTGCGCACTGAGAAGTGACGCATCGCTGCTTTCACGCAGCGATGCGTCAATTCTCATAAATGAGGCCCTATATTTTTAGTTTTAGAGTGATGATATAAAGTCTTAAGTAAGGAAACTTCTAAAAATATCAAATCATAATTTGAAAAAGAATACTGAAAATGACCCTGTCCATAAAAAAGACTCATTAACAAACCACAAGTAACACGTAAGTCAGCGGAATGTGATGGTACGTTTCACGTTGTTGCGTACATACATATCAATCCCTAGCATCCATAATTCCAATGTACTCATAAAGCATTTTGTAATAAATATTTGAAGAAAGATCTCCTCTATAAGTATCTACATGTAAGTCTTGCTCATTGAGTGAGTGCATTCTATCATCAGTGGAAAGTGGGGCCTTCGGGGTAAGTATCACCTCAATCTGCACTAAACTAGGTGAAGTGGGTAAATATAATATTACTACACTTACAGTTAATAACCTGCTATTATTTACCTAAGTCTATTAGTGTGATTATTATCTGGTTCCATAGCTTTTCTGTATCCAGACTGTTCATACGAAAAGCAGCAGCAACAAAATCCTTTTTTGTTGGTTTCCAACTTCGCAAATAGCAAACAATGTCCATGCAATCGAATTGCAATTATAGTATTTACAAGGTCTTCATGAGCCTTCCTTAGCCCTACTCCATGTTCTTCTAACTGACAATCTTACGCTCCTTCAGCAGACTGTGGCTCAGGTACTCTTCTTAATTCTTTTAGCAAAGTCTATTTGCAATGTCTCTAGTAAGTGTACAGTTCAAATTCACTAATCAGCACATCCAGGATAAAGTGTTTCAGGCTGTTTAGTGGCAATGCAATTTCAAAATTCAGATAAGCCACAAAGTTCAGTTCAAAGAGGCTCAATGAATTTGAATTGTTATAACAAAATGTCAAAATGTCTTTCTCCCAGTCATTAGCAGCAAGGTATGTTCATTCAGATGAGGAACACCTCTGACAGGGTACTCTTGCTCTATTTGATCTCCTTACTAATGGCCTTTCTTCATCACTGCCACTTAGGCCAGATTCCTCAGAATCTTCCAGGATAGTGAGTGGCGCATTCAATTCAAGGATATTTTGTCATCTTCCCTCCTGTCCTCTTGGCCACTGGTCTCAAAGCACTACTCACTTTACCACGGCACCAGACCCTTGCCCAGGGTCTGATTCTGATGCAATAAACACTATGGGGTGCGACTCTCTTGTTCTGACTTTAACTATTTACAAGAATCCCCTCAGGCCAACCATCTACTGTGCCAGACTCATGCTGGTCCCTAGCAGCTTGATTACCTGCTCCCTGTATCTCACTGTCACCACCTGCACTTCAGGGAGAGCTACTGTTACATCATGAAGAAGAGATGGGACTCTGCGAGTGTGCATGGCGGGCAACCAGTTGGGGAGACATCTACACTTCACTGCTGACCAAGATGAGTTGGTAAGTTCCTCACCATGGAGGCTCCAAACACGTCTTGCCCATGTACTTCTTTACCATAACCCAGTTGCTGGGACTGAGGTCATGAGTCTACTCCTGATGAGGAGGGCACCCCCTAGAAAGTCTGGATGTCTTGCTCTCTTTGATCGCCTTACTACTGGCCTTTCTGCATCACTGCCACTTAGGCCAGATTCCTCAGAATCTTCCAGGATAGTGAGTGGCGCACCCGATTCAAGGAAACTTTGTCATCTTCCCTCCTGTCCTCTTGGCCACTGGTCTCCAAGCACTACTCACTTCACCACGGCACCAGACCCTTGCAATAAACACTATAGGGTGCGACTCTCATGTCCTGACTTTAACTATTTACAAGAATCCCCTCAGTCCAACCATCTACTGTGCCAGACTCATGCTGGTCCGTAGCAGCTTGATTACCTGCTCCCTTTGTCTCACTGTCACCACCTGCACTTCAGGGAGAGCTGCTGTTACATCATCAAGAAGAGATGGGACTCTGCGAGTATGCATGGCGGGCAACCAGTTGGGGAGACATCTACACTTCACAGCTGACCAAGATGAGTTGGTAAGTTCCTCACCATGGAGGCTCCAAACACGTATTGCCCATGTACTTCTTTACCATAACCCAGTTGCTGGGACTGAGGTCATGAGTCTGCTCCTGATGAGGCGGGCCATAACCTCTGCAACCTGATGAGACGCAGAATGCATCACATCAGCCAGCCCTTTGCAGTAATCAAGAACCATGTCATATGTAATGCTCACAAGTGCATTTGCAGGCCCACCAGGCAATCTCATGGCTCTCCCCATGATTATCTCATTGGGAGATAATCTTGTCCTCCTATTGGGAGTATTGCAAAGACTCATCAACACAAGGAGCAACACATCAGGCCACTTCAGAGCTGTCAAAGCACACACCCTAGAAAGTCTGGATTTCAGTGTCCCATTGACTTGCTCCATGATGCTTGAAGCCTCAGGTCGGTAACTTCAATGTAGCCACTGCTCCACTTGCAATGCTGCACACGACATCTTCAGGATCTCACTATTAAAATGAGTTGCTCTGTCTGATTCTAGAGAAGTGAGGAACCCAAATCTCGGTATTAACTCCCTCAACAACAACTTAGCTACTGTGAGACTGTCATTTCTCCTGGTCAGGTAGGCTTCAATGCAACGGAAGAATATGCACACAATCGCCAGGACATATCTTTGCCTATTACACACAGGCATCTTGATAAAGTTCAGTTGCAACCTATTTAAGGTACCTCCTCATCTCCCAATGTGACTTAGAGTTACTGCAATTCTTCTTCCTGCATTCATCTGTTGACCACAACACACCTGTGACACAACCCTTCGGCCATCATTCTGCACCAAGGATTGAACCATGTCTGCCGAAACAGACGCACCATGGCATCCCTACCTACATGAGCAGATCCATGATAGTGTCTCCTCACTGGGGGTTACAACCTGTCTGGCAACACAAGTCTTCCATTTCCTGAAACCCAAACGTCATCTTCATCTCTCTTGAGACAACCTGCTCTAACCCAGCCTTGTTATTATGCTTCTGACACTTCCTCCTAAAGTATCTTAGCTTCCTCCCATTTAACAGCTGTGGTTAGCAAGAGGTTGTAATTGGACTTATATGTTCCCTCATTTTGATTTTCATCATTGAAAGTACAAGCATTTAAGGGACAATATCTGGTGATCTCATCAGCATACCTATTGCCCACAGATACATAATCATCTCATTTGTAATGTGCAGAACATTTAACAACAGTGATTAGGGCAGGTAGCTGTATTGCCTTCAACACGTTATGTACACTTTCCCCATTCCAAATTGGGGGCCCTGAAGAGGTCATGAATCTCCATTGTGAACACAATTGTCCGAAATCATGGACAAAATTAAAGCCATACTGACTGTCAGTGAAAATGGTCACTTTCAGCTGATCTGAAACACAGCATGCTCTAGTAAGAGAAATCAATTCAGCCACTTTTGCATAAAACACTTCTTGAAGCCTGGAAGCTTCGCCCACACCTGAGACAGCACAAACTGAATGGGTAGCTCTCAGGCTTCCTTCTTGGTCTCATAAACAGGAATCATCAATAAACATTACATAATCTGATTCCGGTAGTGGCACATCTTGTATGTCAGGTCTTGGCTTGGTGCACAGTTCAGTATCTTCGAGACAGTCATGCTCAATCTCACCCTCAATAGCATCATTTACAAGAACATGTAATAGATTACCAGGATTTAGCGTGGTACGTCTCTTGAGAGTTATTTTGTCTGCCACGAGTAAGGCTTGCTCATTCTTGGTCAGATGGTTATTGGTTAGGTACTGGGTTCAGGTATATGTTAACAATATTTACAACGAGTGAGGGACAAAAACTGTCAGAGGATGACCCATAACAATGCTCTCACACTATTCAATGTTGACACCTGTGGAGGCTATGGCTTTGAGACAGCCGGACAAAGAAGCAGCCAGTGGGTCTAGTGTAGCTGAAAAATAAGCAACGGGCCTGCGAGCATTCTCAAGCATCTGAACTAGCATTGAGAAAGCGCAGCCATCCCTCTCACTGCAAAAGAAAAGAAAGTAAGACATTTATTATAATCTGGCATCCCAGGGCTGGTGCATGACAGAGACATTCTCTTAGCTATGACAGAAGGCACGCATGCAAATGCCATCCCATGGGACTGAATCTTACACATCTTTGTGGGTCAGCCTACTCAAAGGTTTGGCCACTAGAGAAAAGTTGGGAATCCACTGTCAATAGTAGCCCACCATTCCCAAGAACATCCTCGCTACTTTCTGAGTAGTTGGCAGATGAATTTTCAGAATCAGCGTGATTCTCTCTTGTGACTTGTGACACCTTCCCTAGCTCCTTTATCAATGTGATGTCCAAGGTACAGGAATTCTTTCTTACAGTACTGCAACTTAGTTGGGAATACATTATTTCCATTCTCAGCTAAGTGGTTCAGTGAGGCAATTGTATCTTGTCTGCAAGCTTCCTGTGTATTTGACATCACCAACAGGTCGTCAATGTACTTGATCAAGACTGAGTGATGGGGCATTACCAGGGAGTCCAAATTCTTTCTAAGGATCTGGTTGAAGATGGATAGACTCCCGCCGTATACCCTTGTGGGGCTCAGCACCATGCCACAACATGGCTGGCGAACAGAAATGCATAGAGGAACTGACTGTCCTCATACAACGGTATGGAGGAAAATGCTTGGCACAAATCAATGACAGTCAACAACTCTGCCTCACATGGACTCTGAAATTAAATCACAGCTGGATTCTGTAACACAGGACAACAAGGGAAGATTACGGTGTTGATATTTCTCAGGTCCTGCATTTTTGTGATATTTGGCATTGGGCTTCTGCAAACCCATAATTGTCGAGTTACATGGACTCTCCATAATCTCCTTCAGAATGCCAAATTGAATCATTGAGTCGCTCACAGGAGTAATCCCAGCGATGGTTTCGGGGATCAGAATATACTGTGGGATCCTCGGATACTCAGCATTAGATTTCACAGTTATATGGATCGGTTCAACACCTTTCATGAGACCTATGTCTTTTCCTGAAAAGTCACAGACATCATATGGCACTATGTCTCTCAGTTCTGGTGGCAGATCATCGCATGTACAGTCTGACATCTGAACTCTGATTTACAAGTTTAAAGACAGCTTCTTCATCATGAGTTTGAAACTCAATATCCTTCGGTGTAGAGTAAATGGAACAATTTAGCTTGCACAAAATATCACATCCAAGCAGATAAACAGGACTTAAATCACACACCACAAATCTGAGATTCTCCTCAAAGACCCTACTTTAACAGGTACTACTTCAGTAACAGGGCTAGTCATTTGTTTGTTGACAACTAGCAATGCTTGGATTCTTTTTCCCAAGAGCGGTAGGTTGGGAACCTCTGCTTTTCTCACAGTAGGTCAGGCAGCACCAGTATCAATCAATAATAATTTGGGTGGCCATTCACCTAATCATCCATGAATGGACCACTCTGGTCTACCTCTAAGGTTGCGCAACATACACAATCCTCCTCTCCCTCAGGCACAGTCAAAGCAACAGGTCTGAACTGTAATTCTCATCTGCTTGTATCATAGGGTGCTGTTGTGACGTACCCTGATTCACAAAAGGGTTGTTGTTTTCATTCGGGACCTGATTCAGATAAAATCTGCAAGCATTTGCATTTAGCTGTGGCACTGGGACTTGTAGAACCGGCATTACCTGAGCTTAGGGAACCTGAAAGTTTTGGGTCCTTTACCTCTGTACATGCTATGTCTGAACTATATTATTGTTTTGGGGTTGCAAAAATCCATTAGTCTGAACATGATTCCCAGCATTCAATCAACATTCCTGCTTCCAATGCCCCAACTTGCTGCCAAATAACAAGGACAAAGATCACTCCTACTCCAAGGCACATAGACATAACCTCCACCAGGAACTTCTCTCAATGGAAACTTTTACTCACACCCTTCGTCTTCTATAGAGAAAGACAGCTCTACCCTTGGTTTCTTTTGTTCTTACTTTTTCATACATCTGCCTTCCCGCCTATCTAGTTCACTGCAATTTCGGATATAGCCAATTAATTTCTTAATTTGAAGTTTCATTCATGATGATCTCATGCTTGTGATGTCCTAATCATTAAAACATGCACAGCATCTTTTTTGCAATGTGTGGGTCCTATAAAAATTTACTTTGTATTTCTGAGCCAATTCCAACAACCTTTTATAAACCTGTGCAACATGCCTGGTAAAGTCTTTACACATGAATCTGAGCTAATTTTCCGGATATGTATCTAAGCGGGACAAATCAAGAGATCCAAGTATTAATTCTTATAATTCTACTTTTAATTTAGCAACATCCACCTTATTGTCTCTCACTAGAGCAGTGTTTAATTTGTAAAAAAGATAAGTGCCGGTGCTCTCATCAGGAGGCAGCTTGCACCAGCACATTTTTTCTGTTAGTGCCGCCTAAAACAGAACCAACTAATAACCATGAAAGTGGCTAGAGTGTGTAGCGTAATGGCCAGAGCTGCCAACTTTGGAACGGGGGAACAAGGTTTGAGTCTTGGTGTCACCTCAACATGCTGTGATTTTTGGCAAATCACTTAATCTCCCCATAAATGAATGTGTGCTTAACTGCTGCTCATGGAAAGGGCCAGTGTTGATAATTAAGTGCCAGTGCTGAGCAGCGGAAACCACTGGCTCAAATTAAGCACTGAACTGGAGACTAAGCATTCTTTCCACTTGGCCCTGCACTTCTATCTTCATCTGAGAGTTCTATTTGCTTGAACCAGTGATTGCGTTCCCAGGTGCTAAGACCTGATTGTACCCCAGGCGCAATAAGTATTATTCATTCAGAAGAGGTGAAATCATTTCTATTTAGTGGGGAATTCCAAAAGATCATGTCAGAATTCATTGACTCTAGGGTTATCAGAGCTCTGGAAATACTGTGGCTATTACTTGCTGGTATATTCGATTGGGCATAAAAAACGGATGTGATCTTTGAACAAACCCCAATGTCAGAGAAAATCCAGTTTGATTCAAAGTTGGATCTGCACTCGCACCACATGGGAGGTGTACTTGTGTCACATCTGAAGGAACCTTAGGAACCCTTCTCATTGTCGATCCAGCAGGAGTGTTACCTGTGGCACCTATTTCAGTAGGAACGGCCAAAGTATGTGTTGGGTTTCCTGTCGATCCGGGATAGTATAGCGGGACAACAGGACCTAAAGTGACTGTGACAGTCAATGAATCTGGGGTCATTTAAAGCAATCAGGTTAATGGGGGTCCTGATCCAGGTATTCTCATCATATTAGAACTGGTATTCCTGGTGCAGCAGCTACTCCTGTAGTTCCATTAACACCTGCACCACTCATTCCTTCCTATCGAGCTTCATTGTATGGGGGTGGACTGGTCGACAATAATGAGTTCAATAGGTCATCATTAGAATCACTCTGATAGGTTTCATCCTCACTTTCAGCATTTTCCTTCTTTTTCCCCCTTTTCTTTTTCTCCTCCACTTCTTTTCCTGTCTCTGTATCTTCACTTGTCAATGCAGGATACAATCTAGATCCTTCTATCATATCGGTTGTCCATTTCTTTGGCCATGCATCCCATCTTGCATCCAACTAAGGGGCATATCATCAAGAGGGGGCGATAATTATCGCTAAGCGCACTAAGCGCTAGGAAAATTATTGCCACCCAACAGTAAATTTTATCGCAGAGATAGCGTGCTATCAGCAGCGCTTATCTCCACAGCGATAAAATTCAGAGTACAAGCTGCCTAACTGTGTGATTATCGCTGGAAATCCAGCGATAATCACACTACTTTTGGCGATAGCTTGCTGATAGGGCCTCACATACTTAGCCAAGATATCCACCTTCCCTAGGATATTATGGCTAAGTCAGTTTTAAAGCAGGCGTAAGGAAATTAGCTATAACAGAGGTTATCACTACTTTTCTTGTCACTATGCTGCTTTGCGTGAGGCTTGATAATAGGAGAAATGTCGCTTAGCGACATTTCTCCCTTTATCCTGGGGAGGAACGCCCTCTTTGCATCTCATTAGAGATGCAAAGCTTGGCGTTGAGGAAAGGGCAGAGATGCATGGATTAACGTGTTAGTGTGTCCTTGCTAATAGGGTGTTAGAATAATCGCTGCTTTTTGGCCGAAAACAGCCACAAAAGCGGCAATAAATTTTTTAACGTCCCCTTGTTGATATGCCCCTAAGTGCACACTGCCTTTCTAGCTCTTCCCTGGAAATTTTCCTTCTGCCTTTCCTGAGCTGCTCGCTCCCAAGCATTAAATGCTTCGTATTGTGTGGATTTAGGAGGCAGTTTAATTTCAGTGATCTCCTCAGATTTTCAATGATTATCAAATTAATTAAATTTTCCATAGTGTGGAAACATCAATGCACCTTCTTTCTCAGTGACCTTATGCCATTGGTTAAGCCAAATTCATGTATGAAGTCCCACATTTATAGTCATATAATAGCCTTGTGTATCCTCCCTAGGGGTGCCTCTTCTCCCTTTCAAACAGGTATCTTTACTACTCCCCAAAACATATCTTGTACATCATTAAAGAATTTCCTTTTTCAAAAATAAATCAATAATTACGATAAATATTTTAATTTCAAAACAGGAAATAATTTCTTTACCCGCAGTTCTCGTTCGGCATCAACACCAAACACCAGAGCAGCACTCTATGACGTAGACAACGAAACTCAGAGTGGGATTTCACCAACTGACCAATCCCAGTACGGCACGCTGTGACGTCAACCTCACTCCTTACAGCTGGTCACCCTCCTTTGCAATTCTTCCCGATCGCGTTATATCAGCAATTTTTCACAAAAACAAATGCAAGCGATTTTAACAACTAACTTTGTCTGCTCCTCTAAAGAAATTAGAGTATTCAAACACACAAAAACTGTCCGGAGTAGCGCTTTCCAACCTACCCCAACTCAAACTCAAATGTAACTTCGACTAGCAGGGTCTCACTCAGATTTCCTTACTGTGCACTGAGATTCACTATACCAACCACACCTCACAATCACACAAAGATTAAGGGGCATATTACCAAGGCGGGCGATATGTGATTATCGCCGCTTTAGAGGCCGTTTTCGGCCGCTAAGCGGCGATAATTCTATCGTCCTATTAGCAAGCTGTCGCTAACAGCAGTTAGCGACAGCTTGTAGGCGATAGCGAGCGGTTTGGGTCCCACTTTGCATGTCAGCGATATTTATCGCTAATGATATGCAAACTGGGCGTACCCAACCTGTTAGCGACTGAAGGCAGTCGCTAATGTCGCTATCGCCTATTAGTAAGACAGGCGTAGCGACGGAAATATTTGCGCTAAGCGCAAACATCTCCAAAAACTAATGCCTGCTCAGACCAGTTCTTAGCCATTATATCCAATGGGAGTTGGATATTATGGCTAAGTCCCTGTTAACGATAATGCGTGAATATCGCTGGATTACCAGCGATATTCACGCATTTCACCGCTAACGCCGGATATTTCATCGCTTTAGAGATAAACGATGCTAATAGCACGTTATCTCTGCAATAATATCCGGCGATGCTTGGTGTTAAAAAAAAATCGCTAAGCCCATATAGCGATAAATATTGCTAGTTGTTGGTAATATGCCCCTAAGTCCCGTTCTCAATTGTGCTGTCACCTATATCTCACAACTAGCACCACAACACAGCAGACAACTACAATATAGTGAATTCTACACTTTTTAATACCACCCTGGGATCTTCGGCCATGTCGAACCAGATAACCACTTCAACTTCTCTGAATTAAGCGCCACATTCACACAACAACTTAAAACATCTGTGCAGAACACACCAAAATAACTGCAAGAACCGCAAGCTGATAATACTCACACCTCCACTGGTACAACTCACTCCCGAACTGCTGGAACTCCATCAATCCACTGGCCAAACCTTGGACGTTAAGGGTTTGGACTGAGTCTGGGCAATTTCTAAATGAGACACCCTAACTTCCTCACTTCAGTAATAGCCATCCAACAATGCTACCAGTGGATCCAGCGCTGGGCCAACCTCTTACCATTGGTTATCTGATGGGTCTTTTTATGCGATTGAGAGCTAGTGGGAGTTAGCACATAAAATTAACAGTGTAACCCATTTGGCTACACAATAAGGACCAGGATTCAGACAAATAAAGTCAATAAGTTTTCTTACAAGTTAGCAGTCAGGTTAATGTAAAACAATCTCCATACCATGCTGTAAAGGTACAGATTAACAACTGGAAAGCCAAAACTCCTGACGAAGTTCAGGCGCATCAGTAGGAGACAAACAAAAAGTTCAGTCACAGCAATACAAAGTATTCACTGCAGAATCTGGTGCTTAGAGACGTGGCTTCGATCTTCCCTCCTCAACATGAGTAATCTCTAAAGTCCTCTAGTTTACAATCTGAAATTAGTAAGGGTGATTAAACTAAAAATATCTCAAAAGGTCGAGGAAATGAGAAAAAAAAGAAAAATATTAAAAGTATGCAAGAAGGTGTCAGCCTTTCAGAAGCTCGGTCAAGAGTCTTCCAGGGATAGGGAAATAAGTGTTAGCCTAAGCCACACTCAGCAAAGAATCAAAGGGGTAAGCATAGAGGTCTGTACCTCTCAAAGTCCAAAAAGAATGGAGCAAAATGTTATCCAAGGATCTCATTGAAAAAAACAATGTGGGACCTTCACCAGCTATTTTCGATCAACTGTATGTTTTTGTTCAGCTTTGACATACTAATAACCAATAGCATCATCCTCAGGTCTTATTCTTCCACCTTGGAAAGACTGTATGGGATCCATATCAATAAAAGATGTGATCTAAAATTACCTCCTCACCAAAACCTCAATGATTTAATAAAACATGCAAAGGGGTAAGATTAAAAACAAAGAGAGGATGTTTCCAGGGATTTATGAGGTGTCCCTCACATTACACATATAATACATAATATAATTTAACCCTGTTTATCATTAATGAAATTATATTCATCCAATTAACAATATCTGACATGTCTTTCTGAAAGACTGTTACTGTTTCCTCCTGGTTATTGGTAAGGGATAGGATTAGCTGTGTATCATCCGCATAATTGACTAGCCTGATGCTGTGCTCCTTTATTAGGGTTATGAGTGATCTCATATAGATGTTGAACAAGATGGGGCTGAGTGCCGAGCCATGCGAAACTCCCTGTCACAAGCTTTTATATTTGGAGCAGTATGGAGGCAGGGCAACAGCCTGACACTGATCCGACAGATAAGATTCCGTCCACTTCAGCACTGAGCCCCCCACTCCAATAGGGCTAGTCTTGCCAAGAGCTATGCGTGATTGACCGTATCAAAGGCAGCCAATGAGTACAGCATAAGCAAGACTGTCGACTGACCACTGTCTGTCCTCATCTGAAACTCACCCAAGGCAGCAAGCAAGGCAGATTCAGTGCCATGCCCAGGTAGAATCCCGAATTGCTCACCCTCAAGAAGGTAGTGGGATTCCAGGTAATGGGATAACCTCTTACTAACATACCACTCTACTATTTTTAAATGGACAGGGAGGAGCGATATGGGTCTATAGTTGCTCAAAACCAGCAGATCTGTAGTGGGTTTCTTTAAAAGAGAGGTGACTACTGCCTTCTTCCAAAGGTTGGTTGCATAGCTGTAGAATTGGGAGACTAAGTTCATCATCTAGCTCTTTCCATATTCTAGGGGGGAGGGGATCAAGTGGAGCTCCCAACAGGGTGGATCTTCCAATGAATTGGAAGCATTCCACTGAGATGGGTTCAAAGAGTCAAACCTACTGTCTTGACTCTTCGATAGGGTAGCCTACTTTGGTTCATGCTGGGACCTGACACTGGTTCTGCAGTACCACTGTGGATATCACACGCTCTAGCTCCGCTTTCTGAATTCCCTGGTAAATTCCTTTCAACAGGTATTGATTGTGCAGGAATGCCGATGTCCACCTGTATCTTTCTGGTCTTCTTATCAAAGAAGTCAGCCCGATCATTGCAGATCTCCTGCAACTGTGCGACTGCTTGCTTAATGCAGTCAGGGTTTGACAATCCCCGAAGAGTATCAAAAACCTTTTTTGCTCAAATTTGTGGCTTTGAGAATTGAGTTAGCATAGTATTTAGCCCTGGCTTTGCTGACCTCTCTTTTATAATCATACAGCGCAGACTTTAGGCATTTCTTATCTTCTTCGGTGTATCTACTCTACCATTTCCTTTCTAACTTCCTACATAATAGTTTAAAGGCCTGATTACGACTTTGGCAGTACGGCACCGGGTCCGCCCCACCACCGCACTGCTAAAGCTGTGGTCAGGCCACCTGCCAGATTAGGAGTTACCTTCTGTCTGGTGTTTTTTTTGGGGTGTTCCCACAGCGATGCCTCCAAAAATGGGCACTGTAATGAGAACGCCAAAAACAGTTCTTGCACAGCATGGACTGAAAATGTCATGCCTTTTAGGTATTGGGGTGCATGCACACAGGGGGGCACATGTTGTTCCCCCTTGCATGCACTCTAGGGTGCAAAGGCAAAAGGGGTTCTGTAGGGCCCCCTTTGTTTTCTCTCCACCAGTAATTTCATGAAGGAGGAACCGCCATGAAGACCATGGCGAAGAGAAAATTCATAATAGGCTTGGAGGGACAGCGGCAGTTCCGCTAAGTATATTGATGCCTCCTGACTGCCGCAACGCCACCAGAGAATGGTGGTTCCCTGGTGGCTGCAGTGGGGGAATGGCGGTCCGACCACCACGCTCCCACGAGTCTGGCAGTCCGCTGACGCGTGATCGGCCCCTAAGTGTTTTAGCGCTTCACTATATCAAGGCTCGAATGGTCTACAACAAGGTTTCATATTACTGAGGGGAATCACTGTTGCCAATGTGTTAAGAATCCCCTGCTCATATTCTGCATAATTCACATCCATTGTGTTATTGGGGTCAAAAGTGTTCGCAAAATTGAAGAGTGGCTTCCTATTTAGCTTATTCAATTTATACCATGCCCTTCCTGCCCTTGTAGGCTGAGTGGCCAACTTAGGGTAGCATGTCCAGTTTAGATGTAAGATGTATTTTACTGAGATCAGCCCATCTGGGGTGAAGATAAGTTCCAGAATATATCCAGTCCGGTGCATGGGGCCATATACTCGTTGTTGTAAGCCTAGAATCTCACATGATTTCAACAGCTCTTTACGAGGGGGTGAGAGGTCCCCTTCTCCCCATAGGTTGAACTCCCCCAAATAAAGATGTTCAAGGGTACGAATGCCATGTTGGAGATCACTTCTATCAGAGGCTATAGATCTGAATTTTGGAGCCTAGGGGTCTGTAGCATAACACCACTGAAAAGACACTACATTTCTCTGTTTTAGGGCAAAATCCAGATTTTCAGGTCCTCCCAGATTATCCAGCGGGAGTATGGAAATATTCCATTTATCCTTAAAGATATTCCTTATTCCTCTACCTTTTTTATTCAACCTTGGCTTTTGGAATGTTTTGAACCCTGGTGGGCAGGCCATTCCTAGGTCAGCTTCTGAGTCTGGGGTGGTCGAGGTTTCTGTAATAAACAGGGTATCCCATTCCCCAGATTCAAGCAGCAAATGGATTTCTATAGACTGTTTCACTAGTTGTTCATGTTAATCTATTTTGTTGTGAAACGTGTATTGGCTTATAGTTCATCTGATGTATTCATCCCAACTAGGTAACTAATTGACAACATATGCTGTATTAAATGGTTTTATCCTTATTTGGAAGCATATTGATTGCTTATGACAAATTGTCAGGATTTATTCCTATGTGAGAGCTGATTGACTAAATCAATTCCAAAATTATTAAAATGTACACTTATGAAACTGAGTAAAAACTCTCAGGAATTATTTAAATAACCCTACGGCCTGTAATCCCATCTACAATTATTTTTCATATGGTAAAGCTTTAAAGTCGCTATATATTTTAGAGGCTCATCAGTCGGTCCACATGAGTCTTTCTTCCGATTTGTCTGTCACAGTTTAGAATATGTTTTTAATTTCCTTAAATTGAGCTTTGCAGTTAAAATGTGATTCATAATAACAAACATTGTTGCATAAAACACGTTTCAAGACTAGCACATTAGCCCCAGCAAAAAGAAAAATAAATTCTCAAAACATTGGCAAACATATTGGGAGTCTAAATCCAACAATGAATATTAAATAGATGGTGTTCAAATAATTAAATCTTTCTAAAAAAAATACTAGGATCAATGACTAAATCATCTAATATAAAAAAATTCATAATATGGTTTTATACTATCATCTTAGTGTTCAGATGATATTTTTAAACCACTCAGCCCACAGCCTCTTGGTGTATAAATGCCACTAGAACCCCTTAATGGCAATATAGGCCAATATTACACAGTTACCTGTTATTTATTCTCTCTCTCCCTAAATGAAAGATGGAGAGAATAAGATGAGATTCATTGCCGCAAAAAAAACAGCAAGCAGGGAAAATCAGGCATATTTCTCCTAGGCACTGGTTTATATTAAATGCAGACCAAATGATTGAGAAATGGATCTAGGCTTGTCCAAAGGTAAAATTCAGTAGGAGCTCCAGCCGTAGAGATAAATTGAGTAAGGATTTTGTTACATCATTACCGGATTGCAACTCCACTAAGATACAGGGTTTTCATACTTGCCAGTATTGCAAGGCCTTCAAATATAGTGACAATGTAATTGAATATGATTTTCCCTATGAGGGCACAAGTAAAATTATGAAGTACATTACATGCACTGGTGAATACACAATGTATGCCCTGATATGTCCGTATAAGAAATTGTACATTGCCTGAACCACAGGCCTGTTAAAGAAAAGGGTATTAGATTATATGTGTGCTATTCAGAATGTGGATATTCACTACCCTGTAGCAAGACATTACAGAGACAGCCCTAGAAGTAATCAGAATTTGCTCTAATTCTTTGGCATTGACTATGTTCCCAGGTCGATGAGGGGGAGCTTGCAAACTCACTCTAAGGAGACTGGAGAGTTCCTATATAATAATGTTGGAATCTAAACTCCCATGTGGCCTTAATACTGAAGAGGAACTGGATATACTATGGGTCCCGCCAAGCATATTACAAATTTCCTCTCTGCCACGATTTTCAAGGCAGTTCCTCCTGCATGAAAACTGTGGCAGAGAGGAAACAAAAGGGGCCCTACAGGGCTCCCTGATCCATATGGATGCACACAGGGGGGCAAAACATATGCCCCCCTGTGTGCATGCACACCAGTTTCTGCAGGACGTGTTTTGGCTTTCCTATTATGATGCCCATTTTTAAGGGCACCACTGTGGGAATGTCAAAAAAAGTCCACCAGACACAAGGAAACTCCTAAGTTGGCGGGTGGTCTGACCACGGGTTTGGTGGTGCAGCAGTGTGGCGGTTCCGGTGCCTCCACACCAAACTCATAATCAGGCCGTTAGGGTAAATCCATTTAGCAGTTTTCAAGAAATTAAGGTTAAAAAATATTTGTATATCTGGATGGTTGGGTTCGAGGGACTCTCATGAGAGTCCCATGAACCTAATTTTTAAAACAAAATAGAGCATTCTTATTGGCCCAGAGAGCTTTTTCCTCTTGGGCTATCTTCCTTCCACGGAAGTCAGACTCCCACGGGAGAGAACGCCATGATAGGCTGCCAGCAACATGAGAAAAATGTTGCTGGCAGCTATTACATTTCTCGGGGAATGAGTCCAATGTCCTGGACTTTTACAAAATAAATCATATAAGGGGGTAGGGTAGGGATACCCTGCCCACCCTAGGCCCCAAAATTGACTATTTTTGCTGCAATACCTCAGGAAGCCCAAGGGATTGCTGAAAAAAACAATGCTGATAAAAAAGAGAGCAATGGCAGCTCGGCACTGCGTTGTGTAATGGAAGGGGCACACGGCACCCCCTCTCTGAGCCATATTCAGCCCTAGAAACCCCATCCCCTTTTATTGATATGGGGAGGGAGGACACAGCCCTCTTCTCTGAGCTTTATTCGGCCCTTGGGACCCCCTCACCCAGGCTCCAATTTATTAATATGGGAAGGGGGAACTCAGTCACCCTCTCTGAGCTGTATTTGGCCATGGGAACCCCATTCCCCGGGTCCCGATATATTAACATGGAAGGGGGGTGCACTGAGCCTTTAATGACCTCGGGACCCTATGCACCGGGGCTGGATCACTTACTGTATCCTGGGTAGCCCACCCCCAGGATACAGCAGTTTACCTCTCCGAACCAGTGCAGGAAGGGAAACTTGTGTTTGCCCCGTCTGGTGGGAGAATTTTTAAAACTACCACCAAACGGAAGTAAACACTAAGTCTACTCCCAGTCGGCAGGCAGCAGCTGAAGTGACTAGCACACTAGTTGCGAAAATGTTGTGAAGATTCAGCAAATGACACCAAAGTATTAGAAAAACTACATAACGAGAAACCCACGATTGACTGGGAAGGACTGCTATATCCCTTTCTCAGTATCCCAGAGCCTGAAGATGCGCTCTTGAACTCGATTCCATATTGCTCTCAAGTTGGTGATCTGCAGAGTATTATTTCCCTTTGTATGCTCTTTGCTCTTGTTTACCGCCCAAATTTTCTGGTTCATAACTGTACTTGCTGTGAAGCGCTCTGATACCCTCGGGTCCAGCTAGATCTATACAAAACTTTAATAAATAAACACTGTTCCTATGGAAACTAGGTTCTAACTATAAAGGGAAAGGATGTGGCGTAACGGCTAGGGTGGTTGAGCTCAAATCTGGGGAACTGGGTTCGAGCCTCAGCAACAATGCTCAACATCCTGTGATTCTGGACAAATCACTTAATCTTCCTGTGCCTAACCAAAAAATTAATGTGTCATTGTATAATATAACTGGTGCTCATGTAAAGTGCTCTGATACCTGATACCTTCAGTTCAAGTTCGCCTTACTACGACTTTGGTGGTGCGGAACTGGGTCCACACCTCTGCCGCTCCACAAAAGCCGTTGTCGGGCCACCCGCTGGATTATGAGTTTCCTCCTGTCTGGCGGGCTTTTCTTTGGCTTTCCCATGATGGTGCCTCTAAAAATGGGCACCACAATGGGAATGCCAAAAACATTTCTTGTACGGCATGAATTGAAAAGTCCATGACGGGCAGGAACTGCAGTGTATGCATAAAGGGGGAGCACATGTTGTGCCCCCTGGATGCACCCAGGGCACAGAGGCACAAAGGGGGCTCTGTAAAGAGCCCTTTGTTTTCTTTCCTCCAGGGTTTTCATAGAGAAGGAACCACAATGAAAACCATGATTCCTAATATGCTTTGCATAACCACAGCAGTCCCGCCAAGCATATTGATGCCTCCCGACTGCCGCAAAACCACCATGGAATGACAGTTCCCTGGCGGGTGCCACTGAACAAAGGCGGTCCGACCGCCCTAATTGTAATTTGGCAATCGGAAGAACGCTGTTGCCACGCCCCCATGAGTCTGGCAATCTCCATGGACCGCCAGACTCGTAATTGAGCCCCTAGTGTTGAGCGCCAGTAGGTGATATATATGCGTATACATATGTATATGTATCGAAAAAAGGTCCTGAACCGCTGATTCTCAAGCGGCACCAAGCAGGTACTGACCTATTCCCCAGGAATAGAGCGTTCAATAACGGGCCATTAAACACGATAAGGTGCAAGCAGTCATAAGTTATTTATTTGTGCAAATTTCGGGCAGCTGCCCTCCATGACGCGATTCGCTCCGTCAAGCGGAGCTTGATCACATGACGCGCCACTGTAGGTTGTGCCATTTTATGTGAAATAAAAGCCAATCAGCTTTAGAAAAAAGACTGAAAGGTCGAAAATCAAGTACAAATAAAACACAAACCATGTACAGACAATGAGTGGTTAAAGAAAACTACAATAACACAAAGGCAAAAGTAGCGCTGTTCACATGAAGCTCAAGTAGAAGTTCAAGCAATACGAAAACCCAGTAAATCGTATTTTTTTAGAAAATTATGGCCAGTGCCAGAAATCATAACTTGATCAATTAGTTCAATTGATAGATAACAATTCTTTTGTTACAAGATGAAGAACAGCAACAACAGTTCATATGCTGATGCTGTCCAAATACGGCAAATACCTCTCAAAAAAAGCTTCAAATGTTTAAATAGTTACTCCAAGTGAATACACTATGCCGCAGATTTGTTCAACAAATCATAGTCTCAACCACCTCAATGACATTTAATATCTATATAAATATTAAATATAATTTCAAGAAATTCATCTGTACATAGCAGCATATAGTGAAAAGTAAACAAAGAAAAGAAAATAAAAAGTTGTTAAACAGGGCACTAAAACAGTTTAGCAGATGCCTCTTTAGATAACCTGGCAAAAATGTCATACATTGCACACATGATTTGTGCATCAAAGTTAATTTACATTGCAGCAACCGCTAATTTACAAAAATTCAGAAGGAAAAAAGAACAAATCAACTTACACGGATATTACAGTTTGAAGCATCCAATATTCACAAAAAGTTACTGAGCCCTTCATTGATGTTTGATCCATTAGGGACTCTAGTATCTATTAATAAGATAAACTGTGTCTCCTTTTGCCTCAGTATTTTTTCCCGATCCCCACCCCGACTAGGGCTAGGGACAGAGCCTAAGACCATGTACTCTAGATCTTTGAGCTGGTTGTTATGTATGGCTTTAAAGTGGCGTGCCACTGGATAATTGTTATCTGAATTGACAATAGCACGTATGTGCTGAAGAATACGCTTGTTAACTGGGAGCTTCGTGCTACCGATGTATTCTAGGTTGCACGTGCATCTGAGTTTGTAAATCACGAATTCCGAGCGACAAGTCAAATACTCGCGAATTGGAATTCTTCTCTCGCTAAAAGCAGACTGATAGTAAGTTCCATTTTTAGCGAAGGTGCACGCATGGCACGACGTGCATTTAAAAAAGCCTAACTTCAACAGCCATGGAGGTTTCAAATTATTTTCTGGCATAGATCTGTCCAATGCGTCTTTCATGGATGGAGCACGTCTAAAAGTGATGTTTGGCAATCTCGGTAGGATAGGTCCTAAGATGTTATCTGTGAGAATAATTGGCCATTCAGAAATCAGGATGCGTCTAATCTTTCTTTCTTGGTTGCAGAAAGTTGTGATCAGACGGATAGGGCCTATTGTTGTTGGTTCTGTTGTTATGGGCAACTTAGGCTGCAATAGTTCTTCTCTAGATTTACTATTGACTTTTATTAAGGCCTGATCCAAAATATTAGAACCATAGCCACGTGCCAAGAATCTTAAATAAGACTCATTGAGACAACTGGCTGAAATTTCGGTGTCACTACATATTCGATTTATGCGGATGAATTCGCCATAGGGAATGCTTTTAATGGTGTGGGTAGGGTGGGAACTGCGAGCATGTAATATGGAGTTACCCGCTGTCACCTTCCGATGTAACTTGGTGTGTAGTTTCCCTTCTTTAATAAAAAGAAAAACATTCAGGAACTCGGCCCAGTCCGTGGTTACAGTAGCTGTGAATTTTAAATTGCTGTCATTTTGATTCACATCCCTCACAAAAGCTTGAGCCTGTTCTTGAAAGCCACCCCAGACAATAAATACATCATCGATAAACCTCCAGTAGTGTATTAAATACTGGCCCCACTGTGCGTGTGTGGTTCTGAGCCCGTGATCCTCTCACCAGCCAACATGTAAACATGAATAGCTGGGGGAGAAGCACAAACCCATTGCCACACCACGCTGTTGATGATAAATGACGTTTTGAAACTGAAAGTAATTATTGTACAAACATATTTCAATCATCTGGAGGAGCATGGTATTATGGTCTCTAAAAACCGCTTCCCTTTGATCAAGAAAGTATTTAGTGGCTTCCATCCCTTGTTGGTGATGGATACTTCTATATAGTGACTCTTTGTCCATAACAATAAAGCAATAGTTTGAGCACCACTTGATTTGTTCAACTTTCAGCAAGAAATCCGTAGTGTCTTTTAAATAAGTTGCCAATGTACTCATGTGGGATTGGAGGAAAAAGTCGACGTACTTAGAGATGTTCTCGTTCATACTCCCTTGAGTGGAGATGATAGGGCGGCCAGGAACTGGAGTTATACATTTGTGAATCTTTGGGAGAAGATAGAACAAAGGTGTAATTTGAAATTCCACACTGAGAAGTTTTTCTTCTTCTCTGGAAATCAGCCCTTTTCTTTGGCAGAGATGGATAAATTTCAGTGTGTTCTCTTCACTCTTGCACATTGCAAATTTAGTGGATTTTAAATAGCAAGATTGGTTTAACAATTGTTTTTCTGCTTCTTGCACATAGTCAACTTTAGACCAGAGAACAGTGTTACCACCTTTGTCTGAGTTCTTCATGATGATGTTAGGCTTCGATTGCAGTTTCTTGATCAATTTATGGTATTGTTGATTGTTATAATCGGCCTGCTTCTTGCACCCCAAAGTGGCCTTATTTAAAGCCTTCAGTTCCATGATCACTCTATCGCTGAATACATCGATGGCATCCTTTGGCATAAGGGGCAGAAATGTTGGTTTCACCTGGAATGGTGTCGGAGTAGTTTTGTCCACTGTGGTGATTTGACTGACAGTAGGAGTGTCCTGCGATGATTCCTCATGGGCAATGTCAAGCATAGTTTGTAGTCCCCCCAAATGGCGGACTTGTAATGTGTTTGTTGTATTGTCTGGTTCCGTCAGTCTCTGAACATGAGCCGGAGGCATAGGATGAAATTGAAAATGTTTAATTAGCTTGATCTTGCGGATGAATTTGAACACATTGATGCCTGTCTGATTATAGGAGAAGTCGTTTTTAGGACAAAATGTTAATCCTAGAGACAAGAGTTGTTCTTCTGCCTTGGATAAAATTTCGTCAGTTAAATTCACCATATATATATATATATATACATATTCACTGAAAAAACCATAGGTTATAGACCATATATAGTTAGGAATTAGCATTTACAAAACCTTGAAAATTCACTGAAAAAACCATAGGTTATAGACCATATATAGTTAGGGATTAGCATTTAAAAAACCTTATTTTACTCACACAAAACCATTGAAATTCCATATATAGTTAGTTGCACTAACTATATATCGCGCACCCGCAATCCACTGCTGATGATGTCACATATTACATCATTCATGACATGGTCAGTGACATCACTGATGACATCACTGATGACATCTCAAATGACATCACTGATGACATCATCCAGTGACTGTGTGTTTCTGTAAAGTTTAAATATGTTTTACATATTGAAGAATGAGTAGATGTAGAAGTGTCTGGATGAAGGATTTAGTAGGTGCGTGACTGACTGTATGAGTGAGTGATTAAATGTGTCTCACTGAGTGCATGGGTTAGTGACTAAACTGTCTTAATTTGTGCATCATTATGTCTGTTGTTCTGTAAACTGCTGCATGTGTTGATCAGTAGCTATATGAGTAACTATATGGGTTATTGATTGATTGCCCAAGTATTTGTATGGGAGACTGAGTGTGTGTGTGGCTGGCTGGGAGGTGTGTGACTCTGTGCAGATCAATGTGTACTTGTATCAATGATTGTATAAGAGAGTAAGTCTGTGTTAGTATATGTTTCAAAATGTAAGGTGCTCTATGTTTAACTGTATAGATTAGAAAATGGAAGTGTGATTGATTCTTTACAGGACTGACTAGGTGTGTGAGTAACTCCATGGATGAGTGACAGAGTGTGAGAGTCTGTATAGGTGTATGAGTGCATATGATAGTGTTGTAAAGATGAGTGATTGTATGTATGAATGATTGTATGGGTAAATGAGTGAATGTGTGTGTAAACATAGGAATCACTGAGTGCGTATGTAGTAACTAGTATTGGTGTGTCAATGGTTTCAAAAATTATACTCTGTATTTAACACTGGGTGTAACAGAGGTTATATTAAAGTGTGAGGAGATGCATTGTATTGTCACATGAATGATATCATCAGTGATGTGGTCATTGATGTCAAATGAGATGTCATCAGTGATGTCATCAGTGATGTCATTTGAGATGTCATCAGTGATGTCATTTGAGATGTTACCAGTGATGTCATTTGAGATGTCATCAGTGATGTCATCAGTGATGTCATTTGAGATGTCATCAGTGATGTCATCAGTGATGTCACTGACCATGTCATGAATGATGTAATATGTGACATCATCAGCAGTGGATTGCGGGTGCGCGATATATAGTTAGTGCAACTAACTATATATGGAATTTCAATGGTTTTGTGTGAGTAAAATAAGGTTTTTTAAATGCTAATCCCTAACTATATATGGTCTATAACCTATGGTTTTTTCAGTGAATTTTCAAGGTTTTGTAAATGCTAATTCCTAACTATATATGGTCTATAACCTATGGTTTTTTCAGTGAATTTCAATGGTTTTTTAATAGCAAATATCATAAGCTGTCGAATGTCAAGTACGTGGTAAGTAAAAACATTTTCGTGTTTATGCACACTGATCTGCTTTGAATGCTGCCCCCACCTCCCCCTCATTTCTATTAGGAGTACTCTCTCTTTGCAGATAGTGAAGGGTAGTTAACGCAGGCCTTTGCCCCCGTTGTAATCCGTCGTGCCTGCTTCTCTATCCATTTGATTGATTGTTATCCAAGCATTTACTGTTTTAGAATTGTTTCTCTTTGGTTCATTCTCTATTTACAAACAAGCACAGAGTCGCAATACTCTGTTTAGTCTTTGCAGATAGTGAAAAATCGTGTTAAAAAACAAAAGGAATCGAGCAAAATCAGTAGGCCACTAATGGGATCTCTTTTTGACCTCGCTAAAATAGAAACATTAGGAACAACCCCTCATGAGAAATACGAAACTAGTGAGATGAACTGAGCTCCACACCATGATGGCTGCAAGACAGCTCGGCTCCGCCACCCACCCCGCCCAAAATAACGATAAACTCTATGCAAATATTACAAATATATACAACACACCAGCAAAGTAACAGGGTAAAACATTTTATTAAATAACTATTTACATAACTATTTTATACTTTTTGTTGCCCGATCCGGCTAGCTCAATCGATCGAGCATGAAACTCATGCACTCTGATAATTCAAAGTTTTGAGGAGTGCTTGTAACACTGTCTGAAGCCTATTTGCACTTGCTACAGCTTCACTATTCTCAATGTAAGTGGGGGCTGTTTGAGGACGTGACTGCATTTGAAAACAATGTGATGCGGTGCCACCCTGAACCGCTTGACGGAGGCCCCCGAGGGACGGTGTCATGGCGCGGACTCGGAGGGGGCGCTTGGCTCCGGCCCCCTCCGCAAGTCGTGTTGCCCTGGTGTGGCCTGAGATCGCCCCCGACATAGGTGGCCGGCTCCCGGGGTCAAGCGGAACTTTTTGCCTTTTGGTGACTCTTCCATTCTTGACCTTGTCCCACAATCCGTTTCACCTAAACACACGCTGTAGTGGGGCGCCCCTTTACCGTTTCAGTTGCCATTCCGCCCGCTTTTGCTACACTGTGCCTCTTCCGCTATTCAGCTGTTTACCGCCTGCTCTTTTGACTACAGCGTCTCGCTCACCATGTACTTGAGTTGCTCCCGCTCTTGCGGTGCAGCGATAGGCGGCTGCCACAGGACTCTCAAAATGGCGGCCGGCTCTTCAGATTTGGGCGTGGTCCACTAAAATGGGCCTGCAACACCTTGGAACTCGGACGCTTGTCTGCTAGAGCTTGGGCTCCATTCTCGAAAGCGTCCCCTCAGCCTTGAAGATTCTACAAAAGTCTTGGGGGCCCCCGACTCCCGCAGGCTTCTGGTGGGGAGCGGCTAGCATGATTGCTCGTGGAATGGCCACGACAGAGCTACGAAATGGTGGTGCTCTCATGCTAACGCCAGCTTCAGTCTGAAACATCCAGAAACACTGTAGACTACCAATTCGATCAGTTCCGGTAGCGCCCCAACGTGACCCGGTAGAGAAGAACTTGCCCTCCCCTCTTTGACTGATGGTTCTTGTTGCCCGTCCCTTCTGTTGTCATTTAACAGAACTATTTAGCCTGCTGAAAGGGGTTGTGTTACGGCCGCTGGTTGGTGGAGACATTTTGACTATATTCTGGACCTGCGTTGTCGCGTAATGCGTCATATGACGCGCCGCATTAGCGCATCCGGAAGTGCTCCGGTGCGCGAAGCGCAGCTTCCCGGAAGCGATCTGGGGCGCGGCGCGCAGCGCGTAACGTAAGCATAACAGGTCATGTGACTTGTTAATAAAACTTTTCATTGGTTCATTTTACTTTTCTTATTCTAATGATGAAAGGCTTGGTCATATGACCTAAAAATTACGCTTTTTATTACTTTCGAACATTATTTTTTCTTAAACATATGTTATAATGTTCTAGGCTAATGTAATTTCCCGGAAAATTTACAACTGTCCTGCAAGTAAAATATATTCCTTTTTCGAGAAAAAGGGCGTTTCTTCGTCCCATGACGGAGCCGTTGAGCAAAAGAGGCTCGGCCTGCTGTCTTAGTCGCCGATACGCCTGAATATCAGATTCTTATCGATCACTTTATGTTGCAGAAGTAGAAACACAACAGCCCTTGACCATTTATCTTTACTGCGTTCCTGCGTATTATACCTTTTACCCTTCATGTAATTGGACTGCTTTATTTCACTTGCCTTTTACTGATTCTAAAACAGTGACTATTATTAAAAACTTTACCAATGTAAATACTACTTCCATGTTTTCTTTTAAAAACCTTTATTGTGAAAATGTCAGTATACAAATACGGGCCTATAACCACGTGGGCCGGCCACGGAGCAAACTGTAATCATATATGATGAGTAGACATTTACACTGTAGAGGAACGTAACGGGCGGGCCATTAGGTTGCAAGAACTAAGGTGTCTAACAGTTGCGGAATCGGTGGACGTACATTTTATAATTAAAATACGACAGAGCCAGTTACAATAAAATTATCTAGATATACATTTGCGGGCAAGTACCATGGATGACGTTAATTCGAACTTTCAATAGTACAGTAATCAATAACACATCAGAACTTAATATCAATAGGGATGTCGAAATATTCAATCAATTCTCGTCCCCGCCCGCCATGTGCTTCAAAACTGCATACGTATCTCGTGATTTCAAGGTTCAGCAACCAGTACACAACAAGGAGTTACGAGTCCCATTTATTCCGGCGCCATTTTGGGCGAGGACGGGCAGGTCCAGGATATAGTCAAAATGTCTCTACCAACCATCGACTATGATGATGTTCATATGCTGTATTTATTACAGTAACACTCATCTGTCCACATGAAATTAATTTGCCACAATCTAAACATGTCATTTTAATCTTTCCAAAGTTCTTCTAAATATTTGGGACCGTTTCCCTTGCCTCTGATGCTGTCAGTGCCACTTCTTTGGTGAATGTACTGGCAGGTCGGGGGTTCTCCTCCAAATCTCTCTTTTGTGCAGCACTATAATTAATCGGTGCCACCTCTCCATATGACGATGCATGGTATAGTTACCATAACTATATTTTTTTTCGGTTCCTCTGGAGAGTACATCGTGGCAGATGAGGCAGGTAACGTACCGGGCATTTACCTTTTTTGCATGTAGAGGAAAGGAAAAAAAATTCGAGCGTCCGAGTTCTAAGGTGTCCCAGGGCCATTTTAGTGGACCAGGCCCAAATCCAAAGAACAGGCCGCCATTTTGAGAGTCCTGTTGCAGCCGCCTGTCGCTGTAGCATCAAGAGCGGCCGAAACTCAGCTGAATGGCAACTGAAACGGTAAAGGGGTGCCCCACTACAGCAGACGAGCCTCCACCTGGGAAGGCCCGTTCACGCCGCCTCCCCCCCCCTTCGGGCACCCCACGCCGTTATTCGGAGCAGGATTGTAGGATGGCCACACCAGTGCGGCAACTTGCTACACACCACCTCGGTGCCAACCGAATCTCAGCGCCTTGTGGTGTCTTCTATTCAGAAAATATTGTTGTGCTGCCTTCGGCCTATTCGCCGCAAGTGCGCACGCAACTCAGCTGCATAGCGAGTGAAACACCAAGGGGCGCCCCACTGCAGCCGAGGAACCTTCATCTTGGGGGCGACGCACAGCATCACATTGCTTTCCAATGCAGTCAGATCCTCAAACAACCCCCACTGACTGACGCGAACTCACAGGCCAACGGAGCGCCCCACGCCGACTTTCGGCGCAGCATTGTAGGATGGCCACACCAGTGCGGCAACTTGCTAGACACCACCTCGTTGCCATCCGGATCTTGGCGCGTTGCGCTGCCTTTGGCCCTATTCGCACATCGGTCTGCTACTGACGCCATCTCACAGGCCAACGGGGCGCCCCACGCCGACTTTCAGCATTGTAGGATGGCCACACCAGTGCGGCAACTTGCTAGACACCACCTCGGTGCCATCCGGATCTTGGCGCGTTGTGCTGCCTTCGGCCTATTCGCACATCGGTCCGCTACTGACGTGAACTCACAGGCCAACGGGGCGCCCCACGCCGACTTTCAGCATTGTAGGATGGCCACACCAGTGCGGCAACTTGCTAGACACCACCTCGGTGCCATCCGGATCTTGGCGCGTTGTGCTGCCTTCGGCCTATTCGCACATCGGTCCGCTACTGGCGCGAACTCACAGGCCAACGGGGTGCCCCACGCCGACTTTCAGCATTGTAGGATGGCCACACCAGTACGGCAACTTGCTAGACACCACCTCGGTGCCATCCGGATCTTGGCGCTTTGTGCCGCCTTCGGCCTATTCGCACATCGGTCCGCTACTGACGCCGCCTCACGTGCCAACGGATTTTCTACGCTTTTTATACCCTATGCCGCATAACAGGTCATGTGACTTGTTTATAAAACTTTTCATTGGTTCATTTTACTTTTGGTTTCCTAATGATGGAAGGCTTGATCATATGACCTAAAAATAACACTTTTCATTGGATGAAAACTTTTTTTTTTCCCAAACGATGAAAGCCCCACCTTGTTTCTGGATGTTTCAGACTGAAGCTGGCGTCAGCATGAGAGCACCACCATCTTGTGGCTCCGTCGTGGTCATTCCGCGAGCAATCATGGCAGCCGCTCCCCACCGGAAGCCTGCAGGAGTCGGGGGCCCCCAAGACTTTTGTAGAATCCTCAAGGCTGAGGGGACGCTTTCGAGAATGGGGTCCAAGACCTAGCAGACAAGCGTCCGATTTCCGAGGTGTCCCAGGGCCATTTCAGTGGACCAGGCCCAAAAAGGAAAGAGCCTGCCGCCATTTTGAGAGTCCTGTGGCAGCCGCCTATCGCTGCACCGCAAGAGTGGGCGCAACTCAGCTGAATGGCGGATTTTGACACAGTGTACCAAAAGCGGGCGGAATGGCAACTGAAACGGTAAAGGGGCGCCCCACTACAGCAGACGAGCCTCCACCTGGGGAGGCCCGTTCATGCCGCCTCACCCCCCCCCCACCCCCGGGGCGCCCCACGCCGTTATTCGGAGCAGCATTGTGGGATACCAAAACCAGTGCGGCAACTTACTTGACATCACCTGGGTGCCATCCACATCTCAGCGCGTTCTGCTGCCTTGGGACTATTCGCACAACAGACCGCTACTGACGAGCCACCCCCCGGGACGCCCCACGCCGTTATTCGGAGCAGCATTGTAGGATACCCAAAACCAGTGCGGCACCCAGGCAACATCACCTGGGTGCCGTCCAGAACTCAGGACGTTGTGCTGCCTTGGGACTATTCGCACAACCGACCGCTACTGACCATTGTTCCTTCTTTTTTCCTAAAAATGTTTAAATGTTTTTACTGTTTTTGTTGCGTTGTTTATATTTATAAGTTATTAAAGTTTTATAATCCTACTACTTTGTTGGAGTGCTATATATTTTTAATGTGACACATAATTGTAAAAACTTTGATGTACAAAGAGGCATACCTGGAGTCTTCCGCTTCAGGCTCGGTCCCCTCCCCAATCACAATACAGGATGGTTTTCAGATAGTAGGAACGCGTGTGGTGTGACGGATCTCATCGGGTGGGGGCCTTGATCTACTGTAACTCCTTTGAAGAGGGGTGATTCTTTACAGCTGGGGCCATAAAGTACATCTGCAGGGCTACCTGATAGCCTGGGACCGGCCTGGACAATCGGACACAGAGGAAGAGGAGTGTCAGAGGGTGCGGTAGTGAATAGGGCGAAAGGGAGGTGTCGGGCGGGCACAGAGTGTGATTCTCAGGGAAGAGCAGCGCAGATGGGGGGAGGTTTATTGCCCATGCATAAGACAGAGAGCGGGGGTGACCAGTGCCTGGGGGAGATGCTTGCGAGGGTGGGGAGCCATGCTAAGGATCGACAGCGTGCAGAGAGTGGGTCTGGTCAAGGCATCTAAAATGGCTGCCGTGCACGACAAAAGTGTGGCATTTGAAAAAAGGCAAGATGGCGCAGACAATGTTTTTCAACACTTCCTGATTTCCTTCGAATCGAACGTTAACAGACGTTATCTCTCCCACACTACCGGTCCCCCTGGGCTTAAACGCCGAGATGGTAGGGACTGCATCCCGTGGAGATAGGCCGAGACGTCACTCAGCAGAAAAAAAAGTTTTAAAAAGTCTATAAACATACAATAAGTTAAAAGTCAATCATTCTTGTTTCCTTGTAGTACGCTCCCCAGTCCGCTTCCCGTTACGCTAACCGGGTGCACCCCACCAAAAAAAACGTTTTTTGGGTTTTTTTTGCCCCGCGGAGCCCTTTTAAAGCCTCCACATCAAACCTATGGGGTCAGGGAGGATCTACTATGCCCCCTTATGGTCATTTGCCCCTTCGCTTTGGCCTCCTCTTGTCTCTCGATCCTACCGAGAGACAAGATGGCGGCCGCTCCGTACTGTTTGAAATGTTTACAGACACCGGAGAGCCAATCAGCTTCGCTTCGCAAAGCTCCGTAACGCGAAAAGTACGCGAAACGGAGCGCTACCCGGGACGCTGTCACAGATATATATCTTTTTTTGAACGTTAATTTCTCAAAATCCACTGCAGCACGTATATTGAGACCCAGCAAAGGCACATCGGGCTACCGGTCCCTACAATTTTGCCAAGTTTCATGCAAATCCATTCACCCGTTCGATTTATTTATTTATTTATTTATTTTGCCCCGCGGGGCCCTTTTAAAACCTCCACATCAAACCTAGGGGGTCAGGGAGGATCTACTATGCCCCCTTATGGTCATTTGCCCCTTCGCTTTGGCCTCCTCTTGTCTCTCGATCCTACCGAGAGACAAGATGGCGGCCGCTACGGACTGTTTGGAATGTTTACAGACGCCGGAGAACCAATCAGCTTCGCTTCGCAAAGCTCCGTAACGCGAAAAGTACGCGAAGCGGAGCGCTGCCCGGAGCGCTGTCACAGATATATATCTTTTTTTGAACGTTAATTTCTCAAAATCCACTGGAGCACATATATTGAGACCTAGCAAAGGCACATCGGGCTACCAGTCCCTACAATTTTGCCAAGTTTCGTGCAAATCCATTCAGCCGTTCGAGCTAAAAGTGAGTCCAACCGCCCTATGGAAATTAACATGGGAAAAACGCGTTTTGGGACCCCCCTTTTTTCTCGGCCCCCCCTTGACGAACCCCCCCCCCCCAAATTTTCAGGGGCTGCTCAGAAACAAAATGTTCCATTTTCCTGAAAATTTCAGCCAATTCCGTCCACAAACGCCAAAGTTATTAGACATAGAATTTTCAAAAATCCCATAGAGAAAAAATCCTAACTATATATACCTACTGGCGACCGCCAGTAGGTAATATATATATATATATATATATATATATATATATATATATATATATATATATATATCCACCACTCCACTTTCAAATAAAGAAAGGATTGTTCGGGCCACAGTTGAATCGAAAGCGTGTTTATTTAGGACAGCTTTGCTCGAAGCGTTTCAAAGGACAAGCCTTCTTTATCACGAATATATATATATATATATATATATATATATATATATATATATATATATATATATATATATATATATATATATATATATATATATATATATATATATATATATATATATATTGCAACACTTCCAACTGTAAGGTCAAAATAATGGCAAGCACACTGGAATCCGTTATGAAAGATTTTAATGCAAACCCCCCCTTCACCCCTGACAGACGCGTTTCGCTAATCCAGCTTCGTCAGTGTCAGTTTGTGTATGTAAAGTGGCGCCATTTTAAACCTATTGGCCAAAGCTAGAATCATTGACATAGATGATGGTACATTTTGTCAACGTTGCGGCCATCTTTGAACGTGCATCTATCCTCTATTTACAGAGTATAAAATAGGTAATGGCGCAAAAAATAAAGTGCATGGTGCTCATTTAAAAACATTACAAACAACAAACAATTCATAATTCAAGTGCATGTCATTATTTTTTGATGCTTTAAGAGATATATGATTCTAAGACATTAGGTTCCAATGTGAGCCTGAGTAATCTCAGTTTGTTTAGGCTTATTTGGGGGTGTATCCTCTTATATGCATTTTTCAGTTTTTTATATTTACATCAGACCTCAATGTCATTATTCATTTACCTCTATTGTTGTGTGGCCCTGTATGGGCAAAAGCATCATATTTTAGTATTCAGTTTGCAATGATGTCGGGTATGTTACATAAATAAATAAAACAACAGGGAGTGTTTTATGTTTTTCAGTAATTATTTAGACATGACGATCAACCATACACATGATCCCATGTGTATGTTTATAGATGGACCCACAATTCCTCATCGTTATTCAGGCCCCATGGTGTCTTGGTCTTCAAGTCAAATATATATACAATTTTTTTTAATGTTGTTTCTTAAAATGTTAAAAATTATTCATATCAAATCTAAATTAAGTTGTTGTTATGTTTTATAATAATAATTCGTTATTAATTCTACCTTAAATGTAAGTACTTTTCATTAATTAGAATTAATTCTAAAAAAAACTATTGGAATAATAAATGAGAAGTAATTAGTTTAAAAGAAATGCCACATGTGTATATTGGTTTACATTTTTAAAGTTTTTATTGGAGTAGCTAAAAGTTTACATGTTACATGGATTGGTTGTGCCAAGGCATAGTAAGGAGTTGTAATGGTTCACGGATGGGTAGTGTTAAAGGGCAGTGAGCAAATTTTAGGGCTCATGAATGGGTAATTTAGGGGCGTAGTAAGAGTTTTTGGGGTTCAGGGATGGGTAATGTATTGAGGTCGTAAGAGGTTATTTGGATTCCGGGATAGTTTTTGTTTTGCTCAAGATTAATTAAAAAGTGATTAAACAAAAAAAAATTATAAAATTACATTAAATGAATACATTTTATAACTAATGTAGAACATATATTCTTTCATTTCAATAAATATATTTTTTAATATATATAAAAAGAACTACACACTATACACACTATATAAGCTGAAGCCACCGTTTGCATTGTTTGTATGATATTTTTGGCCCAAAATGGCTTTCAAGCCAAGCGTTTTTCACATTGTTAGCCTTTAAAGGCAATTTGTAAGCAGAGATATTGGAGAAAGTGGAATTTTCCCTAAGTTTTCTCACTACACTGAGACACATTTTTTGTCCTCGGTGTCATTCGGTGTGTCACTTATAAGGTATTGCAATGTCAAACATAAGCACCGTAGAAAAATAAGCAAACTGAAAATTTAGCAACTATGCCTGAATATCCACTCCTCCCTGAGGAAGGTACCAATACCATAAGTGTATAACACCTTCTTATAGGTACAGTGCAGCCACAAAAAGAGTTGCATCGTGAAGACATAAAAGACGATTTCAAAAGGATGACTATCTAGGAAGCAGATTTAGGGGAAAAGGGTGCCCATTTAGGAAGCATTTATAGAAAAATAAAATTGGAATCACACTTCGGTTGTCAAGAAAAAACATAGCATAAGTAATTCCCCCCCAAAAACCGCGGACTTAACTACTTAAACAGAGTACTCAGTTAATAAATACAATGGACAAGCCCGGTTGTCGGAATGTTCCAAACAAATGCTCAGACCAAATGTGTTGAGGGAATGGCATCAGATGCACGAGCCTCGTGCAAGTGAGCTAATGATGGAACGGAACTAGATACGGCGTTACGCATTCTCGTTTGCTGCAGCAACATATGGACAGCAGCAAATATTGCCTCTAGTGAAACATATATCGAGACACACTTCCTTGGGGTCCGTGGGAAATGTTAATGACATGCACCAGGCATTGATATGTGAAGCTACGAGGAAAATGGCCGCGGCCTCCTTGAGTAAATAGACAAATGTAGCGTGTGTTTTTTCAGCCCAGAATAGCAAATGTCGCTGTTCTTGACTTGGAGTTTGTCAGGGTGCATTTGTTTCTTGAATACATTCATTGCACGCATTTCTGACCCCGGTGCTGTGATAACTATAATTCTACCTTGGACAACCTAAACTATAGTAAACTATAGCCATGGACCTCACAGTAGGGAAGGCTGCTAAACATTTGGGAAGCAGAGATTTTTCATATCACATGGGTTAACATTTGGCAGGAAAATTAGAAGTCATTTGGTTCTGGAAATAAAACTTTCGGTGCAGCAGTGGCTTGGCGTGAGGAATGGGACAAATGAACCAAATTAAAAGCAAACGGCCTCAGATTCTAAGCAAACTTTACTTGAGGAACTTTGATCTGCACATCTCCGTTCAAGCATTCAGATTTGTAACAGGAGATTCTGGCAGTCAGATTCTTGCAAACTGTAAATCTACTCCCGTAGGTTTACTGCTAGAGGCATATTTACAAGCCTCTTGCGCCACCAAAGGGTCACTGGGCCTCATTTATGAGGTTTTGCCGTAGGGAAGCGCAGCAGGCCTACCTGCTGCGCTTCCCTACGTCAAAAGAAAGGGGCAGGAATGCGACGTATTTATAAGATACGGCGCATTCCTGTCCTTTTCCCCTGCGCCGGCGCCCAATGGGCTGCCTGCGCCAGCGCAGGCACCTTTACAATGGTGCAAGGGTGCCTGCGTTGCGGGGATGATTATTTGTGTACAGGAAGGGAAACCTTTCTGTACAAAAATAATCACAAGAGGCTTTTCCTCTTTCTATGTGTGCTCCCCTGTGGAGGCGTAAGGTTTTGGCACTGCCTCAGATTTAAGATTTCTTGTAAATCTGGGGCAGTGTCGAAAGGCCATGGATGTTGCTGGGAACGCCCCCAGCAACACCCATTGCACGCCCCTTTAACGCAGGACACTGCGTTAAAGGGACTGATATTTATCAGCTATCATTAAGCCAAAAAAAGTGGCTTAGTGCTGCCTGATAAATATCGTGCAGGCTTCTGCGCCATGGAATGTCACAAAAAGTGACGTTCCGGAGGCGCAGAGAGTCTCATAAATGAGGCCCACTATTTTTTGTGCTCCGGTGGGGCACAGTGCAGGCTAATATCTACAAGCCCACATAAAGCTACCCTGAATGGCTTTTCATGGCCTTGTAGATAAGGTGTAAGGCCATGCAGCACAAGTCTCTTCGTTGTCTTACATAGTGGCTGGGAGGCGTGCAATGGGTGTTGCTGTGGGTGTTCCCATGCTACATCCATGGATTTTGACACTGTCCCAGATTTATAACATAGCATGAATCTGTGGCAGCGCCAAAAACGTATGCCTCCGCAAAGCAGGCGTAACGAGGATAAATGTTTATATTTCTCCTCTTTTTGTCCGCCTTCAACGTGTGCTGCATTCTGCAGCACACATAGAAAGTAGAAAACGCCTCTTGTGATAGTTTTTGTGCAAGTAGGTGCCCCTTCTTGCACAAAAACAATCATGCCAACAACGCAGACCTTGCACCGTGGTGCAAGAGTGCCTGCGTTGGCCCACAGCTGGAATCGTTGCACTGGCTGAAGGGATAAGAATGCACCATATCTTGTAAATACGGTGCATTTCTGTCCTTTGAAATTGGCGTAGGGCAGCGTAGCAAAATGACATGCGGCGCTGCCCTATGCCAATTCATTGCAAATATGCCCCGAGAGTGTTAGGTGCACATTTACACATTTTTTGAATTCCCAAATGTTTCCAGATTATTTCTTGGAAAACTTTTATAGTTGCATCTTCTCTACAATGCACTTGGACATCTTTTGTTAAATCCAAAATTCTGCTCGTGAACAAGTGTTCCAGTGACAATGTCTTGCATTAGTGCAGCTGGACTTCACTTCTTTTTTCTTGTTTTCTTCATGTATAAAATATTTATTTGCACTTGGTGAAAAAAATCGTCTAAAATGCCACCTATTATGAGTATGTCCTATTTGCACCCTGTAGATGGATTTACTCCTGCTCCTGACTGGATATATTTCTGACTGTTTCCATAGAGAAAATGTGATGAGAAATAGATTACAAATACCCACAAACAAGAGTGCTTCCTCACTTTTAGTGCATTGCCACCATGTAGCGCCCACTCGACACCTGTGGTCAAATATTTACTCATATGAAAATCTTTGGTGACTAACAGTCACAAATGTCAAGTTTATTTTTTATTAGCGTAGTTACTTAAAACCATTGCTACAAAATGTATCGATAAAAACGTTCATTATGAATTACGACTTTAAGAGGAGAGTAAAAAAGCTATTTGGTAATCTGTTGTTTCAAATGCGAATTATAGTAAAGGATTCGTTTGTTTTGTGACCTTTAGCTGCCTTGCGTTTAGGCAGTGGTATCGCTCTGCTTAATGTTAGTGCTGGGATGCTCCTGTTACAATTGTGCCATTTTCTTCTCCAACTGCCTCAAGAACTTCACCAGGCGACAGTTCAGCTGCGGGTCCAATGCAGCAAAACAAGCCAGCACCGCTTGTCTTCATGTGCAAATGCCTCTATGATTAAAAAGTGGTTTTAAAAGTTGTTTTCGTTCTTGTGTCAGTTCTTTACAAATACAGGGTAGGTGCAGCATAACGGTCTGATTTAGAGTTTAGATGTATGGGATACAAACATCCTCCATATTAAATGTGCCATAGAATATAATGCACTTGTAATACAGCGAACAGAATTTCCGCCACGTTTATGATGGAGTATCCCACCACCAAACTCTAAATCAGGCCCTAAATCTTTTTACAATTGTAAAACCACCTATTGTGATTAGAAGGAATGGCTTCACACTTGTATAAAAAACTATATACATGTTTAAGTTGGAATTATAGCTTTAAAAATAGGTCAATGTGGGAGCACTGGGAAGTAGGAAGCTTTGATAAATCAGTGCATTTACGGCCCAGGCTTTGGGTCTGATCAAATAAACAATTTTGTGTCAGCAAGATTTGAATTTGTCCGTGGTAATATCTGTGTGCGGAATTTGAATCTGAAAGTAGTAAATTGTTGATAGCTCCAAATGATGTATATTTCTATGTTTCTAATGATATCTATATAAACAACATTTTGTGCAACAAGTGTTTTTTACTGTCGGTAAGTTTTGCAGCATCCAAATATAAATATCACCAACATAAAACTGTTTACACAATCTGGGCCTTGAAAATACTATTTGGAAAGTGCAAACTTAAAGTTTATTTGGAATCTGTCCTCCTTAGTCAATCCTTCACATACATTGCGAAAGACACACCACACAGACTAAGTGAAGTAACTTAAATTACAGTAAATAAATTACAGTTAGACACTTTTTAGATGATTCAGCTTTCAAAGCAGCTGAGATTTGTGAGCAGTCTAAATCTCACCAGTTCCAATTTCTTCAGGGCTTACAGAACATGTCATCCTTTCATAGTCAGTAGAATGAGCAGCAATGCCTCAGGTAACAGAAACAAGTGTGTCCTATGTTTGGGTCCTTGTTTTTGCTCGACAAGCTTGTGGTATAAACTAAGTACATGCAAAAAGAACTATTGACGGACAGAATGCAGAGCAATGTCATACATTCATCCCAGTACAGAGATCTGGGCCTAAATCCATCTTTTTTTTTCTCACCATGCCTTTCCAGTTTGGACCCAGCCATATGCAAATCAGTCTTGACCCTGCGCCAAATGGGAACAGTCCAGCCCGAACTGCCAGGCCAGGTCCTCCCTGGACTGGAAACAAGTATCCTAGGACCGGTTTTGGGGTTTCACCCCTCTTCAGCCAGGAAAGCTTGATTCCGGTGGCATGGAGAGCAAGGGACTCACGTCTGAGCATACCCATCCCACTCGGGGTGACAAATGCAAAAAGAACTATTGACGGACAGAATGCAGAACAATGTCATACATTTACCCCAGTACAGAGATCTAGGCCTAAATCCATCATTTCTTTGCTCATCATGCCATTCCAGTTTGGACCCGCCATATGCAAATCAGTCTTGACCCTGCACCCAATGGGAACAGTCCAGCCCGAACTGCCAGGCCAGGTCCTCCCTGGACTGGAAACAAGCATCCTAGGACCGGTTTCGGGGTTTCACCCCTCTTCAGCCAGGATAGCTTGATTTCAGTGGCATGGAGATCACGGGACTCATGTCTGAGCATACCCGTCCCACTTGTGGTGACAAATGCAAAAAGAAATATTGACGGACAAAATGCAGAACAATGTCATACATTCACCCCAGTACAGAGATCTGGGCCTAAATACATCTTTTTTTTGCCACTGGATTCAAGCTAGCCTGGCTGATGATGGCTGATTAGCCAGAAACTGTTCCCAGGGTGCTTATTTCCGGTCCAGGGAAGATATGGCTTGGCAGTTCGGACTGGACTGTTCCCATGAGGCACAGGGTCAGACTGATTTGCAGGTTCTGCTTGTTTACCTGGCTCACGTCCCTGGCAGGGGGGTAACCTCTCCATTGGCTGCTTGTTTTCTTTGGCTTTCTGGTCTCCCTCTCACCGCCGCAGCTGGACATCTTACGGCCGCAGAGTGGAGGGAGACTACACTCCCCAGCCTGCCCAGCTTCCAGCCGGAAGACACCACTGCTGTTTCCGTGCCCGGAGGTGCTTGAAATTCCCGACAGCCCCGGTGGAGCGGGTGTTCTGCTCGTTTACCTGGCTCACGTCCCTGGCAGGGGGTAACCTCTCCATTGGCTGCTTGTTTTCTTTGGCTTTCTGGTCTCCCTCCCGCCGCCGCAGCTGGACATCTTGCGGCCGCAGAGTGGAGGGAGACTACACTCCCCAGCCTGCCCTGCTTCCAGCCGGAAGGCGCCACTGCTGTTTCCGCGCCCGGAGGCGCTTGAAATTCCCAACAGCCCCCGCGTCGCGGAATCGCGCGCGGATCGCGCCGGGCGAAGCCCAGGCCAAGGGCGGGCCCGTTTGAGCCCGTTCGAGACCGGGTGAGACCGGCCCGGGCCATCCCTCCTTCGCTTGTGGCTTCATACCTGCACCATACCTGTCATAGTGAGTACAGCTGCTGGGGCTTACATCACAACCACTATGCCTGCTCGGGGAACAAGGAGCAATACAATGGCCTGCAGAGGGTTGATTACTGGCCCACTAGACAATTTCATCACAAGAGCCAACTCAGTGATTGACCAGGGTATCATCCTCATGGAGCGTAGAGTGTCTCAGGACCTTGCAATGGCCAAACATTCTTCTATGGGCCATATAGCTAATGCTCGGACGCCTGCTAATAACAATCATGCCAAAACCACCTGCGTCCCTGTCCTGGTACATGCTCCTCAGGTTGATGACCCTTTGCCTCTACCTATAGGCTCCCCTACTCCAGAAGCAACAGTGTTATCAGAGGTTTCATTTTTGTCTACCTCGTCTGAGAAATCACTGGCAAACTCAGCGAAGAGTAATCCAAGAGGGGCAAAACGCGAGAGAAAGCGGGCCGCCACCAAAGTGACACATCACAGGAAGGCCAGAACTGTGAAGGGCCGGGCTGTCAGTGTCATATCCCCGAAATCCAAGAGAGGCCATACTCTGAATGACTAGATTGCCCTGGACACTGACTTATCCCTTTTGTCTCCAGCTTCAAAAGGTCCCACGATTCTGGCACAGTATGGGGGGGAGGCCAAGGGGGAGGACCAACACCTAATGGAGAGACTGGGGTTCTTATTAAAGGTAGCGCTTGATCTGTTGGATGAGAGGCTTGCTCGGATGGAACTTCAGCTCTCCCAGCTACAACAGGCTATGACCGGGAATGGGAATGGGGCAAAAAGAAAGGAAAAAATGCAGCTAGCAGATATAGCCCAAAGTAGTCCAGGGGCGTACTGGAGTCTTGCTCCTTCTCCCACTGCCGGGCCCCTGACCACGGCGGCCAATACGACATCTGTGGTTGCAGGAGTCAGTGCTGGGACCGCATCGGCAGTCACTTTGACTATGTCCTCTTCAGATCCAGTCGCGACAGCACCTCAGAGGGATATGTCCATACCCAATTTAAGATCCCAGGTTACGGTTAGAATTGATGTACCACCTGAAACCATTCCATACGTGGTGGTACTGACAGGTATTCCAGAAATTAGTAACCCAGGCCTGGAATCATTTACATCCTTAAAAAACAAAGTGACCCAGTGGCTCAATCACTATAGGCCCCTACCGCGCAATGTTGCAAGTGAAGTACTGATGGTACGTAGAGTAGCTTGGGTGGGACACAGTAGAAAAACCATCCCTGGCGACTGCGTCCTGGTTAACTTTAGGGACCCGCGCACAGTAGATCATATCTGCAATTGGGTGCGCGACAGTGTAGGCTCAAGGATCCAATCCTATCCCCTGTCCTTCTTCGACCCCCGACCCTTAATGTCAGATTGCGCTTTAGATTGGTCACTTGTGACTCACGGGTGGGGCCGAAGGATGAACATGGGCGGCCACAGAGATTTAGTTTCCATAAACCACCCAGTGACCCACAACAGGTTTAGTTCTCTCGAAATGGTGAACTGACTTCATGCGGCTGGGCAGCTGAGGGCGGGCAAATCACAGATCATGACCACTAAAAAAAGTATTGGATGTGCAGAGGAGTCAGAGGGGGGCTCTGATAGAGCATCTCCAACTGCTCTGATCTGGGAACCGAACATAACAGAGGGGTGTGTTACACATGATAGTGTTGTGTCACAGCTTCTAGCTCCGCCTGACTGTGAGGCACAAATTGAAGGCCAAATATTAGGAAATTCTCTAGTAAGTAAAGTAGATACAGCACTAACATCTATTAAAATACTATCCTGGAACGTAGCTGGAATCACAAACAAGCTGCATTGTACAGATTGGGGTGCCTTGGTAGACCAGATATATTTATGTCTGTTCCAGGAGACTTGGGCCAGAAAGGTACATCCAAGAGTGGGATTTGCCACTTTTCATGTCCCTGCAAGGTGGGGAGGGAAAGGAAGACCGTCTGGGGGACTGGCCATATGGGTAGCTCTCCATTTGGGTTGTGTGGTGGAAAATATCCCCACCCATTCAGACGATGTGCAGTGTCTAGTATTAAAAGGGCCTAAAGGGTTTGGTCTGGCGGTTGTGAATGTTTACTCGCGGCCAGTACGGATGGGCCTTGAGTCTTCTACCATTGAAGACCTGTCCCAATTTTTTAGCACATTGTCGGGGGATTTCAGGCTTTTGGTGGCAGGGGATGTCAACTGCCAATATGAGCCATTCTTTGGAAGTAGCGAGGGTGCTCTTATGGAAGAGGATGACTATTGGGGGATTCCCCAATGTCAGTCCCCACGCCCAAAGGCTTGGTCCCCACTGGCGATCCAGATCACTGTGCTAAATAATTCCCTTAGGGCTTGTAACGGACGTTTAGCGTCCGACAGCCCGTCAGTGTGCACCTACAATAAGAAGGGGTACGAGTTCCGAATCGACTACATCATGGTCGATGGTCACCGATTTCAGGGTAGTCAAGAGCGCTGACAGTGACCATAATGCGTTACGCCTGGAGTTGGTGTATCCAGGGCTACAAGCGATAGAACCATCTAATGTAGGGGGTGATGCAGAGGGTACTGGTTTAACCCTATCAAGTAACAGGTGTAGGGTAAATCGGGGGAAAATAGTAGGTTCGGAAGAAACCCTGGCCAAGGTCTATAATATAGTATTACCACGACTCCTGGAGGTCGAATCCTTAATCTCCCAGGACTATCCTACGGACTTTAATGGAGAATTTAGCTCAATCTATTTAGATCTGACCAATAATCTGGCTGAAGTCTTCTACCCCCAGGCACCCATTAGAAGACCTAGAGTACCTGCATCATCCTGGTACAACTCAGAATGCAGGAGAGCAAAGTGCAACCTCGTCACAGCCATAAAGGAAGGGTGCTGTAAATTGGTGATTCGAGATTGCAGATTGCAGTACAAAGAGGTCATGGGGCATGCAAAAAAAGAATGGGACATGGATAGGTGGATGAATCTAAAGCAAGCTCTTGACACAAAAGATGCGCGCAGATTCTGGTCACTTGTTAATCATGGCACGGGTGAACCAAAGTCTGCCGTAGAACCGAACATTGCGGCATCAGCATGGTAGGCTCATTTCAAAGGTCTATATGGGGGCGAAGCTGCGCAGTGTAGCTTGCCCAACATGCAAGTCCTAGAAGAACAGCAGGAGACCCTGAAGTTTACCCTAGGGGAGGTGACAAGTGCAATAGGTAAATTATCAGTGGGAAAGGCCCCGGGAATTGATAAATTACCGGGGGATCTTTTTAGACACCAACCGGAAATCTGGGGCCCTTATCTCCATGTAGTATTTAACGCCATCTCGAGAGGCATGGAAATTCCCAGTACTTGGCTGGGGACTGAGATAGTCCCGATATTTAAGAAGGGGTCACCTCTCCTCCCAGCCAACTATAGGCCAATCAGCTCAATTGACGTCCAACAAAAAATATTTGCGAGATTGGTCTTGGACCATTTGTTGACGTGGCTGGAGGAACACGATGTACTGAGCCCCTTCCAGGCGGGATTCAGAAGGAATACGTCCACTATGGACCAAATTTTCCGGCTGATCCTATTGTACTGGAAGACGGTAAAGGTAGAGGGTGGCAGACTCTACATGGTCTTCGTGGACCTCCGGTCCGCGTTTGACCTAGTTCCTAGGGGGAAACTGTGGGCCGTCCTTCAGGATCTGGGCCTCCCGTATCAGATTCTAGAGCTACTCATGAGATTACATGAGGGGACTTTCGCCCAGGTCTGCTGTGGCAAGAATGGGACGCTGTCACCAAGGTTCCCCGTTGGCAGGGGGGTGAGACAGGGCTGTGTCCTAGCACCGACCCTGTTCTGCCTGTATGTCAACGGGGTAATCTCACATCTGGACGGCGTCCCTGACAATGACGCACCTAGGCTGGCTGGTAGGAGGGTGCCGGCGATTATGTTCGCAGACGACACCCTCCTACTCTCCAATCTCCTATGGGGATACAGAGGATACTGGAGGGGTTTGGGGACTTTTGTCGGAACAGAGGCCTTGAGATCAACGCCGACAAGACAAAATTCATGATTTTTAACCCACCAGTGTCCACCTGTGCAAATCCATCTTTGGGCGATGTATGTCTGGAAAGGGTTACGACCTTCCAGTACCTGGGCGTTACAATTCATGAAAATCTGTCATTGGGTCTGCAAAAGGCAAAATCCCATATGAAACTTTCTCAGTTGTCGGGTGCCATTTTAAAGGTTTCCAACTCCTCAAGCTTTAGGCCAGTGAGTCCTACTCTGGAGGTCTATAAGACGCAAGCAGGGGCAGCTGCTCTCTACGGGGGTGAGCTCTGGGGACACTGTGCTTCCCCTGAAATGACTAAACTTGAGTCCAAATTTGTAAGGCGAATATTATCACTTCCTCAGAGTACACTATTAACACGACTGAGGTTAGACTTGGGACTGACGCCCATGCAAATGAGCTAACAGTAAAGCCCCTAAGGTTCTGGCATAGATTATGGACCACACTAGATCTTTTAAACTATAGGGATGAACTTAAACAGATCCTCAGTTTTAATTGTGTAGGCAAAATCCCCTGTCTTGCGTTCATTAAGCGTGAACTTTTAAGTATTGGACTACAATCTACGTGGGAAGACCCAGAAAGGGCCTGTGGTCGGGTATCACGAAAAATGTTTATCAAAATTTACAAAGGGCATAAACTGGAACTCCTAATCGCGGATCCTAATCCAGGTATCCTTACTAATTCCTTTTTAGAATTCAAAAATTCTTATTATTTCGAGGACTTCATGGATGTTGTCTTCCCAATTTTAGCGCGCAAACTTTTTATTCAATGGCGACATGGCACTTTACCCCTTAAGGCCGTCACATGTAAGTGGACGGCCTCTTCTAATAAGTCTTGCCCGGGCTGCAGCTGTGACTTAGAAGATGAGCTTCATGTTCTCTTCTTTTGTCCAGCATATACCAAACCCAGAAAATATTGGCTGATACCATTATGCAGAAATCTGGGCCTCAAACATTGTCTGAATGCTTTTAGAATTTTTAAAACAAGTTCATTGAGCCCTATTGTGTTTGCACTATCTACATTTCTGCTAGCTATGTGGTGTAAGAGGCGCAAACTAATGGATATTGATTGCTAGCTTTAATGTGGAGAAATGTGTGCTATGAATTTGACATTAATTTTATTTCTTATTCTTAACTAAAGGGTACTTTTGCCTGTACAAAAATATTGCCATGTGTATATAAATGAATTTTAATTGTTACCTGTTCTCTCCCATTCCCTTGTTTATATACCTTAGCTGACTCCCTTTTTTATTGTCTGTTTTATATATTGTATTCTTTTATGGCTAAATTGGTCGAAATAAAGATTTTTTTAATTGAATTGAATTGATTTGCATATGGTCATGTCTGAACAGGGGTTGGGAAGTGAGCTAAAGAATGATGGTGGAATATACCCAGATCAGTTGTCTGGGGGTGAGTGCTTGCATTGTTCAACACTTCGTCCATCATCCCCTTTGGTATAAACTAAGCACAGCCATATGAGACTGAAAATGCAGGGTGGACAATGAAAAGGCACACATAGGCTGTGCACATTTGTTCATGCCTATGTTGGGAGACTTTAGTACATTTAAGCCAGAGCTATTGACTTGACCAAAGCTTGTTTATATTTGCATTCATATACCTATAGTTTTGTGTTCCTTGTTTTAAATGTGCGATTACAAGTACCAGAATACAAAAGGAAAAAAATAAGAGGAGTGGAGACATCAGGTATTGTGCTTCACTGATACTCACTGACTGTGGGGGGCCAGGGTGCAGTATGTGGTGTGTCTGTGGTACAGGAGTTTGTTGAGCACTATAGGTGCACTTGCACTCCTATCCTGTTTTTCATGTCCTGTCTCATAAATTGGAAAGAAGAGTACAGTTGAAGACATATAAATGACAAACTCTCAGTATTAATGTGTAAAGCTACTTTCCCACTGTCTACTCTATCTGAATCAGACTATCAAGGCCTGTTGCTCTGAGCCCTCTGTGTGAGAAGTAGGCCTGGTATATGATGTCCACTATTCTAGTGGGCACCTTGCACCAGTCCAATCGACCCTTATTGATGGTAGGTTATAAAGTCAACCTTATAGAAAGCTATCCTAGTGGTAGATATGGAGAGCAGCCTTCAGGCTAAGACTTGGAGACGAGTTAAGCAAGTTGTTTTACCATTTATAATCTCTTGCGTACCAAACTCAAGCACACCACACAAGCTATATACATAAAATATATATGTATTTATTCCAAACACAACCCCTCTGCACTCTTTATGAGGTCAGAGGTAAAAGTTGACTGGGGGTGAGTGCTTGCATTGTTCAACACTTCGTCCATCATCCCCTTTGGTATAAACTAAGCACAGCCATATGAGACTGAAAATGCAGTCTGGACAATGAAAAGACACACATAGGCTGTGCACATTTGTTCATACCTATGTTGGGAGACTTTAGTACATTTAAGCCAGAGCTATTGACTTTACCAAAGCTTGTTTATATTTGCATTCATATACCTATAGTTTTATATTCCTTGTTTTAAATGTGCGATTACAAGTACCAGAATACAAAAGGAAAAAAATAAGAGGAGTGGAGACATCAGGTATTGTGCTTCACTGATACTCACTGACTGTGGGGGGCCAGGGTGCAGTATGTGGTGTGTCTGTGGTACAGGAGTTTGTTGAGCACTATAGGTGCACTTGCACTCCTATCCTGTTTCTCATGTCCTGTCTCATAAATTGAAAAGAAGAGTACAGTTGAAGACATATAAATGACAAACTCTCAGTATTAATGTGTAAAGCTACTTTCCCACTGTCTACTCTATCTGAATCAGACTATCAAGGCCTGTTGCTCTGAGCCCTCTGTGTGAGAAGTAGGCCTGGTATATGATGTCCACTATTCTAGTGGGCACCTTACACCAGTCCAATCGACCCTTATTGATGGTAGGTTATAAAGTCAACCTTATAGAAAGCTATCCTAGTGGTAGATATGGAGAGCAGCCTTCAGGCTAAGACTTGGAGACGAGTTAAGCAAGTTGTTTTACCATTTATAATCCCTTGAGTACCAAATGAAAGCACACCACACAAGCTATATATATAAAATATATATGTATTTATTCCAAACACAACCCCTCTACACTCTTTATGAGGTCAGAGGTAAAAGTAAAATACAAGGAACTTAATTAGCATACGATAAGTTGCACAGTATACGTTATGCCTTAGGGGCCTCACAAACCATATACTAAAATAGTGGTATAAGAACCACGTGAGAGTTAGAAAGCAGCCCTGGGACCTGTGAACTCGCTGGGGCTTCTAGGAACAACCAAAGGTTAGGATGAAGGAGGCCCACGGGAGACGCGTGCAGTGTCTAAACAGAGCTGCGGGTTTCCATTGACTTTCTATGGGAAACAAACAAGTTACAAATTTACAATTTAAGGACACTTCTAGATGAACTACGATGGAATCCTTTTAGACTAGGACACTTCGAGAGTCAAGACCCGCAGGAGTACCAGAGTACTCGTGTTACCTCACCCAGGGAAGCCTGGTGCCTTTTGGTGTCGGGTTTCGTCGTCGATTCCAATGGAGAGCTGCGAAGAAGTGCTGCAGGCGACCAGAGGAAAAGTGTCCAGGTGAATCCAAGGGTGGATCGGAGATGTGAAGAACCTGAAAGCAGAGGAGACAGAGTCTGGGCCACTAGCCAGTGACCAGGAAGGCGATAGGAAGATGCCACCAGATGTCGGGTGATTTCAGGAAAAAAGGTGAAGCTTGTCTCTTCAGCCACGAGGACCAGGAGGCATCGAGGATGACCAGGAGCTGGATTCGAGCTGTCCCATGAAAGATCTGGTTGACTGTGGTGTCGGTATCCGGATTGGACCCAACAAGGATTGGTCTTCTTGGGGGCTCCCTAGCCAACGGACTAGGAATCGCAAAGACGCGTCGAGCTGAAATGCACAAAGCGGGCCCACAGGACACTCGTGGAGTGTGGGGCTCTGAGCTTCGGTGCAAAAGGTGCTCGGGCTGGGGCTTCAAGCACCCCAATGCACAACTTCAGGATACCTTGGGATGTTGGTGCAGGTAGCAAAATGGAGGATGTCCAGGAGTTCTGGTCCCACGTCTCTCGTGTGTGCCACAGGTCTCAGCTTTGCTGGGAGCGTAGGTCTGCATCAGAGATGTCTGAAAGTCCGTGTCCTGTGTTGCAGATTCTTTGGGACCCGGCGGGAGCCTCAAAAATGCAGACCAGCAAAGTTGCTGTTGGTGCCTGTTTGAAGAGGGTGGTCACTCCTTGACCGCAAGGGAGATTTCTTCCGTCTTCCAGTCGATATGGAATGTCGAAGGTCCAAGATATATGTTGCAGAGTTTCGTCCAGGGCAATCTAAAGTCCTAGGGACTGGGGTTCTATACTTACAGTAAGTTTAGGGGTTGGACTAACTCTTAGGTCCCTCCTATGGGTGGACCTGGGGAGGGGGTGGTTACACCCCTTCCCCTTTGTCCAGTTTAGCGCCAGAGCTGGGGCTGAGTGCCCCAGCAACTGGTTTGAACTGGGAAATGCATGGAGCACCTTGTGTGCCCCAGGCAGTGTCTGGAAAGCATTCACTGAATGCAGCCCTCCTTGCCCCAATACACTAATGCCTGTCTGGCAGGGCCGGACTGAGAACCAAAACCGGCCCTGGCAAAGTGCTCGGCCGGCCCCCTGGGGGTGCGACCGAGCTCTTTGGCGGGGCCGGTTTTCGGCCGATTTTGTTACAGAGCCGATTTTGCAGCTATGCCGCAAAAGCGGCCCTGTAAAAAAATGGCCCCCAGGTCCCAAAACCAGCCCCCACCCTTGCGGCCCACAGGGATATTGCCCGGTGCCCGCAGCGGCCAGTACAGGCCTGCTGTCTGGGGAGGTGGCAGCACCTCCCTGGGCAGGAAACCTATTGTCCAGGCCTCCCCTGCCGGAGTTTCGTCCAGCAGCAGGAGGGCAGACTCATGTCTGTGGCGGTGAACAACCTTTACAACGCAACTTTTACCACGCAGTGCCTTTACAACGCGGTATTTACAATGCAAACCATTCCAAATGCATTGCGCTGGGGGGCGTTCTAGGATAGGGAATACATTTAATTTACTATCCAACACCTTCCCTAGTGTCCACGGGGACTGGATTTGGAATAGTAAATTAAACTTTTCACTATCCAGCGCCCCAAAGCGCTATGCGTTGTAAAGGTTTGCGATGTAAAAACAGCGTTGTAAAGGCATGCGTGGTAAAAGCATGCGTTGTAATGTCATATATCCGTCTGTGGCAGCAGCATCCATTTTGTGATGCTGGGGCTCTGCTTAACTTTAACCGGGTTTACCAGAACGACATGTTTTCTCCCTCTACAAGGGTGGAATGCTACCCCCGCTGCCGGGACTGGCGGGCGGGGGGGGGGTAGTACTCCAAAGTGTTTGACACCTTACACAACATGTTTTGTTAAAGCCAAACCAAAGTTAGCATTAACCGTGAGGATTATAATGCACTTAAGAGTATATGGTACGGCTATATCATAGAACAGCCATAAGGAGATGGTTCTGAAAGCTGTAGAGGGTCTCAGCTCATGATAGGGCACCCTCTCACATAAAACCAAGCACTCTGCCTCCAGGATTGGTAAGGCCTGCCATAAGAGTGACTTATAGGTTACTATGTGTCTAAATATAAGGTAGATATAGGTATTCTATATCTAAGTAAGAGGTGATTACACCACCTTACCCAGGCTGTAAGAACAGACCTGTGGTGTCAGTTGGAAGGCTAACCAGGGGTGGCACAATACATGCTGCTGCCCCTGGTAGGCCTAGGGTGCACCTATGCCATGGGTACCTATGGTGCACTATCCAGGGGAACACAATGGGGACCCAGTAACCAATCTGGTATGTACCTAAAGTACATGGTATCAATTTAGAGAGAGAACAGCTAGGCTATGGCCTGATTAGCAGGACCACAGCCATACTAAAGTCGAAAAACCAGAGAATCACAGCAAAAATTGGGGGTAACCATAGGAGACAGACCCTCCTCTCCTGCACTCTGTGTGTTCTTCTCCTGTGTCTGACTCTTGACAGTCTGAAATGTAGCAGAGATAACATATGAGCATCTGCGATACAAGTGACAAGTTCTCAGTTTCAGCTTACCCACACGCATGTAGTACTCATCCCTGCCTATCTGTCCCTGGCTGTAAATACTGTCTGAAAGAGCTGCACTGACTTGATCTGTGCTCCTTCTAAGCTTTGTTAATTGTATACCTTGGACTAGTACTTCAGGAAAGTAGCAGATGGTTAAGGTCCACTTCTTGGCCATTACATTTAAAAGGGAAGGTAATCATTGCCGGAAATCATCTCTTTACATAAATATAACTGCCTTATTTAGGACACTAAAAAGTGTCACTTAAGGTGTCTCGGCCCTCAGGTAAGGCATTGAACTATCACACATAACATATCATGTATTCGTAAAGTGCACGTTCACCCCTGACGGGGCATCTTTGTGCTGAATAACAGGTGTTTTTTGGGATCAGTGACTTAATATCGAGGGACATAATATAGAATGCCCAAAATATTGAATCAAAAATATCAAAGTACAGAATATCGAATCCCTCTCTACAAATAGGTAAGTACCAAAATATCGAATCCAAAATATAGATTGTTAAAAATATAGTTAACTAAAATATCAAATTTTGTAAATGTATTACAAATAATATAAAATTAATTAAATAATAAAACCAATTAAATAAAAAATACTTAAAATAAGGTAAAAAATCTTAAAATTTCAAAATAATAAATGTAATGTAAAACAAAGTAGAGAATTTGTTGGATAGTGAGAGGGTGAAAGTAGGGAAAGCGTTGGATAGCGGGGGGGAACTACTATTCCCACTCCAGAGAGTGCAACAGTAGGGACAACGGTGGATAGCGGGCGGGTAAAAATTACTATTCCCACTCCAGAGAGTGCAACAGTAGGGAAAGCATTTGATAACGAGAGGGTAAAAGTTGCTACTCCCACACCAAAGAGTGCAACTGTTGGGAAAGCGTTGGATAGCGTAGGGGTAAAAATTACTATTCCCACTCCAGAGAGTGCAACAGTAGGGAAAGCGTTGGACACCGGGGGGGGGGTGTAAAAATTACTATTCCCACTCCAGAGAGTGCAACAGTAGGAAAAGTAATGATTTAATATTAAAATAAAATTACATTAATTATCAATACCAATAAAAAATTAATTAAAAATTAAAAAATGTATTTTTTTTTTTCTTTTTTTGTCCTCATTTGCCATGACCTCAGTATGGGAAAATACCAACCACCTAGCGAGTCCTTGCCTTAGGGTTCACTCAGAGGTCCCCTCCATCCATTTACCAGGACTCGAGTAATTTAGTGGGTGGGAGATAAAACCCAGTGACACAAGGCATACAGAGTGACTCCATCTAGGTGCATTACCACCTGTAGGACCATAATCGGAACGAGGCAATACCCAGTCCATGGAGTTTTATCAGCATAATCACAGGACCCGGGAAAAAAAAACAAAAAAAAAAAAAAAAAAAAAACCCGGATTCTATCTCCACTCGATGAGCAGCTCCCAAAATGCCAAGTTACGCTTACTGCCTGATCTATTAAGGTCGAATCTAGATGTTTCATATAGTGAAGTAAGCCATGCAGAATGTAAAGGGGCTGCTTTCTCCGTCCAGTGTATACAGATTTGCCTTCTAGCCAGCAAGATAGTGTAGAAGAGGAATGATCTTGCTTTACCTGTGATGTTGCCATCCAGACCAAAGATGATGAGTGGTAGTGTAATTGAGAGTGGTGTATTCATGATGGATTTTAGAGTTGCCTCCACTTCTAGCCAAAAACTAGTTATGTCAGGGCATTCCAAAAACATGTGTACATCTGAAGCTCCCGTGAGATTACATTTGTTACATTTTTTGTCCGGGAGGAATTTGGAAAGTTTGAGTGGGGTGATATATGCTCGATGCGCTGTAAAAAGGTGGTTTCTTCTTAGCCATGATGGTTTCACAGTCTTGTATAAGAGGGCAAAAGAAGTCAACCACATCTCCTCACATTGGGAGCCAATTACTGCGCCCCACAGTTGGACTGGGAGAGAGAAATCTCCATCAATTTCTTCAAGCAGCTGCCAATACCAAAATGCTACCTCTCTTCTTCCCACTGGCTTCTCCACTAGCTGTTCTTCTAGGGGGCTTACTTTCCCCAAGTGTTTATCTTTTCTACGCTGGCCCCTTGTCCAGCTATCCAGCTGGAAGTATTTAAATCTGGACATTCCGGGACCAACGTGGTCTTTTAACTCGTCCCATGCAATTAATAATCCGTCCTTAACTAGTTGACCCCATCTTGTAATCCCTGCTTGCTCAAGTACACCTGACAAACTGTCTCTCATGTATAGTGGAAGCCCGGGAGATTCCCATATTGGGGCAAAGTTTGAGCAGTATGACAGCCCGAGTTTTTTCCTTATGATGAGCCAGGTCTTAGACCACGATTGTAGTATTTTAAGTTTGATTTTTTTGAAGAATTTCTGGCTGGCAAACTTGAACATAAACCCATCCACTGATAGGTTTGCCCCAATTAACATAGCTTTATAGATTGATCCATTCAGCAAATTAGTTGGCGTTTTTAGAAGCATCCTCGAGTGAGTCAACTGAAATGCCCACGCGTAGTATAGTAGGTCAGGCAGAGCCAGACCTCCCTTCTCCCTTCTTCTCCTCAGCTTCTTCCAAGCGATTCTTGTTGACTTATAGTTCCATATGAAGGAGTTAATTTCTTGTTGACTTTTTTCGATTGCCTTGGGGTCAAAAGCCAAAGGGATAGTACTAAATATAAAGGTATATTTGGGGAGGATGCACATTTTTATTAGGTTTACTCGTCCTGATACAGAAAGCGGCAAGTGTGTCCATGTTTTCAACAGCTTTTTACTCTCTTTGTGGATTCTGTCTAGGTTGATTTGACAAATATTGCCCACATCCTGGGTAACTCGGATTCCTAGGTACCGCATGGACGGTGAAACATTTATTCCCAGATGTTGTTCTGGGATATTCCAAGTCATTATTTCTGTTTTACTCGAGTTGATGTCATACCCTGAGATAAGCCCAAATTCTTTTGCTCGCTGTATGACTACGGGTAGTGTAGTTTTTGGATCCGATGTTAAGATCAAAATGTCATCAGCGTATAGTGCAACCCGCCTCTCCCACTCCCCAAAGCAAAACGATGGAATATTTGTTTCTGCCCGCAGGACCTGGGCAAATGGCTCAATATATAAATTAAAGAGGAGTGGGGAGAGCGGGCATCCTTGTCTTGTGCCCCTGGTAATTTGAAATGCCTCAGTCAAGATGCCGTTAACCAATAGCTTGGCTGAGGGGGCACTATATAGCTGAAATATTGCTTTGCAGAATCTACTTCCAAAGTTGAATTTTGCGAGGACATCCTCTAAATAGGGCCAATTAACCCTGTCAAACGCCTTAGTTGCGTCTAGCGTGAGTGTGGCCAAGGGTAGGGAAAAGGCTGATGCAATATCTATGGCTCCTATCAGATCGTGTGTTAATTCTGACAGTTGTCGCCCTTTGATGAAGCCCTTTTGATCTTGGTGTATTAAGTTAGATATTACGCCGCTCAGTCTTGTTGATAATATAGTGGTGAAGATTTTGTAATCGTTATTTAGAAGCGATATGGGTCGATAAGATCCACATTCCCGGGGCGATTTGCCTAATTTTGGGATGAGCACAATTATTGCCTCCCCCCATGATTTCGGTGTTGGATTTCCTTCTATTAGGATGTCGTTAAATAAACCACACAGAACAGGGGCAATGACTTCTTCCAGAGCTCTGTATATCTCTCCTGGGAGACCATCTGGGCCTGCCGCCTTTCCTTTTTTGGAGTGCCGTATTGCTGACCTTACCTCTTCCTCTGTAATCTGACTCTCTAAAGCTTTATTCTGTGACATTGAGAGAGCAGGAAGCACAATTTCTTTGAGCCAATTTTCCCTAGCCCCTTGATTGTTGGGAAGATCTTCTTTATATATTAGTTCAAAGAAATCGTGGAAGGCATTACTCCAGAGAGTGCAACAGTAGGAAAAGTAATGATTTAATATTAAAATAAAATTACATTAATTATCAATACCAATAAAAAATTAATTAAAAATTAAAAAATGTATTACACATTAATAAAAATTAATTATCAATTATTAATTAATTATCTATACATATAAACAAAAATAAATATTTACTTTATAACAATTAAATTACTTTCCACCCTATTCCCTTAAAAACCCACAATCCGCTCCAAATAAATAATACAATTAACATAATTATCAATTAGGCAATTAATAAAAATTATTTACCAATTAATAAAAATTAATTACCAATTAATAAAAATTAATTACCAATTAATAATTAATTATCAAGCAATTCATTATCAATACATATAAATAAAAATAAATATTAACTTTATTACAATTAAATTACTTACCACCCTATTCCCCTATAAACCCACAACCCGCTCCAAATAAATAATACAATTAACATAATTATCATTTAATCAATGCATACAAATTATTTACCAATTAATACAAATAACTTACAAATTAAAAAAATTAATTACCAATTAATAAAAATTACTTACCAATTATTAATTAATTATCCATACATGTAAATAAAATTTGATATTTAATTTACTATAATTAAATTACTTCCCACCCTATTCCCCTATAAACCCAAAACCCACTACGAAATTAAATTACACAAAAATTAAATTACATAACATTCATAACTTTAAAATAAATAAACATACATTACAAAATTAATACATAATTTTAATACATACAATACATAACACTAAAAAAAATCGATATTATGGGAATAGATATTTTAAATTCGATATTATGGGAATAGATATTTTAAATGAGATATTATGGAATTCGATATTTCATACCCCAAATTTTATATTCTGACTGATTATATTTTGATAATTCGATATTCTCTGCAGTCCATATTTTTGATTCGATATTTTGGGCAGTCTATATTTTGGAATCGATATTTAGCGTGTTTACCGTTTATTGTTACCCAACTCAATGGTTCTCATTTTATTGATCTCAGATGGATGAAAGGCTGAGTGGACCCGCTGGGAGATGAACCTGTGACCATGAGGTCGAACACTGGTACCTGCAGTAGATGCATTAGTCCACTGAGACACGAGACACGGCCTATATATAATCATGTTGATGCATCAGTTCTGCCAAGAAGGGTGGATCCGCAGATCCGTAGGAGGCAACGCAGATCCAGAAACTCCACCACATGACACCATAGGAACTCACTTGGTCTTTTTATAATATTACATGTATTCATTAAATATTGTTAACATTACCATAGTAATCCAACCAGCAAAAATAATGCTAATAATCAGTAAAATAGTATGCTCATGCCACATGAATTGGCTGAATGGAACAATATGCGAGGCAGTTTAAAAGAGCATAACCAAATGGCCAAATCATTACACTGGGTAACTGAGAATTCTGCACAATAGGACCAAAGGTTCCTCATCAAAACCTATACCCAGAAAATAAGGGCCTCAGTTATGAGGCTGTGCGTCACTTTTACGCCACCGGTGCGTCACTTTTTGTGATGCACCAGCAGCGTAAAAAGTGTGCCTTGTTGCACCATATTTACAAAGTGACGCATCTAGGTAGATGCGTCACTTTGTAAACCCCTGCGCTACATTATACCTATGCCAGGTATAATGTATGCAGGGGGGGGCGTTCTGACACAAGACAAGGTCATAGAAGTGGCGCAGTGAAATCTATAAGATTTCACTGCGCCACTTCTAGGACACAAATGCGTAAATTTCTTACGCCTGCCTCACAGCAGGCATAAGACTGACGCAGTCCCTTTCACATGGGGCTTGCCCCATGCGAAGGGACACATTGCTGGAGTTGCGCCACTTTTGTGACACACTCCAGCAATGCGTCACTTTTGCGTCATACAGATACGTCAGAAATACTGACGTATCTGTGACTCCTTGCGCCATGATGCGTCATACTGTAAATATGACGTATCAGTGGTCTCGCAGGAGCTACTTGCCAATATATTCTAGTTTTCTTACAGTGTTTTGAACAATACAAACAACTCATGTGTATAGAACTAATTATGATACATTTAATACGTAACATTCTGTCAGCAACACGAACAGGAACCGAGATGTTACAAGAAAATAAAAACATTGTCTATTGTTTTCCGTCCGCACATTTATATTTTTTAAATACAAACACTATTATTTTCTGAGTGTGCATTCAATACTTTCACGTAATCTTTCCACCAGACGTAAAATAACAACTCCAAAATATATTGCATTCGTTTGTTTCTTTGCAGAATATTTTTTTCCGATGTACTTCATGCTGGAAAGAAGCATCACACGCATACATATAAAATTATGAGAACATTTTCACTTCTGACAAAACATGTTGCTGACTTCATCTTTGTAATGTTACTTCTTGTTAACCATATAATGATAAAACAGAACGGCATTCCAGGTAGACTCAAACGAATTCCCAATATTTTTCTATTCTACAGAGAAACAAGTGCACATGTATTTGCTGTGCTCTTTTTAAGGACGACAGTGTTAGCAATTGCAAAATTATGTCATATACATTTCAAATTTTTTAACTAACTTTATCAACCACACCCCAAGTATGGAAGTGTCACACATATGCAGACTGAATGCTCGGCAACTTTTGCAATAGAGTTTCTTGAATGCCTGTAATGGCAGTTAATTTGCTGTCTCTATTAGTGCTGAGGTGGCGCAGCTGTTTATTTAATAAATCTTTACTTCATCACCTGAATGATTGATGCGTCAACCCTGTTGCCCTCATTTTCTACCACTGCACACTTGTGAATGCTCAGCTCTCCAGTAACACCATTGCAGTTTCCACAGTGTTCCAACCTCTCTCTTACCTGGAACATGTTTGCAGTGTAGTACATGAATAGCTTTCCTACAATACCATTGCCTTATCTCTTCCCTAACTTTTGTAGACGCCCAAGGCCCTATGTCAGCTATTCTGACATCATCAGTCGCTCTTCACCCTAACGTCTCTCTGCCTCCTCTCTCATAGACATAAGGGGGCATATCATCAAGGGGCGAAGATAATATTATCGCTGCTTGAGAGCCCATTTTCGGGCGAAAAGCGGCGGTAATATTATTGCATTATTATCAAGGACACTCTAGCGCGTGATTCCTTAACTTATCGCCCGTTTTTCACATGCCTCGCCTCACATCGATAATGAGATGCAAAGGAGGAGTGGCTCTGAAAACAACATGGGATAATATTGTGAAGGCAGCTTCGCGATATTATCAAGGAGGGTTAGCGATTTCTAAAATCGCGTTAGGTATGCCTTAATGCAGGAATGTAACGTCTGTTAAATTCCTTACTATGGCATACGTAACATGGGGGGTGGATTGTGCGGCTAAGACAACACGCCCTATCATCTAGGATATTGCCGGATATCCCCACTATCTCTGGAATTTTTATCGCCTCGGCGCTGCGCGTTGCTGATGACGCGCTAACTGGGAGATTAATTCCAGAGATAGCCGGCGGTAAATATGCAAGCGCTAAGCGCGCATTGTGATATTTATCACCGGCCCTTGCTGATATGCCCCAAGGTTCTCTGCATCTCTAAAGAGTACCTCTGACCCTTCAACACTTCTGCTCAGTCATGCTAACTGACCCTCGAAAACTCTGCTCCAGACAGAATATAGCATATTAAAATGCATGCTCTTACATTGCATGCTTTTACAATGCGGTCGTTACAATGACCGCGTTGTTAGTACGCAATACCTTTACATCGCAGTTCATTAGAACGACTTGCTGTAGGGGGCGCGCTGGACTTAGGAATAGTGGGGCATATTACCAAGCAATAGCGATAATTATCGCTATTGCTTGCTTAGAGACAAAGGGGCATATTATCAAGGGGGTTTATCTCCGCTTTTTTGGCTTTAAAAGCCAAGAAAGCAGAGATAAAATTATCTCCCTATTACCTAGCTGTCGTTAACACCAGTTAGCGACAGCTAGTAGGAGATAGCGACCATCTTGGGCCACGCTTTGCATGTCAGTGAAATTTATCACTAATGACATGCAAAGTGGGCGTGCTAAGATGTTAGCGACTGGAAACAGTCGCTAACATCGCTATCTCCTATTGCCAACTTTTGGAGATATTCGCGCTAAGCGCGAATATCTCCAAAAGCTAACACCTGCCCCCGAGCAGTTCTTAGCCATGTTATCCAATGGTAGGTGGATAACATGGCTAAGAGCATTAGCTCGGTAATGCATGAATATTGCTGACTTTTCAGCGATATTCATGCATTTCGGCCGATTTTTATCGCTTAGGAGATAAACCTTGATAATAGCAAGGTTCCTAAGCGATAAAAATCGCCGCAGCTCAGCGTTAAAAATATTGCCGCTAAGCCAACATAGCGATAATTATCGCTAGTTGTTGGTAATATGCCCCAAAATTTTACCGCTGAGCTGCGGCGATTTTTATCGCAGATAAACCTTGGTATTACCAAGGTTTATCGCAAATGCGATAAAAAACGGCCGCAATGCATGAATGTCGCTGAAAAGTCAGCGATATTCATGCATTACCGAGCTAATGCTCTTAGCCATGTTATCCACCTCCCATTGGATAACATGGCTAAGAACTGCTCAGGGCAGGTGTTAGCTTTTGGAGATAGCGATGTTAGCGACTGTTTCCAGTCGCTAACATCTTGGCACGCCCACTTTGCATGTCATTAGTGATAAATATCACTGACATGCAAAGTGGGGCCCAAGATGGTCGCTATCTCCTACTAGCTGTCGCTAACTGGTGTTAGCGACAGCTAGGTAATAGGGAGATAATTTTATCTCTGCTTTCTTGGCTTTTAAAGCCAAAAAAGCGGAGATAAACCCCCTTGATAATATGCCCCCAGGTATTTTCCTGACTTAGCCATGATATCCTATGGAAGGTGGATATCACGGCTAAGTTTGTGAACCCCTATCACCAAGCTAACACCAAACTTCGAGAGATTATCGTTGGTTTTCCAGCGATAATCTCTCATTTGGCAGTTAGCGCGAGGATTTTTATCACTTCTGATCGCTAATCGTTGGTAATATGCCCCAGTATTACTTACTATTCCTACTCCAGTTTACGCAATAGCAGGGAAGGTGTTGGATTTCATATCCATTACCTTAGCACCCCCTACAGCAAGTCGTTCTAATGACTTGCGATGTAAAAGTATCACGTACTAACAACACAGTCGTTGTAAGAAACACTTTGTAAAGTACTGCGATGTGAGGACAGCGTTGTAAACGATGTTTCCCCTCCAGACACCCATGTGGAGGGTAGGTTGCTACCTTTGGAGACTATCATTGTCAAAATGCTGACAGTGACGCGGAACCGGGATTAGGCCTCAAGTGGAGATCGCCATCAAGTTCCATGGTTGCGAGCTCATCACTACTGACTCCTGCCCAACAGAAGGCATAACTGGATCTGGCAGACAGGACATGAGCCTTACCTCCTCCATCAAGTTGTCAGAGTCTGCTCCAAGCTCCAGGAATTTCAGTCTGTCGATAAAATATTGATGCAGTGGGTTTTCCCTGGCCAAATATGGTCACCACCAGATGTTGTCATTTCCTCATACTAGTATTTAAAGACTTATTATTATTGTGGTGGGAGGTGAGCAGCCCTGTCTCTGCCGTAAAGTTATCAGTGTGCAAACCCTGATGGCAATCTTTCAGAAACAACATATCCTGGTGGTATCCAAATGGATATTAATTAAAAGAGATACAATGTCAAAGAGAGAGAGAGAGAGAGAGAGGGAGAGGAGCAAAGCGGATTCGAGGAAAATGCGCTGTTACAGAAACAGTAGTGGGGAGCGAGGCATTCAGTCAAAGGAGATGGAAGTGAGAGATTAACAGAATGAATACAATGCATCCCGAGCAAATTCAAACAGTGTATCAAACAATTATCAAATAAAGCATCCTATTCCAAAAATCGGTGTCAATCTTCTTCTTTAATATTCATTGTAGTATCTTTTTCACTGCTAGCCAACACGTGTTTCGGCGTCTACTCGTGCTGCCATCGATGTCGATACTTGATACATTTGTTTGATACTGTGACCAGATTTTGCCCTGACGTGGGGTTCGTTTTTCAGTAACTAAAGGTGCTACTTCTTCGTGGAAACGATTGATATCTTTTTACCTACTAATTTATTGCGCCACTTGGAACAGAGAGTCAGTGGTGTCGCCAGGCTCGTGAATACTAGTGCTGCCCTGATGAAGTCTAAATGAAAAAACTGCTATAATTAGACGAAACACGTGTTGGCTAGCAGTGAAAAAGATGCTACAATGAATATTAAAGAAGAAGATTGACACCGATTTTTGGAATATGATGCTTTATTTGATAATTGTTTGATACACTGTTTGAATTTGCTCGGGATACATTGTATTCATTTTGTTAATGTGGTTTTTCCACATTATTTATGACGCTAGATAGACGTCAGGTTTATCCCTGGCAGCAATCCTAATAAGTTCTATCATTACTGTTGACAATAGAGCGCGAGCATATAACCTTCTATCGGTTTCTACTGTGTTTATATTGAGAGATTAACAGTGTGGGAGAAATAGTGACGTAACAGGAATAAAGATAATGGTGGCAAATAAACAGAACTAGAGGGTGACATGGTAAAGAGCTGCAGAAAATGTGGAGAAAACATTGCATCACACCCAGCTGTGCAGAACAAATCTTCAGAGTATGCCACAGCAGTAGACCTGGGGCCTCATTTATGAAAAGTGACGCATCGCTGCGTGAAAACAGCGATGCGTCACTTTTCACTGCGCCCTCCTTGCGAGACCAATAATGCGTCATATTTACAGTATGACGCATCATGGCGCAAGGAGTTACAGATACGTCAGTATTTCTGACGTATCTGTAAGCGCAAAAGTGACGCATTGCTGGAGTGTGTCACAAAAGTGACGCAACTCCAGCAATGCGTCCTTTCACATGGGGAAAGCCCCATGTGAAAGGGCTTGCATCAGTCTTACGCCTGCTGTGAGGCAGGCGCAAGATTATGACGCAACAGCGTCCTAAAAGTGACGCAGGGAAATCTCATAGATTTCACTGCGTCACTATTACGAGGCTTTTTGAGTGGGAACGCCCCCTCTGCATACATTATACCTGACGCAGGTATAATGTAGCGCAGGGGTTTTAAAAGTGACGCATCTGCTTAGATGCGTCACTTTGTAAATAGTGCGCAACAGGAGGCATGTTTTACGTCGCCGATGCGTCACAAAAAGTGACGCACCGGCGGCGTAAAAGTGACGCACGGCCTCATAAATGAGGCCCCTGGTACTCTGTTCCGCTGGTCTGAACAGTGACCCCCGGGGCTGCCACAGAATGATGGGCGCCTTGCTGGATGAGTAAGGCTTTTTTGAGGGGGTGAGTTAAGCTACTGCCAATAGCTGCGTTATGGAGGGGGAGAAAGAACAATGGGACTGACGCCATGATGCTGAAGGTCGACTGTGTTTTTAACCATGACTCAATGTAAAACTACAATGCAGAATGATTCGCTACATAAACCAATACTGAAATACCCTCTCTGTATTCTCTTTTTTAGCTATCACATGAGTCTTAATGGCTAATGCTGTCTCTAGACAGACTTACATACACAGCGACTCATTTTGATTTGTTTAAAGATCATTTTGCACCACTTTTAGCACTTAGATCACTCCAGGAATGATCCTTGGATTGCTGTTATTAATACACAAGGGGCCTGGGGCCTCATTTATGAAAAGTGACGCATCGCTGCGTGAAAACAGCGATGCGTCACTTTTCACTGCGCTCTCCCTTCGATATGATTGATGCGTCATATTTATAATATGACGCATCATGTCGCAAGGAGTTACAGATACGTCAGTATTTCTGGCGTATCTGTAGGCGCAAAAGTGACGCATTGCTGGAGTGTGTCACAAAAGTGACGCAACTCCAGCAATGCTTCCTTTCACATGGGGAAAGCCCCATGTAAAAGGGCTTGCGTCAGTCTTACGCCTGCTGTGAGGCAGGCGCAAGATTTTGACGCAACAGCGTCCTAAAAGTGACGCAGTGAAATCTCATAAATTTCACTGCGTCACTTTTAGGAGGCTTTTTGCGGGTGAACGCCCCCTCTGCATACATTATACCTGACGCAGGTATAATGTAGCGCAGGGGTTTACAAAGTGACGCATCTGTTTAGATGCGTCACTTTGTAAATAGTGCGCATCAGGAGGCATGTTTTACGCTGTCGATGCGTCACAAAAAGTGACGCATCGGAAGCGCAAAACTCACGCAAGGCCTCATAAATGAGGCCCCTCATTTATAAGGCTGTGAGTCACTTTTACGACGCCGGTGCGTCACTTTTTGTGACGCACCAGTGGCGTAAAAAATGCGCCTTGTTGCGCCATATTTACAAAGTGACGCATCTAGGTAGATGCGTCACTTTGTAAACCCCTGCGCCACATTATACCTGCACCAGGTATAATGTATGCAAGGGGGGCGTATTGACGCAAGAAAGGGTCGTAGAAGTGACGCAGTGAAATCTATGAGATTTCACTGCGCCACGTCTAGGAGACAAATGCGCCAATTTCTTACGCCTGCCTCACAGCAGGCGTAAGACTGACGCAGGCCCTTTCACATGGGGCTTGCCCCATGTGAAAGGATACATTGCTGGAGTTGCGTCACTTTTGTGACACACTCCAGCAATGCGTCACTTTTGCGCCATACAGATACGTCAGAAATACTGACATATCTGTAACTCCTTGCGCAATGATGCATCATACTGTAAATATGACGCATCATTGGTGTCGCAAGGAGGGCGCAATGAAAAGTGACGCATCGCTGTATTCACGCAGCGATGCGTCACTTTTCATAAATGAGGCCCCAGGTCTCTCATTAATGACAAAGCCTTATGCCAGAACGAGAACAGAATTTGCTCTCGTTGTAACCATTTCCATCTATAATCAGTCTGAAAGGTTATTTCATGTTCTGAAGAGTCCGAGCGTTAGCTAAATTGCCAGGGAGAACTCAACAACTTTTATCTAAAAAAAAACAGAAAAAGACATTTCAAATACAGCCTCGCGCTTCCCATTCCGGTCCCGTGAGAGGAGGCCTTCACTGCGTAGAATGCAGGGAGGCGATTGGTGTCAGACAGAGTCTCCGTAGTGAGGCGGAAGATCAAAGTTCATAACTGCAAACGCACAGCGCTCACAACAAGCTCAAGTGCTGCCATTAATCACTGCGCTCGAGGAGGATTTGATGACAAAGATTAAACTGCTGTAAAGAATACTGCTGCGCCGCTGATTCTTGCAACTGTCATCAAATACTCTGCCAACCATTAACAGGTCACGAAAGCGCTCGAGCTCCGGGAGTCTCTCTCGCGCTGTCCCTAAATCCCCCCGCCAGAACGCTGTGGCAGCGCTCGACACCTGTCACTCGGGACATTCTTCTAGAAGCCGCTGAGAGGTTCACATGTTCGTCAAGGGGTATTATATTTGGTTTGCTTTACATGCCTAACTGAAAACACGATCCAGATTGCATTTAACTGTTCATACCTTGGAATGCTCTGGGTCCAATTAGCATCTTTTTTCTAAAAGTTTAACTTCTTACTGGAAAAATGGATAGTTCATGCATGTATCACTGCCTTGCATCCACAAAGCCAGAAACGCCTATGTTACGCATGCAAGCTAGGACCATCCCATTCACCTACAATTTATGGCAGTGGGTAAGGAAGCAACAAGGGGTGAAACCTTGAAAAAAGAGCATCCCAGGGGTGCTCATGGATATTAAGGTGTCATGTAAATAAAAGTAAGCTGGAACTCTGTTGGTTCCCACTGTACACTGTAGGCCGGTGAAGTAAGCGCAGGAGAGATGAGTTGAAGGCAGCATAGAATGTTGAGTTATAACTCACAGCAGAATAAAGACATAAAACACTCCTCTCCGTGTGTAGCATGGTTATTGGCAAGTATCTGGGCTGGTAGGATGTTACAACTGGTGACAAGAGAGGGGATACAAAGCCTGTACACTGAAAGAGCTCTTCCAGAGAGTTTGCCGCGGTCCAGCAAATTGCTTGTGCGTGCCACATGTGCCGCAGTTGAAGTGTAGAATCAACACTGGCACCGTTGGAGTCTCAGCGCAACGCCAGTCTGTGTAAAATGCTTGAAGATAAAGAAAGTGGCATTGAAAATCTACATGTCGGTGGCCAGTGACTGAACGAAAAAGCCACAAATGAAAGGCACTGCGCCATTATCTAAATTAAGAAGTAAGAATGCTAAAGGTGCATGCAACCAGGTGACAAAAGCGGCGCAGAGTAATAATTAATTACAAGTCAAACTGAAATTTGTGTGCTATGAAGCAGAGATTAACCAGGTGTTTGTGAAGAAACATTTCAGCAGAAAGCCAGTTAATGTTATCTGCCTTCATGGACTAGTGTACAACGATTTATCCACTTAAGGAAATCACTAGAACTCATGGTGCAATGAAGTGCTGCAAAGTGGCCACAGAAGAAAGAACAGGGATTGTGTTTTACAGCTGCCCGTTCCACCACTAAAGCTGTAGCGTAGGGACTCAGAACAACTCCACAGACGGGCCATCAAGTAAAGAACTCTGATGGTGAGCCAAAATACATTACGGCTGACCCCGAAACCAGCATGTTACAAGGCGCTAGAGAATCTCTGCCTGATCAAAGATACATATTCAGTCAAGAATGCCAGAGACTAGGTGAAACTCATGATGAGTTTGTTTAGAGACTGGATGTTCTGGTGAAGCACTGTAAATTCAATACATTTAATGATGAGGCAGCTAACAGTCTCAGTGTAATCAATGGATGTCTGTAAGATTCCTTTCAACGACGAATGCTGAAGGAAACTCTGAGCTTAGAACAAGGCTTCAAAGCTGCTTGTGCTGAAGAACTTGCTGATTGTCAAGCAACTGACATGGAAGCCAGAGGTGTCCAAAGTGAGTCAGTCATGATCATGAAAAGTAAGCCAAAGTACAAGGTTGTGGGGCACAAATAGATGTCTCCACAGAAAAAGAGTATGTGCTTTGGATGTGGACCGCTGTTTCCAAACAAAGGTAAATGTCCCATCAGATATGCATCAGCGGTGGTAAAGTGAATCATTTTGTGACGACTTGCAAGGCGAATTGAAAAGTACGTGCGTCACAGCATTAAGACAAAATGACTGACTGAACGCTACCTCAGCAGCGGTTAACGTGCCCCCACGAGGCCAATAACTCACATCAATTCAGGCAAATCAACACCAAATGAAGTAGATCATCATCTAAGTCATCGACAAAGAGTTCCTCAGTATCAGTTTCTAGTGAAAGAGACTACCGCAATTGTGCAATATCGAAGTTTACTTCAAAAAGGCTTGCACATGTAGGACAAGTCAAATGTGAGGAAAAACTCAAAGTGAAGAAAAATCGACATGAAAAGGCACCAAAACATTCAAACAATTTCCAAAGATCACTTTAAAGATGTTATGTTATGTTATGTTATGTTATGTTATGTTAAAGGTTGTCTTATAGAGCGCTCAGCTACTCGGGCTGAGTGTCCCGGCGCTATAAATAAATAGGACAAATGGGTGTTCGATATAATTATAATTAACAGCAGTGCATTGAAAAATATCCTGCCTGAGGAGAAGTATCAAGAATTATCTACATTACCACAACTTGCGAAGTCAAAGACTGGGGTATACACATGGTCTGCCTCAAAGGCCTTAAAAAGTCAAGGTTCATTTGTAACCACTATGAAAAATAAGACAACTGTGTTACAAGCTCCTATTCATGTACTTCAAAGAACAGCTTTAAGTGCCTGTTTGCTGAGTTTCAACACTGCTGCTGACATTGGACTGATATCAGTGAACTACAAAATTAAATTTTATCATGATATTGTAAGTCAATTTCCTTAATTGTTTCATGGGTTAGGAAAACTCAAAACAATTAAAGCAAAGTTACAAATAAATGAGGATGTTTATCTTGTTACTCAGACACATACAAATTGCGCTCACTTGCAAGAAGCTGTTGAAACGCTCCTTAATTTGTTGCTTAAAAATGCTCCACTTGTCCAACACCATGGGTTTTTCACATTGTAGTAATGCCTAAAAGAGACAGTGAAGGAGCTGTATGCATATGCATTGAAATGCATCAGGCCAACAAGGCAATTGAACGAGGGAGACATCCAGATCTGCACATCACTGACATGATAACTCAATTGAATGCTGCAAAATTCTTCTCTCAATTCAACTTAAATGAAGAAATCATCAATTGGAGATTGAAGAAAAATTCAGATACATTACAAACTTTCTACGCATATTGGTCTGTTTCAAATAAGCGATTGACTTTTGGTGCATGCTCTGCAGAACTTTTCCAAGATGTCATTCGACATATCATACAGCCTGTAGTAAATGAATTTAACTATACTGATGACATATTGGTTTTCAGAGCCAAATAGAAAGAGCATGACAAGGGTCGCATGCAAGCATGTCATGCTGAACGATGCAGGCTTAACTCTGAATACTGACATGTTAATTCTACAAGAAAAGCTTGAAATTCTTTGGCCATGTCTTTTCTGATTGTGGTATAAAACCTGATCCAGCTAAAGTGCAAGCACTGTCTACTGCAAATCCCCCACAAGACATTTCTATGCTACGATAATTTCTTGGAATGACCAGGTACTGTTGTAGATAAATACAAGACTTTACTCTCCCCCATGTTAATTCAATGAATTGAGTAATCCTAAATGGTAAAGTCGAAGGGGACAGTCCGGCCGCTTATACCAGAGCAGGAAATAATAGCTTCTCCATTTTAGACTATGTCATTTGTAGCATGGACCTTTTTCAGAAAATGCATTTATTAAATATACAGGGTGCATATGAAAGTGATCATGCCCCTCTGTCTTTGGAAATAGAACACTCATTGCTATCTACTACCCGTGGTCACTTGTCTCCTGGAATGGCCATGCCATTGTAGACCATAAAAACTGTTGGATCATCTGGAACTCAGAAGCAATTGAGGGAATGAACACCGCAATTTCAGCTACCTACTTAAACCCGCTTAAAAAAAAATCGAACCCGATTATGAATTATGAAAAGACAGTGTCTACAGTTGTTGCATCTCTTCGGGAACTTTCAAACAGACATTAGAACAGAAGGAGCCACCAAAAAGCAAAGAACAAAGATTACGAATTGGTAAAATGTAATAGCCTGATTCGACTGCAGCTTTGTTTAAATCTCTTTTATTTAATTTATACACAACAAAGAGAAAGAACATCAACAATCACCAGGCGATAAGCAATAAGGGGCAGCACATAACAGGCAAATTACAATGTACACTTTGGTGGGTTTAAGTAATAGGGCTATAAAATATGGTGCACAGTACATACTCAAAGGCTACAGGGCAAGAGACCGGGTGTAGTCAATATAACAAAAGAAAGGCTAGTGATCCCCACCCAGTGCTGTGGCAACAGCACAAATCAAGCAGGCAGAGTCACATGAAAACTTGTGGCTAAACTAACTGGACTAGCTCAGTCGCGTTTCCAGCAGGCCTATACGGGATAGAGGATGCAGAGTATTAAAGATTACTAAACAATCGGAGCCCCAAAAAGGGCAAATGTACTAAGCTTTATAAAAGTTCCTAAAGAACCCCAATCATTACCCCAGTAAAGATAGTGCAGTCTGGAGATAACACTGTAGCCCTAGTATAACGTAGCCCCTCGTTAAGGGCTGCCCAGATTTGGCACAGACCGGCTGTGTTCACCATACCAAGGACCATTGGCGTATACTGGTGTCAAATAGCGCCCACAACTAATGGACGGGGTGAGACGCTCAGAGCTGCTAGCCTGCAAAATAAAAGGGAAAAGTGAACAAAGAGTGGAGCCCCACTACTCAAGGATGTAGAGGGGAGAAAGTAAGAAAAGAGAAGACAGAGAAGAAGAGGAGGGGAGAGAGGATGATGCAGCATCTCCTTGGTGCAGGGAAGCCCCGTGAAAAGGGTGGTCAAACGCCCCAGGAGCATGTCCAGTCATGTCACAGGAAAGAGTACAGATCCCCTCCACCAACTACCCTGTCTCGTCCTCACAAGATTCTCCCCTTGGAAGTAAGGGGTCAGCAAAGATTTGGAAGGCTCTCAAGCGAGAGGGAACAGAGCAGACATGCTCCAGTTTAGAGAGGTGTGAGACTAGGGAAAGGAGGTAAGGCCTCAGGCCACTACTACTCTGTCCCAGATCTCCAAAACAATCCTTGTCGGAGTGGCAATGTAAGTGCTACGATGTCTGGCACCTCTATGCAGCCAGGCTAGGTCCCACACGGGCGACAGGCCACAGCCCTGTCCATGTGGAACCAATGCTTTTTGCGAACCACCCATTCCAAAATATAGCGCAAATGTGATGCCCAGTAATAGACTAGAAAGTCGGGACAAGCCAACTCTCCACGGGCTCGAGGTAGCATTAAAACCTTAGTACAGAAATGCAGCCCCTCCCCCCCAGATAAAGGAAGTAACTTCCCGCTAAAGGCACAGGATGTCCCTCTGGGGAATAGGTGTTGGGAGCAATTGAAAATGGTAGAGCACCTTTGGAAGGATGGGCACCTTAACCGCATTGAGGCGGCCTAACCAGGAAATGGGGAGCGATTTCCAACGGCGGAGTTCAAACCGTACTGAGTTTCTACAAGCCGGACAATTCGCCTGGGTTCACGAGCCTGGGGTAGCCATAACATTGATACCTAGGTATTGGATGGAGAGTTGGGCCCATTGGAAGGGGATAGCATCCCCCAGGTCCTCCAGCTGCTGCGGAGGAGGGTAAGGTTAAGAGCCTGTGACTTAGCGAGATTGATTTAAAGTACCAAGATCAATTCCAATCAAGAAAGTACATCAAGTAGCGTGGGGAGAGAGCTCGCAGGGTCCGTAAGTGTCAAGAGGAGGTCATCAGTGAAACGGGTGATCTTACGTTCAACCCCCCGAGCCGAAGACCCCGAATTTCCACCGACTGACGGATGGCGATTTCAAGGGGCTCCACAGCAAGAGCAATAGTAGAGGTGATAATGGACACCCCTGGCCTGTGCCCTAGTGAATGGAGAAGGGTGGGGTGAGTAGTCCGTTGATTCGGATCCGCGCCGGTGGTGCTGCATACGGGGCCACAATGTGCTCGGTCTAACGCCTTCATTGAGGGAGAAGGAAAGCCGGTATATTACGGCGTTGGACTTTTTCCACTACACGGGCCACTCGACGAAGATTGTCCGCTCCTTGGCTCTCCTGGATAAAGCCCACCTGGTCGGGCTCAATTAGGCCAGTGAAATGGGGGGCTAGACGTTGGGCCAAGAGTTTGGTATATAATTTAACATCTACATTTAACAATGAACTAGGGCGGTATGATGCTCAGGAAGTCGGATCTTTCCCCGGCTTGGGGATAAGCACTATCTCGGCTCCGGCCATCGTCGGTGTGACCAACATTGTGTCTGCAAAGGAATTAAAAACACGCAACAATGGGGCCTGCGTCTCCGGTAGAAAAAGACGGTAGAAGGGTAGAGTGAGGCCATCAGGGCCGGGAGATTTCACAATAGGGAAGCTTTTTTATGCTTTTTGGAGCTCCTCAGCCATGATGGGTTCTTCCATTTGTTGCATGAAGAGGGGCGAGTGGCGTCCAAGGGCAGGAGGCCAGGAAGGGGTCTATCTGGTCCACACAGGTATCGTCCCGGCCATAAAGAGTAGAAAAAAAGTGTCAAATTCCTGCTGTTTGGCGTGTTCCAAGGTAGCCCACTTCCCCCCGGCAGTGCGATTTTGGAGATGTGGCAAAGGGACACCTGGAGACAAAGGCGACGAGCTAGCATGGAATCCACCTTGTTGCCTTCACTATAGAATTTTTGTTTTAGGGGTAAGAGGGAGTGTTCCGCCTTCTTGAATCTAAGGGCTTTAAGTTGGCCCCGGAGCGAGACGAGCTGTTTCTGTGTCTGATTAGAAGGTGCCCTATGTCTTTGTCGCTCCAGTGATTTGATGTCGCGAGCAAGGTTGGTTTCCACCAGGCGGGAGTCTCGCTTGCGGGTGATGGAGATGGAAGTAATAGTGCCCCGGATTGTGGCCTTGAAGGCGTCCCATAGGACATACCCGTTAGTGTCCAGGAGGTCATTAGTGGCAAAATATGTTTGTATTGCCTAGCGAATTTCCGCCACGTCTACCTGGTCCCAAAGGACAAGAGGAGGAAGGCGCCACCTTGGAATGGAGCAGAGGTGCCTCCCACACCCACCAGCACAATTTCTATATGGCGTGATCAGAAATGGATATGTCCGAGATCTTTGCGGATGCCAAAGAGCGAATGAGAGATTGAGACAAAAAAGGATAATAGAGTTAGGCTCCCAGGAGAGTCCCAAAGGTATGTGTCTTCTGCGTGAATGGGTGCATAAACATTAGGCATCATGAGGGGCTTACCCTGCATAAGAAGAGTAAGTTTTAGGAAACGCCCCTCCTTGTCCCGAACGGTTTGGGTAACTTGCATGGGTATGCCTGCTTTAAAAAAATAGCTACCCCTGCCTTTTTACTCTGTGCTGAGACCCAGAATTGTGTGGGGAACCTAGGGTGGGACATGCGTGTGGTGTCAGTGTGTAAGAGATGAGTTTCTTGGAGGAAAATAACGTCTGGGTCCTGGATTAGGAGGTAACACCATATTTGCCTCCACTTATTGGGAGCATTAAGGCCTTTTACATTAAGGAAAGACATTTAAGCTGTGCCATGGACTATTGCAGGTAAAGCGGAGCGCTTGCAGGTATACAGATCATCGCACCCATTCCCACGGAGCCCAAAGCAAGCTGTGGTTGTGGTGAGGTAGGGGAATGTTAGTGAGTTGCACCCAAGCGGAAGACAGAGTCAGTCTCCTCCCATATTCCCAGAGTACCCATTCAAGGAGATAGAGGGCCCTGGCGTCTGTGTGCTCTCTCCCCAAGATTCCAGGTAAAGAGGAAACAGAAAGAACAAGAAGCAAGAGAGATAGAGAAAGGAAGAAGACAATAAGCCAAATAGTAGAAGGCCAACCGGGCCAAAAAAGACCATTCCAGTTCACGAGTGACCTAGTGGTGTGATCCAGGGCGGCTCTAAGGAAGTCACTCCCCAAAGAGACTAAGGAAATGGTGGCGTGGACCATAAGATCTGAAAGAGCAGCCGCTGTCTACCCTCCATTGGTCGGTCCGCTCCACTAACATAGGTGAGGCATGGGGTCCTCCCTAGGAGTAGTCCCAGAGCCCCTGAACGTAGTACGAGATCATGTCTGTGCAGCACAACCGGGATCAAAGAAGCAGAAGCCTGCCTGCCTCAGAAAGCATCCCAACAAGTACAGACGCCCAAGAGGATGGCAGCCAGCCGCCATGGAGCAAGCTGCGGCGTTCGGACCGTGGAAAGCCTCCAGGTGGCAAGACATCAGGGATGGTCATTGGGTCAGGGCAGCCCCAGCTGAATAAAATACTCACGTACGAGGCAGGTGGCTGAGCCGGCAGGAGGAAGAGGCAGCTCCCTCTGACAGCAAAGGGAACACATCCCATCAAGGGACCATCATCCCAGTGCCTAAGCCAGAGGGGGAAGGAGGACCCGACTTTGAGCTCCTTCGCTCTGGAGATTGCGAGGCGTCCATAGATTTCAGATGGTGGATAATGTCTTGTTTGGCTTGGAGTGCCATCGTGCTGGCTTTAGAGGATCTATTGCGAGGAGGCTGTACCATTGACCAATCTGGGCTCAGAGGATTCCGGGACCCAGAGTCAGCAGAGGTAGGGGTGGAGGGCCGAGGGTCAGGCGAGATGCGAAGCAGCGGGGAGGCATCTTTAAGGGATCTCAGAGATCTGCGCTTTCCCTCCCATTGGAAAATCGAAGCAAAGGGTTGGCCCCATTGGTATTTGATGTTGGACTCCTTCAGTTTGTCGGTCACAGGTTTGAAGTCACTGTAGCGGCGCAGGGTGAGCAGAGAGAGGTCTTGAAAGATTTGGAAACGGTGACCCTCATACGTCAGCTCCTCAGAAGACCAAGATGCCCAGAGGATTGCCTCCTTCTCCGTGAAGAAGTGGACGTGGGTCAGGATGTCAGGGACCAGGTTGGCCCTCCCACATGGGGGTGCAACTAGGTGTGCCCGGTCCAGCATTGGAGGAGAGGCGCCGTCGTCTCCATGGAAGGTCTGGAGGAGATCCGCAACCTAGGTCATGATGTCCTGACCCTCAGCTCCTCGTGGCACTCCCCGGATGCAGTGGTTATTCGGGCGGCTCCTGTTTTCTAAGTCATCCTGCTTAATTTGGAGTTCGACATGTTGCTCCTCAAGCGCCAGAGCTCCTACTGGTCCTACATTTGTGCGTCGAGGGTGTGTTTGAGGTCGTCCACTTTTGTGCCGATTGCGGCGATGTCACGCCGAACGTCCATAAAGCAGGTTTTGACCTCCAGTTTGAGAGATCTCCTGAAGAAAATTGGACATAAAGGCCTGAGTGATGGGGCCTGCATCCACGGTCTCTGGCTTGGTGGCCATCGTGGCACTCTCATATGCAGGCGCCGGGGTGGATTTTGCCTACGGATCTGCCACTGACTTGTCCTTCGGTGCTGACTGTACCGCGACTTTCCCTGTTTTGCTTCGGGTCTTGGCATGGGAAGAGGGAACGCCCAGCCCACAGGGGCTCACGCTAGTGTCCAGCACAGGGACTCCACTGCCACCAACAGGGTTCTCTGCCATTGGGGGACCCTTGAGAGGGCGGTTGGAAGATCTCGGCCTAGAACGTTGGGGGTGGTGCCCCTCGCCTCAGGAGCCAAAGCGATTCCCAGAGGATGGCCCGTGGGTAGGCCCGAGCCCTTCGATACTGCGGGCTCAGGTGGGTGCGCAGGCCCCCCCAGGGCTCCAGCCTCAATACAACTCCAGTCATGCAGGTGGCCGTCCCCGCGGCCTCCGGGCCCAAGAGGAAAGTCTCTCCAGTAGGAGCAGAGAGGAAGCATACCAAGACATTGAGGGAAGGCCCCAGCCTCTGTGACAAGATCCAGTGCGATGATGGGAGGGGAGGTGGTGAGAAGGCCCAAGCCCTTCGATACTCCTGGCTCAGGCCAGGTTGAAGAGAGCGATCAAAGCTCCAGGCGCACCACCATTCTATGTCTGCCGGCACCAAACCTCTCCCCCACCAGACCAACACAGTCTAAGAGGGGAGAAAAGGAGATTTGTGGTGCACAGCCCTAACCTCACGGCCCAGCCTCATTGGAGGCACCTCTTGTCTTGTTGCCAGATCGAATGTGATTGCCTGAAAGCCGCTTGTATGGAGACCCAAGCCCTTCAATACTCCGGGCTCAGGCGGGCTTGCTTGGAGGTCCCCAGGTGCAGCACAGCTCTGGTCATGTAAGCTGGCCGACCGCGCCCACTCCTGGGTGGTCAAGCAAAACCCATAGGAGAGAGCAGAGAAGGAGGGAGCTGTGGTGTCAAGGCAGGCGGCGACTTGCCTGTCAATGCTCGGCGTGGCTGCAGTGGTTCGGTCGGGACATGAGGCCAGGCCCGTCGCTTCTCCAAGCCCAGGCAGAAGCACAGATATCACTCAAGGCCCTCCAACTGACCGGGGTTCCCTGTGCGAGCCACCTCGGCCCCCCGACCAGCACATTCAATCCAGGGGGGAGGATGAGAGAAGCAGTGGCCAGCAACGATGATGTCCAGGGCCCAGTAAAGCAGTGTTAGTCTGCGAGTTGAGGTTCCTGAAGTTGGGCTTTCCGGTTGCTGCGTATTTCAGGCCCCAGGGGCGCGCTAGTTGTGGGACAATGTGATCAAGGAACTTTCTCCCCAGGAGCTGTGCCCTAGATTAGGATGGTGAAGGGAGCGTCCCCCGCCGTCGGCCCAAAGGAGACCACCACGAAGCAGCCAGTGCATGGGTCCGAGCCCTTCGTCCCTCCAGACTCAGGCAGGGGACACAGGTTGTGCAGTGCCCCGGTGTCTATATAGCTTCTTTTGCTCAGGTTTCCAATCTCCCCCCATTCATTCTACACAGTCCAGGGGGAAAGAGATGGTGGAGTATTACCAGTGTCCATGTGCTTCAGGGCCCTGGGGCGCTCTAGCGTCGCATGAGGCGATGAGTTCGAAATCGTATCACTCTTATCTCTGAGTGCTGCGCGCCAACTGCTCCCTCATGTATTCCACCTCACCTCACGGGCCGATGACCGATCAGGGAGCTCTGGGTTCTGCCGGCAGTGTCTCAGCACAGGGCCCCACTCAGCCCACCACACAGGGCCCCTTTAGGCTTGCATGGGTCGTCTAGGGCCCCCAACGTGGAGCATAGAACAGGCGCTGGAGCGTCGGGGCATGTGAAGCTCACCAACAGCACCCCGCACCCCGGCCTCCAGTTCCGTCGCAGGTCCCGGGCTCACAGTAGGCGTAGGCCTCTCCTGCACCCTTTGGTAAGATGCCGGACGGGAGCACTGCGGCGGGCCTTACCCCTCACCCTGGGGTTATCATCGCCGTCAGGACCCCAGTGCAATAACCAGGAAATGCAGGTGGCAGAAGCCAGCTGGAAGGAGGCACCGATTGCTCCCCCATACCTCTGATAGCTCAAAATAACCTCCGTCCGGCCTCTGGAGGATGGACCTTTTGCCATGCACATCCTACTCCATTGACGTCCTGACCACACCCCCCAACTGCAGTTTTTAAATTTTTCTGGGTCAAGACAGAAAGAAATAAAAAAGTTGAAAAGCTACAACAAAGTTAAAAAACGAAACAACTACGAGAGGAAAAAGACAAAAACTGTCTAGACATTGAATTGGGAGTCAAAAGTAAAAAACATCAAAGTATTCTGGAGCCTAGTTGCCAAACAAATTGGCATTAGGAAAACAACACAAGCACTCCCAGTGCCAGCATCGGCCTTGGAGACATATATCCGAAACTTATATAAACTTAATGCACAGAAGGTAAAAAAATTGAATCAGCAGTCTGCAGGAAAGGATCAGTCAAGGGACGACGTGATAGTCTTAACAACAAATCTAATAGCTTATTTTGTAAAGGCTGCAAGATCTACAGCAGCAATGGGACTGGATAAGATACCGATTAAGGTCCTACAATCTAACCCAGATGAGTTGGGCAAACTCCTATTTCCCCCCCCTATTTTTCTACTGTTTTGAAACAGGAGATATCCCTAAATCATGGCATGGAGCATTGTGGTCCCTATCCTAAAAAAAGGTTCCAGAACTGACCGAAAGAACTACCGACAAATTGCCCTACTCGATGCAACTGGTAAAATCTTTGCAGCCTGTATTTTAGACCATCTTAAAGACTGGGCCTTTTCCAGTGGCGTAATCCCTATGTCCCAGGCAGGATTTCGTCCAAAATACTCAGTTATAGATGATATCACAATTTTACAAACGATTCTTGACAAATATGCCGTCTCAAAATTGCAAATTGTGTACTGTGCTTTTATTGATTTTACTACAGCCTTTGATAAGGTAGATAGGCGAACGCTTTGGAAGAAACTGGTGAGGTTCGGAATCCCGCAAAATTTACTTACTATAATTATATCCCTTCACACAGAAACGTGGTGTAGAGTCCAAATGGGGGGTTCGAAGGGTCTAACTAGAACAATCATCAAGTCAAATGGTCTAAAACAGGGATGTCTCCTTGCCCCCTTGCTATTTTCTTTGTATCCAGGGGCATATTAGCAAGGAATTGCGATATTTATCGCAAAACGTGCTTAGCACGTTTATTGTTATCGCTACCTATCGCTAGATATGTTAGTGGAGAAAACATGCTATTAGCAACGTTTATGTCCATTGTGCTAATATATCCAGCGATAGCGGCGAAATACCTGAATATCGCTGGAAATCCAGCGATATTCACGCATTAAGGCCAATGGGGACTTAACCTGCCAATCCACCTCCCATTGAAGAAACAGGTAGGTCATGTTTTTAGCAGGCGTTAAATTCTAGTGATAATCGCGCTTAGCATGACTTTTTTTATCGCTTCGCCTGCGTTGCTAATTGGCGATAGCTGTTTTAGCGACTGCTTTCAGTCGCTAACAGTTTGGGTACGCCCACTTTGCATGTCATTAGCTCCTCCTGCCGCTGCGTCCCTGCAGCCACGCCCCCTGCTCTCCCATTGGCCACCTCGCTCCCGCCTCCCAGCTGCTCCTCCATCCCTCTGCCCCTCTTATGGAGGCCACGCAGTGGCCGTGCAGAAGACGCGCGCTGCGGGTGCTTTGCTGGTGCGCCAAAGGCAAGCCCGTCTGCGCCAGTCCGTGACTGGACCGCGCCCAGCGCCAGAACCCCTGGACCCCGCGAACGCCACAACACCAGACTCCACTACGACGCTAGCACCCTCTATGCACTCAAAGCCGGCAGAAGCCACACCTGCTTTCAGGCCTCCTCGAAACGGACCCACGGATCTTTCTCCTGCCACACCTGCAGCTTCACCTGCGATAGAGCCACCAAACCTCCAAGGACTGGATCCAACCTCCTCTGCTGCATACTCCTCAACACCCGCTCTGCACGCAAACACGCCGCAGAGCTCTGGGATCTGCTCGACACCTCCGCCCGAGACGTGGCCTTCCTGACCGAGACCTGGTGGAATGACTCCTCTGCGCCCGACATCGCCATAGCCATCCCGGATGGATACAAGATCACCCGCAGGGATCGCGCCAACCAAATCGGAGGAGGAATAGCCTTCATCCACAAGTCTACCCTCAAGGTCGCCACCCACGCAGACGACACCCTCAACACCGCCGAACACCTGCACTTCCGGATCCACACCGACCCCAACACCACCCTCAGAGGAACACTCATCTACAGACCCCCCGGACCCTCAGCTCAGTTCAGGGACTCCATTGCCGACCTCGCCAGCACCCACGCACTCGCCTCCATGGACTACATCCTCCTCGGGGACCTGAACTTCCTCCTCGAGAACAACAACGACGCCAACTCCACCACCCTGATGGACAACCTCGCCAACCTCGGCCTCAGGCAACTCGTCACCACACCCACCCACGCTGCCGGCCACACGCTGGACCCCATCTTCTCCACAGGCACCCACGTTGCCTTCGACCACACCACCGAACTCCACTTGACCGACCACCGCAGCATCCATTTCACCTTCAATAAACCAACCACACACCGCCGCACCCAACAGCTACCCCACCGCTGCTGGAGCAAAGTCACCGAAGACCAGCTGATCACCACCCTCGCCCAGAACCCACCCACCGACCCCACCAACCCAGACACCGCAGCCCGCAACCTCAGACAGTGGATCGACGACTGCGCCAACACCCTCGCCCCACTCAAGAAACCCTCCAACAGCCACGCCAGCAAGAGACCCACCTGGTTCACCTACGAGCTTCAGACCTCTAAACGCGCATGCCGGAAACTGGAGAAGATATGGCTCCATAAACGCACACCGGACAACCACGCAGCTCACAAAGACGCCACCCGCAGACATCACCACCTCATCAGATTAGCAAGAGATCCACCTTCAAAGACCGCCTGGATAACAACGCACACAACAGCAAAGAGCTCTTCAGCATCGTAAAGGAACTCTCCAATCCCAGCGCCAACGCCAACAACATACCGCCCTCACAAGAACAGTGCGACTCACTAGCCATCTCCTTCCACCGCATGATCGCTGACATCCATGACAGCTTCAATACCATGACCGCCCCGACAATGCCAGACTCCACCTCCCCTGTGAACACCACCAGCGCCAGCCGCCTGACCTCCTGGTCCAATGTCAACGAGACACGCAAGGTCATGAACTCCATCCACTCAGGATCTCCGTCAGACCCGTGCCCACACCACGTATTCAACAAAGCAGACACAGCCATCGCACCCCAACTTCGGAAGGTCATCAAAATCTCCTTTGAAACAGCGACATTCCCGGAAAGCTGGAAGCACGCCGAAATCAACGCCCTCCTCAAGAAGCCCAAGGCGGACCCCAAGGTTCTCAAGAACTTCCGGCCCATCTCCCTGCTCCAGTTCCTGGCAAAGGTCATCGTCAACATGCAACTGGCCCACCACCTGGAAGACAACATCTTGGACCCGTCCCAGTCCGGGTTCAGAAGAAACCACAGCACGGAGACAGCCCTCATCGCTGCCACAGACGACATCAGGCACCAACTGGACAACGGCGAAACATCAGCCCTAATACTCCTGGACCTGTCAGCCACCTTTGACACGGTCTGCCATTGCACTCTAAAGACACGCCTCCTAGAAGCCGGAATCCAAGAGAAGGCCCTTGACTGGACCACGTCCTTCCTCTCTGGCAGAACCCAGAGCGTCCGCCACCCGCCCTCCCGATCCAAAGCCACCGACATCATCTGCGGCGTCCCCCAGGGCTGATCCCTCAGCCTGACGCTGTTCAACGTCTACATGGCCCCCCTCGCACAAGTGGCCCACCATCACGACCTCGACATCATCTCCTACGCCGACAACACCCAGCTAATCCTCTCCCTCACCAAGGACCCGCACACTGCCAAAACCAACCTCCACGAGGGAATGAAGGTCGTCACCGACTGGATGAGGAACAGCCGTCTGAAGCTGAACTCGAACAAGACAGAGGTACTCATCCTCGGACCCACCTCCTCTGCCTGGGACGACTTCTGGTGGCCGACCACACTGGGAACAGCACCGACACCCACCGACCATGACACAACCATCCTCAACTCCTCCCTCTCCATGTTTAAACAGGTCAACGCCGTCTCCTCCTCCTGCTACAACACCCTTTGCATGCTCCGCAGGATTTACAAGTGGATCCCGACCGAAACAAGAAGAACGGTGACACAGGCCCTCGTCAGCAGCAGACTGGACTACGGCAACGCGCTCTAAGCAGGAATCACAGCCAAACACCTACAGCGACTACAACGCATCCAAAACGCCTCCGCCCGACTGATAATCAACGTCCCCCGCCGCAACCACATCACCCTCACCTGAGAGTCCTACACTGGCTTGATCACCTTCAAGATCCTCACCCATGCACACAAAGCACTCCACAACACCGGACCAGCCTACCTGAACATCAGACTCAGCTTCTACAGCCCCACCCACCAGCTCCGCTCTGCCAGCCTTGCCCTCGCCGCTATACCCCGCATCCAACAATCAACCTCCGGTGGCAGATCCTTCTCCTACCTCGCCGCTAAGACCTGGAACACCCTCCCTACCCACCTACGGCAGACCCAAGACCTACTCGCCTTCAGAAGACTCCTCAAGACCTGGCTCTTCGAGCAGTAGCGGCACCCCCCTCCCCTCAGCACCTTGAGACCCTCACGGGTAAGTAGCGCGCTTTACAAGTACTCTCATTGATTGATTGATTGATTGATTAAATATCACTAACGTGCAAAGCAGGCCCCAAACCGGTCGCTATCGCCTGAAAGCTGTCGCTAACTGCTGTTAGCGACAGCTTGCTGATAGGGCGATAAAAATATCACTGCTTTAGCAGCAAAAAGTGCCGCTAAAGCGGCGATATCGCCCTTGCTAATATGCCCCCATGTGACTTACAGGAGCACTTTACATATGTAAAACATTTCCCGCCAAAATTAGCATCGAGTGACATATATATTTTAATGTATACGGATGTCATCGTGATTTTAGACATTACGGCAATAGGACTCCAAAGAAACTTAAACGGATTAAGTAGCTACGCAGATGATCATTTTTTAGCTCCATATACTTTGAAAACCAAAATCCTATCTTTTAGGGAAATAAAGCGATTGAAACACTTTAATTGGACATTGGGGGGGAAAACCACTTGAGTCAGTTAAAGAATACATGTACTTAGGTCGGATTTTCACCCAAACCCTACAGAACTCGTCCCATCTACAACACATACGTCAAAAGGCAGATGAACATGTGGGAGCACTGTTAAGGCTATACTCCTCATCTGGAAATATACATTTCCAACCTATGTTAGAGGTATATCGCATGAAAATCCCACCTATCTTAACTTACGGTCTAGAATATATGCACATAAAAATCTGGAAATCAGTAAAAACGAGAGAATGGAATTCTTTACGAAGACAATAAGAGTAAATCAAGCTGTCCTGGCCCAAGCGTTATGCCTTGAATTCTCCTTAATTAGCATATACGCAAGGGCCATCTCTAATTTCATAAAATGGGCTTACCATCTTTTACACGCCAATTCCGGTACCTTAAGGCGTATTTTAAAATTGGAAACCTTTAGAGAAGAGCCGTCGTGTTACACTTTTAATAAGAATTTTAATATAGCTTTTAGCGTATCTCATTGCACAGTAGCACTTTTAGAAACTTGGACACCAGCACTTTTGAAGCTCTTTTTAAAGAATCTGACCTCTAAATTAAGATTCAACCTGGACGTAGATCATTGTCTTCAATTAAAACACTATATAGAATATACAAAAACTATAGTGTATAAATCCCCTGAGAAATATACATATTTTCTATAAGATAACAAGATTTGCCACTGTATTTTCTTACTGAGGTTGGGAATCCTCCCTCTGAATGCACATGCAGCAAAGTGGAATAATACTGAAAATACAACAGGGCTCTGTGATGTGTGTAAGGGAGTAATGCAAGATCTAATTCCTGTATTAGCGGTTTGCCCCAATCCAACTTTAGTAGAAGCCAGGAAGAAGTATCCAAGGCCTACTAGAATACGATACAATGTTCCTTCTGTACAATGCCTAATCACTCTCTGTAAATTACTACCGGATGAATTTGTTTGTTGCCAACTGTATACATTTTTAAAGATATTTTTTAAGCTGTTTTAAAGTTTAAGATGCTAACGATTTTAAAGTTCTAAAAATCCAAAGCTGATTTTATGACCTATCTATAACAGATCCAACCTTATTTCTTTATAAGGTCTATCTAAATCTTGAAATAATTACCACTGGAGGGATACAAATGCTCTAAGTGGTATAACTCTTAAATAGATTTGAGCTAAAGTTGTCTTAAAAAGCTATGATGAAAGGATTTAACATCATATATGTTTAAAGTGATGATATGAGTTCTGTTAAATGTTTTAAAATTGTGTTTGTATATTTGTTGACCTCAGTCGAGGTCTATATCAAATTAAAATAAACTTGGAACTACAAGATTTTACTACGGTCAGTGAATCTTTACAAGAAGTGATGAAAAAGAATGTGTCTTTTTATAGGTCTCGAAGATGTGAGAAGAGCTTCCAAAAATGTAGCAAGCTATTGAGAGAGCCAATGAAATGGCCAACTTTAACCCCAAACTGCATACAGAGGTGTAGTTGACGCTAGCCATGTCGGATTAGGTGTAATGCTTGCAGAGTACAACAGTCAGCCAAATGCCCGGAGACATTGTTGGATATGCTGGTAAAAGTCTGTCATAAACGGAACGTGATTACTCATAACCTGAGAAAGAATGTTTGACAGTGGTCTGGGCTTAGAAATATTTCCACGTGTTGGTGTACGGAAAGCCTTTCCCAGTAGTGACTGATCATCAAGCACTGTTGATGATATTTGGCAATCCCAATGCCAAAATGCCTCTTTGACATGAACATTGGGGTTTGAGGTTACAAGAATACAACTAAGCAGTTCTTCATTGTCCAGGGAAAGATCAGAATCCTACTGAATGTTTTTGAAGGGTGCCATTGCAGTTCCCTGGTACCCCATCTGAGCCAGCGGAAGCCAACCTCAATTTTATTGTGAAATCGAGCACACCAGCTGCCATGTCTATAGAACAAATTGTCACTGCCATGAGCCAAGATATTAACATGTTAAAGTTGAAAGATATTATTACTCATCAATCATCGAACCATCACTCTAGACCTTTCACTAGTGGTAGTGAGTATTTCAAGTTCAAACATGTAAGACTTGAAGTTTCAGGACTCATTCTGCAAGGTACTCAAATTGTTATTCCTGAGAGTCTCCCAACAACAAGTGGGTGCCGCTCGCAGCCGTCTTGCCGGGTGAGGACTTTGGACTCATTATTCCTGCTGCCACCGAGGAGAATTGCCGACATTTGGGACGACCGCCGTGTGCTGTCAGGGGCTGGGACTGCGAGACCCAGGGTCCACTGCGCTCTAACAACACAGCGCACCTGGTGTCTCTTCCCGCACCCAGCAACCTCACAGCTATTTACGGCTCGCGGCCCCCGCTTCGCGGGAGCCGCTCACAGCCGTCTTGCCGGGTGAGGACTTTGGACTCATTATTCCTGCCGCCACCGAGGAGAATTGCCGACATTTGGGACGACCGCCGTGTGCTGCCAGGGGCTGGGACTGCGAGACCCAGGGTCCACTGCGTTCTAACAACACAGCGCACCTGGTGTCTCTTCCTGCCCCCAGCTACACCTATATATCCAGGCCCATTAGCGCGCTAGCGGGACGCGCGTGGGACGAAGCCTGGGCAAAGGGCGGGTCGTTTGAGGCCGTTCGAGAACGGTTGAGACCGGGACCGGGCCAACCCCCTTGTTCCTGCTGCTAACCTTGCGTTTTATGATCACACTCTAAAATACGAACCATGGCGACCAGAGAAACTAGGAGCAAGAGCACTCTGACTGCTGGAGCAGCAAAAGGTACTTTGGACACTTATTTTGCTAAAGCTGGGTCTCTTTTGATCGACGAAATAACGATACTTGAAAGGCGCATATCCCAAGAAATAGAATGGGTTAGAAGATCTTCTATGGGGCCCATAGCGCATGCAAAGTATCCGGAAAATAGACTGGATCGTATTGTTTCAGGCAATGGGGAAAATGCGGTGGGTGGGGCATTCATCTTATCTAACTCAGCCAATTCTACTTTGTACAATATTGACAATGATATTAGTGTTCCCGATGAGCTTAGTCTTTTACCCCTACCCCAGATCCAAGTGCAACAGTCCCTCCCCCTTCCCACTGCTACTATGGCTAACCCGAATGACATCAATGATAGTGTAGGTTGTCCTACGCAGGGGGAAAGAGAAGGTGCCATACCAAAAAGGAAAAGAGGGGTACAAAACACTGGTGGGCGAAAGGCAAAAATTGCTTAGCATAATTGTACAGTGGAGGGCAGCAGACAAGGACCAAGTAAAAAAGGACCTATTTTATCAGACAAAACCATGCCCCAAAATGGGAAAACCTTACTGCATTATTGGCTATTAGGGATTCCCGCAAATTTTGGCGTACTGTTAACACGGGGTCCGAGGACCTAGCCTCGGCTATTGAACCTAACATCTCAGCCAAGGCTTGGCAGGATCACTTTCAATCCCTTTACAAGGTTGCCGATGATGTCATTAACCACACTCCACCTATTACTCATGTATCAGTGGAGGGGGACCCCTTCACAGAAATGGAAGTACGAGCAGCCATCGCAGGGCTGGCATCAGGCAAAGTGCCAGGACTGGATGGCCTGCCGGGTGACTTATTCAAGCGGGAGCCTGACGTATGGGCCCCCTACCTGGCCCTGATATTCAATGCTGTCCTGGGGGGTATGGAGGTTCCCTGTACTTGGCTGGGCGCAGAGATTGTTCCCATATTTAAGAAAGGATCACCTCTGCTCCCAGCCAACTACAGGCCATCAGCCTCATAGATGTATCCCAGAAAGTCTTTGGTAGGCTGATACTAGATCGCCTCCAAAATTGGATAGAGGAATTCTCCATCCTTAGTCCCTATCAGGCGGGATTCAGAAGAGGGGTCTCTACTATGGACCAGGTCTTCCGCTTGAATCTCCTGTTTTGGAAGACCGCGCTAATCGAGGGCGGCAGCTTGTACACGGTATTCGTGGACTTGCGAGCCGCCTTCGATCTAGTACCCAGAGATAGACTCTGGATCGTACTGGCGGAGATGGGCATTCCGGCTGACATCCTGACTATTCTGATAAGATTACACCAGGGAAATTTTGCACGTGTTAGGTGCTGAAGAAATGGGGCACTTTCTGGAAGGTTTCCCGTTGACAGGGGGGTGAGACAGGGTTGTGTGCTCGCGCCGACCCTGTTCTGCCTCTTTGTCAATGGGGTAATCGCCCACCTGACCAGGATGGGCGACATCGACGCTCCAAAGTTGAATGGCAGCAGGGTGCCCGCTATTATGTTTGCGGACGACACCCTGCTGCTGTCTAAGTCCCCCATGGGAATACAAAGGGTCTTGGATGGGTTTTCAGCTTTTTGTGTGGAGCGGGGGCTTGAGATCAATGCTCTGAAAATCAAATTCATGATTTTCAACCCCCGATCTCAACACGCCCTAACCCTATCATAGGTCCATTAAGACTCGAGAGGGTTTTTACTTTTGAATACCTGGGTGTAACCATCAATCAGGATATGTCATGGGACACGCACCGGACCAAGGCTAATATGAAACTGGTCCAGCTAACAGGTGGCATTTGTAGGATGGCAAACAGGTCGACCTATAAACCTTTTGATGCGGTCCTCAAAATTTACAAGATGCAGGTCAGAGGGGCAGTTCTATATGGAGGGGAATTGTGGGGCCATACTTCTGCCCAAAACCTGCAGACAACTGAAAATAAATTTATCAGACAGTTGGCGGCACTACCGGCAAGCACCCCGCTTCTCCCGTTGAGACTCAACCTGGGTCTTAGATCTATTTTGGAAGAGCTGGGACTAAGACCAACAACCTTTTGGCGCCGCATTTGGAGTACGCCTGAATTTATGAATTACAGGACCGAGCTCCAAGAGATCCTTTGTCTACCCAAATCAAGACAAATACCATGGTTGAGGTATATTACACAAACATGTGAGGCTCTAGGTAGACCAGAACTATGGCTAGATCCAGGTAATCCATGCAGCAGGATCCCACGCAAACTCCTCTCGAGGGATTTCTATGAACTGAAGTTATCGGCCTTAACGGGGAGCGTACGGGAGGGGTCCCTGGCAGATTTGTTCATTAAATCTAAAGATCTGTACCATCTTGAGCATGTGCTAGACGGTATCACTCCCGTCCTTACCAGAAAATTATTTATGCAATGGCGTTATGGCACATTCCCCATTAGGGCATTCACAAATCGTTGGGCCCAGTTACCAACTAGAGAACAGTGCCCGTCATGCTCACACTATCTGGAAGATGAACTGCACATTATATTTTTTTGCAGGGCTTACCAAAGATCTAGGAAATATTGGCTGGTTCCTGTACTTAAGAATTTAGGCTTCAGTCAATACCTCCCAGCTTACAGTATTTTAAAGACGGATCTTTCACCTCCGACTGTGTTTACGGTAGCTAAATTTTTAACTGCGATGTGGCACACCCGCTCCCGCTTTATGAAATGTGAGGTAGATTTGGGATAAATGAAATGTATTGATGATTTTTAATTGTAACATATCTTAATCGATTTTAATAGGCTCATGTAATGCCTTTTAAGTCTGCTCATTGGGTATTATCTGTATTCTGACTGAAAATTGTTTGTATTTCTTTTATGATCTAAATCGTTAGAAAGAAAGATTTAAATGAATGATTGACGTCGGCTATGAGGGACATCGAGGAATAGTTGCCACCAAGAGAACTCTCCATGACTGAGTCTGGTTTCCTTATCTCGATGTAAGGGTCAAAAAGGAATTAAAGACTTGTCATATATGCAACTGTCCTGTCATCTCAAGTTATTCAGCACCCTTTGAACATGCCAGAATTCGATCATCATGCATGGAAGAGAATTGCTGTTGATTTTTTTGGTCCTCTTGAGAAGGGACATCATCTCCTAGTCCTTATTGATCAATACTCCTGGTTTCCATTGATAGAAGACCTTTCGTCCACTACACATGCATAGGTTTTTCAAAGATTAGGCGGCATCTTTGCAACATGGGGTGTACCTGCAATCTTAAAACTGACAACGGCCCACCTTTTAAAAGTCAAGAATTCAAAGACTTTCTAAAAAGGCTAAATATAAAGCATCAAAAAAGAGTTCCTCTTTCCCTAGTCCAATGGCCTGGTAGAACGGTTCATGAGTACTCTAAAGAAAGCTGTTCAGCGTGCTGCATTGGAGAAGCTCAACCTCAAAGTTGTTTTAAAACGCTACTCTTTAAGCATACAGTTAGACCCCTCACAGGAAAGCCCTGCGACTCTCATGTTTGGAAATATACTAAACAGAGATTTCTCCACCCGAAATAAATAAAAAAAAAGTCACCAAGGATACAGTCTCCCTTCCGGAAGGAACAATCAATAAACAACATTTTGGAACATATCCATAAATAAGTTTTAATCAATATTCATGTATGTACAATTAATTGGTTTCTATAAATGCATTATCACAAAAGAAACATTTGAAGCGAAGATACACAACCCCACAACACGATCATTCAAACACTCACACCAACTCATATTCCTCATTCACTCAATCCCATTCGTCCTGATCCTAAGGGATCCAGTCATTCCGGTTCAATTAAAACACTTAAATCTACACAAGGCGAAGGACCACAATTCTCAATGGTAGGCCTGGAGGTCAAATGGCTTTCCTGGAAACAATTTGTTTTGTCTGGAAGTTGACACAAAATCAAAATTCAAAAAATGTAGCACCAATTATATAATGAAATCAATGCAGTCCAACTGTCAAATAGAGACTTAAAAGGATAAGCAAGCAAAGAAAATCAATTGCAAAGAAGGACAATATGTGGTAAACTTCGCCAGGTTATTTCTGTAGTGGTACCACTACAGAAAGAACCTGGCGAAGAACATACGCCGAGTACATATGTTCCATATAAATGACATAAAGTGGTACCACTACAGAAAGAACCTGGTGAAGTTAACATTGGTCGCAAACAGAAAATGAAAATATATACTGACAGACGACCTCATGTGAAAGATGTCACCTTTCCAAGAGGAGATCGAGTGTTTGTCACACAACTCAGTAAAACAAAGTCTGATACTCCTTTTGAGGCTGAACCATTTACTATCACTAACACCAAAGGACACATGATGACTACCCAGCATCCTGGGAAGTCCCTTATGGGAGATTCCTCTCATTTTCGACATCTGACCCATCACTCACCAAACATCGATGTTCATGTAGAGACACTGTCTCAACAGACTGTTGATGACTCTGTGTCTGCTTATGATTCCATCTCACCTGGGAAGATCACTGACACTTCAACTGCCAGTTCCCGGTTTCCAGTGACCCATTCAGAACATGTGATTCAGGCGCCACAATGATTGATTGAAAAATTATAATTGCCTGTATATCTATGATCATCAGTTTGTTTAATTGGGTATTTATTAATCTATTTTGAAAAAGTTGTAACGTATTATTCAACAAAGCAGGAGATGTAGTGTCTTGTAAATAAAAGAACGCTGAAACTTTTCTGGTTCCCACTGTACACCGTAGGCCTGTGATGTAAGCATTGGAGGCATGAGTTGAAGGCAGGCTTAAAATATTGTATTCTAACAGTCAGCGGAATAAAGACGTGTAAAACTCCTCTCCATCTGTGGTGTGGTTATTGGTGAATACCTGGACTGGAAAGATGCTATACATATTAAATATAATTTTTAGGCTCATCCATATTTTTATTTATTTTATTCATAGTTAGTCTTTGTATTATGAACTTAACCCAGGTGGATTTCTTGGTGCTGTACACAAAGGTAGAGAAAGGACTTGGAACAGTGTAATTTATAGCTCCATCCTTTATGTCATTTATATGCAACATATGTACTCGGCGTATGTTTAATAATAATAATAATTATCTGTGCTCCTTCTATTGATTGAATATATTTGGCGAATTCCTTTAAGTGAATCAAGAGACACCTGTATAAAGTGTTTAGCCGAATTGCAATTACAGTACTCATATTAACAGAAAATGTATGCTTTTTCGAATATACAAGATTAATTGATCTCGGGCTAACTTAGCATGTAACTAGGCCCGACTTTACACGTTACATGTGTAAATGTTTTCCAGTGTCTTATTTCTTTCTCCACTGCAGGTGTGTTATCAGACTCCTCATTAGGTAGAAAGGCTCTTTGTTTTGTATTAGACTGATTGTGAGGTGTGGTAATGAAGATTTGGCGGTGGACGTGAAGATGGGACGGTGAGAAGATTCTCCTGTCTTAGGAAGACAACATGGATGATACATTCAAGGACAAGCAGATGTGTGAGGCTGAAAAAACTGGCAGTCTACCTGCTCCCAGTGAACTCTGTGGTGTGATTGGTTCATTTTAGGGGCAACGTCATAGTGAGAAGCTTATGGAAGCATTATGCTGTTTTAACTTGTGTTCCACTGGATAATTTAGCCAGACATCTTATCTTATCTTAGGTGCCATTTGTAAAGCGCACTATCGCCGAAGCTTCCTGGCGCTAGAGACAGAGTGAGTGAGGAGGGAATCCAGGATGCATGAAGCCTAACTGAGGGGGGGGGGAAGGTGTGTTTTTAACAGTTTCCTGAATTTAAGAAGGGATGTAGAGGATTTGATTGAAAGGGGGAGAAGGTTCCAGAGTGCAGGAGCCAGATAGGAAAAACGGCGACCGCAGAATTTTTTAGTTTTGCTTTTGGGGGTGACTAACAGATCGCGATAGGCTGATCGGAGGTTGCGTGTTGGACAGTGAGAATGGATAAGGGATTTGAGGAATCCGGGACTGGGGCAGTGAAGAGCTTTGAAGGTGAGACAGGCCACCTTGACAGTGGACCTCTGGTCTACCGGGAGCCAATGGAGGTTGCGGAGCAGAGGCTTGGAGACATGTCCTGATTTCATGAAGAGAAGATCTTTTACTCTGCTCCACTGATATCCCTGCCCTGAGTGGAAAGGCTTTATGCTTGAACACTCTCATTTCCCATTAGACGTGGTTTATACAATGTTGATACCTTCTTCGTTCACTTAGAAATCCCCTGCTACTTTTAACTCTTTATCTTGAACAGGGAAGTTTCATTTTTGAACACTCAGTTTGGGTATTAGGCCTTCTCTTTGTAGTTATGATTAATCTTTTGTTCTTTTTAATTCTTACATTTAGATTGCTAGAACATTTTAATCTTTAAGCAATGATGATATATATCTTACGTTTTGCCAACTAATTTGATTTGTGGTTTGATGAATTTCCTATAAACCTTCACGATGCATTGGTCTAATGGTAATTGAAATGTACTCCTAATGTTAGCTCCTTGTGAAAGAGGTGTGGTCCAGTTGCCAGGGCGCCTGACTCCGCACTACGGGGTTCACGGTTCGATCCCTGGTGCTGGTGGCAGGCTAGCCCAGCACTGTGTGACTCTGGGCAATAGCTCGCTTAATCTTCCCGAGGGCCCCCAGTGCCAGGACACTACTTCAGAGGTAGGTGTGCGCTTTACAAATACTGGTATTTCTTTGGTATTATTTCACGCACTTCAACTCGACAAGTAAAGGTTCATACGTCAAGTGGGGGATCCTGTATGATGGTTTCACTAAGAAATTGAAATTAAAAACCCAGCTCTGTCAGAATCATGGACTATTTACAGTATGTAATTGTGTTACCAAAAGAGTATTCATAGAAGAGAATATATTATAGTTTTGTGTAGTTCCTGTAAACCTATTTAGGATCTGCATATTTAGACAACATAGACTGTGGGATTGGTGTCCAGACTGATTCCAGATACCCCTACTGGGTATCTTTGCCTGTATACCAGCTAGCTCACAGTGCCACTAGCCCGTCTTACCAAGGAGAGAATAGTTCTTGGCAACTATCAAACACGACAACTTTGCCCCATCAGGAATCGTAGAAACAGTACAGTACCTTTCGCTCAGTCACTCGTGCTCACTTTGTCTCAGACAGATACACAGAATAAACGGTGGGGACATTTTCAATAAGCATTTTTTGTACCGGCTTCATTCTAGTGAAAAAAAGGTGTGCTGAGACAACCATCAATCAATCAATCAATCAATCGTATCATTTGTAAAGCACACTACTCACCCGTGAGGGTCTCAAGGCGCTGAGGTGGGGGATGCTGGTACCACTCAAAAAGCCAGGTCTTGAGGAGTTTTCTGAAGGTCAGCAGGTCTTGGGTCTGCCGTAGGTGGATGAGGAGGGTGTTCCAGGTCTTGGCGGCGAGGTGGGAGAACGATCTGCCACCTGAGGTCGCTCTTCAGAAGCGGGGGACTGTAGCGAGGTCGGCGGAGCTGGCGAGTGGGGGTGTAGAAGCAGAGTCGTCTGTTGAGGTACGTTGGCTCGGTGTTGTGGAGTGCCTTGTGTGCGTGGGTGAGGAGCTTGAAGGTTATCCTCCTGTTGACCGGGAGCCAGTGCAAGTCTCTCAGGTAAGACCATAAGACAGAAGCAAATAGAAATGATTACTAGCACCAATAGAGTAAAAGGATGGTAGATTTCTACCATAGTGCTAAAACAATGAATACAGGCAGGTATATAAAATAGATGTCAGTGATAATGCGTACTCCTACGATACGACCTTAACTAGATGTACCTAAGTGTACCTCACATGTATGTAGGTGGAGAGCCAGGAATCCTTCTAGGATAAAGTCAACCCCATTACTTGAAGTGAGAGACTGAGGTACCCCATCTTGGTCTCGAGATGGACACTCCACAAGGGATGTCAGAGCACTGCGAGCTGGAGTGTCTGCATGCAGGAATCTCAGCAACTCGCTTCAGTGTGTCAGCATGGAAGCCCTTTTCTCCTCTCCTTGCCTCAGCAAAGATATGCTGTTTATATACCCAAAGTGGTACCCTCAGGGGTTCTACCGTGCTGTATCATGTTGGACTTAGGATGACGGAAGGAATGACCCTTATACATAGTTAATATGCAGGAGATAGTAGTCCTGCTGAGTTTCCAAGAATCCTCTGCATAATGAATGAGGCTAGTTTCCAGGGAAAACACCACGTCCTGTATGCAGTACTGTAACTAGGTAAAAGGTTAGTGCCAAGAACTGTTATGTAGTGTGATGGCAGGGGAAACTACATGTGTAAGTTTAGGTTGCTACCTGAGCCTATTTTGGGGGACCTTTATGAAACATAACACCCACTCCTTACTCGACTGGATAACATGCTAAAAATGAAACGTACTTCTAGGCCTTGTACACAAACAATTAATAAGTCCATAAAATAGTGCATAAAAACTGTAAAAGGTTTTCTAAAAAATGCTACAATTATATTTTAAGCGATAGAAGTGTTTACTAAAATATGTTCGTATATACAGTTCGAACAACTATGAGTGACTGAAAGCCATGCAGCTCAGCAAAAAGTGTCTTTTGTTTAAAATTCCAAATGTGGTTGTTTTGAGAAAGGCAAAATGTTTCCCAGCACACGATGAGCCAAATGTTTATGTGTCATGGCTGGGAGACGCAGCATCACTGTTGCTTGCCATTGCAGACAACGATCCCTGCAACACCTCACAGATCACGACAATCGAGCAAAGATGATCATTTGTATTATCCACAGCCGATGCTGGGGAAGCCTGTGTGACATCCAAGGCTTGAGTATTTGTAGAGGAGCTGGTATCTGTTCTAAAAGGAACGGAAGCATCCTGTGGTGGTTCTAAGAATGCTGACATCAACATCGGAATGCGCTGAGGACACAGCAGAACATGGGCCGTTATTGGGTCAAGTAAAGGGTCAATGTTTGGTGGCACAACCGATGGAAGTGTTAGACAGAGATCCAATATGCATTCTTGTCCGCAGAACAGGCATCAGAGGACAGGCAGTAAACAAACAATCCAGACTGGTCTAAATGACAGGAACCAAGACTCACTCAGTTCTAGAAGGCGAAGCCAGATGGAGTACAATCGGATCACGTTATCGGTGCACCAAGACCATTTTTCCCATCTCCTTGGTGACTGGGACATTCATTGTGTAGCAGAAAAATTACAATCAGAATACCTGCTATTAGTAACAGGATCAGCGGAAGCCCTCCAAAAATGCGTCAGAAAATGGAGTGTATGAAGTTTGGAATTACTCCGAAGACTGTCTGAAAGGTGCTTAACAGTCCAGAACCTATTGTCTTAAATAGGTGTACTATACCCATCATATCAGACATGTTAAAGATATGTTGTACCATTTCTGTGAAATGGAAAGGGCAGTTCGTTCGTAATAGTGCCTGTATCTCAGCTGAGAACCTTGCGACCTGAAGATCACAACTATCTCAGGAGGAGGTTAAGGGCAAGCATGGGTTTCAATAGGCTCAGAGTATATCCATACTAATATTATAAAGAGAGAGCTCAAACCTTTGAGGCGGGTAATCTCAGTAACCACAGAACCAATCACAACACCCAATACAGCGTTGGAAAGGGCAGTTGCAGCAGAAGGACATAGGCTATGCAGACGGCCACCATATACATTTTTTTTAATTGTTTTTATTAACTTTTCAAGAAAAAGTGGCGTTCATCACAATCATACAGTGCAAGACATACAATTGTACCGTAGGACACCATATACATTTAAAAGGTAAAAGAATCGTGCCAGCAAAGTAGTCCCTTGTGGGCGTGTCTGCGTTGTGCTGTGGGCATGGGCTGGGGGCGTGACTAACGCTGGGGGCGTGTAGTACGGCCATCACATCGTGGGCTGTGGTCGTGTGATGGGGGCGTGACAAACGCTGGGGGCGTGTGTCCGCCCTTCGTGCCATGTGAGTCGTACATACAAGCGCCAATTACGTTGCTGCGCAGCATCAAGGGGCACGCTGGGGGCGTGACACGCCGGGGGCGTGTGTCCGGCCTTCATGCCATGTGCCATGGGTCGTACATTAATCAGAAGATCGTCTGCTGTGGTTGTGTGCTGGGGGCATGACAAACGCGTTCAGCTGGATGCCTGGTAAGTAACATTACTGCAGCCTCTCCTGCGCGCTGTTACTGAACTCTCTCATTCAACGAAATTAGACGCGCCTGCTACCATCAACCAAGGCTCTAACCGGGCTCAGGCGGCGGATCAGTACACTAATTACACGCGCCTGATAACATCAACCAGGGCTGCAGCTGGGCCTCATGTGGGGAACAGGCCCCTGCTAACATCAAACAGGCCTGCATCTGGGCCTCAAGCGGGGGAACACGCAAATGAGCGTGTTTGCGGGGACAATTACTGCAGCCTCTCCTGCTCGCTGTCACTGAACTCTCTCATTAAACGGATTTACCCGCGGCTGATAACTCTCTCATTCAACGACATTATACACGCCTGCTAACATCAACCAGGGCTGTAGCAGGGCTCAGGCGGCGGATCACTACACCAATTAAACGCGCCTGCTAAAATCAACCAGGGCTGCAGCTGGCCCTTCTCCGTCCCTATTCTAATGAAACAAAAAATGTTGTCTACCGCGAGATTTTAAAATAAATTGCCCTTGCCAAATACACACATTACACACATTCTATTTCATACCTGGATAACGTCGGGACGGGCTGCTAGTAACCGTATAAAGGAAACATTTAACAAAAGCCATAACGGCGCGTCCCTGACTGTGTGGGTTGGTGGAATCAATACTTGCATGCAACAAGTAACCCTGGAGCCTACAGTTAGAAGATATGCGATGCCTGGAAGCATCCCACAACAACCTTGATCACTCAGTATCAAGAAACTCTAATTCGAGAGCAACCTGAATACTGGGTTAATCACTGCAGCAGGGGACCTTTTCAAGTAGCAGGATAAGTTTGCAACTGAACCATTACAGCCCCTGTGAAGCATGATATCCTAGCATATGAGAGATCCACTTAAAGGGTTCTTGCAGTTTGTACCGCTTAGAAACACTTCCATTTCCCCACTCCTGCATCAAAATCTATATGGCAGTTCCCAAGATTTCTTGATGAATTCCCTGCCCATCGCTTCACATCTGCACGCCTGTTGTTGTTCTCTGCAATATTGAAACTGGAAAGTTGTGACCAGTAATGTTATATGGCCATGGATTAACCATTCTGTGGATGGTGACAGTGAAAGGTAATTAGTCTAGTTTTTCAATACGCAGCATTGTATATTTTGCTCCCCTCTGTGCCATTGTTATCAGTTTTTTAGTTAGATTCTATGCATAGAACAAGGACATACTGTTCATAAGCCGCCAAGGAACTTAACCCAAACGCAATGACTGTAGCGTCCAGCTTAACAACATAATAGAACGTAGCTGAGATTGTCCGTGCAGTAGTATGGACACATCCTGTTCAAATACATTGATAGCAAAAGATATAATGTTGCCCAGAGAATAAATTCTGGATGTTAACGCAGTCATACCATTGTCAACTACAGCTAACGCCTTTTCTAGGTTAATTCTATCTATTTTACTAAGTCTCTCTGCGGCTTCTTTTTGAGAGATTTTCCAGATTTCATTATAGGCAGTGTATAAGAAGCTTTTTTGACGTGGCCTCCGGGGACCTAATAAAAAATCCCTTAGGTCTACATCATCTGATAGTAAGGATAAGTGCTGTTTCACCTGGGACAGTGTTGAGGTTTTTAGATAATCGAGGCATAACTTCACAACACTGTATGATTTCACCATCCCTGGATGTTCTCTTTGTACATACAGTTGGTCCGGCCTATGGATACTAAACCCTTCGGTGGTACACCGGAATCTTGTTTGATATCTATTTGTGTCTGTGGGCCAACCTGACATTCCCTTCCAATGGGGTCTGATGAATTATAATGTATGATGTGATCTATTGTATTCCCTCCATGTAATGTAAAGTTTTGCCACCCCTCAAAGTGTGATGGTGAGGGAATCTGAGGTGTGTTCAAATCCTTGTTCCTGGCAATTCCAAGACAAGAAGTCTGTTGCACAGTGTCATTCAGATATATTATCTGCTGTAGAATGAGGCACGCTCAAAATTGTACTTCTTTTCCCTGAACTTGACATTCTTTTGAACCCCAGACTGATTTCATGTCTATAGTGTCCTTTAATAAGTCGAAACTCCGTTCAGACAGTTGGGAAATAAAGGATGCAGAATAAATCTGTTTGGTGTTAGTAAGCATATTTTTCTGTGCAGTTGTTGGTGCAACCTTATAGTATTATGAGGTCGGGTTATAAGTGTTAAAATCTAAAAAATAAGAACATTTCTGTGTGAACGTTCTCAATCCACTTTTCGGTGGTGTCGGGCAATGTTCCCATTGGTCGCAAGTGACATTTTTTTGTGGGATACTGGATTTATGGAAAAAGTGATGAGCATAATGTTGGTAACAATACATTGTGTCATAATCAGTTCTGTCCTCTAACAATTCAATGCTTGAAAATGCAGCGGATTGCTCTAAATCAAACAACATATTATTTTTACAGTTTCAAAATTCCAATTGTCAGAAAATGTACTGGAGGTAATGATATAATTTAGAGAAATTTTAAATACATGAGGTATTTTCAAGAGTTAACTCTGTCATATACCATCAGGAATTGGAACCACTGCAATGTTCACGAAACACAGGTCTTTTTGTTTAAGATGAGAAGATGTATTGAGGTTTCAAGACCAAGTTCACATTTGATACTGCAGAGATAGTTTCCATTCATGAGTAAGCAAAAGACAGTCACTAGGCCAATCCAGATGAGAAAAAACTGTATTCCTGTTTTTATCCAGAGCTGTACCCAAAGTGAAACTAGGTGAGTCTTTTTCAGAAAAATGTAGAAGTCATGATGTTGTTGATCACCGGAAACTGAAGCTAGCGTTGTTTCAGGTTCACTGGGATAGAGAGAAGGTATCAAAATCAATGAAGTAGCCAGATGCAGTTCGATCTATTTTTGGTAGCTTAGCAAGTTTTGTTGAACTGGCAGACGTCTCTTGTAGAGGCATATTGACGTAGATATGGGTGTTAGGCTGAATTGATATTTGTGTTTTGATGTTCTGTTTCAAGAGGAACGAGTTCTATTTCCTTGTTGGAGACTCCATTACTTTGTGTCGGTGACTCTTCAAATGTTATGAATATTTCTGTCTGAACTTCCTATATGGTAGCGAGAGGAGAGTGTCAGCTACCCAGGAGCCCACGAGGCCTACTTTTCAGTATCGGACACATAGTGTGGTTTTATCAGATCAATGGAGACAATCTCTTTTCTTTTTTGCCTGAAAGAGGCAGAAAAAGTATTGTCTTGTTCCTTCGACAGGCAGGACAGGTACTGTCATGCCACACAGTCCATGGTAGCCATCTTGAGCCGCCCGCTGCCTTCTGCACAAACCCATCTGCTGACTCCCATCAGCTAGTGGAGGCGGCGCTTGAGGTCCTCATAGGGAGGTGCCCGCAAGAAAAAAGTGATTCTCATTCTATCACGGACCCCGCCAGGCCTCCCGTCCATTCCCCCGCATGTCCGCTTCCTTACCTGCATATCTCAGATTCTACCCCAGGGAAGTTCCTCTACAGGCGTCCTTGTGGTTCCTTCTGTTTCTGGGCTGTCAAGTATTCTTCCTGGGCCTAGAGTATCCTCAGGGCTCCCTCATTGGCTTGCAAAATTTTTTCTCTTGGGTATTGCAGCGCAGCTTAACTCTTTGTTTCCCGGTATTCTTCCACTGTAAAAAGAAAAAGAAGGTATTTGAAGAATCATCGTTTTGGGCGCCTATAGGATACGCTGTTCTTTAGTATCCTGTAGCACTCTTATACTTATATGATTTGTGTGCTCCTTTGTTTGTTGAGGAGTGTGTTCTCTGCTAGGTACTTGCTTCATTTTCATGATTGCTTCATGTCGCTGCCTGCTAAAATATAAAGAGACTGTTTTAGCACCATGTCTTGCTCACGTTACTTTCATAGTTTGATCCTGCACCTTTTTTGCCATATTTTTTCCATTCTGTTGCTCCTGACTAGGGAAATTAGTTTTGGGGTTTTTTTTAGTTCAGGAAAATAGATGATGTTTTCATGGGTCTATTGTTCTCTGAAGGTGGTTCCTATTAAGGATGGTATGTTTCATATTCATCCTTGGTTGTGGTTATGCTCCTGCAGTCCTTATGATTAAGGCTCCCGGTTTTCCGTTTAAACGGATTTTTATATATAAATACAGACAGAAAGATCTTTGGTTTTTGTCTGTATTTATATATAAAAACGGGAAAATACTAACAAAGCCAATGCTCCTCCTGCCTCTGTGCTCCTCTGTAAAATCTGAGTCAGAGCCTCAGAGGTGCACAGGGGCGTCCAAAAGAAATGGGAAACGGCTGCCCTGAAACTGCTCCAGAGACAGGGAGGGGAGGGGTGGCTGCCGTGTCTGCAGAGACATTCCAGCACCCCTCACAGCGGCAGTTCACTCAACATAATTGATGGAGCAGTGCAAGCAGCGATGTCCATTAAGAGGTGTGAAAACACCCCAGGACATCGGCTACAGCTCCAGCAACCTTTTGTTTGTAAAGTCTCACGTGTGGGGGATATAGGGCCCAACTTGAATTGGAAGTATTTTGCCACAAATCGGAGTGGGCCTGTGAGAAGTGTGGGTTGCTTAGTGAAAGGCTGGACGTTTTTTGAAAGAGGTGGCCGTGGGTGCAGTCAATGTGATCTAAACGCCTGGGGACATAAGCTAAGTGTTGTGGCACATAGGAACTACAGGCAGGGAAGAACAAAGTTAGTTAATCGCCGTTTGACGCACAGATTGGGAGCTAGAGCTGCAAGGGGTGATGTGCCAAGGGAGCAAAATCCACAAGAGTTTACATATGCAGCAGGAAAGAGATTTTTAGGAACTGCGATGTGCACTGGGAGCAATTGGCAAAATATGTCTTGGGAAATATGCACTGTTTTGCTAAATAGTTGGAGAGAGTTGTGCAAGGTGAATATGACACGAGAGCGAGTGCTAACAGCAGTGATAGGATTGGGGGGGTCGTTCAGAGACAGGAATTTGCTCCTTGAGGGAGGATGGAGGGGCTGGTATGGGAGAAAGCTGCAGGCGGTGTTGTGCTTAGTGGAGGAGTGGGAGACATGCATGCTGGTATGTGGGCAGAGATCGAGAACTGCAAGTATGTGGTGACTTGGTACAGAAATCTGCTGGCTAGAATGTCCCCAGAGGCTGGGTTTGTTGCAAGCAATGATGAGTTTTGGGAGAAAGAGATGCAGTGGGTGAAGTGCAATGGGAGAGAAAGCTTCAGGGAGTGTTGTTCCAAAAGTGAAACAGCTGCAGAGGAAGTGCGGTGCCATGGAGACAGAGAGAGGCCCAGAAGAGATGTGGACGCATCCAGGAGAAACAATTCGGCAAGGTTTATGTGCTTTGCATGAGAGCTCCAGGGGTGAGACAACCTCGGAGCGAGATCTAAATGGTGCGAGCTGCACGTGTGCCCTGAAACGAAAGACGCAGGAGGCAAGGCGTGACCTGGGAGAGAGATCTGCAGGGGTTGGTGCTCTCTAAGAAAGCTTTGAGCTTGGAGATGCATTTTTAGGGAGAGAAACATATCTGTAGGCTGTGACATACCCTAGATAGATACCCAAAAGTAGTGGGATGTTCCTTAAGAGAGACGGCTGCAGTAAAGAGAGATGCCCCTAGAAAAAGTTGTGAAGCAGATCTGTTCCTGGAAAGATAGCTAAATGCGCAAATAAGACCTACTCAAAATCACTAATTCTACGCAGCTTTTCTTAGAGGACAGGGAAGAAATTTGCTCCCAATATGTAAAGTGCACTTAGCATAGGCTCCAATTGAAAAAACAGCTATAACAACCTAGTGCAAGTGTGCATGCCAACTTAAATAAATGTGGAAAAATACTAGCTTTCGCGTTTTTTTTCTTGCGTCAAATATGAATGTGGATAAATACAGAAAAAATGACCAAAAAATAAATATGGATAAATACAGACGGAAATGTGAAATAAATAAATACCATAAAACCAGGAGCCCTACTTATGATTAATAAGTGTGTGTTTATTTTTTAGATACCTTGTGTGGGTCCTACGTTCTAGTTGGTATATCCTCTACATATGACTAGCGGCTCTTTCAACAGGTAGAATATCAGAGTAGTCAAAATATCTATACAAGAGGCTACTAGCATAATAGGAACATACTTACCTTTTCCATTAGGAGCCTTGGTGATACACCATTGTATGATCCAGTGGATTCAACCCCTTCTCCCTTTCCTGGTTTTGTCTCCTCTTCTTTCCCACCTTCCTTCTTTTGCTTTGACCTTGTTGGGTAAAAGAGGTGGGTAAGGGAAGATGGGACCTAGCATATGTTCCATCCATTTTGCCCCTGCAGAAAACTCAGGTGAGCCTCACAGATACAGGCTTTCTACATGATGGCCCAAATTCTTTCTTGTCCCCAATCTTTTCTCTGACCAGATCCCAACTTTAGGGATCCAGGCAGGTCTTGCCGTGACTGATATGACTTCCCCAGTGGTGGTGCGTTTTATTTGCACGTTGCTTTGTTTAGCCCGGCATTCATTGAGATCCTGTAAAACAGCAAAACATTTATTGATGTCAAATGGTTTTTCATCCGCCACTGTGCTTTCATAGTCGAGATCAGGTACCTACATTCTCGTCCCAAATAGGACCTAGTAAGGAGTGACACCTCCTAGGGACTTTCTTGGCATGTTATTATGGGCTCTCTGGACCCCTTATAAGGGATTGACCCTACTACCACCCAAACCTAATGCTCTTGCGGTGAAAGATTGCTTTAAATCTCGGTTTTTCCTCTCCACTGCCAAATTTCCCTCTGGGTGGTACGGAGAGGAGTACCGCAATGCAACACCCAAACTTCCCATGACTTCCTTGTAAGCCCTAGAGCTAAACGTGGGGCCATGGTCAGAATGTAATGTGTCAACTGCATACGTCCCTATGAAGACTCACAAATCTTTTATAACAGTTCGAGCATCAGCCAAGCACTGAGGCCAAACCCACTGGACTCTATCGCATGAATCCACTGCCACCAATATATACTTGTAAGCCTCATCTGACTGTAGGGGGCTGCGGGGGTCCAAACAGACACAAGAGAGGGGTCCATCTGATATTAGTAATGGTTTCTGCGCTGGATGCGCTACGGTGGAACCCTTCATCTGCTGACAGACGTCGCACTTTAAGACAAAATTATTCATCTGTTTAGTTAATCCTGGCCACCAATAGTGTTGTTAAAATCAAAAAAAGTCGCAGTAATGTCAGCGTGTGCAGAATCTAGACCATTGTGTGCAGCTAGTATTAAGCCTAATCTGCGATCTATGTTTTGTACTACTCTATCCCCCACTCCTGGAATTTGAGCATGCGGAATGTTATTTGCATCGAACTTGTAGGAGTACATGAGTGGAAACCTTTTTGGCAAGGCTGCGCTGTTTTTACGTAAAGCATTGTCAGCTATCATTGTACTTCCGTCTATTATTGTTTTTGAATGAGTGATCGCGGCTACGGCAGCAGTTCATACTGCCCCTTTTGCAGCTTCATTGGCCAATTAATTGCCTTCAACATGAACGCCATCATGTTGACGACTCAGCGTGTGTATCACGTGAGCTCTCTCTATTGCAATTTAGGCTCAATTGAGCAACCTTTTGAGTATTTAAACCCATTCTGACCCCAGTAGTGAAGATGTGCATTGTATGACTGGACACAGTAACAAGAATCGCACACAATCATTGTGGGGATTCTCGATCCATCTTTTTAGTGCCAGTAACAGGGCTTTTAATTCTGACAGCTGTGCTGTACAGTCTCCTAGACACCGTGTCTTTGTACTGCTAGGATGGAACTTGCCTTCCTGCATACAACCCTTTACAATTGCACATGCGCTACTGTATTGTTGTTTACTACCTATGGCCGGCTGAGAAAAACTGTCAGTGTAAATGATGTATTAATACTGAGCTAGAGGCATCATTTCTTTCGGGAGAAGATATTCTTGTTCATATTGCAGAAATGCTTGTGTTTTTAGTGTAGAGTCAAATTTATAATCTACATCTTTTGAAGTAAGAGAATTAGCCAATTGTATCCATCTTGAATGTAAGGCTTTAGCATTTGTAATGCATGCCTTTGTAACAGCCTCTACGGCTGGTAGTGGAGTTATGACAATTATTCGTTTCTCCTGAGCCAGTGCTCTTTCCCTCAATATCGCGGTCTGTACTGCTGCCAGAATATTTTCTGTAGAAGCAATACACATTTCAGCATTTGTGTACAAGTGTGATCTGCATGCTATGCCTACATTGAAGGTTAGGAAAGCATACCCAGATTGACCCGCTATAACACGGATCACCACATTTGTGGTGTTTACACATGTGTGTAGGTGTTTGGAAGCTATCATGTCAGTTTGTAGGGAACGAAGGATATCTGTAAGTTCCTGTGTCCAATGCCTAACTGAAAAATCAGGTTTTGTTAGGTAAAAGGAAGGTTTTACTTTTTCTGTGTAATCCAAAATGTAAGCACTGCCTAAATGTAGGAATCCCAATATGGATTGTACGGTTTTCAACGATTTAGGTGGTTGGATCAGTGCTCACTTTTCTAAAAAGTTAGCTACCAGGCTTTTCACTCCACTTGAAAGCTCATATCCCCAAAATAGGGCATTTGGGTGGGCTATTGACTTTGTAGACCTCAGTAGAGAACCCCAAAATGATGTTACTCACCCTGTTCAAATGATCCTTTACATCATCATCTGCCAGATAAATATCATCTACATAGGACAATGCTTCTTCATCCAAATTCTGAAGTAACTCTGTTACTCTAGCAGAGAACAACCAAGGGCTATTCTTATATCCTTGGGGGAGTTGACAAAATTGAAGCTGGGAACCTAGCGCTGAATATGCTGTCAAATATCTATTTTCCTGCGCTATATTTTCGCAGAAAAATCCATTTGAGATATCTAGTGTTGTTTTGTAATTTTTCCTCACAATGTTACTCCTTAATGCGGCACTGTGTGCATTCTGTACTGCCAATGTTTTAGTGCATGTGTTCAGATGTCTGTAGTCTAAAACTAGACGGTATGAATTATTGGGTTTCCTTATAGGAAACAAAGGGTTATTTTTTTAAGAGGGGCAAGTTTTAATTACACCCTGGTATTCAAGTTGATCTAAGATCTCCCTGATCTGTTTTTTGCTTCTTGTTTTACTGGGTATGGTCTCTGCAGAGTTGGAGTAGTTTTTACTGGGATTACATGGTGAGTTGACTTAACATCCCACCCAACATGGTTGCGATATAATGCTGGAGCAAGTGCTATCGCCCAATCCTACGCGTATGTATGTTTTAAATGTATTGGAATGAGGTTGGAAAAAGCCAGTAAAATTACTGTTTCTCCCTTTGGGCAATCCATAACAATTGCAGGCAACCAATCTTTTTCAGCCAAAAGGATGTCATATCCATGAGTCAGGTTCTCCCAAAAGAGACATGTATTTTTTCAGGGTTTGTCCCCCTCCATTTGGAGTGTTATTTCATTTAACTTATGCAGAACACTTACCCTTGTATCAGGTGTCTCCACCGCGATATCTTCATTCAACTCCGCTATCACCAGAAATTCCATCAGGTTATGGCAAGCTATTGTTACTTCTGCTGCACCGTCTAGCATCGTTAGAGCCCATTCCCCATTCAGAAGTTGAGTCCTCAGAATTCTGGGCATGTCTAACTTTAAAACCTGCTACTTTCTTCTTTTTAAATTGAGGTTTAGAATTTGGTTTGTTTTGTTTTTTGAAAGTATAGTCTAAAGCATGTTGCGTGTCTGTGAACTTTGTACGCTCTCCTTGCCTGTGTTCTGACTGTCCTTCCCTCTCGGAGTACTTTGATGAATCGTGAAAGGAACAAAAGGAATGTGTATCAGTATCCTGATACCTGTCAGTTTTTTTAATGTTATCACGATTCCTAAGGTTGTGCCTCCTTTAGGAGGGCTCCTGTTGAGGAGACCCACCACTCGATTGTGAGCTATTCTCTCTATTCTTTTGTTTTTTATTGTCCCATTTCTTCTTGAATATATCAGGTGTTTTCTTGGTGTTATCCTTTTCAGGACCACCCCTGAGTTGAGGTTTTGTTGCTCTAGCTCCCAAATTATCTCTACCTAAGTCAGCATGGGTGTCTTCGATAATTTTAGGTAATTCACGTTCCTGCTGTAAATCAAACATTCACATTCCTGTTGTTCCTGTTGTTCTTGTTGTGTCAGGTTTCTTTAAAGTTTTATTATTTCTTTATGACGTGAGCATAATTCTGCTAGATGCTATGTGTAAGCCGCTAGGACAGGCCAAGTTGCTCCATCTCTTCCGAGCGGACCGAGTCTCACTTTTTCTTTTGTGTGTGGAAGGGCGCCTTTAACCTAGTTTATGTGCTCCTGGTCGGTGAGCGGAATTTCAGTGTCCTCATATGGACAGTTTTCATCTGGTGTTTCATCCTCAGTATAAGAATGAAATGAATGTGATTGTGCATCTGCTTGTGGGAATTTGACCCATGAATAGAATACCTATGTTCTATATGATTTGTGTGCCTCAATCAAGAATGTTACTGTCCCACCTTTAGGTGTGACTCCATAGGCTGCTAGTTTTAGAGTAAGAGCAGTTCTAAAATGTTCTGAAATGTTGATTACACCTTCTTGTTCTTCCTAGCTGCAGCACATTGTGCTGGCACATTTGCATCTTTGCCAGCCATTATTTTGAAAATGAAAAAGTTTCAAGGAAACCAAGATAAGTTTGTATGCACAATAGGAACTATTTGTCTTTCAAGTCTGATAAACCTTCAGCCAATACATAGGATATGCCTACTCAGCTGTGGCGGAAAGTTCCCTTCCTACTTCAGACGTCTCTGGGGAAATGTGAGTAGGGGTGTCTGAGAATAGCATGACTGAACTACTCAGATTTGACCGTTAAATAAGTACCAAATCAACATTGGTGGTTCCATGTCATGTAGTTCCTATAAACCTATATAAGATCTGCGTGGTTAGACAACAAAGACTGTGGGATTGGTGCCCAGACTGATTCCAGATACCCCCACTGGGTATGTTTGCCTGTATACCAGCTACCTCACAGTGCCACTAGAAACCCTCTTACCAAGGAGAGAATAGTTCTTGGCAACTATCGAACATGATAACTCTGTCCCATCAGGGATCGTGGAAACAGTACAGTACTTTTCGCTCAGTCACTCGTGCCCCTTTTGTCTCAGAGAGATACATAGAATAAACGATGGAGATGTTCAATAAGCATTTATTGAACCAGTGTCATTCTATTATAAAATAGGTGTGGTAAAACAACCATATTACAGAAGCAAATATAAATGATTACAAGTAAAGGGATGGTAGATTTCTGCCATAGTGCTAAAACAATGAATACAGGCAGATATATAAAAATACAGGACAGTAATAATGCATACTCCTACGATGCGACCCTAACTAGATGCACCTAAGTGTACCTAGCATGTATGTAGGTGTAGAGCCAAGAATCCCTCTAGGATAAAGTCAACCCCATTACCTGAATGAGACTGTGGGACCCCATCTTGGTCTCGAGATGGACACCCCCCCGAGGGATGTCAGACCACTGCGAGCTGGAGTCTCTGTGTGCAGGAACCTCAACGTCTCGCAACAGTATGTCAGCATGGTAGTCCTTTTCTCCTCTCTTTGCCTCAGCAAAGATATGGTGTGTATATACCCAAAGTGGTACTCTCAGGGGTTCTACCTTGCTGTGTCATGTCAGACTTAGGATGACGGAAGAAATTACCCATATATAATTATTATGCAGGAGATGGTAGTCCTGCTGAGTTTCCAAGAATCCTCAGGCAAAATGAATGAGGCTAGTTTTCAGGGAAAACCCCACGTCCTGTACGCAGTACCGTAACTAGGTAAAAGGTCAGTCCCAAGAACTGTTATGTAGTGTAATGTCAAGGGAAAATATAGGTGAAAGGTTTGGTTGCTACCTGAGTCTATATTGGGGTACCTACATGAAACATAACAATAGTGTGCCCAATTCAATGTAATATGGGGATTACAGTTTCAATTTACAGTTTTGCACCTTTTTTAGCAAAATTATAAAATCTACAATTTTAATTTATGAGACATTTTGAAAATCTTTGATACACTCTAGGTCAAAGTTAAAAGTGTAATTTTGATTAGCGCTTTGCTATTATCATTGCAAATTCATTTCCTTTTAAATACAATAACATAATCGTACTTTTGCATAATGACTTCTAAGAGCTAGCTCTCAAAAGATAACAATTAACCAAAATATCAATGGTATAAATCTATGGACGGTACTAACAGAAGTATCATGGTCGGGCTAATATTGTAAAGAGCAAGGTGGGGCTAGGCTGCAATTAAATGTAACAGGAGCCCAACTGTTCAGAGTTTCTTTTGTAGAGAGCTTGCGTTCCTGATGTGACCTGGGATGGCATTCCCAGTGCTGGCAGCATACATAATATTAGAGATCAGAGGCATTCCCAATTTTTTTGTAATACACTTGTGACAGTTTTGACAAAGCATCAAGGACATATGTGTAATATGTTTGTTTGAGTGTCAATCGATTGCTTGATGCAACAGCTACGTAGTAACACTGTGAGGTGAAAAGTAGGGAAGAGTGCACCAAACATATTGAAAATCTGAAGGCAAATGTTGAAAGTGTTGGCATGAATGACTAATTATGTATATTGATGACCCCAAGTTAACCAGATTTCTGGGGAGACTCCTGTCTCCACCGAAGGACCTGAGGTAGGTTCTGGGCCAGCTTTGGAGGGTCAGGGCTGTTTGTCATCAAGGACAGATTTAAATGGTATTACTACGTCGCCAATGAGTGAAGACAGACCCACAACTAAATGGAGAGTTCAGTCCAAAAGAGTCTGCAATACAAGAAAGAAAGGGGCTATGGGCCCTAATAATGACAACCTAGCTCAGACACATCATGAGGCCACCAGGAATATTGCCAGAAACAGTATTAAAATCATTGCGGCCCATCTTTTAGAGCAATTTAAGGAGATAATTGGTGCCAGTATGGCTCCCTAGAAGGAAAAGCTGAGTTATCTGGAGATAATGGTGGTAGATTTGTTTAGATTGAATAAAGCTGTGCCTGGACCTGTGACTTCTGTCTCGTCTAATGGTATATCTAATGATGCTCAATTGACCCATAAAAAGCTATACCTACTGTATCTGCGTAAGGGAGACGATCCCTGATATTATGGGGCATCCTGGTGAAAACTGACCCTTTTTGTGGACTTTTGGTAATAGATATAGGCATGGAAACCTTGGACATTCAATCGTCCAAAAACTGTATTCAGTGTCTGATAACAGGTCAAATTCTTTCCAGTGGACCGATTTTTCTTTGATCTGTGGTGTAGCCATAATGTAGGGGTTCTGATCTAGTTGAGAGGTAGAATATGTGTGGGACATTCGTGCGTGAATCGCGACACCGTGTTTGAGCTTTTAGTACGTGTCAGAATATACACAGAATCTTAGGTAAGTATGACTTGATGGATATGCTTGAAGGGAATAAGGATTCAAATAACTGCTACACACATCTTTCATTGATTGTTCATGCACTTTCTGATTTAACATTTGAGCTGTTTTTCTTCCAAATCCCTTCTCTTTCTTTTTCTCTCACCTGTTTCCCGTTCTGGGGTGCACCAGGTGCATCCTTTGCTGAGCACTCTGAAGATAGGATCCTTTATGTAAATATAATACATTTTTGGCTTACAATCTTATAGCATTCACGTGTGTCCGTGTGATCTAAATATGTTTATGCTGTCTGTCCTAAAACGTAATGATTTTTTTAGCATTTCTCTGAGCATGTTTTTGCAGAAAAAACTTGGTAGTGACTCGGTTTATATGTCATGTGCATTAAATTCTAGGGGATATTGATTTTCATGTGACTGGTTCATGTCCCACAAGTGTATGGAGTACTGGTTGGCATTATATGAAATAAAGACCGTAAAATATTTACACATGTACAGATGTCTATAAGTGATAATTGATATACAATTTTTCCTAGCTGCCTTTTTGTATTTCAAAAAATTTATGTGCGATTTATATGTTGTCTGAGTATTCCTTCCAAATGTTGGTGCACAGACATAAATATTGTATGTAAATACTCTGTTATATGTGGTACATAGCAATTTTATGTCATGTGTTTCTTGTAAATATATTTTTTAGGTCTCGACTGGCGTACACTGCGCAGCAGTGTCGCGCAGCTCGAGAAATTTTGTCTTTCAGTACTGGGGTTGAACCCGCCTCTCTCTTCCATTGGCTAGCTCCATAAATGGAGGCTAGCCATTGGAAGAGATGTGTGGCAATCATTCTCGGAGCAGATTCGTGGGCGTTTCTGTCTTTTTTTAAGCCCCGCCCCCTTTGTTTCGTCATTCAGAGAGGTGGGCCATTGTGGGCGTTTACTTTTTTTTTTTTTACACGGATGTTTTTCGTTTACGGTCCCGCGTAGTTGTATCCTGCCCCCCTCCCGCTGTCCGTGTCTCCATTGCCGCCCCCCTCCCGCTGTCCCTGTCTCCGTTCCCGCCCCCCTCCCGCTGTCCGTGTCTCCGTTCTACTAGTCTGGTGGCTCCCTACCCTAATAGTGGGTAACTTTTGCCGGTCTTGCAGTCAAAGAAATCCCGGTTCAGGAGGCTCGGCCCCATTTTTACGTCACGCCGCGCTGTCCGGGTGAACATTGTTTCCTCTCTGCACTTTTAGGCAAATGAACGATCCAAATGGCCGGCAGCGCAAGCACAAGGAGATCAGCATCGGCTCTATTCCTAGCCCTAGTAGAGGCGGACAGCACAGGGCTTCAGAGGGCGGCTTGCCACGGGCATGGAGTAAGGTAAGTGTCCAGTGGGCACAGACGTAGAGAATTGGATGAAGGGGGCGCTTTAAAACCTTTGAGTAATAATACATTTTGAATTGACTGTAGCGTTTCCTTTGCTTACCTTCCTCTTTACGGATGGTTTAATCCCTAGCTTATTTATGTAGGATCATGGGTGGCATATTAGTAATTTAGTTTCGGCTAGATCTAGTTACTTAAACATGTAGCTTTAAGGCCTTGCGTGTAATGGTGATTACTTAGGGGTGATTACAGGCGAGTTTGAGGTGACCGTCTTGTGCGAGGGCCTCTGTTATGTTGGGGTATCTCTCTCATATTTTGTGAGTCGTGGTTTATTAGTGGGGTGAAGTTATTAATACAAGTGCTGTTACACATTTGTGAGGTGGGAGTAACAGTAGGCCTGTGGGGCAAAATGACCAGATGTTAGGGTGTGACGAGTGAGTCTGAATGACGGGGGATGACACTTCAGTTATGATGTAGAGTAGCATTCCATGAAGGGTGAGTCTTTCCATGGGGTGAATCTGATGGCCGTGTGATTTTGCGTGGAGGTTGAATGAATACCTTGCAATGGCATTGTCAAGGTAAGCGGGTCACTGGTTGGTGGGTGCTGGCTTCAGCCTCCGGCATCTTTTGAAAGAGATCCAATGGAGGGGAGTCGTCTGTCTCTCAGTGGGGGATTAATGCCCCTCTTTGTGTGGGCTTTGGCACCCTTCAGGTGAATACCGCGCTCTTTCTCTGAAGTTGGTGGCGTTGTGTGTGATGTGACCCTACTGGGACAGATTGGCGTCTGATAGTCCGTTTCCCTGCTGGTGTTTGTAGGCAGACCACGCTTGGTCTACACCTTTATGATTGCTCCGTGCTTAATGTTTTGTGTACTGGGGCCTTGGATCATTCATAAATTGACTGTGTTTCTTGTACAGACACAGGCCTGGCTACAGCCATTAAAGTAAACGGAGGCCCCTTTACGACACCTGAATGCTTTCTGGCCCCTTCCTGCTTCTTTAGGAAATTCCACAGATTCTCTGGAATTTCCTAGAAACGGGCATTTCAGAGGTCACTCTCCAGGACCACCCACAAGCTGCAGGAGGCGCCTCTGTCTGGTGGTGCCCTACTTTCGGACCACCCCTTTCACATGGTGTCTCAGCGTGCTGCATTTTGTAAACACTCCACCCTAAATGAAAACTGGACGTACCCCGTTTGTAGGCCACCAGGGCTTGACTTACCCATAGCGCGGTGCCGAGCACTACAGTATCTGAATTTTCGCTCTCGTCTCTCCCTTGGTTACACAGTGCACGCTGCGCCCCCTTGAATAGAAGAAAAATCCATATTTTTGCCTGCCCTCAATTTGGTCAATATATTGGTTTACTGCTGCGCCCAGTGCTCTGCTCCCGTACATTTAAGCTTCACTTGAGGTGGGACTAACACGTGTGGGGGGGATTTACAACTTTGACAGGTTGATGTGGCCTAAGTCACACACTCGTTGCCGTGTTAACCAATCAATGTCCCTTCCCACTACACATGCGAGGTTGTGTTCACTACAGAATACCCGCACTAAAACGATAAAATATTTGCAACGCTTCCGTAGGTCCGCCCGGGTCAGCCAGATAACTGTTAGAAGTGCGCAGGGCTCCACAGTCTAATACTAAATATACAAGTTCGGCTCCGACATTTATTGAAAACATAAGTAGACAATTTCAGAATTCTTCACATATTTAAAGTGCCTTAAAGACCCATGGCTATTTTGACTCTGGGGTATTAAAGGGGCTCATCAGCATATGATACGACATTGTTGCATTCTGGAGTCAATTGACCTTTACCTGCCTGTGAACTGTAAACATCCTATTTTAAACGTCAATCTAGCGCTTAGAAGCCCCCACAGTGTGGTACTAAATGCAGCATACTTGCACCCTCAAACAAGTTGCGTGCCATCTGCAGAGTGAAATACAGTGCTGAGCAGATGTAATTTATTGTCCACAGAAATAGAACCATTATTGAAAGCACTTCGACGCCTCGTAGTGGGCTAGTAAGCGCTATATAAAAGAAATGACAGTACAATAGAGCAAGCCGTCAAGGTGAGTAAAAGGGGTAGGTACAACTGAAAATGCTTGCAAAATAAATTTGAAACATATTTCACAATATTTCAGCAGTAAGAAAAGTTCAAATGAAGCCCGTAGTTTTTTTGTGATTCTGAAGTGTGATTGTTGCAAAGATTTTAATAGGATCAAAACAAAAAGATGCTTTACATGTGTGATGCACACATGAGAGATATGCACAGAAAAACGATTTCCAGGTCTTATCATTTATGTGTCACGCAGGGTTAGCAGTAAAGCTACATAATTGATACAAATGTAGTGCCCAATTGTGCTCTCTGTAAAAGCCAGTGCCCTAGCACACCATGCTTCAGTCATGCACTTTGGACAATGGCCTCCCCACTCGCCCACCATTCTCCTGTCCAATCCTTTCTCTCTTCCCCTCACCTCTCCCTCGCTCTCTCTACTACTCAATCACCCTCTAGTTCCTCTTGAAGTCGCTGTGGTCTCTTCCACCCATCAATTCGATCCTTAATTAGCCTAAATATTCCCACTTTCCATTTTATTGCTCTCATCTGATCGGCTCCTATCCATCTCTCCTTCTCCTTCCTTTCTCTCTCTCAGAACCATTTTTCTCCCTCTACCAGATCCTTTCTACAACATGTCGTCAATTTTATCACGTTAGGCCCATCTCTTCCTTTCTTAAACACCCTTCATGATACTTGTTTTACATTTAGCGCTTTGGCTGGAGACGAGAGCTCCCCTCTCTCTCTCACTCTCTCTCTCCCTCACTCCGAGCAGGGAGAGACAAAAGAAAGATAGGGGGCCGCGGGAGGAGGAAGTGCTGCATGGCAGCCACAGAAAGAGCCCCCGCTCCCTGAAAACAGCACCAGATACCCCCCTGTCCCTCCCGAAAATCACCCATCTGCAACACCAAAAGCGACCCAAAGGACATTCTCACCAAAAACCCCGGTCATAGCGTGGAAAAATACAACTCCGCCACACTGATTCCATCAAGCTCAGAGAGGGGAAAAAACATGTTTTGGAGATTTTCTTGCTCAACTAGTTTTCTTCTCAAACTTGCTGCGAAGTAAACAACACCCGGGGGAAGAATACTGAGAGTGGGGTATAATTGCCAACGCAGATAGGACACAACAAGAGCCGCGTGGTCTGTGGTTCTGTGTATGTGTGTGTGGTTTTGTGTGTGTGACTCTGTGTGTGTGTGTGGCTCTGTGTGTGGGTGGCTCTGTGTGTGTGAGTGTGTGTGTGGCTCTGTGTGTGTGCTGCTCTGTGTGTGTGTGTGTGTGTGCAAATGCAATAGGTCTCGCATTTGCAAGAGATTAAGCTATTGGCATTGTAAATGACAATGCCATTTATTTCTGTGTTTTCAAAACCAACACATCAATAAAAAGTTTGTCATTTACAATGCCAATAGCTCTAACTTTTGCAAAGGCGAGACTGTTGCATTGTAAATGCTTGTTGTATTTTGAAGTGTATTTATATATGTTTGCAGTCATGAGGAAGCCTTTAGCTGGATTAAACGTGTTGGGTGCGCACAACTGTAACGGGTGCAGAAGAAATTGAATAAAGATTCAAAGAATCAACGGGAGGACCTCTTTGTTTCATTTCCTTCTAATGTGTGCCACATTGACTTTGCTCATATGTTCCTTGTGTTGTTGCCTCTCGACTATGTTCTAGTATGATTAATGAATGGCAAATTTAGCAACAAGGCATTAGAGGTGAGCAACAACAGTCTAAAATAATTGTTAGACCTGGCATCATTGGTGTGAGTCTCCCTTCCATTTTTTCACTGATTGCCCCCTCTGTTTTGATATGTTTTTGCTGGTTATACGCTTTGGACACTGTGCCACTGCTATTCAATGCCACAGTGCAAGTGCTCCTTATGTTAAATTGATGTACTAATTAGTGATTCCATGATTGGGATATTTGATTTACTTGTCAGACCCTAGTACAGTGCACCATGTGTGCCCAGGGCTTGTAAATGAAATGCTGCTGGTGGGCTTACAGCACTGGTTGTGCCACCCACAGAAGCAACTTGTAAAGTGTTTCTCAGGCCTGCCATTGCAAGGTCTGTGTGCAGTCTGTGACTGTCATGTCGACTTGGCCAGTGCACCCAATTGCCAGTCCCTAAACCTTCCCTTTGCTTCATATCAGATACCCCTATGGTAGGCCCAAGTGCAGGGTGCATTGTAAGTTTAAGGTCAGACATGCCTAGATGTTTGTAGAATGTCCTAATAGTGAAATACAGCCATTTTAGTTTTTTACTATTGCAAGGCCATGTTCTCCATAGGCCAGAATGGGCAGTTTGATTATTACATTTTATAATCCTAACTGACTCAGGGAACATGGTAGAAATTCGAATTTAGTATGCCTGATCTCAGAATTATAACATACATCTTTTAGTAAAGTTGATTTTAACATTCTGTGTTTGAAAATACTACTTTTAGAAAGTAGGTATTTTCTTGTCTAACTATCCAAAGCCTGCCTCTGCTAAGTTGTGTATTCCTTGTCTGAAGTTTGAGCGACAGGGCTGGGGGATTCCAGGAGACAGGCTGGGGCAGCCCAGTGGTGAATAGAGAAGTCTGCATTTAGACGGGAGGAAGGAGCTGCACCTGGGACCTGAATAGGGCTGGGCCTTCCCTCTACAATGCTGGCTCCACCTCTTGTGGTGTGTCTGATGTCTCTGCCCTGCACTGTGAAAGGAGAAAAGGAATCAAGTAACAAAGTGTTCCAGGGCTGTGCCTTCCCTCCCCTGGGCTGGCTCCAACTCCTGTGGGGCGTCTGATGTCTCTGCCCTGCACTGTGAAAGGAAGACGGGATTTTGGGGTTTAAATATTGCGACCCAGTCCCAAGAACTTTAGATCACTTCTGGGAACAAGACGAAGAACCAAGGAAGCTTCAGGAGTTTTGACTGCCCCTCTGCCAGTGTGCTGTTTGCTGGGTTGGTCTGCAGGGGTTTCTTTATTGCCAAGGAAAGGAGAAGGAACTTTTTAAGGGCTTTCATAATCTTACAGAATATTCTCCAAGGGCTTGAACTTGTGCTTGCCTCCTGCTGAAGTCTCAGGGACAAAAGAGTTCATCTACAACTCCCCTCAGAGTTTCCTTGCTGGGAATTCTGTTTGCCAAAGCCTGTGTGTCGCTGGAGCTGGAAGCTCGACGCATCGAGAAGAAGCGTGACGCCGCCGCAGCTGAAATCTTCGCATCACCGGAGAAGCGTGACGCCATCGAGAGGGTTGCCATCGCATCACCGAAGAAGCGTGTTGCAGGGCCTGTCACGGCTCCAAAGTACAGAGTCGTCGCAAGGCTGCCAGGGCATCTACACATCGTCATCGCATCAAGGGCGCCATCTTCTTGCACCGCACCAGCAGTGTTGCATCGCATCGATGCACCATCTTGCGCACCGCAACCGGACCGCAAGCCAAGAACCTACGCATCATTCCTGCACCGGTAAGGATCACGACGCATCCCCTACTCTGCGCAAGCATTGAGGCGCAACACATCATCTCCCCCGTAGCACAGAACCGTCGTATCTCCCTTTGCGAGCCTTTTGTTTATTTTGCGTTACACATCCAGGTACTTTGTTGAGAAGTTTGGGGCATATTACCAAGGGCATTATCGCCGCATTAGCGGGACTTTTTCCCGCTAATGCGGCGATAATTTTATCGCCCTATTACCAAGTTGTCGCTAACACCAGTTAGCGACAGCTTGTAGGCGATAGCGGGCATTAAGGGGCCCACTTTGCATGTCAGCGATAATTATCGCTAATGACATGCAAAGTGGGCGTGCCAAGATGTTAGCGACTGAAAACAGTCGCTAACATCTCTAACTCCTATTAACAACTTTTGGAAATATTCGCACTAAGCGCAAATATCTCCAAAAGCTAACGCCTGCTAAAAGCAGTTCTTAGCCATGTTATCCAATGGAAGGTGGATAACATGGCTAAGAGCATTTTAACGATAATGCATGAATATCGCGGATTTTTCAGCAATATTCATGCATTTCGCAGGATTTTTACCGCTTTTGAGATAAACCTTGATAATATCAAGGTATCTCAGCGGTAAAAATCCTCGGTGCTCGGCGATATTTTTTCCCCGCTAACCAAGCAATAGACAAGCAATAGCGATAATTATCGCTATTGCTTGGTAATATGCCCCTACGTTGCATTTATCATCAACTTGAACTGAGCAACTTTTACCATCTTTTAAGTCAACCTTAAGTACAGTATTGTGGATTTTTGTCGTTTGTGGTCTTGTGTTAAGTCTATATAAAGAGTTCTTATTTTTATAAAACCTGTGTGGTGTCCATCTGTAGTGTTTTCACTGTATTACTGTGTATATTCACAAATGCTTAACACACTGCCTCTGAGATAAGCCTGTCTGCTCGTGCCAAGATACCAACGGGTGAGCAGGGGTTATTTAGGAGTGTAATCCCCTTATCCTGACTTAGAAGTAAGGGTCCCTATTTGGACAAAGGTGAATACCATGGTGTAGCATCCTGCATATTATATTGTATGGTGTTTTACCAGCCCTGCTCTGCCAGGCCCGTGCTCTGACTCATTAGAATGTTGGAGTCTGATGATGCCTCGGAATGTTGGGACTGAGAGAGGCAGAGTGACAGTTGGGCATGGGCTGAGCAGCTGACAGGCAGCTCCTGGTGGGGCTCTAATCTACCACATATCTACATGATGTCCTGTACCTTACAACTTGTTATCTTCATGAAATAAATCATCTTGGAATACCACCTTCCTGAGTGGACCTTCTTTACTACATATTTTGGCGACGAGGTGACGAAGAACCTACAGCTACAAGCAAATCTCAGGTACTGGATTTAAAAGTGGACCTGGAGATGGCGCAAAATAATGAAACTACAGTGGAAACAACCACAATTTTTAGAAGAAGAGGTAACCACAAGAAGGAATTAACTACAAAGAAGAAAAATGTGTTTTCAACACAGTACAATGAAGACTACTGCAAGGAAGAAACAAGAACTTCAAAGAAAAGAAAAAGAAGACAACAAGAAACAAGTAAGCACAAAATACTTCGCCTTTTAGCCCCACCATTGGCCTCACCATCAGCCAGGCCTAGCCCAGGCGTGCTGTGCTTATCATCGCTACTCTTCATGTACTTTGGCTTTACCATATCAGTCTGCTACACTACCACGCCCATTTTTACAAATTACAGACACCTTTTTCTTTCATTTTAATTACCAAAAGTGATAAAAGTTGGCTACTGAACTATATGCCTTTTTAATTCATTACACTGTGTGATTCTCTGCACATTATTCCTGCATGGTGTGATCCTGTGAACATCGAAGCGGTGGGGTGGCTACATCTACATTTAAAAGATTAACTTTTCACCTCATCCATCGTGTTGGCCTCTAACCTCACCTATTGTGTTCTTGTGCTTGTAAACGCATCTCTGTGGAATACTGTTAGGGACAACATTTGAGGTTATCTGTTCTTGACATTCGCTGTGATGGACTGCCTACAACTTCATGAAATGTCCATTTGTCACCGTGCTGACCTGGACTTTCCTTCCTACCCAAGTTTACCTTTTCAACTGTTTAACTGCCTCTTAAAAAAAAATGTGTTTTTGTTACACATGTCGTGGGCCAGGACAGAGCCTGGCTGGAGAACTTATGAAGGCCAATGAGACACAGTGACAACAAGTTAGTATTGCGCCGGAAAGACCCCGAGCGGTCTTCCGCCTGATTTATTTATACCCCGGAGCGAGCCCGCCCCGGGGACGTGGGGATGCGTGTGTGAAATGGCAACATTGTAGAGGGGAGCCCGGGTGGCTCTCTACATCCCTCCTTCAATTTGGTCTGTTCCTCCGGGCACGGGTGCCATCAGGGTGAAGTCCATGCAAAGTCTCTCATTCTCTGGCTCGGACCCGGATTGGGTCTCAGGTTGTATCTCCGATTTCGGACAGCAGGGGATGCCGCAACCCCAGCCGGGGTTGCCTCCTCACTCTCGCCAGGGCACAGTTGACTTGTGCTGATTCCAGTGTTTTGGCTTGCCGCCCTGAGTGAGCTTCCTCTGTCTTGTCCGGCCGTTGGCGAGCCTGAGAATGATGCTCCAAAGTCCTGAATGTAATCTTCAGTATTCTCCTGATCACCCACTGTTGCTGGGGGGTCGGCCGGCCCTCCCGCTTTCTTGAAACATGATACGTTGCGGGTTACCAACTGACTGCCTCGCTGGACGGTGACCATGGTCCCTTGAATCTTATCCACTGTCCACACCTCCGGCTCATAGGGTGTTCGAAATTACCAGCCTGGGTGTCTATCCCGGACCACCACCGTATCTCCTTCCTGTAGCATTGGCTGTTGGGCACGCCGTGCTTCTCTCGCCTTCTGATTGGTGGTTTGCCTCCGAGCTTGGATTGCCTCTCCGTCTCTGGCCTCAGGGGTCCAGGTGCGGTCAGTCGGGAAATTGTCCTGAGGCGCCCTCTTGAACAGCACATGCGCGGGGGCACATTTGGTGGTGCTATGTGGCGTTTGCCGATAGGCACCCAGGAACTGATCCAGGGCTGCTTCTGGGTCCTCTCCGCTGTCCACGGCTATCTTTAGAGCTCTGTTGAGTGTTCTCATTAGTCTTTCTACTTCCCCGTTTGCTTGGGGCCAAAGCGGAGTGATTTTCCGGTGTACGGTAGGATGTTTGGTATTATTCATTTGTGTTAATTTTTGCTTTTTTCACTAAGCTCAGGTTAAGCTTAATTGCAGTAGTGTTTAAGAGGTCCTGACGAAAGCCCGGTAGGCTTAACTTTCCTACAATGGCTGAAACATGTTGACCATACCATCCTTAATAGACAGTTATTGTGTCAAACTGTCTCACACTCATTTTAATTTTGACACCATGATTTTCCCTAATAAAGTGTTCCTTAAATCATGGTAGCCAATTTTACATCTCACTTTTTGATTCTTTTTGCAAACATTTTTTCTCACTGCAATTTAACATCCCATACCATTCCAAACTGATTTGATTTTTGGTATGATCCATCACTGGTGGTTCCTTGGGTTTGGAGAAGCACATAATTCCAACAGGTGTGTGGCTCCTTAACCGGACCATCTTTGGTTCTATCCCATATGATGAAGCTCTGCCATATGGGTGGGCTGATGGGATTCATTTCCTTTTTGTTGTACACACTTTACAGGTAGACACAGAGTCCGTCACATTTTTTCTTTGCCCCCATAAGTTGTACAGACCATTGACAGTCCTTTTGTGTTGTTATACTGTGAATAAGGGGCTTGTCTGTCCTTTGGTCTTTAAATAATTTTCCCCTTAGACCCTCCACCAACCTTGTTTTTGACGTTCTAGAGCAGCCACGGCTGCGGGTCTTCTTTCTTGAATATATATATTTTGAGAAGCTCTCACTTTAGAGTTGCATTTGCTCGCCTAGGCAATTTATTCTGAGGTTGTATGATGGCGGACTTCACCGGCTTGTCATTTGACGATGAGACACTCAATTCCATTCTTTCAGAGAATCCTAGTATTCTGGATGCCCTACCGACGGGAGGACCAAGTCAGCAGGGCGATTGGGGTACCGTTCTGACTTTAAAGAAAACGTATTCACGTACATGCATCCACGGGAAGATTATGGCTGAATATCTCCATGGGAAGAGCGCTCCTACAGGACTCATAGTCACCAATGCTCCCCGGCTTTTTCTTACAGATAAGACGTTTTTGAAAGACTGGTCGCTCATCCCCTGGCGATGTACCCGCGACTGGTTGATCTTGATTATGACCACAGCTAAAAGAGTGGCAAATGCCATCTTGATAGAAATACAAACCCTAGAGGGGAAGATCAAGACCACTTTAACCAATTCTGTCTTTAAGAAAAATTCTGATGAAACTACCAAAGCAAACAAGGAGTACAAAGAGTCTATACTTTTTTCCAAAATTGAAAAATTTCGTAAAGATCTGGCCAAATTTTCTTTAGAGAAAATTTACCCATACACAAGCGACACCTATAATCCTCCAGATTACAACAAGAAGGCGAAACGGCGTGGGTCTAACTATTCTACATCTTCCTCAGACCCACACTTCAGTGACTCAGACTCACCGCGTAGTAGTACATCAACGGGGCAGGGAAGAGGTTGTTTCAATAGGCCCAATCGTAAGGGGGCCAGACAAGGAGGTAATTTTTACCAACAAGGTCCCTGGTGGCCTCCGGCTGCTTGGGGATATCATCAGCCACAATTCCCGCAACCAATTTCAGCCTCCACGACAATGGTTTAATGACCAGGCTGTTTCAGGACAGGGCCGTGGACGGAGCAGAGGCAGAAGGAGAGGCCAGCCCCAGGTTCATTGGGAAGACGAACCATCCTTTCCCTACACCCGAAGCAGGAAGGGCCATCTGCAGCAACACCAACAACAAGCAGGACCCAGCACAGAGGGGAGAGTCTCAAAGTGAATATTAGCTCCTGGACCCTCAGTGACCCTGTGGAACAAGTTCTTAATAGAGGACCTGGGTTTGTACCCACCAACATGGGTGATCCCTTTCAGTCTGTGCAGGTCTTCCTATGAAACTACTCAGAAATATTTTATAATTGGCTAATACTGAAATTTCCACTACGGTCCTACAGCTACCCTGTGTGTGGGCTGGTCCAAGTACCGTGGCACACTTCCTTTGAGAAGCAGCCACTTCCTGTTCTAGTAAAAACGATTCCATTGGCTGATACCGCAGTTTCCAATCTGGTCCTACAGCAATGGAACATCCTAATTGGCCCATGTAACACATATTAACTTCCTCTCTGTTCCAGGCAAGCAAAAACGATTCCATTGGCTGATAATGCAGTTTCCTTTTCCTGTTTTAGTAAAAACGATTCCATTGGCTGATACTGCAGTTTCCACTCTGGTCCTACAGCTATGGAGCATCCTCATTGGCCCATGTAACACATATTAACTTCCTCCTTGTTCCAGGCAAGTAAAAACTATTCCATTGGCTGATAATGCAGTTTCCATTTCCTGCTTTGGTAAAAAAGATTCCATTGGCGGATACTGCAGCTTCCACTCTGGTCCTACAGCTATGGAGTATCCTCATTGGCCCATGTAACACTTATTAACACTTATTAACTTCCTCCCTGTTCCAGTCAAGTAAAAACGATTTCATTCTCCAGCTTTACACAGCGAAGCATTTCTCTATTTTCATTCTTAGGAGAGCGCTCTGGATATCAGCATACAGGCTGTTGGATTACAATTACTTTTTTTTTATTTTATAAAATTTTTTTTATTGAAAGTTCATGACAATATAATATACTCTATACATAGATATTAACACAGAAATATAAATATACATACCGGATGATAAATACACATGGTAAGATCTCAACTGCCCTAAATGCAGTAAGTATGTTAAAAGTATTAGCAGTATCTACATGGGTGTTAGAAGACTATAGACCCCCACTTTTTGACCGCCTCCATGATGCCACGGGCGACCAGATCCTTAGTCCCATTTCCCTGGATTTCGCTCCCTTTAGGGCATATAACTCCGATTCGATATTATGGATCCCGAGCATCCTACACATCCACATTTGAAAGGTTGGAGCCTCAACATCCTTCCATGCTGCAGCAATTAATATTCTAAGAACAGCTGTTGATATAAAAACAAGTGCCTCAGACTCTATACTTAAACCTAATTTGGCATCACACCCGATTATTAAAAGTGTAGGGGATAGGTCTATTTTGACAACTAGCGGCCCCTCTAAAAACTTTTCGATTTCCTTTTTAATTGGCCCTAATTTCCCACAGCTGCAAAACATATGTAATACATCAGCAGGCCCATTTCCACATCTAGGGCAGTTTTTATCCGCTCTCTTTCCCCATTCATACAATTTTGCCGGTGTATAGTATAAGTTAAAGAGGGTTTTGAAGTGCTGTGCTCTTAAATTTGAAGATCGTAGGAACCTTTTATCCATAAGAATGGCTCTATCCAGATCGATGTCAGGATCTCTCAATTTATCAACCCAGGTAGCCTCTGTCTTAAGCATGTCATCGGGTAGTGTTTCCAAGAATAGTCCATACATTACCCTGATGCTACGGCCACCTCCCTTCATATAGTCTAATAATGTGCAGTCTTTTGATATGTTTATGGTGGGTCTTTTTGATTTGATTGTGTTAGTCAACTGTATATATTTGAACTCTTGGGAGCCTTGAAGTGAATATCGTGACTTCAGAAGATCAAGGGGCCTCAGAACATCCTTTATCATCACTTGGCCTAGTGTGCTGATTCCCTGTCTTTCCCAATGTCTCCAGGGGCCGTCTCTACTTAAGTGCGGGAATAGCCCTGATTTCCAAAGTAAAGTATGTTTATTAAACTTCGGGATACTCTGGTTCTTCTGTACGGACGACCATACCCCCCAAATATCTTCCAGTATTTTATAGCCGAAGGCCTTATAAAAGCGTTTATCATATTTCCTTAGCAATACCCCGTGTGCTTCATTCCCTAGTGCCAGCTGATATATAGATGGAATAACGCGCTGGCAGTGTGTCGTATCATCAGGAAAAAAGAGTATAGCCATTTCTGTGAGGAGACAAGACAGCTATAGAATTTGAGATTAGGTATACCTAGCCCACCCTTTCCCTGGGGTAGAGACATGAATTTAATTGATCTCCTCACCTTACCGTATTGCCAGACAAAGTTCATAAAGATTGCCTCCATTTCCTTGATCAATATGTCATCTACTTTAAAGGGGATGGACCTAAATTTATATAGGATCTTCGGAAACATTGTCATTTTGATGACATTGACCCTACCTATAATTGATAGATGGAGGGTGTCAATTCTTTTTAAGTCCTGTTTAATTTTTCCCAGTAATGGCAAAAAATTGTCTTTAATAATTTCCTTTGGCTGGGCATTGATTATTATTCCTAAATATACTACTGAATCCACATATCTATCATCCAGTTTGACTGTGTTACTTGAGCATTGTACCTGTGTTTTTGCCACATTAAGTCGGTATCCGGATACCCTCCCGAAGTCAAATGTGATACTAATTATTTCCCTCATAGCGCTAGCGGGATCAGTAGTGGTGATGGCTATGTCGTCCGCATATGCGAGGATTTTGGTTTCAAATCCATTAGTGACAATTGGCTTTATATTAATATTGTTCTTGATAAGGCAAATCAGGGGATCTATATACAATGCAAATAGGATGGGTGAGCACGGGCACCCTTGTCTCGTGCCTCTCGAAATATGGATCTGCTTGGAGCATTCGCCCATAAGCTGGATGCTAGCAGTTGGATTACAGTACATAGCCTTAATTGCCTGCAGGAATCTGGGACCAAATCCTTTATCAGCCATCACTTTCCAGAGAAAGCTCCACCTGACACGATCGAACGCTTTTTCAGCGTCGAGGAGGATCATCGCGATCCCCCCCCCCCCGGCAGCATGAATGTCAAACAGAGTTATAGCTCTTTTAATATGGTCGGTAGTGCCCCTACCAGGGATAAAACCATGCTGCCAGGGAGAGACGAGACTCGCGATAATCCTCCCCAACCGTGTGGCCAGTATCTTAGCATATAATTTGTTATCACTGTTTATTAGCGATATGGGCCGATAAGAGCCGGGGTTTTCCTTGGGTTTGCCTTTTTTGTGGAAAACCACTATGTTGGTTTTGGTCCAAGATTCTGGTATGACCCCTGTATTTATAACCCCGTTGAAAAGATCTAACAAAAGGGGTGCCGTTTCTTCCTTCAAATGTTTATAAACCTCCAGGGGTATGGCATCAGGCCCTGCTGCCTTGCCTGCAGATAGATCTTTTAGTGCCTGAAAAAGCTCGTCCATAGTGATATTCTGCTCTAGGGATTCCTTCTCGTTAGACGTAAGACTAATACCTGTATCCTGCCAGTTTGTACCCGGATCGTCTATATCCGTCTCTTCCTTATAAAGGTCCTGATAAAACCTCCTGAAAACTTCCAGAATTTCGGTTGGCTTTTTATAAATCTGATCACCTTCTTTGATTTCCGTAATAGTATTTTTTGATGTGGCTTGTCTTATCCGAAGCGCTAGAGCCCTACCTGCGTTCTCGCCTGTTTCATACATTCCAACTCTACGGGTCTGATACTCTGCTGCAGCTTTTTTAGCCAGTTGCCGTTGGATGTCTGCCTTTATGCTGTTTAGTCTTTCTAAGCTCTGAGTACCCTGGATCCCGTTGCAGACGTCTCTCCTGTGTTGTTGCTCTGCCTCCACCAATTTAGCCAAAAGACGCTCTCTGTCTTCCTTAACTTTTTTCCACAACCGCCCGGAAGAGCTAATTGTCTCACCTCTCAGCCTAGCTTTAAAGCTATCCCAGACCATGACCCGGGATGCACTGTATCTATTCACATCGAAGAAAGACTGGGACCAGTTCTTTATATATGCTATATAATTGCTATCCGCTAAAAGTTTTCTATCAAAAGTCCAGGGTCTGATTTTTTCCCTTTGTTTGTTAACTATCATGGTGAGAACAAGGGGATTATGATCCGATATTAGCATAGGAAGCATTGAGATTTCAACGTTACGGAGATAGGTTGCTGATATTAAGAAATAATCCAGTTTTGTATGTTTATTAAATGGGTGTGAAAAGTATGTAAACCCGGGTTCATCTTTCTTTTGGCTGCCCCACACATCCCTCAGCCCATAAGATTGAATTATGGAGGTTACCGCCCTAAATACCCGGGGCTTACGACCAATATATGGGGTGTCACCTGTGAAATCAGCTGAGATGTTGAGATCACCGCACATTACTATAGGTGAGGGCCAGTTGGTAAGTTCCCTCTCGATGTAATCCATCACTCCCGGGTCATCCAGGTTATATCCGTAAACTGAACATAGAGTTATGCCTAGTTTCAATTTGCATATTGCCCATCTGCCCAGTGCATCGGCCTTTGATTTTTTAACTCCTCCGAGACCTACCCGGCCTATAATAGCTACCCCCTTTACAGTTGAAGTCTGTGAGGAACAGGACAGAATTTCATACCCCCTTAGATTTAACCAGTGTTTCTTTTTCCAGGGTAGGTGAGTCTCTTGTAAACATACAATATCGGCCCTAATTAGTTTTACATACTCCTCAAGCCTTTCCCTCTTTTTCCAATTATTCGGACCACCTATGTTGAGACTAATTAACCTAATCCTTGACATACCCCTGTAGGGAACAAAGCCAACACACTAACCAATCGCATTTTGTCCTAAGTTTTACATCAATATGCATAACCGTTTTGAGCATCTCACTTATATTAGTAAACACATTTATTGCATGAACTTTCTTTTTACTTCTTTTTCCCCCTTTGCCCCACCCCCCCCCCCTCACTCCAGACTTCCCCCCCTCCCAACCCCCCTGAATCCCCTGACCCCACCCCTCTCCCCAGTAAGGCGCGCAGACTGAGTCTGTGCGTGTGATGGGTGCAGCCCAGCAGTGGACACAGCGCAATCTACTTATAAGACCTCAGCCTCGACCTCGTATGTGACCATAAACCACCATATCGTGACACCCTTACCTCTATAAAACTTAAACTAAAACTTAAACTTAAACTTAAACTTGAGACTGCAGTCGAAGTCGGTAATCAAACCTTACCCCCTATTAGACTTATATAGATTAAGTAACATGCTATAATGAGTCTAGAAACTCCTGCGCTTTGTTTTCCGAGGAAAAATACATGATCTTGCCTAGATGAATTACTTTTAGCTGAGCAGGGTTGATAAGGTAGACCTGCACTCTTTTGTCCTGAAAAGGCTTAATTAATTGTCTTAATCTCCAGCGCCGCTCAACGGTGGAGTGACAAAAGTCCGGCCTTACGAAGAAGGACCCTCCCTCAAAGGTTCTTTTGGCATCCGGCCTAGCTTTCTCTGATATGGACTGGCGGAGAAGAAAATTACCTATATAAATTAGGATAGCTCTGGGCTTATCGCCTTCTCTGGCGTTTTGTCTCAGTTTGAAGGGTGTCCTATGCGCCCTCTGAATTTCAGTGGACCAATTCCAACCAGCGATATCTGGGAAAGCTTTCTCGAAAGTTTTGACTATAAACATTTTGACGTCCTGACCTTCAATCCCTTCCGGAATACCAAGGACCTTAAGGTTGTTCCTTCTTTGCCTGTTTTCTAAGTCCTCCAGCTAAGGGGTTTGTCTGTCCTTTGGTCTTTAAATAATTTTCCCCTTATACCCTCCACCAACCTTGTTTTTGACGCCCTCTTGAACAGCACATGCGCGGGGGCACATTTGGTGGTGCTATGTGGCGTTTGCCGATAGGCACCCAGGAACTGATCCAGGGCTGCTTCTGGGTCCTCTCCGCTGTCCACGGCTATCCTCAGAGCTCTGTTGAGTGTTCTCATTAGTCTTTCTACTTCCCCGTTTGCTTGGGGCCCAAAGCGGAGTGATTTTCCGGTGTCTGACCCGGAGGTTCTCAAGGTAGCTCTGAAATTCTCTTCCCTGGAAGGGTGGTCCATTGTCCGACTTAATCTCCTCTGGGAGCCCCATTGTGGCGAAAATGCGGTTCAGGGCTTTCTTAACTTGGGGGAAAGCAGTTGAGGGTATCACTTCCACCACCGGAAATTTGGAGAATGAATCAACTATGACTAGCATGTGCCAGCCATCTGGGAAGCTCCCAAAATCGATGCTAAGGTGCGTCCACGGTGTCTGGGGCGCATCTTCCGTTATCACCGTTGCTGGCGCAGGGTCTCCGCCTGTGATGGTGCAGGCATGACAGGAGCGTACCATCTCGTCCACCATGCTGTCCATGACAGGGAACCAGACCTTGCTTCTCAGACGTGCCTTGGTTTTGGCCATTCCTTTGTGACCGGTATGTGCTATCGCCAGCATCTGACGCTGAAGACTCTCCGGCACTATGATCAAATGCCCTCTGAGGATGACCCCTTCGTCCCCCACGCTCAGCTCGCTCCTGACTTGCCATAGTTGCTGCCGTGAATGACTGACCTCCGGTCGCAGGCTCTGGGCCCCGTCCAGAAAATGAGCCTATCGATTCCCTTCTAGAGCATGCCTGACGCGGGAAAGTGTCTCGTCCTTGGCGGTGGCTTCACCTATCTCCTTCAGCGTCATCGTGTCAGGGCACGTGGCTTGCGAGATCATGTGAATGAACTCTTTTACTCCCGGTCCATCGTCTAGGGGGTGGGCCGGCTTTGTCACATCCGGGTGCCGGGACAGGTAGTCGGCGGGGTTGTGCGCCCCCGGCCTGAACAGGATCTTAAAGTTGTATCCTTGTAATTGGACGGCCCAGCGTTATATCCGTGGGGGTGCTAGTCTGGATGATCCTGTAAACAGAGGCAGCAGAGGTTTGTGGTCTGTCACCACGCTGAACTCTTGACCACACAAATATAGGTGAAGGTGTTGGCATGCCCACTTTATCGCCAGCGCCTCTCGTTCAATCTGGGCGTATCGGGTTTCGGTGTCGGTCAGGGCTTTGCTCGCGTAGGCGACTGGCATCCACTCTTCCGGGCCGTACTCCTGTAGGAGAACTGCTCCAAGGCCCACCGGGCTGGCATCCACAATCAGTTCTGTTTTTCGGCGCGGTTGGAAGTATGCCATCACTGTTTTGTCTAGAAGGCTTGCTTTAATATCTTGAAAAGCATTATTGGCTGCTCCAGTCCACTCCCACCTGTGGTCTTGTTGAGTGAGTGCCCTCAGGGGTTCCACCAGAGCCACCAGGTTGGGGATAAATCGGCCACAATAAGTGGCCATGCCTAGGAAGCTCCGTACCTCGGTGGGAGTCCGCGGAGTGCTCGCGGTCCGGATTGCTTCCGCTTTCTTGGGGTCAACTTTCAGTCCATCACGGGTGAACGTATACCCGAAAAAGTCGATGGATTCTTGGTAGAATGAACACTTGGATCGATGCAGGGTCAATCCATGTTCCACTAGCCTTTGTAGCGTTGCTCTCAAATGGGCATGATGTTCCTCGAGGGTGTTAGAGTAGATGAGGATGTCGTCACTGAGGTTGATCACCCCTCACAGTCCTGACAACACCTCGCGTATGGCGTTTTGGAGCACCTTCCGCTGCTGAGGACACGCCAAAACTCAGGCTCCGGTACCTTCGTAGCCCCACGTGTGTCGAGAAAGTGGTTATGTAGCGGCTCCCGGGCTTTAGTTCGAGTTGATGGTATCCCGAGTTGAGATCCAGCTTCGAAAACCACTTCGCTCCGTTCAGGTCAGCGATAATGTCGTCCATGGTTGGGGTAATGTGTCGCTCTCTCTTTACGGCTGCGTTGGGGAGTCTCATGTCAACACACAGCCTGATTGCCCATGGTTGTTTCGGCTTAGGTGGCACGACCAGTGGGGACACCCAGGGGGTCGGACCTGACACCTTTTCTATTACCCCGAGATCTTCAAGCCTTTTGAGTTCTGCTTCTACTTGTGGTCGGAGGTTAAACGGTACCCGCCGGTGCCGGAGAGCTACTGGGCGCACAGATGTGTCTATGTGCAGACGAAATTTGCATGTGCATGTGACTGGTGCACTTGATTAGCAAAGAATACGAGCCCTAAATCTTCCGCTGTGTGGCAGCTCAGAAGAGTGCCCTTCTTCCCTTCTGTGATGTGAAAGCGAGCTTCCGTCGAGTATTCTCTGTTCACGATGGTGGTGCTGATCACTCCACGCAGTGGCAATGGATCCGTGCCTCCATAAGTGTAGATGCGTGCGCTTGAAGGTGCAAGGGCAGGCTTAGGCGACATCTGTTCGTATTGTTTCGAGTCCATAACATTAACGGACGCCCCGTGTCTATGAGGGCTCTCACTTCGGTGCCTTCAATGGAGACGGTGCACATGGGCGGCGGTCTCCTTTTTGTGGACACTCGGCTGACGTATGAGATGACTTACACTTCTTCATCATCGTCATCCTCATACCGTGGTCACCTTTCCTGGGTTTGAGTGTCGGGGCGGCAATTCTTGCTCTAGTGACAATTGTCGGACTCGCTGCGTCATTTGTCGGGGTCCATAAGCTGCGCGGGACCTGGGGGCATTCGGTCTGCATCGTCCGCCCTGGCACACTGCTGCAAAGTGGTTCAGCCTGCCACATTTCAGGCATGTTTTCCCTTTCGCCCCACATGTCGCCGTCGCTGGATGATCTTCACCGCAATAGGCACATTGTGTACTGCGGTTAGGCACATGTCGCTGGCGACCGGACTGGGGCCTCCTTTGTATCGCATCAACCCTTTCTTCTTTGATTGGTGTGGCCTTGGCCACTGCGGGCAGGGCCATCGGTGAGCGCAGGGCAGTCTCCATTTCCTCCGCCAGCGCATCAGACAGTTCGTGCGAGCGGGCTAGAATCAGGATTTCGTCTAGCGATATGCCGGGCTGCCGGAGGATGAGTTTTCTCAGCAGTTTTGATCGACATCCCACTATGATCTGATCTCTGATCTCCTCTCTCTGGTTGAGGAAAGGGCAGGTGCTGGCCTGCCGACGCAGTCTTGCATAGTACATGTCTACAGATTCAGATTCTGTTTGCCATGCCCTTTTAAACTTGAACTTCTCGAAGTCATTGTTGAGTTGGGGGTCAAAATGGGTGTTAAGCGCGGCGACCGCTGCATCGTAGTCGTCGTCCGGCCCAGTGTTGGGGAGCGTCTCGAAGAGGTCGTAGATTTCTGGGCCTCTGTACAGGATGAGGAGGGACCTCTTGACTGTCCCGTCGGTCTCTCGGGTGCCTTTGAAGTAGAGGTTAAGCCTCCCGAGCCAGGCTTTCCATCTCGGCGCCGCCGTCGCGGGGTCGGCCGATTCACTGAATGGAGGAAGGGGCGCTACGCCTGTGTGCGCATGATTGGACGGTTGGGGGGCCAGCATCACTGCCTGATTCTGGGCAACTCCTGCAGGGCCAGGCGGCTGTGGTGCAATCGCTGCGCCCTGGTTCTGGCCATCGCCTGACTGGCCTGACCCCGTCACGGGGTTCGACATGTCTCAACCCTTCCTGGCGTCTTTCCGATGTTCACTGGAGTGATTGGAGGGTTATGAGCTGCTTCCTTCCTCCCACGTGGACGTGGGTGCGCTTTCTTGGCGTCGCGGTGCACTGACACTGTCCCCCTCTGGGTTACAGACGGAGCGGGGCAGCTCCGCCGCTCTTCTGCACCGTGTCATGGTGTGTGTGTGGGTTGCAGTACTGGGCGACAGGGGGGGTGAGGTAGCTGTTGACTATGTGTTCCAGTCACTCGCCTCCTAAGTGTTGCCACGATGACCAGGGATGTTCCTCTTGCCTGGAACCTCTGTCTAGCCTCTTGCGCTTGCCAGTGCTTGTTATTGTATGAAGGGACTGGGCCTTTTATCTCTCTGCACTTCTGCCAGGGTGTGCTGCTCCACGTGCTTGCTGGAGCGTGATGAGGTTCTTCTCTCTCTCTCCTTCGCGGGGCCTCACTTGCTCGCCGCTCTGCTCCGCCCCTCCCCCTCAGGGCCTCAGGCGTACGTTGCTCTCACGCGGAGTGCTGTGCGCCACGGGAGGTGCACACAGGGCTGGGCAGGCCGCAGGGTGTTCGCGCAGGTGGGGGGGGCAGCAGGATGATCACTCACCGACGATGACGTGCTCGGCGAGTCCCGCCAGCCGAAATCGCTCCCAGTAAGGAGACGCGTGGCCGGGCCTCAAACCAGAGCGCTTGCCAGGAAGGTAGCGCGGCCAGACGCCGGAGCAAGAGCGGGTTGGCTCCGCGGCTTCTCTTGCCAAACGCCGACAGTGTGCCGTCGTTCCAGGGGAAGGAGACAAGCGGGCACGCGTACGTCCAGACCTGCCTCGTCGCCAATGTCGTGGGCCAGGACAGGGCCTGGCTGTAGGACTTATGAAGGCCAATGAGACACAGTGACAACAAGTTAGTATTGCGCCGGAAAGACCCCGAGCGGTCTTCCGCCTGATTTATTTATACTCCCGAGCGAGCCCGCCCCGGGGGTGTGGGGAAGCGTGTGTGAAATGGCAACATTGTAGAGGGGAGCCCGGGTGGCTCTCTACAACACATATGCCCTAGTGCGCACTATACACTTTTTCTCACATTGCCAGCGAGAAATAAATATGCCAAGGTGAGTCTCTCTACAGTTTATTTTTAATCTGCATCATTATTTGCAGCCTGCTCTGTGACAGTTTAACTCTCATAAAATGTTCGTTTTTCTTCCACGCGCATCTCACCTATCTCAGAAGAGCTGCGCAGATCTCTTCATCTCTGTGAAACCTCTGTGACGTCATCCGAGGTTCTAGGGCACAATTTGAGAGCAGGAACCTGCAGGGAGCCATCCGGAGCTACGTGCAGTGCGTGCCGCCATTTTCATCTTTGAAGAATCTTGCACCATAAGTCCTTGAGCTCATTTTATCTTTTCTGAAGAATGGCATTGTCTGCGCTTGCCGGAATGAAATATTTGCCTAATTCCTTGCGCACTTCAAGCTACAGATTGCGCAATGATTAATCTTCTACTGTGGCATCATCTTTACATGCAGTGGACTTTGGCAGATCCCAGTGGAACTCATCGTTGTATTCATGCTTCATTTCAGATGCAGAGACACTTTAGGAGCATTGGTGAGCTGTTTAATTTTCCGCAATTAACTATTGAACTTGGGGACTTTTCTAATAGTGCTGTTATTACTCTGGCACATTCAAGGAGCAAAGAAAAAGATGTTTAACACATGGTTAAATTCTATTATGCATGTGACTTTGAGCTCATAGACTGGCAGATTCCTTTTGCAACTCGGACTTCTTTTACGAGTTTACATTCTACAATTCTATTTATTTCAAATTTATCTTCCTGTCTATGAGCCTTTCACATTACAATATTTACTGTTTTTTTAAAACCTCTGCAAGTCTGGGTAACATATGTACTCCAGTTAGTGTCACAGGAGGATGGTGACACACACACACACCTATTTAAAAAAAAGTTACAAAATTGGTTAGTGAAATATGATGGCACATTATCTTACTTTGAAAGATGATAGCTATGGGTTCTAACCCCATTAGCTTCAACAAAAATAAGAAAACTTGCTATGCATTAATTGCATCTTTATTATGTCAAAAGATATTTCCCTAAACAGGGGTGGGAATGGGTTTTTTCCCCGTTGGCCCACATACATTTGCCTGTTCGCATTATTTTTTGCCTACACAGGGATGGGAATGGGTTCTAGCCCCATTTGCCCATATACACTTGCCTACATAGGTAACATACAACTTTTAGCCTTACACAGGGCACCGTAGTTAGGGTCACATCCCCTTCGACTTTTAGACGAGTATCCACACACAGGGAACCATCTTATGAGTTACAGCCCCATTTACAATTACATGTTTACCCTCACACAGGGCTTATTATGGATCACAGTCCCATATACATTTTCACCCTCACACAGGGTGTCTTATGGGTTTCTTTCCCTTTTACATTGAAAATGGTCACCCTATATAGGGCGTCCCATGGGTTTCAGTCCCATTTAAAGTGCTCCTCACACTCTTGCACAGGAGTAGAGGACGGTCATGGGGTTTAGTCCCCCTGACTGATATTGTCTATTTACATTTTGTAATTTTGCTGTTTTGAATAACACAATGCTACATTTACATCGTATTTATACTATTTATTGGAAACAGAGGGAAGTTGTAGTCATACTCTATGTATCTACTTTGCCTTTTCTCTGTTTTTCTATACGTCCAGCTTTCCTTGTGGTGTCATTCTCTTTGTCATCCCTGGTTTCTGGATCTACACTTCTTGTTGTCGTCTTTTATCTCCAACCTTCTTTTGTTCCTTTTTTGATTCTTTTCTTCCCTGTTCTGGAGGAAATCTGTTACCCCATTTTCCTGTGTCTGTGTGGAGGCTGGTGTCCATTCTCCGTTGTGCCTTGTTCTTTCTTCCCTTCCTGCCTGCCTGGCCAGTGGGTGCGTTTGGGGGTTAGTCCTTGGTGCTTGTGAGTTCTTCTGACCCTTGTTGTTTCCATCTTCTGGTTACTCGGTTTTCCCTCATATTTTTTATGTCCGGGGGATTGTGTTATCTCTATCTATTTCCGCTTAACTCTTCCCTTCCTCCTCCTCCTCATTTTCTTCCACCTGTCTCTGCGCGCTGCTTTGCTTCCTCCTTTCCTTGACGTTGTTTCTGTTCCTCTGCTATTCTCCCTTGTTTTCTCTTCCTTGATTCTCTTTCACTATTTGTTATTCTCTTATTTGTTTAATGTTTCTGATAGAACGAAAGGGGATATGTAGCATCATGCATATTATAATGTATTTTGTTTTACCAGCCCTGCTCTGCCAGTGCCTGTGCTCTGACTCATTAGAATGTTGGAGTCTGATGATGCCTCGGAATGTTGGGACTGAGAGAGGCAGAGTGACAGTTGGGCATGGGCTGAGCAACTGACAGGCAGCTCCTGGTGGGGCTCTAATTTACCACATATCTACATGATGTCCTGCACCTTACAACTTGTTATCTTCATGAAATAAATCATCTTGGAATACCACCTTCCTGAGTGGACCTTCTTTACTACTCATTGCCTACTAGAGACCCACAGATTTGACATTGGTGGCAGCGGTGGGATTTGGACCTGCATTTGTAACTCATATACAGTAATTGGTGTACACTACTAATGAGTGCAGACCAAACGCGACCACATACTTTTTTGATGGAATGTTTTCCTTGGACTGTTATTTTTTCCTGAAAACTCCCAATTCTTACTACCATGTGTAGGCCAGCATCTGTTGCATCTATGGATCTTGAATTTGAGGAAGAGAGGTTGGAAACCTAAACTTTCAAACAGCTCAAGTGTCTCTGCAAGAAATTGAAAGTTGCTACACTAGGCATTTCTAAAAAGGATGACTACCAAAAGGTGCTGAGGGCCTGGGTAGAAGCAAGAAATGCCCCTGATCTTGTGGTGGAGCCAGTTGGGGATGCAGATGGGCAACCGGATAGGCCAGTGTTTCCAGCCAGGGGAGGGGTACCGTCCTCACCTGGCAGCAGTATCTATTCTAAAGACCTGTCCCCCAGAGAGTTGGAAGACAGGGAGAGAAATAGGGCACACAAGCGGGAGATGGCTAAGCTTAAGATGGAGAGTCAGAGGGAAGCAGAGACAGGTTGTCCTTGGAAAAAGAGAGCATGAGAATGCAACATGAGAGGATGTTGAGGGAGTTAGAGATCAAGGCCAAGGGCTTAGAAATCAATCCCTCTGGTGGCAGCGCACCATCTGTGCCTTCAGAAGGCAGGGTATATATTCCCAAGGATGTCATCAAGGATTTCCATAAAAGTGAAGATATTGGGCAGTGGTGTGCAGCCTATGAGATAGCAATGTTGGCCCACAAGGTCCCTGAGAAGGATTGGGGAGCTGGGTTGTGAGGCCGTATTGTGACTGAGGGGAGGGATACTTTGTTAGACCTGCCCAGTGAGAATAGGATGTCTTATGCCCACATGAAGGAAGCACTGATGACAAGATATGGTTTGACTCCAGAACTCTATAGGCAGAGGTTCAGTAATTGTCAGAAGCTGGGTAGAATATGTATCTTACTTTTGCAGAGCTATGGATGTTTGGGTGAGGGGTAGCAAATTGGATAATTTTGGAGCGCTTTATGATTTGAATGCCAGTGAGCACTTGTCTGTTAATCGTTTTCCAGGGCTACGCCAGGACCTTATTGCTAGCAAGCTAACTAACCCTAGGAAGCTTGCTGAGGAAGCAGACCGCTGGGTCAGTACCAGGGTCCACAAGGGTCATGTGGGAGACTCAGCCAGAAGAGCGGGGGGGGACAATGGTAAACAGAGGGAGTTCCAGATAGTGCCCCAAAGTAATTCCCATGGGAACCAAGGTATGGGTTCCCAGCCTCCCCCTGAGAAGAAGTCAGGATCCCCGACAGGTAAACCTGTTCATAGGGGACCTGTTACCTGCTTTCAGTGTAAGCAGGTGGGACACCGTTGGTATGATCCCCAGTGTCCCCAAAAGGGTCAATATGTGCCACCCCATGCACCACCTCATCAGATGGCCAGTATAGCAATGGGTGGGGAAGAGATGGGGGCCCAAGGTGAGTGGAGTCCCGCAGAAATGTCCCTTGTCTCATTAGGAGACTTTGAGATGGTCCCTAAAACTCAGCTGCCTGATAACACTAAGATGTACAGGCAGTGTGTGACCATCAATGGCCATCGAGTGGAGGCTCTGAGAGACACCAGAGCCAGTGTGACAGCTGTCAAGCGTCACTTGGTGTCTGAGGAGCAAGTGGTCCCCAATGCATTCTTCCCAGTGGTTGCCTCTGACATCACAGAGAGCCATTGCAAAGTGGCTCAAGTTCCCTTTGAGTGGGGGGGTCTCTAGTACTCCTCAAGTAGCTGTGAGGCCAGCCATGCCTGTTGGTAGTCTGTTAGGCAATGATTTGTAAAGCTCCCCTTGGGCTAAGGTGAAGTAGAAGGCTCATTTAGAGATGTTGGGTCTGCCTGAGTGGACGTGTGTGACCACTCGATCTATGGCAGCCAAGAGTGTTCAAGAGATAATGTAGCTTGAAAGTATGGCCCAGGAACCTGCCTTAAAGAGAAGAGGTAGGGGGCACGGGAAATCAGCCCCCATTGTTTCCACGGTCCAGGAGGAGGCAGACCTTGAGGGGGATGTCCTGGAACCTACAGGGGAGCAAGTTTCTGAACTTGGAACCTACCTGAGCTGACTTATTGGCAGCAAGAAGCGGGGCCTCCAGGGAGAAATTTTGTGCAGAGCAGAAGAAGTGAGCTTCTCTTGTGGGTCTGAGGCAACAGGCCACAAACCAGGCAGCAGGTGATCAGTCAGGCTCCCATTGGATCTACAGGGTGAATGGCCTCCTGTATAGCGAGCCTAAGGTTGCTGAGCCTGGGTCGGCCCGTGTGCTGGTGGTACCCCAGCGCTTCAGGGCCTTCTTACTGGGGTTGGCTAATGACGTTCCTTTAGCTGGACATCTGAGGCAGAACAAGGCCTTTGAAAGGCTTGTCTCCCACTTTTATTGGCCCCAGATGCAGAAGAGTTCAGATACTCATTGAAGAACTTGTCAAACTTGCCAGGCAAGTGGGAAAAGTGGAAGGAAGCACAAGGCTCCTCTCCAACCTTTCCCTGTAGTCAGTACCCCCTCTGAACGGGTGGGCATTGACATTGTGGGGCCACTGGACCCCAAGACAGCAATGGGCAACAGGTTTATCCTGGTATTGGTGGACCATGCTACCCAGTACCCGCAAGCCATTCTGCTCAGGACAATGACGGCCCCCGTGGTGGGACGTGCACTGATGGGGATTTTCTGCCCTTTGGGATTCCACAGCGAGGTGGTGTCTGACCAAGATACAAACTTCATTTCCAATTATATGAAGTCTTTGTGGAAGGAGTATGGTGTTACCTATAAGTTCACCACTCCTTACCACCCACAAGGTAATGGGCTGGTTGAAAGATTCAACCTGGCCCTTAAAGGCATGATCATGGGTCTTGAAGAACCAATCAGGCGTAAATGGGACATCCTCTTGCCATGCCTTCTGTTTTCCTACCGTGTGGTGCCACAAAAGTCCCTAGGGTTCAGCCCCTTTGAACTGTTGTATGGACATCCGGTAAGAGGACCTTTGAGTCTGGTCAAGGAAGACTGGGAGCAATCTCCCAGGAAACCTCCCCAGGATGTATACAGTTACATGCTGGCCTTCAGGAACCAGACTGGACGATTCAGAGATCTCGCTCAGGCGAATCTGGAAGCCAGCCAGGAACAGATGAAGCAGTGGTACGATCAGAATGCCACTCTGATTGAGCTTCAGCCTGGACAGAAAGTTTGGCTCATGGCCCATGTAGAGCCTTGTGCTCTCCAGGACAGGTGGACCGGTCCATTTGAGGTGGTGGAGCACAAGAGTGATGTCACCTATCTGGTGAACTTGCAGTCTCCCAGGAACCCTTTGAGGGTCCTGCATGTTAACCGCCTAAAACCCACTTAGAAAGGTCCGAAGTGGGCATGCTCCTAGTGACAGATGATGGAATGGAGGAGGAGACAGAGCCTCTTCCTGACCTCCTGTCTGCAACAGAGCAAGATGGGTCAGTGGATGGTGTTAGCCTCTCTGCCACACTAACCCCTGATCAGCAGCAAGATTGTCGCCAACTGTTGGGCCAATTCTCTGATCTATTTTCCTTGGTTCCTGGTGTCACAGAGTGGTGCGTCCATGATGTGGACACTGGAGACAGTTCACCTGTGAAGCACAAGACTTACAGAATGACTGACAAGGTCAGGGCTTACATCAAGGAAGAAGTCTCCAAGATGTTTGCTTTAGGGGTGATTGAGTCCTCTAGCAGTCCTTGGGCCAGCCCAGTGGTTTTGGTCGCAAAGGCTGCCGCGCCTGGTGCCACACCTGAAATATGGTTCTGTGTGGACTACCGAGGGCTCAATTCAGTTGCCAGGACTGACGCGCACCCCATCCCCAGAGCTGATAAGCACATTGATTGGATAGGGGCTGCACGGTACCTCAGCACGTTTGATTTGAAGTCTGGGTACTGGCAGATCGCCTTGACTGATGGGGCTAAAGAGAGGTCAGCATTCTCCACACCAGATGGGCACTACCAATTACTGGTTATGCCCTTTGGGATGAAGAATGCCCCTGCCACCTTTCAGAGATTGGTCAACTAGGTTTTGGGTGGACTGGAGGATTTCAGCGCCGCCTACCTGGATGACATTGCAGTGTTCAGCGCCAGTTGGGAAGAACATCTGCACCACCTCTGGGAAGTGTTGATGGCACTGCGAAAGGCAGGCCTCATGATCAAGGCGAGTAAGTGCCAGATCGGGCAGGGTTCCGTGGTCTACTTGGGTAACCAGATAGGGAGCGGCCAGGTGGCACCCCTACAACCCAAGATTGATACCATCCTGGCATGGGGACCCCCAAAAGACTACACTGCACTGGTTGGGCCACTCACAGAAGCAGCTTGTAATGAGTGTCTCAGGCCTGCCATTGCAAGGCCTGTGTGCAGTTTGTGACTGCCATATCAACTTGGCCAGTGCACCCACTTGCCAGTCCCTAAAACTTCCCTTTGCTTCATATCAGACACCCCTATGGTAGGCCCAAGGACAGGGTGCATTGTAAGTGTAAGATAGGACATGTCCTGATGTGTGTAGCAAGTCCTAATAGTGAATTACTGCCATTTTCATTTTTCACTATTACAAGGCTAACTGTTCTCCATAGGGCAGAATGGGCAGTTAGATTATTACATCTTTTAATTCTAACTGACTTGAGGGAACATGGTAGAAATTCGAATTTAGTTTGCCTGAACTCAGAATTATAAAATACATCTTTTAGTAAAGTTGGTTTTAACATTCTGTGTTTGAAAATACCACTTTTAGAAAGTAGGTATTTTCTTGTCTAACTATCCAAAGCCTGTCTCTGCTAGGTTGTGTATTCCTTGTCTGGAGTTTGAGTGACAGGGCTGGGGGATTTCAGGAGACAGTTTGAGGCAGCCCAGTGGTGAATAGAGAGATCTGCATCTAGATGGGAGGGTGGAGTTGCACCTGGGACCTGAATAGGGCTGGGCCTTCCCTCTACAATGGTGGCTCCACCTCCTGTGGTGTGCCTGATGTCTCTGCCCTGCACTGTGAAAGGAGAGAAGGAATCATGTAGAGAAAAAGTGTTCCAGGGCTGTGCCTTCCCTCCCCTGTGCTGACTCCACCTCCTGTGGGGCATCTGATGTCTCTGCCCTGCACTGTGAAAGGAAGGAAGGAGTTGTGTAAACAAAGTGCTCAGGAACTGGTTTGGACTAGGCAGAGGCCTCTCTGCCTTCAGAGAACAAAGGATTTTGGGGTATAAATATTGGGAACCCAAGAACTTTAGATCACTTCTGGTAACAAGACAAACCTTTTGCCAAGTAGAAGAACCAAGGAAGCTGCAGGAGTTTTGACTGCCCCTCTGTCAGTGTGCTGGTTGCTGGGTTGGCCTGCAGTGGTTTCTTCATTGCCACGGAAAGGAGAAGGAACTTTTTACGGACTTTCATAGTCTTACAGAATATTCTCCAAGGCTTGAACTTGTCCTTGCCTCCTGCTGAAGTCTTAGGTACAAAAGACTTCATCTCCAGCTCCACTCAGAGTTTCCTTGCTGTGAATTCTGTCTGCCAGAGCCTGCGTGTCGCTGGGAACTGGAAGTGCGATGCATCTAGAAGAAGCACGACGCCGCTGCAGCTGAAATCGTCGCACCGCCAGAGAAGCGTGCCATCGCCGCATCTCTCAGGAAGCGTGTCTTCGTTGAAGCTGCCTGCTGTTGCATCACCGGAGAAGCGTGACACCATCGAGAGTGTCGCCATCGCATCACCGGAGAAGCGTGTTGCAGGGCCTGTCGTGGCTCCAAAGAACAGAGTCATCGCACGGCTGCCAGGGCGTCTACGCCTCGTCTTCGCATCGTCGCATCAAGGGCGCCATCTTCTCGCACCGCACCAGCATTGTCGCATTGTGGCACCATCTTGCGTATCGCAACTGGACCGCAAGCCGAGAACTTACGCATCATACCCGCATTGGTAAGGATCACAACGCATCCCCTACTCTGCACAAGCATTGAGGCGCGACACATCATTTCCCCCGGAGCACGGAACCGACGCATCTCCCTTTACGAGCCTTTTGTTTATTTTGCGTTCCGCATCCAGGTACTTTGTTGAGAACTTTTATCATCAACTTGAACTGAGCAACGTTTACAATCTTTTAAGTCAATCTTAAGTACAGTATTGTGGATTTTTGTTCTTGTGTTAAGTCTATATAAAGAGTACTTATTTCTATAAAACCTGTGTGGTGTCTATCTATAGTGTCTTTACTGTATTACTGTGTATATTCCCAAATGCTTAACACACTGCCTCTGAGATAAGCCTGTCTGTGCGTGCCAAGCTACCAAGGGGGTGAGCAGGGGTTATTTAGGAGTGTAATCCCCTTATCCTGACATAGAAGTTAGGGACCCTATTTGGACAAAGGTTAATACCATTGCCAACTAGAGACCCCCGGATCTAACAATAATAAAAACATCAACAAACCTGCTAGTGCGGCAAACAGGTCCCCTGGTCACCAATATTAGCTCAAGGAGTAAGTCGAACCTTAATCCAAACCATGTTTGATTCTAATGTTGCAAACAAAGTAGATGCTGCTTTTATTTTTTCCAATCCCTAGACTAGGCAACCTACGGGAAATGAATAACATCAATAGTAGATAAGATAGTTCCCTATGTCATGAAAAATATATTAGAATAAGCCAATAAGGCTCCATGATCCAATGATGAAATTATTTTCCGAAAAAAGGAGCAAAAGAGAGGATTGCACTTGGTGCTCTAAATATAATCTCAAACATTACAGTACAGCATGAAACCATTCTGAGTCACAACAAAGTGTCTATCCATCCGCATCATCAGAATTACTATTCCTCACTCATTGTTCTGCTAAGAACTCAGAGAAAAGAAATGTTTAAAATTCTCAATGAATTTACCTCTTTTAGTTCAAATACAGAAGCTTCCCTACCAACTTAAATCTTTTGCAACCAACTTGCCATTTTCTTCAATGAAAACATTTCTCCAATGTTCAACTTCATAGCCAACATTGTAGTACTTTTTCCTCTAATCTTACCAATACCGTACCTCAAACTCCTATCCATACTTTTAAGTGGTCTTATATTCAACTGAAATAAATTCTGTGATATCACAATGCAGACCTTGTGTTCCCAGTGATCCCATTCCAAAACACATTATTCATCTCCTCAGCAACTAAATATTTTGCTTCCAATTTCGAAGCATTTTTCCAGATCTATTTAAGACTTTTAGGACAAAAATGTGGTGTCATTCAGTGCCCTTCTGATTAACACAAATGTGGAACCAATTTCCACCTGCCAATGTTTATCACATTATCCTTTGCATTTCTAGTTCTGTTAAAATACTTTTTTTTCTTGTATTGTAAGTTCTTTCTTTTACCACTCACTCAAACCATTAAGCTTTACTACTTTACCCCATGTCATCCATTTTGGGCTTAAAATCGTACTGGGAGTGCGACCCTTAAAAAGTTCAAGAGGTGACATCCCAGTGGAAGCATGAAGTGAGCCATAACTCATTCCTGTAAGGTTTTCTTCTAATTCATATTTTTACTCAGTTTAACTGAATGCTCTCTTTGAAGTATTTATTCACTTTCTCGATGGCTCTATTTGTTTTGGAAGGATAAATCAAGCTTTTCTTATGTTTGATATCTTTTTTGGAAAATTTTCAAATTCTACTGAACATAACTGAGGTCCATTATCTGTCAATATAGAATTGGGGAAACTCTCTCGCTTAAAAACGTCCTTCAAAAATGTAATATTAGAAGAAGATATATCTATCACACAGCTAACTTCAGCCCATCTTGAGCAAAGATCAAGAAGAACAATTAGAAAAGGACTATGCTGTTCTCCTGTCAGGGGACCAACAATGTCTATTGCAGTTTCCTCCCAAGGATGATCAGATAGCTTTCTGCATGCCATTGGTCCATGCATGGGATCTAATATCTTAGCACTGTTATTGCATTCCATATAATTACGCACACATTGCTCAGCTTCAGTATAAACACCTAGCCACCAGTGTTGACGATACCCAGGTGACCCTTATGAACTAATGAAATCAGCTTTCTCCTGGGACATTTAGGCGGAATAAGTCTAGTACTCAGTACAAAAATGCCACAAGGTTTGTTGAGCGAGACTACTCACCCGTAAGGGTCTCAAGGGGCTAAGGGGGGTGGGGGTACAGGGTCCTGTCCATCAAGGAGGAGGTCTATCGAAGACCCATGTCTTGGGGTCCCTCGTGAAGTTGAGGAGTGATGTCGTCTGTCTGCTCAGGCCACAAGGAAGGAGAAGGAGCGGCCTCCCAGTCTGGACTTTCTGGTGTGAGGGAACACGGCTTGGGAGAGCTGATTGTAGAGTCCTTTGGGGTGAGTGGAATGTGAGTCGGCTATTCAGGTATGCTGGTCCGGTGTTTCGGAGGGCTTTGTGTGCGTGGGTGAGAATCTTGAAGGAGATTCTTACCTCGATGGGGAGCCAGTGTAGTTTGCACAGGTGCTGGGTGATGCGGCAGTGTCGTGGCAGGTTGAGGATTAGTCTGGCTGCGGAGTTTTGGATGTTTTTAAGTTTGTGGGTGAGGTTTTTGTTGATTCCAGCATAGAGTGCATTGCCATAGTGAAGTCTGCTGGTGACGAGGGTGTGTGTGACAGTCTTTCTGTGTTTGAGGGGGATCCATTTGAAGGTCTTGCATAGGAGGCAGAGGGTGTGGAAGCAGGAGGATGTGACGGAGTTGATCTGGAGGTCTATTTTGAGTTCGGAGTCCAGGATGAATCCAAGGGTGCGAGCGTGGTCCATGGGGGTGGGTCGGTATTCTGACGGCGGGGGGCCACCAGGTGTCGTTCCAGGTGTCGGGGTGTGAGCCCATGATGAGTACTTCTGTTTTGTCTGTGTTGTGTTGTAGACAGCTGCTCTTCATCCATTTGGCGACTGCTTCCATGCCTTCTTGAAAGTTGTGTTTGGCTTCGTTGGTTTTGTGGGCTAAGGAGAGGATGGGTTGGGTGTCGGCTGCGTATGAAACAATGTTGAGTCCGTGGGTTAAGATGATGGGGCGAACAGAGCCATGTAGATGTTGAACAACATGGGGCTGAGAAAGGATCCTTGGGGGACTCCGCAGGTGGTCAGTGTGGGGTCCGAGAGGAAGGGAAGGAGTCTGACCCGCTGCGTTCTGCCGGAGAGGAATGAGCAGATACATTCTAGGGCCTTGTCCCGGATCCCTGCGTCGTGAAGTCTGCGTGTTAGGGTGCGGTGAAGTACTGTGTCGAAGGCCCTTGAAAGATCGAGGAGGATGAGGGCTCCTGTTTCTCCTCTGTCCAGGAGGGAGAGGATGTCGTCTGAGCGGCGAGGAGGGCGGTTTTCGTGCTGTGATTCTTTCTGAAGCCGATTGGGAGGAATCAAGGATGTTGTGCTGGTAGTTGATGGCTTTCTCGATGAACTTCGCTGGGAAGGGGAGCAGGGAGATTGGTCTGTAGTTCTTGAGGTCGGTGGGGTCCGCTGAAGGTTTCTTCAGGAGGGGGTTGATATCAGCATGCTTACAGATGTAGGGGAAGGAGGAACTGTGTGGGAGCGGTTGATGGTCTGGCGAAGCATGGGGCAATGGTGTCGGTGGCTCTGTTGAAGATGTGGTGGGGGCAGGGGTCTGTGGGGGCCCCAGAGTGTATTGACTTTATTGTCTTCAGTGTGTCTTCGGTGGTGAGGGCTGTCCAGTTGTCAATCGTTGGTGGGTGTTGTGAAAGTGAAATGGATGCAGCGATGGTCTGTCCACGGGAGTTCGGTGGTGTGGCTCAAAGTGATGGGGTTTCCTGTGGTGAAGATGGGGTCGTGGGTGTGTCCTGCTGAGTGTGTGGACTTAGTCACGATCTGGCAGAGTCCTATGTTCTGGAGGTTGTCCAGGAGGGATGTGGTGTTGGGATCTTATTGGTTGTTGATGTGGAAGTTGACGTCTCCCAGCAAGGTGTAGTTGGTGGACGTGATGGCCTGCGGGGTGATGCTGTCCGTGATGGAGTTGGTGAATGGTCCGCAACGTTTGGGTGGGTCGGTAGATGAGGGTTCCCCAGAGGGTGGTGGTAGGGCTGCCTTGTATCTTGAAGTGTAGGTGTTCCATTAGGTCTGTTGTCTCTTTGGAAAGTGTGCTCAGTCGGATGGTGGATTTGTGGATGATGGCGATTCCCCCCCCCCAGGGCCGGAGGGGAGGTCGTTCCAGGAGATCTTCCATCCTTGGGGAATGGCGATGGCGATGGTGATGTCAGGTCCCAAGCTAGTGTTATTCCAGGTTTCAGTGAGGAATGCGGCGTCCGGGGTGTTGCTGTCGAGGAGATCCCAGATTTCAGTGGTGTGTTTGTGGAGGGATTGGATGTTGAGGAGGATGCATTGCAGGGTCTTTGGTGCGGTTGCATTGTTGCAGGCGGGTTATGCTGGATCCGTGGTCTTGGCGGTGCTGCAGGAGTGGCGGCAGTGGTGACAGCTGAAGGGTCCGTGGGTGTTGGCTGGTAAGGCTAGCTTGCAGTTGCTGTTGCGACCTGGATTGAGTGCGTATAGTGCCTCTGGGTTGTAACGTTGGCGGTTCGGAGGTCCAGGGTTCCTGGCGCCGGTTGCGTGTGGGTCATGGACGGGTACAGATGGGCTTGCCTTTGGCGTGCCTTCGGCGCGCCAGCGGCATGTCCGCTACATTCCCTGTGCAATGGCCATCATTAAGTAGGGGTCAGGGAGGCGGGGAGGGGAAACTCACCTGGGCTGGTCACACTGGGGGGCAGGGGCCGTGGGGGCAGCAACGGCGAGGAAAAGCAGGAGAGAGGTGCACAGAATAAAGAGTGGAGTGAAAACAGAGTAAAAAAGAAAAGAAGGATGGAAAGTGATAGAAAGAAATTGACAGTAAAAGGGTGAAAAACGAAGTTGAAAGGAAAGAGGTGAAAGGAAGAGGCAAGCAGAAAAGCAGAGTGAGAGAAAGAGTGAGAGGTCCACTGGACAACCAGGGATGTGGCGCAGGCATAGCCTGCAGGTGGAGGAAGGCCTCGAACACCAACCCTCGACAGTGCAGGGGCTCAGGAGGGCCTCACTTGATGGTGGGGCAGCGAGGATGGGAGAGCAATTTTACTGAAATAAGTCAGTGGTCTTCACCACTGCATGTACTTCACCTGAGCTTCCCGGCGTGGGGCACCTCAATCAAATCATATCAGCCAGCAGCCATTGGGGTGTCATCTGCTTGGTGTGCTGTACCCAGCTACCCGCCAGTGTAAAAGTGGGTGTATAAGAGGACACAGGACATCAAAGATGGATCAAAAGGCAGAAGCTTTGTTCCTTACCCACCAACCAGCTACTCCGCTCCAACAGTCAGTCCTAGAACCCATATTCCACAATTGCTGTGTCTCATGCAAAGAGCATGAGGCAATGAACGAAATGTACAGGTCATCACACCGATGTCCTACCCGCACTCCCCGATCCATAATGGCACTGATCGTATATAGTAGCGTTCAACCAAAAAGTCCTGAAGAAACGCTGCTTGACCATATGAGGCAGTAGAGCATAAACCATGCCGACCTTAGGAGAGAGACCACAGAAAGCTTCAGCTTCAACTGGCCCTCTGATTTTTTACTCTTGTCATAGATCCCCAGTTCCTATAGATAAAGGTCTAAAGTCCTATGGTGAGCTATAGATAATGTAAATTCTCTAATCCTTCTGGCACTACCTCCACTATCATCACCCCCAACATGAACACTTCAGGAGCAAATAACTTCTTAATGAGAGGTAAAACATTCCCACCCCCATCCTCACAGAAAAAGCTTTGTGAATAGAACCCTAAAGTGTACACTTTTGTGTTAGTAGTCGAAACATAGGGCCCAAATTAGTACAGCGGTTTTCCAGAGCTAGACTGTCTTAAGCCACGAAAGATGTGCTTGATATATGAAGGATTCTTCCTAACTTAAGACAGTCTTAAGGATGTTTTTCTGACTGAGAACCATTGCAAACTATCAGTCCTCATTTGCAAAACATTTTCTCTGACTGTGTCTTTTGTGCTATAAGACAACCCTAAAAGTGTCTATAGCCAATGAATTTCCTTATTAAATCAAATCCATACAATGATGTGTAGAAATCATGTCTCAGTTTCTAAAAGAATGTGAGCCTGTGCCCCATCTCTGCCAGAGGCCCGGGTCAATGCTATTACATCTCAACAGTCGGATGCCAAGGCAGCATAGTCTGGAATCCACCTCATGCCTTTATAATCCACTACCAGATGCTCTCTGACCCTTTATCTCACTCTTGCAGGTTTCTGCTTTCCCCCTTTGTGAAGCGGTTTCAATCTTTCTCTTTCTTTCCCATGCACAAATTAAACACTGGTAACATTCATTGACTCATGTCTTCAGATTGCTATTTTTTAATATCTTTCAAATTAGAAATGATGGAACTCCTTTGGCTCTTGTTAGACTCCATAGAACTGTGACTTTGGTGTTAGAGCAGAATGCAATGAAGACTGGTTAGAATGTTGAGTTCGCAGATGAATAGACGTGTAATACTAAGCTCTGTGCGTGACATAGTCATTGGTGGATACCCAGGCAGGGGAGGACGCTACAACTGACGATGACTTAGGGAATTAGTAACACGAAGATCAACAGTGCTCTACCAGAGAGTTTGCTGTGGTTCAAGAAAACTGCTTGTGCAGCCACATGTGGTGCAGATGAAGTGAGGAATCAACACTTAATGCATGTTTAGGCAAAAACGCAACTCCAGCCGCTGTAGAGAAGTTGGAAACAAAAAAGGCATTGCAAAGAAATCTACATATCGGCAACTGAGAACCTGTTGGTCAGACCATACATAAAGTACTGCAGTGCTATGCAAGATACAGTCATAAGTAATCCGGAGCGTTAACTCTGAAGGCAGATACAACCAGGTTTTCAAACAGCAGCAAATAGTGACAGAAAATTGCAAGATAACGCTGTGTTCAGAAGCGCTGCGAGACCAAGATCCACCAGTTGTCAGAGAGTACACAGAGACGCCAAAGAATAAATAGTTATCTACACACCTGAGCCTTAATAAAGTGAGCCAGTATGACCTCATCGCCAGGTACCACAACCCAGGCAGAGAACAGGGGTTGTGCTTACAACGCTGGTGAGTCTTGTCAAGCCGCCTGAAGGACCATGAAGGTGAATGTAACAGGAACAAAGCAGTGAGTGACAATCAGAACGGTTGCAGATACTTTAAAATAGTGAAACACTGCTTTTCTGATGGAGGCAAAGACAGAGGTCGTTTTCCCAAAAGTTATCAAGCATAATCCAGAGGACAGCACATCTGTAGGTCTTAGTGATGACTCACATGAACAGGTTCAAGATGAGCAGCCGAGGGAATCAGATATAGCTCCACCCTCAAAGTCAGCCACTCCAAGAAATGGCAACAATGCTAACGCTTTCTTGAAACGACCACCATCACTCAATACTACCAAAAAGCTGAATATTGGCAACATATGGACTGCTTTGATAGAGACATTTGATGATTTTGTTGTTGCACTTGAAGAGACTCTTAACAAAAGATTATCAAGTATCTCAAAAATGTTGCTGGTGATGGTGTAAAAGAACTCATAAAGAAAATGTTGCAAACCGATAAAGAATTCACAGTAGTCAGGTTAAAGAAGTGTTGATTCTCAAATATAATCCAATTCCAATTGAAAGCTGGTGAAACCATTGATGAATTTGTGGAGAGACCCTACACACTCATCCGACACAGTAAGTTCATTTAACTTAATGATGAAGTAGCTCTGTGTCTGAGAGTTATTGATGGATGTTTGTTAGATTCATTCAGAAGATGAATGCAGAGAAAAACTCTTAGTCTGGAGTGAGTGTTAATGGCTGCCAGATCTGAAGAGCATGCTGATAGACAAGCTGCTAGCATGGAGGCCAGAAGATCCCAGAATAAATCTGCCATGTGTGTGAAAAGTAAGCCAAAACAAAAGACTGAAGAACACAAAGTGATGTCTACATGTAAAAAGAAGTTGTGTTTTAGATGTGGATTTTCGTTTCCACACAAAGGTAAATGTCCGGGTCTTGTACAGATATGTAAAGGCTGTGGGAAGGAGAACCATTTTGTGTCAGTTTGCAAAGTGAAAGAAAAAGGAAGTGCATCACAGCGTGAAGACAAATTGTCACCAGAACTTTCCAGAAGCAATGTTCGACACACCTCTAAGAGCAAGCAGCAACATCAGTTAAAACAAATTGAGACTGAAGGAAGTCAATCATCATCTAAATCATCATCAAACAGTTCTTCAATCTCAGTATCAAGTGAGAGTGAAGGAAATGATTGTGTTCACATCAGAAAAGTGTGCGCATGTTGGTTTAGCACCTGTGAAGAAAAATGTCAGTCAAAGAAAGATCGACATGCCAAAGCACCAAGGCCATTCAAACATTGTCCTAAGATTACATTGAAAGTGAATTGTTGTTTGATATCTTAGATTATTGACAGTGGTGTATTGATAAACATTATGCCTGAGGAGAAATACAATGAATTATCTCCATTGCCGCAACTTACAGCATCTAAAACCAAGTGTATAAAAGGGCTGCAGCTTCAACCTTAAAAAGTCAAGGTTCATTTGGAGCGACAATGAAACATAAAAAAACGAAGGTGCTTCAGAGGCACAGCATCAAGTGTCTATCTAGTCATTTTCAGCACAGCCTTGGGACTGGGTTCTGTGAATTAGAGCATGAATGTTCACTGCAAAAAAGTAAGACAGATTCCTTTGAAATTTCATGGTTTGAGAAAGCTTAAAACTATAAAAGTAAAGTTGCATATTGTAGGAAGCTGGCTCTGTATATACTATACCAAAGTAAAGTATAGAGTGCACAAAGTCCAGTAGAACCCCAAAGGTAGGTAGAGGTAAAAGTAGATAATAGTACCTTATTCTCTACTTGTGGTAGTGTGGGAGAGCAGTAAGGCTTCATCACAGGGTAGTGTTAAGCATTCATTATGCACACTGTTTTCTAGAACCAAGCCAGGCCTTGTGAAGGTAAGTGAAATAATACTTTGCAAGTGTAATGCAATTGAATACAATTGAAATGTAATTGGATGCAATTGGTTTGTTTCCAGGTTAGTCAACAGTCAAAATTACTTTACCGTCACGTTTGAGATTATTTTGTATGTTACTTTTTAGATTACCTTTTCTACTCAATGTGATATGCCTAGATATCACATATGCCTAGATATCACATTAGGACATTTCCTAGAGAAAAGGTAAGTAATTGCAGTTTCTTAGAAGATTTTTCACAGAAAAGCAGACAATGCAGTCCTATTTCAGAAAACAGTGTTATCAGTAGGTACTTAGGTTTTGGAGTTGGTATTCTGGGGTTAGAACCACGGTTCCCCCAGGGTCGAGGATGCACTCTCAAAGCACCCTCAGCAGCACAAGGGCAGCCAAGTGTAGAGTGCTGAGGTGCAATGTTATCCAATGGGGGATAAGGGGCCTCCGTTTGGTTGCTGCTCACAAGTAGGCCACAAGGTTGTGTTAGGCTGAAGTCTAAGGGCTATACAATTTAGCACACAAGGTGCACCCACAGCGGCCCAGGGGCAGCCGGGTGCAGGGTGCGGTCTTGGCATCAGGTGCCCTGTTGGTTTCAGTGGGGATTCTACGGTTGCAACAAACACTGCAGGCTTGAGGAGGAAGATCTTCTGGAGGCGACCACTGGTTGGAGAGGTAAGTTGGGATGCTCGGTTGGGCCACCACAGGCCGTGGGATGTCGGGAGCAGGGGTGTCTTTTGGCGTCGGGTTTCTCTTACTGCTCCGGTCGTGGTAGGAAGGATCCTCCAGAAAGGGGCTGCAAGCATCGGTTGGAGAACTGAGGCAGGTCAGGGATCACCAGATCTCAGATCAGGATTGCCGGGGAGACCTCCTCGTGATGTTGGGCCATTCAAGCTCAGGCCATGGGCATCAGGTGCAGAGTGGTGCCGACTCACGGATTATGCCGGAGTCAGACTCTGTAGATGAGCATGTCCGGTAGTCACGGGAGACAAAGTCTGGTTTGGGAAGGCAGGCCAGGTCCTCAGGGTTCTTGGAGGCTGCAGGCTGCAGAAAATACTGGGATTTCGCTGCAGCAGGTCAAGGTCTGTTATACTAGGCAACAAAGGTCCTTAACTAAAGCAAAATACATCCAGGGCAATAAATGACTTTATAGACAACAATGTGCTATAAGAAAAAACCTGATGATGATCCTTTATTGTATACAGGATCGAAACGCGTTGACATTTATGTAGTTTTACACTAGTTTTCCATTGTGTTACCCAATTGTGTTCACTACATGTGGTCAGCTTGAACAAACTTTAATTTAATACCAGCGCCCACCAAACCCTAGAATTGCCTGTCAATTCCCCCTCTATGTTAAAACATTTTTGGCTTTCCTCCTGGTGTTATATGTACTTGATACAGGATTGTATCCCACTGTATAATTGCTCACCTTATCTTGCCAATCAATTTTATTGATTAAATCATTGTCCGGCTGGACAAGTTTTTTCTTTAAGCACATTGTTGTCTATAAAGTCATTTATTGCCCTGGATGTATTTTGCTTTAGTTAAGGACCTTTGTTTCCTAGTATAACTGTTACCCCTGGTCCTTGATTACCTAGTGGGTCCCCTTGTTGCCTTAAACAGCAGGTCAAAATCTGGACAGGCCTGTTGGGCTGGGGCCAAGTCAGCTGGTATCCTCCTTTTCTTCTTCAGCACGACTCTTCAGCCCTTCTGCTTGTTTCATATTTTCTTAGGAGGCAAGGTTATGGGTTACCCCTAAATACTAAATTTAGGGGTGTTACGGGTAGGTACAAGTTGGGACCAATAGGTCCCTTCCTTGGGGTGGGTACACCCCCTACCATGTTATGTTATACGGCTACTCAGAAGAGTGTCCCGGCGCGTGCAGAGGTAAAGACAGAGTATGCAGAGGTAGAACTAGAATATGAAAGTTTTAAGCTTCTTCCTAAAGATCACATGATCCTGAATGCTCCGAAGTGCCCAGGGCAGAGCATTCCACGCCAAACTGGCTTTCCTGACAAGAGAGCAACCACCCAGCCTTTGGCGATTGAATTTGGGGGTCAGAAGCAGCAGTTGAGAAAAGGAGTGCAACTGTCTTTTTGGGTTATAAAAGACAAATCTCTTCTGAAGATAAATGGGGCCACTACCATAGAGGGGCCTATGGGCAATGGAAAGCATTTTAAATTGAATTCGGGCCTCGACAGGAAGTCAGTGCAGAGAGCGCAGGTGAGCACGGACACTGCACCTGTTTGACACGCCCAGCAGGAGTCTGACTGCAGAATTTTGGACTACCTGCAATTTTCTTAAGAGGTAGCCACGAACGCCCACATAGAGGGCATTGGTATAATCAAGGCGAGATAAGATCAAGGCCCGGACCACTGCTTCTTTAGCAGGTCCTGGGAGGAAGGGAAGAAACTTTCTCAATGCTTTCAAAATGCCGAAGCACGTCCCTTCAAGCTTCTTAACGTGCATGGAGAAATTCAGATTCTCAGAAAACCAGGGGCCAGATGTAGGAGAACAAATACCGGTCGGTAACGGCCGAATTCTGCCGTTACCGACCGGTATTTGGGTTTTCAGATGTAGGGGCCAATATTTTACAGAATCGGTAAATTTACCAATTCGGTAAATTTACCGATTCTGTAAAATACCGAATCGGTATTTTTACCGATTCGGTAAATCCAAATGTAGGTGACACTCCTGAGAGTGCCACAGCCCCTTTAGAGTCGGTATTTTACCACACAATCCTATTGTGTGGTAAAATACCGAATCCAGGTGTGCATGCACATCTGTGCATGCACACTGTGCAATGTGACACACAGACATGCCCTTAGGGCATGTATGTGTGCCACATGTTACACATGCCTGTATTCGGGGTGCTAGAGGGTGTCAAAGTGACACCCCCTGCACCCTTGCAGGATTCTGTATTTACCGAATCGGTAAATACCAATTCGGTATTGCCCATTCCTATGGGCTTCAAGGCCCATAGGAATCAATGGGCAATACCGAATCGGTATTTACCGATTCGGTAAATACCGATTTTTACAGATTCGGTAATTCAAATAAAGATTTTACCTACATCTCCCTCCTTCTATTTTACCGATTCATAAATACCGAATCGGTAAAATTCGGTATTTATGAGTCGGTAAAATAGAATTACCTACATCTAGCCCCAGATCCCTAAATGTTTTGCTGTATTGTTCCCTGCACTAGGCAAAGGGAACCCAGTGGGCCACAGCTTTGCTCTGAAGTCCACCGGAAAAGTCCCATACAAGAGAACCTCAGACTTCTCTTCGTTGCATTTCAGCTGAGCATAGGCCAGCCAATGGAAGACGAAGGTTAAACAGTGTTGCGCAGACAAAACTGATTCATCGTCTCTTCCCCAGTAGAACAAGAGCTGGGTGTCGTCAGCGTAGGCCATCACCTTAGCCCCAAGTGACTCCGCTAGATAAGCTAGCGGTGTAACATAGATATTAAATAAAAGGGGACTAAGCGATGACCCCTATAGGACACCAGTAGCCATATGTTGAGGCACAGAGGTACATGGGGGAAGCCAGACCTGCTGTGTTCGAGCTTCGAGGAAGGACTTGCTCCAGCCCCAAACAGAACCTGTGACTCCTATTTCCGAAAGGTGATTAAGGAGCATGGAATGAGGCACTGTGTCGAATGCCGCCGAGAGGTCTAGCATAACCAATGCTGCCCTCCCGCCGGCATCCAAACATTCTCGGATCGCCTCTGCCACCACTACCAGCGCTGATTCTGTGCTGTAGGCCAATTGAGCTGGGTATAGCAGGCCAGATGCCTCAACAAAGTTAGTAAGCTGGTTAGTAACTACTTTCTCGCAAACCTTAGCCAGACTTGGCAGGAGCGAGCTTAGCCTGTTGTTTACAGGTATTGAAGGATCGAGGGACGGCTTTTTAAGAAGAGGGAGAATCAGTGCCTGCTTCCAAGCAATTAGGACCATGGCCTCACGGAGGGGCATATTGATAATTTGTTTGACTTCAGGATTAATAATGTCAGCCGCAGTGGCTAGGAGTCTAGCCGAGCAAGGATCGTTGGAGGGGGCCCGACTTCAAAACTTTAAGAACTTTTAACGTATCAGATAAGTCAGCAGGCGCAAAACTTGACAGCGTATTAGACAAGCCAGCCATCAAATGGCTGGGCAGGGCAGCTGTGAGCCCACCAGCAGGAGCGGAAAAAGTGGCTTGGATGCAGCATATTTTATCCGAAAAAAATTCTAAAAAATATTGCACCAGGTGTTAGAAACTGGCATCACACGCACCAGTGCGCTCGGGGACATACAATTTTGAACAATGGCAAAGATTTCCTTCAAATTATTATTAGCCTTGGTGATGCCTGAAGCATAGTAGTGACTTTTGGCGACTACAATGGCGGCGTAATAGCTTTTTTGTTTGGACCTAAGTGCCAGTTTGAACAATGGGCCATAGCCCCTGGAGCGCCACTTCCTCTCCAAAACCTTGCATTCATATTTCAAGGCCTTCAATTCAAGGGAAAACCATGGTTTGGAGGGCGAGTCTCTTGCTAGCTTAGGCCGGCAAGGAGCAGCAAGGGTGGACACATAGGGGTCCATTATGATGTCGGGCGGATTGCCTCCGCCAGGCTGGCGTTAGCCACCGCCGGCCTGGCTGAGGCAATCCGCCCGACATCCATTGCCAAATCCCCCCCCGCCATATTAGGATGGTGGGGGGGGACCGCAGCGGTGAAAATCACCGCCCGCCTGTTTTCCGCCCCGGTGGCCTTGCGGCGGGGGCGGAATATGTTTAATATGGTGGCGGTGTCTGTTAGACACCGCCAGCCATATTACAATGCGCATTCTGGCACGCCTTTCCGTTCGGCAATGCCGCCACGGAAAGGCAGGTGGAGTCCCCCTGCAGGGGCCCGTTGCGGGCCCCCAGGGACTCCGTGGGGGTGGGGGGTGCACATGGGGGGTACCTATGGTACCCCCCTGCATTTCAATGCACAACATAACAGGCACCCCGCGGTGCCTGTCATGTTGTGCATTGAAATGCACAATGTGCACTTTACACATGGCAGCGGGCGGAGATTTCTGCTCCGCCCGCCGCAATAGCACCCATACAGGATGTGCCCGCCTGTGTGGCAGGCGCATCCTAATGCCCTGGTCGGGACCCCCGCCCTTAAGGCGGGCGGTCCCGAGTCCCGATGTGATGGCGGGCGGACTAAGTCCGCCCGTCATCATAATGGACCCCATAGTCTGAGATCCAGTTCTTAAACCTGTTCCCATACCCCTCTAGACTGCCTTGGTGTGGAGGCCTAGAGGCAGCCAGAGAGCTAGTGAACTGGAGAGGGTCAATTTTACTGTAAGCCGGTGGGCGGTGACAGCCAGCCGACTGAACTGGTCGCAAAGATTCCCAAGAAAAAAAGATGGGAAAATGGTCCGTCCAAGCGACAGGCAGAGGTTTATTGATGTGAATGGAAATATTTGAGCAGATGGGGTCAAGTATATGGCCCCCTGGATGAGTCGGATACGTGACCCATTGGCTTAGTTGGACTGATTGGAGGGAGTCAAGGAAAGCAGCCGACTCACGCGCCTCCTACTGATCCAAATGAAGATTGACATCCCCAAGAATCAGGAAGTCTGAAAAGCGCAGTGCTCTTTTGGCCTTAACGTCTCCACATGATTCAAGGAAGACACTCGACGTACCTGGGGGACGATGGATGAGAGAGCCACCCAACGTGAAGTGGTCTGAGAGCTTCATGCTGAAATCCAAAGCCTCACACTCACCCCAAAGGTTTGAAGTTTCGCTATGGAGAGCCCAGTTGACTCTATACATGATAGCAAGGCCACCTCCCTTGCCAGCTGGGCGGTCAGCCCGATGTCATTCAACAATGGGGTTGGATGACGCATCTAACTAGGTTTCAGTGATAAAAAGGAAATCTAAAGAGTGGTCAGAAACCAGATCAGAAATATCCACATAATGCTTCCTGACTGATCTGGCATTAATCAGGGCAGCTTTGATAGGCAGTGGGCAAGGTGTTTTTTTCAACATGGTGCTCAAAAGAGGCTCGCATGTAGGCATAAACCCACAATCTGGGCAAGCAAAAGATGCATTGAACTCGGTGAGTAGCTGCAGTATGAGGGGCATGGCGGAGGTCTAAAATTTATAAGGAACTACGGCATTCATTGCGAGCAACACACGTCCTGAGAGCCCTAATCGCCCTCCGCTGCCCTGATTCATGCAGGCGCCCCCTCCGCTGATCAGACTCGCCGCACTCACGATCAGACGCTGATTCCCGAGCGACCGCATGGACCGAGCCACCCAAGCGCCTCCGCCTGGGTGACTATCACTGTCCTCATCGACAACCCTGTCCTGATGACGATCTCGACTCACGGGGATCGAAACGCCGTCGACTTCACAGCATAATCATATGACGCCACGGAAAGGCAGGTGGAGTCCCCCTGCAGGGGCCCGTTGCGGGCCCCCAGGGACTCCGTGGGGGTGGGGGGTGCACATGGGGGGTACCTATGGTACCCCCCTGCATTTCAATGCACAACATAACAGGCACCCCGCGGTGCCTGTCATGTTGTGCATTGAAATGCACAACGTGCACTTTACACATGGCAGCGGGCGGAGATTTCTGCTCCGCCCGCCGCAATAGCACCCATACAGGATGTGCCCGCCTGTGTGGCGGGCGCATCCTAATGCCCTGGTCGGGACCCCCGCCCTTAAGGCGGGCGGTCCCGAGTCCCGATGTGATGGCGGGCGGACTAAGTCCGCCCGTCATCATAATGGACCCCATAGTCTGAGATCCAGGTCTTAAACCTGTTCACATACCCCTCTAGACTGCCTTGGTGTGGAGGCCTAGAGGCAGCCCGAGAGCTAGTGAACTGGAGAGGGTCAATTTTACTGTAAGCCGGTGGGCGGTGACAGCCAGCCGACTGAACTGGTCGCAAAGATTCCCAAGAAAAAAAGATGGGAAAATGGTCCGTCCAAGCGACAGGCAGAGGTGTATTGATGTGAATGGAAATATTTGAGCAGATGGGGTCAAGTATATGGCCCCCTGGATGAGTCGGATACGTGACCCATTGGCTTAGTTGGACTGATTGGAGGGAGTCAAGGAAAGCAGCCGACTCACGCGCCTCCTACTGATCCAAATGAAGATTGACATCCCCAAGAATCAGGAAGTCTGAAAAGCGCAGTGCTCTTTTGGCCTTAACGTCTCCACATGATTCAAGGAAGACACTCGACGTACCTGGGGGACGATGGATGAGAGAGCCACCCAACGTGAAGTGGTCTGAGAGCTTCATGCTGAAATCCAAAGCCTCACACTCACCCCAAAGGTTTGAAGTTTCGCTATGGAGAGCCCAGTTGGCTCTATACATGATAGCAAGGCCACCTCCCTTGCCAGCTGGGCGGTCAGCCCGATGTCATTCAACAATGGGGTTGGATGACGCATCTAACTAGGTTTCAGTGATAAAAAGGAAATCTAAAGAGTGGTCAGAAACCAGATCAGAAATATCCACATAATGCTTCCTGACTGATCTGCCATTAATCAGGGCAGCTTTGATAGGCAGTGGGCAAGGTGTTTTTTTCAACATGGTGCTCAAAAGAGGCTCGCATGTAGGCATAAACCCACAATCTGGGCAAGCAAAAGATGCATTGAACTCGGTGAGTAGCTGCAGTATGAGGGGCATGGTGGAGGTCTAAAATTTATAAGGAACTACGGCATTCATTGCGAGCAACACACGTCCTGAGAGCCCTAATCGCCCTCCGCTGCCCTGATTCATGCAGGCGCCCCCTCCGCTGATCAGACTCGCCGCACTCACGATCAGATGCTGATTCCCGAGCGACCGCATGGACCGAGCCACCCAAGCGCCTCCGCCTGGGTGACTATCACTGTCCTCATCGACAACCCTGTCCTGATGACGATCTCGACTCACGGGGATCGAAACGCCGTCGACTTCACAGCATAATCATATGACGCATATTACGTTTTGTGCTCCTTTTAAAATTCATTCAATCATGTTTTAAGTGACTGCAACTTGATCCTTTGGAGCCATTACAGTTTTATAATTTGTCACTATGCGTCGACCACGCTGTTCACCTTAGCACTTGCACTTTCACCTTCACTAACTGTATATATCACTACTCACCAAGTGCCACCAGGTTGTCACATGATTTGTTCTGTACAGTGCTGTCTAAACTGTATTGCCATGTGAAAGACCCCCTTCTTTTCTCTCCAATTGGTGAATAATACTCCTTTTTCAAAAAAATCTTTGAGACTCCTTGTTACTCATTTATGTAATGCTAACTGCATACATAGTTAAAATTGCCCTTGAATGATACCTGTTGGGAACTGTTTTTGTTTATACTGCACACCCATCCCAACGTGGTTTATGGGTTTACTCCTGTTGCTCCTACACATGATGGGGCATGCAGCGTGCAGCGAGCAGCGTGCAGCGACTAAAGCGCTGCGGGCAGAAGGCGCGAAGCATGTCCAAGATGGAGGCTGGACGAGACGGCCTCATGAAAGTGCAAAGTGCAACAGAATAAGGAGTATAACACACTCCAATTCATTAAAACAGAGCAGCGAGCGGCTAAAATTCATCAGGTAAAATTAATTCCCCACCGGTGTTACCCTCAAATATCACTGTTAAACGATTCCACAGGCATAAAACGTAATCCAGGCATAAACATTCCCCCCAAATCCCCAGACTGAGGAATAGTATGCGGCACGTTAAAATAGGTAAAAAAGCGTTAAGAGAAATCAAGCAAACAGAGCCTTTCCTAAGCGCTGCTCGCCCCAGCACAGCCCGTTAAATAGTGTCTGGCTGATGGGGCGTGCAGCGTGCAGCGACTAGAGCGCTACCGGCAGAAGGCGTGAGGCACGTCCAAGATGGAGGCTGGATGAGACGGCCTCAGGAAAGTGCAAAGTGCAACAGAATAAGGAGTATAACACATTTCCAATTAATTAAAACAGAGAAGCGAGCGGCTAAAATTAATCCGGTAAAAATCATTCCCCACCCATGTTACCCTGAAATATCACTATTAAACGCTTCCACAGGCAAAAAACATAATTGAGGCATAAACATTTCCCCCAAATTCCCCCATTTCCCCCAGTGGAAGGGGGGCATAAGCCTCACTCTGGTTGGCTGGGTCACCCCATCTTCAAGCTGGCGGGGACTGAGAGTTTGGCTTTACGGCACCTCCTTTCCTCCTAACTTGGTTTTCCCGCCAATACTCCCACCCATAGTGGGGGGGGGAAACCAGTGGGGGCCAGTTGCCTGGAGCAGCAAACGTTTGGTGTAGCTCACAAAGGCGGCAAGCCTTTGAAGGTTCCCCTTTGTCGGCCCAGTCCATCCTGGGGAGGATGCTTGGCACATTGTGCCAGGATGTGCTTTTTGTCAGGACACCGAGAGGCTCTCGACCCAAGGATCCAGAAACATGTCTGATGGTGGCAGCTGGCAAGCTGCCACTCAGGCAGGATACTAGAGTTAGATCGTTTTTCAGGGGGCATTTCTAAGTTGCCCTCTGAGCGCATTTTTCATTAAATGCCACATTGGCATCAGAGTGACTTTATTGTGCTGAGAAGTTTGATACCAAACTTTCCAGTTTTCAGTAAATACATTATGGTGCTGTGGAGTTTGTAATGACAAACTCCAGACCATATACTCTTTATGGCATTACTGCACTTACAATGTCTAAGAATTGACTTAGACGCTGTAGGGGTACAGGTCTCATGCACCTGTACCTTTACCATTACTATAGTGCACCCAGCTTGAGGGGTGGCTTATCTGTGTCAGGGCAGTGGTTTGTAGGCATGGCACACAGGGATGTGTGCAATGTTGGATCTTCACTTAGTTCTGCAACAAAACACGCAGCCTGCAATGGCAGTGTGTGTGTAAAGGTACAGGGCCTCTACGGGGGGCACAATAAGTGCTGCAGCCCTTAGAGATATTACATGGTCACAATGCCTTTGGTACCTGTGGTACCTTTTACAAGGGACTTACATGTAGCCAGAGAGTTGCCAATTGGGTTTTGCAACAGTGCAGTTTAGGGAAGGAACATAGGCCCTGAGTACCTGGTTGGCAGGAACCCAGGGCACACTCAACGTTTGGAAAAAAGCGGGGGGCAACTATGCAAAAAAAGGCATTTTCGAACACATATTAATGGGGATGTCCATCCTGTTGCTCAGAGACATAGACAAATTGCTTTTGTTCTGCAAGAAGCTGTTGAGAAAGAACCTGAATTGTTACTTCAGCATGATATTATTGAGCATTCTACTGGTCCGATGCTATGGGTTTCTCCCATAGCAGTAATGCCTAAAACAGACAGTGAAGAAACTGTACACGTATGCGTTGACATGCGTCAGGCAAACAAGGCAATTGAATTAGAACAACATCCAGGTCCACAAACTGCTAACATGACAATACAACTAAATAGTGCAAAGGTCTTCTCTCACCTTGATCTAAATATAGGTTATTATTAGTTGGAACTCAAAGAAGATTGCAGGTACATTACAAACTTTCCTGTACATATTGGTCTGTTTTGATAACAAAGAATAGGTTTTGATGTGCAATCTGCTGCATAATTATTTCAAAATGTCATTAAGCATATCATACAGCCTGTCACGAATGCATTCAAGTACATTGATGAGGTATTGGTTTTTCGACCTACAGAAAAAGAACACGCTAAAGCTCTTATGCAAGTATGTTGTTTACTTGCATAGCAGGATTGACTTTGAATGCAGACAACTGTGAGTTCCATGATACAAAGCAAAAATTATTTGGTCATATCTTTTCTGATGGTATGTTAATTTCTTGTATTGGCTAGTTTCTGTTGCAGATACATACAAGACTTTGCCTCTGCAAGTGCTCTGCAGAGATACTTGAGGAAAAAAAAAATTCATGTCATTGGGCACATGAATGTGAGAAATGTTTTAAGGAAATCAAACAAGCCATTGAGAATGCTACCGAAATGGCATACTTTCATCAAAAGCTTCATACAGAGGTTGTTGTTAAAATTAGCCCAGTCGGGTTAGGCGCAATCCTTTCACAACACAGATGCCTCCGGAATGCTCGAAGGCATTTTATGGCATATGCAAGCAGAAGTTTGTCCCTAAGAGAACATGATTACTCACAACCAGAAAAAGACAGTTTAGCCATGGTATGGGGTCATGAACATTTCCATGTATTCCTATATGGAAAACCTTTTACACTGGTAAGTGGTCATCAAGCTTTACTGACTATATTTGTCAATGTAAAGGCTAAAATGCTTCCTCTCATTGAATGATGGGAACTACGGTTACAAGCATATAATTATACTATTGTGCATCATCCAGGGAAGGATCAGAACCTTGCTGACTACTTTTCTAGAGTGCCTATACAGGTCATGGTACTCCATCCAAGAGAGCTGAGGCCTTTTCTACTTCATTGTGAAATCAAAGACACCAGCTGCCATTCCGTTAGCCCAGATTATCACTGCCGCGAGCCATGATAGTGAAAAGTTAAAGTTGAACGATATCATTTCGCATCAGTCATGGAACCAACACATTCGACCGCTCACCAATGATAGTGAACATACTCCAGTCCTAACTTCTAATGTCCCGAGTGACGGCTGGATTGCACATTTTTCAAATATATTTGATTCTAACTGCAGTATGGCCACCGACCTGGATAGATGGCCTGTGTTACCTCTGGATATTACACCTAGTGAGGTAGAATCTGGCATACATGCTAGTAAGGGGGTAAAGCCCAGGGCCCGGATGGGGTGCCCATAGATGTATACAAAACAGCCCCCGAGATGTGGAGTCCTCTCCTAGCTATAGTTTTTAATGCTGCCATATGTACCGATGCCCCCGATACATGGGAGGAATCCATTATTATCCCGATACATAAAAAGGGTAGCAGGTCGGATGTAAAAAATTACCGACCTATCTCTCTCCTTGACTCCTCAGTTAAGATCATGAGTAGAGTTATGTTATCGAGGTTAGAGGATTGGGCTGAACAAGAGGGTATCCTTGCCGATAGCCAGTATGAATTTAGAAAGGGCCGGGGCACAATCGATCAGTGTTTAAACTTAGATTTACTGATCGGAAATTATACCGTAGCCAAAACCGGCCCACTTTACCTCTGTTTTGCAGACCTTAGTAGTGCTTTTGATATGGTTGACCACTCAATCTTATGGTCAACCTTGCTACAGTTAGGAGCACCAGAGGGTATAATTTATTTTCTGGCTAGGCTGTATGGGAGACTAAAAACATGTGTGCGTTTTGGCTCCAAAGGGGAATGCACCCCAAAATTTAATATTAAAAGAGGGATCAGACAGGGCTGCGTACTGGCCCCCCTCCTTTTTATCTTATTTATTAACGGAATCGACAAGGTTTTAAAAAGTGTTAAAGCTGATGCCCCACGGGTCAAATGCTCCCCGGTACATGTGTTATTATATGCCGATGACGCTGTCCTGCTCTCTAGAACACCAATTGGACTACAGCGCCTGATTGATCGATTTTCTACCTTTATTAAGGATAGGAAATTGATTATCAACAAGGGGAAAACCTATATAATGACATGTGGGCCTAAGAATACATTTTCAAATTGTTCCTTTTTTATTGATAGAGATAAAGTGCTTCAAGTAGATACCTTCTGTTACCTAGGTATCACTTTTTCTAAAGACGGAAAGTGGCATAATGAATTTAAAAATATCCGCATTAAAATGGCAAAAAATGCCCACGGTGTTTTCAGGTTTGCAGCAAAAGTTGGGGACCGACGAACCAGGGATATGCTCAAGATATATCAAGCAAGGTGTATTAGTATTGCTCTATATGGGGCAGGTGTCTGGGGACACAACTGTGCGTACACTCTGCAGCTGGAGAAAAATACATTTTAAAAAAAGCTTTTGATACTGCCATCCTTTGCTGCCACCGAGCTGATCCATCGAGAATTGGACATTAATTTTCTGATTGATCAATTGTCCTTGAGGCCACTTATGATATGGCGCTCAATTTGGCTTCAAGAGGAAAAATCTTTCTCCAGATCAATCATTGAGGATTGTTTCTCTTTGGACAATATTTTAAAAATTCTCTGGTTGAAATACGTCATTAGGTGTTTTTCAGAGATTTTTAACTTGAAAATCTTGGTTGACCCTAGAGAAGTTTTGTTAATACCTAAACATGAGTTGAAAACTAAATTTTTATCCTTTGCTGGAAGAAAACGGGCAGTCGCCAGCGGATCTTTATCCACTGTTTTGTTTTATAACAACTATATAATCAATTAAGGTTTTCCTATCTATTTAGTTTGGGTGACTAGGCCAACACATAAGTATGTGCTGACTAGACTAAGGCTTGGTATTGCGCATCACTTAGTGGCACTACCTACTCTTAAGAAACATCCGCAGGGGCCATGTATGTGCGATGGCGTATTCAAACAGAGCACTTTGCACTTTCTTTTAATTTGTAAACTGTACACAAATTTTCGTATTGCATTTTTAAAACCCATGTTTGTTAAATATGGCATACGTACAGTAAATCAGGCTATGAGATTAGTTTTTAATTTACAATATGTCAATATCTGTTTTTTTACGGCTATGTTTTTAACCCAATCAATTAGGGCCAGGAAAAGTATGTGTTTTTAAATTATTCTTTAAGTTATATATTAAGTTGGTTTTTCCCTGTCTGTAATCTGCTGTATTCGTTATATTATGTATGTATTTTTTGTGCTTTTATGGTCATTTTTATATGTACCGAATAAAGCTTCATGAATTGAATTGATAGTGAACATTAAAATTAGAAAAATGTCAGGGATGAACTGTCCATAACTCAAGAAGGAGTTATACTATGATGGTCGAAAATTCTGATTCCGGAGAGTTAGTGACTGAAAACTATAAAATTATTGAAGTGACACATGAAGGAAATCATGGAATCATTGCCACAAAACTAGCTCTCCGAGACCGAGTCCCGTTTACTGATCTTGAAGAAAGGGTTCACAAGTAATCATCTATTCAACTGGTTTTTACAAAAACTATTCACCATACTTGAACATGTCAGAATTCCCAAAGCATGCATGGGAGTGAATAGCCATTTAATTGTTTTCGGTGCACATGACAATGGACATCACCCGCTGGTGATTAAGGACGAATACTCATGATTTCCATTAATTAAAGATATTTCATCTACTACTTAAGAGTGAGTCATTGAAAGACTAGGGGCCCTATGTAGGTGGGCCAATACCGGTCGGTAACAGTGAAATTCGGTAAATTTCACCGTTACCGACCGTTATTTAGGTAATTGAGATGTAGGTAAGGATTTGGTAATTATGAATCGGTAAATACCGATTCATCATTACCAAATTCAAAAATACCGATTCGGAATTACCGATTCCTTCTTTACCAAATCGGTAAATAAGAAACGGTAAGAACGAGAAAGGAGATGTAGGAAAAATCGGTAATACCGAATTTCATGAAATTCGGTATTTAGGAGTCGATAATAACACTGACTGAAAGCAGGTGGTAATCAGCTACAGTGTATATAAGCAATCCCAAAATGCAACAGTGTGATCACTATGGCGGCTTTCTATCTGATTGCAAGGCAGCTACGGCTACAGGCAGCAGGAGTGAGGATCTGGAGATGGGAGGCGCGCATTTACAGAGAGCTCATCACACTCTTCCAACAGACTGAGGCTGAGATCCATGAAAGGTACAGGCTACACCCCCACACCATCCTGGACTTGATAAGGGACCTGCACCCACTCCTAGGGGCACTCAACACCAAGGGCGCACGCCATACCACCACATGTGCAGGTGCTCTGTAGCCTACATCTACTTGCAACTGGAAGTTACCAGGGGGTGATAGCTGCGGTAGGCGGGATGTCTCAGAGTTTCCTGTCCTGTTTCTTCAGAAAGTTCCTGGATGCCATGATGCAGAGAATGCATCACTACATTAGCTTCCCAAACACACAGACGGAACTGCTGAAAAGCAAGACAGACTTTTACCAGATGGCACAGTTCCCGCATGTCATAGGGTGTATTGATGGCACACACATTCCGATCTGCCCACCTGCAGCCACTGAGTATATCTACAGGAACAGAAGGTCCTCCTCCAACTTGCTGCAGAGCTGCCTCACACCCGACACCACATCACTCATGTCCTCAGCCATGGTGGTGTTAATGGCACTGATGCCCTTTTCAATGCGATGCATATGAGCATTCATGTGTGCCATCTCCCGCTGCACTGACCTGATCGCTCTCCCTTGCAGGCGCTGGACCTTCAGCATGTTGCCTTCAAGCCCGGCAAACACACTGTCATCTTTGCCCTGGATGTGAGGACTGGCTGCCCTTGCCCTGCGGCGTCTGGAAGATGTGTGGGCGAGCTCTGTTGAGGACTGTGATCTTGCCCTGTTGCCGTCCTCAGCCACTGTCGACTGTTGGCCCCTTGTGCTGTCCTCCTCGGACACCTCCATCTGCTGGAGGGTGGCCACTGCATGCCTCCTGCCTGACTGTGGTGGTGGCGTTGATTGTGGCAGTGGTGATAGTGATGGTGGTGATGGTGGCGTTGTTTGGAGCTGTAGTGATGGTGGTGGTGGTGGCGCTGATGGTGGTGGTGGTGGTGGGGTTGTGTGCCCTACAGGCAACTAGTCCTCCTCCTCTTGTCTCCTCTCTGGCCTGGGTGCCTTCCCTCTGCTCCCCTCTGCTGCACTGTGAGATGTCTTGCCTGTGAAGACAGAATGTAGATATACTCACTTATCTGGGTTTGCTAGACCTACTGTTCTGAACATGTGTTACTTCTGACTACATCTACCATAATGCATTGCAGGTTATGAGTACAACATGGACTAGAGTGGAGTCCCTATGCCTCTCTGGAATTGAGGGTGGGGAGGGGGGTGCACAACCTGCTGTGCATGCATCTTACCTTGTTTGATGGCAGCTCTGGCAGAGCTGTCTGCGTCGCCAACCCCACTCACACTCTGCGGCTGGAGGGTGGGCTCAACCATGAGCTCCAGGGCTGTTGGTGCAGGTGCTCTGCTCCTCCCTCCACCAGTTTTGCTGGCCTGCTTCTGCCTCTCTGCCATCCTCGCCTTAGCAGTCTCCCTCAGATTGTACCATCTTTTTTTTATATCCTCAATGGAGCGCTGGGTGACTCCGATGGCATTGATCTTGTTCTGAATAGCAAGCCAGGTCTGTCTTTTTTGTGATTCTGGCACATGCAGGGACTGCTTGCCAAACAACTTGTCATGGTCCTTGGTGACATCTTCGATGAGGACCTCCAGCTCCCTCTCGCTAAATTTCTGCTTTCTTTTCCTTTCTGCACCCTCCTTCTCCCTCTCCTGGTTTGCCATTTTCCTTGGTTTTCTTTGCAAAAAGAGGCTGGGTAGCTCCTGGCTTCTCTGCTCAGCTTCCTGCCTCACAGTCAGCTCCAGGTATAGTGCATCTGCCTGGGTGTGGCCACTTCCTGTTTGGGAGGTAATTGGGATGCACATGATTGGCTGATTCCACAATTTCCGAATTTTTAAATTACGGAATCTGTATTTACCAATTCTGTATTGGGATTCGGTATTCACGATTCGGTATTGGGCTTTCGGTATTTCTTTTTTTACCGATCCATTCCGAATCGCTATTTTTTACAGATTAATACCGATTCGGTAATTTTTACCGAATCTTTACGTACATTGGATATATAACGATTCCTTAATACCGAATCGGTAATATTCGGTATTAAGGAATTGGTATTTCACGATTACCTACATCTGGTCCTAGATGACATCTTTGTGACATGAGGTGTTTCAGCCATAGTGAAGTCTGACAATGGCCCACCTTTCAACAGTCAAGAGTTTAAAGATTTCTTGGATAATTTGAATATAAAGCATCAATAGAGGACACTTTTGTAGCCACAGGCCAACTGACTTGTTGAGCATTTAAAGAGTACTCTAAAGAATGCAGGGCAGTGTGCTAGTCTTGAGAAGCTTCATTTGAAAACTGTGGAAATCCTACCTTGAGAGCCTATCGTTCAACACTCGACTCGACCACAGGTGAAAGTCCTGTGACACTGATTTTCAGGAGGGCAATGAGCACCAAGTTACCTCAATGGAGCAATCAGAGAAAGACAGATGAAAGAGCGACTCACAAGAAGGGCTTGGTTAACAAATAAAAGATGAAAGTATATGCTGACAAAAAATGAGATGCTGAAAACATTGCCTTTAAGAAAGCATATCCTTTGCTCACACGACAAATGCGGAGAACAAATTCTGATGCTCCATTTGATGCAGAATCTTTTCAAGGTATGTCTAGTAAAGGACAGAGGGTGACTGCCCAGCACCCTGGGAATGCTATTACCTGAGATTATTCATATTTCAGGCACTTAACTGATCATTCATCAGATCTAACTGTTGTAGGAGGAACTGGATCTGAAACATCAGTGACTGCTGTTGCCTCTACACCGTTGACACAGATTCTGGACAATGGTGATGGAAGTTCTCAGTTTCCAAGAACAAGATCAGGTTGAACAATTAAAGCACAGCAAATATTGATTGAATAGATTTAATTGTATGTTTATATATGTCTATTTTGTATAAAAAAAACAGTTTTTTGTTATTATTTATCAGAGGTGGAGTAGTCTCTTGTGAATTAGACATGATGGAACCATTTTGGCTCCTGATATTCTCCCTCGAACTGTGACGTAAGTGTTAGAAGGGAATGCAGTGAAGACTGATTTAGAATGTTGAGCTCGCAGTTACACACAGATAAGCTCGGTGTGTTGCACAGTCATTGGCGGGTACCCAGGCTAGGAAATGACGCTACACTATTCATTAGCTTTAGAGAATCAACCTTGGTGCCTAAAAGTGAACAAGGATTATTAGTCATAGGTGTCAGAATTCTCTCTAGTGCACGTGACATTCCGTGAGTGTGAATTCCCCTGCCAGGGTTGTTAATACGAGTTTGAACACTTCCATCAACGCTTGCCTTAGAATGAACACCAAAATGTCTGCGTAGCGAGGGACGTGCTCTTGGCCAGTCAGAGCTACAAGCACTCATTCCTGTGTTCCAAAATAAAAATGCGTGCCCTGCTTTCAGGAGCCTTCTCATCATATGCTGACCATTTGTCACGGCCTTCACCTTCACATGACAGGAGGTTCCTACAAGAGCCAGTTTAAATTTAACACAGAGGCACATACTGTTCACCCGCTGACTTGCTCTCTCGTTTCATGCACTATCACAGATGCTAACGCTGCGGTGATTACTCAAAACAGTGTACATTCAGCCACGCTTAGACGTGTTTTTTTTTTTTTTAAATATAAACTCTTGAACTTAGGGGCAGATTTATGAGGCCCTTGCGCCACGTTTACGCCGCTGTTGCGTCACGCAAGGCGGCGTAAACGTGGCGCATCCCTACGACCGATTTACAACGTGACGCATCTAGGCAGATGCGTCACGTTGTAAAGCCCTGCGCCGCTTGTGGGCGTTCCGGCGCAGGGTGGGCATTCCGGGGCAGGTGCGCCTCGCAAAAGTGGCTGAGTGAAATCTATAAGATTTCACTCAGTCACTTTCAGGCCAATGCTGCGTCAAAACCCTGCGCCTGCTTGAAGCAGGCGCAGGTCTTGATGCAGCATTGCAAAGATGGGGCACCCCCGAGCCTTGCTGGAGCTGCGTCGCGCTTGCGACGCAACTCCAGCAATGCGCCACCTTAACGGCACAGATGCGTCACGCATCTGTGCCGTTTTTGCCCCATGGTGCGCCGCATTGTAAATGCGGCGCACCATGGGTGGCGGAGCAGCGGCGCAAGATAACTGGCGCATCCCTGGGGATGCGCCAGTTATCATAAATCTGCCCCTTAGTGTGTGCCTACTATTTTACATTATGACAAATAATCTGGTTTTTTTTTTTGCATTCGCCACATTATTTTATGATTATCACACAGAAAACGTGACGGTTTTATTATCTATTTTATTAGCCTTAAATATATGTATTTCTTGTGGGCAAATACTGAATCAGTCAAATAAGGGTATACTTAAATGTTTCTGGAGACTGTGCTTTCAGCAGTGCGTCATGCTTGTTTTGGTAAACTATACCAGCATTCATCTAACCTGAACCAAACGTCACAAGCAGTGAGAGGTGGTAACTTTAACGGCGCTGAAATCCACACATACATTTTGAGGACATCACCTTTGAACATAGCTAAATGTTCTTTAATGAGGTACATTCAGAATGGGTCATCCATATTTGAGTAACTTAATCCAACATTGCATTAATGACACCCCTGGTTAGGCACAAAGGGGCAGATTTATGAGGCCCTTGCGCCTCTTTGCGCCGCAATTGCGTCACTTAATGTGACGCAACGGCGGCACAAACAATGCGCCCTATTTACAACGTGACGCATCTAGGAGATGCGTCACGTTGGAAAGCCCTGCGCCATAAGGAGGCGTTCCTGCACAGGGGGAGGCGTTCCTGCGCAGGAACGCCTCCTAAAAGTGGCTGAGTGAAATCTATGAGATTTCACTCAGTCACTTTCTACGTCAATTCCTTACGCCTGCTTGAAGCAGGTGTAAGGGTGACGCACCATGCATTGAAGAGGTGGCCCCTGTGCATTGCAGGAGTCATGTCGCACTTGCGACATGACTCCTGCAATGCGCCGCCCGTACGCCGAGAGATGTGTCACGCATCTTCACTGCCTTGCACCGTGGGTGGCGGAGCAGTGGCGCACTGTGGCGCACATTAACTGGCGCATCCCTGGGGATGCGCCAGTTAACATAAATCTGCCCCAATGTACTTTTTTGTGCTAATTATCACACTGTTTCTTCAGTTAAGTGCATCAATTATGCATGATGCAAAATATAAGTGGAAATGTATGTAATTTGCAGATATAACAACATATTGACCATATTGCTGTCGCCTGGGGATGTCACGCCCATTTGTAATTGGTAATTCCGTGGTCATAAATGATGCTGGTAAGAGGGGTCACATAAGTGTTGAAAAGGGTCTGGCTGAACAGCTATCCTTTGGGTACTTCGTATTGAGTTTGAGGGTGTCCGAGCAGAAAGGGGTTAAGCTGACCGATTGGGAGTGGCCCACCGGAAAGGAGCAGATTCACTGAAGTGCAGGTTCTTAGATGCCAGCTTTGTGTAATCATTAGAGGGGTTGGAAAAGCATACCACTAATAGTGACTCCAAATTGTGCACTGGTAATAACTCATTTACAAAGTGGAAGCTGTCCTCATTGGATAGCTTCCCCTTTGGGAATTGTGTCAGGTGGCTCAGGGGAAGTAAGCCATGATGTGTGAAACTACTCCGTGCTCCTCAGATGACTTGCTGAAATGTGAAACTTTTATTTTTCATAGCAGTTCTAATATAGATTGGGAACAGAGGCTGTTCTAAGATGAAACTATTCCTGTTTGGCAATGCAAATGCAGGGATGAAGGTCTGTAGTCCCTTTGAGGCCACCAGTCCTGCTTTTGTAGCAAACCACATTGTGTCAAAAGTAGCAAGCCACCTAATTAATGTTGTTTAGGAAGGTCGTTACAAGACCTCTTGTGAATGGGTATTTTGAGATGGGACCTATGAGTACATAATGAGCAACACAAAATTGTAGTGTCATAACATTTCAACGGTTTACAACTGCAATTACAGTCACAAACTATGGATATATCCCAGTACAAATCACAAATAGGACAGGATACCCATGTCACGTACCCTCCTAAAAGCAATTCCAAACGAGTCGAAGAATTCTATTGCAATTCAAAAAGGCTTTTCTCAATTATGAAATGGGATTAGAAAATTGGGGAAATATTTTGCTGTTGCAAACCTTGTAATTTTGTGAATCGCTTTGTGTCTGTAAACTCATTTGATAATCTGGTCCCTGGTTCCTTATGTCCTATAGGATTTTTTGTGTTTGTGTTTCTTTCAAAACTGACCACCTTACATCAAGCTTTTAAGAGGGAGCTAAGTCAAAAGATCCTTCAGAGAATCTTATGCTATCTTTTGCTTGTGAGCACATTTATATGAATGCTCGCTTTCTGGCAAGTGGTGTGGCTTTCAACTGAAGCCCTGTTTAACATTTGCATTCTCTCCCCCTTACTCCCCCATCCCCACCTGCAAGGAAATTGGAGCATGTGTTTGAAGAGGAGAAATCCTGTCTTTGAAAAGAATAGCAGCTCGGGGTGTTTACTGGCAGTAAGGGCTGTATTCCCAAAAGGTAGGGGTCTGTGCATCTACATTGTGGGCTTCTTATAACCCAATGAACTCAGCAGATGTAATGGAAACAAATGGGATTATGAGACCAGCAGTTAGAAAAACAGCAGTATGATTTTCCAGGAGGGTGTTTTAGCATAGAGTTCCAGCTGCATTCCAAAGAAGGGAGCAGGTCACAATCTGAAGCCCTGTACACCTTCTGAGTGGTCAGAAAATGGAGCCTTATCCAGTGAGAACTTTAGGCTGCTGTAATTTGGTGATGAGAAGAAAAGACCCCTCCACAGGGTTCACAGAGAGAGGGACGACAAGAACAGAAGCTGCAGCTTGAATACGTGCACCCCGCTACCTGAAAGGGAAAGGCTGGCTGGTGCTCTCAGCACTAGACCGTAATTGAAAGTCCTGTCGTAACAACAATGGCTTATAAAGTGAACACCACAAATTGAAGGCTGTATCGCGGCTGATATCCACATACTCTGTCAACAGTCTCACATCAGCTTGAGTCAAAGGATGACACCACCTCTGGCCCAAAGCCCCATCCTTAAGACATCCTCTGATTTCACACAATGACAGAAGGACAAGCTCAGCCTTCATCAAGTAGAATCCCTCTTCTATGCTCACTCTCACATGACCTATTGGAGGGATACACTTTTTAACGTGTAGTAAAAACATTATGCAGAAATTCAACTTTTACAGGCAATAGATTAACCTTTCCATCAAAAAGCCTTCTACAGTTTTAGTCGGTGTGCTCTTATCCATTCCTGCCGCATTCAAAATGTAGACGAATGTGAAGGATTTGGGAGGTGATGCTGTTAGCACCCGAGACTGATGATGAGTGGAATGTTGAATATTCTGTGGAAAGGTGTTAGGATTTAGTGGGGATCTTGATGGTGGCCGCCTGCTCAGTAAGTGCTCCTGCTGTGAACCTATTAGCTTCAATAAACTACTGACTGGCTTCTTCTGTCCACTCCCAAGCAGATGATGCGTGGAAGCAGCAGAAGCCATTGCATCATTACTCAGAAATCCATAGCATCTGCTGTAGAGTTTGCAAGTGCACTGCAGTTGAGAACAGAGAGCATCCAAGTCATCCCAGCTGATGACGTTTTCCTGCCATACTTTTCATGAGATTCTGGACATTGATAACCTCCATATTGAGAGGCTGACCTCACTGTGCTTCACCTAGGTCGTATCCCCGCAGGTTATGGGCTTTTTCATAGTGCATTGTTGGCTGTGATTCTGCCTTGGGTTCTGACTCTCATCATTCATCCTGTTCCAGGTCGCAATCTCATATCAACGGCAGCCTTCTTTAATTCACCTATCCACTTACAGATCCATGTACCAGCCAGTCTGTCTCCACCAACCTGCTCTTTCGGATACGACTTTTCAAGAAGTACTATTATGAACATCCTACTGGTTTCAACATTGTGAGAGATTGTGCTGCCTTGCATCTTTCTTGTGACATTAATGCTTATCATGGGAACTACAGTGACTAGTTATTTTGCCTCTGTTTGCTGTTTTGATTTCCTTAACATCCATTCAGATGTCCAGTATTGTTCCACCTCCCGCTTTTATCCAAAGCCCAGGGGAACTGCCAATGGATTGGGATATTTGATGCCGAGTGTTTTTATGTGAAGAGTTTGTAATGTAATGGTTGTAGTTGATAGAAAACTTTCTCTTTTCAAACATTGTTTGGGTAGCTTTGGGCTCAAGCATTTTAAAAACTTACCACCTCTGGAGAATCCTGGCAACAGTGATTTTTTTCACGTATGCAGAAAGACAAATGGATTTATGGAAAAAAGGTTAATGCGGTTACAAAGAGATATACATTTCATTCGTGGTGACTGATAATCCATTCAGGATTATTTGTTGACATTGAGGTTCCCTGCTGTCACATGTTTAGCTCAGTAATTAATAATACGTATGAATAGCTTAAATCCTCATTAAAACAAACAGCAATAAAGTGGAAAAACATTTATGGGTGGGATAGATTTGGCACTAAACACTTCAATGAATATTGCAAAAGGGGCGCAGCAATCCGAGTGTTTTGTGCATAGTAGGGGGCACTACTCCTGTCAAAGTTGTAAATAAGAAATCTGTATGGACAAAAGTAAGAAGGGTGGTGAGAACTACTCTAAACAAGCATTTGCAATGCAATAGGTCTCAAATGTACGCAAGTTTAAGCTATTGGCATTGTAACTGACAATACCTTTTATTTACGTTTTAAAAACCAACACATAAATAAAAGGCATTGTCATTTACAATGTCAATAGATCAAACTCAAACAAATGCGACCCCTAGTGCATTGCAAATGCTTGTTTCTCTTGCAAAGGTGGCAACCCTAGCAGTGGGTTGTACAGAAGCATTTAAGACGGGAAATGTACGGCTGGCAGGGAGGTGCACTAGAGAGGGTAGGAGGTAGGGCTTTGACATTTAAGAGCTGTGGGGGATAGGGTGAGAGCATTAGGGATATGAATGTTTGAGCAGCGTTAGAAGGGATGAGAGGGGCAGGAGTGAGTTTTGTGATGGACAGGAGAAGTTGAGGTGTGCTGGGGCCCAGGTTCAGACCCGGAGCTATAGCCATGGCAGAGAGTTCAGAGAAAGTGCCCATTGCTCTGGCGGGGTCAGAGGATGTGGAGCAGTGCGTGTCGCCCATGAGTACCGCCACTTTCGTTGACCAAGGTGAGCTGGTGTACTCCGCCTGTCAGAGTGGGTCAATGAGCACACGCCATCTTGGTCAGTGTTCCAGTGGACCTTGCTCAGAACGCTCCTCCTTATTTGAGAAAGGGTTATGCAAGCGCAAAGCCATAGAGATCACCCGCTGTGCGTTTGACGCTTACCGCTTGACAGAGATCAGCACGATTTGGCGAAGCACCAGGACCTTAGAAAATACTGTTTTTAAAATGTGTCAATAATTGTTTTTAGATTGATTAAATAATTGTATTTAGACTGATTGTAGCTGGAAACTTCACTCTGATACTTACCCTGCACTTGTACTTTTGGTGACCAAGGTGAGCTGGTGTACTCCGCCTGTCAGAGTGGGTCACTGAGCACATGCCATCTTGGTCAGCGTTCTATTGATCGTGCTCAGAACGCTCCTCCTTATTTAAGGAAGGGATATGCAAGCGTGCAGCATGAGTGCCGCTAGCGTGCCGTAGGCGCGCCAAAGGCAAGCCAATTGGTGCCAGTCCTCGCACCGACCGCGCACAGCGCCAGCAGCGCTGCTGGTCACCTATCAGGAAAAACTAGATTATGCTACTCAAGGGAGCAACTTTTGCATATAGGTGAGCAGGATGCCATGGGTCTAAAAGAAGCTAGTCTGGGTAAGGGAAACATTTCGATGGTTGACCACGCGTCAAATAGTCTGAAATGTGGTTTAGTGAACGCCAGATCCCTAGATAGGCACTATCACGAGGTCTTTATCCTGTTGGAATGCCACGATTTGGATGTATTGATTTTAACTGAAACGTGGATGTGAGCTGACTCAGTGGTTGAATTAGGGCTAGCCTGCCCCACAGGGTATAAAGTTTTCCATAAACCACGGTTAGAGGGGAGAAGAGGGGAGGTTGGAGTAATATTCAAAGATAAGTGGAACGTCGCTCCTCTACACATTGACGACATAGAGGGTATAGAACTGTTAGGTTTCTCCTTAAAAGAGGCTAGGGGACAATTGCTCTCAGGTTTAGTGTGTTACAGGCCTCCAGGAGGACAGAGTCCCAGTATCAGGCACTGATTGATATTTTCTATAACATGTCATTGACCCACTCCAGGATGATTATATTGGGTGACTTAAACCTTTGGGAGAATGGAAGTCTTGGCCCGGCACTGAGAGAAATAGTGCAAGCGTTTAAGAGTCTTAACCTGCAACAACTGGTGCTACAACCAACACACTAAGGTGGCCATGTCCTAGACCTAGTATTTGCTAATTGCATGGTGGTTGAGGTGGTCGAAGTCCTGCCTCTATGTTGTACCGATCACTCTATGATTCTAACTCTACCAAGCGTGAGTAGCAGAGCGACTCAGTATAGAAATCTTCGTCAGGGAAGGGAATGGACTAGGCTGCTAAAAAATAAACATTTTCCACTACTTATGGAAAATAATACTTTTGATTCCAGTAAATCGGTGGAAGAAAATTATCAGACCTTCTGTGATCAGGTAAACCATACTCTAGACCAGATCATACCAGTAAAGAACTTAAAAAATAGAAACAAACCATCAGCCCCTTGGTACAGTGAAGAATTGAGATTACTACGGAAAGAATGTAAACAGGCTGAAAGAAAATGGAGGAAGCTTTATGATTAAACAGATAGAAAAGCCTTGAAAACGCAACTGGTCTTATACAAAGCAGCAATCACTAGGTCAAAAGCTGAATACTTCGCTAAAATGATTTTGTAAGCACCTAATAGCGTTAGAACTCTTTTAAATTTAGTGAAGGACCTATCTAAACCTGCTTGCGTGAGTAATAAAACCATAGCGACTCAAAAGCTCTGTGATAATCTCGCAGTCTATTTCGATGAGAAGATCAACAAAATTATTGATGGTCTTAACTTAAATAAAGAGACCAGCGTGGATGATGAAAATGATTTATTGACACTAATGCTGTCAGGGAAACAGAAAGTGAGAATAGGCAAAGATCGACAAGTCACATTGGAGTATTTCCAAATTCTCTCTGAGGAAATGTTTAATAAACTAGCCTTGAGTGTCTCCTCTGGCTCACCGCTGGATCTTCTCCCGCAGAGGATATGGAAAGAATTCCATTCAGAACTCTTTCCCCGGCTGAGTCAAATCTGCTGCCAGTCTCTGGATAAAGGAGAGGTACCAGAAGGCTGGAAGCAGTCAATGGTGACCCTGTTACTTAAGAAACCTACACTTGATCCTCTTTGCCCCTCCAACTACGGGCCCATCTCTCTGTTACCTTATCCGGTAAAAATTCTTGAGCAAGCAGTTAGTAAATCCATCTCTCTCTTCTTAGAACAAAATCATCTGCTTGAAGAGGTTCAATTTGGGTTCCGTCCCGAGCACGGAACAGAAACGGCCTTAGTAACAGTCCTTGACAACCTGAGAATGCGTGCTGACAATGGCAATCTGGTCATATTGATGCTACTGGACATGTCAGCCGCATTCGATACGGTGAACCACAGCATCTTACTGAAAAGACTCATGAATATAGGAGTTAAGGGTCTGGCACTGAAATGGCTTCAGTCCTATCTGACGGGTAGGCAGTAGGCATTGACCATTCCACCTTTTGCATCTACAAAGAGCACTGTCCTACACGGGGTGCCACAGGGGTCAGCAATAAGTCTGATTTTTTTTAATATATATGTGCCCACTTATTCCTATCATTAAATCCTTTGGCATTGAGCTAGTCAATTATGCTGATGACACGCACCTTTTGTTCTCGCTGGAAGGGAATCAGGCAGTCTCTATGGATACATTTCATGAGTGCATACAAAGCACTTCAAATTGGCTTAAAAATAATTATTTACAATTTAATGGAGATAAAAATGGAAATTGTTTATTGCATCACAAATAAAATTGCTCGTCCTCTTCCCACTGATTTCCGGCTTTCCCCTACAGACAAATCGCTAGTTCCAGCTAAAACAGTTTGTAATCCGGGGGTAATGGTAGATAATAATCTTCAGCTGGACTCACAAGTCACAAAAGTACTTGACACTTGTTTCTCCTTGATTAGAGCCTTACAGAAGATCCTTCCATTACTGCCAATCACCACCAGGACACAAGTGGTGAGGTGTGTAATCCTGAGCCGGCTGAACTGCTGCAACTCCCTGTGTCTGGGAGTACCCAACTTACTGATACTGAATCTACAAAGAATCCAGACAATATCGACAAAATTGATCTAAGCAGGCAGCATAGGTCCTCCACATTATTAGGTCTAAGAGATCTCCACTGGCTGCCAATCTGCCAGAGAATACAATTCAAATCCCTCTGTATTGTTTTTAGAGCAGCTCAGGCCTGGGACCTAAAGGACTACAGAGAAAATTCTTATGGCATGCTCACTCGAGAATTCTCCGCTCAGCAACAACAAATCTGGTGAACACCACAATATTTGAAAGAACTAGGATGGGAGGCAGAGCCTTCAGCTCCACAGCTTCCCAGCTGTTGAATGATCTCCCTCCCAATATTAGACAAATTCAGGATCTGCTTCAATTGAGGAAGAAACTGAAATCGTGGTTGTTTCCGAGGGAAGAGAAAAATTAAAACGTTTAAAGGATAATGGGGCATATTATCAAGGGGGTTTATCTCCGCTTTTATGGCTTTAAAAGCCAAGAAAGCGGAGATAAAATTATCTCCCTATTACCTAGCTGTCGCTAACACCAGTTAGCGACAGCTAGTAGGAGATAGCGACCATCTTGGGCCCCACTTTGCATGTCAGTGATATTTATCACTAATGACATGCAAAGTGGGCGTGCCAAGATGTTAGCGACTGGAAACAGTCGCTAACATCGCTATCTCCTATTACCAACTTTTGGAGATATTCGCGCTAAGCGCGAATATCTCCAAAAACTAACACCTGCCCTGAGCAGTTCTTAGCCATGTTATCCAATGGGAGGTGGATAACATGGCTAAGAGCATTAGCTCGGTAATGCATGAATATCGCTGACTTTTCAGCGATATTCATGCATTGCGGCCGTTTTTTATCACATTTGCGATAAACCTTGATAATAGCAAGGTTTATCTGCGATAATTTCTGACGATGCTTAGCGTTAAAAAATTTGTTGCTAAGCATCGTTAGCGATAAATATCGCTTAACGTTGGTAATATGCCCCAATGATCTGCCCGGAAACGCCTCCTGTGCCTTCCCCCCTTCTTTTTCCCTTTGCCCGTTCTGTTCTTGGGGCTAGCTGTTTCTACGCACAATGACAATATGGCAACTCTTAGCACCAGGATACCCAATAGGTGACAGTGAGCTATATAAATCCAGCTTACATTACATTACATTACTCCGGGGTTGTGCACAGAAAGTTTCATAGAATGTGCAAAACAATGCACAACATTTACAACAACTAAAATCGAAGGGGTACACAAAGACACAGCGAGGGTGCCTAGAGGGCCGGGTATGTGATCAGTCAAAAGCTCAGCAATACTTTTACTGCTCTTTGTGCCCGGTGCCTGTTCGGATGCCTTGTTCTCCGGTGTAACAAGTGCTGGAGCTTAGGGCATGTGCTAAGAATCCGTTCTTGTTTCCTGTATCTAAAATAGAAAATGAAGAAGGACAAACTTTAACGTCTTCCATTTCATTGAAAGAATGGCCATGTTTTAAGGGAACGTTGTCAGGCAATGTTTATCTAATAGACACAAAAGTCCACACAGGACTATAGAAAACCGAGAGTATGTTTACTCTTATTTATATATGATTAAAATTTAAAAATAAAGTCAAAATACAATTGTTTTAACTGTGTATCTTTTAATTTTGTGTTGGTTAATAAAAAGTGGCTTCCCAGGTTTCTCTTTAAAGAGCGAACAAAAATTCCCCTGGTGATTTTGTTTTGCAGTTTCTATATAGTGCAAACTGGACGTGAAGCCAGGTATCAGAGTGCATTGCAGGAGCACCAGTTGCATAACAGACGGACACATTCACTTTTAGGCACAGCCAGATTAAGTGAATCGCAGGACACTTGAGCCTCCCACCAGACTCGGACCCCATTCCCCAGCGTCAAAGTCTGCCACACTAGGGGCCTCATTTATGAAAAGTGACACATCGCTGCGTGAAAACAGCGATGCGTCACTTTTCATTGCTCCCTCCTTGCGACACCAATGATGCGTCATATTTACAGTATGACGCATCATTGCGCAAGGAGTTACAGATACGTCAGTATTTCTGACATATCTGTATGGCGAAAAAGTGATGCATTGCTGAAGTGTGTCACAAAAATGACGCAACTCCAGCAATGTGTCCTTTCACATGGGGCAAGCCCCATGTGAAAGGGCCTGCGTCAGTCTTATGCCTGCTGTGAGGCAGGCGTAAGAAATTGACGCATTTGCGTCCTAGAAGTGGCGCAGTGAAATCTTATAGATTTCACTGCGTCACTTCTAGGACCTTTTCCTGTGTCAGAACGCCCCCCCTGCATACATTATACCTGGCTCAGGTATAATGTAGCGCAGGGGTTTACAAAGTGACGCATCTACCTAGATGCGTCACTTTGTAAATATGGTGCAACAAGGCAAATTTTTTACGCTGCTGGTGCGTCACAAAAAGTGACGCACCAGCGGTGTAAAAGTGACGCACGGCCTCATAAATGAGGCCCCAGCTGTTAAGCCACACATTCTCTATTGCTAATAGGTACGTTACTTCTGTCTTTAAAAGACATTATTATTCCACACAATAAGAAACGTACCATAGGCAAACATTATTCCCTGCACATACATAAAAATTAGGAGCATGGCAGCCCGCAAAGCGACCATCATGCTAATATAAAAGTAATGATGAAAGCGGGTGTCGTGCTACATGAAGCATGGTGCCGGTGCATATTAAACATACGCGCGCTGAATCGACGCCAGGGGAATACACAACTAATTTAGAGTGACCAGACGTCCCCATTTTCCCAGGACGGTCCCCGTTTTTGGAGAAGTGTCCCCGTGTCCCGACACTTTTCTCCAAGTGACTCAAATGTCCCTGTTTTCAAACAGTGTCCTGGTGAAACATATAAATGTCCCTGTTTTTCATTGTTCCGGTTGAGCATGCGCGTGCATGCTCTCTTTGCACTGCTTACGGCGTGTGTCGTCACTCAGGTGAGCGCTGTAGCAGGAAGGAAAATCCTTTGAAGAGAGACATTTTCTCTCTGGATTTCACTTCTCTTTTTACATGCAGCGCAACCTACGTCATCGTGCCAGCCATATTTGAACAGTTGCATATCATCTAAACTAAAGCTTCGCTAGAGGAGGGAATAGTGATATTAAGGTGCAACCCCAGTTTATGAACTTTCTGAACTTCTGTGATCTGTTGAGGCTGTGTGTTTGCTGCTCCCCCAGATGTCCCACCTAGAAATACACGAAACAGAAACTTTAAAGTATTTCTGAATGTTAGGATGAGTGTCCGGTAACACATGTGGTGATGACGTCCCCAACATCTTTCTCAAGCTCCAACCATTCATTTATACCAGTTGCAAGATCAGAACAGAAATCCTGTGTTCTCCATATCAAAGCTATGACTTGACCTTGTGACTGACCTTTCAGATCATGGCAAACTGTTTAGCTGGAAAGGACTTAAAGGAGCAGTATTAACGCCTGTGGAAGAGGCGAGCAGCGCTGCTCGAGATTTTTGCTCAGGTCTTCACACTATTGCGCTATGAGATGATACCAATGGCTAGAGCTCACTATACATACCTATACATACCCCAGTAAGGTAACATGACATCCCAGCAGTGATCACGCAAATGGGAGAGGACTGCGTGGTCGGTCAGCCTTTGCAACCCTTAAGACCCAAAGGCAGTAATACCTGGAAAGAAGTGTTTTTCTTACATTGGTCTATGTTTAGCATTCCGCAGTTTACCTCCCATTCTTTTCTGTCATGAGCAACTAAGCAACATTAGTGGGTTGTACTTTACGTGGTGCTGACGCGCAGCTATAGAAACGAGCATTGATAAAGCTAGTAAATCTGGCGTTTGCTAGCCTGTGATGTTTTATTGATTTCTGGCAAATTCGGGTGAAGCGCGGCGCCCGTGCATATTAAACTGATGTGCATGGTGGCACGTAACGTGGGCGGCATGAGAAAATATTTTTTTTTAAAGTAGTCGCTAACTGAACAGATGCAGCCCTACAGTCAGTTGGTCGGTGCTGCTTCCCATGAAACGAAAGTGACGTTTTGTTAGGGAAAGAGAATAAGGAGACAAGAAAGCAGAGCAACGTAGGCGGGAACCAATGGCACGCCGCAGGAGGGATTGTACTCTGTATAGGGATTACTACAGGTCCTGCGCACTGCCTAGGCTCCACCTAAAAAAGGAGGTAGGGTCAAATTGGGGCACTTTCACCAAAGGGAGTGAACTGGCTGCAGAAGATGGGTCAGCGCGATCTACGGAGGGTCACACGCCCACACACTAGAGACTGTACCTTCTATTCACATGCACATTAAACATACGCTCATCTGAGCTACTTCCTGGGTACCAGCAGAATTCAAACTCATGTGGAGGCAGTCAAGATTGAGACTAGGTCCCTTTCTCACCATGCTGCAGTTCGCCTTACCCTTTGCGTGCCCCCGTCCCAGCAGGTCCCCCTTCCATGGCGAATGCGAGAAAGCTTACTTCATCATCTGGATACAGTTTGCCACATTACACAAGCAATGACCTACTTTTTTGCCATTAATTGCACAGCTGGCACCTCCATAGCCACTCTATTAGAGACTTTAAAAGTGATAATCCGGGGTAACTTATTCCTATATCTGTGGCCGACAATAAAACCCACCAAGAGAAATGGGAGGGTCTGGATGGAGGGTGAAAGTGCTTGAACTCATCCATAAATGAACAGGGCCCCCATATATGGTGACAGCAGGAATCCACACGGGTGCAGCTAGGCAGCCTAGACTTGGACAGAGCCAAATATAACATTCTGGCAAACACTTGCTGCTATCCTCACTAGACTCATTAATTCCTTAGCAGACACAAGCACTCTGCCACCTTCCATGCTTGTGGCTTCTATCACTGTCATTCCTAAACCTTAGAAAGGTAAGAGGCAATGTGATTCTTATTGCCCCATCTCACTTATCAATGTGGATGTTAAACTATACACCAGCATTTTAGCAGTGCAGCTAAGACCCTACATACCAGGCCTCCAGGCCTTGTGGATCCAAATCAGGCCAGCATCATCCCTCATTGCCAATGCAGCGATAACACCAAACTGATCCTTCATCTTCTAGACAAAGCTAAAGGCTCACAGAGGGAAATCATGCTCCTTGTCATTGATGCAGAGAAGACATTCAATCAGGTGCATTGGCCTTATCTGGAAGCAATGCTTCATCCTTTCAGCATCTGGAAGAGATTTTGCACCTGGGTTCTTAGTAACTACCGGACACCATGAGCAATGGCGCAGGTCAGTGGCCCTGCCTTGTCCCCCTTCCCCATTAATAGGAAGATGAAGCAGTGATACCCGCTGTCCCCTCTAATGTTCGCTCTCTAAATATATCAAATGGTACAGGGATTGCCTGATAAGCCACTCATTACTGGGGTGCATTTCGGGGGTGGGAGCATACCGTTAGAGTTTATGCCAATCATGTAATTCTCAATCATGATGGCCCACTGTGGGCCCTTCCGACCTTCCTGCCAGAACTGTAGAGGTGTGGGGAAGTAGCTGGCTTTTGGATCAACCTCCAGAAGTCGCAGGTCCTTAACCTCTCGGTGTCACCCTCTGTACGGACACAGCTGGCTGCCCAATACCCATTGCAGTGGGCGACCTCTTCGGTACCCTACCTAGGAATCAGGATAGCCTCAACAATGAATCAGACAGTGGTCCTCAACTCCTAGTCCTTGCTTTAGCAAGTGTAAGTGGACCTTGCCAACTGGAAACCCTACTGGCTTTCATGGATTGGAAAGGTAGTGGTGCTGAAGATGACCACACTCCTGAGCGCTCTTTTTCTGTTTTAGGCTCTCCCCCTTTCGGCGTGCTACAATCTCTGCTGGGGAACTTAACCACTTTGCCTGGGCTGGAGGGAGACCCCATATGAGCCATGATTACATGTACCACCTGGTCCGCGAGAAGTTTGGGATTCCCTAACCTCTTATTTTACTACCAGTCAGCACAACTGCGCTTCCTGGTGTTATGGAGTTGCGAAGAATCCAAAAAGCACTGGGTTTTTATGGTCAGGGCTATAGTGGGTAAACATCTCTGGATAGACACCCATTCTGAATCAATCATGGAGGGCTTGGTGACTTTAATCATCCCCTGTCACCAAGGTCACCCTTGGCGTATGGGACCGAGTGGCTACTCGGAAAGCCCGTACATAATTTCTGTCCCAGTTGACTTCTATTTTGGGCACACGGAGTTTACCCCAGGGTTACATCGTAATGCCTTTGTGGCCTAGCAGGAAGCTGCTGCCGCTCCATAGGCCGTTTGTTTGACGCAATGGGCCCTATTCCTTTTGAGCAGCTCAAAGCTAACTTTGGGTTACCGTAGTTAAAGAGACTGCAATACTTGCAGGTTCGTCACTGAGTTACCCATCCAACAATTCTAAAAGGGGCTCCATGTCCACCCACGGCCTTTGAAAAAAGGCTCCTATCCAAGAATGATAATTGCTGCCTCATCACTGAATTGTACGCCTTATTGTTGCAGTCCCTCCCGGTGGCTAAAACACCACGGCAAAAGAGATGGGAACTTGAGCTGGTTTGGACACAATTGCATAAGGAATAAGAGATTTATTATAGGGTGCCGCATATCGCACGCAAAACCACAGGCATTGAAACTGCCATTAAAGCTGCTACTTTCGAGTAACTTAAACCTACAAGACTCCACAGGGGCAACCCTGCTCGCAGTGAAGATTTCTGGAGAGGCTGTGGATACCCTAGAAGCCTGCTTCACCTTCTATGGCACTGTCAAAAATGTGCCCATTTCTGGGACTCAATCCTAGCTGACACTGACCAGGATTTTTAGATACAGATACCCCGCTTTCCAGCTTATGTCATTTTAGGCCTACCCAATTTAATAAAATTTTTGCTTAATTCACGCAAGGAGCGCCATATCGGTCTTGCGCTGGCAGTGGCACTCCAAGCATTCTCTCCAACTAGGGCACGGAAAGCTCCCAACCGACATGGCATGGTTTCATAGGCTATGGTGTATCCTAGGTATGGAATGGCTAACACTTACGTTGACTAACCAGATGGACTCCTACAGGGATTTGTGACGACCATATATAGTGCTCCTCTCTACTAAATTCAATGAGTTGTCTTGCCCTCGATGCCATCGCCTACTGTGAGAGTGGGATGGCTGAGTGGATTGACCCATTCCGTGCTCGGGTCAGCCACCATGTTCTGGGTGCTGCGCATGACCGTTGGCCTACGCAGCCCCGCCCACTCCGTAGAACGCCCGCATCCGCCGCGGTAAAGAGGTTAATGAAATATAGGAAAGGGGGCCTTTCTTTGTTATTGTTATTGTTAGGTGACATTTCTATAGTGCATAATCACCATGGGGTCTCTAAGCGCTTCGAGAGAGAGTGAACACAAACAAACCTCTGTCCATCTGCGGATTAGTGACATGCCTCCAGGGTCTACCTGAACAGGAGCGTTTTGAGATGTTTTCGGCAAAGGAGGTGGGCGTTTTCCTTGCGGAGGCCGTCGGGCAAATTGTTCCAGAGTTGCGGGACCATAAGAGAGAAGGCTCTACCTCCCTTGGATGCGGTTTAAAACCGGGGGACTGCCAGTAGTCGGCTCTCGGAAGATCAAAGTTTCTGGCCTGGCATGTAGTTCCCCAGACGCTCCTTGATGTATGTTGGAGCCTGGCCGTGAATTGCTTTCTGGGCAATGCAGAGGCCTTTAAACTTATCCCTCTGCTTGATAGGGAGCCAGTGAAGTTTATGCAGCAACGAGGTCGCATGTGCCCTTCTGGGAAGCCTAAAGATCAACCTGGCTGCATCGTTCATGGTCACTTGTAGTTTATTGGTTAATTTTTCTGGTAGGCCAATATACAGTGCGTTCCCGTAGTCTAGTCTCGATATGATGGTGGCCGATATTATCATCTGAAGGGTCATTGGAGAGAGAAGGGGAAAAAGTCTTTGCATCTGTCTAAGAAGGCCTGTTCAAGTTCTGGTGACAGTGGCTACTTGGTTGGCCATAGAAAGCTCTGCATCAATCTTGATGCCCATGCTTCTCACGACTGTGGCTGGCATGCGGGTGGTTCCAAGCTCCTGGGGCCAAAAGAAGTCACTCCAAGGGTTAGACTTGGATCAGATGAACAGGACCTCTGCCTTATCGGGATTGACTTTCAAGGAGTTATTTGTCATCCAATTCACGGTGTATCTCAAGACATTTTGTACCTGTAGGGAGGCCTGTTGAGTGTTATCGATTTGGAGGATAAGATGAGTGTTGTCCGCGTAATTAAAAACGTAAATATAGAGTAGAACCATAAAAAAGGAGATGTTTTGTACTCTGTTGGGAATCATATTCATGTAGGTAATTTCAAGGTTTGTCCTGCTATTGATAAAGCTTTCATGATATGTAAGGAGAAGGGAGTTTTTTAGATGTATGTAAGAGTGTTCGAAGTGTATCATACCCAATTACAGTGAGGAAGTGGCTCATATTTTAAATCTCAATAGAGTGTTAGGTGTAACTGAAGGGAATCACGAAAAAGGTCCTAATGTTGACTGACATCAACATAGATGGTAAGGCTATTTCTCTTATGATTGACTTGTGTGTGTGGTATACCATTTTATGTAGATAATTGGTGGATGAGATGTAAAAAGACCAGAAACCACTAGAAACCTCGAGGTCATACTGTCACAAAATTGATTTAGTAGGCTCTTTCCGGGGGAATATGTTTTTTCGGATTAAGTAGATGTGGTTGAAAAATAGGAATCAATTCTTATGTGACCCCAACCAAAGATAGGCATTAAGCTCAATCCCAGGTTTCGCTTTGAGACCATTGGCTCTGTGGCTGGAACAAGAAGGCTCACACTGGGAATCCCTTTAGATGACTGAACACATGCAGTTTTACTATACGCTAAAGATATGCTCTTATCGTCAGGGACATACACACTGGGAATTGATTTAGAATCTGGCTCATCCACCAAAGTCCTACAGGACTTTGGTGGATGAGCCATACTCTAAATCAATTAGGCCAAATTGTGCATAATCCCACTCCAGAAATACCTGTTGATCTCGGAGGAGGCTCACTCCCCTTGTAAGGAATGATGTTCCGCAATGTGGGTTTTAGGATTTACCACCCTGAGCAATATATTCAGATTTCTTTCTGGAGAGGGCTCCATCTAGCTACCACAGGACATGTAGCATATAGTCTTATCAAAAATGATTATGCTACCTTGCCTGCTAAATTTCTTCACTAGTGTACCTATTTCCCCTACTAGGAAATGTTTTCTTGACTCAGACGATATGCTGGGAAACTCATTTGGGTGTCTGAACACCACAGGATTGCACTTGCTAAGCTCGTACGGTCAGTGGGTAAGGAGGCCTTAGCACCCCTTCCTTCAAACAGTATCACCTTGCAGCCCAGCTACAGTGGGTATCTCACTGTCTTTCTCTCAGGTCATTTAAAGATACTTGTTTGAGTCATGGTTTGCTCTTTCCGTAGGTCATGTTGTGCCTCTTGCTTCCCAAAATCAAACTAGGTGGCACGCTGCCACCACTAATAACTGTGGCTTGGAAATGCATTAACCATAGCTTCCAGTTTACTAAACACTTTGGGTAATATTTACAAGGACATTGCACAACCAGTAGGTCACTTTTTCTGATATTCCAGTGGCGCAATGCCCTGCTCCATATTTACAATGCGGCGTTAAGCCACTTGCATGGCTTAACGCCGCTTTGTAAATATCCGTCTCTCTCATGCAGGTATCTGCATGAAAGGGGTGTGCACTACATGAAATGGGCGTGCAATACTCATTGCTTTTTGATGCTGCCCCAGATTTATAAGGATCTGTAAATCTGAGGCAGTGCCAAAAACTAACGCCACTGAATAGCAGGCGTTTGATTGGTGCAAGAGGGAGAAATAATTTTAAATCACCTTTAAAGATTGTTTATGTGCAGGAAGGTTGCATTCCTGTACATAAAAAATTATTCCCTGGTGCCAGGGTGTCTGATTTCCTGCAATACATACACCCATGCACTATGGTGCAAGGGTATCTGTGTTGGTGTTATAAATGATTGAATGTAATGGGAAACCCAATCTACCCTTGAGGGCTTCGGCAAATCAAATAAACGGGTAAAAAGTGCCTTCAAGGGATTTATTTAGAATACTCTGTTCTATTGCTTTTGATATATATTTTTAACTGCAAGAATTATTGATAATCTCACCAGAGAGATATTATTCGAATGTCTTTTATCTAAGAAATCTTTTTGTTCCTTGTGAGGACATAAGAACCAATGAACCAATCACAAAACAATAAATATTCAAAACACGGGTATATATAGAAAAAGGTTTTATCTTTTGAAATTTATCAAGATTACTACACAGTTATACAAACAATGTAACAAGAGGAAAATAAATACAATTGTATACTCCTTCAATATCACTATTGTAAACACTTCTTCTCATTGTACATTATTTTCCAGAAGAGAGTGTAAATGTTGACGTTTCAGTCTCTGTGCATTTGTCCATGAGACCATCTTCAGGACTATCATAAATTTAACAGTTGACCCCTACTTTGTTGAAAGTGAATAATCGTCTAAAGGTACAGGTAAGTGAACTCTGGTGCTGTTTGGACGGTGTCATTAAATTTCCAGTCCCCAGTGACTTCTCAATTGAAGGAGTTTATGCTGTTAAGTTTTGTAGCGCAGCGAAAATTCATCAGTCTGCAGTCTATACTACTAGTTGATACTAATCCGACTGCAGACTGCCGAATTTTCGCTGCGCTACCAAACTTAACAGAACAAACTCCTTCAATTGAGAAGTCACTGGGGACTGGAAATTTAATTACAATGCCCAAAAAGCACCAGAGTTCACTTACCTGTATCTTTTGACGATTATTGGCCTAGGCACTAACGCATGCATTGCTACAATCCCGAGCACTACTGATGCAGTCCAGCCATCTCCTTGTTACTACCCATGCACTCCTCCAATCACTCAGCCAGCACTATGTACTTATCCAATCACTCAGCTAAACAAAAGTACTTATAAACTCACATGCACTCTCCTTGCAGTACTCTAATCATCCAGTCACTACTCGTGTACTCATGCAATGAACCAGGCACTAACACATACACTGCTACAATCCCCTGAGCACTATTGATGCAGTCCAGTCATCTCCTTGTCACTACCCATGCACTCCTCCAATCACCCATGCAGTTCCATGTCCTTATCTAATCACTGCCCCAAAACACAAGAACTTATAGAGTCACCATGCACTCTCCTTGCAGTATTCTAATCATCCAGTCAGTACCCATGTACTCATGCAATGACTCAGGAACTAACACATGCACTGCTACAATCCCCTGAGAACTACTGATGCAGCCCAGCCATCTCCTTGTTACTACCCATGCACTCTTCCAAACAACCAGCCAGTTCCATTTACTTATCCAATCACTCTGCCAAAACCCAAGCACTTATAAATTCACCAAGTACTCTCCTTGCAGTACTCTAACCATCCACTTACTACCCATGTACTCATGTAATGGCCCAGGCACCAACACATGCACTGATACAATCCCCTGAGCACTACTGATGCAGTCCAGCCATTTCCTGGTCACTACCCATGCACTCCTCCAATCACCCAGCCAGTACTATGTACGTATCCAATCACTCCGCCAAAACAAAAGTACTTATAAATTCACATGCACTCTCCTTGCAGTACTCTAATCATCCAGGCACTACCCATGTACTCATGCAATGAACCAGGCACTAACACATGCACTGCTACAATCCCCTGAGCACTACTGATGCAGTCCAGCCATCTCCTTGTCACTACCCATGCACTCCTCCAATCACCCAGCCAGTTCAATGTCCTTATCTAATCACTGTGCCAAAACACAATCACTTATAAATTCACCAAGTACTCTCCTTGCAGTACTCTAACCATCCACTCACTACCCATGTACTCCTGTAATGGCCCAGGCACCAACACATGCACTGATACAATCCCCTGAGCACTACTGATGCAGTCCAGCCATCTCCTGGTCACTATACATGCACTCCTCCAATCACCCAGCCAGTACTATGTACTTATCCAATCACTCCGCCAAATCAAAAGTACTTATAAATTCACATGCACTCTCCTTGCAGTACTCTAATCATCCAGGCACTACCCATGTACTCATGCAATGAACCAGGCACTAACACATGCACTCCTCCAATCACCCAGCCAGTTCAATGTCCATATCTAATCACTCACTGTGCCAAAACACAAGTACTTATAAATTCACCATGCACTCTTCTTGCAGTACTCTAATCATCCAGTCACTACCCATGTACTCATGCAATGACCCAGGCACTAACACATGCACTGCTACAATCCTCTGAGCACTACTGATGCAGCCCAGCCGTCTCCTTGTCACGACCATGCACTCCTCCAACCACCCAGCCAGTTACATGTCCTTATCTAATCACTGCACCAAAACACAAGCACTTATAAATTCACTATGCACTCTCCTTGCAGGACCCAAATTATCCAGTCACTACCCATGTAGTCATGAAATGACACAGGCACTTAATCATGGCAAATACAGAGGAGATCATGCTAATCACAGGGATACCCCAACGCATAGTGTTCCCTAGTGTATGTAGGTGTTTTCACTGTATTCTAAGTGTCTTTTAGCATAGCACTGGCTCTGGGCCTGGTTAGTCAGAGTCACTTACCACCAGTACCCATCAGCAAAACGTGGGGGGCACAGGGAGACTTTCTGCTCCTCTGTTGGTTCTTTTTGCACATCTCTTGCTTTTTCTTGCACTTTTCTTCATCTTTCTGGACTTCTGTTGCCTCTTTCTGAATTAGTCTTGCTTCTTTCTGCACTTTTCTTCCTCTTTCTTCACATGTCCTACTTTTGTAGGTATAGTTAATAATTAGAATTCAAAAAACCTTTGAAATTCACTGAAAAAACCATAGGTTTCACGGATGTTATAGTTAGAAATTAGCATTTGAAAAACTTTTGAAATTCAAAGAAAAAAACATAGGTTTCAGGGGCGTTATAGTAAGAAATTAGCATTTAAAAAACCTTAGAAATTCACTGAAAAAAACACAGGTTTCAGGGATGTTATAGTTAGTTGGACATTTCACTCATACAAAACCAGAGAAATGTGGCCGTTATAGTTAGTTCAGCTAACTATAACTCATGCCCCCACAATGCACAGCTGATGACGTCACATATTACATCATTCATGACATGGTCAGTGCCATCACTGATGACATCTCAAATGAAATCACTGATGACATCACTGATGACATCATCCAGTGAGTGTGTGTTTCTGTAAATTTTAAATATGTTTTATATATTTATATAGGCCATGGTTTATTGAAGAATGTGTGGGTGTATGACTGTCTGAATGGATGATTTAATAGATGTGTGACTGACTGTATAAGTGAGTCATTAAACGTGTGTTACTGAATGCATGCAGAAACACAGAGCTTGCTGGCACAGAAGACATTGTGAGAATACGATTACATTGCCTTGGCTCTCACATGCATAATGCAAGGAAAATGCTACTTACCAGTATACATCTGATGTTGGCATGTAGATCTGCAGAGTTGTACACTATGCATAGATCGCCATCTGGTGTTGGACTCGGATGTTTGCATGTTGTTTTTGTCTTCGAAGAAGTCTTGTAGTCACAAGGTTGGGACTCCTCCTTCGGTCGACAGTACGCATGGGCTTCGCTCCATCGTTAGATTGTTTTGCTAGTAGGGTTAGATGGAGTAGTGAGTTGGTAAAGTAATGCTCTTTTAATATCAAAGGTGTGTAGAGCTCTTTCTGCCACTGAATCTGGTTGAGGGAAGAATACTAGTAGTTCAACAGATTGGTTTAAATGGAAGGCAGATACTACTTTGGGTAAAAATGTTGGGTTTGTTCTAAGAACCACTTTGTTATGATGGATTTGTAAAAATGGTTCTTGTATGGTTAATGCCTGGAGTTTGCTCACTCTTCTGAGAGATGTGATGGTGACTAAAAATGCTACTTTCCAAGTAAGGTACTGTAGTTCACATTTGTATAAAGGTTCAAATGGGGGACCCAATAGTCTGGTAAGGACTATATTGAGATTCCACACTGGAGAGGGTGGAGCTCTTGGTGGAATTATTCTTTTAAGTCCTTCCATAAAAGCTTTGATCGCGGGAACGCTAAACAAAGACAAATGTTGTCTGTTTTGCAGGTAGGCCGCTATGGCAGCTAAATTTAGTTTTATAGATGTATACGCTAGGTTACATTGTTGTAGATGCAAACGGTAACAGATATTGTTTTGAATGGAAGCATCCAGTGGGTCAATTTTGTTATGAGAGCAATAAATGACGAACTGTTTCCATTTTGCTGCATAGCATGCCCTTGGTGTTGGGCGTCTAGCTTCTTTGATAATGTTCATACAGTCTGGTGGGAGATTGAGGTAGCCAAACTCTAGGATTTCAGGAGCCATATCGCAAGGTTGAGCTGATTGGGATCTGGATGTCTTATGTCTCCATGTTTCTGAGTGAGAAGCTTGGGTGAGAGGTGCAGCTTTTGATGTGGTACTACCAATAGCTCCAACAGAGTTGTGAACCATTGTTGCCTTGCCCATGTTAGAGCAACGAGGATCATTGTGAGAGAATGCTGTTGGAGTTTCCTCACTAGCAATGGAATGAGTGGGAGAGGTGGAAAATTCTTAAGCAAATTTGCCTGATCAATTCATCCATAGCGCATTGCCTTTGGACAATGGGTGCAAAGCTTGGGCATTTTGCGTTTTGGTGTGTGGCGAACAGATCTATTTCTGGCTGTCCCCACATGGAAGAAGAACTTGAGGCAGAAGTTCCCATTCGTGGATCTGTTGTGTTTGATGACTGAGCAGATCCGCTATTTGATTGTGTACTCCTGGTAGGTGTTCTACTAGAAGGTATATCTTGTGTGGAATGGCCCACCTCCAGATTCTCTGTGCTAGACGTGATAACTGGAGAGAGTGTGTCCCCCCCTGTTTGTGTATGTAATACATTGCTGTCATGTTGTCTATACGAATTAGGACAGCTTTGCCTAGGAGTTGCAGTTGAAACGACTCCAACTCTAGAGAGATTGCCAACAATTCCAGGTAGTTGATGTGGAATTGCTTTGGTTGAGAGGTCCATAAACCTTGAATGGTATGGTTTTAGAGATGTGCCCCCAGCCGATGAGCGATGCATCTGTTGTCACCACTATCTGTAGAACTGGCTCGAGGAACGACCGTCCTTTGGAAAGATTTTTTCTGGTCCACCACTGCAGAGAGCGATGGGTGCAGTCATCCACCAACACCAGATCTGTTAATTGACCTTGTGCTTGGTTCCACTGACTTGCTAGACATTGTTGTAATGGACGCATTTGCAATCTTGTATGAGGGACTAGGAAAATGCAAGATGCCATCATTCCTATTAGCTGCATGAACACTCTCGCTGGCAGCGAGTGTTGTCACTGAAATCTTTGAACTAGGGTTTGTATAGCATTTATCCTGATGGGCTTGGGATATGCTAGGGTGGTGAAAGTATTCACTGTTGCCACTAGATATTATTGCATTGTAGACGGTTAGAGATGGGATTTGGCTAGATTTATTGTGAATCCCAGACTGTGAAGCAACTGTATTGTCCAGAGTGTATGTTGAACACTGGTGCTGTGGGAGTTTGCTTTTATAAGCCAATCGTCTAAGTAGGGGAAGACATGAATTTGTTGTCTTCTGAGATGGGCTGCAACTATCACAAGGCATTTGGTGGAAACCCTGGGTGCTGTGGTGACTCCGAATGAACTGATAGTGTTGACTATCTACCACAAATCTGAGATGTGGGCGGGATGTATTGAAATGTGGAAGTAGGCATCTTTTAGATCTATAGTGGAAAGAAAGTCGCCTTGCTGTAGTAGTGGAAGCACTTGTTGTAAAGTGAACATGTGGAAGTGGTCTGATTGAATGTAAAAGTTGAGCGGTCTGAGGTCCAGTATTGGTCTTAGGGAGCCACCCTTTTTTGGGATTAGGAAATAAAGGGAGTAGACTCCTGTCCCCTGATGATTTAGAGGAACTGGCTCTATTGCATCTTTTTGTAACATTGCTAAGACTTCTTGTTTGAGGAGCGTTAGGTGTTCTAATGACATTGGATGCTGTCTTGGAGGAATGTTGGGGGTGTAGAAGTGAGTTCCAGGGAATAACCATACTGGATAATCTGTCTTACCCACCTGTCTGTTGTGATGGAATTGTAGACAGGTAGCAACTGTGAGATGCGTCCTCCGACAGGTTTGGATGATCGGGGGGAAGCGTAGGGAAGTCACTGTTTATTGTTAGGAGAGTTGCAGGTGTTATTTCCTCTGCCTCTACCCTTAGTGCTGTTACCTCTGTAACCTCCTCTATTGTATCCCCAAGAAAAGGAGCCCTGGTTGGGACTTTTATAGGATGATGTGGGGTGTTTCTGATCTATTGGTTTTGGAACCTCCTCTATAAAAGAAGTGACGAAAGGAGCCTCAGCAGATGGTGACTGTAAGGCTCCCATAGACTTTGCTGTTTCTGTGTCTTTTTTAATTTTTTCTAGAGATGCGTCAACTGCAGGTCCAAAGAGGTATTGTTGATCAAATGTCTGATTTAGGATCATATTTTGCACCTCTTGCTTCAATCCAGTTACCCTGAACCAGGCGTGCCTATGTAGCAGAACACTAGTATTTATTGCAAGTGACACAGGTATTAGTTATAAGCTTGCCTTCTTGGATAAGGTAATTTGCTTTGACCTTATATTCTTGGGGCAGATGTTGAATGAGCCTTTCGAGTTCATCTTAGTGAGCCCAATCATATCTTCCTAGAAGGGCTTGTGTGTTTTCTATTTTCCAAGAATTAGCAGCCTGAGACGCCATACATTTACCTGATGCGTCTAATAACTTAGATTCCTTGTCAGGAGGTGGTGTGTCACCTGACCCTAGGGAGCTGTCTTGTATTTTTTATCTACTCTGAGGTTAAGAACCTTAGCTCTAACTGGGTCTTTGAACACCTCAGGAGCATGTCTAAGGAGGCCTTGTAGCATGGATAAGACATGAGTAGATTTTTGTGGTTGGGCAAAAGCCTCCAATAAAAAATCTTCTTCTACAGTGTCTGAATGAAGTTTGACCATGTGATATGTGGCTGCTCTGTTGATTAGTTGGGCAAACCATACATTGTCATCCGGTGGGGATGGTTTTGAGGGATAGAATTCCGCATAATTTGTTAGATCAGGATCATTGTTATAATGAAATGAAATGAAAAATTATATTTATATAGCGCATAACTACCCAGAGGCCTCGCAGCGCTTTAATTGATTGCCAAGGCGAAGTACTGGGTAAGTTAACACGCTTTTCCAAACAAGTGGGTTTTTAAAACTTTCCTGAATGCCATCCGGTTGTTGTTCTCTCTAAGATCAAGAGGAAGGGAATTCCAAATTCTCGCGGCAGTGTGCGAAAAAGAGCGGCCGCCCCATCGGGCTTTATTTATTTTGGTCGTGGTGGCTAAATGCAATGAACTCGAGCGAAGGGCTCTGGAAGGCAGATAGGGCACAATTAGGGGGAACATAATGGTAGGGCCTGTTCGATGAAGGGATTTATGCACAATGCACATAGCCTTGAATTGTACCCTTGCAGCCACGGGAAGCCAATGTAGTTCTTTTAAAGCCTTCTTGGCCGATTGCCAGCGAGGAATATTAAATAGTAGTCGAGCTGCGCAGTTTTGAGTGACCTGGAGTCTATTCATCACTGCCACCGGGGCTCCTAGATACAGGGCATTTCCGTAATCCGGGCGGGAGAGTATCAGGGCCTGAACCATGACTCTCCTCGCCTGGAACGGAAGCAGAGGGAGCACCTTCCGGAGCATTCTCATTAGCCCAACACAAGTAGATGCCGTTCTAGTGGCCTGGACAGAGAAGTCTAGCGATTTGTCAAGGCAGACTCCAAGGCTCTTTATCTGAGGTTTGGGGGGTAGGGGAACCTAGACATGTGGGCCAGATGGAAGCCAGGGTGGTCGGTGCATGGTTGCCCAGTAACATAATCTCCGTCTTCTCCCCATTTAGTCTGAGGCAGGAGGATTCCATCCACTTGGCGACTGCCTCTAAACAGGGGCCCAGTGTACTGGACGACCCCTCAGTGTGGTCCAAAGAGACCACCAACTGAGTGTCGTCCGCGTAGTTGACAATACGCACACCGAAGGGATGGACTATCTCTGCCAAAGTTCTCATATAGATATTAAAAAGTGTGGGGCTCAGGGCAGAGCCCTGGGGAACCCCACAACTGAGTGGTTGCTTGGAGGAGACTACCTCACCCTCAAACACCTGGAAGAAGCGCTCATCCAGGAAGGAAGTCAGCCATGCCAGGGCCGCGCCCGACACGCCCATGCCCTTCAGACGATGTAATAAAGTGGCATGGTTAACCGTGTCGAACGCGGCGCTAAGATCTAATAATATGATGGCTACTTTCCCTCCCCGGTCCAGCACAGATCTTGTTTCTTCCGTCACTGCCAGCAAAGCTGTTTCAGTTCCGTGTTGAGGGCGAAATCCCATCTGAGAGACACATAGCAGATTGTTAGATTCTAAGTAATCTACTAAGATCTTATTAATGTGCCTTTCAAGCAACTTACTCATCCAGGGAAGTAGGGAAATTGGACGAAAGTTAGCCAAGTTGTTTTGATCTAAGGTAGGTTTTTTTAAAAGGGCTTTGACCATTGCACATTTCCACTGGACTGGAACAGTGATCGCGGTGATAGAGGAGTTAAGGACATCTAGGATGACCAGGCGAATGGCATCAATGACCTTGATAAGGACCTGCGGGGGTGCTGGATCGTTAGGGGATCCCGAGGTGACTTTCGGGATCATTCTATCTAAAGAGATGGGGTCTAGAAGAGGAAATTCGTCCAGCAAACAAGGAACTAAAAGGTCAGGACTTGTTCCGGTGACAATCTCAGGGTCACTTCTACCTGTGACGAAGGAGGAGTAGATGGTATGGATCTTCTGGGAGAAAAAGGTGGCCAGATTGTTGCATCGGGCTAGCGCACCGTCAGATGACGAATGCTCAGGCGGGGGGGGATCAATGACTTGGCAATCTTAAAAATCTCTTTGGGAGAATTAGCAGCTAAGTTAATTTTAGATTCATAGAATTGGACTTGTGCTGACTTCAATTCTTTTTTATATAGCTTAATTGCAGCTCTGTGCTCTGCTTTCTTAGGCTATGTCTGATCCTGCCTCCAGGCTCTCTCCAGTTTACGACAGGATTGTTTCATAGTTCTCAAGGCGGGGGAGTACCAAGGGGCTACTTTAGATCTTTTTATCGAATGCAGAGATTCCTTCGGGAGAACTAGATCAAGGGATTTAAGAATCCAGTTATCAAAATTGGTAGTAGCTATATTGGGGTTTATAGCCTTCGGAGGTTTAAGTTTGGCGAGAGCCAGTTCCCACTTGGAAGAGGGAAGCGAGACCCATTTCCTCCCCCAATGTTTTTTATGATCTTGTGTAATGGGGGGAGTACTCGTAGACCATATAAAGGGTATTAAATAGTGGTCAGTCCAAGTCAGTGATATAGGGGACTCGACCTTTAGGCTATCAAGATTACTATAAATGTGATCTAGAAGATGCCCCTTCGTATGTGTCGAGAGAAATCCTTTTTGGATCAGATAGATGGCTAGAAGATTCAGTCGAAGACTGTTGGCTGCTAAATCAAGCGGTTCGTCCAAATGCAAATTTAGGTCGCCCAACAAAGTAAAATTTGCCGAGGTGAGCACTAGGTTTGCAGCTACATCCGTCATATTCGTGACAAATTGACCAGGAGTTCCAGGCGGTCGATAGACTAAAATGCCTGAAAAGGTGGTAATGGGGGAAAATTCTAAAGTAAAGTGTAGGCTCTCACCGACTGGCGTAGTAGAGGGAGTAACACGGCATCTATAGTGATCTCTATAAATAATGGCTAGCCCTCCTCCTCTACCGGTCTTGCGATCCAACCGCTTTAAGGTGTAACCTTGAGGGGTGGCCCATACTGTAGCAGGGTCAGCTTCCAGCTGGAGCCACGTCTCCGTTAAAAAGAGGACGTCGGGATTAAACTCTTGTATCAACAGGGCCAGTTCTACACAATGTTTCGACATCGATCGACAGTTAAGAAGGAACATCCTCCAATTGTGATCAATGGGATGTCTCCCTGAGGTTGGAGGGGATAGTCGCCAATTGCATGTTTTGCAACGGGCCCTCCTGTTAGTAGGGAGCACCGAATGCAAACATGAAGGGTTAATGGTATATCTTAACGCGTGCAGGGAAGAGGAGTTATAGGTGAAGCGATTTCCTACCATAATGACGGAGAGGATCTGGGATCTGAGAGCGGTTGGACGCGGACTGGCGCAGACTGGCTTCTCTTAGGCGCCTCTTCGGCGCGTCTACGGTGCTCCCACTGCGCGTACCGCTGCGCGGTGAGACAGGGAATATAAGTAGATTGGGCTCGAGTAAGACTGGAACGTCAACCTGATAAGATGGCTGCCGAGTATTGGCACCACCAGGAAGTAGGAGCGCTCTGTTCTCCCTCCACAAGAAACAGCCTAAATCGCTGCGGTGGACCGGGGAGTCAGCGCACAATTAACATTAGCAACAGCAATATTTTTTAAAACCAGAACGTAGTTTAAAAGCACTTGCAGCAGTAGTAAGCAGTGTTGTCACCCAGAGCGCTAGCGCAGAAGTCATCAGTTCGGGATTACTCGGGCGCGTCAGCGCTGGGAGCCTATGTAGTCAGGGCTCGAGGAAGACTGGAGCCTCAACCTGATAAGATGGCCGCCGAGTATTGGCACCACCAGGAAGTAGGAGCGCTCTGTTCTCCCTCCACAACAAACAGCCTAAATCGCTGCGGTGGACCGGATGCCATGGGTCATGCCATGGGTCTGGTTCCTGTGGTAAATCATCAGGATCTAATGGCATTATATCTTGATCTAATTGACCATGCCCTTGTGAATCGTCACTATCCTCTCATTGTGGAGAGTGTGGTGGCGAAATAATTAAATTAGGGTTAACAGGTGGTGGAGGTGAAAGTGGTGGTGAAGTGTTAGTTGCTATATGCATCTTCTTTGGAGGAACTGGAATTTGTGGTAAATTATCTGGTTTTCTCTTTGTAGGTGGTTTGGTGACTATGGACAAATCATCAAGAAAGGGCGATACATTATCGCTGCTTTTATCGGCAGGAAACTGCCGCTAAAGCGGCGATAATGGGCTTGATAATATGGCCTTGTGAATTCCCATAGAAGCCCAGGTTCTGGTGTTAACCTGGGCTTCTATGGGAATTCACTAGGCCATATTATCAAGCCCATTATCGCCGCTTTAGCGGCAGTTTCCTGTCGATAAAAGAGACGATAATGTATCACCCTTTCTTGATAATATGGCCCTATGTGACCAGTCTTTAGGTGGTTAAAGATAGTAGTCTGCTTTGGATCCAGCAAGAAAAGCTCCTCGGAATCGATAGGCTTGCTTGGCGTCGAAGATTTGTCTTTGGGAGCTGTTTTCGGATGTTTTGGGACATTGTCCGGTACAGCATCCCTTCCGATTCCAAAATCTCAGTGATTTATCTTTTTATGGCACCAGAGTCTTTTCTGCGTGTTTCGGTGCTGAGGACTTGTCTGTTTGCTTGGGGCCCGAGGTTTTTTCTGGCTGTTTTGGTGCCGGGCGTTTATACGGCTGCTTCGGCGTCAACGCTTTCTTCGGTGCCGATGCTTTATCGGAGTACTTCGGCACGTGGAATGTTTTGTAGATTTTGGTGCCGAATGTTTTCCCTGTGCCGTTAGAAGAGGGCGTGGCAACTTTGACGACTGAGCTTTCGGTGCCGAGGGTATTTTTTCGGTACCGCGTGGTTGGCTCGAGCCGGATCGCTTTTGTTTATCCTTCGGTGCCAGGCCCGGGGATGGGGCGTTCGAAGTCTTAGTACGGTGTGAACCTAAGCACAAAGGCGAAGGTGTTACCGATGCCATTGGTGTGGGATTGGTTGGGGCTGATGTTTCAGTACTCACGTCCCTTTGAGCCGGGGTGATGTCATCTTCGGCGTCGGAGACATCTGCTTCGGAGTCCGGAATCTCTTCTGGCTCCGGAAGGTTGTCGGGACCTGGATGGAAGAGGTCTGGAATGGAACCTGTGCCTCGCTGCATGTCGCGGCGTCGAGCTCGACGATCCTGGATGGTCTTTTTTGCTTGAATGAGAGGCAAGCTTCACAATTGTCCTCTCGATGTTCCGGAGAGAGGCACAGATTGCAGACAGGATGGAGATACGAGTGTGGAAACTTAGCACCACACTGTGGACATTTTTTAAATGGAGTCAGTTCCTTCAAAGTCCGTCTCTATCGGCGTGGATAGGCCCAATGGCACGCGTCGAGGTTCGCAGGCATCGAAGTGTAATCGAAAGTTGTCGAGGGTGCGCGTCAAATGCATGCGATTGAAACAATACCGTCGGTTAACTGTGATTGCGCTTCGAAGGGGGTTCGATAACGATATCGATCCAGAGTGCAGCAACTCACATCCGAACCCAATGGCGGAAAAAAACAATCTAATGATGGAGCCGAAGCCCATGCGCACTGTCCACCGAAGGAGGAGTCACCAACCTCGTGACTACAAGACTTCTTCGAAGGCAAAAACAACAGGCAAACATCTGAGCCCAACACCAGATGGCGATCTATGCATAGTGTACAATCTGCAGCTCATATGCCTCAAACATGTGTTTATTATTACATCCATATGACAACACTGCTATCTGTAGAACACAAACAACTGTTGCATGATCACAATCTCGGCCCAAAGCAAGGATGCATTTTCTATATATAACCTTTTGTTTCCTAACATAATCAGAGGAGACACTTCTGCTGATCTCGAGGGGTCCCCGCATGCTGAAGCTTTCACCTGACAGCTGACCAGGTAAAGGGACTAGATCATCCAGACAGGGGTTTTCTTGGCAAGCTATACATTCACATCATAGACACGTAGGTTATGGTAGCATAGTAGGGGTACGCTTGATTGTTATAATCTTTTATATGTATGCTTATATAACCTGTTTCAACAAGATGGCGGAATTCTTCATTGTCTTCTCTGTGTTGACACTCATTATAACTTTTATATGCTTCTGTCTATTAATCTTCGCAGCCCATATATTCTATACTAGAATCATTCTGGTTCAATAAATATTGGAAATGCCCCCTCATGTATTCTTTGTATATTACTCTGAGCAGAAGAGAGCACGAGTGACTGAGGCCAAGTTTTAAGTCTGTCACCACGGTTCCCGAGGGAATAGAATTGTTATGTTTAGTGGTTGTCAGAACTATTCGCTCACTGTTTGGACAGAGGCAGTCCATGCAGATAAGCACTGTGGGGCAGTGGGGCGGGCCGGACGGGAAGGAGGGAGTCGAAAGATGACAGAGCAGGGAAAATTAAGTAAATAAATAATTCCTATTCCGACATCTGTCAACATCGCCCGCCTCACTGCACTTGTCTGCACGGGCCGCCACTGTGTTTGGATCTAGGGAGGCTAACGGTGGCACTGCGAGCTAGCGGGCCCAAGGAACAACATATCCTATGGGTGTGCATGGAATCAATCTGGCACCATCCTAGGTTTATGTTATACGCAAACACACAGTTCCTACTTATCGGTGGAAACTACGCAACAAGATAACAAGCCACTCAATCATGAGCAAGGGGCTGACCAAAAGCCCACTATATTTACATTGGGGAGAAGGGGTCTGGCCAAAAGATAGAAAAAGCTGTCAACACTCAAAAACTAAAACCATTCCAGGACATGCAAACTCACTGTCCCAGACCCTGATGCTTACACATACAGTGCAACCCTAACTAGTGATGCTGAAGAAGTGCACCTCATTACTGTACAATCTCAGGGCCTCATTTATAACGAATTGGCGTAGGGCAGTGCCACAAGTCTCATTGCTGCGTTTCCCTACGGCAATTCAAAAGTGCAGGAATGCACTGTCTTTACAAGATATAGGGCCAGATGTAGGTAATTCCGATTTACCTACTCTTAAATACCGAATCATACCGAATCGGTATTTAAGAGTAGGTAAATTGGAAGTAGGCAGATGTAGGTAAAAAATGTTTTTCAATTACCGAATCTGTAACATTCGGTATTTACCGATTCTGTAAATACCGATTCGGAATTTCCCATTGATTCCTATGGGCCTTGAAGCCCATAGGAATCAATGGGAAATACCGATTCGGTATTTACAGAATCGGTAAATACCGAATCCTGGCAGGGGGAACGGGGTGTCACTTTGACACCCTGTAGCACCCCAATTGCAGGCTTGTGTGCCATGTGGCATACATACATGCCCTAAGGTCATGTCTGTGTGTCACATGGCATAGGTGTACATGCACAGATGTGCATGTACACTGGAATTCGGTATTTTACCACCCAATACGATTGGGTGGTAAAATAAGAAATCCTAAGGGTCTGTGGCACTGCAAACTGTGCCACCTACATATGGATTAACAGAATCGGAATATTTACTGATTCGGAAAAATACCGAAGTGGTAAATTTACCGAATCGGTAAATATACCGATTCTGTAAATTCCGAGCCACCTGCATGTCAAAAGCCAAATACCGGTCGGTAACGGACGAAATCGGACGTTACCGACCGGTATTTGGTGACCTACATCTGGCCCATGGTGAGGTCCTGTCCTATCTGCCTGTGCACAATTTGGTGCCTAGCTCCAATGCATCTACCCTTGCACTATGGTACAAGAGTGACTGCGTTGCTGGGGGCATTGTTTTTGTGCAGGAAGGAATATCTTCCAGCATAAAATCAATCCATGTAGGGTTGTTCCTCTTTCTATGTATGCTTCTAAATGCAGCACACATGGAAAGAAACAGAAAGAAAGGAGGAGAAATTAAAACATTTGTCCCTGTTACGCCTGCTCGAGGGAGGCGTAATGTTTTGATGCATGCCCAGGTTTACAGATCCTTGTAAATCTGGGAATGTGTCAAAACCCATGGATGTTGCCTGGCAAATCCCACAGCAAGGCCCATGGAATGCCCCCATGGCACAGTGTAAGGCAACACAGCTACTTGTGCTGCGTTGCCTTACACCATAACTACGAGGCCATGGAAAGCCATGCATAGTGGTTTTGCGTGGCCTCGTAGATATGGTTCTGCACTCTGCACCACCGGAGTGTCATAAAAAGCGACGTACAGGCAGCGATGGGGCTTTTAAATGAACCGCTCTGTGTCTACATATACCTGAAAACGTTTGCCAACCATGACTGCACACTTTTCACAATCCCCAAATTTCACAATTGTATTTCAACCAACCAACCAATGTACCTACAACTGCAAATCTATAGTTAAAAAGAAAATGGAACTTCTATAAATATGCAGATTTTTATTAGAAAACGCTTGGAAATAGCAAAGGACTGTGAATAACCTTCAGCTAATTGTTTACCCTCTTGACCTGCTAAGATTTTGGTCTTGTGTATGTTAGGGGGGTGCTTCTGCTGTGAAACTCTAAGCAAAGAATCATTTCAGAGTTACCAAGATGTAGTTTCCTTTTAATGACGGACTAACTACAAAACATTGCTTCTAGGAACATTGCCTTCAATAAATGTAACCTTTAGCTACTGTGAAGAGTTCACTCACTGCAGATTGACACATCTGAAACGTTAATGCAAGTTGTAGAGTTGTGCTACCATGAGTATTTCTGTGATTTTCGTGACAAAAGGAACTATTTCTGGGAAGTGATAAATGAGGTCTGGAAGGTGCAATATGAAGGACTAGGAATGACAACTGGGTGGTTCATGTAGAAATGGTTTTAATACCTTTTGAAATAAATGTCCAAATTATCAATCACGTTTTGTAGGCAGTTGTATATATAGATGTGAACATGCTTTATGACACAAGTAGAGTGTGTAGGGTGGTAGACACGTTAGCAAAGACACTAGTTTGTCAGAATAACTTACCAAACACGTTCATCAAACGTACATTTTCAGTTTGAAACGTCAACGGGAAGAAGGGCCCGGTCATGTCTACCTGAGGTTTCTACAGGCGTGTGATGTACCACGTGACTACACGTTAATGTCTAAAGCAATGTTGGGTCACTTTTACCACCTAGTGGCGTAGCTAGCCCTTGTGCCGCCTGTGGCTGGTTCACTGCATTTGCCTCCCAGGCGGCCACATGAATGGGGGATTGCTGGCGGTCTTTTCCTTTGACGCTCGTGGCGGCCCCATGAAGGGGAGGGACGCCGCCCCCAAAACTCGTGCCGCCTGGGGCGGACTGCCCCCCTGTGCTACGCCACTGTTACCACCACCCACAGACCTAAACCAACAAAAGAACATAGCATGAATGGTGTGAAACATGTTTATTAAACCTGCAGCACCATAGGGCCTGTAGAAAATGTGAAGGGCAATTATTATACCGAAAACACATTACTTTATTCGATTCATGGTAGGAGATGACGTCATGGACATAATCTGCATGGGGAAGCTGAAAACTATCTTCTTCGTTGTAGTGTCTGCGTGGGCTGGATCCATCATGAAGTACATCTGAAATGAGTTCTCAGACTCGATAACATGGAAGAATGCATGCGAATGCTGCAGATGGGCACTGGACACACAAAGAAACATGACACACCACTGCCAAGTCAGGAGGAGGTCGTCCGTCACTAAAGCAGTTGACAGCCAGATTTAATTTTAGCTTGTGCTCCGCATGCTTCACACTTCAGGGCTGAATATGTCACGAAGTTGTAATGAGCAAAGTCAGTAGCAAGCACTGCAAAAACACGTCACTGGAATACGGGTTTTGTTGTTTTCCGACTTGTTGGTCGTGCTGCTGTTAATGTATTTTATGTGTTTACAGCTTCCATAAGCATGTTCTTCCAAACGTAGGGGATCTGGGATTTAAGCGTGTCTCAGAAACTAGGCTACGAATGTGTATTTAACGGCATGGTGCAATATGGGAATCTTTAAGGAACTTTTCCAGAATATTTTAAAGATGACAAATGAAATAAAAGGTCATTATAAAGAAGAAAAGTTGGCGCCTTATACCTTTTGGTGTGCGAAGATCAAATCAATCAAGTCGCCAGTCAGCACCTTGCTCAGTATGATAGCTCAATTTCCAATATGAACCGAATCCAGAGAACAGGAACTACCAGAAAAATATTATAACTTTTAGGGCCGATTACGAGTGAATGTGCTATTTATTGCACCTCACAAACAGTGGCGGCTACTGTAAAAAAAATATGGTAGGATGCAACGGTGCCAAACTCTCCATATATGCCACACTTCTTCTCCCTGGCGTTCCACTAGCAGGAATGGAAGGACTTCCTTTTTGCTCACTGGAATGCTAATCTAACCAATCCTGGAGCTGCTCTCATCAGGGTGGTAGCAGCTCCAGGATTGGTGGGAGCAGGCTAACCCAGTGCTCATTATAGGGCTGGGGACTATCCCGGCTCGATTGCTGGGTCTACAGTACGCATGTTGGGCTGGCCGAATGTAGCCAGCAGGTCAACCCGACATGTGCTCTGAAAGGGGCAGCAGTAATAATGAATAGCAGGATTCTGCCCCGCCCTCTGCCTCATGCTTGCGCTATACGCAGAGTGAATTGGAGGCAAAATAAAATGGCATTATTATGCCATTTTATTTATGTGTGTTTTCCTGCTGCACTTGCAGGAGGAGGGGCAACGCTCCTTCGCTCTTGTAGAGGAGCCACTGAACAAATCAACATACCTCAGAAAACGTTATTTTTCCAGATGCGATACAGAAGACCTATGTCTAGTTTTTGGGGAATAGCGTGCATTTGGGGGTTTAATCAGGGCACAAGTCCTAAAAGAAGAAGTGGCGAGATGCAGTGAAAAAGAAGTGGGGGGGCGCAGTCACCGGAAGTGACGTCACAACAGGAAGTGACGTCACGAAAGGTGGCTTGAACCATCAGGCTCATTGCCTCCCCTCCCTCACCCCTTAGATCCGCTTGCATCTGAGAAGCCAGCGCGTGTGCAGCGTGCTGAATGAGCTCCGATCTCGTCCCGGACAGGCCAAAGAGTGAAGTCCAGAGGTTTGGCAGGGGGGACGGCGTCCACCCCGTAAAATAAGTGGGGGGACGCCGTCCACCCGTGTGGTACCCCGACTCGAGCCCTGGGTTTAATGCATAAAAATCTGCATGGTACAGTAAATACTGTACACATATCCGCGGTTACATTTCAGCAGGTTTGATCTGCCAAACTTTATCGACGGTGGAGGTATTTAACACATCCGATAATTATCCGATATGTTAAATACTTCCCTATTCCTACCCATGCGCAAACAGAGGCTTCGACACGGGCGGGTCAGAATACACCGACCCCCTGTAATCACTCCATAGTGGTGCATCTTAATGCTCTTAAATAGGTTAATTTCAAAATACTAATAGAAGCGACGGTGAAGGCCAAAAAGCTGTGGCACAGAAAACCACCAAATAGGTTAATTTCAAATCTGCTAGCAATAATTGCTGCTGTCAGTGCTATGTGTTATTTCTCTGCAGTATACGGGCCTTAGTTGTTACTCGGGGTTCTGCACTATGAAGTGCCAGGAGAATTCAGTCTTATTTGGTCGCTATGGCTTAGGTAAAAACACCTTGGTTACTTTCTAAGAGGAATACTGTGCATTTCTAAGGAGACAAGTGCAATATTCGGTGGATGCATGTGCGCTTAGAGATAAAAGCCTTGTATAACCGATATTGGTGGAAATTCAATGTAGTTACTGATCACAAGCAAGCTCAGCCTCATTCCAATAATTCAAAATGATTTTCCAATAGAATATATTTCAACTGCAAATACGGTAAAATAGCCCAGTATAGTAATTCTCTCATTATGTACATATTTTACAAGCTTTAAATTAGAGTTCTTCCATATTGCAAAAAAAAAAAAAAAAAATTTAAAGAAAGGAAATGTTTTTTTAAGCGTTCCATCAAACCATATGTGCAGGCACCTGGGACGATGACAGTGCTAAGCCCCCGAGGCCTCTGGAGTCAAAGAAGCTGGGCTGCCCCCCACCGCCTAGCAAATGGACACCTTCAACAGAGGACAACATCTGGCGATCAGTCGTGGTTCCGCTCGGTGAGCAGCCCAGGAAGTTTCCTTGGGAAGAGACCATTTTCTCAGGGCTGGCTGCCAGTTTTGGGGATGTGGAGAAGTTGTATCCGTACAAGGCGCAGGGGCTGTGCAGTCTGAAGGCGTTGTACGAGGACTGGTGGTTCTGGCTGGTGTTGAATGTGTTGCTGGATGGGGAAGGCATAAGGTACTGAAGCTGGGGAGACATCCCTGAAATCTGCATGGATAGGCTGGACGGGGGGCAGCTGAGCACATCTCCATCGCTGCCAGTAATAGACATGTTCATCGGTGTGCTGCTCGTCCCCCCGACGTAGGAGGGTGTCCTTGGGGAGGCAAAGGCCTCCGAGGTTGGGTTGGCCAGTCGGTTGTAGGTTTCAGCCAGTGAAGTGCTGTATCGGTTTAGTGTCAGGCCTGGGCGACCACAGGCGCTGTAGTCAGCCGCAGAGAGGCTACAGAGCTGGCTACTGTTTGGCCCAAGGTGGAATGCTGGCGTGGTGCAGGGGGAACCCGAAAGAAGGTGCGAGTGACTGGCTGGAACGCCGTTCCCAGGTCCAGGAGAATGTCCTGAAACAAAATGCAAGCAAAAATATTGTAGATAAAATGAAACAGCAAACAAGGTAAACAATGTACAGTTCCGACTAAACGCTTTCATAAAAATCTGTACACCCTCCCGAGGGTTCATACTTAACACAAATTAATTAAAAAAACAATATTAATTAATATATGCTTCCACATACAGGCATGAATGCTAGGTTTAAATGAGGAGAAAGGTATGATTGGTCCGCAGGAATGAAATAAAAAAAAAACTATCAGGCACTGTCAAACAAGATGGCCACTTACTCTATTTAATTAGTTGTTTTGGGCTTTACAGCACAGTGAAACAGGAGAGGAAAAGGCTTGCACATCAATTGTAAAAAAATAAGTTAAGCACTGGAGTGCCAACGTTTGGCAGCGTAAATCTCTTTAATTCTCATGTTCTTCTCACAGTTTGACTACTGTCCAGCTGTTGCTTCTGTCAGCTGTTAAGAGTTCAGTGTCAGCTTTCAACACCTACATTTGGCTGTTCGTTTGTGGTGTGTGTGGCATGTGTGTGCGTATATGTATGTGTCTATGTGTGTATAGGCATTCTGTTTTTGGGGTGTCTGCAGCTGTGCACCTATGTGGGTAGCAGTTAAAGAACGTGGGCGACAACTGATGTATCTAAGCTGATTTTTTTTCGATGTTTTTTTCTCGAGAGGCAATGGGATTCCATTCCCTAACATCAGATAATTAAAGGTCTCGAATGACGTCATATATGTGGGGAACTCACTGGCCATTAACACCAGTGGAATGTACAGGATGGATCGACCATAAAGGAGGAACGGGACATTAGTAGCGTAGCAAGATTACCCTTGGCATCTGCCCTCTGTAGAATGTACATTCATGCATTCTTAGGTAAACGTGCAACTCTTTCCAAAACACATGCAGTCAGTTAACTGTCTCATGCCCACACAAGCACTGACATAAAAGCCCAGGCAAACCACCATCGCACACATGCAAGTGTATAATTTGAATACAAATAAACCAATGCATTACCCTGTTTGGGTGCCCCAGATATATCTTCAAACGTGAGGGTTCGTAAGGAAGGTCTCCAGAAAGCATAGGACTCCACCAGAGCTTCTAAACCCATCCTTAAGAAACATTTAGAAAACATTATTCATTTTATACGATCTGTAATCATGACTTCCCACCTTATCTACAAGTAAACAAAGATAGAAAGAACCAAGATTTACATTTCTAGAAATACTGTACAAAAATAAAAATTCTAATAACAGAAATCAAATTTACAAATGTCACACATTCAGAAAATACTTGCAAAAAAAGGACCTCAACCAATTTATGACATTGACTCTCACTTCCGCTATTGCTGATTTAAAATAGGGTGAGAGAGGGTGTCATAGACTGCAGAGATCCAAGAATCCAAGAGTAGTTGACATGTCGGCAGCATCCAGTGCAATGTGAAGTTCATCAAGGCGACTGCGAACACAGAGCCTGGCCATGTTTTGGTATAAATGACAGGAGTGCTGGATCAAGATTGTTTTATTTATTCAATAACCTGAAAGCTGGTGATTTATTAAAGATTTGGTAGCAAAAGACATTAATACAATGGGACTGTATTATTAAACAATAAAAAGTCAGTGGCACGTTCCCCCAATATAGGAATAACCATTGCACAGAGAGAGATTATATTTGCTGGTGGGATTCACAATACCAAAAATGTCCTTCACGGTGCACCAAATATTGGTAACCTTCTGCTGAATATTCAGAGTGAGCCTATTAAATAGCAGCTTTTTTCACCTTCTGAGCTTCCTCATATGTAATTTTCATCAGAATGTCAAAATTGGTGTTACAATGTCTCTCCACTTTTTTTGCACACATGTTTCAAAGGGATCAAACTCGCTCTGTACTAAGCGTCCTTCAGTTTAATATGCCATGACCTGATCATTTTTAGGACCGAGCCTGCCATAGCATGCGATACAAAAGGGGGTGGTGATGGACAGAGCATCTGAATCAATCAAACAATCACACCCAGTCAAAAGATCTGGGTTTAATCCATCACCGTTCTTTAGCCAACTCTGCCACCCCAGTTCAGACATGGCTATATGCAAATCAGTCTGACCCTGTGCCTCATGGGAACAGTCCAGCCCGAACTGCCAAGCCATGTCTTCCCTGGACCGGAAACAAGCTTCCGAGGAACGGTTTCTGGCATTCCAGCCGTCTTCAGCACGGCTTGCTTGAATCCAGCGATTGCGCATGCGTATTGCTTGTGAGACGCTGTTGTTAACAAAAAAGGGCTTGAAACCCGTACTGTTGCTTCCAATTTGTTGGCTTGTGTGGCACTCTTCTTTACAGCCTTGTAACTGGTCACTGCAGACCTAATTTCATTTCCGTATCCTTGTGTGGAGCAAGGACCAAGCACTGATTAATTAAACGTAATCAGTGCCTGTCCTCCTCTCCCCACTTGACTGAGGTACTATTTTGTACTTTTTGACTTCTGGTGATGAGGAAACAGATGGCGTGTGACTGGCAAAAATGTGCCCTGCATGGCTTACAAAATTGCTAACTTATTTTTTATAGTTAACTTTCTTTTGTTTTGCCAAATTCTTCTTTTTTCATGTTGCACTCATGTTTTGTTTTATTTTTGCTCATTGGCAGTGTTATTAAAAGATGATGATTATCTTGTTCTATATAATGCAAAACTACACACTTTCTTTCTTATGTGTAATTTTCCACCCCACTCCAATCCAATCTGTCCCACTCCAATCCACACGAATCCACCCCATGTCACCCCCCACACTCCAATTTTCACAACCCACTGCACTCCAATCTGCCCCACTCCAATCCTAAATAATCTGCCCCTCTTCAAAATAATATACCCCTCTCTAATCCAAAACAATTTGCCCCACTCCAATCCAAAACAATCTGCCCCACTCCAGTTTGCCCCACTCAGTCCAAAGCAATCTGCCCCAATACAGTCCAGAACAATCTTCCCCACTCCAATCCAAAACAATCTGCTCCACTCCAATCTGCCCCAGTCCAATCCAAAACAATCTACGACACTCCAATCTGCCCCAATCTAATCCAAAACAATCTTCCCTACTCCAATCCTCCCCACGCCAATCCAAAACAATCTGCCCCACTCAAAACCAAACAATCTGAGCCACTCCAATATAAAACAATCGACCCCACTCCAATCAAATCCACATCATTCCATCCCAATTGACACCTCCAATCCAATCCAGCCCAATCAAATCTACCCCACTCAATTCAATCCACCTCACCACACTCGAATCTGCACCAATACAAAACAATCTGCCCCACTCAGATATACCCCACTCAATCCAAAACAAACTGGCCCACTCCAATCCAAAACAAACTGCCCCACTCCAAACCAAAACAATCTTCTCCACTCCAATCCAAAACAATCTGCCCCACTCCAATCCAGAACAATCTGCCCTACTCCAACCGAAAACAATCTGCTCCACTCCAATACAAAACAACCTGCCCAACCCCAATGCAAAACAATATGCCCTTCTTCAGTGCAAAACAATCTACGTCAATCCAATCTGTCCCACTCCAAAACTAAAACAATCTTCCCAACTCCTATATGCCCCATTCCAATTCAAAACAAACGGATCCACTCTAATCCAAAACAATCTGCCCCACCCCAATCCACAACAATCTGCCCCTCTCCAATCCAAAACAATCTACCCTACTCCAATCGGCCCCACCCCAATCCAAAACAATCCAACTAATTTCAATCTAAAACAATCTGCCCCACTCCAATTCAAAACAATCCGTGCCACTACAGTGGCGGCTCGCCGAAGGAGTGCTGTGGGGCAGTGGGGTGGGTGAGGGGCAGGGTAAGGGGTAGAGATTTCAGACATACGACGGACAGGAGTAAGGTAAGTAATTAAATAAATAAAATTATTTACCTTGTGCTCGCTACATCGTCGAGTTAGCGATGCAGTGAGCGCAAGGTAAATAGTTTTATTTATTTATTACTTGCCTTACTCCTTTCCAATGTAGGTCTGAGTCCACTGCCCCCCACCCAGCTCCTCCCACACCCCGCCCGGCCACCCCGCAGCACTCCCTTGGCGAACCCCCACTGTGCCACTTCAATCTAAACAATTTTATTTCACCTGACTCCTATCCAAAACAATCAGTCCCACTCCAAACCCTCACTCCAATCTAGAACAATTTGCCCCACTCCAATTAGCTCCATTCCAATCTGCCACACTTCAATCCAATCCACATCACTCCATCCCAATCCACCACCCTTCTATCCAATCTACACCACTCCAAGCCAATCCACCTCACCTCCTTCCAATCTGCCCCAATCCAAAACAATCTGCCCCACTCCAATCCAAAACATTCTGCCTGACTCCAATCTAAAACAATTGATCCCACTCCAACTCCAAACAATCTGCCACGCTCCAATCTTCCCTACTCTATTCCAAAACAATCTGCTCCAATCTAAAACAATCTACTCCACTTCAATCCAAAACAATCTGCCCCACTCCAATCCAGCAATCCAAAACAATCTGTTCCACTCTAAAAAAATTCTGCCCACTCGCATATGCCCCACTCCAATCCAAAACAATCTGCCCACTCCAATCCAAAACAACCTGCCCCACTCCAATCCAAAACAATCTGCCTCACTCCAATCTGCCTTATTCAATCTGTAACAATCTGCCCCACTCCAATCCAAAACAATTTGCCCGACTCCAATCCAAAATAATCTTCCCACTCCAAACTACCCCACTCCAATCCCCAAAAATCTGCCCACTCCAAAATGTTCTGCCCCACTCTACCCAAACCAATCCACCAGTTCAACCCACTGCAATCTACCCAGCCCACCCCACTCCAATCCGTCCCAATCCAATTCACCACACTCCAGTCCAATCCACCACACTCCAGCCCAATCCACTCCACTCCAGGCCAAGCAAACCCCACCCCACTCCAGTCCAATCCACCTAGCTCCCGTCCAATCTAATCCACCCGATCCACTCCACCCCACTCCAAATCACCCTACTTCAAACCACCCCACTGTAATCCAATCCACAGCACCCCAATTCAATTCATCCCACTCTAGTCCTATCACTTCAATCCAATGAACCCATCTCAATACAATCAAATCCAACCCACTACAATCCACCTCATCCCATTTCAATTTACCACACTTCAATCCATCCCACTCAATCCACGCCACTTTAACATAATCCAATTCATACCACCCCACTCTCCTCCAATCCAATCCATCCCACTACCTAAATGCACTCCAACCCGCTCCACTCTACACCACTGCACTCTACAACACTCTCTGCAACTGTACCAGTGAACTCTCCTCCCCTCTACTCAACTCTAAGACACTCTACCCCCCACTCCACTCTGGAACAGTGAACTCCAACAAATCTCCTCTACAACACTTTACTCCCCCACTCCATTCTACGACACTCTACTCCCCCACTTTTCTCCATGACACTCCACAACACTAACCTTTAGCCATGTAGCAGCCACACTGGTGTACAACATCACGGAAACACATTCCCAAACCCAATAGTTCTTGTTTAGGCAAGGCCGGTTGGCTTCGCCAATGCTTGTTTCAGGTGCAATTGAATCCGAAGCCTGATGACATTCAATTGAGTTCCAGGATTTTATTTATTTCTCCTTAGAAAAGTGGCATCTTAAATTGCAGACTAATGACTAGTGAAACTTGACCACCCCTGCTCACAGAAAGACTTATTATGTGGCTGTGTTCTAATGATTGACCTAGAGTGTGACAAATAACACTGCACACTAAGTAGCAAGATTAACAAGCCATTTTGACTGTCAATTTCAGACAACCAAAAATAAAATTTACTATGAACAGCAGTCAATACACTTGAAAATGACCTTTAGTCAATATGTCCTACAGGGGGAATGTTTGCCCACTTTTAGAGTAGGGAGAGGTATCAGACAGGGCTGTGTATTAGACCCTTTATTGTTTTCACTCTTTATTAATGGGGTAGACGATGTCCTACATGCCTTGCTAGTAGCTGCAGCCTGTGTCGTTGGTCACTTTATTCTGTGTTATTATACGCCGACGATGCCGTACTTTTATCTCGGACTCTCATTGGCCTACAGAAAGTGATGAATGCATTTGGGGAGTTTATGGCATCTAAGAAAATGGTAATTCCCAAGTCTAAAACTTACACAATGGTATGTGGAAACTACACAAAAAAATGTAGATCCTTTTTATTGGCAATATCCTGATTTCCAGAGTAAATTCCTTTTGCTTCCTGTGTGTTTTATTCACCAGTAATGGTACCTGAGCACAGCAGGTTCTAATTGCTAAATCTAAAAGGAGTAGGAATCGTTATAGGATCTTGGTTCTCAATTAAACTAGGTATTTGACCCATTATAGAAATGGTTGAGATATACAGGGCCAGAGGGGTGTCTACTGCTGTTTATGTGACTGGCCTGTGGGGTATACCCCCTGTAACCTCTCCAAGTTGAGGAAAATAGCATTCGAAAACATTTGCTCTCTCTACCTGCTTCTGCCTCATCTTTGATCGGCCATAAGGAGGTTGGCTTACAGCATTTGGAGGACCTGTTTTTAATAAGACCTTTGTTTCTATAGTTCTCTATATGGTCAAATGAGAAAACTAGTTTTACAAAATCAATTGTTTTAGATTGTTTAACTTTGGATAATGCTTCTCGGAACCCTTGGCTTGCCTATGTAAACTCATCCTTCAGCTAGATCCATCAAAGGTGCTAACATTTACCGAAACACATATTAAAGACACCTTTTTTTTTCAACAAAGATCTGAATGTAGAATGCGGGTTGAGATGAAGAAATCAATAGTTGCCTTCTATATGTCTTGTGCTCCAGGGAGGGTTGCCAATTTTACTTGTCCTTTGTTAATAACATCCAACACCGTTATGTCCTGACCAGTTTCAGATTTGGCACTGTTCACCATCTGGTCACTTTCCCCAACATGAAGTTTTCTCCCTCATATATGACCTCCTGCCCATGTGACGGTTTGAGTAAACAAAGCATGTTGCAGTTTATGTTGTTCTGTAATTTGTATAAGAACATTCAATGTTATTATCATAAACCTATCGTTGTTGCACAGAACATTAGAACTTATGAGTGCTCTGAAATATCTATTTGCACTAAATGATCCCTTTATGTGTTTTAATGTTGCCCTTTTTATTAAGAAGGCAATATACCTAAGGAAAAGCATTATCTATTATTATGTGGAGTATTGCTTGCTTTTTATTTAATCACTTTTTAACTGTTTTAACGCCTGGCTTGTAATGATGGTTTGCTTATTATGTGTATCATTCAGACTTGTTTTTATGCCTAATAATTTTATAACTTAATTGTATGTACTTTTATGGCTGTTTTTAACTTGCTGGATAACGTTTTGGACAAAACCGACCCTTAGTCTATGCAAAATCATTCTGCCGTTAACATTTCCATTGAACAGTCTTGCAATACCTATATCAGGCATATTAAAAATTCTCATTGGCATGGTAGACTCTTAAACTTGGCATTGATTGTGGTGTAAACAGGGACACAAAGGATTGATGACAGAAGTTCTAAGGTGTTCATAGACAAAAAAATGCAAACATTTTTATTGAATAGAATAAGGCCGAAAAAAATATTTTATTTCTACAACTGTGAGAGTGGTAGAGCCAACTTTAAAAGATGTACAGTTGCTCATCAGTTTACTTGAAAAATACACTAGGTCAGTTAAAGCTTGAATCTTTCACTTCAGACTTCAGGTGTAACACGTCTGACTTTCTGTTTTGTTTTTAGGCCTGGCTGGTGGCAGTTTTAGCAAACTGCTAGAGATTACACCATCAATATACAATACGCCGAGAGAGGGGTGCAATGGGTCACCCCCTTCAGCCATGTTTTCTTTTAAAAAATCGTCAATGCAAGACACCTGGCACTGCAGCATACTAGAAGTCTGGTTGGGTGCCTTCATATTCTCTAGTCTTTCCTCTCCCCCCCCTATAAGCACATGTGCCATCTGGAGTATAATCTGCGTATATCTGTATAATTAAGTTCTTCAGCGTCACTTCTACAGGACCTTGTAAAACACTGCAAGTTAATATAAAGTAACTTTATTGCACAAGACTAGTTTATCCAGTTAACTATGATTTCTTTACCACAATCCAACTGGAAATTAATACTGTGAGCTGACCCGAAAGCCACACTGTCACTCATCTTCACCCCTCAATATGCATCCACATCACAAGCTGATTGATTAGTGATAAGTAAATATGAGGTGTAAGCTGCATGAGTGGCTATTTGGGATGTGTGATGCTGTACAAAGGGACCTTTGGTGAAAGAGCTCACCTATTAGGAAGCTTTACGTTTTCATCTCTAATGAAATTTGACTCACTTCTGTCAACATTCCAGTTGTAAATGCACAGACAGATTACCACACAGTTGCTCAGTTATTTTAACGTATGTGGTTTAAATAAGGCTATCAAGTCAATTTCTGCCACACATACCTGTTGCGTCCAGAATCACGAAATCCTTTTGCAAATGGATTTCTATCAATCTTTAGTCGAGTAATCTGTTGGAGAAATGAAATGGAATGAGGAAATCACTCTAATAATTCTTATTAATTAGTGCAAAAAGTCTCATCTCCTATAAATGTTTAGAACCAATAAATTGCGGTATTATATACTTTTAAACTTAAAAAAATGGTGTACGGTTCTTCATTAGCCAAAAATAGTATAACGCTTTTGTAAATGAATGAATAATTCTAAACTAATGGTAAACTAAACAACATGAATTTGCTCCAGACATTGCCATTAAATCAATCTTCTGATTGACACCTATGGAAATGCATGGATTTAGATCACTCTATCACTGCTTTTTAATGTAGTGAAATGGCCTAAGACCTGCATTTAGTTTTATCTATAACAGATTGCATTTCTACAGTGAATAACTGCCCACGTTTGTCGACTAGGATAAATAAAAATGTACCCGGCAGCAGATTAACACTGTAGAGGCGTTCTAAAGTAGATCATTCTTTACATGTGAATGCTACAGCTATGAACAATGTAGTGAGAGACAAACACCCCATTCTATCTTGCTCAAGCATGACAACTCTAAAATTAGCTAAGTCTTTCCGGCCCACTCAAAACTGAACATAATTTGCAGAACCCTACACCTCCAAATTACTAATGGTACCTTTAGGGGTTTATCTGTAATTATTTCTTCAGTAAAGGAGATACAAACCTTCACAATTTTAGGGTACAATAAGATAAACTAAAATGCAATTATTTAGTAGAGATTATGTGTATTAAATAATCAAAATTAAAAAAAAGGAAAAAGTCACGATTAACCCTTGAGGATTTAAAGATGCCAGCTTTCAAACATCAGTTATTCTCCCTCTTGTCTCCAGGAGTCGAGTTACCAATCTGAAATGCAACCCAGTTTGCCCCTGTGAGCAAGGTCTGCAGAGATCATAGCAGTTCTCTCAAAACACAAACCATGTGTCCAGTTTTAGAGTTCAGAATCTGGAGTGTAGGGTGGACGTTTAGAGACACTGGCTGAGCTAGTGTGCGCCAATGTTAGTGCCTTTTCAGGTGCTCCTCCAATAATCTGCACTTGAAGGGAGCTGAGGGAATACCCTAAAGGGACACAGCCCTACAAGAAGTTCTATGAGTGTATCCGAGTACCCTTCAGGCTCTCATCTAAAGGGCACCTTCAGGAATCACCAGCTGTGCACCACCTTCTCTGGGGTTCACAGTTAGCATGTCCCCCAAAGGCCTTTTACCCATGTGTAGCTAGCACTAATGTGCCACAGATGCATGGGCAAGGGTTGTCTTGAATTAATTATTTTCTCAATATTAATCACTAAAAAGGCGCTATTTATTATTTACTTTTATATGATTCCAAGTCTGACTTATATTTTTTGGAATGTTTTATTAGTTTTTTGCCATCTATAGAATAAAAAATTTAAAAAAACATCAGCAGCAACCTTGTAGAGACATGTACAATACACGCTCATTATAATCGGTCAATACAGAGTATCACCAGAGCACTGTAATTTGTGGCAGAGAAGCTGACATCCATGTGATCGTCATACGTATATAGCCAGTGTGACACATGACAAGGACGGGGTTTTGGACGGATGTCTTGAACAGTAGGGCTGGCCGATGCCTGGAAAAATGCATACCTTATTAACACATACTTATATGCCTGATTGGCCAAAAAATGAAATAAGGCTAACGTATGCAATATATGGGTGTTTAGTCTATGCACTCATAAGTTTACTGAGGATGTATCATAGAAGGAAGATCCTATGAAAATCTGTGAAAACCTACTCCATCTTAACTTAGTGTTAATTTGAAAAGTTTTATAAATACATGTCTCAAAACCTTAAGCAGTAGTGGTAAATGTGGTAAAGAGTATCTATCTGTGTACAAATAACATGTTTGTTGTAGTAAGTGGAAACATTAGAGGTAACAATATTTGGGAAAACGAAACAAAAGACAAAGTAACATTTCCCAAATTTCTATTCATGGTCATGCGTGCTGTCAGTAATACATAGAGTATACACAGGTAGAGAGCTAGGTAAACTGCGTATATAAGATTTTGTATGACTTCAATAAACGTTTATGGCTATATTATAGCATTCATAAATTGTGCCTGGTGTAGACAGAACGTTTTGCCATTTAGCCAAACGTGGGAAAATTCTGAGCACTTCTTAACGTATTTTTCACATGTAGTAATTTATAGTCGTTTTGATAAACTGGATCACTGGTACTGAACATCTCATTTCTGTGCCAAAAAAAAAGTTCCCTTCATTCTGCGTTAGAAGAGCATCCCGATTGCAGAAAATGGATTTCTCCTAATTTTGCACCAGTGACAAGTTTCTGAAAAATGGTAACCTCTCTCAAATTTGCATCTGTAGCTTAGCTGCTACACCCAATCTTCTGCCATTCATTGCATTATTGTAAACGTGTAAGTGGTGATATAATCTACTCAATAACGTATTGTGGGGGGTTTTGGTAACGAGCAACCTGTGGTTTCTGTGCTTACATCTCTCTTTGGAGCACTTCCAAAGGGGCGGTACTTTTAGCTCTTTCATTTAACGCCCGAGTTTTCAGCTATGTAACGCCGGAGGGAAAGGATGAAAAACAACACTAACACGATGGCAGTGGACCAAAAACAAGGCGAGATTCAGATCTACGTTAAATATGTGTCTTAGGATCTGACGGCAGGTGAAAGAGTCTGAGACCTGGACTCTGAAGGAGAAGAGCATAACATCTGTTGTTACTATTAGCAAATCCATTGAAAGTACCCATAAGCAGTGCACACAGTCTCCTGCTAGATAAATATGACAGCCTATTTATTGAGTGTTGATTAGCATATTACTGCAGGTAAAATCATTAAGGAAAGAAACCATGCTTATAACTGGGAATGGCGAGTGGTGAACGTGCAACATATATACATTCACTCCTCAATGTCCTCTTAATAGGTATCATATGTTAACTGTGTATGTTCTTGTGTACTCAGTCCCAAATGGAAATTTGCAACCTAGTTCTGGTTTTGTAATTCGCAGCTAATCACATTGGGGCAGGGTAAGCCTGTTCACAGATGAGAATCGCAGGACAACAATTAAGGGAAATCAAATGAAAAATAGGATTGGAAAACTGTTTTGTCTTTAAAACCAGGAAATATCGTCTGTAATAATGTGTGGCTCAACATGTGGTAAACTTGTTCATGTACCACTTTTGTAGCCATCTTTTATTATTTGCATTTTTTTAAATGAAGGACACTTTAATTGTGCTTAGTCCGTTGTCCAAAAGTAAATATTTGCAAGGGGTTTTATTCTTAACTCGGTCCACTGTTAAAATTCACCTAAAGAGTCCATGATGTCAGAGAGCAAGAGTCAGCCATGCAAGAATAACCCTATTAAAACCCCAAGCTACTGAAACTGTTCCACCATGTGCCATTCTGCAGGATCATAAGTATTATACCACGCCTTAAAGAGAACTGAATAAAACAGAACACCAATCACGCCATGCCCAAATAGATAATCACAATGATATGATAATGTATGCTGCCCATCAGTGAGAAACTATCATCTTCAAATGTTGGGGCCCATTTGTTAAGAAATTGTTCATGTGTGAAACCACTTTTCTCACTTCTTACTAATGTGCAAGTATTATATATCCTTTATGAAGGAACACATAATTGATGCTTGAAGAACCACCCACTCTAATTTAATTTGCATACAACTGCTCTTTAATCAGAACTGACCTGCACCCATAATTAAGCAAAGTATTCCATTCCTCCAAACGAGAACTTTCACATGGAACTTACAACTTTTTTTCTCTAAACAGAAGAGTAACATTTACTTCCATTTAGTACTGCATTTTCATCGTTTTAGACCTTTTGGTTAAGTTAGTTACACCTTCTCTGATTTTGTTCATCAATCGTCTGCTCCATGAGGGCGATTGCGTATAAGGGCACGGATCTGCTGCTGTCCTCAGTTTGGTTACCTAATGCAGATACATATAATGTAGTGATAATTCAGATTCATGCTGGTGTATGTACCCTATCAGGTTCACCTGGAGGTTTGGAGCAGCCACTGACCATAGTTGTCTGGTTGAGTTTGATGGGTGTGACTGAAGGGAGGGGGATAGCCTTTTACCCTAACACTGTACAACTGCGTAATTCATCCTCACGCTTCATTATTCACAGCTCTTTCGGTCAGTATCTTCCCGTGGTGTTGAAGATTTCCCCCTTACTGTAATGGCCTACTACATTAAAACCCATCTAAATTCTTTCACAACAGCAGGATGTGACCTAGTACTGCTACAGGAAATGTAAATAATTGCTAGATGTGCCTTATAAGTAATTGCTTCTGGGTCTAAAAGGTGGAGTACCTATTCCAGCTAATCTTGTTTCGCAATAGACCTAATTATATTTAGGCACCTTTGGGGTTGCTGAATATATATTAAATCCACCTTTCCCTGCCATCTCAGTGTTCTGGAATGCATTGCATATATGTCCTCCTACAGGGTTTCACTCTGCTTTTCATTGAGACATTCATTTGAGGCTTGTTGCTAGCACTTCTATGATTAATTGTGGAAAGAGGCTACAATCTCCTCAAAAAATGACCATCTGAAAGCTCTTCATAGTGAAATTGAAATTTACTAGTGTGCATAATGGATGTGAGGAAATGGAGTGTATTAAATAGTGTGGTTTTGCGACCTCACTGTGTAATGCACTTACCAGCCTCTTTAGGACTAGTAGGTTTCATTTGTCAAACCCTTAGCTAAACCCTTGATAGCAGTGGTTCTGAGCTGTCAGGATTACACAAAGGAACAAGTGTAATCCATTTAAACAGCACCAAAACAATTAGAGAAGAAATACAAGAGACACGCACGAAGTCTGACAACAATTTATAAAAATAGACTGTATTTTAATGTATTTTTAGACGAGAAAATAAAAAAAGATCCACTGGAGGGTTCTGGAGAAACAGCAATTACAAGGTAAAAGAAGCTTGCACTTTTTACTTCAATGTGAATAAGCATTTGCTAAATCAATAAATTTGACACTTAGAAATCGTTTTTTTTTTTTAAGAAAAACTTGGGTAAGTATCAACATGGTTACTTTGAGTTACTTTAGGTGACCAACTCCAGCAGGAAGCCAGTCAGGGGGACCAGCAAGCCTGTCAGAACAGGTTGCCTTCCCAAAGGAAGCAGTTTCCAGTCAGCTCCAGTCACTTTTATCTCCTTGCCACAGACTCCTATGAAAGTGGTCCTGATGCAAGAGATAAAGGATGGTGAAGATGCTCAAGGATGCTGTGGATGAAATGCAGCCGACGGGGCTCTTTGTGCGACTATTCCTTGGTCCATGAATTGGTGACGTGGCCCTGGCCAGGGGGATCAATGTCTCTTAAAGTGCTTTCATGCCTGGCAGACGTCAAGTCACCAATGAGCTACTAGTCACCCAGTTTTGTGGTCACAGTAAAATCCTTCCTTGGGTGGTAACTTCTCTTCTGGATGGCAATGGTGCACTATGATGACTCTCCCAGGTCCAGCAGACTTAGGGTCAACTTGTGAGCATTGGGTCCATCTGGTCCCTGGTACTGCGCTGCAACAACGAGTAGCAATACGAAGATCCATGCTACCATCCCGCCCCTGAAGAATTCTTCTTCGGCTGTTGTGGCATTGTGCTGCAAACAGATCACCCAACTGACCCTTAGAGTCTCATGCTTCGGCTAGGCTCAGGAAACAACTTCTCCACAAGCAGGATGCAGCGCAGGCACAGTCCCTTCTCCTTAATGGAAGCAACCAGGTTTAGCAGGTGTAGTCATTGTCAGTGCAGCCTCTCTTTGCTGGGTCCTTTGTGCAGCAGGGCAGTCCTTCTTCAGTACTCATCTCCAGTCCAATGTGATCTACATTCTGGGTACCAAGGGTGCTCCTTTTTCTATGCACAGAGAATACCCTCAGGGTGGACAAAGTCAGTAGCCAATGGGCTGCTAGGCTCCCTCCCTCCTGATGACCCCTCCAAGAGAAGTGTGGCATCTGGCTGTTCCAGAATTATGCATTTTGCCCGCTTTCAACATGGCGGAACCCCTAGCTCTGCGTGTGGGCCTCACTAGTTGAACCCAGATGTGTGGCTACCAATGGGGAGATACGCCCCTGTAAAACGGAGTGTGGCAACTTCTTTCCCTTGCCCCTTTCACAAGTGTTCAACATTTGCTCTTCAAAGGCAGCTTCTCCTTTGAAGCTGATCTTTTGGGTCAACACCGTTGTGGCTTTCTCCCAGAGAGAGGTAACACCTCTCCCCCAAGCTGGCTTCTATTGTGCCCTTACCTGGGAGTCAGTCAGTCAAATATACTTTTATTGATTCATTTAAAAATCATAAAAGGATGGCAAACCATCATTAAACAGTTTTTTCAATGAACATTTTAAAAACATAGGAGAGACAAAAAAGGTCTAAAAATTGTGACCACAATTAGAAGGCTAGCGGGTATAACAATACATTAAAAATGATAATGATATGGGCCAGCAGATTATTTAATAGCTGTTTGGCTTGAATTAATTTTGTCCAGTTCCTTTGCTGCTATTTTCTAGAATTTTATGGCGCAACTGGACAGGGGGATTGCAAGCCCATCGAGACACCTGATGACTGCGGCTCTGCATGTTCTTGAGAATCTCCCGAAGGATGGATTTTCGAGTTTTCAGTAGGAAAGGGCAAGTACATAGAAGATGTTGTAATGACTCCTGCCCTAGACCGCAGTGGCGGCATTCCTTAGATGGCCATGTGCATTTCCATTTTGGGGTCAAATCCTTTGAGGGGAATGATCCCATTCGTAGCATCATCAGGTAATGCTTTTTATGGTGGGAAAAGTGATCAAACAGATACTGTTGCGGCTTCAACCTCTGGTAGCCCTGTATCACAGCCCAGGCATGATGTTTTTTTGTGAAAATCATTTTGTTTGTTAGTAGAGAGATCCGCTTAATAGCATTGTTCACCATGCTTCTGAATCCGGGATACGTTGCTGGGGTTAACCAGACCTCCTCTAGTTGTAATGCCGACAAAGATTGCTTCAGGATTGTCGTGGTTGAATTTGCTAGTCTTGCTTAGTTTTCTATCTCAACCCAACAGTGGTGGGCTAGGGTATTGTCTTCTGACTCCCTCATCCTCCAATAATACTTTACTAAGGCACCTTGTCTGGCCAAGATCTGATTCTTGAGTCAAAATTCTAATCGAATCTGTTCCTGTGAGATATGTAACGGCATTAAAACCAGTCTTTTAAAAAATGTAGATTGTGCGGTGTTTAATATTAGAGCGTCTTTATTATACAGGATTTCTAAGCCATACGAGATGGAGGGTAGAAATTTTGCGGTTATCACTTGTAACAGGTGACGAGTAGAACAACCTTTGAGCTTTTTCCTCAAGATCTTGAAGGCAAATAATAGGTGTTTAGCTTTCGTGCATCCTTGTTCCACTTGTTTCTTAAAGGTCAGCTTGCAATCTAGCTGGAAATCTAGATATTTGTAAGAAGCTACCCGTGCCAGTGGTTGCTCGACCAATTTCCAAGAGAAAGTATGCCTTTTCAATGTCTTATTATGTTTGGAAAAACACATAACTTTTGTCTTTTGATGATTAATCGTGAGTTGGTTAAAGGTGTAGGTTCTTAATCCCCTAATCAATTTCTGCAAGCCAACAGGAGTTTGTGCTAGCAACACAATGTCATCTGCGTATTGGAGGCATAGTGTCTGTATTTTGCCCAATTTTGGGGGGTCAGCTGTAATTAACTGGAGGCACTTGTCAAGATAGGAGGTATAAACATTAAACAGGCAAGGCGCTAGAACGCAACCTTGTTTTAGTCCATTTGATGTTGGGATCTTACCAGTTACGCTGGACCCGTCTCCTTTCTTGATTTGGACCCACGTATTAGAGTAGAAATTAATGATGGCATCCAGAAGCCTGGGTGGGATCCCCCAGTCTTGCATTTTTGCCCATAGAGCAACTCTTGAGACTTTGTCTAAAGCCGCTTTAAGATCTACAAAGCAGGCGTACAGAGGCCTTGATTTTGTGAAGGCTTGGTTGACTAGAAGGGTGACCGCAGAGATGTTCGTAAGGGTGCCCATCCCAGCCCGGAATCCAGTTTGCGTGTATGGTATTAAGTTTGTTCAGCTGACCCAAGCCTCTAACTCTACCAGAAGATTTGAAGCGTAAATTTTTGCCTCCACGCCTATCAGTGCGATCAACCTGTAATTGGAGGGATCCGAGCGGGAGCCCGACTTGTAGATTGGATTGAGAATGCTTCCTCTCCAAGACTCAGGGATCAGACTGCAGGCTGTAGCTTTAGAAAAGAAAGGAGTCAGGAGATGCGACCAAAATGGGGGGTCATGCCGGAACAGGGCATTTGGTAATCCGTTCGGACCTGGGACTCCCTCAGATTTTAGATTTTTTTATGATTTTTCTAACTTGATTTTCTGAAAACAACACAAAATCCTCAGGAGATTCATGGGTCACGATGTTGTTGACTTTACCTCCACTGCCGGCCCCCTTCCCTGTTGATGATCCACTGCTAGGGGTCAATGGAGGTGATGTTTTGTTGTATAAAAGTTCAATATGGGCCCTCCAAGTGGCCTCTGATATATCCAGATTATGATGTCAATTCCGGCCATTGGTTAGTCGATTGATTTTTTGCCAGAAGAGCTTGGAGTCCCTTAGTTTACAAGCATGACGAAGTTCGCCCAAATGTATTCTTGGTGCTCCTTTTTGGCCTGTTTTATGTCCTTTTTTTAACTTTTTTCTTGTATTTGAAATTTGAAGCAGGAGTTCCTGGAGGTGTTCTGGTTCTTGGGATCGTAACTGTCTGAGGTACTTATTTAGTTGTTGTTTTTGTTCCCTCAGGCTCTTGGTGAACCAGGGTGCCCCTTTTCGACATCCTGCTTTATAGGCGTGAGCGTGCGTAGAAAATGTCTTGTTAATTCTGGGAGTCATTTGCTTGTCTCCCCAGGAGGGAAGAAAGCTGTTTCAGTGACAGACCCCATGTGCATTTGTAAACAGACAAAGGAAACTTTAGGCAACCAAGTGACAACTTTGTAAAAATTACATTAATTTCAACTTGGGCATCAAGCCTGGCTTAATGTAACTTGTTGTATTTGCTTGATACCTCATAGTATCAACTTTAGTAGCTCACATTGTAAATTGGTAGTAACTGTCATAATGTAACAAAGTATGTATAGTAACACGTTTTAAATGCTAATATTCTAAAGATTTAAAGTAAGTAATCAAAAATAAACTATTACTGATGTTATTGAATAATTTATAATCTAATTGAATCAATTTCCTAATGGTGTTACATTCTCATATGACAATGTTATATTGAACGGTTTACTTTTTGGAATTCTGTCCCCAGAATAAAGCTCTTCCTACTGGAACATCTGCCTCATTCCTCCTATTTCTGGCTTGTCACAGCATCATTTATAGATGGACTCCACCCCTTAGCTGCTGAGGAAATCTCTCCATCACCACCACCTGCACTCATTCCTACCTCCAATATCATTAAGACATGGCCATACACGAATCTTTATAAGCTGAACCTGCAGTAGGGGTTTGAGGTGGACCCCAACTCCTTACTGTGGTTTGTCAAATATATCTGAGATAAATCACACCAAGCAAGAAGTATGCAATCAATGGTGCCATTACAAGTTTAAGAAACAGACTTTCTATTCTGCTACTTTAACAGTACAGAAGTCAATATTATGGAAATCCTTATGTGTTATTTCGAGACATTTCAAGTTATTGACCCTGGAACCGGGACTAACATGCACACCCAGGAACACTGGGCCCTTGTTCACATTTCATTCCTGATCCTGACTCAATAATATGCTGTTTGCAACTACCATTTGCCACTTGCTAGAAAAGTAGTAAATGGAAGAAGTTTCTCGGTAGGGGCTTGGGGGGGGTGACCACAGAAGTTCACAGCAATGGTCGTGGAGGGTCATCGGCTCCCCCTGTGATGTAGGAGGGGGGCCGCAGGGACTGAACTGGTTCTCTGACTGCTGGCCTAGCCTGCAGTCATCAGGATTTGCAGACTTGTCAACCCACATAAGGCCACGGTGTCACACGTTATTGACTCCCTTCACACCGTCACCAGAGAGGAGCCGATATCACATGGTGGCAGGGAAAATGAGCAGAAAATTGCTTGTTTTTGGAGACATTGAACTGCCGACGTCCATTAATGGATGTGAAAACACCTTAGGACATCAACAACAGTCTCAGCAAATGTATATATATATTTTTTTTTAGGAGAGAGTTGGGGGCGGGGTTGGGGCATACATGTCTCTTTAGTGCTTCTCAATAAAAGGCTCTGCCCCCTTCTGACAAGCTGTGATTTGTTATTTAGATGCAGGTCTGGATTTACCCCTGGTAAAACTGGATTTAGTGTTTCGGGGTCAGGACAAACTGGGCCACTTGTTGCTACTGGGAGCACAACTCTCCTCTTCTTCCCCCAGGGATCATCTTATAATAAAGCACTATGCAAGTCCAGCATTCCCTTTGTTAGTGAACACTGAAAGCCTCAATTGACTTCCTACTAGCATCAAATCAATAGGTGTTGTTTTGCTTAGTGGCTGCATTGGCAAAGTCCACAGTGTTTGCCTTTCTATCAAGTTGTTGAAAAGGATGAATTCTTTATATATGGTGAACATTAAGGGGCAGATTTATGAAGGCCTTGCGCCGCCGGTGCGTCATTTTTAACATGGGAAAAAGTGACGCACCGGCGGCGCAAGGCCTTCATAAATCTGCCCTTAAGTTTCACCAGCTATGTAATGGACAAATACAGGAAGTCAAAATGACATTACCAAAAAGAAACATGTTGACCCCATCTGTTGACGGGGCAGTACCAATCATCTGCCAATGATTTGGACGAAATAATCTGACAATAGTTTCACTTAAAACTAAGGCGGAGCATCGCTCATTTGTAGGTCAGTTGAAAGGAGTGTACACTACTAGGAGTGAAGGATGGTCGCCTTTTAACACGATAAACAGGAACCCTTTGCCGGTGTGCCTCATGGCTTATAAGACATTCTAAATTCCCAGGTTTCACATGACCCAAAGGAGTTTTGTGAGTTGCTCAAACTTTGACTGTTAGAAAATGTTCTCGGGCAGTCTTCCTCAAATCTCGAGGATTGTAGTTTAAACTGTAGTGTTTTGTGATACCGTAGAGTTTCTCAAATCTCAGGTATTGCATCTTTCCTAAGATTCATTTTTTTTAAATAGTAAGTGTTACAGGGATACCAGGTGTTTGTTACATGACTCTCTTGTGTTTCATAAACTACAAATGTCATGTTTCAAATTGTTAGATAACAGTCTCAAAGCCCTGCTAGTATGCATTTCTCAGAAAATGCTTCTCAACTCTCCTGTCTTTCCAAAACCCACGGGGGAAGGAGGCACACACACTATTTGCTTTGCAGTGCACCCTTATTGGGTATTCGGAAGAAGAAAAGGAACAGATGCATTATGTCTCTGAGTTAGTGCTCCATTATGCCCACCTCCATTATGCCCATTTCCTCTTATACTTGCACCCCGCTAGATAAAAAAAATAATGTCAAACATAAAGCTAACAAAGACTTTGAGACATTCAAATTCATTGGTTTCTGTTTTATGGTTCAGAAGTGTATTCATGTGCTTTTCATACCAGCAGCTTTGGAAAAAGCAATGAAAAGATTCATGATAGATGATTTATTTCTAAAGTCTGATTTTATTCTGGAATCAATATTTGTGGCATTTCATACCACAAAAATCCCTTCATCACATCACAAAAAGAAGGAACTAAACCTCAGCAATGTATGTATGTATGTATATGGTATTTCCACAGCGCAAAACTAACCAGCAGGCAGCAGAGTGCTGTTCATGGTCAAAGACAAGAATAAGATCATCAACTAGAAGGAGAGAAAGCTGGGTTTTCTTAAAGAGAGAAGTCTTCAACTCTTCCCTAAACTGGAGCAGCGTTTGGGCTGTTCTGATGGATATGTGGATATGTGGATCATCGTTCCAGATCCTTGGTGCACATATTGAAAAGGCCTGCTATCTTATTTTTCTCTTTTTTTTTAATACTTTTTAGGCCCTGATTACGAGTCTGGTGGTCTGAAGACCGTCAGATTCGTTGAGGCGGCGGGCTTATTACTAGAGCAGTTGGACTGCCTTTGCTACGCAGATGCTGCCAGGGAACCGCCGTTCACTGGAAGTGGTGTGGCGGTGTAGAGGTAGTAACATGCTTGGTGGTCCCGCCATGGTCCAGCCAAGCATATTTCAAGTTTCCTCTCCACCACGGTTTTCATGGCAGTTTCTCCTGCATGAAAACCATGGCAGAGAGGAAACAAAGGGGGCACTATGGGGCCCCCTGTTGGCCATGTGCACGGGGTGCATGCAGAGGAGCACAACATGTGCCCCCTTGTGTGCATGCACCCCAGTTCCTGCAGGGCATCGACTTTACGGTCCATACCATGCAGGGACTGTTTTTGGTGTTCCCATTGCGGTGTCCATTTACAGAGGCACCGCTGTGGGAACACCAAAAACAGCCCACTAGACATGAGGAAACCTGCCACAGATTTGGCAGTGCGGTAGTGGGCTTCTTGCATAGCGGTCCGCTCCCGCATGCCAAACTCATAGTCGGGCCCTTAGCTGCAGTCCTATTGTGTCCTGGCTGCAGTTGTGCCATTATTCACAAGACATGGTGAGTTTATCTGCAAGATAAGCGAGGGTGCTCATTGTGATATGTTATGTTATGTTATAAAATTTTATAGAGCGCGCAGCTGCCCCAGCAAAGGGGCGTCCCGGCGCTAAAATCCAGAGCAAAGAAAAGAACCATGAGCGAAGCAGTGAATGAACACCTCCAACAACATTTTTTTTACAGAAATAGATGAGTTTTTATAGCTTTCCTGAAAACATACAGACTTTGAATTTCTCTGATGTAGGAGGGGAGAGCGTTCCAAGCTTTAGCTGCCAAGAAGCGGAAAGAACGTCCTCCCGCTCTACTACGCTTGACCCGAGGCACTTCGACCAAATTTTGGCCAGCAGAGCGTAATGTGCGCATAGGAGCATACAAATTCAGAAGCGGGCAGAGCATCCTGGGAGTTGCCAGTCTTAAGATTTTAAACAAAATACAGAGAATCTTAAACTGTATTCGTTGGGCTACAGGTAGCCAGTGGAGCCTTCGGATGGTCGCAGAAATCGGGCTGAATTTAGGCAAGCCTACTAGAACTCTATCCGCTGCATTTTGAATGCGTTGCATTCGGACAATTTCTGCCTGATTTACACCCAGAAGTAATGAGCAGGCATAGTCAAGCCTGGACATCACTGTGGCCTGGATTATCATCTGTCTGGTCTCAGAGTCAAAAAATTTCAAGACAGGTTTCAGACTCCGCAGGATGCCAAACCAACTGGCAGCAACTTTCTTTGTATGGGTGGAAAAGCTAAGAGTCGAATCTAGCCAGACTCCAAGATTTTTCACCCCTGTCTTCGGTTCAGGAGCCTTCCCCAAAGTAGCTGGCCACCAATGGTCTCCCCATAAATGGGTGTTCCTACCAACCAGTAGAACCTCAGTCTTGGCCGCATTAAGCTGTAAGCAATTGGCTGTCAACCAGTCAGCCACAGTCTGAATCTGACATGATCTCCGGTTGCACCCTCCGATAGGGCAACCACCAGCTGCGTGTCGTCCGCGTATGAGACGATGTTAAGGTCCCATAACTTGGCGACCACAGCGAGCGGCTGCACATAAAGGTTGAACAAGGTGGGACTCAAGGCAGAGCCCTGAGGAACACCCTGCTCGATGGAATGTGCCCTAGAAAGAAAAGGAGGGGTAGAAACACGAAAAGTTCTTCCTAACAGGAAAGATCTAAACCATGCAAGTGCCAGATCCGTCACCCCAGCTTCCTCGAGCCGATGGAGCAGGATCTGATGTGAAACAGTGTCAAAAGCGGCACTCAGGTCCAACAGGACCAGTGCCGCTGTTTGACCTTGATCCAAAGTTAAGCGAAGATGCTCAGTCATAGCAAGCAACGCTGTCTCAGTGCTATGACCGGCGCGGAGCCCATGTTGAGTATTATCCAAGATGTTGTTTGTATACAATAAGGTGGAAAGAATTGAGTTTACATGGGATTCCGCAATCTTCGCTGCCCAAGGAAGCAGGGAAATCGGTCTAAAATTTTCCGGCTTCAGAGGGTCCAAAGTAGGTTTTTTTAATATGGGAGAGACCCATGCCTGCTTCCATTTAGCTGGCACGATAGCCGATGAAAATGAGGCATTGATAAGGCTGTGCAGAGGAGCCAGGCAGCATGATGCAGAGTCTCTAAACTGCGCCGGCTTTGTAAATATCTCCCTGTACATAAGCTTCACTGGGATCTTTCAGATAAGGATATGTCCTGGGTCTGTTTAGAAGAGAACCATATATATATGAATATGCTATGGTCCTGTGATTGTTTGCTTAATTATTGGTCATAGATCTTTTAAAGAAATTTTTGGGATTGATTTGCTTCTGGAGCATCCACCTATACTCATCGTTCCACACATTTTAAGAGTTACTGGAGTCATAGACAAAGCGTAATTGAGGCCAAAAGTTGGATAAATTGTAATTCTTAGACGACAAAAACCTGTAAAACAAAACGTGTCTGATTGTGTGAGAGAGTGGCTGCAAGACGGTGTAAAACCGGCCACCCTAGAAAAACACCTGGGGCACCAAAAGGGAAAACTTGGCAGCGATGAAGAAATGTGAAATTATGTTACAAAGCTTTAAGAAATACTTTCGTTTGACTTCCTGTCACATGCCGCTGTATTACCGGGTTAGTCATTCTTACACTTTTTTAATCGGTTTGCCTGTGAATTAGCTTTAAAAGTGAATGAGGGAATGTGCTTAGAATATCTTGCAGTTATTTTATTTTCCGCAATCTTGACTATTGGGTTAATATTTATTCTGTTTTAAACGTTACTGCAATGTCATATTTCACTCTTGATTGATCACATCGGTTTGTTATATATTTTTGATTACTGTTTCCTATTATAATGATAATAATAATAATCTTTATCTAGCAGTCAATACAGCCATAAAAAGAGACAGTTTAAAAATAAACAAATTAAAAATCAGCACATCCAATCCACTTGTTAACTACACTATGGCCCTGTATACAAATTTATATAATATCTAACAGACTGCTAAAACAATAAAACAAATAACTGAGGACTTGACAGACTCAGGGTAACACATAAATGGACCACATTAAGCAGCAAGGGTACATTACATTTGTAGCATCATAACAATGTGCAAATACACAGGTGGGACGTAACCGTTAATCACCCCTAGTGCATCTCAACCTTAGGGCACATCTTAAAAAATTGCTGACGCAAAAAAGGTATTAACATTAAGTAAAAGCTGTAAAAACAATAAGGCAACATGGACCTGCCTAAATCCCAGTTCTTTTAAAAGCCCTTTGAGAAACACTATTCTAGGACGCAAAAAATATTTACAAAAGAAGATAAAATGAAGGGTATCCTGTGGAGACCTTGAGTCGCAGCAACAGGCACCTCTATCTTCTGTATGTAAAACAAAACAAAACCAGAGAAGGAAGCCAGCAGATGATGAATTTGATTCATTCTGAAAGGAGTGAATAAAAATCTATTGTGTGCACCTGTTAAAAGTGATAAATAAAGCTCCATTCCTTGCACAGATTTTTATCAAAATGTGGGCTCTTACCAAAGGTTTTCTGATTTCCTGTGGCCCCTGGTGAGGTGCTGCATGTTTAAAGAACAGCTCTTTAATGATGTTCTTACCCCGCGGCTTTATGTTGTCATATCTTGAAAACATATCTGCTCTTCATAAGGCGGAAGGGGTATTCTTAATGTATTTTAACCAGGGTATTTTAAGTACACGGTCAAGGGAGAAGCAGTCCTGAATTACAAGTCTGTTAAACCTTGCCTCCTCATTTGACCAGATCTTCACCCAACCTAGCAAGGGTTTAACCACAACCATGTCCATAATGTACCTGGTCCCTAGGTCCTTGTGTATAGAATACGAGGGGGTACTGCGTGGGACTTTCAAAATGCATCTAAAATATTTATTTTTTGCGGTTCGGAGTTTACTAACCACTGTGTACCCCCAAACCTCCATGCTGTATTGAGCTTTGGAAATACAGAAACAGTTACACAGTTTTAAAATTATCTCCGGGGACCAAGTACCCAATCTGTGGACATAGTTTGCAATTGCTTCCGTTGATCTTGCCATTTCTACGAGCTTCCCCTCCTGCAGGTTAATTAAATTGAGTTTTTGATCAGATAAAATGCCCAGATAGGAGAAAGCATGGACTTTCACTAAACTGGGTGTGCATAGTTTGTAAGGATTATATCTGGTGCCCTGTTTCCCGATTTTCATGGCATATGTTTTGGATAGGTTTGGTGACAGATTAATTTCCTTCTTAAAAGATATGAACCCATCCAGTAAGATCTGCAGGCCCTTCGGTGTACGTGAGAGAAGAAATGCGTCATCCGCATACATTAGAACGGGTACCGGTCTTGAACCTATCTTAGGGTTATCGGCCTGTAAGGCCGTCAGGGATGCATCTTGACCATAAATATACAATGTAAACAGAAAAGGGGCTAAAATACATCCCTGCCTAACCCCATTTGAACATTTGAAACGGTCTGTAATGTTCCCCACCTGGGTATATCTAATTAAAGCAGCGGTGTTAGAATGTAGGGATATTAACACATTAATTATCACCATGTCAACCCCCAAGTCCCAAAGCAATTTCCATAGCTAGCTGCGGTTCACCCGATCAAAAGCCGCAGTGAGATCCATGAAACCCAGAAACAACGCACCTTGTTTAGCTAACATATATTTAGCATTTAAAAGGTAAAGGTTAAGACACCGATCTGTGGTGGATTTTCCAACACGGAACCCATACTGCTCCTCCGATATTATTTGATTGGCGTCTGCCCTGTCTGACAGTTTGTTGAGGAGTACCAACCCAAGGACTTTTACTGTGGCATCTATAAGAGATATGGGGTGATAACAGAATGGGCTATTCCTATCTCCCTTATTAAAGAGCGGAACAATGATGGCGGAGGGCCAAGATGAAGGAATAAACGATGATACTGCCACGTTTAGGACCCTAACTAAAAGTGGAGCCCACACCTCCGAGTCATGAGAAAAGAGGTCGGGGGAATCCCATCGGGTCCCTGGGCCTTGTTTCAGGATAAGCCTTTGATTCCCTGTTTCCTATTGAAAATAATGTTACTTAACTTGTCCTGCTTTGAACCAACACTTGCTGCCAGAGCATAGCCCCCACTTCCTTTCATGCACCTTAGACTTTACACATTAGCTTAAGATGGGTAGAAAAACCATTCAACTCGAGGGTTAATGGTTAAGTGAGACTGCGCAGCCGCAGAGAGTGAGAGAGTTAAGCCAATCAAGTAGCTCTTGAGTTACTACTGCACCCATGACAAAGGGTTATTTGAAATTCTGAAGAACGCATAGTAGCATTGAAGCCCTCAGCTTTAAGTGAAACATGACATGCACCTTTACTAAGTTTGTGAAGGAATGTTGTTTATAAAAATGGCCTACACAAAGAATATAGAGTCTTGTCTGCTTAAGGAAGGATAGTGTGATTAATCATTATTGATTTTACAATCCATGCTAATCATGACCGCTGATGTAGAAGGGTCCTGAATAGTTTATTACACAGGGTTTATTATTATTGGTGAGATATGTTGTTATGACTTGTATCAATACATTCTTGTGGGGCATGTAGTATACACGATGCATTCGGCTTTCTATTTCTTAACATTGATAGCCTGCAACCTAGGGCTGCATTTAGTAAAAATAAAATAGGAGTCTACATTAGATGCACTTTATTTTTTTATTGCTGTTTTTAATTCAACTGTATAATTTTAAAATTATAAATGAGATAACTAGTTGACATGTGGACTATTTAACAATATTGCCGCATAGCACTGTTGTGTTATGACTTGTCGTTTAAATGAGAGTTCTTACATTATCCCAAGAGGCATGGCTGCTAGTTAGTGTGCATTAATTGGCGATGACTGACGTCTACTTCAGTATCAGTTGCTCCCTTGGGAAGGTCACGTTATTACTGTGTATGTTTCTCACGGTCCATTTCATATGAATTCTAAAGAGTGCTTTCACTCTCGGTAGCAATTTTATAAATTAGTCTACATTTATGGAAAAAAATATATCTTCTACAAAACTTTGTAGTTATTCATTAACTTTTACTTGCCTTCAGTGTTTCACTTTTATTTGTGTTGTCAGCAAAATAGCTCAGCAAGTTAAGGGACAGCTGTGTGTGACTTGAAAAGTATGGACTCAAATCTTAGCAAAGCTAGTTCACCCTTCCTAGGTCAATAAAGGGAGTAGCATTACATTGAACAATAATAATGTTTGTTATTCGAAGTAATTAGAAACAGTATAAGTTGTGACATGGGCCTCTTTAAAAAATAATATTTATTACAATTATTATTGTAAATCAACAGCTGAGTTCTGCAGGCAACAATATTTGTATTGTTTTTATGGTTTATATAGACCTTCCTTATGATATGCATATTATTAAAGGTCCTCTATGTTTTCTCTGGTCAAAGGACACCACACAGAGGTTGGCAAGCCTGCAGGAGTGCTCAGAAGCTGACATGATCACAGGGCGGTCCAGGAAGAAGTCATGACAACTGTGAAAACTGATCTATGGCAGCCCTCTGAACAAGGCTATCGTGCACATTATAATTCTTGTCAATTTTTGTGTTACCGCCTTATCTGCGTTAGAAAGTAGCCTGTGGGCACCAGAACATATGAATCCCTAAAATAGTTGTGTAATGAATGGGATCGATGACCATATGTTCGATGAAAGATGTGGTCCTCGAGTTTCTGCTGTACTGTTTGCGACCTGATGAAGAGGCAGGCACAGTGAGCCCTCAGAGGAAACAGTGCAGAGTGACTGGACTTTACCACAGACCGCCTTTTGCTAGACAGAAGCAGTGAGTAGTTCGGGGAGGTCGAACTTAGGAGTCTGGTCAGATGGCATGGACGCACCATATTGGGAAGGTGAGAGTCGTGGGTCTATTTGGGGACCTATTGAACAAAGCACCAGTTTAAAAATGGACTCTGCAAGCAAAGAAGCCAAATATGGGCAGGCAATATCTGATCGTCCTTTGTCAACGCACAATGGCGATCATTTAAGAAGGTATCCCTGCAGAGAGTCTGGTAAAGAGGCTGATGAAGCAAGGGCCACCGCAAAGATGAGAGGAATTCAACAGAGTGGCAGAAGTAAGGGAAGGATGCCTCGAATACTTATGGACTTGAGGGACAAAAGGTACAGTAACAAAGCCTAAGTCCCCAGTGCATTTAGGTTCTGTCCTCTGTCCCCTAACAGCTGCAGGGACTTCTTTAGGAACACTGTGTATGCTGCAAAAAGATGTAAAGGAGCAGGAGGGTGCTTAAATAGAGTGTAGACAGCCAAGCTGTAAGGACATTTGCTTAAGTAAAGAGTTGCTGGCAAACTGAAGAGGTTTTAAAATTCAACTTAAATGCTTCCTTGCCAAATAATTAATCTGCTGAAAATCAGAATATAAATCCTACAAGTCAGCAGCTGTGCTTGCCAGAAAACGATCAGAAATTCTTTGCAGATATTCAAGAAGACGTGCATGAGCTGGACAATGTAGAGAGCACAGTTTATGTAGACAGACGAGGCTATACTTAAATGTGAATGGGGCAAATGTTGTCAGGTGATCAGTAGATCCTGCCAGGTGCTTTTTTGGGTTGACAGATTTTGTTTCTTGCTCCTTCTGGTGGATTAAATTGTAGGCAAACAGGATGTAATGAAAACTGCAAAATATGTAGTAGCTTGCTATTTGTGGGCACTCCTAACTGAATGCGAGAACATATTTCAGTAGGTATTCATTTCAAGTTATAATGGTCAGATGCATCTGAAATAGCACTGAGGAAGTGTTATAGATCAGTCATCTAATTCAACACAAGATAAGGTTTCACCTGGACAGATTCCAAACACCTTACATATCAAGTACTTTACAACTCATAAATATTTGTGGATTGGCTGTGGGTTTAGAAAAGGCTGCACCACAGTACCAGAGACAAGGAACAAATCAGTAAAACACACAAACACATGGAGAGAGAGAAAAAGAGCGAGAAAAAAATAACTTCCAGTTGCCAGATTGCTAGCTAAACTACCCCATTTCTGTTATGGTCACGCATGAAACATGCAGAGTTTCAATAACAGAATGTCTCGTCGAAATACACTTTCAGTAAAAGAATATTTAGAAAGTCCCTGGTAATAATACCATTTCATTACATTTGCATCACTTTGGAGTGACTGCATGATAGATGCTCTGAGATGGCTGGCCTTAAGGAGCATCAGCAAGGATTCCAACTTGACTGCAACAGGTGTACCAACACATGTGATGCTGCACTGACATGGTCAACCTAGTACAACTGGATCACCTTACACATCTACAAACTAGATTCAGCTAAGAAACACTAACGTGTTCACAGGGAACAGTACACACTCAGTAATTACATTTATTACAGTTTTGGACTGCACTTCAGAAGGGGACACGTCTAAAACAGTAAACTCCCAGGACTTGAGTATTAGCCCCCGCAGAGTTCGAAATGACTTATTGGCCGGCACAATGTCCAGTTCTTTCTCTTCCGATGTACCTAAAGCAGATCCTTGCCTTACAGTCAGAGGTCTGGACATATGAGTCACATACCCCCAGATTCATCAAGAACACATTTTGCTATTCCTTAATAGCGAAAAATACCGATTCGCTATTAAGGAATAGCAAAATGCTATGCATCAAGAAATCACTACAAAAATAGCGATTTCTAATAATTCCTTAATTGCGACTCGCACATATGTTGCGCACACATTTGCCCTTAGGGCATGTGTGTGCGCAACATGAAACTTTGAAAAATGCACTTTAGTGCATTTTTCAAAGTTTTTGCAAATTACCACGAATATGTACTTCATGGTAATTTGCGTGCCCTAATAGCGAATTCGCTATTTTTTTTCACTTTCATGCATTGCATTTAAGGAATCTCAATTAGAGATTCCTTAAATGCAAGGAATCGCAATTTAGCGCATTCTTATTTAGCGATTTTTGCATTTGGGACGATGCATCTCAAATGCAAAAATACCGCTCGCAAAGGGCCAGATTCTCAGAATCTGGCCCTTTGTGAGCGGATTTAATCTTGATGAATCTGGCCCTATAGTGCTCAACTAGAACTCCAACCATCAATAACTTATTGAAGTACAATGGAAAGTAGGAAATTGGGATGTTTGCACATGTAAAAATATCAAGCACAAACTTGCACTGCAAGCTTGAGGGGGGCAGACCAATGAGGGGGATCGGGCCGCGCACTGTGGCGCCGCAGGCGGTAAGGAAGGGAAAGTTTCAAACAGTAAAGCTAAAACCTGTGAGGTGCTATAAGCTTCACATACGGGCAAATTAACCTATCACACCAATGGCAACAAATTATATGGGCATGATATACCACCAACTAGGTAAGTTGTATGGATAGGGCAAGTAACCTCGGAATGCCTCGCCCATATGAAGGTATGATCCGAATATGAGCATGAAACTCCTTAGTGACTTTCAATATCAGTATAATATAGAGGTGAGGGTACACTGTCCTATATATTTCTCGTAAGGGGTCAGGCTGAGCTTTATAAGGCTTCTGGGTCAAATATATCCTGCTCTTCGAAGGGCGCTTTTTACATGGGCTGTGTGAATGAGTTTCACTTTAATGCAGTAGGAGCATGTTCAGTGGTATTTTGACTTCTGTGTATGAACATCTAGACCAGCGTTAGGGGATACTAAATTAGCTTAAGCTTGTAGTCAGACGTGTTTACATCAAGAATGTGAAGTCTCATACACATTTTTTCTTTTATTTATATTCTGCCACATTTCAATGTCAAGTAGGAAAGACTTTAAGAGAGTTTCAGAATAGTCATATATTCTACCTATCAGAATAGTCATATAGAATTGGGTTACAACATTGTTATCTATTACAGTCAGCGATAGGGGACGCTTCTTGTGAGTAAGTGGTGGGCGGATCAGGGTTATCTAGCTCATTCTTTTTCAAGAGGTTTGTGACTATTAGCACTCGGTTGGTTTAAGATTCTCCTCAGTGAAGGATGGGGACTTCAAATAAATGTATTTACATGTTTTTCTAAACACAAGTTTTACTCTTCACAGATTAATCACCAAAGCATTACTATCTGATCTTGCTGTTTAGACATAATCTGTTTCTTTTGCAGCATAGCCCATTTGACTATTTTATTCAGCTTGAGTTTATTTTGCTTCTCCGGGGCTATAAAAATGTGGTTGCCATCATTTATTTGATCAAATATGTCACTCCCTTGCAAGCTCCCCTCCTCCCCCCATTTCTAATGATCCGATCTGTCGAGCGGCGTCATGTTTTTGGCCTCACAGTTATGTTTAATATGTTCATATTTATATTAAAGCAGTCTCTTATTATTTTTTACTACTTAATTATGTATTTATAATATCGCCATTGACAAATTCTAGATAGCTGTGCCTTGCGTTTATTTGCGTTTTTTCTTTTATACTCATGGTTCCAGCCACACTGTTTCACTTGGCCGATGTGTATGCTCAAGAGCTTTCTGAAGGCTTTAGTCATTTTTGTGTGTTTGTGTGTGCTTCCAACTCCTTTCCTTCAAGTTTACTTTTCCGTTGCAAGGGATGTCATTTTTTTAGGACGATGAGGTGTTTTAGGTTAGAAATAAGTGCTAGCACAGATTAAGCAAAAACTCCCATCGAGGAACTCATACTTCATGTCAGACTGGCCTAAAACGACTGGTGCCCTACTTGTTTTGAGATCTGCTATTTTCCACAATATATGTTGCCAGTGGATTCTACAAAATGCCTGGAAAAGTTGTTGATATATTGCTCCCTGAACAAACAAGCTAAGAAGTAATTGAGCAACCTGTTTCTTCTGATTTGTAAAGGGGTATATTGCTCCCTGAACAAACAAGCTAAGAAGTAATTGAGCAACCTGTTTCTTCTGATTTGTAAAGGGGTATTTGATAATTCACATTTTACAAAGAGGTGATGTACCTCTTAATAGGTCGCTGAATGTAGATCTGGAGTGGAGGCATGAGGGAATTTTCTTTGGAAACTGTCTTAAAAATCAGAGAATCTTCTGCAATTCTTAGTTCATCGGTCTAGAGGAGACACCAACAGGGAGGAGTAGTTCTTGGTTGTTTGTGAGGTGAGATTTTGTCATTCTTATATCAAGAGTTAAGCGTTAGAGGTGTTTGAGTCTAATATTTTTCAACTACTTTTTTGCCTCCTACTTCTGTGCTGATCTATGATTCAAAAGGACGCAAACAAAGTGATTTTGTCTGTTTGCGGGTTAGGTTTTTTTTATATTGATTCTTAAGAGTTGGTCAGGTTGCTTTTCGTGCGACGCTGTTTTTTTTCAAAATTACTTAATTGCAATTTGGCAGGTATGTAGGAGATTACTTATTATTAAACTTAATATATGATTTTGAGATGTTCCAATATGAATATTGACTTTGTACATGAAGTTGACGTTTGCACTGCAATTTGTCCAATATTATGTATTTCTTGCATTATATGAATGATTCACCAGCATATGCTGATACAAATAGATACAGTACAGATATATCACTCATTGAACATGTAGCACACCTATTTAACCTTCAGATGTCAACACCATTCTAATGTTTTCAAAGTAGTTCAGATACTCCTCTGATGTTGTAGATTGCTAATCGCAATTAGCGATTTAGCCAAATCAAGTGGCCTACATGTGCATGCCCAGATTCATTTAATGAAGCTATCCTTTCTTATGTCTCCCAGCATTTTCATGCTTCCTTTATTTTACATTCATCCATTTGTTGATGCCCAAATGACACATCTCGTTATTGAAAGTTGCACTGTCCCTCTTGTGATCTGATTTTCTGTCCTGTTGAATACCCATATCTCTCCTACGGATATGGGCCTCGGATGCATTATTTCAGCTCCCAATATTATTTTCTGAAGCTATTTCCCATTATGGTGTATGTATAGACAAGTTCAAGGTGTAGCTACTCTAAGTGAGTTGTTCAAATACACTTTATTAGTGCTTCAGCTGCTTTAAATTTCTGGCCCATGTTCTTTTATTCTTCACAAACTTATTGTTTATTTATCAATATTTTCCTACATATTTATTAGCGCATTTTGCAGAGTTTCTGCTCCTTTTTGAAGTTGGTCAGAAAAGTGTTGGTCTTCAAGTCATTTAATTTTCCCTTTTTGGACTGACCAATTTTGCTGCTTTATTTTTACCCCAGTGTATATTATTTTTACGGTTTCCAAGTTCAACAAATGTAGTGGATCCAACTGATATAAGTTTTTTTATTTCTCTGCTCTCATAGTCACACGACTTTCTCTACCAGCAACTTAGGATGCATTTATAAGACTTATTCGGACTTCTTAAACTACTAACTGAAGTGGATGATGACTGATGTAACTCAGTTATAAATCTGAAACAGATTCAGACCGACTGGAGAAATCAAAATGGTTTGATAGTGTTTAGGTGTGTTTCAAAGAGCCTTGTAGTCTGGGCTCAGGAGAGTCAGCATGCTATGGTTTTGCAGTACCGGGCAGTATTTTATGGATATGTCTTGTGTTATGATCTGTATGCTCTATCTAATCCAGGCTTAGTGGGACACCTTCCTGCAAGATTTACTCTGCTTTAAGGATATTCGGAATATTCAAGCTAGTGACATACCATGTGACGCATACAATTATGTCCACAAGATTGTTCTGCCTATATAGCGTCACATTTCAAATAAGATCCGTTAATGTAGGCAGCTTGGAAAGGGTGCCATAGTTCCTAATGCAAGTGGGGAACGTAGGCACCCATCCCGTGATTTGTTAGTAAAAAAAAAATAGATATCATTGGGGTGCTGTGGGCCCCGCACACCCATATGACCTGGTTGCAGGACTTTGCCTCGCTATTGACAGCGATGCCCTTATAAATGTTCGCTTTAAAAAACGTGTGTTCTCATATCCTTTGAGCGACTGTCCAGATGTTAGAGAAATGTTGGACAAGAGGTAGTTAAAGTTAAATCTCGCCTCGGTGAAGAAACCCGGTTACTTTGGGGTGTAGGAATGAATCTCCCAGTTGCTCGTGTTGTGCTTCAGACCTATGCTGTGGGTGCGTGTGTTTCTTTCTCACATGCTTCCCACAGAAATGTAATTCTATCAAGGAGGAATGCTGTCCGGAGCAGAGCTGCACCGAGCATGCTCCCGGCTGCACCAATACCGCAGAGTCAAAGAATCCTGCTGCTCCGGTGCGATTTCTTTCGAGTGGTTTGGCACAAGACCTTTTTCACGAACATGTATGAATTAAGAACTGAAACACCCTTGTTATTGTGCCGTTAATGTTTCTGGAGTCAGTTACAAAAACTGGAACACAGCCAGTTACTTTTCAGTTTTTAATAGAGACCACCGAGGTAAGCACGGCCGTAGTGTGCACAGCACAGGGCCACCCCCCAACACTGAAAACACTCTTTTGGAATTGTGCATTAATAAGGGAGAGGCGCACAGTGTGGGCTGGTGACCTCACTTGTACCTGCTGTTATTTCACATGTGTGGTGCTGAGTTTGCCACCCAGGGGGAAACATCCTGGTTAAACTAAAATCGCCCACTTTCTCTGGGGTAGAAACAGAGGGGAGGGGGGTTCAAGAGAGTAGGTTTTACCTGCTAGAGCCCTTGTGTATACTGACACGCTTTGTATATCTTTTATTTATAGTGCACTTCACCCTGATCCTAGGATCCGCTCACGTTGGTTGTGTTGATAAGTAGAAAGATGAGATTGCTGAACTGCAGTATAGTTCACATCCAGGCGGAGGACTTGGAGTGTTAATTTACTCAAAATGTGTTCTTTAGTGTCACTGATTGCCACTCATCACTTACTTCTACCTGAACCAAGATGTTATAAGTGCGTTTTAAGGAGGTTTGTGGTAGGTTTCTGAATTAATAACTTTATCTGAGCTGGTAAATTGAATAGCAACCAAAGTAAAACATGTTTACCCATGCCAAAGGGCAGATTGTGCGCTGAATGATACTATATCCCAGAGGACAACACTTGTTAAAGCAAAAAAAAAAATACTAATCTGAGAATTTATTTGCACATTCACCTATTAAAGTATGGTTTCATGTGTTCTTGGGACTGTAAAACACTAGTGTGTGCCAATGTGCAGGTGGTACCGCATGACATTTCTGAATATGATATGCCAATATAACAGTGCTGAATTGATATAGTAGGTCAGGGATGGATGTATGAATGGGTTGACAGATGGATGAAAGGTGGAAGGAAAAATCTCATCCGTAGAGTTTTTAAAAAGGAATAACCTTAGTATTGGTCAAATAATCCTTATAATTTGCTTTCGATGGAGCCACCGATGAAGATAACGTGAATAGAGTTACAATAAAAGACCAATTTTAAAGCCGGTCAGTGGATAGCATAACCTGTGCACAGTGACTTAGCTATATTTTTGAGAATCGCTGTATTCAATAATTGACGATACTGTACTGGTCAGATTTCTTGGCAGTAGTAGGACGGTACAGGTAAAATCAGATATAAGTTCTGCGGCCTCACTGCTCAAACGCAACGTCTTCTGAGTCAGGATACTCCAGATTAGGGCGATTCTCAAAAATATAGCCTAGTCACAGCGCACAGGTTGTGCTATGCACTGACTAGCTTTTAAATTGGTCTTTTAATTTAACTCTATTCACGTTATCTTCATCGGTGGCTCCAACGAACGCAAATTATAAGGATTATTTGACCAATACTAAGGTTATTCCTTTTTAAAACTCTATGGATGAGATTTTTCCTTCCACCTCTACTGAGTGACAAAAAGCCTCGTTATTTTGAAATTTTATTTAGATTGTTTTTAGAAAACTCTGTCCTGAAGAAGGTGAAGAAATTACATCTCACCAAAACGCCGCATCGACCTTTGTGTAGTTTTCTTTTGTTGTATAAATTGTATTCGTTAGAACCAACAATATGTTTTTTCTAAAATAAGATGTTTTTGAACCCAGATGTAATTTTAATAAATGTTTATACTGGCATATCAGTTTGAATATTGCTTTCATAAATGTGTTTACCTTTTTTATTTAATTGATATCCACTGCATTCCAACTATATTGATTTATTGTATTGTCTCTCAACAGAAGCTCCTATTATCCTACCATCTTAAATTGTGGCAATATTCATTAAAAGTGTAACAGTAGTGCTACTCACAATCAGCTAAGGAGCCTGCCGTTAGTTTAGGAAAGTGGAAGTTCACAACTGTTAGTGAAAACTGGGCTTTTATGTTACCTTGTCTATCAGAGAAAGCGTATGCTGCTGAATGTACATTCTTGGAGGAGCCGCCAGATGGGGCTCCTCCGCTAAGGCAGAGGAGCGTTGCCCAACTGCTCATGAGCAGTGTAAAAGCAAAAAGAAAATATTAATAACTTCAGTTATTATCATTTTATTTTTAGTATCGTCAAGTCGGGCAGGTTTGACTCCCATGACGTCAGGAGAAGTGGTTGCTGCTCTCTAAAGTGTGCATGACGCTTTGGCCGGCCCTCTCAGCCTGCCCAAAACGTCATGCACACTATGCATGTTCTCCACCCAGGCTGCCTTACAGCCTGGGTGGAGAACATGCCCAGGCTAACATTCAACGTCTGAGCACAGAAGCACGGCACTCAGACCAATCACAATGCCTCATTGCAGCATTGTGATTGGCTCAGGAGAGCCTGGGTGCTTACTAATCACAATACCGCATTGGCCAGCCCTGCACTGTACCGGCCTCCACTGGAAGCCTCATCCTGCCAAAGGGAAGATATGGAAACACACAAGACCTATGTTTTACAGCCAGCCAATGTAAAGATGATGTGTGCATAAAATGCTTCACAGCAGCATTTACCAGATTGAAAGTACACCAAACATGTGGCATGTAAGAGATGGGAGGGACATGGTGAAAAGCCCAAGATCACACTCCTGATGGTCAAGAGGAAACAAAAATGTAAAATCATAATTAAAACCCAAGTTTTAGCTACTTGTATTCATTTAATGCTTAATGAGATGTGTTAAAGCAACAGCTGAATACCGCTTTAGACATCAAGTGGTGAAGTAGGTCTGCAACTTTCACCTCAGCAGAGAGATATGATAGGTCTACCTTGTTCCATTCAATGCTAGCCATAACAAAAATTGTCAATGCCAATCCACTGGTTGGCAGTGTTCACATGCTCTGATAACTGACTGCAAAATGCTTTGAGGGACACAACTGCTTCGTACTCAACCATCGCTGACGGTACAACAGAGCCAACGCCTACCTCATCTAAGGCACACGCTTGGTGTGATGGGGGTACCATGCAACCAAGCTTGGGCACACCCGAGCCACAGTCCGCATCCGGCCGCTCCTACTGTCCCCACCACTGGCACTGCACATGCTGGGTATACAACAGTAAACTGTGAGTGACCAACAAGAGTCAAACAGCAAAGCTGGATGAGAGACCAAGTCCTCCAAACCCTGACTAGCGTTTCATCTACATGTTATACGCCAAACGTCACAGCTGCAGCTGGGTTTGGGCTCAAACAACAACTAGAATGCTCATTTAGCTTCTAAAATAAATAATTAACCATAATGCAGGGAACAATGTCTTCAAAATTCATCCCTTCCACTGTGCAGCAAGGTTAAATTGTAGTGCAAAACTCGTTTGAGATTAATTGCTATTGGTTATCTATTTACCCTCGGTGGTAGCGGGCGCCATTTTACAAATGTGTGAGCAAGAGAGAACAGAGGAAGCAGCCGAAGTGTATACGAATGTGAACAAACAGCAATGTCTGAACAGGGTAGGTGCGGGCAGGCATGCAAACATGGAAGGAAGTGGGAGGGATGAAAGCTACATTAAAAATGCAAGTAGCTTCTGGAGAAAGCTGAACACAGGCAAACAGCACCACGAGCAGGAAATCAAGAAACAATGGCCCCCCAAACAACAGATAAACAATCAAATCATAATGATACAGTACTTAGTTGCTGGTACATGGGAGAAAATAAAAAGTCAAAAAGAAGGGACAAAGAGAAGGTTTGGCCACTAGCAAGCAAGGATTTTTAAAGGACACTGAAACAAACAAATGAAAAGCAGTGGGCGGGTTGTAAGCCCACAAGGAAGTATATACTAAAGTATTTACAAGTGGTCTTGAATGCTCAACCTAAAAAGGGTTCCAGGTAGGTGTAAATGGTTGTACTACTATTGATTTCTTTGTCTGAGTGTGGAGAAATCCGCAGTAGTAAATACCAGAATTGAGGTGTGAAATTAACCTTACCAGCTGTGATTACACCTGTAGGTTTGTGAAAACCCACACATGTTCATGTATATGCATTCACAAAATGATATCTGATTCTTTTGCATCCTGCAAATTGTAAAAGATTTACTCCAGCCTTAAACTCCCCTCTGCGATGAAGAAAAGGATGTCCTCCCTAATCTTGCGATGACAACACAATGACGCAACATATTGGTGACCATTTGCATTAGTTGTTGGATATAGGCCTGTTTAGCTTTATCCTATTTTAAGGAGCTGCCGTCAAGCCTCTCTAGTAATTACGGAAAAAAAATTGGGATCGGAGTCCTAAACTGTCATGTGAATGCAAGATACAGGTACAGCATTGTGATTACTTGTACATGTGTGTATTGCCATAGTTTGTGGGTCACCATTGAGACAACTGTAACTCTTTCTGGTAGCTATCTCCCTGTTGCCCCATGCAGGGCCCTGTGCTACTCCTTCTGCCCCAAGCATAGGCCATTTGAGTCATGTAGTTGTGAGACTCGTTAGAATGGACAAACACTTGAATAGAGCAGAGTGGGTGATTTCAACCAGCTGGTTTGAACAGGTTCAAACAGATCAGCTGGTGTCCTGAGAGAATCAGTACAGTAGCAAAGACAGAGATGAAGGCTGTGGACATTTGTTCACCTATAACTAAGCAATGTACCATGTTCCCATCCGCTGTATCATGTACCCCACTCAGGAAGATGAGCTGCAGCCCCAGCAACAGCTTCTGATTAATTGAACTCTTCTGGAGTGAGTGTACATCCCTACAAAGTATATTGAAATGTTGGCCATCCCTATGGATTCTGGCACAATATAAGTTATGAGATGTGTGGTTATCATTGGATCTGAATGCACAGCAAGGAAGATGCAATGAAGGTTTAGTTTGTTTGCTCTGAGTGATCATGTGCTGCATAAGACCTGAGGGGCTGGTTATTTTTGCAACAGCTACGACTAACTTTGGAAATCAGCTAAAATATTAGCTCACATTTTCTGTTTCAACTAGAATTCTGTGTACAAATACTGAAGAAAAGAAAGGACTAGACTAGGGGCATAACGTCATTAATGGTCTATATAAGAGACAGGGAATGCCTATAGGAATGAGGAAGAATGCTTATAATTCCTCTTGCATGAGGACAAGGAGGTAGACTGCATACTGAGACCCTTCCCCAACTCACAGCAAGAAAAACGAAGGCTCAGCAACTTCTAGTCTTGCCGTGAGAACCTGCTGACTTTCAGTTAGAGGCCATCTGAGGTCGGCATGTTGCAGTTGTTGTCCAGTCATACTTATGGCACTCAAGAACAAGGAGATGGTCCTTTCACAAAGCTCTCACAGTTGTCTAAGTGAGAGAGAACAATTGCTTTTCTAAGGATAAGGGAGGAGGTCAAGTGCCTTTGGAGCAAACCAGTATCTCTCTATAGGCTGACTCTTACCACCCTGTGGTCTATCCCCTCGTTGTTTCTGTAGTTAGGAAGTTTACAGGCCTTTCCTGAATTTCTCTGTTATCAGCCTCCCAGAGCCAATCAGACTACAGAGGTGTTATCACCTCTATTCCTGCCAGAAGACCGCACTCTCCCCTTTTATATGGACCTAAATGACATTTTATCATGGAGGGTGCCCAATTGACCCTGGGACTGTTTCACTTTGGATGTTTCTGCATAGCCCCAGCACTTATCCATCTCTTGTGATGTACCCAAAAACACCTGACATCCAGCTTTGAGACTGTGTGGCGGCATTGGATTGACTGAAGTGAGCACACACCGACGAAACATGTGTACGACTCAAAAATACCTTGCAAAGTTTTCCAAGGTGATTACGCAGAGCAGACACAGAATGTCCATACTACCTAAGTATTTCAAAACACCATTGTTCCCAGTGCCATTTATAAAGGTATGCACACTACAGTACAGTACAGACTGCAACTACATAAGAGAAACCAGATTGATCCCGAATTTGGTGCAAACATGTTTAACTGTGAAACTATCATATATTAGTAAACTATTGAACAAAAGAGTTTCTAAAAGACGTATGCTTTGTTTACAATGATATAACCGAGACTGGAAAATAAAACTGTTCAATGATAATTATTGTTAATCTATATTTGAGAATATATAGCCACAGCATCCTCCAAGAATATACCATCACTGATCAACCTCTGTACATGAAATTCAAAGCCAAAATTAGGTACTTTGAAATGTACCACACTCACAGTACAATCGAGTCATGAAGTAGTGTAGAACGGCTTTACTAGTTCTAAAGATATATGTGCTTTTGAAAATCATTCCTTCTACACACAATTTCATAGAATGTGGATTGTATTCATATTGGAATCGTCTGAAGCAATGCAGAAAAAAAAATTACCTGTTGGTTCTGGTATGCAGTTACAGTGGTAAAAATGGTTTCAGAGAAGGAAAAGGCCTTGACTCCTTCTTTTGAAGGAATAGGCTTGACAGGCGAAAGGTCCTCACCACAGTCTTTGCGAATGACGTGGACACGGGGTTGATATTTATGCATAGAATGAAGGATAATCTAAAGAAAGACATTTAAAAAAAAATTAGAAAGGAAAAGCCAAATAATTGTGTTGTACACTTAATACAAACATGTATTCTTGGTAGTGCTCAATATTTCAAACTTGAAACATAGACTGAAAAATAATGACTGCAAAAATCATATATTCAAAAAAGTTTAGGATTTCAGAATAGTAAGCTACTTTAAATTCCTAAATTCAGCTATACACACTACCTGCTCATTCTTATACATCCTTAATTTCTTATTTGAACGCTACTCTTAGCAGTTCAGCAGTAAAGGGTTTACAGGTGTTTCCGGGTATATCAAAAGTTGTGTATGAACAATTTCTGAATGTTTGCGAGTTTGATGATACTCAATAACTTTACTGATATACTGTCCTGAAAAGGCTGCAGTCTTACATCCAGAAACCACTGGAACACCATCACCCTCATGTCACCAGGCATCCCACATATGCTGTCAAACAGAACCTCATGAGGCACCTGGTCCAATTCATTGGATATGCATCCAATGAGCTCCCGGAATCGTCCTTCCTCTGTCCTTTCATCTGCAGACTAGAAGTGGACTATTGCAATAGGCTCTTAGGTGAGGATCCTGTTAAGCATATGTCTCATTGTATCATCACCCAAATCAACTGGATATATCTCACCATCTACTTCCAAGCTCTTATGTACTGCCTGCCACTTCCAATGCAAAAATATTTCCAACAAAGATTCTTAATTTTAAAAAATGCATATCAATACTAACATGTTATTGAATAATAAAAGTACTACAGAGCCAGACATTATTTTCTTTGTTCAGATGATGATCCTCGCACCACATATCTGATAGTGTATATCACAAGAAGCACTTACATAAGAAAGCCTTTACTTTCATGATTTAAAAGTCTTTCTGTGAACAAAAGATTAAAACCATGGTTCTCTTTGCCGTTGATCAAAAACGAATTACGCAAAACGGGGATGCTGTTCCTCCAGGAAAGATAGAAAAAAGGAGAGAAGACGTGAAGCTGGCAGTCGGGACTGAGGAGCTGATCAGCTGGATTTGAGTGATCAGTAGTGATTGCCCTCTCACACCCAGGTGGGTGTAATGTTTCATCATTTGGCTGCTCCTCATTGGGCCGAATGCCCAACTGGCCCCTCAAGGACGCTTTTTATCTCAGATCTTCTGATTGTAGCCGTAATGAGGAGTGCAAGTGAGGATGTAAGTTTAGAGATGTGTAGTAAGTTATTTAAAATAGTCTAAGGGTACCCTAAGGGTACCGGACGATGCTTTAATAATTTAGATATGTGACGTAGGGTCTACATGTTTCATGCCTTATGGCCCAACAGGATCTTAGGCATTTCTCCAGGACCAGGTTGTTGGCGCCTACCGTACACCTGATTGGAATCAGAAGTGTAAAGTGAATGTGCCCAATCAAAATGTGTCAACGGTACCCCCTACAGTACAGCGGATGCCAGCAGAGGAAGGTAATTCACCAATTTACTCTGTCTCTGCAGCGAACAGCGGTCCTCTGTCCTACCTAAGGGGCATTGTTGCTTCTCTAATTAGGTTGAAACTTCATTGTCCTGTACCATAGCAGGTACAGAAGACACATTCTGATTGGGCACATTCACTTCTTACGTGGAGGAACAGCATCAACCCTTTTGTATAACTATTATAATGACACTCCTACCGAAGCAACTTATTTAGAACTACGGTTTAGTACTGGTAATGAAAAGTCAATCTGTGACTCTGTTATCTTCCTTAAAGAAATCAGGAAGCCTATAAATGGCTCTCTCAAAACACATAATGGCAATCAGTCATGGCCCGATAAAGCATGAGTAGGTTGGTTCTGCAAAGTATCAACTCAAGACTGTTGAGACTCTTGATTCCAGGTGGGCTAATAAAAGAAGAAATATTGAAGAAGGAATTGAAGGGTATTTTAAAATTGAAAGCAAGGGAATCGGTTCTTACGGATATGACAACAGTGCCCCTTAAACCACCATTATATCTTTGGAGATATTTACAGAGAGTTTGGAAAAACTAAAATATCTCTAGTAGAAGCACATGAAATGACCATACAAATAGCTTTTTCGCTTATTTAACTAAATCGCACCCCACTACTGGCTCTAAAGAGTCACTGGTGGGGAAAAATGGAAATGGCAGAATACAGAGACCATGTAGTTCTGTTTTAGATTTTCTGACTAATGTAACTACTGCTTACCGCCTACCGTCTACCTTCATTTCAAATATGAACAAAACCACCTTTTCAGTCCAGCGATTGAGAACTGGTATATTCAGTCTGTGACAGAGTGTTCTGTAAACCCAGCTGAATTAAATACCTAAATGTGACCTAAAACCTTGTTTTTGATGTATAAATATGATGTTGTTTCATGGTTTTTATAAATCAAAATAAACTCTTACATTTTTTTTATCGTTTTTTTTAATCTTTGCAGAATTGAAATGTTAGGATATACGATCGTCCACTAGAATTGCAAGTATAGAATTGCTGTTCATATTGCACGCTCCTCCACACATATAAACATGTATTATTTTGCTAGGTGCTAAAAATGTACAAAAAAATAAAATAAAATGTAGTGTTCACTGACAACATGTATGCCCTTTGACACTAGGCTCCGCCAAGATTTTTTTCATATATAAAAGCAGGCAAAAAAACACTGCTGGCTGAAATTATTCACGCCTTTTGTGGGTTTCATTGAATACATGTTAAATTAAACAGATTAAGGGGTGTGTTCTACATGTTAAGTATGTTCCGCACATGTGGTGATGACCTAAAACGTAAACTTGTTGCACATATAGCGTCCTGGGCGAAACTAAATTTTGGTGTCTCCTCCGACTTGTCATCTATAATTGTTGTGTGTTGAAAAAGTGGGAGGGATCAGAGGAAGGTAAGTGAGACAAACCAAAAAAGGACCATGAGAAGAAAATCAGACAAAACGTGGACACAAGTACCATCAGCCTTCAAAAACAACGCTGAACACACTTTTCTTTAGAACCATGCCAGAGGGAAACTGAGCTGGTTGCTCCTATGGCTCTCTAAAGATCACTGTGTTGGGCATAGGCCCATCTCAACCGTGGTAACGGCTGGCCCTGCATGTTTGTTTAGATAAAATTTGGTAAAACTATCCCCATAAAATGCATGTTTATTTTAAAAAAGAACTTCCTTTCGCATAACAGAGTATGCATAATATCTTGTGTACACTTTGGCTTTACATCATCTGAAGGCATCGTCTTCTTGTGTGCCATAGAAAAGTAAGTACCTGTAATATCATATAACATTGTATTTTTTTTAAGCTAAAGCACTATCAATTCAGTTTAGTTGGTGACAGGGAAACCAAGTGATTATTAATGCAACTACTTATCTATGGAATTGGTAGGATGGGACCGGTAAGATGGTAATGACACGATATTTGGAATAGCAAACATCGTATCTGTTTGTTCAAAATAGATGCCCAATGATCTCATTCAAATGTACTATCTTTCCTGAGTAATTGGGCAGCTGCTCTCTACATCACATGCCAACACTCATTTGAAAGAGGAACTGGAAAATGCCTATGAATGAGTGTGCAAGGCCAAGGGGGTGAAGGAATGCAAACTTCTTTGAATATTATGAACCAGCACTCCAAACACAAAATGCACGTGATTAACAGGGTGCCTGTATGCAAAGGTTGTGTGTAAGCTGCAATCACTGTATGTTCAAATAATGATAATTAAATGAACGCTGTGGGAAACCAAACAGCGTATTAATATACGATAGATGAAGGAGGCGTAAACAACATTGCTCTCTCAATCTGGGTCATCTTCACATATGGGGGTTGTCACTGAATTTACAGGCATAAAACCCGTATGAGGATCCTAACAAAATATTGCCCGTACTTTAACAAGAACAGAAAGGTTAAACTTACTCGAGGAGGATCTAGGGAGTACTCCGCCAAGTACTAGTCATCAGGCAACAATCGTTGCTATTGAATATTTAACCTTTGATAGTAATAGTAGATGGCAACAGAGAAAACAATCAAGCAGCAGCCAGATGGCCCTGTTCCTCATCAAACAAGGCATCTGGAAATATTGAAAAAAAACTGTGCCCGAGATATAACCAAAAGAAAGGAAATAATGCAAACATGAGTTCCAGAAAATGGAAATCCCAGATGACTACATGAAAGAGTTGCTTTGATCTCTACTTGATAATCCCAGGTTTGTCAAGGTTTCGGTTTATTAACTGCATCCTTGCTTTTGCAAATCTATCTATCTATCTATCTATCTATCTATCTAAAGCTTGTCATTGGATCCAAATGTGAAATAATATTTTGGAGCATTTGCGTACAAACTACACCCTGAGAAAACCCCAAATGATAGTAGCCCATTAAAACCAATTCAAACCAACAGTCAGCATTAAACAACGATAGAAACTATCAATGACAACTGGAATTTTCAACAGGGAAACGAACTGTAAATATTAACATTTCTTTTTAAACCAAATATGTCGGTTTCTATCGTGCCGGACACACACAGTGCTTCCAGATTTGTTACTAACATTTTTACATAGCAACCAGCAGATGGGCTGATGGATACCTCTAAATATGCACTTTACACGCAAACGTTGCATTACTTTAATTTAAATATCGTTAAAAATATTTGCAATCAATATTGCGTTTTTCATTAATCACATAAATTGTTCTATTTTGTTTTTAAAAAGACCTAGAACAATTACAAATGGGCAGGTCTGAAATTTGCAAGCATATTGTAGCTTCAAATGGGTACAGTTTATGGGGCAAACAGAGAGAATATTTTTGGCAGAGGCTGTCTTGGTGTCGCTGCTAATTCGGATTACATGGACGGTGATTGCCAACCACAGATGTGGGTGAAAGAGTGTGCACGCTGAGCCCGGTCGCATTTCAGGCAGGAAGAGTTATGCTTGCAGCGTGTGCAGCTCAATGGGAGGGTCGGGGCCCCCTCCCCCAAAACACACCTCGCCTTGCACAGCCTGTCAGAGGGTATTCTTCGCTAGTTTTATATCATAACCTCCGTGAATAAAGTTCAGTTGTCGGAACTCGCGTCCTTCAAGAGCTCAATTAATTCCCTCTTTGAAGGAGGGCCAGTTTTAAGCTCGTCTATTTATGGCACACGGTTTGCCTGCGAGGGCATATCCTGTCTTAAAACAATTCCTTGGTCTAATTACTTGCAAAGGTATCAAGAATGTCTGCATTGTGCGGTTTGCTGGAAAGCCCGGGCTTACATCTGTCATGTTCCTGCTAGGAGGGGCAGAGAGGCAGAGTTAATATTAAGAGATTTTGTCGTATTAGACGGTGTCGAATGCAAACACCAGGGAGCCCGCCCTGGGCCCTCGCGCGCGCACAGCCAGACTAATGCGCCTCAGCTGTGCGGGCGCTGGGTCAGAGGGCACCCTAAATCAACGGCGATCCCGCACGCCGCGCGCTCAGGCCAATCAACGCGGTGTCGCGTCAGACGGAGGCACGTGCGTCTGACTCTCTCTGGGGCCTCGGAGTCCTCCTCAGCGCCGAGAGACCACACCTCGAGGTACGTGTGCGCTATTGGAAGGTTTTCACTTGCCTTCTCATTCTTCAACTCGGGTAACTGTCGAGTCCTTGTTGTGATTGTAGAGTACTCTGGCATAGCTGCCAAGTTTTCATTGTGATTGTGTGTGACATTTCTATGTTTTCAGGGTGATGATGTATGACGTTTCAATTTCTTAGGTGTGACACTCAGTGCACAATTGGAGCAAAGCTGCTATGTCCATATAGTTACATTTCACAAATTACTCTTTTTTGTGCACTAAAGTGATAAGTGAGCAGGTCTGCAACATGCACATCGAAAAGTAATTTAGAAAGGGAAAAGTCAATTGTGGACGAACAGTTGAGAATAAACCTTTATTTTAAAGCCTAGAAATGGAATGCCTCTTAGTTTTTTTTTATTATAATGAGACGTAGAAATGGAAGGCCTGTAGTAGAACTTACTATTTTTTTTAAATAGTGTGAGGGTTATTGCTAGGTACGTCAGTTTATGGATTATGAGATACACCACCAGGCCATAAGCAGATTCATGGTCTGAGACTTCTTTGGATCAAGTTTAGACAGCAAGGTCAGGTGTGATACACCTATGTTGTGCTGCTGGGGGCACTGGGGGAATGAGATGAAGTATTAAAGAATCCTTAGATTTTAAAGCAGTTAATAATAAGAAAAATAATGAGTTCGAGTTATATTCCCCAGCTGCTGGGCAGGTCACCGTTGTGAGAGGAACCGTCTGTCTTTAACTATTGAATGAGATATTCCTTTTATTCAGATTTAATTCTTGAGGGCTCATCCCATGGAGCTGTCATTGTCCTGTGGCTCATCTCATCAGCTCCCCACTTTGCCACACTGTCCGCATAATGACCCGGCTGTTGTTCATGTTTACCTGACTAGGCTCCTCTGACCACATGGTCTATGCAGAGAAGCTTGACTGACCAGGAGTAGATGAGCCTCAGCCTTAATTATTTTGAAAACAACAACAGAGTCCCGCGCTCACCCCTCCTCTATGTCCAACGCAAAACTATTTATCGGAGGATCTGGGCAGCAGTAGAAGCGCCACAAGCACTTCTGACAGAGCAAGGTCATTTTAAAAACATCATGTTGGCTGCTTTTGTGCAATTCAGCCTCCTTCTGCCTCATACTGGGGTGACCCATGGGAGCTATTATGCGTGACTAATGAATTTTATTGGGGTGATGCGGATGCCAGTACTAAAATGTGTTAGTCTGGCCCATGATGCGTGGTACTTGGCAGGGCTGCAATTCCTCCTAAATAGAGGAAGTCAAAAGTGATTAATTTATGCCCTAAACCTAAAGCAAAGTGACATCCCTGTTCTGAAAGGTTTCTGACGGTTAATATCACCTCTTTCCCTATGGAAATAGTGTATAAGTTAATTTACTATCCCTGTTTTTACCGAGTATGTATATATAAAAGTGATGAATGATGGTGCTTCGACTGTTTGAGAATGTTCACAATTTTGGGACATAAGGGAACTCGGTCCCTTAGAAAATAAACCAGAAACAATTTCTGTGCATAAAAACGTAACTTGCGCTTCACAATTCTGTGTTTTGAGTCATAAAATGAGTTGCACTTTCAAAGGACAGAGTGCACCGGAAACTGCCGATAATGGCAGGTTTTCTACCCTTTTGAATTTATAATTAGTCAGTAATTGATCTCTTAAATTTGGGGTTGCCTTGTAAAATTCAGCAGACATCCACGTTAATAGGTTGCCGGTATTCACAAACACTTTTACAGATTAAGCTCCACTTTGAAGTTAAAACAAGCATTTGTAAAGCTAACACAAGTCAGGGGTTTACGCTGGTAGACCACATCCACCCTCTACTTTCACAGTGTGGATGCTGCCTACTGTGCCAAGATGGTGGGTCCCTCTGAAATATGCTAAATTCACCCTGCTGTAATTTACAGACACTGGGACACATTCAGCAATGCCTGCATGTTGTCGGCTTTCATACCCAGCAGAAACGTGTAGGCAGCGAGGGGGTTTCACTATTTTACATTCCAGCTGGACCAAAAACAAAGGCTGAATTTAAGAGGCCATCAGGCCTCCTTTTGTTCCAATATCCTGGCTGGAAGCTATCTGGAGCCTTACACCTAGCTGCAAATACAATAGAGGGGGAACAAAGGCACACAGCTTGTTATTACTTCATAACTACTTAAGAGAGGCATGGTTTTGATTTTATTCAGGCACTGTATGCAAGAGATATGCATGCAATGTAAGAAAGGCAAATGTGTTGGCCTGTCACAGTATTTACACAAATAACACTTTAAATACCACTTTTTTGTTTTATTTCTGTTATTGCGCGACTCATCTCAATTGATGGTGTCAGAGCGCTTTACAGTGACAATAAATCATGTCTGTGTAAATCAATAAGAGGATGTGTAACATATGACCAGGGCCACTGGAATCAAGCAGCAATGAAGTACAAACTTATGCAGAATAGTTTATTAAATTATGTGGCAAAAATACAAATAATGTGGCATAATGTGGCACATTTTGTGATAGTACCAGTTCATTATATTGTATTATTTACACATCTTAACACCGTCTGGACAAAGGTTTAACCTTATTAGTACTAGTTTACTGATGTAAGTGAATTAATGGAAAATCAAATACTGAGAAACTACATTGGAGAAAACCAAATCATGGAAAATCAATTTAAAGAAAATGCAATATGAAGAAAATACTTATATATATTGTAAATTAATGGAAATATCATTGAGAAAATATATTTGTATGGAAACTTTAAAAATTACACACTTAGAGGAAGATTAGGGAGAGTGCAGATTTTTTAGGTTCAGGGATTGGTCGAGTTTAGTGGTGGTAAGGGTTTTTTATTTATTTATTTATTTTATTTATGTCATTTGTAGAGCGCCTGAATCACCCCACATGGGGTATCTCCATGTTGTGGACGTAGCAGGAAAAGCAGTGGGGGAATATTAGCTGAAGAGTGAGGTTTTTAGTTTTTTTCTGAAGCTAAGGTAGTTAGTACAGAGGCGAATGCCCAATGGGAGCTGATTCCAGAATTGGGGCGCCAGATGGGAGAATGATTTGCCTCCCAATCTGGTTTGTTTTATTCGTGGGATGGAGAGAAGGCCTTTCCCCTGTGAGCGGAGAGTGCGCAAAGGTGAGTGTCTGGCCAGTTTGTTGGTCAAGTATAAGGGGCCAAGCTGGTTAAGGCCCTTAAACACAAGGCAACAGATTTTGAATTTGATTCTCATGCAAATAGGTAACCAGTGGAGTTTACGGAGCAGGGGCAGTGAGGGGGTGTGGTACGGTGAGCTGGTTACTAGGCGGGCAGCAGTGTTCTGCACCACCTGAAGGCTGTCCAGGGCAGATTCTTTGGCAGCGATGAGCAGGGCGTTTCTAAAGTCTAGGCGGCTGAGAACCAGGGCATGAACCAGAGTTTTTCGGGTGGACGTGGGGAGAAAGTGAAAAACTTTGCGGAGAAGGCTGAGTGCGTGAAAGCAGGCTCGTTTTGTGGTGGCTATATGTTCATCGAAGTTGAGTTTGCTGTCGATTCGAACTCCAAGGTTTTTGACAACTAGCTTGGGTGATGGTGCCTGGCCCATTTCTTCCAGCCACCAACTGGGGGACCAAGTAGAGACTGCTTCTCTGAAGAGCATTATCTCGGTCTTGCCCGCATTTAGTTGCAGGAAGTTTCTGCTCATCCAGGTGGTTATTGTCCTCATTCCTTCGTGGAAAGAGTTTTTAATGTTCGGGGTGTCTTTGTCGAAGGTGAAGAGGAGCTGTGTGTCATCCTCATACGTGATTGGGATGAACCCGCTTTTCCTGAGGAGTGCGGCGAGAGGGGCTACATAAATATTGAAAAGCGAGGGGTTGAGGCAGGAGCCTTGCGGGACTCCTTTGGTCACTGAGGTGGTTTCTGAGCTGTAAGGTCCGAGATGAACCGTTTGTGTTCTGCCACTAAGGAAGTCCCTTATCCAGTCTAGTGCCGTGTCCTGGATCCCAACTGCTTCTAATCTACCAAGCAATATCTGATGTGAGACGGTATCGAATGCAGCGGAGAGGTCGAGCAGTATGAGAATTACCGCTCGACCAGCGTCCGCCTGCATACGAATGTCATCGATCACATTGACCAGGGCGGACTCAGTGCTGTATTTAGGACGGATTCCCGATTATGTGGGGTCCAGACAGTTGGAGGATTCGAAAAAGTTGGAAAGGTGGGTGTTGATGTGTTTTTCCAATAGCTTACTGTAGAGGGGGAGAAGTGAGATTGGCCAGTAATTGGTAATGATTTCAGGAGAGAGTTTGTTGTTTTTCCTGATGGGCATAATCTGAGCTGCTTTCCACTCATCCAGCAGCTTGCCTTATTTGATGGAGCTATTCAGGACTGCACATAATGGTCCGGCCAGTTCGACTGCGAGTTTTTTGGTCATTTTGGCTGGGAGAAGATCTTTGGGAGAGCCTGATTAGGCTGAGGAAAGAAGGGATTCGGTTTCGGGAATAGTCAGCAGGGGAAATTTGTCCAGGATGATGAGACTTAGTTGTCTGTGGGCAGGATCAGTGACTGAGTTGTGGCTGAGATTGGCATTAGAAGCAGATATTTTATTGTAGATATCATCGATTTTTTGGGAGAAATGACTGGCTATTTCATCGCACAGAGATTGAGTGGGTTCTTCCGCCGGACTGCAGGCAGTGGGATTAATGAGGCTGTTAAGGACCTTGAAGAGGGTTTTAGGACCGTTGTCGGCTTGCTCCAGTTGGGTGGCTATGTGCTTTTTCCGGGCCGCCTTTAGGTTCTTATGGTAGGTACCAAGGCCAGCCTTGAATTGCTCCTTGTCATAAGCGTCCTTAGTGCGGCGCCTGAGGCGCTCAAGCATTTTACATGTACTTTTTTCTTCTCTAAGTGCGGACGAGTACCAGGGGGTCTGGGTGCACTTGGGGGCGTGAGAGGTTTGTTTAAGGGGAATGAGGGTGTCAATGGTAGATTTAACTGCGTCCTGAAGGGCCTTAAGACGTTTGTCCACAGTGTCTAAGGTTGGCTCATCAGGGGGAGTAAAATTATTGTGAAAAAGGACAGGTGATAGTGTGTGCCATTGTCTGTGGGCCTGTCTGGGTGGGTTTATCTTAGCTGCGCATTCGTAGGGGCCTTTAAGATTGAAATCGATTATAGAGTGGTCTGACCATAAAAGGGGTCTGGTGGAGTAATAAGTTGTCTCTGGGGAGTTGGAAAAGATCAGATCTAGTGTGTGACCTGAAGTATGTGTAGGCGCATTGTTTATTTTGGTCAGCCCTAATGCAGTCATTTCTGACAGGAGGGACGCTGCTTCTGGATCTGTAGGGATCTCGCTATGTACATTAAAGTCTCAGAGTAGGAGGAATTTGTTGGAGGATATCACGTGAGGAGCGATCATATTTACTAGATGAGGCAGAGAAGGAGAGAGCGGGCCTGGCAGGCGATAGGCCAAAGCTCCTTTCCAGCTCAACTGAGAGTGGATGTCTATTTTAAATATAAGGATTTCTATGGTGTCATTGCAGATTTGGTCTAACATGTAGGCCTTCATAGGATCCTTATATATGATGGCAATGCCTCCGCCTTTTTTCCGTGGCCTGTCTGCTTTTAAGATGCGATAGCCATCAGGAAGTGCAATGGCGATGGCCGGGGTAGAGGCCGGTTTGATCCATGTTTCAGTAAGAAAGCTGATGTCTGGGCCGGAAGAGGATATAAGGTCCCAGATATTAGTAGCATGCTTGGGGAGGGAATGCACGTTGGCTAGAAAGCAATTCCAGCTTGCTTTGGTGGCGTCCGAGATAGCAGGCAGAATTATAGTGTCAGGTTTGTTTGAAGACAGTGGTGGGTTGGTCTGGAACTTGCAATGTTTGCATGCAAGGGGGCCTTCCACTGCAACAGGGAATTTGTGCCTGCAGAGAGGAGTAGTTGTGCGTGTGTCAAACGTGGGGAGTGGGTAACTGAGGGCAATTAGCTCCTGTCTGGTATATTTAAGGTTTATCCTGGGATCAATGGGCTCTTTAATCGTAAATATGGCAGAGGTCCTGGCTCCTGGCTGCAGACTGGCGCGGACGGGCGCAGACGGGCTTGCCTTAGGCACGCCTTTGGTGCGCCGCCGGCGCGTCCGCTGCGCGCGTCCGCTGCACGTAGCCGCCAGGCTACGCAAGGGTTTTAAAGATTTACCCCAGCATTAAAACATCATCGCCTTTCCCAGCGTGCGTCTGCTGCGCGTGGCTGTCTGGCTGCGTTTTATACTCTGCCTCCTCCAACCTCTAGCCCGGAAGAGCTATCTGCCATGCGCTCCCTCCACAACAATCGGGGAAACCCCGTGGTGGACCGAGGAGCGCGAGGCGAAAGGGGCGGCAGAGGAAGAAAGTAGGAAGGATGTGCAAAATACAATGAAGGTACAGTTTTTAAAAGGGTTTTAAAGATTTACCCCAGCATTAAAACATCATCACCTTTCCCAGCGTGCGTCTGCTGCGCGTGGCTGTCAGGCTGCGTTTTATACTCTGCCTCCTCCAACCTCTAGCCCGGAAGTACTGCCTGCCGTGCGCTCCCTCCACAACAATCGGGTAAACCCCGTGGTGGACCGAGGAGCGCGAGGCGAAAGGGGCGTCAGAGGAAGAAAGTAGGAAGGATGTGCAAAATACAATGAAGGTACAGTTTTTAAAAGGGTTTTAAAGATTTACCCCAGCATTAAAACATCATCGCCTTTCCCAGCGTGCGTCTGCTGCGCGTGGCTGTCAGGCTGCGTTTTATACTCTTCCTCCTCCAACCTCTAGCCCGGAAGTACTGCCTGCCGTGCGCTCCCTCCACAACAATCGGGTAAACCCCGTGGTGGACCGAGGAGCGCGAGGCGAAAGGGGCGTCAGAGGAAGAAAGTAGGAAGGATGTGCAAAATACAATGAAGGTACAGTTTTTAAAAGGGTTTTAAAGATTTACCCCAGCATTAAAACATCATCGCCTTTCCCAGCGTGCGTCTGCTGTGCGTGGCTGTCAGGCTGCGTTTTATACTCTGCCTCCTCCAACCTCTAGCCCGGAAGTGCTGCCTGCCGTGCGCTCCCTCCACAACAATCAGGGAAACCCCGTGGTGGACCGAGGAGCGCGAGGCGAAAGGGGCGTCAGAGGAGGAAAGTAGGAAGGATGTGCAAAATACAATGAAGGTACAGTTTTTAAAAGGGTTTTAAAGATTTACCCCAGTATTAAAACATCATCGCCTTTCCCAGCGTGTGTCTGCTGCGCGTGGCTGTCAGGCTGCGTTTTATACTCTGCCTACTCCAACAGGCATGGTTTGAGTTTAGGGTGGTGAGGGTTTTTTAGTTTTCATGGATGAGGGGAGTTTAGGGGGTGAAGATTCAGGGATGGGTGGCAGGTAGGAGTGTTGAATTATTTTAGGTTTTACAGATGGATGTTGTTTCGTATTGGTGAGTGTTTTTTAGGTTCAGCAATGGGTAGAGTTTTAGGGTGGTGAAGATTTTTTGGGAATGGGTGGAGCTTAGGCTGGTGTGGGGTTTTAAGTGTTTAGTGATAAGCGGAGTGTATATGTAGAAAGGGTTTTGGTGACCAGGGATTAGGGAATTTAGTGGTGGCGAGTAGGCCTGGGCGGAGCTCGCCGAGATTCACTCCGTGAAATTCCACAGAGTTACAGAAAAACTCAGTGAAATTTCGCTGAGTTCCATTGGCTGACGAAGTTCCGACCCTGTGAGTAACACAACATGTAACAGCATAAGAGTCTGAAACAGAAGTTAGCCCCTAACATGCTCATGACGAGCTCAGCTCGTCATGCAGCACAGTGCTTGTGTGCTTATGACGAGCTGAGCTCGTCATGACCACACCCGTTTTTATTGCTATCCAGCACAGCAGGGGAAACTCTCTAGCAGCGATGAGGTTATTAACATTGAATGTTATGTTATGTTGTGTTAATTTTATTTATTAAGCGCGCTAATCACCCCCTAGAGGGTCTCACAGCGCTTGAGCACCTCACTGGTTGGGTCTTAAAGAATTAGAGGTTAAAGAGCCAGGTTTTAAGAGATTTTTTAAATAGCTCTAAATTCGAACAGGATTGTAACTGCAAAGGTAACATTGCATGCAACAACCTAGTTCAGTGCACCCTAGCAAGACACCCACACAAGTAAACGAATAAGACTAGAAACATCAGGCGAAGTAAAGATCAATGCATTGCAGAACACCAAAACCTGATAATACATCCATTTTAAGAATACAATGTTGCAGAAACATCCCATGCTGTTATTCCAACTCTTGCCATATCAGAAGATGCAGGTGCAACCACCAAGCACAAGACGGTAGCAAGTACACTGACGAATCAATGTCTGGCATCACATTAAATGGACATGACAAAGGCAAACTCCATAAAATCGTCTTCGCACCATAACACCTTTTGGTTCACTGGACCGAGCACTTTAAGTGAGCCTGAGAGATTGCAGTGGGGACAGGGAGTGTAGAAGCCCAATAGTGTCATGTCGCAACACTGAGGAGTGACACTACGCAGTGTGTCACCTAAGCGGAGCATGAGAAAAGAATCTGAATTGGATGTGTGCTCAGTATCCAATTAGTCCAAGTGAATAAATGCAGCCCGTGGCAAATCCTAGTTATTTCCTTCATTCATCCAGTGCCCGGCCAAGTCTGCTGTGTGTGGAGAAATTCTGCAGAGTGTAAAGCATACCGGTCAGCTTAACCACTAACTCGCTGGCGGGTTGGCATTCCACATTGCCTGTATGATTTAGCTTCCGGCTGGGAAGAGTTAGCACTCGGCAATATCATCTACCCTGTTAATTATCTCTCTGGGTGGAGGCCAGCCTGGCAAATGTGCATCTTTGGTGTAGGTGTGTGCTAGCTGGGATCTCTGCTCTCCCTCTTGATCAAAGTTACTCTTTCTTCAGTTGCGCCTGGCACCAGTTCACCAGGGACTCTGCCAACCTAAATGCTCCAGAAGGCTAGGGAGTCAGGACATAGGCAACGGACAAAAGGTAAACTATGCCCATAGGCAGAGACAACAGACTACTCGTCTCAGCCTGTGTACACAGATCAGAGCTCCAGTATATGGATTGCTGAGCTAGCTACAAGAATGTGACAGCAGTGGGCGTTACTGTTAGTGCAGGACAAAAAGCAGTGCTGAATAATTGAACTCTGTTGGTGGAATTAAGCGGCAGAATTTATTAGTTATTCCGCATTACAAGAGTAACGCAGAAATGCGAATTTCCTCCAATTCCGTTTGTGGAGTTAAACAATCCGCCCACCCCTAGTGGTGGGGGTTTTAGAGATCATGAATGGGTGATTTTCAGGTGTGGTGAGGGTTTTTTTAGGGTCAGGGATGAGTGGAGTTTAGGGGTGGTGTGAGATTTTAAGGGATCAGGGATGGGAGGGGTTTAGAAGTAGAAAGATGTTTTTAGGGTTTAGGAATGGGTAGAGTGTAGGGGTAGTGAGGTGTTTTTAGGTTAAGAGATGGGTAGAGTTTAGGAGTAGAGGGCTATGAGGGTTCAGGGATTGGTGGAATTTAGGGGTCGGAGAAGGGTCAAGTTTAGCTGTGATGAGGGGTTTTTAGGGTTCAGCGATGGGTGGAGTTTAGGGTTAGAAAGGGCTTTTAGGGTTCATGGATTGGTGGAGTTCAGAGGTCAGGGATGGGTGTAGTTTATATGTGGCGAGGTATTTTTAGGGGCAGAGATTGATGGTGTTTAAGGGTGGTGATGGTTAGGCAAATTAAAAGCATTTAAAGTAATTGTTTGACATTGTAAAATACATACAAGAAAAAATGTCCCCTGATGCAAAGGATTCAAATAAATACCTCCTACAAAAATGTTCCTTAAAGTAAGACCTGCAGCCATTTCAATTACATCGTAAAACATAAGGATGCAGAAGCTAATTTAACAAAAAAGACATTCTCTTAATTGGTTTCTATGAAATGATAAATGCCACTCATCCTGAAAATGTCCATTAAACCATTTAGATGAAATGGTTTTTCAGTAATGGTATTCTATTAAATAGTTTTTCTATGAGATCACATCCAACCCTAGTTTAACACCAAAATACAGCAATGTGTAACTGAAAGGTGAACAGTCAACCATTGCAAAGTGCCTTCATCTGCACAGCAACACGTGTAGCTACATTTTTAGGAACTTTTGATCTGTTTGAGTTAGAAACAATTTTTTGGTTAAAATCTGCAAATTATGCATCATATAATGGATTATGTGTAAAATGCAGAAAATCCATAACTATGCAAAAAATACAGCACCCACTGACTCGCATAATTCCAGTGACCATGCCTGAGACAGTGAGGGTTCCAAGGTGTAGGAGTCACTTGTCCTTCATGGATGGCTCGCTGTGCTATATTAGAAGCATTGTAATTTATTATTTGAACAACTCTGTCATCTGCATGTTATATGGTGTGCTTTGCAGGATACACATTAACCCTCTATGTTACTTTGACTCCAAAACTGAGACTAGAAAAAGCACAGATCTCTGCATCAAATGTGTTAACCTCCAGGATTATTTCCCCATTATTATTTTTTCTGAGATTTACTGGGAGCATAAAGATCCTGCAGCATGTGTCTTAACCCCATCGGATATTTTAAAATTCAGACTTTGCAACCAATTAAGCCGAACAGATTTACTGTCAAATCAAAAATCAAATAAGCTTTATTCGGTTCATTTTGTTTAAACCATAAAAGCAACAAATAAAAATACATACATGTATAATTGACTCAACAGAACATATACAGAATAAAAAGAGTCCAACTTGAAACAACTAAAAATCAATTTGACAGTGTACGTGCAAAATCAGAAAGGGTAGATGGATTAGTGGGACTAAATACTTTGGAACCCCTTTCACCAAGAATTGTGGTCCAATGTCAATTGCGTTTTGGAAAGATTGAATCGGGGGCCAGGATAGAAATCGTGCAGGTCCCAGATGGAAATGGGGCCATCTCCCTCTTTGGGCAGAGAAAATCTCAAGTAGGGGACAATGTTCACTCTCTTAAATTTAATTAAAATCAAGTCGCCCGGGATGACTTTGGGTGACGTACCTAGCCACCCCACCCTCCTAACACTCAAGATTCCACCATCCAAACCAGATGGCAATGGTCTGTTATGTTGTAGCCAGGAGATGGTTTTGTGTAATAAGTCTTGTTGGGTTTCCAATTTACTCTGCCTGGATGCTGGGACCCCGGAGAGAACAGCCACATAGAGGGCGGCTTCCGGTGGTAAATTAATCCGGGGTGCGGTCCTGGGGTCTCTAAGAGGTACAGGTACAGAGTTAAGGGTAATACTCCGGCTTCTTGGGTTGGGTATCGACATTAAAGGTTCAAGAGTTTGCGCTTTCGTGCTTGTCATACGTGTCATGGGCTTGAGCTTTTCATTTTTACTGGGGAAGATGGGGTGGGTGGGTGTAGCATTATTTCCAGTTGGGGTGTAGGTCCTTAAAACTGTTTTTTCGATAATGGTCAGCCTGTCTCCCAGGGCGTCGATTTTTGTGACCAAGGGTGTTAAAGCAGATACTAAAAGTTGCTCTATCTGGGCCAGTAAGGTCAAATGAAGTGGTGATGCAAAGTCTGGTATTATGTTCACGGTCTCAACCGGCAAATTTAAAGGTGGATTGAAAGGAGATGGTGAAGGGCTTGTGCACGTTAATTTGGCGTTAGGTGATTTCCCAGTATCATTGTCTTTTTCCGCGTCAGGATCTCTACTCACTATGGGGGGAGTAGACACATCCTGGGCGTAGTTCGTACCACACAAGGCATTAAACTCCTCCCAGATAGACATGTTGAGAAGAAAACAATAAAAAAGAGTTCAACGACTAGGATTAATGAAAGACAACCCAATACCTCCAGCTTCGTTGGGGCCAAGTGGGGTGGCTCGTCCCGTCCTCTTCAGTCCTTTGAGGGCCACAGAGGGCCCGCCCTTTGCCCGGGCTTCGCCCGGCGTCCCGCGAGGGAGGTCCGTCGGGATTTTAAAGCGCCTCCTGGCGCTGCTGTTTGGTCACGTGGTTTGCAGGGGTTCTGGGGATTGTAGTGCCCTGCCCTGCACTCCACGCAGCGCCCAGCGCTTCCCTAGATAGTAGTGGGAGCGGGCAGCGGGAGGCAGGCAGTCAGCAATCCCAGCAATTACCAGAGGGTCAGCAGTCCTCCCGGGCACCCCAGCGGTAACGAAAGGCAAAGACCCAAGATGCTCCCCCCGCTCTGCAGGTCCATCTGGATTTTAAAGCGCCTCCTGGCGCTGCTGTTTGGTCACGTGGTTTGCAGGGGTTCTGGGGATTATAGTGCCCTGCCCTGCACTCCACGCAGCGCCCAGCGCTTCCCTAGATAGTAGTGGGAGCGGGCAGCGGGAGGCAGGCAGTCAGCAATCCCAGCAATTACCAGAGGGTCAGCAGTCCTCCCGGGCACCCCAGCGGTAACGAAAGGCAAAGACCCAAGATGCTCCCCCCGCTCTGCAGGTCCGTCGGGATTTTAAAGCGCCTCCTGGCTCTGCTGTTTGGTCACGTGGTTTGCAGGGGTTCTGGGGATTGTAGTGCCCTGCCCTGCACTCCACGCAGCGCCCAGCGCTTCCCTAGATAGTAGTGGGAGCGGGCAGCAGGAGGCAGGCAGGCAGCAATCCCAGCAATTACCAGAGGGTCAGCAGTCCTCCCGGGCACCCCAGCGGTAACGAAAGGCAAAGACCCAAGATGCTCCCCCGCTCTGCAGGTCCGTCGGGATTTTAAAGCGCCTCCTGGCGCTGCTGTTTGGTCACGTGGTTTGCAGGGGTTCTGGGGATTGTAGTGCCCTGCCCTGCACTCCACGCAGCGCCCAGCGCTTCCCTAGATAGTAGTGGGAGCGGGCAGCGGGAGGCAGGCAGTCAGCAATCCCAGCAATTACCAGAGGGTCAGCAGTCCTCCCGGGCACCCCAGCGGTAACGAAAGGCAAAGACCCAAGATGCTCCCCTGATGATTTACTGTCAATTTTTCACGTTGTTGCCATTTTCTTCATGGCAGAAATGTAAAAAAATAAATGTATAAGTTGAGGGCCTGATTTTGCATCAGGGTTTCGCCACTCTTTTGGCACAACCCAGATGCAAAATCTCATTTGATAAATTTTGTAATGTGCTCAAATGTACTTGTGATAGACCTACTAAACATATGTGTGAGGTCTTAGGAGCTGGTGTCACTTCTTGTGAGTTCATGGGTTGTGATATCACTTCCTGTGATGCCATGTGCAATGTCATGCAGTGTGATGTCACACACCATGTGATGTCACACGCCATGATGTCACTTGAATACTGCCTAATCTTATTAGTCCCCTCCTTCTTTTTTTGTGGACTTTTGTCCTGCTAATAACTCTCGCCATTGTGACTTATTTGCTTTGCCATTGGTTTTTTACCACGTAGGTGCATGCACTATGCATGTGTGTGTCTATAAATTATGCATGCGCCTTTTTTCTCTTTTTAGTTCTTGGTCTGAGTTGCATTGATAAATAAAAATAAAATGCGCAAAAGCGTTTTTTTGCCAAGCAAACTTGGTGGGGTAGCGGAAGTAACATGGAGATCTGGGGTGAATGGCAAAGCAGCATGGGGAGGGCAGGGGAGCGGAAGCACACGGGAAGGGACGAGAAAGCAACAAGTGAAGGGCTAGAGGGGACGCAAATAAAAACAGGGGGACGGGAGCAAATGAAACATGGGGTTTGAGGAAAGTTGCTGTTATAATTGACTTGTGTCTCTCTTTTCCCTGGCTGGGACTTCCCTGTTGCTCAGATAGTGTGAGTGGTAAAAAGAATGCCTGGTGACATCATGGAATGTTTGGTGCCTGGCCTGTGTGTGGAGTGGCAGTTGATGGCAGGCAGGCGGAGCGACAGGGAGGTCGCTCCTGGTGGGGTTTACTTTTCCATCTTTCTTATCCTGATGAACTTAACCTGGAACAAAGCTCAAATAAACGTAATGTATTTTGTATACCTGGCTCATGGACTTTCTATTTACAACATGTTTGGTGACGATTTAAAGAACCTACGCGTGAAGGAAAGAGTCTGTGTTTGAAGGAACTAAGGAACCTACAAAGAAAATAATTGGAACTTGGGGGCAGATTTATGAGGCCCTTGCGCCACGTTTACGCCGCTGTTGCGTCACGCAAGGCGGCGTAAACGTGGCGCATCCCTACGAACGATTTACAACGTGACGCATCTAGGCAGATGCATCACGTTGTAAAGCCCTACGCCGCTTGTGGGCGTTCCGGCGCAGGGTGGGCGTTCCGGGGCAGGTGCGCCTCGCAAAAGTGGCTGAGTGAAATCTATAAGATTTCACTCAGTCACTTTCAGGCCAATGCTGCGTCAAAAGCCTACGCCTACTTGAAGCAGGCGTAGGTCTTGACGCAGCATTGTTAAGATGGGGCACCCCCCAGCCTTGCTGGAGCTGCGTCGCGCTTGCGATGCAACTCCAGCAATGTGCCACCTTAACGGCACAGATGCGTCACGCATCTGTGCCGTTTTTGCCCCATGGTGCGCCGCATTGTAAATGCGGCGCACCATGGGTGGCGGAGCTGTGGCGCACATTAACTGGCGCATCCCTGGGGATGCGCCAGTTAACATAAATATGCCCCTTGGTGTTTAAAGGAACTACTGGAATTATTATGAGACTGGAACATATGGATTGAAACTAAAAAGAAAAAGGAAACGTAACGGAAACACCCTGGTCAGCCGTACCAGTGTCCCTCGTCATCTGGACAGCCTGCAGCCCTGGGTGTTTGTCTTTCTACTGCTGGTTAGTGCAGCTGTTGTAGAGTCTGCTGTCATCCTACTGTTTAGCTTTGATCAGTCGTTTCAAGGAACTAGCAGCGCTGCATGTATGTGGTACATCATGTAAAGGTTAAACTGTGGGCAACCTGCAATTGCGTTGTATTTGTTATGAGGAGCCAGTAACTTGGGCAGCGTTTAACTTGGCACCGCACCGTTATCGGCGTCTGGACTATGTATATTTAGTGAACCGGCAGTGTTGTGAAGCTGTAAGGGACGAGCAAGCATGTTATGAAACACTGTCAGGCAGCGGTTCGAAACAGCAAGCTGCCTACTATGCTGGACATTAAGAATAAGGGATTTTGGATGTAACTCAGCGGCACTAACATTTACTCTGGAGGCATTCTACAAGCAATTTTTGTGCTCTAGTGTATGCAAGCAGATGTGACTACAGGGTATGTGACGTGTTTTTGGTCATCTTGATGCAGCTCTGTGGACGTAATCCGTCTGTGATGTCGATACATTCTTTTTGACACAGCTTGTTGCGAAACCATGCTGAGACTTCAGTACAATCACGTTGGAAGCTGCATTGTTAATGGAATTATGCTGCTACGTCAGTGCATTCCTTGTACGCCGCTCATTGCTTAGCGAGTTCGTGCGTGATGACAGCGCCAGCGTTGAATTCTAGCAACACAGATTATGCCGGCCTAATGCGTAGTCAAGTCTGCATTAGGGAGAGTTATTCCTAGTTGCACTGGAGAGTCACAATGAAGAAAAGTTTTCACTGGCATGCAGCTGCACAGAGGTGATATCGGCCCATCACCATGAGGAGTAGTTACGCTAGCGTTGATCTGAGATTAGAGGTCACAGGTGGACTCATACTTATGTTATCATAATGGCGGCCTCGGTTGAGAGGTTGCTCACCAATTATAGAACTGAAGTGATTGAATTATTTCTATTTAGCAACTGCATTCACCCGGAGGGTAGTTAGCTGCATAACGAACAGTAAGCTGGTGACCGCACGCTTGTGAGGACACAGGCACAGCATCTACCTGCTTGTGTGGAGTTTCCCTGGATAGCTGTCACTTAAACAGATTGTTGCCAGCAGATGAGTACCATTAACAAGAGATTCAGGTCAGGTGAAGACCTCGGGTGAGAGATCTCTCACCGGAGTTAGAGGCTCCATTATTAGCCATTTCTTTGCTGTATTATTGTTTTGTGGGGTGGCTGCAGGGTGGTGAGTTTTGTTACTAGGGAGATGTTATGTCCCTATTATGTGTAGGTGGTGGGGCGGTAGTGCTTTAGTATTGGCTTCATAGAGAACTGTGTTCCTTCTTCGGGGAGGTTGTCTAAGTTCAATTTTCAATTTTGAGAGGTTTTGGGAGCTAAGGGCCCCAGTTCAAGGTTAAGAAGTGTTGGGAGCTAAGTGCCCCAGTTCAATTTTGAGTGGTTTTGGGAGCTAGGTGCCCCAGTCATGGATCATGGGGATTTGTGTTTCCCTATTAAGTGGACATTATGGGAGCTTAGTGACCCATTGATGGATCGTGTGCTCCAGTTATATTTTTTTAAGAGGTTTTGGGAGCTAAGTACCCCAGTTCAGTTTTTAGAACTTTTGGGAGCTAGGTGCCCCAGTTATGGAACATGGGGAGGTGCGTTCCCCATTACGTGGACATTGTGGGAGCTAAGTACCCCAGTACTGGATAATAGGGTGATGTTGCCCTATTTTGGGGAGGTTGTGGGAGCTGCCTGCCTCAATTTAATTTTAAGAGGTTTTGGGACCTAAGTGTCCCAGTGCTGGATCATTGGGAGATGTGTTCCCTATTACATGGAGGTTGTGGGAGCTGAGTGCCCCATTTCTGGGTGTTTACCAAATTTTAAAGTTTTAAGTGATATGCCAATTAGTGGCATCAATGTTAATTTAATTTTCCCCAAGGTGGGGATGGGGCTAATCTCAAATGTTGTTATTTTTGAGAATGCAATGTGAATGTTTTCTTTTATAATGCATTTTATATATTCATGTTTATGTTTCTTTCCTCAACTACAGTTGTATTGTTTCCGTCAGGAAGGGGGATATGTTATAATTGACTTGTGTCTCTCTTTTCCCTTGCTGGGACTTCCCTGTTGCTCAGATAGTGTGAGTGGTAGAATGCCTGGTGGTATCATGGAATGTTTGGTGCCTGGCCTGTGTGTGGAGTGGCAGTTGATGGCAGTCAGGCTGAGCGACAGGGAGGTCGCTCCTGGTGGGGTTTACATTTAGATCTATCTTATCCTGATGAACTTGACCTGGAACTAAGCTCAAATAAACGTATCCTATTTTGTATACCTGGCTCATGGACTTTCTATTTACAACAGTTACGCACATATCTGACGTTTTCTGACAACTTGATGAAGGCCAATGCATTAGCACAAGCTGAGAAAGTGAATGGAACACCTCCATATTTATTGTGGATTTTATGGAAAAGTTTTCTCTACTTTGAGAAATGTGTCCCTGCGGTGGAAAGAACCAAAAAAGTGTAAAATAATCGTTTCCCATAATTTACTGTATCTGAAATTTCTACAGCCGGTGTCTCCAACCGGTTGATCGCGAGCTACCGGTAGCTCGCGGAGACCCCGGGAGTAGCTTGTGTAGCCCTTGAGTAGTATTTGATGGTATTTTGAGCTATTAGCCTTTTCGGCTCCATTTGCCCGCCCTCACCCAAACCAGCCACTCGGATTGGAGCTAAGCTGAGGTGGGGGCGGGCGAAGAGGATGACACTCCTCTCCTGGAGCTGCAGACTCCTCTCGTGAGAGTCTGACTCTTGTGACGTCATCGTGTACTGAAAACGTGCTGGCATCGCACTGTCTGCCATTGTGCGACGGGTGCCAGCGGGGAGCAGTAGGAGACGTGACTTCCACCGCCAGAAGCAGCCAGGAGACGTGCCTTCCAATGCCAGGAGACGTGCCTTCCACTGCAGGTAAGCTCAATGGTGGAATTAGTGATCCCGTGGGAGGGATGGCTGACAAGGCGTCAGAGAGTGCTGGTGGAACAGAGGGCAGAAAGGCACAAAGAACGAGTGGAACAGAGGGCAGAAGGGCACAAAAAACGAGTGGACACGAGGGCAGAAGGGCACAAAAAATGAAGCAAAAACGAGTGTAACAGAGGGCGGAAAGGCACAAAAAACGAGTGGAACAGAGGGCAGAAAGGCACAAAAAACGAGTGGAATAGAGGGCTGAAAGGCACAAAAAACGAAGGAAAAACGAGTGGAAGAGAGGGCAGAAAGGCACAAGAAATGAGTGGAACAGAGGGCAGAAAGGCACCAAAAACAAAGGGAAAACGAGTGGAACAGAGGGCAGAAGGGCACAAAAAAAGAAGCAAAAACAATTGGAACAGGGGGCAGAAAGGCACAAAAAATGAGTGGAACAGAGGCCAGAAAGGCACAAAAACGAGTGGAGCAAAGGGGCACAAAAACAAGGGAAAAATGAGTGGAACAGAGGACAGAAAGGCACAAAAAACGAGTGGAGCAGAGGCCAGAAAGGCACAAAAACGAGTGGAACAGAGGGCAGAGGGGCACAAAAAACAAGGGGAAAACGAGTGGAACAGAGGGCAGAAGGGCACAAAAAATGAAGGAAAAACGAGTGGAACAGAGGGCAGAAAGGCACAAAAAAAGAGTGGAACAGAGGGCAGAAGGACACAAAAAAGAAAGCAAAAACGAGTGGAACAGATGGCAGAAAGGCACAAAAAAGAGTGGAACAGAGGGCAGAAGGGCACAAAAAACACGGGGAAATCGATTGGAACAGATGGCAGAAGGGCAAAAAAAACTAAGCATAAACGAGTGGAACAGAGGGCAGAAAGGCTCAGAAAATGAGGGGAAAACGAGTGGAACAGAGGGCAGAAAGGCACAAAAAACGAGTGGAACAGAGTGCAGAAGGGCACAAAAAACGAGGTCTTAATTTTGGACCTTAATTTTGGACCTATTAATTGAAATGTCTTGAAGCGTCACAAATCCAAAGTCATTCCTTTTGGTGTTCAAGGGAACTCTTAAGTCAGGCCTGTCTTGGGTATTTTGTTCAAACAACAGTATAGGCTCTGATTAAATTAGGCTTAAAGTCAATGAAACTGGGCGTGGGGGATCTCTCGGAAAAATGCGCGAGTTGCTTCGGGTTCAGTAGCTCACGACAATTTTCACTGGCCAGAAGTAGCTCTGACTACACAAAAGGTTGGAGACCCCTGTTCTACAGGGTGATCATTCTGCATGTGAGATTTCGGCACATTGTTTTTTTCTGCATATTTATGACTATAATCGATTTCCAGAATACTTATGTGACACTATATTAAAAATGTACCCACAACTTAGGAATAACCCAAAAGGTAAAGACCTCCAACGTTTTAAACATTTGCTTTCTGATTCGGGAAAATTAGAGTTAGCTGTGCACCTGTAAATGTGCATAACATAGCTCCAGTTAAAGTGGTGATGTGAATAAAAAAACTTTGTGCTCCACTGTTTCATGGGGATGTATGAGAAACAGTTTCTCCATACGGAAATGTATTTTGTCTGTGGGGAAAATTTTAAATTTGCAAATGCCCATGTATGCATAATTTACTCTGCATGATTGTTCCTTTCAAAACCCCAAAAAGTCAGAAACATACTCCAAATGTGGAAGGAAACATGTGCAAATGTCTAACTCTTCATAGCAATGCTTTGTAAACCTGACCCCAAATGATTTGCAGGGACCAATCTCTTTAAATAATGTGATACTCTTTGGGGCATCAGTGATTTTGGTGCCCTGTGACTTGGGAATACAACATGTCTTGGCTTTACTCAGTAGCTTCTGGCACTTTGTGATGACTTGGTGAAGTTGACTACATTCTCAGGTGATTTGCTTAACCATACTTTAGAACTCTTGAAACATCTGTTCCAAACAGTGTCTCGTATGATTAAAATGTGTAATGCACAGAATTTACAAATCCTCATTTGCAAAGAAAGTCTACATTTTCATTCTTTATGAATGTAAAGGTTACTACAGTGTTTACATATAATACTTTTATCATCAGACAAAAATGTTTTACATTAATCACAACGTTATCAACAATGCACCCTAAAAGGATACGTAAAACATACTTCATTCTACAGGTGAACCTGTGGTTTGCAGTGCAATTGAAATTCTTACTGATTTGGGGTTATTCAGGAGATTCAGGTACACATTGACTTGAGGATTGTCTGTAGATTTCAGTTCTCATTCTCTGAGTAGTCTAGAGAGTACCCAATGTCATAGGTATTGTATTGCTGTAGCATATATGCCATATCAGTTATAAGAGTAATACGATACTAAATACACACATATTGTGAACCAATAACAACATTTACAAAAGTTTTAAACCACTGCGTTCAGGAAGGTGATTTCACATTGAAAATTCCTATTTGGGGATGGAATTAACCTAAAATGACATTTTGATTCATTACGAGAATTCATTCCATAAACAAATCCAAGCTAACAATATAAAATATGCTAACAGTGGAACACTAAACACATAGCTGCCAAGGTTTCAGATTGTTTGAGTGTGACGTTTTCATAATTTCAGTGTCATTATGGGTAGAGCTCCCTGTTTTCGGTTTTTACTGATTTGTACAGCCGCCTGCATAGCCGTTTGCTGCCACTTTACTTGCCTGCTTGCCTATCGGAGGAGCTCCGCTCCAGGAGCATCGGACAGGAGACTTCTGCCTGCGGGGACAGCATTCACAGCGCCTTGACGAACACAGCGCAGCTGGTGTCTCTTCCCGCCCCCAGCACTCTCCACTTAACCCTGCCCTCTCCCGCGGACCGCGGGACGCGCGCGGGACGCAGCTCGGGGCGAAGACCGGGCAAAGAGCGGGCCGGTTGAGGCCGTTCAAGGACGGCAGAGACCGGCCCGGGCCACCCCTCCATCGAGGCCGGTACATCACCCCTTTCATACCACCATTAGGATTCTGTCAGCCCATATAAGTAGTCTTGCCACAATGAGTCAAATGGAGACCAGGAGTAAATCAAATTTGGCTACGGCTGGACCTTCCACGGCAGGAACGGCTCAAGGTAAAATCGACAACTATTTCCTTAAAGCGGGTTCTTTGCTGATCGATGACATTACTGTTTTGGAAAGACGCATTTCCCAGGAAATTGAGTGGGTTAGGAGATCATCCATGGGCACTCTAGCACTGGCCAAAACCCCCGAGGAAAGGCGGAACGTGAATGGCTCACTGGCTGGAGCTTGTGGGGGGGATCCACTACCTGTCCACTTAGATCTCTCTGAGGAAACTTTAAGCGACCTTGAAGATATGAGTCTACTGACCCTCCCACTGACCCAATTCACACAAACTTCAACCTCTATTACTGTGGAGGTCCCTACCGAACAAATTCTTATCTCACCCAGGGAGGAACCCCCATTGGTAACGTATACAGTAGACAATATAGATACATCAAGCAGAGCTAGGGGAGCAAGGGAAGGGGCAACACAAAAAAGGAAGATGGGGGACCAAGCAAAAGAGAAAGGAAGGCCAAAACTCCCGAGACTAGGCACAATACATGATAAGGGTAGCCTTGATAATACCAGATCGGAGACCCCCTTATCAGGCAGAACGGAGCCTCCCGTATTAGCAAATGTTCCTATCGACCCTCCTCCTTCCACAGTAGATCGTACTATGGAGGTAGAAGAAGAAGATATTACACTCACAGACATAGGGAATCTGCTTAGGTCACTGCTCAGTCCTATAGAAGCTCGCCTGATCAAGATAGAGGCAAGGCTCACCAAATTTGAGAAATCTACCACCCAGTTTATGGATAGTTGGAAAGCCGCGAATAATCGCCTCACAGTACCAAGCGCAGACCCAAAATCCAAGAAGGGTCCTGAGCCCCAGACCTTGATTAATAAAAAGGGCGTGGAAAATGGGAAATCCTCAAATTCAACTGCAAAATCTAATCCGGCCACCCATCAGGCATCTAGCCTAAAGCAAAATAATCCCTCCTCCTGTTCACAGCAACCAACAACAACTGCAGTGGCAGCTCAATCACACCCCCCCTGTACACAGCAAACATTAACAGCTACCGATGTACCATACTCACAATTACCGACTACAACTGTATCCAAATCCTTACTAATCAATACACAAAAACCTCAAAACCCTAACACCATATCACAAAAAACACAAAGAACAGTAACAGTAAACCTTCCACCAGAGGTAGCTGCATATGCTGTCATTTTAGCCGGGGTACCGGAACTAAAACCAGCGACCAGTGAAACAGGGGCCTCATTAAAAAACAAAGTCATGAATTGGCTATCCACATTTAGGCCACTCCCCAGAGGCATGACCAGCGATATTCGCATGGTGAGAAGAGTCTCATGGGTAGGGAAGAGTCCCAAAACAATCAGTGGCGACTGTATACTGGTCAGTTTTAAAGAACCAGGAGCAGTTTCCTATATCTGTGGCTGTTTTCCAGATGAGGAGGGGAACAATATCCAGCCACTTCACCTCTCTTTTTTTTTATCCACCAAACAGTCACATAGGCAATGATCAGAGATGGGAATACTCACATGAGCCACTGGGAAATTGGGGGGAAAATCAAGGAGGGAGGAGGAATTCCTATAATCAAATGCGAATGGCATCGGGCCATGCTTTGACACATGACGAGGCTCAGGGTTGGGAAACTGTCACTAGAAGAGGGGTGGGAAGGGGTGGCCGGGAGCGAGGAGCAATCTGGCCCCGAGATACTATCAGCCCCCATTTCTCCCATTATTCAACCGGTTCGATTGTCTTGAAATGGTGGATTGACAGTACGACTTTGAAGGTAGGGCATACCCCCACCTATCCGGGCAAGTCGCACCCAACACCATCGGGGGAGGAGGGCATAAACTTCCCAAAACTAACCATGGGGGGGAACCCCCCTCCCACACAACATTTAGAAGATCCCCCACAGAGAGCAGACAGGGAAACAGAACTAGTGGACGCCCACAGGAGACAAGATCCTATACGAGGGACGCCCCCAAAAGATCACGCCAATCCAATGGTAAATCTAGGTACAAGGGGAAACAACCAGCACGCTCCTTATATACTAAAACTGCTGTCATGGAACGTGGCTGGATTGGCGAACAAAATAGATTCCCAACCGTGGGCCGATTTAACAGATTCTAGAAGTGTCTGTCTCTTCCAAGAGACTTGGGCAAGGGAGGAGTATACCTCTCGAGGTTTTGAGATATTCTCTATACCGGCAAGATGGGGAGGGAGAGGTCGCCCATCGGGGGGACTGGCAATCTGGGTGGCATCGCATCTGGGTTGCCTAGCTACACGTCAAAATGTAGACTCAGAAGATATATTGGCTGTCCTCCTTGAATGGCCTAGATCATTTAAATTACTTATAATAAATGTCTATTCTAGACCGACCCCCATATCGAGCACCTCAAAAACCATTGAAGAACTGTCCTCTTTCTTGGAGGCTATTTTAATTCACACTTTGAGCCATTACCGGGCCTACTTGATGGACCCTCCCTAGAGGATGATTCAAGTTGGCAGGTTCCCGCGACAGAGGCCCCCCCTCCGAGAGCATGGACACCACTAGCCGTGCAGATAAATATGCTCACCCTCGCTCACGGCCTTAGGGCTTGCAACGGCCGTGTCAAATCTGACATCCCGTGCAAATGTACATACAATAAAATTGGGAGGGAATCTAGATTAGACTACCTACTGGTACAATTATCCGCTTGGAAAAGGGTGATAGATTTTAGAGTAACAGTCAGAGAAGACAGTGATCACAATGCCTTGGAATTGGAATACGCCATTCCCCATACTGAGGACAGGGCATCGAATGAACAAAAGCCCAGGGAAGGGTACCTCCTAGAAAACAACAGAAGGAGGATAAGATGGGAAAACCTGTCCACTAGAGAAGATAAGTTAGCCATCCTCTATGCTAGGATTACACCAATCTTAGCAGAGGCATTTGCCTCGTGGGTCCCAGTGAGCACGCAGGAAAACAGAGAGCATCTCCTGCGCATACATGATCAATTAATTAAAATTCTGGAGCTGGACCTCTTTATTAGTGGACCCTCCAGGACCCGGGGACCTCATAAAGATACCTGGTTTAATATCTCATGCCGAAACGCCAAACGTGACCTTCTACTTACTATTAAAGCTGGAGGATCAAGGGAGGAGATCCGTAGTAGAAGGCGGGCGTATAAGACACTTGTGGAAAACGCCAAGATAGAGTGGGATCTCCAACACTGGGAGAATCTCTCGGAGCTATTAGCAACGAGGGATTCCCGCAAATGTTGGCGCATAGTCAATCATGGTTCTGAAGACCTTCCCTCGGCAATCGAACCAAACATTGCCCCGAGTGTCTGGCAAAATCACTACCAGTCTTTATATTCCACGGAGGTTGGAGGACTGGAATTCCCATTCTATAACATGAAAAACAATCAGGCACTGGACCCTTTCACCGAGAAAGAGGTGAGGATGGCGATAGCAGGGTTATCCTCTGGAAAGGCACCTGGCCTGGATGGTGTGCCGGGAGACTTATTTAAACAGGAACCAGGAATTTGGGCACCTTATCTTCTGCTGATGTTCAATGCAGTTCTTGAGGGAATGGAAATACCTGATACTTGGCTGGGGGCGGAGGTGGTCCCGATTTTTAAAAAGGGATCTCCCCTGCTCCCAGCCAACTATCGCCCAATTAGCCTTATTGACGTCTCGCAGAAGCTATTTGGCAGGCTAGTACTTAACAGGTTACAAACCTGGTTGGAGGAGACTGACACCCTTAGCCCATTGCAGGCGGGATTCAGAAAAGGAGTCTCTACAGTCGACCAAATACTCTGATTAAATATCATTTACTGGAAGACAGTACTGATCGAGGGCGGCACCCTTTACACGGTCTTCGTGGACCTTCGTGCCGCCTTCGATCTGGTCCCTAGGGCCAAACTGTGGGAGGTATTGGTCGAGTTGGACGTCCCGGGTGAAATCCTCCAAATTTTAATTAGACTGCACAAAGACAATTATGCCCGAGTTAGATGTGGGAAAGAAGGCAGGTTGACTGACAGGTTTCCCGTTCGCAGAGGGGTACAGCAGGGATGCGTACTAGCGCCGACCCTGTTTTGCCTCTTTGTGAACGGGGTGATAGAACACCTGAGCAGGATCCCCAATATTGATGCGCCAAAATTGAACAGCAGCAGGGTACCCGCGATCATGTTTGCGGACGACACCCTGCTGCTGTCCAAATCACCCATGGGGTTACAGAGGGTCTTGGATGGTTTTTTGGGCTTCTGTAATGAAAGGGGTCTTGAAATCAATCCCTCAAAAACAAAATTCATGATCCTTAACCCCAAGCCCAAAAATTCCCCAAATCCCCGCCTGGGCACAACATCTCTGGAAAGGGTCTACACAATAGAATATCTGGGTATTACCCTAAACCAGAACCTAACATGGTCGGCCCATATAATGAAAGCGAGCACAAAACTAGCTCAGAGGGCGGGAGGCATCACAAGAATTGCCAGGAAATCCCCACTGCGTCCGCTGGCACCTGCTATCCATATTTATAAAGCTCAAGCCCGGGGGGGAATTATCTATGGGAGCGAGCTCTGGGGACACACCCTGCCACACACTATCCAGGCCATAGAAAATAAATTTATCAGACAATTGGTTGCCCTCCCCCCGAGCACCCCACTCCTCCCATTTAGACTGGATCTGGCACTGCGACCCATCACTGAAGAACTGGGCCTTAAACCTCTGATCTATTGGCGTCGCCTATGGAGTAGCCAGGATCTCGTCAATTACAGAAATGAGCTGCAGGAATTTCTAAAGTTACCCAACGCCACCAAAATACCTTGGCTAAGGTACATCAGGAGTATGTATATGACTCTCTGAGTGCCAGAGCTATGGACAGATCCGTTATATGCGTCCGCAAGGATCTCCAGGAAAACACTTTCCAATTTATTTTACAATTTTATGCTCCAAAAAACACTGGCCACCACCCGGGAAGGGTCTCTTACCGACCTCTTCATTAAGGTAAAAGACTCATACAGCCATGAGTGTGTATTAGATGGTATCTCACCGATGTTCACACGGAAGATCTTCTTGCAATGGAGGTATGGGTCTCTCCCCCTAAGGTCTTTCACAAAGTCCTGGGCTGGCCGACTGGAGACAGGGGCGTGTCCGGCCTGCGCATATAAACTGGAGAGTGACTTGCATGTGGTATTGTTCTGTAAAGCCTATACTAGAATTAGGTGTCATTGGCTGGTGCCACTTCTAAAAAATTTGGGATTCAGAACATACGCCCCGGCTTACAGAGTCCTAAAGACAGACCTATCTTTGCCAACTGTGTTCGCAATGGCAAAATTCTTGACTGCAATGTGGGTGGTCCGCGCACAAATAATGGAGGACACTATAATTGCATGAAACATTCTTCTCTTACCCCCCTTGCATTTGGCCTAGTTGCGCTCTTCAAAACAATATTAAATTAGCATCTGTATAACTATTTAATTAAGAATTGTATTTTAAAAATAGTATACTTGTATAATGTCTTTCGTTTTTTATGACTAAATATTTGTATATCTTTTATGATCTTTCATGATCGAAATAAAGATTTTTGAAATTGAATTGATTTGTACAGATAAATACAGACAGAAAACATTGTTTCCAGTCTGTATTCATTTTTAAAAGCAAAAAGAAAAGACATCGTGGCTTCTTTTGAGTGACTCTCCATGGTGAGATTAATCAGTTTTACATACTGGCATCATGGGGAGTTACAAAACTGAATAAGATTTGCTTAAATAACTGCATAGCTTAACATGTATTTGTGCTATTATGTTATTTTTTCATGGGGATCATTATTTTGGGCTGTGCAATGTGCTAAAACCTGACAGGCATCAACATATGTGTGCATGTTTATCTGTGAAATAAATGTGGAAATATACAAGTTATCCCCTCATCTGTTCACAAAACAAAAAATAAATATGGATAATTACCAATAAGATGGCCAAAATATAAATATGGATAAATACAGACGGAAACGTTCAAAAAATAAATACCATAAAACCGGGTGCCCTAATTATGAGTGACATTCAACGACTATGGGTGATACTTTCTCGCGAGCAAAATCAAGCAATAAAGATGTCAAAATGGCCTCGACACTCGTCCCTCTCAACCATACACTACTCTGTGTCAGAACTTGCAAGGCTCCAATTTATTTTCCTGCTTCAGACCTGCAATGTGCATATTATAGTGCTTTCAGTCGCATATGGGACATTGGAGCAGTAGAATACAGAAGTCACTATCCACCACTGCACCAACTAAGACAACGTTGTGTGATTGTATTGATCAATCGAAGATTTCATAGGATTAATGTAAAAGAATGCTTTTCTTATCTATTTTGTTAACTTGCCAAGTCAGCGCTTCACCACTTGAGCTGTGTGTTCTTTGGCCAAGCTGGGAAGGAGGGTCATGGGCTGCAGAAGCAATTGAAAGGTGTGTCTGAGCCAAGGTGGGACTGGCCTATATGGTATAGGCCAATTAGGCAGTGCCCAAAGGCCTGGTCTGCCAGGTCAGTGTGTGTGCTGGTTTTTGTCTGTTTGTGGCCCTCTTTTGTTGTCTGCTGTGCCGGTTTTCATTGTTGATTTGCCTGTTATTAAAACAAACATAGCATGGCTTAAATTCATTAAGTCTTCAACTCCTTGCAAAACACTTGTATGACTTGCCTGAAACCTGTCACAATGTGCAAGCATGGGTCTGGCCATTTAGAGGGGCACTTTTATTTTGTTGCCTGGGCCTAATTAAAGTCCTGGTCTGACTCTGGTCGGAGCATATAGAGAGTCACAGGCAGTGTGATCTCTCCTCGCTGGGAAGTATTCATTATCTGGTTTCTGCGGGCCGAGACAGACAGTAATAGATTAGTGACACTTGGAGGCCCACTTGTGCTCCCTCAAAAACACCCATCTACAGCAGCACAACCTCTTCTGAATAGTGGGAAAAACAAGACAAAGGGCCAGATGTAGGAGCCCTAATACCGGTCGGAAACGGCCGATTTTGGCCGTTTCCGGCCGGTATTAGGGTTTTCAGATGTAGGGGGCTGAAAATTACAGAATCGGTATATTTACCGATTCGGTAAAATTACCGATTCGGTAAATTACCGAATCGGTAAATATACCGATTCTGTAATTCCCAATGTAGGTGGCACAGTTTACAGTGCCACAGGCCCTTAAGAGTCGGTATTTTACCACACAATCCTATTGTGTGGTAAAATACCGAATTCAGGTGTGCATGCGCATCTGTGCATGCACACCTGTGCATGCACACCTGTGCATTTCCTGTGTATACACCTGTGTATTTCCCATTGATTCCTATGGGCTTCAAAGCCCATAGGAATCAATGGGAAATACCAATTCTGTATTTGCAGAATCGGTAAATACCGAATCCTGCAAGGGTGCAGGGGGTGTCACTTTGACACCCTCTAGCACCCCAAGTACAGGCTTGTGTGACATGTGGCACACATACTATGTAGGTCTTAAAGTCCACAAGTCAGGGTGCATCGTATTTAAAAGTAAGACAAGTAAAAATGTTATATTAACATGTTCTTGCAATGAATAGCACCTAAATGCTATTTTTCACTGTGGCAGGTCTAGCTGTTCTATGTAGAAAAACAGAGTACAGATTTAAATCCTAATACTGTATCTCAGTAATGGCAATAGCTAGAAAAACAAACAAGTATTTTAAATAGTTATTAAAAATCCATTTCAATGGTGAAGTCTGATTTTTAGTAAATATTAAGGAAACGTACTTTTAGAATGTTACATTTTCCTTGCCTGAAGTTCCTGAAGGCTACATTTACCTGTGCTCTCTCACTTCTGCCAGCCAGTAATTAACATTGGAAAGTTATGAAAACTTCCCCCAGAGCAGAGAACAAAGACCTGGGTGTTGGGAGGTGTGTTGTTCCCTTGACAGGATGACCAGCGGGGTTAGGCCCAGGAACTGGATTAACTTCAAAAGAGACCTCCTGTGTCACAGGCAAAAGTTATTTGATGCCTGGATGGGCTCCATCCTTTGTTACTCCTGCAAGGCAGGCTCCAACCAGATTGTGTCTCCTATTGCACTACTGTGCCATGTCCTTCTGAAATTTCAAATTCTGCGTCACTGACATTTTGGGTTTTTACAAATAAACATTGTGGACGCACTTGAAGGGAAACCTGGTGCCAAAACAATTATTTTCTATCCGCTGTCTGGTTGCTGGAAAACCCTGCTTTGTTCTACCTGACTTTTGTGTGGGTTAATAATGGCTTTCTGGGTTAATAATGGGTACAGTGACTGCCCCAAACGGAATTCTAGTGTTAGATGTAGGAGGTCATTAGGATTATAATAGTACACAGCCCTCATAGCCCAGGTTTAGAGCGGCTGAAAGGGGGTAGGGTTGGCCTCAGGCCTTTACCTCATTGCTTAAGGCATGCCTAGGAGTCATTCCAACCCACCGGCTTGTGCCAGGGATAAATATAGCATCTCCAAGCAACTACTTCAGAACACACCTGCACCTATAGAAAATCAAAAGAGGACTGAGCCTGCTGTCTGAAACCTGAGAAGATCCCTAATGGACTGAATCTGCACTCTCTTGAACCCAGGACAAAGAAGTGGGCTCCAAGAGTCATAAGAGTGACCTCCTATTCAAGCTATAGAGTTACAGCTAGTTACAAAAGGCCTTCCCTGGGGCTACCAAGCTGATCAGTGGCAACAGGACCTGAACTGGAACCTTTAGTTGGCCTCTGCTGGACACCCTAGGAGTCTCTACATGTCATCCCTGTGGTCCTGGAGAGCTTTAGAAGTATACTAAGTTGGTGGATTGAGACTTGAAGGACTAAAGTCAGAAGGTAAAATCTTTGACCATTATGAACCTGGTTGGTGTATTCGAACCACACTCCATTGTGACAAGCATCAAATTGCACCTGGGTCCCACTCTAACACGACCATTTACTTTCATATGCACTTTGTGCATCTTGGCGCTATTCCTTTTTAAAACTTTTTTTAATGTATTTCTGATTCCTTTAATTGGATTTTTATCATTTTGGTATCCCTTTGTTAACATTTTACTCTAGTTTTCTAATTCGGTTTGGGATGTTTATTATTTTGCATTCCTACTTCCTTACTTTTGATAATAATGCATTTATAATGTACACATTACCTTAAATTAAGCCTGTCTGCTCTGTGCCATAGCTACTAGGGCCTTGAGCTCAGGTTAATTTAGTGACTTTGAGGGTTCACCCTGACATGAGTTGTTATTATTTTTTGAGGTGGGTAGTCACCCACCCAAATAATAATCCTATTTCTTACAGTGTACTTAATAGATTCTTTTACTTAGTGACTTGAGGTATTCAATACATATGATTGCTTTGTTTTGTTATATTTTGATAGTGGGTTGTTACTCTGTAATAGGTAACCTTAGGCACTGAATGGTTAGAGTACTCAGTGCAGCTGAGTACACTATGCATTGGGGAACTCAGAATAAGAAGTGCATACATTTTTGAGTACTCAGTATTTCTTGTACTTGTTCTCATTTAAATGAGGGTGAGTGTTTAGTAAATTTGCATATTGATTGAATTTGTTTTCTTTAGTAGATATGACTAGACGGTGGAGGTACTGTCTATTTTGATGCTCTAATGTTTGAAGATGGTAGATAGCTTTAGATACTCAATGGCTTGGTGTAGCGATCAAATACAGTTACTCTAAAACTTTGAGGTATGCATTAAGATTAAAATTGCAGGGGGCACATTAATATTAACAGATGGTGCAGCATCTACACCTATAGTATAGAGAAATCTGTGTCTTGCCAGTATTATTATCATAGGACATACTGACTTGGGGGTAGAGATTGGAGATTGCACCTCCCAGGCCCTTCAGCGACTTAATATAGATCATAATGCAGATCGTCTCATACCACTTGTATGAACCCAGAAGAAACCTGTAGTTAGGATTGCTGGACTCCCCACCACCCACAGTTCCGCAGTGATAATAGTGTGTACTCTTTTAGTCCTTGCATTTCTTTAGTAACATTTAACTGAGCGATGTATTTAAGGTACTTTACTTTTTCATTCAAAGTGCTGGCTGGGCAATGATTACTTGTTATTCGCTTGACTCTGTTCTGAGTATCTAACTTACACCACTTCCCTAAGAAAGTATTGGATCACTCTGCCCAGCTCCTGAGGGACCAAATGCTAAAGAGATGTACTTGGTTTTCAGATTTTGGCCCAACAGTAGTTTAAAACCCAGAAGAATCAAAATAAAAGGATCTCATTGTCACAATTTGAGCTCCAGTACCCTTGATTGCCCTGGGACGCCTGCACATTTCCCCACACAGAAAACTTGGGTATTCAGTGGCAGTAGATTTTGCTACTCCGTTTCTTTGAGTAATCAGTATATTTGGGGTTTCAGTACCTGAAGAATCAGATACTTATTGATTTGGGATATTCAGTAAATCCCAGCTCTTGGTGATAGTAAATGCAGTTACCTGTTGACAGTAGATTTGGTTAGTCATTGTCATACGCTACTTACATGGCCCTGGTCATCCAGTTCATTGTTGGTGAGCTTGAGCTTGTCAAAGCTGATCACTTGCCTCATCCAGGTCTCCCCAGAAGCTGGAGAGTCCGGATGAATGTAAACGCGGGGAGGAACCGGCGAATCAGCATTTCCAGCCACCATCCACTTGGAGCTGTGATACACATACCTGGGTAAAAAAATAAAATATAGCTTATTAACAGAGGCACCAAACATTTTCCCTTGTGAGATTTTTATTAGGTGTGTGAGAAACGGTGATGTAAATGTGCCACACAAATTCTTCAAGCTTCATTCAATTTAGAAAGTGCGAAGAATATTAAAATGGAGCTAAAGCCCTGTGACAAATGCAATACGTCTGTAGTCTAGGAAATCCTTGTGTCGAAACTGTAAACAGGAAGGGCTGCATTTTGTAAACGCTGTTACTCTTTACCATGCAGATTATTAGCTCAGGAAGGACATGAGAGGTCTAGGTAGTGCTTCATTGTGTGTATTCCCATTGTAAAGTGTGTATTCCATTTAGCTATGTATGTAATGTTATTGTACTCTTTGCTGAGGTTTGAGTTAGTTTCTAGAAGACATCACCTCCGAGTAAGTCTCGGACTGCTTTCCTCTGCTGTCCTATGTGTGGGCTGCTAAAGTGGTGTGCTTGATGCTGAGCTTTGGGTCCAACACTAAGGTGGACCCAAAGGTCAAATCTCGAATTGTCACAATTGGAGCCCTGAAACGTTTACACCCTGTTCCCAAGTTTATGCACAAAAATATTATCACCAGTAGTCTTTAAAACGTGGGTCTTGTGCCTGTGCAGGCTTAATTTAACTTCTTCTCAGAGGCAGTTTAAATGCAGCACCTCAGGAGAAGAGAGCACTACAGGAAATACTAGTCCGGGAGTGCTGGGGAAGGGCCAGTCATGTATCAGGGTGACGGTCTCAACAATATAGGCCTTTCAGCAGTGCCATATGGTGAGCAGTGTTGAGAGAGGGGCTGATGGCAGGGAGTAGGCCACTGTCAGGAATGATAAGCAGGGGCTGGGACAGACAGAGGGTGCCAGGAGATGCGAAGTGAGCGAATCATTTTCAAACTGAGTGGGCACTGCACAGGGAGCAGCACAGCAGGCTTCACTCACTTGCAGAGAACATGTGTGAAATAGGCAGCAGATGCGTAATGTAAACGCAAACAGCAGCTAAATGAGAGACCTTGTCCGCAGAATTGGCACACCTGGTGTAACATCAGTACAAGCTCCACTCACAATTAGCAGGTAGATTAAAGGGGCTGGGACACAGGTAAGACTCTCTCTCACTCGTAGACCTGGCAACAGCACAAACAAAGTAGGCATTTCTCAAAAACAGTTCAAAACTGGCACATGACTGTGTGAGGGTAATATTCACTCATAGAGCAGGCACAACACTGGTCGCAGTAATGTGACCTTTAACCACACATTGAATAGGTACATTGGGGGCTACAACTCTAAAACTTGCTTCACTCACAGAGAAAACGTAAAGTATGACAGAAGCAAAGAACCCCCCTCTAACCCCCCCCACATGGTATATCTCTGCAGGAAGAAACAGTGAAAAGTCACAAACAGAGAAAGCGTATAGCACCAGCTAAAGCAGTGCGAGGTTTGCTTACACAAAATACATTTCCTTGCAGGCTTCCTTCACACACAGAACTGATACAAATGAAGAAGCAGCAGTAAAACCTAGCAACACAGATTGCTAACAGCAATTTAGACTTTCCTCTCAGACAACATATAGGAAATGATGTAATAAGTGGGTGCTTCTCTCACACACAGGAGAGATACAGCAACACAAGGGGCCCTCGTGAAACAAATAGCAGTAGGATTCTCTAACATGGGCATTCCATCCAAGATTCACCCTAGAGAAACCAACAGCAGAGCACTCCTAGTGCAAGCTTCTACATGCAACAGAGCAGCCACCTTAAAGAAAAAGCAAGCAGAAGGTCCCTAGGCATGCCCTAGGATCCCACAACGGGCTACTGGAGCCTTCTGCTTGGGGTAATTGGGGTGATGGGGGTAGTCCTATTACCCCAGAAATGTACACTTTAAATGTATATTTGATGTGCGAGAAAGTACGATTGAGCAACAGTGTTGTTAACAATTCTTGGAGTATCTTCTCTCCCATCGTATCCCCATAGTAGTCCACAAAATACACACCAAGCCTTGAACTGAATCACAAGTGCATTTTACTCAAATGGGACTTGGTACTGAAAAGCTGAAGACCACAGCAAAGCTAGGGATTTAATCTAAACATGTAGTGGTGTGGGTTAATTGCATGTAAGTGGTGGTTGTTGTGAAAAAACAATCTACTTAAAAAACTCTGGGTATTCTTTAGCCTTCACTGACTGCATGTGTGTCCATCTAACATGAACTACTAACTTTATACACCAATGAATTTATGTGTACAAGTAGCACAACATCAATACCTTATTGTATTGCACACTTTTCCCTTAACCAAGGCTTTACTGGTTCAGCAAGTTTTGGTAAGTCTTTTTACGATTTATTTGGTAGTTTTCTGAATAGTATCTTCTCCATTTCATTTTTTTGTGTTACTATTCACAAGTTTAGGCCCCAGACAAACCATACAGAAAGCATACTTACATGCACCCTGTTCCTCTTTCTGAATCTTGTGGCTGAGGAATATGCACAGGGGGCTCACTATATATAAAGTCACACCTTTACCTTCTCTTTTGAAAAAAAGAGGAGTGACATTTTAATTTGGTGCTTCTTCCAGCTCCCGCTGCTTTGGTATTCATACCCCATAAAGCAGAGAAGTAATTTGTGTTTGGCTGTCGAGATTTATAGCCAAGGCGTTTTAGTTTCAGTAAGCAGTTTATTACATTCATCCGTGTTAACAGTTTACAGTCTACTAAATGATAATGCCGGTGCCAAAGTACACACAAAATTGTATAATATACTCAGTTTTACTCCTGCTGAATTGTCGAACCTAGAGCACCTAGAGTGTGTGACAGTTATAATTGCCTTTAACCTCTCACGCCTCTCACAGAAAAACAATTCTGGTCGATTAAAATATTGAATTAGGTATTCAAACTTTCCTCTATAAAAACTGCAATTATTTTTTCTCTTTAAACAACGTGCCTTCTATTTCGGGGATGGTATTTCTAAAATATATTTAATCACATTTAGACGATTACTTTGTGAGTTGGTCACCTTAATGTACTGGATAGCAAATGCTGTGTTGTGTGGAAGGTTTCTTAAAGTGTTTATATAAACTGGCATTTTTATTGATATAACTGGCATCTTGAACTGTGAAAGAAAATATTGTTATCAGAATGACTCTAAATGCAAATCCATTAATCAAATGTTCAATTCATTGCACTGTTACATCTAGTGCACAGACTGTTTTTGCCAAAAGTGTTTCTTTTACAGTCACACAAGTTGACCATATCGTATCCTTACTTTATTATGTTAATTCACGTGTGTTGCTGTTAGTAAATTAAACGAAATATGTTTGCTATACAGTTGTTTTGGATGTCATACCTATTGACTTTAACATGTCTATCTTACAAAGAATACAATATTAGGCAGCATTATTGTTGACGTACGAGAATAAACAATCCTAGGGATTGGCATATGCTTAAAAAAATACGTGGTGGGTCTCGGTTTATAGGGTAGCCTTCAGTGGTGTAAACAAAGTCCCCGCGCCCCCCCCCCCCTCGGTGCGGGAGAGGGGGGGTGTACGGTTGTGCTCGGTAAAGGTGATAGGTGGTGGGCCCAGGGGAAGGAGGGAGGGCCCATGTACTTTGCAGGGACCCCCTCAAGTTACGTTACGCCACTGGTAGCCTAGCAGTAGAAAAAATATTTTAAAAACTCCAATACATTGCGACTCGACCCTAGTGCAATGAGCTCTGTCCATATGGCAGTGCTTTGTGATATATATGCGGATGCAGCTGGAGCTGAAGATCACAAAATCTAATGCATAAGGAGGTAATGTCGAGGAAAGGGCTTTGAGGTTTTTATGGGTTTATCCTCCAAATAAAAAACAAATCGCATAAAGACATTGCGGTGCTATCAGCCAATAAATAATTGTATCCCGAGGTCTTCTTTCGCTGTTCCTTTCGCTGCACCATTTGCACTAAAGTTAAACGGGGGGATTCAGTCCCTTTGTTCGCCGAGTGGTAAACAGGTTGATGCTTTCTCTGGTGCCTGGACCTTGCTTTTTCAATCTAAGTGCCAAGTTTCGCGAAAGCTCCATGTACACCCTAGGCACTGCGTTTAACTTGAGGGTCTGAAGGGGATATGTGTGTGTTTGCCATCGGCACCAAACCTTCTTTTCTGGAAGCTGGGCCCACTCCTGTTCTCATTTGCAACTAACTATGGGAGATTCCACCTATTTTGCCAATCCCTTGTGTGCGTGAAAAGGGCAGGAATCGTTCTCTCTGTTGACCTAGTTCTACAGCCGGGTCTGGTGGCTAAGGGGACTAATGCGTCCACTGTAGGGTCCTATGTTCGACCTCATGGTCGCAGGTTGAAATCCCGGGGGTCCCCTCAGCCTTTCATCCAGCTGAGGTCCATAAAATGAGTACCATTCAGTTAGGTAACAATGATCATGTTATTCAGCGCCAAGATGCCTAACGTATAAATGCACGTTATATCCATGCCATGCACCTAGACACCCTCGCCTTTGAGATTTACTGTGATTTGCAGATCCCAAGTTTCACCCTACCGTGGGAAATGAACAATTGCGAGGCAGGCACCCACGCCCGAAGGCCTTACACATCAGCGTGTGCTGCGGTCCTACGTTTTCAAGCCCAGAGTCTGCAGCTGTGTGTTTCTTCTTCGGCGGACGGCTCGGCCGTCTGACCTCCCCTGGTGCTGTGCGCAGAGTAAACACTGCCCTCTCTCAGCACACCCCCGGACTCCTAGGGGCCGCGGCTTCGTGTGCGACCATCGCTGATGCTCATCCCAGCCTGCACAGGCGGGCTCCGGCCGTTTGTCTTTCAGCACCAAATGGGCGACTGCTGCCCTCGCCCTGAGCTCAGGTCACACAGGGCGCCCTTTGCTGCCTGGCCACTCGTCTCCTACTGCTACACGTGTGCATCCTACTGCCCCACCATACCGACAGCTCTGCACTCGGCTGTGCCACCCACCCGCACTGAGCGCAGCGCTACCCAACAGGCTGACTGCAGCGTTATAACTTCCTATCACCCAGCTTGCCTTCTGTGTACGGCTTTGTGTTTCTTAATCGTTCCTACGCAAATGTATGTTTTACATGCAATAAACAGAAACACAGCTACCTATCCATCCACACACAGCCGAAAACAGACTGACCCGCGCGAACTCGCAGGGACGCATATACTGAAACACACGCAAGCACAATATACACAGGCGCACACTCACATGCACACAGAATCTCTCCCACCCTCACATACACATGCATACATGCATGCATAAATACATCCATACATGCATCCATACATACATACATCCATTCATACATACTCACATGCATTCATACATATATGCATGCATTCACCGTTGTACGAGTTTAATTGATGTCAAGTAGTCTCGGCGTAGATAATAAAAGAGAAACAAAGGGGTCAAAATCTTATTAGCACATCACAACGGACCTGCGCCAGAGCAAAAGCTCAGGGTGAAAGGCATGGCTTTAAATGATATTTTTCTAATTACTTATGTCATTAAAAAATAGATTGTGCGATGTTCTAAGCATCACTCGAACTCCGAAACCCATGATGCTATTTTTTGTATCTTTCAGTAGGTAGTAGAAATAGTTCATCGTCGCAACCATGATCTCATTTCATTGAAATCACCTAAAAGCAGGGTGTTTTTTTAACATTTAGCGCGCCATAAAATGTGACTGAATCTATACATAAGGATGGCCCGTAACTAGCATCGGATTGGCTGCATAGATGACGTGTGAGTAGAAATGTTCACTCTGCGCGTGGGCCTCCTTTGTCACAGTTTAGAGTTTATAATCTCTAAAGATGTGCGTTCAGGTGTGCAAAATGACCCCACAAAGTAACACCGGAGTTGCACTTTATGACGCGAGGAGTGCATAATTCATTCCACAATTACGTTTTGAAAATGCACAAGATGGTGAATAAAAATGCCCCATAAATCCGCGCATGAAACAGAGATAATACCTGCACATGACGCGGTCATCGATGTTACAAATAAAGTCAGTACAAATATATGCAAAAAACATGAGGTGTGTGAATGTATCTAAGACCTGTGCTAGCTGCTGAGAACAGCGTCTGACCATCTACAACCGGCCTCTGCCTCACTGACGTTTTTGTGTCAGTAGGCAGAGGGGTGTGAAGAATGTACACGTCCAAACCTAAATATAATTGAAAAAATGTGAGATCAGCTCAAGCAGGACACACGGTCAAAAATAAGCATTATTTATACCCCATTTTTATGTAACAAAAATCACACTCTAGTGTTACGCGGTAATTTAGGGGGGAAAAAAGAAAACGGTCTCAGACTGATGAGATGGTCCCTGGGATGCGTGCAATCTGAGGCTGGTAAAGGAAAGAGACCGAAAGAGACCGAACTAGGCCAGTCAAAGACAACAGACACACAGACGTTGGAGACCACATGGAAACCAGAGGCGCCCTACCGGGCAACACAAGCTGTAAGGGGCCCACGTGCAGCTCATTTATTATTTTACAGATATATAGAATAATAAAGATATAGGGTTCGAGTCTCCGAGTCGGCTCAATATCCTGTGATTCTGGGCACATCACGTAATCACCGTGCCTAAAAAAAGATAAAAACGTGACCTTGTGTAACTGGAGTGCATGTAAAGTGACACAATACCTTCCGGTCGAGTTCGCCTTATATTAGAAAAAAATAATTATATATATATATATATATATATATATATATATACACCTTAATGTCAGTCAAGCTGTTTGAAAAGCAATGCAAGTGATGTTCAAGGCTGGCGACTTTATAAGACTAACCTGTGACCCGGTGCACCACATATTTGCCTCCGCCTGATACAAAAGGTTATATAGTGCGCGAACATTTCAATGGGATAGAAGGAAGGGCTAGGGCCCGCCCTCTCTCACCTGTATCTCTTATTGTCCACGGGCACAATGTCCATCGCTATGTAGTATTGTTGGTGTGGATCCAAACCGGAAATCTTCACTCTCATGGCCGGAAACATCCGTCTAGAAACAGAGAAATAGCTTTATTAGCAAACTGCTGAGCAGGGAAGGGAGAGGGGACTGCGCACATCAGAGCTATGGCTGTAAAGAGCAGCAAACACGCCTCAGTGAGCTACCCTGAGTAATCACTGAACATGCGTCAGAGTGCTGTCCACAGAGAGCTTTAAACACACCTCAGAATATGGACTGTATTTATTTATGTATGCCTTTTATATAGCGCACACATTACCGAAAGGTGCTACAGCGCTTTGCAGCAAAACATAGGTTCTTACGGAAGGTTCAAAACTACAAAATATGTGAAAGTCGTTAAAAAGAGTCGTTGTATAAAGTGTTCCACAGTAAAACATAAGTCCAAAATGACGATGCATGCGGTTATTACTTTATTGTCGTTAGTGAAGGTCCAAAGTTGCGAACTAGCCTTTTATAATTACAAAGAGTTGTTGGAGGATGCTGGTATGAGTTGTGGCAGCAGACCGATTGTGAATTAGTAAGGTTTTAAGAGCTGTGGGGGTGAGCTGTTAATCTCAAGGCCATGGGCAGAGGCTAGGCCAGAGCAGCGAGAGAGGGCGTGCCCAGTGGAGAGGGTAGCTGAGATGACGTAAAGAAACCAAACTACGGATCCAGAGATCACCAAATGCACCCCAGAGCTCTGAAGAACACCTCGGGACGGTAGCCACAATAAGAAGTAAACACACCTCAGAGTGTGTTCCAGTAAATACAAGTCAGAGAGGAGGCCGCAGAGCGCCCGCCCCAAACACACAAAAGAACTGCGGCCACAGAGAATACCAAACACACTCCAGAGCCAACAACACAGCAGAGATCAAACATAAGATGCCGTAAATCTGGATACATACTTCACTCACCACACCAGCAAGTGCTAAGTGCACCAAATATACCACACCGAGACAGGGGCAGAGACCGCAAGAGTAAGGAAGATCCCAGGCAAACACACTACAGGGAGATGGCAACAGAGAGCATTAAATACCCGAGGAAACGAAACACTCAGAGAGAGAGAGAGCTGTCTGCAGAGAGCTGAGAGCACCGAACACAGCAGATGTAATTGATTCCATGGAGCAAGCAAACGACAGAGAGCCTTGGCCTTAACACCCTATACAACGAGCAGAGCGCACTAAACACACAAGGCACTGGTGGGCAATGAGAGCCTGACATACACCACCGAAAGCTGGTTGCCAAACGCGCAACTTCCATACACCGAGAGACGGACCGAGAGGTGGACTCTTCCAAAATATCAATCCACATGTGTGCATACATTTAAAAGTAACCCGTTAATATTATATGGGGACCTTAGACATAGATGAAACCACCCTCCCGCCTCCCTCGGCTGCTGCAGCTGCATCGGAGGCATATTAAGCGCCCCCTTCCTTGTGAGTGACCTCGTCACCCTGCGGTGGCTGCACCTTTTATTAAACTATACCGCCAGCGAACGCGCGTATGCCATGTGCGGGCATTACTAAGACCTGGAGCCCTCTGCAGCCTGTGAACAGCGTGAGGATCCCTGGAGGGGGCTGTGCCAGAGCGTGTGTGCCATCATTGTTAGCAGTCGATATCTCGGCGTGCCAGGTTTATATTTAGAGGCATCCTCGCATGTACTCCCTTTAGAAACGAAGCCAGCTGCAGCGGAATATACAGTTATCCTGATAGAAATGGAATAGAAGAGTGCGCCCTGCGGTGCTGAGCCATCGAAGCTGTTTGCACGCTCAGTCGCAGCTCACTGTAATTAATGTACAAATATGGAAGTAGGCTCCAGGTGCGGCCCCGGTCTATGGACCTGGGCCCTGGGTTCAAATTATTACGGGACCGCACGCACACCATTCTGCGACAGCAGCTTGTGTATGATTAAAATTAAATTATTTGGAAACGGGGAAATGGCGGCACTTCCTTCTGGTGTTGCTGAGTACATACACTGACAAGGGCTCTTGCCCGAGATACTTGTTCGAGTCGTAAAAGGTGACATGTTCCTGGTACCTCCACGTATCCTTTCTAGGCCCCAATCCTCACCACGCACATCAACGCGTGGACCAGCGGTCAGCCTTTGTACCAATAAACCTTATGCAAACGCAACCACGTGGCTGCCTTCAAACAGCCCCCCATCTTTAACGGACACTAGGGTCGGATTACTATATTACATTCCGTTCCAAAACAGTGAAATGTGCCACGTGGTATGTTTGTCTTCTCATTAAAATGAAACTACAAAGGCATACCATATCACAGAAACGTACTATGCAAAATAGTGAAAAAGAGTAAAACCAGTTCCATCAAATTTCAATGCTTCTGCAATGTAGGGCTAAGAAATTCTACTTTTAAACCGATTTCACATTTTCTGCGTGTTTCTTATTTATTTATTTTTTTAAAGTGAATAAAACGCACTTTCTCCACTTTTCAAACAATATATAAGGGTAGGGTTTTGATGCAAAATCAGTTTTCGCAGATTTGTGGGAAATTACACACTTGGTATAACTGGGACATCAGTATCCGTCATTTAAAAAATAAATTATGGATTCAGTGAATTAAAAAAAAATCTATCACATGTTTAGATTACATTTTTAACAATATATCTTCATATTCATTTTCTTGGGTTTTCCCTGCGCCAAATAATTTCTGTGAGATCTAATGAAATAAACTATTTCAGTTTCCTATATTAACCAGGGACCCAAAAAATATTTCCACTGTATTTGCATTTTCTTTTTTTTTCCCATTTTTGGACATGTACAGCGTTTCCGTTAATTGGCCCACACATGTACCACTATTTCAGAATCTCCGGGATAGAAAGCTGACCAATGACAGCGCAGCCATTGGAAATAATGTCACATTTTGTGAACACAATATGTTGGATGTCAATGAAAGTTGCCGCAGAGGGAGGAAACTAGAAGCATATGGATTCAATTACGTTTTTAAAAAAAATCTATAATACATTTAGTTCTTTGGCCCAATGCTGTTTTTTGACCCGACGTGTCCATAGGAAATAAAAAAGCGCTCCTTTCAAGGGGAACACTGCGCCCATAGACGGGCATTTAATGAACAGGAAGCTGTGAAACGGCCACATGCCCCTGTCTGCACCCGTCTGAAATGAAAGGCCGCACGGGCCATAAATCACGGTAGTTCGGTCCTCATTACTCGGGCAGCCTCGCGGGGCTCTTACCGCTGCTCTGGACTTGTCAGAGCGGGCTCCCTCTGGGCACTCGGTGCACGGGGGGTGCTGTGATCGTGCGCACCTTACTGGACATGTGGGACAAGCGTGCGAGAAGCACACACAAAAAGATAGTGTGTGCCGATCAGCGCGTTCGTCTGTTTGCCTGAGTCAGGTTGTGTACGTGTAAGATTGTGTGTATGTCAGATTTGTGGATTTAAATTGCGTCAGATTATTCATGTGTGTGTCTGAGAGAGAAATAGATTGTGTGCGTCAGGTTGTGTGTGATTGTGTGCGGGCACTAAGGGTCGTGGGGAGGCTGGAGGAAGGCCCTGAGGTGGCGTGCTAGTGCAAGCTGTGCACATACACTAGGACAGGCCTATTTCTCAAGCGCTAAGTTCCCCTGTCACAACACAGCGCTTTCATACAGGGACGTCTGCGCTACTTCTAGGAGCTGCTGTGTGGAAAATACGTGGAAGCAAAAATCCAGATTCCACTTACAACTTAACTGTGGCAGCGTTGCGCGCGTCCCAAGCCAAGCAGCGCAGCTCTGGTAAGCTCGGGATGCGACAACTCCCCGACACCCCAGGCAGCGCCTTTCCAGGAGAGAAGGAGCTGGAACATTAACCGAGTCAAAGCAATACTCGAGCTTGTGCTCGCTGCATCGCGAGTGACTTCTATCGGTGCTCTCAGTGCAGTGATCTGCGCAGCTAGTGCGCGCCCTCCTCGTCTAGAAATGTGCGCGTTCTTGTAAATCACGAACTGCACCGGGTGTGATCTGAGTGAGTTGTGCAGGGGATCAGGTAGGACCTTCATCCCCAGGTGCACGACCGGTCCAAGAAGCATCAACAGGCAACTTATCATAAGTACCCACCATTTCACCATAATACTGAGGTGCGTGTGCGTGCCGGAGGAGGGAGGAGCGGGGCAAAGGGCTCAGCCTCAAGGGAGAGCTGCGAGGACCACGATTACTCTATCGGGGCTTCAAACAGTCACGACCATCCCTCCAAGTCCATTAACCCCTCATTTATGTGTAACCACCCTGCCCCACACCCCTCGACTGGATTTCATATCACAAAAACTGGTGCCAATGCCCCTCTTGAACACAGATGTCAGCGCAGACTTTACAGCTCGTTTCCATTGCAGTTTCCCAATATGAGGTCCTTCCCACCTTTATTCAATGAAGCCATGCGATTTAGCGCTAGCAGGAACTTTAACCGCAGAGCCAGTCGTACTACCACACAAGGCCTGCCTAGCTCACTTTTACATTAGGGTTCGTATTTCTCCAGCGGTGTATGTGTGTGGTGTTTCATACTTGGGCTGCTGTTGTTGCCATCTTTAAAAGCTGCGATAGCTTGTGCTGCACCCTAGATTCTGCGATTCCAGAGACATGTAATGTGATGCTGTGTGTGCCCTGTGTTCGTCGCGGCTGCGCTATTCTAGCGCCTGGCGGTGCTTGCGCCCAGTTGTGTGGCTCCTGCCACCCCAGCTCACTCTCACTCACCTGCCGGCCTTGGTGATGATCATCTCGGTGCCGATTTCGTGGAAGCGCTTCCAGAGCTCCGCGCCCTGCAGGTCCACTCGGGCCAGCAGCGCCTGCGGTGGCGGCGGGGGCAGCAGAGGTCCGGGGTCCGCGGAGTCAGATACGGGTCCATCCTCGGAGCCGGCTGAAAGCACAGGGGACAAGGGTTAGCGGGCTGAAGCAGCGCCCCAGGCACTGGAAGCAAGGGGCTCCAGCGTCCAGTGCCACACACAGCCTCACACTTACACACCTTCTCTTCTGGACTATTGAGAGAGCGCAAACTGATATAAATATATGAGTACATCACATTTACCTATAGAGAGCATAATTCATGAAGAGAAATGCCATGAGTGCTAATAGTATTTGAAATTATATTCTAAATGTATAGCTAATATAGAGATTTAAGTAGAAGTGGAATTAATACAGAAATGTGTGACATTATATGATTTTATTAGACGTGATTATTTTGAATCTATGTCGTGTAGCTGTTAACATATAAGATGGTCTGTGGTAAAACGCAGAACAGGGTAGGCCTCAGGGCCAGAGCTGGAGCTAAAAGGGAAGGTGTTTCTTTTCACGACACAGATTGTTTAACGTTTTTGGTCATTGCATTAATGGGCCATGATTTAGAGTAATGTTTTCTAAATAATAGAATAAGAGTTTTAACATGCTTTAATTAAATGAAGAAATAGAATGCTATAATCATAATGTGAAATATTGTAGGCCTGAAATGTTTTAGCATTGATTTACACGTACATGTCTGGGCTGAGAAATGTTGCAAGCCTTTTTAGAAGTCTATGAGAGTTGGGTTCTTGGCGGCAGATATCTGTCTGCAACAGGAAAGGGGGGATCCAATTATAAGTGAATGAATAGAGGTCTGTTCAGTAGACGGCCCAGACATGGAGGAGGGTTCTGGAATGTTTAAGGGGTATCAGCGGGCCGGAGAAGAGACTGAGAAGCAAGGTCAACTCTAACGTCTGAGGCCCAATACAAAGCATCATGGAAAAAGCCTGAAGTTGCACCACGTGAGAGGCGTTTCGCAAGGGGCGTCTCAAATGTTGTTGACTGTTTTGTATTAGGGACAGCACCCCTGGGTGGAGTTAGAGCAGAGACCTGAGGACCCTTTAGAGAGCGGATGGGTAGGCAGTGAGGGGTCATGACTGGAGAACTTTAGGTTTTCACCAAGAGACTTAGAGTGGGTGACTTCCCTTGGGGTCATTCATTGCTGACACCTTTGTTAGGTTGGGATTTGGTTAAGTAGGGATACCATCTAGAACAGGGTAGGGACGCCTAACCTGTGTTTGTTTTCCTCCAACCTAAATGAAGGAGAGATATGCGTCTATGCTGATAGCTTTGCTATTTTTAGAACTTGTGTTAGTGATTTCTGTTGCTCGTCTGAGGGCTTTTCGAGAGCACATGTATGTAATTGGACCTGTGTATCTCGTGAATCTCATTCTGAGATGCTTGTATTTGCAGCTCATTATATCTTTACAATAAACTTTTGAAACCTAGAAGTTGTCCGTGATCTTTAAGAGTAGAGTCCTTTATTGGGTGAACTAACTTGCAGATAGGTGTACTGTTTCCTTCCAAGACAGGCAATAAAGGTTCAGTCGACCAGATCGAGGTTTGGATCAATAGATATAAGGTATCGATCAAAATCTCGCCCTTTCAGTTGGTAGCAGAGGATGGTTGCCTTCTTGAGGACGGTGACCTAGGCCAGGTTAGCTTACCCCAAGGCCCCTAGAAATCGATGATCGGAAGAACAGCCCGCAGATGAAGATCCGGATGACGTGAGACAGAAAAAGCAGCAGTATCGGTCGAGAGTGAGTATAAAGGGTTATGCGTGTTAGATTGCGGTGTTTTTGTATTGTATCTATGTTGTAATGTCTGGCGGAGTTGAATGTTTGTAGAGTGACTGTGGAACAGGTTGTGAGCGCGCGCAACCGGTGGAAATCTTAAGTTCAAGGAGAGCTTAAGTGGTTCGGGTGTATCGGACACCCAGAGTAATTGTCAACTAGTGTGAAGGGGGTCATGAGGTACCATTGATCACCCGAGAGACCGAGATAGGGGGAACGTAAGAGTGAGTGCGTGAGTAACGGACGCTGGTCGGAAGTTACTGTGTGTGTAAGTAACCTATCAGAGAGATAGACATCTCGTCAGTTGTGTTGACAATTACAGATAGACTGTGGACGTACAGTCGAGAGAAGTGACCGCTTGGTCGGAAGTAGTCATTTTTCAGTGTATGAATGGGACGCATGCATAACCGGGAGACGAGTTGAGAAAGGAGGGGTGCTGCTGCGAAGCGGAGAAAAGAGACGTCAGGTGGTGTCGCGCAGTGATTGGCTGACCGGAGAAAGACCGCGCTGTGATAGGCCAGCTAGCGAACACGTCATACAGGGTCGCGACGTGATTGGCCAACAGGAGAAAGACCGCGCTGTGATAGGCCAAGCTAGCAAAGCCGCGACAGGATTGGTGGATTGTCATCAGGAAGTAAACAGAGTAGCGAGGCTGGATTTTGTGCGCATAATTATGAAGTGTTTTAAATGGTTGAAAGCGCTGTTTAAGAAAGAGAGGCGAGGATCGTATGAAGGGGAAGAAGCCCCGCCGGAGGGTACGCCAGCTCGTTACATGGCAGTAAATGTTGGGTTGCATACGATCCTTTGGATATCAGAGTGGAGTAAGATTACTGAAGGAAACGAGGAACTGACGTTCCCGAAGTACGGGACGTTCAGATTAGAGGTGTTACATCGATTGAAATCAGTCATGACCTCAAAGAGACCCTTGCCTAGACCAACCCAGTTTGAAGCCCTTGAAGCATGGCTTAGGGCAGCGCATGAAAGGAATATGAACAGACGACAAGAAAGGGTGAAACGCTCGGTAAGGGCAGTACAGGATGCCAGGTGGGATGCGGATGCTAAAAGATGGAGAGTGCATAATTTGGAAATAAATAAACTGTACCCAGTGTTAGAGGCGCCAGTAAATAAAAGCCCCCTAGAAGAAGATGATGAGAGCGAAACAGAGGACAGCCTGATAAACAGATTACTGACAGACAGGCCACCCCCGTATAATAGAGCAGGGGGAGAGGTCGAGAATACAGAAGGAGAAAAGGGGGGCATTGCAGGAGAGCATAGACCGCTTCCCAGTTCAGAGTGGGATCCTGAGCCAAAGAAAGAGTTGCTCCAGCCTAGTCAGGTGCAACAGGTGGTCGGTAGGTTTGTGGTACAAAGAGCGCCGGAAACGGAAAGCGCCACATCCTACCCATTACCAGATGCACTACAGGTACCTGTTACCATAGGTCCTATAATATCGATATATGACCAAGAGAGAGCAAAAGGGGAAGAACGGAAACGGAAAGACAGAGAAAGAGCAGAGCAGGCAAGGGGGAACGATACCACTAATTCCCCAAGTCAGATGCCGATACCCAGAGAGTGGAGCACCCCGATGCACACAGCAGGGGACCCAGGAGGAGATCCTGGGGGCCCTAGATGGCCAATGGATCTGAGGGGATCTGGACGAAAATCCTTTCAAGAGCTAAATGAGTACATGAAGCAGTGGGATGAGGCAGTGAAGGCTCAAAAGTGCATCAATGCTGCGGAAGCAGAAAGAGAAAGTCAGGACAGCAGAGCACGAACTCACTGCGGGGCTGGGGAGAGTAGCCCGGAGTGGGACTGTAGAGGGAGTAGGGGAGTCACCCATTGGGCCCGGAATGGAGGTAGAACAGACCTGGAAAACGGGGGCCCCGGGAGTGGAGGGGTGGCGTGCCCAATACTCAGTGAAGGGGAGAGGAGAGCGCAAGAGTACAGGAACAGCTTTAAGTGTCCACACTGTGTGCCCGGCACCAGAGAACAGAATGGGAGTTGTGAGAGGTCGCACCATAGTCCCTGTGATGACAGAAATGAGCGCAGCCCAGGGAATATGGGGAACCAGGAAGGATCGTATCGGATACTGAGCGATACGAGGCAAAGGGAGTGTAGCGACCAGAGGGAAAATAACAGAGAGATGTGCGGTGAGAGGAGAGAAGAAGACGAGAGTAGGCAGAGAGAGAGTAGGGATAAAAGGCCCGTGTTCCATCACCTTCCAAGATTGGATGGCCGAGCATGGGACCTGGAGAGATGGGAGCAAGGGAGGCCACCCATTAATTCTCCTGAGCCCAAACGCAGAGCTCGAAGTTGGGATGGTAGGGAGACCAGTGAGCCCCCTTCGAAAGACATATTGCGAGCTGAGATAAAAGCCAAGAGACTTGATGTCTCCAGCTTAAGGTCAGATCTGGATGACATGGTAGATGGTACCCTGCCTTTAGAAAGAATGGAAATGTATGAACAGGATGAAATACTGTATATGGCAAAGGACATCACACGAAAGGCGAGAGCAGTCCATGAGAAGTTAGTCGAACTAGCAGGCAAATATATGGTGGACTTGTCAAGAACCAAAGCATTACAGGGTAACCACAGGCTACATTATACAGATCGAGACCTAGATGAGAGGAGAACGATTGGGCTGAAAACACACATAAGGGAACTGATTACTGGAATAAGGACATGGAGGGCACTAGATAAATGGGAAGAGAGGTGGTCCAAGAAAGGGACCGGCAGAAGAAGCATGATTGGTATAACACCAGGACAGCAGGGAATAGAAGCTTACCCTTTGCGTGAAGTTGCCAATGGGAGCTATGTACATGTCCCTTGGAGTAGGGGAGATTTAGCTGCTTTTACCACATCTTTCCCCAAGTTACGAGAGAGCCCCGTGGAGTGGTACAAGCAAGTCGAGAGGTTTGTAAAGATCTCAAAAGTCCTATGGATAGATCTGAACACGCTGTTTGACATTGTAGTACCAGGAGATCTGTGGACAGCATGCAAGGTTAGCGCTGAGTGGCCCACAACGGAGCCAGAGAGAGATGCTAGGACTAATGGGCCGTCCGAGATCGTGATGGCAAAATTCGAGAGAGTGATGACTTGGCTGAAAGAAAAAGTGCCAATGCAAGACATAGATTGGGTCAGAATAGACAGAACGAGACAGGAACCCAAAGAGACAGTCCATGAATATTACGAGAGATTGCTGAAGGCGTTTAAACAGTATAGCGGCTTGGATGTAATGGATCCAAAGGACATAGGGCAATTCGTGTCCAAGTTCGTCCTGGGACTGAGACCGGATATTAGTTTAATGATTCAGCAACACTCGATTTGTTGGCAAAGTAGACCCCTAGATGAAATACTGAGATATGCTAGGTACTGCTGTGATGAGGTAGACTCCAAGGCTAAGAAACTAAAAGAGAAGCTGATGGTGGTACAATTGCAGGCAGCAGGAAAGGGGGGACCGCAACAACAGCAGCAAGGGACAGGTACAGGAGGTAAGAAGCAGTACAGTCAGAACAAGGGTAATGAGGAGAGTACTACCTTTAGACCCAGAGTAGACATAGCTACCTTGAAGAAAACGACTAGGTGCCACCAGTGCAACGAGTTGGGGCATTGGAAACGCGAGTGCCCTTACAATGTAGAGATCGGAGAGCAAGAGATAGAGGAGGAAGAGGTCCAGAGCGCACCTATGAGAGGGGCGACGCCATACCAAGGAAAGGTGCTCAAAGGGGGGGGGGCTCCTCCCCGAGCCCAGTTCCCGCAACCTCCTCGAGTAGGGAGTATGGGTAAGACCTATAGACAAATGCCCCTGTTTGTGGAAGGTGAAGAATGCTATTATGTGGACCCATTAACCGGACAGAGAGTGGAAAGAGAAGACTGCACCCTCGGGGCAGCCTTAGAGGTAGATCAGAGGGGACCCTATGTGGAAGCAGAAGTAGCAGGGTGCCCTACGACATTTCTGGTGGACACAGGAGCCACTAGATCCACGATCAGATCAGCTGCAGTTCCAGACCTGCCCATGTCTGGAGAGACCATACAGGTGGTAGGGGTCGCAAACAGGAGAATAACCAGCCAATTGACAGAACCGGTACAGGTGAAAATAGGGAAGTACAGCGATGAGCACCAATTTGTGGTTTGCGATTCAAGCCCTGTGTGTCTGCTAGGAAGAGACCTGTTGTGCAAATTGAATTGTACTATATATTGTACACCCCAGGGAGTGGAGGTATTGACTAATGATGATGATGCAGATTTCAAAGTTGCAAACTCAAGAATATGTGTGGAGCTGTACCCTACTTTGACAGTAGACGAGCTTCCCTGGGATTTGAGAGAGACAGTGGCATCAGAGGTATGGGATTTCACTGGGGAAGAGATTGGATTGGTCAAAGGGGTGGACCCAGTGAAAATTGTAGTGAAACCGCATGCTGAGTTCCCAAGAACACCCCAGTATAAACTGACTCCAGAAACGATTGCAGGCATAAAACCCGTGATCGAGTCCATGATTAAACAGGGAATACTGAAAGAAATCGTGGGTAGTCCATGTAACTCCCCGATTATGGGTCTGCAGAAACCAAATGGGAAATTCCGGATAGTACAGGACCTTCGAAAGATTAATAACATAGTCGTTTCATGTTGTCCAGTGGTACCGAATCCATCAGTGATACTGTTTCAGATTCCATTCCAAGCTGAGTGGTTCACTGTGATAGATCTTTGTCAGGCTTTCTTTTCGATCCCTTTGGACGAAGATAGCCATTTTCTTTTCGCATTTAAGCTGGAAAATCGCGTCCTAACATGGTGTCGTATCCCTCAGGGGTATACAGAGAGTCCATCGATCTTTAACCAGCTTCTGAAGAAAAATCTTGAAAGTCTAGTGCTGCCCCAGAAGTCAGTTCTGGTCCAGTACATAGACGACCTCCTTGTGGCGTCAGAAACAGAAGAAGCTTGCAGGGAAGACTCCATTGCTTTGTTAAATCACCTAGCTGCCAATGGGCACAAGGTGTCCCCGGGAAAATTGCAGTACTGCCTGACAGAAGTACAGTACTTGGGACACAGAATTGAGAAAGGCAAACGAAAGGTGTCACCAGACAGGATAGAGGCGATCATGAAAATGAACGCGCCTCAGACACAGAGAGAGGTCAGGATGTTCCTAGGGATGGTGGGTTATTGCCGACAGTGGATCGTGAACTTTTCACTGAAAGCAAAGCCCTTGCAAAAACTGACGCACAAAGAGGTGAGTGATCCGGTACCATGGGACAAAGACTGTTTGATGGCATTCTTACAGCTGAGAGAAGACCTGTGTCGTGCTCCGGCATTGGGAATGCCTGATTACAATAAACAATTCTTTCTTTACTGTTGTGAGAGAGAAGGTTGTGCGTTGTCTGTGTTGGTCCAAATCCATGGGAATGCCCGTAGACCAGTTGCTTATTTCTCGGCTACTTTAGACCCAGTAGCCGCAGCGTTGCCCGGATGTCTCAAATCCGTTGCTGCAACGGGTGTCAGCATTGAGAGATGTGAAAATATCGTCATGGGGCACCCGTTAGAGGTGTGCGTGCCACATTCTGTTGAACTGTTGATGACCAGGACCAAAACACAGCATCTGACCAATAGCAGGCTCACGCGCTATGAGCAAGTTATTCTTGCTGCAGAGAACGTGACCCTCAAGAGATGCTCTGTTTTGAACCCTGCTACCTTAATGCCACTTCCAAATGATATTGATGATGATGATGAATATACAGACCATGACTGTCTCGATGTGACTGAACTATGCACCAAACCCAGACCCGACATCGTAGATGAGCCACTGACCGACCCAGACGAAGTTTTCTTTGTCGATGGCTCATGTGTAAGAGACGAAGTTGGGCAGTTGAGAGCAGCTTATGCTGTTTGTACAATTGAAGGAGTTGTGGAAGCTGGGTGCCTGGAAGGAGTACACTCCGCTCAGGTAGCCGAGATTATTGCCCTAACACGTGCTTGCTTAGCAGGCAATCAAATTCGAGTCACCATTTACACCGACAGCCAATACGGGTTTGGGGTAGTTCATGATTACGGGCAGTTATGGTCTCAAAGAGGGTTCATGACTTCTTCAGGCTCTCCCATTCGCAATGGAGAGTTTGTGCGCCTGTTGTTAGAAGCATTGCAATGTCCAGCAAGTATCGCAGTTGTAAAGTGCATCGCACATACCAAAAATGAGGACTTTGTTTCAAAAGGCAATAGATATGCTGATGAAGTTGCGCGGTATTGCGCAGAACAAGGTTACTCTTTCACAGAGGTGGATGTGGGTGGAATAAATGTAAGAACTGAATTAACCATGATACTGGAAACTGTTGATACTTGGGATGAATTGTCAACCATGCAAGAAAATGCTCCTGATTCTGAGAAAGAAACATGGGAAAAGGCAGGATGTGTAATGGGTGAGACTCATTTTTGGGTCTCAGCAGACGGCAGAGCAGTGTTGCCCAATGAGATGGTGAGTCCAATGGCTAGACTCATACATGGTCCAGTACACTTAGGGAGAGATGCTATGCTGAGAGTGTTTAGACAGACTTGGTACAATCCTAAGTTTAGAATAGCAGCAGAAGCAGTGTGCCAGCGTTGTGTGACCTGCCAGCAGCTGAATGTAGGGAAAAGAACACCAGTTGCACTAAGTCACATAGGAAGGTCTGGAGGTCCATTCAACAGAATGCAGATAGATTTCATTGAAATGCCAAGATGCAACCGCCTCCGCTATGTTCTGGTGGTTGTTTGTGTGTTCTCCAGATGGGTTGAGGCATACCCTACACGTAGGTGCGACACCCTCACAGTGGCTAAGTTACTGCTTAGAGAACTTATCCCTCGGTTCGGGGTGCCGGCCTTTTTGGAATCAGATAGGGGAACACATTTTAACAGCGAGCTTGTGAAGATGATTTGTGTTGCACTGAATATAGACCAAAAGCTCCATTGCAGTTACCGACCAGAAGCCTCAGGAATTGTGGAACAAATTAATGGCACGATCAAGTCCAGAATAGCGAAAGTTTGCTCCTCAACGACCCTGAATTGGCCTGACGCCCTGCCATTGGTACTCATGAGCCTTCGTAGTACCCCAGACAGAAGAACAGGGTTGTCACCACATGAGGTGTTAATGGGGAGAGCAATGAGACTGCCATCTATTCCAGCTACTGCACTGTTAAATATCACAGATGATATGATCCTGGACTATTGTAAGGGGCTGTCTGACGCCATGCGTTCTGTGTCCCTTCAGGTGCAGGCTGCAGAGGTTCCAGCGTGCCAGGGCCCTTGCCATGACCTGTATCCTGGGGACTGGGTCCTGGTGAAGAAACATGTGAGAAGAAGCTGCTTGGATATTCGTTGGCGTGGGCCCTACCAGGTCATCCTGATCACAAGTACAGCTGTAAAGGTGGGAGGCCTGCCCAACTGGATACACGCGTCGCATACGAAAAGGGTTCCAGCACCTCTGGAAACAGCTCCTCTCTCGGATGGACGTCCAGCTGAGGACCAAGAAGCCATAGAGGGGGCTAGCCAAGCTGTAGAGGTGCCAGTGGAAGCAGGGAACGAGTCTGACCAAGCTGAGGACGGTCAGTACAACAGCGAAACAGAAGACGCTACAGAAGGAGAAGACAGCTGGGAGTACGAGTCTGACCCTGACAGGTCTGAAAGAGAGCGAGAACAGACCAGAAGGAGAAGGAGTAGAAGGGCACGTGGAGAAGCAAATTGGCCGCAAAGAAGAAGTTCTAGCCTGAGGTCAACTCCAGAAGCAACCCTTCCTCCGATATCAGAAGACTCAGACCCAGAAGAAGGTGCTCAGGGCGCTGAGGCACCGGACCGAAGAAGGTCAAGAAGAGTGCGTGTGCCTAACAGAAGATACTCCACACCTGAGTGGACATATCTGGCGACAAATGTCTGTGAAACAGGAGACAGGGAGGATCCGAGCGGTGGTGGTGTCCAGTTCTGAGCCCATTATCACCGTGGAAATACAACTGTTGGTACCCGGTGTCGAACAAGAAGGGTCACTAACATTCGTGCTCCCCAGACCTCCCCGCCTCAGCAAGTTAAAACACATGTTTCTTACAGAATTGAAATTCCCCGACTTTGGTACCACGATAACAGCACATGAAGAGCATACTCTTCGCATGGAAATATTGAACTATGCTATTGAAGCTGCAACCACAAATCTAATAGTAGATTGTTAAAGGACTTTGTAAATAAAGCAAGCAGAAGAAAAGAAGATTACCTAGCGCCCAGGAAGCAGAGAATTTTAGGGAACCCCTTGAGTGGATGGAGAAGGGCTAGGGTTGTCTTTTTGAACTGTGAAAGGACTTTTTGCGAAAAAGGCTGTCAGCCTCCAGCTGTGTGGATTCTAAAGACAAAAAAGGATTGAAAGAGACTGTAAAGGAACGAGAGGAAAAGAACTTTTTTTGCAAAGAGAAAGGGAAAAGCTAGATTGTCTGACGAAATGGAGGCCGGCACCCCGAACCGCAGAGCTAAATGTATAATAGGTACACTAATAGTAGGAGTGATAATATTAATAGCTTTAGTGGTAACAATTTCTTATGTAAAGGGACATGAGGAAGAGGTAAAGGTAACTGATGCGAATTCTGTAGTAACACTTACACCCACTGTTGCAGGTGAGAAAAGGGAAAACACTCAAGAGAAAGCGTTATTGGCTGCAGAAGCCCGCAGGTTACATGTAGACGAGTCCCAAGGAGACTTTAGGTCAAATGCTTATGCTAAACTTTTGTATGAATACGTGGATGCCATGGAGGTTAAGGATTGCTACGTCTGCATGCAGTTGCCTGCGTCTGTAGATGAAGGAATTCGATATCATCACCTCCCTCTGACATATGGCATTACATGTAGCTTATTGCTTAGTATATTTTATGAGAGAAATAGTTTTGAATACTATTTCTCCAATTATGATTCTGTGTTGCCAGAAGTCCCGAATTATAAGCAGATGAATAAATGGGATTACTGGAAGAGTGAAGACAGATTGGCCAAGTTCTTCATTCCTTGGATTACCTTAGATACTTCACATGCCCGTAGAAATAATCTGACATGCAAGGTGTCAGAAGTCGAGAAAAAGTTCATAGGGCAGGTGGATGATCGTTACAGGAGACAAAAGATTTTGAAAAAATCAGGACAAGGGAAATTAGATTGGACCGAGGAAGAGAAGTCACACAAGAGAAAGGGTAGTAGTGGTCCAATAGCTTTAGATAAAGCGCAGAAAGGAAAGTTATGTCTTCACCGAGCCAAAACGTATTATGAAAATGTATACGTGGGTGAAGTTGACTGTGAACATGCTTTTAATTTAGAGTACTACACTAAGGATTTCCTGAAGGGAATGCAAGTGATTCCAAATGCGTATTTTGTATGTGGAAGAAATGCTTACGTGAGACTACCTGACAACTGGTATGGATCATGTTACTTGGCAATTGTCTTCCCCAAAATATATCATGCACAAGACTTATTGATCATTGAGGGCCAGACATCATCGAGGGGAAGGAGAGATTTAGGCGATGCAGAAATGGTTGGAGATGTCTTTGGAGCTATGTTCCCTCTTTTGGGAATAATCCTTAATGATGTTAAAATTAGACGACTGGCAACAGTTGTCGACAGGTTGTCTGCCAGCACTGCTCAGTCCTTAATGCTGGTAGAAGGAGAGATGCAATCGATAAGGGCTATGGTTCTTCAAAATCGGCTTGCATTGGATGTCTTATTAGCAAAAGAGGGCGGAGTCTGTAAGGCTTTGAAGGTTCAGGAATGTTGCACTTACATTCCAGACCTTTCAAAACCCCTTGAGAAAGTTATTAAGAACATAACTAATATACACAAAGAGATCGAAGACTTGAGTAGAGAAAATGTCTGGGAAAAGGTGGGCCATGGAATGAGTACAGTTGGAGGGTGGTTTTCCACCTTAGGCAAAAGCTTTATTTGGTATATCCTAAAGCCTATCATCATAATATTGATCTGTGGGATAGTATTGTGGGGATTGGTGAGGGTATTCAAATGGTACAGAGCAAGAAGGTCAGAAAGGGCCCAAAGAGAACAGTTGCAGAGATTGGCTGCCATACAAGATAATCAGTACAGGAGCCTGAGAGCTCTGGAAGCGCAGAGAATGCCAGCAATAACTGCAGTTTAAATGTTAGTGATGACCCCGAGAGGTCATCAAAGGGGGGAACTGAGAGAGCGCAAACTGATATAAATATATGAGTACATCACATTTACCTATAGAGAGCATAATTCATGAAGAGAAATGCCATGAGTGCTAATAGTATTTGAAATTATATTCTAAATGTATAGCTAATATAGAGATTTAAGTAGAAGTGGAATTAATACAGAAATGTGTGACATTATATGATTTTATTAGACGTGATTATTTTGAATCTATGTCGTGTAGCTGTTAACATATAAGATGGTCTGTGGTAAAACGCAGAACAGGGTAGGCCTCAGGGCCAGAGCTGGAGCTAAAAGGGAAGGTGTTTCTTTTCACGACACAGATTGTTTAACGTTTTTGGTCATTGCATTAATGGGCCATGATTTAGAGTAATGTTTTCTAAATAATAGAATAAGAGTTTTAACATGCTTTAATTAAATGAAGAAATAGAATGCTATAATCATAATGTGAAATATTGTAGGCCTGAAATGTTTTAGCATTGATTTACACGTACATGTCTGGGCTGAGAAATGTTGCAAGCCTTTTTAGAAGTCTATGAGAGTTGGGTTCTTGGCGGCAGATATCTGTCTGCAACAGGAAAGGGGGGATCCAATTATAAGTGAATGAATAGAGGTCTGTTCAGTAGACGGCCCAGACATGGAGGAGGGTTCTGGAATGTTTAAGGGGTATCAGCGGGCCGGAGAAGAGACTGAGAAGCAAGGTCAACTCTAACGTCTGAGGCCCAATACAAAGCATCATGGAAAAAGCCTGAAGTTGCACCACGTGAGAGGCGTTTCGCAAGGGGCGTCTCAAATGTTGTTGACTGTTTTGTATTAGGGACAGCACCCCTGGGTGGAGTTAGAGCAGAGACCTGAGGACCCTTTAGAGAGCGGATGGGTAGGCAGTGAGGGGTCATGACTGGAGAACTTTAGGTTTTCACCAAGAGACTTAGAGTGGGTGACTTCCCTTGGGGTCATTCATTGCTGACACCTTTGTTAGGTTGGGATTTGGTTAAGTAGGGATACCATCTAGAACAGGGTAGGGACGCCTAACCTGTGTTTGTTTTCCTCCAACCTAAATGAAGGAGAGATATGCGTCTATGCTGATAGCTTTGCTATTTTTAGAACTTGTGTTAGTGATTTCTGTTGCTCGTCTGAGGGCTTTTCGAGAGCACATGTATGTAATTGGACCTGTGTATCTCGTGAATCTCATTCTGAGATGCTTGTATTTGCAGCTCATTATATCTTTACAATAAACTTTTGAAACCTAGAAGTTGTCCGTGATCTTTAAGAGTAGAGTCCTTTATTGGGTGAACTAACTTGCAGATAGGTGTACTGTTTCCTTCCAAGACAGGCAATAAAGGTTCAGTCGACCAGATCGAGGTTTGGATCAATAGATATAAGGTATCGATCAAAATCTCGCCCTTTCACTATCATGTAACACCATGCAGAAATGCCACTCTACTTCTTCTAGGATCGCGCCTATTGCCAGCATCGTGTCAGCTATCTCTTGTTATTATAGCCTGAATAACGGGCAGTACCTGACAACTTGTGTTTTTTGCAGAAAACATCGGCACATTAGTTTAGGGCCCGTTTTGCGCTGCTGGGGTTTTACTTCCGTGTTCCCGAGGCCGGTGGGAAGTAGACCGGGTGGTGTAAATAAAAGCAATTTAAAGGTAAAGTGATTCGCCGATGAAGCCCTGAGCCGCATCTGACTATCACACAGAATTCCACAGGCCTATGAAGTCGCGAGCCTCGCTGGCACCTCGGGACAGTAGCTCTGGGTGACTGAGTACACACGTGTGTAGATCATTACTCACCATCTATTGCTTACAACTGATTTTAAGTGTGTAGTGTAGTCTTTGATTACTTACACATGCAAAACAAATACACTGTGTTTAAAATGGTGCAACATAATTTAACTCAAAGTTATTCACAACTATAGTGAGGAATTACACCAAGTCCCAATGGCGTTGCACAAGACAGTGTGCTCTAATGCAAGCATGCAAAATGCCCCTGAACCAAGCAAGAAGCAAAATACAGCTTACTTTTGGTGCATTGCACCAAATGACGTCCAGTTCACAGTGCCACTGCACTTGCTGCACTAATTACACTTTGGACGAGATTACACACTTTGCTTTAAAAAGAGGCAGCAAATTAAGCACTAAATGTATTTCTAAATTGGCCGTCAGCAGACTGGAGAACCTAGATTCTAAGCACCAAACATCCACTAGTATTACGACAAACGTAGATCAAACAATACATTACTGAGCCCGGCCTCTATAGACGTTTGTACATCCATATTGTACAGTCCGCAGGCACACTCCTTTTCCATTGGTACAAAACACTGTCATTTATATTGAATAATCAAGAACACACCAATCTCTTCACTCTGCTGCTCGTTGGAATCACCGACTTCGGAGTCAATCACTTCTAAATCACTCACGTTCAAATCAGTGACTTAAAAATAAATGATCACTTCAAAATAAATCATGCCCAACTCCATCAGTTTATGACTAGCACGATGGGCAGTTTGTGCTGTTTCGTTAAATCTGATGTCCTCTGAGATTTAGAATTGTAAGTTGTATATTGCCACATTAAAAGGGAGAAGGGAAATAGTTATTGTTGACCAATCAATTAATAACAGCAGGCAGAAATACTGTTTCATATTCATTGGCTGCCTAGATAGGAATCTAGAGAGTAGAGAATTTACTTTCACTTTCGCTTTCGGAGCCACTGTAACACAGAGGCGACTACAATATTTTCTCATTATTCCGAAATTTACACGATACGTCCATTCAAAGTTTTTAAATGAACAGTCGCCTTGCCTACTCAGTAACAAAATATTGTAAATAGCTCAATCAATAGGTGACATGTTTTTAATTGTTTTCAAGAATATCTTTTATTAGAAAACCGTGGCCTAATGTGGCCAGTGGTATTGGTTTTTACCGAAATCTCATTTTATAGTTGCGCGTCCGCAGCCAGAAGAGACTTGTGAAAGGCTGGCAGAAAGACGTTAGCAGGTGACAACAGGGTGTCAACCCTCCCTGGCGCGCAGCCCGCGGTGCCTGTGTCCGCGCCACACTCAGATATTAAAGACCGCGCCGCGCCCCCGGCTGTCTCCTAACACAGAGCCCATTTATTCTGTCACTTTCTGCTGTGGGAAACAAGGGACAGGCACCAGAGCTCCGGTACTAGACACAAAGTAATTCTTTAATGAGCGACTATCGGAGCCAGCACATCCTGGGAAATTAAAGCGCAACCTCCCCGCCTGCCAACAGCCAAGGAGTGCCTGCAGGTACATGCATGTGTGTCACATGTGCGAGGTTCACGAAGCGCCGATTTCTCTGTGAGAGACGGTACACACTGAACTTAAAGTGAGCGGGGGCACAGGCCCCAGCCTGGTTGGGAAGGTGCCAGCGGCCAAGGAAAGGGCGCTGCAGCCTCACCCTTGCTGGGGAACCGAGGAGTGACCACTCCGAGAGCTACGGAAGGGACATGCCCATTGGACCCACTGTGAAAGGGAGAGAGTGTGCACAGAGGTGACTCCCTGTCCTGGGAGAGCCAGCGTCGTCAAAGGGTCAGTGTGAAGGAGGGGACACACCGACAGCATGGCTACACCTGTATGATACGGGACGTCCGCACAGGCTAACGCTACAATGAATGCCAGTGTGAGAAGAGCTCACAGGCACGCGTCACATACACATGCCGGAAAAGCTCCCCACTGCCCAGAGGTTCCTACAGGAATACATAAGCGCACACAACCTCTCTGGGCCGGGGCAGGACTGCCCCGAGATCAGAAAACCGCACTGATACCTGCACACACTTTTAGTAGAGCTGTTATATACATGCGCGGTGCTTTTCCTCTGGATTTATGATAGTTCTGACATATTTGAACTATTATTACTCGCTTTAAAAATAGCAGTTCGCCACAAACCGGAGCGCAGATGGAACATTCGCACGCTGGAGGCTAGAAGCCTCTGATCTGTGATTGCCAGTGCGCGCGTGCACACCCACACACCTTATACAGACCCTCACAGCGGCTCCCATACTCTCCTGCATGCACATGTGTGCATTAACACTACGGAGTACAGATAACATTCTATCAGCGTGCCTATCTAATGTAAGTATGAGTCCGGTTGCCTTAGGAGTTACTGTTGTACACCGGCTCTTAGCTGACGGTAATTCTTAAAGGCCCTTGCTCCAGGGGTGTGCTCCGAGGTCAGTCAGGCCCTGCCTCAGGGGCCAAGGGTCAGTGTGTATTTGTAGCCTCTTGGGCCTTGTCTCAACACTTGGGGTTAGTGCTACAAGGTACAGATTGGTCCTGTTTCTAAGTCCCCATGCTTCCGGGGTACGTGTGTGTTGTGCTCTCTTATGTCCTGTCTCAGGGGTCAGGTGTCATATGTACTATATGGTCCATATTGCTCCTAGCCTTCGGAGCTATGACCAGCGCCCACATCCACAGACTAAACAAGAAATCTAGGGTTCACTCTATATGACAAGATTGACATGAGGGCTCAAGTTAACACAGTGTGTACCTCCTGCTTCCACATCCTATGCATACTGCAAAAGATGCTCAAGTGCTGCAAAAGATGCTCAAGTGGTCACCTCAGAACCCAAGACGGACTGTCAGGCAAGCACTCATCTCCAGCAGACTGGACTATGACAACACTCTCTCAGCCGGAATCTCCAAACAACTTCTACACAGACTCCAGACCATCCAGAACACAGCCACATGACCCCTTCTCGACATCCCAGCTGTCCCCTCACCACAGTACAACGCAGGAAGCTTCACTGGTTCCCCATTTACAAGCACAGTCAATTCAAAGTTCTTGTGCATGCTTATAAAGCTCTACACAACACAGGACCAGAATACCCGAACTGCTACATACACTTTCACCAACCCAGTAGACCACTACCTCACTCACTCCTGCATCCACAAAAGCAAGAAGATGAAGAGCTGGCTTTTCATATAATTACCTTGGGACCACACATACACACTTTGCCCCAGTGCCTGGCTATCCTCTTGAATGATTAATGTGTTATAAACTACTGCACTCTTATATGACATTCCACAATATGGTGGAGTTGTCTGCCTATTTCAAAAAGAACACATTATCTAGCAATGCAATATAAACTAAAAATGATTAGCAGCATGTCTAGTCCAGGTCACTCTTACTGACAGGAGTAGTAGGTGTTGCAATCTGCAGCGACCTCTAAGTGTTACCTTGGGCCCTGGTACTCCTATTTCTCCAAATTAAGCACTGCATAAAGGGATAACATAAAGGGCCCTTGCTTCAGGGGTTACTGTATTTTGAGGTTCTGGTGGCTGTCGCGGGGCAGTGATGAAAAGCGGGGACACTGGCCTACGCTTCGTGACTGAGTGCGTTTGGAGATCACTGGGCCCACCCTGGTGAAGGAAAGCATGCATTAGAGATACAAGAATCTTACGGGAGGGTGCGCTCTGCGGGGTCCCGCTCCTCTCCACCTCGGGCGCCACAGAGCCACACGTTTGCGCCGTGTCCTCGGCTGCGGCCTCAGGGCGCTGGTCCCCGTTCTCGGTCTCCTCCCGTCTGCGCTTCCTCCGCTGCTGCTTCTCGGCTCCGATCAGCGCCTCAACCGAGAAGGCGTGCGCCTTGATGCTCATGGTGCAGCCCCCTGTGGCTGCTGGCCGCCGCTTCTCCGCCATGGAACCCCTGCCTTGGACTGTGGCACAAGTCACTGGCCCAGCCCGGTACACACCAAGGGCCTAGAGGCAGAGGTGGAAACTGTGCCCTCTGGGGGTCTCGCTGAGACACTGAGGTGTGTACATTCAAGGGATGCCAGCCCAGGACCCCCTACGGCCTCAGCTCAGACCCTCACCCGAGCACCCTCCGTGGCCCGGTGTAACTCCTGCACTCTGTAGTGACTGGCAGTCGCAGTGCGCTCTCCCACACCCCCCAGGAGCACCTGCTCCTGGTGAGATGCCGGCACAGACTCCCACACGCCTTCCTTGGACAAACGCGCCAAGGACGGCCGCCAGTCCTTAACTTTGAATGAAAACTCAAAGCTTCCAACTACAAGTTACTCATACCCCCTAGCCTGGCCGTCCCAGGGTGAGCTGGGGGCTCGCTGTGTCCTCGTATGCAGCTGAGTCCCCTCGCCTCAACCTGAGCTCCGACTTCCTTGCTGCCTCGCCTGCACCCCGAGTTCCAGCCGCCCTGTGCACCTCCGTCCTGCCGCCGGGCTCCAGTGGGCGCTGCTGAGTGCCTTCCTCGGCCGGCCCGGGTGTCTGGGCCGCTCGGCGAACTCTTCTCTCAGCTCCTCTCGGTCCTCCACCCCCCAGCAACGCCCGCCCTGCAGATACAGTAATAGCACGGGGGCGGAGCACGCCGGCACTGCCAATCACCCGCCCGCAGCCAATCAGAACCCGGCACTGGACCCCTCCGTGTGCGGCGATGAGGAGGGTACCACGGCCAGGGGGCACACATGATGCCAGGGACAGATCATGCCCCACCCAGTGCCGGGCGTGGCCATGGGCTCAAGTGCAAGCTGATCAGGCGCCTCCCTGAAGTTGTATTATGCATCAAGACCGAATGCACAGGTTAATGGTCGCAGCGTAGGCGCTTTGTAAAAAAGCACGAATAAAAAATGTAGCGCATTTACGCCTCTCTACCCCCCGGCTTCAACTTGTCGTTGATCGTGATTAAAAGCCAGCGGAAATGGAACGCGGAGTATGGGACCTTGTTACTGTTCTGTTCTCTGAATTAAAAATAGTGCGTGATTGCAAGTTATAGTAAAATATGGTGGAGGGAAGGAAAGGGAGGAAAACAAAGAATAGAATGATTTTTATTATATCGTTTATATAGCACTTACTGTCCCTATATGGGGCTCTAGAGCGCGTCCCCACTCGACTAACGCGTTGGGTGCTGAGGGGCTGTGAAAGGCCCCCCTGGGACTGTTCTCTCAAGCGCCCTTCGAAAGATGGAGGGACACCTAATCTGCGACACTCTTTTTGGAGACTGAACATGCATCGAAAACAAACATTTCATCATGTTAAAGGTTTCCTTCCATGTTACATGTGGGTTATGATCCTTCGGAACGGTGTCGCACCGAAGGCAGCAGGCCGCACCCACGAGCTTCTATGCCGCCTTCTCCTCTAGGCATGTTTTTAATTTGTAGATCACAAGACCAGGGTCAGCGACCTTATGAAGGGGTGAATGAGAGAATGGTACAGAGCTGGGAGCGAAAAACACAATCTCTGGGCGCTGAATTGATTGTGTTATAAATATTACAATTCTTTAAATGTATAATTACAGTATGTTTTAAGCGACCCATTGCACACGTAATACAAAGACACCGTGACAATTGCACATACAAATTCACACATACACGCGCAGAAAATGTGTGCGGATATTTGTTCACTACTGTACAAGTGTCTGTTTCATGAGTGCAGCCCCGTACCCCATGTACATGCACACATATGTACAGTCGGTGGTTGAGTACGGCTGGCCACAGGCCACCCAAGTTATTAGCTTAACCCACGACGATGGCTTGCACTTGTGCAGTCCCAGAAAGATATGTCCAGTTACTTTTGTACATTTCACTCGGAAACAATGTTTTCAGTTTTTACGATTTCCAATTGTGTTCGGGCTCTTTTATTCCGAGCTGCCTCGCGCGCTTATTTGTGGGACTTTACTGGGGCAGCGGGTGAACATACGGTGTTGCTGGGGCACCTTAACCTATTGCGAGAGAAAAGGGGTTCCCATAGATGTACAATTATTTACTCTGTTTCCCTAGACCGTTCACGCATAACATCGGAATACAAACGCTTTTGAAACGATTTATTCAACGTCTTTTTTTTTTTTTTTTAACGTATCTTCCTTCGCTGGTGCTGCGCCACCGCCTTTCTGGTCCTTATACGGGTTATTCGTTATTTTTCCTACGAGGCGCTTCACCCGAGGCTTCGAAGGCGCTATGGATGGGCGGCTTCGGTGAAGGTCCGCTTGTCATCAGTTACTAATACCCACTTACCTGCATCGTCCCAGGTGCCGAGACACACAGGCGCCGTAAACACACCCTCCCTGAACTCCTGGGTCACAACTTATGACTCCACTGCTACGGAATGCTCGGACAGCCTTAATCAGCCACATTTGTTTTCATTCTTTTTCGTAAACACAATTTAATTTCTGTTTTATTTCGTACAAATATGTCGGTTGTCATTCTCCAGCTCGAAGGACAAGCAGGTTGTTGCATCCAGGGTGTGGGAGCTGCACGTTAATGGCCAACAGTATTCACATACATAGTGTAGGAACAAGTGCCTACCTGGAAAGCAACAGCAACATAACAATAATACAGAAAAAAAACAATACTGCTATTACTACTGCCCCTGCTAGTAATATGAGTACTAACAATAAAGAACAGTGATAAGGTTACAAAGACTAAAATTAATAATCATTTTCTTGTATCGGTTTTGTTGCCTCTGCGTTTCAGACATGCACTGGTCAGTGCGTGCAGCACGGTGGAACTCTATTTTTAATTGAAATCACAAAACGATATATTTGAGATAAACAAGGAAAGAGAGTCCAAGTCTCGGAGATCGAATGCACTGCTGTACATTTTTTAAAGTACTGATTTTTACTCCCTCATGCCACAGAAGGCTGTGCCTAAAAACCGCATTGCCTAAAATACACTCGTTCTGTGTTTGATCAGGGTATTAAACTTTTTTATTTGGATATATACAATTCTTTAAAAAAATGTTTTTACTAAGTAAAATAACTTTGTATGGACATTTAAATAAAAATGACATTCAACGTTTTTATAACATCTATTTATTCAATCACCGCACCGTCCATTCATTTAACTACATCAGAACTTCCACCTATTCGTCCACCTATCTGGCACTACCCCACCGCCGAAGCACAGCCCCCCTCTCATGGCCACTGTCCACCCCCACGCCTGTCCTCGTATCTCTCAAGCCCTGGCACTCACAGACAGTGCCCAGAGATCGTCCTAGCCCGGAGGGTGCGGGGCAAGGGCATGCTCTTGTGGCTGGAGGTGCTGGCACCAGGATTGTCAGGCAGGGCGCCGGACCCTCAGGGGTGCGGGGTAAATGAAGGCAGTGGGGTATGAGGTCCTCTGGGCACTCTGCCTTCAGAGGTAGGATGAGTAGATTGTCAAAACAAAAAACCGGGACAGCCATTGACATAGACATAGGACTAAATGTGGGTACTGGTGAGTGCAGAGTCAACATTTATTCCTATTTCGATGAAAATCTATCTATCTATCTATCTATCTATCTATCTATCTATCTATCTATCTATCTATCTATCTATCTATCTATCTATCTATCTATCTATCTATCTATCTATCTATCTATCTATCTGTCTGTCTGTCTGTCTGTCTGTCTGTCTGTCTGTCTGTCTGTCTATCTATCTATCTATCTATCTATCTATCTATCTATCACAGTCATATATGGAACACACGACAGCATGCACAAGAGAGTCTATTTTCATGCTACATATGTGTGTATGTATGTGTTTGTGTGTGTATAAATCTTTATATATATACTTATATATATTTGAACACACACCTCCCCTCTCCCCATGTAGCATGAAAATTAAATACATCCTGGGCCATGATGAGTTGTGTTGCAAGTGCCTTTGTGTTTCTGGCCTGAGGTGATGGGATCTAAAGGGGTCGATTCATCTCCCATGACATCCTGCTGTGCCACATGAATTAACGCAGGCAGCACAGTAAAACAAAAGGAATACCCTGGTTTCATGAGAGGGCCGGTGTGAACGTGGGCCTTTCGCAGCACAGAGATAATTGTGCGTGCTCACCCCGACCCCTCTCAAAACTGGGACATTTATTTATTTTTTGAAAAAAGTGTTTGGGCGCTGGGACAGTCATCGAAAAATCGGGACTCTCTGGGCGAATCCGGGACCTCTGGTCACCCTATTCAGAGGTCTGGCGGTATTGTGAGGCGCCAAATAGACGGGCATGCATGGTTAACTACGTTGTGTACTATGTGAACATGTGTGTCCGTGTGAACATGCCGATGTGCCTCTGTTCGTGAGTGTGTGCTGGTGGACGGATACGTCCTCTACATGGAGTGTGGTTTAAATAAGATGTACTGTAAAGATTTTCGTTTTCCTCCTTTGTGTACGTGTTTCCTTGGGCATCTGAGTGTAAAAATGTTTATGCGCCATTATTACTGCGTGTAATTGTCTTGGTCTCAATATTGTTACGTGTGTGCCTTTCGGTCTGTGTGTATATATCTCTGCATGTGTGTCTATGTGTCTGTGTTCTCGTTTGTGCTCGTGTAGTCTTTGTAACAAAAGAGAGATTTGCATTATTCATAAAATGGGCTAGGCAGACGCGAGCCGAATAGATAAACGTGCATAACACGATACCCGTGATTACGTATCTGTAGCTACTCTTTCAAACCAGGACCATTTCATAGATCATACTTTTAAGTCAGATATATGTATTGAACTGGTAGAGATTATAAATATAATTACCGACGCCGTAATCCGCATGCATCCGTGAAACACCTCACAAATTACCGCTGCCTTTAAACTGCGCCTGCGAGTGGCCGTGGATTTCACATGCAGCGCCTCGAAGGAGCTGTAGACTTCACACGGAGCGCCAAGAAGCAGGTGTGAGCTTCCGCCTTTCCATGCAGCGCCCCAGAGGTGCTTTGAGTGTCACAAACATGCACCGCCTGGGAGGTGCTGGGAGCTTCAAACACAGCGCCTGGAAGGTGCCGTGATTTTCTCGTGCTATCAGGCCTGGCAGGAGACCCAGCGATGCGTGAGACTGGCATAACGCATGCCACTGTTAATGTCGTTCACACATTTTCACAGGCCTCAGGCTGGCCTTCCAGACGACCCCTACGCTCATAACCACTGTAGCCAGAGAGATGTGGAACCCCCTCCCGGACAGACCTACAGCCACTGCCACACCCCTAGAGACCCCGATTACACGTGGGGCTTCCACATGTACGGCACAGCACCACTAGAACCACCCAGGCCTCACCTGGAGGAGGGCGCAGCACGTGCATTCACACTTGCAGTGGGATTCTGGGAACACCGTGTGTCCCCTAGCACTCCCCGTTCTTTCATGTTCATGGGCGGATATACCTCTTATAACAAACGTGCCTGCGAAAACTGATGATAATGTCAGATACTCCTAATATAATGTTGCGCATCTGCTTAGTACGACATCAGCAAATCCATCTTAAGTTTGAGATTTAAAAATAGATTTAATTTAACCTCATATTATATTCTCATCACCACACTATGCTGTGCACATATATTTGTATACCTCGAAGAAACCACGGAAATATCTCATTATCTTTAGCGAAAGGCCTGCTTTTCCAGCGTGTTTGTGGCCAAGAGATTCATGAATGAGCAGAATCCGCCCCAATCTATGAACCATTTCTCAAAATATGAGTATTTCCACATGTCTAAGAGAGGAAGAAGTAACATTCGCTGAGCAGACAAGAGCGAAACTCCTCTGAATGTTTCCTTGGTAAATCCCAAAATTAATAGCAAAGTGCATCAAGGTGCTGCCACTGTATTTATTGCCAACAACCAGAGACGTTTCAAGGCATTGGCAATTGTCCAGAGCTCCACCTTTCAAGAGGCCTCTGAGAAATTGAACCATGTTTTTATTTGACCTCTGCCTACTCTATTTCTCTATCTAAATCCCTCTCCCTACCTCTAACTGAATTTATCTCTTTCTGCTTAGTGTCATTATAAAGATTTTTTTAGGGTCCTGGGCAAAACGTTTTCTGTTTCTGCGTCACCTTGTTTCTGAACAGATGAGATAATTGACTATTTTTGGCATCATAACGGGTGATAAAATGTATAGTTTTTTCCGAACAAGGCCCCTCAAAATGTGTAGTGCCTGGGGCCCCCACAATTGCCAACTCTGCCAACAGCGTTTAATTAAAAAGCAAGGTAATTGAAATATGCCCCCTCACCCGTCTCTTTGGTCTTCTGTGAATCGTCTGTTTAGATTTTCGCCTCCCTCAATGTCACCATAGGAACCAACTTCCAGATTTCCTGTGTATGAGTCTGTTGGGGAGAATGGATGTGGAGGTGTTAGGTACTAGGCAAGGCCTTTGGCCTATGTGACATCACCGGAAGCGAAAGAATGCAGCATAGTAGGTGCTCGGAAAGAAAGGATGGTTGAGGGCACTCTGAGACAGCTGTGTTGGAGTAGGCACTCCCAGGTATGGAATTGCTGAATGAGGGAGCGCTGTAAGGCAAGAGGGAAGGATCAGTGTCAGAGAGATGTCAAGTGGTGGTTGGAGAGCCTTGAAAGTAGCAAGTGTAACACCAGTCTCCAATTGCAGCCAGCCAATGAAGAAGTGCGTAAGCCCTACTGCCGCATGGATGCTTCATGGGATGGAGGGGGAGGACTGTCCGATAAAACGTTTAGAAACAGAGTTAAATAATGAATTTGCAAAGCACATTTTTCAGACGGCCTCACAGGTCAGTCATGAAACATTCCAGTACTTTCATGGTGTACCAACTAAACATGATCCTTCCGATTAGAGGTGGGCGAGCCACTGGAAGCTCGAGCCAGGCTTGAGCCTGAAGCTTGGCTCTGATCGAGGTCCTGTTGGAACCTCGAGCCCATAACGAGCCAAGATTTCATGTGACTTCTGCCTGCTACCCTCCCTTTATTCAGGATGTTATTTTACAGCCAGAGCAGCTGACTATGGAACTAGTGAAAAACAACAGTTGATGGACAGAATGCAGAACAATGTCATACATTCACCCCAGTACAGAGATCTGGGCCTAAATCCATCGTTTTTTTGCTCACCACACCACCCCCAATTCAGACAGGGCCATATGCAAATCAGCCTTGACCCTGTGCCTCATGGGAACAGTCCAGCCCGAACTGCCAAGCCATGTCTTCCTTGGACCAGAATCAAGCATCCTAGGACCGGTTTCTGGCTATCAGCCATCTTCAGCCAGGATAGCTTGACTCCAGTGGTATGGAGAGCACGGAACTCACGTCTGAGCATACCCGTCCCACTCGGGTTGACAAATGCAAAAACAACAGTTGATGGACAGAATGCAGAACAATGTCATACATTCACCCCAGTACGAGATCTGGGCCTAAATCCATCGTTTTTTTGCTCACCACACCACCCCAATTCAGACATGGCCATATGCAAATCAGCCTTGACCCTGTGCCTCATGGGAACAGTCCAGCCCGTACTGCCAATGGCCATGTCTGAACTGGGGTGGTGTGGAGTGCAAAAAACGATGGATTTAGGCCCAGATCACTGTACTGGGGTGAATGTATGACATTGTTCTGCATTCTGTCCATCAACTGTTGGTTTTGCATTTGTCACCCCGAGTGGGATGGGCATGCTCAGATGTGAGCCCCATGCTCTCCACACCACTGGAGTCAAGCTATCCTGGCTGAAGACGGCTGATAGCCAGAAACCGGTCCTAGGATGCTTGATTCCGGTCCAGGAAAGACATGGCTTGGCAGTTCGGGCTGGACTGTTCCCATGAGGCACAGGGTCAAGGCTGATTTGCATATGGCCATGTCTGAACTGGGGTGGTGTGGAGTGCAAAAAAGCGATGGATTAAGGCCCAGATCACTGTACTGGGGAGAATGTATGATGTTGTTCTGCATTCTGTCCATCAACTGTTGGTTTTGCATTTGTCACCCCGAGTGGGATGGGTATGCTCAGACGTGAGTCCCATGCTCTCCACTCTCCACACCATTGGAGTCAAGCTATCCTGGCTGACGACGGCTGATAGCCAGAAACCGGTCCTAGGATGCTTGATTCCGGTCCAGGAAATACATGACTTGGCAGTTCGGGCTGGACTGTTCCCATGAGGTACAGGGTCAAGGCTGATTTGCATATGGTGGAGAACACGGCCTTATGGGCCGAGCGGCACAGGGCACTCCTAAGATCTCCGAGTTTTTTTTTGGTTGCAGAGTTTTATATAGCGCGAACTAGAACCGAACCGAATCAGTTATCAGAGCGCTTAACATAGCACCAGTTACGTTACATGAGGACACACTTTCATTTTAGGCACGGGGAGATTAAGTGATTTGCCCAGAATCACAGGGGGTTTTTGGCGTCATTACCGAGACTCGAACCCAGATCCCCAGGTCCGAGGTCGAGCGCCTTAGCCGTTAGGCCAACCCCTCTCCCCAAGTTCACCTGCCTCGACCGCCAGAGACACAGGACACTCTGTTTGGCGTAGAAAAGTAGTTTTATTAGCTGCAGCTAAGCACAGTTATCTAAGAAGTACCACACAGGTAGGTTCTCAAGAGACTGCCACTTCAATCTGTGGCGCACAGTCTATTATACAACACAAGTTTACAATGACAACTCCCAATATACACAAAACTGACAAATAGGAGTAGTTCGAAAACAAGCTATCAGATGTCTAAAACACACCCTCCTTTCAGACCCCGTGTGCTCTCCTCCCATCAGGTTAATCAACACTAGTGCCCGTAATTCAATTTGCAGGTGGCAAAACATGTGTAGAATGCTACAAAAGAAGAGCTGTGTAACAAGAGAACACACGGAGAGAATAGCGAAGGCCAGTTAAATAAGATAAGGATGAGAAGAATGGTGGGACCCAAACAGTGGAGTAAGTCATGGATTAATCAGTCTAGACATGGCTTTGCGAACTCGGCCTGACCCTGACATCAGTATTGCACACAAGGACAAAGGTTGCTCCTTGACGAGGAAAACATCGAACAGCTGAAAGTGGCAGAAAAGACCATTTTCTCCGCGTTAGCCGTGCTGCCTGAGTGAGGCAACATAAAATGGCGATTAAATGCAAAATGGCGGCTGTAGCGAAGCGAAGCTGAAAACTACGTAACCTCTAACCCTCCTTTTGCCATACTCAGGCAAAGCACAAAGGAACCCATTTCAATCTGAGTCGATATCAATGGTCATGAGGTCACTAAGATGTTGCTGCACCATTATCTTAATGTGTTCTGTCTGTTGTGCTACTGGTTTGGAGACACAGATTGTGGCACAGAGTCCACAAATAGCTGGACCACACTGTAGACAAAGACAACAAGAAAAGACAAGTGCTAAAATCATTCCAAGGAAAGTTAGCACTTTCCATCCCCAAGTGGACAGTAGTCCGCAAAACCATCCCATCACAGACCAATCTCCAGTATCTTGGTGGATAGACTCAGAGATAACATGTAGCTTAGAGATGGCTTGGTATACTGTAGGGGCGTTGTCAGGAATATAAATGCAACAACTGGACCCAATCAATTTGCAAACTCCTCCTTTATCTGCAAGTATTATGTCTAATACCATTCTATTCTGTAAGGTCATAAGTCGATCCGCCTGAAGCTCAGCAGTCAAATTTTTCAGAGCTCCAGAAGTTACATTAATGGTGGCATCAACCACACGGATCAACTGTCTGATATTTTTGCTATTGGCCATCGGACCCCAAAAGGGAAGAAACCCTTTCAGAAAATCCCCTCCTTCTTGCCCTGCTGTATCTTCAGGATCTACCACTCCTCTAGCAACTCTCTTCCTGTGATAATCAGCAGGAGCGATGTATGTAGGAGGGAGGAGAAAAGCTACATACCATGTTCCCGAGAAGTGTGTGGGAAGCCATGTATAAGCTTTATCATGACAGATGAAATATGTACCTTGTGAAGCCACTAATGGTGCGGGTGTAGAAGGAGTATAGACATAAGTGTGGGAACAGTTGCTTCTCTCTTGCTTAGTTTTGGTATTCTGGCCATTTATTTGTAAGCACAAACGACCTCTTTGGGGTAGTACCCAAATCGGTGCAGAACTCTGTTGCTTGAGCTTGTCAGTAAGGCTAAGAGTATAGCGAGTTATATTCCACCCATCATACGCTCTCTTTTCGTCCTTGGGAATCTTGATGATATCAGCAATCTTTGCCATAGTTACAATGCCCTTTATCAAAGAACTATGACTGAAATCCACTCCACCATTATAGGATACACCAGAAGGGTATCGAAGTAAATTCTGGTATGCATTGGAAAACATAGCCAGATAGGCCCAAGCAGAACCTTCATATGAGAAGGGGAGTAGTAGATACGGCATTCCTCTTTGTGTATTATGTGGTATGAGACCACATACCCAACAATCAGTGACATTTACTATCAATTGGTGCTGGTGTCACAGTTGAATAAACAAATTGTTAATATATTCCATTCTTCTCATTTGCTCGTGATCTGGGAGTGAGTAAAACTTATGCGGTGAAACAGTAGTAGAGGGAGTTAGAGGGACAGAAACGGGAACAGGCACTGACTGCAGGACATAAATAATCCTTCCTATGCATGCTAATAAACTACTTAAACCTACTAAAACACATAGGGCTACGCCACAACGACCAAATAATAATTTTTTATAATGAGCTCTCTTCAATATTTTAATATCACTTCCTTTCCCTGCACTATCCATTACTCTAAAGGCGTCGCTCACGATAATCTTCCTTAATCACTTGGCTGTGATTGTTAGCCATCCTATGACACTGTAAGTCCTGTTGACCTAGTCACTATTCAGGTCACAGCTCAAGACTCCTACCGTGACCCTGCAACTTGATGGATAAGGGAAGGAAAAACTTTTCTTTAGTAACAGAATTTAAAAAGTGAAAGTCAAAATTAATTTTCCTTAGGGGATCTTTTCCTCAAATTATATTGTTTCTTTCCAAGCGTTGTCTGGTCCTGGAATAAATGTTCGGGATCTGTTGTATCGAGTTTCAGATGAACGGGTACAGCTTCCTGTAGAACATCATCGTCCTCCTTCTCCGAGCTAGTCCAATCCAGGTGTGCACTGCTGAACGGCACGAAACTGGGTACCTGCTCAAACTCACTGTCACCAATGCCTTCTCGGACCCACTGGTCATACGGCAAAGGCAATGGTACCCTTTTGCAGTGCACACCGTGGATCCAATGTTTCTTCCCCAGGACCTTGACAGCTGTACGAGTTGTAAGCAGAACTTGTCTTGGAGGCCCCCAGCGAGGTTCCAGGTTCTTTTTTCTCTGGAAATTTTTCAGGCACACCCAATCCCCAGGCTGGATGGGATCTGAAGAGGCCTCTGGTAAAGCGTTTTGGACCTGTTGACGAATAACATGCAATTTAGTGGTGAGTTCATGCAAATAGTCAACCAACAGTGGGTAGGGGATATCTGAGTACTTTTTGGGTCTGGGGACTCCCCAGACGTTAGCTGGGCGTCCAAACACAATCTCGTATGGGCTAAGCCCCAAACGAGAATGAACAGTTGTTCTAGTAGAAAGGAGTGCCAAAGGCAAAGCATCAGGCCAAGAAAGGCCCGTGCTGGCCTGAATCTTTGCTAGCTTAAGTTTGAGAGTGCCATTGTAGCACTCTACCAAACCTGCTGACTGAGGATGGTTTGCCGCGTGGAATTTCTGTCTAATGCCTAGACCTACACACACCTTTTGCATAATTTCACCTACAAATTCACTTCCATTGTCACTCCAGACAATGCGCGGCAAACCAAACCTCGGGAAGAATTCTTTCAAGAGTATTTTTGCAGTGGACAAGGCAGTGTTGTCCTTTAGGGGGTAGGCCTCAATCCATCTGGAAAAGGCACAAACCACCACCAGGACATACTTGAGATTATTGAAACGCTCCATATGGATGTAGTCTTTTTGCAGTACCTCGAATGGGTACGTAGGGGGTGCAAAGTGACCTGCTGGAGTTGGAGTTCCCTTTCCTGGATTGTGCATCAAACAAACAATGCAATGTTTCACCACGTTTTCTGCACATTTAGGAATACCAGCATTCTGCCATACTGGAGCTAAAAGCTTACATATACCCCGTGCATTAATATGGGCTGGTCCATCGGCCAAAGTAACTACAGGCAGTACATACGCATCAGGTAACAACCATCGTTGATGCTCTGACAATTCCGTCCAACATCCCGTACTATCCAACATTCCCGTACTTTCTCTCCACGTACTTAATTCCTTCTCAGTGGCCTCCTTCTGGATTGCTTTCACACTTTCCACTGTGTCCTCACACATACCAGCTTCTGCAACCCATCTAGCAGGCCCTGCAACATACATGCGACTTCCAACATTCCTCGCTGTTTCCTTCGCTATCTCATCTGCAAACGCATTTCCTTGACTCACATCATCAGTAATCTTTTTATGCGCACTGCACTTCACAATCGCTATTTGAGTAGGCAAAGCAAGTGATTCGAGAAGGTCAGTTACCAACTGACCATGCTGTATCTTGGTTCCGTGGGAGGTAAAGAATCCTCTTTCCCTCCACAAACGACCAAAACTATGGGCGACGCCAAATGCATATTGGCTGTCGGTATAGATAGTCACTCTCTTCTCTTTCGCCAACACACATGCTCTTGTCAACGCAATCAATTCTGCACCTTGCGCTGAATTATGCGGAATGCGTGCAGTTTCTCCCACTGTATACAACGTCGTTACTGCATAAGCAGCTGCTGTTTCACCATTAGGGAGCTTGAAACATGACCCATCTACCCATAGGATCCCATCCGGATCCACAAGTGGTGTGTCCTTAAGGTCTATTCGACCCTTCGTTTCTTCTTCAGTGCGAAGAAAACAATCATGCTGATCTTGTACATTGCTAGCATCCAAAGCAGGCAACAATGTTGCTGGATTCAGGACATTACATCTTTTTATGTGTATGTGACTAGCCAGAAGTGTCAACTCGTATCCAGACAAGCGAGCACTCGTTAAATGCTGAGTTTTCGTCCTATTAAGAAGAGTATCTTCTGCATGTGGCACCATAACATTAAGAGTGTGATCTAGCACTAGTCCAGCGGATTGACGAATAGAAATTGCCGCTGCTGCTGTTGCTCTAAGGCAACTAGGTAATGCCTTAACTACTGGATCTAATGCTGCAGAAAAATAGGCACACGGCCTTTGTTTGTCGCCAAATCGTTGCGTCAATACTGATAATGCACAACCTTCCCTTTCATGCACATAGAGTGTGAAAGGTTTACTGTAATCTGGAGTACCCAACACAGGAGCGGAACACAAAGCAGTGCGCAAATCAGAAAAACTCTTTTGACATTCATCAGTCCAAGGCAAAGGCTGGGCGTGTCTTTAAGTGTAAGTGCTAACAGTGGTTTAGCAAGAAGGGAAAAATTTGGAATCCACTGTCTACAGTAAGAGGTAATGCCTAAGAAAGCACGCACTTCTCTTTGTGTGGACGGTACAGGCATTCGTGCAATTGCATGAATACGTTCTGGAGTCAATCGCCTTCCCTCCTTCGACAAGTAATGACCTAAATAGGTAACCTCTTGTCGGCAATATTGTAACTTGGAAGACGATACTTTATGATGTGAATCAGACAAATGCTGTAAGAGCGATACAGTTGCTGCTTTACAAACATTTTCAGAATCTGCAGCGATCAACAAATCATCCACATATTGGATAAGAGTGGCACCTGAGGGCAAAGAAAAGGTGTCAATTTGTGACTTCAAAGCTTGACTGTATATTGAAGGACTTTCACAATAGCCTTGGGGTGCACGCTTAAACCGGAAGCTGCGGCCTCCGAGAGAGAAGCCGAATAGATCCCTACTTTCTTCAGCAATGGGAATGCTAAAGAAAGCATTTTTAAGATCAATCACTGAGAACCAACCTGCTGAAGCAGGAATCATGGTAAGCAAAGCTGTGATATCTGGCACAACAGGAAATTGAGGGACAACAATTTTGTTGACCTCTCGAAGATAAATTACAAAACGATACACAGGTGGTTAAGAGGGATCAGTACGTTTAAGAATAGGCAAAACAGGACTATTGCAAACGTTTCCTCTAGTCTCTTCAACCACACCCTTCTTAACCAAATCATGAACAATGGCCAACAAAGCTCTCTCACCATCACTGGATATTTTATATTGTGGAACACGTCGCATCTTAACATTGTCTTTAACAGTAATGACATATGGTGGAATGTGCAACAAGCCAACATCATTTGGACCCACAGCCCAAAGTGTAGCGGGAAGTGAATGCAACTCGGGTGGTAGCTGTTCTTTAGATACATACATTGGAGAAGTCAACTTATCGCCTAAAGTAAGGTGCACACCAGAGGGTGAACAATACAGCGTAGCATGTAAACGTTTCAGGAGGTCCAAACCCAACAAATTTTCTCCGCATCCTGTTGTTAAGAGGAGTGGAGCTTCCAAATCGTAGGGACCAATAGAAATGGGCAAATGACAAGAGATAGGATTTGAAACTGGGGCGCCAGACAATCCTACAGAAACATTTGTTAAGCCAGACAAAGGTGCCCCAGGGAGTTTAGAATGCATTATAGAACTTCTCATAGCACCAGTATCCAAGAGAAATGGTTCTGTAACACCGAATGCCATAACATTAACATAAGGTCCTTCCTGATCTACTGGAACTGATATGACTCCCTTACTTTGCCTATGGCTGTCCTAGCTAGTATGGAAAGCTTCGTCCCCATTATCGAAACAATAGTCATCATTGTAGTATTGTGCAGATTGAGAATTCTGCTGATCAAAATAATTAGTAGAATCCTGAGAGGGAGAGGGACTTCGTTCCTGAGGTGGCGCACCACGACCCCTTCCTCTGGATATGGATCGAGAATCACCACGACCCCGTGGCGCCAATGATCCACCATACCGTTGCAATAAAATTGGGCAAGTATTCTTAAAATGACCATCTTCTTTACAATAAGCACACTGGTTTGGGCCCAATGGAGCTCGTGGAACTGAGGGGACTGGCTTCTGCAACAACCTCTGAAACTGCGGGGGCTGTGAAAATGAGGGCTGAGCAGAACGAGGGGGATAAGCCTGTTGCAGAAGGACCTTTGTTTTCAAATCTTTAGTCTTTTTCTCCGCTTTCTCCTTGTCCTCCTTATCCCTATTCTCATAATATTGAGCAGTAGCCAATATCTGAGCAGTGGAAGAAACCGCCCAAGAACTCTCTGATTGTTTTAATTTATTCGATAATTCTGGAAGTAAATTAAAAACACATTTGTCTACGAACAATCGTTGTCCACCTTCAGTACTCATATCCTGTCCACTATGGTCGATTAAAGTCTCCTCAAACCGAGTAAAGAAGTCGGAGACACTTTCATCCGTCTTTTGATTACACGCCGCTAACTTATCCCAATTAACACGCATCGCAGGCATTAAAGTTTTCATCAAATCTATTATTTTTCCAGGCAATTCTGTGATCAGGGCATCCGGTTTGGCCCCACCTACTTGACCTGCATCCGCAGCTGTAATGGCAGCCCAATCACCACCTAGAGCTACCGCATGATCCTGCCTACGAATATTGGCCCATATTGCTTGTGGGACTACATTCCCCATGAGTAAGTCAATATCTGCCAAATTCATAATGCAGGCGTCAACAGTCTGGGACAGCTCTTTATAATACCCCGCAGGATTCTTACGAGGGTCCGGTAAAGACTGTTTGAGTGCCAATACTTCTGACCTTTTCCAAGGGTCATGTACCCATATACGCTGAAAATGAGCAGGAACACCAGGAACATTACCTGCTTGTGGAACTGCATCTCTCCATATCGGAGGAACTTCTCGCATTGGGTATTGCGCCGTCTTACGACGAACCGTGAGATCAGGCTCAAGAGAATTTTGAGAGAAAAGTGTAGATCGAAAAGCAACAAGTTTCTGAACAGCATGTTCTACAGCAGGACCCACAATAAGTCCCTTGTCAAATTGATCCTGTATGTCGAATAAATCCTGAGGAGGCGAGTCTAGATCTATGTCTCCCCATTCCTTAATCAGAGTATTACACATGACATCAAATACATATCTCTGTGTGGGCGCGTTCCATTGAAGGAAAGTATCTAAAATATCACGTGTATTATATTGTACACGACTCATAATCCAATTATAGGCAAGGGAATCTAATTTAGTCCGTTCTTCCAAATCTGGAAATTGACTACGAGATTGCCTCCTAGACGAGGCAGGAGAGAAGAAAAGAGGTCCAAGAAAAGGTGACAAAAGACCTGAGACAGTGTCGACTAAACGCCGTCGAGCTGCAGGGGAATCTGACACTAAAACGGGGGACAAAGTATTCTGTAAGACAAAAGAGGAATCTGTAGCAAAAGAAACGGCAGATGGAGAAGACTGAGGCACAGGAGATTGGGGTACCGATATTGCTGGCAGAGTAGGTTGAGGCGGAATCACAGGGACAGGCAACTGTGCAGGAAGTACAGCAGCTGCATTGGCAGCGGGCTGTAATGGCAGTGCATTAGCTCCTAACACATAAGGCGGAGGTAATGTTAATAAATGGGACATGAAAGAATCGTCATCAGGAGTTTTATTCTTTGATACCGTAGGCAATACAGGATAGCATCTATCTATTGCCATGCGATGTTGTCTTTCTGAAACCTCAATCGCTTGATCAGCTTTGTCATTTTTAAATTGTTGGGCAGCCTGTAGAATCGACATACTCTGTTCTTTCTTATCTTTCTTCTTTTGCTTAATTTCTTTCTGTTTGGCTTCCTTGCGCCATAGGCGAAAGGAGTCAAACATTGCCGGCCGGGCTTTTCTCTTGAATAAAATCGCTTCCAAATTATCTAATATATCTGGCTCAAAGGACCCATTTTGTGGCCACTGCAAAACACCGTCCTTTTTAGTGTAACAGGTCCATATTTCACTAAAAACTATAGGACCCAGACCGTGTTTTGAGTAAAGTTCGTAAGTAGGAGTTCCAACTGGAGGAATTGGACAGGAATCCTCCAGTCGGGAATCCGCAAAACAACCACAACAACAAAATTTCTTAAACTTACTCAATCCAGGCATTTTGTCCTTACAAACGTCAAGGGATTCTTTAGACAATAGAGTCACAGCACAAACGTACTTACCCCTTGGCTTCGGTTAGCGCGCTAATCGAATAACAAAATACAAAAACACAGAGAGTGGACGCTACCCACAAATACTTAACTAAATCCTTTTCTCACGCCAACAGATGTCCGTCTATCGTCTCGCGATACCAATCATCACCAAAGGGCCAAGGCAGGGCGACAGTCAGGGCAGCAGTCGCCAGCAGCCGCCGGGAAGGAGTAGCCACGCTTCAAAAGACCTTCGGTCCACTTCGACATGCAGGGGTCGCTCACGTGGTTCGCAAAATCCTCCGGAATTTTCTTGCGAAGCTCCTCACGACTCTCGGGCAGAACTACTACCGCTGAAGTCGCCCAGACGTTGGGCCGCCAATTGGAGAACCCGGCCTTATGGGCCGAGCGGCGCAGGGCACGCCTAAGATCTCCGAGTTCACCTGCCTCGACAGACAGAGACACAGGACACTCTGTTTGGCGTTGAAAAGTAGTTTTATTAGCTGTAGCTAAGCACAGTTATCTAAGAAGTACCACACAGGTAGGTTCTCAAGAGACTGCCACTTCAATCTGTGGCGCACAGTCTATTATACAACACAAGTTTACAATGACAACTCCCAATATACACAAAACTGACAAATAGGAGTAGTTCAAAAACAAGCTATCAGATGTCTAAAACACACCCTCCTTTCAGACCCCGTGTGCTCTCCTCCCATCAGGTTAATCAACACTAGTGCCCGTAATTCAATTTGCAGGTGGCAAAACATGTGTAGAATGCTACAAAAGAAGAGCTGTGTAACAAGAGAACACACGGAGAGAAAAGCGATGGCCAGTTAAATAATAATAATAATAATAATAATAATAATAATGGGTTTTGTAGAGCGCGAACAGCTACCTCACAAGGAGGTGTCCCGGCGCTGTGAGAACAGACTAACCATATGCCAGGTGGCAAATCTTAGCGTAGTGGAGTGAAAAGCCAGGTTTTTAGCAGTCGTTTAAAGCAAGTTTCAGAAGGGGCCTGTTGTAGGGCAGGAGGGAGAGAGTTCCATAACCCCGCCACATTGGCCGAGAAGGTTCTTCCACCCAACCGTGCTCTTCGCGCTCGAGTGACCACGAGCTGCACCCGCCCATTGGAGCGGAGGGTCCTCGACTGATGATACCTGGGTAGCCTGGCTCTCAAATAATTGGGGCAGGTGCCATACAGGGACCTAAAGACCAGCGTCAAGGTTTTGAACTTGATCATACTGGCCACAGGAAGCCAGTGCAGTGCCCGAAGATGCGGAGAGACTGGGTGCTTAAAAGGAATACACCTCAACAGTCTCGCAGCCACATTCTGCACCGTCTGTAGGCGCTGGATTAAGTATTGGGGAAGACCCAGATAAAGTCCGTTGGCGTAGTCCAGCCTCGATGTTACTGTGGCATGGACTACAGTCTTACGGCACTCTTCTGGTAGAAGTCTCAGGATCTTGCGCAGGTTCCTCAGCCTGGATAGACAGCATCCTGCTACCTGCTGAATATGAGAAGCAAAGGAGAGACTGCTATCCCAGCGGACTCCCAAGTTTTTAGCACTCTGGCTTGGCGACGGGGGCATCCCCATTTCCACCAGCCACCAGAACTCTGCAGGGGGGGTGATCCCTTGCCAAAGAAGATGACCTCTGTCTTCTCAGCATTCAATTTGAGTTTGTTTGCGTTCATCCAGCTGGCCACATCTCGGAGGCACCCCTTAAAATTTGCAACAGCGCCTTCCGACACCTCCGAGTATGGGAACACCAGCTGGGTGTCGTCAGCATAGGATATTGCCTTGACCCCCCAGTTTGCAATGAGTGTAAACAGAGGTGCCAAGTAAACATTAAATAGTAGCGGGCTCAGAGCCGACCCCTGGGGAACACCGCATTTTATCTTGGTGGGTTTAGACTCAATATGACCCAATGCCACCTTCTGTGTTCTCTGTGACAGGTATGACTGAACCCATCCCAGTGCTTGGTCCTTTAGCCCTTAAGATAAGGATGAGAAGAATGGTGGGACCCAAACAAGTAAGTCATGGATTAATCAGTCTAGACATGGCTTTGCGAACAGTATTGCACACAAGGACAAAGGTTGCTCCTTGACGAGGAAAACAGCGAACAGCTGAAAGTGGCAGAAAAGACCATTTTCTCCGCGTTAGCCGTGCTGCCTGAGTGAGGCAACATAAAATGGCGATTAAATGCAAAATGGCGGCTGTAGCGAAGCGAAGCTGAAAACTACGTAACCTCAATGGCCATGTCTGAACTGGGGTGGTGTGGAGTGCAAAAAACGATGGATTTAGGCCCAGATCACTATAGTGGGGTGAATGTATGACATTGTTCTGCATTCTGTCCATCAACTGTTCGTTTTGCATTTGTCACCCCGAGTGGGATGGGTATGCTCAGACGTGAGTCCCATGCTCTCCACACCACTGGAGTCAAGCTATCCTGGCTGAAGACGGCTGATAGCCAGAAACCGGTCCTAGGATGCTTGATTCCGGACCAGGAAAGACATGGCTTGGCAGTTCGGGCTGGACTGCTCCCATGAGGCACAGGGTCAAGGCTGATTTGCATATGGCCATGTCTGAACTGTGGTGGTGTGGAGTGCAAAAAACGATGGATTTAGGACCAGATCACTGTACTGGGGTCAATGTATGACATTGTTCTCCATTCTGTCCATCAACTGTTGGTTTTGCATTTGTCACCCCGAGTGGGATGGGTATGCTCAGACGTGACTCCCATGCTCTCCACACCACTGGAGTCAAGCTATCCTGGCTGAAGACGGCTGATAGCCAGAAACCGTTCCTAGGATGCTTGATTCTGGTCCAGGAAAGACATGGCTTGGCAGTTCGGGCTGGACTGTTCCCATGAGGCACAGGGTCAAGGCTGATTTGCATATGGCCATGTCTGAACTGGGGTGGTGTGGAGTGCAAAAAACGATGGATTTAGGCCCAGATCACTGTACTGGGGTGAATGTGTGACATTGTTATGCATTCTGTCCATCAACTGTTGGTTTTGCATTTGTCACCCCGAGTGGGATGGGTAAGCTCAGACGTGAGTCCCAAGCTCTCCACACCACTGGAGTCAAGCTATCCTGGCTGAAGACGGCTGATAGCCAGAAACCAGTCCTAGAATGCTTGATTCCGGTCCAGAAAAGATATGGCGCGGCAGTTCGGGCTGGACTGTTCCCATGAGGCACAGGGTCAAGGCTGATTTGCATATGGCCATGTCTGAACTGGGGTTGTGTGAAGTGCAAAAACGATGGATTTAGGCCCAGATCACTGTACTGGGGTGAATGTATGACATTGTTCTGCATTCTGTCCATCAACTGTTGGTTTTACATTTGTCACCCCGAGTGGGATGGGTATGCTCAGACGTGAGTCCCATGCTCTCCACACCACTGGAGTCAAGCTATCCTGGCTGAAGACGGCTGATAGCCAGAAACCGGTCCTAGGATGCTTGATTCCGGTCCAGGAAAGACATGGCTTGGCAGTTCGGGCTGGACTGTGCCCATGAGGCACAGGGTCAAGGCTGATTTGCATATGGCCATGTCTGAACTGGGGTGGTGTGAAGGGCAAAAAACGATGGATTTAGGCCCAGATCACTGTACTGGGGTGAATGTATCACATTGTTCTGCATTCTGTCCATCAACTGGTGGTTTTGAATTTGTCACCCCGAGTGGGATGGGTATGCTCAGACGTGAGTCCCATGCTCTCCACACCACTGGAGTCAAGCTATCCTGGCTGAAGACGGCTGATAGCCAGAAACCGGTCCTAGGATGCCTGATTCCGGTCCAGGAAAGACATGGCTTGGCAGTTCGGGCTGGACTGTGCCCATGAGGCACAGGGTCAAGGCTGATTTGCATATGGCCATGTCTGAACTGTGGTGGTGTGGAGTGCAAAAAAAGATGGATTTAGGCCCAGATCACTGTACTGGGGTGAATGTATGACATTGTTCCGCATTCTGTCCATCAACTGCTGGTTTTGCATTTGTCACCCCGAGTGGGATGGATATGCTCAGACATGAGTCCCATGCTCTCCACACCACTGGAGCAAGCTATCCTGACTGAAGACAGCTGATAGCCAGAAACCGGTCCTAGGATGCTTGATTCTGGTCCAGAAAAGACATGGCTTGGCAGTTCGGGCTGGACTGTTCCCATGAGGCACAGGGTCAAGGCTGATTTGCATATGGCCATGTCTGAACTGGGGTGGTGTGGAGAGCAAAAAACGATAGATTTAGGCCTAGATCACTGTACTGGGGTGAATGTATGACATTGTTCTGCATTCTGTCCATCAACTGTTGGTTTTGCATTTGTCACCCCGAGTGGGATGGGTATGCTCAGACGTGAGTCCCATGCTTTCTACACCACTGGAGTCAAGCTATCCTGGCCGAAGACGGCTGATAGCCAGAAACCGGTCCTAGGATGCTTGATTCCGGTCCAGGAAAGACATGGCTTGGCAGTTCGGGCTGGACTGTTCCCATGAGGCACAGGGTCAAGGCTGATTTGCATATGGCCATGTCTGAACTGGGGTGGTGTGGAGTGCAAAAAACGATAGATTTAGGCCCAGATCACTGTACTGGGGTGAATGTATGACAATGTTCGGCATTCTGTCCATCAACTGTTGGTTTTGCATTTGTCACCCCGAGTGGGATGGGTATGCTCAGACGTGAGTCCCATGCTCTCCACACCACTGGAGTCAAGCTATCCTGGCTGAAGACGGCTGATAGCCAGAAACCGATCCTAGGATGCTTGATAACTGTCCAGGAAAGACATGGCTTGGCAGTTCAGGCTGGACTGTTCCCATAAGGCACAGGGTCAAGGCTGATTTTCATATGGCCATGTCTGAACTGGGGTGGTGTTGAGTGCAAAGAAGGATGGATTTAGGCCCAGATCACTGTACTGGGGTGAATGTATGACATTGTTCTGCATTCTGTCCATCAACTGTTGGTTTTGCATTTGTCACCCCAAGTGGGATGGGTATGCTCAGACGTGAGTCCCATGCTCTCCACACCACTGGAGTCAAGCTATCCTGGCTGAAGACGGCTGATAGCCAGAAACCGGTCCTAGGATGCTTGATTCCGGTCCAGGAAAGACATGGCTTGGCAGTTCGGGCTGGACTGCTCCCATGAGGCACAGGGTCAAGGCTGATTTGCATATGGCCATGTCTGAACTGTGGTGGTGTGGAGTGCAAAAAACGATGGATTTAGGACCAGATCACTGTACTGGGGTCAATGTATGACATTGTTCTGCATTCTGTCCATCAACTGTTGGTTTTGAATTTGTCACCCCGAGTGGGATGGGTATGCTCAGACGTGAGTCCCATGCTCTCCACACCACTGGAGTCAAGCTATCCTGGCTGAAGACGGCTGATAGCCAGAAACCGGTCCTAGGATGCTTGATTCCGGTCCAGGAAAGACATGGCTTGGCAGTTCGGGCTGGACTGCTCCCATGAGGCACAGGGTCAAGGCTGATTTGCATATGGCCATGTCTGAACTGTGGTGGTGTGGAGTGCAAAAAACGATGGATTTAGGACCAGATCACTGTACTGGGGTCAATGTATGACATTGTTCTCCATTCTGTCCATCAACTGTTGGTTTTGCATTTGTCACCCCGATTGGGATGGGTATGCTCAGACGTGACTCCCATGCTCTCCACACCACTGGAGTCAAGCTATCCTGGCTGAAGACGGCTGATAGCCAGAAACCGTTCCTAGGATGCTTGATTCTGGTCCAGGAAAGACATGGCTTGGCAGTTCGGGCTGGACTGTTCCTATGAGGCACAGGGTCAAGGCTGATTTGCATATGGCCATGTCTGAACTGGGGTGGTGTGGAGTGCAAAAAACGATGGATTTAGGCCCAGATCACTGTACTGGGGTGAATGTGTGACATTGTTATGCATTCTGTCCATCAACTGTTGGTTTTGCATTTGTCACCCCGAGTGGGATGGGTAAGCTCAGACGTGAGTCCCAAGCTCTCCACACCACTGGAGTCAAGCTATCCTGGCTGAAGACGGCTGATAGCCAGAAACCAGTCCTAGGATGCTTGATTCCGGTCCAGAAAAGATATGGCTTGGCAGTTCGGGCTGGACTGTTCCCATGAGGCACAGGGTCAAGGCTGATTTGCATATGGCCATGTCTGAACTGGGGTTGTGTGAAGTGCAAAAACGATGGATTTAGGCCCAGATCAATGTACTGGGGTGAATGTATGACATTGTTCTGCATTCTGTCCATCAACTTTTGGTTTTACATTTGTCACCCCGAGTGGGATGGGTATGCTCAGACGTGAGTCCCATGCTCTCCACACCACTGGAGTCAAGCTATCCTGGCTGAAGACGGCTGATAGCCAGAAACCGGTCCTAGGATGCTTGATTCCGGTCCAGGAAAGACATGGCTTGGCAGTTCGGGCTGGACTGTGCCCATGAGGCACAGGGTCAAGCCTGATTTGCATATGGCCATGTCTGAACTGGGGTGGTGTGAAAGGCAAAAAACGATGGATTTAGGCCCAGATCACTGTACTGGGGTGAATGTATGACATTGTTCTGCATTCTGTCCATCAACTGTTGGTTTTGAATTTGTCACCCCGAGTGGGATGGGTATGCTCAGACGTGAGTCCCATGCTCTCCACACCACTGGAGTCAAGCTATCCTGGCTGAAGACGGCTGATAGCCAGAAACCGGTCCTAGGATGCTTGATTCCGGTCCAGGAAAGACATGGCTTGGCAGTTCGGGCTGGACTGTGCCCATGAGGCACAGGGTCAAGGCTGATTTGCATATGGCCATGTCTGAACTGTGGTGGTGTGGAGTGCAAAAAACGATGGATTTAGGCCCAGATCACTGTACTGGGGTGAATGTATGACATTGTTCCGCATTCTGTCCATCAACTGCTGGTTTTGCATTTGTCACCCCGAGTGGGATGGATATGCTCAGACATGAGTCCCATGCTCTCCACACCACTGGAGCAAGCTATCCTGACTGAAGACAGCTGATAGCCAGAAACCGGTCCTAGGATGCTTGATTCTGGTCCAGAAAAGACAGGCTTGGCAGTTCGGGCTGGACTGTTCCCATGAGGCACAGGGTCAAGGCTGATTTGCATATGGCCATGTCTGAACTGGGGTGGTGTGGAGAGCAAAAAACGATGGATTTAGGCCCAGATCACTGTACTGGGGTGAATGTATGACATTGTTCTGCATTCTGTCCATCAACTGTTGGTTTTGCATTTGTCACCCCGAGTGGGATGGGTATGCTCAGACGTGAGTCCCATGCTTTCTACACCACTGGAGTCAAGCTATCCTGGCTGAAGACGGCTGATAGCCAGAAACCGGTCCTAGGATGCTTGATTCCGGTCCAGGAAAGACATGGCTTGGCAGTTCGGGCTGGACTGTTCCCATGAGGCACAGGGTCAAGGCTGATTTGCATATGGCCATGTCTGAACTGGGGTGGTGTGGAGTGCAAAAAACGATAGATTTAGGCCCAGATCACTGTACTGGGGTGAATGTATGACATTGTTCGGCATTCTGTCCATCAACTGTTGGTTTTGCATTTGTCACCCCGAGTGGGATGGGTATGCTCAGACGTGAGTCCCATGCTCTCCACACCACTGGAGTCAAGCTATCCTGGCTGAAGATGGCTGATAGCCAGAAACCGATCCTAGGATGCTTGATAACTGTCCAGGAAAGACATGGCTTGGCAGTTCAGGCTGGACTGTTCCCATAAGGCACAGGGTCAATGCTGATTTTCATATGGCCATGTCTGAACTGGGGTGGTGTCGAGTGCAAAGAAGGATGGATTTAGGCCCAGATCACTGTACTGGGGTGAATGTATGACATTGTTCTGCATTCTGTCCATCAACTGTTGGTTTTGCATTTGTCAACCCAAGTGGGATGGGTATGCTCAGACGTGAGTCCCATGCTCTCCACACCACTGGAGTCAAGCTATCCTGGCTGAAGACGGCTGATAGCCAGAAACCGGTCCTAGGATGCTTGATTCCGGTCCAGGAAAGACATGGCTTGGCAGTTCGGGCTGGACTGTTCCCATGAGGCACAGGGTCAAGGCTGATTTGCATATGGCCATGTCTGAACTGGGGTGGTGTGGAGTGCAAAAAACGATGGATTTGGGCCCAGATCACTGTACTGGGGTGAATGTATGACATTGTTCTGCATTCTGTCCATCAACTGTTGGTTTTGCATTTGTCACCCCTAGTGGGATGGGTATGCTCAGACGTGAGTCCCATGCTCTCCACACCACTGGAGTCAAGCTTTCCTGGCCGAAGACGGCTGATAGCCAGAAACTGGTCCTAGGATGCTTGATTCCGGTCCAGGAAAGACATGGCTTGGCAGTTCGGGCTGGACTGTACCCATGAGGCACAGGGTCAAGGCTGATTTGCATATGGCCATGTCTGAACTGGGGTGGTGTGGAGTGCAAAAAACGATGGATTTAGGCCCAGATCACTGTACTGGGGTGAATGTATGACATTGTTCTGCATTCTGTCCATCTGTTGTTGATTTTGCATTTGTCACCCCGAGTGGGATGGGTATGCTCAGACGTGAGTCCCATGCTCTCCACTCCACTGGAGTCAAGCTATCCTGGCTGAAGATGGCTGATAGCCAGAAACCGGTCCTAGGATGCTTGATTCCGGTCCAGGAAAGAAATGGCTTGGCATTTCGGGCTGGACTGTTCCAATGAGGCACATGGTCAAGGCTGATTTGCATATGGCCATGTCTGAACTGGGGTGGTGTGGAGTGCAAAAAACGATGGACTTAGGCCCAGATCACTGTACTGGGGTGAATGTATGACATTGTTCTGCATTCTGTCCATCAACTGATGGTTTTGCATTTGTCACCCCGAGTGGGATGGGTATGCTCAGACGTGAGTCCCATGCTCTCCACACCACTGGAGTCAAGCTATCCTGGCTGAAGACGGCTGATAGCCAGAAACCGGTCCTAGGATGCTTGATTCCGGTCCAGGAAAGACATGGCTTGGCAGTTCGGGCTGGACTGTACCCATGAGGCACAGGGTCAAGGCTGATTTGCATATGGCCATGTCTGAACTGGGGTGGTGTGGAGTGCAAAAAACGATGGATTTAGGCCCAGATCACTGTACTGGGGTGAATGTATGACATTGTTCTGCATTCTGTCCATCAACTGTTGGTTTTGCATTTGTCACCCCGAGTGGGATGGGTATGCTCAGACGTGAGTCCCATGCTCTCCACACCACTGGAGTCAAGCTATCCTGGCTGAAGACGGCTGATAGCCAGAAACCAGCCCTAGGATGCTTGATTCCAGTCCAGGAAAGACATGGCTTGGCAGTTCGGGCTGGACGGTACCCATGAGGCACAGGGTCAAGGCTGATTTGCATATGGCCATGTCTGAACTGTGGTGGTGTGGAGTGCAAAAAACGATGGATTGAGGCCCAGATCACTGTACTGAGGTCAATGTATGACATTGTTCTGCATTCTGTCCATCAACTGTTGGTTTTGCATTTGTCACCCCGAGTGGGATGGGTATGCTCAGACGTGAGTCCCATGCTCTCCACACCACTGGAGTCAAGTTATCCTGGCTGAAGACGGGTGATAGCCATAAACCGTTCCTAGGATGCTTGATTCTGGTCCAGGAAAGACATGGCTTGGCAGTTCGGACTGGACTGTTCCCATGAGGCACAGGGTCAAGGCTGATTTGCATATGGCCATGTCTGAACTGGGGTGGTGTGGAGTGCAAAAAACGATGGATTTAGGCCCAGATCACTGTACTGGGGTGAATGTATGACATTGTTCTGCATTCTGTCCATCAACTGTTGGTTTTGCATTTGTCACCCCGAGTGGGATGGGTATGCTCAGACGTGAGTCCCAAGGTCTCCACACCACTGGAGTCAAGCTATCCTGGCTGAAGACGGCTGATAGCCAGAAACCAGTCCTAGGATGCTTGATTCCGGTCCAGAAAAGATATGGCTTGGCATTTCGGGCTGGACTGTTCCAATGAGGCACATGGTCAAGGCTGATTTGCATATGGCCATGTCTGAACTGGGGTGGTGTGGAGTGCAAAAAACGATGGACTTAGGCCCAGATCACTGTACTGGGGTGAATGTATGACATTGTTCTGCATTCTGTCCATCAACTGTTGGTTTTGCATTTATCACCCCGAGTGGGATGGGTATGCTCAGACGTGAGTCCCATGCTCTCCACACCACTGGAGTCAAGCTATCCTGGCTGAAGACGGCTGATAGCCAGAAACCGGTCCTAGGATGCTTGATTCCAGTCCAGGAAAGACATGGCTTGGCAGTTCGGGCTGGACTGTTCCCATGAGGCACAGGGTCACGGCTGATTTGCATATGGCCATGTCTGAACTGGGGTGGTGTGGAGGGCAAAAAACTATGGATTTAGGCCCAGATCACTGTACTGGGGTGAATGTATGACATTGTTCTGCATTCTGTCCATCAACTGTTGGTTTTGCATTTGTCACCCCTAGTGGGATGGGTATGCTCAGACGTGAGTCCCATGCTCTCCACACCACTGGAGTCAAGCTATCCTGGCTGAAGACGGCTGATAGCCAGAAACTGGTCCTAGGATGCTTGATTCCGGTCCAGGAAAGACATGGCTTGGCAGTTCGGGCTGGACTGTACCCATGAGGCACAGGGTCAAGGCTGATTGCATATGGCCATGTCTGAACTGGGGTGGTGTGGAGTGCAAAAAACGATGGATTTAGGCCCAGATCACTGTACTTGGGTGAATGTATGACATTGTTCTGCATTCTGTCCATCAACTGTTGGTTTTGCATTCGTCACCCCGAGTGGGATGGGTATGCTCAGACGTGAGTTCCATGCTCTCCACTCCACTGGAGTCAAGCTATCCTGGCTGAAGATGGCTGATAGCCAGAAACCGGTCCTAGGATGCTTGATTCCGGTCCAGGAAAGAAATGGCTTGGCATTTCGGGCTGGACTGTTCAAATGAGGCACATGGTCAAGGCTGATTTGCATAAGGCCATGTCTGAACTGGGGTGGTGTGGAGTGCAAAAAACGATGGACTTAGGCCCAGATTACTGTACTGGGGTGAATGTATGACATTGTTCTGCATTCTGTCCATCAACTGATGGTTTTGCATTTGTCACCCCGAGTGGGATGGGTATGCTCAGACGTGAGTCCCATGCTCTCCACACCACTGGAGTCAAGCTATCCTGGCTGAAGACGGCTGATAGCCAGAAACCAGTCCTAGGATGCTTGATTCCGGTCCAGGAAAGACATGGCTTGGCAGTTCGGGCTGGACTGTACCCATGAGGCACAGGGTCAAGGCTGATTTGCATATGGCCATGTCTGAACTGGGGTGGTGTGGAGTGCAAAAAACGATGGATTTAGGCCCAGATCACTGTACTGGGGTGAATGTATGACATTGTTCTGCATTCTGTCCATCAACTGTTGGTTTTGCATTTGTCACCCCGAGTGGGATGGGTATGCTCAGACGTGAGTCCCATGCTCTCCACTCCACTGGAGTCAAGCTATCCTGGCTGAAGACGGCTGATAGCCAGAAACCGGTCCTAGGATGCTTGATTCCGGTCCAGGAAAGAAATGGCTTGGCATTTCGGGCTGGACTGTTCCAATGAGGCACATGGTCAAGGCTGATTTGCATATGGCCATGTCTGAACTGGGGTGGTGTGGAGTGCAAAAAACGATGGACTTAGGCCCAGATCACTGTACTGGGGTGAATGTATGACATTGTTCTGCATTCTGTCCATCAACTTTTGGTTTTGCATTTGTCACCCCGACTGGGATGGGTATGCTCAGACGTGAGACCCATGCTCTCCACACCACTGGAGTCAAGCTATCCTGGCTGAAGACAGCTGATAGCCAGAAACCGGTCCTAGGATGCTTGATTCCGGTCCAGGAAAGACATGGCTTCCGCAAATTCGCGAGAGTTCGCGGATTTTGCGGATTGCGAATCCGTAAATACGCAAGTTCGCTGATTGCCAATTCGCAAAATCCGCCCATGCTTATTCCACATGCAGTGGATACTTTATTAAATCGGACAAAAACTCAACACCTTACTAGTGCAAGGTTGTCGGGTTATGAGTTGACACTTTTGGCTAGTCATGTGCATATTAAGCGATACAATGTATTAAATCCAGCAACATTGTTGCCGACGTCTGTGGATACAGATGGTCAGGAACAGCACGATTGTTTTCTGAGGACGGAAGAGGAGACGAAGGGTAGGATCGATTTAAAAGATTCTCCTCTTCCGGATCCTGACGGTACGTTATGGGTTGATGGTTCATGCTACAAGCTTCCGAATGGTGACACGACTGCAGGATATGCCGTGACGACATTAAGTACAGTTGTTGAAACTGCACGAGTGAGCTATAATTCAGCAAAAGCAGCGGAATTGATTGCATTAACGAGAGCGTGTGTTTTGTCTGAAGGAAAGAGAGTGAATGTGTATACCGATAGTCAGTATGCGTTTGGTGTTGCCCATAGTTTCGGATGTTTGTGGAAAGAAAGGGGATTCCTCACATCCCATGGGACTAAGATTCAGCATGGACAGTTGGCGAATGAGCTTCTCGAGTCACTTACTTTTCCGAAGCAAGTTGCGATTGTGAAGTGCAGTGCTCATCGGAAGGTTACGGATGATGTTGGCCGTGGTAATGCGTTTGCGGATGAAGTTGCGAAAGACACAGCAAGAAATCTGATGAGTCGAATGTATGTGGCAGGCCCTGCGAGATGGATTGGTGATGTTGGAATGTGTGAAGATACGATTGAGAGTGTGAAATCGATACAGGCTGAAGCTACTGAAAGTGAGAAGAATGTTTGGAGAGAAACTACGGGTAGATTGGATTCGACTGGTTGTTGGGTTGAATTGTCAGAACACCAAAGATGGATGTTGCCAGATGCGTACGTGCTTGCAGTGGTTACTATGGCACATGGTTTGTCTCACATCAGTGTGAAAGGGATTTCTAAGTTGTTGGCTCCAGTATGGCAGAATGCTGGAATTCCCAAGTGTGCGGAGAATGTGGTCAAGAATTGCATGGTGTGTTTAATGTATAATCCTGGCAAGGTAACCCCCAACTCCAGCTGGTCACTTTGCTCCTCCGACGTATCCGTTCGAGGTTTTGCAATTGGATTTCATCCACATGGAAAGGTGCAATAATTTAAAGTATGTCCTTGTAGTTGTTTGCGCCTTTTCTAGATGGGTAGAAGCATACCCCCTAAAAGATAGTACTGCCTCGTCCACTGCTAAAGTCCTGGTCAAAGAATATTTCCCTAGGTTTGGGTTGCCAAGGATGGTATGGAGTGATAACGGAAGTGAATTCGCGGGGAAGGTGATGAAGAGAGTGTGTGAAGGGTTGGGAATTCACCAGAAATTCCACGCTGCGAATCATCCCCAATCAGCTGGTTTAGTTGAGTGCTATAATGGCACGTTAAAGTTAAAGCTGGCTAAGATTCAAGCGAGCACTGGTCTTCAATGGCCTGATGCTTTACCGTTGGCACTTTTGTCGACTAGAACTATAGTACACTCCCGGATAGGCCTTAGTCCGTATGAGATTGTCTTTGGCCGTCCGGCAAACGTTTGGGGAGTGCGTTGGCCAACTAAGTTTAGTGACATCGAATACCCTATGCTAGTGGACTACTTGTATGACTTGACGACTAAATTGCGTGTCTTACATCAACAGGTTCATGATAAATTGCCGCCAGCTTCTGCGGACCCAGGTCACATCCTCAATCCCGGTGACTGGGTCCTGGTGAAAAATTTTCAGCGGACTAAGAATGATCAGCCCCGCTGGAATGGACCGTACCAAGTCCTGCTATCTACGAGGACTTCAGTAAAGGTTTTCGGGAAGAAAAACTGGATCCACGGCGTACATTGTAAGAGGGCGCCGTTGCCTCTGCCGTATGACCAGTGGGTCCGTGAAGGTATTGCAGATTCAGAGACTGAAAGGGTGCCGAAGTTTGCGCCATTTAGCGACGCTGAGTTGGTGTGGAGAGGCTCCGAGAAAGAAGATGACGATGTCCTTCAAGAAGCTGTGCCTGTGTCTCAAAGATTAGACACTACTGAACCTGAACTGTTGTTTCAGCCTCAAACGAGGCCTGGAAAAGAGCGTTATAATCGACGTCCTAGAAACAATGGACTAATAAAATAAATGAATTCCTTTTTTTGATTTTTGGAAGTGAACTCTCTCAGCCAAGAAACCTTTTTGGTATATTTTTGTGAACCACCATCCGAGTTCAGCTGTAGGGTCACGGTGTAAAGACTAGAGAGTGCAAGCCGAAGACGCAAGGTCGACGGTTCTGGTTGGTCTAAGGGAGTTCCCTGGGCTGACAGAAGCATTCCTTAGCAGAAGAAAACCATCCGCCGTGAACAGCATCGGTTAGAGGATGGAGTTTTTTGAGATTGAGAGAGCCGTTGAGAAAATGAGCTTTAAGAAGAAACTGTGTAAAATTATGCATAGCAAATGTTTTCTGATCACATGTCTTTTGATGTTTTTTAGCATGACGTTAGCTTTGGTGGGTTGGTTTGTATTTTCTCTTCAACTGATTTCTGCACCCATTTTCCAACCTACGACTTTACCTGCTACTACTTCTTTGCATTCTTTTCATACTTTACCTGAACACGAACAGATTAGAAGGTCAGAATTTGTAAATAACTCATTCATACAGTTATTGCAACAACATCAGTTGGTGGTGAACACCACTAATTGTTGGGTGTGTGGTCTTATGCCACATACTATGGATAGAGGTATTCCTTTTCTGGTTCTGCCATTCAGTTACAATGGGTCCGTATGGGCATATCAGACGATGTTTATTTATGCCATCGAAGTCTATTCCCTGCGTTCCATGAGAGATAACTCAAGTAATAAAGTCTTGGTGAAGGGAATTACAGATATGAGTAGAGATATCGAAACATATAAGACTATTCCCAAGGATGAGTTACTAGCATATGTTGGTTGGAATGCAACCGATATAGTATTAGTCTGGGTGAGAAGCAGAGACGAAAAAGGTCACCTCCGATTTGGATTATACCCCATCGTGGTCATTTTTGTCTGCAAGGGAAAGGTAAGAATCCGAGAGCTCAGTTAGGGAAGAGTGTTTGTACTCAGACGTATGTCTTTGCGTCTCAAACTTCCCCACCGTTTTTAGCAGCTAAGGGCACGTATTTTGTCTGCTATGATAGAGCATATACATGGTTGCCACCTGATTTTTCTGGAACATGTTATGTTGCATATTTGTTGCCTCCTACGTATACTGCTGCTGTAGATTACCACAGAACGAGAGTTGTTAGGGGTGTCTTCAGTGAGGAAGATACTACGGGACAAGAAGTGGGAGACTTTTTCAAGGGTTTCCTACCGTTTTGGGGACCTATGGCAAACAGTAGAAATATACGGCAATTGACAAGAGTGGTTGAATCCACTATAAATGAAACTTCTGGTGCCCTTAGTAATCTGACCGCTGAGCTTCAAGCGGATCGCCTTATGACATTACAGAATGGAATGGTTTTAGATGTCATACTTGCAGATCGAGGTGGAGTATGTAAAGTGATCCAATCGAGTTGCTGCGTTTTCATACCGGAAAATGCTCCTACGGTATAACAGGCCATTTCTAAGTTACATAAGATCTCTGAGTCTATAAATGTGGATAAAGGAGATTGGTCGTTGATTGGATGGTTTTGGGAACTGTTATCGACCTGGGGATGGAAGATTCTGATGATCATTGGGATGGCTTTAGCGATTCTTTTCCTGTTCTGTCTTTGTGTGCAGTGCGCTCCTGCTACATGTGGCCTCTGTGCTACTATGTGTGAAAGGAGACCTGTCCCAAGAGAGGTACTAAGTAATAGGATTATGCTCCAGCAACATCTTGATGATCTGATGAATATAGACCTGGATTCAGATTGACGTGAGTTTAGGTTATTGCCTATGTAAGGGCAAAAGGAGGGTCTGAGGTTCCGTGAATTCTGAACCCGTTCCATAAAGGTCATGGTTTCGTTATGAATTTGATATTAGCGAACCGTAACTAGTTAGTGCGGCAAGTATGAGTGTTTTTCGTCATGTTAGACTGATGGATTCACTACGTATTTAGGGATTTCGTTCTGAACCCTTGGGTTCCATTTTGTGTATGGCAGCCATTTTGTGGTTGCCCTCACATAGGCCGATGACTGTGGCTGAACAAGTCTTTTAAGTACATGTACACCTTAGCTCCAGTTCGTGCTGACTCCTGTTTGACCTGAGTGAACTGACCCTGTTGCCTGAAGCTGACCTTCTTAAACCAGTTCCTGCCCTTTAGCTGATCAAGATTAAGGATCAGAGCACAGGACATCGTAAAGTTTTATTGCACACAAATATGCCTTATCCTACTCTCACCTGTTTCTGCTCCTTTCTTTATGGTCTATTTGTGATTGGGTTGTGGCCTTTTTTATTATGGGTTCGTTTGACCTGTCTAAAGAAGAATGTTGGGTTTGACCGATGATTGATCATGGGCTGGGCAACTGAAAAGTGTGTTTTACAGTAATGCAATACTTTTGTTGTGGAAACATGTGATTGGTTAAACTGTAAACAAGGAATGTTTGCCTGAAGCATAATGTTTGGCATAAAAAGGGATGACTTGCTGTGTAAAATTGAGCAGTCTCCTGAGAACTCATACCGTGATGATTTCTAGGACTTCTGTTACTGGCTGCAGCCAATAAATTTGATCTTTGACGCCACCAAGAAGAGTCCCGTGTCTCTGTATTCTAAGACAGGTGGAACCCAAAGACTTTGGGCGTGCCCCTGGCGCCGCTGGGTATTAAATAACCCGGTTCTTTAACTGGTTGGTTTTGCACTTGTCACCCCGAGTGGGATGGGTATGCTCATACGTGAGTCCCATGCTCTCCACACCACTGGAGCCAAGCTATCCTGGCTGAAGACAGCTGATAGCCAGAAACCGGTCCTAGGATGCTTGATTCCGGTCCAGGAAAGACATGGCTTGGCAGTTCGGGCTGGACTGTTCCCATGAGGCACAGGGTCAAGGCTGATTTGCATATTGCCATGTCTGAACTGGGGTGGTGTGGAGTGCAAAAACGATGGATTTAGGCCCAGATCACTGTACTGGGGTGAATGTATGACATTGTTCTGCATTCTGTCCATCAACTGTTGGTTTTGCATTTGTCACCCCGAGTGGGATGGGTATGCTCAGACGTGAGTCCCATGCTCTGCACACCACTGGAGTCAATCTATCCTGGCTGAAGACAGCTGATAGCCAGAAACCGGTCCTAGGATGCTTGATTCCGGTCCAGGAAAGACATGGCTTGGCAGTTCGGGCTGGACTGTTCCCATGAGGCACAGGGTCAAGGCTGATTTGCATATTGCCATGTCTGAACTGGGGTGGTGTGGAGTGCAAAAAAACAATGGATTTAGGCCCAGATCACTGTACTGGGGTGAATGTATGACATTGTTCTGCATTCTGTCCATCAACTGTTGGTTTTGCATTTGTCACCCCGAGTGGGATGGGTATGCTCAGACGTGAGTCCCATGCTCTCCACACCACTGGAGTCAAGCTATCCTGGCTGAAGACGGCTGATAGCCAGAAACCGGTCCTAGGATGCTTGATTACGGTCCAGGAAAGACATGGCTTTGGCAGTACGGGCTGGACTGTTCCCATGAGGCACAGGGTCAAGGCTGATTTGCATATGGCCATGTCTGAACTGGGGTGGTGTGGAGTGCAAAAAACGATGGATTTAGGCCCAGATCACTGTACTGGGGTGAATGTATGACAGTGTTCTGCATTCTGTCCATCAACTGTTGGTTTTGACTATGGAATTAGGGGACCAGGTTTGAGTGTCCAACTTGGCTCAACATCCTGTGATTCTGGTCAAATTACTTATATCTCCCTGTCCCTTAAAAAAATTAACTCGATTGTGTGTAATGTAACTAGTGCTCATTAAAGTGCTCAACAGTGGCAGCTCGCAGAGGGAGTACTGCGGGGCGGTGGGGCGTGGCTGGGGCCGGCCGGGGGGGGTAATGGAGTCGGACATACCACTGCAAGGAGTAAAGTAAGTAAATAAATAAAACTATTTACCTTGCGCTTGCTGCATCGCCAACAAAGAGGTCAAAACAAAGCCTTAAGTTAACTTAAGAAAAATATCTACAATTTAGTAGCTCAATGGTAGGAAGTGAAACCAAAACACCTGGATAAAACGAGCCCTTCCACTTACATTGTGTGATCTTAGGCATACATTTTATTGAACCAAAACTCCCTTTTCCATAATTGCAAATTAAAGCATTTTCAAATATGTGAGTTTAGAAAAACATTTGTTGAAAAACCTACTGTGTTTGTTTTAATAAACTATAATGTTGCTCTATAATAATTTGTGTCAGGTATAGCATCTACATGACAACTGTCTTGTCTCTTAGTTCACAAATTGTTCAGAATTAAAAACTATCACATTTAATAAGTACTTCTCAGTGCAGTGCTACAAAGTGCCAAATTAATGCCAAAGCTTCCACATGGTAAATAAATACACTTTTCTGAATTTTAAAGAGACTTTATAATATTTTATGTGCTGTTTCTTGTATAATTTGTGTGTCAAAAAATTTGAGGACTTGGCTCGTGCATGGGCTCTAAGATCTGAGCCAGACCCTTGGTTCGACTCTGGCTCTCCCTGTTAATTTGTTGGCTCACCCACCTCTACTTCTGATGCGCATTGTGAGTACAAACCTAAGATAGTTTTGAAAACATGGGGTCAAAATGGTTCCCTTTTCAGCACGTCCTTCTGTACTACCCCATGCAATGGATGCCCTCCTTCAACATAAGTAAAATAATGTGCCTGTAAACTTTCTAAATGTAATTAATTATAAAATAAAATTATCTTAACCGTAAGCCACAATTGCATCCCTGAAAACCAACGTTAATATGATGCGAGCAAAACTTTTTATGTTCTAGCATCAAAATGGTGTCCTAATTGAAATGAAAAAAGATAAATACTTCAATGTAAACATATGTTCTGTATTTTTTTTAAAACAGGAAAATATATTTTATGATTTTTTGGGGTAAAAAGATATATAATTTAAACAAAAATACAAAGAATGTGTTAAAGAGATACTAAGGGCCTAATTATGAGCTCAGCAGTTGATAGACCGCCAAATCCATGGTGGCAGTGCAGCTACCACAGCATCAGTGGTTTGATTAGCATGTTCTGCGTTTGGCAGTCAGACCGTCAGAGGTTCACTGCAACCAACAGGAATCTGTGATACCTGGACGGTGTTGCAGTGGTGTGAGGCCGCAATATGCTGGCAGTTCCGCTGTGAAGGAAGTTTCCCGATTAGGGCCAAACGGGTCTCTTGCGACCACCTCCCAGCCTTTCATACAAATGTAGGGGTGGTCAGACAGTAGAGAAAACAACCCTAGTATATTTTATTCAGGTACACCCAAGTGGAGTCCAGTCTGACCATCCCCCTAGGATTGCTGCAGAGGGACTGACGTCAGCAAACATTGAGATACATTATGTACATTTCTGAACCAAGAAAGTCTTGCCCATAATGGAAATCTACTTGCAGGTGAAGCTAAATCAAAGAAGAACAGAAAGATGAATTTTGACTCTGAGGCCGAGCACAAATTATCTTTATGCCAAGGTCGTTTTGTTTGTGTCTATCTCTAGGCTAGTGGGAGAGAGCCTCTATCTATGGAAAAGGTATATGTTAATAAGAACAGTGCATTTATTAGCAAAGCAAGGCACATTTGAGACTGTGGGTGGAAAAGATGTAATATTCTGAGAACCAAAAGGACATCAACACCCAGAGCGATCCATATACTCAGTATCAGGCATAGAAGTTGCAAGGGATGATGTAGAACCAAAGATGCCCTCATCAATCTGCATCATGTTGTTAATGTCCTTTTGCAACATGATAGCAGTACTACTGTCATGAACTGACTTCTTCGGTGTAGGGGTGAGAACACTTATACAATAAGTGCAGCAGGTCGGGAGACAGTGTATGCAAAGGCAACATGTGAAGAAAATACCAGCGATTACAGCTAGAAAGATAAGGATCTTCCAACCCCAGGACGTGAGCATACTCTAGAACCGCCCAGATAGAGTCCAAGTACTATTTTCTTGGTGTATGCCAGATGAGAGTCTATGCAATTTCTGAATGGCAGCATGCACATTGGGGGTATGGTCAGGTATGTATACACAAATCTACTGCCAATGACGTGACAGGCCCCACCCCTATCTGCAAGTATGCCGTCTAACACCATCCAGTTTTGCAAGGTAACTAACCGTGTAGTCTGAAGCTCAGCAGTGATGTTTGTCAGTATACCAACTGTTGTATTAATAACCCCTTTAACAACCCTTGTTAACCAACAAAGTTTTAGGCTATTGGACATGGGGCTCCAGAAGGGTATGATACCCTTCAAGGCACCCACAAACTGTTGTAAGGTGGTATACGTCTGAACTATATCCTTTGTGTCAATGACCCTTCTGACTCGGGGCAAGTATACACTCCTACGCTGCAGCTGATGATCTTTATGGTAATTGGGCAGAGCAACATACACCAGGGGAAGAAGAAAAGAGAGGTAACACCTGCTGGACCATCCCCTAGGAAGCCAGACATAAACTTGGGATCCACAGACGAAATAGACGTTAGGGGGTGAGATCAAAGGAGGACTATTGATCATGCTGAGTGGGTTGGTGAAATTGCATCTACTTTCAGCCACATCTACCTCCCCCGGACACAGAAAGCAGCTGCTGAGCTGACCACAGACACCGGTACTGGTTTTTCCTTAGTGACATTACGATCTTGGAAAGTTTGGAAATACTCAGAGGTGTTAAACCTCTGGAAATCAGCCATTTCCATTTGAAGCCATGTGCTCTTCTTCACCTTGTCCTATTTGCTAATACAGGAGTCTGGGGACAAAGTGCCAGAGATGTTTTGTCATGCCTTACCTGTAGGAGTAAACTCATGATGAAGACGTATATGATCAACCACAGTATGAGAATCAGCAGGTGTCATAACCTGAGTGGAGTGGTGGAAATGGTAGTGTACCATGGCAAACAATTCAAACCAACCCTCACAACTTTCTAGGTATGACAAAGGCATGGACAACAAATTATCACTTTTATGAGTAACTGAGGGGAGCAATCCACGAACCCAACAATTTGTTGTATTGGAAATGTCATGAGCTTGATGCAACATTTGTATAAAGACATTTTCTGTGTAAGTCTTTCAGTGCTCCCCTTTGTGAGGGGCCAAAGTAACAAACATGTGTTCAGGGGGAATGGGTGTTGCACCAGCCAAGAAATGTACAGGATACTTCTCCTCTAGAAACTAAGATATTGCAAGTATTGCTACTAGGGCAATTACAACTATTAATGCAAAAACTATTTTACTCTTTGTAGACCAACCCTGTGCTGGACACAGTGGTGCAAATGGCTGTTCCTCCTCATTATTAGGCCGACCAAACAGATGCATTATGAAGCAAAAAGGGAAATGCAGAAAAAATTAATAACAAACGCAATTGTTCCCAGTGTCCATCTGAGCCTCACTGGCACAGGCTACTATTGTTCATCAACGCTGGTGCTCTTGAGTACCGGCGGTGGAGCTGCTCAGTCCTAGCTCTCAAGGAATCCCACGTCACACAGGATAATGTACCCCCCTCCAAGGTAGCACATTCGATCTATCCTGTCCATTGTCAGAACAATGCACCAATCTCGCCTCTCCCTAAACTTACACTGTTGGTACTATGACAAAGTGCACCCTGACTTGCACTGTCCATCCCTAACTAATCTGACTTCTCCTTTGGTGCACCATTCTTCAACAAGGACGCAAATTGTACCTGGTGACTCCAGGCACAGAGGGGTCAACAAAGAAGGTCTCTTTAATGGCTCTGATTTCGGGAGGGACCACTGCATTTAGTACATCATCATTCTCAGCATCCTTTTGGGTCCATATAAGGTGGACATCACTAAAAGGGACGAACTAAGGTACCTTTTCAACCTCAGCATCCCCATTATCATCCCTCACCCATTCATCATAGGGTAAGGGCAAGGGTACCCTGCGGCAGTGACCAGAATTAATCAAATTTTGTAGGTCATCGACTTTCACAGCAGTCCTGGTAGGTAGCGAGGAGGACTTGCTTGGGATCCTTCCAACGGGGCTTCAAGCTCTTCTTCTGTGGAAAATTTCGGAGCAACACCCAGTCCGCGGGCTGGATGTTATGTCCGGGTCCCTCTGGTATGGGCGGAAGCGATTCTCAAATCTGTTGGTGAATTGAATGCAAATTTTCAGTTAACTGACATAGGTAATCGGTCAACAAAGGGTACTCAATCTCTGAAAGCCTACACGGGCGCGGGACGCCCCAGACTTTCGCCGACGCCGGGCGTCCGAACACAACCTCATAGGGTGACAATCCTGTCCTAGACTGTGCTGTAGGTCTTGTGGACCAAAGAGCTAGTTGTAAAGCATCTGGCAAATGCAACCCGGTGGTCTGAATCTTTGCCAATTTCAGTTTGAGAGTACCATTGTACTTCTCAACCAAACCTGCTGACTGGGGGTGCTTCGCAGCATGAAACTTCTGTCTGATGTGTAGTCCCTCACAAATTAACTGAATAACCTTGGCATTGAAATGACTTCTGTTATCACTCCAGATCAAACGGGGCAAGCCAAAGCAAGAAAATAACTACTTCAGGAATATCTTTGCAGTCGCAATGGCTGTATTTTCTTTAGTGGGTTAGGCCTCAACCCATTTAATGAACGCACAGACAACCACCAACACCTACTTCAAATTATTGATCCTGTCCATCTCTATGAAGTCCATTTTCAGGATCTCAAAAGGTAAAGTGGGAGGTACAAAATTTGTGAAGGGGTACCCTTACCAGGATTGTGCATCATGCACACCATGCAGTATTTCTCTAAAATTGTAGCTGTCTTCGAGATGTTGTCATTTTGCCATACGAGGTCTAACAACTTGCAAATACTCTTAGCACTGATATGAGCCGGGCCATGGGCCATTGTAACTACAGGAAGAACATATGCATCTGGCAACATCCATCTTTGCTTCCCTGACTCATCAATCCAACATCACTCAACATTCAAGTTTGCTGTACATTCTTGCCACATTGCTAATTCCTCCACTGTGGCCTCACTCTGTATATCCTTCACATTCTCAAGTGTATCCTCAAACATAGAGAACTCGGGCACCCACCTGGTGGGACCTGCTACAAAAATTATTTTCATCTTAGTTCGGGCTGTTTCCTTAGCTGTCTGATCTGCAAAAGTGCTCCCCTTACCCTTATTGTCAGTAACTTTCTTATGGGTGCTGTACTTCACTATTGCCAATTTCTGTCAAAGCTGACAAAAGCCTATATATGAGAGGGCTGTGCTGTATTCTTGTCCAATGGGAAGTAAGGAACCCTCTCTCTGCCCAGAGTCGCCCGAGATTATGGGAGACTCCGAAGGCGTACTGGCTGTCAGTATAAATATTAACAACCAGTCCCTCGCTCAATTCACAGGCTCATATTAGGACAATTAGCTCTGTAGCTTGGGCCGACTGATAGGGAGCTCGTGATGTCTCAACTACCGCACACAGCATAGTAATCGCAAACTTAGCTGTTGTTGTTCCATCTGGTAATTTAAAACAAGATCCATCAACATATAGTTTCCGTTGGGGGTCAGATAAGGGGACATCAGTTAGGCCTACCCATCCTTTTGTCTCTTCTTCTGTCAGGAAGATACAATCATGTATGTCAATATCCTCATTCTCAGAAGGGAGGGGTAGTAGAGTGGCTGTTTTCAGAGTGGCACAGTGTTTGATCGCCATGTGCTTTTGAAAGAGCGTTAGCTCATAACCTGTCAGACGTGCACTGGTGAGATGCTGTGTCCTGGTTTTATTCAAAAGTGTATCCACAGCATGGGGTACCATAACTGTAAGGACAGTTTCGAGTACGAGTCAGCCGATTGTCTTATTGAGATAGCCACAACCGTGATCGCTCTTAGACAGCTCGGGAGGGCTCGGGTGACAGGGTCAAGCACAGCAGAGAAATAAGCACACAGTTGTGGCCTGTCTCCAAATATATGTGTTAGAACAGAAAGTGCACAACCACTCATCTCATGGATGTACAATATGAAGCATTTGGGCATAGTTAGGGGTACCAAGCACTGGAACTGAGCAAACCACAGTTTTTAATTGTTCAAAAGACTGCTGACACTCTGGCGTCCAAGGCAAGGTTTCATGCACATCTTTTAGTGTTAGCACAAGCAGAATCTTAATAAGCAGTGAATAACCAGGCAGCCACTGCCTACAATAGGAAGTGATACCTATGAAAGCACACACATCTTTCTGAGTTTGCAGGACAGACATTTTAACAATGGTAATGCTGCCCTCAGGGGTCAGTCTCCTACCCTCCTTCGACAGTAGGTGACCTAAGTAGGTGACTTCCTGTTGACAATACTGACATTTGGAAAGGGATACTTTATGGCCATGTTGAGCTAAATGTAGCAGCAATGTAACTGTACTGTCTCTGCAACCTTGTTCTGTATCCGAGGCGATGAGCAAGTCATCGACATATTGAAGCAATACATTACCTGCAGGGAGTGACGAGGAATCCAACTGACCTTTCAATGCCTGACTATAGATACTCGGACTCTCTGTATAGCCTTGAGGAGGGCAACAGAATCTAAAGCTTCTACAGGCGAGGGTGAACCCAAACAGATATCTGCTATCAGGATGAATGGGTATACTGAAGAATGCATTTTTCAAGTTAATAACAGAAAAGAATTTAGCAGAAGAAGGAATCATCATCAAGAGAGTCGTAATGTCAGAGACCACTGGAAACTGGGCAATCACTATTTTGTTAACTTCATGCAAGTCAATCACAAAACGATAAACATCTTCTTGATAGTCAGAGGGACCCTAAGGTGTCCTTTTAAGAATGGGAAGAATAGGGATATTACAAACATTAGCAGTCGTCTCCTCAACCACTCCTTTCTCAATCAAATCCTGCACAATTTGTATCAAATCTCGCTCACCTGCCTGCGGTATCTTATGTCGAGGAAAACGGGGTAAAATAGCACCTTCCTTGACAATTATCAAAACAGGCGATATCTGCAACAAACCCACATCTTTGTCACCCATTACCCACAATGTGGGTGGCACGTCTTTAAATTCAGCAGGGAGGGGTGAATCTGACAGACATAGCATAGCATACACCACATCATGGCCCATTGTTATATAGACGCCTGCTGTGGAGCAGTAAATCGTAGCATGCAATTTCATCAACAAGTCCAAACCCATCAAATTCTCGCCACAATTGGACGTCAACAGAATGGTGAATCCACAGTGAAAGGACCAATAGTCAACGCAAGAGGTTTTGAAATGGGGCTCACAACCAGTATACCAGAAAATGCTACCAAAACATTATTATGGCCAGACAGATTCGCCCCTGGGACCAAGGAATGAGAAATAGAGCTGTTTGTTACACCTGTATCCACCAAAAACTCCTTAGTCGAACCATGCACATCCGTACTAATGTACGGACCTCATTGGTCTACAGGTATCAAAACGCGTTCCTCATCCTGTCCCTGTCTGTCCTAGCTGTAAAATATCCCAGTCCCCTCATCGGTATCATAGTCATCATGATAATACTGTTTGCCCAGAAGGTTGTCAAAGTAGTTCTAATCAGTACGACCCTGAGAAGCCACAGCGTTCTGAGCCCTGTCCTGGCCATGATCTTCATGACCCCTTCCACAAGTACCTCGTGCTCTTGGGACTGCCACCTTCTGCAAAAGTACAGGACACTCGCTGCACCAGTGTCCCTCCTCTTTACAATATGCACACTGATTCGGCCCTACAGGCGCAGTATTCCTGCTAGTACGGGGAAGCTGTCGGGCTAAACCACCACGTCCTCTACCATTCCATCGAGAAGCCTGTTGCAACAACACCTTTGTCTTCAAATCATTTTGCTTCTTTTCCGCTTTCTCCTTATCCTCATTTTCCCTGTGCTCATAATACTGCGCCATATTCAAGATAACACAAGGAGAAGATGTGAACCTGGTGCTCTTGGAAGACTGTAATTGAGTTGCAATCTCGGAGAGCAAGTTTAAAACAAATCTATTGACAAACAATCGAATGCCACCTTCAATTGACAAATCTTGTCCACTATAATCTAGAAATACACCTTCAAACCGAGTGAAGAAATCAGACACACTCCCATCTTTCTTCTGATGCAAGCCGATAGCTTCTCCCAATCAACCTTTATAGGCGGGATAAGAGAATGCATATACGTGATAATGCGGCCTGACGAGGCCAGTATCTCTGCTTTATGCTTCTCACCAGGCTTCCTCTCCCGGTCCCATACTTCAATTTGATCCCAGGTACCACCCAACTCCGCAACATGATCCTGTGTGTGTACTCATCTCCAAATATCAACCAGAACCAACAAACCAAAGAACATTTTCGATATCCGCAAGCGGCATTACTGTTAAAGAGGCTGCCTCAGTCAATTCTTTATAATATGCATAGGCTGTCCGGAATTCGGTTAAAACCGACTGTAAACGACAATACCCTACTGAATGAAAATCAGCTGACCCGGCTTAAACCGAGTCTCACTGATTTTCAGATTTTCAGATTTTCATTGTTGTTGGGTCACTTGGCCACTTGATGGAGCCAAAGCAATACAAATCATTGGCCTGTCTGTGGTGTCTGCACGGAGGTGTCAGGGGAAAACACTGCTTCTGCACATGGGCAGTCGAGGTGTGAATGGCCCAAGGGTCAGAGTAACACCAGGCCCCCTCCCTGGCTCACGTGGGGGGAGAGGAGCTGTTGAGGTCTGCTGTCTTACTGGGGCGGGCCACACCCGAGTACTTCACAGGTCTTTCAAAAGACCATTTACTTAAACAAGGCTTTGTCAATAAAGTTGTGGGGGATGGGCACCGGAGAAAGAGGTGGCGCGCTCGTTTCTGGATTGTTAGTTCTCACCTAGCACAGCCATCCACTGTCTTCCTTGATGGCATCGAACCCTGACGTGTGTGGCCCTCTCTGCACCGACTACACATGCACAGTTTAGTCTATGCCTACAAGAGTGCTCAAGTGTGGTCTTATACGCTTTTAAGTTGGCTCTAAAGAATGCTTCTGAAATATGTAATGTCACAACAGTACCAGCTTGCATGTAATAGCTGTCTGAGAGTGTAAACACATTGACAAAGCAGCCCGCCGTGGTGCCAGGGTGCATTTCTGTGGGTTTACTGTATAAGAATATGCGGTCTGAACCGGAGAAAATGGCATTTGTAAACATTATTAGGACGCCTTCCGCCGCGCTACCTCTGACTTTCTGCATCTCATTTTCCTTTGACACCACAAAACAATATTCCAGCAGTCCTAATCTTCTAAGCCCCACGCACGCCGTCTCAAAGCACCCCAGCTCTGCTTAAGATCCCCTCTGCTTTCCCATAACCCCGGAGCCCCTTGTGGGCATCCCCACCGCTTACACGGAATGACTCGTTGCTGTGTCCCTATCAAACCCTCATTACACGCTCAGTAAATATAAAAATGCTCACCTATAAGTGCCTCTGGTTTTGCTCTGTGCATACCGTGGCCGTAGCGGGAACCACACGGCAGCATTGCTTTTGCCATTTTGACAGCTCATGTCACACTGTGTGGAAGTCAGGGACTTTTACCGAGCTCGGGCAGATTTACTTAGTCTTTGGTGCTGTTTTTCGTTTTCATTATTGCTGAGTTTCCTTTCACCTACTCAGACAACTGGATCAGGTGCTCGTGCGTGGAAGACCCTGTGTAAATTGAGCTGCGCCAGACAGTGACTCACGGCGCCCGTTAGATGCAATAAAAACAATATGCATGCCCTTCCAATGAAGCTGTTCAGGGTGCTAATGAAAACACATGGCATTTGTCGAGGGCAGGTCTGTTGTGCCTTCGAGGTATGTGCAGTACTTAGTACTTCTGTTTTCCAAAAGCAAGGTCTCTCCAGTCTAAAGGTCGGAACATTTTTAAAGATGAATTTTAATATATTTCTATTAACGGTTCATTAAAATAGCCTTTGATAGCAGAACCATGTAATTATTGGTGGTCACCGTGTTTCATAAATCCTAGATTGACTGATATTTGTGAGGAGGTAGCAGTCTTTTTAAGGCCCCTATTGTCCGTCATATAGATATTTTTGGGTGGCATGAGCAGGCACTGAGGTACTCCAATCTCCCTTGAGTGCACTGCTTGCTTGTTGAAAACCAGAAGTCCTCAGGTTTACAGTTAAAAAAAGACTTTCCTGTTCATGGGCAGCCAGACGTAAATTGACCCAGTGATAAGAACTTGGGGGCAGATTTACAAGCCCCTTGCGCCACTTTTGCATCAATTTCCCCATGTTAAAAATGACACAAAAGTGGAGCACGGGCCTTGTAAATAAGCCCCTTAAAGTCTACAGCTCAATTTCCAGGTCTGTTTAACATTGAGATTATCTATCTCCAGCGTTGTATTCCTGATTTAGAACTTTAAAGGGTTGAGTCCTTGCTTTTATACACTAGGGAACACTAGCCCAAAAGGCACTGTTTCAAACCCATTTAAGCTCTGTGCATGAGGTCCATTTGTTGACAGACGTGCCTCGCATTTCTCCATCTTGGTGCATCAGTTTGCTGGACGTTTTGTTTGCTGGTCAATAATGCTGGTAATAGTCGGTGTCAGAGCTCCTTGAGGTTATCTTATTGTGTGCAGCAATTACTTAACAAGCTTGTTTCCACCCAGTGACTTCCTTTTATTGGCATGCTGAATGCATCCGCTTGTCATATGGATTGTCTTAATAGAATTAAGAAACGCTTACATAAGGGCCAATTATGTTTTCGCCACTCCTTTTGGGGATACGTTCTGACACCTATTTACTTTATGCTCTTTTATTTCCAAGAACTGTGGGGCATATTACCAAGGGCCATATCACCGCTTTAGTGGGACTTTTACCAGCTAAAGCGGCTATATTTTTATCGCCCTATTAGCATGCTGGCGCTAACAGCAGTTAGCGACAGCTTTTAGGCGATAGCTACAGGTTTGGGGCCCGCATTGCATGTCAGCGATATTTATCGCTAATGACATGCAAAGTGGGCGTACCCAAACTGTTAGCGACTGAAAACAGTTGCTAACACAGCTATCGCCTATTAGCAAGACATGCGAAGCGATAAAAAAAATCGCTCTAAGCGCGATTATCCCTATAACCTAACGCCTGCTAAAAGGTTGACTTACCTGTATAGTCAATGGGGGGTGGATTATCAGATTGAGCTCCCATTGGTGTTAATGCGAGAATATCGCTGGATTTCCAGGGATATTCTCGCATTTCACTGCTATCGCCAGATATTTTATCGCATTGGAGATAAACGTTGCTAATAGCACGTTATCTGTGCTATAATATCTGGCTATAGGCGGCGTTTAAACAAAAAGGCGCTAAGCGCATTTAGCGATAAATATCGCTATTTGTTGCTAATAGGCCCCTGGGTGACCATGTGCCATCTCCCGCTGAGACGATGGCGTAGTGCCCGTTTGCAGCTTAAATTAATAATGCTGGACAGGAAAGGTCGGTCATGAAAGATGCTTGCCTCGTCGGAATTGCCTTTGTAAGGGGTTCACTGTAAAACTGTTTGTCTAAATCATACATCGTGGCTAGCAGAGTGCAGCACGATACCTGTGGCAGTCCTGGATTCTACATTTTCCCTGCTTAGGATATTTACTTCTATCCATCTGAGGAAACGCTTGCTGGGGAAATTTCGTGCCACACATGAATTTAACCGATTGCTGTCACTGAAATGCCAGCAGCGCAACATACTCGATGTGTCAAAGTTTTTATTATGATTTTATTTTTTAGCTAGGTGTGAAAGCACATTCAGGGGAAACTCGCAATGAATTTTTGACTAATGAAGTATCCTAAAGGGTGTTGGTAGCAAATAGCACTATTCAAACCATTACACGTCAGCTTTTTACTTTACTTGTGGTTCAGAGAGCCTTTGTGGGCTCGTCACAGTTGCACCTATTGTAATAATAATAATGTGCTAGCTAAGTTCCCTCTGTATATTAGTTCAATTGATGTGGTCCATAATATGGTCCACTGACTACTTGAGCCATCAATCAGTATAACCAGAGACTGAAGGGCTATAACATTCCAACCGCTAAGGATGCAGTGTTGCACAATAAAAAGGAAAATAAGACACAATACTCATATCAACTGACTTCTTCCATTCTAAACTACGGGGGGAAATATCCATTCTAGAGTCAGAAATTAGCTGTGCAAGACCTCATTCTGTCAAGCATGGATTATCGTAATAGTGTCTATCTTGGCATTAAAAATGCTGGGCTGTCCAAAATTCAGGTAGTACAGAATTCAGTCGCCCAGTTAATACTTGGTTTGAGGAGACAGGAGCATGTTTCTGTTTTCACTCATAGATTACATTGGCTCCCTACTGAGAAGGATTTAATTTGAGTCTGCCATGTTTCTTATTCAATACATGGAAGAGAGCCCCTTTCCCAACAAACTTTCACCTGTACCAACCCAATTGCCGACCCCGCTCATAACCGTGTGCTCCTCAAGGTGAGACCTATTGGCTATGCCAATGCTTGTATTTCAAATGTGCGCGATTCCCCGTCTTCATTGAACTGCAAACTCAAACTATGCTACTGATGTTTACCAAGTCCTTAATCAGAGTCGGTAGGCTACCAGAAACATGCTTAAGAAGCAGACACTGCAGTAGTCTGGTGACCATGTCCTTCGTGGAGTGCAACACTCTCTGAGGAGAAGAGGGGTGGTGACTCTGGAACACAGACTGTAACTGCCAGCTTGCTGAGTGACCAATTCACGCTTTCATTTAAAACAAGCATTTGCAGTGCATTAGGTCTGGTATTTACGCGAGTTTGAGCTATTGACATTGCAAATAACAATGCCTTTTATTTTTGTTTTCGTTTTTAAAACATAAATAAAAGGCTTTGTCATTTACAATGCCAATAGCTTAAACTCGCATAAATGCGAAACCTATTGCATTGCAAATGCTTGTTAAATCTGAGCTGCAGAATCAAAGGACAATGGAAAGTATTTCATGACTGTTTTAAGCTTCTGAAATGTAGAACAGTATACAATTTCTGAAGAAAAATGGAAAAAGCAATAATAAAAGCAAAGCGTTCCATAAACACTGGTAAAAAACTGTTTCAATTGTTTTTTTATGGCGCGAAAATGAGTAACCACTGAAAAGCACTGTTTTATTGAGGTATTGAAATCACTGGAAAACACTGAGAAAACACCACCAGACTTTCCCAAAAATAGAAACTGAAAACAGGAAAGCCTAAATATGCAGTAGGATTTTTCATAGGGTCATGTAACTGAGTCTTAAAGGACAAGACCTCACTCCTTTTCCATGGAATATAAACCCACTGTTCTTGGAAATGGGCCGCTACCCCATGTCTGGTAACAACATTATGCTGTTCCTGCAGCTCTGGTATTTCAGGCTGATATATGGGGTGGACCTTCTGCAATGGAAACTGAGATACTGTCGTTGGGCTCCTCCCAGGCAGCCTACCCCGATAAGCAACCAACGTCGCAACATTACCAAAAACTTGACCAGGCGCCATATCAGCAATGTATACGTGATCCTTAATATCATATATAATCTGTGGTGCTGCATCAGTGAAACACTGCTCCCAAAGCCCAATCAAAGTAGTCGACATGTGCTTAAGGGCATGCTGCTGTACAAAAGGCTCATAATCTTTCATCACACTCCACACATCCTCCACACCATAAATGGAGTTTTGGGCCCACTGCGCTGCCTGATTAGCCACTACCTTTTTATCTGCCTCTCCCATATCAGATCGTACCAACGTTTGCCCCAGGCGTTCCTTAAATTTCGTCCAGTCTCTATCCTCAGATCTGCGTACTGGTGTCCTACCACTCTGTAATGTTGGGGAATGGAGGAACACAGTGGTAGGGATAACAGAGGTAGTGGGCATTAAAGTAGCTGCTGGCTGAGTCGTGGCTGTAAGAGCAGGTGAAAGGAATGCAGAAGCAATAGGTGTTGCAGGAGTGCTAACGGTCATAGTTACCACAGACGGCAAAGACAGAGAAAGGACAGGAGGTGCCGTGGCAATCTGATCTACAGTAACAGAAATGGCAGAGACAGAGAGCAGGTTAGCTGGGCCTGTGGGGGAAGAGCGGGATATACCCTCTGCGGGGCATATGGAAGTGGGGGTTGAGTATCTAACAATTGTTCCACAAACGTATCATTTTCTTCTTGAGCCACATAACATTTATCAATCTGTAACCGGAATCTCCTATCTTCACGTTCAATCCCTATCTCTTGCTTCTCTCTATCATGTGCTACAGCCTTCTGAGTCAATATTTGCATTTTCCCCTTCTGGGTCTCCTTCTCTGCTTTCATTCACCTCTGTTTAGCCTCTTTTTTCCATGTTCTGACATAGACTGCCTGCTTCTCGCAAACAACTTCCCCTGTAAAATCTGAAGTTTTTGTTCATCAAAAGTATCTGTCAATGGCCACTGCAACTCAGCATTTTCCCTCGTATATTTGTGCCATAACGTACTAAACATATTAGGGCCAAGGCCATGTTTTACAATCATATCAAAATTTGGATGCCTTCTGGAGGCGCTGGCTGACTTTCTTCCAGTCGAGCATCAACAGAACAACAACAACAACAAGAAACCAAAAAATGGCTAAACCCAGGCATTTTAAAAAGTAAGCCAAATTTGTTAGGTTGCCTGGCAAAGTGTTCACAAACACTTTGTATACAAGTCGGTCCTCAGACCGTACCAGATCCAAACCAAAATCAGTCCTCAGAACATACCAAAGACAAACCAAAATGATACCATATCCACAAAGAACCAAAACAAACTCACCTGGCGCACACAGGTCGAACAAATTTATTTTCCACTGCTGACTCTTCGTACCAAACGGTCCAATCCATGGTTTCGCCATTCAGGACCCCAGTTGGGATGACCACTGAGTGCGGCACCAACCGGCCAGACAGAAGGGACAGCTGCGACTTCAGGAACTCTCTCGTGCAGGGATCCCTGGTCAGCCCGTCCGACCTGACTATGGCCCCGACCTCCACACCCGTCCACGAGCAAGGATGGGTCAACCAATGGAGTCCCTGTTCGGGTGCCAACTGAAGGAAATGACCCGATTCTCTCGCCACCACCTCTCAGCCTTCCATACAAATGAAGAGTCGTCAGACAGTAGAGTATACAAACCTAGTATTGATTAAGGCAGAAAGGTTTTTCGTGTCAATGAAGCACTGGGCGCACAGCCTATTGTGGAAGCACTAGAGAGCAATATCAGTGGTGCAACTGGGTGAGTGGAAAACCTAATATTGTATTAATGTACACGTAGGTGGTGGTACACACAATAGTGAACAACAATGGTTACAGAGAAACAGTAAATATTCAAAGGAGAAAAAAAGATAACGTAATGTAAATCCTTGGTTCTTTAATTTCTGTATGCTTTACAACAGCCAGCCGACACGTGTTTAATCGCTTGCGCAAATCTTCAGGGCTGAAAAGAACAAAAAATGATGCTTTTTGTACATTAATAATCTATCGTCAAGGCTACAGAATCATTCATGCTCATGACTCTGCGTGATGACAAGTTCAAACATTTAGAAAGTGATCCAAACACTGGATAATCATAAGGTAAGTGTCCAAAGACATCCTGAGAACCGTGCACACCATATGGTGTTTAGAATTGGTAACGATTGAATGAAAAGAAAAGTGTGTCAGTGAGTTTATAAAACAAGATATGTATATAGAATGGCACGCGGTGGATGCTCACATTGAGCTGGCATGCACATACAAAACCCGAAATTAAAAACCTGTGCGGAGTGAGAAATGATCATTTGAGTCTTTGCGTGAGTAACTGATCGGATGTCGTGTGCAGGTGACAATAAGGTGACACTCAGAATTTATGGAATGCCTCCTTAAAGAATCTTAATACCACACATACCTTCAAGTGGCTGCGTATATGCCAAAGGTCTGTAGAGAACAAAAGTGTATATACAAGTCAGAAAAAAGACCAGAAGAGAAAAGGGAGGGGAAAGAAGAGAAAGTTGATGTCGGTTGAGTTGATTGTACATTGTAAATGAAGACTAGGCAGGCAACTTATCAGAATGGTCAGTTAGAACACAGGATTTCTAATATGTACAACCCAAAATAGGGCGAGGGATAGTAGGATTGAAAAGAAATGATTCATACACAAACGCTCACCACTCTGCCGGTGATACTTCCGACCCGGTGGGGCCCTAGACCAATTCAATTGCAAATGTGGAAGTAAAGTCGAAATACTGGAAGCAAAGGTAAAATGAAAGAAAAAAAAATTATAAGTATACTGCGATTGCAATCCATGTCAAAAACTCATCCATTAGAAGAGTGGCTTCTCACACCCTATTACTAAAAGTCATCATGTTGACTAATGGTGGGGACTAGGTTTATGACGCCAAAGGTCCCAAAACTATTTCCATCTCATAGTGTACAAACTGACTTTTAATGGACCATCATTAACAGGGATTTCCAAATTATTATCATGCTCAGAAAACATATTGCCTTCTTACAAAACGAAATGTGCAAGTCACTTCCACGAAGAAATGCTGGGTGAGAAACAAATACACATGTCCTATATATGCTTTTGTCTAGTTCAGACGTTAACATCGTTTTCTGAGGCGATTGATATAGTTCTAGCCAAAAGATCACATCCACATCTAGTGAAGAACACTGACCATGTGAGCAACGTTGTGCTCGGTAAAATAAGGCTGATTACCTGAAAGCTCTGTATGCCACAGCATATAAACCGGGAGCTTGATTCCTTAAAAGTGTAATGGAGCGGATAACTCCATGGACATCGTATTCTGTAGATAAAAAGTTAAAAGGAAAGGAAACTCTAGTCCATACTAAAAACTTATAGCCAACAAAGTCACATTGTAATTGTGATATCTTTTGTTTTGTGTAAACTCACCTCAGTATGTGAGTTCAGGCGGAGGGTAGGAAAGAGGTATCTCCCAATCCCCTCGAAATATCGTCAACTAGAGAAAAGAGAAACATGACTGTCTCAGGTACTGCGACTCGTATTAGTGATAAAAGACTTGCCAAGTATCCGATCTCAGCCTGCAAGCTGTCCTGCCATCTAGAATACTTACTCGTGTGTATGTGATAACAGTGCTGAGGTGCAGCTTCCCGGTCGCCGTGTTCCTGGTAGTGGACACGTGACCCAGAAGTGCTGCCTCCTTAAGAGCCTCACCTCCTTCCTGGGAATCGCGAAAAAAGACTAGAGCGATATCTCAGTGTGAGGTTGTCAAACCAGGAAGTGGGTACTCGGCATCAAATCTGGGCGCCATCAAAAAACTCCCCGTATAAAGGGAATCAATATGCGAAATGTATATATTTACAAAATGTTTGAAGTAAATCCATAAGTAAACCTTCAAGAAGTGCAAATTGCAACTAAAAGGCTACAGTAATCCACAGAGAGATAATGCAGTGGCTCAAACGGTCCCGGCCACTTGACAGAAGAAAAAAAGGTTGAAAGGAAAATAAGAGAAATCACAACCATACATTCAAGATATTCGTCCGTGAGTTCATTAAGTGACGTGAGAGCATGCACGAATTGTTGGGGTGTCCAATCGCGCATCAAGATGTCTCTCCACAACTTATCACTTATTTACAAAATAGAACATAGATGAAACAGTGTGAGATCAAAACAATTAGGATCCCACTACATCTCGCGAGTGTATTATCCTCATCTTAATTGCGTGTCAACTTAAATTCTGAAAAGATGCATTCTATTGCTAATGGTATGTCCGCATAAACGCCCAGTTTCCGTGTACATAAGTAATACATTGGAGACCACATGTACACATTATAGGGTGAGAAGATATTCTTACATAATTAACAGTCTGAATCGGAGCAACACATTTAGTAATGTACAAGTAAGTTGGATTTCAACATGCTTCTGTCATAAGCCACCTGGAGGTCCAGATGGCAGTAATTGTTACTGTAAATTTCGAAAAGAGGTCAGACACATCAATTGCCTCAGAATTTTGCCTGACTTTAGATTAGGTAGCGTTACATAGTCCACCATGGAGTGGTCCTCAAAGATCATTGAACCTTAAGTAACTGTTGATGAGGAATATCTTTACTTAAAGGTATTCAGACCAACTTATCCTTGGCTCTACACTTTACCCAAAGTGCACAAAAATTTGCCATTTCCCCCTGGCAGACTCATAGTATCAGGAATAGGGGGTCCGACGGAGAGAATTGCTGAATATGTGGATCTCTTCCTCGGCCCTCTGGTGCAAAATCTCCCTTCCTATATTCAGGACACCAGACACATTCTGAGTATACTAACTGATATTCAGTGGCAACCAGGTACCATTCTGGTCACTATGGATGTGGTATCTTTGTATACCAGCATCAATATGGATCTGGGCCTACAAGCTATTAATAAGCTTTTACAGAATCGACCAGCATCTCTGTTACAACACACTGAAATGTTATCTGAAATGATGGAATTGGTACTAAGAAAAAACTTTTTTGTGTTCGATCAAAAGTGGTATCGACAAAAGAGGGGTGTGGCGATGGGGTCCAAATTTTCTCCATCTTTTGCAAAACTCTTTATGGGTACACTTGAGGCTGACTTAATTTGGGGACCAAAAGGCTCGGAATATATCGACTCCATTATCTTTTGGGGTCGTTATATTGACGATTGTATACTTTTGTGGTCAGGGACAGAAGAACATCTAGCTAGTTTCTTTGAACATTTAAATAATAACACGTGGGAAATCAGGTTTACCATGCAATCCAGCAGAACCCGTATAGAATTCCTAGATGTAGAATTTTATGTGACCAATGAAACACTACATAGTAAACTATTTAGGAAATCTACCTCATGCAACTCTGTATTACATGCCTCCAGTTCACATCCACCGCATCAGATCAACTCCATACCATATGGTGAGTTCCTCAGAGCCAGAAGAATTTGCAGCGAGGACTTGGAATTTGAATGTTGTATTAAGGGCATGAAGGAGAGGTTCTCCAAGAGAGGTTATTCTGACACCACTATCAGAAAAGCCGAACGCAGACTAGCTAACACTAAAAGGCCAGACACATTACACACGCAGGGACCAAAGAAACCAGCCAATAGGACTATTAGGTTGGTTACTGAGTTCAACTCCCTCCATCACATACTGCGTAAAAGCCTCACTAGACATCGGGGCATTCTAAAAATGGAAAAAACCATTCAGGAATATGTGACAGAAAGACCTCAGATTTGCTTTAGGAAAGGTAATACACTACGAAACAGACTTAGCCCCACAGTGCCACATGATATGAACCCGATGAATTGGTTGTCCACACGTAGTATTGGGTTTTACAAATGTGGTTTTTGTGCAATGTGTAGATGGGCCAAACATGGCACTAAGAGTTTTACCAATCCAAAGGGGGACCTATTCACTATTGACACGAACATCAATTGCTTGACTAAATTTGTCATTTACATCATAGAATGCAACTGTGGCAAACAATATGTTGGCAGCACAATTCGACCCCTTAAAGATAGAATCCCTGAACACATGAGAGCTATACTGAAGCAAGACCCTAAATACCCCGTGGCACTTCACGTGGCAGCTTGTCAAAACGCAGAAACAGAAAGAGCAGTTTGATTTTTCGGCATTGACACTATAGCTATGGGAGTCAGAGGGGGCAACAGAGAACTCAAACTCAGACGGGCAGAAGCTATGTGGATAATGAGGATGTATGCGGTGGGACAGGGATTGAATTATGACTCTGAACTTCAATTCTTCCTAGGAGATTAACTAGTTGTTGTATCTCTGACCACCCTGCACTTACCATTTACACCTAGAGGGTAACTAACAGTTACTTAAGGTTCAATGATCTTTGAGGACCACTCCATGGTGGACTATGTAACGCTACCTAATCTAAAGTCAGGCAAAATTCTGAGGCAATTGATGTGTCTGACCTCTTTTCGAAATTTACAGTAACAATTACTGCCATCTGGACCTCCAGGTGGCTTATGACAGAAGCATGTTGAAATCCAACTTACTTGTACATTACTAAATGTGTTGCTCCGATTCAGACTGTTAATTATGTAAGAATATCTTCTCACCCTATAATGTGTATATGTGGTCTCCAATGTATTACTTATGTACACGGAAACTGGGCGTTTATGCGGACATACCATTAGCAATAGAATGCATCTTTTCAGAATTTAAGTTGACATGTCATTAAGATGAGGATAATACACTCGCGAGATGTAGTGGGGGTAACTAGACATAATATCGACTCCACAATATCGAATGGACAAAATATCGAGTTAAAAATATCGACAATAATAAAATATCGACAACAAAAATATCGTTGGGAAAAATATCGATTAAAATAATGATAAAAAAATATCGAGTACAAAAATATCGACTCAAAAAATCGACAAGACAAAATATCGATAAATAGTCAAAGTAAAAAATATCGATAATATGTAGAAAAAAGGTTAAAAAAAATCAAATTTATTAATAGTAATATAAATTGTAGTTAATGTTTAGGAGCGGGATGTTGGGTTAATAGGGGATTAGGGTGGGGAGTAATTTAAAATAAATAATTAATTAATATATGTTTGTAAATATTTTTAATTATTAATTAATTGGTAAATAATTAATATTAATTAGTTAATTAATTAATATAATTTTTTACATATTTTTTATTAGTAATTAATTGGTAATTAATTAATATTAATTAGTTAATTACATTAATTAGAGTAATTTATTTTTATATAATATTTTGTTATTGTTAATTAATTAATTGGGAAAAAATAATATTAATTATTACATTAAATTAATTACAGCTAATGTGCTAATATATTAACTTCTTTGTTATTGTTATAAATTGTAGTTAATGTTTAGGAGCGGGATGTTGGGTTAATAGGGGATAAGGGTGAGGAGTAATTTAAAATTAATAATTAATTAATATATGTTTGTAAATACTTTAAATTATTAATTAATTGGTGAATAATTAATATTAATTAGTTAATTAATTAATATAATTTTGTACATATTTTTTATTAGTAATTAATTGGTAATTAATTATTATTAATTAGTTAATTACATTAAATAGAGTAATTTTTATATATATAATATTTTGTTATTGTTAAATAATTAATTGGGAAAAAATAATATTAATTATTACATTAAATTAATTACAGCTAATGTGCTAATATATTAACTTCTTTGTTATTGTTATAAATTGTAGTTAATGTTTAGGAGCGGGATGTTGGGTTAATAGGGGATAAGGGTGGGGAGTAATTTAAAATAAATAATTAATTAATATATGTTTGTAAATATTTTTAATTATTAATTAATTGGTAAATAATTAATATTAAATAGTTAATTAAATAATATAATTTTTTACATATTTTTTATTAGTAATTAATTGGTAATTAATTAATATTAATTAGTTAATTACATTAATTAGAGTAATTTTTTATATATAATATTTTGTTATTGTTAATTAATTAATTGGGAAAAAATATTATTAATTATTACATTAAATTAATTACAGCTAATGTGCTAATATAGTAACTTCTTTGTTATTGTTAATTAATAATTAATTGGTAATATTATTAATTAATTTTGGGTAAAGGAGTATTTTTAGGGTTCAGGGTCAGTTTTCAGTTTTTGGGTAAAGGGGTATTTTTAGGGTTCAGGGTCAGTTTTCAGTTTTTGGGTAAAGGGGTATTTTTAGGGTTCAGGGTCAGTTTTCAGTTTTTGAGTAAAGGGGTATTTTTAGGGTTCAGGGTCAGTTTTCAGTTTCTAGGGTAAAGGGGTATTTTTAGGGTTCAGGGTCAGTTTTCAGTTTTTGGGTAAAGGGGTATTTTTAGGGTTCAGGGTCAGTTTTCAGTTTTTGGGTAAAGGGGTATTTTTAGGGTTCAGGGTCAGTTTGGGGTTTTTGGGTAAAGGGGTATTTTTAGGGTTCAGGGTGAGTTTTGGGTTTTTGGGGTACAGGGGTATTTTTAGGGTTCAGGGTCAGTTTTGGGTTTTTGGGTAAAGGGGTATTTTTAGGGTTCAGGGTCAGTTTTGGGTTTTTGGGTAAAGGGGTATTTTTAGGGTTCAGGGTCAGTTTTGGGTTTTTGGGTAAAGGGGTATTTTTAGGGTTCAGGGTCAGTTTTGGGTTTTTGGGGTACAGGGGTATTTTTCGGGTTCAGGGTCAATTTTGGGTTTTTGGGGTACAGGGGTACAGGGTAAAAATAAAATAAAATTAAATTTACATTAAATTAATTAAATTAAATTTAAAATAAATAAATTAAATTAAATTAAATCAAATTAACTTAAATTAACTTAAATTAAATTAAATTAAATTATATTAATTCCAATTAACTCTATATTTTATTTGAAACGATATTTTTGTACTCTATATTTTAGTAGTCGATATTTTTGTAGTGTTAGGGGTAATTTCATGAAAAACGATATATTTGTAGTCGATATTTATTAAGGCGATATTTATGTACTCGATATTCTAAAGAGTCGATATTTTTGACTCGATATTTTTGTAGTTGGTGTAATAAGTATACAAAGTCGATATTTTTGTCGTCGATAATTTTTCAACGATATTTTAGCAAGTCGATAATGTGACCGTCGATAATATTTCAGTGATCCGTAGTGGGATCCTAATTGTTTTGACCTCACACTGTTTCATCTATGTTCTATTTTGTAAATAAGTGATAAGTTGTGGAGAGACATCTTGATGCACGATTGGACACCCCAACAATTCGTGCATGCTCTCACGTCACTTAATGAACTCACGGACGAACATCTTGAATGTATGGTTGTGATTTCTCTTCTTTTCCTTTCAACCTTTTTTTCTTCTGTCAAGTGGCCGGGACCGTTTGAGCCACTGCATTATCTCTCTGTGTATTACTGTAGCCTGTTAGTTGCAATTTGCACTTCTTGAAGGTTTACTTATGGTTTTACTTCAAACATTTTGTAAATATATACATTTCGCATATTGATTCCTTTTATACGGGGAGTTTTTTGATGGCGCCCAGATTTGATTCCTAGTACCCACTTCCTGGTTTGACAACCTCACACTGAGATATCGCTCTAGTCTTTTTTCGCGATTCCCAGGAAGGAGCTGAGGCTCTTAAGGAGGCAGCACTTCCGGGTCACGTGTCCACTACCAGGAACACGGCGACCGGGGAGCTGCACCTCAGCACTGTTATCACAAACACACGAGTAAGTATTCTAGACGGAAGGACAGCTTGCGGGCTGAGATCGGATACTTGGCAAGTCTTTTATTACTAATACGAGTCGCAGTACCTGAGACAGTCATGTTTCTCTTTTCTCTAGTTGACGATATTTCGAGGGGATTGGGAGATACCTCTTTCCCACTCTGCGTCTGACCTCACATACCGAGGTGAGTTTACACAAAACTAAAGATATCACAATTACAATGTGACTTCGTTGGCTATAAGTTTTTAGTATGGACTAGAGTTTCCATTCCTTTTAACTTTTTATCTACGGAATACGATGTCCATGGAGTTATCCGCTCCATTACACTTTTAAGGAATCAAGCTCCCGGTTTATATGCTGTGGCATACAGAGCTTCCAGGTAATCAGCCTTATTTTACCGAGTACAACGTTGCTCACATGGTCAGTGTTCTCCACTAGATGTTGATGTGATCTTTTGGCTAGAACTATATCAATCGCCTCAGAAAACGATGTTAATGTCTGAACTAGACGAAAGCATATATAGGACATGTGTATTTGTTTCTCACCCAGCATTTCTTCGTGGAAGTGACTTGCACATTTCGTTTTGTAAGAAGGCAATATGTTTTCTGGGCATGATAATAATTTGGAAATCCCTGTTAATGATGGTCCATTAAAAGTCAGTTTGTACACTATGACATGAAAATAGTTTTGGGACCTTTGGCGTCATAAACCTAGTCCCCACCATTAGTCAACATGATGACTTTTAGTAATAGGGTGTGAGAAGCCGCTCTTCTAATGGATGAGTTTTTGACATGGCTGCAATCGCAGTATACTTCTAATTTTGTTTTTCTTGCATTTTACCTTTGCTTCCAGTATTTCGACTTTACTTCCACATTTGCAATTGAATTGGTCTAGGGCCCCACCGGGTCGGAAGTATCACCGGCAGAGCGGTGAGCGTTTGTTTATGAATCATTTCTTTTCAATCCTACTATCCCTCGCCCTATTTTGGGTTGTACATATTAGAAATCCTGTGTTCTAACTGACCATTCTGATAAGTTTGCCTGCCTAGTCTTCATTTACAATGTACAATCAACTCAACCGACATCAACTTTCTCTTCTTTACCCCCCCTTTTCTTTTCTGGTCTTGTTTCTGACTTGTATATACACTTTTGTTCTCTACAAACCTTTGGCATATACGCAGCCACTTGAAGGAGTTTGTGGTATTAAGATTCTTTAAGGAGGCATTCCATAAATTCTGAGTGTCACCTTATCGTTACCTGGACACGACATCCGATCAGTTACTCACGCAAAGACTCAAATGATCATTTCTCACTCCGCACAGGTTTTTAATTTTGGGTTTTGTATGTGCATGCCAGCTCAATGTAAGCTTCCACCCCGTGCCAATCTATATACACATCTGGTTTTATAAACTCACTGACACACTTTTCTTTTCATTCGATCGTTACCAATTCTAAACACCATATGGCGTGCACGGTTCTCAGGATGTCTTTGGACACTTACCTTATGATTATCCAGTGTTTGGATCACTTTCTAAATGTTTGAACTTGTCATCACGCAGAGTCATGAGCATGAATGATTCTGTAGTCTTAACGATAGATTATTAATGTACAAAAAGAATCATTTTTTGTTGTTTCCAGCCCTGAAGATTCGCGCAAGCGATGAAACACGTGTCGGCTGGCTGTTGTAAAGCATACAGAAATTAAAGAACCAAGGATTTACATTACGTTATCTTGTATTTCTCCTTTGAATATTTACTGTTTCTCTATAACGATTGTTGTTCACTATTGTGTGTACCACCACCTACGTGTACATTAATACTTTGTGTGTGCATAGGGTATTTCTGTGTTTACAAACCTAGTATAATTTATTCAGGTACACTCAAGCGATTCAAAATGGGGGGTAAACACAAAATTGTGCCACGAATGCTAACTTAACATAAGAACAAAGCAGAAGTAAGGTAGCTAAACATATTCATTTCAGCAGCTGTGGCATAGCCAAACATATTACCAGTTGCCTCAATACGACCCTTTTAATGGTGGTGAGTCTGCCATGAACAGGATGGTGGTGAGGAAAATAAGGTGGACCTATAGGGTCCCCTGTTGCCTCTGCGCCTTGAGATGCATGCAGGGGGGCACATGGTGTGCCTCCCTGTAGGTATTCACCCTCTGTTCCTGCACATGCTTTCAATCAGACAATCAATCAGGGATTTATAAAGTGCGCTACTCACCCATTAGTGTCACAAGGTGCTGGGGAGGGTTATGGAACTCTGCTGTGCTCCCACGAGGCTGTTTTTCTAAGGTTCATATATGAGCCATTAAAAGGCACTGTAGTGGGACTGCCAAAGCAGGACCGCCCAACTTGGAATCCAGTCAGAATCCGGCAGGCAGTCTGACTACGGGTTTAGCAGTGTTGCAGCAGGGTGCTAGTGTGGCGGCCCACTGCAACACCACCAAACTCTTAATAAGGCCCTAAGTATGGATACAATGTAATGAACATGTAAGCAAAAAGATTGATTTTCCTTTTTAACATAACTTGAAAATGTTTAACTTCCCAACAAAGTAAACAAAAAGTGAGGGTTGTGGATGCTTGAATTAATCTCAGCCACTGGCAATTAACAGAGGCTGGTTTTGGCCACCGAATCACCTCAGATTATACCAGCCATATGCAAATCAACCTTGATCCTGCTCTAATAGGGACAGTCAAGTCCAAAACTGGACTTTGGTGCATATGTTTTTGTTCAGGCAGGAACTGGCCTGGCAATTCGGGCTGGACTGTTCCTATTAGAACAGTGTCAAGAATGATTTGCATATGGCTAGGTCCAAACTGAGTTGGCATGTTATGCAAAATAACTATAGACTAGAATGCTGCCTGAAGTAATTACAAGTGGTTGAATTTGGTTAAAGAATTCCACCCATCACTTTGTGTATACTTCAGTGTGACTTGTTATATGCCCATCTTCCTGGGAAAATTGAAATCCCACTCGTTGTTGGCCATCTTAGGAGTAGTGCTTACACAAGACACACTCCTATGTCGCTAGACAATTTATGGGGAGAGTAAACAAGCTCTATTGCCCATAAAAAATGGCCCAACATGTTTTTATTGGTGGCCATTTTGTATTGAGATCACTTAAAGATAGGTCCAACTTCTGTGGAAAATGACACAGATCAACTTTTAAAAAAAATATTTACATTTTATTGGGTTTTAACAGATAGTGTAAAGACATGACAGTACTTGTACATGAATTGCGTATGTTTAACTCAGACCACGTATGAAATGCCAATCAACACGCCTAGATAAAATGTATTATTACACATATGTAGCCAGGCAAACGATCAATGTTGGAGACCCTTCCTCCTCCACCTCCCCATTTCAACCCAGGAGACCCAACCACTTGCCCCATACTCGTTTGTATTTCTTTGGACACCCCCGAGCTAGGTATACTGGCAGGTCCCGTGAGGCACACCAGTCCAAGCCCTTCCTCCATTGCGTATTTGTGGGGAGGTGGAGCTCTTCATTTTGCAGCAATGTCTCTCTTAGCCACCACAAAGGCCATACCCAAGAATGCCCTGTCTGCCCTAGAGCCTCCTATACCCTCCAGGACCCCTAAGAGCACAACCTGGGGCATACATGGAACCTCCCATCCCAATGGCATGCAATCAGTTCCCCAACCACTCCGGCCAAGTATTTTGATATGGGGGCGCCAATCCAAATCATATGGTAAAAGTCTGCTGGCTCTTCCGCAAAACAGGGTCATCTTGGATAGGCAGACATCCGGCTCGGTGTAACCTGACGGGGATGGGGTATGCACAATGGAGGTAGTAAAGTTGGATTAGTCTCAGTCTGGCTGAAATGGTGATCACCCGGGGGGGCATAAGAGCTTCCCTCCAGTCATCATCCTCCATAGGGCCAAGCCAACCCTCCCAGGTGGTCCACAAGTAGTCTAGTGTGGTGGGGGAGTTCATGATGAGGGATTTGTAGATCCGGGAGACCCCTCCTTGTCCCAAACCCCCCATAAGTATCTTCGCTTCAATGGGGCTGAACTCGGGGAGTGTGGTGTCATTGGGTATATGTGTCACGACTCACGAGCAAGTGCTGGAGCTAAAGGTGTTTGTGGAATTGAGTGGTGTTAAGTGAGTATATTTGTTGGAGGTCCTGAAATGTTCGGAGTTGACCTCCCCTCCAGTTGTCACCAATTTGGGAGATACAGATAAGGTCCCACTTCTAAAATCGCTCCTGCTGTACCACTTCACCCACCCACGTGCCTTACCACAGAGGTGTTATTCTGTAGTATGAATAGGAGATGGGGAAAGGGTCATCATTTTGTACAGAGTGATTTTCCCCAGCTGGTTCAAGGGAAGAGATGGCCAACTCCGCAGCTCCTCTTTGGTCCACTTAAGTAACGGGGCCAGGTTAAAGGCCCACGTAAGTTCCGGGTGCATTGCTACCCAAATCCCCAGATATCAGAAACTCAGATGTCGGATTGGGATGTTCATTTGCCAATCCAAGTAGTCCCGGGAAGGGTGTAGCAGGGCCAGAGTGGATTTAGCAGGGTTCACCGGAGAGTTTGAGGATCTGTAAGCATCGGGGACCTGAGTGCGCAGGGTCTGCCATGTAGAGGAGTACATCGTCCGTATACAAGGCTATATGGTCCTCTTGTGAAGTGCTTCACCGCCATCCCTGGATTTTGGCATTGCATCTAATGAGGCGGGCCAAGGGTTCACAGGCTAGTGCGAAGAGTAAGTGGGAGAGGGGACAACCCTGCCTTATGCTGCGGCCTATGTGGAACTCCTCCGATAAGACTCCGTTGGTCAAGACTCGGGCTGAAGGGTTGGAGTATAGCACCTTTACAAGTCTTCTGAAGCAAGGGCCTAAGCCTGTATGGACCAGTATGGCCTCCAAGTATCCCCAGTCCACCCTATCAAAGGCCTTCTTGAAGTCTATTAACAAGAGAGCCAGGCATCTCAGGCAGTGTCTCCTGCTCCTGTGTGGCATGAGCCCACACTTATCAGGGTGTATGAGTGTTGTGATTACCCTCTTAAGTTGAGTCACAAGGATAAAAGCGTATAATTTTACCTCAGTGTTGATGAGTGAGATTGAGCGGTAGGCTGTGAACTTACTGGAGGGGGTGGTCTGTTTTGAGAATGATCACAATCGTTGCTGCATCAATGTCTTGCGGGAAGCCTCCTCTCTCCACTGCATCTGTATATAGGGCTTGGAGGTGTGGGGTGAGAAGCTCCCGAAAGGTCAGGTAGTACTCCACTGGGTAACCATTGGGGTCTGGGGTTTTATTCGTGACCAGTGACGAGATGGCCTGGTCGATCTCCTCCAATGTAAGGGGATGATCCAGCGACTGGGAATCCATTTCGGATAGTCGGGGACTGGAACATCTCGCAAGAAGTACGAACTAGGGTTTGTGACCAAGGTCTGGGTAGTGCAGTAGATCTGTTTGTAGTAAGACATGAATGTCTGGGCAGTCGCATCCGATGCCTGTTGCCGTCCTTGTCCACTATTTCGGGGATAATCCTATTGGTGAGGAGGCGGGTTGCTAGCCAGTAAAGGAGTTTACCGTTTTTGTCTCCCCACCCATATACCCACGCTAAGGAGGATCTCCACATTTCCTTGTCCAATTCTAGAAAGATGTGTTGTATTTCCTCACGAATTAGGTCAAGTTGGCGGGCCTGGATATCTCCTGCCGTGACGCCTCCGGCCCTTTCCACTAGTGCTACACTGGCCTCCAGATGAGCAAGGCGGTCTTCTTGGGCCTGGTACATCTTTTTAACATAGCCTTTGGCGAAGCCTCTAATTGTCGCCTTACCAGCTGCTCCCAGAGCATGCCCGAGGAGGCAACTGATCCCTCGTTCTGCAGGAAGTATTGCTTGAGTTCCCCCTTAATTTCTCTTTTGCAGCTCCTGTCGTTTAGAAACCAGGCATTGAGGCGCCAGTAGGGTGCCCTATGTCCAAAAGTAGTGGGGAGTGGTCCGAGAGACCTCGAGCAAGAGATTGAATGCTTGCGATCTATCGGCAGTCGGGAGCGTGCATGAACAGCATATCAATTCGTGAATGGGTATGGTGGGCAGTGGATGTATGTGTCTATTGGTTGAGGCGAGGGTGCCATGTTCTACAGACGACACATAGTCCCAGACTGGAGGCCCATGTCATGAGCTTCTTAGCGGACCCAAATCACTGAGGGAAGGAGGTGCCAGACGCATCCCAGACAGGGTTCATAACTGCATTAAAGTCTCCCCCTACCACAGTACTGGGGTAGAGAAGATAATTGGTTTGCGAGTACGTGGAGAGAAGGATCAATGACTGCTGGAAGTATGTAAACTGTGATCAAATTGAGAGAGCGCCCTCCCCCTGCACCGGAGAGGGCCAGAAAATGCCCACTGGGGTCACAGACTATTTGGCTAAGAACAAACGGGAAGGATTGACGGAGTAGGATCGCCACTCCACAGGACCCCTGCGTTAAACCTGCATGGTATATCCTCTTAAAACCCTGCCTGGCGAGGAATGGGCAATAATCACCTAACAAGAGGGTCTCCTGCAACATGAGCACGCAGGGGCTGTCGCGAGTGGAGGCTTTCAAGACTGCAGCACGTTTCACCTTGTTCAGGAGACCATTAAGATTCCAGGAAAGGGTGCGCAGGGTCGCTAATTCAGGATAGGATGTTGCCATGGGTGAGGCCACCAAAGGGACAGCTGCATGTGGCCCGGTGCATGCTAGGGCCCTTATCTAAGTTGCCCATGGAGGTGGGGCATGGAGGTGACCCAGAAAGAGTGTCAGCGTGTGAGTGATACATGCCTGTCATGTTGTGTGTCTAGGTAAGCCAAGCTAGAGAAACCCTGAACAAATAACAAAAACCCCAAACAAACCCCCCAACCATCCCCTCTCCTTACTTCGTCCTCAGAAGCATCTGTCGGCCTGTAAAAGAGAACTAGAACATATTCAAACATGGTAAATCCAGGACAGAATGGTAGACCCCTCCAAGTTGAAGGATGTGTGTGAATTAAGTAGTCGAAAGTGTTTGCAGTAGGCAGCGCAGTTTCCTGATAGCATCTCCTACTCTCAGGTACCCTTGTTCAGATTGTTGGGCTATGTGAGATCTCTGAGTCCTGAATCGCTGCCATCGCTGTCATCAGAGATCGAGTCCAGGACCATTCCACACTAGGATCTTGTTCTCCTGAGGGAGCCTGCATCTTCCTTCCCGCTGTGGAACCTGATGTGCATCTTGCGGTCGCCTCAGGGGATGAGGATTTCTCCTGCTTGCTGTGCGTCCCCAGCAGGACCGGGTGCTCCGCCGCCGCGGCCTAGGTGTACGTTTCATCTGCTTTCTGGGCTGCCCCCTCACAGTGGCGGAGGGGCTCGTAGCACAACTGTTTAGGGGTCACTCCTCTGTGACCCAGCACAACGCCGCCTCTGGGGTGTCGAAGAAACATCTTTGGTTGTCATGGATTATGGTTAGGCGGGCCGGGAATAGGAGTCAGTACAAAAAATGGAGAGCACTTAGCTTCTATTTGACTGCGGTGTATGATCTATGTTGTGCTTGTACCTCCTTGGTGTAGTCCGGGAAGATCATAACTAAGGCTCCCTGTTTTCCATTTTTACGGATTTTTACAGATAAATACAGACAGAAAACAATGTGTTTTCTATCTGCATGTATTTTTTAAAGTGGATAATTGCAGAAAATTGTACTCCTTTTAAGTGACTCTCCGTGCTGTCTTTCATGAATCATAGGCCAGCACCTGAGCAGATGGACAGCATGAGAAATTAAAAAACAACATGAAATTTCTTTAAACAACGCATATGTCAACATACATTAGTGGTATAAAGCTAATATTTACCAGTGGATGTATTGTTATGTCATATATGACAGCTTAACCCCTTCCATGCTCATGTCGGAATGGTTCCATCATGAGGACAAGTTCTAGTGTGCTCATGATGGAACTATTCCGTCATGAGCACATGCTCAGGAAATACCTCTGCTGCAGACAGCAGAGGGATTTCCCATTTTTTTGCCTGGGGAGGTGGAGGAGAGCTTCCCCAACCTCCCCAGGCATATTTTTGTATTTCATTGCAATAAATATCGCGCTCATGGCGCACTATTGTCATTGCAACAAAATCAAAAATGAAACTTAGTTTCAGTTTCGGTGCTTGAGGGGCTATCCCAGCACCCCGAGCACCGAAAAAGATGGGAAAGGTATAGTTGAACAGGGGATGACCTCTCCTTTCCAATGTTACCCATCCCTAGTGGATCCCTGCTTGGGGATCACCCCAGGAGGGTGATGCCCAAGCAGGGATCCATCCACTATCCACCAGGAAGAAGGGGAGCAGCCCCTTGAGCAAGGGCCTTTTTTCCCTCCCATTTAATATCCCCAGACAGCCTTTCTATCCCCCCTGGTGGGGAAATGGGGGCACTAGCCCCCAATCTGTCACCCCAGGGGGCAGAAAGCACCCTAGATGCCAGGGGGTTTTCTTATGCTCCAGGGGTGGGAGCTGCCCAGAATGAGCATGCCAAAGCCCCCACCCTAACTCCCCTAACTCCCCTGAAAGAAGGAATAAGACTTTCTGCCCCCTCAGGAGGCAGATGGGGCTATAGCCCCTGATCTGCCCCGGGGGGGCAGAAAGCCCACTAGGCCCCAGTTTTTTTTTAAATATATATATATATATGTAGGGGTGGGGGCTGCCCAGAATGGGCATGCAAACACCCCACCCAAAATAAATACAAATTCTACAGCCTGTCTGCAGTAGCCCCCAATCTGCCCCCCGGGAGGACAGAAAGCACCCTAGATGCCAGGGATTTTTTTTATGCACCAGGGGTGGGGGCTGCCCAGAATGGGCAGGCCAAAACCCCCACCCTACCCAGACGTTCTGCCCCCAGGAGGCAAATGGGGGTAGTAGCCCCTGACCTGCCCCCTGGGTGGGGCAGAAAGCCCACTAGGTCACAGGGATTTTTTTTATATATGTAGGGATGAGGGCTGCCCAAAATGGGCATGCAAACACCTCCACCCAAAATAAAAATGTTCGACAGCCTTTCTGCCCCCCGGGGGCCAGAAAGCACCCTAGACACCAGAGATTATTTTATGCACCAGGGATAGGGGCTGCCCAGAATGGGCATGCCAAATCCCCGCCCTACCCCACAGAGTAAGAATAGGACTTTCTGCCCTCTCCAGGAGGCAGATTGGGGCAATAGTCCCAGAATTGCCCCACGGTGGAGGGGGCAGAAAGCCCACTAGGCCCCAGGGATTTAAAAATATATATATCTACGTAGGGGTGGGGGCTGCCCAGAATGGGCATTTAAATACCCCCACCCAAAAGAAAAAATTCTAGAGTCTTTCAGCCCCTCCTGGAAGGCAGATGGGGCAATATCCCCTTATCTGCCCCCCCGGGGGCAGAAAGCCCACTAGGCACCAGAGATTTCTATTTTTCCAAAGTTCGAGGCGGGAGCTGCCCAGAATGGGCATGCCAATGCCCCGACCTCCACAAAAAAGGCCACAGTCTTTCTACCCCCCCTCAGGAGGCAAATAGGGGCAGTAGCCTCTGATCTGCCCACCAGGGAGGGGGCGGGCAGAGTGCCCACGAGGCAGCAGTGATTATGCTGGCTTTTTTTATATTTAGGGGTGGGGGCTGCCCAAAATGGGCATCCCAATGTCCCCACCCACCCAAACAAAATAGCCAGTCTTTCTGCCCCTCTTGGGGGTGTATCGGGGTAATAGCCCCCGATTTTCCCCCTACCCAGGGCAGCAGAAAGCCCACTAGGCGCAGACTTTGTTGCGGAATGTGCCTACTTCTGGATTTTGGGTCCTAGCACAGCTAGCCCCTAAGGAAACCTACCAAACCCACACGTTTCTGAAAACTAGATACCCGGGGGATTCCAGGGAGGTATGGCTTGTGTGATCTCCCAACATTTTCTTATCCCGAATCCCCTGTAAACCTCAAATTTACCTAAACAAAAATCACTTTTCCACATATTTTTGTGCGGGAAAGTTGTGGCATCAGTGGGCTGGCACAAATTTCCTAACACCCAGAATTTCCCCAGGTCTCCTGATGAAAATGGTGACTCACTCGTGTGGGATGTCTAAGTACCCACGACAGGCAAGGGCCAAAAACGCATTGAGGTGACATCAAAATTGCCTATCACAAATTGACCTGGTTGTGCAAGGGGGTCACCTGGATTTTTGGCCCTGTGCTCGGCCGCCAGCTATGGAAACCTACCAAACCGATACATTTCTGAAAACTAAACACCCGGGGGATTTAAGGGAGGTACAGCTTGCGTGGATCCCCAATGTTTTCTTACCCAGAATCCCCTGCAAACCTGTAATTTAGCTGAAAAAAACACTTTTCCACACATTTTTGTGTGGTAAAGTTGCGGCATCACCGGGCTGACACACATTTCCTACCACCCAGCATTTCCACAGGTCTACCAATAAAAATGATGACTCACTCGTGTGGGAGGCCCAAGTACCCGTGACAGGCAAGGGCCCAAAACCTATTGAGGCAACAGCAAAATTGCCTATCTCAAAATGACCTGGTTTTACAAACGGGGTCACTTGGGTTTTTAGCCCCATGCTCGGTGGCCAGCTAGGGAACCCAACAAACCTACACATTTCTGAAAACTAGACACCCGGGGGATTATAGGGAGGTATGGCTTGCGTGGATCCCCCAACTTTGTCTTACCCAGAATCCACTGCAAACCTCAAATTTAGCTGAAAAAATCTCTTTTTCCACACATTTTTGTGTGGGAAAGTTGTGGCATCACCGGGCTAACACAAAATTCCACCAGGTCTTCAGATAGAAATGGTGCCTCACTCGTGCGGGAGGCCCAAGTACCCGAAAACAGGCAAGGGCCGAAAACATATTGAGGCAACATCATAATTGCCTATCACAAAACGACCTGGTTTTGCAAGGGGTCACCTGGATTTTAGTCCCCGTGCTCGACGGACAGCTAGGGAAACCTAGAAAACTCACACCTCAGAAAACTAGGCACTAGGGGGATTCCAGCGAGGTATAGCTTGCATGCACCCGCCAACGTTTTCTTACCCAGAATCCCCTGCAACCCTCAAATTTAGCTGAAAGGATCACTTTTTCCACGCATTTTTGTGTGGGAAAGTTGCGGCATCACCCGACTGACACAAATTTCCTACAACCCAGTGTTCCTCCAGGTCTCCCGATAAAAAATGGTGACTCACTTGTGTGGGAGGCCCAAGTAACCATGACAGGCAAGGGCCCAAAATGTATTGAGGCAACATTAAAATTGCCTATCACAAAATGTTTTGGGCCCTTGCCTGTCGCAGGTACTTGGACCTCCCACACGAGTGAGGCACCATTTGTATCGAGAGACCTGGGGGAACCCTGGGTGGTAGGAATTTGAGTCAGCCCGGTGATGCCACAACTTTCCCACACATAAATGTGTGGAAAAAGTGATTTATTCAGCTAAATTTGAGGTTTGCAGGGGATTCTGGGTAAGAAAGGGTTCCGCGATCCACGCAAGCCATACCTCCCTGGAATCCCCAGGGTGTCTAGTTTTCAGAAATGTGTGGATTCGGTAGGTTTTTCTAGCTGGCTGCCACGCATGAGGCCAAAAATCCAGGTCACCCCCCATGCAAAACCAAGTCGTTTTGTGATAGGCAATTTTGTATGTCGCCTCAATACGTTTTGTGCCCTTGCCTGTTGCTGGGACTTGGGCCTCCCACACGATTGAGGCACCATTTTCATCAGGAGACCTGAGGGAATGCTGGGTGGTATGAAATTTGTGTCAGCCCAGTGATGCCACAAATTTCCCACACAAAAATGTGTGGAAAAAGTGATTTCTTCAGGTATATTTGAGGTTTGCAGGGGATTCTGGGTATGAAAACTTTGAGGAGTCTACGCAAGCCATACCTCCCTGGAATCCCCAGGGTGTCTAGTTTTCAGAAATATGTGGGTTTGGTAGGTTTCCTTAGCTGGCGACCGAGCACGGGAACAGAAACCCAGTTGACCCCCCTTGCAAAACCTGGTAATTTGTGATAGGCAATTTTGATGTTGCCTCAATACGTTTTGAGCCCTTGCCTGTCGTGGGTACTTGGGCTTCCCACACAAGTGAGGCACCATGTTTATCATCAGACCTGGGGGAACGTTGAGTGGTAGGAAATTTGTGTCAGCCCAGTGATGCCACCCATTTCCCACACACAAATTTGTGGAAAAAGTGATTTCTTCGGGTAAATTTGAGGTTTGCAGGGGATTCTGGGTAAGAAAACTTTGGGGGGGCCATGCAAGCCATACCTCCCTGGAATTCCCAGGCTGTCTATTTTTCAGAAATGTGTGGGTTTGGTAGGTTTCCTTAGCTGGCTGCCGAGCACGGGAACAGAAACCCAGGTGACCCCCCTTGCAAAACCAGGTCATTTTGTGATAGGCAATTTTGGTGTTGCCTAAATACGTTGTGGGCCCTTGCCTGTCGTGGGTACTTGGGCCTCCCACACAAGTGAGGCACCATTCTTATCAGGAGACATGGGGAAATGCTGGGTGGTAGGAAATTTGTGTCAGCCCGGTGATGCCAACACTTTCCCACACAAAAATGTGTGAAAAAAGTGATTTTTTTCAGGTAAATTTGAGGTTTGCAGGAGACTCTGGGTAAGAAAACGTTGGGGGATCCACGTAATCCATACCTCTATGGATTTCCCTGGGTGTCTTCTTTTCAGAAATATGTAGGTTTGCTAGGTTTCCCTAGGTGCCGTCAGAGCTAGGGTTCAAAATCTACAGCAAGGCACTTTGCAAAAAAGGGTCAGTTTTCACTAAGAAAATGTGGTGTGTCCATGTTGCATTTTGGGCCGTTTCCTGTCACGGGAACTAGGCCTACCCACACAAGTGAGGTACCATTTTTCTTGGAAGACTTAGGGGAACGCAGGGTGGGTCAAATCTTGTGGATCCACGCAGATTCCTCAACTTTCCACCACAGAAATGTGAGGAAAATGTGTTTTCTTTGATAAATTGTGAGGATTGCAAGGGATTCTGGGTAACAGAACCTGGTGAGAACCAGTCAAGTCACCCCATCCTGGATTGCGCTGGGTGTTTTAGAAAATGCATAGATTTGCTAGGTTTGCCTAAGAGCCGGCAGAGCTAGGTTTCATAATCTACAGCTAGGCACTTTGCAAAAAAGGGTCAGTTTTCACCTTGAAAATGTTGTGTCCACGTTGCGTTTTGGGCCGTATCTTGTCGCAGGCACTAGGCCTACCCACACAAGAGGGGTACCACTGTTCTCGGAAGACTTTGGGAAATGCGAGGTTGATGGAATTTTGTGGATGCACGCAGATTCCAGAACTTTCCACCACAGAAAGGTGAGGAAATGTGTTTCTTTTTACAAATGTTTAGGTTTGCAAGAAATTCTGGGTAACAGAACCTGGTGAGAGCCAGTCAAGTCACCCCAGCCTTGATTCCCCTGGGTGTCTTGTTTTAAAAAATGTATAGGTTTGCTAGGTTTCCCTAAGTGTCAGCAGAGCTAGCATTCAAAATCTACAACTAGGCACTTTGCAAAAAAAAGGTCAGTTTTCACTGTAAAAATGTGGTGCGTCCATATTGCATTTTGAGCCTTTTCCTGTCGTAGGCACTAGGCCTACCAAGACAACATTTTTATCGTGAGACTTAGGGTAACACAGGACTGTAGAGCAACTGTTATTACCTATTGACTTGTGATGCATTTCTGCCTTCCAAATGAAAGACAATGTGTAAAAAAGAAGTCATTTTGAATAATTACCTATAATTCTCATGCTAGTATGGGTACTCACAATTTCAGAAATGTGCAAATATCTACTGTATCTACACTCTATATTTCAATCCAATTTCAGAAATATATAGGTGTCTGTCATACCGATTTTTCCATGTATATATTTTCCCAAATGAATTCCTATATACCCGGTACATAATAAAAAACCATTGCAAGACACTGCTCAGTTATTGGCTCTGGGTTCATCGGGTTCTTGGTAATCCTACAAGTCCTATATATCCCCACAAACAGAAAAGTCCAGCGGATGTAATGGTATATTGCTTTCAAACAGTTGTCATAATTAGAAGACGTTAAAGGTGAAAACGTTGACGCAAATGGCTGTTTTTTTCAACAAAATTTCAATTTTTACTATATTCAACAGTTAGTTTCTATAAAGAAACTTTGAAGGATCTACACAAATGACACCTTGCTGAATTCAGAATTGTGTCTACTTTCCTAAAATGTATAGCTTTTCAGGATCCATTATTGCTTTCATACCCATTTCTACCATTAACTGGAAGGAGGTTGAAAGCATAACAAATAGTAAAAATAGGCTATGTCCCAGGAAAATGCCAAAACTGTATAAAAATGTAGGTTTTCTGACAAAAGTCTGATTGCCACTGGGAAGATGGTAATTTCAGCACCACAATCCCTTTTTTGTACCATTTGCAGGGGAAAAACCAGATGCTTTTCATCTGTAGCCCTTTTTTCCAATTTTTCCCAACCCCCCCCCCCTGAATTTCTGCTAATTTCTTGGTCCCCTCCAAGGGAATCCACAAACCCTGGGTACATTTAGAATCCCCATGATGTTGGAAAAAACGGACCTAAATTTGGCGTGGATACCTTATGTGGTCAAAATGTTACAGGGTGCCTAAGCGCGAACTACCCCAAAAAGCCAAAAAAAGCTTAGCACAGGGGGGAAAGGCCTAGCAGCAAAGGGGTTAAATAGCTAAAACAGGACAAACATCAAAGTATGACTACGCATCTATCAGTTAAATAAATATGGAAATGTACAGTTTTTCAACTTCATTTATACGCAAAACACAAAATAAATATGGATAAATACAGATAAAATGGCCAAAATTTAAATATGGAGAAATACAGACAGAAATGTTAAAAAATAAATACCATTAAGCGCGAGTCCTAATCATAACCTTACCTCCCTGGTAGGAAAGGTCAGGTTGAGATTGTGCTTTCTGCAAGATGGCGTCTCTATCTTTGAAGTTGAGGATGCGTGCAATGATGGGTCTGAGCGGGGCTCCTGGGGTCGGCCGAGGTGCAAGCATGCAGTGGGCCCTCCACCACGAACCATGCAGTTAGGCCTCCACGGGCATCCACGATCTGATCCAGGTTTCTATGAAGGCCACCAGTTGAGCGGGTTCTGCCTCTTCCAAAATGCCCACAAGGCGGAGGTTATTCCAATTGGAAAGATTGTCAGCATCTTCGGCTGTTCTGTGTAGTTCAGATGTTTGGGAGAGGAGCTTGGAGACTTGGCCTTTCAATGTTGCCACTTCATCCATGAAGTATAACTGGGATTCTGCCTCTGTATTTATGGCCGTGGCACTGCAAAGATCTTGATGTATGAGTGCCATGTTGACCCACACTTCACTGATCTTAGTCTCTACTGAGTCTTGTGACAGTCTTGTGGAGAAGTGTGGCTCAGGGGTTAGAGGCGGCAGACCCGGAAGCTGAGATCGATCCTGGACCAGGGTTCAATTCCCCGCCTCGGCGGGTCTTGGGCTAAAAAATCCACGGACTCGATAATTCTCGTTCCGGTGCCTACTCAACTCACGGGTTCACACTCTGCGACTCTGGGCAATAGCTTGCTTAATCTCCACTACGGCCCCTCGCGACGGGATGCCTGGCTTTCACCTTGTGGATACCCTGCCGGGGTTATCACACAGGGGAATACCAGGACAGGTTCCCTAAGCAAGCGCCTTGAGACCTCTGGGTGATTAGTGCGCTATATATATCGAAATACATTTACATTTACATACAGTTCTCCTGAAGAATGGTGGCCAGATCCCCTCCGGGTGGCGGGGTGTTATTAGTAATGACGGCATTGATGGCTGCAGCACATGCTGCTAATTGCTCCTTTCGTGTCTGGGAAGGGGGTGGCTTTGCTGGTCTGTCCTTGCCCATGGCTGTTTCTGAATTTGATCTATCCTCGATGCTATGGTATTGAGTGTGGTATCAGTGGCAAATAGGGGGACCCCCCACAATCAGTTAGAGACCTAGCAGTCGGGGTAGGCTGTGGGGCAGGAGTGCGGACTCTGGTGTATGTTCTGCTCTATGCCCAGATCTGATACTTCTTTTGGCATGTCTCAGTATATCTTACCGCAGGTGGGCCAGCTCTCTGCACCACTGCAGTCTCTCTGGGGAAGCCACACAATCGCCTCCCTCCCTCAGGAGGCCCCTTTCATCTCCTAGTTGGTGAGGGTTCCAATCAGGTTTATATGGGGGGCAACCATACCGGAAAACCCCCAAAGGCTCCCCCCAGGGCTTGTGCTTGGCACACGCAGCTATATTGGTTAGTTGAAGGGTTTGTGTGGGCATGGGGGGGCCTAATCGCTTAGGGGTTCAGATGCCTCTACAGCACTTGGCTCCTCCACTCCATTCGTAGCCAAGGGGCAGCCAAACGTCGTCAAGTATCAGCCTTGCAGTACTTCACCAGGGTCACAGGTAGCAGTCGTCTGTAAGGCCGTGATGGCAGAACTCCTCCAGTGCAGGACCTCAGGACCACTTGCTCTCCTGCATTGGGCCCACAGCCACAGAAGCCTCAGCCTTTATGTGTAGTCTAATTCGGGTCCTGGGTCGGCCAGCAGCAGTCCCCAGCCACCATCGATGGGTGAAGACCTGGTGGCCTCAAGCGGGGACCTCGCCCCGACAGACTGGGCCTCCTCAGGTCACTGAGCGCAGCCTGTCTCCCTGCTGTTCACTCTGCGATACAGGTTGCCACGGGGCCGGGCAGTAAATCCACCATGGGCCCGGAGGCTGGAGGAGGGTGAGCCCCAGTGCATTTGTTATAGCTGCTCATGGGGGGTTCTCTGCTTTGGGCCACGCCGGTATATGCTTGGGCTTCAGGTTCGTCCAAGGGCCGTCACCCCGGCCTTGGGGCTCGCTGTATCATCGACCCAGCACTCACTGACCTGGACTTGCTGCCACATTCTGGATCCAAGCAGTGGGTGGTCTATGTCTCTCCCCTTCGGCCGTTATCGGTCACCGTGGGGCAGGGGGCAGGAGTCTCCGGCCACTAGGCAGCATCTCAGCAGGCGGGATCACCCCAGGCTGCTGGTCATGCTCCGCGCATCTGCTCCCTACCTGGGACCTCCGCAGGGTCCAGCTGCCACAGCACACCAGGACTGGCAGAAGGATGAAGGCCGACCCAGGAAACCGCACCAGAGCCTCACTGAAACACTTCGGCTGCAGGCCTCATTGGTGCAGGGAAGGGCTTCGTAGGTACCCGGGTGCTGCCATCTTGCCATCAGGTGTCGTTGACCCATCTCTGGTGTTGAGCGAGTTCACGTCCCCTGCACAGCCCGAATCCTCCGTGTGGCATGCTGTAGCCCTTTGGGATGGCTCAGAATATCTCCGGCTCCGTGGTATGGCGCTGGCTGTGAGCGATGACGGCGGAGTCTAGAGCACTCTTTTAGTGCGACCGCCATCTTGACGCTTGTAGCCATGCCCCCCACAGATCAACTTTAGCAGTCATTTTGTATTGGAATCACTGCAAAAAAGGCCCTATTTTTTAATGGATATCATTACAACACGATGAGATTTGTGTGGATAACACTACAAGCCAACTTTGACTGCTGTTTTCAATTCAAATAGCTGTCACATGCTGGGATTCTCTGTGATTGAAGTCATTGTGGAGATACAACTTTACTGTTTTAATTTCGACGGAGATTGACAAGTTCATTTTTACCTTGTGTGACTATCTTCATCAATTTATTGTTAACATTTTGACTATTTGTGCTCTCACTATTTGTCATGGCCCCTGCTAGTAATGTAGTGCAGCGTATTTCAATTTGATGGGTTGAGAAATACTGCTGTCTGCTTGCTAATAAATCACTTGGGTAATGCATGTCAGCAGGTATAGGATAACCTACCTGAGGAGGATTCCACCATTGCAGACTTTAGCAGGCGGAATAGATAGTCAGAAGCTGCAGCTTGCATGGCCAATAATACTCTGATGAACGTTTGGTCTTGCTCAAGAGAAAACTGAGTATTGATGAAAAAATGGAGGATTATCTGGTGTCTTTAAAACTGTTAGTTGTAAAGTATGCATTTTGGCAGCAATTAAGACATTGATTTGCATGACCAATTTGTTTTCAATTGTAGTTAAAAAAAATCCTGGGGAGGATTTTGTGTTGTAAAAATGCCACTCTTGATAAAGTGATGGATATGCCCAGAAGTATTGAGTGAGTGCTGTTATCTAATAAGGTATTGGTGAATGATTCAAAGCAGGGTATGTCTGTATTAAGTATGAGTGAATTGTATGATGGGGATATTTGTGTTGTATCCTTTAGAAACAAACGTATAAAAAGCCTCATTGCAAAACAGTCAGTGAAAATCAACTTTAGCTCATGTTACAGATGCAGGTCGAAATTTCACTTGGGAAACAGTGTGTCGTGTCCTGCTATAGGGAAAATATGTAATAGTTGTAATAAAAACAGGACATTTTCAGGCACTGTGCCAAAATGTAAAGTCAAATGTAAGTATTAATCAGATCGAATCATCTGTAGAGGAAGTCAGTGAAGGTCTAACAAAGTTGTATTAACTATTGAGGTTGATAGGGTTAATTCTCAACTGAAAATGTTCAAATTTTTTATTGCAGATTAGGGTTCACCTGTTATCAAACTGTGTGATGTTACCTTTTAAAAAGTTTGCGTTAAGAAAAGTGTAAAGCCATCTGACATTAATTCAAAAGTGTTTGGACAGTTTGATATCACGACGTTAGGATTCTTTCATCATATTTTAAAGTTCAATGGAAAAGAGATGTTTACAAAAACATATGTTGTGGAAGAGGGACGTGATTTAATGGGTTGGCAAGATCAAGGTAAATTAGGAATTTGATTGAAGCCTGGCTCAGAAAATTCTGTTGTTCTTGGTGATATTCCTATTTTGAGTATGGATGTAGATGCTGAAGCGAAGAATATCGAAAAGTTGCTTACTCAATATGATAACGTTTTTGAGGAGAAAGTTGATCATGTTAGCAACTTTGAGCACAGAATTCGATAAAAAATAGATGCCAAGCCAGTTGTTCAAAAAGGTAGACCATAGAATTTATCTGTTAACCCTGAATTGAAGAGTTTATTAAATGCACTTAATGCAAATGGTATAATTAAGCCAATCGAGTACTATGAGTAGGATTTAGCAGTTGTTATTGAAAGAAACAAATCAGGAGATATTCGCCTGTGTGCAGATCTTCTTGCTCTAAATAGAAATATAATTGTAGGCTGTCACCCTCTCCCTTGCATTCAAGTTATGCTGCCAAATTTTGGTGGGAGTAAATACTTTTCTATAATAGATTTGCGATCAGATTATAATCAAATTCTTCTGGCCTGAATTCTTAGCCTTTAATAACTTTTTGTTACACCTTTTGGGGCATAAATGCATTTGTGGATGTTATTTGGTTTGACATCTGCATCAAGTGTATTTCAGAGGATGATGGGCAATTCATTTGGTGATGAAAGTGGTTTACAGACTTTCCAAGATGATATTTTGGTACTTGAGGAAAGTGTGGAACAGCATAACAGAAAATTAGAAGTTTGCACTGGCTAACCCGGTTTTAAATAACTCGGGAAGTGTGGCGCACAGCTGTATGAACGCAAATGTTGATCTGGAGATAGTTACAATACATTGCACAAACAGGGAATGGGAAAAATCCCTAAAACCCCTAGATAAGTGTTGGAGGCCCTACACCAAGTTAATGGGAAGCAAAGACCTGGGCACACGTAAACTGAGGTGCAATTCACTTTGAGGTAATGTAAATGTACAAATGTGAAGAGTTCATTTCATAGTTCGCCAAAGGTTTTCTTTTGTCTCTTGTTTGAATAAATCACGAACTATGAAATAAACTCTTCAGATTTGTACATTGTCATTACCTCAAAGTGACTTACACCTCAGTTTACGTGTGCCCAGGTCTTTGCGCCTCAGAAAATTAGAAGTTCTTTGTAGACACTTTTACAACCTGGTATGTCTGTAAATAAATACTAATAAAAATGTTTGGCGACACAGATTAAGCCAAAGTTGTCTTTAATTAACGCAATAAACAAAAATGGGGGGAGATGGAGGTAGACGTTAGGTTCATCCTCCAGACTGTGTATAGTTATAAACGAATCTGTAAAGGACAAATCAGAGAACCTTACCAAACGGAAGGGCTTCCTCTAAATGTGCGCAACAACTTCCAGAATCTAAGAAGAGAAAATTCTCTTCTTGAGTCCCCTCACTCACCAAGGGTTGCCCGTTGGTGACATGCTTCATCATTGGGGCCATCCCAGACAGCTACTGTCTGGGGTGTATTGCAACTTGCGAAACTACGTACGAGTACTTATTGTGAAAAAATGTGTAGTGCAGTGTTTGGGGGAGTGGTGATGGTGAAGCTAAAAATACCTAGCTAGAGAGCAATTAATTTATTCCTGCTCCTCGTTGGTATGGATAACAAGCATTGGCATAGCCAATAGGTCTCGCTTTTGAAACCTTATAAGTATTTAATTATGCAGCACAATATCCTTGGTGCAACAACATCAACTGTTGCATGGCTAAACACTTATAAGGTCCCACAGGCAAGACCGATTGGCTATGCCAATGCTTGTTTTGTTGCTAGCTGTGCTCTCTGTGGTTCAGTTCACACCCAATCAGGAAAGCTATTCTTCTATGTTAATGTAACAACACAGTCCTGGTGCTTACCATTGTAAACTGCTAAGATTAAGAAATATACTTTCCTACAGGGAGTCATCATGCAGTCGCTCCCTTCCCTGAAGCAGTTCTGTTGCTGAACGGGTTTAAGGAATGCGAGATGATATGAACATGGAAAACATCACGCCGAATAATTTTAGCAGTAAGCCACAGTGCAGTCTCAGAAAATGTACGCTACCTATCTGGAGAATCAAAGATCGGTTAAAACAGAATCCAAAAGTGGGCGGGGCTGTTTAGTTCAAATTCAACAGAAAGTTTTATGTGTTTTTTCTTATATATAATTGTAGCAGGTGTGGCCTACTTGTTTGAGTTCAGAGAAGGAGGCTGCAGTGTAGAGCGAGGGAGAGGGAGAGAAGAAACAGCGTGTGGAAGGAACTGCAAGGGATGTGTGAGATTGTGGAAGAGAGAAGAAAGGTCGGAGAGACAGTTACGAGGGAGATAGGAATCAGTCTGGGAACAGAGCCATGATAAAAACCCATGTGAGAGACTTTGGAAATGAGAGAAAGGAGCGGTGAGACAATGGAAGAGGGAGAAGAGAAACCGTGTGAGAAAATAACTGCGTGGGATGTGTGAGACGGTGGAAAATTGAGGAAGGGTGGCTAGACAATAATAGACAGAAAAGAGAAACCATGTGGGAAAGGAACTGTGAGAGGGAAGGGTGGTCTCGAAGGGCGAGCTTTACTGTGCATCATGGGGGGAGTAGGCAAGAGCATCAAGTAACCATGAGACATGACAGCAAAGGGGCTGTCAGAGTGAGTAGACCTGGACCAGTGGCATTCTTTTTTTAAGGCATACTCAAAAAAAATGGAGGGGTTCCTGTCGTATTCTGAAGGACTTTTTGCAGCTGCGCTCTGGGACCTGTAGTTAGGCTTTTAACAAACACTATGGACTTCAATGCAACGCACTGTTGATTTAAAGCCAGCACAAGCAAAAAGGTGTCGCAAGTGACTCGTGGCCCACTAGCGGTTTGCAAAAGTATGCGCATGCAAAACGATTATTGTCTTCAGGCCAACACTACACTTGGCTTGCGTTTCCAGTTCCTCATAGTCACAGCGTGAAATCAGAAATGCCGCAGAAAAGTATTCCCTCAAAGAAAATGCAAAGCTCTTTCTGAAAGACGTTCCATTCCAGACAGCGGTGGCAAATCTTTCACGACAGGGATCATGCTTTCCAAGTTGTGCAGAGGTATTTCTGATTAACCATAGAGTTCAACACGAGGTTTCAACGCACCTAAAGGTAAAGGTGCGTGGACTGCACCTCCCCCATGCAGCAGGGATATGCAGAACAAAGCTTTTAAGCCGCCTTTGTCAGCAGGGCTCTTTAGCTTGGAAGTAATTACAGGAAATTAGAGCAGGAAATATCAAAGATGGAAAGCGTTCCTCAAGTGAAAATTAGCACATGCGTTTCTGCAAACATCCTCATCGGGGTAACTCTTAAAACACATCACTTGAACAGCGAATGGGAAGTGAAGTGTTTTAGGTCACCTGCCTTATATGGGATTTAAAGGTTAATAACTAATTAGAAATAATGGTCTCACTCAGAAGTTCTATTAATAAACCTCTCAGCTCATTAAATGCATTCTGTAAGCTCTCACAGCAGGCGTTCTAAAAGATCCGATAAAGGGAAACCCTACTGAAAGGATTCTTTATGTTGCAGGGAAAATTGGTTCAATTTGTAACCCCACACGTTACAGGTTTTAACTCACAGAATGCCAATGCACTGCTCAGAGTGAGATGACCTGCCCTGAATGATTACTCCTCTTTACTTACACGCACCGCCGGCGGTGTAAATGTTAAGAAGGGGCCTGGGTGAGGTGCAGTAGGCCCCTGCCACTGAAAAAGAATGTCTGCTCAGCTAGCGGCCTCGAAAGTCACAAAGTTACATAATAAAGCATCTAGGTTTCATAAAAGGTTGATGCTCCCTAAAAGCACGCTCAGAATCGTAGAGAAAAGAAGCAGAGAATGAGATAGAGGATAGTACAGGAGCCGGGGCAGAAGTAGATAGAAAGGTGTTAAGGGAGAGGCACAAGCAGAAAGAGACAGCTTGGGGGAAGAGAACGGCAAGGAAGAATGAAGGGAGAAAGAGAATGAGTGTGAGACCGAGAGGGCCCGGCGTCAAGCCCGAGCTCTCGGCACAACTCCTCATAGATCACCGGCTGCATTCACCATGCGCCGAAGATTTCGTTAGAGGTTGCTGGGAGTTACAGAGCATGCAAGAAGACAAGCTGAGAGAAGCGGGGGCGAGTGAGAGTAGTGTATGCCGTGCGTGGTACGCACAGCACTAATTAATGAGCGCGTGCCTCGCGCTAGTTAAACATAGAACAGAAAGGCAGGCAACAGCCATGTTTAACAAGCGCGCACCACTCGCGCTACAAGTAAAAAAAAAGGAGGCACGTCTGGCGAGAGGTGTGCATGCACCATGACGAGAGAGAAAAGCCAGATGGCGCCTCTGCTCATCATTGTGCGCGTAACCGCACGCTCTATGCCACCCCAAAAGCTATGGTCGAACTTTTGAAAGCCCACTCACTAAATGTCTCACAGCGCAGTGCATGCGCTGGTTCAGGCGAGACCTAAAAAGGGGGTTAATAGTAGGAAGGAAGTGTAACTGTTATGTGAATACTATCCCTAGTATTTCATCGACCTGTTTCTAGGTGTCCCCTAAACCTCTTCTTTAGGACCACATGGGAACCAGCCCCAAGCGTACCACTCTGTGAGAGAAACAATCCTATACTGAAGAAATAATATAATAAAGAACAGATGCAGGCCTAATGTGTGAGCGCCGAAATTAAAATACAAATGGTTGAAATCAGACTCGTAGTATCTGTTCAAGGAGATAAAGTGACAAAGAGATTAGTACGTATTGCCTGCCCACCATTCATGTGGGCAGGTCCAAACCATATGCAGTGCTTAAATCAATGTGTTCCTCTATAGTTTGTGTCGGTGCCCTTAGTAGTAAAAATCTTTAATTAGTGCCTGTATCCAATGTGACACCTGGGAACTACTCTATTGCGAGAAATCATGGTGAATCATTTAAAACACTGATAAAAAAGAAAGAAACACTCATGAGTTAACATTATCAAACAAAACAAACATTTAAAGATACTGTACACAATTTGTAAGAACATACTTCTGTTTTGGCAACGTTGTGCCTCATGGACTGCCAGGGTGGAGGGGCTTGTAGTAACCCTAGAAGAAGGTATATAAAGTATTTAAGTCAAGGGAAGGGCCATGGGTAAAAGGGAAATACTGGTTCGTTATTCCCCATAGCGTGGCCTGGAGGACAAAACAAGTGTTTATCAGGGATCCTGGGTTCCTGTTAGGGAAAAAAGGTCTTACTTGGCTTAGCACTCCTCCGTCAATGACACCTACTCGTACGCGGGTGGACCGCATATTAGTGTGTCTTCAGCCCGATGCTGTTTAAATACTGGCAGGAAAATCCCAGTCATGCTCATATGCGAGTAAAAACTAGACCGCGGTTGTAACAAAATGGCCGCCTACTTTCAGAACTTTGTCTGCATCATTTTGGGAGGATCATTTTCAGAGTTGGAATTTTTTTTTTATTAAATTAGCGGCATTGTAAAACTGGGAGATGAGTAAATAATAATTTTTTGTCAGTATTTATTGAGGTGATAACCGCAACTGAAAAAAGACTATGACAAAAAGGAACATAAAAAAAAGACTATGAACCAAGATTAATAACCATTTCATAATTGGCAAGGTTCGAGCGCCATATTGGAAGTAGAGACTTGAATTGGTCTACCTACAATATTTAGTTAGAAGATTATCAATTGAGGTGTAGTTAGTGTGGTGTCAACCTGAGAGGAGAAACTGCTCTAAAGCAAATGTTTGATAGCGAGGCAGTAGGATTTAGACTGTTGCTTTTGTGTGGTTGTGGATGTAGTCGTTCAGTAATTGCAAGTTCCATGCATCATGCCAGTGGAGTTACAAAAGCAATTTGGGGTCTCAGGTGGAAGTCTGAACGTGGGACTTTTTCTTGGACGGGATTTGAGTACCCTCTGGTCCTCTAATATGTGATGTAAATAAAATAGTCAAGGAGTGGTATTGGGATTATTATATCTGTATCTCCAATGTACCCAAGGTGTAGTTCATCTTTTGAACTTTCCCCATGGGTTATTATCATTCAGACCTGTCGTATCTGTCTGCAATTTGAACACCCATCTTTGTTCTTTTTCCAGCAGCTTCTGTTCTAAATTGTCAGAGTGTGGCATATGTTCTAACACTACCCATCGCATGTCATTTGGGGTGTGTTTCTTTTCATTAAAGTGCGCCGTCATCCTCGTGCTTGCCCTTTGGCACCTTATGTTGCTACGGTGCTCACATATTCTCGTGCTGACCTTTCTAGTAGACATGCCTACATAGTGTAGGTTACAGCTACATATGATCATGTATATCACCCCTGAGCTGTTGCATGTGGTAAACTTTCTTAATTCCCAAGATGTTCCTGTGTTGAAAGTCACCTTCTTCGTGGTAGCAGTTAGGTGGCACACACTGCAGTTGCCACATGGGTGATGGCCTGTGGGTAACGTACTGATTACCTGTTGGTTGTTCTTGAGTTGGGATTTTGGGCGAGTGTGTAGTAGGATGTCCCTGAGGTTCTTGCCTCTTCTATGTGAGAACATTGGTAGTGGGATATTTAGCTTCCCACTGTTGTGGATGCACCAGTGCTTTCTTACTATTGTAGAGACTATGGGCCAAATGTAGGAGCCAGTTACCGACCGGTAACAGCCGATTTCGGCCGTTACCGACCGGTAAATGGGTTTTCGGTATGTAGGGGCACTTTTTTACAGAATCGGTAAATTTACCGATTCGGTAAATTTACCGATTCTGTAAAATACCAAATCGGTATTTTTACCGATTCGGTAAATCTCAGATGTAGGTGGGACTCTTCCGAGTCCCAAAGGCCCTACAAATTCGGGATTTTACCACCCAATCCAATTGGGTGTTAAAATACCGAATTCAGGTGTGCATGCACATGTGTGCATGCACACCTATGCCATGTGACAGACAGACATGCCCTTAGGGCATGTCTGTGTGCCACATTGCGCACATGTCAATTTTTGGGGTGCCAGAGGGTGTCAAAGTGACACCCCCTGCACCCTTGCTAAAATCGGTATTTACCGATTCTGTAATTACAGAATCTGTATTTCCCATTGATTCCTATGGGCTTCACAGCCCATAGGAATCAATAGGAAATACCGATTCGGTATTTACCGAATCGGTAAATACCGAATTTTAACGATTCGCTAATTCCACATCTGGAATTACCTACATCTCCCCCCTCTATTTTACCACTTCTTAAATACCGAATCGGTAAAATTCGGTATTTAAGAAGTGGTAAAATAGATTTACGTACATCTTGCCCCAAGTCCCATGCTATGTTAAATGTTGTTATACAGATGGGTCTTTTGTCTTTTTGTCTTGTCCTCTTTTTCATGTTTCCAGAAGTGCAGCTCTGTGATTATTGGCTGATCTTTTCTTTGCTTTATTGATGGTCTTAGCAGGGTATTTTCTCTTCCGGAGTTTTTCGGATAGGTCTTTTGCCTGTATGTCATAATCCCTTATTCCTGAGCAATTCCTCCTGAGCCGGAGAAATTGGCCACAAGGTAGGGTTTCTTTCAGGTGGCAAGGGTGAAAACTGTCATAAAGTAGTAGGCAGTTCTTGGCAGTAGGTTTAAAGTGAGTGGTAGTCTTAAGGGTCCCTTCTGTCGCATAGATGTTGAGATCTAGGAACACCAATTCGGATCTGCTCATGGTGTATGTGAATTTTAGGATGGGGTCCTGTAGTTTGAGCCATTGGAGGAACTCGTTTGCTTCAGATTCGTTGCCTTTCCAAACCATGAGGACATCTTCAATGTACCTCTTCCATTCCATTATTTTTTCTCTGTGTGGGTTGTTGTCTGACAAGATCTTGCGTTCTTTTTAGTGGTAAACATACAATCCCGTCACAATTGGAGCAAAGGTACTCCCCATGCTGGTCCCATGTCGTTGTCAGAACAGGAGGTCCCCAAAACGGAAAATATTCTCAGTCAAAGCCCATTTGCAGCAATCAAGGACTATATGTTGTGGTGTGTGGTAGGGCAATTCTGCTCCATTTAGGGTTTCCTCTAGGATATCCAGGGTTTCTTTGTGTGGTAAGCTTGTGTACAGGCTCTCTACATCTAAGCCAACAAGGATGTTGAATGCAGGGTCAAAGTAGAGATCCTTGAGTAGGGAAAGTACTGCTTTCGTATCCTTTAAATATGTATTGTTTTTTGTATCAAGGGGCGTAGAAAGGCATCTGTAAATTTTGAAAGTGGTTCACGGATGGATCCAACACCAGAGACAATGGGACGTTCTGAAGGGATTTCCAGTGACTTATGAATTTTGGGGATAGTGTAGAAATAGGGCACAACTATTTGGGTATAGCTCATGAATTCTCCTTCTTTCTTAGTAACCCAATCATGTGTTAATGCTTCTTCAATCATGCTGGTAATCCCAATTCGTAATCGTTCTGTGGGGTCTCTTTTGATGCATTCATAATTTCTTTTGTCTGACAGGAGCCTCAGGCATTCACTCCGGTATGCCTCTGTGCTTTGTAGGATGATGCCACCACCTTTATCAGTAGGTTTTATTGTGATGTCCCTGTTGTTGGACAATTCCTTGATGGCTTCTTGTTCCTTCTTGGTGGTATTTTGAAATGTTTTTATGGTTCTTGGATCCATTTCTCCTACTTCGTTTAGAACTGCCTTTTCAAAGGCTAATAGTTCTACCAGTAGTGTGACTGATGGCGGTGTAAATGTAGATTTTGGATATAAGCCAGTGTCACCTCTTTGAATTTCCATAGTTGATTTGTTTTCAAAAAGCACCTGTAGCTTAATTTTCCTTATGAATACATTCAGCTCACAACAGAGCACGAACTTATCTAAAGTTGGTGTAGGTACAAAACCGAGTCCTTTTTCTAGGACCATCAGTTGTGTTGTTGACAAGGTAGTTTCTGATAGATTTACTACTAGACTGGGTTGTTGCTGGTTGTCGGATAGTTTGGTGCGCCCATATTCCTCGTGTTCATCCTCATTTGTTCCAGGGGTTGTGCCCATTGCACCTCTTGTCCTCTCTTGTTTTTTTCTCTTTGTATACCTTTGCCTCTTCCTAAACAAGCATTTACAATGCAATGGTCTCGTCTTTGTTAAAGTTAGAGCTATTGGTATTGCTCATGACATTATTTTTGTTTTTAAAAGATATAAATAAATGGCATTGTCATTTACAATGCCAATAGCTTCATCTCTCGCAAATGCGAGACCTATTGCATTTGCACCCACACACACACACACAAAGCCACACGCACCCACCCACACACGGACAGAGCCACACGCACCCACCCACACACAGACAGAGCCACACATACCCACACAAACACACAGACAGAGCCACACACACCCACACAAACACACACACACATAGAGCCACACACACACACACACACAGAGCCACACACACACAGTGCCACACACACACAGAGCCACACACACACACAGAGCCACACACACACACACATAGAGCCACACACATACAGACAGAGCCACACACACACAGACAGAGCCACACACAGACAGAGCCACACACACACACACAGCCACACATAACAGACAGAGCCACACACACACAGACAAAGCCACACACACACAGACAGAGCCACACACACACAGACAGAGCCACACACAGAGAGAGCCACACACAAAGCCACACACACACACAGACAGAGTCACACACAGAGCCACACACACACACACACACACACAGACAGAGCCACACACACACAGACAGAGACACACAGAGAGAGACACACACAGAGCCACACACACACACACACGGACAGAGCCACACACACACACACAGACAGAGCCACACACACACAGACAGAGCCACACACACACACAGACAGAGCCACACACACACAGACAGAGCCACACACAGAGCCACACACACACACAGACAGAGCCACACACACACACACAGACAGAGCCACACACACACACACACACACACAGACAGAGCCACACACACACACACACAGACAGAGCCACACACACAGACATAGCCACACACTCTTCTCTGCTTTATTTTGCTCATGAGAAAATGAAACTCATAGTCGTTGAATGGCACTCATAATAACACTGAAATTATGAAAATGTCACACAAAAGCAGTCGGAAACCTTGGCAGCTATAGCCACTACTCTTGCCTGGGGAGAAACTTCCAGAAGGTGGCTGGCACTCTCGAGCCTCACTCTGATCCTGTCCTTGAGTTGTCCCCATTCTCTCTGGGCGATAGGATGATGGTTCTGGTGGCAGGCATGTGCGCGAGGCCCTCGGATGCCGGGCGGCACTCGTTACAGCGATCAGAGGGTGCGGGTGCGGCTCTCGTTACAGCGATCAGATGGTGCGGGTTAAGATTCCTCATTTCAGCCATTAGTGGCGGGGGGGGGGTGTCGCCGGTCAGAGTGGCCTCACCCGTTGTTTGTCGCATTGGCTTTCTCCCGCCAACAGTTCATGTTCTCACAGCACGCAAGATGAGATGCCCCATGCAGGGGTGGGCGTCAGGTGCTGGTGAGGGAAAAGGGAGGCCTGTGCACGCGGCGTCCAGCCCAGCCCCTCATTAAGTCGTATCCCCATGAGGCCTTCGAGGGCAGGGTGTCCCTAGGAAGGAGGGGCCCCTTGAGCACTCACACAACCCTGGTTATCGGATTCTCGGTATCCTGACTGACCTCTTCAGTGCGAGTGTTCTAAATGTCTGTCAAACACGCATCTAAGCTATACTGACTGCACCACGAGTGAGTACGATGCCATGGGCCAAAATGTGAGCCAGGAAAACGCGTGCCCATTCAAACCGGTTGGACAATAACATTCGGTTACAAGTGAAGTACAGTGGCCCGTCCCCACAGCTGGGCACTGCACCAGCCTCACGGACCATAGCTACAAAGAGGACGGACAATTCCTCGACCCCGGCCATTCCTAGGCGGCCTCCCTACAGAGAATATTTTATTGAAGGAGCGGGAGAGAGGCCCACAAAAGACTTGTTCTTGTACAATCGTTTACTGTGTGCAATAACAACGTGTTTGACTTTGCCCAAATAAATCACTAAGAATCATGACCTTACTGCCTCAATATTTTAAAGCACATTTTTCGGATCATACCACGAGGCTTTCAGGCGGTCTCAGTCCCAGTCGGCTTTTCTTTCGGGATGCTCCCCGGCCATGGGCAGCAGCTCTGCTTCGTGGATGAGCGAGGGGGAGCCCTCAGAGGTTGGGACCAATCCCAGCGCGGCCCCAAGATGACGTGGTGGGAGTCCCTGCAGGTGGGAGCCAATCCCAGCGCGGCAGGCCGATGATGCTGCCGCAATCCCTGGGGGCAGGAACCAACCACAGCCTGCACACCGATGATGTAAGCCCCGTCCTTTTCAGACTGGGGGGTGTGTTTTTTGTTGAGTGATTGAAGACGTCACGAGAAAAAGGACAGCAAAAAACACGCCCCTAAATTCCGAAACGGACGGGGCTTAAAGGGACAGACAGAGCTCTTCTCCAATGGCTGGCCGCCGTTTAAGAAGCCAGCCAATGGAGAAGAGCTGGCTCGTTTACCTCCCTACTCTAAGACATAATTTCTCGCCCAGTGAGACTGCGCAAGCACAGCCTACGCAGGCCGAGACCTAAAAAGGAGCCGATGATCCTGCTTGATCTTGCTGTGGCCTGTTTCCCAATTAGGGTATGGTTGTGGTTGGTATTGTAGGGGGCCGTAGTAGAATGGTGGCGCAGGGAATGGTGGTGGTTGGTAAGATGGCCACCCAAAACCCTGACATCCTGTGTTCCTCATTCTTCCACTGTGATTACGGCAGCCTTGTGTGTTATTCCTGCGGTCAAAGCTATTGTCTGAACTGTCGGAACCTTTGTCCGATCCATCGGTATCTGTGTTGTACCCTGGGATTTTGCCGGTCAAGTGATAGTCTTCCCTGATATAAGGGTATACCTTGTCATGGCTAAAATTCTTAACATCTTTTTAAAATTTCTGATATTTGGTGTCATTTAGTGTTATTTCGAAATCTGTCATTGTTTTGTTTAGTTCCTCCAATCTTTTTTCCTGCTCTGTTGTTGTTTGGAAAGTTTTGAGTTTGACCTCCAAAGTGTGTATTTCCTCTTTAATCTCTTGTGACAGGCATTCTGCTGTTTTTATTGTGAGCACTAACCAATCTCTTGTGCAATGACAAGAGATTAGCGACCAATATTTTTTGAAGACCTTATCTTGTTGAAAGATAAAAGATTTGTTGCGTAATATTAGTCCTTTTGGCGCTGCATTGACCCTTAAATATTCAGTCATCATGACTCCATGGATCGTTGTTTTTATCTGATTTTTCACTCACTTAGTTTGTCCCAGCATTGAGCTCTATTGGGTGTTTCTCCTAGCGGGATCATGGAGGGAAGGGTTCTCTCCACTTCTGCCTCAGGGAATGTAAGGCCAGTTATTTCTGCCATGTTGGTAGTGGAATGCTGTGTGATATTTGGTCACACGAGTGAAAAACAGGGAAAAAATGGGTGTCTCTCACAGCTACGTGCTACAAATATTCTAAACAAAAATGGGGGGAGATGAGGTAGAGGGTAGGTTCATCCTCCAGACTGTGTATAGTTATTAATGAATCTGTAAATGACAGATCAGAGAACCTAACCAAAGGGAAGGGTTTCCGCTAAATGTGCAAAACAACGACCCGAATCTAAGAAGAGAAAAGTATCTTCTTGAGTCCCCTCACTCAGCAAGGGTTGCCCCTAGGTGACATGCTTCATCATTGGGGCCATCCCAGACAGCCACTGTCTGCAGCATGCTGCAACTTGCAAAACTATATTGGAGGACTTTTTTGTGAAAAAATGTGTAGTGCAGTGTTTGGGGGAGTGGTGATGGTGATGCTAAAAATACCTAGCTAGTGAGCAATTCATTTATTCCTGCTCCTAGTTGGTATGGATAAAAAGGGGTTAATAGTAGGGAGGAAGTGTAACTGTTATGTGTATACTATCCCTAGTATTTGGTCAATATGTTTCGAGGTGTCCCCTAAACCTCTTCTTCAGGACCACATGGGGACCAGCCCCATGCCTACCACTCCGTGAGAAAAACAATCCTATACTAAGGAAATAATATAATAAAGAACAGATGCAGACCTAGGGGCTCATTAGGATGGCGGACGGAAGAGCCACCGCGGCCCTGGAGTAGGCGGAAAAAGCCTTTTCCGTGTCCGCCTGCCGCGGATACTCCGTCCGCCATATCAGGATAGGAAAACGTGTCAAATTTCCGTCCGCGACGGAAAAGCACGCACCGCCGCCGAACTACACACGACCACGTGGCGGACGGAACACATCCGGAGGCCCCGCCGTACGTACTGACGTCTAAGACCGTCCCCCAAATCAAGATGGCGGAAAACACACATAAAACCGCAGCGGAAAAACAACCTGTCTGAACACGGCGGAATCCCCACAGCGAACATAGGTGACATAGCAGAGATACCCACCGCAAGCTGACCACCACCATGGACCCAGCGCTACACGCTTTCCCGATGCTCTTCGCGATCCACCACGTCCTAGTCATGGCCCACTAGGGACGACGACGCAGGTAAGGCACAAACCATTGGCTGTCTGGAGGGGAATACCAGCAAGGGACGTGACGTAGGGAGGGGGAGTGTCATGTTACCGAAACCACTGATGAGAAGCATATACGAATACACATTTGTAGTACGCAAGCAGGAATGACAACGACAGACCACGAGACTTGATAGACTACCTTTATTGTACAAAATAGGGGTATAATCACAGTGTATGCGTGAGCATGGGCAAAGTGGGCACCAGAGCAGCTACATCATTGGCAGTTAACGAGAGGGCAGAATGCAGTATCAGAGCTTCAACAGGGCATTGTGCAGTACAGAGCAGGTACATCATAGGCAGGTAACGAGAGGGCAGTATGCAGTATCAGAGCTTCAACAGGGCATTGTGCAGTACAGAGCAGGTACATCATAGGCAGGTAACGAGAGGGCAGTATGCAGTATCAGAGCTTCAACAGGGCATTGTGCAGTACAGAGCAGGTACATCATAGGCAGGTAACGAGAGGGCAGTATGCAGTATCAGAGCATCAACAGGGCATTGTAGAGTACAGAGCAGGTACATCATAGGCAGGTAACGAGAGGGCAGTATGCAGTATCAGAGCTTCAACAGGGCATTGTGCAGTACAGAGCAGGTACATCATAGGCAGGTAACGAGAGGGCAGTATGCAGTATCAGAGCTTCAACAGGGCATTGTGCAGTACAGAGCAGGTACATCATAGGCAGTAAACGAGAGGGCAGAATGCAGTATCGGAGCATCAACAGGGCATTGTGCCCAACAGAGCAGGTACATCATAGGCAGTAAACGAGAGGGCAGAATGCAGTATCGGAGCATCAACAGGGCATTGTGCAGTACAGAGCAGGTCCATCAGAGGCAGCACGTGAGAGGGGCTAAGTGCATCAACAGTCCATTGCACAGAACAGGTCCATCAGAGGCAGCACGTGAGAGGGGCTAAGTGCATCAACAGTCCATTGCACAGAACAGGTCCATCAGAGGCAGCACGTGAGAGGGGCTAAGTGCATCAACAGTCCATTGCACAGAACAGGTCCATCAGAGGCAGCACGGGAGAGGGGCTAAGTGCATCAACAGTCCATTGCACAGAACAGGTCCATCAGAGGCAGCACGTGAGAGGGGCTAAGTGCATCAACAGTCCATTGCACAGAACAGGTCCATCAGAGGCAGCACGTGAGAGGGGCTAAGTGCATCAACAGTCCATTGCACAGAACAGGTCCATCAGAGGCAGCACGTGAGAGGGGCTAAGTGCATCAACAGTCCATTGCACAGAACAGGTCCATCAGAGGCAGCACGTGAGAGGGGCTAAGTGCATCAACAGTCCATTGCACAGAACAGGTTGATAAAAGGCAGAACATGAGAGTGCAGAATGCAGTATCAGAGCATCAACAGGGCATTGTAGAGTACAGAGCAGGTACATCATAGGCAGTAAACGAGGGGGCAGAATGCAGTATCGGAGCATCAACAGGGCATTGTGCCCAACAGAGCAGGTACATCATAGGCAGTAAACGAGAGGGCAGAATGCAGTATCGGAGCATCAACAGGGCATTGTGCCCAACAGAGCAGGTACATCATAGGCAGTAAACGAGAGGGCAGAATGCAGTATCAGAGCATCAACAGGGCATTGTGCAGTACAGAACAGGTACATCAGAGGCTGCACAAGTACGTGTCCCTACCAACCCGTCACAGGAACCACAAAAGTGCCACGCAGTTCTCAATGGACACACCATGTGAAATAACATTTGAGTGAAGTGTTCAGCACCTCACATCACAGAATCAGGGGGACTGCGTGAACTACCTGCCTCGGACACACTGGCAGCACCAGCAACAGGAGTGTGAGACACAGCCACAGCCCGAGTGACACACACATGGGCCACGGACCCAGACACACTGGCAGCACCAGCAACAGGAGTGTGAGACACAGCCACAGCCCGAGTGACACACACATGGGCCACGGACCCAGACACACTGGCAGCACCAGCAACAGGAGTGTGAGACACAGTCACAGCCCGAGTGACACACACATGGGCCACGGACCCAGACACACTGGCAGCACCAGCAACAGGAGTGTGAGACACAGCCACAGCCCGAGTGACACACACATGGGCCACGGACCCAGACACACTGGCAGCACCAGCAACAGGAGTGTGAGACACAGCCACAGATGTAGTCACTGACACGTGAGCCACTGACCCAGACAGACTGCCAGCACCAGAAACAGGAGTGTGCAACACAGCCACAGATCTTCTAACTGACACGTGAGCCATAGACCCAGATACACTGCCAGGACCTGCAACAGGAGAGGGCACAACTGACACTGTGCCACCATCTGATACATGAGAGTCAACTGCACCAGCGCCACTGGGACAACTGAAATGATGAGCCACAGGGCTGTATGGGCCAGGAGGCAGGGTGGGCCTGGGAGCTGGGGATAGCTGACCTAGAGCCAAATCGGGGTTGGCAGGTGTCAATGGTGTGTGTCTGCGTTTCTTAGGGATGTGTGAGTGCACCCTGGACAGGACAGGACTGGCAAGTGGTGGGGACTCCAAAGAATCACCACCCACCATAGGTGGAGCATCTGCAGCCGGGGATCTGGTTTCTGGGGACGTGCTGGAGCCTGCTTGTCGTTTGCTCTGTGCCTGCCGCCTGGACTCGGAATCATGTGTAATGGGGGATGCAACAACAGGGGACACCCTCCTCTGCTTCTGACTGGCCTGGATGGGAGTGGAGGTATGGGGGGACTCCGCCGCGGAGACATCTGTTTGGCGTTCAGTAGAAAACATCAGCCTCAGTGCAGCCAGGGGTGAAGTATGCCTGTCCTTGATTGCGCCATTGTCCATGCTAGATGCCTTGTCCGTAGGATGTGCCTTATCCTTAGGTGGAGTGTTGTCTCTGGATGTAGCCTGTGCCCTAGTCGCCGCCCTGTTCCTGCCAGCAGACTTGTCGTCTGTGGTGCACCTGTCTCCAGTAGACACCTGCTCTCTGTGTGTGTCCCTGCCCTTGGGAGATGGACCTTGCTCTGCTGTGGGCCTTCCCTTGGGAGTCTCCCTGCTCCTAGGAGGTGCCTTTGTCTTGTCACTGTCCTTGGGAGTGTCCCTTTCCTCTGCTGTGGGCCTGCCCTTGGGAGTCTCCCTGCTCCTAGGAGGTGCCTTTGTCTTGTCACTGTCCTTGGGAGTGTCCCTTTCCTCTGCTGTGGGCCTGCCCTTGGGAGTCTCCCTGCTCCTAGGAGGTGCCTTTGTCTTGTCACTGTCCTTGGGAGTGTCCCTTTCCTCTGCTGTGGGCCTGCCCTTGGGAGTCTCCCTGCTCCTAGGAGGTGCCTTTGTCTTGTCACTGTCCTTGGGAGTGTCCCTTTCCTCAGCTGTGGGCCTGCCCTTGGGAGTCTCCCTGCTCTTAGTAGGTGCCTTTGTCTTGTCACTGTCCTTGGGAGTGTCCCTTTCCTCTGCTGTGGGCCTGCCCTTGGTGGGAGTCTCCCTGCTCCTAGGAGGTGCCTTTGTCTTGTCACTGTCCTTGGGAGTGTCCCTTTCCTCTGCTGTGGGCCTGCCCTTGGGAGTCTCCCTGCTCCTAGGAGGTGCCTTTGTCTTGTCACTGTCCTTGGGAGTGTCCCTTTCCTCTGCTGTGGGCCTGCCCTTGGGAGTCTCCCTGCTCTTAGTAGGTGCCTTTGTCTTGTCACTGTCCTTGGGAGTGTCCCTTTCCTCTGCTGTGGGCCTGCCCTTGGGAGTCTCCCTGCTCTTAGTAGGTGCCTTTGTCTTCTGACTGGCCTTGTCCAAGGTACAGTCCATGGACATGTGAGTATCCCTTGCCTTGGGAGTACCTTTTGTGTTGAATGCCTGTGTAGCTCCTGAAGGCATGTCCCCCAACAACACTTGTGGATCCTGTGTGTGTACTCCAGTGTATCTGACGTCGTCTACGTGAACAGATTTAGCTGATCTAGGGGATGGGGTCTGTGCCCTGCGTGCCCTGACGTGCTGTCTGACGCTGCTTCTAGTGCAATAACCTGTATTTGAGTCCTGCTCAGAATAATCACTACCCCCTGGGACATCCAGTGGTGTAGATGGGGAAACAGAAGTAGCACCCTGTTCATGCGACTGTACTATTGCAGACGACACACTGCTTGCCAATGACTGCACTGTCCTGTGTAGACCTGCAAGATCGCCATGCATCCCTTCCATGAATGCCACCACCTGCCCCAACTTCCTATCATGGTCCTGGAAAGCATTTGTCATATTGGTCTGCCCCACACACAGCTGTCGCAGCAGATCAACGGCCTCAGCACACAGTGCATTTTGGCTCACCGTGGCAGGGGCAGCGGTGCCTGCACCGAACGCCACTCTGCTCCCCCTACTCCTCCGGCCACGAACAGTACATGGTGCAGTTGGCGGAAGTGTGGGCCCTGTGTGCTGTCTTCCGACAGAAGGTGATGAGTGCCCACTCCCAGTCTGTGACAACAGTGCAGGCTCACCAAGAGTGTCCGACGAGGAGGACGATGGTTTCTCCACATGCGAGTCCTCAGGGACGGTCCTGTCCCCCTCTCCGGCGCTGGCCTCCTCTGTGTCAGTCTGCGTGTGTGCGAAATCTGAGCCGGACTCATTTCCTCGACTACTCTCCACCGTCTGTGGCTGAGTGTCCTCTGTCATAGCTGAAATGCACATAAAAGATGTGTGAGTCATGGGCAGACTGACGTACAGAAGGACCAGGATTGCCAAATTACATAGCTGACAAAGATTTTGTAGCCCTCATCCTGCACACGGCCCACCTCTACCAGTCATCCTCACATTTCCTGCCATGGGGCCATGGACCACTAGGGGATGTGCTTCAACACTCAACTACTAAGCAAGTGGCGTGTCAACATGGCGGACCTGGATGTCAAATGAGAACCACCCAATGGGACCAAAATGGCATCACAGACATACATACGCAACACGGAACTCAATACTGTGTCTGTGCACCAATACATGCATAGCACTCACAGGTTTCCTACACAGACAGTATGCTCACCGCTAGTATGCTGTTGATCGGCACTCAGACGTTCGGCCAGTTCAGGATGCGTCACTGCAATGATACGGTGCATGAGAGGGGTCATGGAGCGTCGTGCCAGACGGGGCGTCCTTGGAATCAGGCCCAGTGTTACTTCCGCTACATTCTTGCTCAGCCTGGAAATGTCGTCCCAGCGTTTGTGGCAGTGTGTATGTCGTCTGTTGCACACCCCCAATGTCCGTACTTCCCGTGCTATGCTCCTCCACAGGTCCTTGCGAAGGTGCAGCTTGACCTACCATGATGGGAGACAAAAGGGTTTAAGTCAGTGGACAGGTGGCCTGTCACACACATAGGGGCAAGACGTAACTGTCAGCAGCCATGCACAATCAGGAACATATGTCTAGCCCACACTACACAGCTAAGATAGAAATAGGCCTGATTATTTGGCCCCCTCATGCACACCAACATGTCCCACACTGCACTTACCACCCGTCCTGGTGCGCCGTAGAGGCGTCCATAGTTGCGGAGTACACCGTCCACGAGGACATCAAGCTCCGCGGCGGTGAAGGGTCGAGACCGGATCTCTTTGCCTCTCGACATGGCAAGATCACGGAGTATGGCACTAGAGCAGCAGTCGGTGGTCAGCTCAGCAGCAGCAGCAGGTCGAGGTGATGGTCACAGGCAGCAGTCGGTGGTCAGCTCAGCAGCAGCAGCAGGTCGAGGTGATGGTCACAGGCAGCAGTCGGTGGTCAGCTCAGCAGCAGCAGCAGGTCGAGGTGATGGTCACAGGCAGCAGTCGGTGGTCAGCTCAGCAGCAGCAGCAGGTCGAGGTGAACAGGCAGCACTGGTCCCCAGGGTAGGAAGTGTCATTTTGGCCAACACACATATATAGGGCCCTCAGCACGTGTCAGTGGCATACGTCGCCAGCAATTGGTCAGCCCTGGAAGCGTGATCGTGAAATGGGCCAATGACTGGCCCTGTTGTTGTGGTGCACTGCTTCCGCTACTTGTGATTGGCCATATGCGGCCAGCGTCCCTCTTCCCATTGGCTGCATGTGCAGGGACCGTCACGGGCACACATCGGCAACCGCACGTGCAAGCCTCAGGCACGGATGCTTCAGTTGCAACAATGTTCTATCACTGGCGCCTCCATGGCGGTGCACGTACTCAGCGGGGGAGGTGCAGGCCTATACACCCTGTAGATGTACTCAATGGACATGCCAGTTCATGACCCCCCTTACAGTCACCTTGCATCATCCACCGTACACCGGCCGGAGCGGCCGGGCCTAGGACGGCCGTGCCCGGCCATGTACACAACCGCCGTGCCCGGCCATGTACACAACCGCCGTGCCCGGCCATGAACACAACCGCCGTGCCCGGCCATGAACACAACCGCCGTGCCAGGCCATGTACACAACCGCCGTGCCCGGCCATGAACACAACCGCCGTGCCCGGCCATGAACACAACCGCCGTGCCAGGCCATGTACACAACCGCCGTGCCAGGCCCGGCGGTTGTGTACATGGCCTGGCACGGCGGTTGTGTTCATGGCCGGGCACGGCGGTTGTGTACATGTCCGGCCACGGCGGTTGTGTTCATGGCCGGGCACGGCGGTTGTGTACATGTCCGGCCACGGCGGTTGTGTACATGGCCGGGCACGGCGGTTGTGTACATGGCCGGCCACGGCGGTTGTGTTCATGGCCGGGCATGGCGGTTGTGTACATGGCCGGGCACGGCCGTCCTAGGCCCGGCCGCTCCGGCCGGTGTACGGTGGATGATGCAAGGTGACTGTAAGGGGGGTCATGAACTGGCATGTCCATTGAGTACATCTACAGGGTGTATAGGCCTGCACCTCCCCCGCTGAGTACGTGCACCGCCATGGAGGCGCCAGTGATAGAACATTGTTGCAACTGAAGCATCCGTGCCTGAGGCTTGCACGTGCGGTTGCCGATGTGTGCCCGTGACGGTCCCTGCACATGCAGCCAATGGGAAGAGGGACGCTGGCCGCGTATGGCCTTTGGGAAGTAGCGGAAGTTGAGCACCGCCATGGCGGCGCCAATTATGTTATCTTGTCAGACGCTGCACCGTGATGTGTTGTGTGCAGTTGCGTCATGAGGGATGTGAGCGTGATAGGGAAAGGTCATATGTCATACAATATAGCATGTGTGTCCATACAATGCCCATCGGTCGGCACACAATGGGCAACAGATGTGCATTTGTACGTGTTGATGTCGGGTGTGACCCTACAGACGCTCTTACATCTTCACAACTACACAGTACATCACGGCTGTATGGCCAAATTATGCATCTGTTGTCAGTGTCTTGTTCTGGCGAGGTGACTACAGTGGTGGTGGTACACATGCATTCCGTGTATGTGTTTTGGACGTTGTGTCACCATGCATGTAATTACCGTATGCACATCATTATTGGTGTTGGCATTTGTGCTTGATGACATGGCGTGTGTATAATTATCGTTTGTGTGCATGCAGTTGCATGTGTGTCTGTGATGTGGCTACTAAACATTAGGGTGAAGACTGAAGTTTTGTCAGTAAGGTTCACATGTGATGGAGTTGTACACGTATGCGTCGTTTGTAAGTTGACCTAAGTTACATCTCTCTCCCACACAGGAGGGCTCCAGATGTGCATCGGCCATACACTGTGCTGGAGGATATGGTTGACGAGGAGGTGATTCGGAAATTCCGGCTGGATCGACGTCGGTTGCTGGAGCTTGTGGCTCAATTGTCTCCTCATCTGCAGCCACGTAGGACGTATCCTGGGTCGATTACACGCACTGCAAAGGTCATGGCGGTACTACATTTCTTTGCTACTGGCACATTTCAGTACACAGTTGGACATGCCGGGGGGATGTCACAGGCCATGTTCAGCACGGTTCTTTGGGATGTCTTAACAGCTATGATGCTGTACAAGAATGACTACATACATTTCCCACGGCCGGAAGAGTTGGCAGCTGTCAAAGCTGATTTCTATGCACTGGGCCACATACCTCACGTTGTGGGCTCAATTGATGGCACACACATCGCTATCATTCCACCACGGGCACGGGAACAAGTGTTCAGGAATCGCAAACACTTCCATTCGCTGAACGTGCAGGTGGTGTGCCTGGCAAACAACATCATCTCCCATGTGTGTGCAAGATTTCCTGGATCCGCACATGACGCCCACATCATGCGGAGCAGCATTGTCCCACGACTCATGGCAAATCTGCGACCCGGTCAAGCGTGGCTTGTTGGTGAGTGTGCAGTGGGGACTCTTGTGATCTCTGTGTTGCATGGGGTACCCACCATATCTTGTTGTGATGTTTGTGTCTGTCATCCCCCTACATAGGCGACTCGGCTTACCCAAACCGGCCCTGGCTCCTCAGTCCCCTACGTAATCCTAGAACAGCGGGTGAAATGCGGTACAATGAAGCACATGGAAGGACACGGAGAGTCATCGAACGTACCTTTGGACTGCTAAAGTCTAGGTTTCGGTGCCTCGATAAGACTGGAGGGGCCCTGCCTTACTCACCAGGAAAAGTATGCAGGATCGTGATTGCCTGCTGCATGCTCCACAACCTGGCAGTACGCAATGACATTGAACTGCTGTTGGACCCTGAAGACGAAGAAGTTCCTCGGCCTCCCATCCCACCCATGTCGACTGATGAGGATAGTGGTGAGGAGGAAGGTGTGGACCAGAGGCGCCAGCTCATAGATCGCTACTTCCCTTGAATGTGAGTAACTACCTCTAGTGGCGGTTGACAATGCCTCATGTATGTTTGCTGGTGTTGTGTGGATGTGGGGTTCATCAGCTGGGTGTTGTTTGTGATGGTTGCATATGTGTGTCTTCATGTCTTTGGACATACAAGTCTCCATGATGTGTGTGCTCTCATCCCATGCTTTTGTGATGGTTGTCGTTTGTGTAATGTTGCTGTGCATTGTGTTGTGATGTGTGTGAATCTGTTTCCTGACGTGTGTTTGCTGTCTCTGATTTTTTCTAGGTCACTCCCGCAGCGCCATGATCATGTACGACTATGATCCCTGAACCTGTTTACGTCTGTTTCTGAAGGCAATCATGTGAATAAACATGGAGGCAAAACATCATTGTGTGAGTAAGTGCAATTTATTTACAGGTTGTGCTTCTGTGCTGGTGAATATTTACAAGTAAGTGGGGTGGAGGGAGTTGGAGTTGAAGGTAATGGCAGATGAAATGTCCGTGCTGACACCACATTGGGGGGTGTCAGGGTAGTCCAGCAGACCAGTGGGAATAATTGTCTGTGGGACAGGATACTTAGCTGGGTGAATGTCTGGCACAGGCAGTGACATTGTCATGGTCGTCCCCTCTTGGAGCGTGTGGATGGCGCTCCAACACTGCTCTCAGCCACTTCCTGCCTCGGCCGGCCCCTCCGTCTCTGAGGTGGAACAGAGTCAGCTGGGAGGGCAGGTTGTTGATGGGCCACATCCGTCGCCAGGGGCACAGGTGGTGGTGGCGGCGGTGGAGGCGGAGGTGACGGTGGCGGGGGAGGCGGAGGTGGCGGTGGAGGCGGAGGTGACGGTGGCGGTGGCGCTACGACACTTGGTGGAGGGGGGGGGGTTGTTCCGGCCAACCCATTCCCTCCACATCGTTGCCTGCTGGCCCATGATCTGCAACATCTGGCCAAGGATGCCACAGATTTCGCGCTGGATGTTGGTGTTGTCCACTGAGTCCTGGTGTGCACGATCAGCGTTTGCCTGGGACCGGTCGTATGACGCCTGGCACCTGGCAAGGGCTTGTAGGGACTGTGCCACTGGATGGGGTAGCTGTCCTTCCTCTGCACGGCGGTGTGTGGCTCGCCTGATTGGCTGATGTCCCGTTGCCTGTGTTTGTGGCCCACTCACCCTGCTTGTGTGTGAGGCCGATGGACCAGCGTCGTGCGCTGGGTTATGCTGGGTGGCACCGGCAGGAGTCGTGGTGCTGGTGGTAGTGGTGGTACTGGTGGTACTGGTGGTACTGGTGGTGGTGGGGACTGTGCAGATCACAGAGACAGGTGTCACTGGAGTCACACATGCGACGTTGGTCGGTCCCGGGAGTCCCTGTGAGCCAGATGGCCCTGGCTGCGTGCTTGGTCCCGCTCCATCCTCCGCACCGGAGCTGCCTGTGTCCTCGTCACCAGAGAGTCCTGTAGGTGTGGGAGGCGAGGCTGGCGGCCGGGTACTGGTTTCCCCAGTCAGTTGACGATCACCTGAGGGACAAGATAGAGCTGGTCAGTAATGTGGACATTACATGGTTATGTAGATTTGTAGACATTTCTGTTTCCTGTCGCACACACCCCACCCTCCACCACCACCACCCTCCCCGTGAACATGGGGGCCTGTTGGGAGTTGTAGTTTGGGCCTCTCACACACCCCACCCTCCACCACCACCACCACCACCACCCTCCCCGTGAACATGGGGGCCTGTTGGGAGTTGTAGTTTGGGCCTCTCACACACCCCAACCTCCACCACCACCACCCTCCCCGTGAACATGGGGGCCTGTTGGGAGTTGTAGTTTGGGCCTCTCACACACCCCACCCTCCACCACCACCACCACCACCCTCCCCGTGAACATGGGGGCCTGTTGGGAGTTGTAGTTTGGGCCTCTCACACACCCCACCCTCCACCACCACCACCCTCCCCGTGAACATGGGGGCCTGTTGGGAGTTGTAGTTTGGGCCTCTCACACACCCCACCCTCCACCACCACCACCACCACCCTCCCCGTGAACATGGGGGCCTGTTGGGAGCCATGGACATGTTAGTGAGTTGGTGTCCAACGTGCATGGGTTGGGGCGTAGGAGATGTTTCTTCTCAGTTGTGTGAGCCTGACCATGTCGTGCTGATCGTGGTGCTTGGTTTGTACTCACCAGTCTCTTCTCCTTCGTCAAGTCCGTCTAGGCTCTCTGGGTGTAGTATCACCAGCACCTTCTCCTCCCAATCGGTGTAGGGTATGGGCTCCGGGGGTGTGCCACCGCCAGTATGATTGGCTCTAGCAAAGTTTTTAGCTCGGATGCCCTTGACCCTGGTCTTCAGGTCATGCCACCGCCTCTGAATGTCATGCTTCGTCCTCGGCACAGTCCCCGACGCATTCACCCGAGTGACGATCCTGTCCCACATTTGGTTCTTTTGCGCCACGGACGTCTGCTGGACTTGGGCCCCGAAGATGTGGGGCTCAACACGGATTATTTCATCTACCATTACCCTCAACTCTGTCTCCGTGAATTTAGGTTTTTTTTTGGGTGCCATGGTGTGTGGTGCTCAGTGTGTGAGTTGAGTGAGTTGGGGGGTGCAGGTGTGTGATGTGTAGGATTTGTGTGGTGGGTGTTTGTGTGGTGGGTGTGGTAGGGTGGTGGGTGGGTGTCTTCTATGTGAGTTTGCAGTATCTCAAATTGGGCCTCTTGCTAGCAGCAATGCTGTGATGCAAAGGATTGTGGTAGCGTGTGGGTGTCATTTTATAGTCGTGTCTCAATGGTTGTTGGCAGTCAGGTGGTAGGTGGGCGTGTTGACTAGTGTGCATTATTGGATAATTGGGACGTGTCATGGTGGCTTGTGCTTGGTGTTGGTGTGTGGGGGGGGGCATTGTCAATGTTCGTATGTTTGCTTTGGACTTGCGGTACACTTTCTAACATTTGTTTGCCGCTAGGGATGTTGTGCGTGTTGGCCTTCCGCAGTGATGCTGTGGTTATCGTAGCATTCTTTCCGCCGCGGACGTGGATGGCTGTGAGTTCCGTGGTACGGGCGGATTTATCCTAATTGCGGCCACGGAGTATTCACAGGTATGGCGGTACATGTGTTATTTTCCGCGGTCATTTCCGTCCGCGGCAGTGGTTGTTCATTGGACTCCGTCCGCCGCGGACGGAGTTGGATGTGTTCCGTCCACCGCGGTCGGAGTTTCGTGACATGATTATCCTAATCCCAACCGCGGAATCTCCGCGGCGCAGCCGGGAGTAAAATTTCCCCCACCATGGCGGACAGTACCCATTTCCGTCCGCCATCCTAATCGACCCCCTAATGTGTGAGCACCAAAATTAAATACATACGGTTGAAATCAGACTCGTAGTATCTGTTCAAGGAGATAAAGTGACAAAGAGATTCGTACATATTGCCTGCCAACCTCTCACGTGGGCAGGTCCAAACCATATGCAGTGCTTAAATCAATGCGTTCCTCTATAGTTTGTGTTGGTGCCCTTAGTAGCGAAAATCTTTAATTAGTGCTTGTATCCAATGTGACACCTTGCAACACATTGGACTACTCTATTGTGAGAAAACATGGTTAATCATTAAAAACATTGGTAAAAAAGAAACACTCATGAGTAAACATTACAAGTCAAAACAAACATTTAAACATACTGTACACAATTTGTAAGAACATAGGGCCAGATGTAGGTGTCCAAATACCGGTCGGAAACGGACGAAAATACAGATTTTCGGCCGTTTCCAACCGGTATTTGGACATTGGTATATAGGGCTATGAAAAACATCGGTAATTTTACAGAATCGGTAATTTTACCGAATCGGTAAAATTACAGATTCGGTAAAATTACAGATTCGGTAAATTTTACAGATTCTGTAAAATTACCGATCGGTACAATTACCGAATCTGTTTCTTATGGAGGTAGCACTTTAAACAGTGCTACAGGGCCTTTGGAATTCGTTATTTACCATGTAATACTATTGCCCTTAGGGCATGTATGTGTGCCACATGGCACACAAGCCAGAAACAGGGGTGTAACAGGGTGTCAAAGCGACACCCTGTCCCCGAAGCAAATTCGGTATTTTTACCGATTCGGTAATTACCGAATCGGTATTTGCTATTTATTCCTATGGGCTTCAAGGCCCCTAGGAATCAATGGCAAATACCGATTCGGTATTTACCAAATCGGTAAATACCGAATCACCGATTCGGTAAAAAATACCGAATTTTTACCAATATCAGATTTACCGATTCTAAAATACCGAATCGGTAAAATTCGGTATTTTAGAATCGGTAAAAATGATTTACCTACATCTAGCCCATGCTTTTGTTTTGGCAACGCTGTGCCTCATGGACTGCCAGGGTGGAGGGGCTTGTAGTAACCCCAGAAGAATGTATATAAAGTATTTAAGTCAAGGGAGGGGCCAAGGGTAAAAGCGAAATACTGGTTAGTTATTCCCCGTAGCGTGGCCTGGAGGACAAAACAAGCATTTATCAGGGATCCTGAGTTCCTGTTAGGGAAAAAACATCTTACTTGGTTCAGCACTCCCCTGTCAATGACACCTACTCGTACCAGGGCGGACCGCATATTAGCGTGTCTTCAGCCCGATGCTGTTTAAATACTAGCAGGAACAGCCCAGCCATGCTCATATGCGAATAAAGACTAGACCACAGTTGTAACAAAATGGCCGCCTATTAATGCAATTCAAAAAGCTTTTATTCGATTTGTACATACAAATCATACAAGCATAATAAAATACATAGTTAAGATATTAAAATCACCATATGAACACGAATAAGAAAAGGAGTAGGAAGATGTGCAAAGGCTAGTGTGCAACAGTTAAAAGGCATTCATAATGAACAGACAGGAAATCAATAAGGTTTACATGATAAACATTTCCTGGCAGCTGTACATTTCAATTTAGATAATCATAGCATACTGTGGGCATCAACAGATAAAAATAATACCTTAATTACAAAAAACAAAACAAAAAAAAAAAAAAATAGTATAAAACTTAGACATATATATACAGACAGGAGTGTAAAAAGTAATAGCAGCATAATACAATTCCTGGCAGCTGTATAACTTAGGTACAGACAGGTAAGTATAAAAGATATTATAGTACAATACTTTTCCTGGCAGCTGTACACTTCAAAATAAAAGTAGCCAGAAAGAAACAGATATCCTCGTTCTCCAGTGAGGATAAAAGTATCAATGCAGTTTCTGTGGTACGAATATTATACTTTATAAAAATCGGTTTAAGGTATTCTATCCTAAGAAAATGAAAAAATTTACAGAAAAGTAAAAAATGGCAACTACTCTGGCGGGAAGTACTGTCACACGGGCAGGGTGTCTCTGATCTAGCTCTCGTGTTTGGGAATGCAACCAAATGATGAACAATACCCAATCTGACACGTGTTAATACATACTGATGAGAGGGACGGGTCACGAACACAAGGTAGGGTTGGAGCCCCGAAATTAAATTCAGGTCCTTGTAAAATTTCACGGTGGGAAGGTTACCAGAAATTTTATCCCGCTCTGCCTTTTGAAAATTTAGAAACGTTGTCTTAATTTCTTTTTTTGAAATAGAAACAACCTCTTCTGGCTCAAGAAACACATCAAGATTAAAGAGAAGGAGATACCAGCGATGAATGTATCTCAACCACTGTATGCGTGAAGAATGGTCCAAACCTATACAATCAAGGATAATATCTTGAGTGAATCGAGTCTCTGGCTTAGCCCAAATAGAACGCCACAATAAAAGTGGCCGAACTGCTGCTAAGTCAGAAATAAACTCGACCCCGACCTCTTCATGGATCAATTGAACAGAGGCAGAAGGGGGAACACATAACAACCTCCTTAAAAACTTATTTTCCTCCTTCTGTAGGGATGTGCCCTCACTATGGCCCCATACACCTGCCCCATACAGTGCAGAAGAGACACAACAAACATTATATATATTCATCATATCTGGAATACTGCGTGAGCCAAGTTTAGAGGCAAATCGAAAAATACTGCTGGTGGACCGCAGCATTTTTAGTCTAATAGAATCAAATTCAGTGGTCCAAGTCCCACTATTACTGTATGTGATTCCCAAATAACAAAAGGATTTAACATTAGTCAATTTTTCTTTATCCAAGAAAAAGGTATGCTTTGACTGCTTTGCTACCTGACCGCAAGACATGACATACGTCTTAGTTTTGTTCACTCGAAGCCTCCTAACTTGGATAAACTGCAAAAAATTATCAATTAGGCGCTGGAGGCCAATCTGTGTTCGAGATAAAAGAACAGCGTCATCCGCATAAAGTAACAGCGGGACAGGTTTTCCTCCAATCAGGGGAGCGTCAGCTGGGATGTCAACCAGAGATCGGTCAACATTATTGATAAAGAGGGAAAATAAAAGAGGGGCCAAAACACATCCCTGGCGTATGCCCCGTGAAACTTTAAAAAAAGGGGTGCATTCGCCTAGGGTGCCATAGCGGACCTTACAGGAGAGTTTTTCATAAAGTCTAGCTAAGAAATGGACAATTTCCCTCGGTGCCCCTGCATCAAGTAAAACCTCCCAAAGAATAGCGTGGTTAACCAAATCAAAAGCGCTACTCAGATCAGCAAAACATAAAAAGAGATTGCCATTTTTAGCCACAGTATATTTATTAATTAAAAGGTCCAAATTTACACATTGATCCAATGTGCCCAGACCTTTCCGGAAGCCGTATTGGACTCTAGTTAAAATATTCGAATCAGTTGCCCAATTTTCTAGCCTTTTGAGCAAAATCCTACTCATTACCTTTACAGAGGCGTCCAACAAGGAAATTGGCCGATAATTGGAAGCCTCTGATTTGTTACCTTTCTTATGTAAAGGGATAATAACCGATTGACCCCAGGTAGAAGGGAAATTAGTTTCTGCCGCACAATTGAATATCTGCACCAGGATGGGAGCCCACAGATCTGGTTCATCTTTGTATAAATCCAGCGGGACCCCATCAGGGCCAGGGGCCTTGCCTCCTTTGCTAATAGAAATTCCTTCATGGCTTTCCTCTAATGTTATTCCCAACGGGAGGGGTAGCCAAGGGGTAGACTCAGGGGACAGTGACTCAGGGAATAACCCTTCCGGATTAAAAATTTTAGAAAAGTGACTGACCCAATCGCTGCATGCCACATATGATGTTAGTTCTGGGGCATCTTCTTTATTGAGAAAAGGACTATTAATTGTTTCCCAATAAAGTTTGCAGTTTTTGGTCTCAGCTGCTTCTTTCAACTTATCCCACGCCTCAGTCTGTAGTACCCTTTTCCTATTATTAATTGCTATTTTATATCTAGACCTAAGGTGTTTTATAACCTCCTTATCTCGTGGTTTAGTACCTAAAGCGTTCTTAAGTTCTCGAAGGGCGACTATACAGGTCTTGTCAAACCACCCCTGCTTCGGACCACTATTAGATGACGGGGCCTTAGTAAAAATGCCATCAATAATACTATTCATAGAGACAAAGTGGACTAATAAGCAACCTGGGTCACAATCATTATCTAGACAGGAACTGATTTGGTTCTTACAACTGGTAAGAACCTCCTTCTGTTTGGCCTTAGAATTAATTCCAGTCCATTTAATCCTAAGACCCTTCGGTCTAATGGGTACTAGATCAGTAGAACATTTTTCGCCTGAAACTGTCGGGGTACCATGCCCTAGGAGGGTAACACGAATGCTGTTATGGTCACTGAGACTTTCTTCATTTACATACAAGTCAGTAAAGTCTCCACTGCTAGACAAAAGAATATGATCTATAAATGATCCTGCGTCTCTACCTGTAAATGTAGGGCATGTTATTGCCCGGTTGTTTAAATGACAGTTTAACAGGGTCAAATCAAATGTGACTAGCATGTTATTTAATGTAGAACCGTAACTGCAGTGTTGGAAGTGAAGAACATCCTCCCTCACACCCGGACCCCCCCAATGACTGCTCATAGCCGCTCCAAAGCCACAGATATTCCCATTGGACAAAAGGCAGGGCTGCAAATTAAAATCCCCTGCCCAAACAACCTCAGCCTTTCTTTTTGAAATGCCCAAGGCCTTGGTAATTTCCTTTTCTAGAGGCGGTAGAATATCTCCTCTGGTGGCATCAAAAATGTTGTTGTAGAAATTTACTACAACGAGGTCGATACTCTTCCTGCACTCTACCCTTATAACTTGACTGTGGGTCCCAACTGTCGTGCTACTTTTAACTATACAATCACACAGCTTATTAGACAAAAGCATCAAAAGGCCCCCCTTGGCCCTGCCCGAGCTAGATTTAGTAGCTTTAAGGCAGTGAGATGTGTACCCTTCAATATTAATAAGGTCCAAACACCACGTTTCCTGCAGAAGAATTAAGTCTAATCCCTCCCCAATAAAACTGGTCCAAAAAGGTGAACCTATTTTACTAGCAAGGCCAGCAATGTTCCAGGAAATAAGGGAGAGTCCCGCTGGCTTGCCAGTGTCGCCATGAGTAGTCGACTCTGGCTGGATTACACGTGGTAGGATAGGACTATCTTCCTGGAAGTTGGTATCTAGGCCTAATCTAGGGGAAGCGGTAGATGTACATGCATCAAGGCTATCCCTACTTAATATATGCGGGCGGGGTATTAGCGATGCCACTATTGGGAATTCGGAAGGTGTAGGGAGAGGTATGGCTGGAAAAACACTCTCCATATCTTTTTTGGACGTAGAGATAATTGAGTCTGAAGCATTTGTGAAGCTGAGTCAATCTACCTCGTCTAACACACCATATCTGTTAGGATGGGCGAATTGTGAGTACGAGGGATCAAGGGAAGGGGGCATATCCTGCCATGTTTGTTGCCACTGGGGTTTAACGGGTTGTAGGGACTGAAAAGGTTGCTGCCACTGATGAGCAAACTGATACGAAGGTGGAGGATGGTGGGGGGGTTGTTGCCACTGGGGACTAACATGGTGTGGGGGAAAAGATAAAGGATGTGGCGGCTGCTGCTGATAGCTAGCATGTTGTGGGAAAAAAGGAAAAAGGTGTGGTGGTTGCTGCCAAGGTTTAGTGAACTGTTGCGGGGGATACACAGATCCTCTATTGCTAGGAAAAGTGGAACGGGGAGGATTTGGTCTTGATGGCATGGGGAAAAAATAGGACAGAGGGAGTGGATTGATTTGAGTGGCAGGACCACTGTTAGGTGCATTACATATGTAACTAGCTGCCCCTATATCCCTAAAATTAACTGTAATCACGTCCCCTGCTATTGTTTTCTTACTTCTGCCCACCCAATCCCCTCTACGCACAGTAAGAATTTCACCATTCATATTATTAGGTAAAGGTTTATGTAAGTGGAGCCACTGAGCGCATTTATTTCTTAACTCAACAAAAGTTTCTTTTGCTCCCTCCTTCAGTGGGGGAACTGCCGTCAACACGACCACAAAAGGGGAGACTTCTGGTGGCAGGCTGATTGACTTAAAACGAGCTTGCTTTGACTTAAAACCTTCAGTCTTATTTGTAAGAATAGGTACTGAAGGGTTACTAGACTTTCCTACAACATCTTTTGCTTGTGAAGTGGCGGTTTTATTTCCATCGACAGAATGTTGACAAGTCGAAATAGAACCCCCCACCTTCGGAACGGGTAAAACTGGGGACTTGACAGAATTGTTCCCTGTTTGGGACAGATGTAATAAAGCTGAATTCCCAGAAACCACGGTTACTTGTGCATTATTTGATACATCTTTAGGAAGCTGGACACAAGATGGACATTTAGGGGCTGCTTCTGTGGTCACTTGTGGCTGAACAGGCCCTGGCCCGTTCGTCTTATTGGGCCATTTCGAGTGCATTAAAGACGTGAGCCTGTCAAGTTTGGAAATTAAGGGCTTAATTTGTGCTGCTATTGTGGCTTCAAGGTCCAATTTAAGATCTGTTACCATATTTTGAACCCAGCAGGGTATACCTGATGCTATTTGCGGGGTAGGTGATATCAGGTTATGGTTCCTGGCTGCAACTTTAAATTTTTCCTTGTTCTTACTCTTGGACGTAACTTTTGGAGGAATGATAACCCTTCCCCCAGAATCTATAAGTACAGGAGCTGTTTCCACATCAGTTAGCCCATCCAGACTCGGCTCCGCTCTGCCGGATAACTGACAGGCTTCTAGGTCTGGGGTAGCCTCCAAATCGACAAAAGACGGATCCGAGTCTGATAGGGCGACCGATAAATCAACAGCATTCGGTACAGTCAGTGCACCAGTAGTAGGCAAAGGTAAGGGTAAAGAACAATTATTCGATAACTGTTGGGAGGGTGATTTAGCATTTGCAAGAGAACCCAAAGACGAACGCTTTGCGTTCGCAAGATCCAAGGAGACTCTTTTTTCTAATAAAACAATGCTTTTGTCAATAGTCTCATTCACCCGTGAAATGAAAAGGTCTATGGGTCCAGTCACCTGTGCTACCGCCGTAGCTTTTTTGGTGCAACTTCTAGTTCTGTTGCGCATAGCTGACATCTGTGACGCAGGGACAGTAGAAGATGGTAATATAGCTGAAAGGCGGCCGCCGGTGTTACGGTACAAAGTAGAAGACACAGTTCCGCCTACCTTAGCAATTGATTGTGGGCAATAAGACAGAGGTTCAGGGCCAGGGCCGTCCTCTGCCGTCCTTGAACGGCCTTAAACGGCCCGCTCTTTGCCCGGTCTTCGCCCCGGCCTTAGCCCCGCGCGCGTCCCGCGTGCGCGTTGCTGCCACAGATTATATGGGAGGATCAGGTGGAGGGGCGGGAAGAGGACCAGCTGCGGCCGATCAGCGCCGCGCTGCACGCTGGTCCTCGCAGTCCCGCCTCAAGCCTTGGGGTGCAGTTACAGTGCCGTTGAGGTCGCGTTGGTGCTCCTATGCACTTAAGGGAGTCCAGGAACAAAAGACTGACAAAGCACTTGGCCTGCGAGCGGCACCCGCGGAGCGGGGGCCGCGAGGCGTCGGTTTACAAACAGCAGGATAAGAGGGTGAAGAGAGCAGCACTCACTGCAGGTCAGCTCTGAAGAGAATCCCAGGCTGCTCACACACCGCGATGGTAATAATGGGTGGAGGGGCGGGAAGAGGACCAGCTGCGGCCGATCAGCGCCGCGCTGCACGCTGGTCCTCGCAGTCCCGCCTCAAGCCTTGGGGTGCAGTTACAGTGCCGTTGAGGTCGCGTTGGTGCTCCTATGCACTTAAGGGAGTCCAGGAACAAAAGACTGACAAAGCACTTGGCCTGCGAGCGGCACCCGCGGAGCGGGGGCCGCGAGGCGTCGGTTTACAAACAGCAGGATAAGAGGGTGAAGAGAGCAGCACTCACTGCAGGTCAGCTCTGAAGAGAATCCCAGGCTGCTCACACACCGCGATGGTAATAATGGGTGGAGGGGCGGGAAGAGGACCAGCTGCGGCCGATCAGCGCCGCGCTGCACGCTGGTCCTCGCAGTCCCGCCTCAAGCCTTGGGGTGCAGTTACAGTGCCGTTGAGGTCGCGTTGGTGCTCCTATGCACTTAAGGGAGTCCAGGAACAAAAGACTGACAAAGCACTTGGCCTGCGAGCGGCTCCCGCGGAGCGGGGGCCGCGAGGCGTCGGTTTACAAACAGCAGGATAAGAGGGTGAAGAGAGCAGCACTCACTGCAGGTCAGCTCTGAAGAGAATCCCCTATTAATGCAATTAAAGAGGCACCTGTTTTTAAATATAATTATGCACTTAGGTCCTGCTTGGGTCTGAGTGAATATTGTGCATGTTTTGTACAAGGATATGGGTTTTTGATGTAACCCTTACGCAATCTCTTAAAGAAAGGGCCCAAGTATGAGTGGACTGATGATATGGATGAAGTGTTTCAAAAAACTAAAAAGTTGATTGCTAATGCACCAGCTATACAACTATTTAACCATGATCACAAAAAATTATAATAGTTGATGCATGTGCATGTGGTCTAGGAGCAGTGTTTAGCCAAATGTATAATGAAGGTGAACAAATGGTTTCATTTGCGTCTAGCATGTTGAAAGATGCAGAGTGCAAATAGAGTACCCGCAAGAGAGAACATTAGCATACTTTTGGGTAGCTGGAAAATGTAAAATGTACATCTGGGGTACTATATTCTATTTATACACTGATCATAAACCTTTGATTTACACGTTAGGAAGCAGTCAATTCAATAAAGCCTTTTGACGGTTGCTTAGGTTATTATCTCACTTACAGGAGTTCAATTTTGTCTTTGCCTGGTGGCAGGAATGTAAGGGTGGACTGTCTTTTACGTTTGTCTATTAAGCATGACCAATGCAATGGAGAAATTCATGATGCCGAAAAGTGTTACTGCAGCTTTCGGTGCTAAATTTAGTTCTAAAATAACAGAGGAAGAATGGATTAAAGTTTACAAAGAGGATCACATTTTGCCCACAACTAAGGATTATATTGTTAAAGACTAGCCTCTTGAGATGGTTTTAGATAATGAGCTAAATACTTTTGCTCAAGTGACTTCAGAGCTGACTATTGCCAGTGATATATTGCTTAGACAGGATGTGTTGGTACCACCATTATGAGGCATGCTCTAAAACATGTTAAGGTACTGCTCTATAATCCAGCTTCAGATGGGCAAATGGGTTAGTTGAGGGAGTAAATCAATTTTTGAAGGAAGGTGTGCAAACTGCAGAAGCAAATAGATTGAATGTGTCAAATGTTTTGAAAGAAAACATTTAGAGTTACAACACCACCTTCATAGTACTACAGGAGGAGTTTCACCTTTTGTGTTTTTAAACGGGTAGGGCACCAGATTCTAGGTTATATATACATCCTGCATGGGTGACGGGGAGAGCTGGGTATTTAATTATAAAAAATGGATTCATCTAAGATTCTTGAAGAAGTTAGTGCCAAACAGAGCACATACGGAGAAGAGAGTGAAGAATATAGATATTTGAGAGTGTTAGAAAATGGGGTCTCTAGTTGGCAGCGATTTGCACTTTTTCCAATTAGGGACCCTCACTCTAGTCAGGGTAAGGGAGTCACACAACTAGGATAGCCCCTGCTCACCTCCCTTGGTAGCTTGGAACGAGCAGCCAGGCTAATCTCAAAGGAAATGTGTAAAACATTTGTACTTACACACAGTAATACAGCCAAAACACAAAAAATGGAGTCCACATCAGTTTAGAAAAATAGCCTATATTTATCTGAATAAAGCAAGATAAAAACGACAAAAATCCAACATACACAAGTCAAAATATCACTTTTCAAAGGTTAAATAAATTCAGTCCATAGAAATCTATGGATATGTTTCCTTTAGCACAAAGTACCTTCGATGGGTCAAAGGTAAAAAATGGAACAGGTTCAGGGGAGGTGAGGTGCCAGAAAACCAAAGCAATGCATTGGTTCCTTACTTCCAGGGGAGGTGATTCTCCAGGGGAGGTGCCTTATGGGAATGGGAGGTGATCTGTCGATCTCCGGACACGTGGCCTCAGTTCCTTACTACTATGCAATGTCGATGAAGAGACAGCATCGAGGGACAATGCATCAAAAATCCAGACACGCTGTATCAATGCAGTGGTGAAGCGTCGATTTCATAGCCAAGAGCAGGTGATGGTGGATTTATTTCAGTGGCGAAGCAGGGGCTGCATCTGAGTGGGAGCTGGTTTTACGGACGTTGGTGACACTGTGCTTGGGACTTGGGCTGTGGTGATCTTTCAGCTGCAAAGCAAGCGCTGTGCTGATTGTTTAGCCGCACAGCAAAGCTGTATCAGGAAAACAGGCTCTGAGAGTTGATGCATAGATTTCCTCTTTAGATAACCAGATTCTACTTTCAAGCACCCAGGAACTGGATTTGGCACCACTTGGTAAGTCAGGACTTTCAGCAGAAGAGCAGAGGCACTGGTAAGTGAAGTGTATAATGGGCCTGAGACCGCTTAACAGGAGACAAGCACGCACAAGTCCTTGGAGAACCTGGGAAGCAGGATGTAGAAAGCAAAGTCCAGTCCTTTCACTCCCAAGACAGAAGCAGCAAGGAGTGGGCCAGCACAACAAAGCAACAGACAGACAGAGCAGGCCCTCCTACAGCATCCAGATCTTCTTGCTGGCAGAATGTCCTTTAGTCCAGAAGAGTTCTGATTTGAGAGTGTCAGAGGTCCAATTCCTACAACCCCTTCTGCCTTTTGAAATAGGCAAACTTCAAAGGGAAGTCTGTAGTGCACTAGACCTTGTATTTCCCTGACCTGGCTCCAGACACACTACATGGGAACCACAGCTTTGTGTAAGGACAGGCACTGCCCTGTTGAGGGGTCAGTGAAAACTCCTCCCACCACTCTAGCTCAGGAATGCCCATCAGCCTGGTGATGGGCCATCAGGGAATGCAAGGCACACCTCAGCTGCCTTTGTGTGACTGCCTAAAGTGAATGCACAGGAGCCCAACTGTCAGGCAACCCAGACGTGGATTCTACAAACAGGCAGAGGCACAGAATGGTTAAGCAAGAAAGTACCCACTTTCTAAATGTGGCATTTTTAAACACGCAATTTTAAAACCAACTTCACCAAAAGGTGTATTTTTAAATTATGAGTTCAGAGGCTCCAAACTGAAAATCTCTATCTGGTTCCAATGGCAACTTACACTTAAAAGATATTTCAAGAAAATCCCTTTGTTACCCTATGGGAGAGATACTGCTTGCAATAGTGAACAATTAAATTAGCAGTATTTCACTATTCGTGCGTCTAAAGCACTCAAGTACATGTCCAAACTTTTAAATACACTGCACCCTGCCCATGGGGCTGCCTTTGGTGTACATTAGGGGTGACTTACATGCAGTAAAAGGGAAGGTTTGGGCCTGGCAAGTGGGCGCACTTGGCTGTTATTGCTATCATGCACACTGTGTTACTCTAAACGTATACTTTTTTTTAACAGGTGTGTGCAACTGTGGGTGTGTATGTTGTCTAACGTACACATATGTGTCTGTCAATCTTGCCAAAGTCTGTGATTCTTTGGACCCAACGAGCACTGCAAAAAAGAATTTATCAAAAAAAGAAACAAATATTATTGAGGGCTACTCAATGTTGAATTTATTGTACTCACAATAATTTGCAATGTATTGTATGGAGTAATATGATATATTTAGCAATAAGATCATGAAAGTAGATTACAGGCTTGGTCACTGTATTAGAATGAGTAAAATAAATGTTAGTTACATGGTTAAAAATTAGAAGATGACAAAATGTATACTAAGTGAAAGCCAAGATTATGTTTGTTTCTTTTTTATGATAAATTATTTTTTGCAGTGCTTGTGGGGTCCAAAGAATCACAGACTTTGTCAAGATTGATAAGTGGGCACACTTGCTAGGTTGAAATGGCACTTTAAAACTGCATTCACAGACATTGCAGAGGCAGGTCTGGACATGTTTTCAGAACTACTCAGGTGGGTGACACAATCAGTGCTGCAGGCCCACCAGTGCAAAAAGAATAATTGATGGACAGAATGCAGAACAATGTCATACATTCACTCCAGTACAGAGATCTGGACCTAAATCCATAGTTTCTTCGCTCACCATGCCATTCCAGTTTGGACCCAGCCATATGCAAATCAGTCTTGACCCTGCGCCCAATGGGAACAGTCCAGCCCGAACTGCCAGGCCAGGTCCTCCCTGGACCGGAAACAAGCATTCTAGCCATCATCAGCCAGGATATCTTGAATCCAGTTGCACAGTGAGCCTGGGACCCACATCTGGTCATACCCGGCGCACTTCTCTTTCTTCTTTTGGCACCTCTCTTGCTTCTTTATGTACCCCTCTTCCATCTTTCTGCACCTCTTTTGCTTTTTTCTGTAACTCTCTTGCCTCTTTCTGCACCCCTCGTACCTCCTTCTGCTCCTCTGTTGTTTCTTTCTGCACTGTTCTTGCTTCTTTCTGTACCTCTCTTGCAAATTTCTGCACCCCTAGTGCCTCCTTCTGCACCTGTCTTGGTTCTTTCTGCACTGCTCTAGCTTCTTTCTGCACCTCTTTTGCCTATTTTCTGCAACTCTCTTGCCTTTCTCTGCACTTCTCCTGCCTCCTTCTGCACCTCTGTTGCGTCTTTCTGTCCTTCTCTTGCTTCTTTCTGTACCTCACTTGCTTTTCTGCACCCCTCTTACCTCTTTCTGTACCCTTCTTCTCCATTTCTGCACCTCTCATGCTTCTTTCTGCACCCTGTTCCCTTTTTCTGCACTTCTCTTGCCTGTTTCTGCAACTCTCTTGCCTCTTTCTGCAGTTCTCTTGCCTCATTCTGCACCTCTGTTCCTTCTTTCTGACTTCTCTTGCCTCTCTCTGCACCCCTCTTATCTGTTTGTACACCTCTGTTGGTTCTTCCTGCACTGCTCTTGCTTCTTTTTCCACATCTTTTCCCTGTTTATGCAACTCTCTTGCCTCATTCTGTACCTCTGTTGCTTCTTTCTGCCTTTTTCTTGCTAGTTTCTGCATCTTTCTTGTTCTTTATGACATACTTTTGCCTCTTTCTTTGCTTCTCTTGCTTCTTTCTGCACCTTTCTTCTACTTTCTGTGCTTCTCTTGCCTTTTTCTACTCCCTTCTTTCTTTTTCTGGACCTCTCTAGCGTCTTTCTGCACCTCTCTTGGTTCTTTCTGTACTTCTGTTGCCTCCTTGTGTACTTCTCTTGCATCTTTCTGCAAATGTTTTGCCTCTTTCTGCACATTTCTTATTCTTTCGGCACCTGTCTTGATTTTTCTGCACTTCTCTTGCCTCTTTCTGTACTTCTTTCACCTCTTTCTGTACTCAAATGGAAGTGCAAGCTGTCAAGTTGAAAGGTCTGCGTGTTTTCAGGACTGAGGTATATGTCTACTTGTACATGTATTCTTACATGTGTTATACATCTGAAGATAATTGCTTAAAAAGTGGGTAACTTCTCCTACAGGTGGTCAAATCTTCTCAGTTCTGCTCTGTCATTCGGTTGCACAGGCAGACATGTCTTATGTATATAGGTGTTATAGAGCCCCTCAAGTGTACTATTGAATACCCATGTACTTGTATTGTGAGCAGAAAGAAATGCAGACACCTTTTTGTATTTAAATGTACAGAGTAATCTGTTTGAAACACAGGTATTGCAGTACTTGTATGTTTATTTTTATGTAATAAAGAACCGGATTAACCCACTTACAGTGTCTCGGCAGCGGGGGAACCGCTCAAATCTCCCATACCCTTCATACGTAGTAAAAGGAGACACAGGAGCCTCCGTCTGCAGGAGGAACCCAGATTAATTTTAATAGCCCGGGCTATGGGACAGAGTCCAAAGCCAGTCAAAGACACGACTGAGGAGGCTGCTACTTAAATTCATAGCTAACAAGCCTTTTATACATTTCATACTCCAGCCTTTTGGCTGCAAGACCATTGTTTAATCATAGCAGGGTTTATTATTGACTAGACGGATCCAGGTGGTGTTTGCAGCTAGTGACCTGATCAAAGAAAAGCACACAGTCAAATGTTGGTTCTGCTTTGATAGGGGCTTGGTTTCCTCAGGTCTCTTTGCCCAGCCGCCTTGATCAAAAGCCCCGGCTTTACGAGCCATTCTCCGATTGTCCTGGATGAGAATGCGGCAATCAGACCATTGTCCAGACAACCCGACCATGGTGTCAGGGATGTTTGTCAGGCTGGGAGCAGGAGCAGGAAGAATGGATCATTTACTCGGTGTGAGGGCCTTGTTGCTCTCTGACGGGCTGCAGAGAACGGGGTTGGGTGGGCGACGGTCTCTGGGCAGAAATGCAGGCCTGCAAAAATGAGTTTGTATCGTGGTGGTGGGAGTTCTTTCGTAATTTCAGGGGAAACAACCAAGTGGGTCCTGTGGAAGTTTTTGCCATGAGATGGCAAGGCAAAAATCAGTGGAGTCCAGTAAAAAGGGATTGTCATTAAAAAAACACATTTCCTCAGACCCTCCTTTGGCCATAGAGTGGCAAATACTTTTATGAAATGTCAATGTTCATAAGCCCATCTGTTTCTTGCTGGACCATTACCATCATATTGGTGTTGTGGATGCTTGATGGTGGAGGCTTGATGGTCTGGGCACACATAGTACAGAGCACTGGCAGGCATTGGAAACACAGACAGCATGAGACCAGGACAGCTACTCCCAATGCAAGGAAGATGAGGACCTTCCAACCACACTGGGAAAGAAGGCCCCAGATCCAGCCGGTGAGGGACCAGTTGCCTTCATCCAGATGTACCTCGGAAGAGAGGCGATGCAGACGTTGGATGGCATATACACAGTAGGTGCTTTGTCCGGGATGTACACGCAGCAGCTGGAGCCGATCAATTTACATACGCCACCACGATCAGCCAGGATGACGTCCAGGACCATGCGATGTTGGAGAGGGCACCAGCTGTTACTGTGATGGTGGCCTCAAGGACCCTGGTCAGTCCTGGAATAGCTCCACTGTTTGCCACGGGGCCCCAAAATGGAAGTATACCTTTGAAGAAATCCCCAGCTTCCTGGCCTGCTGTATCTTCGGCTGATATGACACCCCTACATGAGCGTCGCAGGGTACCCTTCATTGTCAGATGGTAATCTCCATGGGTGGAATATGTTGGTGGAAGGAGGAAGGCCAGATAGCAGGTACCAGACCAGTTACGGGGGAGCCAAGTGTAGGCGGCAGTTCCACAGATAAAGTAGGTGTTGGGGGATGCCACCAACTTCGGAGATGTGGAGTTTAGTGTCTTAGTGATGTCACATATACTGGTGCCAACTGTCTTAGTCCCTAGGCCATGGATGCAGACATGGCCTTGTACATTGATGACGTTCAGAGTGTCTCTATCATTGGGCAGTATCTTTCTTGTGCGGAACCTTGAAAATGTTTGTCAAGTGGTGGAATTGAATGCTACCATCTCACCGAGTTCTTCTGGTGGTAGTAGAAATGTGGAAGAGCTGGTAGGGCAAAAAGGAGCACTGGTATTGCCAGATCTGTTCCGCCAGAAGTCATCACGGAATGTTCCGAGGACAGGATGGGCAGTGCCATTGACAGTGAAGACCTCCTGCATCAACATCCACCATGCAAGGCAAGACATAGAGATAGAAAATGGATAAGGAAAGAAAGGGACAGGTTGTAGCATGGAATGTGGTATCAGTCCGCACACCCAGCAGTTGGAAGTATTCATGATGAGTTGGTGGTGATGCAGCATTTGAATGAAGGTGTTATTGAAAAATTCTGCACGGCGGGGTAATTCGTGGGCTGGCAAGGAATAGTACTGATGCACTGCAGGAGTTGGGATAGGAGTCGGTGATGTAGCAGGATGAAAGATCAGTAAGAGCCAACCAAGGATAGATAGGAGGAGGGAGACAAACAGTGTCACCACGGTGACCAGGAAGCATCTGCTATGCCGGAGACTGGCATCTCGTTTCTGGATACGGGTGTTTGGGAGGGCAGCCATTGTGCTAAGCCAGGGACCCCTAGTGGCTGTCTGTGATTGGTGGTTGCTTCGCCTGAATGCAGAGGGCTGAGGGCCCTTGTGGTTTACCTCAGTCTTACAAATGGCACTACTCTCAGCCTGGGAGGATCACAGCCCTACAGCCTTTGGCACCTGGTAAAGTCAAGGGCAAGCCTTCCCTCTGGAACGTAAGTTGTATCTGTTGGAGGCAGGGATTATGTGGTCAGAAAACAGTAGTTCTTGAGCAATGTTAAGGGAGGGTTCCACCCTTCCTCTTACAATATTGTCACTTTCTGCCTCCGTGGATGTGGAATGTAGCCTGGCGTCGCTGAACGGGATGAAGGTTGGCACTGTCTCTGTTTCTGTGTCTCCCAGTCCTTCCCTCACCCACTGATCATAGGGGAGAGGCAGAGGGACACGCCGGCAGTGGGTAGAGTGTACCCAGTTCTTCCGACCATCCACTTTCACAGCGGTGCGGGTGGCCAACAGAACTTGGCGAGGCTGTGTCCAGCGGGGCTCGAGGCTCTCAGTCCGCTGGAAATTCCAGATCAGGACCCAGTCCCCAGGTTGGATGACGTGTCCTGGGCCCTCGCTTTTGTCCGGTATGGCCTTGTGCACCTGGTGGTAAAGAGTACGAAAGTTGTGAGTTAGATTGTACAGGTAATCGGTCAATACAGGGTATTCAACATCTGATAGTTTCTTAGGTCGAGGGACACCCCAGACATTGGCAGGCCTCCTGAATGCAATCTCATGTGATGATAATCCTATCCTGGTGTGGTCCGTTGTTCTAGTGGAAAGTAGGGCTAAGGGCAGAGCATCAACCCAAGTGACACCGGTCTCAGCTACTATTTTGGCCATTTTCGTTTTTAGGATGCCATTGTATACTTCCACTAGGCCTGCCGACTGGGGGTGGTTAGCGGCGTGAAATTTTTGCTTTATGCCCAGTGCTGTACAGACATGATCCATTATTTGAGCTGTAAAGTGTGTCCCGTTGTCGCTCCAGACCAAGCGGGACAAACCAAAGCGTGGGAAGTACTCCTTGAGTAGTACTTTGGCGGTAGTGATAGCAGTGCAGTCTTTGACAGGGTAGGCTTCCACCCATCAACTGAATGCAGAGACCACTACCAGGACATATTTTAAGTTCACGCACCTGTCCATCTGGATATAGTCCATTTGGAGGACTTCAAACGGGAAGGTAGGAGGAGAGAATCCTCCCTTAGGAGTAACGGTGCCTTTTCCGGGGTTGTACATTAGGCAAACCATACATGTTTTAACCAGCTATTCAGCATATGCTGGTATTTTGGTGTTGTACCATGTAGGTTCCAATGGTTTACAAATTCCTTTCGCGCTATTGTGGGCGGGACCATGGGCCATTCGTAACTATGGCCAGCACGTTACAATTTTTTTTTACAATTTACAATTTACACGTGACTGTCAGGCAACATCCATTGTCTCTCCGTGGTTGTACGGACCCAGCAAACATCACTTCCCTCCTTTGCTAAGTGATCTTCCCACACTCCGAGTTCTTCAGGAGTAGTATGGGACTGAATGTCAAGCACACTTTGCACTGTATTTTCAACCATGCCCGCTTCTGTCACCCACCTAGCGGGACCTCCTACAATCATTCCTTCCCTCTTCCTCAGCGCTGTTTGTCTGGCCGTCTGATCAGCCAGAGCATTGCCTTTCCTGACATCGTCTGTCACCTTCTTATGGGCTTGACATTTCATAATGGCCACCTTTTTGGGGAGTGACAGAGAGTCTAACAGTCGGTATATTAGGATGCCATGTTGGATCTTGGTCCCATGGGAAGTAAGGAAATTCCTTTCTTTCCATAACCTCCCGAAGTTGTGGGCCACCCCGAAGGCATACTGGCTGTCGATGTAGATATTCACCGTTATACCCTTGCTTAACTCACAGGCTCTAGTGAGGGCCACTAGTTCTGCGGCCTGCGCAGAACACTGCGGGATTTGAGCTGTTTCGACTACCTTTTCTAATGTTGTGAGTGCATAGGCAGCTGAAGTGCTACCATCTGGCCTCCTGAGACATGATCCGTCTACATACAGTGTACCTTCTGGGTCCTCTATGGGGGTATTCTGTAAGTCAACCCGTCCGTTTGTCTCGTCGTCTGTCCTTAAAATGCAGTCATGTGGGTCTGAGCGGGCATCTGGAGTGTCTAGTGGAAGTAATGTGGTGGGGTTTAGTGCAGTGCATCTTTTGATGTTAATGTGGCTGGCAAAGAGTGTTAGTTCATACCCTGTAAGTCGTGCGCTAGTGAGGTACTGTGTTTGGTGTTGTTAAGGAGGGTGTCTACAGAATGGTGGGACCATCAGGGTCAGAGGGGAGTTCATGACGATTCCCGCACTCTGACGGACCATGAGGGTAGCTGCAGCTGTCGCCGGTAAGCATCCTGGGAGAGCCCTCGCAACAGGATCTAAGGTGGCTGAAAAATAGGCACATGGCCGTTGGTGACCTCCAAACATCTGGGTCAAGACTGCGCATGCACAGCCATCTGTCTAATGTACAAAAAAAAATAATTGTTTGCCATAGTCAGGGGTACCGAGGACTGGAGCAGTACACAGGGCCTTCTTCAAGTCTTCGAAGGCCTGCGCATGCTCTGTAGTCCATGGAAAAGAACTGTCTGATACTTCCTTGGTGGTGAGGGCAAGAAGGGATTTGACCATGGCCGAAAAATTTGAAATCCACTGTCTGCAGTATGAGGTTAGGCCTATGAAAGCTCGTACCTGCTTTTGTGTTCGTGGGTCCGTCATAGCATTGATATTGGCTACACGATCAGCGGTGAGCTGCATTCCCTCCTTCGAGAGGAGATGACCTAAATAGGTCACCTTCTCTTGACAAAACTGAAACTTTTTTTAAGAGACCTTGTGGTTGTGGAGGGCAAGGTGGCGTAACAGACAGAGAGTAGCTTCTTTACATGTTGGGGCAGAGTTTGCAGCAATGAGGAGGTCATCTACATACTGCAATAGTGTTGAATTCTCAGGAAGTACCAAGGAATCTAGTTGGCTTTTTAGGGCTTGGCTGTAGATGCTAGGGCTCTCGGTAAACCCTTGGGGGGTGCGGCAGAATCTGAAACTCCGCCCACCAAGGAACAAACCAAAAAATTGTCTACTGTCAGGATGTATGAGTATACTGAAGAAGGCATTCTTCAGGTCAATGACAGAGAAGTGTGTGGCGTCAGAGGGAATCATCGTCAAGAGGGCAGTGATGTCGTGGACAACAGGATATTGTTATTTTGTTAAGGGCTCTTAGGTCAATCACAAATCTGTATATTTTAGGGGAGACAGCATCTCCATTTGTCTTTTTAAGAACGGGAATAATGGGACTGTTACAGATATTGCCACGGGTCTCCTCCACTACGCCTTTGTCCATCAATTCGGATATTATTGTCAACAGGGCCATTTCTCCTTCCGCGGGCAGTCGATACTGCCGAAGGCAGGGGAGAAGTGCACCTGGCTGGATGCGTACCACATGAGGGGGAATGTTGAGACACCCTACATCAGTGTCTGATGCTGCCCAGAGGGAGGAAGGTAAAGACTGCAACTCAGGTGGGAGAGGACCGGACAGATACATATAGGAAGCTGCAGTTGGGGAGATTGTTAGGGATACACCTTGGGGACTACATGATATGGTCGCATACAGGGCTTTTAGTAAATCCAAACCTAGCAAGTTCTCACTGCAACCTGTAGTAAGGACCAAGGGAGCGTCAACATGTGCAGGGCCAATGTCGAGAGAGAGGTGTTCGGAGACAGGACTGGTCACGGGCGTCCCTGCAAAACCCACGGAGACATTTATATTGCCAGAAAGGGGTGCCTCCGGGACTGACAGACGTGCAATAGAAGACCTGGTGGGCCCAGTATCCCCAAAAAAATTCTTATCCTTCCCCACAACTGACATTTTAACATACGGGCCCCTTTGATCCACTGGAATTTGCACTCTGGTAATACCCCTTTCCTGGCTGTCCTATGCTTGGTAGGATCCTGTTTCATCAATTTCATCATAATCATCATTATAATAAGTGCGTGTTGCTTCGTTCCCATCAAACCTGTTGATCGGGCATTGCCGGATGGGGGCGTCATCCCTGGGCCTACGCTCTTCATCCTGTGGGTGGGATGGGCCATGATCCCGAGTCGGCCTCGCTTCCCTGGGAGTGCGAGGCCGAGTCCTCCCTGTTCTTATGTTTTCTGCTAATACAGGACACTCATCTATCCAATGGCCGTACCCCTTACAATAAGCACACTGATCGGTTTGGAGGGCTCCTGTACCTTGAAGACTGGAGGGGGTGGACTGGCAAGCCCTTGGAGGGGGTTGGGATTGTGGTCTAAGATTTCCGGGGGCATCAGGACCTCGGGGAGGATAAGCTTGCTGTAAAAGAGCCTTAGTCTTAAGATCCCTAGCCTTCTTATTTTCCTTATCTTTATCTTCGTTCTCCCTATTCTCATGATATTGAGCCATAGCCAAGATACCGGTCTTAGTTTGGGCAGACCATGTACTCTCAACCTTCTTAAGCCTGGCAGAGATCTCGGGAAGTAAGTTGCTGACAAATTTGTCAACAAACACTGGACCAGAACCTGGAGTCCGGGGCTCCAGACCACTATGTCCCTTGTATTCAGTCTCAAAACGGGTAAAGAAGTCAGCCACGTTTTCATCTTTTCGCTGTCTACAGGCGTTAATTTTATCGCAGTTAATGACAGTTTCCGGTAAAAGTGTTTTCATAAACGTCATTATTTTACCGGGCAAAGTCAGGATGACAGCTTCTGGTATAGCCCCTCCTATTCTTGCTTCTTCCATAGCCTCTAGGTCAGCCCATTTACCTCCCAATGCCACTTCATGATCGGTATGCCGAATCTTATCCCAAATTTCAGTGGGTACAACCATACCAAAAAGTAAGTCTATATCCTCCAGAACAAGAGTACCTGCGGATATAATCTGGCCTAACTCTCGGTAAAAGGCAGCCGGATTCTTCCGGGGATCTGGTAACTGACCTTTTATAGCATTACTTCTGACCTTTTTCAAGGGACATGAACCCAAAGCCTGCGCCAGTGTGCTTCGACAGCCCCTCGGCCATTATTTTGGGTGTCGGTAAGTGCATTAACAAAGACAGGGGCTGCCTCTCTCATGGGCATAGCTGTTTCTAAAAGGGCATTTGAAAAGGTAGTCATGTCACGGTAAGCTACTAAAACAGATATAGCACTAAACATCCCCTCTCCCTGAACATCACCCCTTTTTACTTGTGACCTAAGGTCCATCAATCCGGTAGGTATCGGAACAGACACATTTTCAAATGTTTGCATTATCAAAACACACATATATTCAGCCCAGGTAGTTTGTTCCATAATTGTCCATTGTGAAAAGGTGGACCATATCTCTTTAAAGGAATAAATATTTTTGTTATTCATCCAACATTCACATTGTTGCCTCTGTAGGTCTTTCTCTTGAAGAGACGAAAAGCTGATTGCTGAGCGTAAGGAGGCTAATCGGGGGGAATTAAATAATTTACATAAGTCTTGTTTGACTGTAGACCACGGGAAAGCAGGAGAAGAACGGGTAGGGGTAAAGCCGCTAGGATTGGACTGGTGGTGACTTGTTGTTATTCCCTTGGCGAGGATAGAGTTAATGAGTGTGGTCGAAGTCATGGGAAAACTCGGGAGGGCTGGTGTGACAGGGTAAACGGTAGGAGGGGCAGTGGGGGCTGGAGCAGGTAGTGGTAGAGGGACATGCGGGGTGTGAGGCGTCATGGCAGGATAAATTGGGGCATATGCAGGAGGGCTTTCTAGCATGGTATCAAGCAAAGAATCGCTTTCTTCTCCCCCCTCTACATGGACCTTTACTTTTTCCTCATGTACTGGATAACATTTCTGTACCCGGGCCCCATGCTCCCTATCGGCTATTTCTACCGATTTGATCATTCTATTTTGCAAATTTTCTCTGGCGTGGTCGGCCATAGACATTCGTTCTTGTTTTCTTTCTTGCGCCTATTGTTTCCTAGTTCTCTGTTCTACCTCTTTTCTCCAAAATCGAACAGACTCAAACATGGACGGGCGCGTTTTTCTTTTAATTAATTGTTCCTCTAAGTTTGCATGGACTTGGGAATCAAAGGAGCCAAAAAATGGCCACTGTAACTCCGCGCTACTTTTCTTGGTGTATTTCACCCACAACGAGGAAAACATTATGGCAGCAGGGCCATATTTAATATACATAGTATGGCTAGGAGTTCCTTCCGGAGAAGGCGAGCAGGCCTCTTCCAGCTGGGAGTCCTGGGTGCACATACAACAACATAATCTCTTGAATTTACTAATGGCCGGCATGCTTAAAAACAGATATCAGACACCAGCGGGTTCCTAAAACTCACCTCGCTTGCTTGTCTTTTGCAAAGGACAATGATTCATACAGTTTTCATACAGAACAGACACCAGCGGGTTTTGAAAAATTTACCTCGCTTGCTTGGCTTTGTCAAAAGTTAATAGCAAATTGGCTTTTGCGAAAGACAATAACAGACAGACTTGGTGGATGATCAGTCCACCCTTACCTTACAGGGGTAGTTCTCTTCTGCAGACGTAGGGCTATGTCCTGTTCCATAAATTATTTGCTAGGGGACTCCAGCGAGAAGGCGGTCAAGTGGCCCAGACCGGGTGGGGAGAAACACCGGGTGAGTCGTCGGCTCCACCGGAATATAACGAGAATCCTTGGTTACGGCGCCTCCGTCAGAGTCTCTCCGTGCACCTCCTCACATCTACCGGGCCTGACCTCCGTACTCGTGGAGTCCTTATTCGGGCACCATTTGAAGAACCGGATTAACCCACTTACAGGGTCTCGGCAGCGGGGAAACCGCTCAAATCTCCCATACCCTTCATACGTAGTAAAAGGAGACACAGGAGCCTTCATCTGCAGGAGGAACCCAGATTTATTTCAATAGCCCGGGCTATGGGACAGAGTCCGAAGCCAGTCAAAGACACGACAGAGGAGGCTGCTACTTAAATTCGTAGCTAACAAGCCTTTTATACATTTCATACTCCAGCCTTTTGGATGCAAGACCATTGTTTAATCATAGCAGGGTTTATTATTGACTAGCCGCATACAGGTGGTGTTTGCAGCTAGTGGCCTGATCAAGGAAAAGCACACGGTCAAATGTTGGTTCTGCTTTGATCGGGGCCTGGTTTCCTCAGGTCTCTTTGCCCAGCCGCCTTGATCAAAAGCCCTGGCTTTACGAGCCATTCTCCGATTGTCCTGGATGAGAATGCGGCAATCAGACCATTGTCCAGACAACCCGACCATGGTGTCAGGGATGTTTGTCAGGCTGGGAGAAGGAGCAGGAAGAATGGATCATTTACTCGGTGTGAGGGCCATGTTGCTCTTTGACGGGCTGCAGAGAACGGGGCTTGGGTGGGCGACGGTCTCCAGAAATGCAGGCCTGCAAAAATGAGTTTTATTGTGGTGGTGGGATTTCTTTCGTAATTTCAGGGGAAACAACCAAGTGGGTCCTGTGGAAGTTTTTGCCACGAGATGGGATGGCAAAAATCTGTGGAGTCCAGTAAAAAGGAATTGTCATTAAAAAAACACATTTCCTCAGTAACATGTCAGTAGGTAAAAGCAGAGACACACGCATGCATACCTTCACAAACATGGCCAAACTTACAACAGTGATATGGTTAGGATTGCTGTTTTACATTTCGTAGGCCTAAAATTCTGAGCAGTCGATGGACAGTGAACCTTGAAGAGAAAAGTGAGGTTTAACACATCTTGGGAGACGGATTAGTGATTAGGACACTTTGTTTGAGTCTGTGGAAAGGTACAGTCAAAGTAGGCCTTTTTTCTGCACCTCTGTTGCTTTTTCTGAACTTCCATTGCTTTTTTCTCCACCTTTCTTGCTCTTTCAGGACTTCTATGGCCTCTCTTCTCTTTTCTTTCTTCTTTCTGCACCTTTCTTCCTCTTTCTGCACCTCTCTTCCCTCTTTCTCCACTTCCCTTGCTTCTTTCTGCGCCTTTCTTCCTCTTTCTTTACATGTTCTACCTATGCATGCATAGTTAGAAATTAGCACTTTAAAAACCTTTGAAATTCACTGCAAAAACAACAGGTTTCAGGGATGTTATAGTTAGTAAGTAACATTTAAAAAGCCTTAGAAATTCACTGAAAAAAACAGAGATTTTAGGGATTTTATAGTTAGGAATTAGCATTTAAAAAAAAGCTTTGACATTCACTGAAAAAACCACAGGTTTCAGGGACGTTATAGTTAAGCTGACATTTCACGCATACAAAACCAGAGAAATCCAGCGGTTATAGTTAGCTGAGTAACTTGCGCCCCTGCAATGCGCTGCTGATGACATTACATATTACATCACTCATGACATGGCCAGTGACATCACTGATTACATCACTGATGACACCTCAAATGATGATGATTTAGAGTTCCAAATTAATTGACAAGAGGCAGCGGTTTGGCTGATTCCAGTGCTTTCAAAAGAAAACATGCCTCTTGATTTACAACACCCAGTAAAATACGGGGTCTGGCCATAGATTGAGGGGATTTTCGCAGGTAAACAAATTGGTCGAATTAACAGTGCATAAAGAAACCGAATGATAAAAGGAAGGTGGTTCAAGACATGAGAAAGCTTATTAAAATTATAGTTCCATGTTGTCCTGTGGTACCGATTCCTACTATGATTTTGTTTTGAATTCCTGTGGATGCAAAATGGATCACAGTCATCAATTTGTGTAAAACATTCTTCTCCATTCCTCTTTAGGATGATAGCCAATTTGAATTCAGATTCCTCAATAAAGCCTTTGTCTGGTGTCGAATCCCAGAAGGATACACAGAAAGCCCATCAATCTTTAAACAGATCCTAAAGAAAATTTGGAAAATCTGCAGTTTTCTTATAACGCTGGGCCTGATTCACAACAGTACTTACATGTAGTAAAGTTCTGAGTACAAAATCTCTACACTGATGGCTACAGCATGGGGATTCTGCCTTGACTGCAGAAATTCCACCGCAAGTGTGGAGACTCTGCCATGAGTGTGGAGACTCCACACTCATAATAGCTTAACTGCACATAAGTACCTTGGTGAATTGGGACCTCAGTGCTGGTGCAGTACATCGATGAGCTCAAACAAAAGAAGATTGCAAGTTGGATACAATTGCACTTTTGAAACATCTTGAAGAGAATGGGCATAAGGTGTCACCCACAAAAATGCAGTACTGTATGAAAGAAGTTATTTACATGCGACACCACATAGAGAAAGGAGCCAGGAAGTGTCCAAAGAACTAATTTCTGCAATCCTGAGAATGAATCCTCCAATAACAAGGGGGAGGTGAGGATGTTTTGGGGAATGGTTGGCTACTGTTGACAGTGGATTCCAAACTTTTTCGGCGATTGCAAAGAGTTTATTTAGTAAGGCTCACTCACAGTAACACAGAGGATCCTGTTACATCTGATGACGAATGCATGAATACCTTCCTCGAGCTCTGAAACAAACTCTGTAGTACACTCTCTCTAGAAATGCCAAATTGTGAGAAGGATTTAAAATTACTGATTTTGCACTCAATACTTCTTGCAAGCTGTAGCACTTGATGCACTTTATATTATGTTTATAGAAGACATTGTATTGGTTTAGCCGTAATTGGAGTCATTTTGCGGAGAAATGCGCTAGTCACTTTCGGAGCACCCGATGCACTTTAGAATACATTTTAGCAGTCATTACATTAGATTAGCTGCAAGGGAGCTACATCGTAGAGCAATGCACGTGACACCTTCTTGGGGTTGGGAATTATCTCTACCAGTGGGCTTAAAAACAGACGTAAAGCCCAGGCAATAGAAAGTTGGTTGAGAGGTCATAGCCCGGATATTATACTCTTGCAGAAAACCCATTTTAAGAATACAAGCAGCGCAAATATAATCTTTTAACAATGTGCTGGGTTTCATTGTCTATCAAATGCTAGCTGCGCACAGAAGGGGGTAGGGATATATGTGGGTAAACATGTACCATTTCAGATTAAAGCCATGTAGACAGACTTGGGTGCAAAGTGGGCATTTGTAAATGGGAGACTTAATCAAACTTGACCATAGCACCAATCTACGTGCCAGTTTTAGATAATCTGCTCCCTCTGCTACAGCTAAAGCAGACCTTAACCAATATGTCAGGCCAGATCATTCTCGGTTTAGATTTGAACTTTCTTCAAGATCCACAACTTGATTCATCCACTGCAACTCAAAGACAAAATAAGCCATAAAAGGCTACAGCCCTAGCCAATTGTAAAAGGGAACTAGATCTGGTCAACCAATGGTGCTCACATTATCCTAAGGAACAGGTTTTCTCATGCCTCTTAGCAAAATACAATGCCGCTTCCAGAATAGATTTCCTTTTTAGTATCTCATGGCTGAAACTGATCACTCATGAATATATCCCAAATGCTTTTTCAGATTACGCTCTGGTAAAATAGAAGTAGTCGGGGTGGGATCGAAAGAGCACCCAGGAGTTGTCATTTCAGTAAAGTCAATCTAGAGAATAATGAATGGTTGACAAAGGTATCTGATGAGATGAAAAACTTTTTTTTAACAAAACCGACACCATTCGATTAGATATTGTTTGGGATGCCTTTAAGACCGTACTTCGAGGCCTCATTACATCTAAATAAATCCAACAACAGAGAGTAAAAAAGGGTCAAAAGATATGATCTGGAAATTAGATTGGAGCAAACTAGTAGAAAATATTCTCACATGAGAAACTTAGCCGCAAAGCAGGAGTCTAAATGCAGGAATCCTATTACGCACAGGGTAGTACTGCCAATACGGCGTATCTCCAGAGGTTATATGAGGAAAGTGAGATTACGGGGAGACTGCTAGTGTGGCAGGCTAAGGATCGACAGGTTCAAAACAGGATCCTATCTCTGTCAGACATAGTCTCAAAGACACTGATTAACAACTCATGAGAGATTGGGAATGCTTTCTTAAAACACTATTTGAAAATCTACCAGACAGATTAGCAAATTGTGACTGACCGCCTCAGGAGGTTTTTAGACAAACTCCCTATTCCGTCTATATCCAAGGACCAAATTCAAATGAGAGCATCCAAGTTTTCCCTTGAGAAAATAGAAATATAGTGAATTCAATCGCCAAGAGGCAAGAGATGGCCTACCAGCAGAAATATACAAGAAGTTTGCCCCAATTTTAAACACACAATTACTAAAGCTTGCCAATCACATTTTAAAAGGTGGAGACCACCCAACATCATTCCACATGGCTGTGGTAGTCAGCATTTTAAAGAAAAATAAGAACAAGGAAAATGGTAACTCCAAAAGCCTATAAGCCTACTTAACGTTGACTGTAAAATCTTCACAAAACTGCTTGCGAATAGGCTAAATAAGTTCACAGGATCAATTATTCACCGCGACCAATGCAGATTTGTGGCAGGCAGACAGCTCTCCTCCAATACATAGTTTTTAATAGAAGCTCTGGACTAAATAAAATAGCGGCACATGTGTTATTTTTAGATGCTGAGAAAGCTTTCAACTTTGTGTTTTGGGAAAGTCGTTTCTTAATTCATGACAGATTTGGGTTCGCAAAAATGTTTATACAAATAGTAAATCATCTGTATAAAGATGCCTCAGCACAAATAATCATCAACTCTAGAAATGTAGTTTGCTGTAGAGTAAATAGAGGCACATGCCAGGGGTTCCCTCTAGCTCCAATACTGTTTGCCCTATTTATAGAACCCCTGACAATAGCCATCAGACAAAGAGCTCTTTTCGGCACCGATGCAAAGCATGTCTAATATAAAACTATATGCTGATGATATTGTTCTTTTTGTTAGACCCAGGGAGAGTATTCAAAAGGAAATCTTTGCAATTTTCATTGAGTTGCCATCACTGGGTATAAAATAAATAATGCCAAGACCAAAATGTTACTCTGTAATTGCTCGCAAGACACATTAACACTCGAATTTCAGTTACTATATAACTCAAGGCCTAAAAGATACCTTATGTATAATGGTCACTGAAAACGTGAATGAACTTTATACATTAAATTACGTTCAACTAATACAAAAGATCTAGCATCTATTCGCAAAATGGAATTAACTTCCAATTTCAGTAATTGGATGGGTAGCACTAATACAAATGTCAATTTTACCACTATTTAACTTTTTATTCTCCGAAATTCCATACACATTACAAATGTCCTTTTTTAAAGAAATAGAAGGCTATTTTCATACTTTAAATGGGCCAACGAGCCCCTGAGATTAGCACTAGTCACTTTAAGTAATCCAACTATGGATGGTAGGATTGTCGTTCCTAATCTGAGGGAATATTACTGTCAAATTTTGCACATAACATATTACATATGTGGGAAGAAAACAGATATATAATTGTGGGAGAATTTGTTAATGCTGATACTTGGAAAAAATGGACAGAGATACTCTTAAATGGTCTTTTCTTCAAATCAAACATTTAATAAAAATATAGACCCGAATATACTCTGTTCAAAGTTAGAACTTAGTGAATCCCTCTTAGAAACAACTAGACGTAGATCAACCAGTAGTTGGCTACAAATTCTTAGCGGGTATAAGGATAAGAGGGTGTATGAAAAAGCTTGAGATAAATGGCAAACAAAAGAAGGCCTCGAGATCTCAAAGACTGTCTGGAACATAATTAATAAATTCAACACAACATTATTAAGAGGCTCCAATTTTAGGAAAATGCAATTTTATACCAAATGATTACTATATAGGACTCCTGCCTTTCTGCACAGTATATATCCGCAGATAGAAGATAAATGCTTTCGCTGTTCAGAAGAAGGCAGTGTAACTGGACCCACATTGTCTGGGAATGCCCAAAGATTAAACAATTTTGGGAAGACCCCTATGATTAAGCATGACACCAAGGGCCCTTTTGGTGTGTGAGGGGTATTTAAGAAACACTATGTGCTTCCACCCATTGTAGGTAATGCACATGACCCTTGAATTAAAAACCTTCCATTGAGTCCCTGGAGGGTGGATCCAAGTGTTTATGATACATTACAAGGGGAGGAAATGTCCACCCCCGTTGTCCGGTTAGGACACTACCTCTCCACTCCCTCCTTTGTTAAAAATAGATTGGTAGTTTGCCTTTATGTATTCATCCCAGACAGTGAGACAAAGGGGCACTAAGTGTTGTCTGGATGCCCATTCTACAGGATGGGTGGGGCGGAGCTGACCCAGCCCCACTTACATTTCAAAGGGATGCCTCCACCACACACACACCAAGGAACTTGACACCAGTCTTTTGTCACCCCAGACTACTTGGAGTCTTGGCAAGGGAAGAACTTTCCAGAACCAGATGGGGGGCATCCAAGCGGTCACTCCCACTTTAAAGGTTAGCACCAGGCATAAATATTGGAGATCCTGAACCACTGCTTCAGTACACTTCTCTACCTGTGGAAGACTCCAGATGGACTGCCATGTACACCAGAGGATTGCATTGCTGCTTGAGGCCTGTCTTATTCTTCAGAGGACTGCCCTTCTCCTTGAGGTCAGCCTTGCTGCTTGAAGGAAAGAGGACCATCTCCTTGAACCCAAGCCTACCAGAGTACCTCCAAGGGCTAGTTGGCTGGCCTCCTGTGTGAGCTACATGATCATTATAAGTTCCAGAGCTATTGAACCCTGTACCTCACCGCTGCTGGAGTGATTCCTAGCCCGCCAAGAGGTACCCCGCCCCCAGGTCCTTGACCCTTGGAAGTGGTATTAGAGGTTCTGCTCCAGCCTAAACCCTAAAAGTGAGGACTTAGAAATATTTTCACCAAAATACCAGTGCCAAAGGCACCAACATACGACTGGGACCTACCTGCCCGCTGATCTGTCCAAGTGCCAGAAGAACTGACATAAGACCGGGTCCTACCCTCGAGATGATCTGCCCATGGTGCATCACCAGTCTGCCTGACTTTGTGCTACTCTCTCTACGTTCTTCTCCATAGTAGCCAATCCTCTTTGTAGCAGGACCTCTGAGTGACGGCATCCGGCCTCGTGGAGCCGTCTTCAACTATGGCTTACAGCTCCATCCCGGTATAGCTTTTCAACTTCCAAAAAGTTGTCTAAGTTATAAGGTAAAAATCTTCATTGGGCTCAACGGTGACAGGCTCCCCATCGACAACGAGGACCTCTTCAACCTGGAAATCTGACCTCTCTTGCTCTGTTCTTTTTCCTGCCACCACCTACATCTTCACCAAGACCTTGTCCAGTGCTCCCCTATGACAACTACTCCTCCTTGGACACAGCCTGCTGTCTAGCCCACTGAACTCTACCTTCTCCTGGACTTTTTCCTAGAATTTCTTCTAAGTTCAAAGGTAAGATGAGACCGAGCCCTATCCACCTCGTGCATCTTAACTGTGCTACCATCACGGTTGGCCTTAACTTTTCACTTTGTCACGGTTTCACACTACCTGATGCTTATGGTTACAGTTTGTTCTTTTAGGTACTATTTTTCATTAAAACTTTTAAAATACATAACTCTAGTTCTAATTATTGGATTTAATTTGTTTTGTGCCATTTTATTTAATAAAACGTTCTCTATTTTCTAACTTGGTGTAGTGTTTTTCTTGTGTTGTGTTTTCACTTTATTACTGTTTGTGTGATTCACAGATATTTAACACATTGCCTCTAAGCTATGTCTGACTGCCTTTGTGCCAAGCTACCATAGGATTGAGCACAGGTTAATTCAGGGACTTTCGTGATCTGCCCTGACAATGAGTGTGGTTGGTGCTTGAAAAGGGTTTTCAGCCCCCTCATCCAATAACCCAATTTCTTACAGCCGACAATACATATGGTCACCCTAATTCTGTGTTTTCAGAGAGGTCTGGGTTTATCCATGGCCCAACACATGTAAATCAAATCACATAGAAATGTCAGAGGGACAGTTAACCAGAATATAAGCAGATTTTGTCACAATGCCTGTTCAGAATTGTCTTGGGTACATACAGGGCACAATACTAAAAAAGAAAGTGGGGGGACAAATCAAGTAAGGCAGTATGCATGTTACATCATGGCACGTGCTATCACAGCACATGACGTCACAACGCAAGACATCACAGAAAATGCCATCACAAGAAGTGACATCAGATATTAAGACCCCACACATGTTTATCAGGTATATCATGAGTACATTTAAGCACATTATGAGATTTAACAAATGAGATTATGCATCAGGGTTGTACCAAAAAGTGGAGCAATCCCACTGCAAAATCGGACCTCAACTAATAATTTTTTTTTTTTAACTCTGCAACAAAGGAATTGGCAACAAAAAGAAGCATGGCACTAGAGCTGTTCATCTTAATTAGTTTCAAAGTCTGCATTTGAAAATATTTTATGGGGTAAAGGCATCTGCTGCAGCGGTGCCCAATAAATCTCAGGGAATAATAATAATGGTGAGATTACTCTCGAGGCTAACACATTTGTTGGAGAGATCTGTGTTTTTTGTGTAGCCCCGGATTTGAATCAAAGTAGTATAGAAGGTTAATGTGTCTCTTGCAAAGCACATCATGTAACAGATTTTCATTTTATGTAGCTAGGTAAGTGGGTTACTGATTTGAACACAAACAACCTGATTCATCAAGCCGAAATCGGCTCGCAAAGGGCCAGATTCTGAGAATCTGGCCCTTTGCGAGCGCTATTTTTGCATTTGGGATTCATCATCCCAAATGCAAAAATCGGTAATAGCGATTTCGCTATTTTGCGAGGAATTACATTTAAGGAATCTCTATTTGAGATTCCTTAAATGCAATTCATCATCCATTTAAAAATTGCGAATTCGCAATTTCGGCCCGCTATTTACCGCGAGGTCAAACCTCGTGGTAAATAGCGAAAACTTAGAAAAATGCTTTTAAAAGCATTTTTCTAAGTTGCATGTTGCACACACACATGTCCTTTGGACATGTGTGTGCGCAACACCTGTTTCAATTTGCATTTAAGGGGTGCTACAGGGTGTCCTTTGGACACCCCTGGCACCCTTTAAATCGCTATCTTATTTGCGATTAGCAAATTGCTAATCGCAAATAAGGAATACTTCCCATTCATTCCTATGGTCATTTTGGCCCATAGGAATGAATGGGGAGTTATTCCTTATTTGCGATTAGCAATTTGCTAATCACAAATAAGGAATGTGTAGGAATAGCATTTCTTCATGCAATTTCTACATGAATCCCGTTTTGCAAGTCCTTAATAGCGATTCCTTATGAATCGCTATTAGGGGCTCGCAAAACGGGAGAATGATGAATCAGGCTGAAAGATCCTTTTGTTACATGCAGTTCATAAATCGTAATCCTGCTAATCTAGCTCAGTGAGCTATGGAGGACGTGACTCATACACCTTGTAATCCTGAGTGTCTTGTGTAACTCATCTTGTACTTTGATTTACACACTTACATGGTTAATTGTCAATGTATAATGTGTATGTTATGTAAAGCGCTCAGACACCCTACATTGGGATGAGTAGCACTATAAAAGCAATGAAATAGTGCTATTTAAATTTTTCTTTGTGTAAATTCTGGGACAGACCAACACATCTGACTTTCTTACAGTGCATTCACTTATATACAGGGACTGAACAAAGTCAAAAGTGACAATGCGTTCCTCTCTTAAGTAAGCTGTTTGCTTTCGTATCCTCTCCGTTGCATTTGCATTTAAGTGTGAGGTTCCAGTCAGGATATTTCATCAAAAGGAGGCCAGAACTGATCATTGATTCAGTATGCCTACTTTTACTGAGACCGAGTAACCTATTTTAAAAATGAGGTCTTTACATTGTTATCCACAGCTTTACAAATTCAGCAGATGTTTCATTGCATTTACAGACCAGAAGCATCAGGAGTGGGTGAACAAATAAATGGCACTATAAATTCTAAACTGGCTAAGGTGTGTGCCTCAACGTCCTTGAAAGGCCCAGGTACACTTCCACTTGTGTTGATGAGCATTAGAAGCACCCCAGGTAGAGAGACTGGCCTGTCTCCGTATGAGGTGCTCCTGGGGATGACTCTGAGAATCCTTTATATTCCCCCAGCTGCATTTACGTCAATAAGAGATGCCATTGTGTTGCATTACTTCAAAAGTCTGGCTGTTGTGCGATCTGTTTCTTATCAGGTGAATTTAACAATTCCATCAGCAAAAGAAGTCCTGTGTCATTCACTCTAGCCTGGTGATTGGGTGTTGGTGAAGAAACACATAAATCCTATATGGAGCCAAGATGGAAAGGCCCCCACCAAGTGACAGTGTCCAGCGCATGTTCACTGCATGGATCCAGATGGAGTGAAGATCTTGATGCTCCAGAGAAGAAAATCATGGAAATGAAACAGAAAATCATGAACAAAAATAACAGGAAGAGTAAAAGAAACATAAATTCCAGTTTGTGAACAAGGAGTAAAGCTGAAAATGTAAATCTCACGAACCTCTATGTGAAAATGGTGAGACATAAGACAAGCTGCTGAGACAGATGAGAGCAGAATTGAAGAGAAAGAAGCGTCAACAGTAGTTACAAATGAATCAGAAAGTGAGAATGTGCATCAAAAAGACAAAGCTACTTGCTCTGAACCTGTGAGGAGAAACAAATGACTATATCGGAAAACACACAGGCTAAAGTCTATCAGAGCAAACTCTGCGATTAGACGATGATAATACTGAAATTGAACCACCTACAGCTGAAAAAGCAGCGAGAGTAATATGGCCAAATAGAAAGTAGATGTTAGACTTGGCATCTTTTGGCGTGTTTCCCCTGAGTTTTTGCTTTCTGCCCTCCCGGTTTCGACTCTGTTTTTGCTGGGTTAGTGTTTCTGCGCACTTTCCGCACTGCTGATCAGTGGTAAAGTGCAAGTGCTCTTGTGGTAAAGTATGCTATGGATTGCTGGTTCCATGATTGGCTGTTTAGTTTTCTTCTACAAAAGTGGTATGCAGTTCCTAATGTTAAAAGCAGGAGATAGTGTTTTTTTTATGGGCTCCACATGGTGGTGTGGAGTCACAGAAGTGGGGAGAAGAATCCTCTCCTCTCGGAAAAAGACCCTCACACACCCAGCCAGCTAGGAGTCTTGCTTCATCATCGGGTCTGCTCCTTATCGGGTTGGTGCTGCAATACCCGATCGGCACCCGAGATGGGGCCTTCTTGGCAGAGATCTTTATTCCATATGTCGGTGGGTGAGGTGCATGTGAGGGCCCTGTTTGGTTTTCTTGTCAGCCCCTAGTAAAGTGCACTGAGTGGGCCAGGGCCTGGGAACCAAATGCTACACGTGGGCCTGCAGCACGGATTGCGCCACCCACGTGAGTAGCCCGGAAAAGGTACTTCAGACCTGCCATTGCAGAGTCTGCGCGCAGTTTGTAACTGTCATGTCGACTTGGCCCATGCATACACTGGCTAGTCCCTAACCTTCCCTTTTCTTACATGTCAGGCAGCCCTAAGGTAGGCCCAAAGTACCCCTGTGGGCAGGGAGCAGTGTGTGTGAGAGGTAGGACATACCCTGGTGTGTGTGGCATGTCCTGATAGTGAATTACCATCCATTTCGTTTTTCACTATTGCAAGGCTACCTGTTCTCATAGGCCAGAAGAGGCTGTTTGATTATAACATCTTATAATCCATAACTGACCCAGGGAACAAAGTAGAAATTCTAGTTTAGTATGCCTGAACTCAGATGTTAAAACCCATCTTTTAGTGAAGGTGATTTTTACATTCTGTGTTTGAAAACACCACTTTTAGAAAGTAGGTATTTTCTTGCTCAGTCATCCCATGTTCCTCTGCTGTAATGTGGATTGCCTGTCTGGGTTTTAGACGACAGATGGCTAGGAAGCAAGGTTGGCTCCTGATAGTCTAGGTAGGTCACGAAAGGGCTGAATAGACCTGGGCTGCGATGAGGGAAGAGGGAGGAGATTTCCTTGCACCTCAAAGGGCCTGGTCTGCCTCTGACAATGCCGTCTCCACCCCCTGCCAGAAAATCATACCAAAGAAGGCAGAACTGGTTCTGGCTGGGCACAGACACCCTCTGCCTGGAGGATCAAAGGATTTTTGGATACAAATACTGCGGCCCAAACCCCTGAATTTTAGAACACTTTTGGATCAAGAAGACTGCCAAGGAGAAGAGCTGGAGAAGCTGTGAGGAGGGACTACCACGTTGCTGTGTGCTTTGTTGTGTTGGCCAAAAGTGGCTGCTTCTGTTTTGGGCAATGAAAGGACTGGACTGAACTTTCTGCAATCTACTTTTGTGAGTTTCTCCAAGGGCTTGAGGTAGAGCTTGCCTCCCTGTTCAAGACGTCTCAGGAACAGCAAAGATTTCAAGATCTTCTGCCCTCAGCACTGGGGACTGTGTGTTTTGTGCTGCGACAGAAGAAAAACAACTCTACGACGTCTACGAAGCTGCTGCTGACTCCGTGTCCTGAAGGCACAGCAGAGGGCACCGCCGCAACGCCGCACCATGACCCTGGTCTCACCAACAACACCTGCTGACACCGCCATGGAGCCGCTGCTCGCACTGCAACCTGTGGGCACTGCACTGCGCACCGCCTCGCTTCACACCGAAGCCTGGGCACTGCAGAGAGCAGTGCTACAAGGCCGCACTGCTACCCTGGTCTCACCAACGACACCTGCTGATGCCTCCACCAAGACCTTGCTAACACTCCGCGACCTGTGGGTACCGCCCCGTTTGATGACGATGCCTTGGCCTCCCTGATGACGTTGCACCACGGCAAAATCGACGCCACTGCTTATACCATGGTTCAAGGGCACTGCTTGTAAAGTTAACCGACGCACCGCCCTCATCCCGCACTGCAGTCTTGGCCTACCAACGCCGGCACCATTGACTCCAGTTCGTCAGCCGACGACAGCGCTTTAGCAACAACGTCGCTGCTGTTTGCACTGTGACCTGCCAGCACCATGACGAGCACCTCCTTCACCTCGCACCATGACCCTAGTCTCACCGACGACACCATCTGACGCCGCCACCAAGCCGCTGCTCGCACCGCGACCTAAGAGCACCGCACACCGCACCGCTGCAGTTCGCAACGCAGCGCCCGACGCCTTCTGACGCCAGGCTCCTGCTACCAACAGAAAGGAGCTCAACCTGCAACGCGAGTGACTTCAAGGGACTCGGCACCCTGTATCTCTAACAGGTACTGTTTTTGGGTCTACCCAACACCATAGCTGGTCCGTGACACCGCGGCCAGCCTGAACTGTTTGGTTTTGTTTGCTCACGGCGCCTTGATAGCCCCGGACAGAGCTATTGACATCAAGGAACTGTTTTTAAAGCGTATTTTTATAACTGTAGAATTTTAAGTACTGTATTGTGGATTCTTATCGTTTTTGGTCTTGTATATAAAAAAATTGGCTATTTTTCTAAAGTGATGTTGTGTCCTTTTGTAGGGCTTACACTGTATTACTGTCAGTTAGGTGCAAATGCTTTACACACTGCATCTAAGATAAGCCTGACTGCTCATGCCAAGCTACCAAGCGGGGTGAGCAGGGGTTATTTTAGGAGTGTCACTCCCTTACCCTGACTAGGAAGAAGGGTCCCTACTTGGACAAAGGTGCAAGTCCTTGCCAACTAGAGACCCCCATTTCTAACATTGGTTGTCAGCGGTGAGGATAAGACTTGCATTTGCACTTGACTTACATTGATTGAATGAATGAATGAAAAGATGCTTGCTAAAGCGCACTGCGGCCAAGCGGCTTCCTGGCGCTGGGGGGGGGGAAAGTCGGATTCTACAGTGCTACTAGGGGACTAAACCGGGAAGGCCTGGGAAAAAAGAAAAGTTTTTAAAGCTTTACGAAAAGAGGGATAGAGGGGGATGGACCGAATGGACAACGGAAGGCTGTTCCAAAACTGGGGGGCCAGAACCGAGAAGCGGGTACCACCGGTTTGAGATTTGCGGAAACGGGGTACTTGGAGAAGAAGATGAGATGAGGAGCGGAGAGTGCGAGTGGGGGTGTAGGGGGTGACTAAGGAAACAATAAAGGCAGGGGCGGAGTGAGTGTAGGCCAGATAGGCTAAACAGGCTAATTTGAAGAAGGAACGGAAGTGCACCGGGAGCCAGTGAAGGGATTTGAGGGCAGGGGTGATGTGAGAGAATTTGGGGAGATGGAAAATGAGACGGGCTGCTTGATTTTGGATTGCCTGTAGCCGTCGTGATTCGAGAGCTGGGATGCCAACATAAAGGCAGTTCCCGTAATCGAGACGGGAGGTGATGAGAGCCATGATAATCGTTTTAAGGGCAGTGGTAGAAAAGAAACGGGAGATTTTCCGAATGAGGCGGAGGGACAAGAAACAAGATGAGATAACGGAGCTGATTTGGGCATGCATGGAAAGGTCGTTACTAAGCTTAATGCCCAAGGTGCGCACAGAGGAAGCAGGTGAGGGAGGGGGGCCAAAGGAGGGGGGCCAGTGGGAAGGGGACCAAGGGTTTAGAGGGACCACCCGTGAGGACAAGCTCCGTCTTGTCCAGATTCAGCTTGAGATGATTCGAGATCATCCAATCCGAAATAAAGACTAGGGTAGATCTGAGAAAAGAGGGAGAGTCAGGGGTGGACAGAGCAAAGATGAGCTGGAGGTCATCCGCGTAGTTGTACACGGAGACCCCCAGCTCCAGAAGAGAAAAAATGAGAGGGTAGATATAAAGATTGAAAAGAAGAGGGGAAAGAGAAGAGCCTTGAGGGACTCCGCACGCAAGAGGGCGGAGAGGGGCGGAGAATCCTGCAAGATGAACTGCCTGGGTTCTGCTCTGGAGGAAGGAAGCTATCCAAGAGAGTGCATCACCTCTAATGCCGGCTGCGCTGACACGGTCGAGAAGAATGGCATGGTCGACCGTGTCAAACGCAGCCGACAGGTCAAGGAGCACCAGCGCCTGGGGAAGGCCAAGGTCCACCTTACCCTTGAGCTCATCCAGAACGGCGGTGACAACAGTCTCGGTGGAATGGCCGGGGCGGAAACCCGCCTGATGGGAAGCTAAAAGGCAGTGCTCCTCGATGTGAGAGGACAGACATGAGGTGACATGTCTCTCCAGGATCTTTCCCAAGTAAGGGAGAAGGGAGATAGGCCTAAAGTTAGGGGGAGAAGAGGGATCCAAACCCGGTTTCTTGATGATAGGGAGGACAATAGCGGATTTGAAAGAGGAAGGGACGGAACCGAGAGCCAGGGAGGAATTGAGCAGAGTGAGAGGGGGGCCAGGACAGAAGGTGAAGAGGGTTTGAAGGATCCGAGCCGGGGCACAGTCAGCTGGGGAGCCGGACTTAACTTTAGCAAGCAAAAGAAAAAATTGTTCAGAGGTGATGGAGGGAAAATGATCCAGCAACACAGGCGGCGGAGGGGGAGAGAAGGTAGCTTGAAGTTGAGAAACTGTGGAAATATTGTTTTTGATGAGAGTGATCTTATCAATAAAATAATTGTTGAGAGTTAGGCAGAAGGACTGAGATGGGGCAGAACTAATATTTGTGCAGTCAGAGGTAGCAAGCTGCTTGACCAGAGAGAAGATTTCGCGGGGTTTATTGATAGAAAGAGAAATCTTCTCTGAGAAGTAGGCTGTTTTGGCCGACACAATGGCTTTCTTGTAATTGTTCAGCAACAGTTTGTACCTAGTGCGAAGCAAGGGGCAATATTTGCGTCTCCAATGGCGCTCCGAGCGCCTGAGACTAAGTTTGAGGTCTTTTAGTTCGCACGTGAACCATCTGTTGGCCTCGTGAGGCCGAACAGATTTGACTTTCTTAAGGGGAGCAGCGATGTCACAGGAAGAAGAAAGCCAAGAGCTGATGGGATTCAAGGGGAAGATCCGTCAAATCAGGTGCAGTGGAGGCCAAGGAAGAAGAGAGAAGAGCAAGGTCCGTTTTGCTCCAGCAACGAACTGACGCATTCTTGGTGAATGGAGTTTTAACAGGGGAAGCAGAAAAAATATTGAAAGAAATCATAAAGTGATCCGACCAGATGCAAGGAAGGATAGAGGGAAGGGAAATTTGGCGGCGCAATGACCAAAGTTGGTCGAGAATATGGCCCTTGTCGTGGGTAGGGAGAGTGATGTGAGGAGAAAAGTTGAGTGACTGAAGAGTGGCAGAGAAGTCTTTAGAGGCAGAACATTCTCTGGGATCATCGGGCCAGTAATTGATATCCCCAAGCAAGATTACAGACGAGTTGTTAACTGCCAGGGTGGCCAATAGGTCCTGGAGAAGGGGAACAAACTGAGGCATGGACTGAGGGGGACGGTAAACAAGCACAAAAGTGAGGGGATCAATGAGATTAATGGACCGGGCAACCAGGAAGTCCACATGAGGTATGGGAGGGTGGTCGAGGAGCTGGAATCTGAGCGTTGACCGAATGATCATTGCCACACCGCCACCGGCTTTGCCCGCCGGACGGTCCATGCGGAGGGCATAGTAGGTGTCTGGGAGAATAGCCAGGAGGTCAGGAAGTGAGTCTGTCGTGAACCAGGTTTCGGTGAGAAAAAGATAATCCGGGGAATCTGTGGATAGAAAGTTGAAGAGTTCGATTTGGTGCTTGACGGCCGACCGAGTGTTGAGCAGACAAGCGGAGGCTGCGGATGGGGAGGGAGACGGGGGGAGAATAGTCGCTTGGGCAGGAAGTAAGGAGGTGAAGGGAGGGGAGAGGGGAAGTGAGTCAGGGCAGGGGGCAGCGAGGACACCGAGTGAATCGAGGCGAAGTGTCAGTGAAGGAGAGAGAGGGCAGGGGGTCTTCAGTGCGGTTAGTTGGGTGGGGGTATATGACAAGGATCGAGGAGCGTCTGTGGCCCCTGGTCCCGGCCGGTCGCGGACGGGCGCAGATGGGCTTGCCTTAGGCGCGCCTTCGGCGCGCAAACGGCGCGCCCGCTGCGCCCGTCCGCTGCACGTACGGGGAATGCACATGTTTTATGGGGCCGTTGAGGGCGTGGCCAGGTAGAGTGGGCGTGGCTGGGGGAGCGGCTCGCTGAAGGCGGCGAGCGAGGGGTCCTGGGGCCGCTGCAGCGACTGCCTAGGCTGCGCGGACAACTACCAGGCAAGGGAGAGGTCCCTGAATGAAGGCGAGTTTAGAAGTAAAAAGCGCGAGGCGAGCGCTGGTAAAGGGCAGACAGGTTTTAAAATCAGGGCTTAAGGTGTAGCTCCCGCGGAAGGCAGGGGAGAATCCAGACAGATTGGTGTGCACTACTACCATATCGCAGACCATTACGTGCCACATACTAGTTCTTTTTCTTTTTTGGTCTATTTTCTTCGTCATGCCGGAACCAAGAGCATCATCTGTTGCATACCTGGAAATTGGCTTTGAGGAGGATAGGTTGGAACTCTACAATATTAGGGAATTGAAATCCATTTGCAAGACCCTAAAAGTCCAAGTCAGTGGCCTCACTGGTAAGGACGAGCTACAAAAGGCGCGGAGGGCCTGGGTAGCAGCAGAGATGCAAGTGGGCAATCTGGCGATCTTAGTGGAGAGGCGGAGGGGCCTATTCCTAGGGTGGATGTGCTTTTGGGAGGGGGGGAACCCTTCCGGCCAGACAGCAGTAGCCTGTCCCCAGAGGAGCTGGAGGACTGGTGGGAAGCAAGGAGGTTCGAGTTGGAAAAACTCAGTCTAGAAATGAAGGAGAGGAAGATGATATTAGACCATGAATGCGGTCTTAAGAAGCTGAAGCTAAGAAGTAAGCCCGGTTCAGATGGTGGCAGCAACTCATCATGACAGGCAGACAGAATCGTGCACATCCCTAAGAATGTGGGCAAGGAATTCAAGAAGGGGGCCGACATAACAAGGTGGTTTTAGGGGTACGAGGCAGCAATCCACATGAAGGGGTCCCTGAGGAGAACTGGTGAGCAGGATTGTGGCCCCTCTTCCCTGAAGAAGCGAGGGACACTTTAATAGCTTGGGGTAAGGGGTATCACCTCACCTATCCAGACATGAAGGACGCCCTCCTCACTTTGAAGGGTTTTACTCCTGAAAAGCACAGGGATCAGTTCAGGTCCAGTAAGAAGTCTGATGCCAACACTTGGTTGGAATGTGTAGTTATGTTTTGCCGGTCACTGGCTGGCTGGGTGAAGGGCAGTAATGTGGCAGATTATCAGGGGCTCTACAAATTGATTGCATGGGAGCACTTGTCCAGTCTATGTTTTGCAGATCTGCACCAGCACCTAGTTGGTAGTAAGCTGACTGACCCTAGGAAGCTTGCTATGGAGGCGGACCTCTGAGTGAGTACCAGGGTCCACAAGAAAGTGTTTGGGGGAAAGTCAGCCAAAGGTGGGCAGGGTCCCCAGCAGAAAAGTGGGGGGACAATGGTAAAGCACAGGAGTTCTCTAAAGGGCCCCAAACTAACACCCAGGGTAAAGGTTCCCATCCCCCTGGAGATAAGAAACAAGGGGTCTTGTCAGGAAAGCCTGCTGAGACCGGCCCCCTCAAACATTTTGCGTGTGACCAGGTGGAGCACATGGAGGGAGACCCAGGTGCTATAAGGGAGCTCCGCCACCACTGGTGGGCAGTCCAAGGTGTTGGCTAGTGTAGCACTTGGGGGAAGGAGGATTGCCCACAGGAGGTTGGGGAACCCGCAGAAATGACCCTCGTCTCACTAGCAGACAGTGAGACAGTGAGATGGTCCCAGGGACCCAAGTGCCCCCTAACACAAAGAAATGCAGCACCTGGGTGACCATCAATGGAAGAGGGGTAGAGGCTCTCAGGGATACTGGAGCCAGTGTGACCTCTGTCCTGTGTCACATGGTCTCTGAGGAGCAGGTAGTCCCCAGGGCATTCCACCAAGTAATTGCAGTCGACAATTCAGAGCACCAGTGTCTGGTGGCGCAGGTTCCCTTAGAGTGGGGGGGGGTCTCAGGTCCCTTGAGGGTGGTTGTGAATCCTTCTATACCTGTAGATTGTCTGCTCGGTAACGACCTGGAGAAATCCTTGTGGAAGGATGTTGAGCTCCGGTCCCACTTGGAGAAGCTTGGGTTGCTAGAGTGGGCAAGCATGTCCACTCTGTTCATGGTGGCCAGAGAGGGTAATCATAGGGACCCGTAGCCTGAAACAGTGGCCCAGGTCCCTGCCAAGAGAAAGGGCAAGGGACACGGGAAACCAGCCCCCGAAGTTCCCACGGCCTGGGAGGAGGCGAACCTTGAGGGGGAAGCCTCGGTGCTTACAGGGTAACAGGTAGCCGAACTGGAGGACATCTCTGAGCTGACCCATTGGCAGCAAGAAGGGGTCCCACCAGGGAGGAGTTCTGCCATTAGCAGAAGGAGTGCCCTTCTCTGGAGGGTCTGCTGCGACAGACCGCAGCCCAGGTGACTCGTGACCAGACCGGATCATATTGGATCTGCTGGGAGAATGATCTCCTGTATAGCGAGCCTAAGGTTGCTAAGCCTGGGTCAGCCTGTGTGCTGGTGGTACCCCAGCACATCAGGACCTTCCTACTGGGTATGGCTTACGATGTGCCTTTGGCAGGACATTTGGGACAGGACAAGACCTTTGAGCAGCTTGTTGTCACCCAATTCTTCTGGCCCCAAATGCAAAGGCAGTCAGATGTACATTGCCGGTCCTGTCAAACTTGCCAGGCAAGTGGTAAGAGTGGAGGAAGGTCAAAACTCCTCTCCAACCATTACAAGTTGTTGGGACACCCTTTGAAAGGGTAGGGAACGACATAGTGGGGCCACTGGAACCCAAAACAGCCCTGGGCAACAGGTAAATCCTGGTCTTGCTGGACCATGCCACCCGGTACCCGGAGGCAATCCCTCTCTGGACAACAATGGTGCCAGTGGTGGGCCGGGCATTAATGGGGATCTTTTCCCACGTGGGGTTCCCCTGAGAGGTGGTTTCCAACAGGGGGACCAATTTCATATCGAAGTATTTGACATCCCTGTGGAAGGAGTGTGGTGTCACTTACAAGTTCACTACCCGTAACCACCCACAAGGTAACAGCCTAGTAGAAAGGTTCAACCAGACCTAGGAGGGCATGGGTACGGGTCTGATAGAACCCAGGAGGCGTAAGGGGACGTCCTCTTGCCGTGCCTTCTCTTTGCCTACTGGGAGGTACCCCAGAAGTCTCTCGGGTTCAGTCCGTTTGAGCTTATGTATGGTCACCCTGTGAGAGGACCTCTGAGTTTGGTGAAGGAGGGCTGGGAGGCAGCACCCAGTAAAACTCCCCAGGATGTGTTTAGTTACATGCTGGCCTTCCGTAACCAAACTGCCCTCTTATGAAAACTCTCTCAGGCGAGCCTCGAGGCCAGCCAGGAAGAAATTAAGAAGTGATATGACCAGAATGCCAGTCTGTTCGAGTTTCAACCTGGACAAAAAGTGTGGGTCATGGCCCCAGTGGAACCTTGTGCCTTACAGGACAAGTGGACTGGGCCGTTTGAGGTGGTGGAGCGCAAAAGTGAGGTCACCTACCTGGTGGATTTGCAGGCTTCCAGGAACCCTTTGTGGGTCCTCCATGTTAAACGCCTCAAACCCAACTTCGAAAGGTCAGAAGTGAGCATGCTCTTGGTGACAGATGACGGGGCGGAAGAGGAGAGTTAGCCTCTCCCTGACCTCCTGTTGGCCAAGGAAGGTGATGGGTCAGTGGAAGGTGTGATCCTCTCCCCGACCCTGACCGCCGAGCAGCAGAGCGACAGTCACCGGTTGCTGGGACAGTTTGCCCCGCTGTTCTCCCTGACCTCAGGTGTTACTCACTGGTGTACCCATGACATGGACATCGGAGACAGCCCTACTGTGAAGCACAACATTTACAGATTGGCTGACCGGGTCAAGGCCAGCATCAAGGAGGAGGTCTCTAAGATGTTGGCGTTAGGGGAGGTTGAGCTGTCCAGTAGTCCGTGGGCAAGCCCAGTGGTAATGATCCCAAAGGCTTCTGCACCCGGGGCCACTCCAGAACTGCGGTTTTGTGTGGACTACCGTGGGCTCAATGCCATCACCAGTACTGACGCACACCCGATCCCCAGAGCTGATGAGCTCATTGATCGGTTGGGAGCTGCCAAGTTCCTCAGCACATTTGATTTAACATCTGGGTACTGGCAGATTGCCTTAACCGATGGGGCCAAGGAGAGGTCAGCATTTTCAACACCAGAAGGACATTACCAGTTCCGGGTGATGCCCTTTGGGTTGAGGAATGCCCCTGCCACCTTTCAGAGGTTGGTCAACCAGGTGTTGGCTGGGCTGGAGGACTTCAGTGCCACCTACCTGGATGACATTGCAGTGTTCAGTTCCAGCTGGGCAGAACATTTGCAGCACCTCGGTTAAGTGTTGAAGGCGCTGCAGAGGGCAGGCCTCACTATCAAGGCCAGTAAGCACCAGATCAGGCAGGGTTCTGGAGTGTACTTTGGACACCAGGTAGGGAGCGGCCAGGTGACACCCCTACAACCCAAGATTGACGCTATTCTGGCTTGGGAGCCCCAAAGACCCAGACAGGGATGAGGGCCTTTTTAGGACTCACTGGGTACTACCGGAGATTCATTAAGGGTTATGGCACCATTGCTGCCCCCTTAACCAAGCTGACTTCCCGGAAGCAGCCCAAGAAGGTGATCTGGAGTGAGTCCTGCCAGAAGGCTTTTGATGCCCTGAAGGCCGCCATGTGCATGGCACCCATGCCCAAGGCACCCGAATTCTCCAAGGAATTTGTTGTGCAGACTGACGCTTCAGAGCATCGTGTGGGAACGGTGCTCTCACAGCTGACTGAAGAGGGCCTAGACCAGCCTGTAGTCTTCCTTAGCAGGAGACTACTCCCCAGGGAACAGAGGTGGAGTGCCATAGAAAGGGAAGCTTTTGCTGTGGTCTGGGCACTGAAGAAGCTGATGCCCTACCTGTTTGGAACTCACTTCCTGGTTCATATAGACCACAGGCCCCTCAGGTGGTTAATGCAAATGAGGGGTGAGAATCCAAAACTGCTGAGGTGGTCCATCTCCCTACAGGGAAAGGATTTTACGGTAGAACACCATCCTGCCACAGAACACGCCAATGCAGATGGTCTGTCCAGGCTCTTCCACCTTAGTGAAGAGAACTCCCAGGAGGTTTGGTAGTTCCCCATACTTTCAGCTGGAGGGGACATGTGATAGACTTGGCATCTTTTGGCGTGTTTCCCCTGAGTTTTTGCTTTCTGCCCTCCCTGTTTTTATTGAGGTAGTGTTTCTGCGCACTTTTCGCACTGCTGATCAGTGGAAAAGTACAAGTGCTCCTGTGGTAAAGTTTGTTATGGATTGGTGTTTCCAAGTATTGGCTGTTTGATTTTCTTGGCAGCCCCTAGTAAAGTGCAGTGAGTGTGCCAGGGCCTGGCAACCAAATGCTCCGGTGGGACTGCAGCACGGATTGCGCCACCCACGTGAGTAGCCCGGAAAATGTACCTCAGACCTGCCATTGCAGAGTCTGCGCGCAGTTTGTAACTGTCATGTCGACTTGGCCCTTGCACACACTGGTCAGTCCCTAACCTTCCCTTTTCATACATGTCAGGCACCCCTAAGGTAGACCCAAAGTACCCCTGTGGGCAGGGTGCAGTGTGTGTGAAAGGTAGGACATACCCTGGTGTGTGTGACATGTCCTGATAGTGAATTACGGCCCATTTATTTTTTCACTATTGCAAGGCTACCTGTTCTCATAGGCCAGAATGGGCTGTTTGATTATAACATCTTATAATCCTGAACTGACCCAGGGAACAAAGTAGAAATTCTTGTTTTAGTATGCCTGAACTCAGAATGTTAAAACCCATCTTTTAGTGAAGGTGATTTTTACATTCTGTGTTTGAAAACACCACTTTTAGAAAGTAGGTGTTTACTTGCTCAGTCATCCCGTGTGCCTCTACTGGAATGTAGATTGCCTGTCTGGGTTTTGGATGACAGATGGCTAGGAAGCAAGGGTGGCTCCCGATAGTCTAGGTAGGTCAGGAAAGGGCTGAATGGACCTGGGCTGTGAAGGGGGAAGAGGGAGGAGATTTCCTTGCACCTCAAAGGGCCTGGTCTGCCTCTGACAATGCCGTCTCCACCCCCTGCCAGGAAATCACACCAGAGAAGGCAGAACTTGTTCTGGCTGGGCACAGACACCCTCTGCCTAGAGGATCAAAGGATTTTTGGATACAAACACTGGGGCCCAGACCCCTGAATTTTAGAATGCTTTTGGATCAAGAAGACTGACAAGAAGAAGAGCTGGAGAAGCTGTGAGGAGGGACTACAACTTTGCTATGTGCTTTGCTGTGTTGGCCTACAGTGGCTACTTCTGTCTTGGGCAGTGAAAGGACTGGGCTGAATGTTCTACAATCTACTTTTGTGAGTTTCTCCATGGGCGTGAGGTAGAGCTGTGGAAACTGTAGAAATTATTGTTAGCATAAGCTGAAGCCATTTGTTTGTGGCATCCATTTTAGTTAGCCATGTGCTTCTCCTGTCTTCCCTGTTGCCTGCTCTTGTATTTCATTTGAGTCATGAACTATAATTAACTTCTTCAGTGCTGAGGCAGAGACTTGCGCATGCTCAGAAATGCCTGTAGCTGCCAGAATGCATCTGTCTCAGTGTGTAACTGTCAGGTTGTTTTTACTGATGCATATACAAATATCTCCACTCCTACTTAGTTGACTAGAATATATTTGTATGCCTATGTTAGTCAAAACCTATTCTTGTATGTGCTAGTACCTCCCCTTGGTCTCATGCTGACACAGCAACAAACGTATATAAAAGGCCCCAGGTTTCTTTACTCCTTGTAGTGCCTCATACAGTGCCCGAGGGTGATGTATCAATGCAGTCCCACTCATGAGTGAATATTAAATACCCTGTTTTTATATTCCAGCTTCCGTGCCAATCTCTTCTTTGTTGGTTTAAGGACCGGTGCATCAGTGAGCCCCTAAAAAGGCTTTTTATTCCACAAATTGGCGCCCAAATAGGGACTCATCGGAGACCTCGGACATCCGAGAGTGCGGTCATGACGGAAGGCACGAATACACTGAGGAGGTACCCTGCATGAGGAGACCCTTTGTCTTTGCAGACCGACACATTCTCCGGTTTTCCTGATCTGACCCTCTGGGTCACAGCTTTCCAAACTTTTCATGTTGGTGACAAACCTTTTTGTGAAATTATTTTTAGGGACACGGTAATGCGAGCGAGCGCAGAAAGTTAGTCCAAACCACCCACAACCCCACCCACAACCCCACACACACAACCCCACACACACACAATCCCACCACCCCACACACACACAAAACCCACCCCACCCCTACAACCACACACACACCCCCCACACACACTCACCCACACACACACACCCCACACACAACCACACACAACCCCACACACAACCCCACACACACCCACACAACCCCCCACACACACAACCCCACACACACACAACCCCACACACACCCACACACACCCCCCCACACACATCCACCCCCAGATAATGTACGTATGTTTGTATGGATCTGAAGAAAACCCACTCACAAAGGCGCGATTAAAGTAAGTAATACATAAAACTGTGGCCGGCAACAGAGTCATCGGTCACCGGTGAGAGCTGCAACACTCTTCATTTACAAAACATCTTTTAGTCTTCCCAGATACATTTTGACGACGGAGAAAAGCCTGCCAAGTGTTTCAAGAAACACTCCCTTTATGGTAAACAGCTGGTGTGAAGGAAAACACTGCTTGTAGGGTCTGCCTGATCAGAATTTGTGATGTTGTAATGTCTCAGTATTGGTAGTGCCCCTCAGACGGCTCCCGGGCACACACACAGCCGCATCCGAGCACTTCACAGGTCTTTGAAAGACCATTTAACGTGCTACTAAGGCTTTGTTGTTATTCATATTAGAGCCCCTGCAGCGCCACTCTGCCTGTTGCTGGAAGGCCCGCGGGGATGATCTAAACAGCATGTTGATGGCGCGACACACCTACACATGGGGCGCGACACAGTAACGTGTCGCACCACACAGTTTGGAAAGCTGTGCTCTAGGTAATGGTAGGTCCTGACTGAGATCTTCTTTGGCGTGAGTATTTAAAAACGACCGTTAGGTCACTCAGAGCTTGGCAGGTGGAGGTTGGTGACTTTTGTGTGGTAAGGTCATTGTAGCGACCTTTGTTTTGAAATAGCTTGGCCAAGATTTTGGTTGGTTTGTTTGTTTGCTGCAGCAAATAAAGGGAGGTAATGAGGCGATTTTTCTCTATTTTTGGATAATTCTCAGGATAAATACTTTTTGATTATAATATTATATTGCATTGTAATATTTTTGGCATGCCTGCTCCTAGCGCACTTCGGAGAATGTGTTGCTGTCTTGGTGGTACCAATATGGATTTAGAAAGTACTCAGCCGGCTCCCCTAGAGGGAACGCCTAATAGGTTTATGTACATTAAATACGGTATTTCTTCCATAATGTATAGTACATTGTGGAACAGATACACTAAAAAGGATCCTCATCTACGATGGCCAGTAAATGGGTCGTTTGACCTTAAAAAGATTCAGTATGTCGAGCAGTGTTTGGTAAAGAAGAAAAGCTGTCAGGCTATGTTTAATTGTGTACAAATGTGGGTGAAAGAGGTGAATGAGAGAGTGAGGAGAGAAGAAGGCTATAACAGAAAAAGAACAGTGCAAGACAATCTTCCAGAAGGCCTCGGAATTAAAAAATAAAGAGATGAGGGAAATTAAAGAGAAAGAAGAAAGGTAGAGTCATTTAGCTGTAACTGGCCAGTACCTTATTCGGCGCCCCCTTTATCCCATGCTTAATAAACCACAAGATGAATCTATTTTGTTAGATAGACCCCCGCCCCTGTATAAATTCCCTAGTGCTCCTGAGATTGAAGTTTCCGATGGCGAGCCATTGTCTGAAGACAAGAAAAATAAGGATAAATTAGACAGGCGGGCAACTCGCTCTACTTTGACCACTGGCCGAAAGGCCACTCTTAGATCTGCTGCCCGTAAGGCAGCTTATTAGCATGACTTAATTCAGCTATGGCCAGATCTAGAGCAGGTATATTTTTCAGAAGCATTTACTTGCGAGATAGTAGCTAGATATAGAAAATATTCTGATACTTTAGAACCTGCTGATATAAATGCTGATTATATAAAGTTAAATGATGGCACATTTATTCCTTCACAAGTGTCTGATCTAATAAGGAGAGTGGTTAAGTTGCGCACTGAGGTATTTTGATTACGAGAGGAGAAAAAGGCAGCTGAGAAAGCAGCAGCTGAACAAACAGTTCAGATCCCAGGACACCAAGAAGGAGCTGTAGGGACAGAAACAGATACTACTAATCCTGCAGTCACTATAAAACTGATGCGTGTAGCTGCACCCTTGTATGTCCCTCCAAAGGGTGCAGGAACGAGTGACGATAAAACTTCAGATGATGCCAAGGGATATTTTATTTATAATTGGGTCTATACCCCTTGGAGTAGAGCAGACGTTATGGCTCTTAAAGCTGCTTTGCCTGATCCACGCAAATATCCAGCTGCTTTTTATGAAGAGGTAGAAAGAGCTATTAGTTCTTGTACTATGACATTGCCTGATATTGATATGTTCTTTGGACTTATTTTACCCCCTGACATGTGGAGATTGATTTGGAAGGTAGATGATAATGTAGCTTATGGTGATACTTGAGTAAATTTAGAGGGAATAGATTCTGCTAGGCAGCCTGCGCAGAAACCACAACAGGTGATATTAGACCTTCCCAAAGCTATTGTAACTAAGTTGAAAACTCTTATACCCCCCAAAGAAAATAGATTGGTCTACATTAGCGTCTTGTAAGCAAAAAATGGATGAATCGGTTTCTGATTTCTTTACACGATTCGAAGAGAGATTCCATGACTTTAGTGGGCAGTCATTGACAGATGACATGGGTAAGCATCTGTTCGTCGACAAATTTGTCGCAAACATGTTTCCAGAAATAGCTTCTTGCCTAAAGGCCAGTGACAGTTCATGGACTACATCTTTCCCAATCTCCCTTTTGACAATGGTCCAGTATTATGAGCATCAAGAATTGGAAGCAAAAGGCATACAAAAATCTAGGGATTCAAAAACGAAAGTTATGTTGGCTCAAGTCTATGGTCCGCCATTTAGAGGTAACGCGAGAGGTGGACGTGCGATGGATCGTCCTGGTGTACCCCCTTTCTCTCAAACAACTTTGTCTTCTGATCAATGTGCGTATTGTAAGGAGTTTGGACACTGGCGTTCAGGGTGCCCCCTTTTGCGAGGTCAGCACTATCAGCGAGGAAGAGGCAGTATTAGAAGCCTCCCAGGGAATATAGGAAATAGGTGAAGCATGGATAATCCTATCAGAAATGAGCCAGCTGGAGCTAATCCTACTTCTTTTAATACTTTTGACAGACGAAACCAATACCAAATGTCTGATTATTTGGCTGATGGCCCTAAGGATTCAGATTATGCATAGGAATGCCTAGGTTGGGGTAAGGAACCGATTGAAGTCCCAGTAGATCAGAGGGGTCCCTATGTCGATGCAAACGTCTTGGGTTCTACTGATCGCTTTCTGGTCGAAACAGGAGCTACTCGTAGTGCTCTGTCTAAAGAATTGGTTCCTCGGGCTCCCCTGTCTGGCGCATTGATAACATCAATAGGATTTGATGGGACACCTTCCTTTAGCCCACTGTCACAGCCACTTGCATTTAGTCTTGATAAATTTACTGCAACATGTCCATTTCTGCTTTCCCCTAACACACCGGATAACATTGTGGGCATCAATATGCTTAAACATTTTCGTGCTACAATACGCTGTTTCCCAGAAGGTGTGCGAGTTATTTTAAATGGCAACTATCCCATGGGTCAGAGGTCTTGTCTCATTAAAGAGGATGTTGCTCTGACATCGTTACCTAGCACTTAGTGGGCCACATCTGATACCGATGTGGGACAAATGGTTATCCCTCCAGTGCCTATTCAAGTAAAAGAAGGTGCTTCATTGCCTCGATTACCCCAATATAAAATCTCTTGAGAAGGTGAAGAAGCATTGATACACATTGTGTAGGAATTGATTGGAGTGGGGGTTGTGGAAGAAGTCCCCTATAATATATGCAGTAACCCTATTTTCCCCATTTTTAAAAAGGACACTGATTCTAAGGTTTAAAGATTTATCATTGACCTGCGAGAAGTTAATAAGATCGTAGTACCCCAATACCCGGTTGTCTCTGACATTACAACACTTCTTACTATGGTTCCTCCTACTGCAATTACATTCAGTGTCATCGATTTGAAGAATGCTTTCTTCTCGATACCTATTCATCCTGACAGCCGTTACTTGTTCGGCTTCACTTTGAATAATCAATCCATCAGATTTTGTAGAGATCCACAGGGGTATACAGAAAGTCCTAGCATTTATAGCCAGGCATTGAAAAGACAGCTTGATTCTTTCCCTGTACTGAAAGGGTGGCTCTTATTCAATATGCCGATGACATCTTGTTGGCAGCTGATACCCCTGAACAGTGTGAAGAAGGAATACTATTATTGCTTTTATTTCTTGCATCCCATCATCACAAGGTTTCCCGAAAGAAATTGCAGTATTGTAGACAGCAGGTTACCTACTTAGGTCACCTCCTGTCTAAGGAGGGACGTGCACTCACACCAGAGCACATTCAAGCTATTTTAGGTATGCCTGTGCCCTGTACTCAGAAGGATGTTTGTGCACTGATTGGCTTTACTTCTTTCTGTAGGCAGTGGATCCCTAGTTTTTCTCACATTGTTAAACCCTTGTTGGCCATTTTGACTAAGGACACCCCGATGTCCCTCCCATGGACTACTGAATGTCAGAATGCTTTTCAGCAGTTACATCAAGCTCTTTGCTCTGCACCAGTATTTGGAACTCCTGACTACACTAAGGCCTTCACACTCTTTGTATACGAGAGGGACGTTTACGCTCTCTCGGTCCTAATCCAGACACACGGTGATAAGCAGCGTCCTTGTGCCTATTTTTGAGCTGTCCTCGATCCAGTTGCTTGTGCGTTGCCTGGGTGTTTTAGAGCAGTAGCAGCGACAGCTGTGTCCATACGTCAGAGTGAGGGAATAGTCTTCTCTAACAGATTGCTTGTATTAGTGCCCCATGCAGTTGACGCCCTTTTGAACCAAATGAAAACACAACACTTAACTAGTGCTCGTTTGACAGGTTATGAATTGACACTTTTGGCCCCTCATAATACATTGAAAAAATGTTTGACTCTAAACCCCGCTACATTATTGCCATCTCCAGCTTCTTAGCCTCAGTCACAAGAATCACATGATTGTATAATTCTTACTGAAGAGCAAACAAAGGGTTGTGTTGACCTACAAGATACGCCCCTTTCTAGTGTGATTGGGAATTGTGGGTTGATGGGTCTTGCTTGAAATTGCCCGATGGCACAACATCTGCTGCTTATGAAATTACGACACTTCAGACTGTAGTTGAGACAGCTCGCATTCCACAGAAGACAGCTCAGGCAGCTGAGCTGATAGCACTCACAAGAGCATGTGTGCTTAGCACTGATTTGTCTGTTAATATCTATGCTGATAGCCGGTAGGCCTTTGGGGTGGTTCATGATTATGGGCTACTTTGGAAGGAAAGAGGTTTCCTTACATCACACGGGACACAAATAGTGCATGGAGAATTAGTGCATAATCTCTTGTTGTGAATCTATCTAGGACCCTAATTAGATATCCCCGATTCATGCCCTTATGTGGTTATAATAAAACATATCCTTATAAAGGCATAGGAATCATGCCCATATCTAGTCATAGCCCATGCAGTCCAAATACGGCAAGGCTACTCCCATAGACTCCTAGAAAGCACAACGTGTTCTTTAAACAAACCAAGCCTCCAGCAGCCCAGGAATTCCCCTGCTTTTGTTTTGATTTGTGCAAGAACTCCTGGAGTCCAGAAAGAACTGTTAGTTCTTAGTGACGTCTTATGTCCAACCTTACGTCAAACAAGGCACCTTTCAGGTATAAATATACCAACGTTGCCTTAAGCAAACACACGGTGGTTTGGAGCAGAGGGGCTATATACTTGCCCGACGCCCAGCTGATGCGAGAGCCGAAGGAAGCTTACCCTCCCTTGACGCACTGAGAGAGACGCTGTCTTTTCTCTTGCCGAGAAATCCAGCTCCGGTGTTTCCAGTCACCCTTGCGGGTTGCTGGGAGATCGAGTCCTAAGAGAGAGATACAAGACCTCCTACATTCTAGAACCAAGGTACAGAGCTGACTAAACCCTTAAGAGAATTCTTGATTCAGATTCTTGGCAAAAAACCAACTTAACTTAAACTGCAACTTACTTACTCCTTCCCACGTATTACGCTTAGGTCAGGTACACCGGGGTAGGCGTATATTAGAAGCACCAGTTGAGTACGTTAGTCAATGTTTTTATGTATGTATATATTTTATCCGTTTTAAAGTATCATATGGCTAAGAAACCATATCAATGCGTTCACAGTATTATTTCATAATACTCCTTTTACTGTACGCACTTTACTTTATGATAAGTATTGCAATTGTGGCAATTCATTTCTCTTGCATGAGGAAGAAGACTGTTCAATAAATAGCACCTTTTATTGAAAACGCCCATCTCTCTATTTCTCTACACTCTGGTGAAACTAAGTATGCACGATTGACTTAAATAGTTGTCTATTGTTTTCACACGACTCTAGAGAGACACTCTTTATTCTGAGGGAGCAAAGTTGTCATGTTTATGCGGTTGTCAGAAGCTAATCCCTTCTTGTCTAAATCAGGAGAGTTGACTCTTTTCTGAACATTCGAGAAAGTTTCTAGTGACCTCTGAGCTAGCTAGCAAAACTAATTAAATCTAATATAGTCAGTAGAGACCTAGATGACCTCAGTCCTACGTCTAAACTGCTGTTTATATTATTCCAATGCGCAGAGCCTATTGGGAATATAGTAACTACACTACATGGCACCCAACGTTTGGTAAGGCGATAATCTAACGCAAGACGCTAGAGTAACTCAGTCGTGCTTTTCACACAGACCCCTTTTTCCCATAAATACTCCAAAAGACGTCTGGAGTGGGTAAAAGGTTATTATTCGCCGGAACTTAGTAGGAAGAGATTCCTATGTATTAGTTTTTGGTTTAGTCAACGTTGAAGGATACAGTGTTCCAAAATATTGTGCACCTAATCTTTGTTTCCCTTGAAACTTGATCTGCAACAAAACTTTCTGTCAGTAAAATGGGAGAAAGTGACGATGAAAGAGAGAGAGCTAGAAAAGCAGCTCAACTCCTAGCGGGTGACACAAGGCTCCGAGAAGAAGACCCGAATGCTATAATCATTCCGGTAAATGTAAGAAGAACTATAACTCTTAAACTTATAGAAAATAGACTATCACCAAGGGGTGGTACAGTCATTTTTGTGGTAGAGGCCCATGAATATCGGCAGACAGAGGTATTCTATTCATGGATACATTTTCCAGCAGCACACGCTGTGACACAAGATTTCCACTATTACAAAATAGAGGAACCTCCGGATGAATACGCTCCTTTCGAGGACGTTGAAATCCCACTAACATACCAAGAGCTCCTGCTCTGGTTTAATGGCGCCCTAAAACATCAAAATCACATCACCAGGCTCGGTCCACTAGGTAGACCAGGAGCCACGTGGCCGGTTCTAGCCAGCTACACACCACATCCCGACATTGAAAAGATGTCAAGTGAAGAACTTTTAGTTAAAATAAAAGAATTAACAAAGGCATGTAGAGAATTAGTTCAATTGGCAATGGAGGATAAAACATACCTCCAGAAATTGAAAGAAACAGATATAGCAGAACAACCTTTTGAACTTGCCAGAATCATAGAAAAATCCTATGAAGAACTAGGTAGAGATAGTTTGGGTGGGAAATCAGTAAAACCCCAACTACTTGAAAATCCTGAAAAAACCTTTATTAAAAATAATCTCAATACTTCTAAAAAGAGTTGGGAGGGTAATAAACAATCGACTCCCAGGGAAAAACGATTCCAGTCCAGAGGAAGGTCTCCTCAACGGAGAAATAGATCTCCAGAACAAGGAGGCAAGTCTCCCCAGAGGGAGCCCTCTGAGAAAAGATACAATCTTAGAGATAGGGATAAATTAAGAAAACCTGACAGATATCAAGATATTGATAAACGTCCCTCTTGATCTTTTTAGACTTCCTCACAGAAATCGGAAAGAAGAGGACGGTCAGAACACAAAGAAGAGCACGTCAAGTCCAAAGACAAAGAACCTGCTCATCAAAGTAAAAAATTACAATTTCCAAAGAAGAAGGTAGCTAGTATTAAGATAAAACATGCCGAGGATTCTGAGGACACAAGTGAAAAATGGAGAGTGGGCCCAGACAATGCTAGACAGCGCAGCAGAAGTAACCATAGCTCGCAAGATCCTGATGAATCTTCTGGAGACAGTGGACACGAATGAATACATTCAAGTGGAAACTGCAGACACCAGAGTTAGCAAACCCCATAAATTATATGAAATAACATTACGTATAGAGGGGGACAAAAAACTAGGGAAGTAAGGGGTCTCTTTTGGGATAACATTTCAAAAGGCTATGACATCCTGTTAGCTGAGAAAGACTGGCCACCAGAGTTTGTCAGGGAGTGCCCTCATGGCGAAGAAATGATTATGCCTGCCTTCTCAAATCATATTCCAATTCATAAAAAATACATAGGTGCTAGAAAATGGGCAGTGGCCCAAGCACCTGCATTATATAAAAATCATGTAGGATGGGATGAGGATTCTCCTCACCATAAAATACAGTTAAAAAATCAACCAACTGCACAAAGGCAGTATTCTGTTAAGCAAGAAGCTAAAAAACAAGTCAGGGAGATCTTAGATCAACTTGAATACCAGGGGGTGATTGAAACATGCACCTCACAAATGAACAATCCTTTGTTTCCTGTCTCCAAGCCAGACGATTCATATCGTCTAGTTTTGGACTACAGACACCTAAACTCCTGCTGCAAAACATTTGCAGTACAAAACTCACACAGTGCAGCACTAATGAATAACATCGTGCGCAAAAATATAAAACAACATTAAATATCTCAAATGGCTTCTTTTGTCAAAACATTGCACCTGAAAGCAGGTATTTGACCGCTTTCTCCTGCATGGGGTTGAAAAAACAATTCTGTCGACTCCCACAGGGATTCAAGAATAGCCCAGGATTATTCTCAGCAAGGGTAACAGAGTTACTACAAATGTGTGATGATGAGGCATTATCTTATGTCGATGACATCTATCTTACAGATGACGACCTGGAGACACACTTGAAAAGAGTGAACACCATAATACTTGGGTTCGCAGCTGGAGGGTACAAATTCAACTTTAAAAAGTCACGAATTGCCCATCTAACTGTCCTGTTTTTAGGATATGAACTATCAAGTGAATGCAAAAGCCTAGCAGACAACTTCTTAGAGAAGTGTGCTGTACTCCAAGCTCCAAAAACGCTGAAGAACTTACAATCAATACTAGGTTTCCTGAATTTTGGAAGAACATACATTCTAAATTATGCAGAGAGGGTTAAACCTCTCTATGAATTAATAAAACCTGATTTCAAACCAATTAATTGGACTCAGAAACACACAGAGATTTTAAGATCATTACAAACAGACATGTTAACTAAAACAAAATTGCAAACACGCGAAAACATACGCAACCTTGTAATCCGAGTCATCCCAGGAAGATGCGGGTTCACGTACCTGACCTCTAATGAGGGAGAAACGGTACCAAAGCTTACAAATCACACTTGTACACACAAGGTGAAATGAAATTCAGTTCTACTGAAAAAATTCTAACTGCGGTTCAAACTGCTGTAGCAAAAGAAAGAGCCCTGGCACAAGGTCAACGTATAATAATCGTTAAACCAGTACCTGCTCTAGAAGCAGTAACAAGGGCAAGTATTCCAAATGCTAAAGCTCTACATCCGAGATGGATACAATGGGTTAATTCTCTTGCTGCATCAGACGTAGTATACAAATTCGATCCTAATTTAAAAACACAAGAATTTCTCCAATATGAATATGAATGTCCTCTGCCGACCGAAATCCTGCCTCTGGAACATTACGGCTGTATAATATATACAGACGGATCAGCACAACCCGCAGTTGGGGGTAAACAAGCATATAGTGCTGCGTGCGCAATTGTTAAAGGTCGTTGGCACGAAGGAAAATTTAGACCACTGGTCACTAAAACCCAATCTCTAGGAGATTGTACAGCTCAGCGAGCTGAACTACTAGCCTTTAAGATGGCGCTTGAAAATACCGATCGCAAATTCCCCACACTAATAGTGTGCGATTCATATTACTGCGTTCAGTCTTACAATGAATACTTGCAGAACTGCGTTCAAAACGGCTTCAAAGATGCAAAAGGTGGCACAATCAAGCATAAAACGCTTTGGGAACAAGTAGTTCTTTTACAGAAAGAACTACAAAAGACTCACGTGATACATACACTGAGTCATCAACGTGATGGCGTTCACGTTGCGGGGAATTCATTGGCTGATGAGGCCGCGAAGGCTGCTGTGCAAACGGCTTCCGTAGCTGCCATCACCCGGTCAAAAACAAAAATAGACAGTGATATAATGCAAGCTGTCAGTGCTTCAGTAAAAGATGATAGAAAAACACTCCCGAAAGGCTTTCCAGTAAAGTACTCATACATAACTGATGCGAATAATGTTCCTTTTTCTCGAATCCCTGGAGTGGGGGATAGGGAGATTCCAAACATGGAACAAAGGTTAGGACTAATTTTAGCGGCACACGAAGGGCTCGCTTCTGCACATGCTGGTATTTCTGCCACAGTATCATTATTAAAACAGATATTGGTGGCCGCGCATGAGAAAACAAACTAGGAACTATGGGGCAGATTTATGTTAACTGGGGCATCCCCAGGGATGCGCCAGTTAATGTGCGCCACAGTGCGCCACAGCTCCGCCACCCATGGTGCGCCGCATTTACAATGCGGCGCACCATGGGGCAAAAACGGCACAGATGCGTGACGCATCTGTGCCGTAAAGGCGGCGGATTGCTGGAGTTGCGTCGCAAGCACGACGCAGCTCCAGCAAGGCTCGGGGGTGCCCTATCTGACCAATGCTGCATCAAGACCTACGCCTGCTTCAAGCAGGCACAGGCTTTTGACGCAGCATTGGCCTGAAAGTGACTGAGTGAAATCTTATAGATTTCACTCAGCCACTTTTGCGAGGCGCACCTGCCCCGGAACGCCCACCCTGCGCCGGAACGCCCACAAGCGGCGCAGGGCTTTACAACGTGACGCATCTGCCTAGATGCGTCACGTTGTAAATTGTTCGTAGGGATGCGCCACGTTTACGCCGCCTTGCGTGACGCAACAGCGGCGTAAATGTGGTGCAAGGCCTTCATAAATCTGCCCCTATGTTCTAGAATATGAAATATGCCAAAGAATGAAAGTATCAACAGTGAAACGACCAGCACAGACGCCCCTTCTAATCTCAGATAAACCATTCCCATGTGTTTACCTGGACCACTGTGGTCCCTTACAAAGGGATGGCAACTATAAATATATCATGGTCGCAGTGGATTCCTGCACGAGATTCATTTGGATGTGGCCCCAGCGCTCGGCTGACGCCAGAACTGTTATAAAAGATTTGCGAGTCTTTATCGGCACAAACGCAATTGGCATGCTACATTCTGACCAGGGTCCTGCGTTTAGCTCTCGAGCTTACAAAGAGGCCATGACTAGCATGGGCATTGCATTGCGGTACTCTTCTGCCTTCCATCCTGAGGGAAATACGGTAGCGGAAAGAAAAAAAAACGTGACATAAAGCAATCTATAACGGCGAGGGTATTAGGTTCGGGTGATGGGTGGGTCAAACATTTAACAAGTGTCCAACGTAGTCTTAACCATCTGCCAAGAAATTCTCTAAAAGGTATCACTCCATACAAACTATTGTTCGGTACTAGAATGCACATCCAGGACTTAGATTGTCAGACTTCAGTGGTAGAAGAAAAAGCCTTTGATATCAAAGATCGTTTGGCTGTTTTACAGGACTTAAATGAAACAAGAAGAAGCCTGAGTAATACAAAGTTAAAGCCAACAGCCACTGAAGAGAAACCACCTGTCCCAGCAAGACCTGTCTGGATTCCAAAGATTGGGGATCTAGTCAGAGAGAAGATCGTGGTGAAGAAGGAATTTGGGCCTTCTTACAGAAAAGCAGTACCTGTCTTAGCTGTCAGCGGAACAAGATCAGTAGTACTACCTCCCCTTCCTGGTAAAAAGGAGAACAGAGTTGTATCCATCGACCTGATAAAACCACAATCATGTGGCCAATAATAAGTAGTAGGCCCAGTGGACTCCCAAGAAATAGCAGAAGACCAAGGGCCAGATGTAGGTAAAATTATTTTACCACCTCTTAAATACCGAATCATACCGATTCGGTATTTAAGAAGTGGTAAAATATAAGTACCGAGATGTAGGTAAATACAGATGTGCATTTACCGAATCGGTAACATTCGGTATTTACCGATTCGGTAAATACCGACCGGTAAATGCCCATTCATTCCTATGGGCTTTGAAGCCCATAGGAATGATTGGGCATTTACCGGTCGGTATTTACCGAATCGGTAAATAACGAATTACACAAGGGTGCAGGGGGTGTCACTTTGACACCCTCTAGCACCCCCAAAACGGGTTCAGGTGCCATGTGGCAGGCATACCTGCCCTAAGGGCAGGTCTGCCTGTCATATGGCACAGGTGTGCATGCACACATGTGCATGCACACCTGAATCGGTATTTTACCATCAACTTGTATTTGATGGTAAAATACCGATTTTGTAGGGCTAGTGGGACTCAGAAGAGTACACCTACATCTCGATTTTACCGATTCTGTAAAAATACCGGTCGGTAAATTTACCGACCGGTATATTTACAGATTCGGAAAAATTTCAGAAATTGCCTGTTTTCAGGCACCTACATCTCAAATGCCAAATACCGGTCGGTAACGGCCGAATTCGGCCGTTACCGACCGGTATTTGGCTACCTACATCTGGCCCCAAATCTTGCTACAATCCAAGAGGTTCAAACTGAGAGATTAATCGCATTTGATAAACCTGCAGTGAATAAAAAAGGACTATGCAACAAAGCCATGGAACTTGTGCCTCTTGAAACCCAAATTGCAACAGTTTGTCAAGAAACACCTGTCTACAACGATGTAGCCTCAGACTATGCTAATGAAACAAAGAAAGATGCAAAGACTAATGAGAATCCTGGCCCGGGAGCAAGCCGCGCCCACACCTCCCAGCTGCTTTAACTGACCTCGCCGATCCCGCTTCGCGGGAGCCGCAGCGTGTGGAATCTCGGCAGGACTAACTGCGAGGGCGATAGCGGACCCTTTAACCTGCTTCTCACTCTGGCCAAAGGACTCGGGAGGCAAGTGAGGAGAGTACCGTGACCCTGGGCTTGTGGTAGTCGCGCCGGAACACCAAGGCGGACTCCAAGTCCCAGGATCCTTCAGCTGGCACCACCTGGCCCGGGAGCAAGCCGCGCCCACACTTCCCTCCCTACATAACAGTACCATCTTCCCCGCAACGCGGGAGCGTCCCGGGAGAAGCCCGGGACAAGGGCGGGACCGTATGTGGCCGTCCGGGGCCGACCGAGGCTGGGCTGGGCCACAAACTTTGGCTCATCTTTCTTCACCCTAAAACTGTGAGACATTTGTTTATGATACGGCCTTTGTTTTATTGCACGTGTATTTTTAGCAGATATTTGGTATAACTATGTCTTAACTTAGATCGGCGAAAACCCCTTTAGTGACGAGTACAATGGATAACTACCTGGTTAAAGCAAAATTAACAAAGAAGGGCGTCTTTCATTAAACCGAATAAGCCCCCCGGCTTCACCTACCTTTTTGTCTGACCCCATAGATACTTCTGTTCTCCAGTATTAGGGGTGTCTTTCATAGATTCACATGCTTGAATATTCCCCGTCGTCGAAGTGGGAGTCCCACGGTACATAAAATAGCAGTAACATATGCATGTATACATGAAAAATATCATAAATAAAAATATACATACATATAATGTAATAAAAATGTACATTTTAAAAGTACCATAGAGCATAATAGGCCCCTTGAAAAGCCTAAGGGAGAACTCACTTTAGTAGCATATTAGTGTCATTATGTGTTGGTTCACATTCCAGCCAATCAGGCTGTAGCCTGCTCTAGAACCTTCTCCTCAGAAGCCCAAGTCCTCAGATTTTCTACCGCACGTCGTGTGAAGGGAGTCTTCCTGAGCTCTGCTCAGTTTTTTCTTCAACTCTAACTGGTTTTTCTTCAGAAAATGTCTTCAAATAGGAAATCTTTATTTAAAGCCTGCCCTTCTTGTGGTAAACTGCGCCTTTTCCATGAGGATCCACACAGTAAATGCATTTACTGTCTCTACCCAGACCACGAGGTGAAAAACTGTAAGTACTGTCGCATTTTTCCTCCCAAGACTCTGAGGGATAGAGAGGCCCGTCTCCTTCTGTGGCTACAGAAGTTGAAGACTTCAGAGTCTGTGGTTTCTGAGGTAGAAAGTTTGTCATCTGGTGTTTCAAAATCCTCTCAGAAGCGTGGGTCTGAGACTGAGGTTCCATCTCCTTTTCTGAAGAAAAGTAGACTGTTGGAGTCCTTCAGGGTTGTCTCCCCACAGGATTCGCTTCAGGGCACGTCTACGGGACCTGGTTCTCTGACGTCTGCGCCCAAAGCCTTGCCTTCCACTTTTAAATCTGGCATTGGCTCGTCGACGGGCTCGTCGACGCGTCCGTCGACGTCTTCAGCGACGACGAAGTCAGTGACTGTAGCCTCTACGTCGACGACGACATGTACTATGTCAACCAGTGCTACGTCGACGACGATCACCTCGTCAACGATAGCCCAGGAGGTGAGACCCATTACTTCTATTGTGAAGATCTCGTCGACGAGTGTCAAATCAAAACCGTCGACGAAGAAGTCATCGTCGACGCTTCCCCCATTGACGAAGATCAAGTCATCATCTAAAAGCAGCTTGTCGACGGGCCCATCATCGTCGACGGCTGTCTCGTCGACGGTGCCTCCGTCGACGACCATCGTATCATTGTCGACGACTTCGTCGACGGCTGTCATCCCGTCGACGTCTACACCATCGTCGACGAGTAAGGCTCCAATCTCGTCGACGGCTCCGTCGACGGACAAGAAATCTTCGTCGACGAAGAAAAAGCCTTCAATTTCGGTGTCGATTACATCTGCGACACAGACGCCTCAGGTTGATTCTAAGACTGCCGCATTTACGTCAACGGGCTCGTTGACGTCTCATCAACCTTTGGCCACAGCTGCCACTTTTACAGTGGTTACTGCTTCTTCTTTGAGGACAGTACCTTTCATTCAATTGAGTCCAGTGAGAAGTGGAACTCATCTTCCAGACCAATTGTTTCAGTCTGGTGAGGAAGAATCCGGAAATGATTCAGAGGTGGAGCAACTATTCGGACAGGCATCTAGTCCATCTGATTTGCACATTAAGTGCCAGGAGTATGGTGATGAGGGTGACGAAGTGGATAACGTCGAAGATGGGAACTAATTATTTCCTGTTGAGGAAGCAGAACCAGTTACTTCGGAGCCGGTTACGCAAATACCATTATCTTTGGTCATGAACCTGCAGCACATGCTAGATGACTATAACCGCAGGTTCCCTCCATCTACACCTGCCTCTCCAGCATCACAACTTCCTCCACAGCCTCAACCTCAACTTCCTCAAGCACCTGCACCTGTTCCACCAGCGTCACCGGGGGGTACTCGTCCTGACACCGACAACAAGGATCCTGATCCTCGCAACACTGATGACAACGACAATGACGTCGATATGGATGAGTGGGACAATTACAGGGCTCAAACTCCTTCCACTCCGCCCACCTCACCTCTAGCATCGCCTCCAGTGGATATTGCAAATTTCCATAATTTGATGGTCCGTGCTGCAAAGCGTTTTCATCTCACTATCGAAAAACAACAAGATGAAAGTGAATGCTTCTTGTATGATTTTAAGGACCTATCACGAAGGCAATCCCACACAATACCAATCATTGAGTATATTTGGCAGGAGGGCCTTAAATTAATGGAACATCCAAATTCGGTACCTGCAGTTTTGCCCAGATTGGACAAGAAATATAAGGCTCCGGCGTCTTCCCCGGCCTGTTTGCTGTCACAACCGAAAGCAGATTCGGTTATAACTGAGGCAGCACAGAAAAGATCCCGCAATCCTGCTACACCACTCACGTCTCCTTCTGATCAGGAAGGCCGTAAGTTGGACTCTATAGGCAAAAAATTTACAACCATGGCGGCTACTACTGTGAGGGCGGCTCATACCTTGGCTATTTTGGGCCGTTACGACTGCCAGATGTGGTCCGAAATTGCCGCACTGATTCCTCAAATACCCGATGTCATCCGTGCAGAAGCGCAGGCCATTATTCAGGAGGGAGAGATAATGTCATCCGAAATAATTGATTGCGCGCTCGACATTTCCTCCACGGGTTTTCGTCAATTGGCTGGGGCTGCAGTCTACCACCTTCCGTTCAGAGGTACAGACCAAAGTCCTGGACTTGCCGTACGACGGGGATTCGTTGTTTGGCAAACATGTAGATGATGCCCTTGAGGCGATAACAAAGGACACCGACACTGCAAAGTCCTTAGCTACCCTCCAGTACAAGAAACAGCCCTTTCGGGGGGCACGAGGTAGAGGCGGAGATTCCTCTACTTTTCGAGAATCAGGTCAATATCGTTCGTACAACACCTACAACGATAACCGGCAGAGGGGTTCCTACCAATCCCAGAATCGTCAGTCCACCACCAGACCATACCAACGAAAAACAACATATGGAGGTGGCTCAAACAATAAAAAGCAGTGACAGTCTCAGTTCCTTTCTTCTGCCGACTGTAAATTCTGGGGGTCGCATCTGAAAGTACTTTTGCAAATTGTCCGAAATCAACTCCGACCAATGGGTCCTGGACGTTATCTCCAAAGGACATACCCTGGAGTTTACAAAATTCCCTCCCACTCGTCCACCTTCGGGGCCACCCTCTCCCCACTCAAAGAACTTTTGACCCAGGTAAAATTGATGATCAAAAAAGGAGCCATTGAGGTAGTGCCGCAAGGTCAACGCGGCAAGGGGTTTTATTCCGATTCTTCTTAGTCAAGAAAAAGTCGGGAGAATGGCGTCCAATTTTGGATTTACGGGCCCTGAACAAATTTATCATTTCGAAAACTTTCAGCTTCAAATTCTGAATTATCTCAATCCAGGGGAATTCTTTTCAATGATCGACCTCCAAGACCCATATTTCCATGTGCCAATTCACCCCAGACACAGGAAGTATCTACGCTTCACAGTCGGGCAGCTGCACTTCCAATTCAAAGTCCTACCATTCGGTCTTCGATCAGCGCGGAGGGTCTTTACCAAGATCTTGGCCCCGGTAGCTGCCTTCCTGCATCTGCAAGGCGTCCAATTTTATCCATACCTGGACGACTGCCTCATCAAGGCCAAGACTTTTCACCTGACGGAGCAGCACACCCAGGTCTGCGTCTCCCTTTTCCAAACCTTGGGGCTTTCAATCAATTGCCAGAAGTCACACTTTCATCCGTCGCAAAGGCGAGATTTTCTCGGAGCCTCGCTGGATTCTCGGCGGGGGAAAGTGTTCGTTTCCCAAGAAAGACAGGACCGCATGGTAAAGATGGTGCCATTCCTACAGTTAAAACTGTACGTTTCTGTCCGAATGTTGAAATCATTCCTTGGCATGGCTTCCTCGTGCATCCAACTTATCCCCAATTGCAGATTGCACATGAGGGCTCTACAGGTGGAATTAGACAAACAGTGGAAACAGGTGTCAGGGTCATTCGAGGACAAAGTCCTTTTAACACCTCGCATCCAGAAAGAGCTGGAGTGGTGGGCTCACCCTCCAAACATATCTGCGGGCCGTTCATTCCAAGACGAACCTCCGACTCTGATGCTTACAACAGACGCGTCTCTCGAGGGATGGGGAGCGCATCTCAACGGCATGTCTGTAAAAGGAAAGTGGACGGCGACCCAACGTAATTGGCATATCAATCACCTGGAACTCTTGGCGATTTTCTTGGCCCTAAAGTCCTTCCAGAGGTTAGTGCAGACACATACTCTGCTGGTGAGGACAGACAACACCACCAGCATGCACTACCTCAACAAGCAGGGCGGCACGAGGTCTCTCCTACTTTCACAACTGGCACAAGAAATATGGGATTGGGCGATTCAACATCAAATTCATCTCACAGCCATCCATGTGCCGGGTGTGGCCAATGTTCTGGCGGACTCACTCAGCCGGGCGTCGTCAGACAATCACGAGTGGGAACTCAACCAACCAACCGTCGATTTCATCTTCCGGCGGTGGGGCCAGCCGCAGATGGATCTTTTCGCGACTGCTACCAACAGGAAATGCCAACGCTTTGCAAGTCGGCATCCCCACAGAGAGTCGAGCGGAAATGCATTTTCAATCAATTGGTCGAATGACTTCATCTACGCTTTCCCTCCACTTTCTCTAATTCCTCGCCTGTTACACAGGATGAGGTTTCAACCTTGCCACATCATCCCGATTGCACCCAAATGGCCGAGGCATCCATGGTTCACGGACCTGCTCCTATTTTCACAGTCCGACCCGATACCGCTTCATCCTCTACCTCACCTCCTCACGATGAAGCAGGGACAAATCTGTCACCCGGATCCGGCATACCTCCAACTCCATGCCTGGAACCTGAATACAATGAATTTGCACGTCTGAATATCGACGAGGACTGCAGAGAGGTGTTAGCGCGCGCTCGCGCTCCATCCACCATTAAAACCTATCAAATAAAGTGGAAGCGTTTCTGTGTCTGGTGCCGCACTAAAGATTTGGACCCCATGACTGCAAAACCTGAACAGATCTTGCCTTTCTTTTTATCCCTGGCGAGATCAGGACTTTAACACTCAACTCTTAAAGTCTTTCTGGCGGCGATTTCCCGCTTCCGTCATGATGGTTCTACATCTCTATGTTCCTCGAGAATCATTAAGCAATTTTACAAGGGCCTTTTTAGGATGTTTCCACCTATCCGTCGCCCTCCACCTGCTTGGCGCTTAAATTTGGTCTTGTCTCAACTGCTTCTACCTCCATTTGAGCCTATCCACTCTGCAAGTCTAAAATTTCTCACATGGAAAGTTGCTCTCTTGCTAGCCTTGAAATCCTCGAGACGTGTCAGTGACATCCAGGCGTTTACCATACAGCCTCCTTTTCTACAATTCTCCAATGAGGGTGTGACATTGCGAACTAATCCTAAGTTCATCCCGAAGATTCCCAGTGACTTTCATCTCAACGAACCTGTAATCCTGAAGACTTTCTTTCCTGCTCCGCAAACTCCAGCGGAGCGGTCATTGCACTCTTTGGATGTGAAACGTTGTCTCAAATTTTACATTCAGCGAACTGCAACTGTCAGAAAGTCAGATCAATTGTTTGTGGCGTATGGCCCAATTTGCAAAGGACAACCTGTTACCAAACAGACCATAACCAGGTGGATATCCTCTACCATATCCTTTTGCCACCAACGGGCTGGGAAGCCCCTTCCTGCTCCAGTTCGTGCTCACTCAACTAGAGTGGTGTCTACTTCTGCTGCCGTTTTTGCGGGGGTACCCCTGAGGCAGATCTGCAGAGCTGCTACTTAGCCGAGCAGCCATACTTTTACAAAACACTACTGCCTGCAATCAACAGACGCCGCGGATGCGGCAGTAGGTCAAGCGGTGCTGCGGAATCTTTTCCAATAAAGGTGAGCCTCTGTTGCTACCCGCCTCCAGTCATAAAGGTTTTTTTTTTCTAATAATATTTTGGTATTTATTGCATATTGACTAATATGTTTACCTTACTTGCTTTGGTATATCACCTTTATGACTTATGTGATGATTTACTGCTTTCTACTCTTATTCAAGCATGTGAATCTATGAAAGACACCCCTAATACTGGAGAAGAACAAAAGTTACTTACCTGTAAACTGTGGTTCTCCAGTATTGGTGTCTTTCATAGATTCACATGCAACCCTCCCATCCTCCCCTCAGAGGCTCTCTTCTCCTCAGGCACTTTTACTTACTTTGTGCTATGAAAATCTGAGGACTTGGGCTTCTGAGGAGAAGGTTCTAGAGGAGGCTACAGCCTGATTGGCTGGAATGTGAACCAACACATAATGACACTAATATGCTACTAAAGTGAGTTCTCCCTTGGGCTTTTCAAGGGGCCTATTATGTTCTATGGTACTTTTAAAATTTACATTTTTATTACTTTATATGTATGTATATTTTTATTTATGATATTTTTCATGTATACATGCATATGTTACTGCTATTTTATGTACCGTGGGACACCCACTTCGACGACGGAGAATATTCAAGCATGTGAATCTATGAAAGACACCAATACTGGAGAACCACAGTTTACAGGTAAGTAACTTTTGTTATTACTGATCTTAGCTGTCCCCAAGGCTCCCAATTATTAACCGGTAATGAAATAGTTGACCCCCTAGTGCTGAGTCAAATAGTTCTAGATAACACCCAGGACACTTTACTACAACCTTCCCCGACATCTACTCCAGTACCATCTCCGGTACGAAGAGTAGTTAGGGCTTGCAGGAAACTACCTGCTAAGCGTGGGGGGAACAGGAAATCTAAGAGAGCCGGCACGCAACCTAGAGTCGTAGGGGGAGTTAATGAGACCTCAAATAAGACCGAGGGGGCAAATTTGAACTCCAAACAATTTGATCTGTTGGCTAGTCTTATTGAATCTAAATTAGAACTTTTGATTAAACCTCTTATGGCCAAAATAGATCTGGTCTCAAAAGAAGTATCCAGACTGGGTGGCCTATTGAACTCTCACTTAGGTATGACACATAAGAGCATCCAGGGTGGGAATAATACAAGTAAAACCGCAGCTGCTACTTGTAATGGGGGTAACAGGACTTTACAACCTGTACTAACTACACAACCTGTACTAGTCTCCCAACTCCCCCCTGTACTTGTATCAGCCGCTCTACCACCCTCCCCCTCAGCCATTCAACCACCCTTAACGACTACGAGAAACCAACCCCTTTCGACAGGGGGGAATAACAATAACAATAATAGTGAGGGGAGAAGGGAGACAAATAGAAGACCCTCAGTTAACCTCCCCCCAGATTGTGCACCATATATAGTGGTATTAACAAATGTACCAGGGGTGGATTCTCATCTTACTGAGTCTGGGATAGAATCTCATGATTCTTTGAAAAACAAATCAGTATCGTGGTTGAATAGAAAGTGTGGGTTTCCACTGTCCTTCTCAGATGATATAATATCTACTCGTAGAGTTAGCTGGATAGGAAATTCCAGGAAAAACACCAGGGAAGATTGTTTTATTGTTAATTTTAGGCATCCACAGCATGTCGCCACAGTTTTGCGTAGAGCGGCTTCCCTACCAATTGTTGACAATACTGTATGTGCTCGCCCTCTTGGCTTTTTCTACAACCACCATGGCAACACACCACATTTACACACTGTTCTGCCCAAGCCAGTTCCATATTTACTTAGGCGGGGCTGCGATATACCTCCGCAAACTGGAAATTATCCTGCGAACAGACTGGACCCATTTCATTACAGGTTGTCCAGGTCAAATAGTCACTTTGATCATCCACTCCCACTGGCCAATCGATATTCCCCTTTATCATCTCTTGAGGAAAATGATTGACTGTCAAATATTCCGAGGAACAATGTACAGCCCTCATATCCTTCACGTAGGATTATGACATGGAATATCGCTGGAATTAAGGCCAAAGCAGGGAATGATTCTTGGACCGACTTTTTAAAAACTTATGACATCATAGCGTTCCAAGAGACCTGGGATCTGATGGATAGCTTTTCTTTGGATGGGTACAGTCATTTCTGCATTCCAGCGACCTGCAGTGTGGCAGGCAGAGCTAAGGGTGGTTTAGTGAGTTTATTTAAACTTGATCTAAAGGGCACACTAACTTTGTGTAACTCAGGATGTCAAAATTGTTTAATTGTCGAACTATCTCCTTCTGACACTCCTAAGATTTTATTTATTAATTTCTATATTTCACGTGCAAATGAGTTAACCAGTTTAAATTTAGATCTTTTGGAAAAAAAATTGTCAGTCTACAGAAGCAATGTGAATACTTTTGAAATAATTCTTTTAGGGGACTTTAATATTCATCCCTGCAACCAACCTTGTGCCAATATAGAAGAGGAGGGCCCCCCTTATTCTTCTCTTATTCATCTTGAACACTCAAAACAGGGTGAGGCCCTCGAAAACTTTCTGGCAAGATGGAATCTTTATGAGTCTGGTTGCGGGGAAGGTGGCTCTAGGATCCCAACTTTTAAAGGGACAGCCGATGGTACTATTATTGATTATATTTTTGTGTCTTCCTTTGTACTGTGTAAGGTTTTAATGTATAAGACTGAGGTCTCGGTCTTCAGCGTTCATAACCCGGTGTCAGTAGACATAATATCCGCAGACTTATTAACCTTTAAAAATGTGACACATAAGGGCGGTCTAAATGTGATTGCTAAAGACCAAGGACGCACATTAAAATGGTCTAATATAGTTCCTGAAACTTTTCTGCAAGATGTATTGGGCAAGGTTGAAGATGATGTGGCCATATGCCTAGAGAAGCAGGCTCAAAATACTCATGTGGTCATCGCCTTTGACAATATCTGTAGACAAATTAATCAAAGCCTACTTGCTGGCCCCAGACAGATGAGACATCATGGGAAAATATGGTTTAATAAAAGTTGCTCTGGGGCACATGCACGTTTACTTAAGGCTCTGAAGGCTACCCCTAAAGATAGAGTTCAAATAACTAGTTTGAGATCTGCATATAAGAAAGCTATCTTGGACCGAAAAAAAGAGTTGAAAGAAGAGGCCTGGTTGCAATTACTTGCCCCTGAGACTTTAAAAAATAGTGGGCAGTTCTGGAAAATCGTTAATCAACCACTATTCTCGGCTGAGGATAACTCCCTTCTAGAGACCAACATCCCGGATGAGGGCTGGATTTCACATTTTGGGAAAATCTATTCTACCCCAGATTCGGAAAAACAGCAGATTAATATATTTTCTAACTCTGAGGGTTTACACGTGATCTTTGAAGAGACAGAGGTAGAAAGAGCGACTGAGCAGACCTTAAAAAATAAGGCCCCAGGTCCCGACGGGGTTCCTTCAGATGTTTTTAAATGTGCGCCAAAATTTTGGTCTAAAATCCTGTGTAGTGTTTTTAACGCCCTGAATCAAAACAATATACCGGTGTCTTGGAAAAAATCCATCATTATTCCAGTCTTTAAGAAGGGAGATAGGCAGGAACCCTCCTGTTATAGACCTTTTTCCCTAATAGATTCTTCGGTAAAAAATTTAGGACGTGTAATTCTGTATAAACTAACGGACTGGCTCGACGATAGAGGGGTTCTGTCGAACCTGCAATATGGGTTTAGATCAAAAAGAAGTACTTTAGATCAGTGTCACAACCTGCAATTGCTTTTAGATAAATACACCAAGGCTAAAGAGGGGTCAACGTACCTGGGGTTCATGGACCTCTCATCGGCATTTGACCTTGTAAATCGGTCAAAGCTATGGCAATTTTTACTTGACATGGGACTAGATCGGGCCTTAGTTAACCTCTTGGCGGATTTACACTCGGGACTTTTGGCTTCTGTCCGGGTTACCACTGAGGGGCGATGTTCTAGCCATTTTAACTCAGAATGGGGGGTCAGGCAAGGGTGTATCTTGGCCCCCCTTCTTTTTACGGTATATATTAATGCCCTAGAACCTGCTTTAAAGGAGGCAACTCTTGATATACCGCGTATAGGGGAACTTGGTATTCCAGTTCTCCTCTACGCGGATGATGCTGTCCTTCTCTCACGGACGGGGATGGGACTCCAATGGCTGCTAGATGTTTTTGGAAATTTTATGGATTCCCTGGACCTTAAAATAAATGCAAAGAAGTCACAAATCATGATCATGGGGAGGTGCAGCAGGAAGAAGCAATCTAAAGCTTTTTACTGTTGCGAAGAAGAACTTTGCAGAGTGCCCACATTCCCCTATCTTGGGATTACTTTTGATGAGAGGGGGAATTGGGACCCGCAACTTAAAAACAGAAATATCTCCCTTGCTAGAACTACTTCTGCACTCCAGGGATTCTCAAAAAAACTGGGGGCAAGACCTATAGCTGCACTGATGAAGGTATACAAAGCGAAATGTATTGCAGCAGCGACCTATGGTAGCTCAATATGGGGCTATAGTGTTTTGGATTGCCTACAGGTGACCGAAAACAAATTTTTTAAATCAGTTCTATCAGTCCCACAGTCCGCTCCCTCATACACTATTCATTCCGAATTGGGGGTAGGGTTCATCTCTGACATGATAAGAATGGCTCCTGTAATATGCTGGATGAAGACCTGGTTGAACCAGGAAATCTCCCTGAACCATATTATCTTGAAAGATTGTCTCCTACTAGAAAATTCCAGTAAGATTCAGTGGTTGACATATATTAAAAATAGCTTTTTTAAATTAGGGAGACCGGAGCTTTTCTTCTCCCCAGAGATAAAAACTCCCAGGGACATTACACTAATCAAGGGAGCCATGGCACAGTTAATGTCCATGGAAAGAGAAGAAATAGAGTTCAGAAAACCTATCGTAAGGGCTAATCTCATTGTTGCTAGTTTACCAGGTCCAGAAATGTATCTCAATATGGTGAACCGTCCTTACCATAGGTTTCTTTTAACTCGCTTCCGTTTTAACCTGATCCACTTGAATCTCGGTCATTTTCCAAAATGGAGCACTCCTGAAAATGCTTTTCCGTGTTCTTGTGACAATTTCTCTACTCAGAACACATTGCATTTTGTGATGTTCTGTGGTCACTTTACGGAATCAAGAATTACATTTTTTGTCCCAATACTTAGGGAGGCGGGGTTCCTGCAAGTCAAGCCAGCTCTCTTGTACTTGCAATTACTAAAGACCCCCCGGATCACCTTTCATGTTGCTAGCTTTTTAGTGAGTGCTGTCAGAACCAAGAACAGGAGGATGATTAATTGCACATAAATGTTCATGGATGTAAATTAGAATTATGTTTGCACTGTAAAACTGACTGCTAGGGTACCCAAATTGGTTGATGTTTTTATCCTATTTATTGTGGGGTTTTTTAACTGATGAAATTGCTGAGAACATCTTCTTAATTGGCTTAATATTTTTCCTTTTATTATGTGTAAATAATGTATTTAATGTAGCGACCACTGCGCCTCTGGCCTGGTCGCCCCCCTGCTCCTCTCCTCTCCTGCCTCAGAGCCCCTGCTGCCCGAGTTCTTCTCCGCCGACGCCGACTGCAGCGCCCCAGCCGCCGCTGGGCCGCCCGCTCTGCCTGTCCCGTTCCCGCCGCTTCCTGCCTGCGGCCCCGCCCCCTCGCCAGACGATTGGTCAACCCCTTCCCGCCTCCCAGCTGACCCGCCCGACCGGCTCCCTTCTTAAGGGGACCCCGCCTGCATCTGGGGAGCAACCACTGCGCCTCTGGCCTGGTCGCCCCCCTGCTCCTCTCCTCTCCTGCCTCAGAGCCCCTGCTGCCCGAGTTCTTCTCCGCCGACGCCGACTGCAGCGCCCCAGCCGCCGCTGGGCCGCCCGCTCTGCCTGTCCCGTTCCCGCCGCTTCCTGCCTGCAGCCCCGCCCCCTCACCAGACGATTGGTCAACCCCTTCCCGCCTCCCAGCTGACCCGCCCGACCGGCTCCCTTCTTATGACGCCCCCTCAGCGACCGCGCAGCGGATGCGCGCAGCGGGAGCACCGAATGAGCGCCGAAGGTGCGCCAAAGGTAAGCCCGTCTATGCCCGTCCGTGCCTGGACCGCGCCCAGTGCCAGGACCCCTGGCCCCCACCGACAGAAGCCGACCCGACGGACCTACGACACCACCGAACTCAACGTACTCAACACCGGCCGAACCGCGGGCTGCTACCGAGCCACACCGAGACGCACCCACGGACCCTTCAGCTGCCACTCCTGCAAGTTCACCTGCAACCGGACCCACGCCACACCAGCACCCACCAAGCCGAACACCAGCAGCACCCACCTGAAGTGCATCCTGCTCAACACCCGCTCCATCCACAGACACGCCGTCGAGCTCTGGAACCTGCTCGACACCACAGCCCCAGACGTCGCCTTCCTCACGGAAACCTGGATGAACGCCTCCTCAGCGCCCGACATCGCCATCGCCATCCCGGACGGCTACAAGATCATCCGGAGGGACCGCGTCAACCAGACAGGAGGAGGCATCGCCATCATCCACAGGAACACCATCCGCATCACGACCAACACCGACGACACCCTCGCACCCGCCGAACACCTGCACTTCCAGATCCACGTCAATCCCAAGACCACCCTCAGAGGCACCCTCATCTACAGACCCCCGGGACCACGCACACAATTCAGCGAGGACATCGCCGACTTCGTCAGTCCACACGCCCTCCCCTCCGCTGACTACATCCTCCTCGGGGACCTCAACTTCCACCTGGAGAACAACAACGACCGCAACACTACAACCCTGCTGGACAACCTCGCCAACCTCGGACTCAAGCAGCTGGTGACCACCCCCACCCACTACGCCGGACACACACTCGACCCCGTCTTCTCATCCAGCAAGGACATCGCCTTCAGCCACGCCACGGGACTCCACTGGACGGACCACAGCTGCGTCCACTTCAGCTTCAGAAGGACCACGCACCACCATCACCAGCAACAGGTTCCCCGCAGAAGCTGGAACAAGATCACTGCAGACCAGCTCATTACCTCCCTGAGCAAGAACCCTCCCACCAGCACAACGAACCCCAGCCAAGCGGCCACCAACCTCACGAAATGGATCAGCGACTGCGCAGACGACCTCGCCCCTCTGAAGACCCAGCCGAGCAGACCCGGCAGCAAGAAAGCCCCATGGTTTAACGACGAACTCAAGAGCTCCAAGAAGAACTGCAGAGCACTCGAGAACACCTGGCGCAGAGACCCAACACCGGACAACATGACTGCTCTCAAGCTCACCACCCGAAAACACCACCAACTGATCCGCGCCACCAAGAAAACCGCATTCAAGGAACGACTGGACAACAACGCACACAACAGCAAGGAACTCTTCAACATCGTCAAAGAGCTCTCCAACCCCAACGCTGGAAACAACGACATCACCCCTTCGCAAGACCTCTGCAACTCCCTCGCCTCCTACTTCCACAACAAGATCGCGGACATACACAACAGCTTCAGCACTCAACCGACGCACGCCGCGACCGAACCACCGCCCCCCACCACCACCCTCCGCGCCTGGACCCCGATCAGCACCGAAGACACCATCCGCACGATGAACTCCATCCACTCCGGATCTCCGACAGACCCCTGCCCTCACCACGTCTTCAACAAAGCTGACGCAGTCATCGCACCCCACCTGCAGGACATCATCAACACCTCCTTCGACATCGCCACCTTCCCGGAGAGCTGGAAGCACGCCGAACTCAGCGCTCTACTAAAGAAGCCATCAGCCGACCCCACCGACCTCAAGAATTACCGCCCCATCTCGCTACTCCCGTTTCCGGCAAAAGTCATCGAGAAGACCGTCAACAAGAAACTGGCCGCCTTCCTCGAGTCGAACGGTTCCCTCGACCTCTCGCAGTCTGGCTTCCGGGCCAACCACAGCACCGAGACCGCCTTGATCGCAGCTACCGATGACATCCGAGCCCTGCTCGACAACGGAGAAACAGCGGCCCTCATCCTCCTGGACCTCTCCGCGGCCTTCGACACTGTCTGCCAACGTACCCTAGTACAGCGCCTCAGCAACGTCGGAATCCAGGAGAAGGCACTTGAGTGGATCATCTCCTTCCTCGCCGGAAGGACACAGAGAGTCCGCCTCCCCCCGTTCAGATCGGAGGCCACCGAAGTCATCTGCGGCGTTCCTCAAGGATCCTCGCTCAGCCCAACACTCTTCAACGTCTACATGAGCCCCCTCGCAGCCATCGCACGCCAGCACAACCTCAACATCATCTCCTACGCCGACGACACCCAGCTGATCCTCTCCCTCACCAACGACCCCGCCACCGCCAGAGCCAACCTGCACGAAGGGATGACAGACGTAGCCAAATGGATGTCGAACAGCCGCCTGAAACTGAACTCGGACAAGACGGAAGTCCTCATCCTGGGATCCTCACCCTCCGCCTGGGACGACTCCTGGTGGCCCCCCGCCCTGGGCAGCGCACCCAAACCAACAGACCACGCACGCAACCTGGGCTTCATCCTGGACTCCTCCCTCTCCATGACCAGACAAGTCAACGCCGTCTCCTCGTCATGCTTCAACATCCTGCGCATGCTTCGTAAGATCTTCCGATGGATCCCCACCGAGACCAGGAAGACGGTCACCCAGGCCCTTGTCACCAGCCGTCTGGACTACGGCAACTCCCTCTACGCCGGAACCACCGCCAAACTCCAGAAGAGACTCCAGCGGATCCAGAACACCTCAGCACGACTCATCCTGGACATCCCCCGCCGAAGCCACATCTCCGGACACCTGAGAGACCTGCACTGGCTCCCGGTCAACAAGAGAATCACCTTCCGGCTCCTCACCCACGCACACAAAGCCCTACACAACCAAGGCCCAGGATACCTCAACAGCCGCCTCAACTTCTACGCTCCCAAACGCCAGCTTCGATCGACCAGCCACGCCCTCGCCGCCGTCCCCCGCATCCGAAGAGCCACCACAGGAGGAAGGTCCTTCTCCTACCTGGCCGCCAAGACCTGGAACTCCCTTCCGACCCACATCCGCCTGACCCAAGACCACCTCGCCTTCAGGAAGCAGCTCAAGACCTGGCTGTTCGAGCAGTAGCGGACCCCCCCCCCAGCGCCTTGAGACCCTCTGGGTGAGTAGCGCGCTATATAAATGCTTTGATTGATTGATTGATTGATTAAGTGTTGTATTGTGCCATTGTCTTTTTATGATATTGATTTATCGAAATAAAGTATTCTGACTGACTGACTGACTGACTAATGAGAATCCGGAAGCCATTCCAACAATTGACAGAACTGCATCTGGCTACTTCATCAATTTCGATGACTTTTCTGATGATCCAAGCGAGCATGAAAAAACGCCAGCAACAAAAACTTTCAAAGACAAAGTAACTGAACTCTTTCATTAACTAAGAGAAACTTATCTGATTTCACCATGGATTGAATTTTGGATTGTGTTAGGTTTACTTTTCCTCCTACTTTGGCTCATCATGGTTCTATGTTTGGGAAAATTCATTGATGGAAAATATAGTACAATGGACACAGCAAGTCTGAACATCAACTTGGTCCTAAAGCCTCACACATCCTCTCACATCAAAAAAAGAGAACTGTCATCAGTGAACATCACAGCCAATCCAATACCCGGTGAGGAGCATGGGACAAAACGGATTATGAAATCTATGGCCCGATAAAGCTCTTGAAATATCCACATCAATTTAAGGTTTCCTTAAGTGACTTTGTGACACCGAGTACTTTCTCTGATGATTGGGACTTTGAAAATATTAATAATATGATGTCAGATTTAGTAATGTCAGCAAAATTTACAGAACATGATTATTTACAGGGTTCATCGAACTATGAAGAAATGTTCTGTTTTAACCACTATGGTCATCACTATTTGCATAAATCTGCTCAACCTAGAAATGTTTTAAATTATAATCAATGCGCAGATGGTCCAACACCGCCAAAAGGCAGCTCGAAAACATTTTATGAGAAATTCACATACTTCTCAGGGTTTAACAACAGTAATGCAGAAACGTTTTATTTCAAAATGTTAAATAAGACAGGAATGAAAATAATGTTGACAAATACTAAATTGATTTATTCTGAGAAATGTTATGCTAAAATGTCTACATTTGGTTTTGAATTTTGGAAAAAACACATTGAAACAAAAACCATCTGGGGTTCAATGATTGGCAGGTACAAGGTCTAGAAGCATTATTTAGAGCCTGCATGATCCCAGAACAGATAATATTCCTGAATGACACCATTCACCAAACAACCTGTCTTGGTTTAGCCAAGATAAAGGACTTAAACAAACCGTTTATTCCAAAGCCCATACCTGATAGTAATAGCACTACAGATGTGGAGATAGACGTATCCCATATTTTACACCAAAACAGAACAAATCCTGATTGGAAAAAATGGTTGATATGGCCCACAGACACAAATAACTGTCAAGATAGATTCCTGAACAAAACACAGGGGTTTAAACAGACCAGGCCAGACCCAAGATATTCCCAGAGACAACATCCAGGGATAGTTACAACATACACTGTAGGGAAACTATGCCTCGAATGGCTACAGAAATCCACACTGGCTAAAATTAAGCAACACTTGACTTTACTTAAAGACGGTGCTGACTTGCGAAATTTCATACTGGGACCTCGCAAACAGCGTCAAAAATGTTTCATATACGGTACATACGCTGCTTACAACGAAGCTTGGAAAGTAACACAAATTGAAACAGCAGAAAAAATACGAGAAATTGATCGTATAAATTTGGAAAAATCACTTTCTGTTGTGGACAATGGGTTAACGACTCTGTCCTCCAGAATATATTCACTGGACAGTTTTGTATCATCTGCTATTGATATAATAGAGCAGGACTTACTAATGTTACAACATGCTCAGTCCCAATTACGTTCTATTGTACAGCTATGCTGGACGTTGCAAAACCTGCATTCAGGCTACGTGCCATGGCGTCTAATCAACATAACGTCATTATTTTCTATCTTTAACCTTACTGATAAATAGGGCTCCCGGTTTTATGGTATTTATTTTTTTGCCATTTCCGTCTGTATTTATCCATATTTATTTTTTGGGCATTTTATCTGTATTTATCCACATTTATTTTTGCGACAAGCAAAAGACGACGCAACAGCTAGTATTTTTCCACCTTTATTTAAATTGACACAGGAAGGAGGCTGTAGGACATAAATACTGGTTGTGACAGAGTGAGTCCCATGCTAAACGTTAGCTCTAACGTGGCTTAAGAGACCCCAATTGTTTTTACTGGAAGCGGAGTGGACTAACCCATAGCTACCAAGGCCATGTCACCCAAATTGTCTCCCCCAAAAAATTTAAAATTGGAGGATATAGTCCTATTTTGATATTTTAAAATAAAGGATATGTTTCTCTTTCTCTCCGTAATTTTATTACTCACTTGTAAAAGCACATGCCTTGTGCGTCTTTTCTGAAGCCCTTCCTGTGCGGTGGAACCGTCTTACGAGTCCGGTCTCTCCCTGCCTGGTCCCCCAGAGTGAGTCAAGTCTAAGCCGGAAGTGATTCAATGAACACTGTGTGCTCTTTAAACACAACCCAGTGCATCCGGAACTCACCATCCTTCCCTAGGGCTTTGTGATGGGTCGTGGGCGGGCATGACTAGACCTGATCATGCGACTGGCAGCTTGCGCGCCCAGTCTGTCATGATATGGCGTACCTGGCCTTCGATGGAAGGGAGGAAGTTGTATTGGACAGCCAGTGAGAGTTGGACCTGTTCATCAGGCAGGTGCTCGAACACACAATAGCTGGGTAAATCGGGGACCGAATAAGTGGCGCACTGAGTGTTAGGGTTGGTGACAGATAGGCCTTCAGGTCGTTATCACCCAATTAATCACATGACTCGCTGATCTGCTGCTGAAAGACACTCCCCCGTTTTCAATCTCGCAGTTTGTGGTATACATTCAGAACCAGTAACATAATCCAAAAGGGCTGGGTCAGGCAGGGTGGAGTGATAAAGGAGTAATGGCAGTGCTAAGGATGAAGTCGGGTCTGCAGTGGGCGGAGAAATGCAGTGTAGGTGTGAAATCTGGGTCATCTCTCCTGGGGCGCCCTGACACTGTGCCTGTTCTCTAGGCTGCCAAAGTGCCTCGTGTGCGATTACGTTATCCATCTTCAAAGCGCCTGCACCCTCTGTCTGCTGCCTGCAGGACTGCGGGGGTGTATGCAGAAGGATCACCTCTGCTGATCTGGGAGGCTGCCTCCCTGGGCATGCCACCTCTCTCCAGGCCTTGCTCCAAGACTTTCCTTTCGGGTTCATCTTTTACTTCTGCAGCGTTATCCTTAACATCCCCAATCCTATTCCATGCCACCTATGTGTCCTTGTGTAATGTAACTGGTACTCATTTAAAGCGCTCCAGTGCCTTCGAGAAAAGTTTGCGCGAGATAAAAATACAAAAAGATAAAAAAACGATCTATATCCCTAGTAAATTTTCCCCCCTAACCTTCCTCACACCTAAACAGCCCCACAGACAGACAACCGAGTCATATCCTAAACATGCTTTCTTCCCTCACAAATTCTCACACCTCCAGTGGCACACCCAGTACCCTCTCCTCATTGTCCACATCTTGGATATGCCTTCGGCAGCCGTTTTTTCACAAGCAAACATCACCACAAGAGGCATGGCAAACCCCCATAGTCTAAATCTGCCATGTTAATCATATTGATGTGATTGAGTAAAACCACTCAGCGGTCTTTACGCTCTAGGCAATACGCACATTCTTACAGAAGACAGCTGACAGTACAACACAGTATGGGAATTGGGGATATACAATAAAAAAGACGGGGTTCCAAAAGGAGACTTTTTTTAGCTTTCAAATATTGTAATGTGGTGTAAAGGCACCTGCAATATATCACAAAAACTAATAGCTTTTTTTAAGCCTATTTTTTATATATAAGTTTGTATACAAAATGAAATATTCTCTCATGCCCAATGTTATCTCGTGGGCTTGTATTACTTTGTGGTGGTGTTTCAGCACCGTAGACAACCCCTGAGCGGTCTTTGGTGCCGAAGCCTGTTTGTTTATCTCTCTGTTTAAGTTTCTACAACCATGTAGGCTCACAGCTTTTTGAGGTCAGCATAAACACCCGGGTCTTCTTTTCTTGATGGCTGTTATTGTGAACGAGATTGGATGTCCTCCGGAGGGGCCTCTCGCACTCTCCAAATATGCTTTGATTTCATTTGACAAACGAAGTTTAAGTGATTGCTTTGCTGTTACAGAAATACAATACCTGTTACACGGGACAGCAGCATTGTTCATTTGGAACGCCGGTAGCAAAATACCCGACGGCAGCGCGGCAAAATGTGCTAGTATTTTGCCGCTTTTAAATATAAATACAGACAAAGGAAATATACATTTCCGTCTGTATTTATGTGTAAAAATCCGTAAAAACGGAAAACCGGGAGCCCTACTGATAAACAAATCAGTTTGGCACAAAAAGGAGCAGACTATACGATTCTGAGCATTGAAAAACTTGAGAGATTACCATTGACAATGTCAGAGAGACCTGTCATTGAATGGATAATACACGGAACAATTACAATTCCGATAACAACTTTCCAGTTTAAGTATTGCCAAAAATATATACCAGCAGGCCTGTATGAAAGGTTGGGTAAAGGATACATCAAGTCAACATGGAAATTACCTTATACACACAAATGTTATAGTGAAGGGAAAAAGAGGTATTTCTTAGTGGTAACAATTGTAAAAAATCACTAAGCGGTACACTCCTGTGTCAAGGTATTAACTTGCATGGAGCCTGTGAAGGGTCTTCAAATAACCTTTCATGTCACCTGCACGGCACTCCTGCAACACAGATAGAGCCATTTTTCAGACAACTTTCCAACTGCAGTTATGTTCTAATAAGTGACCACAGCTGTTGTGGCATGGTGCCAGGAAAAGCCTATCTCGTGAGCGTTAGTTGCATGGTCACTTGCTGTATGCAAGTATTGTATCCAAACAGCAATCCAGACATGGAGGCGGCAATATGGCCTTCTTTGAATATCTCTTCTATTCGAATTGAGACTTTAAGCAGAATGAAGTCTATTCTTTTACAGACAACTGTAAAAGACCTCGTCCAAAGATACGTATGATCTGCAAGTTGCAAGGACAGCAGCAGAGATACATTCCCTATTATCAACAAATTGCCCCGTGCATTTCGTAGAAATGTTAAGCCAAATTTTAAACATATCTGATACCATTGGCATCGCACATGTATTTAAGACAATTTTTTCGGGACTGTTAGCACCCTTTGAAACTGTTCTGGGCATTTTCCCGAATTTTGTCCATTCCCTTTTCGGCGGCCTGCCTCTTCTTTTGGGACTGGTAGCAGGAATTTTATTTTTGATCCTTCTGCTCCGATATGGCAAGCCAAGCCACAGACTGAACTCCAGCTACAATGGAAGAAACGATCCTAGCAATACGCTACCGAGACCGCATCACTAAAGTGCTCGGATTGGCTCGGCTAGGAGATCTTAGTGCAACCTGGTTTCTTTCATTCAGACCAATCTGGCAAGATTGCATCTTACCTGTGCTTCGATGTCTGCTATGCGGAGAAGAATGCGTGTTGGACGTCTGTCTTACACTACCATCAGCAGTACCAATGGATATCGATACTTTGCTAGGTCCGGTAACGACTAATGCAACGTGTTGTCCCCAGCGGCTACCTATTCTGATGACAGCATTTGTTGAGACTTCACCATTACGATTAGGTGGCGGTGGAGTACGAGAGAAAAGCAGCACCAAACAGGTACAACCTTCTGTGAGCATTGCTGATCCAGACATCGATGATGGCAATGATTCATACATATGCACAATTTCAGCATTTTCGAACTTGGTCGAACTTTCACCTGATGTTGTAGACCAATTTTTCGCAAGCCTGTCTGATATGATGTTCTACCCTGAACAAAAAGAATAACTTTTAAAAAAACGAGCACACAGCGTTCCCTGAACTCTGAATACGGCCTTCCGTTTTGATAAACAGAACTACTGAAAACATTTGGAACTATTTTTCCCCTGAAAGCGAAATTATTTTTTCCAATTCCAAAATATTTACCTTTTTTTTGGCAGATGGTACTCTGCTTAAAGTAGAACTATTCTTAGAGAACAGAGATTCTATTTTTAGAGATACTAGAGACAATATTTTACCTCAGCCCCTAGCATATGTACAGTATTGTATAAATATGTGATGAAATGGTCTCGACTTTCTTTTCTGTATTGAGAGCCATTTCATGTGTAATTTTTGCAAATTCATTCAGCTGAGATATATATGCATTTAACTGAATGATATCACTGCTTGAAAGACGTACAGTGCCAATATTCATTTTCGTGTATACACCATACACCATTTCAAATGCAATTTATGCATTTTGGGGTCGGTTGGAAAACACATGCATCGTTATATGTTTACTATTGCTTAGTATTTAGTAATGATTGACATTATACGTGGAGTGGGTGTTGTGAATCTATCTAGGACCCTAATTAGATATCCCCGATTCATGCCCTTATGTGGTTATAATAAAACATATCCTTATAAAGGCATAGGAATCATGCCCATATCTAGTCATAGCCCATGCAGTCCAAATACGGCAAGGCTACTCCCATAGACTCCTAGAAAGCACAGCGTGTTCTTTAAACAAACCAAGCCTCCAGCAGCCCGGGAATTCCCCCTGCTTTTGTTTTGATTTGCGCAAGAACTCCTGGAGTCCAGAAAGAACTGTTAGTTCTTAGTGACGTCTTATGTCCAACCTTACGTCAAACACGGCACCTTTCAGGTATAAATATACCAACGTTGCCTTAAGCAAACACATGCTGGTTTGGAGCAGAGCGGCTATCTACTTGCCCGACGCCCAGCTGATGCAAGAGCCGAAGGAAGCCGACCCTCCCTTGATGTACTGAGAGAGACGCTGTCTTTTCTCTTGCCGAGAAATCCAGCTCTGGTGTTTCCAGTCACCCTTGCGGGTTGCTGGGAGATCGAGTCCTGAGAGAGAGAGACACAAGACCTCCTACATTCTAGAACCAAGGTACGGAGCTGACTAAACCCTTAAGAGAATTCTTGATTCAGATTCTTGGCAAAAAACCAACTTAACTTAAACTGCAACTTACTTACTCCTTCCCACGTATTAGGCTTAGGTCAGGTACACCGGGGTAGGCGTATATTAGAAGCACCAGTTGAGTACGTTAGTCAATGTTTTTATGTATGTATATATTTTATCCGTTTTAAAGTATCATATGGCTAAGAAACCATATCAATGCTTTTACAGTATTATTTCATAAGACTGCTTTTACTGTACGCACTTTACTTTATGATAAGTATTGCAATTGTGGCAATTCATTTCTCTTGCATGAGAAAGAAGACTGCTCAATAAATAACACCTTTTATTGAAAATGCCTGTCTCTCTATTTCTCTGCACTCTGGTGAAACTAAGTATGCACGATTAACTGAATTAAATAGTTGTCTATTGTTTTCACATGACTCTAGAGATACACTCTTTATTCTGAGTGAGCAAAGTTGTCATGTTTATGCGGTTGTCAGAAGCTAATCCCTTCTTGTCTAAATCAGGAGAGTTGACTCTTTTCTGAACATTCGAGAAAGTTTCTAGTGACCTCTGAGCTAGCTGGCAAAACTAATTAAGTCTAATACAGTCAGTAGAGACCTAGATGACCTGAGTCCTACGTCTAAACTGCTGTTTACATTATTCCAATGTGCAGAGCCTATTGGGAATATAGGAACTACACTACACTCTTGACTGCTTTGACATATCCTAGAAAAATAGCGATTGTTAGGTGTAGCGCACACAAGAAAGTGACTGATAAAATAGGACAGGGTAATGCCTTTGCAGATCACACAGCCCGTGAGACTACAATGCAGCGAAGCACTACATCTATATATGTGGTTAAGTCACAGGCTGGACGTTGGCTTGATGACAGACAAGAAGTGCTGGACATGCAGCGATCTGCCTCTGCTGAAGAATTAGACTAATGGTCTCAGGAGGGAACATTGGATGATGAGGGCTGTTGGAGGACTAAAGACTTGACTAAGTGGAGATTGCCCACAGCCTATTTACATCCTACGGTTCACATGGCACATGGGCTGGCACATGTTGGAGGATCCTCAATAGCAAAGCTACTTATGCAGGTTTGAGACAATCCAGATATTGCCGGCACAGCTAAAAAGTTATACCAGTCTTGTCTGATTTGTCTCCAGTATAATCCTGGAAAGGGAACACGAACTCCAACAGGAGGCTTTGCCACACCAACTGCACCTTTTGGGGTTCTGCAAATGGATTACATCCAGATAGAATGCTGTAATAATGTGAAGTATGTCTTAGTGGTGGTCTGTGCCTTTAGTAAATGGATCAAGGCATACACTACGAAAGATAATACAGCTCTTACTACTGCAAAGGTGCTCCTAACGGAGTTCTTCCCCAGATTTGGCATTTGTCGAGTCCTGTGGAGTGACAACGGACCTCATTTCATTGGGAAAGTTGTTGAGTATGTCTTGAAAGGATTGGGAACTAAGCAGAAGTTCCATGCTGCTTTTCACCCACAATCAACAGAGCAAGTGGAACGATACAATTCAACTCTCAAGCTTAAGTTGGCTAAAATACAGGCTACCACATCTCTGAAAAATGGCCTGATGCACTGCCTTTGGCATTGCTATCTATTAGATCGGTGCCACATATACGATCTGGCCTCACACCTTATGAGATGGTATTTGGGAGGTATTTGGGAGGCCAATGAATATTTGGGGGATTCCTAAACCACGCCCTATTCATGATGTATCTCATGTGCTGATGAGCAACTACTTGTCTCAGTTGACTGACAGTTTACTTTCTATTCATCAACAGGTTCGAGAAACACTTCCTGACAGGTCGCAAGGTGATGGTCATGATCTATGGCCCGGCGACCATGTGATGGTCAAAGTGTTTCAGCTGTCGAGTAGCCTGGAATCCAGATGTTGTGGACCTGAGTAGGTGCTCTTGGCGACCAGAACTGCAGTCCGATTGACCAATCGGAAGAATTGGATCCACTACATTAACTGATCATTGCGAATCCTGGACACAGAGAGGGGCAAGCTGCGTCACCTACAGAACCTGAGGGAGTCTTCCTGGACCACACGATCCCTGACACAACTCGATATCGGCTGCGACCTCGGAGAGAAACTGCATTGCTGAAAAAAACTGGTTGAGCAAGCGTCCTGGGTTAGTGAAAGTCTGAGCCAAAGAGTGGGGGGGGGGGGATTTTTCTAAGTGACACCCATCTTAACTCTCAGTGAAGAATCAAACGGCTGCCCAGGACTTTAGAGCTCCATCGGCATTGTTGTTCAATGTTGAGATAATCATGCCTATGGAGAAGACATCGACTGCTGTGAAAGTTTGTGACAGAACAGGCATGTTTTTGTCAGTCTCACTTCCATTGTTATCATTATTGCTACGATAACATGGGTAATAGAGGGAGTACCTCCTGCTCAAACTTTGCTGACTGTCACTACTCCTGTTCCCATTGAGCACCATTATTATACTTTTCCTCATTATGAGCAGAAGCACCGACAATCCTACCTTAATAACACGTTTATTTAAATGTTGCACCACACCCATAATGCTACAAACGTCACCAACTGTTGGGTGTGTGGAATGATGCCATCTCATCAGAAAAAGGGAGAAACACATTTCATTCCTCTGCTGTTTTCACACAATGGTTCTTGTCAGGCTTGGTTTGCATTGTTATGGGCATCTGACGTTGCTAACATTACTGGTGCTGAAGTAGGAAGACTAAATCTTCAGCTAAACAAGGTATGTTATCCTGATGAGGAAGGAGATCCACAGGCTAAATGAACTGTATGGGAAATGGAAGAGAATCGCCGAGGAAACTCCACCGCACGATATGTTTTCTCAAACACTCGAACAATTAAAGGAAATGGACCTCCTGTTATAACTGTTACTAGAGCTCGAGCAGATTTATGTGTGAGTAGTATTGGTAGAATTCCTGTGGGGAAAAGTGATTGCACTAAAACACTAAACAGCACTGGACTAAATAATAGTAGTTTCCTGTCATCACACAATACCTATTTTATCTGCGGAAGTACCACCTACCTATTGGGTGATCAGATAGCTGCTATGTGACCTTTTTGTCACTACCTGTGATTTTGGCTCCTGCATCCTACCATAAAGACTTTAAACTGTATAATGACATTTCTAAGAGCCGATATAAGAGGACAATAAATCATGATGAGGTGGATCAAACTGATACTGCACTACAGCAATATGTTGGCTTCCATTTGGGGATATTCTTCTTTGTGGGTGCAGCCTTGAACAGCAGAAAAATCAGGCGCTTGACACGTGTTGTGGAGGCTGTAACCAATCCGACAGCTATCGTTCTTGGAAATATCACGGAAGAATTACAAATTGCGAGAATTGTGACGCTCCAAAATAGGATGGTCCTTGATGTGATCCTACCTGACCTTGGAGGAGCATGCCACATCATTGGGAGTAGCTGCTGTGTGTACATCCCAGACCACGCCCCTTCTGTTTTTGAAGCAATTTCTAAAAATAGCCACTGAAATCGACCGTGATTCAGGGACATGGACTTGGACTGGTTGGTTATGGACTCTCTTCTCAGTTTGGGGCTGTGTTGGACCAGCGATGGGCAAGCCCAGCACAAAGGGGGTAGCTTGGCTCAAGTGTCAAGGCAGTGAAGGCTGTAGGGCTAAGCCGGCTCTGACCCAATAATAACCCCCTGCACAGTCACACCAAAAAGAAGGACACCACACCACTGCTGTAGAAAAATACGATTCCTTTATATAAAAGTTCTCTGCTGTAAATAGGGATCAATTGGGGAAGCACATTCACATTTCATTTGTTACAGCACTCTGGGATTCAGGTTGAGAATAAATACAGTAAATAGGACTTCAGGAACACTGGTGTTGCATAAATATTAGGAATAGCTCTATCAATAAATAAAATGAATATCAGGTTTATATATCACCAATACATGGAATAATAAAGCCTGGTTCATTTAAATGCATAACCACATTTTCATTCTGGTATCACTGCCACCAATTAAATAAATCAGGAAGTTTACATTTGCAAGATAAACCCTCTTTGAAAAGGATAACAGTACTTGTGGAATCATGGGGAATGCATGCGGGCTTCTCTGGATTCACGGTGCACTGGGGACTCTTTTATGTTCACGCGGGGCCCATGCGCGTGTACCTAAAGACAAGGAAACACGGTAAATATGACATTTGGCCCTCCGCTGCCACCGGGGAAGGATGTCCGCTTGCCGGTGTGGTTTACTTGAGCCTACAGCAATATCGCAGGCACCAGGGTAGCACAGTTCGAAGTCAGTAGACAAACGAACGGCTGCCAGCGGGGTCACTCAGTCTCAGCGCTCGCTCAAATCAATGCCGGTGCGCAGTTCCTTGATAACGCGGCACCCCTCCAGGGGAAACGACCCACCTCACTACGGCTGCAATCGAATAGCGATTCAGTCGGGGCACAGCACTTCCTACGCCAGCATCAGGGTTCTCAGGGGCTTCACGGACCTCCCTCCGACTTCCTCATACGGGGGCTGGTCCCGCCCACGGCAACAGTTTCCCGGGTCTCTGGGAAAGGGCAGGGACGCTAATCCCGCCCAATGAAGGCCGGCCTCTCCCCGCCCCGGCGCACCACCTCACCTTCGATCACTGCACAACCAGGAAGCGCACAACGCCGGTGGGGCTCAGAGACGTCCGAGTCACCCGCGATAGGCGCTATTCACGAAGGGGGCACTGTGGAAGGTCGCGACTCGACTTTTCTTCACGATTTCGCCACCGGGGGGGGCAGGGAGGCACATAAACTTGGCCACAGTCTTTTGGGGCAATGAGGCACTAGCTGGGCAGGCGCTGTAGGCGCAAGGTTACTGGAACACGCCTGACTGGAACGCCAGTCAGGAATCAGGCTATTAACCCTTGCCACTCTACTGCCTGTGCTCTCAGCCACCTCAGGGGTCAGCAGGGCAGGTGTCACTCTGGTGTCAAGTCTGGAATCTGAATTACATCTAAAATGGCCGCCAGGGACTGGGCTTTATATAGCCAGTGCCCTGAGGTACTGGCACGAGCCAGAAGGTTCTAGAACCTTCCCTGGCTGTGTCAATGGCATGGCACTTTTGAGGTATATTTTGGTCACTCAGAGCCACCGTACTGGGGCTCTGGAGCACCCATTTTGTGTACCTGAGGAAAGTTATGAAATTCCTGTCAGGAAAGAGCGCCAAAACCTCAAAAGGTCAGGGTTCAAGGAGGCTCCAATGGGAGTCACTCACATGAGGGAAATATGTGTCCACCATTTTAAGGTTAAACACACACAGGTTGCCAACCTCAGTTTTCATGTCCACAGGTTTCGCCAGGCGCCTTGTACATAGGTGCCAGAAACCTTGTGAGCAACTGGGTGTCAAGGAACACCTAGCCCCATGAAACAACACACAAAAAGGTCCTGGTAGACAAATAAAAAGCGGCAAATTTTGGGAGGTTCAGGGGAACAAAAGAAATCATATTGGTGAGGGGACTCTCAGAAGCAGACGGATCCAACAGGCTGGAAAATATTATACGCCTTATGTATATTTATTGCAATTCTTTTTTCCTGCTGCCTGTGTATTCATTGTGGCCCAATGCTCTGTTCCCTATGTATTTCCACCTTCACTTCCTGCATACCAGTTAAACATAATGTGCCGAAAGTAAATGCCCAATCAGTAACTGATCAAGAAATTAGCCAGTTGATGTTAATTAATATGGAAGATAATTTTCATGTGTCCTCTATTGCATAGTGATGTCTTCAGCTAATGCTAAAAGGACCGTCTGTGGAAACTGCAGAAATTATTGTTAGCATAAGCTGAAGCCATTTTGTTTGTGGCATCCATTTTAGTTAGCCATGTGCTCGCCATGTGCGTCTCCTATCTTCACTGTTGCCTGCTCTTGTATTTTGCTTGAGTCATGAACTATAATTAACTTCTTCAGTGCTCAGCCAGAGCCTTGCACATGCTCAGAAAGGCCTGTAGCTGCCTGAATGCATCTGTCTTAGTGTGTAACTATCAGGCTGTTTTTACTGATGCAAATACAAATGTGTCCCCTCCTACTTTGCTGACTAGAATATATTTGTATGCTCATGTTAGTCAAAACCTATTCTTGTATGTGCTAGTACCTCCCCTTGGTCTCATGCCGACACAGCAACAAACGTATATAAAAGGCCCCTAGATTATTTACTCCTTGTAGTGCCTCATACAGTGCCCGAGGGTGACATATAGATGCAGCCCCACTCATGAGTGAATATTAAATACCCTGTTTTTATATTCCAGCTTCCGTGCCAATCTCTTCTTTGTTGGTTTAAGGACATGTGCATCAGTGAGTCCCTAAAAAGGCTTTTTATTCCACAGAGCTTGCCCACTGTTAAAGAATTCTCAGGAACAGCAAAGACTTCAAGCTCTTCTGCCCTCAGCACTGGGAACTGTGTGTTTTGTGCTGCGAAAGAAGAAAAGCAACATGACAACATCTACGATGCCGCTGCCGACTCAGTGTCTTGAAGGCACTGCAGAGGGCACTGCCGCAATGCCGCATCGCGAACCTGCTCTCACTGACGCTGCCTGTTGATGCCGCCACGGAGGCGCTGCTTGCATCGCAATCTTTTGGCACCACACACCTCACCCCCTCGCTTCACGCCGAAGCCTGGCCACCAGAGAGAGCACTGCCGCAATGCCGTACCGCAGCCCTGGTCTTACCTACGACAACTGCTGATGCCGCCACTGAGCCGTTGCTCCCACCGCGACGTGTGGGCACTGCACTCCGCACAAAGTGATATAGCAAATGTGAAATCAATACATAGAGATAGGTCTGTATGTAATTTTAGAGATAATAGCTATTCAAATTTGTTGTCTGAGTATAAATACATCATGCATATAAAGGACTGTTATGTTTGTACATATTTGCCTACGCCACTCGCAATGGAGTCAAGTTATTTACAATGACTTTTCAGCTATTCACGTTCATGTAACATTTTTGTAAATATATTTTGTGGTAGAGTGGTGTTGGCTCCATTCATTCCAGACTTCAAAGCTTCTTCGGAAGGTATTCCTGAAACTGAAGGTTCTGGGAATAATTAAACTTTTTCTAATGATTTATGGCCCATCATGCAACATAACTCGAATATTAATATAACTAAAATTAAGTTTGTGTGTAGTTTGATTGAAGAAGATTGTGAGTTTATTTTTGGAATCTAATAAAAGAGGTGAAAATTATGAAAAATTGTAAGATTGTAAGACTAAATGCAAATAGAGGCTGAAGAGAAATTCAGAAATTCATCCTAGGTTGAGGATGGAGCAAATGAGAAGAGGAGTATTGTATATATTGTGACACAGACCTCAAAGTAGTAGTTCAATAGAACTAGTTAGAGAAAGTGAGTGTGAAAGGAGTTGTATGGTTGTTGATAAGTATTTGATTGGTGAAAACCCTATATTTGGAGGAATTTATTGTGTTTGAGGTAAGACTGCCTATCTTAACCTACCACTTAATTAGGTGGGAAGCTGCTCTCTTGCTTTGGCATTTTGATGGGCGTATCATGTAAATGAAATGAATTATGCTATTGGTTTGAAAAGGGTAAAACATGTTTCCAGTAAAATTGTGGTAGATGTACTTGGTGCTATGATTTTGTTTGTTGATGAGCCATTGAAGGATGTGAAAATCAGAAAGCTGTCTTTGATTGTTGTTTTGCTTGTTTCTAACAGACCTGGAGCTTTAACTCACATAAATAAAGAATTTGGTGCTGTGTGTGCTAGGGATATGCAAAATCCTCTAGTTCTTGACATTTTGCTTGAAAGAGGGCTGTGTCTACCATGTGCTGAAGGCCCAACAGAATTGTACCTTCATCTCTGATAACAGTAGCTTATTGGTGAATAAGTTGGGTCTTGATTTAGTGAGACTGGAAAGAGATTTGCAAAGGTTGGTGAGTAGGTATGTTATGTTATGAACATTTGTACTGCGCACTATGCACTATCTCCCGAGAGGGTATCCTGGTCCTGAGTAGGTGTGAGCCTAGGCACAGCTTTGACCTAATGAGACTACTGGAAAAACCATGTTTTAAGCTATGGCGTTGTTGTGTTTCTATCTAGGACCCTAATTCGATATTCCCGATTTATGCCCTTATATGGCTATAATAAATAATACCCTTATAGAGGCATAAAAATCATATCCATATTTAGTAATAGCCCATGCAGTTCAAATACGGCAAGGCTACTCCCCTAGACTCCTGGAAAGTACAACGCGTTCTTTAAACAAACCAAGCCTCCAGCAGCCCAGGAATTCCCCCTGCTTTTGTTTTGATTTGCACAAGAACTCCTGGAGTCCAGAAAGAACATTTAGTTCTTAGTGACGTCTTATGTCCAACCTTATGTCAAACCCGGCACCTTTCAGGTATAAATATACCAACGTTGCCTTAAGCAAACACACGGTGGTTTGGAGCAGAGCGGCTATCTACTTGCCTGGAAGCCCAGCTGATGCGAGAGCCGAAGGAAGCCGCCCCTCCCTTTTGACGCACTGAGAAAGACGCTGTCTTTTCCTCCAGCCGAGAAAATCCAGCTCCGGTGTTTCCAGTCACCCTTGCGGGTTTCTGGGATATCGAGTCCTGAGAGAGAGAGATACAAGACCTCCTTCATTCTAAGAACCAAGGTACGGAGCTGACTAAACCCTTAAGAGAATTCTTGATTCAGATCCTTGGCAAAAACCCAACTTAACTTAAAACTGCAACTTACTTACTCCTTCCCACGTATTAGGCTTAGGTCAGGTACACCGGGGTAGGCGTAAATTAGAAGCACCAGTTGAGTACGTTAGTCAATGTTTTTATGTATGTATATATTTTATCCGTTTTAAAGTATCATATGGCTAAGAAACCATATCAATGCTTTTACAGTATTATTTCATAATACTCCTTTTACTGTACGCACTTTACTTCATGATAAGTATTGCAATTGTGGCAATTCATTTCTCTTGCATGAGAAAGAAGACTCCTCAATAAATAACACCTTTTATTGAAAACGCCCGTCTCTCTATTTCTCTGCACTCTGGTGAAACTAAGTATGCACGATTGACTGAGTGAAATAGTTGTCTATTGTTTTCACACGACTCTGGAGATATACTCTTTATTCTGAGGGAGCAAAGTTGTCATGTTATATGGTTGTCAGAAGCGAATCCCTTCTTGTCTAAATCAGGAGAGTTAACTCTTTCCTGAACATTCGAGAAAGTTTCTAGTGACCTCTGAGCTAACTGGCAAAACAAATTAAGTCTAATTTAGTCAGTAGAGACCTAGTCGACCTCAATCCTACGTCTACACTGCTGTTTATATTATTCCAATGCGCAGAGCCTATTGGGAATATAGGAACTATACTACAGCGTAATTAAAGAAGTGAGTTGGAGGTCAGCAGGTTGTTTCACTCTTTTAAGAATGATGTAGGAGAAGACTCAACTGCCGGTTCTGGTGCATGGGATTTGTGCAAGCATGAGTCCGAATGAGGGGAGTTGTCTGGAAGGTTTGTGAAAGCAGATGAGGTACTCTGGACCAGTGTTATGTAGTGCCTTGAAAGTGATAGAGATAGAGGCAGCAAAAGAGGTGGGGTACTGCTATAATTTTTATACAATCTCTTAAGTGTATCTCTTTTGAAATTACTAAACTCAGGGGGCAGAATCCTTGGGCTTCTACCTTTCCCCTTCCGGCGAGTAAAACCTTGGCTGGAGTCCTATTATACCGCTTCCCCGGCTATGCCGGAGAATGTTTGTCCTCCTAGATGACTGTCTATCTAAATATCTTTTACAATATTCAAATATCACTGTCCTGAGAGATCTGAATCTTCACTGCTTGGTATTTGAAGCAATTTGTTGATCAACCTCCTCATATAGCTGATCACACTCTTGGCCCTATCTTTTTTTAATTGTAATGTCGAAGTTTTGGATGTCATTTGCAATACCTGGTTGGACTGCACAACAGTACATTTTAGATGGAGAATAGAGCAGGGTCCCAGAGGTACAAAGCCCACCCCTTCTTTACCTTATTGAAGTTGGGCTAATACCCCTACTGAGGAGATTACTTTCATTCCTATTAGTGCTCCACCTTTGAATGAAGATATTGAGGTGGACCCAAAGCAGCTAATGTCTGACTAGGTCACATGGAAGATGGAAGACATCACTTCGTCCATTAAGGTAAGGTCTGGCCTCTTAAGATGCCATAGGTATAACGAGGAGCTCATTAAAATGCACCACCAATGGAAAACACTTAAAATGTATTGGCGAAAGCTCTACCTGCCTGCAGACAAGGAACTTTACAAAAAGGAGCTGAACATCTACCATCAAAGAATAAAGAAGGCCCAAGCGAATTTCTTCGCCAGTGAAATTATTATGTCTGGCAATAAACCTAGAGAGGTTTTTAAGATAGCAAAAAAATTCTCAAACTTAAGTGCCTTAGCACAGCCTCTTGAGGCCTCCCCTAAACTATGCACCCAATGTTCTGCTTTATTCGACAATACGATCAAAGATATTGTAGATGATTTAAATGTATCAGTATCTGGTAATACCTTAGATATCAATTGGTTGGGGAACCAGCCTTCACTGGCTTTAAGCACTCGATTGTACTCCTTGATAGAATTCTCTCCCATCTCACTGGAGGATTCTGATACAGTTCTAAAATCCTGTAAATCCCTGTCTCCTGATGATCCTTCTCCTCCGCAATTATGTGGCTATTAATCCTATCCTTATCTCCCTCTTAAATAATTCCTTACTCCAGTCCACTCTTCCCAGTTGTTGGAAAAAAGCTAAGCTAAAAATCCTTTAGTCTGCAAATCTATCCTGGCTAATTATAGGCCTATCTCACTACTGCTACCTTCTCTAAGATTCTGGAGAAAATGATTAATTTCCAAATGTCTCAGTATTTTGACTTTAATCTGTCGCTGCATCTATCCTAATCAGGCTTCTGCCCAGGACACAGTGCAGAATATACATTGGTAGGAGGTTCCGATACCATGAAAGCAGCAAGTTGCCCTACTGCCTTTAGATCTAACAGCAGCATTTGATACAGTTTCCCACCCTATCCTCTAACAATGACTGCGAAATATTGGGATAGGTTGGGCCGGCTTGGCCTGGTTTCAATATTTTCTATTGGACAGATATCCGTCAGTCTGGATGCCCCAAATACTTATGATTTGGCGTTCCTCAGGGCTCTGCCCTGGGCCCAACACTATTTAACGTCTACATGACTTCTATGTCAGTTCCGGTGGAATCCTTTGGCATGCAGGTGGTACCCTACGTTGAAAACTCACAGATTCTTCTTACTGGGGACAGTAGCACTCCCAATCCCCAGAATAGATTTGAAGCGTGTGTGTCAGCAGTATTTCAGTGGGTGTGCTTCAGTAATCTTCAATGCAACACCAGCAAAACTGAAATATTAGTCTCCAACTTGGGGAGGTGAATTTTGTCTCAGTTCTGCTCCATCTCCTTCTGCTCCTGCCACGGTCATATGCAACCTTGTGGGGTGAGGGGAGCGGGAGTTGGATAATAAGTTATCCTTCAGCTCCCAGGTGGACAGTGTGGTAGGATCGTGCTTTGGCCTTCTTAGATGTTAATCCATGCTCTTATAACCTCATGGCTGGACTATGCCAGTGCTCTGTACTGTGGTCTCGCGGCGTACCAACTTAAGAGACAGAAGCTTGTGCAGAATGCTGCAGCCCTGCTCCTACTAAATCTCCAGAAAAACAATCACATTCATCAGCACCTTAAAGATCTGCATTGCTGCCAGTCCGTGAGAGAGTTCAATTCAGGGGGGTGTGCTGCCCCGCAGAAGGCTTCTATCAGTCAGGTCCCCATTACCTGGCCAATAGATTGGCTCACTACCTTCCAGTAATAATTCTGCATTCCTCTGATGATCTGTTGGCTGCTGTACCAAAAACCAAAAGGAAGAAATGGGGCGGCACCTCTGTTGTTTGCAGTGGTGTTTCATCAGACGTAGTTCTTCCTTGTTCCAACTGGCCTGGTATCTGGATATTGTTGTATTATTGTGTTTGAGGGGGGCAGAGAGTGGGTGCAGAAGGCGATCCAATTGTTGAAGTTCTTGTTGACTTTGGGGATGCTGTTGCTGAGTTCGGGTCAGTGGGTGTTGAGAGCGGTGTTCCAGTCCTCAGTGATGCTGTTCCAGGTTTGGCAGGCTGGTTTAATAGTTTTCTGTGTGCATTGAACTGGGACAGGGATGGTGAACTTGATGAGGGCTTAGTCTGTCCAGGGAACTGGTGCGTGCTCGTTGACTTGGATGTTGCTGAAGTTGGTAATAATAGGGTCCAGAAGGTGTCTGACGAAGTGGGTACATACTTTTACACGTTGGGTGAGTCCCCGGCTTCCAAGGTCTTCAGTGAGTGCTCTTGAGTTGGGATCAGCATGGTCTTCCAGGTGGAAGTTGGTGAGATGTCCTGGTGTTCTGTAGATTAAATTGCCACTTAAGGTGAAGTTGGCTGTGATGTGGAGGTTAAATGACAGGTGTTCCATGTTAGTAAATAACATGTTCGTGGATGTGGTGCAGCTGTGGTAAATAAATAAATAATACCTCTCTTTTTGCATGTATAAATGAATAACAGATAGCTCAATAAATAAGAGTCAAGATTCGAGGTAGTAGGAGTTTTGCAGGTTTAATACAGCATAAGGACAGGAACAGGACAACCTGCACAGGAATAGGATGGCAGGGCCCTGGCAGCGCTGCCAGGATCAGGATCGGGACAAGGGAACGGAACGGATAATTTTTTAATAACAGTACATGAGCATATATACATAGCGCAAACACATAGCATTACATTGCAATGGGCGTAGCAGTGGGTGGAGCAATAGGCTTGACGCGTAGCAGTCGCGAAAGATAAGGGTGAAAAGAGGTGTAACAGGGCGTATACACAGACATGTGATGCAAACGTAACAGAATATGTCATGAATGGGGCAGAAACCATGGAGGGGGCTACCTAAGGAGCCGGGACCTCTAACCTGATGGTGCGCGCAAACTGGCAATGACGTATCACTAGGAGAAGCTGGGGGCTATGAACTCTGTGCTAGGAGCAGAGACTGAAGTCTGGAGAGTCAGGGCGACATGTACCTAAACCCTATCTAGTATCTGATGTTTAGAGAACATGTTGATATAAACTAGAAGTCAGGAGGGGAAAGGCTAACAGACACTAAGACTGGAGCATGCATTATTCTACATGTAGTGCGTGATGAAGAATATTAAATGACCATTAATACAGTATTTCTCTAACATGGGGACGTGAAGGCTAGACAATGACGGAAACTATTGATGCAGTTCAGTAGCTTTAGGAATGCAGAGGAGGAGGACTGGACTGATAGCTAGAATCATAACATACTCTTGGCAGACTCAGAGGCAGAGCCAAGCTGAGCCGGGCACTGCGAGGCAGGAAGTAAGTGAAGGGTCGAGGATACAGGTGGGGGCTGTATCGCTCCTCAGCGAGGGCTTCAGGAGACAGGAGCTGAATCTGATGTCCAGGCCCCTTTGAGGCCTAGAAACGGGGACTTTACAATGGAATAACGTGCACACTGAGAAACGTGGCAACGTAGCTTTACATAGGCCTGATATTCGTAGTATTCACGAGAACTGGAAACTGACATACTAAAGGTGGACACAACTGTAATTGCGTCTTTAATCAAACATGGGGAATAACATATGCATATTAATCATGCACAGATAACATATGATGGATGACACGTAGGGACACAGAACATGGCAAAATTTACTTTTCCACATTCCCTCCTTGTCACTACGTTTCCATCAGGAAACATCAATATTCATGATACCATCTATCATTTCATACAGTATCATTTGCTCGTCTCGAATTTTCTGGGAACGTGTTTTAGAACGGGGCTTGGGACTAGGAATACAAGAGGTAGCACAAATGCCGCAAATCGCAGGGCCACATTGTATACAGAGGCAGCAGCTAAATATGATCGCTACTGCAATACCTAGAAAGGACAAGACTTTCCATCCCCAAGCGGAAATTATATTCCAGAACCAACCGGACCATGTCCAGGTGCCTGGATTTTGGTGTAACAGATGGGCAATTTTATGGAGTCTGGTTATAGCTGAATAGACAGACGGCGCGTTATTTGGAATGAAAATGCAGCAACTAGATCCGATGACTCTACAGGCCCCGCCCCTATCGGCCAGTATGACGTCAAGGACGAGACGATTCTGTAAAACGACAAATCTCATAGCAGATTGCTCTTCAGTTAAGTTACCTAGAGCAGAGGCAGTCTCATTGACTACTGCCTCAAGGGTTCTTGTTAACCTACGGATTAGCTTACTATTCTGGATAGGTCCTATAAAGAAGAAGAAACCTCTGTTGAAATCTGTATATTGTTCTAGGGCAGTTTCAGTATAATCGACAATGGGGGACTCCCTCCTATGTCTAATGTGTACTAGATGTGTGTTTCTATGATAATCAGGTGGGGCTAGGAAAACTGGTGGCAATAGGAAGGCAATGTAACAGGTTCCCTCCCAATCGAGGGGCAGACGAACATATGCGGTCTGACCACAAATAAAATAAGAATGACGTGAAGCTTTGAAAATAGATTTCCTACTGTCACTATACTTGACAATAGTAGTACAATCACTATGTCCTATGTGTGTAGAACCATTATTTCGGACACATAATTCGCCTTTGACTGGTAGTACTGAAATAGCAGGTAAATCTGGAGTGGAATCAGACTGAACATTCAGGACCATGAAATTCGAAGAATAGTTACCTAAATTGTACACTTCATTTTCTAGATCTAACCCGGTTCTGTGGGGGAGACCTTGCTTGTCTGGAAAACATGTACTGTTAAGAAAAGACATATCTGTTGAGGATGACGTTAACGTGGACCATGCTCCACACGAACCATTATGTGAAAATGGATAAGGAAAGAGTGGCAGAACTCCCTTCGGTGTCTGGAAAGGGGGGAGTCGACCACACACCCAACAATTAGTGGCATTGCTGGTCTGGTGTGAATAATGTAGCATGCGGATGAAAGAATTATTTCGCATAGCGAGGCGGTAAGAGAGTTCATGAGGAGGTAGATCACTAAACGTGTGCTCTACTGTAGCATTAGAAGACGTATTTACATGAGAAACTGGGAAACACAGGTAAAATGCATAACTGGTGCAGGAAATCATAATGCTGAGAAATAATATGAAACATAGAAAAATGATACATCGGATTGAGTTTTGACTAACTCTCTCACTATGGGGGTCTATTTTATACATGTCAGAAACAGTCTAACCGTTTCACCTAGGGGAGGACTTAGACAATCAAACTGGCTGACTTATTTTACTAGACCGGAGTTTCAACTTATACTCCTGCTGCGGAGTTTTCTCTAACTGGGAAGGGTTCGTAGCAATGTCTTTTGCGGGACAGTCCTTGAGAACAATATTTTGGCAATCCTTCAAATCCTGGGAAATGTTCTTTGAGACGGGTTTCAGTCCATAAAACTTCTTTATATGTGAAAGGTGCACCCAGCCTTTGCGACCCTCCAACTTCACGGCTGTACGGGTGGCGAGGAGGACCTGTCGGGGCTCCTTCCAGCGTGGCTCCAGCGGACTTGAGCGGTCAAAATTCCGGACAAGGACCATGGATCCTGGAACGATTTCATGCGGTGCCACCTCGGTGTTGTCTGGAAATGCGGCGGCAACCTGTGAACGACAAGAGTTGAGGGCAGACATCAAGGAAGCTAGGTAATCTGTCAGCATATTACTTGAAACATCGGTAATACTTCGGGGTCTGGGTGTACCCCACATGTTAGGGGGGCGGCCGAAAACGACCTCATACGGGGACAGACCTGATCTGGAATGTGCGACCATGCGCATATAGAACAAGGCAACTGGCAGAGCTACTAGCCAGTCCACACCTTTCTCTTTACAAATTTTTGCGATGCGAATTTTCAGGGTCTGGTTATGTCTCTCTACGAGACCTGCTGCTTCAGGATGGCGTACACAATGGAACTTCCACTGGTATCCTAACAAAAGGGAAACATGCTTCATCAACTCAGATGAGAATGGCTGGCCGTTGTCAGAATATACGACTCTAGGGAGTCCATAGCGGGGGAAGAACTCACGAACCAACTGCTTGGCAGTGGTCGCGGCTGTGTAATCTGGAACTGGATATGCTTCTGTCCACCTGGACAAGGCGCATACAACTACAAGGACATACTTGAAACCTCGACATCGCTCCATCTGAATATAATCCATCTGGAGGACTTCAAAAGGGTGGTCAGGGGGTTGGAATCCACCTTGTTCCACCGGGACACTTTTACCTGGATTAAACTGACAACATATCATACAGGTACGGACTTTCTGCTTGGCGGCAGCTCGTAAATGCTTGTTGAACCAAATGTTCTGGATACTGTCTAACATAGCTTTTTCTCCTAAATGTGCTGGACTATGTGCGGTATTGATAATGACTTGAACCATAGAGTCGGGGAGAAACCAAGTGGCTTTTCCTTTCGTTAACCATCCCTGATCTGTCTGGACCCCTCCTTGTTCGGACCATTTCTTGATTTCCTCGGGAGTAGCATGTAACTGGATATCTATGACATCTTGTGTAGGGTCCTTAACTGTCATGCATGTAGTCGGATCTGGAGTGTGTGTCTGTGTCGGATTAACTGGAATGTCTGGAGTCTGTGCTGTAAGCTTGGCTGTGCGATCTGCTAGATCGTTACCCTGGGAAATAATGTCAGTAACTTTCGTATGTGCTTTGCATTTCATGATTGCAATGGATGTCGGTAAATGTATTGCATCTAACAGAGCTTGAATAAGGAGACCATGCTGAATCTTGGTTCCATGAGAAGTCATGAAACCTCTCTCCTGCCAGAGCACTCCAAAGTCGTGTACGACTCCAAATGCGTAGCGCGAATCTGTGTAAACATTAACTTTCAAGTTCTTGGCGTGTAGGCAGGCTTGTGTCAGAGCAACTAGCTCCGCTGCTTGAGCAGACAGGGTGTCAATACGGTGTGTTTCAATAACTTCAGTGTCAGTAGTCACTGCATACGCGGCGACTAGTTCTCCTGTACTTGTTCTCATACATGAACCATCCACATAAAGTGTCAGGTCGGGATCTGGTAACGGAATATCTGTCAGATCTTGTCTGGGCTTTGTCGTAATGTTAACTACTTCCACACAGTCATGTGTGGCAGAATTCGAGGTAACTGATGGTAACAGTGTAGCAGGGTTCAGGATGTTGCAGCGTCTGATTTCTATGTGTGGCTGGAACAGTGTCAATTCATAACCTGTTAAACGTGCAATTGTCAAGTGCTGAGTTTGTGTTCGGTTTAAAAGAACTTCCACGGAGTGTGGAACTTGTACTGTCAGGGAGTGTCCTAAGACTATGGAATCACTTTGTCTGATAGCTAGTGCTGTGGCTGCAACTGACTTGAGGCACGCAGGCAGAGCCTGGGCTACAGGATCTAATGTGCTCGAAAAATAAGCACAAGGCTTGTATTGTCCTGCTTGATCTTGTGTGAGAACAGATAATGCTGTACCTTCACGTTCTGTGACGAAAAGTGTAAAAGGCTTACTGTAGTTTGGTGTAGCTAGAACTGGAGCTTGGCATAAAGCTTTCTTTAACTCATTGAAACAGAGTGTATGTTCAGATGTCCAAGGGAGGACAGTCGATACGGCTGCCTCCTGTGTCGTTAACTGTATCAGTGGCTTGGCTAGAAATGCATACTGAGGAATCCATTGTCGGCAATAAGAAGTAAGGCCGATAAAAGCACGTACCTCCTTCTGGGTCTTGGGCTGAGGAAGACTCGCTATACAGTAAGTGTCCTAAGTAGACCACTTGCTGGACACAGAATTGAAGCTTAGAAGGGGACACCTTGTGCCCCATCTCGGCTAGGAAATACAGAACTGTGAGTGATGCTCGCTCGCAAGCACGTTCAGAACGGGCTGTGATCAGGAGGTCATCGACATACTGGAGCAGGACAGTGTCAGTTGGCATGTGAATGTTGTCTAGTTGTCTCTTAAGTGCTTGACTATAAATACTAGGACTTTCTGTGAAACCTTGAGGAGCTCGTGTGAACATATAGCTCCTTCCATTTAAACAAAATCCGAAAAGGAACTGGCTGTCTGGATGAATGGGGACACTGAAAAATGCGTTCTTGAGGTCTATGACTGTAAAAAATGAGGCTTCTGAATCAATGGCTGTCAATAGGGAAGAGATATCTGGGACAACTGGGTACTGGGGAATAATACATTTATTAAGCTCTCGTAGGTCAATCACTAATCGATATACTGGGGGTGCATTTGGATCAGTACGTTTCATGACTGGAATGATCGGAGAATTGCATACATTGGAGTCAGTTTCTACAACCACTCCTTGAGCGATGAGCTCGTCAATAATTTTGGATAAGGCTGCTACAGCCTCAGGTGGCAGTCTGTACTGTCTGATTCGTGGTAACACTACACCTGGTTTGAGAGTCACACGATGGGGTGTGATTTGCATATAACCTACATCAGTTGGACCTTGCGCCCATAGATGCTGCGGAACATTAGACAATCTAGGATCAAAATCTCGTAATACATAGTGACCCTTGAAGTCACGTAGGAACAGACGTATTCCCTCTGGGGAACAGCATATAACTGCACCTAATTCTTTCAGTGTTTTAATGCCTAACAGATTTTCTGGACATGACTTAGTAAGTAACAGATCAGTAGTACGGGACAATGGACCTACTTCTAGAGTAACTGGCTTTGATATTTTATTTACGATAGGTTTTCCTGAAAATCCAAGGGAAACATTTCTTGAGCCTGAGAGCGGAGCCCCTGGAACTTCGGCATGGCTAATTGTGGTCCTACTTGCCCCTGTATCAATCAAAAACTTTCTATCTTTCCCTAGTACTTGACTGTGAACATAGGGACCTTCTTGATCTACAGGTATCTCGATGAGAGGCAAGCCTACCTCCCTCTCTAGGCTGTTTCATGAATACGGTTGATACTCTGGATACTCAGACTGTGCATACTGGTACATCTGCTGTGCAACATGCTGTGTTGCAGCGATGGGCTGCGGTGCTGTAACTGTCTGTGGTGCATTCTGTGGCTGAGGAGTCTGTGAAACTTGTTCTTGTCTAGGCGGACGTGGTCTTTCTTTAGTCTTACCAGTAGCTATGTTGTGTTTCAGAACTGCACACTCGTTTATAAAATGACCTGGCTGTTTACAATAATTGCAGTTCCCTTTAACGGGGGCTGCAGGATGACTGGCTTGATTTGGACCCCTCTTCTGACTGTCTTGAGGAACAGATTGTGCAACTAGTACTTTCATTTTCGTGTCTTTCATACGTTTTCTCTCGTGTTCTTGCTCTTCCCTGATTCTATTCTGGTGGTATTGGAGCATCTGTAACATCTGGGACGGGGTATTAGCTTGCCAGGTACTTTCGACTTTCAAAACTCGATTTTTAATTTGTGGACTTGAATTCTCGACTAATTTAGTAACAAAAAGATGAGGGTATGACTCACTACTTGTCTTGAGACCACTGTTGATGCTAAAACATTTCTCAAATCTAGAATAAAAATCACTAATGTCTTCATCTTGTTTCTGTTTATAGGCTGAGATTGCATCCCAGTCTTCTTTTCTAGTTGTCAATAATCTGGGTAAAACTTGTATTAATAATTCTGGTAATTCTTTACATTTCGCTCCAAGACCGGTACCTGGTACTCGTGCCTTATCTTCAGCTTCTAGAACTGCCCAATCGATCTTTTTCTCTCCCACCTCCCATTCTTTTTCCTTGAGCTTTTCATACACCCCTGCGGGCAACAGAATCTTTAACATTTTAATTATATCTGGATACGTGTATTCTCCCATACGGAGCATGTCTTTTAATTCTCGGTGGAACCCTGCTGGATCTTTATCATGACAGGGAATTAATTTCTTCATCTCTAGGAGTTCCATCTTTGTAATCGGAGTGTAAACAAACACTCGTTCTAGTTCGCCACCCGTTCCTCTAACTGGGTGGACTTCTCGTAACGGATTCTGTCTCTCCATGTAAAATGGTTTACTTTCTGGGGGTGAGACATGAACAAAATGCGGGTTCAAAAACGTTCTATATTTGTGACGCTGTTCTAGAACGACACTAATTAAATCGGTACCTAGACCTTTCCATCTATACTGGAGTAACTCGTTCAGGACATCGTGTAACGGGCCTGGATCAGAGTGTTGACCCTCATACAATGTAATGAGGTGCTGAATCATATACATACCCGCCAGTCGTTGCTCGGCTGGGGGCATTTTTAGAAACATTTGTGCCACTATTTCGTCTGGAAAAGTGGTAGAATCAGTAATCCATCGGACTGCTGATCGGACTAGTTCTTGTTCATGCATGGTACTCAACTCACTGTAACCGATTCGTGATTTCAGAATGTGATCGGTAGCTTGAAACACTTGTTCTAGAGAACCTTGTTCTGGTGCTGGATGATGGAAAGTAGACTTGTGTTCTAGGCGTAAATGGCGATCTGGAAATCTAGATTTTCCTACATACGCTATTCTGTCGGGATTCTCGTCCTCTACCTCTTCAGTATCAGAGTTACTTTCTTTCTCGCTTACTTGTGCTGCTTTACGTTGATCGTGTAACCTTATTATTTCTTTACGAATTTTCTTGTACATACTTTCCATAGCACTGATGGTTCTGTGCTTACCCTCGGCTATATTATCACTCCATTTTGTCAGGGTTCTCATTTCGGCTTGATCTTTGGACGGGTAATCTTGTTCTCTTATTAGACAATTAATCAGAAACTTTAATATCATGAGCTGGGTCTCAGCTTTCCTTTGAGACATGGCCTCGCCAATGCTTTCTGGATCATCCCCTGTACGGATGAAACGATATATTCTGTCTAGATCTTCTTTCATATTCGGTAGGGTGACTAGATACTCGGCCACCCTTCTTACACGTAATGAATATAAAACCATATTATAATCGCCTGGGACTGGATCATAGCCGCATTCATTAAGGGCTTTTCTTATTTCTGCTACAGACTGATGTCTGGGCGTACGCTGTGACGCTTGCATATGTAATTCGGCTGTCGTTAAACGCTTATGTGGCGGCGGGGTCTGAGGAGGACCTCCCCCTGCGGCCCCTAAACTAGAGTCGTCTACTGATGCTCTTCGTCCTGGCAGAGTGGGAAATGGAAATGTAGGCTGGACTTGTATGGCGGGCTGAACCGGGGGTACCGTAACAGGTACCCCGGTGTCTGGAGGAGCGGGAAGTGCCTGATTTACAGGGACTGGCGGAGCGCGAACAGGATTTGCATATTCTGGGACTGTGTCGTCCAAATAGGACGAAATAAAAATATCAGCTGCGGTCGGTTTGTGACGTAGCTTGGTCGGAACTAATGGTGGCGGGAAATTACTGGATGCCTCCGGGGTCGCTTTTGGCAAGCCCTCGGCAAGAAGAGGATACATACCCTTAATAAGGGCATGCCTCTGTCTATCTGACTGTTCGGTTTTAACTCGTTCACCGATCTCGATTAATTCCCTTTCTTGGGCTCGTTCCAAGGATTCTCTACTTAATTCTGACTTTCTGATTTCTTTTTCGGTTCTTTTATGAGATTCTTTGCGCCATAACTCGATGGCATCTTTCTGTGACTGTCTGGCTTTCTTTTTCCATAATGCTTCTTCTACTCTCATGATGCACTCGGCATCCCATGTACCCGATACGGGCCATCTATACTTTTCTTCTAACTGTTTGGTATAATCTACCCATAAATCTAGATATAATATGGCACTTATGCCATGCTTCTGATACATAAAATGACCTGGACTGTCCCTAGGCGGAACTGGAACTGCTTCTTCTAACAAACCCTTTCTAGTTTTTAACTGACGTAATCTCGAAAAGAGAGACATTGTAAACTTGAATCGGAACACAATACAATAGACGAGGAACAATAACAATTGGGAGAACAATTCAGGCATACCACGACATTGGAAATACATTGAACAACATCATAACATAACAGTTCGGACAGAATATTACCTGGAATACTGAGAACAGAAACACAAGAATTTCTCGAGAACGGAACAGACTAGAGTTACTGGATGCACCGCTGAAACAGTACGGAACATACCGGTCCCATAAAGGGACGCATCAAGACCCGTATCCACCTAGGTGAACACTTCGTTTGTGGGTCTGTGTACCACCAACCCACGGACCAGAGTCAATTTAGATTGACCCTGTCTAGATACTACCCCAGCGACGGTACTCACCGGGCAGCAAGAACAGAAGGCCTCAGACTGGACGGGACTGCTTGGACGCCGGACGGACGAACTTCGGACTTCTGTTACGGGTGGACCTCCGGATACCTCGGACCTTGGACTCTCGGCTTGGGCTCTGGTCGGGACTCGCCGCGTTCCTCCACCGTCTCGTCTGGATGCTGGACCGCCTCCTCCGTCTCCTCCGTGGGCCTGAGGGATACTTGAAGCAGAAATATCTGCCGGTGCGCAGAAGAGTTCCGTCACGACTGCAGAGGGTCAGGGGGTCGGCGTGGCTTCACCGACGCGTGGGGAAAGGGCAGGTCCCTATTCGGGCGCCATTATGTGGTAAATAAATAAATAATACCTCTCTTTTTGCATGTATAAATGAATAACAGATAGCTCAATAAATAAGAGTCAAGATTCGAGGTAGTAGGAGTTTTGCAGGTTTAATACAGCATAAGGACAGGAACAGGACAACCTGCACAGGAATAGGATGGCAGGGCCCTGGCAGCGCTGCCAGGATCAGGATCGGGACAAGGGAACGGAACGGATAATTTTTTAATAACAGTACATGAGCATATATACATAGCGCAAACACATAGCATTACATTGCAATGGGCGTAGCAGTGGGTGGAGCAATAGGCGTGACGCGTAGCAGTCGCGAAAGATAAGGGTGAAAAGAGGTGTAACAGGGCGTATACACAGACATGTGATGCAAACGTAACAGAATATGTCATGAATGGGGCAGAAACCATGGAGGGGGCTACCTAAGGAGCCGGGACCTCTAACCTGATGGTGCGCGCAAACTGGCAATGACGTATCACTAGGAGAAGCTGGGGGCTATGAACTCTGTGCTAGGAGCAGAGACTGAAGTCTGGAGAGTCAGGGCGACATGTACCTAAACCCTATCTAGTATCTGATGTTTAGAGAACATGTTGATATAAACTAGAAGTCAGGAGGGGAAAGGCTAACAGACACTAAGACTGGAGCATGCATTATTCTACATGTAGTGCGTGATGAAGAATATTAAATGACCATTAATACAGTATTTCTCTAACATGGGGACGTGAAGGCTAGACAATGACGGAAACTATTGATGCAGTTCAGTAGCTTTAGGAATGCAGAGGAGGAGGACTGGACTGATAGCTAGAATCATAACATACTCTTGGCAGACTCAGAGGCAGAGCCAAGCTGAGCCGGGCACTGCGAGGCAGGAAGTAAGTGAAGGGTCGAGGATACAGGTGGGGGCTGTATCGCTCCTCAGCGAGGGCTTCAGGAGACAGGAGCTGAATCTGATGTCCAGGCCCCTTTGAGGCCTAGAAACGGGGACTTTACAATGGAATAACGTGCACACTGAGAAACGTGGCAACGTAGCTTTACATAGGCCTGATATTCGTAGTATTCACGAGAACTGGAAACTGACATACTAAAGGTGGACACAACTGTAATTGCGTCTTTAATCAAACATGGGGAATAACATATGCATATTAATCATGCACAGATAAGATATGATGGATGACACGTAGGGACACAGAACATGGCAAAATTTACTTTTCCACACAGCTGAAAATGTTCTTGTGGATGATGGCGATTCTACCTCTGGGCTTGTGAAGCCTGTCTTGCCTGGCAATCTTGCAGCCAGGGGACATGGCTCTGGTGATGTCAAAATCAGATGCAGGGTTCAGCCAGATTTCTGTGAGCAAACGTAGGTCAGGGCATTGTCGTGCAGCAGTTACTAGATATTGTGTGGATGTGTGTAAGACTGTGAGTGTAGGAGAGTGGGGTGAATTTTGTGCTGTGAGTTTTGGATGTGGGTAAGTGCATGTAAATGTGTAGGAAGCACGGAAGAATGCTCCCTTGATGTCGTGTGGTGTGGTCAGGCAGCAACATGTGGAGCAGCGGCCGGGGTTGAGGACGTGAAGAGTCTCAGCATGGTAGCAGCAGAAGGGGGAGACCTGGACATGCTTCAGGCGTGCAGTGGCTTGACAATATAGGTGGGAATATGTTTTGCACAGTACTAACTCCATTAGTTATTGTGTTCATTTGCATAATTGGTCTTTTTTTGTTTAAAATTTCTGAAGCAATGTGTTACAGAGAGGAACTAAATATGGGTGAGAAAAGAAAATATATGCAACATCTACAAATAAGAGGAAGCTCAATGAATATGAGATGCAAAATTGTAAACAATAGCCTATGATGACATCAAGGAGTCAGACAAATTGAGACGCAGGAGACAGAAAGTGAGAGAAACTGTATTATCAATGTAAGTGGGATATTGGTGATAAATATAATCATAAGAGGGGTGATTTTATTGTGTTATTTTTGGTTTAAATAATATTTGCTTAGTAATATAAATATTTTTCAACGTAAACGACAATGCTGTGATGTACAGAACTGTGTTTAATTGGCACTGGGCCTCAGTTTAGGCCTCAACTCTTTTATGGATTTAGAAATAGCCATGTTTTCATTTCCTAATGACAGCATTCACAGATAAATGTGCACTGATGTTTTATGTAGACATGCTGTACTTGGAGAACCTTTGAGGATGCTCTTTAGTCAAATTGTTGCTCTTCAAAGTATCTTCCTTGTCTGGTCACTGTAGGTTTATTCATTCACAACACTTTAATTATTTATGTAACTAGATTTGTGCTAAAATGTCTGATGACACTAGGTAAGAGGAGATTCCTTATTATTCATTTATGGGGATAGTTCTAGGATTGTGGTATTATATGATGTTTTATAATCCTGTATTATGATTAGATGATATGTTGATACATTTGCTCACCTATGTGTCTTTTCAATAGCTTTCTATGGTACATTTCTCTATAAAAAGATGTGTTTTGGGGTGTGAAACAGATCTTTTAGGTCTCTTCCTTGAGCCTCTAGGGATGCTGCCGAATTTTCTATTGGCCTGCTTCATATTCTGAACTTAGACTATATGCAGATGTTGCTCATGCTTTATATAATACACATAGAAAACTAAATGTATAATTGAACATTTCAAAGTGCTCTGTAAATGTGAAGAAATATAAAATTAGAGGCTAAAACCTAAGTTGATATCCTTAGATTAAAATAATGGCAACCGAGCAAGTACAGCAAACAGTATGGCTGATTGGTGGCCTCAATTGAAGCACTACTGCGCGTCGACAAAAAGAGAGGGTTCATTAGAAGCTGGAAAGACAAAGGGGCAGATTTACACTGAAGTGCCGCAGCGTGGCACCGCAAGCTCTTTGACTGCGCCACTCTGTGGCACTTCTGAAGCACAGATAGATAGATAGATAGATATTTTTTTTTTGCTTGATTAATTAAAATCTTTGCAAATACATAGCAAAATTCCCATTTGTCCACGGATAAATACAGTTAAAAGCAATTTAAAAACCACATAATATTAAAACAAGATTGTCAATTGCATATTCCTAATATATATATAATTTAGCTGCTTTTAAAATGGATTCTCATAAACTAATACATCTTAATTAATACTGACAATAACTGCCACAACTTCTCAAGGCAGACGGCACAGCTTAACCAGGTCCATTCTCCAAGTTAGAGGTTTGGTGAGGAAGCGCAAGTACGACTAAAGCGAGATGTTAATATTGCATTTAAAAGCATATTAGAATGTTTCAGATAATGACAGAGTTGTTAGTCTCTTGTTGCCATCTCAAAAAATGTTGTTAGCCGACAATTGAGTTGGACGTCAGTGGGGTTAAAACAAAGCTTCACTGCCTGCTTACATGTCCGGATACCGTAATGCCTAAATAAAGGACGTAACAAGGTGCATCTTAGGTCCTTTAAGTTAGGACAGTTGCAGATGACGTGAATGATGTCTTCCTTCCCACTTCCGCATAGACGACAAGTCTGAGTTCCTCCTTTCCTTTCCCATGGTGGAAGATGGGGTTTGATTGCATTTACCCCCAAGCGCAACCTTAAAAAACTTTCCTTTCTGCTTATCTTAATACCAGCACTCAAGTAGGCTTGGGGTTTTAGCTTTACATAGTCACTTCTGAAGCACAGGGATGTGACATATTTACAAGAATATGTTGCATCTCTGTGCTCCCCCCTGCGTTGACGCACAAACTGCCGCCATGCACTGGCACAAGCACCCTTGCATCATGGTGCAAGGATGCCTGCGTCATGCGGAGATTGTTTTTGTGCAGGCAGTGGCACCTTCCTGCACAAAAACAATCTCTACAGGCACTTTCCTTTTTCAATGCGTGCTGTAGAATGCAGCACGCATTAAATGAGGCAAAAACTAGGAGAAATGAAAACATTTCTCCTCGTAAATCTGGAGATGTGTCTTGTTCTATGGGTGTCGCGTGGGAACGCCCACAGCAACACCCATGGAACGCCCCTTCAATGCAAAGTGCTGCGTGTGAAGCGGCCGTATTTACAAGGAGAGGAAAAGTCACACAGGGTGGCTTTTCCTGTCCTTGTAAATATGGAGAAGCCCCCTGCGCCACCAGTACGTCGCAAAAAGTGACGTACTGGTGGCACAGGGGGCTCGTAAATCTGCCCCAAAATGATGTGCTAGAGTCTAGCATATTGCTTTGCATTTTAGAAATAAAAAATATATTTTGAAAAGCTCCAACATTACCATTAAAATCAAAATTTCGTTTTTTGTGTATGTTTAGTTTGTGAACTAGATAACTTGTTTCAGAATTTGTGTATTTGTTTGAGGTATACTTATTTCTGTCGTTTTGTATAATTATTTGTGGTGATTGTGAGACAATTGAATGAAATTACAAGTACAAATTCACGTTTTGTTAATCGCTAACGTAAAATTGCCCTTGTGAATGTGGATATTTGTGGACCCATTTAAATATTTCATGACGAAATACTTTTGGGAATCAGGTCTCCAATTTTCAGGGAATGTTTCTAACAGAGGAAGATAAAACGCTGATCATCCGTTTGTTTTGTTTAACTGGCAGCTGTTCTTCTCGTTGGAGTTGTTTTTCATACTTCATGCTGGCTGTGACAGTGAACATTGTAACTTCCAAGACTGATCTGTAATCCATTTTTACAGTAGAAAGGTAATGTTATAGTCTTACTGCAGGTGAGTGCTGAGTTTGCAAAAAGACTAGAATAAAGTAATGTTCATGAGTGTTGCTTCCATTGGTGCAGCAGGTGCAGTACCACCAGAGTCCAGAGCCCTGAGGGGCCCGTTGAACCCTGACAGATGATGTAGCTTACTACCTAAAAGAAGTCTGACGGGTAATTTTCCTTGCATGAACCTGGGGCGCGGCTCATAGCATCCTTGCTACGATACCGGTGTTTAGTACAGGTTTCATAAAGATGTAGCAGACAATGGCCTCTGATAGGACGCCAATGCTTAATAAAAAGAAAAGAGGCTTCAATTACAATCAACAGATCCGCGGTTTCATAGTGGACACACTCGTTTAAATGCCTCGGGTTGGCAGTTTGTCATTTAAAGCGCTGACGTACAGAACATTAACAGGCTATTAGTGCACTGTGACCTAAGATGTAAAGGAGAAAGAATGTGTGAAATTACAAATGTGAATGACTACTTTCATAAGTTTTCTCTGCTTTCGCCTACGCGTGTTTGTACTGCTGCATTCGCTGTGAAAGTCGTTTCTATGGCTGGAGGTTGAAATGACATCATGTAACACTGCGCTTCAGGTCTTAGAAGTGTTGGCAGCTCGGCTGCTGCCCCAAAAAGCCTGCGATCCATTTCTTCAAATCCAGACTCCCACGATTTCCGAATGAGAAATAGATGGCGTTCCCTGGGGACTTTCTCGTCACAAATGGTCGTACTGGCCGCACTTTTTAGATGGGCTTTTAAAAATGTTATTGATGTGGAGAAAATCCCAGCTGACTTTATTTTAACTCTGTGATGATATATATAACGGTTTTTTTTAGACAGCAGAATTCCTCCTCCATTTTTGAGATGTCTAATGCCGCCACAAAAAGATCCTGAAGAAACCATCTACGACTGGTAACAATGGAATCTTCTCAGGAGGATCAGCGAAAGCTTCAGGCTGCTCAGTGCACATGGTCCTTGCAGGTGCGTTGCAGAACGTTTCTTCACTCCAGTTTGTTAACACGAAGATACGGCTCAATTCTTGCGGTTCTTCTCGGCATTTCACGTTATGTGACACTGCCGCACCTCTAGTCGGACCACAAATGCCCCATACACACTCGATCATTACCTTGGATGCCGAGTTTTAAGTGGGCTGCGTCCCTCTGGTTGTAAATAAAAACGGACATTGGGACGGGTCCCTATCGGTACCTATATTCATGTCCTTATCTTTACTAGAAAAAAAGATCCAATTCTGAATAATGAATGTTGTGTCCTCGTGTAATGTAACTGGTGCTCATGTAAAGCGTTCTAATACCGAGTCAAGGGAGTAGCCGGAAAAATTAAATACCCCTCTTTTTTTGAGCCACATGGAATAAAATGTCCTATCAGAGTGAGAGATCTCGACCCTTTCTGTTAAGGAGATTGTGGCCATTGATCACCAGAGGAAAAAGCTTCAGAATTATGCATTTCACAGCATGATTTGAAAAGAATGTGGCTAAAAACTACACCTTTACCAGCATTCTTATTTCTCTGATTTATTCTTTCGGTTTTTTTCTCTACATCTTTCTTTTTCACTTTCTATTTATTTATTTCCTCCCTTTTCATTCTCCTCTCATTCCGTTTTTTCATCTTTCTTGTGTTCTGTCCATTCTTCTTTCAGGTGTCTTTTGAGCTTTCTGTCCTTCTTTAAATTCATGTTTAATTTTCTTTCCTGCCTCTCATCTTTCCTTTCCTCAGTCCCATTTTCACACTCTTGTTCCTTCCTTTCTTCGTATCATGTCCCTGTCCTTCCCTTTCCCTTTCTCTTATCCCTCTTTCTTCTTAAAGTCCGTCCATTTTCTAATTCTTTATTTTCTTTCCTTCCTCCGCCCTTTCACCTCTCTCTCATTTCTTCGTTCTATTATTTCATTCTATTTTCTGCTTTATTATCTTTCTCTCCTCTCCTTTTTCTTTTTTTCTTTCTATTTTCTTTTTGATACCCCTTTTTTATTTAATTTGTATTCTTTTCACCCATTATTTTTCCCTTTCCATCCTTCACTCCTTCTTTCAAATCTTCTTTTGTACCTACGTTCTATCCTACTTCCTTTTAACTTTCCTTCTTTCTCTTCTTATTTCCATTTGTCTTTCCTTTCTTGAATGTTTTTCACTGTGTTTGCCTCTAGCTTTACTTTTTTCCTATTTTATACTCAAAACACTTCTCGTTCATTTGGTCACAATTGTAAGCTTTTTGTGCTCCCCATCCCTTTTCCATCCCAAAGTTGTACCACTGTAATGTATTCTTCCAGAATCTACCGGTCTTTCCTTCTGCCTTGCAATGACTTGCAAGCCCGAGGGGTGAAAGTTAAGAAGGACCATAAAAGGATTTAATTTGTCCTAGCCCCCCTCCTCACCCATTAAACTGACATAGCAGGGTCTTCGCTATGCCCTTGGGCTGTGTAAAACTGCACATTCCAAAAAATGTTCTTTTTTTTTAAAGTAATCCATGCCAGCGAACGTTGATGTTTATATTTCAAGTTTTACAACAAACCATGTAAAATATTATAAAGTCTCTTCAGAATGCAAAAAAGTATATTTCTTCACCATGTGGAAGCTTTGATATAAATATAGTCACATTATGGCATTGCACTGAGAAGTTCTTATTAAAAGTAATAGTTTTGAAACATAAAAAACATTAGTGAACTAAGAGGCAAGGCAATTGTCAGACCAAAAAGAGAAAAAAAATCTTCTGAACGGCTTGCTACCAAATCACATTTTAGTATATAATGTAGTTTTGCCTCAGAGCCGTGCCGTAGGACGACATTATAAAATGATGGTCTTGTTGCTATTGTTGCTATTGTTGCCTTAATAAAAAAGAATGCACACAAGTGTCTGGAAGACACGTACTAAACTCGGCAACACCACTAGAGCTGAAGAAAGATGCACAGCACTGCAGAGGTGCGAGGTATATGTCTGCCTGCCACGCGTTTTGAAAAAGATGTCGATCAGTCGGCAGAAGTGTGACCTGCCGTAAGCTGGACTTTGCACAGAGGGATATTTGACACTACACATGTTGGTGGGTGGACTACATCTCGGATTACAGGCGGTGAGCTCGAGGCAGCACTACCTGCGCCAGATGCCCGGGAATTCGGGCAGAGTTATGGAACTCGGAAACACATGGCGGCCAAAGCTCACAAGAACATTTATGTATAAAAGGTATAAATGTATTTTTTAGTGACCGTTGTAAACGCTTTTTACAGCTCTCGCGCTCTTGATACCATCTGCACATTCCATGATTCTTGAGAAACGTTATTTTTTTTTATTTCAATCTATACGTTCTGCTTCTTCGGGCGGTAAAGCGGGAGACTGCAGCGCCTGCCTACGTTAAACCGGGCCTGTATTAAAACAGTCCTTCGCTGCAGGCGCAAGGCCTTGGAGTCCCCTCTCTGCTGTAGCCCGCCACCGCATGTCATGCCACCCTTAAAAGGATCTGGAAACCCCTTTTCTTGAAAGATATTTTGGCTAAAACCACGCTCACCCCTACACTCTGGACGTAGATTTTGTGCTATATTGGTTTGGCTATCGGTTTGTTCTCGAGGGCAGTTCGAACCGGCCCTCTCGTTTGGCTTTTCTGTTTGCTCTTATGTTTGAAGATTGTTGAACCTGTTATGTTGTGAAATCCTGGAATGCCCATGAGCATTGTTGGCACTGTATAAAACTATAGAAAACCACAATAATTAAACAAGGCTGAGGGCAGAGACACGGCGCTAGACTAAAGTGACCCGCTGCTATCCCACAATAAGTAAATTAAACTGAGAGAGAAACAGTGACACCTACCGGCGAATCAGGGCATTGTAGAACTGCATCTCATTAAGACGGAACATTCCGGAAAAAAACGGAATCTGTCACTTTACATGAAACAGAAAGTCGTCGAATAAGCAGTGTACATTCTACTACTTCGTGCACTTTAGCCAAGTGTAAAACGCTTTAAATACGCTTTAAAACAATAAAAAATGTAAACCTCTTATTCAAGCCACGGTGGCTTGCCCCTCTTCCATCCCAACTGTTCGGATTATAGTGACCGAGGGCCCAGAGTACGCGGATCTACAGAAAAGACAGCGTGGGGTTTGTCAGCCTGCGACATCATCAGAGACTCGAGTACCATCGAAGATCCACTGTAAACACCTGGCAGCACTGTAAGTTACAGTATACAGTGAAGAATCGTTGCACTGTACTATGCTCAGTCCGTGCCACCCTGGACACAGTGAAATACTGACGTGCTTACCCGAAGGTGCAAAAATAATCCGCGCCGCGGAGTCCCGCCCTTTAAGTGCGTAGATGAGTAACAGTATGGAAGTGCCTCATAGGACAGGAATCCCTCGACCCCAACCCTTGCAATGTTTCATATATGTGCACTAACGTATTGTTCTAAGTAACATTACACCGTTTCTCAAATAAATGTATACTCTGGTGCCAACGCGCTTTGTCGTGGTAGCCCATTGCATAATATGAATGATATATATCGATTTATGAATAATAACGTGTTTGTTTCGGTTTGGTTTAAGACGTGTGCCCTGTGCGTCTGCTTCATTGCCAGCGTCATCGGCTCGAGTAGGTGCTTGATTGGAGGGGGTGAAAGGACTGGGAGTGCGCATGGGGTGTGCTGATGACTGATTCCGGGTAGAAGTAAAAGACAGCAGCATTCTGCCCTGACACCCTAATCACCACGCACATCCACCCGGTCCGTCCTTTTTTTTCGAAATGTGTTGGGTCCTAAAGTTTTTGGAAACCCCTTTCTGCCGCCCCTGAATACTGTTGGTGCTGAATACCAGGCTGCTTCGTTCTAATTCCACCCTTTGCCTCATTCGTCCACATCCACAGCCCCTGCACTTTCTGCCGCTGTAACTCAGTTTTGCTCTTTTTATCATTCTTGCTTTTTTTATTGTTTTCATATATTTCTCTCCGCCTTCCCCCTTTTATGCCTTTCTCTCTCTTGCACTTGGTCAAATTCGGACGATGAAGAACGAGCACCGGTCCCCAACAATGAGCGCCCGCCACCTGCAACCCAACCACCTGCACAAATTAAGACCGACACATTTTCTAGTACTTCGTTACATAAAGGATCGTCAAATAGAACAAGTAGGTAGTCATACTAACCGTGAGTCCGAGCGAGCGACATATAAGAAACGAAACTATCGTACGCCAATTATTTGAAAACTGATCTATTGACAGTGAGGAGAGTGAACCTGGATGTGTTTTACTGAAGCGTATTGTGAAAGTATCCACTTTTTGTGTATGTTACATGACAAATGTCTATAGAAACGTCGTTAGTATTTTTAAAAGAACAGTCATACCTAATTTGCACTCGTGCATGCACATTGCACTGTTGTTTGTATTAATATTGCACTATAACATTTTATAGTTCTGCGGTTTTGACAAACCAAATAAAGTTCTATTTATTTATCTTTCAACTTCCTGCTACGCACCCCGGGCCGACAGATAGCGCACAGAAAGACCTAGTGCACATAAGGAGACATGAGTACAAGTATCGGGCAGACGAAGAGAGCACCGGAAGGCGAGGTGAACACATCCCTGCAGACCAAGAGAAGTTCAGTTCTCTGGGTGAGTGATGGAATGATATTTTTCTTAAACTCTTAGGGGCAGATTTATGAAGGCCTTGCGCTGCCGGTGCGTCATTTTTAACATGGGAAAAAGTGACGCACTGGCGGCGCAAGGCCTTCATAAATCTGCCCCTTAGACTATCCTGTCTAAACGTGCTGATTTCCGTCACACTTGCAGAAATGAGCACGGTTCTGTCAACTGACATTCAGCAAACACGTGGACCTGTGCATGCGTGCATTAAATGCATTCATTCTGCATTCACACGACGAGCATGTGACCACGAACACTAGGCGTGAAATATGAAGCCCAGCACGGCTCTAGGCTGGAGCCAAGATGCAAGTTGCACATACTTTTTAGACTTTAGCTATAACCAATAAGCTACATTGTGATTTGCATGCTCCAAACAGAAACTTTAAACGCTGAGTCCAAGCACAAAAAAACTGGTGCGGCCCATACAGGTAAGAGTAGAGAGGCGGTTGGGCCGGGTTTGGGGGGATTCGACAGATGACCACAAGGGAAAATTAAATAAATACATAATTTTCCCTGGTGGTCACTGTCGCAATCCTCCCCCTTCAGGCCCTACCGCCCCTCTTCTCTTACCTGCACAGGCCGCTGCTGCTGCAAAAAAATGCTGCAAACTAATGTGAAAATATTTTTCAGAGGTAATGTAATAAGAAATGAAAGACGTGCATGCTACTTTACTTGTGATGAGGCTAATTATGATGTCACAGCAGTTTGTTCAATTTATTACTGTGTTGGAGCAAAAAGTTTGCCTTGTTGCCTAGTAGGTGAGCAGCAAAACAATGTGCAGCATTTAGGGTTTCTTTTTATTCTACAACGTTGCAAAGTTGACCTAATATGGCGTTTCAACAAACCATTGACACAGGGATCTTATTGTGAAATAAATAAGTAGCGAGTTTTAAAAGTGCATTCTGAGTTCCGTTCTTACTAATGCTGGAATTGGAAAAACTTAACTCGAGTACCCATAAATTGGGGGACAAGGTGTGGCAATAAAAGTAGTTTGGAGTTATCAGGGACAGAGTCATGAAAAGCAAAAAAACAGTCCGACAGCCAACATATATATTAAAAAAAAAACTGCCACAAAACAAGTGGCAACAAGGGGAAACACAACAGTAAATCTTTCTTGGCATAATTAGCTGCAAAGACTGCATTCTAAAATATCTATTGGGGTTAAGGCATTGCTGGAAAGAGCGTTGTGGGCCCGGTAAATCTCAGGTATTAGACATGGCACCATTGGCGTGGGTCTCCCTTCCATTTTTGCTTTTGCCTCCTAAGTTTTTGCTGTGTATTGGACACCATTTTGCTGGTCTAGATGCTTTGGGCACTTTGCCACTGCTGTTCGGTGCCAAAGTGCAAGTGCTCCCTTTGTAAATTGATGTAATGGATTAGTGATTCCATGATTGGCTTGTTTGATTTACTTGTCAAACCCTAATACAGTGCACTATGTGTGTCCAGGGCCTGTAAATCAAATGCTGCTGCTGGGCTTGCAGCACTGATTGTGCCACCCACAAAAGCAGCTTGTAAAATGTGACTCAGGCCTGCCAATGCAAAGCCTGTGTGAGTGAGTGAGTGTACACTTGTAAAGCGCATGGCTACCAAAGGCCTCCCAGCGCTGGAGACAAGCATAAAACTAATGCAAAGCAGCCGGCTCAGGGGAACAGCATAGTCTTTAGATGTTTGTGGAACTTTAAATGGTTGTGCTCGAGCCGAATATGGTCGGCACAAAATTCCAACACCTCGCGGCAATAGTGGAGAAATGCAGGCCACCACTCCGTACTCGGTTCACTCTGGGAATAATGGCAAGATGTTTCTTCTCAGAGCGCAGGGACCTTTTAAGAAGATACCGGGGAATGATGGCACGAAGGATCGGAGGGGCAGTATCCGAGAGAGATTTGTTAGCAATGCACAATGACTTGAATGGGATTCTCTCGGCAACTGGCAGCCAGTGCAGAGAGAAAATGTGTGCGGTTTAGCAGATTCCCGGTTGTGGACCTGCATCAGAAGACGTGCGGCACAGTTTTGAACTATTTGAAGTTTTCTGATCGTCGTAACAGGAGCACCTAAATAGATCACATTGGCATAGTCCAGCCGGGAAAGAATCAAGGCTTGTACCAGCAGTTTCCTGGCATGGAAAGGCAGGAGTGGTAGAACCTTTCTTATCATTTTGAGGATGCCATAACAGGTGCCTGCTACTTTACTCGCCTGTACCCCAAAATTCAGGCTGCTGTCCAACCAAACCCCAAGACTTTCGATATGGTCTTTGGGGGGAGGCATATAACCTAGGCAATTTGGCCAAAAAGCACTGGGATCCAAGTTGATAGGTTTCCCCAAAATCATGAGCTCAGTTTTAGCAGCATTCAGTTTTAAAAAGGAACTGTCCATCCACGCAAACACTCTTTCCAGGCAATTTACCAAGCTGGCACTATTATTGCTCGAGGGATTAAGGGACACCCCCAGCTGATGCTGTTCTGCCCTGTTGACTTGGCAAGTGCACACACTTGTTAGTCCCTAAACCTTGCCTTTTCTACATATTAGCCACCTCTAAGGTAGGCCCAAAGGACCCCTGTGGGCACGTTGCAATGTATGTAAAAGATAGGACATGCCCTGGTGTCTGTGGCATATCCTGATAGAGAACTACTCCCAATTTCGTTTTTCTCTATTGCAAGACAACCTGTTCCCATAGGACAGAATGAGGAGTTTGTTTAAAACGTCTTATAAACATAACTGGCCCACGGAACAAGGTAGTAAAATAAAGTTTAGTATACCTGAACTCAGAATGTTAAAGTGCATCTTTTTAGTGAGGGTGACTTTTTCATTCTGTGTTGCAAAATTCCACTTTTAGAAAGTAGGTATTTTCTAGCCTAACCACCCAGTGTGCCTCTGGTAGGTTTGTGTATTGCATGTCTGGCTTTTGGATGACAGGGACTGGAGAGGGGCTGTGGCTCCAGAAGTCTGATGAGTCAGGGCTGGGCTGAATGGACCTGGGCTGCATTTAGAGTAGGGGGAGGAGATTTCCTTTTCACCCGAATGGGCCTGGTCTGCCTTCAACAATGCTGTCCCTACCTCCCGTCAGGAAGCTGCACCTGTGAGGACAGAACTGGTTTTGGCCAGGTACAGACACTCTCTGCCTTCAAAGTATTTTAGTGTATAAAAAGAGGGGTCCAGACCCCAGACTTTTAGCTCACTTCTGGGAATCAAGTGAAACCTTTGCCAAGGAGAAGAGGCGAAGAGGCTGAGGAGGAATACTGCCCCGTGCTGTTTGCTGTCTGGGGTTGGCCTGCAGTGGCTGCTTGCTGCCAAGGAAATGAGAAAAGGACTTTGCTGTTTGCTTTGTCATCTTGAGGAAGATCTATAAGGGCTTGAAACTGAGCTTGACGTCCCAGACCGTCCCTCCACCTCGCTCCCGCCTCCCAGCTGCCCCTCCCACGCTCCGCCCCCTACACCCTCCATGTAAGACAGATGAACCTTCGTGCAGCGTCCAGGCGCAGCGGTCGTGCCGAAGGTGCGCCAAAAGTAAGCCCGTCTACGCCTGTCCGCGCCTGGACCGCGCCCAGCGCCAGACCCCTTGGCCCCCGCAAACGACACTCATCCCGCATAACGCATGACGCCGCCACCCTCCTAGCCCTTAACCCCGGTCGCACCCCACAATGCTACGAAGCTGCCCCAGGACATACCCACGGTCCTTTCGCCTGCCACTCCTGGAAGCTCGACTGCATCAAGACCCACACCATATCCACTAACTCCAAACACAGCTCCGACCCTAACCACCTGAAGTGCATCCTGCTAAACACCCGCTCGGTCCACAGACACGCCACTGAACTCTGGAACCTACTCGAAACTGCTTCACCGGACATCGCCTTCCTTACAGAAACCTGGATGAACGCCTCTTCAGCGCCCGACATCGCCATTGCCATCCCGGACGCTTTCAAGATCATCCGAAAAGACCGCACCAACCAAACATGAGGAGGTATCGCCATCGTCCATAAGAACACCATCAGAATCACGACCAGCCTCGACGATAACCTTGCAACCGCCGAACACCTCCACTTTCAGATCCACACCGACCCCAGGACCACACTTAGAGGCACCCTCATCTACAGACCACCAGGAACCCGTAAACAATTTAGCGAAGACATCACTGACTTCATAAGCCCACAAGCCCTCACCTTCGAGAACTACAATGTACTGGGAGACCTCAACTTCCACCTGGAAAAGAAAAATGACAGCAATACCACCATCCTTCTGGACAACCTGGCCAATTTTTGACTCAAACAACTTGTTGACACCCCCACCCATGTAGCCGGACATACGCTCGACCCAATCTTCACCTCCAGCAAGCACATCTCCTTCGATCACACCACAGCTCTCCATTGGACGGACCACAGCTATGTCCACTTCAGCTACAAAACTACCTCGACCCACAACCCCCCACAACCTATTCCACGAAGAAACTGGAACAAAATCACCACCGACCAACTCCTCACATCGCTCACACAAAACTCTCCCGCCCTCTCATCGGACCCAAACCAAGCGGCCACCAAACTCAAACAATGGATCACTCACAGCGCTGATGAACTAGCACCCTTGAAAAACCACCAAACCAATCAGGGCAGCAAAAAGGCCCCCTGGTTCAACGAGGACCTTAAGAAATCCAAAAAACGATGCCGCACTCTCGAGAAAACATGGAGAAAAAACCCAACCACTGACAACCTGACCACCTTCAAGACAGCCACCCGCAAACACCACCAATTGATCCGATCCACCAAGAAATCAGCATTCAAGGATCGACTCGACAACAACGCCCAAAACAGCAAGGAACTATTCAACACCGTCAAAGAATTCACCAACCCCACCGCAGCCTCAAACGACATTACTCCCTCCCAAGACCTCTGCGACTCGTTATCCTCTTTCTTCCACAACAAAATCGCCGACATACATAACAGCTTTGAGAACATTTCCAAAGAACAGTCCACTTCACCCACCTCCGAACCTAAACCGCCCTCTAACATCCTTAACGCCTGGAACCCAATCACCACTGAAGACACCATCCGCCTAATGAACTCCATCCATTCAGGCTCGCCAACCGACCCCTGTCCCCACCACATCTTCAACAAAGCAGACTCCATCATCCCACCCAATCTCCGTGATGTCATCAACTGCTCCTTCAACTCCGCTACCTTCCCAGAAAGCTGGAAACACGCCGAACTCAACGCCCTCTTGAAGAAACCCACAGCGGACCCCTCTGAACTTAAGAACTACCGCCCCATCTCCCTCTTCCCATTCCCTGCCAAAGTCATTGAGAAAGCCGTCAATAGCCAGCTCGCCGCCTTCCTTGAATCCAACAACTCCCTCGACTCCTCACAGTCCGGCTTTCGAGTCAAACACAGCACCGAAACCGCCCTTATTGCAGCAACAGACGACATCCGAAAACTACTGGACAACGGAGAAACAGCTGCCCTCATCCTACTTGACCTCTCCGCAGCCTTCGACACAGTCTGTCATAGCACACTCATACAACGCCTCAGCAACATCGGCATACAAGGAAAAGCCTTGGACTGGATCATCTCGTTCCTCGCCGGGAGAACCCAGAGAGTCCGACTCCCCCCATTCAAATCAGAAGCCACTGAAGTCATTTGCGGAGTACCACAAGGATCATCACTCAGTCCCACCCTCTTCAACGTTTACATGAGTCCCCTCGCATCCATCGCGCGACAACACAACCTTAACATCATCTCTTACGCTGACGACACCCAGCTGATCCTTTCCCTCACCAAAGACCCAAACACCGCCAAAACCAACCTACACAAAGGGATGAAAGAAGTAGCAGAGTGGATGAAGAACAGCCGTTTAAAACTGAACTCGGACAAAACGGAAGTCCTCATCCTTGGATCATCCCCCTCTGCCTGGGACGACTCATGGTGGCCATCAGCCCTGGGCACGGCACCCATACCCACAGACCACGCACGTAACCTAGGCTTCATCCTAGACTCCTCCCTCTCGATGACCAGACAAGTCAACGCCGTCTCATCCTCCTGCTTCAACGTACTCCGTATGCTCCAAAAATCTTTCGTTGGATCCCCACCGAAACAAGAAAGATTGTCACCCACGCACTGGTCACTAGCCGACTGGACTATGGAAACACCCTCTACGCCGGAACCACAGCCAAATTACAGAAAAAACTCCAACGCATCAGCCAGACTCATATTGGACATCCCACGCCAAGCTCACATTACCGGTCACCTGAAAGACCTCCACTGGCTTCCCGTCAACAAGAGAATAACGTTCAGTCTCCTCACCCACGCACACAAAGCCCTCTACGACCTAGGACCCGAATGCTTCAACAAACGACTGTCCTTCTACACACCGACCCGCCAACTAAGATCCTCCAATCAAGCCCTCGCCGCAGTTCCACACATCCATAGATCCACCATGGGAGGAAGATCCTTCTCCTACTTGGTGGCCAAAACCTGGAATTCTCTCCCCACTCACCTCCGCCTTACCCAGAACCACATCTCCTTCAGGAAGGAACTTAAAACCTGGCTATTCGATAAATAATGCACCCCCTCCCCCAAGCGCCTTGAGACCCTCTGGGTGAGTAGTGCGCTATACAAATTCCTGAACTTGAACTTGAACTTGCTTTCATCAATTCCAAGATACTGTCCTTTGTGGGTCGGCTTGACTCCGGGCCCGATGCCACGCACCTCACGGTTGGCGCCGTACTTTCGGCTTATCATCTGTCAAAACGCCGTTATAACTCCAGGCGGAGTTATTTGTTGCTACAAGCTTTATTTGAGTGAATAACCTATATTTAAGGATATTTAATTTCGATACTGTATTGTGGATTTTTGTAGCTTGGTCTTGTTTTTGTTTAGATAAAGATTACTTATTTTTCTGAACTGGTGTGGTGTCCATTTGTAGTGTTTTCACTGTACTACTGTATGTGTTCACAAACACTTTACACACTGACTGGGAGAATGGTCACCTGTATTGCGAGCCTAAGGTTGCTGAGCCTGGGTCAGCCCATGTGCTGCTGGTACCCCAGCACTTCATAGCTTTCCTACTGGGTCTGGCTCATGATGTTCCTTTGGCAGGTCATTTGAGGCAAGACAAGACCTTTGAAAGGCTTGTCACCCACTTTTACTGGCCCCAAATGCGTAAGAGTTCTGATACTCACCGAAGGTCTTGACAGACTTGCCAAGCAAATGGTAAGAGTGAAAGGAAGTGTAGGGATCCTCTCCAACCTTTCCTGTAGTCAGCACCCCCTTTGAGAGGGTGGGAATTGACATTGTGGGGCCTCTGGATCCCAAGACAGCCATGGGCAACAGGTTCATCCTGGTCTTGGTGGACCATGCGACCCGGTACCCAGAAGCCATCCTTCTCTGAACTGTGGCGGCCCCCGTGGTGGGTCGTGCGTTGATGGGGATTTTCACCCGTGTGGTGTTCCCGAGAGAGGTGGTGTCCGACTGTGGTACCAACTTCATATTGAAATATATGGAGTCCCTGTGGCAGGTGTGCTGTGTTACCTTTAAGTTCACCACTCCTTACCACCCCTAAGGTAATGGGCTGGTTGAGAGATTCAACCGGACCCTGAAGGGCATGATTATGGGTCTTGGTGAACCCATGAGGCATAAGTGAGACGTCTTCTTACCATGCCTTTTGTTAGCTTACAGAGAGGTTCCCCAGAAGTCCTTAGGGTTCAGTCCCTTTGAACTGCTGCACGGCCATCCTGTAAGATGTAATCCTCTGAGTCTGGTGAAAGAAGGCTGGGAGAAAGCTCCCAGTATGCCTTCCCAGGATGTACATAGCTACATGCTGGCCTTCAGAATCCAGACTAAGCGCTTCAAACAAAACATTCAGGTGAATCTGGAAGCCAGCCAGGAGGAGATGAAATGTTGGTATGATCAGAATGCCACTCTGATCGAGTTTCAGACAGAACGTTTGTGTCATGGCCCCAGTGGAGCCTTGTGCGCTCCAGGATAAGCGGACCAGACCATTTAAGGTGGTGGAGTGCAAGAGTACCGTCACCTACTTGGTGGACTTGCCGTCTCCTAGGAACCCTTTGCGGGTCATGCATGTGAATATCCTGAAGTCCCACTTGGAGAAGTCCGAAGTGGGCATGCTCCTAGCAACAGATGCTGGGATGGAGGAGGAGACTGAGCCTCTCCCTGACCTCCTGTCTGCAAAGTAGCAAGATGGGTGAGTGGACAGTGTGAACTGCTCTACCGCCCTGACCCCTGAACAGCAGAGTGACTGTCGCCAACTGTTGGGACAGTTTTCTGACCTGTTCTCCTTGACTCCCAGAGTCACTTACTGGTACGTCCATGATGTGGACACTGGGGACAGTCCTCCAGTAAAACATAAGATTTATAGAGTCAGAGCTTGTATCAAGGAGGAGGTCTCCAAGATGTTAGCTCTAGGGGTGATTGAGCTCACAGACAGCCTCATGGCCAGCCCAGTGGGCTTGGTCCTGAAGCCTGCTGCACCCAGTGCCCACCAGAACTGCGGTTCTGTATGGACTACCGAGGGCTCAATTCAGTCACCAGGACTGACGCACACCCCATCCTCAGAGCTGATGAGCTCATTGATTAGTTGGGGGCTGCCCAGTACCTCAGTACGTTCGACTTAACGTCTGGGTACTGGCAGATCGTCTTAACTGATAGGCAAGAGAGAGGCCAATATTCTCCACACCAGATGGGCATTACCAATTCCAGGTGATGCCCTTTGGGTTGAAGAATGCCCATGCCACCTCTCAGAGGTTGGTCAACCAGATGTTGGCCGGACTGGAGGATTTCCGTGCCGCTTAACTGGATGACATTGCAGTGTTCATTGCTGTTAGACCTGTCTGCCCTTTGGGTAGTCCCTCCAAAATATTTATTTCTTTTTTTGTCCCCTTTTTGCCCCTCAAAACCTTTAATTTTTATGTCCACTGGGTTTTCAGGTGTTGACCTAGGGGTTAGGTGCTCTTTGCCCTCATAGTCTTTTTCTTGAGGCCTAGGCTCCTTCCTGACTGGATTTACAAGAAAATGTTAAAAAGGGAAAATCACCCTGATTTCTTTAATATAGGGTGAGATTCAGCTGTTATAAAATATGCAGATACTTCAGAAAGATCGAGTTACTAGATCTGTGAGTATTATAATGGAATTGTCGACATGTTTCAGCTCCTTTTGGCCCTATGGGTCTGTGGAGCTTTCGTCAGGACTAACATACATGAATATTTACTCACACGACTTGTGCAGTATTTTGAAATGGTCGTTTTTTGACACTTGGTTAGGACAACCAGCTCTCCAACTTCTGTTTTTGTAGAGCTCGATTCTCCATCAAAGAAATCAGGGTGATTTTCCCTTTTTAACATTTTCTTCCTTTTTGCAAGAATTCTGGTTTTACACTTTTTTGTGGGGGAAACCCTTTATCTCTGGACACTGCACTCTAGACCAGAGGTGCCTCTGGATGAGGCTGGCATCTAACACAAATTGGAACATCCAATGATAACTGCCACAACTTCAATGTGGGGCGGATGAAACATATATACCGCTTTTCCAAACAACATTGAGTTTTTGAGGGTGTTTCAACTATTTTTCTAACCAATGGTTTAGTATTGTTACAAGTGTCCTTTTTAATTTTTTGATTAATTCCATACTCACTTCGGGGAAAGAAACGGACACATCGATTCCTCATCCCTACCTGCTGATTAATTATTATGGATTTACAAGACCCACAAAATGGTGGCCAGCAACTGCCACAACTGCCACCTTAGGGACTGGACCCATAGGTTAGCATAGGAACGTTCCAGAACCCTCTGGACCCTTCTGGACTTTCCTGGGTCCACCTATATAAGGCGGAATGTTGGGCAGCCATTTTAGAGTGACAAAAGAGTGGGTGGCATGAACTGGTGAGGAGTGAGGCGACTTAGTAAGGAGGAAGGCGCACTGAGAGGGGATAGACTGTTCCGCGGGTCAGCTGCTCTTCTCTACTGTCGTGACCCCTTTCCAGTTGACCGAGCCCGGCCATCGTGATGCCATCATTGGCTTGAAATCCTTCCCTTCTCTTGACCCTAATTGGCCAGTAAACAGAGTAAATGCTGATGGAAGGGGAGCGGAAAGGAAACTGACCGAACAGTATTTCCAATTTCCTGTAAATCAAATGTTGTTGGTGGGCTTGCAGCACTGATTGTGCCACCCACAGAAGCAGCTTGTAAAATGTGACTCAGGCCTGCCATTGCAGAGCCTGTGTGCAGTCTCGGACTGCCATGTCGACTTGGCAAGTGCACACACTTGCCAGTCCCTACACCTTCCCTTTTCTACATATTAGCCACCCCTTTGGTAGGCCCAATGTACCCCTGTGGACAGGGTGCAATGCGTGTAAAAGGTAGGACATGCCCTGGTGTGTGTGGCATGTCCTGCTAGTAAACTACTGCCAATTTCATTTTTCACTATTGCAAGGATACTTGTTCCCATAGGACAGAATAGGGAGTTTGTTTATAACATCTTATAAACATAACAGACCCAAGGAACAAGGTAGAAAAAGAAAGTTTAGTATGCCTGATCTCAAAATGTTAAAGTGCATCTTTTAGTGAGGGTGATTTTTTCATTCTGTGTTTGAAAATTCCACTTTTAGAAGGTAGGTATTTTCTTGCCTAACCATCCAGTGTGCCTCTGCTAGGTTTGTGTATTACATGTCTGGCTTATGGATGACAGGGTCTAGAGAGGGGCCGTGGCTTCAGAAGTCTGATGAATCAGGGCTGTGGTGAATGGACCTGGGCTGCATTTAGAGTAGGGGGAGAAGATTTCCTTTTCACCCGAATGGGCCTGGTCTGCCTTAAACAATGCTGTCCCTACCCCCTGTCAGGAAGCTGCACCAGTGAGGACAGAACTGGTTTTGGCCAGGTACAGACACTCTCTGCCTCCAGAGAACAAAGTATTTTGGTATATAAAAAGAGGGGCACAGACACCAGATGTTTAGATCACTTCTGGGAATCAAGAGAAACCTTTGCCGAGGAGAAGCGGCTGAGGAGAAATACTGCCCCATACTGTTTGCTGAATGGGGTTGGCCTGCAGTGGCTGCTTGCTGCCAAAGAAAGGAGAAAAAGACTTTGCTGTTTGCTTTGTCATCTTGAGGAAGATCTCCAAGGGCTTGAAACGGAGCTTGCCTCCTGTTCTGAAGTCTCAGGGACACAAAGACTTCACTCCTTCTGTCTCTCTGCATCTGGAACTGCTGTTTCATCTGCTACAGAAGGAAATTGCAACATCGACGCCGGCGAACGATGCCTTAACCTGCACCAAAGCCATAGGCACCCCTCGTGAAGAGCACGATGCACCGCCCCCACTTGCATCGTAGGCCTGACTTCAGCGATGCCGGTGCTCCATCAACTCAGAGCGGGTCGGCGACATGGGTGACTCCCAAATCCATCGACATCGTATCGTCATAAGGAACCGATGCCTCGCCGCCATTCATGACGTCACATCTCCAACACAGTAAGGAACCGACTTCTGACCTCCCCTGAGCTGCAGTAAGGAACAGATATATTCTTAAGAACAAGGGGACCCCAGTAATCTGACCGAGGGTAATCTATGTATTACAAAGAAACAATGGTATTCTAGAGGCCACTAAGGTCCTTGGGTAACCTGGGATACAGTTATTTAATGAAGCGTTTTGTCAGGTAAGCAAGGAAAAGTCCACATGGGACTAGTTACGCAATATATGCAGGGACACAAGGTTGAAATGACATCAGATGTATTCACAGCATAAATGAAGTATTATGTTTCTGTAACTCAAGTGATAGTTCTGGTGCTCACACAAGAATATAGTGAAGGTGCATGAAGTGATTGGTGCTAGTGACATTTTAAATCACTTTGCATTGACAACATTTAAACAAAACTCCAAATTAAATTAATGCAGTGAAGGAGTTTTGGTTATAAAGGGTCAATGGCGTTTCGATCTCATAATTGTGAGATCATCATCAGGATGAAAAGAGTGCGAGCAAGTAGAATTTGCCAGATAGAAACTGGTGCCCGTGGCCACGGTTGACCGAGTCTTGAAGCAGGAAAAGGGGGAACAGATCCAGTGGCTAGGAACCCGGGATAGCGGGTGTGTGGGAGCACAAAAATTATTGGATGACCGTGAGGTTTGGGTCTGAGGGTCACAGGGGGCCGTATCGGTGGGCGGGAATGCTAGGGATGCCTGGTGTCCCAAGTAGGTTGTAGGCAGCGTGGTTGAGGGCAATTTTTAAAATCCAGCGGCCATGCAGGGGGCCCCAGGAATCACACAGGAGCGGTAATGGAGGTCCGGATCCTGGTGGAGGTATTACCACAACACCCCGGCAAGCGTGGGTGTATGCATTAGTTAGAAGAGCCTCGTTAGTCGGGTCTGTGAAAAATACGGGGACAGGTCTCCGAGGTCTTCTGTCCTGGGAGTGAAGCCGCAAAGTGCACTAACTAACTTTTAAGTGGTTAACTTAAAAGGCATACACAAAATACTGGATTGCAGATACTTTTGAAAAAAGGGTGAACGATTTGTTACATCTCTCAAGAGCCTATGTGTGCTCATCTTTACTGGGAGACGAAAAAAAGCTGTACGCCCCATTGCATTTTATCATGACAACAAAGTAAAACAAATAATTACACAAGATGCTTTAGTGAATAGCACCCTGCATATAAAGGTATCCAAACAGCACTAACTACCTAAACATAATAGTCATACATAATCAATTTAATGTTGCTATGTCAGCAAACATGAAAGAACACACAATATCTCTCAATCACAAGCTACATGTCTATTTGCGGTCAAAGAAAATGACAAATTGATTACTCATTAGGGGTGTCCAAAAATTGCATCATTTGCTGTTCTGTAATTGTGCAAAATGTCCCCCAAATTGAGTAAAATTCTGCATACTTATGCATAATGCAAAACCTGCATTTGGTGCTGTACTGTAGCTTAAATTGCATCCTTGTCTTGCTTTGGATGAATTTAGCACTAAAAAAATTGCAAAAAAAATCCCAAAGCACTGCAAACACAAGCTGCTCATGATCTGTTGTGTGCAGTGTTCCTGTGCAGTCACAGTACATTTTTACAGTGAACAGTGGGTAGGAATCTAGCTCTTTATATGGTATACCAAAAACAGGTATACCATGCAAGGAGTCCAGGGATTCCCTTGCTAGTGGACAGGGGCTTGCTGTAGCAATCCTCATGTGCTCTTCTAGAGGGTAGTGTGGGCTAGCAGCCTTAGGCTTTTCAGAGAGGAGTGTTAGATATCTGCAAATACATACAACAGTCAATGATGCACATGACTCAATAAGGAGATCCACACACATTTATAAAAATAGCACTTATCTTTATTTATGTTTATGCATCAATACGATCAGGTAAGTACATATTTCAAGAGAAATATGTTTGCAACTAAACAGTCGATTCTTAGTGTATTTTACAGAAGCTGCAATGTTATCCTACAGGAGGAAGAACAAGTACAGCATTCAGGTACAGTACAACGACTTACGAGACCAGTCTCCCGTACTTAAGGTGAGTATTGGGCAAGGCCAAAGGCAGCTCCAAAAAGGTCACCTCCAGCGGCACTAGGGCGGATAGGTGCAGTGGTGCTATACAGTGTCGGGTGCCCAATGTTAGTCTATAGCAATCATTCTATGTGAAAAGAGTCTGCAAGTTTTGGCTGGGAGGCCAGTCTGGCTAAACCAACAGCAGGGTTCAAGTGTTGCGATGCTAGGGGGTGTGGAGACACTTGTGGTACTCTTCTCCTCTGGCATCCAGGTTCCGAGGGTCTTTGAGGTGTCAGGTTTCTTCGTCCAAGAGCACTCGTGATTAAGGGGACCTGCAAACATGGGCTGCAGGTGATGTCGGAGAATTTACTAGGTGTGCAGCCAAGGTGGACGCTGCCTCTTGAGGGCTTGGGGACCATGCTCACAATGTTGGCCCACTTTAACAGTGGCTGGGGGGCTCGGGTGCAGTGGTGCTTGGCAACATCGGGGTTTGGCGGGTTTGATGTCCTCATGTTGCTTCTTGGGGTGTGTTGGAAAATGCTGCAGTATCTGTGAGGCCTGCACAAATAACATGTCAACATTTGTTTTTCACTGGGAACCAAACACCCCATTGCAGCACTTGACTCTCAGAGGGTAGCGTTGCAGAGCATTCTAAAGCTTACTCAAGGGAGGTGGTGTAGGCTAGTAATCGCCATTTGCAGGTACGCTGAAATGACACTCAATAATTGATTGTCCAGTCTATACTTTTCTTTATAAAAAGGATGAGTATATTTATTACACACACACCACTCAATACTATGTGTTGGACCCGGCCCTTTTTGGCAGGTTCACCCCGAAACTTTTTGCTTTTGACTAGCCTGTTTCTGCGCACTTTTTCACTGTGGTACAGTGTAAAGTGCGTGAGCTCTCTGTGTATGTGTGAGGGTGACCTGCCCTCCCATAGGAATGCATGGGGAATATGTGTGACCATGGTAGTTCCTGATGTGTGGGGAGTGCAGGGTCAAGTTTGGTATGTGCGAACTCATAAGATTGAATGCTGCGTAATGATGTATGTGGCATGGAGGTGTCTAGTGTGGAAGTGCCACTTCTAGACATGGGTGTGCGTGTGTAGTGAGGCTGCTGGCACGTGATTGGCTGGCGCCTGGCTCCAGGAGTGCCTGGGCCTGCTTGTGGATTGACTGTCTGGTTTGAGTATGACAGGGGCTGGGGAGCCCCCAGGAGGTTGTCTGTGTCAGCCCCTGGTTGAATGACTGCATCTGCAACTAGAGTGGTGGGAGGAGATAGCACCTGGGAGTGAATAGGGCTGTGCCTGCCTGCCACAATGCTGGCTCCACCTCCTGCTGGGCGCCTGTCGCCTCTGCCCCTCACACTGAAAGGAGTTCCCTATAACCAGTTCTAGCTGGTTCTCACACTGCCTGCACCCTTGAGACAAAAGAATTTTATAGTATATAAAGGGGCTGTGTCCCCTTACAAAATGTTCTTGTTTCTAATTGGAATCAACCGGGGGCGTGCTGCTGCTTGGACCCAGGGGAAGGCTTGCCTCCATGGGCCCTGCCCAGCCCCTGGATGCTGGAAGACTTCTGGGACCCTTTGACCTTGCTGGCTATTCTGTGGACCTTGCAGAGACTTTGGGGTCCCCTTTTTACTTTTTCTTGATGCCCCCAGGGCCGCTGGGACCATTTGCCCCCCAGTGTTGCTCTTGCCAAGGCTTGTGATAGCCTAAGCGCCTTGGGAGCACTGTACTTTTAAAGGCCCCAGGAGGAATGCGTGGGGTTTTGCAGCGCGGCGCTGACTGATGAGGAAAGGGAATCCCTGGCGAGGGATTCCCCCGAGATTATTTCCGTGTGCAACGGGTGCCCACCCCGCTGTTGTGCCACTGCAGACTTTATTTAATTAATTGCGCGGGTGCCACCCCACGACTTCACCCGCTTTTGTGCATTGGAGGGTAGAGGGAGCCTACCCCTCACTTTCGCCCCGAGACAAAGATCGCCGCCGCTGTCCGCGGCAAGCCTGGTTGTGGGCGGGGCCGCTAGACGGAAGCGGAAGCGACGCAGCGGCCGGACAAGGAAGTGTGGAGCGCCGATGCGGGGCTCCCGTGAGCGAGGGGAGCCCCGGGATGTAGACCGCAGAGGAAAGGCGGCGTGCTCCCCCAGCAAGGCTCTCGTGATTACAAGAGCCCCGCCCGCTGCCGGTGAAGTGACCCGGTCCCAGGGAGGGAGACCGGGCGAAGAGGAGCCCACTCTAGGACAGAGCGGCGCGGAGTGTCCTGCCCCCCAGAGCAGGTGAGTGGCGCTCTGCTAGGGCTCTGGTGTGTGGGTGCCTGTCCCAGGCACAGTGACGGTGCTGGGCGGCTCCGTCTGGCAGAGGGCCGCCCCAGCCAAGGTGATGTGTCTGTCTTGAGCGGCCCCCGCTGACTAGGGGGCAAGTCCTTGCTCCTAAAGGCCCCCAGTAATCGGAAAGTCCCCGTGAGGGGGGGCTTGGGTGGCACCATTTGTGTACCGCTCCGCTGGCTAGCCCCTGAGTTGCTCAAGAGGGGCCCGTGGTTGCTTCAGTGGAGGAGCGGTGATGTTCCAACAATTGGGGCATTGCTTTTCCTGAGTGAGGGGCCAATGCTTGTTATTTGAGGAGCCAGTGTGCTCCATGGCCCCTGATGACTGTTAGAGCCCTGTGGCTCCCGCTACTGGCGCAATTTGTGTTAAGGGCAGTTCTCTGATGCCTGAGAGGGTTCCTGAATGGGGCAATTGCCGGGGCGCAGTTGATGTCAGAGCCTAGATGGCTCCTGGGCACAGTTGAGTTTCGGGCCTAGAGGGCTCCAAAGTGCGCAAGGTGTATTTCAGAGCCAGATGGCTCAGCTGGGCGCAGTTCTGTTCTAGGGTCAGTGAGGGCCCTGTCGCAGTTTTATTGATTCCCAGCTGCCCAGCAATTAGTGGGCAGCTGCACCGTTTAGGCGCTTGGGATTGTTCTCAGCTGCCCAGCAATTTGTGGTCAGCTGCCATGTTTAAGGCCCCTGACTTTTGGACACAGGGCGTCCTAGCCCCAACAAGGCCAGTTGGCCTAGGGACTGCCACAAGTGGTGGCTTATGTAAGTTTTTGCGCAATTGTGTGCTTTTTCCTTGCACCTCTGAATGTTTTTAGGCATCATGTGTTTTTGCGCTATTAAGTTGTGTTCTGGCACCTCTGAATGTTTTTATGCATCATGTGTCTTCCTTGTCCTTACACCTCTGAATGTTTTATGCATTATGTGTTCTTCCTTGTTCTTACACCTCTGAATGTTTTTATGCATCATGTGTTTTCTTTCCTTACACCTCTGAATGTATTGTTTATACATGATGTGTTTTGTTCTTGCCTACACCCCTAAATGTATTTTATTCTTAGGTGGTTGTTCTTTCCAGTACAGGTGGTCCTAGTGAGGTCCTGGTTCCCCGCGTGACATTCTCCTAAGGTGGTTAGGGTTGCGTAGGTGGTACTTACCTGTTACCAGTAGTTACTGGTTGTGTGCTATACTTGCTAATTTGTGCTACATTGATTTTATATCCTATATTCTATGTTCTAGAAGTGCTATTTCTACTAAGTGCTGATTCTGACAGTGGCCCATGTGGCCCTGTCTTGTAAATAATCCCTTGTGAATATTGCCCGTGCCAGTTGGCACAATGTACATGTGTGATTTCTATCTGATGTGTTTTGACAATACAAAAGTTATTTTTATATAACCTTGTGTGGAGTTCCTTTTGTGGTGTGCCTAGGATGTTGTTGCTGTTGTGTGCTGGCGCAAATGCTTTACACATTGCCTCCAGGATAAGCCTGTCTGCTCGTGCCAAGCTACCAAGGGGGTGAGCAGGGGTTATCTTGGCGTGTGACTCCCTTGCCCTGACTAGAATGGTGGTTTCTGCCTGGCTTTGGCGTCATTCTTAGCCTACCAGAAATCCCAGTTCTAACACTATGCATCAATTTACAAATGTACATAAGCTGTTGTAATTAGTTTGTGACATTTCACAACACTCCCACACCTCCTGCAAGGGGGTGGGGTCTAGTACCATCACTCCCAGGTATTCACATCATCTTGCCCCCAAATGCAGTAGGTTTACCATAACCCGGAGTCAGGGCCCTGCTCACTGGCACCATCCCAGTGGCGACCCACCCCATTATCTCAACAAGCATTTACAACGGGAACACCTGCCCTAGTGACACATAACCCTGAATGAGTATCTCATACTGACCATTCAGTATGCACCTCTACTTCTCCAGTATTAGGGTGTCTTTCATAGATTCACATGCTTGAATAATTCCCCGTCGTTGAAGTGGGAGTCCCACAGTACATAAAATAGTAGTAAGAAACATATATACATAATATACATATATATATATATATATATATATATATATATATAAAAATATAGATATAAAAAAATATACATAATAAAAAGTAAAACCTTAATGTACCATAGAACAACATTGGCCCATAGAAAGCATAGAGGGAGAGTTCACTTTAGTAACATATCCATGTCATTATATCAGTCCACATTCCAGCCAATCAGGCTGTAGCACCCTCTAGAACCTTCTCCTCTGAGTGCCAGCTCGTTGACGAGCCCGTCGACGCACCCGTCGTCGACGACGAGATCCGTTGACGTTATACCTACTTCAACGACGACCAGCACTCTGTCGACGACGACGTCTACATCATCGCCGATGGTACAGGAGGTCTGGCCTATCTCGTCCATTGTTAAGATCTCGTCGACGGCAAAGAAATCCATCTCGTCGACGACCCTTCCTAAGCGTCATTCGTCGACGAAGACTTCGTCGACGCGCCACGTCTCGTCGACGCTACATCTTCCGTCGCCGGTGGTCTCGTCGATGTCAAGTGCCTCGTCGACGATTGCTTCGTCGACGATGACTCCGTCGACGCTGAAGACTTCATCGACGACAGCAACATCTTCGTCGATGCCAGTGTCCTCGTCGACGAAGACCTCGGCTTCGTCGACGGCAAACACATCTTCGTCGATGCCAGGGACTTCATCGACGAAGCCCTCGATGAAGACTTCGACGACGAGCTCGTCGACGGGACCGTCAACGGCACAATATTCTCTGGCGACTGACACCACCTTCACAGTTGTGACAGCTACTACTGTTAAACGTCCAGCTCCACTTGTTTTAAGCCTTTACAACATCGGTCAGGTCCACCTGCTCAACTATTTGCGTCTGCAGTGGAGGACTCTTCAGATGACTCATGCAGATGACACTTTTCGTGCTGCAAGTAGCCCGTCAGAGCTACATATCAAATGCCAAGACTATGATGATGATGAGTGGGAGTCACACTTCTCAGTTCCAGATGACACGCGTGATGATGACCATGATGTTCCTATGGCTCAGTTACCAATGACTTTGATCACAAATCTTCAACATATGCTGGAGGATTATAATCGTAATTTTCCACCTTCTTCGCAGGCCTCTCCACCGCCTCCTTCAATACAGGTGTCCCTTCAGGTTGCACCGGCCCTGTCACCAGTTCCTCAGTACCCTGGTAATGATGATGATGACAATCATAACAATACAGACCAGGATGATGATGCTATCCTAGCAGAGTGGGACAATTACCAGGCTCAGACTCCGTCCCCTCCTCCTGCCTCTCCTCTGGCATCTCCAGTGGACATTGGAGGTTTTCACCTTTGATGGCGAGAGCAGCAAAGCGTTTCCACTTGCCTACGATCATCAGACAAGAGGACTGAATTCTTTATGATTTTAATGATCAACCTCTGAAACAAGTGCATGTCATTCTTATTATAGACTTCATTTGGAAGGAAGGACTCAAACTCATGGAACAGCCTAATTCAGTTCCGGCCGTACTCCCCCTCATAGACAAAAAGTATAAGGCACCAGAAGATTCGCCTGCCTGCCTTGTTTCTCAACCAAAGCTAGACTCTGTAATTACGCCGGCTGCCCAAAAGAGATCGCGTAATCCGGCTTCTCCTTTAACATCCCCGCCGGACCCGGAAGGTCGACGCCTGGATACCATCGGCAAAAAGTTCTCCACGATGGCTGCGACTACAGTAAGGGCGGCAAATTCCTTAGCCATCCTCGGCCCTTACGACCGACAAATGTGGTCGGAGATCGCAGCCTTGGTCGACCTGATTCCTGAATCCTCCAGGGTGGAGGCACAAAAGATCCTGCAAGAGGGTGAGAAAATTTCATCGGAAATTATAGACTGCGCAATCGATATTTCCTCTACAGCTTTCAGAAAACTGGCAGGCGCTGCAGTCTTAAGAAGGCAGGGATGGCTTAAGGCTATGTCCTTTCGGCCGGAGGCGCAAGCAAAAATACTCGACTTGCCCTTCGATGGAGGGTCCCTCTTCGGCAAGCATTTGGACAATGCCTTGGAGTCCATCAAAAAGGATACGGACACTGTTCACCCCCTAGGCTCTCTCCAATATCGGAAGCGACCATTTCGTGGAGCACGTGGCAGGGGCACAGCCTCCAATTTTCGAGGCTCTTCCCAGTACCGTTCCTATGGTGACAACAGACAGCGTTACTCCAACCAGAATCAGACTAGACAGGCTGATTGCAGACCATATAGGAGAAAATCCACCTACAGAGGAGGTAACTCCTCCAAAAAACAATGACTTTCTAAAAACCAAGTCTTATCCTGGTCTGAAGATTGGAGGTAGAATCTCCCAAAACTTTTACAATTGGTCAAAAATAAAATCACATAGTTGGGTCTTGGATGTGATTTCAAGAGGCCACGGTCTAGAATTTCTCAAGTTTCCTCCCAACCGCCCTCCAACTGGTCCTCCTCCAGCACACTTGAAAGAACTGTTTGCACAAGTTGCAGTCATGATTCAAAAAGGAGCAGTCTAAGTGGTTCCTCGATTACAACAAGGGACGGGCTTTTATTCCCAATTTTTTCTCATCAAAAACAAATCAGGAGAGTGGCGCCCGATATTAGACATCCGAGCCCTCAACAAGTACATCAAGTCCCAAACATTTCGAATGCTGACTTTGTTGGAAATCTTACAGTTCCTAAATGTCGAGGAGTTCCTCTCCACAATCGACCTCCAAGATGCCTACTTTCATGTGCCAATTCATCACAGACATAGAAAGTACCTCCGTTTCAAAGTAGGAACAAAGCACTTCCAATTCAAGGTTCTGCCTTTTGGCCTTCGTTCCGCTCCGAGGGTCTTCACAAAGATCATGGCTCCGGTAGCAGCTTATCTACGCCTACAGGATATACAAATTTACCCCTATTTAGACGATTGCATGATAAAGGCCCCAACCTTTCTCGCAGCACAACATCACACTCAGACTTGCCTGTCAGTCTTCAAAAACTTGAGTCTTTCCATCAACTACGAGAAATCGCAAGTCCTTTCGGCACAGCAAAGAGTCTTTCTGGGAGCATTAATAGACACAAATCTAGCAAAGGTGTTTGTTTCACTGGAGCGCCAATCTCGCATTTCCAAATTGGTGGCTCTTCTACAATCAAGAAAGTCTGTTTCTGTCTGAATATTGAAATCCTTTCTGGGCATGACCTCATCCTGCATACTGTTGATCTCCAACTGCAGGTTACACATGAGAGTAATCCAAGAAGAATTGGACAAACAATAGCGGCAAGTCTCAGGAACTTTCAACAACAAGGTCTCACTGACACCTCGAATTTGGGGAGCGTTGAAATGGTGGTCTCACCCTCCCAACATCGCAACAGGGCGAATGTTTCAGGAAACAGCCCCCACGCTTACCCTTACATCGGACGCTTCCTTAGAGGGTCGGGGCGCACACCTCGAAGGGTTGTCAGTCAACGGCAAATGGACTGCGGACCAACGCAGGTGGCACATCAATCGACTGGAACTCTTGGCCATTTTTCTCGCCCTGAAATCCTTCTGTCTGCTGGTCGAAGGAGAGTCGCTGTTGGTGCGTACGGATAACACCACCAGTATGCACTACCTCAACAAGCAAGGGGGTACGAAATCTCTTCTGCTCTCCAGACAGGCACAGCAGATCTGGGAATGGGCAATACAACATCGAGTCCATTTGACTGCAGTTCACGTACCGGGCATCTCCAACACCCTTGCAGACTCTCTCAGCAGATCTGCCACGGACAACCACGAGTGGGAACTCCATCAGCCAACTCTGGAGTATGTCTTTCGCATGTGGGGCCAGCCGGAATTGGATCTATTTGCGACTCCACTCAATCGCAAATGCCTACGCTATGTAAGTTGGCATCCCCACAAAGGGTCGAGCGGTAATGCATTTCCGATCAACTGGTCGAAAACATTTGCATATGCTTTTCCGCCGATCCCTCTTATACCTCGCCTCCTACACAGAATGAGAGCACAACCATGTCACATCCAGGTGGCCGCGTCGACCATGGTTCACGGATCTTCTTCTTCTTTCCCAGTGCGATCCGATCCCTCTTTGCCCCCTGCCTCACCTTCTCACCATGAACCACGGACAGATCTGCCATCCAGACCCGGCATCTCTCCAGCTTCACGCTTGGAACCTGAGCACCACAAGTTCGCCCATCTAAATATTGCTCCTGACTGTAGAGAGGTCCTTGCTCATGCACGTGCTCTTTCAACCATCAAAACCTATAAATTGAAATGGAAATGGTTTTGTGTTTGGTGCCACTCGGAAAACATTGATCCTATGCTCGCCACCCCAGAGCAAATCTTGCCTTTCGTACTCCTTTTGGCGAAGTCGGGACTTTCACATTCCACTCTCAAAGTCTTCCTGGCTGCACTTTCCCGCTTTCGCCATGATGCTTCCACATCTCTGTACTCCTCTCGGATCATTCGCCAGTTCTTTAAGGGTCTGTTCCGGATGTTTCCACCTATCCGGCGTCTTCCACCTTCTTGGTGCCTGAATCTTGACTTAGCCCAGCTCCTCAAGCCTCCATTCGAACCAATCCACTCAGCGGATTTGAAATTCCTTACTTGGAAGGTTTCCCTCCTCCTCGCACTTACGTCCTCCAGGCGCGTGAGCGACATACAAGCCTTTACCATTCAGCTACCTTTTCTTCAGTTTTCAAAGGACGCTGTTGTACTATGTACAAACCCTAAGTTTATACCAAAGGTTGCATCTGGCTTCCACCTTAACAAACCTGTAATACTCAAAACTTTTTACCCTAATCCCGCTGAGCGTACTCTTCATTCCCTAGACCTGAAGCGATGCCTCAAATTCTACATCCAACGCACTGCTGTCTTTTGAAGGTCAGACCAACTCTTTGTGGCCTATGGGCGGATGCACAAAGGACATCCGGTCACTAAACAGACCATCACTCGTTGGATTTCTTCTGCCATCTCCTTCTGCCATCAACAAACTGACAAGCCTCTTTCTGCTCCGGTGCAAGCACACTCGACGAGAGCAGTAGCATCCTCTACTGCACTGTTTGCTGGAGTGCCTCTACATCAGATCTGCAGGACGGAAACGTGGTCCAGCAGGCAAACGTTCACGAGGCACTACTGTCTGGAGACAGCTGACGCTGCGGACACTGCTGTGGGTCAAGCGGTGCTACGAAATCTCTTCAAATAAAGGTGAGCCTCTGTTGCTTCCCACCTCCTGTAATAAAAGGTTTTCTTGTACAAATAATGACATGTTGACACATTAACTGAGAGGCGTGGCCATGATGGCGGAGTGAGCGGACGTGTCTCGCCACAGCTCCTGCCACCGGCCCGATTTTAGCACCGGTTCCGACTCCTGTATCGTCTGCACTTGGTGCCCAGTCCTGTCGGAACCGTCCACGCACCAGAGCGGACCCACTGACAGAGGCGGTCGGCACCGCAAAAGGCAATTGAAGGCTGCCGCGGCCCGGAGGCGCAAGGTGCCCCTCCCCCCTCCAGACTGAGAGTGAGGCCGGCGTGGTGCAGGAGACGCGGCCGGGCGAGGTGGCTCTGAGGCGGCGTCCCTGAGAGGCCTGGAGCGGGACCCCCTGTGGTCGTCGGGGGGCGGCCCCCGGACCCGCGACTTTGGCAGCGGACGCCTGGGTTGGGAATACTCGGCCCGGCGAGCGGAGGAGCAGGGCGAGGCGCCGAGAGGCGCGGGCACCGACGGAGCCGACTCCAGCGTGAGCAATGAGGTGAGCGCGGATCCCGGGCCCAGCGGGCGGCGCTACGCACAGTCCGGGGCGGCTGCCCTGTGTGTCGGCCCGGTGCCAGTACAGCAGAGACCTGCACCTTCACTTCCCGGGGTTGCCTGGCCCGGGCCCGAGAATCGGAGGGAGGAGCTGCCCCCCCCCTATCTGAGGCTGTGATAGGGACGGGGAAAATCTGCCGGATAGCGGCTGGTGTGTGCATTGCGCTGGGGGGGCCCAGGCTTGCCTCGTTTTGTGACATCTGCTGGGGGACAACGGTGGGAGCTGCCCGGACATGAAGTGACCGCATCTGTGGCCTCCGTATCTCCTCCGGCCCTCGAAGGCTGAAGAGGGCTGTCGAGGGGGTTGCGGGGCCAGGGCGACCCCGGGGCAGGACACGCGGAGTGGAGATGGTCTCTGGGCGGCACTGAGGCGAGTGTGCTGTTAGCCTTTCGGCGGGCGTCTCGGCCCGAGGCTTTCCAGGCCCTGTCTCTTCCTGAACTGTTTGGGTCCAGGCGAGGGCCCCTTCCCTGGAGCGTTCCCTGCCGCCCCCAGCTAAAGCGGCCCTGAGGAGTCTGGGCGAGCCTGCCTCCCTCTCTGTGCACTGGGCAGCGCCAACCACGGGACAGCATCGAGGAAGCATTGTTGGGCGCCTCTGGGGCCCGCGCCCAGAGCTGCATTTGCCCCCCTGCCCACGTGGCCCTCGATCCTTCCCTGGGGCGTTCAGACCGGAATCGGCGGCCCAGCGATACCTGGCGGACAGCGGCAGCGCCCATCACCCCCACGGCCCGGACTTTCTTCCCTCTTCGGGGGGCCACGACCCCCACAGCGTGGACAGGCCTACTACAGGGGACTAACGGGGGACGTGAGGGGCGTGCTACGGTCTTGCAACCAACGGAGGGGCTGCTGAGAGTGTGCTGCCTGGGGAGGTCCATCGGCTGGTGGTAGGCTCGCTGCGAACCACGACCAGCGAACAGACGGGGAGCGGCGGAGGAGGGGGCGCTTGGGCCACCGAACCGGAGGGATGTCAGCGAGCAGGCCGCCCAGAGGCAAGACGGTAAAGGAGATGTTTACCAAGTCGCTCTCCCCTCAGCAGAAGGACGCTGTGGTCCCAGCACCCAAAAAGGCGGAACGGGCCCTGGAGGAAGGCGCGGAGCCCATTACGAAGGCCTTCCTGGAGTCCCTTTTCGCCACCCTGAGGGAGGACATCCAAACCCTTAAGACTGAGTTCGCCAGCGAGATTCGAGAGGTGCGGCGCGAGATGGACGGTATAGGTGAACGGGTGGCAGATCTGGAGGCCAAGGGTGATGAACGGGAGACGGAACTTTCAACTCAGCAACAGGAGATCATCCGCCTACACGATCAACAGGTGGATCTGCAACTTCACCTGGAAGATCTAGAAAATTGTTCCAGGCGACATAACATCCGTATTCGCAATGTTGCCATGTCTGACGCTACCCAAGATGCATTCCGTTACGCCAGGGAACTCTTCAACCACGTGCTGGGGAGGCCACCTGACTCGCCCCTGCAGCTTGACAGGGCTCACAGGACTGGCCCGCCCCGTGCGGCGACGGCCCCACCACCCGACATCCTGGTGTGTGTTCAGGACTATCAAACTAAGGAAGAAATTCTTCAAAAAGCGCGCCAGGCGCACCCGATAGCATTTCAGGGCACGTCGCCGTCGCTGTTTCAGGACTTGGCAGCGCTTACGCTACACAAACGGCGGCTCTTCAAGCCGGTCTCCTCCTTCCTACAGCAGAAGAGTATTCCGTACAGTTGGGGTCACCCCTTCCGTCTAATCCTTAGACTCGAAAATAAGCAATACCAGCTGCGATCGGTGGCTGAAGCATGCTCCCTGCTTGGCATTGAGACGCCGGCTGAAGACGCAGAGGCCCGGGGGCCCGTGCCGGAGACCGAGGGGAGGAGGCCGCAATGGAGCCAGCAGCGACGTAGGAGGCGGGTCAGGAAACCTCCGGCGACGGAGATTGCAGGAGGTCAGCGCGCCGCAGTGGACGCAGTGGCCACGGATGGTAGCTCGGGCCCCACAGGATGACCGTCTCAAGACATTGCTTGATTCTCATGTCCGCTCTGGCCCTCTGGCCGTTGGCGGGAGGAAGACTCCCGGACAATCCAGTAAGACTACCTTGCTTTATTTCCTTTCTCTACTTTTCATCCCTGGATGAGAGACTATGACTTTCTTTTGGATACACATTGACAGTTTGGGGATGGGGGGGAGGGGGGTGGGGTCGTGGGGGTTGAGTGAGTTCTTTGAGGTTGAGCGAAGGGGGGGGGGGCGGGGGGTTTTGTGGTTCATGGTCGGCGGGCGATGTGAAGTAACGATGCTGCAGGGGTTGGACGGGCGGCAATGCTGGGAGGGGGGCGGGTCTGCTGGTACGGGCATGGGGCACTGCACTGAGGGTCAGCCGATAGTCTTTACTTCGTTAGATCACAATGGGTGACTTGGTTGTGCTCACTCTTAATGTGAGGGGCCTGAACAGCCCAGTGAAACGTAAGGCAATACTGTCGCTTCTAGAGCACTCCAAGGCTGTCATTTGCCTATTGCAAGAGACACATCTCCTGGCTAAGGACTGCCACCGCCTCCGTTCTAGTAAATTCCCACTGCAATTTTTCTCCTCCTGCTCAGAGAAGAAAGCCGGGGTAGCAATTCTGGTAGCACGCACATTCAGGGGTAGGGTTCTGGGTAAGATGGCAGAAATTAAAGGTCGGTTGCTGGTTTACAGGTTTGCGTTAGGATGTCTGAATTACACGATTGGCTCGATCTACGGCCCGAACGAAGGCCAAGAAAAATTCCTACACTCTGCACTCACAGAGGCGACTGACACGATAGACCGTCACATTCTGCTTGGGGGTGATTTGAACTTGGTCCTAGATAATTTGCTGGATCGCTCTTGTCAGCGCAGTAGCCAGATGGGTGCCTTGTCAGCGTCAGGATTGGCCCGCTTGAGGGACCTTGGACTTATAGATGTATGGCGCGAGCTTCACCCAGGCGAAACAGATTACACCCACTTCTCAGCAGCGCGTAGGACCTATGCGCGCCTAGATTACCTGCTTGTCTCCACTGCGGCTCGCCCACTTGTTACCACTGCAGAAATAGGAACAGCGGCTCTATCTGATCACGCGCCGGTCACGATCGCCCTAAAGGGGCCCCGAGAACCGTGTTCGGGCAGGGTATGGCGGCTCCGGGACTCTCTGCTTTATAGGAGAGACACGGTCACTAGAATTCAGGAGGCCATAAAAGATTACCTGTCCCACAACAGTAACGAAGACACGGCATTGGCTACGCAATGGGCTGCGCTCAAAGCCGTGCTGAGGGGTGAATTTATATCGCTCTCGTCCGCGGAAAACAGAGACCGCCAGGTCAAAAGGGATGAACTCACCCAAAAGACCAGAGAGCTTGAGCAAATCCATAGAAGGACGGGAGCCCCTAGAATTTGGCGCCTACTACGGAATGCCCGTCAGCAACTGGCAGCGCTGGACATTGATAGGGCGGAGTACGCAGCTTTACGGCTGAAACATGCCTACTATACTGGGGGGGATAGGTGCGGGCGCCTCCTAGCACACAAATTACGTACGGTGGCCCAGAAACGCGAGGTTAAGGAACTGAAGGGACCTGATGGCACTAGTATCATCGGTGACCGCGCGATAGCGGAAGCTTTTAGCGACTTTTACGCCTCTCTCTATGCGGCAGACCCGCCTAACCCGGAGGCGGAATTGGCCTTTCTCGAGGAGATACCGTTGCCAGCCCTGACTCGGGAACAAGTGGATAACCTAGAGAGGGACATCCGACCGGAGGACGTTATCTCTGCGATTTCTCGGCTCAAACTTGGGAAGGCGCCGGGGCCGGATGGCTTCCCGGCGTGCTTCTACAAGACCTTTTGTGTTCAACTCGCACCTCTGCTGGCCAGACTCTTTACATCGTTTGCGGAAGACGGGGCGATCTCCCGAGACCTGCTCGAGGCATCCATCGCGGTCATACCCAAGTCCAACAAAGACCTTACTGACTGTGGGGCGTACCGGCCCATCTCTCTTTTAAATGTCGATCTTAAACTCTACACAAGCATCCTCGCTTCTAGGCTGAGCCCCTACATGGGAGGCCTCATACAGCCGGATCAGTCAGGTTTCATCCCAGAGCGTCAGACTTCTGACAACACCAAGCGGGCCCTCCATCTCATTGAGAAGGCGTCCCGGACGCAGGGTGAATATATGTTACTCGCCATCGATGCCGAGAAGGCCTTTGATAGGGTCCACTGGCCCTATCTCGAGCAGGTCCTTTTGAAAGCGGGTATGGGTCCCAAATTCCGGACCAGCGTACTCAACTGCTATAAACTTCCCTCGGCCTCCGTCAGGGTTAATGGCCTGTCTTCCCCGCGTTTTCAGATTGGGAGAGGCACACGACAGGGGTGCCCGCTGTCCCCTCTCCTGTTCGCCTTATACATGGAGCCGCTGGCACAGCTCATCCGCACTGACCCGGAGGTTAGAGGCATTAAGTTCGGGGCGGACGTCCATGTCATTAGTTTATACGCTGACGACGTCTTGTTGTCACTCGCGGACCCCCGAACCTCTCTCCCTGCTTGCATGGCCGTCCTGGACAGGTTCGGAGGAGTTTCGGGCTTCAAAGTCAACCTGACGAAATCAGAGCCCTCGACCTATCACTGGCCGTAGACACGCGTGCCACACTGCAGGCCCAGTTCCCCTTGCGATGGGCCGCGGAGACAGTTCCCTACCTCGGGATCAAACTGGCGGCCTCCCTCCAGACCACGGTGGACGTTAACTACGCCAACCTCCGGCAGAGGGTCCGACAGGAGCTAGGACAGTGGAAACACTACGCGTTGTCCTGGCTGGGCAGGGTCGCGGCTATAAAAATGACGATACTTCCCCAGATTCTGTATGTTTTTCGCACTATACCCCTCGCGCCTCCCGCGGGTTGGATTAAGCTGGTACAGTCAGATCTATCCCAATTTGTATGGAACGGGAGAAAACCGCGCCTAAAAGCCCAAATAGCATTGCTCGCGCCGGAACAGGGGGGGATCGGGATTCCGAACTTGGCCTCCTACTTCCAGGCGGCACAATTACGCTTCCTGGCGGAATGGGTCCAATGGGAGTCCGGGAAACACTGGTTATTCCAGGACCAGGCGGTAGCGGGGCGTACGCTGCAGGGGATCCCGTTTATGCGCAAAATTCACAGGCCCCGCAACCTGTACGCCTCCCACATTACACGAGCCCCACTTGAGATCTGGGATCGAGTGGGTTTGGAGCTCGGTCTCACAACCGCCCCCTCACCTCTCACCCCCATCCTTGATAACCCCGACTTCCAACCGGGGCTGGATGGAAAGGCCTTCGAACGTTGGCGGTCGGCTGGCTGTCACTCCCTATGCCAGATATACGGGCCCGAAGGAATAATCCCATTTCAGCAACTACGCCAGGACTTCGGCCTCCCGGAGACCGAGCGACTCCGCTATTTTCAAATCAGACATTGGGCCCTCAGCAACTCGGTGAGGACAGACGCGGATCGGCGACTGACGAATTTCGAATATTGGTTGATCACCCGCAAGTCCGACAAGCAGCTAATCTCTGATTTATACAAAATGCTCACACTCCAGCATCTACACACCTACAGCGCGAGCAGGGCACGCTGGGAGAGAGAGATGGGGAGGACATTTACCCATAAAGAATGGGAGGGTATATATTACAGGGCACGACACTCTGCATACCATAGGGGGCTCACGGATACTCTCACGAAAGTGGTGACCTACTGGTACTACACTCCAGAACGGCTATATGAAATGGATAGCAACAAAGATCCCCTATGTTGGCGAGGTTGCGGTCAATTAGGCACCCTCACGCATATTCTTTGGGACTGTAACTTCTTGCAGGAGTATTGGCGTCAAGTTCTAGATGAGGTGGATAAACATTTTGACACTGAAATCCCACGCTTCCCGTCCTACGTCATTCTAGGGCTCCCAAACGCACTAACATACCCCTTACGCTCACGGCGGGGACGTCTGATAGCCATAGCTCTGGGTTCAGCACTTCAGAACATTGTAACCCACTGGTGCACGACCCACGTTCCCGTGTACCAGGGGTGGCTTCACCGCCTCTGGACGGTCCTGGGTATGGAAAGACTTTCCCTGTATAAAGCGGGGGAAGGGGCAAAGTATGCGGAACTTTGGCAACCGTTTCTAGCCCTCCTGTCCTCGGAATTCGTGGAAGTCACCTGTCCTAGGTATCTTCGACTGTTGAGATTGACTGAGATTGCCCCGCCGGAGGGGAACGCCAAGCCTGCCCCTGCATCGGGAACGGGATGAGGTTTGATCTGCCAGAATGTCACCATGGATCACTGGGGGGTGGGGGGGGATACTGGGATAGGGGGTTTCAATCTGTTGGGGCTGGAGTTTCGGGGTACGGGAGGGTGGGGTGCGGGAGGGGATGGGAGGGGCGGGGTGTTTTAGAAGGGGGTTTGTAGTCTATTAGTGTGTTGACATATTGCACGGTTGAGCAACGGCAATGGGCCATATCGTACGTCAGCGCCAGAGGGCACGGGTTGAATAAAGGAATCAGAACTGCCTTGCCTAATGTTGCATTGTTTTGAAACGCGGCCGGCCCGGTTGGGTTGTAGGCGGCTTGCTGTGGATAACTACGATTTCCATATGCTGCATACCCTGCCCTCTGATGTACTCGCGCCCTAGCTCTACTGCACAGATCGACGGGTGTTTGTGATTGTTGATGCCTGACCTGTGTTGAATTCTTCAATAAAAACATTTACTACTAAATAATGACATGTTACCAATGTGTATTTATATGATTGCACTTTTCATTATTGCCTTTTAGGACTTATTATGGCTTACTGATTTCTATTCTTATTCAGGCATGTGAATCTATGAAAGACACCCTAATACTGGAAAAGAACAAAAGTAAGTTACCTGTAAACTGTGGTTCTCCAGTATTGGTGTCTTTTATAGATTCACATGCGACTCACCCTTCCTCCCCTCAGAGGCTCTCTTCTCCTCATGCACTCTTGGTCACTCTTGTGCTACGAAAAAAATCTGAGGGCTTGAGCTTCTGAGGAGAAGGTTCTAGAGGGTGCTACAGCCTGATTGGCTGGAATGTGGACTACTATAATGACATGGATATGTTACTAAAGTGAACTCCCTCAATGCTTTCTATGAGCCAATGTTGTTCTATGGTACTTTAAGTTTTTACTTTTTATTATGTATATTTTTGATATCTATATTTATATATATATTACCTACTGGCGGTCGCCAGTAGGTATATATAGTTAGGATTTTTTCTCTATGGGTTTTTTGAAAATTCTATGTCTAATAACTTTGGCGTTTGTGGACGGAATTGGCTGAAATTTTCAGGAAAATGGCACATTTTGTTTCTGAGCAGCCCCTAAAAATTGGGGGGGGGTTCGTCCAGGGGGGGTCGAGAAACAAGGGGGGTCCCAAAACGTGTTTTTAACATTGAGTTTTCCATAGGGCGGTTGGCCTCACTTTTAGCCCGAACGGCTGAATGGATTTGCACGAAACTTGGCAAAATTGTAGGGACTGGTAGCCCGATGTGCTTTTTGTAGGTCTCAATATATGTGCTACAGTGGATTTTGAGAAATTAACGTTTAAAAAAAGATATATATCTGTAACAGCGGACCGGGCAGCGCTCCAGGACGCGTACTTTTCGCGCAACGGAGCTTTGTGAAGCGAAGCTGATTGGTTCTCCGGCGTCTGTCAACATTCCAAACAGTCCGTAGCGGCCGCCATCTTGTCTCTCGGTAGGATCGAGAGACAAGAGGAGGCCAAAGCGAAGGGGCAAATGACCATAAGGGGGAATAGTAGATCCTCGCTGACCCCCTAGGTTTGATGTGGAGGTTTTAAAAGGGCCCCGCTGGGCAAAAAAAAAAAAATAATAAAAAATAACTTGGCAAAATATTAGGGACTGGTAGCCCGATGTGCCTTTGCTAGGTCTCAATATATGTGCTTCAGTGGATTTTGAGAAATTAACGTTCAAAAAACGATATATATCTGTAACAGCGCACCGCTTCGCGTACTTTTCGCGTTACGGAGCTTTGAGAAGCGAAGCTGATTGGCTCTCCGGTGTCTGTAAACATTCCAAACAGTCCGTAGCGGCCGTCATCTTGTCTCTCGGTAGGATCGAGAGACAAGAGGAGGCCAAAGCGAAGGGGCAAATGACCATAAGGGGGCATAGTAGATCCTCGCTGACCCCCTAGGTTTGATGTGGAGGTTTTAAAAGGGCCCCGCGGGGCAAACAAAAAAAAAAAATAATAATAATCGAACGGCTGAATGGATTTGCACGAAACTTGGTAAAATATTAGGGACTGGTAGCCCGATGTGCCTTTGCTAGGTCTCAATATATGTGCTTCAGTGCATTTTGAGAAATTAACGTTCAAAAACAAGATATATATCTGTAACAGCGCTCCGCTTCGCGGAGATAAAATTATATCTGTATTACCTAGCTGTTGCTAACACCAGTTAGCGACGGCTAGTAGGAGATAGCGACCATCTTGGGCCCCACTTTGCATGTGAGTGATATTTATCACTAATGACATGCAAAGTGGGCATGCCAAGATGTTAGCGACTGGAAACAGTCGCTAACATCGCTATCTCCTATTATCAACTTTTGGAAATATTCGAGATAAGCGCGAATATCTCCAAAAAGTAACAGCTGCCCTGAGCAGTTCTTAGCCATGTTATCCAATGGGAGGTGGATAACATGGCTAAGAGCATTAGCTCGGTAATGCATGAATATCGCTGAGTTTTCAGCGATATTAATGCATTGCGGTCGTTTTTTATCGTATTTGCGATAAACCTTGATAATAGCAAGGTTTATCTGCGATAATTTCTGACGGTAAAAAAATCTTTGCAATGCATCGTTAGGGATAAATATCGCTTAACTTTGGTAATATGCCCCAACGTCTGTTAACGTTCGATTCGAAGGAAATCAGGAAGTGTTGAAAAACATTGTCTGCGCCATCTTGTCTTTTTTCAAATGCCACACTTTTGTCGTGCCTGGCAGCCATTTTAGATGCCTTGACCAGACCCACTCTGTGCACGCTGTCGATCCTTAGCATGGCTCCCCACCCTCGCAAGCATCTCACCCAGGCAGTGGTCACCCCCGCTCTCTGTCTTATGCATGGGTAATAAACCTCCCCCCATCTGCGCTGCTCTTCCCTGAGAATCACACCCTGTGCCCGCCCGACACCTCCCTTTCGCCCTATTCACTACCGCACCCTCTGACACTCCTTTTCCTCTGTGTCCGATTGTCCAGGCCGGTCCTAGGCTATCAGCTAGCCCTGCAGATGTAGTTTATGGCCACAGCTGTAAAGAATCACCCCTCTTCAAAGGAGTTATAGTAGATCAAGGCCCACACTCGATGAGATCCGTCACAGCAGAAGCGTTGCTATTATCTGAAAACCATCCTGTATTGTGATTGGGGAGGGGACCGAGCGTGAAGCGGAAGATTCCAGGGATGACTCTTTGTACATCAAAGTTTTTACAATTATGTGTCACATTAAAAATATATAGCACTCCGACAAAGTAGTAAGATTATAAAACTTTAATAATTTATAAATATATACAAGAAAACAAAAATAGTAATAACATATAAACATTTTTAGGGAAAAACAACGAAGTAGCGGTCGGCTGTGCGAATAGTCCCAACGCAGCACAACGTCCAGATTTCCGGCGTGGGGCGTCGCGGGGGGTGGGTCATCAGTAGCAAACTGTTGTGCGAATAGTTCCAAGGCAGCAGAACGCGCCGAAATCTAGATGACACGAAAGTGATGTCTAGTAAGTTGCCACCCAGCAAATAACGGCGTGGGGCGTCGCGGGGGGTGGGTCATCAGTAGCAAACTGTTGTGCGAATAGTTCCAAGGCAGCAGAACGATGGCACCAAGGTGATGTCCAGTAAGTTGCCGCACTGGTTTTGGTATCCTACAATGCTGCTCCGAATAACGGCGTGGGGCGCCCCGGGGGAGGCGGCGTGAACGGGCCTCTCCAGGTGGAGTGTCATCTGTTGTAGTGGGGCGCCCCTTTACCGTTTCAGTTGCCATTCCGTCCGTTTTTGGTCCACTGTGTCAAAAGCCGCAATTCAGCTGAGTTGCGCCCACTCTTGCAGTGCAGCGATAGGCGGCTGTCACAGGACTCTCAAAATGGCGGCAGGCTCTTTCCTTTTTGGGCCTGGTCCACTGAAATGGCCCTGGGACACCTTGGAAATCGGACGCTTGTCTGCTAGGTCTTGGACCCCATTCTCGAAAGCGTCCCCTCCGCCTTGAGAATTCATCAAAAGTTTTGGGGGCCCCGACTCCTGCAGGCTTCTGGTGGGGAGCGGCTGTCATGATTGCTCGCGGAATGACCACGACGGAGCTACGAGATGGTGGTGCTCTCATGCTGACGCCAGTTTAGTCTGAAACATCCAGAAACAAGGTGGGGCTTTCATCGTTTGGGAAAAAAAAAAGTTTTCATCCAATGAAAAGTGTTGTTTTTAGGTCATATGATCAAGCCTTCCATCATTAGGAAACCAAAAGTAAAATGAACCAATGAAAAGTTTTATAAACAAGTCACATGACCTGTTATGCGGCATAGGGTATAAAATGCGGAGAAAATACGTTGGCACGTGAGGCGGCGTCAGTAGCGGACCGATGTGCGAATAGGCCGAAGGCAATACAACGCGCCAAGATCCGGATGGCACCGAGGTGGTGTCCAGCAAGTTGCAGCACTGGTGTGGCCATCCTACAATGCTGAAAGTCGGCGTGGGGCGCCCCGTTGGCCTGTGAGTTTGCGTCAGTAGCGGACCGATGTGCGAATAGGCCGAAGGCAGCACAACGCGCCAAGATCCGGATGGCACCGAGGTGGTGTCTAGTAAGTTGCCGCACTGGTGTGGCCATCCAACAATGCTGAAAGTCGGCGTGGGGCGCCCCGTTGGCCTGTGAGATGGCGTCAGTAGCGGACCGATGTGCGAATAGGCCGAAGGCAGCACAACGCGCCAAGATCCGGATGGCACCGAGGTGGTGTCTAGTAAGGTGCACTGGTGTGGCCATCCTACAATGCTGAAAGTCGGCGTGGGGCGCCCCGTTGGCCTGTGAGTTTGCGTCAGTAGCGGACCGATGTGCGAATAGGCCGAAGGCAGCACAACGCGCCAAGATCCGGATGGCACCGAGGTGGTGTCTAGTAAGTTGTCGCACTTCTGTGGCCATCCTACAATGTTGAAAGTCGGCGTGGGGTGCCCCGTTGGCCTGTGAGATGGCGTCAGTAGCGGACCGATGTGCGAATGGGGCCAAAGGCAGTGCAACAATATTTTCTGATTTGAAGACACCACAAGGCGCTGAGATGCCAAGATCCGGATGGCACCGAGGTGGTGTCTAGCAAGTTGTGGCACTGGCGTGGCCATCGTACAATGGTAAAAGTCGGCGTGGGGCGCCCTGTTGGCCTGTGAGATGGTGTCAGTAGCGGACTGATGTGCGAATGGGGCCAAAGGCAGCGCAACAATATTTTCTGACTGACACCACAAGGCGCTGAGATGCCAAGATCCGGATGGCACCGAGGTGATGTCTAAGTTGCGGACTGATGTGCGAATGGGGCCAAAGGCAGCGTAACAATATTTTTTGTATGGAAGATACCACTAGGCGTTGAGATGCCAAGATTCGGATGGCACCGAGGTGATGTCTAGCAAGTTGCTGTACTGGTGTGGTCATCCTACAATGCTGAAACTCGGCGTGGGTCGCCCCATTAGCCTGTGAGATGGCGTCAGTAGCGGACCGATGTGCGAATAGGCCGAAGGCAGCACAACGCGCCAAGATCCGGATGTCACCGTGGTGGTTTCATAGTTGAGAGGCACTTCATCTGCAGTGGGGCGCCGAGATCCGGATGGCACCGAGGTGATGTCTAGCAAGTTGCTGTACTGGTGTGGTCATTCTACAATGCTGAAAGTCGGCGTGGGGCGCCCCATTAGCCTGTGAGATGGCGTCAGTAGCGGACTGATGTGCGAATGGGGCCAAAGGCAGCGCAACAATATTTTCTGACTGACACCACAAGGCGCTGAGATGCCAAGATCCGGATGGCACCGAGGTGATGTCTAAGTTGCGGACTGATGTGCGAATGGGGCCAAAGGCAGCGTAACAATATTTTTTGTATGGAAGATACCACTAGGCGTTGAGATGCCAAGATTCGGATGGCACCGAGGTGATGTCTAGCAAGTTGCTGTACTGGTGTGGTCATCCTACAATGCTGAAACTCGGCGTGGGTCGCCCCATTAGCCTGTGAGATGGCGTCAGTAGCGGACCGATGTGCGAATAGGCCGAAGGCAGCACAACGCGCCAAGATCCGGATGTCACCGTGGTGGTTTCATAGTTGAGAGGCACTTCATCTGCAGTGGGGCGCCGAGATCCGGATTTCACCGAGGTGATGTCTAGCAAGTTGCTGTACTGGTGTGGTCATTCTACAATGCTGAAAGTCGGCGTGGGGCGCCCCATTAGCCTGTGAGATGGCGTCAGTAGCGGACTGATGTGCGAATGGGGCCAAAGGCAGCGCAACAATATTTTCTGAAGAGAAGACACCAAAAGGTGCTGACATTCCAAGTTCCGGATGGCACCGAGGTGGTGTCTAGCAAGCTATGCAGTTGAGTTGTGTGCGCACTTGCGGCGAATAGGTCGAAGGCAGCATAACAATGTTTTCTGAATAGAAGACACCACAAGGCGTTGAGATTCGGTTACCACCGAGGTGATGTCTAGCAAGTTGCCGCACTGGTGTGGCCATCCTACAATACTGCTCCGAATAACGGCGTGGGGTGCCCGAAGGGGGGGGGAGCCGGCGTGAATGGGCCTTCCTAGGTGGAGGCTCGTCTGCTGTAGTGGGGCGCCCCTTTACCGTTTCAGTTGCCATTCAGCTGAGTTTCGGCTGCTCTTGATGCTACAGCGACAGGCGGCTGCAAGAGGACTCTCAAAATGGCGGCCTGTTCTTTGGATTTGGGCCTGGTCCACTAAAATGGCCCTGGGACACTTTAGAACTCGGACGCTCGATTTTTTTTTCCTTTCCTGTACATGCAAAAAAAGGTAAATGCCCGGTACGTTACACGCTTCATCTGCCACGATGAACTCTCCAGAGGAACCGAAAAAAAATATAGTTGTGGTAACTATACCATGCATCGTCATATGGAGAGGTGGCACCAATTAATTATAGTGCTGCATAAAAGAGAGATTTGAAGGAGAACCCCTGACCTGCTAGTACATTCATCAAAGAAGTGGCACTGAGAGCTTCAGAGGCAAGGGAAACGGTCCCAAATATTTAGAAGAACTTTGGAAAGATTAAAATGACATGTTTAGATTGTGGCAAATTAATTTCATGTGGAGAGATGAGTGTTACTCTAATAAATACAGCATATGAACATCATCATAGTCGATGGTTGGTAGAGACATTTTGACTATATCCTGGACCTGCCCGTCCTCGCCCAAAATGGCGCCGGAATAAATGGGACTCGTAACTCCTTGTTGTGTACTGGTTGCAGAACCTTGAAATCACGAGATACGTATGCAGTTTTGAAGCACATGGCGGGCGGGGACGAGAATTGATTGAATATTTCGACATCCCTATTGATATTAAGTTCTGATGTGTTATTGATTACTGTACTGTTGAAAGTTCGAATTAACGTCACCCATGGTACTTGCCCGCAAATGTATATCTAGATAATTTTATTGTAACTGGCCCTGTCGTATTTTAATTATAAAATGTACGTCCACCGATTCCGTAACTGTTAGACACCTTAGTTCTTGCAACCTAATGGCCCGCCCGTTACGTTCCTCTACAGTGTAAATGTCTATTCATCATATACGATTACAGTTTGCTCCGTGGCAGGCCCACGTGGTTATAGGCTCGTATTTGTATAATGAAATTTTCACAATAAAGGTTTTTAAAAGAAAACATGGTAGTTGTATATACATTGGTAAAGTTTTTAATAATAGTGACTGTTTTAGAATCATTAAAAGGCAAGTGAAATAAAGCAGACCAATTACATGAAGGGTAAAAGGTATAATACGAAGGAACGCAGTAAAGATAAATGGTCAAGGGCTGTTGTGTTTTCTATTCCTGCAACATAAAGTGATCGATAAGAATCTCATATTCAGGCGTATCGGCGACTAAGACAGCAGGTCGACCCTCTTTTGCTCAACGGCTCCGTCATGGGACGAAGAAATGCTCTTTTTCTCGAAAAAAGAATATATTTTACTTGCAGGACAGTTGTAAAATTTCCGGGAAAGTACATTAGCCTGGAACATTATAACATATATTTAAGAAAAAATAATGTTCGGAAGTAATGAAAAGCGTAATTTTTAGGTCATATGACCAAGCCTTTCATCATTACAATAAGAAAAGTAAAATGAACCAATGAAAAGTTTTATTAACAAGTCACATGACTTGTTATGCTTACGTTATGCGCTGCGCGCCCCGGATGACTTCCGGATGCGCTAACGCGGCACGTCATATGACGCATTACGCGACAACGCAGGTACAGAATATAGTCAAAATGTCTCCACCAACCAGCGGTCGGAACACAACCCCTTTCAGCAGGCTAAATAGTTCTGTTAAATGACAACAGAAGGGACAGGCAACAAGAACCATCAGTCAAAGAGGGGAGGGCTAGTTCTTCTCTACCGGGTTACATTGGGGCGCTACCGGAACTGATCGAATTGGTAGTCTACAGTGTTTCTGGATGTTTCAGACTGAAGCTGGGGTTAGCATGAGAGCAGCACCATTTCGTAGCTCCGTCGTGGTCATTCCGCAACCAATCATGGCAGCCGCTCTTTATCGTTATTTTGGGCGGGGTGGGTGGCGGAGCCGAGCTGTTTTGCAGCCATCATTGTGTGGAGTTCAGTTCATCTCGCTAGTTTTGTATTTGTCATGAGGGGTTGTTCCTAATGTTTCTATTTTAGCGAGGTCAAAAAGAGATCCCATTAGTGGCCTACTGATTTTGCTCGATTCCTTTTCTTTTTTTTTACACGATTTTTCGTTATCTGCAAAGACTAAACAGAGTATTGCGACTCTGTGTTTGTTTGTAAATAGAGAATGAACCAAAGAGAACTAATTCTAAAACAGTAAATACTTGGATAACAATCAATCAAATGGAGAGAGAAGCAGGCACGACGGATTACAACGGGGGCAAAGGCCTGCGTTAACTACCTTTCACTATCTGCAAAGAGAGAGTACTCCTAATAGAAATGAGGGGGGGGGGCACCATTCAAAGCAGATCAGTGTGCATAAACACGAAAATGTTTTCACTTACCACGTACTTGACATTCGACAGCTTATGATATTTGCTATTAAAAAACCATTGAAATTCACTGAAAAAACCATAGGTTATAGACCATATATAGTTAGGAATTAGCATTTACAAAACCTTGAAAATTCACTGAAAAACCCATAGGTTATAGACCATATATAGTTAGGAATTAGCATTTAAAAAACCTTATTTTACTCACACAAAACCATTGAAATTCCATATATAGTTAGTTGCACTAACTATATATCGCGCACCCGCAATCCACTGCTGATCATGTCACATATTACATCATTCATGACATGGTCAGTGACATCACTGATGACATCACTGATGACATCTCAAATGACATCACTGATGACATCACTGATGACATCTCAAATGACATCACTGATGACATCACTGATGACATCTCAAATGACATCACTGATGACATCTCATTTGACATTACTGATCACATCACTGATGACATCATTCATGTGATAATACGATGAACCTCTTCAGACTCTAATATAACCTTAGATACACTCAGTGTAAACAGACACTCATAGACTGTCACTCATCCATGGAGTTACTCAGACACTTAGTCAGTCATGCAAAGAATCAATCACACCTCCATTTCCTCAACTATACAGTTATACACACCTTACTTATTCAAACATATACTAAAACATATTTACTCACTTATACAATCCTGGATACAAGTTCACAATGATCCATACAGCCACTCACACATTCACTGGCTCTTATGCACAGTTATTTATATATGTCAACTCTCACATGTACTGTGTTTTACATATGTACTTACTTTGACATGTAGCACTGAGATATCCATTCACTCACCAATACACTCATGCACACAGTCAACCGCCCATACAGCTGTTTCCACATGCACTTTTGAACGCATACATCTAGTCAATCAACTGCTCACACATCTATGCAGAGTGTCATACACCTCCCAGCCACCCAGACACACACTCAGTCTCCCATGCAAATGCTTGGGCAACCAATCAATAACCCATACAGTTAATCCTATAGCTAATGATCAACACATGCAGCAGTTTACAGAACAACAGACATAATGATGCACAAATTAAGACAGTTTAGTCACTAACCCATGCACTCAGTGAGACACATTTAATCAGTCACTCATACAGTCAGCCATGCCCCTACTAAATCCTTCATCAAGACACTTATACATCCACTCATTCTTCAATATGTAAGACATATTTTAACTTTACAGAATTATACAGTCACTGGATATAGTCATCAGTGATGTCATCAGTGATGTCATTTGAGATGTCATCAGTGATGTCATCAGTGATGTCACTGACCATGTCATGAATGATGTAATATGTGACATGATCAGCACTGGATTGCGGGTGCGCGATATATAGTTAGTGCAACTAACTATATATGGAATTTCAATGGTTTTGTGTGAGTAAAATAAGGTTTTTTAAATGCTAATTCCTAACTATATATGGTCTATAACCTATGGTTTTTTCAGTGAATATATATATATATATATATATATATATATATATATATATATATATATATATATATATATATATATATATATATATATATTACAGCTCCTCTGACCGAAATCAGCAAACCAGCACTTGTAGTAACTTAAACCACATTTGGTTTATTACACAAAAAGGAAAAACGCGTTTCGGCTCTTGCCTTCGTCAGGCCTACTCAATATATATATATATATATTGTTAGACCTGTCAGCCCTAGGGTGGTCTTTCCCTATTTTTTTCGCCCTTGCCTCATTTTTCCCACCTTCTTTTTGTTGGCCCTTAGGTCTTCGGGCACCTTTTCATGGCTAATCCATGTTAGGGTGCAGGTGCTCTCTACTTCAAACATGGCTGCCACTGGCCCCTGCTACTGCAGCGTGGTCTTTTTAGTGTAGCATCCTAGTTGCCAGGAGCTGGCTGGATCCCCATACAATGTTGCAATGCCAGCCACCCATCCCTTGTCAATAGGTAGAGTGGGGAAGCTCCTGGAACCTTCCAGAAGAAAGGCGGAGCTGATTTTTGCCGCCTTAGAGAGTGGTCACCTGACCTGGGCATACTTAAGCAAGGGAGGGAACTTTTTCTAGTCAGTTGGGGCATCACTGACCTGGGGAACCCACGCAGGAGTTTTAGGTGGGAGGGCCTAGTTAGGAACTTGTGCTACTGGAAGTGACAGGATTTAGGTGCTGCCTCTTAAGCTGAGTAAGGTGTCCTAGACTAGCCCCCTGATCTGGCCCAGCAGTAGGGTACCCCAGGGTCCATCTGCAGTGACTGAGGAAAATTCATCTAGCCTTCAACTCAACCCCCCCTCTTCAAGAAACCAACATCTAAGGGCGCAGAACCATCCAAGCGCCAAGAAGTCTACTTTCCTTTGAACAGAGACTGCTGGAGGATCGACCAGGTACTGGACTGTGCTGCCCTGCGCACCCCCTGCCTGCAGTGGGCCCTCCTTGCCCCACTTGTCTCCCCCTGACTGAACTGCTTTGCTGTCCATTCTGCCTGCAGTCCTTGCCAAGCTGTGTGGAAAGCGCTATATTCTGCTCCCTCTGTGCCCCAGCGCTGTTCTGACTGAGCTAGTTGCATTCCTGACTGGAATTCTCCACCAGCGCTGTGGCCTGACTCCCCTCGCTGTCAAGCGCTGGTTCATACCTGCCTAGAATACCAAGCGCTCCCCTGAGCTATCTGAACTGGCCCCCCCACGAGTAGCGCTGAAGTGCCTGAACACCCACTTCACGAGGTGCCATTCAACCCCCTCTCACCGCCGCAGCCCGGAGCTGGTCGTGCCATCTGAGGCACCTGAGGAGAGCTCCTCGTCATTGCGGCTCCGGCGCCGCTCTGGCATCACCCCCAAGGTGCTGCCGGCCTGCCCGCGCGGCTGCCTGCCGTCGCGCTGTGACCCGCGCCAGCTGTGATCTCCCCCTCGGTGGCCCCCGTATGCTAGGAGAGGGCCGCCGCATCAAGTGAATCAGGCCGCGGTAGGCCTGAAGCCAGAGCGTGCCTCACATGACCGGGGAGCTCCTCCGCCCCGCCCCTGAGCGCCGCACTGCCATTGACTCTGGCTGGCGCGCCCTCGAGGCGGGCGACGCGGTTGGCGGGAACAGCCACGGCCCCTGCTCGAATTGGTCCCCGGGCCGGAGCTTTGCCTGAAGGCCCGGAGAAGGCCCGAACTCATCGCGGAAGGAGGCGTGGTGTCACGAAGCCCCCTCCGATCTGCCCCCAATGCTGGTCTCGCCTCGTCCCCGGTGCTGGTGCCCTGAAGCTGTACCTGCACCACGCCGGGTCGAGTGAGGCCACGGAAGGGTTGGAACCTTTCTTCTGCGGCAGTACCTGCGCAAGGGCCCCGGAGGGCCGAAAAACCTAAGGTAACCCCCAGGGGAGGAGGGCGGAAGGCCGGTTTTAGGCCCCGAGTTCGCCCCTCCCCCGGGGAGCACTGTGACTAGGCCCTGTTGGCCCATTGGCCCGCAAGTAGTCGTGAGGCCTGAGTTATGCACCAGGGGTGCTGGGGGCTAAGTAACTGTACTTGCCTGAAGAGCAGGCGCTATTAAATTAACTGTTTCCAGCCCCTTGGTGATAAGATCATTCAGTCATTGACTGTTGGTGTTTGGTGGCCGTCTTATGTGGCCTGCATTGCTCATGCCTGCCTAAATGTTTTCAAGCCTGTTGATGAAGTGGTTATCTTTTCCTTGTACTGAATTTCTTGCAGGGGCGGGCTTCTACAGTTCCTGATGGGGTCAAATTCTGATCCCTAGTGATTTATTCCAGTACTATTGTGATGATCTGACTTTGGCTACTAAACTGTTGATATTTACAAGTGGAAATGTTTATAATTGCTTCCTGAATACCAGTCCATGGTTTATGAAAGTACCCTTTTAGCCTGCTGAAAAGTATAACTCGACAGGCTGTGTTATTTAAAGTTTTCTGCTTTATTGAAAATATTTAATGAAATGTTTTACCATTTTAAAGGAAATGCATTTTGAAAGGCTTCCATGAAATGCTTTATTGAGGTACTTAATGAAATGCTAATGATTTAGCTAATGCATTAATTGCTTTGATCTAAAGCCTATATAAAAGATCTTGATTTTCAAACACAACTACTGGAGTGGTCTCCATTATTACGACCACTTCTTGTCTCAATGGATGAGTGTGTTAAGTAGCTGCTTTACACGTAAGCCCCTGGCCGCCTTCCTGCTCGAACCAAGCTACCCCCCGGAGAACTGGTGGTCCCAGTTCTTACATATATATATATATATATATATATATATATATATATATATATATATATATATATATATATATATATATATTCTCCAGTATTAGGGTGTCTTTCATAGATTCACATGCTTGAATAATTCCCCGTTGTCGAAGTGGGAGTCCCACGGTACATAAAATAGCCGTAATATGTATATATATATATATATATATATATATATATATATATATATATATATATATATATGTATATATATATATATATATATATATATATATATATATATATATATATATATATATATATATATATATATATATATATATATATATATATTCACTGAAAAAACCATAGGTTATAGACCATATATAGTTAGGAATTAGCATTTACAAAACCTTATTTTACTCACACAAAACCATTGAAATTCCATATATAGTTAGTTGCACTAACTATATATCGCGCACCCGCAATCCACTGCTGATGATGTCACATATTACATCATTCATGACATGGTCAGTGACATCACTGATGACATCACTGATGACATCTCAAATGACATCACTGATGACATCACTGATGACATCTCAAATGACATCACTGATGACATCACTGATGACAACATCCAGTGACTGTATGTTTCTGTAAAGTTAAAATATGTCTTACATATTGAAGAATGAGTGGATTTATAAGTGTCTGGATGAAGGATTTAGTAGGTGCATGACTGACTGTATGAGTGAGTGATTAAATGTGTCTCACTGAGTGCATGGGTTAGTGACTAAACTGTCTTAATTTCTGCATCATTATATCTTTTGTTCTGTAAACTGCTGCATGTGTTGATCAGTAGCTATATGAGTAACTATATGGGTTATTGATTGGTTGCCCATGTATTTGTATGGGAGACTGCGTGTGTGTGTGGGTGTCTGGGAGGTGTATGACTATGTGCATAGAGGTGTGAGCAGTTGATTCACTAGATGTATGGGTTCAAAAGTGCATGTGGAAACAGCTGTATGGGCGGTTGACTGTGTGCATGAGTGTATTGGTGAGTGAATGGATATCTCAGTGCTACATGTCAAAGTAAGTACATATGTAAAACACAGTACATGTGAGAGTTGACATATATAAATAACTGTGCATAAGAGCCAGTGAATGTGTGAGTGGCTGTATGGATCATTGTGAACTTGTATCCGGGATTGTATAAGAGAGTAAATATGTGTTAGTATGTGTTTGAATAAGTAAGGTGTGTATAACTGTATAGTTGAGAAAATGGAGGTGTGATTGATTATTTGCATGACTGACTAGGTGTGTGTGTAACTTCATGGATGAGTGACAGTCTGTGAGTTTCTGTTTACAGTGAGTGTATCTAAGGTTATATTAGAGTCTGAAGAAGTTCATCGTATTATCACATGAATGATGTCATCAGTGATGTGATCAGTAATGTCAAATGAGATGTCATCAGTGATGTCATCAGTGATGTCATTTGAGATGTCATCAGTGATGTCATCAGTGATGCCATTTGAGATGTCATCAGTGATGTCATCAGTGATGTCACTGACCATGTCATGAATGATGTAATATGTGACATCATCAGCAGTGGATTGCGGGTGCGCGATATATAGTTAGTGCAACTAACTATATATGGAATTTCAATGGTTTTGTGTGAGTAAAATAAGGTTTTGTAAATGCTAATTCCTAACTATATATGGTCTATAACCTATCGTTTTTTCAGTGAATTTTCAAGGTTTTGTAAATGCTAATTCCTAACTATATATGGTCTATAACCTATGGTTTTTTCAGTGAATTTCAATGGTTTTTTAATAGCAAATATCAAAAGCTTTAAAATGTATTCTTCTTTAAATCGAAAAATATATTTTATATGTTTTTAATACAATTTTTTTATGTATATTTTTTTATATATTTTTTTGTTTCGCTCCCGGTCCGCGAACCGGGTAGCTTCCCGTTAGCTCAATTTCTTGCCGCGACCCCGTCCGCGAACCGGTAAACGTTCCGTTTGCGCAACTGCCGCGTTAGAAAACAACATCGTGACGCATCGCGTAATCGCGAAGTATCGCGTTGTCGCGTAATGCGTCATATGACGCGTCGCGTTAGCGCACCCGGAAGTGCTCCGGTACGCGAAGCGAGGCGCGAAGCGCAGCTTCCCGGAAGCGATCCGGGACGCGGCGCAGAGCGCGTAACGTAAGCATAACAGGTCATGTGACATGTTAATAACACTTTTCATTGGTTCATTTCACTTTTGGTTTCCTAATGATGTAAGGCTAGGTCATGTGACCTAAAAATAACACTTTTCATTGGTTCAGAACTATTTTTTTTCCCAAATGATGAAAACCCCTCCTTGTTTCCTCACTCTGACTTTCATCTTTGTGAGAGGAAGACCTTTTTTCATCACTTAGCAATGGCAAGTGTTGTAGCTTCAGCTAGTGCACCCCCACCACCACCACCACCTCCTAGGAAGAGAGGACCACCTCCTCAGGTAATCCTCAATCAAGAGGAGGAAGAAGAGGAAGAGGAGCAAGAGAGGAGGCAGTTTTTGGAATAAGAGCCTAGGACGTCATGTGTCAAAGAGAGTTTCATTTGGCAATTTTTTAAATATCCCCGGGGCCAAAAAAAAGTGAATGCCCGGTATGTAACTTGCCTTATATGCAAGAAAGATCTGTCCAGAGGGACAAATAAAAAATACAGTTATGGCAATTATACGATGCATCGCCATATGGAGAGGTGGCACCCTATCAACTATAGTGCTGCGCAGCTACGTGACATGCAGGACAACCCCCCTCCTGTGGCCCGAAGATCAAATGTGGAGGAAGTGACGGGACCAGAGGCGAGGGACATGGTCCCAAATATACAGATGAGGTTCGGGACAATCAAACAAGTGTGCGTGCGTTGCGGTCAGTTGATTTGCTACAGAGAAAGTAGCATCAATTTAATCAACTTAGCAATTGATAATCATGATTGTCCGAAACGCCCCAGAGAATAAATTTTTGTTGCTCCTGTTGAGCCCTTTACAATGAATCGTTTTCGTTACCCCCCAAAAAAACAAAAAAAATATAAAACCGTTCAAAAAATACAAAAAAAGTAAAAAAAAGTTCAGAAAAAGAATAAAAAAATATAAAACAACAAAAATAATTAAAAAAAAGTTCTTTTCAGAACTACCTCCCCTTTATAAAAAAATTGCTGAAATGTTTAGCACTCTGGCAACCTCTATTTCTTTTGGTTCGCTTCCCGGTTCGCTCGCCGGTACGCGAACCGGAAGCGAAACAAAAAAAAAAAAAAAGAAGAGTAAGTATAAGGGAAGGAAACAGGGAGTAATGTTAAAAGAAAGACAGCTATAGGGAGTAACACAGAGATACTGTTTAATAGATCTATTTACCGAAGAAAAGATGGAAGAGGGTATAATAGTGAAAAACAAAATAGATAAGGAAGTGAAAGAAAAAAAGGAGAGTAGAAGAATAATAAACAAGTGTTTCTTAGAGAATGTGAGTGAATGTTCAAAATAAGATTAAAACATGTGGAATAACAGAGAGAAAAAACAGAAAGCAGAAAAGAAGAAGTAACAGAAAAGGAATGATTGAAACAGCAAAGAAATGTAAATAACATAGGGGCATATTATCAACATAGGTGATAAAATTATCGCTGCTTTTATCGGCAGAAATCTGCCGCTAAAGCCGCTTTTGCGGCAGAAAACTGCCGCTAAAGCCGCTTTTGCGGCAGTTTTCTGCCGATAATGACTGCTTTTATCGGCAGAAATCTGCCGCTAAAGCCACTTTTGCGGCAGAAAACTGCCGCTAAAGCCGCTTTTGCGGCAGTTTTCTGCCAATAAAAGCAGCGATAATTTTATTGCCTGTGTTGATAATATGCCCCTTAGTGTGCTTGAACTACAGGGAGAAAGCATAATGAACTATTAGTGAAAGAGTGATCAGTCAGAGACAGTGAGAGTAATAGAGACGGAGTGAGTGAACAGGAGTGAGGAACTATGAGAACAGAGAGACGGAGAAAAGGAGTGGAAGGAGTAGAGTAAGTAAGTAATAGAGAAAGGAATGAGAGAAGTAGCAAAGGCAGGAAACTGAGGGTTAAAGAAATGAAGCAGTGGAACTAATAGAAGTTAAATGTGATAGAAATGTAATGAAAAGAGTACAAAACATTTACCTTATAATTGTCGTTAACTTAGTCACTTGTTATTTTTATACTTTCAATCTGTGAAAGAAAGAACAAAAATTTGAAAAATATTAAAACATGTATTTAAAAATTAGAAAAGACAAGGGAAAAGATTGAAGGACAAACAGTTTTTCAACAACTTTGACACTTACAGAAGCCTCTGCTTCTCCATGCCCCCTACACAGTCCTAAATATATACATTTTAAACTAACAGTATCTTGTTGCAGATGAAGTGAGGCCTATCTTGCAACATGGTGCATCTTTTGCATCACTGTTGCATCACATAAGTGATGCAACCGCGGCACAAAAGAGGCGCATGGCCATCATAAATCTGCCCCTAACATTTTAAATGATTGATTCAGGATGCCGATAAGGTGTGGCCTATCCAGGGGTTTGTTTGAGGTGAGGCCTACTCAGGGTTACAGATGAAATTTAGACTTGTTGAAGAGTACAGAGGAGATAATACATGTCCATGCCTACCAATGAAGTGAGTCATGTCCACTGCACTCTTTAACAAAGGCCAGACCTCCTCTGTCTCCCTGGACAGGCCTAAACCTGATCTGCACAATGTGATTCGTAATGTTAGGAAACACAGGTGATGTAATTGAAAAACGTGCAATTTCATTTGCTCATTTCACAATCACATCACTTGTGTTTCCTTTGCTTAGGTATCTCATTGTGCAGATGTAGTCTATCATATGAAAGACTACGCAGAATGTGAGCACTGTATGCAACAACTTTGACACTTACAGAAGCCTCAGCTTCTCCATGCCTCCTACACAGTTCTAAATGTATATCATAAATACAAAAAGTACAGAATTAATTATACATGTTAAATGGTTTATTTTTGCTGTTCTCAGAATTTATCAAATTTCACTAAAAACAGTGACTTGAAGGTATTCATCATATAACAGCGGGGGAAAAAAACACAATCAAAATGATTGTGTTTAAAAAATCCATATAACATTACCAATCAAAAATCAGAACTCCTTAAAATTAACTTACTTTCCATGACGTCGAAGGATATCCTATGAACAGCTTACACTCTGTTGTGCTGTTATTATTTTCAGCCCGCCACTTTCTGAAAGAAAAGCTCCATCGTTTTGACAAATATGTTACATACAATAAATGACTTCTTGCTCTCTACCACACTTTTCCAGAAGGCCAAATCGTGTAAGAGCCATTTATAACTCTTGGAATTCTTCTAAGCAAATCCCGTCATTTTCTTTTTCCGCAACTTTCAGAAAGAAAACGTTCAAGATCACTTTCACAATCCTGTACTAGTAATATCTTACCCTTCTTGCTCACTCATGTTCCACATTTCCTATGACACTGATACTGCTTACTATGAAGCAGACTTACACTACCTCTATGACTACTACAATTATTTAATTCCCTACATCACTTTTAATCACAAAGCAATTTAAAACAGTACATAAAATTATATCAACCCCTAGAATCATTATAGGCCAGTTACCTACCCTAAATTCTTTCTTCTGAAAACAGAAAGTAAGAATATTTTTAATAAGATGTGTAATAAGTGGATGTTGTCAAAGGACCATCATGTCATATAATAGCTGCAGTTAGAAATGTTCTTCCTAAAATCAACGACTGTGTAGCCATAACATTTGTAATTAAAGTTGAAAACTTATTTTCATCAGGTTTATATAGTTGGAATTTTTAAATGACATTATAACCAAAAGTTTGTTCAAAATATGTCGACAGCATTGCAGACTTACATTACCTCTACTCCATGTTTTGATTGGCTGCTTGAATTAGCTTATTAAAAGAAACAGTTTTTCTGAACTCATTCAAAGTGCAGTTATTTTTCCATGACGTCAAGTGTTATGGTAAGAACACCGTTTGCTTTGGGAAATACTCTGTTGTCCTTTAACTAATCTGTGCCCACCACTTTCTGTAAAAAAAACTTCTTTTTCTTCAGGAAATAGTTAAAACTGAAAAATAACTTTTGACTCTGTACTACACTTATCCTCAAGGCCAAATAGTGTAGGAGCAAATAGAACCTCTTGAAATTCCTCAGAGCAAATCCAGAGATTCTTTCCCTAAAATTTTGGTTGTAAAAACACCAGGTAAGAATTTTTAAGGTCAAACAAAAGGCAATTTTTATTTGAAAGTTAAAACAGAATCATTGCAGAATGACCAGCCGTTTCTAGACTTCAAATAAGCTGTGTAATGTCCTGATGTTGTTGAAGGACCGTCATGATATATAATTGCTGCAGTTACAAAAGTCCTTCCTGATATTGACAACTGCGAAGCCACAAAATTTTTAATTAAAGTTGTCAATTTTGTTCCATCAGGCCTACATCCTTGGAACATTAAAATGACATACTGGCCATATGTTCGTATAAATAATGTGGACAACATTTCAGACTTACATTGGCTACACTCCATGTTGTGATCAGCTGCTTTTACTAGCTTATTAAAGGACACTGATTTACTGTCTAGCAAAGTTAAATATATACCTTTTTCTGAGTCTACACTAGTAGTACTTGATACCCTACAGTTCTCACAGTCATGCTGCCATTGATAAGAAAGCCCAAACAGGTGATCTACATCTACACCTTCATCTTGCAATACATCAAGCATATACATTAAAAACTCCTGACAATCTTGCTGAATATTTTGAGAGAATTGTGTTTGACCTGAACATTTGTCTAACAGATTTCGAATTTCAGACACACTTTCTATTTTTGTTCTATCAGTGCTACATTTCTCTAACACAGAATTCAACAAACTGCAAAATCTTTGATCCGAATTGACCACAATCTCTTCTTTTAAATTTTCTAGAGAAAACAAAACATTAACCACTACATTAGCATAGCAGTTGACACCAGAACTGTTTTCAAATTGAAAACCAACAACATCTTCAACAAAATCCTTTTTCTTTCTGCTTATAATTTCTGGTTCATCGACTTTTCGTCTTTTTGCTACAACCTCTCTACTATTGGTCACATTTCTTCGTTTCCGGCCTACCATGCGTTTCTCAAACAAAGGATATTGAGGCAAATGTGGCGCATACTCTCTTCTTAACCTATTGTATTCCTTAACACAATCTAGATCAGCACAAATGTTTGTGACATCACACTCAATCAAGTACAATCCCGATAAAGTTCTGACTCGTGACAATGCCACATATGCCATACCCTCCTTGAACACAGAACTGCCAATATTCACCAATGCACTGTCTACACTTAAACCTTGCGATTTATGGATTGTCACCGCATATGCCAAGCAAACAGGAAACTGCTTACGGCGAACATATAAGTCTTTTACAAGCAAAAACCTAGCAGAGGAACAACCAATTAGCTGTACTTCCTCAATGCCATCAAATTTAATTTTTAAAAATTCAATTCCATCTCTATTTCTGTATTTCTCAAAATCAACAACATTACCCATTGATCCATTTACCAGACCTCTTTCAACATGTAAATTCCTTCTTAAAATTATACGGCAATTTAAGCACACATTCAGAGTCTTTTCAAAACCAGCAGTTTTAGATATAGTCTTCTCTAATGAATCCAATTTTGATTTCAAATTCTCAGACAAAATAATTGTTGCTCCCATATGCTCTACTCTGTCAATAGCTTCCAGTTTCACAATCTCTTGGTTTTCTAAATGCAATATTTTGTTGTTGAAGATGGCACATTCTACAAGAGTTGGCATCAAACATATTCCAGATTTCTTCTCAGTAATTTTCTGAAAAATATTCTCAGGCACAACGTCTTCTTCTGGATACAAATTTGACAGTTATCGTGCATGTAAAGCTTCTTTCCCATGCTCGGTCACTTTTCCGATTCTAACATCTTGTAGAATATTCTTATAATCTTCATCCTTAGCTTGACGCATATTTTCACGCAGTTCAGCATAATTGAAGTTTAACCATATATTGACGTTGCCAATACTCCCTAGGCACTTCCTGGTATCTTCATGCGTGAGCATTTTGAACACAGGTTGTCCTTTCACTGGTGTCAGCTGCAGAAGATCACCGAAAACAATGATGTGTTTGCCACCAAATAACACATCATACTCTGTTTTGAGAACTTCTTGCATTCTCAAATGCACAAAGGCAAGCATGACATTGGAAACCATGCTTACTTCGTCAATGATAAGAAGTTTCATTTTCCTCAAGACTCTTGAAACTTCACAACAAGCATCTCCAGATAACTTGTGGTATTGTAATTTGTTATCATGCTCCACTGGCAGCATCAGTAGACGATGCAAAGTAATACCTTTAATGTTATGTGCTGCCAGTCCAGTTGAAGCGGTGACAACACAAGACAGCGATGACTCAGTCCTTTTCTGCAAATAACATGAAATTGCTTTAATGAGGAAACTTTTTCCAGTTCCCGCTTCTCCACTCACGTACAGTCGGACAGGCTTCAACGACGTACATGAGCACTCTTTCTTCTCATGACTTAATCCATTATCTATTTGGTTGGTAACTTCGTCATATATTTTCCTCTGCTCAATGTTGAGTTGTCTTTCCAAGTCTTCTAAGTTAACCGCATCCTCCTGAGCATGTGCCATGGCTCTTTCCACTTCAATCATGGCAGTGGCAGCTTCATTTTCGATAACTGGTCCTCCTAGTGGATCCTGACTCAATGAAACAGAACTCTGACTGTCCTGAGAACTGTCTCTAGCAATCTCGGCTGCAATCGTTGCTTCCTGCTCGATTTCCGCATTCAACATTTCTAGATATTTGGGAAAAACAGGACATTCTATGGTCTCCTTGGCGGCATTGAAAGAGTCTTCGTAACAGAGGAAATCTCCAAGCAGTTCCTCTTCTGCACGCCAAGGCTTGAAAAGTTGCAAAAGTGCTAAATAGAAAAACTCTTTTCTTTCAGGAGATTCGCCACTCAATTTTCGATGGTTTACCAAGTGGCATTTTCTTTGCTTGACCAGACATCCCTCACTTCCAATTACAGCATACACTCCTTTATCAATATCTTCTTTGATGTTCCTCTTGAATATGTAATTTTGCAGAACCTCATACAGAAAAACATTCTCGAGGTGACTGCTTCTATTTGGATAATATGTATCCAACATGTTGGTCTTCAAAATATCTGTACTGTTTGGCTCCTTTTCCGCCAAATACTCAATTTCCCGTACAGGTTTCAGAACTCGATTACGCGTTGCAGCAAGACCAAGACTCGCCCAAATGATACTCCTGGATTTGGCATAGAGACTTGCTGAAGACAACCGGTCAGAACATTCGTAAGCTCCGATTTCTCGATGCGACAACATCTTCAGACTGAAACTGTACACCTTCTTACTGAGGCTCTTTTCATGGGAAATGTCCTCCCACATATCCTTCAATTCTGTCTTTTCTTTTTTGGTGATGTAAGATGTCACATACCGAGCCACAGCCATACAGTTATCAGCCACAAACTGTATATCCATGTTAGCATTCCACATGGACAAAATCACTGGGTTGTAGTCTTTGATGTACTTGGACTCTTCGTTCCTTTTCAAATTGTACGTATTTTTGGGTGATTTCTTCATCACATTATGTCGCAGTGAAGACATCAAACTGTTCACTCTTCCTTTAGAAATCACCGGTCGTGGAAAGGCGAAACGACATTTTGTGTAGAACTTGTCCTTGTTTCTGAATTTACGACGACAGTACTTTCCACAACGATGGCTTTGGAAGCGTAAAACTTGTTCTCTTAGGCTTTTGTCTTCCTTTGCCTTTGGAACAGAACATGTAGAATACTGTTCTATGAAACTCATCACTAAGTCATCCGGATCTGTTCCAAAATTGGGTGCATCTTTGATCCACAGCAGCATATGTATATGAGGAGCACCTCTTGCTTGGTACTCCTTTCTCCAGAAGAAATCCAACACCTCTCCAAGAGGTGGATTTTTCTTGTTCATGATGAAAGACATCATAGCTTCAAATCTATGATTGAAGTACCTGCATACATTCACTGGATCCAAGGAGCACAGTTCTCCGGGTGTCTTGAATTCGATATTTTCAATGTTTCCATTTGCCTCTCGTAGAAATTCAAGTAAATCTTCCCAGCCATACTTGGCACAACTGAGAGTGAGGAACCATGTGGGAGTTCCTAAGTTCCTCAGCATACATTTTAAATCACCGTGACGACGGTACCAGTACTCATTAGTACCACGCTGACACGCCATGAGATTAATCAGGTGAGAATCCAAAATACTGTCTTGCACATTGACTTTATCCATAAAGTCACTTGCAGAGATATTTTGCATCTGTACACCACTTTTCAAGATGTGGTTCACTGCATATGACAGTCCAGACAGATCGCTTTCAAACAGTAGATGAAACAAATAGGGAATGCATTGACGAAACCTAGGATCTTCTGCATACAATCGTAAAGTCCGGTATTCAGAAGCAGGAATTTGATCAGGTTGCTCATCATATCTTCCTCCTTGACCTGTTGGAAATAGCTGTGGGAAACACCGAGCTTCCAAACTTTCCTCCCAAACACTAATGGGACTTCCTTTGGTTTGTTTCATTTGAAACAACTCAATAGCATTCCCCATGACTTCTTGGAATGCAAAGGATGAACACTATAATGTTCATATATTTCTTCATTTTTAGAGGCTTCTACTTTCTCAATTTGACCAGCACACAAATCGCTATCCTCTTCTTCACTTACTTCCTCTTCTGCAACATATACATTCTTGTAGTACTTATTGTTTTTCTTCAAATACAATGTTGCCTTTTTGACTTTCCTAACATCCACTAAATCTTGCCAGATTTTCTTACTCTTTGTCGGAACCCCATTAACTAAGATAACCAGAGGTTCCTCTTCCACTTTCTCTACTCCAATTGTATTAATGTTTTTCTTCAAATCTAGAGGCAAATAAACAACTCTTCCCTTTAATCCTCTCTGTAAATCTGATGGAGGCAATTTCCCTGTCTTTGGCTCCATTCGTACAATAGCCTGAAAGGGATGGATACTTTGAATCAAAATAGATTCATAACTATTTAAATCCTTCAATTCAGAAGGAATCTCAACCAATTCCAGATTATTATGAACCGCTCTAGCAGGCATCCGGTTTTGATTTAGTTTGTTACAACAATAAGTACACACACGTTGATCCAATCCCAAATCAAAACAATTTTCTACCATCAAGTATGTTGCAAAATCCTTCCATTCACTATTATTTTTACTTTCACTTTTCGCATATAAATCCACTAACTTAGTCTGATTCTTATAATAAGTGCGTCGACAACACACACAAGTAAAATTAGGCCTCTCACTTGATTTCACCTGAAACGTGGCAATTTCTTTCTGAAAATTATCTGTACTGGAAACCTGTACACTATCTTCCACATTACCTTCTTCTTCTTGGTCAATTTCAACATTCTCCTCTTTACTTGCAAAGTACCAAAACTCAATTTCTTCACAAATATTCTTCACATCTACTTCAGAACCATGCAAAAGAGCAGTGCATAATTGCTTAAGCATAATTGCTGGACTCTTAGCATAATACAACATTCTAACTAATTTCCTCACTTTATTATGATGCACTGCTAGCATCCTGAAATGCTGAAAAACACTCTGGCATACTCTCCTGGAAAGACAAGCCAGTGAATGACCATGCAAACCTGTCACTTCTCTCACTCTGCAAGGATCTAATTCTTGCAACAACTTCATTTTCTGTTTTAAAGTTTTCTTATTAAATGTCCGTACAAAATCACAAAGCAAATTGATGGAATCCTGTCGCACACTGCAAATACTACTACACTTCCAGATATACACTGGTCCCTTAGGACGTCTTCCTAAAACCTCATTACCTAACACCTCTTCTGCCTCTGTTGTCACAAGTTTTTCTTTTTCAACTGGACAACCATCTTTCACCTCATAAGCTCGACCACTGGTGTCAACTGCATGCACCAAATCATTATCCTGGAAATAACTCTCCTCATTAAAAAATGCCTCACAACTTGAACTATGCATCCATTCTCCTGAAAAAACTTCACAAAAATTACTACGATTAACTGATCTCTTCCATCTACTATTTCTTTTGAAATCATAAATTGCCTTGTTTAGCTTCCTAATTCTATTGATTATCAAAATAAATAACTTTTGCTTAATTTCAAATGCCTGATCAATAATTTTCTCAACTTTTTTTTCTCTTATAAAAAACCACTTTCTGTTGACCTTTCTTAATATTTTTTAACAAATTGCCAATTATCCTGTTGCGGAACATTCATCTACGAATGTCCCTAAACTGATTTTTCCTTCTACTACCATGCACAGAGTTATCTCCTGCTCTAGCAGTAACATTTTTGATTGGCCTTTCCTTTCCGTTTAAATTGGTTCTCTTTTTCTGGACTAAAACATTTTCTGTAGTACTACTTTTTTTTCTACAAATGTTTCTTAGGAATGATTTTGTTGTCTTACCCGGAGCTTTCTTGGTGACTTGACGAGTTTTTATTGTAGAGGACTGCTGCAAGCATTTAGTAAGCTGCTGTCTTTGACGTTTTGTAGCCTTTCGGTTTCGTTGTTTAGATGGCATTATGTACTTTTGAATGATCTGCAGTTGAATCTGTGGTAAAATATAATTAAAAATGTTATTAACCACTATTAGCAAACAGTAAATCAATAACAGTCGTCAAAAATTTAACACACTACTTGTCATTTTTACATACAATAATTTTTAGTGCATTGGCAAATTTAGTAGTCACAAATAGTAGCAAAGAAATGGAATGCTTCTACATTTGACCTGTGCTGTTTTATATGTGAATCTGAACTAATTTTATGAGCATATTTGACTATTTTATTAAAGACACTACACACAACCTGTTTTTGAAGTTGTGTTTAATTTTAAATGAAACGGTTTACATGTTTACTTTTCATTTCCAGTAACTTTTAAAAATAAATGTTTATAGTTCCATAGGCTCAAGCAGGTCAGCTTCCCACCCTATGTCATACAATTCTGACAAATCAGCATCCTCATCATGTTCTTCATCATCCTCAGGATTTAAATCATCCAAGGGATCTACTTCCACTGATGTTTCAATCACAATTTCAATGATAATATCGAGATCAACAGATTGCTCATTATCACTCATGCTTGATGTTGTCGTTATCTTTAAAGAAAGAGAACAACAATGAGATGTTGCAGAGTAAGAGACAAATCTCAGAGACTATAATTGTAAATTTTTTTAACAAGAGTAACATTTTGCAGATATTATTTAACCATGTCCAGCGATGCTGAGGAGGTGAGGCCTTTGTCCAATTTTTCAGTGAACAGAACTCATTTCTTCTTAACCTTGGATAAGCCTCACCAACTCTGTGTCCCCTGCTCATACTTAAATGTAGAGGGGCAGATTTATGTTAACTGGCGCATCCCCAGGGATGCACCAGTTAACGTGCGCTGCTGCTCTGCCACCCATGATGTGCCGCATTTACAATGTGGAGCACCATTGAGCAAAAACAGCACAGATGCGTCACGCATCTGTGCCGCAAAAGCGGCACATTGCAGGAATCACGTCGTAAGCGCGACATGTCTACTGCAATGCACAGGGGCAAGCCACACATTTCATGGTGCATCACTCCTTATGCCTGTTTCAAACAGGCGTAAGGATTTGATTCAGCAATGCCATAAAGCTGACTCAGTGAAATCTTCTAAATTTCACTGTATTAGTTTTACAGGGCTTTCATGCAAATGAATGCCCACCCTGCAACAAAACGCCCACATGAAACCTGACGCAGGTTTCATGTGGCACAGGACTTTACACCGTGACACATCTGCCTAGATGCATCAAGTTGTAAATATGTCGCATCATAGCGCATCTTTTGCGCCGCCGCTGCGTCACAAAAGTGACGCACAGCGGCGCAACAGAGGCACACGGCTATCATAAATCTGTCCCTAACATTTTAAATGATTGATTCAGGATGACGATAAGGTGTGGCCTATCCAGAGGTTTGTTTGAGGTGAGGCCTACTCAGGGTTGCAGATTAAATTTAGGCTTGTTGAAGAGTACAGAGGAGATAATACATGTGCAGGCCTACCAATGAAGTGAGTCATGTCCACTTCACTCTTGAACAAAGGTCAGACCTCTTCTGTGTCCGTGAACAGGCCTAAACCTCATCTGCACAATGTGATTCGTAAAGTTAGGAAACACAGGTGATGTAATTGAAAAATGTGGAATTTCTTTTCCTCATTTCACAATCACATCACCTGTGTTTCCTTTGCTTAGGTATCTCATTGTGAAGATGGAGTCTAGCATATCAAAGAGTACACAGAAGTTGAGCGCTGTATACAACAATGTTGACATTTACAGAAGATTCAGCTTCTCCATGCCCCCTACACAGTCCTAAATGTTTACAGTTTAAACGGACGGTATCTTGTTGGAGATGAAGTGAGGCCTGTCTTGCAACATGGTGCATCTTTTGCATCACTGCTGCATTGGTTTCATGTGGCACAGGACTTTACAGCATGACACATCTGCCTAGATGCATCAAGTTGTAAATATGTCGCAACATAGCAAATCTTTTGCACCGCCGCTGCATCACAAAAGTGACGCACAGCGGCGCAAAAGAGGCACACGGCTATCATAAATCTGTCCCTAACATTTTAAATGATTGATTCAGGATGACGATAAGGTGTGGCCTATCCAGAGGTTTGTTTGAGGTGAGGCCTACTCAGGGTTGCAGATTAAATTTAGGCTTGTTGAAGAGTACAGAGGAGATAATACATGTGCAGGCCTACCAATGAAGTGAGTCATGTCCACTTCACTCTTGAACAAAGGCCAGACCTCTTCTGTGTCCGTGGACAGGCCTAAACCTCATCTGCACAATGTGATTCGTAAAGTTAGGAAACAGAGGTGATGTAATTGAAAAATGTGGAATTTCTTTTCCTCATTTCACAATCACATCACCTGTGTTTCCTTTGCTTAGGTATCTCATTGTGCAGATGGAGTCTAGCATATCAAAGAGTACACAGAAGTTGAGCGCTGTATACAACAATTTTGACATTTACAGAAGATTCAGCTTCTCCATGCCCCCTACACAGTCCTAAATGTTTACAGTTTAAACGGACGGTATCTTGTTGGAGATGAAGTGAGGCCTGTCTTGCAACATGGTGCATCTTTTGCATCACTGCTGCATTGGTTTCATGTGGCACAGGACTTTACAGCATGACACATCTGCCTAGATGCATCAAGTTGTAAATATGTCGCAACATAGCAAATCTTTTGCACCGCCGCTGCATCACAAAAGTGACGCACAGCGGCGCAAAAGAGGCACACGGCTATCATAAATCTGTCCCTAACATTTTCAATGATTGATTCAGGATGACGATAAGGTGTGGCCTATCCAGAGGTTTGTTTGAGGTGAGGCCTACTCAGGGTTGCAGATTAAATTTAGGCTTGTTGAAGAGTACAGAGGAGATAATACATGTGCAGGCCTACCAATGAAGTGAGTCATGTCCACTTCACTCTTGAACAAAGGCCAGACCTCTTCTGTGTCCGTGGACAGGCCTAAACCTCATCTGCACAATGTGATTCGTAAAGTTAGGAAACACAGGTGATGTAATTGAAAAATGTGGAATTTCTTTTCCTCATTTCACAATCACATCACCTGTGTTTCCTTTGCTTAGGTATCTCATTGTGCAGATGGAGTCTAGCATATCAAAGAGTACACAGAAGTTGAGCACTGTATACAACAATTTTGACATTTACAGAAGATTCAGCTTCTCCATGCCCCCTACACAGTCCTAAATGTTTACAGTTTACACTGACGGTATCTTGTTGGAGATGAAGTGAGGCCTGTCTTGCAACATGGTGCATCTTTTGCATCACTGCTGCATCGGTTTCATGTGGCACAGGACTTTACAGCATGACACATCTGCCTAGATGCATCAAGTTGTAAATATGTCGCAACATAGCAAATCTTTTGCACCTCCGCTGCGTCACAAAAGTGACGCACAGTGGCGCAAAAGAGGCACACGGCTATCATAAATCTGTCCCTAACATTTTAAATGATTGATTCAGGATGACGATAAGGTGTGGCCTATCCAGAAGTTTGTTTGAGGTGAGGCCTACTCAGGGTTGCAGATGAAATTTAGGCTTGTTGAAGAGTACAGAGGAGATAATACATGTGCAGGCCTACCAATGAAGTGAGTCATGTCCACTTCACTCTTGAACAAAGGCCAGACCTCTTCTGTGTCCGTGGACAGGTCTAAACCTCATCTGCACAATGTGATTCGTAAAGTTAGGAAACACAGGTGATGTAATTGAAAAATGTGGAATTTCTTTTCCTCATTTCACAATCACATCACCTGTGTTTCCTTTGCTTAGGTATCTCATAGTGCAGATGGAGTCTAGCATTTCAAAGAGTACACAGAAGCTGAGCACTGTATACAAAAATTTTTACATTTACAGAAGATTCAGCTTCTCCATGCCCCCTACACAGTCCTAAATGTTTACAGTTTAAACTGACGGTATCTTGTTGGAGATGAAGTGAGGCCTATCTTGCAACATGGTGCATCTTTTGCATCACTGCTGCATCACAAAAGTGACGCAACAGCGGCGCAAAAGAGGCGCACGGCCATCATAAATCTGCCCCTAACATTTTAAATGATTGATTCAGGATGACGATAAGGTGAGGCCTATCCAGAGATTTGTTTGAGGTGAGGCCTACTCAGGGTTGCAGATGAAATTTAGGCTTATTGAAGAGTACAGAGGAGATAATACATGTGCAGGCCTACCAATGAAGTGAGTCATGTCCACTGCACTCTTGAACAAAGGCCAGACCTCTTCTGTGTCCCTGGACAGGCCTAAACCTCATCTGCACAATGTGATTCGTAATGTTAGAAAACACAGGTGATGTAATTGAAAAATGTGGAATTTCTTTTGCTCATTTCACAATCACATCACCTGTGTTTCCTTTGCTTAGATACCTCATTGTGCAGATGGAGTCTAGCATATCAAAGACTACGCAGAAGGTGAGCTCTGTATGGAACATGGCTATGTAACTCAAAGAATCAAAATCTAAATTTGCCAAGCACAGATGGGGGCGTATTTACAAGGACCTTGCACCACGGGGAAATGTCTTAAATTAAAATGGGAAAAATAACATCAAAGGGACTCAAAGGCCTTGTAAATATGCCCCAAGCAACCTATGAAACTCTAGCAGTACATATCAATAAACCTAATTGATTTCAAAAAACGTTTTTAAACACATCATGTAAAGCAATTATATACCTACATTCATGGGGAAGTGACTTAAAATGCTCTAAGACACATGAAAGCGTTTTTTTAAGGCCCTTGCACCATTTTTGCGTCACTTTTAACATGGCTATGTAACTCAAAGAATCAAAATCTAAATTTGCCAAGCACACATGGGGGCGTATTTACAAGGACCTTCCACCACGGGGAAATGTCTTAAATTAAAATGGGAAAAATAACATCAAAGGGACTCAAATGCCTTTTAAATATACCCCAAGCAACCTATGAAACTCTAGCAGTACATATCAAGAAACCTAATTGATTTCAAAAAACGTTTTTAAACACATCATGTAAATCAATTATATACCTACATTCAAGGGGAAGTGAATTAAAATGCCCTAAGACACATGAAAGCGTTTTTTTAAGGCCCTTGCACCATTTTTGCGTCACTTTTAACATGGCTATGTAACTCAAAGAATCAAAATCTAAATTTGCCAAGCACAGATGGGGGCGTATTTACAAGGACCTTGCACCACGGGGAAATGTCTTAAATTAAAATGGGAAAAATAACATCAGAGAGACTCAAAGGCCTTATAAATATGCCCCAAGCAACCTATGAAACTCTAGCAGTACATATCAAGAAACCTAATTGATTTCAAAAAACGTTTTTAAACACATCATGTAAAGCAATTATATACCTACATTCATGGGGAAGTGACTTAAAATGCCCTAAGACACATGAAAGCGTTTTTTTAAGGCCCTTGCACCATTTTTGCGTCGCTTTTAACATGGCTATGTAACTCAAAGAATCAAAATCTAAATTTGCCAAGCACAGATGGGGGCGTATTTACAAGGACCTTGCACTACAAGGAAATGTCTTAAATTAAAATGGGAAAAATAACATCAAAGGTACTCAAAAGCCTTGTAAATATGCCCCAAGCAACCTATGAAACTCTAGCAGTACATATCAAGAAACCTAATTGATTTCAAAAAACGTTTTTAAACACATCATGTAAAGTAATTATATACCTACATTCATGGGGAAGTGACTTAAAATGCCCTACGACACATGAACGCATTTTTTTAAGGCCCTTGCACCATTTTTGCGTCACTTTTAACATGGCTATGTAACATGGCTATGTAACTCAAAGAAACAAAATCTATTTGTAAAACACTTGACACAAAGCAACATTTTAAATACACAACTTTCTTCATAATTTTCTCCTTAAAGCATACTATTCTCTATTTAAATTAAATGAATCTTTTCTCACCTTAGCAAATACTTTTTGAGTTTCAAAACAGTCTCAGACACACACCAATTTTTCTTTAGCAGAGCAAAAGGTATGCACTCCAGAAGATGCAACCAACAATGGCACAGAAATGCTGTAATTCATCACACATATCTCTCATGTCACCCAATCAAAACTCTTCCCTCACTTTTTTCAAATCAACACCCTTCCCCCCTCTGCCCTTTCTGCCTTTTTTCCATAGCAACCACCTCCTGAAAGACCTCTCATGTTTGCAAGTTCACATAACAATGTTTCAATTGAACTCTGAACTCTCAGTACACCTGCGCATCCAGTGCAATCTTTCATAAAATGATTTTTTCTTGACCATTCAAATTACATCTTTCAAAGAACTCATCCATGCACCCTAACTTTCTGTTTTCAGCAATCAAAATCCACCAATCACTGCTACTGATTAATTACTACAGAAACTCCACAGTTTTTTTCATTACATACTCCTACTGTTTCAACTGCCATTTCATTACCACACTTCATCTGACTGCAGCAGAACCTCCTCTCACCATGTTTTCTGTCTGGATTGTTGGACATAGTTATATCCACTGGGCTCAAAGGTTTGCTGATAACAGAAATTTACACAACCTCAATTTACAAAATGTGGAAATCAACTGGATTGGCCACAGAGGATTAAGATGTCACCAATTGATACCATTGGTGAAAACCTTTTTGCATTTGCCAAAACCTGACCTGTTAATTGTGCACTGTGGAGGAAATGACTTGGGCACTTTGACTGGGGTAGGTCTGGAAATGCTTTTAAAGGACACCTTTGAGCAATTGATGGCACTATTTCCTCAAGCTGCCTTGGTATATTCAAATATATGCCAAAGACAGAAATGGAGGTGGTCAAACGAATTTTGTCCACAAATTGAGAAATCGAGGAAGCATGTAAATAAGTCTGTTTCAGCTTACATGAGAGACCATGGAATGGGCTCCATCTACAACAATAACTTGCGTTACTACATGCAAGATATCTACAGAGCAGATGGAGTTCACTTCTCAGATGAGGGAAACAGAATTTTCATCCTCAATTTAAGACTGTGCATTGGTACCTACTTGTAGGTACCTACATCAGCCACAGGACCCAAAAGCTCTTTTCAGAGCTACCCTACATCTGATCACTCACAATTATTATTTTACTCTAACTTTTTTCACTAATTTTCACCAAAGTACGCTCCCCGGAGCGCTACCCGGTACGCGCACCGGACACTAACCGCGCGAAAATTTGAAAAAAAAGGGTTTTTTTTCGCACATATGGGCCTCCTCAGCCACCCTCAGAAAACCTAGGGGGTCAGGATACGTCTACCGTGCCCCCTTCTACCCATTCTAAACATTATTTGCCCTCCATCTTGTATCTCAATTCTACCGAAACACAAAATGGAGGACTCCCGTAACGCTGCCGGTTCGCGTACCGGGGCGCGCACCGGGAAGCGCTCGCTCAAAAAAGGTGGGAAAGTAATTCACAGAAAAACCACTGGAGACACTTTCACCAAATATAGATTAGCTCATACTACATACCAATCCCTACCATTTTCACAAATTTGATTGAAATTCCATTTAGCCATTTAGCCTGTAGACCTCTCTAAATACCCTGAGGTAAATTACTTCACAAAACACATCTGAAGTGTTGGAATTGACGCCCTCCAGAGCACGGACGCACTTTTTGGCTGATTGAACTGCCCTCAGCGCCTCTTCAAAGGATTCCTGTCACTTCTTGCCGCACCCGCTCCGCGGGTGCCGCTGCGTGCATTTTACAACCGGGACACAGGGGAAGGACTGCAGAGTTACCGGGTGAGTGCGGTCAGCGGGGCTGCGAGCGTGCAGGGGACTCCATTGCCCAGGAGTCCCTGCAAGACCACTCACCAACTTCCGGTCCGCTCTCCCCGCTGCCGCCCCCCGCCCTTTGCAGCTGTGTGTGTTTAAAAACCCTCACCTCTTTTTCTCCGGCGGGACGCCCTCCAGAGCACGGACGCACTTTTTGGCTGATTGAACTGCCCTCAGCGCCTCTTCAAAGGATTCCTGTCACTTCTTGCCGCACCCGCTCCGCGGGTGCCGCTGCGTGCATTTTACAACCGGGACACAGGGGAAGGACTGCAGAGTTACCGGGTGAGTGCGGTCAGCGGGGCTGCGAGCGTGCAGGGGACTCCATTGCCCAGGAGTCCCTGCAAGACCACTCACCAACTTCCGGTCCGCTCTCCCCGCTGCCGCCCCCCGCCCTTTGCAGCTGTGTGTGTTTAAAAACCCTCACCTCTTTTTCTCCGGCGGGACGCCCTCCAGAGCACGGACGCACTTTTTGGCTGATTGAACTGCCCTCAGCGCCTCTTCAAAGGATTCCTGTCACTTCTTGCCGCACCCGCTCCGCGGGTGCCGCTGCGTGCATTTTACAACCGGGACACAGGGGAAGGACTGCAGAGTTACCGGGTGAGTGCGGTCAGCGGGGCTGCGAGCGTGCAGGGGACTCCATTGCCCAGGAGTCCCTGCAAGACCACTCACCAACTTCCGGTCCGCTCTCCCCGCTGCCGCCCCCGCCCTTTGCAGCTGTGTGTGTTTAAAAACCCTCACCTCTTTTTCTCCGGCGGGACGCCCTCCAGAGCACGGACGCACTTTTTGGCTGATTGAACTGCCCTCAGCGCCTCTTCAAAGGATTCCTGTCACTTCTTGCCGCACCCGCTCCGCGGGTGCCGCTGCGTGCATTTTACAACCGGGACACAGGGGAAGGACTGCAGAGTTACCGGGTGAGTGCGGTCAGCGGGGCTGCGAGCGTGCAGGGGACTCCATTGCCCAGGAGTCCCTGCAAGACCACTCACCAACTTCCGGTCCGCTCTCCCCGCTGCCACGCCCCCTTGTCTACCCGATCACCTATTTACTGACCCAGTTCTCCCGCAGCGCGGGACGCAGCCCGGGGCGAAGACCGGGCTAAGAGCGGGCCGTTTGAGGCCGTTCGAGGTCTAAGAGGTCTGGCCTGGCCCACCCCCCTTGGTTCCCCTCATCGCCATTGTGCCTGGACCTTGAGCTTTGTGAGTACTACATATAAAACATAATCGTCACACATCATGTGTACTCGGGGGACTCGCAGTAAGACTGCACTGGGATTAACTAAGTCAAAAGGCACCTTGGACAATTTTCTAGCAAAAACAAATCTGGCTATAGATGTAGAAATCACAAAAATGCAGAAAAGGGTTTCAATCGAGTTAGATGCGGCACGTAGACTCTCCCAAACTTTTGCTAATTCCAAAAAATCCTCTCTGGGAAATATCGCGTCCGCAGTTTCACCCCAGCCGGCTGAACGCCCCCCTCCTCTGTTGATCCTTGCGGATGTTCATCATTCCCCTTCTTTTTCTTCACCATCACTAGATTCTTCTCTCATCTTTTCACCCATGACCGTCCAACCTAATGAGGGTGCACTACCTACTGAACAGGAAAATCTTACCATCTTGCCGGTTATAACTGCCCCTTCCTTCTCTGTAGCAAAAAGCACAAATTCAGGTTCCTATGCTTTGAAGAAGAAAAAAAATAATGTAAAATCTGCCTATGCTCGCAAAAAAGCCAAAGTGGCTAGGCAGCAGTTTTTCAATCGTAGAAGAACTCTACCCAACGTAGGGGATTGCAAACAAATACCACCGTTAGTTACACAGCCAATAGGGGGTGATAATAATTCCAATCTTCTTACCCCCCTTAATGCCTTTGTGGTCGAGAATCCTACTATTCCTGTAGATAACCTAACACCGGGAGGGCTAAAAGAGATAGAGAGGGATACGGATAATCCAGGTGATGATGAAGACTTTCTTCAAACTGTCTGGGTCACGTTAAAACAACTATTGACACCATTCGAACTCAGACTGTCTCGTATTGAGAATCACCTACTTGAAATGGATAAAACATTAGTATCCCTGGCCACACTTAGTCTAAAACAGCTGGAAGCAATACATCCCCATATTAACGAGGGTTTACCCCTGGCTAGTAATGTTGGTATTCAATCTGTCCCAGACCTTAAGACTAACACTAAAGTAGCCACAGTGTCAAAGGAGGACCCTCCTGTCCCTCTGATTTTGCCTGCACCCTTACCCACCCCATCATCTAAGCCGACACCAATCCCCAAACCGAGGAAATTTGTTAATGCCCCTGCCAGTCTTCCAAAAGGCAAGGAAGAATCCACTAAAAAACATGTCCAGCCTAAACCTTCCTCTAGATTTGACCAGAAGGCGAGTAATTCTGCCACTCCTCTCCTAGAGCCCTTACCAAACTCACACCTGAATCATCAGAACTTTCGTGGGGGCTATATTGACCTCCCCCCTGAGGCTGGGGCTTATGTTGTTATTTTGGCCGGGGTACCTCCGCTCGCCCCTGATATTGTTGAAACCCAGTGGTCCCTAAAAAATAAAGTGATCCACTGGTTGAACACCAATAGGCAGATCCCACAAACCAACAGGAGCAGGGTCCTTATGGCCAGGAGAGTCCCCTGGGTGGGCCGTACTTATAAATCGATACCAGGAGATTGTATCGTGGTGTCCTTTGCTGACCCTCACACTGCCCACCTTATCACCACATGGGATCCATATATGGCGGAGCAAACAATTGTCACCAAACCCCTTACCTTCTTTTATCCCCCTAAACAGGTAGTTGAGTATCCTGGGGCTTGGACTATGGTCCATAATCATAGATGGAAGGGTCAAGGACAGGGTTGGCAGCCCACTAACAAGTGGTGGGAAGGTGTACCTACCATGAATAGGTTCGCTTGCTTAGATCAGGTGGATTGACTGGAAACCGACGATCAACCCCCACGATCAAGTGACCAAATGCAAGCAATAATTGGCAGTAATAGTATCACATCGCCACATATTCCTAATAACTTGACCCATGCGATGGCGACCCAAACCTCCCTTGCCCGTCACCCGCCTTTTGCGCAAGTCATACAACATCTAGACAGGGCACATCCCCAAGACCAGGCTGATGCTATGGAGTATGTGGGTCACACACACCAGGTGGCTAGGGAACCGAAACACTCACTATTATCCTGGAATGTAGCAGGCTTGGGTAATAAGATCAGGCAGACATCATGGCTGGAGACCGTCCGGAAGCATGATATACTTTGCCTGCAAGAAACTTGGCTCGCAGAGGAAAGGCATATCATGGGGTATCGTACATTCCATTCACCCGCGGCTCCCGCCATCCAGGGGCGTAACAAAGGGGGCCTGTGTATATATATTTCAAATATAGGGGATATAAAGGTGTATAATTTCCACTTGGATCAATACTTTCAAATCCTTTCGTTTAAATGGGGCGCCACACAAAAGTTTATACTGGTGAACTTTTATAATAATATGCCTGTAAATGAAATGGAATGCATCCTGAATAAAATGTTGAGCTATATTCACAAGGAGAGAGATCAAAACCTGGGAGACAGTACAGTTTTGTGGGTGGGAGACTTTAACTGTACCGTCTGTCCACTCTCTGAGTTAGGTTTGTGCGGCCTTGCAGATCGAGAGGAGGACGGTCCTTTCCATTTCTCACACACTAAGCTGGGGTCTCTCCTTAACAGCATTGTGTTTACTTTCGACCTCACCTTCATTAATCAGGTATGCTCTCCACCAGTTCCCTTTGCCCCAACATACAATGGAAGAGGTTGTGAAAGTATAATCGACTTTGCACTCATATCCCCCACTATACCTAATTTTATAACCTATTGGGAGATAGGGGATGAACCAATGAGTGATCACTACCCTATTACCTTTGGGGTCAGGCTCCCACAGGAGAAAGCAAAGGAAATTAGCGGCCCACTCTATCCATTGGAGGTTACTTTAACGAAGTTAAATGGCTATGTGCTCAAGTGGGAGACCCTAAACCCTACAATCTTTCTCCACAACCTAACAACCTCTTGCTTTGCAGACATATCTGTCTGTTTAGAGGAAGACACTGAGCCTAAGGCGATTATGGCAGCTTTCGTTAATATTCAGGAGCACATAAAAAGCCTTCTTACCAAGAGCCATAAAAAGAAGGGGAAACGCGCTACTGGGTGGTTTGACCCTAGGTGTACAGCTGCCTTAAAGAACTTGAAGAAAGTTCTAAAGGCCATCCCGAAAAACAGGGTCCTAATCTCTGAGGCCAGACGCGAGTATAAGAGAGAGATTAACCTCAGGAAAGCAACTAGGAAACGAGAGGCCTGGGAAGCTTTGGGAGAAGCGGCCAGGAATAAGGATACTAACCTTTTCTGGAAAGTGATTAGATCAGCTTATAATACTAAGGATACTGAGAACTGTATAGATGTAGCAATCACAGCAGAGCGCTGGGTTGAACACTATGGTAAACTTTATACCAATAGCCAGGGGGACAATACGAATAAACAATGGGCTCTTTCACCCCTGAACAAATCTACACAGGTTCATCAGTCAAGTGACCCCCCAGCTTCCCCCTATCCAATTGATTTGGTCTTCAGCACCTTAGAAGTGGAAAATGCAATTAGGGAAAGCCCTTCAGGGAAAGCCCCTGGTCCGGACTACACACCAGTTGATGTCTATAAAGCAAACTTGGAACTTTGGACTCCACTCCTAACTAATGTTTTGAACATGGGAAATAAATGTGGCTTAATTAAAACCTGGTCAGAAGCCATTGTTGTCCCCATTTTCAAAAAGGGAAATAGGGACGATCCGGCGTGCTATCGCCCTATATCCCTATTAGATGGCCTTATGAAAATTGCGGGAAGGATTATCCTCAAGAGAATCCAGTACTGGGAGACAGAAAACAAGATCATCACGGAATTCCAATATGGTTTCCGAAAAGGGCTAGGCACTCAAGAACAATGTTTAAATCTGTCCCTCCTGATGGCAAAATATACTGAGGCCAAAAAAGGGGATCTGTTTGTTACCTTTGTTGACCTTAGCTCAGCATTTGATTGTGTGGATCATCTGCAGCTTTGGTCAACATTGGAGCTTATTGGGGTGGATCCCACCATCATTGTATTTATTAAAGAACTGTATAGAGAGGCTGGTGCCAGAGTAAGGTTCGGGACCCAGGGACAATGCACACAGAAATTTCCCATAAACAGAGGGGTCAGGCAAGGATGTATCCTTGCGCCCCTTCTATTTAGTTTTTATATCAATTCTGTTGTAGACCACCTGACAATGTTTCAAAATGATTATCCAGTTGTTAATGATAGGCCTGTACCCATCTTACTATATGCCGACGATGCGGCTATTATGTCTAGGACCATGATGGGGTTGCAGCGAGCGGTTAGAGAATTTTCATCCTATATGGGAAAAAGAAACCTAAAAGTGAATATTTCCAAAACCTTTTCTATGCAGTGCACCCATAAGAGTAAAAAGTCACAATGCTCGATCTACCTTGACGAGCAAAGAATTGAGAGCATGGATACTTTTTGTTATTTGGGTGTTGTCTTTGGGAGAAAAGGAGACTGGAAGCATGCAGTATCGGCTAGGAGGCTTGCCTTTACGCGTGCCATTGGGGCCCTGAGAACTTTTGCAGCGAAAATTGGGGGCAAGCCGACTGCTGAGATGATACAGGTTTACAAAGCAAAGTGTGTAGCGACAGTTACGTATGGAGCAGGCCTATGGGGGTTTGAAGATGTGTCCTCACTCCAAACCTGTGAGAACCTTTTTATCCGTTATTTATTGGGTGTGGGTAAAACTACTTCTACTTATCTCACTCACATTGAGACTGGCCTCAAATATCTTAGCGACTCCTTAAAGCTGGCCCCGTGCTTGCTCTGGCACAAAATCTGGACTACCAAGGAATGCCAACTTAACAGAGACCTGATCAGTGATTGTATGAATTTGGACGCTGCATCCAAAATAAAATGGCTGCGACAGGTCCGGTTGATGTTTTCCAAGATTGGCTGTCCTGAATACTTTGACGATCCAGAGTCCTTAGAAAACCTCTCTAGGTCATCTCTCAGAAAACTTCTAATCACACATCTGGAGGGTATTAGATGGGAGGCTGAGAAACTCAAAAATACTACTTTGAGCTACCAAAGAATAACTCCCACTGAAGGCTTGCAACTGTATCTCAGGACCGAAACTGCACCTTATCCCCGTATGTTACTTACCAGACTCCGCCTAGGCACTTTCTTTCGTATGGTTACTTTACCAAAACAAAATGATTGGTCTACCCCGAATCTAATCTGTCCGTGTGATGATCACTCATCACAAAGTAACATTCATGTTATGTTCTTTTGCAAACTGTATTCTGCCCCAAGGAAATTGTACTTATTACCCCTCCTTAAATGCTGGGGCATAAGAACATGCAAAAACGCTTATTTTAAGTTACTTTTGCTAGATGATGTGTATGTCATCTATGTCGTTTCTCGTTTTTTAAAGTCAGTTATGAAATTTAGAAATTCTATGATGTAACTTTTATATATTTAAATCTTCGTACATGTTTCGACCTAAGGTTGATCTTCTGAAATGACATCACCGACTTTATGTTCTTATCATGTGAAAATGGCTTTTTCGACTTTTTAAACGTTGGGGAAAAATTGTTGTATAAAATGTTTTGTATGCTTTTATGATTTTTACCAAACAAATAGAATAAAGCTAATTTTGAATTTGAATTTGAATTTGAATTTGAATGTTACTTTTATTTTCTACCTTTTTTACCTGACATTTGATTGGTTATGTACCTGAATATATATAAAGAAAGAGAGAGAAACACAGCCATTTTGACTACTACTTCCTGAACTACATTGCAAGATCATTTTCACTCACAACTTAAACTTGTTTTTAAAAGGTAAGATGTTATTTTATAAATTTGAAAACATTTTCAGATAGTTATATACTATCCCTCTGTAAGAGTTAGACATTGAGAAAGGCTTGTTTATTATAATTATGGATTGATTTAGGTTTCTGTGGTATAATTATGAATTTACTTAGGCTTTTTCACAGGCACTTTTTAATAGTACTACTTCACGCCTCAAAAGTACCTGTCTGAACTTAAACCCAACAGTGCCCTATCTCTACTGATATATTTATTTTTTATGCAAATTTCAGCACAAAAATGGAAGGAGAACAGAACGTTTCCTTTGAAATTGTCCTAGACATGAACAATGAGGAAATCATTGAACCCATTGACTTGGAATTCATGGATGAATCACGAGACCATGAACTTCTACAATGTGTAGAATCTGTGGATTTCTTACTTCAATATGAGGACGGTCAAATATGGGAAGTTATGTTCAGTCAAAAAGAAGACATATCGGACAGTCAAATGTTAGGCGTTCTATTAAATTTTTAAAAAGAATCAGAAAAATAAAATTATATTTTTGGCCTCACTTTTAGCCCGAACGGCTGAATGGATTTGCACGAAACTTGGCAAAATTGTAGGGACTGGTAGCCCGATGTGCCTTTGCTAGGTCTCAATATATGTGCTGCAGTGGATTTTGAGAAATTAACGTTCAAAAAAAGATATATATCTGTAACAGCGGACCGGGCAGCGCTCCAGTTCGCGTACTTTTCGCGTTACGGAGCTTTGTGAAGCGAAGCTGATTGGTTCTCCGGCGTCTGTAAACATTCCAAACAGTCCGTAGCGGCCGCCATCTTGTCTCTCGGTAGGATCGAGAGACAAGAGGAGGCCAAAGCGAAGGGGCAAATGACCATAAGGAGGCATAGTAGATCCTCCCTGACCCCCTAGGTTTGATGTGGAGGTTTTAAAAGGGCCCCGCGGGGCAAAAAAAATAAAAAATAATAATAATCGAACGGCTGAATGGATTTGCACGAAACTTGGCAAAATATTAGGGACTGGTAGCCCGATGTGCCTTTGCTAGGTCTCAATATATGTGCTCCAGTGGATTTTGAGAAATTAACGTTCAAAAAAAGATATATATCTGTAACAGCGCTCCGCTTCGCGTACTTTTCGCGTTACGGAGCTTTGCGAAGCTGATTGGTTCTCCGGCGTCTGTAAACATTCCAAACAGTCCGTAGCGGCCGCCATCTTGTCTCTCGGTAGGATCGAGAGACAAGAGGAGGCCAAAGCGAAGGGGCAAATTTCCATAAGGGGGCATAGTAGATCCTCCCTGACCTCTTAGGTTTGATGTACCATTTTGCCAAGTTTGGTGTAATTCCGTTCAGCCATTCAGGCTGTAGACGTATCTAAATGTCCTATGGAAAATTGCATGGGGAAAACACATTTGAAAGTGTTGAAATTTAGAACCAATTAAAATGTTACTTTGGTTTTGTATTTGTGTGTGATGAAAGTTAATTGGTTATGTATATATCTAAAATGAGAGGAAACCACAGCCATTTTGTGATACTACTGTCTGAGGTATATTTGTGAGGAATTTTTGGTGCTCAATTTCTGGTGTTTGATTTACACAGTACTAACACTTCTCCTACTTTTAAAAAGGTGAGTTGTTAATTTGTAAGGGGAACTATGTTGTACACTTTAAGATAATTTGAAAAATGTTTTCTGTTATTTATTTACATTCCTTCTGTTATACTAAATACTTGATAAAGTTAGTTTTATATTATGTATTACTAAAAACGATAAATGAAAGTGATTATTTTTTTCTGCAATTTACAGCAAGCAATTTCAAAATAAAATGGCTCACAATGAAGAGACCGTGGCAATTTCTTTTGAATTATCCACTACATTTATTGAAATTGACAGCACCAATAATGAAATATTCTCACAAGGAGGAGATGACTTGATTGATTTTTTTGATCAATCTCTTGATGGCGAATTTATCGAATGTTTGGAGACCATAGAGTCACAAGAATCATCATTGCAGACTTTTCATGAGGAGATTCCTGATGAGATGATTGAAGAGGAAATTCCTGATGAGGACATGTTACTAGTTCTTTCAAATTTTGAAAATTCAGAAGAATAAATTTATATTTAGAAATCAAAAATTGTTTGAGACATTATTCATTTTTATTTTTAATTTATGAGGTTGTAGCGAAGTGATTGTAGTATAAAATGAGACTTATAGTATAGAGTGCAACATTTTTATGTTACATGGTAAGTTTACTCATATTTACTTTCCTTGTCCCACTATATTATCTCCAATGTGTATTTGACATCTCTTCTTCATCTCCGGCCTCCTTTCTCTCACTGTCTGTGTCTGATGCATCTTATCGCTGCCATTTTGTGTAATTACAGAAGAGAGTAAAATAAAATAGTTCGTAACGTGAAAAGGGGGCAAAGTAGAGTACCCCTCACCCCCTAGGCCTTCTCAGGCGGTCCCAAAAGGATCAGTTTCTGTTTTCCTGAGAGATTATGGTATGAGTTCCATATACCACAATAACTTGCATTACAACATGCAAGATATCTATCTCCTATTACCAAGTTTTGGAGATATTCGCGCTAAGCGCGAATATCTCCAAAAACTAACACCTGCCCTGAGCAGTTCTTAGCCATGTTATCCAATGGGAGGTGGATAACATGGCTAAGAGCATTAGCTCGGTAATGCATGAATATCGCTGACTTTTTAGCGATATTCATGCTTTGCGGCCGTTTTTTATCGCATTTGCGATAAACCTTGATAATAGCAAGGTTTATCTGCGATAATTTCTGACGATGCTTAGCGGTAAAAAATTCGTTGCTAAGCATCGTTAGCGATAAATATCGCTTAACTTTGGTAATATGCACCAACGTCTGTTAACGCTCGATTCGAAGGAAATGAGGAAGTGTTGAAAAACATTGTCTGCGCCATCTTGCCTTTTTTGAAATGCCACACTTTTGTCGTGCACGGCAGCCATTTTAGATGCCTTGACCAGACCCACTCTCTGCACGCTGTTGATCCGTAGCATGGCTCCCCACCCTCCCAAGCATCTTCCCCAGGCACTGGTCACCCCCGCTCTCTGTCTTATGCATCGGCAATAAACCTCCCCCCATCTGCGCTGCTCTTCCCTGAGAATCACACTCTGTGCCCGCCCGACACCTCCCTTTCGCCCTATTCACTACCGCACCCTCTGACACTCCTCTTCCTCTGTGTCCGATTGTCCAGGCTATCAGCTAGCCCTGCAGATGTAGTTTATGGCCCCAGCTGTAAAGAATCACCCCTCTTCAAAGGAGTTATAGTAGATCAAGGCCCACACCCGATGAGATCCGTCAAACCACACGCGTTCCTACTATCTGAAAAACATCCTGTATTGTGATTGGGGAGGGGACCGAGCCTGAAGCGGAAGATTCCAGGGATGACTCTTTGTACATCAAAGTTTTTACAATTATGTGTCACATTAAAAATATATAGCACTCCAACAAAGTAGTAGGAATATAAAACTTTAATAACTTATAAATATATACAACAAAACAAAAACAGTAAAAACATTTAAACAATGAAGAGACCGTGGCAATTTCTTTTGAATTATCCACTACATTTAATGAAATTGACAGCACCAATAATGAAATATTCTCACAAGGAGGAGATGACTTGAATGATTTTTTTGATCAATCTCTTGATGGCGAATTTATCGAATGTTTGGAGACCATAGAGTTACAAGAATCATCATTGCAGACTTTTCATGAGGAGATTCCTGATGAGATGATTGAAGAGGAAATTCCTGATGAGGACATGTTACTAGTTCTTTCAAATTATGAAAATTCAGAAGATGTTGCCTGGGTGCCGCACTGATTTGGGTATCCGGCGTGGGGCGTCCCGGGGGGTGGGTTGTCAGTAGCGGTCTGTTGTGCGAATAGTTCCAAGGCAGCAGAACGCGCTGAAATCTGGATGGCACGAAGGTGATGTCTAGTAAGTTGCCGACCAGCAAATAAAGGCGTGGGGCGCCGCGGGGGGGGGGGAGGCAGTCCAAAGTTCCGTTAAAGGGCAAAGGAAAGGATCGGTGGTTTGAACCATCAGTCAAAAAGGGGAGGGGGTGCAACAATTTTTCCTACCAGGTCACACTGTGCTTTCACCGGAACTGAGGTCTGCAGGTTTCTAGTCATTCAAACTGAGGCTGGCGCCAGCATGGGAGCGCCGACGTCCCGCGGCTACAGTTTCGTCACTCCACGGGCGATCATGGCAGTCATTCCCCATCGGGGGTGTCTGCGGGGGTCGGGGACTCCCGCGGCTCCTCTAGAATCTTCAAGGTCGTGGAGGACTACGGTGGTGGAGTCAACCAGTGACCGGGCCATTTCTTCATGCTGGGCCCGCTCTTGCCAGGTCGGCCGCCATTTTGAGAGTTCGGTAGCTACTGGCGATCGCGGGGTCAAATGAGCGGACGGGCTCCACCCTGCCGGGCGAGACGTTGCAGCATCGCCACAGTGGAAGAACCCTTTTCCGGGCGCCTGGAGCGCTGAGGGTGCAGCTGGGAAGCCTCCACCTGGGGAGGCGGGAGAGGCCTGTTCGCACCGTCTCTCCCACCCAGTGCACCCCACGGTGTCTCGCTTGACATTTGTTATGGCCGGACCAGGCGATGAGGACGAGGGGGGGGGGGTCGGAGGCATGTGCAAGACATCCCCCCCCAGTGTTGTCGCAGCCATTATAAAAGAAAGAAGAAATGTCCCGTCCGTCTTTGGGCCGGACCTCCGGTGGATGGCGGCCGGACGCCCTTTGCTCTGGCCCCATGAACGGGTTCCTTGGCTCATCCGGTGGGGCAGGCCTTGGTGTGTGGTGCCTCTCCTGGGCCTTTTGTGCAGTGGCCTCTCCACTCCCAGGCCCTCCATGGATGCTGGCCCAGACTGGGAGAGAGAGGGTCTAACCTGCAATTCTCCAGGGTTACCGCCACCGTGGCCGGATCCCGTCGGCCTCGGCCTCTGGTTGATGGTGGCCGGACTGGGAGAGAGAGGGGAGGGTCGAGGACACGGACATTCCCCCCCCTGCAACTCTCCAGGGTGGTCGTAGCAATCCCCCTGGCCGGGTCCCGCTGGCCTCGGCCTCTCCTCCGGCTACACCCTACGTGATGATCTCCTGGCCGACGGTTGGCAGCAGGACCCACCTTATATGTGTTGCTTCCGGCTGGGCGTAGGCGGAAACCTGTTTCTCAAACAAAGGATATTGAGGCAAATGTGGCGCATACTCTCTTCTTAACCTATTGTATTCCTTAACACAATCTAGATCCGCACAAATGTTTGTGACATCACACTCAATCAAGTACAATCCCGATAAAGTTTCCAGAATGGGGCGGATGTCTGCTGACTTGTATCTTTCCCAGTTTGCCGTTATTTGGGCGTGGCAGGCGGTGGGACAGACACGTTTTGGGGCAGTGAGGGGCGATGAAGCCTCGTTGCCTTGTGGCCGTTGCAATGTCACACTTGGTTTCTCTTACTGTTTTCAGGTTTCTTATTACGGGCTTACTTCTAACGTTTCTTGTTTCTAGGACAATAATAGGTTTTATCATTACGTATTGTTATCGTTTCTTTGTTTGTTATTTAATAAAAAGTTCATCAGTGGCCTACTGATTTTCGTTTTCCTATTCCTTTCTTTCCAGGTTGTTTCATGCTAAAGTTTCTGTTAACAGGATACAGTGATCACTTCGTTATTATTGCATATGTCCTTTTCACTAGGGGTGCTCTCTGGTCGGGCCAGATGACCTATCTCTAGTAAATGGTCCGGGTGAAAGAGGTGCATCAATCAGTGGGGAGTAGATAGGCATGACAGATTACAACGGGGGACAAAGGTCCGCATTACCTACCCTTTCACTACTTGCAAAGATTTTCCTATGTTTATTTGCAAACAGGGAATACCTCCAAAAAGAACCAATTCCCAAACAGTCAATGTTCGGGCAAACAATCAATCAATGAGGAACGAAATAGGCACGACGTGTTAAAGGTTTGCGTTACCTACCTTTCACTATCTGCAAAGGGAGAGAGAATATTCCTATTCTTCCTTGTTTGCAGGCAGAGAAGATCCTTAAGAGAACCAACTTCGAACAATTCAATGCTCGATTCAAACAATCAACAAGGGGTACTGTGAACACAAATGAACGCCGCTTATGTACATACACATTGCTATTTTCAACAGGTTGTTCCTAATGTTTCTATTTTAGCCAGGTCAAAAAGAGATCCCATTAGTGGCTACTGATTTTGCTCGATTCCTTTTGTTTTTTTACACGATTTTTCGCTATCTGCAAAGACTAAACAGAGTATTGCGACTCTGTGCTTGTTTGTAAATAGAGAATGAACCAAAGAGAACAATCAATGAAATGGAGAGAGAAGCAGGCACGACGGATTACAACGGGGGCAAAGCCCTGCGTTAACTACCCTTCACTATCTGCAAAGAGAGAGTACTCCTAATAGAAATGAGGGGGGGGGCAGCATTCAAAGCAGATCAGTGTGCATAAACACGAAAATGTTTTTACTTACCACGTACTTGACATTCGACAGCTTATGATATTTGCTATTAAAAAAACATTGAAATTCACTGAAAAAAACATAGGTTATAGACCATATATAGTTAGGAATTAGCATTTACAAAACCTTGAAAATTCACTGAAAAAACCATAGGTTATAGACCATAAATAGTTAGGAATTAGCATTTAAAAAACCTTATTTTACTCACACAAAACCATTGAAATTCCATATATAGTTAGTTGTACTAACTATATATCGCGCACCCGCAATCCACTGCTGATCATGTCACATATTACATCATTCATGACATGGTCAGTGACATCACTGATGACATCACTGATGACATCTCAAATGACATCACTGATGACATCACTGATGACATCTCAAATGACATCACTGATGACATCTCAAATGACATCACTGATGACATCACTGATGACATCTCATTTGACATTACTGATCACATCACTGATGACATCATTCATGTGATAATACGATGAACCTCTTCAGACTCTAATATAACCTTAGATACACTCAGTGTAAACACAGACTCACAGATTGTCATTCATCCATGAAGTTACACACACACCTAGTCAGTCATGCAAACAATCAATCACACATCCATTTTCCCAACTATACAGTTATACACACCTTACTTATTCAAACATATACTAAAACATATTTACTCTCTTATACAATCCCGGATACAAGTTCACAATGATGCATACAGCCACTCACACATTCACTGGCTCTTATGCACAGTTATTTATATATGTCAAGTCTCACATGTACTGTGTTTTACATATGTACTTACTTTGACATGTAGCACTGAGATATCCATTCACTCACCAATACACTGATGCACACAGTCAACCGCCCATACAGCTGTTTCCACATGCACTTTTGAACCCATACATCTAGTGAATCAACTGCTCACACATCTATGCACAGAGTCATACACCTCCCAGCCACCCACACACACACTCAGTCTCCCATACAAATACTTGGGCAACCAATCAATAACCCATATAGTTACTCATATAGCTACTGAACAACACATGCAGCAGTTTTCAGAACAACAGACATAATGATGCACAAATTAAGACAGTTTAGTCACTAACCCATGCACTCAGTGAGACACATTTAATCACTCACTCATACAGTCAGTCATGCACCTACTAAATCCTTCATCCAGATACTTATACATCCACTCAAGACATATTTTAACTTTACAGAAAAATACAGTCACTGGATGTTGTCATCAGTGATGTCATCAGTGATGTCATTTGAGATGTCATCAGTGATGTCATCAGTGATGTCACTGACCATGTCATGAATGATGTAATATGTGACATGATCAGCAGTGGATTGCGGGTGCGCGATATATAGTTAGTACAACTAACTATATATGGAATTTCAATGGTTTTGTGTGAGTAAAATAAGGTTTTTTAAATGCTAATTCCTAACTATATATGGTCTATAACCTATGGTTTTTTCAGTGAATATATATATATATAGATATATATATATAAATATATATATATATCTATATATATATATATATATAGATATATATAGATAGATAGATAGATATAGATATAAATAGAAAACATCATAAATATACATATACATATAAATATATAATATATATAAATAGATATAAATGAGAAGTTAAAAGTACCATAGAACAACATAGGCCCATAGAAGCCCAAAGGGAGAATTCACTTTAGTAACATATCCATATCATTATAATAGTCCACATTCCAGCCAATCAGGCTGCAGCACCCTCTAGAACCTTCTCCTCAGAAGCTCAAGCCCTCAGATTTTATACCGCTCTGCTCAGTTTCTTCATATCTTCAAACCTTTTCATCTTCTACTACAATGTCTACAACAAGGAAATCTTTATTCAGGCCCTGTTCTGCTTGTGGGAAACGTTGCCTGTTCCATGAGGATCCTCATAAAAAGTGCATATATTGCCTGTACCCGGACCATGAGGTGAGGAACTGCAAGTTTTGCAGGACTTTTTCTTCAAAGACTCTGAAAGATAGAGAGGCCCGTTTCCTTCTGTGGCTACAGAGGTTGAAGACTTCAGCCAATCATGTGTCTGATGTGGAGAGTGTGTCTTCCTTCCATTCCAAGACCTCTCTTAAGCGTGGGTCAGAGACTGAGATGCCTTCTCCTTTTCTAAAAAGGAAGAAGTTGGTGGATGCTTCAAAGTCGGTCTCCCCACGGGATCTGCCGGCCTCTACGCCTACCGGACCTGGTTCTCTGGCGTCGCAGTCCCAAACTGTGCCCTCGTCATCCAAAACAAGCCCCAGCTCATCGACAAGCTCGTTGACGCACCCGTCGATGAGATCCGTCGACGTTGTGCCCACGGTGACGACGACATGCTCTATGTCGACGAAGACGATGACGACAACGTCCGCATCGTCGACGACGAGCCAGGAGGTTAGGCCCATAACTCCATTGTGATGATCTCGTCGATGGCGAAGAAATTCGTCTCATCGACAACCTTGCCAAAGAAGCATTCATCGACGAAGGCTTCGTCGACGCGCCGCTCGTCGACGATACCTCCTTCGTCGACGGTACCACCTTCGTCGACGGTACCAACTACGTCGACGTCGAGTTCCTCATCGACGACCACCTCCTTGTCGACAGCACCGTCGACTACGAAGAAGACCTCGTCGACGACAGCCCCACCGTCGACGGGAAAAGTCCAGGCTCCATCGACGGCTTCCGCTTCTTCGTCGACGCCTGGTTCTACATTGGCGGATCCCTCGACGGCAGTTTCGACCACGAGCTCGTCGACGGGACCGTAGACGGGCCATTTTTCTCTGGAAACTGCAACAACCTTTACTGTGGTGACGGCTTCTATTGTTAAACGTCCCGCTCCGCTGGTTTTGAGTCCTCTTCAAGTTGGTTCTGGGCCCCCTGCTCAACTCTTTGCATCTGCAGTGGAGGTATCTTCAGATGGGTCTTATTTTGAGGACACCTTTCGCCCTGCTGCAAGTCCTTCGGAGCTCAATATAAAATATCAGGACTATGAGGATGAGGACAACGATGACAGGGGTTCGCTCTTGCCAGTTCACGATGATCAGCTGGATGTTGACAACGAGGTTCCTATGGCGCAAATTCCGGTATCTTTGATATCGAACCTTCAGCACATGCTATGCGATTATAATTGTCGATTCCCACCTTCTGCGCAGAATTCTCCTACTCCGCCTCCTCTAACACAAGAGTCACTTCCTGTTGCTCAGCCAAAATCAACAGAACATCCTGATCCCGATACTGACAATGATGACGTCTGCAATGATATGGACCAGGACGAGGACGCTGTCCTTGCTGATTGGGACAACTATCGGGCCCAGACCCCGTCTCCTCCTCCTGCTTCTCCCCTGGCTTCTCCTCCAGTGGACATTGGGGGTTTCCATAACTTGATGGTAAGAGCTGCGAAGCGTTTTCATTTGCCCATGGAAGTCAAACAACAAGACTGCTTCCTTTATGACTTCAAGGATCAACCTTTGAAGCAAGTACCTACTATCCCAATATTTGACTTTATTTGGCAGGAGGGACGTAAATTAATGGAACGGCCTAACTCCGTTCCGGCCGTGCTTCCGTGCCTTGACAAAAAGTATAAGGCGCCTGCGGATTCACCGGCATGTCTTGTATCACAACCAAAGTTCTAACACTATGCATCAATTTACAAATGTACATAAGCTGTTGCAATTACTTTGTGACATTTCACAACACTCCCACACCTCCTGCAGGGGGGTGGGGTCTAGTACCATCACTCCCAGGTATTGACATCATCTTGCCCCCAAATGCAGTAGGTTGACCATAACCCGGAGTCAGGGCCCTGCTCACTGGCACCATCCCAGTGGCGACCCACCCCATTATCTCAACAACCATTTACAACGGGAACACCTGCCCTAGTGACACATAACCCTGAATGAGTATCTCATACTGACCATTCAGTATGCAGCTCTACTTCTCCAGTATTAGGGTGTCTTTCATAGATTCACATGCTTGAATAATTCCCCGTCGTTGAAGTGGGAGTCCCACGGTACATAAAATAGTAGTAAGAAACATATATACATAAAATATATATATATATATATATATATATATATATATATATATATATATATAGAAATATAGATATAAAAAAATATACATAATAAAAAGTAAAACCTTAAAGTACCATAGAACAACATTGGCCCATAGAAAGCATAGAGGGAGAGTTCACTTTAGTAACATATCCATGTCATTATAATAGCCCACATTCCAGACAATCAGGCTGTGGCACCCTCTAGAACCTTCTCCTCTGAAGCTCAAGCCCTCAGATTTTCTACCGCACGTCGGGTGAAGGGAGTCTCCCTGAGCTCTGCTCAGTTTTCTTCATCTTCAAACCTTTAGAACTTCAAGAACATGTCTTCACCTAAAAAGTTTTTATTCAGGCCCTGTTCTGCCTGTGGACCCTCATAAAAAATGCATCTACTGCTTGTACCCAGACCATGAGGTGAGGAGTTGCAAATTTTGCAGAACATTTTCTTCAAAGACCCTAAAAGATAGAGAGGCCCGTCTCCTTCTGTGGCTACAGAAGTTGAAGACCTCTGACAACCCTGTGTCTGATATGGAGAGTGTGTCTTCTAGCCATTCTAAGACCTCTCTGAAGAGTGGGTCTGAGACTGAGATTCCTTCTCCTTTTCTAAAAAAGAAGAAGCTTGTGGACGCTCCGAAGTCAGTCTCGCCATGAGATCTGCCGGCCTCTACGCCTGCGGGACCTAGTTCTCTGGCGTCGCAGGTCCACACTGTGCCCTCGTCCTCTAAAACGAGTGCCAGCTCGTTGACGAGCCCGTCGCCGCACCCGTCGTCGACGACGAGATCCGTTGACGTTATACCTACTTCAACGACGACCAGCACTCTGTCGACGACGACGTCTACATCATCGCCGATGGTACAGGAGGTCTGGCCTATCTCGTCCATTGTTAAGATCTCGTCGACGGCAAAGAAATCCGTCTCGTCGAAGACCCTTCCTAAGCGTCATTCGTCGACGAAGACTTTGTCGACTCGTCCCGTCTCGTCGACGCTACATCTTCCGTCGGCGGTGGTCTCGTCGATGTCAAGTGCCTCGTCGACGATTGCTTCGTCGACGATGGCTCCGTCGACACTGAAGACTTCATCGACGACAGCAACATCTTTGTCGACGCCAGTGTCCTCGTCGATGAAGACCTCGGCTTCGTCGACGGCAAACACATCTTTGTCGACGCCAGGGACTTCATCGACGAAGCCCTCGATGACGACTTCGACGACAAGCTCGTCGAAAGGACCGTCAACGGCGCAATATTCTCTGGCGACTGACACCACCTTCACATTTGTGACAGCTACTACTGTTAAACGTCCAGCTCCACTAGTTTTAAGCCCTTTACAACATCGGTCAGGTCCACCTGCTCAACTATTTGCGTCTGCAGGGGAGGACTCTTCAGATGACTCATATGCAGATGACACCTTTCGTGCTGCAAGTAGACTGTCAGAGCTACATATCAAATGCCAAGACTATGATGATGATGATGAGTGGGAGTCACATTTCTCAGTTCCAGATGAAACGCGTGATGATGACCATGATGTTCCTATGGCTCAGTTACCAATGACTTTGATCACAAATCTTCAACATATGCTGGAGGATTATAATTGTCATTTCCCACCTTCTTCGCAGGCCTCTCCACCGCCTCCTTCAATACAGGCGTCCCTTCAGGTTGCAGCGGCCCGGTCACCAGTTCCTCAGTACCCTGGTAATGATGATGATGACAATCATAACAATACAGACCAGGATGATGATGCTGTCCTACCAGATTGGGACAATTACCAGGCTCAGACTCCGTCCCCTCCTCCTGCCTCTCCTCTGGCATCTCCTCCAGTGGACATTGGAGGTTTTCACCTTTTGATGGCGAGAGCAGCAAAGCGTTTCCACTTGCCTATGATCATCAGACAAGAGGACTGTTTTCTTTATGATTTTAATGATCAACCTCTGAAACAAGTGCATGCCATTCTTATTATAGACTTCATTTGGAAGGAAGGTCTCAAACTCATGGACCGGCCTAATTCAGTTCAGGCCGTACTCCCCCGCATAGACAAAAAGTATAAGGCACCAGAAGATTCCCCTGCCTGCCTTGTTTCTCAACCAAAGCCAGACTCTGTAATTACGCAGGCTGCCCAAAAGAGATCGCGTAATCCGGCTTCTCCTTTAACATCCCCGCCGGACCAAGAAGGTCGACGCCTGGATACCATCGGCAAAAAGTTCTCCACGATGGCTGCGACTACAGTAAGGGCGGCAAATTCCTTAGCCATCCTTGGCCGTTACGACCGACAAATGTGGTGGGAGATCGCAGCCTTGGTCGACCTTATTCCTGAATCCTCCAGGGCGGAGGCACAAAAGATCCTGCAATAGGGTGAGAAAATTTCATCGGAAATTATAGACTGCGCAATCGATATTTCCTCTACAGGTTTCAGACAACTGGCAGGCGCTGCAGTCTTAAGAAGGCAGGGCTGGCTTAAGGCTACATCCTTTCGGCCGTAGGCGCAAGCAAAAATACTCGACTTGCCCTTCGATGGAGAGTCCCTCTTCGGCAAGCATGTGGACAATGCCTTGGAGTCCATCAAAAAGGATACGGACACTGCTCACCCCCTAGGCTCTCTCCAATATCGGAAGCGACCATTTCGTGGAGCACGTGGCAGGGGCACAGCCTCCAATTTTCGAGGCTCTTCCCAGTACCGCTCCTATGGTGACAACAGACAGCGTTACTCCAACCAGAATCAGACTAGACAGGCTGATTCCAGACCATATAGGAGAAAATCCACCTACAGAGGAGGTAACTCCTCCAAAAAACAATGACTTTCTAAAAACCAAGTCTTATCCTGGTCTGAAGATTGGAGGTCGAATCTCCCAAAACTTTTACAATTGGTCAAAAATAACATCACATCGTTGGGTCTTGGATGTGATTTCAAGAGGCCACGATCTAGTATTTCTCAAGTTTCCTCCCAACCGCCCTCCAACTGGTCCTCATCCAGCACACTTGAAAGAACTGTTTGCACAAGTTGCAGTCATGATTCAAAAAGGAGCAGTCTAAGTAGTTCCTCGATTACAACAAGGGACGGGCTTTTATTCCCAATTTTTTCTCATCAAAAAGAAATCAGGAGAGTGGCGCCCGATATTAGACCTCCGAGCCCTCAACAAGTACATCAAGTCCCAAACATTTTGAATGCTGACTTTGTTGGAAATCTTACAGTTCCTAAACGTCGAGGAGTTCCTTTCCACAATCGACCTCCAAGATGCCTACTTTCATGTGCCAATTCATCACAGACATAGAAAGTACCTCCGTTTCAAAGTAGGAACAAAGCACTTCCAATTCAAGGTTCTGCCTTTTGGCCTTCGTTCCTCTCCGAGGGTCTTCACAAAGATCATGGCTCCGGTAGCGGCTTATCTACGCCTACAGGGTATACAAATTTACCCCTACTTAGACGATTGCATGATAAAGGCCCCAACCTTTCTCGCAGCACAACATCACACTTAGACTTGCCTGTCAGTCTTCAAAAACTTGGGTCTTTCTATCAACTACGAGAAATCGCGAGTCCTTCCGGCACAGCAAAGAGTCTTTCTGGGAGCATTAATAGACACAAATCTAGCAAAGGTGTTTGTTTCACTAGAGCGCCAAGCTCGCATTTCCAAATTGGTGGCTCTTCTACAATCAAGAAAGTCTGTTTCTGTCTGAATATTGAAATCCTATTTGGGCATGACCTCATCCTGCATACCGTTGATCTCCAACTGCAGGTTACACATGAGAGTAATCCAAGAAGAATTGGACAAACAATGGCGGCAAGTCTCAGGAACTTTCAACAACAAGGTCTCACTGACACCTCGAATTCGGGGAGCGTTGAAATGGTGGTCTCACCCTCCCAACATTGCAACAGGGCGAATGTTTCAGGGAACAGCCCCCACGCTTACCCTTACATCGGACGCTTCCTTAGAGGGTTGGGGCGCACACCTCGAAGGGTTGTCAGTCAACGGCAAATGGACTGCGGACCAACGCAGGTGGCACATCAATCGACTGGAACTCTTGGCCACTTTTCTCGCCCTGAAATCCTTCCGTCTGCTGGTCGAAGGAGAGTCGCTGTTGGTGCGTACGGATAACACCACCAATATGCACTACCTCAACAAGCAAGGGGGTACGAAATCTCTTCTGCTCTCCAGACAGGCACAGCAGATCTGGGAATTGGCAATACAACATCGAGTCCATTTGACTGCAGTTCACGTACCGGGCATCTCCAACACCCTTGCAGACTCTCTCAGCAGATCTGCCACGGACAACCACGAGTGGGAACTCCATCAGCCAACTCTGGAGTATGTCTTTCGCATGTGGGGCCAGCCGGAAATGGATATATTTGCGACTCCACTCAATCGCAAATGCCTACGCTATCAACTAGTTGAAAAAATGTGCATACGCTTTTCAGCCGATCCCTCTTATTCCTCGCCTCCTACACACAATGAGAGCACAACCATGTCACATCCTGTTAATTGCGCCTAGGTGTGCGCGTCGACCATGGTTCACGGATCTTCTTCTTCTTTCCCAGTGCGATCCAATCCCTCTTCGCCCCCTGCCTCACCTTCTCACCATGAACAACGGACAGGTCTGCCATCCAGTCCCGGTATCTCTCCAGCTTCACGCTTGGAACCTGAGCACCACAAGTTCGCCCATCTAAATATTGCTCCTGACTTTAGAGAGGTCCTTGCTCATGCACGTGCTCCTTCAACCATCAAAACCTATACATTGAAATGGAAATGATTTTGTGTTTGGTGCCACTCGGAAAACATTGATCCTATGCTCGCCAACCCAGAGCAAATCTTGCCTTTCGTCCTCCTTTTGGCGAAGTCGAGACTTTCACATTTCACTCTCAAAGTTTTCCTGGCTGCACTTTCCCGCTTTCGCCATGAAGGTTCCACATCTCTGTACTCCTCTCGGATCATTCGCCAGTTCTTTAAAGGTCTGTTCCGGATGTTTCCACCTATCCGGCGTCTTCCACCTTCTTGTTGCCTGAATCTTGTCTTAGCCCAGCTTCTCAAGCCTCCATTCGAATCAATCCACTCAGTGGATTTGAAATTCCTTACTTGGAAGGTTTCCCTCCTTCTCGCACTTACTTCCTCCAGGCGCGTGAGCGACATACAAGCCTTTACCATTCAGCCACCTTTTCTTCAGTTTTCAAAGGACGCTGTTGTACTATGTACAAACCCTAAGTTTATACCAAAGGTTCCATCTGACTTCCACCTTAACAAACCTGTAATACTCAAAACTTTTTAGCCTAACCCTCAGTCTCCCGCTGAGCTTACTCTTCATTCCCTAGACCTGAAGCGATGCCTCAAATTCTACATCCAACGCACTGCTGTCTTTTGAACGTCAGACCAACTCTTTGTGGCCTATGGGCGGATGCGCAAAGGACATCCGGTCACTAAACAGACCATCACTCGTTGGATTTCACCTGCCATCTCCTTCTGCCATCAACGAACTGACAAGCTTCTTTCTGCTCCGGTGCGAGCACACTCGACGAGAACAGTAGCATCCTCACCTGCACTGTTTGCTGGAGTGCCTCTACATCAGATCTGCAGGGCGGCAACGTGGTCCAGCAGGCACACGTTCACGAGGCACTACTGTCTGGAGACAGCTGACGCTGCGGACACTGCTGTGGGTCAAGCGGTGCTACGAAATCTCTTCAGATGAAGGTGAGCCTCTGTTGCTTCCCGCCTCCTGTCATAAAAGGTTCTTTCATGTTATGCAATGTTAATATGTGCATTTATTAGCTTGCATTTGCTCTTATTGCCTTTTATGACTCTCATGTGTTGGCGTACTGCTTTCTATTCTTATTCAAACATGTGAATATTTGAAAGACACCCTAATACTGGAGAAGAACAAAAGTTACTTACCTGTAAACTGTGCTTCTCCAGTATTGGTGTCTTTCATAGATTCACATGCGACCCACCCTACCTCCCCTCAGAGGTTCTCTTCTCCTCTTGCACTCTTGGTCACTTTGGTGCTCCGAAAATCTGAGGGCTTGAGCTTCTGAGGAGAAGGTTCTAGAGCAGAGGTCTTCAAACTTTTGGATGCCGAGACCCCCCTGTCAAAATTTCCAGGCTTAAGGACCCCCTCCTGACAAAAATTTCTAGAACTTGGTACTTCTCTTCACAGACAACCAAAAACGCCCCCGTTCCCATGGCAAATCATTTTTACGGTGGGGAAATATTATTAAACAGTGTTTAGCAAACTAAAGGTTTGTGGGTGATTGTAGTTTGGAGTCACAGGTTTACTACACAGCTCAAACAAAAAGTCTCCAAAAAGAATTGCCCAAAAATCCACAACAGTACTTTATTTTTCCTAAACGAAACATAGTTTGACAAACTTTATAACACATTTTTGTACTAATGGGATGGGTGTGCCTGTTTTTCTCTGCAGAGATTGTCAATTTGTGGATGTATCTTTGCTACAGCCATCCTCAGGTTGTGCTCCACCTCAAGCCTTGAACGGTACTTAGTCTTTAATACTGCCAATAATGAGAAACCAATCTCACATAAATATGATGAACTAAAAGGCAGAATAGTCTTGACTGCAATTTTTGACAAACAAGAATGTTCCTCAGACATTTTCAGCCAAAATTCCGCCAATGGGATTTTGCTGAATTGCATTTTGAGAACGCGATCACTCTGGACCTCAATCAGGTCTTCCTGAAGGTGCACTGGGAGATGAGTACCTGCATCCACTAGAAAAGGTTGGAAGACCCAGTCCTTGTCATGATCAATGTCCTCAGGAAAGTACTTTTCTAAACCACCCCTGAGAGAAGTCAAGGGATTTGTTATGACCTCAGCAGCACTTTCAAGTTCATAACCTGTATCCTCAACAGCTTCTGATAAACATGGGAATGCCTCCAGCAGGCCATCCTTGATTAGTCTTTTCCATAACTCTAGCTTCTTTTTGAAAGCAGATATTTTTTTGCACATTGTGAAAGATGTACTTTCAGCCCCTTGCAAAGATAAATTCAAGGAATTTAAGTTATAAAAGATGTCTGCAAGGTATGCTAAAAGCACAAGCCAATGGGGATTACACAACTGTTCTGCTTTGTATGGATCCAAATCTAGAAGGAATTGCCGTACTTCATTTCGTAATTCAAAATTACGATTCAGAACCTTCCCTCTGGATAGCCATCGGACTTCAGTATGGAAAAGCAAACTATTATGATCAGCTCCCATTTCTGCACACAAAATTGCAAACAGACGTGCTCTAGTGGGGTGAGCCTTTATGAAATTAACAATTTTCACAGCACAATCCAACACATCCCCAAGTTCTCTATCCATGTTACGGACTGCAAGGGCTTCCCGGTGTATCATACAGTGGGTCCATAGAATATGAGGAGACACTTTTAACACTTTGGATTTTAGGCCTGCCCTAGCCCCACACATGGAAGGAGCACCATCTGTACAGATCCCAACACAGCTGTCCCATTTTAAGCCGTTGGAGCACAGGAAGTCATTGAGAATGTCAAACAGGGTTGATGCTGTTGCCTGTCCCCTGATTGGTTTACAGAATAAAAAATCTTCCAATATTACAGTTTTGTGGCAGTGTCTGACATAAGCAATTAAAGAGCGTCCTTAGATAAGGCCGTCGCTTCATCCAATTGCAAAGAAAACAAACTGGATTTCAAACGTGCAAGGAGTTGTCTGTGGCTATCCTCAGACATGTCAGAGATTCTGCGGCAAACTGTGGTGTCTGAGAGTGGTACCATTTTCAACTTCTCTGCCACTTTTTCACCAAGCATTGTTCTGGCCACATCAAGCATTGCTGGGAGAATCACTTTTTCCCCATCTGTAAAGGGCTTTTTGTTTTTGGCAATGTGGTACGCCACTTGGTAAGATGCTTTCAAGGCACTTGTTGGCGTGGAGACCACATTTTTCACAGTGTCTTTTTGATGGATGATGTCTTCCAGCTTTCTGGCAAACAAAATCTGTATTCTTTCCTACCAGTGACCCGTGTTTGGTTTCCAAGTGGCGCTTTAATTTGTTTGGTTTCAGACTTTCATTAGCTAAGGTCATGCCACAAACCACACACTGTGGCTTTATTTCACCATTTATGGTGACGCAGGTGAATCCAAGGTCCAGGTAGGAGGCATCATACTTCCTACTTTTTGCAGCTCTTTTCTCGACGTCTGTTTCGGCCTTTCATTTGATGGAGCTACCATCTTTTGGCAGCAGGAAACGATCCATGGCAAATGTGTGTTTGATCTATGATACTAAAGTCCAACATTAATGATGACCACAGACTTGCTGCTGTATGCTGTATGATTGTCATTTAAAACAAAACCTCTTTTGCATTTTCACAAGATGTGTAAAAAATCTTATTTTATCTAAAAAGCGAATAAGACATGAGGTTTCTTCCACGTGCTTAAAAAAAGAAATTGCAGATGGTGCTGGCTTTGATTACGTGAGATGGCGTTGTGGGCCGTTACCAAGGTTCTCTTTCCCTTGAGTGCGCACACATTGATAGCAATAGGTAACATGGGTGGACAAAATGTGTAAAATCCACCGTCTACTTGTTAATGAGATTAAAAATCTGCTATTTGTACCCAAATTGATTATTGTAGTGCTCTCTGTGTAGGCTAGTCCAACTCATGATCTCCTGACACCTTCTTCAAGAAAAGTAGAAGGACTCCAAGGTTGTTGTCTGTATCATTATTGATCTCAGAAGGAAGACCACTGCTATCTAGTTAAAGCCAGCCTTGCGGTGCTTGCTTGGAAACCCTACCAGACAAGTGTAGGCTGTTGTGTAAATAAATATTTAAAAAACACAGAACTAAATCTTCTCATGTCTTGTTTCTATACTTTTGAACAATCTGCCGGAGGACAAAGTGCTATAGTTCAGGAGAAACCAGAAACCCCAACTAGTCAGATTATATGTCAAAGACTACATTTGAATATGGGACACTAAAGACCACATGTATACCGTCTTTGTTTTAAGTATCAATATTGTTACCTTGTCTTGCACATATATTCCAATGCATCTTTTGTTCCTTGGAAGCACTCAAATGCACATGTGGTTACATTAATGATAAACAAATGTGTTTAATAAAAAATATTGTTGGGAGCCAAAACCCTTGTAATGTTGTTTCTCACATTTCACTGCAAGAAATACAGTTTCATAGCCATGACAAAAATATATCATAAACGCATTTTAATAAAACAGTTTAAAAAGGAAATATCCATTATGCAATAAAAAAAAGCATTAAGGAAAGGCCAATAGGAAATAGAAGTCTCCTACAGTTAACCAAACTGTAAGAGGCACAATCACAGGGGCCCGAAATACCATCCCTAGACAAAGCATTCAAGAAAGTCCACACAGCATCAAGTGATAAAGCAAGGGTAATTAAAAAATACAGTGGTATTATATTAAAATTGACTATGTTATTCATGTGGGAATGTGGTTAGCAGGACCTATGTAAAAGTAATGTTGGGTTGACATGGTTTCAGTTTGCAACTCAAGTTATACACACTTTTATCTGCCATACATAATTTGTTGTCCCCTTTTTAGGTTTAGCTTGATACAGCAGTTTTACATTTTGAGAAATCTTATGTTGAAAAAAACCCACCATTTACACATTAGACTTAAAATAAAATGAATATTCTTCCTACATGGTCGGTATCTCCACTTTAGGCATGTGTACACACACACGCACAATGATGGGACTCGACAATTCTTAAGTCAAGACATGCTGATAACATGTCCTTCTCCTCTGCATATGAAAGTATGACAGTACCATATCCTTGTAACCTTCCTCTGTACAGTGCGCAGATTCTAGCCCCAGGACTTGGGGTCTTTTAAATTTCAAACTCAAAGCCTCAAGAGCTACACAGGGATCCCGCTTCCTGCCCTAGCTGCCACAGAGACCGATTACAAGGCATCCGAAATTAAAGCATTTCAATTGTGTGCAGCGGTAAAGATTTCCTATTTAAAATAACACAAAACCGCTTTTCTTGAAACTTTTCTTTTTCAACTATTTAACAAAACTGGAACAGAACATTCTTTATGTTTTTCTAACTTTATATCACATTTTTAATTACATTTGTTCAACTCTCCCTATCATAGAAACCAGTGGCAGCTGGCAACATTAATTAATGGTGAGCACTCACCATGAATTGAATTGTATTGTAACTGCATTTATATAGCGCTTACTACCCCTGAAGTGGATTCCGGCGCTAGGTTGCGGCTGCAGCCCTACACTCAGAACCGGCATTTGTTAAGATAGCGACTTAGGCGGAGAGAAATTTGGCGCCCTTGCTAATAGAGACTGAAATGAGGCAACAGGGTTTCTTTTTCTGTTTCCCTGATCCCTCTCCCTTGTGTTGTAAATATCAATAGGTTATATCCAGCACTAGTATTTGCAGTGCAGGGAATCACAGACCCACATTTCGACACACTGAACAAATGTCACAAAATAATCTTCATAGGAGGTTCAGTTTCTGGAATCAAGCAATGGACTTTAGGGGAATTAAACAGATAACAGAAATGTGTTGGGTCTTTGCTCTTATATTGAGAGCAGTGTCATTCCTATGTTTTGCACAAGAAAGAGACTACAAACCCCAGTGAGACACTCCCATCTCTGGGGTGATCCTTAAACAAGAGTAAAGGGGCAAACTGATCCTTAGGGCCCCATCAAGTAAACCTTTCCCGATACAGTTTTTGTGCCTTCACTGCTGTGTTAGCACTGAGAGGATGTGGCCTAATGGCTAGAGTGGTTGACCTCAAGCTGGGGAACCGGGTTCGAGTCTGGCCAGGGATGCTCAATATCCTGTAATTCTGGGCAAATCACTTAATCTCCCCGTGCCTAACAAAAAATAGTGTGTCCGTCTGTAATGCAACTGGTGCTCATCTAAAGCGTTCTGAGACCCAGTGAGACTCTGGGTGTTGCAGGGCCAGTGTTTAAGTTGCTTTCACTTTATGTACCCTTATTTAAAACATATATCAGTGAGTAGCTCGGGTATTTTAAATGATCAGCAGTTATTCTCACGCCTGAAAAGGTTGGAGATCCCTTATAGGTCATAACCCTCTACAATTAAATTAAATTCTCTTTTGCTAGGTTTTATGGAGTTTGCTGAGTTCACTTATTACGTTTAGACCGGACTTTAAAGCTGGAAAAAATTTGTAATTCTTTTTATTTGAATATTTAAATGTGCCATACGCTTATTTCCACCTCATTTTACAACCACACTGGAGGGCATTTTGGGTCTATAATTCTAAGCGCACAATAGAGGGGAACCCAGCAGTTCGCCCTGTCCACCATATTGTACCAGCCTGCACAGATTAAAAGAATCTGAAAATAACCAATACATAAAAGCGAGACATAATCAGTACTTGACATAAAACACGAAAGCAAGTCTCCAATTCAACCCAGAGAAGCTCAGGGGCATATTACCAACCAATAGAGATAATTTTTGTCTCTAACTTGTTTAGAGACAAAAATTATCGCCGCAAATCGGCGATTTTTATCGCAGATAAACCTTGCTATTAGCAAGGTTTATCGCAAATGCGATAAAAAACGGCCGCAATGCATGAATATCGCTGAAAAGTCAGCGATATTCATGCATTATCGAGCAAATGCTCTTAGCCATGTTATCCACCTCCCATTTGATAACATGGCTAAGAACTGCTCCTGGGTAGGTGTTAGCTTTTGGAGATATTCGCGCTTAGCGCGAATATCTCCAAAAGTTGGTAATAGGAGATAGCGATGTTAGCGACTGTTTCCAGTCGCTAACTTCTTGGCACGCCCACTTTGCATGTCATTAGTGATAAATATCACTGACATGCAAAGCGGGGCCCAAGATGGTCACTATCTCCTATTAGCTGTTGCTAACTGGTGTTAGCGACAGCTTGGTAATAGGGAGATAATTTTATCTCCGCTTTCTTGGCTTTTAAAGCCAAAAAAGCGGAGATAAAGCCCCTTGATAATATGCCCCTCAGTTTCTTCAGAAATGCTATACATAGGTGGGGGGTGGGGGGTTGCAGAGAAAGGCGGGGGAAGAGGCAGCCAGCTTACTCACCAGTTTTGGAAGCTCGGACTTGAGAGGCTGCCACGAGGAAGAAGCCGCTGTCGCCTTGGAAACCAAGAAGCAGCCGGGAGATGGAATGCAGAGGCAGCCACGAGGAAGAAGCTTCGGTTGCCTTGGAAACCAGGGAACAGCCGGGTGATTGGAATTCAGAGTCAGCCACGAGGAAGATTCAGGAAGAGGACACCAGCAACAACACAGCAGCAACGAGGACGTCCAGGAAAGGGTTCAAGAGTGCAAGGCAGCAGGAACAATAAATGATTGAAGCACTCCAAAGGTGCATATTTATGGCCCCAGTACACGGGCCCATTTCCTGGTTTTCATCCTGCGGTTTCTCTGATTGGAGGACAGTCGTCAATGACGAGAAATTCTTTGACAATGTCCTCCAATCAGAGCGCTCCTTGAGGTGCACTGCTCGGAATCCAAAAGGTAGAGTAAACGTTTTGGATTCCAGATTGAAGCAGTTCAAGGCGGAAGTGCGACGGGAATGCGCGACCCCCTTTCCTCAACTCCACGCCCCCCCTGGGGGTCGCGCCCCACAGATTAAAGACCCCTGTTCTAGAGGGTGCTGCTGCCTGATTGGCTGGAATGTGGACTATTAAAACGATATGGATATGTTACTAAAGTAAATTCTCCCTTTGGCCTTCTATGGGCCTATGTTGTTCTATGGTACTTTTAACTTCTCATTTATATCTATTTATATATATATTATATATTTATATGTATATGTATATTTATGATGTTTTCTATTTATTACCTACTGGCAGTCGCCAGTAGGTATATATAGTTAGGATTTTTTCCCTATGGGATTTTTGAAAATTCTATGTCTAATAACTTTGGCCTTTGTGGACGGAATTGGCTGAAATTTTCAGGAAAATGGCACATTTTGTTTCTGAGCAGCCCTTGAAAATTTGGGGGGGGGTTCGTCAAGGGGGGGCCGAGAAAAAAGGGGGGGTCCCAAAACGTGTTTTTAACATTGAGTTTTCCATAGGGCGGTTGGCCTCACTTTTAGCCCGAACGGCTGAATGGATTTGCACAAAACTTGGCAAAATTGTAGGGACTGGTAGCCCGATGTGCCTTTTGTAGGTCTCAATATATGTGCTTCAGTGGATTTTGAGAAATTAACGTTCAAAAAAAGATATATATCTGTAACAGCGGACCGGGCAGCGCTCCAGTTCGCGTACTTTTCGCGCAACGGAGCTTTGTGAAGCGAAGCTGATTGGTTCTCCGGCGGCTGTAAACATTCCAAACAGTCCGTAGCGGCCGCCATCTTGTCTCTCGGTAGGATCGAGAGACAAGAGGAGGCCAAAGCGAAGGGGCAAATGACCATAAGGGGGCATAGTAGATTCTCGCTGACCCCCTAGGTTTGATGTGGAGGTTTTAAAAGGGCCCCGCGGGGCAAAAAAAATAAAAAATAATAATAATCGAACGGCTGAATGGATTTGCACGAAACTTGGCAAAATTGTAGGGACTGGTAGCCCGATGTGCCTTTGCTAGGTCTCAATATATGTGCTCCAGTGGATTTTGAGAAATTAACGTTCAAAAAAAGATATATATCTGTAACAGCGCTCCGCTTCGGAGCTTTGCGAAGCTGATTGGTTCTTCGGCGTCTGTAAACATTCCAAACAGTCCGTAGCGGCCGCCATCTTGTCTCTCGGTAGGATCGAGAGACAAGAGGAGGCCAAAGCGAAGGGGCAAATGACCATAAGGGGGCATAGTAGATCGTCCCTGACCCCCTAGGTTTGATGTGGAGGCTTTAAAAGGGTCTCGCAGGGCAAAAAAAAATATATCGTTTTTTTAGTTTTTTTGCGTGGAGTGCGCCCGGTTCGCGAACCGGGAAGCGTTCTGGGGAGCGTACTTTCTTGAAAATTAGTGAAAAAAGTTAGAGTAAAATAATAATTGTGAGTGATCAGATGTAGGGTAGCTCTGAGAAGAGCTTTTGGGTTTATGGTACATTTAGGTACTTATAAGTAGGTACCAATGCACAGTCTTAAATTCAAAATGAAAACTCTGTTGCCCTCATCTGAGAAGTGAACTCCATCTCCTCTGTAGATATCTTGCATGTAGTAACGCAAGTTATTGTTGTACAGGGAGCCCATTCCATGGTCTCTCATGTAAGCTGAAACAGATATGTTTACATGCTTCCTCGACTTCTCAATTTGTGGACAAAATTGGTTTGACCACCTCCATTTCTGTCTTTGGCATATATTTGAATATACCAAGGCAGTCTGAGGAAAAAGTGCCATCAATTGCTCAAAGGTGTCCTTTAAAAGCATTTCCAGACCTACCCCAGTCAAAGTGCCCAAATCATTACCTCCACAGTGCACAATTAATAGGTCAGGTTTTGGCAAATGCATAAAGGTTTTCACCAATGGTATCAATTGGTGACATTTTAATCCTCTGTGGCCAAACCACTTAATTTCCACATCTTGTAAATTGAGGTTAGGTAAATTCCTGTTCTCAGCATACCTCTGAGCCCAATAGATGTAACTATGTCCAACAATCCAGACAGAAAACATGGTGAGAGAAGGTTCTCCTGCAGTCAGATGAAGTGTGGCAATGAAATGGCAGTTGAAAAAATAAGAGTTTAAAATGAAAAAAACTGTGGAGTTTCTGTGTTAATGAAGCAGTAACAGTGATTGGTGGATTTTGATTGCTGAAAACAGAAAGTTAGGGTGCATGGATGAGTTGTTTGAAAGATGTATTTTGAGTGGTCAAGAAAAAATCATTAAATGAAAGAATGCACTGGATATGAGGTGCACTGAGAGTTCAGAGTTCAATTGCAACATTGTTGTGTGAACTTGCAAACACCAGAGGTCTTCCAAGACGTGGTTGCCATGCAGAAAAGGCATGAAATGGCAGAGGGGGGAAGGGTTTTCATTTGAAAAAAAGTGAGGGAAGAGTTTTGATTGGGTGACATGAGAGATATGTGTGAAGAATTACAGCATTTCTGTGCTTTTGATAGCTGCAGACTCTGGAGTGCATACCTTTTGCTCCGCTGAAGACAAATTGGTGTGTTTCTGAGACTGTTTTGAAACTCAAAGTATTTGCTAAGGTGAGAAAATATTTCTTTAATTTAGATAGAAAATAGTGTGCTTTAAGGAGAAAATTATGAAGAAAGTTGTGTTTTTCAAATGTTGCTTTGTCTCAAGTGTTTTACAAATAGATTTTGTTTCTTTGAGAAATTGTAATTGGAGAAAATGTGAAGTATTAGTACTGACAGGGTTTTTATGTGCATAGGAGCTGTGGAGTGTTTTCAAATTATGACTTGTAAATCGTTTTTGAGAAAAAGCAATGGTTTTAATATTGATGACAAGGACATAATGGTGTCTGCTTCTTTATAAGGTAATTGAGAGTCTCTGATGTTATTTTTCCCATTTCAATGTAAGAAGTTTGTCTGTGGAGCAAATTGCTTGTAAATATGCTCCCACCTGTGCATGGCAAATTTAGATTTTGAATGTTTGCGTTACATAGGCATGTTAAAGGTGACTGAAACATGCTGCAAAGGCAATCAAAAAACGCTTTTATGTGTCTTAAGGACATTTTAAGTCATTTCCCCATGTGCAGTGTTTTCAAATTATGAGTTGAAAATCGTTTTTGAGGTAAAGGAATGTTTTCAAAATTTATGTGCGCCATATGCCCCCAAATTTCTTTTTCAGGGGTGCAGCAGGGTGTTCTTGAGACACCCCTGCACCCTCGGAAAAATTCGTAATTTGCGATGAGGTAATTGCTAATCGCAAATTGCACCTTCATTCCTATGGGCCTCCTGCTGCATGGAAATGAATGGGTAATTTGTAATTAGCAAATAGCTCATCGCAAACTAGGAATGGTAAAGAATCGCTATTTATTCCTTAAAGTTCGCTATTTAGGAAATGCAAAAAACTTTGATGATACATATGGCGGTTCATCTCTAACAAGATAAGAAGCATAGGGATAGATTTATGATGACTGGCGCATCACCAGGGATGTGTTAGTCATTCTGTGCCGCTGTTCCGTCACCTATGGTGTGCTGCATTTACAATGCGGCGCATCATGGGGCAAAAACAGCACAGATGCGTGACGTATCTGTGCCGTAAAGGTGGCGCATTGCTGGAGTTGTATCGCAAGTGTGATGAAGCTCCAGCAAGGCTCAGGGGTGTCCCTGTCGCAGGGTTTCTGTTCTCACACAGAACTGTGGACAGAGGATTGGAACCTCGGCGAATTAGGGTGCCCCAAAACTCACCTTAGTAATCAAAAACCCCTTAGCAAGCTAGGTACAGTGTCACATTGGATATAACAAACTCTCAATGTTTAGACAATCCAGAATATGAACTTATAGTACCTCAGGATACGTGGAACTCATGAACAGTCGGTCGTTATATATTTCTTAGAAACCAGAACATGGAGTTAAGAAGAACACATGTGTATTTGAAATGTTTATTTACTAATGCCGTCTTCTCAGGCGTAGTATCTTAGATAATAGAAGTACACATATTATCAGTAGCAAAATTACCAGCATAGTTACTAGTACATAAAAAGCGAATGGTGACAGTATGTTAACATGCTGTAAATGAATAAGAGTTAGCAACACTTATAAGCAGCCGCGGGCCGTGGAGGGAGTTACGGTGGGGCAGGGAGGCGGGGAGGCGGGGAGGGGGAGGGGCAGGGTGGAGAGGGCTCCACCCTGCCCCTCCCCCTCCCCGCCTCCCTGCCTCACCGTAACTCCCTCCACGGCCCGCGGCTGCTTATATCTGACCCTCCCTAATACACATATTATATTATTTGCTAAGAAGGTCTCTTTGTGTTGGTTTAGGGCGTGCCCATACTTTAGTGTCTTAGATTTGAAGGAATCACATCAGCATACACCAGCTCTCTCTTCATGTGAACCGCATCAAGTGTTGTGTATGTGTGTTCGGCAAAGCAATATAAAACCCGCCTCATGCCCAGAATTGGCAGAAGCTGCACTTATGTTATGAGTATGAAGTCGTGGAGATCAGACCTCATAACAATTCTGTATCGTGTTGTTCTTGAAACTTCAGCAGTCGCTGTACAGATATAGTTTAACAAGCAAAGCAGATAGTAGAGCAATAACATATTATTCTCATGTAAACCACGATGAACTACTAGGTTGAAAGCTAAAGCAACAACTAAGTGTCGTGTGCAGAAGTTGCAAAAAAGGAAAAATGGCGTTTAAACCGGTAATGAGCCCATGCTAACTTAACACGGTGTAAAGATATCCAGGATCTAGATGACACCTCCCCATGATCCGGAAACGAACTGAATAAGATAATAGAAGCGGCATCTCATGAGAGCAGATTGCAACTTTATATGTGGACGGTCCGCAAGGTAAAACATTAAAAACTAGGAAAATTTAATGCTAAAGAAAAATAAAACAGCCAACTACTTTATCGAGGCTTAAGCCAATAGGCAAGCTAAATAATAAAAACTTGACAAATAAGTCAATGAATTGTCAATGAAATGCTAGTACTCAGCATATCAAACATGAAAAAGGTCTATGACATAACTGTGTATGCAAAATAAGCTGCAACAGCCTCCAATAGGAAGTCACCGTCTTCATCCGAAAAGAGTTCAGCCATCCAATTTAAAAGCGGAAAAGAACATACGTGCTCTCCCAGCACCGGATCCTCTATCACCATCAGAGGACAGCTCGGTGGGTTTTCAAGAAAGCTCTGTTCCAAGAAAGACTGTGTTGCCGCCAGTAAATTCCAGGGACCAATTAGTCCATGCATCAATGCCACAGCCATAATCCTTTCGCCAGGACAAACCAACTCATGAGTAATGATAGGAGTCATCAGCTAATTAAAGTCAACGTCAGGAGAAACCGGTCCGCAGAGACACAAATCAATGGCCCAATCGAAATCACAGGTCAGGCAGTGAAATACAGGCTGGACACAGGTGAAGTAGGAGAATCGAAAAGATAATCCATATGCCGTGCTTAATATCGCCAACGGCATTGTGCCATAATATTCAAGCATGCGATTGCGGAACAGCGTCAGCAGCTGCAGGGCGGGAGCTTGCACAGGAGGGACATCCATATTTAAAAATGTAAAAAAGCACAAGAGCGTCCGCTGGTAATGCAAGTAAAAATGGGAATCCACCAAGCACAGTGGAAAAAATAGAATGAAAGAAAGCAGGGATGACTCCAAAGATTTTCTCAAATGAAGTCACGAGACCACTGGTAACAACTTTAAAAAAGTGCGCCAGGCCCTTTGTGGAGGACGCGTTAAAGATAGTCCGAACCATCTTGCTGAAATGGAAAGGCAAATCTGTATTTAAAAGGGTCTGCACCTCTGTACGGGTGTTCGCTATGTGAAGCACGAAAGTTTCACGGGCCGAACTCAAGGCCACCTCTCTCTGAGACAAAAGAGCTCTTATTCTTGCCATTCCGTTGAAATCTGTTCCCAAGGTTGGTATTTGTGGCCAGATTGAAAACTCCCTATGTTCATGTGTGGGAGGAAATAGAACATTTCTGCAGCAAATAACCCGTTCACTTACTGTTACGATAAATACTTTTAATTAACCCAGAACAATCTTCATTATTGAGCATCAAATAACTACCATTTTCCAACAACTTGAACGTGGGGATGATAGCAGGAACTGGCGTGCCTTGCAACACGCAAGCCATATTTGGTCGGTGTTTGTTGCATGAACCGTGTAACTGTATGTGCCTACACATTAGTGAATGATCTGGCGTCTCAGTGCATTCCTCTCCATTCAGATAAACTTCTTGATCATCTTTGAAACATCTGTATGTGTATGGAAGCGACCAGACCTCATGAAGAAAACCACTACCTAAAGGTGCATAACGACCTATTGGTATATATTTCATACAATTTGAAAACTTATATAAAGCAAAAGGCAGCGTTATTAAACCGTGGATAAGGCACGTTGCCAAAGCAGCCAACCTTTTGGATTTATACTGGAAATGTTAAAGGAAGAATTATGGAGTAGGGCCTGTAAATCTTTAATGGACAACCGAGTAAAATTACTCCAACCATCATATTCCTCTAACTCCGGGATAGTAGGGGTGTTTAATTTTTTAGAAGTAGCCAATCCAAAGCATTTGGTCTGGGAAATTGTTTCATTCACAAACAACATATGATTTGGGATGAGATATGCACGGTGCAAAGCCTCAGTGCCTTTTACCTGCCAGGTTCGTGAACCCCAAACTGATGTAGATCCTGGATATCTTTACACTGTGTTAAGTTAGCATGGGCTCATTATTGGTTTAAACGCCATTTTTCCTTTTTTGCAACTTCTGCACACGACACTTAGTTGTTGCTTTAGCTTTCAGCCTACCTGCGTCAAGATCTATGCCTGCTTCAAGCAGGCGCAGGGTTTTGATGCAGCTTTGTCCTATCTGATTGTAAATGCGGCAGACTGTGGGTGGTAGAGCAGCGGTGCACGTTAACTGGTGCATCTCTGGGGATGTGCTAGTTAATATAAGTCTGCCCCTTTCCATACATACTGAGCGTGTCATGAATGATGTAATATGTGACATCATCAGCAGTGGATTACGGGTAATAGTATCTCTAGTTTACTCCCCTATAGCTGTCTTTCTTTTAACATAACTGTCTGTTTCCTTCCCTTATACTTACTGTTTTTTTGGTTCGCTTCCGGTTCGCGTACCGGTTCGCGAACTGGGAAGCGAACTAAGAGAAATAGAGGTTGGCACAGTTCCAAATATTGTACCAATTTTTTAATACCGGGGAGGTAGTTCTGAAAAGAACTTTTTTTTTTATTGTTTTTGTTGTTTTATATTTTTTTTATTATTTTTCTGAACATTTTTTTACTTTTTTTGAATTTTTCTGAACAGTTTTATATTTTTTTGTTTTTTTTTTGGAGGGGGCAACGAAAACGATTCATTGTAAAGGGCTCAACAGGAGCAACAACAAAAAAAAGAATTTATTGTTTGGGGCGTTTCGGACAAACATGAGCATGATTGTCAATCATCAGTGATGTCATCAGTGATGTCACTGACCATGTCATGAATGATGTAATATGTGACATCATCAGCAGTGGATTGCGGGTGCGCGATATATAGTTAGTGCAACTAACTATATATGGAATTTCAATGGTTTTGTGTGAGTAAAATAAGGTTTTCTAAATGCTAATTCCTAACTATATATGGTCTATAACCTATGGTTTTTTCAGTGAATATATATATATATATATATATATATATATATATATATATATATAATATATATTACTACTATTTTATGTACCGTGGTACTCCCACTTTGACGACGGGGAATTATTCAAGCATGTGAATCTATGAAAGACACCAATACTGTAGAACCACAGTTTACAGGTAAGTAACTTTTGTTCATCTTAGTGGCTAACAGTCCGGGTTTTCCTTTACCTAGCGCAGTAGCAAGATTACATTACAGTTATAATGCATTGCAATTAAAGCCCCTAAAAGGCAATACAATTATAATAACAGGATTAAGCATGTACAGCCAGACACCCTAGCAGGAATGTCCAGCAACATAACCCCACTTTGCTTATGATTTCACAATACACATGTGACATCCAGTCCCTCGAAAGCAACAGCGTCATGTACATGCACCTGTTCACCTCTAGAGGCTGCCCTTCTCAAGACACCCCGAGTTCAGCCCTTCACACCTTGGTGCAGTCTCAAACACTTACACTCAACTGTAGAACAAAAGTTCCAGCCAAAGGCTGATTTCAAAGGATGGCTGACTACCGGAGAGGTTGTTTCCTGCAAGTCCCCTAGGGACTTAGGGAGGAACTTTCATCTTTTGTGCTAGGGGAGTCTGGGTTGCTCCTGCAGCTCCCCCTGCACCTTTATACACCAACAGCAGTAGCCCCATCCTCCTGGGGTCACCACACACCGAACACGCTGGGTTTCCGGCAGGCCTTCCCAGGCCCTGCAAAGCATTATGGGGTGCTCTTCCCCCACCTCGTCCATTTTTGATGAGCGGCTCTCCCGCTGCTCCGGGCAGAGCCGCGCTGCCCGGGGTGGTGGCCTGGCACTGCCTTAACCTTTCTTTGATGGGCGCCTGGACCCCTTCTCATCAGGTGAGTTATGCGCGGCTCAGGGAGCCCTCCCCCGGCCGCTCCTGTTGTCTCTCAGAGACCCGGTCCCACCCAGGTACCCCACCTTACAGGATCATTGGAGCCCCCCCAGCGGCTCCCGCCGGATCCCCGACTGGTCAGCACCCTTGCATGCAGCCATGGGAACCGACACTGCCATTCTGGTCTGCCCGCTCCTGCAGGCAGACAAGGAGGTGGCCGCTGGTCCGACAAGACCTCGTGGGAGTGCAACAGCACTCCCCACACCTTCCTCCTGCCATGGGGAAGTGCATCGGCACTCCCCCTTCTTCTGGACTTCACCGGGCATGGAGTTGGGGGTCCCGGGCCCCCATGGAGGTCTTCACAGGGAGTGTGACGGCGCTTCCCAGCTTCGGCTTTCCAAGCAGTGGCCTCTCCTTGCAGCCATGGAGGCACAGAGTTGGGATCCCTCGCCCCAGAAATATTCACGGGGAACGCGGCAGCGCTCTCTGACTTCACCTTTTGCGGGGCCCAGGGTTGGGGGTCCAAGGGCCTTGGGATAAATTCACGGGGAGCGCGATGGTGCTCCCTGACTTGTGCTTCTTTGGGGGCCAGTGTAGGCTCCTGCCCCTCCTGGGACTAATTCAAGGGGAGCATGACAGCGCTCCCCAACTTTCCCTTTCTTCAGGGGCAGCCCCCAGGACCTGACTCACCCTGGGAGTACATCCAATACTGGCAGCGGAGCCCCACGCTCTTTGTTGTCAGTTAGGGCAGAGGTCAAAGGTCATCTACCTTCTCGGGGGCATATCCCAGCCCACAGGAGACCGATTTCTCCCATTTTGGCCTCTTCTTGCTCCTGGTGGCCAGCCCTAGCCAAAGGGAGCACTTTCCGTGGCCTTCCTAGTCTCCAAGAGGGAGACCTCAGCAGAGAGCTGTCTTCACTGGCTCCCGGCACCAGCCTTCCACCTGACTCTCTTCTCCTTGCGCTGAGGCCCTGGATTCTCCTCACTGGCCCTGGACTCCCTCCAAGGCCCAGTCTGGGGTTCTGGGGCAGTCAGGGGGTTCCTCCTTCCAACAGCCATCTGCGCCAGGCTCCAGCACCAGTCTTCCTCAGCAAGATCACACCCAGAGAGGGCTCCTCTTCCTGTGCAAGACCTGGCACCAGATGACAGCTGCTGGTGGATAACCGTCAACTCCAACCTTATCTCTCCTTCTTGGAGAGGAGACCTTCACCCTTGGAAAGCCTGCAGTGAAGGGCTAGGCCTCTGATGCTACAGCTTGGGGTGGAAGGTCTTTAATCCAATCTGGCAGGGTCGCACCCAGCCAGGCTCTGGTTATGAGCTGAGTCATTGGAATATGACATTACTGGATGACACATCAGCAGTGCAGATATGGCTTTGGACTCAGCTGAATACTTCTTTTTATACAACTTACAGTGTACTTTGGTGCATGTCTGGAATCTGTAGGCTTCAGGGATGTGAAACTACCCCATGTGGCCCCCATCTTCTTAGGAGAGTACTGGAGTGTTCCTACAGTGAAAACAGTAAAGCACATTGACTTTACCCTCATTAAAAAGCCTATTCCACATCACCATCCAACTCTGCATAATTCCTGCCACACCATTCTATCTGTACCTGCTCCTGGGTGCGCACAACAGGAATCTACCCAGCGCAGCCCTTACACGAGTGCACACGTGTTCACATGTGTCTACATATAACCAGTCCGGTGCCCCTTACCCCGGCTGTAGCGCAGCGGCCTTCTCACAAGGAGGACACCGGTACAATCCACATGCAATCTGTTTCCTCACGAGTTCACTGTGGGTAAGTCTCAGCTTATGACAGTAAAAGCAAAAAAATTAGTTGTTTAAAAAGTGAAAAATCCAGGCGGTTCAGATGGTCAGAACCACCTTCTAACAGGGTGCCTGCAGGATGCAGGGGAGCAGATCTGCTGCTTCATTGTTTAATGAAGGCAGGCCATCCACCCAGGCTTCGGAGGCACGGCAGCTACAGGACAAGATATTTTGGCGCAGGTTCAATGGGGAACAGCATAACATAACACAGCGTAACATGTGTATTTGTAAAGCGCACGTTCACCCAGAGGCATCTTGGCGCTGAATAACATGTTTATTGTTACCCAACTCAATGGTACAGCAGACAGACTGTCAGGTAAGTCAGTTACTCTTCTTCAGTCTTCTGCTTTTGTGGCTCGTCAGAATCCTTCTTCGTAGGTCATAAGACTCTCAGGAACATGTTGGCACCGTTGTTCATCTTTAGCTTGGGCTAGGTGGCTCGGGTGCAGAGGTGCTTTACGGTGTTGGGTTTTCGCAGTCTTGGAGCCTCACAGCTCAGTCTTTGGTACATGCAGGATGCAGGGGAACAGATCTGCTGTTCCACAGGAGTTTATGAGCCTTTGTAGAGGTGCTGGCAGTCCTCCCAGGCTTTGGAGAATCAGCAGCTGAGGGATAAAAATCCAATACCCCTATATTAGTAGTGTAAGCCATATCTGTATATTGTTTTAGCATGATGTATCTATATACTCTTTTATGTTATATACGCATAATTCCCCACATATATCTGTTATAGCTAGTCATCGAGGGTATACGCTGTTTGTGGGTACTGTTAATATCGGGTAGGCCGAGAACTATACAGACGCCATCTTCTCCCTGCTTGCGCCAAAGACAAGCAACAATCATGTGTTATCCTCCAATAGTTGTCAGGCCCTAATTTAGTTGAGTTACTGAGAGCAGCTGAATGCACACTATTCTTTCTCTGTCTCTGGGACTCAAGGTCGCATCTGGCTTTGGCTGCGATAAGCGCATTCCTGAAGGCACTGTGCCTGCACTCCCGGGCACCGGGACGAAAGGGAGTCACCCCGCCTGACTTCCCCAATAATAACTAAGCAGAGCTTCTGAACTAATCATGTGTGCATATATATGGTCTTTCTTCGAGGCCCAAGGGCCAAGTAGTGTTTTTCCATTTATGGTGACTTCATGTACTGTGTTGAGAGTATATATGTGCTGTTTTGACTGTAAGCCAGCAGTTCTCTCCGCTCACCTGATGGTGAGCGTTGGAGAGGTTCCTCTATAGAGTATTTTGCATAATAAACAATTGAACTTTCTTCACTGCCAACTGATTTGGTAATTGGTATTGGGGCTATTGGTAGGTATTGCTCCTTATGTTGTTTTTTATGGTACGTCAGTTGGTGACTCTGCTGGGACTCCGCGTTGGGGTCATCCTGCCGTAACCGGGTAAGAAAGGACAAAGAAAGGGGTACCCTGGCTGAGTGGGTAGACTGGCCGGAGATCCTGACTTACACCGCTCTCGTGATCAGGGAGCCCCAGCTGCTAGTGACCCTTCGCCGGAGTCCTACGGGCGTAACCCAGGAGCTGACCGTGTTGGTCTTCAGGAGTTGGCAGTGGAGAATACGCAATTGTACCTGTGTGCACCGGGTGAGTGAATTGTCTTTGATGCCTTTTGGAATGCGCTGTTGAGCAGTGCTTTTGGAAACGGTTAACTGTATTGGATTTGGTGGTCGGTGTACCACGGAGAACTTTGGAGGTCTGACGGGGTAGCATTGTGGCTGCACAGGCAGATGCTCCACGGACTTGTTTGATGAATAATAGGGATAACGATCGGACGCCTTGGTGTGGCCTATATGGTGCACGCCCGGCCGGACTGCTCTCGGAAAAGCCCGTGGTTGTACCTGGGCAGCCTCCGGGACACATCTGAAGCGACGCTAAGGTAGCGGGCTTACTCAGAATAGTCCCGGGGGTGAACCAGGAGGATTGCTGGATGGTGTGTAGGTAGGTCCATGGTTATCACCTATCTGACGGTCTCTTGGTAGTCTTTGGACTGCCTGATTTTGGTATCTGTTGGTCTGGAAATCTGAATTGATTAGTTCTCCTTGAACGGGAGTCGACGGGCTCCGTTCCTCTGTTTTGGAAAAGACATGTCGATTTGAAATTTTCTTTTTATATCTATGTATGTATTGTCTTGTCTGTATTTTTTTCTGATTTCGAATGGTGAACGGACTGTTGAGAATGTATGAACATGGCCATGTTTGAAAGATCGTTTTTCTGAATGAGAATTGATTTGTCAGTGAACAAGGATGCAGTGTTTTAGTAAATTATGTTTTGGATGTTGTTGCTGCCGAAAAGGCACACGATTGGATGAAAGTCAGCCTGCCCCACCAGAGGGTAGCCCGAGCTATGATATGTATGTTAAACATGCTATTTCACCCATTCTGTTCAATACGTTGTGGCATAATGAGGAGCTGCAATGGCCCTTGACAGGGTCTTTTGACGAGAAAAAGATACAGTACTTGCAGGATCGATTATTTTCCAAACGTAGTCGACAGGCAATGTTTGATTCTTTAAATATGTGGCAAAAGGAAGCAAAGCGTAGACGCATCAGGGAGGAGAAGTTATGTGAGATGAAAGGAGATCAGACGATTACACAGAAAGCTATAGCTTATGATAAAGATCAGACTGAGAAAAACATTGATTGTACGAATAGACAATTCAGATTGCAGGTCGATAAAAGCTATGTAACAAGGACTGAGCTAGAGGATGATATAGAGGATTTATTAGATGTGCGTCCGCCTCCCCCTTATGCCCCTCAACGCATATATCCTCCGGTCCCTTTGACGCCAGCCTCGGCTACAATGGCTTCGGCACCCGTTGTATCCTCTTCTCCTGCTCCTCTGGGAACCTCTTCTGTTTTGTCTTCCCCAACATTTGGATCGGCTACTCTAATACCCGATGCGTTGTCCTCTCCCACCATGTCCACAGTTGTTTTGTCTCTCCCGACTCCAGCCTGGGTCTCTCAGTTTTCGAGCACGACCCCTATTTAGCTGACTCAACTCCCTCTCGTGTTCTGGGAAATCTTGGCGCATGACGGTTGAGTACTCTATCAGCAGTAGGGCTAGATGAGAAACAGATGGTTGCAGATCAGGCATCCCAATGGATGCGGAATGACGTTTACACTATAACTGATATATGGAGAACTCTTAGAGATTATGAGCCTGTTATGCAACAACTCTCCTTGGAGCATATGGCTAAACGTCTTATTTCCTTATGGGAACAGTGTTTCCCGGATGGAAGAGTGATGTATGATATTCTGGACCAGATTTATAAGTTTGAATTAGGATTGGAAGAAGTGTATTGGAATGTCGAGACTTTGCTGAAATATCGAGGGCGGCTGCACTTGAAATGTCCAAAATGGGATTCTCAGCATCCTATGCGGGAAGATCATCCTATTTATCATCCCGAAATACTAGAATTAGGAAATTATCAGAATCAAGTAACTAGAGCCGTGTGGAGGCATGATTTCAAGAGCAATGGGTCTATACCCCTTGGAAAAGGAGTGAGGCCCTTTCTCTGAAGTCGCAACTTCCTGATCCCGGTAAAAATCCTACTGCTTACTATAAGGAGCTAACCGAGGCTGCCTCTTTGGCTGTTATGACCCTGGTTGACATAGAGTTATTTTTCAGTGTACTAGTCCCTGTTGACGTATGGCGTCAGGTGCATGATCAGGATCATGCCACAGAGTTGGGAGGGACTTGGGATCAGATTAAAGAATGGGACAAGGACCGAAAGCCTGGTGATAAACCTAAACCTGAAATATTGGCTTTGCCAGGTTGGATTATCACCTACATGCATTCCTTAATTCCACCCCGTAAGGTAGATTGGGACAAATTGACAGCATGTAAGCAGAAAAAGGACGAGAGTGTTTCGGAATTTTTTCACCAGGTTTGAAGGTGTTTTAATTGACTTTAGTGGACAGGACTTGTCAGTGGAAGGGGTATACCAGTATTTGTTAATCGTTTTGTGACAAATCTGTTGCCCGAGATCTCCGCGCGGCTACAAGCTGCTGAGAGTACTTGGACCACTTCCACACTTTCGGTTATATTGAGTATGGCTCAGTATTATGAGCATAGGGAAAATGAGAGCAAGGATAAGTCAGAAAAGAAAGCAAAGGATCTTAAGTCACGAGTATTGCCACAGCAAGTTATCAGGGGATGAGGCAGAGACAGAGGCGGTAGAGGGTCCATCCAGAGGGGGGCAGGAACAGGACGAGGTGGAGGTCCAGCTGTTGCTTTGGGAATAAACCAATGCGCTTACTGTAAACAGGAAGGGCACTGGCGAGCTCTGTGTCCATTGTTGATGGCTCAGAATGGGGCAGTAAGAGGGAGAGGAAGAGGTTGCGTTGGTACGGACCGGCGTGATATACGAAGAGAGGAGGCAGTGCACGGTGAGTCTGAGAAGAATTACTTTAATAACCCAAGAGGAAGGCAGTATTACAATGAAGATTGTGTGATAGAGGGGGCCAATGGATATGTTTACACATAGGACAGCCACGGACAGAGTAGGAGCCAGGTGTCAGTACCCTTCGATCAGCGAGGGCCTTATGTGAGAGGGCAGTTGATGGGGACCTCCGAAAACGTTCTAGTTGATACGGGTGCGATGAATAGTTCTATTGCTTGTTTGCTGGTCCCAGGGGCTGCTCTGTCCGGGTAGAATAATATTTCGGTGGGATTCTCTGGAATCCCGGTGGTGAGCCCCATTTCTTAACCTATCCTGTTTACAGTTGGTCCGATCACAGTGGATTCTATGTTTTTGTTAACTTTGCATTGCGGAGAAATCTATTAGGGTTGGATTTGCTAAAGAAATTGCATGCAAAGATTCATTGTTCCCCTGATGGTGTTTATCTGACCATACAATCCCCCGGTAAACATACATTGCAATGCTTTGCTAAAAATGAACCCCTCCCTCCTGAGCTCACTGCTATCCCATCGACCCTGTGGGCAACCGGAGATACAGATGTTGGTCTATTGAAGATTCTGCCTGTTTCTAATACTCTGAAACAGAATGCTCATTTAACACGCATACCTCAGTACAAAATTTCATTGGCAAGTGAAAAGGCTTTACTTTTTATTATCCAAGATCTGATTGATAAGGGTGTAGTGGAAGAAACAGCTGCCAATGTATGTAATAGTCTTTTATTGCCGATTTTAAAAAGAGCTCCTGTTGGAAGTGATCCCAATCATGTTGATACTTACAATTTTGTAATTGATGTGTGAGAAATTAATAAGATAGTGGTGCCGCAGTATCCTGTGGTTTCTGACATCACTACTATTCGCACTATGATCCCTCCCACTGCTAAATATTTTTCAGTTATTGATTTGAAGAATGCTTTCTTTAGCATTCCGATTCACCCAGATAGCCGTCATATTTTCGGCTTCTCCTTATCTGGTCGCAGCTTACGGTTTTGCCGCGCTCCCCAGGGGTACACTGAGAGTCCTAGTATTTATAACCAAGATTTGAAAGCAGTATTGGATGATCTGACCCTGCCCCCTGGTAATGTGCTGCTCCAGTATGTAGATGATCTGTTGGTGGCTTCTGATACTGAGGAAGGTTGCAAGGAAGCCACTTTTAAATTATTGTCCCACTTGGCAGCCAATGGCAATAAGGTATCCCTTTCCAAATTCCAATATTGTCGACAGGAGGTGACTTATCTTGGTCATCTACTGTCGAAAGAGGGGAGGAGACTAACCCCTGAACGTGTGACTACCATCTCTAACATGTCTGTACCTCGTACTCAGCGTGATGTTCGTGCATTTCTTGGTATAACCTCTTACTGTCGCTAGTGGAACCCTAATTTTTCTCTTCAGACTAAACCTCTCTTGTACTTAACCACTAAAGATGTGCATGAACCTCTACCGTGGACTGGTAAATGTCAGGAAGCTTTTGACTCTTTAAAATCTGCGCTTTGTTCTGCATCCGTCTTGGGTACTCCTGACTACCGAAAACCTTTTGTGCTCTATGTATAAGAGGTGGACGGTTGTTCGCTTTCTGTGTTAACACAAGGATTTGGTGGTAAGCAAAGACATTGTGCTTATTTCTCGGCGGTGTTGGATAACGTCGCCAGAGTCCTTCCTAGCTGTTTAAGGGCTGTTGCTGCTGTGGCGGTGGCCATTCGACAGTCGGAAGGGCTTTGTTCTGAATACTGATCTCACAGTGATGGTACCACACGCTGTGGATACATTATTGAACAAAACGGAGACCCAGCACCTTACAAGTGCGCTTCTCACTGTCTACAAATTGACTTTGTTTGCTCCCCATATTGCCATTTAGCGGTGTGCTGCTCTGAATCCTGCCACGTTACTGCCCCTCCCTCCGGACGAGAAAAATAATGACTTACATGATTGTATATTTCGGACTGAAGAAGAGACGAAGGGATGGGTAGACCTCACAGACATTCCTCTATCTGACCCAGAAGGGGAATTGTATGTGGATGGCTCTTGTTTCAAGTTACCAGATGGCACGACAACAGCTGCATATGCGATTACGACCCTTTACACTGTAGTTGAGGCTTCTGGAGTACCATATCAGTCAGCACAGGCAGCTGAATTAGTGCAATTGCTGTGGGCTTGTGAGTTGAGTGAAGGATTGAGGGTAAACAATTACACAGATAGCCAATACGCCTTCGGCGTGGCTCATAGTTTTGGCCGGTTGTGGGCGGAGAGGGGTTTTCTCACTTCCCATGGTCAATGAATACAACATGGCCCTTTGATTTTACGATTGCTAACAGCATTGACATTACCAGAAAAGGTGGCTGTAGTTAAATGCAGTGCACATAAGGCAGTATTAGATGCAGTAGGCGAGGGAAATGCTTTTGCCAATCAAGTAGCAAAGGAAACTGCGAAATCCAAAATGTCTTCGATATTTGTAACTACCTCTGCTAGGTGGGTTGCGGAAACAGAGATGTTTGACAATATTACGGAGAGTGTCCGAGAGATACAGAAAGAAGCTACTCCTCCTGAACTGGCTCACTGGGAAAAGGAAGTAGGGAGATTAGATGAAAATGACTGTTGGGTTGATTTAACGCGAAAACAGAGATGGTTGTTGCCCAATTCATTGGTTAACGCTGTAGTAACTATGGCGCATGGTTCAGCACATATAGGGGCAAAGGGCATTTGTGCACTTCTGGATCCTGTGTGGAATAATCCGATAATCCCAAAGACTGCTGCCCATTTAGTCCAATATTGCATGGTTTGTTTACGAAACAATCCTGGAGGCAGGGAACCCGTTCTCAGTGGGAACTTTGCACCACCATCTTTGCCTTTTGAGGTGCTCCAAATAGATTATATCGAACTGGAGCGTGTGAATAATCTAAAATATGTCCTGGTCGTGGTATGCACCTTTAGTAAATGGGTGGAGGCCTACCCGACCAAAGAAAACACTGCTCTGGAAACAGCAAAGACTTTGATAAAGGAGTACTTCCCACGCTACGGATTACCTCGGGTGATCTGGACAGATAAGGGGGGGCACTTTAATGCAGATCTTATCAGTCATGTTTGTAATGAGTTGCAAATTAAGCAGAAGTTTCATGCTGCACGACACCCCCAATCTGCTGGACTGGTTGAGAAGTAGAATGGAATACTGAAACTGGCCAAAATTTAAGAGGGTACTGGGCTGAAGTGGCCTGATGCCCTACCATTAGCATTGATGTCTTTACGAGCTACTCCACATTCCCGATCTCGTTTGTAACCGTATAAGGTCATTTTTGGACGACCAGCCAATGTTTGGGGTGTCCCGAGACCCAGACTATTTCGTGATATTGATTATCCTATGATGATTGATTATCTGTATGCTTTGACTAAAGATCTCCGCTCCATTCACCAACAGGTATCAGCAGTGTTGCAGCCCCTGCCGGAGGGTCCCGGACATCGTTTGGAGCCAGGACAGTGGGTCCTGGTCCGCAACTATCAATGAAAATCCAGCTTGGACCCTCGGTGGTCCAAGCCTCACCAGATTCTTATGGCCACGCAGACAGCGGTGAAGGTGGACAGCAAGAGATATTGAATACATTTGTCTCATGTCAAGTAATCGCCTCTCCCGCTTCCTTATGATCAGCAAAATCAGGAAGAAATTGTGACCCAGGGGGCGAACGAGCCTCTTGTTTTGTCCCTTTTTCTGATGCCCTGGAAGCTGGAGAAGGGCAAGGAGAAGGAGCAGTGGGCTTGGAAGGGGCTTCGTCATCTGCACCAGTAATTGCCCAAGATTCTGTTGCCACCACAGTTGAACGAAAGGTTCATGATATTCCTGTTACAGCGGATGTACCCTCCTCTGTTTTCTTCTCTGATCCAGAAACGCCCGACCATGTTCGGTAAAATTTGCGGCCCAGAAAACAACACGGTACCCCAGAGGAAGATGGAAGGAGATAGGGAAAGATTTGAGTAATAGGGTTGGTTAGAAACCTTCCTGGGGTACTGAGCGAGACACTGGACTGAACACGTTGAGAGCCTGGAACATTATGTTTGCTCTGTTCAGAAAGAAAGACTACATTTCCTGGAAAAGGGACCCAGGTTGTGTTTTCTTCAAGAGTCGTGGGAAAATCCAACTCCAAAGTGAGGATCTGTTTTGGTTTTCTTTGTGATGAACGATAGGAGCCTGCCTTTGATCCTCTAGACGGACACAGGAAAGAAGAACCCTCTGGCAGGTTGGACTGGATTGCCAGAGTTTAGTTTTGGACTTTTAGCTAGCATGTACCCTTTTGCCTGTTTTGTTCCTGAAGAGGAACACCCTCTTGCACCTCGTTATTACTCTACATATATGCCTATTTTTTCTAGTTGGACCATGCGTTTCAAACTAGCCTTCGTGGTCACATAGCGATTTTGTTGATAATATTATTGAGTGTGTTTGTGTATTTGGAATTTCGTCATCCTATGCATACTGTCTTGGGAACAACTACCCCGTCTCCAGAAGATCGATTTTTTACTTTAGCCCCCCATAAAGAAAGGCACCGTCATACTTATACTAAAAATTTGTTCGTTGAAATGCTCCATCAAACGCATAGTGCTACGAATACAACAAACTGTTGGGTTTGAGGCCTTCTGCCCTCTGTCATGCACAAGCATGATCTGTTTATTTCTCTGCCATTATAATATTTAGGAAGTTGGGAAGCTTGGTTTAAGTTGTTATCTATGATGTACATGCATTATACTGTAGATACTAAACGATATACCGAAAAAGACTACAAGATGATCCTAGCATACAAGGTTTTGACCCGCAGGGAAATGAAGGGGAGGGGTTGTTAGATCCAAATGCCTGTATGAATTTATATACCGAACATGAAAATGTTACCTGGTTGAAAAATGAGCTACTCGACTTTGAGGAGTTTAATTTTACCCAGTATTTCCAGTAATTCCAGGAAAGAAATGTTACAGATGACAAAGCCAGCTCAGTGCCCATATTAAACAGTACTTCAACATTCTGTGTTCAGGGAACAGGATACATTTCGTTAGGAGAAATTCAATGTAATTATACCTATCGGCTGCGCACCTTCAGTAGTCCTCCATTGTTGACTCCCCCTAATGTCTATTTCATCTGTGGAGAAAATGCATATACGTGGCTTCCCCGTGGTTGGGCTGGCCGTTGTTATTTGGCCTTTTTGTATCCTCCAGTATACATAGCCCCCTCCAATTATCATAAGGATCATCAAATAGATAAGCGGAGTCTGCCACTTGTCAGAAATAAAAGAGAGATCGATACCACTGACATAGATCAGACCGATACTCCTGGGCAACACTTTATTGACATTGCGAAGGGGGTGTTTTCTATCTGGGCTCCCATCATTACCAGTAAGGAAGTGAGGCACCTGTCTAGAGTAGTTGAAAGGGTGATCAATACCACTGCAGGTATATTGACCAATCTAACTGTAGAACTTCAAGCGACGAGACTCGCCTCGCTTCAGAATCGAATGGTTTAAGATGTTATCTTGGCCGACCGAGGAGGAGCATGCCGCGTGATCGGCAGCTCCTGTTGTCTATATATCCCTGACTCCGCCCCTTCTGTTAATCTGGCCATTCAAAAATGACACGGTTTGGCCTCGGAAGTACATGCAGATACTGGTACCTGGTCCTTGTCTGGTTGGTTCTGGGGTCTGTTGTCCACCTGGGGATGGAAAATCTTGATGGTACTAGCTAGTATAGCGGGTATCATATTCACCTGCTGTCTTTGCATACATTGTGGAGTCGCTTGTTGCACTTACTGAGCTGCTAAGCTCGCCCCTTCAGTGACTAGTCCTTCCCCAGCAGCAGTAAAGGCTCAATTAGTTCAGCAGGAGATATCGGATATCATGCAGATTGATGAAGGGATTTTTGAAGACTGATTTCCCTTTTTATTAGCTACATCATGCTAAAAGGGCGGTTCTGAGGGATAAAAATCCAATACCCCTATATTAGTAGTGTCAGCCATATCTGTATATTGTATTAGCATGATGTATCTATATACTCTTTTATGTTATATACGCATAATGCCCAACCTATATCTGTTATAGCTAGTCATCGAGGGTATACGCTGTTCATGGGAACTGTTAATATTGGGTAGGCCGAGAACCATACAGATGCCATCTTCTCCCTGCCTGCGCCAGAGACAAGCACCGATCATGTGTTAACCTCCAATAGTTGGCAGGCCCTAATTTAGTTGAGTTACTGAGAGCTGCTGAATGCACACTATCTTTCTCTGTCTCTGGGACTCAAGGTTGCATCTGGCTTTGGCTGCGATAAGCGCATTCCTGAAGGCGCTGTGCCTGCACTCCCGGACACCGGGACGAAAGGGAGTCGCCCCTCCTGACCTCCCCAATAATAACTAAGCAGAGCTTCTGAACTAATCATGTGTGCCATATATGGTCTTTCCTCGAGGCCCAAGGGCCAAGTAGTGTTTTTCCATTTACGGTGACTTCATATACTGTATTGAGACTATATATGTGCTGTTTTGACTGTAAGCCAGCAGTTCTCTCCGCGCACCTGATGGTGAGGGTTGGAGAGGCTCCTCTATAGAGTATTTTGCATAATAAATGATTGAACTTTCTTCACTGCCAACTGACTGGTTATTTGGTAATTGGGGCTATTGGTAGGTATAGCTCCTTATATTATTTTTTATGGTACGTCACAGCTTACAGAGCAAGATGCCTTTGGTGCAACTGTCGAGAATAGACAAACAGGCCGGCAGGGATGGCACCAAGTCAGTTACTTCTTCTGCATTTCTTATTTTTGTGGCTGTTCTGCCCCAATTTGCCTTTTGGTTGGCAGAAACTGATTTCCGTGTGCCAGGGTTCCCCTAAATGCTGAATTTAGGAGCATTAGGGGAGTATAGGGTAGTAGCCAATGGGCTACATACCCCTGGTATCGCTACATCCTCTATATGACCACTTCTTGCGAGAAGTGGGCACAACCCTGTCCCGAAGACCCTAAATGTGGCATCACCAAGATGGTCACTTCTGAAAAGTCACTTCAGGTATCTCTGTTCAGTGGTGGTACTTGCCTGCGGGTGGACAAACCTGTCTTGCCTAGCTAATTTTCCCACTTGTCCAGGTGCCAAAGGGCTCTGTCCAAAGGGAGTCTGTTTCATCTCTTGTGCGAGGAGCCAGATTTGCATACCAAAGGCGGAGGGTCTCTTTGAAGCTCAATACACAAAGAAGGGACTAGGGGGCTTTTACCTCTCTCAGCATAGAGGGAGGTCAAGCATATGTGCCCCGGTTGAAGTCTTAGAAAAAGAAGGTTATGTTGTTCCTCAGTGGACGGTGTCCGGAAAAGGGAAATTGACACCAACCTGACCTCTTTGGAGCTCCTCGGCCCTGGAATGCTAATTCACAGGTCATTCTGCAGGCAGGTGGTGCAAAGCACCCTCTTCCAGAGCACAGTTGGTTCATGGCCAGTGAGAGCAAAGGCCCTCACACTTGTGGGTCAGAAACCCGTCTCTACTGGCAGGCTGGCAAAAAGCAGTCAGTCAGTACACCAGGAACTGGTAGGTTTTCAGGGGGCAACTCTAAGCTGCCCTTTGGGTTCATGTATTACTAAATCCGACACTGGCATTAGTGTAGATTTATTAATATGAGATGTCCGGCACATGCGTTTAAAATGGCTTCCCTAGTCACTTGTACTTGCAATATTGGAACTGACCAGTATGGGGCATATCTTCTCATGCAGTTATGCCCACAAATGTAGTATTGTGCACCCTACCATAGGGAGCTAAGGCCTGCAGTAGGGGTGACTTACCTATACTGCATGCAGTGTCTCAAGGCAGGGCACACAGGCTGTGTGCCATGGAGTGTTTTCCCTTTTGTCTGCAAAAGAGAGGCAGCCAGCAGTGGCAGTTTGCATGAACTTGGTGAGGGGTTTCTAGGGGGGCACAATTTGTGCTGCAGCCCTGGGGTCCTTCATTAGTACTTCAGGCCCTAGGTACCAGGGGTTCCATTTACCAAGGAATTACAGAGGGCACTAAAGGTATCACCAATGGGGGTAAACAATTGCACAGTTTGGGGAAAGAAATCTGGCCCTGGGGACCTGGTTAGCAGGAACCCAGTCCACTTCCAGTTGAAATCACATCAAATACCAGGTAAAAAGGGAGATGACCATGTAAAAAAGGTCCTTTCCTACACAGTGCATTTGTAATACATTTCTATCAGGAACAGTATGTAACTACACAATGTGGAGTGATATCATAATTTTGTGAATTTCGAGTAATGCAAAATTACTGAAATTATGCTAATTATACTGGCAAAACACAAGTTTCAACTGGACCTATCCATCATCAGTATCTAATGAGAATCCAAATGGAACAATGTAACTGTAGGAGACTGGGTTTTTGTTGCAGTACCCTCCCACACCTTTTGCCTGGCATCTGGTACAACTTTGACTGAAAGTATACTGGGTTCTTTCTAACCAGGTCCCCAGTATCAGAGTTCTTTCCCTAAACTGTACGATTTTTCCACAATTAACACCCCTTTAAGATCCCTATAAGTCCCTATAAGTAAGTGGTATCCCTGGTACCTAGGGCCTTGGAACTAAAGAGGGTCACTAAGGGCTGCACCACAAACTGTGCCACCCTAAAGTACCCCTCACCAAGCTCATGCAAACTGCCATTGCAGCCTTCATGTCTTGGTGGACAGAGACCCTAAGAGTTAACAAGGCACATGTCCCTGAGTTAATGTAATGTGTTTCAAGTAAGAAAATATACCTTAATTCTAGTACGCACAGTGAAATGTATTTAACTTACTCGTTAAACTTAAGTTCACAAAACATTTATTCAATATTATTAAATTGAATGTTTTTCAAAAGCATACTTATTGATTGTTGTGTAATTTTTCAACTTTTCAAATGTATGCCAACAATGATTACGTTGCAAAAATATATTCATCATAACATAAGATGTTGTCCTAGTCGTTCGTACGTCTGTGGATTCCGTTATATAGTTATGTTGCCCTTTGCATTTCAGGATACAAACATCCCTTCCTCAGGGGCCTGTATATCCAAAACCTAAATGAATATTTCTGTCAAAACCAAAACTTTATCTCCAAGTTAGGTTAGTAGCTTACTTAAGAGGATGACGGAAATATTTCCCCTATCTGATGCCTTTGTTAGTTTCACCAACGTGAAAAACCCAACAGCTAATGTGTCCATTTATATCAACATGCATATGTTATATGTGCTACCAACCTTCCACTACCAGCTAACATTTATGTACAACTGGCACCGTGACCCAGCTCAACACCACCCACAAGTGCACAACCTATATGCTCTAGTACTCACTAGATAAGGGAATTTCCTGATGCTTATAGCGGGGAAACCATCACCCAATCTTTCTGTGAATAAACATAATCATTAACTGATGCATAGGTACCTGATTTCACGAGTATGAGGACTGGTATGAATTGCATTTCAACATACAGTTTTTAATAATGCAGAAGGCGAAGAACTCAAAATGGATATGCCTCCGTTCAAAACAAATGAGTACTTAAGAAAGAAACAAAACTGCCATGACCAACCCAACTCCATGAACAAACCAAACTCCATACAGTTTATCAATTACATATTAGTCCTTTCTGACCCATCATAAGCAGATTCACCTTCGATCTACAGCCACTTCCACCTCTATCAACTTTATCAATCTACCTGGCGTCGTCTGCGTATGAGCATTGAAGATGGACTACACATTTATTTATTTTATTTTATTTTATTTGAAAGGTTTTATATAGCGCTGGCTAGACCCGGGGATATCAGAGCGCTTTACATGTGTGAAAAATAAGATTACAGGAGTTGCTCAAAAAGCACAGTATGAAACAATAAATAAAAAAAAAAACATTCCATTGAGGTCAAATAAACAGAGACATAGCAAGAGCAGATACATTTACATACATTTTTACATAGGATGGGGGAGATAGAAGGGGAGGGGAGAGGTGAGGAGAGGGAGTGAAGTAGAGGATGATAGGGTCGTCAGAGGTATGATTTAAGGACCCCAGTATTTGCCGAGGAGGTGCAGTTTAAGGTAGTTTTTGAAGGCAGTGTAGGAGGGGCTGCAGCGCAATTCCTTAGGGAGGGCATTCCAGACGATCAGCATATTTCCAGAGAAGGAGCGAGATTGAGTGGTTTTCTTTTTGAATAAGGGGGGATGAGGAGAAGGTGTTTGTGCTCCTCATTGTTCTGGAGCTGCCCACTTTTTTAAGTTTGTTTGTGAGGTACAGTGGGGCATTCTGGTGTAGGGCTTTATGTGTGATGCATGCTGTCTTGTAGGAGGATCTACCATCAACTGGCAGCCAGTTGAGAGTCTTCAGGGCAGGGGAGATGTCACCAAAATGTTTATAGCCAGTGATGAGCCTGGCTGTTAGGTGGAGAACAGATCTGAGTGGGGCTAGGTGTACTTTGGGGGTTCCTGTGAGTATAGCGTTCCCATAGTCGATTTTTGAGAGTACCAGGGATTAGACAACCCATTTGAAGTCTTCCGGTGGGATGGAGGAATTGATTTTCTTCAGGTGACGGAGAGTGAAGAGAGCTCCTTTAGCAGAGTTTTTTATGTGGTTGTTGAGGGTTAGATTTTTGTCAACTGTAAAACCAAGAGATTTTACTGAGTTGGACAAAGAGAGCGAGCTGTTGAGTGCATTGAGGTCAGAGATCCAGGTTTGGACGGGGATTCTGTTGTTTTTAGGGGAGAAGAGGACGATTTCATATTTCTTGGGATTTAGTGTGAGGTGGTTGGAGTGGAGCCAGTGTTGGATCTTGTTTAAGGTATGGTTAAGATGAAGTACATCAGTGTGGGACCTAATCTTATAGTACAGTTGTGTGTTGTCTGCATGGAGGTGGTAGTTGATTCCTGCTTGTTTCAGGATGAGGGTAAGAGGTTCCATAAAGAGGTTAAAGAGTGACAGGGAGAGAATAGAACCTTGGGGGATGCCTAGGGAAACCGGAGAGGGGTTTGATAGACAGTCGTTCATTTTGACTTGTTGGGCCCGATTCACAGAACTAACTTAAGACAAAATCCTAAACTTACTACCATTTTCGTATTCACAGAAGGCACTTACTCATTTTGGTATTCACAGAAGACATTTACTCATTTCTGTATTCACAGAAGTTAGGAGTCCTAACTTTTAGACTCCTAAATTCCTTCTGTGACTACTGAAAGTCTTAAAATTAGGATTTTTCTCAATTTAGTAGTAGTAAAGTTAGGACTCCTAACTTTAGGACTCCTAAATGCATTCTGTGAATACCGAAAGTTTTAAAATGAGGATTTTTCTCAATTTAGTAGTAGTAAAGTTAAGAGTCCTAACTTTAGGACTCCTAAACTGAGAAAAATACAAATTTTAAGAGTTTAGGTATTCACAGAAGGCATTTAGGAGTCCTAAAGTTAGGAGTCCTAACTTTACTACTACTAAACTGAGAAAAATCCTAATTTTAAGACTTTCGGTATTCACAGAAGGCATTTAGGTGTCCTAAAGTTAGGACTCCTAACTTCTATGAATACTGAAATGAGTAAGTGTCTTCTGTGAATACCAAAATAAGTAAGTGCCTTCTGTGAATACCAAAATGGTAGTAAGTTTAGGATTTTGTCTTAAGTTAGTTCTGTGAATCGGGCCCGTTGTGTTCTGCGTTGGAGAAATGAGGTGAACCATTTAAGGACATGACCGTTAAGGCCAAAGCGGAACTTGAGTGAGTTGAGAAGGGAGTTGTGGTTGACTGTATCAAAGGCAGCTGAAAGGTCAAGGAGAATGAGTAGGCAGGATTCACTGTTGTCAAGGGAAACGTGAATGTCGTCGATTATATTTAACATGGCGGTTTCCGTGCTGCAGCCTTTTCTGAAGCTGGATTGCAAGGGTTCAAGAAGGTTGAAATTGTTAATGTGTTTATCTAATTGAAGCAGAACACACTTTTCCAGGGCTTTGGAAAGAAGAGGTAGGTTAGAGATAGGGCAGAGGTTGTTCAGCTCATTAGGTTCTGAGGTCAATGCTATTTATCGGGCTTTTCCATCGGCTATTCCATCTGCAGACATACCTTTTAAACCTTTGACATCCGAGGAGTTGCACTCTTTTCCGAATCTAACATCTGAAAGCCTCGGTAAACTGGCTTGCCAAGTGAAGTCGGGGTCCCCAGCGGATCCGCTCTGTCCGGCTGTGTTCAAAGACCTAGCTGTGCATGACATCTCACCGCTATGTTCTTTGATCAATACGTCGCTTACATCCGGCGTAGTTCCACACAAGTGGAAACAGGCCATGGTCCGGCCTATTCTCAAGAAACCTAACCTGGATGGTAGCAAGCCTGAAAGTTATCGGGCAATTTCACTCCTGCCGTGGCCTGCCAAGGTGACTGAGGCGCATGTCAACGCGGTCCTCTCGGAACATCTACACCAAGCCGATATCCTTGATATGACGCAGAATGGGTTTCGGGCGGGTCATAGCACGGAGACGGCTCTACTGTATATGGTGGAGCATTTGTGCTCCGTGCTCGATGCGGGTCAAACGGCGGCGCTGGTGCTATTGGATCTGAGCGCCGCCTTTGACACCGTATCGCACCCCATCCTTCTGCGTCGTTTAGAGGAGGCTGGTGTCACCGGCATCGCTCTCCAATGGTTCCGGTCTTTTTTAGCCAATCGGACCTTTAGCGTGACCGTCCCACCGTATCAGTCCAAATACCATCCATTGGATCTGGGGGTCCCCCAAGGCTCCTCGCTGAGTCCTACGTTGTTTAATCTATACGTAAGGCCGCTAGCTGAGGTTGTCCGGCAATGGGGTATGACAATGGTGTCATACGCCGATGATACCCAGCTAGCGGTCACGATCAGCGGGGATGCCGATGTGGATGCACCCAGATTCCAACAAGGACTGCGGGCGGTCGCTGGCTGGATGACGTCCAACTGTCTCCAGCTGAACGCTAGTAAGACCGAGGTCATGATTTTTGGCAAACAACCGGAACTTTGGGGAGGGAGATGGTGGCCAGGGGATTTGGGTCTTACACCTACCCCAGTCTCTGAGCTTAAAAACCTCGGGGTATGGTTGGATCCTTCCCTTACGTTTGCCTGTCATACCAAACTTACGGCAGCCTGTTGTTTTGGCATTCTACGGGAGCTCCGTCCTGTGCTTAGGTTTTTTGATGCCGCCACCAGGCAACTCGTGATCCAAGCCACTGTCATCTCTAGGCTGGATTATGCGAGCTCCCTATTGGCAGGCCTGAACCAGGCAGAAATTGGACGCCTGCAGCGGATCCAGAATGCCGCAGCTAGATCGGTGGTAGGGTTACCTAGATAGTGCCCCACTTCCAGTACCCTGCGCTCGCTGCACTGGCTCCCGGTGGCTCAGCGGATTCAGTTCAAGGTCCTCTGTGTTGCCTATAAAATTCTCAAGGGGTCTCCAGCCATGATTCTCTCCAAACTTCTGGTTCATTATATTCCAGCGCGAGCTTTAAGATCTGCTGATTTAGAACTGGCTGTTGTTCCTCGTTTTAAGCGGAGTAGAGCTGGCGGACGTTCCTTCCAAGTCCGTGCGGCGGGGCTTTGGAACTCCCTTCCCCCGGCGATTTGCGCCCTTAGGGACCTGTTTTCCTTTCGCCGTGCGGTGAAAACTTTCTTGTTCCCTTAGTTTTAAATTGTTCTGTTTGTTGTCACGTTGTGTTGTGCTGCTACCTTGTCGGGCGCCAGGACGCTCCTTTGCTGGAGCATCTGTGCGCCTAATAAAAGCGCATAACATAACATAACATAACATAACGTGGGATTTTTAGGGATAGGCATGATTTGAAGAGAGTCCCGGACACAACCTGTGGAGAAGGAGGTGTTGATGATGGCCCAGTAAGGGGCAATGATGTGGTTGAGATTCTGGATAAGACTGGAGGGGATAGGGTCTTTGGTGTGTGAGGACGGTTTAAGTTTGTTTATGAGACTAGAGACTTCGAGTTCAGTCACGGGGTGAAAATTTGACCAAGATGCATAGTTTTTTAGTTGCTGATGGGGAAGGCTGGGATCTGGAGGGGTTGTAGTGAGAGGGGGAGTGGAGGGGTAAAGAGACAGAGTCAATACAAGAGGATCGATAAGTGTATTGCCAATGCAGAGAGGGGAATTGGGTGTGATCTCAGTTAGATGGAAGGAGTGCTCGATTTTTGCAGTTTTATCAGAGAAGAAGTTGGCAATTCTAATTGTTGAGGTAGTAAGTATAGCGGGGGCTGTGGATGTTTGGTTGCGAACAATGTTAAATAGTTCTGTGGGTCTGTATTTTGCCCGATCAAGTTGTATTCGGAAAAAGGAGGCCTTTTCCTTGAAGATGTCTTTTTTTATAGGATGATCTAGCGGCTCTGAGACAGGCAAGGTGGGTGGTGGACCGGTGTTGTCTCCAAGATATTTCAGTCAGTCTGAGTGAACGCCTTTCGTCATTGAGATCAGGGTTAAACCAAGTTTTAGATGGAATGGTTCTTTGTTTTTTTCGCTTGGGAGGGGCTAGGAGGTCTATGACCTGACTGGTGGTCTTGTTGAAGAGTTTGGTGAGCTCATTTGTGTCTTGGGAGAGATGGGTGAGAAGACGTTGAGCTTGTAGTTTAGACTCCAGTTCACCAGGAGGGATTTGGTTGAGGTTTCTGGTCCATTTCAAGGGTGGGTGATTTTTAATAGGGGGGAGGGGAGCGAATTCGATCTTGATCAGGATGAGGTGGTCAGACCAGTTAATGGGTAGAATGCTGGAGATGGTAGCCAGGTCATTATAGGATATGATGGCATCGAGAGTAGCACCTTTGGTGTAAAGCATGGGCGGATTTTGCGGATCCACGATTCGCGGATTTGCGTATTTACGGATCGTGGATCCGCAAAATCCGCGGATTTTGCGGATTTGCGGATCCGCGGATTTGGGGCGGGGCTTCCATGCGAGTGCACATGCCTCTTGTGTGTATAAAAGGTCAGAGACCGATCAGAGCAGCATATGAAGATACAGAAGCTACTGGCCACAGGAACAGCACGAGGATTGCGCTCGTGAAAGTCAAAGATGCAAAGGCCTCTGTCCAGCATCACAGCTGATTTTCGATGGTATATTTGGGAAGAAGGCACATCTGCCCAGCCTTGACAACGCTCACGATTGTTTTTGGGCTGATGAATGAGTCACTGAATTTAAGCTTCAACTAGGGCACATGCTTAATTGATATCTGTAAGTGCCTCCGGTTGAGGTTTAATTTTTGTGCCAGGACCATCGTGCCAGAATGAACCCTGCCCTTCATATTTATTCAAGAAGACGCCACCATTTTGTGCCATACCTCTACTCAACTGGAGTACTTTCGACTGGGTAATCAGTAAGTGCTACCTCGTTGGGTAGATGTATAGTGCTTTTACTACACTACAGCTGCCTAAAGTGCCAGAGAGTTGTCTACAGCGACCAGGTGTGTGTTACTATGCAATCGCGCCGAAGGGCGCAGGGGTCCCTTGAGTGAGCTGTCCATCATAGTGGGTAAATGGCGGGAAGACGGTGCACACAGCGAGTGTGTGGGCGGGGCCAAACGGACGAGGCTTCCATGCGAGTGCACATGCCTCTTGTGTGTATAAAAGGTCAGAGACCGATCAGAGCAGCATATGAAGATACAGAAGCTCCTGGCCACAGGAACAGCACGAGGATTGCGCTCGTGAAAGTCAAAGATGCAAAGGCCTCTGTCCAGCATCACAGCTGATTTTCGATGGTATATTTGGGAAGAAGCCACATCTGCCCAGCCTTGACAATGCTCACGATTGTTTTTGGGCTGATGAATGAGTCACTGAATTTAAGCTTCAACTAGGGCACATGCTTAATTGATATCTGTAAGTGCCTCCGGTTGAGGTTTAATTTTTGTGCCAGGACCATCGTGCCAGAATGAACCCTGCCCTTCATATTTGTTCAAGAAGACGCCACCGTTTTGTGCCATACCTCTACTCAACTGGAGTACTTTCGAATGGATAATCAGTAAGTGCTACCTCGTTGGGTAGATGTATAGTGCTTTTACTACACTACAGCTGCCTAAAGTGCCAGAGAGTTGTCTACAGCGACCAGGTGTGTGTTACTATACAATCGCGCCGAAGGGCGCAGGGGTCCCTTGAGTGAGCTGTCCATCATAGTGGGTAAATGGCGGGAAGACGGTGCACACCGCGAGTGTGTGGGCGGGGCCAAACGGACGGGGCTTCCATGCGAGTGCACTTGCCTCTTGTGTGTATAAAAGGTCAGAGACCGATCAGAGCAGCAGATGAAGATACAGAAGCTCCTGGCCACAGGAACAGCACGAGGATTGCGCTTGTGAAAGTCAAGGATGCAAAGGCCTCTCTATCCAGCATCACAGCTGATTTTCGACGGTAGATTTGAGAAGAAGGCACACCTTCCTGGCCTGTTGTAACTATTTTACGATGGCGCCGGCAAGCTGCCAGCGCCATCCTAAAATAGTTACTAAATTAGCTTCAACAGGAAGCTCTAATAGATAAAATAAAGCAGGTGCTCGAGCACCTGCTTTATTTTATCTATTAGAGCTTCCTGTTGAAGCTAACTTAGTAACTATTTTAGGATGGCGCTGGCAGCTTGCCGGCGCCATCGTAAAATAGTTACAACAGGCCAGCAAGGCTTGAACTTTTGCCCCCGGAATCCGCCGTTCGCGGATTTGCGAATTCGCGGTAAATTCGCGGGAGTTCGCGGATCGCGAATTTACCGAAAATTCGCAAAATCCGCGAGCGTAACGGATTTTCTGCCCATGCTTAGTGGGCGAGTAACAAAGCTGAACAAGGTCATTGATTACTAGAAGATTGAAGAGATGGGTGACTGTGGGGTCAGCAGTATTGTTCCAGTGGATGTTAAAGTCTCCAAGGAAGATGTTTTTCGAGTTGGAAAAAAAGGATTGCGAAAGAAGGATGGACAGTTCCTCAGCGAAGGGAAGTGGGTCAACCAGAGGGTGGTAGATGTTATGTAGGCGAATGGGGGGGGGAGATCCTTGAATAATGAGTATGGCGGCAAGGTATTTGAAGCATTAAGTGTTCGGCATTTTTAAAACAGGAGAGTTGCATTTCATTTTTGTAAACAATAGCTAGGCCACCACCAATTCTGTTTGTTCTGTCTTTTCTAATGATGGAGTAGCTCGAGGGGGTGAGTAGGTGAAGGATGGCCGTTGAGTGGTCATTAAGCTAAGGTTTCTGTAAGGAAGGCGATGTTGCTGGATTCAATAAAGGAGGGTTTTGGATATTTCAGTTGTGTGTCGGACAGCCCAGCGGCAATTAATGAGCATGCAGGATAGGGGCTTAGGGTTGGCTTTGGCGGTAGTGTACAAGTGTATGGTGGTAAGTTGGGTAGGAGGTCTGGGCGAGATGGGAGAGGAGGGGGTTCTGCTCGTTCCCAGGATCACTGGGATGCTGGATAAATGGGGGGTGCATTCGGGGATCAGGGGTTTGGGGAGGTAAGAGTTGCATAGGTCCATAGTGGCAGAGGGGGAGAAACTGTACCTAGCACGATGCGGCCTAGAAGATCTGTTGTAGAGGGCAATAGTTTTCCAGAGGTTATGTTGGGAGGGGTGAGTGAGGCAAGGGCGGGCAGGGCCATTCTGATTGAGGAGGGCCTTGTTGTTCAGAACGCTGAAGTCTTCTCTGAGTCTCATAAGTTCTGTCTGAATGGTTGAGAAGTTCAGTTTGATGTTAGAGAGTGTCAGGGCGATAAGGTTGAGTGTTAGCTCGGGTGGCGAGGAGGGGATGGAGCATGGGGGTTCGGTGTTCTCCGTAGATGAGAGCCTGATGGGTGGCGGGGGAGATGCAGTGTGGCTGGGTCGGAGGGGAGTTAGTGAGGTGGGATGTTGAGGTAGAGGGGTTACTCATGCAGGTAGGTTGTGAGGCCAGAGGAGGAGATATGTTGGGGAGAGGGGAGGGGGAGGTGAGGTCATGATGAGGGGGAGGCGTGATAATCAGTGGTAGAGGTATAGGTATACGGGGGGTAGTGGTGGGAAGCAGTAGGAAAAGTTGCCGGGACATAATTATCTCCACATGAGTGGGGGGAGTGTAGTTTGTAGTAGGTGTTGTGGGTGTCGGGAGGGGGGAGGGTGGACGTTCTGGGGGAGGGATTCTGGAGATGTCATCAGTAGCGAGTGGGTTTGGAGATGTTGGTCGCTAGATAAGGAGGGGATTTGGGTGGTGGGATGCTCAATTAGCGTGTCTAGGAGGTGTGGGCTTAGGGCTGGAGGGAGGGAAATGTGAATGACAAATGGTTGGTTTAGGGGCAGGTTTGGATAGGAGGCCTGTCAGGGAACTGTAGAGGTGGTCGAAGGTGTTGAGGCGGTGTTCGGGTGCTTGAATGAGAATGTTGCCGTTTTATAAATGGAGATGTAAATTTTTCAGTTAAAAGCTGGGGATGGGGAGGTAGATAGTTTGAAATCATATGGGATATTGCTGGATTTGGTTTTTGTGAGATAGTTCAGGAGGATGCTTTTCCATTTGGAGTAGCGTTTGGAGAAGAAAATAAGGTTAGTTTTTATATGCGAGGTGAGGCTATGGTAGGAGTCAACTATGAGAGTTTCCGGATGATGAGTCAGTAATTTATGCTTAAAGTTTTCTTGGCATGCTTGGATCGATTGGATGGGTATTTGATGTTCCACATTTATACCCGATGGTCCGGGTACAATCGGGGCCATGTAAGTACTATACATGCTGCTAGTGTGTGTGATCTTCAAATTGTCCTCCCCTGCTCATGACATTATCTATTGAGATGTACCGCAGTGGCAGGTAGCAAAGGTAAACGCAGTGGGGCGTGAGGGGGTAAAGTCGACAGACGACGTAATAGGTATAATTAAATATATATAAAATACCTATTCCGTTGTCTGTCTACTCCCCCTGTGCTCTACCCTGCCTCACCATGCTTACCTGTGCCGGCCACCACTAATGTATCAATAGGTTGATAATAAAATAAGATTGATCTAGTCGTGTATCCCTCATGTATCCCTCAGGGTGATAACGTTGAGATATTGAACACAAAAGACAATATTTAGTGTATGGAAAAAGATTACATCTATGACCATGAAGTTGCTCCTATTACATAGCCAGCGGCACTAACATTGCACTAAAGAAAATGCGTGAGATTTGGCTTGCTTTCTATCACTATCGTCGCATATGATCATTAGATGTTATTTCACCGTATTGTAAATAAGTGCAAGATGAAACTGGTAATCATTCATGATAATGTTATGAGCAGGGCAGGACAATTTGAGGATTTAAAAAAACATTCAATTTAGTAATTTTGAATAAAGATTTTTTTAACTTAAGTTTAGTGTGCAAGTTAAATATATTGCGCTGTGTGCACTAAGATTCAGGTACATTTGTTTACTTGAAACACATTACATTAATACTGAACGGGAGACAGGCATGCAAATATTATGAATAGTTGCTTTAAACTTTGATAAACATACACAAAACAGGTGTGCGCCACTTGCAACATATTTCTTGGATACATAGCCCTGTGTGCCATACCTTCCAGCACTACATGTGGCATAGGTAAATCACCCCTACGGCATACCTTATAAACCTGAGTGCGGATACACTATTCCCATGTGTGGGCATATCTGCAAGAGTCAATATGTCCTGATGATATCTAAGTTCACCATTAGCTATTGCTCGTCATTACGAGTTCCCCAGCTACACGATGGCTTCACTGTACCCCAAAGTGTTTGTTACCAACCACCTCATCTTATTAAACCCACACTGATGCCAATTCTGGATTTATTAATAAATGTACCCAGAGGGCACCTTAGGGGTGCCTCTTGAAAACCTACTGACTACTAGTGTGTTGACTGACTGGTCTCGACCAGCCAGCCACCATAGACAGGTTTCTGTCCTCCTGAGGTCAGAACCTTCACTCTCACATGTCAAGATTTAATCCTACTCTAGGCAGAGGTGTTCACACCTCCTCCAAACATGATGGGCATTCCAGAGCGGGAAGCTTTAAAGGCTCTGCTGCCTTTGTTATGTGACCCTGGGTCTCTTCAGATAGTGGAAATGCCCACCCCTGTCCTGACCCCACATTTTGGCAGCAAGACAGGCAGGAACGTTAGTAAGACTAGGAGGTGTGCCCACATTCAGCCAGCATCACCCCTAGGGTGGGCTAGATGATGTGGACCCCACTTTTCAGATTCTTCCATGTTTTGGTGGATGGAATTAGCATTCCAGGGTCAGGGTTATGCCCACTTCGACAGGAAGTGGTCAAATAGAGGGTGTAGACACCCTAAAGATAGATGGCCCATTGGCTACTACCTGCCACTCCCCATAAACACCCTAAATTAAGTATTTGAGTGGCACCCCTGAACCCAAGAACTCAGATTCAACGATCAACAAAAGAAAGATAAAGAATAGTCACTGCCTGGTGAGAACTGCAGCAGAACTTTGGATGTTACCATGCTGTCCTCAGAGCTCTCTCAACATTTGCAACAGAGTGACTCATCCTGCAAGTTGGAGAACTACCAAAGTCTTGGGTAGCCTACCAGCACTTCAAAACCCCCTGACAGTTTCCATTGGAGTAGAGGAGCTACTCCCCTGTAGTCTGCCTGCACCGATATGCAAAGTCTGGTCCACCCCCTTGCAGCTCTCTGTCCTGACTGATGTTGCAGACAACCAGGAGACGATACTCGCGCTCTGGAAGGTCAGATCCCACCCAGTGTGAAGACACCAGGAACAACCAGAGCCATGCGGCCTCAACGCCTGGGGTACAGGACACCCTGTACCAAATTTCAACAGCAAGAGTCCTGTCTGGATTCCCACTGGACCAAGACCAAGCAGCCATCAAGGGACGTCATCATCACTGAGAACCACTTCAAGAGTGACCCAGCTGCTTACATGTTGCCGCTGCCAGCTGTTTGTCCCTGACCGTGATGTGCAATTGTTGTGCACCCAGCTCAGCAGGCCAAACCATTCTGCTCATGAGCCCCTTGGCCTTGGCCCCGGCAAACCGGCTATGCTCCTGTGCTCCAAGGCCCCTTCGAACCCATTTGGGTGCCCTCTGACTTGCCCGCAAGTCCCCCGGTGCAGCCTCTTTTCTGGTGGCCCCCTTTCTTTGTAGCATGCCAGCACTATGCTCCTGGTAAAACCTGGGCGGTTCCATAAGAACTACTTGTAGCACTTTGAACTTTGGCCCATTACTATTTCGATCTCAGAAGGTGAACCCCTGAAATTCGACTGTACCTACATTTATGCATGTTTGCATTGCACTCCCATTGGATTGCATTGTGCGTAAAAGCGTGCAGGTTTGAATACTTTTTATTGAAATGAAGGTTTTGAGCACAAAATATATAAAAAGAAGTATTATTTTTCTAAATTGGTCTCAGATTTATTCTTTGAGTGTGTGTCTCATTAATTGCCTCTGCGTGTTCAACAATTGCTTAGCACTATGATAAGCCCAACTGCTCGCCAACACTACCACAAAAGAGACCATTAGTATTATCTACTGTAGCCTCGGTAAACCAATTGGGACCCACTGGACTTTCTGCGCTGTGCTCTTCTTTTTAGTACACTATGTAGAGAGCCAGCTTTTTACAGTAACCCTCTACAAAATGCCAAGACTTTGATAGCCCATATAAGCAGTGGAAAACCATGAAAACATATGAAATCCAATGACCGAGGGAGGTTGAACTAAAGCTCACTCTCTCTGTATTTTTTATTCTTGAAGAAGTGATGAGGTCTTACCAAACATGAAAGCTGTATGCAGCCTTACCTAAGCAAGCACTGGCAAAGCCAATTATTCTCACCTTTATAATAACTGTGCAAAGCCACTGGCTTTGCCAATGCTGGTGTTTAATGCATTGTTTTAAAAAAAAGTAAAAGGGAAAAACTCAAAATACTGGAGGAAGAATAAACACGTCTTAAAGTACCTTAAAAATGTACACGTAGTTCAATCATTTCATTCTTTTTGAATAGCATAGTTTATTTTACATATATCTTTCACTCAGGAAACTTTGAACAGAATTTAAAAAGAATAAGTACATTAAAAGAAAAGGTTGCAAAGGCCTAATTTATTTTTCACAAGATTCAAATGTTTTTTCACAAGATTCAGATGTGAAACACGCATCAGCCTTAGGTTCCTTGCAGCATCTGAGAGAACAGATTTATTGGCCTCCAAGAGATAGACATCTCTTTTTCTGTCATGCTAATGACACCTGCCTCAAACATTAGCTGATGAAATGTTGTAGCCGGCCTCTTCAAAGTACCATAAAAGCTTTTGTGTGCCAAGGCCTGAACTTCTGTGCAATATGTGGAATGCAGAGGATAAAACAAACAATTTTAAAATCTGCTCTTTAGTCATATTCTGGAAAAATATTCATGTTGCTATGCTTTTACAGAGAAATTGTGAGGGTGGAGAGCAGCACCGAGCCCACTTGCAGGTATCTGCGGGGTGGAGGAGCAAGTATCAATTGAGAGAAAGAGCAAAAACAGACAGACATTCTCATGGCATGCTGAATGAAAAAGAAAAAACTTGGAGGCTCATGCATCAAGCCCGCATTTTGCGATTCCCAAATAGCGAATTTTACTGATTTGCTATTTCGGAATCGCAAAATGCTATGCATGTAGGAATCACAAAAACATTTGTAATTCCTTAACATTACCTAATAGTGATTAGGAAATTGAGAATCGGTATTAGGTAATGTGACTCCATTTATTCCTATGGGCCTACAGGCCCATAGGAATGAATGATATTCCATTCGCTAATTGCAATTACCAAATTGGTAATAGCAAACCGTGAATGGAAGTCCAAGGGTGCCTGGGGGCCTATGCTCCTGAAGCACCCCACAGAAATGGTAACTGTGCAAATGTAAAGCACACACATGCCCTAAGGGCATGTGTGTGCTACATAGCACTATGAAAAATGCATTTTTGTGCATTTTTCAAAACATGCATATATTACCATCAACTTGAAGTTGATGGTAATTAGCATTTCCTATATGCACAGTTCGCATTTAGGAAACGCTACATGCATCGGCATTAGGGAATCTCAAATTGCGATTCCCTAAATGCATTCGCAATTTAGGTAATCGCAAAAAATTGAGATTACCTAAATTGTGCACCCCAAAACCTACATGCATAGGACAGTGCGAATGGGAAAAGGCTTGATGCATGTGCCCCTTGGTGCCTTACCCTTATTCTGCTTGCAAGTGGAGATTTTAGTCTAGTTTGTATATCTTGGATCACATTCAACAACGCATCCTTTGCTGCATTTAACTCTCAATCATTCCCAGGGCCCACCCTCGGCCATGATGCCTCTTCCAGAAGACTTTGACTTACTTGTCACTGTCAGTTACGACAATCAGTTCATGTCTTTACACTTTGAACACTCTCTGTACCTGCTCTTGAAACTGAGGCAGGTTTTCTTAAATTTTGGGGAATTGTTTCTTAATTCTCATGAAATATGAGGGCATCCAAAGTACGTGAACCACAACTCTACCCCCAGCTGCAGGGTAGTCCTGGATAATCCCTCACAGGGAGAATGGCTGAGGGGGTGGACGTTCGTCATCAGCATCTCTAGAGAGAAGCTAAAGGGGAGGCCATCTAGACAGCCTCCCTGCAATTTGTTTTAAGCTTTTGAAAGTGATTGTAGGACTTCACTCTCATCAGTCCCTACGTCCCAAGGTAGAACGCATGCATGTTCTAGACCAATCCACTGTAGTGAAATCAGGCCTGGCTATTGTACTGCTAACCAGTCATAGGGCCATATTATCAAGAAAGGGCGATACATTATCGCCACTTTTATATGCAGGAAACTGCTGCTAAAGCGGCGATAATGGCTTGATAATAGGCCCTTGTGAATTCCCATAGAAACCCAGGTTCTGGTGTTATCCTGGGCTTCTATGGGAATTCACAAGGGCCTATTATCAAGCCCATTATCGCTGCTTTAGCTGCAGTTTCCTGCCGATAAAAGCGGCGATAATGTATCGCCCTTGCTTGATAATATGGCCCTCAGTACTTACTTGCACATTATCTCCTATTGCTCCAGCTGCCAGCGATCTTGAAGGCACTGCTCTGATTTGAGACCAACAAATCTTCATACCTTGTATCCTTGCTCTTTGTCTTCTTTTTTGGTTCCGTGATCTGGAGTAGTAAGTAGGGAAGAGGTGGAGCAGTGGAAGCGCAAACTCTGTCCCTGTTTCTAAGGTCACTAATTTGTTTTTTCAACTTTTCTTTAGTATCTTTCATACTCCAGACATAGGATTTGTACTTGCACTTATTCACTTTCTCATGCCACTGGATAAGGAGCAGCCACTTTTCAGAATCTGTTTTATTCTTGGGGTCTTTCAGCCTCTTCTGCAGATCTATGTCAAAGGTCCCATCCTTTGGAAAACGCTTCTTTCCGTCCTCATTAGTGAGTCCCAACTACTACTTAAGCATTTGCAAATACTTTTACCACATTGTAGGTACATAGTATGGGCAGGAGGCCCTTAAGGTAGGGCCCGCTAAATTTAAACTCTTCGGTCGCATTCAAAATTCCCTATGGTACAATCACATTTGAGTGGAAGGGAAAGGGGCCTACAAGCCTTCTGCTTTCACTCATCCCATGGAGGTGGGTAGGGAAGGAAACATAGAACAGGATAGAGGGGCATATTAACAAGGCGGCGCTATAAAATTATCGCCGCTTTTGCGGCCGTTTTCGGACGAAAAGCGGCGATAATTTTATCGCATTGTCAGCAAAGACACGCTATTGAGTGTTTTGCTGACTTAGCACCCGCTTCCAGCACGCCTAACTTTGCATCGCTAATGAGATGCAAGGTAGGCGTTGCTGTGAAACCAACCAGGGAAAATACCACGATATTAACAAGGGAATTTTAACATCGGTTTAATTCCTGACTAAGGCATGCTTAACATGGGGGGTGGATTCTGTGGCTAAGACCACAGGCCCTACCATCCAGGGTATCGCCGTTTTCCACCATGGAAAATGGCGATATTCACACTGTCTCTGGAATTTTTATCGCCTCGGCGATGCGCGTTGTTGATATCGCGCTAAACGGGATTATAAATTCCAGAGATAGCCGGCGATAAATATGCAAGCGCTAAGCGTGCTTTGCGATATTTATCGCCGGCCCTTGTTCATATGCCCCAGAGTTCTTTTTTTTATGTCCTCATCGTTCCAATTTTTATGCTAGGCAATACTCTGATCCCTTTAGTTCTTGCAGGGGGAGGCCAAACCGGAGACCAAAAGCGGGGAAGACAGAGTAGTATCCCACAAGTAAACTGTTGATTTCACTTCCATCTCCTTTTCATACTGAGACCACCAGAAAAAAAGTGATACCTTGCCCGACAGCAAGATTGGCTTAATCATAGGACTTACATTGTTTTCTCTCCCCACCTTACCAACGGAGCCCAAATTTTATCCTTGCTTCTTGGATCGCATGCCATGTCGGACTCACTTGTAATATTTGATGTTTCTAAGACACTCAGTAAAACATGGAGTGTTTTCAGATTTCCATAGTCTTCAGATCTCATGCCTTTCTAACAGGATTACATAAAACAAAAACTTTGAGCTAACCGCTGTAATCTGTACTTCTTCCTCCGAGTTTAGCCCAAAGAAGATTAGGCAAGGTCTCACGTTAATCTGTATCCCAATAATTTCTCCTAAAAAGTCACTGACTGAGTTCCAGTAAGATACAATTTTAGGGCATAACATAAATAAATGCACATCATCTGCGGCTAAAAGCGTGCATCTTGGGCAGAAATATGTGTTACTGCAAACCTTGGACAGCTTTGCAGGTGACCAATAAACTATAGGTGGTAAATAGATGGTTATGTTTAAGTGATGCTGGTTTTACTACTGTTCATAAGATACCATATGAGACACACCACATTTGCTTCAGATCTCCATCGCCAAACTCTTTACCCCACAGTTTTAAGATTTCAGTTTCAATCTTCACATCCATTTCCAGGAAAGCCCAATAACAAAAAGAAATTTCCTTTTTCCACTGATCAGTTCTCATCACCTGATTTCAACTCCTCCTCCTCAGCCCGATCTTGTGTCGCCCACCAAAGCTCAATTGGTAATATTTAAACCTTGTTAGCTGTCCCTTGGTAAAGTTATTTAAAGCTTCCCAACTCATTAAATTTGAGCCCTTCTTAAGATCTGCCCAATAACAGACACCCTGGGATTATAAGGGCTGACTAAGTGGATCCCTCAGACATTCCGTGGTACCCGGAGAATCCCATGATGAGAAATATCATATCAATGAGTATTTTCCTCACATACATCCACGTATTCAATGCAGACTTCAAGATCTTAAGCCACACCTTTTTCAAAAACTTAGGGTCTCCGTATTTAAAAAGGAAATGTAGTCAACTTTGCAGGATGTCCAGTAACATAGCCTCAAAAAGTAAGCCAATTGATGACTTATCTATCTTGTTAGCAAGCATGCAAACATTTTTAAAATGGAAGGCATAGCAATAGGCAAGGAAGTCTGGAAGCGCCAATCCTACAACCTCTAGCCTTCTCCTCAATTTTTCCAGGCTATCCTAGGGCCTTTGGATGCCCAAATAAAACTTCCTATTTTCCCCTGGAGTTTAACTATACCTTCCTTCTGAAAGACTAAAGGAATAGTGTTGAAAAGGAAAGTAATTTTTGGGAGGATAATCATTTTTATGAGGTTTACCCGACCATAGATATTTAAAGGTAGGTTTGCCATTTTAACAAGAGCCCAACTATTTCCTAACTAACTTTCCTCCAATTAGTTTTTGTAATATCCTACACCTTCTGGGTAATTAAAACCCAGAGATACTATATTTGTGTTTTTGCTACATGACTCGGCAGACCCTGGTTCCATTCTATTATCCCAGTTTTTCCTGTGTTTCCTTTATACCCAGAAACTTGACCAAATAGCTCTGCCTACCTCATCAGATTGGGCATTGTGTCTTGTGGATTGCTTGTAAACAACATTAAATCGTCTGCATATAATGCTAATTATCACACGATTTAAAGGGAAGAATGGTGCTCTCTGCTCTTATCAAGTTGGCTAGTGGCTCTATGTACAAATTGAAAAGAAGTGGAGACAAGGGGCAAACCAATCTGACAACTCCCCATTTACTAACACCTTAGCCATAGGACCATAATACAGATTTTGCACTGCCCTTACCATATTCTGCGGGAAGCCAAATCTATGTAAAGACTCCCAGAGGTAAGCCCAATGCACCTGATCAAAAGCTTTGGCTGCATCCACTGCTACTATGGTTAAGGGTAAATTCCGACCCTCTGCCATGTCTACAGCCCCATCAACTGAAATGTTAATTCTTTAAGCTGTCTTCCAGGTATAAAACCTCTGATTGGATGAATGACCTCTTTTATGCCTTGCCCACTCAAGATGCTATAACTCCGGAAAAGATCTTGTAGTCCGTATTCAAAAGGGATATCAGTCTGTACGAATCAACCTTCTGTGGGTTCTTATTTGATTTTAAAATCAGAGTTACTGTAGCCTCTGACCAGGAGCTGGGGACCCTTTCCCCACCGATGTATATCACATTGAATAGGACTTTTAGGACTGGAATTATTATATCTATAATACAGAGAATTACCTCTGCAGGAAGACCATTTGGCCTGGCTGCCTTTCCCTTTACCATTTTCCTACATTGGGCTCTTATGTCTTCATCAGTGATCTCTCCCTCTAGGGCTTTCTGTTGTTTGTTAGTAGCTGTGGGAGTGTCGTTAATCCTAGCCACTCTTTTACAGCCTCTCGGCCCGGTTGAATATCTTCACTATATAAATCACTCATACAACTACAGGCCTCTACATATATCAGCATTAGTGTGCAATACTTCCTCTGTCCCCTGCTAATTAGCTCCCGAATTGTATTCCTGGCTCTATCTGCCTTAGCCTACCAGGCTAATAGTGAGCTACATTTTTCTCCATAAGCAAAATGTTGAAGCTTACTAGCTTTCCATCTATCAAGTACTTTTTTATCCATCTGTGCCTGAAATGCTACTTGTAACCTCTCCAACTCTTTACTCAAAGCTTGCACACTATCTGGATCCTCCATTGAAGCCTTCTGTAGTTCTCCTTCTTTTTCCTTAATCTCTTTAATTCTGTTCTCATCTTCTTGGTTGGCACCATTCTTTTCCCCACCATTATAGATCATAGGGTCCCCCTTAAATATGCTTTGTAAGCATCCCAGACTCTTTGGGCCTCATTTATGAGGCCGTGCATCACTTTTACGCCACCGGTGCGTCACTTTTTGTGACGCACCAGCAGCGTAAAAAATGTGCCTTGTTGCACCATATTTACAAAGTGACACATCTAGGTAGATGCGTCACTTTGTAAACCCCTGCGCTACATTATACCTACGCAAGGTATAATGTATGCAGGGGGCGTTCTGACGCAAGACAGGGTCATAGAAGTGACGCAGTGAAATCTATAAGATTTTACTGCGCCACTTCTAGGACACATATGCGTAAATTTCTTACGCCTGCCTCACAGCAGGCGTAAGACTGACGCAGGCCCTTTCACATGGGGCTTGCCCCATGTGAAAGGACACATTGCTGGAGTTGCGTCACTTTTGTGACACACTCCAGCAATGCGTCACTTTTGCGCCGTACAGATACGTCAGAAATACTGACGTATCTGTAACTCCTTGCGCCATGATGCGTCATACTGTAAATATGACGCATCATTTGTCTCGCAAGGACGGCACAGTGAAAAGTGACGCATCGCTGTTTTCACGCAAGGATGCGTCACTTTTCATAAATGAGGCCCTTTGTTTTTTTGTCGATCCCATGCTAACATGGAAGTAAATCTCAGATGTTTCCCTTACATCACGCACCACATCCTCATCTGTTAATGTTGAATTTTAATGTAGCTTATAAAGCGTAAACAATCATCCTGAGTAGGATATCACCGCGCTATAATGTCTGTGGTGGGCGGTAGGCTAATACAGAGTTGGTTTGTCTTAATCTGGTTTGGGGAAGAGAAAGGTTTTCAGTTGCTTCCTAAAAGATAGGTGACAATCCGTCAGTCTGAGGTTCATGGGCAACTCGTTCCATTTGGTTGCGGCTAGGTGGGAGAAGGCCCGTCCACCCATCCTAGCTCTCTTTACTCGGGTAGTTCTTGCTCTCGCTGTTGTCTGAGACCGGAGATTCCTTGATGGCACATAAAATTTGATTTTGTTTTTTAGAATATGTGGGCCCGTGTTATACAGTGCTCTATGCGTTATGCACAGCATTTTAAAGTGGCTCTTTGTCTCATTGGCAGCCAATGGAGCTCTCTCATGCAGCTCTTGGCTGGGTCGTATTTTCTTTTATTGCAGATTGCTTTTGCCGCAGCATTCTGTACAACCTGTAGTTTGGCAAAAAGATAGTCTGCCATACCTACAAATAGGGAGTTTCCATAGTCCAGCCTGCTCATCAGTAATGACTGGACCAGGATCTTCCTGCACTCGATAGGAATCCAAGGGAAGACTCTTCTGAGCATTTTCAATAATGCAAAGCCTTTGCCGCAGCTTGTTGATACATGGGTTTTCATGGACAGGGTGTAGTCCAATGTCACTCCTAAATTCATTGCTGTCACTGTCGGGCTGGGAGGGGTACCCAGGGTTGTGGGCCACCAGCTGCTATCCCATAGCTGTGTGTGTCTACCGAACAGCAGTATTTCGGATTTATCTGCATTTAGCTTCAGACAATGGCTATACATCCAGTTGGATAGTTCGGTGAGGCAGTTTAATAACCTATCCTTTGGGTCATCTTTCTCATCCAAGGTAATCATCAGCTGGGTGTCGTCTGCATAAGAACAGATATCGACACCCCACTCTCTTCCTATCTCTGACAACGAAGAGACAAACACATTAAACAACGTTGGGCTTAATGAGGCCCCCTGTGGGACCCCATACTTGATATTCCGGGGAGGGGATGAGAAGTCACCCATGCGTACTGATTGAGTTCTGTCTAACAGAAATGATTGCAGCCATCCCAATGCTTTTTCCCGGATGCCTTTTGCTGCAAGGGTTCCCAGTAACCGGCTATGTGGTACGGTGTTGAATGCCGCCGAGAGGTCCAATAGTATCAGGGCGACCGTTTTCCCCCGGTCTACCTGTGTTCTGATGTTATCCATCACGGCCAGGAGTGTTGTCTCTGTGCTGTTATTGGCCCTGAACCCTGTTTGGGAGACATCCAGTAGATCGTTTGTTTCCAGGAAATTGGATAGCTGCCTGTTGACCAGTTTTTCTAAAACTTTTGATAAGTAGGGTAGTTGAGATATAGGTCGATAATTAGCAGGGTTATTAATGTCTGAACCTGCTTTTTTTATTAGTGGAGTGACAATGACGTTTTTCCAAATTGTTGGGAATTCTGTAGAATTTAGAGAGTGGTTGAGTACTTGTGTTACTGCCGGGCAAATTATTGGGGTTAGTTGCGAGAAGATATGGTGTGGACATGGGTCCAATGGGGAGCCTGATTTGACTTCGAACATGACGTTCCCCACCTCCTCTTCTCAGGGTTCTATCCCCAACGCGGCAGGGTCGTGGACCAGGGTCAGCGGACTCGATAATTCTCGCCTCGGTGCCTACTCTAACCAGGGATCACACTCGGCAACTCTGGGCATTAGCTTGCCTCATCTCCACAACGGCCCCCCACATACGCCGGGGATGCCTGGTTTCACCTTGGAGATACCCAGTAGGGACCATCTCACAGAGAAAGCCAGGACGGGTTCCCCAGCGGTCTACAGCGCAGAGATACTCCTTCGGGAGTCGATTCTAGCGCTTTAGAAACCCACAATTAATGGGCCAGATACTCTGCCCTTTACCTCTTCCAAAGATTGCAGGACATACACTAGGGGCAAACTCATACAGCTAAACCATAAGGTAGGTCCTCAGCACGGTCAACAGGAGACTCACGACAGACAATTCAGACAAGGTCAGCTCTGTCCTAAAATCACCCAGGCCAATAGAACGGGTGACAAGACCTGTAATCAACTCAATATGGCACTCCTTAATTGCAGGTCACTACCAAAGCACGCTGTCGATATAAACCTTTTGCTTCAAGAGGGGAACTTAGATATACTGTTTTTATCCGAGACATGGCTATCCTCCAATTCAGAGTTTGACATTGTCAGCGCCCTTCCGACTGGCTTTCTTATTCAGTGCCAACATAGGGCGCAGGGGAAGGGAGGTGGCCTGGCAATAGTTTATAAAAATACGTTCTCATGTAGAATAAATGACAGTTGTATTGCTGACTCAGAAAGTTGTCATTTTATTCTCCAAATCACCCCCAACAACTCCCTATCAGGTCTCCTAATCTACCGCCCCCCCGGCAGTATAAAACAATTTAAGGAATCTCTTCTGGATACTACCATAGCCGCAGCTTCTTCTTCATCCAACTTTATGATATTAGGAGATCTCAACTTACACTTAGATGATCCCGACGATAAGGTGGCAGCGGATCTTAGGCTCGATTTTAAATCTTTCGAACTCAACCTCATAAATAGGGAACCCACTCACATTAAAGGTCATCTATTGGACCCTATATTTTCTAATATCACTCATCTCGATTCCAGCTCCCCCCTCCCTATTCCTTGGTCTGATCATCTCTTGGTCCCTTTTACATGGAAAACGCGTACTTACTTACCAAACGCCCAACCCTCCCGCACTCTAGTGAGAGCCTGGTCTAAATTACCCCTGGAGAACTTTATTCGGACACTGGAACAAACAGTTCCCATGCCAGATTTGGACCCACTAGTGGCTGACACCAACTTTCACAGTTGGCTGACTAATTCTCTAGATGTGGTACTGCCTAGGAAAAGAACAACAAAGAATAGCAGTCCCTTCAAAACACCATGGTATACTTTGGAACTCAGAACTATGAGGAAAAAGTGTAAGCGATTAGAACGCACATGGCAAAAAGACTGGTTGGCCAACAATAAGGCAGCATACCGTGCCGCCATGAGGCTTTATAAAACTGCCGGCAAAACAGTCCAGTCATCCTATCTGGAGGAGAGAATCAAAACTGCCTCCAACTCATCCAGGGAAACTTTTAAAATAGTAAAAGAACTGCTGAAAGTCCCCTTACCCTCAATTAGTCAGGAGAACTCAGAAGTTAGATGCAATCAACTAGCCGACTTTTTTGATATGAAAATCCCCAAAATTTTAGACAGTCTTCCGCATAGTGGCCCTGCCCCGCACACTACCGACCACTGTTCTCGCACACCTGGTCCATCGCTGGATTCCTTTTCCCCTTTTACCGTGGATGACTTTTGTAAAACCTTGTCCCTTCTCAAAAGCGGCTCCCCAACTGACCCCGCGCCCATCCATATCCTTAAGCTCATCTCTGATACCATCGCCCCTGTAGCCACGGAGCTTATAAATCTCTCCCTTACATGTGGTGTTGTCCCACCCAGCTGGAAGCAAGCTAGGGTGAAGGCTCTTCTCAAAAAGCCAGGTCTTGATCCCGCAGACCTGGGACACTATCGTCCAATATCACTCCTACCATGGCTTAGCAAAATTGCGGAGAGAGTGGTCAACAAGCAGCTTTCCTCTTTCTTGCAAAACAACCTGCTGCTGCACAATTCACAAACAGGCTTTCGCCCGGGTCAGGGGACTGAATCCGCCATGATAGCAGTGGCGGAAGAGGCAAGATGCATTTTAGATTCGGGGGGATCTGCAGTTGCGATCCTCCTGGATCTCAGTGCAGCTTTTGACACGGTGGACCATGTCACCCTTATCCAGCGACTTGCGGGATTGGGAATCTCGGGCATGGCGTTACAATGGCTGTCATCTTTTCTGAGCTGTCGTTCTTTCCAGATCTGCGAAAACAGCGCAACCTCGAAATCCATCCCCCTCCAATGTGGAGTGACCCAGGGCTCTTCATTGAGCCATACCCTTTTTAACGTTTATATGTCCCCACTGGAGGAGGTGGTTAATCCTTTTGGGATAAAAATAGTCACCTACGCTGACGACACTCAACTAGTCGTCTCGCTATCCCAACAAGAGAGTTGCTTTGAGAATCTGTCTGCCTGCCTCTCGGGAATCTATGCCTGAATGTCTAGATCTCGGCTCAAATTAAACGGAGCCAAAACAGAGATCTTGCTTCTGGGTCACCAACTAACAGCGTTGCGCAAGTCCATCTGGCCTCCCTGCCTGGGTGATGCTCCCGCCCCTAAAGATGAAATGAAAAGTTTAGGGGTCTGGTTTGAGCGGGACCTCACCTTTAAGACCCAAGCAAAGAAAACAGCAGGCTTATGTTATGGGTTGCTTCGGTCTGTTCGAAAGGTTCTTCCACTTCTGCCCTTTCCGTCCAGGAAGCTGTTAGTCCAAGGTCTAATACTATCTAGACTGGACTACAGCAATGCCCTGTTTTTGGCGGCACCCGAAGCAACCATTAACACCCTTCAGCGTGTCCAGAATTCAGCAGCTAGGCTGCTTACGGGCTCCTCATTAAGAGCTTCGGCCAAGCCAGCCTTACGATCTCTTCACTGGCTCCCGATACGGGAAAGAATAAAATTTAAATCTCTGTGCATAACACACAAGTCCCTCCAGGATAGGGGACCTCCCATCTTGAGGACTCTGATCCGCCCTTAAAAGGCCTCTCGGACTTTACGATCTGACCAGGGAAACTTCGCCATTGTCCCCAGAGTGAGGAGGGCACGCTCGGGGGGCGTCGCTTCTCAGTCAACGCAGCATCACTGTGAAATTCCCTTCCTATGACGATCCGAACTGAACCCAATCATGGGAAGTTTCGGAAACTTCTCAAAACTTTTCTTTTCCCACTGACCTCTAACTAACGTTGTGCACTTTAGGTTGCTTTTTGTTCTGCAGCGCTGGGACGCTTTCGGGCAGCCATGCGCGTTATAAATCTAATTTCATTAATTTCATTCATTCATTGGTTTTATCTCATTAATGACGATGTCTCCTATGTTAGAGAACAACAGGTCTAATGTATGTCCTGCCATGTGTGTTGGCTGATCAATTCTCTGGGTCAACTGTAGGATTTCCATATCCTCCACTAGCTGTTTGGTTAGGGGGTTGTTGCTGTTGTCGTAGTGTATGTTGAAGTCCCCTAGAAGCAGGATATTTTTGTTCTTGAGACAGACCGGCATAATTTGTGCAAGGAGTTGGGCACTAAAGTCTAACGTGTTACCTGGAGGGTTGTAAATGATCACTCCACCAAGTAGAATGTTGGTATTTATGGACACCGAGAATGCCATTGCTTCATGGCTGTTGGCCTGTGTGATAACCTCTTGTCTACAAGTAAGGGAGTCTTTGAACAGAAGAGCTACCCCTCCTCCCTTTGTGTTTACTCTGTTTAAATTGAGTATTTTGTATTCAATCGGAAGGGCCATTGCAATATCAGGGGTACTATGGGTACCAAGCCAGGTCTCGGTAATGAAGGCCAAATCGGGCTTGAATTCACTCAGGATATCCCATATTTCCATCGCGTGTTTATGCAGAGATCTAGCATTGAGGTAGATACATTTGAGAGCAAGGTCAGGGGTGTTTATTGGGGTGGGACTGTACCAGGGATTACTCTCCCATCTGCAGTTTTGGCAGCAGAAAGGGCCCATGGTATTTAGGGATCCCATTCAGGCACATAGTGCAGAGTTTCTTACCCTTATGCTGTTAATATTCCTGAGCTCGCTACTGGAATAAGTGATGTTGCTCCTTGTCCCTCTCGGAATATCGCTAGTCGGTTGGACAGGGGTTGTGGCCCCTGGTCCTGGCCCGTCGCGGACGGGTGCAGACGGGCTCGCCTTTGGCGCGACTTCGGCGCCCCGCCGGCGTGCCCGCTGCACACGTCCGCTGCGCATCCTTGGGGGTGGTATCATTTTGTACTGGCGAGGGCGGGAGGGGCCGAGCACTAGTCTGCTCGCCCAGCTCCTGTCTCCTCACCTAAGATGGCGGTACCCCGGCAGCGCCAACTCGGCTGCAAAGGGGGCGGAAATGAGGCCGATTGAGCTCCTACTCGTGCCCAAGTGTAAATATAGAACGGGGTGAGTGATGTCCCTTGATATTTTAAGTGCTCTTTAAAAACGGAAGTTTTCCGTGAAATAACAGTTTTAAAAACAGCTTGTCAATATTACAAACACTGTCCCGGCTTCCGCGTCAGGACCACTCTATAAGGCATACACACACACTAGCAATCAGTGTGGGTGTGCTACGACTCGGCTTTGGTACTGGCGAGGGCGGGAGGGGCCGAGCACTAGTCTGCTCGCCCTGCTCCTGTCTCCTCACCTAAGATGGCGGTACCCCGGCAGCGCCAACTCGGCTGTAAAGGGGGCGGAAATTAGGCCGATTGAGCTCCTACTCGTGCCCAAGTGCCTAAGTGTAAATATAGAACGGCTTGAGTGATGTCCCTTGATATTTTAAGTGCGCTTTAGAAACTGAAGTTTTCCGTGAAATAACAGTTTTAAAAACAGCTTGTCAATATTACAAACACTGTCCCGGCTTCCGCCTCAGGACCACTCTATAAGGCATACACACACACACTAGCAATCAGTGGGGGTGTGCTACGACTCAGCTTTTGTACTGGTGAGGGCGGGAGGAGCCGAGCACTAGTCTGCTCGCCCTGCTCCTGTCTCCTCACCTAAGATGGCGGTACCCCGGTAGCGCCAACTCAGCTGCAAAGGGGGCGGAAACAAGGCCGATTGAGCTCCTACTCGTGCCCAAGTGTAAATATAGAACGGGGTGAGTGATGTCCCTTGATATTTTAAGTGCGCTTTAAAAACTGAAGTTTTCCGTGAAATAACAGTTTTAAAAACAGCTTGTCAATATTACACTGTCCTGGCTTCCACCTCAGGACCACTCTATAAGGCATACACACACACACTAGCAATCTAATATTATTGTCCTGTCTAAAGTCCATCTTCTCTGCCCCTCTTTTTGATGTATCCTCATTGAAGAACATATGCCCCAAATTCAACCTCAAGGACCCATGGCGGCTCCAGCACCCAGATACAAGGGACTTCACATTCTACTCCGACCCACACAACTCATACAGCAGGATAGACTACATACTAATCACAGGCGCGCACACACACCTAATAGAACATTCTGACATAGTGCCCAGGGTAGTGTCAGACCATTCTTGCAAGCCTAAAATTGAGAGGTTGCCGCAACAAAGACATTCCCCGAAGGTGGCGTTTTAACAGCGACGTCTTAGCCTAAGCCAAGAACAAGGGAAAAATTGAGGAGGCAATAAGGGAATACCTCAGGCATAACGATTTACCAGGGACTAGCGCCTCTACCCTATGGGATGCACTTAAAGCTACTATCAGGGGGACAATAATCGAAATTAAAGGCAAGCTAAATAAAGACACATACTCACAACTGACTCAACTCGAGCAAGACATCAAAAGACTAGAAACAAGTCATGCTAGGGCCTCTCACGATGCCAAACTCCTAACGGACTTAACTAGAAAAAAGTATGAACACAATAAGATCCTGAGTGAGACAGCTGGGCTGTGGTTCAACAAATACAGGGCCATTAACATCTGCAAAGCAAATAAAGTGGGAAAATTAGTAGCTTTCTACCTGAAACACAAACGCAACCAATTTACCATCTTGTCCATCACAGACCCACACAACAAAACCCACACAAAACACAAAGACATCCTCAAGACCTTGCAAGAGTTCTGTCGGGAACTTTATAAAAATTATCAGATCCTAAATCTGGAGGCCTGCAAGAAATACCTTAATAGAATCGGTCTCCCACACCTAACCAGTGCTGAATCACAGACTATAGGGCAAGAAATTAACTCCGCAGAGATTGAAATGGCGGTCAAGTCTATGAAGGATAACAAAGCCCCGGGGCCAGATGGATACACAGCCAACTTTTACAAGTCCTTTCTAGAGCAGCTGAAACCAACCATGAAGAGGGTGTTCAATCACTGTGCAGAGAATGGGTTGGTATCACAATCGATGACTGTAGCAAACATAATAGTAATACCAAAGGAGGGTAAGGATCAGTTGCTGCCCAAGAACTACAAGCCCATATCCCTAATTATGTGGACTGCAAAATATAAGCAAAAATCCTAGCAACCAGACTTAATTCCATCCTACCCAACCTAATAAGCAACGCCCAAGTGGGCTCCCTGAGAACTCGAATGTCTAACGACAACACCAAACGCGACACTAGACAGGGTTGCCCAATGCCCCCTCACTCTTTCTGTTGGCATTTTAACCCCTGATTAGTGACATCAAGCTAAACGCAAAAATAAAAGCGATCAACATCAATGATGTTGAAATAAAACTGGCAGCATACGCAGACATCCTAATAGTTACGGAGCAACCAAAGATCTCAATTGAAGCCCTGATAAACACCATAAAGATATACTCAGGCCACTCAGGATACAAGCTCAACAGGGACAAATCAGAAAGCAAACCCCTGAACATCCACTGCACTAGGGACACCCTAGGGTGGTCAGGCCTGACCTGGCAAACAGGATTTATCAAATATCTAGGCATACACTTTGGCAACGACCATACGAACACACTAGCCCACAATGAGAAGCTACTGCTTCAAACAATTAAGATACTCCTGGAGGCATGGTCCCCGAAATGTATGACTTGGTGGGGTTGAATTGAAACAATCAAAATGATGCTCACCCCAGTGATCAACTACCTGATCGGCATGCTCCCACTCCTGCTCACAGATGACTTCCACCGTAAAGTAGACAACATGATTACTAAATTCCTTTGGCAGGGGAAGAAGGCGTGGATAAGCATAAAAAACTAAGACTGGGGAAAAAACTGGGAGGAGTAAACCTAGCAGACTTCAGAACCTTACAAATTGCATTTTTGGCAAAACAAGGGGCATACTGGATAGCACCTCCTCAAGGCTACACACCGGTATGGCAGCAAGTCGAGAGAGCCATACTGAGCCTTCTAAACCCATTGGCGCTATTAACAGCTAACCAACACCCTCATGCCTCCAGCTCCATTTTTAAGAACACAAAAATTGCCCTTCTAAAAATATACAAGAAAATGAAGCACAGCATAAAGTGCTCGAAGATGGAGTCGCTCTGGGCCAAAAAAAAGTAAGATCAGATACAAGGGGAATCCCTTATCCTCGACACATAAATAGAGAGAGGCATCTCCCATCCAGACCAGCTAGAGGAAGGGGGGTACCCTACCACATTTGCCGTACTGAAATCTAAACATAACCTATCAGACGGATGTATGACGTTACAGCGCATACTTTTACCACGCATATCTTTACAACGCAGTTTTTACCACGCACACCATTACAACGCATAGCGCTTAGAGGTGCTGGATAGTGGTAAGTATAATTTTCTATTCCAACTCCAGTCCCCGTGGACACTAGGGAAGGTGTTGGATAGAAAATTAAACTTATTCCCTATCCTAGAGCGCCCCCAGCGCAATGCGTTGTAATGGTATGCGTGGTAATGCCTGCGTTATAATGGTAGTGTGTTGTAAAAATTTCGTTGTAAACGTTACATACCCTATCAGACATCGAGTTCTACAATTTCCTGAAAATCAAAACAGCCCTATCCAAAGCCAAACTATCACAAACCCAACTGTCAATCTCACAGTATTTATCAAGGATCAACAGACTAGGTCATCAGGTACCACACCTCTACAAAATACTACGTCCAAACACCAACAAAATTAATGACAAGACAACTAACTACTGGATAAAACAAAGCAATATCCCACTGAATGAGCAAGAACAGGTGGCATTATGGTCCTCTGCCTCATGTAATAATATCACCCCAGTACTAGCACAAACTACTTTCTTGCTACTCCACAAAGCCTTCCGGACCCCCGCCAGATTATTCTCATTAGGACTCAGAGAAGATGACCTGTGCTGGAATTGTAGCAAGGGAAAGGGGGACCTAGCACATCCTATCTACTACTGCCCATCACTCAAAAAGTTCTGGGCGAAAACCTTTGGGTTAATAATTAACGTACTGGGCTGCACACTAACGACTGAATTCTCCTCCCTCGCCACTGCATTCATGACCACAGCACCATGATCAGAGCATGATAAAGACCTACTGGAGCTGCTTTTCATTGCGGCAGTGAAAATGACCTCACCAATTGGAAGGACACAACTAAGACCTTATACAAGGGGTGGCGTACCTCAGAGGTGCAGATAACATTGCAGAGCTCCCCTTTGAGACCAGCAACCAGGGGGATGTGGAAGTCACTAGATGCATACTTAGACTCTTACGAACCCCCTTGAAGCCACTCTGGCTCCCTCCTCCCCTCCCCTATGGAGAATGGAGGGAATCGGAGGTTAATACCACGGACCAAAGGGACATCGAGGGGGCTTGGTGGACCGCCTGTTTCTGACCACTTCTCCCGCCATAGGCCAACTAGTGGGGTGTCAGCTTTGCAACTTGACTAAAACCCCTATCAGACTCAGGGAGTGATCTCTGACCTGCCTTTGGTCAGGAGCTCGCTCCCCCACGCACGCAGCACCACCTAGCTGTGCCCGTGTCCCTTACCCCCGCCCACACTGCTGTTCGCGTGTTCGAGGCCCTCCTCCACCCGCAGGCACCCGCCTGTGCTGCTATTGTGATAGTTTTTCATTTTGTGCCTTTTTTGTGCTATTTTCGCCCCTTATGCACTCCCCTTGTCGGCTCTCCCTGAGCTGCGCTCAGCTTTCCTGCCGCTGTGTCCCTGTGGCCATGCCCTCCTTGCGCCCCCATTCGCTTTCCCCTCCCGTCTCCCAGCTGCTCCTCCCTCCTCCCTTCTCAATGGCAGTCGCAGTGCAACGGTGCGCAGCGGGCGTGCCGGAGGCGCGCCAGAGGCAAGCCCGCCTGCGCCTGTCCACGCCTGGACCGCGCCCAGTGCCAGTCCCCCTGGCCCGTGGCCCCCCACACCCCCAGATGCCATTACACCACCAATGACCTTCACACCCTCAACCCAGGAGTATCTTCCACCTTTTTTCAGTCCTCCCCCAGGACCACCAAAGGACCCTTCGCTTACCAAGCCTGCCACTTCACCTGCACCTTAAAGCACCATGACAGATCTGCCAACAACCACCTGAGCTGCATTCTACTCATCCACAAACATGCCATCAACCTTTGGGACCTACTGCCCTCCACATCACCGGACATCGCCTTCCTCACCGTAACCTGGACAAGCTTGGCCTCTGAACCCGACATTGCCATCACCAGGAGAGACCGCACCAATAAACAAGGAGGAGGAATCGCCATAGTCCACAAAAGCACCATCAAAGTTTTGACCAGCACCCACGACACCTTCAACTCCACCGAGCACCTCCACTTCAACATCTATGTCAACGCCAACACCACCCTCAAAGGAACACTGATCTACAGACCCCCAGGCCCCAGAGCACAATTCTGTGACACCATCACCGACATCGTCAGCGCCCAGGCCCTCGCCTCAGCAGATTACATCCTCCTCGGCGATCTGAACTTCCACCTTGAAAACAACAACGACGTCAACACCAACCACCTGCTGGACAACCTCGCTAACCTCGGCTTCAAACAACTCATCACTTCGCCCACTCACACCACAGGCCACACACTCGACCCCATCTTCGCTGCCAACATCCACGTCTCCTTCAGCCACACCACCAAACTCGACTGGACAGACCATCACTGCATCCACTTCTCCTAGCAGAAACCACCTACTCACCACCACCGCACATAACCCCCTGACGCAACTGGAGCAAAGTCTCAACAGAACAACCGATCTCCACCCTCGCCCAGACCCCACCGCCAGGAACCTCGGACCCCGACACAGCCGCCACCAACCTGCATCGCTGGTTAGCAGACTGTGCCAACACCATCGCGCCGCTCAAAAAGTACTCAAACACCCTGCACAGCTCCAAGGCCAGCTGGTTCACCCCTGATCTACAGAACTCCAAACGAGAACGCCGCAAAAGAGGGAAGGCCTGGTGCATGGATCCTACAGAACCCAACCACATCGCACTCAAAGAGTCCATCCGCAAGCATCACCAACTGATCTGCACTGTCAGAAAAACCCACTTCAAAAACCGCATAGACAACAATGCCCACAACAGTAAAGAACTCTTCGGCATCGTCAGAGAACTCTCAAACCCCAGGACCTGCTCCAACGAACCCCCTCCGTCACAAGAGCTCTGCAACTCCCTCGCCACCCACTTCCGCCGCAAGATAGAAGAAATTCACAAAAGCTTTAGCCCCAAACAGACCGCAGACACTCACGAACCCGACGCCCCGAGCAACACAAACCTCCTCCACACCTGGACCCTCGTCAACGAAGAAGACGTCACTCACTCCATCCACTCCGGATCCCCATCGGACCCCTGCCCTCACCACATTTTCAATAAAGCTAGCAATATCATCGCTCCCCACCTCTGCAACACCATCAACAGCTCCTTCGAGTCAGCCACCTTCCCGGAAATCTGGAAACACGCAGAAGTCAACGCACTACTGAAGAAGCCCAAGGCGGACCCAGACGACCCGAAGAACTACCGTTAGATCTCCCTCCTCCCCTTCCCGGTCAAGGTCATCGAAAAAGTCATCAACACCCAGCTCTCCAGCTTCCTAGAAGACAGCAAGGCGCTCGACACCTCCCAGTCCGGATTCAGAAAAAATCACAGCACCGAGACCTCACTCATCGCTGCCAAGACAACATATGGATCATGCTTGACAAAGGAGAAACCGCAGCACTCATCCTGCTGGACCTCTCTGCCGCATTCGACACGTTTTGCCATCACACCCTCCGCACACGACTCCACAACACCGGAATCCACGACAAGGCTCTCAACTGGATCTCATAATTTCTCACCGGCAGAACCCAGAGAGTCCGCCTTCCGCCATTCCTGTCTGAGGCCTCCAAGATCATCTATGGCGTCCCTCAAGGATCCTCCCTCAACCCAACGCTCTTCAATGTCTACATGGCTCCTCTCGCCAACATCGCTCGGACACACCACATCAACATAGTATCGTACGCAGACGACACCCAGCTGATCCTCTCACTTACAAAAGATCCCACTACTGCCAAAAACAACCTACACAACGGACTACACGCCATCTCCAACTGGATGGAATCAAGCCGCCTCAAGCTAAACACCGATGAAACAGAGATCGTCTTCTTCGGCTCCAACCCCTCAGCATGGAACGACTCCTGGTGGCCCAACTCCCTAGGCACCGCACCCTCACCCATCACCCACGCTCGCAACCTGGGCTTCATCTTGGACTCCACTCTCAGCATGACTCAGCAGGTCAACGCAATCTCCTCCTCCTGCTACAACATTCTCTGCATGCTCCGCAAGATCTTCAAGTGGATCCCCGTAGAGACCAGGAAAACCGTCACCCACGCCCTGGTCAGCAGCCGATTGGATTACGGCAACGCCCTATATGCAGGAACAACGGCCAAGCTACAAACCAAGCTACAACATATCCAGAACGCATCCGCCCGCCTCATCCTTGACGTCCCATGCCGCAACCACATCTCCCCCACCTCAGACACCTACACCTGCTACCCGTAACGAAAAGGATCACCTTCAAGCTCCTGACGCACTCACACAAGGCTCTCTACAACACCAGTCCAGCCTTCCCTCAACGACAGACTTTCCTTCCACGCTCCCACGCGCCATCTCCGCTCCGCCAACCTTGCTCTCGCCATCATCCCCCGCATCTGCCGCACCACCGCCGGAGGAAGATCCTTCTCACACCTCGCCGCCAAAACCTGGAACTCTCTACCACTTCAGCTATGCCAGACCCAGGACCTCCTAACTGTCAGGAAACGCCTCAAAATATGGCTTTTCGACCAGTAGCATCCCCTCTCTCCAGCGCCTTGAGACCCTAACGGGTGAATAGTGGGCTTTATAAGTATATTGATTGATTGATTGATTGATTGAGGGCTGCAGAACCTCTCTCATATCTCCCTCTCGCCTCTTTCTTTTCTGTTTCTCTCTTTTTATCAGCCTCTGCCTAATTTCCCTGCAAGTCAATGTAAGAGGGAAGTAGCTAAAACAGATATCTTACCCTAAAGTACATGTAACCATTGTATACAGACTACTTTTGGCTAACCCCGTGACAGAATGCCATTGTATTTGTTTGTATAAAAAACGAATAAAATACTTTGAAATTAAAAAAAAGGAATATAAACTACCTCAGCTACCTCTCCACATAGTTCCTGATCTAATAAAAAATATTTTATACGGGAGTGATGCCTATACTTTTTGCTGTAAAAAGTAAAACCTCTAATCTCCCTCATTTTAATACGCCAAATGTCGATCAGACTGAATTCCTTCATCATACTTTTCAATCTGGAGAACGTTCTTGGTGGATTGGTATACTAAATTAAAATCTCCCCCCAATACGATGGGGGCTTTTGTCTCTAATAAACAGGATTACAACTTAATCAGGGCCTCTAGGTTATCATTATTCAGCCCATAATACATAGCACAGACCAGTGGCCTACCTTGAATTAGGAGAGTTGCCTCTAACCATCTACCCGAGTAGTCAGATTCATATTTAACTAATCTTATTCCATTATTGCTTTTAATATTAATGGCCTCTGCCCTGGTACTCCCTCTCTGGTCTTACCTCCTTGACCCATCTAAACTTGCCTACACTCATTTCTTTCTAGGTGAGTCTCTTGTAATAATACAATTTGGGCCACATTGTTCTTTAAAATTTCCATGACCCGAGACACCTTCCTTCTAGCTCTCAAACCATTTACGTTCCATGTTAGGAAATGTACTATTTTAAGATTGGCCATACTCTAACTGGTAATACCAGTTCTCACGCAATCTCATAATCTGTTTAGACCCAGAATTATTCTCTAACCCTTCAAAAGATAGCCTAATGCGGACAATTCTTTTGTTTTTCTCCCACTGCATCCCACACCCAGTGTACCTCAACCCCCACCCCCAGAAAAAACCCTCTCTACACCATGGGCGATACAATCCGCCCTTTGCGACTCTCTTGTCCTGGTCAAAGAAGAGAACAGAAAATTGAGTAAAAAAAAGACAAACAGCCTATCTATAACGTCTATCTATACCATCTTCTAGATGTCGGTCAAGAACTCCTATCTTTTTAACATGAACTACCAACTCATCACTCCATCTGTAATAGAAAAGCATCCACTTCCTCTGGATTGCTAATATTATGCATTTTCTTTTGCCACATTATCTTTAGCATTGCTGGGAATTTCAGCACAACCTGAGCTCCTTTGCTTCGTCACTTATTCATTCTTGTACCCAATTCCCACTGCCTTTGAGCGGTCCTCTTACCAAGATCTGATCTTATTTGATAGGTAAAACCTTCATGACTTAAGGAATCCTCCTTCAGAGCCCGTCCCAAATCTAACTCTTTCACAGCAAATGTCAGGAAGTTTAACAAGATCTTTCTAGGAGTCTTCCTATCTGAATTCAGGTTAAAGGGGTCTCTGTGTGCTCTCTGTATCTCCTTATCCAAATCGATTTCTGGTCTATCTTTCAAAATGTCTTCTCTCAGGAGGCAGCATATAAAGGCCTTAACATCTCCTTTCTCAGCCCCTTCTGGAATTTTGAGGAATCTCAGATTGTTACGTCATGATTGTGTTTCCAACCTTTATAAGTCCTCTTGCAGCAATCTATTCTGTTGTTTAATGACTCAATATCCTTGGAATGTTCCGACACTGCTACAGATAATGATTTAACCTCCCCTTCCAAAATTCCAGTAGGCGGTGCAATTTCATCCAATTTCTCCTCTAGTACTTCACACTTATCTCAAATCCCTTTCTGATTGGTCTTGGATATCTAGAATTTCGTGAGAATATCCCGCTGCAGGTTCAAAAATATCCTTTCCATAGAATTTTCGCCTCCATTGCAATAAGGACATTGCATTAAGGACTACCATCACTTTGCTTGGAATTATCCACCTTCCCATCTCACTGTTACCGTGGGGTAGTTCCATACATAGAATTGCAGCAGGGCTGGAACAAAGACTAAAACTGGGACTAGGGTTTACTTCCAAACTTGAATTTCCAGCTAGCTCCTCTTCCCCTGTATGGACCCTGCCAGTGGAGTAAATCGATTCTCCAAAGGCAGTGGAGCTATTTGTGTCTGCCTTGTGGCCTTATTCTCCTTTACCTGTGAGATTTCAACCTGTTCCATAATTTTAAAGTATGATCTTAGGGAAGGTGAAGGTTTGACAGGCCCACGCACTTCTTTGGACCACAGCGTCTTGGTCTCCCTCCAGACTTTGGCACCTTCTTTTTAAGGGAGATCGCTACTGCCTCTCTTACTGACTGCTCCCTGGTTCCTCCTCCTTTGCCTCCTTTACCCTTACTTTTACCCTCCGAGAGTGACCGCAACTTTTAGCGACACCTCACTTGTGTTTCATTGTTTGTAAGTACATTTTTATGTTTTAGAACTTTTTTATTTTCAAGCAAGGACACATACCACAGGTATATTTAAACACAGCGTTAAGCCTACAACCCTAAGCAGGGCTGGCCGCGGAAAAACTTGGCACTGGGACCTTGAGGCATGCACAGGAAAGGCAAGTTGTTACACAGCGTTTTGCCTACAACCCCGCTGGGGCTGGCCGCGTCTCAAGTTACATGCTGTACTAGCTTCCGGGCATTCAAGAAAGCAATACCCCTTAGATCTATTTCAAGGAACAAGCGGGCGACTAGCCCAAAATCTAAAGTCAGCCCAACAGGGCCCAATACCTATAAGAGTAGGAGAGAGAAGGAGGAGAAAAGAGAAAGGGAGACGAAAATAGGAGTAAAGGAGAGGAGTGAGCACAGCAAGAATGAAAGTAATGTGCCCTGGGGGGGAGCAATGAAAGAGACCCTGGGTCAGCACCCACGTTCCAGGGGGGCCTACAGAAGCAATCTACCGGGGTCAGGGGGAACTATGGCATCCCCAAAAAGGCACAGCGTTCTAAGCCTGGTAGGCATGTGGCGTGCATGTTCGACAGTGCAAAGATAGTGGACTAGGGGCTGCCAAACTGCCTTATAATGCGTGTCGCGTGATTGCAGTCGCGCTGTAAAAAGCTCCATCATGATGACATGCCAGAGCCGTACAAACCAAGCTGCTATTGGGTGGCTTTATTTCTCTTCCAGTACAAGGCTATGAGCTGCTTAGCCACTCCCAGCATCTGGAGCGTTAGGATCCAATCGCTTTGGGTGAGCGCCTTCAGGCTGGCAGGTTTGATGCCTAGTAGGATTGTGCTTGTGGCTTCAGGCAGTGGAAACCCCAGTACCCCCTTAATGTGGCTAAGGACCTCCTTCCAAAATAGGGTCAACATCGGGCACGCCCACCAGATATGAATAAAATCCCCAGATGCAGACCGACACCTCCAGCACAGGGGAGAGGATGCTGGGAACATCTTGTGAAGTCGCTGAGGTGTATAATACCATTGGGTCAAGAGCTCGTAGGCAATCTCCCTCTGCGGGATGCTCCGGTATACCTTGGGGATGTCTCACCATAGTCTATACCACTGTGAATGTTCAATGTCCGCGCCGCACGCCAGCTGCCATTGGTGCTGGTATGGATGAGAGGGCAGAGCCGACGGGTGTTGTAAAATCTGACAGATCTGTGAAATCAGCCCTTTTGATCCCCCAAGAGCACGCGCCAACCTCTCGAAGGGGGTAAAGTCGCGGGTGGCCACCTGGTACATTTCTCCTTCGGACACCCAATGTTGCAGCTGAGCATACTGCATTCTCGCTTCCAATGGTACGCGAAACCCCTCCCTATATTGGTCAAAGGTCTTAAGTACGCCCCCCTCATTTAAATCACAGATCACCCTACAGTCCCCCTGTATCCATTTGTCAAAGGCACGGGTTCCATGGGCCGGCGGGAAAAGCGGATTCCCCTCTATCGTGGTGTGTGGAGAGGGAAACGTTGTAAGGCCTCTGGACACAGCTATGTTGTCCCATATCTCTAAGACCATTCTTGTGGGCACCGCTATGTAAGCCCTCCTAGAGCATGCCGTCCGGTGCAACCATGCAAGATCCCAGATGGTTCGCCCCTTCACCGTTTTGTCCATTTGCAGCCATCCCCTCTCTCTCTCCCGCGCCCCCCACTTTACCAGAAAGCGAAGGTGCGAGGCCCAGTAATATTCCACCAGATTAGGGCAGGCCAACCCCCCCATCCCGCGGCGTCACGAGGAGCTTTTGGGAGAATCAAGGCCGCTTCCCGCCCCAGATAAAGGACGTGAGCTCACGCTGTAGGCCTCGTATGCAGTGGAGTGGAATATGAGTCGGGACACATTGGAACAAATACAATTTTTTTGGGAGGATCGACATCTTGATGGCATTCAGTCTGCCCAGCCATGATATCATCAGAGGTCTCCACCTCCGCACTTACGCCAGTTTACCAATGACCATGTTTCTTCTACTCTAAGGAAATGCCCATCTGGGTATATGTCCCGCATATTCACCATCCTCGTTTCTCTCAGTGCGCTAATCAGGCGTTTTTCCCCCATCACCGATAAGGCCACATGATGTGCAAGAGGTAGTGCCGGAGCATAAACCGGGAGCCTGCTAGTCAATTTGCCTATAGCCTGCCAGGCTGCGATAGTCATGTCTATCGTATTGATTTCCATTCATGGTGTACCTCTGTTTGTGTGTGTGATGATGCCGGATAACGGAATAGGGTGTGCATCCCCGTCTTCCACCTCAACATGTGAAGTGTAAGCATGCGGTCTAAACCAATAGTAGGCATATTGTGCATGGGCGCAGAGATAATAGATAAAGAGGTCCGGAGCACTGAAACCACCCCTAGTGTAGTCCAGTGTGAGTATATTCCAGCTTTCCCTGGCCTGTTTTTCTCCCATATCAAGCGAGTGAGAGAGGAGCGGACTTCCCTGAAAAACCGTTGTGTCAGCTTAATTGGGATGTTAGAGAATAGATATAAAAAGCGTGGTAACACAACCATTTTTATGACCGCTATGCGATCCGCCAGGGAGAGTGGCATCTTGTTCCATATTTCTACTTGCTGCTCGAGAGTGGTGTATGCTCTGCCATAGTTCTCCCTGATCACCAGTTCGGGATCACAATGTATCCACACCTCCAGGTATTTCACCGGGTGTGTGGTCCACACTAAATGGTAGTCCATATTTGTGGGGGGCATACTCGGCGTTAGTGGTATAACTAACCATTTCTCCCAGTTTATTTGTAGTCCTGAGAAGAGTCCGAACCAAATTTATTCTCTTAACAACTGTGCTTTATACCGATTAGGTTCCCTCACAAATAACAGCATATCGTCAGCATACAGTTATATACCTACCGGGCGATGTAAGAAATTCAGTGCAGTTTCTCTGTGGTGTTGTCGTATGATACAAGCCAGTGGTTCTAGGGTCAATGCAAACAATAAAGGTGAGAGGGGGCACCCCTGATGAGTGCCTGTATATATCTGGAATGGTTGTGCTGTCAGTCCCCCCACTTGCACCAGCGCCACAGGGCTGTTGTACAAGAGACGTATCCAACCCAAGAACAGGAGCGGGAAGCCCATGCGGCGTAGTACATGAAACATGTAACTCCAGTCAACGGAGTCAAACGCTTTGCCGCGTCCAGTAGGATCGCGGTGGCTGGCAGTTCGGGGTTTAGTACATGAAACATGGCAAATATGGTTCTCAAGTTATTAGACGTGGAGGACCAAATTGGGCATGAGGGGCTGAAGCTTTGTAGCTAATATTTTTGCAGGGATCTTAGGGGCTCATTAGGATGACAGGTGGACTTTGCCCGCCTGTCATCCTACCAGTGAATGGGATCACCCGCCATAAGGGCGGGGGTCCCATTGTACACATTAGGATGCGCCCGCCAAAGTGGTGGGCGCTTACTGCATTTTTAGCATTGCGGTGGGCAGTGCATTCAGCACCGCCCGCCGCAATGCTAAAAATGCACTTTGCGCGAGGTGCCTGTCATGTTGTGCATTGAAATGCAGGGGGGTACCATAGGTACCCACCATGTGCACCCTCCACCCCCACCCCCCCGGAGTCCCTGGGGGCCCGCAACGGCCCCCGCATGCCCACAGAAAGGCATTCACAAATGCTCATCCTAATATGGCTGGCGGTGTATGATAGACACCGCCACCATATACAACCCTTTTCCACCCCGATCGCAAGGCGACCGGGGCAGAAAAGCGTCGGACGGTATTTCCGTCCGCCGCGGCCCCCCCGTCATAGTAATATGGCGGGGGGAAATGGGTGGCGGGCGGGTGGCGGGCAGGCTAGGATGTCGGGCGGATCGCCACCGCCATGCAGGCGGTGGCGATCCGCCCGACATCCTAATGGGCCCCTTAGTATCTAAGTTTATCAAAGACAACGGCCCATATGATTTGCACCTGTCCGGAGCGGGAGACAGCCATTACAACGTAACTTTTACAACGTAATGCCATTACAACGCAACTTTTACATCGTGAGGTCTATTACAACGCATCATTACAACGCATTCCATTACAACGCATATTCCATTACAACGCATGCCATTACAACGCAAATTTGGGTCTTTTTAAAAAAGAAAGAAGTACTCAATTTAAAAAATAAAACTCAGCTATTTATTTTCGAATGATAATAAAATGAAAAAAAAAAACCTTCCAACATAATTAAATAAATTGTAAAATTACCCCTGGCACGGGATGCAGGGAAAATAGGGGTTTTGGGTGGGGAAGTGTATTAAAATGTATGCAGAATCTATACACACTGATCAATATAAATAGTTGATTAAAAAAATAAATACTCGGGTATCAATTTTAATACTCGTACAATTAAAGAGAGAACCCTGGCACGGGATGCAGGGAAAATAAGGGGTTGTGGTGGGGAAGTGTATTAAAATGAGGCAGAAACTATACACACTGATCAATATAAATAGTCGAATAAGAAAATTAATACTCGGGTTTCCATTTTTATACTCGTATAATAAAAGAGAGAACCCCTGGCACGGGATACAGGGTAAATAGAGCTTTTGGGTGGGGAAGTGTATTAAAATGTAGGCAGAAACTATACTGACTGATCAATATAAATAGTCGATTAAGAAAATTAATAATCGGGTATCAATTTTAATACTCGTATACTAAAAGAAAGAATGAATTAAAAGTAAATGATGTTTGCGAAAATGTTTGAGGACTGAATTCGAAACTAAAACTGTTTTACAAGTTGCACGTTTACATCAACACGTGAGTAAGTTAAACAGGTGAAATAAGAGCACATGTCAACTGAAAAACGTGAACCAAAAATGGGAGGAGCAGTAAATTGTTTCCATAGAGACTTCACTAACAAACAAGTATATAAACCACACGAGTGGGATGATTAGTTTTGTTTCAGAGAATCAATTACGGGTGACGAAACTACGAGCAAGGTAAAGATTACGAGCAACTGAATGATTTTGAGATTATCTTTCATTTCCTCAGAGGGAATATATTGTTAATGTATATTTAAAAATATATAAAACATTATGTCCCCTCCCGAGGAGTTGGATGTATGTCGACGGAAGATAGAAAGAATTTTAAAGCGAGGTAAATTAATGCTATAAACTTATTGTTATTTAAAAGATTATTAAAAAGTAGTATGTTTGAGTATAAATCTACTTTACTAACGACATGACGTAAGATTAGTTAAACAACTATCGTCACGAAAAGAAAAAACTACAAAGACACCGAGAACAGAGGGTTTGAAATATGTACAAATTATTTAAAATAAAAAGTACCACTAATACTCTTTTTTCTTCTAGAGTGAAAATGGGTTTAAAAGTATTTATATTGTGTAGTGCTTTTACCAATTTTCACTCATGAAGAACTGGAGGTTTATCTTCACAAGCAGTAAATATGAAAATAAAAATATTATTGTCAAATTAATAGTTTAATAATAATGCTTTATAAAAGTCATACTGTTTACAAAATGTTTAATTGAAATGAAATGGTTTTTTTAAAAAAAAGATGTAGCGAGGGAGGGCCCGATTCACAGAATGAACTTAAGACTAAATGCTAAACTTACTACTATTTGGTATTCACAGAATGAACTTACTACTTTTAGTATTCACAGAATAGATTTAAGACTACTAACTTTAAGTCCGTACTCGGGCCGTAAATTCCGGCCTGGAGGTGGAGCTTCCGGCTTGGGGGCGGAGCTTGCGGCCCAGAGGCGGAACTTGCGGCATGAGTGACTTTTATTGCAAGGAGAGAAGAGGGAGGTTTATAGATGTAAATAATGTGTTTACAATTTTAAATCGTAACATGTCACAAATCATGTTGTTAGTATATGCCCACGTAGTATATGCAGCGCATATTTTTTTATGGATTTGAAAGATATAGACTTGAAAAAAGATTTGATCTAGGGAACGGTGACCGGACTTATAACTTTAATATACTGTTAATAAAAAATGCCAATTTAATAGAGTTGTACTATTTAGGGCAAAACAGGAAAGTAAAAGTGTAGTGAGTATTAGTAATGTAGAATGTGAGCAACATTATCCAGGTAGTCAGAAGCCACACACAACGAAAACTGTTGTAAAGTTGCCAATAGTCTTTCAGACATCTCTTTAGTTTTTTTGCTATTTCGTGGGTTCAGACTACTTGTTAATGCTTGACTCATTCTCATTACTTGAAAACTTTGCTCCTTTCTCAAAGTTTCCAAGAAATGATAAAAGTTAGGGTGAGCTTTTCCAATTGTGTGGTTGAAGGAGTTGTGCCAAGCCTCTATGGCATTGTTTGTCTTTGTGACTCCTTTTAAACAGCTCGAGTAGCAGTTCCACCACTCCACATGGAAAAGTGGCTTCCTCCTGCGACCCGACCTGCTAAGATGCCCAATCCATGTGCCTTCATAATTTAGTAAGGGTGCCAATTTTTCTTTGTTTGTTGTATAAAAGTCAGTTCAGTAATTGCAGTATAGTACTCGTCTAAACTTTCAGGAGGAACAAAGCAAAGCGCAGTTAGGTTTTTTAGTTCGAATTGCAGTTTGCTATCCGATACGTAATCCACAAATAAGGATGTTTTTTGTATCTACGCAAAAATGCCTTGGAAAAGTGGAAAAAACATCCTTGAATTTGTGTATGCACGCACGTTTTGGAAATAACATTAATCATTGCAAATTCAAAAACAATAATAATTTTCCTAGGACTTTTGTTTTAGATTTTAACACTGTTAAATGTTCAGCATAAGTTGAGGATTGCTTATCAGGTAGCAAACTGTATACCAAGAGGATTACTGTATTATTGATTTTGGCATGAATAGTGTATATTTGGGTGAAAGGATGGGGCATGCTTTTAAACGTCGCCATCCATCATCCACACATCACTATTCTCTAACTTAACTAGATTACGTGGAGTACTAAAGATGATAATTCGTTTATGAGGGTTTTGGCTGTCATGGAGTAAGACAAGTTCATTTGAAACAGATACAGAGAGCTCAGGAGGAATAAGAATGTCAGAAACGGTTTGTGGTGTAACTCTTTGTGGGTTACTTGCATGGTTTTTACATTGTATAATTCGTCTCAGATTGGGTATAATGGGCATACTGCTGGCAACATGACTTGGGACATGTTGTGCATCCTCCCTTAAAATAGAACCACAGGAGTAATTGGAGGTGCATGCAATATCCTTCATTTCATTTATAGTTTCGCTCACCTCAATCTCCATTGCAGAGGCAGAGTAGTTATGATCTGTAGTTTTTAAAACAGACTCACCCAGAGTAACCGCTCTGCCTGTGCAATGGGTTGAGTAGTATTGCACACACCTCCAATGACACCTTGGGGCCAATTCCGATTCAGGAAAAAACGCTCCGAATAGCCGAATCGTACCCTGCAACGTCCCCCGTACGTACGACGAAGTACGATTCGTACCAGGAGCCGTACTCCGTACGAGACATACAGAGACCGTACGAATCAAATCCCCGTCCGAATCTCCCTCGGAACCCGCTGTACGCGACATCTGTACGGTTCGCGGCTGGTTTTTACAACCCAGCAAGTACGATACGTGTCGGGTACGCACCGTATGACCCTTTTTCTACGGGAGCTGAAAACAGCGGTAATAGCAGAGTTCGTGCCGAAACAGGTACAGAACGCCCCCCCCCCGGGTACGGTGCGTACCCCCCATGATCGCAGGGGTACGGTGTGTACCCCTGCGATCATGGGGGGTATGCACCGTACCCCATGTACGATGGGTGTACGTACCGTACCCCATGTACGATGGGTGTATGCACCGTACCCAATGTACGATGGGTGTACAGTGCATACACCCATCATACATGGGGTATGGTGCGTACACCCATCGTACATGGGGTACAGTGCATACCCCCCATGATCACAGGGGTACGCACCGTACCCTTGCGATCATGGGGTGTATGGACCGTACGGTGTGTATGTGTTTGTGTGCTTTTCTCTACGACTCGCCCTTACCTGACGTGGACCGTACGAAACGCGCCCTCATACCCCGGTCCGGATCATACTCGTTGGGTCGTATGGCATGTGTACGAGTTGTACGGCATGTGTACGAGTTGTACGGTTCACGGTTTCAGCCTTGCAATACGTACGGATCGCGACGATTAGTACGGATTCACGGAATACGGATCGTACTAGGCGACTCGGACGGACAGGTATGATTCGTACGGAGAGGGCTCCGGATACAAATCGTACGGACGTTTTTTTTCCCGAATCGGAATCAACCCCCTAGGTTCTGTTAGTCTCTCCTAGCAATAAATGTACCCTGCATGCTTTAAGAGGCCGTTTCTCTTGCTCGAAGTGATGTAATGTGCTGTCTTGTCCATTGACATTATCTGAAAAGATAAGAAAAAGTAGGTTATTTTGTATGTTTATATATATTTTTAGTCATTATTTTTTTCTTATTTCTTTTTTTTAAAAAAACTTTTCGAAATGCTTTTATTGAAGTTGGAAAATTAACTGCTTTCATTGTTTTATTCCTTCATTTGGAAATTCCACTGTTTTATTGAAAATAATACATTTGAGAATTGGTTTCAGCTCATTATACCTTTTGCTTTGGTTGTTTTGGCTTCTAGTTGGTCTCTGTTGATCTTTAATATGGTCTTTTAGTATAGATTATTTGAATCTGCAAGAAAAAAGGATATTTGTTTTGTTGATTTATTTTTTGTGTGTTGGTTGTTTAGGAGAAAAGGGTGCAATTATATTTTTTATATACATTTTTATCAAGATCTTACTTTTACTAATTCTTTATGAGGTTCTGAAGATGCTCATAATTTGGTATGGAAGGCCTTGCAAAGTAGTGGAAAGTTATGAAACATACCTTTTATTAGATTTGGAATTCAGATTATCTTTTATGTTAAAATAAAATGCATTATTAAAGTGGAGCAAGAATAAATGGTTAACAATATTGAAATAATGAAGCAAACAAAAATAATCAATATTTACTCAAGTGCATTTGAATTGGGATTTTATAAAAAACGTGCAGTAATGTTCATGATTTTATTCATTACAAGTTTCATTATTCACCTTTTTTGATAAATTGACAACTTTTATAAAAGAGAAAGACATGTAAAAAAATGGCAAACCATCAGAAATATATAGCATTTTTAGCTTGCACATGATATTAAAAAAATGGGTTTGAAAAGTGAATATTTTTTTGATTACTGTTTCTAATATGTGGTACGAGTATGATCTTTTTTAAAAAAAAAAAAGTAACCCATTACTAGAAGAAAACATCTTCTTGTTGAAAAAAGACAGATTATATTAAGTATAATTATTTTAAAATGTTACCTTTTTTTCCAAAGATGTCTCTTCCTTCTTGTTCGTAGGAAGTGCTTCTTTTTTCTTCAGATCTGTTTGAGTAATTCTTAAAAAAATTGAAAATTTTCTATGTTTATAATGTGATTTTTATTTGAAGCTAATGTATTTTTTAAAAATACAACTCACCTAAAAGAGTTATGTGCAATTAGGATGAATGTTTTTTTGAACTTGAATTCCTCGAAGAATTTTCAAATATTATCAAAAGGAATTTTTAGGTTTTAAAAAAAAAAATGATGGGTTGTTCGAGTAATTAATTTTAAAACATCGTATAGCTACATTTTTATTTTAAAATCAGACTCATAGGTAGACCATATAGGTTTATAAATATTAATATGAACTGCACATTTCATGTTTTTGGAGAATATAGAACAAGGTTGAATGAATATACCTTTTTTGATAATTTAATTACCTCATCTTGTATGTATCTTTTAATCGGCCGCAGAATAATTTAAATATTTAACATTATTTTTTTAATAAAAATCTAAAACATTCTTAAATGGTTTTTAATCAATTTAAATAATATATTTAATATTTTGACTTACTTTCGAGTTAAGTAACCCAAAACAATATGTTTTTCTCGAGTCTCTAAATTCAGTTGACAGGTTTGGAATAAACTGTAAATTAAAAAACATATTTAGAATTAATGTATTGTTCTTTAAAATTGGTTAGCTATATATTCATTACCAATTTGTTATACTTACTTTTTTGTTATCAGAGGATGTTATGTAACTTCGATGCGACTTTTTCTGTGACAGAGAGAGAGTGGGCTTAAAATGCGTCTGCTCTCACTGGTAGTCAGTTGACCATTGTTTTCAAAATGGTGGACGACTTCTATTTATACCTTTTTTTGTGTACCATCATTATTTTCAAGAAAGTATCTATTGTTTTTCTTATTTTTTACTTGTTAATATCATGTGGAACCATATATTTTTGTTTTTAGAAAATGCCAGTTTCAATTGTTTGTGTTTGTTTTGTCCTCAATTTTGTGTTCTAGATGATGTATTTCATGTCATGGAAACTGTAGTAGGACTTGTTTTTGACCCTAGGACATAAAATGGTGCTCCGCTTCTTTTCGATTCTGAAGTCTTTCTTTCAAATTATGTTAGTTTCAGATATTTTAAAAAATTAGGAATATATTTGTTTGTTTCAAAATTGCTCAATTGTGACAATATATTTTTTTAAATCAATATATTAATACTTGGTAAATACCTGAGTATTAAAATGAATACCCGAGTAATAATTTAAAAAAGGAGTACCGTTTTAAAAATGTATTTGTTCAATATCCTAACACATTTTAATACACTTACCCACCCAAAACCCCTATTTTCCCTGAATCTCGTGGCAAGAGTTATTTTACAATATTTTTTTTTTAATAAAAAAAAATTGCGTTGTAATGGTATGCGTAGTATTGTATAGCGTTATAATGGCACTTTTAATGCTTTTTACATTAATTGCATTGTAATGGTTTTCGATGTAAAACATTGCGTAGTAACAGCATATGCGTTGTAAAAAATGCGTTGTAAAAGTATGCGTTGTAATAGTATGCATTGTATCGTCATACATCCATCCGGAGCCTTATCTGTTTTTAACAGCATGATTATCACGGCCTGGCGGAGGGACAATGGCAGTACTCCAGCTTTATGTGCCTCTGCATACATTTCATGCAAGAATGTCACAAGTATATCAATATATTCTTTGTAAAACTCAGCTGTGAGCCTGTCGGGTCCCGGTGCCTTTTGGTTTGGCAATGTGCCCACCGCTGCCTTAATATCCGCCTCATCTATGGCTTGGCAAAGATATTTACGGTGACCATCCGACAGCCATGCACAGGCTATGTCGGATAGATAGTCGTCCAATTCTGCATCCGCGCACTCCCTTGTGCCGTGTATAGATCAGAGTAGAATCTGCGGAACTGTTCCACTATCGCCTCAGGGGCATAATGCTCTGTGCCCTGCTGGTCTGTAATCTTAGTTATGTGGTGATAGTCCTCTCAAATTGTTATTTTGGTGGCCAGATTTCTGCCTGGGTGCCCTTCCTCACCATATGCTCGCGCCACATGTTTGCGTGCAATGTAGCAGATCTCAGATTCTGCAAGTGTATCGTATTCCCTTTTTTGTTCGTGTATACAGGCTAGGGTCTCAGGGCAAGGACTGTCTATGTATTGACATTCTAAATCCGTTAGTTAGTGCTCAGCCTGCGTCAGTTGGCTACGTAGGTCTTTAAGGATGCCTGCTGTGGTGCCGATACAAACCCCTCTAATAGTTACTTTAAAAGCTTCCCACAGTGTTGACGCACTGTCAACTGTACCCGTATTTACAGCAAAATATTGTTCAATGGCTTCCCGGATGGTATTATTATAAATTGGATCTAAAAGAGCCTGTGCACGGAAGCGCCATATATATGGGCGATGAATATTAGCCGCACTAGTAAAGGAGAGCAGCACTGGATTAAGATCCGAGAGTGTACGTGGGAGGATCCTGACATCTGTAACCCAGTCATTGACCCTCTCACTGAAAAGCCATTAGTTCAATCCGGACCAGCTATTGTGTGCCGGTGTAGCATGTGTACCCTCCTTAGCTGTGCCGTAGCATCCTTGATGCACTGCGCTATTTTAGGTGTGCGTATCCCCTCACATTTGATTTATTCAGTTGAGGGTCCAGTTATGTCTTTAGGTACCCCCACACAATGTCTGCATCAGGTCATTCTCGCAGAGTGCCGTACAGTCGCAGGTAAGTATCCGGTTCGCCTGCTATGGGCCCATATATATTTATGATAGTGATGAGTGAGAGTCCCAGCTTGCCATGCACCATGGCACATCGTCCCTCTCTGTTGTTGTATGTTTTAATAGGCGTACAGGCCCGCCGCTCTTCAGTAGTATGAGTACCCCTCTGGCGTATGAAGAGTACGAAGAGACTAGCTTGTATCCCACCCATTTGCCTGTGATTTTAACCTCAGACGACATATTCCGGTGTGCCTCTTGCAGGAGGGCAATCTGTACGCTGTGACGATCTAAATAGGCGAACACTTGCATGAATTTTTGGGGGTATTAAGCCCTCTGACATTCCATGTCACACAGTTATACTTCTCACCCATGTGCATCACGATATGTCAAGTGTAATTGTGTCTGTGTCCTGCCGCTAAGGTCAAAGAATGCAATCGTTGTAAGTTCAAGCAACCCGCGTAATTCAATCACGTTAACCAACCCAACTTTTGAGCCTTGCCATCCTCCCTCCCCCACCCACTTCTGCAGCCCCAAATTGCTAAAGCCATCCCCCAAACAAACTCTAGAGTCCCCCATCCCACCCCCCAAACAAACCCAGTGTGAAACAGGACAACAATGTGGTGCACACATGGAGGCAGAAGCTGCCCGCCGGAAACACCAGTGACATAGTTACATGGAGGGTCGCTTAGTAATCTAAATTCCACCTCCACAGCTCTGAACTCAGAGAAGAGACCACTTTTCCTCCATAAATGCAGACCACAGCATCAAGAAAAGCTCCCCATCATGTGCATATGAAATACCCCAGGGTAAGATTTCAGGAACCATATACTAAGACAGGTGTTTGTGACTTGTACCTATCTTTGCCCGTGCAGCTTATCATCAACTGCAAACAGTCTGCAATGTCCCAGTACTATCCAAAGATCAGGGGGAAATGTCCATCATTCAACGTCTGAAGTGTGTCCCTGATCCTCCTGTGCACCTCTCGGTGATTTCTGCCCAGGACCTGGGCGCCATTCAACTGCAGAAATTTTAGGACATCCTTAGGGTCATTGTAGATCTTGTTTTCTTTTTTCCCCCGTCTATAATCCGGAGCTGAGCGGGTTAGAGCATCGCGTATGGGATATTGTGGTCCCACAGTGATTTCTTGACTGCCATGAACTTTTTCTGCGCCTCCTGAACTGGTTGCGTTAAATCAGGATATAGGGATATGCTCATTCCTTCATGCGTCAGGTTTCTCAACTCCCTGGCTTTCCGAAGTGCGGCATCCTGAGCCCTATAGTTCAAGAGTTTTGCAATGATCGGGCGCGGTCTGGCCCCCGGCGGAGGCCGCGAGGCAAGCGATCTATGTGCTCTTTCAATGATGAAGACCGTCAAAACATATCCCTGTCAAAGAGAGTCACTAGTAGATTTTCGATATAGCGCTTCATGTTTCCCATGTTTACATTCTCCGCTATGCCCAGGACACGCAAGTTGGTGCGGCGGGATCTCGCCTCCAAATCTTCTGACTTCGCCAGAACAGCAGCTAGTGTTTTCTCGACCTTTTCTTGTTTTGTTTCTATTTGGCGTTGTATGTCTTCAGAGTCCAATATCCGTCCCTCCGCCATGTCTAATCTCTCTGTGTGACGATCGAGCCACTCAGACATACGATCTACTCTATAAGTCAAGGTATCAATCTTCCCATTTAGGTTAGTCAGCGAGGCTTGGATTGTTGTGAACATTGTCTGGAAGTCGACTGCTTCAGCAGGGTTCGCGTCCACCGTAGGGGCTTGAGAGGAAGACTGTTCTGCCGCACCTGTGTCTATTGTTTTCTTTGCTTGGTCAAAATAGAGCTTTGGCTGAGACTTATCCGGTTTCCCCATTGTGTGGCCCGTCGGAGCCCGTGGGACCAAGGTACCACAACCTTGTGGTTGACATGGGAGCACCAAGCGCAACGATTTTTGCACCGCCTTTCCTGTTACGTTTCCAATGCAGTTGTGGAAGATAATGGTCAGCACTTGTTTTTTGGTCCAGGCCCCTTTGTACTAGGCTGCACGAATGCAGACGTGGCACAGCCAGTGCACAGGTAATGGAGGTCGCCAGTAGTTCAGAGCAGTGGTGTGCCCACTCTGCGCGACACCCAATGGTCTCCAGGTATCGCACACGGACACCACCAACCTCCCGAGCAATGAACGTTGGTCACAGCAGTGCGCAGTCCTAGGTGCAGGCAGGGACGGAGAGCCCGATGGAGATTCCCCCACCATCAGATGAGAAGCCTCTCCCTATATGCACACCTCCCTCATTGCCAGTGTTATAGCAAAGGTTTTGGTGAGGTTCTAGCCCCACAGCTCCCAGCCCAGTTCAAATCTCAGCTGATTTCCACCAGCGTGCAGCCTCAGTCAGGGGGGAATCTCTAGTTAGTAAGGATCGCAGTTGTCCACTGGTGCCCAAAGTAGTCTGGGGCGTATGGGAGATCTTAGCATTGCCCCCCATGATCGCACAACAGTCTCCCGCGATGGGCAGTCCCCCACAGCCGCAACGCGCTGATCACAGGATCATTCGGGTCTCCTCCCACACGCATGCTGCACGGCTGCAGCCTCATGGGAACTGAGCCCTCGCGTGCCGCCGTTCTCCCCATCAGCCTCAGTGTTGCAGGCAAGCCCTCCGCTCCACAGGGGCTCAAAGCAGGAGGGTTGTGGTGACGCACAGCAGCGCTTCACCTCCATTACACGGATGCAAGCACCAAATTTGGTCAAGGCCTCCGCACCGCTGTCTCCACAGCAGCGCCACCGCGGGCTGCCAGAACCCACGCATTCGCTCCTCCCAGGCCTCACATCAGTCGTGGGTCAAAAGCAGACTGCAGGGGTCACAGGAGCGATTCCACCTGTCGTTGTTGTGAGAACCTATCACCGTGGTCCTCCGACAGGGTTATGAGTTTGTCTCATCCTCCGTGGTATGCTGCATTTGCAGGATAATTGCAGGATTCTAAAGCTACCGCACAAGCTCGCTTACAGAGTGGTCATAAGCAGGCGTGCATAGCTCCGCCTCCTTTTCAGTCCCTTGAACTTAGTACTCTGCCTGACCAGGAGCCAGTGCAGCTGACGTAGGATGGGGGTGCCGTGGGCCCTCATAGGCATTCTAAAAATGAGTCTTGGGTCATCATTCACGATGACCTGTAATCTGGCCAGCAGATTTCCTGGGAGGCCGATGTACAGGGAGTTCCCATAGTCTAGTTGTGACAGTATCATGGCCGATACAGCCATTCTGAGTGTGGCAAATGTGAGCAGGGGGGCGAGTTTTCATAGCTGTCTCATCAGGCCAACACATGTTCCTACTACTGCCGACACCTGCTGGGTCATAGAGAGCCCGGCATCAATTTTGACGCCCAAGCTCTTTATGGCCCAAACCAGTTCCGGATTTGTGCCCCTTTCTAATTTCTGTTCTTAACATATTTTACCTCAATATTCTTAGATGTATTATGGAACTTCTCAATGCTGCGCTTCTTGAAGCAGTAGTGCCAGCTGAGTGGAAACATGCTATGATCCTTCCTCTGCTAAAGAAAGCAAATGCTGATCCCGAAGTTCTCCCCAACTTCCGTCCTATCTTGCTGCTCCCCGCAAAATCTTGGAAAAACATATCAACCGCCAATTGACACAATTTGTGGACTCCCAAAACATTTTACATCCATCCCAAATTCGGTTTCAGAACAGGTTTTTCCACCGAATCAACGCTTCTGGGAGTCACCGAAACTATCCGCCAACGGCTTGATAGGGGAGACACCGTGGCACTGAGATTACTTGATTTGAGTGCCGCTTTCGACACCATGTGAACTGGTTTAGTTCCTTTCTGGCCAACCGCCGGCAGACGGTCTGGGTCCCTCCCGGGTCCCCCGAGATGCCGCCATTGGGAGTCGGAGTGCCTCAGGGCTCTGTATTGAGCCCCACTCTATTTAACATCCTTATGACCCCTCTGGCGACACTGGCGGAGTCCTATGGGGCCCGGATCGTCTCTTATGCTGACGACACCCAGCTCCTTTTCACCTGTCGTAAGAGCGAAGAGTTCGATGGAGAAGGGATCCGTGAGTGCCTTGGGGCTGTTTTTAGCTGGTTTTCACACAACAGCCTCAAGTGCAACTCGGACAAATCCGAAATACTATTCTTCGGATGCCCATCGGAACCAGATTGGCAGGGATGGTGGCCTACTGACATGTTCCCTCCCGCTCACTCCTCTAAGTGGGCAAAGAACCTGGGAGTTAAAATTGACAACGAGCTCTCGCTCAAATCCCAGGTTTCCACTCTTACGGGAACATGCTTTGGGATCCTCAAAATGCTACGCAAGTTCTTTCCCCTTCTTTCGGAGGAACATCGGAGGATCACTGTTCAGGCACTCATAGGGTCCAGATTGGACTATGCAAATGTCCTTTACCTGGGCCTGCCTGAATACCTCCTCCAGCGCTTGCAGGTCACCCAGAACGCTGCTGCGCGTGCAATTTTCGGCCTTCACCGCCGCACCAGTGCCTCCAATCTCCTTGTATCCCTTCACTGGCTTCCGGTGCGGAAGAGGATACTGTTCAAGGCCATGACTCTCGCTCATAAGGCCTTGCACGGCAATGGTGCCAAATATCTTCAGAGGAGGCTGGACTTCTATCGACCTGTACGATCCCTCAGGTCAGAAGCTTTGGCTCTAGCTCGGGTGCCACGCGTCAAAAGGGCCCGGCTAGGCGGCCGGTCCTTCAGATTCCTTGCTCCTCAGCTATGGAATTCTTTACCGGTGTCCTTGCGAAACACCGCAAACCTGCTTGCCTTTAGGAAAGACTTAAAAACCTGGCTGTTCGCTGGATAATCTGTCCCCTCTTATAGGCCCCTGCTCTTTTAGTGTTATGTTTTTCAGCTCTTTTCCTTGGTCTGGAGCTCAAAGCGCCGGGACACTCCTTTGGAGTAGCCGTTGCGCTATAAAAGTCCCATTTTAACATAACATAACATAACATAACCATGTGTCATGAGACCCTTCTTCAAGTTTTACATTCTAAAGGCATTGTCGGCATAGCACTGAAATGGCTGGCGAGCTTTCTATCCAGCTGAACGTTTCAGGTTTTCTCCCCAACGGCAAGATTCAAATCCCATGCTCCCTTTACAAAGTTCCCCAGGCCACTATTCTAAGTCCTCTGCTCTTCAACATTTACATCAACCCTCTGCCAACCCTAGCTGAAGAGGCTGGGCTAACCATATATTCATACGCTGATGATAGCCAGCTCATCTTTTCCCTATCAACTAAAAACACTGCTAAGGTATCCTCTCTTCAATCAGGCTTACAAGAAATTGCTGATGAATGCGCACTAACAAGTTGAAGCTGAATGGAGGAAAAATGGAACTCGATGGTAACAAAACTCTCTGGGGCCACAACATTGGCCTCTGCAAATGGGTGCCCTTCCCTAACCTTCTCAATCTGTTTGCAACCTTGGCATTATTATAGATGATCAACTGTCTATTCGACAGCAAGTGGTCAGGTTGCCTCAACTTGCTTTGCAATTTTGAAATGGCTTAGGAAAATCCTATGGATGCTGCCACCACTCACTGACACAAAAAACAGTGATTCAAGCCCTAATCGTGTCCAGATTGGATTATGGCAATGTTTTGTACTTGGGTGCCAACAAGGAGGTGATCCGGAGGCTGCAAGTGGTCCAAAACTCGACAGCCAGACTTCTTTGTCAGCTACCTCGAATGGCCTCTATCAGAGGGACACTCCGAGACTTACACTAGCTTAAGATAAAAAATCGGTCCAAATTCAAAAGTTCAAGTTCAAGTTCAAAAATTTGTATAGCGCACTACTCACCCAGAGGGTCTCAAGCCGCTTGTTGGAGGGGGGGACTTTACTTATCAAAAATCCAAGTTTTAAGTTGTTTTCTGAAGGAGAGGTGGTTCTGTGTAAGGCGGAGGTAGGTGGGGAGAGAATTCCAGGTTTTGGCCTCTAAGTAGGAGAAGGATTTTCCCCCCATGGTGGATCTATGGATGCGTGGAATTGCGGCGAGGGCTTGATTGGATGATCGTAGTTGGCGGGTGGGGATGTAAAAGGACAGGCGCGTGTTGAGGCATTCGGGTCCTAGGTCATAGAGGGCTTTGTGTGCGTGGGTGAGGAGTCGGAACGTTATCCTCTTGTTGACGGGGAGCCAGTGGAGGTCTTTCAGGTGATCGGAAATGTGAGCTTGGCGGGGGATGTCTAGTATGAGTCTGGCTGAGGCGTTTTGGATGCGTTGGAGTTTTTTCTGTAGTTTGGCTGTGGTTCCGGCGTAAAGGGTGTTTCCTTAATCCAGTCGGCTTGTGACCAGTGCGTGGGTGACCGTTTTTCTTGTCTCGGTGGGGATCCAACGGAATATTTCTTTGAGCATGGGTAGGATGTTGAAGCATGATGATGAGACGACGTTGACTTGTCTGGTCATCGAGAGGGAGGAGTCCAGGATGAAGCCCAGGTTACGTGCGTGGTCCGTTGGTATGGGTGCTGTTCCCAGGGCCGATGGCCACCCTCTGCTACATGCACAGAATTAACGGCAGTACAGCTCCTTGTTCCCTTAGTACCTTAGTTCACCCGTACAATCCTACTCACCGTCTCAGATATTCCAAACAAGCAAAGTTTATTGTCCCTAGGATCAAACTCACTCAAATGGGTGGTCGGTCCTTTGCTTACTTGGCCCGTCCTTATGGAATTCTCTTCTACTTCCTCTTCATTTTGAACATAACTATGTCAAATTCAGAAGAAAAAAGAGGTTATTTAACCTCTGAGCTCCAACTTTCCGTTCTCTTTTTTTTCCTGCATGGGTCTGTAGGTGCCGGGAAACCTCCGGGTAGCTGTTGCGCCATATAAATGTAAATATATTAAATTTAAAATATAACAACTCTTAGGATGTCCGGATGGTCATCTTGGAGGAGCGAGAAGACCTCAAGATTGTGTTTCTGCAGGGAATGGGTGTTAAGGGGGGCTACCCTTAATCCCTGAGGGCCAATAACCCAGAATGGCCTTGGATGATGTTTTGTGGGGCTTAGGCTACCTGTTCCCATTTATGACCTTAATAGCCCTTCTGACCTGAGTGCAGCAGCTACGCTATTTTCAAGTAGCGTTGTACCTTGTTTTAGGGTCAGGAGTTCCTCCGCACAGTACAGGTTGCGGGGGCCCGGGGTTCTGGCCCCTGGTCCCGGTCGGGCAAGGATGGTCACAGAAAGGCTTGCCTTTGACACGCCAGTGGCGCGCATGCACAGCGCACACTCCACGCGCTATTTCCAGCTTTGCTAATAAGCGTGAAAACTCCTCCCACCCACCACTCAGCCCAGCCCTAGTTGGTTTCAGCCCCCCTGGGGGACTAATCGGCAGAATCAACCCCCGGGGGGCTGAAACATGGATCAAAAAAAGATCACCCCCATGGGAGCGACCCTTTCCCTAGGGGTCGCTCCCAAAAAACAAAAAATATAAATTCCCTAGTATCTACTGGGTTTCGCCCCCTCCCTTTTGGGGAGGCTGGATGGTCTAAAATAAGGAGAATCGGCCCCCGAGGGGGCTTAAACACGAATACAAATGACCGACGGGGAGTGATCCTTGTTTAAGGGGTCACTCCTCCAACAAAACAAAAAACATCCCTGGTGGTCCACAGGATGGATTCCTGCTCCTGCTCCATTAGAAATAGGCACAGGGGGAAATGAAAAACAATTTCTTTTTCACCTGTCTCTGTTTTCCCCAAAATAACACTCCTCTCAAGAGAAGGACTTGCTTGATGTACGTCCTCTCTCTGCAAGTGCTGGAAGCAAATGGCTTCCAGCGCGTCCCCGGCAGCCGATGGCGCCGTGAGCATGCCGACATCAGCCGATTGCTGAGAGGAGGTTGGGGAGGCAGCGGAAGTGCTTCTGCTGTCATCCCCAGTGGGGACATGTAGGGGTCGGCCTATGGGCGGAGCACCAGCGCTTCCCCCATGGGCCAGTGCCAAGACATAAGAGTTACATCCTCAGCACAGCTCCACCATTGCCGAGGACGTAGCCATTACTTCCCCAGCACATAAGGGGTTAACATGACCATGTGAGAGAGAACTGTTATTCTCAGCAGAAAATTGTCTAGTGTGCAGATGTCAGGCTCTATTCCTCAAGGAAGAGCAGGACAGTCTTGAATGAAAGATATCATTCAAAATCCTGCTTCTTTTGTCAGGTTTGGAAATTAGGTTATGCTCACTGAAAATATGCAATGCACAACAAGTAGCATTATAGACCCTGGGACTGCTAAGGCCCGGAAAGGTTTTTCAGATAATACAAAGCCACAGGAAGCTCTAAACAAATAGAAAATAACTTTCATATTTGATTAACAGAGAATACATTTAAGATTACTTGTATGGTTGAAGTAATTTCTCCTCCTAAGTGTATGTGAACATAACACAACATAATTTGAGTATGTTTTCACGAGACATTTTCAAAAATCCCAGCTGATTCCAAAGACAAACAGCGCTCAATGCCTTGCTTCTTCATTCCATGGATGAGAAACAAGAATGAATTTTCCAGTCAGCTCTTTTTAATTCTGTAGAGTCTTTGTAACCGTTATATTGGGTCAGAGTTGAATAGATTTAAACATTTCTCTTGTTACTACTATTTTCTCAGACTCAACTTGGAAGACAGTTTGGGACACAAATTACTTATCTCCAGGTATGCATATAACACCTTGTATACTATAGGAGAATATCAATTCACTATCAACATTCCATTGGAGGCATGTAAATCAGCAGGGCTCTGATTACTGAAATTTTCAACACTTGTTTGAGGTGTTTGCCATCAATTACCAAATTAATTAATGTGCCTTTGTTCAATTTAATACACAGTCATGTAGAAATCTGATTAGTTAAACAAAAAAATCCACTTTTTTCTTGACTGCTACTATTATAATATATATTGACATAAACCTTAGTCCTCGTCCTTTTCTTAGGACTTTCGACAGTTTTGAGTGTTGATTTCAGGTTATTGTATTTCATCTGACAAACAAGACACCGCCTCTGCTCTATACTTCTATCACCTTTAGAAAAACTGTCTTGTATGTACTATGCAAGTGTTAATGATAGAAACCATCCTGCACCAAGAAGGAGCAAATTTCTTTTTGTTTCAGCCTAATCATATTTAAAACTGCATATATAGAACCCATCCCCAGTTTCACAGTCCTTCTTATTGATTTTTCAGCTGTCTGCGGATTTTTCCAGAATTTACAATTCGAACGTGAACATGCATTCTTGAAATTTCCTGAGATTCTCCAAATATATATATGCATCTGATGGGGAAAAGAAGCATATTTTTCTTAAAGTTTTTAATGCTTTTTCCCGCTTTATTGAACACATTGTTGTGCATCGTGGGCATGAGTGTATAACAGCCAATGGCCTGATTTCATGGCTATAAATTGAATTGTCTCAATTTTAGATGTCCTTACTAATAACCCACCATGAAAATAGCAGGATTTAAGGATATTCAAAATGCTATTCACAAACCTATGAATGTAAATCCCCACCTTCCCCTCTCCTAACTCTTCTATGGGGAAATCTTCACACATGAAAGTTTACTACTTAGGGCCTGATTCCGATGTCGTTCGGAAAGCCTCCAAATCTGATTCACCTTTCCCGGATCCGATTCTTAGCCCTTGTTTCCGACCGAATTGTACATAGATCCGAATGATGAAGTACGATGCGAAGATCTTGTCCGCGTTGAACGAAACGTTTCGAACCAGATCCTGTCTGTACGACTCGTTCTTAGCCGAATTGTGCCGCGTAATGGAGCCTGATTCCGAACGAGCAAGTACGATGCAGGATTCAGACAGCCGTATCGACTCGGTCTCAGCAAGGAAAAACGGCGTTCGGAATTGGACTTTGACAGGCCGTAACAGGCCCCCCTTCACCAATATACCATTGAATCGGTCATAGGTGGTGCCCATGGGTCGCCCCGATCCAAGCATGCACAGTGTGGCTTTTCCGCACCCACCCCTTTTTGCTATGGGAGCCTCTGTGTGTGTTCAGTATACAGGCTCCCATAGAATTCAATGGGAGTCCGAGCGAACCGAGTCCGTAAGCATACGGATGCATCACACTCGCTCGGTCGACCCCTTAGTAGTAAAAGTGGGAGGGACCAGAGGGAGTGGCTGTATAAAGGAGCATTCATACTACTAAATGAGAGGGGGTTATGGAGGACCAAAAAGGGGTGCAGGAAGGGTAAGGATGGTTAGGGAGCGGCAGGCACCCACCTATAAAAGACTCAGCTTGCTGGTATTCACAAACTACGCTTCTAAAGTTACTACAGCCAAAAGGAAACCCAACCAGTATTACATTACTCCAGAGTAAGTCCAGCACCACACATGGCCCATAAAAAACAAATCTAGGTAGGGACGTAAAATAAAGTCTCATAGGAAATAATTTCAAATTAAATTAAAATATTTAAAATAGCTTAAATGTATTCATGAACATATGGCGATCTTAAAAAAGATCTATGTATAAAACATTTTAAATATTTAATTATAAAATATTTTAACTACCTTTTTTGAATCTCTAAATTAATGTAACATTAATTTTCATTCAAATATAATTCAATTTCGTTTTTATTAATTCTATACATCATTTTTAATAGTTATTACTTCACATTATTCTTTTTACTTTGGGAGGAATTAACTTTTTTAATTTTGACATTCATTAAAATGTTAGTATTTAATTTAATGTATACAATATATTAATTAAAGATTGAATTCAAACTTAAGTAAGTAGTGCTGTAATGTTTTTTATTCCATTCTAAATTTAAAATAAATATAAAATTAATTTAAATTAATATTTCTCTTAAAAAAATGTGTTTTTTTTTAGTTCAATACATTTTTTTACTTTCCCTATACTTTACCATAGGGATACTCCACAGTGGCGGTGAAGATATCCCTTGGCAAAGTATACGGAAAATTATAATAAATTACTAAAAATATGTTTATGTTGAACATCAATTAAAGTGGAAAGCAGTGTTGAACTATTCTATTCACATGGTCTATGGTATAATCTGAATTGAATTGTAATGCTCTCCCGTTGTTGGACAATGGCGGAAAATTATTTTGGATTATTTTAGGTACTTCTGGAACAGTGAGCTTGGTACTGATTTTAGGGAAAATACACCCATCATCCCATTATTTTCTTTGAGTGTAAAAGTGTAACCATTATATTTAATGGAAGAGTTAATTTCATGTTTTGGTTCCTGGATTACATCATCATTGAGGGATGATGCTGGGCAACCTTTCTTGTGAAACCGTTTGCTTCTGTTTACCTTCCTGGGAATCATGATCACAGTAGGTATCACTTTTAGAGTCACCTAATTCTTTATGTTCTTGAGAATTAGTGACCCATCTATAGATACATATTTTATTACATTGGTTGCCATAGAAGTAAGTGTTTGTACATTAACACATGCATTGCTTTCCACTGGACATACTTTTTCCACTTTGTGAAGCGTGGAGTCCTCTATACTTGATTCTGCTTAGTACTAATCTCTAGTGCATTTATCTTCCTTTGACATGTAATTTTGGAATCACCTATTATTAGCAAGTAGGGGTTGCCACACTTGTCTTTTGAAGTGTTAATCAAGTCTGAGAACCCTATCATAAAATGTATGATAGGTTTGTCGTCTACTGACATTTGGAAAAAAATTTAAATCTATATTTCTGGGTTTTCATTTTGTATAGCTTTGTACTTGTTCATTTTCTCTCTGAATCTACTTGAAAAACCTTATTATTTTATTATCGTAATGATAATGTTTTTTTTTATTTTTAGGGACCTGGGAATTCCGTTGATTTTTCAACCTTGGTTCCCCCTTTACTATAGGTCTAGGTTGGCAAAACATACAAGTAATAGGAAACCGAATTTCAATGGGAGGGTGCACTTCTTTTCTCATGTATTGACCTACATTTTCTAGCACATTTCTTAATGGTTGTCTGCAAAATATTGTTTCAAACATAGTGCTACAATAAAGCACACAAAATGTGATGAGAGAAATGCTTGCAATTTCTCTAACCACTGGCAGTTTCTTGAGATAGCATATCAGCCTATTATTCTATAGCCAACCATGCTCCCTCAGTTTGGACACAACCATTTGTAAATCAATCATGACCCTGCTCCAATAGGAACAGTCAAGCCTGAACAGCCAGTCTAGATCCTCTCTAAACAGGAGAACAAGCTGGCCAGAACCAGTTTTTCCCTTATTAGGGCTCATCAGCCAGGCGTAGCCTGCTTCCAGTGCAACATGAGCACAGGACCCATGCCTGAGCATACCCATGCCACTTAGGGCAGAATGTTAAACACACAAAATTGATGGGAGAAATACTGACAATTTCATTAACCAATAGCAATTTCTTCGGGTAGCGTTCCAAGCCATTGTTCTTTTGCATAATTGGCCCCCTCATTTTTTTACCCGGCCACATGCAAATCAGTCTTTTCCCTGCTCTAATAGGAACAGTCCAGCCTCAACTACCAGGCCCGGTTCTCCCTGAAGGTTGGGCTCCAACAGAACATTGGGTGCAGGACCTCCACCCAACCAAACCCCACCCCGCTCACTGCAATCGACATCTTAGTTTACGTTAAAAAAACATAGCAATCCACTGAAAAAAGCAAAGGTCAAAGAGACTTTATCGTTAGGAATTGTAATAATATCTCACTTTACATGTAAAAAACCCTAGATGTTCACTGAAAAAGCCTAGGTTAAAAGAAAGTTATAGGTAGGCGAAATTGTCAGTTAAAACATAATGCTTTAAACTAACAAAACCATTGAAATTTGACAGTTGTAGTAACTGTAACTTGTGCCCTAAAGTAACTATAACTTTCGTCTCGCCATGCACTGCTTGTACCCTCACATATTACATCACTCATGACATTTTCAGTGACTGCATTATTAACATGCCAAATGTAATCTGAAATTACATCATTGATAAAAACACTGTGTATGGCATAAGTGGGAGTTATAGTTACTTTTAGGTCTGAGATATTGTTACTTTAGATAGTTATAACTGGTGAATTTCAATGTTTTTCTTAGGTTAAAATGTAATGTTTTAACTGAAATGTTCACCTAACTATAATGTCCTTTTATACCTTTGGTTTTTCAGTGAATATATAGATAATTCAGACAATTACATTAAAGTCCCTACAGGTGAAAATGGTCTAAGTGACAAAAATAATTATAAATTACATAGATCACAAATTAAGCTACTATGAATGAGTAGTTTGGCAAATTAAGTTTATCCCTCTGGTTTTAGTATTTCAATGCACAGGACAAAAGTAACTTTGAGCCTGCCTGTTAGGTCTCACATCAAATTTGTAGATTCCTTTAGATTTATCTTGAAATATAGCAAACAGGACAAGTCTATCAGGAAAATCATTAGAACAAACTGGCCCCTCATTTGTGATGATCCCGTAATCGCGCAATCTCTCCCGAAAAATGCTCCCATAACATATAAAAGGGCTACCTCCATGAAGGATGTCCGAGTACAAAATGACCCTTTCACCCAACCCAAAAATACTTGGTTGTCGCAAAGAAAGGGATTCCATCGCTGTAAGACATGCAAGGTGTGTCAATTCAGAGTCAACAAAGTCTCCTCTGACACCCCCGTCAACAATGTAGAGAATCCCATAGGGAAATCTCTAACTTGCAAATAAGACCTTGTAGTCTATGTGCTGGAGCGTCCATGTGCCCTACAATATATAGGTACTACTATACTACAGGGGCACAAGAGGATACTCCAGCACATCAGAGCCATTAGAAACAAGGACACCACATACCCTGTAGCACAACACTTTAGGGAGGCACATAATGCAGACCCCAAAAATCTAAAACACTTTATCATTGAGGCCATTCCACCATACAAAAGAGGGGGGACAGGGAGAAGGCCCTCAGACATCTAGAGACCAGAGATATCCTAGACCTTGACACAAAGTCCCTGAGAGGCCTCAATATTTTGGAGGAATTATACACCTGCCTCTAATAAATTGCAAGAACATACTGTCATCCTTAACCAATACCATGTAATTTTCCAGCCGCCCATATTTCGACTTAAAAAAAATATTTTTATATTATATTAACCACGGTGTTTTACTAAAAGGGTTTTTTAATATATTTTTTTATATATCTCTTATACACTTTTTATAGCGTAAGTTTGCACATGTTCTATACATGAATTCTTGTAGGCAGCAAGGTCTACACTCAGAAACATTCTTGACGCGTATTGTAATTTGCACCAGCACTCTATGTATCGTATATATAAAGATTAATTGGAAAAGATTCAGACCAGAATGTATCCAAAAGTATCTTTTAACTTTGCATATATTGACCAGGCACTGTATCGAAACGTTACAACTATGCCAGAAGTTAAGAAATGGTGACCAAACAGGCTGTTTTTTTTATATTTTATGCAATACCTTGCACATTGGTTCACACTTGCACTTTATATTCTTTCACAGAAAATGTTTGGACTGGTATTCATACCGGGATGTATCCAATAATAACATTTTAACTTTGTATAATTTTTAAAGGTATTTTACTGGAATGTAAGAATTATGCTTTAAGTTAAGTGAATCTTCGACCTAACAGGATGTTGTCTATGTATTACCACGCACACTATACACTTGTCACTTTAAAACAATAGAAAGCGAGAAAGGCAGAAAAAGCAAAAAAATTGAAAAATACTGTGCCACTTAAAGGTGGACAACTTTTGGAGCGATAATTAACACGCGGCCGTCCAGACGCAGAGTATGCACCACCCCGTAATTCTTGGGGGTCACGAAAGTGAAACAGCAGCCATATACAGGATCAAGGACGGGCCCTCTTGCAGGGTCCATACAGGACTTGATTGTATGCCCTCCGCACTACACTTTCCATAATACACAGTCTCATCTGCGCCTCCCATTGGTGGGTATGTCATATGGAAAATGGTGAAGTGGGTCAGCGATTGCGCACACCGCTTCCTTTAAAGCCTCTGAAGAGAAGCATATGGAGCTTCGAAAACGCGTCAGGCAAATCCATTACGGAGCGGCATCTACAATCGGATCCCCGTCCTTACCTACACTTAAATCAAGTTGCTGGTCGTGTGCTACTTAAAGGTGGACAACTTTTGGAGAGATAATATATATATATATATATATATATATATATATATATATATATATTACCTACTGGCGGTCGCCAGTAGGTATATATAGTTAGGATTTTTTCTCTATGGGATTTTTGAAAATTCTATGTCTAATAACTTTGGCGTTTGTGGACGGAATTGGCTGAAATTTTCAGGAAAATGGCACATTTTGTTTCTGAGTAGCCCTTGAAAATTTGGGGGGGGTTCGTCAAGGGGGTCCGAGAAAAAAGGGGGGTCCCAAAACGTGTTTTTAACATTGAGTTTTCCATAGGGCGGTTGACCTCACTTTTAGCCCGAACGGCTGAATGGATTTGCACGAAACTTGGCAAAATTGTAGGGACTGGTAGCCCGATGTACCTTTTGTAGGTCTCAATATATGTGCTACAGTGGATTTTGAGAAATTAACGTTTAAAAAAAGATATATATCTGTAACAGCGGACCGGGCAGCGCTCCAGGACGCGTACTTTTCGCGCAACGGAGCTTTGTGAAGCGAAGCTGATTGGTTCTCCGGCGTCTGTAAACATTCCAAACAGTCCGTAGCGGCCGCCATCTTGTCTCTCGGTAGGATCGAGAGACAAGCGGAGGCCAAACCGAAGGGGCAAATGACCATAAGGGGGCATAGTAGATCCTCCCTGACCGTTTAGGTTTGATGTGGAGGTTTTAAAAGGGCCCCGCGGGGCAAAAAAAATAAATAATAATAATAATCGAACAGCTGAATGGATTTGCACGAAACTTGGCAAAATTGTAGGGACTGGTAGCCCGATGTGCCTTTGCTAGATCTCAATATATGTGCTCCAGTGGATTTTGAGAAATTAACGTTCAAAAAAAGATATATATCTGTAACAGCGCACCGCTTCGCGTACTTTTCGCGTTACGGAGCTTTGCGAAGCGAAGCTGATTGGCTCTCCGGTGTCTGTAAACATTCCAAACAGTCCGTAGCGGCCGCCATCTTGTCTCTCGGTAGGATCGAACAGCTGAATGGATTTGCACGAAACTTGGCAAAATTGTAGGGACTGGTAGCCCGATGTGCCTTTGCTAGGTCTCAATATATGTGCTTCAGTGCATTTTGAGAAATTAACGTTCAAAAACAAGATATATATCTGTAACAGCGCTCCGCTTCGCGGAGATAAAATTATATGTGTATTACCTAGCTGTTGCTAACACCAGTTAGCGACGGCTAGTAGAAGATAGCGACCATCTTGGGCCCCACTTTGCATGTGAGTGATATTTATCACTAATGACATGCAAAGTGGGCATGCCAAGATGTTAGCGACTGGAAACAGTCGCTAACATCGCTATCTGCTATTATCAACTTTTGGAAATATTCGAGATAAGCGCGAATATCTCCAAAAGCTACCACCTGCCCTGAGCAGTTCTTAGCCATGTTATCCAATGGGAGGTGGATAACATGGCTAAGAGCATTAGCTCGGTAATGCATGAATATCGCTGAGTTTTCAGCGATATTAATGCATTGCGGTCGTTTTTTATCGTATTTGCGATAAACCTTGATAATAGCAAGGTTTATCTGCGATAATTTCTGACGGTAAAAAAATCGTTGCTAAGCATCGTTAGGGATAAATATCGCTTAACTTTGGTAATATGCCCCAACGTCTGTTAACGTTCGATTCGAAGGAAATCAGGAGGTGTTGAAAAACATTGTCTGCGCCATCTTGTCTTTTTTCAAATGCCACACTTTTGTCGTGCACGGCAGCCATTTTAGATGCCTTGACCAGACCCACTCTGTGCACGCTGTCGATCCTTAGCATGGCTCCCCACCCTCGCAAGCATCTCCCCCAGGCAGTGGTCACCCCCGCTCTCTGTCTTATGCATGGGTAATAAACCTCCCCCCATCTGCGCTGCTCTTCCCTGAGAATCACACCCTGTGCCCGCCCGACACCTCCCTTTCGCCCTATTCATTACCGCACCCTCTGACACTCCTTTTCCTCTGTGTCCGATTGTCCAGGCTGGTCCTAGGGTATCAGCTAGCCCTGCAGATGTAGTTTATGGCCACAGCTGTAAAGAATCACCCCTCTTCAAAGGAGTTATAGTAGATCAAGGCCCACACTCGATGAGATCCGTCACAGCAGAAGCGTTGCTATTATCTGAAAACCATCCTGTATTGTGATTGGGGAGGGGACCGAGCCTGAAGCGGAAGATTCCAGGGATGACTCTTTGTACATCAAAGTTTTTACAATTATGTGTCACATTAAAAATATATAGCACTCCGACAAAGTAGTAAGATTATAAAACTTTAATAATTTATAAATATATACAAGAAAACAAAAATAGTAATAACATATAAACATTTTTAGGGAAAAACAACGAAGTAGCGGTCGGCTGTGCGAATAGTCCCAACGCAGCACAACGTCCAGATTTCCGGCGTGGGGCGTCGCGGGGGGTGGGTCATCAGTAGCAAACTGTTGTGCGAATAGTTCCAAGGCAGCAGAACGCGCTGAAATCTAGATGACACGAAAGTGATGTCTAGTAAGTTGCCACCCAGCAAATAACGGCGTGGGGCGTCGCGGGGGGTGGGTCATCAGTAGCAAACTGTTGTGCGAATAGTTCCAAGGCAGCAGAACGATGGCACCAAGGTGATGTCCAGTAAGTTGCCGCACTGGTTTTGGTATCCTACAATGCTGCTCCGAATAACGGCGTGGGGCGCCCCGGGGGAGGCGGCGTGAACGGGCCTCTCCAGGTGGAGTGTCATCTGTTGTAGTGGGGCGCCCCTTTACCGTTTCAGTTGCCATTCCGTCCGTTTTTGGTCCACTGTGTCAAAAGCCGCAATTCGGCTGAGTTGCGCCCACTCTTGCGGTGCAGCGATAGGCGGCTGTCACAGGACTCTCAAAATGGCGGCAGGCTGTTTCCTTTTTGGGCCTGGTCCACTGAATTGGCCCTGGGACACCTTGGAAATCGGACGCTTGTCTGCTAGGTCCTGGACCCCATTCTCGAAAGCGTCCCCTCCGCCTTGAGAATTCATCAAAAGTTTTGGGGGCCCCGACTCCTGCAGGCTTCTGGTGGGGAGCGGCTCCCATGATTGCTCGCGGAATGACCACGACTGAGCTACGAGATGGTGGTGCTCTCATGCTGACGCCAGCTTCAGTCTGAAACATCCAGAAACAAGGTGGGGCTTTCATCGTTTGGGAAAAAAAAAAAGTTTTCATCCAATGAAAAGTGTTGTTTTTAGGTCATATGATCAAGCCTTCCATCATTAGGAAACCAAAAGTAAAATGAACCAATGAAAAGTTTTATAAACAAGTCACATGACCTGTTATGCGGCATAGGGTATAAAATGCGGAGAAAATACGTTGGCACGTGAGGCGGCGTCAGTAGCGGACCGATGTGCGAATAGGCCGAAGGCAATACAACGCGCCAAGATCCGGATGGCACCGAGGTGGTGTCATAGTTGAGAGTTCTGAGCAGCGGTTGTAACACTGTCTGAAGCTTATTTGCAGCTGCTGCAGCTTCACTACGCGCCAAGATCCGGATGGCACCGAGGTGGTGTCTAGTAAGGTGCACTGGTGTGGCCATCCTACAATGCTGAAAGTCGGCGTGGGGCGCCCCGTTGGCCTGTGAGTTTGCGTCAGTAGCGGACCGATGTGCGAATAGGCCGAAGGCAGCACAACGCGCCAAGATCCGGATGGCACCGAGGTGGTGTCTAGTAAGTTGCCGCACTGGTGTGGCCATCCAACAATGCTGAAAGTCGGCGTGGGGCGCCCCGTTGGCCTGTGAGTTTGCGTCAGTAGCGGACTGATGTGCGAATAGGCCGAAGGCAGCACAACGCGCCAAGATCCGGATGGCACCGAGGTGGTGTCTAGTAAGTTGCCGCACTGGTGTGGCCATCCTACAATGCTGAAAGTCGGCGTGGGGCGCCCCGTTGGCCTGTGAGATGGCGTCAGTAGCGGACCGATGTGTGAATGGGGCCGAAGGCAGCGCAACAATATTTTCGGAATAGAAGACACCACTAGGCGCTGAGATGCCAAGATCCGGATGGCACCGAGGTGGTGTGTAGCAAGTTGCCGCACTGGTGTGGCCATCCTACAATGCTGAAAGTCGGCGTGGGGCGCCCCGTTGGCCTGTGAGTTTGCGTCAGTAGCGGACCGATGTGCGAATAGGCCGAAGGCAGCACAACGCGCCAAGATCCGGATGGCACCGAGGTGGTGTCTAGTAAGTTGTCGCACTTCTGTGGCCATCCTACAATGTTGAAAGTCGGCGTGGGGCGCCCCGTTGGCCTGTAAGTTGGCGTCAGTAGCGGACCGATGTGCGAATGGGGCCAAAGGCAGCGCAACAATATTTTCTGATTTGAAGACACCACAAGGCGCTGAGATGCCAAGATCCGGATGGCACCGAGGTGGTGTCTAGCAAGTTGTGGCACTGGTGTGGCCATCCTACAATGGTAAAAGTCGGCGTGGGGCGCCCTGTTGGCCTGTGAGATGGTGTCAGTAGCGGACTGATGTGCGAATGGGGCCAAAGGCAGCGCAACAATATTTTCTACAATATTTTCGGAGTAGAAGACACCACAAGGCGCTGAGATGCCAAGATCCGGATGGCACCGAGGTGATGTCTAAGTTATGGACCGATGTGCGAATGGGGCCAAAGGCAGCGCAACAATATTTTCTGAAGAGAATACACCACAAGGCGCTGAGATGCCAAGATCCGGATGGCACCGAGGTGATGTCTAAGTTGCGGACCGATGTGCGAATGGGGCCAAAGGCAGCGTAACAATATTTTCTGTATGGAAGATACCAGTAGGCGTTGAGATGCCAAGATTCGGATGGCACCGAGGTGATGTCTAGCAAGTTGCTGTACTGGTGTGGTCATCCTACAATGCTGAAACTCGGCGTGGGTCGCCCCATTAGCCTGTGAGATGGCGTCAGTAGTGGACCGATGTGCGAATAGGCCGAAGGCAGCACAACGCGCCAAGATCCGGATGTCACCGTGGTGGTTTCATAGTTGAGAGGCACTTCATCTGCAGTGGGGCGCCGAGATCCGGATGGCACCGAGGTGATGTCTAGCAAGTTGCTGTACTGGTGTGGCTATCCTACAATGCTGATAGTCGGCGTGGGGCGCCCCGTTGGCCTGTGAGATGGCGTCAGTAGCGGACCGATGTGCGAATGGGGCCAAAGGCAGCGCAACAATATATTCTGAATTGAAGACACCACAAGGCGCTGAGATGCCAAGTTCCAGATGGCACCGAGGTGGTGTCTAGCAAGTTGTGGCACTGGTGTGGCCATCCTACAATGGTAAAAGTCGGCGTGGGGCGCCCTGTTGGCCTGTGAGATGGTGTCAGTAGCGGACTGATGTGCGAATGGGGCCAAAGGCAGCGCAACAATATTTTCTGACTGACACCACAAGGCGCTGAGATGCCAAGATCCGGATGGCACCGAGGTGATGTCTAAGTTGCGGACCGATGTGCGAATGGGGCCAAAGGCAGCGCAACAATATTTTCTGAAGAGAAGACACCAAAAGGCGCTGACATTCCAAGATCCGGATGGCACGGAGGTGGTGTCTAGCAAGCTATGCAGTTGAGTTGTGTGCGCACTTGCGGCGAATAGGTCGAAGGCAGCATAACAATGTTTTCTGAATAGAAGACACCACAAGGCGTTGAGATTCGGTTACCACCGGGGTGATGTCTAGCAAGTTGCCGCACTGGTGTGGCCATCCTACAATACTGCTCCGAATAACGGCGTGGGGTGCCCGAAGGGGGGGGGGGGGAGCCGGCGTGAATGGGCCTTCCTAGGTGGAGGCTCGTCTGCTGTAGTGGGGCGCCCCTTTACCGTTTCAGTTGCCATTCAGCTGAGTTTCGGCTGCTGTTGATGCTACAGCGACAGGCGGCTGCAAGAGGACTCTCAAAATGGCGGCCTGTTCTTTGGATTTGGGCCTGGTCCACTAAAATGGCCCTGGGACACCTTAGAACTCGGACGCTCGATTTTTTTTTCCTTTCCTGTACATGCAAAAAAAGGTAAATGCCCGGTACGTTACACGCTTCATCTGCCACGATGAACTCTCCAGAGTAACTATACCATGCATCGTCATATGGAGAGGTGGCACCAATTAATTATAGTGCTGCATAAAAGAGAGATTTGGAGGAGAACCCCTGACCTGCTAGTACATTCATCAAAGAAGTGGCACTGAGAGCTTCAGAGGCAAGGGAAACGGTCCCAAATATTTAGAAGAACTTTGGAAAGATTAAAATGACATGTTTAGATTGTGGTAAATTAATTTCATGTGGACAGATGAGTGTTACTCTAATAAATACAGCATATGAACATCATCATAGTCGATGGTTGGTAGAGACATTTTGACTATATCCTGGACCTGCCCGTCCTCGCCCAAAATGGCGCCGGAATAAATGGGACTCGTAACTCCTTGTTGTGTACTGGTTGCAGAACCTTGAAATCACGAGATACGTATGCAGTTGTGAAGCACATGGCGGGCGGGGACGAGAATTGATTGAATATTTCGACATCCCTATTGATATTAAGTTCTGATGTGTTATTGATTACTGTACTGTTGAAAGTTCGAATTAACGTCACCCATGGTACTTGCCCGCAAATGTATATCTAGATAATTTTATTGTAACTGGCCCTGTCGTATTTTAATTATAAAATGTACGTCCACCGATTCCGTAACTGTTAGACACCTTAGTTCTTGCAACCTAATGGCCCGCCCGTTACGTTCCTCTACAGTGTAAATGTCTATTCATCATATACGATTACAGTTTGCTCCGTGGCAGGCCCAAGTGGTTATAGGCTCGTATTTGTATAATGAAATTTTCACAATAAAGGTTTTTAAAAGAAAACATGGTAGTAGTATATACATTGGTAAAGTTTTTAATAATAGTCACTGTTTTAGAATCATTAAAAGGCAAGTGAAATAAAGCAGACCAATTACATGAAGGGTAAAAGGTATAATACGAAGGAACGCAGTAAAGATAAATGGTCAAGGGCTGTTGTGTTTTCTATTCCTGCAACATAAAGTGATCGATAAGAATCTCATATTCAGGCGTATCGGCGACTAAGACAGCAGGTCGACCCTCTTTTGCTCAACGGCTCCGTCATGGGACGAAGAAACGCTCTTTTTCTCGAAAAAAGAATATATTTTACTTGCAGGACAGTTGTAAAATTTCCGGGAAAGTACATTAGCCTGGAACATTATAACATATATTTAAGAAAAAATAATGTTCGGAAGTAATGAAAAGCGTAATTTTTAGGTGATATGACCAAGCCTTTCATCATTACAATAAGAAAAGTAAAATGAACCAATGAAAAGTTTTATTAACAAGTCACATGACTTGTTATGCTTACGTTACGCGCTGCGCGCCCCGGATGACTTCCGGATGCGCTAACGCGGCGCGTCATATGACGCATTACGTGACAACGCAGGTCCAGAATATAGTCAAAATGTCTCCACCAACCAGCGGTCGGAACACAACCCCTTTCAGCAGGCTAAATAGTTCTGTTAAATGACAACAGAAGGGACAGGCAACAAGAACCATCAGTCAAAGAGGGGAGGGCTAGTTCTTCTCTACCGGGTTACATTGGGGCGCTACCGGAACTGATCGAATTGGTAGTCTACAGTGTTTCTGGATGTTTCAGACTGAAGCTGGGGTTAGCATGAGAGCAGCACCATTTCGTAGCTCCGTTGTGGCCATTCCGCAACCAATCATGGCAGCCGCTCTTTATCGTTATTTTGGGCGGGGTGGGTGGCGGAGCCGAGCTGTTTTGCAGCCATCATTGTGTGGAGTTCAGTTCATCTCACTAGTTTTGTATTTGTCATGAGGGGTTGTTCCTAATGTTTCTATTTTAGCGAGGTCAAAAAGAGATCCCATTAGTGGCCTACTGATTTTACTCGATTCCTTTTCTTTTTTTTTACACGATTTTTCGTTATCTGCAAAGACTAAACAGAGTATTGCGACTCTGTGTTTGTTTGTAAATAGAGAATGAACCAAAGAGAACTAATTCTAAAACAGTAAATACTTGGATAACAATCAATCAAATGGAGAGAGAAGCAGGCACGACGGATTACAACGGGGGCAAAGGCCTGCGTTAACTACCTTTCACTATCTGCAAAGAGAGAGTACTCCTAATAGAAATGAGGGGGGGGGCACCATTCAAAGCAGATCAGTGTGCATAAACACGAAAATGTTTTCACTTACCACGTACTTGACATTCGACAGCTTATGATATTTGCTATTAAAAAACCATTGAAATTCACTGAAAAAACCATAGGTTATAGACCATATATAGTTAGGAATTAGTATTTAAAAAACCTTATTTTACTCACACAAAACCATTGAAATTCCATATATAGTTAGTTGCACTAACTATAAATCGCGCACCCGCAATCCACTGCTGATCATGTCACATATTACATCATTCATGACATGGTCAGTGACATCACTGATGAGATCTCAAATGACATCACTGATGACATCACTAATGACATCTCAAATGACATCACTGATGACATCACTGATGACATCTCAAATGACATCACTGATGACATCTCATTTGACATTACTGATCACATCACTGATGACATCATTCATGTGATAATACGATGAACCTCTTCAGACTCTAATATAACCTTAGATACACTCAGTGTAAACAGACACTCACAGACTGTTACTCATCCATGGAGTTACTCATTCACCTAGTCAGTCATGCAAAGAATCAATCACACCTCCATTTCCTCAACTATACAGTTATACACACCTTACTTATTCAAACATATACTAACACATATTTACTCTATTATACAATCCCTGATACAAGTTCACAGTGATCCATACAGCCACTCACACATTCACTGGCTCTTATGCACAGTTATTTATATATGTCAACTCTCACATGTACTGTGTTTTACATATGTACTTACTTGGACATGCAGCACTGAGATATCCATTCACTCACCAATACACTCATGCACACAGTCAACCGCCCATACAGCTGTTTCTACATGCACTTTTGAACCCATACATCTAGTGAATCAACTGCTCACACATCTATGCACAGAGTCATACACCTCCCAGCCACCCACACACACACTCAGTCTCCCATACAAATACTTGGGCAACCAATCAATAACCCATATAGTTACTCATATAGTTACTGATCAACACATGCAGCAGTTTACAGAACAACAGACATAATGATGCACAAACTAAGACAGTTTAGTCACTAACCCATGCACTCAGTGAGACACATTTAATCACTCACTCATACAGTCAGGCATGCACCTACTAAATCCTTCATCCAGACACTTATACATCCACTCATTCTTCAATATGTAAGACATATTTTAACTTTACAGAAACATAGTCACTGGATGTTGTCATCAGTGATGTCATCAGTGATATCATTTGAGATGTCATCAGTGATGTCATCAGTGATGTCACTGACCATGTCATGAATGATGTAATATGTGACATGATCAGCAGTGGATTGTGGGTGCGCGATATATAGTTAGTGCAACTAACTATATATGGAATTTCAATGGTTTTGTGTGAGTAAAATAAGGTTTTTTAAATGCTAATTCCTAACTATATATGGTCTATAACCTATGGTTTTTTCAGTGAATTTTCAAGGTTTTGTAAATGCTAATTCCTAACTATATATGGTCTATAACCTATGGTTTTTTCAGTGAATATATATATATATATTCACTGAAAAAAACATAGGTTATAGACCATATATAGTTAGGAATTTGCATTTACAAAACCTTGAAAATTCACTGAAAAAACCATAGGTTAGAGACCATATATAGTTAGCTGGACATTTTATTGACATAAAACCACTGAAATTCCATATATAGTTAGTTGCACTAACTATATATCGCGCACCCGCAATCCACTGCTGATGATGTCACATATTACATCATTCATGACATGGTCAGTGACATCACTGATGACATCAATGATGACATCTCAAATGACATCACTGATGACATCTCAAATGACATCACTGATGACATCATCTAGTGTCTGTGTGTTTTTGTAAAGTTTAAACATGTTTTACATATTGAAGAATGAGTGGATGTATGGAAGACTGAGTGTGTGTGTGGCTGGCTGGGAGGTGTGTGACTCTGTGCATATCAATGTGTACTTGTATCAGTGATTGTATAAGAGAGTAAGTATGTGTTAGTATATGTGTGAAAAGTATGGTGTTCTGTGTTTAACTGTATAGATGAGGAAATCGAAGTGTGATTGATTCTTCACAGGACTGACTAGGTGTATGAGTGCATATGATAGTGTTGTAATAATGAGTGACTGTATGTATGAGTGATTGTATGGGTGAATGAGTGAATGTGTGTGTAGACGTAGGAATCAGTGAGTGCGTATGTAGTAACTGGTATTGGTGTGTCATGATGTCATCAGTGATGTCATTTGAGATGTCATCAGTGATGTCATTTGAGATGTCATCAGTGATGTCATCAGTGATGTCACTGAAGTATGGTGTTCTGTGTTTAACTGTATAGATGAGGAAATGGAAGTGTGATTGATTCTTTACAGGACTGACTAGGTGTGTGAGTAACTCCATGGATGAGTGGCAGTGTGTGAGTGTCTGCATAGGTGTATGAGTGCATATGATAGTGTTGTAATAATGAGTGACTGTATGTATGAGAGATTGTATGGGTGAATGAGTGAATGTGTGTGTAGACGTAGGAATCAGTGAGTGCGTATGTAGTAACTGGTATTGGTGTGTCATGATGTCATCAGTGATGTCATTTGAGATGTCATCAGTGATGTCATCAGTGATGTCATTTGAGATGTCATCAGTGATGTCATCAGTGATGTCACTGACCATGTCATGAATGATGTAATATGTGACATCATCAGCAGTGGATTGCGGGTGCGCGATATATAGTTAGTGCAACTAACTATATATGGAATTTCATTGGTTTTATGTCAATAAAATGTCCAGCTAACTATATATGGTCTCTAACCTATGGTTTTTTCAGTGAATTTTCAAGGTTTTGTAAATGCAAATTCCTAACTATATATGGTCTATAACCTATGTTTTTTTCAGTGAATTTCATTGGTTTTTTAAAAGCTAATATCTATAGCTGTAAAATATATTCTTTATTACGTGACGTATCACGTAGCTACGTGAGACGCCTCATGACGCGTCGCATAACCGTGACGTATCGGCTCTGCAGCGCAAACAAAACCCGTAACGTAAGCGTGCCGGAGCACGCTTACAGATATATATATTTTTTTAACCTTAATTAGACAAAATCCACACGTGCACATATCTTGAGGCCTTGCAAAGGCACATCAAACAAACAGTCCCTACAATTTTGCCAAGTTTGCTGGAAATCTATTCCCTTCATTTTTTTTTTACTGTTTCTCTTGGTTTTCCCCTTGTTACGCTTACCGGGACGCTACCCGGTACGCGAACCGGACGCTCCAAAAACACAAGATGGCGGACTCCCGTTACGCTGCCGGTTAGCTGCCCGTTTCGCCTACCGGGAAGCGCCTCTACCGCGAAAAATCGCGGGGGACTTTAATATCCCCCTCATCAATCCTAGGGGGTCAGGAGGGGTTTACCTTGCCCCCTTTCCTTCATTTCCCCCTTCTTTTTTCACCACATCTTGTCTCTCGAACCTACCGAGAGACAAGATGGCGGCCGCTCCGGACTGTTTACAATGTTGACAGCTACGCTGCCGGTTAGCTGCCCGGTTAGCTGCCCGGTGAGCTGCCCGGTGAGCTGCCCGGTTCGCGTACCAAGACGCGCCTCGACGGCGTAAAATCGCAAACATTTTTTATTTTTTTTATTTTTTGCCCCGCGGGGCACTTTAATATCCCCCTCATCAATCCTAGGGGGTCAGGAGTGGTATACCTTGCCCCCTTTACTTCATTTCCCCCTTCGTTTTTCACCACATCTTGTCTCTCGATCGTACCGAGAGACAAGATGGCGGCCGCTCCGGACTGTTTAGAATGTTGACAGACACCGGAGAGCCAATCAGCTTCGCTTCGCGAAGTTCCGTTACGCGTCAGGTACGCGAACCGGGGCGCTAACCGGAGCGCTGTCACAGATATATATATTTTTTTAAACGTTAATTTCTCAAAATCCACTGGAGCACATATATTGAGACATAGCAAAGGCACGTCGGGCAAACCATATCTACAATTTTGCCAAGTTTCATGTAAATCTATTCAGCCGTTCGAGCTAAAAGTGAGTCCAACCGCCCTATGGAAAAATGAATGGGAAAAACGCGTTTTGGGACCCCCCTTTTTTCTCGGCCCCCCCCTTGACGAAACCCCCCCAAATTTTCAGGGGCTGCTCAGAAACACAATGTGCCATTTTCCTGAAAATTTCAGCCAATTCCGTCCACAAACGCCAAAGTTATTAGACATAGAATTTTCAGAAATCCCATAGAGAAAAAATCCTAACTATATATACCCACTGGCTATCGCCAGTAGGTAATATACATATATAAACATATATAATCTGCATATCTATATAAATATAAATGCATGCATACATATACATATATGCATACATATGCATGTTATTTACATGAAAGTTTTAAAAACACTAATAAAAGCAAAGCTAAAAAGCCACCTCATTACAAACAGAATGGCTTTAACTTAAACGAGGGCGAGATCTATTGCATTTTCAATGCTTGTTTACTTTGGTTCTATCAAGAAGGCATTCAGATGTGTCACACATTTGCCATAAATTCTGAATGTTAGCACTCTAGTTGCTCATTAGATCACTGTAGTAAAGCTAGTGCTCACCAGGGAAGTCTGCTGCTAATCATGGTTTGCAGCCATTTTCCCGCATTTTTTATCCCGCAGACTTTCAGTCCGCATACCATTATCCCGCAAGGTCATTGACCTCGCATACCATTATCCCGCATTTTTTCAAAACGCATGTGCATTTATCGCGCATGCCTTTACAAAGAATTACGTTTTAAAGGCATGTATGGTAAATGCATTTGCGTTGTGAAAACCACGATGACGAGAGAGGTAAGTGGGTTTGTGTTAATTTTTTCGTGGGTTAGTGATTGTGTAGTGTAGTGTAGTGTTGTGTAGTGTAGTGTTGTGTTTGTGTAGTGTAGAGTTGTGGTGGTTGTTTAGTGTAGGGTCATGCTGGGGGTAGTGTTTTAGGGTTTAGGGTTGTGTTGTAGTGTTTGCGTAGTGTAGGGTCATGCTGGGGGTAGTGTTTTAGGGTTTAGTGTAGTGTTGTAGTGTTTGCGTAGTGTAGGGTCATGCTGGGGGTAGTGTTTTAGGGTTTAGGGTTGTGTTGTAGTGTTTGCGTAGTGTAGGGTCATGCTGGGGTTAGTGTTTTAGGGTTTAGGGTAGTGTTGTAGTGTTTGCGTAGTGTAGGGTCATGCTGGGCGTAGTGTTTTAGGGTTTAGGATAGTGTTGTAGTGTTTGCGTAGTGTAGGGTCATGCTGGGGGTAGTGTTTTAGGGTTTTGGGTAGTGTTGTAGTGTTTGCGTAGTGTAGGGTCATGCTGGGGTGTAGTATTTTAGGGTTTTGGGTAGTGTTGTAGTGTTTGCGTAGTGTAGGGTCATGCTGGGGGTAGTGTTTTAGGGTTTTGGGTAGTGTTGTAGTGTTTGCGTAGTGTAGGGTCATGCTGGGGGGTAGTGTTTTAGGGTTTTGGGTAGTGTTGTAGTGTTTGCGTAGTGTAGGGTCATGCTGGGGGTAGTGTTTTAGGGTTTTGGGTAGTGTTGTAGTGTTTGCGTAGTGTAGGGTCATGCTGGGGGTAGTGTTTTAGGGTTTAGGGTAGTGGTGTAGTGTTTGCGTAGTGTAGGGTCATGCTGGGGGTAGTGTTTTAGGGTTTAGGGTAGTGTTGTAGTGTTTGCGTAGTGTAGGGTCATGCTGGGGGTAGTGTTTTAGGGTTTAGGGTAGTGTTGTAGTGTTTGCGTAGTGTAGGGTCATGCTGGGGGTAGTGTTTTAGGGTTTAGGGTAGTGTTGTAGTGTTTGCGTAGTGTAGGGTCATGCTGGGGGTAGTGTTTTAGGGTTTAGGGTAGTGTTGTAGTGTTTGCGTAGTGTAGGGTCATGCTGGGGGTAGTGTTTTAGGGTTTTGGGTAGTGTTGTAGTGTTTGCGTAGTGTAGGGTGATGCTGGGGGGTAGTGTTTTAGGGTTTTGGGTAGTGTTGTAGTGTTTGCGTAGTGTAGGGTCATGCTGGGGGTAGTGTTTTAGGGTTTTGGGTAGTGTTGTAGTGTTTGCGTAGTGTAGGGTCATGCTGGGGGTAGTGTTTTAGGGTTTAGGGTAGTGGTGTAGTGTTTGCGTAGTGTAGGGTCATGCTGGGGGTAGTGTTTTAGGGTTTAGGGTAGTGTTGTAGTGTTTGCGTAGTGTAGGGTCATGCTGGGGGTAGTGTTTTAGGGTTTAGGGTAGTGTTGTAGTGTTTGCGTAGTGTAGGGTCATGCTGGGGGTAGTGTTTTAGGGTTTAGGGTAGTGTTGTAATGTTTGCGTAGTGTAGGGTCATGCTGGGGGTAGTGTTTTAGGGTTTAGGGTAGTGTTGTAGTGTTTGCGTAGTGTAGGGTCATGCTGGGGGTAGTGTTTTAGGGTTTAGGGTAGTGTTGTAGTGTTTGCGTAGTGTAGGGTCATGCTGGGGTGTAGTGTTTTAGGGTTTTGGGTAGTGTTGTAGTGTTTGCGTAGTGTAGGGTCATGCTGGGGGTAGTGTTTTAGGGTTTAGGGTAGTGTTGTAGTGTTTGCGTAGTGTAGGGTCATGCTGGGGTTAGTGTTTTAGGGTTTAGGGTAGTGTTGTAGTGTTTGCGTAGTGTAGGGTCATGCTGGGCGTAGTGTTTTAGGGTTTAGGATAGTGTTGTAGTGTTTGCGTAGTGTAGGGTCATGCTGGGGGTAGTGTTTTAGGGTTTTGGGTAGTGTTGTAGTGTTTGCGTAGTGTAGGGTCATGCTGGGGTGTAGTATTTTAGGGTTTAGGGTAGTGTTGTAGTGTTTGCGTAGTGTAGGGTCATGCTGGGGGTAGTGTTTTAGGGTTTTGGGTAGTGTTGTAGTGTTTGCGTAGTGTAGGGTCATGCTGGGGGTAGTGTTTTAGGGTTTTGGGTAGTGTTGTAGTGTTTGCGTAGTGTAGGGTCATGCTGGGGGGTAGTGTTTTAGGGTTTTGGGTAGTGTTGTAGTGTTTGCGTAGTGTAGGGTCATGCTGGGGGTAGTGTTTTAGGGTTTAGGGTAGTGGTGTAGTGTTTGCGTAGTGTAGGGTCATGCTGGGGGTAGTGTTTTAGGGTTTAGGGTAGTGTTGTAGTGTTTGCGTAGTGTAGGGTCATGCTGGGGGTAGTGTTTTAGGGTTTAGGGTAGTGTTGTAGTGTTTGCGTAGTGTAGGGTCATGCTGGGGGTAGTGTTTTAGGGTTTAGGGTAGTGTTGTAGTGTTTGCGTAGTGTAGGGTCATGCTGGGGGTAGTGTTTTAGGGTTTAGGGTAGTGTTGTAGTGTTTGCGTAGTGTAGGGTCATGCTGGGGGTAGTGTTTTAGGGTTTTGGGTAGTGTTGTAGTGTTTGCGTAGTGTAGGGTGATGCTGGGGGGTAGTGTTTTAGGGTTTTGGGTAGTGTTGTAGTGTTTGCGTAGTGTAGGGTCATGCTGGGGGTAGTGTTTTAGGGTTTTGGGTAGTGTTGTAGTGTTTGCGTAGTGTAGGGTCATGCTGGGGGTAGTGTTTTAGGGTTTAGGGTAGTGGTGTAGTGTTTGCGTAGTGTAGGGTCATGCTGGGGGTAGTGTTTTAGGGTTTAGGGTAGTGTTGTAGTGTTTGCGTAGTGTAGGGTCATGCTGGGGGTAGTGTTTTAGGGTTTAGGGTAGTGTTGTAGTGTTTGCGTAGTGTAGGGTCATGCTGGGGGTAGTGTTTTAGGGTTTAGGGTAGTGTTGTAATGTTTGCGTAGTGTAGGGTCATGCTGGGGGTAGTGTTTTAGGGTTTAGGGTAGTGTTGTAGTGTTTGCGTAGTGTAGGGTCATGCTGGGGGTAGTGTTTTAGGGTTTAGGGTAGTGTTGTAGTGTTTGCGTAGTGTAGGGTCATGCTGGGGTGTAGTGTTTTAGGGTTTTGGGTAGTGTTGTAGTGTTTGCGTAGTGTAGGGTCATGCTGGGGGTAGTGTTTTAGGGTTTAGGGTAGTGTTGTAGTGTTTGCGTAGTGTAGGGTCATGCTGGGGTGTAGTGTTTTAGGGTTTTGGGTAGTGTTGTAGTGTTTGCGTAGTGTAGGGTCATGCTGGGGGTAGTGTTTTAGGGTTTAGGGTAGTGTTGTAGTGTTTGCGTAGTGTAGGGTCATGCTTGGGGTAGTGTTTTAGGGTTTAGGGTTGTGTTGTAGTGTTTGCGTAGTGTCATGCAGGGGGTAGTGTTTTAGGGTTTAGGGTTGTGTTGTAGTGTTTGTGTAGTGTAGGGTCATGCTGGGGATAGTGTTTTAGGGTTTATGGTAGTGTTGTAGTGTTTGCGTAGTGTAGGGTCATGCTGGGGTGTAGTGTTTTAGGGTTTTGGGTAGTGTTGTAGTGTTTGCGTAGTGTAGGGTCATGCTGGGGGTAGTGTTTTAGGGTTTAGGGTAGTGTTGTAGTGTTTGTGTAGTGTAGGGTCATGCTGGGGGTAGTGTTTTAGGGTTTAGGGTAGTGTTGTACTGTTTTTGTAGTGTAGGGTCATGCTGGGGGTAGTGTATTAGGGTTTAGGGTAGTTTAGTTGTTTAGTGTATGCTAAAGGCATATTCGTTCTAAAAGTTTTCGTTATTTTAATTTGCGGCCTAATAGTACATGCAGGATTTTTTTTGCGGACTGATGGTATGCGGGATTTCGTCATATATTCGCTAATCATACTTTCTATGGCAAAATGAACCCCCTCATTTTGTTCCTTTTTAAATTAAATGTTTTAAGAGTTACCACTTTATTCCAATCAAGATGGCTTCAGGTGTGCCATACCTTTGTAATAAGTAGGACTGTTAGCACTCTAGTTGTTCTTTAGAACACTCTGGGACATTCTGTCATTGGGCTAGAGTTGGGCTACATCTGGCTGATATTTGGGCTACATTTGGTTTTTTTTGTCTCTGGTGGCCATCTTTGGGCTACATTGGGCTACATTGGGCTATATTTGGGCTCCAACATATATATAGCCCAATGTAGCCCAATATATATTTTTCAAAGTTAATTTTCGTAAAAACCACTGGAGCCTATATCTTGAGACATAGCAAAGGCACATCGGGCTACCAGTCCCTACAATTTTGCCAAGTTTGGTGTAAATGCATTCAGCCGTTCAGGCTAAAAGTGAGGCCAACCGCCCTATGGAAAATTGCATGGGAAAAACACGTTTTGGGACCCCCCTTTTTTCTCGGCCCCCCCTTGACGCAACCCCCCCAAATTTTCAGGGGCTGCTCAGAAACAAAATGTTCCATTTTCCTGAAAATTTCAGCCAATTCTGTCCCCAAACGCCAAAGTTATTTGACATAGAATTTTCAAAAATCCCATAGGAAAAAAATCCTAACTATATATACCTACTGGCTATCGCCAGTAGGTAATATATATATATATATATATATATATATATATATATATATATATATATATATATATATATATATATATATATATATCCAACACAAAGAATTGCTCCTTTTGGAAAAAGCCTCACTTGCAAGTATTTCACTCCTCTCATGAAGGTGCACACAGGAAAGGCAGCTGTAGAAACACCACCACAACCTTCAGCCATACGCGTTTCAGGCTTGCGCCCTTGTTCACTGGCAGCAAGAGATTAAACACCAAAAAATGCAGAGATGCAGTCACATGATTTTATTTTCAAATTAGCCATGTTAGTCCCCAGTTCAAGCACAATTAAAAAACCCCAGTGGGTTGGCTTTCACAGTCCGCACACAACCTGTGCCAATTACGATGCCTCCAGGGAGAATCTTACAAGTCACAGGCACCACGTCATCATGGGCTTTGACCTGCCGTTCCGCAGTGGGCAATTTCCACGACTATAACCAATAACCCTCCAGGCTTGCCATGCATGGTCTTCTGTGCTTCCACAGCCCCTCCCACCTGACCTGTGTGATCAGCTCACTGCGCATAAGCCCATCCCACCTTCTCTCCACTGTCAGTGTGCAAGCCATTATAATCTCACTGTTGCCCTTCATGCTGTTTTGTGCTTCCAGTGGCCATCCCACCCACCCTACATGTTCAGTTTGCTGCTCCTGGCCTGCCCCTTGCCCCTGCCCTCTGTTTCCATGTGCAGGCCCCTATCCACTCCCTCCTGCCTTGTCTGGTCTGTTGTTGTGCATCTGCCCCCTCCCTCCTGCCCTTCATGGTCCGTTATGCTGGAATTGTCCCTCCTGTCTGTCCAGTATGGTCAGCTTGCTGCCCATGCCTCTTTCCCCTCAGCTCTCTATTGCCCATTTGCATGGTCCTGTTCCCTCCCTATTTTTTTCCATGGTCAGTAGTGCTGCACTGCTGTCCCGCTTGCCCTGTGTGGTGTATTGTACTGCTGCAACCCCTGACGCATGTCCTGTAAGGCCAGTTTGGTGCCCCTACCCATCTCACTCCTGACCTCTGTTATCCAGTCCGTCTGTCAGCTGTGATCCAGTGTTCCATACATGCCAACATTTTGAGCTTGGTAAGAGAGAGATTTTTTTTTAAACAAGGGGAATTGATTTTCCCCATTGACTTACATTGAAAAGATGAAATGTTATGCTGGAGACAGATAACATAAAGCCCTTTTGGGCCTAAAAACAACAGAAGTGTCCTGCCTGAATTGGGTCAGCTGTCATGTATGGTTGTACTGCCACTGCCTCTTCTTTCTGCCTTCATTGGTCTGTTATATTGACCTAGCCTCTCTTGCCTGTCCTGCATGGTTGGTTTTTGCCCCTGCACCCTTTTCCTCTGCCCTCCTTGGTCTATGATGCTGCCACTGCCCCTCCCACCAGCGTGGTCAGCTTATTGCCTCTGCACCCTCCTCCTTGTGCTAAATTATCTAAATCCGTGCCCCTGACCACTGGCTCTCCACAGTATTCTACAGAACAACTAGATTGCTAACATTCTATATTTATTACAAAAGTGTGACATGCCTGATGTCATCTTGATTTAATCAAAACTGTAATGCTGCAAGCATTCATTTTCTTTAAAAAAATATTAAAATGAGAGGGTCTTATTCCCACAGAAAGTATTGTTAGTGCTCTAAAAAATTAAAATGAGGACATATTTTCTGTGTTCTCAAATAGTGACAAAGCACATTTAAATTATTTGCTATCTTTGTTTTTTTTTTATCCAGTTGATGACTTGATGATATGTTACACAGAGGGTGTGACATTACGGCCACAGCTTCAGACTTTGCAACTCGGGAACCAGGTTCAAGTTTCGGCGTCAGTACAACTTCCTGTGATTGTGGGCAAATCACTTAATATCCCATTCCTAAAACCAAAATGAATGTGTCCTTGTGTAATGTTACTGATGCTCATGTAAAGCACTCAAATTAGTTCAGGTTAAGTCTGCGCTATATAAAACTGCAAAAAACTAAGCAAATTGTTTTGCACACTTCTGTCACTGGGCTGTACTTGTGCTACATTTGGGTTATATTTGAGCTGCATTTTGTCTTTTTTTCTCTGGTGGCCATCTTGGGAGACTTAGGGCCTCATTTATGACGTTTTGCCGTAGGGAAGCACAGCAGGCCTTCCTGCTGTGCTTCCCTACGGCAAAAGAAAAAAGCAGGAATGTGCTGTATCTATAAGATATGGCGCATTCCTGTCCTTTTCCCCTTCACCGGCGCACAATGAGCTGCTGTGCGCCAAAGCAGGCACCATTGCACAATGGTGCAAGGGTGCCTGCATTGCGGGGTTGATTATTTTTGTACAGTAAGGGTAACCTTTCTGTTAAAAAATAATCACTAGAGGCTTTTCCTCTTTCTATGTGTGCTGCAGCACACATAGAAAAAGGAAACACGAGAAGAAATAAAGATATATCTCCCAGTTGCACCTCCATTACGCCTCCCCTGGGGAGGCGTAAGCTTTTGGCCCTGCCTCAGATTTACGATTTCTTGTAAATCTGGGGCAGTGTCAAAAGGCAATGGATGCTGCTGGGAACGCCCCCAGCAACACCCATTGCATGCCCCTTTAACGCGTAACACTGCGTTAAAGTGACTTATATTTATCAGGCAGCATTAAGCCACAAAAAAGTGGCTTAGTGCTGCCTGATAAATATCACGCAAAGTCACGTTGCATTGGCGCAAGGGGCTGATAAATGAAGACCTTATTTGTTATGAAGCTTCCTAATATCCTCATTTACTGCAGTATCCTCAGTAGAAAATGCTTTCAGTTTTCCACTTCGATTCCATCAAGATGGCATTCAGATATGTCACACTTTTGGCATAAAACACTCTAGTCTCTCATTTGAACACTGTATTAAAGCTGCTGATCACCAGGGATTTAACTGGCAGTCTGCTGCTGGTGTTGAAAGTGCATGTCTCAGTCTGCATGTCAGAATGTTTTAATAAAATAGAGGATGAAGATATTTGAGAACTTACTTAAAATGTGTCCTATTGTTTCTTGCTACTGCACTAACCATAATTTCTAACACAAAATGAACCCCCTCATTTTGTTCCTTTCTAAAACTAAGGGGCATATTATCAAGGACCGGTGTTAAAATTATCGCCGTTTTATCGGCAGGAAACTGCCGATACAACGGCGATAATGGGCTTGATAATACGCCCTTGTTCATTCCCATAGAAGCCCATGTTGTGGTGTTAACATGGGCTTCTATGGGAATTAACAAGGGCATATTATAAGCCCATTATCGCCATTTTATCGGCAGTTTCCTGCCGATAAAACGGTGATAATTTCAACACCGGTCCTTGATAATATGCCCCTAATTTGTTTAAGTTTTACCAGTTTGATTCAATCAAGATAAATCAATCAATCAGGGACTTTTAGAGCAAACTACTCACCCGCGAGGGTCTCAGGCACTGGGGGAGGGAGGATTTGGGCAGCTTGGTCATTCGAAAAGCCAGGTCTTGAGGCTCTTTCTGAATGCTTGCAATGTGGGGCTTCGTCTGATGTCCAGGTCTAGGCTGTGATGTAGGAGAAGGATCTGCCACCCGTTCTGGCTCTTTGGATGCAGGGAATTTCTGCCAAGGATAGGTCAGCGGAGCAGAGGTTTCTCCTGGGGGCGTTGAAGGAGATTCGGTCATTGAGGTATTGGGGTCCAGTGTTGTGGAGGGCTTGTAGGCGTGTGAGCAGCTGGAAGATTACTCTTTTTTCGACGTGGTGCCAGTGGAGGTCTCGTAGGTGCTGGGTGATGTCGAATGCTGAGGACGAGTCTGGCTGTGGTGTTCTGAATGGTCTGGAGTTTGTGGAGTAGAGATTTGTTGATTCTGGCATAGAGGGTGTTCAAGTAGTCCAGTCTGGTGGTGATTAGTGTGTGAGTTACAGTCTTCCTGGATTGGGGGGATCAATTTGATGGTCTTGCGGAGTATGCGGAGGGTGTTGAAGCATGTCGAGGATACAGTGTTGATTAGTCGTTTCATGGTGAGGGAGGAGTTGAGTATGGTACTGAGGTTGCGGGCATGGTCCGTGGGAATGGGGGGTGCCAAGGGCAGGGGCCCACCAGGTGTCGCCCCATGCAGAGGGGATGGATTCGAGGATGAGGTCTTCTATTTTCTCAGAGTTGAGCTTCAGGCAGCTGCTGCTCATCCAGGTTGTGAGGTCCTTCATTCCTTCCTGAAAGTTGTGCCTGGCGATGTAGGGTTGCTTGGAGAAGGAGAGGATGAGCTCGGTATCATTGGCGTAGGATACTATGCTGAAGCCTTGTATTCTGACATTGCTTGTGAGGGGGCCATGTAGATGTTGAAGAGTGTGGAGCTGAGGGCGGATCCTTGGGGTACTCCACATCTGATCTCTGTGGATTCGGAGAGGTAATGGCGGAGAGGAAGGGCATAAGTCTAATACTTTGAGTTCGGCCGGGGAGCCAGGAGCATATCCAGTCAAGGGCAGTTCTCTGTATGATGGTGTTGTGGAGTCTGGCAGCTAGTGTGTGGTGGGAGATGGTGTGGAAGGCTGCTGAGAGGTCTAGTACAATGAGGGCTGCAGTGTGGCCTTGGTCGAAGAGAGTACAGATGTCATCCGTTAAGGCTAGGAGGGCGGTCTCAGTGCTGTGGGTGCTGCAGAAGCCAGATTGAGATGTGTCGAGGATGTCATTGTATTCTATGAAGTTCATTAGCTGGATGTTGATGATCTTCTCTGTGACTTTGGCAGTGAAGGGGAGGAGGGAGATGGGCCTGTAGTTCTTGAGGAACATCGGGTCTGCAGAGGGTTTCTTGAGGAGGGGTTTGACTTCTGCGCATTTCCAGTCATCGGGGAACGTGACAGTTTTGAGGGTGCAGTTGATTGTCCATCGTATTTCCGGTGCGATGGCAGAGGTGGCCCTGTGGAAGATGTGCAATGGGCAGGGGTCAGTGGGGGCTCCGGAGTGTATGCTTCTCATGTTCTTTGCAGTATCGTCTATGATGACAGGGGTCCAGGTGAGGATAAGTGGAGTTGCTGGTGGAAGGTGTTGGGTCGGTGCCTTGGTTCTGTTCGTCATCATTGTCATAGAGTGTCCTGATCTTGTGGTGGAAGAAGGAGCCGAGTTTATTGTAGAGGTCCTGGGAGACAGGGACATCAGAGGTTTTGCTGGGGGTCTGGTGAATTCTTGTATGATGTTGAAGAGTTCCTTGGAGTTGCTGGAGTTGGAGAGGATTCTCCTGGATGAAGATCCTTTTAGTAGATCTGATGAGTTGGTGGTGTGCTGTGGTGGCAACCAGCCATTAAGTAGGGATTGGGGGAAGGAGAGTAGCTGGGAGGCTGGAGTGTGAACACCCAGGGGGAGGGGTAGCGGGGACAGCATCGGCAGGAAATGGAGCTAAAACGGCAAACAAGGCAAAACCGTGAAAACAGACAAAAAGGCACAAAGAGACAAAAAGGCACAAACAGTCAACTGCTGGGAGGCGGGAGCAGGAACATGCCAGGGGGAGGGGTAGCGGGGGCAGCAGTGGCAAGAAAGGGAGCGAAAATGGCAAACCAGGCAAAACAGTGAAAGCAAACCAAAAGGCACAAAGAGACAAAAAGGCACAAACTGCACACACAGTCAACAAGGCACAGACAGACAGCAAGGCACAGACAGACAAAAGCAGAAAAACAAACAGAAAGGCTAGCAGAACAGACCAGCAGAAGAGCATGGCTCTCCCACAGGACCACCAGGGATGAGGTGCAGGCTGGAGCCTACAGGTGGAGGAGGACCTTAAACACCTTCCCTGGAGACCAGAAGGTACAGGGGGCAGAGACGCAATGACGGAGCTAAATGAGGGAAGAGCAGTTTCCCTGTCCAGGAGGTCAGAGGCCTTCTGATAGCTTCAGGTGTGACATACTTATGCCAAATCTAAGACTGTTAATGCGCTAGTTGTTCTTTTGAACACTCTGGGAGGCTGCAGTAGAACACAAGGGAATCAACAGACAGGCTGCTATTTTTGGACGTACATGTTTTACTGAAAATGTCAGTCTTCATTCTCATATGTCTGAGAAAGACAGTGTGAATTTACAGAAACTATGCTCTCATTTTAGCTTCTGGAGCACCTTCTTTAGCCACTATGGGAAAATAATGAGAAAACCATTTTTTCTCAAGCACGAATCCAAGTGAGACTCTCATTGACATCTTCCTGCGTGTTACCTGCGTGATTCTGTGCATGATTCTGTTTTTTTTGGGTCATGTGTTTTACCCATTTTAAATGATAGCTCTGAGGGGCATATTATCAAGACAGGAGATACAATTATCGCCGCTTTATCAGCAGAAAACTGCAGATAAAGCGGCGATAATGGGCTTGATAATATGCTCTATGGAATTCCAATCGAAGCCCATGTTAGATGTGAAGACATCTAACATGGGCTTCGATTGGAATTCCATAGAGCATCCATCACATTAAAGAAGCCATATTTCTGCATTCTTCGTGTGCTTGCTCTTTTCCTTTGGAAGCAGGGGTTGTATATATATATATGTATATATATATATTCACTGAAAAAAACATAGGTTTCAGGCCTTATATAGTTAGGAATTAGCATTTAAAAAACCTTTGAAATTCACTGAAAAAAACATAGGTTTCAGACCTTATATAGTTAGGAATTAGTTTTAAAAAACCTTTGAAATTCACTCAAAAAACTATAAGTTTTAGGGGTGTTATAGTTAGCTGGACTTTTCACTCATACAAAACCATTGAAATTGCTCCTATATAGTTAGTTGTACTAACTATATTTCGCGCACCCCCAATCCACTGCTGATGATGTCACATATTAGATCATTCATGACATGGTCAGTGACATCACTGATGACATCTCAAATGACATCACTGATGACATCATCCAGTGAATGTGGTTTGCTTCGTTATTTAAATATGTATTATAAATATAGCAATTTGCATTGAAGAATGAGTGGATATATATAAATAAATATTTGGATGGAGGATTTAGTAGCAGTGTAATTGACTGTTTACTTGACCAATTTATAGTGTCTCACTAAATATAGTAGATAGTGACTAAACTGTGTGAATATCTGTATCACTTTGTCAGTTGTTGTGTAAACTGATTCTACAGTTGGTTACTAGCTATGTGAAAGTCTATATTAGTTATTGATTTGTTAACTGAGTATTTGTATGGGAGTGTGAAAGTGTGTGTGGTTCGGTGGGGGGTGTATGACAGTCCAAAGATGTGTGAATAGTTGATTTAGTAGATATATGAAGTTAAAACTACATGTTCCAACAGTTTGGGTGAGTGAATATCTTTATGGGTATGTTGATGAGCAAATATATTTCTCAATGGTACATGTCCAACAAACTAGAAAAATAAAAGGCAGTGTATGTGTCAGTTGTTGTATATAAATAGGTATACATAAGACTCAATGATTGTGTGAGTGACTGTATGGATAACTGTATACTTGTAAGAATGATTTTATAATTCACTAAGTATGACTTACTATCTAAATGAATAGATGAAGTGGTGTTTGTATAAGGGTTTTGCTAAGTAAATATGTAAGTATGATCCATTGTTTGCATAAGTGAGTAGGATGACTTCATATGTGAATAGGATGAGTGCTGTTTTTTAATGTCGATATAGGTGTATAAGTATTTTTGATAGTGTTCTATTGTTCATTGACAACATGTATGAGTGAATCTACAGGTAAGTGATTAGATGTGTGTATACATCTATGAATCACTGAGTGGATTTTTAGATACTTGTATTGCTGTGACAATGGACTCAAATATGATACTCTGTATTTTACAAAGAGTGAGAAAGATTTTAATAGTGTATGAAAAGGTGTATGTGATTGTCACATGGATGATGTCATCAGTGATGTCATCAGTGATGTAATTTGAGATGTCATCAGTGATGTCACTGACCATGTCATGAATGATCTAATATGTGACATCATCAGCAGTGGATTGCGGGTGCGCGAAATATAGTTAGTACAACTAACTATATAGGAGCAATTTCAATGGTTTTGTATGAGTGAAATGTCCAGCTAACTATAACACCCCTAAAACTTACAGTTTTTTGAGTGAATTTCAAAGGTTTTTTAAAAGCTAATTCCTAACTATATAAGGCCTCAAACCTATGTTTTTTTCAGTGAATTTCAAAGGTTTTTTAAATGCTAATTCCTAACTATATAAGGCCTGAAACGTATGTTTTGTTCAGTGAATTTGCAAGGTTTTTTAAATGCTAATTCCTAACTATATAAGTCCTGAAACCTATGGTTTTTTCAGTGAATTTGTAAGGTTTTTTAAATGCTAATTCCTAACTATAAAAGGCCTGAAACCTATGGTTTCTTCAGTGAATTTGCAAGGTTTTTTAAATGCTAATTCCTAACTATATAAGGCCTGAAACCTATGGTTTTTAAGTGAATTTGCAGGGTTTTTTAAATGCTAATTCCTTACTATATAAGGCCTGAAACCTATGGTTTTTTCATTGAATTTCGAAGGTTTTTTTAAATGACAGTTTTTAAATGTATTAATTGTTATTTTTTATACTGATTTACTACATTTTTGTAGGCAGGTGTTCAGAGGGCAAGCCCCCTTTTTACAACACTCTGCAGCGCAATCCCTGGCGCGTTTGCACAGGAGAAACTAATTCCCCTTGCATACTAGGGGTCCCTGGGGGCAACTAGCCCACCAGGAGCCTCCAGTATACGCCAGGGAGCTGCATTACAGAGAGGTGTAATGAGGCCACACCCTTTTTTACACCTCTCTGCAATGCAGCCCCCGGGCGTGTTTGCAGAGGGGGAACTAATTCCCCTTGCATACTGGAGGTCCCTGGGGGCCAACTAGCCCACCTGGAACCTGCAGTATGCGCCAGGGGGCTGTATTGCAGAGAGGTGTAATGATGCCACACCCTTTTTTACACCTCTTTGCAGCGCAACCCCTGGCGTGTTTGCAGAATAGGAACTAATTCCCCTTGCATACTGGGGGTCCCTGGGGGCCAAGTAGCCCACCAGGAACCTCCATTATGTGCCAAGGGGCTGCATTGCTTTGCCCCGGGGGTGCCGTCCACGGGGCAGTGTGAGGGGGATTGTGGACCCCGACACTTCTTTATCACTATGCGGCCGCGATCTGGTCCCCCCAGGGGGTAATTTTTAAAAAAACAGACCAGGTTTTAAAAAAAAAAATGTGGCCCTTTTTTGTCCTTGTGGGACCACCTGGGCAGGCCTAGGGGGTCTGGGTGTATCTACCCTGCCCCCTTTTTGTGTTCTTCACGTTTGTTTTTCTGCTTTCTTGTGCCTCGGTTTATCGAGCACAAGATGGATGCCAACACTTCCTGGTTAGAAGTGTTGACAACCAATGAGCATGCAGCTTTCTCGGGAAGGCATGCTGATTGACTGCCACTGTCTGTCAATACTCCAAACCAGGAAGTGTTGGCAGCCATATTGTGCCTCGGTAGAAACAAGGCATAAGAAAGCAGTTAAACAAAGGTGGAAAACATGCAAAGAGAGCAGGGTAGAAGCACCCTGACCCCCTAGGCCTGCTCAGGGGGTCCCACAAGGACCCCCAAGGCCCAAAAAAGTATTATTATATTTTTTTAAATCGCGGGGTACGCGCACCGTACGCATACCGTACGAGTGCCCTACGAGTACCGTGCGAGTACCGTACGAGTACCCCGTGATTTAAAAAAAATTTAAAAATTTGGGGCCTGGGGGGCCCTTGTGGGACCCCCTGAGCAGGCCTAGGGGGTCAGGGTGCTTCTACCCTGCCCCCTTTTTGAGTTCTACACGTTTGTTTTTCTGCTTTCCTGTGCCTCAGTCTACCGAGGTACAAAATGGCTGCCAACAATTTCTGTTTTGGAGTGTTGACAAACATTGGCAGCCAATCAGAATGCACCTTGTACTCGAGAAGGTACAGAGTACAGTAAGCTTATATAGATATATACATTTTTTCAAATTAAATTTTCTCAACAACTACTGGAGGGATTTACACCATTTAAACAAAAGGCCCTACTGCGTACCAGTCCCTACCATTTTGCCAAGTTTGGTGTAATTCCGTTCAGCGGTCCGGGCTGTAGCCGTGTCTAATCGTCCTATGGAAAATAACATGGGAAAAACACGTTTTGGGACCCCCCTTTTTTCTCAGCCCCCACTTGACGAATCCCCCCAAAACTTTCAGTGAAGGAGCGGGCCATCTTCTTTGAGAAATTCGCGGAGATTCATCAACCGGCGCCAAAGTTATTCCCAATAGAATGTTGCGGATTTCCTATGGAAACTAGGTCCTAACTACATATATATATATATATATATATATATGTATATATATATATATATATATATATATATATTCACTGAAAAAAACATAGGTTATAGACCATATATAGTTAGGAATTAGCATTTAAAAAACCTTATTTTACTCACACAAAACCATTGAAATTCCATATATAGTTAGTTGCACTAACTATATATCGCGCACCCGCAATCCACTGCTGATCATGTCACATATTACATCATTCATGACATGGTCAGTGACATCACTGATGACATCACTGATGACATCTCAAATGACATCACTGATGACATCACTGATGACAACATCCAGTGACTGTATGTTTCTGTAAAGTTAAAATATGTCTTACATATTGAAGAATGAGTGGATGTATCAGTGTCTGGATGAAGGATTTAGTAGGTGCGTGACTGACTGTATGAGTGAGTGATTAAATATGTCTCACTGAATGCATGGGTTAGTGACTAAACTGTCTTAATTTGTGCATCATTATGTCTGTTGTGATGTAAACTGCTGCATGTGTTGATCATTAGCTATACGAGAGGCTATATGTGTTATTAATTGGTTGCCCAAGTATTTCTATGGGAGATTGAGTTTGTGTGGGGGTGGCTGTGAGGTGTGTGACTCTGTGCATAGATGTGTGAGCAGTTTATTCACTAGGTGTATGAGTTCAAGAGTGCATGTGGAAACAGCTACATGGGCAGTTGACTGTGTGCATGAGTGTATTGATGAGTGAATGGATATCTCAATGCTACATGTCATACTAAATACATATGTAAAACACAGTACATGTGAGAGTTGGCATATATAAATAACTGTGCATGAGAGCCACTGAATGAGTGAGTGGTTGTATCGATCATTGTGAACTTGTATCAGGGATTGTATAAGAGAGTAAATATGTGTTAGTATATGTTTCAATAAGTAAGGTGTGTTTAACTGTATAGTTGAAGAAATGGAGGTGAGATTGTTTCTTTGCATGACTGACTGGGTGTGTGAGTAACTCCATGGATGAGTGGCAGTGTGTGAGTGTCTGTATACACTGAGTGTATCTAAGGTTATATTAGAGTCTGAAGAGGTTTATCGTATTAGCACAAGAATGATGTCAAATGAGATGTCATCAGTGATGTCATCAGTGATGTCATTTGAGATGTCATCAGTGATGTCATCAGTGATGTCACTGACCATGTCATGAATGATGTAATATGTGACATGATCAGCAGTGGATTGCGGGTGCGCGATATATAGTTAGTGCAACTAACTATATATGGAATTTCAATGGTTTTGTGTGAGTAAAATAAGGTTTTTTAAATGCTAATTCCTAACTATATATGCTCTATAACCTATGGTTTTTTCAGTGAATTTCAATGGTTTTTTAATAGCAAATATCATAAGCTGTCGAATGTCAAGTACGTGGTAAGTAAAAACATTTTCGTGTTTATGCACACTGATCTGCTTTGAATGCTGCCCCCCACCCCTCATTTCTATTAGGAGTACTCTCTCTTTGCAGATAGTGAAGGGTAGTTAACGCAGGCCTTTGCCCCCGTTGTAATCCGTCGTGCCTGCTTCTCTCTCCATTTGATTGATTGTTCTCTTTGGTTCATTCTCTATTTACAAACAAGCACAGAGTCGCAATACTCTGTTTAGTCTTTGCAGATAGCGAAAAATCGTGTAAAAAAAGAAAAGGAATTGAGCAAAATCAGTAGGCCACTAATGGGATCTCTTTTTGACCTCCCTAAAATAGAAACATTAGGAACAACCTGTTGATAATACCAATGTGTATGTACATAAGCGGCGTTCATTTGTGTTCACAGTACCCCTTCTTGATTGTTTGAATCGAGCATTGAATTGTTCGAAGTTGGTTCTCTTAAGAATCTTCTCTGCCTGCAAACGAGGAAGAATAGGAATATTCTCTCTCCCTTTGCAGATAGTGAAGGGTAGGTAACGCAAACCTTTAACACGTCGTGCCTATTTCGTTCCTCATTGATTGATTGTTTCCCCAAACATTGACTGTTTGGGAATTGGTTCTTTTTGGAGGTATTCCCTGTTTGCAAATATACGTAGGAAAATCTTTGCAAATAGTGAAAGGGTACGTAATGCGGACCTTTCTCCCCCGTTGTAATCTGTCATGCCTATCTACTCCCCACTGATTGATGCACCTGTTTCACCCGGACCATTTACTAGAGATACGTCATCTGGCCCGACCAGAGAGCACCCCTAGTGAAAAGGACATATGCAATAATAACGAAGTGATCACTGTATCCTGTTAACAGAAACTTTAGCATGAAACAACCTGGAAAGAAAAGAATAGGAAAACGAAAATCAGTAGGCCACTGATGAACATAAACTTTTATTAAACAACGAACAAAGAAACGATAACATAACGTAATGATAAAACCTATTAATGTCCTAGAAACAAGAAAACGTTAGAAATATGCCAGTGGTGAGAGACCAGAAAAACAGTAAGAGAAACCAAATCACCCCTCGCTGTCCCACCGCCTGCCACGCCAAAAAAATCGATAGACTAGGGAAAATGCAAGTCAGTAGAACATCCGCCCCCACTCTGGAAACTTCCAAGGTGGGGCAGGGTTGCGGCTACGCCCAGCCGGGAGCAGCCCATATAAGGCGGATCCTGCTGCCACGCCTCGGCCAGGAGATCCTAACGTAGGGTGTAGCCGGAGGAGAGGCCGAGGCCAGCGGGACCCGGCCAGGGGATTGCCTTTACAACGCTGAAGAGTTTCAGGGGGGGGAATGTCTCCTCGACCCTCCCCTCTCTCTCCCAGTCCGGCCGCGGTGGCCCTTGAGAGTTGCAGGTAGTCCCGCCACATGCTCTTCCGGTCCGGCCACCAACGGTCGGGGGGCCGAGGCCAACGGGATCCGGCTGAAGCCGATAAACCAAGAAACCCGTTCATGGGGCCAGAGCCAGGGGCGTCCGGCCGACATCCACCGGAAGCCCGGCCCGAAGACGGACGGGACACTTCTTCTCTCTTGAATAATGGCTGCGACAACACTGGGGGGGGATGTCTTGCACATGCCTCCGACCCCCCCCCCCTCGTCCTCATCGCCTGGTCCGGCCATAACAAATCTCAAGCGAGACGCCGTGGGGTGCACTGGGAGGGAGAGACGATGCGAACAGGCCTCTCCCGCCTCCCCAGTGGAGGCTTCCCACCTGCACCCTCAGCGCTCCAAGCGCCCGGAAAAGGGTTCTTCCACTGTGGCGATGCTGCAACGTCTCGCCCGGCAGGGTGGAGCCCGTCCGCTCATTTGACCCCGCGATCGCCAGTAGCTACCGAACTCTCAAAATGGCGGTCGACCTGGCAAGAGCGGGCCCAGCATAAAGAAATGGCCCGGTCACTGGTTGACTCCACCACCGTAGTCCTCCACGACCTTGAACATTCTACAGGAGCCGCGGGAGTCTCCGACCCCCGCAGACACCCCCGATGGGGAATGACTGCCATGATCGCCCGTGGAGTGACAAAACTGTATCCGCGGGACGTCGGCGCTCCCATGCTGGCGCCAGCCTCACTTTGAATTACTAGAATCCTGCAGACCTCAGTTCCGGTGAAAGCACAGTGTGACCCGGTAGGAAAAATTGTTGCACCCCCTCCCCTTTTTGACTGATAGTTCAAACCACCGATCCTTTCCTTTGCCCTTTTAACGGAACTTTGGACTGCCTCCCCCTCTTTTACATTTTCTAGAGAAAACAAAACATTAACCACTACATTAGCATAGCAATTGACACCAGAACTGTTTTCAAATTGAAAACCAACAACATCTTCAACAGAATCCTTTTTGTTTCTGCTGTGACCCTGCTACAGCACAGGCATTGTCCCCAGCAGTAATTCTGCAATGCCGGTAAGAATAGCTGTGGTGCCTACTGGACTCACTCACCCCCGCGGCGCCCCACGCCGTTATTTGCTGGGCGGCAACTTACTAGACATCACCTTCGTGACATCCAGATTTCAGCGCTTTCTGCTGCCTTGGAACTATTCGCACAACAGACCGCTACTGACAATCCACCCCCCGCGGCGCCCCACGCCGTTATTTGCTGGGCGGCAACTTACTAGACATCACTTTCGTGCCATCTAGATTTCAGCGCGTTCTGCTGCCTTGGAACTATTCGCACAACAGACTGCTACTGACGACCCACCCCCAGGCAACATCTTCTGAATTTTCATAATTTGAAAGAACTAGTAACATGTCCTCATCAGGAATTCAAAAGAAATTGCCACGGTCTCTTCGTTGTTTAAATGTTTTTACTGTTTTTGTTTTGTTGTATATATTTATGTTATTAAAGTTTTATATTCCTACTACTTTGTTGGAGTGCTATATATTTTTAATGTGACACATAATTGTAAAAACTTTGATGTACAAAGAGTCATTCCTGGAATCTTCCGCTTCAGGCTCGGTCCCCTCCCCAATCACAATACAGGATGGTTTTCAGATAGTAGGAACACGTGTGGTGTGACGGATCGCATCGGGTGTGGGCCTTGATCTACTATAACTCCTTTAAAGAGGGGTGATTCTTTACAGCTGGAGCCATAAACTACATCTGCAGGGCTAGCTGATAGCCTGGACAATCGGACACAGAGGAAGAGGAGTGTCAGAGGGTGCGGTAGTGAATAGGGCGAAAGGGAGGTGTCGGGCGGGCACAGAGTGTGATTCTCAGGGAAGAGCAGCGCAGATGGGGGGAGGTTTATTGCCCATGCATAAGACAGAGAGCGGGGGTGACCAGTGCCTGGGGAAGATGCTTGCGAGGGTGGGGAGCCATGCTACGAATCGACAGCGTGCAGAGAGTGGGTCTGGTCAAGGCATCTAAAATGGCTGCCGTGCACGACAAAAGTGTGGCATTTCAAAAAAGGCAAGATGGCGCAAACAATGTTTTTCAACACTTCCTCATTTCCTTCGAATCGAACGTTAACAGACGTTGGTGCATATTACCAAAGTTAAGCGATATTTATCGCTAACGATGCTTACCAACTAATTTTTTACCGCTAAGCATCGTCAGAAATTATCGAAGATAAACCTTGCTATTATCAAGGTTTATCGCAAATGCGATAAAAAACGGCCGCAATGCATGAATATCGCTAAAAAGTCAGCGATATTCATGCATTACCGAGCTAATGCTCTTAGCCATGTTATCCACCTCCCATTGGATAACATGGCTAAGAACTGCTCAGGGCAGGTGTTACTTTTTGGAGATATTCGCGCTTAGCGCGAATATCTCCAAAAGTTGGTAATAGGAGATATATATCTTGCATGTTGTAATGCAAATTATTGTGGTATATGGAACTCATACCATAATCTCTCAGGAAAGCAGAAACTGATCCTTTTGGGACCGCCTGAAAAGGCCTACGGGGTGAGGGGTACTCTACTTTGCCCCCTTTTCACGTTCCGAACTATTTTATTTTACTCTCTTCTGTAATTACAAAAAATAGCAGCGATAAGATGCATCGGAGACACACAGTGAGAGAAAGGAGGCCGGAGATGAAGAAGAGATGTCAAATACACATTGGAGATAATATAGTGGCAGAAGGGAAGTAAATATGAGTAAACTTACCATGTAACATAAAAATGTTGCACTCTATACTATAAGTCTCATTTTATACTACAATCACTTCGCTACAACCTCATAAATTAAAAATAAAAATGAATAATGTCTCAAACAATTTTTGATTTCTAAATATAAATTTATTCTTCAGAATTTTCTAAATTTGAAAGAACTAGTAACATGTCCTCATCAGCAATTTCCTCATGAAAAGTCTGCAATGATGATTCTTGTAACTCTATGGTCTCCAAACATTCGATAAATTCGCCATCAACAGATTGATCAAAAAAATCATTCAAGTCATCTCCTCCTTGTGACAATATTTCATTATTGGTGCTGTCAATTTCAATCAATGTAGTGGAATCATTCAAGTCATCTCCTCCTTGTGACAATATTTCATTATTGGTGCTGTCAATTTCAATCAATGTAGTGGAATCATTCAAGTCATCTCCTCGTGACAATATTTCATTATTGGTGCTCTCAATTTCAATCAATGTAGTGGAATCATTCAAGTCATCTCCTCCTTGTGACAATATTTCATTATTGGTGCTGTCCATTTCAATCAATCTAATGGAATCATACAAGTCATCTCCTCCTTGTGACAATATTTCATTATTGGTGCTCTCAATTTCAATCAATGTAGTGGAATCATTCAAGTCATCTCCTCCTTGTGACAATATTTCATTATTGGTGCTGTCCATTTCAATCAATCTAATGGAATCATACAAGTCATCTCCTCCATGTGACAATATTTCATTATTGGTGCTCTCAATTTCAATCAATGTAGTGGACAATTCAAAAGAAATTGCCACGGTCTCTTCATTGTGAGCCATTTTATTTTGAAATTGCTTGCTGTAAATTGCAGAAAAAAATAATCACTTTCATTTATCGTTTTTAGTAATACATAATATAAAACTAACTTTATCAAGTATTTAGTATAACAGAAAGGACTGCAAATAAATAACAGAAAACATTTTTCAAATTATCTTCAAGTGTACAACATAGTTCCCCTTACAAATTAACAACTCACCTTTTTAAAAGTAGGAGAAGTGTTAGTACTGTGTGAATCAAACACCAGAAATTCACCACCAAAAATTCCTCACAAATGTACCTCAGACAGTAGTATCACAAAATGGCTGTGGTTTCCTCTCATTTGACATATATACATAACCAATTAACTTTCATCACACACAAATACAAAACCAAAGTAACATTTTAATTGGTTCTAAATTTCAACACTTTCAAATGTGTTTTCCCCATGCAATTTTCCATAGGACATTTACATACGTCTACAGCCTGAATGGCTGAACGGAATTACACCAAACTTGGCAAAATGGTACATCAAACCTAAGAGGTCAGGAAGGATCTACTATGCCCCCTTATGGTCATTTCCCCCTTCGCTTTGGCCTCCTCTTGTCTCTCGATCCTACCGAGAGACAAGATGGCGGCCGCTACGGACTGTTTGGAATGTTGACAGACGCCGGAGAACCAATCAGCTTCGCAAAGCTCCGTAACGCGAAAAGTACGCGAAGCGGAGCGCTGTTACAGATATATATCTTTTTTTGAACGTTAATTTCTCAAAATCCACTGGAGCACATATATTGAGACCTAGCAAAGGCACATCGGGCTACCAGTCCCTAATATTTTGCCAAGTTTCGTGCAAATCCATTCAGCCGTTCGATTATTGACATTTAGATACGTCTACAGCCTGAATGGCTGAACGGAATTACACCAAACTTGGCAAAATGGTACATCAAACCTAAGAGGTTAGGGAGGATCTACTATGCCCCCTTATCGTCATTTGCCCCTTCCCTTTCGCCTCCTCTTGTCTCTCGATCCTACCGAGAGACAAGATGGCGGCCGCTACGGACTGTTTGGAATGTTGACAGAGGCCGGAGAACCAATCAGCTTCGCTTCACAAAGCTCCGTTGCGCGAAAAGTACGCGAACTGGAGCGCTGCCCGGTCCGCTGTTACAGATATATATCTTTTTTTAAACGTTAATTTCTCAAAATCCACTGGAGCACATATATTGAGACCTACAAAAGGCACATCGGGCTACCAGTCCCTACAATTTTGCCAAGTTTCGTACAAATCCATTCAGCCGTTCGGGCTAAAAGTGAGGCCAACCGCCCTATGGAAAACTCAATGTTAAAAACACGTTTTGGGACCCCCCTTTTTTCTCGACCCCCCCTGGACGAACCCCCCCCAATTTTCAGGGGCTGCTCAGAAACAAAATGTGCCATTTTCCTGAAAATTTCAGCCAATTCCGTCCACAAACGCCAAAGTTATTAGACATAGAATTTTCAAAAAACCCATAGAGAAAAAATCCTAACTATATATACCTACTGGCGACCGCCAGTAGGTAATATATATATATATATAAATATATTCACTGAAAAAAATCCTAGGTTTCAGCCACGTTATAGTTAGGAATTAGCATTTAAAAAACCTTAGAAATGCACTGAAAAAACCATAAGTTTCACACATGCTGGACATTTCACTCATACAAAACCATTGAAATTCCCCCGTTATAGTTAGTTCAGCTAACTATAACTCGCGCGCCCGCAATGCACTCCTGATGATGTCACATATTACATCACTCATGACATGGTCAGTGACATCACTCATGACATCACTGATGACATCACTGATGACATCATCCAGTGAAAGTGTGTCTTTCTGAAAAATAAATATTTTTTATATATGTATATCTAAAGGTCGACGGAAGAATAAATGGGTAAATAAGTGTCTAAATAGATGTTTTTTTAAAAAATTGATTGTATTACTGACTTATTAATTTAATCTTAGTGAATACATGTATTAATGAGTAATGTTTAAATATTTAAATATCTGTATCAGTGTCTCACTTTGTGTATAAGTGGCTGCATGGGTTGGTGAGTAGCTACATGAGTGTGCATATGGGTTATTAATTTGTTTTTTGAGTATCAGTATGAGTGTCTGTATGGTTCGGTGGGGGATATTACTTAGCGTATAGATGCATGAATGAGTGACTCACTGTTTGTATGTTTTTTGAAGACAGCATGTGTGCAGGACTGTATGGGTGGAGGAGTGTGTGTATGGGTGTGTTAATGAGTGAATGACTGTCTCAATAGTGTTGTTATGAGTAAGTAAATATGTATTAAACTAGTATATGTGAGTTTTGATGTATATAAGTGAGTGTATATGAGAGTGAGAGATTGGAAGAGTTCCTGTGTAAATAAGTATGTGTTTCTATAAGTGATTGTTTAAGAGAGTAAGTATGTGTACGTTTCTGTAGAAGTAAGTGTAGTGGTGTGTGTATAGCTGTATATGCAAGTAAATGGATGTTTATTTGCATGTGTGAGTATGTGTGTGAGTAACTCTATGGATGAGTATCGGTGTGTAACAGGATGTATAGGTGTGTGAGTACATATGATGAGTGAGTACATGTATGAGTGACTATATAGAACTGTTGGTGAATGAGTGGATGTGTATGTAGATTTTGGAATTACTGAATAGGTTGATGTAACTGGTATTAGTATCTCCATTGTTTTGAAATTTTTAGTTTCTATTTTTGAATGTGTGTATCAAAGGTTATAATACGCTGACAGGAGGTCTGCCACTCGTTCACAAGGATGACATCATCAGCGATGTAATTTGAGATGTCAACAGTGATGCCATGAGTGATGTCACTGACCATGTGTTGAGTGATATAATGTGTGACGTCATCAGCAGTGCATTGCGGGCGCGCTAGTTATAGTTAGATGAACTAACTATAACGGGGGAATTTCAATGGTTCTGTAAGAGTGAAATGTCCAGCTAACTATAACATGTGTGAAACCTATGATTTTTTCAGTGCATTTCTAAGGTTTTTTAAATGCTAATTCCTAACTATAACGTGGCTGAAACCTATGGTTTTTTTCAGTGAATTTCTAAGGTTTTTTAAATGCTAATTCCTAACTATAACATGGCTGAAACCTATGCTTTTTTCAGTGAATTTTAAAGGTTTTGTAAATGATAATTCTTAAATGTATTAATTGTTATATTTTTTATACTAATTTACAACATTGTTTTAAAGTATTTACATTTAGATATTTTATTTTTTAATTTACATTACATATTTTAATATAAGTTGACATTTAAAAAAAAATATATTGAAATTGTAATACATTTTTTTTATTTTATATTTTTTTTATTTATATATATTTTATATAGCAGGCAATGATATCCTATGGAAGGAAATTCAAGTTACTGGTAAGTTCAGTTAAATTTACTTTTCAGGAATAGAAGTGAGCTGAAAGATGCAGCATTGAGGTCTCTCCGGATAACAGGTGAGTAAATCGGAATTCGTAGTTCGGCTGATTTTTGAGGAATTTTTTTAAGTTCCAAAACTCCACACTTAAAAACATTTTTAAGTGTAACCAGTCAATGTTAGCCTATAGAAGGAAATTCAAGTTACTGTAAGCATGGTTAGAATTACTTTTCAGGATCAGTAGTGGGCTGAAAGATGCAGCACTGAGGTCTCTCCTGATAACAGGTGAGTAAATCGGAATTCGTAGTTCGGCTGATTTTAGAGGAATATTTCGCTCAATAGTGAAGGAAAGGGGCCGGGCCTGAGGTGACATGTATGCAAACACGCCCTGTGGTGCGTTTTTATTTGAGGAATTAATTCCTCTTCAATTGTGAGGTCCCCTGTGAGCCAACTAGCCCACCAGGTACCTCCAGTATGCGCCAGAGAGCTGCGTCCCCTTTTTACAACACTCTGCAACGCAGCTGCATGGTGCTTACTGGAGGTACCTGTTGGACTAGTTGGCCTCTAGGGGACCTCTGGATTAAAGAGGAATTAATTCCCCAACTTAAAACGTGCCACAGGGCATGTTTGCACACATATCACCTCAAGCCCCGCCCCTACCTTCACCACTGTACAAACACACCCTGTAGCATGTTCTACATCGGGGGATTAAGTCCCCTTGCATACTGGGGGTCAATGGGGGCCAACTAGCCCACCAGGAACCTCCAGTATGCGCCAGGGGGCTGCGTTGCAGAGAGGTGTAAAAAGGGGCGTGGCCTCATTAAACCTCTCTGCAACGCAGCCCCCTGGCACATTTGCAGAGGAGGAACTAATTCCCCTTGCATACTGGGGGTCCCTGGGGGCCAACTAGCCCACCAGGAACCTCCAGTATGTGCCAGGGGGCTGTGTTGGAGAGAGGTGTAATGAGGCCACGCCCCTTTTTACACCTCTCTGCAATGCAGCCCCCTGGCGCGTTTGCACAGGAGGAACTAATTCCCCTTGCATACTGGGGGTCCCTGGGGGCCAACTAGCCCACCAGGAACCTCCAGTATGTGCCAGGGGGCTGTGTTGGAGAGAGGTGTAATGAGGCCACGCCCCTTTTTACACCTCTCTGCAATGCAGCCCCCTGGCGCGTTTACACAGGGGGAACTAATTCCCCTTGCATAATGGGGGTCCCTGGGGGCCAACTAGCCCACCAGCAGCCTCCAGTATGCGCCAGGGGGCTGCGTTGCAGAGAGGTGTTCTGAGGCCATGCCCCTTTTTACACCTTTCTGCAACGCAGCCCCCCTGGCGCATACTGGAGGTTCCTAGTGGGCTAGTTGGCCCCCAGGGACCCCAGTATGCAAGGGGAATTAGTTCCCCCTCTGGAAACACGCCAGGGGGTGCGTTTGGAGAGAGGTGCATAGAGGGGGCGTGGCCTCCTCCCGATCCCGTTTAAAAAAATATATATATTTTTAAGACGGAGGGCTGTGTAGCCCCCCTTCTTTTTTTTTGGCCCCAGGGCCTGCCCCCAAATTTTAATTAAAAAAAATATAAAAATCGGGAAGAGGGCTGCGTGCCCCCCCGCCCAAGGCCTTACTCTGCCCCGGGGACCCCATCCCCCTGGGCCTTTTTTTATTTAATTTTTTTATTAGGAGGGGGGCTGCTTTGTCCCCCTCCTGTGGCCAATTTTGACCCCGGGGACCCCATCCCCCGGGGCCGTCCATTTTTCTTTTTTTTGGGGAGTGAGGCCGCGTGGCCCCCCTCCCGGGCCACTTCTGGCCCCGGGGACACCATCCCCGGGGGCCTGACACTCCTCGCATCCTGCGGGAGCTGGCATTGCTTTTCTGCATGGGGAGCAGCTAACATGCTGCTCCCCTTGCAGAAAAGCAATTATCTCCCGCCCTACCATAGCAAACAGCAGTGTCCCGGGGGTAGGCACCCCGGGACACTGCAGGAGCCGGCCCTGGGTGTTGGCGGTCCCTAGGGCCATGAAAGGCTCCAGGAGGGGGCCGCGTGGCCCCCCTCCCAACAATTGTAAAGCCCCGGGGGTGGTGGTCCCCGGGGCTGGGGGGTCCGTCACAGACCCTCCTATTTTAAATATTAGTGCCCCGGGGAGGTGGCGGTCCCCGGGGCGTGTGGGGGGCTTGAGCCCCCCCACATAGGTTTTAAAAAAAAATTAAAAACGAAGCCCAATGAATTAGCAATATGTTCTTATTGTAACAGTCTGCCAATACCTAAGTACCTATGGGGCAAATTTAGAAGCATCCTGTGCCAACAATATGTCACTTTTTGTAACATAGTGGTAGCGCAAGACACTCTTTCATATTTACAAGGAGAGGAAAAGGCACTCTTTGTAGCTTTTCTTCTCCATGTAAATATGACCTCATCATACACACCACTTTGCGTTGAAGGGGCGTTCTATAGGTGTTGCTGTGAGTGTTTTCACAGAACACTAATAGAATAAGACACATCTCAAGATTTATCAGAAATCATAAATCTGGACTTTTTTTTCCAAACCACTGAAGTTGGTCTTTCAGGTGGTGGAGGTTCAGGGATAAACTCTTCATCTGAAGATTGCTCTGAGTCCGGTGCTGGCTGCTATCCAGAAGCCTGCACAAATTTGCTCGATGATCTAGCAGCTCTGAATTTAACACTACTTAACTCTGGACCTACTCACAAGGCGGGGCATCTGCTAGATCCCATTTTCACAAATATTCCTGAACTCAGCTGGAGCGATACTATCCCAATCTGTTGGTCAGACCACCATCTTGTCCGCTTCTGTCTGCAATTACCAACACCTCCTAAAACAAATGCCGCCTGGCCTATATTCACAATAAGAAACTGGAAACTTCTTGACATTGGGAAACTAAACGACATTTTAGAAATGCATTCGCCAAGCATAGGCACTGACATGGAAAGTATTGCTCGGGCCACACACTCCTGGATAGAAAACGCCGTTGAAAAATGTCTACCCCTTTCTCGAGTAAAAAGTAATATTCATCGCCCCCCAGCTCCTTGGTTTAATGAGTCCCTGAAAACGATTAAATATAAATGCAAAAACCTCGAGAGGAAATGGCGGAAAGACTACGCCTACGACAAAAAAGCCATATACCACAAAGCTAGAAACGAATATCATTCAGCTTGTATTAAAGCCCGAGCCCTTTTTGTAGCTAATACCATCAATACCGCGTCAAACAAAGCAAAAATGATATTTAACACTGTAAAAGACCTTGCTGGGGAGAAAACGGTTGCACCAGCTTGCCCACTTAACAAAAAAAAATGCCAAGATCTCGCTTCGTTTTTCAATGAGAAAATTGAAAACATCATCTCAGGTATCAGGAACAATCTCCCTACCCCAGACTACGCTGATTCAGTCCCCTTCTGGTCGAATGACATCAACATCATTGATTCCTGGCCCTCCTTTACCCTGGAATCACTCATCTCCACCCTCAAAACTGTTAAATCGGGTTCCCCAAGGGACCCAGCTCCGGTCCATGCTCTTAAAAAACTGGATGTTCCTTCCCTGACCATTATTGCAGAAACTATAAATTCCTCCCTCCAGCTCTCCACAGTGCCTGCAATGTGGAAACACGCTATGGTCAGTCCACTCCTAAAAAAAACCACTGCCGACCCGAAACTCCTTGAAAATTACCGACCCATCTCACTCCTCCCCATCTTTTCTAAACAACTGGAAAGACATATTCACTCTGCCCTCACCACCTTTACTGAAGCGAATTGCCTTCTCCACCCATCACAGTCGGGTTTCAGAGCTGGTTTCTCTACGGAAACAGCCCTGCTAGGAGTCACCGAAAACATCAGGAAACTCCTAGATGATGGTCAGACAGTCGCACTCATCCTATTAGACCTGAGTGCGGCGTTCGACACCATCTCCCATTCCACACTTCTGACCAGACTGGGGAAATATGACATCAGGGGGGATGCGCTAAAATGGATTGAGTCTTTCCTGTCACAGAGAACTTTTCAAATTACATCCTCAGTAGCCTGCTCTGACACGGTTAGAGCCCCCCTCGGAGTACCGCAAGGCTCCATCCTGAGCCCTCTGCTCTTTAACCTCTATCTCCGGCCCTTGGCCGACATAGCGGATGAATCAGGGCTCACCCTCATGACATACGCTGATGACTCTCAAATCATCTTCTCCTTGTCAGAGTCTAACCCACTGTGCCCATCCCGTCTTAAACAAGGTCTCCACAACATCTTCAGCTGGATGTCCACAAACCAGCTAAAGCTGAACGGAAACAATACGGAAATCCTCCTCCTGGGGAAAAATAAAGACCTGTGGATTACAACTCACTGGCCACCTGAGCTTGGTTCCATCCCCACACCCAAAACCCAAGTAAGAAATCTGGGGGTTACCATTGACAACACCCTGTCCATGAAGCAACAGGCTAACAAAGTGGTTGGACTCTGCTTCACGATCCTGAAATGGTTAAAAAAGATCCTTTGGATGCTACCCCCAGACACGCAAAAGACCGTAGTCAATGCACTTATTACATCTCGTCTTGACTACGGCAATATCCTACACTTGGGTTCAAACAAAGCTGTCATAAACCGCTTACAACTGGTCCAGAACTCAGCGGCAAGACTACTTTGCAACATCCCAAAAACCTCCAGTGTGTCCAATCACCTGAAAGACCTACATTAGCTCAGGGTGGAGAGCCGTATACGGTTCAAGGCCATGAGCTATATGTTTAGGATCAAAGCCGGTACCACCCCTAAATATGTACAAACCCTGGCAACCCCTTACATCCCGACAAAAGTACTACGTTCTCAACATACTGCAAACTTTTCCATCCCGAAGTTCAGGCTAGCGAGAATGGGAGGAAGATCTTTCCCTGTCCTAGGGCCCACACTCTGGAACAAACTCCCTATCCACATCCGCAAAGAAACCAGTTATGTCACTTTCAGGAAGCATTTAAAGACCTGGCTTTTCCAGAAATAATCCATCAGTCATAAATCCCACGCAACCTTAATCGTTTCATTCCTGTCATCGGCGCCGGGAAACCCTTGTTGGGTAGCTGCGCGCCATACAAATGTAAAAAATAAAATAAATAAAAATAAGCCATTATGAGCAGATTTACGTGAGTAGCACAAAGAAAATCACTAACAAAAAGTTCTTCTCAGGGGTGAGATGTTCCTCCAAAGAAGGTCTAAGAACAATTATTGTAATGGGGGGGGGGAGGGTCCTTTATTAGTTACAATTGGAAATGTTATGAACCAATCAAATCTTTTTTTTCAGGTCACATGGGGTCCGCGCACCTTGCGCACAGGCAGTACGCACCCAAAGCTACTTCGCAAAATTGCATTTGAAAGTAATATAAGTTTATTAAAAGTAAGACTATATTATTTTTATGCCGCCTCCCCAGCTGCTCCTCCCTTCCAAGATTGACCACCACTGCCCCGTAGATCAAAGCGCTGTGACCTCCCTTACACTGTAAGAGGCGGCCGCTCACTCGCGCTCTGCCGAGTTCCCTCAGCGCCATCCTGACGAAATCCTGCTGGCTGGTATCGTAGCGCTTTGAGCACTCACAGCACTGCAATTGATTCATTACCTGCAACGCAGCGCTTTTGCTCCGTGTATCCGCCCGCATAGAAGCAGCATTATTTGCATATCTCTGCTCGCACTGCGCTCGCTTTGCTGAACTTGTGCCGTTTTGACTGCTGCTGATTAATCTGTGCCTTCTCCCCTTTATTTCATACTTTTGTGGCCCCAAGCTCGCCCAAATCGTATTGTCTGCCCCTGCCATTTTGTTTGTTTGTGACTCGGAGCAAGCCCCTCCTCTCCGCCCCGCACCCGCCTCCCCAGCTGCTCCTCCCTTCCTCCGCCCCCCTCCACTCTCCATTTATGTCTGATGTACCCACGCGCAGCGTCCACGCGCTACGGCCACGCCGAAGGTGCGCCAAAGGTAAGCCCGTCTACGCCCGTCCGCGCCTGGACCGCACCCAGCGCCATACCCCCTGCCCCTCGCGCTGCCCAGCCCCACCGCATTACCTACGATGCTGCCACCCTCCTAGCCCTTAACCCCGGTCGCGCCCCCAACTGCGTCCAAGCCGCTCCTGGACGCACCCATGGACCGTTCTCCTGCCTCTCCTGCAAATTCATCGGCACCGCCAACATCTCCGCTACGACCACACCACAGATTCCCGACCCCAACCACCTAGAATGCATCCTTCTCAACACCCGCTCGGTCCACAGGCACGCCATCGACCTTTGGAACCTACTAGACACCATCTCTCCTGACGTCGCCTTCCTAACGGAAACATGGATGAACGCTTCCTCCGCCCCTGACATCGCAATTGCCATACCTGATGACTATAAGATCACACGCAAGGACCGCACCGACCATACAGGAGGTGGAATCGCTATCGTCCATAAGAAATCAATCCGCATCTCAACCAACTCTGACGCCAACCTCGCTAACTCCGAACACCTTCACTTCCAGATCCACATCGACCCCAAGACCACACTCAGAGGCACCCTCCTCTACAGACCACCAGGACCCCGCGCAAAATTCAGTGAAGACATCACGGACTTCATCACCCCACACGCGCTCCCCTCCAAAGACTACATCCTTCTGGGAGACCTCAACTTTCACCTGGAAAAGATCAACGACCGCAACACCGCCACCCTCTTAGACAACCTCGCCAACCTCGGACTTAAACAACTGGTCACTTCCCCCACCCACATCGCAGGTCACACACTCGACCCCATCTTCACCTCCAGCAACCATGTCTCCTTCAACCACACTACGGATCTCCTCTGGACTGACCACAGCTGCGTTCACTTCACCTACAACAAACCGAAACCCATCGTCCACCTCCAACCAACTCTTCAAAGAAACTGGAACAAAATCACCACGGAGCAGATCTCCACATCGCTCCTTCAAACCTCCCCAGCCCTCTCTTCTAACGCCAACGAAGCCGCATCTAACCTCACCCTTTGGTTATCCAACACCACCGACACCTTAGCACCACTGAAAAAACGCCAACACAAACTCGGCATCAAGAAGGCCTCATGGTTCAACGATGACCTCAAGAAGTCCAAGAAACTGTGCCGCTCCCGTGAAAAGGCCTGGAAAAAAGACCCATCCACCAGTAACAAGGACGCCTTCAAAAGCGCCATCCGTACTCACCACCAACTGATCCGAATAGCCAAGAAAACAGCATTCAAAGATCGACTGGACAACAACGCCCACAACAGCAAGGAACTTTTCAACATCGTCAAGGAATTTTCCAACCCCTCGGCCAACTCCAACGACATCACCCCCTCTCAAGCCCTCTGCGACTCCCTAGCCTCTTTTTTCCACAACAAGATTGCTGACATCCACAACAGCTTCGACAACCAACCCGGAAGCCAACCCACCCTACCATCAGCTGACCATCTGCCCCCCGTTCACACCCTTAACGCCTGGAACCCCATCTCCACTGAGGACACCATCCGCCTGATGAATTCCATCCACTCTGGATCCCCCACAGACCCATGCCCTCACCACATCTTCAACAAAGCAGACTCCGTCATAGCTCCTCACCTCCGAGACGTCATCAACTGTTCCTTCAACTCCGCTACCTTCCCAGAAGATTGGAAACACGCTGAACTCACCGCCCTTCTGAAAAAACCAACAGCAGACCCCACCGAACTCAAAAACTACCGCCCCATCTCGCTTCTTCCATTCCCGGCCAAAGTCATCGAGAAAGCTGTCAACAACCAGCTCGCCGCCTTCCTCGAAGCCAACAATTCACTCGACCCTTCACAATCTGGCTTCCGAGCCAAACACAGTACTGAGACCGCCCTCATCGCAGCAACAGACGACATTCGAACTCTATTGGACAATGGAGACACAGTCGCCCTCATCCTCCTCGACCTCTCTGCAGCCTTCGACACAGTCTGCCACAGCACCCTTTTACAACGCCTCAGAAACATCGGAATCCAAGGAAAGGCACTGGAATGGATAACCTCGTTCCTCACCGGAAGAACCCAGAGAGTCCGCCTCCCACCATTCAAGTCCGAGGCCTCTGAAATCATCTGCGGCGTACCGCAAGGATCCTCACTCAGTCCCACCCTCTTCAACGTATACATGAGCCCCCTCGCGGCCATCGCCCGCCAACACAACCTCAACATCATCTCTTACGCGGATGACACTCAACTGATCCTATCTCTCACCAAGGACCCCAGCACCGCCAAAACTAACCTTCACGAAGGAATGAAAGAAGTCGCCGAATGGATGAAACAAAGCCGACTGAAACTGAATTCAGACAAAACAGAAGTCCTCATCTTAGGTAAATCCCCCTCTGCTTGGGACAACTCCTGGTGGCCGGAAGCCCTCGGAAATGCACCCATCCCGACAGACCACGCACGGAACCTTGGTGTCATCCTGGATTCCTCACTATCAATGAACAGACAAGTCAACGCCGTATCCTCTTCCTGCTTTAACATTCTTCGCATGCTCAGAAAAACATTTCGCTGGATCCCCACCGAAACAAGGAAAACAGTCACCCACGCTCTGGTCACGAGCCGACTGGACTACGGAAACACCCTCTACGCAGGTACCACCGCTAAACTCCAGAAGAAACTACAACGAATCCAAAACGCCTCAGCCAGGCTCATATTAGACATCCCACGCAACGAACACATCTCTGGTCACCTTAAAGATCTCCACTGGCTACCCGTCAATAAGAGGATTACTTTCCGACTGCTCACCCACGCACACAAATCACTCTACGACATCGGACCAGATTGCCTCAACTCTCGACTGTCCTTCTACTCCCCCTCCCGCCAACTTCGCTCTTCCAGCCAGGCCTTCGCCACTGTACCTCGCATCAACAAGACCACCATGGGAGGTAGATCCTTCTCTTACCTGGCTGCCAAAACATGGAACTCACTCCCCGCTTACCTTCGCCTCACCCAGAATCACCTAGCGTTCAGAAAGCAGCTTAAAACGTGGATATTTGACAAATAATCCTCCTCCCCTTCCTAAGCGCCTTGAAACCCTCTGGGTATGTAGTGCGCTATATAAATCCTATGACTTGACTTGACTTGACATAGTTTAGATAATGTCTTGCCCTAATATGTATATTAAATACATATATATATCATTTTGGACATTAAAAATGTTTTCGGGAGTCGTGCCCTCACCGCATCGAACACATATATGATGTCACGCTGAAGCGCACGAGCGTTGTGTAAAGTAATACATATGTGTCGCATATGCGCCTGGAGTTGCGTACCAGTCACATAGCGATCGCGCTTGGAAATACGCACCGTTCGCACATCCTACGCGGAACCTACACAACAATCCTAAAATGGCGGCTAGGTTCAGCGCAGTTATTTGAGAAAGGTACGCTTTGGGTGCGCGACTCCAATTTAAAAAAAAAAAAAACAATAAAGTTGATAATATAAATATATATTTTTTAAAATATAAAACAAAAAAAATTCGAGTTTCAATATTTAAAAGAACATTTTTTCCATTTATATTAAACATATATAATGTAATTTAAAAACTAATATATGAAAAAATACATATTTAATTTTTTTAAATATCAGTATAAAAAAATAAATGTAACTAATATTACATTTTAAAATTGTCATTTAAAAAATCCTTTGAAATTCACTGAAAAAACCATAGGTTTCAGACATGTTACAGGTAGGAATTAATATTTTAAAAAAACCTTTGAAATTCACTGAAAAAAACATAGGTTTCAGACATGTTACAGTTAGGAATTAAGATTTTAAAAAACCTTTGAAATTCACTGAAAAAACCATAGGTTTCAGACATGTTATAGTCAGGAATTAGCATTTAAAAAACCTTAGAAATTCACTGAAAAAAACATAGGTTTCAGGGGTGTTATAGTTAGCTGGACATTTCACTTGTACAAAACCATTGAAAATCCTCCATTATAGTTAGTTCTACTAACTATAACTCATCAGTGATGTCATCAGTGATGTCACTGACCATGTCATGAATGATGTAATATGTGACATCATCAGTAGTGGATAGCAGGCGCGCGAGTTATAGTTAGTAGAACTAACTATAACAAAGGAATTTCTCAGCGTGGCGCAGCCAAAGGGCTTGTGGTGCCACGCTGTGCACTTTCTTCTAGATCTGCCCCTCAGTATTCATGTTAATTTTATCTTGTTACTAAAAACACCCACAGAACATCTTTCCACATATATCTACTGCGTCCTTCTCCATTTTCTTCACCTGTTTGCAAACACAGGCTATTGTGCATTTTAATACTTAGTTAAACTTACCTTCACAATAATAGAGATAAAAAATGCTAGAATTTTTTATTCCAGTTTTTTAAATAAAATTAATTTGTGTAAATTTGATACTTTAGAATTAGGATCTGTAAAAGAGAAGAAAAAATACATTTATAATGCATAGTACTATACTTTTTACGAAACAGTATAATTTTTACATTTCACAAATGTTTTCTTTGCCTTTTTTGCTATTCTCAGAATATATTGAATTTCACTAGAAACAGTGATTTCAATCATACTCATCACATAACAGCTGGCAAAAAAAACCAATCAATAAGTTTGTTTAAAAATATAAATCTATCCTCAATAAAATACCATAAAATAAAAATCACGCATATATAAAAGGCTTACTGGTAAAAAAAAGTATAACTTAAATGTGTAAATACTGTAAATGTTGTTGCTTAAAACTACACGCCGAGACAAAAGTCCGTAATTCAAACAAACACGTTTCCTCAAGGCCAAATGGTATTCTTGAAATCCGTTATATTGAAATTTTGCAACAGTAATCGTATTAATACATATTAATAAATTCCTCAGAGGTCGAATTTTGGGCCCGATGTAGGTAAATGTCATTTACCGATTCTTAAACTTAAATACCGAATTTTACCGATTCGGTACTCAAGAATCGGTAAATGAGATGTAGGGAAAAATTCGGTATAAATTACCGAATCGGTAAAATTTGGTATCAGACTTTCGGAATTTACCGAATCGGTATTTACCGAATCGGTATTTACCAAATCGGTATTTCCCATTCATCGCTATGGACCAAAATGCCCATAGGAATGAATGGGAAATACCGAATCGGTAAATACCGAATCGATAAATACCATATCGGTGAATTCCGAATCGGAAAGCAAACAAAAGTGAAACTTAAGACAACAGCCAATCAGGTGCTACCACCCTCCCCCTGCCTACCAAGAAGTGGCTACACAGGCAGCTGCAACTAATTAGAAGGTTCTGGAGAGGCAGTTGGAGCAGAGAGACTGGGAGCAGCAGCAGACAGAGTTTGTGCAGTTTAAAACCTTAAACATGGCAACCAGCAAAGACACAGAGAGAAAGAGAAAGCTGAAATTCAGCAGCATGGAGCTCCAGGTCCTTGTGGAGGAGGTGGTAAAGGTGCACCACAAACACTTTGGAAGGCAGTCCCTCTCTGTGGCTGAATCTGCAAAAAGGAAGATTTGGCTTGATATCCTCAACAAAGTCAATGCTGTGGGAGTGACCACCAGAGTCACAGAAGATTTAAAAAAGAGGTTTTATGACCTGAGGAGCCTCACAAAAAAAAAATAGCAGATCCACAAACAGGCCTCGCAAACAGGTGGAGGAAAGAACACAGCACCCCCCCTCACTGACCTGGAGGAGATGGTGGCCACAACCTTGGAGCCTGAAAGCGTCTGCGGACTGGGAGAAGTGGACAGCTCTGCCAAAGCTGCAAGTAGAAAAGGTAAGATGCATGCACAGCAATCCCCCTCACACCCTCATCCTTCCCTCACCCCTTGAAGCTAAGTTACCCCAGTCCCAGTGTGTCTGCGCCAAACAGTAGCAATGCATCATGGTACATGTAGTCAGTTAATGAAAGACCATGTCATACAGCACAGTAACCACCAAGTTAGGCAAATGATTGCAGACATAATGAAGGGGAGGCAACATGTAAATTGCGCAATTTCAAAAGTTTTAATTGTAGTGGCTGTGAGACATTTGCCCCTAGCTGATATATGCTCATATGTCCACAGGTCACACATCCAGAAGTCAGTCACAGGAGACAGAAGGCACGGCACCCGAGAGGGATGAAAGTCAGGAGCCAGGTCCCAGTGCATCACAGGACACAGGTGTACCGAGTGCCCAGCCACCTTCCCAAGTCCCTGAAATCACTAAAGAATTGCAAGCATCCCCACGACCTTCACAGTCCCCACTGTTATTGTCGTCACCAGATATGCCAGCATCACTGGATGTTGAAACACCTGCAGCACAACCTAGCAGGAGGCATGTCGTTCCCCCACTGATCGAAATGGAGACATCTGCTGGGGAAATGGTGGTTGAAGACCCACACACCTTGCCTGGAGCTGACATCTCTGCCACACTGCAGCCCAGCGCAGAGCCTGTCCCTAGTAGCACAAGACGCCGCACAGTCCAAGGAAGGAGTGTAGGTGCACGTGGGGAGGGGTCCAGTGTGTTCCAAGGCCTGGAGGGATCCATGGTCAAGATTCAGAGGATGCAGGGCAAGGGCATCATGTCCTGTCAACAACAAATGCGCAACCTCAATATCAATATGAAAGAAATTGGAAAGGGCATCAGGGAACTGGTGGAAGTTAACAAGAACATGGCTACAGGGATACATGACATGACACAATCCATGCAGCTACTGTGCACAAAACTGGACACAGAAATATCATCAAGGCGCAGGGAGAAGCAGCGTGCACAGAGAACTGACAAAGCAATTCACCGCCTGTCCACAGCCACATCCCTGCTATGCAGGCGTAGCATGAACAGTCAGGAGGTCTTGACGCAAAACAGCAATCACCTGACAAGGGGCATAGCCGGAATGACCGGTGCTCTTGAGGCGCTAATTAATGCTCAAACAGCACAAACTGCTGCTATTGAAGTGCCAGAGAGTGAAGGGAGCACAAGTAGGAGCAGCATGGCAAGCCCCCTTGTTGTAGAGACAAGGAGGAGCAGCAGGCAACAAGGTGAGGCTACAGGCCAAATGCCCAGCGAACAGAGTGAGCCACATACATCTGGCAGTGCTAAGCGTGGACGCAAATGAAAAGTTAATAGTATGGGCTAGTGACATTGGACATACAATTTAGAAAGTTAAAAGTTTGTGTTGCACATTTGTGCCTTGGATACCTGCGTAGTGACAATATAAAACTACGGTGGGTGCATACAACACCTGTCTGTGTGTGTTTACTCACTCTGAGTATTGCAGTGAAATGCTTTCTGGTGCACTTTTGTTCTTTAAAATACCGAGATCTATACAAAATTAAACAAATTTTTGTGCATTCTACATATGTCTCAGTTTCATTACTTACTCAGAAATAGTTGTGTGTGATATCCTCACGTCTGTATCTGCCATCACTTGGTGTTGACACTCCAGCAGGTTGTGTTTCAGGCACAGCAACCTCGTCATCATGATCCTCAAAGTCTGACAACTCCACCTCTGTGCCCTTCTTCACAGCAAGGTTGTGCAACATGGCACAGGCAGCAATGATTTTACAGCAGGTGATGGGGGTATACTGCCGGGCACATCCACTCTTATGCAGGCACCTGAACCTGCTCTTCCATATACCAAAGGTACGCTCCACAATATTTCTTGTGCTCTTGTGGGCCCTGTTATATCTCCTTTGGCTGGGTGTTGAGGGGTTGAGGTAGGGGTGAGTATGAAGGAGCGGAGGGCATATGCACTGTCTCCTAAAAGGAAATGGGAGTACATTACTCACATGCATGCATGTACTTCTTTCTGCAATAGGTGTTAATGGGGTCGTACACTGTGTCTTACCTAGCAGGTATCCTTCACCAAATTCCCCTGCTGTCAGCCGTGCATAGATACCGCTGTTTTGAAATATGTAGGAGTCGTGGGTACTACCAGGAAATGTTGCCAGAAGGTCAGTGATGGCGCACTTGGCATTGCAAATCACCTGCACATTGATGGTGTGGGTGGACTTTCTATCCCTATATATGTATTCTGTAGCAGCAGGGGGACAAATGGGAATGTGTGTGCCATCAATGCAGCCAATGATATTGGGGAAACGCGCCATCTGATAAAAGTCAGATTTTGTGTGGAGCAGTTCAGCATGAGTTGCAGGGAATGATATATAATGGTCCATCCTCTGTAACATGGCATCAATGAATTTGGGGAAAAAGCGTGACAGGCTGCTCTGGGTCACCCCACCTACCGCAGCAACCACACTCTGGTAGCTCCCAGACGCAAGCTGGTGTAGGCTGCATAGCACCTGCACGTGGGGTGGAATAGCGTGTGCCCTTGGGGTAGTGTGCCCCAACAGTGGTTGGAGGTCCCTGATGAGGTCAAAGATGGTGTCTGGGTCCAACCTGTACCTCTGGAGTATCTCTGCCTCTGTGAGCATGAAAAAGGTGATCCTCTGTCTGTAGACCTGCTCCTGTCTCTCCCATTCCCTCTCTCCTTCCTCCTGTAGCCGTAGCCGTCTCGCAATGACATAGAATGCCGCCATTGTGAAAAAAGTATTGCATTTTGGGTCCTTTTTTATAGGCTGTACCTTGTTACCACCTGATTTCAATCCATGGTAAATACCGACTCTTAAATACCGAATTTCAACCAAATTCAGTATTTAAGAGCTTACCTACATCACAATATTCAATTTTGCCACTTCCTATTTACCGATTCTGTATTTTACCGATTCGGTAAATGTACTGAATCGGTAAATTTACCGATTCGCAAACCGTTGCGATTCGGTAAATTTACCGATTCAGAATATTTTCCGATTCGGAAAGTTTACCAATTCGGTAACTTTACCAATTCGGTAATTTTACCGAATCGGACGATTTTCACTCTCCTACATCCCAAATGCTCAATACCGGTCGGAAACACCCGAAAATCGGTATTTTCGGCCGTTACCGACCGGTATTGGGCTACCTACATCTGGCCCTTTGTTCCTTAAACTTTGGCTTTAAAAATATTAGGTAGGAATTAGGTAATTAGCTTGGCAAACGTTGTTTAAAAACTAACTGCGCATCATTACAAAGTGTCCAGCCTTTTTCACATTTTAAATAGGCAGTGTAAAGTCCAGATGGTGTGGAAGGACCATCACGGAAAATTATTGCTACTGCTACAAAAGTCCTTTCTCATATTGATAGTTGACTTTCTACAAAATGTTTTATTAAAGTTTCTAATTTTTTCCATCAGCTGTACAACATTGCATCATTAACATTCTATATTTTCCATATCTTTGTATAAATAATGTTGATAACATTTCTGATTTGCATTGGCTGCACAAGATGTTCTGATTTGCTGCTTTAACTAGTTTATTGAAAAACACTGATTTACAGTCTGGCAATGTCAAATATATAAATCTTTCAGTGTCTATGTTAGTGCTACATGTATTATACATGCAATTTTCACAATGATGTTCCCATTTATAACAAAGGCTAAAAAGGTTTTCAATTTGTATACCTATATTTTCCAATATGGTAAACTTATACATTAGAAATTCCTGCGTAAATTGTATAGAACCAGAACATACATCCAAAAGATTACGAAAATCACAAACTCTTTGTATTTTACTTTTATCAGTTCTCAATTTTTCATAAACGCAATGCAACAATGAACAAAATCTATAATTTGCTGTTGCAAACCTTCAAGAAAAACAACAACATTGACCACTACATTAGCATAGCAGCTGACACCTGAACTATTTTCAAACTGATGACCAACAATCTCTTAAATAGTGTCCTTTTTCTTTTTGCTTGCAATCACAACATTATCTTGTTTTTTTCCCTTCTCTATACCTTCTCTACAGATGTTCTCATATCTTCTTTTTCTTTCTACTACAAGCTTTTCAAATACAGGATATTGACCTAAATTAGGAGCATAAACTCTTCTTAACCGATTATACTCTTTTACACAGTTTACATCTGCAGTAACCTTTGTGTCATCAAAATCAATCAAAAACAAACCAGATAAAGTTTTGACTCGTGACAAAGCAACATATGCCATACCTCTTTAAAGACAATATTTCCAATGTTACCAAAGCACATACTACACTTAAACCTTGAGATTTATGAATTGTCACTGCATATGCCAGAGAAAGTGGAAACTGTTTTCTACAGACATATAAATCTTTAACAAGCAAAAAACAACGACATTTTTTTTTTACTTCTTCAATCTGATCAAATTTAATTTTTAAAATTCAATACCATCTTTATTTGGATAATTAACAAAATCCACAACTTTGCCCATTGCTCCATTAACTAAACCTTTTTCTACATCTAAATTACGCCTTAAAATTACCCAACAGTTTCTGCATACATATAAATTATTTTCTAAACCAGCAGTTTTAGATATCGATTTTTCTAAAGAATCCAATTTTGATTTCAACTTTTCTGTCAAAATAATAGTGATTCCTTCATGCTCAATTTTATCAATGGATTCCATTTTTATTATTTCTTCATTTTCCAGCTTTAAAAGTTGTTTGTTGAATATATCCAACACTCATGCAGTGTTGGCATTAAGCAGATTGCAGATTTCTTTTCTGCAATTTTCATATATATTTCCTTAGGAACTACGTTTTCATTTGGAAACAAATTGGAAAGTAATCGACTCAGCAAAGCCACTCTGCCATGTTCTGTCAGTACACCAATTCTTATATCTTGAAGAATCATAATGAACATCATTTTCCTGTCACATATTTGTAATGAGTTCCTTGTATTAAAAATATGACCAAATGTTTACATTTCCAACACTACCCAGAGACTTTCTGGTGTTTTCATGCGCAAGTATTTTAAATACTGGTTGTCTTTTTAAGGGAGTAAGTTGCAGTAGATCTACAAAAACTATGACATGTTTTCCTATAAATAACACATCATACTCTGTTGAAAGGATTTGCTGCATTCTTAAATGCACAAAAGCAAGCATTAAGTTTGAGACCATGCTTACCTCATCAAGAATCAGAAGTTTCATTTTCTTCAGCACTCTTGAAACTTCACAACAAGCTTCTCCAGATAGCTTGTGATATTCCAATTAGTTTTCATGCTCCACAGGTAGCATCAGTTAACGATGTAATGTAATTCCTTTAACGTTGTGTGCTGCTAACCCAGTTGAAGCAGTTACAACACAAGACAAATGTGACTCAGTTGTTTTCTGTAGATAACAGGTGATTACTTTAATTAAGAAACGTTTTCCTGTTCCAGCTTGTCCACTCACATATATTCGGATACGTTGAAAACATGTGCATGTACATTCTTTCATTTCATGAAGAAATCCATGATCAATCTGTTGCCTCACTTGCTGATATATTTCTTTCTGTTCAACATTTTGCTGTTCTTCCAAGTTTGCTAAGTCCGTTACATTTTCTTGAGCTTGAAGCATTACTGTTTCCACCTCATTCATGGCGATTGCTGCTTCATTTTCCACAGTTGGTTGTCCTAGTGGATCTTGACTCAGTGCAGCAGAACTTTGACCTCGTGGAAGAGGTGTGGCGCAGCGGCCAGGACGACTGACGCCAGATGCTGGGGATCATGGTTTGATCACCGGCACCGGCGGCAGGGGTCTGCCCAGCACCATGTGACTCTGGGCAATAGCTTGCTTAATCTTCCCGACGGCCCCCAGCGCCGGGAAACCTACGGATAGCTGTGCGCTTTACAAATACAGGATTATTATTATTGATAACTGTCTCTAGCAATCTCACCTGTAATAGTTGCTTCTTGATCAATTTTATTGTTCAAAGTTTTCATATAATTTGCAAAAACAGTGCATTGTATGGTATCTTTACAAGCATTGAAGGAATCTTCATAACTCTGAAATTCTCCAAGTAATTCCAGTTCTGAATGCCTTGGTTTGAACAGTTGCAAAAGGGCTAAATAGTGAAATTCCCTTTTATCAGCAGTGTCACAACTCAGCTTCCTGTGATTAATCAAATTTCCTTTCGTTTGTTTCACCAAACATCCTTCAGAACCAATAACTCCATATATTCCATCATTGATGTTCTCTGTAGTGTTCCGTTTAAAAGTTTAGTTTTGCAGCATTTCATAGAGACACATGTTCTCAAGATGATGACTTACGTTTGAGTAATATGTGTCCAACATGTTCATTTCAATTACTTGAACAGATTTTAGTACCCGATTTCGCATTGCAGCAAGACCTAGACTCACCCAAATGATTCTTCTAGATTTGGAGTATAGACTTGCAAATGATAACCGATCTGAGCATTCATATGCTCCAATTTCTCGATGGGATAACATCTTCAAACTGAAACTGTATATTTTCTTACTTAGACTCTTCTCGTGAGAAATCTCTTACCACATATCTTTCAATTCCGTCTTTTCTGATTTTGTAATGTAGGACGTTACATATCGAGCAACAGCAATGGAATTTTCCACAACGTACTGAATATCCATGTTAGCATTCCAAATGGACAGAATAACCGGATTGTAGTCATTTATGTATTTTGACTCTTTGCTTCTTCTTAAATTGTAGGTAGTTTTTGGAGACTTTCTTGTAATGGCATGTCGCATAGCTGACATAAAACTGTTAACTCTTCCTCTGGGTATTACAGGACGTGGAAATACAAAACGACATTTGGTATAGAACTTATCCTTAGACTTGTACTTTTGTCTGCAGTATTTTCCACCCCGATGGCTTTGGAATCGTAAGACTTGTTGTCTTAAGTTTTTTTCTTCTGTGCTTTTGGGTACAGCACATGTGGCATATTCTTCAATAAAAGACAAAACAGTATAATCTGGATCTGTTCCGAATTTTGGGGCATCCTTGATCCATAATAGCATATGTATATGAGGAGCACCTCTTGCTTGATACTCCTTTATTTATTATTATTATTATTTATTTAACTTATAAAGCGCACTGTCACCTTGCAGGCATCCTGGCGCTGACTGGCTCAACAGGCAAACAAGTATCAGACAGGACATGACCACGCAATAGGTTACTTTGGAAACAACTAGGTTTTGATCTTTCTCCTAAACGGGAGAAGTTCCGTGGTTTGCCTAATCTCAAACGGAAGCAGATTCCATAATTTGGCAGCGGCCACCTCAAAAGTTCTGCCCCCCTGCTTTGGCCTTCCTGAATCTAGGTACATTCACCAGCCTAGCTGCTGAGGATCGAAGCAACCTGGCCGGTGTGTGCCAAGCGAATTTCGATTGCAGGGAAACAGGGCAGATTCCATGGAGAGCCCTGAAAACCAGGCAAAGGGCTTTGAATTGTATCCTCTGTCGCAGAGGTAGCCAATGCAGTTTCGCAGGGGCATCCGGCCCATGTGCTCTTCTAGGAAGCCCCAGGGCCAACCTAGCAGCCGCTGATTGCATCCTTTGAAGCCTATCCAACAGAAACTCGGGGACCCCAGCAGAAGGGCATTGCAATAATCAAATTTACTGAGGATTGTGCACCTTGCCACTTGAGCACGTGCCTGGAATGGTAAAAGTGGCAAGACTTTCCTCAGGGATCGCAGGATAGCAAAGCAGCAGGAGGTCATTTTTTTAACATGAGTCTCCATACTGAGCTTTTGATCAAGCATGACCCCTAAATTACGGACTGAAACCACAGGCCGTACTTTAGTCGCTGTTTCAGGAGACCAAACGTTTTCTGGAAACGGGCGGGAGATCTTATTACCAGCGCTAAAAAGCACCTCTGTCTTACCGGCATTAAACTGAAGAGAGTTATCCTTTAGCCACCGTGACGTATCCCGCAGACAGTTGTGGAAAACTTCCACAGATGTCGAATCCTCTCCCTCAAAGGAGAGGATCATCTGTGTATCGTCAGCATAGTTTACAGTCTTGATGGTATAGGTTTTAATAAGCGAGATCAAAGGTTTTAGATAAAGATTGAAAAGTATGGGACTAATTATTGAGCCCTGTGGGACCCCATGAGGCACCTGAGTGAACGCCGATTGACAGGGGGGCAGGGACACCGCCTGCTGCCTATCCTGCAGAAATGATCGAAACCACATCAGGGCACTACCTCTTTCTCCAAAAGAAATCCAGAACTTCTCCAAGAGGAGGATTCTTCTTATTGCAGATGAAAGACATCATTGCTTTAAATCTATGATTAAAATACCTGCATACATTAACAGGCTCCAAAGAGCACAATTATCTAGGTGTCTTGTATTCAATATTTTTATATTGGAATTCGACTCTCGAAGAAATTCAAGTAAATCATCCCAAGCGTACTCAGCACAGCTTAGGGTAAGGAACCATGTAGGAGTTCCTAAGTTCCGTAGCATACATTTCAGTTCTCCATGACAACGGTACCAATATTCGTTAGTGGCATGCTGACATGCCATCAGATTAACCAGCTGAGATCCTAAATGATCACCCTTCTGGTGCACTTTATCCATACAATCTTTTGCAGAAACATTTTGCAGATGTACTCCTGTGTTCAATATGTGATTGACTGCATATGAAAGTCCAGACAAGTCACTTTCAAACAAAAGATGAAATATATAAGGGATACATTGACTAAATCTTGGATTGTCTGCATATTATCTTTTTTGTCCGATATTCAGATGCAGGAATTTGCACAGGTCGTTCATCATATCGTCCTCCTTTTCCTGTTGGAAACAACTGCGGAAAACAATGAGCTTCCAAGCTCTCTTCCCATACACTCATGGGACTTCCCTTTGCTTTTTTCATTTGAAACAACGCAATAGTGTACCCCATCACTTCTTTTGAATAAAGTGGATGTACACTGTAATGTTCATAAATTTCTTTACTTCTTGTCATATACACTTTTTAAATCAGTCCACTTGATGTTGCAGTATCTTCTGCTAAAAGTATTTCTTCTTCTCTGATATACACATTTTTATAGTACTCATTGGGGCAGATTTATGAGGCACTTGCGCCACGTTTACGCCGCTGTTGCGTCACGCAAGGCGGCGTAAACGTGGCGCATCCCTACGAACGATTTACAACGTGACGCATCTAGGCAGATGCGTCACGTTGTAAAGCCCTGCGCCGCTTGTGGGCGTTCCGGCGCAGGGTGGGCGTTCCGGGGCAGGTGCGCCTCGCAAAAGTGGCTGAGTGAAATCTATAGGATTCCACTCAGTCACTTTCAGGCCAATGCTGCGTCAAAAGCCTGCGCCTGCTTGAAGCAGGCGTAGGTCTTGACGCAGCATTATGGAGATGGGTCACCCCCGAGCCTTGCTGGAGCTGCGTCGCGCTTGCGACGCAACTCCAGCAATGCGTCACCTTTACGGCACAGATGCGTCACGCATCTGTGCCGGTTTTGCCCCATGGTGCGCCGCATCATAAATGCGGCGCACCATGGGTGGCGGAGCTGTGGCGCACTGTGGCGCATGTTAACTGGCGCATCCCTGGGGATGCGCCAGTTAACATAAATCTGCCCCATTGTGTTTTATTAAATATAAAGTCGCCTTCTGCACTTTCCTAACATCCACTAACTCCTGCCAGATTTTGTTACTCTTAGTAGGAACGCCATTAACTAGAATGACTAGTGGTTCATTTTCTACACACTCTACACCAATAGTTTCAACAATTTTCTTTAAATTTAATGGTAATATACAACTCTTCCTTTTAATCCTCTCTTTAAATCTGAAGGAGGCAATTACCTGTTTTAGGCTCCATACGAACAATAGCCTGAAACGGGTGCACACATTGAGTGAGGATAGACCCATAGCTATTTAAATCTATCAGTTCTGAAGGAATAGCAACCAACTCTAGATTATTATGCACAGTGCTAGCGGGCATTTTATTCTCATCTAATTTGTTATAACAATATTTACAAATACGCTGATCAGAACCCAAATCAAAGCAATTCTCTACCAATAAATAAGTTGCAAATTCCTTCCACATATCATTATTTTCTCTTTCACTTTTTAAATACAGATCAACACTCCTAGTCTGATTTTTATAGTGAGTTCGCCGACAACAAATACAAGAGTAATTTGGCCTTTCACCTGACATCAACTTAAACTTTGTAATCTCACCTTCAAAATTTTTGTACAACTATGTTCAATATTCTCTTCAACATTTTCTTCTATTAATGTCTGAGTTTCTGCACTCTCTTGATCAGGACCAAAGTAACAAAACTCAATATCATCACAAATCTTCTTCACATCTGAAACTGTCCCACGCAAAAGAGCACTGTTCAACTCATTTAATTTTAGTGCTGGACTTTTTGCATTATACAATCTTCTGACTAACTTCCTCATTTGATTGATGTACTGCCAACATCCTCAAATGATAAAAAACACTTTGACATACTTCTCTAGAAAGACAAGCCAGAGAATGACCTTGCAAACCCGCATTTTTTCTCACTCTGCAAGGGTCTATGTAAAAGATCAATAGATTCTTGTCATACACTACGAATACTACTGCAATCCCAAGTGTACACTGGGGCTTTAGTACGTCTGTCTAGAACTTCATCAGCTATCACTTCTTCTACATTTCTGGGAACCATTTTTTCTTTGTCAATTGGACAACCATTTCTAACCTCATAAGCTCGACCAATGGTGTCAACTGCATGCAACAAATCATTGGTCTGAAAATAACTCTCTTCATTAAAGAAAGGCTCTGAACTTGATCTGTGTTTCCATTCACCCAAAAAAAATCATAAAAATGAGTTCTGTTAATGACTCTTTTACTCTTACTTTTGGCCTTCATTGAATGTATTGGTTTATCTAGTGATCGAATTTTGTTTAAAACTAAAAATAATAGTTTTCTTTTTACTGCAAAAGCCTTTTCAACAATGGATTCAATATGCTTCTTCTTTTTATAAATTAGTGATCTCTTTTTATATTTCTTCAAATCTTTTAACAAATTATGTACTACACTATTATAAAATATTTTCTTTCAAATCTCTTTATACTGGTTATCTCTTCTTTTGCTATAAGTCAAATTTTTTAATCTACATTTGGTTTTTTTCCTTTCCTATTATTTAAATTTTGTTTTGTCGTTGAAGCTTTATCACTGTTTTCAACATTTTGAACCTTCTTTTTCGGTCTAGGAACATTTGTAATAAACTTCTTAGTAATCTTGCCAGAAGATTTTCTCTTTTTGGCCACATTATGTTGCTCATCCAATACTTGTTGTTGAGTTTTCTTCAAGTAAATGTACTTTAGCTCTCTTTTTCTTTTTTGACCTTTTTCAGGCATAACTTTATTTTAATGATGATAAACAATATCTGTAAAAATTAAACATAAATAAAAATATATTACTAATCTTATAAATTATACTTTTCTATTACTATGCAACCACATTCTATAATGATACTGACAGAGGAATTGTATACCTTAAATATAAATGTGAAAGTGGTTACACTACACCACATGCATACTACATAGGAGTTTGAAGCACTCCATGCCCTAAAGCCTGGCTCATGATATGAGTACATACATACTAACTGAATAATTAGAATAGTACAAGAAAAGACACTGAGTGAATTTATAACTAGTTGAGTTTTACTTTACTAAAGGGATTAAAACATAGTACTGAAAGATTCACTATGGTATTGCAAGAGCAGTGACAGGGTGTTTGCTGTAGTTTAGGTATACTGACTAGAGAATTGTAGGCCTGAAACACAGCTGTAAAGGTGATTAGACCAGTACATGCATAGTATATAGGAGCTTAAAACAGTCCATTTTCTAAAGCATGTTTTAAAAATAAATGAAGAAATGTGCGCTGGGTGCATGGATCCACCATAAACAAATTAAAACGAAGTACGAGCTCCTGTGCTTGTTTAAAAATTAGCTACCTGGGGAGGGCCAAATCCCGGGGTCTAAAATACTACATTTCATTGGGGTTCAGAGGGGCCCTGTAGCCCGGGGACCACCATTCTTCGGTGCTACAAAATAAATGTGTTGGGGGACTCAAAGGTACTCCCCAGTAAAATACTTGGTTAGGACGGGCTTAAAGGCCCTGTCCAGCTCCGGGAACCGCTATTCTTTGAGGCTTTGAAAAAGAATGGGTCGGATGATTCAAAGGTCCCTCTAAGCCCCAGTGATCACCACCCTCCAGGGCTTTTTATATTGTGGGAGAGAGGCTGAGTGGCCCCCATTCTGGAGCAGTCGATAGCCTTGGGGAACACCACCCCCCAGGAGCGACTCCTGCTGTGTCTCGGGGTGTCTACCCCCGTGATACTGCTCTTTGCTATGGCAGGGCAGGAGTCGTGGTTCCAGGTCTGTCATAGCAAACATGAGGGCATATTAATAAGGACCATTTCACAGATTATTTTTTTTTTAAAGCCCAAAATGCGGTGAAAATGATATTGCCCTATTTACTAGGTGACGCATTAACGATTGTTAGCAGCTGGTTTGGTAATGGCTCGCCTCGTATTTCCAATGAGTTGCATTGTAAGCGTTCCCAGAGGCAAGGTACATTTTCCTATGACAATAGAACATAGAAGAGGGGAGTACGACAATAGCGTTGTATTCACAAGGTAACCCTGCACTTGAGAAGCGATACCAAAACTCTCGCTAATTGCGGCTTATGCAAGATCCTAACATGGGCTCTGAAGTAGACTTAAGCATGTTAAATATAGGAGGTGGATTGATTCTTGATAACTTAACAACAATAAAAACGTTAAGCACTTATGTATCTGCAAATACATCAAGCAACCAAATGCTTCTCTCACAATTTTCCCAAACACACACTAACTCACAATGTGATTCTAGACAAATAACAGCATCCTTTCACTTTACCAAAAAACATTTACTAGTCTGCAACAAGTGAGATGACTGCACACATCCCACGGAGCAGATCTACAAGAAAATATTGCAGCGCGGCACTGCAAACCTTTTAGTGGTGCCACGCTACGACACTTTCAGAGCACAGGAATGCAACATATGTACAATGATATTTCGCATTCCTGTGGTCTCCCCTGCTCTAGTGGAGAAACAGCTGCCATGCGTCGATGGAGGCACACTTGTAATTCTAGACAAGCAACACTACTACCTGGATTTTACCAGGAAAACACATTAATTATATTAAAAACAAAAACCCCACATAAAACTACTCACAAATTACTAATTCACCTTTCAACTTGATTTGTAGATTAAGAAGAATGTCATTAACACAGTAGATTTTCTAATACAGAATTTCTGTACTGCACTACTCAGCAAAACCAAAAAATGGCGAAGTTTCCCTCTCATTCTGCACACATATACATGTAAATATCAAATCATATTGCTTCCCACATTATTCAAAATCTAACACACATTTCTATTGGTTACACATTTCATCTCTTTCCAATTGACATAAGTTTGAATCCTACCCCCAATCCACTTACTGCCTGTTACCTTGGTAACAGTACATGGAACACTGAACTAAGCAAACAGGTCACAAGTTCAGCACACAATGTTGCTAATGCAAACAACAATTGTGCTTGACTTTTCAAAATATCACCTTGTCTAATGTAATGTTCCATTCAAACAGTTTTTCTTAACCAATAAGAAATATGCTTTTAAAAAACAGAAACATGCACCCTACTTTTCAGACAAGAATGTTTTTAAACAGCCAATCATTTCTATTGTTCTTTCAAAAATGCACCTCATCTACCATTTTAGTAAAATCTAACTTTTCAAACTGTCATTTCATTTACAGAGACCGTCAGGGTGCATACATACCTCCTTTCAAGATGCTTAGAGTGTGGATTGTGGGACACAGCTATATTTTCTGGAGCCAAAGGTACGCAGAAAATAGAGCCATTGACAAATACCTAGGTTTGCCAAATGTAGACATTAAATGGATTGGACAGAGAGGGTTAAAGTGACACCAATTGGTGCCATTGGTTAAATCCTTTTTACATCTCCAACACCCTGACCTCATAATTGTGCATTGTGGTGGCAATGACCTACGTACTTTGACTGAGGTAGGTCTGGAAATGCTTATGAAGGACACATTTGGCGAATTGATGTCACTTTTCCCCCATACTGCCTTTGTCTATTGTAACATATGCCAAAGGCAGAAATGGAACTGGTTCAATAAATTTTGTCCACAGATTGAGAAAGCGAGGAAACATGTCAATAAATCTGTTTCTTCTTTTCTCCGAGATTATAGGATGGGCTCAAATTACCACAACAATCTGCGTTTCAATATGGATGGCATCTATATGACAGATGGTGTACATTTTACAGATGAGGTTAACAGAGTCTTCCTCTTGAACTTTAGACTCTGCATAGGTACTTATTTGTAAATACCAAAATCTCTCAATAAACACAAGGGCTCTTTTTAGAACCACCCAAAATCTAACGACATAAGCTTCATATATATCTGAAAAATATTACTTTTTTTCCCTTGGAGGCGTGCACCCAACGCGTGCACACCAGGTAGCCATAGCAAACAGCAGTGGCCGTCCCTGGGACTGGAGGAGCCATTGAGTCCCCCTCAACCATTTTTAAAAAATCCCCTGAGGTAGCGGGCCTTTGAGCCCCGGAGCTAGGAAGCCCCTCTGGGACCCCATACAATTTAAAAGTTTTGCCCCCTGATTTGGCTTCCCTGGTAGCTAATTATTAAAGCCTTCACTTTGTTTTATTTGTTTGTTTACGGCATGATCCGTTCACCCTAAGCACACTTTGCCATTCTTAGAAAAAAAATAGTTTTTGGGCCCTGGGAGTTGCTGTGGGACCCTCTAAGCAGGTATAGAGGGTCAAGATATTTCACCCTGCCCCCTTTATACGTTTTCCACACTTGTTCCACTAACTTCTTCAACCTCGCTTCTACCGAGGCACAAAATGGCTGCCAACACTTCCTGGTTTCCAATGTTGACAACGACTTGACAGCCAATTAGCATTCAGCACGTGATCAGGACAGTGCGCTTAGAGTGCGCGCAAGATGCGCAGATCCACAGAGGCCATAGATATATGTAATCATTAATTGTAAGTTTCTCAGGAACTACTGAACCGATATACACCATTTAAGCAAAAGTAAGAGTCTGAACCGAGGACTACCACTTTGCCAAATTTAGTGTAATTCCGTTCAGCCGTTCGGGCTGTAGCCGCAATGAACGGTTCCTATGGAAAATTGCATGAGGAAAACACGTTTTGGGACCCCCCCTTTTTTCTTGGCCCCCGCTTAAAATGCAATATTTTAGACCCCAGGTAGCTAATTTGTAAACAAGCACAGGAGCCCGTGCTTTGTTTATAGTTTTTTTACGGCGGATCCATGCACCCAGCACATTTCTTTGGGCCCTATGGGTCTTTGTAGGACCCCCTAAGGAGGTCTAGAGGGTCAAAATATTTCTTACCTGCCCCCTTTATATGTTTTGATCACTTGTTCCACTAATTTCAAGATCCTCGCTTCTACCGAGGCACTAAATTGCTACCAACACTTTCTTGTTTTGAATGTTGACAACCACTTGACAGCCAATTAGCATTCAGCGTGTGATCGTGACGGGGCGCTTATAGCCCGCGCAAGATGCGCGGCTCCTCCGAGGCCATAGATATATATGTACTTTTAATTGTAATTTTCTCAGGAACTACTGAATGGATTTACACCATGTAAGCAAAAGGCACGAGTCTGATCCAAGGACTACCACTTTGCCAAAATTGGTATAATTCCATTCAGCCGGTTTGGGCTGTAGCCGCGATGAACGGTTCCTATGGAAAATTGCATGGGAAAACACATTTTGGGACCCCCCTTTTTTCTCAGCACCCGCTTCACGAATCACCACAGGACTTTCAGGATAGGAGCGGACCAGAGAGCCCTATCAGTTTTGAAAATTTCGCGAAGATTCGTAAATCGGCACCAAAGTAATTCCAAATAGAATGTTGCAGATTTCCTATGGAAAATAGGTCCTAACTATAACTGCCTCCTGGTGGTATATTATGTATATTTCTTTAAGTGTTTTTCATTTGTTGACAAGTCAGTAGTATAGTTTCCTCTGCCGGGTCCCCAATATGTACAATTGGAAATACTGGATGGGTTTTTGAAATGTACGGCCGCTTGCCGCTCACGCAAAATGAAGCCTAAGGCCTACCACTCTGGTTCTCGTTCTAGCCAGGAGACCAGAAGGAAGAGCTCTCTCTTGTATTTTTATGGAGGAGACACTTTGGGCCAATTTAGCAACAAACGGCGATCATTTTTTTATCGCCAGCTATCGCTGGAATATATCGCCACGCTAACGCTGTATTAGCAACAATTAGCACTATGACGATAAATATTCCAGCGATAGCGGGAGGGAAGGGCCAATATAGCTTCAAAACTAGCGATGTTGCATCGGGAAGGGGGAAAACCTTGCTGATACGACACTGTGGTGGTATCAGCATAATCCACCCTCCATGTTAGGTATGGTTAAGTCAGGAAAATAGCAGGTGTTAAAAAACCGGCGATGACCCCGGTTAGCGTGACTTTTCACGTCGCTAACCGGGGCCAGGGCCTACTTGCTAATAGGCGATAGGCCTGTTAGCTGTTGTTTACCAGGTCTGTTGGTCGGGAACGCCTTCTTTGCATGTCATTAGCGATAAATATCGCTGACATGATATCTAAAGCGCCAGGATACCCGTAGGGTGGCAGTAGCGCTATATAAGCATAGATACAATACAATACATGCAAAGCGGCACCAAACCGGTCACTTTCATCAGAAAGCTATCGCTAACTGCTGTTAGCAACAGCTTGCTGATAGGGTGATAAAATTATCATCGCTTTAGCAGGAAAAGGTCCCGCTAAAGCAGCGATATTGCCCTTGCTAATATGTCCCTTAATTATTACCACTTACCTCCATTTAGCACCCCAATTATGTAGAGCACTTGCTCATTTCATAAATCTGTAGCATGGGAACACACTGAAAAGAGAAACCGAGAATGCAAAGAACACTTGACAAACACAGGCTTCTCAAATTGAGCCTATAATTTACTTGCTAAATAATACGTGCAATGTGTTTCAACTTGACAGTGTTATTATACTGGAATGTTTCGTGAGCATTAACATTTTGACGTTTAATTAATCGATACATGTGCGAAAACTACAGACTGTACATTCGCTTGTTTTAAACATTTCTCTCCCTTTTCGATCTATAGTAAGTGGCAACCTTTCACCGGCAGACTGACACTGACAGAATTAAATGATTAGTTGTTAAAAATGGTGAGTGCTCATTGCGTTTTATTTATGATCCATGCATGAAAATAATGTTTAATCTCTACCGAACCTCACAATACCATAATGACATTTTTTAAATGCCAGGACATTACAATCTGTGAATGTCTGGAAGGGAAGCATAGTGGCTACAATTTAAGCAAATAATCATACTTTGAAGCAGCAGGGAATGATTAAAGAAAAAGCCCTCCGTTTCCCCTCAATTCAAACACTCAAATCACCATTAACTGTCCTGTGAAAGGCACTTAGGGCCACATGAAGGAAGCCATTTACATTTCCAAACTGCGTGAATCGCTATTTCAGGCTGTTTGGAAATGCAAAATGGTGTTTGTATGTAAGAAAGGCATTTTTGTTGGTGCAATTTGCGATTTCCATCATGCACATTTCTAAATTGGAAATCTCAAATCGGTTTTTACCAAATGACGATTTGCTAACACTATGTACAAACGATTTCCTGATTGCAATTAGTAGCAAAATGGCCAATTTAGGAAATGCAAATACCAACAATGTGTTTCAGGTGGAAATCAGGTGCAAATTGCAACAATTCATCTAAAATGCATCTAGCTCATTCAGAATGGTGGTTATGTATGGCTTCGCAAGGAGGATGAGGATTTTGGCTGCGAGGTAGAGAAGGAGACAGGAGTGGATATTTAGGGTGAGAGTCAGTCACTCTGTGTGAAAAAACTGTGGAGGAGATTTATAAGAATTATATACTGAGTAGTGAGGTAATTTTGTATTTAACTGCTGAGGTACAACCTCAGTTACAAACATCAGCAGTCAGAAGCACTGCGATTCCACCACATGTGCAAGTATTGTGTTCTCTACACCTTTTGGCTTCTGGCAGTTACCAGGGAGTTGTAGCAGTGGCAGGGAAGTGTCACAACATAGCCATGAGGAGGGGTCTTCACTATGTCAGTGTAGAGCTAGAATCACACTCAGATGACAAGCTACCTCCACTACAGATTCAGCGGAAGGCTAAACGTGCAGCAGAAGGTCTAGCACGATGTACAGAGATCAAAGACAACTATTTTAAAGGAAAGAATGGTGAGCACACCTAAAAAATAACACCAACACATTTGATGGTAATGTTTTTCCATTATTGAAAGATAACCTTTTATTCAGGTCGTAATTATGTTTTGTATTTGTGTATCATCAACTGTATCCATCTAGGATATCATTGTTCAAACAAAGCAAAAAAACTTGAGAACACAGGCAAAAAAATCTCGTAACAAGAATCTGAGTGCATAAAAAAGTTACTTTTAATGACCTCTTGTGTTGGTTGCCTTCTCAGCAGGACCTAGCTGTGGAGTTGGGGATATATATGTGCCAGAACTGGTGGACATGTTCGCCTTGTAGAGAATCTATCTGGCACAGATATGACACTGAGGCTAGAGCCGTCTTCGCTTTCAGGTGGTGGCAATATGTTGGGGATTGACAAAGTATGGGGCCCATTAGGATGTCGGGCGGATTGCCCCCGCCAGGCTGGCGGTAGCCAATGCCAGCCTGGCGGGGGCAATCCGCCCGACATCCTTCCCTGAATTCCCCCCCGCCATATTGGTATGGTGGGGGGACCACGGCGGAAGAAAACACCGCCCGCCACTTTTCCGCCCCGTTCGCCTTGCGGCCGGGGGGGGGGAAATGTTGAATATGGTGGCGGTGTCTATGAGACACCACCAGCCATATTACAATGGCAAGAGTGCAATGCCTTTCCGCGGCGGCAATGCCGCCACGGAAAGGCAGGCGGTCTTCACTCTGGAGGACCCCTGTGGTCCCCCAGAGTGAAGGTGAGTGGGAGGGTGCACACGGGGGGGTACCTGTGGTACCCCCCTTCATTTTCATTTCCAAAGCAGCAGGCACCGCGCGTTGCCTGCCGCTTTGGAAAGGAAAATGCTGTGATGTATTGTCAGCATTGTGGTGGGCGGTGCAGAGAGCACCGCCCGCCACAATGCTGAGAATACAGGATGTGCCCGCCACTGTGGCGGGCACATCCTAATGGCACCCCCGGGACCCCCGCCCTTAAGGCGGGCGGTCCCATTTTCCGATAGGGTGGCGGGCGGGCAAAGACCGCCCGCCATCCTAATGAGGCCCTATGTGTCTGAATGTTCTCCAGATTTGTGGTCACTTGGAGCAGACCACATGCTACACCTTGGCCGCAGTCCCCATGTCATTTTGGATGTTCACAGTTCTTCTGGCAAGAACGGTGGTGACTACTGGCAATTGATTCATTTATTTAATAAATGTGTCATAGCATGGCACATGTTGCTTGTGCCTGTGGTCTTATATACTTTGGTTCTTTTCCATGGCAGCAAAAACACGCTCTTGACCTTTCTGAAATTTCAGCATTGGATATGACATGATTTGGGCATACCTATTCACTGTTTTTATCCGTTTGGCATGCAGGTGCTGTACTGTGACTATTGATTTCTCAAGCCCACCAAACAATTGTGAACTGGAAACCAATGTGGGATCACACTGCTTCACCTCTCAGCAGGTTCGCCCCTAAGCATTATGGTGCATGCAGTTCACCAAGCGTGTGTACTTGCAAAAGTCTTTCGAGTATTTCACCAGGTTGGTGCAGATAAGTACTGGCCATCTCTATACATGCGTTTCTGGAGGTCAGCAGTGTGCTCCCACCCCTTCTTGTTTAAAAAGGCTTGCTTGGGCCACTGAGCTGACGAGCTAGTAGAGATGCCCCTGTGCGCCAGTGAGAGGTACTGAGACCTGTAAGAATTTTGGCAGCCTGCTCAGCCACCCCAGAAGAAAATCGTTTTTTGATCTCTACTGATGACGGATACAATCCAGAAACACATGTGTATAGAGATGACAGCACTAATCTGACCAGCTTTGGTGGAACACTCTAGCAAAATACCAAGTAAGCGTGCACTGCACATTGCATTTAAAACTATGCTAAGGGGCAAACTGTGCTGGGAGGTCAGCAGTATGCTCCCACCCCTTCCTGTTTAAACAGTCTCTCTTGAGCCACTGACCTGACGAGCTAATGGAGATGCACCTGTGCACCTGTGAGAGGTACTGAGACCTGTAAGAATTCTGTCAGCCTGCTCAGCCACCCCAGGAGAAAATCGTTTTTTGATCTCTACGGATGACGGATAAAATCCAGAAACACATGTGTCTAGAGAGGACAGCACTAATCTGCACAAAATTTGGTGGAACACTCCAGCAAAATACCAAGTAAGTGTGCACTGCAAACTGCATTTACCAGAATGCTATGGGGTGAACTGTGCTGGGATGTCAGCAGTGTTCTCCCCCTTAGTGTTTAAAAAGGTTCCATTGAGCCACTGAGCTGACGGGCTAGTGGAGATGCACCTGTGCGCCTGTGAGAGGGGTACTCAGACCTGTAACAAATTTGGCAGCTAGCTCATCCACTCCAGAAGAAAATCGTTTTTTGATCTCTACTGATGACTGATAAAATCCAGAAACACATGTGCCTAGAGATACCAGCACTAATCTGCACCACCTTTGATGGAACACTCAAGCAAAATACCAAGTAAGCGTGCACTGCAAACTGCATTTACCAGAATGCTAAGGGGCGAACTGTGCTGGGAAGTCAGCAGTGTGCTCCCACCCCTTCCTGAAACAATTGTGAACTGTCTGACATGTCATCAGAGACATCATCATTGTGAACCAAATGACTCTAGGTTGTCTTGGTGTCCTGCACACATATGAAGTTGTGTTCCTGCTTTGTGTTTGCCCTTCATCACCTTCCTAAAATTCTGGTAGCGATGCCACGATTGCTCTCCTAGTAGGTGGAGTTTGAATAATGGGTGTAGGAGTAGCAATTGTGCTGTCCTTAGTTTCCACTTGTGTTTCAATAGCTTCATCAGGGACAGTGTTTTCAGACATATCCTGGGTGTAATCTGTGAACATGTATGTATATATTAATTGCAAATAAATAGTTATTACATTTGCATAATATAGTTTACATTGTGAATAATGTGTTTTTGACATGAAGATTATATATTGTTCTATGTAGTTTATACATCAGCACATACTACACCACATTACTTGGTTATATTATAACTCCCATAATGTATTGCCATATTAAGGCAAACATATAAATGGAGTTATTGTAGCTAATATGTGGTACTTGAAGACTAATAAACAATATGTTATGGTAAAAACTTTACAAGAAATACATTCGGTGAACAACCTTTACAACAAAACTTTTACAACGCACTATCTTTACAACGCAACTTTTACAACGCAAACTATTACAACGCATTGCTCTGGGGGTCGCTCTAGGATAGGGAATAGGTTAATTTACTATCCAATAACCTTCCCTAGTGTCCACGGGGACTGGAGTTGGAATAGTAAATTAAACTATTACACTATCCAGCACCCCAAAGCACTATGCGTTGTAATGGACTGTGTTGTAATACTTACGTTGTAAAGGCATGCGATGTAAATGCATGCGTTGTAATGTCATACATCCAATACATTCACTTTGGCTGGATCTCACAGGATTGGAGGTGTTAATGTTTGACACTCCAACCACACTTTCAGGTTCAAGTTTACCTTCAATCAGTGATTTCTTTGTTGTGGGAGGAGGATATTTCGAGGGATCATCATATGTCCCACAAGCCTCACCCATCCTGCTGGCCATCTTTTCCTTTGTACGTGATCTAAGGTCATGCTAGTGTTTCTTTATTTCTGGTATGGCCCTTTGAGTGACACCAAGAGATTTAGCTTTTTTAAGGATGCTATTCCATATTATTGTTTTCTGGGCCTCAGGTACAGAAAAATATGATTTGCCAAACAGCTGGTCTGTGTGTGCCACACATTCCTTGGTTAAAAGCTCCAGCTCATTATCTTTTTTTTTGTCCTCATGTCGGCCATGGCATTCTATAAGTGCAATCGTTGCTTGCAGTACTCGTGCACGCACGGACGAACAGCCCTAATCCGCAGGCTCCCACCTTTCCAGGGGTCGGATCATTTGGCCACCCACTAGGCAGTGATATTTCGACCTGCCTTCCATACTGTCCCTGTCTTGATAAAGACCCGCCGCGACCACCAACTGGGGCGCTCTAGGGTCGAAACGTCGACGCTCACCACCGGCCAAGATAACTCCAGGAGCGTCTACAATTCGCCCCCTGTCTCCTTGGAGGACTAATTTAACATACTGGCCCCCCCTCCTCCCCTTGTTTTCACTGTATATATTGTGTATATGTGTCACTGAATTGAATGCACTGATCACTGACAGTCACGCGCACTATATGTGTCTTTTGTAATGATTTTACCATTCATTGAAATTTGTGTTATCACAGAATGAAGTAATTCCTGTGTACCATGAATATTTGTTAATATAAAGACTTTATCTTTTGATTGGATTGTCTTGAGAGGGTTTACTTCATATATAGATCGAACTGAGCTAACCATTCTTTAAAGCAATTTCTCGCTACCCGACAGAACCAACTACAGCGAGACAACACACATACAAACTTGTATGTAGTCACGGCACAGGTACTTCCTCGTGCTTCCTCCCCAGATCGTGAGAGATGTGATTTCTGAAATATATCAATAGATATAGAAAAGAAAAACAAAAAATAAACTGCAGAGCATTTTCACTTTCTGAATTCAAAATAGCAAAACGCAAAGTGGTAATTATGTTAATAGTGCCAAACTGTAACATTTCATCACTGTTTTGTTTGGTGTCATTATGATTATCTCAAATGAAATAAATTGCTTCACTATAGTCTAAGAAAATATTTCAAAGATACGGCCAAAATAGCTACATTATTAGCATAACAGATGCCTGAAGTACAAAAGCTCTTATAGGCTAACGTGATCTATTTTAGTACACGAAGCAAGAGTGAATTGTCTATATCAGGCGAATAAAAGTTTTCAACAAGTGTCCGTATTGAAATAAATACATTTACAAAAATGCAACATTAAAACACCTTCATACAGGAAATCGGATAGGGCAAAAAACTGACTCGTTTTGTTTAGAAATCGGCCCTCATGGGCGCACGGTAGGGGGCAATTCTTCACGCCCGGGTCATCTGCGAAGCAAAAATCGGGCAGGGGAAACACCGTTACTGAACTGTGACGCCTACTCCCAAGCGCGTTCTTTTAAAGTTTTAATTAACTGGGCTATCGGCACCCGGATGTCTATAAGCAACCGTATAAGTTTAACACCAGTACATAAAAATACATAGTTGTATCGCAAGGTAGGAGGATTATCGCTGCATAACTGTACTCCATGGTATTTCATCATTTAATCCACGTGTATGCGCTGAGAGCAGATAAATCCATCTCTGTTCCTTTTCAAAAATGGAATGTTCACTGGTTACATTCAGTTGCTCTATTACTGTCCATCTTATATCATTTGGACAATGACCTTGTTCCAAAAAATGAGCAGTTAGTTTGGTAGTGCTCTTACGGCACCTGACATTACTACGGTGTTCACCAATGCGTACTTTAATTTTTCTAGTGGTCATGCCCACATATTGTAGACTGCAGGGGCAAGTCACCAGGTAAATAAAATTGCTGGAGTTGCAATTGGTGTGTCCCCTAAGGTGCCAGAGTTTGCCATCTGGTAGGTCAAGTGTCTTGGTTGCTTTGGTGAGATGGCAAACACTACACCCTCCGCAAGGGAAATGACCATTCACGGGTGGTAAACCTCAAGTGGTAAGAATGTTGCTTTCCACAACAGTACACCCAATTTTGATCGGGTATGGACCAGTGCGTCTTGTAAATTCCTTTCTCGCTTGTAAGAGAAGAGTGGTCTCTGCCAGTTCCGCCCTGTGCTGTTTAAAATACACCAATGTTTATTTATGCAGCAGCTCACAGCGTTGGATATATTGCTGTATGTCGTTACACACGTCAGGGGTGGGTCAGCTTCCTTGTCCTTTGTATAATCCTCAAGAAGGGCTTCCCAGTTTTGATTTTTTTGCCCTTTTACGGCCTTTTTACAGAATCTTTTCAGGGTAACCACGATTTCTTAACTTGTTGGTGAGGTCTGTTGCTTGTGTGTTAAAATCACTCAGGCTGCTGCAATTTCTACGGATACGTAGATATTGCCCGAAGGGTAAATTTTCCCGTAAGGGCCACGGATGAAAGCTCGAGTAGTGGCGTGAGTTATTTTTACTAGTTGGTTTGTAAAAAGTTTTAGTAGTAAGATGATCACCTTCCTTCATTATGGTCACATCCAGAAAGACAATAGAACTGGAGTCATAGTGATGCGCAAATCTCAGGTGCGGATCGCATGTATTCACCCAGTCAAAGAAAGACAGAAGGCTCTCTTCAGAGCCCTGCCAAATCAAAAGCACATCATCAATATACCTCTGCCACAGGATAACCTTGAGAGTGTAAGGATTGGTATTGGCTAGGATGTGCGTTTTTTCAAAATTATGTCCCATACTCATTAGTCATTTCCCTAACAATGAGCCCCAAGTGGATGAGTCAGAAGCGCCTAAAAGCATCCAATTTTTTTTAAATTGAATAGCCATACAACAAAGGTTGACGTCCGGCAAAGCAAGGCCACCTCTCAAGAGCCTCCGCCTTAATTTTTTCCATGAGAGTCGTATTCCGCGAGAAGCCCAGATGAAACTGGATATTTTTCCTTGTATTTCTATTAATTATATCTTTAGGAAATCTCAACGGGATACAGTTAAATATGTATGTTAACTTTGGCAGGATGGACATCTTTACCGAATTTGCTCTTCCATATATTGTTCTAGATGGATCGGAAGTATAGATTATCAGGTCGTCAGCAAAAAATGCAATTTTACTGCGGGTAGGGAGTGAGTGGATAGGTACTATCTGATCGTCTTTCCGCAGGAGATGAGCCAGGGGTTCAATATAAATATTGAATAGAAGAGGGGACAGGGGGCAACCCTGTCTCATGCCCCTGGAGATCTTGAAGCTCTTAGCCAAGGCACCATTCAATAAATTCTTAGCAGAGGGGCCTTGATACAACCATTTTATAGCACTAATACACCTTGCATCGACGCCCATCGACTCCAGGACACCCATAAAAAGGCCCAACTAACATGGTCAAATGCCTTAGCGACATCTATAGTGATTACCACCAGGGGAAACAATTGTTTCACTGCTAGGTCAATAGTCCCTATCACGTACAACGTTATTTCCTGGATTTGTCTTTGGGGACAAATCCCTTTCGGTCTAGATGGATTAGTTGGGGGGCTACCTTTGCCAATCTCTCTGCCAAAATGGCAGAATAGATTTTATAATTTTATAATTGACATTTAGCTGGGAGATGGGCCAATATGTGTCTTCGTTCCTTGGGCCCTTTGCAGGCTTAAGGAGGAAAGTTATAATTGCTTCCTTCCAAGAGCTAGGTGTTTGCCCTTCCTCCTTATAAATGAAGTTAAACAATAATGTAATTTCTGGGACTATTTCATCCGCAATTAGCTTATACAGCTCACTCGGTAATTAATCCAGGCAGGCTGCCTTCCCATCTTTTAGGCACTTTAGTTGTTCCCTTATTTCACCCTCGGTAATCACAGCATTAATTATTTCTCTAACTTCTCGGGTGAGAGTCGGCAGATCTAACTTATCCAGCCAATGCTTTAAAGTCCCATCTTCTAGTCTTATTTCCTCCGTATATAATTCGGAGAAGAGGGAGATTAAACAAGCCTGCATCTTACCATCCTTATTTGAAATATCACCCTGAGCATTGATATTAATGCTTGGATATAACTACGGGACCTATATGCCTTGGACTTCCTGGCCAGCAAAGCTCCTGCCATTTCTCCATACTCAAATCGCTTCATTCGCACAACCGCCCATTTCTTATGACACTTTCTCTCCAGACCAATCTTATAGGTTAGGCTTGCCTCTTCTAGTTGTTCCGCTAGAGTCTGAACATCTTGGGTTGAATCTGCATGCTGTACTGAAGCTTCCAGCACCCCCACTTTCCCCTCCAGATTTTTAAATTCTACTCTGTCAAGTTTGTTCATATATATAACTTGACTGTGTAGTACCTCTCGTATATAAGCCATAAATGCATCCCATATTGTATCTAACGAGGCTGACTGGGCATTGTCTAAACTCAGGAGAGCAGTCATATCCAGGTTTAATAAGATGGATCTTTTCAGGCTCCATCTCACTTTATGGCATACTCTCACCCCATTTAAAACTGCTTTAACTGGGGCATGATCCGACCAGCCCACAATCTATCCACTAGTAGATAGTCAAGCCTAGGAAAGTGGCTGTATTTTTTACTATGGAAGGTATACCCCCGTTTTTACCCTCTTAACTGCCTCCATGTGTCTACCAAACCTATCTCATAGACCATATGTTTCAAGGCCTGCCCTGTCCTGGGTGCCTGGACCTGCCTCCCCCTCCTGCTAGTGGATCTATCGAGAGACGGGTCCAGTAAAGTATTAAAACTTCCTCCTATAATTATGGGAATAGCTACTTCAGCCAGTATCAGGTGCAGATCTACTATATACTGTGGGTCGTCCACATTGGGACCGTAAAAATCTATGCACGCTATGTCTGAGAGTCGCTAATACACATCTCCCTGAGCTATCAGTTTCTGAGGCGATTAACTCAATTCCCGAGCCCTTCCTAATCAAAATCACCACCCCTCTACAATATTCTGCTTGGTCCGAAACAGCAAAGCTCTGTATCCACCTTATTTTTTTAATAAAGTTCTCTACTTTCTCTAGTGGTTAAATGGGTTTCCTGGAGCATTACAACTTCTGCTTTGGTTTCGTCTAGATATTTCATCGTTAGCCTCTGTCAGGCTTTAGAACTGAGGCCATTCACATTCCAAGTTAATACCTGAAGCACATTGTCATTCCCTCCCATCACTGCCTAATTTTTGACTATGATCCAAACTTAAAATTATAATACTGACATAAAGACATATTTTTTTGTTTTTCCTCTCTTCTCCACACCCAGTGCCCTCCCCTCTGCCGCCCTCCCACTCCCGCCCCTGGGAACCCTCCCTTGATTTCCAGGCATAGTGTACCTGTTTGGGCCGCTGGAGACAGGAAATCATCTCCAAAGTGAAAAAAAAAGGAAGAAAATATAAAAGTGAATCACCGACCTCTCCCCCTTTCCTTCCTTTCACGCACCACTCCTACAAATAACCCTACGACTATATAATTTGGAAGATAATTCAAATAAAACTAAAACTAATGTAATGTCTCAAATTGGTGTCTAGTGCCTATCTTACATTTGACGCTATATTTTTCAAGGTGCTCCCCTCTTCTTTATAGTGGCAATTAGGTCATCTTCCTCTTTGACTGATCGGAAATTTCGCATCTGGTTGTCCCACATTACACGGAGCATCGCTGGGAATTTTAGTTGGGCTTTGGCGCCAAGTTTGTTTAATTTATCCATTCTTTTACCTAACTCCCACTGTTTCTGGTTCATAGCTCGACACACATCGGACCTAATGGAGAAGGAAAAGTTCTGAGTGGAAAATTAACCATTTCTCAGAGCAGCTGTGAAGATGAGTTCTTTTACTGTATTAGAGAGAAAATTTATGAGAATTTGCCTTGGCTTCTGCCTCTGGATGTTCCGTCTGAAAGGATCTCGATGTACACGCTGTATCTTGCAATCCAGATTGATTTCTGGTCTATCTTTCAGTACAGTCTCACATAGCAACTTTATTACAAAAGCCTTAATATTAGAACCTTCCTCCACCTCTGGTATATTTAGGAGTCTCAGGTGTTTCTTCTAGAGTGATTTCCGACTCTTTCCAGGTCTGCCCTGAGTCCCATGTTCACTTTAACCAATGCTCCCAGTCCCTCGGTGTTCTACGTGATATCATTCCACATCATACCTACCTCTACGTCCAGTACGTTGGTCCTTACTGCCACCTCATCTAGTTTCTGTGCCAGGGCGGAGCAAGAGGTTTGTATATCTGCCTGGTTAGCTTCAGACATTTTAAACCTACTACTGATCTCTTCCCTTAATCCCAATAGGATAGAGGCCAAAAGAGTTTCTGGGTGTAGGTTTAATCCCCCTGTCTCTGTCACTGTTGTTGTTTCTGTTGCTATTGCTGCCTCGGGATGAACTTCCTGGTGAGAGCTTCTTTCACCATCCACCTCCTCCCCTGTTTCGAGGGCACTGAATCTATTCTGTATTGGAATCTGGAACACCACCCCAATTGAGCCACTAGTCACTTCGGTATTGCCTACATCTCCCCATGTGGAGTGAGTCATGTCTGTAGCTTCAACTGAGGGTTCTCCCCCCTCTGGCTCCCTTTGGGGGGCGGCAACTAAATTCTCCCCACCCACTCCTACCATAGTAGAGTGGGACATGACTTTATAGAAGGGTTTAAGAGAGGGGGTAACCCTGACCTGAGGGGTGGGATTATTTTTCCCCTCCCTTGTGGGCTCTTCGCCAGTTGTCTTGCTAGCTTGCCTGCCTTTAATGTTTTTGTTTGGACAACCTCTTTGATAACAGTTACTATAGGGGCCTCTGGAGCCAAAAGTAAGTGAAAGTCAGGTCTTACCCCCGATTTTCCAACCATTCGGGTACGTAAAGTGTGCCTGGATGTTTTACCAGACCGGATACCCAGAGCTTGGTACAAAAACAGTCAGGCTTAACTTAGAGGCTGGATGTTGAAAGCAGGACAAACAGAAGTATAACTTGTAGGTAGTTTAATAGGTAGAGACAGCTTACACAACCACCTTCAAGTGATATCAAGTCATAACAGCCCCTAGAGCTACATACAGAATGTTGGCACAAGAACATATGATAACAATTCTATTGGAACATCTATTGGAACAGTAACATGAGAATGCTACACACCCTCCCCCTTTTAAAAAAAACAAAAAAACAAAAAAAATGATACAGAAAATAAACCAAAAGAAAGCAATGAAAATAATTTAGCAATCAATGAAAATAATCTTGCAATTTTACAGGAATGTGTTTGACACGTGAACTTTTTCTTAAAATAGAATTAGAGACATTAGAATTCTGTACAACAACCTTATCAACATTCTGTTGCCCCCCTGAAATGTGCATGTGTGCACATGTGGCTGACATACATGCCCTAAGGGCATGGATGTGTGCTACATGGCACTTTTAAAAAAGCAAAAAGGTGCTTTTTTAAAGGAAATCGCTACTTACCACCAACTTTAAGTTGGTGGTAATTAGCGATTCCTTAAGGCAGAAGTGCACTTTTTTTTAGTGCTACTTACATTGCATTTAAGGAATCAGTATTTTCGTTTCCTTAAATGCAAGAGCAAAATAAAGAATCACCATTTTGCGATTCCTTATTTTGCAAGTAGGTTTCAACTCACCTACATTGCTCTCAGCCAAATACCGGTCGGTAACGCAGAAACTCGGTATTTGGCCACCTACATCTGGCCCTAAGTCTGCAATCTTCATATGGTGCCAGAACAAGGTTGCTATTTCATAAAATACGGGGAATGAGAACAGTGACTGGTGGCTTCCCTCACCTCAGGTGAGAAAATCACACTACTGGAGTTTTGCGAGTATTGCCCCTTTCTTTTCATAGCAATGTAACAATCAGCAACCCAGCAATAAATAGTACTGTTATCTGTCTACACGCAGTGCTATGGCTTCATATTCCTGTCTGCAGTTTGAAAAAGTTATCGGACTAGCAACACACATAGTTATACTGCTGAGCTACAGAGCTGATCCACTGTGAAGCATTCTGAATTGCATTAATGTTCTGCATAAAGAATGATAGCTTTATGTGATTTCAGCTTTACCAACCTCAGACTTCTCATTGTGGCATTCTATCAGTCCATAAATGTATGCTGGAGCAAGGTTTTAAGTTATAGCAGAGTGGCTGTAATTCAGCTGCAAAGATAAAACAGCATCTTCAAAATGTAACCATATTACATCTAAAAGCTGTACATATTTTAGCCTTAAAATAATTTGCACTTATAGTTACTCTAAATAAGAATTATTTGTTCTTAAAATACATCATATTTAAACCTTGTTTAGGACATTTTCAAAAAGAATTCTTTTGACCCTTATTCCAAGTGTAAGTGCTATTTAGTGCACCTGATTGAAATATTGATTGCACTGCGACATTATTTATTTGGTGTTATAAATAACACCTATTACGAGTTTGTGGGAAATATTATGAGGATTTTGGTGTTTTTTAACACAAGGAACATGGTCAAGACTGATTTGCATATGTCTGGGTCTGAACTGGGATGGCAAAGTGAGCTAAAGAACGATGATGGATCAAACCCAGATCTGTGACTGGGGGTGAGTGTCTAAAAAGTTTCATTGCTCCGTCTATCATCTCCTTGTGTGTGCTTTGTTAGCCCTAAGTTGGCAGGGTATGCCCAGACGTGGGTCCCTTGCTCACTTTGCGACTGGATTCAAGCTAGCCTGGCTAATGAGGGGTGTTGCCCCAAAACCGGTCCCAGGATGCTTGCTTCCCATCCAGGGAAGGCCTGGCTTGGCAGTTCGGGCTTGACTGTTCCCATGAGGAACAGGGTCAAGACTGATTTACATATGGCTCGGTCTGCACTGGGGTGGGGAAGAGATGTTACCCAAAAACCGGTCCCAGGATGCTTGTTTGCGGTCCATGGAGTACCTGGCTTGTCAGTTTGAGCTGGACTGTTCCCATAAGGTTCAAGACTGATTTGCATATGGCTGGGTCTGAACTGGGGTGACGAAGTGAGCTAAAGAACGATGATAGATTAAACCCAGATCTGTGACTCGGGTTAGTGTCTGAAAAGTTTCAGTGCTCTGTCCATCATTATCTTGTGTTTTCAATGATACAAACCACATCAGCATGATGGAAATATTCCCTCAAGGTGGATTATGCTGATATTTTGGAATTTTTTACAGTTAAGTACAAACTTTTTTCCCACTTAGTCTTTTCTTAGTCGCTACTGTGCTTTTCATAATGAGTAATTGTGCGCGGCAGCTCAAAATACACCCAGTCTCTATTCCCACGGTGCTGCTATCAACAGAGCCATAGCAGGGCCTCTATGAGGTAACAAGACAAAATATCGAATTCAAAATATAGAATTACCAAAATATCGAAGTCAAAGGGGCCGATTCCGATTCGGGAAAAAACGCTCCGAATCGCCGTTCTGAGCATTTTTCCCTTACGAATCGTACCCCGCAACGTCCCCTGTACGCACGATGAAGTATGATTCGTACCAGGAGCCGTACTCCGTATGAGTCGTACAGAGACCGTACAACTCTAATCTCCGTACGATTCTCCCTCGGAACCTGCTGTACGCGACATCTGTACGGTTCGCGGCTGGTTTTTACGACCCAGCAAGTATGATATGTGTCGGGGACGCACCGTACGACCCTTTTTCTACGGGAGCTGAAAACAGCCGTATAAGCAGAGTTCGCGCGAAACAGGTACGGAACGCCCCCAGGGTATGATGCGTACCCCCCATGATCGCAGGAGTACGGTGCGTACCCCTGCGATCATGGGGTGTACGCCCCGCACCCCATGTATGATGGGTGTAAAATTTAGAAAGTCAAAATATCGAAGTATATAATATAGGTATTAAAATATATCACATTTTTAAGAATATCGAATTTTTTTAAGTGTTTTGTATGTTAGTATATAAGTGAAAAGAGTATATTATTTTGTAATTTATTTTAAGTGATGAATTTTAAGTTATTTAATTTTTGCGTAATTTAATTCTGTAGAGGGTTGTGGGTTTATAGGGGAATTGGTGGGAAGTAATTTAATTATATTAAATTAAATATTAAGTTTTAGAAATTACTAATTATTTTAAATTTAATTTTGCGTTTTAGTTCTGTAGCGGGTTGTGGGTTTATAGGGGAAAAGGGTGGGAAGTAATTTAATTGTAATTAATTAAATATTTGTATTTATTTATTGGTATTCATTTTGAATTATTTGTTAATTCATTTTTATTTGCTAATTATTTTTATTAATTGATTAATTGATAACTATGTTAATTGTAATATTTATTTTCTGTCGCGGGTTGTGGGTTTATTGGGGAACAGGGTGGGAAGTAATTTAATTGTAATTAAGTAAATAATTTTTATTTATTTATTGGTATTGTTTTTTTATTTATTGTTAATTAATTGTTAATTGGAAATTAATTTTTACTAATTGGTAATTAATTTATATTCATTTATTAATTGATAATTATGATAATTGTATCAATTTATTTTCTGTAGCGGATTGTGGGTTTATAGGAGAATAGGGTGTAATTGTAATTAATTACATATTAAAAATACTTTTTGTGTATTGATAATTAATTAATTACTGTTAATTAATTATTAATTGGTATTAATTTTTATTATTAATTCGTTTTTGTTATTGAACATTAATTAGTTGTTAATTAATTATGAATTAATTTTAATAACTAATATTTATTTGTATTTATAATTGATTAATTATGACATAATATTAAATTGGCAATTAATTTTAATTAATGTTTTATTGGTATTGATATTTAATTTATTTTTATTAATATATTAAATCATCACTTTCCCTATTGTTAAATTCACTAGAGTAGGAATAGTAATTTTTACCCCTACGCTATCCAACGCTTTCCCTACTGTTGCACTCCGTGGAGTGGGAATAGTAATTTTTACCCCTACGCTATCCAACGCTTTCCCTACTGTTGCACTCTCTGGAGTGGGAATAGTAATTTTTACCCTCCCGCTATCCAATGCTTTCCCTACTGTTTCACTCTCTGGAGTGGGAATAGTAATTTTTACCCTCCCGCTATCCAACACTTTTTCTACTGTTGCACTCCCTGGAGGGGGAATAGTAATTTTTACCCCTAAGCTATCCAACGCTTTCCCTACTGTTGCACTCACTGGAGTGGGAATAGTAATTTTTACCCTCCCTCTATCCAACGCTTTCCCTACTGTTGCCCTCACTGGAGTGGAAATAGTAATTTTTACCCTACCGCTATCCAACGCTTTCCCTACTGTTGCACTTTCTGGAGTGGCAATAGTAATTTTTACCCCTACGCTATCCAACGCTTTCCCTACTGTTGCACTCACTGGAGTGGGAATAGTAATTTTTACCCCTGCGCTATCCGATGCTTTCCCTACTGTTGCACTCTGTGGAGTGGGAATAGTAATTTTTACCCTCCCGCTATCCAACGCTTTCCCTATTGTTGCACTCTCTGGAGTGGGAATAGTCATTTTTACCCTCTCGCTATCCAACGCTTTCCCTACTTTGCACTCACTGGAGTGGTAATAGTAATTTTTACACTCCTGATATCCAACGCTTTCCCTACTGTTGCACTCACTGGAGTGGTAATAGTAAATGTTACTCTCCTGTTATCCTACGGTAAAAATATTGTATATTTTTTATTAATAATATGTTACTATATATATGTATTAAAACAGTAAAATGTTATCCTTTTTTAACTTACATTAAAATTTAATAATTTTAAGGTTATTTAAGTATTTTTAAATATGTTTTAGTTAATTATATTTATTACTTCATGAATTTTAAATACATTTTAAGACATTAAAAAAAATTCGATATTTTGACTAACTATATTTTTTAAAACAATATTTTTGATTCGATATTTTTGTACTTACCTGTTTGTAGATAGGAATTCGATATTTTTGCATTCTATATTTTTTCTTCGATATTTTGGTAATTCTATATTTATGTATTCGATATTATGTCAGTGATCCCTCTATACATATGATGTATGTCGACAAGCACTTCCCTGCATGATGCCAACGCACCCATGTGCATACGAGGCTCGCCCGCAGTGCTCTGACTATTTAGTCGTCAGCGACTGCGGGCCGAGCTAAGATGTGGAGCTCTGTTGGTCTCAATGTAGGTTTGTAGATGGGCGATCACCCTTGACAAATTAAGTGCTGGCAATGGGGCGCTTAGCAGGAGTACCTTTTTTCTGGCAATACTTCAATGTTGACTGGGATCACTAATCGGTGTGTGATTCCTCCATTGTATGACTACAGGGCTTGCCCAACCACATAGAGCAGCATGCTGCCATTTCAATTCAAGGGCACTGTGGTTCCATTTATGATGGTACTGTTTGCATGAAGTCATAAGCGCGCTGAGAGTGTTTAGCTTTTGACCCTTGATTTTGTTGTCTACTAACGTACAACATAATGTGTCTCTCTCCTTTTAATTCACACAGAAACTCAATGGAGTAATTCAGAAATCCTTAAGTTATGCACCGTATAACTATTGCATGCCTTAGCGTGCACACGATCTTGGTCCTGAGGAAAACCATACTGATCCCCTGGGGTGAAATAAACATTATGACTGAAACATGTCAAACTTTATGAAGGATATGAGAGGTCACTAATTCCTCGCCACACATCTACCACTGATTTAATCCTTGTCTAAGGGTATCATTATTTAAAAAATACACCACATTGGTGGGCAACCCAGAAGACAATTTTAATTCACTCACTCATCTCATTTGAGGTAAAGAATCCCCCACCAGAAATTCAATCTTCACTGTAATTCGGCTTCGCTAGGTGTCTCGCGTGGGACCCCAATGATGAAGCATGCCTCCAACTCGATTGATGGGTGAGGGGTCTTTTAAAAAACTAAAAGCATTTTGTTTCACACTCAGTGTAAGGGACATCTTTAAGGAACTTGGTAGCTTGCTCACTCCTATTTGATTAGTGATTAAAATAACTGTTACATATTTCATTTCCCTAAACAGCTACAACAAAATAACAGTTCACTGCATCAAACCTATTATGGCTCTGGACTCTGTGCCTTTGGTTCTTCACACCTTTTAAATGGGGTTGGACATCTGTAAACGTGGATGCATAACATTTACTATAGTTCAGCCAATTAGCTAAATGATCTTCCTTTGGCGAAAAGGTTCTCAAATATACAAAGAGGTTTTATCTTTCTTACATAGATATTGCTGAGCTCCTTGAGTCCTCCAATGGAGCTTCCTCAAAAGGAAATGCAAGGGAAGTAACAACAGTATCATACTGCATTCCTTCAGTTCTTTGAGAAAGATAAAAATAGTTCATTTATCCACACATGACCTGGGTTCACCACTAACTGCTTAGCCTGATAAACAGTCCTTCTAGCCCTTCTGTCTGGTAGACAACATACATTGTAATTTGTAGGCTGCAGGTTTCTCTTTTCAGGACCCATCAGTTTTTACACTTTTGAAATCTTAGAACGCAGACAGCTCCATTGCATAATGTATACTACAGCTAGCCAGAGAATGCATTATGACCTCTTACTATTTAGCAGAAGATGCAGGTATCTTCTTTCTTTTCTCATCTTCTCTTCCTAAGGCTTGAACTAAGGGTCCTGCGGGACAGGCTAGTATGTCCTTCATAATTCAGCAACAATCCCCAGCTATCCCTGCTGTGCCCCAGTCACCCATTGTACACAGTGTTGGACCTGTCACCCTTAGAGGGGTATTCCCCCAACTTTTTGCCTGCTTACCTCCCCCTTTTGCTGTATCTTCTTGTTGGCCTTAGGACATTGAGCACTGAACCACTGCTAACAAGTGCTACGGTGCATGTGTCTCTTCCCTAAGCATGGTGACATTCATATATACCTGATTAGCATATTTAGTTTATTTATAAGTCCCTTGTAAAGTGGTATGCCATATATTTATTTATTTATTTATTTATTTAAGTTTTGTAGAGCGCTAGCTGGACCTGAAGGTATCAGAGCGCTTCACATCGAATACAAATAAGCATCAACAAGACAGGTAGGTCGAAGCAGGGTAGGGAGAACATGGGGAAGTAAAAGTCAATACAATATCAGCATGCGGGCATAACATGGCGGAGATCCAGGGAGAGTCATCTGGTTCTCTCTAGGACCATAGAGATAGTGAACTATCAAAGTCCCAGGGCCTGTAATCTAAATGCTACCGATGGGCCTGCAGCATTGGTTCTGCCACCCACGCAAGTAGCTTTCCAAACGTGTCTCAGGCCTGCCACTTTAACTTGGCATTTAAAACAATTTGCCAAGCCTTAAATTCCCCTCTCATTACACACAGGTCACCCTTACAGTAGGCTCTATGTAGCCTTAAGGGAAGGGTGCTGTGTAATTCAAAGGTAGGATATGTACTTTTAAGTTTTACATGTCCTGGTAGTGACAAACAGCTACATTTGTTTCTCACTACTGTGAGGTCTACTCCTCTCATAGGCTAGAATTAGGATTTTCTTAAAACACTTTAAAGGTCTAATTCCTGATTAGAAAGGAGTAGCTAAATCATGCTTCATATATTTGGAATGTAATGAGAAATCCTCTTTAGTGGTAAAGTTGCATTTGACATTACTATTTTTTTGAAATGTTACTATTAGAAAGTGGACATTTCTCTACTCTTTGCTTTGTTTTCCTACAGCCTGTCGCCAATACATTTGTAGGCTGGGTGACAGCTACACTTTGTGAATTCCCTTCAGGCAGCTACAAACATAGGAAGTGTGGGTGTGACAGAGGACTCCTCTGTATTTCTCTGTATTTTGATAGACTTCTTGGGCAAGAAGTGGGAGAGGCAGCTCACACTAACATCTGAATAGGCAGTGTCCTGTCCACACACAAAGGAGCTACAAGGAGCTGCTTTAAAGTCACCCCCATCTTCCAAGGCACATTTGGGTATAAGTACTAGGGCTCTAACAATACCAAATCAGTACACAACTGCATCTGAGAAGAACTCTGCTGAAATAAGGACTGTTGAGCTGTAAGGATTGATACTTTGCCTTGACTGACTGTACTGAGGAACAGCTTCTCTGCTTTTCCGAGCTAGCCTGCTGCCTGCTGATCTATGTCCTGCTGAGGACAAGAACTGGACCTATCTCACTTGAACTTAGAGTGACTCTAAGGGTTTTCTGGCTTGCCTCCTGTTTCCTGACGTCTTAGAGACACAAAATATTTCCTACAATCTTGCTGGTGCTGCTGGATCTGCCATCTATGAGTCATAACCTTGCCTAAGGTGCCCCTCCAGTCCTGGGGTTCAGAAGTGGGTTCTTACAGCTTTTTCCACATCGACACAGTGGTGACTTTGCGCCGATCAGAACCAACATATTGCATTCAATGCCAAAGCAGCGCCGCTGCTAACCAGGCCCCAGTGCACATGCTCTGACACCTTAAACATGTTGAATGTACCCTACACTCCTGATTGCCCAGGACGTGTAAGTTAAATGGCACAAGTGGACCACAGCGGATATTGTGTCAACACTAAAGTGATCCTGAAAGCATGTATACAGGCCTTCCTCTGCAGCCAGGGTAGGCAGTTAAAAAACTGATAATTTGCCTTGGCAAAATAAACCTTTTGCCAGGACTAAACCTCCCTTTTCAGTACTCATAAGTCCCCCTTAAAGGTACTTGATCATATGACATGGTGCATGGTATTGAAAAAGTAATATGTTTTACATGTCTGAACAGTGAAAAGTCTCCAAAGGAGTTTTTCATTGGGGTAAGGCTTGCTCCCACGTAGAAAAATAATAGGTTACATTATAACACTTTATAAGGCTTAAATTTAATTTGGGAATAGCTTGAAAAATAGCTTGAAAAACTATTCCAGGATGAATTTTAATTGTAATTTTGAATTTAACGTAAAGGTCCGGTCGGATTTTAGATACCTGTTTTGAAAATGACATATTTAGAAAGTTCTGCCTGAGCCAGAAGTGCCTTTCTGCCAGTGTTCAGCTTCACCTAATTGATTATGGTTGTCCTGTGGTGAGATGTGTACTGATCTCAGACAGAGGGAAAACGTTTTTCTCCCTGACAGGGTAGTCATCTAAGCTGTGCCCTTGGTTCTAAATTAATTTTCAAGGGTGCCTACCTTGTCACAGACAGATGTAGCTCACATCTGGGCCTGCCCCCTCTGTTGTTCTAACAGGATACCAATCCCGGTGGGAGAGAGGCAATCACAGAACTGGTTTTGAGTGACCACAAGGGAAGGTTTGCCCTTGTCCACGCTGCGCCTCTCGTGACAGAGAAGGACACTGTGAGATAGTTTACACTAAAACACACAGGAAGTGCTGCAAACATGCATACAGTCACACCTGAGAACTACCCTATTAGTTAGGGGATGTCCACGAGTATCCTTAAAGTAGAGATGGGTGGAACCTGTGGAATTTGACTCCTCGGAATTCCGTGGAGGTACATAAAAACTCAGTAAGATTTTGCTGAAATAGGCACATCGAGCATCTCATGCTGTGATTTAGCATTGAGAGCAGGTAGCAGGTGGTGTGCTGAAACATCAGCATGAATGGCCCCATGCAGTGCACCAGAGGGCACAGCTACTAGAGTTGATTTTGCTGCTGCTCAAGTAGATTTTCTACAAGGGCAGCAGCCTTCTGACTGTGAACAGTTGTGACCGTCCGCGTTAGAAAATTCTCGGATGTTCTCCTCGCGATGGAAATCGTGCTCAAGGGATGCTAAATCTCACTCACCAACAGCACGAAAGAAAAATTCCATCACACAGTTAAAAGAGTAACACGGAGTCACCAAAATTCCGCCAATTCTGCAGGCAGACTGGAATACTTCCCATCCACAAGCTGGCACTGGACATATATGTAGAACCCCCTGAACCCTCTTCAGAAAACCTCTCGCTCTATAAAAGATAGAATATGGATTGCCCCTGCTGTTGTGGCATATGAAGAGACCACCAAGTGCTGGACATGCTCCCACTTGTGCCCAGGACTGATAAGTGGACTTCAAGGATCAGTTGGCTGACCTCCTTTTAAGATACTTTTCCAAGAACTCTGCTGACCAGTTCCAACTGGATCTGCCCTGGATCCTGCTGATAGCTTCTCCTAGATGGACTCCTGACTTCTAAGTGGTGTCCCTAAGGTCCTGGGGCCATTAGATAAGTTTCAGAGTTTACTCCTCCTACCTAGCCCTAAAAGCTAGGACTTAGAAACGTTTTGTAGGATTTTCACATGGAGAACCGACAAAAGATCAGGATCAAACAGCCAAGACAATCTGATGAAGGTGCATTGCCATTGGGCCACAGATTCAGGTTGCTCCCACTTAGAGCTTTTCTGCAGCAGCAAATCCATTTTAGAGGGACATTGCGGAGAAGGTATCCGGCCTCATGATGCCCTGTTCAGCTAGAAGAATGGACAACTATGACCTTCTGGAGGAGTTAGAACTAACTGTCAAATAGCATTCATAACCGCCATCCTTGAAAGAATCAACAAATGGCATGATTGGAGCTGGAAAAGAAGGGATCCTTATTAAACTACTGAGCTTGTAATTTACAAGAAGAAGCTCTGGCAACTGCAATCGCACTTATCGCTTCTAGTGGATTATCCAAGTACAAAGAAAGCAGTGCACGGATCTGGAAGACCAGTCACTTACTGTTCCATACAGGAGCAAAACTACATAGATCAATTGCATGAAAAAGATTCAGCACCCATCAGTCATCATAAATGGTAAAAGAACAATTTGAATGACATAGTGCACAGACTCCATCAAAGCTTTTCTTAAAAAGGCTTTCCTTTATTCACAATCTTCATATTCTTTTTTCAATAAAACCTTTCTTCTCTGAATTTTGAAGAAGCCAACACATTTCGTCCCTAACCTAAGACTTCTTCAGAGCTACAAAACACAGTTATTACATATAAAATTTAAAACCATTTTTCAAATTCTTCGAACACAAACGCTAAATAGTCACATATAGTGCACATGTTTCAAGTTGTAATAACATGCAGTGAAATGCTATACAATAAGAAAATAACTTTGGGGCAGATTTATGATGACTGTCGCATCCCCAGGGATGCGCCAGTCATCCTGCGCCGTGGCTCCGCCACCCATGGTGCGCCGCATTTACAATGCGGCGCACCATGGGGCAAAAACGGCACAGATGCGTGACGCATCTGTGCCGTAAATGTGGTGCATAGCTGGAGCTGCGTCGCAAGCGCGACGCAGCTCCAGCAAGGCTCGGGGGTGCCCCATCTCCACAATGCTGCATCAAGACCTACGCCTGCTTCAAGCAGGCGCAGGGTTTTGACGCAGCATTGTCCTGAAAGTGACTGAGTGAAATCCTATAGATTTCACTCAGCCACTTTTAGGAGGCGTTCCTGCGCAGGAACGCCCCCCCCCCCCTGCGCAGGAACGCCTCCTTATGGTGCAGGGCTTTACAACGTGACGCATCTCCTAGATGCGTCACATTGTAAATAGGGCGCAGTGTTTGCGCCGCCGTTGCGTCAAATAAAGTGACGCACCGGCGGCGCAAGGCCGTCATAAATCTGCCCGCTAGTTCTTATCCTAAAATGACAAAATCACTGTGCACACAGCATACTCCTCCAATTTCATTTGGCCCGAATCAAGAAAGTTTTTGTTCTCAAGAGACTACTACAACACATATCTTGATCCTTACAGTTGAATTGTAAGTTTTGACAGCAGAAGAGAAATTCAGATCCTTAGATCTCGCCTGAGAGACCAACCATTTTAGTCACAACTTGTTACATGCTTTTTTAAGATTGGCATTTTTTTTACTCCAAGCTTTAGAGACTCATCCCCCCATTGGTATATCACTACATTATTGACCCCTTATTATAACTTGACAGTTTTTCTCCAATAAATATGCACATATATGCTGTGTGCACAGTTATTATGTCATTTTAGGATAAGAACTATAGAGTTGGAACTGGTGCGCTGATCCCCGACCATCACCGCACCTCCACCACAGGTTTGACAGTCCGATGGACCACCAAACTCGTAATCAGGCCCTTTGATTGGGGACAGACTGAAGGGAATTATTTTCACAATGATATGGTCATACCAACAAATGCCAGAAAGCAGAAAGATTACACTACATTCCATAGCTTTTATGAGGACTGATAGGCTTTTGTTATTCCTGTCAGGAGTGCCTTTCATAACAAGTCTGAATAATAATTATAAGCTCACAGGAGGGGTGGTTTTCTATTTATGTGTGAAAATGAGGCCTCCCAAGTATGCGTAATTCGGTGTTCACAATCTGTGCAGTACAAAAGGTGAGGGAAATACACACCCTGAACCCTCCTACTGGACCATTTGCCAGATCCAACTTTAGACTAAACTACTAGTCCTATGCACACGCTGGTATCAAGAAGATAAGTATATTTACTTATATCATATGTCCTTATCAAATTCATGTAATACACACAATACTATATGATCAGCTCTTGTTGAGTACTTTTTCAATAACAAGTCGTTGGGTTTTCTGTTGTTTCTTTACTTAGCACGGAAAATGCCCAGCCAACACTTTTTGCATCATGGGGAGTAACCCATACGACTTGCTTTGGTCTTATTCACGGTTTCCTCCCACCGCTGCTCTTTGCCTTAATATTTCGCTCAACCATGAAGGCTGGGGAGGTATGGAAGTGCCCTTGTGCAGATTCTGCATTTTGAGCTGTCACAGGGATTTAAAAATGAGTGCAACTCTAAACACATTATAAACTGTTGGGAACTTCCCATCATCAACTTTTAGAAACACGAGACAACACTTATGATCAACTTGATATTGTATACAAAAGAATGATTACATTGTTATGTGACATGTTCACCGAAACAGTCACTGGGTGTTCACTATAACTTGAGCGAATTGTCTAAATAGAGGTATGGGATCGGTTAATCCTTTCCACAACTTTCTTTCTTGTATCCCTGAAGAAGTCGTATGGGTTACTCCTCATGACGAAACATGTGTTGGCTGGGCATTTTTCATGTGAAATAAAGAAACAACAGAACACCCAACGACTTGTTATTGAAAAAGCACTCAAAGAGAGCTGATCATATTGTATTGTGAATAATAATTATGTTGTAACTGCTGCACAGAGATCATTTTGAAGAGAGCATTTCGTTATTTTTGTGGATATGCAGATGAAACTTGATGTTGAGAGGGATTCTTTAGGGCTTTACTTTTCAAGCTAAAGTTTTAGAGGTCATATGTGCTCTCTATGTGGTAAGTCAGCTCTAGATGAGGAGGTGAGATGGGAGAAATATTCAGAAGCGGAATCACTTGGACTGATATACAGAAGGGATTACTACAGTCATGCTTTGGCATGCCAATGTTAATTCCATCAATTGGAGAATCCTCTAGTTGAAAAGGCCACCTACAATGACATGAACAGTTCAGTGGCAAGGATTATCCCTGGGAGGAAAATAAAGTTATGGTAATTAACTTTCTAAGCAACTAATGTGACCTAAACTTTCAAGAGTACTGCACCTTGACTCTCCTCTCTTAAGCAGACACCACTGGTTTATGAAGGGTTCATTTTAATAAATATTGGGACCTGTATAACTGGAGTAGTTATCACAAGACAGATTTGCCTATAAGCAATGACCCCCAGTTATTCTCAGGTGCCCCTTTGTGTCATGAACGTAGAGTGATGTGACACAATATCCAAGGTTCAGTATTACCACCAAGATGTTCCCTGTAAAGGTTGTAGAGTGCGGAAGAGAAGGGAGATTGTTCTCTGAAATACAATGTACCGTGTTGTAGACTTTAATTCTAAATTTGTTAATAAAATCCTCCGAGAAAAATTGTAAAGAAATATTTGGCCTAAAAGAACATTTGTTTGTGTATAAATAGCCGTATGGTTCTTTAAAATGACACTGCACTCCTCTTTAAGGCAATTTGCAGCAATGCTTATTTAGATATAAAAAGATAATAGGCAACATAGGAAATATGAACAGATTGTACCAACTAATAATACACCATGAGGCAATAGATTTAAATACCATAAACGACCCAAGAAGGAGGAGGGAAGCAAATAATCTATCGATGGGTTAACTAGGGGCCGATTCCGATTCGGGAAAAACCGCTCCGAATAGACGTTCAGAGTGTTTTTCCCGTACGAATCGTACCCTGCAACGTCCCCCGTACGTACGATGAAGTACGATTCGTACCAGGAGCCGTACTCTGTACGATTCGTACCAGGACAGTACTCTGTACGAGTCGTACAGAGACCGTACAACTCTAATTCTCCCTCGGAACCCACTGTATGCGACATCTGTGCAGCTCGCAGCTGTTTTTTACGACCCAGCAAGTACGATACGTGTCGGGGATGCACCGTACGACCCTTTTTCTACGGGAGCTGAAAACAGCCGTAAAAGCAAAGTTCGCGCCGAAACAGGTACGGAACGGCCCCCCCGGGTACGGTGCGTACCCCCCATAATCGGGTGTACACACCGTACCCCATGTACGATGGGTGTACGCACCGTACATGGGGTACAGTGCGTATACCCATCGTACATGGGGTACGGTGCGTACACCCCATGATCGCAGGGGTACGCACCATACCCCTGCGATCTTGGGGGGTACGGGCCGTACGGTGTGTATGAGTTTGTGTGCTTTTCCATATGACTCGCCCTTACCTGCCGTGGACCGTACGATTCGCGTCCTCATACCCCGGTCTGGATCGTACTCGTGGGGTCGTACGGCATGTGTACGAGTCGTATGGCATGTGTACGAGTCGTACGGCATGTGTACAAGTCGTACGGTTCACTGTTTCAGCCTTGCAATACGTACGGATCGCGACGATTCGGACGGATTCACGGAATACGGATCATACTACGCGACTCGGACAGACGGGTACGATTTGTACGGAGAGGGCTCCGGATACAAATCGTACGGGCGGTTTTTTCCCCGAATCGGAATCGACCCCCTAGTGTGAAATTATAAGGAGACCGAAAAAACACAGTGGAACCGTAAAATAGGCAAACATGATGGATGTGAAAGTGAGGAAAAAGGGCCTCTGTGACCATAAACATTGACATCATACCCCAGTGCATATGGTTTTGCTTCTTGGACTGATCTGGATTAGGAAACAGTCATAGTAGTGACTTTCTTCTTGTCCTTCTTCCTCCTTGATAATAAATAATAATTAAGATATATTAATTAAATAGATACATACAATTATCTTAAAATCATGCATGCAAAAGCAGACCTGAAGACTGCGGTGTATAGTATGAGAGGATTTCTGCATCAAACGTCTGACTGTGAGTTTGATGGTAATGGAAAGCCCTCTAGCTTCTGAAGGAAAGTCTAAAGCTGTCATTATAGAAATAGTACACAGAATGAAACCCATTTAGCGGGTTCTTCTACGAATATAGGATTTTTCCACTAAAACTCTCAATCAAACCCTAAAATTCCAATAACAGTAGTAGGACCATACCATTGTACTAGCTCAGCACTTTTGGCAGCCCACGTGATTGATAAGCAGGAAAATGTTCTACTAGGTTGGGCTTTAGTTAGAGTTGGGTGGTGTTTGAAAATCCTTCAATTTCTCGAGTAACTGCTAAATTCGTTTTGGAATCTAGCAGTGAAGATACCTCGACCATTGGCATGGCAAGGGCAGTTGAAACTTCATTCATAGATTTCCTTTAGAATGATCACTTATGACAGAAATCAATGGATTTTGCATTTGTACCCAAGCAAATCAGGCCTTTTATCTTGGCCCTGAAAGCGAGCTACAGTGATAACTGTAATTCATCATATCAGACACGTATTCCCGACAAAATGAAATCTTTTTCTGTCATTACAGCTATTTTTTAAATCAATTCTTTTATTTTACACGAACGCGACATACCTTCACACTTTAATTGTCACTTTTTCAAAATTATTGGAAATGATCCATTTTGCCATTAGCATTTGTGAAGAACTGGTAACAATATGTTATCCAGACGCTCAAACTTTCTAATTAATATTAGACTGAATTTCAAAGTCTTGTGAGTAAAAAATCTACTATAAAACTACTGGACCCCCTTCAATGGAATTCTGCTGGTTTATTATTCTATAAACAAGTTGAGGGGGTATTTGGCACCACCTGTCAGAGAAAGTATAGGCAAGTAATATTTTCATCGGTGCCGCCCACTGTAATCGTTTGGTCTGTCAATAGCAAAGTTGATTAAAATATTCTTATTTTCCCTGGTCGCGTTTGGATTTTAGTAATTTACTGTTTAACTGGTGTTTAATGTTCTCTTCTTCACATTTCTCCTGTCAGAGCTGACTTTAGACAAGTTTATAGTAAACAATATTTATATCACGTCCATGTAATTAATTTGCAGTGTACATGAAAATAGCATTGTTTCGTAAGCACAAACCTTTGTTTATTCTTTTCGAAGAATAATTTAGTTCATTCATGGATTTTAATGGGAAATAAAGATTCAATGAATTGAAGTATTTTTCTGTAAATCGGTAAATGAGTATGACTGCTCATGCTCATTGGTAAATGATAGACAACATGCACGAGCCAACTGTGGGGAATGTAAGTGGTACCATTGTGGCATTAGGTGCTTATGGGGTGAATGTGTTCTTCAGTCCAGTTTCACAGAATTCTTTGTAAAAAAAAAGTTAGGGGCTTATTTATGAGAGAGAGTCCTTTGTCACTTTTGCACAATGTAAAGTGATACAGTAGTGATGCAGGACTCTCATAAAGATTTATGGACCCACGCAAAGCCACTTTGTGTCGCTTTTGGCAGAGGGCAACGGAGCAGCTTGCTGTGCTGCCCAATGTCAAAGTGAAAGGGCAGGAATGCACCGTACTTAACTCCTTCCGTGCTCACGACAAGCTCATGCACCGTATTTAACTCCTTCCGTGCTCATGACAAGCTCAGCTCATCATGAGGCACGGTGCTCACCCCACTGAAAAGCATGTAGCCTGTTTTTAAGGGTTACAAAATGGTGTACACATAAAGGGTGATGACAGATTTTTAGTCATAGTGTAAATCAATTGTTGGTGGTGCCATATTAATGTTAGGTATATAATGTGTTCTAATGTAAATTTAGCCTATAGAAATGATGCTACTCTGCTGGGATTTGATGACCATGTTTCATAGATCTCATGATTTACTCACAGAAGTTATTGAAAGTGCTTCAGAAGCTAAAATTAGAGCACATTTTCTATATGTTCACACTATTTTACTCAGCTATGTGAGAATATAGTATGACATTCTGAGTTAAACGTGCAATTCCAATAGCAGAAGCTGCCTGACCTTTGATTTCCCAGTGTTCTATTGGAACTTCTCACAGTGTTCCAATAAAGAACTCGAGCACTAGCATTTTTTATTTATTGTGAAGATGTGGCACACCTGAAAGTATCTTGATTGAATCAAAGCCATAAAATGTAAGGCTTTTCTTTTAGAAATGAACAAAATGAGGGGCTGGTTTTTGTTATAGAAATTTTGGTTAGTGCTCTAGGATGCTAAAATGATGGCATGTTTTCTATGAGTAATCAAATATCTTCCTCGTCCATTTCAGTAAATAATTATGTCATTAATGACGGCAATGGAGATGTCATAAGTGATCATCATTTGACATGCCATGGGTGATGTAAAACGTGAGGCAGTAGTCAGTGTATTGCTGGGGCGCAAGTTATACTAAGTTCAGTAGTGTGAGTTAGCCCCAGGGAGGTGGTGAGGCCCAGGGCAGCATAGGAGGGCTGGAGCCCCTATGCATTATTTTTTAATATAGCCCTGGGGAGGTGGTGGCCTCAGCATTTCCTTTGTCATTAGACTCCGGGAGGTCACGGTGGGCCCCCCATCACAATTTTGTATTGCCCCTGAGACCTGGCCCAACCGGGGGCAACCTAGGGGGTCATGTTGTTTCTACCCTGCCCCTTTTCTTCTTTTAATCTTTTTCTTGTGACTTAGTCCAACTGAGTCACAAGATGGCTGCCAAAAGTTCCTGGTTTGGAGTGTTGGGAGCCAATCAGATTTCAGACACAAGATCGGGACGGGTCGCGGATCCACCGCTGCACAGTTGTATATCTGAGAAATCTTTACATTTCTCAGCAACTACCTAACAGATTTTCACCATTTAACACAAAGGGTGCTTTCTGGAGCAAGAGATACCTTTTTGCCAAATTTGGTGTAATTCTGCTCAGCAGATCAGTCTGTAGCTTTGTCTAGTTTCCCATGGATCACCCAGACATTTTCAAGACAGCAACTAAAGTGAGCGTCAAACTAGTTTTGAAAAGATATAGGTAGCTGAAAAACAGCTTTTTAATAGAAATCAGGTCCTAACCATAATGGTCGCCAGTAGGTATATATAGGAGCAGGTCCTTATGGGGAAACATCGAGCTGTTATGGAGGAACATGTAGTATTGTACCTAAGATACATTGATGATTTATTTATGATTTGGAAGGGCTCACACAGTAATGCGCAAGCATTTGTTGATTGATTGAATGATAATAATTTAAATCTACAATTCACTTCAATGATCCATGCAAAGTCCATCTGCTTCCTTGACGTAGAGGTTTATGTGGAAAATACCAGCTTAGCTACTAAATTACACAGAAAACCAACCGTGGGCAATACTGTGCTACAGGCGGCAAGCCAAAATCCCCATCATCTGATAGGCAGTATTCCCTATGGGGAGATGCTGCGCATCAGAAGAATTTGTAGTTCAGATATAGAATGCACTAAAGCACAGGAAGCCAGTAAATTGCGGTTTTTGGAGAGAGGATACTCTGAGGAGGTCCTGAATAAAGCTATTGAGCGCATAAAATCTGTAACAAGACATCAGGCGCTAATTCCCAAATCGAAGCAAGCTAAGGCTGAAAACACAGAACCAAAGATACAATCTAGAATCTTTTTAATGTTCAATCGATTTCATGCAGAAATCAGGAAGATCTTCTATAAAAATTGGAATCTGGTAAAAGGGGACCCTGTCATAGGTAGCCTAGTTGCCAAAAAGCCTGAACTAACATTCAGAAAACCTTCCTCTATGAGAAGTGTTTTGGTGAGCAACAGCCCAGAAGTGTCCATACCAAGCACATAAATGGCGCTAAGCAAGGGATTTAGAAAATGACCAACAAGTAAAGCTTTCCGATATGGGCGCAATAAGACTCACTTCATCAGTCCATTTAAAACTGAACCTGTGCCCATCAATAAGAGGTTAACCTGTAAGACTGACTATGCAGTCTATGTGCTGCAGTGTCCGTGTGGGTTGAGGTATGTGGGTAGTACCCGACAGCACACTGCAGCATATTAGGGCTATTACAGGGAAAGATCGGGCTTACCCAGTGGCACAGCACTTTGAGCTGAGGCATAATAGTGACCCTAAGCATCTTCAATACTTTTTAATTGACACAGTACCGCCCCTGAAACGTGGAGGAGACAGAGAAGCTAGATTACTTCTTCTTGAGACACGCTATATATTGGAACTCGATAGCAAAAACCCTGGGGGATTGAATGCTAGCCAGGATATGTATGCCTGTCTGTAGCTCCTGTTAACAGTTAGGGGAGCAAAATGAGGGCTGGTGCAGGATTGTATACTACCAAATTGATGTGCCTAGAATGAATGTCGCTACAATAATGAATAACATCTAGGAGTAGGTTAAACGTTCATTCCCTGATTTTAACATGTGCGCATTAGTAATTTTATTAATAATGGATAAAGCACCTTAGGTTATGGTATGTAGATGTATAAGCACTATTTTATGCACTTGAAGGATGGTAACAAATATGTCCCTATTCAGGATTCATTTTGAATGGCAAAATGTGCATATTGGCCCACATGGGCTTTACTTCACTGGAAACTTGATTAACTTTCATTACATCATGGGGTCGATTCCGATCCGGTAAAATATTCCGCCGTACGAATCGCATTCATATCCGAATCCGTACGAATGGGAACTTTACGTCCGGCCTGCGAATTCCGATCCGTTCACGTCGATTTCCGTACGAATATCATCGAACCGTCCGAATCACAGTCAATGATCCATACGAACATGCATCGAGAATCCTACCGTACGATTCGTGACTAGCCCGTACAAACACACAAGTACGATCCTGTACGAGAAGCCTGACAGCGATTCGTACGGAACAAAGTTATCGCACTTGAATAATGATTTGTACGGCAATATTCGGCTTGCATCAAGCAGCGTCAACACATACCACATGCGTACCCCTCGCTCACGCACAAGTACGACACGCACACCCCTCTACGCGAACACCCCCACCCGCCATCGGCCCGTACCAGTCAATCGCACGCACAAGTACGACATGCACACCCCCCCAACAAGCCCACGCGAACACCCCCACCCGCCAACGGCCCGTACCAGTCAATTGCACGCACAAGTACGACACACACACCACCCTACGCGAACACCCCACCCGCCAACGGCCCGAACCAGTCAATCGCACGCACAAGAACGACACGCACACCCCCCTACGCGAACACCCCCACCTGCCAACGGCCCGTACCAGTCAATCGCACGCACAAGTACGACACGTACACCCCCCTACGCGAACACCCCCACCCGCCAACGGCCCGTACCAGTCAATCGCACGCACAAGTACGACACGCACACCCCCCTACACGAACACCCCCACCCGCCAATGGCCCGTACCAGTCAATCGCACGCACAAGTATGACACGCACCCCCCCAACAAGCCCACGCGAACACCCCCACCCGCCAACGGCCCGTACCAGTCAATCGCACGCACAAGTACGACACGCACACCCCCCAACAAGCCCACGCGAACACCTCCACCCGCCAACGGCCCGTACCAGTTAATCGCACGCACAAGTACGACACGCACACCCTCCCAACAAGCCCACGCGAGCACCCCCACCCGCCAACGGCCCGTACCAGTCAATCGCACGCACAAGTACGACACGCACACCCCCCCCAACAAGCCCACGCGAACACCCCCACCTGCCAACAGCCCGTACCAGTCAATCGCACGCACAAGTACGACACGCACCCCCCCAACAAGCCCATGCAAACACCCCCACCCGCCAACGGCCCGTAACAGTCAATCTCACGCACAAGTACGACACGCACACCCCCTACGCGAACACCCCCACCCGCCAACGGCCGGTACCAGTCAATCGCACGCACAAGTACGACACGCACCCCCCCCCCACAAGCCCACGCGAACACCCCCACCCGCCAACGGCCCGTACCACTCAATCGCACGCACAAGTACGACACGCACACCCCCCCAACAAGCCCACGTGAACACCCCCACCCGCCAACGGCCCATACCAGTCAATCGCACGCACAAGTACGACATGCACCCCCCAACAAGCCCACGCAAATACCCCCACCCGCCAACGGCCCGTACCAGTCAATCGCACGCACAAGTACGACACGCACACCCCCCTACACGAACACCCCCACCCGCCAATGGCCCGTACCAGTCAATTGCACGCACAAGTACGACACGCACACCCCCCTACGCGAACACCCCCACCCGCCAACGGCCCATACCAGTCAATCGCACGCACAAGTACGACACGCACACCCCCCAACAAGCCCACGCAAACACCCCCACCTGCCAACGGCCCGTACCAGTCAATCGCACGCACAAGTACGACACGCACACCCCCCTACACGAACACCCCCACCGGCCAATGGCCCGTACCAGTCAATTGCACGCACAAGTACGACACGCACACCCCCCAACAAGCCCACGTGAATACCCCCACCCGCCAACGGCCCGTACCAGTCAATCGTACGCACAAGTACGACACGCACACCCCCCCAACAAGCCCACGCGAACACCCCCACCCACCAACGGCCCGTACCAGTCAATCGTACGCACAAGTACGACACGCACACCCCCCCAACAAGCCCACGCGAACACCGCCAATGGCCCGCACCAGTCAATCGCACGCACAAGTACGACACGCACACCCCCCTACATAAACACCCCCACCCACCAACGGCCCGTACCAGTCAATCGCACGCACAAGTACGACACGCACCCCCCCCCACAAGCCCACGTGAACACCCCCACCCGCCAACGGCCCGTACCAGTCAATCGCATGCACAAGTACGACACGCACACCCCCCAACAAGCCCACGCGAACACCCCCACCCGCCAACGGCCTGTACCAGTCAATCGCACGCACAAGTATGACACGCACACCACCCAACAAGCCCACGCGAACACCCCCACCCGCCAATGGCCCGTACCAGTCAATCGCACGCACAAGTACGACATGCACACCCTCCCAACAAGCCCACGCAAACACCGCCACCCGCCAACGGCCCGTACCAGTCAATCGCACGCACACCCCCCAACAAGCCCACGCGAACACCCCCACCTGCCAACGGCCCGTACCAGTCAATCGCACGCACAACTACGACACGCACCCCCCCAACAAGCCCATGAGAACACCCCCACCCGCCAACGGCCCGTACCAGTCAATCACACGCACAAGTACGACATGCACACCCCCCTACGCGAACACCCCCACCCACCAACGGCCCATACCAGTCAATCGCACGCACAAGTACGACACGCACACCCCCCCACAAGCCCACGCGAACACCCCCACCCGCCAACGGCCCGTACCAGTCAATCGCACGCACAAGTACGACACGCACCCCCCCAACAAGCCCACACGAACACCCCCACCCGCCAATGGCCCGTACCAGTCAATCGCACGCACAAGTACGACAAGCACACCCCCTACGCGAACACCCCCACCCGCCAACGGCCCATACCAGTCAATCGCACGCACAAGTACGACACGCACACCCCCCCAACAAGCCCACGCGAACACCCCCACCCGCCAACGGCCCGTACCAGTCAATCGCACGCACAAGTAGGACACGCACCCCCCCCAACAAGCCCACATGAACACCCCCACCCGCCAACGGCCCGTACCAGTCAATCGCACGCACAAGTACGACAAGCACACCCCCCTACGCGAACACCCCCACCTGCCAACGGCCCATACCAGTCAATCGTACGCACAAGTACGACACGCACCCCCCCAACAAGCCCACGCGAACACCCCCACCCGCCAACGGCCCGTACCAGTCAATCGCACGCACAAGTATGACACGCACACCCTCTACGCGAACACCCCCACCCGCCAACGGCCCATACCAGTCAATCGCACGCACAAGTACGACACGCACCCCCCCATCAAGCCCACGCAAACACCCCCACCTGCCAACGGCCCGTACCAGTCAATCGCACGCACAAGTACGACACGCACACCCCCCTACACGAACACCCCCACCCGCCAACGGCCGTACCATTCAATTGCACGCACAAGTACGACACGCACACCCCCCCTACAAGCCCACGTGAACACCCCCACCCACCAACGGCCCGTACCAGTCAATCGTACGCACAAGTACGACACGCACACCCCCCCAACAAGCCCACGCGAACACCCCCACCCGCCAACGGCCCGCACCAGTCAATCGCATGCACAAGTACGACACGCACACCCCCCTACTCGAACACCCCCACCCGCCAACGGCCCGTACCTGTCAATCGCACGCACAAGTACGACACGCACACCCCCCCACAAGCCCACGTGAACACCCCCACCCGCCAACGGCCCGTACCAGTCAATCGCACGCACAAGTACGACACGCACCCCCCCCAACAAGCCCACGCGAACACCCCCACCCGCCAACGGCCTGTACCAGTCAATCGCACGCACACATAACGGTAACACCCAAACCAGAACAAGGACTTTGCAAACAAGTCGCAAACAACACTGAACATGGCTCCTGTGTACACACCATACAGAATCAATGTCCTGGTCACAGACAAACAGAGGTCAACACTAACACCCAGCCCATATAACACACACACAACCAATTCAAATTAAGCCACACCCACTATTTGACCAATAAGAGGGTCCACACATACAACCCATCATCCTTTGCCACATACCCATTCTTGCGAAGAAACAGAGAGCACACCAACTATTGCAGCCACATACCTTCACACATACACCCTATCACATCTACACCCACACCACCCCCTTCACAATCACAACCACACACCCTCATCCATACACACCATCACCCCCTTAATCACATACACCCCACACCATGACCACACCCAAGAATCCAAAGTTCACTAACCAGGAGATGGAGATACTTACAGATGAAGTCATCAGAGTTGAGCCACAGCTGTTTGGCGCATTGGTCAGACAGACCAGCATGGCAGAAAAAACACGCCTGTGGGAGAGGATCGTAGACCGGGTCAATGCTGTTGCACCCATCCGGCGCACCAGGGGGGAATGCCAGTCCAGGTGGTATGGTCTGCGGAGGATGGTCAAGAAGAAAATGGACCAGGACTACGCCTCTGCATACCACACTGGAGGTGGTGGTCCCCGCAGACCTCCTGTATACCATCCCTGGGAGGAGAGAGTCATGGCCCTGCTGCCACCGGTGGGAGTATATGGAATAGAAGGAGCCGTTGAGTCTGGTGAGTGTACAAAAAATACATGTTACATGGGTGGACTTACAACAGTACCCAGCAGCATGGGGTGGGTGGCCATGAGTCCTAGCAGGACACAACTAAAAGTGGTTTGTTGCAAGTGGGAGCCACAAAGGGTGGAAGGTGGAGGGTAGGAGGCTGCTCTCATCCCATATGCCCCAGGGCCTCACCCAGGCACCATGCCCAATGTACAGGGATAGGGAAATATCACACAAGATAGTAGACCACAGCTCGTAAACAATTTCATGTTGTAGACACACCTTCCAGAGATACAATATTTTGTGACACAGTAAGGCAGTGTAGCAAGTGAGCAAGCACAAACAACCTGTCTCCATCCCTGTCTCCCCCTCCCTCTGTCGCCCTCTCCCACTGTCACCCTCTCCCTCTGTCGCCCTCCCTCCCTCTGTCTCCTTCTCCCACTGTCGCCCTCTCCCTCTGTTGCCCTCTCCCTCTGTCGCCCTCTCCCTCTCCCTCTCTCACCCTCTCCCACTGTCGCACTCTCCCTCTGTCGCCCTCCCTCCCTCTGTCGCCCTCTCCCACTGTCGCCCTCTCCCTCTGTCGCCCTCTCCCACTGTCACCCTCTCCCTCTGTCGCCCTCTCCCTCTGTTGCCCTCTCCCTCTGTTGCCCTCCCCCTCTGTCGCCCTCTCCCACTGTCGCACTCTCCCTCTGTCACCCTCCCTCCCTCTGTCGCCCTCTCCCACTGTCGCCCTCTCCCTCTGTCACCCTCTCCCTCTGTCGCCCTCTCCCTCTGTCGCACTCTCCCACTGTCGCCCTCTCCCTCTGTCGCCCTCCCTCCCTCTGTCGCCCTCTCCCACTGTCGCCCTCTCCCTCTGTCGCCCTCTCCCTCTGTCGCCCTCTCCCTCTGTCGCCCTCTCCCACTGTCACCCTCTCCCTCTGTCGCCCTCTCCCTCTGTCACCCTCTCCCACTGTCGCCCTCTCCCTCTGTCGCCCTCTCCCTCTGTTGCCCTCTCCCTCTGTCGCCCTCTCCCACTGTCGCACTCTCCCTCTGTCGCCCTCCCTCTCTCTGTCACCCTCTCCCACTGTCGCCCTCTCCCTCTATTGCCCTCTCCCTCTGTCGCCCTCTCCCTCTGTCGCCCTCTCCCACTGTCGCACTCTCCATCTGTCACCCTCCCTCCCTCTGTCGCCCTCTCCCACTGTTGCCCTCTCCCTCTGTCGCCCTCTCCCTCTGTCGCCCTCTCCCTCTGTCGCCCTCTCCCACTGTCGCCCTCTCCCTCTGTCGCCCTCTCCCTCTGTCGCCCTCTCCCACTGTCGCCCTCTCCCTCTGTCGCCCTCTCCCTCTGTCGCCCTCTCCCTCTGTCGCCCTCTCCCACTGTCGCACTCTCCCTCTATCGCCCTCCATCCCTATGTCGCCCTCTCCCACTGTCGCCCTCTCCCTCTGTCGTCCTCTCCCTCTGTCGCCCTCTCCCTCTGTCGCCCTCTCCCACTGTCACCCTCTCCCTCTGTCACCCTCTCCCACTGTCGCCCTCTCCCACTGTCGCCCTCTCCCTCTGTCGCACTCTCCCTCTGTCGCCCTCCCTCCCTCTGTCACCTCACCGCATCTCCCTGGGCACACACACAGTTGCACCCAAGCACTGCACAGGCCTTACAAACACCATAGAGCAGAATATTTAGGGATGTCTCCTAATTACCAGCAGTCATCTACTAAGTGCCTGCAACACACACACCATTTCCAGGCAACACTGTACTGTGTCAGGACACACACATCGGAAAGCTCTGTAGTACACAATGGCCACAGGTGTAGGCAGCACAAGTCCCTCCTGTGATCACTGCAAACACAAACACCAGGATAAGGTCACACACCCTGTGCATGAACACAAACCACAATTATGCCAGCATGCTACATCAGGGGGCAGCCAAATCATGAACGATGGACGCTTGCAAATCACACGCAAACTACTAGCATGGCCTATCATACACCCGCCTTACAGAAACTCATCCCCTGGGGACAGGCTTTGGAGTGCAACACTGTCCCAATTGTCATGTACCACAACAAAACACTCACTCATATGAATACGCATACTACTCATACATGCACATTGCAGATGCTCAAGTCCATTGTGCCGCTCAAACAATGCACGTGCCCCATCTCATGAACGTTGTGCATGCACTGAAGTACCAACATGGACATGGGTATTGACAAGGTAATGCGTCTTACAGAAGTGCCAAGTTCAAAAGCCATGATCTATAAGTGTGTGTACAGGTCCAGGGGTGTTGGCATTGTTTGGCTATCACGGTACAGCAAAAGACATCCAAAGTAGTAGATGTCAAGCAAATTAATGATGCTCTGTCTCTTACATCAACATGCTGTATCTAAACTCTGTGCATGCTTGACGCAGACATAAGGATTTACACCGTATCCTGGATGTTGCGTGAACATGACCAATGCTTTACATGTGTTGTGCCGGCAATACAAGACACAGCAATGGCTGTGTCAGTCATTGTCTAGAGAATGGAAGAATGAAAATACCCCAGAGTACATGTCAATTTACTACCACTACATACACAACAGAACAATGTCAATAATGTAAAGCTTGTGGAACTGTGATGCTCATAATGGATGACTAAACAAGATGTCACTTGATAGTGCCTTAACAGTGTCTTTCTCTCCCACACACAGGGGAACGTGTGGCGCCCTCCACCAACCAGGGGGGAGAAGGATCCCAGTCCCAGGCTCAGCAGGACCCAGACCCCACCGACAGCGACGCCACTCAACGCACTGTGGATGACCCCAACCAACCTGGCTCCTCTGGATCCCAAACCCCTGCACCAACTGTACCAGCTACAGCTCAGTCAACCCCCGGACCCATTCCCACCACATCCCAGCAGACAGGTCACAGCCCTGCCCATGATCCACAAGAGAGCCAGTCTGAAAATGAGGGACACCCTTTGTCGAGCGCCCCTGATGTTGCTGACGACCTCCACCCTGGCAGCACTCGGGGGGCCCGTCGATTGGATGTGCCCACAAGCGCAGGCCTTGTTCGTGTGGGTCAGGGTGGTGGGAGTGGCGGAAGGCGGAGGCGGAATTCTGGCCAGTCAGCTGCAGCACCCGGTATGCCTGACCTCGCTAAAATCCTGGAGGCATACCGGGAGATAAGCCAGCTTGCTGAGGCCCTCAGCCAGGTGAAAGAACAGCAGGCAGAGCAAATAGCCAGGCAAGACCTACATTATGGACGGGTGGAGGCAAGTCTGGCTCAGCTCTTGACGGTGCATCGGGAAATGAGCCAATCGCTACGTCAGATAGCTGCCAACATGCAGCACCCTCCCTGTGTCACAAGGCCAGCAACATCACGGCAAAGTGTGACACCAGCCACAGGGAGGGAGGAGGAGGAGGAGGAGGAACTCTCTGATGTAGCATCCCATGCATCGTCCAAGCCTGCACCTGAGGGTCCCCCAAGGAAGGTGGGTCGTCCAAGGCTAAAACGTTGAGGGGCAGTGGGCCATGCACATCTCCCAGGATACTGGACCTGGCATATTGCCCCTTGGTGCAACAGCATCCCCTATGAGACTCTCCCACATGGACTTGCTGGTCACAGTCTGACCAATGATGCCAAGCACTGTGGCCTGGACTCTGTTGACTGAAACTGTAAGGCATCTCATCTCCGGCAGTGAACTTTGGATTTCACCCCTTTCTGTACAGCACCTATTCACGTTTCCTGCACAAGATCTCCCAATAAATATACTAATCCTCATACGCATGTGGTGAGTTATCTTTGAACCACAGCATAAATTGATATGTGTGTGCAAATGTATGAAATGCAAGGGTATCCAACAAACAGCAGCCAACCACACACTTGGATCAGAATCTGAGTGCGGACACACATCGGTCAGAAAATCCTAACAACTAGATACATGGATGGAAAGACACACCTGTGTGGGATAGTAAATGCTGGGGGGGTTTTGGATCCTAAAACTGCTATCACAGGCAGGCCCAGGAGAGTCACTTTGAGGTGTACAGATCAGTGTGACAAAACTAGTTGTCCACGTAGGGAGTACCTGCAACTGTGTCCTCAGGTATGTGAAATATCATCTGCATGATGCTTTACTGTGGATGTGATGAATGGCGCACAGGACAAGGGTGGCAGGACAGACTGTGGGCAATGGGCTGTAGCACTCTACACAAGCACACCTGAATAGGTGACCTACCCCTATGTAGCTACAAGTACTATACTACTGTAATGGGAGCAACGCATACAGAACAACTACCCACATCTGACAAATACCTACACCAGAACGGGGAAATCACACCACACCCAAGAGACGTGGTCATGGTGTGTGTCCCCTGTGGCTACTTGACTGACTGTGACAGCTATGTTTTTGCTGCTGTGGCATTGACAAGGTAACACTGTACAATATTGTGCCTATGGAAGGTGTGTGTGTGCTGTACACGGCACATGACCTGGTGGTACATAGACCCAATGTCATGTGAATCTGCCATAGTAGTGCCAGTATGTGTTATACACACAGGCATAGCAGCTGCAATGGCTGAGTTTGAAGCATTGTGATAGCAGGAGGGTGAATGTCTGGTGTTGTCTGTGTGTAGGGTGGCAGGAGCATGCTCTATAAATGGATGGAAGGAGGGTCATCCTGTAGGTCTCTGTGTCCCTGGATAATGTGCGCTGCATGGTGGCTGTGTATGCAGCAGCAGCAATGAGTGAAGACATGACGTCAGGAGGGGTGTGACAACTTGCAAAACAAGCACATACCACAAGGGCATTGGCAAGCCACAAAGTGACATGTGTATGTGAAGGCAGGAGTGTCTGCCTCACTCAGGGTCACTGCAAATAAAATGGCACAGTAATCACCAAAGATCACAGTCACTGGATCAGGGCCCTTACGGACAAGTGGGGCACAAGACACACAGCGTCAGCAGGTGTAGACTACAGCTAGTATGTTCAAAGCTAAACAGCAGATACAAAGCCATCTACCTCACACACAACATAGTATTCTAGCCTTCCCCAACACCATGCGTGTGGTCACTTTACAGGTAAACACATTACAAGCATAAGCTAACTTCATGCAAAATAGTATACATGCACATTAGAAGGACATGTGCATTGACATCAAGGCGGAACAATATTCTGTAGAAGTCAGACGTCATGCACAACATGATTATTTACATTGTGAGCCCATAGAGCATTATCAAACATAAATGAGCATTGGCAAGAACTCCAAATAACACTATTAATGATGTCACCTGTAATGCAGCAGTACTATTGGCTACAAGCCTGTCAAGGACTGGCCGTACCTTTCTTCATCAGAGTGGTGTGATGCTCAAAGGGTTCTACCTCCAAATAGCCCCTTGGTCTGAGTACAAAGACAGACACAAAAGGGTGATCAGGTGAGGGAAGGAGAGGATGGGAACTGCTGGGAGGGAGACCTGAAACAGAGGTAAATAACCATTAGGAGTACATTCTCATGTCACTGACACTTCCAAAACATCATTAGCTACACTGTACCAGTCACACCCGTGAAGTGTACTGACTGGAGACAATTTTAGATGAGTAATCATGCTATCACATGAGATCTGATGCTATGACACGGACACATAAAACCTAGGACAGTCTGTCATCCATTCGAGTCATGTGTAACGCTCACAAGTGAGCTACCATGCAATGAGGTCTATGTTGTTAAAAATCATTCACTGGCTCAGATGAGGTTGACCTTACAAACAAATGGAAACATATGGCAATGCTACTTACGCTAACTGTAATGTCTGTATGTGATTATGGGTACCCATAAAGGCCATGTACACAAACTTGACTACACCCACAACAGCTGTAAGTATCACATATTATGAGGAAGCTAATGATCTACATGCAATGAAGGCACTCAGTAGCCAGTCTTTTGATCTGTCAAGTTTGCATTACTATGCTAAACATGATATGCAGGTTGAAGAAATATAAAGTGCAAGTGATGTTGATCCAAGCCACATAATGAGACCCTAGCATTGCACAGTAATGCTGCACGGAACTAGAGATTCATGTGAATGACCGCACTCCACTGGTGCAACACAATAAATCACATATGCATCATCCAAACATTGTCATTTCTCATGCTAAACATTCATGGCATCATGTGAATCAAAACAGAACTGCTACTCACTGTGAAGGCTGGCGTAGCAGTATTTTTTACCTGCACTGCGGTAACAACATGACAGTGACATGATATACTCCAACAAGGGGCAATGCATCCATGTAAACAGAATGACAGGACAGTTATCTGAACATGTGGAACATCGACTGTGCCACACCTACACCACATGGTTTGATGGTAATCAAACGGGACTGGCCCACAAGCTGGAGGTGAGGATCCACTCACATTCTAATGCACACAGTGAGGCTGCAATCCCCCACAGAGTCCGTGGTTGTGACCTCTGACACAATGTAAAGCCATGGTATATGCAATGTTGCAGTGTCAATGTCTACACACATAGATGCATTCACCAGAGTCTCTAACTACAACAGATGACAGTCAGATGGGGTGACTATCCTGTCATGGGAGTGGGCATACATGTAATAAATAACATTTTGTTGTTGCATGTATGCATGGTCTCACTACATGGACATGAACATGTACCACACGTTTCAAAACATACCAATGCTATACAGCCTCATATGAGTCCTTACCCAAATTGACTTCTCCACATGTCCATGCATGCTCCGTTGATTTGGCTGACGTTGCAATCATGATGAGCAATAGCAGGATGACCACTATGACCCCAACGGACAACAGGCAGGGCAAGCTGTGGATGAGAGTGGCACACAAGGGGTCAAGTTCTGTATAATGTCATTTTGACAATGTCCTGTTGAATATCCAGATGTTGTAGTACACCTGTACATTCTAAATACACACATAGCACGTATGTGTGTTGCATTACATCTGCACCTGTGTGACACTGCACAACAAACATCCAAGTGACCTTGCATACAGTCTGTTGCATACACAGCATGCTACCCATGCAACTCTATAGTACATGTTTCACATTACAGCTGCTATGACTCACCATTATGAAAAGAAGTTGCGGATGAGGTGACTCCGGATATCATCTTCACCCTCCTCGTCGCTGGCATCCTGTGCAAGGCCTTCATCCTCAACGGGCGGATGTTCCAGCTCATCAGGATCAAGGTAGAGTGGCACAGCCTTCTCCACTGCCATGTTGTGTAGCATGCAGCACACAGTGAAGATGTCACACACCTTGCGTGGGCTGTATTGGAGGGCTCCGCCTGTCTTGTCCAGGCACCTGAACCGGCTCTTCAGGAGTCCAAAAGTTTGCTCGATCACCCGCCTGGTCTTCCCATGAGCATTGTTGTACTGCTGGTCTGCAGCTGTCCTGGGGTTGCGTAGTGGAGTCATTAACCACGGCATGTTTGGATATCCAGCGTCTCCTGCAAATTGACATCATGGAAATGAGGGTGTAATATGATGCAGATCATGAAGTTGTAACAAACTGACATACATAGCTGACAGGGTATACTCACCAACAAGACATGCCCGGTGGTTGTGCAGCTGCAGCATCATCTGTGGTACCCTGCTACGCCTCATGATGAAAGCATCGTGGCACAATCCTGGAAAACGTGCACAAACATGTGGGATAATCATGTTGGCAAGACACACCACCAGGGCATTTATTGAGTGGTAGTGTTTCCTGTTGCGATACGCTTGCTCCTGAGCCTGTGGTGGCACCAGAGTAACATGTGTACCATCAATTGCACCAATTACATGTGGCATGCGGCCCAGGGCATAGAATTCCCCCTTGACATCAGTCAACTCTTCTGGAGTAGGGAATGTAATGAATTCATCTATGTGCAGCAACATACCTGCCAATACATCACCCAATACCCGGCTAAACATTGTCTGAGACATCCCTCCCACATCAGCTATGGTGAATTGGAACGTACCTGTGGCAAAGAAATGGAGGGCTGCCATCACCTTTACCTTGGGTGTCAGCGCAGTTGGATACCTGTGGCGTGGTTGTAGGTGAGCCTCCAGCCTGTCCGTCAGGTCCTTGATCATCTGTCTGTTGAAGCGATAACGACGGATGCAATTCCGCTCCCTCATGGCTTCCAAGTCAGGCAACAGCCTTTCCAGAGGGGGTGCCCTGCAATACACAATTTATCGAAAATGTCTTCAACTGTCTGACTACGACAATAACAATGTACATGGCACAAGCAACACTGCTTCAAATAATCTAGACAATTTGAAGTGTGGCGTGGGATACACACTGATGTAACATGTGCCAGCTCCCAGCCACTCCTCCGTGAAAAGTAAAAGACCTGTGGTGTGTGGAATAGGTATGACATGCATACAAATGCTCGGATGGAAAGGTCTTAGTGAGCATTGACAGTGTATCATGTCAGTGACACACGTCATGTGAATGTCAGTAGGAGGTTGTCTGCACATCCAGACAGCTGACAGCAATACACACACACACACCACATGTGCCATCATTTGCACAGTTCTGCCTTAGTCATGTTGCGGTGTGTACTTTCCCTAACTATTACATGACCATCATCCTACAGCATAAATCTTTGATTTGTGACAAATGGTCTGTGATGCCATCACACATATGAGCGGGTAATTAACACACGTGGCATGGTGTGCGTACATTAGAAACCAGGTCATCACGCCAAGGACACAACATAGATGCTCCTACAGCAGATGTACTGAACTGTATGGACTTGTTACTTACCTTTTGTAACAAAATATCAGTAAGGAACAGTAGTTAGTAGCATAATCCCGACTTTGAATACATGACAAGCTTTTGACAAATTTGCCTCCCTGGATGCCAGCGATCTGCCCAGTGAGTCGGGGCTATCCAGGCCACACCGGAAAAAAGACAGTGTCGCTGATTGGCATACTACAAGGGCGTGGCCAAGTATTTGCCCGTACCTACAACGCACACTCTGCCAGCAGTTACATAACCATGTCCCACAGAGAGTGTGGGTAGCGGACAAAGAGGCATGTGATATTGGAAGACCTCACTCCCAGACTCAGGGAGGATGATGACATGTTTCCGTTGTGCTCATACCTCTTGGATACCCTCTACAGCGGAGCTAACGGGAATGTGGTCTGTGATTTGGGGGCCTGGATGCCCATGCTCTCTGGGGTGGGGTGGGAGGACAGAGAACATGGTCAGTCCTGGGAGGGGTGTGGGCGTCTGACAACGTGCCTATCTACAGCCAAACATGCAGCGTGCCTGTACTTGCTGCCCAATATAGATACAGTACATTCCTGAAGATAGGCCTGCAGAGGCTCAGCGGAGCGTGAGTGGAGTTGAAGGACCTCAGTGAGGAGGTTGGTCCTCACGGCGGCAACGGGGAGATGAAGGGGCAAGGCTCCGGCCGGCTACGTAAACACTACACTGTACGTTGCCGGCTCATCCAAAAACACGTTTGGAGTAGAGACATCATCAGTGTCAGGCTAGGTGTCCAGACCACTCGCATCCCCCAGTCCACCTGTCCTGTCGTCTTGGGACTGACACTCACGTGCCAGTGGGTCTTCATGACCCTACCAATACCCATTAACACCCATTGTAATGAGCTGTGCCCGGATCATTGAAGTTTTACTCCCCATGCAGCATTAATAGCGGTGTTCTGCCGCACAGTTTCCACGCTGGAGCCGTACAGTGTGTGGTATCGGGGACAGCACCACCCGAGAACGGCACCAAGGCTGACACCTGGGGGACTGTTGCCAGTTAGGTTGTGAGGTGAACCAGCGAGGACCAGGATGACCATTCACATCCTGTCTGTCCCAGCGGTTCTGGGACGTATGCGCCACCTGCGTCAGGGACAAAGCGAGTGATGGCGTCAGGGGCAATTCACCAGACGCGCTCGTGCCCCCAGACGGGTCTGCTGGGCCAGAAGCCGACGCGTAGGCCGTTGTTGGGGTGAGGGACATCATGGACATGAGGAAGTGCACTGACTCCTCCTGCATCACATGCAGGGCAGGGCCCGGAGGTCGTGGTGCAGGCTACGACGGCTGCACATCTGACAGAGCCGCGTGGGCGGTGTCACCCGAATCCCATGCAGCAGTGCACGTGCATTGTGGGGATTTGAAAGTGCGATGACATATCTTTGACTTATTTGGGATACCTGACGACTCAGCCCTGGAGGACTGATATCTAATTCAGGGGCTCTGATGTCTCAACACCCACGCCCAGGCACTCGTCCTACATCCAGACCATGAGCTATAGTGGTGCAGGGCCAACTGCTGGAGTCTGAGCGGCTTGTGGGTCCAATCACACCTGGATTCATATGTGTGTTCCCGGCAGTCGGAGCAGCTCTTGTTGTTGTGCTTGACGTGAAAACAGTGGAGACACCAACATTGAGGGTCAGTCACCAACATGAGTCGTTGGCATTCCTCACAGGCTTTGAAACGGACATACATATTGGCACTGTCCGGAGTCAGACAATCCAAGTGAAATGGTCAGAAGTGAACGTACTATGATTTTGGTGCAAAAATGAGTAAGCTTACACTCATACAGGACCAGTGCTTGTGTTGTGAAAAAAGAGTTCCTGACGTGTGCACACAGAGGTGACGTCCGAGTACTCAGACAATGTCATCACAGCACACACAACGCCAACAACACATGCTGAGCCACAGGACATGCCTACCGACACACAAGTGTAGTGCTGAGCGGAAATTGCCATATCCAGGATGCCACTTGGGGATATTAAAAGGTGAGTAATATGATAATGACCTGTAAATTTCATATGCTAACAGCATGCACAATGTCGCACATGGCACACACATGACGTGGTCACACAGGGTCATGCTGTGCGGCTATTACACCTCTGGGACAGTGGGCATGTTGCTGTCATCATGTGCCAGTTCCCTGTACTGAATGGTGTGCCATTCCAGTGTTGATGTGCATCACAATATGTTGCAGACTTTACTCCGGTGTGAAGTGTTGAATGCATGTGATGCACATGTGCAATATGGTTAATGACATGTCTCGCCAGCTCTTCACACATCAACTGAGTCACAAGGTCACAGTCCCTGTGCTTCTTCTATGTCTGCCACACCTGGGGCATGCTGATGTATGGATGCCATGCTGATGTATGCATCCACATCCTCGACATGAGTGTAGACTACATCCCTGCTATGAGATTTCCTGGAGTCACTCTCCCAATGGTGATATGGAGGAGGACAGGGACGCAGCCTACACAATCGTTCACTTGAGCATGTCTGACGCACTCTACCCCAATGGTACGTGATTGTGTTCGCCTCGTTTCCCTATTGCATTTCAGCCATACGCGAGCCAAGCGTACCCCAATGGTACGGGCGTGTGTACGCCTCGTTTCCCTATTGCATTTCAGCCATACGCGAGCCAAGCGTATCCCAATGGTACGTGCGTGTGTACGCCTTGTTTCCCTATTGCATTTCAGCCATACGCGAGCCAAGCGTACCCCAATGGTACGTGCGTGTGTATGCCTCGTTTCCCTATTGCATTTCAGCCATACGTGAGCCAAGCGTACCCCAATGGTACGTGCGTGTGTACACCTCGTTTCCCTATTGCATTTCAGCCATACGCGAGCCAAGCGTACCCCAATGGTACGTGCATGTGTACGCCTCATTTCCCTATTGCATTTCAGCCATACGCGAGCCAAGCGTACCCCAATGGTACGTGCGTGTGTACGCCTCATTTCCCTATTGCATTTCAGCCATATGCGAGCCTAGCATACCCCAATGATACGTGCGTGTGTACGCCTCGTTACACCATTGAATGGTTTGCATACGCAACGGCAATGTCACCGTACTTGTGTGGGTATTTGAATAAATACATAGCCAACATGTAGGGGAACAGTGTACTGATCAAAATGCAACCAGGTTGTCATGGATACAGAGTTTGTTGAGCCTCCTACAGGTGTTCTAGTAAATTCAGTTGGGCAAAAGTATACAATGTTGCAAATGTTGTTGTTCAGCTCAGGCTCAGTTTTCAAAACATGCATATGTGTGTAATGGCCTTATGTGTGATGTGATTGGATGGAACATAGGATGCTAACTATGGTGGCCTATCAGACACTACTCCTTGGACTCACAGACCCTCTGCAGCACAGATATAAGGCAGCATGTGGCTGTGGGAGGGCACTAGCCTGCACAACATTGGTGTGTTAACCACAGCTGCTGTCTCTGAATACTCTGGACCCTGATTAGCTGAGCATGGAGATGGCACCTGCATTCACTGATGCTGAGAACAAGGCCCTGCTGGATGCCCTCCTGCCAAACTACAGCAAGCTGTATGGGAGATCAGGTGAGTGATGTGTGCAATACCTTGGAGTGTGTACCTGTTGTGTGTGTGACATTTCAGGCACTGTGTATGTATAGTGTATAGATGCAATGTTGTTAGGAGTGAGTGCCAGGGTGTACAGTGTTGTTTCAAGAGGGTTCGTTGTTGTAGTGGGGTGTGTGACAGCGTGTCATGTGCTGCAGTGCACCCAGATGTAGCATACATTGCTCTGTGAGTGCCATGCTCTAAGAGTGTTTAGCGCCCGTCTTGTCATCTGTAGCCTTTCAATGGCATGTAATGCAGTAGTGTTTGCTCACAGGCCACATACTCCTGGACAATGATGCTAATGTGTGGAGCCTACGATGCCCTGTTGTCATCAAGCTTTTTGTGCACAGGGATTGTGTGTGTTTAGAACATGGACCAGGTGTACTGATGCTCTTTTACTTTACATTTGTGACAGGTATCTGCCTATGAGAAGGGTGAAATCTGGGTGGATATCGCCAGGGCTGTCAGGGGTGAGGGGGGGCCTCGCAGGAGGCTCAGAAACATCAAGAAGAGGTGGCAGGACATCCGGTGCTGGACCCGCCGCATCGCCAGAGTACAGCTGAAGGAGGAAGCTCCACGCCGGCATGGCGGCACCCGCCACCTCACCCCCCCACATGCTCTGGGTCCTGGAAGTGGTGTTCTCAGACCTCCATAGGCAGTTGCAGGAGGAACAGCAGCACAAAGGGGGTAGGTACATGTATGTTTGTTGTCATGTGTGTCACATGCTCCCTGCAGTGCTTCAAGGCATGGTAACACTCCCATAGTTTGAGTGATGTGGTCAGACAGGCACTCCATGCATTGGCATTAGAATGTCCCAGTTTCTGCAGCTGCTACTTTACATGCCTTGCCCTACTCCACATTAGCCCTGCGCTTTGGCTGATGTTTGTTTTCACATGTACTCCTATGGTGCAATGTCTCAGTATGCATATTCCTTTGCACATCATCATGTTGGAGGGGGGTCTGTGACACCTGTTGGTACATTACATGTAGCACCACATGTGCACTGTGTCTGCCATTCTTAATACTTTGGCACGGATCCTGAGTGTCAACATGTGTTTTCTGCACGAGTCAGCCTCAGTGGCCTTTCTCCATGGTACTCTTTCGAATTGTCATGTGTTGGCTACAGGTGCACAATGTTCATGTCCAACATTTTGGGCTTATGCATACTCACACTTGGCAGTGCGTGTGTGCATATTCGCCAATTAAGTAGAATGTTGTTTCTAACCAATAATGATGGTCAGCCACACAATGAGGCCTTGGGTGTCAACAGCTGTGATGCCAGTGTGAGGTGTTGTTACAGTTGGTTCGGGTCCAAGGATGGCATCACATTTCAGCTCAGGAAGGACTTTTCCCATGTGGCACAAGGTCTAAGCAAATCAAACATGTCCAGGTCTGGGTTTGGGTGGCAGGGTGGGTAAATGAGCATGTGATGCATCATCAGCTATCCTGTTGTCAGGCAGTGGATCATCATTGTGTCTCTCATACAAGTTTTTGCCTTGCCTGTTGCTTGTATCCTACTATACATTGAGCGTTGTGTCTCTCACAATTGGCCAAAACTAGACTTATCATTGTGCAGAGTTCTGTGTCATGTGACCCATGATGCATGCCATGTTTAGAAATGAGCCCAAATGATTTGTAGGTGATATGTCTGATGTGTACAGGTGACTGATATGTTTTTATTCTTCTCCTTGCCCACAGCATCATCATCTGAATCAGGAGGAGACACAGGCGTGGACCAGGCAGAGGGACCCAGCGACAGTGCCACCTGCTTTGAGGGGTCAGAGGGAGGCAGTGGCACGGAGGGTGAGGAGAGTCTGCAGGCCGGACGACATGTGACTGACACATCTTACCATGCCGACAACTCCGAGTCTGACTCTCAGGAGGAGGGGGAATATGCAGCAATGGTCACTTCTTCATCTTTTTCTGGCCGCCCCTCCTCCAGTACCATCTCCACCCTCCCAGTCGTTAGTCTCCCTAGGGTCCGTGCTAGCCCCGTGTCTCCTTTGTTCCCGGCACCGCAGCCCCTGCCCCTGTGTCCCCTGCTGCCCTCAGTGCTGAGACTGTGGACCTACTCCGGCAGATAGCAGTAGGTCAGACATCCATGCTGACTGTCCTCGATGGACATACACAACTGATTACACAGTTGGTGTCGTTCATGGAGGGCATGTCATCGGCCAAGTCTGATCTACGTCGGAGTGTGTCTGCCATAGAGTCAACACTGACGGCAGCTCTGTACACCCAGCAGCATCTGTCCCCCCCATCCTTCAGACCCATCCACCTCTGCCTCTCACATACCTACACAGCATACACGCACACGCCACAGGTCAGACACACCCAGCACACACACACAGCATAAGAAGCTCAAAGCTCCACGCACCCAATCTCAAGGGGATGTAGGCACACCCACAGGGAGAGGGGAGACACCTCACACACGCATCCACACACCCAGGGGAACAGACTCACAGCCCTCTACCTCCACCCCCAATGTGTCCCTGGGTTCAGATGGTAGTTTTTCCGCACTGGCTGAGGTGTGCAGCCAAGTTTTTGAGGATACTTTAGGCAATGCACCAACCAGTGTGGATGAATCCACTACACCTGCACCCACTCCACCTGTCCTTCCCTCTCCTGTCCATGCGGTGCCGGAGATTCCACAGATGGTGCCCTCATAGTTCCCACAGCGGATTAAACGCCGTGTGCAGGCAAGTTTGGGTGTGATCACACCCATGGAGGCACAAAATGTTGCTCAGACTTATTTGGACTGGCCATTGGCCTTTAATGAGCAAGGACTTTTATTTGGATTTCGATTTTGAACCAGCTGATTTAAGCGAATTTTTTTTCTTTTTCTGAACTTTAGTTTGTGTGATGATGTCTGTGACTGCTGTGTGCCTGGGAGCTGGTGTGATGTTCAAATATAGTAATGTTGGCATGTGTCATTCTCATGATGGTAATGTGGTTAACAATGGTATGTTTATGATGTAAGGGCTGGGCACTGGTGGGCAGTGGTGGGGGTGTTGTCCACACACACACTCTGATGCTGGGCACTGGTGGGCACTGGTGGGCAGTGGTGGGGAGGGGTGGGGGTGTTGTCCACACACACACTCTGATGCTGGGCACTGGTGGGCACTGGCGGGCACTGGTGGGCAGTGGTGGGGGTGTTGTCCACACACACACTCTGATGCTGGGCACTGCTGGGCACTGGTGGGCACTGGTGGGCAGTGGTGGGGGTGTTGTCCACACACACACTCTGATGCTGGGCAGTGGTGGGCACAAGTGGGCAGTGGTGGGGGTGTTGTCCACACACACACTCTGATGCTGGGCACTGCTGGGCGCTGGTGGGCACTGGTGGGCAGTGGTGGGGGTCTCAGCCACACACACACTCTGATGCTGGGCACTGGTGGGCAGTGGTGGGCAGTAGTGGGGGTGTTGTCCACACACACACTCTGATGCTGGGCACTGCTGGGCACTGGTGGGCAGTGGTGGGGGTCTCAGCCACACACACACTCTGATGCTGGGCACTGGTGGGCACTGGTGGGGGTGTTGTATACACACACACTCTGATACTTACACTTACAATGACATAGCAGACGTATGTCCCACACGTCTATTACACTGGTGAAGTGCGGTGATGTACTTCGATGACGTAGGTGCGGCACGTCTCCGTATTACACTGGTGTTGTGCGGTGACGTACCGTACCCCGAGGTCGATGACGTACCGTACCCCGAGCTGGATGACGTACATGCGGCACGTATTACACTGGTGAAGTGCGGTGACGTACTTCGATGACGTAGGCTCGGTACGTCTCCGTATTGCAGTGGTGTTGTGCGGTGACGTACCGTACCCCGAGGTCGTTGACATACCGTACCCCGAGCTGGATGACGTACATGCGGCACGTATTACACTGGTGAAGTGCGGTGACGTACTTCGATGACGTAGGTGCGGCACGTCTCCGTTTTGCAGTGGTGTTGTGCGGTGACGTACCGTTCCCCGAGGTCGATGACGTACTGTACCCCGAGCTGGATGACGTACATGCGGCACGTATTACACTGGTGAAGTGCGGTTACGTACTTCGATGACGTAGGTGCGGCACGTCTCCATATTATACTGGTGTTGTGCGGTGACGTACCGTACCCCGAGGTCGATGACGTAGGTGCGGTACGTCTCCGTATTACAGGGGTATTGTGCGGTGAGGTACCGTATCTCGAGCTGGATGACGTACATGCGGCATGTATTACACTGGTGAAGTGCGGTGACGTACTTCGATGACGTAGGTGCGGCACATCTCCGTATTGCAGTGGTGTTGTGCGGTGACATACCGTACCCCGAGGTCGATGACGTACCGTACCCCGAGCTGGATGACGTACATGCGACACGTATTACACTGGTGAAGTGCGGTGACGTACTTCGATGACGTAGGTGCGGCACGTCTCCGTATTACACTGGTGTTGTGCGGTGACGTACCGTACCCAGAGGTCGATGACGTAGGTGCAGTACGTCTCCATATTACACTGGTGTTGTGCGGTGACGTACCGTACCCCGAGCTGGATGACGTACATGCGGTACATCTCCGTATTACACTGGTGAAGTGCGGGAGTGTGTGGACCAACGTACCCAGACATTACAGTCGTGCAATGGAGGTGTGCGCATGTGGCAACAGGTACTGGTATGTTGGACTTCGTTGTACTCACCTTCTGCGCCGTCGTCAGTTTCTAAGTACGAGGTGGTGGCCGTACAGGATAGGGATGAGACGGACGATTGCGTTCATGTCCTGCTTGTCGCGTACCGGGGTGCGGTTCGTTCCGGAGTATGGTTTTACGGTAGTTTTGAGCTCTCGTAGAAAAAGAGCCGTACGGAGTGTGTTCTACACGGATCGTACTGCCTGGTTCGGGAGACGCGCTCTTTTTACGTTCTGACATAGCGTCGAGCGTCAGCCGACTGCAATTCGTATAGACTGTCGATTCGTACGGCGATTTTTACGAACCGTACCGAGTGACGCTTAAGATTGTGATTGTACTTGCTGAATCGTACGGGGACGCCTACGGGTACGATTCGTACGGGGAAAAACGCTCCGAACCGCTAATCGGAGCGCTTTTTACCGGATCAGAATCGAGCCCCTTGTGTAAATTCAATGACAGATTTACCATTTTGAAAGTAATTTTTACAACATCGTATCTTAGTACATATATTTATATTTACATATTTATTCTTAACATTTTCCGCATATATAGGATAATGTATATAGTGTTTTTTTTTATATATTTGTAATATTTATAATATGTTTGATCATTGATTTTAGACATTGTGTCTTTTATTTCAATCAAGTGGTAACATTCAATAGTATGTCGTCAGTTTCCATGCATTGTTTGCACTGAGCACAGCCATTTTTGTGCACTTTGCACTTTATATACCCTCCTTTATGTCAGCAACATGTCATGTGATTAAGCTTCGTGGAGGAAGCGAAACACGTCATGGCGGATTTGCTCGCGAGCATTTTTGCACAATAAATCACTGAAAAATGAGCACCAGTAAAAGAGGTCTGCTCATCGTCATTTACATGTGAGAGGTGTTTCGTGTGGCGAGAACTCTTATGGTTACTGTATGCTCTAACATAATTAACCCCTTTCTTTCCCCTGCCTGCATTATTATGTAACATAAGATTAATTTGGGTCACATTTGTCAATACTTGCCTGTGCAAATCGAATAATCCAATTAATATCGAACTAATCGTCTTATCATGATTGCCCATCCAGGGCCACAAACTTGGTTGCATATTTTTCTTGTATATAGTACTGATATACATGAATTTGATTTGCCCGGCAGCATAATGTACCCAATTGAATGTAATTCAATTTGATTATGATTTGGTTTTTAATTTGCCATTCAAAGATGGGGCTTATGATTTGGACGATAGTCCATTTTCTATGTTTATTATATATGCCTTTATTTACTTCTGCCTCACCGCCGCCAGATGACACTGACGAAGGCAAGTGCCGAAACGCGTTTGTTCTACTTTTTCTTGTGCAATAAACCTAACCAGGTTTAACTTACTGTGAGGGCCGGTGTGTCGACTTTGTTTGGCAGTGGAGCAACAAATACGTGAAGCGGCACGCCGCCGCTTGGACAGGCACCCACTCGGACAGAGTGCGGATTCTAACTGGCGGCACTGGAGCAGCGAAAACGAGGAAAGAGAAATCGCACTGCCACGAAGGGTCGGCGAAACCGACAGCTGTCCCGAGGAATACGGGCTCGAACACAGGAGCGCGGCATACGGTGACGGACTGACGAAGGTAGGAGATATCCGACACCTTCCTCATCTACGGGCACGAGTGAAGTAAGAAGCACATTAGATTCAAAAAGAACTATTATAATAATCAATGTTTAGCGACACAGCGCGCCGGGAGGTGGCGAGTGGCATTTTTAAAGGGCGCCCTGGAATACAAACACAGGACGCAACTCAGGCACCAGACACAGCTCAGACCAATGAGAAGAGCAAATATCAGCAGCTTGAAAGAATCTACGAACGTGAAACAAGGAAGTGGTGGGAGGCTACTTCCTTACAACATTATGTGGAGGTGAAAAGGGTTCTCGCGGTCTTCGCATATACACTGTACCGGCATATGAAAATCCGGACCCGGATTTACTCACTGAATGGGCAGACTACACAGCGCATTCATCTGAAGTGATGCTGAGACTCTTGATAAAATTTGCCTGGAAAGATCGCAAAAAGGCACTGAAAGACATCGAATCGTTGGAGCTGGAGATCCTCGAATTGGTAGATCAAGGGCAACTAGATAACGAGAAGAAATCCATGAAGAAACGGCTCACAGTGTACGAGAAGAGAATACATCAAAGAAAACAACAAAAATTCGAACGCGATGCTCGAGATTATGAGCAAGGAAGGGTGCAAACCTTTGCGCGCAAATACGACGCACCACGCCGAGATCTGAGGGCAAAGAACCAAAAACAGCAGGTATCTGCAGAGACCTCAGAATCGGAAGTGACAAGTGCAGAACAGTCAGAAGACGAAAATACAAGCGGTGGACGCCAAACAGGAACAAGATGCCAACCTTCTTTTCGCGAGGAGTTCGATCTAATACGCCAAAGCTGGCTAAGGGATGGGAAGAAGCGCCCACCGGAACAGTCAGCAAACACAAGCGGAGGCGCGTCACGAGGAGAGGAGGGAGGAAACATAGGAAGAGGAACCAGACAATTGAGGAATCGACAGGCCAGGAACAAGAGGAACTGATGGAGGATCTCAATGTAATCAATCTCTCTCAAAACGTGCTAAAATTAGGACTAACATTCTGTCCCACAAATTGCTATGAATACACACAGACACGTATCGACCTATTTTTATTCATTCGAAAGCTCAAGCTCTGGAAGTTCTTCAAACAAAAAGCCCTCAGAGAAAATACACAGAGACAAACATTAGAGGGACAAGTCGACCCACAAGATCCCTTTGATATTAACGTCAGGGACCTGGAGAATTTGGCTCTACTGGAAGAGCTACTGGAGGAAAGTGGTTCCCAGTCAGTGCCATCAGCGGACAGAGTCAGCAGGGGTGCAGCCATTGGCATTGCCCAGATCGGGGAACAGAGCAACTTTAAACCACCCTCACGTTTCCTCCCACAGACACCTATAGACGCCATCGATATCTTCTCGGAAACAGTGAACCAAGAACTGCAAAAACTATCTAAACATGAAGAAGCCAACAAATACAAAACGAAATGGAACCTAACACCTAACCAAAGGGATGCAATTCTCAGTTTGGAGAAGGACGACTCGATCGTGATAAAGCCTTCAGACAAAGGCGGGAATATCGTGATCCAGAGTCACCATAACTATTGCAAAGAAGCCCTACACCAGCTACAAGACCGTGACAACTATTTACCTACCACAGAACAGGAATATCAACGCAGCATCCGTGAATACCACACCTTGATTGATCACTGGTATGGTAAAGGGATCCTGGCCAGAGAAGAATACCTATATTTGCAGAACAAACAACCGAGGCTACCTAGCTTCTACCATCTGCCAAAAATACACAAAGACCCCACTAGACCACCAGGGAGACCCATCGTATCGTCCATTGGTGGACTAACAGAAAAGATGTCCAAGTTTATCGATTAATTTCTGGCCCCATGGGTAACCCAATTAAGTTCGTATACTAAGGAATCCAAAGATTTCCTGAGGCAGATACAGGATGTAGAGTGGGAGAACGATTTGATAATGATAACTTTGGACATTTCCAGCCTATACACAAGTATTAGGCATAACGATGGGACAAAAGCAGTGAAAACCTTCCTGGACTTACGGTCTGCCAGATACCTGGAACACAGCAGGATGATTATGGAGTTTATGTCATTTTGTTTAAACAACAACATTTTCATTTTCCAGGACCAGAGGTACAGGCAGATCAGGGGGACAGGTATGGGCACCTGCTTCGCCCCCATCTACGCGAATTTATTTGTGGGCTGGTGGGAGAAGCAGGTGGCCTGGGCAGACGACAAGGCTGAATGGGTGGATAGGGTGATCTGCTGGAGGAGATACATCGACGATCTCTTCCTCATTTGGAAGGGATCGGAATCCTCAGCAGAAGAGTATATAGCAGCCCTAAACATTAATAACTTGAATTTAAAATTCACCTATAACATGAGCAAACATGAGGTCAATTTCCTGGATCTAAGGGTCTTCGTAAAATCAGGTGAAATTCAGACTGCTCTTTACAGGAAGGAGACAGCGGGGAACTCCGTCCTTTCTGGACGTAGCAGCCACCCAGGAACCCTCATGAAAAGCATCCCCTATGGGGAGCTATTGAGGATAAAACGCAATAGCTCCCTAGATAATGACTTTGAGGAGGCAGCCGAGAGAAGCATAAAACGCTTTAAATCACACGGCTACTCCCACACGGTGCTCCAGCAAGCAAAAAGAAAAGTGTTAAACACTGACAGGAAAACACTTTTGAGTGAGAGGCAGAGCAGTGAGAAGAAGGGTGGCAATGGCATAATAAGACTAATCACTAATCCAATGATAACCTTCAGGAAAACCAAATCGCTGAAAGATAAGCTAGTACGAAGCCATCTGTCAAAAGTAAAATCTAAAGGAGAACTACAGGCCATGCATGGGTCATACCCATGTGGGAAATGCAAGGCCTGTAGCATGAGCCAGAGAGTGCTATCTTACCAAGTACCCCACAAAGAAGCTAGGATCAGAATCCCAAAATTCATAACCTGTTCTACATCATTTGTAGTCTATCGCTTGAGATGTACCTGTGGACACCGTTATGTAGGGAGCACCACTAAAGCAGTTAAACTAAGGATACTAGAACACCAACGGGCCATCGCCAATAAGGATGAGAACTATCCGATGGCTCGCCATTTCGCTACACACCTTAACAGCGATAGAACTCTCCTTAGTTTTTTCAGTCTAGACTGCATCCCACAAGATCTGAGAGGGGGGGGGACTACAAGCGGAAACTAAGATGTTTGCAGTCGAGGTATATCATCGAACTCCAAACAAAATCACCGTGAGGTCTCAATGTGGGAGAGAAACTGATATCACACCTGTAAACACTGATAAACGATAGGAATCATGAGCTGTGTCGATGCCTGAGTACTTTTTAAGAATGATTTAGAGAAACCAAGGCAGTAATAAGCTAGGGGATGGTATAGATTGAAACATACAGTATACCATCATCAAGAACAATGATTGATTGTATAATGAATTACAGACATCTATTAAGTGACCAGGATTCTTAACAGTATGCCCATCTAGGACCTTATGGTTACTGTATGCTCTAACATAATTAACCCCTTTCTTTCCCCTGCCTGCATATTTATGTAACACAAGATTATTTTGGGTCACATTTGTCAATACTTGCCTGTGCAAATCGAGTAATCCAATTAATATCAAACTAATCGTCTTATTATGATTGCCCATCCAGGGCCACAAACTTGGTTGTATATATTTTTCTTGTATATAGTACTGATATACATGAATTTGATTTGCCCGGCAGCACAATGTACCCAATTGAATGTAATTCAATTTGATTATGATTTGGTTTTTAATTTGCCATTCAAAGATGGCGCTTATGATTTGGACGATAGTCCGTTTTCTATGTTTATTATATATGCCTTTATTTACTTCCACCTCGCCGTCGCCAGATGACACTGACAAAGGCAAGTGCCGAAACGTGTTTGTTCTACTTTTTCTTGTGCAATAAACCTAACCAGGTTTAACTTACTGTGAGTGCCAGTGTGTCGACTTTGTTTGGCAGCGGAGCAACAAATATATATATATATATCTATATATATATGTATATATATAGATATATATATATTACCTACTGGCGGTCGCCAGTAGGTATATATAGTTAGGATTTTTTCCCTATGGGATTTTTGAAAATTCTATGTCTAATAACTTTGGCGTTTGTGGACGGAATTGGCTGAAATTTTCAGGAAAATGGAACATTTTGTTTCTGAGCAGCCCCTGAAAATTTGGGGGGGGTTCGTGAAGGGGGGGCCGAGAAAAAAGGGGGGTCCCAAAACGTGTTTTTCCAATGTTAATTTCCATAGGGCGGTTGGCCTCACTTTTAGCCCGAACGGCTGAATGGATTTGCACGAAACTTGGCAAAATTGTAGGGACTGTTAGCCCGATGTGCCTTTGCTAGGTCTCAATATATGTGCTCCAGTGGATTTTGAGAAATTAACGTTCAAAAAAAGATATATATCTGGAAGCGCGCTCTGGGCAGCGCTCCGGTTCGCGTACTTGACGCGTAACGGAACTTCGCGAAGCGAAGCTAATTGGCTCTCCAGTGTCTGTCAACATTCTAAACAGTCCGGAGCGGCCGCATCTTGTCTCTCGGTAGGATCGAGAGACAAGAGGAGGCCAAAACAAAGGGGGAAATGACCATAAGGGGGCATAGTAGATCCTCCCTGACCCCCTAGGTTTGATGTGGAGGCTTTAAAAGGGCCCCGCAGGGGTAAAAAAAAAAAAATGTTTTGTTTTTTTTGCGTGGGCAGCGCCCGGTCCGCGAACCGGGAAGCGTTCTGGGGAGCTTACTATAAGGAAAAAAGAATGATAGACTTTTCAAATACTGTATGTTAATTGATTGTTGGTTTTGTTGATTATTTTTTAATTTCTTTATTTTTTAAGCAATTATTTATTATTGTGATTGTGTTTCAAAATTTAATAAACTTTCTAACATTTCACTGTCTGAAATGTCATTATTTTCATTGAACATAGTTTGTAATCTCTGAGGGTGTAAAATGTCCTCATTTTGAAGGAGGTCATCTACTGCTTGCACACATTGCAGTAGTTCTTGGTCCCAAGTTTCATCCATAAATTCTATATAATTTGGATCAATTATTTCTTGGCTGCTCTCTTGCAGGACAATTTGAAATGAAACTTTGTGTTCGCCTTCCATTTTGCATGAAATTTGAAAAAAAAATATATATATTAGTAGAGATACGGCACTGTTGGGATTAATTTTAGATAGGCAGTTTTTATCAGTGAATTTATCTTTGGGCAGTGTATAGTATCAGAGTGGAAGTAGGAATATAAAAAAGTGTATGTGATTTAACGTAAGTAATTTCATAATTATACAAGAGAAGCCTAACTCCATCCATAACTATAACAGAGAAGTCTATCTAAATCTATAACTACTACAGAGGGATAGTATATAACTCTCAGAAAAAGTTTACCATATTAACTTTTGGTGCACAATATACTTTAGTTTTAAAAATAACAACTTACCTTTACAAAGAAGTTGAAGTGATTAGTGAAAATCCAATTGAAATGTACACCAGGAAGTAGTAGTCAAAATGGCTGTGTTTCCTTCTCTTCCTTTATATATATTCAGGTCAATCAAATGTCAGGTAATAAAAGTAGAAAATGAAAGTAACATTTTCATTGGTTGTCAATTCCAACACTTCAGATGTGTTTTGAGAAGTAATTTACCTCACGGTATTTAGAGAGGTCTACAGGCTAAATGGCTAAATGGAATTTCAATCAAATTTGTGAAAATGATAGGGATTGGTATGTAGTATGAGCTAATCTATATTTGGTGAGAGTGTCTCCAGTCGTTTTTCTGTAAATTACTTTCCCACCTTTTTTGATGGTGCGCTTCCCGGGGAGCGCCCCGGTACGCGAACTGGCGAGCGCCCCGGTACGCGAACCTGAAGCGTTACGGGAGTCCACCATTTTGTGTTTCGGTCGACTTAAGATACAAGATGGAGGGCAAATAATGTTCAGAATGGGTAGAAGGGGGCACGGTAGACTTATCTTGACCCCCTAGGTTTTCTGAGGGTGGCTGAGGAGGCTTATATGTGCGAAAAAAAACATTTTTTAAAAAATTTTCGAGAGGTTAGCTTCCGGTTCGCGTACCGGGTAGCGCCCCGGGGAGCGTACTTTGTTGAAAATTAGTGAAAAAAGTTAGAGAAAAATAATAATTGTGAGTGATCAGATGTAGGGTAGCTCTGAGAAGAGCTTTTGGGTTTATGGTACATTTAGGTACTTATAAGTAGGTACCAATGCACATTCTTAAATTCAGAATGAAAATTCTGTTGCCCTCATCTGAGAAGTGAACTCCATCTCCTCTGTAGATATCTTGCATGTAGTAACGCAAGTTATTGTTGTACATGGAGCCCATTCCATGGTCTCTCATGTAAGCTGAAACAGATTTGTTTACATGCTTCCTCGACTTCTCAATTTGTGGACAAAATTGGTTTGACCACCTCCATTTCTGTGTTTGGCATATATTTGAATATACCAAGGCAGTTTGAGGAAAAAGTGCCATCAATTGCTCAAAGGTGTCCTTTAAAAGCATTTCCAGACCTACCCCAGTCAAAGTGCCCAAATCATTACCTCCACAGTGCACAATTAACAGGTCAGGTTTTGGCAAATGCATAAAGGTTTTCACCAATGGTATCAATTGGTGACATTTTAATCCTCTGTGGCCAAACCACTTAATTTCCACATCTTGTAAATTGAGGTTAGGTAAATTTCTGTTCTCAGCATACCTCTGAGCCCAATAGATGTAACTATGTCCAACAATCCAGACAGAAAACATGGTGAGAGGAGGTTCTGCTGCAGTCAGATGAAGTGTGGCAATGAAATGGCACTTGAAAAAATAAGAGTTTAAAATGAAAAAAACTGTGGAGTTTCTGTGTTGATGAAGCAGTAACAGTGATTGGTGGATTTTGATTGCTGAAAACAGAAAGTTAGGGTGCATGGATGAGTTCTTTGAAAGATGTATTTTGAGTGGTCAAGAAAAAATCATTAAATGAAAGAATGCACTGGATATGCAGGTGCACTGAGAGTTCAGAGTTCAATTGAAACATTGTTGTGTGAACTTGCAAACACCAGAGGTCTTCCAAGAGGTGGTTGCTATGCAAAAAAGGCAGAGAGGGCAGAGGGGGGAAGGGTTTTGATTTGAAAAAAGTGAGGGAAGAGTTTTGATTGGGTGACATGAGAGATATGTGTGAAGAATTACAGCATTTCTGTGCTTTTGATAGCTGCAGACTCTGGAGTGCATACCTTTTGCTCTGCTGAAGACAAATTGGTGTGTTTCTGAGACTGTTTTGAAACTCATAAAGTATTTGCTAAGGTGAGAAAAGATTTCTTTAATTTAGATAGAGAATAGTGTGCTTTAAGGAGAAATTTATGAAGAAAGTTGTGTTTTTCAAATGTTGCTTTGTCTCAAGTGTTTTACAAATAGATTTTGTTTCTTTGAGAAATTGTAATTGGAGAAAATGTGAAGTATTAGTACTGATAGGGTTTTTATGTGCATAGGAGCTGTGGAGTGTTTTCAATTTATGACTTGAAGATCGTTTTTGAGGAAAAGGAATGGTTTTAAAATTTATGACAAGGACATAATGGTGTATGCTTCTTTATAAGGCAATTGAGTGTCTCTGATGTTATTTTTCCCTATTTAATGTAAGACCTTTCCCTGTGGAGCAAATTGCTTGTAAATATGCTCCCACCTGTGCATGGCAAATTTAGATTTTGAATGTTTGCGTTACATAGCCATGTTAAAAGTGACCCAAACATGCTGCAAAGGCAATCAAAAAACGCTTTCATGTGTCTTAAGGACATTTTAAGTCATTTCCCCATGTGGAGTGTATTCAAATTATGACTTGAAAATCGTTTTTGGGGAAAAGGAATGGTTTTAAAATTTATGACAAGGACATAATGGTGTATGCTTCTTTATAAGGCATTTCAGTGTCTCTGATGTTATTTTTCTCATATTAAATTAAAAGACCTTTCCCCGTGGAGCAAATTCCTTGTAAATATGCTCCCACCTGTGCATGGTAAATTTAGATTTTGACTGTTTGAGTTACATAGCCATGTTAAAAGTGACCCAAAAAAGTTGCAAAGGCTTTAAAAAAACACTTTCATGTGTCTTAAGGACATTTTAAGTCATTTCCCCGTGGGCAGTGTTTTCAAATTATGACTTGAAAATCGTTTTTGAGGTAAAGGAATGTTTTTAAAATTTATGTGCGCCATATGCCCCCAAATTTCTTTTTCAGGGGTGCAGCAGGGTGTTCTTGAGACACCCCTGCACCCTTGGAAAAATTCCTAATTTGCGATGAGCTAATTGCTAATCGCAAATTGCACCTTCATTCCTATGGGCCTCCTGGCCCATGGAAATGAATGGGTAATTTGCAATTAGCAATTTGCTCATCGCAAATTAGGAATGGTAAAGAATCGCTATTTATTCCTTAAAATTCGCTATTTAGGAAATGCAAAATAGTTTGATGATACATATGGCGGTTCATCTCTAACAAGATAAGAAGCTTAGGGATAGATTTATGATGACTGGCGCAATGAAGTGGACATCACTTACTTCATTGGTAGGCCTTTACATGTATTATCTCCTCTGTATTCTTCATCAAGCGTAACTTTGATCTGCAATCCTGAGTAGGCCTCACCTTAAACAAACCTCTGGATAGGCCACACCTTATCGTCATCCTGAATTAATCATTTAAAATGCTAGGGACAGATTTATGATAGGTGTATGCCTCTTTTGCGCCACTGTGCGTCACTTTTGTGATGCAGCGGCGGTGCAAAAGATTTGCTATGAGGCGACAAAATTACAAATTGATGCATTTAGGCAGATGTGTCATGCTGTAAAAAAAAACGTGCCACATGAAACCGATGCAGCAGTGATGCAAAAGATGCACCATGTTGCAAGACAGGCCTCACTTGGGGCCATATGTATCAAGCTAATTAGCATTCGCAAAGGCCGAAATTCTGCGAATTTCGGCCTTTGCGAATGCTAATTAGACAAATGGTATGTATCAAACAAGTTTGATGCAAAATAAGGAATAGCAAAATTTGCTATTCCTTATTTTGCGATTGCACTTAAGGATTTGCAAATTTTGCGATTCCTTAAATGCAATGTATCAAACAAAAAATATGCAAAAAATGCCATTAAGGATTTGCAAATTACCACCAACTTCTAGTTGGTGGTAATTTGCGAATTCTTTTCAAAAAGCTTTTTTTCCAAAAAAACAAAAGGTGCCATATGACGCCCATACATGCCCTTAGGGCATGTATGTGCGCCATATGCCCCCAAATTTCTTTTTCTGGGGTGCAGCAGGGTGTTCTTGAGACACCCCTGCACCCTTGGAAAAATTCCTAATTTGCGATGAGCTAATTGCTAATCGCAAATTGCACCTTCATTGCTATGGGCCTCCTGGCCCATGGAAATGAATGGGTAATTTGCAATTAGCAATTTGCTCATCGCAAATTAGGAATGGTAAAGAATCGCTATTTATTCCTTAAAATTCGCTATTTAGGAAATGCAAAATAGTTTGATGATACATATGGCGGTTCATCTCTAACAAGATAAGAAGCTTAGGGATAGATTTATGATGACTGGCGCAATGAGGTGGACATCACTTACTTCATTGGTAGGCCTTTACATGTATTATCTCCTCTGTATTCTTCAACAAGCGTAACTTTGATCTGCAACCCTGAGTAGGCCTCACCTTAAACAAACCTCTGGATAGGCCACACCTTATCGTCATCCTGAATTAATCATTTAAAATGCTAGGGACAGATTTATGATAGGTGTATGCCTCTTTTGCGCCACTGTGCGTCACTTTTCTGATGCAGCGGCGGTGCAAAAGATTTGCTATGAGGCGACAAAATTACAAATTGATGCATTTAGGCAGATGTGTCATGCTGTAAAAAAACCGTGCCACATGAAACCGATGCAGCAGTGATGCAAAAGATGCACCATGTTGCAAGACAGGCCTCACTTGGGGCCATATGTATCAAGCTAATTAGCATTCGCAAAGGCCGAAATTCTGCGAATTTCGGCCTTTGCGAATGCTAATTAGACAAATGGTATGTATCAAACAAGTTTGATGCAAAATAAGGAATAGCAAAATTTGCTATTCCTTATTTTGCGATTGCACTTAAGGATTTGCAAATTTTGCGATTCCTTAAATGCAATGTATCAAACAAAAAATATGCAAAAAATGCCATTAAGGATTTGCAAATTACCACCAACTTCTAGTTGGTGGTAATTTGTGAATTCTTTTCAAAAAGCTTTTTTTCCAAAAAACAAAAGGTGCCATATGACGCCCATACATGCCCTTAGGGCATGTATGTGCGCCATATGCCCCCAAATTTCTTTTTCAGGGGTGCAGCAGGGTGTTCTTGAGACACCCCTGCACCCTTGGAAAAATTCCTATTTTGCGATGAGCTAATTGCTAATCGCAAATTGCACCTTCATTCCTATGGGCCTCCTGGCCCATGGAAATGAATGGGTAATTTGCAATTAGCAATTTGCTCATCGCAAATTAGGAATGGTAAAGAATCGCTATTTATTCCTTAAAATTCGCTATTTAGGAAATGCAAAATAGTTTGATGATACATATGGCGGTTCATCTCTAACAAGATAAGAAGCTTAGGGATAGATTTATGATGACTGGCGCATCACCAGGGATGTGCCAGTCATCCTGCACCGCTGTTCCGCCACCCATGGTGTGCTCCATTTACAATGCGGCGCACCATGGGGCAAAAACGGCACAGATGCGTGACGCATCTGTGCCGTAAAGGTGGCGCATTGCTGGAGTTGTATCGCAAGTGCGATGCAGCTCCAGCAAGGCTCAGGGGTGCCCTATCTCCACAATGCTGCGTCAAGACCTATGCCTGCTTCAAGCAGGCGCAGGGTTTTGACGCAGCTTTGTCCTATCTGATTGTAAATGCGGCACACCATGGGTGGCAGAGCAGCGGTGCACGTTAACTGGTGCATCCCTGGGGATGTGCCAGTTAACATAAATCTGCCCCTTTATATTTAAGTATGTGCAGGGGACACAGAGTCGGTGAGGCTTATCCAAGGTTAAGAAGAGATGAGTCCTGTTCACTGATAAATTGGACATAGGCTTCACCTCCTCAGCATCGCTGGACATGGCTAAATAATAGCTGCAAAATGTTACTCTTGTTAAACAATTTTACTATTATAATCTCTGAGATTTGTCTCTTACTCTGCAACATCTCATTGTTGTTATCTTTCTTTAAAGATAAAGACAACATCAACATGAGCGACAATCAGCAATCAGTTGATTTCGACCTCATCATTGAACTCGTAATTGAAACATCAGTGGATGTTGATCCCTTGGATGATTTAAATCCTGAGGATGAAGAAGAACGTGATGAGGATGCAGATTTGTCAGAATTGTATGACATAGGATGGGAAGCTGACATGCTTGAGCCTATGGAACTATAAACATTTATTTTAAAAATGTATAATAAATAAAAAGTAAAAATGTAAACCGTTTAATTTAAAAATAAAGACACCTTCAAAAACAGGTTATGTGTAGTGTCTTCAATAAAATATTAAAATATGCTCATAAAATTAGATCAGATTCACATATAAAACAGCACAGGTAAAATGAATATAAATTCCATTTCTTTTCTGCTATTTCTGTATTCTAAATTTGCCAAGCACTAAAAAATCTTCTATGTAAAAATGTCAAGTAGTGTTTTAAGTTTTTGATTACTGTTATTGATTTACTGTTGAGTAATAGTGGTTAATAACATTTTTATTATATTTTACCGCAGATTCAACTGCAGATCATTTCAAGATTTCAGCATGCCAACCAAAGAAAGACTGAGAAAGGCTGCAAAACGTCAAAGACAACAGGTCAATGAAAAAAAGCAGCAGTCCTCTCACAAAAAGATTTGTCAAGTCACCAAGAAAGCACCGGGTAAGAGTACAAAAACATTCATAAGAAATATCTGTAGTAAAAAAAAATTACTACAGAAAATGTTTCAGTCCAGAAAAAGAGAAGCAATTCAAACGGAAAGGAAAGGCCAATGAAAAATGTTACTGCTAGAGCAAGAGATAACTCTGTGCATGATAGTAGAAGGAAACAACAGTTTAGGGACATTTGTAAACGAATGTTCCGCAACAGGATAATTGGCAATTTGTTAAAAAATATTAAGAAAGGTCAACAGAAAGTGGTTTTTTATAAGAGAAAAAAAATAGTTGAGAAAGTTATTGATCAGGCATTTGAAATTAAACGTAAGTTATTTATTTTGATAATCAATAGAATTAGGAAGCTAAACAAGGCAATTTATGATTTCAAAAGAAATAGTAGATGGAAGAGAATAGTTATTCGTAGTAATTTTTGTGAAGTTTTTTCTGGAGAATGGATGCATAGTTCAAACTGTGAGGCATTTTTTAATGAGGAGAGTTATTTCCAGGATAATGATTTGGTGCATGCAGTTGACACCAGTGGTCGAGCTTATGAAGTGAAAGATGGTTGTCCAGTTGAAAAAGAAAAACTTGTGACAACAGAGATAGAAGAGGTGTTAGGTAATGAGGTTTTAGGAAGACGTCCTAAGGGTCCTGTGTACACCTGGAAGTGTAGTAGTATTTGCAGTGTGCGACAGGATTCCATCAATTTGCTTTGTGATTTTGTACGGTCATTTAATAAGAAAAGTTTGAAGCAGAAAATGAAGTTGTTGCAAGAATTAGATCCTTGCAGAGTGAGAGAAGTGACAGGTTTGCATGGTCATTCACTGGCTTGTCTTTCCAGGAGAGTATGCCAGAGTGTTTTTCATCATTTCAGGATGCTAGCAGTGCATCATAATAAAGTGAGGAAATTAGTTAGAATGTTGTATTATGCTAAGAGTCCAGCAGTTATGCTTAAACAATTATGCGCTGCTCTTTTGCATGGTTCTGAAATAGATGTGAAGAATATGTGTGAAGAAATTGAGTTTTGTTACTTTGGAAGTAAAGAGAATGTTGAAATTGACCAAGAAGAAGCGGGTAATGTGGAAGATAGTGTACAGGTTTCCAGTACAGATAATTTCCAGAGGGAAATTGCGACATTTGAGGTGAAATCAAGTGAGAGGCCAAATTTCACTTGTGTGTGTTGTCGACGCACTTATTATAAGAATCAGACTAAGTTAGTGGATTTATATGCAAAAAGTGAAAGGGAAAATAATAGTGAATGGAAGGATTTCACAACATACTTGATTGTAGAAAATTGTTTTGATTTGGGATTGGATCAACGTGTGTGTACTTATTGTTGTAACAAATTAAATCAAAACCAGATGCCTGCTAGAGCAGTTCATAATAATCTGGAATTGGTTGAGATTCCTTCTGAATTGAAGGATTTAAATACTTATGAATCTATTTTGATTCAAAGTATCCATCCCTTTCAGGCTATTGTAAGAATGGAGCCAAAGACAGGGAAATTGCCTCCATCAGATTTACAGAGAGGATTAAAGGGAAGAGTTGTTTATTTGCCTCTAGATTTGAAGAAAAACATTAACACAATTGGAGTAGAAAAAGTGGAAGAGGAACCTCTGGTTATCTTAGTTAATGGGGTTCCGACAAAGAATAAGAAAATATGGCAAGATTTAGTGGATGTTAGGAAAGTTAAAAAGGCAACATTGTATTTGAAAAAAAATAATAAATACTATAAGAATGTATATGTTGCAGAAGAGGAAGTAAGTGAGGAAGAGGATAGCGATTTGTGTGCTGGTCAAATTGAGAAAGTAGAACCCTGTACTAGTGAAGAAATATATGAACATTATAGTGTTCATCCTTTGCATTCCAAGGAAGTCATGGGGAATGCTATTGAGTTGTTTCAAATGAAACAAGCCAAAGGGAGTCCCATTAGTGTTTGGGAGGAAAGTTTGGAAGCTCGGTGTTTCCCACAGCTTTTTCCAACAGGTCAGGGAGGAAGATATGATGAGCGACCTCATCAAATTCCTGCTTCTGAATACCGGACTTTGCGATTGTATGCAGGAGATGCTAGGTTTCGACAATGCATTCCCTATTTGTTTCATCTCCTGTTTGAAAGCGATCTGTCTGGACTGTCATATGCAGTGAACCACATCTTGAAAAGTGGTATACACATGCAAAACATCTCGGCAAGTGACTTTATGGATAAAGTCAATGTCCAAGACAGTATTTTGGATTCTCACCTGATTAATCTCATGGCGTGTCAGTGTGGTACTAATGAGTACTGGTACCGTCGTCATGGTGATTTAAAATGTATGCTGAGGAACTTAGGAACTCCCACATGGTTCCTCACTCTGAGCTGTGCCGAGTATGGCTGGGAAGACTTACTTGAATTTCTACGAGAGGCAAATGGAAACATCGAAAACATCGAATTCAAGACACCCGGAGAACTGTGCTCTTTGGATCCAGTCAATGTATGCAGGTACTTCAATCATAGATTTGAAGCTATGATGTCTTTCATCATGAATAAGAAGAATCCACCTCTTGGAGAGGTGTTGGATTTCTTCTGGAGAAAGGAATACCAAGCAAGAGGTGCTCCTCATATACATATGTTGCTGTGGATCAAGGATGCACCTAAATTTGGAACGGATCCAGAAGACTCAGTGATGAGTTTCATACAACAGTATTCTACGTGTGCTGTTCCAAACGCAAAGGAGAAGAAAAGCCTAAGAGAAAAAGTTCTACGTTTCCAAAGCCATCGATGTGGAAAGTACTGTCGTCGTAAATACCGAAACAAGGACAAGTTCTACACCAAATGTCGTTTCGGCTTTCCACGACCTGTGATTTCTAAAGGAAGAGTAAACAGTTTGATGTCTTCGCTGCGACATAATGTGATGAAGAAATCACCTAAAAACACATACAATTTGAAGAGGAACGAAGAGTCTAAGTACATCAACGACTACAACCCGGTGATTTTGTCCATGTGGAATGCTAACATGGATATACAGTTTGTGGCTGATAACTGTATGGCTGTGGCTCGGTATGTGACACCTTACATCACCAAAAAAGAGAAGACAGAATTGAGGGATATGTGGGAGGACATTTCCCATGAAAAGAGCCTCAGCAAGAAGTTGTACAGTTTCAGTCTGAAGATGTTGTCGCATCGAGAAATCGGAGCTTATGAATGTTCTGACCGGTTGTCTTCAGCAAGTCTCTATGCCAAGTCCAGGAGTATCGTTTGGGCGAGTCTTGGTCTTGCTGCAACGCGTAATCGAGTTCTGAAACCTGTGCGGGAAATTGAATATTTGGCGGAAAAGGAGCCAAACAGTACCGACATTTTGAAGACCAACATGTTGGATACATATTATCCAAATCGAAGCAGTCACCTCGAGAATGTTTGTCTGTATGAGGTTCTTCAAAATTACATATTCAAGAGGAACATCAAAGAAGATACTGAGAAAGGAGTGTATGCTGTAATAGGAAGTGAGGGATGTCTGGTCAAGCAAAGAAAATGCCACTTGGTAAACCATCGAAAATTGAGTGGCGAATCTCCTGAAAAAAAGGAGTTTTTCTATTTAGCACTTTTGTAACTTTTCAAGCCTTGGCGTGCAGAAGAGGAACTGCTTGGAGATTTCCTCTGTTACGAAGACTCTTTCAATGCTGCCAAGGAGACCATAGAATGTCCTGCTTTTCCCAAATATGTAGAAATGTTGAATGCGGAAATTGAGCAGGAAGCAACGATTGCAGCCGAGATTGCCAGAGACAGTTCTCAGGACAGTCAGAGTTCTGCTTCATTGAGTCAGGATCCACTAGGGGGACCTGTTATCGAAAATGAAGCTGCCACTGCTATGAATGAAGTGGAAAGAGCCATGGCACATGCTCAGGAGGATGCGGTTAACTTAGAAGAGTTGGAAAGACAACTCAACGTTGAGCAGAGGAAAATATATGACGAAGTTACCATGCAAATTGATCATGGATTAAGTCATGACAAGAAAGAGTGCTCATGTACGTCGTTGAAGCCTGTCCGACTGTACGTGAGTGGAGAAGCGGGAACTGGAAAAAGTTTCCTTATTAAAGCAATTTCATGTTATTTGCAGGAAAGGACTGAGTCATCGCTGTCTTGTGTTGTCACCGCTCCAACTGGACTGGCAGCACATAACATTAAAGGGATTACTTAACATCGTTTACTGATGCTGCCAGTGGAGCATGACAACAAATTACAATATCACAAGCTATCTGGAGATGCTTGTTGTGAAGTTTCAAGAATCTTGAGGAAAATGAAACTTCTTATCATTGACGAAGTAAGCATGGTTTCCAATGTCATGCTTGCCTTTGTGCATTTGAGAATGCAAGAAGTTCTCAAAACAGAGTATGATGTGTTATTTGGTGGCAAACACATCATTGTTTTCGGAGATCTTCTGCAGCTGACACCAGTGAAAGGGCAACCTGTGTTAAAAATGCTCACGCATGAAGATACCAGGAAGTGCCTAGGGAGCATTGGCAACGTCAATATATGGTTAAACTTCAATTATGCTGGACTGCATGAAAATATGCGTCAGGCGAAGGATGAAGTTTACAAGACTACTCTACAAGATGTTAGAATTGGAAAAGTGACCGAGCATGGGAAAGAAGCTTTACATGCACGATTACTGTCAAATTTATATCCAGAACAAGATGTTGTGCCTGAGAATATTTTTCAGAAAATTACTGAGAAGAAATCTGGAATATGTTTGATGCCAACTCTTGCAGAATGTGCCAAATTCAACAACAAAATGTTGCATTTAGAAAAGCAAGAGATTGTGAAACTGGAAGCTATTGACAGAGTAGAGCATATGGGATCAACAATTATTTTGTCTGAGAATTTGAAAACAAAAATGGATTCATTAGAGAAGACTATATCTAAAACTGCAGGTTTTGAAAAGACTCTGAATGAGTGCTTGAACTGCCGTATAATTTTAAGAAGGAATTTACATGTTGAAAGAGGTCTGGTAAATGGATCAATGGGTAATGTTGTTGATTTTGTAAAATACAGAAATAGAGATGGAATTGAATTTTTAAAAATTTAATTTGATGGCATTGAGGAAGTACAGCTAATTGGTCGCTGTTCTGCTAGATTTTTGCTTGTAAAAGACTTATATGTTCGCCGTAAGCAGTTTCCTGTTTGCTTGGCATATGCGGTGACAATCCATAAATCGCAAGGTTTAAGTGTAGACAGTGCATTGGTGAATATTGGCAGTTCTGTGTTCAAGGAGGGTATGGCATATGTGGCATTGTCACGAGTTAGAACTTTATCGGGATTGTACTTGATTGAGTGTGATGTCACAAACATTTGTGCAGATCTAGATTGTGTTAAGGAATACAATAGGTTAAGAAGAGAGTATGCGCCACATTTGCCTCAATATCCTTTGTTTGAGAAACGTGTGGTAGGCCGGAAACGAAGAAATGTGACCAATACTGGGGAGGTTGTAGCAAAAAGACGAAAAGTCGATGAACCTGAAATTATAAGCAGAAACAAAAAGGATTCTGTTGAAGATGTTGTTGGTTTTCAATTTGAAAACAGTTCTGGTGTCAACTGCTATGCTAATGTAGTGGTTAATGTTTTGTTTTCTCTAGAAAATGTAAAAGAAGAGATTGTGGTCAATTCTGATCAAAGATTTTGCAGTTTGTTAAATTCTGTGTTAGAGAAATGTAGCACTGATAGAACAAAAATAGAAAGTGTGTCTGAAATTCGAAATCTGTTAGACAGATGTTCAGGCCAAACACAATTCTCTCAAAATATTCAGCAAGATTGTCAGGAGTTTTTAATGTATATGCTTGATGTATTGCATGCTGAAGGTGTAGATGTAGATCACCTGTTTGGGCTTTCTTATCAATGGCAGCATGACTGCGAGAACTGTAGGGCATCAAGTACTACTAGTGTAGACTCAGAAAGATTTATATATTTAACTTTGCCAGACAGTAAATCAGTCTCTTTTAATAAACTAGTAAAAGCAGCTGATCACAACATGGAGTGTAGCCAATGTAAATCTGAAATGATGTCCACATTATTTATACGAACATATGGCCAGTATGTTATTTTAATGTTCCAACGATGTAGGCCTGATGGAACAAAATTGACAACTTTAATTAAAAATTTTGTGGCTTCACAGTTGTCAATATCAGGAAGGACTTTTGTAACTGCAGCAATTATATATCATGACGGTCCTTCAATAACATCAGGACATTACACAGCTTATTTAAAGTCTAGAAATGGCTGGTCATTCTGCAATGATTCTGTTTTAATTTTCAAAAAAAAATTGCCGTATGACCTTAAAAACTCTTACCTGGTGTTTTTAAAACCAAAATTTTAGGGAAAGAATCTCGGGATGTGCTCTGAGGAATTTCAAGAAGTTCTAATGGCTCCTACACGATTTGGCCTTGAGGATAAGTGTAGTACAGAGACATAACTTCTTACCATAACACTGGACGTCATGGAGAAATAACTGCACTTTGAATGAATTCAGAAAAACTGTTTCTTTTTATAAGCAAATTGAAGCAGCCAATCAAAACATGGAGCAGAGGGAATGTAAGTTTGCAATGCTGTCTACTGTTTTACATTGCTTTGTGATTAAAAGTGATGTAGAGAATTAAATAATTGTAGTAGTCATAGAGATAGTGTAAGTCTGCTTCATAGTAAGCAGTATCAGTGTCATAGGAAATGTAGAACATGACTGAGCAAGAAGGGGAAGATATTAGTAATCCAGGATTGTGAAAATGATCTTCAACATTTTAATTCTGAAAGTTGCGGAAATACAACATGACGAGATTGGCTTACAAGAATTCCAAGAGTTATAAATGGCTCTGACACGATTTGGCCTTGTGGAAACGTGTGGTAGAGAGCGAGAAGTCATTTATTGTATGTAACATATTTTTCAAAACGATGGAGGTTTTCTTTCAGAAAGTGGCGGGCTGAAAGTAATAACAGCACAACAGAGCGTAAGCTGTTCATAGGACATCCTTCGACGTCATGGAAAGTAAGTTAACTTTAAGGAGTTCTGAATTCTGATTTGTTATGTTGTATGGGTTTTTTAAACACAATCATTTTGATTGTGGTTTTTTTTCCCCGCTGTTATATGATGAATACCTTCAAGTCACTGTTTTTAGTGAAATTTGATACATTCTGAGAACAGCAAAAATAAACCATTTAACATGTATAATTAATTCTGTACTGTTTGCATTTATGATGTACATGTAGAACTGTGTAGGAGGCATGGAGAAGGTGAGGCTTCTGTAAGTGTCAAAGTTGTTGCATACAGTGCTCATATTCTACGTAGTCTTTCATATGATAGACTACATTTCCACAATGAGATACCTAAGCAAAGGAAACACAGGTGATATGATTGTGGAATGAGCAAAAAAAATTGCACGTTTTTCAATTATATTACCTGTGTTTCCTAACATTACACATCACATTGTGTAGATGAGGTTTAGGCCTGTTCCTGGAGACAGAGGAGGTCTGACATTTGTTCAAGAGTGCAGTGGACATGACACACTTGGTTGGTAGGCCTGCACATGTATTTTCTCCTCTGTATTCTTCAACAAACCTAAATTTCATCTGCAACTCTGAGTAGGACTTACCTGAAACAAATCTGTGAATAGGTTACAGCTTATCGGCATCTTGAAACAATGATTTAAAATGTTAGGGTCAGATTTATGATGGCTGTGCGCCTCTTTTGCTCCGCTGTGGGTCACTTTTGTGTAAAAGATGCACCATGTTGCAAGATAGGTTTCAGTTCATCTCCAGCAAGATACCATCAGTTTAAAATGTATATAATTAGCACTGTGTAGGGGGCACGCAGAAGCTGAAGCTTTTCTAAGTGTCAAAATTGTTGTATACACTGCTCAACTTCTGTGTACTGTTTGATATGCTAGACTCCATCTGCACTATGAGATACCTAAGCAAAGGCAACACAGGTGATGTGATTGTGAAATGAGGAAAATAAACTCCACATTTTTCAATTACATCACCTGTGTTTCCTAAGTTAACGAATGACATTGTGCAGATGAAGTTTAGGTCTGTCCACGGACACAGAAGAGGTCTGGCCTTTGTTCAAGAGTGAAGTGGACATGACTTACTTCATTAGTAGGCCTTCACATGTATTATCTCCTCTGTATTCTTCAACAAGTGTAAATTTGATCTGCAACCCTGAGTAGGCCTCACCATAAACAAACCTCTGGATAGGCCACACCTTATTGTCATCCTGAATCAATCATTTAACATGTTAGGGACAGATTTATGATAGGTGTATGCCTCTTTTGCGCCACTGTGCGTCACTTTTGTGACGCAGTGGCGGTTGAAAAGATTTGCTATGAGGCGACAAAATTATAAAATGATGCATCTAGGCAGATGTGTCATGCTGTAAAAAAACAATGCCACATGAAACCGATGCAGCAGTCATGCAAAAGATGCACCATGTTGCAAGATAGGACTCACTTCATCTGCATCAAGATACTGTTAGTTTAAAATGTATATTTTTAGGACTGTGTAGAGGCATGGAGAAGCAGAGGCTTCTGTAAGTGTCAAAGTTGTTGAAAAACTGTTTGTCCTTCTATCTTTTCCCTTGTCTTTTCTAATTTATTAAAAACATGTTTTAATATTTTTCAAATGTTTGTTCTCTCTTTCACAGATTGAAAGTATAAAAATAACAAATGACTAACTTAACGACAATTATAAGGTAAATGTTTTGTACTCTTTTCGTTATATTTCTATCACATTTAACTTCTATTAGTTCCATTGCTTCATTTCTTTAAGCATCACTTTCCTGCCTTTGCTACTTCCCTCATTCCTTTCTCTATTACTTAATTACTCTACTCCTTCCACTATTTTTCTTAGTCCCTCTCTTCTCATACTTCTTCACTCTTGGTCACTCACTCTGTCTCTATTACTGTCACTGTTTCTGACTGATCAACATTTTTTTTTTAAAAAAGAACAGTAAGTATAAGGGAAGGAAACAGACAGTTATGTTAAAAGAAAGACAGCTATAGGGAGTAAACTAGGGATACTGTTACCCGCAATCCTCTGCTGATGATGTCACTGACCATGTCATGAATGATGTAATATGTGACATCATCAGCAGTGGATTGCGGGTAACAGTATCTCTAGTTTACTCCCCTATAGCTGTCTTTCTTTTAACATAACTGTCTGTTTCCTTCCCTTATACTTAGTGTTCTTTTTTTTAAAAAAAAATTTTTGGTTCGCTCCCGGTTCGCGTACCGGCGAGCGAACCGGGAAGCGAACCAAGAGAAATAGAGGTTGGCAGAGTTCCAAATATTCTACCAATTTTTTTATAACGGGGAGGTAGTTCTGAAAAGAACTTTTTTTTTTATTGTTTTTGTTGTTTTATATTTTTTTTATTATTTTTCTGAAATGTTTTTTACTTTTTTTGAATTTTTCTGAACGGTTTTATATTTTTTTTGGGTTTTTTTGGGGGGTGGAAACGAAAACGATTCATTGTAAAGTGCTCAACAGGAGCAACAAAAAAAAAGAATTTATTGTCTGGGGCGTTTCGGACAAACATGATTCTCGATAGCTCTGTTGATCAGAGTGATGCTACTTTCTCTGTAGCAAATGAACCCATTGCAAAGTACGCAGACTTGCTTTACTTCCCCGAATCTCATTTGTATATTTGGCACCATCTCCCTCCCCTCTGGTCCGGTCACTTCCGGTACAACAGATCTTCTGGCCATAATAGGGGGATTATCTTGTTCGTTACGTAACTGTGCAGCACTGTAGTTGTTAGGATGCCACCTACTCATATGGCGATGCATTGTGTAGTTCCCGTAACTGTATTTCTTCTCGGTCCCTCTGGACAGTCTATCTTGACATATAAGGCAAGTTACGTACCTTGCATTTACTTTTTTCTGGCCTTTGGGAAATTAAAAAAATTGCCAAATAAAATTTTCTTTCAGGTGAGACCTCCTGGGCTCCTCAGGCAAAAAATGCCTCTCTTCCTGCTCTTCCTCCTCTTCCTCTTCTTCCTCTTCTTGCTGAATTATAACTTCAGCAGGTGGTCCTCTCTTCCTTGGATGTGGTGGAGGTGGTGGGGAAGCACCAGCTGAAGCTACTAAAGAAGCCATTGCTCACTGGTAACAAAGGGTCTTTCTCTCACAAAGATGAAAGTCAGAGTGAGGAAAGAAGGAGGAGTTTTCATCATTTGGGAAAAACAATAGTTCTAAACCAATGAAAAGTGTTAATTTTAGATCACATGACCTAGTCTTACATCATTAGGAAACCAAAAGTGAAATGAACCAATGAAAAGTGTTATTACCAAGTCACATGACCTGCTGTGTTTACGTTACGCGCTTTGCGCCGTGTCGCGGTTCGCTTCCGGGAAGCTGCGCTTCGCGCCTCGCTTCGCGCCTCGCTTCGCGTACCGGTTTGCTTCCGGGTACGCTAACGTAGCACGTCATATGACGTATCACGCGACAACGCGAAACGTCATGCGGACGCGACGCGTCACGATGTTGTTTTCTAACGCGGCAGTTGCGCTAACGGAACGTTTACCGGTTCGCGGACTGGGTCGCGGCATCAAGATGAGCTAACGGGAAGCTTCCCGGTTCGCGAACCGGGAGCGAACAAAAAAAAAGTATTAAAAAAAAATTATTAATAAACATATAAGATATATTTTTGGATTTAAAGAAGAATACATTTTACAGCTACAGATATTAGCTTTTAAAAAACCAATGAAATTCACTGAAAAAACCATAGGTTATAGACCATATATAGTTAGGAATTAGCATTTACAAAACCTTGAAAATTCACTGAAAAAACCATAGGTTATAGACCATATATAGTTAGGAATTAGCATTTAAAAACCTTATTTTACTCACACAAAACCATTGAAATTCCATATATAGTTAGTTGTACTAACTATATATCGCGCACCCGCAATCCACTGCTGATCATGTCACATATTACATCATTCATGACATGGTCAGTGACATCACTGATGACATCACTGATGACATCTCAAATGACATCACTGATGACATCACTGATGACATCTCAAATGACATCACTGATGACATCACTGATGAGATCTCAAATGACATCACTGATGACATCACTGATGACTACATCCAGTGACTGTATAATTCTGTAAAGTTAAAATATGTCTTACATATTGAAGAATGAGTGGATGTATAAGTGTCTTGATGAAGGATTTAGTAGGGGCATGACTGACTGTATGAGTGACTGATTAAATGTGTCTCACTGAGTGCATGGGTTAGTGACTAAACTGTCTTAATTTGTGCATCATTATGTCTGTTGTTCTGTAAACTGCTGCATGTGTTGATCAGTAGCTATATGATTAACTATATGGGTTATTGATTGGTTGCCCAAGCATTTGTATGGGAGACTGAGTGTGTGTGTGGGTGGCTGGGAGGTGTATGACTCTCTGCATAGATGTGTGAGCAGTTGATTGACTAGATGTATGGGTTCAAAAGTGCATGTGGAAACAGCTGTATGGGCAGTTGACTGTGTGCATGAGTGTATTGGTGAGTGAATGGATATCTCAGTGCTACATGTCAAAGTAAGTACATATGTAAAATACAGTACATGTGAGAGTTGACATATATAAATAACTGTGCATAAGAGCCAGTGAATGTGTGAGTGGCTGTATGGATCATTGTGAACTTGTATCCAGGATTGTATAAGTGAGTAAATATGTTTTAGTATATGTTTGAATAAGTAAGGTGTGTATAACTGTATAGTTGAGGAAATGGAGGTGTGATTGATTCTTTGCATGACTGACTAAGTGTCTGAGTAACACCATGGATGAGTGACAGTCTATGAGTGTCTGTTTACACTGAGTGCATCTAAGGTTATATTAGAGTCTGAAGAGGTTCATCGTATTATCACATGAATGATGTCATCAGTGATGTGATCAGTAATGTCAAATGAGATGTCATCAGTGATGTCATCAGTGATGTCATCAGTGATGTCATCAGTGATGTCATTTGAGATGTCATCAGTGATGTCATCAGTGATGTCATTTGAGATGTCATCAGTGATGTCATCAGTGATGTCACTGACCATGTCATGAATGATGTAATATGTGACATGATCAGCAGTGGATTGCGGGTGCGCGATATATAGTTAGTACAACTAACTATATATGGAATTTCAATGGTTTTGTGTGAGTAAAATAAGGTTTTTTAAATGCTAATTCCTAACTATATATGGTCTATAACCTATGGTTTTTTCAGTGAATTTTCAAGGTTTTGTAAATGCTAATTCCTAACTATATATGGTCTATAACCTATGGTTTTTTCAGTGAATACATATATATATATATATATATATATATATATATATATATATATATATATATATATATATATATATATATATATATATATTACCTGCTGGCGATAGCCAGTAGGTATATATAGTTAGGATTTTTTTCCTATGGGGTTTTTGAAAATTCTATGTCGAATAACTTTGGCGTTTGAGGACAGAATTGGCTGAAATTTTCAGGAAAATGGAGCATTTTGTTTCTGAGCAGCCCCTGAAAATTTGGGGGGGTTTCGTCAAGGGGGGGCCGAGAAAAAAGGGGGGTCCCAAAACGTGTTTTTCCCATGCAATTTTCCATAGGGCGGTTGGCCTCACTTTTAGCCTGAACGGCTGAATGGATTTACACCAAACTTGGCAAAATTGTAGGGACTGGTAGCCCGATGTGCCTTTGCTATGTCTCAAGATATAGGCTCCAGTGGTTTTTACGAAAATTAACTTTGAAAAATATATATTGGGCTACATTGGTCTATATATATGTTGGAGCCCAAATGTAGCCCAATGTAGCCCAATGTAGCCCAATGTAGCCCAATATAGCCCAAAGATGGCCACCAGAGACAAAAAAAACAAATGTAGCCCAAATATCAGCCAGATGTAGCCCAACTATAGCCCAATGACAGAATGTCCCAGAGTGTTCTAAAGAGCAACTAGAGTGCTAACAGTCCTACTTATTACAAAGGTATGGCACACCTGAAGCCATCTTGATTGGAATAAAGTGGTAACTCTTAAAACATTTAATTTAAAAAGGAACAAAATGAGGGGGTTCATTTTGCCATAGAAAGCATGATTAGCGAATATATGACGAAATCCCGCATACCATCAGTCCGCAAAAAAAATCCTGCATGTACTATTAGGCCGCAAATTAAAATAACGAAAACTTTTAGAACGAATATGCCTTTAGCATACACTAAACAACTAAACTACCCTAAACCCTAATACACTACCCCCAGCATGACCCTACACTACACAAACAGTACAACACTACCCTAAACCCTAAAACACTACCCCCAGCATGACCCTACACTACACAAACACTACAACACTACCCTAAACCCTAAAACACTACCCCCAGCATGACCTTACACTACGCAAACACTACAACACTACCCAAAACCCTAAAACACTACACCCCAGCATGACCCTACACTACGCAAACACTACAACACTACCCTAAACCCTAAAACACTACCCCCAGCATGACCCTACACTACACAAACACTACAACACAACCCTAAACCCTAAAACACTACCCCCAGCATGACCCTACACTACGCAAACACTACAACACAACCCTAAACCCTAAAACACTACCCCCAGCATGACCCTACACTACGCAAACACTACAACACTACCCTAAACCCTAAAACACTACCCCCAGCATGACCCTACACTACGCAAACACTACAACCCTACCCAAAACCCTAAAACACTACACCCCAGCATGACCCTACACTACGCAAACACTACAACACTACCCTAAACCCTAAAACACTACCCCCAGCATGACCCTACACTACGCAAACACTACAACACTACCCTAAACCCTAAAACACTACCCCCAGCATGACCCTACACTACGCAAACACTACAACACTACCCTAAACCCTAAAACACTACCCCCAGCATGACCCTACACTACGCAAACACTACAACACTACCCTAAACCCTAAAACACTACCCCCAGCATGACCCTACACTACGCAAACACTACAACACTACCCTAAACCCTAAAACACTACCCCCAGCATGACCCTACACTACGCAAACACTACAACACTACCCAAAACCCTAAAACACTACCCCCAGCATGACCCTACACTACGCAAACACTACAACACTACCCAAAACCCTAAAACACTACCCCCCAGCATGACCCTACACTACGCAAACACTACAACACTACCCAAAACCCTAAAACACTGCCCCCAGCATGACCCTACACTACGCAAACACTACAACACTACCCAAAACCCTAAAACACTACCCCCAGCATGACACTACGCAAACACTACAACACAACCCTAAACCCTAAAACACTACCCCCAGCATGACCCTACACTACGCAAACACTACAACACTACCCTAAACCCTAAAACACTACCCCCAGCATGACCCTACACTACGCAAACACAACAACACAACCCTAAACCCTAAAACACTACCCCCAGCATGACCCTACACTAAACAACTACCACAACTCTACACTACACTAACACAACACTACACTACACAACACTACACTACACTACACAATCACTAACCCACGAAAAAATTAACACAAACCCACTTACCTCTGTCGTCATCGTGGTTTTCACAACGCAAATGCATTTACCATACATGCCTTTAAAACGTAATTCTTTGTAAAGGCATGCGCGATAAATGCACATGCGTTTTGAAAAAATGCGGGATAATGGTATGCGAGGTCAATGACCTTGCGGGATAATGGTATGCGGACTGAAAGTCTGCGGGATAAAAAATGCGGGAAAATGGCTGCAAACCATGATTAGCAGCAGACTTCCCTGGTGAGCACTAGCTTTACTACAGTGATCTAATGAGCAACTAGAGTGCTAACATTCAGAATTTATGGCAAATGTGTGACACATCTGAATGCCTTCTTGATAGAACCAAAGTAAACAAGCATTGAAAATGCAATAGATCTCGCCCTCGTTTAAGTTAAAGCCATTCTGTTTGTAATGAGGTGGCTTTTTAGCTTTGCTTTTATTAGTGTTTTTAAAACTTTCATGTAAATAACATGCATATGTATGCATATATGTATATGTATGCATGCATTTATATTTATATAGATATGCAGATTATATATGTTTATATATGTATATTACCTACTGGCGATAGCCAGTGGGTATATATAGTTAGGAATTTTTCTCTATGGGATTTCTGAAAATTCTATGTCTAATAACTTTGGCGTTTGTGGACGAAATTGGCTGAAATATTCAGGAAAATGGCACATTTTGTTTCTGAGCAGCCCCTGAAAATTTGGGGGGGTTTCGTCAAGGGGGGGCCGAGAAAAAAGGGGGGTCCCAAAACGCGTTTTTCCCATTCATTTTTCCATAGGGCGGTTGGACTCACTTTTAGCTCGAACGGCAGAATAGATTTACATGAAACTTGGCAAAATTGTAGATATGGTTTGCCCGACGTGCCTTTGCTATGTCTCAATATATGTGCTCCAGTGGATTTTGAGAAATTAACGTTTAAAAAAATATATATATCTGTGACAGCGCTCCGGTTAGCGCCCCGGTTCGCGTACCTGACGCGTAACGGAACTTCGCGAAGCGAAGCTGATTGGCTCTCCGGTGTCTGTCAACATTCTAAACAGTCCGGAGCGGCCGCCATCTTGTCTCTCGGTACGATCGAGAGACAAGATGTGGTGAAAAACGAAGGGGGAAATGAAGGAAAGGGGGCAAGGTAGACCACTCCTGACCCCCTAGGATTGATGAGGGGGATATTAAAGTGCCCCGCGGTTTTTCGCGGTAGAGGCGCTTCCCGGTACGCGAACCGGGCAGCTAACCGGCAGCGTAACGGGAGTCCGCCATCTTGTGTTTTTGGAGCGTCCGGTTCGCGTACCGGGTAGCGTCCCGGTAAGCGTAACAAGGGGAAAACCAAGAGAAACAGTAAAAAAAAAATTAAGGGAATAGATTTCCAGCAAACTTGGCAAAATTGTAGGGACTGTTTGTTTGATGTGCCTTTGCAAGGCCTCAAGATATGTGCACGTGTGGATTTTGTCTAATTAAGGTTAAAAAAAATATATATATCTGTAAGCGTGCTCCGGCACGCTTACGTTACGGGTTTTGTTTGCGCTGCAGAGCCGATACGTCACGGTTATGCGACGCGTCATGAGGCGTCTCACGTGGCTACGTGATACGTCACGTAATAAAGAATATATTTTACAGCTATAGATATTAGCTTTAAAAAAACCAATGAAATTCACTGAAAAAACCATAGGTTATAGACCATATATAGTTAGGAATTTGCATTTACAAAACCTTGAAAATTCACTGAAAAAACCATAGGTTAGAGACCATATATAGTTAGCTGGACATTTTATTGACATAAAACCAATGAAATTCCATATATAGTTAGTTGCACTAACTATATATCGCGCACCCGCAATCCACTGCTGATGATGTCACATATTACATCATTCATGACATGGTCAGTGACATCACTGATGACATCACTGATGACATCTCAAATGACATCACTGATGACATCTCAAATGACATCACTGATGACATCATGACACACCAATACCAGTTACTACATACGCACTCACTGATTCCTACGTCTACACACACATTCACTCATTCACCCATACAATCACTCATACATACAGTCACTCATTATTACAACACTATCATATGCACTCATACACCTATGCAGACACTCACACACTGCCACTCATCCATGGAGTTACTCACACACCTAGTCAGTCCTGTAAAGAATCAATCACACTTCCATTTCCTCATCTATACAGTTAAACACAGAACACCATACTTCAGTGACATCACTGATGACATCACTGATGACATCTCAAATGACATCACTGATGACATCTCAAATGACATCACTGATGACATCATGACACACCAATACCAGTTACTACATACGCACTCACTGATTCCTACGTCTACACACACATTCACTCATTCACCCATACAATCACTCATACATACAGTCACTCATTATTACAACACTATCATATGCACTCATACACCTAGTCAGTCCTGTGAAGAATCAATCACACTTCGATTTCCTCATCTATACAGTTAAACACAGAACACCATACTTTTCACACATATACTAACACATACTTACTCTCTTATACAATCACTGATACAAGTACACATTGATATGCACAGAGTCACACACCTCCCAGCCAGCCACACACACACTCAGTCTTCCATACATCCACTCATTCTTCAATATGTAAAACATATTTAAACTTTACAAAAACACACAGACACTAGATGATGTCATCAGTGATGTCATTTGAGATGTCATCAGTGATGTCATCAGTGATGTCATTTGAGATGTCATCAGTGATGTCATCAGTGATGTCACTGACCATGTCATGAATGATGTAATATGTGACATCATCAGCAGTGGATTGCGGGTGCGCGATATATAGTTAGTGCAACTAACTATATATGGAATTTCATTGGTTTTATGTCAATAAAATGTCCAGCTAACTATATATGGTCTCTAACCTATGGTTTTTTCAGTGAATATATATATATATATATATATATATATATATATATATATATATATATATATATATATATATATATATATATATATTACCTACTGGCGGTCGCCAGTAGGTATATATAGTTAGGATTTTTTCTCTATGGGTTTTTTGAAAATTCTATGTCTAATAACTTTGGCGTTTGTGGACGGAATTGGCTGAAATTTTCAGGAAAATGGCACATTTTGTTTCTGAGCAGCCCTTGAAAATTTGGGGGGGGTTCGTCCAGTGGGGGCCGAGAAAAAAGGGGGGTCCCAAAACGTGTTTTTAACATTGAGTTTTCCATAGGGCGGTTGGCCTCACTTTTAGCCCGAACGGCTGAATGGATTTGCACGAAACTTGGCAAAATTGTAGGGACTGGTAGCCCGATGTGCCTTTTGTAGGTCTCAATATATGTGCTCCAGTGGATTTTGAGAAATTAACGTTTAAAAAAAGATATATATCTGTAACAGCGGACCGGGCAGCGCACTGGTTCGCGGACTTTTCGCGCAACGGAGCTTTGTGAAGCGAAGCTGATTGGTTCTCCGGCGTCTGTCAACATTCCAAACAGTCCGTAGCGGCCGCCATCTTGTCTCTCGGTAGGATCGAGAGACAAGAGGAGGTCAAAACAAAGGGGGAAATAACTATAAGGGGGCATAGTAGATCCTCGCTGACCCCCTAGGTTTGATGTGGAGGTTTTAAAAGGGCCCCGCGGGGCAAAAAAAAATAATAATAATAATAATTGAACGGCTGAATGGATTTGCACGAAACTTGGCAAAATATTAGGGACTGGTAGCCCGATGTGCCTTTGCTAGGTCTCAATATATGTGCTCCAGTGGATTTTGAGAAATTAACGTTCAAAAAAAGATATATATCTGTAACAGCGCTCCGCTTCGCGTAACGGAGGTTTGCGAAGCTGATTGGTCATTCTGTCACTGGGCTATAGTTGGGCTACATCTGGCTGATATTTGGGCTACATTTGTTTTTTTGTGTGTCTGGCGGCCATCTTTGGGCTACATTGGGCTACATTGGGCTTCATTGGGCTACATTCGGCTAATTAGCAAATAGCTCATCGCAAACTAGGAATGGTAAAGAATCGCTATTTATTCCTTAAAGTTCGCTATTTAGGAAATGCAAATAACTTTGATGATACATATGGCGGTTCATCTCTAACAAGATAAGAAGCATAGGGATACATTTATGATGACTGGCGCATCACCAGGGATGTGTTAGTCATTCTGTGCCGCTGTTCCGTCACCTATGGTGTGCTGCATTTACAATGCGGCGCATCATGGGGCAAAAACAGCACAGATGCGTGATGTATCTGTGCCGTAAAGGTGGCGCATTGCTGGAGTTGTATCGCAAGTGTGATGAAGCTCCAGCAAGGGTCGGGGGTGCCCCTGTCGCAGGGTTTCTGTTCTCACACAGAACTGTGGACAGAGGATTGGAACCTCCGCGAATGCATTGCTGGAGTTGTATCGCAAGTGTGATGAAGCTCCAGCAAGGGTCGGGGGTGCCCCTGTCGCAGGGTTTCTGTTCTCACACAGAACTGTGGACAGAGGATTGGAACCTCGGCGAATTAGGGTGTCCCAAAACTCACGTTAGTAATCAAAAACTATTTAGCAAGCTAGGTACAGTGTCACATTGGATATAACAAACTCTCAATGTTTAGACAATCCAGAATATGAACTTATAGTACCTCAGGATACGTGGAACTCATGAACAGTCGGTCGTTATAGATTTCTTAGAAACCAGAACATGGAGTTAAGAAGAACAGATGTGTATTTGAAATGTTTATTTACTAATGCCGTCTTCTCAGGCGTAGTACCTTAGATAATAAAAGTACACATATTATCAGTAGCAAAATTACCAGCATAGTTACTAGTACATAAAAAGTGAATGGTGATAGTATGTTAACATGCTGTAAATGAATAAGAGTTAGCAACACTTATAAGCAGCCGCGGGCCGTGGAGGGAGTTACGGTGAGGCAGGGAGGCGGGGAGGGGGAGAAGCAGGGTGGAGAATACAAGTACACATATTATCAGTAGCAAAATTACCAGCATAGTTACTAGTACATAAAAAGCGAATGGTGACAGTATGTTAATATGCTGTAAATGAATAAGAGTTAGCAACACTTATAAGCAGCCGCGGGCCGTGGAGGGAGTTACGGTGGGGCAGGGAGGCGGGGAGGGGGAGGGGCAAGGTAGAGAGGGCTCCACCCTGCTTCTCCCCCTCCCCGCCTCCCTGCCCCATCGTAACTCCCTCCACGGCCCGCGGCTGCTTATATCTCACCCTCCCTAATACACATATTATATTATTTGCTAAGAAGGTCTCTTTGTGTTGGTTTAGGGCGTGCCCATACTTTAGTGTCTTAGATTTGAAGGAATCACATCAGCATACACCAGCTCTCTCTTCATGTGAACCGCATCAACTGTTGTGTATGTGTGTTCGGCAAAGCAATATAAAACCCGCCTCATGCCCAGAATTGGCAGAAGTTGCACTTATGTTATGAGTATGAAGTCGTGGAGATCAGAACTCATAACAATTCTGTATCGTGTTGTTCTTGAAACTTTAGCACTCGCTGTACAGATATAGTTTAACAAGTAAAGCAGATAGTAGACCAATAACATATTATTCTCATGTAAACCACGATGAACTACTAGGTGGAAAGCTAAAGCAACAACTAAGTGTCGTGTGCAGAAGTTGCAAAAAAGGAAAAATGGCGTTTAAACCGGTAATGAGCCCATGCTAACTTAACACGGTGTAAAGATATCCAGGACCTAGATGACACCTCCTCATGATCCGGAAACGAACTGAATAAGATAATAGAAGTGCCATCTCATGAGAGCAGATTGCAAGTTTATATGTGGACGGTCCGCAAGGTAAAGCATTAAAAACTAGGAAAATTTAATGCTAAAGAAAAATAAAACAGCCAAGTACTTTATCGAGTCTTAAGCCAATAGGCAAGGTAAATAATAAAAACTTGACAAATAAGTCAATGAATTGTCAATGAAATGCTAGTACTCAGCATATCAAACATGAAAAAGGTCTATGACATAACTGTGTATGCAAAATAAGCTGCAACAGCCTCCAATAGGAAGTCACCGTCTTCATCCGAAAACAGTTCAGCCATCCAATTTAAAAGCGGAAAAGAACATACGTGCTCTCCCAGCACCGGATCCTCTAACACCATCAGAGGACAGCGCGGTGGGTTTACAAGAAAGCTCTGTTCGAAGAAAGACTGTGCTGCCGCCAGTAAATTCCAGGGACCAAGTAGTCCATGCATCAATGCCACAGCCATAATCCTTTCGCCAGGACAAACCAACTCGTGAGTAATGATAGGAGTCATCAGCTGATTAAAGTCGACGTCAGGAGAAACCGGTCCGCAGAGACACAAATCAATGGCCCAATCGAAATCACAGGTCAGGCAGTGAAATACAGGCTGGACACAGGTGAAGTAGGAGAACCGAAAAGATAATCCATATGCCGTGCTTAATATCGCCAACGGCATTGTGCCATAATATTCTAGCATGCGATTGCGGAACAGTGTCAGCAGCTGCAGGGTCGGAGGTTGCATAGGAGGGACATCCATATTTAAAAATGTAAAAAAGCACAAGAGCGTCCGCTGGTAATGCAAGTAAAAATGCCAATCCACGAACCAGAGTGCAGAAAATACAATGAAAGGAAGCAGGGATGACTCCAAAGATTTTCTCAAATGAAGTCACGAGACCACTGGTAACAACTTTAAAAAAGTGCACCAGGGACTTTGTGGAGGATGCGTTACAGATAGTCGGAAACATGTTGCTGAAATTGAAAGGCAAATGTTAATTGAAAAAGGTTTTGCACCTCTGTATGGGTGTTCGCTATGTGAAGTACGAAAGTTTCACGGGCCGAACTCAAGGCCACCTCTCTCTGAGACAAAAGAGCTCTTATTCTTGCCATGCCGTTGAAACGTGTCTCAAGGTTGGTATTTGTGGCCAGATTGAAAACTCCCTATGTTCATGTGTGGGAGGAAATAGAACATTTCTGCAGCAAATAACCCGTTCACTTACTGTTACGATAAAAGGAATACTTTTAATTAACTCAGAACAATCTTCATTATTGAGCATCAAATAACTACCATTTTCCAACAACTTGAACGTGGGGATGATAGCAGGAACTGGCGTGCCTTGCAACACGCAAGCCATATTTGGTCGGTGTTTGTTGCATGAACCGTGTAAATGTATGTGCCTACACATTAGTGAATGATCTGGCGTCTCAGTGCATTCCTCTCCATTCAGATAAACTTCTTGATCATCTTTGAAACATCTGTATGTGTATGGAAGCGACCAGACCTCATGAAGAAAAGCACTACCTAAAGGTTCATAACGACCTATTGGTATATATTTCATACAATTTGAAAACTTATATAAAGCAAAAGGCAGCGTTATTAAACCGTGGATAAGGCATGTTGCCAAAAAACCCGCAATCCTCTGCTGATGATGTCACTGAGCATGTCATGAATGATGTAATATGTGACATCATCAGCAGTGGATTACGGGTAATGGTATCTCTAGTTTACTCCCTTATAGCTGTCTTTCTTTTAACATAAGTGTCTGTTTCCTTCCCTTATACTTACTGTTTTTGGGTCGCTTCCGGTTCGCGTACCCGCGAGCGAACTGGGAAGCGAACTAAGAGAAATAGAGGTTGGCACAGTTCCAAATATTGTACCAATTTTTTAATAACGGGGAGGTAGTTCTGAAAATAACTTTTTTTTTTTTTTTTCTGAACATTTTTTTACTGTTTTTGAATTTTTCGGAACAGTTTTATATTTTTTTGGGTTTTTCTTGGAGGGGGCAATGAAAACGATTCATTGTAAAGGGCTCAACAGGAGCAACAAAACAAAAAAAAGAAGTATTTATTATTTTGGGCGTTTCGGACAAACTTGCATATGATAGTCAATAGCTCTGTTGATCAGAGTGATGCTTTTTTCTCCGTAGGAAATGAATCCATCGCAAAATGCGCAGATGTGTTTTACATCACCAAATCTCATTTGTATATTTGGCACCATCTCCCTGCCCTCTGGTCCCGTTACTTCCGGTACAACAGATCTTCTGGCCATAATAGGGAGATTATCTAGGTCGTTCCGAAACTGTGCAGCACTGTAGTTGTTAGGATGCCACCTAGTCATATGGCGATGCATTGTGTAGTTTCCGAAACTGTATTTTTTGTCGGTCCCTCTGGACAGTCTATCTTGACATATAAGGCAAGTTACGTATCTTGCATTTACTTTTTTCTGACCTTTGGGAATTTAAAAAAATTGCCAAATGAAGTTTTCTTTCCGGTGAGACGTCCTGGGCTGCTCAGGCAAAAACTGCCTCTCTTCGTGCTCGTCCTCCTGTTCCTCTTCTTCTTCTTCTTGTTGAATTACAACTTGAGCAGGTGGTCCACTCTTCCTTGGATGTGGTGGAGGTGGTGGGGAAGCACCAGCTGAAGCTACTAAAGAAGCCATTGCTCAGTGATCACAAAGGGTCTTTCTCTCACAATGATGAAAGTCAGAGTGAGGAAAGAAGGAGGGATTTTCATCATTTGGGAAAAACAAGAGTTCTCAACCAATCAAAAGTGTTCATTTTAGATTATATGACCTAGTCTTACATCATTAGGAAACCAAAAGTGAAATGAACCAATGAAAAGTGTTATTACCAAGTCACATGACTTGCTGTGTTTACGTTAAGCGCTTTGCAGGGCCTCCCGGTTTGCTTCCAGAAACCTGCGCTTTGCGACTCGCTTCGCGTACCAGTTCGCTAACGTAGCACGTCATATGACGTATCACGCGACAACGTGAAACGTCATGCGGACGGGAGGCGTCACGATGTTGTTTTCTAACGCGGCACTTGCGGTAAAGAAACGTTTACCGGCTCGCGGTCTATTTCGCGGCATCAAGGTCAGCTAACGGGAAGCTTCCCGATTCGCGAAGCGGGAACGAAGAAAAAAAAATATTAAAAAAAAAAATTATTCATAAACATATAAAATATATTTTTGGATTTAAAGAAGAATACATTTTACAGCTACAGATATTAGCTGTTAAAAAACCAATGAAATTCACAGAAAAAACCATAGGTTATAGACCATATATAGTTAGGAATTAGCATTTACAAAACCTTGAAAATTCACTGAAAAAACCATAGGTTATAGACCATATATAGTTAGGAATTAGCATTTAGAAAACCTTATTTTACTCACACAAAACCATTGAAATTCCATATATAGTTAGTTGCACTAACTATATATCGTGCACCCGCAATCCACTGCTGATCATGTCACATATTACATCATTCATGACATGGTCAGTGACATCACTGATGACATCACTGATGACATCTCAAATGACATCACTGATGACATCACTGATGACATCTCATTTGACATCATTCTTGTGCTAATACGATAAACCTCTTCAGACTCTGATATAACCTTAGATACACTCAGTGTATACAGACACTCACACACTGCCACTCATCCATGGAGTTACTCACACACCCAGTCAGTCATGCAAAGAAACAATCTCACCTCCATTTCTTGAACTATACAGTTAAACACACCTTACTTATTGAAACATATACTAACACATATTTACTCTCTTATACAATCCCTGATACAAGTTCACAATGATCGATACAACCACTCACTCATTCAGTGGCTCTCATGCACAGTTATTTATATATGCAACTCTCAAATGTACTGTGTTTTACATATGTACTTACTATGACATGTAGCATTGAGATATCCATTCACTCATCAATACACTCATGCACACAGTCAACTGCCTATGTAGCTGTTTCCACATGCACTCTTGAACTCATACACCTAGTGAATAAACTGCTCACACATCTATGCATAGAGTCACACACCTTCCAGCCACCCCCACACAAACTCAATCTCCCATAGAAATACTTGGGCAACCAATTAATAACACATATAGCCTCTCGTATAGCTAATGATCAACACATGCAGCAGTTTACAGAACAACAGACATAATGATGCACAAATTAAGACAGTTTAGTCACTAACCCATGCATTCAGTGAGACACATTTAATCACTCACTCATACAGTCAGTCACGCACCTACTAAATCCTTCATCCAGACACTTATACATCCACTCATTCTTCAATATGTAAGACATATTTTAACTTTACAGAAACACACAGTCACTGGATGTAGTCATCAGTGATGTCATCAGTGATGTCATTTGAGATGTCATCAGTGACGTCATCAGTGATGTCACTGACCATGTCATGAATGATGTAATATGTGACATGATCAGCAGTGGATTGCGGGTGCACGATATATAGTTAGTGCAACTAACTATATATGGAATTTCAATGGTTTTGTGTGAGTAAAATAAGGTTTTCTAAATGCTAATTCCTAACTATATATGGTCTATAACCTATGGTTTTTTCAGTGAATATATATATATATATATATATACCATTGCACTGTGGGTTCTTCTTCATCCTGTCACCCGTGGACATACTTGAGCTGAATATATATATTTATATATATGTCTGGACTCAAATTTGTCCCCCCCCCTTGGCAACAGGTACATCAAGGCGCATTGAAGCGCTAACTTTCTCCGCAGGAACTTACATTTGATGAGTGCATTCTGGGACATTGAGTCCTGGAGGTAACATAACCACAGCTGCAGAGCATCAAGGCGGAGCTTGCATGACTCCAAATATTTGGAGTTACCGCGATAGCCAAGAGAGGGAACAAGACAGACCTAAGGCATGGAAAGGCATCTGATGAAGGCAACGAAAACGCCGAAATGCATTATGCCCTAATGCGACAAATTAAAGGTTACCTGGAATCTCTGTTGCTGTACTCAGGTCTTTTCTTTTGGAGGGACTTTTCCTGAATATTTTACACGAGCCGTGTCTTGTTGCATGTTTACAGAGGACCCGCTGCATAAGTGGCCCGCAAACAATGAAGGCATCGTGGCAGAAATTACCAAGGTATTGGTAGTTTATGTGGGCCCACCACGAGAACACTACGGACAAGTGGCTGCTGCTAACTGCAGTCTGGCATTGTACGGAGATGCTGGATCACGGTATCACGGCGTCACGGCCCTGTCTGAAACTGGTCTTGGGGTTGCAGCGTTGGGGGCCCGAGGTGGCCTTTCACGTCATGGATTTACGGGACTGTCTGGACTCAAATTTGTCCCCCCCCCTTGGCAACAGGTACATCAAGCCGCATTGAAGCGCTAACTTTCTCCGCAGGAACTTACATTTGATGAGTGCATTCTGGGACATTGAGTCCTGGAGGTAACATAACCACAGCTGCAGAGCATCAAGGCGGAGCTTGCATGACTCCAAATATTTGGAGTTACCGCGATAGCCAAGAGAGGGAGCAAGACAGACCTGGAAAGGCATCTGATGAAGGCAACGAAAACGCCGAAATGCTTTATGACCTAATGCGACAAATTAAAGGTTACCTGGAAGGAGAGAACTCTGGGTAGTTCTCAAGTTTAGGTGGAAAGCAGCCCCTGTTAGAGCACTCTCGACACAAGCGACGAAAATGACAAAGTCTTGCTTAAAGACGTTGCTGTATGAATTGCAAAAGACTTTGTCATTTTCTATCTCGGCGTGGATAGCACTGTGCTAATCCTGGGCTTAAAAACTTTGATAGAAAAACAGATATTTGAGGTGAGCAGATCTAGAGTGTCGCTGGTGTGCTCTAACAGGGGCTGCTTTCCACCTAAACTTGAGAACTACCCAGAGTTCTCTCCTTCTTTTTTGCATATATATATATATATATATATATATATATATATATATATATATATATATATATATATATATATATATATATATATATATATTCACTGAAAAAACCATAGGTTATAGACCATATATAGTTAGGAATTAGCATTTACAAAACCTTGAAAATTCACTGAAAAAACCATAGGTTATACACCATATATAGTTAGGAATTAGCATTTAAAAAACCTTATTTTACTCACACAAAACCATTGAAATTCCATATATAGTTAGTTGCACTAACTATATATCGCGCACCCGCAATCCACTGCTGATCATGTCACATATTACATCATTCATGACATGGTCAGTGACATCACTGATGACATCACTGATGACATCTCAAATGACATCACTGATGAGATCACTGATGACATCATCCAGTGACTGTGTGTTTCTGTAAAGTTTAAATATGTTTTACATATTGAAGAATGAGTAGATGTATAAGTGTCTGGACGAAGGATTTAGTAGGTGCATGACTGAATGTATGAGTGAGTGATTAAATGTGTCTCACTGAGTGCATGGGTTAGTGAGTAAACTGTCTTAATTTGTGCATCATTATGTCTGTTGTTCTGTAAACTGCTGCATGTGTTGATCAGTAGCTATATGATTAACTATATGGGTTATTGATTGATTGTCCAAGTATTTGTATAGGAGACTGTGTGTGTGTGTGGCTGGCTGGGAGGTGTGTGACTCTGTGCAGATCAATGTGTACTTGTATCAATGATTGTATAAGAAAGTAAGTATGTGTTAGTATATGTTTGAAAATGTAAGGTGCTCTATGTTTAACTGTATAGACAAGAAAATGGAAGTGTGATTGATTCTTTACAGGACTGACTAGGTGTGTGAGTAACTCCATGGATGAGTGGCAGAGTGTAAGTGTCTGTATAGGTGTATGAGTGCATATGATAGTGTTGTAAAGATGAGTGATTGTATGTATGAATGATTGTATGGGTGAATGAGTGAATGTGTGTGTAGACGTAGGAATCAGTGAGTACGCATGTAGTAACTAGTATTGGTGTGTCAATGGTTTCAAAAATTATACTCTGTATTTAACACTGGGTGAAACAGAGGTTATATTAAAACGTGAGGAGATGCATTGTATTGTCACATGAATGATATCATCAGTGATGTGGTCATTGATGTCAAATGAGATGTCATCAGTGATGTCATTTGAGATGTCATCAGTGATGTCATCAGTGATGTCACTGACCATGTCATGAATGATGTAATATGTGACATGATCAGCAGTGGATTGCGGGTGCGCGATATATAGTTAGTGCAACTAACTATATATGGAATTTCAATGGTTTTGTGTGAGTAAAATAAGGTTTTTTAAATGCTAATTCCTAACTATATATGGTGTATAACCTATGGTTTTTTCAGTGAATTTTCAAGGTTTTGTAAATGCTAATTCCTAACTATATATGGTCTATAACCTATGGTTTTTTCAGTGAATTTCAATGGTTTTTTAATAGCAAATATCATAAGCTGTCGAATGTCAAGTACGTGGTAAGTGAAAACATTTTCGTGTTTATGCACACTGATCTGCTTTTAATGGTGCCCCCCCCCCCTCATTTCTATTAGGAGTACTCTCTCTTTGCAGATAGTGAAAGGTAGTTAACGCAGGCCTTTGCCCCCGTTGTAATCCGTCGTGCCTGCTTCTCTCTCCATTTGATTGATTGTTATCCAAGTATTTACTGTTTTAGAATTAGTTCTCTTTGGTTCATTCTCTATTTACAAACAAACACAGAGTCGCAATACTCTGTTTAGTCTTTGCAGATAACGAAAAATCGTGTAAAAAAAAAGAAAAGGAATCGAGCAAAATCAGTAGGCCACTAATGGGATCTCTTTTTGACCTCGCTAAAATAGAAACATTAGGAACAACCCCTCATGACAAATACAAAACTAGTGAGATGAACTGAACTCCACACAATGATGGCTGCAAAACAGCTCGGCTCCGCCACCCACCCCGCCCAAAATAACGATAAAGAGCGGCTGCCATGATTGGTTGCGGAATGGCCACAACGGAGCTACGAAATGGTGCTGCTCTCATGCTAACCCCAGCTTCAGTCTGAAACATCCAGAAACACTGTAGACTACCAATTCGATCAGTTCCGGTAGCGCCCCAATGTAACCCGGTAGAGAAGAACTAGCCCTCCCCTCTTTGACTGATGGTTCTTGTTGCCTGTCCCTTCTGTTGTCATTTAACAGAACTATTTAGCCTGCTGAAAGGGGTTGTGTTCCGACCGCTGGTTGGTGGAGACATTTTGACTATATTCTGTACCTGCGTTGTCGCGTAATGCGTCATATGACGCGCCGCGTTAGCGCATCCGGAAGTCATCCGGGGCGCGCAGCGCGTAACGTAAGCATAACAAGTCATGTGACTTGTTAATAAAACTTTTCATTGGTTCATTTTACTTTTCTTATTGTAATGATGAAAGGCTTGATCATATGACCTAAAAATTACGCTTTTCATTACTTCCGAACATTATTTTTTCTTAAATATATGTTATAATGTTCCAGGCTAATGTACTTTCCCGGAAATTTTACAACTGTCCTGCAAGTAAAATATATTCTTTTTTCGAGAAAAAGAGCGTTTCTTCGTCCCATGACGGAGCCGTTGAGCAAAAGAGGGTCGACCTGCTGTCTTAGTCGCCGATACGCCTGAATATGAGATTCTTATCGATCACTTTATGTTGCAGGAATAGAAAACACAACAGCCCTTGACCATTTATCTTTACTGCGTTCCTTCGTATTATACCTTTTACCCTTCATGTAATTGGTCTGCTTTATTTCACTTGCCTTTTAATGATTCTAAAACAGTGACTATTATTAAAAACTTTACCAATGTATATACTACTACCATGTTTTCTTTTAAAAACCTTTATTGTGAAAATTTCATTATACAAATACGAGCCTATAACCACGTGGGCCGGCCACGGAGCAAACTGTAATCGTATATGATAAATAGACATTTACACTGTAGAGGAACGTAACGGGCGGGCCATTAGGTTGCAAGAACTAAGGTGTCTAACAGTTACGGAATCGGTGGACGTACATTTTATAATTAAAATACGACAGGGCCAGTTACAATAAAATTATCTAGATATACATTTGCGGGCAAGTACCATGGGTGACGTTAATTCGAACTTTCAACAGTACAGTAATCAATAACACATCAGAACTTAATATCAATAGGGATGTCGAAATATTCAATCAATTCTCGTCCCCGCCCGCCATGTGCTTCAAAACTGCATACGTATCTCGTGATTTCAAGGTTCTGCAACCAGTACACAACAAGGAGTTACGAGTCCCATTTATTCTGGCGCCATTTTGGGCGAGGACGGGCAGGTCCAGGATATAGTCAAAATGTCTCTACCAACCATCGACTATGATGATGTTCATATGCTGTATTTATTAGAGTAACACTCAGATGTCCACATGAAATAAATTTGCCACAATCTAAACATGTCATTTTAATCTTTCCAAATTTCTTCTAAATATTTGGGACCGTTTCCCTTGCCTCTGAAGCTCTCAGTGCCACTTCTTTGATGAATGTACTAGCAGGTCAGGGGTTCTCCTCCAAATCTCTCTTTTATGCAGCACTATAATTAATTGTTGCCACCTCTCCATATGACGATGCATGGTATAGTTACCACAACTATATTTTTTTTCGGTTCCTCTAGAGAGTTCATCGTGGCAGATGAAGCGTGTAACGTACCGGGCATTTACCTTTTTTTGCATGTACAGGAAAGGAAAAAAAAATCGAGCGTCCGAGTTCTAAGGTGTCCCAGGGCCATTTTAGTGGACCAGGCCCAAATCCAAAGAACAGGCCGCCATTTTGAGAGTCCTGTTGCAGCCGCCTGTCGCTGTAGCATCAAGAGCAGCCGAAACTCAGCTGAATGGCAACTGAAACGGTAAAGGGGCGCCCCACTACAGCAGACGAGCCAGGCCCAAATCCAAAGAACTGCTATCTCACAGGCTAATGGGGCGACCCACGCCGAGTTTCAGCATTGTAGGATGACCACACAAGTACAGCAACTTGCTAGACATCACCTCGGTGCCATCCGGATCTCGGCGCCCCACTGCAGATGAAGTGCCTCTCAACTATGAAACCACCACGGTGACATCCGGATCTTGGCGCGTTGTGCTGCCTTCGGCCTATTCGCACATCGGTCCGCTACTGACGCCATCTCACAGGCTAATGGGGCGACCCACGCCGAGTTTCAGCATTGTAGGATGACCACACCAGTACAGCAACTTGCTAGACATCACCTCGGTGCCATCCGGATCTCGGCGCCCCACTGCAGATGAAGTGCCTCTCAACTATGAAACCACCACGGTGACATCCGGATCTTGGCGCGTTGTGCTGCCTTCGGCCTATTCGCACATCGGTCCGCTACTGACGCCATCTCACAGGCTAATGGGGCGACCCACGCCGAGTTTCAGCATTGTAGGATGACCACACCAGTACAGCAACTTGCTAGACATCACCTCGGTGCCATCCGGATCTCGGCGCCCCACTGCAGATGAAGTGCCTCTCAACTATGAAACCACCACGGTGACATCCGGATCTTGGCGCGTTGTGCTGCCTTCGGCCTATTCGCACATCGGTCCGCTACTGACGCCATCTCACAGGCTAATGGGGTGACCCACGCCGAGTTTCAGCATTGTAGGATGACCACACCAACTTGCTAGACATCACCTCAGTGCCATCCGAATCTTGGCATCTCAACGCCTAGTGGTATCTTCCATACAAAAAATATTGTTACGCTGCCTTTGGCCCCATTCGCACATCAGTCCGCAACTTAGACATCACCTCGGTGCCATCCGGATCTTGGCATCTCAGCGCCTTGTGGTGTCAGTCAGAAAATATTGTTGTGCTGCCTTCGGCCTATTCGCACATCGGTCCGCTACTGACGCCATCTCACAGGCCAACGGGGCGCCCCACGCCGACTTTCAGCATTGTAGGATGGCCACACCAGTACCACAACTTGCAAGACACCACCTCGGTGCCATCCGGATCTTGGCATCTCAGCGCCTTGTGGTCTCTTCTACACCGGAAATATAGTAGAAAATATTGTTGCGCTGCCTTTGGCCCCATTCACACATCAGTCCGCTACTGACACCATCTCACAGGCCAACGGGGCGCCCCACGCCGACTTTCAACATTGTAGGATGGCCACAGAAGTGCGACAACTTACTAGACACCACCTCGGTGCCATCCGGATCTTGGCGCGTTGTGCTGCCTTCGGCCTATTCGCACATCGGTCCGCTACTGACGCAAACTCACAGGCCAACGGGGCGCCCCACGCCGACTTTCAGCATTGTAGGATGGCCACACCAGTGCGGCAACTTCCTACACACCACCTCGGTGCCATCCGGATCTTGGCGCGTAGTGAAGCTGCAGCAGCTGCAAATAAGCTTCAGACAGTGTTACAACCGCTGCTCAGAACTCTCAACTATGACACCACCTCGATGCCATCCGGATCTTGGCGCGTTGTATTGCCTTCGGCCTATTCGCACATCGGTCCGCTACTGACGCCGCCTCACGTGCCAACGTATTTTCTCCGCATTTTATACCCTATGCCGCATAACAGGTCATGTGACTTGTTTATAAAACTTTTCATTGGTTCATTTTACTTTTGGTTTCCTAATGATGGAAGGCTTGATCATATGACCTAAAAACAACACTTTTCATTGGATGAAAACGTTTTTTTCCCCCAAACGATGAAAGCCCCACCTTGTTTCTGGATGTTTCAGACTGAAGCTGGCGTCACCATGAGAGCACCACCATCTCGTAGCTCCGTCGTGGTCATTCCGCGAGCAATCATGGCAGCCGCTCCCCACCAGAAGCCTGCAGGAGTCGGGGCCCCCAAAACTTTTGATGAATTCTCAAGGCGGAGGGGACGCTTTCGAGAATGGGGTCCAAGACCTAGCAGACAAGCGTCCGATTTCCAAGGTGTCCCAGGGCCATTTCAGTGGACCAGGCCCAAAAAGGAAACAGCCTGCCGCCATTTTGAGAGTCCTGTGACAGCCGCCTATCGCTGCACCGCAAGAGTGGGCGCAACTCAGCTGAATGGCGGATTTTGACACAGTGGACCAAAAGCGGACGGAATGGCAACTGAAACGGTAAAGGGGCGCCCCACTACAACAGACGAGACTCCACCTGGAGAGGCCCGTTCACGCCGCCTCCCCCGGGGCGCTCCACGCCGTTATTCGGAGCAGCATTGTAGGATACCAAAACCAGTGCGGCAACTTACTGGACATCACCTTGGTGCCATCGTTCTGCTGCCTTGGAACTATTCGCACAACAGTTTGCTACTGATGACCCACCCCCCGCGACGCCCCACGCCGTTATTTGCTGGGTGGCAACTTACTAGACATCACTTTTGTGTCATCTAGATTTCGGCGCGTTCTGCTGCCTTGGAACTATTCGCACAACAGTTTGCTACTGATCACCCACCCCCCGCGACGCCCCACGCCGGAAATCTGGACGTTGTGCTGCGTTGGGACTATTCGCACAGCCGACCGCTACTTCGTTGTTTTTCTCTAAAAATGTTTATATGTTATTACTATTTTTGTTTTCTTGTATATATTTATAAATTATTAAAGTTTTATAATCTTACTACTTTGTCGGAGTGCTATATATTTTTAATGTGACACATAATTGTAAAAACTTTGATGTACAAAGAGTCATCCCTGGAATCTTCCGCTTCACGCTCGGTCCCCTCCCCAATCACAATACAGAATGGTTTTCAGATAATAGCAACGCTTCTGCTGTGACGGATCTCATCGAGTGTGGGCCTTGATCTACTATAACTCCTTTGAAGACGGGTGATTCTTTACAGCTGTGGCCATAAACTACATCTGCAGGGCTAGCTGATAGCCTAGGACCGGCCTGGACAATCGGACACAGAGGAAAAGGAGTGTCAGAGGGTGCGGTAGTGAATAGGGCGAAAGGGAGGTGTCGGGCGGGCACAGGGTGTGATTCTCAGGGAAGAACAGCGCAGATGGGGGGAGGTTTATTACCCATGCATAAAACAGAGAGCGGGGGTGACCACTGCCTGGGGGAGATGCTTGCGAGGGTGGGGAGCCATGCTAAGGATCGACAGCGTTCACAGAGTGGATCTGGTCAAGGCATCTAAAATGGCTGCCGTGCACGACAAAAGTGTGGCATTTGAAAAAAGACAAGATGGCGCACACAATGTTTTTCAACAATTCCTGATTTCCTTCGAATCGAACGTTAACAGACGTTGGGGCATATTACCAAAGTTAAGCGATATTTATCCCTAACGATGCATTGCAAAGATTTTTTTACCGTCAGAAATTATCGCAGATAAACCTTGCTATTATCAAGGTTTATCGCAAATACGATAAAAAACGAGCGCAATGCATTAATGTCGCTGAAAACTCCGCGATATTCATGCATTACCGAGCTAATGCTCTTAGCCATGTTATCCACCTCCCATTGGATAACATGGCTAAGAACTGCTCAGGGCAGCTGTTACTTTTTGGAGATATTCGCGCTTATCTCGAATATTTCCAAAAGTTGATAATAGGAGATAGCGATGTTAGCGACTGTTTCCAGTCGCTAACATCTTGGCATGCCCACTTTGCATGTCATTAGTGATAAATATCACTCACATGCAAAGTGGGACCCAAGATGGTCGCTATCTCCTACTAGCCGTCGCTAACTGGTGTTAGCAACAGCTAGGTAATACACATATAATTTTATCTCCGCGAAGCGGAGCGCTGTTACAGATATATATCTTGTTTTTGAACGTTAATTTCTCAAAATGCACTGAAGCACACATATTGAGACATAGCAAAGGCACATCGGGCTACCAGTCCCTAATATTTTACCAAGTTTCGTGCAAATCCATTCAGCCGTTCGATTATTATTATTATTATTTTTTTTTGCCCCGCGGGGCCCTTTTAAAACCTCCACATCAAACCTAGGGGGTCAGCGAGGATCTACTATGCCCCCTTATGGTCATCAGCCGTTCGATTATTATTATTATTTTTTTTTTTGCCCCGCGGGGCCCTTTTAAAACCTCCACATCAAACCTAGGGGGTCAGCGAGGATCTACTATGCCCCCTTATGGTCATTTGCCCCTTCGCTTTGGCCTCCTCTTGTCTCTCGATCCTACCGAGAGACAAGATGGCGGCCGCTACGTACTGTTTGGAATGTTTACAGACACCGGAGAGCCAATCAGCTTCGCTTCGCAAAGCTCCGTAACGCGAAAAGTACGCGAAGCGGTGCGCTGTTACAGATATATATCTTTTTTTGAACGTTAATTTCTCAAAATCCACTGAAGCACATATATTGAGACCTAGCAAAGGCACATCGGGCTACCAGTCCCTACAATTTTGCCAAGTTTCGTGCAAATCCATTCAGCCGTTCGATTATTATTATTATTATTTTTTTTTGCCCCGCGGGGCCCTTTTAAAACCTCCACATCAAACCTAGGGGGTCAGCGAGGATCTACTATGCCCCCTTATAGTTATTTCCCCCTTTGTTTTGACCTCCTCTTGTCTCTCGATCCTACCGAGAGACAAGATGGCGGCCGCTACGGACTGTTTGGAATGTTGACAGACGCCGGAGAACCAATCAGCTTCGCTTCACAAAGCTCCGTTGCGCGAAAAGTCCGCGAACCAGAGCGCTAACCGGTCCGCTGTTACAGATATATATCTTTTTTTAAACGTTAATTTCTCAAAATCCACTGGAGCACATATATTGAGACCTACAAAAGGCACATCGGGCTACCAGTCCCTACAATTTTGCCAAGTTTCGTGCAAATCCATTCAGCCGTTCGGGCTAAAAGTGAGGCCAACCGCCCTATGGAAAACTCAATGTTAAAAACACGTTTTGGGACCCCCCTTTTTTCTCGGCCCCCACTGGACGAACCCCCCCCAAATTTTCAAGGGCTGCTCAGAAACAAAATGTGCCATTTTCCTGAAAATTTCAGCCGATTCCGTCCACAAACGCCAAAGTTATTAGACATAGAATTTTCAAAAAACCCATAGAGAAAAAATCCTAACTATATATACCTACTGGCGACCGCCAGTAGGTAATATATATATATATATATATATATATATATATATATGAGACCATGGCAACAAAGGCAAAGAAATCAACAACAAGAAGAGGCTGGAGAAGAAAGCACTTCAAACGAAAAGATTGGTACAGAAACGAGAGGTATGAAACAGAGGCAGGGCAAATGAATGAAGAATTACAAGTGGTAAATTTATCACAACGGGATATATCACCGTCTGAAATTTCTCTGCTAAAAAGAGGCATCAATTTTTGTCCAACGCAAAGAATGGACATGGCACAAACTAGAATCGATTTCTATTTATACATACGGAAGATAAAACTGGCAAGACACTTCATGGAAAGAAAGAACAAATCTAAAATAAACAGAACTCCCTTGGATCCGACTTCGAAATTGTGTGTGAACGATGCAGATGGCTATTTAGCTTTACTAAACTTGGAGGTCGAAGAGGACCAGGAAGTACACTTGGAAACTGTGATACCCCAGTTAGGGGCAGGAACAAGTCAAAAGAAGGCCAAATCCAAGTTCTACCCCCAACAAACACCGGGCAATAAAATCGATATATTTCAAGAGGCGGTAATACATGAACTATATAAAATCACGAAAACCAACTGTAAAGACAATTTATCCCCACAAAAACGGGAAGCCTTATCCACTCTACTCAATGATCAAGGGATGAAAATTAAAATGGCGGACAAAGGGGGTAACGTGGTGCTATGGGACAGAGAATTATACACCACAGAAGCAATGAGCCAACTGATGAATCCCCTCTATTATGAAAAACTACAAAACAACCCACTTGACAGGATTAAAAGAAACATTGATCAAAAACGAATCAACTGGGAAACGAGAAATTTAATTGAATATGACGAGAAAAAATATCTAAGTGTAGATTTCCCACGAACGGCGACTATGTATTTTTTGCCAAAAATACATAAAGATCCCACTAAACCATCAGGGACACCAATTGTGTCGACAAAGGGCTCACTACTGGAACCGATGGCCAACTTCATTGACCACTTTCTGAAACCATACATTGAAAAATTGAGATCTTACATCAAAGATACCACAGATTTTCTTTGCATGTTAACAAACCTAGAGTGGCAAAACCATTATCACCTGATATCAATGGATGTCATCGCTTTATACACCAACATCTAGGTTTACATGCTTGTCAATACTACTTAAAAGAACGAAACATACATTACAAAGAACATAATGACATGTTAATGGAAATGATTTATTTAGTGTTGACCAATAACATCTTCCTATTTGGGGATCAACTTTACCGCCAATGAAACAGAGCTGCAATGGGCTTTTCCTTCAGCCCCAGTTATGCATGCATAGCTATGGGCTGGTGGGAGGAGGAGGTGGCATGGTGCAGACAAAACTCAAACTTCACCCAACACATAGTTACCTGGAAAAGATTTATAGACGATCTATTTATTGTGTGGAAGGGGAGTGAAGCAGAATTCCAACAATATTTTGATATTTTAAACAAAAGCACTCCAGGCCTAAAATTTACTTTTGTGAAAAGCAAAGACCGAATAACATTCTTGGACACTGAGGTGTATGTGAAGAACATTCGGGTAGAAACAACTTTACATCGGAAGGCCACAGCCACCAATGCCACCTTGAAAGCTGATTTAATCTCAAGTATTCCATATGGAGAGTTCCTCCGGATAAAACGCATCTGTAGTGAGGAAAAGGAATGGGAAAAGCACAGTGCATGAACCATCAAACGCTTCTAAAAAAGAAAATACGGTAAAAAATTGATTGATAAATGTTGGGAGAGAGCCAATCAGAAACAAAGGTCGGAATGCCTGAAACCTAAAAATGATGAGAAAATCTCAGAAGAACCGATCAGGCTAATCCTAGATTACAGTCAAGAATCAAGAAAGATAGCACAAGTCTTGAGAAAAAATTGGAGAATTCTGCAACTTGATTCAATAATAGGACAGAAAATGGGAAAACATCCAGTAATAACATACAGGAGAGCCAAAAACTTAAAGGATCAATTAGTGCACAGTCACTTTATCAGCAAAAAGAAAAAAAAACACATGGTTGAAAACAACAGGATTTACAAAATGTTACAACTGTAAAGTGTGTGAAATTGCCAAGTCAACAAAAGAAATAACGATGGCAAACAAAAAAGTCTGGCAAATAAGAGAACTGATAACTTGTAAGAGTCAATATACCATCTACATGATAGAATGTCCTTGCCAACTTCGTTATATAGGGAGCACAATCTGCGAATTAAAAAAACGCATATTGGAATATGTGCGGGCTACTGTGAATAAAGACAGAGGGAATGCGGTAGCCAAACATATGGAGATACACCACAATGGCAATTGGAAACTGCTCAAATTCTTCGGATTGGAAACCATGTCCCTATCAGAAAGAGGTGGCCATCGTGAAAAATTGCTGCGACAAAAAGAGTCGCGTCACATTGTGAACTTTCGTACGATGACTCTTTTTGGACTGAATCAGTCGGAAGAACTGTATATACATATATGAAAAAGACCTAAGATGAACTTCTCAAAAAAACTCCCTAATTGCTTATCCCTAACCCACATATCAATATATTCCATCATGAATAAAGCACAAATTAATGAATAAGACACGGACTAATGAAGGGATAAAAATGACCACGAAGGCCCACTAGAGGGCAGAAAGGAACTGGTTAGTTAAAAGATGATTACTAACACACATCCCTAATAAAATGGAACCAGATTCTTTGGGTGAACGATAAAAACAGAAAGCATACTGTAATCACTCAATGTAACTTATCGTGCATGAAATGAATGTCGAAATTAAGCATAAACCAATCACGATTCAAATGTAAATTGTTATGAAGGGATGTTGTATGACATGAATAAGAACTACAAATTCCAGAATTCCTAACATGGTAACAGGAACCAGGGTAATCACGTGCCTTTTGTGGGTGGGATCTCCTTTTTTAAAAATAATCAGCAAACAGAGGTTTAGCAACCGTGAACAAGGTAGAAGGAGCTACCGAAACGCCTTGGTGTTTCTGTGATAATGCTGGAATGGATTGAAGAATACATTAACTTTTCTAAACTCACAAGTGACTGGAGTAGCGGCTTTTTTCGTTTTCTTCGGAACACGTTGTTGCAATATACATATATATATATATATATATATATATATATATATATTAAATACAAAGAACCAGCGCTTCGAAGCGCACACGGAGTTCAATCTTCGTAACAGCTCAGCGGCTTCCCTTCCCACAGGTAAAATAACTCAGCCTAACGCGTTTCGGAGCAGTGATGCTCCTTGTTCACAGGCAAACACATGAAGAGCAGAAAATCAAGGAAGGCACATTACCGGCAAGTCTTTTATTTCGTCATCACTTAGTGCCTTGTAACAACGTCGGGGGTCGGGCGTAGAAGTTAAAGGGTATGCCCAGCCCGGCCTTGTGCTTAGCCCGGCGCTGCTCCCGCGCGCTCCCGCGATGCAGAGGGCGCTCTGCACTTTAAAGCGCCTCCTGGTGCGTCACGATCCCCCGGAGGCAGCTGGGAAACGCAAGGGCACTTGGGAGATGTGGTTCCTCCCTGCCCCTCGGTCTCCCCCCACTGCGGTCGCGCTGATGGCAGGGTAGCTGCGACGGCAGGGAGAGACCGGGCGTTCCGTTGGACTACTGCCGCGTAGATTCACCTGTCAGGATTGGAGCGTCACCCCCACAGCAGGACCGGCACAGAAACAAGTCGCAAAAGGTAAGCTCCTATTTAGAGAAAGTCCCCGCTCCACCGAGGGCGCTCTGCACTTTAAAGCGCCTCCTGGCGCGTCACGATCCCCCGGAGGCGGCTGAGAAACGCAAGGGCACTTGGGAGATGTGGTTCCTCCCTGCCCCTCGGTCTCCCCCCCACTGCGGTCGCGCTGATGAAAGGGTAGCTGCGACGGCAGGGAGAGACCGGGCGTTCCGTTGGACTACTGCCGCGTAGATTCACCTGTCAGGATTGGAGCGTCACCCCCACAGCAGGACCGGCACAGAAACAAGTCGCAAAAGGTAAGCTGCTATTTAGAGAAAGTCCCCGCTCCACCGAGGGCGCTCTGCACTTTAAAGCGCCTCCTGGCGCGTCACGATCCCCCGGAGGTGGCTGGGAAACGCAAGGGCACTTGGGAGATGTGATTCCTCCCTGCCCCTCGGTCTCCCCCCCACTGCGGTCGCGCTGATGACAGGGTAGCTGCGACGGCAGGGAGAGACCGGGCGTTCCATTGGACTACTGCCGCGTAGATTCACCTGTCAGGATTGGAGCGTCACCCCCACAGCAGGACCGGCACAGAAACAAGTCACAAAAGGTAAGCTCCTATTTAGAGAAAGTCCCCGCTCCACCGAGGGTGCTCTGCACTTTAAAGCGCCTCCTGGCGCTTCACGATCCCCCGGAGGCGGCTGGGAAACGCAAGGGCACTTGGGAGATGTGGTTCTTCCCTGCCCCTCGGTCTCCCCCCCACTGCGGTCGCGCTGATGACAGGGTAGCTACGACGGCAGGGAGAGACCGGGCGTTCCGTTGGACTACTGCCGCGTAGATTCACCTGTCAGAATTGGAGCGTCACCCCCACAGCAGGACCGGCACAGAAACAAGTCGCAAAAGGTAAGCTCCTATTTAGAAATCTAAAATGTTAAATGTACATGTTAAATGTACATCATGAAAAGCGTGTAAAGATGGGGTCAGCAAAACTACATATAGAAATCTATTTAAATTGGAACCTGTACCCATTACCAAGATGCTAACCTGTAAAACTGAATATGCAGTGTATGTGCTGGAGTGTTCCTGTGGCATGCAGTATGTGGGAAGTACGAAATTGCAGGTCCACAAAATAATACTCCAGCACATTAGGGCAATTATCAACTGCGATACAACCTACCCGGTTGTGAGGCATTCCAAGGACTTTCACAGTAACAACTTGGAGCTTTTGAAATTCTTTGTTGTGGATGCAGTCCTCCCTCTCAGTCGGGGTGGTAACCAGGAAGCTTTGCTGCGACAACTAGAAACCAGGTTCATACTGGAGTTGGCCATTAAGACGCCACAGGGCCTCAACACCAGTAACGACCTCTATACCTGCATTTGATTGTTTCTGCAAATACAGCATATAGATTTGCACGGCTTTGCGTCTGATATTGTTTTTAGTCTACATGTACTGTATTGTTTTGCACATTTGCACTTTATAAACCATTATGGTTTAATTTGGTGGCACATTCTTAGCACAAGACAATCCAACTTACCGATTCTTTCACCTGGGAATTGAGGGGACACACCAATAGCAATACCTCCAATTGCATCTACCTCTTGAAAAGTCCCTGCGGATTGTATTATGTGGGGATGACTACTCGCCCAATAAAAATGCGCATGTCTGAGCACCGAAGTAACTTACGTTGCAAGAAAAACAATACAAAGCTGTGCAGGCACTTCATCGAACGGAGTCATATGACTGACTCTTTGAGGTGGCTAATCTTGGAAGCTAACGCCAGCACCTCCAAGCAGAATCTGTTTTTCAAAGAACAAAGATGGATACAGGGCTTGGCCTCTGATGGTACAGGACTTAATGAGGACATTCCGTGGAGCTCCCTTTAGGGCTACTCCAACGTTTCTTGACAGTTCTATGGATGCTCCTCTTTAGTGTAACCATGACAGCAAATGGAATCTGACCGGTCCTGGACTGAACCAGACTGCCCTGGATCTTGCGCATGCGTCACTGTTGTAGTTGTCACAGTGTACTTATACCGAGTCCACCCACCCAAAAAGAGCGACTAGGGCACGGACGCCTGAGTAGCCATGCTGTACCTGTTAATTCACTACCCACTTATGGCATACGCAGGCTGTTTGGCTGAATTCATACTCGCACCCTCCGATCTAGGCCTTAGGCCGCGAGGGACATTGGACGTGCTCCCCAGGCACAGCGCTTTTGATGGTTTACTTATACCACTCAACTTTAATCACATACCTACTGCATCAGGGGGGCAACCGACATGTACATAGCCCCACGCGGTGCTAAGACTTAATTGAGTTTTTTGGCAAGATACGGGAGCGCTGTCCCCTCTCTCATCTACGCCACTATGATATGGCAACCCAAGTAACCACAATAACCATGTGACATGCGGGAGGCAATCCATTAGAAATTTATTGCTGGGTGTAAATTGAGGGCACCAGGGTGGAAACCACCTAGGCTGGCCCCGGTCTTCATCTCTGGACACCACTAGTATGGACTTTCCACATGAGAGCATGACAAGCTACAGTGCAATCCTTAGTACATGAGGTACTGATTACAATACATAAACTACCCTTGTTTATTATCATCATACTATGCTATGCCTACCAAGGGGGCCAACATCTAATTATACGACCTCATGTGACGTCGATGTACACAGTGTTTACATTAGGGCACGCCCTCCCCTTCACCACTAAGAAATGGCCGCCTCCATTACAGCACTGTAGACTTCAGACCTGCACACCTCTTTTGCTAAACAATAATCTGCTATGAAACTAGTTTCAACCGGTATGGGAGCAACCCTGCTGGGGTTTTGCCCTATAACCCTGTGTGAAACTGCTCTGTCGAGGCCTGGAATATCCAGGTCTGCAGGGTGCTCACCCTAAAGTCCCTAAGGTTTCAAAAATATATATCACACTTAATATGGTCTAATTTCAAATTTATATAATTCATATAAAATAAAGAAACTCAAAATATGCTTGTCCGTCCATCAATCGAACTTGACAATTAAACACAATATATTCCATAAGGACCATACATATTTTTCATTAACACTCAAAAAAAATTGAAAAAGCTAAACAAGCCTATTTGTAATGAGCCTGATTTCAAAATTGTTTACAAAAATTCACAACACAAAAATTACATAAAACCCAATGCATTTCGGGTTGTGTAGAACCCTTCTTCAGGGGGTAGTGTGCATTTCCATGTTTCACAAAGTTTTTTCAATATTCCGTGGCAGGACTAGCTCAGAGTGGGTTCGTTCCGTCGGAATCTAAATCCTCCTGAATGTTATGACATCGGTCAATGCTGTATCACCCTGAAATTTCGTGTATCCAATTTCTTCTATAGGGGTATTTTAGCGTGCGGAGAACTCCGTTCGCGTTCGTAAAACCGTGTCACCTTTCCAACAGTTGTGTGCGCGTACTCCGGAAGGAGTCATCACGTGATAGCAGAACATGGAGACGCGAGTACGCGCACACAACTGTTGGAAAGTTGACACGGTTGTACGAACGCACCACAGAGACACGGGATCACACAAGTAAGTACACGCCCCACGGCTCGCATCCTTGGGACTGCGGGTGTAACCCTAGCTGTTTCCCTGGTTGTTTCTCGATCTGCCACATAGATCTGCCACATAGTTTTGTGAGGGGGTGAAATAGGCGAGCCCGTGTTGTTTCACTACCGTCCCCTCCTGGTCCCTCCGACACCAGGAACTGTGACCATGGGTGTTTCCCGTTCATAATAACTGTTCAGATCCCAAGTATACACTCAGGGGATTTGGTATATTAAGCGCCTTTTACGTTACATACTACACGCAGTGGCTCTCACCTGGTTCACAGGTCCGGTTTAATCATGATGCATTTGAGACAGGTACCATACACCATGTGGTACCCCTTTTCCAAGGCTAGCACAATACGGGTCCCAGTGCCAGACTTGAGTGATACCGGCGGGCTACCCAACTGAACTCCTTCCCCGCAAAACACAACGCGCAGTGGCTCACACCTGGGCTAAATGGCCGGTTTAATCACTATGTGATTGAGACAGATACCACGCACCGCGCGTTATCATTTTCCTTAGGCTAGCTCAATACAGGTCCCAGTGGCATACTTGAGTTATACCGGCAGGCTGCCACTCTGAACAGACCTACGCCTAATTTATCAAACTTGAGGCAGTGGGTCACGTTAACACCCGCCGCCACCGGTCATGTGATTACTCCATTACTCAGTGCGCAAAGAAATATTTAGGGGGATCACTGCATTGAATGACCCATACAAGTCAGTACTCATCAGTTTATCACTGGGCTTGTACCCTTTTGTTTGTCCTATACAAGCAACCGGGCGGCAAGCCTCAGACACATGGGCCCTGTGTGCATTGCTGCTCTAATGCCACATCACAGCAGCCATACTTATCCCTACACACACTAGGCGCACCCTCCACGGGGCAGGTCCATTGAGGATCAAACCCAGAACTCCAGGATATCACTTATCCATAATTCCAGGACATCACTAGTCCTTCCTTGATTAGTTATCGCGCCGGGGTAAGGTTTTTGTCACAAAAGGTTTTTGGCTCTATTGCGTCGATAATTTCCTCAGCCAACATTCCTAGTAGGACTACATGATCATAAGGTGATATAGTGGGCCTACAGTTCTACAATCCCACTGTCACACTTTTTTGTTATATCCAGCCTGAAACTACAGAGGTTGTTACCTGATGTACTACCCGCCCGGTACTGTTGTTGTGGTCACTCCTGACCAGATAGGTTAGTGAGGTGTATCCCTACACTCCACGAGAATGCTGTTGTTAATGCTTTTTAACTGTATTTTTCCACAGGGGCATGCTCTCCACCGTGCTCACTGAGGATTATACTCACTATTGTTTTTAACACACATGCTAGCGGCACCTTCACTGGCATGTCACATCGAGTATACAAGGTCACCCACGACTGTTTGTGTGTTGAAACCTGTTGTGATTTGCTTCCTTTTGTCTCCCAGTTTAGGCAGATACAGCACAACACAGGTACACCACTGTTTTCACTTTATAATCAGTATATACCTGAAACGTAGGAGAACATTATTTGTAGACAGTTTCCCTATATTGATTAATTTCTGACATAGGTCCTGATGAATTGCTAGTCATTGTACTTTTGCGAGAAACATGTTGACCAATTTCTGCACATACTAGTCGAGTCTTGAATAAGGGAACATAACATCCCATCGAGTACAGGCTAGTTCTTCCTTTTAATTGAAGCAGGGGACCCCCAGAATAAAACTTGATCCTGTTACTCCTAGCCTCATTTTAACTCACTATAACGTCTACACCATCCTAGCCCCACTTCACCCATACAGCTGTTGGATAGAAGATCTCCACCAAAGAGCCGCTCTTTGAGGTGTCGCCCCTTGGGTATTGCACCGCCGACCCAACGAGGAGCATTGCCTATGATGAAGCATGACACCTACAAAGGTGTGTGAGGACATTAAATCCAACATAATGGATGTCCAAACGTAGGACTCCTACGAGACCCTACTACATCCAAACACCTGTGCGACCCTCACACTCACCACTATTAGGAAAAGCCCAGTACCTTTTTGCTAATACATTCTTAACACTAGCACTATGTTCCGTAGTCATAGGGGGACAGACATGGCCCACTTGGGCGTGATTGTTCAAACAGGTTTACATGTAGTAAAACCATTTGACTAACACACAGTGCAAATTATTGTTTGGGTTTACTTTTTGGCACATGAGCTTTACTGACTGATTTAAGACAGGGTTTTAAAAAATGCACATTGTGTTTGAATTAAAACTTTCGCCTTTTCTACGTCAGTGATCGCTCATTTTTGCATTTTAGTTTGGAATTTAAAAAAAAATGCATTGCCGTTCTTAAATATTTATACATTTTATAAGTATTTATTGAATTAGTGCTTTAACCTGTTTAATAAGATTTTGTATTTATTACATGCACATGTACTGAGGTGATCGCATTCACTCTTCTATGTCTATGATGACGGTTCTTTTATGTCACGTGTTCAAGCACTTGCAGTTTAAAAATGTGAAGGCACTCTGCATGCACGTCATGTGATCAAGGCCTTCTATAGGTCGAAACGGGTCATGGCGGTGGGGCAGGGCGTTTAAATTAACTCATTGCACTGAATTTTGGATCAGCATTCAACTGTTCCAGAAAAGTTATAGTTAGGACCTAGTTTCCATAGGAAAAGCATTTTTTGACTTGCCTCTATCTTTGGGCTTAGTTGTGCATGGAAAGTTTTGGGGTGATCCGTCATGGGGAGGCTGAGAAAAAAAAGGGGGGGGGGTAAAAAAAAGTGTTGATTCCCATAGGCATTTTAGACATGAATACAGCCAGAACTGCTGGACAGAATTGCATCAAATTTGGCAGAAAGGTAGCTCTTGATCCAGAAAGTGCCTTTTTAGAGTTATTAAAAGAAATCCAAATTTGTATTAAAAGAGACGTGGATCCTTCATAAAGCCTACGCGAAGCTCTGCAAACCCTCACACCAGTAGCAGTGCTGTGATTGGCTGGTTGCAACCTGCGTAGAAAGTTGCAGCTAGCACTTTCTAAACCGGAACCGTGTCACAGGGGATTACATTTACAGTTTTATGTTATTGAAGGGGTCAGGGTAGACATACCCTGACTCTATGGGTGCATTGTAGGGGGTCTCCGCGGCGACCCCTTATAAGTATCAAAATGTTCCAAACCATTTTATTTTCCACGTGCAGGGAAGTGTGGGCCCATCTCAACCCTAACCTCCTATGTAGCGTCACTGCGGAGTCATGAAACTTGATGAAAAATGTAAAAAATATACAAAATCACCCACTTAGTCAACTGCCATTTTATAAACTGGGACACGATCCAGGGGGAAAAAAGTAGTGTATAAAAGCTATAGAAGGGTCAGGTTAGAGGTAGAGTGATCCTACCGGTTCATTGTATGGACCCCTTTTAAGTGTCAGAATGGCCCAAATCAGTATTTTGTTTTACATGTGGGGATTTGCATACCTGTAGTGACACTCAGCATGGCCCCCATGTCCTGTTAAGGTGGAGTCATGAACCTTGCTGAATTTCTTTAAAAAAATATATGAAATCACACACTCAGTTGGCTGCCATTTTATAAACCAGGAAACGGTCCTGGTTCACAAATATAGTGTACAAAAACTATAGAAGACATCAGCGTGGAGGTACCCTGACCCCATGGGTGAATTGTAGGGACACCATATAAGTGTCAGAATGCCCCAACCCATTTTTCCCATGTGCAGGAGTCACGGTCCAGTTATGACACTCAGCGCAGCCTTCCCTTTTAGCGTTCATGGCAGGTTCATGTACCTTGCCAAAGAAATTAAAACAAATATACATTCACACACTCACTCACACAATAATGCATTCACTCATTGACCCACTCAACCACTCATGCACCCACTCACAGACCCACTCAGACACTCACTTACAGACTCACTCAGACACTGATTTTTCCACTCCCAGACCAACTCAGACACTGATTCACCCATTTACAGACCCACTCAAACACTATTACACTCACTCATGGACCCATTCAGAGTCTAGCGCACCCAGACACGGACTCATTCAGATGCTCATATGCCCACTCACAAACCCACTCAGACACTGGTGCACCCTCTCACAGACCTACTCTGAAACTCATGCATCCACTCACAGACCAACTCAGACACTCACACAGCCACTCAAGAGCCACTCAAAGACTCACATACCCACTCAGTGACCCACTCAGATACTCATACACCCACTCACAGGTGCTCTCAGACACTCATGCATCTACCCACTGATCAACTCAGACTCTCATGCACCCACTCACAGACCCACTCAGAGACTCACATACTCACTCAAGTCCCACTCAGACACTTGTGCACCCACTAACAGATCCATTTAGGCACTCACGCACCCACAGACAGACCCACTCAGACTGATGCACCCACTCACAGACACACCCATAGAGGAAGGGTGCTTAATAAACTGTGCTTTTAAAGTTCAAATGAGTGTGGTTAAGATATAGTATCTCCTCTGAAATAATATTTTTCTAATTCACAACAATCATAGAATGTCAATTGTACATGAAAAAGTATACTAATATGATGGTAAATTCTTTAACAGACTCCAGTGTGGATTTGCAACTTCGTCGCAAAGTTACACAGTGGCCACAGTGAGCATTGTGAAAGAGTTGTGAATTTGCCCACAGACACTATAATATTAGGCTTGTAACCAAGAGACTAATAAGGGAGGAAAAAATTCTGTTCAGAAGTGAAATAAGAAATGTAAGTAAAGTGTGTTGAAAATTGGAGAAGAAAAAAGAGATTTCTCTGGTATGTTAATCATGGTGAACATTGATAATGCGTTTGTGTGTGTGTGTGTGTGTGTGTGTGGGTGTGTGTGTGTGTGTGTGTATATATATATATATATATATATATATATGTATATGTATATATATATATATATATATATATATATATATATATATATATATATATATATATATATATGAAATATACTGGTGGCTCACAGTAAGTAGCTATAGTTAGGATGCAGTTTCCATAGGAAGAAGTTTTTTCATTTGCCAATAACTTTGGGGTCATTTGACGAATTTTTGCGAAATTTTCAAAACTAATCTGATGATCACTTCAGCTACTGTCTGGAATATTTCGGGGTGATCCATCAAGTGGGGGCCGAGAAAAAGGGGGGTCCCAAAACACTTTTTCCCCATGTTAATTTCCATAGCAAAGTTTAGACATGGCTACAGCCCGAACTGCTGAACAGAATTACTCCAAATTTGGCAAAAAGGTGGTGCTCGGTCCTCCAGTAAGTCCCACACAGCAGGATTGCTAAGAAGTGTTCGGAGGCCATGACCCCTTTCTTCACAACTTTGCAAATGCGGCTGGTGGTGCACTACTGATCGGGGAATGAAGTCCACTTTACTCCCGCGGGACATTTGGGGCCAAGAAGTCCTCCCGGTGTCTCCTGTAAGTCCTACACAGCAGGTTTCCTGAGAGCTGGTTGAAGGTCCAGCTCCCTTACGCTCCCACTCTGCAAGCACCATTACTAGTTAAACAACCATTGAAATTCACTGAAAAAACCAAAGGTGACTGGAATGATATAGGGCCCGATTCACAGAACTAACTTAAGACAAAATCCTAAACTTATTACTTTTGGTATTCACAGAACTTAGGGGCAGATTTACATGCCCCTTGCGCCTCATTTACACAGCCGTTGTGCCACTTTTGTGACGCAGCGGCGGCGCAAATCCTGCACCATGGTGCGGGGTACTTACAACGTGACGCATCTGGGAGATGCGTCACGTTGTAATGCCCTGCGCCACATGTAGGCGTTCCTGTGCAGTGATGGGCGTTCCGGCGCAGAAACGCCTCCTAAAAGTGGCTGAGTGAAATCTACAAGATTTCACTCAGTCACTTTTAGGCCCATGCTGCGTCAAAACCCTGCGCCTGCCTGAAGCAGGCGTAAGGATTGACGCAGCATTAACTAGATAGGGCCCCCAAAGCATTGCTGGACCTGCGTCGCGCTTGTGACGCAACTCCAGCAATGCGTCACTTTTACGGCACAGATGCGTCACGCATCTGTGCCGTTTTTGCACCATGGTGCGCTGCATTATAAATGCGGCGCATCCATGATGGCGGAGCTGTGGCGCACAATAACTGGCACATCCCTGCTGATTTGCAGGGATGCGCCAGTTATTGTAAATATGCCCCTTAGGATTTTGTCTTAAGTTTGTCTTAAGACAGACTTAAGTTAGGATTTTGTCTTAAGTCTGTCTTAAGTCTGTTTTAAGACAAAATCCTAACTTCTGTGAATACCAAAAGTAGTAAGTTTAGGATTTTGTCTTAAGTTAGTTCTGTGAATCGGCCCCATAGTTAGGAATTAATAAAAATAACAATAGGGGAGAGAGAGAAGATGTGGATTCGTACTCCCTGGTCAGACTTTCAAAAACAAATGGAATACACTAGTGGATGGGAGTGGTCCCTACAATGGTGGGGAGCATTAAGTGTTTTTAAAATACCCCTCACACACCAACAGGACCCTTGGTGTAATGCTTCATCATTGGGGTCTTCGCGCCCCTCTACGGGATGCGGGGTGCTACTACCTACGTCTACATGGGAGCACTTATACACAGACTATGGGGTCCATTAGGATGGCGGATGGATTGTCCCCGCCAGGCTGGCGGTAGCCACCGCCAGCCTGGCGGGTGCAATCCGACCGCCATCCTTCTCTGTATTCCCCCCCGCCATATTAGAATGGCGGGGGGGACCACGGCGGAGCAAAACACCGTCCGCCACTTTTCTGCCCCGGTCGCATTGCGGCCGGGGCGGAAAATGATTAATATGGTGGCGGTGTCTATGAGACACCGCCAGCCATATTACATTGGCAATAGTGCAATGCCTTTCCGTGGCGGCATTGCGGTGTTCACTCTGAGGGCCCCCTGTGGGCCCCCAGAGTGAAGGCCCAAGGGGGGTGGCACAAGGGGGGTACCAGTGGTACCCCCCTTCATTTGCATAATCAAAGCGGCAGGCACCGCGCGGTGCCTGCCGCTTTGTTTATGTAAATGATGCAAAGCATTTTTAGTATTGTGGCGGGTGGAGCAGAGAGCTCCACCCGCCACAATACTATAAATACAGGATGTGCCCGCCACTGTGGCGGGCACATCCTAATGGTGCGTGCGGGACCCCGCCCTTAGGGCGGGCGGTCCCGATTTCCGATAGGATGGCGGGCGGGCTTGCCTAATGAGCCCCTATGTGTGGTGTGTGTAGGGTTGAGGTGATCAGTGAGTAGTGGGGTTTGAAGTGTTATGAGTGATGGTTAAAAAGTAACTGGCTCGTGGGGTAGCGCAAAAAAGTTTTAATGGGCCCCCAAGCTGGTACTGCTAAAAAAAGGTGTGTTGTGAGCTTCCTATGTATTGCAATGTACATTTACCTCATGTGTGGGTCAACATGTTTCGGAGAAAAAACTCCTTCTTCAGGACAGGGTTGCACAAATCCCCACCTTACTCACGTATACTATAAACAATCTGTATTCAACAGAAAAGTGATTAATAAGGCTATATTGTACCTAATTCACTTCATGTAAGGAGGTTATTCGCGAGTAGCGAACTTGTTCTCAATCTATGTTGTACCTCATGAGCCTCATAGCGTTTTGGGGACCAATCGAGCCAATATGCATCGATTACGGAGAAAGGTTTCTGCCTTGTTGCCCCCAACACGGCTCCGCTGGAACTGACGGTTCCAGTTGACGTATTAAACGTGTTCGGAAGCTGAAGCTTCGCAAGTTTCATGCCCAGATGGAGAAAGTGCCAAGTGGGAGATTACCTGCTGGGCCTAGTACTCAAATTCAGTTGATACAGGACACCAACTCTACACAGAATCTAAATACACAAGAGTGGGTGGATACAGTTTATGAAATGATGCAGGAACCCAGACAACCAAACGACAGCACTATCTCTGTCTCCAATGATTCAAGGACTCAATGCATAACTCCCTTTAAACCACCGTCAAAGTTCTATCCCCTTATGCTCAAAGACAACATTGACATGTTCCCGGAACAGGTCATTTTGGACCTTAAGAATCTCAACAAGGTGACCATTAAGGCGACAATGGAAAATAAACATAACAAGAACAAAAAAGCACTACAATATCTTCAATTGCTGACAAAAATTAAAACCAAAAAGGACTTTGTAGTGCGCAACGCCGACAAAGGCGGTAATGTTGTCTTGTGGAGGAGAAAAGAATATTTAGAGGAAGGAATGAAACAACTCAGCAATGAACTATGCTATGGCAAAAGTAACAAAGTGACATGGAATACCATACATGCTGCATTCCGAATGAAACTTATGGCCTGGCGAGAGAAGGGTATGTTAACACTGGATGAATTTAAGTATTTGTGGAATCCAAGTCCAACTATTCCAATCTTATATTTCATACCCAAGGTGCATAAAGATGCAGTATATCCACCAGGTAGGCCAATTATTTTGGCCAAGAATAGCATCTTTGAGAACACTTCTATTTATGTAGATTTTTTCTTGCAGGAATTTGTTTCAAACCTGACCTCATATATCAAAGACACAGGGGATTTTCTATCCAAAATGAAGGACTTTGTATGGAATGACGAATATTTATTGATTGCCTCAGATGTAACATCACTATACACGTCTATTAAGCACAGTGATGGGTAACGGGCCTTGAAATACTATGTAGCGATGAAAGGGCCACAGCAAGAGGAACATAGCAAAATGCTTGTTAGTATGGTTGAACTATGTCTTAACAACAATATATTTTTGTTTCAGGATGTGATGTACCAACAGTTGAGAGGTGTAGCCATGGGGGCCGGCTTCTCCTCCAGCTACGCGTGTTTACACATGGGTTGGTGGGAGGAGCAGGTCCTCATGGCAAAACACTCGTACATATTTAACAGACATGTTAAAAATTGGTGGAGGTATATAGACGTCCTGTTTCTAGTTTGGGATGGGAGTGAAAGTGATGCAAATGATTTTATTGAAGCACTGAATCAGAATGATCTAAATCTACATTTCACTACCACCATGAGTCGTTCCACGGTTACGTTCTTGGATGTGGAAATTTATATTGACCAGGGGAAGCTAGAAACTAGACTTCATCGTAAACCCACGGCTGGCAATGATATCTTGCACGGCAGCAGTGCCCGCCCCAATCACCTTGTGCAAAGGATTCCTTATGGCGAGCTACTGCGCATAAAAAGAATTTGTAGCAACAAAGATGCACTACAAATAGCGCAGGGCGAGTGCATTGCACGATTCAAGGAACGTGGTTATAGTAAACATTGTCTTAAGAAGGCCCTCAACAAATGCAACTGGGTGGATAGGAACCAGCTATTTGGGGCACACAAGACCCAGAGTACCCAAAATGAAACCCCTAACGTGTTCAGATTCATTTTGGACTATAATAAGGAACATCTAGCGGTGAGAAAAATTATCAAAAGAAATTGGCATTTTGTTAAACAGGATCCAATTATTGGTATGACAGTTCCCAAAAACCCAATGATAACATACCGGAGGGGGGCATCAATGAAAGAGGCCCTCGTAGAAAATGACACAGGTGGACCGCAAACCAAGGGCTCTTGGCTTGCACAAAGGAAGGGGTTTTATAAGTGCAAGGTGTGCAAAGCCTGTTAGCATGGTGTGAATACAACTGAATTCCCAACACCATTTGGAGGGCCAAATAGGCAAATTACAAAAGCACTTAACTGTAAAACTGACCATGTGGTCTATGTGTTGGAGTGCCCATGTGGACTGCGATACATAGGTAGTACCATCTTACCAGGACACAAGAGGGTACTCCAACACATTAGAGCCATTAAAAACCACGATCAGTCATACCCGGTGGCCATGCATTTCCATGAATATCATGATGGCAATCCCAAAGACCTTAAATATTTCCTCATTGACTCTGTTCCAAGAAAAAAACGTGGTGGCAACAGAGAGAGGAGTCTTAGATTGCTGGAAATGCTCTACATACTGAGCCTCGACAGTAAACATCCGAATGGCCTCAACAGCTCTGAGGAACTCCATGCTAGCCTTTAAAACATGAGGGATGTTTAAACTCCATCAATGGCCATATTACTGATGTAATTTGAAATTATGATAATCTCACCCAACAAGCTGTACTGACACTTACATTGTGAATTTTCAGGTTACTCCCCTTAAACTGTACTGACCATATGGGTCAATTGGGATACTACACTGTGATATTTAGTACTGTTTAGATAAGATATGTTGTATATACATTTTTTTTAATTCAACATGGCAGCCTCCCACTAGTTCCCTTAAAATTCTATCTTTTTAACCATTTTAGATTTTTATACTTCATACATTTGCACTTTTTTACTTTTGCTTAAAAACAAAAGTTTTTTTATAGATTTAGGCACATACACTTATTTTGTATAGTCCAATCCAGTTGTGTTTTAAAGTAATGCCATCAGATACCATTGAGGGTTTTATTTTGACCATCAATGTATTGGAGGAGTGATTAAATTAAATATAAAGAACCCAAATTAGACAACGCAGACATCTAGTTCAGTCATAGAAATAAAGTAATGGTTTGGTCTTTATTGTAATTCCAAAACATGAATTGTCACAAAGGATTGTAGGAGGTATTCAGTATTTAACTGACTCTTATTCAGTCCTCTAAGTGCCTATGTATTTAGACATTTGTACGATTTTAGCATATTTATATGGTTATATTTACCTATTTATTTATTTATTTAAGATATTAAAATGTATTTATTTATCTTTACATTTGAATAGGTGGATTGAACTGTGACCAGGCGAACGCAAAGCCACTATGGGTACAAACAGTGTCGATGTGCCAAAGCATTTATGCCTAAATATTATTGTTATGTTTGGCTAAACAATAAGGGTTCATGTTTTTACAATTCCCTCCAAATTAAATACGTCTTCACATACATCCACATACGATTGAATGGTTGACTTTTTGTTTGTATATGGCAGATACAAATCACTGGAGAATAGTGAGCACTGTTACTGTCACTTTAAAAGGTGTGGGTCTTGCACAAATAAAAGACCTCATCTGCTTGTTTAAATGAGAAAATAATGTCAAAAAATAAAAAAAGTAAAAAAAATAAAAAAGTGGATTGCTATTTAAATGAATGTTATAGGTGGTTTGGCGTCATGTGATCAAGTCCCAAGCTAGGGACGAAACGCGGCATGGCTGCCCCATCTGCTTTGTACCTGTAAACGGAAATAAACTAAAGGTATTGCAACCAAAAAATGGCTGCCCCATCTGCTTTGTACCTGTAAACGGAAATAAACTGAAGGTATTGCAACTGCTGTGTTCCGTGCTCTTCATTGTAACCTGTGAAAGTAATTACGGAGTCGAAGAGATTTGCTATGTATATATATATATATATATATATATATATATATATATATATATATATATATATATATATATATGTATATATATATATATGAAAACAACTGTTTCTTCCCACTTGCGAAGAAAATTTCACAGACTGCTCACGATGCTTCAAAAGTTTTATTTAGCACGAAATCAGCAGCTCACTACCGACGCGTTTCGCCACTTAAGGCTTGGTCACGGTGAAAGTGATCAATTACAAGCTTCTATTTACATCTTAAATCATAAACATAAAGAAAGGACTTAACGTGTTGGTTTACACAGACTGAATTGCAGTCGCCATCTTGAAGTGTATCATTATTGTAAACAGAATATACACAAATTAAACAGTTATAAATATTTACACTTGCTTTATATCGCCCAAGTGGGCTATTGATACAATGATAATTTTATGCCACGAATTCCTGGAATTTTATAACCTCTATTTAGGCATTAATTGCAAAATATATATTTTTAAGAATAATATCACCACAAAACATATCGTCCCAAGGACTACCGTCTGATCTAACAAAATCATGCCCAAGTGGGCGCATGTACCATGTTGTGTTTACTTAAACTGTTTACAATTTACAAAAATATTGCCCCAGTGGGCTATTCACAAGTGGCGCTTCTTGTCTCCAAATCAATGTTACGTCTGTCCTCCAGATCTCATTGCACACTCCTGCATGGAAAAGATGTAATCATTTAAAATTCATGTGTTCAACATATGTACAAATTAAAAACTAGAGAGAGATGTCAGGACAATATTACATTTTCATAGATGAACTGCCATTTCTTCACTACAATTCATTCCATTTGGGTGTAGGGTCTCGAAGTCAATGATGTATTTAGACTCGAGAATTCTCAGCTGTCGCAGCCTATCACCCCCCCTTACATTCTCTTTGACTGCATCAAGTACCACAAATCTCAACAAGTTATCATTTTGGTTGTGGTGTGTTTTGTAATGTCTGGCAACAGGGTACAGTTCGTTGTTATTTCTAATTGCCCGTTTGTGTTCTAATATCCTAATTTTTGCCCTGTGTTTGGTACTTCCGATGTAAAATTTCCCACAGGGACAAATTAGACAATACACACAATACTCAGTATTGCAGTCAAAATTACCCATGATGGAGAATGGTCTGGATTTGTTGGGCATTTGGATTTTCTTGCAGTTCGCACTTCCCTTACAGGCCTTGCACTTCATACAACACTCAAATCCTGTTTTGTTCCTGGCTACGGTTTTCTTTTTTGATGAAACCATATTCACACTTAGCTCATCTTTAAGTGATTTTCCCTTACGAAAGGTAATCTGGGGGTTCTCCGTTATGTGTTTGCTCAGGAGTTTATCAGTGGTTAAAATTGGCCAGTTTTTTGTCAATATCTTCCTCACCTGATATGCTTGCCCAGAATACGTGGTGATAAACCTTACTGTCCCTACTTCCTCACTCAAATTTCTTTGTTTGGGTACAAGTAGATCGGTTCTTGCCATGCTATCAACTCTGACTATTGCTTGGTTTATGGTTTTTGCAGGGTAACCTCTTTCTTTAAACCTGTCTACCATCACTTGTTTTTCTTTCTCAAAGTTGAAGCTATCACTGCTGTTGCGTTTGGCTCTTAACAGCTCTCCAAAAGGTATACTTTGGATGAGGCTGTAAGGATGGGCACTCGTCGCAAACAGCAAGCTGTTCCCAGCTGTATCTTTTCTGTGCAAGCTCGTGGACAGTTTGTTGTTTTTAACCTCCACTATGGTGTCAAGAAAGATAACCTTCTCTCTACTTATATGAGAAGTTAGTTTGATGTTCATCTCATTATCATTCAGACTGGCGATGTATCTCCTGGCACTCACTTCATCTCCCCTCCAGATACAGAAGATATCATCTATAAAGCGAGTCCAGAGTATCACTCTTTCCCCCTGGTCGCCTTGGCTACTGGACACCTGCTCCTCCCACCAGCCCATGAATAAATTCGCGTAGCTGGGGGCGAAGCAGGTGCCCATCGCCGTGCCCTGTATCTGCCTGTACAGTTGATCATTAAAATAAAAAAAGTTGTTAGATAAACAAAATTGTGTCATTTTGATCAACATGTCACTATGTAACTGAGCAGTAATTGATCTCGCTCTAAGAAAATGTCTGACTGCCTGGATGCCAGTTTCATGTTTTATTGATGTGTATAAACTGGTCACATCCATAGTTATCAATAAATAGTCAGATTCCCAGGTTAGGTCATGGATTAGGTTTAAGAAGTGCATGGTATCTCTGAGGTAAGCAGGTAGGGACATTACAAAAGGTCTCAAGAAGTAATCTATATATTTAGATGTTACCTCTAATTGTGACCCCATCGATGACACTATAGGTCTCCCTGGTGGACATAGTGGGTTCTTATGCAATTTTGGGAGTAGGTATAGGACTGGTGTTTTTGGATATTTACATTTCAGTCCTAGATATTCTCCTTTTTCCAAAATTCCCTGTTCGTACCAATTCAATAACATGCCATCATATGTCACATGAGAGTCATATAGCTCCTCCATGGAAGATTTGCTATAACATTGTGTATCATCAAGTTGTGATTGACCTTCTCTCAGGTATTCAGTCTTGCCCCACACCACAACATTTCCTCCTTTATCCGAATTACGGATTACAATTGAATCATCGTTTTTAAGTGAATCAAGTGCCTCATATTGCAATCTGGACAAATTATATTTAGCCAATCCAGCAGTACTGTATCGAATTTTCTTTAAATCTTTGGTAACACTACGCTCAAACACATCTATTGCATCACTCTGAACAAGAGGAACAAATGTGGATTTTGGCTTAAAGCCACTCTTACATGGTAGTGCTGTTATTACTGCATCACTGTCAGTATTAGGGGCAATATCCTCTACTAAATCATTCTCATTTCTCTCTTGTATAGAGGTCACCTCTGGCATTGACGGATCAGTTAAATCATTGGGAACCGTAGTTGTAGATACACTTAATGTTTGATTATGAAACCATTTTTTCAATTTCAATTTACGAATAAAACAAAAAGTATCTATTCGTGTTTGAACATAGTCCATTCTCCTCATTGGACAAAAGGATAACCCCAACGAAAGTAAGTCAGTTTCAATGTTGTTTAACTCACGTTTTGAGAGGTTGACAACTGTCATCATGTTCCTTTTCTTGCTCTGGTCTGCATTGGTGGTGGTGCGGGCATGTTGGAATCTCCTTTGCTTCCTCCGCCTCGCTTTTTGGTTCCTCTGGATCCTCTTGCTATGCCGCGAAAGTTTCGTCCTCTGCCCCTGTGAAAATCCTGATCCACTTGGCCCCCTTGCTGGTTTTGTTTCGCTTGGTTGAGCATTTGAAATTGCGTGAGAAAATTAATTCTTCCTGTTACTGCTTTTTGAATTGGCGTTCCCGGTGCACTGCCTGTCGCATCAGAAATATTCCCATCAGATGCATCACTCTCTTCAGGAGCAGTACTTTCTCCTTCCAGTGTGAGGTTTACTTTGCTAGTATCTATTTCATTCATATTCGCTTTTTGAAACAAATGATCATATTTCTTATGAAATGTTAGGGTTCTGCCAGATTGATAATCTTGGAAGTCTCTTAAAAATTTCCTTTGCTTACGTGCTGTTATTTCATCTTCCAGTTTGTTAAGGCGCACTTCCAGTTTGGTCATAAAGTCTTGAATCTTTTCTTGGGTGGTAATACCGGCCAATTCTAGCAATATATCATCAATTTGTTTTAATAATTTGGCTCTGTCCTTTATAGCGTATTTAATTAGGATGCGCATCATTGTTGCGGTGCAATCTTTTGTATTACTAGCCCACTCTTCCAACATTTCTGGATCTGGATTATCAAAAGTGGGGATAGTGTAAATCCTCAACCCTCTAGGTGCCCTCTGGGCATCCAGATATTTCTGTAGGGACTCTGCTTCCCACCATTTTGCTACCTCTTTGCGGTGCAATTTATCCAATTTATTAAATAGCTGTTGTATCTTTACTTCGCCAGTAGGTATATATAGTTAGGATTTTTTCCCTATGGGATTTTTGAAAATTCTATGTCTAATAACTTTGGCGTTTGTGGACGGAATTGGCTGAAATTTTCTGGAAAATGGAACATTTTGTTTCTGAGCAGCCCCTGAAAATTTGGGGGGGGTTCGTCCAGGGGGGGCCGAGAAAAAAGGGGGGTCCCAAAACGTGTTTTTAACATTGAGTTTTCCATAGGGCGGTTAGCCTCACTTTTAGCCCGAACGGCTGAATGGATTTGCACGAAACTTGGCTAAATTGTAGGGACTGGTAGCCCGATGTGCCTTTTGTAGGTCTCAATATATGTGCTGCAGTGGATTTTGAGAAATTAACGTTCAAAAAAAGATATATATCTGTAAGCGCGGACCGGGCAGCGCCCCGGTTCGCGGACCTTAAGCGTACCAAAACTTCGCGTAGCGAAGCTGATTGGCTCTCCGGTGTCTGTCAACATTCTAAACAGTCCGGAGCGGCCGCCATCTTGTCTCTCGGTAGGATCGAGAGACAAGAGGAGGCCAAAACAAAGGGGGAAATAACCATAAGGGGGCATAGTAGATCCTCGCTGACCCCCTAGGTTTAATGTGGAGGTTTTAAAAGGGCCCCGCGGGGTAAAAAAAAATAATTATTTTTTTTGTTTTTTTGCGTGGGTAGCGCCCGGTACGCGAACCGGGAAGCGTTCTGGGGAGCGTACTACAATGAAAAATGAATGATAGACTTTTCAAATGCTGTATGTTAATTGATTGTTGGATTTGTTGATTATTTTTTATTTTCTTTATCTTCCCAGGGAGCGACCCGGTACGCGAACCGTTGAGCGCCTCGGTTCGCGGACCTTAAGCGTTCCGGGAGTCCACCATTTTGTGTTTCAGTCGAATTAAGATACAAGATGGAGGGCAAATAATGTTCAGAATGGGTAGAAGGGGGCACGGTAGAGTTATCTTGACCCCCTAGGTTTTCTGAGGGTGGCTGAGGAGGCTTATATGTGCGAAAAAAAAACATTTTTTAAAAAAAATTTCGCGAGGTTAGCTCCCGGTTCGCGTACCGGGTAGCGCCCCAGGGAGCGTATTTTGTTGAAAATTAGTGAAAATGTTAGAGTTAAATAATAATTGTGAGTGATTAGATGTAGGGTAGCTCTGAGAAGAGCTTTTGGGTTTATGGTACATTTAGGTACTTATAAGTAGGTACCAATGCACATTCTTAAATTCAGAGTGAAAACTCTGTTGCCCTCATCTGAGAAGTGAACTCCATCTCCTCTGTAGATATCTTGCATGTAGTAACGCAAGTTATTGTTGTACAGGGAGCCCATTCCATGGTCTCTCATGTAAGCTGAAACAGATTTCTTTACATGCTTCCTCGACTTCTCAATTTGTGGACAAAATTGGTTTGACCACCTCCATTTCTGTCTTTGGCATATATTTGAATATACCAAGGCAGTCTGAGGAAAAAGTGCCATTAATTGCTCAAAGGTGTCCTTTAAAAGCATTTCCAGACCTACCCCAGTCAAAGTGCCCAAATCATTACCTCCACAGTGCACAATTAACAGGTCAGGTTTTGGCAAATGCATAAAGGTTTTCACCAATGGTATCAATTGGTGACATTTTAATCCTCTGTGGCCAAACCACTTAATTTCCACATCTTGTAAATTGAGGTTAGGTAAATTCCTGCTTTCAACGTACCTTTGAGCCCAGTGAATATAACTATGACCAACAATCCAGACAGAAAACATGGTGAGAGAAGGTTCTCCTGCAGTCAGATGAAGTGTGGCAATGAAATGGCAGTTGAAAAAATGAGAGTGTAAAATGAAAAAAAAACTGTGGAGTTTCTGTGTTCATGAAGCAGTAACAGTGATTGGTGGATTTTGATTGATGAAAACAGAAAGTTAGGGTGCACAGATGTGTTCTTTGAAAGATGTATTTTGAGTGGTCAATAAAAAATCATTAAATGAAAGAATGCACTGGATATGCAGGTGCACTGAGAGTTCAGAGTTCAATTGCAACATTGTTGTGTGAACTTGCAAACACCAGAGGTATTCCAGGAGGTGGTTGCTATGGAAAATAGGCAGAAAGGGCAGAGGGGGAAGGGTTTTCATTTGAAAAAAAGTGAGGGAAGAGTTTTGATTGGGTGACATGAGAAATATGTGTGAAGAATTACAGCATTTCTGTGCTTTTGATAGCTGCAGACTCTGGAGTGCATACCTTTTGCTCTGCTGAAGAGAAATTGGTGTGTTTCTGAGACTGTTTTCAAACTCAAAGTATTTGCTAAGGTGAGAAAATATTTCTTTAATTTAGATAGAGAATAGTGTGCTTTAAGGAGAAAATTATGATTTATGTGGCGCAAATTGCTTGTAAATATGCTCTCACATGTGTATGGAAAATTTTGATTTTGAATGTTTGTGTTACATAGCCATGTTAAGAGTGACCCTACCATGCAGGAAAGCCAATCAAAAAACGCTTTCATGTGTTTTAATGACATTTTAAGTCATTTTCCCATGTGCAGTGTTTAGAAATTATGATTTGAAAATCGTTTTTGGGGAAAAGGAATTGTTTTTAAATTCATGACAAGGACATAATGGTGTATGCTTCTTTATAAGGCAATTGACTGTCCCTGATGTTATTTTCTCATTTTAGTGTAAGACCTTTCTCTGTGGCGCAAATTGCTTGTAAATATGCTTCCACATGTGCATGGAAAATTTTGATTTTGAATGTTTGTGTTACATAGCCATGTTAAAAGTGACCCAACCATGCTCGAAAGGCAATCAAAAAACGCTTTCATGTGTTTTAATGACATTTTAAGTCATTTTCTCATGTGCAGTGTTTTGAAATTATGATTTGAAAATCGTTTTTGGGGAAAAGGAATTGTTTTTAAATTCATGACAAGGACATAATGGTGTACGGTTCTTTATAAGGCAATTGACTGTCCCTGATGTTATTTTTCTCATTTTAGTGTAAGACATTTCTCTGTGGCGCAAATTGCTTGTAAATATGCTCCCACATGTGCATGGAAAATTTAGATTTTGAATGTTTGTGTTACATAGCCATGTTAAGAGTGACCCTACCATGCAGGAAAGCCAATCAAAAAACGCTTTTATGTGTCTTAAGGACAATTTAAGTAATTTTCCCATGTGTAGTGTTTTGAAGTTATGATTTGAAAATCGTTGTTGAGGTAAAGGAATGTTGTTAAAATTTATGTGCGCCATATGCCCCCAAATTTCTTTTTTAGGGGTGCAGCAGGGTGTTCTTGAGACACCCCTGCACCTTTGGAATAAATTCCTAATTTGTGATGAGCAAATTGTTAATCGCAAATTGCACCTTCATTTATATGAGCCTCCTAGCCCATGGAAATGAATGGGTAATTTGCAATTAGCAATTTTCTCATCGCAAATTTGGAATGGTAAAGAATCGCTATTTATTCCTTAAAATTCGCTTTTTTGGAAATGCAAAATAGTTATATGATACATATGGCGGTTGATGTCTAACAAGATAAGAAGCTTATGGATTCATTTATGGTGACTGGCGCAATGAAGTAGACATCACTTACTTCATTGGTAGAGCTTTACATGTATTATCTCCTCTGTATTCTTCATCAAGCGTAACTTTAATCTGCAATCCTGAGTAGGCCTCACCTTAAACAAACCTCATTTAAAATGCTAGGGACAGATTTATGATAGGTGTATGCCTCTTTTGTGCCACTGTGCGTCACTTTTATGATGCAGCGGTGGTGCAAAAGATTTGCTATGAGGCGACAACATTACAAATTGATGCATTTAGGCAGATATGTCATGGTGTAAAAAAAACGTACCACATAAAACCCAAGCAGCAGTGATGCAAAAGATGCACCATGTCGCAAGACAGGCCTCACTTGGGGCCATATGTATCAAGCTAATTAGCATTTGCAAAGATCAAAATTCTACGAATTTCGGCCTTTGCGAATGTTAATTAGACAAATGGTATGTATCAAACAAGTTTGATGCAAAATAAGGAGTAGCAAAATTTGCTATTCCTTATTTTGCAATTGCACTGAAGGATTTGCAAATTTTGTGACTACTTAAATGCAATGTATCAAACAAAAACTATGTAAAAAATGACATTAAGGATTTGGAAACTATTGTGGTAAATTGGTGGTAATTTGTGAATTCTTTTCAAAAAGCTTTCTTTCAAAAAAACAAAAGGTGCCATATGACGCAAACACATGCCCTTAGGGCATGTATGTGTGCCATATGCCCCCAAATTTGTTTTTCAGGGGTGCAGCAGGGTGTTCTTGAGACACCCCTGCACCCTTGGAAAAATTCCTAATTTGTGATGAGCAAATTGCTAATCGCAAATTAAACCTTCATTCCTATGAGCCTCCTAGCACATGGAAATGAATGGGTAACTTGCAATTAGCAATTTGCTCATCGCAAATTAGGAATGGTAAAGAATCGCTATTTATTCCTTAAAATTCGCTATTTCGAAAATGTAAAATATTTTGATGATACATATGGCAGTTCATCTGTAACAAGATAAGAAGCTTAGGGATAGATTTATGATGACTGGCGCATCACCAGGGATGTGACAGTCATCCTGCGCCGCTGTTCCGCCACCCATGGTGTGCTGCATTTACAATGCGGCGCAGCATGGGGCAAAAACGACACAGATGCGTGACGCATCTGTGCCGTAAAGGTGGCGCATTGCTGGAGTTGTATCGCAAGTGCGATGCAGCTCCAGCAAGGCTCAGGGGTGCCCCATCTCCACAATGCTGCGTCAAGACCTATGCCAGCTTCAAGCAGGCGCAGGGTTTTGACGCAGCTTTCTCCTATCTGATTGTAAATGCGGCACACCATGGGTGGCAGAGCAGTGGTGCACGTTAACTGGTGCATGCCTGGGGATGTGCCATTTAATATAAATCTGCCCTTTAACATTTAAGTATGTGCAGGGGACACAGAGTCGGTGAGGCTTATCCAAGGTTAAGAAGAGATGAGTCCTGTTCAGTGGAAAATTAGACATAGGCTTCACCTGCTCAGCATTGCTGGACATGGCTAAATAATAGCTGCAAAATGTTAATCTTGTTAAACAATTTTACTATTATAATCTGTGAGATTTGTCTCTTACTCTGCAACATCTCATTGTTGTTATCTTTCTTTAAAGATAAAGACAACCTCAACATGAGCGACAATCTGCAATCAGTTGATTTTGACCTCATCATTGAACTTGTAATTGAAACATCAGTGGATGTTGATCCTTTGGATGATTTAAATCCTGAGGATGAAGAAGAGCGTGATGAGGATGCAGATTTGTCCGAATTATATGATATAGGATGGGAAGCTGACCTGCTTGAGCCTTTGGAAATATAAACATTTATTTTTAAAATTTATAATCAATAAAAAGTGAAAAGGTAAACCGTTTAATTTAAAAATAAAGACACCTTCAAAAACAGGTTATGTGTAGTGTCTTCAATAAAATATTAAAATATGCTCATAAAATTAGATCAGATTCACATATAAAATAGCATAGGTAACATAAATATAAATGTCATTTCTTTTCTGGTATTTCTGTATTGTAAAATTGCCAATGACTAAAAAATCTTCAAATTAAAATGTCAAGTAGTGTGTTAAGTTTTTGATCACTGTTACTGATTTACTGTTTGGTAATAATGTTTAATAACATTTTTTATTATATTTTTCCACAGATTCAACTGCAGATCATTTCAAGATTTCACCATGCCTACAATACAAAGACAGATAAAGGCTGCAAAACGTCAAAGACAGCAGGTGAAAAAAAAAACGCAGCAGTCCTCTAACAAAAAGATTTCTCAAGCCACGAAGAAAGCACCGGGTAAGAGCTCTAAATATTTCATAAGAAATATTTGTATTAAAAAAAATATTACTACAGAAAATGTTTCAGTCCATAAAACGAGAAGGAAATCAAATGGAAAGAAAAGGACAATGAAAAATGTTACTGCTAGAGCAAGAGATAAATCTGTGCATGATAGTAGAAGGAAACAACAGTTTAGGGAGATTCGTAAACGAATGTTCCGCAACAGGATAATTGGCAATTTGTTAAAAAATATTAAGAAAGGTCAACAGAAACTAGTTTTTTATAAGAGAAAAAAAAAAGTTGAGAAAGTTATTGATCAGGCATTTGAAATTAAACGTAAGTTATTTATTTTGATAATCAATAGAATTAGGAAGCTAAACAAGGCAATTTTTGATTTCAAAAGAAATAGTAGATGGAAGAGAATAGTTAATCGTAGTAATTTTTGTGAAGTTTTTTCTGGAGAATGGATGCATAGTTCAAGCTGTGAGGCATTTTTTTATGAGGAGAGTTATTTCCAGGATAATGATTTGGTGCATGCAGTTGACACCAGTGGTCGTGCTTATGAAGTGAAAGATGGTTGTCCAGTTGAAAAAGAAAAACTTGTGACAACAGAGGCAGAAGAGGTGTTAGGTAATGAGGTTTTAGGAAGACGTGCTAAGGGTCCTGTGTACACCTGGAAGTGTAGTAGTATTTGCAGTGTGCGACAGGATTCCATCAATTTGCTTTGTGATTTTGTACGGTCATTTAACAAAAAAAGTTTGAAGCAGAAAATGATGTTGTTGCAAGAATTAGATCCTTGCAGAGTAAGAGAAGTGACAGGTTTGCATGGTCATTCACTGGCTTGTCTTTCCAGGAGAGTATGCCAGAGTGTTTTTCATCATTTCAGGATGCTAGCAGTGCATCATAACAAAGTGAGGAAATTAGTTAGAATGTTGTATTATGCTAAGAGTCCAGCAATTATGCTGAAACAATTATGCGCTGCTCTTTTGCATGGTTCTGAAATAGATGTGAAGAATATATGTGAAGAAATTGAGTTTTGTTACTTTGGAAGTAAAGAGGAGAATGTTGAAATTGAGCAAGAAGTAGAGGGTCATGTGGAAGATAGTGTACAGGTTTCCAGTACAGATAATTTCCAGAGGGAAATTGCGACGTTTGACGTGAAATCAAGTGAGAGGCCTAATTTCACTTGTGTGTGTTGTCGACGCACTTATTATAAGAATCAGACTAAGTTAGTGGATTTATATGCAAAAAGTGAAAGGGAAAATAATAGTGAATGGAAGGATTTTGCAACATACTTGATGGTAGAAAATTGTTTTGATTTGGGATTGGATCAACGTGTGTGTACTTATTGTTGTAACAAATTAAAACAAAACCAGATGCCTGCTAGAGCAGTTCATAATAATCTGGAATTGGTTGAGATTCCTTCTGAATTGAAGGACTTAAATACTTATGAATCTATTTTGATTCAAAGTATCCATCCCTTTCAGGCTATTGTAAGAATGGAGCCAAAGACAGGGAAATTGCCTCCATCAGATTTACAGAGAGGATTAAAGGGAAGAGTTGTTTATTTGCCTCTAGATTTCAAGAAAAACATTAACACAATTGGAGTAGAAAAAGTGGAAGAGGAACCTCTGGTTATCTTAGTTAATGGGGTTCCGACAAAGAATAAGAAAATATGGCAAGATTTAGTAGATGTTAGGAAAGTTAAAAAGGCAACATTGTATTTGAAAAAAAATAATAAATACTATAAGAATGTATATGTTGCAGAAGAGGAAGTAAGTGAGGAAGAGGATAGCGATTTGTGTGCTGGTCAAATTGAGAAAGTAGAACCCTCTACTAGTGAAGAAATATATGAACATTATAGTGTTCATCCTTTGCATTCCAAGGAAGTCATGGGGAATGCTATTGAGTTGTTTCAAATGAAACAAGCCAAAGGGAGTCCCATTAGTGTTTGGGAGGAAAGTTTGGAAGCTCGGTGTTTCCCACAGCTTTTTCCAACAGGTCAGGGAGGAAGATATGATGAGCGACCTCATCAAATTCCTGCTTCTGAATACCGGACTTTGCGATTGTATGCAGGAGATGCTAGGTTTCGACAATGCATTCCTTATTTGTTTCATCTCCTGTTTGAAAGCGATCTGTCTGGACTGTCATATGCAGTGAACCACATCTTGAAAAGTGGTATACACATGCAAAACATCTCGGCAAGTGATTTTATGGATAAAGTCAATGTCCAAGATAGTATTTTGGATTCTCACCTGATTAATCTCATGGCGTGTCAGCGTGGTACTAATGAGTACTGGTACCGTCGTCATGGTGATTTAAAATGTATGCTGAGGAACTTAGGTACTCCCACATGGTTCCTCACTCTGAGCTGTGCCGAGTATGGCTGGGAAGACTTACTTCAATTTCTACGAGAGGCAAATGCTAACGTAGATAACATCGAATTCAAGACACCCGGAGAACTGTGCTCTTTGGATCCAGTCAATGTATGTAGGTACTTCAATCATAGATTTGAAGCTATGATGTCTTTCATCATGAATAAGAAGAATCCACCTCTTGGAGAGGTGTTGGATTTCTTCTGGAGAAAGGAGTACCAAGCAAGAGGTGCTCCTCATATACATATGTTGCTGTGGATCAAGGATGCACCTAAATTTGGAACGGATCCAGAAGACTCAGTGATGAGTTTCATCCAACAGTATTCTACGTGTGCTGTTCCAAACGCAAAGGAGAAGAAAAGCCTAAGAGAAAAAGTTCTGCGTTTCCAAAGCCATCGATGTGGAAAGTACTGCCGTCGTAAATTCCGAAACAAAGACAAGTTCTACACTAAATGTCGTTTCGGCTTTCCACGACCGGTGATTTCTAAAGGAAGAGTAAACAGTTTGATGTCTTCGTTGCGACACAATGTCATGAAGAAATCACCTAAAAACACTTACAATTTGAAGAGGAACGAAGAGTCCAAGTACATCAACGACTACAACCCGGTGATTTTGTCCATGTGGAATGCTAACATGGATATACAGTTTGTGGCTGATAACTGTATGGCTGTGGCTCGGTATGTGACGTCTTACATCACCAAAAAAGAGAAGACAGAATTGAAGGATATGTGGGAGGACATTTCCCATGAAAAGAGCCTCAGCAAGAAGTTGTACAGTTTCAGTCTGAAGATGTTGTCGCATCGAGAAATCGGAGCGCACGAATGTTCTGACCGGTTGTCTTCAGCAAGTCTCTATGCCAAGTCCAGGAGTATCGTTTGGGCGAGTCTTGGTCTTGCTGCAACGCGTAATCGAGTTCTCAAACCTGTGCGGGAAATTGAGTATTTGGCGGAAAAGGAGCCAAACAGTACCGACATTTTGAAGACAAACATGTTGGATACATATTATCCAAATCGAAGCAGTCACCTCGAGAATGTTTGTCTGTATGAGGTTCTGCAAAATTACATATTCAAGAGGAACATCAAAGAAGATACTGAGAAAGGAGTGTATGCTGTAATAGGAAGTGAGGGATGTCTGGTCAAGCAAAGAAAATGCCACTTGGTAAACCATCGAAAATTGAGTGGCGAATCTCCTGAAAAAAAGGAGTTTTTCTATTTAGCACTTTTGCAACTTTTCAAGCCTTGGCGTGCAGAAGAGGAACTGCTTGGAGATTTTCTCTGTTACGAAGACTCTTTCAATGCCGCCAAGGAGACCATAGAATGTCCTGCTTTTCCCAAATATGTAGAAATGTTGAATGCGGAAATTGAGCAGGAAGCAACGATTGCAGCCGAGATTGCCAGAGACAGTTCTCAGGACAGTCAGAGTTCTGCTTCATTGAGTCAGGATCCACTAGGAGGACCTGTTATCGAAAATGAAGCTGCCACTGCTATGAATGAAGTGGAAAGAGCCATGGCACATGCTCAAGAGGATGCGGTTAACTTAGAAGAGTTGGAAAGGCAATTCAACGTTGAGCAGAGGAAAATATATGACGAAGTTACCATGCAAATTGATCATGGATTAAGTCATGATAAGAAAGAGTGCTCATGTACGTCGTTGAAGCCTGTCCGACTGTACGTGAGTGGAGAAGCGGGAACTGGAAAAAGTTTCCTCATTAAAGCAATTTCATGCTATTTGCAGGAAAGGACAGAGTCATCGCTGTCTTGTGTTGTCACTGCTCCAACTGGACTGGCAGCACATAATATTAAAGGGATTACTTTACATCGTTTACTGATGCTGCCAGTGGAGCATGACAACAAATTAGAATATCACGAGCTATCTGGAGATGCTTGTTTTGAAGTTTCAAGAATCTTGAGGAAAATGAAACTTCTTATCATTGACGAAGTAAGCATGGTTTCCAATGTCATGCTTGCCTTTGTGCATTTGAGGATGCAAGAAGTTCTCAAAACAGAGTATGATGTGTTATTTGGTGGCAAACACATCATTGTTTTCGGAGATCTTCTGCAGCTGACACCAGTGAAAGGGCAACCTGTGTTCAAAATGCTCACGCATGAAGATACCAGGAAGTGCCTAGGCAGCATTGGCAACGTCAATATATGGTTAAACTTCAATTATGCTGAACTGCATGAAAATATGCGTCAGGCGAAGGATGAAGTTTACAAGACTATTCTACAAGATGTTAGAATTGGAAAAGTGACCGAGCATGGCAAAGAAGTTTTACATGCACGATTACTGTCAAATTTATATCCAGAACAAGATGTTGTGCCTGAGAATATTTTTCAGAAAATTACTGAAAAGAAATCTGGAATATGTTTGATGCCAACTCTTGCAGAATGTGCCAAATTTAACAACAAAATGTTGCATTTAGAAAAGCAAGAGATTGTGAAACTGGAAGCTATTGATAGAGTAGAGCATATGGGATCAACAATTATTTTGTCTGAGAATCTGAAAACAAAATTGGATTCATTAGAGAAGAGTATATCTAAAACTGCAGGTTTTGAAAAGACTCTGAATGTGTGCTTGAACTGCCGTATAATTTTAAGAAGGAATTTACATGTTGAAAGAGGTCTGGTAAATGGATCAATGGGTAATGTTGTTGATTTTGTGAAATACAGAAATAGAGATGGAATTGAATTTTTAAAAATTAAATTTGATGGCATTGAGGAAGTACAGCTAAATGCTCGTTGTTCTGCTAGATTTTTGCTTGTAAAAGACTTATATGTTCGCCGTAAGCAGTTTCCTGTTTGCTTGGCATATGCGGTGACAATCCATAAATCGCAAGGTTTAAGTGTAGACAGTGCATTGGTGAATATTGGCAGTTCTGTGTTCAAGGAGGGTATGGCATATGTGGCATTGTCACGAGTTAGAACTTTATCGGGATTGTACTTGATTGAGTGTGATGTCACAAACATTTGTGCAGATCTAGATTGTGTTAAGGAATACAATAGGTTAAGAAGAGAGTATGCGCCACATTTGCCTCAGTTTCCTTTGTTTGAGAAACGTGTGGTAGGCCGGAAACGAAGAAATGAGAACAATACTGGGGAGGTTGTAGCAAAAAGACAAAAAGTCAATGAACCTAAAATTACAAGCAGAAACAAAAAGGATTCTGTTGAAGATGTTGTTGGTTTTCAGTTTGAAAACAGTTCTGGTGTCAACTGCTATGCTAATGTAGTAATTAATGTTTTGTTTTCTCTAAAAAATGTAAAAGAAGAGATTGTGGTCAATTCTGATCAAAGATTTTGCAGTTTGTTAATTCTGTGTTAGAGAAATGTACCACTGATAGAAGAAACATAGAAAGTGTGTCTGAAATTCGAAATCTGTTAGACAGATGTTCAGGCCAAACACAATTCTCTCAAAATATTCAGCAAGATTGTCAGGAGTTTTTAATGTATATGCTTGATGTATTACATGCTGAAGGAGTAGATGTAGATCAGCTGTTTGGGCTTTCTTATCAATGGCAGCATGACTGCGAGAACTGTATGGTATCAAGTACTACTAGTGTAGACTCAGAAAGATTTATATATTTAACTTTGCCAGACAGTAAATCAGTCTCCTTTAATAAGCTAGTAAAAGCTGCTAATCACAACATGGAGTGTAGCCAATGTAAATCTGAAATGACGTCCACATTATTTATACGAACATATGGCCAGTACGTCATTTTAATGTTCCAACGGTGTAGGCCTGATGGAACAAAATTGACAACTTTAATAAAAATTTTTGTAGCTTCGCAGTTGTCAATATCAGGAAGGACTTTTGTAACTACAGCAATTATATATCATGACGGCCCTTCAATAACATCAGGACATTACACAGCTTATTTAAAGTCTAGAAATGGCTGGTCATTCTGCAATGATTCTGTTTTAATTTTCAAAAAAAAATTGCCGTATGACCTTAAAAACTCTTACCTGGTGTTTTTAAAACCAAAATTTTAGGGAGATAATTTCGGGATGTGTTCTGTGGAATTTCAAGAAGTTCTAATGGCTTCTACACTATTTGGCCTTGAGGATAAGTGTAGTTCAGAGACATAAATTCTAACCACAAGACTGGACATCATGGAGAAATAAGTGCACTTTGAATGAGTTCAGAAAAACTGTTTCTTTTTATAAGCTAATTGAAGCAGCCAATCAAAACATGGAGTAGAGGGAATGTAAGTCTGCAATGCTGTCTACTGTTTTACATTGCTTTGTGATTAAAAGTGATGTAGAGAATTAAATAATTGTAGTAGTCATAGAGGTAGTGTAAGTCTGCTTGTAGCAGTGTCATAGGAAAAGTAGAACATGACTGAGCAAGAAGGGGAAGATATTACTATTCCAGGATTGTGAAAATGATCTTCAACATTTTAATTCTGAAAGTTGCGGAAATGCCAAATGATGGGATTGGCTTACAAGAAATCCAAGAGTTATAAATGGGTCTGACAAGATTTGGCCTTGTGGAAACTTGTGGTAGAGAGCAAGAAGTCATTTATTGTATGTAACATATTTTTCAAAACGATGGAGGTTTTCTTTCAGAAAGTGGCGGGCTGAAAGTAATAACAGCACAACAGAGTGTAAGCTGTTCATAGGACATCCTTCGACGTCATGGAAAGTAAGTTAACTTTAAGGAGTTCTGAATTCTGATTTGTTATGTTGTATGGGTTTTTTAAACACAATCATTTTGATAGGGGTTTTTTTTCCCCGCTGTTATATGATGAATACCTTCAAGTCACTGTTTTTAGTGAATTTTGATACATTCTGAGAACAGCAAAAATAAACCATTTAACATGTATAATTAATTCTGTACTGTTTGCATTTATGATGTATATGTAGAACTGTGTAGGAGGCATGGAGAAGGTGAGGCTTCTGTAAGTGTCAAAGTTGTTGCATGCAGTGCTGCACTTCTGCGTATTCTTTCATATGCTGGACTACATCTGCACAATGAGATACCTAAGCAAAGGAAACACAAGTGATGTGATTGTGAAATGAGCAAAATAAATTGCACGTATTTCATTTACATCACCTGTGTTTCCTATCATTACGAATCACATTGTGCAGATCAAGTTTAGGTCTGTCCAGGGAAACATAGGAGGTTTGGACTTTGTTCAAGAGTGCAGTGGACATGACTCACTTCATTGGTAGACCTTCACATGTATTATTTCCTCTATTCTCTTCAACAACTCGAAATTTCATCTGCAACCCTGAGTAGGCCTCACCTCAAACAAACCTCTGGATAGGACACATCTTATTGGCATCCTGAAGCAATTATTTAAAATTTTAGTGTCTTGCGACACTTTTCTGAGACAACAGCAATGCAAAATATGCACCATGTTTTAATATAGGCCTCACTTCATCTGCATCAAGATAGTGTTAGTTTAAAATGTATATCTTTAGGACTGTGTAGCTTCTGTAAGTGTCAAAGTTGTTGAAAAACTGTTTGTCCTTCAATCTTTGCCCTTGTCTTTTGTAATTTTTTAATACATGTTTTTATATTTTTCTAATGTTTGTTCTCTCTTTCACAGATTGAAAGTATAAAAACAAAAAGTGAGTAATTTAACGACAATTATAAGGTAAATATTTTGTACTCTTTTCGTTACATTTCTATCACATTGAACTACTATTAGTTCCACTGCTTCATTTCTTTAATCCTCAGTTTCCTGCCTTTGCTACTTCCCTCATTCCTTTCTCTATTACCTACTTACTCAACTCCTTCCACTCTTTTTCTCAGTCCCTCTCTTCTCATAGTTCCTCACTCTTGTTCACTCACTCCATCTCTATTACTCTTAGTGTCTTTGACTGATCACTGTATCACTATTTGTTCATAATGCTTTCTCTGTGTAGTTGAAGCACACTAAGTGGCATATTATGAATACAGCCAATAAAATTATTGCTCTTTTTATTGGCAGAAAACTGGTGCAAAAGCGGCTTTAGCGGCAGTTTTCTGCCGCAAAAGCAGCTTTAGCGACACATTTCTGCCGATAAAAGCTGCAAAACTTGTATTGCCTATGTTGATAATATGCCCCTATGTTATTTACATTAGGGCTATATTGTCCAGTATAACAATCCAAATTGCTCTCCAAAGACACCAGGCAAAGCAGACGCTCCCTCAAACAGATCACCAAGCGCAATTTACCCTACTTACAGCCTAGCCTGTTCTCTGTCGAGACTTTAGCAATCTTTAGAGCACAAGATAAGATCTTTTCACATGGAAGAGTCAGACATATTGCAATTCTACTTAAGAAACAAGCATTGGCATAGACAATAGGTCTCGCTTTTGGGACCTTATACGTGTTTAGACATGCAACAGTTGATGTTGCTGCACCAAGGATATTATGCTGCATAACTAAATACTTAGAAGGTCCCAAAGGCGAGATCTATTGGCTATGCCAATGCTTGTTTTTCTTTCACTTCGTTATCTATTTTGTTTTTCACAATTATACCCTCTTCTGTCTTTTCTTCGGTAAATAGATCTATTAAACAGTATCTCTTCTTTACTCCCTATAGCTGTCTTTCTTTTAACATCACTCTCTGTTTACTTTCCTTATACTTACACTTTTTTTTTGAAAAAAATTTTTTTTTGGTTAGCTCCCGGTCCGCGTACCGGGAAGCTAACCCGGGAGCGAACCAAAAGAAATAGAGCTTGCCAGAGTGCTAAACATTGTAGCAATTTTTTTTGAAAGGGAAGGTAGTTCTGAAAAGAACTTTTTTTTTTATATTTTTGTTGTTTTATATTTTTTTTGTATTTTTTGAACATTTTTTTTTTTTTGTATTTTTTGAACGATTTTATATATTTTTTGGTTTTTTTGGGGGGGGGGAAACAACAAAAAACAGGCGTTGAAAAGGGCTCAACAGGAGCAAAAAAAAATTACTGGGGGCGGTTAGGGCAATCATGGTGTTCATATGCAAGGTTGAGTGCATTGATGCTCATGTTGCCACAAGCTAATAATGCACGACAGCGCATACATAAATGTATCATATGCCCAAAATTTGGTTGGATATTTGGCACAGTTTCCCGTGCCTCCTCTGGTGTTAAAGAAACCGATGTTGTTGATCTCGCCACAGGAGTTGCTCTAGGATTGTCCATCATATCCCTTAATTCCGCCCGGCTGTAATTTAGGGGATGTTTCCTCGTCATGTGCCTATGCATGGTGTGATTACCATAACTGTATTTTTTGTCCGTCCCTCTGGACAATTGTTCCTTGCATATGAGGCATGTTGCGTACCTGGCATTGACCTTTTTTTGGCCAGGAGGGATGGAAAAAAACTGCCAGATGAAACTGGCTTTCTTTCTTGAAACCCGGGGCAACTCTTCCAGGAATTGTGGTTGTTCTCCCTCCTCATCCATTTCTTCATCTTCCTCCTCAGTGTTGGTAACCACCTGGGGAGGTGGTCCTCTCTTCCCATGAGGAGGTGGAGGTGGTGGTGGGGTGCACCAGCTGCAGCAATCAATGAAGCCATTTTCACACAACCAAAATAGGTCTTCCAAGAAGCAAAATAGGTCTTCCTCTCACAATAATGAAAGTCAGAGTGAGGAAAGAAGGAGGGGTTTTCATCATTTGGAAAAAACAATACTTCTCAACCAATGAAAAGTGTTATTTTTAGGTCACCTGACCTAGCCTTCCATAATTATGAAACTAAAAGTGAAATGAACCAATTAAAAGTTTTATTAACAAGTCACATGACCTCTAACGCTCATGTTACGCGCTGCGGAACGCTCCCCGGTTAGCTTCCGGTTCGCTGCGCTTCGCGCCTCGGTCCGCGCCCCGGGACACTTCCGGGTGCGCTAACGCGATACGTCACAAGACGCATTTCGCGGCAACGCGATACGTCGCGCTTTCGCGCCGCGGATCGCTTCCGGGGAGTTGCGTTTCGCGCCTCGGTCCGCGCCCCGGGGCACTTCCGGGTGCGCTAACGCAGTACGTCATAAGACGCATTACGCGGCAACGCGATACCGTCACTATGTTGATTTCTTACCGGTTCGCGGACCGGATCGCGGAATCAAATTGAGCTAACGGGAAGCTTCCCGGTTCGCGGACCGGGAGCGAAACAAAAAAAATATTTAAAAAAATTATTAATAAACATATAAAATATATTTTTGGATTTAAAGAAGAATAAATTTTACAGCTATAGATATTAGCTTTTAAAAAACCAATGAAATTCATTGAAAAAACCATAGGTTATAGACCATATATAGTTAGGAATTAGCATTTACAAAACCTTGAAAATTCACTGAAAAAACCATAGGTTATAGACCATATATAGTTAGGAATTAGCATTTAAAAAACCTTATTTTACTCACACAAAACCATTGAAATTCCATATATAGTTAGTTGCACTAACTATATATCGCGCACCCGCAATCCACTGCTGATCATGTCACATATTACATCATTCATGACATGGTTAGTGACATCACTGATGACATCACTGACGACATCTCAAATGACATCACTGATGACATCACTGATGACATCTCAAATGACATCACTGATGACATCACTGATGACATCTCAAATGACATCACTGATGACATCACTGATGACATCTCATTTGACATTACTGATCACATCACTGATGACATCATTCATGTGATAATACGATGAACCTCTTCAGACTCTAATATAACCTTAGATACACTCAGTGTAAACAGACACTCATAGACTGTCACTCATCCATGGAGTTACTCAGACACTTAGTCAGTCATACAAAGAATCAATCACACCTCCATTTCCTCAACTATACAGTTATACACACCTTACTTATTCAAACATATACTAAAACATATTTACTCACTTATACAATCCTGGATACAAGTTCACAATGATCCATACAGCCACTCACACATTCACTGGCTCTAATGCACAGTTATTTATATATGTCAACTCTCACATGTACTGTGTTTTACATATGTACTTACTTTGACATGTAGCACTGAGATATCCATTCACTCACCAATACACTCATGCACACAGTCAACCGCCCATACAGCTGTTTCCACATGCACTTTTGAACCCATACATCTAGTCAATCAACTGCTCACACATCTATGCAGAGAGTCATACACCTCCCAGCCACCCACACACACACTCAGTCTCCCATACAAATGCTTGGGCAACCAATCAATAACCCATACAGTTAATCATATAGCTACTGATCAACACATGCAGCAGTTTACAGAACAACAGACATAATGATGCACAAATTAAGACAGTTTAGTCACTAACCCATGCACTCAGTGAGACACATTTAATCAGTCACTCATACAGTCAGCCATGCCCCTACTAAATCCTTCATCAAGACACTTATACATCCATTCATTCTTCAATATGTAAGACATATTTTAACTTTACAGAATTATACAGTCACTGGATGACGTCATCAGTGATGTCATCAGTGATGTCATTTGAGATGTCATCAGTGATGTCATCAGTGATGTCACTGACCATGTCATGAATGATGTAATATGTGACATGATCAGCAGTGGATTGCGGTTGCGCGATATATAGTTAGTGCAACTAACTATATATGGAATTTCAATGGTTTTGTGTGAGTAAAATAAGGTTTTTTAAATGCGAATTCCTAACTATATATGGTCTATAACCTATGGTTTTTTCAGTGAATTTTCAAGGTTTTGTAAATGCTAATTCCTAACTATATATGGTCTATAACCTATGGTTTTTTCAATGAATATATATATATATATATATATCCACGACATGAGTTGCCCCTTTTGGAAGAGCCAGCACACAGAAAGGTAATAAATCTTCGTGTTTATTTGCAAGAAGCACAGCGCAGTTTAAAAGACATTCAGTCCACAATTCGTCTTAGCCTGACGCGTTTCATGCTGTTTATCGCATTTCTTCAGAGGCTTTGAGACACTGCCTCGAGCATCAATTAATATAAATCAGAACACCTTCCCGAGTGGGCGGCGACTCCCCCGGAGCCTGCTGGTATTCGTAGTGCCATTGTAGACACTCCAGTGAGTTGCTCGATTGCAATGTACAATTATTTCAAAGTTTTACACCCCAGTGGGTTTGGAAAGCTTACTTTTTCCTGGGCTGCCAGTAATGTCCTGCAAAAACGACCTTTCTGCCCTTAGAATGCTGCTGGCCGGTTGACTGCAGCTCGGTCCACCGCTGAGTGGCAGGGCTCCTCCGCGACCGGGACTGGCCGCAAAACAAATCCACAACATGAGTTGCCCCTTTTGGAAGAGCCAGCACACAGAAAGGTAATAAATCTTCGTGTTTATTTACAAGAAGCACAGCTCAGTTTAAAAGACATTCAGTCCAAAATTCGTCTTAGCCTGACGCGTTCATGCTGTTTATCGCATTTCTTCAGAGGCTTTGAGACACTGCCTCGAGCATCAATTAATATATTACCTTTCTGTGTGCTGGCTCTTCCAAAAGGGGCAACTCATGTTGTGGATTTGTTTTGCGGCCAGACCCGGTCGCGGAGGAGCCCTGCCACTCAGCGGTGGAACGAGCTGCAGTCAACCGGCCAGCAGCATTGTAAGGGCAGAAAGGTCGTTTTTGCAGGACATTACTGGCAGCCCAGGAAAAGTAAGCTTTCCAAACCCACTGGGGTGTAAAACTTTGAAATAATTGTACATTGCAACCGAGCAACTCACTGGAGTGTCTACAATGGCACTACGAATACCAGCAGGCTCCGGTGGAGTCGACGCCCACTCGGGCAGGTGTTCTGATTTATATTAATTGATGCTCGAGGCAGTGTCTCAAAGCCTCTGAAGAAATGCGATAAACAGCATGAACGCATCAGGCTAAGACGAATTTTGGACTGAATGTCTTTTAAACTGAGCTGTGCTTCTTGCAAATAAACACGAAGATTTATTACCTTTCTGTGTGCTGGCTCTTCCAAAAGGGGCAACTCATGTTGTGGATACATATATATATATATATATATATATATATATATATATATATATATATATATATATTGCAAAAACCAAAAGGAATCCAATGCGCAGTCAGAGAGGGAAAGGTTTAACCAGTTTATTCCAAAAATTATCGCTACGCGTTTCGACACCCGGCGGTGTCTTGATCGCACGATACGTTTGCGTGAAATGACAACGTGCATAAATAAAGTTTTACAACATACACAGTGTAGACATAGACAAGGTACCAAGTAACCATACAATGTAGTGTATCTGTGACTGAAAACGCCATCTTGGAATGGATAACTTGCAAAAGAATACAACAGTTAATGTGATTTAGACACGTTTCCTTCTATTTTTGTATCTTACAAATTTCCAAAACGTCATATGTATAAGGTGAGCCTCAAAATTAGGGGCTCATTAGGATGGAGGATTTTCCGCATCCTCCGGGCCGGTGGAAGCCACCGTCGGCCCGGAGGATGCGGAAAATCCTCTGCGGACCCACCAAAGACCCACCGCCACATTAGGATGGCTGGTGGGTCCTGGTTTCAGTCCGCCGCTTTTCCGCCACGGTTGACTTACAACCGCGGCGGAAAAGCTGTAACATGTCTGGCGGTGTAAAAGAGATGCTTTTCCACGGCGGCTTTTCCGCCGTGGAAAAACATACGGGCTTTGACTTCGGGGGGTGCACATGGGGGTACCCATGGTACCCCCCTGCATTTGTATGCAGAAATCGGCAGGCACTGCGCGGTGCCAGCCGCTTTCTGCATACAAATGCAATGTATGCATTTTAAACATTGCGGCGGGTGCAGCTTGAAGCTGCACCCGCCGCAATGTTAAAGATAGAGGATGTGACCGCCACCCTGGCGGCCACATCCTAATCTTCACGGAGGGAACGCCGCTGCCCATGCGGACGTTCCCTCCTACTCTGGGTTCGCGGACGGACTCAAGTCCGTCCGCGATCCTAATGAGCCCCTTAGTTTCTTTTGACATTCACCACTAATAATTAATATGGGCTATTCATTACTCGAATGTAGTGTTATATTCTGCCCAATATTCAGCTTGCAGGAAAGAGTAACTTCATAAGCTATCTGCAAGCCGATTACTGCGAGTTTGATCCGTATATACGTCTGGCAGCACGATAGTGAACTGCCAGATCCAGTGGTCAACAAAATTAAGACCTACTGGATTAAACATATTGCAGTAAAACCGCATACCTATTAGTAGTATTATATAAAGAGTTTATGTTCTCGGACTAGTGCCCGTGTCTGTACAATTGATATTATACAATCCTGCCCATAAAGTGGCTGAGAACACCAGATACCACTGTTATATGGCAAAGTACGCAATTAAGAAAAAGTGCAAGAAAAAAGTGATTAACCATATACCTCATATTTACACATAGGACTGACTCAAAGCAGTCTCTCATTAGAATATACTATGTGCTTGAATCGATTACCATTTACTAACCCACAATATTAAACTCATGAGAAGAAAAGAAGGTATATACATGAGTAGGGAAACGGAAAAAAGTGAACTGAATCCTGCATCCCTGACAGATAAATTCAGAAAAGGTCCCTTCTTGTTCCTCCTGCATAACATAAATAGAAAGGAAAAGACATGCAGCTAGATTCATGAAGCAAAATTGCGATCGCAATAGCTGCGAATTAGCTATTGCGATCGCAATTCCAAAGAAAGGGATTCATGATAGTAAAATATCCAAAATAGCGAATTCGCAACATAAATTTTGCGAGTCCGCAAATAAATTCGCAGAATCCATGAACAAGCCCATTTGCGAATCGGAAGTAGCGAAAAACCATTGAATCTGCAAATATATATGCGAATTTGCAAATTTATCGCAATAGGCATTCATGAAAAATTGCATTTAGCGAAAAACGCGAAAATCGCTATTTGCGACGCGCAATTTAAGGAGAAGCCAAACCAGGTGGTAACCAGTAAAAAAAAAAAAATATTCAAAAAAACATTAGCAAATGACAAACAGGTGCAGGCCTGACCAAACACACTTAAGGACATGCAGCTGGAGCCTGAGGAGTCTCACAATGCCAGGACTCTACATGGTGGTCAGGCGGCGAAGGCTACAGCGAGCAGCACGGAACAGACTTAGGATCCAGGAGCGGATATTCCGCCAGCAGGTCACCCTTCTGGGCCAAACCAGAGAGCAAATTTACGCAAAGTACCGCCTAAATGGGGCAATGATCATCAAGCTGATCCAGGACCTAGACCCCCTGATGCAGCACCCAACAAGGAGGACCAATGTCGTTCCCACCCATGTGCAGGTATTGTGCAGCCTGCCCCTACTGGCCTCTGGAAGCTTCCAGGGGATAGTCGCTGTTGCAGGGGGGATATCCCAGCCCACCATGTCCCGCTGCCTAAGGGGTTTCCTGGAGGCCATGCTGACCCGGCTACACCACTACATCTCTTTCCCCACCAGCCAACAGGATTTGAATGACACCAAGCTGCAATTTTACAATGTAGCCCAATTTCCACATATAATCGGATGCATTGACTGTACCCACATCCACATCTGCCCACCAGCACAAACGGAATACATGTATCGCAACCGCAAGTCATACCACTCCCTCAATATCCAGATGGTGTGCAATGCAAAGACAATTATCACGGACATAGTGGCACAGTACCCGGGGAGCACACATGACTCCTTCATATTCCGCCACAGTGGCATTCACACACGACTGGCCAGGGGAGACTTTGGTGAAGGACACCTACTGGGTAAGTACACATGCCCCACAATATAACACTGTGATAATGTAGCATCGCCGCACAGGCACTCACCCTCTGCTCCTATCATTCAGGTGACAGCGGCTACGCGCTCCGTGAGTACCTCCTCACACCATACCTCAACCCTGCAACACCACAGCAACGGCGTTACAATGCAGCACACATACGCACAAGAAATTGCATTGAGAGGACATTTGGCCTTTTGAAAAGCAGATTCTGCATACTGCACAAGACTGGTGGGGCCATCAAATACGAGCCAGAGGTCTGCTGCCGCATCGTGGCCGTGTGTGCAATCCTCCACAACATTGCAACCAAGGGCAGGATACCTGTAGACATCTCTGGCTGTGAGTCTGAAGGGACAACCGACCACCTACACATGTGTGTCACGCACGCGGCGAGAATCCTGCAGAAGGACACATGCGGCGCAACCAAATCGGCATGAACTACTTCTAGTGCACCCACTCCCCACACCCATTTACTTACTCATGCATGACAACATTAATAATGACAAGAGTCAGATTAATTTAGTCAGAATTTTAGTAATTGTTACAGCACAATAAACTTGGCATTCTGCTAACTGGTATATGAATGACATATTGCGTCATATGTCTGTCCTTCAGGAGGGCATGCTTGAAGCAGCAGCATGGCCCCTCATGTCAATGATAATGTTCAATGCCGCCTCCGGGCAGATGCTCCCAGCCTCCTTTCCCCTTTGTCCTCCTGAATAGGCCGTGAGGCAGCAGAGGGCCTGCTGCTGCGGCGTGGTGCTACCACCGGAGGAATGGACTGGCTGCTATGGCTGGATGTAGCCTCACTTGTGTCGTCAGCCCCACCCCCCTGGCCATGGTCGGCAGCCTGCATGCCCTGGACTGCAGTAGACACATGCTTCAGAGCTCTTGCGACGTCCTGGCAGCACTGGACCATTTGGACCTGCATTGCCAAGGAGCGTCGTGAGAGCTGGGAGGTAGCGTTACCTATAATGTAGTTCGACCGCGTGTACGCCGACAGGCGGGTCAGCAGTTGGCGGTGTCTGCGGCGATTGAGATCCCGCTGCCTGTTAATGGCCTGTGTGTTGGCCTCCATAGCAGCTGTCATCCGCTCCATGCGCTCAGACATTACTGCAACATTTCGGGCGGTCTTGTCCAGTTGCAGGTGGATAGCCCCGAGATGACGTGCCTGTGTCTGATGCACATGTAGCATCCTGCGCTCGATGGATAGCCCACCTGCTTGCACATTTTGTCGCCTACCAGCACGGGAATTGTTTGTGCGCTGGGCCCTCACCAGTCCTCTGGACTAACTCCTCACAGCCGCAGGGCGGCGGGTTGGTTGGCGAACTGGAGCTGGTGTTGCATGTCCCACTGGGGACTGTGTTACAGGCAGTGCTACTGCAGCGCGTGCTGGCACAGGGGTGGCAGTGGCCACAGGGGCAGGTGGTGTGATGAGCACTGGTGCGGCAGCTTGCACAGAAGGTCCAGGCTCTGGGGAGATATTTGTGTCTCCCTCTGTGTCCTCCGTGATGTCCATGACCAGCCCATCGCTGTCTGTGCTTGGGACTTATACGCCACCTGTGATGTAACGTTGATTAGTGACATGTTTCTTACACATTTAGGCTTCCTACATGCATGCAGACTACCATTCCCTGAGTCGCTGCAGGATTGACTCTCACTAAACATGTCTGGCTTAATGGGGCAAGATGGTAATTGTGGTCAGACTACATGTCCCACAATGCAATAGCGCTTTAGTGGTGTGCTTTGGCTGCATGACTGAGGTTTGATATGGGAGGCTCTGGAGTCAGGGACATTGTTAGGGGGCAGGGGGTCGCAGTCGCATGGCACTTACCTGGTGTGTCTTGGGTGGGTCGGGAGGAGTCAAGCTGTGTCACACCCACGCATGCCTGTGGATTTATTGTGTCCTTCACTCGGTCCTCCAGTGGTGTATTTGGTGGGACAGTGGGCTCCCCTCCACCTGTCGCCACACGCTCCCCCAGCCTCTCCGCTATCTTCTACTTTGACCTCCCTCTGAGGTCATACCAGCGTTTTTTAAAATCGTCCACGGAGCGCTGGGTCACCCCCACGGAGTTAACTTTAGCGCGGATGCGCAACCATAGCCGCCTCTTATCAGCCTCGGGCACCCTCCTAGAATCTTTTCCAAACAGCCGATTGTAGTCCTTGAAGACTCCTTCTATTAGAAATTCTAGCTCTTGCTCAGAAAATTTGATTTTTCTTTTCCTCCCACTAGCAGATCCAGCTGCAGCTTCCTCAGACATGCTTGCCACTGGGGTGTCTCCTGCACAACTCCTGTAGGCACACTGGAGAGGACCTCTGATGGTGATGCTTCCTGTTCAGGCTCTCACTGCTGAATGAGGGTGGAACCTGCCCACTTCCTGGTTGTGATGTCATCACTGTGCTCAAGATGCGACTTCCCGTTTTTGCGATCTCGCACTTAGCGAGATCGCAATTTGCGATATCGCTATTTGCGATATCGCTATTTGCAAAATCGCTATTTGCAAAATCGCAATTTCTATACGGGTATCGGCCGAATATGCGAATATTTACCGATTTTCGGAAACTCGCAATCGCCGATTGCGAGTTTCCGAAAATCGGTAAATATTCGCAAATATTCATGAATGCCAATCTGCGATTTCTTAATAGCGATTCGCTTTTTCTTGCTATTTGGGAATCGCAGATTGGGACATTGATGAATCTTGCTGAAAGTTTAGAAGTGAGAATTTAAAAAGATTTAAAAACATACACAAATTCTTGCATTTTACGAAACTCACACCGTTCTATTTACATATACTGTAACCAGTTTTGCAGCTATTACACTGTTATGGCACTCCCTTTTAAGTTTCGTGGAGGTGAATGGCTAATTCTTTGTCCAAATTATGCCCACCAGGGGATCTAGACTCGAGCTCCATAATCCATTTGGATTCTTTTTTGCGTAGTGCTATAAGTCTATTACCCCCTCTCTTGCTCACATTCACTTGTTTTAGTGCAAAATATTTGAGCAAAGCGTTGTTTGACTGATGATGAACTTGAAAATGTCGTGCTATGGGGTAGGACACATTGATGTTGGTGATGGCCCGAAGATGTTCTTGTACCCGCTTTTTTGCCATACATACAGTGCTCCCCACATATTTCAATTTGCACGGACACTCAAGAACATAAACAACGTACGTGCTGCTGCATGTTAGGAATTGATTGATGTTATATTTTCTACTCGTGCCAGGTATTTGCACTTCTTTAATCATTACACTGTTTTTACTGGCACGTCAGTGACCTCATGGATAGAAACCTTTCAAGTTATGGCTGCTAGCACTGCCCTTAGGACTAATATCGCTTTTACTAGGATATCTCTTAAGCTCTTGCCTCTTCTGTAAGTTATGGATGGTCGATCACTGAGTGTGCAACCTATGATGTTGTCAATCTTAAGTAGGTTCCAGTTATCCGCTAGTATTTTACTAACCTTTCTGGAGTCTTCATTATACGTGGTGATAACTCTAGTGACCGTAGTTGTTTCTTCCCTGCCTGTTTTAGGTTCAAGGGTGCTTTCCCTAGATTTCTCGGACATTTTGTTAACAGCCTTAGTAAGAACCCACTCTGAATATCCTCTCTCTCGGAACCTTATGAGCATGTTGTTCTTCTCTTCCTCATAAAGGTTCTCCTCACTGCAGTTACGCTTAGCCCTAAATAGCTCACCGTAAGGTATGCTCCACTTGAGGCTATGCGGATGGGCACTATTGGCGTGTAATAAGCTATTACTAGCTGTCTCCTGCCTGTGCAATTTGGTTATGAGACGACCTTCCTGTACCATAACCGTGGTGTCCAAGAACTCTATGCTCTCCCTGCTGGTGTTCAAAGTGAGAGTAATGTTATATGGATTCACATTTAGTTTTTTTTACAAAATCCTGAGCTTCGTTTGTCGACCCACTCCAAACTAGGAATAGGTCGTCAATATAGCGGATCCAGGTTCTAACTTTGCCAAATTCTACACTGAGTTGTTCGTCTTTCCGTATCGTCTCCTCCCACACCCCTAGGAACAGGTTAGCCAAACTAGGGGCATAGCTAGAACCCATGGCTGTGCCACGTACTTGCCTATATAGGTCGCCGTTGAACATGAAGATGTTATTTTTTAAACACATGCTCATCATTTCAGTCAGCATTTGTGTGTGTTCTAAATAGGCTATATCTCTTGTTTGTAAGAAGTGAAGGCAAGCTGTTATGCCTTGCTCGTGGTCTATTATGGTGTAGAGGGAACTCGCATCCATAGTCATGAGTGTGAGACCCTCCTCCCATGCCAGGTTGGAAATGTTATTGAGGAAATCTTTAGTATCCTCAATATGTGAGGGGAGCGTGGTAACATAGTCTCTGAGAAAGTCGTCAATGTAGTGGGAGATGTTCTCGTTCACACTACCTATGGAGGACACGATCGGTCTCCCAGGTGGTGTTCTGTGGTCCTTATGTACCTTTGGTAAGAGGTATGGGATTGGCAGTTTGGAGTAATCCTTTTTAAGATAGCAATATTCATGCCAGGTTAGAAGCCCTTCATTTTGCCACCTTTCTAGATTCTCCCAAGTACTCGTGATACTCTGATTGTAATCAGTTGAATTGCATTTACAATAATAATTCACATCATTAAGTTGTTTGTAGGCTTCAGTAGTGTACATATCCCTCCCCACAGGACACTGTGTCCTCCCTTGTCTGAGGGTCTGCCTTGTGTTTGTGATTTGCCAGTTCTTTAGTTACCACCTCATGAAAGGTGTCAATACTGTTGTGAGGTAGACTAGGACAAAAAACTGATTTGGGTTTAAAACTAGTGCAAGCTGCACTGTCAGTTGGGATAGCGTCAGGGTACTGTGTCTCTAAGCTGTTGCCTGCACTACCGGACACATCTCCTAGTTCATATACAATATTTAACATTTCATTATCTCCTACAGTTAATTGCAATGTATTAGGCATATCACATTCTAGTTCTGGTCGTTTTCTATTGTACAGTAAATGCCATTTTTTCAACTTCAACTTTCGTATGAACTTATAAATGTCGACTCCAGTATTAGGGTAATTAAAAAAGTTCAGTAGGGCAAAATGATAATCCCAAGCACAAGGTAGACTTTTCAGAGTAACTCAACTGTCTGGTGGAAAGATTAATAATATTCTGTTTACCATTTCGGTATCCATTATTATTTGCCCCTTTTGAAGCCACCACGTTTGTTTCCCATGGGCTTTTTGTTTGTTGCTCCGCTGTTTGGCTTTGAGGCGTCGTCTTTTGGAGCGCCACTGCCTCTTGGTCTTCCTCTGATTCGACCTCGAGTTTGTGCCCCCTGTGGCGTTGTGTTCCTGACTTGTGCTTGTTCCTTTGCTCGTCGGGATCTGAGGATCCTGAACTCGTCTAAAAAAGACGCTTGTTTTTTAGTGATTACTTTATCCGATGCAGAGCTTGCTGTTTGAATAGACCCTTCTGTGTCAGAATCACTGGCTGGTGCTTGTTCTTCCGGAACTTCATGCGTTACATTCGCAGATGGAACCTCGCTTGTGTTAGTCCCCTGATTGTACAAGTGATCGTATTTGGGACTATATGTCAAGATTCTGCCACTTTTGTAGTCCCCGCAGTCTCTGTGCAACTTAAGTTGCTTCCGATACTTTATGTCATCCTCATATTTTTTCATCCTTACTTTTAGTTCATCCCGAAATTTGATTATTTTGACACTTTCTGAGCTTTTTCTGAATTCCTCCTCAATTTCCTTTAGTTCAAGAAGGATTTTATCACGATCTTCCCAGGCGTATTTTATTAAAACACAGAGCATGGTCTTTAAGCTATTTGATGAATTAGCAGCCCAGTCCTTCAACATTTGCGGGTTCAACGATTTGTGAGAAGGCGTAATGTAAATTCTTAAGCCACGTGGGACCATCTCCTTTTCTACATAGTTCTGTAGCGAGATGGCCTCCCACCATTTCGATGTTTCTTGTTTTTTTAATTTTTCATATCTTTTAAAGAGAGCATTCAATGCATTACTTTCAGGTTTTTCAGTTGTAACTGTGGCCCCTGTTTTCTTCCCTGGGGCTCGTGCAAACAATACTTGTGCCTCTTTCCTCCTGGCATCTTCGTATTCCATGCTGGTTAGGAATGTGTGTGAGTTTGTATTGAAATCGTGCTGCTTGTCCTGCACGTATGCGACATATAAAATCCAATCGACCTTGCCGAATCTGGTGAGTCCTTTCCTCCTCCCCGCTTAAAAGTAAGCAGTTCCTGAAGCCACAATATCGAAAAAAAAGACTGTTTTCCGTGGAAAGATATAATTCAGTGAACAGGAAACTTATTTTGACAAACGAAAGACTCGCAAAGATATAAATCTAGTGTAGTTCGTGTTCACTGAGTATTGCGTTTTCCCGCCCTAGGCACAAAAACGAGGTTAGTCCAACCACCCGGCACGGCCGCCAGCAAGAGACCCGAAAGACCCGTGAGGATCGACTGTTTCTCTCACAGCGGCTGGACCCAGTACCGAGCTCACCTCAGTGCCGTCGGGGCGTTGCAGTTCCACTCGTATCCTTCACAGTCCAAGTGAGATCCACTATTCTGCGGTGTGGTCGGCTCCTGATTCATCCATAATACTCCAAGTTAATGCAAAACAGGGTCCTTTCTGAATCACTCCCAAAGTCAGGTGGCGCAACAAGCTGGCAGAGCCACAACGCCTGTAGTCATTAATTGCAAAAACCAAAAGGAAACCAATGCGCACATATATATATATATATATACACATACATATATCAATATATATATATATATATATATATATATATATATATATATATATATATATATATAAATTCACTGAAAAAACCATAGGTTATAGACCATATATAGTTAGGAATTAGCATTTACAAAACCTTATTTTACTCACACAAAACCATTGAAATTCGCATATATAGTTAGTTGTACTAACTATATATCGCGCACCCGCAATCCACTGCTGATCATGTCACATATTACATCATTCATGACATGGTCAGTGACATCACTGATGACATCACTGATGACATCTCAAATGACATCACTGATGACATCACTGATGACATCTCAAATGACATCACTGATGACAACATCCAGTGACTGTGTATTTCTGTAAAGTTAAAATATGTCTTACATATTGAAGAATGAGTGGATGTATAAGTGTCTGGATGAAGGATTTAGTAGGTGCATGACTGACTGTATGATTGAGTGATTAAATGTGTCTCACTGAGTGCATGGGTTAGTGACTAAACTGTCTTAATTTGTGCATCATTATGTCTGTTGTTCTGTAAACTGCTGCATGTGTTGATCAGTAGCTATATGAGTAACTATATGGGTTATTGATTGGTTGCCCAAGTATTTGTATGGGAGACTGAGTGTGTGTGTGGGTGGCTGGGAGGTGTATGACTCTGTGCATAGATGTGTGAGCAGTTGATTCACTAGATGTATGGGTTCAAAAGTGCATGTGGAAACAGCTGTATGGGCGGTTGACTGTGTGCATGAGTGTATTGGTGAGTGAATGGATATCTCAGTGCTACATGTCAAAGTAAGTACATATGTAAAACACAGTACATGTGAGAGTTGACATATATAAATAACTGTGCATAAGAGCCAGTGAATGTGTGAGTGGCTGTATGGATCATTCTGAAATTGTATCAGGGATTGTATAAGAGAGTAAATATGTGTTAGTATCTGTTTGAATAAGTACGGTGTGTATAACTGTATAGTTGAGAAAATGGAGGTGTGATTGATTCTTTGCATGACTGAGTAGGTGTGTGAGTAACTCCATGGATGAGTGATAGTCTGTGAGTGTCTGTTTACACTGAGGGTATCTAAGGTTATATTAGAGTCTGAAGAGGTTCATCGTATTATCACATGAATAATGTCATCAGTGATGTGCTCAGTAATGTCATCAGTGATGTGCTCAGTAATGTCATCTGAGATGTCATCAGTGATGTCATTTGAGATGTCATCAGTGATGTCATCAGTGATGTCACTGACCATGCCATGAATGATGTAATATGTGACATGATCAGCAGTGGATTGCGGGTGCGCGATATATAGCTAGTACAACTAACTATATATGCGAATTTCAATGGTTTTGTGTGAGTAAAATAAGGTTTTGTAAATGCTAATTCCTAACTACATATGGTCTATAACCTATGGTTTTTTCAGTGAATTTCAATGTTTTTTTTAATAGCAAATATCAAAAGCTTTAAAATGTATTCTTCTTTAAATCGAAAAATATATTTTATATGTTTTTAATACAATTTTTTAATGTATTTTTTTTAATTATTTTTTTTGTTTCGCTCCCGGTCCGCGAACCGGGTAGCTTCCCGTTAGCTCAATTAGGTGCCGCGACCCGGTTCGCGAACCGGTAAACGTTCCGTTTGCGCAACTGCCGCGTTAGAAAACAACATCGTGACGCGTCGCGTAAGCGCGACGTATGGCGTTCTCGCGTAATGCGTCTTATGACGCGCCGCGTTAGCGCACCCGGAAGTGCTCCGGAGCGCGAACCGAGGCGCGAAGCGCAGCTCCCCGGAAGCGATCCGGGGCGCGGCGCGCAGCGCGTAATGTAAGCGTAACAGGTCATGTGACTTGTCAATAAAACTTTTCATTGGTTCATTTCACTTTTGGTTTCCTAATGATGTAAGGCTAGGTCATGTGACCTAAAAATAACACTTTTCATTGGTTTAGAACATGTTTTTCTTCCCAAATGATGAAAGCCCCCACCTTTTTTCTCACTCTGACTTTCAACTTTGTGAGAGGAAGACCTATTTTGACTAATAAGCAATGGCTTCATTAGTAGCTGCAGCTGGTGCACCCCCACCACCACCACCTCCTCCTAGGAAGAGAGGACCACCTCCTCAGGTAATCCTCAATCAAGAGGAGGAAGAAGAGGAAGAAGAGGAAGAGGAGCAAGGGGGGAGGCAGTTTTTGCCTGAAGAACCAAGGAGGTCCCATGTAAAAGAAGATTACATCTGGCAATTTTACTCATTTCCCCAGGGCCAAAAAAAAGTTAATGCCCGCTACGTTACTTGTCTCATCTGTAAAAAAAATCTGTCCACAGGTTCTGATAAGAAGTACAGTTAAGGCAATTACACTATGCATCGGCATATGGAGAGGTGGCACCCTATAAATTATAGTGCTCCGCAGGTACGTCACCTGCAGGAAAAAAAACCTCCTGTGGCCAGTACATCATCTGGAGAGGCAGTGACGGTCCCAGAGGCGAGGGAGATGGTCCCCAACATCCAGTTGAAGTTCGGGGAAGTGAAGCATGTGTGCATTTATTGCGGCCAATTAATTTGCTACAGGGAGAGTAGCATAAATTTGATCAACGTAGCAATTGAAAATCATAAATGTTCAAAACGCCCCAGAAAGTAAATTATCTTTTTTTTTTTTGCTCCTGTTGAGCCCGTTATAACAATGATTTTCGTTCCCCCCCAAAAAAACAAAAAAAATATAAAACCGTTCAAAAAATACAAAAAAAGTAAAAAAATGTTCAGAAAAATAATAAAAAAAATATAAAACAACAAAAACAATAAAAAAAAGTTCTTTTCAGAACTACCTCCCCTTTATAAAAAATTGCTAGAATGTTTAGCACTCTGGCAACCTCTATTTCTTTTGATTCGCTTCCCGGTTCGCGCGCCGGTACGCGAACCGGAAGCGAAACAAAATTTTTTTTTTTTTAAAAAGGAAGAGTGAGTATAAGGGAAGGAAACAGAGAGTAATGTTAAAAGAAAGACAGCTAGAGGGAGTAACACAGAGATACTGTTTAATACATCTATTTACCAAAGAAAAGATGTAAGAGGGTATAATTGAGAAACACAAAATAGATAAGGAAGTGAAAGAAAAAAAGGAGAGTAGAAGAATAATAAACAAGAGTTTCTTGGAGAATATGAGTGAATGTTCAAATTAAGAAGAAAAACAGTAAAGGATGTGGAATGAGAGGTAGGGATAGAACCGGACTAAAAGAACAACCCTGAGGGAAAGTGTTAAGAAAAGAGTGAGTGAAAGTAAATAGGAATAAAACAAGATGTATGACAGTGACTAAGGTTAAAACATGTGGAATAACAGAGAGAAAAAACAGAAAGCAGAAAAGAAGAAGTGAGAGAAAAGGAATAATTGAAACAGCAAAGAAATGTAAATAACATAGTGTGCTTGAACTACAGGGAGAAAGCATAATGAACAAGTAGTGAAAGAGTGATCAGTCAGAGACAGTAAGAGTAATAGAGACGGAGTGAGTGAACAGGATTGAGAAACTATGAGAACAGAGGGACTGAGAAAAGGAGTGGAAGGAGTAGAGTAAGCAAGTAATAGAGAAAGAAATGAGGGAAGTAGCAAAGGCAGGAAACTGAGGGTTAAAGAAATGAAGCAGTGGAACTAATAGAAGTTAAATGTGATAGAAATGTAACGAAAAGAGTACAAAACACTTACCTTATAATTGTCGTTAACTTAGTCACTTGTTATTTTTATACTTTCAATCTGTGAAAGAAAGAACAAAAATTTGAAAAATATTAAAACATGTATTTAAAAATTAGAAAAGACAAGGGAAAAGATTGAAAATCATCAAATTTTACAAAGAAATAAAGTTAGAGATAAACATGCAGAAAAAAAATAGAAAGAAACGGTGATAGACAGTCAGAGACAAAAAGAAATTGTAATAGAGTAAATTAGTAAGAGAAAAAAAGGAAGATACTTTCAGTGACAGAAAAGAAGGATAAAAGAGAAAACTAAATTGAAGTTGTGTAAGCTACTAAAAGAAAGTGAGTAAGGTAAACTATATAAGGAAAGGGTGAATAAGGAAAAGAGAGTGAGGGAGAGAGGAGACAGAGGAAGTGAAGGAAAGAGTGTCAGATACAGACTGAGTGAGGCAACAAAGAAAGATAAATGAGTGAGGGTGAGTTATACTAACTGATTGCACCAAAAAAGAAGAACCCAAAAATATTTAATTTAGAAAACAAATGGAGGAAAGATGGAAAAGACAAGCGAAGCAGAAGGTCTAAAAGCTGAAAAATGGTGCAAGGGAGAAAAGAAAAAAGCAGAGTTGGATTAGGGAAACAAAGGTTGAAAGATAAGTAGAGTTAGATAGCAAGGGTGAAAGAGAATAAAACAAAAGGCAATGTGAGTATGTAAGGAGGATTGATAGAAGGTAGTAAAAGATGAGTGAGCATGAGATAAGACGAGTACAAATTAAAATTCACTATACAAAGTACAGAATAAATTATACATGTTAAATGGTTTATTTTTGCTGTTCTCAGAATATATCAAATTTCACTAAAAACAGTGAGTTGAAGGTATTCATCATATAACAGCGGGGAAAAAAAAACACAATCAAAATGATTGTGTTTAAAAAACCCATATAACATAACCAATCAGAAATCAGAACTCCTTAAAAGTAACTTATTTTCCATGACGTCGAAGGATGTCCTATGAACATCTTATACTCTGTTGTGCTGTTATTATTTTCAGCCCGCCACTTTCTGAAAGAAAAGCTCCATCGTTTTGACAAATATGTTACATACAATAAATGACTTCTCGCTCTCTACCGCACTTCTCCTCAAGGCCAAATCGTGTGAGAGCCATTTATAACTCTTGGAATTCTTCTAAGCAAATCCCGTCATTTTCTTTTTCCGCAACTTTCAGAAAGAAAACGTTCAAGATCACTTTCACAATCCTGTACTAGTAATATCTCACCCTTCTTGCTCACTCATGTTCCACATTTCCTATGACACTGATACTGCTTACTATGAGGCACACTTACACTACCTCTATGACTACTACAATTATTTAATTCTCTACATCACTTTTAATCACAAAGCTATTTAAAACAGTACATAAAATTATATCAACTCCTAGAATCATTATAGGCCAGTTACCTACCCAAAATTCTCTCTTCTGAAAACAGAAAGTAAGAATATTTTTAAGTCAAAAGGCAACATTGTTTCATAGTCAAATATGAATCATTTCCGAAACATCAGCTTTTTTTACATTTTAAATAAGCTGTGTAATAAGCGGATGTTGTCAAAGGACTATTATGTCATATAATAGCTGCAGTTACAAATGTTCTTCCTAAAATCAACGACTGTGTAGCCACAACATTTGTAATTAAAGTTGAAAACTTACTTTCATCAGGTTTATATAGTTTGAATTTTAAAATGACATTATAACCAAAAGTTTGTACAAATAATGTGTACAGCATTGCAGACTTACATTACCTCTACTCCATGTTTTGATTGGCTGCTTGACTTAGCTTATTCAAAGAAACAGTTTTTCTGAACTCATTCAAAGTGCAGTTATTTTTCCATGACGTCAAGTGTTATGGTAAGAACACCGTTTGCTTTGGGAAATACTCTGTTGTCCTTTAACTAATCCGTGCCCACCACTTTCTGTAAAAAACCTTTTTTTTCAGGAACTACTTAAAACTCAAAAATAACTTTTTACTCTGTACTACACTTATCCTCAAGGCCAAATAGTGTAGGAGCCATTAGAACCTCTTGAAATTCCTCAGAGCCAATCCCGAGATTCTTTCCCTAAAATTTTGGTTGTAAAAACACCAGGTAAGAATTTTTAAGGTCAAAAGGCAATTTTTTTTAAAAGTTAAAACAGAATCATTGCAGAATGACCAGCCGTTTCTAGACTTCAAATAAGCTGTGTAATGTCCTGATGTTGTTGAAGGACCGTCATGATATATAATTGCTGTAGTTACAAAAGTCCTTCCTGATATTGACAACTGCAAAGCCACAAAATGTTTTAATTAAAGTTGTCAATTTTGTTCCATCAGGCCTACATCGTTGGAACATTAAAATGACATACTGGCCAAATGTTCGTATAAATAATGTGGACAGCATTGCAGACTTACATTGGCTACACTCCATGTTGTGATCGGCTGCTTTTACTAGCTTATTAAAGGACACTGATTTACTGTCTGGCAAAGTTAAATATATAAATCTTTCTGAGTCTACACTAGTAGTACTTGATACCCTACAGTTCTCACAGTCATGCTGCCATTGATAAGAAAGGCCAAACAGATGATCTACATGTACACCTTCATCTTGCAATACATCAAGAATATACATTAAAAACTCCTGACAATCCTGCTGAATATTTTGAGAGAATTGCGTTTGACCTGAACATTTGTCTAACAGATTTCGAATTTCAGACACACTTTCTATTTTTGTTCTATCAGTGCTACATTTCTCTAACACAGAGTTCAGTAAACAGCAAAAACTTTGATCCGAATTGATCACAATCTGTTCTTTTAAAGTTTCTAGAGAAAAGACAACATTAACCACTACATTAGCATAGCAGTTGACACCAGAACTATTTTCAAATTGAAAACCAACAACATCTTCAACAGAATCCATTTTCTTTCTGCTTATAATTTCGGGTTCATCGACTTTTCGTCTTTTTGCTACAACCTCCCTACTATTGGTCACATTTCTTCGTTTCCGGCCTACCACACGTTTCTCAAACAAAGGATATTGAGCCAAATGTGGTGCATACTCTCTTCTTAACCTATTGTATTCCTTAACACAATCTAGATCCGCACAAATGTTTGTGACATCACACTCAATCAAGTATAATCCCGATAAAGTTCTGACTCGTGACAATGCCACATACGCCATTCCCTCCTTGAACACAGAACTGCCAATATTCACCAATGCACTGTCTACACTTAAACCTTGTGATTTATGGATTGTCACCGCATATGCCAAGCAAACAGGAAACTGCTTACGGCGTACATATAAGTCTTTTACAAGCAAAAATCTAGCAGAGCAACGACCAATTAACTGTACTTCCTCAATGCCATCAAATTTAATTTTTAAAAATTCAATTCCATCTCTATTTCTGTATTTCTCAAAATCAACAACATTACCCATTGATCCATTTACCAGACCTCTTTCAACATGTAAATTCCTTCTCAAAATGATACGGCAATTTAAGCACACATTCAGAGTCTTTTCAAAACCAGCAGTTTTAGATATAGTCTTCTCTAATGAATCCAATTTTGATTTCAAATTCTCAGACAAAATAATTGTTGCTCCCATATGCTCTATTCTGTCAATAGCTTCCAGTTTCACAATCTCTTGGTTTTCTAAATTCAACATTTTGTTGTTGAAGATGGCACATTCTGCAAGAGTTGGCATCAAACATATTCCAGATTTCTTCTCAGTAATTTTCCGAAAAATATTCTCTGGCACAACGTCTTCTTCTGGATACAAATTTGACAGTAATCGTGCATGTAAAGCTTCTTTCCCATGCTCGGTCACTTTTCCGATTCTAACATCTTGTAGAATATTCTTATAATCTTCATCTTTCGCTTGACGTATATTTTCACGCAGTTCAGCATAATTGAAGTTTAACCATATATTAACATTGCCAATGCTCCCTAGGCACTTCCTGGTATCTTCATGTGTAAGTAGTTTAAACACTGGTTGTCCTTTCACTGGTGTCAGCTGCAGAAGATCACCGAAAACAATGATGTGTTTGCCACCAAATAACACATCATACTCTGTTTTAAGAACTTCTTGCATTCTCAAATGCACAAAGGCAAGCATGACATTGGAAACCATGCTTACTTCGTCAATGATAAGAAGTTTCATTTTCCTCAAGACTCTTGAAACTTCACAACAAGCATCTCCAGATAACTTGTGGTATTGTAATTTGTTATCATGCTCCACTGGCAGCATCAGTAGATGATGCAAAGTAATACCTTTAATGTTTTGTGCTGCCAGTCCAGTTGGAGCGGTGACAACACAAGACAGCGATGACTCAGTTCTTTTCTGCAAATAACATGAAATTGCTTTAATGAGGAAACTTTTTCCAGTTCCTGCTTCTCCACTCACGTACAGTCGGGCAGGCTTCAACGACATACATGAGCACTCTTTCTTCTCATGACTTAATCCATGATCAATTTGGTTGGTAACTTCGTCATATATTTTCCTCTGCTCAACGTTGAGTTGTCTTTCCAAATCTTCTAAGTTAACCGCATCCTCCTGAGCATGTGCCATGGCTCTTTCCACTTCAATCATGGCAGTGGCAGCTTAATTTTCGATAACTGGTCCTCCTAGTGGATCCTGACTCAATGAAACAGAACTCTGACTGTCCTGAGAACTGTCTCTAGCAATCTCGGCTGCAATTGTTGCTTCCTGCTCGATTTCCGCATTCAACATTTCTAGATATTTTGGAAAAACAGGACATTCTATGGTCTCCTTGGCTGCATTGAAAGAGTCTTCGTAACAGAGGAAATCTCCAAGCAGTTCCTCTTCTGCACGCCAAGGCTTGAAAAGTTGCAAAAGAGCTAAATAGAAAAACTATTTTCTTTCAGGAGATTCGCCACTCAATTTTCGATGATTTACCAATTGGCATTTTCTTTGCTTGACCAGACATCCCTCAGTTCCAATTACAGCATACACTCCTTTATCAATATCTTCTTTGATGTTCCTCTTGAATATGTAATTTTGTAGAACCTCATACAGACAAACATTCTCGAGGTGACTGCTTCTATTTGGATAATATGTATCCAACATGTTGGTCTTCAAAATATCTGTACTGTTTGGCTCCTTTTCCGCCAAATACTCAATTTCCCATACAGGTTTCAGAACTCGATTACGTGTTGCAGCAAGACCAAGACTCGCCCAAATGATACTCCTAGATTTGGCATAGAGACTTGCTGAAGATAACCGGTCAGAACATTCGTAAGCTCCGATTTCTTGATGCGACAACATCTTCAAACTGAAACTGTACAACTTCTTACTGAGGCTCTTTTCATGGGAAATGTCCTCCCACATATCCTTCAATTCTGTCTTTTCTTTTTTTGTGATGTAAGATGTCACATACCGAGCCACAGCCATACAGTTATCAGCCACAAACTGTATATCCATGTTAGCATTCCACATGGACAAAATCACTGGGTTGTAGTCGTTGATGTACTTGGACTCTTCGTTTCTTTTCAAATTGTATGTATTTTTGGGTGATTTCCTCGTCACATTATGTCGCAGCGAAGACATCAAACTGTTCACTCTTTCTTTAGAAATCACCGGTCGTGGAAAGCTAAAACAACATTTTGTGTAGAACTTGTCCTTGTTTCTGAATTTACGACGACAGTACTTTCCACAACGATGGCTTTGAAAGTGTAAAACTTGTTCTCTTAGGCTTTTGTCTTCCTTTGTCTTTGGAATAGCACATGTAGAATACTGTTCTATGAAACTCATCACTAAGTCATCCGGATCTGTTCCAAATTTGGGTGCATCTTTGATCCATAGCAGCATATGTATATGAGGAGCACCTCTTGCTTGATACTCCTTTCTCCAGAAGAAATCCAACACCTCTCCAAGAGGTGGATTTTTCTTGTTCATGATGAAAGACATCATAGCTTCAAATCTATGATTGAAGTACCTGCATACATTTACTGGATCCAAAGAGCACAGTTCTCCGGGTGTCTTGAATTCGATATTTTCAATGTTTCCATTTGCCTCTCGTAGAAATTCAAGAAAGTCTTCCCAGCCATAATCCGCACAGCTGAGAGTGAGGAACCATGAGGGAGTTCCTAAGTTCCTCAGCATACATTTTAAATCTCCATGTCGACGGTACCAGTACTCATTAGTACCACGCTGACATGCCATGAGATTAATCAGGTGAGAATCCAAAATACTATCTTGCACATTGACTTTATCCATAAAGTCCCTTGCTGAGATATTTTGCATCTGTATACCACTTTTCAAGATGTGGTTCACTGCATATGACAGTCCAGACAGATCGCTTTCAAACAGTAGATGAAACAAATAGGGAATGCATTGACGAAACCTAGGATCTTCTGCATACAATCGTAAAGTCCGGTATTCAGAAGCAGGATTTTGATCAGGTCGCTCATCATATCTTCCTCCTTGACCTGTTGGAAATAGTTGTGGAAAACACCGAGCTTTCAAACTTTCCTCCCAAACACTAATGGGACTCCCTTTGGCTTGTTTCATTTAAAACAACTCAATAGCATTCCCCATGACTTCCTTGGAATGCAAAGGATGAACACTATAATGTTCATATATTTCTTCATTTTTAGAGGCTTCTACTTTCTCAATTTGTCCAGCACACAAATCGCTGTCCTCTTCTTCACTTACTTCCTCTTCTGCAACATATACATTCTTGTAGTACTTATTGTTTTTCATCAAATACAATGTTGCCTTTTTGACTTTCCTAACATCCACTAAATCTTGCCAGATTTTCTTACTCTTTGTTGGAACCCCATTAACTAAGATAACCAGAGGTTCCTCTTCCACTTTCTCTACTCCAATTGTATTAATGTTTTTCTTCAAATCTAGAGGCAAATAAACAACTCTTCCCTTTAATCCTCTCTGTAAATCTGATGGAGGCAATTTCCCTGTCTTTGGCTCCATTCTTACAATAGCCTGAAAGGGATGGACACTTTGAATCAAAATAGATTCTTAAGTATTTAAATCCTTCAATTCAGAAGGAATGTCAACCAATTCCAGATTATTATGAACCGCTCTAGCAGGCATCTGGTTTTGATTTAATTTGTTACAACAATAAGTACACACACGTTGATCCGATCCCAAATCAAAACAATTTTCTACCATCAAGTATGTTGCGAAATCCTTCCATTCACTATTATTTTCCCTTTCACTTTTTGCATATAAATCCACTAACTTAGTCTGATTCTTATAATAAGTGCGTCGACAACACACACAAGTGAAATTAGGCCTCTCACTTGATTTCACCTGAAACGTGGCAATTTCCTTCTGAAAATTATCTGTACTGGAAACCTGTACACTCTCTTCCACATTACCTTCTTCTTCTGGGTCAATTTCAACATTCTTCTCTTTACTTGGAAAGTAACAAAACTCAATTTCTTCACAAATATTCTTCACATCTACTTCAGAACCATGCAAAAGAGCAGTGCATAATGGTTTAAGCATAATTGCTGGACTCTAAGCATAATACAACATTCTAACTAATTTCCTCACTTTATTATGATGCACTGCTAGCATCCTGAAATGATGAAAAACACTCTGGCATACTCTCCTGGAAAGACAAGCCAGTGAATGACCATGCAAACCTGTCACTTCTCTCACCCTGCAAGGATCTAATTCTTGCAACAACTTCATTTTCTGTTTTAAAGTTTTCTTATTAAATGTCCGTACAAAATCACAAAGCAAATTGATGGAATCCTGTCGCACACTGCAAATACTACTACACTTCCAGGTGTACACTGGTCCCTTAGGACGTCTTCCTAAAACCTCATTACCTAACACCTCTTCTGCCTCTGTTGACACAAGTTTTTCTTTTTCAACCGGACAACCATCTTTCACCTCATATGCTCGACCACTGGTGTCAACTGCATGCACCAAATCATTATCCTGGAAATAACTCTCCTCATTAAAAAATGCCTCACAACTTGAACTATGCATCCATTCTCCTGAAAAAACTTCACAAAATTTACTATGATTAACTGTTCTCTTCCATCTACTATTTGTTTTGAAATCATAAATTACCTTATTTAGTTTTCCTAATTCTATTAATTATCAAAATAAATAACTTTCGCTTAATTTCGAATGCCTGATCAAGAATTTTCTCAATGTTTCTCTTTCTCTTATAAAAAGCCACTTTCTGTTGACGTTTCTTAATATTTTTTAACAAATTGCCAATTATCCTGTTGCGGAACATTCGTCTACGAATGTCCCTAAACTGATTTTTCCTTCTACTACCATGCACAGAGTTATCTCCTGCTCTAGCAGTAACATTTTTGAGTGGCCTTTCCTTTCCGTTTAAATTGGCTCTCTTTTTCTGGACTAAAACATGTTCTGTAGTGATACTTTTTTTTCTGGAAATGTTTCTTAGGAAAGATTTTGTTCTCTTACCCGGACCTTTTTTGGTGACTTGACAAGTTTTTATTGTAGAGGACTGCTGCAAGCATGTAGTAAGCTGCTGTGTTTGACGTTTTGTAGCCTTTCTCCTTCTTTGCTTCGAAGGCATTGTGTAATTTTGAAATGATCTGTAGTTGAATCTGTGGTAAAATATAATAAAAAATATTATTAACCACTATTACCAAACAGTAAATCAATAACAGTCGTCAAAAAATTAACACACTACTTGTCAATTCTACATACAATAATTTTTAGTGCATTGGCAAATTTAAAACTCACAAATAGTAGCAAAGAAATGGAATGCTTCTACATTTGACCTTTGCTCTTTTATATGTGAATCTGAACTAATTTTATTAGCATATTTCACTATTTTATTAAAGACACTTCACACAAGCTGTTTTTGAAGTTGTATTTCATTTTAAATGAAACGGTTAACATGGTTACTTTTCATTTCCAGTAACTTTTAAAAATAAGTCTTTATAGTTCCATAGGCTCCAGCAGGTCAGCTTCCCACCCTATGTCATACAATTCTGACAAATCGGCATCCTCATCATATTCTTCATCATCCTCAGGATTTAAATCATCCAAGGGATCTACTTCCACTGACGTTTCAATTACAAGTTCAATGATAAGGTCGAGATCAACTGATTGCAAGTTTTCAGTGAACAGGACTCATCTCTTCTTAACCTTGGATAAGCCTCACCAACTCTGTGTCCCTTGCTCATACTTAAATATAAAGGGGCAGATTTATGTTAACTGGCGCATCCCCAGGGATGCACCAGTTAACGTGCGCCGCTGCTCTGCCACCCATGATGTGCCGCATTTACAATGTGGAGCACCATTGAGCAAAAACAGCACAGATGCGTCAAGCATCTGTGCCGCAAAAGCGGCGCATTGCAGGAATCACGTCGTAAGCACGACATGTCTACTGCAATGCACAGGGGCAAGCCACACATTGCATGGTGCATCACTCCTTATGCCTGTTTCAAACAGGCGTAAGGATTTGATTCAGCAATGCCATGAAGCTGACTCAGTGAAATCTTCTAAATTTCACTGTGTTAGTTTTACAGGGATTTCATGCAAATGAATGCCCACCCTGCAACAAAACGCCCACTTGAAACCTGACGCAGGTTTCATGTGGCACAGGACTTTACACCGTGACACATCTGCCTAGATGCATCAAGTTGTAAATATGTCGCAACATAGCGCATCTTTTGCGCCGCCGCTGCATCACAAAAGTGACGCACAGCGGCGCAAAAGAGGCACACGGCCATCATAAATCTGCCCCTAACATTTTAAATGATTGGTTCAGGATGCCGATAAGGAGTGGCCTATCCAGGGGTTTGTTTGAGGTGAGGCCTACTCAGGGTTACAGATGAAATTTAGGCTTGTTGAAGAGTACAGAGGAGATAATACATGTGCATGCCTACCAATGAAGTGAGTCATGTCCACTGCACTCTTTAACAAAGGCCAGACCTCCTCTGTCTCCCTGGACAGGCCTAAACCTGATCTGCACAATGTGATTCGTAATGTTAGGAAACACAGGTGATGTAATTGAAAAACGTGCAATTTCTTTTGCTCATTTCACAATCACATCACTTGTGTTTCCTTTGCTTAGGTATCTCATTGTGCAGATGTAGTCTAGCATATCAAAGAGTACGCAGAAGGTGAGCACTGTATGCAACAATTTTGACACTTACAGAAGATTCAGCTTCTCCATGCCCCCTACACAGTCCTAAATGTATACAGTTTAAACTGACGGTATCTTGTTGCAGATGAAGTGAGGCCTATCTTGCAACATGGTGCATCTTTTGCACCACTGCTGCGTCCCAAAAGTGACGCAACAGTGGCGCAAAAGAGGCGCACGGCCATCATAAATTTGCCCCTAACATTTTAAATGATTGATTCAGGATGACGATAAGGTGTGGCCTATCCAGAGGTTTGTTTGAGGTGAGGCCTACTCAGGGTTGCAGATGAAATTTAGGCTTGTTGAAGAGTACAGAGGAGATAATACATGTGCAGGCCTACCAATGAAGTGAGTCATGTCCACTGCACTCTTGAACAAAGGCCAGACCTCCTCTGTCTCCCTGGACAGACCTAAACCTCATCTGCACAATGTGATTCGTAATGTTAGAAAACACAGGTGATGTAATTGAAAAACGTGCAAATATTTATGCTCAATTCACAATCACATCACCTGTGTTTCCTCAGCTTAGGTATCTCATTGTGCAGATGTAGTCTAGCATATCCAAGAGTACGCAGAAGATGAGGACTGTATGCAACAGAGCAATGTAGATTACTCACCTCCCTTGACACTTACAGAAGCCTCAGTTTCTCCATGCCTACTACACAGTTCTAAATGTATATCATTATCATCATAGTGACTATGAAACTCTTGCAGAACATATTGTGAAACCTTAATGACTTCAAGAAACGTGTTTTAAACCGGCAAACAAGGAAAATTATTCTCACATATTCATGGTGGAAAGTAAAATATTTATTTAAAGAAGCAGACACCATTATGACCTTCTCATAAATGTGAAAAGCATTTCTTTTTAAAAAAAAACGATTTTCTGGTCATAATTTGAAAACACAAACACAGCTCCTATGTAGAAGCACACCCTGTCAGTACTTAAATTTGCCAAGCACACATGGGTGCGTATATACAAGGACCTTGCACCACGGGGAAATGACCTAAATTAAAATGGGGAAAATAACATCAAAGTGACTCAAAGGCCTTGAAAATATGGCCCAAGCAGCCTATGAAACTCTAGCAGTACATATCAAGAAACCTAATTGACTTCAAGAAACGTTTTTAAACACATCAAGTAAACCAATTATTCACCCACATTCATGGGGAAGTGACTTAAAATTCCCTAACACACATGAAAGCGTATTTTTAAGGGCCTTGCACCATTTTTGCGTCACTTTTAACATGGCCATGTAACTCAAAGAAACAAAATCTTAATTTGCCAAGCACACATGGGGGCGTATTTACAAGGACCTTGCACCACGGGGAAATGACTTAAATTAAAATGGGGAAAATAACGTCAAAGTGACTCAAAGGCCTTGTAAATATGCCCCAAGCAGCCTATGAAAATCTAGCAGTACATATCAAGAAACCGAATTTACTTCAAGAAAGATTTTTAAACACATCAAGTAAACCAATTATTCACCCACATTCATGGGGAAGTGACTTAAAATGCCCTAACACACATGAAAGCGTATTTTTAAGGCCCTTGCACCATTTTTGCGTCACTTTTAACATGGCTATGTAACTCAAAGAAACAAAATCTATTTGTAAAACACTTGACACAAAGCAACATTTTAAATACACAACTTTCTTCATAATTTTCTCCCTAAAGCATACTATTCTCTATCTAAATTAAATGAATCTTTTCTCACCTTAGCAAATACTTTTTGAGTTTCAAAACAGTCTCAGACACACACCAATTTTTCTTTAGCAGAGCAAAGGGTATGCACTCCAGAGGCTGCAACCAACAATGGCACAGAAATGCTGTAATTCATCACACATATCTCTCATGTCACCCAATCAAAACTCTTCCCTCACTTTTTTCAAATCAACACCCTTCCCCCTCTGCCCTTTCTGCCTTTTTCCATAGCAACCACCTCCTGAAAGACCTCTCATGTTTACAAGTTCACACACAATGTTTCAATTGAACTCTGAACTCTCAGTACACCTGCATATCCAGTGCAATCTTTCATAAAATGATTTTTTCTTGACCATTCAAATTACATCTTTCAAAGAACTCATCCATGCACCCTAACTTTCGGTTTTCAGCAATCAAAATCCACCAATCACTGCTACTGAATCATTAGCAAAGAAACTCCACAGTTTTTTTCATTATAAACTCCTACTGTTTCAACTGCCATTTCATTCCCACACTTCATCTGACTGCAGCATAACCTCCTCTCACCATGTTTTCTGTCTGGATTGTTGGACATAGTTACATCCACTGGGCTCAAAGGTATGCTGATAACAGAAATTTACACAACCTCAATTTACAAAATGTGGAAATCAACTGGATTGGCCACAGAGGATTAAGATGTCACCAATTGATACCATTGGTGAAAACCTTTTTGCATTTGCCAAAACCTGACCTGTTAATTGTGCACTGTGGGGGAAATGACTTGGGCACTTTGACTGGGGTAGGTCTGGAAATGCTTTTAAAGGACACCTTTGAGCAATTGATGGCACTTTTTCCTCAAACTGCCTTGGTATATTCAAATATATGCCAAAGACAGAAATGGAGGTGGTCCAACCAATTTTGTCCACAAATTGAGAAATCGAGGAAGCATGTAAATAAGTCTGTTTCAGGTTACATGAGAGACCATGGAATGGGCTCCATCTACAACAATAACTTGCGTTACTACATGCAAGATATCTACAGAGCAGATGGAGTTCACTTCTCAGATGAGGGGAACCGAATTTTCATCCTGAATTTAAGACTATGTATTGGTACCTACTTATAAGTACCTAGAACTTACGCAGAACCCAAAAGCTCTTTTCAGAGCTACCTTAACTATGATTACTCTTTAAAAATTTCAAATGTACCTTTTTCACTAATTTTCACTTTTGTTCGCTTCCCGGTGCGCTACCCGGTTCGCGTACCGGCAGCTAACCTCGCCAAAAATGTAATTTTTTTTCTTTTTCGACATATATGAGCCTCCTCAGCCACCCTTAGAAAACCTAGGGGGTTAGGATACGTCTCCTGTGCCCCCTTGTACTCTTTCCCAACATTCTTTATCCTCCATTTTGTGTCTAAATTCATCCGAAACACAAGATGGCGGACTCCCGTTACGCTATCGGTAAGCTTCCCGGTCCGCGAACCGGGGCGCGCCTCTACCAGGAAAAAACGGAAATTTTTATTTTTTTTATTTTTTGCCCCGCGGGAACTTTTATTGCCCCCTCATCAATCCTAGGGGGTCAGGAGTGGTCTACCTTGCCCCCTTTCATTAATTTCCCCCTTTGTTTTTCTTCACCTCTTGTCTCTCGATCCTACCGAGAGACAAGATGGCGGCCGCTCCGGACTGTTTAGAATGTTGACAGACACCGGAGAGCCAATCAGCTTCGCTTCGCGAAGTTCCGTTACGCGTCAGGTACGCAAACCGGGGCGCTAACCGGAGCGCTGTTACAGATATATATATTTTTTTGAGCGTTAATTTATCAAAATCCACTGGAGCACATATATTGAGACCTAGCAAAGGCACATCGGCCAAACAATATCTACAATTTTGCCAAGTTTCGTGTAAATCCATTCAGCCGTTCGAGCTAAAAGTGAGTCCAACCGCCCTATGGAAAATTGCATGGGAAAAACGTGTTTTGGGACCCCCCTTTTTTCTCGGCCCCCCCTTGACAAAACACCCCCAAATTTTCAGGGGCTGCTCAGAAACAAAATGTTCCATTTTCCTGAAAATTTCAGCCAATTCCGTCCTCAAACGCCAAAGTTATTCGACATAGAATTTTCAAAAATCCCATAGGAAAAAAATCCTAACTATATATACCTACTGGCGACCGCCAGTAGGTAATATATATATATATATATATATATATTACCTACTGGCGGTCGCCAGTAGGTATATATAGTTAGGATTTTTTCTCTATGGGATTTTTGAAAATTCTATGTCTAATAACTTTGGCGTTTGTGGACGGAATTGGCTGAAATTTTCAGGAAAATGGAACATTTTGTTTCTGAGCAGCCCCTGAAAATTTGGGGGTGGTTCGTCAAGGGGGGGCCGAGAAAAAAGGGGGGTCCCAAAACGCGTTTTTCCCATGTTAATTTCCATAGGGCGGTTGGCCTCACTTTTAGCCCGAACGGCTGAATGGATTTGCACGAAAATTGGCAAAATTGTAGGGACTGGTAGCCCGATGTGCCTTTGCTAGGTCTCAAGATATGTGCTCCAGTGGATTTTGAGAAATTAACGTTCAAAAAAATATATATATCTGTAAGCGCGCTCCGGGCAGCGCCCCGGTTCGCGTACCTGACGCGTAACGGAACTTCGCGAAGCGAAGCTGATTGGCTCTCCGGTGTCTGTCAACATTCTAAACAGTCCGGAGCGGCCGCCATCTTGTCTCTCGGTAGGATCGAGAGACAAGAGGAGGCCAAAACAAAGGGGGAAATGACCATAAGGGGGCATAGTAGATCCTTCCTGACCCCCTAGGTTTGATGTGGAGGCTTTAAAAGGGCCCCGCGGGGCAAAAAAATATATATTTTTTTTGTTTTTTTTGCGTGGGTAGCGCCCGGTACGCGCACCGGGAAGCGGTCCGGGGAGCGTACTATAAGGAAAAAAGAATGATAGACTATGATATTTTGAAATATTGTATGTTTATTGATTGTTCTTTTTGTTGTTTTTTTTGTTTTTTTTGTTATTTAAGTAGCAGTATTTATGATTATTAAATATAAATTTATTTTTGGAATTGTGCACAGTATACTATAAGTCTGACTTTACATTATAATCAATTTGGTACTAGTTTATGAATTACATATAAAAATGATTAAAGACTCAAACAATTTTTTAATATTAAATATAATTTTATTTTTCTGATTCTTTTTCAAAATTTAATAGAACGTCTAACATTTGACTGTCCGATATGTCCTCTTGTTGAGTGAACATAACTTCCCACATTTGACCGTCATCATAATGAAGTAAATAATCCACAGATTCTACACATTGTAGAAGTTCATGGTCTCGTGATTCATCCATGAATTCCAAGTCAATGGGTTCAATGATTTCCTCATTATTCATGTCTAGGACAATTTCAAAGGAAACGTTCTGTTCCCCTTGCATTTTTGTGCTGAAATTTGAATAAAAAATAATTATATCAGTAGAGATAGGGCACTGTTGGGTTTAAGTTCAGACAGGTACTTTTGAGGCATGAAGTAGTACTATTAAAAAGTGCCAGTAAGAAAGCCGATGTAAATTCATAATAATACCATAGAAACCTAAATCAATCCATAATTATAATAAACAAGCCTTTCTCAATGTCTAACTCTTACAGAGGGATAGTATATAACTATCTGAAAATGTTTTCAAATTTATAAAATAATATCTTACCTTTTAAAAACAAGTTTAAGTTGTGAGTAAAAATGATCTTGCAATGTAGTTCAGGAAGTAGTAGTCAAAATGGCTGTGTTTCTCTCTCTTTTTTTTATATATATTCAGGTACATAACCAATCAAATGTCAGGTAAAAAAAGTAGAAAATGAAAGTAACATTTTAATTGGTTGTCAATTCCAACACTTCAGATGTGTTTTGTGAAGTAATTTACCTCAGGGTATTTAGAGAGGTCTACAGGCTAAATGGAAATCCAACCAAATGTGTGAAAATGGTAGGGATTGGTATGTAGTATGAGCTAATCTATATTTGGTGAAAGTGTCTCCAGGGTTTCTTCTGTAAATTACTTTCCCACCTTTTTTAATGGAGCGCTTCCCGGTGAGCGCCCCGGTACGCGAACCGGCAGCGTTACGGGAGTCCACCATTTTGTGTTTCGGTCAAATAAAGATACAAGATGGAGGGCAAATAATGTTCAGAATGGGTAGAAGGGGGCACGGTAGACGTATTTTGACCCCCTAGGTTTTCTGAGGGTGGCTGAGGAGGCCCATATGTGTGAGAAAAAAATCATTTTTTTAAAAAATTTCGCGCGGTTAGCTTCCGGTTCGCGTACCGGGTAGCGCTCCGGGGAGCGTACTTTGTTGAAAATTAGTGAAAAAAGTTAGAGTAAAATAATAATTGTGAGTGATCAGATGTAGGGTAGCTCTGAGAAGAGCTTTTGGGTTTATGGTACATTTAGGTACTTATAAGTAGGTACCAATGCACATTTTTAAATTCAGAATGAAAATTCTGTTCCCTTCATCTGAGAAGTGAACTCCATCTCCTCTGTAGATATCTTGCATGTAGTAACGTAAGTTATTGTTGTAGATGGAGCCCATTCCATGGTCTCTCATGTAAGCTGAAACAGATTTGTTTACATGCTTCCTCGATTTCTCAATTTGTGGACAAAATTGGTTCGACCATCTCCATTTCTGTCTTTGGCATATATTTGAATATACCAAGGCAGTTTGAGGAAAAAGTGCCATCAATTGCTCAAAGGTGTCCTTTAAAAGCATTTCCAGACCTACCCCAGTCAAAGTGCCCAAGTCATTTCCTCCACAGTGCACAATTAACAGGTCAGGTTTAGGCAAATGCATAAAGGTTTTCACCAATGGTATCAATTGGTGACATTTTAATCCTCTGTGGCTAAACCACTTAATTTCCACATCTTGTAAATTGAGGTTAGGTAAATTTCTGTTATCAGCATACCTCTGAGCCCAGTAGATGTAACTATGTCCAACAATCCAGACAGAAAACATGGTGAGAGGAGGTTATGCTGCAGTCAGATGAAGTGTGGCAATGAAATGGGAGTTGAAAAAATAAGAGTTTAAAATGAAAAAAACTGTGGAGTTTCTGTGTTAATGAAGCAGTAGCAGTGATTGGTGGATTTTGATTGCTGAAAACAGAAAGTTAGGGTGCATGGATGAGTTCTTTGAAAGATGTAATTTGAATGGTCAAAAAAATCATTTTATGAAAGATTGCACTGGATATGCAGGTGTACTGAGAGTTCAGAGTTCAATTGAAACATTGTTGTGTGAACTTGCAAACATGAGAGGTCTTTCAGGAGGTGGTTGCTATGCAAAAAAGGCAGAAAGGGTAGAGGGGGGAAGGGTGTTGATTTGAAAAAAGTGAGGGAAGAGTTTTGATTGGGTGACATGAGAGATATGTGTGATGAATTACAGGTTTTCTGTGCTTTTTATGGCTGCAGACTCTGGAGTGCATACCTTTTGCTCTGCTAAAGACAATTTGGTGTGTTTCTGAGACTGTTTTGAAACTCATAAAGTATTTGCTAAGGTGAGAAAAGATTCATTTAATTTAGATAGAGAATAGTATGGTTTAGGGAGAACATTATGAAGAAAGTTGTGTATTTAAAATTTTGATTTGTGTCAAGTGTTTTACAAATAGATTTTGTTTCTTTGTGTTACATAGCCATGTTAAAAGTGACGCTAAAATAGTGCAAGGGTCTTCCAAAAATGCTTTCATGTGTCTTAGGGTAGTTTAACTCACTTCCTCATGAATGTAGGTATATAATTGATTTAGATGTTGTGTTTAAAAACGATTTAAGAAAACAATTAGGTTTCTGGATATGTACTGCTAGAGATTCATAGGTTGCTTGGGGCTTATTTATAAGGCCTTTGAGTCTCTCTGATGTTATTTTTCACATTTTTATTTAAGACCTTTCTCTGTGGTGCAAGGTCCTTGTAAATATGCCCCCATCTGTGCTTGGCAAATTTTGATTTTAATTCTTTGACTAACATAGCCATGTTAAAAGTGACCCAAAAATGTTGCAAGGGCCTTAAAAAAAACGCTTTCATGTGTCTTAGGCCATTTTAAGTCATTTCCCCTTGAATGTAGGTATATAATTGATTTAGATGATGTGTTTAAAAACGATTTATGAAAACAATTAGGTTTCTTGATATGTACTGCTAGAGATTCATAGGTTGCTTGGGGCATATTTATAAGGCCTTTGTGTCTCTCTGATGTTATTTTTCCCATTTTAATTTAAGACCTTTCCCTGTGGTGCAAGGTCCTTGTAAATACGCCCCCATCTGTGCTTGGCAAATTTAGATCTTGATTATTTGACTTACATAGCCATGTTAAAAGTGATCTAAAAATGGAGCAAGGGCTTAAAAAAAACGCTTTCATGTGTCTTAGGGCATTTTAAGTCACTTCCCGATGAATGTAGGTATATAATTGATTTAGATGATGTGTTTAAAAACGATTTTTGAAATCAATTAGGTTTCTTGATATGTAATGCTAGAGCTTCATAGGTTGCTTGGGGCATATTTATAAGGCCTTTGGGTCTCTCTGATGTTATTTTTCCCATTTTAATTTAAGACCTTTCCCTGTGGTGCAAGGTCCTTGTAAATACGCCCCCATGTGTGCTTGGCAAATTTAGATTTTGATTATTTGACTTACATAGCCATGTTCCATACAGTTCTCACCTTCTGCGTAGTCTTTAATATGCTAGACTCCATCTGCACTATGAGATACCTAAGCAAAGGAAACACAGGTGATGTGATTGTGAAATGAGGAAAAGAAACTCCACATTTTTCAATTACATCACCTGTGTTTTCTAAGTTTACGAATGACATTGTGCAGATGAGGTTTAGGTCTGTCCACGGACACAGAAGAGGTCTGGCCTTTGTTCAAGAGTGAAGTGGACATGACTTACTTCATTGGTAGGCTTTCACATGTATTATCTCCTCTGTACTCTTCAATAAGCGTAAATTTCATCTGCAACCCTGAGTAGGCCTCACCTTAAACAAACCTCTGGATAGGCCACACCTTATCGTCATCCTGAATCAATCATTTAAAATGTTAGGGACAGATTTATGATAGGTGTATGACTCTTTTGCGTCACTGTGCGTCACTTTTGTGACGCAGCAGCGGTGCAAAAGATTTGCTATGTGGTGACATATTTACAACTTGATGCATCTAGGCAGATGTGTCATGCTGTAAAGTCCCATGCCACATGAAACCGATGCAGCAGTGATGCAAAAGATGCACCATGTTGCAAGACAGACCTCATTTCATCTCCAACAAGATAAGAAGGTGAATCTTCTGTAAATGTCAAAATTGTTGTATACACTGCTCAACTTCTGCGTAGTCTTTGATATGCTAGAGTCCATCTGCACTATGAGATACCTAAGCAAAGGAAACACAGGTGATGTGATTGTGAAATGAGGAAAAGAAACTCCACATTTTTCAATTACATCACCTGTGTTTTCTAAGTTTACGAATGACATTGTGCAGATGAGGTTTAGGTCTGTCCACGGACACAGAAGAGGTCTGGCCTTTGTTCAAGAGTGAAGTGGACATGACTTACTTCATTGGTAGGCTTTCACATGTATTATCTCCTCTGTACTCTTCAACAAGCGTAAATTTCATCTGCAACCCTGAGTAGGCCTCACCTTAAACAAACCTCTGGATAGGCCACACCTTATCGTCATCCTGAATCAATCATTTAAAATGTTAGGGACAGATTTATGATAGGTGTATGACTCTTTTGCGTCACTGTGCGTCACTTTTGTGACGCAGCGGCGGTGCAAAAGATTTGCTAAGTGGCGACATATTTACAACTTGATGCATCTAGGCAGATGTGTCATGCTGTAAAGTCCCATGCCACATGAAACCGATGCAGCAGTGATGCAAAAGATGCACCATGTTGCAAGACAGGCCTCATTTCATCTCCAACAAGATAAGAAGCTGAATCTTCTGTAAATGTCAAATTTGTTGTATACACTGCTCAACTTATGTGTACTCTTTAATATGCTAGAGTCCATCTGCACTATGAGATACATAAGCAAAGGAAACACAGGTGATGTGATTGTGAAATGAGGTAAAGAAACTCCACATTTTTCAATTACATCACCTGTGTTTCCTAAGTTTACGAATGACATTGTGCAGATGAGGTTTAGGTCTGTCCACGGACACAGAAGAGGTCTGGCCTTTGTTCAAGAGTGAAGTGGACATGACTTACTTCATTGGTAGGCTTTCACATGTATTATCTCCTCTGTACTCTTCAACAAGCGTAAATTTCATCTGCAACCCTGAGTAGGCCTCACCTTAAACAAACCTCTGGATAGGCCACACCTTATCGTCATCCTGAATCAATCATTTAAAATGTTAGGGACAGATTTATGATTGGTGTATGCCTCTTTTGCGTCACTGTGCGTCACATTTGTGACGCAGCGGCGGTGCAAAAGATTTGCTATGTGGCGACATATTTACAACTTGATGCATCTAGGCAGATGTGTCATGCTGTAAAGTCCCGTGCCACATGAAACCGATGCAGCAGTGATGCAAAACATGCACCATGTTGCAAGACAGGCCTCGTTTCATCTCCAACAAGATAAGAAGCTGAATCTTCTGTAAATGTCAAAATTGTTGTATACACTGCTCAACTTCTGTGTACTCTTTGATATGCTAGAGTCCATCTGCACTGTGAGATACCTAAGCAAAGGAAACATAGGTGATGTGATTGTGAAATGAGGAAAAGAAACTCCACATTTTTCAATTACATCACCTGTGTTTCCTAAGTTTACGAATGACATTGTGCAGATGAGGTTTAGGTCTGTCCACGGACACAGAAGAGGTCTGGCCTTTGTTCAAGAGTGAAGTGGACATGACTTACTTCATTGGTAGGCTTTCACATGTATTATCTCCTCTGTACTCTTCAACAAGCGTAAATTTCATCTGCAACCCTGAGTAGGCCTCACCTTAAACAAACCTCTGGATAGGCCACACCTTATCGTCATCCTGAATAAATCATTTAAAATGTTAGGGACAGATTTATGATAGGTGTATGCCTCTTTTGCGTCACTGTGCGTCACTTTTGTGACGCAGCGGCGGTGCAAAAGATTTGCTATGTGGCGACATATTTACAACTTGATGCATCTAGGCAGATGTGTCATGCTGTAAAGTCCCGTGCCACATGAAACCGATGCAGCAGTGATGCAAAACATGCACCATGTTGCAAGACAGGCCTCATTTCATCTCCAACAAGATAAGAAGCTGAATCTTCTGTAAATGTCAAAATCGTTGTATACACTGCTCAACTTCTATGTACTCTTTGATATGCTAGAGTCCATCTGCACTGTGAGATACCTAAGCAAAGGAAACATAGGTGATGTGATTGTGAAATGAGGAAAAGAAACTCCACATTTTTCAATTACATCACCTGTGTTTCCTAAGTTTACGAATGCTGAATCAAATCCTTACGCCTGTTTGAAACAGGCATAAGAAGTGATGCACCATGCAATGTGAGGCTTCCTCCTGTGCATTGCAGTAGACATGTCGCGCTTATGACGTGATTCCTGCAATGTGCTGCTTTTGCGGCACAGATGCGTGACGCATCTGTGCTGTTTTTGCTCAATGGTGCTCCACATTGTAAATGCGGCACACTATGGGTGGCAGAGCAGCGGTGCACATTAACTGGTGCATCCGTGGGGATGCGCCACTTAGCATAAATCTGCCCCTGTACATTTAAGTATGAGCAGGGAAGACAGAGTCGGTGAGGCTTATCCAAGGTTAAGAAGAGATGAGTCCTGTTCACTGAAAACTTGGACATAGGCCTCACCTCCTCAGCATCGCTGGACATGGCTAAATAATAGCTGCAAAATGTTACTCTTGTTAAACAATTTTACTATTATAATCTCTGAGATTTGTCTCTTACTCTGCAACATCTCATTGTTGTTCTCTTTCTTTAAAGATAACGACAACATCAACCATGAGTGACAATCAGCAATCAGTTGATCTCGACCTTATCATTGAACTTGTAATTGAAACGTCAGTGGAAGTAGATCCCTTGGATGATTTAAATCCTGAGGATGATGAAGAACATGATGAGGATGCCGATTTGTCAGAATTGTATGACATAGGGTGGGAAGCTGACCTGCTTGAGCCTATGGAACTATAAACATTTATTTTTAAAATTTACAATAAATGAAAAGTAAAAATGTAAACTGTTTCATTTAAAATTAAACACACCTTCAAAAACAGGTTATGTGTAGTGTCTTCAAAAAAATATTAAAATATGCTCATAAAATTAGATCAGATTCACATATAAAACAGGACAGGTAAAATGAAGAAGAATTCCATTTCTTTTCTGCTATTTGTGTATTCTAAATTTGCCAAAGCACTAAAAAATATTCTATGTAAAAATGTCAAGTAGTGTGTTAAGTTTTTGATGACTGTTATTGATTTACTGTTTGGTAATAGTGCTTAATAACTATTTTTATTATATTTTACCACAGATTCAACTGCAGATCATTTCAAATTTTGAGAATGCCGTCTAAGGATAGAATCAGAAAGGCTACAAAACGTCAAAGACAGCAGGTTCATCAATTAATGCAGCAGTCCTCTACAATAAAAAACCGTCAAGTCACCAATAAAGCACCGGGTAAGACCACGAAATCATTCATAAGAAACATTTGTAAAAAAAAAAATTAGTACTACAGAAAATGTTTTAGTCCAGAAAAAGAGAAGCAATTTAAACGGAAAGGAAAGGCCAATCAAAAATGTTACTGCTAGAGCAAGAGATAACTCTGTGCATGATAGTAGAAGGAAACAACAGTTTAGGGACATTCGTAAACGAATGTTCCGCAACAGGATAATTGGCAATTTGTTAAAAAATATTAAGAAAGGTCAACAGAAAGTGGGTTTTTATAAGAGAAAAAAAAAAGTTGAGAAAGTTATTGATCAGGCATTTGAAATTAAACGAAAGTTATTTATTTTGATAATCAATAGAATTAGGAAGCTAAACAAGGCAATTTATGATTTCAAAAGAAATAGTAGATGGAAGAGAATAGTTAATCGTAGTAATTTTTGTGAAGTTTTTTCCGGAGAATGGATGCATAGTTCAAGTTGTGAGGCATTTTTTAATGAGGAGAGTTATTTCCAGGATAATGATTTGGTGCATGCAGTTGACACCAATGGTCGAGCTTATGAGGTGAAAGATGGTTGTCCAGTTGAAAAAGAAAAACTTGTGACAACAGAGACAGAAGAGGTGTTAGGTAATGAGGTTTTAGGAAGACGTCCTAAGGGTCCTGTGTACACCTGGAAGTGTAGTAGTATTTGCAGTGTACGACAGGATTCCATCAATTTGCTTTGTGATTTTGTACGGACATTTAATAATAAAAAGTTTGAAGCAGAAAATGATGTTGTTGCAAGAATTAGATCCTTGCAGAGTGAGAGAAGTGACAGGTTTGCATGGTCATTCACTGGCTTGTCTTTCCAGGAGAGTATGCCAGAGTGTTTTTCATCATTTCAGGATGCTAGCAGCGCATCATAATAAAGTGAGGAAATTAGTTAGAATGTTGTATTATGCTAAAAGTCCAGCAATTATGCTTAAACAATTATGCGCTGCTCTTTTGCATGGTTCTGAAATAGATGTGAAAAATATTTGTGAAGAAATTGAGTTTTGTTACTTTGGAAGTAAAGAGGAGAATGTTGAAATTGACCCAGAAGAAGAGGGTAATGTGGAAGATAGTGTACAGGTTTCCAGTACAGATAATTTTCAGAAGGAAATTGCCACGTTTCAGGTGAAATCAAGTGAGAGGCCTAATTTCACTTGTGTGTGTTGTCGACGCACTTATTATAAGAATCAGACTAAGTTAGTGGATTTATATGCAAAAAGTGAAAGGGAAAATAATAGTGAATGGAAGGATTCCGCAACATACTTGATGGTAGAAAATTGTTTTGATTTGGGATCGGATCAACGTGTGTGTACTTATTGTTGTAATAAATTAAATCAAAACCAGATGCCTGCTAGAGCGGTTCATAATAATCTGGAATTGGTTGAGATTCCTTCTGAATTGAAGGATTTAAATACTTATGAATCTATTTTGATTCAAAGTATCCATCCCTTTCAGACTATTGTAAGAATGGAGCCAAAGACAGGGAAATTGCCTCCATCAGATTTACAGAGAGGATTAAAGGGAAGAGTTGTTTATTTGCCTCTAGAGTTGAAGAAAAACATTAACACAATTGGAGTAGAGAAAGTGGAAGAGGAACCTCTGGTTATCTTAGTTAATGGGGTTCCGACAAAGAATAAGAAAATATGGCAAGATTTAGTGGATGTTAGGAAAGTCAAAAAGGCAACATTGTATTTGAAAAAAAATAATAAGTACTATAAGAATGTATATGTTGCAGAAGAGGAAGTAAGTGAGGAAGAGGATAGCGATTTGTGTGCTGGTCAAATTGAGAAAGTAGAAATATATGAACATTATAGTGTTCATCCTTTGCATTCCAAGGAAGTCATGGGGAATGCTATTGAGTTGTTTCAAATGAAACAAGCCAAAGGGAGTCCCATTAGTGTTTGGGAGGAAAGTTTGGAAGCTCGGTGTTTCCCACAGCTATTTCCAACAGGTCAAGGAGGAAGATATGATGAGCGACCTCATCAAATTCCTGCTTCTGAATACCGGACTTTACGATTGTATGCAGAAGATGCTAGGTTTCGACAATGCATTCCCTATTTGTTTCATCTCCTGTTTGAAAGCGATCTGTCTGGACTGTCATATGCAGTGAACCACATCTTGAAAAGTGGTATACAGATGCAAAACATCTCTGCAAGTGACTTTATGGATAAAGTCAATGTGCAAGACAGTATTTTGGATTGTCACCTGATTAATCTCATGGCGTGTCAGCGTGGTACTAATGAGTACTGGTACCGTTGTCATGGTGATTTAAAATGTATGCTGAGGAACTTAGGAACTCCCACATGGTTCCTCACTCTGAGCTGTGCCGAGTATGGCTGGGAAGACTTACTTGAATTTCTACGAGAGGCAAATGGAAACATTGAAAATATCGAATTCAAGACACCCGGAGAACTGTGCTCTTTGGATCCAGTGAATGTACGCAGGTACTTCAATCATAGATTTGAAGCTATGATGTCTTTCATCATGAACAAGAGAAATCCACCTCTTGGAGAGGTGTTGGATTTCTTCTGGAGAAAGGAGTACCAAGCAAGAGGTGCTCCTCATATACATATGCTGCTGTGGATCAAGGATGCACCTAAATTTGGAACGGATCCAGAAGACTTAGTGATGAGTTTCATAGAACAGTATTCTACATGTGCTGTTCCAAATGCAAAGGAGGACAAAAGCCTAAGAGAACAAGTTCTACGCTTCCAAAGCCATCGTTGCGGAAAGTACTGTCGTCGTAAATTCAGAAACAAGGACAAGTTCTACACCAAATGTCGTTTCGCCTTTCCACGACCGGTGATTTCTAAAGGAAGAGTGAACAGTTTGATGTCTTCGCTGCGACATAATGTGATGAAGAAATCACCTAAAAACACATACAATTTGAAAAGGAACGAAGAGTCCAAGTACATCAACGACTACAACCCAGTGATTTTGTCCATGTGGAATGCTAACATGGATATACAGTTTGTGGCTGATAACTGTATGGCTGTGGCTCGGTATGTAACATCTTACATCACCAAAAATGAAAAGACAGAATTGAAGGATATGTGGGAGGACATTTCCCATGAAAAGAGCCTCAGTAAGAAGTTGTACAGTTTCAGTCTGAAGATGTTGTCGCATCGAGAAATCGGAGCTTACGAACGTTCTGACCGGTTGTCTTCAGCAAGTCTCTATGCCAAATCTAGGAGTATCGTTTGGGCGAGTCTTGGTCTTGCTGCAACGCGTAATCGAGTTCTGAAACCTGTGCGGGAAATTGAGTATTTGGCGGAAAAGGAGCCAAACAGTACCGATATTTTGAAGACCAACATGTTGGATACATATTATCCAAATCGAAGCAGTCACCTCGAGAATGTTTGTCTGTATGAGGTTCTACAAAATTACATATTCAAGAGGAACATCAACGAAGATATTGATAAAGGAGTGTATGCTGTAATTGGAAGTGAGGGATGTCTGGTCAAGCAAAGAAAATGCCACTTGGTAAACCATCGAAAATTGAGTGGCGAATCTCCTGAAAAAAAGGAGTTTTTCTATTTAGCACTTTTGCAACTTTTTAAGCCTTGGCGTGCAGAAGAGGAACTGCTTGGAGATTTCCTCTGTTACGAAGACTCTTTCACTGCCGCCAAGGAGACCATAGAATGTCCTGCTTTTCCCAAATATCTTGAAATGTTGAATGCGGAAATCGAGCAGGAAGCAACGATTGCAGCCGAGATTGCCAGAGACAGTTCTCAGGACAGTCAGAGTTCTGTTTCATTGAGTCAGGATCCACTAGGAGGACCTGTTATCGAAAATGAAGCTGCCACTGCCATGAATGAAGTGGAAAGAGCCATGGCACATGCTCAGGAGGATGTGGTTAACTTAAAAGACTTGGAAAGACAACTCAAAGTTGAGCAGAGGAAAATATATGACGAAGTTACCAAGCAAATTGATCATGGATTAAGTCATGAGAAGAAAGAGTGCTCATGTACGTCGTTGAAGCCTGTCCGACTGTACGTGAGTGGAGAAGCGGGAACTGGAAAAAGTTTCCTCATTAAAGCAATTTCATGTTATTTGCAGGAAAGGACTGAGTCATCGCTGTCTTGTGTTGTCACCGCTCCAACTGGACTGGCAGCACATAACATTAAAGGTATTACTTTGCATCGTCTATTGATGCTGCCAGTGGAGCATGATAACAAATTACAATACCACAAGTTATCTGGAGATGCTTGTTGTGAAGTTTCAAGAGTCTTGAGGAAAATGAAACTTCTTATCATTGACGAAGTAAGCATGGTTTCTAATGTCATGCTTGCCTTTGTGCATTTGAGAATGCAAGAAGTTCTTAAAACAGAGCATGATGTGTTATTTGGTGGCAAACACATCATTGTTTTCGGAGATCTTCTGCAGCTGACACCAGTGAAAGGACAACCTGTGTTCAAAATGTTCACGCATGAAGATACCAGGAAGTGCCTAGGGAGCATTGGCAACGTCAATATATGGTTAAACTTCAATTATGCTGAACTGCATGAAAATATGCGTCAGGCAAAGGATGAAGATTACAAGAATATTCTACAAGATGTTAGAATTGGAAAAGTGACCGAGCATGGGAAAGAAGCTTTACATGCACGATTACTGTCAAATTTATATCCAGAACAAGACGTTGTGCCTGAGAATATTTTTCAGAAAATTACTGAGAAGAAATCTGGAATATGTTTGATGCCAACTCTTGCAGAATGTGCCATCTTCAATAACAAAATGTTGCATTTAGAAAACCAAGAGATTGTGAAACTGGAAGCTATTGACAGAGTAGAGCATATGGGATCAACAATTATTTTGTCTGAGAATTTGAAAACAAAATTGGATTCATTAGAGAAGACTATATCTAAAACTGCAGGTTTTGAAAAGACTCTGAATGTGTGCTTAAACTGCCGTATAATTTTAAGAAGGAATTTACATGTTGAAAGAGGTCTGGTAAATGGATCAATGGGTAATGTTGTTGATTTTGTGAAATACAGAAATAGAGATGGAATTGAATTTTTAAAAATTAAATTTGATGGCATTGAGGAAGTACAGCTAATTGGTCGTTGCTCTGCTAGGTTTTTGCTTGTAAAAGACTTATATGTTCGCCGTAAGCAGTTTCCTGTTTGCTTGGCATATGCGGTGACAATCCATAAATCGCAAGGTTTAAGTGTAGACAGTGCATTGGTGAATATTGGCAGTTCTGTGTTCAAGGAGGGTATGGCATATGTGGCATTGTCACGAGTTAGAACTTTATCAGGATTGTACTTGATTGAGTGTGATGTCACAAACATTTGTGCGGATCTAGATTGTGTTAAGGAATACAATAGGTTAAGAAGAGAGTATGCGCCACATTTGCCTCAATATCCTTTGTTTGAGAAACGTGTGGTAGGCCGGAAACGAAGAAATGCGACCAATAGTAGGGAGGTTGTAGCAAAAAGACGAAAAGTCGATGTACCTGAAGTTATAAGCAGAAAGAAAAAGGATTCTGTTGAAGATGTTGTTGGTTTTCAATTTGAAAACAGTTCTGGTGTCAACTGCTATGCTAATGTAGTGGTTAATGTTTTGTTTTCTCTAGAAAATGTAAAAGAAGAGATTGTGGTCAATTCTGATCAAAGACTTTGCAGTTTGTTAAATTCTGTGTTAGAGAAATGTAGCACTGATAGAACAAAAATAGAAAGTGTGTCTGAAATTCGAAATCTGTTAGACAGATGTTCAGGTCAAACACAATTCTCTCAAAATATTCAGCAAGATTGTCAGGAGTTTTTAATGTATATGCTTGATGTATTGCATGCTGAAGGTGTAGATGTAGATCACCTGTTTGGGCTTTCTTATCAATGGCAGCATGACTGCGACAACTGTAGGGTATCAAGTACTACTAGTGTAGACTCAGAAAGATTTATATATTTAACTTTGCCAGACAGTAAATCAGTGTCCTTTAATAAGCTAGTAAAAGCAGCTGATCACAACATGGAGTGTAGCCAATGTAAGTCTGAAATGTTGTCAACATTATTTATACGAACATATGGCCAGTATGTCATTTTAATGTTCCAACGATGTAGGCCTGATGGAACAAAATTGACAACTTTAATAAAAAATGTTGTGGCTTCACAGTTGTCAATATCAGGAAGGACTTTTGTAACTGCAGCAATTATATATCATGACGGTCCTTCAATAACATCAGGACATTACACAGCTTATTTAAAGTCTAGAAATGGCTGGTCATTCTGCAATGATTCTGTTTTAACTTTCACAAAAAAATTGCCTTTTGACCTAAAAAATTCTTACCTGGTGTTTTTAAAACCAAAATTTTAGGGAAGGAATCTCAGGATTTGCTCTGAGGAATTTCAAGAGGTTCTAATGGCTCCTACACGATTTGGCCTTGAGGATAAGTGTAGTACAGAGTTAAAAGTTATTTTTGAGTTTTAAATAGTTCCTGGAAAAAAAGAAGATTTTCTTACAGAAAGTGGTCGGCAGAGATTAGTTGAAGGACAACAGAGTATTTCCCAAAGCAAACGGTGTTCTTACCATAACACTTGACGTCATGGAAAAATAACTGCACTTTGTATGAGTTCAGAAAAACTGTTTCTTTTTATAAGCTAATTCAAGCAGCCAATCAAAACATGGAGTAGAGGGAATGTAAGTCTGCAATGCTGTCTAGATTATTGGTCCAAACTTTTGATTATAATGTCATTTTAAAAATCCAACTATATAAACCTGATAAAAGTAAGTCTTCAACTTTAATTACAAATGTTGTGGCTACACAGTCGTTGATTTTAGGAAGAACATTTGTAACTGCAGCTAATATATGGCATGATGGTCATTTGACAAGATCCGCTTATTACACAGCTTATTGAAAATGTAAAAAAATTTGCTGTTTCGGAAATTATTCCCATTTGACTACGATACAATGTTGCCTTTTTATTTAAAAATATTCTTACTTTCTGTTTTCAGAAAAGAGAATTTAGGGTAGGTAACTGGCGTATAATGATTCTAGGGGTTGATATAATTTTATCTACTGTTTTATATTGCTTTGTGATTAAAAGTGATGTAGAGAATTAAATAATTGTAGTAGTCATAGAGGTAGTGTAAGTCTGCTTCATAGTAAGCAGTATCAGTGTCATAGGAAATGTAGAACATGAGTGAGCAAGAAGGGTAAGATATTACTAGTCCAGGATTGTGAAAGTGATCTTGAACGTTTTCTTTCTGAAAGTTGCGGAAATACAAAATGACGGGATTTGCTTACAAAAATTCCAAGAGTTATAAATGGCTCTTACATGATTTGGCCTTGTGGAAACATGTGGTAGAGAGCGAGAAGTCATTTATTGTATGTAACATATTTTTCAAAACGATGGAGGTTTTCTTTCAGAAAGTGGCGGGCTGAAAATAAAAACAGCACAACCGAGTGTAAGCTGTTCATAGGACATCCTTCGACGTCATGGAAAGTAAGTTACTTTTGAGGAGTTCTGATTTCTGATTGGTTATGTTATATGGGTTTTTTAAACACAATCATTTTGATTGTGTTTTTTTTCCCCGCTGTTATATGATGAATACCTTCAAGTCACTGTTTTTAGTGAAATTTGATAAATTCTGAGAACAGCAAAAATAAACCATTTAACATGTATAATTAATTCTGTACTTTTTGTACTTATGATCTACATTTAGAAATGTGTAGTAGACATGGAGAAGCTGAGGCTTCTGTAAGTGTCAAAGTTGTTGCATACAGTGCTCACATTCTACATAGTCTTTCATATGATAGACTACATTTCCACAATGAGATACCTAAGCTAAGGAAACACAGGTGATGTGATTGTGGAATGAGCAAAAAAATTGCACGTTTTTCAATTATATTACCTGTGTTTCCTAACATTACACATCACATTGTGTAGATGAGGTTTAGGCCTGTTCCAGGAGACAGAGGAGGTCTGACATTTGTTCAAGAGTGCAGTGGACATGACTCACTTCGTTATTAGGCCTGCACATGTATTATCTCCTCTATACTCTTCAACAAGCCTAAATTTCATCTGCAACCCTGAGTAGGCCTCACCTGAAACCTCACCTGAAACCAACGTCTGGATAGGACACACCTTATTGGCATCCTGAAACAATCATTTAAAATGTTAGGAACAGTTTTATGATGATTGTGCACCTCTTTTGCGCTGCCATTGCGTCACTTTTGTGAGACAACAGCAGTGCAAAAGATGCACCATGTTCCAAGATAGGCCTCACTTCATCTGCATCAAGATACTGTTAGTTTAAAATGTATATCTTTAGGACTGTGTAGGGGGCCTGGAGAAGCAGAAGCTTCTGTAAGTGTCAAAGTTGTTGAAAAACTGTTTGTCCTTCAATCTTTTCCCTTGTCTTTTCTAATTTTTAAATACATGTTTTAATATTTTTCAAATGTTTGTTCTCTCTTTCACAGATTGAAAGTATAAAAATAACAAGTGACTAAGTTAACGACAATTATAAGGTAAATGTTTTGTACTCTTTTCGTTACATTTCTATCACATTTAACTACTATTAGTTCCACTGCTTCATTTCTTTAACCATCACTTTCCTGCCTTTGCTACTTCCCTCATTCCTTTCTCTATTACTTACTTACTCTACTACTTCCACTCCTTTTCTCAGTCCCTCTCTTCTCATAGTTCCTCACTCTTGTTCACTCACTCCGTCTCTATTACTCTTAGTGTCTCTGACTGATCACTCTTTCACTACTTGTTCATTATGCTTTCTCTGTGTAGTTGAAGAACAATAAGGGGCATATTATGAACACAGCCAATAAAATTATTGCTGTTTTTATCGGCAGAAAACTGCTGCAAAAGCGGTTTTAGCGGCAGTTTTCTGCCGCAAAAGCGGCTTTAGCGACACATTTCTGCCGATAAAAGCTTCAAAACTTTTATTGCCTATGTTGATAATATGCCCCTATGTTATTTAGATTTCTTTGCTGTTTCAATTATTCTTTTTCTGTTACTTCTTCTTTTCTGCTTTCTGTTTTTTCTCTCTGTTATTCCACATGTTTTAATCTTATTTTGAACATTCACTCACATTCTCTAAGAAACTCTTCTTTGTTATTCTTCTACTCTCCTTTTTTTCTTTCACTTCCTTATCTATTTTGTTTTTCACAATTATATCCTCTTCCATCTTTTCTTCGGTAAATAAATCTATTAAACAGTATCTCTGGTTTAGTCCCTATAGCTGTCTTTCTTTTAACATTACTCTCTGTTTACTTCCCTTATACTTACTCTTCTTTTTTTTAAAAAAAAAATTTGGGTTCGCTCCCGGTTCGCGTACCGGGGAGCGAACCGGGAAGCGAACCAAAAGAAATAGATGTTGGCAGATTGCTAAATATTCTACCAATTTTTTTATAAAGGGGAGGTAGTTCTGATAATAACTTTTTTTTTATTGTTTTTGTTGTTTTATATTTTTTTTATTATTTTTCTGAACATTCTTTTACTTTTTTTGTATTTTTTGAACGGTTTTATATATTTTTTGTTTTTTTTGGGGGGGAAACGAAAACGATTCATTGTAAAAGGCTCAACAGGAGCAACAAAAAAAAAAGAATTTATTCTCTGGGGCGTTTTGGACAATCATGATTGTCGATAGCTCTGTTGATCAGAGTGATGGTACTTTCTCTGTAGCAAATTAATTGGTTACAACGCACGCACACTTGTTTCACTTCCCTGAACCTCATCTGTATATTTGGGACCGTCTCCCTCGCCTCTGGTCCCGTCACTTCCTGTACAACTGATCTTCTGGCCATAGAAGGGGGATTATCCTTCTTACAGATCAGGCAAGTTACGTACCGTGCATTGACTTTTTTTTGGCCCCGAGGATATTTAAAAAATTGCCAAATAAAGTTTTCTTTCAGATGAGACCTCCTGGGCTCCTCAGGCAAAAAATGCCTCTCTTCCTGCTGTTCCTCTTCTTCTTCTTCTTCCTCCTCTTGCTGAATGATAACTTCAGCAGGTGGTCCTCTCTTCCTTGAAGGTGGTGGAGGTGGTGGGGGTGCACCAGCTGAAGCTACTAATGAAGCCATTGCTCAGTGATCACAAAGGGTCTTCCTCTCACAAAGATGAAAGTCAGAGTGAGGAAAGAAGGAGGGGTTTTCATCATTTGGGAAAAACAATACTTCTAAACCAATGAAAAGTGTTACTTTTAGGTCACATGACCTAGTCTTACATCATTAGGAAACCAAAAGTGAAATGAACCAATGAAAAGTGTTATTAACAAGTCACATGACCTATTGTGTTTACGTTACGCGCTTTGCGCCGCGTCCCGGATCGCTTCCGGGAAGCTGCGCTTCGCGCCTCGTTCGCGTACCGGTTCACTTCCGGGTACGCTAACGCGGCGCGTCATATGACGTTTCACGCGACAACGCGATACGTCACGCTGACGCGACGCGTCACGATGTTGTTTTCTAACGCGGCAGTTGCGCAAACGGAACGTTTACCGGTTCGCGGACCGGATCGCGGCACCATTTTGAGCTAACGGGAAGCGACCCGGTTCGCGGACCGGGAGCGAAACAAAAAAAAATAATAAAATTTTTTATTAATAAACATATAAAATATATTTTTTGATTTAAAGAAGAATACATTTTACAGCTATAGATATTAGCTTTTAAAAAACCAATGAAATTCACTGAAAAAACCATAGGTTATAGACCATATATAGTTAGGAATTAGCATTTACAAAACCTTGAAAATTCACTGAAAAAACCATAGGTTATAGACCATATATAGTTAGGAATTAGCATTTACAAAACCTTATTTTACTCACACAAAACCATTGAAATTCCATATATAGTTAGTTGTACTAACTATATATCGCGCACCCGCAATCCACTGCTGATCATGTCACATATTACATCATTCATGACATGGTCAGTGACATCACTGATGACATCACTGATGACATCTCAAATGACATCACTGATGACATCACTGATGACATCTCAAATGACATCACTGATGACATCACTGATGACAACATCCAGTGACTGTATGTTTCTGTAAAGTTAAAATATGTCTTACATATTGAAGAATGAGTGGATGTATAAGTGTCTGGATGAAGGATTTAGTAGGTGCATGACTGACTGTATGAGTGAGTGAATAAATGTGTGTCACTTAATTGCATGGGTTAGTGACTAAACTGTCTTAATTTGTGCATCATTATGTCTGTTGTTCTGTAAACTGCTGCATGTGTTGATCAGTAGCTATATGAGTAAGTATATGGGTTATTGTTTGGTTGCCCAAGTATTTGTATGGGAGACTGAGTGTGTGTGTGTGGGTGGCTGGGAGGTGTATGACTCTGTGCATAGATGTGTGAGCAGTTGATTCACTAGATGTATGGGTTCAAAAGTGCATGTAGAAACACCTGTATGGGAGGTTGACTGAGTGCATTGGTGAGTGAACGGATATCTCAGTGCTACATGTCAAAGTAAGTACATATGTAAAACACAGTACATGTGACAGTTGACATATATACATAACTGTGCATAAGAGCCAGTGAATGTGTGAGTGGCTGTATGGATCATTGTGAACTTGTATCAGGCATTGTAAAAGAGAGTAAATATGTGTTAGTATATGTTTGAATAAGTAAGGTGTGTATAACTGTATAGTTGAGGAAATGGAGGTGTGATTGATTCTTTGCATGACTGACTAGGTGTGTGAGTAACTCCATGGATGAGTGACAGTCTGTGAGTGTCTGTTTACACTGAGTATATCTAAAGTTACATTAGAGTCTGAAGAGGTTCATCGTATTATCACATGAATGATGTCATCAGTGATGTGATCAGTAATGTCAAATGAGATGTCATCAGTGATGTCATCAGTGATGTCATTTGAGATGTCATCAGTGATGTCATCAGTGATGTCATTTGAGATGTCATCAGTGATGTCATCAGTGATGTCATTTGAGATGTCGTCAGTGCCACTGAGCTTACCATCTTGAACCTACCTGAGGAAGGCGGAAGCTGAAACGTTGTAGTGGAAATATATTTTTGTTCTTTGGTGAATATATCTGTTTGAGTCACTTCTTTCTTGGATATATATATATATATATATATATATCCAAAGAATTGACTCCGAGAAGAAACAATGAGGGACTCAGCGGGCAGTGCTTCAAGTAAGAATATAGCAACAGTTCTTATGTGGCATGACGCGTTTCGGGAAGTCGTCCCTCTTCAGATGCCTTCAATCCCTGTACTGGCGCTGCATGCAGTTCCGATCTAAAAGTCCAATGCTTCCTTCCCATTGGAGGGCATCATCGAACTGCATGTCCCAGCATCCCTCTAGCTGGATGCCGGTAACCGCTGCCAGTAATTCAAACAAAATGTTTTCTCAGGGCTGTTGTCACCATCAAGCACCACCCAACACCTTCTGCAGCCTTCAGTGTGTACGCAAACTGCGGGGCACCGTGGCAATACTCTGGGCCTCACCGTGAAGTCACGGTCCTGTTCAGATCAGGATAACGATCACCTGTGGCATGCAGCAATATAAATATATATATATATATATATATATATTTAAATAAATTGCCTACTGGCGGTTGCCAGTAGGTAGTTACATTTAGGACCTATTTTCCATAGAATTTTTTTTTTTTCTTTGCCCTATAACTTTGGCGCCGGTTGATGAATCTTTGCGAAATTTTCAAAAAAAGTGGCCACCTCCAGTCAGCTTTTATCATGAAAGTTTCGGGGTGATTCGTCAAGCAGAGGCTGAGAATAAAGGGGGGGGTCCAAAAATGCATTTTTCCCATGTTAATTTCCATAGGAAACTTTAGAAAAAGCTACAGCCCGAACTGCTGAACGGAAGTACACCAAATTTGGCAAGAAGGTAGGTCTTGGTTCAGAAAGAGCGCTTTATTTAAATGGTGTAAATCCATTCAGTATTTTCTGAGAAATTAGAAAAAGAATGGGTTCGAAAACTGTCCTCCATAGGAAACTTTAGACAGAGCTACAGCCAGAACTGCTAAACGGAATTACACCAAATTTGACAACAAGTTAGCCATTGCTTCAGAAAGAGCCCTTTTTGTTAAATGGTGTTAATCTGTTGAGTAGTTGCTGAGAAATTAGAAAAAGAACGTTTAGATATGTGAGCACCGAGGAGGGTTCGCCCACACACCCGGGCATCAGCTACACTCTGATTGGCTGCCAACACTCCAAAGCAAGAAGTGTTGGTAGCCATTTTGTGACTCAGTTACCGAGTCAGAAGATAGCAGTGAAAAAAAGGATGAAAAACAAGAATAGAGGACAGTGTAGGAACACCGTGACCTCCTGGGCCTGCTCAGGGGGTCTCACAAGCACCCCCAGGGCCTCCCATACTTTTTTTTTTATAAACAAATTCAAAGTTGCCCTCTGTGCCTGACTGCTGCCGTGCTTCGTTTTTCAATGACCCAGATGGGCCAGGTCCCGGGGGCACTGAGCAAATAATTTCTGGGGGCCTCCCGCAGACCTGGGGACCGCCTCCTCCCTGGGGCTGAAAAAAAATGCGTGGGGGGGTTCCAAACTCCACACGCTGACCCGCGGACCACCACCTCCCCGTGTCTTTGATAATAAACTGCAGGGTTCTGTTTTAAAATAAATATCATGTTTGTGAGGGGAAAGAGCCCCCCCACAAGCCCGGGACCACCAACTCCCCAGGGAACTTAAAATTGAAATCTGGGGATCCATTATGGACCCTCAAGCCCCGGGACCACCACTTCCCCAGGGTTTTAGAAATGTTGGAGCCCATAGTGGCCCTGGGGACCGCCACCCACCAGGGCCGGCTACTGCAATGTCCTGGGGTACCCACCCCTGGTAAACTGCTGTTTTCTATGGCAGGGAAATCTGCTCTCACTTCAATGAAGCTAAGCAGGATTGCATTTTGGGCAAGGAGAGCTGCATGTGAGCATCTCCATTTGCTCAAAATCAATGCCAGCTGCCGCAGGAGGCGGGGAGAGGGCGGGACCATGGGGGCATTTGGGCCCCCCACAGTCCCCAACGATTGGACATGCCCCGGGGGATGGGGTCCCCGGGGTCAAAAAGGCCCGGGAGGGGGCCACTTGGACCTTCTCCTTGGGATTCAGGTTTTACATGTCTTGCATGTGCCAAATGTGCAGCATCACTGTGTGTTACGTTGCCTCACAGCTGCTTCTCCCTCCCTCCAAGCCTATTTACTTGTGTGCGATGCACGGTTTCATCACTTGCACTCCTACGGCACACCATTGTCATGCTTTTCTGTGCATGTCCACAAGCCTGACAACAACACACTAATGTTGGCTGTTGAAGGTGGGCAGCACGTGAGTATACGCCTATGGTATGGATATGGTGGACACAGATGTAGAGAAGATGCCTGGCTGAAGTCGTGCTGTGAGTAAGGCTGGGCATGTGGCTCATGCGGCGGCAATACAGATACACACAACACTTGGCATGTATGAGCCAAGACCCCGAGCAGTCTTGCGCTCCTTCATTTCTCCGTTCTTGCAGGCCAGCCCTCCAGGTGCATGCTACATTGCAACATTGTCAATTATGTGCCAGGTGGCACCGACACTAAAACACAGACACATGCATTAGTTACTTCCTTGTAGAGCCCAGGATTGAACCACGGACATCGGCAAATTCTGTATACCCCTACACTGTACTGGCGTACGCCGGCTCTGCCCCCTCCGCTTACGCTTACAGGGGGGATGATAAAGCTACATAACCAAAGTCATTTATAAAGGGTCCATGAGTTGTGATGCACAGAGTTAGTGGCACCTGAAAACTCAGCCTGTGCGCAGCCAACGATGATGGCGTGGCTTTGCAGGTCAGGATTGGATTGGATATGTGTGAGACCTGCTGATCGCAGTGTAGGCCGGAGGCAGCGGACAGCAAGGGCCCACAACCATGTAGCATTGACTTGAGCTGCACAGTTAGTGGCATCTAAAGCACTCAGGGTGTGCGCAGCCAGCAATGATGCGTCGTCCGGGCGGGCCGCCCTGGATGCAATGTCTGTTGCCTTTTGGACTCTGCAATTAATGAATCAAGACTGAATTTGGATTTGTGAACCCTGCCGACCGCAGTGTAGGCCGGAGGCAGCAGTCAGCAAGGGCACACAGCCATGTGGTGTTGACTTGAGCTGCACAGAGTTAGTGGCACCTGAAGCACTCAGTGTGTGTGCAGCCAGTGATGATGCGTGGTCTGGGCAGGCCGCACTGGGAGCTATGACTTTTGTCTAATGAATTCTGCCTCAATATGGCCACATGGTGGTGACTTGTGACTTGTGGTACACTGAGTTAGTGGCACCTGAAGCACTCAGTGTGTGCGCAGCCAGCGATGATGCGCGGTCCGGGCAGGCCACACTGTGAGCAATGTCTTTTGCCTACTAGACTGCATCATCTACAAACGGGGCTCGATCAGAATTGTGAGCTCTGCTGACCGCAGTAGGTCAGCATGTGCTCACAGCCATGTAGCATTGACTTGAGCTGCACAGAGTTAGAGGCACCTGAAGCACTCAGCATGTGCGCAGCCAGCGATGATGCGTCGTCAAGACTTAATTTGACTTGTGAGCCCTGCTGACCGCAGTGTAGGCTGGAGGTAGCGGTCACCAAGGGCTCACAGCATCATGCTGATGACTTGAGCTGCAGTTAGTGGCACCTGAAGCACTCAGTGTGTGTGCAAGCAGCGATGATGCATGGTCCAGGCAAGCCGCACTGGGAGCAATGTCTTTTGCCTACTGAATTCTGCCTCAATAAGGCCACGTGGTGGTGACTTGTGGTGCACTGAGTTAGTGGCACCTGTGGCGGTCAGCGGGGTGCGCAGCCTGTGATGATGCATGGTCTGGGCAGGCCGCACTCGTGGCAATGTCCGTTGCCTATTGCACTTCATCATCTGCAATCGTGACTCGATCTGAATTGTGAGCCCTGGTGTCCGCAGTGTAGATCGAAGGCAGTAGTCAGCACAGACATAAATGCGCGGTGCTGTGCTGCTGGGTTCGCAGGGGGCCTGCATCGAGGAGGCTGGTGGTCACGGCGGCGGCCTCGATGCAGGGTGAAGACTGCCACCCTGGCAGATGCATTGGCCTTCTCGGAAGTAAACCACAGCCATAGCCCCGGCCTATTTACTCACACTCCTATGCTGGAGTGGCGTACGTTGGACCAGCCCACTCCGCTTACGCTTACAGAGGGGGACGACACAGCTACATGACCAAGATCTTCCCCACTGCCTGAGGTAACATGTTTGCGTCCACTGTCCACAACACTACAAGCAACAGCAGTATATGTCCACGTGGAGAGGTCTGTGCTCTGCGTAGTGAGGTCTGTCCAGCACATCAACACCACACTTGGCATTGTGTGCATTCTTATTCATGGGTGACTTGCCTCCTTCACACATACTTAGTTCCCACCTCTTTCAACATTCAGCTATTGTGTGGCTGAGGGACAATACTGTTTTCGGAATCTCCGCTGTCCTGTTTTGCGCTGTCTCTGTGGTAGTCGGGGGGGGTCCTGGGGGAGGTGGCGGGGAGTGTTGTGGCCCTCTTGGGTGTCAGAGCTGCATGATCAGTAGCTTCATGACATGTATTGGTCTTCAGATGTGGCTCTGGGCTGGGTTCCCTTTCATACTGTAGGTAGTCGTCCTGCTTTACACCAGTAAAAGGCAGGTGTTAAATTCCTACTGCTAACACGGCTTATCGCCTGTTCTAAGATCGCATCGCAGATTTGGCTGTTCGCTGAAAATATCGGGAAGTGGTGTTTTCGTGTTTTTTTGCATGGGAACGCCTACTCTACATATCATTAGCATTAGTTGTCGCTCTCATCCGTGGCGATGTTTTTTGCAGAAGCTATTGCGGGAAACCAGGTTGAGAATGAGACGATAATTCTTTCGCCACTTTTGCTGCGCTAAAGTGCCGATAACTCTGCGATAACTCCTTGAGAATACACCCCATAATTTTTTTTATTTTTACATCTGGATTCGCGCACCCAGCCACTTGTTTTATATAGAAAAAAATGTTTGGGGGCACTTTAGGTCCTTGTGGGATCCCCTGAGCAGGCCTAAGGGGTCAGGGTGTTTGTACCCTGCCCACGTTTCCGTTTTTTTCCCCTTTTTTTAAATCTCTTTTCTTGTGATTTGCATGTAGCTAAAACAAACTCCTAATTAACACAAGGGCTCGTTTTAGAGCCAACCTATAACCCAACAGGGGGGACTTATCGCCGACTTTAGCACAGCAATAGTGGCAAAAGAATTATCGCCCCATTCTCAAATGGGGGCACACTGCCACATTGCCCACAGGCTGACGGTACCAACACAGCAGACAACTAATATCCCCCGCAGACAAAGCTGCCGGCTGTGCTGCACTTGTTGGCCTTCTGGTACTTTCCAAACAACAACTGCCAGAGTTGTAGAACTGTCACAGCCAACCCTATTAAACTTCCTCACACATGTCTTGGATGCATGACCACAAAAACAAAAGCGGGCCCCTGTATCCACAGCACACGCTCTTCCCAATTCATAGTATTCTCTACACAACCAACCCCAGCCGCTGCCTTGCGCCTCTGTTCTCCAGATCGCAGAATGTGGTTTCTGAAATCGGTGTGTGCCAGGTCATGAAATCCAGTAGTCAACAGTAGTGGAAAAACAGTACTTTATTACAAAAACGTAAATTTACAACAAGAAAACATCAAACAACGAGTGACACGGGCAAACATCATCACAGCAACATGTGCCGACATTTGGTAAGTACTTGATTGCGCTCGCTGGTGTTACATTATGCGGCTCTGTTGCTTGCATTTTATCGGTACTGTTACTGCACTTGAGTAATGTCTTAAATCGTGTTGCTCCGTTTTATCTTTCATCATTTTAAATTGTGTAATTCTGCTGGCTCTTACCAGTTCTGTGTTCAGCTGGCAGGGAGGGGGAGAGGTTAGCAGTGGGTAGTTGCTCCTTTCAAGGGTACTTCCACCCTGTTCCGCCATGGCATGTGCCGATTGTAGCAGAGGGTGTTGCGTTGTACTTTATTGGGTTCTTTTTCACCTTCCCCACATCCGGGGCTGAGCCTGGCGCGGGTGGAGCGGTCTAGTGCTCCCAGCGCTCACGCTATTATACCCATGCTCAAACGGGTGCGCAGCGGACATTTGGTGAGTCCTTTATTGCTCTCGCTGGCGTTAGGTCATGCGGCTCTGTTGCTAGAATTTTATCGAAACTGTTACTGCACTTGAGTAATGTCTTAAATCGAGTTGCTCCGTTTTATCTTTCATCATTTTAAATTGTATAATTCTGCTGGCTCTTACCGATTCTGTGTGCAGCTGGCGGAGAGGGGGAGAGGTCAGCAGTGGGTAGTTGCTCCTTTTGAGGGAACTTCTGCCCTGTTCCGCCACAGCATGTGCCGATTGTAGCGGAGGGCATTGCGTTGTACCATATTGGGCTCTCTTTTACCTTCCTCACTTCCGGGGCTGAGCCTGGCGTAGGTGGAGCGGTCTAGTGCTCCCAGCGCTCAAGCTATTAAACCCATGCTCAAAGGGGAGCGCAGCGGCTGCACCATGGGCGCGCCTTCAAAGGCAAGTCCGTCTGTGACCATCCGTGCCTGGACGGCACCAGGGCCAGGACCCCTGTTTCCCCTACGATAATCAGTAGAGTGTTCAGAACTGAGGAACTGTGGGCCTTCAGATGTGGGGTAGATACTATCCATTACACTCCCTGTGGGCGTTGGGTGGGCGAAGGGACTGTTAGCACTGTGGTTTCCGTCTGACACCAGATGAGGAAGCAAGGGAAACAAGGGATGTGCCTAGAACAACCTGCACTTCTCTTTATTGTCTATCCTTGAATTGCAGATATCTCAGTAAACATAGGTTACAAATCAGCGATCTTCTAAGAGACCATGAACCAGCTATATTATTCTTGCTTGAAACCTGGCTTAACGAGGCATCCGCCCTATGCCCAAAGGGTATGCGATTTTGAGGGTGGACAGGGTCGGCCAGAAGGGGGGCGACATTGCTGCAATTTTTAGGAGATCTTCAGCTTAAATTGGAGAAACTCGTACTTTTTAGCTGTGAAGCGTCATTTTTTAGTTTGAATGTCACAAGCAGTGTCTGGACTACTCATGTATAGACCCCGTGGCCTGGGGAGAGTCTTTATTGATGAACATTTGGAAACACTCCCTTCATATGTCCTCCGTTACTCTAATGTTCTCCTATTAGGGGATTTTGTTTTGCATATGGAAAATAAAGGCTGTAAAGAATCAGCGGAGTTTTAGTTGGTCATCAGGCCTTGGGCCTGAATCAATTGGTCCATTCTGCCACACATAACAAAGGTCACACATTAGATAACATTTTAACCAACTGTGCAGGAACAGCTGCCACATTGCCAATCCCCGTAGCCAGGTCAGACCATTATTTACTACCTTTTCGCTTATCGATGCCAGGTAAGCCTTCCTTGGTAGCTGATCAAAATCGACATTGGTCCAGAAATGGGGGGCATTAACACAGGATAACTTTGAGGAGCATTGGTGGGCAGCCTCCCTGAGGTGGGGACAACATCCTGAATGCCGACAATTTAATATCTAGTTGGATGCTGGAGGCAGTTAACTCCCTGATTCCACTAAAACAATGTAAAAGTGTACCTCTGGCTCTGTGAAGTGGTTTTCGGCAGATTTGGCGCAAATTAAATCTAGTTGAAAGCATCTTGAGTGCCAATGGACGAAGAGCTACAGGGATGAGAATAGACAGAAGTACCTGGAGGCTTTGAAGCTCTACCATTGCCAGATTAGGAGAGTGCCTAGGGAATACTACTCTGGGCAAGTTGATCTAGCTAAAAATTCAACGAAGGCCATCTTCCAGGTAGTGAAACAACTGTCCTCTCTGGAACTAGTGATGGCTGCACTTCCTGCCTCTACAGACTACTGTAGTAAGGTTGCTGACTTTTTCACTAATAACATTGCTAAGATCTATGCCACCTTTCCAGAAAAGCAGTAGGAGGTTTGTTCCCGCACCTGGCTTGGGTACTCCGGTGTCTGAGGTGGAGGATGAGGTTACCAGGCTGATGGAGGTGATAAAATCTGGGTCACCTCTAGACCCGGTCCCCCCAAAATCTTTGCTAATGGGAAAGAAAATTATTGCTCCTGTTTTCACCTCGCTATTGAAATTGTCATTTAGAACTGGTCAGGTCCCTAGCAACTGGAAACATGCAATGGTGGTCCCTCTTTTGAAAAACCCTCAATTGGACCCTGCTCTTCCTGAAAATTTAAGGTCAATATCTCTTCTTCCCTATGTGGCTAAAATTAAAGAGAAACACCTGAGTGGCCATCTCTCAAAGTAATTGGAAGAGAGGCGGGTTCTGCATGATACCCAGTTTGGGTTTAGGCCTATGCATGGTACAGAGTCCGCTATCCTGGTGGCAGCGGAATTATTGAGGGCTGCGGCTGATGGAGGTAGGACTGCGGCTTTGATTCTGCTGGACCTAAGCGCCGCGTTCGACACATTTTCCCACTGCCTCCTTTTAGAAAGGCTTGGGGAAGCCGGGGTCGGAGGTATCAAGTGGATCTGGTTGAAGAATTTTCTGGAAATCAGATCCTTCCAGGTCTTGCAACATCCTTTTAGTTCCAGAACCTGTCCTTTAAACCAGGGGGTGCTGCAGGGTTTGGCTCATAGCCCAACCCTTTTTTTTAATATATATATATATATGTGCCCACTTGCAGATATTGTTCTGAAACATGGAATTCAGCTGGTGTCATATGCTGATGATACTTAGCTAGTTGTGACCCTGGAACAGAAGGAACCTGAACGGGCTGCCGATTTTAGAACCGGCCTGGAGAACTCATGGACTGGATGAGACTGAGCTGTCTCCAGTTAAATGCAGGGAAGACAGAGGTGATGGTGGTTGGAAAACAGTCCTCTCTCTGGTCTCAGCACTGGTAGCCCGAATCACTGGGAACTAGTTCAGTGCCAAAAGCCATGGAGAAACATTTGGGAGTGTGGTTTGACGATAGTCTTTCCTTCTCCTTGCAAATATCAGCTGTGGCTGGGACGTGTTTTGGCATTCTGAGGATGATACGTAAGATCTTGGACCTTCTCCCCCTAAATGCTAAAAGGACAATTGTACAGGCGTTGGTTACATCTCGCCTTGATTACTGCAATGTCCTGTATATGGGAGTGACTGCCAAAAATCTGAGCATCTTGCAGAAAGTCCAAAATGCCGCAGCCTGCCTCATCCTGAATGTACCTACGAGGGCGTCGGTGGGAGATGCTTTGAAGGAACTGCTTTGGCTTCCTATTCGGGCCATAGTTACCTTTAAGCTCTATGCCTGAGTCACATAATCCTTGGAGAAAGGGGACCGCGTTTCTTATGGCCTCTCCTGACAGCTCACCAGCCTGCTCGTAATCTGAGATCATTGGGTAGTGCAAGAGTGACTGTGCCCAGGGTGCGGAAGGCGCAGTTGGGCGGAAGATCTTTTGGCTTCCTGGCAGCTAAGGCCTGGAATGAGCTTCCAGTGGATCTTAGGACAACTGAGTCGGAGTCTCTGTTTTGTAAGAAATTGAAAACATGGCTCTTCCGTCTTCCTCGGGGAGGGATGTAGTGGTAAGGTGCCATCTTGTATGGATGCCCATGTTCTCGGTGGGCAGCTTGGGAGGGTTGTTGGGGTCCAGCTATGTCCTAGCGCGGGGACACTCCGGTTGGAGTAATCATTGCGCTTTATAAGCTTATTAATAATAATAATAACATAGATCCAAATAACTGCAGATCGTCCTGGGAATCCCAATACTATTCCGAAAGTCCATATTCAGAAACCTGTTGGATAAATGGTGACAATGGTCAAGTGTTAGTATGGTCACAAACATAATCTGGTACAATGTATTGCACTTTGACAAACCGCAATGCTTACAGGTATGATCAATCCTGCACAAAAAGAGCGCATCAGAAGTTCGTGCAGTCGTTACCTTCGTAGAAAAGAAAAGGAAGGGTACGACCACATGATTTTCTGTTACGGTCTCATTATGCAGGATGTATCATACCTGTAAGCATCACGGTTTGTTTCAGCTTGATACACCTGCAGATTCACTTCACCCACACTGCACAGGAACAGCTGGAGACTAAGCAAGGTAACCATGCCATAGCAGGCTTCCCGCACGTGTTGGGGCAATTGATTGCCCACATGTACTACTTGTGCCTACTGCCGACACTGCACACAATCACCGCAACAGAAACCACACGCATTCTAACAATGTGCAGGCAAAATTGAACCACCGAGGTCTGTACACTAATGTTGTCGCAAACTTATCAGGCAGTGTGCATGATTCCTACATCTTTCGCAAGCACCCCAGCCCTAGTCCCCAGACTGGTCCGCCGCCTGCCCGACCCTGTGCACCCAGGCCCCAATGCTCACCTGCCGCCACTGGTGTATCTCCAAGAGGGCACACCACGTGCAAGAGCAATCGCCTCATCTGCCGCTGAATTCTGCGGAATAGGCCCCCAGCGCACCCGGCTGCACCGCGCTGAGAAGTCTTGTTTGCACAGGCTGCTGCCTTTGGTGTACACTCGGTCCAGCTGAGCTCACAATTCAAATCGGGTCTTGATTGGCAGGATAGCGTATCGAGGCCGCATCATCGCAGGTTACACACCCGCTCCGCTCTGGTGGCAATAACTCCGTGCAGCTCAAGTCATCTCTTCGTGGCGGGAGGCCCGTGTCTGACAAAATGCCTCAGCTGCCACTAACTTTGTGCACCTCAAGTCATCACCAAGTGGCAGGAGGCCTGTGTCGGCCAAAATGCCTCGGATGCCACCAACTCTGTGTACCTCAAGTTATCGCTATGTTGTGGAAGGCCCGTGTCGGCCAAAGTGTCTCGGCTGCCACCAACTGTGTGCACCTTAAGTCATGGGCCTTTTATGATTGAATATTGTTCTGCAAACGCCATCATGTCACCTCCGGCAGTGGGGAATGTGATGTGGTAGGGCCCTAGGCCCTCATGCATAAATAATAACCACACAGACACACCCAGATAGAGAGTGGAAATGGCGTCGAGCACATGCACCCAGCCCTTTTTATTGGCAGTGTCACGTGTCCTGTGACGCCTGTGGTGGATGGGTGTGGTGTGGGTGTAACACAGCCCTGAGGGAGTGGCTGTGGCATGCTGACAACTAGACCTGTGATCAGGAGATCAATACAGGGAAGAACTGAGACAAGTAGCATTGTAGTTCCCTCCCTGTAAGCGTAAGTGGAGTGGGCTGGCTTGGCGTATGCCAGTCCAGCGTAGGGGTGTGAACAATGAACCTAGGTTTCTGGGCGTGGTTCCGTCCTGGGCTGGACAAGGAAGTAACTAATGGATGTGTCTCTGTTGTAGTGTCGGCGCCACCCGAAGTGCAATCGATAATGTTGCACCATGTGACACAAGTCCCAGAACATGACCAATATGGATGTAAGGGATAATCAGTGACCCTACATTCATTTCATACTTCTACACTTGAATGATCATAGACATCTGTGTGAATTTGAATGTTTAATGCACATTCAGTGGAGTGTTGTCTTAAGGTATTTTCTTCTCTTGTTTTTGTTATAGCCAGTACTATGTACTCATCCAATCACTCCACCAATTCCCAAACACTTATAAATTCACCATGCACTCTCCTTGCAGTACTCTAATCATTCAGTCAGTACCCATGTACTCATGTAATGACCCAGGCACTAACGCATGCACTGCTACAGTCCTCTGTACACTACCCATGCAGTTCTCTAACCAACTACACACTACTCATTTGCTCGTTCAATTCCCCAGGTAGTACCCATGCAGTTCAGAAATCATGCTGTCACTCCCCATGCACCCCTCCAATCACCCAGCCAGTATTAGGTACTTATTCAATCACTCCACTAATTCCCAAGTACTTATACAATCACCATGCAGTCTCCTTGCAGTACTCAAATCATGCAGTCAGTACCCATGTACTCATGCTATAAAAGATGATCATATATGGTGTTAATAATTATGTTTCTTTCATTAGTTTGTACAAAGGTAAAGTTAAATGGTGCCACATGTTTTAAGATTGAATGGTGAAATAAGGTGCTGTAAATTAGGCTTCTTTTTGTAGTCTGAACAAAGGTATAGTTGAATGATGCCATATAATTTTAGATACAAAGGTGAAGATGTAGAATAAAATTGTGGTTTTGAAAATGCTCATGAAAGGTGCTGTTAATTAGCATTCTTCCTTAAGTCTGTTGAGAGGTATACTTTAATGATGTCATATATTTATAGATAGAATGGTCATGATGTAGCTCAAATGTAAACAGCTACATATTACCCTTTCAGGCATGTTGTACATATATACTTAAGTAGATAATATGTAATGACTGATCTATGTCTTCAGATTATATTTATACAGTTATATGTATGCTTAGTGAACTATTGTGAGGCTCCTGACCGATTAGAGGAGTGCAAAGGTAGTGAGTGGGTGATTTTAAAGCTACTTGAGTAATGATTGACTGATTCCATATTGTGCAATCACAGTTAGTATCCAAGCACTCATAAAATCACTCCGACACTACCTAAACAGTTATGAAATCACTCAGGCACTACCATTTATAATTTATAGTTTGGAAAAGTATATTCTTTGATGGTATTTTCAGAGCTTAGAGAAAAGTTTGCCCTGGACAGGGGAGACTTCTTTAAATACTTGCAAATTCAGAGCTTTATGGCTAAATTTGGTCCTAATATGGGATCTTAATTTGGTAACATTGAGTTAATTGAGAAAATAAGGAAGAAGACTCCGATTGGGCAACTTTACCAGCAATTGGTCGCAACCCTTCCAGATGATTTGAATAACTGTCAATTCAAATGGAAGCAAAAACTCAGTGTGGTTGGCCTTAATATTAATAGATCGTTGAAACTTGCTAATAGTGTCTTGATGACAGGCAGACATCGTAGCCAGCATTAATTGACTTTGTGGGACTTATATTATTCACCTAGGAAGGTGTCTCAGTGGGGAAAAATAGGTGGGGATAAGTGCAATCGTTGTGGGCTGTTAGCGGCCGATCCATCCATATGTTTTTTTCCTGTCCAAAATTAGTAGGGTTTTTTCAGGATTTGGAAGGGTTTTTAAATATTTTGTTTCAAATGCAGATAACCCTTATGGGTGAACTTGTGATTTTGGGGGTGGAGTTGGAGTCATGGCTCAGTATAATGAAAAATGCTGAAGTCGCACTATTGTTTATGATGATGACAGTGGTCAGAGCATGTATCTGATTATGATATCATGATATCAGAGCAGTGAGTGGATTAGCTCTGAACCTCCAAAGTTTTTGAATTGGAGAGCAAGATTGTTGGCTATGTATAGCTTTGAGATAGCAATTTATAGAAGCAAAGGGAGGAGGAAGAGAAGACTTGGGGCTAAAATCTAGGCACCCATTTGAGATTGGATGTTGGGGGGGACTGGCAGGCCGAACAGTGATCAGCAAGTAAAATATAGTTTAAGTGTGTAAAATACAATGATGACAGTTAGATGGGGTCAGTTGACATTTCATCTACCTTTTTTCTACTGCAATTAATTGTTTTTTTTCTCTTTCTTTTTTCTCTTCTTTTATACTTTTTTTGACAATGTGTTTGTACTTTTTATTATCTTGTGTTTTCATCTTTTTGTTATCTCTCTAATGATATATTTCATTTCATAAGCATTCTGATTGTTATGTATAGTTTTCAATGTGCTTGGGGAAAAATCATTAAAAAAATGTTTAAAAAAAGGAAAAGTATATTCAATTATAAATTATTCTTAACTTTGGTTTAATATATATATATATATAAATATATATGTAGTCAATAAAAAACATTGGATTAAGGCACATTATAGTTAGAAATTAGCATTTAAAAAACCTTTGAAATTCACTGAAAAAACCATAGGTTTCAGTGACGTTATAGTTAGAAATAAGCATTTAAAAAATCTTTGAAAGTCACTTAAAAAACCATAGGTTTCATTGACGCTATAGTTAGAAATTAGCATTCAAAAAACCTTAGAAATTCACTGAAAAACACAGGTTTCAGGGACGTTATAGTTATTTGAACATTTCACTCGTACAAAACCAGAGAAATTCGGCCGTTATAGTTAGTTCAGTTAACTATAACTCGCGCCCCAGCAATGCACTGCTGATGATGTCACATATTACATCATTCATGACATGGTCAGTGGAATCACTGATGACATCTCAAATAACATCACTGATGACATCATCCAGTGACAATGTGTTTCTGTAAAGTTAATATATATACATGTGAGAGCGGCGGCCACTGGGTTCCTGGATCGAGGGGCTCGCTATGTGGGGCTCAGGTGTTGGATAAAGGCAGCCACGCTTTCTGGGGCCCATGAGGGGCTTCATTTAGCATCTTATCTCATCCCTCATCCATCAGAGGATTAATTAAGAAACTTCAATTCCCAGGAAGCAGCAGATTTCAAATTCATGGCAATAATCATGCTTAATTCGAGAATGAGGAGGAACATGCGCGTGATGACTGCAGTGCCCAGGGAAGAAGAGGCAAACTCGAAACACATTGGGACTGTGGCCAAATGCTTTTAATGAACCAAAATGCATGACTGCCTGTACATTTAATAAAGCTTGCTCTGGGACAAAAGCTCACCTGCGTGTGAGTGCAATTCTACCGTTGGACTTCCCCACAAGCTGAACATGTGAGAGCGGCCGTCCTGCCGCTGAATTCGCATCACCCCAGGAGATGGGGGCCACTGGGTTCCTGGACTAATATAATTTGAGATGTTATCTGTGATGTCATCAGTGATGTCACTGACCATGTCATGAATGATGTAATATGTAACATTATCAGCAGTGCATTGCGGGCGCGCAATTTATAGTTAGCACAACTAACTATAACGGAGGACTTTCTATGGTTTTGTACGAGTGAAATGTCCAGCTAACTATAACACTCATGAAACCTATGATTTTTTCAGTGAATTTCAAAGGTTTTTTAAATGCTAATTCCTAACTATAATGTCTCTGAAACCTACGTTTTTTCAGCGAATTTCAAAGGTTTTTTAACTGCTAATTTTTAAGTGCAATAGTAGTTATACCTATTTTCTGTACTGAATTTCTACAGTTTTTTACTGTTTATTAATAAATATTTTATTTATTAAACAACATTATATATTTTTCTGAACAGTGCAAAAAATGTAAATAAATTTAAAACTGAAATATTTGTAATTATTTTGTTTTTTTTGTATTTTAATATATTTATATAATTTTCTTTTTTAAGTTTTTTTTCAAACATTTTTGGAGAGTTGCGCACCAAAAGTGCACCTACAGCAGCGGGTCTGCGTATTCTAGCTGCCATTTTGGAAAAGTCGTGAAGGATCCGCATATGGAGAGCGACAAGTGCGTGTTTTTTTTAGTTACATCATAGATGTACAATGTTACGTGGTGTGCGCGACCGCTATATGACAGGTCCGTGACTCCTGCTCCCATGCATTGGAGATACATGCATATTACGGTACGCGATGCTTGCATGGTGGCAGGCCCATGTGACGTCATATACGTGCTGGGTGCATGACTCCAGTGAAATTTTTTATGTTCTAAAATTATATGTACGTGTCTTTAATGTACATATTAGGACAGAAGATTGTATAAGGTGTTCATAAAAATAATATATTTCTACTTGTAATAAACTTATATTATTTTTAAATATATTTTGCACAGTCGTGTCGGGTGCGCGCTTCGTGAGCGCACGGTGCGCGGATCCCATGTGACCTCAAAAAAAATATATGATTGGTTCATAACATTTCCCATCGTAACTATTGAAGGACCTCACCCATTTTAATTATTCTGTTTAGAGCAGTTGATGAGAGACATCTCTTCTTCTTCCAGAGCTAGTTTTGGAATTTTTTGGTGTTTTAAAAAAATTGCATTAGAGAAATGACATCTGGTTCGCAAGCTCCTCATCATTCTTCAGATGAAGATATCTTGGAGGAAGATCCACCCAAACAGAGGCCTGAATCAGTGGTACGGACATTTTTCACCTTTCCTGCCGGAGAAAAAAAGGTAAACACAAGAAAAGTCACATGATTGCTGTGTGACAGGGTCCTGTCGCAAGGCAGTGACAAGAAATACTCCTGTGGAACAGCGAGTATGTATAAACATATGCGGACCATTCACCCGAAGAATCTGGCACGAGAAGAAATAAGTCGTTCAGCAAAAAACTCCACCACCAGGCATTGCTAGCACCTCCGGAGCGTCCACTTCAGCATTACCAGTAGACATTCGCTCAGAATTTGCTTTTCTGCAGCAGCACTGCACTAAGTGCAAAACCATCATCTGTTATGGTGAACAGTCAGTGGATGCTATTTGTGCAGCTCAACGGAACCACAAATGCATTTTTTCATTTTTTTTGTTTTTGGAATGATGTTGAATTCCAAAAGCTAACTATTTACTTAGTTCCTTTTTTGTTCAATTTTTAAAAAACACCCAAAAAAGTACAAAATTGCTAAAAAAAAATACAAAAAAAATAGAAAACAAAAAACTGAAGAAAAAAAGTTCAGAACTACCTTATCTGGTTTAAAAAAAAAGATAATTGCATGGTAATGTCTGAAAGTTTGGTTGAATGTATGTGTATAGCATGATTGACTGAAAGAATGCATTAGTACTGTATGGTGAATTTATAGGGGCAGATTTATGAGGAAGTGCTGCAGCCTGACACGGCAAGCCCTTTAGCTCCACCATGCTGCGGCACTTCTGAAGCACAAGGATGTGACATATTTACATGAATATGTTGCAATTCTGTTCTCCCTCTGCGCTAGCACACAAACTGCAGCCATGCAGTGACGCAGGAGCCCTTGCACCATGGTGCAAGGATATCTGTGTTGTGGGGAGATTGTTTTTGTGCAGGAAGGGACTACTTCCTGCACAAAAACAATCACTAAAGGCCTTTTCCTCCTTCAATGTGTGCTGTGGAATGCAGCATGCATTAAAAGAGGAAAAAAACGAGGAGAAATGAAAACATTTCTCCTTGTTGTGCCTCGCTACACCGCCTCTAGGGTGGCCCACCATTCAAACGTATCTACAGATTTACACTTTCTCGTAAGTCTTGAGATGTGCTATTCCATGGGTGTTGTGTGGGATCAGACACAGCAACACCCATTGAACGCCCCTTCAACACAAAGTGCTGCGTTTGAATGGGTCGTATTTTCAAGGAGATGAAAAGCCACACAGGGTGGCTTTTCCTCTCCTTATAAAAATGGAGGAGTCCCCAGCGCCATCACTACGTTACAAAAGGTGATGTACTGGTGGCGCAGGGGGCTTGTAAATCTGCCCCATACGTGCTTAGGTATTGGCAGAGTGATACAATAAGAATATAGTGCTTGATGGTTAATTGACATACTGCATTAGACTGACAGGAGGTATCCTAGCCTGCATGAGTACTACTTCAGTATTTAGTGAAGTGTGCCAATAGTATGTATCTGTTTAGAGGTTTGTAGGGATTGTGCACAGAATATTGTACGTGTACTTGTGTTGATTCCTAGGTCATTGTATAAGAACATCATTAGTTACTAGAATGATGACAGTGCTGCAAACAGAGTGCTCAGTTAATTTATAAGTGCTTAGGTCTTGTCTCAATGCCTGAGTCATTCTGCAAGTGCATAGACAGTGACTTGTTTCCTAGAGTGCTAGTAGTTGACAGCACAATAGGTTTATACGCGCTTATGTTTCAGCAGAGTGATTAGATAAAAACATGCTTCTGTCAGGATGATTGTAGGAGTGGACACAGACTCACAGTGTCATTCCAGACAAGCATGACTATTACCTGGACTTTCGCAGGACTGACCTAGTAGTCTGTAAGGGGTTAAGGGACAGCATACATTCTGCACATTTGACTGTAACACTGCTTGTCTCAATGATTACATCATTCTGCAAGTGCATAGGCAGTGACTGGGTACCTAGAGTGCTAGTAGTTGACAGCAGGATAAGTTCATAAGCACTTATGTTTCAGCAGAGTGATTAGATAAGAACATACTTCTGTCGGGATGATTGTAGGAGTGGACAAAGACCCACAGTGTGATTCCAGACAAGCATGACTATTACCTGGTCTTTTGCAGGATTGACTCAGTAGTCTGCAAGGGGTTAAGGGACCGCATACATTGTGCACATTTGACTGTACCACTGCTTGTCTCAATGCTTGAGTCATTCTGCAAGTGCATAGACAGTGACTGTGTACCTAGAGTGCTAGTAGTTGACAGCAGGATAAGTTTATAAGCGCTTATGTTTCAGCAAAGTGATTAGATAAGAACATGCTTCTGTCGCGATGATTGTAGGAGTGGACACAGACTCACAGCGTGAATCCAGACAAGCATGACTATTACCTGATCTTTTCCAGGATTGACTCAATAGTCTGCAAGGGGTAAAGGGATCGCATACATTGTGTACATTTGACTGTACCACTGCTTGTCTCAATGTTTGAGTCATTCCGCAAGTGCATAGACAGTGACTGAGTACCTAGAGTGCTAGTAGATGACAGCAGGATAAGTTTATAAGCGCTTATGTTTCAGCAGAGTGATTAGATAAGAACATGCTTCTGTCGGGATGATTGTAGGAGTGGACACAGACTCACAGTGTGATTCCAGACAAGCATGACTATTACCTGGACTTTTGCAGATTTAACTCAGTAGTCTGCAAGGGGTTAAGGCACCTCATAAATTGTGCACATTGTTTTGATTTGATTTAGGATTTGAAGAGGGCGTATCTACCCTCGGGCGTCCCAGCGCTATCGTGCAAGCTTGACAATACTCCTGGAGATGGATTATTGGGGGAACAACCAGGTTTTCAACAATTTGCGAAATGAGAGAAGATTGTTTTCTTTGCGGATGTTAAGGGGAAGGCTGTTCCAAAGCTTGGAAGCGTTATAAGAAAAGCGGCGACCGCCAGCGCGAGCTTTCCTTATTCTGGGGGCGTTTGCTGGAAACAGGGTGTCCGACCTGAGCTGACGGGATGATTTGTGTGGTTTGATGAGGGGTCTCAGTATTGGAGGGCCCTTGCCTTGTAGGATTTTATGGGAGATGCACAAGGCTTTGAAGGAAATGCGTTCTTGGACGGGAAGCCAGTGAAGAGCCTTGAGGGAGGGTCTGGCTGAGCATCTAGATTTTGTTCCCGTCAGAAGTCTTGCTGCGGCGTTCTGAGTATGCTGCAGTTTTTTTATGACAGCTACTGGTGCCCCTAGGTATAGGGCGTGTCCGTAGTCTAATCTTGATATGATGAGGCCTTGAATCAGAATTTTCCCAGACTGGGGGGGAATGAGCGGAAAGATCTTACGGGCTGCTCGCAGGAGCCCAAAACAAGTGCCGGCTGTCTTTCTTTTTTTTTTCTTCTTTTTTTTAAAACCTTTATTATCACGTCACATAAATACAAGCATGGGCCTACAACCATCCCGGCCGGCCGCTAATCACTTCGTAAGGTAATCAAATCAATATAAAAAGAAACGGCGGTCCAAAAGCCGGGGTCAGGTAAGTATCCAGGATACGACTCGTATTTAAGCGTACAGCGTAATAAGCAGGATTTAAGAAGGTTAATTTTACAATGAAGAAAAATAAAACAGAAAAAATATCAGAAGAAGTGGCAGACGGTCACACATGATCCTACAATAGCAACAGGAAACAGAAATCCGCATGAGGGCGAATACACTTGAGGACACGGGGGCAAGGCATACGAGTCAGGATAAATGTAAACAACACATACACGTCATGTCGAATCAGCACCACAGCCCTTAAAAACAAAACAGATTGTAGGAAACATGAAGACGACGACACCCAGAAAAAGAAAAAGCAAAGGGCCATAGAGACAAAGAAAGGACAAATAAACAACCCTCTTCCCCCTACCCCCCACCCTGTACCCCTGCAGAAGGCTACGGCCTACCCCCCCCCAGCAGCGTGCCTATCGCCCTAAAGAAAAGACCCGAAATATAGAAGAAAAAGGAAGAAAAAGGAAAGGAAAAAATATGAAGAAGGGCCATCGATCAGACCACCCAGCCCCCCCCTCACCTATCGCGCACAATATACATCAGAAGCAAAGTCAGAAGAGCCACAGTAAGCAAGAATCATAAAGTCAAACAGTAACATCCCCGTGGAGTGTCTCTCCAAAACACCGTCAGCCAACAATGTGTTCCATCATATCCTAAACGTTATCATCCCAGGCCTTCTCTATCAATAGTACCCACATACGGCCATTCATCAATCGGCAAACAGTACAGTGTGGTGGATCCAACCGAACCGGGCGGTACGGGAAGCGCCAATACTCCATGGGACTGTAGCCCCCAGATCCCAGTCAAGTACGCATGGCGGAGTTCCGTATGTGGCAGTACCGATACCGGAAACATCCCCCAGGCAGAACACAGTCTCACCAGCCAGGAGGAGAAGGACACACAATCCGACAATTGTTGAAACGCCGCCAGGGCAACCCAAACTATGGATCGATGTTGTTTCTTCCGCCGCCGTACAGTTAAGGGCCCCGACGAGTCACTCCCAAACACAACAGAGCAATCCAAAGCGATGTCACGGACCGGGGCTATCGGTGTCTCCACAAACGTAGGCGCAGCTGGAACGTTCATCACTGACGCAAAGGCGGGCACATCGGCGCTTCCTTGTGATTCATCCCCACCCATGTGGAGCGGTGGGACAACAATGGCGGCCATCCTCCTTCCCAGATCCCGGGCGTCCCGGATCAGGGTCTTATGCAGAGTTGTTAACGTAGCCAAAACATCTCTGGGCGTGGGCTCTCTCTCGTGTCGCCAGACCCCAGGACTCTCTCGCATAGCGGCTTCTCTGCCCGGGTGAGGTGTGCGTACGAGGGCGCTCTCCGCCATCTTAGCTGCTCCGGCCTCGTCCTTCTCCACCTCACCTCGGGACCGGATCTCACATCAGGGAGGAACAGGATTCACAGCGGGAATCTCACAAGCCAAGGCAGGTTTCTCAGCGGAGAGTCACCAAAAGGCTAAAAACTCCGCCGCACCCTGGGGGCAGCACGCTGACTCCGGGCAAAGTCGGTAATGGGCCCGGATACAACACCGGAATGGGGGGCTAAGAATCATGGACCGCCCTCGACCCAGCTGCATCACACTCCCCACATGGTTCTCCACCAGTTGGGCTGGGTCGGCACTGTCGCCATCGGCAATCAGGTCTTTAGTTCCCGCCGGCCGAGTCCTCACCATCCCCAGAGTCCGCTGTTGTTGCAGTCGCGGCCGGCCACTCTCCGCACTCGAGACCCCGGTCCCAGCTCCGTGAAGGCCTCAAAACAGTCGGGGACACTCCAACGGGTCCGCAGCAAGCAGAAGCCTCAGGAGCAAGCGGTAAGTAAAAGTGATTCTTCGCCTACATGTAGATGCCGTTGCAGCTCAGGATAAGTGCCAGGATGTATGTGCGGGGTGAGGAGGCTCACGGAGCCGAGCGGTTACGCAGCCATCTCGATCGCCATCTTGGCTCCTCCCCCCGGCTGTCTTTCTTGCTTGGGCTCTGAAGCTGAGGTCCTGGTCTAGCCAGAAGCCCAGGCTTTTGATTTCTTGTTTTGGTATGGGGGGGTGCCCATGCTGGCTGGCCAGGCAAGGGTTTTGGGGAGTTTGTTTGGGTTGCCCAGGAGCATGATTTCAGATTTTTCTCCATTGAGTTTGAGCCTGGAGTCGCCCATCCATACAGATATGTTATGCAGGCAGGAAACTAGACTATCCATTGATTGATCGGCCTGGTTGATGGAGACGACTAGTTGTGTGTCGTCGGCGTACATGACCACTTTTATGCCGAATGGAGAGACGATGTCATCCAGAGGGGCCATGTAGACATTAAAAAGAGTGGGACTCATGGAGGAGCCCTGAGGGACTCCACAGTTCAAGGGGAGAGATTTAGAATGGCCGTAGCTATCGGCCACTTGGAAGGTCCTGTGTTCCAAGTAGGATTTTAACCATGCCAAAGGGGTCTCCGAGATGCCCGTTTTTTGGAGGCGGTGGAGAAGAATGGTGTGGTCCACCGTGTCGAAGGCTGCACTCAAGTCCAGGAGGATCACTGCCACTGATCCTCCTGCGTCTAGGATGGACCTTGTTTCCTCAGTAACTGCCAGAAGGGCGGTGTCAGTCCCCTGTCCAGGTCTGAACCCTGTCTGTGCGTGGCGCAGGAGGTTGTTAGACTCTAGGAATGTTGAAAGTTGTTCATTTACGATTCTCTCAGCCACTTTGCTAATGCCTGGGAGGAGGGAGATGGGTCTGAAATTAGAAGGGTCCAATGGATCTAGGTGATGTTTTTTTATGAGTGCGCAAACTACTGCTCTTTTCCAGCTGGCGGGGACTGTGCCGCGGGAGAGAGAGGCATTTATCAGGCTCGTGAGATGGGGAGCTATAGTGGGGACTACTAATTTGAGTTTGCTCATGGGGGCAGGGTCATCTGGGGATCCACCCTTCACCCGGTTGAGAGCGTCAAGCAGCCTCTCGATAGAGACAGGGAGAAAGGTTCTCAGTGTTGGTACGTCAGGGTCGATGGGCCCAGATGTGAGGTCAATTGAGGGATAGGTGGGGAAGGTCATTATGATTTTTAAAATTTTGGCTGAGAAAAACTCAGCGAGTTGAGTACACCTGGCACCGGTGGGATCAGCGGCAGGCTGTGCTTCAGGGACTTTCAAGAGACTTTTTACTACGCGGTAGGTCTCCCTGGAGGAGTTGGAGACAGCCATGATTTTCTCTTCGTAGTAAGAGGCTTGTGTCTTTTTGATTAGAGTTTTGTATTGTTTCATAGCCGATTTATAGATTTCTTTGTTGTTAGAGATCCAATCTTTTCTCCAGATACGTTCTAGCTTTTTGCATTTTTTACGCAGATCTCGTAGCTCCGAGGTAAACCAGGGGGATTTGTACGAGTTCCTCTTACTAGGGAGTTGTTTAACTGGGAGAACTACGTCCAGCGACGATTCTATCCAGTCTCGGAATTGGATGTCTGCTAGAGAGGGATCTTGGTTCAAGGTAGGGGTGGAGGCTGTGAGCTGGTGGGTCCAGGCATCCGTGTTTAGTTTATTCCACGGGCGCGAAGGCGCTTGGGGTGGAAGGCTGGGACTGGTTTGACTGGTGATAGGGATACTGAGGAGGATAAGGTGGTGATCTGTCCAGGGGATAGGTAGGGGAGAGGAAGCGGAAAGTTCTTGGATATTTGAGAAGATAGGGTCCAAAAGGTGGCCCTTTTTATGAGTGGGCAGGAGGTTTTTCAGGGGGAGGCTGATTGCTGAGAGATCTTCCTTGAGGTCTTCCGCTGTTTTGTTCCCTGGGTCGTCAAAGTGGATATTGAGATCTCCTAGCACTGTAAAGTTGGACGATAAACAGGCTAGGGAGGTGGCCGTCTCTACCAAAGAGTTGGGGAACTGTTCAAGGGGTCCCGGGGGTCTGTATATAAGTATGCCCGACAGAGTTTTTTCCGGGGAGAGATGTAGGGAAAATTGAACATTTTCACAATTTAGGATTGGGCTGTCCTTAAAATGGCAGATGAGGTGGGCTTTCGTGATTATTGCTAGTCTGCCTCCTAATCCTTGCGGTCTACTGTTCAAGGGGTCTCGGGGGTCTGTATATAAGTATGCACGACAGAGTTTTTCCGGGGAGAGATGTAGGGAAAATTGAACATTTTCACAATTGAGGATTGGGCTGTCCTTAAAATGGCAGATGAGGTGGGCTTTCGTGATTATTGCTAGTCTGCCTCCTAATCCTTGCGGTCTATCCAGATGTTTAATTGTATAACCTGGGGGGAGGGCTTGAATTATATCTGGATCCGATGCGGAATTGATCCACGTTTCTGTGAGGAACAGCACTTCAATGTCATAGTTCAGAATTAGTGAGTTTATTTCGACGCTATGTTTGGGAAGTGATCTACAGTTGAGCAGAGCCATTTTGATTGTCCGTACTTTGGGGGTAGACTGTGGCATGAGATTGTATGCACAGTGATTACATTTGTTATGGTACTTTTGTGGAGAAATTGAATGAAGACAGAGATCCGGGGTGTTTGTTGCCAGTTTCCGAAGAGTGTCAGCCGAGTAGGTAATGGGGGCTACAGTGAGAGGAACAGGGCAGCTGGGCTCTGGGCTCGTACTGGCGCGGACGGGCGCAGACGGGCTTACCTTTGACGCGTCTTAAATAGTCTTCCAGGGGGGGCGTGGCCTAAGGGCGGTGGGCGTGGCCTCACTTCCCTGCAATATGGCAGCAATTAGTTGACAGGTCCACGGCAGCGTTCAGATCGGCTGCGCGGTATGAGAGCAGCTCTAAGGAGGGGCGAGTGCTCAGGGAAGTGTGCCTCAACAGGTGAATATTTTAAAAAACAGCTTTTCAGTTCAGTGCTTTTAAAAGAAAACGGCGATCGTACCTGCCGGCTTTCCGCCTCAGGAGTGTTTGTGTCAGGCTAAATGCGGGCTTGTTAAGCAGCGCGTCTTATATAGTTTTCCAGGAGGGGGGCATGGCCTAAGGGCGGTGGGCGTGGCCTCACTTCCCTGCAATATGGCGGCAATTAGTTGACAGGTCTGCGGCAGCGTTCAGATCGGCTGCGCGGTATGAGAGCAGCTCTAAGGAGGGGCGAGTGCTCAGGGAAGTGTGACTCAACAGGTGAATATTTTAAAAACAACTTTTCAGTTCAGTGCTTTTAAAAGAAAACTGTGATCGTACCTCCCGGCTTTCCGCCTCAGGAGTGTTTGTGTCAGGCTAAATGCGGGCTTGTTAAGCAGCGCGTCTTAAATAGTCTTCCAGGGGGGCGTGGCCTAAGGGCGGTGGGCGTGGCCTCACTTCCCTGCAATATGGCGGCAATTAGTTGACAGGTCCGCGGCAGCGTTCAGATCAGCTGCGCGGTATGAGAGCAGCTCTAAGGAGGGGCGAGTGCTCAGGGAAGTGTGACTCAACAGGTGAATATTTTAAAAAACAGCTTTTCAGTTCAGTGCTTTTAAAAGAAAACGGCGATTGTACCTCCCGGCTTTCCGCCTCAGGAGTGTTTGTGTCAGGCTAAATGCGGGCTTGTTAAGCAGCGCGTCTTATATAGTTTTCCAAGGGGTCGTGGCCTAAGGGCGGTGGGCGTGGCCTCACTTCCCTGCAATATTGCGGCAATTAGTTGACAGGTCCGCGGCAGCGTTCAGATCGGCTGCGCGGTATGAGAGCAGCTCTAAGGAGAGGCGAGTGCTCAGGTAAGTGTGACTCAACAGGTGAATATTTTAAAAACAGCTTTTCAGTTCAGTGCTTTTAAAAGAAAACGGCGATCGTACCTCCCGGCTTTCCGCCTCAGGAGTGTTTGTGTCAGGCTAAATGCGGGCTTGTTAAGCAGCGCGTCTTAAATAGTCTTCCAGGGGGGGCGTGGCCTAAGGGCGGTGGGCGTGGCCTCACTTCCCTGCAATATGGCGGCAATTACTTGACAGGTCCGCGGCAGCGTTCAGTTCGGCTGCGCGGTATGAGAGCAGCTCTAAGGAGGGGCGAGTGCTCAGGGAAGTGTGACTCAACAAGTGAATATTTTAAAAAACAGCTTTTCAGTTCAGTGCTTTTAAAAGAAAACGGCGATCATACCTCCCGGCTTTCCGCCTCAGGAGTGTTTGTGTCAGGCTAAATGCGGGCTTGTTAAGCAGCGCGTCTTATATAGTTTTCCAGGGGGTCGTGGCCTAAGGGCAGTGGGCGTGGCCTCACTTCCCTGCAATATTGCGGCAATTAGTTGACAGGTCCGCGGCAGCGTTCAGATCGGCTGCGCGGTATGAGAGCAGCTCTAAGGAGGGGCGAGTGCTCAGGTAAGTGTGACTCAACAGGTGAATATTTTAAAAACAGCTTTTCAGTTCAGTGCTTTGAAAAGAAAACGGCGATCGTACCTCCCCGCTTTCCGCCTCAGGAGTGTTTGTGTCAGGCTAAATGCGGGCTTGTTAAGCAGAGCGTCTTAAATAGTCTTCCAGGGGGGGGCGGGGCCTAAGGGTGGTGGGCGTGGCCTCACTTCCCTGCAATATGGCGGCAATTAGTTGACAGGTCCGCGGCAGAGTTCAGATCGGCTGCACGGTATGAGAGCAGCTCTACGGAGGGCCGAGTGCTCAGGGAAGTGTGACTCAACAGGTGAATATTTTAAAAAACAGCTTTTCAGTTCAGTGCTTTTAAAAGAAAACGGCGATCGTACCTCCCGGCTTTCCGCCTCAGGAGTGTTAGTGTCAGGCTAAATGCGGGCTTGTTAAGCAGCGCATCTTATATAGTTTTCCAGGTGGTCGTGGCCTAAGGGCGGTGGGCGTGGCCTCACTTCCCTGCAATATTGCGGCAATTAGTTGACAGGTCCGCGGCAGCGTTCAGATCAGCTGCGCGGTATGAGAGCAGCTCTAAGGAGGGGCGAGTGCTCAGGTAAGTGTGACTCAACAGGTGAATATTTTAAAAACAGCTTTTCAGTTCAGTGCTTTTAAAAGAAAACGGCGATCGTACCTCCCGGCTTTCCGCCTCAGGAGTGTTTGTGTCAGGCTAAATGCGGGCTTGTTAGGCAGCGCTTCTTAAATAGTCTTCCAGGGGGGGCGTGGCCTAAGGGTGGTGGGCGTGGCCTCACTTCCCTGCAATATGGCGGCAATTAGTTGACAGGTCCGCAGCAGCGTTCAGATCGGCTGCGCGGTATGAGAGCAGCTCTAAGGAGGGGCGAGTGCTCAGGGAAGTGTGACTCAACAAGTGAATATTTTAAAAAACAGCTTTTCAGTTCAGTGCTTTTAAAAGAAAACGGCGATCGTACCTCCCGGCTTTCCGCCTCAGGAGTGTTTGTGTCAGGCTAAATGGACTGCACCACTGCTTTTCTGAATGCCTGAGTCATTCTGCAAGTGCATAGACAGTGACTGGGTTCCTAGAGTGCTAGTAGTTGACAGCAGGATAAGTTTGTAAGCGCTTATGTTTCAGCAGAGTGATTTGATAAGGACATGCTTCAGTCGGGATGAGGTAGGAGTGGACACAGACTCACAGTGTGATTCCAGACAAACATGACTATTACCTGGACTTTTGCATGACTGACTCAGTAGTGTGCAAGGGGTTAAGGGACTGCATATATTGTGTACATTTGACTGTACTACTGCTTGTCTCAATGCCTGAGTCATTCTGCAAGTACATAGACAGTGACTGGGTTTCTAGAGTGCTAGTAGTTGACAGCAGCATACGTTTATAAGCACTTATGTTTCAGCAAAGTGATTAGATAGGGACATGCTTCTCTCATGATGATTGTAGGAGTGGACAGAGCTGCTTTAGAGCCATATAACAGGTCAGCAGAGCTGATTTAGAGTCAGAGAACCACATCATCAGAGCTGTTGTAGAGCCAGAGACCCAGGTCAACAGAGCTGCTGTAGAGCCAGAGAACCAGGTCAGCATAGCTGCTTTAGGGCCATAGAACCAGGTCAGTAGAGCTGCAGTAAAGCCAGAGAAACCAGGTCAGCAGAGCTGCTTTAGAGCCAGAGAACCAGGTCAGCAGAGCTGCTCTAGAGCCTAAGAAGCAGGTCAGCAGAGCTGCTCTAGAGCCTAAGAAGCAGGTCAGCAGAGCTGCTCTAGAACCAGAGACCCAGGTCAGCAGAGCTGCTCTAGAGCCAGAGACCCAGGTCAGCAGAGCTGCTGTAGAGCCAGAGAAATGAGGTCAGCAGAGAGCCAGAGAACCAGGTCAGCAGATCTCTTTAGAGGGAGAGAACCAGGTCAATAGAGCTGCTTTAGAGCCAGAGAACCAGGTCAGCAGAGCTGCTCTAGAGCCAGAGAACCAGGCCAGCAGAGCTGCTTTAGATGGAGAGAATCAGGTTAGCAGAGCTGCTCTAAAGGGAGAAAAACATGTCAGCAGAACTGCTTTAGAGCCATAGAACCGGGTCAGCAGAGCTGCTTTAGAGCCAGAGAATGAAGTCAGCAGAGCTGTTGTAGAGCCAGAGACCCAGGTCAACAGAGCTGCTGTAGAGCCAGAGAACCAGGTCAGCAGAGCTGCTTCAGAGCCATAGAACCAGGTCAGCCAAGCTACTGTAAAGCCAGAGAAACCAGGTCAGCAGAGCTGCTTTAGAGCCAGAGAACCAGGTCAGCAGAGCTGCTCTAGAGCCTAAGAAGCAGGTCAGCAGAGCTGCTCTAGAACCAGAGACCCAGGTCCACAGAGCTGCTCTAGAACCAGAGACCCAGGTCTGCAGAGCTGCTCTAGAGGCTGAGAACCAGGTCATCAGAGCTGCTGTAGAGCCAGAGAAACAAGGTCAGCAGAGCTGCTTTAGAGGGAGAGAACCAAGTCAGCAGAACTGCTTTAGAGCCAGAGAACCAGGTCAGCAGATCCCTTTAGAGGGAGAGAACCAGGTCAGCAGAGCTGCTTTAGAGCCAAAGAACCAGGTCAGCAGAGCTTCTCTAGAGCCAGAGAACCAGGTCAGCAGAGCTGCTTTAGAGCCATAGAACCAGGTCATCAGAGCTGCTTTAGGGCCAGAGAACCAGGTCAGCAGAGCTGCTCTAGAGGCATAGAACCAGGTCAGCAGAGCTGCTTTAGAAGGAGTGAACCAGGTCATCAAAGCTGCTTTAGAGCCAGAGAACCAGGTCAGCAGAGCTGCTCTAGAGCCAGAGAAACAGGTCAGCAGAGCTGCTTTAGAGGGATAGAACCAGGTCAGCAGAGCTGCGTTAGAGCCAGAGAACTTGGTCAGCAGAGCTGCTCTAGAGCTAGAGAACCAGGTCAGCAGAGCTGCTTTAGAGCCATAGAACCAGGTCAGCGGAGCTACTCTAGAGGCAGAGAACCAGGTCAGCTGAGCTGATTTAGAGGGAGAGAACCAGGTCAGCAGAGCTGCTTTAGAGCCAGAGAACCAGGCCAGCAGAGTTGATCTAGCGCCAGAGAAGCATGTCAGCAGAGCTGCTTTAGAGCCATAGGACCAAGTCAGAAGAGCTGTTGTAGAGCCAGAGAACCAGGTCAGCAGAGCTGCTTTAGAGGGAGCGAACCAGGTCAGCAGAGCTGCTTTAGAGCCAGAGAACCAGGCCAGCAGAGCTGATCTAGAGCCATAGAACCAAGTCCGCAGAGCTGCTTTAGAGTCATAGAATCAGGTCAGCAGAGCTGCTTTAGGGCCAGAGAACCAGGTCAGCAGAGCTGCTCTAGAGCCTAAGAACCAGGTCAGCAAAGCTGCTCTAGAGCCAGAGAACTAGGTCAGCAGAGCTGCTTTAGAGCCAGAGAAACATGGTCAGTAGAGCTGCTTTAGAGGGAGAAACCCAGGTCAGCAGAGCTGCTCTAGAGGGAGAAACCCATGTCAGCAGAACTGCTTTAGAGCCATAGAACCGGGTCAGCAGAGTTGTTGTAGAGCCAGAGAATCTGATCAGTAGAGCTGCTCTATAGCCTAAGAACTAGGTCAGAAGAGCTGCTCTAGAGCCAGAGAACCACGTCAACAGATCTGCTTTAGAGCCAGGTCAGCAGAGCTGTTGTAGAGCCAGAGAACCAGGTCAGCAGAGCTGCTCTAGAGCCTACGAACTAGGTCAGCAGGGCGGCTTTAGAGCCCGAGAACCAGGTCAGCAGAGCTGCTGTAGAGCCAGAGAAACCAGGTCAACAGAGCTGCTTTAGAGGGAGAGAACCAGGTCAGCAGAGCAGCTTTAGAGCCAGAGAACCAGGCCAGCAGAGCTGCTTTAGAGCCAGAGAACCAGGTCAGCAGAGCTGCTCTAGAGCCAGAGAACCAGGTCAGCAGAACTGCTTTAGAGTCATAGAAACGGGTTAGCAGAGCTGCTTTAGAGCCAGAGAACCAGGTCGGCAGAGCTGTTGTAGAGCCAGAGAACCAGGTCAGCAGAGCTGCTCTAGAGCCTAAGAACCAGGTCAGCAGAGCTGCTCTAGAGCCTAAGAACCAGGTCAGCAGAGCTTCTCTAGAGCCAGAGAACCAGGTCAGAAGAGCTGCTTTAGAGCCAGAGAAACATGGTCAGTAGAGCTGCTTTAGAGGGAGAAAACCAGGTCAGCAGAGCTGCTCTAGATGGAGAAACCCATGTCAGCAGAACTGCTTTAGAGCCATAGAACCGGGTCAGCAGAGCTGCTTTAGAGCCAGAGAACCAAGTCAGCAGAGCTGTTGTAGAGCCAGAGAATCTGATCAGCAGAGCTGCTCTATAGCATAAGAATTAGGTCAGAAGAGCTGCTCTAGAGCCAGAGAACCACGTCAACAGACCTGCTTTAGAGCCAGAGAAACCAAGTCAGCAGAGCTGCTTTAGAGGGAGAGAACCAGGTCAGCAGAGCTGCTTTAGACAAGAGAACCAGGTCAGCAGTGCTGCTTTAGAGCCAGAGAACCAGTTTAGCAGAGCTGCTCTAGCTGACACTGACTGACTGACACTGATTGATTGGCACTGACTGACACTGACTGACTAACACTGACTGACACTGATTGACTGACACTGGCTGACACTGATTGACTGAGACTGACTGACACTGATTGACACTGACACTGACTGACACTGACTGACACTGATTGACTGACTGACACTGACTGACTACTCTATACTACTCTACTACTCACTCTCTACTACTCTCTCTACTACTCACTCTCTACTACTCTACTACTCTACTACTCTCTACTACTCACTCTCTACTACTCTCTACTTCTCTACTACTCTCTACAACTCAATCTCTACTACTACTCTCTACTACTATCTCTCTACTACTCACGTTCTACTACTCTCTACTGTTCACTCTCTACTGCTCACTCTCTACTACTCTCTCTACTACTCACTCTACTACTCATTTACTACTACTCTCTACTACTCACTCTCTACTACTCACTCTCTACTACACTCTACTACTGCTCTCTACTACTCTCTACTACTCACTCTACTACTCTCTACCACTCACTCTCTACTACTCACTCTCTACTACTCTCTCTCTCTACTACTCACTCTCCACTACTCACTCTACTGCTCTCTACTACTCTCACTCTACTACTCACTCTCTACAATTTACTCTCTACTACTCACTCTCTGCTACTCACTCTCTACTACTCACTCTCTACTACTCACTCTCTACTACTCTCTACTATTCACTCTCCACTACTCACTCTCTACTACTCGCTCTCTACTACTCACTCTCTACTACTCACTCTCTACTACTCTACTACTCTCTTCTACTCTCACTACTACTCACTCTCCACTACTCACTCTCCACTACTCACTCTCTTCTACTCACTCTCTACTACTCTACTACTCTCTCTACTACTCACTCTCTACTACTCTCTACTACTCTCTACAACTCTCTACCACCCTCTCTCTACTACTCTACTACTCACTCTCTACTACTCACTCTCTACTACTCACTCTACTAGTCTCTACTACTCACTCTCTACTACTCTCTCTCTTCTTCTCACGCTCTACTACTCACTCTATACTGCTCACTCTACTACTTGCTCTCTACTACTCTCTACTACTCACTCTTCACTACTCACTCTCTACTACTCACTCTACTACTCACTCTCTACTACTCCACTACTCTCTACTACTCTCTCTCTACTACTCTCCCTACTACTCACTCTCTACTACTCTCTACTACTCACTCTCTACTATACACTCTCTACTACTTGCTCTCTACTACTCTGTACTACTCACTCTCTACTAATCCCTACTTCTCACTCTACTACTCACTTTCTCCCACTCTCTACTACTCACTCTACTACTCACTCTTTAGTACTCTCTACTACTCACTCTCTACTACTCCACTACTCTCTACTACTCACTTTCTACTAATCACTCTCTACTACTCTCTCTGCACTACTCACTCTCTACTACTCACTCTCTACTACTTACTCTCTACTACTCTCTACTACTCAATTTCTACTACTCACTCTCGAGGCTGGGAGGGGTAAAAAACAGGACCCTCGATAATTATTTTCCCAGGGCTGTGGGAGAAGGGGATAAGGAAAGTAATTTGAATAAGCTTAGGGCGGAGCGTAGACGCTCAATAGAAATCTGAAAAATAGGCCCTTTGTAGACAATTCAATACTACTAAGTGAGGAAACATCCGTCTTGGATGATGTCCCACTCCTTCTGAGGGACTGTAGTAATACCCCGACTGAGCCAATCACTAACTTAGCCCCCTCCCCTAGTCTAAGCAGTGTGACCATAGATTTAATTTTCCAGCCTCCATTGGCTACTAAAGCTAGGAAAGCTAACGTTAAAACCAAACAAATTTCTGCTAAAGGGGTATATGGGCCCCCACCAAATAAACGCAGGAGGAAGTCAAGGGGTGGCCAAGGAAAAACCAAAACAAAAATTCCCCACTCTGAGTTTGGTAGGATAACAAACCCCCCCCCCCCAATCTACTGAGAAGCCAGCGGAAGATGCACATTCAACACCTCCAGAAAAGGTAACCACTGCTATTGATATGGTTGATACTACAGCAAATAATGTTACCAATGCCCCTCTTTCTGTTATCCCATTAGGAAATCTTGAATTTTTGCTCAGGTCTCTATTATTGCCCATTAGTGAGAGTATAAAAAAGGTTGAAATCAGACTCACTATATTGGAGACTACATTAAACAGCATGAAATCGGTGGTTGGTACCCAGGTTAGACCTCTTGAGACTACTTCTCCTCCCATGGTTCCTACGAACTCTTCTAACAGGCCAGTTATCTCAGTACCCCCCCCGATTACCACTGTTGCTCATCCTATGCAATCCCTTATGGCTAATATAGTTCCAGCTCCCCCATCAAACCTTAACAAGCCACTTCTTCCTGTAGGCTTAGCTCCTTCCTTATCAACTATTGGTAGCACTGCTTTTCCACCCCCAGTTAAGCCTTATATTAAGCCCCGTAGACCTTATGGTCGTTATGGCCGGTGTTCCCCTGCTTGAAGGGGGCGAAGTTGAGAACTTCTGCACACTGAAAAGCAGGGTCATTAAGTGGCTGAATGTGAACAGGCCCCTCCCGGTGCATCTTAACAATGAAATCATTATGGTGAGAAGGGTCCCTTGGGTGGGAATAACAAACAAATCCATAATAGGGGATTGCATCCTGGTGAGCTTTTGTGATCCTGGGACTGTTACTTATATATGTTGAGGGAAGAATAGATCACTCGAGTCAACAATTCAAACCCTACATGTGTCATTTTTCTTCCCCCCTACCCCTAAGCATCCCAATCAAGCCCATGATATCTGGACGAGGGTTCCCCGGGGGGGTAGACACCGTGATTTTAATCCTCGACCAGTTTTTCAAGGTCCGGTGTTACCATTTTATGGTTCCAATCGATTTAGTTGCTTGAGTGGACTTGAGGGGGTCGATTGACATATGGGTTCTTATACTAGCACAATGGGAAATGAACCTATAGCAGTTGTAAATACAGGGGTTTCGATACTGGAACCTGAGCAGCAAAATCCCCTGGTACAACAAACATTATCTAGTGGGGCTCAGGAGATCGAGGCAGACGTGTCCAGAGCCATAGATATTGAGCAAATACCCTCTACTCTGGCAAGCGATTGCCTGGAATCTCAAACCCTCAACATAATTAGTGACCATAAAAATATACCTGACAAGGAACCAATTAAAATTCTTAGTTGGAACCTTGCAGGTATCCATAGGAAACTGGCCCTCCCTGAATGAAACGACTTGGTAGAGGCACACAAAATCTGCCTCTTCCAGGAGACTTGGAGCACAGAACCGCTACATCGGGTTGGTTTTGTAACCCATTTTATTCCTGCTCTGAAAGCAATGCAAGGGAAGGGACGTCCCTCAGGGGGACTTCTTATTTGGATAAGTATTTCCCTTAATTGCTGTATAACATCTAGGCAGGTCAATAGCCCAGATATATTAGGGGTCTTATTAACTAATCCTAGTATGGGCTTATACCTTGCCTTATATAATATCTATGCTAGAGGCACTAAAAATGGGTGTACTTCCATGGTGTTCTCCGTCTTGGAAACACAACTTAGAGATCATGAAGAAGCTGACCATACCCTGGTAGCAGGTGACTTTAATTGCACCTATGAGCCACTTCCTATAGAGGATAATTTAGATTTTGGTGAGGAGGATAGCAAATGGGGTATCCCTGCACTCACTATTCCCCCGATAAAAATATGGTCCCGTAGCGCAATACAGCTTAAAGCGCTGACATTAGAATTTGGTTTAAGAGCTACTAATGGTCGCACAGTCTCAGACCGCCTGGGTGCTCATACGTTCAACAGAATAAATCATTCCTCAAGGATTGATTATATCCTGCTGGACCTAAAACTTTGGGGTTTGGTCCATGACATGGTAGTGATAGCTACTGTTGAGAGTGATCATAATTCACTTTCTCTATCCCTAACGAACCCCTGGCTTAGTAATGAACCTGCAGTCTTATCTAAATGCCCTCATATAACCACTGTTTCCTCCTGTGGAAGACGTCTAAAATGGAACAAAATTGCTGTGGATGCTATTAAGATCTCCACCATAGACGAACTACTTATGGCCTCACAAATAGAACTGGATAACACCAATCCGGCTTTAATAACTGAAAAGGCAACACCTATCTTTGAAGCAGTTGTTAAGTCCATAGGGGAAGTCTTTTTGGTTAGGGGCACTGAAGGGAGGAACTTGTCCCATCCTAAACCCAGGGGAAAACATGATTGGTATACCCCAGCATGCAGATGGGCAAAGTCCCTTTTAATCGAGGCCGTTAAAAGCAAATCCCAACCCCTGATACAGACTGCTAGGAAGAAACATAAGACTACACTGGCACACGCCAAAAAAGAATGGGTAGAAGAGTACTGGTCTACTCTTAAAGAAGCCAGTCTCAAAAAAGACCCAAAATGATTCTGGGACACGATTAGAGCCAGAAACAGGCCAGACATAGATCTTCTTTCATGTAACATTTCAAGCCAAGCGTGGGTTAACCACTTTTCAAAGCTATACTCCCGACATGATGATTTGCCACCTATTGAGGCTCCCATTGATGTTGAAGGGAGGTTCGTGGTTTCAACAACGAATTCATTAGTTGGGAGTACTGTCTCCGACGATTTTGGCTTTACAACCAAAGAGGTGGAATACGCCATAAGCACCATCAAGCCACAAAAAGCCGCTGGTCCGGATGGTATCCCTGGCGATCTATTGAGGTTAGATATCCCCAAATGGGGTACATTTATTTACTCCCTACTTGTTGCCATCTGCAAGGGTGCTCCGATCCCTTCGTCATGGAAAGGGGCGGAGGTGGTCCCCATTTTTAAAAAAGGTGCCAGAGATGAGCCGTCCAACTACAGACCGATCAGTCTGTTGGATACTACTCAAAAAGTAGTTGGCAAGGTTCTACTGGTCAGAATACTGGACTGGATAGAAGAAAATAAAATTCTTTCCGATTATCAGGCAGGATTTAGAGTGGGTACTGGGACAGTCGAACAAGTATTTAGGCTCATGATGGTGTACTGGAGGGTTGTGGTCTTAACAAAAACAAAACGGTGAGGTAGGACCCAGGGGAATATTTAAAGACCAGCTCTATGAACAATCCCCAAAATTACGCAACAAACTACAGCGTTCAAGAGGGTCTAAAAAGGCCAAAGGCTGAGTGCACGGTCGGCAAACATTAGTTGAACAGCAAACCAAAAGATGACCCTAGAAAAAGGTACGCAGTGACAACTCGTTCGATGTTCAAAAAGGTACCCATCAGTCACCACACGAGACCGCCCTTCATCATTTGGTAAATTTTCATGGAACCATCGATGCAAGTTGTGAAAATAAAGGAAGAGGGAGACTAGATGGTTAATAGTACTCCTTACCTAAATAGCAACACTATGGTTTAATCACTTAGTGAGGCTGATAAGTGATGCAAGTGTGGTATGACTGGGGAAGTGCAGTGCAAAAACTAAAAAGAAGGTGAAAATAATTAGAAAAAGGTGTCTAAAATTGGGTCAGGGAGCACATAATACATGTTTATTAGGGTGATGCTCGCTACTCCAAATTAAAAACAATTTAAATGTGTAAAGACAGTTTGAAAAATATACTGTCTGAATTAGAGTCAGGTCGACATGTTTCAGCAATTCTCGGACATAGTGATCCTTGCTTTCTTCAGGACCTATTTACACTAAATTGCTACTGCAACAAATTATAAAACAAAAGTGAATATAACTGGACAATCACTAGGAGTCACCTGCAGTCTCCAGGTAAAGCTGTCTTGTCCTCGCTCACAGCTCGTGTCATTCACATAGTCTGTGAGATGTGTAAGCCTCACCTCACCTGGCAGTGGCTCAGGGACAACGTGAAGCACCGCTCTATCCGTCGGTACTCCGTAGCCGGCATCTGAACCGTTGTGGTCTTAGGCAAAGGCAGTCTTTATCTCGCGTTCATCGATTTAAAGACTGCCTTTGACCTTGTACCGAGGGAGACACTGTGGAGAGTCCTGGCCGACATGGGGTTGCCACACTATCTACTTACATTACTGGTTAGGCTGCATGAAAATAGCTTTGCCCAGATTAGGTGGGGTCCAGGAGGGGAGAAAACTAGCAGTATCCCGGTAGAGAGAGGGGTCCGCCAGGGATGTGTCCTTGCTCCCACCCTGTTTTCTCTTTATATCAACGGGGTGGTGGAGCATCTGTTAGAACATCCTTCAGATGAACCATCCCTGGCTGGAGAACGTATACCCACCCTCCTCTTCGCGGATGACACGCTTTTAATATCGAAATCCCCGATAGGCCTCCAAAGGCTTTTGAATAATTTTCAATCTTTTCGTACCAAACGGGGCCTCGTAATCAATACAGGCAAAACAAAATATCTTGTGTTGAATCCCCCAAAAAAATTAGCATGTCCTCCAATCCTGAATGCTGAACCCTTGGAGAGAGTAGAGGTGTTTGATTACCTCGGCATCCGTTTATCTCACAAAATGCAATGGTCTCCACATTTGGATAAAATGTTATTATCCCACAAAAGGATCACAGGAGCTATTCTTAAAGAGCAACGCTCCTGTGTATTTAGACCAATAGCTGTTGTTCTCGATATTTATGAAGCTAAAGGGGTTAGTTCTGCTCTGTATGGGGCGGAGCTTTGGGGCTCATCCATTACCAATGAATTGCCAAAATCCGAAAGGAAGTTTTGTAGGGCGATTATGTCACTTCCACAGGGCACCCCTACGGTCCCACTAATGCTTGACTTAGGCTGTCGCCCTATCGAAGATCTAGCAAGATTACGTCCACTCCTACTATGGGCACGATTGTGGCAAGTGCCTTAACTTAGTAAATATGCGCAAGGCCTCGCAGAAATTATGTCCTTGGCAGGGTGGCACAAAATTAAATGGCTGAGTGACATTAAAATCTTGCTATTCAATTTGGGCCTAAAAGATTCATGGGACAATAGATCCTCTCCTCCAAAGGCAACTCTCAAGAAACTTTATTGGAACTGGATTATGTCACAACGAAACACTAATGCTTCTATGGGCAGACTAACTGAAGAGTTCTTAAAATTTAAGGACTCTCCAAAATGTGAACTTTATCTGGATGCTATTGGCAAACCCTTTGATAGGGCTCTTTATTTTAAATTTAGAGCAGGAATTTTACCATTGTATACTTTTTCCTCAAAATGGAGACCGCCTGCACAAACTGTAGAGCTTTGCCCAGTATGTTTAGCTAAACCAGAAACATTGGCGCATTTTATGTTCGAATGTGGAGAGTACAATCTACCTAGGAAAATATGGCTTAAACATCTATGTCGCCAATTGGGTACCAGGTGCCATTCAGACGCAATTCGTATATTAATGTCTGATAGCCGTACTACCTATGCTTGTGCTCTCGCAAAATTTTTATCATGGGCCTGGTTAATCCGAGCCAAAAGGCTTAAATCAATTGTTTAATTTCCCTTTTAACTCATGATGTGTAAATAATTGTTTATGCATAGATTCTTTCTGTAATCTGTTTTACTCTTGGCTTCTTTTATTTGTACCTATGAATTTTATGTGAAGCTTTTATGATAATCTTTTATCGAAATAAAGCCTTTTTTGACTTTGACTTTGACTTTGACTACTCACTCTCTACTACTCTCTTCTACTCTCTACTACTCTCTGCTACTCACTCTCTACTCTCTATTCTCTATTACTCACTCTCTACTCTCTACCTCTCTCTCTACTACTCTCTACCTCTTCACCTCACTACCTCTACCTTTCTACCTCTACCTCTCTACCTCTACACTTCTACCTCTATTCCTCTAGCCTCTCTACCTCTCTCTACCTCTCTTTACACGCACACATATGCACATATATATATGCATATATATATGCATTTATATATATGTATACATACATATATAAACATATATATAATCTGCATATCTATATAAATACAAATATAAATGCATGCATACATATACATATACATATACATATATGCATACATATGCATGTTATGTATATGAAAGCTTGAAAAACACTAATAAAAGCAAAGCTACAACGCCACCTAATTACAAACAAAATTGCTTTAACTTAAACTAGGGCGAGACCTATTGCATTTTCAATGCTTGTTTATTTTGGTTCCATCAAGAGGGCATTCAGATGTGTCACACATTTGCCATAAATTCTGAATGTTAGCGCTCTATTTGCTCCTTAGATCACTGTAGTAAAGCTACTGCTCACCAGGGAAGTCTGCTGCAGGATTTCAAAGTGCATGTTTCAGTCTGCATGTTAGAATTTTTTTAATGAAATAGAAGAGGATTTGAGAAGTCAAAATGTGCCCTAATTTTTCTTTCTGCAGCACTAATCATAATTTCTATGGCAACATTAACCCTCTCATTTTGTTCCTTTGCAAATTAAATGTTTTAAGTCTTACCACTTTATTCCAATCAAGAAGGCTTCAGGTGTTCCATAATTTTGTCATAAGTAAGACTGTTAGCGCTCTAGTTGTTCTTTAGCACACTCTGGGACATTCTGTCATTGGGCTATACTTGGGCTACATCTGGGTGATATTTGTGCTACATTTGGGCTCTTTTGTCTCTGGCAGCCATCTTGGAAGACTTATTCGTTATGAAGTTTCCTAATTTCCTCATTTACTACAGTTTTCTCAGTAGGAAATACTTGCAGTGTTTTACTTTGGTTCCATCAAGAAGGCATTCAGATGTGTCACACATTTACTATAAATTCTGAATATTAGCACTCTAGTTGCTCATTGGATCTCTGTAGTAAAGCTACTGCTCACCAGGGAAATCTGCTGCTGGTATTGAAAGTACATGTTTCAGTCTGCATGTTAGAATTTTTTTTAATGAAATAGAAGAGGATTTGAGAAGTCACTCAAAATGTGCCCCAATTGTCCTTTCTGCAGCACTAATCATACTTTCCATGGCAAAATGAACCCCCTCATTTTGTTGCCTTTTAAATTATATGTTTTAAGAGTTACCACTTTATTCCAATCAAGTTGGCTTTAGGTGTGCTATACTTTTGTCATAGGTAAGGCTGTTAGCACCCTAATTGTTCTTTAGAACACTCTGGGAAGCTGCAGTAGAACACAAAGGAATCAACTGACTGTCTCTGCACTTGTTGGATGTACATGTTTTACTGGGAATGTCAGACTTCATTCTCAGATGACTGAGAGATAATGTGAATTTACAGAAAATATGTTCTCAGTTTAGCTTATAGATCACCTTCCAAACCTCTGTGGGAAAAGCATGAGAAAATAGTTTTCTCTCAAACATGATTCATGATATCCCAGCAGAAGGCTTTTTCACATGGTAAAATCACCTTAGAACACGCCACAATTCCTAAAATGAGTATGGTACCATCAACAAATAATTTATAATGTAACTAAAGTCTTAAAACCTTCTATTAACTGCAATGCTTTTTAATGAGGTGCTATCATGTATATTGGTCCCAAGATGGCTGCCAACACTTCTTGGATGAAGTGCTGACAGCCTATCAGATCTCACGATGAGATGTGTCGTTAGGTTCCGCCCAGATATATATGTATTTTTTTCCTTTAATATTTAAAAAACTAATGAACAGATTTACACCATTTAACCAAAAGGCACGAATGTGAACCAAGGACTACATCTTTGCTAAATTTGGTGTAATTCCGTTCAGCAGTTTGGGCTTTAGCTGTGGTTAAAGGTTCCTATGGAAATTTGCATGGGAAAACACGTTTTGGGACCCCCTTTTTTCCTCAGCCCCCGCTTGACGAATCATTCATTCATTCATTAGAAACTTTATTCGGTTATTGTCATTAAAACTACCATAAAAGTACAATCAAATATAAAATATAAAAATAGTAATCATGGAACAGTAGAAATAAACTTATCAAATTTCATACACGAATTGATTTTCGGGATCTAAAAATATTTTTTTTAAAAGCAGAAACAGATGCAACTGTTAATATGTTATCTAATTTCTGAATAGCTAAAAAAGCAGGGCGGCACTGATTAACTTCCATGATCTTTAGTATCCATCTCTTCCTTGGATTTGTGTAAAACTTGCAAAATAACAAAATAGGAATGTCTGATTGTTCTGACAAGTCATCACATGGGCATTTGTTAAGTTGCCTTGACTAGTTATTCATATCGGGGAAACTAAAAACTCTAAATAAAATATTTAACCTGAAACGCGTTATTAAAAACCTTTCAAATTCACTCATGTGTGTTGTTACATATGGTTGCATATTATTAGAGGTCATTATTAATTGATGCGCAACCACTGTCTTTTTCGTCATTTCAGTGTTTGTTCTATGTTCTCCCAGGTGCAACATACCAAGATTTTTATGCTCTTTTCTGGCTTGACGAATCACCCCTAGACCTTCAGGATAGGAGTAGACCAGAGCTGGCCATAAGTTTTGAAAATTTCGGGAAGATTCATCGAGCAGCGCCAAAGTTATTCCAAATAGAATGTTGCGTATTTCCTATGGAAAATAGTTCCTAACTGTAACTACATACTGGCAACCGCCAGTAGGTAATATATATATTTTCCTTCGAAGTTCAATCACAGGTCCACATCACTCGTGGCAGGGCGTCTCCGCGACCTGAGCCCGGCCGCTAAACATTCAAACACCAAAGTTTGGCTCAATGAGGAGACACCACAAAACTAGGAAGATTACACCTTTTAATCAGCGCAGCATGTGTGCCACAATCTGCTTAACCCACTTGGGGAATGATTTTAATAAAACTAAGGAGGTCATCACGGCACCCACTGTGGTTATATTATCAAAGGAACTGCAAGTACCAGCATGTCTGAAGGCAGCGCCCACTGGGGCGGGACTTGTTCGTTACATTTAAATCTCCTTTGAATCGCCGTATGCTGAGCTTCACTTTGCCCGTGAACAAGAGCACAGGAGTGCTTGAAACGCGTTGGGCTTTTGAATATTTGAAGAGAGACTGGCTTCCTGCTGAGCTGTTTTCCGCAATTAAAAGGTGTAATCTTCCTAGCTTTGTGGTGTCTCCTCATTGAGTCAAACTTTGGTGTTTGAATATATATATATATATATATATATATATATATATATATATATATGTCGCACAATTCCCGAAAGCTTTTTTCGAGGGCACACGCAGCTTGCCTGCCATCCAGCTTTGTCTTTGTGCGGCTTTCTCCTTTGGTCCTGTAATCAATTTGGATCCCGACGTGTTTCAAGGCATACAGCCTCTTACTCATGGGCTTCGTTTAATAAGAGGCAAGACGTGCTTTAAAAATTATACTTCTGGCATTTTATTGGTTTCTCATTTGCCCCCAAGCTGCATGTGCCTATAAAAATTCTTTGCATATTAGTTAGAGTTCTGCCCAAGTATGCATTGCATAGCAAGCAGGAAACAGTAACATTTCCTAAATACACTTGTAGTGTAAAAAGTCCCCCATAATACCTAAAAAATTAAAAATATACCAATAGTTAAAAACAAACAGGAAGGGAAGAAGCACAATTCAGACTAATGTATTACAGGTGAGTATGTAAGGTTTCCTCGATATTTAAACCAGCAGGGATTTTACAATCCAATTTGATTATGTAAATTGATTCTAATCTTCTCAATTTTTTCTCATGGTTGCCTCCTCTTTCATTAAATGTAACTGCATCTATAGCATAGTAAGATAGACCAGCCATATTTTTCTGATGATGTCGGTCAAAGTGGCGTGCCACTGGATACGCTTTGTCTCCATTTTTGATGGCTCTCAGATGTTGTAAGACATGCTTATGGAGAGGTAGGATCATGCTGCCCACGTACCTCAGGCCACATGGGCACTGAAGCACGTAGACAGCATGGTCTGTTTGGCCTCTGATCTTAAATTCTTTATTAGCAAGTCCCGATGTGTACACGGTGGTGTTAATTTCATGTACACAGGCTTTGCACTTCGTGCATTTTACGAAGCCTTCTGTCTTACTGAGCCACATTATAGTTGGTTTTTTGATGGGGGGAGTTTTTAAGACATTGCTAACCAGCATTTGCTTAAACTTCTGGCTTTCCTAAATGTCAGTTGAGGTCTTTTTTGAAGAATCGTGCCTAACACTGGGTCACTGCGAATCAGATGCCAATGTTTGGTCAAAACACTCCTCACCTTATGTTGTGTATTAAACGTGGTTATCATCCTGCACTCATTTTTGCTGGAGCTTTCTTTCTTCTTTCTGGTGTTGCTTCACGGCCGGCATATAATCCTCATTGTCAATAATATCACCAGTTAAGTTCCTGCAAGGATTAGTCCCGTTGTCGGGTGGTGCGTCCCCGGCTGGAACCAAACGCCGGTATTTTCAATTACGCCAATTCATCAATAACGATGCATACTTGGATGTTGAGAGTTCTCACCAAAGTTTTATTCACTGCAAACCGCTACGCGTTTTGACACAACCAGTGTTTTGATCATGCAATTAATGCAGCAAAACAACCGTGCCTAAATACATACATGAGTAAACATAAACAAAGGATGAGGTTCGGGCCATTGTTGACGTTACAACTGGCCGCCATCTTATAATGGTGTATTCAAATGCATTTAAATTCATTACTTTACAGATATGTACATATTACTGCATGAGTTTCATTATACATTTCATAATTTCAATGTATTCCTTTGTGCGATTCCTTATACACAACATCGTTGTTTAAGTTCAATTTTCATTCACAATAGTATTGTATTCTGCACAATAAAGTTTTTTTCCCAGTACCAGAAAAAAACGTGGAAACCTGGAGCGTTTACAGAAAAGTTTCTGGTGTTGCATATATATATATATACACACTACTGGCAGTCACCAGAAGGTAGTTATAGTTTGGGCTTTGTTTCCATAGGAAAAGCGGTTTTTGACTTGCCTTTATCTTTGGCACCATTTGACAAATCTTCTCATAAGTTTCCAAAAAAGTGAACCCCTAGTTTTAGCTGTGCATAGAAAGTTTTGGTTGGATCCACCAGGCGTGGCTGAGAAAATGGGGGGGTCACCAAAAAGTGTGTTTCCCATGTTAATTCCCATAAAGTCTTAAGACACGCCTTCAATCCAAACCTCTAGATGGAATTTCACCAAATTTGGCAGAAAAGTAGCTTTTGGTCTGCAGATTACGCTTTCTGTTATTTGGTGTAAATCCATTCATTAGCTTGTGAAATGTTAAAGGCAATCCAAATGTGTATATCTTTGATTGTAAAGCCTTCACCAGTAATTATCTTGTGCAGAGATCTGCAGAGCTCCGATTGACTGCCAACACTTCAACCAGGACGTTTTGGCAGCCATTGTGGCACATAACTACTCATACACCAACTCATACCCCATAGAACATCTCATATACCCACTCCCACACAACCACTCAAATACCCATTCACAGAATCATACAAGCACTCACATACCCACTCCCTGATCCATAGAGCTGCTCACACTTCAACTCACTCATACACCCACATAACTACTATCTCAGCCATACAGCCACACATGTACCCACTCACTCACCCATATAGCTATTCACACCCTGAGTCAGTCATCCATACAGCTTCTCACATACCTACTCACTCAACCATACAGTCACTCACACAGTGACTCACTCACTCATACAGTTACTCACACTCTCACTCCCATACTCATACATATACGAACACATGAAATAACTCACCTATAGTCACTTACAAAAGCACACACTCACCCATACAGCCACACTCAAATGTACTCACTAATCCTTAGTCACTCACATACCCACTCACTCACCCATAGACTTACACACTCACTCATACAGCCACTCACACCGCATTACTCACCTATAAAGTCTCTCACTTACCCACTCACTCAGTTCAGTTTCATACGTCTTTATTTCGATTTTTACACCATAAAAGACATCATATAAAAATACATACACAATTCATATAACTCAGTACATAATCAGTTTATCAATTTAAAATATTCACATTATCCTCTATACATCAAATCGGTAAAACTTAATTAAATTGACTCAAAAGACGTACAGAAATTCGTTCATAATAAAAAACTAACACCTAATCAAAAGACAGATGGGAACCTAGCTCTGATAATCCATGCCCACCCTAAAAATCTTGCCACACCTTTAGTCACACACTCTGAGGTGTTTGTTCTTGAGACCCAGAGAGCTTCCGTACACACCCCTGTCTTAATCCTCCTACAAATGGGTTTTAGCCATTTGCACCGAAGAGCAGAATATGCAGGGCAGGCAAAGAAGATGTGACCGATGGACTCCCTGTGGCCACTGCACCAAGGACAGAACTCTGTTTGCTGGCCACGCCATTTGTGTGTAAACATTCTTACAGGTAGCGAGCCAACTCTAAACTGGTGGTAAAGTTTTCTGTCCAAACTTCTAATGATGATGTCCCAGTAAGACTCTAATCTAATGTCTACCTTGTGACTCAGAAACAAACCTGTCAAATTTGCAGACTGTGATAACATGACATATTGTTCTTTTACAGTCACCCAATATAATGATTTAAATTCTTTTTTGGACGGAAAAACATTGTTTCCCGGATCTGACCACTGTAGACTTAGACCCATGTTTTGCAATATGGACTTCACTTCGCGAAACCACGAAAGGTTTCCTGACCCTATGATTGATCTCAAATCTAAAATTTCTTTAGCAAATAAAGCCATTTCCGGTGTAGACCATATACGTCTCCACAGAGCTACCATCCTATACCGTGCTAAGTCTTTAATAGAATGACAGCCCATGTCTAATAATAAAGGTTGGATCGGGTTGATTGTGGGAGACTTACCAGGCTTCGCAGAAACTTATTTTGAATTTTTACCAAAGGAGCAAGATCCACAAAGCCCCATAGGTCCGCACCGTAAAGGATTGCAGAACTTATCTTTGCATTATAGATTTTTAATGCTGGCAGTATCCTTTTAGTTTGTGAACATCGTTGCTCCTTTAGTAGACACGCCGTTAAACGTGCAAATTTTAGACAAAGGGCATCGATCTGTGGTTTCCATCGCAGCCTGTGATCTAAAACCACCCCCAAATAGGTCATGACATCCACCTGTTCTAAGTCAATACCATTCATACTAACATTGCTCCGTTGTGGTCTGTTTTTGGTTAAGACCATGAATTTAGTTTTGGACACATTGATCTCTAGATCATTATTTTTACAAAAGTCCACAAACTTGTTTATTGCGGTCTGTAGACCCTTTTGGGTTTTTGCCAGAATCAACGTGTCATCTGCAAAGATGAGTAGAGGAAACTTGGTACCGCCCAGGACAGGCGCGTCAGTAGGCGTGTCTGCTAGGAACTGCACTACTTGATTAATGAATAATAAAAACAGGGTTGGTGCGAGAACGCACCCCTCTCTTACGCCACGAGTAACAGGAAAGGGCTCGGTCACCTACCCCTGCCTGCCCCATCTAACTCTATCAAAATTATCCTCATGCAGTCTTGCGGTTAGCTCCAGGAGTTCTGGTGGCATTCCCATTTTACCCAAGGCTACCCCCAACTTGTCCCGCGGGACGAGATCAAATGCGGATTTAAGGTCCACAAACGCTGCATATATAGCACCTCCACCTAAAAACACGACCTTCCAGTATATCAGAATAAATCTGAACACTTGGTCGATTGTGCTAGTGCATGACCTGAAACCCGCTTGCATCGGGGATAGAATGTTTTCCTTACACATCCATACCTGGATTTTAGCCAAGACCATTCTTGCTATGACTTTCTGCAGGGCGTCTATAAGACTAATTGGGCGGTAATTCCCTGGAGACGATCGATCTCCTTTTTTGTAAATAGGTAATCTGGAATCCTAGCCCTGTTAGCAATGGCATTAGCTAGTATCGTAATATATGGCACCCAATTATGCTGATCATACTTAAAAAGGTCAGCTGGGATGCAGTCCATACCGGGAGCTTTGCCCGCTTGGACCAATCCTAACGCCTTCTCAGCCTCTTTATTTTCAAACACTAGGGGTGAGCGTGGAGTTAAGGGCGAGGCCATCGGGTATACCGGGGCTTTCGGTGGAACCACCTCCAAACCACTAAACTGGGTTGAGTAGTGCACCACCCAATCCTTGGCTGGAACATAATTAACTGGTGTTTGCGAGTCCTGAGTCCCTCCCTATTTCACAAACTGCCAAAATGTAATCTGGTTCGAAGACAAGCAGGCTTCATACAGATCCTGCCAGCGGTGGTCGTCCCATGTTCTCTTCGCCTCCCTTTGGACCTTCTTATAATTCAACCTTGCCATTTTAATATCTAATGTAACCCTGGATTTAATAGATTTAATAGCATTGATCAGGGAGCTATGGGCCTGATGACATGTTTTGTCATACCAATTAGTACTAGGAGAGCGTCCCACAGCTTTCCCAGATGTCCCTGGCCTCGTAAAGAGAGTTTTCAACTTATCAAACAGTTGCTCATGTTGAATGCATATCTGCTCAAGTGGGCCTGAATTTGCAATCACTGTCTTAACTACATTCACAGAAGAAGAAACTTCATGGGATATTTTGTCGAGGGTGACTGGGTCATCCAAAACCCTGCACCAACTATGTCTGTCGTTGGTTAAGATGGCCTCGGCTGTAATGCAATTAGTGGCGTTAGTTCTACCATGCCCGCCATCAGTTTTCAAACTTAATATCAAAGGGTTATGGTCACTCTCTGGACGCGCAGAGATTACCATGTCATCTAATAATGACCAAAACTCTAGTTTGATTAAGGAGTAATCAATTCTGCTTGTACTGGCTTCATTATCAAAGGTTACTTGCCCAATTTTGTCCGAGTTTGCTCGTCCATTGGCTGCTCTTAGACCCCACTCTAGGCATAAGCCTAGCCAGTGCAGAGCTGCCTCGGTAACCCTTTTAATAGGGTTTAGGGCAAGATGTGGAACATTCTATATCTGCTCAACCTCTCCATAACTTTCCTCTCCCTCACTTTGAAGGGGTTCAAAGGTGCAGTTTAAATCCCCTGCCACTACTATGAACCTCCCAATTGAATCCAACAAAAGTTCGAGATCATCAATGATTGCTGGACCCCGCCCTCCAGATAGGCCCTGTGCATAGATATTGATTAAAAATATATCCTATTGATTTTCCCTACTAAGTTTTAATCCCTGGATATCCATATTTTGGACTATCAATTCCTGTGGCCTATAACCAAGGGATTGTCTAATCCATATTGTCAGGCCACCGGATGGTCTGCCCTTTTTCCCCCTGATAGCTGGTTTGTAAAAGTTAATATAGCCCGCATGAAAGATTGGGTCAAGTGCCCAACTTTCTTGAAAAATTAAAATATCATGCAGGTCTATAAACTCTCCCCATTCTACCCCATCTAGTTTCCCCTTCAGCCCTGCAATATTCCATGAAACTATTTTAATCGTTGGATCCTGATTTATCAGTACACTAGGTTGACTTGGGTCCGTGGCCCCTGTTGGGATTTTTCCTGGCCTCCCACCTCCACCCAACAGCTTTCCGGCTGCAGAACCAGCTTCCACAATACTTCCATTGAAATCACCCCCACCGTGATCCCCCGCCAGGGACTTCACTCCCATCTCACTTTGGCTACACTGTCCTGGGGGACTACTTTCCTCCACCCCGACTTGAGATAAATCAAAGCCCTCTGGACAGCTAACTATGTTCGCTGAACTGATGTTACCGACTGACTTGCGCTGGAGTCAATCAACCCCCTCCAGACCACAGAGCGGTTCATACCGGTTTGAAAGTTGGGTAGAAAACGGGGAATGTGTTACCAGATCAGAAGGGTGCCTTCCTCTAGGTCTGCTATTTCGATATGGTGGGGACACTCTTTATTCTAGGGCGCGTACCTGTGTTTTCTGCCCACAGGTACGCGGGAGCTTCGCGGGAGCTGCTCGTGTTTGTATCCGAGAAGGAGAGCTATTTCTACTGGGCACACAGAGCGTTGTAGGAGCCTGCACCTGGTCTGTGGACATCTCCGGGCTGAGGCGGGACTGCGAGGACCAGCGTTCTGAGCGGCGCTGATCGGCCGCAGCTAGTCCTCTTCCCGCCCCTCCGTACTGGGTCAAAAGCTGCCAAAGGAACTGCTCCAGTGGGACACTCTTTATTCCGGAGCTCGTACCTGTGTTTTCTGCCCACATCTTGCGGCCCCCGCTTCGCGGGGCCGCTCGTGTTTGTATCCGAGAGGGAGAGCTGTTTCTACTGGGCACACGGAGCGTTGTAGGAGCCTGCACCTGGTCTGTGGTCATCTCCGGGCTGAGGGGGGACTGCGAGGACCAGCGTTCTGAGCGGCGCTGATCGGCCGCAGCTGGTCCTCTTCCCGACCCCCCCTTCATCGCTGACTATTTCTGCAAGTAGCGGGATGCGCGCGGGCGAAGCCCGGGCAAAGGGCGGGCCATCTAAGGCCGTCCGAGGCCGGTTGAGGCTGGGCTGGGCCGTCCCTCTTAGTTTTTACTTGTTTGTCGTATCATAACTTTGACCTGTGAGGGTTTTGTATCACGGTTTTTGTTGTGTTTAACATTTAATATTGTCCATAGGTGTCATGGCGGTACAGCCGGCTAAGGGGGGTAAGGATGGTGAGAAATCTATCACCGGAAGCATTTTGGGTACTCTGGATAATTACTTTACGCGGGTCTCTGTTGCATTGGATCACCAGATAAGTGCTGTTGAGAAAAGATTATCAACTGAAATTTTCTCGAAGCGGTCTTCCCTGGGGGCGATTCAGCATTGTACCACGCCTGAGAATCATATCAGCCAACGGTTAAGTGATTTGGGTCTGCCCGAGTCCAGTATTGAACTGGACTCTCTTGCGAATATCCTTGAGGAAAATAATTCATACATACAGCCAGTTAGTGCTGATCTAGTGGAAATTCCCACTTGTATATCATCGCCCCACAGCACTCCTGTCTGTTTGGTAGTTGATTCACCGCCCTCATGTAATAGAGCGACAGGGAAAAGGAAAAGACAAGGGGGCGGGCCGAAATGTAAAAGAGCTAAAATCTCAAAGCCAGCCAAAAAGGGGTATAAGTCAATGGGTGTGGGGATTTCTACAGAGTCTGATAATCCACAGCATTCCAATTCCACACTAAAACTTCCTTCTGATACGCATGGTGATGGGCCTCTGGTGGGGCAGGTTGAACATTTGATTAGATCCTTATTACTCCCTATCATTGAGAGATTGAGATTAGTCACTGTCAGTTTGGATAAATTGGAAATAGCAGTTAAGGATAATTCTCAAATGCTACACTCTTTAGTTGACGAAAGGAGGAAGGGCCAAGACCTTATTGTTACTCCCAAACAGGTAGTCGCTAGAGGTGAACAATTACCCACTATTTGTAAATCTCCCCTGCAGAATGGAAAAAGATCAGTGGTACATAATGATGCAAGTCTGATAGATCTAGGAGGCAAAAACACATGCTATGAGACTAACAAGGGCCACATTGGGGCATTGCAACTACATCAGGAGGCTCGTGCAGAACCACTGAGACTGGTACCTGGGCATTTGCCCCCTAAAAAATTGGATTTAGTCACAGGAAACCAATTCATACTAGACTTACCCCCCCAAAGTGCTCCTTTAGTGGTGGTCATGACTAATGTTCCCCTTCTTCGGGCTGGTTTAACAGAGGAATACTACCATTTAAAGTCTAAGGTCACACATTGGTTTTCAAAGAATCTGGAAGAGGACCAAGAAGTAGGACGTGATATTCTCATGGTTCGTAGAGTAGGATGGGTGGGTCACTCAAGGAAGACTAGAGAGGGTGACTGCATAGTCATAAATTTTAATTACTCAAATGCAGTTGCCAGGATTCTCTGGGAGACAGAACAGAACTCATTAGTGAGGGGGCAGGGTATTGAAATGTTGCCCCTCTGGTTCTTTTATAGACCTGGTACTCAGGGAGCACCCACACATAGGATCCCCATATCGAGGAATTTTAACAACCAAACTCGCCCTATGGGAGGACAGGGGAAGCGGCATATAACTCATTTGACATCAACTGGACCTTGGCCTGGGGGAGATTTAAGGGACAGAGGCGAAGCTGAAATTACAAATAGATTCAATGCCCTGTCGGGGCTCAATGATTGCGACTGACTTGGTTCTAAACAAGTTGGCCGTAACTCGGAGCATGACTCCAATCCCCCCCATGACCACCCTCTTAATGGGGTGCCTACGATGAAGGGTAATATTAATCCAGTAGATGTCGTTGGCAATGCTATTGATCCAGATGTACCCCTGGCAGGCACTCCTGGGCAACCAGTAAAAAATGATATGGAGGGTGTGGGAAGTCTGGTGTCTTGGAACATAGCTGGCATGCGTCATAAACAGGAGTCACAAGAATGGGTAGATTTTGTAAGTAGTTTTGATGTGTGTATGTTCCAAGAGACATGGACGTGCGAGCCTTCCTTTCTCCAAGGGTATTTGAACTATTCGGTTCCTGCAACGAAAGGCCGAAAGGGTCGTCCAAAGGGAGGCCTGACTATATGGGTACGCCAATGTTTGCCTTTTTCCATTAAAGTGGTTGAATCTGGTAGCAAGGATATCCAACTTATAAAAGTGGATATGGGCCTACTCGGGTGTCTTGATATATACAATGTATATGCCAGGGGCAATAATGGGGGGAAATCAGAAGTTCTAGCGGCTTTGGTTACCTTATTTGAAACCCATTCCCTGGATAATAATATCATAATTGCCGGTGATTTAAACCGCACTTTCGAACCCCTGGACATTTGTGATGATCTCGTTGGGGCGGAAGAGGATAGGCAATGGGGAGTTCCCAATATAAATTTAGCCCCTGTTAAACGTTGGTCTGAGGACATTATTTGTTTAAATGCCATCTGTCTTGAAAGGGGCCTCAGGGCTCTAAATTGGCGAACAAAGAGTGATAAGGGGGGGCTTGTACCTTTGATAATGGACGAAATAGGAGCAGGATAGATTACGTTCTCTGTAGCCTTAAACTATGGAAGCTAGTCTGTGATATGGAAGTCAAGCGTAGGCTCAAAAGTGACCACGACCCTCTGTGCGTAGTGCACAAATGGTGGCCATTTTCAAAAGGGAATCCAATTATAGAGTGGGATGGTGTCCCCTTGCCTGTCCCTACTAACGACATGCGTTGGCTAAAATGGCCTAGTGTTTTGGCTAACCAACAGTCTATGGCTAGTATAAACATAGAGGTGGACAGGGCGATAACTGCCCTGGAGCACGCCAATATAGTCACGCCAGGGTCAAATGAAGTAACAGCTATACATGATAATCTCTTTTGTGCTATTAAATCCCACTTTCAGAAACCGGTTAGGAAAATCAATAGGGCACCTATTAGATCTGTGAAGTGGTATAACGCGCAGTGTAGCAAAGCCAGGCTAGCTCTGGGCACAGCTATTAAGAGCAGGGAACAGGTGGCTATTCGTAGTGCCAGAATGAACTACAAAGATAGTGTAGCCACAGCAAAAAAAATGTGGGATGAGCGGCATTGGAGTGAACTAAGGGAGGCAAGTAGGACTAAAGATTCCAGGCTTTTCTGGAACATTGTTAAATAGGGTAGAGGCGGTCTACCCGATTGCCCTGATAATAATGTCCCGGAGGAGGATTGGGTCAATTACTTTAAGCCACAATATGCTGATACCCACCCTGGCTCCGAGATGGATGGTTTCAAGGCTGTGTATCCCAAAGATAACTTCTTTAGTTATAGAGAGGTGTTGTTGGCCCTAAGTGTAGTGTCTAGAGGAAGAGCTCCTGGCTTGGATGGGGTCCCGCCGGATCTTTTTGTTAACGATAGGGAACACTGGGGTAAATATATTTTTCTTTTTGTTAACGCTGTTGCCCAGGGAGCATTGGTTCCGTCATCCTGGAAGGGTGCAATTATTATTCCCGTATACAAGAAAGGCGATCGGGGTTTGCCGGGTAATTACAGACCCATAAGCTTGATTGCCACCATTCAAAAGGTGGTGGGTAGGATGGTGGTGAACAAGCTTATGGACTGGGTTGATGAGAACAATGCATTATCCCCCTATCAGGACGGGTTTCGGAAGGCCACTAGTAAGGTGGATCCGGTGTTCCGCTTTACTTTACTACGATGGCGAACTGTGGTGCTAGGTGAGGGCAGCCTGTATGCCGCTTTTGTGGATCTGCGGGCTGCCTTCGACCTGGTCCCCAGGACTAAATTGTGGTTAGTGCTGTGGAGCCTGGGACTACCGGAGGAAATATTGACTTTGGTTAAGAGGTTGCACGAGGCGAACTTCGCCAAGATACAGTGGGGTAGACAGGGTGAGGTCACCGCCGACTTTCCGGTCGAGCGGGGCGTTCGGCAATGGTGTGCGATGGCCCCCTTGCTCTTTTCATTGTTTATTAACTGGGTAGTAGCAATAATGTTGTCTGTTAATGTAGATGCTCCCTCATTGGCGGACATTAAGGTGACAATTTTAATGTTCGCAGATGACACCCTTATTTTATCAAACACCCCGAGTGGCCTCCAGCGTGCTCTCTATATTTTTGAAGAATTTTGTGGGGAGCATGGTCTAGAAGTTAATGTGGCCAAAACCAAGCTAATGATTTTCAACCCCCATCGTAGTTTCCGATCCAAGGTGTCCATGAACCATCGTCCCTTAGAGGTAGTCAAAGCTTTTACCTATCTTGGTATTTATGTAACTAACGATCAAAAATGGTCCCAGCATATTGATCTTGCGGCACTAAGGCACAGACAATTAGCTGGAGCCCTGGGGGCAGAGCATAGAAAATCAAAATCTAAACCAATTACGCCAGCACTACAGGTTTACGAAGCGAAAGCCCTTGGCTCAGCATTGTATGGGGCTGAGCTGTGGGTTTTTGGGAAGCTCTATTCAATGCAGAAGTCAGAAAATAAGTTTTTTAGGGCAATTACTGGTCTTCCCAAAAGTACCCCTCTGCTCCCCCTTAGATATGAGTTGGGCAGAAAGGCTGTGCAAGATTTGGCGAAGCTACGCCCGATCTTGTATTGGAGATGGCTCTGGAACACTCCAGAGCTCAAACATTATGCTGAGGGCTTTTTAGCGATGATCGAAGCTGATGTATTTCATAGGATAAAATGGTTAAAAGAACTCAGAACCATGTTATGTGTGCTTGGCCTCCAATTCCTTTGGGATAACCCGTCAGGTGCGCTTTTTCCTAGTAAAAACACATTAAAGGAGCTATATTGGGACTATGTGGCCAAGCGGGATTGGAGAAAGACTGATGCCGGATCTATGACAGGTCGCTTCTTGGAAGCTAAAATCTCCCCTAACCAAGAACTCTATTGGGACAATATAACGAAGCCAGGGGACAGGAAGCTTCTATTTCAAATGAGGATAGGCGCTCTCCCTCTCAGGTCCCTAACTGGTAGGTGGAGGGGTTCATCTAATACTACCTGCCCGCTTGTGGATCTCCAAAGGAAACTATTGGGCACTTTTTATTTTCTTGTCGAGCCTATGTCGTCCCAAGGTGAATTTGGCTAACAGCTGTCTATAAAAATCTAGGTACCGCTAGTGGCTTAGTAGCTCTGAGAATCATTTGCACTAGCACTTGTTTGCCACTCGCCATAGCAATAGCTACATTTCTGGGGTGGGCATGGTCTATTAGGCAGAAAGCCATAGTCGGGAGACTGCTTATATAGGGATTGTTTTACTGAACTCATTTGATGTAGTGTGTCAATTTTAATCATATGTATTTTTCGTACGTTTTTTATGTATTGTAATTGATTCCTATCTGATCGAGGCAACTATTTAATGATGTTTTATATATTTGTATGTATTGTGCTTTTATGAGAAATACTCGAATAAAGCCTCTTTGATTGATTGATTGATACGGTGGTATTTGGTGGGGTGGACCACAAAATCTGCCTCTTTGGGGATAGAAATAATGCAGGGTTAGAGATTGGACTTCACCCACTTTGCCGAATCTTGCTTGTCTACAAATAAAGTCCACCACCCAAGGCTACCGGAAACTGACTATAACACAGTCCCCCTCCAGATCTTTTGGGCATTGGCCTACCCAGTTTACTCCTCTGACGTTAAGGCTCTCTGTTGTGGACATAGGTGGAAGAGTTTGATTCTTATTTAGCCAGAAAGTGACTTTAATATTTAATTCCCTATATGATTCCGGTTTCCCCTCCTCTAATGGGGTCAGCGAGGATCTACTATGCCCCCTTATGGAACAACTCCCGTCAAAATGATAGTGTAGGGGGCTGATTCAGGAGGAAAGTTAACACATGGCGGCTTTGGATGAGCAGACTTAGTAACCTGATTGCCTGGGCGGAAGGCGTTAGCTGACATACTGGGAGCAGGCTGAGGTTTAGCTGCCGCACCTTCCTTTGGAGGTTTACCCCTGATAGGTTTATTATCGTTCCTGCTTTTCCCCAGCCTTTGCTGTTCTTGCTGGGGAAGCAAGGGTGCTGGTTTGGCTGTTGACACTAACCCTGTGATGTCATTTTTAGATGGTTTCAGGGACCCAGATTGGACATCTACTATTTTTACAGGACCTTTTGCTAGGTTTTTTTATCGTGACCGTGTTTTCTCTTACTAGCACATCCAACTGGTCCATTTTGGCATTTAACATCCTCGTCCGTTTTAATAACGGCAACATTAAAGATTTTACCAAGAATTCTATCTTGCCCAAGAGGACGTCGTCAGTTCTATTATTTGGAAGACGTTCAGTAGGATTTATAGGGGCCGGAGTATTGGTGGGGGATGTAATTAGAACTTGTGTGGATTGTGTTGTACACTTGTTTTTAGATATCTTTGCAATTCCCCCCTTCTGGAATTTCTCTGCTCTTTTCCTCTTGCTAGATTTGAGTCTAACAGGTTCTCCCGTGGTTGGGGTTATATGCTCAAGACTAGGTGATGAACTAAATAATATAGAACGATCAGCAGCAATATTCAATAGGCTGTTAGTAAGAGAGCTATTTGTTGATATATCTAGAACATGGCTGTCAACACCGGGCTCCGGGTCCACTGACGCCATTTCGGGGCTTGGGCATAAGTTGACACTAGGATCAAGTTAACATATTTGAAGGGGAGATACTACCTGCCCAATTTTCCCCAACGATGACCGCTTCCCTGTTACAAGATCAATGGATAGACGTTTTTCGGCAAGAGCAATTTCCTTTTCCAAAATGCAAGTAGTTTGTTTGAAAAAATGGTCAATAGTGCCGGTAAACACCCCATTCGAAGTGGTGACTTGTACAAGTCTTTCTTTCCCAGATCGTAGAGGCATAATTTCAAGAGATAGCAATAATACGACCAATAGAACGAGGGATTGCACCGAACCCAAGTGTAATAATTAAGAAAAGGAATCACAACGATCCCCACCCCAATAAGACAGCAATAAATAAACACAATATAATCCACAACTCACATGAAAGAGGGGGGGACCCAACCCGACCTCTCTCGGCCTTGGACGGCCTTAGACGGCCTGCCCTTTGCCCGGGCTTAGCCCGGCGCACGCCCGCACGCATCCCGTGTGCACGGTTGAATGTGGGACTAAATAGTAGATGAGGGGAGGGTCGGTAAGAGGACAAGCTGCGGCAGATCCCAGCCGCACAGCACGCTGGTTCTCGCAGTCCCGCTGGGCGTCTGTAGGGTAGTCTCTGGGCTAAGTTCCACACTGCCTCTGATAGTCCGAAACAGCACTCCCACACAGATGACTCCACGAGCGGTGCCCGCGGAGCGGGGGCCGCGAGAAGTGGGATGGTAATCAGGAAGGAAGAAAGTCCGCCGGTAGGTGTCCGACAAAGCAGCAACACACCCTCGCCGCACCAAACAAAGCACCCAAAGACACAGGTCCTGCCAGAGATTTTTAAACTGCAGGGAAGGGCGGTAAGAGGAACAGCTGCGGCAAATCCCAGCCGCACAGCACGCTGGTCCTCGCAGTCCTGCTGGGCGTCTGTAGGGTAGTCTCTGGGCTAAGTTCCACACTGCCTCTGATAGTCTGAAACAGCACTCCCACACAGATGACTCCACGAGCGGCACCCGCGGAGCGGGGGGGCGAAAAGTGGGATGTAATCAGGAAAGAAGAAAGTCCGCGGGTAGGTGTCCGACAAAGCAGCAACTCACCCACGCCGCACCAAAAAAAGCACCCAAAGACACAAGTCCTGCCAGAGATTTTTAAACTGCAGGGAAGGGCGGGAAGAGGACCAGCTGCGGCAGATCCCAGGCGCACAGCACGCTGGTCCTCGCAGTCCCGCTGGGCATCTGTAGGGTAGTCTCTGGGCTAAGTTCCACACTACCTCTGATAGTCCGAAACAGCACTCCCACACAGATGTCTCCACGAGCGGCGCCCACGGAGCGGGGGCCGCGAGAAGTGGGATGGTAATCAGGAAGGAAGAAAGTCTGCCGGTAGGTGTCCGACAAAGCAGCAACACACCCTCGCCGCACCAAACAAAGCACCCCACTCACTCATCCATACACCACTGACACACTCACCCACACAGCCACACATAGAGTCACTCACTCACCCATACAGCCATTCACACCTCTACTCACCCACTCACTCACCAATAAAATCACTCACACACCCATAGAGTCACTCAGACACCTACTCACACATAGATACATCATCACACAGCCACTCACACTAATATGTTACAAATAGTGTCACTCATTAGTAGTAAACATATTTGACTAATAGTATATTACTATACATCTATAACACTCACAATCACAGGATGATGTCATCAGTGATGTACTCAATGATGTTATCTGACATGTCATCAGTGATGTCACTGACCATACCATGAATGATGTAATATGTGAGACCATAAGCATTGCATAGTGGGGGCATAAGTTACAGTTATTTCGTGTAACTATAACTGCAGAATTTCACTGGCAGTCACTAATACATAGTTATAGTTAGACCTAGATTGCATAGGAAAAGCATTTGTTCTGCCAATAACTTTGGTGCCATTTGATGAATCTTCCCAATTTTTTGAAAGCTCAGTTGCTGCTCACTTCAGCAACTGTATTGAAAGTTTTGGGGTGATCCATCAAGCAGAGGCAAAGAACCATAGGGGGCTAATATGACATTTTCCCTATGTTAATTCCCATAGTTTCTTTAGACATGGCTACAGCCCGAACTGCTGAACGGAATTACACCAAATGTGGCAGGAAGGTAGATGTTGGTTAAAGGAAGTGCCTTTTTGTAATTTGGTGTAAATCTGTTCAGTAGTTGCTGAGAAATGTAAAGAAATTTCCAGTTGTATATATAGGGACTCAGTAGATCGTGAATCCTCTCGATCTTGTGCTCAGATCTGATTGGCTGCCAGCACTTCAAACCAGGAAGTATTGGCAGCCATCTTGTTACTCGGTTGAACCGAGTCCAAAGAAAAAACCTAAAAAAAGAAAAGGGGCAGGGTAGAAACCCCCCAAGGCCCAAACACCATAAAACAACATAAAGCATTTTGTTGGGAGACATGCTGGATTCGTGACTCCTAACAAAATTCCTAAAAAAAACAGAGAACGGCCCCCTGCGCTTGTTATATTTAGGCCTCCAGGTGGGCTAGTTCCCATGGGCACGTTTTTATAGTAATGCGGGGTTGCCCATGTGGCGCGCCCCGGGAACCTCCACCTCCCCGGGACAAAGATGTAAAAACTGATGCGGATGAGCCTTCATGGCCTCCTGCATGCCCAGGGACTGCTACCTTCACAGGCCTTTTGAATTAAATGAGTGTAGGAGAGGCCCTTATGGCCTTCCCTGCAGCCCCATGGACTGCCACCTCCCCATGGCCTAATGAAATAATAATGTGTCCTCCTCAAGACCCTCTGTGCTACTGGTACCAGTCTTCCAGAACCGGACAGCAAGCTAGGGCTGCTGCCATCTAGAGACACAATTCTGCCCTCCTGCTGCTGAGACAAGCTCGAGCAGAGGGAGGTAGAACAATAGATATCAAGTCTAGGGAGGTGTAACCACCTTCCAGATAGGGTTTAGTGTATTGGGGCAGGGTGGGGGCACTGGCCAGTGACACTAAGATTGCTTGAAGGACACACTTGGTACCCTCCTTGCATACTCCAGTTTAAGCCAGTTCAGGGAGCCAGTGGCTCCTGCTCTGGTGCAAAACTGGACAAAGTACATGGGAGTATCCTTCCCACTGTCAAGCCCCTCCTTTGGGAGGCACCCCTGAATCATCCCAACCCGTTCCTTAATGTACTTAAGGGCTTACCTGTAGGTAGGTCCCTAGATTTGTCATGGGATTCGATTCAGATTCATCTCTGCATCATCTTCAACCATCTAGACACCCTGACCGCGTTGTGCTGACCGAGTCAGACTGACCGCATCGAACATCGCCTTAGGAAACCGAGACTGTAACCAGAAGGACTCTGTCTGCTCCGAGTCTCATCGTCCTGCAAGTCTGCTGCATCATCTTTGTCCGTGCTCCGTACAGGTTCTTCGCAGGGCCTGTGGACATCAAAGACATGCGAAGGAATCTCCCTTGGAGTGAAGGAATCACTCCCCTGCAACTGTAGGCAACGCATCGTAGCTGATCACTTTGCTGACCCTGGGCTCATACAGACTCCAACAGGCTCAGTAAGACAGGTGATGGTTCTACAACTCCCTCTAGGCCTGCCCTGCCTTCAGACCGAGTCTGAGGTCAGTATCCCTTGCCGGTACCGCTGGAACCAAGTCCATGTGCACTGTTTCAGCTGGTTGTTGCTAAGGTTGGGCGACTCCTGACTCCAGAGATCTTCAAGTCCTCTCAAGGGACTTCTTGGATCCCAGTGGGCTCCCCTGTCTGTTTGGGGACTGCTCCGACTCACCTGCACTTTGTGAGTCCCTTGGGCCTTGCTGGTCCTAACTCTGCACCTTTTTTGCTTGCCACGTTGTTTTTAGTTTCCAAGACTTGTTGGTGCTCTCGACGGACACCGACCCCTCAACTCTTGACATCCAATGTCAGACAGCTCATGCAGGTCTCCCGGTCTTCCACCGCATCGCTGGGTCCACACAGCTGCAGCTCCAAGGTCACTGTCAGCTCTCCTTAAACACCCAACATTGGTGAGCATTCGTCTTCTGTGCCTCCTGTTCACTTCCGAGTGGCATAGACTCTGTCATCTCTGCTTGTAGGTACCTTTCATCTTGAATTCACCTTTAGTCTCCACCGGACACTTTCATCTTCTTCACCAGCGGCATCTTCCTAAAGGCCTCTATTGACTTTGACGGTAGTTTCCGATACCAATTCGCACCTATGCACCCGGCTACCCTGGTGTAAGTATCCTGGTTCCTAGGGTATCCATAGGTGGGGTGGCTCTCCAACCTTCTGTCTCCCATGGGATTTCTTCAGGCTCTGCTGGGAAGGGTCCTTCTTCTTTAAAATTGCAACTGCCACTCGCCCATTGACTTCAACGTAGCCCATGGTCGTGTTCCCACTCTGCACATGACCTCCACAGGGTGCCTGGTTACTTACCTTGGGTGGATCTTTGGTTCTACGGCGCTTCTACATCTTCTGGGTATAATCTTGACTTGGTCATGGTGCGCAACCCACTATTTTAGTATGTGGTTTGGTTTCCCCCAGGTGACTACTCCGTATATCATACTACTTACCTGTTTTCTTTGCAAAGTATTGAGTGCATTGTGTATATCCCTGGTTAGGGGATATTTGTATGTGTTACTACTTTATAATAAATACTTATTTTTATAAATACACTGTGTGGTTCTTTTTCACTGAATCTATATCAATAAGATTACGTTTTGGTAAAACAAGCTGCTTTACACTCTTTCTGGACTAAGCTTGAAGGCTGCTCTTCACAGCTACCACTTAGAGAGCTTTCTAAGGTTGTCTAAGACCACTAAAATACCCATAAGGGTTGTCTGGATTAGTGCAGGGTTCTATACTTATAAAAGCAAGCACCATATACTAAGCCAGCCTCTCACAACCCCTGTAAAATTTGTTTTTTTTCAGCGAATTTCTAAGTTTTTTAAATTCTATTTCCTAACTATAATGTCTCTGTAACCTTTGTTTTTTTCAGTGAATATATATGTTTCCTGTTTCCTGTGCACCACCAGCTTTATATATATATATATATATATATATATATATATATATATACATATATATATATTATATATATATATATATATATATATATATATATATATATATATATATATATATATATATATATATATATATATATATATATATATATATATATTACCTACTGGCGGTCGCCAGTAGGTATATATAGTTAGGATTTTTTCTCTATGGGATTTTTGAAAATTCTATGTCTAATAACTTTGGCGTTTGTGGACGGGATTGGCTGAAATGTTCAGGAAAATGGAACATTTTGTTTCTGAGCAGCCCCTGAAAATTTGGGGGGGTTTCGTCAAGGGGGGGCCGAGAAAAAAGGGGGGTCCCAAAACGTGTTTTTAACATTGAGTTTCCCATAGGGCGGTTGGCCTCACTTTTAGCCCGAACGGCTGAATGGATTTGCACGAAACTTGGCAAAATTGTAGGGACTGGTAGCCCGATGTGCCTTTGCTAGGTCTCAATATATGTGCTTCAGTGGATTTTGAGAAATTAACGTTCAAAAAAAGATATATATCTGTAACAGCGGACCGGGCAGCGCTCCGGTTCGTGGACTTTTCGCGGTACGGAGCTTTGTGAAGCGAAGCTGATTGGTTCTCCGGCGTCTGTGAACATTCCAAACAGTCCGTAGCGGCCGCCATCTTGTCTCTCGGTAGGATCGAGAGACAAGAGGAGGCCAAAGCGAAGGGGCAAATGACCATAAGGGGGCATAGTAGATCCTCGCTGACCCCCTAGGTTTGATGTGGAGGTTTTAAAAGGGCCCCGCGGGGCAAAAAAAAAAAAAAATAATAATAATCGAACGGCTGAATGGATTTGCACGAAACTTGGCAAAATATTAGGGACTGGTAGCCCGGTGTGCCTTTGCTAGGTCTCAATATATGTGCTCCAGTGGATTTTGAGAAATTAACGTTCAAAAAAAGATATATATCTGTAACAGCGCTCCGCTTCGCGTACTTTTCGCGTTACGGAGCTTTGCGAAGCTGATTGGTTCTCCGGCGTCTGTAAACATTCCAAACAGTCCGTAGCGGCCGCCATCTTGTCTCTCGGTAGGATCGAGAGACAAGAGGAGGCCAAAGCGAAGGGGCAAATGACCATAAGGGGGCATAGTAGATCCTTCCTGACCTCTTAGGTTTGATGTACCATTTTGCCAAGTTTGGTGTAATTCCGTTCAGCCATTCAGGCTGTAGACGTATGTAAATGTCCTATGGAAAATTGCATGGGGAAAACACATTTGAAAGTGTTGAAATTTAGAACCAATTAAAATGTTACTTTGGTTTTGTATTTGTGTGTGATGAAAGTTAATTGGTTATGTATATATCTCAAATGAGAGGAAACCACAGCCATTTTGTGATACTACTGTCTGAGGTACATTTGTGAGGAATTTTTGGTGGTGAATTTCTGGTGTTTGATTTACACAGTACTAACACTTCTCCTACTTTTAAAAAGGTGAGTTTTTAATTTGTAAGGGGAACTATGTTGTACACTTGAAGATAATTTGAAAAAAGTTTTCTGTTATTTATTTGCAGTCGTTTTGTTATACTAAATACTTGATAAAGTTAGTTTTATATTATGTATTACTAAAAACGATAAATGAAAGTGATTATTTTTTTCTGCAATTTACAGCAAGCAATTTCAAAATAAAATGGCTCACAATGAAGAGACCGTGGCAATTTCTTTTGAATTGTCCACTACATTGATTGAAATTGACAGCAGCAATAATGAAATATTGTCACAAGGAGGAGATGACTTGAATGATTCCACTACATTGATTGAAATTGACAGCACCAATAATGAAATATTGTCACAAGGAGGAGATGACTTGAATGATTTTTTTGATCAATCTGTTGATGGCGAATTTATCGAATGTTTGGAGACCATAGAGTTACAAGAATCATCATTGCAGACTTTTAATGAGGAGATTCCAGATGAGATGATTGAAGAGGAAATTCCTGATGAGGACATGTTACTAGTTCTTTCAAATTTAGAAAATTCAGAAGAATAAATTTATATTTAGAAATCAAAAATTGTTTGAGACATTATTCATTTTTATTTTTAATTTATGAGGTTGTAGCGAAGTGATTGTAGTATAAAATGAGACTTATAGTATAGAGTGCAACATTTTTACGTTACATGGTAAGTTTACTCATATTTACTTCCCTTCTCCCACTATATTATCTCCAATGTGTATTTGACATCTCTTCTTCATCTCCGGCCTCCTTTCTCTTACTGTCTGTCTCTGATGCATCTTATCGCTGCCATTTTGTGTAATTACAGAAGAGAGTAAAATAAAATAGTTCGGAACGTGAAAAGGGGGCAAAGTAGAGTACCCCTCACACCCTAGGCCTTCTCAGGCGGTCCCAAAAGGATCAGTTTCTGCTTTCCTGAGAGATTATGGTATTAGTTCCATATACCACAATAATTTGCATTACAACATGCAAGATATATATCTCCTATTACCAACTTTTGGAGATATTCGCGCTAAGCGCGAATATCTCCAAAAACTAACACCTGCCCTGAGCAGTTCTTAGCCATGTTATCCAATGGGAGGTGGATAACATGGCTAAGAGCATTAGCTCGGTAATGCATGAATATCGCTGAGTTTTCAGCGATATTAATGCATTGCGGTCGTTTTTTATCGCATTTGCGATAAACCTTGATAATAGCAAGGTTTATCTTCGATAATTTCTGACGATGCTTAGCGGTAAAAAATTCGTTGGTAAGCATCGTTAGCGATATATATCGCTTAACTTTGGTAATATGCACCAACGTCTGTTAACATTCGATTCGAAGGAAATGAGGAAGTGTTGAAAAACATTGTTTGCGCCATCTTGCCTTTTTTGAAATGCCACACTTTTGTCGTGCACGGCAGCCATTTTAGATGCCTTGACCAGACCCACTCTCTGCACGCTGTCGATTCGTAGCATGGCTCCCCCTCGCAAGCATCTTCCCCAGGCACTGCTCACCCCCGCTCTCTGTGTTATGCATGGGCAATAAACCTCTCCCCATCTGCGCTGCTCTTCCCTGAGAATCACACCCTGTGCCCGCCCGACACCTCCCTTTCGCCCTATTCACTACCGCACCCTCTGACACTCCTCTTCCTCTGTGTCCGATTGTCCAGGCTATCAGCTAGCCCTGCAGATGTAGTTTATGGCCCCAGCTGTAAAGAATCACCCCTCTTCAAAGGAGTTATAGTAGATCAAGGCCCACACCCGATGAGATCCGTCACACCACACGTGTTCCTACTATCTGAAAACCATCCTGTATTGTGATTGGGGAGGGGACCGAGCCTGAAGCGGAAGATTCCAGGGATGACTCTTTGTACATCAAAGTTTTTACATTTATGTGTCACATTAAAAATATATAGCACTCCAACAAAGTAGTAGGATTATAAAACTTTAATAACTTATAAATATATACAACAAAACAAAAACAGTAAAAACATTTAAACAACGAAGAGACCGTGGCAATTTCTTTTGAATTATCCAATACATTTATTGAAATTGACAGCACCAATAACGAAATATTCTCACAAGGAGGAGATGATTTGAATGATTTTTTTGATCAATCTCTTGATGGCGAATTTATCGAATGTTTGGAGACCATAGAGTTACAAGAATCATCATTGCAGACTTTTCATGAGGAAATTCCTGATGAGGACATGTTACTAGTTCTTTCAAATTATGAAAATTCAGAAGATGTTGCCTGGGGGTGGGTCGTCAGTAGCAGTCTGTTGTGCGAATAGTTCGAAGGCAGCAGAACGCGCTGAAATCTAGATGGCACGAAGGTGATGTCTAGTAAGTTGCCGCCCAGCAAATAACGGCGTGGGGCGCCGCGGGGGTGAGTGAGTCCAGTAGGCACCACAGCTATTCTTACCGGCATTGCAGAATTACTGCTGGGGACAATGCCTGTGCTGTAGCAGGGTCACAGCAGAAACAAAAAGGATTCTGTTGAAGATGTTGTTGGTTTTCAATTTGAAAACAGTTCTGGTGTCAACTGCTATGCTAATGTAGTGGTTAATGTTTTGTTTTCTCTAGAAAATGTAAAAGAGGGGGAGGCAGTCCAAAGTTCTGGTAAAAGGGCAAAGGAAAGGATCGGTGGTTTGAACTATCAGTCAAAAAGGGGAGGGGGTGCAACAATTTTTCCTACCGGGTCACAGTGTGCTTTCACCGGAACTGAGGTTTGCAGGATTCTAGTAATTCAAAGTGAGGCTGGCGCCAGCATGGGAGCGCCGACGTCCCGCGGATACAGTTTCGTCACTCCACGGGCGATCATGGCAGTCATTCCCCATCGGGGGTGTCTGCGGGGGTCGGAGACTCCCGCGGCTCCTCTAGAATCTTCAAGGTCGTGGAGGACTACGGTGGTGGAGTCAACCAGTGACCGGGCCATTTCTTTATGCTGGGCCCGCTCTTGCCAGGTCGATCGCCATTTTGAGAGTTCGGTAGCTACTGGCGATCGCGGGGTCAAATGAGCGGACGGGCTCCACCCTGCCGGGCGAGACATTGCAGCATCGCCACAGTGGAAGAACCCTTTTCCGGGCGCCTGGAGCGCTGAGGGTGCAGGTGGGAAGCCTCCACTGGGGAGGCGGGAGAGGCCTGTTCGCACCGTCTCTCCCTCCCAGTGCACCCCACGGCGTCTCGCTTGAGATTTGTTATGGCCGGACCAGGCGATGTGGACGAGGGGGGGGGGGTCGGAGGCATGTGCAAGACATCCCCCCCAGTGTTGTCAAAGCCATTATTGAAGAAAGAAGAAATGTCCCGTCCGTCTTCGGGCCGGGCTTCCGGTGGATGTCGGCCGGACGCCCCTTGCTCTGGCCCCATGAACGGGTTCCTTGGTTTATCGGCTGCAGCCGGATCCCATCGGTCCCGGCCGTTGGTGGCTGGACCGGTAGAGAATGTGGCGGGACTACCTGCAACTGTCAAGGGCCACCGCGGCCGGACTGGGAGAGAGAGGGGAGGGTCGAGGACACGGACATTCCCCCCCCTGCAACTCTCCAGCGTTGTCAATCCCCCTGGCCGGGTCCCGCTGGCCTTGGCCTCTCCTCCGGCTACACCCTACGTGATGATCTCCTGGCCGAGGCGTGGCAGCAGGACCCGCCTTATATGTGTTGCTTCCGGCTGGGCGTAGCCGAAAACCTGTTGCCCTTTGGAAGTTTCTAGAATGGGGCGGATGTCTGCTGACTTCTATCTTTCCCAGTTTGCCGTTATTTGGCTGTGGCAGGCGGTGGGACAGACACGTTTTGGGGCAGTGAGGGGCGATGTTTTCAGGTTTCTTATTACGGGCTTACTTCTAACGTTTCTTGTTTCTAGGACAATAATAGGTTTTATCATTACGTATTGTTATCGTTTCTTTGTTTGTTATTTAATAAAAAGTTCATCAGTGGCCTACTGATTTTCGTTTTCCTATTCTTTTCTTTCCAGGTTGTTTCATGCTAAAGTTTCTGTTAACAGGATACAGTGATCACTTCGCTATTATTGCATATGTCTTTTTCACTAGGGGTGCTCTCTTGTTGGGCCAGATGACCTATCTCTAGTAAATGCTCCGGGTGAAACAGGTGCATCAATCAGTGGGGAGTAGATAGGCATGACAGATTACAACGGGGGAGAAAGGTCCGCATTACCTACACTTTTCCTACGTTTATTTGCAAACAGGGAATACCTCCAAAAAGAACTAATTCCCAAACAGTCAATGTTCGGACAATCAATCAATCAATGAGGAATGAAATAGGTACGACGTGTTAAAGGCTTGCGTTACCTACCCTTCACTATCTGCAAAGGGAGAGAGAATATTCCTATTCTTCCTCGTTTGCAGGCAGAGAAGATCCTTAAGAGAACCAACTTCGAACAATTCAATGCTCGATTCAAACAATCAACAAGGGGTACTGTGAACACAAATGAACGCCGCTTATGTACATACATATTGCTATTTTCAACAGGTTGTTCCTAATGTTTCTATTTTAGCGAGGTCAAAAAGAGATCCCATTAGTGGCCTACTGATTTTGCTCGATTCCTTTTGTTTTTTTACACGATTTTTCGCTATCTGCAAAGACTAAACAGAGTATTGCGACTCTGTGCTTGTTTGTAAATATAGAATGAAGCAAAGAGAACAATCAATCAAATGGAGAGAGAAGCAGGCACGACGGATTACAACGGGGGCAAAGGCCTGCGTTAACTACCCTTCACTATCTGCAAAGAGAGAGTACTCCTAATAGAAATGAGGGGTGGGGGGCAGCATTCAAAGCAGATCAGTGTGCATAAACACGAAAATGTTTTTACTTACCACGTACTTGACATTCGACAGCTTATGATATTTGCTATTAAAAAAACATTGAAATTCACTGAAAAAACCATAGGTTATAGACCATATATAGTTAGGAATTAGCATTTACAAAACCTTGAAAATTCACTGAAAAAACCATAGGTTATAGACCATATATAGTTAGGAATTAGCATTTACAAAACCTTGAAAATTCACTGAAAAAACCATAGGTTAGAGACCATATATAGTTAGCTGGACATTTTATTGACATAAAACCAATGAAATTCCATATATAGTTAGTTGCACTAACTATATATCGCGCACCCGCAATCCACTGCTGATGATGTCACATATTACATCATTCATGACATAGTCAGTGACATCACTGATGACATCACTGATGACATCTCAAATGACATCACTGATGACATCACTGATGACATCTCATTTGACATCAATGACCACATCACTGATGATATCATTCATGTGACAATACAATGCATCTCCTCACATTTTAATATAACCTCTGTTTCACCCAGTGTTAAATACAGAGTATAATTTTTGAAACCATTGACACACCAATACTAGTTACTACATACGCACTCACTGATTCCTACGTCTACACACACCTTCACTCATTCACCCATACAATCATTCATACATACAATCACTCATCTTTACAACACTATCATATGCACTCATACACCTATACAGACACTCACAGTCTGCCACTCATCCATGGAGTTACTCACACACCTAGTCAGTCCTGTAAAGAATCAATGACACTTCCATTTTCTTGTCTATACAGTTAAACATAGAGCACCTTACATTTTCAAACATATACTAACACATACTTACCTTCTTATACAATCATTGATACAAGTACACATTGATCTGCACAGAGTCACACACCTCCCAGCCAGCCACACACACACTCAGTCTCTCATACAAATACTTGGGCAATCAATCAATAACCCATATAGTTACTCATATAGCTACTGATCAACACATGCAGCAGTTTACAGAACAACAGACATAATGATGCACAAATTAAGACAGTTTAGTCACTAACCCATGCACTCAGTGAGACACATTTAATCACTCAGTCATACAGTCAGTCATGCACCTACTAAATCCTTCGTCCAGACACTTACACATCCCCTCATTCTTCAATATGTAAGACATATTTAAACTTTACAGAAACAAAAAATCACTGGATGTTGTTATCAGTCATGTCATCAGTGATGTCATTTGAGATGTCATCAGTGATGTCATCAGTGATGTCACTGACCATGTCATGAATGATGTAATATGTGACATCATCAGCAGTGGATTGCGGGTGCGCGATATATAGTTAGTGCAACTAACTATATATGGAATTTCATTGGTTTTATGTCAATAAAATGTCCAGCTAACTATATATGGTCTCTAACCTATGGTTTTTTCAGTGAATTTTCAAGGTTTTGTAAATGCTAATTCCTAACTATATATGGTCTATAACCTATGGTTTTTTCAGTGAATATATATATACATACACAAGCTCCTGCCTTCAAAGGAAAACATGCAGCACTCGTGGGGCACCAGTTCTTTATTTAGCAAGGACGCGTTTCGGCGTTCTGCCTTCTTCTGCTCGCTTTAAAACAAAATCAACAGCATATTCACGTCTGTACTTTTTGACTGGTAGATCGATTCCCATTGGGTGCAGTCACTGAAAGGAGGAAAAGGATTGGTCTATCTTGTGCCAATAGTATGGCAGATGCCGCTGTTCCACACAGTACCCCGACATGGGCACTTCTAAGGCATTGCACAATTCCTCCCTTAAATGCAGCAAAATCCATGTAAAAATATCTTGTGCAGCTGCCAAAAAGATGGTTATTTGGGGAACCCCTCGTCAGCCACGAGGTTCCGTAGTAGATAGCATAGAGGTCGGTGGATATCCGTGACCCCATCAGTCTGTATGACTGACGACCATGTCGACGTTTCCTTCACAGTTCCTCATGGCGGTGCATATCGCCTTACAATGCTACTGCTCCAAGGTCCACTTCGGCGCTTAATGCACTCTTATGACAGGTGCATACCAAAATGGAAGTGGGTCCATTTTTAAAATACAAGCTCCTAATACTATGAGAGACACTCTTATACTGATATGGTTACTTACACAAACACTCCCGCATCCATTTAGGGACGGATATACTCACTCAGATATTTTCTCAAGTAGTGATACAACCAAGTCACACATCCAGAGAAATAGTCCTTTAAACATGTCTCCTTTCTGCTACTCCAAAGCCTGTGAGTGCAGTTATGTTGACTTGGCATTTAAAACCCTTTGTGAGGCCTTAAACTAGTCTTCTACTATATATAAGTCATCCTTAAGGTAGGCCATAGATAGACCACAGGGCACAGTGGTATTTGCTTAGAAGGTAAGACATGTGGTTTTAAGTTTTATTGAATTATTTTCAGACTTAAAGACCCATGTGCCCAGTTAAACATCCAATCTAACGCTCATACTGAAACTCATAAACCGATTTACAAATGCATAGAGCCAGTTAAAAACTAACTGAAACAGTAACAGATGGATTTACAGATTTAGTAGGAAACCCATACAGCACATATGTATCTAACAGTAACTGAGCTAGTTGCACACAGACCTACATAAACCAACAGTAGAGACCCATACACAATTTAACATACAAGTCATTTAGTGACATACTTACTTAGATATCCAGTGAGACATGCACAGAGAAAATGTCAAAGTCATTCAGGTATGTAGTCCAATTCTGACAGACCCAAGTGAGCCATGCAGACAAGTTATCCTTTAAATATTTCTCAGGCCTGCTACTGCAGACTTTGTGTATGTAGTTTTAATGCTAAACCAACGTGGCATTTAAAATTCCTTTGCCGAGCCTTAAACTGTTTTTCTACTACACATAAGTCACCCTTAAGGTAGGCTGAAGGTAGGCCTTAAAGCAGGGTGCTAAGTGCATAAAAGGTGATACATTTACCTTTAAGATACACTGAGTTACACATACACTTACAGATCCATGTGTCCACTTATACATCCAGTCTCCGACCCATACTGTAACTCATAAACCTTTTTACAGAAGCATTCACGCAGTTACATACCCAGTCAGAGAGATACAGAGGCACTTACACATCCATTCACTCACCCATTGAGCAGTTACGTGTTTAGCACTAACAAGGCCACTTGTACACACAGTTATGTACCCCAACACTAACTTACACAGCCAACAAGTTATCCGTACAGATACTTGCATACAGATTTCCAGACCTATATAGTTAATAACAGAGCTACTCATATACTGATCTATTTATTTACACATACAGTCACACACTAAAAAAGGTACTGATACACTCACTTAGATATAAGTACTGACACAAAGGAGTCATCCTTTCAGACACATAGCTGTTTAAACATGGCTCAGGCTGCTACTGCAGAGTCTACCTGTGTGTATAGCTTTATTGTCAGGCTAACTTCCCATTTAAAACACCTTCCAAACTTTAAAATCCTCTTTTTCTACATAAAGGTCACCCCGAAAATACTCTGTAGGTAGGCCATAGGGCAAAGAGATATGTACTTCGGATGCATATAGTGACACAGCCGTACATACACTAATGTATGCACTGACACACCCAGGCACACACTGATGCACACACTAACACTCACAGTCACACACTGGCCCATTAATAAGACACACAGGCACATACTGATTCATATATTGACACATCAAGGTAGATAGTGATTGAGATGCTGACTCACCCATATACACACTGATGTATATAGTAGTATACCCAAGCAGGCACTGATATATATACACATAGATACCCAAGCAGACAGAGATGTATACACACACTCATCCATTCATTATCACACCCAGGCACACACTTATGCATGCACTGACACACAGGCGCACACTGATGGATATGCTGAGGCACCCAGGCACACACTGATCCATTTGGTGATATACCCAGTCACACACTGATGCATACTCAGAATATGGCCGATACATACTTATTCAACAATGAAAAGTAACAGGCTTAGATTGACTATGACATAGTGACTACACTGTTGATAAGGGTATACATGCTTAACATATGTAATTTAATAGCATAGTATGAAAAGCTAAATGTATTGATTTATTTTTTCTTTCCAGACATCTACTACTATTTCCAAACAGAGAGTTACAAAGCCAAAAAAACAAAAACAAGAAACAAACAAAAAAGAAGTGTACTATCTCCTTATAACAAAGAAACAAAATGCAGACATAGGGGAAACAGTTGAAACACTGTGGCCTCAGCCACGCGTGTTCCCACTACGAATGCACTACCACACTTGCCTTACCCACACACATGCGTGGTTAAGACAGTGCATGGTCTGGCTGCTGGCTGGCGGAAGCAGCCAAGCAGCTGGAAGGATCGGGAGAGGACACGGTGAGGGAAGTGGGGCTAGGGCCGGGTATGAGCAGGTAGTTTGTATGGGTTTGGGGTGGTGGGGTAATTGTCAGGGCTGGGAGCTAGGTAGTTTTCAGGACTGGAAGGGGTTCAGGGTTGTTTTCAGGCCTGGGGTGTCGAGGTAGTTTTCAGGGCTGGGGGGTTGAGGTGGTTTTCAGGGTTGAGGAGGTTCAGGATAGTTTTCAGGGCTGGGGAGGTTGGGGTAGTGTTCAGGGCTGGGGTGTTGGAGTAGTTTTCTGGACCGGGGAGGTCAAGGTAGTTTTCAGGGCTGGGGTAGTTTACAGGGCTGGGGGTCGTTTTCAGGGCTGGAGGAAGGTGTTGTTTTTTAGGAGGGAGGGGTAGCTTTAAGTGTCATTGCAGGGGTTTGGGGGCTGTTTTAGTGCTCAAAGCGGTGGGCAGGGATCATAGTACTTTTTAGTGCTTAGTGGGACAGGGTAGTTTTTAGGGCTCAGGGTAGTTTTTAGGGATTAGGGGAGGATGGGGTAGTTTTTAGGGCTGAGGTCAGGATAGTTTTTAGAGCTTAGGGGAGGGCAGGTTAGCTTTTAGGACGGTTGAAGGGGCATTTCTAGGGCTTGGGGGAGGGGGTTGGATTTCAGGTAGGAGGGGTAGTTTTAGGACACAGGGTAAGGGCAGGAGTCGGGGTTAAGACTTCCCTTTCAAGTCTTAACCACAGATATGTCTTTACCATACATGCCTTAACAACACATCATTTGCTGTAAAGGTATGCTTGGTAAAGGCATATTCGTGTTTAAGACTTGTGCCGTTGAGACTGCATGGAACCTGCATGCATAGTTAGCGCATGCATGGTTCCATCACACAACCCAGACAATGTGGTGAAAGAGAAAAGAGCTGATGGGAAGAAAACTAAGAAGTTTCTCAAAATACTATGTGGAAAACTGCAAAGTGAGCAAAACCAAGTTAATATAATGGGAAGTCTCAAATCATCTAAGAAAGATAAAAAAGGAAGTGACAGGAAAAATAATAAATTGTATAAGTAAGGAGATACTTTAAAAAGAAGACAGGCAGTTTAAAGAAATTAGAGTCAATGTTCTGTGGTAGGGTGACTCATAATCTTATATGAACAATGAAACCGTATAAAAGGAGAAGAGAAGCAGTCAAACAAAAGAGGAACATGTTGAGGCTATATTTGATAAAACATTTGTCCTGAAGAGGAAGCTATTTATTTTGATTCTGAGTAGAATTAGAAGCAGCCAAAAGAAAAGACATGTGAATTGAAGTAAATACTGCAAAGTTTTCAGTGGCGGATGGAAACATACTTCCAGTACTAAGCCTTTCTTCAATGAAGAAAGCTACATCCAAGCGAACAAAGTAGTGCATGCAGTTGAAACAACTGGTCGATGTAAGGAGGTGAAGGATGGTAAAAAGAGGAAATTGTTTCTAGGAATGTTAAAGAAGTGATAGCTGAAGAGGTACAATGAAGGGGTAGACAGTCCCCTGTATACAAATGTTACTGTAGGAGTATTTACAGTGTGCATCAGGAATCAATTGAGATATTGAGAACTTTCCTATGTCTGTTTCCATGCAGAGGTCTAAAACAAAAACAGGGCTTTTGCAAGGATTAGATCTATGAAAAATAAGGATGAATACACATTTAGAGAGACATTCACTGGTATGTCTATGAAAGAAAGTGTGCCAAAGCAGTTTTTGTCACTTTAGAATGTTAGCTGTTCATAATTCTACAATATGATTTCTTGTTAGGAAACTTTATTATGTAAAAGCTCTTGCCTTATGTTTAGGATACATTAATATAGCTCTTTTGCATGGTACACAAGCAGAGGGACACACCGTTTGTGAAGATGTTCAATTTTGTTTCTTGGGTCCTGAACAAGAGTCTAGGCAAAATGAGGGCTTAGTATATGCAGGTGTCGAGGAACAGGACACAGGCATTAATGTTGCTAACTTTACAGAAGATATTCAGATGTTTAACACAGTTTCTGCTGAGGAATCAAACTGTGTTTGTATTTGTTGTCAACACATTGACTACAAAAGCCAAACTCGCAATGCAGTTGTATTTTCAAAAACTAAATAGGAGGACAAACACAAGTGGCAAGAATTTGGTGTATATTTGTTTGCCGAGGAACGCTTTGAGTTGTCGGCATGGAAGATCATATGTAAGTACTGCTATGATACGTTAGAGGAAAACAAAATACCAGCTAGAGCAGTATATGACAAGTTAGAATTAGTATCTATTACACAAGAACTATGAGATTTAAATGTTTCTAAATCATTTCTCATAAAATGTATACACCCATTCCAGGCTATAGTTCGTATGGGGCCAAAAACAGGGAAGCTGCAACTAACTGACCTTCAGAAAGGTCTTAAAAGAAGAGTTGTCAACTTACCTTTGGCTTTTAAACAAAATATTGAAACTGTTGTTGTACACAGAGATGTTCATGAGCCACTTATAAATGTGTAAATGGTGTGCCTACAAATAATAAAACAATCTGGCAAGAGTTAGTGGATGTTAGTAAAGCACAGAAAGTGATATTATACCTCTTCAAAATAATACTCACTATAAAAATGTTGATGTGTTTGAGATGTGAGATATATAGAGGTTGAAAAATTACCATTGTTAGAAATGGGGTTTCTGGTTGGCTAGGGTATGCATCTAAGCCAGTCATAACCACTCTAGTCAGGCTACAGGAGTTAAATGCCCCACTGGCTCCCCAGGCTCCCCAGGTAAAGATTTCTCCCAACCCGGGGGCCTCACAGCATGGTGTGATAGTGACTCGAGATTTGTGCACAGAGGTTGGGGGGAGAGATTCGTCCCAGCATTTGGTCAAGATGGTTTTCAGTAAGTCAAGCACAAGGAAGACTTTTATATCCCTGAGTCTTCCACAAACAGGAGGCAAGCACACACAAGCCCTTGAAGATCTTCTCATGCAGGTTACCACAGCAGGGCAAAAAGAGGCAGTCCTTTTCCTCTACCACAGATAGAAGAAGCAACTATAGGCCAACCCACCCCTCACACAGAAAAGGCAGCACTTGTTACACAGCTCTTCAGCTCTTTTTCTTGGCAGGGTCCTCTTTTTTCCAAAAGTAATCTATAGTCTTGGGGTTTTAGGTCTAATACTTATACCCCATTTTCCCATTATTCCCTTTGTGGCAAGGGTCTTCGAACTCAGTCCAAACCAGTTCTAGCCTCCTTGGTCCAGCTTGACCACTGAGGGGGGGAGACATCAATGTGCAATGAGACACAGCCTGTTCAGGTTCTAATAAAACCCCTCCCACCACTCTAAATGCAGACAAGGTTTATTTAGGCTGGTTATGAGTCACCCAGCTATGGTAGGACACAGCTCAACCACCCTAGTGACTGTCTAGAGTGAATGCACATCCCAGCTCCTGTCACTCAAAAAACCAGACAGTGAATACACAAACAGGCAGAGGCACACAGGATGGTTAAACAAGAAAATGTCCACTTTCTAAAAGTGGCATTTTCAAACACATTATTTAAAAAACAGTTCAGTGAGCCTAAACTCAATTTCCCTATCTTGTCCCAATGGCAAGTTACACTGGTAAAAGGTTACAAGGCAGCTCCCATGTTAAACTATGGGACAGACAGTCTTTCAATAGTCTATCTTTCACATGCACTGTACTATGTCCATGGGGGTGCCTTGGGCACCCCCATAGACCTGAGGGGTGCCTTACGTGACTTGACAGTTGACAACAGCACGTGCAGACACTGCAGTGATCGGTCCGAGAAACATTTACAGGGATATTCAGGTGGGTGGCACAACCAGTGCTGCAAACCCACTAGGAACATTTTATTTACAGGCCCCAGCACACTCAGTGCACTTTACTAGGACTTACCAGTAAAAATCAAATATGCCAATCAGATAGCTAATCATAATCACAATTTACACAGGGAGCACTTGCACTTTGACTCTGATCAGGAGTGGCAAAGTGTCCAAAGCTTCTAAACCAGCAGAATTCTGCTCAGAGTACAAAATGCAGGAGGTAGAGACAAAAGGTCAGGAGAAACCACACCAAGGATGCCAAGTCTAACAACCATCAAGTGGGCAGGTTGAAAAAGTGGATACATCCAGATTAGAAGAGATTTACAAACACTACAGCATCCATTCTCTGCGTTCTGAAAAAATCATCAGTGATGCTGTTGACCTCTTTCAAATGAAGCCAGCAATAGGATCTCCCACAAATGTGAGGGAGAAAAGTTTAGAAGCTCACTGTTTTCCACAACTGTTTCCCAGTGGAAGAGGTGGCCACTTTGATGGCCACCCTGCACAGATATCAGCAGCTGAACACTGGTTAACCAGATTATACTCAAAGGATACAAGATTTCAACAGTGTATTCCCTATATATTTCATCTTCAGTTTGAGAGTGACTTGTCTAGACTTTCATATTCTGTTAACCACATATTGAAGACAAAATGTTAACTGTAAATCTATCTGTGTAGGAAATAATTGACAAAGTTCATGGAAAACTAAAATGTATGTTGAGAACTCTAGGTGCACATGCTTAGTTTCTGACACTCAGTTGTGCTGAGTATGCCTGGGATGACCTGCTTAACATTAAAGATATCAAAGTGAAGACAGATGGAGAACTTTGCTCGGTGGATCACGCTAATATTTGTAGATATTTTAACCACAGGGTTCCAGCTAGGATGTCTTTCATCTTGGCGAACTGACTAATTTCTTTTGGCAGAAAGTGTACCAAGCTAGAGGTGCTCCTCATATTCACACGCTGTAATGGATAAAAGATGCACCAAAATTTGGAACAGACAATGATGAGTCTGTGTTGTCTTTCAAAGAACAGTAGTGACATGCACCATCCCAAGAGATGGTGGTGAAAAGGGCCTGAGCCAACAAGTTCTTAAAAACTCATAATGTGGCAAGTACTCTCATCCGAAATACAGATGCAAAGGAAATCTTTACACAAGATGTCGATTTGGATTCCCACAACCTGTCATTTCTCAAGGAAAAGTAAACAGCTTTTTGTCTGCAGTCATACACTGACATGAAAATCCACTGAAAATTCATACAAATAAGAAGAACAGAGGCTTCCAAGTATATTAATGACTACAACCCGTGATTCTCAAGATATGGAATGCAAATATTGATCTAAAATGTGTAGCACACAGGGCCATCGTTTTTGCTAGGTACATCACTTCATACATTCAAAATCAGAGAGGACAGAGATGAAGGACATGTGGGAGGAGATTTCTGCAGAAAAGGCTCTACCCAAGAACTTGTACACCTTCAGCTTGAAAATGCTTTCCGATAGAGAGATGGGATCCTCTGAGTGCTGTGAGCGGTTGAGCTCAGCCAGTTTGTTCTCAAATTCAAAGGAATTGTTTGGGTAAGTTTAGGCCTAGTAAGTACAAGAAATAGAGTGTTAAAGTTTTTCCCAGAACTTCAGTACCTAGCAGTACAGACATTGTGAAATCAAATATGCTACACACACACTATCGAAGGAGTCCACATCTAGAAGACATGTGCCTTTATGAAGTACTTCAACACTACAGATACAAAAGGAATGTAATAGAAACCATAGAAGAAGGGAAATATTAGTTGGATGTGATGGTTGGTTGGTGAGACATGCAAAAGGAAATTTAATTAACCTCAGAAAACTTAGTTGCCAAACTCCACACAGAAGAGAGATTTTCTATTTGTCACTTCAACAACTCTTCAAGCCTTGGCGTGCTAAATCGGAATTACTTGGAGACCATGACTGCTATGAAGATTCTTTCAACGCTGTGAAAGACAGCACTCAGTGTTCAGTTGTGGTAAACTATTTGCAAATGGTATTTATGAGACTGAACAGAAGAAAGCGATTACTGCTGAGATAGCTAAGGAGAGCACACAAAGCAGCCAAAGTTCTGCACCACTGAGTCAAGATCCTCTTGGGCAACCCGTCAATGAAAACAAAGCTGCAATAGCCATGAATGAGGTGGAATGTGCAATTGAACAAGCAAGGCAGGAAATTGTTGATTTTGAACAGTTAGTTGGACATCTAAATGACTAGCAGAAAGAAATGTATATGGAGGTAAAAGAGGTAATAGAACATGGACTCCTCCACGATAAGAAAGAATGCAGGTGTTCATCATTTTTAAGCCAATATTATTATGTGATGTGAGAGGGGGAGGGGATTTATATAGCGCACTATCACTCCTTGGAGCATCTTGGCGCTTTGACTTGTGTACTCAGAGATGGTAAAAAACTGCTATTCTCGCGATGCCGTTAAGATCCTAGACCAGTGTTTTACAGTTTGTGTCTCCAAGGCTGTAAATCCATGTTTTAAGGGATTTTCTAAATTTACTTTCACAAGTGATTGCACGAATTTGATAAGGCAATTTATTCCAAGCTTTAGCCCCTCTGACTGCTAGAGTTTTTCCTCCTCTCGTAGCAAGTCTGAACTTTGGAACGACCATCAAATTAGCTGTTGACGATCTAAGTTCTCGAGTGGGGTGATAGCGATTGAAATTTCCGAGCAGATATTGTGGGCCTTGTTTATGGAAGGCCCTAAAAGTAATTATTAGGACCTTGAACAGGATACGCTTTTGGATGGGGAGCCAGTGAAGCATATCCAGTGCTGCGGAGGCTGAAGTTTTTCTGGGCCATTTAAGTACTAGTCTTGCTGCAGCATGTTGGACCATTTGCAGCCTATACAGGGATTCTTTATTTGCCCCTGCATACAGACTGTTACAATAATCCAGCCTGGATGTAATTAGTGCCACTGCTACAGTTCGTCTGGCTGATAAGGGGAGAAGGTTAAAAAATTTCCTGAGGACCTTTATTATATTGACACATGACCCTGCTACTTCTCTTGCCTGTTGTTTAAAGGATAATGTCTCATCAAATTTAATTCCCAGGTTTCGCACAGCTGTGATGGTATTAGGCGGGGCCTCTGCCTCTATCGGCCAACAGGTCTGGGGAGAAAACATATTGTTTTGACCAAAAGGTAAAATTTCTGTTTTTGCAGTATTGCATCTCAAGTGATTATTATTCATCCAATCAAAAGTTGCCTTCAGACAATCCCTCAAAGAGCACTCAGCAATCGCCGGGTCCTCATCTAAGATTAGGACTAATTGGGTGTCATCGGCGAATGCTATTGAGCTGATGTTAAAGGAAGAAATGTACTCAATCAGGGGGACCATGTAAAGATTAAATAAGATGGGGCTCAGACTAGAGCCCTGAGGTACCCCCGACTGGACTTTCTTTTCTTCAGAACAGTACTGCCCCAGCATGGTGATCTGCTTTCTTTGTGTCAGGAAGTTGTTAAACCATTTCAACACGGTGCCCACTATGCCCGCACTCCTTGGGCGATGTATCAGAATATCATGGGACACCGTGTCGAATGCTGCAGATAGATCTAGCAGCATCAGGACTGCTCTTTTGCCCTGATGCAATGCAGCTCTAATTGTTTCCGTAGAAAACAGCAGGGCAGATTCTGTCGAATGATGGGCCCTAAAGCCAGCTTGATTTGGATGAAGAATATTATTTCCCTCCAGATATGCCGTGAGCTGTTTATTGACACAGGTCTCTGCGAATTTACATACGGCTGGAAGAAGCGAGATGGGCCGTAGATTAGATAGTACTGTGGGATCTTGGGTAGCTTTTTCTGGAGGGGCCTAACAGCAGCAACCTTCCAACATGCTGGAATATCTCCTGTCTGTAATGATGAATTAAGAATTTAATTAATCATTGGATTGACTTCCTCTTTTATGTTTTTTAGTAGTGCCAGAGGACAGGGGTCGAAAGGTGAACCTGAGTTTAGTCTGGAAATAGCTTGGGAAGATTCATCCGGGCTGATCACAGCAAAGCTTTCCCACCTTTTAGTACCAAGTCTTTCCTTTTGGGCTTTATATGCTGTATCTAATTCTTCTTGGTCGATCTGTGGGAAATCTTTTGTAAGATTAATGATTTTCTGTTCAAATAACATTGCTATTTCATCGCAGAGGGTCTGGGATGGCGGAATTTCCTGGGATAATATTTTGGGGTTTCTAAAACTATTGACAATTTGGAATATTTATTTTTGCTTGTTTTTAGTAGATTCAATCACATTTGTGTAGTAAATTGCTTTGGGGAGTTTGATTGAAACATGATAATTCCTCCTGGCCTTTTTATAGGTTTCCCGGTCGTCGCTCTTGTAGTGGCGGCGCCATTTACGCTCTAATACTCTCACTTCTCCCAGTATTCCTTTTAGTGAGCTTGTGTACCAGGGGGCGGATTTTTTTCCTTGTCTAGTTTTGGATTTCGTGCCCCGGGTTTTCATTCTTTCCCCAATAGTTTTCATCCATCCCCTATAGTGCTCATTATCAATAGTCACGTTCCCTGACAAAGATGGTTTTTCCGCCTCCACCCAGCTGTTCAGGTCTGGGTGTTCTATAATTTTCCCCCAGCAAGGAATTGAGTTCTCATTACCTGAAATCAATTTAGTTTCCTTTTGATTATCAACTTTGAGGCTAAAGCCAATGAACTTATGGTCTGACCATGTTTGGGTTAGCGGTGGTTCTACTTTGATTGTGTTCAGGTTGGAGCTGATACAATCCAGGATGTGCCCAGCTGTATGCGTTGGCTCTACTGTTTGTATCATAAGTCCTAGAATGTGTAGGATTTCTTTAAAACACAATACGTTTGGATCACTGACACTATCCAAGTGGAGGTTTAAGTCTCATAGCAGGGTAAAATTGGCAATTCTAAGAGTTAGATTGGCTAGTACCCCCCTACACTTTCTAAAAACTGGGTTGCTTGTCCGGGGGGGTCGATATATTAGTACCCCTGCAAAAGTGAAGGAATCGTTGGCTTGGAGGTCTGCTCCTTTTATATCTGGTAATTCCATAGTGGTACATTTAAGGGTATCACGATGGATAATTGCCAGCCCTCCTCCACGCTGGCGTGGTCTGTCCAACCTCTGTATTAAAAAGCCCTGGGGTAAAGCCTGGACAATATCCGGATTGGACCAGTCTCTAAGCCCTGTTTCTGTTACTAATAGGCAGTCTAGGTCTTTTTCTGCAATAAGATCATATATGTGATGAGCATTTTTACACATAGAACGAGCATTTATAAGTCCCCCCGTAAGAGTTCTCTCTGTCTCTTTGTTCCGTCGTGTTTTAATGGGTTCTAGGTTTTGTTTACATTTTTGACAGCCTGTAGGACCTGCCCACTTATCTACAGCGAGAGCTTGAGGACAAAGCTTAGAATGGATATTCAGGGATAGGATAAGATCTTTGGTTGGTGGAGCGTATGTAGTTCCCTGAGCAGGATTTCTGGCCCTAACCACGGCCTCAGCGCGGACGGGCACAGACGGGCAGGACTTTGGCTTGACTTTGGTGTGATTTCGGCGCCGCTGCACGCGTCCGCTGCGCGAGGGGTGGCCATCTCCTTTTATAGTCTGCAGCGCTAGAGCGCTGGGATTTACTTGTTCCACCAATATGGCCGCCATGAACCACTCTTCAATCAGGGGTCAGTGTAAGTTGTTTCCCAATGTGAGGGGATTACTGGATCGCGAGACCTCCTTTTATAGTCTGCAGCGCTAGAGCGCTGGGACTTACTTGTTCCACCAATATGGCCGCCACATCAGTGGCCAAGCTGGTACCAGAAAAAAGGTTTTTAAATAAGGTTCTCACTGCTTACCTACAGAGGTCTACAGATTCAAATGTATCATGTGTAGTAACAGCACCCACTGGATTGGCTGCAAGCAACATTAAAGGAATTACTCAACATCGTCTATTGATCATAACTGTAGAACATGACAATAAATTGCAATACCAAAAACTATCAGATAAAGCTTGTCATGAGGTGTCAAAAGTGTTGAAGAAACTGAAGCTTTTGATCATCAATGAGGTGAGCATGGTCTCAGACACAATATTTGCCTTTCTACACTTGAGAATGCAACACATTTTAAAAACAGAGTATGATGTGCTGTTTGGGGGAAAGCATTTAATTGTCTTTGGTGACCTACTGCAAATTACCATGTCAAAGGACAGCCTGTTTTCAAGATACTTCTATGTGATGAACCTCTGAATTCTTTGGGAAGTATTGGCAATATAAATATTTGGCTAAACCTCAAATACAAGGAACTACTGAGGAATATGGGTCAAGCATTCGACATGGAATATGGAAATCTTCTGAAGGACATTAGAGTAGAATTTCTGACAGAGGAGGGAAAAAGTACATTAGAAAGTCAACTTATAATCAAACGTTTCTTCTCTAAGAACTCAGCAGCCTAGTTAATGTTCACTTTCATTAAAGAAGGCAAATCTATAGTCTGTTTAATGCCTACACTGCAAGAGTGCTCCAATTTTAATCAACAATTACTGAAACTGGAGAAAGAAGACATTTTGGAAGTTACTGCTATTGACAAAATGGAACACGAGGGAGTAACACTACTGCTAAGTGTAACGCTGCAAGGAAAATTGGATTAATTGGAGAAACCTGTTTTCAAGACTGCAAGATTAGAAAACTGTTTACGTGTATGCAAAAACTGTAGAGTGATTTTGCATAGAAATTTAAATGTTGAGGAATGGATTAGCAAACTGTGCTACGGGTAAAGTTATTGATTTAATTAATTTTCCAAATAGAGAGGAGGTTGAACACTTACCCATAAAATGTGATCAGATTAATGGCATGAAGCAGACTGTGTAGTACATTTTTTGCTTGTAAAAGATATATATAACCAGTTTCAGTTTAATAAACTTTATTTCGATTTAACAGAAATCCCAAAAGTTTTCACAGACAAACATCAAATCCGGGTTAAACATACCAAGTTGTCACTTTGTAACCATACTTATTTGTGCAAGACATATACCAATTATCATTAAAAAAAAATAACAGATAGTGCTCTAAAACAATCCTCACTTGATTGGCAGGGACATACATAATAAAAAAGTACCTATAAAAGAGCATCTAATCACAAGTTAAATTCATCACAATTTATAATAAAAAGGGAAAAAACAGTAAACAAACGGATGGTTTCAGTTGATAGACATGGAGATGGCTTTATCTATATCTCCTGTCAGTCCATCGAGTTACCCATACCCGTCCCAGAAATTTGGCTATCACTATCATAATGGGACCATCTACGGATGTTTTAAATAATCTAAAAACCTCAATATATGGCCTGGTACCCAGGGCAATACAAATGGGTTTCAACCAGCGTCGCCTCGGATTGCTGTAAGCAGGGCATGCAAAAAGAATGTGAGGCACTGATTCTTCCTTATCTAGGCAGAAAGGGCAGTTACTACTACTACCATCTGAGTTGAGCCATTTTGAAGTAAAGGCATTGGTGGGTAAAGTTCCCACTCTGAACTGATGGAATAGTTTTCTACAACGTGTACAAGTGATTTGGTCCCAATACATCTCCAGTTTTGGTTCGTGTTTGATCCCCAGGAAGGTGCTAGACAGGGTAGACGTAGGGGGGACTGCGTACCGTTTAAAATTGATCTTATACCAGTAGGCAGCCTTTAGCTCAACTTTACTTGGAAATGCGCTTACTGCTGGGGAAGTTCACAAGTGTCTTAACCCCAGTTCACAAAGAATGTTTTTAACACAGCTAAACCATGCAATTTGTTTGTTTACATCCAGCTCCCGAACTTCCATCAGGACCAAAGCGTAGTTGGCCAGCTCTGGGGTCACCCAGAGCCTCCTCCAATATATCAGTAAGCTATAATGTGCAACATCCCTGAAGGACTGACAATATATCCAGTGGCAGCCGTTCCTAGTGTCTTTAGTGTACACTGTAACTGTCCATAGATCTCAAGGTTTAAGTGTAGATGCAGCTTTTATTAATATTGGTAGCACTGTGTCCCTTTGGATGCAGTGAAATTTTTCACACGTGCACAATACGGACGGCTACAGCCCATCCGACGCACATGCCACCCATCACATGGGACGGCCTGGGGCTGTCCAACGCATCCAAAGGGCTAAAGAAGGCATGGCATATGTTGCATTGTCTTAAGTAAGAACATTGTCAAATTTGTTATTGATTGATTTTGTTTACAGAAAAGTTAGTGCCAATGCAAGTTATGTCAGAGAGTACAATTGGTTAAGAAGTATGTACGCTCCTCATTTAGGACAGTATCCCATAAATGAAAAATGGATAATCTTTGTAAAGCGGAAGCTCACAAAAGAATCTACAGATGTTGCTGAAAAGAAGAGGAGAACAAGGAAGATGTTAAGAAGTGAACACTGGAAAATGAGGGCGAGATTGTAGGTTACCAGTTGTCAAACACTTCTGATGTCAACTGCTATGCAAATATTGTTCTCAATGTACTGTTTCATTTACCACATCTTATCAATGTAATTGAACAGAAATCACAGAAGACATTCTGTTCTGCACTATGTGCTTTGCAACAACGTTAACTTAGTGATAGGACTATAATACATTGTGCTTCAGGCACTTACGATCTAGTAGATTTATATAGTGGATCAGTACTAATTACTCAGAACACTCAACAAGAATCACAGGAATTCATAATTGCACTCCTTGGAGTTTTAGAAGAAGAAGAAATAAACATGGATTACTTATATGGATTGAGTTACATATGGAACCATGACTGTGAAAAATTTTCTTTTACATCTAACACTCAAATAAATTCTGAGAATTTCTGTACTTAACACTACCGGATTTCAAACTTGTGCTTTTTGAAAGATTGAGTAAAATAGCTAATCTAAATATGACCTGCCTAAATTGTAGATCAGATGTTATGTCTACATTGCATATACTAAGAATTGGAAAATATCTTATATTAATGCTGCAACAATGCAGAGCTGATGGATTTGAATTGGCAACCGAATCGACATAGTTCAAAGCAGCATACATATCAGTTTCTGGAAGAACTTATACTACTATGGCGATCATCTTTCCTGAAAGACTTAATGTGATATCTGGACACTATACTATTTAAAGAGTAAAGCTGGATGGATGGAATGTAATGACATCAACTTTAAGGTCAAACCAAAACCGCCTTTCATACTACGAAATTCTTACCTTTCCTTTCTTCAACCAAAGTTCTAAGGAGTATTTCTGTGAAAAGTAATGCACAGTGTTTCTTCCAAGTGGCTCATCAGTGTTTTAGACCTCATCCGGCCTATCAGGGGTGTTGATATAACACCTAAATACTACATTCCTAATTAAACTGTGAACCTGGATGGACACAGGACAATCACAAGAACCTTTAATTTAAACCAAAACTGTTGTTCAGACTACAAAACTCTCCCCTTTTGTTCCTTCAACCAAACTTCTATTTCGTATTTGTGGAAAAAAGTAATGTATAGGATTTTGTCTACATGGGTCATCAGTGTATTGAACATCAGTCAACCTACCACAGGTGATGTTTTCAAAAGGGTCTCCAAAATTCAAGTGTGGTTTATATTTATTAGTAGTATTGTACCAGGTGTAATAATAAAACAAATATTTTTGAGATAGGTTAGTTTATAGTAAATTAGTAACTGTAAGTAAAGCAACTGATTACCAATTGTAGTGAGTGACTTAATTACAGTGATATACTGTGCAGGTTTTTTTTCTATAATCTATATGATTGTTTTTCTCCACTGTTCAAGGATGAAACACAGTACAGTACAGTACATCGTTTATGGTGAACAAGAATGAAAACTGAGAACAGTCAAAAAGAGAAAATCATTACTTTACATAGTTACATCATAAACAATGTGTACTATTATGTTTCTGAAATTCTGTTAATCAAATGCTGATTTATTTTTCTATTCTTTTTGTTTATCAATAGTGTTTACAGTGATACTCATTTAGATGTGTCAGTATACTTGTAGTGCCACAGAAATGCTTCTTTGACAGACTTGCGAGGAGGATCCTCATGTATGAACAGCGAACAGCAAGTGATATGTTTTGCCACCAGTTTCTTTTACCAGGAGTAGATGATGAGAAACACCTATGCAATTGATTACCCTTTTGCTGTGATGTGGCGACCCTTGACCCTGTTTCCAGACAGGTCGCTCCCTACGCCGGGCAGCTCCACCTGTCTGCGCCCGTGCTCTATGTCCAGCTGCCACTGCTGCTGACTGTGTTCGAGTCCGCCTCCACCGGCAGGCTACCACATACGCCTCATTCCTGGTGGCCAGTGGTAGGCCCTAGGTTTGCTTTTTTGTATTTGTACCGTTCTTGTGTAATTGCTTCTGTCATTGGTACTGTATTTTGTTATTGTGTTGTACTGTGATTGTTTTTCTTCTTCTCCCCATTACTTTGTGCCTTTTTGCCTTCTGTTTCCCTTCGCCATTCCCCCCTCCCATTTTCCCCCTGCTGCATCCCTGCCCCTGCTCGCCCATTTGTCTGATCCCCCCTCCCAGTGGCTCCTCCCTCCACCTCCCCTTCTTATGGCGGCTGCTGCACATTGAAGAGAGCCACCCTTGACCCTGTTTCCAGACAGATCGCTCCCCATGTCGCGCAGCTCCACCTGTCTGCACCCGTGCTCTGTGCCCAGCTGCCACTGCTGCTGACCGAGTTCGAGGCCCGCCTCCACCCACAGGCTACCACTTGCGCCTCATCCCTGGTGGCCAGTGGTAGGCCCTAGGTTTGCTTTTTTGTATTTGCGCTGTTCTTGTGTAATTACTTCTGTCATTGGTACTGTATTTTGTTATTGTGTTGTACTGTGATTGTTTTCCTTTTTCTCCCTATTACTCTGTGCCTTTTTGCCTTGCCTTTGCTGTTCCCCCTTCCAGTTTTCCCGCTGCTGCGTCCCCTGTGGCACCGCCCCCCGCTCGCCCATTTATCCGCACCCCCCTCCCAGCTGCTCCTCACTCCCACCTCCCCTTCTTATGGTGGCCGCTGTGCGGCCGTGCCGAAGGCGCGCCTAAGGCAAGCCCATCTGCGCCTGTCCGCGCCTTGACCGCACCCAGCGACAGAACCCCTGGCCCCGCGAATGCCACGATGCCCGACTCCACTACGATGCCAGCACCCTCTACACACTCAACACCGGACCAGACCACACCTGCTTCCAGGCCGCCCCTAAGATCACCCAAGGACCCCTCTCCTGCCGGAACTGCAGGTTCACCAGCACCAGAGCCGCCAATCCGCCCACCAGTGTAACGCTGCAAGGAAAATTGGATTAATTGGAGAAATCTGTTTTCAAGACTGCAAGATTAGAAAACTGTTTACGTGTATGCAAAAACTGTAGAGTGATTTTGCATAGAAATTTAAATGTTGATGAATGGATTAGCAAACTGTGCTACGGGTAAAGTTATTGATTTAATTAATTTTCCAAATAGAGAGGAGGTTGAACACTTACCCATAAAATGTGATCAGATTAATGGCATGAAGCAGACTGTGTAGTACATTTTTTGCTTGTAAAAGATATATATAACCAGTTTCAGTATAATAAACTTTATTTCGATTTAACAGAAATCCCAAAAGTTTTCACAGACAAACATCAGATCCGGGTTAAACATACCAAGTTGTCACTTTGTAACCATACTTATTTGTGCAAGACATATACCAATTATCATTAAAAAAAAATAATAGATAGTGCTCTAAAACAATCCTCACTTGATTGGCAGGGACAAACATAATAAAAAAGTACCTATAAAAGAGCATCTAATCACAAGTTAAATTCATCACAATTTATAATAAAAAGGGAAAAAACAGTAAACAAACGGATGGTCTCAGTTGATAGACATGGAGATGGCTTTATCTATATCTCCTGTCAGTCCATCGAGTTACCCATACCCGTCCCAGAAATTTGGCTATCACTATCATAATGGGACCATCTACGGATGTTTTAAATAATCTAAAAACCTCAATATATGGCCTGGTACCCAGGGCAATACAAATGGGTTTCAACCAGCGTCGCCTCGGATTGCTGTAAGCAGGGCATGCAAAAAGAATGTGAGGCACTGATTCTTCCTTATCTAGGCAGAAAGGGCAGTTACTACTACTACCATCTGAGTTGAGCCATTTTGAAGTAAAGGCATTGGTGGGTAAAGTTCCCACTCTGAACTGATGGAATAGTTTTCTACAACGTGTACAAGTGATTTGGTCCCAATACATCTCCAGTTTTGGTTCGTGTTTGATCCCCAGGAAGGTGCTAGACAGGGTAGACGTAGGGGGGACTGCGTACCGTTTAAAATTGATCTTATACCAGTAGGCAGCCTTTAGCTCAACTTTACTTGGAAATGCGCTTACTGCTGGGGAAGTCCACAAGTGTCTTAACCCCAGTTCACAAAGAATGTTTTTAACACAGCTAAACCATGCAATTTGTTTGTTTACATCCAGCTCCCGAACTTCCATCAGGACCAAAGCGTAGTTGGCCAGCTCTGGGGTCACCCAGAGCCTCCTCCAATATATCAGTAAGCTATAATGTGCAACATCCCTGATGGACTGACAATATATCCAGTGGCAGCCGTTCCTAGTGTCTTTAGTGTACACTGTAACTGTCCATAGATCTCAAGGTTTAAGTGTAGACGCAGCTTTTATTAATATTGGTAGCACTGTGTCCCTTTGGATGCAGTGAAATTTTTCACATGTGCACAATACGGACGGCTACAGCCCATCCGACGCACATGCCACCCATCACATGGGACGGCCTGGGGCTGTCCAACGCATCCAAAGGGCTAAAGAAGGCATGGCATATGTTGCATTGTCTTAAGTAAGAACATTGTCAAATTTGTTATTGATTGATTTTGTTTACAGAAAAGTTAGTGCCAATGCAAGTTATGTCAGAGAGTACAATTGGTTAAGAAGTATGTACGCTCCTCATTTAGGACAGTATCCCATAAATGAAAAATGGATAATCTTTGTAAAGCGGAAGCTCACAAAAGAATCTACAGATGTTGCTGAAAAGAAGAGGAGAACAACGAAGATGTTAAGAAGTGAACACTGGAAAATGAGGGCGAGATTGTAGGTTACCAGTTGTCAAACACTTCTGATGTCAACTGCTATGCAAATATTGTTCTCAATGTACTGTTTCATTTACCACATCTTATCAATGTAATTGAATAGAAATCACAGAAGACATTATGTTCTGCACTATGTGCTTTGCAACAACGTTAACTTAGTGATAGGACTATAATACATTGTGCTTCAGGCACTTACGATCTAGTAGATTTATATAGTGGATCAGTACTAATTACTCAGAACACTCAACAAGAATCACAGGAATTCATAATTGCACTCCTTGGAGTTTTAGAAGAAGAAGAAATAAACATAGATTACTTATATGGATTGAGTTACATATGGAACCATGACTGTGAAAATGTTTCTTTTACATCTAACACTCAAATAAATTCTGAGAATTTCTGTACTTAACACTACCGGATTTCAAACTTGTGCTTTTTGAAAGATTGAGTAAAATAGCTAATCTAAATATGACCTGCCTAAATTGTAGATCAGATGTTATGTCTACATTGCATATACTAAGAATTGGAAAATATCTTATATTAATGCTGCAACAATGCAGAGCTAATGGATTTGAATTGGCAACCGAATCGACATAGTTCAAAGCAGCATACATATCAGTTTCTGGAAGAACTTATACTACTATGGCGATCATCTTTCCTGAAAGACTTAATGTGATATCTGGACACTATACTATTTAAAGAGTAAAGCTGGATGGATGGAATGTAATGACATCAACTTTAAGGTCAAACCAAAACCGGCTTTCATACTACGAAATTCTTACCTTTCCTTTCTTCAACCAAAGTTCTAAGGAGTATTTTTGTGAAAAGTAATGCACAGTGTTTCTTCCAAGTGGCTCATCAGTGTTTTAGACCTCATCCGGCCTATCAGGGGTGTTGATATAACACCTAAATACTACATTCCTAATTAAACTGTGAACCTGGATGGACACAGGACAATCACAAGAACCTTTAATTTAAACCAAAACTGTTGTTCAGACTACAAAACTCTCCCCTTTTGTTCCTTCAACCAAACTTCTATTTAGTATTTGTGGAAAAAAGTAATGTATAGGATTTTGTCTACATGGGTCATCAGTGTATTGAACATCAGTCAACCTACCACAGGTGATGTTTTCAAAAGGGTCTCCAAAATTCAAGTGTGGTTTATATTTATTAGTAGTATTGTACCAGGTGTAATAATAAAACAAATATTTTTGAGATAGGTTAGTTTAGAGTAAATTAGTAACTGTAAGTAAAGCAACTGATTACCAATTGTAGTGAGTGACTTAATTACAGTGATATACTGTGCAGGTTTTTTTTCTATAATCTATATGATTGTTTTTCTCCACTGTTCAAGGATGAAGCACCGTACAGTACAGTACATCGTTTACGGTGAACAAGAATGAAAACTGAGAACAGTCAAAAAGAGAAAATCATTACTTTACATAGTTACATCATAAACAATGTGTACTATTATGTTTCTGAAATTCTGTTAATCAAATGCTGATTTATTTTTGTATTCTTTTTGTTTATCAATAGTGTTTACAGAGATACTCATTTAGATGTGTCAGTATACTTGTAGTGCCACAGAAATGCTTCTTTGACAGACTTGCGAGGAGGATCCTCATGTATGAACAGCAAGTGATATGTTTTGCCACCAGTTTCTTTTACCAGGAGTAGATGATGAGAAACACCTATGCAATTGATTACCCTTTTGCTGTGATGTGGCGACCCTTGACCCTGTTTCCAGGCAGGTCGCTCCCTACGCCGGGCAGCTCCACCTGTCTGCGCCCGTGCTCTATGTCCAGCTGCCACTGCTGCTGACTGTGTTCGAGTCCGCCTCCACCGGCAGGCTACCACATACGCCTCATTCCTGGTGGCCAGTGGTAGGTCCTAGGTTTGCTTTTTTGTATCTGTACTGTTCTTGTGTAATTTCTTCTGTCATTGGTACTGTATTTTGTTATTGTTTTGTACTGTGATTGTTTTTCTTCTTCTCCCCATTACTTTGTGCCTTTTTGCCTTCTGTTTCCCTTCGCCATTCCCCCCTCCCATTTTCCCCCTGCTGCATCCCTGCCCCTGCTCGCCCATTTGTCTGATCCCCCCTCCCAGTGGCTCCTCCCTCCACCTCCCCTTCTTATGGCGGCTGCTGCACATTGAAGAGAGCCACCCTTGACCCTGTTTCCAGACAGATCGCTCCCCATGTCGCGCAGCTCCACCTGTCTGCACCCGTGCTCTGTGCCCAGCTGCCACTGCTGCTGACCGAGTTCGAGGCCCGCCTCCACCCACAGGCTACCACTTGCGCCTCATCCCTGGTGGCCAGTGGTAGGCCCTAGGTTTGCTTTTTTGTATTTGCGCTGTTCTTGTGTAATTACTTCTGTCATTGGTACTGTATTTTGTTATTGTGTTGTACTGTGATTGTTTTCCTTTTTCTCCCTATTACTCTGTGCCTTTTTGCCTTCCCTTTGCTGTTCCCCCTTCCAGTTTTCCCGCTGCTGCGTCCCCTGTGGCACCGCCCCCCGCTCGCCCATTCATCGACACCCCCTCCCAGCTGCTCCTCCCTCCCACCTCCCCTTCTTATGGTGGCCGCTGTGCGGCCGTGCCGAAGGCGCGCCTAAGGCAAGCCCATCTGCGCCTGTCCGCGCCTTGATCGCACCCAGCGACAGAACCCCTGGCCCCGCGAATGCCACGATGCCCGACTCCACTACGATGCCAGCACCCTCTACACACTCAACACCGGACGAGACCACACCTGCTTCCAGGCCGCCCCTAAGATCACCCAAGGACCCCTCTCCTGCCGGAACTGCAGGTTCACCAGCACCAGAGCCGCCAATCCGCCCACCAGTGTAACGCTGCAAGGAAAATTGGATTAATTGGAGAAATCTGTTTTCAAGACTGCAAGATTAGAAAACTGTTTACGTGTATGCAAAAACTGTAGAGTGATTTTGCATAGAAATTTAAATGTTGAGGAATGGATTAGCAAACTGTGCTACGGGTAAAGTTATTGATTTAATTAATTTTCCAAATAGAGAGGAGGTTGAACACTTACCCATAAAATGTGATCAGATTAATGGCATGAAGCAGACTGTGTAGTACATTTTTTGCTTGTAAAAGATATATATAACCAGTTTCAGTTTAATAAACTTTATTTCGATTTAACAGAAATCCCAAAAGTTTTCACAGACAAACATCAGATCCGGGTTAAACATACCAAGTTGTCACTTTGTAACCATACTTATTTGTGCAAGACATATACCAATTATCATAAAAAAAAAATAATAGATAGTGCTCTAAAACAATCCTCACTTGATTGGCAGGGACATACATAATAAAAAAGTACCTATAAAAGAGCATCTAATCACAAGTTAAATTCATCACAATTTATAATAAAAAGGGAAAAAACAGTAAACAAACGGATGGTCTCAGTTGATAGACATGGAGATGGCTTTTCAGTCCATCGAGTTACCCATACCCGTCCCAGAAATTTGGCTATCACTATCATAATGGGACCATCTACGGATGTTTTAAATAATCTAAAAGCCTCAATATATGGCCTGGTACCCAGGGCAATACAAATGGGTTTCAACCAGCGTCGCCTCGGATTGCTGTAAGCAGGGCATGCAAAAAGAATGTGAGGCACTGATTCTTCCTTATCTAGGCAGAAAGGGCAGTTACTACTACTACCATCTGAGTTGAGCCATTTTGAAGTAAAGGCATTGGTGGGTAAAGTTCCCACTCTGAACTGATGGAATAGTTTTCTACCACGTGTACAAGTGATTTGGTCCCAATACATCTCCAGTTTTGGTTCGTGTTTGATCCCCAGGAAGGTGCTAGACAGGGTAGACGTAGGGGGGACTGCGTACCGTTTAAAATTGATCTTATACCAGTAGGAAGCCTTTAGCTCAACTTTACTTGGAAATGCGCTTACTGCTGGGGAAGTCCACAAGTGTCTTAACCCCAGTTCACAAAGAATGTTTTTAACACAGCTAAACCATGCAATTTGTTTGTTTACATCCAGCTCCCGAACTTCCATCAGGACCAAAGCGTAGTTGGCCAACTCTGGGGTCACCCAGAGCCTCCTCCAATATATCAGTAAGCTATAATGTGCAACATCCCTGATGGACTGACAATATATCCAGTGACAGACGTTCCTAGTGTCTTTAGTGTACACTGTAACTGTCCATAGATCTCAAGGTTTAAGTGTAGACGCAGCTTTTATTAATATTGGTAGCACTGTGTCCCTTTGGATGCAGTGAAATTTTTCACACGTGCACAATACGGACGGCTACAGCCCATCCGACGCACATGCCACCCATCACATGGGACGGCCTGGGGCTGTCCAACGCATCCAAAGGGCTAAAGAAGGCATGGCATATGTTGCATTGTCTTAAGTAAGAACATTGTCAAATTTGTTATTGATTGATTTTGTTTACAGAAAAGTTAGTGCCAATGCAAGTTATGTCAGAGAGTACAATTGGTTAAGAAGTATGTACGCTCCTCATTTAGGACAGTATCCCATAAATGAAAAATGGATAATCTTTGTAAAGCGGAAGCTCACAAAAGAATCTACAGATGTTGCTGAAAAGAAGAGGAGAACAACGAAGATGTTAAGAAGTGAACACTGGAAAATGAGGGCGAGATTGTAGGTTACCAGTTGTCAAACACTTCTGATGTCAACTGCTATGCAAATATTGTTCTCAATGTACTGTTTCATTTACCACATCTTATCAATGTAATTGAATAGAAATCACAGAAGACATTATGTTCTGCACTATGTGCTTTGCAACAACGTTAACTTAGTGATAGGACTATAATACATTGTGCTTCAGGCACTTACGATCTAGTAGATTTATATAGTGGATCAGTACTAATTACTCAGAACACTCAACAAGAATCACAGGAATTCATAATTGCACTCCTTGGAGTTTTAGAAGAAGAAGAAATAAACATAGATTACTTATATGGATTGAGTTACATATGGAACCATGACTGTGAAAATGTTTCTTTTACATCTAACACTCAAATAAATTCTGAGAATTTCTGTACTTAACACTACCGGATTTCAAACTTGTGCTTTTTGAAAGATTGAGTAAAATAGCTAATCTAAATATGACCTGCCTAAATTGTAGATCAGATGTTATGTCTACATTGCATATACTAAGAATTGGAAAATATCTTATATTAATGCTGCAACAATGCAGAGCTAATGGATTTGAATTGGCAACCGAATCGACATAGTTCAAAGCAGCATACATATCAGTTTCTGGAAGAACTTATACTACTATGGCGATCATCTTTCCTGAAAGACTTAATGTGATATCTGGACACTATACTATTTAAAGAGTAAAGCTGGATGGATGGAATGTAATGACATCAACTTTAAGGTCAAACCAAAACCGGCTTTCATACTACGAAATTCTTACCTTTCCTTTCTTCAACCAAAGTTCTAAGGAGTATTTTTGTGAAAAGTAATGCACAGTGTTTCTTCCAAGTGGCTCATCAGTGTTTTAGACCTCATCCGGCCTATCAGGGGTGTTGATATAACACCTAAATACTACATTCCTAATTAAACTGTGAACCTGGATGGACACAGGACAATCACAAGAACCTTTAATTTAAACCAAAACTGTTGTTCAGACTACAAAACTCTCCCCTTTTGTTCCTTCAACCAAACTTCTATTTAGTATTTGTGGAAAAAAGTAATGTATAGGATTTTGTCTACATGGGTCATCAGTGTATTGAACATCAGTCAACCTACCACAGGTGATGTTTTCAAAAGGGTCTCCAAAATTCAAGTGTGGTTTATATTTATTAGTAGTATTGTACCAGGTGTAATAATAAAACAAATATTTTTGAGATAGGTTAGTTTAGAGTAAATTAGTAACTGTAAGTAAAGCAACTGATTACCAATTGTAGTGAGTGACTTAATTACAGTGATATACTGTGCAGGTTTTTTTTCTATAATCTATATGATTGTTTTTCTCCACTGTTCAAGGATGAAGCACCGTACAGTACAGTACATCGTTTACGGTGAACAAGAATGAAAACTGAGAACAGTCAAAAAGAGAAAATCATTACTTTACATAGTTACATCATAAACAATGTGTACTATTATGTTTCTGAAATTCTGTTAATCAAATGCTGATTTATTTTTGTATTCTTTTTGTTTATCAATAGTGTTTACAGAGATACTCATTTAGATGTGTCAGTATACTTGTAGTGCCACAGAAATGCTTCTTTGACAGACTTGCGAGGAGGATCCTCATGTATGAACAGCAAGTGATATGTTTTGCCACCAGTTTCTTTTACCAGGAGTAGATGATGAGAAACACCTATGCAATTGATTACCCTTTTGCTGTGATGTGGCGACCCTTGACCCTGTTTCCAGGCAGGTCGCTCCCTACGCCGGGCAGCTCCACCTGTCTGCGCCCGTGCTCTATGTCCAGCTGCCACTGCTGCTGACTGTGTTCGAGTCCGCCTCCACCGGCAGGCTACCACATACGCCTCATTCCTGGTGGCCAGTGGTAGGTCCTAGGTTTGCTTTTTTGTATCTGTACTGTTCTTGTGTAATTTCTTCTGTCATTGGTACTGTATTTTGTTATTGTTTTGTACTGTGATTGTTTTTCTTCTTCTCCCCATTACTTTGTGCCTTTTTGCCTTCTGTTTCCCTTCGCCATTCCCCCCTCCCATTTTCCCCCTGCTGCATCCCTGCCCCTGCTCGCCCATTTGTCTGATCCCCCCTCCCAGTGGCTCCTCCCTCCACCTCCCCTTCTTATGGCGGCTGCTGCACATTGAAGAGAGCCACCCTTGACCCTGTTTCCAGACAGATCGCTCCCCATGTCGCGCAGCTCCACCTGTCTGCACCCGTGCTCTGTGCCCAGCTGCCACTGCTGCTGACCGAGTTCGAGGCCCGCCTCCACCCACAGGCTACCACTTGCGCCTCATCCCTGGTGGCCAGTGGTAGGCCCTAGGTTTGCTTTTTTGTATTTGCGCTGTTCTTGTGTAATTACTTCTGTCATTGGTACTGTATTTTGTTATTGTGTTGTACTGTGATTGTTTTCCTTTTTCTCCCTATTACTCTGTGCCTTTTTGCCTTCCCTTTGCTGTTCCCCCTTCCAGTTTTCCCGCTGCTGCGTCCCCTGTGGCACCGCCCCCCGCTCGCCCATTCATCCACACCCCCTCCCAGCTGCTCCTCCCTCCCACCTCCCCTTCTTATGGTGGCCGCTGTGCGGCCGTGCCGAAGGCGCGCCTAAGGCAAGCCCATCTGCGCCTGTCCGCGCCTTGATCGCACCCAGCGACAGAACCCCTGGCCCCGCGAATGCCACGATGCCCGACTCCACTACGATGCCAGCACCCTCTACACACTCAACACCGGACGAGACCACACCTGCTTCCAGGCCGCCCCTAAGATCACCCAAGGACCCCTCTCCTGCCGGAACTGCAGGTTCACCAGCACCAGAGCCGCCAATCCGCCCACCAGTGTAACGCTGCAAGGAAAATTGGATTAATTGGAGAAATCTGTTTTCAAGACTGCAAGATTAGAAAACTGTTTACGTGTATGCAAAAACTGTAGAGTGATTTTGCATAGAAATTTAAATGTTGAGGAATGGATTAGCAAACTGTGCTACGGGTAAAGTTATTGATTTAATTAATTTTCCAAATAGAGAGGAGGTTGAACACTTACCCATAAAATGTGATCAGATTAATGGCATGAAGCAGACTGTGTAGTACATTTTTTGCTTGTAAAAGATATATATAACCAGTTTCAGTTTAATAAACTTTATTTCGATTTAACAGAAATCCCAAAAGTTTTCACAGACAAACATCAGATCCGGGTTAAACATACCAAGTTGTCACTTTGTAACCATACTTATTTGTGCAAGACATATACCAATTATCATTAAAAAAAAATAATAGATAGTGCTCTAAAACAATCCTCACTTGATTGGCAGGGACATACATAATAAAAAAGTACCTATAAAAGAGCATCTAATCACAAGTTAAATTCATCACAATTTATAATAAAAAGGGAAAAAACAGTAAACAAACGGATGGTCTCAGTTGATAGACATGGAGATGGCTTTTCAGTCCATCGAGTTACCCATACCCGTCCCAGAAATTTGGCTATCACTATCATAATGGGACCATCTACGGATGTTTTAAATAATCTAAAAGCCTCAATATATGGCCTGGTACCCAGGGCAATACAAATGGGTTTCAACCAGCGTCGCCTCGGATTGCTGTAAGCAGGGCATGCAAAAAGAATGTGAGGCACTGATTCTTCCTTATCTAGGCAGAAAGGGCAGTTACTACTACTACCATCTGAGTTGAGCCATTTTGAAGTAAAGGCATTGGTGGGTAAAGTTCCCACTCTGAACTGATGGAATAGTTTTCTACCACGTGTACAAGTGATTTGGTCCCAATACATCTCCAGTTTTGGTTCGTGTTTGATCCCCAGGAAGGTGCTAGACAGGGTAGACGTAGGGGGGACTGCGTACCGTTTAAAATTGATCTTATACCAGTAGGAAGCCTTTAGCTCAACTTTACTTGGAAATGCGCTTACTGCTGGGGAAGTCCACAAGTGTCTTAACCCCAGTTCACAAAGAATGTTTTTAACACAGCTAAACCATGCAATTTGTTTGTTTACATCCAGCTCCCGAACTTCCATCAGGACCAAAGCGTAGTTGGCCAACTCTGGGGTCACCCAGAGCCTCCTCCAATATATCAGTAAGCTATAATGTGCAACATCCCTGATGGACTGACAATATATCCAGTGACAGACGTTCCTAGTGTCTTTAGTGTACACTGTAACTGTCCATAGATCTCAAGGTTTAAGTGTAGACGCAGCTTTTATTAATATTGGTAGCACTGTGTCCCTTTGGATGCAGTGAAATTTTTCACACGTGCACAATACGGACGGCTACAGCCCATCCGACGCACATGCCACCCATCACATGGGACGGCCTGGGGCTGTCCAACGCATCCAAAGGGCTAAAGAAGGCATGGCATATGTTGCATTGTCTTAAGTAAGAACATTGTCAAATTTGTTATTGATTGATTTTGTTTACAGAAAAGTTAGTGCCAATGCAAGTTATGTCAGAGAGTACAATTGGTTAAGAAGTATGTACGCTCCTCATTTAGGACAGTATCCCATAAATGAAAAATGGATAATCTTTGTAAAGCGGAAGCTCACAAAAGAATCTACAGATGTTGCTGAAAAGAAGAGGAGAACAACGAAGATGTTAAGAAGTGAACACTGGAAAATGAGGGCGAGATTGTAGGTTACCAGTTGTCAAACACTTCTGATGTCAACTGCTATGCAAATATTGTTCTCAATGTACTGTTTCATTTACCACATCTTATCAATGTAATTGAATAGAAATCACAGAAGACATTATGTTCTGCACTATGTGCTTTGCAACAACGTTAACTTAGTGATAGGACTATAATACATTGTGCTTCAGGCACTTACGATCTAGTAGATTTATATAGTGGATCAGTACTAATTACTCAGAACACTCAACAAGAATCACAGGAATTCATAATTGCACTCCTTGGAGTTTTAGAAGAAGAAGAAATAAACATAGATTACTTATATGGATTGAGTTACATATGGAACCATGACTGTGAAAATGTTTCTTTTACATCTAACACTCAAATAAATTCTGAGAATTTCTGTACTTAACACTACCGGATTTCAAACTTGTGCTTTTTGAAAGATTGAGTAAAATAGCTAATCTAAATATGACCTGCCTAAATTGTAGATCAGATGTTATGTCTACATTGCATATACTAAGAATTGGAAAATATCTTATATTAATGCTGCAACAATGCAGAGCTAATGGATTTGAATTGGCAACCGAATCGACATAGTTCAAAGCAGCATACATATCAGTTTCTGGAAGAACTTATACTACTATGGCGATCATCTTTCCTGAAAGACTTAATGTGATATCTGGACACTATACTATTTAAAGAGTAAAGCTGGATGGATGGAATGTAATGACATCAACTTTAAGGTCAAACCAAAACCGGCTTTCATACTACGAAATTCTTACCTTTCCTTTCTTCAACCAAAGTTCTAAGGAGTATTTTTGTGAAAAGTAATGCACAGTGTTTCTTCCAAGTGGCTCATCAGTGTTTTAGACCTCATCCGGCCTATCAGGGGTGTTGATATAACACCTAAATACTACATTCCTAATTAAACTGTGAACCTGGATGGACACAGGACAATCACAAGAACCTTTAATTTAAACCAAAACTGTTGTTCAGACTACAAAACTCTCCCCTTTTGTTCCTTCAACCAAACTTCTATTTAGTATTTGTGGAAAAAAGTAATGTATAGGATTTTGTCTACATGGGTCATCAGTGTATTGAACATCAGTCAACCTACCACAGGTGATGTTTTCAAAAGGGTCTCCAAAATTCAAGTGTGGTTTATATTTATTAGTAGTATTGTACCAGGTGTAATAATAAAACAAATATTTTTGAGATAGGTTAGTTTAGAGTAAATTAGTAACTGTAAGTAAAGCAACTGATTACCAATTGTAGTGAGTGACTTAATTACAGTGATATACTGTGCAGGTTTTTTTTCTATAATCTATATGATTGTTTTTCTCCACTGTTCAAGGATGAAGCACCGTACAGTACAGTACATCGTTTATGGTGAACAAGAATGAAAACTGAGAACAGTCAAAAAGAGAAAATCATTACTTTACATAGTTACATCATAAACAATGTGTACTATTATGTTTCTGAAATTCTGTTAATCAAATGCTGATTTATTTTTCTATTCTTTTTGTTTATCAATAGTGTTTACAGAGATACTCATTTAGATGTGTCAGTATACTTGTAGTGCCACAGAAATGCTTCTTTGACAGACTTGCGAGGAGGATCCTCATGTATGAACAGCAAGTGATATGTTTTGCCACCAGTTTCTTTTACCAGGAGTAGATGATGAGAAACACCTATGCAATTGATTACCCTTTTGCTGTGATGTGGCGACCCTTGACCCTGTTTCCAGGCAGGTCGCTCCCTACGCCGGGCAGCTCCACCTGTCTGCGCCCGTGCTCTATGTCCAGCTGCCACTGCTGCTGACTGTGTTCGAGTCCGCCTCCACCGGCAGGCTACCACATACGCCTCATTCCTGGTGGCCAGTGGTAGGCCCTAGGTTTGCTTTTTTGTATCTGTACTGTTCTTGTGTAATTGCTTCTGTCATTGGTACTGTATTTTGTTATTGTTTTGTACTGTGATTGTTTTTCTTCTTCTCCCCATTACTTTGTGCCTTTTTGCCTTCTGTTTCCCTTCGCCATTCCCCCCTCCCATTTTCCCCCTGCTGCATCCCTGCCCCTGCTCGCCCATTTGTCTGATCCCCCCTCCCAGTGGCTCCTCCCTCCACCTCCCCTTCTTATGGCGGCTGCTGCACATTGAAGAGAGCCACCCTTGACCCTGTTTCCAGACAGATCGCTCCCCATGTCGCGCAGCTCCACCTGTCTGCACCCGTGCTCTGTGCCCAGCTGCCACTGCTGCTGACCGAGTTCGAGGCCCGCCTCCACCCACAGGCTACCACTTGCGCCTCATCCCTGGTGGCCAGTGGTAGGCCCTAGGTTTGCTTTTTTGTATTTGCGCTGTTCTTGTGTAATTACTTCTGTCATTGGTACTGTATTTTGTTATTGTGTTGTACTGTGATTGTTTTCCTTTTTCTCCCTATTACTCTGTGCCTTTTTGCCTTCCCTTTGCTGTTCCCCCTTCCAGTTTTCCCGCTGCTGCGTCCCCTGTGGCACCGCCCCCCGCTCGCCCATTCATCCACACCCCCTCCCAGCTGCTCCTCCCTCCCACCTCCCCTTCTTATGGTGGCCGCTGTGCGGCCGTGCCGAAGGCGCGCCTAAGGCAAGCCCATCTGCGCCTGTCCGCGCCTTGATCGCACCCAGCGACAGAACCCCTGGCCCCGCGAATGCCACGATGCCCGACTCCACTACGATGCCAGCACCCTCTACACACTCAACACCGGACGAGACCACACCTGCTTCCAGGCCGCCCCTAAGATCACCCAAGGACCCCTCTCCTGCCGGAACTGCAGGTTCACCAGCACCAGAGCCGCCAATCCGCCCACCAGTGTAACGCTGCAAGGAAAATTGGATTAATTGGAGAAATCTGTTTTCAAGACTGCAAGATTAGAAAACTGTTTACGTGTATGCAAAAACTGTAGAGTGATTTTGCATAGAAATTTAAATGTTGAGGAATGGATTAGCAAACTGTGCTACGGGTAAAGTTATTGATTTAATTAATTTTCCAAATAGAGAGGAGGTTGAACACTTACCCATAAAATGTGATCAGATTAATGGCATGAAGCAGACTGTGTAGTACATTTTTTGCTTGTAAAAGATATATATAACCAGTTTCAGTTTAATAAACTTTATTTCGATTTAACAGAAATCCCAAAAGTTTTCACAGACAAACATCAGATCCGGGTTAAACATACCAAGTTGTCACTTTGTAACCATACTTATTTGTGCAAGACATATACCAATTATCATAAAAAAAAAATAATAGATAGTGCTCTAAAACAATCCTCACTTGATTGGCAGGGACATACATAATAAAAAAGTACCTATAAAAGAGCATCTAATCACAAGTTAAATTCATCACAATTTATAATAAAAAGGGAAAAAACAGTAAACAAACGGATGGTCTCAGTTGATAGACATGGAGATGGCTTTTCAGTCCATCGAGTTACCCATACCCGTCCCAGAAATTTGGCTATCACTATCATAATGGGACCATCTACGGATGTTTTAAATAATCTAAAAGCCTCAATATATGGCCTGGTACCCAGGGCAATACAAATGGGTTTCAACCAGCGTCGCCTCGGATTGCTGTAAGCAGGGCATGCAAAAAGAATGTGAGGCACTGATTCTTCCTTATCTAGGCAGAAAGGGCAGTTACTACTACTACCATCTGAGTTGAGCCATTTTGAAGTAAAGGCATTGGTGGGTAAAGTTCCCACTCTGAACTGATGGAATAGTTTTCTACCACGTGTACAAGTGATTTGGTCCCAATACATCTCCAGTTTTGGTTCGTGTTTGATCCCCAGGAAGGTGCTAGACAGGGTAGACGTAGGGGGGACTGCGTACCGTTTAAAATTGATCTTATACCAGTAGGAAGCCTTTAGCTCAACTTTACTTGGAAATGCGCTTACTGCTGGGGAAGTCCACAAGTGTCTTAACCCCAGTTCACAAAGAATGTTTTTAACACAGCTAAACCATGCAATTTGTTTGTTTACATCCAGCTCCCGAACTTCCATCAGGACCAAAGCGTAGTTGGCCAACTCTGGGGTCACCCAGAGCCTCCTCCAATATATCAGTAAGCTATAATGTGCAACATCCCTGATGGACTGACAATATATCCAGTGACAGACGTTCCTAGTGTCTTTAGTGTACACTGTAACTGTCCATAGATCTCAAGGTTTAAGTGTAGACACAGCTTTTATTAATATTGGTAGCACTGTGTCCCTTTGGATGCAGTGACATTTTTCACACGTGCACAATACGGACGGCTACAGCCCATCCGACGCACACGCCACCCATCACATGGGACGGCCTGGGGCTGTCCAACGCATCCAAAGGGCTAAAGAAGGCATGGCATATGTTGCATTGTCTTAAGTAAGAACATTGTCAAATTTGTTATTGATTGATTTTGTTTACAGAAAGGTTAGTGCCAATGCAAGTTATGTCAGAGAGTACAATTGGTTAAGAAGTATGTACGCTCCTCATTTAGGACAGTATCCCATAAATGAAAAATGGATAATCTTTGTAAAGCGGAAGCTCACAAAAGAATCTACAGATGTTGCTGAAAAGAAGAGGAGAACAAGGAAGATGTTAAGAAGTGAACACTGGAAAATGAGGGAGAGATTGTAGGTTACCAGTTGTCAAACACTTCTGATGTCAACTGCTATGCAAATATTGTTCTCAATGTACTGTTTCATTTACCACATCTTATCAATGTAATTGAACAGAAATCACAGAAGACATTATGTTCTGCACTATGTGCTTTGCAACAACGTTAACTTAGTGATAGGACTATAATACATTGTGCTTCAGGCACTTAAGATCTAGTAGATTTATATAGGGGATCAGTACTAATTACTCAGAACACTCAACAAGAATCACAGAAATTCATAATTGCACTCCTTGGAGTTTTAGAAGAAGAAGAAATAAACATAGATTACTTATATGGACTGAGTTACATATGGAACCATGACTGTGAAAATTTCTCTTTTACATCTAACACTCAAATAAATTCTGAGAATGTCTGTACTTAACACTACCGGATTTCAAACTTGTGCTTTTTGAAAGATTGAGTAAAATGGCTAATCTAAATATGACCTGCCTAAATTGTAGATCAGATGTTATGTCTACATTGCATATACTAAGAATTGGAAAATATCTTATATTAATGCTGCAACAATGCAGAGCTGATGGATTTGAATTGGCAACCGAATCGACATAGTTCAAAGCAGCATACATATCAGTTTCTGGAAGAACTTATACTACTATGGCGATCATCTTTCATGAAAGACTTAATGTGATATCTGGACACTATACTATTTAAAGAGTAAAGCTGGATGGATGGAATGTAATGACATCAACTTTAAGGTCAAACCAAAACCGCCTTTCATACTACGAAATTCTTACCTCTCCTTTCTTCAACCAAAGTTCTAAGGAGTATTTCTGTGAAAAGTAATGCACAGTGTTTCTTCCAAGTGGCTCATCAGTGTTTTAGACCTCATTCGGCCTATCAGGGGTGTTGATATAACACCTAAATACTACATTCCTAATTAAACTGTGAACCTGGATGGACACAGGACGATCACAAGAACCTTTAATTTAAACCAAAACTGTTGTTCAGACTACAAAACTCTCCCCTTTTGTTTCTTCAACCAAACTTCTACTTAGTATTTGTGGAAAAAAGTAATGTATAGGATTTTGTCTACATGGGTCATCAGTGTATTGAACATCAGTCAACCTACCACAGGTGATGTTTTCAAAAGGGTCTCCAAAATTCAAGTGTGGTTTATATTTATTAGTAGTATTGTACCAGGTGTAATAATAAAACAAATATTTTTGAGATAGGTTAGTTTAGAGTAAATTAGTAACTGTAAGTAAAGCAACTGATTACCAATTGTAGTGAGTGCAACGCATAGTGTGACTTAATTACAGTGATATACTGTGCAGGTTTTTTTTCTATAATCTATAAGATTGTTTTTCTCCACTGTTCAAGGATGAAACACAGTACAGTACAGTACATCGTTTATGGTGAACAAGAATGAAAACTGAGAACAGTCAAAAAGAGAAAATCATTACTTTACATAGTTACGTCATAAACAATGTGTACTATTATGTTTCTGAAATTCTGTTAATCAAATGCTGATTTATTTTTCTATTCTTTTTGTTTATCAATAGTGTTTACAGTGATACTCATTTAGATGTGTCAGTATACTTGTAGTGCCACAGAAATGCTTCTTTGACAGACTTGCGGGGAGGATCCTCATGTATGAACAGTAAGTGATATGTTTTGCCACCAGTTTCTTTTACCAGGAGTAGATGATGAGAAACACCTATGCAATTGATTACCATTTTGCTGTGATGTGGCGACCCTTGACCCTGTTTCCAGGCAGGTCGCTCCCTACGCCGGGCAGCTCCACCTGTCTGCGCCCGTGCTCTATGTCCAGCTGCCACTGCTGCTGAGTGTGTTCGAGCCCGCCTCCACCGGCAGGCTACCACATACGCCTCATTCCTGGTGGCCAGTGGTAGGCCCTAGGTTTGCTTTTTTGTATTTGTACTGTTCTTGTGTAATTGCTTCTGTCATTGGTACTGTATTTTGTTATTGTGTTGTACTGTGATTGTTTTTCTTCTTCTCCCCATTACTTTGTGCCTTTTTGCCTTCTGTTTCCCTTCGCCGTTCCCCCCTCCCATTTTCCCCCTGCTGCATCCCTGCCCCTGCTCGCCCATTTGTCTGATCCCCCCTCCCAGTGGCTCCTCCCTCCACCTCCCCTTCTTATGGCGGCTGCTGCGCATTGAAGAGAGCCACCCTTGACCCTGTTTCCAGGCAGATCGCTCCCCATGTCGCGCAGCTCCACCTGTCTGCACCCGTGCTCTGTGCCCAGCTGCCACTGCTGCTGACCGAGTTCGATGCCCGCCTCCACCCACAGGCTACCACTTGCGCCTCATCCCTGGTGGCCAGTGGTAGGCCCTAGGTTTGCTTTTTTGTATTTGCGCTGTTCTTGTGAAATTACTTCTGTCATTGGTACTGTATTTTGTTATTGTGTTGTACTGTGATTGTTTTCCTTTTTCTCCCTATTACTCTGTGCCTTTTTGCCTTCCCTTTGCTGTTCCCCCTTCCAGTTTTCCCGCTGCTGTGTCCCCTGTGGCCCCGCCCCCCCGCTCGCCCATTCATCCGCACCCCCCTCCTAGCTGCTCCTCCCTCCCACCTCCCCTTCTTATGGTGAGCGGCCGTGCCGAAGGCGCCTCTAAGGCAAGCCCATCTGCGCCTGTCCGCGCCTTGACCGCACCCAGCGACAGAACCCCTGGCCCCGCGAATACCACGATGCCCGACTCCACTACGATGCCAGCACCCTCCACACAATCAACACCCGACGTGACCACACCTGCTTCTAGGCCGCCCCTAAGATCACCCAAGGACCCCTCTCCTGCCGAAACTGCAGGTTCACCAGCACCAGAGCCGCCAATCCGCCCACCAGTACAGGACCAAACCACCTCCGTTGCCTACGCCGTACGCAAACACGCAGTCGAACTCTGGGACCTACTCGACACATCCTCCCCAGATGTCGCCTTCCTGACAGAGACCTGGATGAGCTACTCCTCTGCACCCAACATCGCCATAGCCATCCTGGATGGCTACAAGATCACCCGCAGAGATCGCACCAAAGGAATGGGAGGAGGAATCGCTATCGCCCACAAGTCCACCCTCAATGTCTATACCAACTCAGATGACACCCTCAACACCGCCGAACACCTGCACTTCCAGATCCACACCGATCCCAACACCACCCTCGGAGGAACTTTGATCTACAGACCACCCGGACCCCGACCACAGTTCAGCAACTACATTGCCTACTTTGTCAGCACAGACACACCCTCGCCTCCATGGACTTTATCCTCCTAGGAGACCTGAACTTCCACCTCGAAAAAAACAACAACACCAACTCCACCACCCTGATCAACAACCTCTCCAACCTTGGACTCAGGCAGCTCGTGACAATGCCCACCCACTCCGCCGGCCACGCGCTGGATCCCACCTTCTCTGCAAGCTCCCATGTCTCCTTCAGCCACACCACCGAACTCCACTGGACCGAACATCGCTGCATCCACTTCACCTTCCGGAAACCCATCACGCACCACCGCACCTAACAGATGCCCCGCTGCTGCTGGAGCAAAGTCACCAAAGACCAGCTAACCACCAACCTCCCCCGGAGCCCACCCACTGACCCCATCGACCCGGACACCACTGCCAGCAACCTCAGATGCTGGATCGACGACTGCACCAACAACCTCGCCCTGGTCAAGAACCCCTCCAACAGACGCACCAACAGGAATGCCAGCTGGTGCACTGCAGACCTCCAACAAAGCTATCAAAAATTGGAGAAGAAATGGCGCCACGAACATATACCCGGAGAACAAAGCAACTCACAAGAACGCCATGCGCCAACACCATCACCTCATCAGATCCGCCAAAAAGACCTCCTTCAAGGACCGCCTCAACAACAATGCACCCAACAGCAAAGAGCTCTTCAACATTGTGATGGAACTCTCCAACCCCAGCTCCAACACCAACAACATCCCACCATCGCAAGACCTGTACAAATCCCTTGCCTCCTTCTTCCACCGCAAGATCGCAGACATCGACAACAACTTTGACAACCAGACCACCGCAGCAGCCAACGACACCTCGGACCCCATGGCCACCACCCACAGTGACCCCCTGCTCACATGTACTAACATCAACGACGATAACGCCATCAAAATCATGAGCACCATCCACTGCGGCTCCCCGTCGGACTCATGCCCTCACCACATCTTCAACAAAGCCAGCACCACCATCGCACCCAAATCTGCAAGGCCATCAACATCTCCTTCGAAACCGCAATCTTCCCAGAGAGCTGGAAGCATGCAGAAATCAACGCCTTGCTCAAGAAACCCGAGGCAGACCCGACGGACCTCAAGACCTTTCGGCCCATCTCCCTGCTTCTGCTCCTGGGGAAAGGTCATCGAGAAGACCATCAACAAACAGCTGACCCACTACCTCGAGGAGAGCAAAATCCTGGCCCCATCCCAGTCCGGGTTCCGCAGCAACACAGCACCAAAACAGCCCTCATAGCTGCCACCGATGACATCAGGGCCCTGCTGGACAACACCGCCTCCCTCCCTTCTGATCCGAAGCCTCCAAGATCATCTGCGGCGTACCCCAAAGATCATCCCTCAGCCCGACAATGTTCAATATCTACATGGCCCCGCTCACCAGTATCGCCAGACTGCACAACCTCAACATCATCTCCTATGCCAATGACACACAGCTTATCCTGTGTGGAGGAGTGTGGCTCAATGGTTAGAGTGGCAGACCCTGATGCAGAGTTCTGGCCAGGGACCAAGGTTCGATTCCCGCCTCGGCGGGGTCTCGTGCTCAATTTCCTCGGACCTGTTAATTCTCGCCTCGGTGCCTATTCTAAACACGGGCCCCACGCTGCAACTCTGGGCAATAGATTGCTTAGCCTCCACACCGGCCCCAACAGCGCTAAGGATGCCTGGCTTCACCCTGGGGGTGCTCAGGAGTGGACACTTCACAGGGAAAGCCAGGAGGGGTTCCACAGCGGTGTGAGTATCGGCGTCAGGAAGCCGATTAGGCGACACCGCAAGGTGACCGTCTGGTGACAGTGCGCTCTATAAGTACCTTGACATTTAAATTTTGACATTTATCCTCTCCCTCACCAAAGACCCTCGCACCACCAAAACCAACCTCCACGAAGGAATGAAAGCTGTCGCTGAATGGATGAAGAACAGCCGTCTGAAACTGAACTCGGACAAGATGGAGGTTCTCATCCTCGGCTCCACCCCCTCAGCCTGGGATGACTCCTGGTGGCCGTCTGCCCTGGGTGCAGCACCGACACCCACCAACCATTCACGTAACCTGGGATTCATCCTCGACTCAACAATCTCCATGACCAAACAAGTAAAAGCCTTGCTTGGTCATGCTCCGAAAGATCTACAGGTGGATCCCCACTGACACAAGAAGAACGGTCACCCAGGCGCTCGTCAGGAGCAGGCTGGACTACGGAAACGCCCTCTACGCAGGAACTCCAGCCAAACTGGTGAAACGACTGCAATGCATACAGAACGCCACCGCATGCCTGATCCTTGACAACCCTCGCCACAGCCACATCACACCCCAACTGGGAGACCTGCACTGGCTTCCCATCAACAAGAGGATCACATTCAAGTTCCTCAGCCATGCACACAAGGCACTCCACAACACCGGACCAACATACCTCAACAGACGACTAACCTTCTAAACCCCAAACCACCTGCTCCGCTCCGCCGACCTCACCCTCGCCACCGCCCCCCGCATCCGAAGAATGACCACTGGCAGCAGATCGTTCTCCTACTTCGCCTCTGAGTCCTGGAACGCCCTCCCCATCCTCCTACGGCAGACAGAAGACCTTCAGGAGGCTGCTCAAGACCTGGCTGCTTGAGCAGTAGCAGCACCCCCCCACCCCACAGCGCCTTGAGACCCTTACGGGTGAGTAGCGTGCTCTATAAATGCCTTGATTGATTGATTGATTGAAACTGACTGCCATCAGATGACATTTTATTTAGAAATAGTATAGAAAGCAGTAAATGTAAATTTCAAGAGAAAAGAACAGGTGCTTAATTGTTACGCAGATTCCCCCCACACACTGTTGAAAGATTAATATTTATGCAATACATCGATTACAACCTCCGGTCCAGGTAAGCACTCTTCCCAGCAGCTCCGCTTGCAGCACCTCTCTGCCTCAGCGCCTGAGCCCTCCTGCCTTCTGAGTTCACGCTGGCACTGCGCCGCCCCCATCTCCTGACTGCTAGGAGACTCGTTTTATTTCATTTTAAGGGAATCCTCAGGTTTATTTTTGGGCATGGTATAAAGCTATTCTTTGGAATTTTGACTACCCCCGTACGATTACAGGCAGCCTTTTCCCGCTGCTGCAGCCCCACCTACCGACACAGCCCCGATCCCGCCTCCCCTCCTCCAGTCCTGCCCCTCTCCCCTACTTAATGGCGGCAGCTGCGGGGGAGCACGTGTGACACCTAGACCTCCGGTCCAGGCAAGCACTCCCCCCAGCAGCTCCGCTTGCAGCACCTCTCTGCCTCAGCGCCTCTGCCCTCCTGGCGCGCCAAAGGCATGCCTTAGGCAAGCCCGTCTGTGCCCATCCATGACCTAACCGCAACCAGCGCCAAGAACCCTGGCTCTCCTAGGCTCCATCGCTACGACTCTACCACCCTCCACGCACTCAATTCCAGAAAAGACACCGACTGCCAAGATCCTCGCCCAACACCACCCATGGACAATTTGCGTGCAGAACCTGCTGCAGATCCTTCACCATCGACAATACCCCCACGACTGGTCAAGGCCCGCCTGGTGCACACACACACACAAAACCGTGACATGAATCCTCCTCAACGTCAGCTCCCTGCACCGACACTCCGTAGAAATCTAGGACTTGATCGACACCCTCTCGCCTGATATCGCCTTCTTCACGGAAATCTGGACCAACACCAGCTCCGGCCTGACATCGCCACGGCCATCCCAGACGGCTATAAGATCCAGAGAAAGGACTGCTCCCACCGCTCAGGAGGGGGACTCGCCATCGCACACAAGACCCCCCTCCGACTCCCCACATCCACCACAAGCGACCCCCTCTCCAACACTAAACACCTCAACTTCCAGATCCGGACCAGCCCCAGGACCACACTATGTGGCACCCTCAACTACAGACCGCCGGGACCCTGCACCCAGTCCGCAACCACCATCGCCAAGCTCACCGCACCCCATGCAATCACCTACACGGACAACATTCTACTCGGGGACCTTAACTTCCACCTCGACAACTGCAACGACCCCGACTCCATCACTTTACTCGACAACCTTGCCAACCTTGGACTGGAGCAGCTGGTAAGCACGCCCAAACACAGAGCTGGACATACCCTAGACCCAATTTTCGCTGGAGGAAAAAACATCAGTTTCAGCCACACCACCACGCCCCTCTGGACAGACCACCACTGCATCCACTTAAACTCCACCACCGCACCCAAACCTGCCCCTCGACCGCCATAAAGGAGCTGGGGCAAGGTCACAGTGGAACTCCTCATCGCCACCCTCCTCCAAGACCCCCCCCAGCACCACGGCTGACACCAGCTCCGCAGCAATAGAACTTTACCACTAGATCTACCGCTGCACCGAAAAACTCACACCCCTCCACCACCCTGCCAAGCAACGCCCTCTGAAGGTCACCTGATTCACCACAGAACTACATGAAACCAGACGCTCTTGCAGACATCATGAGACAACCTGGCGAAACCAGAAAATGACAGAAGCACGGAACACCACCAGTGCATAAGAGACACCAAATGGACATTCATAAGAGACAAAGTCCAGACCAACGTGACCACCTCCAAGGAACAGTTCATCATCATACAACAGTTCACTAAATCCCCCCGCGAAGCCACTGACATCACACCCTCCCAGGAACTCTGCAACAAGCTCAGCTCATACTTCCATCAGAAGATAAAGGCCCTCTACGAAAATTTCAGTGAACAGATGCAGGACACTACAGCCCCCCTCCCATGCCGCCAACAAGCCTACCATCACAAATTGGAATCCTGCCACCGTCAAACACATCATAGCTACCATGAAGAAAATCCACTCAGGAGCCCTGCCCACGGTACATATTCCAGAGGGCCGCCATCGCACCCGAACTCGGACTGACCATCAATGCATCCTTCATGTCCGGCATCTTCCCAGAGGACTGGATGCGGGCAGAGGTCATACCCCTCCCCAAGAAACCTACGGCTGACCCAACTGACCTGAAAAACTACCGACCCATCTCACTCCTCCCTTTCATGGCCAAAGTCGCCGAGAGACTCGTGAACGCCCAGCTAACTACCTTCATTGAAGAGCACTCCATCCTAGACGCCTCCCAGTCTGGATTCCACAGCCACCACAGCACAGAGGCCGCCCTCCTTACCGCCACTGACAACATCTGCATGCTACTTGACCAGGGTCACACTTGAGCCTTCATCCTCTATGCAGCCTTCAACACCATCTCTCACTGTACTCTCACAGCCAGACTTCACAACACAGAGATACAAGGAACCGCCCTCGACTGGATCCGATCCTTCCTTAACATCAGACCCAAATATCTCAGTGAGAGAGTTTCCTTCCACGTACCCAACAGGAACCTCCACTCCGCCGACCTTGCCCTGGCAGAGGTCCCCCGCATCCGCAGAAACAGAACAGGTGGAAGAGCCTTCTCCTACATCGCAGCCAAGACCTGGAACGAGGTCCCCGTGAACATCAGGTGCTCCCCAACCCTACAAACCTTGAGGAAGGACCTCAAGACCTGGCTTTTTGACTGACCCGAAGCTGCGACTGATCCGAAGCGCTCCCCACCCCTAGCGCCTTGAAACCCTCACAGGTAAGTAGTACGCTTTACAAACCCTTGATTGACTGATTGATTGACAACTACAAAACCTGAAAACAGTAAAAAAAAGGTAAAAAGTCAATTACTAAAATGTCAAATACTATTACAGCATAGGAAATGTCTCCAGTTTTATTTGAAATGTGAAAGGTAGAGTCTAATAGAGGCACTGATATAGACAGACACACATTGGTAAACACAGTCATAAATGCAGCCACTCACCCACTCAACCGCTCACACATCTATTCTCTTACCAATACGGTAAATAACTGCCCAAGAAACTTACAGATACAATTACAACTATATACACTCACTTTCCCATATAGATACTGACACATCCACTCACTCACTCACTCACTCAATCGCTCATATAGCTACTAACACAGGGACATACTCATCCATACAGCCCCTGACAGAGTAATTCATAGTCTCTTGCACCCACTCACTCACTCATGCAATCAGTCATGTATCTACTCAATCTCCTATATAATCACTAACACACCTTGTCACTCTGCCATGTAAGCACTGGAACACCCAATCACGGACCCACACAGGTACAATCACATCTACTCACACTTACACAGCCACGTATACATACTCACTCACCCATACACCACTAATGCACTTAGTGACTCACTCATGCAATCACTCACATACCCTTTCACTTACTCACTCACTCACACAGTGATACATCAACTCAGAGACTCACTCCCTTATACAGCCACTCACATTTCAGTGCAGCTTGTTGAGGTAGCAATGGATCTTAGAGCATTTAGTGAGAGTTGTGTGTGCACTCTCTCGTCACAGGTTTGCATTATAATAAAATAGTAGTGATGGGTTGTGTCAGTAAACTCCACTAAGTGGCATAGGCAGAGTTTTAGCAAAACTCTCCCTCCAAGTGGAGTGTAGCGTGACAAAAATTCTGTGAACTCAGCCGGCAGAGCGGAGTTTACCGCCCACCCTTAATCTCGACCCTCTTATTTGTAAAACAAAGAGAGACTTGAACAGATTAAATAATTTACATCTATCCTTAGTTGGTATGTGTAACATAATAAAAATTATTTTTTTCCCCAAGACTCTTTATTTGCTATATCATTGGAATTTGAAGGTCAGTGGTTTAAGAAAATGGAAGAGTCTTATTGCAAGAAAGAGCAGAGTTGGATATAGGAGATCCTTTTCCCACCCCGGTCGAATTGTTAATCGGCAATGATGCTTGGGGATGTCTGTGGCGGCAACTCAAATTTAGTTACTACAAAAGAGTCCACTTTCAGACTCTTCAGAACTTCTTTAAGGTCTGGTCGGCAGTACACAGAGTAATGGGATTGGTAGATTTAACTATTATGCACCCTTATGGAAGAATGAGTAATTACCAGTTATTTTTACCGATATATGTATTTCACGATGGAATATTGCTAGGTTAAAGAGATTAGGGGCCTTCTTCTCTATGAATGGCATTGTTTCATTTGCAGATCTTAAGAATGACTACAATATAGAACATAGAGATTTTGTTTGAAGTATCACCAGGAGCGGGATTTCCTTTTACAGAAGGCTCTGTGGGTGTCCAGAGTTAAGTTAGTGGACACCCTTATCAGTAGATGGAAATGCCCTATTGGGGTTATTTATCATTTTATTATTGCAGAAACAAGAAACAATTTGGATAAGCATTCCCAGAGATGGCAAGAGAAATTGAATGTACCTGATTCTTCTTTCCAGAAATCCTTATTAGCTAGGTATTTTTTATTGTCTTCTAAACTTTAAGTGCACTATTATAAAACCTATTATGATTTATACTTAGGGCTCCTAGTTTTATGGTATTTTTATAACATTTGCCTCTGTATTTATCTATATTTATTTTTGACTATCTTATTGTTATTTATCCATATTTATTTTGGGCTTTAAGATTAAATGGACTCATAAAATGATATATTTCTATATATATTTTACTGATAAATATGCACTCATACTTTTCTGCCTGTCACGTTTTAGCAAATTGAACAGTCAAACATAGCAAAATGCTACACTCACAGGTAAATACCAGCATTATTATACAAATATATGTTAATGAATGTTTAGGGAAATCTCAACCTGTTTTTTTAACTTCCCATGCTGTCAATATGCTCAGCTATTGTCCTGGAAATTATGAAGATAGTATTGGGAGTCACCCGCATTTTTCCGCTTTTTAAAATAAATGCAGCACATTATTTTCTATCTGTATTTATCTGTAAAAATCAGTAAAAAGGGAAAGCTCAGAGCCTTTTTTATACTATATTCCAAGTAGGGTTATTAAATGGGTAGAGGAAAAAGGGACACAATGCCCTAGGTGGCAGCAGTATGGCGCAGATAGCATGCATATATTTGCTACTTGTAGAGTTTTGGCAGGAGGAAAGAGCAGATTTCTAGATTTTGTAATTTATCCTTAATGGATAAAGACCCAGCCAACCCCCACACTAATGTTACCCGGAATACAAGAAGGGGAGGGGGGGTTAAATGGGTAGATCGTTTCTATTTATAGTCCTGACAATTTGGCAATTATGTCTTGCCTCTGCTTTGCTGGGCCCGAACCCTCCAGTATTTCAGTAATGGCTAGCTCGGATCCTAACAATCTATAACATGTAAAAAGCATATTTAAGCTCATATTTTTCTACTAAGTTTCTTTAAAAACCATAATTCTTACCTATTTTCAGTTTTCCCAGTTATGCAGGACGTCACGATGACATCATTAACCACAATGGTTGCACCTTTTCCATAAAGTGAAAACACACATATTACAGTATTTTACACAGTAATGGCCTGATTACGATGCCATCCGGAAAGGCTCTGAATGGGAATCAGATTCGGCGAATCTGATTCGGAACCTATGTTTCCGACCGAATCGGACGCCTTTCCGGGCGACCGATTATGATGCAAGGAAACCGTTCAGGTTGTCCGAATCTGTTCTGAATGACATTCGGATAGACCGATTTGCTCAGAGCCGATCCGTACAGCTCTATGGACACGGTTTCCAAACAAGCGATTACGATGACCGATTCGGACAGCCGTTCTGATCGATTTGCCTGACATGAAACGGCTGTCGGAATCTGACTTTGAGGGCCCGGAGCAGGACCCTCTTCACCCCGGGCATTCCGAATTAGTCCCATGGGGGTACCCAAGGGACCCCCCTTTCAAACCATGCACAGTGTGGCAGGCACCATGGGGTGCCCGTCACAGAGTGCATGATGTTTCCCAACAACCTCTTTTTTCAATGAGAGTGACATACTCCTTATAGAAGGCAGAGGTCAGTCCGTCCGAGCCAACAGGCCTTCTAATAACCTGTGCCACCAGTTCCGGCTTGATTGGGGAGTCTCTGTATTGGCGGTGTGCGGGATCTAACCAAAGGAATTTGACAGAGTCCAGGTTGCTTCGTAGCGACTCCTCTTCTCTGACATCGCCTGCGGAATAGAGCTGGGCGAAGAAAGAGGACATGACATATGGAAATTTCTCAGGGGATGTGATGAAGTGACCCTCAGAGTCTCTCAACTCGGCTACATACTCCGAGGCATGCTGCCTACGCAATAGCCAAGCCAGGGTCCTGCCAGGGCGGCCCCCCTCCCCCTATCGCTGTGCTTGCGTATTTCGTCCAAGGTATTTGACTTCCCTGTCAGCCTCAGTTTGGAATTCCGAGAGTTTGTCTCATATGTCCAGGTTTTCTAAGGTCCTCCCTATCGCCTCCAATATGCCCGCTTGTTTGGCTTTGCATGTACTTCAGATGACCACCTTAAAAGCTTCACAAAGTGTAGATGGTGACCCTTTGTGACCCTTTGTTCAAAACAAAGTATTCGATAATGGCTTGCCGGACCTCTTTCTTAAACACCTCGTCACGCAGGGCCTGCGAAGACAGCCTCCATAGGAACATCGGGGGAAAGTTTCTGGGATCTGAAGAGCCAGACTAACCGGTGAGTGTTCCACAATGAGCCATTTTTAATATTAGTGATTGTGACAAAATATTTTCAATAATGCATTGTTTAAAAAAAAAATCAACCATGTCTATCTTTTTTTAACATTCTTCAGGCCACAAAGGACAACCATAGTACCAACCACAAAGGGGGGGGGGAGTGAGGGGCTGCATTCCAGCTGAAACACATAGAGCTTCAGCTTGAAGTGCTTGGAAAATTGATGGCAAACCGTCAGCGGGAGCTGGCAATTTTATTTTTAAAGATGGTACCCACCCGGGGTACCCACAACTGCTAGAATTGTTGAGGGCTGCCCTAATGAACTCTAAGGGCTCCAGCAGGCTCTCTTCTATGCACACATGGTGGTGCTGGCGGGAGCGGGCTATTACTTTGCTACTCCCCAAGCAGGGACACCATTTTACTCTGCTTCTACCCAGCTGAAAGCAAAGTTGTGTTCCCTGCCTGGGAGAGTACCGTAGGGTATGCATTGCACTTTCTGAGGGAGGGTACATCAATGTCCCGTGGGATGGGGTCCCTCAGACACTGCAGCTGTGTTGAGCCCCGGGTGAAATGGTCCTCAGGACCTTTCCAGTGGTAGAGGAGGAGGGTCCCATTCCTCCATCCACTTCATATAAACATGGGCCCCAGAGGATGGGGTTCTGCAGGGCTCGGGGATGGGGGGTTCATGCCCCCTCCCCTTAATGTACATTTTGGCCCCATGGATGGGGTGCCTGGGGCCTCTGCAATGCTCAATGAAGGGAGTCCGGTGACTCTCTCCCCTAAATATGAATAATTTGACCCCAGGGTATGTGGACCCTGGGGCTTCAAGAAAGCTAAGAAGAGAGAATGCATGCCCCCTTCCCTAAAACAATATTGCCCCAACCTCCTGGTCCACCCTGGCCCAATAAGGCCTAGTCCGTGAGTCTTAAAATGGCTGCTGCCACATCTTTTTGATATGGCAGCAGCCAATCAGATATTATCTTGTGATCTGTAAGCTCTGCCGATCCTCTTTGACATGAAATATACATAAATTGTTAACCTTGATTTCTCAAAAACTACTAAACAGAGTGGTGTAATTCAATTCAGCAGTTTTTGCTGTTGAATATTCCTATGGAAAAGGGGTTGGTGAAAGTTTAGGTCTGGTCGATCTATGGGACTTAAAGCAGGGCCAAGACCCAGGGTACACATATTTCTCCTACCCACATAATAAATATGTTCGCATCGACTATATTTTTATGTCAAGTAATCAGGCTAGTCCTGTACAAATCAATAAACTACCTAAAACTATTTCGGACCATAATCCCTTATCGCTCACTCTGGACATAAACAACATGCTCAGACCCCGTTCAAGTTGGTCCTTTGACAAAAAACTACTTGTAAATAATAAATATGTGGAATATATGAAAATTTGGGCGCAGGGGTTTTTCGATTCTAATCGATATAGCACATCTAGAAATATGGTCTGGGACTGCTTTAAGGCCGCAATCCGTGGGGAGACAATTAGCTATGTGGCCAGACAAAGGAAAGAGGAGGCAATGCTTAATGAATTACAGCTGCAAAAACTAGCTGAACTAGAAGAGAAACATACTAGGCTAATTGCACAAGAAAGTGATGGAGGCTCAGTTTTAAGAGATATGGCGATACTAAAAGCAGATATAAATACTAAAATTACCCTAAGGACGGCTGAGCTATATCAGTCCAATAGAAATAAGATCTATGAAATGGGAGATAGAGTGGGTAAGCAGTTGGCACTCAGAACTCGCCAAAGTCAATCTCTTAACTCCATTACGCGTATCGAGTCTGAAGGCCAAGAATATACAACACCTGAATCTATTCTAGAAGTTTTTCAAAATTACTACGGGAAATTGTATAAGAATGAGGATTCTGTAAATCACAACGTAATCAAAGAAATATTATCCAAATGGGCAACCGAGCATGAAGATGGTTCAGAAATCAATAATGTTACTAGACTGGATCTAGAAAGAGACATAACCCAAACAGAAGTGGAAATTGCTCTTGCAGAGCTAGCTTCGGGAAAAGCCGCAGGGCCCGATAAAATACCACTTGAGTTTTATAAAATTCTGGGTAATACCGTAACGCCCCTACTTCTTGATCTGTTCATTGGGATTCAAGCTAGTGGTATTCCTCCTAGATCTTGGCTTGAAACCAATATTGTAATTTTCGCAAAGAAAGATAAGCCCCCTCAGTTGCCCTCTTCGTATCGCCCTATCTCCTTAATAAACTCTGACTCCAAGCTTTATTCTAAGATCTTGGCTAATCGGCTCAGGGGGATCATCGAACACCTGGTCTCCCCTTGGCAACACGGCTTCATTCCTGGTAAGGGTACTACGGATCATACCCAACGCGCTATCGCACTGTTTGACGCCGTGAATGCTACGGGGGGACAGATGTCGATGGTCCTCCTGGATGCCGAGAAGGCCTTTGATAGGGTTTCATGGGCATTCTTGTGGGCAATACTAGAACAAATAAACGTTGGACCATGTTTCATGAAATCTATCAAGGCAATGTATTTCTCACCGAAGGCTAGGGTATTGGTAATGGGACAGGAATCTGTTTTTTTTATATACTCCGAGGGACTAGGCAGGGATGCCCATGTTCTCCGATCCTTTTTGCCCTATATATTAATCCTCTTATTTTAAAATTACTAAAGGCTGAGGCAATTAAACCAGTTACATTGGGACCCCACCACACAAAAATATTAGCATACGCCGATGATGTGGCAGTAATAACATCACAACCCACTAAGGCTATAATAGAAATAGAACAGATTACCCAAGCCTTCGGCCAGATATCGGGATACTCCATAAACAAGGATAAAACTATGGTCATCTGTACTAATAATGTTAACTTTATTGATCCTAGAAGGGTAGAATCCGCTGTATATCTAGGAGTCCGAATATCTGCCAAAATAGACGAGATTGTTAAAATTAACTATGAACCATTACTTCAAAAAGTAAAGAAAGATCTTAAAAGGATTGACGGATTACATCTCTCAATCATTGGGAGAGGTAACTTCCTTAAAATGAATATTCTACCCCGGGTCCTATACCTGTTTCGTGCGATACCTCTATTAGTGGATGACAAAATTTTAAAGGGCCTTGAATCCCATATGAGTAAATTTGTGTGGGGATACGGGAAGATAAGGAGCTCTCTTTACCCATTATCAGAGGCGGGCTCGCAATTCCTGATTTGAGATTTTATTCATGGGCTGCCCTTCTTCAACAGATGATGTCATTATTTCACGTTAAACCATTGGAAAACGAAGCAGGGGCTAATTACATACCTTCAATATTCGAATTGTCCATTGGAGACAGGGCTAATGGTTTGTTATTAAAACAGGTCGAACCTTCATACTTTAAGAAAGTAAAGTTTAAGGTTATATCAAGCGCCTGGGTAATGTGGAGGAAAATCACGAGGTATATGAAAATTCCTAAACACAATAGATATATTTCACTATGGGATTCATCAATATTACCACCACAAATATATGATGCTATTTCTAGACGATGGGAAACATTAGGAGTATTAACAATAGGAGATTTTTTACTTCCCACTTATGGTGATAGATTTCTGCAACTTCAATCCAAATTTGCCATCCCAAATAATAGTGTATTTAAATTTATACAAATTAATACAATTTTAAATCTAAAAGTTGCTGATATCTCTTTGGATAATATCCCTTTAATCGATTGTATGTCTAGACCCGCGACTAGGATTGGTACAATTTATGACATTTTTATTGAAAACCAACATGATGATTTAGAATCTACTGAAGTGGGTTGGTTGAGGAAACTAAATAACCCTAATGTGGATATCGACATGTCTTTGATTCTATCATCACAGCTGTTTATGTGTGCTAACCTGAAAGCCCAACTCTATAAAACTATCTATGATTTATATTTTACTCCGGCCAAACTATACGCTTGGGGGAAAAGGACTACTTCGGGGTGTCCAAGGTGTGGCAAAACAACGGCAAATTTATTACATATGCTGTATGAATGTGACAAACTACTTGTACTCAGAACAATGATTGCTGGGTTCTGGCAGGAAGTGTTTGGGCATCCAGTAGCCGAATCTTCCACCCTATATATTTTGGGTTATGATAACACTCTGCGGCACACTAAGGCGGAAGAAGTAGCTCTCTTCCTGGGTACAGCAGTGTATAGAATAACATTTAACAGCTCGTTGGAAGGATGCCGATCCCCCTAACTTTCAGATTTGGCTCTCTCGGCTGTTAGGTATGTATAATCAAGAGAAGGCGATTTTGCCTGTAAAGGAACTAAGTCAAGAACACGTGGTATCGAGATCTGGAAACCAATTGAAAATTGGAAAAATGACAATAGAGATTGTGGATAAATGAGAGCAATCAGTATAAAATTGTTATAGTTTTTCTTCTTTTTCTTTTTCTTTCCACATGCTGATGTTTCTTGTTTCTTGTTCTGCTAAATCCTTAGTATTCCTGCTTTATTTAAGCTAATGTATTCACCTAAATTGACTGTTTGCTATATTTATTAAAAGTTCCTTTCCGTTTTTGTTACTGCTTTTTTTCTCTGTTTGTATCTGCAAATGTGAATTACCAAGAAAAGAAAATTAAAAAAAAAAAAAGGAAAAGGGGTTGGTGAAATTATCTTTTGGGACTCCCCCCTTTTTCTTGGCCCCCGCTTGACCGATCACTCCAAAACTTTACAAGAAGAAAATGAGGTGAACTTGTCTTTTATTTGGACAGTTTCATGAAGATTCGTCAAATCGTGCTAAGGTTATTAGCAAACCAAGAAATGCTATTTCATATGGAAATATGGTTCGAACTATAACTGCCCAGTGGTTGCATCCAATCACCAATATATATATTCACTTATTCAATGAAAAAATCTAAGGTTAGAGGAATGTTATAATTAGGCTCAGATTTCACTCGTACAAAACCAGTGAAATTCAGCTGTTATAGTTACCAGAGCTAACTATAAATTACATCCTCGCAATGCACAACTTATGACCTCACATATTTTGTAAAAATCTGAGCCTAATTATAACGTCCCTGTACCTTTGGGTTTTTTAAGTGAATTTGAAAGGACTTTTCATTTAATTTCCTAACTGCAACCACTAATCTTTAACACTGAGTGTGTGAGTGACTGAATGAGTGTCTCAGAGGGTATATGCCTATCTAAGTAGGTTTGTAGGTGGATTTGGGAGCGTATGAATGAGGCTGTAAGAGGGCAATTGGAGTGCCTCAGTGGGTGTGTGAGTCTTTAGATGGTCTGTGAGTCGAGGAATGAGTCTCTGAGTAGATCTGTGAGTGGGTGTGTGAGAGTATGAAAGCTTCTGTAAGTGAGGGCATGAGTGTCTGACTGTATCTGTGAGTGGGTGTACATGTCAGATTTCATCTGCGAGTGGGTGCATAAATGAATGGGTCTGTGAGTGGCTGTGAGAGTGTCTGAGTTGTTCTGCCTGTTTGAGTAGGTTCTGCTTGTTTGCTGCTCATTTTCTGCCTTTTTTCTGCTCACTTCTAACCTTTATTTAGCATCTGTCTGCTTGTTGACGACCTTTATGTTTCATATTTCTGCTCATTTCTGACCCGACTTTTGCTTCTTTCTGCTCATTTCTGACATTTATTTTGCCTATTTCTGCTTGTTATTGACCTTTATCTAGCATCTTTCTGCTCATTTCTGGTTTTATTTAGCCTCTTACTTGCTTGTTTCTGACCTTTATTTTGCCTCTTTCTGCTTGTTTTAGATGTTTATTTTGCCTTTTTCTGTTCTTTTGTGACCTCTGGTTTACCTCTTGCTGCTTGTTTCTGTCCTTTATTTTGCTTCTTTATTCTCATTCATGAACCTAATTTTGATTCTTTCAGCTCATTTCTCATCTCTATTTTGCCTCTTTCAGCTCATTTCTGACCTTTATTCTACCTCTTGCTGCTTGTTTCTGACCTCTATCCTGCCTCTTTCTGCTAATTTCTCACCTTTATCATGCCTCTTTCTGCCCGTTGCTGACCTTTATTCTCCCTTTTTATGCTGGCTTATCACCCTAATTTTGCGTTTCTGCTCATTGCTGACCTTTATTCTGCCTCTTTCTTCTAGTTTCTGACCTTTATTCTGCCTCATCTGCTTGTTTCTCACCTTTATTCTGCCTCTTTCTGCTCTTTACTGACCTTTATTCTGCCACTTTCTGCTAGTTTCTGACATTTATTCTGCCTCTTTGTGCTCATTTCTCACCTTTCTTTTGCCTCTTTCAGCCTTTTCCTACGGGACCACCGGGGGGGGGGGGGGAGCTTGAAGTCCCCTGCGGCCCCAGCCGGCTTCCCGCCTCCCTTTCTATGAGAGCAATCACTTAGTCTGTTTCCTCGATTGCATGAAAGTGGGCAGAGAAAGAGATGAAAACCCTGCTTTCAGTGGGTGGGAGCACTTTGGCACTCCTGCCCGCTGGAACCAAATTATTTGTTTTTACTTGGTGTGAGCTTTGAGCTCCCACCAAGCTAAAACAAATAGCTGTGACCCGGGGTGGACACCCTAGGGCATATTAGGAGCCGGCCTTGGGGGGGTGGTGGTCCCCAAGGCCTTTTATGGGTCTTGGGGAGGGCAGGGTGGCTCCTCTCCTTCTCTTTGCAAGGGCTGCCATGGGGAAGTGGGAGGTCTCAGCAAGGCCCCCTCCTTCTAATAAAAAAAGAAAGCCACGGTGATGTGCACTTTTTTGACGCCCGCCTTTTCTTGGCCCCTGCTTGACAGGTCACCCCGAAACGTTCCATGCACAACAAGAATCACTAGCACACTTTTTGGGGGAAAATGTTATTAACATTCAACAAACAGCACCAAAGATAAAGGCAACTTATAAAATGTTTTCTATATAACATGGTCTTTACTATAACTGCCCTACTGGCGACCACCAGTAGGTAATATATATCTATATCTAAATATATAAATATGTATATTTTACCTGGCAGTCGACGGCAGGTAGTGTAGTTAGGATATAGTTTCCATAGGAAAAGCCTTTTTTCGTTTGCTTATAACTGTGGCACCGTCTGGCGAATCTTGTAATTTTCCCCAAAAAGTGACCTCCTGTTTCTACTTGTGCATGGAAAGTTTCTGGGTAATCTGGTAAGCGAGGGATTAGAGCAAGGGGGGGGTCAAAAAATTTGTGTTTCCAATGTTATATCCCTTAAAAATTTTAGACACGACTACAGCTCGAACTGCTGAACGGAATTACACCAAATTTGGCAGAAAGCTATATTTTGGTCAAGAAAGTGTTTTTTGTGATGTGGTGTAAATCCGTTTAGTAGTTTTTGAGATATTAAAGGAAAAACAATTTGTATATTTAGGGATGTGGAGCCATTGCAAATTCCTCGCAATGCGAATCCTCGCGCCAACAGTAATGCTATGATTGGCTGGCAGGAATTTAAGTAGAAAATTGCAGCTGGCATTTTAGATGTCAGATACTGGTCACAGGCTGAGAAAATTCAGGTCAATTGTAAAAGAAGTGGTCGAGGTAGAGTTACCCTGACCCCATGTTTGCAGTGTGGGAGTCTGTGAGGGACCCCTGATGAGGAAGAAAATGCCCTGAAACATTTTTTTTCCATGTGCAAGACATTTATAGATCCACCGTGATGCTCAGTGCGACCCCCTGTGTAAATTCGCAGAATGTAGGAAACCGCCTCTCACTACAGTGTACTCAAATGAAGTACACTATGTGGAGAGCACGGGAAATCACCAAAGGGCAGTCAGAGGTTAAAGTAGATAATACTAACTCTCTTTTGTGGTAGTGGGGTAAGCAGTTAGGCTTATGAGAGGGTAGTGTTAAGCATTTGCTGTACTCACAGAGGCAATAAGTGAGACACACACTCAAGAATAAATCAGAGACCAATTTGTAAAAATGACATCAATGTTTATTTAATTTTTAAGACCATAAACACAGTTCTAGGATAAATTCTTTCTAAGTTATGACTTTTCGAAGTTCGATTGGGGGCCCGTTATCCCGGATATTGGTACACTGTAGCTTGGTAGGTCCTGGTGCCTCCAAACTTGGCGGAGAGGCACATCTGACCCTCTGGAACTGTTTTCTTGCTTCTATGCTGTGACGAGGTCATTGGAGAGGAGCAAGTCGACAAACAGGACTTCACAGGATCGTGTCTGTGGTGTGCAGGGGAGTGGTACCTGCCTGCAACGGACTTTCACAGGGTTTTCTTGAAGTCTGAAGGAGTTTTGTGGTTCTTTGAGTCCTGTCAGGTTTCAGGATGACACAGTTGCAGCGATTGTCGAGTCCGTGGAGCAGCTGGAAGGGTTTGGTGCCTTTTTCTACTGCAGCAGTGCTTCAGTTCTCATGCAGTTGGTTCTCTCTGTCCTGGTCTTCTCTTGTCCTTTGAAGCTGAGGTTCAAATCTTGGGGTGCCACCTAAATACTGAATTTAGGGGCATTGTAAGGTCAGAGGCGTAGTAGCCAATGAGCTACTTACCTTTGAAGTGTCCTTGTGAAAGGATCTTAAAACCATCTACAAAAGGACATAAAATCACATGATGTGGTGGAGGGCAAATGGAGGTGAAGCACACCCACCATCTGCAGTAGTTTTGGGGGAACCTTCAAAATGTTCAACAAATAACAGTACTACCTTACTGCAACAAGTTATCTGAGTTGGAAACTTTATTATACAATTTAAACAAAACAATTAACAAATAAACATAGCATAACTTTTTCAACTATTTACAAATACACTTTTGTGCACAAGTACTTCAGATAGATGCAGGGGTGTCTTTAGACCATCAAGGACAACCTTACTCTGTACTGCAGTAAAGAAATATATATATTTATTGAAATATTTAGTTTGATGCAAAAGTGATCAAAACACCAACAAATATTGGCATTTATGTTGACATAAAGGACATCAAAGATCCCTATAAGCAACATCACAGTAAAATAGCATTAGATAATGGAGCAACGCAAAGAAACGCGTGGTGCATAAATGACCCAGGCTTCAATTATTTGGTTTTTAGTCCCAATGGAAGGGAGGTGAGTCACGACAATACATTCCCCAGATCAATGCCAACAATTAATGTCCATATGGCAACAATGATCAAGAGTATGCACACTTAAACATGCATGTGCAAACTGAAAGAAACTGGCGACCTGGGATCCTGAAAACCTAAGGGCGGCCCTAGGGACCCAAGTTTGCAATCCACATAAGCACAAAGATATGAAGCATACAGGGCATGCATTGGGGGTATCAGAGTATAACTATGGTATAAGACTACTTCCCACTTCGTCCGCCTCCGGAGTGTCTAAGACCAATATCTTGCCCCATGGGCCACGGGCAGAGAGATCCACCACCAGCTGTTCCCCAGGGTTGACCATTCAGTGACCAAACTGTGCAGTGTGAGTGCTCAGGGGTGCTGTGGGCCTTGTCCATGGTTTAGGAAGTGTGTATACCTTATCTTGCAGTTAGAACACATATGTGTCCAATAAGATGGCCGTACCCCTCTCTCCCGGTATGTGCGAGTCACGTGCCATCATGTCAGCCTCTGCAATCGCCCATCTAAGCACTACTCAGGGTGCTGCGAGGCATTCCATTATATAGCTATTAGGTGCTAGAAGAGGGCCACCGCCAGCTCAGCCAGTTTTAGATAGCACTTATATAATTTTGTGCGCTTGTTAATTCCAAGCAGGCAAAGCAGAGTTCTGGCTGGAGATGGACAACGACCGCCGCCGATATATGTTTCATAACTTACACCCATATCAGCGCCAATGGGGGGCATTCCCACACCATGTGAAGGAAAGGTCATATCATGGTGTCTACATGGAGGCCTCCCTGGGGCCAACTTTGGGAGCATCATGTATACCTGGTGTGGTGTAAGGTAAGTGTGATGTAAATAATTGAACTGGGTGAATTTCAGGTGAGCATTTCGGAACACCTGCTTGACCTGCTCAAGCACCATCCCCCACTGCTTGACAGTCACTACTGTCCCGAAGCATGCATTTCAGTGGGGCTTGCCGAGCAATGCAAGCTTTGCATCTGTGGCTTGCAATGCTGTATAGAGGACCATAACAAACTTGCAGCCTACCTCCAGGTTATTCTGCTCTCTACTAAGAGAGCATTGTGGGCTAGGAATTGACCAGTACCCAGGTCGTTCCCATCCTGTAGATCCTGAAAGAAGCATAGGTCTCCATCACTGTACAAATCACTGAGGGAGGATAATCCTGCTTCCTATCAAGGCACAGGGGCATGGGTCCCAGCAGAGCCCTCATCCTAGACCTGCCCCAAAGCAGCAACTGAGGGCCGTATGGCAGCGCCCCACGTTGCTGATGAATGTGCCTGTTCCAACAAAGTTTTGCTACATACGCTAGCTTACTCACTACTCGAGGGGCCCACCCGGTGACAGCTGCTGTTCTAAGAGTCCCAAACCACCCAGTTCCTCTCTGATCGACCTGCCCTCATCCACTGTGTTACCCACTAACCAGCACATGGGCCATTACAGCTGTGCCGCTGCAAAGTAGATTTTGAGGTCGGCTATTCCCAAGCCGCCTTCTGTCAATAGCTGCTTGATTGTACGAATGAGTGTTCATTTGCACGCTCCACTCCTTACTTAGTCAGAGAACAATCTCTGTGGGGATCAAAGGCACAATAGTGAAAAAATAGAGGAGCATCTGGAGTATCAGCATTTTCGCTATGAATGCTGTGCCCAAAAGCTAGAGGGACAGTTGTATCCAAAAACCCACTGACTGTCGCAGCGACGTTGGGGTTCTGCAATTGTTCCCTAATCTCTGTTAGTATGACAAATGTTCACTCCAATGTAGCAGAACATCTCAAGTTACCATAGGAGGTGGTCGAATTCCAGCTCCTCTGCCTCCACTTGGTCCAACCCCCACAGAAGGCAGATATAAAGCTTCCCCCAATTAACTCGAAGACTTATCATGTTGCCGAAGAGATCCAGGCAAACAAGGAGAGTAGGTAGCTCACATCTAGGGTTCTGCAGGTATACCAGGACATCATCTGCGTTTAGCAAGACTATGTGTCAAGGTGACCCTACCGCGATACCCCAGTCCGGGCTTCTCGTTTGTAACAGGGCACCAGGTGTTCCATTGCCAGTGTGAAGATGAGGGAAGAAAATGAACAAACCTGCTGTGTACCCCTGCCAATGTCAAACTGACAGGATATTTGACATCCAGTCAACACTTTGACTCGCCGTGCTTTATAAAGTAGCTTAGCCCACTCCAGGAACTTGGGACCCATTCCCAGGGTCTCCACAACCAACAACAAATATGACCAACCAAGGGTGTCAAAGCTTTATCGAAGTCCATGGAGATCGCCACTGTGAGGTCAATGGACCCCACAACTGCATAATGTGACATAATTTAAACATGTTAGAAGAGGTTGCCCTCTGGGGGATGAACCTGCATTGATCAGGGAGGACCAGTGTCTGAAGTGGTGGGAGTAAGCGGTTCACCAACAGGTAGGCGGTCGGATTGCAATTATCTTTAAAAAAGACCATTAGTGTAAATTTGACGACCTACCTCCTAAAAACTGTGAGGGTGCCATATTCAAGTTGACTTTGACCCCAAAGTTTACCTTTTCTGAGATACTGGTGTTTCACCCTTCGGGGCCGCCGGACCCATTGGCCTCATCATTCCCTGATATGTTAACTCCTTTTCTCATGAATGCTGCAAACTTTTCCATTCTGGGTGATCTCAATTTATACCTGGAGGACCCCACTTGTAACATAAGTGCTACCTTCATCTCTGATTTGGCAGCATTGAACATTGCGCTACACAACTCTGGCCCCACACAGGCGGCAGGCCACTTACTTGAGCCCATCTTTTCCAGTCTATCCAATATTCATTGTTCTCCGGCTCTTCAGCTATGCTGGTCAGATCATTTCATCATGGGATTTCACTTGAAAGCACATGCCCTCCTCCGTTAATCCCATCCTTAGGAAAAAAACAAGAAACTGGAAAAAATTAGATGTGATAATCTTAAACAAGATCTTGTCCTCCAACATTCCCATTTCCAAACAAATGCTGAGTAGTCTCTTGGGTACCATGCATAAGTGGCTTCTTAAAGCCATTGACACATGCCTTCCTCCTTCCTCAAATAAGTTTAACAACCATCGTCCTCCAGCGCCTTGGTTTATGGAAAAACTAAAAAAAGAGAAACCAAAATGTAAGGCGCTGGAAAGATGTTGGAGAAGGAACTATACATCAGATTCCAAAATAACCTATAAGAAGGTAAAAAAAATAGTACCATAATCTTTGCAGGTCTGCTCGTGCAGAGTACGTATCAGCAACTATTCTTGGCGCTCTGAGCTGCTCAAAAACACTATTTAACATGGTCAAGGAGCTTTCTGATTCCGAAACCCAATCGAGGCCCCCCTCTCTAAATGATCGGCAATGTGAAGATTTGCCGAACTACTTTCTTCATAAAGTAGAGAAAATATACTCCGACATAGAGAGATTGCAGCCCAATAACCCCTCTAAACTTGCAAATTGACAATTCCCCTCTACCTGCATCCATGTTGCTTTTAAATAACTATACACACCATATTCAAGATATGATATGGACCCACCAATCCACCAATAAATTGGAAACATGGCCTCTACTAGACATGGATTCCTTTAAAGGTATTTTAGGCAGTGTTAAATCAAACTTCAGGAGGGATACTCTTCCTATCTCTGTGCTCAAGCAGCTAGAGCCACCATCATTGCTGGTAATTATGAACCTTCTGAATGCCTCCCTACAGGAAGCAACAGTTCCACCAGAGTGGAAGCACGCTATGGTGCTCCCTCTTTTGAAGAAAACTAATGCGGACCCTGATGTGCCCTCCAATTACAGACCTATTTCTCTGTTACCGGCTTTTTCAAAGATCTTAGAGAAACACATTTATTCACAACTGTCTGATTATGTTGAATCACAAAAATGTCTTCACCCATCCCAGTCAGGTTTCCGCTCCGGTTTTTCAACTGAAACAACTCTCCTTGGAGACACGGAAAACTGCGCTGCCACCTTGACTCTGGAGACACGGTGGTGCTTATACTGCTCAATCTAAGCGCAGAATTTGACACGGTGTCACACACCATGTTAGTGAAGACCTTAACCCCTCTCACGCTCATGACGAGCTCGTCATGAGCCACGGTTCTCGCGTGCTCATGACGAGCTGAGCTCGTCATGACCGTTAGAACTCTCAGACGCGGGGCTAATTCCCCTGCTGAGCTGGGTGTTCTAAGGAACGGGCGTGGTCATGAGCACACGAGAAATGTGGCACCGGGGTGCTGTGAGTGCTCCCCCTCCCCCCAGCAGAGCGGGGGAATCGGCCCCGCAGCCAAGGGGTTAAGATAACTGGGCATCTGTGGTTCAGAACTCAATTGGCTTATTTAATTTCTTGCCAATCGGACCTTTCAAGTTTTTTCCCCAGCAGCTAGTTCGGATATCCACCCTTCTCCCTATGGGGTTCCTCAGGGCTCTATCCTCAGCCCCTTACTATTCAACCTTTATGTTAGACCTCTGGCTGATATTGCTGAAGAGGCTGGGCTGTCTCTGTTCTTGTATGTGGATTACACCCAAATTATCTTCTCTCTTTCAGTGGAGAGGGTGGCCGAGACTTCCTCCATACAACTGGGCTTGGGTAAAATTGCATTGTGGATGCAGGCTAATTTCCTCAGGCTCAATGGAGAGAACACGGAGATCCTGGTCTTGGGGAAAAATAAAGATCTCTGGGGTCCCCGGCACTGACCGAGTGAGATGGGATCTCTTCCTCAACCCTCCCGCCAAGTTCGCAACTTGGGTGTCATTATCGACGACTCCCTAACTATGCAACCTCAAGCCATTAAGGTAACTGCCACTTGTTTTACCATCCTTAAATGGCTTGAAAAGATTACTTGGATGCTGCCAGAGCACACCCAGAGAACAGTAGTCCAGGCGCTTGTCATTTCAAGATTGGACTACGGTAACATGCTCTATCTGGGGACCAACAAGGCGGTGACTCATAGGCTACAGATGGTTCAGAATTCTGCCACAAGATTGCTTTGCTGGATTCCTAGAGCTGCCTCAGTTTCTGGTCACTTGCATGACCTTCATTGGCTCAGGGTAGAGAACCAAGTTAAGTTCAAAGCCCTGAGCTACATGTTTAAAATCAAATTAGGTGTAGCCCCCAAGTATCTGCGGTCCCTAGTTCAGCCCTACGCACCTTTGCGCTGTCTTCGCTCGTCCACCTAAGGGAAATTCTCTGTGTCCAGAGTCAGACTATCCTGGATGTGCGGCCGATCGTTCGCATACCATGGCCGCTCCTTATGGAACTCCCTACCCGCACCTATGAGGAAAGAAACGGTGTACGCCCAATTTCGCAAATCCCTAAAAACCTGGCTTTTAATCAATAATCCGTAGCGGATTTCTGTTCCTTGGCCTGGTCGGCGCTGGGAAACCCTTTTTGGGTAGCTGTCTCGCCTTGTAAATTAAAATTAATTAATTAATCCGGTTTTTCTAGTCAATATTTAACATTGACAAAGAGCGATAGGATTTTACCTCTAAGGAGTCCCTGACAGATTTGGCCAGCACCAGCATTAGGGCCTCACATAAGGAGTCGGGAAACCAATCCTGCTGAGGCACCTCTTGATACATCACGAGCACATTTGGGTGCAAGGGTTGTCCTAAACAATGCATAGTATTCCACTGGGAACCCGTCCGTTCCTGGAACTTTATTGTGGGCATTTGACATCTGCCCACCTGCACTTCCTCGAGCTGTGTAGGATGCTCAAGTTCCTGCAATTGAAGGGGTTCAAGGTGGAGAAGGGCACCCCGCGATATAGTTCCGTAGGGTCGGCGTTAAAACAACGTCTCATAGTACTGGGCAAAAACCTCACATATGTCTGCCTGGGAGTTCACTACATCCGCCATGGGAGAGCAAATCGGCCCAACGATAGTCCTAAAAATCGTGGAGTGCAAAAGCCACACCAATGTGACCATGGACTGCATGTTCAGGAAGAGGTGCAACCTCCAAAAAAGGAGTGTGATTTTTGGATACATTCTAGTATTCCTTCGGGTGAGAAAAAGGTTAGTGCCACTTTTGTCCACTGCAGTGTCTGCAGCAAGCAACTGTTGAGAAAGACTGGGAAGAAGTATTCCTAAGAGACAAGATCCATGTGGAAGCACATCAAAACTATCCATCAATGCAAGTACCATTCCATAATGCAGGAGAATGCAGGTGCAGCAAAAGAACAATCATCTGCATTAGCCTTACAGGAATCATTGTCATTGGCTGTCATAACTGCTCCAGCTTTCTACGATAAGTTGCCAGAGATAGTAACTCACTGTAGCAAATGCCAGATGCTCATGGCTCTAAAGATGTCATCCGTGGCTGCATACCTGGATATAGTGACGTACACTTGTTGTTAATTCTTTTTTTGCTAACCCATTGAACCTTGATGTTTTTCACAGACTGTAGCCAGTTACTTTTTTCCATTACCCCTTTTAATACCTTGTTTATTTTCTTCCTAAAAAAAAAATAGAAAAACAATAGAAAACTGTCAGTGCTGCAGGACAACTTAATTTAATTTAACTGCATTTAATTTACAGGCCCTGGGCACACATAATGCACTCTACCAGAGAATTACAGATACACTAAATACCCTAACTGTGATTAAGTCAATTAAACAATTTTTAGGGGAGAAGCACACATACTTTACCACTATCTAGCAGTGGTAAATTGCTCTAATTCCTAAGGCGAACTGGGTGTCTCAGTTATGTGACTGGTTGTCTTAGTGACTGTATGGGTGTTCAAATGGGTATGCAAGTGACTATATTTGGCCGTATTATACAATTGCCCCGGAGGCACAGCAGGCATTTGCGCCTGCTTTGCGCATCCCCGGGGCACTTTGGTATTACAGAAGGAGCTGCACATACTTGTGCGACCCTTCTGTAATATTGATAGTGTTGGCGAACATATAAACTCCAGCGCTATCTATCTACATGAGGGCGTTCCCTCATTTGCATCGGGGCGTGCCCCGTACTAAATATTCACATCCTAGATTACTTCATAAAAAATGTCCCACAAAGGAGCAGTGAAATTTGTTATCGAATTTTTTTTCAAGCAAATAGTAAAAATATTATCTCTTTTCTTTAAATGATCAATATAAATATATTGTACATCACATATAATGTATTCAACATATACAATATTCTTTGAAATTCATCTCTGACAGAGGAGTCCCAATCTAATAGGGAGAGAACCACTTAATTTCGGTACATGTCTCCAGAAAGAACAGAATAACAGTACACTCCAACTAAGGACACAATTACAAATTAAACAACATATTTCAACTACACAACCAACACAATTGCGCCGACGCGTGTTTCAGAAATGCCTTGTACCATCCTTCATCAGTGCGCTTGCTTAATAGGATGCTTGAAAATAAGATAAACAGTCTGTCTGACATATTCTATATGATAGTAAGCTGATACATTTGAAGGCTCCATATGATGTACACAACCAACTCTGTAGGGACAAACATAGCATAATTAATAATTCCATACATAATTTACTCATGTCAATATTCCTGAAAATCGCAAAGGGAGCAAGTTAAATTCCACTGTGAGTCCCACAAAGCAGAATGAGTGTCATAAAACAAAACATTCTTACAATCACCTCATATAAACCCAATTCAGAAAGAGTATTAATCTCACCCAATGTGCAAAGAAAATACCTTGTACTAAATGTTATGCTATGTTAGGTTATGTTAAGTGGGTTTGTATAGCGCATGACTGCCCCAGCGACAGGGTGAACCAGGGCTAGTGGACCGGAGGCAGAGGGAGGTGAAGCTAGATGTGGAAAACAACCAGGTTTTGATCAGATCCCTGAAGGCCCAGGGGCCAGGTGTGCAGCGGACATCCAGAGGGATGGAATTCCATAGTGCAGGGGCCAGATATTCAAAGAATCGACCCCCGGCTCTGCAACGGCGGACCCATGGGATACACAGCAGATGTTGATCAGTAGAGCGCAACATACGCAGAGGCAGATTAATTGGCAGCCAGTGTAAGCGGTGAAGGAGGGTCGAGGTATGACATTTCCTAGGGAGGACAAACAGAGTGTGAGCAGCTGCATTCTGTACCCATTGGAGTCTTGCACTGACTGTTTTGTTTATGCCAAGTAGAAGGCCATTACAGTAATCCAGACGGACTGGACCGTTGATTGGACTATCATTTGGCGGGTGGTGGCGTCAAAAAATCCTAAAATGGGTTTTAGGCCGCGCAGAAGATCAAAACAGGTGCCTGCCACTTTTTTGCTTGGGGCTCAAATGAGAGGGTGGTGTCCAGTAGGATCCCTAGGTCTTTAACTGTGTTTTTCGCTTTGGAAGGGGTGCCTAGGGTCGCAGGCTACCACTGGTAATCCCACTTGTGGGTGTCCCAGCCAACTACAAGTAGCTCAGTCTTTGCCAAATTAAGCTATAAATAGTTGTTTGCCATCCTGTCTGCGATGGCCAGAACATCGGCGCGAAATTTCAATTGGTCCAAAGCAGGGTTGTTGGTGAAGGTGAACACCAGCTGGGTGTCATCCACGTACGATACTATGTTGATGTCTCGCTCTTTAGTAAGGAGGGCCAGAGGTCGGACGTACACGTTGAACAACGTTGGGCTTAGGGCTGAGCCCTGTGGGACACCACAGCTGAGAGGGTAGTTACTGGACTGGTAGGTGGGACATGAACCTGGAAGGAACGTCCTGATAGAAAAGAGGCAAACCATGCCAAATCCGTACCTTTGACCCAGATCTCCTCGAGCCGTTGAAGAAGCATTTTATGGGAGACCATGTCAAAGCCCGCGCTGAGGTCGAGTAAAAATAGAGCTGCGGTATTGCCGTCGTCAAGCGTAGCCCACAGCTGCGCCGTGGCCGCCAGTAGGGCTGATTCTCTGCTGTGCCTGGAACAAAATCCATTCTGGGATTTATCTAAGATCTGGTTGGTCTCCAAATATTTGGTCAGTGTGATATTGGCGTGGGCTTCCATAATTTTAAAAAACAAGATAATATCCACTGGTCTACCTAAGTAACAGAATCACAAAAGGCCTAAATGTAGTGACCTAACCTGTATCTCTCTAACAGATTACAGAAGGAAAGATCCTATAAAAGGACGGATTCCCGTCACTCACCAATGGTGACATGCTTCACAATCTGGGTCTCCTCCTAGTGTCACACTAGTGGCACTAAGGGCTACAACCCTTTCAAAAGGGAAGGGGAGCTCAGGGATGTTTTGTTTGGAGCTATTTTAATTATAGCGAAAGATCTATCATATCTAGACTTACAGATGTGAATAATGGATTTATTTGGTAATGTCTAATGCAGTGCGGAAAAATCTTGTGAATTAAAATTGAGAGAAAAAATATTTTATTAATATCTCTCAGTGATCAAACCTAAAAATAGAGCAAAATGACAGGCTTCAACAAATAACTGTCTATGTGTAAAGGGTCAACATGTTTCAGCATTAATGGATTAATTAATCCTATGCCTTCTTCCGGACCACGATATTGCTACTGCATACAATGATAAATCAAAAAAAAGTAACTAAATAGATATAGGGTTGGAACAAATACAACCTTATCACCTGTAATGAGGGCTGTTTTACAATTCCTCTGTGAATAGCGGACTGTCAATAGTTTCTGCAAAAGAGTAGAATACAAAAAGCTGTGGGTACACTTTCAACAAATAGACTCAAGGATTTCCAGAACAAATCGCGATATATATATATACTAACAGATTAGAGCATTGTTTCTAGTTCTGCCCTTCTCTCAATGCTTAAAGTGCATGCTTACCCGTATTTCACGAGGATTAGACCTCACCTCACCATGCCACGGCTCAGGGAAAAGGAGGCACCACTCTGTAAAAGATGTAGAGAGAGAACCAACGAGTGTTCATATTACTCTACTCTTTACTGTACCCTTGTTTATCTAATTGCGGGTGAAAAGCAGTTGTGCAAACAGACTGACATAGAAACATAGATTTAATTTAAAAACTTGATTTTAGAAAAAGTTGATTTGAAAAAACCATACTGCAGGACGCCCATAGTAAGGTTTCCTCTTTTTTCCCACGATTTTTCTATCGCATGATTTTTATAAGGGATCAAAGTGCTTCTTATGAATGATTCTGCACATGTTAAGGGTAGCAGACCATACATCCTGGCTGACCCACCAACCTCATGTACATAATTTCATAGCTGTTAATCGCTATACTTATTATCTACATCTCAGTGCATCCAGCCTCACAAATGCTACATACTGAAGGACTCATTTCAAAGCTCAAATGTGGGCCTACAGCACATTATGAACGTAAGCGCCTGTCCACATATAAAACTCTTTGTCACTTGATTAACTTCATGCCGCTTTCGTTGCTAGGTGAGTTGCGTGCTAACTTCCGTGTTTGTCTCTATAAGCGGACCCAACTGCATCTGGTCACACCGGAATGTGCGGGGAAATATGTGCATACTGCAACAGTTTACCCTCTAGCTCCCAGTCTGGGCTAACAATCGCGCGCTCAAACAGACTTAGACGGTAAATTGAAAATTAAAAATTAAAAACCCCCACACGCTGTCTCACATATCTGCACTTACCTGACCGTCCGTACCTCTGGCGGTCTACCAAGCCGTCTGCGGAGGTGCAGATCGGTAGGGAACGCCATTATTTAAAGGGTTGTTGTTCAGCAATCTCAATCTGCAACGTCACAGGTCACGTGTGCCATCCACCCCATCACGCGGGCCCTCAGAACTACAGATTGTGGGGGATGTAGTTCGTAATAGCACCGTACTGTGTGAGGCGTCATAGATAAAGAGAATAGCCTGAATTTTCTATGCGGGCTCGTTGGTATAGCAACAATTGCCAAATCATATCTGTAAGCTTAGCGCTCTTTCACATTTGAGGAATTCAGCGTCTCAGCCCTAATGAGGTCAATCTTGGTGGTTGCATATTCTCCGGTGAGCTCCCTGCAAGGGGGGGCTAGAAGCAGGGGCTGCGCTAGGTCGACAGGGGCGGAGACGTTATTACGCTAGGGGCTCAATAAATGATTGACTCACATACAGGGTGCAGGCTTAGTCGGACCGGAAGTCCCGAGCGACTCCGACCCATTTATTTATAGCCTTCTGGCCACACCTGGCCAGAAGGTGCTACATAATGTGCAAGTGTTTCCGGGCTCAGCCGAGACCCTGGAAAACATTAGAGCGCTACATTCCTTCCCAAGTTGGTCTTTTGAACAAATAAAAGTAAAACACTTAACATGCAAAATCTGCTAGTCTCTGACTGGGCCTCGGGTTGGGCCTGAGGTTGTATTGTCATCTTCCCCTTGCTAAGGCATGCTCTGGACTGGCTCTCTGTGGTGATGGTGGCGCCGTCGCAGGGATGTCTGTTGGCGGATTGGGATGATGTTCCTCTGACCCACTTGCAGTGTTCTCTCCTGCCGTGGACTCGCTAACTTGTTCCATATTGCTAGGTGCAGAGGGTATTCGCTTAAACCACAAGATATTTCTTGTTACTTCCTCCCCATTTATCTGTGCTGTTATTGCTGTGCCTTTCGTCGTTTTGATTGTCCATGGTTCCGCCTCATATCGGGTACGGAATTTCCCGCCTGGTCTTCTCGCTCTGATGAGCACTGTCTCCGAGGACCAGTGTCCGGTTGTGAGCTCTCCTCCTCTGACTTGCCCTGTTCTTGGTTCTCCTTCTTCGTTTTAAGTGTTTTCCGGGAGGTATGGGTCAGGCACCCAGTTATCCGCCATGGGAAGCAGATCACGCCTTGGTCCCGCCAGCATTAGTGACCAGGGGGATCTTTGAGTCGTGCTGTGGGGTGTGCTCCTGTATTCTCTGAGGAAGTGTTGGAGTGCTTCCTCGGGGTTTGTCCCTTCTACGGTGGCTATTCGTAGAGTCTTGTTAATAGTCCTCATAAATCGCTCCACTTCTCCGTTGGCCTGAGGCCATTGCGGTGTGATGGGATGGTGTCTCACTCCCAGTCCCTGCAGGAATTCCTTGAAGTCGCTTCCTTGGAACGGAGGACCGTTGTCCGTTTTGAGGACATGCGGGATGCCAAACATGGCGAAGCATTTTCTCAGTATTGGTTGAATGTTCGCAAAGCTAGTGGACTGTGCCAGGTCCACAATGGGGTATTTAGTGTAGCTACCCATTAGTACTACCGTAACGCTCCCATCCGGGAAGCTACCAAAATCCAGAGTGAACCACGACCATGGAGATGGTGCGGGGTCTTCAGTGATGATGGGCGCTGGGACTTCCGTGGCGCTGGTCTGCTGACATGCTCGGCAGTTCTGTACTACTGTACAAGGTTGGGGAACCATACTTTCTCACGCATTCTGGCTTTCATTCTCCGGGTGCCCTGGTTTCCTTCATGGGCTAGCGTTGTCACTTGGTCCTGCAGCGCCAGTGGAATTACAACTCGAGGTCCCATCAGGATGAGCCCATTTTCTGCGATGCTGAATTCGTTGTGCACTTTCCAGAATTTACCCAGATGCAGCCGGTCCGCCTCACTCCAACCTTGGACGTTTCGTAAGAAGCCTTCCCAGGATCCTGTACATATTGCTTCTGTGACCCTTTGGAGGATCAGATTGTTGGCATAGTGGGTCACAATTATGTCCGCTGACAATGCCTGGGGGCATGCCCATTGTGATATCATGTTCACAAATTCCTCAGTTTGTGTCTCTTGCTCCATCTCTTGTGCTGCATCTGTGGCTAGGTGCCGAGATAGGAAATCACATGGATTTTTCGCCCCAGGCCTGTACACAAGGTCCATTTGATATTGTTGTATTTGAATGGCCCATCGTTCAATTTGAGGTGGTGGATGAGGAGCTGTGCCTCTAAATAATGGAATTAACGGCTGGTGATCTGTCACCATCCGAAACGGGTGTCCAGTGATGTAGAGCTGGAAGTGGTTACAGGCCCATTTTACCGCCAGTGCTTCCCTTTCGATTTGGGAATACCGCGCCTCGGTCGCGGTGAGCGCTTTGTTTGCGAACGCCAATGGAGCCCACACTCCCGGTTCTGTCTCTGGTGTGAGTAGGGCCCCCAATCCGACGGGGCTGGCATCCACCAATATTTCTGTGTGTCTTGATGTGTCGAAATACGCCATGGTGGTCCCGTCTAGTAGCGCTGCTTTGACCTTGTTGAACGCGTCTTCTTCTGTGTTGGTCCATTTCCATGGACTCTCCTTCTTCGTCAGGTTCCGTAGGGGCTCAGCGATTGTGGCCAAGTTCGGGATGAATCTTGCACAGTATTAAGCCATGCCCAAGAAACTCCTCACTTCAGAGGCTGTCGTTGGTGCAGGGGCGTGCCTGATTGCATGAGACTTTCTGGGGTCCACCTTGACTCCGTCTGAGTTGAACACATAGCCAAAGAACTCTATCGATTTCTGGAAGAACTTACATGTGGCCCTCAGTTGCCGATGGTGCTCCTCGTTGGTTTTGGAGTGTATTAATATATCGTCGCTGACGTTTAGCACGCCCTGTAACCCTGACAATACTTCCTTTATGATGTTCTGGAAGATTTCGGCAGCTGAGGATATTCCGAAATCTAATCTTTTGTATCTTCTGAGGTCTAGATGCGTCGAGAATGTCGTTATGTATCTACTTTCTTCAGCTACTCTCAGTTGGTGGTACCCCGCGTTCAGGTCTAGTTTTGAGAACCACTGGGCTCCGTCCAAATCCGCTAAAATGTCATCAACTGTGGGTGTGATGTGCCTCTCCCTCTTTATCGCCTTCTTGGGCATTCGCATGTCTATGCAAATCCTTATTTTTCCTGGCTGCCGGGGTTTTTCTGCTATCACCATGGGGGACACCCATGGTGTCGGGCCTGTCACCTTCTCTATGACTCCTTGTTTCTCTAGTTGGGCTAGCACTTGTTCAACTGCGGTTCTCAGGTGGAACGGAATCCTCCGGTGCCTCAGTGCAATAGATTGAATGGCTTTGTCAATGTGCAATTTTACAGTCTGCCTCTTGATTGTTCCTAGTCCTTCAAAGAGTGATGGAAACAGCCGAAGGATATCTTCCGTTTGAAGTACTTTTACGGCGTTGGCAAACGCAATGAGGTTAAGATCCTCTGCGGTGTGACTCCCGATGAGTAAGTCGGCTTCTTTGTCGACGACGTGAAATGTCATTGTGACTTCTCGATCTTCTGATTTGACCTGCACCAGCATCTTTCCCCGTAGCAGAAGTGGCTCCTGGCTGCCATACGTTAGGATTCGAATCTTTGACGGCACCACTCGCGACTTTGGGTTGAGGCTCTTGTAATGCTGTATGCCCATCACGTTTACTGTGGCGCCAGTATCTATTACTCCAGTCACTGACGAGCCGTCAATCTGGATCTGGCATTTCGGTTGGGGTTTTCGCCTTCTCTTCAAGTCGTTCGTGAAGGACAAGAAGTAGCATTCATCGTCCTCTTCAGTGGATGAATCTTTCAGGCGCGTGTGCTGGAGATGTTGTGTCTTCGTGGATCGTGAGGATTGGACCTCGTCGAGGGCTAGGTGCCTGACTGCTCCAGTGATTGTCTTCCTGCCTGACGGATTTCTTCCACGGAAACCTCCTCGGCATACGCTCGCGAAGTGGTTTGGTACTCCGCACTTGGAGCAAGTCTTCCCTCGCGCAGGGCAGCCATCTTGGTTGTGTTCTTCACATCCGCAATAGCCACATGACGCTCGTCTTGGCGTTCGGGTTGGCCATCGTCCTCGCCCGCTCCGGCCGGTGGTGCTTGCAGTGTCTACCCTTTCGGTCTTCACGCTGGTTCCGGTGTCTGCATGAGGGTTAAGGGCGGCCTCCATCGCTGTGGATCGGGCATCTGACAGTTCGTGCGATCGAGCAAGGATTAATATTTCTTCTAGCGTGATGCGTGGCTGACGCAGTATCAGCGTCCTTAGTATTTTATTGCGGCATCCTTGAATGAGCTGCGCGGTGACTTCCTTTGTCTGGTCGTCTTCTGTGCACGTGCTCACCAATTCTCTAAGACTCGCGTGAAATGCATCCATCGTTTCCCCTTCTCTTTGCCTTGACTGTCGGAACTTGAAACGCTCATAGTGCAGGTTGAGCTGAGGATCAAAATGCGCATTTAATGCTCGAACTGCAGCGTCATAGTCGTTGGTTGCTCCGGTATTTGGGAGATGTGCGAAGATTTAATAAATTTCATCCCCTCCAAAGTGTAAAAGTAGCGATCTCTTGACCTCATTGTCCTCCTCTCTGGTGGCTATAAAATAGTTGTTCAGTCTCCCAACCCACACTGCCCATCTTGGGGCCACTGTCGCATGATCAATTAGTTCGCTGAATGGCGGTAGCGCCTGGATTTGTGAATGTGCTGACTGTCGCGTCGGCGGCTATGTTGGTTGTATTGGAGGAACTGCCTGTAGTTGTCCTCCTGCTGCGGCATTTGGTGGGTCTGACATTGTGAGGTGCTCAGCTTCTGGCGCTTTCTACTGTGTTCTCTTGGCGTGTGGAGGCTTGTCGCGGGAACGTGTGTCGCCTCTCTCTTGGTTTTACCAGTGCTTGTTTGTGGTGGGCGTCTCCCTGGTGTGCTCCTCCTCGTATTGATGCCTCTTACTGCTCTTGTCTCAGGTGTTTCTATTCACTGGAGTACTTGTTGCCTCCTCAGCTGTTGCCAATGCTTGTTTGTTGGCAAGTTTGTGTTGCCAATGCTTGTTTGTTGGCAGGTTTGTGTTGCCAATGCTTGTTTTCCCTCTGTGCGAGTGTGCCTGCCTGTTTCCCTTTTCTATGATGCTGGGGCTTTGAGGTGGTTCGTGTCTTTTCTGGGCCCCTTTGCGCGCTCTCTCGCGCTGTGCTTGACTCTGGGGCTGGCCCTGCTGCTTATGCGCATGCGCGCGTGTGGAGAGCCGGCGGTCAGGCTTCCCGCGAGGCAGGCATGCTATCTGCACTCGTGTCTCTCTGGCCTCAGCTCTGCTGGTGTTCTAACGCAGCTCCTGACATCCGCTGCTCACCGGTTCTGCCGCCTGCTGCTTCGGGCGCTCCTCTCCGCACCGACTTCTGCTGCCAATTTTGCGGAGCACCGGCCGCCGCTGCAGGTACCTTCTTCCCTCTTCTGGGTGGATAACAATGATCCCACCCTCGTCGCCAGTGTAAGGGGGGCTTGAAGCAGGGGCTGGGCTAGGTCAACAGGGGCGGAGGCGCTATTACGCTAGGGGCTCAATAAATGATTGACTCACATACAGGGTGCAGGCTTAGTCGGATCGGAAGTCCTGAGCGACTCCGGCCCATTTATTTATAGCCTTCTGGCCACAGCTGGCCAGAAGGTGCTACATAGTGTGCAAGTGTTTCCGGGCTCAGCCGAGACCCTGGAAAACACTAGAGCGCCACACTCCCCACATGTTTGAATATGGGCATTATTATATGGCCTATAACTGTCAAATCACATGGCTTGCCCTTCTATATACATTGGGAACAAGGAAAAACCTATTTTCAAAACATACGCATCAACTCTGTGAGCATGTTTATACTCTTAGTATTGTGTTGTTCGAATATGGAAAATATTGTTGTATTCCCAATACCTCTCCAATGACATCGCTTCCCCTACTATATGCATTGTAAATTGGGGAAAAAACGGGGGAAAAAAACCCTTTCCAAAACATACTCGCTATCTCAGTAAGCATGTTAACAATCTTCTAGATACCCAGCTTAAAAACAACCAAACTGTGACCATACTTCACACTACATGATGTGATATGAGGTTCCCGCATCATTTGTGCTTAAATCCATGTAGGGCTCGTTATAATTCTTGACTGATTTCTAATAGTCAAAACTCTATTGCGATGTGTATGGAGGATTCACATCTACCAAAAGGGCTCCCAAGTGCGATCCGGTGTCCTATGGGCACCACACCCTACTGTCATGTTGGACCCCGTAGGTGAAGCTACTCCTTAATGTTTAGTGTGTATCCATAAATTATGCAGACCACAATACGTCCTACTGTCATTTATCAAAAGATAGTGTTGGGCTATCATCAGTCACATGAGCTCACAAGATGACCCAAGGTATTGCATCATTTAATCCTTTCCTGTCGCTCTGTACCTTGAAAACCCATTTCTGTTCTCTAATCAGTAAAAACCTAGAGATATCAGTAACATGTTCAGGGATAAATGGCTGTTCTAATACAGTCAATTTAAACTCATCTGGACGGTGATTCATTTAAAGGAAATGACTTGTGAGTCTGGTCGACAGTTTTTTACATCTCACTTTCACTCTCCTGGTGGTAATGCCCACGTTTTTCAGATTACATGGAAATGTGATCAAATAAATACGTTTCACACTGTTAAAGTTAGTAAACTTCTTTAATGTGCATGGTTTATTGGTCCCTATGTCCACGGTTTTGGTTTATTCTGTTTGGGGACAGGCTGCACAGGACCCACATGGAAAATGACCCTGGACCGCTGGGAGATTCCAGAGGGTACCCTCCCCAGGAGCAGGTCTGGTCTTCGGCCTAGTGTGGACAAGTTGATCTCGACGGTTAGAACTCTTTTTGAATGAGAACAAAGGGGGAGGAATGCCAGTATACGCCAATGTTTTCCTACACTTTTTTGAATACTGTTCGACATAGTGCTGAACATATTAACAAACGTGAGCCGAATCATTGCGGGTTTTGGTGCTGATAGATCTAGCAGGGCCGTACCCTCAAAAATTGGCCAACGGGCAAGTTATCGCGAAGCGATTTAGGATGATGGCTATCGTAACATAATAACGAATTTTTAGCCATCGGTTTCCTATTAAGTTCCGTCTCAAGTCCTGTTAGAGTGGCCACAATCAGTAGAACCAGAAAGGCTAGCTTGTTTTTGTCACATTCTACAGTGAATTTAAGGAATTCATTTCTGTTGTTATGAAATGTTAAAAATTGGGCAATACACTCAGTCTCGCCTCGCCACACGATGAGTATGTTGTTTATGGAGCGCCTCCATAGGCATATTGAATCCCAAAAAGGATTGGTCTGTGTCAGTACATGTTCTTGTTCGAACCTATGTACATACAAATTAGCCAGACTGGGAGCGAAAACGCTTCCCATGCTTGTACCAGAGATTTGGAGATAGATGGTATCTTCGCACTTGAAGAAGTTCTCCTTTATTGCTATTTGGGCACAAGCCATAATAAATTGCTCAGGAGTAATGGAGTCCAGATTTCTCCAAGTCAATAATACTGCTATCGCATCAAGTGTCTCATCCTGAGGAATGGACGTGCAGAGGGACTCTACAGCAAATGAGACTAAGATATCTGTTTCTTTGTCAAAGTCAATCTCTGGAAGCAACCGTGGCACATCTTTCGTGTCTTGCAAGAAAGTAGGCATTTCCTTCACCATTGGTCTTAAAAAATGATCCACAAAAGAGGACAAAGGTTCCAGGACTGAGCCCAGTCCTGAAATACTCAGATGTCCAGGAGGAGGTGTCTGTGGTTTATGTACTTTAGGAAGTACATAAAAATAAGGTATGACTGGATGTGCTCGTTGTAATAATGCTGCCTCTTGAGTCATGATCCAACCTTCATTTACTGCTTCTTTAATCATATTAGAGATGGTATTTTTGATTCTTTCCGTCGGGTCAGCTTCCATAATTTTAGCCAGGTAAGGAAGTAGGGAGATAGGCCCAAAGCTCTCCAGCATAGATGAGTCCAGTGTAGGTTTTTGTTTAACAATGGGACAACTTTGGCATGCTTCCAGGACTTCGGTATTACTGCAGACAGAAGTGAGCCATTGATGAATTCACGGCCCTCAGTCATAAGGCAATTATGGAATTTCCTAAAAATAGCAGGTTTTATGGGGTCATCAGGGGACCCAGATTTGACTTTAGCCGAAAGGATGGCTAGGTCATCGAGAGACATGGGTGGCAGAGTTTTCAGATTGCAAGGGAGTGCTCTGGGGCTAGACGGCACCATGACTTCAGTGGTAGTCCGTCTCATTTCTAGTGTGTTGTAGATGCATTCGACTTTGTTAATAAAGTATTTCGCAAGTGAGTCGCCGTGAGTATTGGAAGATATGGTGTTGTTTGTGCCTATGGGGTGAGTAGACATATCTTTCACGAGGGAGAAGAGAGTTCTGGAGGGGTTGGAGCTACATGAGATCAGGTTGGTGTAGAACACGGATTTAGCCTTTTGGACTGATTTCTGGAAGGTTTTTATGGCCTTCCTATAAGTGTTTTTAGCAGCAGCATCATAGGTGAGTCTCCAGGCCAGTTCCAGAATTTAGCATTTTTTCTTTTCCGCCCGGAAAAAGTATAACTACCATATAACCCAAAGAATACATATACTCAAGAAAGATTTTTTAAGAAGAGACTTGAAGAATAGAGTTTGCGACTCCTCCACATACTTTTTAAAATGAGTGTTCAATATCCTGGTAATGATACGTGTGCGCAGGGCTCTTCAGATGGCTTACAACTCTAGGAGCAGCCGATCCCGCCACTCTGCATAGAATCTGTGAAAATAGTCAAAGGCTTAGAGACTTATACTAGCCTCCACTATAGGTTCTATTTCGAAATAAATAGTAATGAAAGGCATGCCTATCTATTCAAAATACGCCAAGAAGATGCCCATGGTAAATGGACCTACGATGCAGAGCTCAAATGTAAAACGTGATACACACTGAAATACAGAGAAATCAGGAAACAAATCACTATCAAGTGTCCTCCTATTTGGTTTGAATAGTACAGAGAAAAAGTGGTCCAAATCTGTACATACTTGCAGCTTCCACAAAGGAGTTATTGGAGTTGAAAGGTCTGAATCTCTAATGATAACTAAGTGAAAAAAAATACACCCAGATAAGTCCTTCCGTCCTGCGACTACCCAAAGTTCAACAAAAACCCAAAAGATCTCAATTTCTTTGAGACTTACATATTTAAAAATGATAGCATAGGACATATATATGAAAACTAGTTAGTTGTTTTACCCCTGAGGCGGAAGCCGGGGGCTGTCAAAGCTCGAACGATATTTTAATTACTCTGTCAATATCAAATTCGGCATCTCATGCTTTTAACCGATCTTTTTAAACTTTGTTGTGTATAAAGTGTTGTGCTTTTTTAGAATACTTAAAACTGCACCAGTGATAATCCTCACCTCATTCACGCTACTCCCGACCCATATTCCCTGCACAGCCGATCTAGGGCTGGTGCGAGAGAGGGGTGGACGCCATCTTGGGGGGACGGAGAGGCAGCGCTCTAGCTGCTGGCTGCCTCCTGCCCTTGCAAACTATTTAAATCGCGCAAAATACAAAGCGCACAGACTAGTTAGTTGTTTTACCCCTGAGGCGGAAGCCGGGGGCTGTCAAAGCTCGAACAATATTTTAATTACTCTGTCAATATCAAATTCGGCATCTCATGCTTTTAACCGATCTTTTTAAACTTTGTTGCGTATAAAGTGTTGTGCTTTTTTAGAATACTTAAAACTGCACCAGTGATAATCCTCACCTCATTCACGCTACTCCCGACCCATACTCCCTGCACAGCCGATCTAGGGCTGGTGCGAGAGAGGGGTGGACGCCATCTTGGGGGCACAGAGAGGCAGCGCTCTAGCTGCTGGCTGCCTCCCGCCCTTGCAGACTATTTAAATCGCGCGAAATATGAAGCGCACAGACTAGTTAGGTGTTTTACCCCTGAGGCGGAAGCCGGGGGCTGTCAAAGCTCGAACGATATTTTAATTACTCTGTCAATATCAAATTCGGCATCTCATGCTTTTAACCGCTCTTTTTAAACTTTGTTGTGTATAAAAAGTGTTGTGCTTTTTTAGAATACTTAAAACTGCACCAGTGATAATCCTCACCTCATTCACGCTACTCCCGACCCATACCCCCTGCACAGCCGATCTAGGGCTGGTGCGAGAGAGGGGTGGACGCCATCTTGGGGGAACGGAGAGGCAGCGCTCTAGCTGCTGGCTGCCTCCCGCCCTTGCAGACTATTTAAATTGCGCGAAATACGAAGCGCACAGACTAGTTAGTTGTTTTACCCCAGAGGCGGAAGCCGGGGGCTGTCAAAGCTCGAACAATATTTTAACTACTCTGTCAATATCAAATTCGGCATCTCATGCTTTTAACCGATCTTTTTAAACTTTGTTGTGTATAAAGTGTTGTCGTTTTTTAGAATACTTAAAACTGCACCAGTGATAAACCTCACCTCATTCACGCTACTCCCGACCCATACTCCCTTCACAGCCGATCTAGGGCTGGTGCGAGAGAGGGGTGGACGCCATCTTGGGGGGACAGAGAGGCAGCGCTCTAGCTGCTGGCTGCCTCCCGCTTTTCTTTCTCCTCTCTAGCCATTAAAAAGATCATCATTGCCCGACGGCGCAGCTGGCGGGCGCAGTGGGCGCGCCGGCGGCAAGCCCGTCTGCACCCGTCTGCGGCCTGCCGGGGCCTGGGGCCACAAAGCCTGCTTCTTTCTCCCCGCCCTTGATGTCATAAGGCCCAAAGAAGCTTTTGGATCTCAAACCCGCCATTCATAAACCCTGTGACCATTCCTGGGATGTAGCCTCCCCCCAGTCTATCTGTCCGGGATGTGGTTTCTCCTTTCAGGGACTACCATCGAATGAAATTAGGCTAACAAATTATAAGATGTATTTGGTAAATTGTAGATCCCTGATAAAGCACTCGATAGAAATTAATCTTTTCATTCAGGACAAGGACCCAGACATTATGTTTTTGACGGAAACATGGCTTACCAATGATTCCGAACCGGATCTGGTTCAGGCCATTTCCCACGGGTATCAGATATCTTGCACCAACCGAAAAAAAGGGAGGGGAGGGGGTTTTGCCATTATCTTCCGGGACACTTTTCAGTGTCGCAGTTCTTGTCATCCTATTCCGGACTGCGAAAGTGTCTCTTTTGCTATAGAGTTCTCCCCTGTCAACACGTTCTCGGGTGCACTCGTATACCACCCTCCGGGACCCCTGGGGGACTTCAGCTCCAATCTCCCGTCAATACTTGCCGGCCTCTCAACCACTCCAGCTAATTTCACCTTGTTAGGTGACCTTAACATCCATTTTGACGATCCCACTAATATTAGTGCGGGTCACCTGTTGGCTAGTCTTGCGGCACTTCAGCTAACCCAATTAGTGACCAATTCAACTCACCTAAAAGTTCACCTTCTTGATCCTATTTTTAGCAATTGCTCAGAACTATTGGTTCATACTCCTTGCCCAGTCCCATGGTCGAACCACCACCTGATCCCTTTTACTTGGGTGGTCCCTAAATCATGCCCGCCGGCACAAGCCCCTTCCGCTAAACGTAGGAATTGGGCTAAACTGCCTTTGGAGGACTGGAGGTCAACCCTGGTGAATACCAGACCTCCTGTCAACCTAGACCCCACCTCAGCTAACGAGGTATTTAACTGGTGGATTTCTAATTCCTTAGGCATCGTTCTTCCCCTGAGCACCGCGGACCCTAAGCGAAGGGCCAAGTCGGCTCCTTGGTACTCCCCTACTCTCCGGGATTTAAAATCCAAGTGCAAACGTCTTGAAAGAAAATGGAGACTAGATTTTTCGCCTGTCAGTAAAAGCAACTATAGACTCATGCTCAGAGCATATAAAGGGGAGATTAAAAGGGCCCAATCAGCCTTTTTCGCTGAAAAAATTAACTCAGCGGCATCTAAACCTAAAGAAATCTATAAGATAGCAAAATCCCTGTTAGAGCGCCCAGAGCAGTCATTAGACCCAAGCAACGCACAAGTCCGCTGTAATGATCTTGCGGAATTTTTCCCGGAAAAAATCCAAATCATTTACTTTGCTTTCCCGCCCGCCTCCCCTACTGTTCAATCCCCAAATATCCTGCCCTCTGTTATTCATCATACAGTCTCCATACAAGCCTTTCCGTCACTTAATCCCGGTTTCTTAAACTCCATAGTACCTCAGGTCAGATCAGGCTCGCCCAAGGACCCAGCTACCTCTCGGTCACTGCTAATGAGGTAACGGGTTTTTAGGAACCCGGTGGTGCCAGGGGATAACACCCGAAGACCTCTGAGTTCTCCCTGTTCTGGACCACAGAAACACGGAGTCTTCTAGCTGAAGTCAGAGATCGAGTTTTATTGGCAGCTACCAAGTAACATGTGTCCTAGAAACACGACAACCCGGGGCGTGTATTTCTCAGGAGACTGTTCGTTTTTACAGAACCAGCTTTCTCCTTATATACAGAAATAATAGCTGCAGGCATGAATTCTTAAGTTTACGATATGGTTATACACATATTTCTACAATAATACAAAGAGCGAAGTCATGTAGGCCAACCCATATTTTAGACGTCCAGTTCGTGATAGATTACCCGGCCAGGCCCGGAACTCCCATCAGATATCGATGAAACCTCAATAAAGCAGGGCACCTCCTAGTCATAAAACTGGCCATAAACAAGGAACATGGACAGGAGTGTGTGTGATGAAAACATGTTCTGTACGTAGTGAATGGTTTGTGGCATGTTATGTATTGATGCTATCTTATTCGGCCACTGGATGAGGAGCTGCCCAAACAGGTTTGGCTGGAGGCAATGGAGTCAGTTGGGACAGGTCAGGGGGGAGTCAGAGAAGGTGGACGTGTCCTTTTAGATCAAGCTCGACCTTACTCAATTGACTTATCATGAGGGCAAGACGCAAGATGGATGCCGTTTTACAAAATGGAGTCTAAGGGGTCGGAACGGAAACTATGGTTTAGGGGTGTTGGCATCCCTCAATCATGACGCAAATGCATAGGGATGATGTCCTAATCATTATCGGTCCGTCGACACCAAATTCGTCCTGGTACGTTGATATTTTGTGGCACGGGTATTGGATCTCGATACCGGGATAACAGCAGGGTTCAGAATTTCAGAACCACAGACCCTCCTTTTGCCCTCATATAAGGCAATAACTCATGTTAATCGGAGTCCAAATCAGTATGAAGGTATTCGTGGAGATGCTTCTGTAGCATCATTCTGTTGCTCAGTTCGTCCCTGGACACAGGCTTCCTTACACATGATGTAGCGCAGAGGCCACATAGTGCAGGAGCACACTGTACACACAGGCAGAACATAAACAGAAGTGCTAAGATCATTCCAACGAAGATCAGTGTTTTCCATCCCCAGGCAGTGATTAGTTCCCAGAACCACCCTAGCAGGGACCAATCCCCTTTTTCTACGTGAAGGGAACCAGATATTTCGTGTAGCTTAGAGATGGCCTGGTACACTGTCGGTGTATTATCAGGGATGAAAATGCAGCAACTGGATTGGATCACTCTACATTCACCACCACGGTCTGCAAGTATGATATCTAGGGCAACCCGGTTCTGAAGGGTCATAAGTCGATCCGACTGAAGCTCAGATGTTAAGTTGCCAAGGGCTCCGGCCGTTTCGGTCACGGCGGATTCAACTATCCTCGATAACTGGCAAATGTTCCTGCTGTTCACCATGGGCCCCCAAAATGGCAGAAAACCCTTTGCGAAGTCGGCAAATTCCTGACCCGCAGTGTCGTCTTTACTCACGACACCCCTAGCTGTTCTGGTCCGATGGTAATCTGCCCTGGCCGTATAGGTGGGTGGCAGCAGAAATGAGATAAAACACGTGCCCGAGAAGTCAGGGGGCAACCATGTATAGGCTTGGTCATGGCAGACGAAATATGTACCTTTAGCTGCCAAGAATAGAGGGGAAGTTCGGGAAGCGAATACATATGTTTCCGTGCATATGCTCTTTCCCAATTGTGCTTTGGGATCCCTGCCGATACCTTGCAGACATAAGTGACCTCGGTGTGGCACTATCCAAACTGGGCGGGATTTCTTTGCTGTCTGGCCCTTACTCAAGGAAACTCCATATTTGGTTATGTTCCAGCGACTGTATGGAGTGAGTTCATCTTTGGGAATCACTCGATATGTGTCAATATCCCTACTTATATTTCTTATCCCTGCCACTAGTGCCTTGTTGCTGGAATCGCTCTCAGTGGAACGGGGCGGGTATGGTTCTAGGGCGAACAGGAACATCGTCTGAAAAGCCCACAGAGAACCATAATAACTGAATGGCAGGATGAAGTATGGGATACCCTTATCAGTTGTGTGCGGCATGAGTCCGCATATCCAACAGTTCGATGTATTCATTATGGACTGGTGTTGGTGTAGGAGTTGGACGAATGAGTTATTTATAAATTCGAGTCTTCTGGCAGACTCGTGTTCAGGTAGAGGGTGAAAGGAGTGTGGAGAGATAGTAGGAGGAGGTGTTGGCCGAGTGTCATTTGCGAAGGTAACTTGAAATGTGAATAGAGTATAGCCAATCAAGAACATCGTTATGCTGCACAACATTAAAATACATATTATCAAAAACCTTTTTCTGGCCAGTACTGTGCATAATTGTCTTTCAAAGTTTGTGAATCTGGCAGGTCTCTCAACCCTCGGAAACCCCATCCTCTAGTTGCTGCCCGCGGTGGTAGATTGATTCTGCCAGGGAATGCGCTCTGTTCAGTCCGGGGTAACTCCCTTGGACCAACCAGAACCGTAGACCTAAACGTCCCCAGCTGCACTCCCCAGACTTCAACCGCGACCCTAGCAGCAGAACCGGATGGCGGTTCGAAAACTAAAAATGAGCAAGTTCCCTGGGCGAGAGAGCTGGAAAATCAAAAATAGTTCTTGGGGGGTCACATTAATTTGCTTTTGTTTTTCTTTCTTTCTTTATTAGTCTCTTTGTCTCAACCTCAGATTATATCGTTGTTTCCCAGGTACGGTGTGGTCTTCAAACAATGTCTCAGGTTCTGTAGTGTCCAACTGCATTGACGGCGGCACAAGTCCTTGTAAAATATAATCACTCTCCTTTCCGGTACCAGTTCCTTTCAAACGTGCATCGCTGAAAGGGATGAAGCGAGGTATGGACTCTGTCTCGGAGCCGGCAATTCCTTCCTTGACCCACCGGTCGTAGGGAAGGGGCAGAGGGACCCGTTTACAATGGGTCCCGTGGATCCAGTTCTTCTTTCCTTCCACCCGCACAGCCGATCTCGTGGAAAGAAGGACAAGGTATGGTCCGGTCCACCTGGGCTGTTCGTTGTTCGTGCGCTGAAAATTCTGCACCAGCACCCAAGTGCCGGGTTGATGATGGAGTGACCTGGATCATCAGAGGCTGGCGGAGAGGAACTGTGAACCTGTTGGTGTAAAACACGCAATTTAGTTGTTAATTCGCACAAATAGTCAAGCAGTACGGGGTGCTCTATTTTGCTGAGTTTCTTTGGCCTGGGCACGCCCCAGACGTTGGCTGGGCGGCCAAACACTATTTCATGGGGGCTAAGTCCTAATCTGGAATGGACGGTCATTCTGGTCGACAGGAGTGCTAGAGGCAAGGCGTCAGGCCATTTAAGACCTGTACTGGCTTGGATCTTGGCTAATTTGAGTTTTAACGTGCCATTGTAGCACTCCACTAATCCAGTTGATTGGGGGTGATTTGCAGCGTGGAATTTCTGGTGTATGCCTAGACACTCACACACTCTCCTCATCACACGTCCCACGAATTCACTTCCATTATCACTCCAAACGATTCTAGGCATACCGAATCTAGGGAAGAATTCCTTGACAAGGGCTTTGGCAGTTGACAAGGCGGTGTTGTCCTTAAGGGGGTACGCTTCCACCCACCTGGAGAAAGCGCAAACAACAACGAGCACATACTTCAGATTGTTGCACCTCTCCATGTGGATGAAATCGAGCTGCAAAACCTCGAACGGATACGTTGGAGGCGCAAAATGACCAGCTGGAGTTGGGGTTCCCCTACCGGGATTGTGCTTCAAACATACCATACAGTTTCTGACCACATTCTCTGCATATTTTGGGATATTACTGTTCTGCCATACTGGGGCCAATAGTTTACAGATTCCTTTCGTACTGATGTGTGCAATTCCATGGGCCATTGTTACTACTGCAAGTACATATGCGTTAGGTAATAGCCATCGCTGGTGTTCTGACAATTCGACCCAACAACCATTCGCATCTAATCTACCCTTGTTTTCTCTCCATTCATTCACCTCTTTCTCAGTGGCCTCAGCTTGTATAGTTTTCACGCTTTCAATGGTGTCCTCACACATCCCCACATCAGTAATCCATCTAGCGGGACCTACAACATACATCCGGCTCATTGTGTTCCTTGCAGTCTCTTTCGCAACCTCGTCTGCAAATGCATTCCCGCGGCCAACATCGTCTTGAATTTTTCTGTGTGCACTGCATTTTACGATTGCAACTTGTAGTGGCAACGTCAGTGACTCGAGGAGCTCATTAACTAGCTGACCATGTTGTATCTTTGCACCATGCGACGTCAGGAACCCACGTTCACGCCACAATCTCCCAAAACTGTGAGCCACGCCAAAGGCGTATTGGCTGTCAGTGTACACATTCACTCGCTTTCCTTTTGCCAACACACATGCTCTTGTAAGCGCAATTAGCTCCGCGGCTTGTGCGGAATTGTGGGAAATGCGCGCCGTCTCTATGATGGTGTGTAATGTCGTTACGGCATATGCTGCAGTCGTATCACCATTCGGCAACTTGAAACATGAACCATCGACCCATAAAGCATCATTGCATTCAGGAAGGGGAGTGTCCTGTAAGTCTACTCTCCCTTTGGTCTCTTCTTCTGTCCTAAAGCAGCAGTCATGTTTTTCAACCTCGTCTGTCTTTGCCGAGATGGGTAGTAGCGTAGCGGGGTTGAGTGTATCACACCTCTTTATGTGAATGTGACTCGCTAACAGTGTTAGTTCGTAACTGGATAGTCGAGCGCTAGTAAGATGTTGTGTCTTCGTCCTGTTTAGCAAAATGTCTACTGCATGTGGGACCATAACGATCAGAGTATAATTCATGACTAGCCCAGCAGACTGTCGAATGCAGACAGACGCTGCGGCGGTGGCCCTCAGACAACTTGGTAGTGCCTTAGCCACGGGATCTAGAGTTGCCGAAAAATACGCGCATGGGCGCTGTTTATCCCCAAAGTATTGTGTTAGGACTGATAATGCACAACCTTCCTTCTCATGGACATATAATGTAAAAGGCTTACTGTAGTTGGGGTTTCCCAACACAGGAGCCGAGCACAATGCATCACGCAACTCATGGAAACTTGTTTGACAATCTTCAGACCAGGGCATAGGATTGGGCGTGTCTTTACAGAGTAGTGCCAGCAAGGGTTTAGCCAGTAGTGAGAAATTTGGTATCCATTGTCTACAGTATGATGTAATGCCCAAGAAAGCCCGAACCTCTCTCTGTGTCCTTGGGGCACTCAGCTCTGCAATTGCCTGTATTCTTTCTGGTGTCAGTCTCCTTCCCTCCTTCGATAAGATGTGACCTAAGTAGGTTACTTCTTGTCGACAAAATTGCAGTTTTGAGAGAGAGACTTTGTGCTTCATGTCACATAAGTGACGCAATAATGATAATGTAGCTCGCTTGCAAATTTCTTCAGTGTCCGCAGCGATCAGCAGATCGTCGACATACTGAATCAGAGTTGACCCATCAGGCAGAACAATTGTGTCTAGTTGTGTTTTCAGGGCCTGACTGAATATTGATGGGCTTTCGCAGTAGCCTTGAGGAGTGAACTTGAAGCGGAAACTTCGTCCTCCTAAATTGAAACCAAAAATATCTCTACTCTCCTCAGCAATCGGGATGCTGAAGAAAGCGTTCTTCAGGTCAATCACTGAAAACCAAGTTGCTGAAGCTGGAATCATTGTCAATAAGGCAGTAATGTCGGGGACAACTGGAAACTGTGGAATAACCACCTTATTTACTTCTCTGAGGTCAATGACAAACCTGTACACAGGGGGCTGTGAAGGATCAGTTCGCTTTAAGACAGGCAAAACTGGACTGTTACAAACGTTGCCTGTTGTTTCTTCGATGACATCTTTCTCGATCAGATCATAAATAATCGTCAACAACGCCTTTTCGCATTCACTAGATATTTTGTATTGGGGAATACGTGGCAACCTAACGTTGGCTTTCAATGTTATGACATACGGTGCAATCTCCAAACGGCCTACATCATTGGAACCATTAGCCCAGAGTATATCCGGAAGAGATGACAATTCAGTTGGAATATTTTCCTTTGACAAATACATTTGAGAAATGACTTTCTTACCTAAGGTAAGTTGTACTCCCAAGGGAGAACAGTACAAAGTGGCATATAACCTCTTTAGTAAATCCAAACCTAACAAATTTTCACCGCAACCTGTTGTAAGGATGAGGGGTGCTTCTAATTCGCAAGGACCAACAGAAAGGGACATGGGACTAGAGATCGGGTTTCTAACAGGGGCGTCAGAGAAACCTACTGAAACATTCGTTTCGCCAGACAAAGGTGCGCCAGGAAGTTTCGAGTGCATAATAGAGCTTTTTGTAGCACCAGTATCCAGCAGAAATGGCTCTGACACTCCTGAAGTAATCACCTCGACATAAGGTCCATTCTGATCTACTGGAACTGAAACGACTCCCTCTCTTTGTCCATGGCTGTCCTAGCAATTATTGTCCTCATTCTCGTTTTCGGTGTAATAGTCGTCAGCATAGTACTGAGCTGACCTAGACGATGCATTATTCTGTTGGTCAAAGCTGTTCAAGGAATTCTGAGGCGGAAAAGAAGTTGGATTCTGGGGGAAATTTCCACGGCCCCTACCCCTAGGAGCATGTTGAACACCTCTACCCCTTATACCTGAAACACCATTTAAACGTCGCGCAAGAGCCGGACAATTACCTTTAAAGTGACCCTCTTCCTTGCAATATGCGCATTGATTCGGGCCATACGGAATAAGCTGATGGGAAAACTCGTTTCCTTGCGCGTTTCTCGAATACTGCTGTGGTTGTTGATAATTAGGCTGACTAGCCGTATGAGGCGGATAGGCCTGCTGGAGAAGAACTTTAGTTTTTAAATCTTTCGTTTTTTTGTCTATTTTATCTAGCTCGTCTTTGCGCCTATTTTCATAGTACTGGGCTGTAGCTAAAATCTGTGCTGACGTAGAGACAGCCCAAGCACTCTCTGAATCTTTCAGCTTATTACACAGTTCAGGAAGCAGATTATGTACAAATTTGTCTACAAACAGTCTTTGACCACCCTCGGTAGCCATATCCTGACCACTATGATCTGTGAAAGTCTCCTCAAATCTCGTGAAAAAGTCAGACACATTCTCATCTTTCTTCTGCTTGCACGCAGACAGCTTGTCCCAATTTACGCGTAATTCAGGCATTAACGTTTTCATGTACGCGATAATCCTACCAGGAAGTTCGGCTATCAACGGCTCAGGTTTAGAACCACCGATTTGTCTAGCATCTATACCTGCAATATTAGCCCATGAGTCACCTAGTTCTTGATCATGATCCGTATGACGAATTTTACTCCATAAAGGATGTGGAACAACATTCCCAAACAACATGTCTACATCCGCTAAATTCATTATACATGAGCAGGTAGTCTGCGATAACTCCTTATAATACCCAGTCGGGTTTTTACGGGGATCGGGGGTAATGTCTGCTTGAGTGCTAAAACTTCGGATCTTTTCCAGGGGACATGTACCCACACACGCTGGAAATGTGGCAGAATTGGTGGATTTATATTCGCATCACCTTCCCTCCAAACCGGAGGAACCTCTCTCATGGGGTACTGTCTTGCTTTTTTCCTACCTGATACGTCGTCTTCGTACAATGATCTAGAAGTATTTCCCTTACTCCTATAAGAAAACAATAAATCTATCGCTTTCTCAACATCGGCACCTATAATCATACCTTCATGGAACTTAAAACGCGTACGCCATAGTTCGTTCATTTTGCGTTTGGGATCATTTGTCTCCAAATCTTCACACAGATATACACACATCTCTTTGAATACGTATCTCTGAGTGGGTGCATCCCATTGACGGAAAACTTCCATAACAGACTGAACATCATATCTAACAGTGTCCGTAATCCATTGGCGTGCTAGCTCATTTAGCACTTCTCTTTCCTCGTAATCAGGCAGCTGACTACGTAACTGTCTACGTTCCGTTTTAGCGGTCGTTCTAGGCGACCCAAAGAAAGGTGAAAACAGACCAGTGACAGTACTTGCCATTCTCTGACTAATAGAAGGAGAAGCTTGCAGAGGTGCAGATGCGTCAGAAAAGACAGGCTGATGTAAAGAAGAAGTCGAAGCAATAGCAGAGGAAGTTGAAGCAGTGGCAGATGTAGTATCATAGGGAACAGTTGGAGCGGTAGGCAAAGTCGTAGAAGTAGATGGAGTATGTAGCAGAGGCGGCGGCCCTTGAGAAGGCTGCGCCGGAGAAGTAGGAACCAGCTGAAGAGTAGCTGGCGTTTGTGCAAGAGCTGTGTTCCGTGCGCCGGGGCGCGGTATAATAAAACGCTTTGGGGTTGCGGTAGCGTCTAACGCATACGGTGGCGGTGAGCTTAATAAGTGGGACATTAATGGATCTTTCTCGGATGTTTCCTCTTGACCTTGTCCCTTATGTGGTAACATTGGGTAGCATTTATCTACTGCTAGTTTCTTGCTCCTAAGCATTTGTTCGCTCTCTTGCTCTTCCTCATTATCCCTGTATGCGACGGCAGCTTGCACCATCGACATACCTCTTTTATTCCTTTTTGCTAATTTTATTTCTTTCTGTTTGGCTTCTTTGCGCCACAAGCGAAAAGAGTCAAACATCGCCGGCCGGGCTTTTTTCTTGAACAATTTGACCTCGAGGTTATCTAATATTTCTGAGTCAAAACTACCATATTGGGGCCATTTTAAAACACCATCCTTGCGGGTGTATTTTATCCACACTTCATTATATGTTATAGGACCTACGCCGTGTTTTATATATAACTCATATGTTGGAGTTCCGATCGGAGGAACCGGACAAGAATCCTCTAATCGGGAGTCCTTACTACAACCAAGACAAAACAAGTTTCCAAATCTGCTAAAACAAGGCATCTTTGCTCACTAGTTTAGCTTCAAACTTCAAAGGATTATCAATTACGATATTTATCGTGAATACACGAGTCCTTTGGCTTTGGGGCTTGCAAGTACCAAATCAAAACGTATCTCAAGGATACCAAAAAATAAGGATCAAACTAAGGACTTGGAGACGCTCCACTTATACTTAACTGAAGTATTTGAAGATCGATGACGTCACTAGAAGACTCGTCTATCGTTTCGCTCTACCAAGGATCACTGGGTCCAAAACAGGGCGATAGTCAGGGCAGCAGTCCCTCGTAGCCGTCGGGACGCGGGGAACCTCGCAGCAAAAACCTTCGGAACCACGTCGACATACAGGGGTCGCTGAAGTAGCTGGCCGTCCTCTGGAATTTTCACACGAAGCTCCTCACGAACATCTGGCTTGGACCGTCGCCGCTTGATACCGCCCCGAGTTGGGCGCCAACTGAGGTAACGGGTTTTTAGGAACCCGGTGGTGCCAGGGGATAACACCCGAAGACCTCTGAGTTCTCCCTGTTCCGGACCACAGAAACAAGGAGTCTTCTAGCTGAAGTCAGAAATCGAGTTTTATTGGCAGCTACCAAGTAACATGTGTCCTAGAAACACGACAACCCGGGGCGTGTATTTCTCAGGAGACTGTTCGTTTTTACAGAACCAGCTTTCTCCTTATATACAGAAATAATAGCTGCAGGCATGAATTCTTAAGTTTACGATATGGTTATACACATATTTCTACAATAATACAAAGAGCGAAGTCATGTAGGCCAACCCATATTTTAGACGTCCAGTTCGTGATAGATTACCCGGCCAGGCCCGGAACTCCCATCAGATATCAATGAAACCTCAATAAAGCAGGGCACCTCCTAGTCATAAAACTGGCCATAAACAAGAAACATGGACAGGAGTGTGTGTGATGAAAACATGTTCTGTACGTAGTGAATGGTTTGTGGCATGTTATGTATTGATGCTATCTTATTCGGCCACTGGGTGAGGAGCTGCCCAAACAGGTTTGGCTGGAGGCAATGGAGTCAGTTGGGACAGGTCAGGGGGGAGTCAGAGAAGGTGGACGTGTCCTTTTAGATCAAGCTCGACCTTACTCAATTGACTTATCATGAGGGCAAGACGCAAGATGGATGCCGTTTTACAAAATGGAGTCTAAGGGGTCGGAACGGAAACTATGGTTTAGGGGTGTTGGCATCCCTCAATCATGACGCAAATGCATAGGGATGATGTCCTAATCATTATCGGTCCGTCAACACCAAATTCGTCCTGGTACGTTGATATTTTGTGGCACGGGTATTGGATCTCGATACCGGGATAACAGCAGGGTTCAGAATTTCAGAACCACACTAATGGTCAATGACATCATTCTTCCCACAGTGCTTAACCTAATGAACTCCTCGCTGGGCTCAGGCGTGATACCTCCACCCTGGAAACGTGCGATGGTCAGGGCTCTTTTAAAAAAAACAAATCTCGCCCAGTCCGAGCTAAAGAATTACAGGCCCATATCTTTGCTTCCTTGGATGAGCAAAGTTTTGGAAAAACACGTTAATGCCACTTTGGTAGATTTCATCGAAACTAACCATCTTCTAGATATTTCCCAAACTGGCTTCCGGCCCAGGCACGGAACAGAAACCGCGCTGTTGGCAGTGACGGAGGAGGCACGAAAGATCTTGGACCAGGGAGGTTCAGTGGCCATAATACTACTGGATCTCAGTGCCGCCTTTGACACTGTCAACCATAGTACACTTCTTTCACGGCTTTCTGACATTGGGATTGGGGGCACGGCCTTTTCTTGGTTGGAATCATTTCTTACTGACCGCTCTTTTCAGGTGTTTGAGGGTTCTGCCATCTCCCCAAGTAAATCTCTTCCTTGCGGTGTCCCCAGGGCTCATCTTTGAGCCCTACATTGTTTAATGTCTACATGGGGCCACTAGCTGAGGTAGTTCGTCCATTTGGTCTCAAAATAATAACATACGCGGACGATACCCAGCTAGTGGTCTCCCTCAACCAACATGACATAAATCCAGACAATCTTAGGACCTGCTTGGAAGAAGTCTCAAACTGGATGACACATTAATACCTGAAATTGAACGGTGACAAAAACGAGTTAATGCTCTTGGGCAATCCCTCCCCATTGGCTCTTAGCTTATCTTGGCCCCCTTCCTTGGGTTTGCCTCCCTTACCCAGAGATAAAATCAAGAGTTTGGGCATATGGCTCGATAAAACTCTGAGCTTTAATGCCCAAGCCACCAAACTCTCGGCAACCTGTTTTGGCCTTCTCAAGCTAATCCGGAAGATCCTTCCCCTTCTACCTTTTGAAGCTAGGAAAATAGTGGTTCTGGGTCTGATCCTCTCCAGATTGGACTTTGGAAACGCCCTGTACCTAGGCGCCCCCCAACTTACTCTAAATATTCTTCAGGTGGCGCAGAATGCGGCAGCCCGGACTCTTCTTCAAATTCCTAGGCGTGTGTCAACGAAGGCCGGCCTGCGTACTTTACACGGGTTACCAGTTAGGCGCAGAATTGAGTTTAAGGCACTCTGCATCTCCCACCAAGCATTTTGGAAAACCGGTCCCCTCATAAACCACTCTCTGATTACCCCTCACAAACCAGTCAGACACCTCAGGTCATCTTTCTCCTCACTGGCAACAGTCCCTAGGATTAAAAAATCTAGAAGTGGAGGCCGTTCTTTTTCTTACAATGCCCCAAACTGTGGAACTCCCTCCCCATCAACTTACGTGCAGAATCCAACCTACTTCATTTTCGCAAACAGTTAAAAACTTTACTATTCTCCTACCCTGACTAACTTTTCTGTTTCCAGCTTGCATAGTCTGTAGCGCTGGGACGCCTCAGGGTAGCCATCGCGCTTTATAAATTGTCATTTCATTTCATTTCATTCAAAACACGTCCGTATTTCGGATCCTACAGATTAATAATAATCTGTGGTTCAGCAGTAGACCCTCCTCTGTGGGGTTCAGAGAAGCTGGAAAATATATAGAAGCAAATGCATAAATGTCCCCAAGAGCCTGATAATCGATTATAAAATGCAGCATCACATTACCGCATCTCCAAGGTATGCCCTGTGTGCACCCGAACTTGATTGTTAAAGCGCCTCCCATAGAGTCTAAGGTAGCAGCATCTGAATAATATGCCACTTAAAGCGCCTACCATTCCTAGAGTCTAAAGTAGCAGTATCTAAAAATTATGCCACTCATGGCCCCGGACTCAAATGTTAAAAAGCCTACAATTATTAGAGTGGAATAAGATGTAACAGCGTAATGGCTCTATTCCAAGTTCCGCCCAATTTCAAATAATTCAAGCGATCTAGCAATAGTCCAGTTGTCATTTCTAAAGACAATATATATGGGGACTCGCTATCTATAGGAGCAAGTCATAATCACTACAATACATAAATTGACCTCCGAACAATAGAGGTCTCACTACGGTTGTCTGGATCATCTTAAATTAAAACAAATCCAGGTTACAGGGTATTTACAAGAGTGGGGAAGAACTCCCTCTGAAGTTACGAGCCCGCCATCAAAATCATACATGGGTGCCTTGGGAAAAAGTAGGGAACAGCTGGAAGTACCAACTTATATCCTGGGGGGGCGTACTCCCAAGAAAACGTAATGATATGCCTCACCTGCTACTAAAAGGCATAGCCTGATAAACCAAACGCTTAAAGCAAACCTCACCATTTTGGATCCCGCCACCTCTTCACAATCAGAGGACGCCCCCAAGGCGTTAGCGCGAACTTGAATAACCTGAATGGGAGCCATATTGGAATGGGCAGAAAAAGCCACAAGTCTGTCAACCATACGTCGATGATCAAAAACTGGGGGCCATATTGGAATGAACACAATAATATAAAAAGAATGTTGTAGAAATCCTGACATGTAAAACTGATAAAAAGGTCATAGGTCTTTGATGGTCACTACTTAAACAGGTAATCCATAATGCGATCATTTAATAGCCCGGTAAAGAGTTATAAGATGTCATGATAAAAAGATCTTAATGTAAAATACCTAATGTCCACTTATAAGGCACAGATCTGCATAAAGAATCAAGCTGGTAAATAGATCCCACAATGTGAGGATTGTATTAATCCAAACAAAGAGACAAAACGACCCACGTTCAACCGAGTCTAGAGAGAGTCGATCTACGCTCAATAGATTCAAATAAATCGGATTAATGATAACTTTAGAGAGTGATAAATAAGAATAAGCCAAATCTAAAAACAATAAAACTACATACAGCAGCTTTTACGTGACCAAGATATGATCACTCCCAATGGGGACCCAGGGGGACCGCGGCGCGAGCCGGTGTCCCCCTGGGGTTATTCGCGCAGTGGAACGATTCACACAGCCCGTGACTAGTCAGTCAGGTAGGGGGCGGGGCTTGTAGAGCTAGTTATTTATGGGGGACGGTTGGCGGGAGCGTTATTGTCTGAGGAGATTTGAAGGGTGTTTTCAAATTGATTTCAGCCTGTTCGTCTCTCCTCATAATTTCTGTCAGATTAGCGCGCTACGATGGCGGAGTCAGCAGCGGTAAAGGACGCACTCAGCATCATCTATGCAGCGGGCCGTGAGGATCTGTTGGTCCCCATTATGTCGGTGGTGCTGGCGGCGACTGGGCGACCGGGAGACGCCCGAAGGGTGTTGCGGCGCAGGGTGTATCCGAGGCTGTGGTGGCGTGCCTACCTTCGAGATGCCGGTCACAAACCGAGGAGGATCGCGCTGACTCATCGCCCCAGCAGCTTCAGAGCAGAGGCCGTCCTGCAAGTCAGAGCGGAGGCAGGAGGCTCCGGGATTCATGCTGCGCTTCCCTTTCTGACAGGGAATCAGGTCAGTTGGGGATAGTTACTGCACCTCATGTGGGCCGCTCTAAGAGGCTTGTGCAGGGTAGGGGTGGAGCCGCCTCCAGGAGCCTTCCAGCATCAATGTCTCGGGTGAACAGTGGGAAGGGGAGAGGTTATGTTAAAGGGCACGAGGAAGCTTTTATTTTACCGGCTTCTCCTTTTTCTTGTAAGAGAGCACATTTAAGCGGCAAGGTGCTCAAAAAGAAGGCATATTTCAATGAAGGAGCAGCTTCTATTAATAAAGCGCCTCCTGTTTCTCTTGAGGGACGCTCTGCTGCTTTGGTTGATTATTCCAGTGACAGTGGAGAAGAAGAGGATGGGTTACAATTTCTGTCAACTGAGGTTAGCAACTTTACTGTCACCAATAATGCTCATGTGGTGGGTCCGGAAGTTGATGGATATGTTTCGGAGATGATTCTGTTGCCAGTGCCTAGAGGCCATCCTGGGACAAATTCTAGTTCATATTTACAAAACACTATGACCACTGACCAATGTGATTTAACAGAGCCAGACATGGGGGATGATGTTCAGGAGTTTTTAAATGATGTTGACGTTTTTTCACACAGCGTACATCCTTCTTCACAATCAGACCCTGCTGGTTATTCATCAGGCTTTGAATCTATTTTTCCGGAATCTCGCTCTCCTCCTTGTTACTCACAGTTCTCTTTTGACTCTGCATTAGGGCCTCATCGTGGGCAATGGGTTTGGGTGGAGCAATCCACTCCTTCATCATCCGCTGCTGACAGCTCAGCACTTGTGCCTGTGGTGAGTAAGTTGGTAACGTCTTCTGGCAAGAGCTGCTGGAAGTCTACATCATCCACAGTCTCTCATATGGCGCCTGGTGTTTCCAGGTATGTGAATACGAAGCAGTTTGCAGCTTTGGGTAAGGTTGTTAATAAACAGAGCAGATCAAGTGCAGACTTTTCTGTTACGGCCGGGCGCTCTGAGCGGAGGCCAGTGACCAATTGGGATTTCTATGATGGCGGGGTGAGGGACGGGGAAATGCCGAGTGGTAGCAATACTGACTTGATTATACCTGAGGAACATGCTGGTCATGGGATAGTGGCGGAAAATATAAATGAAGGCTTTCTTGTTGATCATTTGAATGTTGTTTCAAGATGTATGGGTGAAGAGCGGGCTTTGTCAAAAAGGGGTTCGGGGTCAAACGATTCTTATAGTATTTTGCAGAAGTCAAGAGAGGACAATACGGCGGGGCAAGTTCGGCTTCATGCTGCTCAATTGACATCAGGTAGGCCTCAGTAGTGGTCTTCTTGGCCACAACCTTTAGCGGGCAAGCACAATATATGTTCTGAGGGTGTTGGCGTTGCATCGGTGAATGAAGTTGCGGGTTTGGGAGTAGGGGAGGTGGGGGCGAAAACAACAGAACTGGTACAAATAAGTACGGGTGTATCTGAGTCAAATAAGATTTCGAGTACTGATAAACAGGTTTCTGATGTAGCTAAATCCTCTTTGGGGCAGGATTCGGTTGTCATTAATCCCATTCATAAGAAGCTCCCTTAAATGGGTTTGGCTATGCCACTAGGGACACATCTGGCCGAGAAAACAAAGAAGAGAATTTGGGACCACAAATTTGTTGACGTTTTCAAACTCCTACATAGGGACCTTCAAGCTAAGGAAGGGTCCAAAGCGGAGGAATGGGAGCTTGCTAGACCTCCCAGAGTACCTAAAAATATTGAAATCTGGACGGCTGCATTTTTAATCTATGCAAGCGTTTACTGTGAGAGACATCAAGACAGGGCTGTGGCCATGTTTAAATACATGGATGTTATTCGCAAAGCTCAATTACAATTCGGTGGTTTCGCAGGGTTCAGTTATGACGAGAAATTCAGGGCTAGAGTCAGTATGTTTCACGACAAACCTTGGGGGGAGGTGGATCAGGAACTTTGGCTTCAATGGATGTCCTCTACTCAACCGCCTGCGATGACCCATACTGCAAGCGGTCTTCCAATTACTTACCGGCCCGTTCTGCCTCGCCCCGCCCAAGTTGGGGCAGATGGGATGGGTAGAGGACAACTGCCAATTATAGGATCCTGTTGGAACTTTAACCGAGGATCATGCATCAAGCAATTTTGAAGGTTCAAACACGAATGTTCGCAGTGTGGAAGGAAACATGCAATCATCCAGTGCTTTGCCAATCAGAGGTTTGGGGATCAAGGGAAATCACCAAGAGGTAGGGGAACTTTTCCACAGTTTATTCCAAAGGGCACATACGCCAATTAGGTTATCTGTCATGATACCATGGTTGGAAGGGTACCCTGACTCAGTATCTGCATCTAAACTTTATTGGGGTTTTAAGGAACTTTTTTTACCAAGGTCCATGTTACAATAGCTGGTCTGACAACTTGAAATCTGCCAAAGAATTGCCGCAGGTTGTTCAGAAGAAGCTAGATGTTGAGTTACAAGCGGGCAGGATAGCAGGTCCTTTTAGGCAGTGTCCTTTGCAGCAGACATTGATGATATTCCCATTGTGATTAGTTCCAAAGAAAGTGGCTGGTGAATGTAGACTAATTCATAATTTATCGTGGCAGGAGGGCCAATCTATTAATGATTTCATTTCCCCTTCAGACTCTAATGTATCATATACGTCTGTTGATGATGCATTACAGATGGTACGTATGGTTGGGTATAGTGCTGAGCTGGCAAAATGTGATTTTCAGTCAGCTTTTCGCTTACTGCCCATTCATCCGTCGGACTTCGAGCTTCTGGGCATGTTTTTTAATGACTCTTTATACATTGACAGAGTCCTTCCGATGGATTGTTCAGTGTCCTGTGCTCTGTTCGAAATGTTTAGTACTTTCCTGCAATGGTGTTTTTCAGAAAAAAGTGGTCACAAACAGGTTTGTCACTATTTAGACGATTTCTTGTTCATTGGTAAGGCACATTCAGACCAGTGCCACAGATTTTTACGCATATTTCAGGATATTGGTTCAGATGCTCCGTCCATCACACCCCCTTTTGTACCGCTTTATTTGCCATAAGTTGGCAGGGTATGCTCAGATGTGAGTCCCTTGCTCACTTTACCACTGGATTTAAGCAAGCCTGGCTGAAGACGGCTGAAATGCCAGAAACCGGTCCTAGGAAGCTTGTTTTTGGTCCAGGGAAGGCATGGCTTGGCAGTTCGGGCTGGACTGTTCCCATGAGGCACAGGGTCAGACTGATTTGCATATGGCCATGTCTGAACTGGGGTGGCAGATTAGGCTAAAGAACGGTGATGGATTAAACCCAGATCTGTTGACTGGGTGTGAGTGTTTGATTGGTTCAGATGCTCCGTCCATCACCACCCCCTTTAGTACCGTTTCGTTTTCGTTTCAAAGCTTTATTCGATTTGTGACACAAATCATACAAGCAGAACACATACGAATATGACAAACATTGCTAAAAATAAGGCACCAAGGACATGACAATTAAAGCGATCAGAAGAGAACCATCGGATGCATAGTAGGCGGAGATTCTAAGAGCATAATAAGACCAAACTTGAATATATACAGTACAAAAGCTATTTAGACCAAATTAAAAAAAAGCATATAGCATACATTGTACATACAATAAGTTACACATAAATAAATAAATAAATAAATAGGTATACAGACAGGAAACCAGGATAGGACAAGACACAATCCTGGATATCATAAAACTATGGTTAACCTGGCAGCTGTATATCTAATAAAATATACAGACAGGGAGCCATAGTAAACGGGACATAGTCCGGAATATCATAAGGCTCATAAAACTATGGCTTTCCTGGCAGCTGTACATTTTAATATGTATGTCGCTACAAAGAAGCAAATATCCTGGTTCTCTAGGGAGCTAAGCAGATGTAGAGCATTCTTTGTAGAACGAACATTGAATCTTAAAAAGATGGGTTTTAAATATGTTACCCTAAGAAAATGGTAAAATTTACAAAACAATACAAAATGACAACAGCTCTGGCGAGAGACATTGTCACAAGGGCATGCTAAAGTAGATCTTGAATTCATTGTAGGGAATGCAACAAGGTGGTGAACGATACCCAATCGTAAACGAGTTAAAACAAACCGGTGGGAATTGCGAGTGACTTCAGAGAGATAAGATTGAAAACCAATAGGTAAATTAAGGTCCCGATAAAACATCACCGATTGCCACTTTCCGGACACCTTTGCACGGCCTTCTTTTTTAAAGCTTAGAAATCTTTGTTTGATAACTTTTTTGGGAATTAATACCACGGATTTGGGGTCAAGAAAAGAGTCAAACTGAAAGAGGAGGTGAAACCAATAATGTATGTACTTAAGCCATGATATTCGTGTGAAATGATCCAGTCTGAGACAGTCAAGGGTGAATTCAGTTTCCGGCTTGGCCCAGATAGAGCGCCAGAGCAGCAGAGGGCTGAATGCTGCCAAATCCGAAATGAATTCTATACCCACTTCTTCATGGATCTGATCCACTGATGCTGAGGGTGGTACACATAACAGTTTTCTAAGAAACGTATTTTCGTCTCTCTGTGCATTTGATCCAACACTATGGCCCCAAACTCCCGCACCATATAGGGCTGAGGACACACATTTTACATTATAAATGATCGTCATATCTTTAATGCTCCTCACCCCAAGTTTGCATGAGAATCTAAAGATGCTATTGGTGGATCTCTTCATTTTTAAGCTGATGTTATCAAACTCGGGTTGCAATGACCCATTATTAGCAAAGGTGATTCCTAGATAGCAAAACATTTTAACTGTTGACATTTTGTCCTTATCAATAAAAAAGGTGGGATTGAATTTCTTAGCTTTCATCCCGCAGGACATTACAAAGGTTTTAGATTTATTTACAAGTAACTTCCTACTCTCTATGAACGTCATAAATTTATCAATTATCAATCAATTAGTACCTATTTCAGGATATGGCTGAGGAGTTGGGCGTTCCGCTGGTTCCAGAGAAAACGGAAGGTCCATGTACCAAGCTTACATTTTTGGGTATAGAAATTGACACAGAAGTTATGATGGCTCGGTTGCCAGCAGTTAAGGTGAGCAAAATCAGGTACTTTTTGTTGAAGATTATCAACAGGGAAAAAATTGAGCTCAGGCAGGTTCAGCGCTTGTTGGGGTATTTAAATGTTGCTTGTCGGGTGGTCTGTGCTGGCAGAACTTTTTGTAGGCAGTTGGGGATGTCAATGTCAGGAGCATTCCATCCTCATCACTGGATTAGACTCACTATGGCTATCAAAGAAGATCTCTTGATTTGGTTGCAATTTTTCAAGGATTTCAATGGAGTCTCTCTATTTTTGTTGAGGATTAGACTATTTGGCAGTGCCATATTTTCTCAGACACCTCTGGGGCACACGGTTTTGGTATTTTTTGGGAAGGGCATTTGTGTGCGGTAAAATGGCCTCCTCATTGGCTCCTGCAAGGTTGCACTTCGAAGTGCCGTCACGCTCAGACCACTCGTCTAAGGCCCTCCGCAGTTGGCCCTTATCATGGAGGCCCATGCCACAATTGCATTGATGACTACAGATTGAGGTTGATTGGACGTTATAGATAACCACTTGTGAAGGCTCTCAACATACAGTTATTGCCCTGACGAAGTTCATTTCTATGAACAAAAGGCGTTGGCTGATGTCTGTTTTCTATTGATTTGGATCTATTTGAATAAAGACGATATCAACGAAGTTACTGATCGTGCTTCATTTTTTGGTAAATATATTTTTATTGCAGGAAGTGAAATTAAGTACAACGTTGGCATCTGCATCGTTACGCAATCTAGTGTGGGTGGGAACCACATATCCTCTATACACGGCCATTCAGCCCACAACCCGGGGGTCGGGCGGCGTATGCCAGTTTCTTGTAGCGTGTTCCTCCCCATGCACATAGTATATCACAGGCAATCGAGGAAGTCCCATCTGCTTTTATCCAAGTGCCTCAAACCTATCCTCCTCCCTCCCCCCTCTTACCCTACCCCCCAGAGGAAGATGGCGTTGTTCATCACTATTCATTGTCCCGGTGCTTCATAGGATCAAAATCACCCCACTTCCTCTATCCCCCACCCACCACCCCACTCGTCATCGGTAGATCAACTTGTGTATGTTCATCACATGATAAAGAGGCCGTGAGTCTGCCTTGGTGGCGTCGTGCTATGCTATTATGTCGCGGCAGTGGGATCCAGGCCGTCCCCCTCTGTGCTGTCTGTGTCAGTATGAATGTTATGGTCGCGCAGGGCCTGCACTATCGTTTCCCAAGTCTGCGCCGTCTCTAGCGCCCGTTCATCCTGTCTTCGCTTCGCCTGCTGGAATCTCAGCGTGCTTTCACTCCCCGCCCATTAAAGCAGTTCATTGCGCCATTTAGTGTCCGACGGACCAGCCCGCGCCTTCCAGTGTCTGGTAATTTCCCGTTTAGCTAACAGTAATCCCAAGTCGATGAATTTACTAGTAATTTTAGTTTTAGGGGTATGCGGAAACCAGTGTAAAATCCCCACAGCTGCGTCCATCTGTAACGATCTACCAGTCGCCGCGGTCAGCGTGTTTCCTACGATCGACCAATAGGAGGTCAGCACAGAGCAGGACCACAACATGTGTATAAGGTCCGCCCCGGGTGCCCTACATCTAGAACAGGCTGCCGTCTCCAGACCAAAGTACTGCTGCAGCTTCACCGGGGTCAGATAGGCGCTATGCAACACATAGAAGTGGACCAACTGGAATCGCGCGTTCCTCGTCCCCTTCCAGGCCCTCTGCAGCAGTTGGGACCACGTGGTCTCTGGAATTTCCCTACCTATATCTGTCTCCCATCTGGTTTTGAGGACCGTCAAGGGGGTCAATCTCCCCTCCACCATTCTGGAGTAGAGGCACGATACTGCCTTCACAGTCCCCGCAGACATCATGACATATTGGCATGCCGTTGACATCTGCGGCTCCTCGTGACCAGTCCTCCAGTGAGCCTGAATCGCTCTCGTGATTTCCGCGTGGATCAAAAATTCGCCTCTAGGGACGTCGTACCGGTCCAAAAGGGCCTGGAAGGGCAGCAGCCCCCCATCCTCGTAAAGGTCGCCTACCGTCTGTATCCCCATGTCTTCCCAAACACTGAGACGACACCAGTCACCGCCATGGGGCAATGCAGTGAGCATTCCCAGCGGGATCTCCGGGGCATAAGGTCGCGATCCGCCTAGTCTGCGATGTACACGGTTCCAGCAGGAACGTATGGTGCGGTCCTCTTGAGTGAGATGTTTCAACTCTAGTGTCTGTTGCAGCGCAATATACGATAAAACATGTCTGGGTGTGCCACTGCCCCTCAGTTCCTCCGGGCCTCGGAACTCACGCGCGACTTCCTGGGTGTAAAACTGCGTCTGGGCTGCCAAATAATATGTCTCAAAGTCCGGGGCCGCCCATCCTCCTTCCGCTCTAGGTTTCAGCAAGGTCCGGAGCGCCACCCTACGGCGGCCTGCGCCCCATAGGAATGACACTATCATGGAGTCAAGGTTCTTAAAAACAGACCTGGGGAGCCATATCGGGAGCGTTCGAAAGTAGTACAGCAATCGGGGTAGTGCCACCATCTTTAATAGTGCTATACGCCCCGCCACCGATAGGGGTAGGGTAGACCAAAAGGACATGCTACCCTTGAGTGCTCGAATGCCCCTGGAGATATTACCCTCTAGGATGTCAGCCGGGCGATGATAAACATGTACCCCCAGGTACTTAAAACAGGCCGGTTCCCATCTAATTTCTCTGTGCATATCCGGTTGGAGGCTATCGTGGCGTACCGGAAATAGGCAGGTCTTAGCCCAATTCACCCGAAGTCCCGACAACTCCCCAAAAGACGTGAGCACCGAATCCGCTCCCGTCAGGGCCGCATCCGCGTCCTCGAGGAAAAGCAACAGGTCATCAGCATATAGGGAAATGTATTGGGGGCCTAACGGAGACTGTAGTCCCCTATAGTGGGCACCTGTGCGGATTGAGATAGTCAGCGGTTCCACCGCTAAGGCAAATAACAATGGGGACAACGAGCAACCCTGCCTCGTGCCCCTTTCTACTGGGTATTGCTGAGACACCAGCGGGCCCGATTTTACTCTGGCCACCGCCGAGGTGTACAGCACTCTGGTCCACTGTAGGTATCCCTCTCCCAGCCCAAATCTCTCAAGAACCCTGTGGAGGTAGACCCATTCCAGGCTGTCGAAGGCCTTTTCCAGGTCTATCGAGAGAATCATAGGGTCGGGAGCATCCTCATGTCTCGCCTCCAGCAGTCTGAACAATTTTCGAATGTTCATTGTCGTGTTGCGTTTGGGGATGAAGCCCGCCTGGTCGGCGTGCACCAGGGAGCCCATGTGTTCCAGTAACCGCTCAGCTAGTATGCTGCTCAAGATCTTGTAGTCGACCGTGAGCATTGAGAGTGGTCTATAAGAGGCCGGGTCCGTTCCCTCGCGACCCGGTTTAAGGAGAGGTATCACCAGTGCCTCCCGCATCGAGCCCGGTAATCGTCCCAAGGATTTCGCTTCCTTGTAAACCTGCAGGAGCCTGGGGGCCAAGATGTCCGAGTACGCGGAATAAAATTCCACAGGCAGGCCGTCCAGGCCCGGCGTTTTGTTACGCGCCATTCTTTTGATCGCGCCTTTGATCTCACCTAGTTCCACATCGCGACCCAGGGCCTTCGCCTGTTCCGAATCTAGTGTGGGGATAGGCAGGTCCCTCAGGAAGGCATCCGTCGGGGAGGTGTTCGGCTGCAATCGACTACGATACAGCTGCTTGTAGTAACTCCAGAAGCAATGGAGGATTTCAGGCGGAGTATAAACCTCCTTGTTCCCGTCAGTCCTCATCGTCACGATGGGTGAGGAGCGTTTGGTAGGGTTAGCAAGCCAAGCTAACAACGCACTAGATTTGTCGCTTTCCGCCAGTGATCTAGATAGATAAGTCTTATAGTCGTAGCTACGTAGCCGCTCAACCTCTACCGCCACCGCCTCCTTAGCCGCCAAGACCTGCTGTTGAAGCTCCGGGCGACCAGGGCGGGAGAGTTCCAGGTCGCGGAGGACCTGATCAGCTCTAGTCAGGTCATCCAGGAGTACGCGGCGCACTCCGACCTTTTGCGTTATACAATAGCCTCTCACCACTACCTTAAAGGCGTCCCACTCCGTGGCCCGCTCCGTCGTCGTGCCCTCGTTAACCGTAAAGTAACTTGTTATCCTATCCTCCAGGTCCCCGCGAAACACCTGATCCTCCAGCAGCTCCGGCCGCAGCTTCCAGGTAGGTACACAAGGGACCCCTTGGATCCATTTAAGGCCTAACAATAACGGATTGTGGTCAGAGATCGTTCTCGTCAAATATTCGGATCGCACCGCCGTAGTGGCCACCTCCACAGATCCCAGGAAGCTGTCCAACCTCACATGTAACTCGTGCATACCTGAAAAGTGTGAGTAATCCCGGGTGTGCGGGTTATGCGCTCGCCAGATATCCGTTAGACCCCACCTAGTCTGCCAAGTCAGTCTACCCCTCGCCAACCTATGCGCCGGGGAGTCCGGGAGGGAAGGATGAGACCTATCCAAGTCAACGTCGAGCACCGAGTTAAAGTCCCCACCCAACAGGACGGGTCCCGACAAGTAACGAGCCAAAGAACCCGACAGTGTATTAAAAAAGGCGAGCTGGTCCGTGTTGGGCGCATAAATGCAGCAGATGCTCAAATCTCTGCCCCCAAGCTTCCCTGCTAACGCAACATATCTCCCCTCTGGGTCTATAGTGTGGCTATCCACCTGCAAGGGTACTCCCGCCTTTATCCAGATCAGCGCGCCTCTCGCATAAGCTGAGTATGTGGTGCAGTATACCTGTCCCCGCCATCTACGCTGCAGCGCAAGTCCCTCGGTTTTATTGAGATGCGTTTCTTGTAGCAAAGCGATCTGCACCCCTCTACGCACCAAATAAGCATGGACCTTATGGCGTCTGGACATGGTGTGCAGGCCCCGCACATTCCAGGTGACGCATTTCAGATTCGAGAGGTCAGCCATTGTCCCATATCGCTTTCACCAGTCTCTTCGAGCACATCACAGCCATGGGTAATTGCCCAGCAACCTCCTCACCGATGACGAGTCCCCCCCTTACCAACTGTAACTCAACTTGTAAACATGAACCCCCGTCCAACCCCCCCAGAACAGGTTCCAAATAGTACCATCTAGTTCCCATCCAAACTGTAGGTTCCAAAACCTCCCCTCCCGCTATCCCACCGGTAGTCACCGTAGGCGTGCCTTAAGGGCAATGTGGGGGACCGAGCGTCGACGCGGGGTCCCTCTGCAGGCCACGGCGCGGCCGAACTCAACAGTAATAGAATGTGTAGAAGGGAGTCCCTGCAACCCCCCCCCCGCAACCAGTGAATTTATCATTTACCCTCCTGTATCCCTCGACTCCCAATTACTGATCGTGCTTCATTATTGAATACCACTATACCCTGGTAGTGCACCGCTCCATTGCTTTACTGGTTTCGGTTCCCGAGCAGGTGGGTTGCGGCTTTCAACGGCGGTTGCAGGAGCAGGTTATGCACACCACCCAACAAACTGACATTTGATTAAAACTGGTGCGGCATTTGGAGTCCGCCGTTGGATCTTTGTTGATACTGGTTTGGACAGAGTTTATTTACAGGCACCAATGGAGGGGAGTTCGCAATAATACTGCGACGGAAAGGGCTCGCAGGAAACTCAATAGGGAAAAGAAAATTTTTTGTTCTGCAATGGGCATTAAGATTTTGACTCATGATAATATCACAGTTGTGGAATATCATCTTTTTATGGAGGATGGGGTTCACTTATCCCAAATGGGTCAAGAATACTATTTAATGGAATTGCGAGATTTATTAGCTTTACCTAAACTTTCTGGGTGGGGCCAGGAAAACTCGATTTGACTGGGTGGTGTTTTCTTGGGGGTTTGGATGTTCTGGAGTGGGCTTATCCTTCCCTCAGGGGTGGGGGAGGGGTGTTGGAAAGCTTGATTGGGATTGTACAGTTCATGGGGTATTTTGCTGAAAAGTCTTGTTGGGAAAATTTGGTTTTCTATCAAAACGTTTGGAGCTTAATGAAAATGTGGTATTTTTCTTCAAGATTGTTTATTTCTAGGGAAAGACTATTTTTCTGTTACCTGGCTTAATAAAGTGACCTTTTATGCTAAGTAAAATAATGGTGTGTGAGTTGTTCTTATTGCGCGATGGGGACCCAGGGGGACTGCGGCGCGAGCTGGTGTCCCCCTGGGGATGTTCGCGCAGTGGAACGATCCACACAGCGCGTGGATAGTCAGTCAGGTAGGGGGCGGGGCTTGTAGAGCTAGTTATTTATGGGTGACGGTTGGAGGGAGCGTTATTGTCTGAGGAGATTTGAAGGCTGTTTTAGAGTTGATCCACCCATCCTCACTCTTTTTTCTGTTAGTTTACCTTAGGCACATCTTTATGTATATAAAAAAAGAAATCGTCACGTTAGGTCAGGTAACAGTTTTCTCCTCTTTTGTTCGTGTTTTCTTATATAGGCATTTTCTTGGGGGTTTAGACGGTCTGGAGCGGGTTTATCCTTCCCTCTGGGGTGGGGGAGGGGGGTTGGAAAGCTTGATTGGGATTGTACAAGTCATGGGGTATTTTGCTGAAAAGTCTTGTAGGGAAGATTTGGTTTTCTATCAAAATGTTTAAAGCTGAATGGCAATGTGGTATTTTTCTTCAACAATGTTTATTTCTAGGGAAAGACTATTTTTCTGTTACCTGGTTTAATAAAGTCACCTTTTAGGCTAAGTAAAATAATGGTGTGTGGGTTGTTCTTATTGCGCGAACATAATAATAGCAACAAGGGGATAGATTCAAGTAATCGCATCTTCCATGGGAGAAATTCATTAAGGCAGTCTCAACCGTCTGTAAGGTTTACATCCAAAAAACCTCCCTTTTCGGTCTCAAGACATCGATGTTGTCATCTTTGGAGGCTTGGACATGTTCCAGTATAAGCCATTGAAGATCATTGATGGAGTTTTGTTTCCCCAACCACTGTCTAACCAGAGGAGCTCCAATGCGTTTGTTGTTAATAGCAGATTTATTTTTGCTAAATCTTACCCGCCTTTCTCTACTGGTTTCTCCCACATATCCTTTACCACAGGGGCAAAGGATAAGGTGAACCAAATTAGTTGTCCTGCAGTTTTTCATTTCCTTAAATATAAATTTCTTCTTACCTCATTCAAAACTAGAGGTGACTCTGGCAAAGCTGCAAGCATGGCAATTGCCACATTTGTAAGTGCCTAGGATGGGGTTCTTTTCAGTAATGGAACATTGAACCATTTCTTTTTTATCTGGTAATGTACATTTAAACAAAACGTTCCTTAAGTTTTTGTTCCTGCGGAAAGAGAAAATGAGCTTAGGCAGAATACTGGTCTGATTTCCTGAATTGAGGATATGCCAAGAAGAATTAATCGCCTGACTTAGCTTGTTATTAAAGATGGAGTACCTGGTGACACAAACCGGATTGTTCTTAGGTTTAATTTGGGGCAGAAAATCTCGATTATAATATTTAGCCCTTTTGTAGGATTCTTTGATTATCCTATATGGATATCTTCTGTTAAGCAATTTAATTTTTAGTTGTTCAGCATGAAAATCAAAAATTTCTATACTAGTAAAAAATCCTGGGGAGACGCAGGAACTGATCGAAAGGTATACGGCCCTTTTGACTGCGAGGATGGTAGCTCTGATATTTCAAGAGAGTATTTAGTGCAGTGGGTTTTGTGTAAAGTGAAACCTCGATGTACTGATCCACCACCTCAATCCAGAGATCTAGGAATTCTATCTTGTCCTTGCTGAAGTTAGGGCTACATTTGGGATGTGGATCACATAAATTAATTCATAAGATGAATTCAATGAGTTGTTCTTCTGGCCCACTCCAAATAAAAAAGTGTTGTCAATAAATCGGTGCCAATGTGAGATGTTTTAAAAAAAGGGAGCTATCTCATTAAAGATAAATCTATTTTCGAAGGCACCCATATAAATATTGGCCACATTCGGAGCACAGGCTGCATCCATGCTGATACCCAGGGTTTGTTTATAGATGGTTTTATCAAATTCAAAATATTTTTCTTGTAACACTACCGCAAGGCACTCCAAGATAAACAGGTTGTCAACTTAGTTCATACTCATTTCAAGGGCACCTTTCACAGTTTCCAGTGCTCCCATTTGGGGGATATTATAGTATAGCGCCTCAATATCCATCAAGACCAATACATCATTATTTGGATTAAAGGCGATCCTTTCGATTTTGCTTATAAGGTGACCAGTGTCCCTCACATAGGCTGGTAACTTGATGACTAAAGGTGCAAGGAATACATCGACATATTTAGACAGTGGTTCCGTAAGTGAACCAATGGTGGAGACAATAGGACTAAATGGAGGATTTTCAGTGTTTTTGTTCATCTTAGGCAGGCCATACAGAACCGGGATTTGAAAAAATGATTTGTGGAGATATTCAAATTCCTGAATACAGATAGAACCCTTATCCAAGGCTTTTTGGATAATGTGAAAGATAGTGGTCTTAATTCTTTGTTCAGGGTAATTCATGACTTTGGAGTAGTGTTCTGGAACATTCGGCATACATTGGATTTCTCCTTCGTATTTGTTGCAATCCATAATGACTATACCACCCCCCTTATTACTAACCCTGGGCTTAGTTCGTGAAGTAGTGCTACACGAAGCTACGCAAAGTGCACTTCGCACTACGCGAGCTACGCGTAGCACTACGCAAACTGCGTAGTACCCTGTTCGTGATGATTGCACAGTGCTGGATGCTTGTCCGCACTGTGCAATTATTGAAAACGGCATCTTGCACAGTGCGCGATGTCTTTTACTGCCGCTCTAGTAGATTTTTACTCGAGCGGCATCTTTCTCAACACGGACTGGTAGTTTCTTTTCGCGAGCGGTGGCGAGCATACGTGACCACTCGCAATGAGAAACCTGACCTCCCCTCGTTGCGAAGCTCGCCGGGAGGTTTATTTTCCACGCTCGCCTTCGGCAACTTGATGTTGCTGGTTGCAAATGAGAAAAAAGTCTTGCCGGGATGTCATTTTGCTTGCTCATGGTCGCCAACTTGACGTTGAGGACCACGAGCAAGAAAAAAATGACTGTTGCACTACGTGTGTTTGCACTGTGCTACGTGTAATTTGCGTAGTGCACAGTAGTGCAAACTTCTCAAACTATGCGAGCGTAGCGTATTGCTTTGCCCAGGGTTACTTATCACTCGGTTTAATAATCATAGCCTTATTAGAAGATAAGGACTGAGGTGCCTTGCATTCCTCATAACTGAGGTTAAAGGATGGTTTAGGTACAAATTTCATAATAATTTGGATTTTGGTACTCACAACTCTCTCAAAAATCCCTTTTACATGGCCTATTTAGTCTAGAATGGGGTGAATATGGACCTAATACGTAGTCCGGATCTATTGTCCAGATTACCAATGGCTCTGTTCTCAAAGAATTTTTTTTATGAATCTTCTGGAAAAATGATCGGAGAACTTGATTTAGTTCAAAATCATTAAGGCCAGTACTTGGTATGAGAGAAAGACCTCTGACCAGCAGGTCCTTGGAAGGGTTATCCAGGGAAATCTTAGAAAGATTAAAAATAGGGATCGGCTCAATCTGCATGAAGGAACCTATTCCCTCCAATATTGGTTCCGCCTTGTCTACAGAAATTGAGGGGGGTTGTCTGTTTTTTGATACCGTCCCCTCTCTTGAGTCCTGAACCTCCCTCTCGTATTCCCTCATCGGTAGCCTAAAGAACGATTGTTTTTCCTTTGGCCTTCGAAGGGGATTCTTCTATTCCCATAATTATCGAAAGAATTGTGTCCCCCTTCACTGTCTGACTCCAAGGTGTCAGAGAAGGTGAGAATTCTATTACTTGTCCAGTGTTGATAATCACTAGGATTCGCGGGGTCCTAGTAGCGTTATAGTATTGGGCCCCTAAATACGGATATACTCTTTCCTCTGAGAAATAGCGAATGTCTTTCTGTAATTTCTCAGGCTTTTTCTTAATAAGAAAATCGCTAAAAGAGCTAAATTCAGAGTTAATATCATCTAGTTTCTTTTTGGCATTCTCTACTGGATTCTTCTTCTTCATGGTCTCTTCAGTATCAGCAATTTCCTTGAGGAGTATTTTCACTACCTCTCTAGCCGTCTCAATGATCAGAATCATGAGATCCCTCGAGCACCTTTTGGCTATCAGGGACCATCGTTCGAGGAATTTTCTTATTTCAACAAATAGGCCAGGTATGTTTCTTATTCTTAATCCATTGGGAATTACTCCTACTTTGAGATATTCAATCATAAATTCAGCGTGTGTCTGGCTTTCTTTTTTAAATTTAGGAGTTTAAACCAATTATCGTTGTCCCCTTTCAGACTTGAGAACGAGCCCCCCGAAGGTGAACTTTCATCTACCAGTCTCGGAAAGTCTTCATCGGTAAAACCAAAGGTTAGGAGTCCTAACTTCACTACTCCTAAACTGAGAAAAATCCTAATTTTAAGACTTTCGGTATTCACAGAAGGCATTTAGGAGTCCTAAAGTTAGGAGTCCTAACTTTACTACTACTAAATTGAGAAAAATCCTAATTTTATGACTTTCGGTATTCACAGAAGGCATTTAGTAGTCCTAAAGTTAGGAGTCCTAACTTTACTACTACTAAACTGAGAAAAATCCTAATTTTAAGACTTTCGGTATTCACAGAAGGCATTTAGGAGTCCTAAAGTTAGGACTCCTAACTTCTGTGAATACTGAAATGATAAGTGTCTTCTGTGAATACCAAAATGAGTAAGTGCCTTCTGTGAATACGAAAATGGAAGTAAGTTTAGGATTTTTGCTTAAGTTAGTTATGTGAATCGGGCCCCTAGTTTCTAACACATTCATTCATACAGGCTTAATATAATAACTATATTTTCATTATAGCAATTCATCTTCCTCCTTTGCTCCTCACTATATTTTTAGTTAATCTTCTCATCTAAGCTCCCTTCTATTTTGCCTTCTACTTTAGTGTCTAGAACCTACACATTTTTTTTAATCTTATACACACACATTTTTATTAAATACACTTTTTTATACTGCAACCTAATTAACGTACCTATAAAAAAAATCTCTTTGCTGTTGTCCAGCTTTTGTTATAATATCTGTTAACATCTGTTCTCCATTGCAAATCTCAAGTCAGAACTATGGCAATCCTCCCCTCTCAGTAGAAAAGTACCTAAAATGGCTACCCTTCCCCATGTGCTCTCACTTATACTCCTACACTTAGCAAATCACAGACTTCCGTTCATCTTTTATTCTTGTTATACCACTCTTAATGGTCACTATGTGTCCCTTTCTATGTTTCCTGTAAAGAAGTCCAATTTGGTAGGTGTTCCGTGGAGCAGCTGATCCACCACACCTCTCAGTGCGGCCCCTCGTGTAACTTTGTGGTAGATTCACAGATCCACACGTAAGCCCTTAAAAGCATTTAACAGTCTACTGTTAATGCTTTTTAATTATATTTCATCAAAAAATTGTTTGCAATTACAAGGCATAAACTCCCTTATGAGCAATTTGTGTACACTAGTCTACTTTTCTGTTTTACACAGCAATCTTTTTTGTTCTCTTTCCCCACAGTCTTTTAGCTCAGTTTCCATAGTAACCACATTTCCCATAGTCTGTGCCTACCAGTAGCTGAAAAGTTCACAAGACTTTCTTTAAACAGCATACTAGCTTCACATTAACTGTAGCAGGTGTGGTTGACTGTTACCAACTTCAAGCATATTGCAAACAACATAACCTTTTTTCTTATTTTTCCTAAGCCAATCACAAAGGTAGTTACTTTTGTTTGTTACAGTCACTACCTAATTTTAGTTCCCTGTACATCTTTTCCATCCAATTAAATATGTTCTTTTTCAATTTACTTGCTGTCCTTCATTTTAGCTGACTTTCATCTTCAAAACTGCCTTATTCTGTTGCAGGCTTTTCCTGTGTACTACTCCTGCTTGTCTCCAAAATGTCAGAGTCTTGATTGTGGATCCTTGTTTTGTGCCTGATAGAGTGCTAGAAATGGTGGCATTAACATGGACCTAGGTTTATTTAATATAAACATTACATGGGTTGTGCCAGAGAGGGTTAAAGTAGCATGAATTGCTGACGTTGGTTGAAAGCATTGCGAATTGCCAGCATCCAGACCTAATGATTGTGCTCTGTGGTGGCAGTGACCTAAGCACAATTACTGGGGTAGGACTTGTAATTCCAATGAAGTATACCTTTGATAAATAAATGTCACTTTTCCCTCATACTGCCTTGGTGTTCTCCAACTTTTGGAAAAGACTGAAGAGGCAGTGGTCAACTTAATTATGCAAAATAATGATGGATTAAACCCAGATCGGTGACTGGGGGCGAATGTTTTGCCATTGTGCAACATTCCGTCCATCATCTTGTGCGTTTTGCTGTTCACCCTATGTGGAAAGGGTATGCCCAGATGTGGGTCCCATGCTCAATATGCCACTGGAGTCAAGCTATCCTGGCTGAAGATGGCTGATAGCCAGAAACTGGTCCTAGGATGCTTGATTCCGGTCCAGGGAAGATATGGCTTGGCAGTTCAGGCTGGACTGTTCCCATGAGGCACAGGGTCAAAACTGATTTGCATATGGCCATGTCTGAACTGGGGTGGCTTGGTGAACAAAATAACGATGGATTAAACCCAGATCTGTGACTGGGGGTGAATGTTTTGCCATTGTGCAACATTCCGTCCATCATCTTGTGTGTTTTGCTGTTCACCCTATGTGGAAACCGTATGCCCAGACGTGGGTCCCGTGCTCACTACGCCACTGGAGTCAAGCTATCCTGGCTGAAGACGGCTGATAGCCAGAAACCGGTCCTAGGATGCTTGATTCCGGTCCAGGGAAGACATGGCTTGGCAGTTCGGGCTGGACTGTTCCCATGAGGCACAGGGTCAAGACTGATTTGCATATGGCCATGTCTGAACTGGGGTGGCTTGATGAGCAAAATAACGATGGATTAAACTCAGATCTGTGACTGGGGGTTAATTTTTTGCCATTGTGCAACATTCCGTCCATCATCTTGTGTGTTTTGCTGTCAACTTAATTATGTCCATAGATACAGAAATCCAGGATACATATCAATAAAACTGTTTCTGCATTCCTTCTGTACCACAACATCGGCAAAACAACTTACACTTTGATATGGACGGAATATATTGAAAAGATGGAGTCCATTTAACAGATGGAGGCAACAGGGTATTTCTCAATAACTCAATTGACTGCATCCTGTTCTATGTGTAATTATCATCTATACATTTTAAACACAAAGGTTCTTGAGGCTGTGGGAGTGGGAGTGGCTATATGGATCTTTGAGTGACTGTGTGAATGCTGTATAGGTGTGATATTGTGTGTGTGAGTGTTTTTGTGGGTATGTGAATGGCTTTATGGGTCAGTGAGTGTGTATATGAGTGGCTGTATGGGTTAGTGAGTGAGTGTGAAAGTGGCTGCAAAGGTGTGTGAGTGCATGTGTGAGTGTCTCCATGGATCTGTGAATGATTATGTGAGTGGCTATATGGGTGTGTGAGTGGTTGTGTGGGTCTTGTATGGGTGGGTGTAAGAGTGTCTGTGTGGGTCTGTGAGTGGGTATGTGAGTGGCTGTATAGGTCACTGGGTGGGTGTTTGAGTGGCTGTATGGATAGTAGTGTACAGGTGTGAGTGGCTGTATGGGTTTGTGAGTTGGTGTATGAGTGGCTGGGTCTATGAGTGAAAACGATAGAGGCTGCTTGGGTGTGTGCGTGAATGTGTGAGTAGCTGCATGGGTCTGGGAGTAGCTGTATGGGTAAGTAAGTAGATATCAGTAGCTGCATGGGTCAGTGAGTAGGTGACTGAGCAGCTGTATGAATGGGTGAGTGGGCATGTGAGTGGGTGTGTGAGTGCCTGCATGGGTCTGTGACTGGGTCTGAGAGCACCTGTGTAGGTCTGTGACTGGGTCTGTCAGTGCCTGCCTGGGTATGAGTGGGCATGTGAGTACCTGTGTGGGTCTGTTAGTGTATTTGCGAGTGGTTGTGTGGGTCTGTGAGCATGTGTGATGGTGTCTGTGTGGGTATGTGATTGGGTCTGTAGCTGCCTGCTTGGGCTTGTGAATGTGTTTGTGACTGCCTGCATGGGTCTGTGAGTGGTGGGGTCAAATTCTGCATAGGTCTGTGACTGTGAGTATGTGTGTTAATACCTGCATAGGTCAGTGAGTGGGTGTGCGACTGCCTTTGCAGGTCTGTAAATGGGTGTGAGAGTGCCTGTGTGGATGTCTGAGTAGGCCTGAAAGTCTTATATTTCAAAGTGCATATAGATTCTTTAATCCATGGCAGATTTACACGAAGGGGACTCGCTGAGCCTTGCGGTGTATCTGTGGATTCCTGAAGTAGGAAAAAAACTTTTTTTTCAAATTCTTAACCAATTAGGTCCCTCTGACACTCCTCTAACACACCCATGTGGTCAGGCTATCGCTACCCTGACGCCTTTAACCATTTCGCAGATACATTTTAAGGCACCCGGACTGTTCCCCAATACTTAAAATGTCAGCCACAACCTCTCTGTCAGATTGTGGTGAGCCAATCACAGCATTCATGGTGGTGCAGGAATTCGCTGATCCACCATGGTGGATCCGCGGAGGGTCCGTGACCCTAGATATACAAATTTGTTTTCCCTTTATCACCTGTGCAAATATTGAACAGATTTACTCCAAATCACAAAAAGGTCTCTTTCTGATCTAAGAGTTACCTCTCTGCCAAATTTGGCATAATTCCGTCCAGCAGTTCGGACTGTAGTCTTGTTCAAAATCCCTATCAAAAATTGTAGGCAAACTCACACTTTTTACCCCCCTTTTTCTCACCCCTCGCTTAACGGATCACTCCGAAACTTTAAATGGTGAACTAGACAAAGTGTGCCACTTTTTTCGAAAAAGTTTGTGAAGATTCTTCCAACAGCTCCAAATTTGTAAGCGAACCAAAAAACTTTTTTCCTATGGAAACTTTGTCCTAACTATAACTACCTAGTGGTGATATCTTTATATTGTCATACAAAAAAAACCAATGGTTGTCCTAACTATAACTACCTACTGGTGATATATATATATTTTTTCATACAAGAAAAATACAATGGTTGCACGTCAGTTATAGTTCGGAAAATGTTATTTAGGTTTGGAATACAAACCCAAATTACGCTCCACAAATATTAGAAATTGTACAGTTATAGTTATCTCTTGATTTTATGATTTATGCACCAGTTACTTATTTCAAACTTATATGTGCCAAATACACCTTGAACTACACAAGCGTAGCAAACTCATTACTTATGGTTATCTTTTGGAATTGTCATTTACATACCGCTTTCATATTACTATAAGTTATACTTATACTCACATTTATATTTATGCATCACCTTTCAATTAATATCACTTGTGCACTTCTTTATACAGTCTTGTCACCTCACTCACCACACTACAAAACATATAACTCCCCCCTTCTCCCTGCACTACCTATACCCTTGGATATTACCCAAGTTATAACTTGTGAAATTGTTGCAGTAAATAAAACACTTATGACATCAGAAATGATATTAGCCAAAAACAGTCCATGGTACTTTGGTGAGTTATAGTTAATGTAGTGTTGTGAGTGAGGTGACAAGACTATGTACTGAAGTGCTCGAGTGATATTGGCACAAATAAGAAAGAAATAAGTGTGTAAGTGGTGTAGAATTTCTATGTTTGTGGAGCATAATTTGGATCTGTATATCAAACCTAAATAAAATGTTCCTAATTATAATTGATGTGGAACCTTTGTTTTTTAGGTGAATTTAAATGTTTTTTAGTAGGGGTGGGTCGAACTCAAAAGTTGCACTCCATGAAATTCCGCAGAGCTACATAGGAACATCATGAGTTTCTGTGGAGTTCCATGAGCGGGTGGAATAGGCACATTTCACTGAATTTTAGCGCTATTAGCCTGTTCCACACTGCAAAATCAGCGCAAATGGCACCATGTGGTATGTCAGAGGGAGCTGCTTCTTTGCTACGGCTCGAGTAGATTTTCTACTCGAGCTGCAGCTTTCTCACGACAAATAGTCGCAAGTGCCCTTGACCCCCTGTGTTGAGAAAGTCTCGTCGGTGCCATCCCGGCATCTGAAAATCATGCCAGGGGATGCCAATTCTCACTCATCAACTTAACAATTCCACCACTCAGCGGGTGGCAGAGTTTTGCCAACATTTTCTGTTACAAAGGTATCTCAGCAAATTCCGTCCACAGAATGGAATTTATTGCCCACCCCAAGTTTTTACAATGTTAGTAAAAAATTTCTAATATTCGTTTAATTTAGTTAAGTGGATTGTTATTAAGTGAAGTGTGGTACAATATAGTGGTGGATAGTGTTGTAAAGTGTACACTGGGACAGTATTTTTTGGTATAGTGAAGTGGAGTAAAGTGAAATGAGGTACAGTGGAGTGATGTATAGTAGATGGCATACAGGAGAGTGGTATACAGGGAACTTTGGTACAGAGTGGTGTTTTTTAAAAATACTTTTTTATTGAGATCCAAAATATGCATACCAATGCATCAGCTCATAAATATTCATAAATACTGTTCATGCTCCAGACATCAATAAATACACATTACATAATCAAATACATCCCAGTTCAATCAAAAGAATACTACTAACTAAACTCCACATAGGTTAAAAGACAAAAGAAGTAGCTCTAGCAGTGTCCTAAGATAAACAATGACAAGCACATAAAACACATCCAGAGTTAAATGAGCAAAAATAGCAATAAATTGACCCCTATTTTCACTCGAAAAAAATCCCCCATAATTTATCAAAACTCTTGGTCCACCCATTTCACATTGCATATAGTCTTTCATTGTTTCTGACTTGCTTAATTTTTTGCAACCGATCTCCTATTGTTGGAACCAAACGTGCCCACCATTTTTGAAGCAGGAGGGATCTGGCAACTGCCTTTGCAACATATACTAATTTTATATTTAAGCCAAATGATTGATTATATCCCAAGACTTTCAGCCAGGTAGTAAAAAACAGTCTAACTTGCCAAATACTGAAACATGTCATTCCAGAACCTCTGGATAATAATAATAATCCACATTTGTATAGCGCACAATCACCCGTTAGGGTCTCTAGGCGCTGGGGGCCGTCGGGAAGATTAAGCAAGCTATTGCCCAGAGTCGCATGGTGCTGGGCTATCCTGCCGCCTGAGCCGGGGATCGAACCCTGATCCCCAGATTCCAGCGTCAGTCGCCCTGGCCGCGGCGCCACACCTCTCCCACTGGATAAGAGGACATAGATCAATTATATGTACCCAGTTGGCTACAGACCAATCATGACAATGGAGAAGGTGACTCTGCAGGTTAAGGTTAACTTGTGAAATAGCCATTTACTAAAAAATATTATCCAAGCCAATTGGCTCCTCTTAGCACACTAAAATCTAGTTTATTGATTTCGTCCCATATCCTAGCTGTTAATTCCTAACCTTCATACTTTCCACATTTCTTTATTGCCATTTGGGTGAGATCTGGACTTTTTATAGAAGTCTTTTCCATTCCCTATGACTTTTATCGTTATCGGCATCAGATAGTACCAACACCAAATTTTTACTACACTGTATCTGTCCCAATTCCAAATTAATTAAAACTGTATATAACGTTCTATATGAGCCTAGGAGCAGAAAATCATTTCGGGTGAACCTGTAGATTTTTGAAAGTCGGACACCTTTCTGCCGAGAGGAAGTCTGATATCTTCCTGAACACTACTTTTGCCCATTTTCTGACTATTTTGGGTGGCAATTTAACCATATCAAGGCAGGGATGTTACGGCATTAATACAGGGAACAGCATATCTCCTAAAAAAACAGCTTTTCCAAAGAAGACACTGCATAATCTTATATCTGACTTTTTTGGGTGACTTCACAATTATTAGCACATTACCTATCTGACGTTCTGTGCAAATCAGATGCATCACATAGCTCAAAAATATTCCCATGTAGAGCATTACTTTGAACCTAGAGATGTACTGTGCAAAGTATGCAAAATAATAATCCCTATGGTTGGGGTGCGCCTATCCACCTTTCTCCAATCCTTCATAAAGTGCTCAGTGCCACTCTGGCTATTTTTTTGCCAGATAAAAGATGTCTTCATAGCCTTAACCTTCTTGAAAAAGGACGCAGGAATCCCAGCCAAACACCTACGACGACTACAACGCATCCAAAAAGCCTCCGCCCGACAAATCGTCAACGTCCCCCGCCGCAGACACATCACCCCACCTGAGCGACCTACACTGGCTCCCCGTTGACAAGAGGATCACCTTCAAGCTCCTCACCCACGCACACAAAGCACTCCACAACGCCGGACAAGCCTACCGGAACAGCAAACTCAGCTTCTACGCCCCCACCCGCCAGCTCCGCTCCCCCAGCCTCGCCCTCGCCGCTGTCCCCCGCATCCAACGAACGACCTCCGGCAGCAGATCCTTCTCCTACCTCGCCGCCAAGACCTGGAACACCCTCCCTACCCACATACGGCAGACCCAAGACCAACTCACCTTCAGAAGACTCCTCAAGACCTGGCTCTTCGAGCAGTAGCAGCACCCCCCCTCCCCATAGCACCTTGAGACCCTCACGGGTAAGTAGCGTGCTTTACAAGTACTCTGATTGATTGATTGATTGATTAATTGATGCAGTTAACAGATAAGAGATAGCTGAAAACAAAAAATTACACAAAAGGAGAATAGACATTTTAATCAAGGAGACCCTCCCCATATTGGTCAAAGGGAGAACATTTCTGCTTGAAAATGCATCTTGTATATTTAAAAGAAATGGGGAGAAATTAAGATCATATAGATCCTCAATCCGTGATGAGCACCCAATTCTCAGATATCTTTTTGAATGCGAATTCATGCTCAAAAGGATATCTGGATGCAAGACATCTGAATTACACCCACATAGTATTATTTCAGTTTTCTTCTTGGTAATGTTATAACCTCCCACTCTTTCAAACTGTGCAAAAGTCTCAAATACCTTCTCCTAGGTGCCCTTACTACTGTTGAGTATTAACATAATATAATCAGCATAAAGCTCTATCTTCCCCATCTGTGACAGAGGCGTATGGATATCAATATTTTCTCTGATCGCTACTGCCAATGGTTCAATTAAGAAGGCAAAGGGGATAGCCAACAGCCCTGTCAAGTCCCGCACAAAAACTTTATTTTCTCCACCTCTGATGAATTTACAATAATACTGGCTTCTGCATTGCGATGCATCCTCTGAATTAACCCCGTGATCTTGGATGGAATACCAAATCTAAGCAAAATACAAAATGACATTTCACAGACCATGAGGTTGAATACTTTCTCTGCATCGAACAGAAGCAAAAGGACAGGTGTATCATTAACCGCAAATAAAATAATGCTTCGGCCATATACTGTGTGTTTGTCCCCAAATGCCTCCCAGCAATTAAACCATTCTGGTCTAAATGGATTAACTTTGATGCTATTAAATTAAATCTATTAGCTAAAAGTTTTGTAATGATTTTATAAACCATGTTTAATAGTGTGATTGAGTGAAATGAATTTGGGTCCTCACCATCCTTCCCCTTTTTTAAAAAAACTGACCACATTCCCCATATAAAATGACACCGGTGAGGGGCCTCTCTCTAGCATTATATTGGCAACTAGTAAAAAATACTCTGCTAAAACTTCTACAAAAGCTTTAAAACATTCTGCTGTGAAACCATCTGACCCACAGGCTAAACAATTTGGGTGATACTTGATAACCTCGGCCAGTTCTTCTTTAGAAAAGGGTAGCATAACTCTGCGTTCTCAATGAAGCACAGAGTAGGCAAAACTCCATAAACTCCGCTGGTGGAGTGTAGTTCTCCACCCGGGGTTCGATATTATGTTCTGCTAAAATCTTTTTAAGCAATTCTTTGTCAATTAATTGGTTTTGTGTATAGATCCGTCTCTAATGTTCTAACATTTTCTCCTCCACCCTTGCCGAGTCCTTACTCCTATTGCCAGTGGCAGGGCATTTCAAAGCATCAATCCAATTATTATTGGCTTGCTCACGGGCCTGCTAAGCTAAGAAGCTCCCTGTAAAGTTGCTCTCCTCATACACTTTTTACATATAAGCACGATTTAGCGTTTCACATTTTGCATAACATACCTCACTTAGGACCCCATTAGGATGGCGGGCGATCGACTGGGCGGAAAAGGGTTCAATATGGTGGTGGTGTCTGTCAGCCATATTAGAATGTGTGCAGGGACGTGCCTTATGGAAAGGTATGTGGAGTCTGACTGCAGGGACCTGTTGCGGGCCCCCAAGGACTCCGGGAGGTTGGAGGGTGCACATGGGGGGTACCTATGGTACCCCCCTGAAGTTCCATGCACAACATAGCAGGCACTGTGCGATGCCTGCCATGTTGTGCATGGAAGTGCACAACGTGCCTTCCTGGCATTTTAGCGGGTGGTGCTGAGTGCACCGCCCACCGCAATGTCAGGAATGCAGGATGCTCCCGCCAGTGTGGCGGGCGCATCCTAATCTCTGCAATGGGGCCCCCGCAACTATGGCGGGCGGTCCCATTCCACGGGAGGATCCGCCCGCCATCCTCATGACCCCCTTAGTGTCTGTTTAGCCTTATCCAGTTTTCTTTTATTTGACACTGATGGATTACTTTAAAAAACATTCATAGCTTTGCTGAACATTTCTTTCTAAAGTTTAATTGTGTAATTGATCCTTTTTGATATTTTCTGCATCTTTACCTATCCCCAAACCTCTAATATATACGCCTTTAATGCATCCCATATAGTACTTGTAGGAGTGGTCCCATAGTTTGTTACCAGAAACTCCTTTATCTAGTCTTTACAAAATAGCACCCACACCTCCTCCTCCAAGTACTGATTGTTAAGAATCCAGCATCTAGGGTGTCCTAGGACTTTCCGGATCTCAAACTCTAGAACGATCATTGCTTGGTCTGAGAAACAATTTGGTAAAATTCGTTGGTTGTTAAATAGCAGAGCCTTAGAGAGTAGGAAAACATCTATAGAATAAGAAGTGCAAAATCTTCTGGAAAAGCAGGTATATGCAATTTTTGTAGAAAAGGCCTCCCTCCAGGGATCAATGAATCCCAGAGGTTTCAGGTAGCTTTGCACAACTTTAAAAGTTTTGGGTTTTAACTGCCTCTTTGAACAAAGTGAGGAGTCAATTTTCATATTTTGCAGAAAGTTGTAGTCCCCTCCAATGATCATTTCATTAGGGATTTGTAATAGTGACTGGAATAACTCCTCTTAAGGAATAGCATTGCCTTCCACTGGGGTATAAAAACATACAAATGTAAAACGTCTTAACCCCACCATGCAGCTCACCCAGCACCACTGACCATCTTGATCACTGAAAAAATTAACCACTTCAGCACCCAGCCTTTTTTTCACAAAAATCACGGTACCCTGGTGTGCCGCCTGGTAGAAAGAGAAGCCCCTATATGCTGCCTAGGTTTTAAACATAGAGAATTCTAACAGTTTTCCTACTGGGATATGGGTTTCCAGGACAAATATCAGGGAAAGGGTTTCAGCTTAGACCCAAGTTTCTATTGCCTGCAGTTTCTTTTTATTATTGAGACCATTGACATTGAAAAGACTACCTTCAAGATATTATTTATTGTTATCTTTTCTTTCCTCTCTGAATAAAACCACAACAAGACATGAAAAGACTGTTAATGATCACCTAATGTAAACACGGAATTTAAATTGATAAAACTGTACCTCTAGTATGCATTCTGAAAGGAGTCCCTACACTTTGTGAGATAATGGGAAAATCAACATTTTTGGTAATGCCCCCTTAAAAAAAAAATTAACATTCTGAATTTCTACAATTTATGCATGTAACAATACATCGATAATTTGGACCTATTTATACTAACCATTTCACCCCACCACCGCCACCAAACTTCCACACCCCTAACCTTCCCGCCCACCCTAAGCAGTACTGAGTGGTATGCCCTACCACTAACACCTGACATACCTACCCCCCCATATAGCCTGGCAAGATGACCTTGTGTAAATCACTGGAGGGTCACTGTTCCTAAGAAAATTGCTAGCCCAATCGGCAGCTAGAAATATAGGTAACAAGGTGCTTATCTTCATGAATAGTTAAAGGTTGGATACCGAAGGGGAATTCCTCCTATTTGGAGAGTTGCTCTCACACACCCTGACGGGTGTCATGCTTCATCATTGGGCGTTTTGCTCCTCATGGGGGTGGTGCTGCAGTCCCCCAGGGGCACCGCGAGAGGGCTCTTTGGCGGAGATCTTTTTGGAGGAACGCCGCAGTGGTGAGTATGTGGGGATTGGTGCAAGTGGGTTAAAAATACCATGCTGGTACCTGCAAATGTATTTATTCTTGGGTCCGAATGGTATGGTTAAAAACAGGTAGAAAAGAACAGTCCACACTGCTATCAATGAGGAGGGTGTATTCTTTCAATTGGAATGTCCGAGTGAAATAGTGGTGATAGGTGGTTAGTTAGGTCTAATCAGGTCAACATGTTTCTCACCTGTATGGTCCCTGTTGGATCCTATGGCATTTTGTCAGGACCATGGGTGTTTTTTGAGTTGCAAAATACTGGGACAGGGGTTTGAGATAGAAGCACAAAATACACCCTGTACTCAGGTCTGTGGTCTAGGCGGTTCTGCACCCAATTAGTATTGACCGCCTTAGTTTGTGAATTCAACCTAGAGAAATGAAGAAACAAACAAAAAAAACATATCTGTTGAGTATATACTCATGGCACTATGAGTGATGTACTCAATCTAGCAAGTTTGGGCTATGAGATACTAGCCTGCATGTACATTTTATGCATAATCGTAGTGGACTTGGTGAATCTTAATATAGTTCAAAATACACTTAACAATGCGCAACTGTGACAAATTAATGGGCCCCTTGATTAAAGTGCCTGTAAGTAGTTAAAACAACACACAAAAACCTACTCCAAGTATTATTCAGGGCGGCCTCCATGTCAGTGGAAGCGGCTCAAGAGTTTACCTAAAATGAAGACGGGAGAAGTGACAGGGCAACGTATCGCGAAGGTCGGAGCTTCGTATCGCCATCTTCAGTCAGGGGGAAGAGGAACGTACTTACATTGACCTCCTGGGAAACCACGCTGATTCCTGCCCGCAGCCGCTTTGTCGCGTGTAGTCTGACGGCTTTCGGGTGCTGGTATATGTACGGGAGGTGATTGGAGAGTGGGTGTGGTGAAGGCTACCTCCTCGTTGACTATGTGAGCGTGGGTAACGTCAACCCCAGAGAGGTCACAAGGGACCGTGAATGGCAGTGAGAGACCTTCCCGGATATATTAAGTGGCCATGTTAAGGGAGGGGCAGGGTGCTGTGGTGCGGGTAATAGCAGAGGTCTTTTACGGTTCCGCTTCTATGACACATTATGGGACAGAAGGTATAGTAAAAAGGGGAAACAGCCTGAACAACGAATCCTTAACAACGAGTGTATTAAATAACGAATCCTTAAACACGACCTTTACCAGAACCACGACCTCATTAACCACTAAGGCACACGAACAACGACCGCCTGAACCACGACTTACTAAACCGGAGGAGTGTGTGAAAATTTAAATAATTAATCTTAAATGGCCGTGTTAGACCAGTAGATGGCCGTGTTGGTTTGTTTTACAGTGATGTGATTACGATCAGTTCTCGATGGCACTGTTATCTCTGGTTGTAAAAGTTGAAATAGTTACAAAACGGTGGATTAACGTATTTTCAATGTTTAATTTAAGAGAATTATTTTTACAAAAAAGAAATATGTACTGCAATCCATTAAAAAAGAATCAATTTTCGAAGAAACCGTTTTTGTGGAATGACCGTTGGAGTTATTCAAATATTTTTCTATCCCTATGTTGCTCCAAACAATACATGTTTTCAGTTCTCCTAACAATGCATTTACCCACCGCAGTTCAATTAGAAGTTTAGAACTGTTTCTTTATTAACTATGCATATATAGCGTCCCCTAGATTCTGATGTTTAAAGACTTAAACTAGTTTAGAAGCGCTCCTGACGTACATAACTGGGTGCGAGTCTCTTGGTCACATGACTAATATTAGTTGCGAGTCTCTTGGTTACATGACTAATAATCATTATCGCTTTCTTTGAGGGATGCGTTTGTAGTATGCTCCGTATCGCTGGCTACCCTTTAGCACAATCACTTGGTGAGGACACCCATGCTCGAACAGCACTTGTAGTTAACGATTATTAGATTGATAATTTAAAGATTATTAAAATAAAAATGATTAATTTTTCCGTGTTTCAAACATGCGATTTTTTAAACATAGTGGTAGATTGCGGTAATATGAAAAATGCTTAATTTTCGTGGTTTAGTAATTCGTTGTACAGAACTTAGTGGTTTGGCTTTGGTAGTGCTTTAGCCGTCGTGGTTTAGGCATTCGTTGTTTAAGTGGTAGTTGTCTAGACATATAACCGTAAAAAGGACTCGTGAGGTACTGATAATGCCCAAAGGGTCAAAATAAGAATAATGGAGCGATTAATCATATATAATAATAATGTTCATGCTCATTGGATGTCATTGATGAGTTGGTACTTGATAGGGTTCTGACTACACAGTTTACCATTTGGCAGAGTACAGGCCAACACTGTATGGATGTTGGTACAGTCTAGTAAAGTGGGAGTAACCATCAGTGTAGATATTTAGATGGTGGTCCGAATTGGGCAGTAGCTTTTTGCCGTGGTTTGGGTTGCATACCCCTGTAAACCATTTCGCTCAAGCCATGGGTGAACTCGGGTAGGGGTAATGAGGTTCTCGGCAGTGGAGGCCACGTGGGAGACGGATATAAAGTCAGATCTCTATGGTGGTGATGTCAGTGGGGTCTGTGGCCTCATGGGTGTTCAAATATCCCTAATATTTGTGGTACAAGGAGCTAGTGATGGGGAGTGGGGATTCAAGGGAGAGGAATCAATTAATGAATTCTGCCCTGGGTATGTTGTCATTTAATCCCTGAATGTTGGATCGCAAACAGAACACCCAGTGTTGTTCCTGAGTGAACAGGGTTCTTGCTGGCCAGTTGGGGTTGGAGTCAATTATGGTCCAATGTAAACTGTCTGGTGTGTGGTGTGCCTCAAGGAAGTGTGTGCACATCTTAGTATTTGTTTTTTTGCAGCAGATCATGCTAATCCGTACCTTGACAGGTTTTGTTGTCATCCCCACATAACGAAGATGGCAGAGGCATGTTATCAAGTTGACACAGTTTCTGGTGTTGCAATTAGTGTGCTGTTTTTGTTGCCATGGCCTCTGCAGCCCCAGGTCTATGCTTTTTGTTGTTGTGGTCAAGGGGCAAACTGAGCATGATCCACAGGGAAAAGGACCTTCGGCTCATGGAAGGGCCTGCAGTTTGGGTCGCCCAGTTCATTGGATATGGGGGGGGCATTTGTATAATGGTATACGTTCTCTTGATCGAAAGGTTTGACATCTTTCTGCAGTTTATTGATTTTCTGCTGGGTGAGATAATCTTTGTGCTCATTTATTTCCTTGTTAATTTCTGCCAAGCGGGATTTAAAAGCTGTGATAGTTATGCCTTTTTTTTAGTGCAGTCTCTGTTATTGTAATCTGAATTAGAAGGGCATCTGAGAGGCGTTTGGCTATGTTGATGACAAGGACGAGCCAATCACTTGTGCATTTCCATGCTATTTTCGACCATTCTCTGCAGAAAGTGATGTCTTTGAGGAAGATTCTAGGGGTCAGGGTGACGAGTAGGCCATTAGGTGCTATGTTAGCCCTGAGGTATTCTGTCATAAGTGACCCATGGAGGGCCATCTTGATTTGTTGTTTTTTCAGGGCTGCTAAAGCTTTCCAGTCCTCTGCTTTGCTTCCTGATGCCACGTGGCCTTCTACCATCAGTAACGATGGTGCACTCAGTATCTGTGCAATGGTGTCGTTGTCATAGCTCAAGCCCTACGTGAGATGGTAAGGGGTGGGGTCTTCATGTATTGTGTCCACTATAAGGGGAGTGACACACTCTAAGGGCAAGAAAAAAGGAGAAGACAGACATAGTGTCCCACGGTTGGTTGCCTTACTAAATACCTGATGCACAAAGAGGAGGACGGGGAGCTAATGGAAAAGTAGGTCCATTACCCCTGCTCCCAAGACATGACGTGTAAATCACTGGAGGGTCACTGTTCCTAATAAAGATTGCTAGCCCAATCGGCAGCTTGAAGTATAGGTAAAGAGATACCTGTCTTCATGAATGGTTTAAAGTTGGATACAGAAGGGGAATTCCTTCTATTTGGAGAGATGCCCTTGCACCCCCTGACTGGTGTCATGCTTCATCATTGGGCGTTTTGCTTCTCGTGGGGGTGGCGCTGCAGTCTCCCAGGGGCCACGCGAGAGGGCTCTGTTTTAAGACCATCCCTTTTTTCTTAACATCCCTTTTAAAAAACGCTGAAAACTTTCAGGACTCCAAGAATGAAATGGAGGTGGTAGGTCTGCAAAGTTTCCTAGACAATTACCGAAGGGCAAATTAAAAAAAAATCCCTATCTCATGTCACCCTAACTATAACTACAACTATAACCCTTTCAGCAGCCACGTTGTTGCCATTCAGGTATTCTGTACCTGAGAGCGCTGATTTCAGTAATCCGCACTCTTCCATGTCATCATGTCCGACTGTTAGTTAGCAGATACATCATTTATTTGTTTGGCCGCGGCGGTTCAGGCAGGTTAAATTCCATGTCCCAAAAATTGCCACACACACTGTGGAACTCCTTTCGTGACGGGTGCCTCCTTTGTGCGTGTAGCAAGCACCTATTAAATAAATCAACAAAAGTGTACCTCCTTCAGGAACACAAACGGAGCACCCAAGGGTTCAGGAATCCTTTTACTGCACCCAGCATGACACATTTCGTATGCAACGACTTTTTCAAATGCTGTTTGGTGAACAAAGAGATCTGTGGCATCCAGGTGTTTTAAATGCCTCATTTGGCTCCCCCAGCATAGTGTTCAGCAAGAAAGGACTACACTTACAACACAGTCCCTTCTAATTCTTATAGCCGCCTTCTTTGAGTGTATGGTCCTTACATTGTCATCCCATAGTGGTATATTTTACTTAGGATACATTGCAAATTCATCATTTAATGCTCATCTAATGCATTTCAGCTTACACCGCAGCCTTGGCCTCGGTATGAGTGAGGTCACCCAAGAGATGTGAATCTCTATGCTTTCAAAAGACATAGAAAGTGTACTTTCCTTTCACCTCAACACCCAGCGCCATATTGAATTTATAACATCCTTCATTGGATATGGGCACTGTACGGTTTCCTAATCAATTCCATCGCTTCTGGTATGTTTTATGCATTTCTTAGACAAGTAACCAACTTGGGTACAATTTACTTTTAAGAATTCTCAATAATTCTTAGGAATCCTGCCCCAGTGAGCTAGCATATTGGAATTATTCTAGATTTAATTATCAACAGATGCCAATTGTCCTCAGTTTACACAATTCACATATGGACATAAATGACATAGCTTGTCAATAAATCATATAAATTATGCCCAAGTAGACTAGTATATTGTTTTAATCGTGTAAATCATATGGCAGTCCAAAACAGTTTTCCCTTCACAATTCCTATCAAGTTTTGACCTATTCCCTAATGCCCATGACGGAACCGCGATCTGAGTCCAAATACTCGTTTTCAAATCTATTGCCACCTCTTGCCCTAGTGGTATAACGTCCTATAATGATGTGTAGTCACCCGTGCTATTCCATAAAATCACAATACAGTCATTCACTGTTTAAAATCGTGTTTCGATGGAGAAAATGTCACTTTGATATAATTGTATCTTCCCCGAGGCATCAACCACAAAATATGCCTGGTATTAGATGTCAAAATGAAGAACAATGTTTTCCATTTTGACATCTAATAACAGGCATATTTTATGGTTGTTACCTCAGGGAACGCATAATAATAAGTTAATCTTGTAAATCACTTGGCAGTCCAATACAGTTTCACTTGGCAAAGCCTTTCATGTTTTAAACTCTTCCCTGAGGTAACAACCACAAAATATGCAAGGTATTAGATGTCAGAATTACTTCACTTTAACATCTAATAGCATGCAAATGATTTCATTTTGACATCCAATACCTTGCCTATTTTGCTGTTGTTACCTCAGGGAAGACACAGGGAGACACAATTTTATCAAAGTGATAATTTCTCCATCGATACACGATTAACAGTCAGTGACTAAGGTGTAGAACAGCACAGGTGTCCACCACATCAACATAGGAAGTAAGCTCACTTGGGCAAGACTTCTGGAATGAAATTTGAAAAACAGTATTTAGAGCACTCTGTCATTGGCATTAGTGAATAGGTTAAAACTTGAAAGCCATTGTCAAATGAAACCTGTGATGGACTGTCATGTGATTTACAAGATTAGCACAACATACTAACTCACTTGGGTATGATTTATAGACAAACTATGCCATTTATGTTCATATGAGAATTGCTTCAACTGAGGACAGTGAGCTTCTTTTGATTAATATATTGTTGGAGAATCCTTCCGATATGATAGCTCACTGGGGCACTTTTCATGAGAATTATTGGCAGTAAACAGTATCCATTGTTGCTTACTTGTCTGAAAAATGTATAAAACATACCACAAGTGACAGGCCTGCCTGGGAAACTGTACAGTGCGATTATCGAATGAAGGATGTTATAAATTCAATATGGCGTCAGGTGTGGAGGTGAATGTTAAGTACACTTTCTATGTCTATTGAATACACATAAGTTCACATCTTTTGGAAGACGCCGCTTGCACCGAGACTAAGGGGCAGATTTATGAGGCCCTTGCGCCTCTCTGCGCCGCAATTGCGTCACTTAATGTGACGCAACGGCGGTGCAAACAATGCGCCCTATTTACAACGTGACGCATCTAGAAGATGCGTCACGTTGGAAAGCCCTGCGCCATAAGGAGGCTTTCCTGCGCAGGGGGGGGCGTTCCTGCGCAGGAACGCCTCCTAAAAGTGGCTGAGTGAAATCTATGACATTTCACTCAGTCACTTTCTACGTCAATTCCTTACGCCTGCTTGTAGCGGGCGTAAGGGTGACGCACCATGCATTGAAGAGGTGGCCCCTGTGCATTGCAGGAGTCATGTCGCACTTGCGACATGACTCCTGCAATGCGCCGCCCGTACGCCGAGAGATGCGTCACGCATCTTCACTGCCTTGCACCATGGTGCGCCGCATTGTAAATGCAGCGCACCATGTGTGGCGGAGCAGTGGCGCACTGTGGCGCACATTAACTGGCGCATCCCTGGGGATGCGCCAGTTAACATGAATCTGCCCCCAAGACTTGATGTCAGGCGATGACAAAACCCTATTCTAGGGAGCAATGCACTCTACAAAAAGTCAATAATAATATTAATAAATGCGTCGGGTGAGTGTTTAAATAAGGAATTGGAAACGTATCCTAAGTGCTGGAAGGATTTGAATGAGACAGACAGACCTACGTATATGGCTTGTACTATGACTAAGACTTCATGTAAGCCAAAATGCATCAGCTGAGTGTTAATAAATGAAGTTATTTGCATATTTGGATGAGCAAGTTCTAAATCTCCAAGCAAAAGCATAATAAAAATGGGATTAAGTCAAACAAGTGGAGGCAGAGGTGGGGTATAGCTGACAGGTGGGAACTGGCCAGTAGTTAGGTGAGAAGAGACTGGTTCTGGGTATGTCCAAATTGGTTATCAATGAGCACAGCTGACAATGGAAAGGTAGATCGCAAAGGTATGAATGATCCACTGAAACACAATCCAACATTGTCTATGAATGGTTGGTTAGTTTTAGGCTTCCTGTCATTTATAGTGTGTCCTCTATGCATTTTTCTACGTACAAGGGTAGTGTAGCATTTCCTTTTCCCAAGTTACCCTGTGATTTCAAGTTTGGTCTGGGTAGTTTGTGGCACGGCTGGTATGTCATGCTGGACTTTTCTGACATTTGCTTAAATTTCTCAGAAATATAGGTATCACTCTGAACTATGGAAGTCCTAATATCTTCCTCAAAAAAGGTTTAAAACTGGATAATAAGTCACACAGCTAACGGCAGGCGCGGGCCGTGAAGGGAGTTACGGTGGGGCAGGGAGGCGGGGAGGGGGCGGGGCAGGGTGGAGAGGGCTAAAAACTGGCACCTGGATAATTACAGGTAAGTAAACAATTTGATTAATAAAACGAATTTCGTAGTGCGCACTGCATCGCATTTTGCAATGCAGTGCGCGCTACGAAATTCGTTTTATTAATCAAATTGTTTACTTACCTGTAATTATCCAGGTGCCGGTTTTTAGCCCTCTCCACCCTGCCCCGCCCCCTCCCCGCCTCCCTGCCCCACCGTAACTCCCTTCACGGCCCGCGCCTGGCTAACGGTGGGTGGGTAGCAGTTGGTGGTTGAGACCTTGAGCCATATGAGAGAACATGGGGGCATATTATCAAGGGGGTTTATCTCCGCTTTTTTGGCTTTAAAAGCCAAGAAAGCGGAGATAAAATTATCTCCCTATTACCTAGCTGTCGCTAACACCAGTTAGCGACAGCTAGTAGGAGATAGCGACCATCTTGGGCCCCACTTTGCATGTCAGTGATATTTATCACCAATGACATGCAAAGTGGGCGTGCCAAGATGTTAGCGACTGGAAACAGTCGCTAACATCGCTATCTCCTATTACCAACTTTTGGAGATATTCGCGCTAAGCGCGAATATCTCCAAAAGCTAACACCTGCCCTGAGCAGTTCTTAGCCATGTTATCCAATGGGAGGTGGATAAGATGGCTAAGAGCATTAGCTCGATAATGCATGAATATCGCGGACTTTTCAGCGATATTCATGCATTGCGGCCGTTTTTTATCGCATTTGCGATAAACCTTGGTAATACCAAGGTTTATCTGCGATAAAAATCGCCGCAGCTCAGCGGTAAAATTTTGTCTCTAACCAAGCAATAGCGATAATTATCGCTATTGCTTGGTAATATGCCCCATGGTTCTTGCCTCAGTTTGTGGCCCGTGATTTGCTCACGTTATAGCTTGGTACAGGTTTCTAGATACGTTTTTCTTTGTCCTTGAAGTCCGTGATCATTCAGCATTAGAGTACACAGTTTCTCTCTGTCTTTGTGGGTAAATATTAAAGCTGAGACGGGTCACTGTGCTTCATGTTGGGTTGTATTAGATATGTGTGTTTTTCTTGGACTTAGTTGCTGGGACTTAATGGCATATGAGGTGAGTGTCATGGAACCCTTGTTGGATTAAAAAATCATGGACTAGGTTGTCTTTTTATAGGCTGTCCTGAGGATGGCTCTTCAATGCTAATGATGCTGACTCTTCCTCAGTAGTGGTCTGTACAGCAAGATTTCTGTACGAGACAGAACAACAGTGCTGTTCACGTCTGATGTGTTTGCTTTCTTGCTAGTTGATCCCTAATATCTGGCTGTATGCTCTTTGTGTCACGCTTTTTAACTATTAAGGGCAGGCAACACTGCTGTGTTTGTGATAGTACATGAAGTTGCTGATGTGAGTTCTATCAGATATTGGGACGAGGTTAGTTCCAGGTTGGGTGAGCAGTATCAGGTTGGGAGAGAATGCCCTAAAATGCCTTCATAGCGAGTTGGCAACTACCATGGCAAAGGACTTGGTAAGTTACCATAAATGATAAATATCATACAAAGAAGTAACTTCCAGGATTGTCAGGGTCAGTGCGCATGTGATGGCATTAGGGAAAAAACTTTACAAACCGAACTGCCCTCCTTCCTAAAGTGCTGTTCTGCATATAACCCCCGTGGGTTGCTTCAAAGGCCAATTGAATCTGATCCTCCCCCCCCGCAAAAAAAGGTTAACATGAAAAGAAATTCGACCTTACTTACAACATTAGTTGGTCAGGCACACCCAGTGTATGATTTAATAATTTTGCTTTCACCCATTTCTAAATAACTGAGCTTGTATTGAATGATTCATATTGTGGGAGAAATCAATTAGTGATGCAATGTAGGTATTACACATACCTTCTAGGTGATTGGGGCCGTGGACAGGAGGGCTTGAACATATTTCATTAGGTGTCGATTAGGTGTTATGAGGGTTTATTATATTTCGTGTGTGGCCATCAGCCCAACCTCGTTAAAAATGCGAGAAGTGAAAGAAACACTGTATTTACCGGAGTATGTCTTTGATTAAAAATTAATCATCTACACTGCTTATTGTGTGAAAACGTGTTTCCATTGCCATTTAAAGCAAAAACTTGACTATTCCATGTTAATAAAATGAAGGACGTTTTAAATATTCCTTAATTTACATTTACCTCTTCTGGGATTAGGTTCTTGCATGAGCAGCAGTTTATCGTTTATTCACCTTTGAGTTATTTCTGAAGCCTGCCGTTGCTCGACCTCGGAAGTGGGTGGGAGGCATATTACAAAGGCCTTATAATGGGGCAAAAAAAACACACAGCGCAAATTCCCACCCTGTTTTTGTCTTGTTTTGGGCAGCTATGAGTATATTGTAGTTCCTACAGGGCAAACAAAGCACACAATAGGTTGTCAAAGGTATAAGGTTTGTTAAAATGTCTACGATACATGTAAATTGATTTATAAGCATGACAAGTGACATGTCTGATATGTATATATAAATAAATATATATATATATATATATATATATATATATATATATATATATATATATATATATATATATGTATATATATATATGTATATGTATATATATATATAGCAATCACAACTTTAGCTAAAGAAATGACATGTGATGAATACGGGTTCTTTACTGTAATTGGGAAACCATTATGACACAGACATAATAAATGACATGACATAACTAAACACCATAAGATTGAAGAATTGGAACAACGATATGTGGGTCTATTACATAATTAATTACTTTCTGTGTATGAAAAGTGCAACAAATGTGAAAAAACGAAAAAAAGTGAAAATAATGTGAAAATATATGTAAAAAATTGTCTATGTGTCTCTTTAAACTGTGGAGATAATTTTGGAGGGAATTTTCCCTTTAAATGGTTTGCCTATACAAACATACTCTATGACCCTGTTGAAGGCTCAGGCTGAAACGTGTAGGTCTCTTTCTGCAGTGTTGGTGGCTTGATATGAAATAAAAGGACTTACTTTGAACCTGCAAGAACCTAGCTGTGCTGTTGTATATATATATATGTTTATATGTATGTATGTATGTAAATATATATATTTTTTCCACACGCTGGCCAGTGGCGTGAAAGAGGCCCGCTCTGCCAAGTGGCGGGAGTAATGCTGGCATCAGCTGCTGTAGCTCGCTTTTGTCTCTGAGTTATCAGATTAACTCCTGCCCACCTCCGTTTCAGACAACGCCATGGATGCTGCCCGAAATGGCTTGTGACTGCACGAGGAGCCGAGTGCACTGTCACTTTTACTCACAGCCCAGTGGAATCTTGTGTCGGGGTTGGAGCATCAAGGGGACCCAAGGGAGCCTGTGGACATTACATCTACCTAAGTTGCCCTTCCCAACACAACGCGCCTTTCCCCTGCAGCCTTCCCCTTGTAACACTTGACCAGAAACACTGCTTCCTGGGACTTGTAGTTGGTAGTGGACCGTAGTGGCACTGCACCCAGTTGACTTGGGGTGGTACATTCCCTCCTATGGGGGTAAACAGGACACATAAAGGCAGGGACTGGTTTGAATCCAGGTAACAGTGGCATCTGAAGAAGGCTACAACGCCGAAATACATCATGCCTATGCTGTACTTCATTAAAGGTTTCCGTGGATCCCCAATGTGGCCTCTTACCGTATCTTCATGGAGGGGTTTTGTTCATATATATCTATATTCACTGAAAAGACCATAGGTTTCAGGGCTTATATAGTTAGGAATTAGCATTTAAAAAACCTTTCAAATTCACTGAAAAAACATAGGTTTCAGGCCTTATATAGTTAGGAATTAGCATTTAAAAAACCTTTGAAATTCACTGAAAAAAACATAGGTTTCAGGAGTTATTTAGTTAGGAATTAGCTTTTAAAAAACCTTTGAAATTCACTCAAAAAACTATAAGTTTTAGTGGTGTTATAGTTAGCTGGACATTTTACTCATACAAAACCATTGAAATTGCTCCTATATAGTTAGTTGTACTAACTATATTTCGCGCACCCGCAATCCACTGCTGATGATGTCACATATTAGATCATTCATGACATGATCAGTGACATCACTGATGACATCTCAAATGACATCACTGATGACATCACTGATGACATCATCCAGTGAATGTGGTTTGCTTCGTTATTTAAATATGCATTATATATATAGCAATTTACATTGAAGAATAAGTGGATATATATAAATAAATATTTGGATGGAGGATTTAGTAGCAGTGTAATTGACTGTTTACTTGACCAATTTATAATGTCTCACTAAATATAGTGGATAGTGACTAAACTGTGTGAATATCTGTATCACTTTGTCAGTTGTTGTGTAAACTGATTCTACAGTTGGTTACTAGCTATGTGAAAGTCTATATTAGTTATTGATTAGTTAACTGAGTATTTGTATGGGAGTGTGAAAGTGTGTGTGGTTCGGTGGGGGGTGTGTGACTGTCCAAAGATGTGTGAATAGTTGATTCAGTAGATATATGAAGTTAAAACTACATGTTCTAACAGTTGTTTGGGTGAGTGAATATCTTTATGGGTGTGGTGATGAGCAAATATATTTCTCAATGGTACAGGTCCAACGTACTAGAAAAATAAAAGGCAGTGTATGTGTCAGTTGTTGTATATAAATATGTATACATAAGACACAATGACTGTGTGAGTGACTGTATGGATAACTGTATACTTGTAATAATGATTTTATAATTCACTTAGTATGACTTACTATCTAAATGAATAGAAGAAGTGGTGTTTGTATAAGTGTTTTGCTAAGTAAATATGTAAGTATGATCCATTGTTTGCATAAGTGAGTAGGATGACTTCATATGTGAATAGGATGCGTGCTGTTGTTTAATGTCGATATAGATGTATAAGTATTTTTGATAGTGTTCTATTGTTCATTGACAGCATGTATGAGTGAATTCATAGGTAAGTGATTAGATGTGTGTATACATCTATGAATCACTGAGTGGATTTTTAGATACTTGTATTGCTGTGACAATGGATTTAAATATGATACTCTGTATTTTACAAAGAGTGATGAAAAATTGTAATAGTGTATGAAAAGGTGTATGTGATTGTCACATGGATGATGTCATCAGTGATGTCATCAGTGATGTCATCAGTGATGTCACTGACAATGTCATGAATGATCTAATATGTGACATCATCAGCAGTGGATTGCGGGTGCGCGAAATATAGTTAGTACAACTAACTATATAGGAGCAATTTCAATGGTTTTGTATGAGTAAAATGTCCAGCTAACTATAACACCACTAAAACTTATAGTTTTTTGAGTGAATTTCAAAGGTTTTTTAAAAGCTAATTCCTAACTATATAACTCCTGAAACCTATGTTTTTTTCAGTGAATTTCAAAGGTTTTTTAAATGCTAATTCCTAACTATATAAGGCCTGAAACCTATGGTTTTTTCAGTGAATTTGCAAGGTTTTTTAAATGCTAATTCCTAACTATATAAGCCCTGAAACCTATTGTTTTTTCAGTGAATTTGCAAGGTTTTTTAAATGCTAATTCCTAACTATATAAGGCCTGAAACCTATGGTTTTTTCAGTGAATTCGCAAGGTTTTTTAAATGCTAATTCCTCACTATATAAGGCCTGAAACCTATGGTTTTTTCATTGAATTCGCAAGGTTTTTTAAATGCTAATTCTATTAGCGGATAACGTTTTTATATATTAAAACGTTTTTTAAATCTCAAATGCCTGCTTTGCTAACAGAGTTTTTAAGCACAGGCTCTTTTGTCTCTGGTGGCCACCTTGGGAGACTGCATATCAGAATTGTTTTATGAAATATAAGAGGATTTGAGAAGTCACTCAAAATGTGCCCCCATTTTTCTTTCTTTAGCACTTACCATAATTTCTATGGCAAAATGAACCCCCTCATTTTGTTCCTTTGCAAATTAAATGTTTTAAGTGTTAACACTTTATTCCAATCAAGATGACTTCAGGTGTGCCATACTTTTGTCATAAGTAAGACTGTTAGCGCTCTAGTTGTTCTTTAGAACACTCTGGGACATTCTGTCATTGGGCTATAGTTGGGCTACATCTGGCTGATATTTGGGCTACATTTGTTTTTTTTGTCTTTGGTGGCCATCTTTGGGCTACATTGGGCTACATTGGGCTACATTTGGGCTCTAACATATATATAGCCCAATGTAGCCCAATATATATTTTTTCAAAGTTAATTTTCGTAAAAACCACTGGAGCACATATCTTGAGACATAGCAAAGGCACATCGAGCTACCAGTCCCTACAATTTTGCCAAGTTTGGTGGAAAACCATTCAGCCATTCGGGCTAAAAGTGATTCCAACCGCCCTATGGAAATTAACAAGGGGAAAACACGTTTTGGGACCCCCTTTTATCTCGGCCCCTGCTTGATGAATCCCCCCCAAACTTTCAGGGAAGGACCAGAGCGCCGCGAGGCAAAGTTAAGGAAAATTTCAGGAAGATTCCTCAACCGGCGCCAAAGTTATTCCCAATAGAATGTTGCGATTTCCCTATGGAAAACAATCCTACTATATATACCTACTGGCTATCGCCAGTAGGTAATATAGTTTATATATATATATATATATATATATATATATATATATATATATATATATATATATATATATATATATATATATATATATTCACTGAAAAAAAACATAGGTTTCACACCAGTTATAGTTAGGAATCAGCATTTAAAAAACCTATGAAATTCACTGAAAAAACCATAGGTTTCACACCAGTTACAGTTAGGAATTAGCATTTAAAAAACCTATTAAATTCACTGAAAAAAACATAGGTTTTACACCAGTTATAGTTAGCTGGAAATTTTACTCGCATAAAACCATTGAAATTCCCACGTTATAGTTAGTTGGACTCACTATAACTTGCGCGTGCAATGCACTGCTGATGACGTCACATATTACATCACTCATGACATGGTCAGTGACATCACTCACTATGGTTTTTTCAGTGAATTTCATAGGTTTTTTAAATGCTAATTCCTAACTATAACTAGTGTGAAACCTATGGTTTTTTCAGTGAATTTCATAGGTTTTGTAAATGCTAATTCCTAACTATATATAGGGCCTCAAACCTAAGTTTTTTTCAGTGAATTTGATATGTTTTTTAATAGCTAATTTGTATAGCTATGAAATATAATATTTTTTATAATAAATCCTATATTGTATATTTATGTAATACTATTTTTTTATGTATATTTTTCCCTTTTTTAAATTTTTTTTGCCTTGGTGCGCTCCCGGTGCGCGTATCGGTGAACGCACGGGTAAGCGCAGTGTAATGGCGCGCCCCGGTGTGCGTACCGGTGAGCGTCACGTTAGCGCCATTGCCGCGAATGAAAACAACATTGTGGCGTATCGCGTAGCCGCGTCATGCGTCTTATGACGGCATAAGCGCACCCGGAAGCGCCCGAGCGTATACGATCGCTCAACGTAAGCGCCCCGGAAGCGCCTACGTTCGCGCTGCGTATGCGCCCCCGGAAGCGCTCCGGAGCGCGTAGCGTAAGCGCGTCAAACCATGCGACTTCAAAATAACACTTTTCATTGGTTCAGAACATTTTTTTTCCAAATATTGACAAACCCACCCATTTCTCTCACTATTGCTTTGTACTTGGAGAGAGCAAGAGGTGTTCTGTGCATTATCTGCTTCTCAAAGTTTCCTGATCTACAGCAATGGCTGCAAGGGAGTCATCCAGCAGTGATTCTGATGTTTTTTTGCCTGAGGACCCTCCTCACCACAAAACAAAGGACCACTTCATTTGGAAATTTTTTGACATCCCAGAAGGAAAAAAAAAGGTTAATGCTGCTAAGGTAACCTGCAAAATATGTGGCTCTATTTTATCCAGAGGCAATCTTAATAGGAAATATAGCTTTGGAAAAGCCACTTTAATTAGGCATGTCCAGAGATTACATTAAAATACCTATGCCAGGGGGAGTGTCAGAGACCTGGCACGGAATTTACCAAGAGATGGCGGCAGCACCTCCACTAGTGGAGCAACACGTTCAGGAACACCCTGTGGAAGTATGGTCCCTAACGTGCAGCCGGTCTTTGCAGGCATAAAATTTCTATGCGTGGACTGTGATGAACTGCTCTGTTATGGGGAGCAGAGCGTTGAACTCATTGCTATGAAGAGACAGGAACACCGCTGCCCTCCCCGTCCCTAATTTTTCAAAAATGTTTGCTCCTGTTGAGATGTTTTGGAATCCCTGTTTTTGTTTTTCTCCTGAAAAAAATAAAAAAAAATATAAAATCGTTATAAAAAAGTATAAAAAAAATATTTTTAAAAAAAAGAACTACCTCCAATTCTCAAAAAAGAGCTGTATTTTCACTCTAATTTTTTACAGTTGTTCCCCGTGGTGCGCTCAGGGTACGCGTACTGGGGAGCGCACCTGTGAGTGCACCCAGCGCTTACCCCGCGAAAATTTCAAAAAAATGTTTTTTTGCCCCTAAAAATCCTTCTAGGCCCACCTCAGAAAACCTAGTGGGTCAGGGGGTGTCTACTCTGCCCCCTTTTGTCCATTTCCCCCTTTCTTTTTGCCACCTCTTGTGTCTCGATCCTACCGAAACACAAGATGGCGGCCGCTCCGGACTGTTTGGAATGTTGACTGACACCCGAGAGCCAATCAGCTTTCCGCTCTTGAACTCGCGTAGTGCGCTGGTACGCGCCCGGTGCGCGTACCGGGGCGCGCATATAGATATATATATTTTTTTGAACCTAAATTACTTAAAATCCACTGGAGCACATATCTTGAGACACAGCAAAGGCACATCGGGCTACCAGTCCCTACAATTTTGCCAAGTTTGGTGAAAATCCATTCAGCCGTTCGGGATTAAAAGTGAGTCCAACCGCCCTATGGAAATTAACATGGAGAAAACACGTTTTGGGACCCCCTTTTATCTCAGCCCCCGCTTCACAAATCCCCCCCAAACTTTCAAGGAAGGAGCAGAGCGGAGCGGGCCATCTTCTTTGAGAAATTCGCGAAGATTCGTCCACCAGAGCCAAAGTTATTCCCAATAGAATGTTGCGGATTCCCTATGGAAAACAATCCTAACTATAGCGACCGCCAGTAGGTAATATATATATATATATATATATATATATATATATATATATATATATATTCAATGAAAAAACCATAGGACTCAGGGGTGTTATAGTTAGCTGGACATTTCATACAAAACCATTGAAATTCCTCCGTTATAGTTATATCTACTAGCTATAACTCGTGTGCCCGCAATCCACTGCTGATGATGTCAAATATTACATCATTCATGACATGGTCAGTGACATCACTGATGACATCACTGATGACATCTCAAATGACATCACTGATGGCATCATTGATGACATCATACAGTGAATGTGGTTTGGTTCATTATTTAAATATGTATTATATATATATATAGCAATCTGCATTGAAGAATGAGTGGATATATAAATATCTGGATGGAGGATTTAGTAGCAGTGTGATTGACTGTTTACTTGACTAAGTTATAGTGTCTCACTAAATATATTGGATAGTGACTAAATTGTATGAATATCTGTATAACTTTGTCAGTTGTTGTGTAAACTGCTGACCAGTTGGTTACTAGCTATGTGAAAGTCTATATTAGTTATTGATTAGTTAACTGAGTATTTGTATGGGAGAGTGAATGTGTGTGCCGTTCGGTGAAGGGTGTATGACTGCCGAAAGATGTGTGACTAGTTGATTTAGTAGGTATATGATGTTAAGACTACATGTTATAAACGTTGTTTGGGTGAGTGAATATCTTTATGGGTGTGGTGATGAGCAAATATCTCTCTCAATGGCACATGTCCAACAAACTAAATAAATAAAAGGCAGTGTATGTGACAGTTGTTGTATATAAATAAGTATACACAAGAGTCAGTGATTGCATGAGTGACTGTATGGATAACTGTATACTTGTAATAGTGATTTTATAACACACTAAGTATGAGTTACTATCTATATGAATAAATGAAGTGGTGTTTGTATAAGTGTAGCTGAGTAAATGGTAAATGTAAGTATGATCCATTGTTTGCATAAGTGAGTAGGATGACTGCATAAGTGAATTGGATGTGTGCTGGTGTGTAATGTCGATATAGGTGTATAAGTATATATGATAGTGTTCTATTGATCACTGACAGCATGTATGAGTGAATCTATAGGTAAGTGATTAGATGTGTTTTTAGATCTATGAATCACTGAGTGGGTTTTTAGAAACTTGTATTGGTGTGTCAATGGCTTCAAATATGGTACTCTGTATTTTACAGTGAGTGATGAACGGTTATACTAGTGTATGATGAGGTGTATCTGATTGTCACGTGAATGATGTCATCAGTGATGTCATCAGTGATGTAATTTGAGATGTCATCAGTGATGTCATCAGTGATGTCACTGACCATGTCATGAATGTTGTAATATGTGACATCATCAGCAGTGGATTGCAGGCGCGCAAGTTACAGTTAGTAAAACTAACTATAACGGAGGAATTTTTTTAAAGGCTAATTCCTAACTATAAGATGTTGAAACCTAAGGTTTTTTCAGTGAATTTCAAAGGTTTTTTAAATGCTAATTCCTAACTATAACATGTCTGAAACCTATGGTTTTTTCAGTGAATTTCAAAGGTTTTGTAAATGACAATTTTTAAATGTATTAATTGTTATATTTATTTTTTTGGTACTGATTTACAATTTTTTTTAAACTATTTATTTTTAGATATTTTATTGTTTAAATTACATTATAATTACATTATACATTACACTACAAAATATACTTTCTCAGAATAAATTACTTTAGTTTAAATACTTTGCAAATAGGCAATAGACTTTTAAGTACAGTAGTTACAGTTGTTGCAATGGGCAGCACAATTTCAAACACAATGCAACATTGAGCTCAATGTGAACTTCTAGTTAAATACTATTAGTTACTTTATGGATTACTTTCTTAACCACATAACTGGAACCTAGATTCAATTCTTGGACATCTCCTGTAAACCGTTGAGTAAAAGTGTTTTGGTTACATTGGTGATTTTTAAGGAATATGATTGCATTTTCAAAGTTGACACTTTGAATTTTTTTCACATAGAATTACCACTGTTATCCTATGGGAGGAAATTCACTTAGCAGGTAAGTAATGTTATCGTTACTTTTTCTTACTCAATGGTGGATCCTGGATGCAGCACGGGTGCATCTCCTGTAAACAGTTAAAAGAATGTGTTTAAGTCATACAGGCAATTTTTAAGGAATATTTTTAGTTTGTGAAAATAGACACTTTGAAACCTTTCTAGTGAAAACCGGACAATGAATTCCTACGGAAGAAAATACAAGTTACTGGTAAGTACCGTTAGAATTACTTTTCAGGGTCAGTGCTGGGCTAAAAGATAGATGCAGCACTGGGGTCTCTCCTGATAATAGGTGAGTAAATTGGAATTCGTTGTTCAGATGATTTTAGGCAAATATTTTAGAGTTCCAAAACTCCACACTTCGAAGAATTTCCAAGTGAAACCAGTCAATGTTAGCCTATGGAAGGAAATTCAAGTTGCTGGTAATTATGGTTAGAGATACTTTTCAGGATCAGTACTGGGCTCACAGATGCAGCACTGAGGTCTCTCCTGATAACAGGTGAGTAAATCGGAATTCGTATTTCGGCTGATTTTAGAGGAACATTTGTAAGTTTAAAAAATCAACACTTAAAAACTTTTTCAGCAGAAAGCAGGCAATGATATCCTATGGAAGGAAATTAAAGTTACTGGTAAGTACGGTTAGAATTACTTTTCGGGATCAGTACCTGGCTCAAAGATGCAGGACTGAGGTCGCTCCTGATAACAGGTGAGTAAATCGTAATTCGTAATTCAGCTGATTTTATAGGAATATTTTAAAGTTCCAAAACTCCACACTTAGAAGAATTTCCAAGTGAAACCAGTCAATGTTAGCCTATGGAAGGAAATTAACTTAGCAGGTAAGTAGTGTTATCATTACTTTTTCTTACTCAGTGGTAGATCCTGGATCCAGCACTGGTGCATCCAATGTAAGCAGTTGAAAGAATGCTATAAGGTCATACATGCGATTTTTAAGGAATATTTGTAGTTTGTGAAAATAGACACTTAGAAACTTTTCTGGTGAAAACCAGACAATGGATTCCTATGGAAGAAAATTCAAGTTACTGGTAAGTATGATTAGAATTACTTTTCAGGGTCAGTGCTAGGCTAAAAGATGCAGCACCAAGGTCTCTCCTGATAACAGGTGAGTAAATGGGAATTCGTAGTTTGGCTGATTTTAGAGGAATATTTGTAAGTTTCTTAAATCAGCACTTAGAAACTTTTTCAGCAAAAAGCAGGCAATGATATCCTATGTAAAGAAATTCAAGTTACTGGTAAGTATGGTTAAAATTACTTTTCAGGATCAGTACTGGGCTCAAAGATGCAGCACTGAAGTCTCTCCTAATAACAGGTGAGTAAACCGGAATTCGTAGTTCGGCTGATTTCACTTCAGTCCAGTATATATAGAGCGACTTTTGTACACTATTTCTCCCTTCACCACTGCGCAAATAGGCCGTCTAACGCGTTGTAAGTTGGGGAAATAATTCCCCTTCAATCCTGAGGGTCCCTAAAGTCCAACTAACCCACTAGGTACATCTAGTAAGCGCCACAAAGCAGAGAGATGTAAAAAGGGGCACGGCCTGCACCACCTCTCTGCAACGCAGCGCACTAGCGCTTCCTGGCAGCACCTGGTGGGCTACTCGGCCCCCATGGCCCCTCAGGATTGAAGGGAATTTTTTTCCCAACTTAAAACGCGCCACAGAGCATGTTTGCACACATCACCTCAGGCCCCGTCCCCTCCCTTCACCACTGTGTAAACGCGCCCTGTGGCCGTTCTAAGTAGAGAGATTAAGTCCTCTTCAATCCTAAGGGTCCCTAAGGTCAAACTAGCCCACTAGGTACCTCCAATAGGCGCCACAGAGCTGCTTTGCAGAGAGGTGTAAAAAGGGGCATGGCCTTTAAACACCTGTCTGCAACGCAGCTCCCTGGCGCATTCTGGAGATACCTGTTGAGCTATTTGGCCCTCAGGGACCCTCAGTATTGAAAGAGAAAGAATTCCCCAACTTAAACTGCGCCACGGGCGTGTTTGCACAGTGGTGAAGGAAGGGGGCGTGGCCTGAGGTGACATGTCTGAGGCATGTTTTAAGTTAGAGAAATACTTTCTCTTCAATCCTGTGGGGCCCTGGGGGCCAACTAGCCCACCAGGTACCTCCAGTATGCGCCAGGAGACTGCGTTGCAGAGAGGTGTTCAGAGGCCACGCCCCTTTTTACAAGACTCTGCAACACAGCTCCGCGGCTCTTACTAGAGGTACCTGGTGGGCTAGTTGGCCCCCAGGGACCCTCAGGATTGACAAGGAATTAATTCCCCAACTTAAACTGCGCCACAGAGTGTGTTTGCACACATGTGAACTCAGGCCCCACCCCCTCCCTTCACCACTGTGCAAGCGTGCCCAGTGGCACGTTTTAAGTTGGGGGATTAACTCCCCTTGAATACTGAGTGTCCCTGGGGTGCAACTAGCCCACCAGCTACCTCCACTAAGCGCCACAGAGCTGCGTTGCAGAGAGGTGTAAAAAGAGACATGGTCTCAGAACACCTCTCTGCAACGCAGCCCCCTGGCGCATACTGGAGGTTCCTGGTGGGCTAGTTGACCCCCAGGGATCCCCAGTATTCAAGGGGAATTTGTTCCCCATCTGCAAACGCACCAGGGGGCGTGTTTGCAAAGTGCAGCAAGGAGGGGGAGTGGCCTCCTGCGTAATGCCGGTATTTCTTTTTTTCTTTTTTTAAGAAGGGGGGCTGTGGAGCCCCCCTTCTTTTTCTCATTTTTGGGCCCTGGGGATCCCATCCCCCAGTTCCTGCCCCCTAATTTAAAAAAAAGCTTAAACATATTGGGAAGGGTCCCGCGTGGCCCCCTCCCGAGGACTTAATCAGCCCCGGGGACCCCATCCCCCGAGGTATGGCACTTTTATTATATTATATTTTAGGAGGGGGCTGCCTTGCCCCCCTCCTTATGGCCCCGGGGACCCCATCCGCAAGCGCCGGGATTAAAAAAATGTAAAATAATTTGAGGAGGGGGCCGCATGGCCCCCCTCCCAGGCCACTAATAGCCCCAGGGACCCCGTCCCCCGTGGCTGGCCCTATCTGTTGGGGACCGTGGGGGGGGGTCCCCAATCCCCCCACGGTCCCGCCGGCTCCCCACCTCCTGCATGAGCCGGCATTACTTTTCCACAAGGGGAGCAGCTAACATGCTGCTCCCCATGTGGAAAAGCAATCTGCTTTGCTATTTGGAAGAGAGAGCAGGTTTCCCTGCTCTCTCTTACAGATAGCAAAGCAGTTTGCAATGACAGGGTGGGAGCCGCGAGGCTCTCGCCCTGTCATTGCAAACTACAGTGTCCCGGGGGTGGGCACCCCGGGACACTGCAGGAGCCTGCCCTGGGGGGTGGATTTTGCCGTTTCTTTTGGCCATGGGAGTCCTTGTGGGACCCCCTGAACAGGATCCTGTGCGGCCATAGATATATATGTACTTTTAAATGTCATTTTCTCAGGAACTACTGAACGGATTTACACCATTTAAGCAAAAGGCACGAGTCTGAACTAATGACTAATAACAGCTCGAACTGCTGAATGGAATTACACCAAATTTGGCAAAGATGTTGAGTTTGGTTCGCAGATGACGCTTTTTGTTAAATGGTGTAAATCCGTGCAGTAGTTCCTGAGAAAATCAAAAGTAAAATCATAGATATATCTATGGACGAAGTACTGTCCGAGGATTATACGTGTACCCTTACAAGCACGAGCTTCTTGCTAATTGGCTGTCAACTGTCTGTCAACACTCCAAACCAGTTTGTGTTGGCACCCATCTTGTGTCTCGGTAGAACCGAGGCACAAGAAAACTGAAAAACAAGTGCGGAAAAGACGCAAAGGGGGCAGGGTAGAAACACTCTGACCCCCTATGCCTGCTTAGGGGGCCCGACAAGGACTCCCAAGGCCCAAAAATTATCATTATTATATTTTTTGTATTGCGGGATGCGCATAGGATACGCATATTGCGTGAAAAAAAAGAAAACCCTAAGCCCGCTTTAGTGCTAATTAGCCCCAGGGGGGCCAAGTCCCGGGGGCAATGTAGTTTATTATAATGGGAGGCCCAGAGGGGCCACCCCCAGGGCTTTTTTTAAAAATATATGTGCAGGGGGCTCACGGCTCCACCGCAGTAAATATAAATGTATATCTGTGTGGGGGCTCTTAGGCCCCCCAGCCCAGGGGACCCCCACCCCCGGTGCTTTAAAACATTAATTGAGGGGGTGCTCTGAGGCTCCTCCAGCCCCGGGGACCGCCACCTCCACTTTGAAATATTATTTGGGGGGCTTTGAGGCCCTCCCAGTCCCGGGGACCGCCACCCCTGGGTCTTCTTGAAAGTGTTGGCCACGTTGGCCCCCCTCCTGAAGCCCAAGATGGCCCTGGGGACCGCCACCCCCAAGGGCCGGCTCTTGCAGTGTCCCGGGGTGCCTACCCCGGGACACTGCTATTTGCAATGCCAGGGTGGGAGCCTCGCAGCTCCCACCCTGTCATTTTAAACTGCTTTACTATTAGGAAGAGAGAGCAGGTTAAACTGCTGTCTCTTCTAAATAGGAAAGCAGATTAGCTGCTCTCCCTGAGGAAAAGCAATGCCGGCTCCCGAAGGATGCGGGGAGCCGGATGGGACTGTGGGGGTTTCGGGGCTCCCCCTACGGTCCCCAATGTTTTATGTAAGCCCCGGGGGAAGGGGCCTCTGGGGATATTAAAAATTAGTGATTGGGGCTATTTTTTTTATGGTAAAATGGTCCGCTCTCCAAAGCACCGGGGACCACCACTGCCCGGGGCTTTATATATTGTGGGAGGGCTGGATTTTGCAGTGTCCCGGGGTGCCCATTCCGCCGTTCCATAGCAGGGAAATATGTTTTCTCTTTCAAAATTTTAATCAGATTGCTTTTGCAGATGGGGAGCTGCATGTTAGTAGTTCCTGCTGTGGAAAAGTAATGGGGGCTCCCAAACATGTAGTTGTTCACCAAAGGTGCTGCAGTCGCACACCCTACAGATTATGAATTGTGCATCCAGGGCGTGCACAACAGGGGGCCGCACTGAGCTGGGTGCGCAACTTTTACTTTTTCCGTTAAAAAATAGCCCCTATCAGAACTTTCTAATATTCCAGGGGATCGTATCCCCCGGGTCTTATAAAAAAAATTTGGGAACCGTGAGTGGAGCCACAACGCCCCCACGGTCTGGCCGGTTTTCCGCGTTCTGCGTGATCCGGCATTGCTTTTACACATGGGGAGATGCTAACTTGCATGTGGAAATGCAATCTTGTTTGGATTTTGAAAGTAAGAACAGATTTTACTTTCAAAATCCAAACAAGATTCAATTTCCACATGCAAGTTAGCATCTCCCCATGTGTAAAAGCAATGCCGGCTCCCGAAAAACGCGGAAAGCCGGCCGGAATGTGGGGGCATAGTGGCTCCCTTCACGGTCCCCATCATTTTTCTTTTTTTTTTATACGATCCGGGAGATACGATCCCCAGGAATATTAGAAAGTTCTGATTTTGAAAGTAAGAACAGATTTTACACATTTGTGTGGACATGAAGGAAGGATGGAAAGAGAAGAAAAGAGAAAGAGACAATCAAGTAGGGTAGGAAGATGGCATACTGATTCAAAACAAAGTGATGGCGGGACTAACAATTTGTACATTTAATGGGCGGGGACTCAACGATAGGGGGAAACGGCAAAGAGTAGTTTATGAAATAAAGAATATGTCACCCGATATAGTTTGTCTACAAGAGACGCATGTTCCTTGAAACAAACATAGCTATTTTTTTTGGTGAGTTGGGGTTGGAGATGGTGGTGTGTACTACACAAGCGACCACCACCCGAGGGGTCGCTATATTAGCTAAAAGGGGTCTCTTAAAAGTGATTAAAACAGCTGCAGATCAATATGGGCAATGGGCCATGATGGAATGTATGGTGTCTAATAAGAATTGTACAATATGTTCTGTATACGGCTCTAACCATGACGAGGAACAAGTTAACGTAACTTAATAAGGAAGTAGCTAACTGGGTATCTCCACTGATTTTGAAGGGTGATTTTAATATCCAGTTTGAATACGCCATTAAAGGGCCCAGTGGTGATAAATATGTTGGGAAAAAAACTAAAGTTTATGGAGCTCCTTGAACATGGTTTATCTGATGTGTGGTCCACCTTACATTACCCTGAACCAGGATACACACACTATTCATGCCCCCACCAAAAGCACACCAGATTAGATTATTTTTTCTCTGCTAAAACCCTTTTAAAAGATCCACAAATATTGATTTACCCCCGTATAACTTCAGATCACAATCCAGTTATATTGAAACTAGCAATATCCGGTTTATCGCGCCCCAGAAGTACATTCTGCTTTGAAAAAAAACTGTTACTAAATGAGGAGTTTGTTTTACACATTCGTAAGTGGGTTGCAGAATTTTTAGGTATAAACCGTAGCTCCACAGGATTGGGGATGGTCTGGGATGCTATGAAAGCAGGACTTAGGAGGGAGATACTTGGCTTTTCTTTACGTATACAAAAACAACTCAGACTACAACAAATACAATTATATGAGGAGCTACGGGGTTTAGAGCGTAGATTAATGGAGTTAATACGGGACACAGCCGACAAAGCTGTCATTGTACAAGCGCAAACAGAGGCGGTCTGGGCCCAATCTAAGGTCAATGGGGAATGGGCTAAAGATATTACCCAAAAATACCATCTCTTCAGAAAAGACTGTTATGAGTTCGGGGAAACAACTGGTAGGTGCCTAGCAAAGAAGATTAGATGCAAGGAGGTGAAGAACACCATAGTGGCAAATGAGGATTAGGCAGGGAACACAATAGAAACACCAGATGGTATTTTAGAGGTGTTTAGAATATTTTATGAAAAGCTCTCTTCTGAGGAGGATCAGAGTAATGAAGAACCATATAAGGATCCCCATAGGATAATCTTGGAGGAAGAAGATAAGAGGGCATTAGAGGAGCCAATATCAATGCAGGAGCTGATAGATGCTGTAGGCGCATTAGCTATGGGAAAAGCTGCAGGGCCCGATAAAGTATCATTAGAGATAAATTATTGCTGCCTGAAATGCAGGGAGATATGCTAGCAGTTTGCCGAGAGGCACAGAAAGGGGCTGCCCCGGTATCCTGGGATGAGGCAAGCATCATTGTGTTTTAAAAAAAGGAAAACAACCCTTCTCTCCCAGTGTCATTTAGACCAATATCATTAATAAACTGCGATTGTAAAATTTATGCCAAAATTTTAGCTACACGCTTATCGCAGGTTATTAAGGCCCTAGTCTCGGTTCACCAGCACGGGTTCATACCAGGTAGAGACACAGTCAACCATATAGCCAGGGTAACAATTTTGTTAGATATTGGCAGCACACGTAAGATCCCATGCGGGGTGATATTATTAGATGCCGAAAAGGCATTTCACCGTGTCTCATGGGAATTTTTATGGTCTACACTTAGTGGGCATGGGGTTGGGGCAGGGTTTGTTCAGGCAATTATGGCAATGTATAGAGCTCCAAAGGCAAAAATATGTACATTAGAGCTGGAATCAAAGTCACTAATGATATCAAAAGGTACCCGGCAAGGCTGCCCATGCTCTCCCCTGCTATTTGCAATATATATCATTCCGTTCCTAAATCTGTTAGAGCATAGACTAAATGAACAACTATTAGGTCCCAGATTGGAGTGGGTTGATATATTAGCGTACGCAGATGATATCGCAATAGTTTCACCGGATCCCGCAAGTACGTTGGAGCAAAAGGAACAGCTGGCAGCATTATTCGGAAGGGGTGCGGGATACAAATTGAATCTTGCTAAGACACAAGTAATATGTACAGAACAAACCCAATTTAGAGATCCGAGAGTGTTAAAAGAGGCCCTATACTTGGGAGTATGTTTGAATGCTTGCCTAGATACGATGGTGAAAATTAATTGGGAACCACTGCTTAGTAAGATTAAAAAGGATTTGGATAGGATGGAAAACTTACATCTGACATTGTTGGGAAGATGTAACGTCTTGAAAATGAATGTGCTCCCAAAGGTCCTCTATTTTTTCAGGGCAGTACCATTGGAAATTACCAGGAAACAAATGCAGAGACTGCAATCGATTTGCAATCGTTTTTTATGGGCACAGGGGAAGCCCTGACGAGCATTGAAATGTATGACTTTGCCTAGGGATAGAGGGGGCTGGGCAGTACCAACATTTTTTATTATTGGGCTTGCTTCCTACAGCATATAGGAATACTTCTGGTGGAAACTAGCGGTGAAATCTTAAGTGAGGTACCTCATATATATAAATTACTATTAGGTGCAAGGGCAGAAAGAACTTTTTTTAAATTCTAGAGGAAAGCTATTATAAGAAGACTCGCTTCAAGGTGATACAAGCTGCTCATATGTCTGGCGCCAAATTAAAAGACAGCTAATTATGGGCAAAATAAATTACTATACACCTACGGAAGCAGCAGCATTACTTCCCCCTATTTTTTCAGATAGTATTATGAATAAATGGAGAAGCAAAGGTATTACAACTCTGGGCTTGTTGGTTGACAATAATGGTGTTAAAACTTATGCTTCTTTGATGAGTAAATATGGTTTAGACAAAGCAGATTTTTTAAAATACTTGCAGATCCGGGATTATCTATGTAAGAGGAGGGATGTTGTATGTTTAGCTGAAAAAAACAGCTTTTAGAATCTGTGGTGGCTCAGGAAAAAATTGGTATTATATATCAGGCACTTATTGATTTACAACAGGATGATCTTGAGGAACAGAATACTAAATGGAATAGGAGAGTATTGGCGGAAGGAAATATTCTTCAAGAGTCTATCTATCTAGCTGAAAAACTTTTAATATCCTCAAATTTGAGAACACAACAATATAAAACTATGTTCAATCTATATTATACACCTGCTAAAATTGCACGCTGGGGTGGTGTAAATGAGGATAAATGCACTCGGTGTGGGGGAGAACAGGCAGACATAGTTCCTATGTAAAGTATATAAAGGAGGTGGGTGTCGCACGTGAAGTCTGAGGCCAGTTGTAAGTGGTCCGATGGTAAGACCAAATTTCAAGAAAAAATACACTGTTTTTTCAGGAAACCCTCACTCACCCTAGTGGTGACATGCTTCATCATCGGGTCCACCGGGAGAGATCGAATACCGGGATGACCACCAGAAAAGTTAAGACACGCATCGGGGAACATCGTAGCAATATTCGATGCAAAAAAATCACCACAAAACTCAGCGAGCACTTCCTGCAAACCAACCATACTCCAAATGACATGACCTGGACAGTGATCGAACAGGTCAACTGTGTAAAAAACAGAGAAAACATTTTGTTCGAAAAAGAGCAGCGCTGGGTCTATCGACTCAGCACCCATATAAATGGGCTTAATGACCAAATTCCGTGGACTAGCGTCCTAAAACACTAAAAACTATCCTGAGTTCTTTTATTCCCTCCTTGAATGAAAATACCATGACCACACGTGTTGAGCGCTTTTATTTAAATTCTTTAAATTCATTGATGAACATATTCCCATGTTAACAACCTGATTCAGCTAAAACCTGACCAGATTTTTGCTGCCCATTTAAGTCTTCGTCTATACTGGGTAACATATGCTGGACCTTGCGCTTTCCGCATTGTACAAACACCAGCCATGCAACATTCTATGCTTGCGTTCCATTTCAGCTTGCGTTCCAAGCCTCGTTGTCATCTCAGTCAATCTCTCACGTGATCTCGTGAGCGCTTAGACAACATCCCGGTGAATCAAGGGCGGACCCCGCCCTTCCTTAGATCAAAGCTTGCGCTTCAAAGCAAACCTCGCTTTCAAGACCTCTCACGAGATTACGCGAGTACCTTCCTTCGTCCACCCTTGGCTTAACGTCCTTGGGCTCCAAGCCTCCCTTTCATGTAAGGCGCCTGATTGGCCCGCACGCAGCCACCGCCCTTCATACGCCTCGCTCGCCCGTCGCAATGGATCCACGAGATCCAGCGAGGGTGAAGCTAGGTGCCGAGCGGGTGCTGAGCGTTGCGGGCGTAAGAGACCTTACTTTGGAGACATCATTCTAACCAGATAAGTTGTATGAATGGAATCCTGCCAGTTCTAAAATTCTCCTTTGTGTGTATTTGTTTCTCTCTCCCCCTTATTTACAGGGTGTTCCATTGTCGCTCCCACCCCCCTCCTGTGTTCTATGGGGCGTGGATCTATTTCTTTACAAGTGAGGACATTCATCCTATATCTTGTATTTTGTGTTGTGTGCGTGGGTAATGTATATACCACGGCCAGCAGTGTCACGGCGCATCGCACCGGGACGCTGCCTCAACGTTGCTTTTCCCTCGGGGTCCATTCCCTGACACCCCACCATAGGTAGCAAGATATTTCTTGTACTTCCTCACAAGTAGACTTAGACTTGACTAGTCTGCCTGTTTAGCCACTGTTGCTATACCACACATATGCAACAGCCTGCGCTGAATAGATTTAATCAGCGTTAGTTGAGGCCCCTCCACTTCGGATTTCGGCATGAGTTCAACTACGCAACCCAGACATACCGGCCACGGCCCTTGATAGGTATGCTAGCACGTGTAAAGCCACAAAGTCACTCTTTATGGCCACTGTACATATGCACAAACCAATGATACGATATCTTTGTGTTTATGTTTGTATTTGTCTGTCTGTCATTTTTTCTACCTACAGACTCCTAGGTTCCTCGCAAAAGAGGTAAAACCCCACTACTTATGAGTTTGTTTCTTTTTCTTTTTGCACCAATTTACACATAGTGCTATTTTTAACTTTCACGACCATTGGCAGGGCGGGCCTTAGCGCGCCCCTCCTGTCATTGGCACACTCGCTTACCGGTCCTGATGAAAGCCCAGTAAAGTAAAACATAAAAACGGGCAGAAACATGTTGACCTTCTTTACAGGGTAAACACCAGTATAAAGTAATTGGCTAGTTTCCCTTCACATATCTCATTTTTTAATATGTCAGGTTGACCAATGAATAAAGTTTTGTTTGGTACAACCTCTGACATTTTTAACCTCAGTATATTTTTTCACACTTCATCTGCACACAAAAACCTGCTCCGCAGTCTCCTGGCGTCGCAGCACACCGGGGAGGTATTCGATCTCTCCCGGTGGACCCGATGATGAAGCATGTCACCACTAGGGTGAGTGAGGGTTTCCTGAAAAAACAGTGTATTTTTTCTTGAAATTTGGTCTTACCATCGGACCACTTACAACTGGCCTCAGACTTCACGTGCGACACCCACCTCCTTTATATACTTTATCTTTATGGTCACTCTTCTTTTGATTACCTGTATATTGCTTGGGGACTAAGAGTGCCCTAAAACCCTCTCTCTCCTTTTGTTGAGATATATTTAGCTGCGCACAGCAGTGAGAGATTTTTTCTTGTCACACAAACTTTTTCTTACAAAATATAAATTTCTTATATTTCGTACTGATAATGGCAGCAAATTTGGGACTCACTTTCTCTACGGAGGAGATAAACGAACTTTTGGCAGATCCTAATATGTTTGCTGATCCAGCAATATCTCAGGCTATTTCACATACAGCGGAATGGGAACAACTTACCGAACTAAAGCGCAATAGAATAAGAACCATACTTCATGGAACTATCCTAAAACAATACCTTACCTCCAATTCAGCGCCCAAAGGGCTGCTAGTTACAAATGCCCCGAGGATCTTTCTCAATGATGCCACCTTCAGAAGAGATTGGGCCATGATCGCCTGGCACTGCACCAGAGACTGGCTGGTACTTATTATTAAGACAGCACTACGCCTATCCGAAACTCTGCTAATTGAAATCCAACAAACGGAAGCCCAATATAAAGCTACAATAACGGGTTATAAAAAAAAGTTGGATGAAATCAACAAAGATCTCACGGAGTACAAGGACAACCTGATGCAGGCGAAACTCACAAAATTCCAAAAAGACCTCAAAAAATTTAAATTTGAGAACGTATATCCCTACTCCGATCCAAACTACAGTGTTCCAAAAAAGGACACCAGCAAATCAGATGACTCAGATAGCAACTCCTCAAGTGGGAGTACAGCTAGCAATCAGAGTCCAAGACAAAGGGGACGGAGAGGAGGAAGGGGTAGATCTAACTTCCCAAACCAACAACCTATATGGCAGAATTATGGCCAGCCTAACAACGGTCCCGTACCGATGTTTTATCAACAACCACAGTTCCCCATGATGAACTGGAATCCGTACATGCACCCCCAGTTTCCCCTTAATCATCCACCGATGCCTTTTTTAGGGAGGGGCGGGAGAGGACATGGACGGAACAGAGGCAACAGAGGCAACACACAAGTGACCTGGGAAGACGAGGATGCAGTGGGGAAACACACCCGCAGCAGAACAGCGACAGCCAGCACCAGCGCAGTGTAAGTCTGGTCACCAACCTCTCTAAAAAAGTCTTAACTCCAGATGAAACAAAAGTCTTGGAAAAAGGCCTGGGATTTGTCCCTACCGGTCGTCCTGACAAATTTCTCCTACACTGTGAACTTTCACAGTTTTTTCGGAAATTGAAATTGAAGGCCTTTTTTGAATCTAAGGACCAGCCCCTGACAGAAGAACAGGAGTTTGACACAAATTTCAGACTCAAATCTACGTTTATGCCACCTCCGCATACGATCCCTGCGGCAATTACTGCCTTTGAACAGGCGGTTATAAAAGACCTGGAAAATTGTGAAGACCCCAAACGATTCCACAATTTTTCCGCTGCAGAACACAAGGCCTTGGACAACCTGAGAAACAACAAGGAAATAACCATAAAACCCGCCGACAAAGGCGGAGGGATAGTGATCCAGGACACCACTGAATATGATAAGGCCTGTATGACACTTCTGAACAACAGAACAAATTACTTGCTTCTCAACACAGACCCTACCACAGAAATGAAGGAACGCATTCGAGCCCTAGTACAGGAAGCAGAGACTGAAGGTCACGTCTCCCCGCATGAAGCAGCATTCCTTATGGCTGGGGGACAAACCATACCCTATTTTTACACCCTGCCTAAAACGCATAAAAATGTGGACCCACCTCCTGGTAGACCAATAGTATCAGGGATCGGGTCAGTTCTGGAACCCTTATCTACCTTTTGTGACCATTACTTGAAACCGTTAGTACAGAACTCCAGAACCTACTTAAAAGATACCAAAAGCTTACTCAAATTACTGAACGATACCACTCTACCTGAAAGCTCAGTAATACTGGTAACAATGGACATAGAGAGTCTGTACACTAGTATCCCACAGGAAGACACACTACGGGTACTAGGGGAAGCTTTAGACAAAGAAACTTGGGAATATACCACCCCCAAAGAATTCATCCTGAAATGTGCACGAATGGCACTCAAAGAAAATTACTTTGAGTACAAAGGCCAATTATATCTACAATGCACAGGGACCTCTATGGGGAGTACTTTCGCTCCTAGCGTAGCGGGGTTGTATGTTTATGATTACGAAACAAAGCATATCCTACCACCTACCAACCCTTTTGCCTCCTCCATAGGATTATGGAGGAGGTATATTGATGATATTCTTTTACTATGGACAGGGACGGAAGCCAGTCTTCTGCAATTCCTAGAATGGGTCAATACTCTGGATCCTTTCTTGAAGTTCACCAATAACTTTAGTAGGGAATCAATCGTCTTCCTTGATGTGGTAATTAAAATAGAGGGCACCTCTTTCACAACTTTGACTCACCATAAACCAACGGCGAAAAACAATCTCCTCGACTTTAGGAGTTTCCATCCAAGACCTTTAAGGGAAAACTTGCCCTACGGGCAATTCCTACGGCTGAGAAGAAATTGTAGTAATATTAACGACTACAAGGAACAGGCCAAGGAATTAACAGACAAACTAACACAAAGAGGGTATCCCAAAGGAGTATTGAAAAAAGGCCAAACTAGAGCACGAAATCAACCCCGAGAGGCACTACTAGAGGACAATGTGAGGACAACCACGGAAACACCACTCACGTGTGTAACCACCTACAGTACCCTCTCAGATACAGTGAAAAAATCCATCAATAAAAATTGGAGAACTATCAGCAGCAATTTCAGCAACTGGGAAAAACCCCTTTTTTCTTTTAGAAAAGGCAGGAGCATTAAAGATGCTTTGGTAAATACAAGACCATTGACAGCCCCCAGTGCAAACACAGCAACCAGGTCTATCACAGATGCTTGGCACCTACCCCCAGTTACGGGTCATTTTCCATGCACAGACTGCAGTGTCTGCCATCTGACCACTCATTCGAAACAACTAAACTTGGAACCAGGAAAAGTGTGGACACAGAAATCCCACACAAACTGCAATTCAACAAACGTGATTTACTTGATCACCTGTCCCTGCGCGAAACGCTACGTGGGGATGACCACCAGAAAAGTTAAGACACGCATCGGGGAACATCGTAGCAATATTCGATGCAAAAAAATCACCACAAAACTCAGCGCGCACTTCCTGCAAACCAACCATACTCCAAATGACATGACCTGGACAGTGATCGAACAGGTCAACTGTGTAAAAAACAGAGAAAACATTTTGTTCGAAAAAGAGCAGCGCTGGGTCTATCGACTCAGCACCCATATAAATGGGCTTAATGACCAAATTCCGTGGACTAGCGTCCTAAAACACTAAAAACTATCCTGAGTTCTTTTATTCCCTCCTTGAATGAAAATACCATGACCACACGTGTTGAGCGCTTTTATTTAAATTCTTTAAATTCATTGATGAACATATTCCCATGTTAACAACCTGATTCAGCTAAAACCTGACCAGATTTTTGCTGCCCATTTAAGTCTTCGTCTATACTGGGTAACATATGCTGGACCTTGCGCTTTCCGCATTGTACAAACACCAGCCATGCAACATTCTATGCTTGCGTTCCATTTCAGCTTGCGTTCCAAGCCTCGTTGTCATCTCAGTCAATCTCTCACGTGATCTCGTGAGCGCTTAGACAACATCCCGGTGAATCAAGGGCGGACCCCGCCCTTCCTTAGATCAAAGCTTGCGCTTCAAAGCAAACCTCGCTTTCAAGACCTCTCACGAGATTACGCGAGTACCTTCCTTCGTCCACCCTTGGCTTAACGTCCTTGGGCTCCAAGCCTCCCTTTCATGTAAGGCGCCTGATTGGCCCGCACGCAGCCACCGCCCTTCATACGCCTCGCTCGCCCGTCGCAATGGATCCACGAGATCCAGCGAGGGTGAAGCTAGGTGCCGAGCGGGTGCTGAGCGTTGCGGGCGTAAGAGACCTTACTTTGGAGACATCATTCTAACCAGATAAGTTGTATGAATGGAATCCTGCCAGTTCTAAAATTCTCCTTTGTGTGTATTTGTTTCTCTCTCCCCCTTATTTACAGGGTGTGCCATTGTCGCTCCCACCCCCCTCCTGTGTTCTATGGGGCGTGGATCTATTTCTTTACAAGTGAGGACATTCATCCTATATCTTGTATTTTGTGTTGTGTGCGTGGGTAATGTATATACCACGGCCAGCAGTGTCACGGCGCATCGCACCGGGACGCTGCCTCAACGTTGCTTTTCCCTCGGGGTCCATTCCCTGACACCCCACCATAGGTAGCAAGATATTTCTTGTACTTCCTCACAAGTAGACTTAGACTTGACTAGTCTGCCTGTTTAGCCACTGTTGCTATACCACACATATGCAACAGCCTGCGCTGAATAGATTTAATCAGCGTTAGTTGAGGCCCCTCCACTTCGGATTTCGGCATGAGTTCAACTACGCAACCCAGACATACCGGCCACGGCCCTTGATAGGTATGCTAGCACGTGTAAAGCCACAAAGTCACTCTTTATGGCCACTGTACATATGCACAAACCAATGATACGATATCTTTGTGTTTATGTTTGTATTTGTCTGTCTGTCATTTTTTCTACCTACAGACTCCTAGGTTCCTCGCAAAAGAGGTAAAACCCCACTACTTATGAGTTTGTTTCTTTTTCTTTTTGCACCAATTTACACATAGTGCTATTTTTAACTTTCATGACCATTGGCAGGGCGGGCCTTAGCGCGCCCCTCCTGTCATTGGCACACTCGCTTACCGGTCCTGATGAAAGCCCAGTAAAGTAAAACATAAAAACGGGCAGAAACATGTTGACCTTCTTTACAGGGTAAACACCAGTATAAAGTAATTGGCTAGTTTCCCTTCACATATCTCATTTTTTAATATGTCAGGTTGACCAATGAATAAAGTTTTGTTTGGTACAACCTCTGACATTTTTAACCTCAGTATATTTTTTCACACTTCATCTGCACACAAAAACCTGCTCCGCAGTCTCCTGGCGTCGCAGCACACCGGGGAGGTATTCGATCTCTCCCGGTGGACCCGATGATGAAGCATGTCACCACTAGGGTGAGTGAGGGTTTCCTGAAAAAACAGTGTATTTTTTCTTGAAATTTGGTCTTACCATCGGACCACTTACAACTGGCCTCAGACTTCACGTGCGACACCCACCTCCTTTATATACTTTATCTTTATGGTCACTCTTCTTTTGATTACCTGTATATTGCTTGGGGACTAAGAGTGCCCTAAAACCCTCTCTCTCCTTTTGTTGAGATATAGTTCCTATGTATGCTACATGCCCAGATTTGCAAACACTGATAGATAAGATACAGATATTTCTAACAGAGGTGACAGGTGTATGGGTTGAAATAACCCCATTAGTTATGCTGTTGGGGGTTATAAAGGATGAAACACCTACACAAGGAATGTATACATATAGATATTTAGTATATTTTGCGGCTGCAGTAGCAAGACTATGCATAGCTTCAGTCTGGCGCGAGAAGGAGCCTCCTACATTTGAGATGTGGAGAGGCAGACTCTTTTCTATCTGTAAACTTGAGACTAGCTTCTATGCCATTAAGAGTCCGCGGAAACGTAAATTGGGTGATAAGATCTGGGGGGCTTTAACAGATTATTTGTCATCGGTGGAACAAGAAATTAGTTAATAAGGCATGGCAGGGATAGATAGAAAAGGAGGTATAGGGATGTAAATATTATGCAAATATTGTGTATATATTTTTCCTTTTCTTTCTTTATTTTTTTTTTGGACAGGTTATACATATTATACGTTTGTATTATTTGCTGCTGATTGTGCTTTACCCTGTCTTTGTGTATGTAAATGTCTACTGACTTACTAAAATAAAAAATAAATAAATAAAAAGAACAGATTTAACTGACCTGTCTTTAAAAATGCAAACTAAGTTTGCTATGGGAGGGCGGGAGCCGTAAGACTTCCGCCTACTCACAGCAAACAGCAGTGTCTGGCTCTGGGCATGGCGAACTCCAGGGCTCTTGAGGGCACCAGGCGGAGGGCCACGCAACCCCCGTCACACAATACAGAAATCTCTGTGGTTGTTCCCAGGGTTTGAGGGGCACCATTTTGACTTACACACTTTTAATTTTGTAGAGGGGGGCCTTGGACGCGAAAGTGGCACAAGGGCGTTGTAAATCTGGTACAATGTTTTGTTTCACTTTGCTTTCCTTTCTGTCTTGTAGAGGATCCAGGGTAAATATAACATTTTTTGTACAGCTAGTACCTTTCAACTCTACCCCCAAACGTTTTTTGCCTGTTACAATAGTAACAGTTTATGGAACACTTACGTGAGCACAGAGGTTAGAAGTTCACCACACTATGGGGCCCATTGTGATTGTGGATAATCCACATCCTCCGGGCCGGCGGAAGCCACCGCCAGGCCGGAGGATGCGGATTAACCCGCTGCGGACTGAAGAAATATCCCCCGTTAGATTGGGATGGCAGGGGGATATTTTTTCAGTCCGCAGCTTTTCTGCCGCGGTCGCCTTCCGACCGCGGCGGAAAAGCTCTAACATGTCTGGCGGTGTCTATCAGACACCGCCAGGCATATTAGGATGTCTGCGGTACTATGCCTTTCCACGGCGGAAATGCCGCCGTGGAAAGGCATACGGTCTTTTGTTTGGGGGCCCGTTGCGGGCTCCCAGGGTGAAGGGGGGGTGGGGGTTGCACATGGGGGTACCTATGGTACCCCCCTACCTTTGCGTGCACGAAGCGGCAGGCACCACGTGGTGCCTGCCGCTTCATGCATACAAAGGTCAACATGCATTTTTTAACCTTGCGGCGGGTGCTGCTTCAAACAAAATGTGATGTGTACTCCAATAGACGTACGGTAGGTAATCTGCAAAACAAAAAAGAAAATTAGTGTTGATGTGACTAAATGAGGTCAAACATTACAAGTGAAGGTAACACTTGACGATATTTTCATATTTTTACGTGTGCAGTGTGCCTGGTACATTTTCCTTGTCTTATAGGCCCCCGTTCAAGCGGTGTCTGTATGGAAGTGCTTACTGCGTCAGGTTTAAATTACAGATCAACAGGAATTTAAAATGATTCAGAGATGACAGAATTAGGTGAGAGATCAAGTCATTATGCAGGACAATATTCTTTAGGGCCTATTACAAGAGTCTTGCGCCACTTTTGTGTTACTTTTTTCATGTTGAAAGTGACGCAAAAGTGGTGCAAGGGGCTTGTAAATAAGCTCTTTTATTTGTAATGCATTTAATCGGAGGTATTGTATATCTAGGCCGTTCTGCTTACCTTCTGTAAACCATGTGGTCAACAGAGTTCACAACTTGAACTCAGCTTTGGATGTACACGGTGGAGTGGACAGCAGCGTCCATAACTTTAAAAGAGAAAGAGAAACAATGTGAGAGAGAGTGAAAAAGAGAAAGAGAGAAAAAACGACATTAAAAAGTCGGAGAGAGAAAGTTATAGATGGAGCTGTTAATTCTGGAGAAAATACTCGTAGCTCACCTTTTGCCTCCGTTGTGTGTCCAAACACGTGCTGGTTCATAGTGCACCCTCTATTTTAGTGATCTGAAAGATAGTATATACAGTTAGTAATAGCATAGTACATACAACTGCACACGCATATTTTCGCTTTATTTGTATACTCAGGATAATGTATTTTTTCAACTTCCACTGTAAGGAGGTGTCTGTGCACTGTTTTTCTTCCAAAGTAGTATATCACATACACTCCCACTGCATAGCGGTGAGTTCTAAATATTGCAGGGCAGATTTACAAGCCCCCTGCGCCACCAGTACATCACTTTTTGTGATGTACTGGTGGCACAGGGGACTCCTCCATATTTACAAGGAGAGGAAAAGCCACCCTGCGTGACTTTTTCTCTCCTTGTAAATATGGCCCCTTCACATGCAGCACTTTGCGGTGAAGGTGCGTTTCATGGGTGTTGCTGTGGGTGTTCCAACGCAACACCCATGGAACAAGACACATCTCCAGATTTACGAGAAATCTTAAATCTGGAGATGCGTCTGAATGCTACGCCACCCAAGTGGTGGCGTAGCAAGGCACAACGTGGAGAAATGTTTTCATTTCTCCTCGTTTTTTTCCTCTTTCAATGCGTGCTGCATTATACGAGCCCATTGAAAGAGGAAAAAGCCTTTAGTGATTGTTTTTGGGCAGGAAGGTGCCCCTTCCTGCACAAAAACAATCTCCCCTTGGCACAGACATCCTTGCACCATGGTGCAAGGGTGCCTGCGCCGGCGTATGGCAGCTGCTTGTGCGCCAGCGGAGGGGAGAGCACAGGAATGCAACATATTCTTGTAAATATGGCGCATTCCTACGCTCTGAAAGTGCCGCAGTGTGGTGCAGCCAAAGGGCTTACGGTGCCACGCTGCAGCACTTTCTTGTAGAACTGCCCCTGCGTACCTAGACTGTTGCAGCTCATTGACTCGCAGAGTCTGGAGGTGAGTGTTTTTCTTGAGAAGTCAGAGGCAGATTTACAAGCTCTTTGCACTACTTTTCCCATGCTAAAATTGACACAAAAGTGGCACAAGAAACTTGTAGATCTGTTCATCAGACTGTTGTAACCTATCTATTCTCACTGCTCGGAGGTAATTGTATATTTCTACGCAGTGAATGTGCTGGACACTACCCACTCTCTCCTTTCGCAGATAACTTGTTATTGTTTCGGAAACAAGCTTCTTTGCTGACCTAGGTGCATTGGCATGATTCAAAGAGGGTACACTACGTGTCGAAGCAGGCTTCACTGTGGCCAACAGAGTTCACTACTTGTACTTAGCTAAGGTTGTGCACTGCAGAGTGGACAGCAGCGTCCATAACTTTAAAAGAGAAAAAGAAATGATGTGAGAGAAAGTGAGAAAGAGAGAAAAAACGACAATAAAACGTGGGATAGAGAAAGTTATACATGGAGCAGTTAATACTGGAGGAAATACTCGTAGCTCACCTTTTGCCTCCGTTGTGTGTCCAAGAACGTGCTGGTTCATAGTGCACCCTCCAGTTTAGTGATCTGAAAGATAGAGTTAGTAATAGTATAGTCCCACGTTCTACTTTTACTTTCGGAAACAAGCTTCTTTGCTCACCTTGTGCCACTGTCCTGATTCAAAGAGGGTGCACTATGTGTCAAAGCAGCTTTCTCAGAAGTTGTTACGATGGCCACGCATCATCGCAGAATCCTCGAACATTGAGTTTTAGAGGTGTTGGGGGGACGTCAATTTGTGAAACACAACCTGTAAGATAAAAAGGAAGTTAACATTGTGTGTAATTTTTTTATCAAAGGAGAGAGGAAGTGAGAGAGTGACTGCAAAGAATATTCGCAGATCAAATTTCTGTCTCCAGTGTGTTTTTCACTACGTGCCGGGACAGAATGCACCCTGAAGCTCTATATCTAAAAGATAGTAAAAGAAAGATGTTATGAATGGTAATTGTTACTATCTTAATGTGGAGTTGAATAACATCGCCCTTTCAAACACGTTCCTTCTCACATTTAAAATAACTATTTGTATAGTTTATATTCCGGACGTTTGAGTGAATATAAAAACATTCCTGCTATTGGAAAAAATATATATACATGTAATTTGATACACTATATAGGACTGCATTTTTCTAAATTGCTGAGTTGCCTTTTTGTATCCAGTCTGCTGCAGCCATTCGACTCCCTCCGATGCATACCCAGGCCTCACTGCTCACCTTTTCATGGACAGGAAACCTTCTGCATCATGTAGTTCCGATCTGCCACAAAGAAGTCTCATACATGGTGCAGAGTCTTGATATCTCTATGGCTAACGACATACTCGTGCTCCCATCATCATCATCGTAGGGTCTTCACCCGCTCAGTGCTTCGGCTACCACTAACTCAGTGACCAAAGAGGCCATGCATGTGGCAGTGGGCCCCCTTGTTCGATAGTTTGGGCCTACATGAAGCGTGCGAACCACCAGGACGGGCCATCATATCGCTTGTGATGGGAGCAACTCTGAAATGGCATACAGTACGTGCGCACCGTCTTTTTTATAGGTAGGGTCACGTGTGTAGTGACGGATGCGCTGGATGGGTGTGGTGTGGGTGTATACCAGCCATGAGGGAGTGTGTGTGCCGATCTGACAACTAGACCTGTAACTAAGAAATCCGTACAATGGAAATCTAGGCCATGTGGTGTTGTTGTGTTTTCCTGATAGCGTAAGCGGAGTGGGCAGTACTAACCTATTCAGCCTCGATTAATTTACCACCACCCCCTGGGGCTTTTAAATGTTTGGAGGGGGGGCCGTGCGGCTCCAGAACACTGCATGAGTTGGCCCCGGGGCGTGGCAGTCTCCGGGGCCTTCGAGGGCTCTAGGCATAGGGTTTTTTTTTAGAGGTTTTTGTATGGTGTGAACAAGACTTTAGAGCATCTTAGGACATTTCTAAGATTCTATACAGCGGTGAGTAGGCAATACATAAAAATAAAGGTAGGATTGAAGCAAATGAGAAGTAATAACAAAGAGTAGTACCAGGGACTGTATGCAGTTGCAGAGCTAAATCAAATGCACTTATTTCTGTGGTTACAACCATAGCTGTATCCAGATATGTAACGTGTTATATGACACCCCTGACCAGTCTCTGTTACAGGAAATTTTATCTGGATGGGCCAAGGGTGCGTTCGGTGCTCCAATGCTGGCCCAATTTATATCAATTTTGGAGGTAGCTAATAAGCCCTAGATTTACACATGGACGTCGATTCACCAAAATGCCAATGGTAGTGGAAATGACTTCACACATCCTTGACATTTTCTATAAAGCCACAGACTCTGCTCTAATTAAATTTTGAAGTCTTTCATGATGTGCCATGCCAATTCAACCTGATGCTCGCAAGAGTTCACCCCAATTTTCCAAAATGTGCTAGAGGTGCTGCCATACAACATACATTACCTTAATTGTGAAAAATACAACATATTGTCATGAGGGTCCACATATACCATTTGTGACCCTTAATTCCAGAAATTGCATACAATATGTCACTGCCTGGATTTTGCCATTAGTGCCATCAAAATAATTGGTGATCCTAACATAAAAAATTATCTCTAGTATGTCAAGGCCAGCACTTTGTCATAATTGCCCCCTCCCACATGCCGTGGTTATCCTTCTTTATGCCAGAAACTACCTTCAATGTGCCAGCATTTTTACATGGGTGACCCCTATGTCAAGATTTTTTTTCAATATGTCAGCAATTTTCCGAAGTTGCCCCTGTGCCACAAATTACATCCAGAGCGCCATTGCCAGCATTTTGTAATAGGTGCTTGTCAAACAAAGTACTGCCTTCAATATGCTGGTACCAGATTTTTGCCATTTGGTGCCTATTTAAGTCAAGAATTGCCTCTATGCCATGGTCAAGGGCACACTCACAAGTATAATACCAAATTCTCACTCATGCTCTCTCATATTCACACAATCACACTCTCATTCATTCTCACCAACTAGCACTCATTTATTCTTATTCACAGTTATTCCTGCCCATTGCCACTCACTCTCACTCATTCTTGTTCACTCTCATACTCATTCATTCTCACCTATAGTTTAAAGTTTAAAGTTTTGTTTATTTGTACATGATTAATTAAAATCTTTACAAAAATTATAAAACATTAATAAATATTATTTAGAAAACTCATTCGTGCTCAATTTTGACAAATTAAAAGTTTGGTTAAGATCAATTCATGTTTATCCTTAAAATCTTCCAGTGTTCATCACGCACTCTTAAGTCTTTTTTCTACTAAATCAAAGAACTTTACGACCTGGCAGTTTAATTTGGTGTTGGTAGGGTTAAAACACAGTTTAACAGCCTGCCGACACGTCCGAACCCCGAGTAGTTTGAAGGAGGGCCGTAATAGGTTATACCTCAAGTCCTTTAGTTTGGGGCAAATGCAAATCTAATGGATAATGTCCTCCTTACCAGTTTTGCACAGGCGGCACTGCTGTGAAAAGTTTTTTCTCTCTCAGGGTGGTAAGTGTGGGAGTACAGGAATTACACCAAGGCGTAGTTTTAGAAACTTTTCTTTGATTTTTATTTTCATACCAATGTTGAAGTATGCTTGTGGTTGCGTGCTTCCATAGTCGCTGAGCGTGATCCAGCCATGCGCTCTGTTTGCTAGTGCCTCCTTGTCCTCAATTGCTAAAATAATACGCGCTGATTTTTTCGCGACTTTTTTGAAGGACAAGAGGTCTATTGAGGTATCCCAGACGTCAGACAGACCTAGAACTTGAAGTGATTCAAGTAGATAGTCTCTGGCTGAAGATTTATGATGCCGAAGGAGCTCTTCCCATACACTGGAACTTAAAGAGCCACTCTCGGCAGTGCGGATCTTATGCCAGCTGGTTACATACGCACTCTGCCTTTCTAGTGTTTGTTTGAGAATTCCAAATTCCAGCCGGATATGGGCAGGTGAAACATATCTTGGGAGGTTAAAGATGGCCCTATATGATTCTCACCTGTATACTCTCATGTTTTTGCTGGCACTCTTTTTCTCACTCACATTCTCACTCATTGACTCACGCATACTCACTGACACTTAGTGGCACGTTTGCTAACAAAAAACAGCAACACGCTGCACTGCACTAGGGGAATAGAACATTGTAGAGCCATATTTACTAAGATATGGCACTGCTGCTCTCTCCTCCAGTACGCATACACAAAGAAGCTGCCTAGCACAATGAACACATTACTTTGCACTGTGATGCCAAGTATGTGCATGGTGTCTCCCATAGGTTTTGTACTACTTGACAGTTAACCTTCCAATACAAAGTACAAAATAATGTGCCTAGCCAAACTTTACAACTTTTCACACATTGTATGTGTGCTGTAAGTGCAGCACTTGTGCACCAATGTGGTATTCCAGACAGGGCTGCCGACATTTGTGTAGCCTCTTCAGTAATACCGAAAACACCAGTGTACCTGCAGAACCAGCCTTATCTTCAGAGGGCAGTCCTTCATTTGAAATGGGGTGTTGCCCCATGCAGATGACGGAATCACTTTACCTCTGTGCCTGCCTTGAATTATGGATGTGGAAAAGAGGAAGACAGACAGCATGTATTTTCTAAATATGTATTTGATGCAGCTTTATGCCCTGATCGTTGAGGGGCCACACACTGCAGCTTCTAGGCATAGGACGTCAGCTGTGTGACCTCTCATTGTAACATAGCACCTTATCAAGTCCTATGCTGTGAAATGTAAAAAGAAAACAAAAGCTATTTAGGAAATGTGACCAAATAGAATAGATGAAATGTTGTTTTCAAAAATTGGACGTTTGATTTTAATATAGCTGTATAAAGTATGAGCTGTGATGTACACAGAAAATATGAATTTATCTGAAAATCATATTTTGTTTGTGGCAAAACTTTAGAGATGTTCATTGTAAAATATACGTGTTGAATGAAATATTCAGCTCTGAGGTAAGTTTGGATAATTAGCATCATTGACAATGTGCGTATACATTCCATAACCCATGGTAGCCGTTTATTTAACTGAATTATGATCCATCCCATTGCCATTAGATTAGACAAAGAGTGAGATCGTTATAACCAGGTCCACTGAAATTATGCAGCAGGGGAAGACTAAACTAGGCGACAGGGTTGAATAAATTGTACAGCAAGAAAAGGCAAATTATGTGATGGTATTGCTTTATTACTTTTAATTTTTTTCACTTGTTAACTGTGTCTGATCATAGGTTGCACCTCATTAGTACAAGTATAACACCCAAAAATAGCAATAAGCAAAAGAAAGGTGACAAGTCAACCATTGCGAAGGGCCTTCAACTGCATGGCAACACAAGTTACTGCATTTTTAGTAACATTTGATCAGTTTGAGCAACAAACATTTTGTTTTAAATCTGCAAATTATGCATCAGATATTGGATTATGTGGCAAATGTGGAAAATACATAATTATGTAGAAAACACCACTGCAGCTAAATTACATATTTCCAATGGCCCTGACCATAACATGGGAATGTGCAATGTACTGCAAGGACATATCAGAATATGAAATTCTCACATTTGTAACCCTGCTGTATTGGTGAGAATAAATTCAGCCCAGCACAATATCTTAAATAAGATAAACCAGTTATTTAGTTTACCACAACATCTAACAGAGTACAGACAGACACACATACTCTAGTAGGCAGTGTAATTCCAGAATTACTCTTAGATATTGGTCAGACATTTATGACTTCCTTGTGGCTGCTCATCCAATGAGGAATGCACTGCCACTATCTGAGCAGTAGAATGTATGCCCTATGTTACAGTAAATTACTGCACGCATTAAACACAGACTTAAATACATAAACACTCTAAGAACTCCCACACAGAAACAGACGTAATTGAGGTTCAGAAGGATGCTCACAGCCCTGGTGACACTGCACTTGATCCATCATTGGCAGATAAAACCCTGTCCCCAATCCCCCAAAACACACTGTCAAACTGCACCTTGCCTCAGACACGACCTAGGTTTGCCACCGGGCCATTTTCTTGTGACATGAATATTTTATTGTCCCAGACAGCACAAAAATATAGATAAAATCTCCCAAAGCTGCCATTTTTTCCTTTTTTCAGTGCGTACTTTAAACAGTATTTACGAAAACAATGCTCCTTAAGATGCGTTCTAGAGGTTCCTGTTGTAACTTATCACTTGGTTCCTTCCACTCCTCCCTGTTCCCCCCCTCGCTTCCTTCCTACTTGGTTTGTCCCGTGCTGTCACTTGAAGGCAGCAGCAGAATGTTGAGCTGTTACTATCCTGTCAAGCAGGGAGCACCGATGTTGAATTGAACTCATTAAATGTTCTTGAACCTTACAACGTGTGGACCTCGCTACTACATTTTGGCGACGAAGGAAACGGAGCAGAGCCAGGGTCAGTGGGTGCTCTCCCCTGGAATTGTATGAGCTTGGACAAGGAATAAGAAGATATGAAGAAATGAATTGATGATTTACCTCGGGCGTTCGTGTGAGATTGAGATTGTAAACAGGAGTAAGACCCGAGTTTATGAGCTTTGGAAGAAGCTATAGTTCGTGAGTTGAGCAGCTGAAGCTTATGAGGAGAGCTGAGCGGAGCGGGGAACGTATTTTTTAATCGTTGTCACCGCGTCTTGAAGTTGAAAATATGAGCCTTGGTGTCTGAGTTGAAAAATGAGGTCTGGAAAAGGCGAAAGTCCGTGAGGAGAGCAGTTTAAGCTCAGTGAGGGGAGCTGAAGAGCTGATCCTGGTCAGCGTGTTGTCCTTCCCCTGGAGCAGTTTGGCTGGAATGGAGAAAAGTAAATAAACTTATTACTTACCCTTGACGGGCTGTCGATTACAGAAGATTACGGGAGTCGGGAAGGTCGGTGATTTAAGCTGAAGTTTTCGAGGTGTTCCTCTTTGGGGACGTGAGGTGCTCGCTTTCTGAACGCAAAAGGAAGACGGTGTGTGTGGCTTCGGTGAAGGTGAGCTTTTGCCGTGTGGGGGAGAGGAACCTTTTCTTTCCGAATGAAGTTGACTGGCGTCGGTGGATCTGCTATTGGGTATCCCGGGGTGTGCCCTGCGTTTAAGACTGCAGCAGTATTCGGGGAGTCTTCAACCCGACTTGTGGCTGATTTGGAGCGGGGGCTCGGTGGTAAAGGCGTCAAGGTGAACGTTGTGCAGCAAACGACCCCTGGAGACATTGTTCCGCTCCTGTCATCGAGAGGGAACTCTGTAAGCATTCCGCTTTGTTCTTGCTGTCGTATGTGGGGACTGGTGAGCAGGTCGTGAGAGGCAGTGGACACTCGTGAGAGAGAAGACGAAGCAGTTCCTACTCTGAGGAAGCGCAGAGATTTCAACAGGAGGTTCCCGCCCTGGTATTGTGAAAAAGAAAGAGGACTTCATTTGAGCTTAGTTCTAAGCTAGTGAAGGGTTTCCCTCCTTATTGCTACAGCGCTGATACAAGAGCTGATGTTGGTATGTACTGCCGTCCTGTGGCTGTTCAGCCCACGTACCTAATAATTATACTCCATTTAAAAGTGATATGAGACGTAGTTAAACTTAACGTAATGTTGAGGGAATTCAAGGCATTGAGGTGAATTGAAATTTTGCAAACAAAAAATTTTTGCGCGGTTAATTGGTAGCGACGGAGTCACTCGGATATTGGTACTACCGTGATTGAAATATTAACCATTACATTACCTCGTGTTGAACAGTTCAGGAAAGTGAGGTACATCCTACCGGCAGTTTCCAGAGGCGCCCTGGCAGCGCATTACTTTCCTCAGCGTTTTGCGCGCTGAGAGAGTGACGCATACTACGTAGTGGCGCCATCTTCTGTTGAACATTGTGAATTCATCTTCACACAAGTATTCCTGGCAATAACTGTTCTAGTTTTACGCTAAGTAATCGCATGCCGAAGGGTGTTGGAGGAAAATACAAGTGAATGAGAAAAGTACTCCGGTTAATAAGAGATAGGTATACAACTTAATAGGAGAAGTATTGAAGGAAATTGTAAGGAGAAGATAAATTTCAACCAGGTCAGGTGAAAAGCTTTAACTCTCACTCATAAAGATATTTTGAGATAGATAAACATAATAGTATATCAGAGAAGAATTGGAGCTGTGTTTCATTTTACTAGATGGTATAATATAACTTAGCACTCCACCGAGTACTTTTCAAGGCAATATTATCTAACTAAGAATACAAAACAGCACAGTTAAAACTCATATTTAGCGGCTATTTAGTGCTATATTTAAATGGATAAAAACATGATGTTTAAATTACCGCCACCTGAGCCATTTGAAGAAAAAAAAAAGTGATAATAGGGCAGAGTGGGTGAAGTGGAGGGAATATTTTAACAACTTCGTATCCATTCTTGAGGGTGAGAAAGAACCTATTACACCAGAGGAGAAGGTAGAAATGCTGCTACGCAGTTTAGGAGCCGTTGGATGGAAAGTGAAATATATTATAGAAAAGGGAATCTGTAAGGGAAAAGACAGGAACGTATTTGAAAATGTCATGCAGGTGTTAGATGAACATTATAAGCAATTAACGAATGGCTATACACTTAGGAACATAATATACAAGGAAGATGGAAGTTTCAAAAAAATAGTGCAAGAAAAGAGAACGGCACATGAGTTTACGATCAATATGGGTGGTGTGGAAATTGTCATTAAAGTTGACTCTGGGTCACTTCACACAGTAGTAAGCAAAAGTATTTGGAGAAATAAGTTGGCAGTTAAACTTGGGAATGCATTGGAAGAAACAGACACGTCCCTGGTAACATACACTGGAGTAAACATTAGTTTGACTGGTAGAAGAGTGTTGAAATTAAGTTACATGAAGAGGAGTACATGGGCTAAAGTTTATATTTCAGAAGAAGAGATATCAGTACTAGGATGGGATGAACAAAAGAAATTAGGATTAACACTAGATCCCACAAAAACAGACCCCAAGGATAGGATGACAATAGACAACAGTCGGGAATTTGTGAAGTTGGAGATGTTAAAGGAGAGAACACCACAGTTAGTGATCGATGTTGGAGAGACAAGAGCGGTGAAGAGAAAAGAGAAGACTAGAGAACCAGAAATTGGACAATTCAAAAGTCTCCAAATAACGCCCTTGGGGAAAGAAGTTGAAGAAATAATAAAAACAAAAAGTGGAGGAAAGGCCAGAAGTGGTGTTGGAGTGGGAAAAAGAAAACTGGCTTATAAAGGAACTGATAGGGTAACTCTAACCACAAGAGTAGAGAAGGACCTGTGTGAATCTTCCTGCCCTAAAGATAAGAAAGCGTGGCTCTCCACTGCACAGGTCGAGTCTAGACTTTGGACAAGAGTGAAGTGTGTTTGTGACTGTGACCTTGCAGGAGTTATTAGTCAATGTCTAATTAAATCTAAGGGGAACAAGCAAGGAGAGTACTTGGATGGGATATGCAGCGAAGTGTCTGATAGGAAAATTGAGGAGACGCACCACAATGCTCCAAGTTCACATCCCAAAGTTCCGTTAGATATTAACAGGTTACGTATAGAAGGCAGGAGAGAATTCGGGTACAAAGACAAGGAAGACTCAACCACATTCTTCAACAGTACTAGTTTCAAGGAAGCAGATGGCAGACGTGTCTTTGATGAGGCATTTACAGTAGGATTTAAAGGTGGCACGGGTACAAAGTACAAAAAAAGGAGTTATGTTGGACCCGACGCTGATCATTATGATGAGAGGGTACATGGTCCAATGAGTAGGGATGGATGCACTGCAACATGGGCCTGGAAATTCCACAAGAAAAAGGATACTGTGACTGTTGTAACACACTCTGGTGGAGAAATGGATCTAGAATTTGGGCAATAGACAACGAGAGTGAAACGGTTCGAATTGGGGCAGTCTTGGTTTCCTGTTGGACGATCTTTCTTCTATGTAGGGATAAGGATATTCCTCGTATTGGTCCCTCCTGATCTGCCCGAACTTTTTACAGTTACACCCACTTCTTAGTGGGGATTTGGAGTTAACCACATTTTGTGTATGATCTAAACGCTTGTTATTACTACATGTATCCAACTTGTTGATCTGATTCTACCTTGCCATTTCTTGGAACAGACTTTTCTAGTACCTTTACCTCATATTCTTACTGTCATGTGTGATTATATTCCATTCTTAATTCTTTTTCCTTGGAATATCCAGGTTCTCACCGGGGTTATGGTCTCCTGGGTAGGACCCTCTGTCATGCTTGTTATCGCTCTTTTGTTATCTTTTCCTCCATGCTCATCTGCTTTTCTCTCTCTCTCACTCTCTCTCTTTCTCTCTTTCGCTCATTTCCCCTCTCCTTCCTTTTCTCCACCCCCGCACCCCTATAGTTTCCCCCGCTCCTCCTCCTCTTCCCCTTGTTCTCCCTAGGGAGGATGATGTGTTGTAACTTATCACTTGGTTCCTTCCACTCCTCCCTGTTCCCCCCCTCGCTTCCTTCCTACTTGGTTTGTCCCGTGCTGTCACTTGAAGGCAGCAGCAGAATGTTGAGCTGTTACTATCCTGTCAAGCAGGGAGCACCGATGTTGAATTGAACTTATTAAATGTTCTTTAACCTTACAACGTGTGGACCTCGTTACTACAGTTCCTTAATGACCCCCTGACTAGGGTTGCCAGCTGGCACGTTTTCTACCGGCACCACTGGAAGTTTAAAGTCCTGGCTGGTTGAAAACAAGAAAAATCACCTAAAGCTGTTGTTTTTACCCGTTATCTGTACATACCTCAAACAGCACATATAAACAGAAAACACTTTTAAATGTTTTCTACAGCTGCAAAGATTCCTGACTAATAAAAAGAAGTAAATACAGAAAAGAGTTATCTTACAAATGAATACATTTGATTTCATTCATAGTCCTATTTAGTATCATGTCCAGACCTTTGCACACTCTCAAAACTACAAATGGGTGTATCGTTCTTTTTGCAAGGTGGAAACCCTACCCCTGACTGATAATAAATGTAAGTAATGTGAAAAATATCACAAGGTGTGGCTATCTGCTTGGAGGAAGAAATTCTCAGGTGTTTTCTGAAAGGCTTCTTCTGACAACTGGGAGGGTCAAAGGTCATGTTTGGGTGGGCCAGGCCCACCCGCTAGAGCTGGGCATGCCCCTAACCTTGGACAGTCTTGGATGACAAATAATTAGAGAGTCAGAGATGAGACATTTCATTGAGATATCATCATAGAGAAGGACCGGAGGTGAAAACTCAAAATTCATAGATTGTGTATGTGAATTATTCATGTGTAGGTTCTCATAAGAGGAATTCAACATGCCATGATAGTAAGTGTGTAAACATTACCTATGTGATGGGTTGAGTTGACCCTGGGATCCTCAGCTGGCATTCATCCGGAGTTCATACAAAATATGGACAGGATCATAGAAATACATCATTAGAACGATAGACAGCATATTTTTGGAGGCGCTGCAGAAAGGCAATCATGCAGATCTCAGATGGTACAGAATCCCAGATTTTAGCTGTTCAGTCAGACAAAGACTGATTAGGAGTAAATGCTTTGTTATTTGCTGGAATTTGAAGTAGTGGAATTTCTGAGCTATGTAGTTTCTGGAGCAATCAGAGATCTTTAGTTTCTTAACTAGGTAATGTGAGTGTTCAACTTGCAGCAGTTGCTGAATCATGGTGTCCAGTTTATAGTTGGCGTGGCACTCAATCAGAAGCCAGCTCAGAAAAAAGAGGTTGTGGATGGTGTGATCAAATCAACCAACACCTGAGGTCAGTTGCGCTGTTCCATTAAATCGACTGTAATTGGTGCTAGATGGATTTTGGGATGCCAGATAGTAGCACATTCACATAGTCCACTCTTGACAGAACCATAACTTGGCTAACATCTTTTGAGTTCTGGTAAGAATGGTTTGATGCCCCTGATTAGATTGAATTTGTAGTTTGTAAAATTGTAGTTTGTAGTTATAGTTTGTAGATGCCAATAAATCAGTGTGCTTATGCAAGTTTCGTTTGTTGTCTACACTGTGCCACTGGAATCAAGCTATCCTGTTTCTACAATAAAGCCAAAGAGACATGCAGTATTTAATGATGACGGGAGAGTAGTTTAGCACATAAGTGGAACCTGATCATGGTTGTACTGCTTTGGAGGAGGCCTTAAACAAAATCAATAGAAATATGTTTTTGGAGTATTAAATGTGAATTGGTGTCTTGTCCTACAGGACTGAATGTTAGCAAGAATTGAGTTTAAAGAGAGATATCATCAAGAAGCTGTTCTTTTAGATCTGGTTGGGAATCGTTAGCATACTGATGGTCAGAAATAACAGGTTTATTTATGATATATCCCAGAGGTTTCAAATAAAGATTGAAGAGAGCAGATGCTACTATGGAGCTGTGGGGTAATCCTTGAGGTAAAGCTCCCTTAGGGGACAAAGCAGTTAGCAAGGTAGGATTTGAGCCATTCAAGGGCTGTTTATTCAGGTGGGGTATTTCAACTTGTGGGTGAGGATATCATGGTTGACAGTGTCAGCAATGCCACTGTGAGATCAAGCAGAACTAGAAGAGAAGAGTCACCCTTGCACAAGCTTCAGAGAAGATTCTCAGTGATTTGCAGAATAGCTGTTTTAGTACTGCAATCAGCTGCGGCCCGTCTGTACGGGCAGAGGGGCCACACTCTTTTCCCCCAACAAGAAGAGTGACTGTCAGGTTGAACAAAGGTCAGCCTGACAGACACTCTTATTGTTCAGGTCAGGCAGCCAGGAGTTAGACATGTGCTAAATGCATAGGCGCCTGCTGCCTGACCTGAACTTTGTTGTGTTGTATCTCGAGGTGTGTATCGAGCCAGATCTGTTCAAACTTCACCAGGCTGATGATTTCACAGCCATGTGGGTGTGACCTCCTCGGTCTGGCAAAAGTGCCTCAAGGCCCTCCTCGTTGAGACGAGGGGGAACATCACTGATTGCCTTGTACTTTGGTGCTTCAGCTTTTAGTCCTGAAGTACCCAGAGCCAAGTGCCAATCAGGGACACCTCGCCACAGAGTGGAGTGGGGTGAGCAATCAAACTGACCCCATCCCACTTCTATGACGAGTCAGGGACTGCTGCCTTCCGTCGGCCAATGAGGGAAGGCAACAGTCCCAGCCCTTCAAGGACCTCCGAGGCTTTCCTCTCATAGGGCTGCAGTAAAGTTAAGTTTTATGATTTTTGATGTTACGGGCTTGGTGTATGTATGAATGTGTGTATGTGTATTTGTGGTTATTGTGAATGGGTGTGTGTGTGTGTGAGTGTGTGTGAATGCATGGGTTTGAGTGAGTGTGCGTGTGTGTGCGCATGTGTGAATGCATGAGTGTGAGTGAGTGTGTATGTGCACGTGTGTGGCCCCCGCTACCCTCCTTGCTAAAATTACTGGCTGCCACTGATCGCAATCTTCCTCTAAAACCAGACTGGAAGTTGTCGAGTAGGTTGTTGTCCTTATCGATTTGATTGTAAACTCATTGTAAAGGAAGATGTCATGAACAAGAATACTCTACAAAATGCTATGCATCATAATCAGAAAGATACTGTTTTGTAAGCATGAGTGAGTGATTAAAGTTTAAATGTCAGATGAATATTTCATACTGACATTGTGAGAACTAACCACCTTTACAGGAATTGTATTTCCTTTAAAGCTAGCAACGTCAGAGATCTCTGCTTGTCCCATGTCAGGCTTAAGTGCTAGACTTCATATTTTTTATTGGAATCTGGGCACTGCGCCACATATGTAATTGGAAAAGCAAATCCACTAATTAAATAATGAAAATAAAACTATGACGGCAAAAACTACTTTTGAATGAGTGGGTACTACAAAGCCCTGAAATGTAAACAAATAGGGCCCGATTCACAGAATGAACTTAAGACTAAATCCTAAACTTACTACTATTTGGTATTCACAGAATGCACGTACTACTTTCGGGATTCACAGAGTGAACTTACTACTTTCGGGATTCACAGAATGAACTTACTACTTTCGGTATTCACAGAATAGATTTAAGACTACTAACTTTACGTCCGCACTCGGGCCGGAAATTCCGGCCCGGGGGCGGAGCTTCCGGCTTGGGGGCGGAGCTTGCGGGTCAGAGGCGGAGCTTCTGGCGTGGGGGCGGAGCTTGCGGGGTGGAGGCAGAGCTTCCGGGCCGGAGGTGGAGCTTGCGGCCCAGAGGTGGAGATGTCAGCCATGGCTAAATCCCCACCTCCGAGCCGGAAGCTCCGCCTCCAAGCTGTAAGCTCCGCCTCCGGGCCGCAAGCTCTGCACCCAAGCCGGAAGCTCCGCCTCCAGGCCAGAAACTCCGCGAGTGCGGACTTAAAGTTAGTAGTCTTAAATCTATTCTGTGAATACCGAAAGTAGTAAGTTCATTCTGTGAATCCCGAAAGTAGTAAGTTCACTCTGTGAATCCCGAAAGTAGTAACATATATGGGTAACATTAACTATAATTACTTTTGAAAACAATTTTCAAATATATGTGAACCTTCCACTTAAAGAAAAACCCATAAGAGACTACATTGTTTTATGTTTTGCTAATTCAGCACAGTTTGTTGCACTTCTCTCAATCTTACAATATATAATGATTAAAAAAAATACAAGAACTCCCTAATAGCTTTTTTGATTCCATTCAGAAACTTCATCGAAGCACAAGTGCCTCAGCTTTTATTAGTGAAATACAACCATAGAGACTAACCAACTGGACAAATTTTAACACTCGTTCGACCAGCCCTCCATACGCTTCTGACTTCTCACTTCTCCATGTCTTTCAACACAACATAGAAATCGATATGCTGGAATCAAAAGCTCAGCCTCGAAACGACCCCAGAGACATTTTTTCTAAAACCCATTTGTCATTCCCCAGCAGCGCTTTCAATAAGAAACAACCATTGGCAAAGCCAATATGTTTGGTATTGGCAAGATGGTGTGAGGGTCACATTCCATTCATTCTTTTTGTATTAATACGGAGCAAAAAAAAATAGAAAAAAGAAGCAAAATACATGCAGTACATTTTATAATAAAAAAAACAAGAATTCGATTTTAATAGAACATTATAGGTGCTTGCTAGCAGGCAGGTGCATAACCGAACAGGTGTAGAAACAGTTTTTAGTTTTACTTCACATTACAGGAAAATAGGATTTCAATTGATGCAACACAATGCTGTTGACTTTGAATTACTGTAGCCTAAAGACATAGGTGCTGGTTCAGAGTTTGAAAGAGAGGGGACTCCATCGCAATGGCGATCAAGTACCCTCTCCATCAAAGTGAAGATCCACCCATCTGATTTACAGAGAGGCAGACTTTAATCAAGTCAGCGACTGAAGCCACTTTCACTGACATATACTCTCTCTATGGACTGATGGAGTACAAGCCATCGGAGGTTTGGCGATTCGACTGCCCACCTGATTAGGAGTGGGTGGTTGAATGGTGGTTGAATGGCCAGTTTTCACTGCCTCTTAGGATCATTAGTTTCTGTATTTTCAAAAATAAAATCCCACTTTGGGATTTTGTTTTGAAAATACAAATACACGTTAAAGGTTTGACAGTCTGTACAGTCATTTTGACTGCAATATCCATCACACTTTTATTAGATTGACAGGAACCCCCGTCACAGCAGTTCTTGCCAATGTTAAAAGATGTCTGCTGGACCAGTAGCCATCTCTAAATTTGGCAGGCGGAGAACCCCCGGTATGGCCGCAGGGCCGGACTGGCCGTAGCAGGCACTGGTCATTTTTGTTACCCGGGCTGGCAATTTCGGCCCTCTGTAACAAAATCGGTAGAAACCGACCCTAGCAAACTGCTCGGCAACAAGCACCTCTCCTCCCCCCAATGCCCTCCAGGGGCCTGCCGAGCATTTAGCCTGGCCCGGATTTGGTTCCCAGTCCGGCCCTGTATGGCAGACACAAAGTACTCAGCCATACCGACAAATTTACCTCCGTCCGCAAAAGTCTAAATCATGCCCATACTTTAAATACACAAGGTTGATTAAAAAGGATCACAAATTGGAATATGATAGCATTGAGGAAGTACTGGCACACCACTCTTAGTGCTGAAGTGCACTTCATTTTAGGCAGATGAATACGAGTGATCAGGAAAAATACCATCATGTAAAGTGCAAGAAAGACAGTGGCTAAAGTGGGCTGACCCATATCATCATTTTGTGTGCTGTGGTAAGGAAAAAAGAAATATTAATGATAGTTGAACATACCAAAGCATGAAAAGGGTTGACCCAAACCACCTCTTCGTTTGTATATGCATTTACACTGTATTTGTGATTGTTTTTATTACATGAGGCTGCGTCAACTTAGGCTGTCTCCTGACCATATCTACATAGAAATGCAAGTACTCTCCAAGCATTGTGAAGTAGCAGGGTTGTAGTCTGAGGCTAGGGGGTAAACAGGGGGTACCCGAGAAGGTACTAAATGGTAGACGTAACAAGAGGGCCATTTAATAAATTGCCACATTTTCTAGGTGTGCATGCTAACTTCTATTGTCTGTACCTGTGGAGCTGTCCTTTTGGTCATGCATTTGAAAAAAGGCTAATAAAAAGTATTTTGTTACTGAGCCCTCTCAGCCTCCTATGCCTGGAATCACTCCTGTCTCTATCGTACAACCCTTTTTCCTCCTCCTCCTCCTCCTCAAAAATGCTCCCTTACACAACATTCCCACATTCCTGTTATTTCCACCCATCCCAGTGCCAAACATACTGAATACCCTGAACTGCTCCATGTCAAACATTAGTATCTCGCCCACACCTCATTTTTCGTTGCATTCTGTGACTTGCAGGGAAGCCCAGGGATGCACAATTCCTTCACACCCAGCATAGCAAGATATCTCTGTCTTGACAGATTCTTAGTGGGTCCTCAATTTCCCTCTCTAAAGTTCCCCCTTCTCTATAGAACGGAGACCTCTGTAACAGGTTAAAACATTTCAAATTAGGCATGGTGAGTAATTAATCCCGATACTACCTTTTAGGTCTGGTGTTAACCAAGACCTATTGATTTTACTAAAGTAATATGCACAAGATACTTGCTTGAAAGGACTTTCAGGCAGCCCTCTTCATCCATTGGTCTGTTATTTTGCCATTTACATTGTTCTGCCACCCACTACAGCATAGGGTAAGGAGGTTGATGGTGGAGCGAACCAGGACAAGGTGACTAGGTATAGGAAGACCACAAAGGAACAGGGCCAGATGAGACAAGACTGGGGAAACAAGGAAAAGCCATGATGGCCAAAACACAATGTTTATAATAACGAGCACAATGGGACAAGAAGGCCCAGGATGACCAGGACCAAGGAGATCAAGACCAAGATAAACTTCAATCACTTGAAAAACGATTTTCACTCTTAGTAACCCAACCAGGTTTTTTGATGCGTACCCATTCTCCAATCCTTATTGCAGGGGTTTTGTTACCATGTTTAGTATCCTAGTATGCTTTGCTTTTTTTATGCGTTAATTCCATGCGTGCACGCACCTCATCTATGGGCCAAGGCTGGGTCTCAGAGGAAATTGACCAGGAAGGAGAGAATTTGGAACGAGGATTACGACCTCTCATAAGTATAAAAGGAGAAAAACCCGTGGCATCATTACACGTGACACAGTAAGCCCAAACACTCTTTCCTACTTGAGTAGACCAATCTAAGTTACCGTTGAATGCTAATTGAATGGTATTTTTTAGGACCCTGTTTAATCTTTCCACCATTCCATTACTACTCGGGTTACAGAGGGAAGTGGTTTTGTGAGTGATACCCAGTTTCTTAAAGTAAGTTTTATCTTTAAAAGACATAAATTGTACACTGTTATCACTGAGAATGCACAAAGGTTTCATCAAGAAACTGTAAAACAGAGTCAGTATCTGCATTGTTGACAACTTTAACCACGGCCTTCTAGAGAACAAATCAATGAGGTCAATGAGGTAGCAATGAGATTCACCTATGGGCCCCATAATGTCTACAGCAACAACTTCCCACGGGTTTTTTGGTAACAACCCATTGGACATGGGTGGATGAACTGTTTTTAAAGACTCATCAGAACAGAAATGCTAGAAGCAAACATGTTCCTTATGAACAGACTGTTGATTATGATTTGTTATCTGATGACTCCAGTGGTGTTGTTGCTGATGAGGTGGTTTCTCAGGACAGTAATGTTAACCTTGACTCAGCTACCCCTTCCAGAAGTAGTAACACCAATGACAGTCATGTTAACTTTGACTCAGCTACCCTTTCCAGTAGTAGTAACACCAATGAAGCTATTAATGATGCGTCTACCACTCCTTCTGGTAGTGATGTTGCTGACAACTTACAGTTATCGCAAGAGCCATCTTTTTCTTCATCCACTCGTGCTGAGAATGATTCTTGTCATTCTTTGAGGAAGAGGATGGTTCTGGTGTGGTTGAAAGATTATATTATCAGTAATAAGTAATTGTTTGAAAGATTATATTGACAGTAATATGTATTGTTTTACTTGTTTATTTTTTGTTGTTGTTTTTTTTCGTCTTCCGAAGAAAGGGGGATGTGTTATGTTCTCATTCTTTATTAGGACCAGGTAATGTGATCTGGGTTTGGAATTACTACATGTCATTTAGAATTATCTTAGGTCATTGAGAATGTATGTTTTCAAGTGAGTTCAGTTACTGCTTTCTACTAAGAGCTGTGGTCATGCTGCCTGCAGCGCCTCAATATTATTATTAAAGGATTTTTACTTGATTTTGCATCCATTATCCTTTACAACACACTTCTTCATGAGTAAATCAGAGCAATGTCTAGTATTCGCATGCCTGTGAGTGTTCTATTATTGTATCCAGACAAAAAACACAATAAACAATGTGACTCTAAAACAAGCCAGACCTGTGATTTAAACATTACTAATGTCAGTCAAAGGGAAGCAGCCTTCAGAGTGCTTAAATCTATCATGTTCTGTTATTCAGACTGTCCTCTACAGTTTCCCACTTTTTCAGCCAATTTCATTCTCTCTCTCTCCACATCTTTCTGAAACTGTCCTTCTGCACAGGTTGTATACTCTGTCTTTCTGCAAGTATCTTTCTCTGTGCTCCCACTCCCCTTCACCATGCTCTCGCTATCACACACATGATCCACTCCTTCCTCACTGGTAAGGGCATATTTCCTTTCCTTTGAGTGTGAAGCTCTTAATATTTCAACATCTGTGTACCTTCTTCCCACACTTCCATATAAAATCGTAGTTACAATTACAACACGTGTGATAATATTTAATAGCTTTATGTGTTCTTCAGAGAGATAAAAGATTAGACAAACAGGTAGTCTGAATACCATTACAATGCACTGGTCTGCAAGCTGAGAAACTCATACTGCCTGGAGGGCACATTCATGCCCTATCATGATTAACACCAACCGTCAACCTGAACTCAGCAAGGCATCCAGAAACGACATGGTTCACAGAACGCACTGTGTGCACCTTTATTAAAAGTAAAGAAACGCAACATTTGGCAAAAGGAAATAGCCTTCGGGTTTGGAAAAGTTAAACACGTGAAATGTAAACATGGGCTGCACCACTGACATTATCTTTCAGGAGGTTGCAAGTATTCTTTAGAAATTGTACAGCACTTCTTGGAATACCCCTTCCAAATACTGAATTGTTATTTTTTCCCAATCCCAAATTGCAATTTGGAAACAAGTTACCGAATCGCAGTATGGTGTTTGTACATTTCAAAAAGCCTTTTTGCGGTCGCAAACGGCTCGATTCTGTGAATGGCGTCATTAGAAACAGCAAACATGCTTTGTGCATCTTTCCCTAAGGTCTAATAGGTAGTAGAAGTAGATCCATTTTTATTTAGTAAGATAGTTTGCTGAGTGAACGCACCTGCAGCAGAGATTTGAGAAACAATAGGTTAAACGTTTCAGAACAGCTGAGGGTTTCCTCTTTTTGATGGTGTTAAAATAGAATACTCTGGGGCAGATTTATGTTGGGAATACACCACGTTTGCGTCACGCAACTGCGGCGTAAACGTGGCGCATCCCTATGACCCATTTACAATGTGACGCATCTAGGCAGATGCGTCATGTTGTAAAGCCCTGCGCCACTTGTGGGCGTTCCGGCGCAGGGTGGGCGTTCCGGTCCAGGTGCGCCTCGCAAAAGTGGCTGAGTGAAATCTATAAGATTTCACTCAGTCACTTTCAGGCCAATGCTGCGTCGAAACCCTGCGCCTGCTTGAAGCAGGCGTAGGTCTTGACGCAGCATTGTAAAGATGGGGCACCCCGACCCTTGCTGGAGCTGCGTCGCGCTTGCGACACAACTCCAGCAATGCGCCACCTTTACGGCACAGATGCGTCACGCATCTGAGCCGTTTTTGCCCCATGGTGCGCCGCATTGTAAATGCGGCGCACCATGGGTGGCGGAGCAGCGGCGCAAAATAACTGGCACATCCCTGGGGATGCGCCAGTTATCATAAATCTGCCCCTCTGTGTTTAGTACAGTACAATAGCTCCTCCTGTTAACATTCTTGGGACAATTAGCTGAAATTGTGCTTCACAAGTGCTGCCTGTTTCATCCATGCAACCCAAGCTTTGACATAGACTAATTTAAAAATGTGTTTTGAAATTGACTAAAAATAAAACCTTTACACTTAAGCAATCACCTTCTTTCTTTGTTGCACAAATGAGTTTAGGAGAAGCAATACCAATGTCAGTGAGTTGAGCATATGCCCCAAAAAATGTAACCTACAAGTTATAGGTTTAAACCCCAATTACACAGCACCAGGGTATGTGCCTCTGCTGCACAACTCAACACACACCCTGCAGATAATAGGTTCCATTGACAAATATGTTGCTTAGTTGATTAATACACCTGTTGTAGAGATCATTTGCATGTTATAAGTTCCAATCCAGTATTAGTATGTCGGGATAAAGCACTTACTGTAGATATGAGTGGAAACTGTGTTTCATATTGTTACACAAATGACATTGGTCTCTGAGTTATCTGTTACAGGAACCTTTAACTTGCTTGTGGCCAGTTCCAATCCCAGTGAGATACATCAGATGTTTCATTTTCTAGCTTCTGGACAATATATCTAACCTGGTGGACATATTTTGCTATCACAGTATAAAATAAAACTCAAGCTATTAGTGGTCTTGTTGCAAGGCCTAATTTATCACACAACGGTGGGTTGGTTTGTCTATTACACAAATGTACTTGCAATTTGCAGGTAACAATTCCCAGTCCAGTTGAGATGTTCTGAGACTTCCCTTGCTGAACTTATATGTGTATAATCTGCATATCACAGGTTTGCATCCCTGTAGGACCTACCTGTTTTTTCACGTTTCTAAGGTAGACAGAATGAGTACATTTAACTATGGCATTTCAACTCTTTCTTGGAATAGGAGTTGGAACACAGGCAGGAATTAGAAGTAGTACATGGAAAATATGGATAAAATGTTGTCTCACACTGGTGTGAAATTTGGGGTCTGTAAGACCTCTCAGCCTTAGAGTGGTCTTCCCCCAAACCTTTTGCCTTCACCCATCCTATTTTGTTGAATTCATTTTTGTTGGCCTTAGGACCCTGTGCACTTTACCACTACTGACCGACATTAAAGTGCTTGTGCTCACTCCCTAAAACATGGAAAAATGTGCTTGTACCCAATTGACATATTTAATTTTCTTATAAGTCCATTGGGGGAAGTGGTATACCATCCCCCCAGGGCAGATAAATTAAATACCACTAGTGGGACTGCAGCACTTATTGTGCCGCTCACTTAAGTAACCCCTTAGAACATGTCCCAGGCCTGCCATGACAGGCTGTTTGCAGCCAATTGGACCTAGCAAATTAACCTCTAAAATTACCTTTCTAATGCACATGGCTCCCCTATGGTAGGTAGGCCCTGAAAAGGCCCTAGAGTAGGGTGCATTACAGTTACAAGGTTGGACATATACTTTTAAGTTTTATATGTCCTGGTAATGAAAAAACTCCTAGATTGTTTGGGTACTGGGAGGTCTACCTCTCCCATAGGATAACATTGGGTTACCTTATTACATTTAATGACTGCTAACATGTGGTTGGGATCAGTAATGTAGGAAATTGGGGTTCTGGTTGGGGGTGAAACCCTTTTCAAGCAGCAACCACTATTCTTGTTATGTGAACCACAAGCAAACCCCAAATTAACCTGTGCTTAACCCTCTGGTAGCTTGGCACAAAAGCAGCCAGGCTTGACTTAGAGGCAATGTGTAAAGTATGTATGCAGTACTTCAGCAATAAACTGAAAAACACAAAATATCTTACATCAATTTAGAACAATAGAGTAAAATATAATACATTATTTGAGAGCAAAACAACAAAAATCCAATTAGTAGAAGGACATTTTAAAGATTTAAGCACAAACTGCCAACTGTGGCTATCTGGTCATGGTGTACCGAGACAGTCAGAAGTCCAGGCCAACAATGTTGGAGCAGGGGCTGGATACAGGGACCACGTTATGCCAGCTGGACAAATTACCTTCATTTCTAGTTGCGGAGCATTGCAAGATCCCATGTCGAGGATGTGTCGCACAGTGGCGGCTCCGAAGAAGCTGGGCGCTGTGATGTGAGGCACTATGTAGGTGATACATCATACAGTGGTGCTTCCAATGAAGCTGTTGATGGGGCTTAGGTTCCTAGGCCCTGTGTTGTCATCGAGGATGTCTTCAACGAAGGCTTGCAATGCAAAGTTCTGAGTCGGGGATGCATTACGCAGCTGCGGGTCCAAGGAGCTGCAAGGCCCTGCGTCAGGATGCATTGTGCAGCAGCGGTTCCAACGCTGGACTGTGCAGAGATGCATCGTGCTGCGTCAGTCCTACCTAGGAGACCACAGCATGGCTCCTCATCAGAACCGAATCAGTGCGATGCAACCTGATGCGGACCTCGCATCGCAGCCCTCGCATCTCCTCGTCAGAACTGCCAAAGCAGGATGCAACTCGACGCAGATTTTGCATGACTCATCAGAACCTATGCTATGTGACGCATGTTGATGCAGGACCCCGCATCGCTCCTCAGAACCGCCACTGTGCGTGCAACACCCCGCATCAGAGACATAAAGTACAATTCTCAATGGGCCTAACCAGGTCCTTGTAGCTAGCTCATGCTTCTTCACAGTCAGCCGGAACTTGGGACTCTCTTTTAGTCCGTTGTGACCGGTGAACAGCCTTTACGACGCAGCTGTTACACCGCCGTGCCGTTACAACGCGGTGTTTTCAACGCAAGTCGTTACCATGACTTGCGCTGGAGGGCGCTGCAGGACAAGGAATTTTTTAATTTACTATCCAACACCTTCTCTACTGTACGTAGGCTGGTGTTGGAATAGTAAATTAAGAAAATTCCTAAGTCCGCACCCCCTCCGACTTGCGTTGAAAAAAACGCATTGTAACGGCACGTGTTGTAAAAGTACGCGTCGTAATGCCGTACATCCGTTGTGACCAGGTAACCACAGTTGGCATTTTGTGCTTTTAGGCACTATTTTTACCAAAACATTTAAAATTACATATATCCAGTTCCACTAATTAGATATTAGTCGTTTTGGTGTCAAATAATTCATGAAAGTTTACTCTATTCCTATTAATTTGTGTGGGACTTTTGTGTGTTGTGGTTTCACTTTATTGAGAGTTGCATAAATACTTTACACATTGCCTCTAAGTTAAGCCTGACAGTTTTTGTGCCAACCTAACATAGGGCCCGATTAGGATGGCGGACGGACCAGCGTCCGTCCGCCACCCCCGAGGTGGAGGGAACGTCCGCAGTGGCTGCGGCATTCCCTCCCTCGGAATTAGGATGTGACCGCCACCCTGGCGGTCACATCCCCTATATTTAACATTGTGGCGGATGCTGCTTCAAGCAGCACCCGCCGCAAGGTTAAATGTGCATGTTTTCCTTTGCATGCACGAAGCGGCAGGCACCGCGTGGTACCCCCCATGTGCACCCCCGACACCCCCCAACAACCCTGGGGGCCCACAACGGGCCCCCATACTCAAACTCCACATGCTTATCTACGGCGGAAAACCCGCTGTGGAAAAGCATGTCTCCACCGGCATCCTAATATGGCTGGCGGTGTCTGATAGACACCGCCACCATATTAGAGCTTTTCTGCCGCGGTCGGAAGGCGACCGCGGCGGAAAAGCGGCGGACGGAAAAATTACCCCCCCAGCCATCCTAATCTGGCGGGGGGTCTTTTCTGTGTCCGCCGTGGTGAATCCGCATCCTCCGGGCTGGCGGTGGCTTCCGCCGGCCCGGAGGATGCGGATTCACCGCGATCCTAATCAGGCCCATAGTATTTAGCACAAGTTTATTTACTGGCTCCTTACTTCTTCAAAGTGGCTTTCCCTGAGAATAGCCACTAAATGTGGAGAGGGAGAATTCGGAGGAAAATGTCTTCATTACTTTTGTCAGACGCACATGACTGATTGTTTCTTGCACATGATCGGCGATCTATGTATAACTTACAACTCATGAAGAATGTCCACACTTGTACATAACACCCATGTACGCAGAACACACACCATTGTAAATCTGTTTGGTCTGCAGCTTTTTCAGCATTTTCAGAGTGGAAAAAATGTTTGTTGAGTAGTGTCCTATGTTCTCACCACGCATATCTGGTGGGAGTGGCTGCAAATCCTACCAGGTGTTCCACATACTCTAGAGTCTAACTCTCTCACTGTCTCACATGTTGATGAGTAATGTACAGAGTGAGGTTATTTTTTATTTTGAGATACTAGAAGCATGCCACTATATAGAAATGCACATAGATTTGCATCAAACACAGATCTGTTTTCGGATGACTTGTTTCAAACACAACCACAGAAAAGGAGAGCAAAGGCTGGGTTATCAGGGATTTCACCCGCAATCCCAGGTGGATAACACTCCATTATTAATACCTAAGCATGTAGAAATGTAATGCTGTGTATGTCCACCAATGAAGGCTCCCTCCCCGGATTTGATACTATGGCACATCTGTGGAGGGGTTAGGTAGTCTCGCCAACTCACATAATATATTGGATCCCTCCAACGAATTTGAGAGATAATTTTTGTCTCTAACTTGTTTAGAGACAAAACTTATCGCCGCAAATCTGCGATTTTTATCGCAGATAAACCTTGCTATTAGCAAGGTTTATCGCAAATGCGATAAAAAACGGCCGCAATGCATGAATATCGCTGAAAAGTCAGCGATATTCATGCATTATCGAGCAAATGCTCTTAGCCATGTTATCCACCTCCCATTGGATAACATGGCTAAGAACTGCTCCTGGGCAAGTGTTAGCTTTTGGAGATATTCGCGCTTAGCGCAAATATCTCCAAAAGTTGGTAATAGGAGATAGCGATGTTAGCGACTGTTTTCAGTCGCTAACATCTTGGCACGCCCACTTTGCATTTCATTAGTGATAAATATCACTGACATGCAAAGCGGGGCCCAAGATGGTCACTATCTCCTATTAGCTGTCGCTAACTGGTGTTAGCGACAGCTTGGTAATAGGGAGATAATTTTATCTCCGCTTTCTTGGCTTTTAAAGCCAAAAAAGCGGAGATAAAGCCCCTTGATAATATGCCCCTTGGACTTTAAGCATGCTTACTAGTGTGCCCCTCCATTATACTACCCTCCCCTTATTTCACTAAACATGTAAAAACATACATGCAAACATACAACTCTCCCCACCTCTGAATGGCCTCCCCACCTCTGAATGGCCTCCCATACCGCAATTAATGAGTGATGTGCTACTGCTTCATATGATAGAGTGGAAGAAAGCAGCGTGCTCTGCAGCAGCTGTTACACTAAGCTGCTGCTGAGCATGGCGGACATCACTTCTCTTTGCACAATTTTACAGTCCCCCAGGGTGAAGGGGAGAGAAAGGCAATGGCACATCATCACCCACCTTTCTTTCTTTCATGTATTTATCTTGTGTCTCTGGAGTCCACACTGGTGGCAGGTGGAAGACAGTAGAATAGGTCGGCTAACTGTCCAGCATCACTTTGCAGGACACTTTCAATGTTTGAAGACATATTGCACATGTGTGTACATAGACATCAAAAGACCTTTATGAGGGAGCGAGGCTGCTGAGAGTTTGCAAGCACAATTTTGATGTTTCATTCTAAATCTCCTTCCTCCAAATCAAGCCATCTCAAAAGACAAAACCTAGCCAGAGATTGACTTTATGAAGTGTGATTACTACTCATACTGTTTTTGAGTTCTAATCCCTTTATCACCTTCTGGAGTAAACCTTGACTGCTCTACATTGCAACTATTGAGATCAAGCTCAGACAATCAATACATCCGGTATCCAAATGGAATGAAATAGACTTAAGCTCCGAAACACAAGTGATAAATATTAGTATATATTAGGCATACTTCCCTGTAAGCATCTGCTGCTACAAGACCTGTTCCGGTGGGTACTAGCAGCCATTGAACTAGGGGCCATTCTGTGTCTATGGTAAAATGCTTTAGTACATATGGCCCTAAGATTCGTGACATCTAATCTCAGCCTTACCACTTCACCTAAATATGGTGAAAATAATGGGGTGAAGTGCCCAGTCTCATGGTATGTTCACCAAAATACAATATGGTGGTAAATGTATAGGCTTTGCAGCAAATAACAGTGTGCTATGTTCTAGACTTTTCTGCTTAACAAATTGTTAGATACTGAGCAAATCATACTCTCCCTGTGCCTCTACAAAAGTAAATGAGAATATGCATCATTTTGGAAGAGACCTAATGGAAGAAATTAAACTAAGAGCATACTCCCAGGATTGGTCCCCATCACAGTGTTCATTCACAAATGCTAGGCTATGAATAGGCAGTTGGCTGGTTTTGCATCCCAATACATGAACGTGCTCCTGAAGCTGCATTGTTCACAACCCCTCCTGTTCTGCTTCTCCTCCTTCATAGCTCCCAATTGGTACTTCTTTTGCTACTCATGGAGGTAAAAAACAGTGACAGTTGCTTGAGGGACAACGGGCACTCCACAGTACCTCTGTGCAGTAAGCAGGACAGGAGCCATAATTGCAGGCCAAACCTGCAAGATCGTTGGTCACCTTAAAACTGATTTCCAGCACTAGTGTGATAAAAAAATAGTTTTCATTGCTGTAACATCGAGGAACGGGTAAAGTCACATAATATACATACGTTTTTCAAAAACTATGCAACTTACATGAATTACACCTGTCAATATTTTTCGGGAAAGTTGCCTGCAATATACCCGATCAATGTATTTTCGATGCAGTTTCTAAATTCTATGTCAGGACCGGAGGCTTCGGATTATGCTTTTCTCTCTTCGCTGTTTATTCCACAAAAACCACATAGCATCCAGAAAAGCATCAAACTTGAAAAATTTCATTTATATCCCCAACACTGGGTTAAAAGGAACAACATCATAAGCGAAAACTACATTAAAACTACATATTCCATCAGTCCATCACACGTTAGTCCTTCTATAGTGTCCACAATCCTAAGGTAGGGCGTCCATCTTGTGATCCCCTCCTCTTTCTTCGCTGCTTCGCAGCCAGTTAAGTGCCTTTATTTCTTCTCTCTCACAGAATTTGTTTCTGGAGATTTATTTGCGATGTATAAAATGATTTATTCATAATGAGTGATTTAGATGGTGTTTAGAGGCTCCGTGCGCCTCTTGTTGGTAGAATATAACGTTTCTGGTTTCTTTTCAGAGCCCTGGATCGTGGGGACGTTTTCGCCCCTTACGCGATGTCCCCGTGTGCGCAGCGGTGTTTATTGAACCGCTAGAGGGAGCCGTCGCGTCTCGTTTGCCCTAGCGCGGTTTCGTCTCGCTGACAGGAACCGCGCTGGGGAGAAGGAGCCGTGCCGGAGCCCAGTCTGCCGCCTAACCTTTTACGCCCTTTCAGGGTTGTATTGCCTGCGTTTGAACGCCCCGCTGGGGTCTGTATTAGCGGTTTTAACCACGTTGACGCCTGCGGGCTGAGTTGAGCACCATTAACGGTTTGGCCGTTCTGTGGGGTATTTTTTTGCTTATCTGTGTTCCGAGCGCGCTGGGAGGCGGCGTGGACCCGGTCTCTTTGAGAGGGTCGGCGCGCTAAAGAGGCGGGTGCTGCCTCTGCGATTGCCTGGTTCCACCGGCATAAATACCTTTGCTAACCACCGGTTGGCCCATATTCTGACCCAGTAAGGGCAAAAATACCCTCAGCTTACCTTTAATTACATTTATAAAGAGTTGCTAATGGCTGAGGGGTATTACGTTGAGGAGGAGGAGGCTCATCAGTACCTAGAGGATGATGAGTTTTATTCAGCAGTGGATCAGTCAATTTATAGATGTGTACAAGAGATAGTGGGGCCTATGGAGGACAGGCTCTCCACCCGCATAGTGGAGCAGTGCGCAAAGTTAGCGCCAGTGCCTGTAGGGAAGCCCGTGTCAGACCCAGGGAAACCACCGGCGTCTAAGAAGGTTTGTAGGGATGGAGGCTTCGGGGGAGCGCAAGGTGTAGATAAGGATGCCTTTGAGCACCTACGGGATGCTTTTCTGGCTAAGGCGACCGCACCTGCCCCTGCGCCACTCCCGACCCCAGGCCCTTCAACATCGACTGAGACTGCCCTTTCCTCCCCGGGGGGGAACTCCCCCGCGGACACGGATGATGATGAGGATTCGGTGCGGTCTTGGCGACAGTCCGGCTCCGAGGCAGAGTTACCCAAGGATACTTCCGGCATGCTCGATCCGGATGATATAATTCATCCGCGGTCGGCCGCTTGGGCGCCTGGGGACAAAGTCCCGCAGTTTGTGGCGGGACGCCTCCGCAAGCCTTTAGAAAAGGAAGCGCGGAGTTGTCTGAGAGGCGAGTGTCCCTGTCCTACGTTGGAGGGGAAGGTCGCCATGACCCCGGAGTTGGACGGGAAAATGGCCACGTTCATGGCCAAGTTTGTTAAGGACCCCCGTAAGGGGATTGACCGCTCCTGGCGCTCATGCCAGGACAAGTTGTTAGACGCAATAGGCCCGATCACAAAGATCCTGGATATGGCGGAGGAGGCCAAGGTGTCGGGCACTCCCATATCCCCAGAGGTGTTGTCGAACTGGGCGCAGAGGGCGGTCATATTTTTAGGGAACGCCAACTGCGCCCTTTCGACGGAGCGCCGACGTTCCTTGCTGATCAAGTTGGATCCCAAATTGGGGGATTTGGCAACTTCGGAGGCGGGCGCCGTGGCGCAAGGTGGTCTATTTGGAGAACCCTTTATCAAAGAGCTAGGGAAGTTTGTATCAACGTTCACCTCTTTGGACAAGGCCCAGTCCACTATAAAAAGTGTTTTCCACCAGCGTTTTTCCCGAGGGGCTGGTCGTGGTAGGGGCCTCACGACTGGCCGTGGCGGTCAGAATCAACCCAAATGAGGGCAGGGCTCCAGCAGAGGCCAATACAATACCTCTGCAAACTACAACAATTTCTACCCGACCAAAGGCCAACGTTTCCGAGGACGCGGAGGCTTCAGGAACGACGCAGGAGGCAACAATTCCCACGGTGAGTGTGATTCCTGCAAACCACGTTTTAATTGGGGGAAGGCTGGCATGTTTTCCAGAGGCTTGGGTGGCTATTACGGCAGACGCATGGGTTCTTCGGACCGTGCGTGGTTTCTGTATAGAGTTCTACGATCAACCGCGCCAACTAAGGCCACCTCGCCCAATAGTTTTTTCCCAGGCAGATGCGCAGTTGATCGACGAAGAGGTCTCGGCGCTACTGCGCAAAGGGGCCATTTGTCGAACAACGCGACACCCATGCGGATTCCTCAGCAACATTTTCCTAGTGGAGAAAGTGGACGGGGGCAAAAGACCCGTAATCAATCTCAAAGATTTCAATGGCTGGTTAGTGTACAACCATTTCAAGATGGAGGGCATCCATCTACTGAGGGACGTATTACTTCCGAACGACTGGATGCTCCGCTTGGACCTCAAAGATGCGTATTTGGTGGTGCCCATCCATCCTCCTCACCGACGTTTCCTCCAATTTCTCTGGAAGGATCAGGTCTTCGAGTTCACAGCCCTTCCATTCGGGCTTTCCTCGGGCCCTTGGTGCTTCACCAAGCTGTTACATCCAGCGGTGGAAGTCCTACGGAGCCAGGGAATTCGGTTGATCGTATATCTGGACGACATCCTACTGATGGCCCAGAGCCCAACCAAGTTGGTACTTCAACTCAATGAAATGATCTCCTTGTTACAGGGACTGGGGTTCATCATCAACACGGACAAGTCTGTCTTCTCTCCCGCCCAGAACATAGTGTTCTTGGGGTTCGTCATGGATTCCTTGCAAACTTCGCTCAGTCTTCCATCCAGGAAGATGGCCAAGATCAAGCACGAACTGCGGCAGACGATCTTCAAGTCGCACACCTCCCTTCGGCAGAATGCCAGGGTGGTAGGACTTCTCTCGTCCTCCATTCAGGCAATCTTTCCGGGACCCCTTCACTACCAGGCCCTTTAACGGCTCAAGGCGCATCATTTACGAAGGGGTTTGTCCTACGACCACCTGGTACCTCTTTCAGAAGAGGTGAAGGAAGAAATGGCCTGATGGCTCGCCCATATGGAGGCGTGGAACGGTCAAGCGATCTTCGGGTCTGTGCCGGACTTGGTGATAGAATCCGACGCCAGCAGGTCCGGCTGGGGCGCCCGCTGCGGGGATTTCTCCACAGGCGGCGCTTGGTCATCCGACGAACAAAGGCTTCACATCAACTGCCTGGAACTTCTGGTAGGATCCTTTGCTGTCCGTTGCTGGACCAGGGATTCAGCGAAGTCATGTGTTCTTTTGAGAATGGACAACGTCTCAGCAGTTCGGTACGTAAACCACTTGGGTGGTCCGCGATCACGAGCTCTAGCAGATCTGGCGAAGGATTTTTGGGACTATTGTCTGGCCCATCAGGTCTCGGTAACGGCGGAGTACCTTCCGGGGCAGGCCAACCAGGTAGCGGATTGGCACTTGCGTTACCTGCGGGACTCCAGCCTTTGGAAGCTGGATGTTCGAGTGTTCCACTGGCTGGCAACAATGTGGGGTCCTTTTTCAATAGACCTGTTTGCGTCCCGCCTGGACTTCCAGCTGCCGAGATTCTTCAGCTGGAGGCCAGATCCTCTGGCGGAGGCCACGGATGCGTTTCTCCAGGATTGGAGTCTGGAACGGCCGTATGCCTTCCCGCCCTTTTCCATGGTGGTGCGGGCGGCGGCCCAACTTCGCCGGTAGATGGCGGAAGTGGTGATGGTGACGCCCGTGTGGAGATCGCAAGTATGGTTTCCAGTTCTTCTGGAACTTTCCTGGGATTCTCCAATCCTACTCCCCCGGCTCCCTCGTCTTCTCCTCAATCCGGACGGGAACCCTCATCACCTCCTCGTGCAGGGTTCTCTCCGCCTCATGGCATGGAGGCTTTCCGGAGACGTTGGTCGCTCCCAGGCCTTTCGGAGTCGGCTGAAAACTTTTTGTCCAAAGCCTGGGCAGGTAGTACCACTAAGAGGTATCAGTCAGCTTGGACCAGGTGGGTTCGTTGGTGTCTTCGACGGGACTTGGATCCCATGGTCGCAGGTGTCGTTCCCATCCTGAATTTCCTGGCAGAGTTGGCAGCGGATGGTTTAGCCTACCGGACCATTAACGCGATACGTTCTGCAATCTCAGCGGCTCATGAGACGTTGTATGGGGCCCCGGTTGGGGAACACCCCCTTGTCTGTAGACTCCTTAGGGGAGTGAGGCTTTCTTTACCCCCGGAGCCGCGATATTCTGTCCTCTGGGACGTCAATGTGGTGCTGAATCTTTTTCTTTCATGGCAACATAACAAATACCTTTCTTTAAAGGAGTTGTCGGCCAAGTTGGCTATGCTCCTCTGTTTGGTGTTGTGTCATAGAGTCTCTGATGTGCGCACTTTGGATGTCTCGGTGAGAGTGTTTTCCCCGGATGGGGTTACCTTTACCGTAGGCCGCGGCACAAAGTTCGCGACAAGGTCTATTTCTTATCCGGCCTTTGCGGACGTCCCCAAGTTGTGTATTGTGCAGTGTCTAAGGGCGTACGAGGACGTCACTGTGGAACTTCGCCCTCCGGGTGAACGACAGCTCTTGATTGCTCTGAGGAAGCCACACAAGGCTGTATCTTCCCCCACTATAGCCCGTTGGGTGCAGTGGGTGTTACAAGAAGCTGGTATTGATACTAAAAAATTCGGAGCTCATTCAGCTAGAGGGGCCATGGCCTCTAAAGCTTTTTCCTTGGGGGCACGTTTGGAGGAACTGATGCGAGCAGCGGATTGGTCCTCAGATTCCACCTTCAAAAGGTTTTATTTCAAACCTGTGGTGGATATTGCGAGTTTGGTGGTGGATAAGCTTTGAACAAGCATAATCCGAAGCCTCCGGTCCTGACATAGAATCGAAATTTGCCTAGCTTAGTGACGGTAAGTTTCAATTCTATTAAGGACACGGAGGCGAGGATTATCCCACCCATACCTCCTGCGGAGATCCCCCCGTATAGATGTAAGTAAACAGTTTTGCTTGAATTTCAGTCATTTGTCGTAGTGCATGTTATGCCTTTGACTTCAGAATTCTGGCGGCTTTGGCAAAGCTCACGCTGTTGGGTTTTTCCCGCTAGGTAATGATGGTGAAAGCAGGACCGTTGAGACTTTGGCGTGACGCGCGCGAAGAAAGAGGAGGGGATCACAAGATGGACGCCCTACCTTAGGATTGTGGACACTATAGAAGGACTAACGTGTGATGGACTGATGGAATATGTAGTTTTAATGTAGTTTTCGCTTATGATGTTGTTCCTTATAACCCAGTGTTGGGGATATAAATGAAATTTTTCAAGTTTGATGCTTTTCTGGCTGCTATGTGGTTTTTGTGGAATAAACAGCGAAGAGAGAAAAGCATAATCCTCGCCTCCGTGTCCTTAATAGAATTGAAACTTACCGCCACTAAGCTAGGCAAATTTCGATTCACTTTGATTGACATTGGTAGTGTAGCGCATACAGCCATGTCAACCATTCAGTTTCAAATGATCCTGCTAGAATAATTCTCTTGTAAGGGAAAATTATATGTAAAGCACCACTGCACAAAATCAATTATGCTGTATACACATACCTCAATAATTGAGAATTGCATGAGACTATGCTTGTGGAATAAAACATTCTCTGTTTTCCTATTCAATAAGTGCAGCTGTTATAAGAAAACACAACACGTCAGAAAGTCCAAAACTCATACATACGTTTATTGCAAAAATACCAAAAAGCACAGCAAATGATCAATAAACAATTATGATTACAATTAACCCGAGCTCTCACCCAAAAAGGGCAGTTCGAGCATGTAAAGTTAAAATGCATACAATCTTTTATGTGGCTTAAATATATGACAGAAATGTGTTACTTCGTAGAAACGTCTAATGAGCAGGTAGTTGGATCTTCTCATGGAGAAATGTGATGTGTCCTTGAAACTAACATTGAAAATGATTTTATACCTTTGTACAAAATGCAGGAAATGTGCAAATGGACATTCTTGGTAAAAATATTCTAGGCCTACTAGAGTCGTGAAACTTAGCAGGCACATTAAAGCTAAAGGATGCTTCAAATGTAAAAAAATACATCCATGTTTGATTGTAAAATAAATCTTTGCTTCTTGTGATAGAATGGTGCAGTGGGAAATTAACTTTAAAGCCATAGTAATATATGAATATGCCCACCCCCTTTTTTTGCCGGAAAGTGACATTTGTTTGCAAAAATTCAACCTCAAATACGTTTTTACATCTCAATTATCACTATCCTCATCATCATACTCGAAATGAGCAGGCTGAAAAGTATTGGTAGCACCTTTATTTGCACAAGTGCGTAAGATGGTGTACATTATTAATTTTATAAGTATATATATAACAACCACAATTAGAAACATTGCAATGATTATTGCAAACAGTTTCTTTCCCCTGTGACCAAATATTCCACCCAGCCACCTCTAGATACTAATGAGATTAAAATCTAGACCGTTCTCTAACTCATGTATTTCTAGTGCTCTCCTTTATGTGGTCTCTTTGCTTGGGGATGGGAAGATGAGTGCAACATTCAGAACCTACAACTACTCAAAACCCCCCTTTGTGGCTAAAATCAAATCTAATGTCTTCATATTCTGAGCCAGCATCCCGGCTTGGGTGTCTAATTAATCTCACACTCATCCTTAAGCCAATGCAGTGAAGTTAGCAATCTCTTCCAAGATCTCTGCATTTCTTCTTGTATCATCTCAAAAAAAGTTATACAGTATGTTGGAATTATAGTGGAAAAATAGTAGTAGTTGAGACGTTTGCTTCATGGTGCTCGCAGAAAAATGCTGGCTCAGTCAGTGCAAAATGAGTTTAAACTGTCTTTCAATGCACTGATAAGTGGGGACTGTGCAAACACACTCACCCCAGTTGTAACCCATGGTAGAAGAGATCAAGGCATATGTCATTATAACTGACAGACACACCAAGGAAAGGGTTACTACCCCCTATATCAACAGGCATGTGTGTGTAAATCCAGCAAGAAGAAAGATTAGTTGCTTGTACAACACATTTAATGTGTGTGATGGTAATGAGCAGGACCTGGTAGTGTCCACTCCAGACAGGCGTAGTGTGACTTTACTCTTATATTAGTATGTACACCCACTCAATGGGCTGGAGGCAGTTGCAGGCCTCTGTCAGTGTACTCAGTTGCATGAATATAAGAATGGGAACCGTAGAGACATTGTATAAGCTTTCTGCAAAGCCGCAAGACTGCATCATGATTCAATTGTCTATGTAACTTAGCACCTCGGACCAGTGAACTTGAGGGCAGTATAACAGGTCAGTTCAATTTTGTTTTCTGTGAAGAAATTGCTCTGAGGGACCATAGGGCTTGTGGCAGGGCAGCTGGCCATTTCAACGGAGTTTCTGAGCATAACTTAGGTATCTTGTTCTTGAGGGCACCATTGTTTCTTTCTACCTTGCTCGCTGAATCTGAGTAATAGGGACAATGGAAGTGCGGTCTTTTCTACAAACTTGCTTTGCTACTGCTGACACAAAGTGTGTTCCACAGCCACTTGCAATCCAGAATGGTACTCCGAACTGAGGATTAAAATCTCAGAGCAAGCTTAGCTTACTACTGTGATGACATCTGCTTGGGCATAGGGGTGCTCCTCTACCCATTCTGACAACATACACACAATATCTAAGACATATAAGTAATTACCACATCCTGGCATCTGGATAAAATCCATCTGAAAGCCCACAAATAGGCCCCAACGGAGAATGTGAGCAGTGGGGGTGTTCTTAACTCCTTCGGTGCTCATGACGGCTCCCGGCCGTCATGAATCACAGTAGGCATGTGTTCATGTCAGCCGGGAGCCTTCAGAACATTGCAGCTCCGCCCACGTGTTGTTAATTCCCCGCCTGTGCGAGAGAATTAATCAGTCGTCGGAGTTCTGACAGCTCCCGGCCGTCATGAGCACATGCCCAACGTGATTTATGACGGCCAGGAGCCGTCATGAGCACCGCAACACCATGCCAACCCCAAACCCTGCACACACCATGGCGAAATTTGCGCCGCAGCGAAGGGGTTAATACACTTTCCGGCATTATTCTGCAATAACTCGGTGCTATGGGAGAAAATAAGGGAGCATACCAATGGGTTCCTGCAGCATGTGTCATGCCATCCCTACCAACATGGCTGCTCCGTGATACAACCTGATGAGGTTGAGGAGTAGAAATTTCAGTACAACCACACATCCAATGGTGTTAGTCCTTAACCTTCTGGGCCTTTTTTAAATTTCTGCTTGATCCAGGGCTGCTTCAACTTTCGGAGGCTTACTTTTGCAATTGAGGCACATCATCTAGTGTTGGTATGGGAAGCAAGCCAGTGCTCATAATGTACATAGTAACATTAGCGGTTTTAGACTAAGAAGTATTTTTAGTATTTGAATCGGCTAGGGAATACCCTTTGAGGCATCATTGTGAGGTTGCTGATGCACAGCACCCTTTAGCATCACTGCCTTCCTAGGTAAGGGAAGCTGGAGATCACCACATTATTAATGGCCCTAAGGTCTTGTACGAATCTTTGCACCTTGGTTTTTTCCTGCTTTGTGTATCAGGAGAGTTGGGGTATTACATATACTAACAGTAGGCACTAAAACCCCTTTGATTAATCCTTTCTGCTATTATAGGGGGAATCCCTTCCTTCACCTCCGGTTTTAACTGGTACTGGGGATTTCAAGTTAACTTCTTCTAAATGTCAACAATGGTTTCATCCATGATATGAACCCCACATCTTTGGCCTCTGTGGATCACAATATGGACAGTACCTGTGAAAGCAGTTCAGTTAAATCAGGAGACATGCCAGTTTTATTTGCTTTATTTTGGAAGTCTGTGATCTCATACAAAAGCGAAAGTATCTAATTTTCTTGATGATCGGATATACTTCAGAACACATCTTCCTGAGTACAAAATACAGAACAGTTTAATTATTGATATCTCTGCCTAGCAGATAAGCTGGGGAAGTTGGGCTAAGCAAAAAGGATTTATTTTTCTTCGCTAATGGGTCCCAGACTTTCTAGGGTAATAATACGCCTACGTTCTCAGCAGTCTCTATGCCCCACAAAAGACCTACACGGGTCCTGGGCTGATCCACGGTAGCGGAATCAGCCTCTTGTCTAGTCATCTGCACTCCTCTATCAGGCAAATTACTATCAGTGGGCATATCACAGTGCACATTTCTGCATTACCTATTTGTGCTTCAGTCGCTGGCAGTCCCACGTGCTCTGCTGCATTTCCAGGTGAATAGGTGGTTGCACCCCCTAGCTACATAGGCCATCCTAAGGAACATATCAGCAGATCCTCTTCCTTCACGTCCTCGCTCTCTTTCTCTTTTTTCCGAAGCTCAGTGACCTTGGGCAAAAGATTTGAAGGAGGCGTAAAATTTGAAGCAGAAGCCAGACTCTGTCCCTACGATAATTAATTTGGTATTCTACTTTCTCCTGGGTATTCTTCATGCCTTGGACTTTTCATGCTTAAACGTGTGGGCCTCCTCATGCCATTGTAGAAATAGAGGCCATTGATAGACATTTGTTTTATTCTTGGGGTCCTTCGGGTTTCTTCTGCAGGGTTGTTAATCTTTCTATATTAAAGGTACCATGATCAGAAAAAAACTCCTTTCCATCCTCTTCAGTGAGTCCCACCTACTCTTGGAAATACTTGTGTGTGCCTTTACCATATTTTAGGAAAATGTAATGGGCAGGAGCCCCTTTTAGTGGAGACTCACAATGTTTTGATTTTCTGGTCAATCTCTCTGCACCTTATTGTTCACTCGCACATAGGTAGCAAGGTAGAGGTCTTCAGGTCTACTTCCTGCAGCTCATCCGGGGGAGAGAAGAATAGAGGAAGACAGAAAATGGGATTGGATTCCCTCAGTTATGTTTCTTCTAACTAATTTCATGGAGGGGGAGGTAAGGTTTTGTGCAATCACACCCAAATATACCCTTCGATTCTGTTACCCTTCAGTAAGCACCCAGAGGGGATTATGAAACAAGCCGGGGCGACTAACTCAGAGTGCTTTTATCTCACACGTGTTCATCCTTCAAGGGTCTGTTCTTTGGGTCCTGGCACTCCTGCCATACTATTTCTTGAGCTCACCCACTCTAAAAGATGGATTCATACTCATACACTTTTTTTCTTCAGTGGATCCTCCAGTTCCTACCAGCCTAATCAGCTTATTTTCCTTGTCCTCTCACACCGGGACAACATTTGTGCTCACCCTTTTTAACAATACATTGACAACCTTAAACCATTACAGGCCATGCAGAGAAAGAAAGAAAGCAAATATATAATAAGACCAGTCAGACTTTACTTTAAATTCGGTGCAATCATGCTCGCGCTTTTTAAGCCAATTCACAAGGCCCAGAGATGGGCTCCCCCCCCAGGGATGGGGAAACTTCTTTATTTCCTCTGGCACCTAGATACATCATGTGGAGTGTGGTCCAACCCTTGCCTGCCTTCTGTCTGCGGAGTCGGTTTCCTGCGGCAATGTCCCATCTGTTAAAATAAAATGCAACACGTCATGCAAGTCTATGATGCATTTAAGGCACAAATAGCAAGCTGCACAACAAATAATCAGGAGACAATCGTCATGTCAACCGACCCGAGCTCTAGCCAGTTGGTGCACCAAATGCTAAAATTCATGCACTATTTACAGCTTTCATCAGTTATTATCTCAAATTCAAGACTATGGAGCATAAACATGTGACAGTAACTTGTTACTTCAGCAAAATGTATTTAATAAGCAGGAGGCGGGATCTTCTAACAATGAAAATGTGTCCTTGAAACCCAGATACAAATACATGATCACACTGCTGATTTCGATTCATTTAATAAAATAACACTTCTGGTTGACACCTTTGAAAGTGAAGCTACGCTTTACTATGAGACACAGGAAATTTGCAAAGATACTACCTCAAATAAAATGTGTTTAGCGCTACTAGAGTCATTAAACTAAGCAGAAAAATAGAGGCCAAAGGGCACCTCAGATTAATAAAAAACAACATCCATATTTGATTACAAAGTTTATCATTGCACGTTGTGATATACATGTGCATGTGGACATCAGCATTAAAGCAATAGGAATGCATGATTATATTTTCACAAAACGAATAACACACATTTAATTCCAGCTTTCATGTTAAGGGCTTCCTTGTTCAGTATGGCTTAAAGCCATACTGAACAAATTAATTATTGCAATGTTCTTGAATTTTCATATAGAGAGGACGGATCACTGTACAAATGATGAAATGCGATACACTGTAAGGTGAGTTTTAATTTAAAAACCTACTATCTATTCAATGTTATACGTGACACTTGTCACTGGAATTTGTAGTTAGAATGTTCCTTGTATTACCTGTTCACTAGTTCGAAGTGTGTGGTAAATCTCTAGTCACAAAAATGTCCACTGTACATTCTATGTACCACAAACTACCTGTTAAAATCAAAATACACATTTATGAAACGGGCATTCAACAAGAAATTTAACAAAACTTATTTTGCACTATAATGTACTTTCAAGCACACCATCAACCAAATATTTGGTATCGCTCTTACCATGATTTTATGTGACGCTGTACGGAGTTCTTCCTGTTCTGACTTATTGGCAGCATTTTTTAAACATGTCTAATGCACTCATGAGATCCAAAATACATTGTAAACTATATTTAAATCATCCCTACCACAGAGCACTTGATACTTAACTGTGTTTTCATTGGAAACGACTTTTGTTCTAAATTAGCTCATTTCATGATTTCAGTGTGCATGAGCACTTCAGTTTGCCTGAGTACACTGGAGACACACTGAGGAGTGATGTCATTGCCTAGGGAGGTTGTCAAACACTTACTATATTAATACACACTTTATTAGCAGTACCAAAAAGTCGAGAAAAAGACGAGGAAACCGTAAACCACTACCCCAAGAGCAACAATAATTATTTCTGTACATACAAAACACGCTTTATTGTCCTCTTTCGTTATTTGTTTTGAACTTATGAACCAAAAAACTACTCCCTGTAGTTGATCTTGAGGCTGCATACAGTCAGAATTGTATAACACTTCAAAGTGTATTCTTTGATGAATAAATGAAAATAGCAAAGGCATATATACAATAGTTTTATTAGACATGTTGATGTAAGTGACAGCAGTATGCCAAAATATTATGACCTTCTTATGCTAAGTGGATACTAACGCAACAAAATAATAGTTTTCCAACTTACGAATTGTTGTGCTTGCAATTAACAACTGACAATAGTTTTCATCTTACCTTTGCTTCCATATTGTTCATACACAATATACTACTAGAAACATTGAACCAAATATTATAATGCTGTATTATTTACAGCAGCTTGACTACTCCACAACACTGCATCACAATACCCCCCCCAAATTACTGATTATGCTGACGAACCTAGTGCCCCATTGTTTTCATAACTGTAGAGTTTATAAAGGGTGCAGAACGTGAATCCAGGAGGAGTTGTTCCCCGTCAGATTGTCCAGAAAACCACTCCCTGTTTCTATGCGTTTATTTATAAACTTAATTTGATATTAGAGCTCTATATTTATATATATGTTCACTGAAAATAACAAAGGTTTAATGGATGTCATTGATAGGTAGAAATGTCTGTTAAAACTTACCATTTTAAACATTTTGTGCCCCAAAGTAACTATAAATCACTATTCCGACATGTACTGTGTTTGCCATCAATGATGTCATTTCAGATGTTGCTATCAATGATGTTATAGAACATGTCATGAATGATGTAATATGGGAGGTAATTAGCACTGCATAGTGAGGACGAGAGTTATAGTTACTTTAGGGTGCGAGGTATAGTTACTTTAAATAACTGTGACTGGTGAATTTCAGTGGTGCTCTTTATACTTTCACCTAACTATAACATCAATTTCCCCTTTCTGTTTTTATCCCAGTATTGTCTAATTTTTTTTAAAATGTTATGTAACATATCATTATAGTTCCTACCTATAACATCACTTTAACCTTGGTGTTTTCAGTGAATTTCTATGTTTTCTTAAATGTAAAATAAGATGTCAATCGCCATACACAGTGTGGGATTGCCAAGCGCAGAGTTGGGTTGGTTTGGGTGTGACAAAGCCCTATCCACTGCGGCACATGGCTATCGGCCGTTAGGGGCTTTGGAGTTCGATGGACACAGCTGAATATTTGATATAATGATAAAAAGGGTGTCATTTCTAAAATATAAAAAGTAAGCCTATTGGCTTTATCTATGGGTCAGCACATCAACATGTATAAAACAGACCCTTTGTCTATGTCCAATAGTCACCAATACCCATAATCAAATATTTATTTTATATTTTCACACATAGCAATTTTTAGTGGAATTGATTGTCATAAAACATATTCAATAAAGCATTTAAAAAAACATGAACATGTTCTTGAGACTTTTATGAACAGTTTTAAGGCCACAAAGTGCAGCCATAAAATCAACCACAAGAAGCTTAGCACTCAGTGAGGCCCCTGGGACCCCATCTCCCGGAGCTGATATGAAATTAAACAGGAGTGGAGAATGTGGTCCCCCTTCCCAAGGTTAATAGGCCCCAGGGACCCCATCACCTATGGGTCGAATTCCATTGAAATGTGGAGTGGGCCATGCGGCACCCGCTCCTGAGTGTTAATTGGTTGTGGTGACCCCATCACCTGGGATTGTTACAATTACTGTGCCCTGGGGTGCCATCCCCAGGACACACTAGTTTCGCTGCCCGCAGGAGAAATGCTGGCTCCTGCAGCATTGAGGACGGGTGGATGTGAGGAGCCGACTGGGGCCACACGGGCTCTGGGCTTCCCAGCGACTCCCAATGTATTGTTTGGTGAGAGTCCTGGATAGGCACTGGGACACCCTCCCACAAGGTCAACAGGCCTCAGGGGATGGGGTCCCAGGAGCCTATAAAGGTTCCAGGAGGGTGACAGCTTTAGGCCCACATGGATGAGGGCCAGTAGACCCTCCGCTGTACAGATATATTTCGGACCTGGAGAAAGGGGCACTGGGGCCTGTATTGGTTTGGAGAATGAGGCTGTGCCTCTCCGTCCCTTTAAATTAGAAAGGCCCCGTGGATGGGGTCCATAGGGCCCTTAGGGGCTCATGGAGGGGGTCTGTCCAAACCCTCCCCTTAGTAAAAGAAAAGGTCCACAGAGTATAGGGTCCCTGGGGCACTTAGTGCCTCTGGTAGCAGGCCACACCCCCTCCCTTTAAAAAGAAAATGGTGCCAGGGGATGGGATGCCCGGGCCTGAAGTTGCTTTGGAAAGGGGGGGCTGCAGAAAACCTTTCCTGGCGGCGGATTGGCTGCCTGCGGAGATGGCAGATGGATACACTCTGGCCACACATGAAGTGGTGCACCTCCATACACAGTCTTGCCACACCACTTGCCACACCACCTTAACTATAACTACCCACTCTACCATGCACTTTGTTCTCACACCGGATGTCATTTGAAATGTCACAACAAGTGCTGTTATAAATGCTCTGATTTCACATGCTATAAATCATGTAATATGCAAGGGTATAACCTGTACATTGAGAAGACGTGAGTTATAGGTAGTGTGGCAAGGTTTTTTCAATGAAAAAACATAATATATATATATTTCCGAGATCTATGAAAAAGATATTTCTTGGTATTTTACTTCATTAGATACTACATGCCCCTGTTACAGATATTATGTATACAGTTTGGGTTGATAGTAATTTTGATAAAATTGATAAAATATTACAGGTTGTTCATTTGCAATATTTATATTTTAAAACATTTTATGTATTTATATGTTTTATCATTATTCTGAATTGCTTATGTTTAGTCACCTGTATATGTGCAATATCACGTAGAGGCTGCTATATATTTATATATTTATATGAATGTTGTAATTCAGCATAATTTTCCTCTAACTTTAAGTCCTTTTCACGCATTATCTGGTAATTAGGATAGTAACTTTACTATGTCTATGATGTAACGGCACTTTGCACTTTAAAAATGGTAAGCCAGCCCCCATGACGGTGTCATGTGATCAAGGCTTCGTTAAGCCGAAACGCGTCATGGCAGTTTGGTGTTGGGCTAAACAATAAATAATCTGCACTAATTTCGGGTCTTGCCTCGTCTATTTTGGCTGAATTGCTGACCTTTGGACGTCTACATACTTCATATATATATATATATATTTATATATATATATATATATATATATTCCAGACACAAAGTGATCCAGCAGATAGTGAGAGCGCTCAACAGCGTGTACTGCGCTCAGGGGTCGGATCCAGACCCTTAAATCATTTTTTTGCGCAAAAGGAGCGGCACACCCAGGATATTTTTCAAAGCTTTTTAATTAGAGCTTCACCCCACCAACGCGTTTCAGCCTCCACAGGCTTTGCTCACGGTCAGTTAGTCCTTCTGCTCTTTTTCTATTTATACTGGCCCATCTTAGCCTTTAGGTGGCATTATGGGATACGTAATTTTTACAGAGTTTCACAAAATTATTTTTTAAAAGAAAGACTGGTGTATATCAAATTTTTTCATATTGGTAAACAAGCGCTACATATTTAAATCATATGGGCGAGTTACAGTTCTCAGAGTTCATTAGTGGAATAGTTCCTAATTGATTTTCAAAGTTTATCGGGTATAGTACCCTGTTGTGTTTGAAAAGTCTAAACTGGTATTGGTAACAGTCACTCTAAATGTACATGCAGGTCCTCCCCAAAGTTCATTCCTCTCGGCATTTTTGTACGTAAACGTATGATTAGGCGGGACTCCATTTGTCTCAGTTTACGAACTGTGTCACCGCCTCTTTCCGTTTTCGTAAGCATTTTCAATCCATAAAACCTCATAGATCTCCACTCACCATTTTGGCATGCATTTACATGTTTTGACGTTGCATAGAGCATATTTTTGTTCTTAACCGCTCTGATGTGCTCCAAGATTCTTTTTTTCAACATACAGGTCGTACTGCCTATATATTTACTGCCACATTTACATTCGATGACATATACAACGTTTTTTGATGTGCATGTGATCTGTTGGTCAATGTACATTATTTTGCCGTTGGGTTCCTCAATGCATTTCTTACTGGTTCCAATTTTACATGCCTTGCAGCTGGAACAGGGTTTAAAACCCTTTCGTTGGTTTGTCAGCCAATCTGTTTGTGTCTTTACTTGAAAGTGGCTATTCACCAGGGAGTCTTGAAGAGACTTATTTTTCTTATAAGTTATTTGCGGTTGCTTTCCTACTAGCTGTCCTATATCTGGATCCCCCGATATAAGATGCCAGTATTTCTTCATTTTGTTGGCGATCATTCCACTTTCTTTATTATATGTGGTTATGAATCTTGGTGGGTCCTTGTCCACTGCTTTTTTTGATTTTTCCACCATTAATTCTGTTCTTGTTTTTTGGTCAACCTTCTTTTTACAGTTTTTTAGGACTCGGTCCTCATATCCTCTCGATTTGAATCTCATCTTGTTTTCATTTATTTTTATTTCTGCATCATCAGATTTAGAGCAGTTTCTTTTAAGTCTGATATATTCCCCATAAGGGATACTTTTCATGAGTGCTTTTGGATGAAAGCTAGTGCCATGTAACACACTATTAGTGGCTGTCTTTTTGCGGAACAGAGTCGATTCTAATTTGCCATCTGCAATGTATATCTCTGTGTCAAGAAAGGCAATTTTTTTGGTACTTGTTGTGCACGTAAATTGTGGACCTACTGTATTTTCATTCAGTTTCGAAAAGTAACTTCGAAAATCAGGGTCAGATCCATGCCAGATTATAAACAGGTCATCTATATACCGGACCCACAAGATGATCCGATTAAGTTCCAATTGATTGTCTGGGTTCCACGCAATTGTTTTTTCCCACCATCCCATGGTGGTGTTGGCATAGTTAGGAGAAAACGAAATGCCCATGGCAGTGCCACATTCCTGTTTGTATAGCTCTTGATTGAATAAAAAGACGTTGTTTGATAAGCAGATGTGAATCATTTTTAGAAGCATATTTGTGTGTTGCAGGCTTGAGATGCTTCGTTGTTTCAAGAAGTACTAGCATGCTTCCATACCTACATCGTGTCTGATTGATGTATAAAGAGAGACTAAATCTATTGTAACTAACAAGTATTGTTCATTCCATGTTATATCTTGAACTGTTCGTAAGAACTGTCCTGTGTCCTTGATGTAGGAGGGCATACTTTGGGCAATTGGGGCCAAGAAGGTGTCCACATATTTAGACACATTTTCGTATATAGAGCTGCAGGAGGAGACAATTGGTCTTCCTGGAGGATCTATTAATGTCTTGTGTATTTTCGGTAGAAAATATATGCAGGGCATCGTTGGAAAGTCAATATCTAAAAATTTCTTCTCCTCGTTACTAAGTAATCCTTTCTGGTGCCACTCATTCAAATGATCCTTCAGTTCTTTTAACATTCTGGCACTTGGATTATTTGTAAGTTTAGAGTAGTTTTGCTGTTCATTCAATTGTCTCATGGCTTCCCTCATGTAGTCAGTGGTTTCCATTATTACAATATTTCCCCCCTTGTCTGCGGGTTTAATTGTAATTTTGCCATTATCCATGAGAGATTTGAGTGCTTTCCTTTCCTCAGTTGTTAGATTTTCCCTGCTGCTGTTTCTTGTTTTCTGTAGTTTATCCAGCTCTTCATTAATGGCATCCGAAAAGAAATCAATTTTATTTCCAGGTGATAGGATGGGATAAAATCGGGACTTCCCTTTTAATCCAGTATCTGGTCTTTCATTTGTTCTAATATCCATTTGCTCCAATATTTGAGCATCCGAGAGATCTGTATTTTCCTGATCAAACATCCTTTCAAAAGTTTCTCTTATGTCAGGTAGTTGTTCTATCGAGGTTGTTGTTCCCATTTCCTCATTGATATTGTTTGAGTTCTCACCATTTTGAATTAAGGGTTTATTTACATGTATTTTGGCCAATTTTAATTTCCGGACAAATTTATAGAGGTCGATTTTGGTTTGCGTGTAGTCAAAATGAGATTCAGGGCAGAACGATAGCCCTTTGTTGAGTACCCTTTTTTCATTATCAGATAGCTGGTAGGTGGACAGATTGACAATTAAATTCACTATTTCCTGTTGCGGAGGGGATATTGCCTTCTTGCGGTGCTTTGATCTACGGGTTTTTCTGGTACTGGTGTGGGAGATTGTTGTACTTGTACCGGTCTTCCCCGGCCTCTTCTTTGAAATGGTCTTCTTCCCCTTCCTCCGCCACGTGAGATACTTTTTTCCAAGTTCATCAGCGTTATTTCTTCTAAAACAGACAAGTTTTTTGTCTGGGGTGTTTGACGTGTTGTTCCATCCTCACTTACGTCTGATTCACTCGCACTTGAAGGTGCTTTATATGCTGGATAGTTCTTTTTCAAATTGTCATATCGTCTGGCAAATGTCAAGATTCTACCGCACAGATAGTCTTGTTCATCTCGTCTGAACTTACGTTCTTTCCTTTCCTCAACTTCCTTCTCATACATGTCTAGTCTTTTCTCCATTTCTTGTCATAATTTGGTGATTTCGTCCTGATTTGTTTCACTTTGTAGTTTGTCCTCTGCTTCTTTAATCCTGATCGTTAATTCATCAAGATCTATTTTTGCGTGTTTAATTAGGATTCTCATCATATTGAGTGAGCAAATGGTGTTGTTTTCCATCCATTCTAATATCAACTCCTCCTTTGTGTCTGGGTGTGTCGGCATAGTAAAAATTCGTAAGCCTCGTGGAATACGTTTGACCTCCACATAATTTTCAAGCGCTATTATCTCCCAGCTGTTGTTGATTTCTTTTTTATAAAGTCGCTCCAACAGATTGATTTGTTGTTTGAGCGTTGTATTGTTTTTATCTGGTATTGCGGCGTTTTCATCTGCCCTAATCATTGTTGCCCCAGATTTGAACATCGTAGACGCTTTAGAGGCGCGTTTTGCTGCTCGCGCTTCCATTGCTATGTCAGTTTTACACCATTAACATCAAGGGTGAGTTGCTTCTGCTCTGTGTTATTACTTTGTATCCTGGTCCGGTGAATAATTGTCAGCCGTTCGTTCAGTCAACTCCCGGCGTCTCTAAACAGTTACTCAACTCGGCCGCTTCGATTCCCGCTATTTGAACTAAAGTTCATTCCGTGCACTAACCTCTCCTGAGATGAGTTGCATTCGTCCCGAACAGCTACACAACCAGCCTGCCGTCTCGCTGCGCGGTTCCTCTGCTCATCGATTGGAAGGCGTGTCAATCAGGAAGTAGTCTCCTTGGTTCGCGGTCAGAATCGGGCGCTTCTCTCTGCACAATATTCCAGACACAAAGTGATCCAGCAGATAGTGAGAGCGCTCAACAGCGTGTGCTGCGCTCAGGGGTCGGATCCAGACCCTTAAATCATTTTTTTGCGCAAAAGGAACGGCACACCCAGGATATTTTTCAAAGCTTTTTAATTAGAGCTTCACCCCACCAAGGCGTTTCAGCCTCCACAGGCTTTGCTCACGGTCAGTTAGTCCTTCTGCTCTTTTTCTATTTATACTGGCCCATCTTAGCCTTTAGGTGGCATTATGGGATACGTAGTTTTTACAGAGTTTCACAAAATTATTTTTTAAAAGAAAGACTGGTGTATATCACATTTTTTCATATTGGTAAACAAGCGCTACATATTTAAATCATATGGGCGAGTTACAGTTCTCAGAGTTCATTAGTGGAATAGTTCCTAATTGATTTTCTCCTAACTATGCCAACACCACCATGGGATGGTGGGAAAAAACAATTGCGTGGAACCCAGACAATCAATTGGAACTTAATCGGATCATCTTGTGGGTCCGGTATATAGATGACCTGTTTATAATCTGGCATGGATCTGACCCTGATTTTCGAAGTTACTTTTCGAAACTGAATGAAAATACAGTAGGTCCACAATTTACGTGCACAACAAGTACCAAAAAAATTGCCTTTCTTGACACAGAGATATACATTGCAGATGGCAAATTAGAATCGACTCTGTTCCGCAAAAAGACAGCCACTAATAGTGTGTTACATGGCACTAGCTTTCATCCAAAAGCACTCATGAAAAGTATCCCTTATGGGGAATATATCAGACTTAAAAGAAACTGCTCCAAATCTGATGATGCAGAAATAAAAATAAATGAAAGCAAGATGAGATTCAAATCGAGAGGATATGAGGACCGAGTCCTAAAAAACTGTAAAAAGAAGGTTGACCAAAAAACAAGAACAGAATTAATGGTGGAAAAATCAAAAAAAGCAGTGGACAAGGACCCACCAAGATACCTAACCACATATAATAAAGAAAGTGGAATGATCGCCAATAAAATGAAGAAATACTGGCATCTTTTATCGGGGGATCCAGATATAGGACAGCTAGTAGGAAAGCAACCGCAAATAACTTATAAGAAAAATAAGTCTCTTCAAGACTCCCTGGTGAATAGCCACTTTCAAGTAAAGACACAAACAGATTGGCTGACAAACCAACGAAAGGGTTTTAAACCCTGTTCCAGCTGCAAGGCATGTAAAATTGGAACCAGTAAGAAATGCATTGAGGAACCCAACGGCAAAATAATGTACATTGACCAACAGATCACATGCACATCAAAAAACGTTGTATATGTCATCGAATGTAAATGTGGCAGTAAATATATAGGCAGTACGACCTGTATGTTGAAAAAAAGAATCTTGGAGCACATCAGAGCGGTTAAGAACAAAAATATGCTCTATGCAACGTCAAAACATGTAAATGCATGCCAAAATGGTGATTGGAGATCTATGAGGTTTTATTGATTGAAAATGCTTACGAAAACGGAAAGAGGCGGTGATACAGTTCGTAAACTGAGACAAATGGAGTCCCGCCTAATCATACGTTTACGTACAAAAATGCCGAGAGGAATGAACTTTGGGGAGGACCTGCATGTACATTTAGAGTGACTGTTACCAATACCAGTTTAGACTTTTCAAACACAACAGGGTACTATACCCGATAAACTTTGAAAATCAATTAGGAACTATTCCACTAATGAACTCTGAGAACTGTAACTCGCCCATATGATTTAAATATGTAGCGCTTGTTTACCAATATGAAAAAATGTGATATACACCAGTCTTTCTTTTAAAAAATAATTTTGTGAAACTCTGTAAAAACTACGTATACCATAATGCCACCTAAAGGCTAAGATGGGCCAGTATAAATAGAAAAAGAGCAGAAGGACTAACTGACCGTGAGCAAAGCCTGTGGAGGCTGAAACGCGTTGGTGGGGTGAAGCTCTAATTAAAAAGCTTTGAAAAATATCCTGGGTGTGCCGCTCCTTTTGCGCAAAAAAAAAAAATATATATATATTTATCCTATTGATGATTGCCAGTAAGTAGGTATAGTTAGGACCTGAGACAAAGAGTTTTTTCTTTTGCTAATAACTATGGCTCCAGTTGACAAATCTTCATGAAATGTTCTCAAAAATGTGGCCTACTTTGCCTAGCTCTCCATGGAATGTTTCAGGGTGATTCGCCAAGTGGGAGCTGCGAAAAGGGGGGTGGCTCAAAACGTTTTTTCCCATACAATGTGTTAGAAATGGGATATCTCGTTGGCTGAGGTATACACCCAGGTCAGGCAGGATCCACCACTCTAGTCAGGGTAATCTAGATACATAGGGCCCGATTCACAGAATGAACTTAAGACTAAATCCTAAACTTACTACTATTTGGTATTCACAGAATGCACTTACTACTTTCGGGATTTACAGAATGAACTTACTATTTTCGGTATTCACAGAATAGATTTAAGACTACTAACTTTACGTCCGCACTCGGGCTTGTGAGAATAATGCGCTATTATACGTTAATTTTTTGTCTTACCAACACTTGCAACCAGCAGACAATATGGTATCACCGGGTGTATCTACTTATTCTAAAGTGCTCCGATACCTCACTGGGACTAGATCGTGCTATATAAAACTTCAAAATAGAATTATCGCACGCTATCAGCAACGCTTATCTCCAATGCGTTAAAAAAATCCAGCGATAGCTGCAAAATGTGCGATTATCGCTGGAATTCCAGCGATAATTGCACAGTGATAGTCAAATCCTTGTAGATAGAGCAGGGTGTTCTCATCCTTATAAGCCACCACCTATAGGCTATAATGGTTTAGTCAGTTTAAAAGCAGGCATAATGAGACCTGTGATAAGCGCGGTTAGCTCTACTTTTATCATCGCTATGCAGGTTAGCGTGCAGCTTGATAATTGGAGAAATGTCTATTAGCGACATTTCCCATGTTATTTAGTCAGTTACGCCCACTTTGCATGTTATTAACGTTGCAAAGCTGGGCGTTGAGGGATCGGGAGCAGAGGCATAGGAACACCCGCTAGAGTGTCATTGCTCATAGTGTGATAAAATTATCGCCGCTTTCTGCCTGAAAATGTACGGTAAAGCGGCGATAATTTAATCGCGGGGCCTTGATAATATGCCCCTTAGGTTTTAGAAGTTGGAGCATGAGACATTAGAGAAATTTGAATTGTTTGGTAGAATTTGCCCATTGTTGCTTTCTCCTCTCAAAGCATGTCAACCTCTTATGCAGATTTGTAGAGCACACTATCACCTAGTAGGGTATCCTGGTGCTAAGCAGGTGTGAGTTCAGAAACACCTAGGGGTCGATTCCGAATCTGGAAAAACCGCTCCGAATAGCCGTTCGAAGCGTTTTTCCCGTACGAATCGTACCCTGCAACGTCCCCCGTACGTACGACGAAGTACGATTCGTACCAGGAGCCGTACTCCGTACGAGTCATACAAGACACCGTACGACTCTAATCTCTGTACGATTCTCCCTCAGAACCCGCTGAACGTGACATCTGTACGGTTCGCGGCTGGTTTTTATGACCCAGCAAGTACGATACGTGTCGGGTACACACCATACAACCCTTTTTCTACGGGAGCTGAAAACAGCCGTAAAAGCAGAGTTCGCGCCGAAACAGGTACGGAACGCCCCCACGGGTACGGTGCGTACCCCTCATGATCCCAGGGGTACGCACCGTACCCCTGCGATCATGGGATGTACGAGCCTTACCCCCATTGTATGATCGGTGTACGAGCCGTACCCCCATTGTACGATCGGTGTACGAGCCGTACCCCCATTGTACGATCGGTGTACGAGCCGTACCCACATTGTACGATGGGGGTACGGCTCGTACACCCATCGTACAATGGGGGTACGGCTCGTACACGGATCATACATGGGGTACGGCTCATACACCGATCGTACAATGGGGGTACGGCTCGTACACCCATCGTACATGGGGTACGGCTCGTACACCGATTGTACAAGGGGGTACGGCTCGTACACCGATCGTACAATGGGGGTACGGCTCGTACACCGACCGTACAATGGGGTTAGGCTCGTACACCTCATGATCTCAGGGGTACGGTGCATACCCCTGCGATCATGGGGGGTAGGGACCATACGTATGTGTTTGTGTGCTTTTCCGTACGACTCGCCCTTACCTGACGTGGACCGTACGAATCGCGTCCTCATACCCCAGTCCGGATTGTACTTTTCGGGTCGTACGGCATGTGTACGAGTCGTACGGTATGTGTACGAGTCGTACGGTTCACGGTTTCAGCCTTGCAATACGTACGGATCGCGACGATTCGGACGGATTCACGGAATACGGAACGTACTTCGCGACTCGGACGGACGGGTACGATTCGTACGGAGAGGGCTCCGGATAGAAATCGTACGGACGTTTTTTTCCCCCAATCGGAATCGACCCCCTAGGGTCTAGGTTGACTACACGAAAAGCCATGTCTCCAGTTTCTAATGGAATTCAAGAAGTCAGGATGAGGATCTTCTCAGTAGAGGTGGATCATTCCATACTTTAGGAGTGATGAGAATGCTCAACCCCAGATCTGGTTGTCCGTATATGTTTGGGATTTGTGCAAGTAGGAGTCCAGACAAGCAGAGGTGTCTGGAGGATATGTGAAAGCAGATGTGATTGTTGAGGTATGCTATTCCAGTGTTATGTAGTACCTAGAAAGTGTGAGTACAGGTGTTTGAAATCTGCTTGTTTTTGAATGGGAAAGAATTGGAGCTCCTTCAGGTCTGGTATGTCGTGAGTGCGGCATGGAAACTTGAGAGTGATTCAGGCCTACGAGTTCTGAATGGTCTGGAGCCTTCTGGCGAGTTTTTTGTTGATCCCAGCATAGAGGTTGTTTGCAGAGTCCAGCTTGCCTCTGACCTAGGCATGCGTGGTGGCTTTCCGGGTGCTGATTGAGAGCCATTTGGAAATCTTACTCAGCATCTTCAGGGTATGGAAGCATGAGACGGTGACAGCATTGACTTGGATAGTCATATCGAGTTTGCTGTTGATGATCCAGAGATTCTTGGCGTGAGTGGTGGTATTGGATGTCTTCTTAACCCTCTTGGCCACCAAGTGGAGTCCCACAGTGATGTGCTCTTCCCCAAGAGCACAATTTCAGTCTTGTCGGTGTTCAGCTTTAGACAGCTGGTCTTCATCCAGTGGGAGATTTCAGTCATGGAGACACAGAATTTGATCCGCTTATTGCCCATTTTGTCTGTGAGGGAGAGAATGAGTTGTGTGTCATATGCGTAGGAGAGGTTGTTGATATTGTGAGAGCGAATGATGCTGGTTAGAGGGATCATGTATGTGTTGAAGAGAGCCAGGCTCAGGAAGGATCCTTGGGGAACTCTGCGGATGAGGTTTGAGGCTTCCGGGGTGTATGAGTTAACTAGAAAAGCTATAAGCAGGGCGTAATCTATGAGAAATCTCTTCAACTGATAAAATCTTGTTTGAAGTGAAAACATTTCCATTCTATAAAACACCCGCCTCTCTGAGTATACATACATGTCGCTGCTGCATTTGCCATGTTTATGAAGTCAAAAGTGTAAACCCTTGACAATTGGCTGCAGGAAAGAAAAGAGCAGGTTGTCATGACAAATATTTGTTTTCCTCTCCATGTTTTACTGAAGCGCTTCCAGGTCTCCAGATGGATAACATTTGGTGACCTTCTAAAGCTTTGTATAGAGTGAGCAAACTGCGTAAATGAACATGTCCCCGAGGCACTGCACAGAAGTGCTGGGAAATTTTATTAGAATCACCGTAGTACAATGGAAAACTTTTCCTTGGCAGAAACGACTGCACAAACAGAATGGAGTATAAGCCTTATATGCATAACATACCCCATGTCTTATTGAAGTCCAGAACATCCGGATTTCTGATTTAATATAGCACCTGTACCCATTATTTTATAGAGAACAAGGGTTCGTTTTATGACTTTTTAATTTTTGTTTTACGTTTTCACTATTTTGCACATAAAAGATCAATGAACAAACGTCCATTTCACTCTCATTAATCTGTCAACAAGTTTTCATTCCCCTCTTCTTCCTCTCATTTTGCGCAGCCTAATAAAGCACACGTGCGCAGTGCAGTCCCATAAATAAGGACCACACACACAGGAGCAGTTAAAAGTAAATCTTTTAATTATGTGTTTTCATTTGTTAGTCACAAACAAACAGGAATGGCAGTGTGTAAACTGGCACATTATGATCTGCAGGTTTTAAGTATGGCTGAGTGCATGAGATGTGTATGGCTTCCGATTGTGTCCACCACATAACGAGTGAGGGATTAAGGAAAGGCTTTATTGAGAACAAAGCTTTCTTAGCATTCTCTGTTCAGTCTGTCTCATTCTCTTCTTATCGCCTCATTCACTGGCTACTTGCTCATTTACTGGTCACTGCCTCATTCACTTCTCGGCCAGCCTCTGTCACTCCCCGTTTACTGTTTCCTTGTCTGGTTAGCCTCTATCCTTCATTGGACAGCCTGCTTGATTCGCTGGTCACCGAGTCTCATTCATCCAATACTGCCACACTCACTGGACACTTGCTCTCATGCTTCTTCAGTTTGTCATTTGTTTCACTCGTGAGGTCACACTACATTTGGTCAACCTGTGTTATACACAGGCCACCATGTCTCACTTAGTCGCTTTGCCTTAATCACCAGGTTCTCAAAGCCACATACTATACACCACCCCCCTACTGCACATCCGTCATCTTGCCTCATATTTTCCCCGTGACCCTGAATCATTTTGTTCATTTTGTGCCTGTATCATAACACATAATGACAGTAGGTGCGAAAAATTGAAAAAGTGTATCTACATTAACTGCTAGAAATGTTCTCTTTTTTAATGAAACTTCAAGACCTTCGGATTCCTCACAAAAAGGGGGTGAAAAATCAAGCAAAAACTGAGTTCTGTGAAATCCAAAACAATGCAAAACCTTTATGTCAGATAATTCTACTATAACAAAAATCTTGGGTTAAAAATCTCCAGAAAAAAAACTTTTTTAAAGAAATGTGTTCAACTTCACTAAAGATACGTTTATTTTATGTTGTTCCTAGAAATGCACCAAATTGCTTACAATGTCTTACAGCATCTAAAATGCTAGATATCTTAGAACCTTGGCCATTTCCTTATTTTCTTTCATGCCAATCCAAGTGGGCTTAGGGCATAGGGCATATCCTTTGGCTATGCCATGCACTCACATCCATTCCTCTAAGAGTCCCTGGGCAAGACGTTTTGCCGTGCACAGATGACTCTATGCACAAGACATTGCCTTCTTCAGCCATGTCCAGTGGGCTCTAAACACCATACCTGTCCTTGCCTTTGCTAGGTACCCTTTATCAATTGTTTGCAGGGCATCACTTTTAGATATGTCCAAAGTGATCTATAAGAGGGTGCAAGGTGTAGTCTTTGGCCATACCATGCAACCCCTACACCTCCAATCCAAGGCTACGTTTTTAAAATGATCTTTTTATTGTCATTTACAGACCAAATCAATAAACAACAAGCTGGAACCCCATCACAATTGTCAGCATATATTTGCCCCATCATACAGTATAATACATGACCCATATAAGAGTACTCAGTCACGATTAAGAGCAATCCTGCAGGTTATGCCACTCCACAGGAGTAATATCTCAGTTATTGACATTATCAACTGCCTCCCCACATTGTGTTCTAGGTAAGCCCCCACATTTGTAGCGCATCTTACAATTTCACCTAATACTGTGGCCCTCGGACGCCAGCCCCCCTCATCTTGCCTGGTTTCACTATGAATGTATTATCAGGTATCTACGGAGGTCTAACATCGTCTATCGCCTCCACAATCTTTGTCTCCAATTTCTGGAGGTACATGTCCAATATCATGAGTCTCTGAGTGACACGCTCCTCCCTCTGGCCTCCACCATTACTGTTGCTTTTGCCCAATGTAGCAAGGTGTTGAGACAGATCGTCGTGCCCAGAGGTGCTGGTGATTTCCATGCGAAACAATTTGGCATTTGTACAGCACAACTAACAAATCAAGGAACCTGTGCAGAAATTTATAATCCTTGGATCTGGGTCTAAAACCTAGCAAGCACAATTCAGGATTGAGTAGGACCACACTGTCCACCAGGGACGATGTAATTCTCAATACCACTTCCCACTTCAGTGCCACCCAGAACACTCCCATACTATGTGTAGAAACCCTGCATCTAATACCCTGCATCTAGTGCATCCTGAATTGGCATTAGGGATCATACGCAAGAGGCAATGAGCTGTAAGGTATGTCTGGTGTAGGTAATTAAATTGGGTGAACCTGAATCAGGAGTTTTGCGAGACCTCCTTAACTTGTTGCAGGGTTTGGGCCAGTTGTTTATCAGCCAGTGGGGATCCGAGGGCCTCTGCCCATTGCTCTCTGAGTTTGCTGTCTGGCTTCCGTTTATGATTCAGGAGGGTTGAATATAGAGCCTTAGTGACTCTACATGTGGGGCCATCAAACAGCATTATGTGTAAAGGGATTGGTACCATGGGCTCTGTGCACTCCTGCCCCAATTGCTATGATAGTGCTCATCACACTGCCTCACAAGTCAAAAATTGTCCAGCTGGTATGTGGAATGTAGCAGTAAGCTCAGGTAAGGGTCAAAACACCCTGTCAATGTAGAAATACCCAACCCTATACCTGCTTCCTGCAGCATGTCACTTCATTGTGTCTGACAGTCTCCTGAAGACACATCATCTGCCATATCGGGATAAAGGGATAGTATGGAGGGTGAATCTCCCACCCCATGACATATTTCTGCCAGCTGCTCCTGGCTATTCTCATTTGGTGGGACTCCTCGGGACACTATGTCCCCAGGTTGACAATCAATTATACAGGTGGCCCCCAGTCAGTAGGCACCAAACCATGGCTCTCTGAACACCAGTAGCTTCTAGCCACTGCAACTGGACGGCGGCACAATACTACTTGAAGTTGGGTATCCTCAGATCCCCCTCCTGCGGTGGTTTAAATAGTTTGTCGAGGGCCACCCTGTGCCTACCCGCGCCCCTGACCTATTCCACCAATAGTGAGTTGAGTTCCTTGAAGAAGCCTTTAGGGATCAAGAGCGGAAGGGTGGAGAAATACTATGGAAACTCAGCATCTTGGATATTGCCAAGCATCCCATGGAGACAGAGGAAGCGATGTCTAGAATGGTATCAACCTGAGCATTGAACCAAGTGCCTTATATATATGCTCTTCAAGCAAATCTTCCTTAGAGTGGTAGATCTGTATGCCCAGATATTTAAAAGAGTCATTGTGTTATTGCAGTTGAGCCCAGGAGAGAGTGTGCTTATCTGTCTCTGGAATTGGGCAGAAGGGGAGCAGGCAGGATTTAGCCAAATTCACCTTTAGCCCCAATTTCTTCCCAAAATCGTCTAGCAAGGAGATTACCGCAGACAGGAAGGTTTCAGGGTATCATCTGCATATAAAGAAATCATATGGTAGGAACCAGCAGCCTCAATCCCCATCCAGCTGCCCAAGTACACAACTGACAAACCAACAGCTCCATGAGCAAAGATTTGTGGGGATAAGGTGCAGCCTTGCCTAGTACCCTGGCCAATGTCGAATCTCTCCAAGATACACTGGCCCATCTTGACCCTCGCTTCCGGTTTTCCATAAAGGACTTTGAGCAAGCTCATGTAACTCGTCCGCCCGACCACCTGCATTGCTTCTAAAGTTGCAAACAAGTAATCCCCATGCAGTGTATCAAATGCTTTCTCAATGTCAAGAGTCTCTGTGACCGGCACACCCGTATCCCCCAGATTAGATTTCATCAGCCTCAACAGTCTATGGATATTGAGAAAGGTACTACGACCAGGTATGAATCCACTGTGATCTACATGTACCAAAGAACTAAGCTAGGGGAATAGCCTATTGCGGAGGGTCTTTTCTAGGATTTTGTAATCCAGGTCCAGAAGTGAGAGGTGGTCTATCGAATCTGACATCGAGTTGGTCCCAGCCCTGCTTTGGGAGCACCACTATCAGGGTCTAACAGAGCATCTCCAGTAGGTGTCCGGTGGCTTGCGCCTCACCGAAAACTTCCAATAGCTAAGGCATTAGAGTCATACCGTATGTGGCATAGTATTTCATGGTAGGACATCAGTGCCTGTCATCTTGCCGCATGCGATCTGTTACCTGGCCACACGTATCTCCTCACTCTGAGGAGGAGCCTCCGGGTCACCCTGTTGTGCCGCATTCAGGTGGGGGAGCGGGGTCTTTCACAGAAAGTCCAGGAGATCACCCTACCCCACCGAGGTAGAGTAGAGGGAGCTATAGAATTTCACAAAGTGGGTATTAATTTCTTCCTGGGTATTGAGTATCGTACCATTCATTGTCTGCCCGAATCGCTCCAATAAGGGGCTTGAATGTTCATCCCAAACCAGTCTTGCAAGCATCCTCCCCACTCTATAGCCTTCTCTGTGGAGTCTTGTGAGGTATTGCCTATAATCAAGGCACCCCATACACGTCACTAGTTCATGGTGATCTCTGAGCAGCTGGAGTAAGGGTGCATTGCCGCTAGCATGTCGAGGTTGAGCTTTCTCAAGCAACCTCATTTTCTGCTCCCAGATTCGTATTTCCTAGTGTAGTATGTGTTTGATCCCCCATGTGGATGCAATGTAATTTACCCTCACCACTGCTTGGGGGCACCCCTTTCTGATGCCCGAGTAGTTGTGGAGCCAGCATTATGTTCAAAGTAACGCATCAGCTGGGCCGCCAGATCTTCACAGACTGGAGGATCGAAAAGCGAATCCATTTGTAGCTTACACTTCAGGGTGCAGGGTTGAGCATGGCCCCGGCGAAGTGATAGGATCAATGGACACGGATCGGGAGTGTGCACGCCAAATATTCCGTTTGGTATATTAGGGGCACAAGTGACAAGGCACAGACAAACATGTCTATTTGGGTGTGTATATCATTAGCCAGGGAGTATAAGGAGAACTCGCAGCTCTCCTGGCATTAAAGTCACCACACACCTCACGCCCCTTGTTTAGTTAGCCACTCTTGGCGATGTTTTGCAATTCTATGGGAAGGCACTCCCATCGGGAGGGGATGTTGGAACGATCCCTATCCTCATCCAAGATGAGGTTGAAATACCTCCCCAGATACTAAGAGTATGGGGATCGCTAGAGTCAGTCTGCCAATGAAGGGAGTGTGGTTCACAATGGGATTCTAATTGGCCACTATTGCCAGGGACTTTCCATCTAGTTGTCGCTCGACCACCACGTAACGGCCCTCTGTGTCAACCCTGTGACATTCATGGATGAACGGGACTCCCGGAGCTATTCAGATGAGAACCTCTTGGGCATATGTTGAGACTGGTTCCGTGCACCTCTCCCCTCCATTTTGTGTGCAGCTTTTGTAATTCTGTCTGCTATAGGTTTGTTTCTTGGAGGAGCACCACATGCATGTAACAATGCTTTAGATAAGTGTGCTTAATCTGATTGGTCATACCTCTTAAGTTCCATAACAGAAGGTTGTATTGAGGGGCTAAGATCCTCTAAAGTGTACCCATTAGGCCTGCGTAAAGTGGGGCATGGGGGCGAGGTCCTGAGTCCTAGGAGCGGACTCCCAAGGCAGGTTAATTCTCAGCTCTATCGCTATGTATGTGTGAGTGTAGTCAATGTGTCTGGCTTGTGAGTACCTGCATTCAAGCGATTCCAAATACCCAATATCAGCAACAACAACATTAATCAGTCACCCCACCCACCAGACTGAGATAGCATCCCGTTCTCTGCTTCATTGGAATATACTGTGTAACCAAACTTTAATAGAGTGCAAGTTAGATATCTAGGCCATTACAGTACCCTGGGGCTTGGGCAGTAATTATGAGAGTGATCACCATCAACCAAGTGTCAGAGCAATGACCATGGTCTCCAGTCTTACCACCTTGGAGGGCTGTGTTCCAGCACAGTGTTACAAGTCATCAGCCGTTTGGGGCATCAGAATTGAACCACAATGGTCATCGCTGGTGGAGAGTAGGGTGCCACCATTGTCCGAGCTAGCATTGGAGGTGCCGTGAGAGTGCAGAACCTCAAAGGGGTTATGAGCATGTAGGAAAATTTCCTCCACAGCCCGCGCTTGTTCTTTCCGACTGTTCTGTTGTAGGTTTGGACTATGGCCTCTGGGAATGGCGTTGTTTTGGCTGTGGAGTCAACCAGTTCTAGGAGGGTTGGGTTTGTACTTGCCTTTTTGCTAGGCCCTTGGCATGCATCCAAGTCCAGGCATCCTCTGGGATGTGAAAAAGTTGGTAGTAACATCATATGCCACCCAAAGCTTGGCTGGGAACAGAGGAGCATATTTGATCCACACGTTGGTGTAGTTGTTCTTTCACAACTGGTGTATGAGGCACTGCAGTATTGCACTTCCACTGTGTAATCTGGACATGCTGAAATTTCACAGTTCTCAAAGCGCCACATAGCTCAGATTCGGAATAGTGCAGAAGTAGGTCCCTGTGTCTGTAATTGAGCACACAGGCTATCATCGGGCGTGGGCATGCTCCCAGTGGAGGAGGTCTTCTCAGCAAGCGATAGGTAGTCTCGATGGTGAAGAACTTTGGTATTCTATCTGCCAGCACTGTCTCCATCAGCCAAGTCTCTAGGCAGAGTTCCATATTGGGGGCTTCAGAGCATTCAGGTAATTCCCACAAAGCAAACCATATTGTGACTTCCACTCTGCACTGCAATGCTGCTATGTCGCCCGACATCTCTTGCACATATGTCTGCAGTGCCTGCACTGAGGGGTGCTGTGTAGTCTGGACAGATTCAGTGTCATCCCCTCACTCCATTAATCACTGCTGGTTAACGTGGAGTAATCCAACCTCCTGGGACACTGTGTCGATCTTGATTTCCAGTGCGGACTTTGTGTTAAGGATAGCCTGTAGGATTTGGTCGAATTGTTTAGAGTGTATGTTCAGTAAAGCCTCCGGTTTACATGAGGAATCTCCTACCCCAGTTTGAGCTGCATTCTGGTGCATGGTGTCTCATCTGCCATGGAGAGGTGTTTGCCTTGTTTTGGTTTAATCATTATGCCAGGAGATTGGTGGGTCCAGGACCCCCACAGTCAGTTTGTCCCTGGTCGTGTGTACATAGCCTTGTAGACCCCATTCATACTCGGATTCCTACTCTGGGCAGGCCAGTGCCCACCGTCATCACAGTTCAAGCATGGTGCTTACTGTTCCTAACAGTGCCCTCTCTACCATAGGCGAGGTTGCACAAGATCACCACCTCGCCAATCCACCAGGAGGGTGACTTACTGGTGTGAGTCTAGGTCTCTGCTCCACTTTTTCACAGTTATACAGCGTCTGTTTATAGCAGTGGCATCCGGTGTGGGTCGGTCCCCTCTTGGCTGTCCCATGTCTTCCCAGGATGGGTGTGGAAGGAAGAGCCCAATTAACCCCTGAAGCTGAACGGTAAGAACAAGGCCCAGGCGGCAATCCCAAGAGGCGGCCCCATTGCTCAGTATTCAGTGCTCCATGTCTGTATGGCTCTTCATGAGGACATTTTTTTAATTGGTTTTTATAGCTTGAACTCAACCCGAAGATATCAGGTATCAGAGTGCTTTACCTGAGCACCAGTTTCGTTACAGATGGACACATTCTTTTTTTTGTTAGGCGAGAGGAGATTAAGTGATTTGCCCAGAATCACAGGATGTTGAGCCTCTCTGGTCTCAAGCACTTCACTAGTACCGTAGGTCGGGCCACATGTAGGAGGCAACACATTGGAGTGCCTTGGCCACTGTATAAAACAAGGTGCAGCACTTTGCTGGGGGATGCGTCCACCCCACAGCCCGCTGTCACATCAGACACTAGGCGCGTTCCATGGTTTGAGGCCCTCTTATGCCATAGCTGTATCCTTTCTATGGGATGAGGAGTTGGCTCGCATCAATGGTGGCAAGCTCACATGGGAGGCTCACGACCCAGTCGCAGCACAGCTGAAGACTCTGTTCTATACGTTAGAGGTTTTTCGGTCTCCTTTGTGCATGGGGGTGCCAGCCCCAAAACTGGATTGAGGGGGGGGAGCCCCAAACAACTCAGATGGGGTGTGGATATATGCAGGATTGGCTGGATCATTTGCGGAGCTCAGGCAGACATGTATGCCTTGGTTGACGTCTGGGCCACGACGCCTCCAAGGTCACTTGACACAGTCAAAGGCCTTCCGAGCGCTATCAGGTTAAGTCAGTCAGTCAGTCAAAAGCTTTTATTTCGGTTAAAAAACATAAAAATACATATTTACATACATCAATGCAGTTTAAAACATGGTAAAAATATTAAAAGACATCAAAGGATCGAATTTCAAAAATAAAAATTAAAAGGTTGTAAATACATGGATAAATATCTCACTAACGCTCCCAGAGTTCCCACCAGGCTGCCCAGTTGGCTTTTATAAAGAAAGCCCTCCCAATTTTTTTTTCACAGCAGTTTGCCCTGTGGTGAATAGTTAGAGAGAATACCTTTTTGCACACCTTGTAAGCCACATGGACAGAAGGAATTTAGATGTTACATAGACTGTCAGAAAGGCAGTATCCGTTTTAAGAATTCTATAGGTCTCCCTATAGTCCCTGATACTCCTGGACTAACAGAATTGAATTATCCATTTCGCTCTAGCCCGAGAGTACGAGGGGCAGAACAGGAGAATGTGCAGATCTGTCTCTCTGCTTCCCTGGCACCCTGGGCAAGTGCTCACTGGAGGTGTGACTTTTAGCCATTTAACTGTTGCGTCCCTAAGGGGAAGAGAGCCGTGCCTGAGCTAGATATAGAGTTTCCTGGCCAGGAGGAGCTGAATGTCATCCAGAAATCTCTCAAAGTTGGGTGGGCCTTGGTCTCTAGGAAGGTGTTAGTCAGCCTACCCAGGGAAGAACTTGATACTAGGAGAGCCGAACCATACTCTCTCAGTGCCACACTCAAAGTTTTCTTAGCGAGCACGGGGCAGGTCTCCTCGTGGGAAGACCACAGGTCCCCCCTGCCAATGGCCCGGGAGAGGTGCTGGATATGCTTTAGGCATGGAATGTTCCCCGCACCCTGGCTTGCTAACAGGTCCCGTAAGTCCTCCCTGTAGCTCTCAAGTTCCTGGGTAGCCCATAGTCGTCTCCAGTATAACAAAGGATGGTTCGAGATGACATCTAGAATAGTCCTAGAAATAGTCCTGCCCGAACTGGCAGGCCAATTCTTCTCCAAATAGGAACACAAGCACTAGTCGGTTCTGGCCTTTTGGGCCTCTTCAGTGAGATGTAACTTGAATCCAGTGTCACAGTAAGCACAGGAACCATGTCTCTGCATACCCATCGCATTAGAGTTGTCTCACTTATAAAAATAAAAAAGTGGTAAATAGGTGAAATCAGGGCAGCCGTTAGGCATGGGCAGTGAGGGTAGCTGCCCTGGACCTCACTCTCAGCCCACGAACACAGGGCCCCACACCCGTGTGTCACAGCCAGGCCATGGCACACTGGTCTTCTCCTGACCCCTGCTCATCTAATTTGAAAGAAAGACGTCTCCTTGCAATTGTGCCGTTAGGAGGGGTATAGTGAGGTTAGACCTAGCGGAGGGGGCCCTCCTATTGGCCCAGTTGCAAGGCAACACCTTGTGAAGTTTTTTCCTGCAATCAGGCCCCCTGTCCTGCAGCCCATTCAGAGGCACCATAGGACTCCCATTGTCCTGAAGCAGTTTTAGACCTTTTGCATGAAAAGCAACTTGAACACATTCAGCCCATTATGAGCTGCTAAGAGGTGCTTGTGGGTGGCTGGGAGGGAGTGACTGCAACCCACAAGGGGTCTGAAACAAAAAAGCTTCAGGACCAGGGTAATCATACTGAGATTCAAACAGCCCTGACTGTGTAAGGTTGTATGCAAATTAGAGGGGCCTCGCACACCACGTTTCAGCCCAGGGAGCCCAAAATCCTAGAACCGGCCCTGGGTTTAATGCTTGAAATATTCTCAGTCACTGATAATTACTCATAGCCACATTCCAGTCCATCTTTTATTGTCCACTATACCACTCTAGACAGAGACCTGTCATATGTAAATGTGTCTTGGTCCTGAAGCACTAGGAACAGTTCTCTCGAACTGTCAGGCCAGGTCACTTCCAGATAAGCTCACAGTCAACTCAAGTCCACTTTCAACCTTTCAGGACTTGTCAGTGAGATGCAACTTCAAACCAATGGTAAAGTGAGAATAGAACCTATATTAGGTCATAGCTGTAAGAAAGTGATTTTCTGTTGCAGTACCCCCCCACTTTTTGCCTGATACCTGATGCACTTTTTCCTTGGTGTGCCCTGGGTCCCTGCCAATCAGGGACCCAGGGCCTGTGTTCCTTCCTCAAAAACTGTACAAAGCCTAAACCCAATTGGCATCTCTGGCCACATGTCAGCCCCTAGTAAATGGTACCCTAGGTACCCAGGGCATTGTGACCAGAGAAGACCCCTAAGGCTGCAGCACTTATTGTGCCAACTTTAGGGGCACCGTACCCTGACACACACACACATTGCCTTTGCAGGCTGAGTGTCCTGGTGCAGGACTAAACAAAGAGTCGACATGGCACATATCCCCGTGTGCCATGCCCACAAACCCACTGCCCTGGCATACCTCAGCCACCCCTCTAGCTGGGTGCCCTATGCCAGTGATGTGGGCACAGGTGCATGAGCCATGTGCCCCTAAAGCACCCAGGGTCATTCCTGGGCACTGTAAGTCCAATGATGCCATTAAGAGTTTATGGTGCAGGGAGGTTGTCATTACGAACTCCACAGCACTATAATGGCTACACTGAAGGCTGACAAGTTTGATATCAAACTTCGCAGCACCATAAACCCACCCTGATGCCAGTGTGGGATTTAATGTAAAATGCACTACAGAGGGCATGTTAGAGATGCCCCCTGAAACCTAACCTACAATCCACGTCTTTTCTGAGAGGCTGCCTAGGCTGCCACAAATCAGACATGTTGCTGGAACCCTGTGGGGGAGAGCTATCGCTCTTCTGGGCTTGCAACAATGCACATCCTGGGACGAGGCGCCAAGCCTCCTCCCCCTGGATGGGCAGGGGAATCTTCAGAGGCATTCCGCCTTTGTGAGCTTCTCCATACCACTTGCTGTACTCAGCAACTGGCCCCCACCAGTTCTGACCCCCACTCTGGTGAGAAGACTGGCGGGAAACCCTACATCAGACAGGGGGGGGGGTGCCAGCCTGTGCCAACTCCACCCCTCAGGTGGGAGAGGGGAAGTGAGGCACGACCCCAGGCTCCGGCCATCTTGAAGATGGAAAGCCCTGCCCAATCACAGCTAGGATCCTGCCCCACTCCCAGAGGAGAGGAGCAAGCTAGTGGGTGTACCCACCCCAGGTCAGGGACCCATTGGTCCCTGCCCTTGCCCTACCTGTAACACCCCTAAATTCAGTATTTAGGGGCACCCTGAACCTATTTCCACAGATCCAGATTCCGAAACAAGAAAGAAGAACAAGGATCAAGAAGACCTGCCGTGCAGCTGCTAAAAAGAGGAAGACACCAACTGATTTGGCCCCAGCCCTAACGACCTGTCGACCCTCGAAGCTGCTCCTTCTAAACCTAGGTGTCTCCAGTGGTCAGCAACCTCAAAAACCCCGGAGGACCTGACTGCCTTGTGACTCTGACTACCTGGGTCTCCCACGAGCAGTGATACTGCTCAAAGCAAGTAACAAGCCTTGGGGACCAGCCCGGAACCGCAAACCCTGCACACTCTGCACCCGCCAAGCCTGGTCTGTGCTGGAGTGAATTAAGACCCTAAGGACGTCCCAACGGTGATTCTGACTTGGAATCCAGTGCCCAAGGACCCTCCTCGACGACCCCGACGACGCCTGCAGCCTCAGGACAAAGGACCCCTCCGACCGTGACCAGCAGGGGGTAAGATTTCCCGACCTCAAAAGACACCCCTGCACCCGGCGCCCTACGGCCCCCTGTTCCCAACTCCTGGGTGCCTACCTATCCTCCAAGACCCCAACTTACCCCTCGAAGTGTTGGTCGCTCCAGAAGATCCTCCGTCCCGAGCCTGCAGCCTTTGTTACCTTTTCAAGATCTCCATTGAATAACATTGAGTGCCCGATGGCTCAAAAGCACCTTGCACCCAGCCGCCCGAGTCCCCCTTGCAGTGCAACCTGTAACCTATTCTACTTCCCCATTTGCCCTGAGCAAGTGACCAGGAGCCCAACTCCCACAGCCGTGTGGCCTGCTAGCCAGCAGCCGCCAACCAAAGGCCCCCCTGCCTCTCATTGGATTACATTAGGCCTAACTACCTCTGCACCCAGCTGCCCCTGACTGTTTTGCTGTGAAATTTCTTCTGTCTACTATTGAAAATTACAAATATTCCTTAAAAATCGTACCAACGACTGAAACGTAATTACTTACCTGTCTTAGGTAGAGACCCCAGTACTGAACCTACTAATCCAGTCCTTGATTACAAAAGTAACGATAACCTACTTTTCCTGTGACTTGAATTTCCTTCCATTGGATACCATTGTAGTTTTTCACTGAAAAGTTTCTAAGTGTCATCTTTTGAAAAAGCTTTAAATTCTTTAAAAATCATTGCAATAACTAAAATATTTTTGCTAATCTGTTTGCAGCTTAGACTCCAGGACTGAATCTAGGATCCAGTCCTGGAATTACAAAAGTAATCTACGAAGTAATCAACTGTATTTGTGTAGAAAAACCCATTGAGCTCAATACTAAATTGTGTTTAAACTGCAACCCCTGTACCTATTGTGTTTACAAAGTTTATTGCCTTTCTGCAAAGTACTCATCTGAGACCTCTCATATTGACAAAAGTATATTTTGATACCTGTTGGTTCTAAAAAATAAAACAACTATATCTTTTGGATATAAAAACAATTGGCCTGGGGTTCAGTCCTTGAGTGTGTGGAACCTTTTGCTGACTGAGTGTGTACAACAAATGCTTTACACTGTCCTCTGGTACTGCCTTACTGCTCGACCAAGCTACCACTTTGAGAGTAAGGTCAGCCCTGACTTTAACCTCTGTTATACCTCTGGGGTTGTGGTCTCTATACACACTGTACCTTACTTTGGTCCAGTATATATAGAGCCACTTTCTCACAATACCTGTTGCACTTCGGGCATCTCAATGAAAAAAGAAAACAATACTGTGTGGAATGCTTGCGTTGATATCAGCAATTGGTCATTATGAGGGCCATATTCCAATGCATTGCTTTTTTACTCACTATCTCACTGCAGACAGAAACCTGATGTATGCAAATTAGGCTTGGTCCTCCTCCGATAGGAAGAGTATATGCTGAACTCTCAGGCCTGATGCCTTTCAAATTGGAACCCACACATTCCCAGACTTGTTTTATCCTTTCGGGCCTCATCAGTGAGGTGTAGCATGAGCCTAATGCCACAATGAGCACAGGGACACAAATCAAACATTTCTCATTGAGCTAGGCATGAATAAACTTTGCCGTGCCCATCAGTTTCAGGGATCAAGATTTTTTTGGCTATACTTTCCAACCAGTTTTCCTTCCCCAAATCCATCTAGTTATGGCCTACATTTTTTTCTGTGCCCAGTATGCTCTTTGCATAGTCTACAACTTGTGTGCCCAGAGCATCTAGAGCAAAGTCTCAGGCCACCCTTAGCTGTGCCCACATAGCGGAGACAAAATTATAAATTAAGCAAACATGGAGACAAAGAGTTGTTGTGTACTGTATCTAAAACTGTTACTAAGTGCCCCTCTGGAGTCTGCAGCCATGGGTTGACTACAAAGGCCCATCTAGTATTAATTTGTTTTAATCAGACCAACTGAAAAAGATGATTGTCAGGGTGCTGCATTTCTTCATCAATATGGATCAGTCACATTTGCCACATAGACAACCATTTGCTGCTTTAACTTACAGATTTCAACAATTAAATTGTTTCTGGAAGAAACAACCACATGGCGCAGTGAAGTGTAAGACCATTTCAAAACGTTAACGTGTCACCTGTCAGTTGTTGATTTTTGTTTTTAACTATCAGATGGGTACCAGTAAGGGGAACCTTTGCCAAGAAGTATTTATAAAAAACAGCTCCTGCCCTCATTAATAAAAAAGTGGCCTCGAAACGGGTCTCTATCGCGCTCTGTTTTGTGCCCTGGCACACGTGGTCAGTTTTTTTCCTGACTGCAGTGACAGCTGGCACACCGATGTGCGCATGTTCACACTGCTCAATTCTCACTAGTGGAAAAGTTACGGCATGACATCATGACATGTAAGCTTTCTAGGGGAAGGGAAATCCTTTAAAGAGTCATTGTCTCTCTGGAATTCCTTTCTCTTTTTAAAACTCAGGAGCAGCAACATTGTCGTGGTGTCACAAGGGCTTTAAGTGGAAGCTTTTTCAACTTATATACAAGCCTTAGTTGCTGCTTATTTATCTTATGCAACTAACAACCATTTACAAAGCCAATAGTCCTGACTTGTAGGTATGATCTTACTTGTTGTATCATATATGTTGTGTCGTAGTAAGGAGTTCCAGATGACTTGGTTAGGTTACAGATTAATACGTTTATTGTTCTTAGATGATAAGAAGGTTTTCCATTAAAGATGTACAAAAGGCCCCACCAGGAGCAGTCTCTCTGCTGCTCAGCCCAGGATCCAACTGACACTCTACCTCACAGCAATCCACACATTCCAATGACCACCATCCATACCAATATTCTACCCATACCATTCACACTGCCTAAGCAGCAGAGGCAGAGAAACAGGGCATATGTAATAATATATCTGGATGCAATGATAGAAACAGCAAAATGCAAGTTGGGAGGCACACTATGCTAAGCACATATTTTTAGCAAGTGTTTTTAAACCACGCCCTTAATTACATTGGCCACGCTTCTTTGAGAGACCGCCCCGGTTTTTTAATCCCACTTACAGCCCTGGCAGTAATTCCCTTGTGTATCTTTATGTTCAGAAAGATAACGATTGTCATGTTTCTTATGAAAGATGCTCTAAAAACAACAATAATGACCTTAGGTTCCTCCAGACTGGATTACGAAAACTGAGTTTACATTGGCCTTCCTAAAACGGTGCACCATAGACTGCAGATTATACAAAAGGAAGCAGCCAAACTGTTCGACAGACTTCCAAGGAACTCCCATGCTCCTCAGTCTTGAGAGACCTCCATTGGTTCCTATTGGAACAGAGAATAAGATTAAAAACTTGCTGCCTTACCTTTAAGGCTCTCTCAAGCTACAGTCAAGATCCAAAATTACCATATCACCCGGTATCTTCGCTCCTCATCATCTAATCTCTTAATCATACCCAGATTCAGGAAAATAGGCGTGGGAGGGCGTAGCTTTTGAGCACAAGCACCCTTTATCTTAAACTCCCAAGCATTGTTTCCATGACTGTAACATGACCTCGGATCTTCCAGGAAAAATCTAAAGACCTGGCTCTCTAGACAAGTTTATTCTCAGCGCCAGTTTGTCAATTGCCCCGAGCGCCATGAAACTGCTGGTGAACGTGCGCTCTATAAAATTAATTAACATAACAATAACTTCCTTGTCATGAAAATGGTTTGCCTATGTATTTTTTGCAAATGCATGTTACATCACAGACACTGTAATTAAAACGCCAGTGTTTTCAAGTGGGCACTAAAAGTATAGGAAAATCCCAAATATATTACTTCTCTTTTAAGGACTCATTTCATAAATCATAAAAAGCCTCCATGTGAGATACTTTGTAATGTAAAATACTATTCTTTAATTCTGTTTGTTAATGGAAAGATGTGCTGCTAGACACCCACAGTGTGGACACAATATAAATCTTGATTGTTTATAAAATTGGCACAAATTTACACAAGAAGATTGTGCCTGTGGGCTTGTTTTCTGCTGACGGCATCGTTATATGTTTAACCTATTTAACTCTGTAAGTTAGATGGACTAGAATAAAACATGCTGTTGCTTTACTTTCAAATAAGACAAAGCATATTTTTGCTGTTGATCAATAGCATTTTCAATAGGATCTGGTGAATGTGTATAGTTTTCTTTCTTAAGAAACCATTGAATTTTGCTTAGAGTGATGATCTTGTTTGTATCTCTGTGTATAAATGACTAAATAGTGAGATGATACTGCCACAGAATGTGCCGTTTAATGTCACATATCTTTTTTATTTCTTCCTGCATAGTTTAGCCAAACTTGTAGTATAATATAGCCCACCACTTGTGCATAATTCCACCTTCCGTCGGAATAATACGACTTTTTTCTGTGGAGTCACTCTTGTTGTGCAGCAATTTAGTTGAACATTTATGTGAATACATTAGATCACATTACTGTAGTGAGTATGGTTTATAAGCATAAAACTCAAAGGATATAAGAAAGAATGCTCTGACGAAGTAGCTATGATGTGGCAAAAGAAACAGCATTGTGTGTATTACATAAACGGTCAACAAAAAGAATAGTGAATATATCAAGTAACATTAACATATCTGCAAGCATTTAAAAATAATAATGATAATAATAATATTGTGCAGTCTCTTTATAGCCTATGCCAGCATCCATGCTTTTCAGTTTTAACTTGGCAACACTATAGAGAACAAATTCATAGGATAAACAAGACTATAAAGGCTGTCTACCCTTCTGAAGCTTTTATTGATTTGTGTGTTTACTTGACTATTTGCCTGCCGTTCCCCTCCAGTCCTCTTTCTTTGTCCGCGCTCGACCTGCTCAATGGTGGTCCTGGTCAAACTCTATTTTGGCTCCCTGCGCACAGCTGTTCTCTTGGCAGTCTAGTGTTTCTGAGGGATGTATGATATTACAACGCATGCTTTTACATCGCATGCCTTTACAACGCAGTCCATTACAACGCATAGTGCTTTGGGGGGCTGGATAGTGAATAGTTTAATTTACTATTCCAACTCCAGTCCCCGTGGACACTAGGGAAGGTTATTGGATAGTAAATTAACCTATTCCCTATCCTAGAGCGCCCCTCAGAGCAATGCGTTGTAATAGTTTGCATTGTAATGGTTGCGTTGTAAAGGCTCTGCGATGTAAAAGTTTCGTTGTAAAGGTTGTTTACCGTTTCTGAGACCAACCAGGCAGGTGGAGCGACTCATCAGCTCCTGATTTAGCTGGTCTAGGAGTACAATCATAATACCTGTATGTAATCTAGCATGTGTGACTAATGTGATATTCAACCACTTTTTTTTAGAATTGTCTCCACTTTATTGCTGCTTTCTCTGATGGTTTTTAATTTTGTTTATTTGTATTGACTGTATTTGGTGTTTCCTCTTGTTAGAGTGCAAATGTTTCTCTTGCATTTGTAGGGGTGCATCATAATCATGGGTAGTCTGCACCTACACATAATCCTTCACTGAATTAATTTAAACCATTAGAACGTTAACTGTAATAACGTGAAATGTGATGTGCTAGGAATATTTTTAGTGTGAATGTGAAGGGATTAGAATTATATATTTGTTTATTAAAAAACATTAATGTCCACAATTCGTATATGTCGCTGACAAGTACTCACACAATTAATTGCTTATGTAATGTGTTAACCTAGATGTGCTCTGTAATAATGTTTATTTTATGAGGCCTTCTGCTATTTCTTATGTTGATCGATTTCGGTAGGCCAGAACTGTATTTTTCCCCTGAAAGCTCTCGTATTAGAATTTCATGTGAATGTTGGATTTGTTCTTTCTCACATTTCTGTTGCAGGTGGAGAATTCATCCTTGTTAGCTAGAATAATGTCTTTGTTTTTAGGAGTAAGGCTTCAGGAGGAGAGGATACATTGTACATTGAAACTGATAATAAAGAACTACTGTACTTTTTCATTGGAGTAAGGTTGGGAATCCAGTCATTTTGCAGAGGCCTGGTAGCATCGCTGCTGCGTGGAAAGTTACCTACAAGGAGGAGGCTTGACTGGATGGTGTGATGCCGCAATGTATCTAGGGTTACTACCTGTAAAGTAGAACGGGAACTTCAGCCTTGCATAGAGAGCATCTTAGAACGAGTTCTGAAGCTTTATGCTACTTGACCCATCTAAACATGAAGGGACATCTTAGGAGGACTTCACATGCTGATACTTTTATGGATCTTGCCTGGGGATATTCTAAGTAGGGATGTCACGATAGTGGTAGTGTAGGGATAGCCTAATGCGATATATTTAGGAACTTCCAATGAAGGGGAATATTGATGTTCCCCCTGTTCTCCCCTGCCTTCCGCGGGAGCTCTAGCTGAAGCCCTGACAATTTTTAAAAATCTTTTGTGTTCAAACTTGTGGTTTATTTTTAATTAAAGTCTCACCTACCCTCGCAGGGACCTTTCCTTGCTTTGTTTTCCTCCGCGCAGCCGAGGTAGACGCTGCAGCGGGTTGAGGCTCTCTCGCTCGCCGTCTTCGGCGACCCGCCCCCCGAGCCACGCCCACTTCCACCTGGCCACGCCCACTCGGGTTCAAAGGTAGGAGCTGACTGCTAGCTCGCTCATTGGATTCTCCCCTGCCTTCCGCGGGAGCTCTAGCTGAAGCCCTGACAATTTTAAAAAATCTTTTGTGTTCAAACTTGTGGTTTATTTTTAATTAAAGTCTCACCTACCCTCGCAGGGACCTTTCCTTGCTTTGTTTTCCTCCGCGCAGCCGAGGTAGATGCTGCAGCGGGTTGAGGCTCTCTCGCTCGCCGTCTTCGGCGACCCGCCCCCGAGCCACGCCCACTTCCACCTGGCCACGCCCACTCAGGTTCAAAGGTAGGAGCTGACTGCTAGCTCGCTCATTGGATTCTCCCCTGCCTTCCGCGGGAGCTCTAGCTGAAGCCCTGACAATTTTTAAAAATCTTTTGTGTTCAAACTTGTGGTTTATTTTTAATTAAAGTCTCACCTACCCTCGCAGGGACCTTTCCTTGCTTTGTTTTCCTCCGCGCAGCCGAGGTAGACGCTGCAGCGGGTTGAGGCTCTCTCGCTCGCCGTCTTCGGCGACCCGCCCCCCGAGCCACGCCCACTTCCACCTGGCCACGCCCTCATCGGCCCTATAAATCATGTGCTTCCCCCGTACGCGCAGCGGACGGGCGCAGCGGGCGCGCCTAAGGCAAGCCCGTCTGCGCCCGTCCGCGACGGGCCGGGACCAGGGCCCAGAGATGCTGTCCCTTTCACCACCTATTCCCCTGCTTCGCTCAGAAGCCTCCAGTGTCCCTCTCGTGCCCTTCCATCTACAACTTGGGATCGTCTGGTGTCTCTTGGCATCTCGGCTGATCTGCCTTCTCCTAGACTCCTTCGGGCACCCATGTCCGCTCCTATCCCGCCTGAGACCTGCATTCGCATTCTTTATCTTAATACACGGTCCCTTACACAACATCACGCCGATATCTTTCTCTTGCTGACGGCTGAGAATCCAGATATCCTGCTGCTCACAGAGACCTGGCTGTCTGATCTTTCCCTTCCCGACATTCTGGCTGCTCTACCCCCTAACTACTACATGCTGAACGCCAACCGGCCTAACGGCCGTCGCGGCGGCGGGGTGGCGGCAGTCATACGCAAAGACCTGCCTTTCATCACGTCTTCCTCGTTATGCCTCCCTGATGCTGAGAATCTGGTTATCAGCCTGGCAACTGAAGCTGGTGCCCTGACCCTTATTGTTCTATACCGCCCTCCTACTCCTATGCCCCTGTTTCCTGCTGCCCTCTGCGAGCAGCTCTCGGCCTTGATGACCTCTTCAGCTCGCATTGTTATGTTCGGAGATTTTAACTATTGGTTTAATGATGCTGATGCGGGCCCTCACGCCACTGAATTGTTTGAGGCACTTCTCAGCCTTAACCTGACTCAGCACGTCACCTCCCCACTCATATCGGGGGTCATATCTTAGACCACATCTGGACACAGGGGGTGTCGCTCTCTTGTCCGATCATTTCCCCCTGTGTCTGGTCCAATCATTTATTGATCGAGTCCTCCATCCTCGTAAAAGGTCTGGTTAGGTCTCCTTCCTTGGAGGGAGGGACTGCTCGGAAATGGAAGCTTCTTGATAGACCTGCCTTCCTCTCCTCCCTTGCTGAGACCCAGCCTTCAACCACTGACATCTCAGATGTTAACATCCTCGATGCTAACATCGCCCATTGGCTCACGACGGCTAGCGACCTATTTGCACCTTTGTCCTGCTTCCCTAGAACACGCCTTAACAACTCTCATAAATGGCACAACTCTGCCCTGAAACAACAACATCTTGAGCTACGCCAACTGGAGCGTAGATGGAGGCGCAACTATCTTAGCGCCGATAGGGAGGCGTACGTGTTCGCACGGAAAGCTTATAAAAAAGCCATCATAAGAACCAAGTCTGCTTTCATCTCTGAGAGAATCTTAACAGCCCCCAACAAACCCAAAGAGATTTTTAAGGTCCTCGGCGAATTAACATCAGACGCCAGGACACTCCCCAATCTGCCTCCCTCTGCTGAGTCATGCAACGCCCTAAATTCCTTCTTTATTGATAAGATCACCACAATTAAAAATTCTATTCCTCATTCCCTCCCTCTAATCACAGCAGTATCTTCCCCTATTAATTCTTTTACTCTGTCTCGGTTCCCCACACTTGATCCGGACTCCCTCGCCAAGCTGTCTATTCGTGTGAAATCTGGTTCCCCGAAGGACTGCTGCCCCCCCGTCTGTGCTTCGCGATATTTGTCACACCCTTCCACAATGTATCCTCCCTCTACTCAATTCTTCCCTTAACTCTGGTATAGTTCCCAGGTCATTCAAGGAGGCCGTACTGGTGCCCCTGCTAAAGAAACCTGGCGCGGACCCAGCGGCTCTCGCTAACTATCGGCCCATCTCCCTCTTGCCTTTTCTGTCCAAAATCTTGGAGGCACATGTCACCACCTGCCTCTCGCAATTCATCGAGGAGTCCAACTTCCTGGCTAATAACCAGGCCGGCTTCAGACCAGCCCATTCCACAGAGGCTGTGATTCTCGCCGTATTGGACAACCTTAGATGTAATGCCGACAGAGGACTTCCCCAGGCATTGGTTCTACTTGACTTATCGGCGGCATTCGACACGGTGGACCATAACATCTTACTCCACCGTGTCGAGTCCGCCGGAGTCTGTGGGCCTGCTTTGTCCTGGGTTAAATCCTTCTTAGAGGGGAGATCTCAGGCAGTGAGGCTGGGCCCTTTCAGCGCCACCAGTGTTTCGTCATCCTGCGGGGTCCCTCAGGGCTCTTCCTTATCCCCCCTTCTTTTTAATTTGTACCTTTTACCCCTCCTTCACTCTTTAGGCAGGTGGGATGTCACCATGTTTAATTACGCGGATGATTTGCAAATTATTTTTCCCCTCACCTCCCCTGACGCCGTCACCAACTTCCAGGCGGTCATGACACACATTCAGCATTGGATGTACCAAAATCAACTAAAGCTCAATCCGGGCAAGACTGAGCTCCTCCTCCCTGGGAGAAGCGCCTCTCATTGGGGTCCTCAGTACTGGCCCATCGAGCTTGGCACACCTCCTTCCCCTGCTGACTGTGTAAAGAGCCTCGGGGTCATTATTGACTCTGGCCTCACTCTCAAGGCCCAGGTGAGCGCAGTAACATCTTCCTGTATGTTCCAGCTATACAGGATACGGAAGGCTGCCCACTTCCTGACTCCCGAAGCCTTGCTACAAGTCATAATAGCCTTGGTGATGTCCCGTCTGGATTTCTCGAATTCGATATACTACGGCCTTCCCAAATCCCTGTTGTCCAGGCTACAAATCATCCAGAACCAGGCTGCCAGACTTGTACTTAAAATCTCCAGATGGCAGTCGGCCCGACCTCTATTATATCAACTTCACTGGCTACCAGTCAGTGAAAGAATAGCTTTTAAGGTCCACTGCCTGGTTTTCAAAGCTCTTACCGGTCCATCTCCTGCTTTTTTGAAGTCTCTGATCACTCCGTATCGTCCCTCTCGTGCCCTAAGGTCCACCCACCTTCATCTTCTAGCCGTTCCCCGTGTCAAACTTACCAGAGCCGGTGGCCGCAGTTTTTCTCATCTGGCCCCTAAGCTGTGGAACTCCCTTCCACTTTCACTTAAGACCTCTTGCTCCCTCCTTTCCTTCAGGAAATCTTTGAAAACTTTGCTCTTCCCCCACTGTCACTAAATTCCTTCTGCTTAAACTTCAGGATCCTATGCAGCGCCAGGAAACTCATGGTGACAGTGCGCTTAATAAATGCCTCTTAACAATAACAATAACAATAACAATGTTGGCGCTGATTATTTTCTGTATCCTGATTCTCAAATTGTTGTTTCTGTGCATGTTGCACCACCTTACCTTCACCCATAAGTTTGGCTTTGTATTAGCTCCAATGTATTTCTGCACCCTCATTCTCAGGTGCCTGTATGTCCAATTGTTCTTGGCTTTGTAATAAACTAACTAAATCTAATCAGAAGTCCATGATTCTTAGGAGTCATAGTCCATTGGAACTGTAATGATTATCTGACTAAAGATTTTCCTCACCTCCATGCTTTCATGCTGACATAAAGAGTCATCGGCCTGGGGTTCCAGAGTAGATCTAGAACGTGGATCCTGGATCCTTCACTCTCCTGTGGTTTTTAATGATTAATATGTTGACTTTATTCCTTTATGTGTACCCTTCCTCTTCCTTTGTCTGAGCTCAACTTGCTTCGTAGTGGTAGTTGTTCTTGGCAGTCTAGTGTTTCTGAGACCAAAGGAGTATGTGCAGGGACTCGTCAACTCCCTATCTAGCTGGACCAGAGCCACAACAACTTCGAAAGTGCACCAAAGGCAATATCACATGTACATGCAAATTGAAACCAGCCACACAGCCGATTTTGACCCAGCCTGCAGATCTAAAACATCAGGACCCAGGTTTGTTTATTCCATGTTTAACCGATAAGATCAAAGACACAAAGGGTGATAGGAGCAATGCTTGTAATTTGTCTAACCACTAGAATTTATCAGAGTAGCATTCCAATCTATTGTTCTTTTGCCTACCATGACACCTCAGATATATGCAAACCAGTCTTGATCCTTCTCCAACAGGAACGATCCAGCCCAAACTGACACCAGGTCATCTCTGAGCTAGAACTCAAGCAACCCAAGACCGATTTCAGTTTGATTGCGGATCTTCCGTTGGGTGTAGCTTGGTTCCAGTGGCACAGTCAACAAGGGACCCACATCTAGGCATACCATTGGCCACTTAGGAAGTTACATTAAAGACACAAAAGATGATGGGGGCAATGCGTGCAATTTTTTCTAACCACTGGCAATCGCTCGGGGTAGCATTCCAATTAATCGTTCGTTTGTCCATCATGCTACCTCAGGATAGACCCAGCCATATGGAAATCAGTCTTGGTCCTGCTCCATTAGGAACAGTTCAGCCTGAACTGCCAAACCAGGACCTCTCTGACCCAGAGCATAAGCAACCCAAGAGACAAAAGGTTACAAGATGGTTAATGTTAACTGATTGGGCAATCAATATGAGAAAGGCATACCTTTGTTTTTCAGAGCATCCTTTTTAGTTACAGTGCTTTCTGCCCCTCACCTATTGGGTGCGGAAATTTTGGCTGCTAACTTTGCTCCTACTGCCAAAAGTAGCTATTCTTGTATACTTATTTATTTCAACTTGGAAATTATTTATCTTTTTTAGAAGATTTTACTCTTATCCTTACAGATTTCAGTACCTTCCACTCACACACTTCAGTTTTAGGTAATTTCAATATTCATAATTATGATCCAGAAGACTGTCTGGCATGCAGATTCCTTGATCTGATAGACTCTTGCTCACCCCTATAGTGTTGCTCCTCTGCTACACACAGAGAGGGACTTATCCTAGACCTACTTACTTGACTTACTCTACATCTGGTCTTCCGGTGAAATGGACTGATTGCTCATCTGTAGTCTTCTGATTGCTTTTGTCTTTCATTACCACTGCATCTCGCACCAGTGGGATCCCATAACATGAAAAAGGTCACAGCTTCCCTGGTTCAATTAGTGTGTTCCATAAAATTAACACCTGCCTGAAGACTGTCCTCTCTAAAATATGTGACACTGGAGTTCCATTACCTCTACTGTAGATAACATAGCACCTGACCCTATTTTTCACTTTGCTGAAAAAAAACTTGTACTCGTAATCCCTCTTTTGCATTAAACTATTGCCCAATATCTTTTCTTACAGCTATTGCAAATATGCATTGACTAAGCTAATATGGATTGAATTGGCCCCAAGCCTTTTGGCAATTAGTTTGTCATGGATTTGACAAAACTTTATTGTTCAGGAAAATGCTGGGCCCTGAATAAATCTTCAAAAAAAAGATTGGCGAAAGCCAAAAGTGTTTTTCTGGTCTCAAGAAAGTACACATTACCATGGTACACCTGGCACTGAAGGGAACTACCTTGTGTGTGGATGTGATTCTTGTGAAAGGACTGCATGGTGTAATTCATATTGAAGTCAGTCAATGGTTGAAGTGGGCTAACATTGCCTCTTGATGCATGGTAGACTATTTGACTCAGTCACAGACTAATGGATACAGTCTGGCAGGAAACCCCTATAAATAACTATGTTATACATACTTTTACTAAAACTAAAAGGTATTGGCTAACACAGACCTAACATTTTTATCAGTCTAGCATTTGCTGCTGACCTCACCGTGAGAAAAAAGACAAAAAGAAGGGAAGAAAGGAAGGAAAGACGGAAAGACGGAAAAAAGGATGGGAAGGAAGGCAGACAAAAAAATGAAGGAAGTGAGACAAAAAGAGAAGGAAGACAAAAAAAGAACACAAGGAAGGCAAAAAGAAAGTGAGGGAGGGAGGCAAAAAAGGAAAGGAAGGAAGACGAAGAGGAAGAAAGATGGGGAGAAGACAAGATGGTAAGAAAAACAACAGAAGGCATAAAAGAAATAAGGAATGAAAGGCAGGAAAATAGAAGGGAAAAAGAAAGAAAGAAGGAAGGAAAGAAGGCACAAATGAAAGAAGGAAGGACAGAGCAAAATGGGAAAGCAAGAAAGGAAGGAAGAAGGCAAAAGGAAATAGAAAGAAAGAAAGAAAGTAAATGGAAATAAAGAAAGAAAGAAAGAAAATGGAAAGAATGGAAAAAGAAAGAAGGAAAAAATGAAAATAAGGCAAAACAAATAGAAAGAAGGCTACTAAAAAGAACAAAGGAAAGAATGCAAAGAAGGAAAGAAAGAAGGCAAAAATAGACAGAAAGGAAGGAAACAAGTATTAGGGCAAGAAAGAAAGAGTGAAATAGGGGTAAAATTAAAGAAGGCAAGAAAAAGATGTAAAATAAAAATAAAACATGAAAGAAGGCAAAAAGAGAAAGAATGAAAGAAAGAATAAAAGGCAAAAGAGAAAGAAATAAGGAAAAAAGAAAAAGAGGAGAAAGAAGAAAAGAAAAACAGAGTGAAGGTGCAAATTAGGCACAATATAGTTTGAAGTGTGTGTTTTTTTCCCCGGGCAAAGTTTATTAAACAAGCATTGGTGAAACCAAGTCAAGGAACACAATATAGTATATTGTGAAACAGCAGCAGTCCCCTTCAAAAGGCATTTACAATAGCATTGGAAGGAGACAAGAAGCGATCAAGCTGGAATATGCCCTGCCTCACTTCCAATGCATCCTACTATCAAATCAAGCAACACTGGTACTGAAGGGAACTACCTAGTGTACAGACTTCCACCTTGTGAAACAGCAAAATGCACTCACTCAAAGTTATATTAACCAGAGGCTTAAGTAGTCTGACCTATTGGCCCATGCTGTATGCTGTAGTGAGAAGAAGGAAAATGTGAATGACAAAACAACAGAACAATGGGTGAAGAGAGGTGTCCGAAAGCCCCTCTAAGTAAGTATATTATACATATTATTTTGGGTAAAATCAAAAGGCTTTGGCTAATGCCAGATCTAAAAATGTGTAAACTTTCTTTGCTCGTCAATTTTCCAACTTCTTTGAAATTCACAACATTTCAGAAGGTGCTTCTATTAGGATTGTCACCCTAATAGAGGGACAGGTTCTGTTATGTGCCTAGGCTTAGACAGTCTTTGCCTAGTGGTGGGTGCTGACAGTGTCCGCACACTGACTCTTCGCAATCTGTCTGCACAACACTTTTGACCAGTTCCTCCAGACACAGGAACTAAGTAAAGCTGATATTGGTGGGTTATTGGTTTAGCTCTTTTCTTTCTGAATTACCCCAGTGGGTCAATTTAGGCTCCTTTTCTCATCTACAACCTCTCCTGTGCTGTTCTCAGGATATGCCATGTTAGCCCTTTTAGTTAACTGGAACTCCTCTTGCTTCGCTCATTAGGTATTCTAATTTCCAAATCTATTGTTATACAGATGAGACTCTACTATTTTCTAGCTTGAGTGACCTATGTGGTCACAAAGCAATGTTTCTCAGAAGTTAGTTTCTCTGGATGGGGCAAACATTATTAAAATTAAGTACTTTGAAAATAAGATCTTGGTCAATGCCCTTGGCTTTTATGGCCTGCTGGTTTTAGAAGCTGTTCCAATTCTAATTAAAATGTGAAAGACCTGGATGTTAAGCCTAATGACTCTCAATGTGTGCAATGTGGGATCTTTTCAATGTTACCTTTGTGTCCCCTTCTTCCTCCTCTCTTTTTCCAGAAGCATTAGCGTCTTAAATTTAACTTGTATACACCCCATACACAGTAGTCCCTGCTTGAGGTACTCCTGCATGGGATGCCCTTGACACTTAAGTAAAAAACAACTCATACGTCCAAACGTTGCACACACATACAACTCATTGCTCTGAGCTGTGGCATATCATCCACATAACTGCCGTCGGTCAGAAGAGTGCCGGGTATACGAGACCAACAAACACAATGGCAGGCCATCCCGGGCACATGCACAACCTCTGTCACTTGGAACTGTACCGTGCACATATGCTGCATTTGTTGGGAGCACTGCCATTGGCAGTGTTGCGCATCAGTTACCGTCTGAGCTTCCATCTTGCGTACATCACCTGCGTCCAGCCCTGGTTCCACTGTCAATCATGCATATTTGAGTGGCCCATGGATGTCTAGCTATCCAACACAACAGTAGCTGAACTGGATTATGACTTGTGTGTGTGCCCCATGTTGACCCACAACCAGGAGTCCAACAGTGATACCCGTGCATGGAATGCCTTGATATTTGCCCTATGTGCTGGCATTTGGGGATGGGAGATTGCACACGTCATCGTGTGCAGTGACCACATCGAGGCGCTCCCCTATTGGGCTGTGTTGCGGATTGGTGAAGCAGTGTGGATGGAGCACAGCTGTTCGGACCAGTTAATGGATTGGCTCTCCCTCATGTTCGTTGAACTCGACAACGACATACTCCTGGAACAGATTGTCCATGAAGCTGCGCTCGCATTCATGGAAAAGTAACCACGTTCCTGCAACCACAACTGATTGTAACCCAGAGCACAGGTACCAACACCTTTTTGCATCTTGGAGGAGTTGTAGCATATCCCACCACAAGAGTGGACATGTCTGCATTCGCCTGGACTCAGAACGCATGTGCGTGCACCTACACGTGTTGACACGCACCTGTGCAAGGTGAGGCAGTCTCATGGGCGGAGCTGCACAGCGTCGTTTGGCAACGTTCTTAAATCTGACATACTGCTGGAGGGAGAGTACATACATTGCAATGTAGTAAAACATGTGACCTTGTTGGACTGTTGCACCTGCTCACTGTCAGCAGAGCAGACAGTTGGCGCAGTCCGGTGGTACAGCACTATGCAGATCCCATGGGCTGTGAGTCGAGTCCCCTGACACGGGGCAATGAGCAGATGCCAAACATCACATGACACATCCAGCAAGGCAAGGTGGGCTGAGACCCTTGCCATCTGTATTGATTGGTGTTCATTTTTGCCTCCCCATTTCTTGAACCTCAACATGTTCCTATGCTGCCTGTAAGTGTCTTAAGCATTGGTCTGCATGTTGTGGCCCTTGTTCTGCCAGTACTGATACATACATGCTAATAAAGTCTTCGCACCTTCACTAGTGTTCAACTGTGATGAGTGTTGATTAGAATGATAAATTGTGTGCCTTCAATGGGCATTGTCCGTACACAGGGAGGGACAGACTGTAACATTTCACCTGGGGGTGAGTCCCTATTGACACCTCCACCTCTGTGAGCCAGACATTGTGGTTGGGATAGTTGCTGGTAGACCTGTGCTCTTAGGTGTCTTCAGCAATGTGAGTATGCTGTCCAAGGTCTTGCCATGTGGATCAATGTGATCCATAAAAACAGGCTTTGTCCACACAGATGTGTGTGAGTAGGTATGCGTGGAGATGTTCTGTTGTCACATGTGATGGGGACACTACTTCAGGCCTGCTACTGATTTTGACATTTTTACACACAGCCCTATTTAATACCTGGACGTGAGGCTACGTTGGGGGGTTGTGAGATTGTTGAACATGAGCAATGGGGCTACAGCTAGTTTATTTATTTATTTATTTATTAAGCTTTGGTCACACCTTCACAGTCATCTAATTGGCCATATGGGTCAGGGCGCATTTATGTCATTTCACAGGGTGCACCTTTTAGTGCAATCAATGTCACTACATTCATCCATACTTTTATACTTGTTTGAACATACACATGACACATCTGTATGGTTTGGAATGTTTTAATCACATTCTGTGGAGTGTCGAAGCTGGAGCAGTACATGGCCATGCCAACCCCACATTACATGGTTGGCCAGTGAAGGGTCAACCAGAGTCCTTGGGGAAATTAACTGTCAATCGATAGAAGAAGAGTTCAGTCCGCAGCCTGATTGCTGTGTCATTGGTAACCAGAGCAGATATGGCAGTCCATGTCTTGGAACAGGTGAAAGTCGCAGAGTGTTTCGGGGGACAGTGGAAGGTGTTGTTCCAGGGAATTATACAGAGGGCTGAACCAGACAGGGACAGGCCATATGGCAGGGATGGACGCTACTACCTCCTTTCTCACACAGTCATTACCATCCACATCTTACTACTCTGATATGTCTTCTGTGTCCGGTGTGTCAGGTGTGTGTAGTGGTGTTATGGGTGCATCACTGTGTGTCACTGACACATCAAGGCGCAAAGGTGGTAGGTCTGCATCACTGTGTGCCAATGACACATCAGGGGGTGCAGATTGGTGTTTTATACAAAACAATGTGGGCAGTGGACCACTTTAACACCCTCAAAGCACCAACTCAAATGTCACCAATATTTATATAAACTCAATCTTTCAAATAGCGTGCAATTTTCAAATACTCCCTGCCCTGAGAGTATATCCCAAATCCTTGGGAGAAATCAGTATTAGACTATTTCTTGCCAATTATTTCAAAATATCTATTAACGATGTAACGTATACCTTATGATTTCAACGGATGTATCTCTTGGAAAGTATTTCTATTTCTTCATCATGATTTTCGATATGCTTGATATTTTCTATTTTCCGTATGGCACTAACCTTGGATACCGTAACGTGCACGTCCTGCACCGTTACTTTAGTCAGACTTCTAAATCCTCAGTTGACTTTCAGTTCCCAATTATGTAAAGGCAGTAACCTGTCGGGGTCAAAATGTAGGACCCCCAGCTGGCGTCTCAATAGTCCACGCGCCAAAACTTTACCGGAAAGGATTTGGAAATCATAAGGTATACGTTACATCGTTAATAGATATTTTGAAATAATTGGCAAGAAATAGTCTATTTGTGAAGAACGAAAAAACAAAATAAACGAAGAAAAAATGGATAAAACGAAAATCCTTGATTCTGGACCTACTTCGTTTGTTATTTACCGACGTTGGGTGAACACACTTGCATCCCATCTCAACATTTAGTGCGCCCTGAAGAAGTTCCGCTTGACGGAACGAAACGCGTTGGCTGGTACCTTAATGGATTATTAAAGGAATTTTGAACTTTTTGGCATTTACGGATACAGCGTCTTTCATTTTGAAACATCCTTGCCTATAGACTTTATCAACCACATATGGTGGAGATCTAAAATTTGTTGGCCGTGCATTTCAAAGTTTGGTATAATGGTGCAGATTGGTGTGTCGAAGTTCCTGCAGCAGTCATCTGGGACAGGCTCTGTGGCAGCAATGGCAAGATGAGGATCTGCAGGGCATGGAATATCCCAGCTACATCTCGCATGTTCAGCCATGGCAGCCATACTTCCAGGCCTGCATTGGCTTCAGGGTCTCCATTGTCCTCCGCATCTGTGCCAACTCTGTGCTGTCATCGCTGGAGCCTGTCTGACTAGACAGTTCTTGTATCTGAGTAATGGCCCCAGCGAGGTCAGCCAAGGATTGTTGGAGAGCATGGAGCGGAGAGTGGGTATCCGTTAGGGACTGTAAGTGGTCCCTGATGGGACTTAGACACCAAGTATGGCATCTAGTTTGGCTGCCATGAGGTCGAACCCCACCCGCTGCTGATCAACCGTCTTCTCCTGGCACCCTAACACACAGCGTTGGAATGCCAGTGTTGGTCGTGGGGGGTCCTGTGAGCCTGCAGTGGTGGTGGGTGATTCCTGCTGTGTGGTCTGTGCAGGGGGTGGGGTCACGTCGATGCAGCTGGGCTGACCTGCTCCTGGAGGTGGGGTGCGGAGGCTGTCTACGACCCGTTGGAGGGTTTTGGAGCAGATGGCCAGGGGTTCATCTTCATCACCACAGAAGAGATGTCTGCTCTGCTTTGCAGGAGGTGTTGATTGTCCCTCTGCAATGTAAAGGGGAGATGCAGGTTGACAGTGTGTTTCATGTATGTCGATGCATTGTACATGTTTACAGACAGACAGCATGACAATGTACATTGTGACTGTTTTGGAGGAGATGGCTATTTGATGGGAGACAGTGGACATTTCGACCACATGACGGTTGTGAGGTTGTACTCGTACATTATCATATCACAGTTTTCTGCAATGCCAGATGTGATTGGCCAGGTTCTACGCACAAGCGGCACCAGTTGTGTCATCTGTCCTGTAGTGAAAGTGTTGCACTTTGTACCACATTGTCGTCAATGTTGATGTGCTGTGATTGCTATGTGTGTGTGCTGCATTGTGGGGGAGTCACCCCTGCAGCTCTGAGTTAGCGGCCCCTTATCCCTGTGAGGCGGTGTGCCTTTGATTTGTGTGCTTTTACGGTGCTGACATGTTGGCGACTTGGGTCATTTGTGCTCTTAGACGGTTTTTGTACTCTTGTGCATTGTTTGTCTGCAGATCTGTTGTTGATGTCAGGGGTTGTATGTGCAAGTGGATGTGTCAGAGTGTGACCTGCTACTTTGAGGATGTGATCCACACCTGGCCACCTCAGTGTCGTATTGTGTACCATGTTATGTATTTTGACTGCAGCCATGTCGTCGGTCTTGCAGTGTCACTTGCATTGTCAGTGTGGCTCACAGAGCCTCTGCTCTGCTGGATTCAGCACATGTGCATGAGTAGGTTTTGGGATTGGTGATAGGGAGGCGGGCCCCTTTGTGCACATAGTGGACGGGGGACTACTTGGTGTTTCTATGTGTGCTGCAATGTGCCAAGGGTATGAGGGACATGTTCCACAATGATTGTGGGTGTGCAGTGTGCTACACATGATTGTGCATGTGTGCCCTTGTGCCCATCTCCCTCCGTCCCCCCAGTCACTGGTCATCTGAAAGAGACACGCTCGACCTAACAGCAAGAGGGAACACAAGGGGACCAGACTATGCTCATGCCACAGTGGAACGGAGGTGGAGCCTGAGGCAACTAATTCCACCATTCGAGCAAATGGGTGCAACTGTCTTTCTGCAAAACCCAGCTCGACTAAAAATAATTATTAATGGAATAACACGAAGCTGCACAAGCGAAATTCAGGCTCATGCTTTTTTTAAAGAAATTTCAGACTCAAGAAACCCTAAAACAGATAGACATCAAAAACCAACGGGTAGACAAGGTGCAGAAAGCAAGTAAAGGATTGGGCTCAACTCTTCTGAAGAAAAGGAGGAGTGAAAATAAAAGTCTAAATAACCAAATTATGGTGTAAATATATAGTTATCTACTAAGACTTGAGAAACTTTATTTAGATCACATTCCTAATTGTATTATATGTCTGGCACACGGGGCACGAGAGGCGGGGCAGGCTTGGGCACACTGATTAGACTGACGCCCACACCTGGATCCCCCGGAATTCAGGAAGCCTCCAAGGGTGTGCCCAATTTCGGGAGGGGTAAAGGTGGGGGGGTGAAGGGGGGGTGGGGCATGTAAAAAAGGAAAAAACAGAACCAGAACCAAGTCAGGAACCACTTTTTCTACTCTATCAATACTATTCTCAGAAAATAGTGTAACCAAGGTTAAGTCAGAACAAACATACTATGGAACTCTCTGCGAGTTGAAGATACAGGCACAATATGAACTACGAAACACATCATTATGGAGAAGTTAACCATACGAACCTGGAATGTTTCAGGTCTCTTAGATAGAGATAAGTGCCAACGTCTGAGTGAGATAATATACCAAAACCCACCAGATATTATCTGCCTCCAAGAGACGCACCTGCCCTGGGATAAGAGGGAGCTTCTTAAAATTAGGGGATATAGTGTATTAGCTTGTACCACTCAAACTTCCAATGTTAGGGGGGTAGCTGTACTTGCTAAAACTTTACTGGGACAAGCCACCCATAAACTAGTAGATGCTCAGGGAAGATGGGTTATTATTAAATTGGGCCTTGGTATCACTATTTGCTCTATTTATGGATCTAATCAAGACAATCCTACTATATTTGAGACACTTGAGCTTGAACTTGCAGCTATACAGGGCCCACTTATATTTTGTGGGGATTTAAACATCTCGCTAGGCCCCCAATTCAACAGCCAGGCACAGTCACACTATATTGGTTGTAAGCCACGAGTTTTTAAAGCTATCAGTAGACTCCGTGACAGCTTTGGCCTAAACGACATATGGGAGCTTAAAAACTACCCTGACCCTGGTTACACGTATTACTCCTGCCCTCATAGCAAATATGTTAGGATTGATTATTTATTTACTACAAATGATCTGGCCAGCCACGCCACAATTAATAAAGAACCTAAAATCATCTCCGACCACAATGCGCTAACCCTCACAGTCATATTACAACCGCTAAGAGAGAACGCAGAAGCTGGACCTTTGATAGGAAATTGCTAGCCAACAAGGAATATATTAGACACATCACTAGTTGGGCTCAAGGGTTTTTTGACATAAATAGATACAGTGCTTCTAGGACTGTTGTGTGGGATTGCTTTAAAGCAGCTCTAAGAGGTGAAACAACGAGCTACCAAGCTAGAGTACGGAAGTAAAACAGTATGGGGCATCATCAGAAACTGGGTGAATTGTTCAGGGCCGAGGAAGAACATATTGCGCAAATAACGCAAGGTGAAAATGTGAAGCTTGCTATGTACCACCTGCTGGTTTTAAAAACCAATCTTAACTCTGGCCTGACTCAGAAAGCTGCTGAGATGTATAAAACACATAGGAAAGAAGTATATGAGAATGGGGAAAAGGTTGGCAAACAACTCGCACTACATACATGCCAGGAAATCTCATATAATGCCATTACAAACATTCAATCAGGAGGGCAGACGCTTACACAAACACCTGATATAATTAACGCTTTCCAACAATACTACCAGACCCTCTATCAGGATGATAATATAACCAGTAGGGCAGAATCAGATGTGTTTTTGAGCAATCTTCTTGATCATCCTGAAGCAAGTAATATTCTCGATGATAACATCAGGAAGACCTTGAGAAAGAAATCACACTTACAGAGGTTCAGCTTGCCCTGTCTTCGCTGGCCTCTGGGAAAGCTGCGGGCCCGGATAAAATTCCCCTTGAACTATATAAAATCCTTAGCCATACTCAAGGTCCGCTTATATACGATCTGTTCTTAGGGATTCAATGGAGCGGTACTCCTCCTATGTCATGGAGAGAAACAAACATAATCATCTTTCCAAAAAAGGGCAAACCTCCGGATCAGTTATCATCCTATCGCCCAATTTCCCTTATCAATTCTGACTCCAAATGATATGCCAAAATAATGGCCATCCGGCTCGGGCGGGTCATCGAACATCTGGTCTTCCCATGGTAGCATGGGTTCAACCCAGGCAAAGGCACGACCGACCACACTCGGAGAGCCATCTCCCTGTTTGATATAATGTCTGCAACGGGAGGCCAGATGTCGATGATTCTTCTGGACGCCGAGAAGGCCTTCGACCGTGTGTCCTGGAATTTTCTATGGGCAGCGCTGACCCAGTATAATTTCGGCCCCAAATTTGTCAAATCCATAATGGCTATGTACATTGATCCTAAAGCAAAATTACAAATAATGGGCTCTGAATCAAGCATAATTAAAGTATCCAGAGGCACACGACAAGGCTGTCCCTGTTCCCCAATATTATTTGCCCTTTATATAAATCCTTTAATTTTGAAACTTTTAGAAAGCCCGCTAATTACATCTATAGTGGTTAACCAATTTGAAACTAAGGTATTGGCTTATGCCGATGACATTGCGGTATTAACACCTAACCCCTCCGAGACAATGTCTGAAATAGAGGCAGTAACACAAGCTTACGGCCTTTACTCTGGGTATTCGTTAAATAAAGAAAAAACAATCATGCTGTACACGGATAATGTCATCTGCAATGACCGTAGGAAAGCCGATAAAGCTACATACTTAGGTGTCAGCATAAGTCCTGATGTCATACAAATCCCGAAACTCAACTATGAGCCCTTACTAAACACTATAAGGAAAGACTTAGACCGGTAAATAGCTTACATTTATCAATAATCGGCAGAGGACATTTTTTAAAGATGAATATCCTCCCTAGGGTGCTTTATCTCTTTCGAGCTATTCCCTTGATTCCTGATGAGAAGGTCTTTAAAGCACTAGAATCTTTTATGTCCACATTTATGTGGCAACAGGGCAAAATTAGAAGATCTCTGAAGCTTCTGTCACTTCCTCATAATAGAGGAGGATTAGCAGTTCCCAATATTTTGTTTTACTTCTGGGCTTCATTTCTCCAACAGATGGCCCTGCTTCTCTATTCTAATCCTATTTCAGAAGATCTCGAGGCTGCAACACTCCTAGACAAACCAGACAACCCAAACGTAGATATCGATATGAATTTATATCTATCATCACGACGACTTATGTCAGCTAGCTTAAACGCCCAGACTTACAAAACCATATATAATCTGTATTTTACCCCTGCTAAACTACATGCTTGGGGCAAAAGGGAGAATGATCACTGCCCTAGATGTCTTAACGGCCCTGCAACATTAATACACATGTTCAGTGAGTGTGACGAACTAACACTAATTAAAAGAATGATTTGTGAATTCTGGGAAGAAGTGTTCGGTCATAAAATACCTGACTCCCCCACTCTGTATCTGCTAGGTACTGATAATACACTCAGTCTGCATGGAGATGAAGAGGCAATGCTTTTTATAGGCTCTGCAGTTCTCAGGGTAATACTAGCAGCATGGTGGAAAGACTCAGATCCACCGAGCTTTCAAATGTGGTTAGCCCACCTCCTTGATGTCTTCAATCAGGAAAGCGCCATCTATGCTACTAGAGGGTTAAAAACCGCAATGCATGGCAAGGCGATTTGGCAGCCCATCACTAACTGGAGGAGGGGACTTTGCTCAAGGCTATGATGAATTACTTAAATTTGCCTTCTTTTACGAGCAATCTCTGCTGTCATGGGGAGGTGTCTTTTCTTTTTCCTTATTTTTTTGTGATACGGTTATCTCTGCCTGTTTCCTTTTCTTCCATGATGTTCTTTTCTGTGAATTCTTCATTCTTCTTCTTTTTTCTCTACCTCACCAAAAATGTGATAATGTATCATATATGAATATGTTTGTTTACTTTGCGGTATTATTGTATTTTGACACCTGTCTGTACTGGTTCTGACAAATAAAGAGGAAAAAAAAAAGGAAAAGAATCATTTACAATATATTTATGAGAATGTTGTGTGCATTACCAAATTAACTCTTAATAACTTTTATTTAAAAATATTTAATAATAAATGTAAAAAATAATTTAATTGAAGCTTAATTAAAAATGTCATTATATTTATTTTACACATTTTCATCTGTGTTACCATTATTGCTTGCCTCTTTTTACTTCTGATGGTGTGTCTTGTAATACCAGTGGATGGCCATGTGTGGTACCTGACTTACTGCAAAGCTGGGCTTGAATACATTTTAGACTGATTTGTCAGTAGTACTACTATAGTAGATTTAAATGTATATTTTGTAAATTGCAGGTGTCTTACATTGTTGTTGGAGTGCGTTTTGTCTTAGCATGCCCCTCCCTAAACTGCTTTTTCGATTTTTCTTTAATCTTATCTATTTAGGCCTGTGTCTTCCCATTTTTTGCCACTCTCATGTGCACCTCTCTCATTTACTACTAAATTGAATATCGCACTGTGTGTAAACTCTGCCACCGGGGTTGAGATCTCCATACAGAAAAGGACAGGCGTAGGCAGAGATCTCTTACCACAGGTTTATGAATTGCCTTTGGGGTATACAAAGTAGCACTACTTTACATACTGCAAAATGGATTTTGTGACTAGTAACTTCTAATTGTTTTATTCTGAGTCCCTACTGTGGAACAGATTCAAGAGGTATTAGACAGTAACCTGCCACGATTAACATAAGAAAGGGGAATAGCTTAAAAGTGGCACTCACGCCTACTGACACATTGTCTGGAATTAATGATAGGAAAACTGGGAAGGTTCTCTTGAGCTGTGTACTGGTGATAGAATGTTATTTGTCGATTGCCAGTTTTTTGTTGATAAAATGCTACCAGTATTCATAGAGGCTAAAGATTTGAAGCTACAGCCATGCACTAGGATAGAAGCCATAATAATAATGATTTTAAAAAGCCATCAAAGAATCTAAGAAGGTAAGAAATATAGGTATGCCACAGTAAAGCAAAGCCAATACATAAGAATGTAGACAAGCTTATCGATGGGCAGAAAAGCTTTTTTTTTTATCCTGGCTCATCTTACCTTCATCTGCCCTGAGTTGACTGCATTGACCAAAATGGTGTTGAGGCCAAGTTGCTTGTATGGGTTCCAGGGAAGTAACTACTTATTCCCTAAATAGATGTATGTAAATAATTAGATCAATTGCTTGTCAAATTAGGTTGTAGATGAGCCTGAACTAGGGTTAAACTACAGATCTTGAGGCTTTCATACATGCATCGGAAGGGGATAGCAGGCCTCTCAGACTTTACAGCATATTTTCTGAATTTTTACTTTCATCCCTTGATGAGCTCCTTGTGATACATGGAGCCTTGATCCTTCTGAAAATATATTGGTGGCAGGTGTGTCTTTGAGCCAGGCCAGCCAAACCTAATTCAGCGTATGGATAAGGTATGAGAGTGGAGTACTCATAAATGAATGAGGTGGAAAATGCTCCACCATGGGGACTATCAAATTCCAAAGGATTTGCAAAGATATGACAATTAAGTAATTGATCACTGGTGGGTGTGTCAAAATTGGAGACATCTGCTGACAGAGAATCTGTAACTTTTGTAGAAACACAATGTATTTTTAATGGTTGTATGTCAGAATATCATCTACAGAAATATTGACTGACAAGAATATTGTGTCATTAATACTGTTCAATATTTAGCGCACTATATTTATGTCCGGCTGTATTCTGAGAACAATATTCTAGTAACTGTCAGAAAGTATTAACCTTGTAGTCTATTGGGGCGTAAATATTTCCCTCAACTCATGTTGTGTGGTGCAAGAGCAACGCAAACCGAGTCTTAAATATGGCCTAAGTGTCTTACTCGAGATGAAAGAAAATGACATATCTATAAAATTAATGTGAAGGGTATTCAAATATGCTGTACATATCTCACTACAAAGAGATCTGCTCTGTGTGTTGTATGAACACGCTCTGTGATTCGAATTATGTTCAACGCAACAGGTTCATAAACTAAAGCATAATATATTCACAATAGTTTTATAGTGTTTATCTGACTTCAAGCAATTGCATTCCCATCCTTTGTCAATACCTTGGTACCATAAGAGTATCAAAAGAAAGGTTGTTAAAGTCTGGGCACAGATAAAGAACCTTTTTTTCTCTCCACATAGAAAAACCAAAGTGCACAATATAGAGGTTCTAGATCCCCAAAAGATGAATCCTGAAATATTGTTTGGAAATGGAAATTCAAATCCTTAAAAACAAATAGTTTCCTAGACTACTTCTTTCAATCCAGTTCAGTCTTTCATCTTCATCTTCCAGGGATAACAAAAGTCTGTGAATTTTTAGCACTCTGGCAACTTCAACAATATGAACAGCATTTGTGTGTGCAGTACATTTGAAAAGCAATTTAAAATGCCTGTGTTTACATGTGTAGGCACATTAAAACCAAAACTGTTGGTTTTGCCAGTGCTTGTTCTCATAGTGATTAGATGCCTTATATGTTCTGAATATCCTTCTCAGTTATCATTAAAGCTACACAATGAAGTTACAAGAGTCCAAAATGAACAAAACAACAAAGGGGCATATTAGCAAGGGCCAGATCGCCGCTTTATCAGCACTTTTTGCCGATAAAGCGGCGATTTTTTTTATCGCCCAATTACCAAGCTGGGTTTAAAAAAGGGTTCACCCAAACAAAGTCACTGGGACCTGGGTAACATAAGTACTGAGAAAGAGGGGTCCCAGCATGGAGTAACAAATTCAAAGAATAAAGTAATAATAAAAGAAAATTCAATTAGCCTGCATTGTTATTTATTCACAATGTAGGTATATGCAAGTTGTCATCAATTTAAGTACAAAATCACAGATACTTCATAGTGCCCCAGGGGGGGAGGGAGGTGATAAAGTGCAAGGAAGTATGGGTATAGGATGGTGACAATGTAAAAACGGCCAATCGGCCTCACTGTACTGTATATCAAAGTCCAATTATAGACACAACGAAAGACCGTGGATTCAATACATCATTTCATAATAATCATGCTCCACATATCACAATAAATGTTCAAATCATGGTATGAAGCTGAATGAACATGTAAGCTGTCGACGTTTTGACCCTCTACTGGTTGCAGGTATTAGTTGTAACCTTGCATCGGGGTCTTCATCAGGACGGGGGCGGGGGCAGGCAACCTATTTAATGAACAATGAGTCTGCATTTTACTGAAAAGTTACAATGCATGAGTAAGATTTTTATTATGATAAAATGATTAGGCAACTAAAAATTAGTAGACAAGACATACCATGGGTTGCTCGTCTCCAAGATGGATGAGGTTGAGGACGCTCTCAAAAGGAAGATTTTCTCCAGGTCCTATAATGGAGGGCATATTGGTCAGGGCCCTAACGATAAAATTATCCAATAATTGAAAGTAATGTAAAAATACACTCACATATAGTATTGGTATGCGGCGTCCTTCAGATCTAAGAGGGGGAAGGGAAGGTAACTCAGCGTTATTAAGAGGACTGCATTAAGAGAGCTTAAAGAACGATACATCGCATGACCAGGAAAGGGGGACTTACAGTAGACAAAGCGATGTGAGCGTTTCAAATCCGCCAAGGGTCCGGCCATATGCAATCGTCCCGCTAGGCGTGAACGAGTGGTCATGAAAACTCACCGTCTGAAAATTGAAGACGGGAATTTAGAAAAGGCACAATGAAAAAGGCTTTGTCAATATCATAGTGGGCAATGACAGGATAGTAATAAGCCTACCGGGAACAGAATGAATCAGTCCGGGAGCCGACTCGCGTCAAAGAATGGCGATCGGTACTTCCTTGTTGGATGGGTTGTCTAGGCAACATGAACACGTGACCTCTGACGGTCCGTGTTGATGTCGAAGAAAGACTACCTACATCATTGCCGGCAGTATGCCGTGCTGTTGGTGACCGAGCTACAATTTAGAGGGGCAATTCTATTGTGAAAGAATTGTGTTGACATTAGTGAAAGGAGAATAATTGTGTAAACTGCACACAATTATATCGATTGAAAAAAGGGCAATTTAACAAAATTACTGACAGTGTGGTCACCATCCCGCAACACAAAATTCCGATTTCATATACATTTGCAAAAAATATAGCTATCATTGTATAGCATTTGTGCATTCCAATATATTTCAAACCTGGACACACAATGGATCTCATTTAAACAGCACGATGTGGCGTACCTATCGCATGACGGTAAAGGCCACCTCAATTGGAGACAGTACTGGTGTGAATATAGGGGTGTTAATAACATACAGTTTCAATCTGAGTGATGTGTAATACATGCTGGTAAAGTCAAGGATCAGAGATGGACATATCACAGCAAGGAGACAATGTGACATTATGTAGATTTGGTAAGAATTCATACATGTACCTCACGAGAGACATCAAAGAGCGGCGTACCAGTCATATGACGGTAGGGGCCACCTCGAGTAGAGACAATGTTGTCATCCTTGTTGAACATTAATGACCCAGTGTACCAAAAACAGATATAATGTTGACCAGTAAGTTCATTAATTAAGCGTAGCCAGTTGTGAGAAAGAGCTATCGTTTTCATTCAGGCCATTTTGGATGGAGTCAAAATAAAACATCCATTTCAACTCTCGTGTGTTTAGAATGTTGATGATGTTGGCTCCACGTGGTCCAAGATTTGCTTTTTCTAGAATCACCCATTTGAAACTGTCGGAAGGGTGTGGGGCGGATTTGAAATGTTCAACTAAAGGTGCGCCATGCACTTCACAAAGAATCCGGCTCATATGCTGAAGGATCCTCGCTTTGGCCTTCTGTTGAGTCTGGCCAATGTAGATTTGATTACACGGACAAACTATGGCATAAATTATGTTGGACGTGTTGCAGTTAGTGTGTGACTAAAGTTGCACTTTACGTTGGTTGTGTTCAAATTCCTTAGTTTGCACCGTGTTACTGCAGGCCTTGCATTGTCCACACCTAAAGTGGCGAACCACAGGTGGAAGATTCCACATAGTTGTGACCGTTGGTTCCTCTTTCGACTGTAGGAAGGATCTCACCACATGGTCCCTGACGCTTTTGGCTTTTCTGAAGGCATGTAATGGAGTCTTCTCTTGTCCAACATCATCTGCAATCAGTTTCCAGTGCTGGTTGACAATCCGTTTTATTGTGTTACTTTTGGTCGAAATTGTGGTAACACACACCAGTCTCTGATCCTCCTCCCCTGTTCTGTCCTTGGGAGTGAGTAGATGCTCACGAGGATAGAACCAAGCCCGCTTCCTAGCTTTTTTAATGAGTCTTCTCGGATAGCCACATTCTTGGAGACGGTTAGAGAGATCTTCAGACTCGGCCATATAATGTTCTTTGATGGAACATTCCTCCGGATCCGTAGGAACTGCCCAAAGGGCAGGTTATCCCTTAGGGCTCGCGGATGATGACTGTTGTATTGCAGGAGTGAGTTTCTCTCAGCCGGCTTGAGATATAGTGTAGTTTGTAAAATGCCGGCATCTTCGTAAATGGTAATATCCAGAAAATCAAATTTCTTTTTGTCTGAATGGATCGTGAACTTCAGATGCAAGGATTGTTGGTTCAACCAAGAATGGAAAGACCTGAGTTCGATCGGATCACCATTCCAGATGAGTAGAATGTCGTCAATGTATCTCATCCTGAGACCCAGGTGGTCTCTGAATGGATTAAAGGTGTTCAAGACTACCCCATCCTCAAATGTTGACATATATATGATGGCTACATCTAGAGCGAATGGAGCCCCCATGGCTACACCTTTCGTCTGGAGGAAAAACTGATTCTTGAATATAAAGAAGTTTTTGGTCATCGCTATCCTTAGTAGGGCAATAATGAATTTGGTAGGCACAGCCACAGGCGCCGGTCGCTGTTCTAGAGATCTGGTTATTACCGCAAGAGCCTGCTCCTGGGGAATACAGGTGTACAGCGAGACAACATCGAATGTGGCCAAAATCTGTTTGTTGGAATCAAATGGTAATCCTTCAACAATATTAATGGTGTGCGTTGTGTCGCGTAGGTATGTCTTGGTTGATTCTGCAAGTGGTTTAAGGAAGAAATCCACGTATCTTCCAAGTGGTTCAAGCATGGAACCACATCCCGAGACAATGGGACGTCCCGGGGGATCCACCATGCTCTTGTGTATTTTCGGTATGGTGTAGATCGTTGGTAACCTCGGATTCGTTTGGTTAAGATAATTTAACTCATTTTCTGTGAGGAAACCCTGGTCAAGTCCTTCCCTGGTGATTTCCAGAATTTCAAGAGCCAGTGGTAGTGAGAGATCTGCTCTAAGTTGTTTATAGCTGACCCCATCGTTAAGTTGCCTAAGGATCTCCGATTCATACTTGGAAATATCCTGGATCACGATGGCCCCGCCTTTGTCGGCTGGCTTAATGACAACCTCATTGTTTTTGTCAAGAGATAGGAGGGCCGCCTTCTCTCCTCTGCTGATATTAAACTTGGTATATGATTTTTCTACCAATATTTGGTTGACATCTCTCCATACCACAGCCTCATGTGCCAGGATCTCATGTGACATAGTTTGCGCCGGTGGAACAAATGTTGATGGAATCCTTAAGCCGGTAAGGGAGCGATATTGATAGGGTGGGGAATTCCGGAAGAAATACTTCAATCGAATCTTCCTGAAGAACTTGAAAAGTTCAGTCCTCACTGTAAAGTTGTCTGGTATGTTGGTGGGGACGTAGGATAATCCTTTACTGAGCACCCTCTGTTCATCTTCAGGCTCTTGCGGTAATAACCAGATCTCTAGAACAGCGACCGGCACCTGTGGCTCTGCCTACCAAATTCATTATTTCCCTACTAAGGATAGCGATGACCAAAAACTTCTTTATATTCAAGAATCAGTTTTTCCTCCAGACGAAAGGTGTAGCCATGGGGGCTCCATTCGCTCCAGATGTAGCCATCATATATATGTCAACATTTGAGGATGGGGTAGTCTTGAACACCTTTAATCCATTCAGAGACCACCTGGGTCTCAGGATGAGATACATTGACGACATCCTACTCATCTGGAATGATGATCCGATCGAACTCAGGTCTTTCCATTCTTGGTTGAACCAACAATCCCCGCATCTGAAGTTCACAATCCATTCAGACAAAAAGAAAATTGATTTTCTGGATATTACCATTTACGAAGATGCCGGCATTTTACAAACTACACTATATCGCAAGCCGGCCGAGAGAAACTCACTCCTGCAATACAACAGTCATCATCCGCGAGCCCTAAGGGATAACCTGCCCTTTGGGCAGTTCCTACGGATCCGGAGGAACTGTTCCATCAAAGAACATTATATGGCCGAGTCTGAAGATCTCTCTAACAGTCTCCAAGAACGTGGCTATCCCAAAAGCCTCATTAAAAAGCTAGGAAACGGGCTTGGTTCTATCCTCGTGAGCATCTACTCACTCCCAAGGACAGAACAGCTGAGGAGGATCAGAGACTGGTGTGTGTTACCACATTTTCGACCAAAACTAACACAATAAAACGGATTGTCAACCAGCACTGGAAACTGATTGCAGATGATGTTGGACAAGAGAAGACTCCATTACATGCCTTCAGAAAAGCCAAAAGCGTCAAGGACCATATGGTGAGATCCTTCCTACAGTCGAAAGAGGAACCAACGGTCACAACCATGTGGAATCTTCCACCTGTGGTTGGCCACTTTAGGTGTGGACAATGCAAGGCCTGCAGTAACACGGTGCAAACTAAGGAATTTGAACACAACCAACGTAAAGTGCAACTTAAGTCACACACTAATTGCAACACGTCCAACATAATTTATGCCATAGTTTGTCCGTGTAATCAAATCTACATTGGCCAGACTCAACAGAAGGCCAAAGCGAGGATCCTTCAGCATATGAGCCAGATTCGTTGTGAAGTGCATGGCGCACCTTTAGTTGAACATTTCAAATCCGCCCCAAACCCTTCCGACAGTTTCAAATGGGTGATTCTAGAAAAAGCAAATCTTGGACCACGTGGAGGCAACATCATCAACATTCTAAACACAGGAGAGTTGAAATGGATGTTTTATTTTGACTCCATCCAAAATTGCCTGAATGAAAACGATAGCTCTTTCTCACAACTGGCTACGCTTAATTAATGAACTTCCTGGTCAACATTATATCTGTTTTTGCTACACTGGGTCATTAATGTTCAACAAGGATGACAACATTGTCTCTACTCGAGGTGGCCCCTACCGTCATATGACTGGTACGCCGCTCTTTGATGTCTCTCGTGAGGTACATGTATGAATTCTTACCAAATCTACATAATGTCACATTGTCTCCTTGCTGTGATATGTCCATCTCTGATCCTTGACTTTACCAGCATGTATTACATATCACTCAGATTGAGACTGTATGTTATTAACGCCCCTATATTCACACCAGTACTGTCTCCAATTGAGGTGGCCTTTACCGTCATGCGATAGGTACGCCACATCGTGCTGTTTAAATGAGATCCATTGTGTGTCCAGATTCGAAATATATTTGAATGCACAAATGCTATAAATGATAGCTATATTTTTTGCAAATGTATATGAAATCGGAATTTTGTGTTGCGGGATGGTGACCACACTGTCAGTAATTTTGTTAAATTGCCCTTTTTTCAATCGATATAATTGTGTGCAGTTTACACAATTATTCTCCTTTCACTAATGTCAACACAATTCATTCACAATAGAATTGCCCCTCTAAATTGTAGCTCGGTCACCAACAGCACGGCAGACTGCCGGCAATCATGTAGGTAGTCTTTCTTCGACATCAACACGGACCATCAGAGGTCACGTGTTCATGTTGCCTAGACAACTCGTCCAACAAGGAAGTACCGATCGCCCTTCTTTGACGCGAGTCGGCTCCCGGACTGATTCATTCTGTTCCCGGTAGGCTCATTACTATCCTGTCATTGCCCACTATGATATTGACAAAGCCTTTTTCATTGTGCCTTTTCTAAATTCCCGTCTTCAATTTTCAGACGGTGAATTTTCATGACCACTCGTTCACGCCTAGCGGGACGATTGCATATGGCCGGACCCTTGGCGGATTTGAAACGCTCACATCGCTTCGTCTACTATAAGTCCCCCTTTCCTGGTCATGCGATGTATCGTTCTTTAAGCTCTCTCAATGCAGTCCTCTTAATAACGCTTGGTTACCTTCCCTTCCCCCTCTTAGATCTGAAGGACGCCGCATACCAATACTATATGTGAGTGTATTTTTACATTACTTTCAATTATTGGATAATTTTATTTTAGGGCCCTGACCAATATGCCCTCCATTATAGGACCTGGAGAAAATCTTACTTTTGAGAGCGTCCTCAACTTCATCCATCTTGGAGATGAGCAACCCATGGTATGTCTTGTCTACCAATTTTTAGTGTGCCTAATCATTTTATCATAATACAAATCTTACTCATGCATTGTAACTTTTCAGTAAAATGCAGACTCATTGTTCATTAAATAGTTTGCCTGCCCCCGCCCCCGTCCTGATGAAGACCGCGATGCAAGGTTAAAACTAATACCTGCAACCAGTAGAGGGTCGAAACGTCGACAGCTTACATGTTCATTCAGATTCACCCCATGATTTGAACATTTATTGTGATATGTGGAGCATGATTATTATGAAATGATGTATTGAATCCACGGTCTTTCGTTGTGTCTATAATTGGACTTTGATATACAGTACAGTGAGGCCGATTGGCCGTTTTTACATTGTCACCTTCCTATACCCACACTTCCTTGCACTTTATCACCTCCCTCCCCCCTGGGGCACTATGAAGTATCTGTGATTTTGTACTTAAATTGATGACAACTTGCATATACCTACATTGTGAATAAATAACAATGCAGCCTAATTGAATTTTCTTTTATTATTACTTTATTCTTTGAATTTGTTACTCCATGCTGGGACCCCCCTTTCTCAGTACTTCAATTACCAAGCTGTCGCTAACAGCAGTTAGCAACAGCTTCCAGGGGATAGTGACCGGTTTGGGGCCCGCTTTGCATGTCAGTTATATTTATCGCTAATGACATGCAAAGTGGGCGTACCCACACTGGTAGCAACTGTAAGCAGTTGCTAACACAACTATCGCCTATTAGCAATACCCGCGACGCAATAAAAAAACACACGCTAACCGCGATTAGCGCCAGGATATTACACCTGGTAAAAATCTGACTTAGTCATAATAGTCAATGTGAGGTGGATTCTACGGCTAAGTCCCCAACTGACTATTAGCAAGATTTTCCTTAGCGATTGGATTTTTATCGCTGGAAATCTCACGTTAAAAATGGGATTCACCGCTATCGCTGGATTTTTTATCGCCGTGTAGATAAACGTTGCTAATACTGCGTTATCGCCGCTATAAAATCCAGCAATAGGAGGCAATAAAAAAATCGCGCTAAGCGCGGTTTGGAATAATTATCGCAAGTTGTTGCTAATATGCCCCTAAATCTTTTGGGGTTGCTGATATATATACCCAACTGCAGCAAGTTTGCACTGCAGAAAGCTTCCATTCACTTCTGTATCCGAAATAATGGGCACACAGAGAGGGTTATTATATGAAAAGCATGTATTTTTACAACCAATTACAAAACGACATTCAAAGTGTGTCTATCTTTTAATGTTATATTCTCTCTCTTTATGTTATCCTTGTAACCCTTTTTGAACACCTCTTATGGAAGAAGTCATGTGATAGTGATACCGTAGCAAGATCTTTACACACTGCACGATGCACTGCACAGCCCTGTAAAACAGAATTGCCACAGTAAATGCAGAATAACTAAACACAGTTCGACAGGGACGTCTTAATACGTTTCGCCACAAAATAAGATCGACAATTATGTATTAAATGAAAGCCAACATTGCTGGATGTAATGTAGATAAGTAGTGCTAGATAGGAATATACCCTTCAACCATGACATTGAAGAGCAGTTAAAAATATGCAGGGCTCTGCAACAGAACATACTGCTCAACATCGTCATCTTTTTTGTGACGACTGCCCCCAACAAATATGAATCAGTAATGCAGCTACTGGGAATAGCGAAGGTATGACGACCACCATAAATGGGCGGCAAAAATACTCACCTGCGCACGTGACAACACTGTCAATAGTGCTGAAGAAGCTTAAATTGTCACCTCAGTGTGAACGAAGAGAGCATTGTAAGTGTTTGTGGCTTCGTCTGTAAAAGTATGTCTGTGAACTGCGTTTAACCTCTCTCCAGTTGTTTCGGAAAGTCTGTGGTGCAGCCATTCTCCAATGCATGGCTTGGTTCCTGAGCCCGAGGCCACAGAAGAGAGCTGCGGGCTGTACTTGTGACTTCCTTGCTAATTGAAATCCTCACATGAGACAATGAACAGCAATGTCCTTTTGCCTCACTCATGCCAGATGTCTGAAAGGCAGCTTTCAATTACTTATCTGTGCCTGTTACCTCAGCGCTCGCTGAAGGCCTCCGGGCTCAAAAATAAATATTGAAGCCACTAGACCACACACCCTCGAGCATTGTGTCAACATCGTGAAATAATGCGGCATTATTTAGCACCAGCGGACACTACTGCAAAAATATTCCGCGTCTAACTAACCACCGTCTTCAAAATAGTGACAGTTGTATCCACAGTCTCTGCGCAGAAAAGCGAGGCGAGGTGTTTGAAGCATAGAGCTAACGGTTTGTGAAGAATGCGCAGGACTCGGTGATTTGTGGGATAAACTATGCAATTATATTCTCTTTACTGCCAGGGCGAAATCTCATTGACTCTAGAACAAGCTCAGGGAATCCGAGCCGCGACCCAATGTGTTTCTCATTTGCAAATTCGGCAATTTTTCAATGAAAGCTGTTGCACTTCGTCTGATCTGTTCTCAAAATACGGAAGTGCTTGAAGCACGACCACCTGTAATAACAGATTACTGTTCCCCCAAATATTACCGCGCACCTTCAGTGAGGAGGCGTAAAGCTTCTCTAAGAAAGGTTTTTGTTATTTCTCCTTACAGGAAGAAATGATCTCGAAGTAGAGCTGTTTTTCAGCAACCTTCCTGCTCCCAAAATGCAACTGGCATCAAAGTCTAATGAAAGCCTGTTTGCGGACACTGGATCCGGTCCAAGGTACACTATTGGCATACTCCAGACCCCCTGGGACATGACTCATATAAAAAACACCAGGCTGTCATCAGATGGCTGGTGGCTTACATAAATCACGTTTGCTTTGAAAATTGAGGCATACCAACATTTTATTAGGTGAAACTTTGGCGTTTCTTGCAGCCAACTTGCACATATATATTTTTATTACTTACAGCAGTTAAAAGGTATGCTACCAATCATATGCACAACGAGAAAATATTGCAAGCTATATGTTTTACTGGGTGGTAGCAGGAACTACATAAAAAATACACTAAATATTATGCTTTGCAGCAGAAGGTGAGAGATTAGTGACCCTGGAGAAAAAACCTCGGCTCTAGTTGAATCTTTAAATGTGATTAGAAGTAGTGGTTTGAGGACCAGTCTTGGAGTTTTTATTATCGGCTTATAGCATGTCTTGCGTATAAATGCTGAGCAAGAAAGAAATGATACGCCCTAGATTGAGTACTCGGCTGTGCCATTGTGGACAACACACATTGTGTTGGGTTGTGGATGGGCGTTCCTATGCCTACAGTGCCTACCAAATACAACTCACTAAACACTAAACAACTGTGGCCAATGTCCTGGCAGTGCAGAATAGGCAAGTCCTTAATCCACTGGAAGGGTTGTGCCCTGCAAGAGAGACAGAAGTACTTTGAGGAATAATATCACAATATGAAATATATGTACACTCTGTGGGGTCGTTTTACAGAAAGAGCCATAAGTTACAAGTTGAAAGTTACACTAATGTTTGTTCATAAGATGCTTCTCTTCAGGATATTCACTAACATTTCCTTTGATTTGTTTAGAGAACAGCCCAAAGCATATGTAGTCCACTAAAAAGGCAAGAGTAAATCTTGTCCTAGGACTAACTTTGCATATTTGACACACTGAGTGAAATACATCAGTGTAGGATTCCAAAATCCAGCACTTTTTAAATAGATCAGGGGAATCATGAGTTGGTGGGTGGGATTTCCCTTGATTTTTACCAGGATTACCATCCTCCAAACTCTAAATTAGCCTCATTGTCTTTCTCTAGCCAGTGCTAGGAAACCTCAAGGGGGACAAGCGTGCTCTGTAAACCTCACAATGTGAATCTCAAACGGTGCAGTACATCAGCTCCCCAATGGATATGCAGGAGCTGAGCCCAGACCCTGAATATATAGGTTCAATCCATGATGGAGCAAAGATCAAAAATATTTGTTCAGGCATAAAAGAGCCTGCTCGTTTGAGCCCCGCCCACTCCTTAAGATTTTTTAAACACCTCTGTTCGGCATGCAAATAGAAATATTGTGCAGATGAGGGCATGAGTGAAACAAAGCACACACAAGGAGATGATGGACGGAGCGCTGACACTTTCCAGACACTCACCCCCAGTCACAGATGTGGGTTGAATCCATCATCATTCTTTAGCTTGAGTGAACCACCACAGCATGGCTAACCCACACTGCTGTATAGATTCAATTGTTCAAATTCCAAAGTGGGAATTAAAAATATATTGACGCCGGATAGACTACATCACAGGTCGTCTCCTTTTCCACATATACAGAGATATACATCCATTCTGTTTCCTGATTAACAATCAGTTGGTCCACCATAAACCCTTGGCAGGTAAATTACCAGAATATCGTGACCTAAATAGGTTCTGACTTAACATTGAGTCCCAAATGTCATATTAAAAAATATCACCCCGTTGGAGTTATTAAAAGAAACACACCCAAGGTTTTAAATATTTTTGTAAACAATATTTAGGACAAGATATTTATGTCAGACTATTTTTTGGTTATTGATATTCTAACAGGCAACTAGATCCAGACATGAAGTAGTCACATGAAACTACCTACTTTAACTGCAAAAAACGAATACCTGCATGTTTAGAAATTATATGTAAGCATATAATACTAAATTTCTCTCTTATGAAGCCTGCTCAGAAGGCTTAAAACAGAAACAGAAAAACAATGAGTACTATGATAAGCATCTATAACTAGGTGGAGACAGTTTATTCAAGACAGATATTTCAAAATAAAGTAAGTAAGAGCCAACATTTTATGTAGGGAAAACCCTTTAGTATGTATATGTTCATCCTTTTGTCTTGAACGTAGCCTTGCAGCATGACCAGTGCTGTATGGTTATGAGTCTATGCTATCCTTTGCCACCAGAACACCTGAAAGAACAGTTTGGTAGAGATGGTTAAGTCAGTTCAGCAGTGGACGTAGCACACTACATAGAGATACCCATCATTCTGAAGCTTGCTTGGAGCTGGACAGGGGGAGACATGGCTGGCTTAAAAAACATAACAAACATGATAAGTTGATGGATGGAGTGCTGAAACTTTTCAGACACTCACCCCCAGTGACAGACCTGGCTTTAATTCATCATCGTTCTTTTGCTCACTAAGCCACCCCAGTTTGGATCCAGCCATATGCAAATCAGTCTTGACCCTGCTCCCCCTGAGAACAGTCCAGCCCGAACTGCCAGGCCAGGTCCTCCCTGGACCGGAAACAAGCATCCTGGTACCGGTTTTGGTCTTTCACCCATCATCAGCCAGGCTAGCTTGAATCCAGTGGAAAAGTGATCAAGAGACCCACATCACGTCACCTACTGTTTCTCTTCATCTCAAAATACTGGCTTACCTCCAAAGTCGCCCTCGGGCATTGATAAGCTTTCAAAAAGGCCATAGAAGGCAACACACAAGCCAGATCTTTTTGCAGCCTCGCTATACACAAATACATTCTAAAATTCATAATTTTCGTCTGACAATGCAAACACCTTAAAATGTGTTTCCACCATTTAGCCATCACTCTGATCTATTAAATCAATGTTCTGCTGCTCTACTGCCAACATTACTCACTGTGAAAACACATGTTTTAGGGATGTTAACCTTCTAGGTGGTACTGCTGCAAATTCACCCCTTCAGAGACATCATCTTCACGCCATCTCACCTCTCTTATACACTCATCCATTTTGTCCACAGGCAAAATGCAGGATCTCATAATTTCAGCACTATCTTTTTTGTCTAGAACCACTTAACCTAGATTGGTCCAAAAACAACTCCATCTATCAGCCAGCATTATAACTCACAAACTGCTATACAGGGTGTGAGGAATTGGGTTGTTGGTTGAGGGAGATGCGAGCCCTTCTCAAGTATTAGCCGCAATCTTTGTCAGGGTTAACCACAGTCACTCTATTCACCTGTGCTTCAGCCTCTGGTAGTTTGTCACAAAAGTAGATTAATGGTAATTTAGAGGCAATGTGTAAAGTATGTATGCAGCACACAAACAGCAGTAAAGTGAAAACACAACATAAAACAAACCCCACACCAATTAAGCAAAATAGACTAAAATGTAATACATTATTTGAAACCAAAACAACAAAAGTCTAATAAGTAAAATGGAAGATAAGCAATTTCAAAGAATTAAAGTAAGTATCATGCCTATAAGCACAGAAAGAGCCAACTGTGGTTATCTGTGACGCTGGACCAGGACAAAGTCACAAGTTCACTTCGACTGAAATAGAGTATGGGCCAGATACAGGGACCAGCTTAATCCCACTGAGAATTGTACCTTATGTTCTTCATTGGGGAATTGCATCTCGTTGGGTCAGTTCTGATGAGGAGCTGCAAAGGCTGTGACATGAGGTGTTACGCACAGTTGTGTCACACTTTATTGGTCTCGATGAGGAGCTGTTAGGGCTGCCATGCAAGGTCCTGCATTGAGTTGCATCATGCTGTGTTGGTTATGAGTAGGCCGCAATAGGTGCTGTAATGCGAGGTCCTGTTTTGCGCTGCGTAATTTCTGAAAGGACCTAAAATTGGGCCAGGAGCAGTACACTCTGATGCCAGCCAAGGGTCCAGGAGCTGGGGGGCACCTCTTGGGGATCATGACTCACTCCAGCAAAGGACAGCGGCAGGTTACGGGTAGGTCCAGTTGAGTCTGGGCAGCTGAGCAGGTGCAGGACAGGTCTCAGGAGCTTGTTATGTCCCTGTAGCTCAGAACAAGAGGCCAGTCAGCTAGGCCTTGGAGTCACTCTAGTGGTGCTGGGTTCAAGGAGCAAGTCCAATCTTTCTTCCTCAGTCAGCCGGGCAGTCCTTTTTGCTGCAGGGAAGAAGGGCAGTATTTCCAGCAACAGGGCAGAAGGGCAGTCTTTCCAGGAGAAGGGCAGCAGAGCAGTCCTTCTTCTGAGTCTTCCACAGGACCAGAAGTGAGGGTCCTACCTTTATACCTGGTACAAATTTTGAAACATGATACATTTCTGGAGTTTTCCTTCACAGAGGTGTTTGACATTCTTTGCTCCCTGCAGTGGTCCCAGTCTATCTGCAGTCACAATAGGCTAGTTTGAAGCTCATTGTGTGTGATCTGAGGCAGTGTCCTTGAGGTGCAAGTGTGACAGGTAACAGCTCTGTCCCTCTCATCAAGTCAAGATAACCCATCCTGCCAATACTCAGGCCTTCTATTGAGTGGCTGGCGGGGAGGAATATACAAAATGTTCTACACAAATGGGGCTGCTCCCAATAAAATGACCTAAGTAGTGCTCTAGTGTGTTCAGTGTATGTGAGTACAGGCATCTCACAAACGTTTAGGACTGGCCTCACACACCACCTGGTGTCATGCTTCATCATCGGCCGTCCTCGCCATCAAAAAACTTGGTTTGATAGAGGGCGGGCATATACCTGACGACAGGGATGCACTTCTAAGCTAAGTGGGGGCCCAAATTGAGTGAGTGAGATTAAAAAACCAATATAGTTCCCTCACTTAATTTTAATGAATTAGGAAACTATATGGTATCTAAAAACAAGTGAGCAGTGACATGGGGAAAGTTATTTACCCCTCACTGCGAGGGATTTGGTCAATATGTTTCTGCCTGGTGGTACATAGCATTTGTCAGGACCTGTTATTAAAATTGATAATAGGGCTCCACTCTTACCAATACTGCGGTTTAAGTAGTCAAAACATGGGGTGACCTTTGTCACTCTCCACTACCTGGGGGTCCTCTGTACCCCTACATACTCCATGGGAGGGAAGATGAAGGGAAAGCCCCTGTAGTCAAACCTTCATCAAGGTGCACTTTCCGTTTCTTCACCTGCTGCTATCCAGCTCTCCTTCCCAGTGTCTGGGGCTAATGTGGATCAAGGAATATACAAAAGCCAACTACCAGCTAAACCTATCATGTGACAAAGGAAACAGGCTGCAGGTACCAAATGGTTCGGACAAAAAAATCCCAAATTTCTAAAAGTGGCATTTTCAGAATTGTGACTTACAATTTGACTTTACCATTAAAGAGGGTTTTAATATATTCCTCGGACAACAAACAACATTATTACCGGGTCCCTTCAAAAATGTACACTTATTAAATGTAATAGGGTAACCCAACATTATCCTATGAGAGAAGTAGGCCTCACAGTTGTGAAAAATTAATATGTAATTTTTCACTAACAGGACAAGTAAAACTTAAAAGTACATGTTCAATTTTTTTTAAGTACAACACACCCTGCCCTATGGGCTGTGTAGGGCCTACCCTAGGGGTGATGTATATGTATTAAGAAGGAAGGTTTAAGTCTGGCAAGAGGTTTATTTTGCTAGGTCAAAATGGCAATTTAAAACTGCACACAGGCTACAATGGCAGACCTGAGACATGTTCAAGAAGAAAACGTAAGTGAATTACACAATAAGTGCTGCAGGCTCACTAGAAGCATTTAATTTATAGGCCCTGGGTACCTGTAGTACCACTAAACTAGGGACGCAGGTAAATTAAATGTGCCAGTTGGTGTAAGCCAGATCTCTTGACTGGGGGAGAATGTATAGATTTTTTGTGCATTCCGTCCATCAATTTTGTGTCTTTTGCTTTCTCGCCATAAGTGTGCCGTGTATGCCCAGATGTGGGTCCCGGGCTCACTGTGCCACTGGATTCAAGATATCCTAGCTGAAGAGGGGTGAAACCCAAAAATCAGTCCTAGGATGCTTGTTTCCGGTCCATAGAGGACCTGTCTTGGCAGTATGGGCTGGACTGTTCCCATGAGGCACAGGGTCAAAACTGATTTGCATATGGCCAGGTCTAAACTGGGGTGGCATGGTGAGCAAAAGAATGTTAGATGTAACCCAGATCTCTTGACTGGGGGAGAATGTTTTGATTTGTTCTGCATTCCGTCCATCAATTGTGTGTCTTTTGCATGCTTTAGGGAGTGAGCACAAGTTTGTAAGCACTGGTAAGCAGTGGTAGAGTGTGCATAGTTCTACAGCCAACAAAAACAAATTCAGCTAAACAGGACAGGTGAAGGCAAAAAGTTTCCGGGCGACCATGCAGAGAGGGCCAGGTCCAACACAGGACAACTTAGGCCAATCTAAATAATAACAAAGTAATTAATGAACTTCTATACTCACACTTTTTCACACTCACTCACTTCTCAGCCACTGAGAATAGCCAAGAGTATCACACACTGCATCACATTCAAATCCATTCATAAGTCCATAATAGAAAACATGAGTTTCCACTTACCCTAACTCAAGCAACCTAAACATCTCACCCTTTTACGTGCATGGCTCAAACACTAATAAAATCACCTATCTCCAAATCTGAAAAGAAATGGTGCAAATTCCAATACAACACAAACCTGCAGCACTCACATTAGCTTGCAGATCCTGTAATTACAAAATTAACTCAACAATGTATATTACTAGAAACATATGCAAGAAGTTGTAAGAAATTGGGTTGTTGGTTGACTAGGGTATGAGCCCTGGACAAGCAGCAACCACATTCCTTGTAAGGGAGAGGCACAAGCCAACCCAAAATGAACCTGCGCTCAACCTTCTGGTAACTTGGCAAAGAGCAATAAAGCTTAATTTTGAGGCAATGTGTAAAGTATTTATGCGACACATCAAACAGTAGTAAAGTGATAACACCACACAAAAAGAATTTCACACCAAATTAGAAAAATAGAACATTTTATAATAAATAAAACAAGGCCAAAACTCCAAAAATCCAATCAGTAGAACCAGAGATATACAATTTGAAAGATTTTGGTAAAACTAGTGCCAAAAATCACAGCGCCCCAACTGTGGATATCTGAATGCACTGGTTCACAAGTTCAGGCCGTCTGCAATGGAGCATAGGCCGGCAACAGGGAACCAATTAAGTCCCCTGAACAAAGTACCTTTACCGTGCAGTTGTGGCACTGCACCGGTACCGAGGAGCTGCAAGGCTGAGATGCAGAATACGTCATTGTCATCGAGGTTGCCGTCGATGAGGGATGTGAGGACTTGCACCAACTATACATCACGCAGTGGCGGTTCCGATGGGGCTGTGAGGGTGATGCAAGTCTTTGCAACAGGTCAAATCCATGAAGTAGTGGCAATGCATTAGTTCTGCTCTGATTTGCACCACGCAGCAGAGTAGATGCGTTGGCACCGTTAAATCCACAGAGGCAGGTAAAGCACCTTAAGCCCACTTCCAAAGGTCCAGGACTGGGGTTGCACCACTTAGTAGGGTAGACTCACAGAGGGTAGAGTGCTGGTGTAGCTGTAAGGTAGTTGGAAGCCTGTTGTGTCCCTGAGGTTCCAGATTAGGAGGCCAGTGAGCTAGACCTTGGAATCACTCTGTGTTCCGAGTTCAAGAGATGGAGGTCTAGTCCTTCTCACCCAGGCAAGAGGGTAGCAGGCAGCAGGTCAGCAAGGCAGCAGTCTAGCAGAGTGGCATACCTTTCAGCAGCACATCAGTCCTTCTTCCTGGCAGAGTATCCACATGTCAAAAAGTGTACTAAGAGTTGGTGTCTGAGGTCCAGTATTTATACCCAATGGTGCCTTTGAAGTGGGTAGAAGCTTATAGATGCATGCCTTTGAAGTACACAGATGCCCTGCCCTCCTGGCCTTGGCTCCAGACTAAGTACAGGAGATATGCAGCCCTTTGTGTTGAGGCAGGACACAACTTATTCAAGTGTAAGTGGGACTGGGCCCAGCTCCTCCTCTCATCCTGCCTGTGATGGCCCAACCAGTCACTCCTATGCTTCCTATTGTGTGTGGCTGTCGAGGAGGAATACATAAAGCCCAGCTGTCAACTACACCCAGTCAGTTGACCCAGAGACAGGCTGCAGGCACCAATTGACTAAGGCAAAATAATGCCAACATGGCATTTTCAAAATTGCAAATCAAAATCCGACTTCACCTTAACTTAGGATACTTCATTACAATTCTAGGGACACCAAATTTGAACCTCTTCCCATTTCGAAATTACACATTTAAAATGTAATAAGGCAACTCCTATGGGAGAGGTAGGCATTACAGTAGTAAAAAACAAATTTAAAAGGTTTTCACTACCAGGACTGTAAAACTTAAAAGTAGATGTTGTACTTTTTAATACATTGCATCATGCCCTCTGGGCTGTCCAGGGTGTGCCCTAGGGGTGGCCTACATGTATATAAAGGACGATTTGGGCCTGGCAAAAAGTTAACTTTGCCAGGTTGAAATGACAATTTAAAACTGCACACACACAGACTGTAATTGCAGTCCAGAGGCATGTTTAAAAAGCTACTTAAGCGGGTGGTGCAATCAATGCAACTGGCCCACTACTAGCATTTAATTTACAGGCTCTGGACTTAGGCAGTGCCACTTTACTAAGGACTTACAAGTAAATTAAATATGGCAATTGGGTATAGGTACATTTAGCATGTTTTAAGGAGAGAGAAGACGCATGTTAGCACTGGTTAACAGTGGTAAAGTGTGCAGAGTCCTAAGTCTTCAAAATCGAAGTCAGCAAAAACAGGAGGTCTGAAGGCAAAAGTTAGGGGGAAAACACGCAAGGCTGCCAGGTCTAATAGACGTACCAAAAGAAGAGCTCTTATTATGACAGTTGAGCACTGCATCAAATCTGACACCCTTATACACAGACAACTACTCAGTACAAATAACCACTAATACTAGCAACATCACTGTGGAATTAGCTATTAGTGATTGATAAGGTTCTTTTTGAACAGATTACATTTTAGACCCTTTTGAAGTAGATGATTCATGAAGTAAGCCTGTTCTACAGATGCATGCCAACGATTTTGGTCAAAGATAGCAGATCTAGATAATACCTGCAACCACACAGAAGAGAGAAAATGAAAGGTGCCCATGAACCCTCTCTCATATCTTACCCGAAGAACTGCCTCCTCTGGCCGCCTCCATTCTGTGAGGGATGCCTAAGGGAGCCCACCCCCATGGTGGGCTGTCACCGCCCCTTGTCCTGAAGTAGACCCTTTATGACAATTTCACTGAGTTCTGTCTGGGTCGAAACTTCAACACTAATATTTGGCTCAGCTTCAGCAAATCTCCTGGTCTAAATCACTAAGCAAATGTGCTATCCATCAGAGATATTGTGTTGGCCTTGTGTTTTCTGACCTTTTCCTAATTCCCTCATTTTTTTACTTTTTATATATGCACATCACCACCATCACCGAGCACTGAATGTCACTATACCGCTTGTTACTGCAATTCTGTGTATTCAGCTTTGACAGCCTTGTAAATAATTGTACATATCCATGAGAGCCTCAATTTACTTAATACCATAATATTTGCAAGCATCTACTTGTGAGTGCTGTTTAATTCAATCTAATGTTCCAACCACATTGAACTGACATGCTAAATTCCATTTGAAATAATTGCTAATTATTTGATATTTACTAAGCAATCATTTTCTTGATGAATCCTGATATCAAGTAATTTTTTGCACTCCTACGGAACCACTGTAGTTTTTCTTATCCATACCTAGGTTCTGAGGGACAAAGGGTCACCCCATTATGCTTATACTTCAAAATAAAATTAAGGTATCAGAAATTAAATGTCACTAATGGACCCCAGCATTACTGTGCCATCCAATAGTGTGACCAGGCAAGCATGACTTCAGCCCTTCCTTAGCAGCCTGGCATCTGCAGTTTAAACTTATAACCTGACCTGTCAAAATAGACCCTTTTTCATACGAGAAAACCTTCCTTTTAAATATTAGTGAGTAATCCCTAAGTAGGCCATGAAGCCCAGAAGATAGGGTGCATGATATTTAAAGGTAGGACATGAAGGAGAAGTTTAAAGTTGACATGTCCTTACAGTGAATAGCACCTAAAAGCCATTTTCACTGTAGCAATGCTATATGGGCATTAGAAGAACACTGGGAAGTGATATTAAATATTAATTCTGCTATTTCTGGATTTGGACCATCTACAAATATGATTAAACTATTAATATTACTATTTATGAAAAGCCCAGCTCAATGGGGGAGTTGAGTTTTTAAAAATAAATATTAAGGTAGAGTAACTTTTAGAAAGTTACCTTTTCCCTGCCTGAAGTTTGTATTACCTTTCTAGCACTAATCCAAGAAGTGGAATTATGCTGTTCCTGTAATGACAGAGTTACAGAGTCAAGAAAGACTGGAACCAACTGTGCCCACGTGGGGTTTACAGTTGAGAATCCATTTGTTGGATTGTAATGCCCTCACACACCCTTTCAGGTGTCATGCTTCATCATATGGGCTGCTCCTCGTTGGGTCGGCGGTGCAATACCCAATGGGCTCCCTTTGATAGGGGCCCTTTATCGGAGATCTTTTATCCAACAGCCGTATGGTGAAGTGCGGGTGTGGGGCCGGAGCTGTGTAGATGTAGTGAGGTGAGTTAAAATAGGATTGGGAGTATCTAGCAGGAAATATTTTTATTCTGGAGGTCTCCTACCCTAATCAAAAACAGCAAACAAGGCACTCGTCAAATTGTAATGTCTCGCGTTGGAGTGTCCTTTGTTAGAAAGTGTGGGTCAACATGTTTCTCGCTTTAAGTGAATTGTACTAGGGATTCTTCAGGACCGAAAAAAGTATAAACTATCTACACCTAAAATTACTGGTATTACAATTATTCACAGTAAAAAGTGTCTACTGACAAATGTACCTGTTGTAACCTGGATCTACCTGTGGTGGGAGACAAAAGATATATTGATATCATTCAGGCACACATGGTATACAACAAATGTAGACGCGACCTTTGTGGTGACTCTGACTTCTGTTCTTTACTCATGTCGAGTGAACGCAGCTGCGTTAGAGGACATCTAAAACTTAAAAACAAGTGGTGAATCCCCATAGTGAGCTATTGTGACTAATTGCACCTGTGGAAATTCAGTGGTGTAGTAGAAATAAGAAGGTCTGGACCCAATTCAGTAAAGTGCCCAGGCATCAACAATACCCGGTGGATCTTGCATAAGGCTTTGCTCCTATGTGTGTAAGACTGAACAGGAAGGGATAAGGTGATAAAAAATTAAGGTCATTGAAAATAAAAATAAATTAAGTGGCGCCATTTTTGCACAATACATAATATCAACTATAATAACCCACAGATCTTGTAATGTGGGCGCCATCCTTATATTTCAAGCGCGGTACGTTCGTGAAAACTTGGTGCAATGCATTCATGCAGAGTTTAGGCAGCTGCTAGTCGGGTAATAATTCATTAGTCAGCCACAGTGTAGTGATACTGATTGTTGGCGAGGACTCCGCTGGCCAACCTATTGTTCTCATGTATGTGGCCAAATTGCCACCTGGTGACCAATGTGGCATGTTTAATGTGATGTCTCTATAGGCAACATTAATTAGTACTATCAATTGTAGATCTCATGTAAACATGCCTCTTTGTGCATTTCAGGGTGCGTGTAGCCACCCCTTGAGTGCCTGATGGATTAGCCACTCTGTACTTCTAACGTCATTAAGATGTTGCCACCGGGGAATATAGAAGTGTGCTTCTGCCTCCTAAGCTGCCTAGATGATGTGTATCTGCTGTGGTGCATAGGTAGGTATTCGTGTTGCAGAGTTTGCTGCTGGTCGGTGAGCAAACCTGATAAATCACTGTCTAGTGAATGCCTCGCCCAAGGTTTCTGCCGCATTTCTTACACATCTCGTCGATGTGACATTCAGCATGCTCCGATATATTAAAATTAAATTGAAATCCGCATGTGGCGGTGTCTTTGGGGCGGCGCCCCGCAAAAAGTGCATCTGCAAGTAGTGGTGTTCACAGAATTGGGTCATGTGAGTAGTTAATTCTGATGGTGGCGCCCCGCTCTAGTGAATCCCTTACCCAAAACTTACTGCCTCATTTGTTAAACATCATCGATGTGGCACTCATCTCGCTCCCAGTTATTTGAATTAAATCTGTATGTGTTGGTGAATATGGGCGGCGCCCCGCTAGCAGTGAATCAGTAGGTAATGGTGTTCACAGAATCAGAGGATTGGCAGTCACTATCAGCTATGAAGAGAGAATGGGTTAAAATCACCTTACATGGTGCGTTAATGACCGAGTACCTCAGGGCTAATATTTCACCTAAGGGCCTTACAGTAAAGAACTTCCTAGGATTTTCTGGAAAGATGGTCAGTTTAAGATAGAATGGTCACAGATCTCATGGAAGTGTACTAGAGATCTCCTGATATTAATTATCAATACAGCCAAAAGACTGGCCGATGAAGTATTGGCTTGGATCCAAATAGCTGAGCGTACCCTTAAGAATGCAGTCCCAGGCCCCAGTTTCAAATCTAAACTCACGGAGCTAAACAACGAGATTGCGGAACACAAAGAATGCCTCATGAAGCAGAAAGTTGTCAAACTTCAGAAAGACATCAAACGCTTCGACAAAGAGAAGGTATACCCATGCCTTAAGGCGGACTTTGTACCACGAGGAACTGGTTACCTCTCAGATTCTAGCACAAATTCCACCAAGGGGTTCCTCTAGTAACAGCAACTCCAGTGTGGAAAACTGGAAACCTAACCAACCAAGGAGAGGGGGTAGACAAGGATACAACTCCTATCCACCACCCCACTACCAGGGACCGGCCTTTTGGCAGTACCCAATGTTTCCACGAGGCCCACCTCAATTTGGACCCCAAGGCATGAGCCAGCCTTTTTTAGGCAGAGGTTGGGGCAGAGGGTACGGGCGAAGAAGAGGCAACCAAGTGGAGAAAAGGGTACAATGGGAGGAGCCACAAACGCGGGTGATGGAGGCCAGTAGTCACACCACCAAAAAACGAACCTAGTGGTCAACCTGTCATCAAGACAACTGACCAAAACAAAAGAAGATGTCCTACAGAAAGGGTTAGGTTTTGTCCCCACACCCAAGGTGGACAATTTCAAACAAATTTGCGAATTACATCAGTTTTTTCACAAACTACGCCTCAAAAAGTTTTTTGACGGAAAGGCCACCCAACCTGAAGATGACTCAGGCTTACACAACCCCTCCACCATCACCCCCAACAGTGGGCTGGTGCCAAATGAGGTGTTAACCTACGAACAGGCAGTCTTAAAAGATGTGAAAGCCGTGACTGAATTGAGACACTTCAACAACATATCTAAAAAAGAGATGCTGGCGATAGAATCACTAGCCAACGACCCCACAATCACTGTGAAACAAGATGATAAAGGCGGGGCCACAGTCATAATGGCGACTTCTGATTATGACACAGAATGTCAAGGTGAGAAAACATTTGAGAGGGAAATTATAATTTTTCACTCAGGGAAGTCATCTCTCTGGCTGGATACTTTTGGCGCCAACGCCAGGTCAAGATTTCCTTTGAACTTAGAGTCTGTTTTAGAGCAGGGAATCTTCCAGTGGGTGAGGCTGTATCCAATGAGGGCTCCACAAGGCCTGATACTTTCTTGCCGAGGTCCCTCTGAAACAGATTTGTTTCTGAAGGGAAGCCACGGTTAGGGGAAATCTGATTCTACAGCCCAGTGAGTTCACACCTTGTGTGGATCCGCCTGGCAGGTTAGTCCCGGTCCTCCAGAGGTCATGAAGTTCAAAGATTTTCTAAGTCCCAGGTTTTCAAAAGTGCTAGGAGAAGTCCGGTTAGACGCAGTGAAGAGTCCCAGTATCTCAGGAACAGCACTTAGAGGTCAATGCTCAGTACAGAAGAGGTCACCAGCAGGGTTCGGGTCAGGACCAGTCGGCATTGGTCAACTGGGAGTGTGGAGGAAAAGTCCACTCGTATCTTTTTGATTAGTTGTAGCCTAACAGGAGTCCACCCAACAAACTCTTGGAGTTAATGTCTTTATCATGGGTACAAGTGGGAGAAGGTTCAGTCCTTCAAGGCTCTCCCCACTTCACAGATAACATGTCTAGTACTCTTGTGTTCTTCCTTAGGTCCAGCAGTAGTCTGAAGAAAATGTCTTGGGGTACCACATTTGTGTCTGGGGCTAGCTTATAGTTGAGGGTGACTCTGGCCCCTCCATAACCAATAGGGTAAATGTTCGCAGGGGTAACTCTACCCAATTTTGTAGCAGTTTCTGGGTACCCTAAATTGCCCCTCACTCACTAAATTCAAGCTGGATAAATCCTTCCCTCCTTGTGCAGATCGTGTGTGCCCACCCAGAGGTGAGGTCAGGACAATGAGCAGCCGCTCGTCCGTGGTCACTCTAAAAATGTTCGGGGGCATTTTTTCCTAACTGCGTTTGGTGTCTGTTTGACTGGGAGAACACAGGATGGGACTACTTCAGGTATACAGGCATCTATTTGTGACATGGAAGGTCAGTTTAAAGTAAATTAGGTAGCTGGGTACAGCAAAATTGGTCTTTTTGCTATGGAAACAAAAATACTTTCCCCATGTCAGGCAATTGTTTCTGCTCAGAGAGCAGTTTTCACACTTCATCAGAGATAAGCACTTAGGGGTCGATTAGGATCGCGGACGGACTTGAGTCCGTCCGCGACCCCTGAGGAGGAGGGAACGTCCGCATGGGCTGCGGCGTTCCCTCCGATCTGATTAGGATGTGACCGCCAGGGTGGCGGTCACATCCTCTATCTCTAACATTGCGGTGGGTGCAGCTTCAAGCTGCACCCGCCCCAATGTAAAAAATGCATGCACAGCATTTGCGTGCACAAAGCGGCAGGCACCGCGCGGTGCCTGCTGCATTGTGCACGCAAATGCAGGGGGGTACCATAGGTACCCCCCATGTGCACCCACCACCACCCCTTCACCCAGGGGGCCCGCAACGGGCCCCCGAAGTGAAGGTCCGTATGCTTTTCCATGGCGGCAATGCCGCCGTGGAAAAGCATATTTACACACACATCATGATATGGCGGACGGTGTCTCATAGACACCGCCTGCCATGTTATAGCTTTTCCGCCGCGGTCGGAAGCCGACCGCGGCGGAAAAGCGGCGGACGGAATTCCAGACCCACCAGCCATCCTAATTTGGCGGTGGGTCTTTGGAGTCTCCGCCGCGGTTTTTCCGCATCCTCCAGGCCGGCGGACACTTCCGCCGGCCCGGAGGATGCGGAAAAACCGCCATCCTAATCGGCCCCTTAATGGGTCAGTGCTAGCGAGTTGTATACAAAACAGGGGGACGGTGGGGCTTTTTCCACTCACAAAGGAGTGGGAGGTCCAGCATTAAAGGGGGCCCCAGTAAGAGTATCGAAGAAGTGGAATTATGCCTTTCCTGTAATGACAGAGTTACAGAGTCAAGAAAGACCCGAACCAACTGGGCCCACATGAGTTATGCAGTTGGGAATCCATTTGTTGGATTGTAATGCCCTCACACACCTTTCAGGTGTCATATTTCATCATATGGGCTGCTCCTCGTTGGGTCTGCGTTGCAATACCCAACGGGCTCCATGAATGTAGATGCAACCTTTGTGGTGACTCTGACTTCTGTTCTTTACTCATGTGGAGTGAACGCAGCTGTGTTAGAGCACCTCTAAAACTTAAAAACAAGTGGTGTATTCCCACAGTGAGCTATTGTGACTAATTGCCCCTGTGGAAATTCAGTGGTGTAGCAGAAATACAAAGGTCTGGACTCACCCAATTCAGTAAAGTGCCCAGACATCAACAGTACCCGGCAGATCACGCATAAGGCTTTGCTCCTATGTGTGTACGACTGAACAGGAAGGGATAAGGTGATAACAAATGTAGGTCCATGAAAATAAAATTAAATTAATTAGCGCCATTTTTGCACAATACATAATATCAACGATAATAACCCACAGAGCTTGCAATGTGGGCCGCATCCTTACATTTCAAGCGCGGTACGTTCGTGAAAACTTGGTGCAATAGATTCATGCAGAGTTTAGGCAGCTGCTAGTGGGGTAATAATTCGTTAGTCAGCCACTGTGTGGTGATACTGATTGTTGGCGCGGACTCCGCTGGCCAACCTATTGTCCTCATGTATGTGGCCAAATTGCCACCGGGTGACCAATGTGGCATGTTTAATGTGATGTCTCTATAGGCAACATTAATTAGTACTATCAATTGTAGATGTCAGGCATCTCATGTAAATGTGCCTCTTTGTGCATTTCAGGGTGCGTGTAGCCACCCCTTGAGCGCCTGATGGATTAGCCACTCACATTAAGATGTTGCACTGGGGAACATAGAAGTGTGATTCTGCATCCTAAGCTGCCTAGATGATGTGTATCTGCTGTGGTGCATAGTTAGGCATACGTGTTGCAGAGTTTGCTGCTGTTCGGTGAGGAAACCTGATAAATCACTGTCTAGTGAATGCCTCGCCCAAAGGTTTCTGCCGCATTTCTTACACATCTCGTCGACGTGACATTCAGCGTTCTACGAGTTATTAAAATTAAAATTAAATACACATATGGCAGTGTCTTTGGGGCGGCGCCCCGCTAACAGTGCATCTGCAAGTAGTGGTGTTCACAGCATCGGGTCATGTGAGTAGTTAATTGTGATGGCGGCGCCCCGCTCTAGTGAATGCCTCGCCCAAAACGTACTGCCTCATTTATTACACATCGTCGATGTGGCACTCAGCGCGCTCCGAGTTATTTGAATTAAATCCACATGTGTCGGTGACTATGGGGCGCGCCCCGCTAGCAGTGAATAAGTAGGTAATGTTGTTCACAGAATCGGGTTGTGTGAGTAGTTAATTGCGATGGAGGCGCCCGGCTCACAACGGCTTGACAAGTCTACAGATATTATGTATTCAGAATGCTATTTCGCGCCTTGCGGTTACTCACAGTTCTCTGCTTTATGCTGCATCCATGACCTGCCTACTCCACCGGATCCGGGAGGTGGCGAGGTCCATGACTGCCATGATCTTATCCCCGTGGTTGGTCATGTGACCAGGGGTGGGGCCAGCAGACCTAGCTGTACAGGAAGCATCTTAGAATGGTGTTAGTAGCGCATAAACCAAGGTAAAACACAACACTTCTAAGCTTTGTTATCTCATTTGTGTCGTCAGGCTTGTGTAATGTGCCCTCCTTCCACTGGTTTATGGAATTAAAAGTGCCAGTTACTATAATATATGTGAGGATTGTTAGACACATTGTTTCGGGGAGTGCTATTATTGTCTCTTAGTTCGGCCATTGCTAAGTGGTTGAATAGCTGTATAGGAGTTATATATAGTGAGTATCAAGATTCAGGAAGGCGTCCACCCACCGTAAAGGTTGTTATTTCTTGCATGTATGGGTCAAGACAACAAAGACAGGTGTGAACTTCAAGTCTGTTTTAGATTCGGATGGAGCTCCACGGAATCTCTCCATTGAGGCCCTTGTCATGTGTGGATAAGCGGTGTATCCATCTTTGCTCCTTTGAGAAAAGGCTTGTCTCACTTATTTTTGGGTTGGCTTCTAGGATTACCCTTTTCATGGAATCAGGAGAGTGGTTCTTTTCTGGATAGTGGGCACACATTTTGGTGTTGTTCTTGTGGCAACGGAAGTTGCTGCGGTGCTCTGAAATTCGCAATTTGATGGGGCGGGTCATCATGCCCACGTAGTAGAGATTACAGGGGCATGTTAGTAAATATATGCAATTTGTTGTATTGCAATTTGTGTGCGATCTCATCTCCCATAAGAAGGTATTGTTCAATGTTATGGTCTTGTGGGCAGCGGTAAAGGCACATGCGCTGCACGTACTGCACGGGTAGTGCCCTGTGACCGCTGGTAGTTGCCAAAGAGTGACCCGTTGGCACGTAGCTTTGGCCTTGGTCTAGTCTGGATGAGCATGTCTTTGATGTTTTTTGAGCGTTTGAATGCAAAACGCGGTTGCTCTAGGTTCATGGAGCCCTTGTTAAGTATGTGCCAATGTTTTTTTATCATCTTGGTCAGTTGGTAAAGGTTGTTACACAGGTCAGCATCTCTGTCATAGTTTTTCTTTGTGTTCTAGGAGACTATTGCAGTCAGTGCTTTTTCTGTACATCGTTGTTGTCAGCTGATCCCCTTCGAATTTGATGGTGAGGTCCAAGAATGCTATCTGGGAGGGTGATGCAGTAATGGTGAAATTCTGGTAAGGGTTGAGGTTGTTGATCCACCTGAAAAAATTACCATAGGTTTCAGAGTCCCCTGTTCAGAAGATCAGCATGTCATCAATGAAACGCTTCCCTAACCGGATGCTGTCACTGTATGGGTTAGAGTCATGGAATATGTGTTGTCTCTCAAATGCCGCCATGTAGAGGCAAGCTACACTGGGAGCGAAGGTACTTCCCATGGAAGTACCTTGTGTCTGGTGGTAAAGTTTGCCCCAGAACTCAAAGAAATTCTCAGTCAGGGCCAGTGTGGGACATTCCATGATGAAGCTGGGTGGGGTAAGTGACTCCAAGTCAGTTGCATTCAACTCTTCCTCAATCACATCTAGAGTGGCCCTCTAAAGGGTATTGGTATAGAGGGCTTGGCTTCCATATCTAGAGTGATGAGGAAGTCGATTTTGTTCATTTCTTGGAATTGGTCAAGTAAACGCAGTACATCCGTGGTGTCTTGTATGTATGACGGCACAAGTTTCACCAACAATTGTAGAAAATGATCACAAAATTGTGACAGAGTTTCTAAAATGGAGTCAATTCCAGATACTATTGGCCTGCCCGGCACTGGGTGACCCCCTTGTGAATCTTTGGTAATACGTTGAAAATAGGGGGTCTTGGGTTCTTTTTTGATGAGGAAGGAAGCCTCCTTCTTGCTCAGCCATCCTTGACTCTCAGCAGAGTCGACCAGTCCCGTGATGGTTTTGGTTAGACATTCAATGGGGCTCCTAGGAATAGGTGTGTAATATTTCCTATTCCTCATTCAATGGAATCCAAGGTGGAGCCCCACCTCAGACACAGCCTGCTGCCTGCCCCGCCAAAGGATTTTGACTTCCATTTCTCAGATTAAGTCCCAAAGTAAAACATCAGACTGGGGTAAACTTGATTGGTTTATCCTATCTGTGCTTCATTGAGGTAGGTCTGAAATTGCACCTAGGTTCCAGTGCATCCAATTGACCTGCTTTGGCGCTTAGTGCTATTTAGTATTATTTTTACTTAAATCTTCTAAAAATAATATCTCTAGTTCCACTCATAGGATTTTTGTAATTTTAAGTCATTCTGTTAATTACATTTTTCTCTATTTTTATACATCGAAGTGGGATTTGAATAGTGTTGTGTTTTTGACTTTTTAAAAAACTGTTTTGGTGCTTCTAAATGCTTTAAATATTTTCTCTAAGTTGAGCCTGTCTGCTCTTTGCCTTTGCTACCAGGGGTTGAGCTCAGGTTAAATTACTGAAATCTTTAATGAACCTAACAAGCCAAGGGCTTTATTACTTGCCGTAGACCTCAGTCCAGCCTAACTAATAAATCACTTTCTCACACTACCACAATAGTGTCCAATCTTTATGAAGCATCATTGATTTAGTACATAAAACAGCTATGGCAACATCATCCATTCAGTTATCCTGTCCTCATAGTCATCCTCAGTATTGATAAATTCACCTAACACACACCTTTCCGATCCAGCGCCTGTTCTATTCATCCTTAAGATATTTGATTGCAGTCCAGTTGTCTAGCTACTGCCCATCTGCTGTACCCAGAAAAAAACCCTGTTGTGAGCTGTCTCCAGCCAACTTCAGGTGCTCCTTGACTGGCCTTTATTAACTCACTGTTATGGTTCAAGGTACTGCCCAATTGCTTTCTGCTCTGAAACAGCATTCATCCTGGTAGTCAGTGGTGATGCCCTATGGATTGCTGATAAAAGGGGAATCTTGGTTTATAGTTTTACTAGATCAACTAGCATCTTTCAACAGCATGGATAATAATGTCTTCCTTGAGGATGCTCTTGTGAGATGTAAGTTTAACCAAATTAACTCTATTTTTACATGTTATCTGTAATTTCATCAAACTACTTATACATCAAATGCAGCTTCAGCAAGACATCTAAGAAAATACACAATGAACTGGATATATGAATTACAATTTTTTGTTCAGCAAAGTGAGTAGATATTGTCAGGTTTTAATTATAGGCCATTTTGCCCATGGCCTGTCCCCTGAGGAGCTGGAAGACAGGAAGGCTGAGAGGCAACTCAGGATGCAGCTGGCCATGCTCTAGCTGTAAGAAGCCAATAAGGAGGCTGCTGCAAGGCTAGCTGTAGAGGAGAGAAAAGCTGAGCCGAAAGGGCCTTTGCTGAAAAGAAATGTCTGCATGAGATGAGCATGAAGGAGCTAGAGCTCAAAGCCAGGTAAACCTCTGTTTCCAGCAGCAATGGTAGTTGCAATACCGCAGTGTCCACTGGAGAAAGGAGAGTTCACATGCCCAAGAATCTGATGCCTAGCTTTCTTGTAGAGGATGACATGGATAAATGGTTTGATATATGTGAAGTTGCTTTGGAGAAACACAGACCCCTAATGGGGATTGGAGGGCCAGTCTCTGGAAGCACGCACCCAATGAAGGGAAGGATGCCCTGTTATTCCTAGGGAAAGGGTACAGGATTAGGCATTCTCTCATGAAGGATACTCTCACCATGAAATATGAGCTCATCCCAGAGAAATATAGGCAGAAGTTTAGAGACAGCCAGCCGCTGCCCAACAGTCCCGGGTAGATTTTGTGGAACACATTTGCAAGACACTGGATGGTTGGGTGAAGGGAAGGTATGTCAGTAATGACCACAGGCTGTACAATTTGATTGTCAAAGAGCACATGTTCAGCAATTGTTTTACAGAACTACACCAACACCTAGTTGATAGTTAGCTCTCTAACCCCAGGGAGATTCCTAAGGAGGCAGAGTGCTGGCTCAGCACCATGGTCCACAAGAAGATATTGATGGGGTCGTGCCATCACACATAACATTAGAGTTAAAAACAATGGAATAATCTAGATCTTCTAGCATATCATGCACTGTATCAATGTCCCAATCATCAGAGATAGTACTAAGGATGATAATGTCAATCTGAAAGAGGCTATTAGTTATAGATTCCTTACCTTGGAAATACCCCCAGGCGTCAGACTGGATCCAGAGAATTTTTCTTCAGCAGTAACCTTTGGCAGGTAGCGTTGGTCAACTCCTCGTCTGTCGTCAGTGTTGTGGTCGCCGAGATGACGTTGCAGTGTTTACTTAGATGCTGCCCCTGCATGCTGACATAAGTTCTTTCTTTTTCCATGCCAGCCTAGCACAGATCCGGAGAAAGTTAGCCCCTTAGTCACTTTTGTGGGGGGACTTTTGTCGACTTTTTTTTCTAGTCTTGGACTCCTGCTGCGCAAGAGATGCCCCATCATTGGTCCGGCTTCAAGCACCTCGTGTGCCTCTGGTGCTTGGAGCGCAACCACGACCCAAAGTCGTGCTCCGACTGTAGGGTCATGATTCCGAAGTCTTTGCAGGAGAGGTGCCAAAAGCTTTTGGAGGCCCGGCAGTCGGCTCTGAGTCGCTCTCAATCTGGCTCGAGTGGAAGGTATTGAGACCGGCCGCAGACCCACCACACTTCATCCACGTCTTCACACTCTTCGGGTAAGTCAAAGCACAAGAAGAAGGCAAAGAAGCACTGTCGCTCTCCGCCTGCCCCCCCGTCGGTCAGCTGATGCGACGCAGGACCCGTCGCTCTAAGGCTCAGTCTCCGGCCCCTGACTCAGGGACGACTCTACACCTCCCCCTGTTTCCGGAAGCTGGGGCACCCCCTGCCTAGCTTCGTAGAATGTACGAAGCTGGGCAGGGGATGCCCCAGCTCCATCTCCGGAGCCTGACTCAGGGATGACTTTGTGTCTCCCCCCATTTCTGCGAGTCGGGGCAACCCCTACCGGGGAGCAGTCTTTACAACGCGGGCATTACCACGCGCTGCCATTACTACGCTGCTTTTACAACGCAAGTCGTTTCAACGACTTGCGCTGGAGGGCGCTATTGGCAAAGGAATAGTTTAATTTTCAATTCCAACACCTTCCCTACTGTCAAAGTGGGCTGGAGTTTGAATAGAAAATTAAACTATTCCACTATCCAGCCCTTGCAGCGCAAGTCATTGTAATGACTTGCGTTGTAAAAACGGCGTTGTAATGGCACGCGTGTTAATAGCCCGCGTTGTAGTGACATACATCCCCCCCTGCCCAGCTTTGTATGTTCTACGAAGCCCTCCACCGTATGTTTGGACAGCCTGACTCTGCCGGTGTGCTTTAGGGCCCCATGTATCTGGTTGCGGGCCCTGGTCATTCGATGCTGGTGGCTACAGCCCCGGCACCGGAGGGTCCCCGTGGATTCAGGTCTGGATCCGATCGACGCCGGTCAACATTACCCGACATTCCTCGGCAACGATCCCAGTGATGACACCCCCGGCATCGGCCGTGCCCCCGGGCCGATGCCGTCCCCATCCTCATCCCCGAGATGGAGCTGGACCGACATCTTTCGACGTCGAATCCGACACCGGAGAGTACTCTTGGCCCCTTGTTCATCCCAGGTGTTGTATATTGCCCTGAGGGTGGTGACAAGGGCTGGGAGGGGTAGCTGGACCCTTGATGGACCAGCTGGAAGAACCAGACTGGAGAGAGGAATTGGGTGATGCCAGTGGTCTGGACACCTCCCCAGACCTTGGCATGATTTCTCCCCCTACCTGTTCTACAGAGGAGGGAGAGTACTATGCAGTGGTGGTGCATAGGTCAGTAGAGGCCTTGGGCCTAGAGCTCCCTACAGTGGCAGTCAGGACTAATCTCCTGACGGAGGTGGTTCAACCAGCGGTAACATCCTCTGAAACCCTCTATCCCTTTAATGAAGCCCTCACGGATGTCCTTCTGGGCATCTGGTCCAAGCCCTGCACAGGGGCTCCTGTGGAACAGATGATTGCCCGCCGTCACCGCCTGCCCCAGGTGATTCCATTTTCCTCACCCAACCAACCCGCTTCCCCCAAGAGCTTGGTGGTCCAAGTTTCTTCTTCCCAAGGCTCATTCCCTTCTGTACCCCCAGACAGGGAATCCAAGAAGGTGGATCATCTTGGGAAGCGCACGTTCTCTTCCTCCAGCTTGACGCTGCAGTCTGTGAAAACCGGTATCTCTTGGGCCGATACTCCCATGCCATCTAGGATACGGTTGGTAGGTGCTGCCTCCATGCCCGGAGGAGGCCCGGGCCATTCTCTCCCAAGCAGTGGCAGATGGGAGTGACGCAGCAAAATTCACAATCCGCTGTGGATTGGATATCACCAACTCACTGGGCAGAACGATTGCCACGTCTTTAGCCCTTCAGCTCTATGCCTGGTTGAGGTCATCTTGTTTTTTGGGTGGTTGCGCTGGCTGCATCAGTGCCCGGAGGATACCCGGGACGTTCTCTCCCAAGCAGTGGTAGATGGGAGAAACGCAGCAGAATTCACAATCCGCTGTGGACTGGATACCGCCGACACACTGGGCAGAACGATTGCCACGTCAGTAGCCCTTCAGCTCTACGCCTGGTTGAGGATGTCTGGTTTTTCAGGGGATGTTTAGTCAACTCTGCTGAACATGCCCTTCGATGGCTGTCGCCTTTTTGGTGACAAGGCAGACTCGGCGCTGGACCGCGTTAAGGATTCTCGGGCTATGGCCAGATCCTTGGGCCTTGCTGCATCCTTCTGTGCACCACAGTCTGGTTTTCTCCCCTTTCGTGGCTACAGAAGGGGCACCCCATCACGTCCTTCCCAGTCAAGCAACCGGCCCACTCAAGCTGCCTTTCCCCTGTTTGGCCATGGATGTGGGACACAGCGATGCAGGCCTGGGAACAAGCGGGTGGGCTAGTCCACTTTCCCCCACTGCAGCAGCCTCCACACCCTCCTAGTCTGACCTTTCAGGTCCATCAACGGCCAGTTGAGCCATCAGCTCCCCCACTGACAATCCATCACGTCAGACAGGTGGGTTTTGCAGAAAGTCCAAAGGGACTACTCCCTCCCCTTCAAGACTACCCCTCCCTCTTTGCCACTTTCTTTAGATCGCAGGTCGGAGGATCATTTGGCGCTCTCTGCCAGGAAGTCTTAGCTCTCTTCGCCAAGGGAGCTATCAAGAGGGTTCCTGCACCAGAAGTAGGTTGTGGTAGCTATTCCCACTACTTTCTGGTGCCCAAGAAGGATAAAGGGCTGCATCCTATCCTAGACCTGAGGGCCCTCAACCGCTTCCTCTGGAAGGAGAAGTTCAAAATGCTAACCTTGTCCCAGGTCCTATCTACCCTCGAGCTTGGAGACTGGATGGTGCCATTGAACTTGCAGGATACTTATTTCCATGTCCCCGTCCTGCCAGCAAACAGACGTTACCTACAGTTCATTGTAGGCCACAAGCATTTTCAGTTCACTGTGCTCCTTTTCGGCCTTACCAGTGCCTCACGTGTGTTCACGAAGGTGATGGCGGTGGTGATAGTTCATCTGCGCAGATCAGGGGTCTCAGTCTTCCCCTATCTCGATGAATGGCTGTTGAAGGGGGGCTCACCCCAGGCTGTCGTCTCCCACCTTCATACTGTGGCAGACTTCCTGAATTCACTGGGGTTCACAATCAACATGCCAAAGTCACACCTGACTCCCTCTCAGACTCTCCCTTTCATCTAAGCTGTTCTGGACACTGTGCAATTTCGGGCCTATTCTCCCGAGCAGCGAGTCTGGGATATTCAGGCTATGATACCGATGTTTCAGCCTCTATCCTGGATTTCGGTTAGAATGATCCTGAGGCAGCTGGGCCTCATGGCTCCTGCATCCTGCTGATAGATCATGCCAGATGGCATATGCAGGATCTGCAGTGGGACCTGAAGTTCCAGTGGGTGCAGCATCAGGGGAATCTTTCCGACTGTGTCCAGATCTCGGAGGGAACTGAACAACAACTACAGTGGTGGTTAACAAACCAGGATTGGGTCAGAGGCAGATCCCTCTCCCTTCCCCAAACAGAACTCACGGTGGTGACTGATGCATCACTCCTGGGATGGGGCGGCCACTTGGGAGAGCCGGAGATCAGGGGAGTCTGTCCTTCTGTGGAGTCTGGGCTCCATATCAACCTGGTGGACCTCCAGGTGATTCCCTTTGCACTGAAGGCATTCCTTCCCTCTCTCAAGGGGAAGGCAGTGCAGGTGTTCACAGACAACACAACCGCCATGTGGTACTGCAACAAACAGGGTGGGGTGGGGTGGGGTCATGGACCCTTTGTCAAGAGGCTCTTTGTCGTTGGACATGGCTGGAACATCAGGGCATGACCCTGATGGTTTAACACCTGGAAGCTTCACTGAACTCCAGAGGTGGTGCAAGGTCTCTTTCAGCAGTGGGGGAAGCCTTGGTTAGATCTGTTAGTCACCGAAGAGAACGCGTAATGTCACCAGTTTTGCGCATTGGAGTTTCCAAGGCGGCACTCGCTCGGCGACGCTTTTCCTTGCAAGTGGAGTTGCGGCCTCCTGTGTGCTTTTCTGCCTGTACCACTTCTGCCCGAGTGCAGAAGAAGATCAAGTGTGACTGGCACAAGTCATTCTTGTGGCACCGGACTGGGCATGAAGAGTTTGGTACTCCAAGCTCCTGAGCATGGCTTTCAATCCTCCAATCAGACTGCCCCTCCGGGAGGATCTTCTGTTGCAGCAGCATGGGACGGTCCTCCACCCAAACCTGTCAAGCCTACACCTCCTTGTGTGGAGATTGGGCGGTGACAGTTGAAAGCTTTTGACCTTCCTCCCAAAGTCTGTAATGTCATCTTGGCAGCCAGGGTTCCTCCACTAAGATGATATACGCCTGTCGATGGAACAAGTATGTGGCATGGTACACAGCAAAGGCTGATGATCCCCTCTCTGCCCCTCTTTCTGAGGTTCTTTCGTTTCTTCTCTCTTTGGCCCAGCAGGGCTCTGCTCTGGACACTCTTAAAGGCTACCTGGCACCATTTCTGCTATTCTTCGGGTCCCAGAGCAGCCCGCTTTGTTCAAGTCCTCTATTGTAAGTATGTTCTTTGAAGGCATTTTTCATCTCTTTTCTCCATCTCCTTGCATAATGCCTCAGTTGGACTTAAACTTGTTTTGACTCACCTTATGTCCTCTTAGGCTTCTCATCCTGAAGACTGCCATTCTTGTTGTCATCACCTCTGCTCACAGAGTAAGTGATCTTTAGCCTCTTTCTTCTAAGCCCCCTTTCTTCTCGGTCATTACGGACCAAGTGGTGCTGCAAACTAGGCCCTCGTTCCTACCTAAAGTTGTCACTCCTTTTCACATTAGACAGACTATTACTCTGCCCTCCTTTTTCCTGCCTCCGCACCCTTCCAAGGAGGAGGAGAGACTCCACCGCCTGGACCCGAAACTTGCGCTGACTTTCTAGCTTGACCGCACGAAGGATTTGCGAGTGGCGGATTAATTCTTCATTGGTTATGTGGATGCCAAGAAAGGTCGGGCTGTGCAAAAGCGTACCATCTCTTAGTGGATCGTCCTTTGTATCAAGATTTGATACACTTTAGCTAAAAAGGAACCTCCAGTTGGGCTGCAAGCTCATTTCACTAGAGCTATGGCAGCAACCACTGCTTTGTCACGCTGAGTCCCAATCATTGACATCTGCCAGGGCTTCTATGCACACGTTCACCAGACATTTCTGCCTGGATAAACTAGGCGCTTGGCCACTTTACTGACCACTCAATAGACTGCCACGACAGAAGATTGCTCATAGCGCGCTGCGCCTACAACTGCTGCTTAATTGCCGTTTGTCACGCGCTATCGCGCTTTTATCTTAAAACCTGTTTGATATTTTATTTAACTTGAGTTATTTACCCTTGTTTTTATCTGCACTTTACTGGCCACTTACCTGCACAGTAATTGTATTGCACCGCGTTTTCGGGCCCTTGTCCCGGTTACTAATAGCGGCGGCCATCTTAGGTGAGTAGGACGCCTGACGGCGCCACTTTGCTGGACGGTCTAGACGTCACAAGGACGCTAGACCTGTACATAAGGGGGTCACTCAATCGCGCAGCGGTAACGTGCAGCGGGACCGCCGTACTTCCGCCGGAGTTACGCCAGAGTTCAGCCCGTCTGCGCCCGTCCGCGCTAGTACGGGCCCAGGGGCCATGACTCCTACCCCTAGTTCCTGTGGTAACTATTCTTATACTGGTGATGTCTTACATTCTCTACGTCCCTGTATATATACCAACTGTACCTCTTGTTCTCTTCCGGCCCATACTTTCGAATGCGCTGGCTGTAGTTTCCGTACTGGCAGAATGTCCAACTGTAAGGCATTCCGCCGAACTCACACTCGTGGCAGACGGAGGAGATAAAAAATTCATTTTCACTGCTCTACACTCCTGTTTTGGAGCATTAATTGCAGGTCCCTCCCGAGACATAAATATCATATCCACGACTTTCTTATCGAAGAGCAGCCCGACGCGCTGTTTCTTACTGAAACTTGGCTCCAGGATAGCTCGGGTCCCGATATCGCCATTGCTGTTCCTAACAACTATGTAATAGTGAGACTGGATAGAGACTCTGGGAAAGGAGGGGGTATTGCCATAATCTTCAATTCTACCTACACCTGTAAGCTTGAAGCCTTTTCTCTATCAGGAAGCGAAACTGCTCTTTTCAAATTAGTAATCAACCCTCAATTTACTTTATCGGGCCTCCTGGTCTATCGCCCCCCTGGTAATACTCTCACCTGGATTTCATCTTTTGCCGAGACTATAGCTCCTCTTCTTCTTAGGGCAGCAAATTTCTCCATTCTTGGCGATCTTAATTTGCATCTAGAAGATCCATTATGTACCACCAGCAAGCGTTTTATATCTGATCTGGAGGCTCTTAACCTTTCGCTACTTAACTCTGGATCCACTCACTCTGCTGGACACCAATTGGATCCCATCTTTTCTAATCTTCCCTTTGACTGTTCTCAGAGTGCCCGCCCACTGGAGTGGTCCGACCATTTCGCAGTCCACTTTTCCTTATCTCACACCAAGAACTTGGTTAACAGTGGTTGCGATAAGGGTGAATCTATACATCGGTGGGGTAAACTTGATATCACTAAGTTGAACCAGTACCTTATGTATACCCGCCCTGAGGACAATGAGGTTTCAGTCTTGGAACTGAATACCGCTGTCTCACACTGGCTTACCAACGCCGTAACCACCCTCCTTCCGCTCACCTCGAAACACCCTAGGTCCCACCGTCCCCCTGCACCTTGGTTTTCCGCTGACCTGAAGGCCTTACGAACCAAATGTAAGGCCCTAGAAAGGAAATGGAGGCACTCCTATTCGGTCTCTCAGAAGACTGTTTATAAAGAGGCTCTAAAGGAATACCACTCGCAATGTAAAACTGCGAGAGCTGCTTTCACTGTGAGTACAGTGACGCAAGCTCAGAACTGCCCCCGCACCCTGAAAACTGACAGGAGCGGACACTACCCCGACACCTCCAGCTTTAGAGGAAGCCCAGTGCAACGCCATTGCGCATTTTTTCATAGCTAAGGTTGAGCGCATATACAACTCTATGAACGCTCCCCCGACTGCAAATGAACATCATTTGGGACAGCTGGCAGGGATCGAACAGCCACTTCCTACTGCGAAGGTTACTAACTGGCAATTGTTCGATGATACTTTGTTTTTCTCCTGCCTAAGCAGCATAATATCTGGCTCACCTCGTGATCCTGTACCTGCGAAAATTCTTAAACAACTGGATCTGGAACCTCGGCGGGTTCTCATGAAACTCCTAAACGCATCATTAACAGAATCTCGTGTGCTACAGGATTGGAAACACGCAATGGTTGTCCCTCTCCTAAAAAAGGCTGGAGCTGATGTGTCTAATCTCGCCAATTTTAGACCTATATCCTTGTTGCCTGTTCTCTCAAAAGTGCTGGAAAGGCATGTTAACATTCAGCTTAACCATCTTGTGGAAAGCTCGGGATTTCTACACTCTTCCCAGTCTGGCTTTCGTGCACACTATTCCACAGAGACCGCTCTACTCGGGGTGACGGAGAGCTTGCGGCACGGTATCGACCGCGGGGAAACATCTGCGCTCATCCTTCTTGATTTGAGGGCAGCGTTCGATACCGTGTCCCATTCCATCCTCTTGAATTCTCTTCGGTCCCTGGGAGTGGACGGTCCGGCACTGGCCTGGATTGCCTCCTTTTTAAGTGAGCGCACTTTCCAAGTCTTTTCCTCTAAAGCCACTTCTGCCACTTGTTCATCGGTGTACGGCGTTCCGCAGGGGTCCATACTCAGCCCTTTATTGTTCAACATCTATGTGAGACCCCTGGCTACCATTGCGGAGGACGCTGGGCTGACTATTTTTTCATACGCCGATGACACCCAAATTGTTTTTTCCCTTTCCAGCAGTGAGTGCAACAGTGTATCGACCTTGAAAACTGCTTTGTCACATATAGCTGAGTGGATGCAGAGGCATCTCCTCAAACTAAACGGTGGCAAAACCAAGATTCTCATCTTAGGGAAGAATAAAGATCTGTGGGGCCCCCAACACTGGCCCAGTGACATGGGACCTTTCCCCCAGCCAACTTCTGTGGTTCGCAGCCTTGTTTTTCTCCTAGATGACAAACTCTCCATGAGACAGCAAGCCACTAAGGTGGCCGCCATCTGCTTTGCCACCTTGCGATGGCTCCAGAAAATTCTATGGATGCTGCCTCATGCCACCAGGAGAACTGTCGTCCAGGCGTTAGTAACATCTCGCCTGGACTACGGTAATGTCCTCTATCTCGGTGCCGACGTTGCTACCATCAACAAACTTCAGGTTGTTCAAAATTCGTCGGCCCGACTTCTGTGTAACATCCCGAGGAGACTATCTGCATCACAGGCCCTTCGCGATCTACACTGGCTGAGGATCCCCAGTCGTATTAAATTCAAAGCCCTGTGCTATCTATTTAAAATCAAGCAGGTTTCGGCCCCAAAATACTTACAGAGTCTGGTCCAATCCTATAAGCCGAGTCGCACACTAAGATCTTCTTACAACTGCGATTTTGTGGTCCCATGATTCAAGCTTGTAAGGATGGGGGGCCAGGCCTTCTCCCATCTAGGCCCCAAATACTGGAACACACTACCCATTACTTTAAAATCAGAAACCAACCTTTTCTGCTTTAGAAAAAAATTGAAAACCATACTGTTCCAGTGATCTGCCCGCCGCTTTAGCTGATTCATGGTGCTGTTGAGAGTTCTGTTTTTCTTCTTTAGTCTATCCCTTGCGCTGGGAAACCCACTGCGGGTAGCTGTTGCGCATTATAAATTTAAATATAAATAAAAAATAGTCAAGTCCGGAGCCATGGCTACTTTACCTGTTCTGTCCTCCAGGACTTTCTGGTGTGAACTTGGTTCGCAGTCCCTCCTCTGGGATTGGTGTTGCTGAGGTATCTATTCTAAGGTAAGGAATCTACAACTAATAGTCTCTTTGAGATGAACAAGTTACTTACCTCTGGTAAAGATGTATCTGTAAGAGACACTCTGCAAACTGACTTCTAGGGATAGGGACGACCCTTCCAAGGCCCTAGTGTGGCGCACCAGTGGTCAGTGTCTTTCATGGCTCTGTGCTTCTGGCGTGGAAAGTTGTGTTGGAACAGATGTCAGCGCGTAGGGGCCTAAGGAGGCACCGTGATTCCATCCTGGTGAACACGACGCCGAAGACGGACGAAGAGTCGACCGTCGCCACCTACCGATACGCAGGGATACTGCTGAAGAAAAATTCTCTGAATCCAGGCTGACGCCTGGGGGTAATTCTAAGGTAAGGAATCTATAACTAACAGATACATAGGGGCACATGCATCAAGGGTTTCTGCATTCGCAAACGGTGTGAATCGCAAAATTCGTCCGTTTGCGAATGCAAATCCTTTTTTTTGGATGCATTAAGGTTTTTGCTGTTTTTCACAATTTAGGAATTCTCAATTTATTTGCGATTTCTTAAATTGCAATTGCATTTAAGAAATCGCAATTTTGCGATTTCTGAAATGCAATGCATGATTTTTTTTAAATTGCGAAATCGCAAATAGGAAGTGGTAAATTACCATGAAATTAACCTTCATGGTAATTTGCGAAGACTTTCAAAAATGCACAAAAGTGCATTTTTGAAAGTTTCATTTTACACACACACATGCCCTTGGGGCATGTGTGTGTGAAAATAGTACTTAAAGGTACATTTCAGGTGTGCAGGGGGGTCCTTTGGACCCCCCTGCACCCTTGAAATTGCATTCTCATTTTGCGATTCCTTAATTGTGAATCGCAAAATGAGAATGCCTTCACATTCAATCCTATGGGCCTCTAGGCCCATAGGAATCAATGGAAAGGGATTCCTTAATTGCGATTCGCAAATTGTGAATCGCAATTAAGGAAAATTAAGAAATCGCAAAATAAATTGCGATTTCTTGATGCATAGCCGTTTGCGAATTCTTAATTGCGATTCCTTAATTTTCGCAATTAAGAATTTGCAAACGGGAACATTGATGCATGTGGCCGAATGTTACCGAAGGTACGTAACTTGTTCTTTAAAGAATGAGGAAAACATATGGTTTTTGCAAAAGTTCAGCTGCACCAAATATATCATACGATACCCTATCCCAAATAATTCCATAAGGAACTGGAACAGCAGAAATCTCTTTGCACTTTCTGTGATGAAGAGTGGGGTGTTAAAACCAAGTTCACCAATTCTACAGCAAAACGTTCTGGGGGATAATGTCTCTTTAGAAGCAAGAAAAAGACTGTCACGAAATCAATCCAAAGGATGAGAAAAAGTAACAAAATTGTAATCCCCAGGTATCGCCATTGAAGAAATCAAAACTCCTTCTCAGGGGTCTCACTAATACAAAGAAGAAGTTGACACAGAAGCTGGAATATAAAAAGAACATCTTTATTAAACTCAAATGAGTGAGACTACGTCACACAGAAGCCTTAGCAACTGAATGAGGCAGTCTAAAGAGTACAGAACACTGGGGTCTTATATATGTGAGGGTTACACACTCAGCATAAAAGTAAGGGGCAGTCCTAGCTCATGCAAGCATGCAAAATGCCTAATATGGACATGCAAGATCTGCCAAATATTAGCCAATAGGAACACATTCAAAACAAGGCATCATGTAACCAGAACGTCCCCCTTGAGTCGTGTTTTTGCCCAATCCCATAAATCAATCAATGACAGCACCTATAGGTGAATCAGTAATGGCAGAACATGTTTGTGTGCTTCAAAGGAAAGGTTGTGGAATAGGAAAACACAGGGAGAGAATAGCGAAGGCCAAAAGATAAGATACGGCAAGAGAAGAATACTAAAGGCTAACAGATAGTTGATACAGGGATTAGGTAGTCCAGACAAGAATTAGTTAGGCCGGCTGGTGTCTGAGATTGGTTTCAAAACAAGGACGGATGGGGTTTTCGACACGTTGCAGTCCAAAGGGCAGAGACACTTCGTTCATCGAGCAGCCTGTGTAAAGGCAACACAAAATGGCGGTGAATGTAAAATGGAGTCGAAATAAAGAACCTCAGGCCCTCCTTTTGCCATTACGCAGGCAAATCCTAACTCATTGCTAAGTGAAATGGGAATATCCTTTATCAGAGTACAGACAGAACACTACTTCAGGACCATTTTGGATGAACATATCCAACACCCACTTCATACAGTGGCACTGGAAACACTTGTGCAACCACAACTACACCCAAAGTCCGTCCTAAGCCTCTCTGGTAGGCTTCTATCGTCCATCAAATCTGCTTCCATTGTACCATTGGGCCTCTTGATTCAGGCCTACCATGAAAATAGTGCCTCTCAGTATCCGTTGGAGTGCCCTCCTGGCAAACACTCACAGCTCACTCGAAAGTCCCAATGTCTCAATGCAGTGCACCAGTGTCTCTCCTCTGTGGCAGACACTACAGATATTGTGCTCTTCGTTGGTCATGGGCACAGATCATCTCATGCAGACCCAAGTACTATTAATCGGGAAAGAGCAACATACTTTCACACTCAGCAACACTTTCAGGCTCCAACACTCGCTATTCAGTGTCAGAGGAGGGAAACATCCTTTACAATGCAACTTTTACCACGCAGTGCCTTTACGATGCAACTTTTACAACGCAAACCATTACAACGCATTGCGCTGGGGGGCGCTCTAGGATAGGGAATAGGTTTAATTTACTATCCAACACCTTCCCTACTATCCACGGGGACTGGAGTTGGAATAGTAAATTAAACTATTCACTATCCAGCGCCCCAAAACACTATGCGTTGTAAAGGCATGCGTTGTAAAAACAGCGGTGTAAAGGCATGCGATGTAAAAGCATGCGTTGTAATGTCATACATCCGTCAGAGGATGCTAGGGCTGCTCTTTTATTTAATTTTTCTTTTCATCAAGGGTACCACAATGTACTGCCTTTTGACAATCTTGGATACTCCGGTGCACTGCCCTTCCTTTGGAGCAAAGAAAAGGGGGGGTGTGGCCAAAACTCAGGCCAAGGGGATCAAGGGACTGCACACTGTCAGAGGTTACCAGCACATGACAGGTAAAAAACTGAAGCCTCAAAACAACAGGGATCCTTCTCTTTCGCTCTTTTGCACTGAAACTCTGGGTCTGTGGTGTCCAATGCCATCTGATGGAGCAAGTACGATGCTTTGGAGATACCATTGATGGCGCGCTGGCGATCGCTGTCCAGCCTTGCTACTTTCTGGGTGCTGGGACTGTAGGGTCAAGACGTCTGCCTTTCATCTGTAGCTGTCACTGATGGGAATTAGGCTTAAATCAATGTTCTGCAGGTTATTATGACTTGATACCGCAGAATCTAGTGACGAAGGAAATGTGACACAGTTGTTAGTTTCATTCAATTTAGTACAAAAACAGTTCATTGTATTTAACAATGGGACTGCAAGCAGGTGGCCTGCAATCTGCGAGGGAGTGGCCATACGCCATGGGACAATTCTGGTCTAGAATACACTGTCATTCTCAAAGGCAATACTTCTAATCTCTTCAATTGGGTACCCTTCATTATCCTCTGCCATCTAAGGGTAGATAGTTACATGGAAATTCTATCTGAATGGATGTCCTCACACATGATGGCATTGTCTAATGGGGTAAACATTTCTTTTTTTGTTCCAATGATTACGTCTAGGTGTTCCTAAATTCCTTATCTAGAACACCTCAAAAGAGAAATCACATGATAGAGATTATCAGGGTCGTGTAGATACCTCCCTTTAATAACTGTGCATCAGGTGCACTATGCAATACACAGGCTAATGATCAAAATGTGGAAACAAAAGACAAGAACTAGAGAGTCCTAGTATTTCCATGATTAGAACACATCTGATCCCACCGAAAATTAAAGAAGCAGGAACAAAAGGGTAAAAAAACAAATTAAAATAGTCATTGAAAATATGTCATGTTCAAAAAAATAAATGTATGGTATCTCCTATTGAGGTGGAAAACTTGTCTTACTATAGTATTGAGTCAGTTAACCAGTCCATCACTACCCTGACAGTCAGACTGGAAAACATCAAAATAGGCCTAAAGAAAATTCTTGAAAACCAGTCTGGTCATACAAAAGGGAATTATACATAATATGGGGGTTCCTGATACATTACTGCAGTCTGGAAGTGTGAACCTGAACAATACACCAACAATAATAAAAGGGCTGACTGGTGAAAGGAATACGGAAAAGAGAAATGGGACTAGGACACTGCTAAAATCCCCAATAACTAGGCACAATGCGACATCAGTCAGGGGAGAAGCGACAAAAGAAAAATCTATAGGAAGAACAAGAAATTACTTGGGTGATAGTCAGGCATGTGACATAACACCAAGAGTACGGGTGATACACAAAAATCAGAATAGTTCACAAATGTTAGCTCTATCGCTGGCCGCTAGACCATATACGGTAACCTCAGCTAATGTTCCAGTTCCTTCTTCAGGGAAAAATGAAACCTGGTTTCCTTTAAGGAACAAAGCCATACACTATTTTAGGAAGCAGAACAAAACTGACTAATGTAATATAGAAATTAGGTCACCTTGTACAAGAGTCACAGATCTATAATTTATCCTTACGTCCAATCAGGATACATAAATCTAGGGCTGCCTGTTCCTTAAGGGAAGGGGCAGTAACGTGACTAACTGCGGGTGACACACTTTGATCCTGTATATCTCTATTTATTTTCCTTCAATACCATTATAGCCAAAATAGACATGCACTTGTGAAGTGTTGTCTCTCATGTTCACAGCATGAAAATATCATATCTGTGAAATTTAGTATCAAAGCAAATCCACCCAACTGTTGTGCAGCGATATGCATCGTCATGAAGATCCCTTCACAACACAGGAGAACTTGTAATAGTATCAGAAGAAACAACATAAAACAAAAACATGCATAAAATAAAAAACGCACATGTCAAGCCATCAGATATACTTGCTGTATATCAAGCACAAAAAGCATAGACAAAACAATAGCATATGTAAATGAGATTTGACGCACGCACTTCATGCAGCCCAAAACCCAATATTCAGGCCTGCCTAATTTGTCAGGCTTAAAATCATAATTACATTTTCTTTTACTTTCCTCACCCTCCTTTTGACAGCAGTTCACCTCAGTGGTGATCGGCTGTCAAATACAACTTACTGTGTCGCTTCTGACACACAGGACCAGCAGGAACAATTCATTGAAGGACAAAAATGCAAAACATGAAAAACACACGAACGTTTTTTTTTCAAAGGGGTCATACAAAAACCACATCTTATTTCAACATACTGCTGATACTTCACATAATACACAAAATATCAACTGTAACCAACCATCTTAAATTAAGGCAACTACATGGACATTATTTTTTTTTTAAAAAAGCAGAAATACGAATGTATCACCCCCTGTGAGGCCCTGCTTTTCCAAGCAATTATTTCTCCATCTGTTTACACTCACTCCTAACTCCCACCTTACTGACCTCAAGGTCAAAATCTGCCTCACGTCCTCAGCCCTCTCTCTCTCCTCACCCTGAAGCTGTCAAAGACAAAAAGCCTTTCCAGCTCTTTCTAACCTGCAATAACCAACCCTATCCAAAACCACATACCATATATATTACTCCCTGTAGGGGCCACAATCCACTCCTATTCCCATACTCAAAAACATCTACTGTGAATAATTCGCAGAACTCAACAACACAAATACCAGATTTAAAACAAATGCTTGTTACCACCCTATGCAATGGTACTCATTTCATCAACCTTAAATGGATGAACGTCTCAGTAGGTCCAGCTAGAGTTAGAACCTTCTACCCTGATATTAAACTCAAACCTCTGCACTGGGAACATTGGCTCACTGAGCCAAAAAAAAAACCAACCCCAAATGGGAACAACCTGCGAATTTGTATTATACCTAAATGTATGCATTTACAGAAGCCTAAGGCACTTTAAAGCTATTGTAAATGGCAAGAATGCTGTTTGAATAGTCTATTTTACCCAAATTCGACTTTGATATTTGGGGCACTTAAAAATAAATATCCTATAATTGTGTTACATATTAATCATCCTCAGAATGTCCTTTACAGATTGCAGAGATTGGACATTAGACATATCTCATGCAAATCCTTAGAACAAATGAGTTTTTTACGCCTGCGCCAAGTAAAATTCCATATGCTAATGTCCTCATTATGCAGTACAACACAACTTGAATTACATTATAAATGCTAGGAGGTCACAGTATAAGTATTAAGCTTTATAAATAGTAAAAAACGAATTTTGAAGTACTTATTTTTAATAATTATTTTTCATAATTAATAATTATGTTTAATAAACCCAATAATTTTTGATAATTCCACATATAAAAGCAAGCTGCATTCCTTGCCTATGATTTTAGACACATTCATTGATCAGCCTAAGCACAGAAGCCTAACTTGAAACATGACAACTTTTTGCGCCCCTTTTTTTAAAAAGAGGACAATTATTATTTAGCAACAGAACCAAGAATATGCTTACAAAAATGCTTAAAGAGAGGAAAACCCTTAATTGAAATGTCTTCCTGTAATACAAAATAATGAACCTTAGTTTTGGAACCTTTTTAAAACAACATTCTGAAATGCAAAGATTCACCCTTGTTTAACTGAGGGCGAAGTCCTGGCTTGAGTAAATATTCCTGTTTATTCTGTGACCTACAAAAACAACAGCTCTTTGCTCAGCAGCAATAAAAGCTCTTCTCTCAGTATTGTAACATGAGCACGGTGGCAGTCTTTTTCAAACTAAGACATATCAATGCATGTTCTATAATATGCGTTTGAGTTCAGCAAAAATTTACTTCAGCTGAAGTTTGTGCCTGTTAATATCTAATACAATGTATGTAAGTAAAAAATACTATAAGTTTATTTTTCTACAAAACACAAAATATCGTTTTTGAGGCTTTTTTTTATTCCTAGTGAATGTGAATTTTTAATTTTAGTTTTTAAGCATTTAGACAGTTTACTTAATAGTCTGAAAACATCAAGAAAAAACACAAACACACATTGAACTCAGTTCAGACATAAACAGAAAGGGGTCAAACACTCAGGACACACAATACAGCGCGCTTTAGCCATTTATTTCGTAAATAGCGCCATCACTATTTACTTACAGAAGTTGCACTAATGGGAAAACCACATAGACATTTAAACACACATTTAACCCACAGATCAATACTCAGGACAGAAACAAAGGACAGCCCACAGACTGTACTTAAACCAAACCATTTGTAAATACTAGTTGTAAGTCATATTTACAAGAAGCGCTTCTCAATAGTGTTCCAAAAGACTGCAAAAAACAGCCCAACATACTGCTGTATACCCAAGAAGCCAAAATACACTCAATTCACTAGCTTTGGCTAGCAGAACATCAAAAATCGCTCTGCATATCTCCATTCATAAAATTGCACAGAACAAAGGATCCTTGTATGTATTTTGTCATATTTTAATTCCCTGGGGATACAGAATCACCAAGGAAGAAATATTTTTTAAACCTAAACCTATTTAGGTATTCCCTCTAGGGGAGCCGGCTAATTTACTTCACATCACACTATGGTACCTCCAAAAAAAAAGGCAACACATTCTTCGATGTGAGCTTGACAACAGGCATGCCAAAAATATTGCAGAATATGCAAATATTATAATCAAAGTAGTGCTTAAGGTACTCTTCGTACATGCACCGTTCAACAAAATCAGATAGAGAAAAAATCTCCTCATTACCTGCCTACACAAATTGCAATTTGCATATCAAATCCATACATATCCAAAGTTGGCCAACACAAATTCCAAAATTCCAAAGCTACAGTAAGCGTTACTAAACTTCCTTACTCTTACCAATCAAAAGGTTGTCCAAATTCTAACTGCCAAGTTCTGAATGACCTGACGGTCTTTTTTTTTTTTTTTTTTTATAAAATACTCACGCCAAAAAGGTTCTCAGTCAGGAGTGACATCATTTGGAGGATCAAAATCAGGAAGATCAGGAATATACTGGGATGCAGAGACAAAGAATCCCCAGAATCTCCGTGCACAGAGTACCTCCTTTGTAGAGACCTGTCCTGTCCTCCTCAGTAGATTTCAGTCTCCTGACAAGATCACTTCCTCAGATAGTCACTTCTCTGATGAAGCCCACGTTGGCCGCGCCAATTGAAGAAATCAAAACTCCTTCTCAGGGGTCTCACTAATACAAAGAAGAAGTTGACACAGAAGCTGGAATATAAAAAGAACATCTTTATTAAACTCAAATGAGTGAGACTACGTCACACAGAAGCCTTAGCAACTGAATGTGGCAGTCTAAAGAGTACAGAACACGGGGGTCTTATATATGTGAGGGTTACACACTCAGCATAAAAGTAAGGGGCAGTCCTAGCTCATGCAAGCATGCAAAATGCCTAATATGGACATGCAAGATCTGCCAAATATTAGCCAATAGGAAAACATTCAAAACAAGGCATCATGTAACCAGAACGTCCCCCTTGAGTCGTGTTTTTGCCCAATCCCATAAGTCAATGAATGACAGCACCTATATGTGACTCAGTAATGGCAGAACATGTTTGTGTGCTTCAAAGGAAAGGTTGTGGAATAGGAAAACACAGGGAGAGAATAGCGAAGGCCAAAAGATAAGATACGGCAAGAGAAGAATACTAAAGGCTAACAGATAGTTGATACAGGGATTAGGTAGTCCAGACAAGAATTAGTTAGGCCGGCTGGTGTCTGAGATTGGTTTCAAAACAAGGACGGAGGGGGTTTTCGACACGTTGCAGTCCAAAGGGCAGAGACACATCGTTCATCGAGCAGCCTGTGTAAAGGCAACACAAAATGGCGGTGAATGTAAAATGGAGTCGAAATTTAAGAACCTCACCATAGTGGAACAAAGTGCATATTCTTCAGCCAAAAATAGAATTCATGCAATCTGCCTCAGAGATGTGGAGGTGGCTCAGATGAATCCAGAGAGAAGTCATCAAAGTCACTAAAGTAGCCGGAGGCTGTTTGATCTATTTTTGGCAGCTCTGGAGTGTAGAACCCAGAGTTGAATCGAATTGTGGTACATTGATGTAGGCCCCATCTGTGTTGGGTTCACAAATAGAAATTTGAGTCTCTGCACAAGTTGTTTGTATAGTAGTTGTTGATGTAATAGGTAGGAGAGATACTTCTTTACTAGCTATCCCCAGCCGGGGAGTAGATGCTTCATCGCTGATCAAGGCTTCCAATGGGATTTCCTGTATAGTAGTGAGAGGAGACCGATAATTACTCAGGATCTCACATTGCCTACTGTGTAGAACCGGCCACATGATGTGGTTTGATGAGATCTATTGACACAAATCTATTGTGTTTGCTACCAGAAAGGGACGGTAAAAGTATAGTTCTTGACCTTCAACAGCCAGAACAGGTACAGGCCCAATTCTTTCTTGTCCACTATTTTCTCCTGGACCATTTCACCAAACTTGGAGATCCAACCAGGAATTACTAGTGCTTCCTTCACTACTCCAGTGGCATTGCGTTTTACTTGGACATTACTGTCTGCGTTATGGAAGCTGTTCAGGGCCTGTAAAACAGCCAAATGTTCATTGATGTCAAAGGGTGTTTCTGCCGCCATTGTGCTGGTACTGTTGAGCTCAGATACCCCTATCTAAACCCCAAACAGGATCTCATAGGAAGTCTGACCATCCAGGGATTTTCTAGGCAGATTGTTTTGGGCTCTCTGGGTCCCGTATAGGTGAAGGCCCCAACTACGACCTGAGCCTAATACCCTTGCTGTGAAAGACTGCTTTAAATCTCAGTTATTCCTTTCCACTACCATGTTTCCCTTGGTATGGTAGGGGGAGGGCTACCCCATGGTCACACCCAATCTTCCCATTGTGTCTTTCCAAGCCTGGGAGGCGAACGCCGGACCCTGGCCCGAATGGATTGTGCCAACTGCATATGTCCTGATAAAGACTTGCAGATGCTTTATAACAGTTTGGGCACCAGCCGACTGCTGTGGCCAGACCCATAGGAATCTACAGTAGGAATCCACTACAACCAAGATGTATTTGTAAGTTACATCTGATTGAAGGGACTGCAGTGCTCCAGATAAACACATGCAGTGGCTTGTTTGAGATTAATAGAGGTGTCTGTGGTGGACATCCTATGGTGGAACCCATCACCTGCTGGCAGATGTCATATTTAAGCACAAAGTCCATAGTCTGTTTATATGGACCTGGCCACCTATAGCATTGCTGCAATAAGGAAATTGTAGCTGCCACCCCTGCATGTGCGGATACTAAGTCCTCATGTGCTGCTAGTATTAAACCTAACCTGCATTCTGAATTAGGTATTACTCGATCACCCACTCCAGGAATCTGTGCAAATGAGATCATTTGTGCACTTAACTGGTAGGAGTATTTTGGCAAGTGGGTGCCATCAGGTGCAAAGTTGACAGCCACCATGATGTCTCTATCTATCTTCTTACTGGAACAAGTAATCGCAGTGACAGCAGCAGTTTGCACTGTTGCTTTTGTGGCTTCATCAGTCATGGAATTCCCTGCAACGTGTAATCCTACACGTTGATGACTCAAGGTGAAACACATTTGTCTGAGGCAAGCATTCTTTCAGCTTAGCTGCTTGTCCCCAAAGAGCTTTGTGCTTTATGGTGTACCCTTTGGCATCTCTAAATCCATTCTGGCTCCAATAGTGTGGATACTCATTGTAAGACTGGACACAATAATACAAAACACACACTATGAGTGTAAGGAATCCGGAATCCGCAATCCCTAGTGCCAGAATTAGAGCTCTGAGTTCTACCAGCTGCACTGTGCAATTATCTAGTGACTGTGTGTAGGTCTTTTCACGGTACAATTAACCATCCTGCATTCTACCTTTAACAGTGCCACATGCTGCAGAATATCAGTGTGTTGTCCCTACATCAGGCTGTGCAGAACCATTAGTATAGATGATATAATCATACTGATCAAGAGGCATGACTTCATAAGCAAAGGGTATTCATTTTCGTACAGTAGGTATACTTGTGTTTGTAGTGTAGAGTCAATTCTACAGATTTAGTCTACAGTCTACATCTGTTGCAGTGAGACAGTTGGCCCACTGTATTCATCGTGGGTATAAAGCCTTAACATTAGGAATGCTGGCCTTTGTGACAGCCTCTAAGGCTGGTACTGGAATCATGACAATTATTCATTTCCTCTGAGCTGATGCCCTCTCTCTCACCACAGCAGTCTGTACCACTGTCATAATCTTTTCTGTCAGTACAAAATCCATATTAGCTTTGGTGATTAAATGTGACTTATATGAAATTGGTATGGTGTCTCCCATGTTGAATGTAACGTAGGTAGATCCTGATGCAATCCGCAATGATATGGATCACTAGGTTTGTTGTGTTTACATATGTGTGTAAGTGTTTTGAAGCTAGCGTGTCAGCTTCTACTGAATATAAAACCTGTGTATGTTTAGTTATCCAGTGTGTACTTGAAAAGCCTGCACAAATCAAGTTGTTGAATGGTTTCACCCATTCTGCGTTATCTTGCATGTAAGTTTTGCCAACATTTAGAAATCCCTATATGGATTGAAGTTTTTTCAATGTGTTTGGTGGTTGTAAAATCACACACTTCTCTAAGAAGTGCGTCGCAAGGCTTTTGCTTTCAATTGACAGCTTGTATCCCAGAAACAGGACATTGAGGTAGGCAACATTTGATATTTTCAAAATACAACTGTAGCTCATGTGTGTGAATCCAAAAACAATGGGATACACTCTTCTCAAGTGTGTAGAAAGGTCTTCATCCGTTAAGTAAATCTCATCGACATAGGACAAAGCCTGGTCGTCGAACGTTTGTAAAAGCTCTGCAACCCAGGATGAAAACAACCGAGGGCTGTTATTATACCCTTGGGGCAAATGGCAAAACTGTTTTTAAGAATCTAGTGCACTAAATACAGCCAAGTACCTGCTTTCTAATGTCATATTATTTTTGCAGAAACATCCATTCAAGCTATCTAGTGTTGTTTTGTATTTTTGCGCACTATATTGTTCATTAGTGGTGTGCTGTGCAAGTTTTGTGCTGCAAATGTAAGTGAAGCCTTGTTTAGATGTTTGTAATCTAATATGAAACGATATGAAGGGTCTGGTTTTATAACTGGAAACAAGGGATTATTCATATAAGAGGTGCTACTTTCGATTACACCTTGATATTCAAATTGTGGGAGGATCTCTCTTACTTGTTTTTTAGCCTAATTTTTAATGGGGTGTTGTCTTTGAGGTTGTGGGCTGACCTCACTGTTACTACATGATAAGGGAAACTGCCATACCGCCCCAAATGGTTGTGGTATAACGCAGAAGCTAGCACTACCACCCACTCCTTAGCATATGAATATTTAACTGATTCTAGAACAATGTCGGAAAAAGTAGGTAAAATTACCATTTCTCCCTCTGTGCAATCCATCACAAATTCAAGTGGTCAAATATTTTCGGCCTAGAGAATGTTGTTGATGTATGACAAGTTCTCCAAAAGGAGAACATTAATGTATCTCAGTATGTTCCTCTCCAATTGGATGTGCATCCCATATAATTGATGCAGGACATTTACCCTAGTATCGGGTGTTTCCACCTGGGTATAGTCACTCAACGCTACTGCCATTAGACAATCCATCAGATTCTGGCGTGATTTTTGTTGCACTGTCCAGCATAGTCAGTTCCCACTCCCTGCTCAGAAGAATTGTCCTCAATATCTGTGGCATCCTTGACTTTTAGTGCAGCTATCTTATACTTTTTAAATGTAGGCGTTGAATGTTTAGGTTGATCTTTCTTTTTTATTTTATAGTCAGATGAGTGCTGTGAGTCCTTGTTCAGTTTCACGTATTCTGATGATCAGCCCTCGGACGTCCACCTCTCTCCGATCGTTTCTTGGATGAATCCTGAAAGGAACAAAAGGAACCTATTTCAGTAGCCTGATGCCTGCCAGGTGTCTTAATATGATCACAGAGACTCAAATTATAGCGCTCTTCCGTGGCCCCTGTTGAGGAGATCCACCCACTGTTGTGTACGTTTCTTCCATACGTTTTGGTAATTCACACTCCTGCAGTCCTGGAGCCTAATTAGTGAGTCGCTGGCGTACAGGTAATGCTGCTGCTTCCCCTTTAATGGAACTTAACATAATGGCAAACACTGCTGCAAAGTTGTCCATTAGTTTCATCCCTGAATCCAGGGTAGCTGCCCCGTGCTCATTTTGGATCTGTGTATGCACCTCTGGCAAAACAGCTAATGAGGGGGTACCATGAGTTCTGGTATATACTATAGAAAAGACTGTTCCCCAAGTGACGCAGACTTCCATATGGGGAGCCATCTCCATTGGCAAGCATATGGTAAGAATCCTGTGTTTTACTTGGTGTCCTTTACAAGGAAACACTGATTTAAGCTGACTGTTTTTTGTGAAATCCAGAATGGAATCCCCTCCCATCTGGTGGGAAATTTACGCATAACAGCATTGCTAGTTTGTAGACTAATGACTAGTGCAGCCATTTGTGGTGATGCAGCTTGAGCAGTCCTCACAGGATTGACTGTCAATGTGCGCATGACGGACTGGGTCAGCCATCAATGTATGCCAAGTTGACCCACATATAGTAACTGTGCTGCTGTCATATTAGCTACATTTGGGTGTTTTGTGTAACTGGCTACAACTAGCCATGTTGCTCCCTCATTGTTAAGGGGACCTAGTCTAACTTCTTCTGTAGTGCATTTTATGGCCTGTTCAAACCAATTTCTGTGATCTTGGTATGTTACTGGTATCGCTAGTGCTTTGTAAGCTGTACAGTTAATTGGAATGTCAGCTGGAGTGTAATTGTGAATACCTCTGTCCTAAATGCTTTGTGTGCTTCAACCACGAAGGTTTGTGAAAAAGAGGGTGATTGGCCCAAAAGGGCCGGAGGGCAGGTAGGGCCTATTAACGAGAAAACTGGGTATTTACCTGAACCTCCAATTGCTTGATTATGTTACTTATGCAAAAAAATAAACGAAAATTAATGCGTTTATCTTGGCCATCAATTTTGCCTGTTTTTCTTTTAATTATTTTTCATGTTCAAGGATATAGTCACAAAAAAGGACACATAATCTACTACTAAACAGACAATCTCATTATTACAACATATAACAATACATTGAAAATTAACATAAATGTGTGGAGAAATACAATAACATCAATGAAAAATGCACAAATTATGATGACAATAAATGAATCAAAAAACAGTTGCAATGTGTAACTTCAAATCACATTTACACATTTAAACAGCACATAATATTCCAAATTTAGGAGGGTAGATATTTGCAATACTCTAAATGTCCAAAAATTTGACTGGCACTTTTATAGTAGCTGACGCGTTTCGAGTCCCGGTTTTTTGAATTGCCGGACTCTCATCAGTGCAGATGAATCCTTTCTTAAAAACCAACTGGCAAATGCCGAACGTGGGTTGTAAGCTCGTGTTGTATATTCATGAAGTGAGATCATGCTAAATACAGGCTTACATTGGAGTATTCTGCTCAATGTGAAGAGACAGATTTCAATACATCAACAATTTACTTCTTTGTCATTTTCATCCTTTTTGATGTATACGCTACACATAACATATTGTATGCCCTGAGGAAGTTCCCATCTTGGGAATGAAACGCGTTGGCTGGATTGTCTTAACTCAATGAAGTTTTAAGGAATCTTTGAAATAAAAAAGTTATTTTTCTACCTATATACTGGCTTATTGGACTTCTTGAGCTGCGCACCCCCAAAGTTTTGCATAGCGTAGGGGAAAAAATTACTATTCCCATCTACACCAAAAACCATACCCCCCTAAACCAAAAAAATCTCCATTACCTACCTTATAATGCGCTGAAATAGAATGCGTTGTAATGGTATGCGTTGTAATGGCATGCATTGTAGTGACAGGCATTGTAATGGCATGCGTTATAATGACATGCGATGTAAAGGCAGTTGCGTTGTAACAGTTGCATTGTAAAAGCAGTGCAATGTAATGACTGTGTTGTAATGGATGTTTCCCCTGTGCACTGAAGAAACTGAGACCATACTTATTTGAGAATCATTTCTGGGTTGAGGCAGACCATTGGCCTCTTAGATGGCTCATGCAGATGAGTGGTGAGAATTCCAAACTGTTGAGGTGGTCTATCTCCATACAGGGAATGGACTTTACGGAGGAATAACGTTCTGGGTCAGACCACGCCAATGCTGATGGTCTGTCCAGGTTTTCTCCCAGGAGGGTGGGTAGTTCTCCCTAGTTTCAACTGGGGGCACATGTTAGACCTGTCAGCCTTAGGGTGGTCTCCATCCAAATCTTTTTTCTTCACCCTCCTATTTAGCTGAATTTGTTTTTGTTGGCCTTGAGACTCTATGCACTTCATCACTGCTAATCTGTGGTAAAGTACTTGTGCTCACTCCCTAAAACATGGTAAAATTGTCTCACACCTAATTGACATACTTATTTTACTTATAAGTCACTTGTAAAGTGGTATACCACATACCCAGGGTCAGTAAATTAAATGTTACTAGTGTACTTGTGCAAAAAGAACAATTGATGGACAGAATGCTGAACAATGTCAAACATTCACCCCAGGACAGAGATCTTGGCCTAAATCCATTGTTGTTTTGCTCAATCAATCAATCAATCAAAGCATTTATATAGCGCACTACTCACCCAGAGGGTCTCAAGGCGCTGGGGGGTGGGGGGTCCGCTACCGCTCGAACAGCCAGGTCTTGAGCTGCTTCCTGAAGGCGAGGTGGTCTTGGGTCAGGCGGAGGTGGGCCGGGAGGGAATTCCAAGTCTTGGCGGCCAGGTAGGAGAAGGACCTTCCTCCTGTGGTGGCTCTTCGGATGCGGGGGACGGCGGCGAGGGCGTGGCTGGTCGATCGAAGCTGGCGTTTGGGAGCGTAGAAGTTGAGGCGGCTGTTTAGGTATCCTGGGCCTTGGTTGTGTAGGGCTTTGTGTGCGTGGGTGAGGAGCCGGAAGTTGATTCTTTTGTTGACCGGGAGCCAGTGCAGATCTCTCAGGTGTCCGGATATGTGGCTGCGGCGGGGGATGTCCAGGATGAGTCGTGCTGAGGTGTTCTGAATCTGCTGGAGTCTCTTCTGGAGTTTGGCGGTGGTTCCGGCGTAGAGGGAGTTGCCGTAGTCCAGTCGGCTGGTGACGAGGGCCTGGGTGACCGTCTTCCTGGTCTCGGTGGGGATCTACCGGAAGATCTTACGTAGCATGCGCAGGATGTTGAAGCACGACGAGGAGACAGCGTTGACTTGTCTGGTCATGGAGAGGGAGGAGTCCAGGATGAAGCCCAGGTTGCGTGCGTGGTCTGTTGGTTTGGGTGCGCTGCCCAGGGCGGGGGGCCACCAGGAGTCGTCCCAGGCGGAGGGTGAGGATCCCAGGATGAGGACTTCCATCTTGTCCGAGTTCAGTTTCAGGCGGCTGTTCGACATCCATTTGGCTACGTCTGTCATCCCTTCGTGCAGGTTGGCTCTGGCGGTGGCGGGGTCGTTGGTGAGAGAGAGGATCAGCTGGGTGTCGTCGGCGTAGGAGATGATGTTGAGGTTGTGCTGGCGTGCGATGGCTGCGAGGGGGCTCATGTAGACGTTGAAGAGTGTTGGGCTGAGCGAGGAGCCTTGGGGAACGCCGCAGATGACTTCGGTGGCCTCCGATCTGAACGGGGGGAGGCGGACTCTCTGTGTCCTTCAGGCGAGGAAGGAGATGATCCAGTCCCGTGCCTTCTCCTGGATGCCGACGTTGCTGAGGCGTTGTACTAGGGTACGGTGGCAGACAGTGTCGAAGGCCGCGGAGAGGTCCACATGCTATTCCAGTTAAAACCCAGCCATATGCAAATCATTCTTGACCTTGCTTTCCATGGGAACAGTCCAGCCCGAAATGCCAGGCCAGTTCCTCCCTAAACCGGAAACAAGCATCCTGGGACCGGTTTGGGGATGCTTGTTTCTGGTCCAGGGAAGAACTGACTTGGCAGTTCAGGCTGGAATGTTCCCATGAGGAGCAAGGCCAAGACTGATTTGCATATGGCTGGGTCCAAATTGGGGTGGCAGTGTGAGAAAAATAACAATGGATTAAACCCATATCTTTGTGAGCGTGGGTGAATGGGTGCATTGTTTATCATTCCATAAGTCATTTGTTCATTTTGCACTAGTGGACCTGTGGCATATTTTGTGCCACTCACTCGAGTGACTTCTAAAAACATGTACCAGGTCTGCCATTGCAACCTGAATACATTTTTAAACTGCCAATTTGACTTTGCAAAATAACCCCCTCTGCCAAGCCCTAAACTCTCCTTTTATTACGTATAAGTCACCCCTAATGTGGACCCTAGGCAGCCCATACGGCAGGGTGCATTCCTTCCTCCCACCCCCACCCCCCAAAATGGACTCCTTGCAAAGAAAAAGTGCAGGCAAATGTCAACCTGAGGAGTTATTCTGATAAAAATCATAATTTTCAAGGTTTATGCTGCCTGCTGGTGGATTTCTTGTGCGAAATTGCAAATTTTGCAATCTCGCAATTGCGAGATTGTCGCTGCCCGCCGCATCGACGTGTTCGCAAGTATTTACTCCCGCAAAATTGTATAGTATTCTAGTTGGCAAGTGCGACCAAGCAAAAAAATCCGCTTCGCACGGATTTTACGAATTTTCGGCAAGTTCGCGAGAGTTCGCGGATTGCGAATTTACCGAAAATCCGCAAAATCCGCGAGCGGAACGGATTTTACGCCCATGCTTACTGTTAACCATGGGTCTCCAAAACGGCAGAAAACCTTTCAAGAAATCTCCTAATTCTTGTCCTGCAGTATCTTCCTTAGTGAAGACACCTCTAACTACCCTTGTCTTGTGGTAATCTGCCACAGCTGTGTAGGTGGGAGGCAACAGGAACGAGACAAAACATGTGCCCGAGAAATCAGGGGGCAACCATGTGTATGCTCTATCATAACAGATGAAATAGGTACCCTTAGCTGCTAGGAACGATGGGGAAGTCTGGGACGCAAAAACATACGTCTCAGTGCAGATACTCTTCCCTAACTCCCTAACTGAGCTCTTGGGTTCTTGCCATTACCTTGCAGACATAGACGACCCTGATGGGGTACAATTCAAATCGGAGAGGATCTTTTTGCTCGCTGGTTCTCGCTCATACTCGCTCCATATCCAGTCACGTTTCATCCAATATACGCTAGTGTCTCATCTTTCGGGATAGACTCATAGAAACTAGCTCCCTTAATCATATCGACTATTCCCTTAACTAGAGCACTATTCTTTGGATTATCCTTCACAAAACGTAGGGGGTGGACTTCACGAGCATAGATAAACATCGTTCTGTATGCCCACACAGAACCATTGTAACTGAATGGCAGGACCAGATAAGGAATACCTTTCTCAGTAGTATGAGGCATAAGGCCACACACCCAACAGTTAGTCGTGTTCACTACTAATTGGTGTTGGTGCAGGAGCTGAACGAAAGAGTTATTAACAAACTCCAATCTTCTAACGGTCTCATGTTCAGGCAGAGGATGAAAAGAATGCGAAGAAACAGTAGAAGAAAGTATGGGCTGTGTAGTGGGTGCAAACGTCACTTGAAAAGAGAATATAACATATCCCATTAAAAACATCATTAAGCTAAGCAACATGAAAACACACAATATTAAAAAACATTTTCTGCTCATAATTCAACACATTTTGGCTCTAAAATTCATTTCTTCAACAGGTCTCTCCATCTCGAAAAACTCCATCCTCTAACCTCGCTGCTCGCGGAGGTAGGGTGTTCCGTGCTAAGGAATGCGTCTGTCAGTCCAGGGGACGCCCTAGGACCAACCAGAACCGTCGACCTTGTGTCTTCGGCTTGCACTCCAAAGACTTGACGCCGCGACCCTACAGCTGAACCCGGATGGGAGTTCGAAAAACAAAAATCGGTCAAAACAGTTTCTCAGATGGGGGAGCTGAACTTTTTTTAAAAAATAGAAAGAATTTTTTATTTGTCCATGATTCTCGGTCTCAAATTATAACAGCTTTTTCCAGGTAACGTCTGGTCTTGAAATAGGAGTTCAGGCTCGGTAGTGTCCAATCGAACTGACGGTGGCACAGCCTCTTGCAGAAGATCGTCGCTTTCACGCTCAGAACTTTTCCCCATTAAACGTGCATCGCTAAAAGGCAGAAAACGAGGCACAGTTTCAGTCTCAGAATCAGGAATGCCCTCCTGGACCCACCGGTCGTACGGCAGAGGTAAAGGAACCCTCTTGCAGTGTACGCCGTGGATCCAGTTCTTTTTTCCTTGCACCCGCACTGCAGTTCTTGTGGACAAAAGCACCAGGTAGGGGCCGATCCAGCGGGGCTGATCGTTCTTTGTCTGCTGGAAATTCTTGATTAGTATCCACGATCCAGGATCGATTGCATGCCCTGGATCTTCAGAGGCCTGAGGCAGTGTATCATGAACCTGTTGGTGTAAGACACGCAATTTAGCCGTAAAATCATACAAGTAATCAAGCAGTATAGGGTGTTCGATCTCACTGAATTTCGTCGGCCTCGGCACTCCCCATATGTTTGCCAGACGACCGAAAATTATTTCATATGGACTAAGTCCCACTCGTGAATGCACAGTCATCCTAGTTGATAAAAGTGCTAATGGCAGAGCATCAGGCCATTTAAGACCAGAGCTCGCTTGTATCTTGGCAAGTTTCAATTTGAGGGTGCCATTATAGCACTCCACTAGACCAGCTGATTGGGGTGATTTGCAGCGTGAAACTTTTGGCGGATTCCTAACCCTTCACACACTCTCTTCATCACTTGACCCACAAATTCACTCCCATTATCGCTCCAGACCATTCTCGGCAAACCAAACCTAGGGAAGAATTCTTTGACAAGGGCTTTAGCTGTGGACAAGGCAGTATTATCTTTTAGGGGATATGCTTCTACCCATCTTGAGAAGGCACAAACAACCACTAGTACGTACTTCAGGTTGTTGCATCTCTCCATGTGAATGAAATCTAGCTGCAAAACCTCAAACGGATACGTCGGAGGAGCAAAATGACCGGTTGGAGTTGAAGTTCCCTTACCAGGATTGTGTTTTAAACAAATCACACAATTCTTGACCACATTCTCTGCACACTTAGGAATTCCAGCATTTTGCCATACTGGGGCCAACAACTTACAGATCCCTTTCACACTGATATGGGCCATTCCATGCGCCATTGTAACCACTGCAAGCACGTACGCATCGGGTTACAACCATCGCTGATGTTCTGACAACTCAACCCAACAACCATTCGCGTCTAATTTACCCGTACTCTCTCTCCACACCCTCAATTCTTTCTCTGTAGCTTCAGCTTGAATAGACTTCACACTCTCTATCGTATCTTCACACATTCCAACGTCACCAATCCATCTTGCAGGGCCCGCAACATACATTCGACTCATCACATCTCTTGCCGTTTCTTTCGCAACTTCATCAGCAAACGCATTACCGCGACCAACGTCGTCAGTAACCTTCTTATGTGCACTGCATTTCACAATTGCAACTTGCAACGGTAAGGTAAGTGATTCAAGAAGCTCATTCACCAACTGACCATGCTGTATCTTAGTTCCATGAGACGTGAGGAACCCACGTTCCTTCTACAATCGTCCAAAACTGTGAGCCACACCAAATGCATACTGGCTGTCAGTATATATGGTCACTTTCTTTCCTTTTGATAATACACATGCTCTCGTAAGTGCAATCAACTCTGCTGCTTGAGCTGAATTATGTGGGATACGTGCAGCTTCAACAATCGTATGCAAAGTCGTAACAGCATATGCCGCAGTCGTATCACCATTTGGAAGCTTGAAGCATGAACCATCCACCCATAAGGTACCATCACACTTCACAAGAGGAGTGTCCCTAAGATCTACTCTCCCTTTCGTTTCCTCTTCTGTCCTGAGAAAACAATCATGTTGTTCAGAAACATCTGTCTTTGCTACAATCGGCAACAACGTAGCTGGATCCAGCGTGTTGCATCTTTTTATGTGCACATGACTCGCTAAAAGTGTCAACTCATAACCTGACAATCGAGCACTAGTTAAGTGCTGTGTCTTGGTTCTGTTTAACAAAGTATCCACTGCATGTGGAACCATTACAATCAACGTATTATTCATCACCAAACCAGCAGACTGTCGAATAGAAACAGCTGCTGCCGCTGTGGCTCTCAAACAACTCGGCAACGCTCTAGCTACCGGATCCAAAGTCGACGAGAAATACGCACATGGATGCTGCTTGTCCCCAAAAGATTGTGTCAACACTGACAATGCACATCCTTCTCTCTCATTGACATACAGTGTAAAGGGCTTACTGTAGTCGGGGGTACCCAACACAGGAGCCGAACACAATGCATCGCGCAATTCCGAAAAAAAATTCTGACACTCTTCGGACCACGGAAGGGGATTTGGTGTATCTTTACAAGTCAATGCCACCAAAGGTTTGGCCAGTAGGGAAAAATTCGGTATCCATTGTCTGCAATATGACGTGATACCCAAGAAAGCACGCACTTCTCTTTGTGTAATTGGCACACTCAATTTTGCAATCGCCTGAATTCGTTCTGGGGTCAATCTTCTTCCCTCCTTCGATAAGAGATGACCTAAGTAGGTCACTTCTTGTCGACAATACTGTAACTTTGAAAGAGACACCTTATGATGTAAATCAGACAAATGACGCAACAACGACAAGGTGGCTTCTTTACAAATCTCCTCAGTATCTGCAGCTACTAACAAATCGTCGACGTACTGAATGAGAGCAGCACCATCAGGTAAAACAATCGTATCAAGCTGTGTTTTCAAAGCCTGACTATATATTGATGGACTCTCACAATAGCCTTGAGGAGCTCTCTTAAACCGGAAGCTTCGACCTCCTAAAGAGAAGCCGGAAATATCTCTACTCTTCTCGGCAATCGGGATGCTGAAGAAAGCATTCTTCAAATCAATCACCGAAAACCACGTGGCTGAAGCTGGAATCATGGTCAGTAAGGCAGTGATATCTGGAACGACAGGAAATTGCGGAACTACAATCTTATTCACCTCGCGAAGATCGATCACAAACCGGTAAACAGGTGGCTGAGAAGAGTCAGTACGTTTTAAGACAGGCAACACAGGGCTATTGCAAACATTACCTCTCGTTTCGTCAATTACATCTTTCTCAATCAGGTCATGAATAATCGCTAGCAACGCCCTTTCACCTTCACTCGAGATCTTGTATTGGGGAATACGTGGCATTTTAACATTCGCTTTCAATGTCACAATATAGGGTGGTATCTCCAAAAGACCCACGTCTTTAGGACCAGTAGCCCAAAGAAAATCAGGAAGAGACGACAATTCTGTCGGAAGTTTATCCTTTGATAAATACATCGAAGAGACCACTTTCTTACCCAGTGTAAGTTGTACTCCCGAGGGAGAACAATACAATGTTGCGTACAATCTTTTCAACAGATCCAATCCCAATAAGTTCTCACCACAACCTGTCGTCAGAATAAGGGGTGCTTCGAATTCACAAGGTCCAACAGAAAGAGACATAGGGCTAGAGATCGGGTTCCTAACCGGGGCGCCAGAAAAACCTACTGAAACGTTTGTCTTGCCAGACAAAGGTGCGCCAGGGAGTTTAGAGTGCATAATAGAACTCTTTGTAGCACCAGTATCCAACAGAAAAGGCTCTGACACACCTGATGTAATCACCTCAGCATAAGGTCCACTCTGATCTACTGGAACTGAAACAACTCCCTCTCTTTGTCCATGGCTGTCCTAGCAATCATCACCTTCCATATTTTCACCTTCTGCGTAGTAGTCATTAGCATAATACTGAGTCGTCCTACCAGACGCGTTATTCTGCTGATCAAAACTATTCATTGAATTTTGTGGAGGAAAGGGACGTGCGTTCTGGGGGAAACCTCCACGTCCTCTACCTCTAAGAGCTTGTGGAACACCCCGACCTCTTGTGCTAGAAACACCATTCATACGCTGTAGCAAAACAGGGCAGCTACTTTTAAAATGGCCCTCTTCTTTGCAATACGCACATTGATTAGGGCCTACAGGGAAACGTTGTTGAGAAGGCTCGAACCTTTGCGAGTTTCGCTGAAACTGCTGAGGTTGCTGATAATCACGCTGGTTACTACAGGGCGGATACGCTTGCTGTAAAAGAACCTTCGTTTTTAGCTCTTTAGTCTTTTTGTCTGCCCTATCCTTCTCATCCTTATCCCTATTTTCGTAGTATTGTGCAGTAGCCAATATCTGTGCTGATGAGGAAACAGCCCATGAACTCTCGGAATCCTTCAACTTAGTACATAACTCGGGAAGCAAGTTATGCACGAACTTATCAACAAACAACCGTTGACCACCTTCAGTACTCATGTCCTGACCACTGTGGTCGATAAACGTTTCTTCAAACCTAGTGAAGAAATCGGACACAGTTTCATCTTTCTTCTGCTTACACGGAGACAATTTGTCCCAGTTTACTCGCATAGCAGGCATTAAAGTCTTCATGTAAGTAACGATGTTACCAGGAAGTTCTGCAACTAAAGGCTCAGGTGGTTTAGCACCACCAACTTGTCGCCCATCTGCAGCGCTAATATTAACCCAGGTATCACCTAACTCTTGCGCATGATCCGTGTGACGAATCAATCCCCATAAAGGCTGTGGGACCACGGTCCAAACAACATGTCTATATCAGCTAAATTCATAACACATGAGTCTGCAGTCTGTGATAATTCCTTATAATACCCTGCAGGATTTTTACGGGGGTCAGGTAAGGTCTGTTTAAGAGCCAAAACTTCAGCTCGTTTCCATGGAACATGTACCCAAACACTCTGAAAATGAGGCTGAACAGGTGGATTAGCAGTTATATCCCCTTCTTTCCAAACTGGGGGAACTTCTCTCATTAGATATTGTCGCGCCTTTCTCCTAACAGAGGGATCAGGTTCAAACAACGACCGAGAGATAGCCTCACTGCCAAATGACAACAATGTCACAACTGCTCTCTCAACATCGGAACCCACAATCGTGCCTTTCGCAAATTCAAACCGTACACGACACAACTCAGGTGGATTGGGTTCCAAATCATTATCCTCCAATTCTTCACAAAGAAAAACACACATTTTATCAAAAACATATCTCTGCTTCGGTGCTTCCCATTGGCGGAAGACATCCATGACAGACTCTAACTCATATCTTGCAGGGTCGGTAACTCATTTATGCGCCAAATGATCCAATACTCCCTTCTCTCTAGAGTGAGGCAATTGGCTACGTAACTGTTTATGCTCTGAAACGGGGGTCGTGTTTAATGACCCAAAGAAAGGAGACAAAAGACTAGTAACAGTATCCGTCATTATCTGCCGTACAGAAGGAGAAGTTGACAGAACAGGAGATAAAGCGGATTGAGAGGAAGCTAATGTAGGAGCAGTAGCAGGGGAGGCAGCAAAAACAGGTGGAAAAGTCATAGGGATTAAAGACAGATCAGGTAGCAAAGTCGGCAGCCCTTGAGAAGGCTGCACCAGAGGAGTAGGAGCCAGCTGAAGAGGAGCTGGCGGCTGTGCAATAGCAAGAGGCAAAGCAACCAGAGGTTGCGCCGCTAAAGGTTGCGGAGGTGCTGTAGCACTGTGCGCATAAGGGGGTGGCGAGCTCAACAAATGTGACATTAAAGGATCTTTCTCAAGTTCCTTAGCTGCATCTTGCTGAAGAGGTGGCAAAACTGGATAGCATTTATCGATCGCCATGTTACGTTGCCTGTGCAACTGCTCACTCGCTTGTTCTTCTTCATTATCTTTATACTGCATAGCAGCTTGCATTATCGAGATACCCTTTTCTCTTTTATTTCTCTTTGCAAATTTAATTTCTTTCTGTTTGGCTTCCTTTCGCCATAGGCGGAAAGAGTCAAACTTCGCCGGCCGGGCTTTCTTCTTAAAAAGTCTAACCTCTAGGTTATCTAAAATTTCCGTGTCAAAACTACCATATCGAGGCCATTGTAGGACACCGTCCTTTTTTGTGTAATGAATCCATACTTCGTTATATGCGATGGGGCCTACGCCATGCTTCACATACAGTTCATAGGTTGGAGTTCCAATCGGAGGAACCGGACACGAGTCCTCCAATCGGGAATCCCTATTATAACCACAACAAAACAAATTTTCAAGTCTGCTAAGGCCAGGCATCTTCGCTCACTAGTCTAGCTTCAAACTTCAAGGGAATATCGAATACGATAGTCTCGTGAATACACGAGTCCCTCGGCTTTGGTACTTGCAAGTTCCAAATCAAAGATCCCAAGGGGATACACAAAAACTAAGGACTGGGAGACGCTCCACTCATACTTAACTGAGGTATCGATGTCGGCACCAGAAGACCCGTCTATCGTCTCGCTTTACAAATCATCAAAGGCTCCAAGGCAGGGCGATAGTCAGGGCAGCAGTCCTTCGTAGCCGTCGGAAAGCGGGGAACCTCGCAGCAAAGACTTTCGGACAACGAGGACATACAGGGGTCGATGAAGTGGTTGGCCTTCCTCCAGAATTTCCGCACGAAGCTCCTCACGAACCTCTGGCTTGGACCGGTACCGCTGAAATCACCCCACGTGGGCGCCAACTGAAGAACCTGGTTATTTAAGACCCAGCGGCGCCAGGGATAACGCCCTAGTCTCCGGGTCCACCTGTCTTAGAGTACAGAGACACGGGTGGTTTCTGGTGACGTCAAGGATCAATTTTATTAGCTGCAGCTAGTAACAGATATCCTAGAAGTACAACACGGTGTATGTTCTCAGGAGACTGCTCAAATTTACAAAGCTAGTCATCCCTTTTATACCAAAAATTATGCTTCAGGCAAACATTCCTTATTTACAATTGACCATTCACATGTTTTCACGAAAAGAAAAAAGCAGGATCATGATGACAAGTCCATTTTTCAGTTTGCCCAGCCCACAATCAACTATTGGTCAAACCTAACATTCTTCATCAGCTCGGTCGATCGAACCCACCATAAAAACGGGCACATCCCCATCGTAAACGGCCCATAAAGAAAGGAGCAGAGACAGGTGTGAGCAAGATAAGACATAGTGATGCGCAATAAAAGGTTTGATGGTGTCTTGTGTCTTGTTCAGTAATCTTGATCAGCTACTGGGAAAGGAACTGGCCTAACAAGTTTTGGCTTCAGGTAAGAGGGTCGCTTGCTCAGGTCATTCAGAAATCAGCTAAGATGTAGGTGTGCTTGGAGACTCGTTCGGCCACTGTCATCGGCCTATGTGAGGGCAACCACAAAATGGCTGCTGTATACAAAGTGGAACCCGAGGGTTCAGAACGGAATCCCTGATTTCATGGTGATCTCGTCACTCGAATATGCCGAAAATGCTCGTATACCTTACACTTGTCTTTTTCGGTCTAATGTTACCAAAATCGTCATGATACGACGACTTTTATGAAACGGGTTCAGAATTTCAGTACCTCAATGCTGGGGCATTTGATCTGCAATAAATCCAGTTTATTCATCACCTTCGATCTGGATTTCCTACAGTAAGGGGAAGGATAGAGGACAGATTTTGACTAATTAATGCGGAATCCACTATATTTCCCAAATATTTGTATAACTTGCATTGTCCTGTCAATGGAAAATTACAGATCAGTGATGTATGATAAGATATCATCAGCATACAAAGAGATTTTTTCTACCCAGCCCTTACCCCATTGTAGACCACCAATTAGGGCACCTCCACTCACCCAACATGCTAAGGGTTTCATTGCTAGGGCAACAACATAGGTGACAGTGGGCAGCCCTGTCTAGTGCTCCCATGTGCAGAAAATGTAGTGGAGTATTCACCATTGACTCTAACGCATGCCAGGGTATCAGCGTAGAGTGACTTCATCCATTGCAAGTATCTTGGTCCAACATTTATCTTCGCTTGGAATGGATAGGGCCATTCAGGAGAGTGAAACACATTTGACACATCTAGGGAGACAACCACCACCAGTGTTGTCACATCAGCCATCTTTGCAAGGAACCTAAACAGTCACCAGAGGTTCAGCCTGGTACTCCTCCCCGGCAAGAAACTAGACTGGTCATGATGTACAAGGGTTGTTGTTACTCGTGGTAGTTGATTCACAAGTACTGTGGCCAAGATCTTTGTCTCAATGTTAAGGCGAGAGATTGGCCTGTAGAAGCTACAGCGATCCAAGGGTTTACCCTCATTGTGTATGACCACAATTATGGCCAAAGTGAGTCATATAGCCCCCTTCCAATGTCGCCTTATACATCAGGAAAAGGTTATTGGAAACCCTGTCAGTGCGGCATTTATATAGTTCTATCGCTAGGATTCTAATTGCATCCTCTATCTCCCTCACTGAAATGGGTGCATCAAGTGCTGCACTGTCAGCATCTGGAAGTCAGGGAAATGGGATATCTTGGAAGAAATCCTGTATCTCATCCACTGTACTGTTTAGCATCATTGTATATAGTCCTATATAGTAGTGGGCAAACTCCTCCGCGGCAATTGCCTGTGACTTTCCCCATAGCCGTGTTTTGAGTTTTTGAATTTCCCCAACCCATCTCTCCACTTCCTCCCTCCTGCCTGACAATGCCAGTAATTTTCCAGCCTTGTTTCCCACCTCATAGATTCTTCTCTGCACAGCAGCATGATGATTACATGCTGCATCGGCAGCTAGGTTGGAATATTCCCTATGAGCGAGTTCCATACGTTTGCGCAAGTCCTCATTTGGCTGAAGTATGTTGAATCTTTCAAGTTGAAAGGAGGTGGTCTTCGACATGCTGTGCCTTTGCTACCACTATCTTTATGCTTAGCTGCAGTTAAGGAAATTGCCTGTCCTCTAAACACTGTTTTGCGTGTTTCCCACAGCACCACCTTTGAGAGTACTTTATGTTAATTTTCAGTAAAATAGTAATCTGTGATTTGATGCAATTCATTCACCACCTCCGTTTGTTTCAGTAGCCAGGAGTCCAATTTACACCCTTTAACGTCCCCTCATCTGCAGACACCCAGTTCCGCTTAGAGAGATGAGTGATCCAAGATTCCTTGGGGCAGGAAACAAGCAGTCAATACTCTGGGAAGATATGTGCTTTGCGTGAACAGGTAGTCGAAGCGGGAATAGGAGTTATGTGGCCCAGAGTGGCATTAGTACTGCTGTGTGTTTAGGTTGCACTTTCTCCAGATGTCTGTCAGGTCATATGTCTATACAAATTCCCTCAAGCAGTTGTGTCTACTGGTGGCAGTCTGCATAAGTCGGTCAATGGTTTCATCCATGACTAAACTAAAGTCACCCCCTAAGATAAGCTGCCCATCCAGAAGCCATAGGAGGACAGTCAGTAAGTTTGCCAGACTTGCTGATTTTAATCGGGCCAAGTATATTGAGCTGATTATCACTTGTAGCCCATTTCATCTGCAGATCATTAAAACATAGCGCCCCTGATCATCTCTCATCGTCTTCATCAACTCCAGTTGGAAGGTCCATTTCAACAATATAGCAATCCCTCTAGAACCAGAGGTGCATCCCTCATGATTCACCAATCGGTAGCACCCCCATCAACATCTTAAATTTTATTCCTATCAGATGGGTCTCATGGAGGAGCGCCAAGTCTGGTGCCTGTAGTCTGAGATACTGGAACATGAATACCCTTTTAATCCTTCAGTTAACATTATAGGAGAGGACCGAGCGGCGCTACTCCCACAGGTTCTCTGTTTGGTCTGTCATTTATCTTTAACAAGTGTTTTTTATTTACGTTTATTTCATTATCCTTTACCACCCAAGATTGTCATTCCAGCCCACCTCCAGTAGACAGCAGCATTGCAACAATTAAAGTAACAATTGTAAATATACAACTTCCCCCCAACATTCCTTTAGAATATCCCTCCCCACCTTCCGATTCTGCAGGCTCAAACTACCTGCAACACCAATTGGCTGGGAGTCTGTCACAATTAGCATTGTGAACTAGTCTATTCGAATACACTAGATAAACAAAAAAGGAAGAATTATTCGCTAACTTAGCTCTATCCCCATAAGTTATATATAGAGCCCCAAACAGCCGGAGGCAGTCTTATGGAAATAGGGTCTCGTGAGCCCAATTGCTCACATAAGCCTTCACTAAAAGTCTGTTGATATTGTGTTGGGTTCTCATTCTATAACAGGTTAACAGGTGCAGCACAGCCAGTGTTAACTGGGAGTCCGGGCTTTGAACTCTCCCTGGGATTGCCTCTCCGGTCTCCCCTGTTGAAGCTTCTCCAGCACTTGCCATCCATCTCTTGTCACGGAAGCCGGTGTTCTACTAGTATCCAGCCCTTGTGCCAGTCCGATGCCTCCTCCGGCATCAAAAAGTTTCAGGTTTTCCAATCCGCTATGATTTATAACTTTGCAAGGAAGAGCATCATGTATTTGATCTCATGCTCTCACAGGCGGCACTTAACATCATCAAAGGAACGTCACTGCTTTTGGATGGCCATATTAAAGTCTAGGAAAACATAGATCACAGAGTTTTCAATTTGCAGGTCTCCCAACGACTGACGATTTGCAGGATGCCATCAAAGTCTCTGTACTTAAATATCCTGCCTATAATAGTGTAAGAGGCTTGGCCAGGTAAAGGAAGGGCAACCAGGGCTCTGTGGGCATGCTCCAGAGGGAAGAACTTGGAGAGTAACTACGGTTTAAGGTATTTCAGCATTAAGTCCTACACAAATAGGCCATCAGTGGGGCCCTTTACCCTCTCTGACACCCCAACAATGCACAAGATATTATGATGTGATTGTCCCTCTGCATCTTCCACTCACACTTGTAAGATGGTGGCCTCTTTCTTAAGCATAGATAGATTTGAGCAGTGACACATCACCCTTTAAAGTGGCAGAGGTAATTTCTGCAATTTGCACCATGTCGCTAACCTTCCGAGCAAATGAGGACCATTTCTACCAACAAGCCATCAATTTTTGGATTCCAAAATGTTTTTCATTATGCGAACCACCTGCATCAGAACCATCAGTGTGGGTTCGCCTAGCTCATCCCACATCTCCTGTGAGTTTTTCTGCAGGAACTCCTGTCATCCCTCCTTTTCTCAAATAGGAGGTTCATGAAAGGCATATTTATCCAGTTTGTTCTGCTGGATCCTTTTCACCACCTTGTCTTTACCCATGGTGGGGACACCGGGAAGACCAGCTCACAGGGTCCACTCATGGCTCATTTACAAGCTGCAGGCCTCCTCTGTAGGTATCACCATAACGCACTTAGGGAGAATTGTCACTCATCCCCCTATGATGGCTGGAGATAATGTGTTATGTGCACCTATGGAGGTCTCTGTGAGGTTCCAGAGCACGGCATGGAGTCCCCTAGACTGCACCGTGTCCAGAGGGCAAAGCAAGACTCTCAGTTCAAGCCCATTTGCCATCCACACCCTCAGAGTACCTTATGATGCGGCTCTGAGATGGTAAAATCTAAACACTCTTAAACTATACTGCTTACAAGTATGGATGACATGTCACTCCTACACATTTTAACCTTATGTAACATTTCCAATACACTGATTTACAAATATACGCTTGATTGTCTTTGTGTAATGTGTGTGTGATGCAAATTGCTCTGACACCCTACACTGGTACGAGTGGCGCTATATAATTAAATGCATCTGAGAGAGAATGGTTATGGAGACTTGGGCACTGTTAAATGGTGAATGCGAGGGAATCTGTAGTGGAGGTAGTAATTGGGGGTGCCAACAAGCATTGTTGCTAAAGCAAGCCCTGGGCCTGCATTCCTATGCCTAGAGATTGGATATCCCGACACTGAAGTGAGGAGAATAGAGACAGGACACCTTTTAGAAATTTGATGAAGACATTGTTAGCAAGTGGTTGCTGAGTATTTCTTCTAGAGCACTGCCATTTGGTCGATGGTAGGGGTCAGGATTTGTTATGGTATTGAATTTTTAGGCCACAGCTTCCATTTTTCTTGTCTCTAATTACAGCTTCCGGAAGGTTGATAACAGTCATATGCGAATGACTCATACTTCATTGTGCTGTTGTTAAGGGTACTCCTGCTTGGATCCAACCCCATCACTAGCTGCTGTGACAAGGGGCACTTCACACAAAGGCTGTGCCTGGAGGTCAGCCTGTAGATGTAATTTTAAAGGGAAACTATCCAAACTGGTTCTGTGGCATGTGCCAGTCTAACAAATGTGTGTAAAGGTGAGATCCAAACCACCCCACTTTGTTCCAGCCCCAGGCTCTTATTGACCAAGGAAGGGAGTGTTCTTCAGAGTGCTGGAAGAGCTGATGTGTATCCAAGGTTGGTGTCTGTTTGACAATACGTCTCTCAGAGCTGAGGAAACATAATTTGAACTCAACACTTTCTGTTGGAAGAGCTGAGGTGCCTGGAGAACCTAGAAGTGTGTCTGCCTTCTGAGAGAGGAAAGGGATGTGCCTGGACCAGTGGGAGGAGAGACTGTCCAGGAGGAGAGGCCCAGTGTGTTCCCGGGATATGGGGCAGGCACCCAGTGGAGGTTGATGACCACAAGAAAGCAATCCAGGTGTAAACCATGCTGTGTTAAGGTCCCTCTTGTCTCTCTGTGCAGCTCATGAAGATCTGGAAGTACGACTGAATCATAGCATGAAGTCTGCATTGCTCAGCAGCTTGTCATGGGCCAACTGACTGGTGATGTCACCACCAACAAGGAGACATAAATTGAAACACCTACAGAGGGACGCCCCTAAACTGCCTAGAGGTGGAAACTTCCCCCCCCAATTCCACAAGAAGACTCGGTCAGGGAGGCCAAAACCCTTCCACGATGAGCAGTGGAATACAGAGGACACTGGAGTGCCACTGCTGCTGAGTACTGCTGCTGCCAGGTAAAACTGCCTCCCCGAGTCTTCCTGTGATGATCCTCCTGTGCTCAGCAGCCACTGTGAGAACTTGTAACAAATGAGTACACCACGTGGTGCCAGGATCACCACCCGATGCAATGCCTCAATGGCTGTCTATCATCAACAGATAACCAATTGTCGATCATCAACAGATAACCATGGGCTTAACTGCTTCGGACGGGAGAGATTGAGGTGCGTGGGCAGAATCTGCCATACCCTCTTGAACCTTTTGGCCCCAAATCCACTAAAGACATCGAACTGAGTTGCCACATTAACCCGTGAGTCCTTTTTTAGCAATCTGCACCTCAAGCTAAACATTGGCTGTGCATTTAGAATAGTATGGATGGTAAAAGTGGGGTACCGAATACAGATGGAAAGACTAAGGTTACCTGGAAGCGAGTGTGTAGGGCTTCACATTTAACAAACACACAGCTTCCCCGAGAAGCCTGTGATTCCTCAGCCTTGCTAAACTGAGAGTCAAGTGTGGAAAAGACTTTACTTAGGATCCCTTGCAGAGCCGTAGCAGAACAGATCCCAGGATACCAGTGGCAAATGACTTAATTCACCACCATTGGGGCTGTGTAGCCCCAGTCTGCCCTGTCACTCCTAAATGGGGTCTGACGTGCATGCAATTTGCACATGGCCAAGTATTTCCTTACTAGCAATCTCATTGTGGGTGCAAATTGGAGTTTGCATTTGAAATAGACGTATTCCCGTAGCTGTAATCATGTACACGTTCTACAGAAATTAACTACTGTATTTGCAATGTAAGGCTGGCAACCAAAGCGCTTGCAGTCATTTGCACAGAGAGAATTTTATTATACATGCATTATTGCACTAGCATTGAGGGCTAAGACTGTCTTTAGCCAGACTGAAGACTTACTTCATTGTTTTACTTGTCTTTTTTTGAGTATAATACAGAAAGACAAGTGAGCCATTAAATTCTAAAACTGATGTGATCTGACCACATAAAGAAACACCTTCCTAGAAAAATGCTTTAAAAGAGAACCCTATTTTGCTATTGAAACGGCACCTAAATAAAACCAAAGAAATTAGGATTTCCCTTTAGGCCCACAACTTTTCTTGAAAGTGGCTTAGATGAAAGCATATGTTTTCCATCACGACCTCCAAACTTGCTTCCACCTGTTTGTTTTGGACAACATGCTTAGACATTAACAGCTCACTTACACTTTGATTTATAGAGTGCCTTGACTCTTGGCAGCGCTTTCCAATCTCAAGAACTTGTTCAAATTAGTTTTCTTCAGTTTTTGTGAAGTAACAGGACTAGGGCCGGAGACAAAGAAAACGGGGGTTGCCTCTCAACAATACATTCAAGTTAACGTGCCTCCTTCTTGCGCGGACGGTCACTAACCACATCCGCTTTATTAATTGGTCCACGTCAATGAAACACAGTAGTGAACAAACTCTAAACGTAAAAACATGAATTCAATAAAATGCGCTGGAAAAGAGTAAATCAAAACGATGTTTAATAGCACTTGACAAAACAAAGAGCAGCCTGCAGCCAGGGAGATCCTTTCCTGCTCTGTGATAAGTTGCTCGTTCATGCCTTCATAGTTCAGGACATGCTAACCATAAATGGATGAATGCTGCTAATGATACGTACATATGCACTTAGACGTCTGAAGTTCACAGAACTATAGTAAAGTAATTTAAAATGGCATATTATTCAATAGGCTGAGCTACATTGCCTGCAACCGTCCATGGTTTCACGTGCGCTTCAGCCAAGCATAGCTGCCTGGATCACCAGTAATGGGGTAGGTGGAGCCCAGAAACACATTAACTCAGAAGTCCTGTAGGATTGCAGATGGGTAGGATGTTTCCTACCAGGAAGCTCTGAGTGACTTCATTTTTTTTGTTGAAAACATATTTTATTGGTTTCATATGCACGAGTTACACAGGGGCATATTATCAAGGGGGTTTATCTCCGCTTTTTTGGCTTTAAAAGCCAAGAATGCGGAGATAAAATTATCTCCCTATTACCTAGCTGTCGCTAACACCAGTTAGCGACAGCTAGTAGGAGATAGCGACCATCTTGGGCCCCACTTTGCATGTCAGTGATATTTATCACTAATGACATGCAAAGTGGGTGTGCCAAGATGTTAGCGACTGGAAACAGTCGCTAACATCGCTATCTCCTATTACCAACTTTTGGAGATATTCGCGCTAAGCGCGAATACCTCCAAAAGCTAACACCTGCCCTGAGCAGTTCTTAGCCATGTTATCCAATGGGAGGTGGTTAACATGGCTAAGAGCATTAGCTCGGTAATGCATGAATATCGCTGACTTTTCAGCGATATTCATGCATTGCGGCCGTTTTTTATCGCATTTGCGATAAACCTTGGTAATACCAAGGTTTATCTGCGATAAATTTTTGTCTCTAACCAAGCAATAGCGATAATTATCGCAATAGCGATAATTATCGCTATTGCTTGGTAATATGCCCCACAATTCTTAATCATTCACCGTCTGCGTACGTCAAACTTTCCAGTATCCCTTCCCAACTTATCACATATGGGCCATCCAATAGTTTTTCAATTCAACACAATAGTGCCCGGGCGATTCATATATTTTCTTACTATACATCTCGCTACTGCAAATCTTAAATCTCTTGCTAAAACTACTCCCAACCCCAATACATCCCTCTCCCCATCCCTCCCCACCGGTGTGTGTTACTTTAAGCATCTTCGCCAGACTCATTTTGTGATATAGCTACTATTCAAAGTATCTCATAATGTACCTGTAAGGGGCCTGCACCCTGCCCAATTCCCTCCGCCTATTCTTCCTCTGCTTGGTGGTCAGATAAAGATTGTACTAATGTCTCCCATGCATTTGCAGATTCTAGTGCCTTTTCATTATTCAGATGTCGCGCTTGCTGATATCTAAGAACACTCTCACTACCAGCCCACTTTAGTAACTCAGCCTTCCATCTCTTGCTATTAGGGCCGTCTTTCCATTTCCAATGCCTTGTTATTTCCCTCTTTGCTACCAGTAACCCCATATCCATGAATTTGCTTGTCACCTTGGTCTTGGATGTGTGAGAGAACCAGTGCAGTATACATGTTGCTATGTCGAAAGTTAAGTGTCGTTCCGTGATCCCATTCAATATGTCTCCCACGTCTTCCCAGTAGACCCCCAGCTTAGGGCACTCCCACAGCATATGTTCCAGCTCTACTCCTTCGCTCGCGCACCGAGGGCATGCTGCATCCTCCACTTTAAAATACTTCCTAATCGTACCCGGAGTTAAATATGCCCTATGTAGTATAAAGAAGTGCACCAACTGAAATCTTGCATTCCTCTTGCTTTTCCAAGCCCTACGCATTATCTGTTCTCATGCAGTCTCCGGTATAGGCTTCCCAATGCCCGCTTCCCATTTTAACTTCAGTGCGTCCAGTGGCGCCAACCCTTCATTCAGCATTCTAGAATACAGACACGTGACCACCTTAAAGGTCCCGGCCGCCATCATTACGTATTGGCATGCCATTGTCGTTTTAGGTTCTGTGAGACCCTCTCTTCATTGTGTCCGTAGTGCATAAACCAGCGCGGCGTGTATTAAAAAAACCTCCCCTAGGCAGATCGTACCTCTCCTGTAATGCCTGATAAGGTAATAATTCCCTGTCCTCATACAAATACCCAATTTCTTGGATCCCCGCCTGCTCCCAGTCCAGCAAGGACGTCCAAATTGCCTCCGTGGGGCAATGCTGAAGCCATCCCCAGTGGGATTTCGGGCGCATAGGGATGTAACACTCCTGCCCTACATTGAGAGCGAATCCAACAAAGTCTCAACGTCTTTTTTTCCATGGAGAGATCTCTAAGGTCTAGCTTTTGCTGCATGACATTTGCATATGGCCATGTCTGAACTGGGGTGGTGTGGAGTGCAAAAAAACGATGGATTTGGGCCCAGATCTCTGTACTGGGGTGAATGTATGACATTGTTCTGCATTCTGTCCATCAACTGTTGGTTTTGCATTTGTCACCCCGAGTGGGATGGGTATGCTCAGAGGTGAGTCCCATGCTTTCCACACCACTGGAGTCAAGCTATCCTGGCTGAAGACGGCTGATAGCCAGAAACCGGTCCTAGGATGCTTGTTTCCGGTCCAGAAAAGACATGGCTTGGATGTTCCCATGAGGCACAGGGTCAAGGCTGATTTGCATATGGCCATGTCTGAACTGGGGTGGTGTGGAGTGCAAAAAAACGATGGATTTGGGCCCAGATCTCTGTACTGGGGTGAATGTATGACATTGTTCTGCATTCTGTCCATCAACTGTTGGTTTTGCATTTGTCACCCCGAGTGGGATGGGTATGCTCAGACGTGAGTCCCATGCTCTCCACACCACTGGAGTCAAGGTATCGTGGCTGAAGATGGCTGATAGCCAGAAACCGGTCCTAGGATGCTTGATTCCGGTCCAGGAAAGACATGGCTTGGCAGTTCGTGCTGGACTGTTCCCATGAGGCACAGGGTCAAGGCTGATTTGCATTTAGCCATGTCTGAACTGGGGTGGTGTGGAGTGCAAAAAAACGATGGATTTGGGTCCAGATCTCTGTACTGGGGTGAATGTATGAAATTGTTCTGCATTCTGTCCATCAACTGTTGGTTTTGCATTTGTCACCCTGAGTGGGATGAGTATGCTCAGACTTGAGTCCCATGCTCTCCACACCACTGGAGTCAAGCTATCCTGGCTGAAGACGGCTGATAGCCAGAAACCGGTCCTAGGATGCTTGATTCCGGTCCAGGAAAGACATGGCTTGGCAGTTTGGGCTGAACTGTTCCCATGAGGCACAGGGTCAAGGCTGATTTGCATATGGCCATGTCTGAACTGGGGTGGTGTGGAGTGCAAAAAAAGTATGGATTTGGGCCCAGATCTCTGTACTGGGGTGAATGTATGACATTGTTCTGCATTCTGTCCATCAACTGTTGGTTTTGCATTTGTCACCCTGAGTGGGATGAGTATGCTCAGACGTGAGTCCCATTATCTCCACACCACTGGAGTCAAGCTATCCTGGCTGAAGACGGCTGATAGCCAGAAACCGGTCCTAGGATGCTTGATTCCGGTCCAGGAAAGACATGGCTTGGCAGTTTGGGCTGAACTGTTCCCATGAGGCACAGGGTCAAGGCTGATTTGCATATGGCCATGTCTGAACTGGGGTGGTGTGGAGTGCAAAAAAAGTATGGATTTGGGCCCAGATCTCTGTACTGGGGTGAATGTATGACATTGTTCTGCATTCTGTCCATCAACTGTTGGTTTTGCATTTGTCACCCCGAGTGGGATGGGTATGCTCAGACGTGAGTCCCATGCTCTCCACACCACTGGAGTCAAGCTATCCTGGCTGAAGACGGCTGATAGCCAGAAACCGGTTGTAGGATGCTTTATTCCGGTCCAGGAAAGACATGGCTTGGCAGTTCGGGCTGGACTGTCCCCATGAGGCACAGGGTCAAGGCTGATTTGCATATGGCCATGTCTGAACTGGGGTAGTGTGAAGTGCAAAAAAACAATGGATTTGGGCCCAGATCTCTGTACTGGGGTGAATGTATGACATTGTTCTGCATTCTATCCATCAACTGTTGGTTTTGCATTTGTCACCCCGAGTGGGGTGGGTATGCTCAGACGTGAGTCCCATGCTCTCCACACCACTGGAGTCAAGCTATCCTGGCTGAAGACGGCTGATAGCCAGAAACCGGTCCTAGGATGCTTGATTCCGGTCCAGGAAAGACATGGCTTGGCAGTTTGGGCTGAACTGTTCCCATGAGGCACAGGGTCAAGGCTGATTTGCATATGGCCATGTCTGAACTGGGGTGGTGTGGAGTGCAAAAAAAGTATGGATTTGGGCCCAGATCTCTGTACTGGGGTGAATGTATGACATTGTTCTGCATTCTGTCTATCAACTGTTGGTTTTGCATTTGTCACCCCGAGTGGGATGGGTATGCTCAGACGTGAGTCCCATGCTCTCCACACCACTGGAGTCAAGGTATCGTGGCTGAAGATGGCTGATAGCCAGAAACCGGTCCTAGGATGCTTGATTCCGGTCCAGGAAAGACATGGCTTGGCAGTTCGGGCTGGACTGTTCCCATGAGGCACAGGGTCAAGGCTGATTTGCATTTAGCCATGTCTGAACTGGGGTGGTGTGGAGTGCAAAAAAACGATGGATTTGGGTCCAGATCTCTGTACTGGGGTGAATGTATGAAATTGTTCTGCATTCTGTCCATCAACTGTTGGTTTTGCATTTGTCACCCTGAGTGGGATGAGTATGCTCAGACGTGAGTCCCATGCTCTCCACACCACTGGAGTCAAGCTATCCTGGCTGAAGACGGCTGATAGCCAGAAACCGGTCCTAGGATGCTTGATTCCGGTCCAGGAAAGACATGGCTTGGCAGTTTGGGCTGAACTGTTCCCATGAGGCACAGGGTCAAGGCTGATTTGCATATGGCCATGTCTGAACTGGGGTGGTGTGGAGTGCAAAAAAAGTATGGATTTTGGCCCAGATCTCTGTACTGGGGTGAATGTATGACATTGATCTGCATTCTGTCCATCAACTGTTGGTTTTGCATTTGTCACCCCGAGTGGGATGGGTATGCTCAGACGTGAGTCCCATGCTCTCCACACCACTGGAGTCAAGCTATCCTGGCTGAAGACGGCTGATAGCCAGAAACCGGTCGTAGGATGCTTTATTCCGGTCCAGGAAAGACATGGCTTGGCAGTTCGGGCTGGACTGTCCCCATGAGGCACAGGGTCAAGGCTGATTTGCATATGGCCATGTCTGAACTGGGGTAGTGTGAAGTGCAAAAAAACAATGGATTTGGGCTCAGATCTCTGTACTGGGGTGAATGTATGACATTGTAATGCATTCTATCCATCAACTGTTGGTTTTGCATTTGTCACCCTGAGTGGGATGAGTATTCTCAGACGTGAGTCCCATTATCTCCACACCACTGGAGTCAAGCTATCCTGGCTGAAGACGGCTGATAGCCAGAAACCGGTCCTAGGATGCTTGATTCCGGTCCAGGAAAGACATGGCTTGGCAGTTTGGGCTGAACTGTTCCCATGAGGCACAGGGTCAAGGCTGATTTGCATATGGCCATGTCTGAACTGGGGTGGTGTGGAGTGCAAAAAAAGTATGTATTTGGGCCCAGATCTCTGTACTGGGGTGAATGTATGACATTGTTCTGCATTCTGTCCATCAACTGTTGGTTTTGCATTTGTCACCCCGAGTGGGGTGGGTATGCTCAGAGGTGAGTCCCATGCTCTCCACACCACTGGAGTCAAGCTATCGTGGCTGAAGACGGCTGATAGCCAGAAACCGGTCCTAGGATGCTTGATTCCGGTCCAGGAAAGACATGGCTTGGCAGTTCGGGCTGGACTGTCCCCATGAGGCACAGGGTCAAGGCTGATTTGCATATGGCCATGTCTGAACTGGGGTAGTGTGGAGTGCAAAAAAAATGGATTTGGGTCCAGATCTCTGTACTGGGGTGAATGTACGACATTGTTCTGCATTCTGTCCATCAACTGTTGGTTTTTCATTTGTCACCCCGAGTGGGATGGGTATGCTCAGACGTGAGTCCCATGCTCTCCACATCACTGGAGTCAAGCTATCCTGGCTGAAGACGGTTGAGAGCCAGAAACCGGTCCTAGGATGCTTGATTCCGGTCCAGGAAAGACATGGCTTGGCAGTTCGGGCTGGACTGTTCCCATGAGGCACAGGGTAAAGGCTGATTGCATATGGCCATGTCTGAACTGGGGTAGTGTGGAGTGCAAAAAAACGATGGATTTGGGCCCAGATCTCTGTACTGGGGTGAATGTATGACATTGTTCTGCATTCTGTCCATCAACTGTTGGTTTTGTATTTGTCACCCCGAGTGGGATGGGTATGCTCAGACGTGAGTCCCATGCTCTCCATACCACTGGATTCAAGCTATCGTGGCTGAAGACGGCTGATAGCCAGAAAACGGTCCTAGGATGCTTTATTCCGGTCCAGGAAAGACATGGCTTGGCAGTTCGGGCTGGACTGTTCCCATGAGGTACAGGGTCAAGGCTGATATGCATAAGGCCATGTCTGAACTGGGGTGGTGTGGAGTGCAAAAAAACGATGGATTTGGGTCCAGATCTCTGTACTGGGGTGAATGTATGACATTGTTCTGCATTCTGTCCATCAACTGTTGGTTTTGCATTTGTCACCCCGAGTGGGATGGGTATGCTCACACGTGAGTCCCATGCTCTCCTCACCACTGGAGTCAAGCTATCCTGGCTGAAGACGGCTGATAGCCAGAAACCGGTCCTAGGATGCTTGATTCCGGTCCAGAAAAGACATGGCTTGGCAGTTCGGGCTGGACTGTTCCCATGAGGCACAGGGTCAAGGCTGATTTGCATATGGCCATGTCTGAACTGGGGTGGTGTGGAGTGCAAAAAAACGATGGATTTGGGCCCAGATCTCTGTACTGGGGTGAATGTATGACATTGTTCTGCATTCTGTCCATCAACTGTTGGTTTTGCATTTGTCACCCCGAGTGGGATGTGTATGCTCAGACGTGAGTCGCAAGCTCTCCACACCACTGGAGTCAAGCTATCCTGGCTAAAGACGGCTGATAGCCAGAAACCGGTCATAGGATGCTTGATTCCGGTCCAGGAAAGACATGGCTTGGCATTTCGGGCTGGACTGTTCCCATGAGGCACAGGGTCAAGGCTGATTTGCATATGCCATGTCTGAACTGGGAGTGTGTGGAGTGCAAAAAAAGATGGATTTGGGCCCAGATTTCTGTACTGGGGTGAATGTATGACATTGCTCTGCATTTTGTCCATCAACTGTTGGTTTTGCATTTGTTACCCCGAGTGGGATGGGTATGCTCAGACATGAGTCCCATGCTCTCCACACCACTGGAGTCAAGCTATCCTGGTTGAAGACGGCTGATAGCCAGAAACCGGTCCTAGGATGCTTGATTCCGGTCCAGGAAAGACATGGCTTGGCAGTTCGGGCTGGACTGTTCCCATGAGGCACAGGGTCAAGGCTGATTTGCAAATGGCCATGTCTGAACTGGGGTGGTGTGGAGTGCAAAAAAACGATGGATTTGGGCCCAGATCTCTGTACTGGGGTGAATGTATGACATTGTTCTGCATTCTGTCCATCAACTGTTGGTTTTGCATTTGACAATAAAGGATAGCACATGCCGTGGACAACCCCTGCCTCTCAGGTTCTCAGGGCCTCTAAATTCCTTTGCCCCTGCCTGCGTCAATACCTGTAGCTGGCCCGCCAAATAGTATAGCTCAAAATCGGGGACCGCTAGCCCGCCCTCCGCCTTTGGTCTTATCAATGTCGCTTGGGCCACTCTGCGTCTACCAGATCCCCATAGGAACCCTATAATCAATAATTTTAACGACTTAAAGATCGAGCTCGGTATCCAGACAGGTAACGTTCTAAATAAATATAACAACCTTGGCAGTGTCACCATTTTCAATAATGCTATCCGTCCCATCACAGACAACGGGAGAGTGGCCCAAAAGGCCATGCTACCCTTCAATGTTCTCACGCATCTCCCCACGTTCCCTTCCAACATATCATTGGCTCTATGATAAATATGTACACCCAGATATGCCAGGCAGGTCGGCTCCCAGCGCACTTCCCTGGATGTGGTAGGTGGCAGCTCCCCGGGCCTCACCGGAAACAGACACGTCTTAGTCCAATTCACCCGTAGGCCTGAAACATCTCCGAACTCTGACGACAAGCTCACTGCTCCCTCCAGTGCACCCCCTGCATCCTCTAGAAACATCAACAGATCATCCGTCTACAATGAAATATATTGCCGGTCTCCTCTGTACGCCAGGCCATCATAGCTCTCTCCTAATCTAGCTCTTGCCGCTAATGGTTCTATTGCTAGAGCGAACAACAATGGGGAGAGCGAACATCCCTGTCTCGTCCCATGGGCCAATCAGTATTGGGGCAATATCAATGCTCCCACCTTCACCCTGGCCACCGCGGTGGTGTACAGCACCCTGGTCCAGTCTGCAAAATCATCTCCAAATCCAAAGTGTCCTAGTGTCTTATATAAATACAACCAAACTATCAAAGGCCTTCTCTATGTCCACTGAGAGCACCGTAGGTTTCAGTGCACCAGGTTGATCCTCTTCTAAAATCCTCACTAATCTCCGCACGTTAGTGGCTGTTTTCCTTGTCGGGATAAACCCGGCCTGATCCTCATGGATCAGGACAGTCATGTGCTGCAAGAGGCGAGTCGCCAATATCCTACTCAAAATCTTGTAATCAGTGGTCAGCATCGATAATGGTCGATAGGCGGATGTGTCTGACCCCTCTCGCCCAGGTTTTAATAACCGGATTACAAGTGCCTCCCTCATTGATCCGGGGAGTCGACCTAGTTCTTTCGCCTCTCTATAAACCTCTAACAACCTCGGGGCCAATAAATCCACATACTGCCAGTAGAACTCTACGGGCAATCCGTCTACACCCGGTGTCTTGTTACGGGCCATGTGCTTGATAGCACTCCTAATTTCCTCCATGGTTATATGTATCTCGGCCCAAGCATTTCGCTTGTTCCTCTTCTAACTGTAGGAGGGGCATCCCATCCAAAAAGGAGTCAATGTCAGAGTCCCCCGCCACTAATGAGCTTCTATACAATGCCTCATAAAAAGTCTCAGAATCTCGCATTGAGTAAACACAGCACCACCATCTATATCCGCCAGTGCAAAGATTGGTGAACCCCACATCGCGTGGCTGGCCAGCCAAGCTAGCAACGTCCCCGCCTTGTCCCCCTCAGCGTGCGCTTTCGTGATATAGGTTTTATAATCAAAGCAACGCAGTCTCTCTATCTCCACCACCACTTGTTCTTTAGCTGCAACTACCTCTGCCTGCACTTCAGGATGCCCAGGCCTTGCGAGTTTGACCTTCCTCAATCTACTTTCCGCCCGGTCCACGTCCTGTAGTAGTACCTTCCGTACTCCTACATGTTTACCAATACAGAGCCCCGTATTACCACCTTAAAGGCGTCCCATTCCATTGCTTTTCTAGACGCCGTGCCAGCATTTTGTCATTAAAATAATGTGTTATCCCTTCTCCTACCTCCCTCTGAAAAACCGGGTCATCCAATGTTTCAGGACGTAGTCTCTAAGTGGGGATGGCAGACTCTGCCGCCATCCAGTGCATAGTAAACATCAGTGGGTTGTGATCAGACAGTGTCTGGGTGAGATATTCAGTGTGCATTATGGAAGGCACTATCAGTGTGGAGCATAAGACTGCATCCAATCGGACATGCAGGGCGTGCATCGCAGAGAAATAGGAATAATCCCGGTCACGTGGCTGGTGTGTTCGCCATATGTCCACTAAATTCCATCTGTTTTGCCACTCCAGCCTACATTTAGCTAATCTTTGGACAGGGGAGTCCGCCAGAGGGGGGTGTGACCTGTCTTGTGACACATTCACTATGGAATTAAAATCCCCACCCAACACTACCGAGCCTGTAAAGCAATGAGCCAATGTGCCAGATAAGCGTTCTAGGAAGCGTGCTTGGTCAATATTTGGTGCATGAATACTACAGAGCGCTAAGTCCCTACAGCGCAGTCTCCCCTCCACTGCTACAAATCTGCCGTCAGGGTCAATAGTCTGTTTTGTTACCTGAAAAGTATGCAGTGCTAAATACCTGTCCTCTCCACCTCCGCTGCAAAGTCAGACCCTCTGCCCTGGTAAGGTGAGTTTCCTGAAGCAATGCTATATGTATTCCTCTCCTGACTAAATATGCATGGATCTTGTGGCGCCTTGTCATTGTGTGGAGACCCCTCACGTTCCAGGTGATATAGCGTAAGTCAGGTACCGCCCCCATCACTGTAGTGCAATATCCACATTTCAGTTCGTACTTCAGTAAACAAACCGGTGACGCCCATAACCCAACCTTTCCCCAACTTCCCTGTTTCCCCACCCCCCTCAAGTACAGGACCTAGAACCAAACTGCTAGTCCCCATCCAAATCACTGCAATAATAAGCACACACCTAAGCCCACCAGCAGTTACTTAGGGCACACCTTATGGGCAATGAGAGGTGCTCAGTGCCAACGGGCTACTGCGTACTCTCTGGACTTACTCCCGCCCTGAAAACCCGAAGGAACACAACATACATTTTCTCCGCTGTACACCCTTTTAAGTTCTATTGAGCACCGGCTAACTATTCGAGCATATCACTGCACAATCAAAACGGAGGGATCCCCCCCGCGCAGCATCAAACACCATTTCCCCACCTTTGCAACAGTGTCCACAGTCCTCTTCACCGTCTTCAGCAGCCTCATAGTAGCCTCCCAGACTTCAAGCCTTTATTCGTCCAGTAGCCCATCCACTGTCGCCGGTGTGATCGGCGGCAACCGTATGCTGTCTGCTTCCGAGGTCTCAGTGTCCGAATGCTCCTTGTCTTTCTCCGAGTCTGTGCCCTCCAGGGAGTGCACCATCCAACCTCCTGACAAAGCAGGTACCGCCTCCAGTACACCCTGCCATTCCACCTCAGTTTGCGACATTGAGGGCCTCCGCAGACCTCGCCGCCGGTGCCGAAGTCGCTGCGATTTGCGTATTGGAAGCTCCTCCGAGATTTCTTGGGCCCGTCAGTCCTGACCATCCTTTCCAGCTCTATAGGATTCTAGCCATGTCCATGCCTCCTCTGGAGTTTCATGGACGCAGGTCTTGCCATTTATGATGACTCTCAATTTAGCTAGAAATAACAAGGAATACTGAAGACCCTCCACCCTCAGCTCTCTTTTAACTAGCAGGAAGGACGAACGGCGCCGTTGGATCTCAAAGGTATAATCCGGGAACAGATTGACCTTGCAATTTCCTACGTGAAAGGGCCCATCAGTGAACACCTTTTGGAGTAGCAGATCCCTGTCTCGAAAGTGCAAAAGGCACGCCACCACCGGTCAAGGGGGTCGCCCCTGCTGCGGCGGCTTTGCAGGTACTCTGTGCGTTCGTTCCAACATGTAAAAGGATGACAATCCCTTAGGGGCCACCACCGATTTCAACCAGTTCTCTAAGTATTGCACAATGTCCGACCCTTCCGCTTTTTCAGGCAGTCCCACTACGCGGATGTTATTCCGCCGATTTCTACTTTCGGCATCCTCGGCGCGCCTTTCCAATGCCACGAAACGGTCCAAGGCATTCGTCACTGTTGCTTTTAGTGCAGTCTGTGCTGGCTCTACGTCCCGGAGTACACCCTCTACTTGTTTCACTATGTCTGCTAGCTTAGAGTGGTCCACCCTTAGGAGGCCAAGGCCCATTGCGACCTGTGCAATATCTTGCTGCAGAGCAGTGCGGGAGTCAGCAATTGCCGCCAGGATATTATCAAATTGCTGCTGCATTCCAGGGTCCCGAGGCCCTCCCGTGCATCTGACTCAGCCTGGCCAGGGGGCTCACTGTCTGAGAGCAGCTGTGCCCCATCCTTCTTCCCCTTTGGTTTTCCCATGGTGAGGTCCTCCAGCGTCCACCCAATCCGTGTTAGGGGTTTGGTCAGGTCTTACACACCTAATGAAAACCAGGTTTTATATCTAGGTCACGTGGTACCAGGAGTCCGACTGTGCAGATGTTTCCCCTCACAGCTGTCAAATTGGTCTAGTCCAGGGGCACAGGGAACCCCTATATCTCAAGTATGTCTGTGCAAGCGCCCCAATCAGAGGGTCGTGATCACCACCGCCTGGTCCAGCACACGCTTGCTCACCGCTGCCTCTGTGCCCACTACCAGCTTTAATGGCTCAATGTCGTGACCCTCAGCAGTGGCCCAATTGGAGAAGCGCCATCGCCCGTGGTCCTGATCGGGACTTGCTCTCACCATCTTTTTTAACTCAGGCCAAGATCCAGCTGCCTTGTCCGATATCGTTAGTGCAAGTGTTAATGGCGTGCGGTCAACTTTATGGGCGCGGCTAAATATCCAATCACTCAGGTCTGTTGCAGATTGTCTTACTTCGGGAGGTAAATCACTTAGTGCAGTCCACCCCCGGGTCCTGCAGTGTCCCACCGCACCTCCAGGGTCCCGCTTCAATCACTCCAAATCTCAGGCCTTGGTTTCCCCGGGCACCGGCACTCTAATTACGAGCCTCAGTCCCTGCCCAGGTCTCCTGCCGTGGGCCAACAGTTGTTCTCCCGTAAGCGCTCCCCATCGCGCCCCGGCTCGCAGGCCGCAGCGTCCCCGGGGCCCCACACGCACCTCCGTGGCCGGCAGCCCCAGGTCTCGCCGCACCCCACTCACCAGTGCGAGGCCAGGTGTCGCCACTCCGTCCAATACCACCTGGCAGTCGCCTGCAGCCGCACCGACTTCTAGTTATCTCGGCTCAGCTCCGGGGGGTGCAGGGTCCTCCGCGCTCTCAGCTCCTGCCGCTGCACTTCACAGCTGCCGGTTGATTTCACACAAGGCCCACCTAGCGTGGGCCGGTTCCGCCCGCTCACCCTATTGCCGCAGCTCTGATCCAGCGCTCAGGGGGACCTCCGCCATCCCAATCTCCCGGTCTGCTGAGCAATCAGCTCCCCAGCAAGCAAGCGATGGCGTCCCTCAGTTCAAGCTCCGGATCTCTCGCCTCCGCATCGCTGCCATTTTGTGGACGCCACCATCGGCGGTTTCGGGACGGGAAACCGCCAATAACTCCTGATTCATGCCCAATACAGCAACGGAGCCGCGCCAGTGCAGGCCTGCCCCGCTCTCAAATCGTCCGGTGGCAGCAGGGGGTCCAATGCATTATTTCAGCAGGATTAATTCGGGTTTTCTAGCAGAGCTCAGTGCTCATGCAGCCTTCCTCATTGGCCTCCAAACCACGCCCCCCTCTGAGTGACTTCATAAGTAACTTCTATTGTATATGTTGTCGCTTTCTACCCAAAGACTGTTAAAGATATCCAATCTATTGACACCTTTGGGCACATTTATCATTACTTCATGCAGCACAGCAAGGTGGCTTGCTGCGCTGTGTGAAAGGGGAAGGACAAGAGTGCGTCATATTTGACATTATACAGTGCATTCTAGTCCTTTACTTGCACTGTCGTGCAATGTGCTGCCTCTGCCAAAGCAGGCACCCTTGCAACATGGTGCAAGGGTGCATGAGTTGCAGACAATATTGTTTTTGTGCAGGAAGGGACACCTATCCACACTAAAACAATAATAGAAGGCATTTTCCTCCTTCTATATGTGCTAGAAAGAGGAACAAGCTTTTGCAATGTAATTAGTCTCACCTTTAGGACTTTAAACGTATTTAGCCATGCAGCATATTATCCTGGGTGTTATATGTACTGTTCTCATTTAGACTTACTTAATGCCCTGTACGTGAAACGCCATTTGAAACCTGCAAGCAACACATTTTTAAACTGCTTCAATGCCTCATAGGGGTCGTATATAAATACGATAATAAAATACCACGTTGGAAGCGGCGGAGGCTATTGATAATGTGTAGATTAAGGGGCTGTCTATTCGAATGGCATTAAGAGCACACAACATCAGACACATTTAGAGGGTGTGAGCTTTGGACACAGGGGACCGTTTATAGGCCCCGGCATGTAAGAAACGAGACCAAGTATCAGAGGGGGCATTTTCAAGAGGTGCAGAGTGAGAAACATTAGAAGCAGTTATCAAAGTTGGGCATCATCAGCTATCATTTATTAGAGCTACTCTGTAAATTGCACGTCTGCGATGTCATAGCTGCAATTTGAGTAAAAGGTGACGTTTATCAGAACTCTGCAACATCCTGTGCTGCTTATTTGAACTTAAGTAATATCAATTAATTAAGTAGACTAGGGAGATCAAACAAAAAGAAACATTGACCGTAAAGTGTGTAACACCTTTTGGAACAATATTTACACATGTAGAAGTTTTGGTTTCCTTTTGCAATACATGTTTTATTTTACCATTCTAAAAAAAACAGACTAGTTTTTGGACTTTTATTTAGCATATCCTCCCAGGCACAATCTCAGGTGAAATGTTGGGCCATTTAGAGAGGGTGGGACATAACTTTTCTCATGCAAATGGGTGTTCGGCATGAGAAAACAGCTGAATTACCTGCATCACCACTTCAGACGGTTGCTCAAGTCCCTGACCCGTTCCAACTTCCAAGTAATTTATCTGGCTTGCTATTAACTTAAGTGGTGATCTCCCACAAACAAAAGGCTTCTCCCGTATCACTTCTCCAGCTATAAGATACTGATTTTCAAACTCCCCTCTCTTCACCCTGCCCTCACGTAAAATACTTTCGAGAGGACTTCCAAAATGGCATTTTATCGCAACTAAAATTCGAATTATTGTCAGGAAAATTAAAACAAATTCAAATGACGATGCAGCCATGGGACACTGTGTGGGGACAAGTAATACTTGTAAATAGACACAACACGTTGTGCAGCAGACAAAACAATGCAAGCCACCAACCGATTCAAGGAGTTAGAGGAGATCTCAAAAGTCCAAAACTTGGTTTCCCCTGCCAAACCTTATATACAAAGTAAATTGCAGAAGGGGTCAAATCACCTAAAAGGCTTTGGTTGCAGACATTTGGTATAAGTTACTGAAGGAACGGTTACAATAATGTAATATCGTACTTATTTAACATTTGAGGTATTTATATTAGCACATTTTCTAAACACACAGGCACAATTATAGTGGTTTTCAAACACACTTGGTTTTAACAAGGAAAATTTAGCCCCTTTCCTGTGGTATAGGAGCAATGTTAAGAAGAGATGAAGGTCCACTGAAAGCTCGAGACAGACTTTGAGTGGCTTCTGCTTGAAAACCCACGCTCTAACCACAAGCACCAACAACTGAAAAATAGGAAGTCCCTCGCACAGGTTTTGCAGCATATTCCATCCCCGCAAAGTGGGGGGGTAGGGGGCGCCCCTCAGGTGGTCTTGCGACCTGGGTGGCAGTTGACCTGGGATGCACGGTCACCGTACTACCCCAAGCCACAGAGGACATTCTTGGTCTTTTGTTGGAGTGGCCGAACTCGAGCAGACTTGTGGTGATAAACGTCTATTCTAGGCCAGTTGGTATTACACAAGAGTCACGCACCATTGACGAACTCTCTGCCGCCCTTAGTGACATTTCTCAGGGCACCCCCCTCCTGATTGGAGGGGATCTGAATTGCCACTTTGAGCCATTCTCAGGTCTAGTGGATGGACTTTCCCAGGAAGAGGACGTACTATGGTCCATACCTCCAACGGCAGCGCCTGCACCCAGAGCTTGGACTCCTCTGGCCGTCCAAATTTCTGCCATAACCATGAAACATGGTGTGCGGGCCTGCAATGGACGCATAAATTCTGATATCACTCCGAAATCTACCTATAATAGAGTAGGTAGGGAGTCGAGACTAGACTATATCCTGGTCCCACTTTCCTTGTGATCACACATTAGCGACTTCCGGGTGATACCTAGGGAGGACAGCGACCACAACGCACTGGAATTGGAATACGCCATTCCTGGCCTAGACGATAGAGGGGTGGTGGCAGGCCCCCCCGCCCATGGGCTAGTCCTGACGAATAACAGACGGAGAGTTAGGTGGGAGAAGCTTGCCTCAAATCCAGAGAAGCTCTCAGGGCTATATGCCCGGGTCATTCCCACACTTGAAAAGGTTCGTGCAATAATGGAGCAACCAAGCACGCAGGGCACTAACGAACAGCTGTGGCTGATGCACGAGGACCTGATCAAGTCCGTGGCTGAAGTTCTTTTCTCGACAGGAAAGAGTGGTGGTGATCGTCACACCCGACCCACCTGGTATAATGTTGTATGCCGCAAGGCTAAATCAGACCTGTTGACTTCGATAAAGGAAGGCAGAGACAGATCTGTGATTAAGGCCAGGAGAGGGGCCTACAAGTCCTTGATTTCCCATGCTAAAAGCGAATGGGAACAGGAGATATGGGAAAACCTCACCATTTCACTATCATGTAGGGACTCACGCAAATTCTGGCGTATTATTAATACGGGGTCTGAGGAGTTAGTCTCGGCAATTGAACCTAACATCTCAGCCAAGGCTTGGCAAGATCACTTCCAGTCCCTCTACGGGGTTGACGATGGCGACCTTAATATTCCCTTACCGACCATCAGCACTGCACCTGAGGGGGACCTCTTTACTGAAAAGGAGGTGTGAGTAGCCATCGCAGGGTTGATATCAGGTAAGGCGCCTGGTTTGGATGGTCTACCGGGAGACCTAAAACAGGAGCCCGATGTATGGGCACCTTACCTGACGACGTTATTCAATGCTGTTCTGAGGGGTATGGAGGTGCCTGGTACTTGGCTGGGCGCAGAGATTGTCCCTATATACAAGAAGGGGTCGCCTCTGCTCCCAGCCAACTACAGGCCTATCAGCCTTATTGATGTAACTCAGAAAATCTTTGGTAGGCTGATACTGGACCGCCTCCAAAATTGGATTGAGGAACTTGCTATTTTGAGTACCTACCAGGATGGATTCAGAAGGGGGGTCTCAACCACGGACCAGATCTTCCGTCTGAATCTTTTGTTCTGGAAGACTGTGGCAATCGAGGGCGGCAGCTTGTACACGGTTTTCGTGGACTTGCGAGCAGCCTTCGACTTAGTGCCAAGAGATAGATTATGGATCGTCCTGGCGGATCTAGGGATCCCGGCGGACATTTTGTCAATTTTGATAAGACTACACCGGGGGAACTTCGCTCAGGTCAGGTGTGGCAGAAGTGGTGCACTCTCGGGTAGTTTCCCCGTTGACAGAGGGGTAAGACAGGGCTGCGTGCTAGCACCGACCCTGTTTTGCCTCTTTGTCAACGGGGTGATCGACCACTTGAATAGGTTGGTTGATATTGACGCTCCCAAGCTCAATGGCAGCAGGGTGCCCGCTATCATGTTTGTGGACAACACCCTGCTGCTATCTAAGTCCCCCATGGGTATACAACGGGTTTTGGACGGGTTTTCGACTTTTTGCGTGGAGCGTGGGCTAGAGATCAATGCCCTGAAAATAAAATTCATGATCTTTAAGGCTCCCTCCTCAACTCGCCCAAATCCTACCATAGGGCCGTTGAGACTAGAGAGGGTCTTCACCTTCGACTACCTGGGGCTAACCATCAACCAGAACATGACATGGGATTCTCATTGTACCAAGGCAAATATGAAACTGGTTCAGCTAGCGGGTGGCATTTGTAGGATGGCAAGTAGGTCGACCTACAAGCCTTTTGGTCCCCTTCTTCATATCTATAAAATGCAGGCAAGAGGGGCTGTTACCTATGGCGGAGAACTGTGGGGTCATACAATCGCCCAGAAACTGCAGATTAGAGAGAACAACTTTATAAGGCAGCTGGCAGCCCTGCCACCTAGCACCCCCCTCCTCCCGCTGAGACTAGATCTGGGTCTAAGACCTATTACTGAAGAGCTGGGACTAAAACCCATAACATTTTGGCGCAGAATCTGGAGCACCCCAGAACTAACGAACTATAGGGCTGAGCTCGAAGAGATCCTGCGCTTACCAAATGCTACTATAATCCCATGGCTGAGATATGTTAAACAAACATGCGAGACACTAGGAAGGCCAGAACTATGGCTTGATCAGGGAAATGCTTGTTGTAGGACCCCACACAAACTTCTTTCGAGAGAGTTTTACGAGCAAAAGTTACTTCTCTCAATTGAGAGTACACGCGAGGGGTCTCTAACAAACCTGTTTATCAAGTCCAAAGATTCATACCTCCTAGAGCTTGTCCTTGATGGAATTAGTCCCGTCTTGACTAGAAAACTATTCATGCAGTGGCGTTACGGCACCCTTCCTCTTAGGGCATTTACGGATCATTGGGCCAAGTCCCAACCCTCCACACAGTGCCCAGTTTGCCTATACCCCCAAGAAAATGATCTGCACATTATATTTTTTTGTAAAGCTTACCAAAGACCCAGGAAATACTGGCTAGTCCCCCTCCTAAAAGACCTTGGCTTTAGGCTCTACCTCCCAGCCTACAGAATATTAAAGACAGAACTATCCCCCCCAATAGTGATTGCAGTGGCAACATTTTTAACAGCAATGTGGTATATTCGTAATCGTTGTATTAAGTTAGACACCGATACATGCATTGCTTGATGATTCCTAAATGTAATGCATTGCAACTGATTTTAAACATGCTTTCTGTATTGTTGTTAACCCTTGTTTACTGCATTGTTTTTTCAAACCATCCTATATTTGATACCATTTCCAACTCATTTGAAATTGTTGTAATCTTTTATGATCCAAACAGATCGAAATAAAGATTGTAAATTGAAACTGATTAGTTTGTTACTCTCTCATGAGGAGGTTTACAGTATTTGAGTTTATAGTGTTTGTTTTGAGCATTTATTATTACTAGATAAAAATTACTGAAATGTATCAAATAGTCTGTGGTTCTTTTAGTCAAATTATTAAAAGTTAATGTTCTTAGAATTTTGATTACCATCAATTCTTCAGCTAGTTGGTTCATCGACCAAGTAGATGAAAAGTCGATTATATATGTTAAATATATATATAAAATACAGGATGTTTAAATATAGGTGTTACAAGTAAGGAAAATTGGAGAAAGATACATAAACTCGACCCCAGCGCATCAGGGATTTGGGTGAATGTGTGTGGGCCAAAGTCGTGTGACGATATTGAGTATTTATCCCTGATCAATTTATTGGGTTCACGCAGGATCAGTTACTTGGCAGCAGAGGATGGTTTAATTACTGATTGGTTTGGTAATGATTATTGAATATTGATTATATGTTTTAACATGAAGAGTTAGAGTCTTGTTCTACGTTGTCTAGAAGTACAGTTACAGAGTTGCCTGAGTAATCCCGGGGAGGAATTTGCCAGAAGTAGGCAGAAGAAGAGTTTGGTAAAGAAATCACACTGCAGAAGTACTTTGTCTGTTGTAATAATACTGAATAGCTAAGTAGGGCTGTCAGTGTTATATCTAGGGACATTTTGTGTGTAAGTAGAGTGTCTGAAATAGCAAGGGTCCACTTTTGAAACTCTGGCAGTATTTCCAAGAGGAGTAACAGGACACTCTTTTTTATGCCAAAAAGTCCTCTTGTGAAACCTCAGTTTTATTCCTAGAGGAGTAACATGTCCCCCCGGAGCTTGTTAGAGAAGTGAGATAACGCTGATTGTTATTATTGCTTGCACAGTAAGGTTTTCTTGGAAATAGTGAAATCTATCTCTTTATTTGGAGGAGCAGACAAGGCAGGTCTTTTTATGTTGTTACTAACAGTAATTTCGATTAAGAAAAACTCAGAAAATTGTCGTAAATGTTTTTATAAAGGAGGGGTCAGTTGAAGGAGTAATACTGACGTCAAAAAGTGCTGTGCTGGTATTGGACAAAGCAGCGGGCGTGTAGCAAAGAGCAGATTGTAATGGGAAGGTCGGTAGAAGGAGAAGAAACTGACGTCACAGAGTGCGTGCTGGCATAGGCCAGATAGCAGGTATGAGCAAAGACCAGATTGGTTAATTGGTGGAGTCACGTTGATATTAGTTAAGACAGCAGCAGAGGTAGTGAGCTGTAATTGGTAGGTTGATGTGAGTCGCGCTGGTATGGGACAGAGATAAGCAAATAGGTAAAGGAGAATTTCAGAGAAGTGTTTGTTGGTTCGTTTGATGAAATACTAGTGAACGAGTTAAAAAATGGGTTTATTAAACATAATAAAGGGTTTCTTTAAAAAAGACAAACCAGTTGTGACAAGACAGGGAATTCCGATTCCGCCCCCAAAAACTTCTGCCTCCTATATGATGATGGAGCGAGGGTCCCATACATGTGTTTGGTTAGAGAACTTGGAGAAACTATACAAAGGATGGTGGAATGTTAGCAGTCCCTGAGTTTGGTACGTTTAATATAAGGATTTTACCAAATTTGAGAGATAGGATAAACTCATTGGAGCCAAATCCTAGACTTACACAGTAAGTTGGTAGAAAGGCAAAAAGAAGCCTTTGAGAAGATATAGTTTTTTTCAAGATATCCATTTTAGAGGCGAGAAGAACAAATTAAAATTTTGAGAAGAGCGGTAGTGACTGAGGGTCTATATCCAGTTTTAAGAGGTGCAAAGTGCAAGGAGAAGAAGAAAAATATAGAAACGTCTAGAGAACCTCCAAGACTATGAACTGAGGTGTAAGTGAGATCTTCTCTTCCAACTCCCTTATTATGTCCTCCCAATAGGTGCGGATTTCAGGGTACTCCCAGATTGTGTGAATAAAGGTCCTCTCAGTGGGCCCACATCGCAGGCAGTCCAGTCTTGGAATTTTCAGCATGTTATGTAGTCTATCTCTGGCTGTGTATACTTTATGGTGGATTTTTAACTGAATTAAATGGAACCATTCCCTCGTGGCACCTCATGGGAATGCATCAAAGCCACCTCCCATTCCACAGCCTCCATGTCACCCACATCTTGCTCTCCTGATCTCCTGAGGCTCCCATGGTTGTCAGGTATATTATTTATGATCACCTTGTAGGTGGTGGAGGGTGCTCCCTTTCCAAAAGGGCCTCTTATCAAGTGGCTTTCCAAGAGGGCTGGGTCATGGAGGTCCAACCAGTCTACCATCATGTTTGAGCTGTGTGTATTTTTAATATTGCATGCCTACTAACTCATACTCCTCCAGAGGTGCTCAAAGGGCTTCACCGTTCCCTTCAATCACATCTCCAATAGTGGAGATGCCAATCAAGGCCCATCGAGAAAAGCCCAGTAGTTTTCTAACTTTGCGCAGCTCGCCAACTTCTTAGAAAGGCATGACCTTGGTCGCCACCCGCATCGAAACCCACAGTCCAGACCTGCCAGGTGTGCTATAAAAATAGTGCCTCCAAGATGGTTCTTCTATGGAGCATCTCTCAAAACGTACCACAGGATCATCTTCTGGTGCTTGCGCCCATTCGTTCATAGTATAGATCTGGGAGGCCCAATAATACACTCAGAGAAGGCAAAGGGTGATCCCACCTCCATAACTCTAGTGGTAGAGTGTTCCCAGTGCTATTCTAGGGGTCCTCCATCACTTAATAGCCACTGAATCTGCCTGTCCAATCAGGTGAAAAAGGTTTCTGGTATAGGGATAGCGGCATTCTGCATGACATACAGCGGCTTTGAGAGGATTATCATTTTGAGGATAGCTGCCCTTGTCAGGATCGTCAGGGGATTTTTCTCCATCTCGCCACATCCATCATTCATCATTTGTGACTCCATGTTCCACCCTAGGAACTCTTCAAAGTCCATAATGACCTGTATACTTAGGCACTTAAAGCCCTATGTTGGTGTTTGATTGAGTCAGGACTAGTGATCCCCGGATCCCAATTAACAATTTTGCAAAGTACTGATTTTCCCCAGTTCACCCTGTAGCTGGAGTAATCTCCAAAGTACCTTACCCTCTCAAGCAGTGAGACCAGGGTCACAATAGGATCTGCAACAAAAAGCAGAACATCTTCTGCGTATAGGGAGATCTCCTTCCACAATTGTTCCCCTCCCCCACATTTCTAATCCAGCTAGCCAAGGGCTCTATAAAAAAGACAAACAGAAGAGAGGATTGCGGGCATCCCTGTCTGGTCACACGTCCCAGTGGGAACGAGGTTGAGGTGGTGCTGTTCATACATACTGCTGCTGTGGGTTAGGCATAGAGGAGAGACACCTAACTACAGAAACGCGGGTCAATGCCAAATTGTCTTAACATCATGAACACTTAGGGACAGTATAGCGAGTCGAATATCTTCTTGGCATCGGCGGACATGATGGTCAGTGGGCAGGTGGTGCCCCTTACCGTGTCTAACCAAACTTCCAGTCGTCAGAGGATTTGTTGTGTTAGGTGGCCAAGCCTAAAGCCCATTTGTACATGTGAATCAGTGTGGGTATCACCCCTTTGAGTCTGCATGCTAGAATGGTAGCCAGTTGTTTAGCTCCACCATTCAGTTAGGAGATTGGTTGGTATGACCCACAGTCATTGCTAGGCTTGCATTACCTCAATCAAAGCATGTCGGAGATCTGGTCAGAACGTTTCCTATTTGTGGGAGTCATGTGCATGACCAGGAACAAGAGATGGGGACCCACCAAGCTTCCCAATCTTTAAACATCCATTGGAGCCTCATGTATCCCAATTAGCATGGACATTATTGCCTCAAAGAGCACTTTCAGGGTGAGATCGCCCTCTTTGGGCTCAGCAGCCTCCCTCTCTAAGGTTGGGAGGCTCCAGGAGTACAGGAAGTGTGTTATCTCCAACTCAGTTATCTGCAGGCTGGAGTCATGGAATGCTCAAGAGTAGCAGGCGATTCTTCAGCGATGTGAGGTGCCAGGGTAATCTTCACACACGCACCCATCTCACCTCCTCAGCAATGCCAGGAGGTGTCCTGCCTAGTCCCCTACAGCATAGTGTTTCCCTTACAACGAGAGGTAATGCTGTCTAGGTACTCCCCCCTCAGCATCCCGGTACCCGGCATTGGCTAGCTCCGAAAGGGGAGACATCTGCCATCTAGCGCTCCAATCAAAGGTACGTCGCTCCAGAGATAAAATGTGCATCACTTGGGCCCATTTCTCATGGGCTATCATGGACTGTAGTCTGTCCCGTATGACTGGTTTATAGGTCTTCCAGACCACTGCCCGAGGAGTCCACTGAATCTTTATTTTCTTCAAAATATTCAGTGGTATCTGCCCTAATTTGAGACACTATGTCAGGGTTTTGCAGTTCCCAGCACACTCTGGTGTTCTATCTTCTGCCCCCTCCTAAAGTGACCACAAGTGGGGAGTGATCAGAAATACCTCTTACCAGGTAAGGTATTCTGCCCCTTCTATCATCAGTGCCATCTCTATGGGTGAGAATAGGTGATCTAATCTGGAAAAGGATCAGTGGGCTTGAGTAGTGGTAGTACACCAACTCATTTGGATGTTTTAATCAACATATGTTTGAAAGTCCCAGCGCTCTGACAAATTGTGCCAATGGATTGTCATGGAACAGTCCCGCACCTCCCATTGTCGAGCTGTCCAATGTCAGTGTATGGACGTCATTCTAGTCTCCCCCCACCAGAGGAATGTTATCCCCCACCTCCAGCAAAATTGGACCCACCTTTTCCAATGCCTCTCTCTTCAGTCGCAGGACGCATAAACATTAATGGGTGACTTGTGTACTCCTGGTCCCCTGGATACCAAGCAACGCACCTTTTGTGTCCTACCATGTTCTCATAACCCTAAAAGAGGGTTATTGTTTGCCAGTATTGCTACTCCCCTGGAGCCCTTGGAGAACCCAGCATTACCCAGCGATTAATAATTGCCTCTCCTCAAGAATCTGCATTCTGAACCTAAGAGATGGGTCTCCTGTAGGAAGATAACACCCAGGACGATGCGCCGGATATATTGGGCAACCACTCCTCGTTTAATCTTATTGCCTAAGCAATTTACATTCCGGGATAAGATTTTGAGAAGGTCTAGCTAATTCCCTTAAATAGCCATAACACGAACTCTGTATCCGCCGCAACCACCACCCGTCCCTGCCCCATCAATCCAGGGCAAATTTCAGCATTTATGTGTCTGCCTAAAAAACCAAGCAATACCAAACTTCCCTGTCCATCCTCCCACTCCACATTTCCTACTCTTAAGCAATAACATGCATGTCAACAACACAGGAAAGGCCTGTCACCCAACCCTCCAGTCAAACAAGAAAACTAACCACTATAAAATATGGTGTTCTAGACCACAACAATCAGCCAGGTGAACAGTTCTCCTCTTCTTACCCAGCCAGGGAGAAGAGTGAAGTAGGAGTTCCTACCATCAGGCACCCGTCCAGCTCCATGCCCACTCCAGTCCAGTAGGAAAGTTGGCCAGCTCATCCCTTGTCCATTAACCAGATGTATTGGCCTGCCAGATCTCTCACGGGCCTCAGGCTTTGCCCGTTAGCGAGTATTACAGACTGATCATATCAGCCCATCCGCATTCAAGGGGGTTACCACAGGCCCCATTCCAAGTGGGTCCACTGCCGAGTCCGCCTCCCATTCAGAGGAGGCAGCCTGGGAGACCAATTTCTGGGTATCTTGGAGAGTTGCCATTTCCACCATCCCTCTGATCCTCTCCGTTTGCACCTGAGATGATGAAGGAGAGCCATCCACCGGCGAGGCCAATCATCCATGTTGCCACGTCTCCTCCTGCCAGCTTGTTGCTAGGTGCCTTCTCTGCCGCTGGCAATTCCTTCTTGCTCGAGCCAGTTCCAGGGCACTGCAGGCAGCAGAAAAAGTGGGCCATTTTGTCTTGACCCGGAGCTGAGCAGAGTAGAGGAGTGCATTTTATAGACCCAGCATGTCTTGGTTTTGCCTTGATCTCTAAGAACAAATTCCTTTGCTGCTGGACCTAGAGTGTGAAATCAGGAAAAAGGTGAACCACACTGCCTTCCATGGTCCATAGGCAGTGCGCTCTGGGGGTCTGCAAATTACGAGCAAGGTCTCTAAAGTTCAGCAGCCTACCAACTATTGAACAAGGAGGGGCCCCTAGTGGGTGGGGAGCCCTGGCACTTGATGGACCCTTTCCATGGAAAAGAGGATTGAGGGGTTACTATTGTAAATATTGGTGATGGGCCATTGCTCCAGGAAGAGTTCCATTGACTGACCTTTTGTCTCTCAGGGGATCTTGTTATCCAAACATTGATGGAGCATGAACAATCCTCCATGTTGTCCACCTGTTCCTGAAGTCTTACCACTGTAGCAGCTAAATCCTGGAGCCTGAGCTGTGCTTTTCTCAGGTCTGGCACCAGATGCTCCATGGTGTCCTCCGTGTCAGTGACTCTGGCTGCAGATTTGCAGTAGTCCACTCTCAACAGCCCTGGGTCCAGCATCACACCATCAATATTTGTCTCTGGAGAGGTTTTGGGGTCTGCTATTGCACCAGGATGTTCCCCAGTTAGTCTATTGGATTTGCTAGGGTGTCCCCCTTGGATCTTAATGAGGGCTCCTCCCAAACATACTCTCTCTCCCAGGGACGATGCTGCAGCCCTGCACCTGTTCTGTTTTGACAATTGTACACTTGTATTCCGGGGGGCGCAAACTTCCTTTGGCCAGTCTTAAATGGGTACTCAGTTCAGAACCCTGATGGGACACTCCGCGAGTCATAGGTGTACTAACCTGTTTTTGGGTTCTCCAAATACAGGTCAGATGTTCAGTGGCCCTTGAGCGTCAGGTTTCTGAGGCTACTATCTTGGGTCCTGTCAATCTCCTCGTCCCTCTGCTCTGCTCAGACCCTAGCCTCTTATCTCCCCTTCAGGGCCTGCAGCTCAGGGACAGTCAAAGAGGGGTCAGGTTCTCTGTCTAGTTTGCTGCCCGTCTTCATGGCCACTGGAGTTTTTCCGGTAGCCAATGCTATTCTACGAGTGCCACCCACTCCCAGTTGGAGTCAAGCCTACAGATGTACCTCACACTTGCTCACAGGTGTCTGTGACTCCACTGTGTAGGACTCCACTGTGTATAACTCCACCATGTATGACTGCTCGATTCGCCCATCTCGCCTTCACCTCTAAGGGGAGGGCCAAACTCTCTGACACATCTATTGGGTCTGCATTGTCCCTGCAGGGTGTATGGGACCTCACAATGGTTTGCTTATTTCTTCTGGCGCCAATCGGTCCCATGCATCCTAGCAGGCCTCAGCCCTCTTAGGTAAGACCCAGGCGGCCCCTTCACTTCCAGGTCCAGCCTCGCATCAGGAGTTCCTTCGGTGCTTCCTCATCCCAGGCAATTCAGTTGGCTCCTCAGGGTATTGCAGTGTCTTCCACGGGCTCAGATGCCCGTAGTTGTTCCTCGGGCGATGATGTGGCCTGCCTTTCCCACCTAGTCTCTTCCAGCCTGGGCGCGGGCCAGAATCTTCACTGCCTGGTGCGGTGGTCTCCTAGTCCCCCCAGCAGTCAATCCTCATCGGGAGTCCTCATTCAGTCAAAATTAATTCCTGGAGCAGTAACAGCTGGTGGAGCTCCGCAGTGAACATCCTACGTCATCTTGAGCTTGGCAACGCCACTCTATTATTTTATTATTGCAATAGAATCTCATGTGGGCAGACTCAAACTGGGCCACATTTATGAGGCCCCTTGCGCCATCGGAACATAACTTTTTGTGACGTTCCATGGTGCAGAAGCTGCGTGATATTTATCAGGCATCAGTAAGCCACATTTCTGGCTTAATACTGCCTGATAAATATCAGTCCCTTTAATGCAGCGTTCTGCTTTAAAGGGGCGTGCAATGGGTGTTGCTGGGGGCGTTCCCAGCAACACCCATGGCCTTTTGATACTGCCCAAGAATTACGAAAAATGGTTAAATCTGAGGCAGTGCCAAAAGCTTGCGCCTCCCCAGGGGAGGCGTAAGGGAGGCGCAAAGGGGAGAAATATCTTTATTTCTCCTCGTTTCTCTATGTGTGCTGCATTCTGCAGCACACGTACAAAGAGGAAAAGCCTATTGTGATTATTTTTGTACAGAAAGGTTTCCCTTCCTGTACAAAGATAATCATCCCCGTAACGCAGGCACCCTTGCACCATTGTGCAAAGGTGCCTGCGTTAGTGCAGGCCGCCCATTGTGCGCCAGCACAGGGGAAAAGGACAGGAATGCGCCGTATCTTATTGATACGACATATTCCTGCCCTTTTCTTTTTCCGTAGGGAAGCGCAGCAGGAAGGCCTTCTGCGCTTCCTTATGGCAAAACCTCATAAATGAGGCCCACACTATTTTGTATGACTAGGTTTTTTTTCACTCCAAACGTATGTGTGACTTACACATCACCTTCCGGTAGCAAGACATGGTTGCTCACAGAAAGTAAACAATGGGCATTTTAAAAGGTGTTTTCATTGTTTGAGCGTATTTTACACCTGGAAATACACTGGGCTGGAAATTCAGGTGAAGTGTACCTCTTAAATCCGTGTAGGACACAACTACTCGGAGAAAGATCTTCGTTGATCGGGATGTAATTTGCTCTTAAAGCAGTCTGCGGTGATTGTATTTTTACCTTCATTATATAAACCTCTAAAGCATGTTTTGACTTCCTGACAAGCACTCATAATTGTTCTGCTATTTGTATTATTTGAGAGGTCCCCAAGAGGTGAGTGAAGGAGAAGACTTTCAGCATCAGAGCTTCTGCTGGTTTTGCCAGTGGAAATCCTTGACCTCCTGGTGTGTCCACCACTGGAATGTCAAGGCAGGAATTTCTGTCAATGACTCTCACATGCAGGGAGAAAACTGAGTGTCAATACAATTATAAATTGTTGTTCATAACAAACAGAAATGTTAAGTGGTGTGAAAACAGCATGGTGGCGCTGGTGTGGTGGCTCAAATGTAGGAGTACAGATCCTACCAGACAAGCGGCGTTGTCGGGCAAGCCATGGCCTCTGCTGACTTGGCAGGATGGTATGGCAACCATCTAGGTCTAAAAGACACTCTTAGAACGTATTTTACACCATGTGCAATACCACCTCAATTCCGAATTCGTTATTCTTCAGATTCATATTATAAGCATTTACAGGCAGAGTAAGCAACCTCTGCATTTCACTTCTTGCTTTGACAAAGTCTTCCTGTCACTCCTATCAGGTAAGTCTTCATGACCATATCTAGAGTCTCCCGCAACTGATTGGCCATCAGTAGATTTTCATCTGGCAGTGAAAATGGCACATCGTAGTTTCTGACATATTCAAACCACGACCTGGAATCCTTTAGGGATATTTGACTCCAGCAAACGAGCAGTATTGCTGCATTGGAGTATTTAGCTCCTAGGCAGTGTGGCACCTCAATATGGCATAGGTATATTTGCAATGAATAGATTTCCCCTTTCCTAATGTACCTCTTTTAAAGGACTTCCCACTTGAAGATTTGTGGTCTTATTTACAACAAAATTACCCAGCGCGGTGCTGCATGCCATTTTGAGGTGCTGAGCCGTGTCATTTTAAAAGCACAAGGATGCATCATATTTACAACAATATGATGCATCTCTGTGCTTTCCTCTGTGGTGGCACACAATAGGCTGCCATACACCAGCGCAGGCACCCTTGCACCATGGTGCAAGGGTGCCTGCGTTACAGGGATGATTGTTTTGTGCAGAAAAGGACACCTTCCAACCACAAGAGGCTTTTCCCTCTTTTTATGTGTGCTGAAGAAAGAGGAAACAAACTAGAAGAAATAAAAGTATTCCTCTTCGTTGCACCTCTTTATACCTCCTCTAGGGAGGCATAGGATTCTGATGCACTAACAGGTTTACGAAATATTGTAAATCTTAGAATGCGGCAGAATCCATGGGTGTTGCATGGGAACAACCACAGCAACATCCATGGCATTCCCCTTTCATGCAAAGTGATGTGTGAAAAGGGGACATATTTACAAAGCCATGAAAAGCCACATAGTCACAGATGGTGAGAGTATTTCACACACCTACAGAAGTGGGACATGATGAGATTGTGAGGCGATTAAAGATTTACTGGTTGAATCCTTGTTTCAGAAAAGTGGCAGAAGACCATTGTCAGAAATGTATAGTGTCAGCAAAACAATGTTGGAAAAATAACTTGTGTTTCAATGATTCACAAAGGGAATACAGCTGGATTCTTTATTAGGCTACAGATCGAGTTTGTAGTAATGTCTTCATGTAACTGGTTTAAGGTACATATTGGTTATCATTTGTCAGTGTTCAAAATGGATTGAAAAATATCCAACAAGGAGTTGTGATGCACTAATAGTTTTACATTTAGTACTGGGGGAGTTGCTCCCTAGATTTGGAATGTTAGCATCAATCAAGTTAGACAAGGGAGGACATTTCATGAATTAAATCAACAGAAATCTGGGTACAACACTGAAAAATGATTAGAGGGTCCATTGTAGCTGTCATCTATAAGCATAAAGTGCGGTGGAGCGATGCAGTAGTACATCTATAAATAAGCTTACCAAAGTTTGTACTTCAATTTCTCTGAAGGGTCAGTTCCAGTTCCTTTGGTGTTACTGAGCATTTAATGTACTCTGAGTAAGAAAACAGGATTGAATGCCTATAAGGTGCTCATGGGAAGGCCAATGGGACTCCTGGGTGTTCCATCTGTAACTTTTACTGATGAATTGACCTTGGATTACTGCAAGTGCCTATCTGATGCAGTACGCTCTTAACTCTCAGTGAAACATACTACACCTTATAAATCTACAGTATTGTGTGATGATCTGTACCAGGTGTCCTTATCAAAAAGTACATAAGGCGAGACTACTTAGAAGCATGCTGGAACGGCCCTTACCAAGTGATCTTTGTGGTGAACACTGTAGTGAAGTGTGGAGATTTGCCATATTGTGTGGTTCTGAAAATCTGGATTCATATAATAGTACTGGACTCGAGAATAAAAACTTCGTCGAAATAGGACGAATTTGGTATCAAAAGACCGAGAATGACGAGTACATCATGTACATGTATTTTCGGCGTATTCGAGTGACGATTTCACCTCGAAATCGTCATTTACATTCTGAACCCTTAGCTCCCATTTACATGTTGCCCTTTACATAGGCCTTAATCCAGTTGAATTTGATTCCACAAGGACACATACTCCTTAATCGACTTCTCCCTGACCTCAGTACAAGTTAGAACCATTGCCCCAGGCCGAACTCGTTAGGTCAGTTCCCTCCCAGTGGCCGAGCAAGATAGTATCTAGGCTCAACCAGCCATAAAACCATTTGAGCACGCACACCTGCCATATCTCGCTCACATCTTTTTCTCCACTCCTTTTCTTTACTTGCTTTATGATGGGGAGGTGACCGTTTTTATTGGGGGTCCAGCGATATCTGATGAAATGTTGGGCCTTGCCGGATGATTTGTTATGGGCAGCACGACATGAAATATGTACATGTCATCATGACTCTGCTTTTCTTTTGTAACCAGTAGCTATAAATGAAATACCACGAATTCAAGGAATGTTTTGCCCAAGGCTGAAAATCATGTATAAAGAGAGAAGCCTGACTTCGTGAAAGTGTGCAGTCTCCTGAGAATATACCCGTGTTGTACTTCTAGGACCCTGTTACCTTGGTTGCAGCCAATAAACTAATCTTTGACTTCACCTCGAAGACTCTGAGTTTCTGTAGGTCTGACTCAGGAGAACCCGAGGTCTCTGGGTGTTGATTCCCTGACACCGCTGGGTTACCGGTTCTGTGCCGGTTCTTAAAAACCCAGTACCTCAGTTGGCGCCCAGCGTTTGGGGCGATTCCAGTGGTACCAGTCAGCCTGAAGATCGTGAGGAGCTTCGTGTGGAAATTCCGGAGGAGGGCCCACCACCTCATCGACCCCTGCATGTCGACGTGGTCCGAAGGTCTTTGCTGCGAGGTTCCCCGCTTCCCGACGGCTACGAGGACTGCTGCCCTGGCTATCGCCCTGATGTTGGACCCTTGAAGTTTTCGGTAGAGCGAAACACTGAGATGAGTCTTCTGGTGACGCCATCGATATTTTCAGTTAAGTATAAGTGGAGCGTCTCCCAGTCCTTAGTTGGACTTACTTTGTGGTATCTTTGGGATACAAAAGGTTTTGTATTGGTACTTGCAAGCACCATAACCGAAGGACTCGTGTATTCACGAGAAATATCGTAATCGATAAATCCATTGAAGTTTTGGAACTAGACTAGAGAGCGAGGATGCCTAGTCTTAGACTTGGGAATTTGTTTTGTCTTGGTAGTAATAATAGGGACTCCCGATTTGAGGACTCATGTCCGGTTCCTCCAGTTGGAACTCCGACTTACGAGCTATATGTTAAACATGGGGTAGGCCCCATCGTTTACAACGAAGTATGGATTAAATACACTAGGAAAGATGGTGTTTTAAAATGGCCCCAATATGGTAGCTTTGATTCTGAAATCTTAGACAACCTTGAAGTTAAACTCTTCAAAAAGAAAGCCCGGCCGGCGATGTTTGACTCTTTCTGCTTATGGCGCAAAGAAGCCAAACAAAAAGAAATTAAATTAGCTAAGAAAAATAAGAGAGAAGGAGGACTTTCGGTAATGCAAGCTGCCGTGCAGTTTAAAGATAATGAAGAAGAGCAGATAAATGAGCAGTTGCACAGGCAACGTAAAATGGCAATAGATAAGTGTTATCCAGTTTTGCCGTCTCTTCAGCAAGAGGCAGCAAAAGAGCGTGAAAAAGACCCATTAATGTCGCAATTATTAACTTCACCACCCCCCTATGCGCAGAATGCCACAGCACCCCCGCAACCTTTAGTTGCACAAGCTGCGCCTCCTGCTCTTCCACAGCACCCACCAGCTGTTCTTCAGCTGGCTCCTACTTCTTCGGTGCAGCCTCCTCCAGGCCCACCGACCACTTCTGTTTCACCTGTGTTTTCTACGATTTTGCCTACTGTACTTTTTACATCTCCTAATGCTCCCTTTACGATTCTGCCTAGTACCACATCTATTTTCCCTGATACCTCTTCTGCCATCTCTACCCCCGTCTTATCTCACCCCGTTTTTCCATCTGTTTGTCCTTCAGTTTCACCTTCCATTCGGCAGAAAATGGCCAGCACTGTTACTAATCTTCTTTTACCTCTTTTCGGGTCGCCTGCTACGACCCCTAACATAGGAAGAAGACAGTTGCGAAGTCAACTGCCTGATTATCAAGAGAGAGATTCCCTGAATAGTTTAGCTCGGAAATGGGTCATGGACACTGCAAAATATGATGTACAGTCTGTCATGGTAGTCTTCCATCAATGGGAAGCAGCGACACAGAGATATGTTTTCGAACAGATGTGTGTCTTTCTTGGCGAGGATTTAGAAGACAATGATCAAGAATGCATCCCACAAGAGATGTGTCGTGTACGATTTAAGTTTGGAGAGGGTATGATTGTAGGTCCCGATGTGGAAAAGGCAGTTGAAATGTTATTATCATATCGAAGTAAGGGAAACAGTTCTGGGTCACCATCGGAATCTAGTGCATCTAGTAGGAAAAAGGCACGACAATACCCTATGAGAGAAGTTCCCCCACAGTGGAGAGAGGGTGAAGCGACCGCTGTCCCACCTGTCCTGCCACACTTTCACCGTGTATGGGTACATGTCCCATGGAAGCGAGCTGAAGTTTTAGCACTCAAACAAACATTACCAGATCCGCGTAAAAATCCTGCAGGGTACTATAAAGAATTGTCGCAAACTGCTGGGTCATGTATAATGAATTTGGCTGATATCGATATGTTATTTGGGAACGTTGTTCCACAGCCTTTATGGGGTAAAATTCGTCATGTAGATCATGACCAGGAATTAGGTGACATGTGGGCTAATATTACTGCTGCAGATGCAAGACAAGTTGGTGGTGCCAAGCCTGAGCCTCTGATAGCAGAACTACCTGGTAGAATAGTAGATTACATGAAAACGATAATGCCTGCAATACGCGTAAATTGGGATAAGTTATCTGCATGCAAGCAAAAGAAAGAAGAAACTGTTTCAGATTTCTTCACCAGATTTGAAGAAACATTCATTGACCACAGCGGTCAAGATATGACCACAGAAGGTGGTCAGAGATTGTTTGTCGATAAATTCGTGCACAATCTGCTTCCAGAATTGTGTAGGAAATTAAAAGATTCAGAAAGTTCTTGGGAAGTCTCATCTTCAGCCCAGATATTAGCTACCGCACAGTACTACGAGAATAGAGACAAAGATGAGAAAGATAAAGTAGAAAAGAAAACTAGAGAACTCAAAACGAAGGTTTTGCTACAGCAAGCCTATCCGCCACGTGGTGGTGGTAATCAAAATAATAATGGTCAGAATCACTACCAGAATACTTTTCAGCAGCCTCAACAATATCAGAGAAACTTGCAAAGATTCGATTACACTCAACCCCGCGTAGGTCCTAACCAGTGTTTATATTGCAAACAGGAGGGTCATTACAAGTATAACTGTCCTGCCCTACCACAACGTGCAAATGGAATTTCTGGTGTAAGAGGTCGTGGCAGTCAGCAAGCGCCTAGAGGTAGAGGGCGTGGAAACGTCCCTCAGGACGCGCGTCCCCTTCCACCACAAAACTCTATGAACAGGTTTGATCAGCAAAATAACGTATCTGACAGGACAGCTCAATACTACGTTGATGAGTATTACACAGAAAATGAGCAGTGGGAAAATGAGGATTGCTAGGACAGCCATAGACGAAGAGAGGGAGTTGTTTCAGTTCCAGTAGATCAGAGTGGACCTTACGTTGAGGTGATTACATCAGGTGTGTCAGAACCTTTTCTGTTGGATACTGGTGCTACAAAGAGTTCTATTATGCACTCCAAACTCCCTGGCGCACCTTTGTCTGGCGAAATGAACGTTTCTGTAGGTTTTTCTGGCGCCCCAGTTAGAAATCCGATTTCTGACCCTTTATCTCTTTCTGTTGGTCCTTGTGAATTCGAAGCACCCCTTATTTTGACAACAGGTTGTGGTGAAAATTTGCTAGGATTAGATTTGCTAAAAAGATTGTATGCGACTTTGTACTGTTCTCCTTCAGGAGTACAACTTACTTTAGGTAAGAAAGTGGTTTCTCCCATGTATTTGTCGAGAAATGCACTTCCAGCAGAATTGTCGATTATCCCAGATATTCTTTGGGCTACTGGTCCAAATGATGTAGGTCTTTTAGAAATTCCACCATATGTTGTAACATTGAAGTCGAATGTCAGAATGCCACGAATTCCCCTATACAGAATATCTAATGAGGGTGAAAGAGCTTTGCTAGCGATCGTTTACGAATTAATTGAAAAGGATGTGATTGAAGAAACACGAGGCAATGTTTGCAATAGTCCTGTTCTGCCTGTTTTAAAACGAACTGACCCTTCTCAGCCACCTGTGTACAGATTCGTGATTGACCTTAGAGAGGTGAATAAAATTGTTGTGCCACAATTCCCAGTTGTCCCCGACATTACCACATTATTGACTATGATTCCAGCCTCTGCCTCCTGGTTTTCGGTGATTGACCTGAAGAATGCTTTCTTCAGTATCCCGATTGCTGAGGAAAGCAGGGATATTTTTTCCTTTAGTTTAGGAGGTCGAAGCTTCCGCTTTAAACGCGCTCCTCAAGGCTACTGTGAAAGCCCCTCAATATACAGTCAAGCTCTGAAAAATCAGCTTGACACAATGGTTTTGCCCAAAGGTGCCACTCTCGTACAGTACGTGGACGATTTGCTCATCGCTGCGGATACTGAGAAAATTTGTAAAATGGCCACGTTGTCATTATTGCGTCATCTATGTGATTTGCATCACAAGGTGTCACTTTCCAAGCTTCAATATTGCCGACAAGAAGTGACCCACTTAGGTCATCTCTTATCGAAGGAGGGAAGGAAACTGACCCCAGAAAGAATTCAGGCAATAGCAAAATTGAGTGTGCCAAGAACACAGAGAGAAGTACGTGCTTTCTTGGGCATTACATCGTACTGTAGACAGTGGATTCCAAATTTTTCATTATTAGCCAAACCCTTGGTGGCATTAACGTGTAAAAATACACCCAATCCCATTCCTTGGTCGGAAGAATGTCAGAAAAGTTTTCTCGAATTACGCACAGCATTATGTTCGGCCCCTGTGTTAGGTACCCCCAACTACAGTAAGCCTTTCACATTGTATGTCCACGAGAAGGAAGGCTGAGCATTGTCTGTGCTGACTCAGTTATTCGGAGATAGACAGCGGCCATGCGCCTATTTTTCGTCAACTTTGGATCCGGTAGCACGAGCATTGCCAAGTTGTTTAAGGGCCACAGCAGCAGCAGCTGTTTCCATTCGACAGTCTGCTGGTCTAGTAATGAATAATACACTAATCGTGATGGTCCCGCATGCAGTAGACACATTGTTAAATAGGACCAAGACACAGCACTTAACTAGTGCTCGACTGTCCAGTTACGAATTGACGCTGCTAGCGAGCCATGTGCACATAAAAAGGTGCAGTACCTTGAACCTAGCCACATTGTTACCAATTGCAGAGGAATCAGATGCTTTAGAACAGCACGATTGTTTTCTTAGAACAGAGGAAGAGACAAAAGGGAGAGTTGATTTGTTCGACACTCCTCTTGCTGAATGTGATGGTACATTATGGGTGGATGGTTCATGCTTTAAGCTCCCAAATGGTAACGTGACTACAGCATATGCTGTCACAACTTTGCACACAGTCATTGAAACTGCGCGAATACCACATGGTTCAGCTCAAGCCGCAGAACTCGTTGCACTGACGAGAGCATGTGTGTTGTCTAAAGGAATGAAAGTGACTGTCTATACCGACAGCCAGTATGCTTTTGGAGTGGCTCACAGTTTTGGACGATTGTGGAGAGAACGTGGGTTCCTGACTTCGCATGGAGCTAAGATTCAGCATGGTCAGTTGGTGAATGAGCTTCTTGAATCACTGACGCTGCCCCTGCAAATAGCGATCGTGAAATGTAGTGCTCACAAGAAAGTGACTGATGATGTTGGTCGTGGAAATGCATTTGCTGATGAAACCGCTAAGGAAACTGCAAAGAATGTGATGAGCCGAATGTATGTTGCGAGCCCAGAAAGATGGACTGGTGATGTTGGAATATGTGAAGACACGATAGAAAGTGTGAAGTCCATCCAAGCTGAGGCCACGGAGAAAGAGTTAAGCATGTGGAGAGAAAGTACAGGGAGAATGGATGCAAATGGTTGTTGGATTGAATTGACAGAGCAACAGAGATGGTTGTTACCCGATGCATATGTGCCTGCAGTGGTTACAATGGCTCATGGAATGGCCCATATCAGCGCGAAAGGGATTTGCGAGTTGTTGGCCCCAGTATGGAAGAATTCAGGGATTCCCAAGTGTGCAGAGAACGTTGTCAAGAATTGCATGGTATGTCTGAAACACAATCCTGGTAGGGGAACCCCAACTCCAGCTGGTCATTTTGCACCGCCTACGTATCCGTTCGAGGTTTTGCAGCTAGATTTCATAAACATGGAGAGGTGCAACAACTTAAAATACGTGCTCGTGGTTGTTTGTGCCTTCTCAAAATGGGTAGAAGCCTATCCCCTAAAATACAATACTGCCTTGTCCACAGCGAAAGCCCTTGTAAAAGAGTTCTTCCCCAGGTTTGGAATGCCTAGAATGGTCTGGTCTGACAACGGAATGAATTTGTGGGTCGTGTGATGAAAAGAGTGTGTGAAGGGCTAGGCATTAGGCAGAAGTTCCACGCTGCAAATCACCCCCAATCAGCTGGATTAGTAGAATGTTACAATGGCACGCTTAAACTTAAATTGGCCAAAATCCAAGCGAGCACAGGTCTTAAATGGCCTGACGCTCTACCCTTAGCACTCCTATCCACCAGAATGACTGTGCATTCGCAAGTGAAACTGAGCCCCTATGAAATCATCTTTGGTCGGCCAGCCAACATATGGGGAATGCCTAGGCCCACGAAATTCAGCGAGCTGCAACACCCTATTTTGCTTGATTACTTGTATGAATTGACGGCTAAATTGCGTGTTTTATATCAACAGGTCCACAACACCTTGCCTCCGGTCACTGAGACTCCGGGTCACTCCATTGAACCCGGTTCATGGGTCCTAGTCCGCAACTTTCAAAGAACAAGAAACGACCAGCCCAGATGGACCGGGCCTCACCTCGTCCTCCTGTCTACAAGGTCGGCTGTTAGGGTGGAGGGGAAGGCCAATTGGGTCCACGGGATCCATTGTAAGAAGATACCCTTCCCTCTGCCACATGACCAATGGGTCCAGAAAGGAGGCACTGACTCAGAGCGCACAACTGATGAACGTGTAAAAGAAACTAACCCTGACTGTGAAAGCGAGAAAAATTTTCTAGAAACTGTGCCACCACCAGAACAATTGAACTCTGTGGAACCTGAACTACTATTTCTGGACCAGACAGTACCCGGGAAAAGACGCTACAATTTACGACCAAGAAAAACAGACTAATTAAAAGTGATTCCTTTTGTGATTCGAGAGAAAACCCCATGAACTAATAAAATGTGTCTTTTCCCCAAATCCTTTTTTAAAAAAAGTGCAGATCTCCCATCTAGGTAACTTGCTTATTTTTGTTTTTTTCGAACCGCCATCCGGGTTCTGCTGCTAGGGTCACGGTTGATTAAAGACTTTTGGGTGCAGCTGACGACGTTAGGTCGTTGGTTCTGGTTGGTCCAAGGGAGTTGCCCTAGACTGACGGAAGCATCCTTTAGCAGAGACAACCTACCACCGCGGGCAGCACCTTAGAGAGGATGGAGTTTCCTGATGTGGAGAGGCCTGCCAAACAAATGAACTTTAAGCAGAGACTTTTTAACACGATGACGAAGAAAAGTTTTATAATAGTGTGTATTTTTATGCTATTCAGCGTAATGGTCTTTTTGATAAGCTATGTTTTATTCTCTTTTCATGTGACATTTGCGCCCACTACATCACCCATACCTCCTCCTACTGTTTCCTCTCATTCTTTCCACCCTCTGCCTGACCACGAATCAAATAGGAGATTAGAGTTCATTAATAACTCCTTCGTTCAGTTATTACACCAACTTGTAATGAACACAACTAACTGTTGGGTGTGTGGTCTCATGCCTCACACAACGGACAAAGGTATCCCCTATTTGGTCCTGCCATTTAGTCACAATGGTTCAGTATGGGCATATAGGACAATGTTCATATATGCACGAGAAATCCAACCCCTACGTTCTGTAAAAGACAACCTCAAGACTAGCGCCCTAGTCAAAGGTATAGTTGACATGATCAAGGAAGTAACTTCTTACGAAGATACCCCGGATGATGAGATACTTGCATATGTAGGTTGGAACGTGACCGGATATGGCACTACATTAAGTGAGAAACAGCAAGCCAAGAGATTGTCCCCTATCTGGATCGTACCCCATCAAGGTCACCTGTGTCTGCAAGGTATTGGCAAGAATCCCAGAGCTCAGCTAGGGAAGAGTGTCTGTACAGAAACGTATGTTTTTGGATCTCAGACTTCCCCTGCGTTTTTAGCCGCTAAGGGTACTTATTTCATCTGCCATGATAGAGCCTATTCATGGTTGCCCCCTGACTTCTCGGGCTCATGTTTTGTTTCATTCCTGTTACCTCCCACCTACACAGCAGCGGCGGATTACCATCGGACAAGGGTAGTTAGAGGTGTTTTGAGTAAAGAAGACACTGCAGGTCAAGAATTTGGTGACTTTGCAATGGGTTTTCTGCCGTTCTGGGGAGCCATGGCTAACAGCAGGAACATAAGGCAATTGACAAGGGTAGTTGAATCCACCGTGACTGAAACTGCTGGTGCCCTTAGTAACCTGACTGCTGAGCTCCAGTCGGATCGACTTATGACCCTTCAGAACCGGGTCGCTTTGGATGTAATACTTGCGGACCGAGGTGGAGTATGCAAATTGATCCAGTCCAGTTGTTGCATTTTCATCCCAGATAATGCTCCAACAGTGTACAGGGCCATCTCCAAACTACATAAGATTTCCGAATCTATTCATGTGGATAAAGGAGATTGGTCGTTAATGGGATGGTTCTGGGAACTGATATCTGCCTGGGGATGGAAAATTCTGATGGTCATTGGGATGGTCTTAGCCATTCTTTTTCTGTTCTGTCTATGCATACAGTGTGCTCCTGCAATATGTGGCCTCTGTGCTACATCATGTGTAAGGAAGCCTGTGTCAAGAAATGAACTAAGCACTAGAATGATGTTACAGCAACATCTCAATGACTTTAGGAATATAGATCTGGACTCAGACTAACATGAGGATAGATTAATTGCCTATGTAAGGGCAAAAGGAGGGTCTGTGGTTCTGAAAATCTGGATTCATATAATAGTACTGGACTCGAGAATAAAAACTTCGTCGAAATAGGATGAATTTGGTATCAAAAGACCGAGAATGACGAGTACATCATGTACATGTATTTTCGGCGTATTCGAGTGACGATTTCACCTCGAAATCGTCATTTACATTCTGAACCCTTAGCTCCCATTTACATGTTGCCCTTTACATAGGCCTTAATCCAGTTGAATTTGATTCCACAAGGACACATACTCCTTAATCGACTGCTCCCTGACCTCAGTACAAGTTAGAACCATTGCCCCAGGCCGAACTCGTTAGGTCAGTTCCCTCCCAGTGGCCGAGCAAGATAGCATCTAGGCTCAACCAGCCATAAAACCATTTGAGCACGCACACCTGCCATATCTCGCTCACATCTTTTTCTCCACTCCTTTTCTTTACTTGCTTTATGATGGGGAGGTGACCGTTTTTATTGGGGGTCCAGCGATATCTGATGAAATGTTGGGCCTTGCCTGATGATTTGTTATGGGCAGCACGACATGAAATATGTACATGTCATCATGACTCTGCTTTTCTTTTGTAACCAGTAACTATAAATGAAATACCACGAATTCAAGGAATGTTTTGCCCAAGGCTGAAAATCATGTATAAAGAGAGAAGCCTGACTTCGTGAAAGTGTGCAGTCTCCTGAGAATATACCCGTGTTGTACTTCTAGGACCCTGTTACCTTGGTTGCAGCCAATAAACTAATCTTTGACTTCACCTCGAAGACTCTGAGTTTCTGTAGGTCTGACTCAGGAGAACCCGAGGTCTCTGGGTGTTGATTCCCTGACACCGCTGGGTTACCGGTTCTGTGCCGGTTCTTAAAAACCCAGTACCTCAATTGGGTCCACACTTGTTGCACAAAGAGAGGGGCCGTTTCACAGAACTAATCTGAGATAAAATCCTAAACGTACTACTTTTGGTATTCACAGAAGGCATTTAGTAGTAGTAAAGTTAGGACTCCTAACTTTACTACTACTAAACTGAGACAAAATCCTAACTTTACGACTTTCGGTATTCACAAAAGACACTTAGTAGTAGTAAAGTTAGGAGTGCTAACTTTACTACTACTAAATGCCTTCTGTGAATACCAAAAGTAGTACGTTTAGGATTTTATCTCAGATTAGTTCTGTGAATCGGTCTGAGAGTGTGTACTGCTGATGAGGATACAGTAAGACAAGCTGTGGAGTCCCAGGTTCTAAAATCAAGTTTTATACATGAATCGAGGTGGGGGGAGGTAAACGGAGAAAAACAAATCAGAGTAAACCAAGAAAGAACAAAGAAGGAGCAACCCAAGAAGATGGAAGCTGTAATTAAGCTCATATACCTCAAGCTCATCTGCCTCAAGCTCATTGTCTGAAAGTGAGAGAAAGAAGAGCAGTACAAGAAAATCCAGAACACGGTTGTGGGATATCAGCTGAAGCAGTTAAAGGAGGAGTTGACAAAAAGTCTGAAGTGAATCCTGGAGAATCGTCAAAGGGGTACAACAGCAGCTGGTGGAGTATGAATATGAACAAAAGAAAGAGTGTTCCAAACAAGAAGTACAAAGCTCCCCAATGGGTGTACCTGGCAAAGATTGAACTGAATGAAAGAGACATTGATTTAAAAGGTCATCTTTTTTTTGGGGAATATCCCTGGTACCACTTTGAAATAGAAAATGGACTGGGAAATGATTAATTATGAATATGTTTCTTGTTTTGCAAGTGACCTGTTTTCATAAAATTTTTGAAAGACCATGTTTTAGTTTTAGAAATTTAGTTTTTGATAGGTTTAGCATTTGAGACTTCCAATTATTTAGATTACTGATTACTTTTTGACACATTGCTAACTTTCTTTTGAAGATTGAGAAACTGATTGCCATTGAGGATCCGCAGATTTGCAGGAATAAGAAAAAAAGAAAATGTGGTTACCTGTGCTTGATTTGTTTGATCCCCCTCGGTTGGGCCAGATCCGCAGGGAAATAAAAAAATGCTTTTAAGGGAGCGGGGTGCATGTGGTGTCTCTCCCCAGGCCGATTTTGGCCCCAGGGACTACCACTCCTGGGTCCGGCCGTGAAATATGAAGGGGAGGTTGGCATGTGGCCCCTCCCTCCTGGGCAGATTTTGGCTCTGGGGTTCGCCACCCCCGTGGGCCCAGCTCCCAGGGCCAAGTCCAGCTACATCCTGGAGTGCTCACCCCCGGAACATAGCAGTTTTTCTGCCCACACTGCTGCAGGCAGGGACATCTGTGTTTGCTCTTGCTTTGCGTGAGCAATTTTTGAAGCTCCCACCAAGCGAAGCACACACGAAGTCTGATCCCAGCATAAAAAATGCTGCTGCCCTCTAGGAGTGGATTTTTCATCTGTTGCCCTGTCTACACAGAAGTGGGCAGTGAATGAGTTGAGAATATTGCATTAGCATTTTTTAGATGCTCCCTGCCTGCAGGGGAAATGCCGGCTCCTGATGGAGCTGGAGATGGCTGGGTCCACGGGGCATTGGGGCTCCCTCCATGGCCCCCAACAATGATGCAGTGGGTGCCCTGGGTGGGCTCCAGAGCACCCACTGCTTTTGGTCAGGCCTGGGAAATGGGAATTCTGTGGCCAAAATTGGCCCAGGGAGGGTGCCCGCCTGGCCCTGCTCACCCTTCACTAATTAGCCAGGCCTCGAGTAAAGAGGTTTCCAGGGCTGAAATCGGCCAAGGGAGGGTGCTGTGCTGACCTCTTCCCCATTTTTATCTTTGCCAGACCCTGGTGGATAGGGTCCCTGGGGTAGATATTGGCCTGGGATCCGTGAGGGGGGCTACGTACAAACAAATAATCTAGAAAAATACAATTAAGTAACAGAAAATTATAAAAACATATAGTAGAAAATGTAATAATTAATAAAATAATATAATAATTATAAAAAATATAATTCCGGTTAAAAAATAAAATTTCCTTAAAAGAATACAATAAAATCATGTAAAAATACAAAGTATTAAAAAAACATATATGGCGGATACCACTCTGTAGTGCTCCCACATCCGCACAGACCTTTCAATCAATTGCCCGGAGCTGACAGCGTGGAGCTGGTTCAGATGCCTCAGTTGTGGATCTTAGGGACCCAGTGGGGAAGGTGGCATTCCCTTGGAGCAGAAGAGATTGTGGTCTCGAACTCAGACCAGAGAGACAGGAGTCAAGATGCCAAGTGGCCAAGATGGCGGCTGCTCAGGGCTGAACTTCCAATAGGCAGAGGTCAGACCTCAAGTGCAGTGATGGCTGCTCAGGGGAATTGTCAACATCGAAAAAACCCTCAGCAGAATAGAAGGCCCTCCATCCACTGGTGACGAAGGGAATAAGGTCTGCCGTACGTGGCAACCACCGCCCTGCCTGAAGCAATGAGGTGCTGGTCGGGTGGCGAAGCCTGCTGGCATCTTGTGGGCCAAGAGTGTGAGCGCTGCCATATCCATCTGGGAACTGTAGGGGGACCAGCAGGGCTTCTGTAGAGGGAGTGCGCACCAAGGAATAGCAAGTGAGGTAACGGTGACTGGTGTGGTGACCTCTTGGATCGGGCCCTGGTGGGTTGAACTTAAGTGAATGCTCGACAAGGGTCTACCCGTGTTTGGAGCTGCCATGATTGGAGACTGAGTGGCGTTCTGGTGAGCCAGCAATTCTACCCCTGTGACTATGCTGTCCAGGAGTAGAACAACAGGGACTGGGCGGGTGACCCTCCTCCATTCTTTGTGGCAATCCAGGAGTGTGCTGGGGGCAGAGTAGGATGCCCAGAGCGCTTATCTTACCAGACAGGGGAGACTCCCCAGTTGCTTGTGCCACCCTTCCTAGTAGTCCATGGAGGGGGCCTGGCGATCTGGATGCTCTCATTGGACTTCAAGGCGGAACCCAGTTAACCGTAGGGTGATGGCCAGAGGTGGGGCGCCCCCTAAAACAAGGGAAATTGGACAAATTCACCAAACCTATTGCACATGACATAACAGCAGGGAGTCAGGATGCAGCACATGGTGTAGGGGCCTGGGAAGTGGCCCATAGCCAAAACAGATGTGATACAGCAGGCAATCAAAACTTCTCAACAGGCCCTGGAAACCAAAATTGGGGTGGTAGGTGCGGATGCAGTGCTTTACCGATAGGACTTATGTAAAAACACGGGCCATAGGACAGAGTATAAGACACACTTTGTGGCTCCAGAGGACACAGTTAAAGAGTTCAGCCAGACCATCCAAAAGCTAAGATGTTTATCAGGTTAATTGGTGGCCTGGGTGGAAGACGCTGAAGGTTGCTCAAGGCACAACAATCTGACCTTCCATGGATACTAGAGGGCATGGAGGGCTCTTGCCTGGAACAGTTTCTCAAAACCGGAAGTGCACCTTCTTGCCAGCAGAGCAGTTTTACCCTGCTTTCTCACAGAGCGAGCACACCAAGTCTGGGTGATGTGGTAGTCCCCAGGGGCATCCCCTAGGAAAAAAAATCTCTTGTTCCTGAACAATAGCAGTACTAATGAACAAAGCCCAAAATATAGGTGCTTTAAAAAACAAAAGCAAGGAACAACAGGTGCTTGCATGAGAAAAGTGACTCCTATACTTGGAAACAGATTGGACACAAATGGGGAACCCAGGAGCATACCTGCAATTGGTGGCACTCACGGTACAATACCATATGCCTGACACTATTACTTCTCAATACAGAGGAAACTGTATAACACGGGGGATATAATGGGCCGTCTTCTAGCGTGGTTGGGCAGATGAGATGAGGAAGTGCATTGGTTGATAGAGGTACAGACAGAGACTAGGGCAGTGACTCACACAGACTGGGACATAGTATAGGCATTCACACAGCACTATTGGAAATTGTATGCAGCTCAGAGAGAGGGCACATATCAGGACAAAGCAGCATTCATGGGTGAGTTACAGGTCCCGGTCTTGGACGAACCAGACCAGGAGGCATTGGAGGAGGACTTGTCACTTGGGTGAGGAATGGGGAGGCATTGATGCATATGCAACCAGGTAAAACACTGGAAACTAAAGGTCTCCCTGTATAAGCATTTGCGCCACTCCTCAAGCCTCACCTTCAGAATTTTTTTCTATTTGTCCAGGGTTAAAGGGGAGCACCTATCTGATATTATCCCCATGATTATAGTAGTATTTCACAAAAAAGACAAACCCAGAGACCTCTGTGCCTCTTGTGGGCCTATTTCACTCTTGAATACCAAAAGCAAAATGCTGGCCAAGATTTTGGTGACAAGGGTAGCAAAGGTGATTACCTCATTTATACATAAGGATCAGACAGGATTCATGCCAGGGAGGGCCATGCTTCTTAATCTTAGATGTCTACAGGTCTGGTTAGATAAACATTAGCGAGAGCCCAAGGCCATATTGCCATTAGATACTGAAAAGGTATTCACATTTATTGACTTGGAATACCTACACTTGATCCTGTAAATGGGTGGCCCTGTTTTATAAGGCACCCACGGTGGTTGTGAGGTTGAATGAAGTGCTATCAGACAAGTTTGATTTAGGAAGAGGTACGAGGCAGAGGTGCCCACTCTTCCCCCTGATATTTGCACTGTGTCTGGAACTGCTGACATGCTGAGTTCACTGTAGAGTCAACATAACAGGATTTCCTGAGGGGATGAATGAACTGGAGAAAACTTTGCTTTATGCAGACAATATTTTAAGTTATCTCACTAATGCAGTGATGTTGATTTCGGAGGTTCTGTCAGTCTTTCATAACTTCAGATCATATACTGGATACCACATCAACAGGGATACATAAACCCTCTAACAAATGGGGAATTGGGAAGGCCTGGGATGGCTGACGGGGCCTTCTGGGTCTCAAAGATGGGCTTCAAGTACTTGAGGATCAAGTTAATGGCTAATAGAAATAGCCTCCTGGAGTGGAACCTAGAAGGGGCCCATGCGAATTTCAAGATAACTGAGAAAGGTGGAGCTAACTCCTCTTATTAATTATGGGTAGCGTCTCCATCTTAAAAATTATCACCTTTCCTAAACTGTTGTATGTACTTCAGAACACCCTCTTTCTGGTGCCTGAAACATATTTTGATTGGTTAGATAAAATATTGTGAACTTTACACTGGAATGGAGGCACCCCAAGGATAGCTCTTCAAACTCTCTATAGATTATGCTACATTGGAGGTATCACACATTCTTTGTTAAAAGGGTATACTAAAGGGCCACGCAACTCCGAGTCATCAATGAATTCCGGTTCACCACTCATAGTGAGCCCACAACCAGACTAGGAAGAACGCTGATGGCAACAGCCACACACATACATTATGTCAATGGATAGAAGGATAGGAAATACCATTCCACACCAACACAAGTGACTCTGAAAGGATGGAATAAAGTCACTAAAGCCCTTGGTTGACAGGGAAAGGTCACATTGGTCACACATTTATGGAAAGGGACGTCCCTAAAAGAATTTAGCAAGCTGTCTGGCTTTAGAACATGAGAACATAACAGGATAGAATACTTGGGGGATGTGATAGAAGAGGGAGGGGTAAATAAAATTGAGGGGCATATTATCAAGGGGGTTTATCTCTGCTTTTTTGGCTTTAAAAGCCAAGAAAGCGGAGATAAAATTATCTCCCTTTTTACCTAGCTGTCGCTAACACCAGTTAGCGACAGCTAGTAGGAGATAGCGACCATCTTGGGCCCCACTTTGCATGTCAGAGAAATGTATCACTAATGACATGCAAAGTGGGCGTGCCAAGATGTTAGCGACTGGAAACAGTCGCAAACATCGCTATCTCCTATTACCAACTTTTGGAGATAATCGCGCTAAGCGCGAATATCTCCAAAAGCCAGCACCTGCCCTGAGCAGTTCTTAGCCATGTTATCCAATGGGAGGTGGATAACATGGCTAAGAGCATTAGCTCGGTAATGCCTGAATATCGCTGACCTTTCAGCGATATTCATGCATTGCGGCCGATTTTTATCGCATTTGCGATAAACCTTGGTAATACCAAGGTTTATCTGCAATAAAAATCGCCGCAGGTCGGCGATACATTTATGTCTCTAACCAAGCAATAGCGATAATTATCGCAAATGCTTGGTAATATGCCTCCAAGTCTTTATGAGAGGAATCAGGGGCATATTATCAAGGGATTTATCTCTGCTTTTTTGGCTTTAAAAGCCAAGAAAGCGGAGATAAAATTATCTCCCTATTAGCAACAGGGTGCTAACATGCAAATTCGCATGTTAGCACCCTTTTTCTCTACGCTTCCCCTTGCATCTCTAATGAGATGCAAAGGGGGCGTTCCAGAGAAAAATAATAAGAGAAATGTTGTTAAGCGACATTTCTCCTATTATCAAGGATTTCGCTAACCCTTTTAGTGATAAAAAAGCAGCGCTAACCGCGGTTAGCACTGCATTTTTTACACCTGGTATTTTCCTGACTTAGCCATGATATCCTATGGAAGGTGGATATCATGGCTAAGTTTGTGAGCCCCTATTATCAAGCTAACTCCAAACTTCGAGAGATTATCGTTGGTTTTCCAGCGATAATCTCTCATTTGGCAGTTAGCGTGAGGATTTTTATCACTTCTGAGATAAACCTTGCTAATAGCAAGTTATCTCTGCAGTAATTTCCAAGGATGCTTAGCGTTAAAAAATTAGTTGCTAAGCCTCGTTAGCGATAAATATCGCTAATCGTTGGTAATATGCCCCTCTGTCCTTACACCCTTTCAAAGATTTAAATAATTCGAACTAACACATGCTCTCCAGACAGAAGGGATCACCCAGATAAACATTGTCAGACACAGCCCATTGGAAGATTTGGTACTGATGGGCAAGACCACCCAGAGCCGGTATTGCAACTTTATCGTACCATTATTAAAAACAATCCTGATAACCTCCAGAACCTCTGCTGCAGGTGGGAGATCAAGCTAGAAGTCCTGGTGGACATGGACTGGGAGGAGGTCCTGATGCATCTTCGAGAAGTAGAAGTCATAGCGAGGTTGAGGTTCATGCAGCTAAAATACTGCACCTAATATGCTATCATGGAAGCAAATTATTTATAATGGGAAAGGCTGCAAACCTCTACTGCTTACAGAGGAGGGCACAGCCCTCCAAACTATTTGAGGATGACACAAGGTGACCTTATATTTGGGGGGGGCGTGATACAAGGATGTTATGGCGATAGATATCTCTAGGACAACACCTCTGGTAATACTGTGAATTCTGAGTCATATAGACATCCCTAGAATGCAGACAGGGAAACATGTATCTACTATACAGATTCTACCTGGTCAGATTTACTAGGTGACTGATGCTGACAGTGTCAGAACAGATAATCCCATGGCAGTACTGGAAAAACAAAATGGACACTATGGGTCAAACAGTGTGTGGCTGGAAGGCAACAAAAATTGGCGTAGGCTGTGTCCTAAGTATGTGTCCTCCCAAGTGTCTAAAAAACCCATCAGCCCACCCGGTGGCGTAGCATCATCATCTGGGATTTTTTGAGAAAGAAAACTGGTATCTCTTCCAAGAGTCCCACTAGTTGTTATCGTAGGACATCCAAGGAAGGATCCGCCAGTGATGTACCACTGCCAAAGAAGAAATGTGGTGGTGCTGAAAAAATAATAATGAATTGCAGTGTAGAAAGAACGAAAAGGTGCAGGCTAAAATAATGCCTATTTGACTATTATAATGCCAAAGAGCAGTTTATTAAGCGGTCATAATTATGTCAAGGTTAAAATAGTGTTAGGACAGTCAAGATAGATGGTTACTATCCACAGATGTTCCAGGAGGTCGACATGTTTCAGCCAATCGGACGGAAAATAGTCCAGTGGCTTTCTTCAGGACCAAAAAGATAAAACACTACTGCAAATAAGTGAAAAATTATAATCAATAGACACAGATACACTACCGTATGACGGTATTCCAAACTTTGAAATGGTGTCTCTGGAGGATAATTCGTATCCTAAAAGGTAAAGTAAATACACATATATACAATGACACATACATATAATTGACACAGACAAAGAAACCACTGAATGTTGCAATCACAAACCACATCAGTCAATGCTATTGCCAGTGCATTATATCAGCAAACCTTCATTAATATCCACATGGTATACCAATTGTGAACTCACCCAGACCAATCTTGGGATCGGACCTCACCTCTCCTGGCACTCGCTCAGGCAATGAGGCCCCGCTCTGATGATATACAAAAGAAAAAAACATAGCAAGGAAAAATATTATTATTATCCTGCCTTTTTTCATGTTGTGTGAGCAATCATGAACCTTGGTATTCATTTAAGACCCATAAGGACAGTCTCAAAGAGACCTATTGATGTTTCAGTGGTATTTAATGTAACCGTCTTGTTAGGTGACTTAATCTGTATTGTTGTGAAATGTTAAGTATCACCTTCTAGCTTGGTTTTCTATCTAACCGCTAAACTAGGCATTTTACTTTAAAAAGGTAGCCCAGGAGAGATCGAGTAGAGGCTAGAGAGGCAGATCGGCATACAAAGATAAAGTATGCAGAATGTCAGAAGGCAAAAGAATAAATGCTGCCAGATCCAGAAGACGTTCCTGTGCAGGCTGTGGCGTTTAGAAATACCCCAAATGGTGCCTTCGCTGGTGTGTATCTTGCCGTACCTGTCCGTCGGTACCTCGGGCTTTGTCCTAAGCCGAGGGGGAGGTACCGACTGAAACAGTGCGGGCAGTGTTTATAGTCCTTCCGCTTGGCTTCTAATTGGTATTTCCGCTTACAAGAGTGCGGACCAGGAAGGAGACTATACCCATGTTAGCACAGGCCAATGCACGCTTGTGCGCGTTGTTTTAACACAATTGCGGACCAGAGAGGGGCCTGTCTGTCGAGGTATTGGGCAGAGAGTGTTAAATTATATCCGGTAAAAGCGGAAATAGTTTAGCTACTAATGACCGAACGTGTTGCCGCAAGAGTGCGAGAATTATTGTTATACTCTCGATGGCTGTCATTGTTTGCAGCCACGCAAGGTACTTATTAAGCATCCCGATTAAAGAAAGGCTTTCAGTTACCTGCTCTAAATGTATGTATTGTAAACAACGATTTGAGCATCCAGATTAAGAAAAGGCTTTCAGTCACCAGCTCAAAATCATGTAATACGAACAACGATTTCTGAAAACATGTGCATTATCTATAATGTCCCTGTCTACGTGGACACCCACTTCAGTGCTTTACCGTCTGACGGACCGAAAAGAGGCCCATGCAGTATGTTTCAACCGGAAATGTGAAATACATCCGGATTGGACGGAAGAGCTGCGCTCCCATTGGTTACTACGGCAAAATGATGTAGTAAAATCGTTTTGACGTTTTTCTTTTATAACGGCCTCAAATGACAGTGTGTATGCTGTATAATGGTTAGAAAATAAACAGTGCATGATTCAAAAAAGAGAGTGTGTCGGCCAAAAAGGTTAGTGAGGGGATGACCCAATCTTTTATCACTGTAGCGAACCATAACGGGGCCCGTGTAATGCATTTCAGCATATATAGGGAATCATTCAGTTAAGACAGAGATCTTTTATAGCGAAGAGTCAAGGCTGCATAGTAATTAATTGCCAAAGGATCCTGCTCGCCCAAGCCGGCACCATGGTGATTTGAACAAATAACGTTTTTCATAGTCAGGAGGCAGCTGTCCCCTGTCCCTCTTTGATATTAGCCCCTCGGATTAGTATATACTATATGTGTATACTGCTGTTGTGTACCCTGCATGTCTGTGAATAAAGACAATCTTTGATAGACATGCAAGATGAGGGTCTGTGTCAGATTGTAACCCATGGGATGTCATCATTCAAGCCTTCTGTATCGCTTCTCAGCTTGAAGATCCATTGTTGTTCTCTGATAAACAGGAAACGTGCAGGATCACTGACATGATGGGGGATGAATGGTTGCTCTAGAACAACCCATCGCATTTCTTCAGCTTTGTGTTTTTGTGTCAGGAAGTGATTAGTGAGGCGCGTTGCTTGTTTATTGCATCTTATTGTGCTTTTATGTTCATTGATGCGAAGCTTAACTTTCATGGTGGTCATCCCTATATATCTGAGGGAACATGGGCAGGTCACCATATATATCACTTTCTCACTGTTGCAGTTCATATATTTTTTGAGGGCCCAAGGTCTGTTGGTGCCAATGTCAATTGTGAATGTTTTTTGCGTTTGTGGACCGGCTGTGCAAGAGCCACAGGGATGGTGACCCTGGACAGCCGGAAGGCCCCATAGTGTGGTACTCGTTTCTTGATTGAAGATTTTTGGTCTAGTGTGTATCAGACCATCTCTTAGGCTCTGTCCTCTTTTGAAAGAAAAAAGTGGGAGAGATAGAGATCTTCCTGCTGTATTCAAAATACGCCAGTTTTTTCTGACCCATGGCAGTAGTCAATCTCAGCTGTGAAGAGGTAATTGGCCCTAAGAGAGTTACAGTATCTGACAAACTGCCTGTAGATTTTTCTGGGCAATGATTTAGAAACTTGCAGGCTGAAGTGAAGTTAAAAGCCCATATAGATATGCTAGACCTTCCTAACCAGGCTAGTGTGACCCATACCAACAGCAGGGAACTCAGGGAGCAGTGGAGCCTGAAATGAACGCCCACTCAGCTCCCTCAGAGAGCAAAAGGGAGGGAGAAGAGTCATCCACCCCCCAGACTTCAGGTGAGGCTCAGCCTCCTCAAGGAGATAAACTTTTCTCTCATGAGGTAACTGCCCCAGAGGAGCTGCAACCTACCCTTGTAGAGCCACCAGGAGTAGGCAGACCGCCCAAGGAGGAATTAAGTCTGGAGGAGGTATCCTACCCCGCTCCTCAAAGCCTCAATCAGCCTGGTGCTGCAGAAGAGGCTAGGGAAGCCAGTGGACCCCATGGGCTCACTGCAAATAGGAATCCCTCATTCTCATATTAGGGGCCCCAAGTCTGGTTGTACAAGGAAGGTGGATGGCCCTCAGCAATCTAAGGAATCACTCTTGCCACTAGCAAATGACACCCCTCCACTTGGACAATGTTGGGCAAAGCAAGACATGGGACAGGGCTGTCCCACACATTCACTGGCCCCGCATTGCTAGAGACAGACAGGATGAACCGAGTCTGTGCTTTAAAGAAGTTGAGACCATCCCTGCTGGGCCTTCACTTCCCTGTTCAGACACACCACCAGCCCCTCTCTTGGCTCAAACAGCTGACAGGAAGAAACCACAAACATTGGAGAAGGTCCAAATCCCTACAGGGGAGGAACTTCTTAGTGAACCAAAGAACTGAGAGTATCCATGCCAGTGCAGTTGGACCTTCCTTATATGGCCATTTAGAAAATACTCAACTGGGCAAGGTTAGTCTTATCTCCTTTCGTTTGGGGGCTGTGTAGGAAGGTATAGTCTTTCTAGCATGGTTGCCCCCTCTTTTTGCCAGATGTCAGTGTGTTTTGACTGTAGTTTCCTAGGATCCTACTAATAAGGACCCCTGCAACTGTGCTCTAACCCCTAACTGGGCTCTGGTGAATACTTTTATACCTCCACAATTGGCTGCAGGTATACCCTTATAAGTCCCTAGTATATGGTACTAGGGTACCCAGGGCATAGGTTCACCAGGGGTCTCCCTGGGGCTACAGCATGTATTGTGCCACCCATGGGAGTCCACTTAAACTCTTACTACAGGCTTGCCATTGCAGCCTGTGTAAGATGGTGCTTGCCCCCCTCACAATAGATATGCGTTTCCTTATATCTGAGATCAGGGCAAATAAAACCTATAAGTCATCCCTTTGGTAGGTCCTTCAGTCTTCAGGGCAGAGTGCTTGGGTTCAAGTGTGAGGGTGCCCCTGCATGAGCAGGATACCCCTACAAACCCCAGAACCGATTTTCTAGGCTTTGTAAGTGCGGTCAGCCATTTTAAGATATATAGTGGACACCAGTCATTACGAGATGTCTAACTATATAATGGCTGTGCAGAACCTGGTCATGTTTGGCATCAAACATTTTGGAATCATACCCCAACACCGATGCTGGAAGTATGATCACATGTACTGAGGGGCTCCTTAGGAACCCCCACTGTACTCCCAGTAACATGTTTTCAGGGTCTCCAAGCAAGCTAGTGCTACTAAGACCACAGACCCTACTCTGCCCTCCTGCTGCTGAGCTGAGTGAGCTGAGCTCAAGCAGGGGAAGGAAGAACAATAGGTTTCCTGTCACAGGAAGGTGTGACCACCTCCCAGGTCAGGACTTAGTGTATTGGGCTGGAGGGGAGCTTTGCAGCGCCATCAGACTGCATTGAAGTGCACATTTGGTGCCTTCCTTGAATACTCCGGTTTGAGCAAGTTCAGGAACCCTTGGTTCCTGCTGGTGTGAAACTGGACAAAGGACAGGGGACTATCCTTCCCTCTGTACAGCCTCTCCTCTGGGAGGGACCCACGAGTCATTGCAACCCTTTCTCTAGGTACTTAAGTGCTTCCCTGGAGGTGGTCCTCAGAGTCATCGTGGAACAAGGCTCACTTCTTAAGCCAAGACACTCTTCGACCATCTGGACACTTGGACTTCACTGGAACCAAGACTGCATCAAGGAAGACTCCTGCTGCTCCTGGTCTCACTATTCTTCAAGTCTTCTGTGTCGTCTGTGGTTGTGCTTCATCCAAAATCTCCAGAAGGCCTGTGGGCATCAAGGACATCTGAAGTAATCTCCACTGCATCTGCAGGCACTGCAACAAAGCTGACCAGTCTGCTGCTCTTGTTGTCATATGGACTTCAAGAGGCCCAGCAACACAGGTGGTAGTTCTGCAGCTCCCTAGAGGCCTGACCTATCTTTTCTCAATTTTGAGGGCAGTATCCCTCGTCGGAGCTGCTTGGACCAAACCCTTGTGCACTGCGTCGACTCTCTTTTTGCCAAGGCTTGTTGGCTCTGCACTCCAGACATCTTTGGGCTACAAGAAGCTCAAGCCTCCAGTACTTCATCCCTTGAAGATCAGTGTCCTCACTGCATCCTCTGCACCGTGGGCCTCCATCTTTGGTAAGCTGCTTGAGATCCTCTTGTGACTCCTGTGCCTTCGGCCTGTGGGCCCTCTAAAGGGTCTTCCTTTGCTTCTGTGGGCTCCTCTGCAAGCTAGAGACCTGCTCTGACTCTCCTGTACTTGGTTAGACCCTTGGACCATGCTGGTCCCAAGGTTTGCATCTTTTTGCTTCCATGCCAGTTGCGGCTCCAAGGCTTGTTAGTGCTCCCGCCGGACACGGACCACCCAGACACCGATAGCCGACTTGGAATGTGCATGACTCCCAGTCTTCCTAAGCATCACCTGGTCCTCACAGCTGCAGCGACAAACCACTGTCTACACTCCTGAACTCCCGACATCGGTGGGCATTATGCTTCTGTGCCTGTTGGTCACTTCCAAGTGGCATAGACTCTGTCCCGTCTGCTTGCAGATTATCTTCTTCATGAATTCAGTCATGAATTCCACTGGATTGCTTCACAGGCTTCTCCAGAGGCATCTTCTTCGAAGTCTTCCATTGTTGTATATCGCAGGTTCCAACGTCACTTCACCCCTATGCACCCGGCTTTCCTATTGCAGGTAACCTGGTTCCTGGGGCATCCATGTGTGGGGTCGTTCTCCCACCTTCCGTCTTCCAAAGGGTCCTTCTTTAAAATTTCAACCCCGACTTCTCCAGATTTCTAATGGCAACGCTGCTGTGTTTCCACTTTGCACACAGCGTCCGTGGCGTTCCTCGGTACTTACCTTGGGTGGTTCCTTGTGTCCCCAGCCCCTCTGAGTCTTCTGGTCCAGGTCCCATTCTCCTTTGCAGCCCACATTCCACTTTCTTAGTATATGTTTTGGTCTCCCCTTGAGACTAGTGTATATTTGTTCCACTTATCTGATTATTTTGAAGTATTGTTGTGTGTATTGTTGATATCGCTGGGTAGGAGCTATCCAAATGTGGAAGTGATTGTGTTGCATTTAAACAGACTTATTTTTATAAAAACTTTGGGGTTCTTTTAATCTAATCTACACTGTGGACTAAATACGGTAAAACAAATTGATTTAGACTTCTTCAAGATAAGCCTGAAGGCTGCTCTCCACACCTACCACTTGGAGAGCTTACAATGGTTATCAAAGGCCACTTAAATCACCATAAGGGTTGTCTGGATTAGTGCAAGGTGCATCACTCCTGAGAACGTGTACCATATACAAAGCCAGCCTCCTACACATACTTAATCATCCTGAGAGTTTGACCACACTCCCATGACTACTGAAACAAAACATTCTGTTTCATTAACTCTCTCAATAGTGCATTGGCAGTGGCAAATTCATGGATGTACCTGGAAAAACAGCTGGCCACACCAAGAAAAGAATTCAGCAAGGTTACATCTTGTGGAGGGGAGGTCGATGACAAAGCCTGAACCTTGGATGGATCTGTAGTCATTCCTCCTTTCAAGAAAATGTTGCTAAAGAATTTTTAATTTTGTTTTGTGAAATCCACACTTTTCAGCATTCAAAGTACGACCTGCATTAGCAAGTAGATAGCACACTTGTGTAAGAGCTTTATTGTGTTCCTTTCGTGTGGCCCCCAAATACCAGTATACCATCACTGTAATTGAAAGCATGTATGACAGTCAGTATAATGCAATGAATTACATCTTGAAAAAGTTTGGCAGCTGAAGGCACTCCGAAAGTCAATCTTTTGTATCTTAACAACCAACATGAGATGAAAATGTAGTCATGTACCTATAATTTATTTCGAGTTCAAGCTGATGAACTGGTGAGCTCCTGAGGCGGAAGCCGGGAGATTTTGTGAAAACTGACTTGTGTTTTAACTCTTTTAACATTTGTGTGATACTGTGTGCTAAAAACTTAAAATCATACCGGCCACTCGCCCTGTGTACCCCCAGCGCAGCAGTCCTTCGCGCTGAGAGGGGAAAACCTTCCACGGCTGTTGCCATTGACTGGAAGCACTGCGGCCACGCCCACCACCCTTAGGCCACGCCCCCCTTACTCGCTATTTAGGCGCGCTGATGTACGAGCGCGACTAGAGAACTGGTGAGCTCCTGAGGCGGAAGCCGGGAGATTTTGTGAAAACTGACTTGTGTTTTAACTCTTTTAACATTTGTGTGATACTGTGTGCTAAAAACTTAAAATCATACCGGCCACTCGCCCTGTGTACCCCCAGCGCAGCAGTCCTTCGTGCTGAGAGGGGAAACCTTCCACGGCTGTTGCCATTGACTGGAAGCACTGCGGCCACGCCCACCACCCTTAGGCCACGCCCCCCTTACTCACTATTTAGGCGCGCTGATGTACGAGCGCGACTAGAGAACTGGTGAGCTCCTGAGGCGGAAGCCGGGAGATTTTGTGAAAACTGACTTGTGTTTTAACTCTTTTAACATTTGTGTGATACTGTGTGCTAAAAACTTAAAATCATACCGGCCACTCGCCCTGTGTACCCCCAGCGCAGCAGTCCTTCGCGCTGAGAGGGGAAAACCTTCCACGGCTGTTGCCATTGACTGGAAGCACTGCGGCCACGCCCACCACCCTTAGGCCACGCCCCCCTTACTCGCTATTTAGGCGCGCTGATGTACGAGCGCGACTAGAGAACTGGTGAGCTCCTGAGGTGGAAGCCGGGAGATTTTGTGAAAACTGACTTGTGTTTTAACTCTTTTAACATTTGTGTGATACTGTGTGCTAAAAACTTAAAATCATACCGGCCACTCGCCCTGTGTACCCCCAGCGCAGCAGTCCTTCGCGCTGAGAGGGGAAAACCTTCCACGGCTGTTGCCATTGACTGGAAGCACTGCGGCCACGCCCACCACCCTTAGGCCACGCCCCCCTTACTCGCTATTTAGGCGCGCTGATGTACGAGCGCGACTAGAGAACTGGTGAGCTCCTGAGGCGGAAGCCGGGAGATTTTGTGAAAACTGACTTGTGTTTTAACTCTTTTAACATTTGTGTGATACTGTGTGCTAAAAACTTAAAATCATACCGGCCACTCGCCCTGTGTACCCCCAGCGCAGCAGTCCTTCGCGCTGAGAGGGGAAACCTTCCACGGCTGTTGCCATTGACTGGAAGCACTGCGGCCACGCCCACCACCCTTAGGCCACGCCCCCCTTACTCGCTATTTAGGCGCGCTGATGTACGAGCGCGACTAGAGAACTGGTGAGCTCCTGAGGCGGAAGCCGGGAGATTTTGTGAAAACTGACTTGTGTTTTAACTCTTTTAACATTTGTGTGATACTGTGTGCTAAAAACTTAAAATCATACCGGCCACTCGCCCTGTGTACCCCCAGCGCAGCAGTCCTTCGCGCTGAGAGGGGAAAACCTTCCACGGCTGTTGCCATTGACTGGAAGCACTGCGGCCACGCCCACCACCCTTAGGCCACGCCCCCCTTACTCGCTATTTAGGCGCGCTGATGTACGAGCGCGACTAGAGAACTGGTGAGCTCCTGAGGCGGAAGCCGGGAGATTTTGTGAAAACTGACTTGTGTTTTAACTCTTTTAACATTTGTGTGATACTGTGTGCTAAAAACTTAAAATCATACCGGCCACTCGCCCTGTGTACCCCCAGCGCAGCAGTCCTTCGCGCTGAGAGGGGAAACCTTCCACGGCTGTTGCCATTGACTGGAAGCACTGCGGCCACGCCCACCACCCTTAGGCCACGCCCCCCTTCTTTTACAAAAATGTGCTTCCCCCGGAAGCGCAGCGGACGAGCGCAGCGGGAGCGCCGTTTGCGCGCCAAAGGCGCGCCTAAGGCAAGCCCGTCTGCGCCCGTCCGCGGCCGAACGGGGCCCGGGGCCACAGACCTAGGTTCATCTACACCAACTACTATAAGGTATGGCAGACATGCTTTGCTTGATCTACAACCGGACATGCCTGCAGCTTGTAGGCATGCCATGACCGCCCAGTCGTTAAGTAAATGCACAGGGTGTAGCTTTGAACCCATGACTCACATTCCAATAACAAGCATGGGTCATTCCCTGAAAGCAGCTCTACTCAATTGCAGATCCCTCCGCAAGCATGCCCTCGAAATATTTCATCTACTCGAGGATCAAAATCTTAACATTCTATTCTTGACGGAGACCTGGTTAGATGAATACTCAGACCCGGACACTATCCAGGCCATGCCCCACGGCTACTCCCTCTCTAGATTGGACAGGAAAGGCGGAAAGGGGGGTGGCATTGCCATAGCCACGAAAGCCCCTCTAGTCTGCTCCTTAGCTCCTATACAGATCGATCACAGTGAAGCTGGACACTTCACAATTAATACCGGCCCCAACCACTCCGTATCGGGCATCCTGATTTATCGCCCACCTGGCAGAATGTATGATTTTACTTCTACTTTAATGGAAGCCATTACTCACTTAGCACTTAGGAAGTCTAGACTTCTAGTGCTAGGCGATCTCAATGCTCATTTTGAAGATCCACTAGACAATGATGCCTCTGAGATTCTAACGGAGCTTCTTTCGATTCAACTTGAAATGAAAAATCAGGAACCGTCTCATCAATTAGGTCACCTACTGGACCCTATCTTTGGTAACTGGCAGGGAGTTCACACCTTAGCGCCTATACCTATACCTTGGTCGGATCACTACATTATCCCGATCACGATTCAATTGGACAGAACTGAGCATTTCCAACATCAATCTCTGCGGTATAAGCGCAGAAAATGGAAGAGCTTTTCTATAGAATCTTTCATTAAAATTACCCAGGAGGAGGGCCCTCCTAAAGGGGAAGATTGTGAAGCAGCTAACAACAATCTAAATAATATAGTAATCAAGGCCCTCGATATTACTGCCCCCAGTCGTATCATGACCAATGCCAGGAGACTAAAAAAAGCTGCTCCCTGGTTTAGCCAAGAACTGCAAACCATGAAAACAACCTGCAAAAAACTTGAGAGAGCTTGGCGCCAGAATTTCTGTGCAGAAACTAAAATGAAGTATAAAAACTCTCAAAGAGTGTATTACAAATCTGTACGTTTGGCGAAGGCAGAGCACTATCATTCCCGTATTATGGAGGCAGGCAACTCCTCTAAGGAACTATTTCAGATTTATAAAGAAATATCTGTAGTAGATACTAACTCCTCCATTCAAAAAGATTCTGTGGAATCATGTAATGAAGTTGCACAGTACTTCTTAGGTAAAATCAACAAAATCTATACAAGCTTCGCCAATCATGTTGAGTCAGCTTCTGACTTCACAGAAAATGACAGTCTTATTAAGACTCTAAAGTGCCTCAATTCTTTTGAAGTTCCCCCGTACGAAGTCCTGTCTAAACTGTGTAATAAAATCAAGTCGGGCTCTCCCCGTGACCCGGCGCCTCCGAAAATTTTAGCTGAAGCCTTCCCTGCTCTAGAACCTCACTTTAGACACCTACTTCAGATCTCATTCTCCACAGCTTGCCTGCCGGCGAACTGGAAACAGGCAGTTGTACTACCAATTAAGAAAAAGCCGAATGTCAGCCAAGACATTATGGACAACCTCCGGCCAATTTCCCTGCTACCTTACTTAGCGAAGCTAGCCGAGAAAATTGCCAACATCCAACTAATGGAACATCTTGAAAAACACGATGTTTTCCATAAATCCCAGTCGGGCTTCAGATCCAACTTCTCAACGGAAACGGCTCTCCTTAGGGCCACTGAAACCCTACGCAAGGGAGCAGACGAGGGCAAGACCATGGCCCTCATCATGCTCGACCTCAGCGCCGCGTTTGACACTGTAGCACACTCCATCCTGCTACAGTGTCTAAACAAAGCCGGAGTAACCAACAGGGCACTGGGATGGCTGAAAGCCTTTCTGATCGATAGGAGCTTCCAAGTCCAAAGAGGGACTTTCCTCTCAGACAGTGTGCGGCTTGAACAGGGGGTGCCTCAGGGCTCAGCCCTGAGTCTCACCCTGTTTAATCTATACATGGCTCCCCTGGCAGAGGTGGTGCAATCGTTCGGCGTGGAGCTTGTCTCTTACGCCGACGATACGCAACTTTTAATATCTGTGACGCAAGCCCCATCCACGGAAGCCGCTAACTTTAATAACTGTATGAGCAGGCTGGCATCTTGGATGACAGAGCACTGTCTAAAATTGAACGGAACCAAAACAGAGGTCATCATTATTGGAGGCAATGAGTCCAACTGGACTAAAGAATGGTGGCCCACCTGTTTGGGTCCTTTGACCCCTCCCAGTCGGGAGGCAAAGAATTTAGGAGTCTGGGTTGATAATAAGCTAGCCTTTGATAGCCATATAAAGAGAACGGTAGGTAAGTGCTTCGGAGTGATGAAGACTCTCAACCGTACCCTTGACTTGCTGCCTCTCAACTCCAGACGGACTATGACGCAGGCACTAATAACTTCCCGGATTGATTACGGGAATGTTTTACTTTTAGGCACTTCAGAGAAAAATATAAAGAAATTACAGGTCCTACAAAATTCGGCAGCACGCCTAGTACTAAGACTGCCCCGCAGAGCACCGTCACGACCCTCTCTGGCAGCTCTCCATTGGCTGCCTATCAAGAAGAGGATCATTTTCAAAGCTCTGCTATGGTGTCACAAGATCCTCCATAACAAGGCACCTGCCTATATGTCGGATCTGGCTTTGCCATATGAACCCAACAGAACCCTTAGATCCAAAGGTACAGGTCTGCTTAGACTTGCCTGCCCCAAAAAGGCCAGAATGGGAGGCAGATCCTTCCGTACAGTGGCAGCGAAGCACTGGAACCTGCTGCCCATGGACACCAGGCTAGAGATGAATGAGACCGCTTTTAGGAAGAAATTGAAAACTTGCCTGTTTAATCTGTGATAGGTTCTCTTTTTTCACATTCTCACTCTCTCCACAGCGCGGGGACACGCCGGGAGGCGTCACCAGGCGCTTTACAAACTCCTTTAAATTAAATTAAAAATTAAATTAAAATGATATCCTTTGGTCAGATCAACGCATAAAAAGACTTTGGCACCATTTAACTGGATAAACATATCAGCAATGTGAAGATTCTCTTTCAATTGCCTTGGTTGCTTGACTTGTGTTAACACTGATTTTACACATCCTCCACTGTCCATTTTAGGTACCAACACTATCAGAGACACCCATGGAGTTGGGCCAGTGGAGCACTCAATGATATCATGGTTTTAGCAAAGTCTCTGTTTCATTTTCAACATCCTCTTGTAGATGAAATGCAGTTCAATGATGATGTTGAGCAATAGGACAAATGTCCTTATTAATGTCTACCTGCACTTTCATTGTCTTAAGCTTTCCTAATCCATGAAACAATGACAGAAACTGATTCACTATGTGGTGATGAGCACTGATATTGTAATTCACAGAAATTAGTCTTTTGTCAGCAGAAGTGCTGAAGCTGAGCAAACGTGCACTCGACAAAGTGCCCTGAAGTACATGAATCAGGGCTTGTATCTTTGTCATTTTATGTTTCATAGTTGCGATAATGATCCTTGACTTTGCAATGGTGTTGTGGCTGCCTAAGTGCATATTTTGATTTTTGATGGTGTGATGGTGTGAGACAGGGCATCGGAGACAGTTCACAGTACTTGTTAGCTGGCATGATATTTATCAAACATACCATTGTCTATGATAAATGGTAGATAGCAGCCATTAACCTTCAATTTTATTTTGCGACAATGCTCAAAGGATTGTAGTCATTTCACTTGTCGATTCTTTTTCGGTTTGTATTCTTTCTTGCAAAAAATCAAACCTACATGCACACATCTTTCAATAGTCAGTATTGATATCTCACACTTATCTTCTTCACTGTCTCTTGATAGTGATGTCGAAGAACCTTTCGATGAGAAATAAGTTGACTATCAGCCTCTTTCAGTCTATATTTCCCTTAAGTGATGTGACTGTTTACTTCAGTGAGCACTTCTGGAACTTTCTGGCAGCCATTTTCTCTTCTCGACGTGATGCACTGGCTGCCATTTTGTCTTCATGACATGACACACTCACTTTTTCTCTCACTTTGCCAACTGTTACAAAATGGTTCTTTTTTTCGCAGCCTTTACATATCTACCCAATGACTGAATATTTGCCTTCATGTGGAAAGGAAAACCCACATTGAAAACACAGCTTCTTTTTCTTTGGAGACCACACGTTCTGGCCTTCTAACTAGTGTTTTTTTTCTTGCTTTTTGTAAGAAATGGGGTTACCCAAATCTCCAAGGGGGTAGCACGGACCAAGCGGGCAGGCCAAACTTCGAGGACATGTGAAGCACTCACGCAGCACCTACAGACGACACACCAGGCACGCCACAAAAGAGGCAGGACACCAGTTTGAGTTGGAAAATTAAGACGTTTAGTATCTCCAACCTGCAAGGCAAAAATGCATAACAGTGGTATCATAACACGGCGCCAACTGGCGCCAGAGCCAAGCGTATCAAGGGGGGGTTATTTACATGGGAAGTAAGGGCTGAGTCCGTAAGTCCATATCTGAAAATAAAGAAGATGATTAAATTAACATTCAACCTGGGGCCAATATGGCGGGGCCAACTCAGGCTCTCATCCTTAGTGATAGGCTGCAATGGCAAAATACACTTTCAACATGAGTACGGTAAACAGACATAATATCGATGCAAAAATATCGACTGGACATAATATCGAGGTAAAAATATAGACTAGACAAAATATCTACCAGACTTATTATAGACTTCAAAAATATCGAGTACTATCGATATTAATAGCCTAAAAAACCGAATCAAAAATATAGACTAGACATAATATCGACTAGATAGAATATAGACAACAAAAATATCGAAAATAAGGTAAGTTTTTAATAATTTGTAATAATTGTGTAATATAAATCTGAAGCGGGTTGTGGGTTTATGGGGAATAGGGTGGGAAGTGTGAGTGAAATCGGCGGTAAGGCACTGGACTGGATTAAAAGCTTCCTCTCCAACCGCACCCAATACGTCATCATGGGTGACTTTAGGTCGGAAGAGGTAAAGATCACCAAGGGGGTCCCGCAGGGTTCTTGTTTGAGCCGGACCCTGTTTAATACCTATGTGGCTCCCTTGGCAGAAACAACCAGAGCCTTCGGCTTCTGCCCAGTGTCTTACGCCGATGATACGCAGCTGCTCTTCCCCTTTAAACAACTAACACCGGAGATGATACAATCCTTCTCCGATGGGATGAAGGCAGTAGCACAGTGGATGTCCTCCAACTTTCTTCAATGTAATGTTGGGAAAACCGAGGTGATGCTTTTCGGTCAAGCGAGGGTCCAATGGTCCCCTGATTGTTGGCCACTTGACTTGGGCCCAGTACCTGAACCTAAATCAATAATCAAGAATCTGGGGGTTCGATTGGAACCGGAGTTGACCATGAAACAACATGTCAACACTACTGTGGGATCTTGCTTCCACGTGATAGGTCTGCTCCGTAGGATATTCCCTTTCCTCCCTGACTCCCATAGGAGAACTTTAGTTCAGGCTCTAGTTATCAGCCGTCTCGATTATTGTAATGGTCTCCTGGCAGGTGCAAATGAAGAGGTACTAGACCGTCTGCAGGTGGTGCAGAATACAGCAGCCAGGTTGGTGCTTAATGCACCTCCCAGATCTCCATCTAAACCCCTACTACATAAACGTCACTGGTTGCCCATACGTCAACGAGTGAAGTTCAAGACCTGCTGTATCATTCATAAAGGTCTTCATGAACTGGGACCAGAATATCTGGCAAGAAAATTTGTTCCATATGTTCCTACCCGCACCCTTAGGTCCAGCGAACAGCTGTTACTGAACGTACCTAAGATTAGCAAAACTAGGCTAGATGGTAGGGCCTTGTCTGTGGTGGGTCCTAAATTCTGGAACACGCTCCCACTTTCATTGAGACAATGTTCCAACCATCTCCATTTTAGAAAGAATTTGAAAACTTTCCTGTTTAGTTTATTTTAGTTATGCACCCTATGTCTGGATTTAGAATAATTGTTTGAAATATATTTTAATTATCATTGCTCATCCATTGCTTTTTTTTAGGCTTGCTGTCACAAGCGCGGAGATACTCCTTCGGGAGTCTATTCCTAGCGCTATATAAACCCGTAAATAAATAAATAAATAAGTAATTTAATTATAATTAATTAAATCTGTAATATAATTGTAATTGTTAATTAATTATTAATTGTTAATTAATTAAAATATAATTGGTAATTAATAATAATTGATTAATTGATCTATATTTAAATTTTCGTAAAATATTTTCTGTAGCGGGTTGTGGGTTTATAGGGGAATAGGGTGGGAAGTAATTTAAATATAATTAATTAATTATGTAAAATAATTATAATTGTTAATTAATTATTAATTGGTAAATAATTAAAATTTAATTGGAAATTAAATATAATTGAATAATTGATAAATCATTATTTTCTATTAAATTATTTTTTGTAGCGGGTTGTGGGTTTATAGGAGAATAGGGTGGGAAGTAATGTAATTATAATTAATTAATTATGTAAATTAATAATAATTGTTAATTAATTTTTAATTGGTAATTAAATAAAATATAATTGGTAATTAATTATAAACATTTAATTGATAAATAATTATTATTTAATACATTATTTTCTGTAGTGGGTTGTGAGTTTATAGGGGGATAGGGTGGGAAGTGATTTAATAATTAATTAATTAATTATGTTAATTAATTAAAATTGTTTATTAATTAATAACTGTCAATTAAATAAAATTTAATTGGTAAATAAAAGTAATTGGTATTGGAAATTGAATTTCATTGGTAATAATAATTCTATTAATTATATTTATTAATGAATTTTTTACTTTTGCTACTGTTGCACTCACTGGAGTGGGAATAGTAATTTTTACCCCTATGCTATCCATCGTTTTCCCTACTGTTGCACCCACTGGAGTGGGAATAGTAATCTTTACCCCTACGCTATCCAGCGCTTTCCCTACTGTTGCACCCACTGGAGTGGGAATAGTAATTTTAACCCCTACGCTATCCAGCGCTTTCCCTACTGTTGCACCCACTGGAGTGGGGATAGTAATTTTAACCCCTACGCTATCCAGCGCTTTCCCTACTGTTGCATCCACTGGAGTGGGAATAGTAATCTTTACCCCTACGCTATCCAGCGCTTTCCCTACTGTTGAACCCACTGGAGTGGGAATAGTAATTTTAACCCCTACGCTATCCAGCGCTTTCCCTACTGTTGCACCCACTGGAGTGGGAATAGTAATTTTAACCCCTACGCTATCCAGCGCTTTCCCTACTGTTGCACCCACTGGAGTGGGAATAGTAATTTTAACCCCTACGCTATCCAGCGCTTTCCCTACTGTTGCACCCACTGGAGTGGGAATAGTAATCTTTACCCCTACGCTATCCAGCGCTTTCCCTACTGTTGCACCCACTGGAGTGGGAATAGTAATTTTTTCCCCTACGCTATCCAACGCTTTCCCTACTGTTGCTCCCACTGGAGTGGGAATAGTAATTTTAACCCCTACGCTATCCAGCGCTTTCCCTACTGTCGCACCCACTGGAGTGGGAATAGTAATTTTAACCCCTACGCTATCCAGCGCTTTCCCTGCGCGGCCTTCCAAGGGCACGGCCGCGCAGGCCAATCCGTGCACGGCGGGGGCGGGCCGATGACGCCGCCGGGCCCCCGTCACGTGATATGGGTCAAGCCGGCTTCAGGGCCTAGCGTGGCCCTCTCTTCATATTGGCGGCCCTCTCCTGGCACCGGGGGCCGCCGGGACGATGCCGAACACGGCGGGAGTCTCCTTGGCGGCGCCGGGCCACGGCGGTGACGACGGCAACAATAAGGGGTAGGCTCCCTTCTATTTAATTATTTATATGGCGCTATTCACAGCGCACCGCTCTTCCCTCGGCCCACACAGCTTTCAGGGCCAACAGCACTTCGGGGGCCACACCAGCCCCAGCGCTTCCCAGGGGTCACAACTTCCCAAGGGGGGCGGACAGTCCCAGAACAGCTCCTCAGGGGCACACTCCCACTGCAGCGCTTGATAGGCAGTACCTCCCAAGGGCCACAGTTCCTCCAGGCAGCCCAGGGGCACACTCCTCACCTCCTGGGGCTTCTGTCGCGCTGCACTGGCACAGTTCCAGGTCCAAACAGCATCAGTGTCCTGGTTAGGGGCCCTTCCTTTATCAGGGGCCCGGGGGACAGTAGAGGGGGGGTTTAGGGGTGCAGGGCCCAGCTCACAGGCCCATGTGGCGAAATCACCTTTCAGCAGGTCCCCTCTCTTTCTTGTCCCAGCTCTGACTGACTCTCTGGTGGCACATCCCCCTTACTTATACCCTCCTCCCAGGCAGTGCCAGAACCTTCTAGAATGTTGGCAAAGCTGGCCTAAACTGGCTCAAGGGGAGGGGTTGAGCACCCTGGGTGCCAGGCTTTCCCTCCAAAAGCTAGGGGTAGCTGGGTAATAATAACTAGACCGCTGACCAATGGCAGTCCAGTGGCAAAACCCATGGCCATGGCATCCATCTTACACACAGTACATTTTAGCCAGGTGCATCTCTAAAATGGGGGAAATTTACAAGTGCTCACACCATTACATGACATTACAATTTTAAAAAACAGGGCAACTCCTACCACACATGGCCTATACAGGTTTATTACCATGGCGGAGACATCCTAGACAAGGGGGTCAAAAAGCGAAAAATTTTGGGTGAAAAGGCAAGTCCAACACAACTCCCCCCCAGCCAAAAGCCAGGGCAGACCAATCAATGCCTTGATGGGCTTCCCTGCTTGGGGCGGAAAAAGGTGGACGCAGGCCGGCAACTACAGGAGCACCTGCAGTCACTTCTCCACTCTGGAACCCAATGGTTCTCTCTCGCAACCCTCCCTTCACCAACAAAACCACCCCACTGGTGTTGCCTAGTGGGATGTGGCCAGGACTGGCCTCTAGGCCATCCAGAAGTCTCTGGCCCTTGTTTCTTCCTAGAGTGGGAGGCTCTAGCCTCAGGCTCGTAATGCTCTTGGACCACTCTCCTCTTTCCAAATTGCCACTGGTCCACCCACCTGGGGTCTACACCCACAGGCTGACCAGCACTCAGGGGCGAGGCTCTCCTCCCCCTACCTCTCCTAGGGTTCCTCCATCTCCTTCTCCCGGGGACACCCTCACACAACCACTCTCTCCCCAAACTGGAGTCGAAACCCTCAGGTTGCACCGGTGACAGGGGCGAGTCCTCCCTCCCCCTGCACCCCCTCCCAGAGTTCCGCACCCTCCTAACTGGAGTAGTACCCCTGATAGTCAAATTTGGGGGGACTCTGAACACAGATGTCCCACCCGCCAGGTCCGGCAAACCCTCAACCTGGCCACCCAACCCGGGATCTGCGCCCTGTGGCTGAGCCGATGACAGAGGAGAGACCTTGCTCCCTCTGCACCCCCTCCCAGAGTTCCGCACCCTCCCACCGGGAGAAGTACCCCTGGGAGTCAAACTGGTAGAGACCTTAATTACAGGTACCCCACCCTCCAGGTCAGGCAACCCCTGAACCTGGAACCCCAGTCCAGGATCTAAACCCTGTGACTGGTCAGACCCCCGAACCACTGGAGCTCTGATTACGGATGCTCCGGGTTCTCCTGACACTAGGGGATTCCCTTCACGAGAAGGCACATCAGGACAGCCTAGGCTCCCAACCTGGGGCTCCCTTATGGAACTCTCCAGGCCCTGTGACTGCAGTTGGGGCACCTCGGGACACCTCCCCGTCTCCCTCCCTCCTGTAGATGGGATGTGAGGCCCTACAACCCGCTCACTATCCTGGGACCTAGCTGGGCCATTCTTCACCTCCTCCGCCTCGCTGGGTCAGAAGATCCCTGCACCACTCCTTTCAGGATCACTCCCCAATGTCCTCTCAGACTCTCTGGCACTTACCCAGAGGTCTGCCTCCCGTGCAAGTTCCCTGGGGTCTGAGAACCTACACTGCAACAGATGGTGACGCAGACTTGGGACACAACTCCTCAGCATGTGCTCCCGGATAACGGCATGGCACAGCCCTTCCCAATCCTCCACTGCTCTCCTCACCACCCAATCCTCCAATGCAGTCCAACACTCCTCCTCAAACTCTCCCCAGGACTGGTGGGACAGTTTTCCCCTGCCCCTGAACACTAACCCGTCCCCCTCTTCCTGGGAATCAGGCACGGTCTCCTGGGCTTCAGGAATGGGACTACTTGCACTGGACCTACACTCGCTGCCACCACTGGATCCCACCCTCTCCGGTGTATCCAGGCTCTTAAAACCGCTCTCAGGGGACAACCTACCCACCTGAGCTACTCTCTCCCTGGCAAAGGCCCTCTCCGCCTCTGCCATCCTCTCCTGGGCTAGGACCATTTCTGTCTCTAGCCTCTGCTCTTGAATCCTCAGCTACGCTAACTCCGTGGCCTGCTCAAACCTGAGCTTCTACAGCGCTAGCTGATGCTCCCTTTCTTCCTTCCTATCTATCCACTCTTCTGGGGACAGGGAAAGGGATGGGGCAGTGCCCCCGGGAAAGGACCCAGTGCGAGACTCCCTCTCTACGGTGTCCTCATCAGCTACTGGCGTCTCTGCCCTGTTAAACATTTCCTCCTCTCCATCCAGGTAATTACCCTCCAGGGTTACAGATTGGGAGCCCTGCCACTGGCTTCTACTGAATCCACCCTTTAAATACTCGGGGGGGGGGGTAATCAGACAGGTCCCCACCGATCTTTAAGGGCTCTCCCCTCTTCAGGGCCTCATAAAGAAACAACTTTCTCCTAATGTTTCCTACTGGGGGTATCCCTCTCTCCAGGAGGAAGTCTATTACTTCCTGTTCGGTGTACTCCATCAGTTCCACCTCATCATAAACCAACCCCGTCGTGGCGAGGTACACTCGGGACACACCCACAGTGGAACAAGGGGACACCATTCAAAACCCTTTTCCGGAGGAAGCAGTACAGCAAACAATATTCAGCCAACAATAATCCCCACAACAAGGCAGCGAATACTCTCAAAGCTCTACTTGTGGTGTAACCTGGGGCCGCTGTGGTACTGCGCAAACACAAGTCCTATCCCACCGCTCGCCACCAATGTAAGAAATGGGGTTACCCAAATCTCCAAGGGGGTAGCACGGACCAAGCGGGCAGGCCAAACTTCGAGGACATGTGAAGCACTCACGCAGCACCTACAGACAACACACCAGGCACACCACAAAAGAGGCAGGACACCAGTTTGAGTTGGAAAATTAAGAAGTTTAGTATCTCCAACCTGCAAGGCAAAAATGCATAACAGTGGTATGATAACACGGCGCCAACTGGCGCCAGAGGCAAGTGTATCAAGGGGGGAATATTTACATGGGAAGTAAGGGCTGAGTCCGTAAGTCCATATCTGAAAATAAAGAAGATGATTAAATTAACATTCAACCTGGGGCCAATATGGCGGGGCCAACTCAGGCTCTCATCCTTAGTGATAGGCTGCAATGGCAAAATACACTTTCAACATGAGTACACACCGTGCACTATAACTCCAGCCCGACCACTGTAAAGGAAAACTTCATGGCATCACAGTAAATCCCAACATACAGGAACACCTGCAATAAATCAGCAATGGGATATCACCAGGCGCCTGGAATGACACGTCAGGCCAGCACCGGGGCAGGACACCATTAATAAAAGGGCACATCAACATTAGATATCGGTCTCATCACCTCAGGCCAGGGAGATGACCATCTCATCAGGGTAGCCGGCACCTGGTATGCAATTGAACCTTAGGCATACACATTACGCTGTGACATTAGGCATTTAACCATAAGCATTTCAACACTGGCGCATTATTCCTGAGCAATACCCTGGCATCTAACACATTGCGCACCTCACCAGTGCGTACATTAGGCTCACTTAGGCAGGTAAATGACGTCTGCAGGGGCCCACAACCTTAGTTGTATAACAGCCTGGAATCAGCATAGGATCACCTAGCAGGCGGGTGACATCAACAGACATTGGCAATATCAGTAGTAAGTATCCAGTATGTCCTGCATTGGCGTCTCCTGTGAACAGAACGTAAATCTCCCAACATTAACATCAGGTAGGGGCCATACTCCGGGACCAGGAATACCTGTAATGAAGCAGCAAGGCTCACTCTACCATCAACCTAGGAGTATCAAACATCAGGCAGGAAGCATTAATATGCATTGGCATCAGTAACATCACCAACAGGGGGGTACCCTTAAACATTTCCTATCACCTGGTCACTGTGCAGGAATAAACATTTTACTAGGGCCACCTTAAATACCTCTTCCCTGGGTCAGGAGTGAAACATTCCAGCATTACATTTCCTTAGGGTAGAAGGAACAATTCAACGATGCGACCCATCCCAATAAAGAATTAGCCCTTCATTACCCTCTAATAAGGGTTTTAGTGTAACCAATCCCCGCATAGAACATTTCATCAAATAGGCACACCTTTCATTAAACGGGGCCTAGCGGTAGTCTGTGAAGAACTATCCCCCTAGCAGCCACTCACGGCTTCTACTTATCTCCTGGGCACTTAGGCCCTTGCCAGTTAACCAGGGGGTGGGGGGGGCGGACACCGACCCTGTGTCCCGCTGACCTCTCCACCCTCCTCACAGTCTAACGCTGCCCACACTCACCGGCAGTCCAGGGCCTCCATGGGGGTAGGCCTGGCACCGACAATGTGCCTCGAGGCCAGGGCTCTGCTGTCCCCCACGGGGCTCCCTCGTGGCTGCAGTCCTTCCTCCCTCCGGGATTCACCCGGACCTTTATGGACACTGCAGGCAGAGTAGCAGACACAGGGTTCTCCCTCCTCACGTGGGTGAGCGCGGATCTCCACAGCGGAGGGGCCAGGCACCGACAGAGTGCCTCGCGGCCCCCTCCCTTCGTTCTCCTCGGACTGGCACAGCGCTAGGGGCTCTTTTCCAGGGGAGGGGGCAGGCACCGGCAATGTGCCTCGATGCCCCCTCCTCTCTCACGACAACCGGGCCCCTCCTTCCTCACGGGGGCCGGGGACTCACAGGCAGCCTCTGCGAGGCTTTAGGCACAGACGGGGCTCTCTCCAGAGCACAGAGGGGCCCCGCACCGGTACTTCACCCGGGTCCCCCCTCCCTCACGGGGACCCAGGACTTTGCGTCGGCTCCTCTTCTCCGGCCGCCGGCTGCAGCCAATCCCTGCGCGGCCTTCCAAGGGCACGGCCGCTCAGGCCAATCCGTGTGCGGCGGGGGCGCGCCGATGACACGGCCGGGCCCCCGTCACGTGATATGGGTCAGGCCGGCTTCAGGCCCTAGCGCGGCCCTCTCTTCACATCGGCGGCCCTCTCCTGGCACCGGGGGCTGCCGCGACGATGCCGAACACAGCGGGGGTCTCCTTGGCGGCGCCAGGCCACAGCGGTGATGACGGCAACAATAAGGGGTGGGCTCCCTTCTATTTAATTATTTATATGGCGCTATTCACAGCGCACGGCTCTTCCCTCGGCCCACACAGCTTTCAGGGCCAACAGCACTTCGGGGGCCACACCAGCCCCAGCGCTTCCACAGGGGTCACAACTTCCCAAGGGGGGTGGACAGTCCCAGAACAGCTCCTCAGGGGCACACTCCCACTGCAGCGCTTGATAGGCAGTACCTCCCAAGGGCCACAGTTCCTCCAGGAAGCCCAGGGGCACACTCCTCACCTCCTGGGGCTTCTGTCGCGCTGCGCTGGTGCAGTTCCAGGTCCAAACAGCGTCAGTGTCCTGGTTAGGGGCCCTTCCTTTATCAGGGGCAGGGGGACAGTAGAGGGGGGGGTTTAGGGGTGCAGGGCCCAGCTCACAGGCCCATGTGGCGGTAGCACCTTTCAGCAGGTCCCCTCTCTTTCTTGTCCCAGCTCTGACTGACTCTCTGGTGGCACATCCCCCTTACTTATACCCTCCTCCCAGGCAGTGCCAGAACCTTCTAGAATGTTGGCAAAGCTGGCCTAAACTGGCTCAAGGGGAGGGGTTGAGCACCCTGGGTGCCAGGCTTTCCCTCCAAAAGCTAGGGGTAGCTGGGTAATAATAACTAGACCGCTGACCTATGGCAGTCCAGTGGCAAAACCCATGGCCATGGCATCCATTTTACACACAGTACATTTTAGTCAGGTGCACCTCTAAAATGGGGGAAATTAACAAGTGCTCACACGATTACATGACATTACAATTTTAAAACACAGGGCAACTCCTACCACACATGGCCTATACAGGTTTACTACCATGGGGTAGACATCCTAGACAAGGGGGTCAAAAAGCGAAAAATGTTGGGTCATGTCAGCTGCTTGTTTGTTGGCACATTCTTTAGCTCTGGCCGCCATAAGCACACGCTCCAGACTGAGTGCTTCTCTCAGCATTCAGTTTGTGTAAGAATCAGACAGGCACCCATCTAAGACAAATGGCTTCTTCACAATTAGCTTTGAAAAAATACAACATAAAAAAATTTCAAATAAAGAACGAAAAAATAACTAAAGAAATTGATGTGCTGAGACAATCTTTTGGATTTGCCCCAGACTTTTTGAGCTTTAGAAAGCCAATGGTAAAGCAATAGAGGTCGGGTGAGAGTTTGCCTTTGCATTATTATATATGGTCTTTCCCCCCCTGCTCCCAGACCTAGTAAATAGGGGGTAGCCTTTCTTACATTGTCTGTGTTGAGTTGTGGCATTGAACTTCTTATGTCTGCTGTAGTGGCAATTTTCTGACAGACGATAAGTTAAACTTTCCGTGGGACCTACACTGTCTTTGAAGGCATCCTACTGGCTGGAGTTGAGCTTTGACTCCAATACTTCAACCATCGATTCTTCACTTCGACTGAGGCACATGTGGCACACACAAGCAGTTTGCTGGACCTAGGCAAACTCCCTGGCAGAGCACTCTCGACTCTACAGGTTGCAGGGTTTAGGTATCCCTTATCTTGTCAGTAGGTATAGCATCCTCCCCAGCCCAGTAGCATGTAAATGAATCATGCCACACACAGAGCTCGTTATTCCACCACATTATTCTCTACAGTATAAACTTTAACTGACATGTACTGCGTCATACAAGTAATCAACCACACCCAATAACGTACGACACAAGACTAAGGACTCCGGGCCAGATTCACAGAACTAACTTAAGACAAAATCCTAAACTTACTACTTTTGGTATTCACAGAAGTTAGGATTTTGTCTTAAGTTTGTCTTAAGACAGACTTAAGACAAAATCATAACTTAAGTCTGTCTTAAGTCTGTCTTAAGTCTGTCTTAAGACAAAATCCTAACTTCTGTGAATACCAAAAGTAGTAAGTTTAGGATTTTGTCTTAAGTTAGTTCTGTGAATCGGGCCCACTGTTTGGGATAATGGGGTCCTGTGCTTTATAGCACACAAGTTACTACAATAACAAACATTTGAATTAACATGGGTATACTGACATCGAGCTATCACAATTAAAGCTAACTTGATATCACACTTTAAAGTGTTTTTTCTGGCTTAAGCTAATTCGGCCTCAGTCCTCAACACCATATTGTCCAAAATGGATACTGTGCCATGATAATCATTCTAGGTTTATATTTCTCATCTGACACTATGCGCAGCAAGATGTGGATTTGTTTAATCCTGAATTATACTGTTCTCGAAGAGGTATCTAGAGAAAGGATTAGAAACATTTTCCAACGTCTTTCTGCTTGTGCGCGGAATTACATTCATTCACAATGATTCAATGTAGTTTATGTAACTACTTTGTTCTTACACAGCCGATTGACACTCGCTTCTTCTGATGAACTAATATTCATGTATGGGGTTAGTGGTAAGGTAATAGGGCTATATGATATTCTAAAATGTAAATTTCTAAGGTCTATTTCTGATTTTGCCTATTGTTTTGCATTATTCCTATTATGAAGAGCCTTCATGGCAAAGAGTTTATACATTTAAACAAGTCTATTGCTGCATTTGTATTTTGCTATTTCTGTGTGCTGTTTTGGATTTGTGTAAACATTGATATAAAAAAAAATCTCCTATAGAACTCACTTATTGAGTCAGTCCTTTACTTATTGAGTGTATCTTGAAATGATGCTTCGAACCTAGTCTTTGAGACACACTGCAAAATCTGAGCACGCCTTGAAATGCAGATCTTCTAGGGGTACAGCACGCCCACAGTGGTTTGCAACCACAATTGGACGCCTTACCACCTGCTATTTACAACAAGTAACCATCGCCATTTGAAGTATAAAGCTCAGTTAATTACAGAGTGGCTCATAAACTCCAATGAGCCCGTAACATGAGTTTCCAAGTTCAGTGGGAATGCGAGTAATGCGCTAAACCCAAGCACGTAAACAGCGTCTCCCAAGGACTCCTGATGCTCAATGCAGCTATATTTTCCAGGTGAAAAAATGGACACGCATCAGGAATTACCAGGGAAATCAAATACAGTTAATGATGCCACACAATCGTTCATTTCTTAGTGGATCCTTGGGTCCGAATCATAAAGATTCAGGCCCTCATTTATGAGGCCCTACCAGCACTTTTGCGCCACCGAAACGTCACTTTTTTGGCATTCCAGTGGCGCAATGTGCCACTGGCATATTGATAAGGCCACATAAAGCCACGTTACGTGGCTTTTCATGGCCTTATAAATATGTGTCCCTTTCACACAGAAAACTTTGTGAAAGGGGTGTTCCACGGGTGTTGCTGGGAGCAATAAGATATACTGCCACAAGATATCACAGAGCTTTGAATTATTGGAGCATTCTCTAGTAAGTAGGTATTTGTATTTACGCAACTTCGTTTCAATAAATATGAGGTATTGCCAAACTTAAAAAGATTTTGTTGTTGATTTTTGTGTGGTCTAGATAGGTGATATAATCATCGGTGTGCCTAAAGAAACAGTTGAACCAACAAGATAGTGGTCAACCTACGCCTAAACTATAAGGAATTGAGATCGATAGGTAAGAGTTGCATGTTTTGAATGACAGTAGAAGGATAGTGATTTTTAAATGGATGAGAGAATGTTGAAGTTGGGTCATTTAATGGACTGAGGTGTTGGTATCACAAACTGAAAAGCCTATTTATGTGATTTCTCTCAAAGAGTAGATTATAATAGGTGCAATGATGTTTTTTATTAATAACAATATTACTTTTTGCAATGAAGTATTCCTAATACTATCTACACTAATGTGTATGAGATCCTGTGAGGTTTCTATCAAATGAAATTGTTGCTTTATTCAATGAAGTGCTATTATTTCAGTAATGTGTCTATAGTGTATATTGATTTGTTTATTTTATATTTATTTATTTTTAGATGTTTTATGACCGAGAGTATAACCAAATTGTAGTCTTGAAAAAGAAGGTCCTAATAATATTTTGTTTTCGAAACGCGTCGACGCCCGTTTACCACAAACCCAACAACCCCAAATACTAAAGAATCTTGACAGATTGAGGGTTTGTGTACAGCCTCTGATAGTGGTTGTGGAAATTAATGACAAAAATGTAATGTCTTGTCGTATCTCTCGGACTGTTTTTAAAGTATATTTGTGTAATTATTGTGTTAGGCATTTCTTTTGCCTTGCTGAAATGTTTTTAAATGTTTTAGTACTGTTTTAATGAAAACAAAATATTGACACAATTATTGTAAGTTTCTGTGCCAACACTCAGACTTATGGTGCTTGATAGTGATCCTTCAGACTGAATGTGGAATGATAACTCATAGGTTGAATGGTGGTTGTGTCTGGAATAAAAGACTGTGGTAAAAGTTTGGAACTCCCAGAGGACACTCTTTTTAGAATTCTTATTTGAACCCTAGTCCTTTGGGTGATAAAGGGTCCCTCTCTCTTTTTTAGAAGCATTCACAGCAACATCTATAGCTTTTTCACACTGCTCCAGATTTACGAGAAATCAAAAGTCTGAAGCAGCGGCAAAAACTTACGGAAGGCGTGAAGTAGGCACAACAGCACACATAGAAAGAGGAAAAAGCCTCTAATGATTGTTTCTGTGCAGGAAGATTTCCCTTCCTGCACAAAAATAATCATCCACGCAACGCAGGCACCCTTGCACCATGGTGCTATGGTGTGTGGGTTAGCGCACGGCAGCCCATTGTGCAGCGGCGCAGGGGACAAGGACAGGAATGCGGCGTATCTAATAGATACAGCACATTCCTGCCCTTTTCGTTTGCCATTAGCAAAAAAAACATAAATGAGGCCCTCGTTTTTTCTACCCTTGGAGAGACCATACTGGCTGGTAACAGTACCTCCGGGGGTAGGAATTGCCAGCCCCATCAACATGCTACTCATAATGAGGCCCTCGAAGTATGCTATATATAGCGATGGTGGTGGTCTTGATCAGCGCAATTTACTTGCCCTCAGCCACAGTTAATCTGCCTACACATGGAACCAGCATGTGTCAACCTGAGCCCCAAAAATCTATTAATTGCCTTCAGCTGAATCAGAGTACCTAGTGTGAACAGGATGGCCTCTCAAGTGTGATATAGTATACTGAGAACACTGTATGTATGAACGTTTTCTTATTAATAAAACATGCTTGGCCTCAACTTGGCGTATGAGAAACTTAAGACATTTATCCACATCTGTAGGAGTCCATTTGCAGCCTCTTGGACTCTGCAGTGAATAAGCTTATTAATAAAAGATGATGCCTGAGGAAGGAAGCTTAGATCTTTGTCAGCAATGACAAAGGGATATGCGGGGCTCCATCTACATATGAAAGGGAGCCGTGAAAGTGGACTACTTCACCATTCTGGCTTTGGCTGCCAGCTTCCTATAACATTTCATCTGACTCACGTTTGGCTTCGGTTTGGAAAAATAAGAAAGAATTCCAGAAATTAAGTGTGGAATTAATTTACAAGAAAGATCATGGGTCTGGTTTCTTGAAAGCCTGAAATTCAACCCGGTTCCCGTGCGGCTTCCCCTTCTCAGTGTTCTTAACTTTGCAGCTTTCCGTGTTTGTTTTTCATTTGTTTCCTTGATCCCTTAGTCCTTCCTTCCCCTCTCGGCCACAAAAGATGACTTTTAGCCGGTCCATGCTTCACTTTGAATACTGTTATATTGAAATCCAGTAAAACAATATATACATTTAAAAATAACTAGTGCACTTTTTCCCAATAATTTTGCTGTTAACTATAATACTTAAGTACTAACACGAGGTACACAGATCCATGAGAGGTATTGATTTTGCACTGTTTGGTAACTGAAAAAGTCACTGCAGAATTGCCAGAATGCACCACTCACCTGTGGAGTACTGTCATCTCTCGTGGTCCTGTTAGCACAATGGGCTGGGCTTCCATGGCTCTGTAGGTTCAGAGAACGCCCCTCACTGACAATGGATTTTCCTTTGGGGGTTGCATACATGCCAACATTTTAGAACAGGGAAGTAGAAGATTTAAAAAAATCGGGGGTATGTATTTTCCCCATTGACTTCTATTAAAGGAAAGGCAATTTCAGGTGACAGAAAGATAAAGTAAAGCCATTTTTTGCTTTAAAAAAGTGAACCTCGGCTTGAACTGGCTCTATTGCTATGCATGGGCTTGAACTATTGCGTTCTGCTCCCTATGAAAATCTGGGGGCATCTTAACAAGAGGCAGCGATAATTATTGCTGACTGCGCTTAGCGCAGTTTTTTATATCGCTGTAACTTATTGCCACCCTAGCGCTGTATTAACAACGCTCAGGGCATTGGCGGTAAGAATTCCAGCGATGGCGGGAAAAAGGGTGAACATCGCTGGAAATCCAGCGATGTTCACCTAAAAACGGCAAAGACCTTGCTGATACGACCCTGTGGTCTTAACCCAAGAATCCACCTCCCATGCAAAGTATGCCCAAGTCTAGATTTTAGCAGAGGTTAAAATCCAGTGTAAATGGGCAGTTAGCGCGATGTTTTGTATCGCTACGGCGGGCGGGGCATTGTTATAAATATCTTCAAGCCCGGTTAGTGATATTCTCCTGTGTAGTTTTGTCAGGCACGCCTCCTTTGCATATCATTAGCGTTGCGATACCGGGCATTTGGAAAACCGGCGCTGAGGCATGGAATCACGCGCTAGCGTGTCCTTGATGATAATGCGATAAAAGTATCGCAGCTTTTCGCTAAAGAGGCGATAATTTTATCACGGACCCTTGATAATATGCCCCTTGGCTTCTCTGGGTCATTGAACACAACCGTGTATCCTCTTACTTGCCCCTCTTTCTTGGGCAAGAGGGCCAAGTGCAGCTTAGTGTCTTGCTTTGCCTTCGAACCTATTCCTAATGTCAACCATCTTGTTACTTCTTAAAGACACTTCGGGCATATTATCAAGGGCAGTATCACCGCTTTAGTGGCACTTTTTCCTGCTAAAGTGGCAATATTTTTATCGCGCTATCAGCAAGACGGAACTAACATGCATTATCGCATGTTAGCAGCCGAAATAATAACATTAAGCATCTCAGCGATACAAATCGCTAATGAGATGCAAAGTAGGCGGTGCTATCGAGAAACACCATGAATACAGTCGCTAACACGACTACCTCCTATTATCAATGGGACCGCAAACCTGCATAGAGATAATAAAAGTAGAGCTAACCGCGATTATCGCTGGTTCCTAACGCCTGATTGAAACCTGACTTAGCTATCTTTTCAATGGGTGGTGGATTGTCAGGCTAAGTCCTATTCTCAAAAAAAGAGAGTTTCCCAGGGACCAGAAAGGACTGGGTTAACAATTCGTATTCAAAGAAAAGATTCCTTTCTGTGTATTTATTTCAAAGGGTGACCATGAGGCCTATCCATGTCAATTAGCTGTTTTATTCATTTGCAATTGACGAAGGCAAAAAGTCAAAATTTAAGCTCCACACTAGGATGATTATACTTTTTACTCAAAGTTTATTTTCATAAAAGGGCATATTTAGGAATTCATTTTAAATACACATTCAATTTTACACTGTGGTGCTCTGGTACAGGTATATATACACTAACTAACAATTCCGTGTTACGGTTTCTATCACAGAATCACCACTTTAAGATATGCACTCAATATTTAAAATACACCAATACAGTAAATCAATAAAAAACATTTTTTTCACATTAAAAGCAGTCCAAAAGTCGACGCGTTTCGGTGCGTTTGTTATGCTTGATGCACCTTCATCAGGACAAAATAAATTAAAAGCAGGTATACTTCTTCTTTTTAAGATTAGAAGAAAAGACGTCCTTCAAGTAATGTTTTGGACGTTTTATTCTTGATAAACCTGACAAGCCCTATACTATTGGGTATTGTCACGATAATATTAACTGGAGGTCATACTGAAAGACGCCACTGGGATATGACACCATCTATAGTGCACCATTGATAATGTGCAACTAATCAATTATATAAATCTCTGAGGGCCGTGAACTGACTATGAACGTGCTACCAGATAAATCAAGAATAAAACGTCCAAAACATTACTTGAAGGACGTCTTTTCTTCTAATCTTAAAAAGAAGAAGTATACCTGCTTTTAATTTATTTTGTCCTGATGAAGGTGCATCAAGCATAACAAACGCACCGAAACGCGTCGACTTTTGGACTGCTTTTAATGTGAAAAAAATGTTTTTTATTGATTTACTGTATTGGTGTATTTTAAATATTGAGTGCATATCTTAAAGTGGTGATTCTGTGATAGAAACCGTAACACGGAATTGTTAGTTAGTGTATATATACCTGTACCAGAGCACCACAGTGTAAAATTGAATGTGTATTTAAAATGAATTCCTAAATATGCCCTTTTATGAAAATAAACTTTGAGTAAAAAGTATAATCATCCTAGTGTGGAGCTTAAATTTTGACTTTTTGCCTTCGTCAATTGCAAATGAATAAAACAGCTAATTGACATGGATAGGCCTCATGGTCACCCTTTGAAATAAATACACAGAAAGGAATCTTTTCTTTGAATACGAATTGTCAGGCTAAGACCTCCTTGGCTTATTACTAAGGATTTCACTATAGCTGACTTTTCATCAGTGGATTTCTAGCGCTAATCACGCATTTCACCGCTATTGCTGGTTCTTTTATCGCCTTGGAGTTAGACGTTAATGAGAACGAGCTAACTCGGCGATATAAAAAGTGGATAGACGGCGATAATCAAATTCGCGCTAAGCGTGAATTGCGTTATTTACCGCTTGATAATATGCCCCTTCATCATTTCAATAGCTAAGGTGGTTTTTAAGCCATTTGAGCTTTTCTTTCAACTGGCATTCTTATTAGAAGACACTAGCCAACTTTCACATAAGTTCAAAAGTGCATTGTTGCACCGTGGCTACATGTAGGACTCACCTTCTACTCTGGTAAGCAAGAGAAAAAGGAGGGTGACCAATGTGTCCAGCTCTTGCCGAATTCAAGTAATTCATCAGAGCCTTTATTCATTATTGCTTACACTGCAAGGTTTTAGGGGCATATTACCAAGGGGCTTATCGCCGCTTTAGCTGGAATTTTTCCCGCTAAAGCGGCGATAATTTTATCGCCCTATTACCTAGCTGTCGCTAACACCAGTTAGCGACAGCTAGTAGGAGATAGCGATCATCTTGGGGCCCACTTTGCATGTCAGCGATATTTATCGCTAATGACATGCAAAGTGGGCGTGCCAAGATGTTAGCGACTGGAAACAGTCGCTAACATCGCTACCTCCTATTACCTACTTTTGGAAATAATAGCGCTAAGCGCGATTATCTCCAAAAGCTAACACCTGCCCAGAGCAGTTCTTAGCCATGTTATCCAATGGTAACATGGCTAAGAGCATTAGCTCGTTAATGCATGCATATCGCTGACTTTACAGCGATATTCATGCATTTCGGCCGATTTTTATCGCTTAGGAGATAAACCTTGATAATTTCAAGGTTTCTAGGCGATAAAAATAGGCGAAGCACGGCGATAAAATTATTGCCTCTAACCAAGCTTAGCAATAATTTTCGCTTATTCTTGGTAATATGCCCCTTAGTTCACAATGAACAAAGATTACTGCAAAGTATTCATGGTTTTGATTTACGATATTTTGTCCTCATTTACTTACATCGTGGATAATAATGCAAGCAAAGAATGCTGAATCAGATAATATGCTTAGAGAAGATATAGTAATTACATTGGCAGCTATTTGAGTTTGTTTTTAATTACCATCGACTATTTCACTAAGGAGATTATTGCACACCATCAGTGGTATATGATACAACCTGATAAAAATTTCAAACTTTAAGGGCGCTATTCAAAACGGTTATGATGCTGTAAACGTGAGTTTACTACCAAATTTACCGTAGTTACACCATTCTCTATTATGACCAATGTTCCTTATTTGTTATCTTCCTAGGTGGCTGAGAATGAGCGAGATATCTCCTACCCCGCCTCTGAGATCCGATCTTTCCCTCCTTACATCCTCTTGCTTTGTATGTGCCCCGAAAGGTAATGGTTTATGGTCAATGGTCCACCGGAAATTCAATTCCATTCGTTAGCTTCCTTTCCTTCTCCCACAGTAGAACATGCTGCAGCGTCCCACTTCAAGTTTCTCCCTTCGGATATGCCATAAGGCAAAATATTTTAGCAGCCATTATACCTTGTCACCCCTTAATAGGAAAGGCTCCACCTCATTCTGGGATTTCAAGGTAAAATGCGCCAATGCCACTTGTTCTATTATGAGCTTTCAAATATGGCACCCATTCAAGATGTCAAGTGGCCATTCTCAAGGGTAGTTCGGGGTCAAAAGAGTGATATTATTAATGGGTCTGAGAATGAATTGCCACGTGTCTGACTTTTTATGTTGAGGATGTGATGGGTGACATTACATCTCTTGTAAGCTAGTGGTGAGCTCCCAAGGCTACCCCCTAACTTGTGAATAGTCCATGACAATTACCTCCCTGGAGAACCTGTCATGGGCACTTCTATCTTCTTTAAGGATAGCCCTAGCTGAGTTCATGCATATATATTGTACTATGTACCCTTCCTTGATCCTCAATCCTTGTGGATTTTGATGTTTAGATGGTGGGGTTTTAGATTCTATTAATCCTTCTATATTATCGAGCAGCTAATGGAGAAGTCTGTGTTCCAGTGTCATACAAAGAGTGTAGCTGAGTTCCAGTCGTAGCATGCTGATTATCTTCGTAGGGATGACCTGGGCCACATATGTGAGTCTCATATCACCTAAGCATGGGATAGGTGTAGTGTTATCATTAAGGAGAAAAGGAGTGTTAGATTTGAAATTTCATTTCTGTGTTGTTTAGGCCTTAAATGCCCCTCCCTTGCACTTATAAACCATGCATTTTCTTATGTTAGCATTGATGGCACCATTTTTATTCGTGCCATACTGTACTATGACTAAAGATCGAGCTTTCTGTCTCATGGTGCTTGCCTCAGCGGAGCCGCTGCTCCTGCATCCCCCCTCCACCTCCTGTTCTCAAGGCTGAAATTTTGCTGCCCTAGTGAATGTATTATCTGTTTTGCATACCTTTGCCGTTGTATATGTTCGTTCTTACATCTTAGAATGGTAAGTGCCAGACGAGTGGCTTTGGGGTTGAGATAGCCTGTGCCCGGCTCTGTAACATGACTCATCCGTGTGTGCCTCCTTTGTTCATCCTGGCCTGAACTGGAATTTTCCTACCTTGGCGGACCCTTGAAGGTGCAGGTTTGGTATAATTGTTACCCCCAAGTTGGGGGAAAGCAGTCCCTCGGCTGTCCTCCCAGGAGACAGGTCAGATTGGGGTCCGTTGCAACACAATTTACTAATAAACAATTGATTTGTATTCTCTTCTGTCCAACTGACTCTTCATTTTTTAAAAGGCATAGACGTGGTCCCGAGTGACACAAATGACCCGTTTTTTAGGTCATTTCCTTCATTTGGCACCCAAACAGGAACTCCATCATTCGGGTGTCCCATCTTCGCCAGTAATCGGGTGTGGAGGGCGCGGGCACGCTGGGTCGGATGGGCGGATCGGGGATTCCCACTTGATCGAGCTTAGTTCTCACAGCTGCCCCGCCTGTCTGATCGGGCGGTCCCTCCTCCAGTAGTCACCCTGACTGGAGTCCTGAAAGGCGAAACCCTGGGAGCTGACTGTTTGGTCCGGAGAGTCAGCAGTGAAGAATAACTTTGTTTAACCTGTGTGCACCAGGTGAGTTTGTCTTGGTCTTTGGAAAATATGGTGCCATCTGGAGTAATTTGAATATGGCCAAGAGGCCATTTCCTAGTCTGTCTGTGAATTTGGTGGGTTTGCGGACCGTTTTGGGGAATTCAGGGTGTCTGTCGATGCCCTGCCAGGCAACTTGGTAATTCGATTTGGTGCTCTTTGAAAAGCGTGGCCTTTGTTTGGTGTTTGAGATTTGAGGCACCGAGTCTGATTTGAAGAATAGGGGCAGTCAGTGGACCGGTTGTTCTTTCTTCCTTTCCCCGTTGGGGGGAGGGGTAGGTGACTTGTTGAATAGGGAAAAATAGTCTTCTTGTGTCTGCTTGAAAAAGGGAAGTGCAGTGCCTTAGTAAGTTCTGCTGTTTTGGGTGCCTGTGTTGTTCTGCTGAAGCTTGTCTAGAGGAGAGACAGCCTGCACCTCCAGAAGGCACTCCTAATTTTGACATGTATGTTAAGCACGGCCTTGGCCCTATTATGTTTAGTACATTGTGGCACAAGTATACGAGGAACAATGCGGAGCTGCAGTGGCCCTTGACGGGAACTTTTGATAAACAGAAATGTAATTTCCTGCATGACAAATTGTTTCTGAAAAAAAGTAGACAGTCGATGTTTGATAATCTCCAAATATGGCAGAAAGAAAGTAAGAAAAGGCGGATCAGAGCGGAGAAAGAGGCGAGAAGAGAGAAGACGCAGACAGTCACGCAAAAGACTATAGCGTATGAGAGAGAAAAGGTAGAGAAGGGCATTGAATGTGCTGATCGAAGGTTCAGGTTACATTGTGATGTCTTATGTCACTCGTGAAGACGGTGACCCATTTGTGGAGGATTTGTTAGATGAACAACCACCACCTCCTTACGCCCCGCAAGGTGCATATGCGGTGGCACCACCTGCCCCCGTCCTGCCTCCTCTGTTTTCCCCGCCCCTGATCCAGTTGCTCCGGATAGAGCAGTTTGGTTTTCCTCTTCGCCCACACCGCCAGCGGTTGCAGAAAAAATAGGCCAACATATGACGGATCCGTTGCCCCTAATTCTTCCCTGTCTGTCCCCGTCACCCCTACCTCCCAGTCGTCCTTTACCTCAAACGACAGCCCTGGGACATCTCTGAGCATGCCTCCCACCCAACTTCCTCCCTCACATCTGCCATACGACAGGACACCAGCGAGGGGTCCGATGGGAGGAGATCAGGACACGGCTAAAGAAAGACTGGGGAGAGTGTTAATGCAATCTGATGTGAGTGATGTGGAGAAGAAGATGGTGGCTGACCAGGCCTCTCAGTGGGCCCAGAACACAATTCATAGTGTGGAAGATGTGGGAGTGTAGTGAAGGATTATGAGCCATTTGTGCAGCAGCATGCCCTTAAACACATGTTGGCCACTCTGATTGGATTATGGGAGCTGTATTTCAATGGTGTGGCCCACAAATTATTTACGACATTCGAGACAGAGCGTATGCCGCTGGAATGGCACCCAATGAGATTTTCAGTAATGTTTAAAGACAACCTATATAGAAAGCTATCCTAGTGGTAGCTGTGGAGAGCAGCCTTCAGGCTAAGTCTTGAAGGAATGTAAAGCAGCTTCTTTTACCAATCTATAATCTCATGAATGGCCAAATGAAAGGAGAATCACACCAGGTATATATATAAAATATATGTATTTATTCTAAACACATCCCTCTAGTCTCTTTATGAGGTTATAGGCATAAGTACATACAGTAAACTTATTTAGCACACAGCAAATTAGCACAATATACGTTGAGCCCTAGGGGCGTGCCTAACCATATATTAATAAAGTGGTATAAGAACCATGACTGACATAGATACAAGGCCTAGAGCCTTCAGAACCACTGGGGCCACCAGGAACCACCCAAGGTAGTGACACAGGGTACCCACGGGGGAGGCGTGCAGTGTCTAAACACAGCCGCGAATCACCATTAACTTCTATGGGGAAAGTCACGGTTGGAAATTTACAGATTAAGGACACTTGGAATAGGACTTGGAGACAAACCCCTTTAGAACTAGGCAGTTCTAGAGTCAATACCCACGGAAGCACCAGAGTACTCGAGGTACCTCACCCAGGGAAGTCGGGTGCATTGGTGTCTTTTGATGTCGGGTTTCGTCGTCGTTTTCAATGGTGATCTGCTGCAAAGTGCTGCTGCGACCAAGCCGAAAGTGTCCGGATGGATCCAAGGGTGGATCGGAGATCTGAAGAACCTGAAAGCAGAGGGGACAGAGTCTGGGTCACTTGACAGTGACCATGAAGGCGATGAGCAGATGCCCACTGATGTCGGGTGCTTTCAGATGAAGAAGGGGAAGCTTGACTCTTCAGCCACAGGGACCAGGAGCCGTTGATGACAACCAGGTGCTGGATTTTAGCTGTCCCACAAAGGATGTCAAGTCGGTATCTAGATTGGACCCAACAAGCCTTGGCAACAGTAACCCACACAGAAAGCAAAGATTGGCTTTGGTGCAGACCAGCAAGGTCTGAGGGACTCACCACTTGGTGGGGAGTCAGGGCACGTCTGGAGCAACAATGAAATTCCAAGAAACAGAAGAGTTACCTTCATGGGGACCCACCAGTTGACGGACAAGGGACCGCAAAGGAGCCTCAAGCTGAAATGCTAGAAGCGGGCCTACGGAACACTCGTGGAGTGGAGGCCCACAATCTTCGGTGCAAATGGCGCACGGGGCTTGTACTAAAAGTAGCCTAATGCAAAACTTCAGGGAAGCTCAGGAAGTTGATGCACTTGCAAATGTGCAGAGTGTCAAGGAGTACCGGTTCCACGTCACTCGTGAGGGCTGCGGGTCTCAGCTTTGCTGGGATCTCGTGTCGGCCTCTGAGAAGTCTGGAAGTCTGTGTCCTGGTCACAAATCCTTTGGGATCTGGTGGTAGCCTTGGAAATGCAGACCAGCAAGATGCTTTGTTGGTGTCTGTTTGAACAGGGGAGTCACTCCTTGACCCCAAGGGAGATTCTTCCATCTTCTAGTCGAAATAGAATGTCGAGGTTCCAGGATATATTTTGCAAAGTTTCATCCAGGTGTAATCTGAAGTCCTAAGGACTGGGTTCCTCTACTTATACTAAGTTAGGGGGTTGGACCTACTCTGGGGACCCACCTATGGGAGGGTCAGGGAAGAGGGGTGGTTACACCCATTCCCTTTGTCCAGTTTCACGCCAGAGCAGGGGCTGAGTGCCCCTGCAACCAGTTTGAACTGGGGTAGGCACAGGGACACCGAGTGTGTACCCAGCACTGTCTGAAAAGCATTCTATGAATGCACCCACCCAGCCCTAATACACTAAAGCCTGTCTGGGAGGTGGTTACACCTCCCTGTGACAGGAAACCTGTTGTCCAGGCCTCCCCTGCGGGAGTTTTGTCCAGCAGCACAGCAGCAGGAGGTCAGATGCGTGTCTGTGGCTGCAGCATCCATTTTGTGACGCTGAGGCTCTTTTAAACTATTACCGGTTAGGTTAGTGTGTACATGTCTTCTCCCTCTAGAAGGGTGGAATTCTACCCCCCCCTACCAGGAATGGCGGGGGGTAGGATTCCAAAGTGTTTGACACCAAACACAACATGTTTCCATGCAGCCATTCTAAAGTTAGCATTTACTGCGAGATTATAATGCACTTAAGAGTATATGCTCAGGCTGCATCACAGAACAGCATCAGAGAATAGATTCTGAAAGCTGCAGAGGGATCCTGCTCATGCATGGGCACCCTCTCACACAAAACCAATCACTCTACCTTCAGGATTGATAAGGCCTGCCATAGGAGTGAATTATAGGTTTATATGTGTCAGTGATTAAAGGTAGATGTAGGTAACCTATATCTTAGTAAGGGGTGCATGCACCACCTTACCCAGGCTGCAGTAGCAGACCTGTTTTGCCATTTTAGAAGGCTTCCCAGGGGTGGCATAATACATGCTTCAGCCCCTGGTAGGCCTCTGGGGTACCTATGCCCTTAGGGGCAGATTTATGATGACTGGCGCATCCCCAGGGATGCGCCAGTCATCCTGCGCCGCTGCTCCGCCACCCATGGTGCGCCGCATTTACAATGCGGTGCACCATGGGGCAAAAACGGCACAGATGCATGACGCATCTGTGCCGTAAAGGTGGCGCATTGCTGGAGCTGCGTCGCAAGCGCGACGCAGCTCCAGCAAGGCTCGGGGGTGCCCCATCTCCACAATGCTGCGTCAAGACCTACGCCTGCTTCAAGCAGGCGCAGGGTTTTGACGCAGCATTGTCCTGAAAGTGACTGAGTGAAATCTTATAGATTTCACTCAGCCACTTTTAGGAGGCGTTCCTGCGCAGGAACGCCCCCCCCCCCTGCGCAGGAATGCCTCCTATGGCGCAGGGCTTTACAACGTGACGCATCTCCTAGATGCGTCACGTTGTAAATAGGGCGCATTGTTTGCGCCGCCGTTGCGTCAAATAAAGTGACGCACCGGCGGCGCAAGGCCGTCATAAATCTGCCCCTTAGTACCTAAGGTACCATATACTAGGGACTCTCAAGGGTAACCCAGTAATCTGGAGTGTACCTAAAGTACATGCATTCAATTTAGAGAGGAAGCAGCTAGGCTGGGGTCTTGGTTAGCAGGGCCTCAGCCAGACTAAAGTTAAAAAACAGTGAAACACCAGCAAAAAGTGGGGGTAACCATAGTAAGCAGATCCTACTCTCCTACAGGAGGTACATCCCATTTACCACCCTGTTATTAGGCAGAGTGTGGAGGCCTGCTTCCAGGAGCAATGGATTTATACTCCTTGGAAAAGAAGTGAGGTTTAGACCCTTAGACTCAGTTGCCCGATCCTAGGAAGAATCCAATGGCATATTATAAGGAGTTTTTGGATTGCTAGTCCTGGTTGACATCTGGTGTCAGGTGCATATGCAGGGGATCTAGGGGGTACATGAGATCAGATTAGGGCTTGGGACAAAGAGCGGAAGCCTGGTGAGAAGCCTACGGCTGAGATACTAGCCTTACCGGGCAGAATATTACTTATATGCACTCTTTGATCCCACCAAGGAGGATGGATTGGGATACATTGTCGACATGCCACCAGAAGAAAGATGAACTTGTGTCTGATTTTTTCACAAGATTTGAAGGGGTGTTCTTGAATTTCAGTGGACAGGACTTTTCGGTGGAGGGAAGAATTCGGCTATTTGTTAACAGATTTGTTATGAACCTGCTTCCTGAGATCGCGACTCGGTTGCAGGCTTCGGAGACATGGATGACTTCCTCCCCGTCAATCATTCTAAGTATGGCCCAGTATTTCGAGCACAGAGAGAATGAGGACAAAGACAAATCACAGAAAAAAAAGGACCGGAAAATGAAAGTGTTGCTGCAGCAGGTGTCGAGGGGGAATGGAAATGGACGGGGCAGGGGAATAGGTCCGTCCCGGCAGTTACCCCATAGTAGTTTAACACTGGGCCCATGGGGCCGAACCAATGTGTGTATTGTAAGGAGGAGGGGCATTGGCATAGTGAGTGTTCGATACTACTAAAAAGAGTGGAGGTGCCCCGTGGAAGGGTATACCGAGGACGATGGAGAGCACAAGTATGGATGGACAGAGACAGGCGAGGAAAGGATGAGCGATCGGGTCAGTCTAGGCAGAATTATTTTGATGACCCGAGAACTTGACCCGGTACCGGGTATCAGAGCGCTTTACATAGCACCAATTGCGTTACATGAAGACACATTCCTTTTTGTTAGGCACGGGGTGATTACGCTCTGGCTGGCCAAAATAATGTCTCAGTAGGCTTCTCAGGCATACCAGTTGTGAGCCACACCTTCAAGCCGCTGGCTCTGACTATAGGTCCTTTCACAGTGGATTCACCCTTCTTATTGACCTCTAATTGTGGAGAGAATTTGATGGGTTTGGACTTGTTTAAGAGGTTACACACCATTATTTCATGCTCTTCGGATGGTGTCTATATGACAATAGGACCCAGAGTGGTGAATTCCGAGCAGTGTTTTTCGAAGGATGAGCCCATACCTGCAGAATTCAAGGAGGTGTCTTCAACATTATGGACCACGGGTGACATGGATGTGGGTCTGTTGCAGATTCCCCCAGTCTCTATTGGAGTGAAAAATAATGCGGTTCTGCCCCGTCTTCCTCAGTACAAAATACCTAAGGCAGGAGAGCAGGCGTTGTTGCAGATTATACAGGATTTGATTGAGTATGGATTGGTGGAAGAGACAAATGTGAATGTGTGCAATAGCCCTATTCTCCCCGTATTGAAGAGGGCACCCTCAGGCTCCCCCGATGACTACCCCGATGTCTACCATTTTGTCATTGCCTGTGCGAGGTGAACAAGATCGTGCTCCCTCAATTTCCGGTCGTTCCAGATATCACTGCCCTTTAGACAATGATCTCGCCCTCTGTTACATATTTTTTTTGTCATTGATTTAAAGAACGCCTTTCTCAGCTTTCCAATACACCCACAAAGAAGGTACCTTTTTGGGTTCACCCTAGCCAGCAGGAGCTTTAGATTCTGTGTGGCTCCTCAGGACTATACTGAAAGTACCAGTATCTACAATCAAGCTCTGAAAGCACAATTGGACTCCCTGGTCCTTCTCTCAACACAGGCCTTTGGTGGTAAGCAAAGACCATGTGTGTATTTTCCTGCTTTGCTTGACAACGTCGCCAGAGCCCTCCCGAGCTGCCTAAGAGTTGCAGCTGCTGTGGCCATCTCTATCAGCCAATCAGCAGGGCTTGTTCTTGATACTGATCTCACAGTTGTGGTCCCGCACGCTGTGGACACACTTCTAAATAGAACGACGACACAGCACCTTACCAGTGCATGTCTGACTGGCTATAAATTGACCTTGTTTGCGCCACACGTCATCGTAAAAAATGTACCACTCTAAACCCAGCCACGTTACTACCCCTCCCTTCGGAAAGTAAAGTGGTGGATGTCCACAATTGTGTTTTCCGTATGGAAGAAGAGACAAAGGGACTGATGTTCCCTTATCTGAACCCCAAGGGGAACTATATGTTGATTGCTCTTGTTTTAAATGACCAGATGGTACTAGATGGTACGGCAACTGCTGCTTATGCCATCACCACCCTACGTACTGTAGTTGAGACATCACAGGTTCCCTTCTCGTCAGCGCAAGCAGCAGAGTTGGTGGCCCTTATCCGGGCCTGTGAGCTGAGTGAGGGGCTGGACATAAATATCTACACTGACAGTCACTATGCCTTCGGAGTGGCTCATAATTCGGGCAGCTCTGGGCACAGAGGGGGTTTTTGACATCACAAGATATAGAATGGCCCTTTGTTCCATAGACTCCTGTCGTCTTTGGTACTCCCTGGGAAATTGGCAGTGATAAAGTGTAGTGCACACAAGGCAATAACTGATGATGTTGGAAGGGGGAATGCATTTGCAGATCAGACAGCGCGGTCTAAGACGAAGAGAATGTTTGTGGCAGGGCCAGCGAGGTGGGTGCCTGACAATGGGATGTTTGAGGACACACTGGAAAATGTGAAAGAGATTCAGAGTGAGGCCACAATGGAGGAGTTGGCAATATGGTAGGAGAGTACAGCCGAGTTGGATGAGGATGGATGTTAAATGGATTTGTCTGGGAAATGGAGATGGATGCTGCCTGATGCGTATGTGATCCCTGTGGGTACTATTAACCGTGGGTGGAGAACTCCGCTCATGGAGTGTGCAGAGTTTTGCCTACTCTGCGTTCCGCAGAGAACATGGAGTAGGCAAAATCCCACGCACTCCGAAGTGGAGCGGACTTGGCCTGCCCCCGCCTCCCACCTGCCCTATAATAACAATTGCTAAAGTTTTACAAAATAAATTTAAAGCACCTTACCTTATCTGCGGCATCTGTGGTGTCCCTAGCTGGCCTCCTCCTCTCTTCATCTTGTTCGCAGTGCAAACTGCTCATGCGCATTTCTTGCGAGAAATGTGCATGTGTGGATGCCCGCGCATGCGCAGTTTTTACCATGAACGAGATGAAGAGAGGAGGAGGCCAGCCAGGGACGCTGCAGATGCCGCAGATAAGGTAAGGTGCTTTTAAACATATTTTTAAAAACTTTAGAAATTGTTAATATAGGAAGGTGGGAGGCGGGTGGCGTAGCGAAGCTACGCGGGGCTCCACAGAGTTTGTTATCAACTCTGTGGTGCTCCACGTAGCCCCACTACGCATACTACGCCCGGGCTTAGTTACTAGGGCGCACTGAACTGCACGCATTAGTGTGAAGGGGATATTTAAGTTACTAGATCCTGTGTGGTGGAACAACAACATTCCCAAAGTTGCAGCACATTTAGTCAGATATTGCATGGTTTGTTTGATGCACAATCCTGGAAAGAGTACCCCCACTCCTGTTGGCAGTTTTGCACCACCTTCCTTTCCTTTCAAGGTTCTCCAGATGGATTACATCGAAATGGAACAAGTCAACAACCTGAAATATTTGCTGGTGGTAGCCTGTGCTTTCAGCAAATGGGTTGAGGCTTATCCCACCAAAGAGAATACCGCCCTGGTAACGGCGAAGGTGTTCTTGAAAGAGTACTTCCGTGCTTTGGTTTGCCCGGTTTGATTTGGAGAGACAATGGCAGTCACTTCAATGCCAAGGTCATCCAGTTAGTCTGTGAGGGGCTACATATTCGATAGAAGTGCCATGCAGCGAACCACCCCCAATCTGCTGGGCTCGTGGAAAAATACAATGGAACACTCAAGTTAAAGATGGCTAAGATCAAAGAGTGCACAGGATTGCAATGGCCAGATGCCCTACCCCTAGCGTTGATGTCTTTGAGGGTCACAACCCCCACTAGGACTGGAATATCCCCTTATAACACTACTCGAATGTTTGGGGCGGTCCGCGGCCTCGCCACTTCTCTGATATCGAATATCCTTTGCTGATAGACTAACTTTATGAGTTGACTAAAAATCTTCGTTCTGTTCATCGACAGGTTGCAGAGGTCTTACAGCCTCATCCGGAGGAACCGGTCCATCAGATACAGCTGGGCGAATGGATCCTTGTCCAGAATTTTTCCCGGGAGAGCAGCTTGGAGCCATGCTGGAAGGGATCTCTGCAGGTCCTTCTGGCCACCAGGACAGCGGTAAAAGTCGACAGAAGATCTGGATTCCCAGCGGCCATACGAAAAGGGTTCCTCTCCCGCTGCCCTATGACCGATGGTTGCAGACGTGATCGGGGATTGTGAAGGAGAGCAAGTACCTCCTTTTATCCCTTTTTCTGACGCACGCCTCACCTATGCACCCACGGCAGAAGAAAGTCAAGCTGTGCTAAATGGGGCAATGCCACCTGAAATAAAGGACATCCAGGAGTCTCCGTCTGTTGAGTCTCAATCCATTGATTGGTCTTCATCTGACCCCTTACCTCTTGATCCTTTGAACCCGACCCTTTGTTTCCCGACCCTGCTGTACCTAAAGCAGTAAGGTACATATTGCGCCCCCGCCACAAATCTAATGCACCAGTAGGGGCAGTTTAATGAACTGAGGATTGATTGTATTCACTAAAATACTAGAGATGGACTACATTGCTGAAGACTAGGATGTGGGTACCCTGTCCCTGGTGCACAAAATAGGTCAGAGACCAGAAGACTGGTGCGGTTCCCATTCCTCTTTTTCTCTCGGACAGTCACCGATTGGGGCAAAAGAACTGTGTTTTCAGGTAGAAGATTTCTGCCCTGCTACGTGAGATCAGGACCTGAGCTGGACAAACAGCTCCAACACATGTGCTCAACAGCCACAATGCCCGATGAACATTAGATAGATTTTGGCTCTTTGGTGGCTATTTCAGCTTGATTCCAAGTGTAAGACTTTTCCATTGCATAATAGAATGTATTCCTTTGGTCGCCCTATCCATGATGAGAAACCGACTTTTGCAGTACCACGTCCCAGTCCGGATGGGCCTGTGTGGTCCTCTTGGTCTACGAAGAGTAAGATAGTGTTTGTAGTAATAATTTTGCTTTCCCTGATATTGGTACATGTGGTGATGTTTTTCCTTGAAGATAAAAGTACCCTGTGTATGCTTGGATAAGTACTACGCCTGCCAACCGTGAACATATTTTTGTCACCTTAGCACCCCACAAGGAAGAACACCAGAAGTCTTATAAGGACAATGTTTTTATCCAAACTTTGCACCAAGCCCATGCTGCCTAAATTACGACTAAATGTTGGGTGTGTGGTTTGTTACCTTCCGTAACACACACCAAAGTGAGAATTTGTTGCCTATGCCTGTGTCTTATGTTAATAGTTGTGAGGGGTGGTTCACTTTGCTCATTATGGTCCACTTGTTCCCTCAAGCCAAAACCCTGGAATGTAAAAGGACTAGTTCTCGCACCTTGACAATGAATGTGCGTTTTCAATATATGGTCCTACCTGGCATTTCCCCTCGTAGTGAGCAGTTTAGTTGGGTATTCTTGAGTTCCTGTTACCAATCATCAGACTGGGAAAAGAAAGGGAATTGGTCAAAGGTGGAAAGGGAAAAGTTCTCACAGTTTAATGCATCAGAGTATTATCAATACTTCCAAGCCAGCAATGTCACAGAAGATAAGCCCATACCTCTGGCAGTGGTTGATGTAATGGCTCCTTTTGTGTTGAGGGGACAGAATACATAGAGGTGAGGGAGAGCAGATGCAACACCACTTATTCATTGAGGGTATCCGAAAGTCATCCCTTGATTCCGCGGCCTAATGTTCACTTTGTCTGTGGAGCCTGTGGCTATGTGTGGCTCCCTGAGGGTTGGTCTGGGCGATGATACCTTTCCTACCTCCTGCCCCCAGTGTATATAGCCCCTCCAAACTACCGCAAAGATCACCGAATACAGCGTAGAGGTGTGCCATCCCCTGAGTCAAAAGAATGATTAACACAGAAGACCATTTACCCTTCTGGGACCCCATGGCCAACAGCCTCAATATAAGACAACTCACCCGGGTGGTAGAGGGGGTTATCATTATAACGCCGGGAATATTGATGAATATTACAGTAGAATTCCAGGCCACAAAACTCGTTGCCCTTCAGAACCGGATGGTTCTAGATGTTATCTTAGCCGATCGGGTGGGGCTTGTCACAGCATTGGTAGTAGCTGCTGTGTTTCTGTCCCTGATCACGCCCCCACTGTGTACGCTGCCATGCAGAAATCGAACAAGATAGCTTCAGAGATACATCAGGAGAATGGTACCTGGTCCTTTACCGGTTGGTTCTGGGGCCTGTTCACCATGTGGGGTTGGAGGATTCTCATTTTCTTGGTAGCTATAGCGGATTTTATCCTGACATGCTGCTTATGTATCTATTGTCTTCCAGCTTGCTGTACCTGTTGCGTGTCAATGCTAAAAGTAAGTCCCAGAGCACAGGGACCTAACTCCAACACAAAGGTCATGATGCATCAGGGTATTCAGGATCCTGTGTGGTGGAACAACAACATTCCCAAAGTTGCAGCACATTTAGTCAGATATTGCATGGTTTGTTTGATGCACAATCCTGGAAAGAGTACCCCCACTCCTGTTGGCAGTTTTGCACCACCTTCCTTTCCTTTCAAGGTTCTCCAGATGGATTACATCGAAATGGAACAAGTCAACAACCTGAAATATTTGCTGGTGGTAGCCTGTGCTTTCAGCAAATGGGTTGAGGCTTATCCCACCAAAGAGAATACCGCCCTGGTAACGGCGAAGGTGTTCTTGAAAGAGTACTTCCGTGCTTTGGTTTGCCCGGTTTGATTTGGAGAGACAATGGCAGTCACTTCAATGCCAAGGTCATCCAGTTAGTCTGTGAGGGGCTACATATTCGATAGAAGTGCCATGCAGCGAACCACCCCCAATCTGCTGGGCTCGTGGAAAAATACAATGGAACACTCAAGTTAAAGATGGCTAAGATCAAAGAGTGCACAGGATTGCAATGGCCAGATGCCCTACCCCTAGCGTTGATGTCTTTGAGGGTCACAACCCCCACTAGGACTGGAATATCCCCTTATAACACTACTCGAATGTTTGGGGCCGTCCGCGGCCTCGCCACTTCTCTGATATCGAATATCCTTTGCTGATAGACTAACTTTATGAGTTGACTAAAAATCTTCGTTCTGTTCATCGACAGGTTGCAGAGGTCTTACAGCCTCATCCGGAGGAACCGGTCCATCAGATACAGCTGGGCGAATGGATCCTTGTCCAGAATTTTTCCCGGGAGAGCAGCTTGGAGCCATGCTGGAAGGGATCTCTGCAGGTCCTTCTGGCCACCAGGACAGCGGTAAAAGTCGACAGAAGATCTGGATTCCCAGCGGCCATACGAAAAGGGTTCCTCTCCCGCTGCCCTATGACCGATGGTTGCAGACGTGATCGGGGATTGTGAAGGAGAGCAAGTACCTCCTTTTATCCCTTTTTCTGACGCACGCCTCACCTATGCACCCACGGCAGAAGAAAGTCAAGCTGTGCTAAATGGGGCAATGCCACCTGAAATAAAGGACATCCAGGAGTCTCCGTCTGTTGAGTCTCAATCCATTGATTGGTCTTCATCTGACCCCTTACCTCTTGATCCTTTGAACCCGACCCTTTGTTTCCCGACCCTGCTGTACCTAAAGCACTAAGGTACATATTGCGCCCCCGCCACAAATCTAATGCACCAGTAGGGGCAGTTTAATGAACTGAGGATTGATTGTATTCACTAAAATACTAGAGATGGACTACATTGCTGAAGACTAGGATGTGGGTACCCTGTCCCTGGTGCACAAAATAGGTCAGAGACCAGAAGACTGGTGCGGTTCCCATTCCTCTTTTTCTCTCGGACAGTCACCGATTGGGGCAAAAGAACTGTGTTTTCAGGTAGAAGATTTCTGCCCTGCTACGTGAGATCAGGACCTGAGCTGGACAAACAGCTCCAACACATGTGCTCAACAGCCACAATGCCCGATGAACATTAGATAGATTTTGGCTCTTTGGTGGCTATTTCAGCTTGATTCCAAGTGTAAGACTTTTCCATTGCATAATAGAATGTATTCCTTTGGTCGCCCTATCCATGATGAGAAACCGACTTTTGCAGTACCACGTCCCAGTCCGGATGGGCCTGTTTGGTCCTCTTGGTCTACGAAGAGTAAGATAGTGTTTGTAGTAATAATTTTGCTTTCCCTGATATTGGTACATGTGGTGATGTTTTTCCTTGAAGATAAAAGTACCCTGTGTATGCTTGGATAAGTACTACGCCTGCCAACCGTGAACATATTTTTGTCACCTTAGCACCCCACAAGGAAGAACACCAGAAGTCTTATAAGGACAATGTTTTTATCCAAACTTTGCACCAAGCCCATGCTGCCTAAATTACGACTAAATGTTGGGTGTGTGGTTTGTTACCTTCCGTAACACACACCAAAGTGAGAATTTGTTGCCTATGCCTGTGTCTTATGTTAATAGCTGTGAGGGGTGGTTCACTTTGCTCATTATGGTCCACTTGTTCCCTCAAGCCAAAACCCTGGAATGTAAAAGGACTAGTTCTCGCACCTTGACAATGAATGTGCGTTTTCAATATATGGTCCTACCTGGCATTTCTCCTGGTAGTGAACAGTTTAGTTGGGTATTCTTGAGTTCCTGTTACCAATCATCAGACTGGGAAAAGAAAGGGAATTGGTCAAAGGTGGAAAGGGAAAAGTTCTCACAGTTTAATGCATCAGAGTATTATCAATACTTCCAAGCCAGCAATGTCACAGAAGATAAGCCCATACCTCTGGCAGTGGTTGATGTAATGGCTCCTTTTGTGTTGAGGGGACAGAATACATAGAGGTGAGGGAGAGCAGATGCAACACCACTTATTAATTGAGGGTATCCGAAAGTCATCCCTTGATTCCGCGGCCTAATGTTCACTTTGTCTGTGGAGCCTGTGGCTATGTGTGGCTCCCTGAGGGTTGGTCTGGGCGATGATACCTTTCCTACCTCCTGCCCCCAGTATATATAGCCCCTCCAAACTACCGCAAAGATCACCGAATACAGCGTAGAGGTGTGCCATCCCCTGAGTCAAAAGAATGATTAACACAGAAGACCATTTACCCTTCTGGGACCCCATGGCCAACAGCCTCAATATTAGACAACTCACCCGGGTGGTAGAGGGGGTTATCATTATAACGCCGGGAATATTGATGAATATTACAGTAGAATTCCAGGCCACAAAACTCGTTGCCCTTCAGAACCGGATGGTTCTAGATGTTATCTTAGCCGATCGGGTGGGGCTTGTCGCAGCATTAGTAGTAGCTGCTGTGTTTCTGTCCCTGATCACGCCCCCACTGTGTACGCTGCCATGCAGAAATCGAACAAGATAGCTTCAGAGATACATCAGGAGAATGGTACCTGGTCCTTTACCGGTTGGTTCTGGGGCCTGTTCACCATGTGGGGTTGGAGGATTCTCATTTTCTTGGTAGCTATAGCGGATTTTATCCTGACATGCTGCTTATGTATCTATTGTCTTCCAGCTTGCTGTACCTGTTGCGTGTCAATGCTAAAAGTAAGTCCCAGAGCACAGGGACCTAACTCCAACACAAAGGTCATGATGCATCAGGGTATTCAGGACTTGCTCAACATTGGGCATTTGTGAGTATTAATTCAGTATGTTGACATTTCATGGTGCTAGCCTTAGTAGACAGTTTCTCTATATTAAAAAATGATATATGTGAGTATATAGTTTTGAGGCTCTAGAATTGTAAACACCCTACCTGATGGCACTAGTAAAATGTAGCATGCAATGGTAAAAGGAGGGTCTCTAAGATTTGAAATTTCATTTCTGTGTTGTTTAGGCCCAAAATGCTCCTCCCTTGCACTTATAAGCTGTGTACTCTCTTAAGTTAGCATTGATGGTGCCATTTTTATTTGCGCCATACTGTACTATGAGTTAAGATAGAGCTTTCCTTCTCATGGTGCTTGCCTCAGCGGAGCAGCTGCTCCTGCCGCCCCCCTCCACCTCCAGTTCTCAATGCTGAAATCTTGCTGCCCTAGCAAATGTATTGTCTGTTTTGCATACCGTTGCCCTTGGATATGTTCGTTCCCACATCTTAGAATGGTAGGCCCCAGCCGAGCGGCCTTGGGGTCGAGATAGCCTGTACCCGGCTCTGTAACCTGACTCATCCTTGTGTGCCTCCTTTGTTCATGCCTGACCTGAACTGGAATTTTCCTGCCTGGGCGTACCATTTAAGGTGCAGGTTTGGTATAATTGTTACCCCCCGAGTTGGGGGAAGGCAGCCCCTCGGCTGTCCTCCCAGGAGACAGGTCAGAATGGGCTCCGTTGCCACTCAATTTTCTAATAAACAATTGGTTTGTATTCTCCTCTGTCTGACCAACTCTTCATTATTGGGAAGGCATAGAGGTGGTCCTGAGTGACCCTAATGACCAGTTTTTCGGGTCATTTCCTTCAGGCGTCTTGCACTCATGTACCGTTTGCTTAGTGTAGTGACGGTTCAAAGTCTCCGAAGTGATGAAAGTGCTAGTAACCAGGTAGTCAGTTTTCTTGTCAACAACAGCAAGTTTATTGTATAGGTAAAGACCCACAGCAATAGCATGTACAGCCAGAGGGAAGGACAGTAGGCAACTGCTCTACACCTACCAACACAGCACATCCCAAAATATTAAATAAAGAACATTCTAAATTCCAACAAGACAGAAATAGAAATAGACAGCTTGTATATGTATATATCAATACTATATGTGAATACATACCATACTTAGTTACAGCTAAGAAGATGTTTGCCACACCTGAAGGTATGTCTTTCTCATTTTCAGGATTCTGTGAAGCAAGTTCATTAACCTCTGTGCCACCCTATCATCGTACAGTAATTAGAGTTGTGAGTCTGAGAAGCCTGCATACCATGTGAAATAACCCTCCTTAGAGGAAAACGATTTTTCAGTTTTTTTTTCCATTTTCTCAAAATCTTCATGTTTTTGACAATATTCCTCTAGCCTTAACTACCATAGTACTTTGGGTAAGGTGAAAGTCTTAAATAACAACACACTTGCTTTTGGTGTGTGTAAGCAGGAGCGGGCTCTAGTTACTGAACTATATTTAACTCTTTGCATGTCTTTCTCTAATAAGCGTGCCGGCTTCCCAAAAATATCCTTTACTACTGGAATACTGGATCTAATATTTCTGGGCTGTTGTTATTGCCTGAGTTGTTATTAGTAACTAGGTGGATAGACATCTGTTAACAAAAGCTTTTGTCTTATTGTTAAGTAGCATGATTTTTCTATAATTAAAAAGCAGTGATTGTACAATTACTGTTTGCGAGATCAATGTAACTTTAATGCGACTTTAATCACAGTTGCGCAAATAATCAGCTGTGGGTACTCGTTTAACTGCTTTAGTCTTTGCAGAATCAGTAGCTGCCACTGCTTTGGCCAGCCTCTCAAGAATATTGCTTGTAAATTAAATTTCACAGTCAGTATCTTGGCAGTGGCATCTAGAGAGCAGTACGTGATTATCATTAATCCCAGAATATGTCTATATTTTTTTTTTTTAGAATTGGTCCTACTGGGGAAGTCTTTGATCAGTCACTAACTCCAGCTCTACCCTTTCACACCCTTGCCCATCAGCACTCCACAAGTACCTCATTGAGACAGAGAATAACCTCACTCTTCAGGCTCAGTGTGTCTGATGGATCACCAAAATGCGAGGAGAAACTACACCCTTCCAGTTTTCCCTTGCGGGGGTGAAAATACTATTTTCCTCTCTCTGTTTTGGCTGGGTACAAGCACTACTCAATAATCCGGTTTGCACTCTTTCTCTTTGCTGAATTTGGGCAACGACTGCAAGAGGAAACATCTGCAATAAACGGAATATCCTTGAAGTTAAAGTGGGAAAACATTGGCAGTGCGCCTGTTAAAGGGTTTGTGAAATTTTCAGGAAGTGTCAGTTCAATGCCCTTTTTTTCACCTTTAGAGCTATGGTAAGAACTCATGGTCTTAGAAAAAAGTTATTTTATCCTCAGCCTCCTTACCTTGTCCTCCTATACTTCGGTTTTGGTTTGCATTTCCTAAGGTCTTTGCTGATGCTGTCCTTATTCATTTGAGGTGTTCACGGGCATACTGTTACAGCAGTGTGGTGTGCCAGGGATCCTAACACCCACACATGTGGCTCCCCGTTAGTTCTGAAAATAAGGCAAAAGTACAGCACCGAAGTTCAAGATACCACTGCTTATTTTGTTTAAAGATCTAGCTGCTGCAGAGTCTGGTACAAAATGTTATATCTGATATCAAACCAGTGCACCAAACAGTGCAGTATTAAAGCCTTTTTCCCTCTCATTAGAAAGGTCAGGCTCACAAAGAGCTGGAGCATAATTACAGTTAATCACCCACATTTTTCATGGGCAACTTCCTTAAGTGTTAACATGTTCAGACACACACACTCACGTGCACACACATCCACACCCACACATCCACACACACACGCGCACACACACACACACACACGTGCACACCCATCCACATACACACACACACACACAGTGCAACCTCATGCCATATACCTTGCTTCTCACCCATTTAAAACATCACACCCACCAGAATCCACAACCCAATTTGACTGCCTTCTAGTGTGCATTGTACTCTCGAGTTCCTGGCCACTTATCATAGCCATACGGTCATTGTTTTGCTACTTTTATTGGCTCAGATTTCTCAGTAGTCAGACTGAATGTTTCAATTTTTCAGAAAATCCATCACTCATAGGGTTACTCCATCTCTTACCAGGATGGTTTGTTTATGCTTGATAGCAAGCAAATGCCAGCACCAGGGAAGGAAGGGATGGGCGTGACTGACATTTTGCACACTAACGCGGACCAACCCCAGCAAACTGAAATGGTATTCTTTATAGTATGGTTACTCACCCTTCTCAGTGGAACACATGGGACTCAAACATCCCTGTTAATGCATCTGTGGCACCTATACACAGGGTGCATGATGTAGTAAACAGACTCGATGCAAGCCTCATGTTGCCTCAAGGATACGTGCCCTTCCATCGTCACACAGACTGAGACACCCCACCACAGGCAAAGTATGATGAATGTGGCAGGAACTGCCCTCAATGTGTAAAAAAAGGTAATATCCCCCCCCCTTTTGTTGTAGAATCTGATGGCACAGTGGACTGATGCATGGTCACAGTTTCTAATACCAGTGGGTCCATTCAGCCTTTCATCCTTCTGAGGTCGATCAAATGAGTACTGTTGGCTTGGGTAACAATAAACATATGTTAATTCACTTGGCACAAAGATACATCTGCGTGGGTGCACGTGCGCTTTACAAATACATGTATTATGTTATTACCTTGCAATTCCCCATACCACTCGTTCTTCCCGTTCAAAGAATCTCTTCTGAACATAATTCTTTCCAGTATAAAATAGATGCACATTGTATTGTATTGTGATTGCATTTATATAGCGCTTACTACCCCTGACGAGGCGTCAAATCGCTTTTTCGGCGAGTAGCACGCTACTCCGGGATCCATAGAGGACTAGTGTTGAATTAGTATAGTGAAACATACAAGTACATCTTAAGTGGTGGATAGGTTAGTCAGTTAATTGGATTTGGAATGATAGCAGAAGGATAGAGGAGGACAAAGGTTTGTATTTATATAGCGCTTATTGACGCATGCTATTCAGGAAGCCTACAAAGGATTAGTGGTGAATTAATATGGTGAAATATGAATTAATTTCAGTGGTGGTATTAGTAAGTTACTTGGAGTGAGAAGGTTAGCAGAGGGATAAAAGGGGAAGAAAGATTTGCATTCATATAGCACTTGTTACTCCTGATGGGTGTTGAAGCACTTTTCTGGCAAGTAGCACGCCACTCCGGAGCCCATAAAGGATTACTGTTGAAAATTAGTATAGTAAAAAAATATGAAGTAATTTGAGTAGTGGATATGTTATTCAGTTATTTGGGTAGTATATTAGTATTAGTGGAGGGATAAAAGAGTGAAGGATTTGTTTTTTTTTTTTTTTGGTCTCAGCAGTAGGAGGAGGCTTTTGGGTGAGTAAAAAGGAGTTTTGGAGGGGAGGACTCAGAGGGAAGAGTTTAGAAAGGTTTGTTTTAGGGGATCGTTATAGTAAAAAAGGTGTCAGATGATGCAAGGAGGGGTAGAGTAGGAGAGAGTCTAGAAAGGGTTATTTTGGCAATCTTAGTAGTGGTATGGGGTTTGGGATACATGAGAGAGTGGATGTAGAGGATATATTAATAGATGTATAGGATGAGAGATAGGGTAGTGCATTGGAAGGAGTAGTAGAAGAAGTTTGAGATGAGTCAGAAGGTTGGGCTAGAAGATATATTGAGCGAAGTATAGGCTGAGAAATAGGGTAGTGCATTGGAAATGCTAAATTAGAAGAAAGAAAGTATATAGATACATAAAGGAGGTAAGTATATGTAGATTAAAGATATTGATAGAGGCACAGGATGAGAAATAGGGTAGTGCATTGGATATGCTTTTTCAGGAGAAAAGTAACAGACACACAGATCCAAGTACATGGAAGGTACATAGATGCACAACAGAAGTATGTACATGTAAACCAAAGATGATTTTATTTATTTATTATTATTTTTTCTCTCAACAACATAATTATTTTACATGTTTATACAAATTAATACACAAAGATAGGTACATATCTATAGTAAAAAAAAATGCCTGTATACAGAGGGATGTGCTGTAAATTTCTGTTTGCGTATGGTGTTTATGTGGGGAAGAGCCAAATCTTGAGTAGTTTTCTGAAGATAAGGTGGTTGTCGGTGGACCTGATGTTGTGGGTAAAGAGTTCCATAGTTTGGCTGCTTGAACAGATTTTCATCTACTCAACTGGAGTACTTTCTACTGGCTAATTAGTAAGTGCTACCTCATTGGGTAAATATATAGTGCTTTTCCTACACTGCAGCTGCGTAAAGGGCCAGAAGATTTCTCTCCACTGACCATGTGTGCCTGTAACTTTGCCACCGCGCCAAAAGGCGCCGAGGCCCCTTGAGTGAGCTGTCCATCATAGTTTGGAAAGGGCGGGAAGACGTTTGATACCGCTAGTATGTGTTGTGAGGCTTCTATGCGTGTCAACATGCCTCTTGTGTATAAAGGGTCAGAGAGCGAGCAGGGCAGCAGGTGAGGAGAAAGCAGCCTCCTGGTCACAGGAACTATACAGGGATTGCGCTCGAAAAACTCAGGGATGCAAAGACCTACAGCTAATTTTCGACGGCAGATATGGGGTTAAAGCACACTTGCCCAGCCTCGACCATGCTCACTAATGTTTTAGGCTGATTAAAACGTTACTGAATTTGAGCTTCAACTCTGGCACCTGCTTTATTTATATCTGTAAGTTTAATTTTTGGCCCACAGGAAGCACTTACAGAGTTAATGCAGGTGCCCGAGTTGAAGCTAACTTTGTAACCATTTAAGAATGGTGCCGGCAAGCTGCCAGAGTTGCTTACTTGCAAGTTGCAACTGTGGCAGCTTGCCGGCCCCATTCTAAAATGGTTACAAAGTTAGCTTTCTTCAACTCGAGGACCTGCCTTAACTGAAATCTGCCCACAAGCGGATTTGCGGATTTTTCAGAAATTTCGCGAGATTTGCGGATCGCGAAATTGCCGAAAATCCGCAAATTCTGCGGGCGAAACGGATTTTCCGCTCATAGTTAATTTAAAAGTATATAGAAAACAAACAGAACAAGCATTTGCAATGCAATTCGTCTCGCCTTTAGGACCTTTTATGTATTTAGTTATACAGCACATTAGCCTGAGTGCTGAAACATCTACTGTTCTTTCACATGGAGGGAAAGTAAGCACAAAACAGCGTGACATGCCAGGTATGGAAACACATGGAGAGAAATATTGCCTTTCAGCTGGAAATGGTATAGTCCAAACCTCTGTTTTTATTATAAAAGCAGGGCCTTCGGTTGTCATATCACTGAAAATACAAGCTTTGAAAAAAATAGTATTTTCTACCGGTGCTCGTGGAAGACAATTTCTATGGACCGGAATATAGAGAATGCTAAAGGGATTCTGGTATTTTACTGACCTCTGCTGGTCATTTTCTATTAAGAAAGTTACATAGAGCAGTTGCCAGAAAAATTTATAAAATAAAGTCCTTCAGCCGAAAGCAATTCTGATATTTTACTGACCTCTGCTGGTCGTTTTCTATCAAGACAGATAAATAGAGGCAGTTGAACAGAAGAAACAGGGCCCGATTCACAGAACTAACTTAAGACAAAATCCTAAACTTACTACCATTTTGGTATTCACAGAAGGCACTTACTCATTTTGGTATTCACAGAAGGCACTTACTCATATCGGTATTCACAGAAGTTAAGAGTCCTAACTTTAGGACTCTTAAATGCCTTCTGTGAATACCGAAAATCTTAAAGTTAGGATTTTTCTCAATTTAGTAGTAGTAAAGTTAGGACTCCTAACTTTAGGACTTCTAAATGCCTTCTGTGAATGCCGAAAGTCTTAAAATTAGGATTTTTCTCAAGTTAGTAGTAGTAAAGTTAGGACTCCTAACTTTTGGACTCCTAAATGCCTTCTGTGAATACAGAAATTCTTAAAATTAGGGTTTTTCTCAGTTTAGTAGTAGTAAAGTTAGGACTCCTTACTTTAGAACTCCTAAATGCCTGCTGTGAATATCGAAAGTCTTAAAATTAGGATTTTTCTCAATTTAGTAGTAGTAAAGTTAGGACTCCTAACTTTCGGACTTTTAAATGCCTTCAGTGGTTACCGAAAGTCTTAAAATTAGGATTTTTCTCAACTTTACTACTACTAAACTGAGAAAATTCCTAATTTTAAGACTTTCGGTATTCACAGAAGGCATTTAGGAGTTAGAAAGTTAGGAGTCCTAACTTTACTACTACTAAATTGAGAAAAATCCTTATTTTAAGACTTTCGATATTCACAGCAGGCATTTAGGAGTCCAAAAGTTAGGAGTCCTAACTTTACTACTACTAAATTGAGAAAAATCCTAACTTTAAGACTTTCGGTATTCACAGAAGGCATTTAAGAGTCCTAAAGTTAGGACTCCTAACTTCTGTGAATACCGAAATGAGTAAGTGTCTTCTGTGAATACCAAAATGAGTAAGTGCCTTCTGTGAATACCAAAATGGTAGTAAGTTTAGGATTTTGTCTTAAGTTAGTTCTGTGAATTGGGCCCACCGTCCCTAAGCGTAAGCAGACAAGTCCTAGGGCTGATCTCCATAGCCTACAAAGTACATACACTTATAAGTATATACTAAGGTATATAGTAAAGTATATACAAGAGGTCCAGAATGCTCGACCTAAAAATGAGCTGTGCGCATTGAATCTATAAGGTTAATTTACTGTGTATTTATGTATTTCTAGAGCGCAGTTTATACTAAAAGGCATCATGTCGCTACGAGATCAGAAACACAGGAAAAGGGGTAAGCAGAACAAGAACGTTCTTAGCCACTGAAATATGTTTAATGGTTTACACAGAACTTGGCAAGATGCGAAGAGCCTTAATTGGTCTGCTATGATTGAGTACATTAACAACTACTGTATGTCTACTGCCAAGACAGCGTTTAGGTAACAGTTAATAATCATCAGCCTTATCATGGTAAACATATTATAGCCTGTCATCACTCATGCCGCATCACACCGACCTGTCAACATGTTCTGTTCTTTGTGTTCAGTGATTTCATTAAACATAGTCTGTGCAGCGAGTGCTGATAATGTCTTTAAAGCATGTAATGATTGTTTTGCATTGTGTACGTCTTCAGCACACTCCTTAAAGGGTCCCATATTATATAGCAGAGTCGTGAAGTATTAAACAGATTGGAAACAGAGCTAGCATGGTCAATAAGATTGGGGGAAGTGTGAGCTTCAGATTTCCCAACAATCACGCTGGCTAAAATACTTCAACAGAAACAGGGCAGGAGGGCCCTTTGAGGAGCCGTAGGAAGGCAGCGGATGAAGATTGAGAGGTACTTATTGCTCAATATTTTGTAAAATAACCATTCTTTAGACCTTCAAAACAGAGACAAGACTGCGTGTGTTTTTGTCGGCACTTGTAAGTAACAATTCCAAGTAAAATCCGACAAATACCTCACCATATCCGACTTGAAGCACCTTTACCTAACTACTTACTACAGAATGCATTTACTAGAGGGGTGTACCACACCAAACATCCCCCTGAAGCTCGGTCCCTGAATGGAAAGTTTACACATACATGCGTGGGTGATTTATACAGTGACTGCTATCAATCATAAAAAATGTTAACGTTTGTATATAAATATGTCCTTTTTCTGAAAATAATTCACTCTTCTCTAAAGTAAACACCAGCCTTGTGAAATGGAAAAATATTTTGAAGGAAATATACCAAACGGTGGGGCGTATTAGCAAGAAGCTTGTTAAAATTATCACCGTTTTAGCGGCAGGAAACTGCCGCGAAAGCGGCTATAATGGGTTTGATAAAATTCCAATAGAAGCCCAGGTTAGATGTCCTGCACATCTAAACCGGGCTTCTATTGGAATTCTGTAGCGCATATTATCAAGCCCATTATCGCCTCTTTAGCGGAAGTTTCCTGCCACTAAAGCGGCAATAATTTTGACGAGCTTCTTGCTAATATGGCATGGTAATCCTACTGTTACGTAGGACACCTTCCTGCGGTCTTGTGCACTGGAGCAGAGCCAATAATTTGTTTAGTTAGACAATTCAGGGACATATTAGCAAGGGGTGGTGATATAATTATCTGCGCTTTAGCGTCTGTTTTCGGACGATAGGCGGCGATAATTATATCGCGTTATCATCAAGGACACGCTAGCGCGTGTTTCCTTGATGTGGAGCCCGTTTTTTACAGCCTATCCTCGCATCGCTAATGAGATGCAAAGAAGGCGTGGCTGTGAAAACAACACTTGAAAATATCGCGAAGGCAGCTTCGCGATATTAACAAGGAGGTGCAGCGATAAAAAAAAGCTCGCTACCTCGGTCTTAATGCTGGAATTTAACGTCTGTTAAATTCCAGACCAAGGCATACTAAAAATGGTAGGTGGATTATGCTGATACGAACACAAGGTCGTATCAGCAATGCTATCGTTGTTTTCCATGGAACGTTGCTGGAAAACCAGTGATGTTTCATGGTAAACACCGCTATCGCTGTAATATTATCGCCATAGCGCTATGCATTGTAAATATAGCGGTATCATGGTGATAATTTTCAGCTTCAGCCGGCGATTATATTTCTATCGCTATCTGGGGCTAGCAATAATTATCGCTGGTCCTTGTTAATATGCCCCTTAATTCCTCAGATCAAATCAGAAATTTCAAGCACTTCCTGGATTTCTACATATTCAGCTCGTTATTGTTAAAGGAGCGCCACATCTCAGTACTTACCTTATTTACGTTTTGCATTACCACTACATATGCAATCAGATTTGAGAAGTACAGGAACTGTATGCATCACATTTTGCTCCTGCATGCAGAAAATGCATCACGTCACATCTCCACTGGGTGCAAGTTGGGTGTAATAATATAATTCAAGGCGAAGTGATGTTCATTGCCTCTGAATGTGTGGTTTACATCTCTGAATTAGGTAGCCGCCATGAAGCGGGTCTATTTCTTAAAACCAGCATTCAATCACAATAAAAAGGTTAGAGCCTGAAAAGATTTGCAGTTTTTAAAATAGTTACAATAATTCTAGCAATGTTGCAAGACTGTTGGAAGATATGAAGTCACGCTTTCGAATGGAAATAATTACATATCCTTTCATTTATCTGAAAAAGTTATCCTTCCACGGGCACCACCATTAATCTAATCTCAGCTCCCAAGCAGAAAAAATGGATGTAAATGATCACGCCACGCCTCGAAAAAACAATATATATTTACAAAGGACAGGACACCTTTCTTTTCACAGAAAAATTGCCAGCTACGTAATTGACTGCGTAACTGACTGAATTGCGTGGTGGTAGAACACACACTGTTTCTGAACAAATAATTTTTCCTTATTGCTTTATGAGTTTTTAGGTCGAGCATTCGAGACCTCTTGTATATACTTTAGTATATACTTATATAAATATATACTTATATGTGGGTTTACAGCCAGCGGACTGCTTTCATTTGTCTGTTTCAGTGTCCTTTAAAACGACTTTCTTGCTAGTGGTCAATTCTTCCTCTTGTCCCTCCTTTCTTATTTTGTTTCCTCCCACAGCAGCATGGATCAACTACTGTATAGTTACATTCATTTGGGGGACTATTTTTATTTCTGTTTCCTGCTCTCCCGTCCCCCATCCCTCCCACCAAGTCTCCCACCTCCTCCTATGTGCTGCATGACTGCCCCCACCTACTCCAGCTTTGCTGTTTGTTTAGTCCTGACATAGAATTCATATATATCTCGCTATTCTTGTTTTCCCAGGCTCCTCGTCTTTTCACCAGTACCAAATACTGCTCCACTGAATAGAGGGAATTGTAGTTCTTTTTAGTTTTTAAAATGCTGTAAGTGCAGCAATAGCGCAAGTTGGAGGGACTACATGTCCCTTCTTGCCTAGCGCTTTCTCACCACATTAATGTCATCACCATGGGTGGAGGATCACAGCGGAGGCACTGGGGCCCCGGAGCAGCAGCAGTGGTAACCCGGGTCGGATGACCCTCGCTTCAGCAGTCGCTTCCTCCCTCCTCCTCCGGCTGCCCTGATGAGGTCAAATGAAACTGAAATCCAATTAGAATAATGCGGCGGCAATAAAAAGTTGAAACGAGAGGCGTGGAGTGGAGTAGCTATTTTATCAATGGTCAGCCCCTAACCATGAACTACGTTGTTAACATGACACCTGAAGCCCCACGAGAGCCTTGTCTCTTCTCTGAAAAGCAGCAAATGGCATACTTCTTCTGAGGTGAAAAACGCATTGGCTATTCAAATTCAGGTATACATGTACAAGGAAATGGCACAGCGAGTATTTGTGAGAAATTTTGCAGCGCTGTGTTGTTGAAAAAATGCAGGGATACACCATATTTACAAGAATATGGTGCACTCCTGTGCTTTTCCTTGCACTGGTGCTAAAAAATTGCTGCCCAGCGTCAACACAGAACCCCTTGCACCGTAGTGTAAGGGTGCCTGACCTGCAGGGATGATTTCCTGCAATGCAGGCGCCCAGTGCTAAAGTGCTTATGCTTACGCCCCAAAACATGGTACAATTCTTTACACCTGATTGGCATATTTAATTTATCTATAAGCCCCTAGTAAAGTGGTATACTATATACCCAGGGCTGGCAAATTAAACACTACGGGCCCGATTCACAGAACTAACTTAAGACAAAATCCTAAACTTACTACCATTTTGGTATTCACAGAAGGCACTTACTCATTTTGGTATTCACAGAAGGCACTTACTCATTTCGGTATTCACAGAAGTTAGGAGTCCTAACTTTAGGACTCTTAAATGCCCTCTGTGAATACCGAAAGTGTTAAAGTTAGGATTGTTCTCTATTTAGTAGTAGTAAAGTTAGGACTCCTAACTTTAGGACTTCTAAATGCCTTCTGTGAATGCCGAAAGTCTTGAAATTAGGATTTTTCTCAATTTAGTAGTAGTAAAGTTAGGACTCCTAACTTTTGGACTCCTAAATGCCTTCTGTGAATTACGAAAGTCTTAAAATTATGGTTTTTCTCAGTTTAGTAGTAGTAAAGTTAGGACTCCTTACTTTAGAACTCCTAAATGCCTGCTGTGAATATCGAAAGTCTTAAAATTAGGATTTTTCTCAATTTAGTAGTCGTAAAGTTAGGACTCCTAACTTTCGGACTCCTAAATGCCTTCAGTGAATACCGAAAGTCTTAGAATTAGGATTTTTCTCAACTTTACTACTACTAAACTGAGAAAATTCCTAATTTTAAGACTTTCGGTATTCACAGAAGGCATTTAGGAGTCCGAAAGTTAGGAGTCCTAACTTTACTACTACTAAATTGAGAAAAATCCTAATTTTAAGACTTTCGGCATTCACAGAAGGCATTTAGAAGTCTTAAAGTTAGGACTCCTAACTTCTGTGAATACCGAAATGAGTAAGTGTCTTCTGTGAATACCAAAATGAGTAAGTGCCTTCTATGAATACCAAAATGGTAGTAAGTTTAGGATTTTGTCCTAAGTTAGTTCTGTGAATCGGGCCCTACTAGTGGGCTTGCAGCCCTTATTGTGCCACCCACTTAAGAATCCCTTTAAACATGTCAGAGGCATGCCATTGCAACCTTGCAGCAGTTTTAAACAAAAAACTCGGCTTAGCAAAATAACCCCCTTACCAAGCCTAAAACTCCCTTTTTATTTTATACACGTCACCACTGAGGAAGGAAGGATGTAATGTAATTTAAAATATTGGACATGTACTTTTAAGGTTTACATGTCCTGGTAGTAAAAATCTTCTAAATATGCTTTCCACTACTGTGATGCTGACCTCTCCTATAGACTAACACTGGGTTACCTTATTACATCTAATAAGTGTTAACCTTTGATTGGAAAGAAATAGTTTTGTCATATTATGTATCTGAGGGATTGTAATTTAAAATCCCCAATTAATGGTAAAGTCAGAATTGAACTCACAATTTTGAAAATTGCACTTTTAGAAAGTTGGCATTTTCATGTCCTTTTTGGTGCCAGCAGCCTATTACTGTGTCACATGACTAGGTGCAGGAGGCAGTTGGCCATTGTGTATTCCTCTTAGACAGTTTCACAAAGGAGGGTCTAAGTGTTGGAAAATGGTTATGGGTTGGCTGTAATTTCCTTTTTCAAATACTTTTAACACTGGTGATGAGAAGCACGATAGGTAGGTTTAAAGATTTTGGTGTGATTGTGCTGGTACAGGAGTTTGAGAGCAAGGCAAACCTTCAATGCTCCTACCAAATTAATGTAATCCCCCCTTCCCCAGATGTAGCCCTGCAAACTAGACAAGAGAGAACCCAGATCTGGCTTTTGAACCACTTCGGACTGTGGCTATTATTAGACACATGCTTTGAGATAATTTGTTTAATGCCTGCGCATAAATGGGTGAAAGCAGCAACTGCCTCAGGGTTGGGGTCAGTAGGCGACAGACAGGTATCGAAAAGTGATTGATAAGATGTTAACATGTTCGAGAACACTTTACTATTGTCGATGCCTTCCCAGATAATTCTTGGGTTGTCATTTGAGGATGATAGGTTACAGGCCCCTGGTTCTACAATAAAATTATTTCTATGGGCAATCCTAAGCATAACCGAGGATGGGTTGTGATCCCCAAACACAGCAGGTATGACCTCGGCTCTGACTAAAATAACTTCAAGCACGGCTGATATAAAAACATAGGGACATATTACCAAGGGTGGCGATAGGCAATTATCGCCGGTTTAGCAGCTGTTTTCGGCCGCTAAGCGGCAATAATTCTATCGCTCTATTAGCAAGCTGTCGCTAACTAATGTTAGCGACAGCTTTTAGGCGATAGCGAGCGGTTTGGGGCCCGCTTTGCATGTCAGCGATATTTATCGCTAATGACATGCAAAGTGGGTGTACCCAACCTGTTAGCAACTGAAAGCAGTCGCTAACGTCGCTATCGCCTATTAGCAAGGCAGGCGTATCGATGGAAATATTCCCGCTATCCCCAAAAACCAACGCCTGCTCAGACCAGTTCTTAGCCAAGTTATCCAATGGGAGGTGGATAACATGGCTAAGAGCATTTCATCGCTAATGCGTGAATATAGCTGTATTCTCAGCGATATTCACACATTTCGCCGCTATCGCTGGATATTTTAGCACAATGGAGAAAAACGTTGCTAATAGCATGTTTTCTCCGCTAACATATCCAGCGATAAAAAAATCGTTGCTAAGCCTATTTAGCGATAATTATCGCTACTTGTTGGTAATATGCCCCATAATCAATTATTCAAGTACAACCGTGAACTCTGTAAGTAGGTATTAGGTCACTGTCATGATGGTTTATGGCTGCGATTTCCATCACATTTAATACGTCATGGTTTGACAAATAGTCCAGTAATTCAGTCCCCCTTTTACCCAGATTTACGTATGGTTCATGGACAGTGTTCGATTTATTTGCCGGGAGATCTTAACATTAAAATTGCCGCCTAGGCAAATTCCAGCAAAATTGTGATTCCCCGTTACAGTTTGTATGTCTGAAACAAAATTAAAAAGATTTGCAAAAATCTTTTGATGTATACTTAAGAAGTCATTATTATAAAAATTAATAAAACAAATAGAAGCCCTCGTGTATATATCAGGGCTTGGAAGTGGGGACTATTTGTAGGGATAATTTTGACACTGCCACCAGACGAGATGTTAACCCAAATAGAAAGGCCGCCAGAAGGTCGCCCGTGTTTGGTGGTAGGTGCACAAACATTAAAACATTGAAAACCCTCAAGATATAACTCCCTTGTAGCCCACTTCTCCTGAAACATTAAAATGTCAAATTTAGTTACCAGCTTGACCCAGTCCTCGTTTCCTACTTTGGAGGCTAAGCCGGCAATGTTCCAGCTTAACACCTGCAGATGTTGGTCAAGTGGCCCAGAGACCTCTTTTACCAAGGGGACAGGTACTATTGTAATAGGGGCCGGTTCGGTGAGCATTGGTGTGGGAGGCAGTCAATCTAGAGTATCTAAACCAGAAAGGAAAGAAAACCTATTTTGTGTCAAAATGGAGAAATGACAGATATATTATGGCTAATGTTGGGTTTGTAAAAATAACCAAGAGGCAATGACCAGATGTCAGTGGGTGAGGAGCTATTGTGCTCTCTTATCATTAATATTGATTTTACAAGCGCCGGTCGACGAAAATTAATAACAACACAGTCTCCCTCTATGGTCTTGTCTGAGGGACTGACCCAGCCAACCTTACACACCATCAAGATGTCATTGATGTTAGACACCCTGAACCCTTTATGTTTAGCCAGCCAGTAAGTGCTCTTATTGCGTAATTGGTCCCACAACTCCGACTGACTTTTCCCTATAGGGGCGGGTACTCTGGTAAGTATGTGCTAGGCTATCATTATTTGTAGGGGCTATACTGGGTGCGTGATCAGCTGGTTGCTAGGTAAATCTGGAATTACCTGGATTTTAAATTTTTTCCGAGCAAATAGGAAGCTCGGAAAATATATATTCTTTCACATTGCAACAGGTATCACAAGAGCCAGTTAGCGGAGGCTGTGTAACAGTTAAAGTTTGCTGTGGCATGCTGGAGACTGGTCCGCTCTGGGACTGCGGTTTGTGTGATCCCCCCTGTTGTCATGATGTCTTGGGTAAGTTACAGTGCGAGCTAGATTTATTAATTAGTGATTCTAGACAATCCAAGCACTTCCATAGTGTAGCGAAATTCTTATCAACATGTTCCTTAACGCGCTCAAACATGGTATCAACAATGATGTCAAGTGCAGTGTCTCTCAATATAAGATTATTAAAAAGTGCTGGTGTGGGTTCAGCCTGAGTCTGGGTATGAATTGAATGATTAGACATATCAATAGGCATTAAAACAGCAGGGGCGTTAACAGCTACTGTGTCAGCTGAAATCACTGGACCTTGAATCCATGTACTTAGAGCGGTACGCTGTGGTTTTAGATGTGGTGGTTTTTTCCTCTTTGAGCAGACAGACTTGGTTGTTTTCCTTTTTCTTTTTGCCCCTGTGGTTTCTGGGTTTTGGGAGACGTTCACATTAGCGGCAATATCCTTACAGCAAGTCAATGACAAAAGATCAACAGCCACCTTGGGGACCTCAATAACCATGTTACCCTCATCGCCCCGTCCACCTCCCAAGGCTGTCAAATGCATTTTATGTTCGTTTGGCAAATTCGGCGTCAAGGGGGGGCTAGTATGATCACTGATCATGTTTGAGGGGGTGAGTTGAGGAGTTATTAATCCCAGGAACATATGCCTCTCAGTTAACTCAACTTCAGTACTGACATTGTTAACAACTCTCTCCAGCATACTGCCTATAGATGCGGGTGCAAATGAACTGGGCATAGCAGACCGTTTAGCCATAACAAATGATATCCACAGGAGCACGATGTCAAGGATGATCGGGGATGCCAGAGACATGCCCAGCCCGGCCTCTTTCGGTCTGTGCCCGGGCGCGGCCTGCACACTTCCCGAGCGGTGAAGCGGTGAAAACACAGCCCCCTTCCCAGGGTCGAGGTCCTGCTCTCCAGTGGCACGAGCACAAAGTGTCAGGCAACTGAATTTGAGCATGGTTTTATGCCAAATAGTCTATGGTCCACGACTGCACTCTACATAAATGTGACAGAATCACAATGAAGTCACCAACAGAAGCACACTTTTCAAGACAATAAAGCACCCTCTAGACCCATCTATTCATCCACAGAAAAGTTTAATGTGATCAGCCTCTTCTTCAGAGCAAAAATATAGAAAATTCAAAAGCATGTCGACAACACCATGCCTGCTTTATCTCTTTTGCCCACCCCTACCCATAGGATTCAACAATGGTCAGCCTTCAACGCCCTATCTCTTGCAGATCTCACTGACAAACCCAACTCCCTCAAAGCTACTTTTTAGAAAGATGATATCTAACTCTCATCCTTCGTCAAAGTCTCTCTAGGGACATGCTCTCACTCCACCCACCAATGCCAATGCCTCCCTCTCTCAAGTCATTGTCCCAGAAGCTCTGAAGACAGGCCAGATCCTTCCACTCCAAAAGAAACCGACACTAGACCCCAATGAATTCCCAAGTTAGCAGCCCATCACTCACCTACCATTCATTGGCAAGATCATTTAAAATGCATTTCTATGTTCAATTATAAGATGGCATCAGTGCCAAACATCTCCTGCATGTGCACCATTCTTACTTCAGATCACACAGCAGTACAGATACCGTTACCAAACATGTTGTAGACAATCCCCTCTTGATCATAGATAAAGATGACCCCTGTATCCTGATATTGCTGGATCTCTCATCTGTCAACCATCCCACCCTTATATACGTACTTGAGTCTTGAATGAGATTAATCAACAATGGCCTTTACAGGTTTTCTTCTTTACTTTCCAACGGACACTAGTTTGATAACATGGGAACCTCCATGTCCCAAAAGAAAGTCCCCCAGTGTTCTATACTGTCTCCTGTCATCTTTAAGCTCTACATGGAGATGCTTGGTGCTCTACTCACAGACAATAACATAAAGATTCACCAATATGACAAAGACATCAAATGTTACTTGAAAGTCTCCTCTGTTTCATGCATCCAATGCCTCAAACTCTAACTGCACTTCATCCAGAGCAGGATGTCCAGATGTGCTGAAGCTCAACTGAACTGAGACACAATTCCTGTTTTTTTCCAATAACATATGTAAGAAAAATGGTGTATCATATGATGTGTTTGTCTAATACACTCACAAAACCATCTTGGGTCCAGTCAGGATCGTTTGTCAAACCTTATCTCAACCTTGAGTAGATGTGGCTTCAAGCAGTCAGGCTTAAACAAAGGATCAAGTATAAAGCATTTAAACAATTGGGCAAGAAAGAAACATGACTCTCAAGAAAACTGACACCAGTTTATAAAAATAGACTCTATTTTTACAAATTTATAGACACCAAAATGAACAAGAGCCACTGGAGAGTTCTAAAGATGTAAATACTTAACAGTGGCAGGCTTGGGGTCACACTTTTGCTTTGTTACACTATTAGTGGCACAACTATTGCTGTAGTTTACAAGAGAGTTTTAAACACAGTGGTCCCTAAACAAGGACAATGGAGTTTCTAAGAATAAATATAGAACCAGAATCAGCACTATATTTGATGTTTTTTTCCATATGTACTCAGTAAGCACTTTCCCAATGCATATCATTTTTGTGTAACAGTGTCTTACCATATTTCTGCTTGCACTAATCAAATGTATAACATGCAAGCAAGTTGCTCTGCCTGAGCTTTCCTGTTTGTTTTTTATTTTTTCTGTATGTACACCTAGTAGTACACAGGCTTGTGTCCCACTTCATTGTTTCTAATGTAACATTTTCAGAATAAAAAATATATCTGTCCGGCTTGACAGTTTCAAATATAGGGCTGATTCTGGTTCTATATTAATTCTTAGAAACTCCATTGTCCTTGTTTAGGGACCACTGTGTTTAAAACTCGTTGCTACCCAAGGTCCCGGATTAATCCCATTGGGTTCCCTTGTCCCTTATAACCGTAGTTTTCAAGAGAAACTTTCAGTTACAGGCCCTAAGTACCCCTGGTACCACATACTAGGGACTTACAAGTAAGTAAAGGTATGCCAGTTGGTGAGAGACAATTAAATATGTACCTTTTTAATGGTCGGGGCACACGCACTGAGGCCTGATCAGCGGGGATCAGTGGATTTCAGAACAATTACAAAAGTACCTAGAGTCAAAATTGGTGCAGAAGGTGGGGGTGAACCTGCAAAAAGCCTGTTTTCTCACATGACCGTCCCCCACCTCCATCCAGGAGAATTTAATGAGACTTTTGGTCATTTTTTGTGACTGTTCAGCAAGGAGGATGAAGGAAAATGGCTGACCATTGCAGGGCCTATTCAGCCTCACATCCTTTTGCTAAGGTCACTCCCTCTGGGGAGCTGACCTACCTCAACTATGACAGGCCCCAACCTAAATTGGGACTTGGCTAGGACTGTATCTCTTCCAAGCTTTCCTCCACCCTCTACATGAGACTGTGGGTCACTAGGGGGCATATTATCAAGAACAGGCGATAAAATTATCGCCGCTTTATCGGCAGGAAACTGCCGTTAAAGCAGCGATAATGGGCTTGATAGTAAGCCCTTGTGAATTCCCATAGCAGGCCAGGTTCTGGTGTTAACCTGGGCTGCTATGGGAATTCACAAGGGCTTACTATCAAGCCCATTATCGCTGCTTTAACGGCAGTTTCCTGCCGATAAAGCGGCGATAATTTTATCACGTGTTCTTGATAATATGCCCCGAGGTTCTCCTATCCCTACCTTAGCTAGGGTTGCACCTAGCTTACCATCATAGGTTAGACAACACTTGAACAATCACACCATGACCAACAGGGTCAGGGGACCTCTTTGCTTCCTAGCACTAAGTCTGTTTCCCATGCTAAGGCTAGTGCTGCCACAGGCAAGCAACCAGCGGAGGCTGCTGACAGCTGTCGGTACCCAAAATCCCACCCAGAGCTATCCACTGACAGGTGGATGTGCCCCATTAAGGGGAACTGGGGATTCTTTGAGCCTTTCTAGCTTTTCAGAGTGTGGGCTGGCATTTTAGGTTGCAGGGATCCTCCTCCTTCCACTTCCCCTTCTGTCAGTTCAGGGGGACACCCTGAACAATTGCCTAACACTCCAGGACTTCTTGGACTGACACAGTCTCCCTTATGGACAGGGGAGGGGTACATGAGGTGGGAGGGGGCTTGCCAGCACCAGTCTCTGCTTTCTCCTCTACTTTTGTAGGTTACCCCAGGCTCTCTCGGGCTCCATTTAAGAGTGTCTTCTCCTTCTTACCTTTGTGTCTTCTCTGGGATCTACGTCTTTTTGCTTTAAGAATAGGAACCCCAGATTTCTTGGGACTGGCAGCACCCTGGGCTGCCACCCCCTCTGGTTCCAACCTGACTTCTAAGAGGTTTTTGCTTATGTGACAATCTAGGGGGAGATCAGGATTGGCTACCACCCTATGCAGGAGAAGAGTACCCTCTACTGCTATACACTAAGGCCACAGGGTTGTCAGTGAACTGCCCTGGGAATGCCTTCACCCTCAGAAGTGCCTACTCCCACCCTCAGGGATCACACGTTTATTATCTGGACCCTTTTCCCATTTGAAAGCTATAAGGATCTATTCATTTGAGGTCTCCTCACTAAAGGCTACACTAAATACACCTATGGTATCTTTTTCTTGGAGCATGCTGTATCTAGGTGTGGTGTCCCAACTGCTGGCAGTCAAAACACTACCTCTTCTCAAAGAGTTAATTTAGCCATGGGTTCCCACTATTCTGTTTGCTACATGTGGGCTGGGTCTAGACACCATCCTTAGTGTTCTGTAGCTGTAAGGGAACCTCTCTGGTAGACTTACTACCTCTCCCCTTTCCCTTCTGTGGACCTACATCCCCTCTCTTGAGATCACCCCTGGGTTTTAATGGTCACCGTTTTATGCCCTCACTCATCTGCTATCTTGATCAGCTCTCTGGGGCTAGAAACTATTGATTCCACTAGATGTTGATGTAACTTGATGAACAATTAGCGAAAATGTATTCCTTAACCACCACTTTAGGGAGCCCTTCATAATTCTCCATCCTGTTACCTTTTACTGAAACGATACAGTGTCTTTACCTAGGTCTGTGTTGCCCTTTTTGTGTGTGGGCCTAAGCTTGTGTCAGCACTAGGGGTGAGAACAAATAATTCTATAAGTGCTACCTTCTTGTGGGGGTAAGATTCTGCTACATCATTCTCGAGTGTAAGCGATCTATCACTGCCAACTACTGCACTAACTCCCAGAGAAGTTTCCCCCAGTGTTGTGAATCTGCCTTCCTCATCCTAAGAGCTCTCTCATAGTATGATAGCCACTTTTTGATGTCCCCCCTCTGGACATAGCGAAGAACAATCCCTTTAGGCATTCTGACCTCTTGGGCACCACTGCCAGATGCCTTAGTCTCATTGTTGCTGCCACCATTTTCTTTGGGACTCATGCCCAGCCTGGCCCTTCTTTCTTTCATGGCCAGCCTCTTCTTTTGTCTTACAAGTTCTGGATACCACTGCTAGGCACCAGTATGAGGAAAGCGGTGTATTATATAGTATGTTGTGAGACACAGTTACTTCAAAGATGAAGCAGTCTCCAGTCCAGTTCTAGCATTACTAGCCAATGGGCTACCAGGTCCCTCCCCACCTGATGATGACTTCTGCAGTGTAAGGCAAAGAGCTTTCCGAGAGTGCACTATTCTTCCCACTCCCAAGATGGCTGAATCCCTCTCTCCGTTTGTGGAGCTTGGTACCCCACCCTTGGGTGTGGTTACCTGGAGGGCTATATGCCCATGGGGAAAACGATCCAACCAGTGTTTTCCCACTGAATTCCCTGACAGCAGCCCCTCTTTTTGTGTTCTTGTCATTTGCCCTACAAAGGGGGCTTCCCCTTTGAAACTCGACTTTGGACTCACACCTTCTGTGGCTTTTCCTGCCGGGAGGAGATAACAACTCATCCCACAGCAGGACTGTCCTTTGTATGCAACCATAAAAAAGTACTGGACAACCTTTGGCGACAAAGGAGCTACTTACTAAAGGTGCACTTTGCCCACCAGTCACATTAAATTCGATTTAACCATTAAATAAAATTATTTAATACACTGATTCTTTTGATACCTTGAGGTACCAACTTTTTAGTAGTTCCTTTAGGAATTTAGCATGGCTGAGATGTCAGCCAGTAACTCTGCACTCACCAATTGGGCTACTAGTCTTTCAGAAATAAAAACTGCAATGTTGGTTTTTACTGTTAGGACCTTAAAAAATTTAAACTATAGGTCCAACTTGTAATATAATGAACCCCGGCATTAGGGCTCAGTAGGCTTGCCTTAGGGGTGACTTACAAATATTTCAAAGGACGACTTGTACTTTCCCATGACTTAAAATGGTTAAGTCGCATTAGTAGTTTAAAAATCTCTGCCAGCCAGCAATGGCACGCTGAAAGTCATGCTTTTGCTTTGTCACACTCGTGGTGGCACGACTAGTGCTACAGTTCATGAGAGACACTTCAACTTACAGTCCCTAGATACCCTCCGTACAATATACTAGGGACTAAGTTAAGGTATGCCAATTGGGGATAGCCAATAAAAAATGTACCTTTTTAAGGGTTGGAGCCGATACACTGAGGCCTGATCAGCAGGGATCAGTGCATTTCAGAGCCATTACACCAATACCTAGGGGAAATCTAGGATAAAAAACAGGTGGTGAACCCTGCAAAAAGCCTTTTTTCTCACGATATACAATCCTGAATTAATGGCATGGACATTGATAACTTGGAACCCTAAGTTTCACCAGATTCAGGCGCAAGAGAATGGGTGGCTCACGTTTTTCTATGCTAGGCCCCACATTTTGAAACTCTCTACCAATTGATAGCAGACTAATGCATGACTACATTGGTTTCAAGAAAAAACTGAAAACTTGGCTGTTCACCCAAGCCTATTGTTAGTACATGCGCTTAACAAATTCCCTAAACATAACATAAACATAAACAAATGCCAAGTCACTTTGATTCAGCCTGAAACCAGTCTCATCCTCTGGGAACACATTGCCAAATAAAAGAATGCATGGCTCCAGCTCTCTCTTTTAAAGAAATCCAACTGTTTTTCCAGGAGCGAACCTCAGAACTCCTGTTCAAACTCTCGGACTGTTGTGTATGGATGGTGGCAAGCACTTTGCTCTATGGCCTCTCAGCCTCCACACTGGCATACCTTTAGAGCATGCTGCATGCCACAACAAATCTCATCCAAGGCGTGAAGAAATATGATCACATTACCCCCATCCTGATGGATCTACATTGGCTCCCCTTGCTGGCCCCCACTGTAGGAACTGACATCCTTGATGCGGCCTTCTCCCCTCGTGTTATCTGTATTTAATTATTGTTGGCATTAGGACTCTGTGCCCTTTACCATGGCTAACACATCATAAAGTGCTTACAATCTCTCCTTTAAACCAGGCCAATTGGCTTACACCGAATTGGCACAAATAATTTATTTCTAAGTCCCTAGTAATGTGGTACTACATGTTCCAGAGTCAGTAAACTCAAATGCTACTCGTGGGACTGCAACACGTATTGTGCCACCCACTAAAGTAGCGCATTAAGTGTCTCAGGCCTGCCACAGCAGCCTACAGTATAGTTTTAAACTTCTATTTCAACTGGCACAATAAGCCTTTTATCAGGCCTAAACCTTCCTTTTTAATTCAGATAACTCACTTTTAAAGTAGGCCCTAAAAAGCCCATAGGGAAGGCTGCATCATGAATTAAAAATGGAGACATGTTTTTCAAATTTTTATGTTTACGTAGTGAAAAACTCCTAAATTCGTTTTTCACTACTGAAAGGCCTGTGTCTTCCATTGGATAACATAGGGTTACCCTATTACATTTAATAAGTGCTAACTTTTGATTGGAAAAATACACAGGGCAAACCCTTTATGCCCATAAACGGAACAGGGTCCAGACATATAATCAACACCAATGTTCCATGAGTATCTGTTTCATACACCCATAAAAATATACAAAAAAGGTAAAAAAAACACAATAAAGTCTTCCTCTATCCCAACAAAGGCTCCTTGAAGTTGTTTAAAAAAACAGGTGTTGTCTTATTCCTATTGTTTCAGACAGTGCAGTGGTCATATGTGCAGAAGTATTTAATCTATATAATACATATAAACAGCGGAGATGTCCAACAGTTACTTCAAATGCATACAGTACACTGATGACTATGATTTTTGTGTAAGGTGTAACAACTTGACAATTAGTATTACAGTGTTGAAATTTTGACCCACACCCTCATTCCTGTGGGTCTCTTCAGAACAGAAAGTGCCATCCGTGGAAGACTCCGAAAGGACTGACTTGCACCCCAGAGGACTGCCCTGCTACTAGAGTCCTGCCTGGACTCCCGGAGGATTGTCCTGGGGCTTGAGGTTGTTAACGCGGGATTTCTGGTCTATTGTTATAGATCTAGATCCCAACTCCGGTCGACTGAACCGTTGATACCTGTCATAGAGTAAAAGGCAATCCACTACTAGGTCAATCAGTTAATGACTTACGCCACTCTAAAGAACCACTTAAACTTAAAAAGTTTAAAAGTTTATTACAAAGCCAAACTTAACTGAAGATACAAACATCTCAATATAAGGTTCAAAGATATACGGGTATCAATACAAACATAAATTTTCTAAATGCTCTTAGTCGGCAGAAGAATATTACCAAAACCAATTCAAAAATCATCAAAGTTGCAAGAATAGACACAAGCTGTAGCTTATGAGTCATTTACAGAAAGGAAAAATCAGATTAGACTGTCCCTACACTAGACTAAGTGACATCTCTACTTAGCAAGTTCTTAACCTAAAAAAAGGTGTCAGCAGTGGTGACTTCCAAAGAAAATCACACACTTCCCTTAGTCTTCGTTCTGAATCGAGGTTTCGCAGTTAACCTATCTGCCTACCCATCCGCTCTCTTAGGTTCCTCAGACCATCTGCCTTAACTCCACCCAGGGGTGCTGTCCCTAATACAAAATCACATTTACAATAGAAACGCCCTTTAGAGACGCCCCTTAGAGACGCCCCTCACGTGGTGTTGGTTCTGGTATGTTCCATGCTGGTACTCCTCTGGACCCTTCGTTAGAGTTGACCTTGCTTCCCAGGCTCCTCTCTGGCAAGACGGTACCCCCAGAAAATTCCTGAAGACTCCTACAGGCCTGTGCCTGGCTCTCTTGAACAAAAGTCTATTCATCACTCTCTTGATTAAAACCTCCTCGCACCTGCAAACAGACACTTGTACTGTGGGCCCCAAATTCCGGCCTCCACCGTATCTTCTAAGTCGTAAACCATTCGAACAGGCTCCACAGTTTGTGCCTAACATGACCTTTCTCTAACGAGCACATGCAGATCAAAAGAAATGACTTTCTCTATTCAGGCCTATGCACTCCGCAAACCTTTAACTTATTTGTCTAACCAGTATTCTAACTTATTACACACAATGATTATATGAAACACTTCTATAAAACATATTTTTCAGTTCTATGATCAATAATACTTTGAATTACAATAACATCAAAATCCATCATCGTGTAAGAGTGTAACAGCATCTTGTACTCTACGTGAACTGCCATGTGGCCTACACATTTCTACGTTTAGCAGAATTACATTTTCCCCTACAACAGCCACATAACATGGGATTTCAACATCATTCTAACATCTCTACAAACATCTACATTAGTTCTTCACACTTGATATAAGTATTCCATTTTAATTAAACACTCTTATGTATTTTCACTCTATAGATTCGACACTCTTATATAATGTTTACTAAACTAATACGACGTGCTTGTAAATATGGTGCACTTCTATAATTTTCTTGATTTGCGCTCTCTCAATCCCCCCTTTGATGACTTTTAGTAGTCATCACCATTACAACACCATCCCTGAGGTATGCACTGAGTCAAACTGAAGTCGTTGCAGTACCCCCTCGGTTCATCATCTCTAGAGCCTTCAGACTCTTGTACTGATTATCCTGCATCGCAGTCAATCTCCTCTCCTGCCTTCTCATGGTTCTTTGCAACCTGTTTGATCTATACAATTTGTACAGCCGTACCAATCCCCACAGGGTGATTATACAAACCACTATTATGATGATAGGTTTCAGTATGTACCAAAGGAAACCCTTTCCTAGGTTGGCAAACCAACCTCCAACTTTACCCATTCCTTGACCTACTTTTTCCCACACTGTTACCTTTGTCAAATCCTCAATCTCATGATGAATTTCAGTAATGTTCCGAATGTACTTTTCTAAAGGCTTTGAATTGTCTGGAATGTAAGTACAACATTCTTGGACCTTCAAAGCCTTACAGACTCCTCCCTCTTTGGCTAACAGAACATCTAGAGCAAGTCGGTTCTGAAGAACCATTGCCCTTATCGACTGCATTTCTCCCTCCACCAGCATTAGTGATCTAGCAGTACTGGCGGACAACCTATCTACAACTGTTGCCAATCTTCTTATCTTGACATCATTTAGTGCTATCCCTAAAATAGGAAACATAGCACCAAATACGTCTCCAACTACCTCCTCAGCGCTTACATCTCTTCTTCCTCTCGCTTGAGTTCCTCCCTCTATAATTTCCAAATCCTTAGCATGGTATATTTTGGGGAAGACAATTGCCAAATAACATGATCCATACCAATTATCTGGTAGTTTCACGTATGCATTTCTTCCACAGACAAAATATACATTTGGGATCACCTGCATTTCTTTCAAGAAGTCTTTCGAATAATATTCTAATTGGAAAGCATGTTCACAACTCACTTTTCCCACAAACACATTCTCGTAATAGGTTTCACCCCTATGTATACACAGTTTCCCCTTTTTCTCTCGGTCTAAAGCTATTGGACCATTGCTACTCTTTCTTTGGTGTGCCCTTTCTTCCTCGGTCCAATCTGTTTTCCATTGACCTGAAGATTTTAAAATCTTCTGTCTCCTATATCGATCATCCACTTGTCCTACAAACTTTTTCTCAATTTCTGACACTTTACAAGTCAAATTATTTCTTCTGGCATGTGAAGTATCTAATGTTTTCCAGGGAAGGAAAAATTTCTGTAATCTGTCTTCACTCTTATAATAATCCCACTTATTTAAATGCTTGTAGTTCGGCACTTCTGGTAAAACAGCATCGAAGTTTGAAAAATAGTATTCAAACCCATCACGTTCATAGAATATACTAAGCAACAAACTACATGTGATTCCATAAGTCAATGGAAGATGATGATATCTGATACCTTTGTCTACAGAGGCTGGTAATTTCATGCAAACGTAAGAATTCTTGGCCTCCATAGCGTCAATGTATTCATAAAGCAATTTAGCATATGCATTTGATTTAAAATTTCTCTGTGATTCATCTACATGTAACCTACGAGTCTCAGCTGCTAGTAAAACTTTGTCTTTCTCTGTATTATTTCCCTTTTGACCAACAGTAGTAGGTTTCTGTGTCGATGTAATCTTCGCTTCCTCTGATGTTTTCCCTTCATTTTCATGTCCCACTACATAAGATATAGTAACTACTAAAACTATAAGAAAAATCACTCCCACTAAAAGTGTGCCTACTATGCATTTTGTCCTGCGGTTCGGGTTGCCAACCTCCATGATCTCAAACAGTGTAGTTCCGGTTTCCTTTCACAGCACAATGTCTCTTTTCTAACCACACCTGGAAGCTGATAATGATAATCCCTTCTGCAAGATCAGTCTTTGAGTTCCATAGCAACAGACAACCCTAACCCTTCTCCGTCCTCTAAATGGAAGTCCCTAGTTTCTGTAATGATTTCCAGGCAGGTTCCGCAGGAGCGCCAAGGATCCGAAGAATATTCCACAGCCTTCCCCTACGGCCTTCCGACTCTATCAAACACTAGAGTACCGAGAGGCTCGCCAGGGGAAAACAGGGAGACAAAACAAGGAAAGGTGGGGAAAGAATATAATCTTGGTCGTAGTCTTCTGTGTGAATGGACATGCACCTGGTCAGGACCTCTGGTGGATGTGGGAGCTGAAACAAAATACAAACTTCTAACCCCTGTTAACATACACTAACGACTGCCACTTATTGTAGTACATGAGTGTTACATACCAATGTAAGTTAAACTTTGCTGTGGTATAAATGTGTAGTGGTTGCAGGGTTCAGGTTGGGCTAAAGTAAGAGAACAAACAAAAACACAATATTGATTACTCTATGTGGACCGTGAGCTTGTATAACACTGTTCAGAATTGTAGAATTCTTACTTGATGACCTGTAGAAGACTCTTAAATAAACATCTATATCAAAGTGGATTGAACCAGAATCAGAAGATAACATCCCTGTATAACCGAATGTCTAAGATACAAAACAAACATCTATTAGTTCAAGTAAGGCTATATATTAATAACATGAATGTAGCGCACAGCGCTGTTACCGTGATTCTGGGTGATGTGGAAGACTTCTGCGCCCTTCACGAGTCCACGCAAGTGCCCCCACACACACTGTAGGGATGGCCAGGAACACAGGAAGTGATGGAAGATGATTACGGCCAAAAAGGAAACAAACGGAATGTAGGGAAACCACCGGATGGCGGAGACTAAGCCCGGCCGCCGGGTGGAGGGTAGGGTAAACAAAACTAAATACCTAAAGAATATTCCTGCTGGGCGGCGGAGAACAAGCCTGGCCGACTGGTAAAGCAGGTAAGGGCTTAGGCTGACAGCGAGAAATGTAGCCCGGCCAGACGGCGGAGTACAGACCCGGCCGTTGGGCGGAGCCAGTAGGAAATGGGGACGTCAGAGGTACTGCCCGGCCGGATGGCGGAGCATAGACCCGGCCGTCGGGTGGAGCCAGCAAGAACCGGGAAACTCTGACCTGCTGCCCGGCCGGACGGCGGAGCGAAAACCCGGCCGTCGGGCGGAGCAGAATGGAATAAACAAAGTTCCTTGAAAGTTCCAGGAATTGGAACAACAGGGGGAGCAAGGAAAAAGCCACAGTGTAGTAGGACGGCAAAGAGCCTGTGTCTTACAAATATCAACCGGAAATCAGGCAACAACAGGAAACAAGACAGAACTGCAGCAACGGGAGCTTGATGCAAGAACGTAAAGCGTCGCTCCAAGGGCTCTGACTGCTTATGTAGGGATTTCTCTTAAAGGGACAGCACGTTTGCGGAACTCGAGGCATGACAGCACACTCCCCCCACAACTCCCCTCTCCTGGTTTGGGTTTGTCAGGATGAACTTGATGAAACAGACGAATCAGACGTGGTGCATGGATGTTTGCCTCAGGTTCCCATGTCCGCTCTTCTATTCCGTAACCCTTCCAGTGGACCATATACTGTAAGCTTTTTCCTACTCTACGGGAATCTATAATTGCCTCCACTTCATATTCTTCTGACTCCTGGAGTTTCACAGGAGCTGGTCTTTGGGGCAGTTTGGTACCCGGTTCAACCGGTTTCAACAGCGAAACATGGAACACCGGGTGAATCCTGAAAGAGGGGGGAAGTTCCAGTTTCATGGCCACCGGATTAATCATCTTCACCACTTTATAAGGGCCAATGTATTTGGGGTTGAACTTGTGTGGACCCCCTAATGCTATATGTTTTGTGGAAAGCCACACTTTATCTCCTGGAGTGTAAATGGGTTCTAGCCTCCTGTGTAAGTTAGCCCCTTCTGTGTATCTCACTTTTGCCATCTCGAGACAGTCTAATGCATTCTTGTGTACTTGTTGTAATTTCTCTAGTCTGTCCGTGGCAGCTGGATTGGATCCATCAGTAGGGACTCCTGAAGGCAATAACTTGGGGTGATACCCATAGGAACAAAAGAAAGGGGTTGTGTTGATAGAGGAATGCGGACTGTTGTTGTATGAAATCTCGGCTAACCATACCAACTCATCCCAATCTCTCAATGAATGTAATACTTGATTACGTATGTATTGTTCAAAACACTGATTGACCCTTTCCGTCTGTCCGTCCGTCTGTGGATGGTGACTTGAGGACAGTCTGACATCGATTTGGAGCATGGAACAGAAACTCTTCCAGAAACGTGATACAAATTGGGCACCCCTGTCAGAAACTAAGACGGAAGGGACCCCATGGAGTCTGGTTATTTGTTGCAAGAATATGGAAGCCAAGTCTCCTGCTGTGGGTAACCCTTGTAGGGGTACGAAATGGGCCATCTTCGTGAACAAATCTACCACTACCAGCAATGTGTTGTTCTTCTTCTTAGTAAGTGGTAACTCAACTATGAAATCAAGAGACACCGTATGCCAAGGGCTAGGAGGAGAAGCTAACGGCATAAGTAGGCCCACTGGATTAAGGTGAGAAGCCTTAGTTTGAGCACAAACGTGACATGTCTTGACATAGGTCTCTATATCCTTAAGCATACCAGGCCACCAAAATCTCTCTTTCAAGGCCCTGGTGGTCTTTTTTATTCCTGGGTGTCCTGCCACTGGATGTGAATGATACCACTTCATAACCTGTTGTTGTAAGTCTGTAGTGGGTAGGACCACTCCCCCCTGTACCCAGGCTAATCCCTCCTTTGAGGTCACGTCTTGGGAACCCACCAAAGTTGTCATGTCCACTGCAGCCTGACTACTCCGAACTTGTGGTATGAAATCTTCTTCTTTTGACATCCCTCCTACAATACTTGTTCTAGGGATGATGTATGGTTGTTCGACTACATTTGTAGGGGATTCAAACCCTAATCTTGACAGTGCATCAGCCTTGCCGTTTTTTCTCCCTGGTCTGTAGTGAACGGTGAAGTCACATTCGCTGAAGAATTGTGACCAACGTAATTGTCTCATTGAAAGAGCCTTTGCTGAGTTGATATATTGTAGTTTGCGGTGGTCCGTATATACCACAGCGGGATGCCTGGCACCCAGTAAATACTGCCTCCATTCTTCGAATGCTCTCTTAATGGCCAGTAGTTCCTTGTCTCCCACTGCATAGTTGTATTCAGCAGGGGTGAATTTATGGGAGAAATAGGCTACTGGATGACACTCGCCTGACTCCGTGTCTCTTTGGGACAGGACACCACCTACTGCCACCTGCGAAGCGTCTACCTCCACCACAAAGGGAAAGGCCGGATCCGGATGCCTTAAAACAGGAGCGCTGGTGAAGGCTGTCTTCAGCAGGTGAAAAGAGTTAGCTGATGCTGGAGACCATACGAAAGGAACTCCTTTCCTCAACAATGTGGTGATAGGCGCCACAAGCGTAGAAAATCCTTGTATGAATCTTCTATAAAAATTGGCCAATCCCAAAAAACTTTGGATCTCTTTTACTGTACGAGGCGCTGGCCATGCCAAGACTGCTTCCACCTTAGCGGGATCCATGCTGAGACCCCAAGGAGATACTATATAACCCAAAAAGGGGACCTCCTGTGTGTGGAAGTTGCACTTTTCTAGCTTGCAATACAGATGGTTCTCTAGTAACCGTTCCAACACGTTGCGTACATGCTGCACATGTTCTACTATAGATGGAGAAAAAATCAGAAGATCGTCTATATATGCAATCACATATAGGTCTAGCATATCTTTCAGGACTTCGTTTATGAAGAATTGAAATGCTGCAGGAGCATTGCAGAGCCCAAAGGGCATCACGAGATATTCGAATAGTCCGAATTTAGTACAAAACGCGGTTTTCCATTCATCTCCCTCCCTGACTCTCCCAAGATGGTATGCGCCACGCAAGTCCAGCTTAGTAAAAAACTTGGCATTGCGGATCCGGTCAAGGAGGGAATTGATCAGAGGCAGCGGATAGCGGTTTTTTATCGTGACGGTATTTAACTTCCTGTAGTCAATACAGCACCGAAGACCTCCTTCTCTTTTAGGGATAAAAAATAGAGAAGAGGAAGCCGGGGAACAGGAAGGCCTAATAAAACCCTTAGCAAGCATGTCGTCCAAGTAATCACGTAAATATACGTTCTCCTTTTCAGTGAGAGCGTACACTCTGCTACAGGGATTTCTTGCCCCTGGCTCTAGGTCGATGCGGCAATCATAGACCCTGTGTGGCGGGAGGATCTCTGCTTCTTTTGCATCAAAGACAGAGTGCAGATCTTGATAACACGTTGGCAGTTCAGTCTTGTTCTCGTCAATACTACTACACAAGGGTACCTTGTCAGTTGAAGCTCCTACTATTGGTGCCCCTGGATTTGGCGGAAACGTTATTGTAGAGGTTTCCCAATTGATATTAGGGTTTTGATCTCTGAGCCAGGGAATACCTAAGAGTACCGGGAATTGAGGAGAACAAATAAGATCAAAACTTATGTCTTCGTGATGTTCAGGTTCTATAGTCATGTGTAAAACAGAGGTATGATGTGTTACAGGGCCTGAAACAAGTGGGCTACCATCTATGGTGGTAACATGACTGGCTATCTCTTTCAGAGTGCATGGTATCATGTTTTCTTTGGCCCACTCTCTATCCATATAATTCCCTGACGCACCCGAATCAACCATCACTAATACATGTAAGCCCTGTACTCCATAAGACAGAAAGGCCGACACATACATATGATTTGTTGGGGTGCTCCTGTAATCAGAGGAAGAGACTGTTAGTCCTAACCTACCTGGAATCCTTGTCTCACAGGATTCCAGGCTTCCTAGTTTCCCGAATACTTGGACTGTGCGGGTTTTACTGGGCATTCCTTCAAGAAGTGGCCTGCCTTCCCACAATACAGACAAAGTCTAAGGGTTCGTCTTCTTTGTCTTTCTTCTTGTGTGAGAGGCCCCCTTACTATGCCTATCTGCATGGGCTCACTCTCATCATTGGGCTTCTCTACTGTGATTTTCTTTTCTCGTAAAGGCAGATATCTTGCTTCAGGTTTACCCCTCTCTTTCCTTCTTTCTTGTTGTCGATGATCTATCTTTACCACTAAGTCAATAAGATCATTACATGATGTAGGCAGATCTACAATCTGTGATAGAGCGTCCTTCAAATCATCTCTTAAGCCCTTGTAAAACATTGTACCACGTTTCTCCTCTGGCCAGTGGGATTCAACTACAAGTCTACGAAAGGAAGTAATGTAGGATACAAGATCTTGATTGCCCTGTTTCAAAGTCAATAATTCCGTATCTGCCGAATGGGTGTATACATGTCTGTCAAAGAGTTTACGGAACTCCTTCCTAAATGCGGGGTAACTATGTAGCAATGGATCATCTCTGTCGACTAACGGTATGGCCCAATCTGCAGCCGCCCCACTAAGGTAGGATATTACAAAAGCTACCTTAGCCTGTTCAGATGGAAAACAAGCAGCTTTACAGGAAAAATGCAGCTGACATTGACTAAGGAAGGCGGCACATCGTGCCCCGTCTCAAGCATACCTTTCAGGGGGTGCTAAAGGTAGAGAAGGAGGTGTGGTTACCTGAACCACCGATGTGCCTCCCCCCGTAGCTCCAGCAGTCTGTTGTCGCTGCAATACATCTACTCTAGATATCAATGCTTGGGTCTCTACCTGCAGATTCCCCAACATACTAGCGACATCAGCCAGGGAGACCGACTCGAGATCCATGACGCTCGGGGAGAACAAACCACGTGGGCTTTACGTTCTGTAATGATTTCCAGGCAGGTTCCGCAGGAGCGCCAAGGATCCGAAGAATATTCCACAGCCTTCCCCTACGGCCTTCTGACTCTATCAAACACTAGAGTACCGAGAGGCTCGCCAGGGGAAAACAGGGAGACAAAACAAGGAAAGGTGGGGAAAGAATATAATCTTGGTCGTAGTCTTCTGTGTGAATGGACATGCACCCGGTCAGGACCTCTGGTGGATGTGGGAGCTGAAACAAAATACAAACTTCTAACCCCTGTTAACATACACTAACGACTGCCACTTATTGTAGTACATGAGTGTTACATACCAATGTAAGTTAAACTTTGCTGTGGTATAAATGTGTAGTGGTTGCAGGGTTCAGGTTGGGCTAAAGTAAGAGAACAAACAAAAACACAATAGTGATTACTCTATGTGGACCGTGAGCTTGTATAACACTGTTCAGAATTGTAGAATTCTTACTTGATGACCTGTAGAAGACTCTTAAATAAACATCTATATCAAAGTGGATTGAACCAGAATCAGAAGACAACATCCCTGTATAACCGAATGTCTACGATACAAAACAAACATCTATTAGTTCAAGTAAGGCTATATATTAATAACATGAATGTAGTGCACAGCGCTGTTACCGTGATTCTGGGTGATGTGGAAGACTTCTGCGCCCTTCACGAGTCCACGCAAGTGCCCCCACACACACTGTAGGGAAGGCCAGGAACACAGTAAGTGATGGAAGATGATTACGGCCAAAAAGGAAACAAACGGAATGTAGGGAAACCACCGGATGGCGGAGACTAAGCCCGGCCGCCGGGTGTAGGGTAGGGTAAACAAAACTAAATACCTAAAGAATATTCCTGCTGGGCGGCGGAGAACAAGCCTGGCCGACTGGTAAAGCAGGTAAGGGCTTAGGCTGACAGCGAGAAATGTAGCCCGGCCAGACGGCGGAGTACAGACCCGGCCGTCGGGCGGAGCCAGTAGGAAATGGGGACGTCAGAGGTACTGCCCGGCCGGACGGCGGAGCATAGACCCGGCCGTCGGGCGGAGCCAGCAAGAACCGGGAAACTCTGACCTGCTGCCCGGCCGGACGGCGGAGCGAAAACCCGGCCGTCGGGCGGAGCAGAATGGAATAAACAAAGTTCCTTGAAAGTTCCAGGAATTGGAACAACAGGGGGAGCAAGGAAAAAGCCACAGGGTAGTAGGACGGCAAAGAGCCCGTCTCTTACAAATATCAACCGGAAATCAGGCAACAACAGGAAACAAGACAGAACTGCAGCAACGGGAGCTTGACGCAAGAACGTAAAGCGTCGCTCCAAGGGCTCTGACTGCTTATGTAGGGATTTCTCTTAAAGGGACAGCACGTTTGCGGAACTCGAGGCATGACAGTTTCTTCTTCTTCCACTTGGCGCTAGGTTATCTCTCAATTTGTTTATTTACAAAGTCTTTCACACAGTCTTTTAGCAATCCGAAATTATACGTGTTCCAGCGACTCTAATCACGGCTTCCAATATTTCCAAACGAAGAAGGACCTCCCGAAGTATTGACCTCCTTGGACAACAAGTCGGGAAATCTATTCTGTTTAAAACCAGGTCTCTTATTCCGCTCAGATAAGGAGGATAGGGATATTGAGTGTCAGCAACCCTTCGACCTCCACTCCCGGTATCAACAACACTATTTCCACTGTTATGATGGGGTCAGTACTGATCAGGGTCACTTCCCTCACCCTCCCAGATCCCTGTACACTGGACATCTGCAGCCAGGTAGGTCCACTCAGGAGTAGCGTACCTTCTGCAAGGCACTCGCACTCTCCTCGATCTTCTCGGACCTTCCTGTTCCTGTCCTTGTGCACTTTCGTCCAAATCCGAGTCTTCAGATATAGGGGCAAGAGTTTTCTCTGGAGCTGGCTTCAAGCTTGGCCTCTTTCTTCTTTCAGGCCAACTATCTTCTCCACGCCTTGTTCTCCTGTATCTTGTCCTCCCATTCAGTTCTTGATCACTCTGGGCTTGATCTGGGTCTGAGCCGTATTCACAGCAACTTTCTCCTTCTGTGGCAACTTCAGTTTCACTGCCGTCCTGTCTTTCTTCTTCTGGATCTGTAGCGCTCCCAATTTCTTCCGACACCCCCACAGCTTGACTGATCCCCTCTAGTGGTTCGCCGTCCACAGCTGGATTTTCATCTGCGAGGGGAGCTGTTTCTTCCAGGGGTGCTGGGACTCTTCGAGTATGGGAAGCGTGAATCCAGTATGGCAGCCCTCCACACTTCACAGCGGTATTCGTTGTCAGGATAACTTGATAAGGGCCCTTCCAACGCACGTCTAGGCAGTTCTTCCGGACGTGCTTCTTCAGCAGAATCCAGTCACCTGCAGTGGCGGCTGGTGACTTTTGAAAGTGCTGGGGCGGAAAGTGATAATCATATTGCACCGTAGTGAGCGAGCGTAGCGTGCGAGCCCGAACCCTTTAAGGAGGGTTCGGGGGGATTTCCCCCAGAGAAAATTTTGAAAAAATAGTGGAAAAATGGAGCATTTTCAAGCAAATTTGAGAAATCAGGAAGGTTAATAAAGCAATTGTGAAAGTGCAGGTATTACATTATTAAAGAGCTGTCATATAACATAGGTAGCTGCTTATTCAGTATAACCACAGAGCTTCATAACAGACTCCTGCAGCGCTTAGGAGAAAAACGGCCCGGGGCGCTGGTCTGTGACCGAATCAGGGAGGGTGCGGGCCCGGGGCTTGAGACACACTCGTGAGAAGGGGGTGCGCACTCGCAGTCCTTCAGGAAGAAGGACCATCAGGCGAGAAGAGGGTGCGAATGCATGGGTAAAATATGTGAGAGCATGTCTCCTGTCCCGGGACTATATATGAGACAGCATGAACCCACACAGTATATGAGACAGCATGAACCCGCCCTACACCCCAAGACCAGGGCTGTTCTGAAGGGATCAGGGCAATGCAACTAAGGGCCAATAGATATTGGGAACTATGCCTAGGACGTGGCAGAATGTTAATTTGCACCAACTGCCTGAACAGTTAGTGGGAAACTGAGAATTCAATGCAGGTCTCTTAATGAGGCCGATTGCTTTTCTACAGGTTTAACGGTAACCTTCCTTCCTGTCGATGCCCTGCAGTTAAAAGGCTGTGCAGTAAAAAGTAACAAAATATTTTAAATATTAATTATTCATCAAAGGTTCAGGAGAATCCCCAGTTGGCAGCACTGGCATGGGCACAAATAAATATCTAGCCAACACTCAATACACTGCAGACTTGTAGCCTAGCAAAAAGCAACAGACATGCAGGTTGTTACGTAGGTAGTGTTTTCAAGTAGGCACACTACTCACAAAATTCCCAACCTAAAGCGCAGGAACGAAACTGTTTGCAAGATTTCCTGTCCCATCTAGTATAGATGGACAAGATACAGAGATTAAAGGCGAGCTCTTGTAAACCGTTCAAAAAACATTTCTAAAGACTCGGATAAGCAAAGAAACAAATCTTAATACCAACTCTGCATATTAACACGTTAACAGTCCCTTCCAGACTTAAATCTAGCCAGGATGGGCATGGGGAAAAGGAGGAGCTGGGCAGATAAATCTGCAACCTTCTAAGTGTAAAAATCAGTCTTCCTGAAGTGAAACCAGTTTTAGTGCAGACCTCAACATTGCCCAGTGCTACCTACAAGTGCTACAAGTTGCCTTTTTAAGATTGGAAAAATCCTTTGAACTCAATGATAACCAGCACCCTCACCCCCACAAACAACCAGAGAAATCTAGTCTCCCTAACCCTATTTCAAAACCAAGACAAACACATCCACTTCCACTTCCACGTTCGCATGTTGAGTTGAAGATGAAAGAGCTGTAGATACTGGAAGTCGCACGTATCACCAGTGAGTGAAATGTCCTTTGAGAAAGCGAAGAAACAGGCATGTGAGAGTCTTCATGAACGAAGAGACCCTCAAAAGGACCAATAAGGAGAGCACCACCATCTCACCACAGAATTCATCATGGCAAACTTTAATAGAGCCCTTGTATGGTAGGTGAGACAGTACGATGGGGGTAGGGGTGTATATAATTTTCTTTCTGTTTTGATTCAACTGCAATGCCCTTTATTTTCTCCTGTGTATTTAGGAAAACTGTCAACGTCACAATGATGTATGTTTGTTGATGCTGCGGGTCACCGAGCTCCGCCCTTTACGTGTGTTTAAAAATAACTTTAATAGAGCCGGGTTGCACATAAATGGAGGCCCTTATAAAACAGAGCTTCATAGGAAGCTGCCGTACATTATAACCTGTTCTTATCCATGTACGTGGGACTGGTGGAATACGAAAGGAGAACATTCGGGCCACTATCTGCAGGCGAGGTCTTCAAAAACACCGTGTGGGAGAGATGCTCCCAGAATCTGCAATGCATGTCTGTGATGTTCTCAAATATGCCCTGCCCCTGCCCTCACTGAGAGGATCTGAACTCTGACCTCCAGTCCATCCATGGTAACCACAGCCTCCAATCCATTCTCGGACTGCCGACCGACCTGCCAGACACACCCAGGACCTAATGTATCCATTCTAGTGCTCCCCGAACCCGTGCCACCCTCGGACTCACTTCCGTCCCCAGGCCTCAGTCTCAGACCGCATAGGAAACCAAAGTAGGGAGTCATGCCTGACATATATGCTTGACTCGGGCCAGCCCCAAAACGCCTATAGCCCAGTCGATGTACGTGACGCACGATGCTTTTGCAAACAGATCAGCCCACCTCTGTCCCCAAGTGCGTAGACTGTAGACACCGCGGCCCCCTCGGCCACGCCATTCCTTACTGCCTTCAAGAGCTCATTATGATTTTTAGAACCATTTAATGCAGAACAGTTAACCAACCGGTCCCAGGCCCAACGCTAAACCTAAATATCCACCTCTGTACGCACTCACAGTCAGGAAGTTCACTTACAAATTCCAAAGCCGCTTTTAGGTGAAGCTGCTTGGAACCAGAAACAAGCAACTTAAATGCGAAAAACGTACGTGGACGCAAAAGCAGCACACAAGGAGGGGGCATGTCTGAGGACCCTACTCCCTCAAGACAGCGGAGAGGACAGCAACAAATATGCATGTGGTGTCTAAAAAATAGAGACGAGCTGCATGATGCCATCAGTAATGGTGCCAATGGTCCTGGTGCAAGCAAGGAAAACTACTCATTTGGCTGCAAGTGGGCAGTAAAAGTGAACAACTATCAGGGCATAGGCCGCTCAAGACCATGGGCACCCCTGTCACTACACCAAAGGCAGCTATGCCCCTGGTCCCCCTAAAAAGCCTGTGACGCAATGTATAATCAGGGCCACTGGAATTATGCGGCAGGGAAGGACCATATTTTGCGGCAAGAAAATGCAAATTATGTGGTTTAATGTGCCACATTTTACGATCGTATTACTGCATGTTTTTGTCATCTTTGCACTTGTTAACACTTCCTGGGCATTGCTTGACCCTCATTAGCACCGGTTTAACACAAAAATATAGCAATAAGCAACAGAATGGTGACCAATCAAGCTTTACAGAGGGCCTTCCACTGAGGGGCAGCACGTGTTGCTGCGTCTTTAGTAACTTTTGAACCCTTTGAGATAGAAATGAACCTTTTTTTTATTACAATCTGAAGATTATGCAGAAGACGATGAATTATGTGGCAGATGCGGCAAATGCATACTTAAGCGAAAAACGACGCGGCCGCATAATTACATGATAGCAGTGGCCCTGTATAATGCTGCTCTTGACGATTCAGTTGCTGTTTGCCGGGTTCTTACTCTGTGTATACCAATGAATCTTTATAGACTTTCAGGCCCATATATATTGCAATGATGCCCGCCCGGTCCAATCAAAAGGGCTTTGTATTATTAGCCCCTGCTCCAAAAGGCAGCATGCTGTTCTCTGAGGCCAGAGTTCGCTGATGTGTGGAATGATTAAAATAAAGATTCACACCCATGGAGGAATGAAATCCACTAAATGCAGAAAGAATGTGAGTCCTATAACCGGTCGCCAGGAGTATCCCACTTACCTCGCTTTTGTTACCATAGTGGCCTTCCTTCAGGTTCAGCTGCAAACCATCTTTCCTTGTGTGAGTGCGCTTCGCAGCTCCTCGCTGAGATGAAACTCGATTTGTATTCCCCTGTTGAATAACTCAGCCGATTTTTATACAGAGCACACTGTGACCAGAACCACTCTGAGTTAGATAAAATTTTTGGTGGATATGCAGTGGAGTAACACAAAATGATGCGGGAGTCCTTGCAGAATGTGACGATCCCCCCCCTCCCACGGAGTCTCCCGATATCTCACAGATGTGGGCTTATGTTGATGGGGTCCGCCGCAGGGACTGTAGGGGATTAGGTTACCCACAGTAGATTTGTGAGTTAAAAGCACGAGATGTTCCAAGCGATTTGCTCAGGATCACACATTTAGGCAAATAATGAAATGGAGGCGGGATATCCCCTTCCTGCCACCAGAGTCTATAACTTAGAGGCTAGGTCATTATAGGGGCAGCAGACGCTCTTCTGTACAAATGTTTCCAAGTAGATCATTATTTTAAAGCGCTCGCCCTACAAACCGAAGATTCATGAAGGTGAATTTTTCTATATTCCTGACGAACACTGGAAGTCCTCATTGTAAATACAGTTCCTGTACTAGAACTGCTCCACCAGAGATAGACTGTCGAGGAAGGGCACATTGATGATTCCTAACTACATTTCACTAAAAGGGCAATTCCTGAAGGTGTTACTTTAAAGTGTCCCATTTGTTTTAGCAGTTTTATATAGCAAAAAGCTCGACTCAAAGGTATTGAAGCGCTTTCAATAAGCACTAGTTACGTTACATAGGTATAAAGTAATTTTTTGGTAGGCACAGAAAGATTAAGTCATTTGCCCAGAATCACAGAATCTTGAGCCGACGCCGAGACTCCATCCAACCTGGTTCCCCAGTACCAAAGTCGGCAAGTAATAATAATAGCCGCAGACATAAAGCTCTGATCGCGTTACAGATGAGGCACACAATGTGAGACGGAGGCAACACATTATGTGTGCCCACACAGCCCACGTCTGGCGCAGCTGACCAACACATTCAGAAAAACACAGCGCTCTACGCACAAATCCATTTCAGGAGCCGGCGGTTGTGATATGCTGTATTTACAATTAGCATTGCATTCTTGCCACCAATAATAAATACACTTCTAAAAAAACACGCATCATGGAGTAAACAAATGTCACCCCGAAAGAGTGCTGGCTTTTAAAACAATAACGCTTTCCATGCTTCGACTTTAGGTCATTCTTTTTGCAGAAAATGTCAACTTCCAGAATGCAAAGTGCTGTGGGTTAAAAAAGCAAAGACTGACTGAACTGTCATACATGAAGTAGACAACTGTGAATTATTGAAACAAAATGTGACATATAACTTGTTTGAACTTAAATCTAATAAATCTCTAAGGAGAAGACACATTTTTAGTTTCTACAAATCCTGCAATTTAGCTTCCTCATTGGAGCCGCTGGCAGCTCAGTGATGTCATTGCTAACTGTTCCTAGGATGCAGCCGGTTAGCTTAGCCACGTGTTGTCCGGATAACTTGTCACCTCCAAAGACTGTACAGAAAAGTTAAGTTACTTACAGGTAGACTGCATCCGGGAGGCACCGAGTGAGGAGTACTTCTGCTAAGATGAGTTGCGTGAATCACTGACTCCGGAATCTTGGTTTAAGACTCACACAACGACGAACTGGTCACGCGTCTATTCTTCGTGACTCTCTCTCTCTGACTACTAATTCCACTTTCACTTTACTTGTTGTGCATAGGAAATGGCCAATCACCTCGACATGGCTGGATATAGCCATATGGTGATTGGCCATCCCTCATCAGCCAGCCAACACCCACGCACGGCACCATCCTGCTGCAGCAGCCAATCCTGGCGCAGCGCTAACAGCAACACTGCGCCAGGATTGGCTACAGGCAGGATACTATTCTGCCCATTATGAGACCGGGGCCCCGGGTCTCTGCCTGTTCTCTGAGTGCTATAGAGGGAGGGGGGGAGGTCTACCCCACTGTGCGCATGCGCGGGCCCGTCAAACTACTGACTACTCCTGGGTTCCACATGCGCATTTCGCAGTACTCCGCTATTCTGCTCTGCCTGCTGCCACTCTTTGCCGCAGCCCCGCCCCCCATGGCCCACTTTCCTATGCAATGCCCGGTTCTCTCGGGCTTCTCCCGGGGCCGGTAGCGCGCAGTGCGCTCCGATTTTTAATCATCGATTTTTTTTTTTTTAAATACATGTGACAATGTTGGCAGACAATGCGGTCGTCCATGGCTAGAGGGGCAACGCCCCAACGCCCCCAATGGACGCACCGCTGGTCACCTGGGCACAAGTCGTGACATAGATCTCTTGAAGATGGAACTTCAGCAGCCTGCTCCTGAAGAGACACAGAATGAATGGCGTCAGACAGTCCCTTGCAGTAATCCAGGATCAGGTCATCTGTAATATTCAACAAAGCAGTAGTTGGAACAGACGGAAGTCTCATTGCCCTCCCCATTAAAACCTCGTGTGGAGAGAGACCTGTCCTCCTGTCTGGTGTGCTACGCATACTCATGAGTACCAAGGGCAGAGCATCAGGCCAGCTTAAGGACGTCGATGAACATACTTTGGCTATTCGGGACTTCAAAGTGCCATTGATCTGCTCCACGATACCTGAAGCCTCTGGTCGATAGCTACAGTGCAACTTCTGATCAATGTTCAATGCAGAGCAAAGCATCTTCACAACTTCACTGTTGAAATGAGTTCCTCGATCTGATTCCAGGGAGGTCGGCACCCCGAAGCGCGGGATCAACTCTCTAAGCAACAACTTTGCTACTGTGAGTGTATCGCACCTGCGTGTAGGGTATGCTTCGACCCATCTGGAAAATATGCATACAACCACCAGAACATACCTGAGGCGGTTGCTTTTTGGCATCTCAATAAAATCTAATTGCATTCTGTTGAAAGGCCCCCCAGACCTCCCAATGTGACTCATTGTAACTGGTGTTCTTTTCCCTACGTTCAGTTGCTGACAAGTAACGCATCTTCTACAGACTGCTTCTGCTGCAATCCTAAACTTAGGGCAATACCAAGTCTGCCTAAATACCCTCAGCATGGCATCTCTTCCTAAGTGTACTGGACCATGTATCTGTTGTGCCATTGGATTCACAAATTCCTCAGGTAATACTGCCCTACCATCTGCTGAAACCCAGAAGTCCATTTCACTTTTCACACAACCTGCTGTTTCCCATGCCTTTTTCTCAGAATCAGGTGCATTCTCTTGCATGTCTTTTAAATCCTCCCAAGTATCAACTGTTTCTAGCATCATATTTAACTCTGTCTTTTCCTGAGCCCCACCTACTTCCACCTCCGTGAAAGAATATCCGTGCTCAGCACAGTAACGGGCAACTTCGTCTGCATATCTATTACCCTGCGACACAAAATCTGTATTTTTGGTGTGGGCTACACATTTGACAATTGCAATTGCTGCTGGACCTTGTAATGCTTCTAACAACAGTCGCACAAATTCCCCATTTCGAATAGGCGAACCAGAGGAGGTCATGTAACCTCTCTGAGACCACAACTGCCCAAAATCATGAACTACACCGAAACCATATTGGCTATCCGTATAAATGGTGACTCTAATTTTGCTACCTGCTATACAGGCATGTGTCAATGCAATGATTTCTGCTACCTGAGCGGAGTGTACTCCTTCCAGGCAAGCGGCTTCCACAACTCCAGTAATGGTGCAAACAGCATAAGCTGCTCTCAACCGACCAGTATCGTCTCTTAAACATGAGCCATCAACAAAGAAAATTTCATCAGGGTCGGTCAACGGCTCATCCACAATATCTGGTCTTGGCTTGGTGCATAGTTCAGTCACATCAAGGCAATCGTGATCTTCACATTCTTCGCTTTCTATATCATTAGGAAATGGCATCAATGTAGCAGGATTCAAAACAGAGCACCTCTTAAGGGTCACGTTCTCCGCAGCAAGTATAACTTGCTCGTAGCGCGTGAGCCTACTACTGGTCAAGTGCTGTGTCTTGGTCCTGGTCATTAACAGTTCTACAGAATGAGGTACATACACCACTAACTGGTGTCCCATGACAATATTTTCACACTGCTCGATGCTGACACCTGTTGCAGCAACGGATTTAAGACATCCGGGCAACGCTGCGGCTACTGGATCTAAGGTAGCCGAAAAGTATGCAACTGGTCTACGGGCATTTCCATGAATCTGTACCAAAACTGACAAAGCACAACCCTCTCTTTCACAGCAGAAAAGTGAAAATGGTTTCTCATAGTCAGGCATCCCCAAAGCCGGTGCATGACATAAGTCCTCTCTCAGCTGTAGAAATGCCATCAAACAATCCTTGTCCCATGGTACCGGATCACTCACCTCCTTGTGCGTCAGTTTTTGTAAAGGTTTTACTTCCAGTGAAAAGTTAGCTATCCACTGTCGACAATAACCAACCATTCCTAGGAACATCCTGACTTCTCTCTGAGTCGTAGGCGCGTTCATCTTCATTATCGCCTCTATTCTATCTAGAGACACCTTGCGCTTTCCTTTTTCTATCCTGTGACCCAAGTACTGTACCTGTGTCAGACAGTACTGAAATTTGTTCGGAGATACCTTATGCCCATTTTCAGCTAAATGGTTCAGCAAGGCAATGGTATCTGTCTTACAAGCTTCTTCTGTTCCTGACGCAACAAGTAGGTCGTCTATGTACTGGACCAGAACCGAGTTCTGTGGCAGTACTAGACTTTCAAGGTTTTCCTTCAATAGCTGGTTGAAAATTGATGGGCTTTCTGTATACCCTTGTGGGATACGACACCATGTTAGGACACGATTCTCCAGCTTAAAAGCAAAAAGGTACTGGCTCTCCTCATCCAATGGGATTGAGAAGAAAGCCTGACAAAGATCTATCACTGTGAACCACTCAGCTTGGAATGGTATCTGAAACAATATCACTGATGGATTCGGTACCACTGGACAACATGAAACAACTATGTTATTAATCTTTTGAAGATCTTGCACTATTCTAAATTTCCCACTAGGTTTCTGCAAACCCATAATCGGGGAGTTGCATGGACTACCCACGATTTCTTTCAGTATTCCCTGCTGAATCATAGAGTCGATTACGGGTTTTATTCCTGCAATCCTCTCCGGGGTCAATTTATATTGGGGCGTTCTTGGATATTCAGCATTTGGTTTTACCATAATCTTCACTGGTTCTACTCCTTTGATCAGTCCTATCTCTTCTCCAGTAAAATCCCATACCTCTGATGACACTGCATCTCGTAAGTCCCAAGGAAGGTCCTCCACAGTCAGGGTAGGATACAGTTCTATGCATGTTCTCGAATTTGTAACTTTAAAAGTAGCATCATCGTCTGTAGTCTGTACCTCTACTCCCTGAGGTGTGCAGTATATTGTGCAGTTCAGTTTGCACAATAAGTCCCTTCCTAACAGACACACAGGACTAGAATCACATACCACAAACTGATGTTCATCGGTGTAGTTTCCTATTTTCACTGATACTGGTTCCGTCAAAGGGCTATTCATTCTCCTATTTGCAACTCCTACCACCTGAATCGTTTCCCCCGACATTGGTAGATCTGGAACCACTGCCGATCTCAAAGTTGATCGAGTAGCTCCAGTATCCACCAAGAATGTTGTAGGACACCCTGCTACTTCAGCCTCAACAAACGGTCCCCTTTGATCCACCTCTAGAACTGCCCCGAGGGTACAGTCCTCCTGTCTGCTTACACGTCGTCCCGTCAATGGATCAACGTAGTAACGCTCTTCTCCGTCTATAAAAAGAGGCATTTGTCTATAGATCTTTCCCCCTGTCGTAATCTTTGGTGGCTGCGGAAACTGGGCTCGTGGAGCCGAAGTCCCCCCTTTGGCCACCTTACCCTTTGCCACTGTCACCCTTTGGACTGGAACTTCCTGAACTTCCTCCTCTAGAACTTCTAGTTCTCCGTTTTCAGGATTATAGGGACACTCGCGTCTCCAATGTCCCACCTGGTGACACTGGTGACACTTTGTCGTTTTTTTTCAAGGTAGCAAAGTCTATTCTAGGTCTCGGGTTTTCCTCGTTGTCCTTATTCTGACCGTTGGATTTCCGTCCCATTGTCCCCGTTCCCTGTTGCTGCTGTCCTCCCTTTCCAGCTGACTGCATTTGCACCATCATCAGTTTCTCCTTTAGTTTCTTTGCTTTGGACTCTATTTCATCACTACAATACCTTGCATATCTCAAAATCTCATCTAATGGTTTGTTTTGCCAACAAATTAAATGTTGCTGAATCATCAAACAAATATCAGGTCTCAACCCCAAAACAAACTTTGATACAAACTGTCCTATATCCTTGGGATCCATTACATCTAATCCACTGTATTGTTTGAACGTTTTCAGCAATCGTTCATAATACTCATGAACTGTCTCCTTGGGTTCCTGTCTTGTTCGGTCTATTTTTACCCAATCTATGTCTTGTGGTGGCACCTTCTCTTCAGCCATGTCATCACCCTATCATATTTTAACATTACTGTTTCTGACGGTCCATTAGTACGTCCATCTCTTTCTGGTTCTGTGGTTGGCCATTCAACACTAACCTTCCATGCTATCCGCAAGTCTCCTGGGACCACAATGTCAAATAGGGTGTTCAAATCAATCCACAATACCTTTGAAATCTTGACAAACCTCTCTACCTGCTTGTACCACTCTACAGGATTCTCCCTTAACTTCGGAAATGAGTTTGTAAATGCAGCCAAATCTCCCCTACTCCAGGGTACGTGTACATAATTCCCATTCGCTATTTCTCGCAAAGGGAATGCCTCCATCTGCATTAACCTTCCCTCCGGAGACATCACATTCGTACTCCGCCTAACAGTTCACTTTTTGAACCACCTCTCTTCCCATTTGTCCAGATCTCTCTATGCTCCTATTCCTGTGATCAGTTCCCTTATGTGGGTTTTTAATCCAGTTGTCCTCCTCTCTTCTAGGTCCTGATCTGAATAATGCAACCTGTGGTTACCCTGTAATGCCTTAGTTCTGGACAAATCTACCATATACCTTTCTGCCAGTGCAGACAATTTCTCATGAGTGGCTCTGGCCTTTCGAGTGATGTCCTTTGCTATAAACAGCAGCTCATCTTGCTCGTACATCTCAATCCTTTCTATAGGCAGCGTACCCTCTATTATATCGTCCAGGTCAGATCTTAAGCTGGACACATCGAGTCTTTTGGCTTTTATTACAGCCTTCAACATGCCATCTCTAGAGAATCCATTTACGTCTCTCCCATCACAGCTCTGAGTCCTACGTCTGGGCTCAGGCGTGTTATGGGGAGTCCTCCCATGTTCCCATCTCTCCAAGTCCCATGCAGTTCCATCCTCTCTGGGTGTATAGTGAAACACTTTCCTATTTCCCATAGTCCCACAATTCCCATCCTGCCTGGTTTCTCTAGGTGCATGGCAAGACATTCCATTATTCCCCATGTGTTCACAATTTGCCTGTGACCTCTAATCACTCGACGCATGGCAAGATCCTTCGCGGTTCCCCATGCTCCCACGATTCCAGTGCTGTACATTATCGCCAGGTGCGTGGTGAGTGCACCTAAACCTATCCCTGTATTCTTGAGTCCTTTGGTCTCCCTCTCTTTGAATGAGACGAGATGTCTCTCCACACTCCGTACTTCTGCCTTTTTGCTCCTGTCCATTTGCTCCGTCAATATGACGTGTAACTCCTCTACTCTCCTGACTTTTACCTTCCCACTCCTGACTGCTTTCGCTAGCCCCGCAGTGAGATAATATTCCATTACCTCGACTTCCCCATTCTGCTTCTGCTCTTGACCTGTTGCTCGGTACTTCTGTGGACCCATCCCATTCCCTCAAGTCCGCCCTCAACTCTTTATAGGATTTCGGCCGTGGTCCCCTCAGGTCCATCGGTCCTCTCTGACCCCCCTGCTCTGTTACGGGAGCCACTGCTGAATCCAATGGGGTGCTCCACGTTATCGGTCCTGGCAATTGCCTCCAGGCATTTGTCGTGTTATTCCTTCCTTCCATCTCAACTCTCTCTCTCTCTAGCCGTACCTGTTCTTCCTCTCTCCCTTTCTCTGGGTGATAAACCGACACTATAGGACCTATGGTGACGGGTACTTGAAGAGCATCTGGCAAACCATAAGACTCAACCCTCTCTGTTGCTGGCATCTTCTGCACCACAACCGTTCCGACTACTCTCGGTACAGTACTATGTTGAGGCGTCTCCTCACCTTTGGTAGGTACCCAATTCGTTATAGGGAGTGGCCTGTTTTCTTCTAGGTCAACCCTACCTTCCCTTGGGAGCTCAGTACCTTCTGTCTCCCTATAGTCCGGAGGCGGTCTATCTATCAACAACCTATTTATTAGGCCATCCTCCGACTCACTCTCATCATCCTCTTCTATTGGTCTCTTTTCTCCTGTAACCTCTCTCACTGGGTACAACTTATCCACCTCAATCACCTGTACCCTCCACTTCTTGGCTTCCGCATCCCATTTGGCATCTTGCACTGCCCTCACTGATCGCCGTACCCTTTCCTGGCGTCTGTTCTGACTCCTGTCGTGCGCCGCCCTAATCCACGCGTTAAGGGCCTCAAACTGTGTTGGTCTAGGCAAAGGTCTCAATGAGGACATAACTGCTTTCAGCTGATGTAACACTTCTAGTCTAAAAGTTCCGTATTTCGTAAAAGTCAGTTCCTCATTCCCTTCTGTAATCTTACTCCAGGTACCAAGCCACAGTATAGTATGTAACCCAACATTTGTTGCCATATAGTGAGCTGGTGTACCCTCTGGCGGTGCCTCTTCCCCGTAATAAGATTCTCTTCTTTTTCTCTTAAAAATCCCTCTCAAACATTTAAAACACTTCATGTTCAAAATCTACGAATTTCTATTTTCTCCGCATTCGTTTACTTCCTGATGACAATCCACCAATCTCAGCGCGGTTCTCGCTAACTGCCCTATCACAGCGCGGCTTCTTACTGACGTCACACCAACCGCCCTATCACAGCGCGGCTTCTCACTGACATCACACCAACCGCCCTATCACAGCGCGGCTTCTCACTAACCGGCCTATCACAGCGCGGCTCTCGCTGACGTCACTCTCCCCCTTCGCAGCAGTTCCCCTCCTTTCTCAGTTCGTCTCCGCGGTCATGCATGCGTCCCATTCATACTCTGAAAAATGATTACTTCCGACCAAGCGATCACTTTCCTTGACTGTACGTCCACAGTCTAACTGTAATTGTCACCTTAACTGAGGAAATGTCTTTCCGTGTACGTCTAGACAATCGCCTTCTCTGATAGGTTACTTGCACACGGTAACTTTCGACCTGCGTCCGTTACCCACACACTCACTCTTGCATTCCCCCTATCTCGGTCCTGCGGGCGTCCAATGGTACCTCATGACCCCCTTTACTCTGGTCGACAACTACTCTGGATGTTCGATACACCCGAACCACTTAAGCTCTACCCTGAACGTAAGAATTTTTTTCACCAGTTCACCGGTTCACCCGTTTCCCAGGTTGCCAGTTTACCAGTCTACCAGGTTGCGCGCGCTCACAACCCTCTCTCATTCACTCTACAGGCATTCAACTCCGCATGACATTACAATACAGATACAACACAAAACACCGCAATCTGTCAATGCATGACCCCTGTTATACTCACTCTCGTCCGATTCTGCTGCTTTTCTCTCGCGCCGTCAGCACCCTCTTCGGCAGGCCACCTCTCGATCTCTAGGGACCTTGGGGTAAACTTAACCTAGTCTAGATCACCTTCCTCAAGAAGGTAACCATCCTCACTCTGCTACCAACTGTTAACACGGGATTTCTGGTCTATTGTTATAGATCTAGATCCCAACTCCGGTCGACTGAACCGTTGATACCTGTCATAGAGTAAAAGGCAATCCACTACTAGGTCAATCAGTTAATGACTTACGCCACTCTAAAGAACCACTTAAGCTTAAAAAGTTTAAAAGTTTATTACAAAGCCAAACTTAACTGAAGATACAAACATCTCAATATAAGGTTCAAAAGATATACGGGTATCAATACAAACATACATTTTCTAAATGCTCTTAGTCGGCAGAAGAATATTACCAAAACCAATTAAAAAATCATCAAAGTTGCAAGAATAGACACAAGCTGTAGCTTATTAGTCATTTACAGAAAGGAAAAATCAGATTAGACTGTCCCTACACTAGACTAAGTGACATCCCTACTTAGCAAGTTCTTAACCTAAAAAAAGGTGTCAGCAGTGGTGACTTCCAAAGAAAATCACACACTTCCCTTAGTCTTCGTTCTGAATCGAGGTTTCGCAGTTAACCTATCTGCCTACCCATCCGCTCTCTTAGGTTCCTCAGACCATCTGCCTTAACTCCACCCAGGGGTGCTGTCCCTAATACAAAATCACATTTACAATAGAACGCCCTTTAGAGACGCCCCTTAGAGACGCCCCTCACGTGGTGTTGGTTCTGGTATGTTCCATGCTGGTACTCCTCTGGACCCTTCGTTAGAGTTGACCTTGCTTCCCAGGCTCCTCTCCGGCAAGACGGTACCCCCAGGAAATTCCTGAAGACTCCTCCAGGCCTGTGCCTGGCTCTCTTGAACAAAAGTCTATTCATCACTCTCTTGATTAAAACCTCCTCGCACCTGCAAACAGACACTTGTACTGTGGGCCCCAAATTCCGGCCTCCTCCGTATCTTCTAAGTCGTAAACCATTCGAACAGGCTCCACAGTTTGTGCCTAACACGACCTTTCTCTAACGAGCACATGCAGATCAAAAGAAATGACTTTCTCTATTCAGGCCTATTAGAATTACATGAAACGGGCCTATGCACTCTGCAAACCTTTAACTTATTTGTCTAACCAGTATTCTAACTTATTACACACAATGATTATATGAAACACTTCCATAAAACATATTTTTCAGTTCCATGATCAATAATACTTTGAATTACAATAACATCAAAATCCATCATCGTGTAAGAGTGTAACAGCATCTTGTACTCTATGTGAACTGCCATGTGGCCTACACATTTCTACGTTTAGAAGAATTACATTTTCCCCTACAACAGCCACATAACATGGGATTTCAACATCATTCTAACATCTCTACAAACACCTACATTAGTTCTTCACACTTGATATAAGTATTCCATTTTAATTAAACACTCTTATGTATTTTCACTCTATAGATTCGACACTCTTATATACTGTTTACTAAACTAATACGACATGCTTGTAAATATGGTGCACTTCTATAATTTTCTTGATTTGCGCTCTCTCAAGGTCTACCTCCCTGAAGGAGGACTGGACCATCTACTTGTTCCCAGGAAGACCTGAGTGTACTGTATTGTATTTTATTGTATGGTTAATGAAACCTTTACAAAAGAAAACGAAACAACATGCAGATAAGATCAAAAATGGATATCACAAGTTCCTATGACCCTAGTTCTTGTTGGTCGTGCTGCTCCGGATGTGATACAAGTTTATCAATGAACAGAAGAGCAGGCCTCGGACCTAGTGCAGGACAGGGCATAAAAAGTGATTTAGGAGGGTGAGCAAGATTCTTTAAATAAAAAAAAAAATAGACAAAGTTCTTTAAAATTAGTTAGGGCAGCAGAAAAAGGCACCAAGGAGGCTTGACAAAGACGCCGAAAGCAATGTACAAATATTGCATAACACAGTATTTAAAGTGCAATAATCGGCTGAATTGTGGCAGACAGCAGGCGCGTTCTCTTGCTCAAGGTATGCCAAGAGGAAAGGTGTGATGCAATTCAGAAAAGTGTCAAAATCAACCTGCCTCTTTTATACAGATAGTATTGGCGGCCGGCGAGGGGGGCGACGTTTTTGATATTTGAGAGGAAGATACTTCAGTGTTAGTACAGTTAGCTGCGTCCAGTTACTTGCTGTAGTTCAAAGAAATTTGACAGTTTGAATGTTTAGCGATATATTTGCTGGATTCAGGCTGGCAATCACTGCTTGCCGGCATGTACGCACCCCTAGCCAGATGAAGTCAACTCGGAGAAGAGTTCTCCTTTGCTCCATGAGTGGAGGATAGATGCATAAGATGTGGCTTAGGGTTTCTTTACTTGTCCGCATAGGCAGCAGCTGGTGTCGTTAGTAGCTAGGCGATGCCAGGGCAGGAAGTGGACACGGAAGTTCCACTCGCCAATTCTCAAAGCCATAAGCCGCCGTTTGATCCATATAAGGTAGGTGCTGTGGCACTGCTGCATGGGTTGAGAATATGAGTTTATGACTGCCCACGCGTGAGAGCGCTTGCACAGTTGTCATGTCTTCTAATTTTGACATTTTTTGGGCCGTTTGGGCTGCTAAGCTCTTGAAGACCTGTTGTGAGAGGTGTTTGTTCCAGGCTTCAGCTAGAAGAATTCATACAGTTTGGCCTTGAGGTGTTGTTTGTATGAAGATGATCTTGAGTCACAATGCTCACGTTCACACCAGATTAGGCCATGCATCAGTGTTAGGTGTGACTGTCTGAGCCTGTGGCAGATGCTGAGGAAGCATCTGCCTCTGGCCCAGTGCTGTCTTGTGATGTTGAACTCAAGTCTCACTTGCGCCAACAAGGCTTTTTTAGGGAGACGCAGAGTGTATTTGTATATCTTGGTGACCAGTTTGTCGACGGTCCCTGCTTTCTTGCCCAGGGTGACTCTGCTCCCGTATGTTAAAGTTGGTGTGATTTTTGCGTTCATCACCTGGAGGAGGGGGTCAAGGCTAGGGCCTTGTAGTTTTGCCACGAAAGATGACAGGGCAAACATTAGGCTCGAGTCCTTGTTCTTTATGGTGGATGTGTGAGACGTGAGTGACCATTTGCCGTCTAATATTATTCCTAAGTTTTTGTCATTTCCTGATTAATTTCCAGCATATTCTTGCCTGTGTAGTCGTGTAAGGTGGTCAGAAGCCGTTGAAGGCCGACCTTTGTCTGACTGAGGAGCACCAGGTCGTCTGTATAGAGCAGATGCAACATGTTTTGACCTCCTAGCTTAGGTGGGTGGCAATTTGTTTCATCGAGTTGCTGGGACATGTCAGCCATGTATAAATTAAATAGCAGGGGGTCCAGAATGCAGCCTTGCTTCAGTCATGAGCTCGTGGGGATCGACCTTGAGATGCGGGAGCCGTCTCCTAGTTTGATTCGAACCCATGTGTTGGTGTGTAGCTGTATTATTTCTCTCAGTAGGTCCTCTAGAAGCCCCCAGTCCTCCAGTTCACGCCAGAGGGGCCCTCTTGGAATGCTGTTGAAGGCACCTTCAAAGTCCAGAAAGCAGGAATAAAGTGCCCTTTTGCCTTTGAATGCTTTGTCGCACGTGAAGGCCAGAGCCATCAGGTTTGAGGAGGTGCCACACTTGTCCCTGAAGCTACATTGATGATTGGGTATGATCTGCTCAAAATCTGCCCAGGCTTTGAGTTCAAGTAGCAGGCTGGCATACAGTTTGGCGTTGTTGTCAATTAGAGCAATGAGACGGTAGTGGCTAGGGTTAGATTTTGAACCCCCTTTAAAAATTGGTTGGATTATAGATCCTCTTCAAGACTGAGGGATGGAATCTGTTGACAGGCAGCGTTTGAACAGAGGAAGTAATCCCTCGGACCAGAGAGCTGGGTCGGAAGCAAGGAAAGCAGTGGGCAACTCATTGGGGCCAGGGGCACTGTCTTTAATGCAGCATTGCCAGTTTTTGTGTACAGCATTCCTCTAGACTCCTACAAGCTTCTGGAGGATTTGCAGGCCAGGCATTTGGCTGGCCTTTGGGGGAACAAGTCTGGCACTCTGGGCGCCTGTCAGACTGCTGAGATGGCTTGGGAATTTGGGCCCTGATGAGAAGTGGGAGGACAAAAAAGCAACCCACTCTGATTCTGGGATGTTGGCATTGGTCCCCCTCCTGCTTCCAATTGTGACTTGATTAATCAGAGACTACAATTTTTTTGAGTTCCTTCACTTACTTGCTGCTAGCAGGTAAAGCCAGAAGTCCCCATTTCTTTCCCTTTTGGCACGCCGGAGTGCTCTCCTGAATTAGGATCTTGCTAGATTAAGGCTGTTTCTTGATGCCATAGAGGAAGGTTTTTTAATAACAGCTCAAGTGTTTCAGTTGACACAGCTTTTTGACAGCTTCAGATCTTCTGTTAGTTTGAGTTTAGAGGAGGGCAGGTTGCGTGGTGAAAGTTTGACAACAAGTTTCTTCATGATTTGTTCAATTAGGAGAGACCACTGCCTGATAGGGGAGTTGTTTTGGGTTATGACTTCGGCGAGTAGAGCTCTGGTCCAAGGCATTGCTTCCTGGCAGATTTTATTGTCCCAGCTCAGTTTTTTTAGGTTTTATGCCCATACCCCTGTGCTAGTGGGTGGAGCAGCCTCCAGTTTTGAAGGGCCGAAGGAGAACTTAATGTGCTGTGCCCCATGATCGCTGTTGTGGCGTAGCCCTAGGGAGGAATCTCCAATGTAATCAAAAGGTCCCATCATGCTGACGGTAAAATCTATGTAGGAAATAGACTTACCCACAGAGCTTGTCCAGCCAGGTGGGGTGTCACCACTTATGCGGCCGTTGAAGTTGTTCTGACGAGTGGCCTGAGGTAGATTTTGAACTGGAAGGCCGTACTCAATATCTAAGCTTTTGGCCTTGCGTCCAATTAGCACCCCAATAGGTTGATATTGAAGTCACGAGATAGCAGGATTTTGGAGTAGGGATAGTTTAATTTGAGGCTGGCTGTTATTAACACCAGGTTCTTCAATATCTCCCTATTCCTATGCTTGGTCGGATTAATGTAGATGATAATATTCATGAGTAAGTGGTCTTTAGCGTCTTTGCTTACAGTGAGAATGATTGCTTGAGCCCAGAGCACTTTCAGATTAATTTTGTCTGCAGTGTGGTGCAGAGCTGAGGAGATGTAGATTGATAGGCCACACATTGGGCAACTGTATCTGTTGACTTCAATGGCTGGTTTCTGGAACTCTACAAAGTCAGTTAATGGGATAGTGGATTGCGCCCAGGTCTCCTGTAGCATGAGGACATCGAAGTCCTCCCAAAATGGTGCAGTGTCTCTGTTTTCGAATTTTTGGAGGAACTTGTGTATGTTCCAGGAGCAGAGTCTAAGGCTGTTCCTATGTAGGGTCTTCCTGGCTTGAATTGAATTGCTTTGTCACAGGTTGCCTTTTGTTTGATGAGCCATTGGCAGCCAGCCCCAGCTATGAAAGATTGTCTCAGTTTTGCTGATATCGTGTTCTCCTTGGTGTCTCCCCTTTCCAACCGGTAGATTCCCCCAGAGAAATTGTATGGGTGAGCATGGAGGTTGATTTGAAGCCATGGGTTCCTTGAGCACCTTTCAGTATGGATTGATTCACAGTGCTGGATTGGTGCATCAGCACTGTCGGATATCCTTTGGCCCTCACTCTCTGTTTTTATGCCCGAGCTTCAGAGGGCTGTAGAGTTTACCATGATCAGATCCACCCAAGTGGGAGATGTAAATGTGGCCTATGTAGGTTCTAGTTTGTGCTTTGTTCTTGGTTCAAAGAATTTGATTACCAGAATATCGGCCAAGCTTATGTGTTGTAAGTCAGGAATAGCTTGTAACAGGAGAATTATATTACCCCTGTTGAGGATGTCGTGGGCCCCCCTTGATTGATATTCTGGGGTGAAGACCAGTCGCTGTGGCCCGCGTGGGGATGGCTGACCGCTGTCAGGCCCTTGTTTGTTCAAGGTTTGCAACAAAGGATGGTATACTTTGTTCGGATCCTGGTGCATATTTCTGTGCTGTATTCTATTAGAGTACTCTGGGCGAGTATTTGATTGAGTTTTTAAGTCACTGAAAATCATGTTTTTCTCGGACTGGCTGCTTAGGTTGCCTGGCCTAGTGGAGGGTTCTAGTGCACATGAAGTGATTTGTCATGACCCTGCTCGGAAGATCGAAGGGTCTTGGCCCGCTCCCTATCTGTGGTGCTGCCTTGGGGGCCAGGAAGTACTAGTGCTAGCTACCAGTTTAGGCGTGTTTGGCCGGCTTGTTGTTCATACGATGCCAGGTCTAATGAAGAAGCCTTTCACAGGGTATCCAGACAGTGCCATTGCAACAGAAGGGGAAGAGGGTTTCTTGGGTTTGGTCTTGTTGAAGATGGGATATTGACTCCTGCTTTGTTCTAAGGGGTACCTTGCGGATTTTGTCCCTTTGGTTCCTTAGTCTTTTGCGTGAGAGTTTGCTTAGTCTTGCTGGGGGAGAGGTACTAGAGACACTGGACTGTTGCGAGGTCCAGTTAGGCTGCTGGGGCAGCTGTGGAATTAGGGGTGACTGCGTATATAACTCCTCGGCTGCAAGACGAGTGTCACTCCCTGGTTCTTAGGTTGAGGTAGATCCGGAATCAAAGCCATTGACAAGACCGGGATGCATGGGAAAGCATTGGGAAAAACCTGGCGGCTTGTCAAGTGTGGTGCTGTCAGGAGTTGGTTGAGCTGGTGGCAAGGTAGCAGTCTCAACAAGTTCAGGGGAGGGCGCCAAGGTGCCAGGCTCTAGATCTACTGTGGCTATCTGTGACACAGATCTTTGGAAGAAGTCCATGATCAGGGTTCTTGTGGTAGACAGGGGATCATCTGTTATATGACATTTGAGGGTTGCCTAGCAGGCCTGGTTGACTAGCGGTGAAAAACTGGGGGCTGCTGGTTGAGCTTAGAGTGGCTCTTGATCTTGATCTTGATCTTTGTTGCTCTGGTACTTCCTGCGCTTGGCGTCTGCACAGTCTGTGGTGAGAACCCTTGCCCTCCTACAGCTTAGGGTGTCTTTCCCATCATGGTGCCTATGCTCTTGGATCTGTTAAGGTTAAAATTGAGACTAGGTGGGCGGATATTTGTCCCGGATTGCTGCCAGGAGCCAATTGCCGATGGTGACGGCCGGGAAATATCACAGGCAGCTGGGCTGGGTGCGTGCTACGTGCTTCTGTAGTCAGCTCACTAAGCCCTTAGGCCCTTGCTGCTCTGCTCAGCTCTGCTCCGCCAGCGAGGGATCAGGTTGAAGATGGGAATGCAGCTCTGCTGCTAGCTGGTCCTAGGGAGTAAACATCAGCTGGGCAGGGTGGCATGGCAGCCGGGTGTGGTACAGGCATAGGTATAGTTGTAGGCTTAAGCATTGGCTGAAATCAAGCTTGATCCGAACTGAAATCTGGGAGCTGGAAAGCTGAATGTCGCAAGATGGTGGATAACTGTGATATAGGCAAGAGGCAAGAGGCAGAGGAGGGTGGTGTGCTGCAGGCAGGGGGATGGCTAGGAAGCAACATGACCACACTACCTTGTGGTAGTGTGGTGTTGTGGTAGCATGGTGTGTGGTGCTGCTGGCAGAGATATCGGAGGAGCTGTGGTGAAGGCTATGATGGAGCTGAGGCACAGTGTTTACCCCCTTGCCCCTGCCAATCACGCCCTCAGAAGCCTCGTCTCGCAGATCTAGAAAGCACTGTCTTGAGCACTGTCTTGAAGCTTCACCCCCCTGTGGCACCCACCTCACCACTCCGTTCCAGGGTCCAAATTTCCAGGTGCTAGATGCAGATCCTGCCAGGATGCAGATCCTGCCACAAGTCCTGCCACCGGTCCTCTGCAGGGCAGAGCATGGGGGAGCAGGAGCTGAAGCAAGTGTGATGGAGTGGTGAAGGTGGGTCTGGTGGGTCTGGTGGTGTGAATTGAGTGTGACCACACAGGAACACCGCAACCCGCACCGGGAACTATCCAGGCTGCCTCCACAGTAGCTTAGGGAGGCTTGAGGAGGCGATGTAAGGGTGTGTGGCGGGCAGGCCGCTAGCTCCTGGGTGCTCCTAGATGCTGCTGGTCACACTGATCTGCATCACACGCTTGCTCCTCTCACTCTGTTGTAGGTGCTGGCCTCAGTGTGTGACGTCAGATGAGAAGCAACATCCCAAAGGTCAGTTGGCTTACCTCCTCTGTTGAGCTATAGGGACACCAGAAGCTCCAGAGAGTTCCCAGTAAATGCCCATCTGACTTGCCGCAATTAGACCTGCGTGAGCCTTGCTGGCCTCTGCTAGATTGAGTTTCCCTGGTGCTGAACTCTTGAGTGGTATCAAAGTGCACTTCTATTAAAGAAAGAGAAAAATCATGACGTTTGGGCTCTTGGCAACTGCACATGGGCCCGTTTGTGCCAAGACTGCCACCCCTGACGACCATCATCGTGAAGCTTCGCTAAGCCAGATTCTTTGCTGTATAGCGACCACCAACGACAAAAAGCAACGTAACACCTGCACTTTACGGTATACCATGGACAGCTTGCGGTTAGTACAAATGTGAAGCTCCAGCTTTGACTGTACGCAATACTCTTTTTTTTAAAATTATTAATATTTATTTTTTTAAAACCTTTATTTGGGTATCTTCAATCACACACAGCTATCAGCCTACAACCCATGGGGCCAGCAGCAAACAAAGGCAATAATAGCACGCGTTATGTGTCAAGCAACCACAGCCAATAAGCCGACAACCCGGGGGTCCGGCGACGTGCAGCAATGTTTATACAATTGACACCAGTGCCCATGATGTGTACACGCCCCCCGCCCCACCCTTTCTCCCAACGAAGTGGAGGACCTTCAGCACATGATGGCGATATGAGCACAACGCCACGCTTAGGCCAGTATTGAGCCTACCCATTAAATAACACCTTAACCATCCCCAAACAACCCTCCCCACCCAACCCAAACTGCCCGCTCGCCAGTTGTTCTTCTCCACCATTAGGTCGTTGCTCAAACCCACCATAATCTATATTAATGTCGTCCACATAACCGTCTCCCCTCCACCCAACCCCACCAGGAAAAAGACATGGTAATAAAGTTCACCCACTAGTACAGTGTACATCCGTATGTGAGTATAGAAGTCAAGGCACGCCGTCCTTGGGGCGCCCTATAAGTCCATTATGTGATGCAACTAGACTCCCCCCCTCCTCTCTCGACAACACTAAAGGAAAGAATGAAATCCTAATCTCCAAGGTCATCTACCTCCTCCTGTGGCTCCAGGCTGCTATCTATCCCACCCTGTACTGATTCTGCGCTGTCTTTGGCTGATTGATAAGTGAGATATAGTCCCCAGAAGTTCTTCGGTCTGTTTCCGGGTGGGAGGAGCTCACTATAAGTTTGCGATTGGGTACTACAATATAGCATGTCTCTAGCCCATCATTGTTTCGTCGGCAGGGGGCCCCGCATCCAGCATAATGCAATAACTCGCCGGGCTATCAGCAGGCCCATATCGGCCAGTCGTCGTATTGCTACAGGGAGCATCTTGGAATGCCACAGCAGTGCTAGCGCGGGATCAACCGGGAGCTCTTCATCCAATATCTGGCTCAATTCCGAGAAGACATCTTCCCAGAACTTGTTAATACCGGGACAACTCCACGCCATATGTAGGAAGTCCGCCACTGGGGCATGACAACGTTCACACTCAGCAGTGGACCGGAGCCCGTATCTATGTAAACGTTCTGGCGTGTAATATACACGGTGTAGATATTTAAAATGGATCAGTCTATGTCTCGAATTAAGCGACAGTTTCCTGGTATTTTGGCAACAGTACCTCCACATTGCGTCGTCAATCTGTGTTTGCAAATCCCGTTGCCACTCCAGCCGAGCCTTCGAAGGTGGTAGTTCCCCGTGTTGGGTTCCTAATTGAAATAAATGCGTGATCAGTTTACGCGACGAGGGGGTCTTGATCACATACGTGAGTTCTGGGATCTCCGGAGGTTCCGTCATGTCCGGTCCTAAGAGCTCCAGGAATGCCGCTCGCACTCTATGGAAGTGAAAGCGTTGTAACATTGTGGCCGCCACATCTGTGGGTGCGACCTGGTCCCAGGACTTCACCACTCCGTCCTGGAACAGATCCCCCAGAGTGGAGATGCCCAACTGATTTAGAGCGTGCGTGACCCCTCTCTCGCGCAGCGGTGCCAGCCAGCCAGTCCACTCTATCGGCGCCAGAGGGGAGTACAGCAGAACACACTCTCGTGCCTTCACCAGCGCATGCCATGTGTGATTTATAGTTGTTATAGAGTCCAGTAGTCCCACACGGCTTGAGGCCGGTTGGAATACTGTAGCAGGGGGGGGAGCGTATCCGCAAATAAACGTTCCAATATCACGTGCGGAATATTGCAGTCCCCGTGGATCCATGTGTGCAGGTGTGCCGCTTGTGCCACTCGATAGTATCTCTCCAGGTGTGGAGCCCCCAGACCACCCTGGTCGTACGGTAGCATGAGCACTTTCCACTGCAGTTGGGGCTGTTTACCACCCAAGGCAAGTCGTATAAGAGTCTGTGTCAGTGTTTTGAAAAAGGCTTTGGACAGAACCACAGGTAGGTTATTAAAGAGGAACAGGAATCTGGGCAGCACTACCATCTTCATTAGAGCGATCCGCCCCAGTAGCGACAATGGAAGAATGCACCACCTGTCAACATCCTCGACCAGCCTAGTGTATGCGACGCCATAGTTTTCCGGCACCAATATGTCTGAGTCAGGATGTAGTTGGATCCCCAGGTATCAGACCGGTTCCGTAGACCACTGCAGGGGGTACTCCATGTCAAATTGCTGCATCACCGGAGTCAGCGGAAAAGTCACTGATTTGTTCCAATTCACTTTCAGGCCAGAGAGAGCTCCGAACCGGACCACCTCCCTCAGCACTGGAGAAAGGTTCGATGCCGGGTCCCGGATATACAACAATGTGTCGTCTGCATAGGTAGAGATGCAGATCTTATACGTAGGGAAACTAATACCCTCGTTCCGGTGGTATTCTCGGAGCGCACACGCCAGAGGCTCTGCAACCAGGGCATTTAGCAAAGGGGAAAGGGGGCAGCCCTGTCTGGTGCCCCTGCCTATTTCAAAAGCGTCCGTGACCCGGTCACCGATGCGCAACCTGGCCTTGGGCTTGTAATACAGGGCGCCTATAATCTGTAGGAAGGGTTTGCCTAGCCCAAACTTCCTAAGCACTCTTGACATGCAGGGCCACTCCACTGAGTCGAAGGCCTTCTCCATGTCAAGGAAAACCGCCAGGGCCTTTTTCTCCGGCCTAACATGCTGCATTGTACCCAGAACAGTGCGGATGTTATAGGTGAGATTCCTGTTGGGGACAAATCTGGCTTGTTCTGGCGCAACCAACTCCGGCGCTAGCAAAGCCAGGCGGGTCGCCAATACCTTGGCATATAACTTTGCGTCTACGTTTATCAGGGATAGCGGCCTGTAGGAGCCGCACTCATTGGGGGGCTTCCCTGGTTTCAAAAGTGTAATGAGTAGGGACTCCCTCATGGAGTCGGGCATACATCCCTCCACACATATGTCATCGAAGAGGGTGGAGAGAAATGGTATTAGCTGTTCTTTGAAAGCCTTGTAGAAGCCCACAGTTAGTCCGTCTGCCCCAGGGACACCTCCGGACCGCATCCCTTTGAGGGCTTCAGCGATCTCCTCCTTTTGAATGGGCATCATAAGAAATTCTCTTTGCGAGTTGGACAGTAGAGGCATAGCTATGTAGCTCAAATAATCGTCAATTTCCTCCTCCACTCCGGCAGACCTGGACCGGTAAAGACTAGAATAATAATCCTTAAATTCCCCAAGTATCTCCAATTCGTCCGTGAGCACTCTCCCTGAGGTCGAGACCAGTTCGCCGACCTGCAATGGTCGTCTTTCATTCCGTATAACTCTGGCCAGGAGGGAGCCAGGTTGTTCCCCCTCACCATAAGAGCGGGCCACATCATATTTACCCATGTGTTTCACCTCCCTGTCTGCCTCTTCATTGTATTCCGTGACTAGTCTTTTAATGTGCTCAGCAGAGTCCCCATCTGGTTCTTCCCGCTGCTTGGCCTCCAAATCCGACAGCTGGGTTTCTAAGTGCTGCAGCCTTTGCCTTATGGATTTAAGGACACTAGAGTGCTTGGACATTGCTATTCCACGAATGTAGACCTTGAACGCCTCCCACACTGTTTGGAAGCTATCCACAGTCCCCACATTGCGTTCAAAAAAGTTATCAATTTCGTCAGCCATCTCTCCCCTAAAAGCCTCATCCAGCAGTGAGTACGGTGGGAATCGCCATGTAAACGGAGGGATTCTTTTCGTAGGTGTAACTAGTATCAGGAGCAGGGGGCAGTGATCAGATAGAGTGCGTGGCAATATCGAACATCCCTTGATATTATGGGCGAGCGGCTGTGAGGACAGCCAGTAGTCAATTCTGGTGTGGGTATCATGATAGGCCGAATAGTGCGTATATCCGCCTCTCAGGTTATGTCGGCTTCTCCAAACGTCAAGGAGATCTAGTTTCACCAGTTCAGTCTGCAAGGCCTGGGCAGCAGCCGATGGCTTTCGGGGGGGCCCCGCCGACCTATCCAGTTCCGGATTAAACACCAAGTTGAAGTCACCCCCCCCCCCCAGAGCATCTTAGAATAATCGTGTGTCCTGCACCTCTGGGCTAGCATTGTGAAAAAGTCAGGGGAGTCATAGTTAGGGCCGTAGACATTCACCACCAGAAGGTCGTGCCCCTTACCCACACATCTGCAAATTGAATAACGACCCTCCACGTCTGCCTCAAGAGGTGTCAGTGTCAGTTTAGAACGTGGATTGACCCATGTGACCACCCCCCTGGAATGTGTAGTAAATCCCGCTGCCAGACTGCAACCCTGAAGTCCCTTAGTTGTGAGCAATTTGCTAGTGAGAGGTAGGTGTGTCTCCTGTAGGAGTGCCAGATCAATATGGTGTCTGCGTAAATAGCTTAAAACCTTTCTGAGCTTCCGGTGGTCGTTGAGACCCCTCACGTTCCATGTCATAGCCCTCATGGAATCATTGACGTGTTCCGGCGACTATGTAGTGTCTTCAGCCACTGTCAAAGTAAGGAGCTACATATCTCAAGTTAATAGGTGACAGCCCGACCCACCGAGACCGAAAGAGACCGTGTAGAATGTACGGCTTGTGTGCGCAATACCTGCGCCTGGCGTAAACGAGCGTGAGACCCATGTTGGGCACGAGAGCAAGCAGGTAGAACAACAGTGCAACAACAACATTCCCAGGAGCCCCGCCCCCCTCCCACAGCAGACCCACCCCAATTTGGCCATGCCGGTCCCCGACCCACCCATCCCACCCCCCCAACATTCTCATCACCAACAAGAGCGATGCGCTCGGGGGCAAAGGTCGCAGGCCAACGCCTTCTCTACAACAACCTCCCTACGCTGAGGCATGACCCCACCCCCCCGCCGCCCACCACCGCCAAATGATCAAAGCAATATTATATACCACATCGTATATTCTACAGAAGATGCATGACTGTCTCACCATCCCCAATATTGTAGTAGGGTCCGTTCTCAGCGGAGCCATTATAGGGAGCAAAGAACCCCACTTCTGCGCTTCTTTAACTGTTAATACTCCAAATAGGCAGGCTCCGCACCCCCCCAAACCCCATCGTCACTTATCTGCAAGAATTCCGCCAGTTCTTTCTGTGTGCCGTGAGTACACTTCCAAGTTCTCGGCACGGTAAGGGGTCAGCCACAACCTGGAGCAGCTGCAGAGCCTCCCCTCCAACAAGTAGTCACCTCTTGATCACTCCTGCTCATCCAGTTGACTCTTGTCTTTGTCTTTCTGCTGGTCTGCACTACCATTCCTCCTTTCCTTAGACTAGGTTTTCAAGGCCTTTTGGAGCTCCGTGGGGTCCGTGAAAATGTGCGAGTGGCCCTGTCTGTTGACACGCAGTTTGGCCGGGTACACCATTGCGTAGTCTAGCCCCAGTTCCCTGAGGCGCTTCTTGTGGGGTGCAAAGTGCTTATGGGCTTCCTGCACTCTGGCCGTGAAATCAGGGAATATGGAAATGGCTGATCCCTCAAACTGCAGTTCCCCCTTGGCTCGTGCTAACCTGAGAACCATGTCCCTGTCCCTATAGTTGAGTAGTTTTGCTATAATAGGGCGAGGAAGAAGCCCAGGCTTCGGCTGCGGTCCCAGGGATCGATGAGCTCGTTCCACCACAAGCATCGTCCAGAACACCCCGTCCCCCAGGAGCGTGGTGAGCAGCCTCTCAAAGAAGAGCTCCATCTTACCAGTCTGGGTAGACTCCGGCAGGCCCGTGATGCGGAGATTGCAGCGGCGAGACCGCGCCTCCAAATCCTCCGTCTTATCCTGCAGGGATCTTATGAGGGTATCCACTCGCCTGTAAGCTGTGTCCAGCTCCGTCTGCGCCTCCTCTACCTCCGTGAGTCTTCTTTCAGCCATGTCATGCTTCTCAGCATGTTTATCCAAACGTTCCGCCATACGGTCCATTCTGTAAGACATGGCATCCATCTTGGATCCCAGCGCAGTTATGCTTGTTTGGATACTTTGCTCCATCGAACGGAGCATAGTTTTGATGTCTGAGTCCTCTACCTGGGCCTCTTCCGGTCGTGGGCCCTCACCGTGCTGGGTCGGGGGGCTCTGAGCCGGCAGCCGCCGCTGCGAGAAAGGGAGTCTACTCTGCGTTTGATCCCCTTTCCCCATGTTGGCCCGATGAATGGTATCCACAAGTCTCTGCGGGAGTAGTGCACCTCCCAAGAGGAGAGGGGGGTAGGGGGGGCAGAGGAGATGAGTCCGTGTAATTAGGTGTGGTCCCTGGGTCAGCCCAGTGTCCGCCACCGATCCTCTGGTCTGTTACCTGCAGTGACCTTGTGGAAGCCTACTCCAGTATCTCCTGCAAAATCCGACAAATTATAAGGAGGTCGACCCCGTAACCGTGCCCGATTCCAGGTATGTCGCTGACCACCAAGGCACTGCCCCCCAAACCGCTATCTCCTCCGTCTGTCCGCTCCTCCAGTGAAGTCCCTGCTTAGGGCGTGCACCGGCCTGCGGGGGAGGATGCTCAGAGGATATGCAATGGAGCCCCTACTTGCGTGACCTCAGTAGGGGTCCGCCGACAAGGGCATCCTCCGAGGCCGCTGGCTTTCTGGGAAGGGGGGTCGCACCCCAGTTTTCGATTGTCAGACCCTCGATGTGTTATTCGGCAGTCAGCTCGTCACAGCTGTGCTCCTGCGCCACCTGTCCAACCCAGGCCGCAGCCCCGACCTGGCCGCCTCTGGAGCCCAAACACGGCGTCTCCGCCGAGCTGCGTGTTATCGCCGTCCCCCAGCGGTCTCAGCCGCCCGCTGAGTGTCCGCCTGCCTCACCTTGTGGCTGTGGGGTCTGACCAGGCGGTGGATGATCGTAATTTTGGTCGCGGCACTTGGGACCCAGGGGGCCGGCTCACCCCTCTCTGCCGCACGCACCACGACGTAGTCCGGATCGGAAGTCACTGGAGACCGCGGTCTGCGGCCCTCCGCCCCTCGCCTCGGCGCCAGATCTTCTTCGCCTTTAACAACAGCGTTTCACTCGGGGCATCAGCTCTGAAGGTTCCCGGGCTCTTCCGATGCGCTGCGTTGTCAGAAGGGAGCCAAAGTTATTGCTATCATGCAGGATAATCAAGGATATTCGATGGTGTCGACGGAGCAAGGGACTCAGGCGGCCATCCTCGTTGCCTGCAAGCTCCGCCCCGACTGTACGCAATACTCGCCCATCTCTTCACGCTACAGCAATGACAGCCCACACTGCTCTTTATGCTATAGTGAGGACCATTTGCGATGCTCACCTTACTCCTCATTGCCTCCTCCATCATGAACTGAACACTTCATGCCTGATTTTGAGAACTTAACTTTTTCACGCTCCAATATAGTCTGGCACAACTAAATGACCACGAGTGCTCTTTGTGCTACTAGAAATTATACTTATCTAAAATTTAGAAATGGATATCTCTTGGTTCTAATGATTGAATTTTGTTGTTTGGTTTCCTTTTCTTGTGTTGTCACTTTATTGCTGTTTGTATGTGCTGCATGACTACTTTATACAGTGCCTCTAAGGTAAGCCTGACTGCTTTTGTGCCAAGCTAGCAAAGGGTTAAGCACAGGTTAATTTGGTGACTTTTGTGTTTCACCCTGACAAGGATTGTGGTTATTAATGAAAACATTATCTGCATCATATATTTTGTGATTGTGTTGTTGTTGAAATACTCTCAGTATTAACACTGTCAATTGAAATCACGTGTGCACAGGTCATCTGTATTAAAGGATTGTGGTTATTGCTTGAGAACGGTTTCCACCCCCCTCAAGCCATAACCCAATTTCTTACACACACCACCATCAAAACCAGCTACACCAATTACAAAGCTATCATAACCAGACTTACCCCTTTTCTTGCATCCAATCTCACTATCGCTTTTGCTTCTAAGCACACCATCAGACTGCAGGCTAAGATGTGTAATAAAGAAAAAACAAGGGTGGGCATGGCTTCGGAGCCTACGGAGATGGCCGCTGATCTGAGGAGCTCCGTAGTGGCATGAGGCGACGGCCATCTTCCAGGCTGCTTTTCTGGTAATTTGGGCCTCAAACCGAACGTACAGGGACCCAGAAAGCAACAGACTCGCGACTTACTCGCCACTCTCTGCTGAAACTTGCTTCTTTGCCTGAATCTTTTATAAATTGAGAAACTGCTTTTAAAATTGAAGACATATATCTTTGTGTTTGATTCTGTGGGAATTTTTGTTTGGGTGGGCGTTATTGGAGCAGGAGGGGGAGTCGAACCCTGACTTGCAGTGCACTTTCGACCGACACCGCCATTTTGGTAGACGGTGCGGTCTAGTTGTTTTTATCTTGCCCTCATGCCCTCACGTTGCCCTACTTAACGGGGATGTTGCGCGAGCGCGCTAGACCCAGAAAGCAACAGACTTGTGACTTACTCACCACACTCTGCTGAAACTTGCTTCTTTGCCTGAATCTTTTATAAATTGAGAAACTTCTTTTAAAATTGAAGACATATATCTTTGTGTTTGATTCTGTGGGAATTTTTGTTTGGGTGGGCGTTATTGGAGCAGGAGGGGGAATCGAACCCTGACTTGCAGTGCACTTCCGACCGACACCGCCATTTTGGTAGACGGTGGGGTCTAGTTGTTTTTATCTTGCCCTCACACCCTCACGCTGCCCTACTTAATGGGGACGTTGCGCGAGTGTGCTAGACCCAGAAAGCAACAGACTCGCGACTTACTCGCCACACTCTGCTGAAACTTGCTTCTTTGCCTGAATCTTTTATAAATTGAGAAACTGCTTTTAAAATTTAAGACATATATCTTTGTGTTTGATTCTGTGGGAATTTTTGTTTCGGTGGGCGTTATTGGAGCAGGAGGGGGAATCGAACCCTGACTTGCAGTGCACTTCCGACCAACACCGCCATTTTGGTAGACGGTGCGGCCTAGTTGTTTTTATCTTGCCCTCACGCCCTCACGCTGCCCTACTTAACGGGGACGTTGCGCGAGCGCGTTAGACCCTGACACCTTTCCCCTCAGGTTCCTGAGAGCTGTCTTTTCCGCCCTGTGGGCGGTGCTAGGGGTAGGTCTTCGGGCTCAAATGCAACACGTCATGCGGGAGCGCAGCGGACGCGCCGGTGGCACGCCAAAGGCAAGCCCGTCTGCGCCCGTCCGCGCCCGGACAGAACCCAGGGCCAGCCATAATGCCTGGTTTATTTGCCGCATAGTAACAAGGTCTGCACACAACCAGTCTGTTCCCTACCAGCGACACATTAGATCTACTGTCAAAATTCGATATACTCACAAAAAGAACCTCCTTTCCTGAACTGTTAAACTGTACAGTATCTACTTGTACTTCATTGAACCAGGACAGGTTAGGTATTATTCAAGACATCATGGTCTACTATTTAAATACTCGTTTGCTTGTCAAACATCAGTTGGATATTTTTTCCCTATTACTCTCGGATAACCCCAACCTTTTGCTGCTGACTGAGACATGGCTCATGGAGGACTCGAGCTCTGACATGTTGGCGGCCATACCTAATAACTACTACATTATACATGCAGACCGTCCTTCTGACAAAGTAGGGGGAAGCGTGGCAGCTATTCATAAGGATCCTAGGTTCTGTTCCTTGCCTAGCCTTTCCCTTAAAGACACTGATAATTTGGTGATAAAACTAGAATCCACCCATGACTCTTTTGTCTGTGTACTCCTTTATAGGCCCCCTAACAAGACTCCCTCTTTCCTGCTGGAACTTAGTGAACTGATCATGCAAAGGTAATACTTGTGGGAGATTTTAATTACTGGTATAAAGACCCTGAGGAGGGACCACACTCGGCTGAAATGACGGACTTGCTTATGAACTTGAACTTCACCCAGCAAGTCCTGTGCCCTACCCATCAGAAGGGACACATCCTAGACCATGTTTGGACGAATGGGATAGGGATTTCTACTCCGACCGTTACACCTTATATTTGGTCTGATCACCATCTACTGAAATTTACCTTAGGCTTCCATTAGCTGAGAAACCTAGCACCACTGTTGGTGGCTTTGCTAGGAAATGGAACTCCGTTAACAAGGAAGATCTCCTTCGTTCCTTAGCCGACACGGTCCCTTTAGCTGGGCCGAATATAGAGATGATGGAAACTAACATCTCGAATTGGCTCATGAATGCCAGTAATAAACACGCCCCTCTTACTAGATTAAAAACCACTTGACGCGCCGATGCTACAAGATGGTTCTCCACTGAACTCAAAAATCAGAAGTTGCTGCTCCGTAAATTGGAGAGACAATGGAGCTCGAAGTACTGTCAGGAAAAAAGACTGATCTATACAACTGCTAGGGAAGAGTATAAAAAAACATTCTTGTGGCTAAAGCCGCTCACTTTTCTACTCGTATCATTAACTCAAATAATAACTCCACAGAGATTTTTAATATTGTCAATGAACTCTCTAATCCAGAGAGGATACTATTGAAGGCAGTCCCATCTCAGGAACTATGTGACTCCCTTAATGACTATTTCATTGACAAAATCACCAATATTAAAAATAATATTCCAAAGCTTTCTTGCGTATTTAGTTCCGCTGATCAGTTCAAAAATAATCATTCATTAAGTCAATTCCCCAATATTGACTTGGAAACGTTTCAAAAGCTCTGACTGAAGGTCAAATCAGGAGCTCCATCTGACTGTTGTCCCCCGCACATACTTAAAGACTGTCTTGCTGCCCTCCCTGGCCCCGTATTGGCTCTATTGAATGAGTCATTTATCTCGGGGAAAGTTCCCTCGGCCTTTAAAAAGGCTATAGTTGTCCCCTTATTAAAGAAACTCGGAGCAGACTCCACATTGCTATCTAACTACCGTCCGATTTCTCTGCTTCCATTCCTCGCAAAGTTGCTGGAGATTTATGTTGCCAATTGTCTCTCTGACTTTTTGGAGGAATCTAAATATCTCGATGTCCATCAGGCAGGTTTTCGGCCGGCTCATTCGACTGAAACAGTCATTGTGGCGGTACTAGATACTCTCCGAGACCATGCTGATAGGGGTTCCCCCCGGGCATTGGTACTCGTAGATCTTTCCGCCGCTTTTGACACGGTCGACCATGCTATTTTGGTCGACCGTGTCGAACTTGCGGGTGTCCGGGGGGCGGCCGCTTGCTGGCTCTCTTCCTTTTTGAAGGATAGGTCTCAGGCGGTCCGTCAAGGGCCATATCTCGCCTCCCCCCCGAAAATCTCATGCGGGGTCCCGCAGGGTTCGGCAATGTCACCCCACCTATTTAACATCTATATTTCCCCTCTGATTCGTTCCTTGAAGGAGAAAAATGTGACAGTCCTCAACTATGCAGATGATCTGCAATTGGTCTTTGAGATAGATGGCTCTAACTGCTCAGTGGCGGATTTTCAGGGAACACTGCTGTATATACAGCAGTGGATGGACAGCAACCATTTGAAACTGAACCCGGGCAAGACAGAGCTTGTCCTGACCGGGGACAGCTGTAAATTTTGGAGTCCACATTATTGGCCCGTGGAGCTGGCTCCACCTCCTTCCCCTTCCAGCTCAGCTAAAACACTGGGAGTCTCCCTTGATAAGGAACTCACATTGAAATCCCAGGTGGGCAATGTGATCTCGAAGTGCTTTCTCCAGATGCGCATGATCAGGAAAATTCACCGGTTCTTCACCCAGGATGCTCTGATCCGGATCATAACTGCCACTGTTACATCCCATCTGGATTATGCAAATTCTTTGTATCTGGGTATGCCACTCTATTTGTTTAAGCGTCTGCAGTTAGTACAAAACCAGGCAGCTCGGCTGGTCACACGACAACCTAGAAGGCAACCAATTAGTCCTGTGCTTGAGAAACTACATTGGCTTCCGATCTCTAAGCGATGTGCTTTCAAAACAGGCTGCCTTGTGTTCAAGGCTCTGCATGCTAAAAGTCCTGCATTCATCAACAATCGATTACCCAGATATGTTCCCAATCGGATCCTTCGCTCAGCCCATCTCTCCTTGTTATCTGTACCTAAGTTCAAACGTGTGCGTCAGGGAGGCCGCCGCTTTGCGGTCTTGACGCCAAAACTCTGGAACTCGTTCCCTTTGGCAATCCGGTCTTGTACTGACACTATGCAGTTTAGGAAGCTCCTTAAGACCTGGCAGTTCTGGCAAGCATATAACATGGTATAGTGGACAGCTTGCTGTCTGATCAGTCTGCCCTCAGTATTCTCTGTTTTCTGGTCAGCGCCATGAAGCCACTCGGTGTAAGTGCGCTTAATAAATAACCATTAACATTAACATCGTAACTCCACTTACATTGGGTGTGACCTCCGCGAGTGACAGGGGTGAGCTCAAGGAATGCTTATTTGGCTTTGTTCTACTGGCCGCAGCTTGACGCGTAGTTGCGGCCACCATTTTGCATTTTTGCCATTATCCTTGTTTGACGCCTGCCTCAGATACCTTTTCCCTCATGAAAAAATGCTTATCTGGCATGTTTTCAGCGTTTTTTTCCTCATTTTTCAACCCGCTCATCTCTTATTAACCGATGCTATTTGCACCATAAGCTCCTTGACATAAAATATTTATTTCTTCTTTCTCCTCAAGAGCCCATGTAATGTGCCTATGAGAATCATTTTTGAAGGTTGACTTTTACTGTCAAAACAGTTTTTGCTACACTACCATTGAGGAGGTCTCTGTTTTCACTATTTTTTCATGGCAAAGCCCCATTCTAACCATAGTGGTGCTCAACCTATTAACTATACGTCATTAGAGGAGTATAATCCTTTCAGCTTTTTGCAAGAGAATATGGAGGATGTAGTTTCTGGACCTTCTGTTACAAGTGGCTCGACACCTAACACACCTCGTTCCAGCTCCAAGCCAGGTTCCAAAATACCCTCCGTCTCAATCTCTACGTCAGGCAAACGGGTCAAGAAAGATACGCTGTCTCCTACTACTCGTCCTTCTTCAATTTCTATGGAGTTACTTCTCTAGGAAATTTGTGGTCTTAAGCCATACATGGAAGAAACCAATATCCGTCTCCAGAGCCTTGAAGATAATTGGTCACATACGGAGCAAAGAGTCGAAAATTTGGAGAGACAAAGACAATTTGAATCAGTCCAAGCTGTCACTGACCAGATTCCTTCTATGCACAGAGAGATAGCTCATCTTAAACAGCAGGTGGAAAACTTGGAAAATCACAACAGGCGTACTAACTTAGGCATTTATGGTCTTGTTGAAGGCCTCAAGGGCTCAGACCCTTTCTACTTTTTCCAATTCTTCCTGCCAACTCTTTTTGGTTTTCCTGAGTCCCCACCATTGAATATTCAACAAGCACACCGTTAGGGGCAAGTCCCTAACTCTTCTTCTTCTTCAACGAAACCTAGAGTAGTTATTTTGTATTTTCTGGAATACACCGACCTACTTAGGGTCCTTCATGCCACCAAGAAGAAAGGAAACATTTCTTGGAATGGTTCTAATCTTTTCTTCATTCAGGACTATGCCAAAGTGACAGCTAACCATTGGAAAACGTTCTTGGACATGAGACCTGCCCTTCGAAATTTGAATGCTAGATATTATTTGTTCCACCCTTGCCTTTTCAAGGTGACTTACAATAATAAAACAACAACTTATGAGGATCCTGCACTTCTTCAACATTTCTTGGACACATGCAGAGATGAGTCTATGGACATTCCTCGGTCATAGATAAATCGATTGTTCCATTAATGTTTGTTGTTCCTTGCATTTCTCCTCCTTCTTGATGTACCTTTTGTTGTATTGTATTGTCTTTTGTTAATAATGTCTTTCTTTTCTCTACCAGGTGCGGTTTTGTGGTCCCTCGATATATGTGCCCCTCAATCTGCCTGGATGATGTTCCCCCTTGCCGTCTTCATCCTGGAGTCTCCCGTTCGGCGTGCTGTTTCCCCTATGTGGCTCCACCAACTCTGCATTCATTGTCTGTTTATGGTATGCCTTATTGTTACCTTTCTTCATTATCATTTGTTTGACTTGTATTGTCTTTTTGTTCTTTGTTATGTTCTTCCCTTCTCCCCACCTTTTTTCTTCATAACTTTCTTCGTTTTCATACTTTTTGATATCTATCCTATCACCTCTTCTTCCCCTTTCTTCTTACTGAAACAGTCCTCCTATTTTCACTCTTTTACCTTTTTTCTTTTTCTCAATAGTAAATGAAAGGGTTGCACTGTTTGCTTATTAATTGTTCAGATTAAAATCTTTGGGTCATATTCAGAGTCACTACATGGAATGTTAAGGGATTAAGTAATCCTATAAAAAGGCAACAGGTATTAACCCAGTTAGCTAAATTAAAAATGGACATGGCATTCATTCAAGAATCACATCTATCTGAAGCCGAGGCATCTAAACTGAAAAGATGTTGGGTAGGCAATGTATTTTCTTCTCCGGCTCTAGGTAAGAATAATGGTGTTTTGATTCTTTGCCACCAAAAATTTCAGGTTTCAGTTACTCATCAAGAATCGCACTCTGGGGGATGCTGGGTTATTGTTAAACTTTTTATTAATCAGATACCTTTAGTTCTTTTCAATGTTTATGGTCCAGTTAATGTTAACAACATTTTTTGGACCCAAATCTCTGCTAAACTCCTTTTATTTGATGATGATTATATTATTTTTGGTGGCGACTGTAATCAAATAATTGATTCCGTATTAGACAGGCACTCCTCAGTTAAGTTTGTTAACACTAAGGTGCACTCACAATTTACCTCCACTATACGCTGCAAATCTCTAGTTGATGTTTGGAGGCTCTGTAATCCAAATATCCGAGAATATAGTGTTTACTCCCTCCGCACCAAACACAATATTAAATTGATTACCTCTTTTTAAGTAAATCCTTATCTCAACAGGGTCTTCATTCCAAAATAGGTTCTATTTTAATATCAGATCATGCCCCAGTTTATGTTGACTTTGATTTGATACCCATTGCCCCACATGCTGGTACATGGCGCTTTAATAATTCATTATTACCCGATCCTAATTTCTCTAGCCAATTCAGCTCTTTTATTTCTGAATTCTTCTCTCTTAACTTAACTCCAGATTCTTCCCCTGTAATGGTTTGGGACTCTTTTAAAGTGGCAGCTCAAGGCTTCATAATAAATTTTGTTTCGCAAAAGAAGAAATATTTTAAAGCTCACACTGCCCAATTACTCACTAAGATTATACATCTGGAAAATACTTATTATCATTCGAACAATGAATCCTCTTTAAAAAAATCTTATAGATGCGAAAATCACTTTAAAAAAAAAATGTCTACGGAAGCTGTTTCCTCCAATCTTTTAAAGAGCAGTTCTCATTACTGTGGAGGCCAAAATAAAATGGGGAAATTATTGGCTAATTACTTGGAGACACAAACGGACTAAAATAAATTCTCTACGAAATGCTGCCGGTACTTCATTATTTAAAGACAATGATATCTTAAACAAATTTGTTTCCTTTTATAAAAAATTACCTAACCCTGAAAAGCAACAGGTTCTATTGGATCTCTCGTCTTATTTTCAATCTATTGTTCCACCTCGATCTCATCATATTGATTTTAATTATTTGGAAACTTATAGAAATTACTCATGCAGTTTTGGTATTAAGAAGAGGGAAAGCTCCTGGGCCCGATGGATTTACTATTGAATTTTATGCGCACTTTGCTAATCTTCTCCTTCCAAATCTTTTATTTTTTATTTAACTCCTTTATTACAGCTGGTTCTTCTCGTGGAAATTTGTAGGAGGCCATGAAATGTTTAATTACTAAAGACAATAAAGACCCATCTCTCTGCAAAAATTATGGACCTATATCCTTAGTTAACACTGATTATAAGATATTTGCAAAGATTCTCGCTCTCAGTATTGATCCTATTCTACCTGAACTTATTGGCCCTGAGCAATCAGGTTTTGTAAAGGTCGACTATCATCCGACAATTCTAGAGTCTTTTTCAACATTCTCAGCAACTCTTCCTCTCTTGACTACCCTATTGCTGCTATAGCTTTAGATGCAGAGAAAGCTTTTGTCAGGATTGGATGGGATTTCATGTTTCAAGCTTTAAAATAGATAGGGTTTCCTCCAAAATTAATTTCTCTTATCTTTTTACTGTATCAAACAAAAGCATCTATTTTCGTTAACAGTAGGATTTCGGATTATTTTCCTCTCTTCAGAGGAGTAAGGCAAGGATGTCCTTTATCACCTTTATTATTTGTAGTAGCCCACTCCTTTCTCAGTCAGGTTGGTTGAAATTTTTTCTCAAATTTCTGGCTACCACCTTAATCCAGATGGATGCGAGATCTTGCCTCTCAATGTGTTATGCCTTGAACTTTATACATACTGGTTTTTCTTGGCAACCGTCTTCAGAAACACTGAACTTAAAATTTGACCATATCACCACAATTCTAAATGACACTATTGAACGTTGGCATCCTCTTTTTCTTTCTTGGTGGGGACGTCTTGACTCGATCAAGATGATGCTTTCTCCTTTGATTCTATACATTCTCTCAATGGTTCCTGTACATATTCCTGGAATGTATTTAAAAAAAAATTATTCTCTTTTAACAACATTTTTCTGGAAAAGGCAAACCAGCTTGGAAATCTTCATCCTCTTTAAAGAAAGACAAATCTAATTGTGGCCTTAAATTCCCTGATTTCAAATCTTATCATTATGCTTTCTCTTGAACCTTGTATCCATCCCCCTTTATGGATTTCTATAGAAAGGTTTTTAGTGTCCCCCTTCGATTTTGAGGAAACTCTTGCCTTTACTAATATTATAACCTCTTTTCGCCCTCCTGTTATTTCTAATCCCTCTTCTACTCTCATCTTATCCTTCTCCTACTTCTTTAGATCAGCAATCCATTTGGCACAATAGTTTATTGCATATAAAGAACCGCACCATTTACTGGAAATCTTGGAGACGCAAAGGATTGTTTTGGATTTCACAACTATTAGCCAATGACGTTCCTTTATCCTTCGCTGATCTGCAAACCAAATTTCATTACCGTTATCTTTTAAATCACAATATAATCTTTTACTTCCTTCTCTTAATCAATACCTTCTCTCTCTGCCCCTCAGCCATCCATGACATGTTCGGCTCTTTTTCCCATAATAATTTCTTCGGCTTCCTCTATTTATAATCAAGTTTTTCTTTCCTCAGACAGAAACAAAACAAAGGCTGAATTGGCATAGGAAAAGGACTTATCACAGTGCTGGTCGACCATTATTTGGGATAAACTATGGTTAAAAATTCACAAAACATCTAGAGATGCTAATACCTCTCAAACCCTTTATTTGTTTATCAACGTCTCTTATTTACTCCTGCAGCATTAGCATCCTTCTCTTCTAACACTTCATCTACTTGTTGGTCCTGCCCTTGCACATCTGCTGTCTTAAAACACATGCTTTATAATTGTCCCACTATTTCTCACTTTTGGCAACTAGTTTGGAATCAAATTAATAAAATCTTTAAAACTAATATACCTTTTTCCCTTTCTAACGTTTTCTTAAGCTCCCTATCTCCTCAATGGCCCCAATCACCTTCCAATTTTAAATTAATAGATTTATTACTAGCAATAGCCCTACATTAAATAACCTCAAATTGGAAACAAGCAGACAAAGTCACCTTTAGAGCCTGGTGGAATGCCGTATGTTTCCATCGCAGACTTTATACTAATTATGTCACCCCATATCTTTATCTATTAAAAGGGATCTTTTGTGGCTCCCTTCGACTACCTACTTAGCCTCGGTTGCTTCGTCTATTCTTCCACTTGTCAACACCTCGGATAAAGTCCGGAAACCACCATAAATGCACTGTGTTGTCTTTTTTTTCTTAAAATAGCAAATCATTATTAACTCTTACTTATGTACTTTATATCATAGTATGTTATTTAACCTTGGACGTTTTTATTCTTACATTGACTATTTGCATATGTTATTTTACTTCTAGTGTTATAAAGTTATGATACATTCTTCATCCCTTGTTTTTCTCTCCTTCCATCCCCCTTCCCCTTCCTTCTTTTCTCTACTTTACGCAGCATGTTTCACGATAGCTATGATACTTTGGTTTTTATCTTTTGCTTTATAATATTTATATGTAATTGAGCTATATTATACTTATTGTACATGCTGTTTTTTCTTCTATTATATTATTTTTGCTTAATAAACTCAAACTTAAAAAAAAACCTAAAAAAAAGGCAGAAGGCATTTTCCAACTATGCACCCAGGATCTGAAACAACATCCCCATATCAATCAGGGCTGTTCCAACACTGCTTCAATTTAGGAAAGAGTTGAAGACTCACCTCTTCAAAGAATACTATATCACAATGCAATATTCATCCACAACTCAGTTACCTCACCTATCACCCATTGACTCTGTGTTTGTCTTTGACTTTGTACAGCTCTCCTCCACCTTTTAGCTAGGTTTGCTATAGAAATCATATATACATACATATACATACATACAAACATTAGCTTAAATGTATAAATAAAAAGTTGCCAAGGAATAAACACATACAAATCTGGAAAGGGAGGGTTTCAAACACACAGATGCAAACTGCAGCAAGGTCACTAAGTGTGAAATTAAAACATATGAACACAATGAACCAGTATGATTATTGAAATACTAATGTAGGAATTATCTACATACTGATAACTTAAAGCCTTTGTACAGACCAGGAGCCAAATAGCCCTTAACTGTCCACAGTCTGTATTAATGAAGTAAAATAATCCCCTTTTGTATCGCTTTGTTCGCCCTAAGTGTGGCAGGGTATGCTCAGACGTGAGTCCCTTGTTCACTTGGCCACTGGATTCAAGATAGCCTGGCTGATGAGGATTATGAATCCGAAACCGGTCCCAGGATGCTTGTTTCCGGTCCAGGGAAGACATGGCTTGGCAGTTCGGGCTGGACTGTTCCCATGAGGCACAGGGTCAGACTGATTTGCATATAGCCATGTCTGAACTGGGGTGGCTGAGTGAACTAAAGAATGGTGATGGATTAAACCCAGATCAGTTGACTGGGGGTGAGTGTTTGATTTGTTCAAATGATCCGTTCATCATCCCCTTTTGTATCACTTTGTAAAATAATAGGAGTCAATAATTAATGGTCTACCAATGTCTCACAGTAGCACTATGAATAGTAATGAACACATCAATCTGAACTCCCTCCCCATCCACCTTCGACTGACCCAAGACCATCTCTCCTTCAGGAAGCAGCTCAAGACCTGGCTGTTCGAGCAGTAACGTCCCCCTCTCCCCCAGCGCCTTGAGACCCTTCCGGGTGAGTAGCGCGCTATACAAATGCCGTGATTGATTGATTGATTGATTGATTGATTCATTCATTCATTCATGCACTGTTTCAGCTAAAACCCACAGAACATTCATATGAAAACAAAACGTTCGATGCTATAAGAAAATCAGTTATACCCAAACTTTTAAAAATGCATTGTGAAGGGGCTAAGAGGGGAGAACATGGCGGCCGGCTAAGAGGCAGGTCGCGGGAGCTCCTGAAGGCGTGTGGCGTGTAATGGAAAGTTGCGAGTTGCAGAAAAGAACATAGCGTGAAATTGTAGAGTTTAGAGCTCTAAGGCTGAAGAAAGTAGCGGATACAATTTAGTTTTGGTAAAGTGAACTCTTGACAGCTAGGATTTTCAGAGCGGCGGCAGGGGATCCTGCAGCCGCCTTGGTAGCTTCTGAGGCTGGAAGGGGGTGTGGTACCCTTGGCTGGGCAGCCGCGGGTCAGAGCGGTGCTGTAGCTGCGTCAAGGGCGGCGAGCTGCTGCTAGGCTTCTGTTCCGGGGGAGCGGTCGCGTAAGTGGACGAGCAAGTGGCAGGGTGGGTGAGACTGGAATCGAGAGTAACAGCAGGTGCCTGGAGGACCTGCCTGGGTGTTTAGAGGTAACAGACATACTTTATCAGGTGAACAACACTTGCAATGCAACTTTTACATCGCAGAGCCTTTACAACGCAACCATTACAACGCAAACTATTACAACGCATTGCTCTGGGGGGCGCTCTAGGATAGGGAATAGGTTAATTTACTATCCAATAACCGTCCCTAGTGTCCACGGGGACTGGAGTTGGAATAGTAAATTAAACTATTCACTATCCAGCACCCCAAAGCACTATGCGTTGTAATGGACTGCGTTGTAATACTTACGTTGTAAAGGCATGCGATGTAAATGCATGCGTTGTAATGTCATACATCCACTTTATCAATTGCCTTGGCAACTACCTCTGGAACAGGGTGAAAGTACTTCCACTGAGGAGAAGGAGGCTGAGAGGAGGAGTGTGAGGGGGAGGTGCCTCTAGTGCTCCTGAGTGTGTTAGGGGGAAACCCGAAGGTACTGCCAGATACTCATTAAGAAGTCAGGTGGGGGGGGCTAGAGAGAGTCCTGAACTGTGGAACTTTCCTTCTGAGGGTGATAAGGTACGAGGGGTAAAGAAAATGGTGGCATGGGTTAAGAAGGGGTTGTTAACGAAAGATACCCCAGCTCAGAGCAAATTGCCAAAGGGTGGGTCTCTGTAGCGTAAGGTGAAGGTTACCCCATCTCTTAGGGCCTACTTTAAAGTGCTACCAAAGACTCTGGAATTGAGAAATAGTGCCAAGATAGCGGCAGTAGAGCCCCAACAAAATAAACGAAATAAGGAATCAGAGGGTGGGCAGGTTGAAGGGATGGCGCAACTTAGAGGATTGGTCAGCACTGATGAGTCCTAATCGTTTTCAGGTTTTAGCCATAGAAATGGGTGAGGTAGGAAAGACCGCACTGGGAGAGGTTCCTTCAGAGAGTCAACTAGGTAATTGAAGTGGAATACAACAGGAAGAGGCAAATTTAATAATGAGCGAAGAAGAGCAGAGTGAGATGCAAGTGGGGGAGCAGATTCAGGCCGCTCAGGGGACAGATATAGAGAACGCGTACCCATTGATAGGTTCGTTGTTTACGGTCCTCACTACATTTACCCAAGGAATGCAAGACAGGTATCTGAGTCGAACCAGAAGGATATTAGGTCTGTGTGTGAAATTGTGGAAAAGAAGATAGATGGTTTGACTGGGAGAACACTTGCACTTGAAGGAGAAGTGAGAGATTTAAGGGAAGAAGTTCAGGATAACAGGAAAGAGATTCAGGAGCTTAAGGTCAGAGAGAGGGAGCAGGAAGATAGAGTTGAAAGGCTGGAGAACTACCAAAGAAAAAATCATTTACAAATCTTACAACTTCATAAGGGTAAGGAGGGAAGAGATATTAAAGGATATGTGACTCAGATGTTAAAAAATGAACTCCAGTTGGAGGAAATGATGGAGGAAATAGCCCAGGTCATTCAGTGAATACATAGAGACCCATTCAGGTTAGCTACAAATCAAATTACACCCATGAGAATGTTAGTGAATTTTCTTACTTATACCTTGAAAAAGAAGATCTTGGCCAAGGCCTTGAAGAAAAAAACGCTTGAAGTTGATGGTGCAAGGATTGAAGTAAGATCTGACTTCTCTGTGGCAACGTCTAATAGGCAATGGGAGCTGGATAAAAGCATGGAGGCACATATTGGAGTACACCTCCCAGATCACTCAACCATCCTGTTATGTGTGAGAATAGACGAGGGGACGATTAGTTCAAGATGGAGGCTGGATTGCACAATCTTGTGTGAGTTAGAGATGACTGAGATTTTAAAGGGGTAAACTAGAGAGTTTTTTTAGAAAAATCAAGGTACGGCTAAGATAGGGATTGTTTGGGATGCATATAAGGTGCTCTTAAGGGGTAAGTTAGGCACTTTAACTGCAGGAAAAAGACAAATATATTATAAAAAAAGTCTAAAGATTTGGAAGAACAGATTCGAAAATTAGAAGCAGTTATAGTAAATGCAGGAATTCAGGAAAACTGTGAGAAGGAGAGGGAGGAAATACTCAATTTAAAAATATGTCTATAAGGAGTTTTAGGTTGTAGAGTTAAGGAGAGCTACTTGCCTGGAAGGTAGAAAGTGAATACGTTAGAAATCAGATTAAAGAATTGACCTGTGAAGGGTCAGATGTGGTCCTAAGTGATAGTGGTGGAATAGTCTCAGCCTTTTATGAGTAATTTGGAATGGTATATAAGGATGATCTGGTGGTTAGCAAGAATGATGTACTGATCTGGTTGGATGACATGGAGCCACTTCAATATGAGGAAATGGGGGGATTGAATAAGGAGATCTCTGTAGAGGAATTGGAGAAGGTTATTAGGGCTGGTAAGAAGGGGAAGCCCCCAGGGACGGATGGCCTTCCAGTAGAAGTGTTTAAAGTACTGGCTAGCGAGTTAAGACCTATATTGAGACAGGTTTTTAATGCTTCTATTTTGTTTGATTTTGAATTACCTGAATCTTGGAAGGAGGCCAATATAATGCTAATCCCAAAGCCTTGCAAGTCATTAAAAAATGTGGAGTCGTATCGGCCTATCTCTCTTTTAAATGCCGATTATGAGTTGTTTACGAAGATCATGGCACTCAGGTTGAATGCAGTAATGCCTAAATTAGTACATGAGGATCAGAAGGGTTTTATTAAGGGAAGAACTTTGAAGGAGTTGACATACTCATTGATAGGATCAATAGATATGGCTATGGTCTGCCATCCTCCCTTGGCAGTAATAGTGCTAGAAGCCGCTAAGGCGTTTGACCGCGTAAATTGTTTATATTTGCAGACGCTGGTTAAACGCCTTAATTTGGGTGTAAATTTTAGTCAAATGTTGAAAGCTATATATAAGACTCCGAATGCCAGAGTATTGGTTAATGGAATATTGACGCAAACGGTACAGACTGAGCGGGGAACTAGGCAGGGATACCCCCTGTCTCCACTTCTGTTTGATTTGTAAATAGAACCCCTGGCTAGAAAAATTAGGAGCAGTCTAGGTATATTGCCCTTTGAGTTTCATGGTCGGAATAAAATAATTGGGCTCCATGCTGACGACATTTTAATTTTCACAACAAATTTACAACAATCGATGGGGTGTCTGTTGGACATAACGAAAGATTTTGGAAAGATTTCTGGATATAGTATCAATGAGCAGAAAACCGAGATTATGGCCTGGAATATGGAGACAGAGGGGATAGAATGCAAAAAAGAAGGAGATTAGTGCAAGTGTTAGACCTGTCAGCCCCAGGGTGGTCTTTCCCCATTTTCTTTGCCCTTGCCTTGTTTTTTCCACCCTTTTTTTTGTTGGACCTAGGTCTCCGGGCGCCTTACTTTGCTAATCAGTGATAAGGTGCAGGTGCTCTCTTCTCCCAACCTGGCTGCCACAGGCCCCTGCTACTGCGGAGTGGTATTTTTAGTAGCACCCTAGATGCCAGGAGCTGGCTGGGCCCTTAAGATACTGTTGCAACCCCAGCCCGCCTTTTCTGTCTATAGCTAGACTAGGGAAGCTCCTGGAACCTTCCGGAATAGGGGAGGGGTCTTCGTTTGCCGCCTTAGAGAGTGGTCACCTGACCTGGGAATATTAAAGGAAAGGAGGGAAATCCTTTAGTTAGTTGGGGCATCATTGACCTGGGGGAACCTACGCAAGAGACTTAGGCGGTAGGGCCTAGGGGGGAACCTATACCACTGGGAGTGACAGGGCTTAGGTGCTGCCTTCCAAGTTGTGTAAGGAGCTCTAACCAAACCCACTGATCTGGCCCAGCGTGATGGGAACCCAGGGACCCACCTGCAGTGAGCTGCAGAGTCCAATCTGTCTTCAGCCACCAACTCAACCCCCCCCCCTCAAGAAACTACATACCAAGGGCGCAGGAACCATCAAGTCCCAATAAGAACACCTGTTGCCAAGAAGGACTACTGGGGATCAACCAGGTAACCAGCGTTTACCATCGGCTCTGTCTCCCTGCGATGCCCTGCCTGGACTGTGCTTGTCCCCCAGCTGCCTTGTACTGTCCCACCACAGCTGTGTGGTCCTGGACTGCCTAAAACTGAACTGAACTGAGCTGCTAAGCGCTCCCTTCCTAGCGCTAGAACTTTGACCTGCTGACTGCCCCCAAGCACTATCAGTACCAAACGCTGTTCTGACCTGTGCCCCGGTGCTGAGCCTCCTGAGCGCTGTGCTGCGTGGGACTTGCCTGTTCATCCCCAGCGCTGTGCCCCCCGAGGCGCTATAATCACCATCCTGCCGGGAAGCTCGCTGTGCCTGGAAGCGCTAATTGGGGCCACTGACCGCCGCCCCCCAGGTCGACTCTGAGGGCCCGCTGTGAAGTGCTGGGCTCGGCGCCGTCTCAACTTCCCCCTGCGCTGTTGGTTATCATCGCTGCGGACCCGGCGTCCAAATTCCATCGAGGCGCTGACCGGGAGTGCGCCTGGGCCTGGCACCTGGCGTTAAGAGTCCCCGCGGCGGCCCCTGGAGCCTCAGGGAGGCCGCCGCAATCTTGGAATAGGCCCCGCTAGGCCCTGCGAAGCTGACACCATCCCCATGTGACGGGGGGGGGTCGCTGGCTGCGTCACCAGCCACGTCACCGGCCACGCCCCCATCCAGCCCCGCGCAGCCGTTGGCTGCAGCTGCCGCGCCCCCAGGAGTTGCTCCGCAATAGGCCGCTGTGGCCCGGCCCCTCATCAGCCGCATCCTGATTGGTTCCCGGGCAGTGGAAGCTACGGAAGGCCCGGGAACAGCCTGTTGTCATCGGGGGCTCAGAGAGAGTGCAAGAGCCCCCCACCAGCCGGCACAAGCCCCAGAAGGCCCGGGATCGGACCAAAGGCCGCGTGAGGCCTACCGGAAGGCAGGAGCCCTCCCTTCCTGCAGAAATCTCCGCTAGGGCTCCTGCTGGAGCTGAATAGTGAGGTAACCCCCGGGGAGGAGGGCGGAAGGCCGGGAGGAAGAACGGGCCCCCCGAGGAGCATAAAGGAGCCCCGTGGCTGCCCCTCCCCGGCGTAACTGTAGCTGGAACCTGTTGGCCCCCAATTGTTGTGCAAGGCTTCCTGGGCAGGGCAAAAGCCCCAAATGGTGAAACTGGTGCGGGGACTGCTCCCTACAGCCTGCCTTTAAGCATGAAGCCAAGCTACTGTACCGAATTATATGGTTATTCCTCATTACTGAAACATTTACTTCTGCTTAAGGGAATGTTTAACCCTGCTTCATGAGAGTAAGGGAAAGTTTATTCTTGCCTACTACGATTAATAAAATGTTTATCCTTGCTTCATAACATGTTGACTGAAATGCCTACAATTATCTAATGCAATGCTTCCTTTGCTTCCCCAAGGAAATACGGTTTAAAAGAGTTAATGCTTTATTGATTTATTGATTTGCCTGAATGACTCGCTAACCCTGAATCTAATCTATATAAAAGTGCATTGACTTCAATAGACCAGCTGGTGTGGTGTCAGTTATTGTGTGCGCTTCCTTAGCACTTTACACCTAAGCTTTCGGGTGCCTACCTGCTCGCGCCAAGCTACCCCCTGTGGAATTGGTGACCCCAGTTCTCACAGCAAGGATGGATGCATCTTCCACTTACATTATATGGCAAGTAAACTTGGTCAAGATGATTGTTCTACCAAAGATAACCTTTTTATTTGAAACAATCCCCCTTACGTTTTGGAAAGAGTGGTTCATAAGGCTTCAAAGCGAAATTAGTTAATTTATTTGGGCATCAAAAGGACCACAGCTTTTTTGGAAAAAATTGAGAAGGAGGGTAATTAAGGGGGTTTAGCTTTGCCGTACTTATCATTTTACTCTTGGGCCTTTCTCTTGAAGAATCGACGGATGCTTTAAGACTCCCTGGTGAATACAGAGATAGGTAGGATGTTTAGAGAAATGCTGAGAGAAGAGGAGGGAGCAGAAATGGGATTTATGTTTAAATTTGCTGATTCAAAGTATTTTAAGAAGGTTAGATTAAAGGTTTTAAAAGCAATGGCAGAAACCTGGTACAGAATTAGAAGAGCATTAAAAAATCTGTACGTAAGTTGGTCAGCCCCGATCTGGGATGTGCCACGTTCTCCATTGTGGTCTAAGGATCTTCTGGCTCAACCACTTAAACAGGCAGGTATTTTAAGGTGGAAGCAGTTGTTTCCGGATGGACACTGAGGGGCATTTTAGCATGAAGCCCATTAAAATTATCGCCGTTTTAGCTTCAGGAAACTGCCACTTAAATGGCGATAATGGGCTTGCTAATATGCGTTACAGAAATCCAATAGAAGCCCAAGTTAGATGTGCCGGACCTGGACTTCTATTGGAATTCTATAATGCATATTAGCAAGCCCATTATCGCCGTTTTAGCGGCAGTTTCCTGACGCTAATACGGCAATAATTATAACAAGATGGGAGGAGGCATCGCCATCATCCACAGGAGCACCATCCGTCTCACGACCAGCACCGACAACACCCTGACCAGCGCCGAACACCTGCATTTCCAGATCCACACCAACCCGAACACCACCCTCAGAGGCACCCTGATCTACCGACCCCCTGGACCACGCACGCAATTCAGCGAGGACATCGCCGACTTCATCAGCCCGCATGCCCTCCCCTCCGATGACTACATCCTCCTGGGAGACCTCAACTTCCATCTGGAGAACAACAACGACCGCAACACCAGCACCCTGCTCGACAACCTCGCCAACCTGGGACTCAAGCAACTGGTGTCCACCCCCACCCACCGCGCCGGACACACACTCGACGCCGTCTTCTCATCCAGCACAGACATCGACTTCAGCCACGCCACAGAGCTTCAATGGACGGACCACAGCTGCGTCCACTTCACCTTCAAGAGAACGACGACCCACCAACACCAGCGACAGGCCGCCCGCAGAAGCTGGAACAAGATCACAGCAGACCAGCTCGCCACCTCCCTGAGCCAGCACCCTCCTGCCAGCTCAGCGAACCCCAGCCAGGCCGCCGACAACCTCACGAAGTGGATCAGCAACTGCGCGGACGAACTCGCCCCTCTGAGGACCCCGCCTAGCAGACACGGCAGCAAGAAGGCCCCATGGTTCACCGACGAACTCAAGAGCTCCAAGAAGAACTGCCGAGCCCTCGAGAAAGTCTGGAAAAGGGAACCGACACCGGACAACAGGACCTCCTACAAACTTGCCACCCGGAAACACCACCAGCTGATCCGCGCCGCCAAGAAAACAGCATTCAAGGACCGGCTGGACAACAACGCACACAACTGCAAGGAACTCTTCAACATCGTGAAAGAGCTTTCCAACCCCATCGCAAGACCTCTGCAACTCCCTCGCTTCATACTTCCACAACAAGATCACGGACATATACAGCAGCTTCAACAACCAACCAACGCTCACCAGGACCGAACAACCACCCCCCACCACCACCCTCCACGCCTGGACCCCGATCAGCACCGAAGACACCATCCGCACGATGAACTCCATCCACTCCGGATCACCGACCGACCCCTGCCCTCACCACGTCTTCAACAAGGCCGACGCTGTCATCGCACCCCACCTGCGAGACATCATCAACACCTCCTTCGACACCGCCACCTTCCCTGAGAGCTGGAAACACGCCGAACTCAGCGCCCTACTCAAGAAACCAACAGCGGACCCCACCGACCTCAAGAACTACCGCCCCATCTCGCTTCTCCCGTTTCCAGCCAAAGTCATCGAGAAGACCGTCAACAAGCAGATGGCCGCCTTCCTCGAGACGAACGGATCCCTCGACCCCTCACAGTCCGGCTTCCGAGCCAATCACAGCACCGAGACCGCCCTCATCGCCGCCACCGATGACATCCGAGCACTGATGGACAATGGAGAAACAGCGGCCCTCATCCTCCTAGACCTCTCCGCGGCATTCGACACGGTCTGCCACCGCACCCTAGTGCAGCGCCTCAGCGACGTCGGAATTCAGGAGAAGGCACTGGAATGGATCATCTCCTTCCTCGACGGAAGAACACAGAGAGTCCGCCTGCCACCGTACAAGTCAGAGGCCTCCGAAGTCATCTGCGGCGTCCCCCAAGGATCATCTCTGAGCCCCACCCTCTTCAACGTCTACATGAGCCCCCTCGCGGCCATCGTACGCAAACACAACCTCAGCATAATCTCCTACGCCGACGACACCCAGCTGATCCTCTCCCTGACCAACGACCCCGCCGCCGCCAGAGCCAACCTGCACGAAGGGATGAAAGAGGTAGCCGAGTGGATGACGACCAGCCGCCTGAAACTGAACTCAGACAAGACGGAGGTCCTCATCCTGGGCTCTTCACCCCCCGCCTGGGACGACTCCTGGTGGCCACCCGCCCTGGGCACCGCACCCAAACCGACAGACCACGCACGCAACCTGGGCTTCATCCTGGACTCCTCCCTCTCCATGACCAGACAAGTCAACGCCGTCTCCTCGTCGTGCTTCAACATCCTGCGCATGCTATGAAAGATCTTCTGGTGGATCCCCACCGAGACCAGGAAGACCGTCACCCAGGCCCTCGTCACCAGCCGTCTGGACTACGGCAACGCCCTATACGCCGGTACCACCGCCAAGCTCCAGAAGAGACTCCAGCGGATCCAGAACGCCTCAGCCAGGCTCATCCTCGACATCCCACGAACCAGCCACATCTCCGGACATCTGAGAGACCTTCACTGGCTCCCCGTCAACAAAAGAATCACCTTCCGCCTCCTCACCCACGCACACAAAGCCATACACGACCGAGGCCCGAGCTACCTCAACAGCCGAGTCAACTTCTACGCTCCCAAACGCCACCTCCGATCAGCCAACCACGCCCTCGCCGCCGTCCCCCGCATCCGAAGAGCGACTACAGGAGGAAGGTCCTTCTCCTACCTGGCCGCCAAGACCTGGAACTCCCTCCCGACCGACCTGCGCCTGACCCAAGACCACCTCTCCTTCAGGAAGAAGCTGAAGACCTGGCTATTCGAGCAGTAGCGGCACCCCCCCCCCCCCAGCGCCTTGAGACCCTACGGGTATGTAGCGCGCTTTATAAGTGTCACTGATTGATTGATTGACAAGCTTCTTGCTAATATGCCTCCTAGTTCCTTGGGCTTGAGACTTTCAAGATTTAAATATTTCCAAATTCAGGGCGTTGGGTGAAGAAATAGTTGGATCGAATGAACTGGAGGAAAAACTTCTGTCTAGTTCCGTGATTAAAAAATAAATTGCGCTTTGGTACTGGCTGATACTTGAAACGGAGGAAGGTGCTTTTATGTTACTTGAATATCTGTGGGGAAGATGCTTGCCGGAGACTGCGACGGAAGATCAATGGCATGGATCTATGTCTATGCTATATAAAGTAGTCAAACCCGCGTATCGCAGGAGGAACCATTTCTTTACCATGCACAGGGGGTATTGGTCCCCACGAAGGCTGTCGAAATTTGGGTCAGGATGAGTGGTGGTGTGTCCTAAGTGCTGCAGTCTAAATAAAGATGACCTCCACATGTTTGCACGCTGTACCAAGATTCAAGCCTTTTGGGAGGCCGTAATTAAATGCCTGTCTGATATCTTGAAAGTGCAGATCATGGTAAGCGTTGAATTAATAATATTTGGAAGACCAGATCTGCAGTGTAATGTTACTATGGATGGTGAAAAGTTAGTATTCTATGCTGTTCTTTTGGCTCGCAGAGAGATTTGTAAACTATGGGTATCTCCTGTTTCACCAATGGAGAGTGGCTGGCTTCAATCATTGAAATATATTGCTAAACTTGATACTTCAGATCAGATGAGGAAGAGATATGATTTCTGGACTCCCTTTCTGTCTTGGTGTGGTTGACGGTTGGGTAATTTTTCTTTTTCACTTTAAAAAAAAAAAGTCCAATGATTAATGTCTTTCATCTGCTTTGGCTGGTTTTTAGTCCACCTTGTGTAAAAATTAGGATTTGTCCAGTTTATATGAGGCATGAAACCCTGGGTTGGTTAAGTTAGAAGAAGGGTGAAAAAGGGCAAATGAGGAAAAAACAATGCATTGTGAATCAACATAAAAATCAGTTGCACCAAGGGTTTAAAAACATAGGGCCTGATTTGAAGTTCAGCAGATGGGATTTAGTCCATCAGGATTACGGAGTAAAGTACTACACCGCCCTGATGGATTAACCACCTGCTGAATTTAGGGATGTCCACCAGTCCAATGGATATATTTTGCATTGGCAGGAACCACTATAATAGCATTTCCTGCCAATGCATTGGAAGTTTGATGGTCTGCCCCATCAGCATGATGGAGCTGTACAGCAAACATACAATGTTTGTTTTATTCTCAAAACCAAAATCCCAAAACAGGACTTTCTCTTTTAATATAAAAGAAGCACTGACCCCCTCACCATGGCAGATTTCTGCCATAGAGTGAGGGTGATTTACAAGTTTTCACTGCCCTTCAACACCAGGTATCACCTGGCAGTGATGGAGAGTGAAAACTGGCAATTTGACTGTCCACTCTAAATCAAGCGAGCAGCGAAATGGCCAAATCTCCTCCGGGTCATACTCTGTCGGTCCATTGGAGGTGAATGTCAGCAGTGGAGATGAAGTAGTCTCCAAAATCACTAGTTTGTGTCCCACAAGGGACACTGCCAATTTTAATTGGTTTAGTTACTCCTGAGTAGCTGTTAGTCGTCCAATTACTCTTGTGAAAAAATGTGACAACTACAATGATAGTTCCAGCATTCTATCTATGCGTATATGCATTAATAATTTTAGTCATTTTGGGTGGAGCGGCGGATCTACCCACACAGGTGCTGGCAAGCACACAATGCTGGCACAAAAAAATCAACATCTGCACAATTGTGCATGTACCTAATAGGTATACACAGAAGCTGAGAGCCAGTTAACACCCACCTTCCTAGCATGTTAAAAACCCACTCATTTCTCAGAGATTGTTCTTGCGACCTCACACACAGCATGCATTCGTTCAAATCAAGCACCCAGAGACAGAAGCAACTGCTATTAAAAAATGCAACAGACAGACTGTGAAAACAGCACAGGCCTACCTAGACATTTAGCAGCATAACCATGTAAAGACCAAGGCCCCCATTAGGATGGCAGGCGGATTGCCCCCGCCAGGCCGGCGGTAGCCACCGCCGCCCTGGCGGGGGCGATCCGCCCGTCATCTGTCCCGGAATGACACCCCGCCATATTAGTATGGCTGGGGGGTCTGCGGCGGACGGAAAGACCATCCGCCGCTTTTCCGCCCCTGTCGCCTTGCGATCGGGGTGCAAAAGGGTTTCTATGGTGGCGGTGTCTATCAGACACCGCCAGACATATTACGATGGGACTTTTTAAATGCCGCCACGGAAAGGCATGCGGAGTCTGCATTGGGGCCTGATGTGGGCCCCGATGGACTCCGGGGAGGTGGGATTGCACATGGGGGGTACCTATGGTACCCCCCCAGCAGTTCCATGCACAGCATGGCAGGCACCGCGCGGTGCCTGCCATGCTGTGCATGGAAGTGCACTGCATGCCTTCCTGCGATTGTGGCTGGCGGTGCTGAGTGCACCGCCCGCCACAATGGTAGGACTGCAGGATGCCACTGTGGCGGGCGCACCCTAATGCCAGGCATGGGACCCCCGCCCTTATGGCGGGCGGTCTCTGGTACCGTGAGGATGGCGGGCGGGCAAAGTCTCATCCCAATGGGGGCCCAAGATGAGTGTAAACTGCTCAATTCTTTTGTAACTGCACATAGCAAGTTACCTCCTTACATTGTTTACACTAACCAAGTCAATCATTCTTAACATCAAGTGACAATAATGTGTTTTTATGATATGTATTTGAGCATATGCTAATGCTTTTATACACAGAGCTACGCAAATTGACATTAGTGTGGCTTTATAAATACCTAAAAGAATAAAAGAATTTTGCATTGGCGCTGCACCAGAAAAGTGATGCAACCCCAACACAAAATCTTTGTAAATCTTGGCCTAAATATATTTAAGTTCCTAATTCCAACAAGCATTTGCAATGCAATAGGTCTCGCATTTGCGAGAGTTTGAGCTATTGGCATTGTAAATGACATGGCCTTTTATTTATGTGTTGGTTTTTATAACAGATAAATAAAAAGCATTGTCATTTACAATGCAAATAGTTAAGTTCTCAGAATACGAGCCTTATTGCATTGCAAATGCTTACTTTTAAAGTGCTGGAGATTGTTGATGAATGTTGGAGAAAATGCTGCAAGGCGGATAGAGATCCAAAAATTAGAAGTCTACTCGAAGGCCTCACGTAAGTGACAGCAGTTCCACCATGGCCTCTTGCTTGACATGATGAATCTGGTGCCATGTTTCAGCCATATAATGCCACTGCAGCCATCTGGCATCTATGTCACCGAACTTTAAATGAGGTCCTAAAATGGGTGCATATGTACTACTGCTGACATGATGGCTCAGTGAACTCCCAGCACACATGTTGAAACAAACTCTGTGTAATAAATCATTAAAATAAGACTTTGCATACAATTATTTTCCAAATAATTCTTAGAAGCAAAAATTTGAATAAACCAGCATTTTTCTCTTTCAAGAACACAAGTGTTGGTGCAAGCTTGATTTGGATACATGTACGATATTTGCCGGAAGAAGTTATTTTGAGTGGATCACTGACATAATATCGACTACAAAAATATCCGCATACACAAATATCGACACACAAATATTGACATCCACAATATCGACATCCTATCTTTAAAATGTAAAATACAAAAGTATCGGAAAGAAATATATAGATGTAAAAAAAAGATTATTTATATATATACAAAATGATGCTTAATAAATTAAATAATCAAATTAACTTAAAAAATATATAGATGTAATGTACATTTAAACAAATATAATAAATAAATGTAATTAAAATATTTTAAATGTACATATATATAATGTAACATATGAATGTATATGTACTTTAAAACAATTATTAAACAAATAACTGTAATTAATTCTAAAATTGTATAAATATATAAAAATTAACAAATACATATATACATAAATCAGCATACACCTATAACTCAAAATCTAATAAATAACATTATATTATAAATTAAAATATTAATATATTCAAAAAATGTAAACGTACATTTTGCACTCCATTGAGTGCAACAGTAAAAAACATGTTGGACAGCGTAGGGGTAAAAATTACTATTCCCACTCTGGTGGATGTAACAGTAGGGAAAGTGTTGGATAGCGTAGGGTTAAAAATTACTATTCCCACTACAGTGAATGCAACAGTAGGGAAAGTGTTGGATAGGGGAGGGGTAAATATTACTATCCCCCATCTAGTGAGTGCAACAGTAGGGAAAGTGTTGGATAGCAGGGGTTAATATTCTAAATAAAATCAATAAAAAAATCGAAACAAACAAAAGACCAACTGCAATGCAAAAATTGTTAAAAACACAAAAATAGAACACATTTAAAAATTACCAAAAACATTATTTTATATAGGATTACAAACAAATAACTATATTTATTATGAATTAATTATAATCAAAAAACATTCATTGTTACATAAAATAAATATTCCTTATTTCCTACCCTATAACACCACACATTTCACAACACATCTATATTTCTAAAAAACAAATTGTACCTCCATAATTAACATAATTAATTAACAAATAAACAAATATTATTAAGTAAATATCAAAATAAAACCTATAAAAACTAATCTACTGACCGAACATTACCCCGGGAAAACCAAAATCCACACACAAATAAAAATAAACAATAACCATAAAATGTATCAATTAAAGAATGAATAATAATGAGCAAATATTTATTAATTAATAAAACATAAAATACTTTCCACCCTCAACCCCAATAAACACCACAACAGAAACATAAAAGTCATTACACAATTTCCATACCTAGTTTGCAATTTTCTTTATTGTTTTCAATTAATAACACCCTTTAGCACTATAAACCCCACAACTTACATCTCAAATTAATTGCATAATTGCCATCATTAATTTTTAATAAATGAATTACCATTAATTATCAATGTATTGTAAATTAATTTTAAATAAATTAGTTCACATCATATTCCCCTATAAACCCCCGCCCATTCCTAAAATGTGACCCAATTAACATTGTTAATTACAAAATATTTAATTAATTAATATTAGTTAGCAAACAATTTATAAATAATTAGTAATAAATGCATTCCCACAATTAACACTATAAATTAAAAATTAAGTTAATATCAATATATAAAAATAATCACATTCATTAAACTGAACTTACTTCCCACCTTATTCCCCTATAAACCCACAACCCGCTCCTACAAAAATAACACAATTAACATAATTGCCAATTAATTTATAATAATTACCAACTAATAAATAATTAATGAATAATACATTCATTTCCCCAATTAACACTATAAAAGTAAAATTATATAAATACTAATAATGAACAAATAATGAACAAAAATTAATTAATATATTATAATTAAATTACTTTCCCACCCTATTCTCCTATAAACCCACAACCCGCCCCTAAACAAAATAACACAATTAACATAATTCTCACTCAATTAATTAATACAAATTAACAACCAATTAATACTTAATTAATACAAATTAATTGCCACTATCAACACTTTCAAATGTAAATTAAATAAATACTAATAAATAAAAAATATTAATTACTTTATTATAATTAAATTACTTCCCACCCTATTCCCCCATAAACCCACATCCTGCTACAGAACAAACCACAACATTTAATTAGGATAAAATTAATCACTACTAAAAATTTAAATCATATATTAAAAAACAAAATCAATACTTATACAAAAAAAATTACATCACATACTTTTAAAATACATAACACTAATATAAAAATTGATATTTTAAACAACGATATTTTAACAAACGATATTACTAACTTCGATATTTTCAAAAACTATTTTCTTACCTTAATGTCGATATTCTGGACTCCGATATTCTTGCTCTCGATATTCCTGTATGACGATATTTCAAACTCAATATTTTTGTATATCGATATTTGAAACTTGACATTCGGTATGTGGACAGTTTTGAGTCAGTTATCTGTAAGGAATCTGAAGGCCGGCTCGACTTTCGGCTCCAGAATCTTAATCTTGCTGAAGATGGGAAAGGTGGCCGTGAAGGTCCCGGAGGCAAAAACTGCGATCTGCTGGTTCAAGGCTGGCTCTGACTTTCCAAACGGATTGCAGGGAAAGGTCAGGATTGTAAAGAGCCCTCTGTGCAGCTCTTGCAGTTCCCTGTAGTTCCTTTCTATGTGCTGACATTTACTAGCCAAGTTTACAACCCGGGCGGCCTGGGGGTAAAGAACGGGGTTAGTAAATCTAGGGAAGCACATGAACATACACCGTCCCGGGCTGTGCAGCGAACAACAAACACAGCTAAACATAACTCAAAATGGACTTATAATGCCACCTGCGAAGATACGCTTAATACTATGCGGTACCTGTCACCTTGTCCATGACAATGTAGGGGGTTACCATAGTTACCCCCTATGTGCACTTCCCACCCCCAATAACCTGGGGGCCCGCAACGGGCCCCCGACAGCAAAATCTGCATGCCTTTCCGTGGCAGCATCGCCGCCACGGAAAGGCTGCTTCCCGCACCCATGCTAATATGGATGGCGGTGTCTAGCAGACACCCCCACCATATGTATCCCCTTTTCCCCCGCCATACTAATATGGCGGGGGGAATGGGTGACGGGCGGAGGAAAATGTAGTACGGATCGCTATTGCCATGTGGGCGGTGGCAATCCGCCCTACATCGTAATCAGCCCCTTTGTTCTAATGAAGTGCTTTAATTTCTTGTCGGGAGTAGGGAAGCACTATATGAATGCAATTAAAATACGATTCAGTCTTCACCTAGACAATATCACCAGGCTAACTATATAAAACCTACTGAAATGACAGCATTGTAGAAAAGGTTTTTCAGCATTGTCCTAGAGCATTTATTTAATTCTCTTTTGTTATTTGCTTTTAAAAGATGATTAAGTGTAATTGGAATCACCCATAGCCCCTGTCAGGATACAACCCCGTTTTCCCCCTCTCTGAAAGTGCTACGAGTTAGATTTTGGGGGAAGTAAACATCAACCATGGCTGGAATTTTAGCTGAGTCCACTGCATACATCTGATATTCATAAAAATTGCTTGCCATTCAAACACAAGTAATGTACACACAAAGGCCTCCATTTGGATGGTGGGTGGTGGAAAGGGACCCCCCGCCATAAGGGCCGGGATCCCGTCGGGGGGAATTAGGATGAGCCCGCCACAGTGGCGGGCACATCCTGTATTTTTAACATTGCGGCGGGCGGTGCTGAATGCACCGCCCGTCCCATTGTTAAAAATACATGTGCATTTCAAAGCACAACGTGACAGGCAACGCGCGGTGCCTGCCACATTGTTCTTTAAAATGCAGGGAGGTATCCCCCATGTGCACCCCCCACCCCCCGGGGTCCTTGTAGGCCTGCAAAGGGCCCCCAAAGTAAACTCCGTATGCCTTTGTCGCCACAGAAAGGCATTGGTAAATGCCCATCCAAATATGGCTGGCGGTGTCTGATAGACACCGCCACCATATAAACCCTTTTCTGCCCCAGTCAAAAGCGGCGAGCGATCTTTCCGTCAAAAAATGTAGAACTAATTCAATAATTCTTTTTGAGTGCATGTGGGAGATGCCCCTCTTTTTTAGAGGACAGCGCTTTTTTGAGATAACTCTGCTCGAACCATTCAGGAAGAAGCAAACAAAAGGGACACTGCTCTAAACCAATGGGAAGCCAGCAGGCGGGAGCTAAGGGGCTCACTAGTCCGCCCGCCACCATAGCAGTGTTTGGGACCACCCGCCAGACATGCGGCGGCCCCACCACTGCTATTAGGATGCACCCGCTGTACTGGTGGGTGCATCCTGGGCCTTTATCATTGCGAGTGGTGCTGCTGGCTGCAGCACTGTCCGCAATGATAAAGGTGTATGCACTGCATTTCCCTGAACCACGTGGCAGGCACCATGCGGTGCCTGCCACTTGGTGCATGGAACTGGTACTATGGGTACCCCCTAGTGCACCCCCCCACACACAGCGGGGGCCCGCAACGGGCCCCCAAAACCAGTCTCCGCCTGTCTTTTTGCAGCAGGATATCCACCACAAAAAACAGGCAGAAAGGGATACCGTAATCCCTACGGCGGTGCTTGCACGGGCACTGCTGCAATGTTGCCCTGGTTCTGGGTTCTGCAAGGCGGCCGGAAGAGGACCGCCTTGCGCAACTATAGTGGACAGACTTTCCGTCTACTGCAGAACCATTGTGATTCCCACCGCCATCCTAATTTGGCGGTGGGAATTTTCAGTATGATGGCGGAAGGACCGCCACTGCTGGCCCATCGGTGGCGGTCCTTCCGCCATCATGATGAGCCCCTAAGTCATTTATCCAATTTATCCACTGCAAGAGATCTGCCTAGGCTCGACCTAAAAATGAACAAGATAAAAGTTCTTAGTAAAATTAGGATGTCAAGTAAAACCAATATAGGCATAGGAGACCTGACTTAGAACACCAAGACACAACTACCAAGTCAAGAATATATTCAATTTGAGGTGGGGGGGTCACACCCCGAATACCCCCAGAAGCTATGTCCCTGGATAAATCCTGAAACTAAGGGGCTCATTACGATGGCGGGTGAACATCAGTCCGCCCACTATTGTTGCAGTGCTGGGACTGCCCGCCAGACATACGGCGGTCCCACCAATGCAATTAGGATGCGCCTGCCATACTGGCATGCCCATCCAAGGCTTTTAACATTGCGTAGGCAATGCTAAAATGCCATGCTGTGCATTTCCCTGCACTAGGAGAAGTGTGGCTCAGGGGTTAGAGGCAGCAGACCCGGAAGCTGAGATCGGTCCTGGACCAGGGTTCAATTCCCCGCCTCGGCGGGGTCTTGGGCTAAAAATTCCACGGACTCGATAATTCTCGCCCCGGTGCCTCCTCGACTCACGGGTTCACACTCTGCGACTCTGGGCAATAGCTTGCTTAATCTCCACAACGGCCCCTCGCGGCGGGATGCCTGACTTTCACCTTGTGGATACCCTGCTATCTCACAGGGGAATACCAGGAAGGGTTCCCTAAGCAAGCGCCGGGAAACCCACTGCAGGTAGCTGTGCGCTATATAAGCTCAACTACATTTACATTTACGTGGCAGGCACCATGCGGGGCCTGCCCTGCAGTGCAGGGAAATGCCCAGTGACACCCCCCAACACAGAGGGGGCTCGCAACAGGGACCCGAATCCAGCCTCCACCTGTGTTTTTTCAGTGGGATGCCCCAGCCAAAAGACAGGCATAAAGGGATTTCCTAATTCCTATGGCGGTGCTGCAATGCTGGCCTGTGTTTTGGTTCCGCAAGGCGGGCGGAAAAGGACCGCCTTGCAGGACCATGGTGGGCGGACTTTCCGTCCGTCGGGGACTGTTTGGGATTCGCACTACCATCCTAATTCGACGATGGGAATCTCCTGTGTGATGGCGGAAGAACCGTCACCGCTGGCCCGTCAGTGGCGGTCCTTCCGCCATCCTTATGACCCCCTAAGTCTATCAATTAATTAAAAAATGTATGATCTGGTTAATAATTTCCTTTGGGAACACTCCTACTCCTTTTTGGTTTTCATTGGCACACTATATTCTCTTTGAGGTCTGGGTTTTCTGAGGTGGTGTATGCTTGCAAGCTATCCTTGAAGAAACTCACCTCCCTGATGAAAAGAAATGAAATAAATAGAAATGTCAAGTCCTTTGAAGAGGGCTGATGTATATCCTGGAAATCTTTGTTCACTGCAGCGTCCAGGTCTTATCTTTCATGCGGACCATCAAGGCATTTTATGCATGCCACATTACAAATCTTTACACTATTTTCAGTATAAAAACAATCCATTTGGAAAATCCATTTATGGAGTGTATGACTTTTATAGTCCTCCCTTTTTACCCTTAAATTAAAACTTTATGGGGGTAGTAATCTAGTTTGATCTTTGAAAGTCTATTCTTCAACCAAAAATTAAATCTCTTATAAAAATATCAATCAATCAATCAATCAATCAATCAGTGACACTTATAAAGCGCGCTACATACCCGTAGGGTCTCAAGGCGCTGGGGGGGGGGGGTGCCGCTACTGCTCGAACAGCCAGGTCTTCAGCTTCTTCCTGAAGGAGAGGTGGTCTTGGGTCAGGCGCAGGTCGGTCGGGAGGGAGTTCCAGGTTTTGGCGGCCAGGTAGGAGAAGGACCTTCCTCCTGTAGTCGTCCTACGGATGCGGGGAACGGCGGCAAGGGCGTGGTTGGCTGATCGGAGGTGGCGTTTGGGAGCGTAGAAGTTGACTCGGCTGTTGAGGTAGCTCGGGCCTTGGTCGTGTAGGGCTTTGTGTGCGTGGGTGAGGAGGCGGAAGGTGATTCTTTTGTTGACGGGGAGCCAGTGAAGGTCTCTCAGATGTCTGGAGATGTGGCTGGTTCGTGGGATGTCGAGGATGAGTCTGGCTGAGGCGTTCTGGATCCGCTGGAGTCTCTTCTGGAGCTTGGCGGTGGTACCGGCGTAGAGGGCGTTGCCGTAGTCCAGTCGGCTGGTGACGAGGGCCTGGGTGACGGTCTTCCTGGTCTCGGTGGGGATCCACCAGAAGATCTTCCGTAGCATGCGTAGGATGTTGAAGCACGCCGAGGAGACGTTGTTGACTTGCCTGGTCATGGAGAGGGAGGAGTCCAGGATGACGCCCAGGTTGCGTGCATGGTCTGTCGGTTTGGGTGCGGTGCCCAGGGCGGGAGGCCACCAGGAGTCGTCCCAGGCGGAGGGTGAGGAGCCCAGGATGAGGACCTCCGTCTTGTCCGAGTTCAGTTTCAGGCGGCTGGTCGTCATCCACTCGGCTACCTCTTTCATCCCTTCGTGCAGGTTGGCTCTGGCGGCGGCGGGGTCGTTGGTCAGGGAGAGGATCAGCTGGGTGTCGTCGGCGTAGGAGATTATGCTGAGGTTGTGTTTGCGTACGATGGCCGCGAGGGGGCTCATGTAGACGTTGAAGAGGGTGGGGCTCAGAGAGGATCCTTGGGGGACGCCGCAGATGACTTCGGTGGCCTCTGACTTGTACGGTGGTAGGCGGACTCTCTGTGTTCTTCCGTCGAGGAAGGAGATGATCCATTCCAGTGCCTTCCCCTGGATTCCGGCGTTGTTGAGGCGCTGCACTAGGGTGCGGTGGCAGACCGTGTCGAAAGCCGCGGAGAGGTCTAGGAGGATGAGGGCCGCTGTTTCTCCATTGTCCATCAGGGCTCGGATGTCATCGGTGGCGGCGATGAGGGCGGTCTCGGTGCTGTGATTGGCTCGGAAGCCGGACTGTGAGGGGTCGAGGGATCCGTTCGTCTCGAGGAAGGCGGCCATCTGCTTGTTGACGGTCTTCTCGATGACTTTGGCTGGAAACGGGAGGAGCGAGATGGGGCGGTAATTCTTGAGGTCGGTGGGGTCCGCTGTTGGTTTCTTGAGTAGAGCGCTGAGTTCGGCGTGTTTCCAGCTCTCAGGGAAGATGGTGGTGTCGAAGGATGTGTTGATGATGTCTCGCAGGTGGGGTGCGATGACAGCGTCGGCCTTGTTGAAGACGTGGTGAGGGCAGGGGTCGGTCGGTGATCCGGAGTGGATGGAGTTCATCGTGCGGATGGTGTCTTCGGTGCTGATCGGGGTCCAGGTGTGGAGGGTGGTGGTGGTGGGTGGTTGTTCGGTCATGGTGTGCGTTGGTTGGTTGTTGAAGCTGTTGTGTATGTCCGCGATCTTGTTGTGGAAGTATGAAGCGAGGGAGTTGCAGAGGTCTTGCGATGGGATGATGTCGTTGTTTCCTGCGCTGGGGTTGGAAAGCTCTTTCACGATGTTGAAGAGTTCCTTGCAGTTGTGTGCGTTGTTGTCCAACCGGTCCTTGAATGCTGTTTTCTTGGCGGCGCGGATCAGCTGGTGGTGTTTCCGGGTGGCAAGTTTGAAGGAGGTCCTGTTGTCCGGTGTCGGTTCCCTTTTCCAGACTTTCTCGAGGGCTCGGCAGTTCTTCTTGGAGCTCTTGAGTTCGTCGGTGAACCATGGGGCCTTCTTGCTGCCGGGTCTGCTAGGCGGGGTCCTCAGTGGGGCGAGCTCGTCCGCGCAGATGCTGATCCACTTCGTGAGGTTGTCGGCGGCCTGGCTGGGGTCCGCTGAGCTGGCAGGAGGGTGCTGGCTCAGGGAGGTGGCGAGCTGGTCTGCTGTGATCTTGTTCCAGCTTCTGCGGGCGGCTTGTTGCTGGTGTTGGTGGGTCGTCGTTCTCTTGAAGGTGAAGTGGACGCAGCTGTGGTCCGTCCATTGAAGCTCTGTGGTGTGGCTGAAGCCGATGTCTGTGCTGGAAGAGAAGACTGCGTCGAGTGTGTGTCCGGCGAGGTGGGTGGGGGTGGACACCAGTTGCTTGAGTCCCAGGTTGGCGAGGTTGTCGAGCAGGGTGCTGGTGTTGCGGTCGTTGTTGTTTTCCAGATGGAAGTTGAGGTCTCCCAGGAGGATGTAGTCAGCGGAGGGGAGGGCATGCGGGCTGACGAAGTCGGCGATGTCCTCGCTGAATTGTGTGCGTGGTCCAGGGGGTCGGTAGATCAGGGTGCCTCTGAGGGTGGTGTTCGGGTTGGTGTGGATCTGGAAATGCAGGTGTTCTGCGCTGGTCAGGGTGTTGTCGGTGCTGGTCGTGAGACGGATGGTGTTCCTGTGGATGATGGCGATGCCTCCTCCCATCTGGTTGGCGTTGCGGTCCCTCCGGACGATCTTGTAGCCCTCTGGGATAGCGATGGCGATGTCGGGAGCTGAAGAGGCGTTCATCCAGGTCTCCGTGAGGAAGGCAACGTCAGGGGCTGTGGCGTCTAGGAGGTTCCAGAGTTCGACGGCGTGTCTATGGACGGAGCGGGTGTTGAGCAGGATGCACTTGAGGTGGGTGCTGCTGGTGTTCGACTTGGCGGGTGCTGGTGCGAGGCAGGTCCGGATGCAGGTGAACTTGCAGGCGTGGCAGCTGAAAGGACCGTGGGTGCGTCGTGGAGTGGCTTGATGGCATTCTGGGAGTCGGCCGGTGTTGAGAGCGGTGAGGGTGGCGGTGGAGTACGTCAGGCGGGTCGGTCGGGGTCTTCGTGGGCCAGGGGTCCTGGCGCTGGTCGCGATCCGGTCGCGGACGGGCGCAGACGGGCTTACCTTTGGCGCGCCTTCGGCGCACAATCGGCGCGCCCGCTGCGCGTGACCGCTGCGCGTGACCGCTGCGCGTTCGCACGGTCGCCATTTGAGGCGAAGTGCGCGGGTGGGCGGAGCAGCTGGGAGGCGGGAGCGGGGAGGGTACAGAATAGAAAAAGGGGCGGGGAAAAGCGGCGGTGGCGGGAAGGGAGGGCGGAGGGCGGCGAGGTAGGCGGACAGCAAGGAAGGAAACCAAAACACAGGCAAAAAGAAATTACATAAAAAACAGGCACAAACTACAGAAAAACAAGGCAAAAACAACCGCAGCGGAGGCAGCCGGCAACCGGCAAACGAGGCAGCAGCGAGGCAGAGGGCAGGCAAGGTGCACACGCAGCAGCTGGTGGCCGTGCGGCGCGGGGGTGTCCCACAAGTGGGTCACACTCACCTGCGTCGCACGGTCGCCATTTAAGGCCAAGTGCGCGGGTGGGCGGAGCAGCTGGGAGGCGGGAGCGGGGAGGGTACAGAATAGAAAAAGGGGCGGGGAAAAGCGGCGGTGGCGGGAAGGGAGGGCGGAGGGCGGCGAGGTAGGCGGACAGCAAGGAAGGAAACCAAAACACAGGCAAAAAGAAATTACATAAAAAACAGGCACAAATTACAGAAAAACAAGGCAAAAACAACCGCAGCGGAGGCAGCCGGCAACCGGCAAACGAGGCAGCAGCGAGGCAGAGGGCAGGCAAGGTGCACACGCAGCAGCTGGTGGCCGTGCGGCGCGGGGGTGTCATGTCATGTTCATGTTCTCGAATGACCCTTCAGATATTTATCTCTGATTGTGTTTACTATGTCTGATTTTAAGAAGCTCACGTTTGTTAGGCAAAATCACCTGACTTATGTTAACAAAGCGGGTGGTGAGAAAGGTAACCTGTGTGCCAATTAGCTGAGATTTTTTTATTTAGTTTTTTTAAGCTCTTCTAACCACCTCATTTAGTGGCCTCTGAGCGCAAAAGTGGGCACCAGTGGGTGAGCTAAAAAAAATGTACAGAAAAGGGTGCACTGCTGGCTAAAAGGCCCACTAATGTGATAACACAGATGACTAATTCCTTGATATGAAGAAGTCCATTGCCCAAGTGGAGAGGGGCGTACCGAGGTTAGGTGTCTGACCTGTCAAAGGAATGGAAAATGATGCCAATTGTATGCTAGGCAAAATAAATCGCTGAAAGATAAAATACAGAGGACTGCTTATTACGCCAATGCGTTTTGGGACCACTGACACAAATATGAGTACGTGTTAGCACTGACATTAAGAAATACCCTTGACACAAAAAAAATCGTGAGATGGCGTCTGTTGAATAGTGATTCATTTAAATATTTATCATGGGCGTCTTTTACAGCTTATATCTATAAAGCTAATGGGGTGATCATTTGGTCCTCAAAACCAGGGGCATAGTTATCAATAATGAAGAAAGTGCAGCATCATGGAGACCCCGGTGAGAAGGGCCCACTGGACTACACATATAACAGTTTTTACTACCAAAAGAGGCGCTATAGAGAATTTATCTTGCTTGCATTAGGGCTCTTGGCACATTTGTTACAGCACTGTTCAAACCTATTCTTCTTTCCTTAGAAGGACAAATGATCCGACAGACTTGTCCATTTTGTTTCCATATTACTTTGACTTCACCTGACACCATTACTGATGTCAGCTGTGCCGCAGGAAATTCAGATTGGATTCTTGCAGGGGCCATGTAAAAAAAACACAGAGCACGCAGAAGACCAGATAAATGGAAATATCATTAGCAGAGAGGAAGGGTAAAGCCTTTCTCGTGCCACGAGGATAAAACACATCATCACAGTTTCTGGCAATGTCGAGATTACCCTAAATCAAACTGATTTAATGTGAATTTCCTCAGATCCATGGCATTATCCAAATTAAAATAAAAGAGTGATGTATGTAACGGGAAACAACCTTTATAACGCAGTCATCACATCGCACTACATTTACAATGCAGTCATTACATCGCAACATCCTTTACAACGCATGTCACTACAACGCAACCATTGAATTGCATTTCACCACAACGCATGACATTACAACGCATGACACTACAACGCAGGCATTACATCGCATGTCATTACAACGCATACCATTACAACGCATAGTACCCCTACACTATCCAGCATTTACCCTACTGTTGCACCCCCTGGAGTTAAAATAGTAATTTTTACCTCTACACTTTCCAACACTTACCCTACTGTTGTACCCCCTGAAGTTAGAATAGTAATTTTTACCCCTACACTATCCAACACTTACCCTACTGTTGCACCCCCTAGAGTTAAAACAGTAATTTTTACCCCTACACTATCCAACACTTACCCTACTGTTGCACCCTCTGGAGTTAGAATAGTAATGTTTACCCCGCACTATCCAACACTTACCTTAAATGCAATGTAATGGTATGCGTTGTAAAGGTATAATGCGGTGTAATGGAATGGGTTGTAAATGTAGTTAAAAAAATTTGTTGTAATGGCTTGCGATGTAAATGTATGCGTTGTAAGGGATGTTGTGGTGTAAAAACTGCATTGTAAACGCATGCATTGTAAATGTATATGTTGTACATTTGTATGTAACTGCCACGCAAGTACACATGAAATAGGCCTGAATAAATCAAAGTATTTTCTCAGAAATGCTATGCCAACAGGACATGTTACATAAGTGTAGTAGAAAGAAGCAGAACAGCATGCTTCAAGACGTGGGTACCATAGAGTACCATTAAGTTAGTAACAATAAACATCTGTTATTTCACCAAGAGACCCAAGGGTGAATGCACGCTCTACAAATTCAAGTTATGCTTTGTTATGGGGTCTGTAAAGCTTTTATTACGCATGCACATTTTTTCAAGTATCCTGATTATAGTACTACGCATAGTTCATAGAGTACCATTAAGTTAGTAATAATAAACATCTGTTATTTCACAAAGAGACCCAAGGGTGAAGGTGCGTTCTACAAATTCAAGTTCTGCTTTGTTATGGGGAATGCAAAGCTTTTATTATGCATGCTAAACCTTGAACGGATCCTGATTAAAGTCTTACCCATAGTTCATAGAGTTTTTTTTAAAATTAATTAATTAATGTATATTCTTTCTTGGTGAAACACAGTATACACATAGATCTAGCCCTGTATCATGACCATAACATGACTGATAGATGTTACTTAAATACAGTGTTATGCACAACTTCAGTAATAGTTGTTTGCAATGGTACACGCATTATTGTCAGCTCATTAGGGACACATTTTCAAATTATAATTCTCATCTGTATTTTTAATTACGGCATTTACATCATGTAAAGACTAACCCTGGGCGTAGTGTGCGGAGTGGGGCTCCGCGGAGCTATGCGAAGTGGGCGCAAAACTACGCCCACCCGCGCACTCCGCGTAGCCCCACTACGCGCCGCCCACCTCCCTCCCGCCCTCCCTAAATACTTAAATAAAAGGATAGAAAGCTTTTAAAAACACTTACCTTGTCCGCCGCATCCCCGGGGCTCCCTCTCGCCGTCCCTGGATTCGCGCCGCCACCGATTCAGATACTAATGCGCATGCGCGGGTGCCCGCGCATGCGCATTTCTCATGAGATTCAGTTTTGCTTTCAGTTTTGCAAAAATCCAAATATCCAGCAGCATCCACAAAAAGTAACCCTTCCAGGTCAAGATCCAAATCAAAGTGACCAGCACATGAAGAAAGCACTGGGAGGAGTTGGAGACTGTGGGGCACTTCCCTCCTCCCACCCCACCCCCCAAAATGGACTCCTTGCAAAGAAAAAGTGCAGGCAAATGTCAACCTGAGGAGTTATTCTGATAAAAATCATAATTTTCAAGGTTTATGATGCCTGCTGGTGGATTTCTTGTGCGAAATTGCAAATTTTGCAATCTCGCAATTGCGAGATTGTCACTGCCCGCCGCATCTACGTGTTCGCAAGTGTTTACTCCCGCGAAATTGTATAGTATTCTAGTTAGCAAGTGCGACCAAGCAAAAAATCCGCTTCGCACGGGTTTTACGAATTTTCGGCAAGTTCGCGAGAGTTCGCGGATTGCGAATTTGCCGAAAATCCGCAAAATCCACGAGCGGAACGGATTTTACGCCCATGCTTATTCCTGTGTGATTTATCCACTTGCCTGTCATAACCTGAAAGATCTAGCATAGGGCCCCATTCCAGGGAGGAGCCAATAATGATACCCAACTCATAAAATACCGCTCCCCAGAATTCAGCAATCTTGGGACAGTGCCATGCCATGCCGCATCTATAAATCCAGCAATGCCCTTGCTACATCTGGGACATTCTGCGGTGTCTCCTAGTCTGTGTTTGAAGAGCCTTTCGGTGTATAGTATACTCTATATATCTTTATATCTCAGCTCTCATCATCGATGGACCTGTCCAGATCCCTCTGCCGTTCTAGTCGCACCTTCGTGATGCATGGTATGCGTGCCTTCTATACCAGGGTGTATATTTCCATGATCAACTTAGTCGGAGTATTTGACTGGTATGTTATGTTTTTTTTTTAAATATGTTTATTGAGCATAAATGATAAAATGGTACATATTGTCACATAATGCCACCATATATATACTATAATCGGGTCAGTACATTGCCAGCTAATTACATACATCGCATTTTTCTCATTAAACCTACGTACATTTTAAAAACTCCCAATTCCCCTGTCCCCCCGTGCACTTTACAAATCGCACTGTTTAGTCCCTCATTAGCAATGTCCCATATCCATTTCTCAGCATAATGTTCTTGCCATACATCCGTCACCCTTCCTATGCATAAGTGCAGTGCAACACATCATCCTGTTCCGCAAACCTTTTCTGTGAGTGTGTCATCAGTGTCGTATCCTAAGCAAGACTGAGATTGTGCGTTGTGCTGCACTCAACCGTCCCTGCATCACAATACCCGTCCCACCGTAGTCCTACTCCGTATGTTCTTTAGCGCTTGTTTCAAACTCCCCTAGAATTGAGGTCCAGTCCAGTGAAATGTATGTTTTCCTGGGGCCCCTGCGCTCCTCCCTTTGCAGTTCTATCCCTTCCGCTTTCACCCATCTCACCACCTCTTTGTACCAGACCTCAATATCTGGCGGCCTGGCCGACTTCTATTTCATTGCTATTGATCGTTTCGCCAACAACAGTGCCAGGTCTACAAACCGAGTAGCAACGCTCCGTTTCTTTTCTACATGACCAACTCCTAACATGCCGTACAGTTGCACTGCGTAGGGTCTGCCCGGGGCAACCATCGTTAAAATCTCAAGTATTGTCACCCAGAAGTGTCCTATTTTGGGGCAGTCCCAGAACATATGCAAGAGTCCAGCGTCCTCTGAGTGACATCTGGGGCACGTGTTCACCGCTTCTGGGAACATTGCATGTAGGCGGTGGGGAGTCAAATATGCCCTGTGAACTTTCATGAGCTGTATGAATTTGAACTTAGGGTTGCGCGACACTTTTTTAGGGAATTTTAGTATCCTCTCCCACTCCTTATCCCTCAGTCCCCTACCTATGTCTCCTTCCCATCTGTCCCGTAGAGGCTGCAGGGAAATCGCCCTGTTGGTCCTAATGCCGGCGGTCAGCCATTTCGTCAGATGGCTGCCTGACCGCATCAGATATTGCATAGTGATTAATGTGTTCGTGTTTGACTCCATGCCGTCCCTTGCCCAGGTCGAGTTTATGTAATGTGACACCTGTGCGTGCAGTATAAACAATGTCCCCGGAGTCTGGTGCAGATGTTGAAAATCCGTGTGTGTCAGAATGGTGCCTTCCGCGAAAAAGTCCCCTACATGCATAACTCCTGCATCGTGCCAAGTCTCTAGTTTGTGACCCGTCAGTGTGCCAGGCCCCAGCGGAAGCCCTAGTAGTGGTATGGTGGATGCATAGGATGAATGCCTATTAGTGTATTTCACTGCCCTCTTCCATTGTGTGAGCGCCAGCCTTAGCAGTGGTGGGGCCGTGTCCGGTTTCTTTGCTTTCAGGAGTAACAGTCGGTGTATAGTCCCCCTGTCTCTGTCGGCTCCTGACATATTCAGCTCATGCAGGTTACGGCCCGCCAGCCAGTAGGCCAGCCACTGGAGCTGACACGCATATCCATAGGCGGTACACCTGTATTCCTAAGTACTTGAAGGTCGTGGGCGCCACTCGGAAACTGTGCGGTGCGAACCATATGTGTGTGTTCTCGAGACGCCCACGGAAACCATATCCATATGACTTAGATTCATTGACTGTAAGACCCGATATTCCTCGGAAATCACTGAAGATCTCCGGCAACGGCGACATCTGACCGTTCAAGTTGTTAATAAATAATAATATGTCATCCGCATAAGCCGAGATGACATGAGGAGTAGCAAATCTCGTTATCCCTTTCATGGCCGCTACGGTTCGCACTTTAATTAATAGAGGCTCTAATGCGAGTATAAAGAGTAAAGGCGAGAGTTGGCAGCCTTGCCATGTACCCTTCGCTATGTCAAATTGTTCAGATATACATTTATTGGTTCGGACCCTCGCCGTCGGTTTAGAGTACAATAGTCTCACCCATGACGTGTATTCTGGCGGTAAACCGAATTTGCCCATTACCGTGAACATATAGGGGCGGTCACCGGGGCATTGCGTGTTAACCGTGCTAAGAGCGTTCCCGCCCTGTCCGCCTGTGTATGTTGCCTGCTAGTGTATTCTCTATAATCTATTACCCTCAGTTCTTCCAATAGTTCTGCGTGTTGTATATGAGCGTCTTGGAGTTGGGTAAGGGCGTCGTTCGTGCCCGCAGCCTCTCTTTCGAGCATCGCCAGCTTGCCCACCACTTCCTTAATCTTCCCCACTACCGTGTGCTTAATGCTCACCTTGGTGCCCATCACCACCCCCCAGATGGACACCTTAAAGGCGTCCCATCTAATTTGTCTGGAGCTGGCTGTGCCTTCATTTTCAGCGAAGTACTGTGTACTAGCGTTCAGCAAAGTGGATTTGAACACTGCGTCCTCTAGTAGCCCGGGTTGTAAACGCCATGTTGGAATGGGAGTGGGAAGCCTCCCCCACTACAGCGTCATTTCCACTGGGTTGTGGTCCGAGAGTGTCTTACCCATGTGTAGTATCGAGGTGACTGACCCCGACAGTGTCCTAGAGCAAAATATATGGTCAATTCTAGTATGTAACTTGTGGGGCGGGGAATAAAATGTGTATTCCCTCTCAGTCGTATGCCGTACCCTCCATGCGTCATCTAGTTCCCAGCCATCCGCCCAGCTCAGCAGCGCCTCCGTCTGTCTCCTGTTATCCGTCACATGCAGTGGGGGATGTGACCTGTCGAGGGCCAGGTCCAGGACCGCATTACAGTCCCCGCCTAACACCCATTGTTAGTCTACCCAGTCCGCCAACACCCCGCTGACATCCGCGAAATACTTTGATTGCTCAGAGTTAGGGGCATACATGCAGCCCAGCACTATAAACGAGCCATCAAGCATCCCCCTCACAAACACAAATCGTCCGTCCTTGTCCATCCTTTGCTCTAATAATTGAAAGGGGACAGTGTTTCTGATCCAGATGGCCGCCCCCGGGAGAATGCTGAGTATTCTGTGGCGTACAATTACCCCTTCCATTTCCTGTGTAATTTCGCCCCCTCCGCTCTGTGGGTCTCCTGGAGACATGCTATGGCTATTTGACGTCTATTCAGCTGTGCTAGCAGTCTATGTCGTTTATAGATCGATCTCAAACCTCTCACATTCCAGGTGCAGAACTTGTAAGTATTACGGGTTGACATGATTGTGAGTATCTGTCTTGTGGGTCATTGCCTGCGTGTTCCCAATGTGCGTGACTGTGCAGTATCGTTTAAGTGCTATGTATGTGCACAACTCCCCAACTGCAAGGTCCCCCTCCCAAAACATTGGAGGACCAAACCATAATACCCAACAGGGGTATGAATGAAGCGCAATCGTGCCTTCGCCTGGGGGGTTGGGCCCAGTCGTTACCCCTTAACTAAACCCCACTCAAGAGGAAGAAGACATGCCTTGACACCCTAGTAACAGCGTGTGGTGTGATCCCTCTTCCCCTCCCTCCAATCCGTCAATGAGGCATGTGGTTACATTACCAATCCGCAGCTGCTATTCCCTCTTTCTAAAGTCCTCCGTCATTTGCGCTGTAATGCGTGGGAATAACTGCAGACTAGCATCCGTGTCTGATGCCGCCGTGTGGGAGCTGGCTTGACTGTTCGAGTCCATGTCATTATTGGCATCATGCACTGCTAGCGCATTGGTTGTCAGCCGCGCCATTTCCATTGAGGTCCCCGCGCTTGACGCTGCGCGAAGGTCGGGCCGTTGGTCCCCAATTTCTACGGCTTCTCCGTGGTCTTGGCGAGGTTCCTGGTGGGCTGTCCGTTGTTCCTCTCGCTCCTCCAGTCTATGTTCTCGGGACGGAAGCGGTGTCAGCGACACCTCCATCCACTCTGATGCCTCCTCAGGGGTGTCAAAGAAATAAGATTTGTGGTCATGGATGATTTTAAGGCGTGTCGGAAAGAAGAGCGCGTACTTCATGTTGCGGTCTCTCAGCGTATGTTTCACGCCCCAGAAGGACGCCCTGGCTTTTTGCACCGCCTGTGTGAAGTCCGGGTAAATTGACACCGTTCTGTTTTCATACTTGCTCTGGGCTTTCTCCCTTGCAGTTGTTAGTATCGCATCCCTGTCCTTGAAGTGTAGGAGGCGTGCTATCAAGGGGCGCGGGGGGGGCTCCCGGTCTAGGCAAGTTCCGCAGGGTCCATGACCCTTTTCAGCCAGTCTTCCACAAACTGGGTCGGGTTCGTCCTTTTGCTGCGCTCCGTCACGCCCAAAATGCGGATATTGTTGCGGCGCGAGCGCCCTTCCGCATCGTCCACTCTATCCTGGAGGCTCTTGATCTGGCGCTCTAGTTCGTCTAGTTTTGTGGAGTGTTCCATTTGTTGGGGAATCAGGTCATCTAGGGCCAGGTTGTGCTCTGTTACCTTTTCTGGCAACTTTTTGTGGTCGGCCTTCAGGAGAGAGAGGCCAGTCGACATCGTGTCCATGCGTGTTTCAAGTGCTTCCCGAGAGGCTCTGATTTCTGTAAGGATCAGGTCCAGTTTGGCCTCCTGTGAGTTCACGTCCGTCGGAGGGACCACGTCATTGTTAGAGGAGGCCAGAGGGTCCTCAGAGCCCGAAGAGTGTACCGTGACGTGTGCCACCGGGTCCGGTTGTTTGAGTCTGTTTCACCTCATCTCCAACCTTGTTCGTGTGGTCTCAGCTTGTAATTGGGGGGCAGAAGGCAAACTCGCCTTCAGTTGATCTTTCCACTGTTCGTACCCCCGTAGAGTGCTCCCTGGCTCTGGTTGTGAATCGATGTCCACTATCGTCCTGCGGATACTCGGCGCTAATTTATACCCCATAGTGCCCCCGCGGGACCATCATCTCTTGTCACACACTTGTGCGCCCCCAAAGTTAGCTCCACTCGGCAGCATGGTATGGAAATTGACCAGCCTTGTGTCCTTCTAAGAGTGTCCCGTGACATAGCACTCCCGTGCCATGTCCGAGCGCCGCAGGGGCACAGTCACGATCGCCGGGATAGCTGGCCACCAGCGGGAACTCACAAGGCCTGTAGTTTGCGGCCCTCCGGCGCCGCGGGCCCCGAACGTCGTCTTCACCCCTCACGTGTGTCTTTCGGGACCTCCGTGCTCTGATTGTTGGCAAGGGGGGGGAGGGCCGCAGCAATCTCTCCCATGGTCGGCGCGAGCCCCAGGATGCAGGTAGCCACTGTAGGATAGGCCCGAGCGCTGCAGGGATGGCCCCGGTACAGATCCCTAATCTCCGCTAGGGGGAACGCCCCTCGTACCTGTCCCCCAAAATGTCCGTCACTATATGTCCCCAGCGCTCCAGCCGTATGCCGCAATGCGAATGACAGCCGGCAGGTCTGTGTGGCGTTCCCCGCTGCGCCGCAGCCCGAGAGGGGCCCGGTATGGTGTGTCAGGCCCCGCAGTGTGTAGCGAGCCCCGGGCTCCCTTATCAAGATGGCCGCCATCGCGGCTCCTCCAGGGCAGCAATCAGGCTCCTATCGGGGGCTTCTTTAGCCAGTCACCACTATCCCAGTATGCGTGGTTGGCGGTCGGGGTGCCCCCTCCGGGTACAGCGCCCAGAATGTTGCACCGGCACAGTGGGGGATTCTCCGACGCTTGCGCTGTCCCCGTGCCCAGAGCCCGTTACCGGTGTGGGAGATCGTGTCACATCCTCAGACCCTGGCTCCTCACTGTGCTGTCTGGGTGGGTCCCTCCGGCTTCCTCTCTAGACTCCCCAGGGGTGCAGGGGCCGATATCGATTACGGCCAGCTTTCCGGCTGCTCCCTCCGGCAGACGCTCCAGACCGGCGATCAGGGTACAGTGCTCGCCCACGACCGCTAGCCCCGCCCGGCTTCCTCCTGCACTGTGGGTCGCCGTCTGCTTTCCGATGTTAGGCCTCGTTGCTCCCGGTTTGTTGTCACCAGTTAGTGGGCTCCCCGGCCGCCACCGCCACCGAATCCTGCACCACAGCAGCTCGAATGGGTCGTGAGGGTATTTTGGGGTATAGCGAATCACAAAATCAGGATAATTAGCCAATTTTCAGGGCTTTCGGACGGAGCTCACTTAGCTCAAGTCTTTCATGCTCAGCTGGTAGCCACGCCCCACCGACTGGTATGTTATGTTATGTTATGTTAAGGTGTCTTATATAGCGCGACAGCTGCCCCAGCAAAAGGGCGTCCCGGCGCTGAAAGAAAGACTAACAGATCACAGAGTAACACCAGCTAGTTAGTGGGGAAGAGCAGAGTCTTGATGGCCTTCCTAAATTCCAGGTAGTTCTCAAGGCCACGAATCTGCACAGGAAGTGTATTTCAAAGCGTGGCAGCTCTATAATGAAAAGAGCGGCCACCAGCCCGCACTCTACGAATCCGGGGGACCACTACCAAATGCTGATCCTCTGACCGGAGGGGACGTGAAGGAACATACGATGAAAGAAGATTAGCTAAAATATGAGGGGTGGCCAATTTCAAGGCCTTGAAAGAGATGCAAAGAGCCTTGAATTCAATGCGCCTGGCCACCAGAAGCCAATGGAGGCGAAGGATGGCACTGGACACAGAGCAGGACTTTTGCAGACCTAGAAGTGTTCTGACTGCAGCATTTTGTGTCCTTTGCAGCCTCTGGACCTCAGCCTTATTGGACCCTAAATAGAGGGAGCAAGCATAGTCCAGTCTAGACAAGACCATAGCTTGGATGATGACCTGACGTATAGAGGCATCAAAGAGGCACATCAGCGGCCTAAGCCCCCGTAGAAGTCCAAAGCAAGTACCTGCTATTTTTTTGGTTTGGACTCGATAGTTTAAAGTAAGCATTGGCCAAATATCCGTTACGCTCGCGAAATTTGCGGATTTTCAGCAATTTCGCGATCCGCGAATCTCACGAAATTCCCGAAAAGTCACGAATTCGCAAGGGGGCGGATTTGTTTTTGATGCCCAGCTCACTCAAGGGACACACATGGTCACTGTGGTATGTAACCTTTACCACACATTTTTTACAACGCAATTCCATTACCACGGATTTTTTACAACGCAAAAACTTTTACAACGCATACTTTTACAACGGATACTATTACAACGCAAGTACTTTTACAACGCATGTACTTTACAACGCATTTTTTGGGTACAGGGGTATTTTAAGTTTTAAGGGCTAGGTTTGGGTTTTTGGGTAAAGGGGTATTTTTAGGGTTCAGGGCTAGGTTTGGGTTTTTGGGTAAAGGGGTATTTTTAGGGTTCAGGGCTAGGTTTGGGTTTTTGAGTAAAGGGGTATTTTTAGGGTTTAGGGCTAGGTTTGGGTTTTTGGGTAAAGGGGTATTTTTAGGGTTCAGGGCTAGGTTTGGGTTTTTGGGTAAAAGGGTATTTTTAGGGTTCAGGGCTAGGTTTGGGTTTTTGGGTAAAGGGGTATTTTTAGGGTTCAGGGCTAGGTTTGGGTTTTTTGGTAAAGGGGTATTTTTAGGGTTCAGGGCTAGGTTTGGGTTTTTGGGTAAAGGGGTATTTTTAGGGTTCAGGGCTAGGTTTGGGTTTTTGGGAAAAGGGGTATTTTTAGGGTTCAGGGTTAGGTTTGGGTTTTTGGGTAAAAGGGTCTTTTTAGGGTTCAGGGCTAGGTTTGGGTTTTTGGGTAAAAGGGTATTTTTAGGGTTCAGGGCTAAGTTTGGGTTTTTGGGTAAAGGGGTATTTTTAGGGTTTAGGGCTAGGTTTGGGTTTTTGGGTTTTTGGGTAAAAGGGTATTTTTAAGGTTTCAGGGCTAGGTTTGGGTTTTGAGGTACAGGGGTACAGGGTAAAAATAAATTTAAATTAAAATAAAATAAAAATTAATTTTAATAATTTTAATTAAGGGGTACAGGGTAAAAATAAATTAAAATTAAAATTAAAATAAAATAAATTATATTATTTTTAATTAATTACATTTTTAAAAATATATTATATACTTACCAATACTTACGTTGTAATGGGATGCGTTGTAAAGGTATATGCGATGTAAAAAAATGCGTTGTAATAGTACTTCGTTGTAATGGATTCTGCGTTGTAAAAATTGCGTGGTAAAGGTAGGCGTTGTAAAAGGATGCGTGGTAACGTCATACATCTGGTCACTGTAGACAACTCTTCTGGCACTTGTACAAGCCCGCTGTGATGCGGGATAGAGGCCTCTGCATCCTTCACTTTCACGAGCGCAATCCCTGTGCAGTTCCTGTGTCCAGGAGCTTCTTTCTCCTCATCTGGTGCTCTGATCGGTCTCTGACTTTTTTACACACGAGGCATGTGAACTCACATAGAAGCCCGCCCGTTTGGCCCCGCCCACACACTAGCTGTGTACACCATTTTCCCGCCATTTACCCACAATGATGGACCGCTCACTCAAGGGGCCCCTGCGCCCTTCGGCGCGATGGCATAGTAACACACACATGGTCGCTGGAGACAACTCTTCTGGCACTTTACGCAGCTGTAGTGTACTAAAACCACTAAACATTTACCCAACGAGGTAGCACTTACTGATTAGCCACTGTAGACAGTGGGAAACAGTCTTTTTGGGCAAATCCGCGAGTTTGCAATTTTTTTCGCGAACTCGCTGATTTTTTTGCCGATTTTGTGCGAATTTGCGGATCACTGATCCGCAAAACTCACCCATACTTAATTTAAAGATGAGTCCAGCCAAACCCCCAAGTACTTTAGCATTTGCTTGGGGGAGGCGTGCCCAGACTAGCTGGCCACCAGAGGTCACTCCACAGACCATGGTCTCTGCCGACCACCAAAACCTCCAACTTGTTGGAATTAAGTTGAATGCAGTTAGCAGTCATCCACTCGGCCACTGCCGCAAGATCGCCCTGAAACTTAAGTGCGTCTTGCTCGGTGTTATTAGAGAGTGCCACCACTAACTGAGTGTCGTCAGCATATAAGACCATGGTCAGGCCCCTACTCAAGGCTACAGCAGCCAAAGGTTGGACATAAATATTAAATAATAGGGGACTGAGGGGGGAACCCTGTGGCACTCCTTGCTTGATATAGTATTCACTGGACATAAACGGGGGGGGCTGATACTGAGAATGACCTCTCATGAAGGAATGAGGAAAGCCACTCCAGTGCCTGACCCGTAATTCCTACCTCCACCAGGCTTCGCAGCAGAATGTCATGAGATACCGTATCAAACGCTGCACTTAAATCCAACAGGATCAGTGCCGACGTTTGCCCCACCTCCATGGCTGACCAGAGATGTTCTGTCACAACCAGAAGAGCAGACTCTATGCTATGGCCAGGCCTAAAACCATTTTGAGAGGGGTCTAGTATGTTGTTAAGAGTGAGAAAGTCTGACAGGAGGGAGTTCACATACGCCTCTGTAATCTTAGCTGCCCAAGGTAGCAGAGAGATGGGTCGATAGCTTTCTGCTTTAGTGGGATCAAGGGCAGGCTTTTTAAGCAATGGAATGACTTTGGCCTGTTTCCAAACTCTGGGCACGGTAGCAGTACTGAGGGAATTATTAACCTGAACCAGAGAGGGTAGAATAGTTGGCAATACCTTCGTGAATTGGTCAGGTTTAAGAGATTCAGCAGGAGAGCCCGACTTAATCCTACTACACAGCAATCGCAGCTGATCCACCGAAATCGGGGGGAAGAGTAGAGAATATTTAGCTGCTGACAGCACAATGCTGCCGGCGGATTGCTGTGCATGGTCGGGAAGAAGCTGTAGATATCATCTACCTTTTTAACAAAAAAGGTGGCCAGCTCCTCACACTGCTTATTTGACTTAATAGTGGACCCAGCGGCATTTTGCTGAGATTGCAAACTGGTAAGTATAGTTACGTGCTCTTAGCAGGATTGGTGCTTTTGCAGATTTGGTTAGAGAGAAAAGCCGCTCGAGCCTGATAGATGTCTTTATGGTATTTTTTAATTGCTGCCCTATAGATGTCCTTAGCTACCGTGTGGCAATCCCTACTCCAGATCCGCTCCAGCTTCTTGCACCCCTTACGCATGTGAGTGAGGTCCACATTGTACCAAGGCCCTGTTTTGGTTTCACGACTACCTGACAATTTCATAGGGATAAGGCTGTCTAATGGGCGCCTGATCCATTCAGAAAATAGCCCGTATGCCTCATTAATGTCCTCTGGCAAATCGGGCCGAATGCCCAAAAGGCCCGCCTCAAATTGATCCCAGTCCAATTTATACCAGCGACGCTTCAGCAGAGTCAGCCAACCCTTGGACTGGGCGGGAGTGACTCCATGCAGCGACATAGAGACCAAGAAATGGTCCGTCCAACCCATCCTGGCTGGAGCACATATAGTGATATGGGGTATATTGGTGAAAACCGGGTCCAATAAGTGGCCCGCAGTATGCGTAGCCCCTATGACCAACTGCAGCAGTTGACATGCTGCGAGGTCGGTTACGAAACTCGCTATTTCGGTATCCTCAACATTGTCTAAATGGAGGTTCAGGTCTCCCAACACTGTAAAATTGGCGGTATTAACTGCTAGTGTGTTGACTATATCTACAAGGGTCTCTCTAAAGCCTAGGGAAGGTCCCAGAGGTCGGTACACAAGAAGTCCCGACATAGTGTAATTTGAGCTCAAGGTAACCTTAAAATAGGCACTCTCACAGCCGAAAACCGACTGTTTAGTGAAGCGGCAAGGATAGCAGGATCTATATATTATCGCTATCCACCCCCCTCTAGATGCTCTGTTCACTGTTAGGATCCTAAAGCCTGCAGGGAGCGCCAGTCCGGGTTCAGCTATAGTGGCATCAGACAGCCATGTCTCTGTAAGAAAGAGAACATCCGGCGAAGCCTCCTCCAGCTAGTCAAAAATATCAGCATAGTGTTTGACTAGTGAGTGGTAATTCAAACTAAGAATGCTCGCATGCAGTTTAGGCTTAAGTGGGCAGTGACGCATAGGAACAGTGTATGAGGCTTGAAAGCCACACCTCAAACAACAGAAAGGGCCTTCAAGAATGAGCCCAACCGCCTGCTTACATCCTCTTACCGGGGTCCTCAGCTCAAGCAGGACCTCCTGAGCATAGGTGATAATACCCCTCTTAGGAGAGGCATCTTGTCTGGCATTGTACTGTCGTGGACGGGTGCAGATGGGCTTGCCTTTGGCGCGCCGCTGGCGCGTCCGCTGAGTGGCAGCGCCATGGTGCTCTTTAATGTAGTGCAGCCGGGATATGCCAAAAGACTAGGTCGCCACCTCCAAAATGGCCGCCAAGCTCTGGCCAACGGAAGCGAGGACACGAGGACACGAGGAAACTGAATCAACGCGGCTCCCTCCACACAAACAGCACAGGCTGCGGTGGACCGGGGAGAGGCAACACCCAAACAACTGAAATAAGCTTACTATTTATTAGCGATTTTAAAAAGAGGCAAGAGTAATTTTAAAAAGAGGCAAGAGTAATTATTAACATTCAAGAATAGCCCCAGAACACACAGGCTTACTGCAGGGATTAAAACATCAGACACCACGCATAGCCCTACTCACGCGCTGCTGGCACTAGCATCAGGGAGGATAGCACTGTAATGTCTGGAGGTTCCTGCATATGACAGCGGAAGATTGAGCTAGCGCTCAATATCCTCCCCAAATGTATGTATCGCTGAGCCATAGCTGTCCTTTAGCAACTGGGTCTGTATGTATCTGTATCCCCAGCTATTGGACTGGGCCTGTCGTCCAGCGCAGGGGGTACTCCAGTGTTATTGGTGTCATGGATGGGGTGAGTGGGAAATAATGGATTTGTCCCAATTTATTTTAAGGCCCGGAAACCCTCTGAACCTCACTACTTTCTGTAACAGTGGAGGAAGATTGCTCTATGGGTCATGGAAGTATATCAATGTGCAAATCTATCCTGTAGACAAGACATATAACGGGTCCAGGTTTAGATTTTGTGAAAACTAGGTTTCCAGATGTGCTAAATATAAAGACTAATAAGAAGTGTCTGTTTGTCTCTCCCCTATGTGATTTTTTGTCTCTTTTTAATCAACTTATATTGATGTAAACTAACTGTGATGCAATGTGATTTAATCTGTTTTTTACCAATATGTGTATAAAATGATGTTAGTGAAATTGTAAAATGTTTTTATGAGGTGCACAATGGTCTGTACAGTATACAGAAAGAACTTTTTAATAAATAACAACACTTTACTGCTATTGTGTGGATGTATTACAGTGTGTAGAACTTATCTTATGTGTTCAGTTGACCTAGACAATTATCATGTGTATGTAACTTTAGCTGTCCGCCAAGGGAAGAAACCCCCTTTCTTTATTGCTTAAAGTACCCTATTCCCCTGGTGTTCTAAGGGGTCACTATCAAATTACAAAACTATCAGGGTGTTATTACTGTCTTCCATAACATGCATGTTGTTTATTGAAACTGTAATATTAACTGATCGTCATAATACAGCTTTTGCATTTTCATTTAAATTATAGAAAACAAGCACAAATTATTTGAGTAGTAAAAGTGAACATGCAGATGTATATGTTGAAACCACACACCCCTAGCTTTGCAGAAGAGTTTTCAAGCACTTGCATCTAGATCAAAAAGGCTTTCTAGTAAGGTTCGCCCATCGGTTTTCAGAGAGGACACACAATACGCTTTTAGATAGAAGTGAAAATGTTTTATCATATAAGATCAGATATGTATTGATTTACTTCACTAAATCAACATAGCATGCACTTTGTGACCCACCTGTTAGAGAAATACATATTTTTGAGCAACTAGGTAGGTCGGTATAAATGAGTCAGTCTTTCCCTCTCTTGTTTACACAAGAGTAGGGATGCCTACTCCATTTAGGCATATTCGCGACTAATTCTTTAACACAGGGCCCTGATGTGAGGTTACAGCTAAGCATCTCGGGTTCATTTTGCCTCCTGGAACAGTGCTATTCGGGAAACAACCTTTACAACGCAACTTTTACAATGCACTACCATTACAACGAAACTTTTACAGCGCAACATCCATTACAACGCAACCATTACAACGCATGACACTACAACGCACACCACTACAACGCATGTCATTACAACGCAGTCATTACGACGCATACCATTACAACATATAACATTACCATTCAACACTTACCCTACTGTTGCACACCCTGGAGTTAGAATAGTAATTTTTACCCCTACACTATCCAACACTTACCCTACTGTTGCACCCCCTGGAGTTAGAATAGTAATTTTTACCCCTACACTATCCAACACTTACCCTACTGTTGCACCCCCTGGAGTTAGAATAGTAATTTTTACCCCTACACTATCCAATACTTACCAAACATGCAATGTAATGTTATGCGTTGTAATGGTATGCATTGTAAAGGTATTATGCATTGTAATGGAATGCGTTGTAAATGTAGTTTTTAAAATTTCGTTGTAATGGCATGCGTTGTTGTGGAATGCGTTGTAATGGATGTTGCATTGTAAAAAATGCGTTGTAAAGGTATGCGTTGTAAAAGTGTGCGTTGTAACATCATACATCCCTGCTATTTGACTCACAGGGGCAATGTGTATATAGTTTTGTTGATCTAATCAGTTTATATACTGGAGTATACTTTCTGAGCACAATTAATGTTATCCTTGCATTCGTATGAATGATATATATCCCTATTATCTCCCTTCCCCCCACCTTCCTTTCTTCTCCTTGGTTTGACCTGTGTAGAATGTTGTGAAGGATACCAACTGTTTGACAGTTGCTGCGACTTGAGGTGATGTCATGATGGTTATTAAATTCTCTTAATCCATCTTCAAATATCGTTTCTTATTTACATCAAGTTTAAATCCAGTTTTTTTTCCTGATGAAACTGCCCAACCTGTTTTTTGCTGTGAAACATATTGACTTACCTGATTGGGTTCAAACATGCTTCGCTTAATTCTAATTTGCGCTGGCCCACTATCAATAAAATCAAGTGTGCAGAGCTATACAGCTTCTATGATAATCCTTAATAAGTGACCGTAGAGTCTTTTGTTTTCCACTGACAGTGCATACAGGTCCCCTTTGACAATCCTTCATGGTGATAGGTAAGAGTGTAAGACTTATTTTCCTTAAATACATCTTAATCCTACTTTGGAAGATAGCTATGGAGACTCTCATTATCTTTCACTACAGCTTTCCCACAAGTCACTTGGCAAGTGTAGGGCACACAGATGATGAGATGCCCTAGGGTGTCTGATGATGTTTTTCTTGATCCTTGTTTTGCTGTTCTTTTGAGGTGTCTCTTCGTTTTTTACACTCAAAATGAGTGTCTAAAATTAATTCTCCAATATGTATATCTATTCACACTTTACACACACTACAGTGAGCCAACCAGAATGGTCATTTATTTTCCCAGACCCCCCAACCTGGTCCCCAATTGGAGCTTACGGAAACTGATACGGCGCCGCCCAGTACCACAAATGAGGGTTAGCAATATTGTGTTCAAGGCGTTAAATATCTGTGGGGGAATGATAACAGGCAAATTAACAAAATAATATAACAGGCGAGGGAGCATAACCATCTTTGAGATAGCGATCCTACCCATGATTGATAGGGGCAGAGAAGTCCAAAATCCTATGCTGCTTCGGAGGCGTGTAATCGCTCTTCCAATATTGCCCTCAATCTGGTCCTCAGATGACCTATACACCTGTATGCCTAAGTATTTGAACATGGTCTGTGCAAATGGTGTCACATGTCCCCCAAAGCGAATAGAAGGGAGATGGGGCGTCTCTCTGAAATAGAAACCAATGGACTTTTCAGGGTTAATGGCCAGGCCGGACACCTCCCCAAACCGGCTAAAGATGTCGTATATTATCGAGTGGTCCGCCGTCAAATCCTGGTAGTACAATAAGATGTCATCGGCGTAAATGGACAGCAGGTGGTGTGTCCCCCTAACCAGAATACCCAGGTGATCCCTGTGCACTATGGCGAGGGGTTCCAGGGCCTGTAAAACAAAAGGGGCGACAGGGGGCAACCCTGCCGGGTGCTTCTGTGTACTGGGTGACTCGCCGATATATATCGGCCCGTGCGGGCCCGGGCCGTTGGGCCCGTATATAATAGTCTAATCCATCTCAATAAAGAGTCCGGAAAGCCATATCGCTTCAAGGATTCAAACATAAACGTCCATGACAGGGAGTCAAACGCCTGTTTGAGATCGAGTGCTATACAGCCTGCCTGAGAGTATCCCTGCGGCACGCCTGCCATTAGGGCGTGTAGTCTCCGTGTATTCTGGGAAGTACTCCTCTCCGGGAGGAACCCACACTGATCTGGGTGTACAAGAGTAGAGAGATGAGATTGTATCCGTAGAACAATAGCCTTACTAAGGATTTTGTACTCAGTATAAAGCGATGACAGGGGTCTATAATTTGTCAATTCAAGTGTGTCCCTTGGGTATAGATGTAACCAGGGCCTGCATTGTGGAAGCAGGTAAGTGACCCTCCTCAAATGCCGTCTTATATACTTTGTCTAGGAAGGGCACAAGGGTGTCGGAGTAGGTCGAGTAAAACTCTACTGGAAGCCCATCTATGCCCGGTGTCTTATTCGGTTAAGGGACTTAATGGCCACACGGACCTCTTGTTGCGTTATGGGACCGTCCATTCCTTTCTTTACGTCATCTGATAGGACCGGGAATGGCAGCCCATCTAAGAACTCGGCCACCTGGTCTAGTTCTTCTAGGGGGAGGGGGGCGTATTGCGTCCTAAGGTGATCATGGAACGCCTTATTAATTTCAGTCTGTGTATGGACAAAGACACCCGACCCATCCCGGACCTGGGTGGTCACCGGACGGTCCGGGCGATCTTGCACCAATCGGGCCAGTAAAGTACCTGATCTGTCGGCCTCGGCATGTTGGCGATGTAAATATTCTTTGTAATCTGTAACCCTCAGTGTTTCCAATACTTCAGCGTGATCTATATTCCTGTCCTGTAGTTCTCTTCTCTTCTCAGGGTCTATACTCGCCTCCCTCTCTAGCACCTTCAATCAGTCCTCGACCTCGCAAAGTTTTTTATGGACTTCTTGCTGGGCCCCCACCAACTGTCCAATGGCTGTGCCTCGCACCACAACCTTCATGGCATGCCATACCACCAGATTTGAAGTGGCTGAGTCCCAATTTTCAGAGAAGTCATTATTTAAGGTATCGGACAGGGACGTGCGAAAGGGGGCGTCCTCTAAAAGGAGTGGATTAAGTCACCAGGTGGGCACCGGAGTCGGTACCCTACCCCAGAGAAGGTCAAGTGTCAGAGGTCTATGATCGGAGAAAGTTTTAGCTAAATACTCCGAACTACCAATCTTCATCACCAATGACTTTGAACACAGGAATCTATCAATTCTGGTGTGTAGGTTGTGTGCTGGGGAATAATAGGAATATACTTTATGACTCGGATTCAATTCCCGCCAGGTATCAATCAATCCCCAGCCCGTGGTCCAAGCGATGAACATCTCAGTCAATCTAGTTACCCCAGCCATCTGCAGAGGGGGATGTGACCTGTCCAGTTCTGGATCTAAAACCATGTTCCAGTCACCTCCCAATATCCAAGGGATATCCACCCAGTCCGATAATGCCACGCCCACTATGCGGAGAAATTTATCCTGGTCGAAGTTCGGGGCGTATATGCTGCCAATCACTATTAATGTACCATCCAGTGTGCCTTTCACTAAGATATACCTGCCTTGGTCATCTACCCTCCTCTCTATTTCTACAAATGGTGTTCCATGTCGGACCCAGATAGTCGCCCCCGAAAAAAGACGGAATAAGACGTGGAATAAATTGTACCCCTCCATTTTTATCTAAGCGTCTGAACGTCGTGAGGTGAGACTCCTGTGAAAATGTGATCTGTGTGTGGTGTCTTATTAAAAACGCATGAATCCGGTGCCTCTTCTGAATGGCCCCAAGCCCACGCACATTCCAGGTAGTGAATCTACAAGATCCTACAGTTTCAGCCATAATCCCCTTCTAGCGGACCTCGGAGTGTCAGTGGGACCTTTTCAAAACAGTATATGATCATTGACCAGGAGACCTCGTATCCCAACTTTCCTTTCAAAAACTTAACTACCTTGGCGCAGCTAACTAACAGCGCTGTGCCGAACAAAATAAACATGAACAAAGAATACTGCGCACTAGTGCATACGCCATTGGGGGGGTGGCCAAGCACCATATTAGGCATGGTAGCTGTCATGCTGGGCGCCGCCAGCTCTACGGTATACCAACCCAGGGGCATGTCTATTAGGAGCATACTCTTAAGTACCGACTGGAGACTTCCCTCGAAGGGGGGACAAATAGTTCTGTGGGGGTGCAAGAAAATATATACAGTTCCCCAGCCCCCCCCCCTGTACCCCACCGCATGCCAACACCGCAATGTTATACCCAATCTCCAAATAGATAAAGGATACCAATAGTCATTGTGTAGTCAGTCCAATCTGGGCGGGGCCATCCATCTCCTAAATTTGTCCAGCAGGTCATCTGCCGCTCTGGGTGTGACTGTTGGGAACAGCACCACACTGTGGTCTGAGTCAGAGTGGAACGTGCTGTCCTCCGAGTCCGTGACAATCTTCTCCTTGTCCTCCCGAAATGTGCCCATCATAGCCAGTGCTCCCAATCGGTCTTCCCTCTGTTGTTCCTTTGAAGGGCCGCATCGTCCCGATCTCCTTCCTGTGGCCAGAAGGTCTCCATCGTCGTATCCTGATCCCTCTCTCGAGCCGCCAGCAGTGGTATTCTGAGTAGCGTCCTGACTGCCGTCGATACCCATCACTTCCTGCCATTCCTCCACATCCGTGGGGCTTTTGAAGAAGTGCGTTTTCTTATCGTACACAATCTTCAAACGGGCGGGGAACAGAAGCGCATATTTCAACTTGGCCTTTTGCAATTTCTTTTTCACTGCCAAGTATGAGGACCGTTGCTTTTGGACCACAGTGGTGTAATCTGGGTATAGGGATACCCATTGGTTCTCATATTGTATAAGGGACTTTTCTCGTGCCTTCTGTAGGAGGACATCCCTGTCTTGGTAGTTTAGTATCCGGACTATCAGGGGGCGAGGCGGGCGGCTCGGTCTAGGCCTACTAGTGGGGACCCGGTGCGCCCTCTCTACACAGAAATGTGGGGACAAGTCCTCCGCAGTGACGTGGTCACGGAACAACTGCTCCATAAAGTTCGCTGCGTGGGTCCCCTCACTGCGCTCCGAAAGGCCAATGATGCGGATGTTATTGCGTCGATTGTGGTCCTCTGCATCCTCCACCCAATCCATCAGAGATGCAACCTGTTGTTGTAGTTGCTGTATAGAGGTAGTATGGTCCGCCACCATTGGTGTAAGGTCTGCGATGGCGAGGCCCTGGTCCTTCACTCTGTCGGCCAATTTACTATGGTCCGCCTTAAGGAGGGAGAAGTTCGTGTTTAGGGCCCCCAACTGCAGCTCCATCGCCGACTTGGAGTCCCTGATTTCTTTCAGAATTAAGTCCAACTTATCCGCTTGTTGCTCCCCAGCAGTGCCCAATCCAGAGGCCTCCAGCGTAGTCCGCCCCATCTCAGCGCCCAACGCCTGGTGCGTGGCCGCTGGTTCTCCTTGACGCTCTGGCACTCTCGCCCCCTTTCGGACCATGTCAAGAAGGAACCGGGTCTGTCCAACCCGTGATATATAGGTTCTGCCCAAGAGGGCGCCACGGGAGAGAATGTGTCTTCAGGGTAGGGTCACCTTCCCACGCCGCCTCACAGATTCCTCCGATCCAAGATGTAGGTCCCGCAGCACGGCACGCCAGGACCAGGAGAGTGGCAATCCAGTAAACCGGAGAGGGAGGGTGGGGGTGCTCACCCACTCCAACAAGCGCAAAGGCACCGGGTCCGTCCCCTATCGCGCCACCACGTGGTCTGTCACGCTCTATTTCCTGGGCCAGGACGGGGCCCGCGGCGTACAGTGGAAGGTCCCAGCTGGTCATGTACCGTGCCTCTGCCACCGGCCACGATGAACAGGAAGCAGTCACAGAGGCAGCACCAGCCCATTCTGTAGTGTCCCGTCCCTCCCTCGGGCAGAGCCACGGTATCCACGTTGTACCAACTCGAGTCGGTCCCTGAGGCACCACCGTGGTAGGAGAGGGGTGATGAGGAGGGAGGGGGCGACAGCCCACGCGTCCCCACTACCTGGCCTCACTCCGCCAGTCCTCCAGTGCCGGCCCACGAATCAGGCAATAGGGGGGGAGGAGGGGGCCCCCCGTGATGAAATCTGCATCCCCCCTCTCTCTGGGCTCAAGGCCGCCTACCTCCAAGTCCCTCCAATATCGCCTCGGGCCGCCGTCCTCCCGAATCAGGGCATGCAGAAACAGCTCCAAACATTCAGGGCATGCCGTGTTAAGTGCCGGTCCTCGGAACCACTTCAGGGCTGTGTAGGCGCCCCCCTTTCGCAGAAGCAGGTCACTGCCGTCGGGGGTCGCGCACTCGCAGGTCCCCAGGGGGCCAGGCACCAGTCGGATTCAGAATGCCCGAGGGCCGCGCACTTCCGGTGTCTCCTGTCCCGGCCGACCGGGCCCCACGCAGCTATAGCCCCCGGCGTACCTCCGGAGACTGCCGCAACAGGCCAGAATCCTCATTACAGGCTCTCGGGGCTCACAGCCACCGTCGGCGGCATGCAGGGTCTCCCGGGGGGCTCCGGTCGTCTTTATCTCCCCACAGCGTTAATACAAAGCAGCCAGTCTCCTCGGAACAGGAGAAAGCCCCCAGGCTGGCCCGGAGCTCAGCAACTGCCGACCGCCATTGTGGCTGGCTAGCCACGCCCCCCGATTAGGTTGTTAATACATTTCCTTTTGATTAATTTAAACTAGGGGTGTTCTTTTTCTTCATGCATGAATGTTTATGATAGATTAAAGTAATTTCTTTACCTGACAGAACACACATCAGCATATACTCTATGACTCAAGAGGGCCATCTAGCAATAACCTGATGTACTGAAGCATGATGAAACACTTTTTTTCATGAAGTTGCATCTGACTCGAGAAGGATGTCAGCTTTGTGAAAGAAGCATAATGCCTTTGTATCTTACGTTTGAAAGACAGTTCAAACAGTTGAGTCTGATTCAAGAGGTCCATCTATGAATACCTTGCAATACTGCAGCTTTGTGAAAGAATTTTTAAGCAGCTGCTTCTGATTCAAGAGGGAGATCTATCAACATCTTGTGGTAGTGCAACTTTGTGAAAGAGTTTTCAATCAGTTGATTATGGCTCGAGAGGGTCATCTGGTAACAGCTTGTGGTACTACAGCATTGTAAAAGACTTTTCAAGCAGTTACATCTGACACAAGAGGAACATCTAGTAACAGCTTGTGGTCTGCAGCTTTGGGAAAGACTGCAAGAAGTTGCTTCCAACTCGAGTTGGAGATCAAAAGACAGTTTGAGATATTGCATCCTGTGAAAGGACTTTTCAAGCAGTTAAATCTGATTTAAAAGATAGTTTAAGTCACACCTTGAGATTCTCCAGCTGTGTAGAAAGACTTGTCAAGAAGTTGATTTCTGTTGGAGATAGGCATCTAGTAGCGCCTTGCCAAACAACAGCATTGTGGAAAGCCAGACCTGCTAGTTTTGCCAATGCTTGCTTTATTTTACCTTTAGAACTCTGTCAGACTGCATTGGCCTCATTTATGAGCCCTTGCGTCACTTTTACGCCGCTGGTGTGTCACTTTTAGTGACACACCAGTGGAGTAAAAAATGTGCCTTGTTGCACCACATTTACAAAGTGACGCATCTAAGCAGATGCATCACTTTGTAAACCCCTGCGCTACAGTATACCTGCTTCAGGTATAATATATGCAGAGGGGGTGTTCTCCCGCAAAAAGCCTCGTAATAGTGACGCAGTGAAATCTATGAGATTTCACTGCGTCACTTTTAGGACGCTGTTGCGTCAAAATCTTGCGCCTGCCTCACAGCAGGCGTAAGACTGACGCAAGCCCTTTCACATGGGGCTTTCCCCATGTGAAAGGACGCATTGCTGGAGTTGCGTCACGTTTGTGACACATTCCAGCAATGCGTGACTTTTGCAGAAATACTGACGTATCTGTAACTCGTTGCGACATGATGCGTCATACTGTAAATATGACGCATCATTGGTGTCGCAAGGAGGGCGCAATGAAAAGTGACGCATCGCTGTTTTAAGACAGCGATGCGTCACTTTTCATAAATGAGGCCCCTTGTATTTCCCTGCTATCCTCCACTGATTTAGCAAAATCAAAAGGTCTTGGTTGAAGGCACATCTAAAACAACACCTGCTCAGGGGTGGTCAAAAGCAATGAAACCAACAAGGGTAGAACATTGACCAAGTTCTAATTTTAACAGTTAGGCAGTAGTTCTTATTCGTACAACATAGATGGTAACTAAGGTCAGGTGAAACTTGGAGCTTTTTGTAAACTGGCAAGATTTTATGATAGTTAAAAAAAAAGAATTCAAGGATATCAGCAAGAAAAAAGGTGCCTATCTTTGCAAATATGTGTGTCTCAGATCCCTTTGTTTGACCACGCCCTCTCAATATTTATTTAACCCCTTCCTTGGTCTCTTTGCTTTCCAGCTTAAAATTGAAACACATTCCTATTCCGATGATACCCCAAATTGTATTAAAATCATCAACAGTAGCAGTTCCTCTGAAAAGTCACCAAACTGACTGTTTGGCTGTGCAGAATCAGATAGACACCAGGGGACTTATTTTAAAGAGTTCATGCAACGTTGTAAATTAAGTTCCTGGGCTGCACTCTGTGAACAAAAGAGAGCAGAACTGTACCATATCTTTAATTACATGGAACAGTTCTGATCTGCGTTGGCATGCTTGTGGATGCCTAGCTCCAATGAAGTCACCCTTGCGTCACAGTGCAAGGATGTTTGCGTTAAGGTTATGATAGCAATCCTTTGAGACAATTTCTTTTAGTATATGTGCTGCACAATGCAGCACACATGCAAAGAGGAAATAACGAGGCAAAATAAAGACATTTCTCTTCATTAACCCAGCCTCAGGTAGACACACCATTTTGGCGCAAACCAGCCGTGGGCCGTGGAGGGAGTTACGGTGGGGCAGGGAGGGGAGGAGGGGGAGGGGCAGGGTGGAGGGACCTAAAAACTGGCATATGGATAATTGCAGGTAAGTACACAATTTAATTAATAAAACGAAATTCGTAGCGCGCACAGCATCGCATTTTGTGATGCAGTGCGCGCTACGAAATTCGTGCCGGCTGGGCGGGAAATTCAGTTAAAGTAGTGTTGCTTTGCATTCAGATGTCCAAATAACTTTGCATTCAGCTGCCTATGAAAGACCTTCCCGGACACTGCCTTCACCACACTATAAGGGGTGCAGGAGAATTAGTACTATACATTTCCTGTTCCAAAAGTAGTTCCAAAGTAGACGGGGATTTTGCCTTTCTTCCAGCTAAACCCTGGATTATTCGGCTAAGTGAGAACATTGTGAATCTTAGAGATTTTCGAGAACCAACTAAAGTTACACTTCTTTCACTGACTATTGATTCTTTTTTATTTGGGGGTTTCTTTTCTAAAACCTGTGGCCTTCTCCTTCTGTCTGTTTTTTTTTTTTGCCTGTTGGAAGATCTGCTTCTTCTTTGACTTTAAACCCTTAATTATCGGAGCGCATGGTGGCGGCAAGATGGCCACGTCCTGAGGACGCTGCACAGAATCGGCAATTCACTCCCCGCGAAGGACCCTCTAATCGGCTTGTCTCTCGTCTCAATCTAGATGCAACGATGTCAGAAACCGCCCAGATCACTTTGCCGTGTTTTCCGACCACCGGTGCATAAAGGAAGGTGCGTTATTATCCTTTCGCCCTCTTCACTAGCTCCGACTACATTCAGCGGCCGCCATTTTGCGGACTTGCGATTGCGCGAAAAGAATACTTCTCCTCATGAATGAAGCTCTTTCAACTTCAGCTTCCCACAATGCCTACAATATGATAAGACTTTGTTTCCTTTCGCCTCCCCTTTTTTCTTTTGGCTGCAGAAGTGCTTCCTTCCCCTATAAGGCACATTTTGCATTGAAATGGTGGTCCCTCAGCAGTTTGTGTCATTTTGCAGTTCGTGCAGTGAGGTTCTCTCCCTGAAATGGCGCATGAATTATTTTTTTACATTTGCGGAGCATATTGTTTCTCACGCCTACAATTTATAGTATGTTGTCTCTTTTTCACAACTGCAGTTACGCCTCACGCTATTGGTAAAACCCTTTCCCAGGTTAGTCGGAGCTTTCTTCTTTCAAAGAATGACTGTTAATTGGATTTTCGAGCAGTACCTGGTCATTATTTGACTTCACTCTAAGGACATTTTTCTGTATGTGCATTTCAGACGCACTTTCCTCGACATTTTTCTTCCACGGCCATTATCAGTCGTTCCCCGCTTCAATACCTCATCTCACCCCGTGCTGCTCTATACCAATTTTTGCTCAGTCCATAGTCGCTTATTTATCTGAGACTATCATTATTACTTCAAGATGGAGATCACTTAATCAAATAAAGCGCATGGCATTTCCGGAGCTGTTTCTGGGAGTCGTAAGGAATCTCCGACTAGCACTAGAAAAACGTCAGAAGAAAGACCCCTTTTCTCCCACCAAGTCTCCTCTCCCTATTACGTTAGAGGATATTATGGATGAACTGCATCTTATTCGTCCATTTATTTCTGATACTACTACTACTCTTCAAAGAATCGAGGACAAATGTTCAGGACTGGACGCAAGATTATCTGACGTCGAACAAAAAGTGAGTGATGCTCAGGATGTTATTGCAAAAGTTGATCCTCTTACTAAGGAAGTCAACCTTCTGAAAAAATCCACAGAGGATTTGGAAAATTGAAATTGTCGCAATAACTTATGAATTTATGGTATTCCCGAAGGTTCAGAGGGCTCCAACATGACTCTCTTCTTGAAAACTCAGGTTTTACAGATAGTTGGATTCCCTAAAACCGTCGACTTTAATATCCAGAGGGCTCACAGATTGGGTCCTCAAAATGCATCCTCAGCCACCAAACCAAGAGGTATTATCGCTTATTTTTTGTTGTATTCTGACTTAATGACTATCCTGAATGCGGCCAAGCAACACAAACAGATGCTTTGGTCAGAACATAAAATATTCTTCAGCCAAGATGTCTCCAAACAAACTGCCAATAGACGCAAAGAATTCTTAGATCTATGACCAGCTTTAAAGTCAATGAATGCCCGTTATGGTCTCATACATCCCTGTTTCCTCAAAGTAACATACAAGGATAGATCTTTTTCATTCGATGATCCTGCCGACCTCCGCAAGTTCATTCATACTCACGAGAGGAACAGATGGAACTAAGCAAACATTAACAGTTTTCTTTATGATGTTTTAGGTTTCCTTCTGTTTTATCCTTTTGGCTTATGATTCTTCCTTGTGTTATGGCTCATCGTTCCTTGTTTTCTTTTCCTTTTGTTTCAGATACGTCCGATATTATGGTCTTTGGATTCCTGTGTGTATTTTTCATCTGTGCATGCCTGCTACACCTAGTTGATTTTCACCCATTTGTCTTGGTAAGTTTCCTTTTTATATTGTCTTTTGTATTTATATTTCCTTTTAGTCATGCTTGTCTCTCTTATTTTGTCTAGACTTGTTTATCTCTTCATCTAACCCCAAAGTATTTCGCCGATTCTGTCCCGTTTGCTTCCCAGTGATGTGGTTTTCTTTGTTTCTCCTTTCTGCCCCCCCTCCTTCTTCATTGCTTGTTCTCCTCTTTTTGAGTATTATGACTAAAGCTCTTTGGCTTGTCATCTCCTCTTTCCTTACTCACATGGGAGCTCTTGCTCCCTTTTTCCTACCCCCTTCTTTTTACTCCCTCCTTCTCTTCCCCTTTCTTCTTTCCTTTCCTTTTTTTCAGTATGTACTCTTCTCTTTCTATTCAATTTCCTTCCTCTTAATCATTCTCATGACAATTTTACTTCCCTCCGCTTCTTTTTCTTTGGCTACAGTTTTTCAATTCACCTTTTCTTCTTTTCTTCTTTTTTCTTGATACTCTATATTGCTGACTTATATTGTTTTCCTGATGTAATTTGGCTCTTACATTTGTGTTGGTCACATAAGTTTATTTTCTATTCCGCAAATATACTGTGCAATTTTCTATTTTTCATTGCTTCTTCTAACTTTTCCTTTTTTCCTCTCTTCTTTCTTATCTGGTCTATGCTTTTTTTCCTATTTTATCTTTCTTTTCTACTATGAGTGGTCTTCGAATCATTTCTTGGAATGTTAAGGGTCTTCGAAACCCTATTAAAAAGCAACGTATTTTGTCTCATCTTGCTCGTCTGAAATGTCAAGTTGCTTTGTTGCAGGAAACGCATCTTTCTTTACAGGATATATCTTCGTTGCGTAAACAATAGGTATGAGAAGCCTATTGCTCCCCGGCTGTTAGTAACAAAAATGGTGTTGTCATTTTATTTCATAAATCGTCGTCTGTTCAAATACAAAGTGAAATTTCTGACTCTAATGGTAGATGGTTGTTTCTAAATAGTGTTGTAAATAATGTTCATCTTTCCTTTTGCAATGTTTATGGCCCCAATGGTGTTGATTTATCATTCTGGAATGATTTTTCTTCACTTCTTTCTTCTCATGTGAGTGAAGATTTGATTGTTGGGAGTGATTGTAACCAACTAATGGATCCTTTTTTGGATCGCAAATCTCAAGTGCGATATGTTCCAAATAAAATGCAAAAATCATTTCACAAATCCATCTCCTCTAGAGGCCTAATTGATTCATGGAGAATATCCCATCCCGATTCCTTAGAATTTTCTTTTTTTTCTCCAGTGCATGCTTCACACTCCCGTATTGATTACATTTTTCTCTCACACCATATATTCCAATTTATGACCAATTCTGAAATAGGCTCTATTCTTATTTCAGATCACGCCCCGTCATCTTAGATATGGATTACCCTTCTCCCATCCCTGCCTCTCGTCGATGGCGCTTCAATAACTCATTGCTGCTTGATCCCCATTTCACTGATCATTTCACACTTTTTATGGATGAATTTTTTCGTAACAAGCTAAATACTGCCTCTGATTTTCACTTTCTCTGGGACGCTTTCAAGGCCGCTGCTCGAGGTTGTGTTATAGACTTTGTTTCCCGTAAGAAGAAAAAGACACTTAGCCAAGCATCCCACATTCTTAAACAAATTAAGGACCTGGAACATCTCTATTTTACTACTAACTGCCCAGACTCATTATCCTCCCTTCTCAAAGCTAAAATGCAGTATAATAAACACTCTTAGGATTCTGCCTCTAACCAGCTTCTTAAATTCAATACCAAAATGTACGGTGGACGTAATGAGGCAGGTAAATCGCTATTGAATTACCTTAAAATTAAAAAAACAGAAATCCAAGATTGTTGTCATTAAAGACTCTCAGGGAGTTTCTCAATCTTCAGACGCTAAGATTCTTGAATGCTTTGTTCAATATTATTCTTCCTTTTACACACCGGAATCTAACCCCTCTCCTGAGCAAATTGATTCCTTTTTTTACTCTATCCCTAAATCCCCTAACACCCTTGTAGATCTTTCTTCCCTTGATGTTCCTATTTCAGCGAAGGAGATCATTGCTGAGCTTTCTCTTCTTCCCAAGGATAAAACTCCTGGCCCGGATGGTTTTACAATTCAATTTTTCTTCATTTTAAAACGGTGTTAGTACCACATTTACTCAACTTAATTAATCACTTCCTTGCCACAGGTGAATCTAGAGGTTCCTTTACACAGGCAATGCTTTGTCTACTTCCTAAAAAAGACAAAGATCCTTCCCTCTGCAAAAACTATAGGTCCATTTCCCTTATAAATACAGATTGCCCACTGAGCCTGTAACCAGGCGAGGTCGCCCCCCATACACCGCTGCTTCCTGCCTCGCTTTTGCCGTTCCTGCCTCGCTTTTGCTGCTCCAGTCGCCGGACGCCCCAGCCGCCGCTGAGCTGCCTACTTTCCCACAGCTGCCTCCCTACGGCCCCGCCCCCTCCAGCCCATTCGCCGCCCTGCTCCCGCCACCCAGCTGCTCCTCCCTCCCGGCTCCTTACTTAAGGGGACCGCGTAGTGGTGCAGGGAGCGACCGCTGAGCCTGTAACCAGGCGAGGTCGCCCCCCACACACTACTGCTTCCTGCCTTGCTTTTGCTGCTCCTGCCTCGCTTTTGTCTCTCCAGTTGCCGGACGCCCCAGCCGCTGCTGAGCTGCCTACTTTCCCGCCGCTGCCTCCCTACGGCCCGCCCCCTTCCAGCCCATTCGCCACCCCGCTCCTGCCACCCAGCTGCTCCTCCCTCCCGGTTCCTTACTTATGATGCCCACGCGCACGCACAGCGGTCACGCGCAGCGGGCGCGCCGATTGCGCGCCAAAGGCAAGCCCATCTGCGCCCGTCTGTGCCTGGCCCGCGCCCAGCGCCAGGACCCCTGGCCCCTGCCGATGCAAGACCACCCGACGGACCTACGACGCCGCCACCCTCGACGCACTCAATGCCGGCCGGAACCCCGCCTGCTACCGAGCCACCCTAAAACGCACCCACGGACCCTTCACCTGCAAAGCCTGCAAGTTCACCTGCCTCCGAACCTGCACCGCACCTGCCAAGCCGAGCACCAACAACAACCACCTCAAGTGCATCTTGCTCAACACCCGCTCCGTCCACAGACACACCGTGGAACTCTGGAACCTCCACGACACTACTTCACCAGACGTCGCCTTCCTCACGGAAATCTGGATGAACGCCTCCTCAGCCCCCGACATCGCCATCGCCATCCCGGACGGGTACAAGATCACCCGGAAGGACCGCATCAACCAGACCGGAGGAGGCATCGCCATCGTACACAAGAACACCATCCGCATCACGACCAACTCCGACGACACCCTCACCGCCGCCGAACACCTCCACTTCCAGATACACACCGACCCCAAGAATACCCTCAGAGGCACCCTCATCTACAGACCCCCGGGACCACGCACACGATTCAGCGAAGACATTACAGACTTCATCAGCCCGCACGCCCTCCCCTCCACTGACTACATCCTCCTAGGGGACTTCAACTTCCACCTGGAGAACAACAACGACACCAACACCCTGCTGGACAACCTCGCCAACCTCGGACTCAAGCAACTGGTGAACACCCCCACCCACTACGCCGGCCACACGCTTGACCCCATCTTCACCTCCAGCAAGAACATCTCCTTCAGCCACTCCACCAGACTTCATTGGACGGACCACAGCTGCGTCCACTTCAGCCTCAGAAGAACCACGACCCACCACCACCCGCAACAGGTGCCCCACAGGAGCTGGAGCAAGATCACCGCCAACCAGCTCACCACCTCCCATAAACCAGTAAGGAACTCTTCGGCATCATCAAAGAACTCTCCAACCCCAGAGCCGGAAACAACAACATCACCCCCTCGCAGGACCTCTGCGACTCACTCGCCTCGTTCTTTCACAGCAAGATCGCCGACATACACAACAGCTTTGGCACACAGACCACGCACCCAACCACCAAACCAACTCCCCCCACCACCACCCTCTGCGCCTGGACACCGTTCAGCACCAAAGACACCGCCCGCGTGATGAACACCATCCACTCCGGATCACCAACCGACCCCTGCCTCACCACGTCTTCAACAAAGCCGACTCCATCATCGCACCCCAACTCCGGAACATCATCAACACCTCCTTCAACACCGCCACCTTCCCGGAGAGCTGGAAGCATGCCGTGCTCAGCGCCCTCCTGAAGAAACCAACGGCGGACCCCACCGACCTCAAGAACTACCGTCCCATCTCGCTCCTCCATTTTCCTGCCAAGGTCATCGAGAAGACCGTCAACAGACAGCTTGCCGCCTTCCTCGAGACGAACGGATCCCTCGACCACTCGCAGTCCGGCTTTCGAGCCAACCACAGCACCGAGACCGCCCTCATCGTAGCCACAGACGACATCAGATCCCTGCTCGACAATGGGGAAACTGCGGCCCTCATCTTCCTGGACCTCTCCGCAGCGTTCGACACTGTCTGCCACCGCACCCTAGTACAGCGCCTCAGCAACATCGGAATCCAAGAGATGGCACTGGAATGGATCATTTCGTACCTCTCCGGAAGAACGTAGAGAGTCCGCCTCCCCCGTTCAGATCCAAGGCCTCCGAAGTAATTTGCGGCGTACCACAAGGATCATCACTCAGCCCCACCCTCTTCAATGTCTACATGAGCCCCCTCGCAGCCATCGCACACCAACACAACCTCAACATCATCTCCTACGCCGACAACACCCAGCTGATCCTCTCCCTCACAAACGACCCCACCACCGCCAGAACCAGCCTACACGAAAGGATGAAAGACGTCGCTGAGTGGATGAAGAACCGCCGCCTGAAACTGAACTCAGACAAGACGGAAGTCCTCATCCTGGGATCATCGCCCTCCTCCTGGGACGACTCCTGGTGGCCCCCTGCCCTGGGCACCGCTCCCAAGCCAACGGACCACGCACGCAACCTGGGCTTCATCCTGGACTCCTCCCTCTCGATGACCAGACAAGTCAACGCCGCCTCGTCATCGTGCTTCAACACCCTGCGTATGCTCCGAAAGATCTTCCGGTGGATCCCAACCGAAACCAGGAAGACGGTCACCCAGGCACTCGTCACCAGACGACTGGACTACGGAAACACCCTCTACGCCGGAACCACAGCCAAACTTCAGAAAAGACTCCAACGCATCCAGAACGCCTCCGCACGACTCATCCTGGACATCCCCCGACACAGCCACAACTCCGGACACCTGAGAGACCTGCACTGGCTCCCCGTCAGCAAGAGGATCACGTTCAGACTCCTCACCCACACACACAAGGCCCTCCATGACCTGGGACCCAGGTATCTCAACAACCGCCTGACCTTCTACACTCCCACCCGCCAGCTACGTTCCACCAGCCTCGCCCTCGCTGCCGTTCCACGCATCCGCAGAGCCACCACCGGAGGAAGATCCTTCTCCTACCTGGCAGCCAAGACATGGAATTCCCTCCCCATCCACCTCCGGCTGACCCAGGACCACCTTTCCTTCAGGAAGCAACTCAAGACCTGGCTTTTCGAGCAGTAGCAGACCCCCCCCAAGTGCCTTGAGACCCCACCGGGTGAGTAGCGCGCTATACAAATGCTATGATTGATTGATTGATTGATTGATTCCAAAATGTGTGCAAAATGTTGGCTATCCGTCTTAATACAGTCATCCCCGATTTGGTTAACATATATCAATCTGGTTTTGTTAAAGGTAGGTCTATCACTGACAATTCAAGAACCCATCTTAATATCATTCATCTGGCCACAAAGACGGACTCTCCCATTGCAGCTATCACGTTAGATGCTGAAAAAGCATTTGATCGAGTCAATTAGGATTTTATGTTCGGAGCACTTCGATGGCATGGTTTCAGTCCCACAATTCTTAAGTATATTCAATTACTATATTCTGACCCTAAAACTTCTATTTGGATCAATGGTGCACAATCAGATTACTTCTCCCTTCATAGAGGAACCAGGCAAGGTTGCCTTCTTTCCCCTCTCCTTTTCATTCTCCCTTTAGAACCCTTTTTGGAAAAAATAAGACAGTCTACTTCTTATTCTGGATTCGTCTACAGGGATGTTGAAATCAAATTCACTGCTCATGCGGATGACATTTTACTTTATATCTCAAATCCCATTGTTTCACTACCTGCACTTTTCTCCTTACTTCATGATTATTCTTTGGTGTCCGGCTATAAATTGAATATTGATAAATCCGAAGTTCTTCCCCTTAATAAGTTTTGCCTCCCTCACATGTTTGAGGGTTTGGGATTTGAATGGAATCCTGGATTTCTCGAATGTTTGGGCATTCTTCACGCTAATACCATTAGAGAGACCATCAAAATTAATCATTCGGATATGCTTAAGAAAATCTCTTCTCTTATAGAACGTTGGTCACCCCTTTTTCTCTCATGGTGGGGCAGATTTTCGACTGTCAAAATGATGTTGCTCCCTATTGTTAATTTTTATCTTTCTATGCTTCCTTTCTCCCTTCCCCACTACTTTTTTAAATCCATTAATCGCCTCTTAACAAAATTTTTATGGAATAATCTCAAAGCTAGAGTTTCCCATTTCCGTCTTCAACAGCCCAAGAACTTAGGCGGTGTTAATTTTCCTAACATCTCCCGTTTTCACTCAGCCTTCACACTTTAACAGATTTGGCCTTTCCTTATGGATTTGTCTTCTTTTCCTTTAACGGCCTGGAGCTCTATAGAACTGGCTCAACTTGCTCCCTTCTCATTCCTTACAGCAACCCGTTTATCTCAACCTCCTACAAGATTTATTTACCCTGTTTTTAAGCATTGCAAGGCCTTAACACTTTCACTTTTTCATTCTTTCTTATCTTCTTCTAACCTTCACATGCTTACTCCGATTTGGTACAATAAATTCCTCAAGATCAATCACAGAGCGCTTTTTTGGAAGGAATGGATTGATAAAGGTATTATTACTTATGATCACTTGCTCAATGATAACTCTTTAAGAACTTTCAAAGATCTACGCGACTCTTTTGGTCTATCCAATACGCATTCTTCTCATTTCTTACTGCTTACACATACCCTATCTTCCATTATCTTTCAGAACACTCCCTCTTCCTAAATTTATTGACCTTTTTATAGCAATTTAATTTCAAATAATTACTACCAATTGGAAAGATACTTCAAAAATCGTTTATAATGCCTGGTGGAATTTGTTATGTCACCACCACCGAAGGCCAAGGAGAAGAGGAAGAGGAAAACGGGGTTCAGTCCGCAGGAAAACCGGATCATCGTCACGTAGGTGATAGAACACTACCAACAACTGTTCGTCACCTCCACTGTGTCATTGGCAATACAAACGGAAATATGGCAGTCCATCTTGAACCACGTGAATGCAGTTGATGTGTCGAGGAGGTCAATGAAGGAGGTCAAGAGGCACTGGCATGATGTGAAAAGCTAAACCAAGCAGAAACCCCCTGCCAACAGGAAGGCAGCAACGGCGCCTGGAGGTGGGAGTCCTGCGCCAAAGGAGGAGCTGGAGGAAATGGTGGCCACAGTTATCAGTGTGGAGATGGTACAAGGAGTTAGGAGTCCGGACACAGCTCGACATGATCAGACCCAACAGCAACAGGGTGAGTAATGACCAGGGACTTGGGGGACGGGGGGAGATTGGCACAACATGCACAATGATGCGTAGCGCACTGCACACCCACAATGAATCTGGATCATGTCCCTGATTCCCGTGGCACACTGCAGCACACATACAAAACACCAAGTAGGCCCCCGTCCACCATGTGCCCACCCCACACATCACCAATTCCACAACCAACACATGCACACATTGGAAACCCAGCAAAGATGCGTATTTGTGAGCCACACTGACAATGCAAGTGACACTACATGATGAATACCATGGCTGCAGTCCAATCACCATGACATTGTTCACGCCACAACACTGAGGTGGCTGAATGTGGACCACATCCGGAAAGGAGCAGGTGACACTCTGACACATCCACGTGCACAAACAACCCCTGACGTCAACAACACATCTTTAGACAAACAATGCAAAAGAGTACAAAAACCGTTCAAGAGCACAAATGACCCAAGTCGCCAACATCTCAGCATCGTAAAAGCACACAAATCAAAGGCACACCGCCTCAAAGGGATAAAGGTCTGCAAAATCTCAGCTACAGTGGCAACTCTCCCACAATGCAAAACACACATAGCAATACCTGCACATCCACATTGACGACAATGTGGTACAAAGGTTCAACACTTTCACCACAGAACAGATGACACAGCTGGTTCCGCCTGTGTGTAGAAACTGGCTAATCACATCTGGCATTGCAGGAAACTGTGAGATGAAAATGAAAGTGTACAACCTCACATATGTGATGTAGTTTAAATGTCCACTGTCACGCATCAAATAGTCAGCTCCTCCCAAACAGTCATAGTACATTTTCACGCAGTCTGTATTTTAAACTTGAACAATGCATCAACATACATGTCAACACAATGTTAAAATACATCTCCCCTTCACATTGCAGGGGGACATTCAACACCTCCTGCAGAGCAGAGCAGACAACTCATCAGTGATGATGAAGAGGACCTCCACACATATAAAGTAAAGTAAAGTCCACATTTGTAAAGCGCACAATCACCCGTAAGGGTCTCTAGGCGCTGGGGGGCCGTCGGGAAGATTAAGCGACATATGACACAGACGCCCTACAACAGCTCATGGACATCTTAGGTAACCCAACTCCAGGAGCAGGGCAGCCCAGTTGCATCGACCACATAGCAGGAAGCACCCACCATCCCAGCTGGCTCCCAGCACCTCACCGAAGAACACATTGCATTCCAAGGCCAGGTGTTAGACTGCCAGAAGGAGGTGGCCGAACAGGTGCAGGTGGGTTTTGACCTCATGGCAGCCGAACTAGATAACATATGTGGGTGTCTAAGTCCCATCACGGACCACTTACACACCCTAACGGAGACCCACACTGAGACAGAGACATATGCATTTGCACATTTCCAGTACTGAACCTCGGCAGAGCCACAGGATAATCATTCATACCCCCACACTGGACTTGCGTATGCTGACCCAGTCCATTCCTCTTACATATTGAGTGGGGGACGATAATGCTACACATCCAAGGTCTCACCCACTGCCTGCGGTGACATGGTTGCGTCCGCTGTACACAGCACAATGTAAAGTGGTAGGGCCCAGGACCCTCATGCATACATTATTACCACACAGACACACTGAGATAGTTTGTGGAACTGGCTACGGGCACGTGCGCCCGGCCCCTTTTATTGCCAGGGTAACATGTCCAGTGACGCCTGTGCTGGATGGGTGTGGGGTGAGTGTAAGCCAGCCCTCATGGTGTGGTTGGTGCTGGCAACAACTTGAACAGTGATCACTATTAAAGCGGAAACAGAAAACATCCACATAACACAACCAACTGTGAAGCATCATGGTAGTAGCTGGAGCAAGTACAGAGGTCACACAATATTCAGTCACAAGGGTTTGTGAGTAGCAATGCACTAATGTTGGGGCACCAGAGCTGAGCGTGCTCCTGTGAAGAAATTGTCTAGGATTGTGTCCCTTTGGGATATTCCTGCTGCACCTGCAGTGGGGTGTGTTACACCTGCATCATCTTCCTCATCATCGTCCCAGGTCTTCCCCACTGCCTAGGGTGACATTGCTGTGTGAGCTGTCCACAGCACAAGACTCACCAGAAAGGGTCTATGAGTTGTGGTGCACTGAGTTAGTGGCACCTGAAGAGCTAAGCAGGGTATCAAGCCGATGATGGCATCCACGACAGGTGTGAGCAACTCTGATAGTCTAGCTGTAAGACTCTTTCGACTCTGGCAATTGTTGGTTGGAGGTAGGTCTGGCAGTGGTGGTGTGTGCATCCTGCAGTGATGCGTCGTCCGGGCAGGTCAGGACTCTCTGGTTGACGTACTCCACCGGCCTACACTATGGTCAAGTAGGTCACACATTTTGAGCTGAGTCTTGGTTTATTGATGGCAGAGTTCATATCATTGTATGCAAGGAGAGGAGTAAGAGGAAGATCCGATTCAGTCCAGAGGGATAAAGGATTCTCGCTACGGAGGTGATCAGACACTACCATCAACTGCTCTGGTGCCAATAACTATGTGCATCGCATTCCAACAACACATGTCTGTGGGCCCTTGCTGACTATTGCCTTTGGCCTACACTGTGGTCCAGCAGGCCTCACATTATTCCAATCCAGTCCGGACCAGGCAGGACACTGCATTGTTGCAGGTTGCACACACACTAAGCTCTGGTGCTTCTACCTACGTCAACCACAATTCATTACCACATGCCATTCCAACGTCGTGTGTGAGAGTTCCAGGAGGAGCTGGCTGAACAGCAGTTGGCCCTTGATGACTGCTGCCTCCGGCCTACCCTGCGGTCCACTAGGTCGCACATTTGGAACTGAGTCTTGATTTCATGATGTCCGAGGTCATATGTTCATTGCAGCATTTATGTCACTATACTCCCTTCGATCTGGTGCAACTCTGTGCACAGCATCCCAATGGCACATGCCTGTGGGCCCCTGCTGACTACTGCCTTCGGCCTCCACTGTGGTCGAGTAGGTCACACATTTGGAACTGAGCCTTGATTTATTGATGGCAGAGTTTATGTCATTGAACAGGCCTCATCGCAGACTGCATCCCCTTTCAGCTCTGGTGCCACTACCTCTGTGCCCCGAAATTCATGTACACTCTCTGGTTGAACTTTGGTGGCATCTGAGTATATGGCCTGGGAGCTGTCTTCATCATCATGTAGCTTATACTGACTTTGTGTTAAGAATGAGTCTGTGGCATTCATCTCCTCCATATTGCCTGTTTCTGCTTGGTTCTGCCCTCAGCATCATGCCCTGGTAGAACACCTTCCACTGTCCCCCGGAACACTCCTCAACATTCACCTTGGACATAGACGAGGACCTGCTCAGCTCTTGTGGCTCTACCTCAGTGCACCCCAAGTCACCGTCCCATGGCGGTGTGCCTGTGCCTGCCGCAGTGCATCTGGGGCCACTAACTCTGTGCAGCTCAAGTCATGGACCCTTGCTGTTTTTACTTTGAACTTCTGATTGTCTGATCACTGTTGTAGTTTTTGCCCGCACCAACCACTCCATGAGGGCTGGCTTACACTTACCCCACACCCATCCAGCACAGGCCTCACTGCACATGTGACCCTGGCAATGAAAGGGGCCGGGCACACATGCCCTAACCAGTTTCACAAACCATCTGAGTGTATGCTTTTGGTCATTATGTATGCATGAGGGCCCCGGGCCCTACCACATAACATTGTGCTGTGTACAGCGGACTCAACCATGTCACCTCAGGCAATGGGTTAGACCCGGGACATGTATCTGTGTCGTACCCCCCTGTGAGCATAAGCGGAGTGGACTGGCGAACAACAGTCCAGCGTAGGGGCGTAGTTCATCAACCCGGGGCTCTGGGCTTCGTTAAGTTTTGGTCTTGCCAAAGCAGTAACTAATGCGTGTGTCTCTGTTATATTGTTGGCGTCACCCGTCCCGCAATGAACAATGTTGCAATGTAGCATGCCCCCGGAGGGCGGGCTCCGCCGAAGGGGCAAATGAGTGAGTACAAGTCCGCTCGGGGTCCGGGATCATATACGCCAAATGTTGTGTGTGTTGCTGTTACCGCAGCATAAGCCAAAGGTCTACCCTTAACCGCATCGCAAGTTCAGCCAGCCATGAACTCTGCATCTGTGTCTGCCCCATTCTTACCATAGGCCTACACACACGTGGCCACCCACCTTCACCGCACTACCTCACAGTGTCATTCTCAGGCTTGTGGACATGCGCAGACAGGCATGACAATGGTGTGCCTTGGGGGTGCAAGTAATGCAACCGCGCTGCGCACATTAGGCTCGGGGGAGGGAGGAGCAGCAGTGAGGCTATGTAATACACATTGATGCCGCTCATTTGCTACAAGCAGTACATGTCAAACAGGAATCACTAAGTCACACATATCACACACCAATGAACCAGTGAGCCGGCCAACACATCATGCATAACCAATTATTGACTCATGTCTCTCTGCACTGTCACAGGAACGCACATTTGGCGTGTTGAAGTCACGTTTCAGGTGCATGGATACCACAGGTGGAAGGTTCCTGTACAGCCCAGACATCATGTGCAAGATGATCGTTGCATGTTGTGTGTTGCACAACATATGGGTATGCACCAATGTCCCCAAGGCTACAAGATGCACCGGACGATGATGAGGAAGATGATGCAGGTGGACCACACCCCACTGCTGCTGCAACAGGAATAGCCCGTAGGAACATCATCATTGACAATTTTTTCACATGAGCACATCACATTGTCACAGTCCTTAGCAATCATGGAACAGTGCAAAATGACCACAGGCACAGCATGTGCAAATAAATCCATTTCAACACACATTCCATGAGTGCATGTCACTCTTCTGTACAAGTGTAAGAGCAACATGCAGTGCTAACAATCTTGAAAATTGAGAATAGATGTTGGGTCTATCACCTCTGTACAGAGAGGCTGTTTGGGGTGTCACATATTCGAAATGCCATTTCTGTGTCAAAGATAGTAGGGAATCCCACTCATCAGCTTTTCCCCTGTGTTTCAAATCATTACATATAGGCTATCATTTGTGACCTACAATTGACAACAGGGCTTCTTTTGGGGTCAGATATGTACCACCATAGTGCAGGGATGCATCCTGTGAGTCAAGTCCCACAACATGAGCAACATGGACGTAAGGGGGAATCACTGCCCCTACATTCGTCAATGCTTTCATACATGATAAATAAGGCTCCCGGTTTTCCGTTTAAACGGATTTTTACATATAAATACAGACGGAAACCATTTTGGTTTTTGTCTGTATTTATATATAGAAACGGAAAATACTTACAAAATAATCCTGCCGCCTCTGTGCTCCACTATGAAATCCGAAGCAGAGGTGCACACGGGCTGCCAAAAGAGATCGGAAACTGCTGAATAAGTGCAGCTGAGAGCACCGCGTCTGCAGAGACCCTCCAGCACCCCTCAGAGCGGGTTTTAATTGTTCGAATAGCGCAAGCAGCGATGTCCATTAAGAGGTGTGAAAACACCTCAGGACATCGGCTGCAGGCCCAGCAACCTTTTGTTTTGGGAGGAAGAAGGAGGTTATGTGGCAAGGCAGGGGGGAGGGGGGTCCGTAGTAGGGTGGAGAGACGCACTTGAACTGCGGCGTTCAGAACAGACTTTCTGTGCCAAGAGCTAGGTCCACATCGGGTGTAAAAATATATGTTAAATTAACAGTAGTCTTTTAAAAAAAAAAAATTTGTGTCCCAATGCATTCTGAAAGAACACTCGAGCTAAATGTGTACTAAGAAATCCAGGCATGGCTCGGATGACTCTGCGACCCCGACTTCTCTCCTTCCCCTGCCAGGATCAATGTGTAAACCGTTTGAACCCCCAGAGAAGTGGTAGCATTTTTACAGCGTGAAATATCATTAAACGACGTGAACACGTCCATTGTGTCGAAGCTGCCAATCACCTGAGGAGAGATGTAACACAGCCGCGGCTGATGGCAGCAGAAACCAATGAGTGATGAGGTATGCAGGTAGGGAGCAAGCAAACTAGTGAAAAGCCTGGACTGAGACACAAAAGCCTCCATCGCCAGACGCAAACATTAACAGATTGTGGAACTACTCATTCATGACACAGATGAAAACACAATCTGATCAGTGAAAGGGAAACTCGGAGTCAGAGAACCATGGAGGTGACGTCACTTACACAGCAAAAGCTCCATTGGCCCTGGTGAAAGTGTGGTAAATAAATAAATAATACCTCTTTTTTTGAATGCATAAATGAATAACAGATAGCTCAATAAATAAGAGTCAAGATTCGAGGTAGTAGGAGTTTTTGCAGGTTTAATACAGCATAAAGACAGGGACAGGACAACCTGCACAGGAATAGGATGGCAAGCCCTGGCAGCGCTGCCGGGGTCAGGATCGGAATCGGCGGAAGGATAACTTTTTAATAACAGTACATGAGCATATATACATAACGCAAACACATAGCATTACATCGCAATAGGCGTAGCAGTGGGAAGAGCAATAGGCGTGACGCGTAGCAGTCGCGAAAGATAAGGGTGAAAAGAGGTGTAACAGGGCGTATACATAGACATGTGATGCAAACGTAACAGAATATGTCATGAATGGGGTGGAAACCATGGAGGGGGCTACCTAAGGAGCCGGGACCTCTAACCTGATGGTGCGCGCAAACTGGCAATGACGTGTTACTAGGAGAAGCTGGGGGCTATGAGCTCTGTGCTAGGAGCAGAGACTGAAGTCTGGAGAGTCAGGGCGACATGTACCTAAGCAGTATCTAGTATCTGATGTTTAGAGAACATGTTGATAGAATCCAAATGTTATCGGGGTAAAGGCGAACAGACTCTAAGACTGGAGCATGCATTATTCCACATGTAGTGCGTGATGAAGAATATTAAATGATCATTAAATGCAGTATTTCTCTTACATGGAGACGTAGAGGCTAGACAATGACGGAAACTATTGATGCGATTCAGTAGCTTTAGGAATGCAGAGAAGGAGGGCTGTACTGATAACTCGAATCATAACATACTCTTGGCAGACTCAGAGGCAGAGCCAGGCTGAACCGGGCACTGCGAGGCAGGAAGTAAGTGAAGGGTCGAGGATACAGGCGGGGGCTGTATCGCTCCTCAGCGAGGCTTCAGGGGACAGGAGCTGAATCTGGTGTCCAGGCCCTTTTGAGGCCTAGAAACGGAGATTTTACAATGGAATAACGTGCACACTGAGAAACGTGGCAACGTAGCTTTACATAGGCCTGATATTCGTAGTATTCACGAGAACTGGAAACTGACATACTAAAGGTGGACACAACTATAATTGCGTCTTTAATCGAACATGGGGAATAACATATGCATATTAATCATGCACAGATAACATATGATGGATGACACGTAGGGACACAGAACATAGCAAAATTTACTTTTCCACATTCCCTCCTTGTCACTACGTTTCCATCAGGAAACATCAATATTCATGATACCATCTATCATTTCATACAGTATCATTTGCTCGTCTCGAATTTTCTTGGAACGGGATTTAGAACGGGGCTTGGGACTAGGAATACATGATGTAGCACAAATGCCGCAAATCGCAGGGCCACATTGTATACAGAGGCAGCAGCTAAATATGATCGCTACTGCAATACCTAGAAAGGACAAGACTTTCCATCCCCAGGCGGAAATTATATTCCAGAACCAACCGGACCATGTCCAGGTGCCTGGATTTTGGTGTAACAGATGGGCAATTTTATGAAGTCTGGTTATAGCTGAATAAACAGACGGCGCATTATTTGGAATGAAAATGCAGCAACTAGATCCGATGACTCTACAGGCCCCGCCCCTATCGGCCAATATGACGTCAAGGACGAGACGATTCTGGAGCACGACAATTCTCATAAAGGATTGTTCTTCGGTTAAATTACTTAGAGCAGAAGTAGTCTCAATTACTACTGCTTCAAGGGTTCTGGTTAACCTACGTATCAGTTTACTATTCACAACTGTACCTAAATAAGGGAAGACACCTTTATTGATATCTATATATTGTTCTAGAGCAGTTTCAGTATAATCGACAATCGGGAGGTTTCTCTTGTGTCTAGTATGTACTAGGTGGGAATTCCTATGGTAGTCGGGTGGGGCTAGAAAAACCGGTGGCAGTAGAAAGGCAATGTAACAGGTTCCCTCCCAATCGAGGGGCAGACGAACATATGCGGTCTGACCACAAATAAAATAAGAATGACGTGAAGCTTTGAAAATAGATTTGCCACTGTCACTATACTTGACAATAGTAGTACAATCACTATGTCCTACGTGTGTAGAACCATTATTTCGGACACATAATTCGCCTTTGACTGGTAGTACTGAAATTGCAGGTAAGTCTGGAGTAGTATCAGACTGAACATTCAGGACCATGAAAGTCGAAGAATAATTACCTAAATTATACACTTCATTTTCTAGATCTAACCCGGTTCTGTGGGGGAGACCTTGCTTGTCTGGAAAACATGTACTGTTAAGAAAAGACATATCTGTTGAGGATGACGTTAACGTGGACCATGCTCCACACGAACCATTATGTGAAAAAGGATAAGGAAAGAGTGGCAGAACTCCCTTCGGTGTCTGAAAAGGGGGGAGTCGACCACACACCCAACAATTAGTGGCATTGCTGGTCTGGTGTGAATAATGTAACATGCGGATGAAAGAATTATTTCGCATAGCGAGGCGGTAAGAGAGTTCATGAGGAGGCAGATCACTAAACGTGTGTTCTACTGTAACATTAGAAGACTTATTTACATGAGAGACTGGAAAATACAGATAAAATGCATAACTGGTGCAGGAAATCATAATGCTGAGAAATAATATGAAACTTAGAAAAACGATACATCGGATTGAGTTTTGACTAACTCTCTCACTATGGGGGTCTATTTTATACATGTCAGAAACAGTCTAACCGTTTCACCTAGGGGAGGACTTAGACAATCAAACTGGCTGTCTTATTTTACTAGACCGGAGTTTCAACTTATACTCCTGCTGCGGAGTTTTCTCTAACGGGGAGGGTGCAGTATCATTGTTCTTTGCGGGACAGTCCTTAAGAATAGTACTTTGGTAATCCTTCGAATCCTGGGAAATGTTCTTTGAGACCGGTTTCAGTCCATAAAACTTCTTTATATGTGAAAGATGCACCCAGCCTTTGCGTCCCTCCAACTTCACGGCTGTACGTGTGGCGAGGAGGACCTGTCGGGGCTCCTTCCAGCGAGGCTCCAGCGGACTTGAGCGGTCAAAATTTCGCACCAGGACCATGGATCCTGGAACGATTTCATGCGGTGCCACCTCGGTATTGTCTGGAAATGCGGCGGCAACCTGTGAACGACAAGAGTTGAGGGCAGACATCAAGGAAGCTAGGTAATCTGTCAGCATATTACTTGAAACATCGGTAATACTTCGGGGTCTGGGTGTACCCCACATGTTAGGGGGGCGGCCGAAAACGACCTCATACGGGGACAGACCTGATCTGGAATGTGCGACCATGCGCATATAGAACAAAGCGACTGGCAGAGCTACTAGCCAGTCCACACCTTTCTCTTTACATACTTTGGCGATGCGAATTTTCAGGGTCTGGTTATGTCTCTCTACGAGACCTGCTGCTTCAGGATGGCGTACACAATGGAACTTCCACTGGTACCCTAACAAAAGGGAAACATGCTTCATTAACTCTGAGGAGAATGGCTGGCCGTTATCAGAATATACGACCCTAGGGAGTCCATAACGGGGGAAGAACTCACGAACCAACTGCTTGGCAGTGGTCGCGGCTGTGTAATCTGGGACTGGATATGCTTCTGTCCACCTGGACAAAGCTCATACAACTACAAGGACATACTTGAAACCTCGACATCGCTCCATCTGAATATAATCCATCTGGAGGACTTCAAAAGGGTGGTCAGGAGGTTGGAATCCACCTTGTTCCACCGGGACACTTTTACCTGGATTAAACTGACAACATATCATACAGGTACGGACTTTCTGCTTGGCTGCAGCTCGTAAATGCTTGTTGAACCAAATGTTCTGGATACTGTCTAACATAGCTTTTTCTCCTAAATGTGCTGGACTATGTGCGGTATTGATAATGACTTGAACCATAGAGTCGGGGAGAAACCAAGTGGCTTTTCCTTTCGTTAACCATCCTTGATCTGTCTGGACCCCTCCTTGTTCGGACCATTTCTTGATTTCTTCGGGAGTAGCATGTAACTGGATATCTATGACATCTTGAGTAGGGTCCTTAACTGTCATACATGTAGTCGGATCTGGAGTGTGTGTCATGTTAACTGGAATGTCTGGAGTCTGTGCTGTAAGCTTGGCTGTGCGATCTGCTAGATCGTTACCCTGGGAAATAATGTCAGTAACTTTCGTGTGTGCCTTGCATTTCATGATAGCAATGGATGTCGGTAAATGTATGGCATCTAACAGAGCTTGAATAAGGAGACCATGCTGAATCTTGGTTCCATGAGAAGTCATGAAACCTCTCTCCTGCCAGAGCACTCCAAAGTCGTGTACGACTCCAAATGCGTAGCGTGAATCTGTGTAAACATTAACTTTCCGGTTCTTAGCGTGTATGCAGGCTTGTGTCAGAGCAACTAGCTCTGCTGCTTGAGCGGACAGGGTGTCAATACGGTGTGTCTTAATAACTTCGGTGTCGGTAGTCACTGCATACGCGGCGACTAGTTCTCCTGTACTTGTTCTCATACATGAACCATCCACATAAAGTGTCAGGTCGGGATCTGGTAACGGAATATCTGTCAGATCTTGTCTTGGCTTTGTCGTAATATTAACTACTTCCACACAGTCGTGTGTGTCCGGACTTAAAGTAACTGATGGTAACAGTGTAGCAGGGTTCAGGATGTTGCAGCGTCTGATTTCTATGTGTGGCTGGAACAGTGTCAATTCATAACCTGTTAAACGTGCAATTGTCAAGTGCTGAGTCTGTGTTCGGTTTAAAAGAACTTCCACGGAGTGTGGAACTTGTACTGTCAGGGAGTGTCCTAATACTATGGAATCACTTTGTCTGATAGCTAGTGCTGTGGCTGCAACTGACTTGAGGCACGCAGGGAGAGCCTGGGCTACAGGATCTAATGTGCTCGAAAAATAAGCACAAGGCTTGTATTGTCCTGCTTGATCTTGTGTGAGAACAGATAATGCTGTACCTTCGCGTTCTGTGACGAAAAGTGTAAAAGGCTTACTGTAGTTTGGTGTAGCTAGAACTGGAGCTTGACATAGGGCTTTCTTTAACTCATTGAAACTGAGTGTATGTTCAGATGTCCAAGGGAGGACAGTCGATACGGCTGCCTCCTGTGTCGTTAACTGTATCAGTGGCTTGGCTAGAAATGCATACTGAGGAATCCATTGTCGGCAGTAAGAAGTGAGGCCGATAAAAGCACGTACCTCCTTCTGGGTCTTGGGCTGAGGAAGACTCGCTATTAACTGGATACGGTCAGGTGTCAACTGCCTACCCCTCTTGGACAGTAAGTGTCCTAAGTAGACCACTTGCTGGACACAGAATTGAAGCTTCGAAGGGGACACCTTGTGCCCCATCTCGGCTAGGAAATACAGAACTGTGAGGGATGCTCGCTCGCAAGCACGTTCAGAACGGGCTGTGACCAGTAGATCATCGACATACTGGAGCAGGGCAGTGTCAGTTGGCATGTGAATGTTGTCTAGTTGTCTCTTAAGTGCTTGACTGTAAATACTAGGACTTTCTGTGAAACCTTGAGGAGCTCGTGTGAACATATAGCTCCTTCCATTTAAACAAAATCCGAAAAGGAACTGGCTGTCTGGATGAATGGGGACACTAAAAAATGCATTCTTGAGGTCTATGACTGTAAAAAATGAGGCTTCTGAATCAATGGCTGCCAATAGGGAAGAGATATCTGGGACAACTGGGTACTGGGGAATAATACATTTATTAAGCTCTTGTAGGTCAATCACTAATCGATATACTGGGGGTGCATTTGGATCAGTACGTTTCATGACTGGAATGATCGGAGAATTGCATACATTGGAGTCAGTTTCTACAACCACTCCTTGAGCGATGAGCTCGTCAATAATTTTGGATAAGGCTGCTACAGCCTCCGGTGGCAATCTATACTGTCTGATTCGTGGTAACACTACACCTGGCTTGAGAGTCACACGATGGGGTGTGATTTGCATATAACCAACATCAGTTGGACCTTGCGCCCATAGATGCTGCGGAACATTGGACAATCTGGGATCAAAATCTCGTAATACATAGTGACCCTTAAAGTCACGCAGGAACAATCGTATTCCCTCTGGGGAACAGCATATAACTGCACCTAACTCTTTCAGTGTTTTAATACCTAATAGATTCTCTGGACATGACTTAGTAAGTAACAGATCAGTAGTACGGGACAATGGACCTACTTCTAGAGTAACTGGCTTTGATATTTCATTTACAATGGGTTTTCCTGAAAATCCAAGGGAAACATTTCTTGAGCCTGAGAGCGGAGCCCCTGGAACTTCGGCGTGGCTAATTGTGGTCCTACTTGCCCCTGTATCAATCAAAAACTTTCTGTCTTTCCCTAATACTTGACTGTGAACATAGGGACCTTCTTGATCTACAGGTATCTCGATGAGAGGCAAGCCTACCTCCCTCTCTAGGCTGTTTCATGAATATGGCTGATACTCTGGATACTCAGACTGTGCATACTGGTACATCTGCTGTGTAACGTGCTGTGTTGCAGCGATGGGCTGCGGTGCTGTAACTGTCTGTGGTGCATTCTGTGGCTGAGGAATCTGTGAAACTTGTTCTTGTCTAGGCGGACGTGGTCTTTCTTTAGTCTTACCAGTAGCTATGTTGTGTTTCAGAACTGCACACTCGTTTATAAAATGACCTGGCTGTTTACAATAATTGCAGTTCCCTTTAACGGGAGCTGCAGGATGACTGGCTTGATTCGGACCCCTCTTCTGACTGTCTTGAGGAACAGATTGTGCAACTAGTACTTTCATTTTCGTGTCTTTCATACGTTTTCTCTCGTGTTCTTGCTCTTCTCTGATTCTATTCTGGTGGTATTGGAGCATCTGTAACATCTGGGACGGGGTATTAGCTTGCCAGGTACTTTCGACTTTCAAAACTCGATTCTTAATTTGTGGACTTGAATTCTCGACTAATTTAGTAACAAAAAGGTGAGGGTATGACTCACTACTTGTCTTGAGGCCACTGTTGATGCTAAAACATTTCTCAAATCTAGAATAAAAATCACTAATGTCTTCGTCTTGTTTCTGTTTACAGGCTGAGATTGCATCCCAGTCTTCCTTTTTCGTTGTTAACAATCTGGGTAAAACTTGAATCAATAATTCAGGTAATTCTTTACATTTCGCTCCAAGACCGGTACCTGGTACTCGTGCCTTATCTTCAGCTTCTAGAACTGCCCAATCGATCTTTTTCTCTCCCACCTCCCATTCTTTTTCCTTGAGCTTTTCATACACCCCTGCGGGCAGCAGAACCTTTAACATTTTAATTATATCTGGATACGTGTATTCTCCCATACGGAGCATGTCTTTTAATTCTCGATGGAACCCTGCTGGATCTTTATCATGACAGGGGATTAATTTTTTCATCTCTAAGAGTTCCATCTTTGTGATCGGGGTGTAAACAAACACTCGTTCTAGTTCGCCACCCGTTCCTCTAACTGGGTGGACTTCTCGTAACGGATTCTGTCTCTCTATGTAAAATGGTTTACTTTCTGGGGGTGAGACATGAACAAAATGCGGGTTCAAAAACGTTCTATATTTGTGACGCTGTTCTAGAATGACACTAATTAAATCGGTACCTAAACCTTTCCATCTATACTGGAGTAACTCGTTCAGGATATCATGTAACGGGCCTGGATCAGAGTGCTGACCCTCATACAATGTAATGAGGTGCTGAATCATATACATACCCGCCAGTCGTTGCTCGGCTGGGGGCATTTTCAGAAACATTTGTGCCACTATTTCGTCTGGAAAAGTGGTAGAATCAGTAGTCCATCGGACTGCTGATCGGGCTAGTTCTTGTTCATGCATAGTACTTAACTCACTGTAACCGATTTGTGATTTCAGAATGTGATCGGTAGCTTGAAACACTTGTTCTAGAGAACCTTGTTCTGGTGCTGGATGATGGAAAGTTGACTTGTGTTCTAGGCGTAAATGGCGATCTGGAAATCTAGATTTTCCTACATACGCTATTCTGGCGGGATTCTCGTCGTCTACCTCTTCAGTATCAGAGTTACTTTCTTTCTCGCTTACTTGTGCTGCTTTACGCTGTTCGTGTAACTTTATTATTTCTTTACGGATTTTCTTGTACATACTTTCCATAGCACTGATGGTCCTGTGCTTACCCTCGGCTATATTATCACTCCACTTTGTCAGGGTTCTCATTTCGGCTTGATCTTTGGACGGGTAATCTTGTTCTCTTATTAAACAATTAATCAAAAACTTTAGTATCATGAGCTGGATCTCGGCTTTCCTTTGAGACATGACTTCGCCAATGCTTTCTGGATCATCCCCTGTACGGATGAAACGATATATTCTGTCTAGATCTTCTTTCATATTCGGTAGGGTGACTAGATACTCGGCCACCTTTCTTACACGTAATGAATATAAAACCATATTATCCTCGCCTGGGACTGGATCATAGCCGCATTCATTAAGGGCTTTTCTTATTTCTGCTACAGACTGATGTCTGGGCGTACGCTGTGACGCTTGTGCATGTAATTCGGCTGACGTTAAACGCTTATGTGGCGGCGGGGTCTGAGGAGGACCTCCTCCTGCGGCCCCTAAACTAGAATCGTCGACTGATCCTCTTCGTACTAGTGTGGCAGGAAATTGAAATGCGGGCTGAACTGGTATGGCGGGCTGGACCGGGGGGACCGTAACAGGTACTGCAAGGGGTACCCCGGTGTCTGGAGAAACGGGGAGTGCCTGATTTACAGGGACTGGCGGAGCGCGAACAGGATTTGCATATTCTGGGACTGTGTCGTCCAAATAGGACGAAATGAAAATATCAGCTGCGGTCTGTTTGTGACGTAGCTTGGTCGGAACTAATGGTGGCGGAAAGTTACTGGATGCCTCCGGGGTCGCTTTTGGCAGGCCCTCGGCAAGAAGAGGATACATACCCTTAATAAGAGCATGCCTCTGTCTGTCTGACTGTTCGGTTTTAACTCGTTCACCAATCTCGATTAATTCCCTTTCTTGGGCTCGTTCCAAGGATTCTCTACTTAATTCTGACTTTCTGATTTCTTTTTCGGTTCTTTTATGAGATTCTTTGCGCCATAACTCGATGGCATCTTTCTGTGACTGTCTGGCTTTCTTTTTCCATAATGCTTCTTCTACTCTCATGATGCACTCGGCATCCCATGTGCCTGACACAGGCCATCTATACTTTTCCTCTAACTGTTTGGTATACTCGACCCATAAATCTAGATACAATATGGCGCTTATGCCATGCTTCTGATACATAAAATGACCTGGACTGTCCCTAGGCGGGACAGGAACTGCTGCTTCTAGCAGACCTTTTCTAGTTCTCAACTGACGCAGTTTTGAAAAGAGCGGCATGACTGAACTATAATCTGGACACAATACGATACACAATAAACACGATAACTACTTCACACTCATTCCACGACATCAAGATACATGAAGAACATTCAGAATAACAGTTCGAACAGAATACTACCTGGAATACGGAAAACAGAATACATGAATTTTCTCGAGAACAGAACTGACTAGAACAGAAACTAGATGCACTGCTGAAACAGTACGAAACTTACCGGTCTCATACAGAGACACGTCAGGACCCGTATCCACCGGAGTGGACACTTCGTTTGTGGGCTTGTGTACCACCAACCCACGGACCAGAGTCAATTAAATTGACCCTGTCTAGATACTACCCCAGTAATGGTACTCACCGGGCAGTAAGAACGGAAGGCCTCAGACTGGACGGGACTGCTTGGACGCTGGACGGACGAACTTCGGACTTCTGTTACGGGTGGGCCTCCGGATACCTCAGACCTAGGACTCTCGGCTTGGGCTCTGGTCGGGACTCGCCGCGTTCCTCCACCGTCTCGTCTGGATGCTGGACCGCCTCCTCCGTCTCCTCCGTGGGCCTGAGGGATACTTGAAGCAGAAATATCTGGCGGTGCGCAGAAGAGTTCCGTCACGACTGCAGAGGGTCAGGGGGTCGGCGTGGCTTCACCGACGCGTGGGGAAAGGGCAAGTCCCTATTCGGGCGCCATTATGTGGTAAATAAATAAATAATACCTCTCTTTTTGAATGCATAAATGAATAACAGATAGCTCAATAAATAAGAGTCAAGATTCGAGGTAGTAGGAGTTTTTGCAGGTTTAATACAGCATAAAGACAGGGACAGGACAACCTGCACAGGAATAGGATGGCAAGCCCTGGCAGCGCTGCCGGGGTCAGGATCGGAATCGGCGGAAGGATAACTTTTTAATAACAGTACATGAGCATATATACATAACGCAAACACATAGCATTACATCGCAATAGGCGTAGCAGTGGGAAGAGCAATAGGCGTGACGCGTAGCAGTCGCGAAAGATAAGGGTGAAAAGAGGTGTAACAGGGCGTATACATAGACATGTGATGCAAACGTAACAGAATATGTCATGAATGGGGTGGAAACCATGGAGGGGGCTACCTAAGGAGCCGGGACCTCTAACCTGATGGTGCGCGCAAACTGGCAATGACGTGTTACTAGGAGAAGCTGGGGGCTATGAGCTCTGTGCTAGGAGCAGAGACTGAAGTCTGGAGAGTCAGGGCGACATGTACCTAAGCAGTATCTAGTATCTGATGTTTAGAGAACATGTTGATAGAATCCAAATGTTATCGGGGTAAAGGCGAACAGACTCTAAGACTGGAGCATGCATTATTCCACATGTAGTGCGTGATGAAGAATATTAAATGATCATTAAATGCAGTATTTCTCTTACATGGAGACGTAGAGGCTAGACAATGACGGAAACTATTGATGCGATTCAGTAGCTTTAGGAATGCAGAGAAGGAGGGCTGTACTGATAACTCGAATCATAACATACTCTTGGCAGACTCAGAGGCAGAGCCAGGCTGAACCGGGCACTGCGAGGCAGGAAGTAAGTGAAGGGTCGAGGATACAGGCGGGGGCTGTATCGCTCCTCAGCGAGGCTTCAGGGGACAGGAGCTGAATCTGGTGTCCAGGCCCTTTTGAGGCCTAGAAACGGAGATTTTACAATGGAATAACGTGCACACTGAGAAACGTGGCAACGTAGCTTTACATAGGCCTGATATTCGTAGTATTCACGAGAACTGGAAACTGACATACTAAAGGTGGACACAACTATAATTGCGTCTTTAATCGAACATGGGGAATAACATATGCATATTAATCATGCACAGATAACATATGATGGATGACACGTAGGGACACAGAACATAGCAAAATTTACTTTTCCACAAAAGCGAAGCAAATTGGACCCTCCCATCCACTGGCAGAACAGTAAAATACAGAGCCAGAATGGGGTGTATCTTGCTCCTATCTGCCCTGGCGCTACTGCACCTGCTGCACCCTGTGTACCAATGTGACACTGTGAGAAGAGCAGACGTCACGGCGGGGCAGTGATTGGCATTGGGGTGTGGGGGCATACCTATCAATCCGCACGGTGCCGCTGTGTTACCCACGATATCGGCTCCCATCACAAGGTCACACGGTGAGGAGCCGACATCACACTGTAGAAGGAAAAATGAGCTGAAAACCACTAGGAATAGTGGATTTACAGCTCGTTTCTGGAGGCTTTAAACTGCTGACGTCCATTAAAGGGAAAACACCACAGGACATTGGCAGCAACCTCTGTGCGTTTTTCTGTTTTAGGAGGAGGGGGCTTGGGCGAGGTTGGGTTCAAAAGTGCCTCCTAGGTACTTCTCAGCACGAGACCCCACCCCCCTCCTCACACTGAGGTTGTTCTTCAAGTTGGCAGGTATGTGCTGGTGAAGTCCCCAGGAATAAGGAGCTACTTGTTCAGCTCTCGAGTTGTTTTCTGATACTGTGGTAACGGAAGTTTGCACCATACGTCATCCTATCCTGTGTAGACCTTCCTTCCACAGTAGACAGTCAGTTTCTGGCACATCCAACCCCCATGGCTGGTCGACGAGGAAAATTGCATCTATTGAGCCATTGGGATGCAAATGCCCAGTTAGCGACAATATGATTTTATTTACCACTACAATCCTTTTTGTTGTACTCCTGGGCAAGGTCTGCTGATGCCTCTGGGAAAATCAATGCAGCCCCTTGCAACGGTGACGGTGCATGGTAACTGCGCATCAATTTAGGTGGTGCAGCAAATGCCTTGGACACCGGAGGGCCAGCTCAGTGCAGAAAACTGTTCACAGCATCCTTCTTCACCACTTCCTTCTGGACAGCAATCTACCTTTTACTTTTGCTGAGCGCGCCTTAGCTTGTGGGATCACACAACACTTTTCACCTTTTCAGCCCTCTTCAGTGTGTAGGGCAGCCCGAAATATGACATGTCAGAGGAAGGAACCCCATAAAAGGAGGTGGTTTGCTCACGCCTGTTTGTAGCCTGGTTTCCACAGAGAGAAATCATATATATAAATTGGTTCAATCCCATTTGGGTGAGCTGCTAAACTTCGAATATTCCTCCTGTAGTGATTGGTGCTGAACCCCTTCCCGGCACTCTCAAAAATATTTAAATACTGGTCCTTCAAGCCAATATTTGGAGGCTTCTTATAGTTCGAGTTCCTGCCCGGCTTCTGTGCCAGTACACTGTGGACAGTGAGATACATGCTATGCTTTCCCCCTAGGCTGAGATCAATCCTGAATAAGAATCGGTTTTTAAAAAAGACCATATTCCTGGAGGTCTATGTGGAAGCCCCAAAGATCAATACAATTATGCCAGTTGCTGGTAACGGAGATAAATCAAGTATTATTCAGTTTCAATACCAAGTTGGGACTTCATTGCTATCTCACAGAAAACAAGCATTTGCAATGCAATAGGTCTCTCATTTGCGAGAGTTTAAGCTAATGCCATTGTAAATGACAATGCCTTTTATTTATGTTTTAAAAACCAACACATAAATAAAAGGCATTGGCGTTTACAGCAGGGAGATTTTTTGCATGCTTCTTTGTGGTAATAGTAGGTAGTTGCATATGATCTCCGGATCTTGTTCGGCCTTATACTACCACTTGCTCTGGTCTCCATAGGCCCTAGGCGCTTGAGAGGTTTCACTTCTCTGGCTGGTGATGGCGAGGGACTCCCCTCGCCGTTCAGCCACAAGGCAGGAGAACATGCTTTCTTTCCCTCAGTAGGGGCATAGGGGTGGAACGATCTACATGCCTCCTCAGGGTAGGAAGGAACTGGCCTGCACTCTCAAAGGAAGGCAGGGTCGCTCCCAATGTGTAAAGTGCGCTTAGCATAGGCTTCAATTGAAAAAACAGCTAAACAACCTAGTGCATGTGTGCATGTCAATTTAAATAAATGAGGAAAAATACTAGCTGTAGTGTCTTTTGTTTCTTGCTACAAAAATAAATGTGGATAAATACAGGTATAATGACCCAAAAATAAATATGGATAAATACAGACGGAAATGTTAAAAAAATAAATACCATAAAACCGGGAGCCCTAATGATAAATCATGGACATGACACATCTGTGTGTATTGAAATGTATTATTCACGTTCACTGGAGTGTTGCAGCTGTCTTAGTACTGGGCCATGCAGACAACACTTTACAATGCTGCCCCGTGGAGGGCCAGCCAGAGTCCTTGAGGGATTGTCAAGTTACTCGTAAGGGGAAGAGTCCAGTCCGCAGGCTGATTGCTGTGTCATTGTCTTGCAAACAATATATGGCGGTCTATGTCAATGTGCAAGGTTAGTGTCACTGGGCATATCTGAGGACAGTGGAAGGTGTTATTCCAGGGCATGATGCAGAAGGCAGAACCAAGCAGAAAGGAGCCATATGGTGGAGATGGATGCTACTGCTCCCTACTTACCACTAAGGCAGATTCATCTTCATCTTCGGTCTCTGACGTTTCATGTACCTCACATGTGGGTGGTGGTGTTTGGTCTGCAGCACTGTGTGACACTGACACATCAGTGGCCGGAGATGTGGATGTAGAAGGAGCAGCAACATTCATTTGCTCAATGTCTTGTGGCATCACTCCCATGATAAGGATATGCAGGGCATGGAACATCCCATCTACAGCTTTCTCGTGTGCAGCCGTGGTAGCCATTCTTTGCGGCTGCATCCACTCCATGTTCTCCATGACCCTCCTCATCTTTCCCAAATCACGGATGATATCACTGTAGCCACTCTGACTGGACAGTTGTTGTTGTCTCCAAGTCATGACTCCAGCGACGCCAGCCATGGATTGTTGGAGGGCATGGGACTGACTGTGGGTGTACATTAGGGAGTGGAAGTGGTCCCTGATGGGACTGAGACACCCACATATGGCATCTAGTTTGGCTGCCATGAGTTCCAACCCCACCCACACCTGTTCAGCCAGCCCCCTCTGGCAGTCTAACACACGGCGTTAGAACGCCATGTGTTCTTCCGTGAGGTGCTGGGAGCCATATGTGGTGGTGGGTGCTTCCTGCTGTGTGGACTGTACAGGGGGTGGGCTCACCTCGCAGGTGCTGGGCGGACCTCCAACTGGAGGTAAGGTGCGGAGGGCATCCATGAACCATTGGAGTTCGTCTAGGTCGATGTCCTGGGGGTCGTCACCATCATCACTGAAGTGTTGTAGGGTCTGCTCTGGAGGAGGGGTTGATTGTCCCCCTGGAATGTGAAGGGGAGATGCAGTTTCACAGTGTGTTCCATGTATGTTGACTCATTGGCGAAGTTTACATACAGACTGCATGACAATGTACATTGTGACTGTTTGTGGCGAGGTGCCTATTTGATGCGGGACAGTGGACATTTGTACTACATCAGGGATGTGAGGTTGCACTCGTACCTTGTCATCTCACAGTTTCCTGCTATGCCAGATGTGATTGGCCATCTTGTACACACTTGCGGCACCAGTTGTGTCCTGTGTTCTGTAGTGAAAGTGTTGCAGTTTGTACCACATTGTTGTCAATGTTGAGGTGCTCCTATTCTTATGTGTATATGCTGCATTGTGGGTGAGTCGCACCTGTCTCTCCGATTTGCCGGCCCCTTACCCCTTTTAGGCGGTGTGCCTTTGAATTCTGTGCTTCTACAGTGCTGAGATGTAGCAGACTCGGGTGAATTGGGATCTTGTTAGTGTTGCGCCTCTTGGGCATAGTTTGTCTGCAGATGTGTTGTGGCCGTCAGGGGTTGTTTGTGCAAGTGGATGTGTCAGAGAGTGACCTGCTCCTTAACGCATGTGGTCCACTTTCATCCACCTCAGTGTTGTGGCGTGCACAATGTCACGGTGATTGGTTTGCAGCCATGCTAATTGTCATGTAGTGTCACTTGCATTGTCAGTGTGGCTCACAAATACGCATCTTTGCTAGGTTTTGCACATGTGCATGTGTTGGTGTTGAGATTGGTGATGTGTGGGGTGGGACCCATTGGGTACATGGGGTACGGGGCCTAGTTTGTGTTTGTATGTGTGCATCAGTGTGCAACGGAGTGCAGGGACATGATTAGAAGTCATTGTGGGTGTGCAGGGTGCTCTATTGAATTGTGCATGTATGCCATTGTGCCCATCTCCCCCGTTCCCCAAGTCCCTGGTTGGTACTCACCGTGTTGATGTTGTGTCAGGTCATGTTGGGATGAGTCCGGATCCCCAACTCCTGGTACAGTATCCCGACTGATGACTGTGGTCACCATGTTCTCAAAGTCACCCAGCTCTTGGTGTGCCACTGAAACCGCACCTCCAATGAGTGTTGCTGCTTTCATGTTGGCATAGAGTTTCTTCTTGGTTTTGCCCTTCACATCATTCCAGTGCCTCTTGACCTCTTCCATTGTCCTCCTCATCGCTGCAACTGCATTCACATGGTCCAAGATGGTCTGCCATATTTGCATCTTTGTTGCCAATGACACGTTGGAGATGCCGAACAGTTGCTGGTAGTGTTCTATCACCTCCGTAACGATGATCCTATTTTCCTGCGGACTGAACCGCGTCTTCCTCTTCCTCTTCTCCTTGGCCTTCCCCGACCCCGAGGTTCTGTGCTGGTGGTCTGTGGGGCTTGTGGGGTTTGCGTTGTCCTCTGCACTCGGTCCGGGTGCATCCATGGTGTTACGCAGTTTAATTTTTTTTGCCCTTTTTTTGTTCTGCTTTTATAGTGCATTTTCCCGCATGATGCTTGGGAATTGCAGGCCTGTTGCTGGACATTGCTGATTTTTGTATCGCGATTGGCCACATCGCAACTTTTTTCGCGTTCGTGTTTCGCGTTTTTCCAGCATTCCGTTAGTTTTAATGCAGTCATTTGACGCCTTATCGTGAGACTATCGCATGGTGCCGCCCGGTTGAGAATACTACTTTAACAAAGTGTAATTTTTCCGCTATAGACTGCGGTATGCTAAGTTTTGTTAAGCTAGTTATCACACGTTCTTGAGAATATCTCCCAATGATTTTTTAATTTCCATGGATCATGTTGCTACCATCTTACATGATTTGATCTCAAATATAATCCTAGTTCCTGTCAGCCGGAAATATTTGGTGCTGTGTATATTAATAATATAAAATAATAATAAAGGGGTTTATAAAGCGCCTGGTGACGCCATCCCGGCGTATCCCCACGCTATTACATAGTGTAGCATGAATTGCGTATGTGCTACCTTGTCTTCACCTCACATTCATGAATATTTCGTAACACAAACATTACCATATGATGACATTAATATGCCAAATGTTTTCGATTAGCATGGATGCACATCCCCAATAGTCCTAGTGTAGCGCATTATCTTGTCTCTGTGGGCCAATAATCCGCCAGTAGTAGATGCTTCAAAACACAATGCCACACAATTGTGTATCATACTGCAAGTACATTATATGGAGGGTCCCATTATGCCTCTATTGGCCCATCTGTCTGGAAGGGGAGTGTCTAAAAATGAGGTATTTGTCATTTAAATGCTTTCCTGTGATCCAAACTTGTAAATAATTTCTTTCAGTTCATTCCCCAGTAGGCTTAAATCTCAAACTCTTTTTGTTTGCATGCTTTGTAGCTCTAACCATTTAATTCAAGATGGGTCTTCACTCCAGCCTTACCCAGGCAATATTGGTTTAAATTTTATAAATGCCACATTATCTGTTAGTGAGTTCTATTTAGAATTAAAACAATGAAGTAAAATCCTGCAGCTTCCTATTTACATACAACATTTACATTTGCAGGTTTGGCGGTATCTTTGCTTAGTCTCCAAGTCCAGAATATACCTCGATTTCAACCATCCAATGATAAACACCCTATTCTTGAGTACTTTATTGAATCCAAAGTATTTGACAATCTCATATTGGTTTTAATGATTCTCATGATAATGACGTACCACCGGATTATGGCTGTGATTATTCTTCATAGCAAGCATGTGTTCCAAGATGCGTTGCTTTACAGGATGTAGTGTGCTTCCCACGTTGCGTTTTTCACATCAACAAACAAGTACATAGACTCTGTATTCTGCACCAAGTTAAACATTTTTTAATGGACCTCTTTTTGTTAGTGTATGGTACCTCAGACTGTTCCATATTGGTCCTATACGTGTATGTTTTGCCCGCCCACATACATAGAAGCCTTCCAGTGTGCAATCATTCTTTTCTGGTACACTTCCGTGTGCACTATTTACTAGTTTATTTCTTAGTGACTTACTCTAGCTCTATGTTATGGGACGGTGTTGTAACATCTCTGTCCCTTTTAGTGTGTCAGTGCGTATACAGCCCCAGTGTTCAGGCATCACTTTCCTGATCTCCCTGCCATCGCTGGTATAGAGTGTGATAAATCTAAACTGGGATATTTCCATTTTGTTTTCCATTCTCTTCTCTTTCCCTCTTTTCTGCCTGTTTCAGTGCTTTTTTAGACCAGGGTGGGGTATTCAATTTAATTGAACCTGTTAAGCATTGTGATTTTATCCTCTTTATTCAGTTCTGTGCTACTGGAATTATATTTTGCTCTCAGTAATTCTTGAATGGTACACTTGATTTTAACCCTTGAGATAGATTTCTATTCACAGGAAGGATACATTCCCAGCTGTGGGTTTTAGGAAACAAGGCATTGTGAAGTCTTTTTCCCTTGACCATGATCTTTATGTCCAGAAACTCAATTTCCTATCTGCTCACATTACTGGTTAATCCGAGGTGAAGGTGATTGAAGTTAAGCTGAAGTACAAATTCGCTGGCCAGTTGCTTACTCCCTTTCCAAGTACAAAAACTTTGGGTCCAATTTTGATAACGGTGGGACCACCACCAACAGCCCACCGCCATCAGAAAGAAGATTCCCGGGGTGGGAGTTGTATTCCCTACAATGGTGGCAGTGCCTCTAGGCACTGCTGTAGGGATTACAATGTTACTTATGGCGGTCAACCCGCAATGAAAAGGCAAGTGGAAAGGGACATAGGGGGGCCCCCCTTTTCCCCTGGCCCTCAGCTACAGGTTTTGGGGGGCCCCTATGGTGCCCCCTACATATCCCTGCACCGTGTGGCAGGCACTGCATGGTGCCTATCACGTAGCCTGTCGGAAGCCAGTCAGAATGACCGGTCAGATACCTTTGCAACCGATATCATCATAATGGGTCACTCAGAAAGAAATCTGACCAACTGATTATGATGCGTTAGGAACAGGATCTGTTTTCTAATGCATCGTTTGCAGCCCCTAAATCTCTTCTGCCAGTACATTTTTTAATTCATTTTTGTCTGAGCACAGTCGGTTCATCCTGCATTCTGGGCACAGCCGGAACCAGCTTTGATCCTGCCAAGCGGGAGCAGGATTTTTTCTCTGCTTCGATCAGGCTGGCATAACTCAGCTTCGCTGTCTAAAAGTGTGGGAGCAGGAGCAAAAATGTGTGCTTCCAACTGGTGGGAGCATTTTTTCATCTCCCGCTGGGAGGGAGGAAACATTTATTTCCTTCCCACATTCTTGTGGGAAGGGAAATAGTGTGCTGGGTTGTGGGATCCCAGGGGCATTTTGAGGCTCAGGGAAGATGGTCATGTGCCCCCTTGTCTGTAATTAAATATTGTACTAGGAAGATGGGATTCCACTGCGCCTCAGTGAGGCTCGGAGGGGGGGCTTGCACCCTCTACCCTCTAAACTGTTTTGTGCCAGCCTCCGGGTCCCTGGTCCGTCCTGGTAGTTTATTTATTTCAAGCATGGGAGCTTTAGCTTTTTATTTTTTCTCACTACAGATTCAAGGATTTTCTTCGAATTAGCTGAAAATTTTAAAAATAAAATCGGTTTTGCCCCCCGAGAGCTGAGTAAACACCCTGCCCTCTTATATGTATTACTCCCGAGTTCTAAGATGGCTGCCACCACATCGGTGTTGATGTGGTGGAAGCCAGTCAGATCTCTTCTTGAAATCTGTTGGCTCTGCATATCCTCCATGGTAAGAAATATACTATGTTTTTGAGCTTTAAAACTTGAAAAAGTAGGAACAGATTGACACCAAATTGCAAAAGGCATGCTTTCTGGACCAAGGTCTGTGTTCTGTCAAATATGGTTCAACCGTTTGGGCTATAACTGTATCTAAATTTCCTATGAAAAAATGAATGGGTAAAATGTGTTTTGGGACCATCCCTTTTCCTCAGACCTTGCTTGACGAATCGACCCCCAAACATTCTAGGAAAGAGCTGAGGTGGATGAGACTTTTTTGGGGGGATATTTGTCAAACGGTGCCAAAGATATAAGTAACCAAGAAAGGCTTTTCCTGTAGAAACATGATCAGAACTATAAATGGTGACTGACACTATATATATATATATATATATATATATATATATATATATATATATATATATATATATATATATATGATTCAAAAATCCTCTCCCCTTGAGGAAAGGAAAAAGCGAGTCGCACACATCAAGGTGGGTCTGGAATCAGATTGTTTATTTCACCGGGCTCCGTTACCTAATTCATTTCTGCAAGTTACTCAGGCCTTCTTCAGAGGAGGAGCTGCGTGTTTTGGCGGCTTTTGTGAACAAATTTGAACCAGCTGTTTGCTCTTAATGTTTTCTGTCGGTGATTTGCCTCTGGTGGGTGCCGTGGTGGAGTGCTTTGCGAGGCATTCTGGTTCTCGTGGTTCACGCACAGCATACCAATTTTCCCCTTTGCTGGGTGATGGTAATCGGGTTCCACACTGTGTTACCGCCGTAATTCCATGCAAGCCACTTTGATGCTTGAAGGGTCTACTCCCGGGGGCCAGTCCCCAGTGGCTGCCGCTGCCCAGAATCCTTTCGGGTCAACAAAGATCGGTCCATTGTGGGCAGACATGGCGCTCTTATGTAGTGGTGCGTGGTTCCGTGGCAGGACCAAGCCACAACTATGATTCAAAAATCCTCTCCCCTCGAGGAAAGGAAAAAGCGAGTTGCACACATCACGGTGGGTCTGGAATCAGATTGTTTATTTCACCGGGCTCCGTTACCTAATACATTTCTGCCAGTTACTCTGGCCTTCTTCAGAGGAGGAGCTGCGTGTTTTGGTGGCTTTTGTGGACAAACTTGAACCAGCTGTTTGCTCTTAATGTTTTCTCCCGGGGATTTGCCTCTGGTGGGTGCCGTGGTGGAGTGCTTTGCGAGGCATTCTGGTTCTCGTGGTTCACGCACAGCATACCAATTTTCCCCTTTGGTGGATGATGGTAATCGGGTTCCACACTGTGTTACCGCCGTGATTTCCTGCAAGCCACTTTGATGCTTGAAGGGTCTACTCCCAGGGGCCAGTCCCCGGTGGCTGCCGTTGCCAAGAATCCTTTCGGGTCAACAAAGATCGGTCCATTGCGGGCAGACATTGGCGCTCTTATGTAGTGGTGTGTGGTTCCGTGGCAGGACCAAGCCGCAACTATGATTCAAAAATCCTCTCCCCTCGAGGAAAGGAAAAAGCGAGTCGCACACATCACGGTGGGTCTGGAATCAGATTGTTTATTTTACCGGGCTCCGTTACCTAATGCATTTCTGCCAGTTACTCTGGCCTTCTTCAGAGGAGGAGCTGCGTGTTTTGGCGGCTTTTGTGAATGAACTTGAACAAGCTGTTTGCTCTTAATGTTTTCTCCCGGGGATTTGCCTCTGGTGGGTGCCGTGGTGGAGTGCTTTGCGAGGCATTCTGGTTCTCGTGGTTCACGCACAGCATACCAATTTTCCCCTTTGGTGGATGATGGTAATCGGGTTCCACACTGTGTTACCGCCGTGATTCCCTGCAAGTTACTTTGATGCTTGAAGGGTCTACTCCCGGGGGCCAGTCCCCGGTGGCTGCCGCTGCCCAGAATCCTTTCGGGTCAACAAAGATTTGTCCATTGCGGGCAGACATGGCGCTCTTATGTAGTGGTGCGTGGTTCCGTGGCAGGACCAAGCCACAACTATGATTCAAAAATCCTCTCCCCTCGAGGAAAGGAAAAAGCGAGTCGCACACATCACGATGGGTCTGGAATCAGATTGTTTATTTCACCAGGCTCCGTTACCTAATGCATTTCTGCCAGTTACTCTGGCCTTCTTCAGAGGAGGAGCTGCGTGTTTTGGCGGTTTTTGTGAACGAACTTGAACCAGCTGTTTGCTCTTAATGTTTTCTCTCAGTGATTTGCCTCTGGTGGGTGCCGTGGTGGAGTGCTTTGCGAGGCATTCTGGTTCTCGTGTATATATATACACAAACCCACACACACACATATATTTTAAACAAGTATCCAATCCAAAGGACATTATGGACGCTGCACACCAAATCGATGTGCACATGTTTATTGTGCAGGGCACAAAACAATGCATTTCCGCCAAGACAGCCTTTGTCAAGTTGCAAAAATTTCTCCAAGCACCCTAGAAACACAGTTCAAACATCATCGATCTAATCCTACTGTGTAAAAACATTTCAGACAATTTAAAAACATAGAAAATGTATTTTTTTTAAATGGCGTTAGCTAAGGATAAATAAATGCAAATAATGATAATAGATGAGAGCAGTTAACATTTTAAAAGAAACAATATGTTTTTTCAAAAGACATAGTAAACAGACTACCTTGTCCATAAACAAGTATCCAAATCATTTATATCCTTACAACATTTCTTAATCATCTTGCATTATCACATGGAGAAATGCAGATCATATATTTCAAAATAATTAATTAGGTACTGCAATTGGGAGCAACTCCCGTCCCATCTTTATTACCCAAATATAAAAGGGCATACAATGTGAAATATATAGAACCACATGATCCTATTTCAAATTCAAAAAGTACGTATGATGAGGATGAATTAGGAATTAGTATTTCCACAAAATTAAGGGTAAGTGCCCTGCCATTGCCTAATTAATCATGCAATCAAATGAGAGGCGGAATACCATCATCCTATTAAAATATATATATATATATATATATATATATGAAGCAAAGCGTTTCTCATTAGAAGAAGCGGAGGGACACAGCGGGGCTTCCAGGAAAGTTCTTTATTTCAGCAAAGTTATGGCATGACGCGTTTCAACATCAAATGTCTTTTTCAAATGCCTTCAACAAAGTCTGTGTTTAACCAATCCACTTTTAAGTTATACAAGTCGTTTTGCCATTGGTGGCGGTCCAGGTAAGCCTCGTTTTGCTCAAGAGATTGGCTGTAGCTGCATCGGCGAACTACACCTCCCAACATGCACCAGTCTTGGACAGTCAGGTAAAATACTCCCCAGGCTTCACTATATCCCGTCTTGGGTACTGGATTCAAATCTAAACGCAGGTAAGCAGAACGGTATCTTTGTTGCTGCAACAAGTCCTTTTCCCGGGTCCCCAAGACACCTTCAACCGCATGTGCCTCACACAGTCTGCCCTGAAGCTGTGTATACCGTGAAACCGGCTCCTCCATGTAGTCATAGACTGCACTGCAGGGGTGCCTTACTGTGGGAGGTTGCGGTGGGCCTAAGTGATCCCATATATATATATATATATATATATATTCACTGAAAAAACCATAGGTTATAGACCATATATAGTTAGGAATTAGCATTTAAAAAACCTTATTTTACTCACACAAAACCATTGAAATTCCATATATAGTTAGTTGTACTAACTATATATCGCGCACCCGCAATCCACTGCTGATGATGTCACATATTACATCATTCATGACATGGTCAGTGACATCACTGATGACATCACTGATGACATCTCAAATGACATCACTGATGACATCACTGATGACATCTCAAATGACATCATTGATGACATCATGACACACCTATACCAGTTACTACATACGCACTCACTGATTCCTACGTCTACACACACATTCACTCATTCACCCATACAATCACTCATACATACAGTCACTCATTATTACAACACTATCATATGCACTCATACACCTATGCAGACACTCACACACTGCCACTCATCCATGGAGTTACTCACACACCTAGTCAGTCCTGTAAAGAATCAATCACACTTCCATTTCCTCATCTATACAGTTAAACACAGAACACCATACTTCAGTGACATCACTGATGACATCACTGATGACATCTCAAATGACATCACTGATGACATCTCAAATGACATCACTGATGACATCATGACACACCAATACCAGTTACTACATACGCACTCACTGATTCCTACGTCTACACACACATTCACTCATTCACCGATACAATCACTCATACATACAGTCACTCATTATTACAACACTATCATATGCACTCATACACCTAGTCAGTCCTGTGAAGAATCAATCACACTTCGATTTCCTCATCTATACAGTTAAACACGGAACACCATACTTTTCACACATATACTAACACATACTTACTCTCTTATACAATCACTGATACAAGTACACATTGATATGCACAGAGTCACACACCTCCCAGCCAGCCACACACACACTCAGTCTTCCATACATCCACTCATTCTTCAATATGTAAAACATATTTAAACTTTACAAAAACACACAGACACTAGATGATGTCATCAGTGATGTCATTTGAGATGTCATCAGTGATGTCATCAGTGATGTCATTTGAGATGTCATCAGTGATGTCATCAGTGATGTCACTGACCATGTCATGAATGATGTAATATGTGACATCATCAGCAGTGGATTGCGGGTGCGCGATATATAGTTAGTACAACTAACTATATATGGAATTTCAATGGTTTTGTGTGAGTAAAATAAGGTTTTTTAAATGCTAATTCCTAACTATATATGGTCTATAACCTATGGTTTTTTCAGTGAATTTTCAAGGTTTTGTAAATGCTAATTCCTAACTATATATGGTCTATAACCTATGGTTTTTTCAGTGAATTTCATAGGTTTTTTAATAGCAAATCTTTATAAAAATAATACATTTTAAATCTAATTTTATATTTTATAATTTTTTTATTTTTTTTTAATATTATTTTTAGTGCGCTCCCGGGGCGCGGACAGGTGAACGTACGGGTAAGCGCAATCTTGCGGCGCGCCCCAGGGCGCGTACTAATGCGCGTCCCGGAAGCGCTATTGCCGAGAACGAAAACAACATTGTGACGTATCGCGTAGCCGCCACGCATTGCGTCATAAGACACGTATCGCGTAGCCGCGAGATGCGTCTTATGACGCACCGCGTAAGCGCACCCGGAAGCGCATACGATCGCGCAACGTAAGCGCCCCGATGCGCTTACGATACACGCCCGGGACGCGCCCCGGGGCGCGTAGCGTAAGCGCGTCAAACCATGTGACTTTAAAATAACACTTTTCATTGGTTCAGAACTTTTTTTTTTCCAAATTGTGTGAAACCCACCCATTTCTCTCACTATTGCTTTGTACTTGGAGAGAGCAAGAGCTGTTGTGTCTACTCTATCTCCTACTTTTCTGATCTCCAGCAATGGCTGCAAGAGAGTCATCCAGCAGTGATTCAGAGGGATTTTTAGATGAGGACCCTCCTCAGCAAAAGAAAAAAACCCATTTCATCTGGAAATTTTACGAAATCCCAGAAGGACAGAAAAAAGTCAACGCTCCCAAAGTAACATGCAAAATATGTGGGAGTAGTTTATCCAGAGGCAATCCTCTGAAAAAATATAGTTTTGGGAATGCTAATTTGATCCGGCATGTGAAAAGAAGACACCCTAACAACTTTGCCAGGGAGAGTGTCAGAGAGCTGGCACGGAATGTACCCACAGATGGCGGCAGCACCTCCACTGGTGGAGCAACACCTTCGGGACCACCCCGTGGAAGAATGGTCCCTAACATTCAGCCGGTGTTTGCGGGCATCAAATTTTCGTGCACAGAGTGTGACGAACTGCTCTGCTATGGGGAGCAGAGTGTTGAACTGATTGCCCTAAAGAAACAGCAACACCGCTGCTCTTCCAGTCCCTAAATGTTCAAATTTTTTTGCTCCTGTTGAGCAGTTTTGGAATCCTTGTTTTTGTTTTTCCCTTGAAAAAAAATCCAAAAAAAATATAAAATTGTTTTAAAAAGTCTAAAAAAATATAAAACAACAAAAACAAAAAAAATATATAAAACAACAAAATCAAAAAAAAAAGTTCTTTTCAGAACTACCTCCAATTTTTAAAAAGAAGATTTATTTTTGTAAAAGTCTGTCATTTTTAATCTCCATGGTACGCTCCCCCGTACGCTCCCCGGTGCGCGTACCGGGCGCTCACCCCCGCGAAAATCGATTTTTTTAAAAAAAAAATGTTTCACCCGCGGGAGCCTTTTATGGCCCCCACATGAAACCTAGGGGGTCAGGGGGTGTGTACCCTGCCCCCTCTTGCTCATTTCCCCCTTTGATTTTTGCCACCTCTTGTGTCTCAATCCTACCGAGACACAAGATGGCGGCCGCTGCGGACTGTTTCGAATGTTTACAGACACCCGAGAACCAATCAGCTTGCCGTGCGCAAGTCGCGTTGCGCGCCTGGAGCGCTCCCCGGTACGCGTACGGAGGAGCGCTCCAGGCGCGGCTCTAGATATATATCTTTTTTTGAACGTTAATTTCTCAAAATCCACTGTAGCACATATATTGAGACCTACAAAAGGCACATCGGGCTACCAGTCCCTACAATTTTGCCAAATTTCGTGCAAATCCATTCAGCCTATCGGGCTAAAAGTGAGGCCAACCGCCCTATGGAAAACTCAATGTTAAAAACACGTTTTGGGACCCCCCTTTTTTCTCGGCCCCCCCTTGACGAAACCCCCCCAAATTTTCAGGGGCTGCTCAGAAACAAAATGTTCCATTTTCCTGAAAATTTCAGCCAATTCCGTCTACAAACGCCAAAGTTATTAGACATAGAATTTTCAAAAATCCCATAGGGAAAAAATCCTAACTATATATACCTACTGGCGACCGCCAGTAGGTAATATATATATATATATATATATATATATATATATATATATATATATATATATATATATATATATATATATATATATATACACACACACACACACACCCACACACACACACACACATATCTAACATCATAATCATAGCAATGGGAATGCAGCACTAGCGCTCCAGGATTTTATCGGTTCTAATTCATTTTATTCTCAGCAACATCAACTACGCAAAACTGGGGAAAAATAATTGCTCATCGCTGTTCCACATGCTTGGTGGAAAAACTCATTCCCGAAGAGAAAGTAGTTGTTTTTAAATGTAAATTCAATCATTTCAGTTAACTTGTTAATATGTTCTTGGAACGTGGATGGGCTATTCTTTTGCTCCTAGTTACACACATTTCACTATGAGATGGTGGGAGAAAGAATTTGCATGGTTGGGGCAACATGAGAAATTCATGGACAACATCATTATTTGTCTACACTTTATAGATTATCTCTCTGTGATATGGGACGGGAGTAATGACTTGTTTCAGAACTACCTTTCAAGTCTGAATAATAATCCTTACAATATTCACTTGATGTTACCCATCAATACAGAACACAGAGTTATATAGAATTGAAACAACTATATTCAAGAAAAGTAAGGCTACCATCAGTGTCCTGCATGCTTCATGCAAACATGATAAAAACTGAAATGGAGCATACAGTACTGTGACATGGTGTGGTTAATGAGAAATTGTTCCCCAGAGCAAGAGCTAAAGAAGAGTTTGTGGAAAGTTAAGAACAGCTTTTTGACACATGCTTATCCACAAAATGTACTTGAAAGAGCCGCGGAATGCTCCCAGTTCTTGGAAACAGAAGAATTGCTGAGTAAGAATAAAAGCAAAGAGGGTGGTGACACAGATCATTGCTTGATAATCGAGTACAAGAGGGTGGTGACACAGATCATTGCTTGATAATCAAGTACAACAAAAGATTAGAAAATCAGACATATTATGAAGAAGCATTGGCATTTACTCAGGGATGATCCTAACTTAAGAGAACTAATCGGTGTATACCTTAAAATGACATTAAAAAATGCACCATCTTTGTGGATGATGCTTACAAGCATTCATTTGCAGAGTAAAAAAAATACATGAAATCTTCAATTTGGGTGGGATTATGTATAAAGAAAAATTTATTTTGTAAATGTCACAAATGTAAGGCGTACAAGCAGGGCATTTGCGGACAAAACTATGAGTTTGATGGAAAAAAATATAAAATGAATAAGAATTTATAAAAATATCACATGCAAGAGCACGTTTGTGCATACATTCTCAGATGCCCATGAAACGTAACATATATTGGGAGTACAGCATGTCAGCTACAAAAACTACTATTGGAAAACTTGTGGGCTGTTGCCAACCATGATGCAACTTTCCCTTAGCACATCATTACAGAGAAAAGATATTAAGAGAACCTTTCATCATTTATCTTCTGGGGGATTGATCAGAAAGTGAAATCAATCCGAGAAGGGGGCAGGGATTAAATAATTAAGGCAATTAGAATACAGACACATTATTACATTTAAAACTAATACCCCACATAGAAACAATGTGGATGAAAAAAATGATGTACATGTATTCACTTTAAGGAATTGTGATTGATCCTGACCTATTGCTGTAGAATTTAATGCAACCTCTTTTTTTCACTTTTAGTTGTAGTGTGGGGATTTTTTCTATTTATCCCCTTATAATTTGTTACTACAGACACCTCAGTATTCTAATCTCTCGCCACCCTGCAGCAGACATGTATGATCAATGTGTTTGAGCTGGACTATAAGAGTCATGCCGAGCCCACTGGTGATCATATATGTATAGATGATAATCCCCCCAATACAGATTTTGAACAGTAGGTTGTTTTAGACATTTGGGGTACTAGCTCAACATTCACCTTTGCATCTCATTGACAGCATGCAAGCTGCTTACAGAGGTTGGACTGCAGTTCCCAGGATTCGTGGCCCAACGATTGGTATGCACATTTATTATTGCAATACTATTTGCCCACTCAAATCTAGCAGTGAATTCTGAGGTGAATATTGAAAAATAATAGATTTGCTTAGTTAATAATGTCAGTGCAGTCTTGGTTGTGAAGCGAAAACATTGTTTTCTGTATTAAGGCCCACTGATGTGTAAGTACATATGCACACTTTTTTAAAGTTCCCATGTGATAAAAATCTGAGGTTATGTTATAATAGACTTGTCTCAATTTTTCCATCATAGCACTAACGATTTGGTTTAATTCGATTGCACAGTTTTCATGTGTGGGCTTGATCCATGTAGCATGTAAGTTCACTCTATCGTAAGTAAACTAGAAATTCCAGCATTCTTGCATCATGAAAAGCAAAGAGAGACTATTCATAAACGATGATCATGGGACACAATGACAATGTGAGCCAGACTTCTGTCGACGTATGTCATTTGTTTGATGTTGCTGAAAATAAAGTTAATTGGGACTGCATTGTGGGAAATATATACATGTTTTTTTAATTCACCTTACTAAAATGCTTCTTTAAACTTTGCTTTTCCATTGAATTTCTAATGGTTTTTAATGCAAAGTGAGATATTATTACCATACCGTTACCCTTTTATTTATGATGTATGTGAGTGTGTGTGTGTGTGTGTGTGTGTGTGTGTATATATATATATATATATATATATATATATATATATGCAGGAAAACGCCATTCACCATATCTCCTACTCCCGCAGAGACAGAATAACGTAGAGTGAAACCACCATTTCGTGCTAAAATCCTTAGTGCTTTATTTGTGCAAAATCGTGCCAGCAATCCGCCATGACACGTTTTGCCTCCAAGGAGGCTTGATCACATATATATATATATATATATATATATATATATATATATATATATATATATATATATATATATATATATATATATACAACACAACACGAACAGATGGCGTGCTTCTGCCGCTTGCACGGCGGGCGCTCGACAGGATCGCCGATCCTTCAAATATAGTTAAGAAAACTGGTATGGTCCTATATGTAGAAACCAGAGTCGAGGCCCAAATTAAGTTTTAAGTGCTCAAGGTTTAATTGGCAAAAATAAACAGCCCCAACGCGTTTCGAGGTAAACCTACCTCTTGGTCACGGGTGGAGTAACATCATTTCGCCATACTTTTAAAGTAAACACCCAGATGCATTCTGTCATGCATCACGTGCCCATAGACACGGAAGAGATACTACAATCGGGCTACAATGTATCATGGTGTTTGTTTACACAGTCATTGCAGTTGTTAACTTGAAATAAACATTGGCTATGTGGCTACATATCCAGGCATCTAATTAATATCATTTATCACATTTATCTCATGAAAAAAATAAATGTTAGAAAATTATACATACGCTTCTTCGGCATAAATTATTACCAAGAAAATCCCCGCCCAAGTGGGCTTTTTACATGTCCAGGCATCTAATTCACCTCGTGTGTCACATTTATCACATGAAAAAATATAAATGTCAGAAAATTATACATATGCTTGTTCTGCATAAGTTGTTACAAAGACACTCTCCGCCCCAGTGGGCTTTTTACCACCACAAAATTGTTCATAATGCCAAGTCTTAATTCTGCCCCAGTGGGCGTGCCATCCTTTCCTGCAAGAAACCAAACAAACCAAATTCAGCCTGAGTATTATATATATATATATATATATATATATATATTACCTACTGGCTGTCGTCAGTAGGTAGTTATAGTTAGGATCGTTTTCAATAGGAAATCCGCAACATTCTATTGGGAATAACTTTGGCGCCGAATGAGGGATCTGCCTGTAATTTTCCTTAACTTTGCCTCGCTGCGCTCCACTCCTTCCCTGAAAGTTTCGGGGGATCCGTCAAGCGGGGGCCGAGATAAAAGGGGGGTCCCAAAACGTGTTTTCCCCATGTTAATTTCCATAGGGCGGTTGGACTCACTTTTGGCCCGAACGGCTGAATGGATTTCCACCAAACTTGGCAAAATTGTAGGGACTGGTACCCCGATGTGCCTTTGCTATGTCTCAAGATATATGCTCCAGTGGTTTTTACGAAAATTAACTTTGAAAAAATATATATTGGGCTACATTGGGCTATATATATGTTAGAGCCCAAATGTAGCCCAATGTAGCCCAATGTAGCCCAAAGATGGCCACCAGAGACAAAAAACCAAATGTAGCCCAAATATCAGCCAGATGTAGCCCAACTATAGCCCAAAGACAGAATGTCCCAGAGTGTTCTAAAGAACAACTAGAGCGCTAACAGTCTTACTTATGACAAAAGTATGGCACACCTGAAGTCATCTTGATTGGAATAAAGTGTTAACACTTAAAACATTTAATTTGCAAAGGAACAAAATGAGGGGGTTCATTTTGCCATAGAAATTAGGATTAGTGCTGAAGAAAGAAAAATTAGGGCATATTTTGAGTGACTTCTCAAATCCTCTTATATTTCATAAAAAAAATTCTGATATGCAGTCTCCCAAGATGGCCACCAGAGACAAAAGAGCCCAAATGTAGCCCAAATATCAACCAGATGTAGCCCAACTATAGCCCAATGACAGAATGTCCCAGAGTGTTCTAAAGAACAACTAGAACACTAACAGTCTTACTTATGACAAAAGTATGGCACACCTGAAGTCATCTTGATTGGAATAAAGTGGTAACACTTAATACATTTAATTTGAAAAGGAACAAAATGAGGGGTTTCATTTTGCCATAGAAATTGTATATATATATATATATATATATATATATATATTCACTGAAAAAACCATAGGTTATAGACCATATATAGTTAGGAATTAGCATTTACAAAACCTTGAAAATTCACTGAAAAAACCATAGGTTATAGACCATATATAGTTAGGAATTAGCATTTATAAAACCTTATTTTACTGACACAAAACCATTGAAATTCGCATATATAGTTAGTTGCACTAACTATATATTTCGCGCACCCGCAATCCACTGCTGATGATGTCACATATTACATCATTCATGACATGGTCAGTGACATCACTGATGACATCACTGATGACATCTCAAATGACATCACTGATGACATCACTGATATCAACATCCAGTGTCTGTATGTTTCTGTAAAGTTTAAATATGTCTTACATATTGAAGAATGAGTGGATGTATAAGTGTCTGGATGAAGGATTTAGTAGGTGCATGACTGACTGTATGAGTGAGTGATTAAATGTGTCTCACTGAGTGCATGGGTTAGTGACTAAACTGTCTTAATTTGTGCATCATTATGTCTGTTGTTTTGTAAACTGCTGCATGTGTTGATCAGTAGCTATATGAGTAACTATATGGGTTATTGATTGGTTGACCAAGTATTTGTATGGGAGACTGAGTGTGTGTGTGGGTGGTTGGGAGGTGTATGACTCTGTGCATAGATGTGTGACCAGTTGATTCACTAGATGTATGGGTTCAAAAGTGTATGTGGAAACAGATGTATGGGCGGTTGACTGTGTGCATGAGTGTATTGGTGAGTGAATGGATATCTCAGTGCCACATGTCAAAGTAAGAACATATGTAAAACACAGTATATGTGAGAGTTGACATATATAAATAACTGTGCATAACAGCCAGTGAATGTGTGAGTGGCTGTATGGATCATTCTGAAATTGTATCAGTGATTGTATAAGAGAGTAAATATGTGTTAGTATCTGTTTGAATAAGTATGGTGTGTATAACTGTATAGTTGAGGAAATGGAGGTGTGATTGATTCTTTGCATGACTGACTAGGTGTGTGAGTAACTCCATGGATGAGTGACACTCTGTGAGTGTCTGTTTACACTGAGTGTATATAAAGTTATATTAGAGTTTGAAGAAGTTCATCGTATGATCACATGAATGATGTCATCAGTGATGTGATCAGTCATGTCAAATGAGATGTCATCAGTGATGTCATCAGTGATGTCATTTGAGATGTCATCAGTGATGTCATCAGTGATGTCACTGACCATTTAATGAATGATGTAATATGTGACATCATCAGCAGTGGATTGCGGGTGCGCGAAATATATAGTTAGTGCAACTAACTATATATGCGAATTTCAATGGTTTTGTGTCAGTAAAATAAGGTTTTATAAATGCTAATTCCTAACTATATATGGTCTATAACCTATGGTTTTTTCAGTAAATTTTCAAGGTTTGGTAAATGCTAATTCCTAACTATATATGGTCTATAACCTATGGTTTTTTCAGTGAATTTCAATGGTTTTTTAATAACAAATATTAAAAGCTGTTAAATGTATTCTTTTTTTAAAGGAAAAATATATTTTATATGTATTTAATATAATTTTTTTATGTATATATATTTAAAAAAATATATATATTTTTTTGTTTCGCTACCAGTCCGCGCACCGGGTAGCTTCTCGTTAGCTCAATTTGGTGCCGCGACCCGGTCCGCGAACCGGTAAACGTTCCGTTAGCGCAACTGCCGCGTTAGAAAACAACATTGTGATGCGTCGCGTAAGCTCGACGTATCGCGTTGGCGCGTAATGCGTCTTATGACGCGCCGCGTTGGCGCACCCGGAAGTGCTCCGGAGCGCGAACCGAGGCGCGAAGCGCAGCTCCCCAGAAGCGATCCGGGGCGTGTCGCGTAAGCGCGACGTATCGCGTTGCCGCGTAATGCGTCTTATGAGGCGCCGCGTTAGCGCACCCGGAAGTGCTCCGGAGCGAGAACCGAGGCGCGAAGCGCCGCTCCCCGGAAGCGATCCGGGGCGCGCGCGGAGCGCGTAACGTAAGCGTAACAGGTCATGTGACTTGTTAATAAAACTTTCTATTGGTTCATTTCACTTTTGGTTTCCTAATGATGTAAGGCTAGGTCATGTGACCTAAAAATAACACTTTTCATTGGTTTAGAACATTTTTTTTCCCAAATGATGAAAGCCCCCACCTTTTTTTATGTCTCGCCTGTCGATGCGCATGCGCATCGAGCTTGCAAGACTATTGGGGCTTAACTAGTCTTTAACCAACTTGCAAGGAATCGTGGCGATTCCTTGCAGTGCCCGTGAAATTCAAGCTTAATGCGCATGTGCATTGAGCTTAAAAGCGCGTGCACATGCCCCCAGCCGCCTGCTTGCATGTATTTTCCCTCAGCCGCACTCCTCCCACACCCCCGCTCCGCCCCCTCCCCTGCCTGCCGTGTCGCGTTTCTTCAGTTCCCTTAGCCGCACTCCAGGCCCCTGCTGCTTTCACACCCTCATGCCGCTCTCCCCGCTCCGCCCCCTCCCCTGCCCGCCGTGTCGCATTTCTCCTCCCCCCTCCCCACAGCAATGCCCTCCGTCTTGTTTTACCCGTTTCTTCTTTTCTCTATCTGTCCCACGTCCCTTTCTCTCTTTGCCTCGCAGCGTCTTTTTTTTTGCTTCTGATGCCCGTATGTTTCTTTACAGTATCTCAAGCATGCCAAAAGTTCTTTTGATTTAAACATAAAAAACGACCATGTCTAGAACTTAAAGAGCAAGAGATTAGTGCCTTTCGTTTTTAAACTCTGATTTCCTCAAACAAACATGAGCCCGCGTCCCTTTCTCTCTTTGCCTCGCAGCGTCTTTTTTTTGCTTCTGATGCCCGTATTTTTGTGCAGGCAACCGAGGGGTTCATTCATGGCTGGCCGGTGGCCGGCCGTACTTTCAGTTTCCTGCTTCTCCAGCTCCTTCCTCTCTGCTGGAAACAGACAAAAGGCGCCAGTGGTGCACAACATAGACGGAGCCATCCGGCTTAATGATTGCTTTGGAATTCCATTTGTTAACAGTAAACAGACCAGAGGCGCCAGGAGAGCACAAGCCACACAGAGTTGCACCCCCACCTCCCCCTCTCGCCTTAGTCAAACGAGGTGTTTGTAACCAAGGCTGCGTCTTCTTTGGTGCGTTTATAATGTACATGGGATGTTTGGGTTCATGCTGGGTAGCGCTGCAGCCATTGACTCTCCCCCAGCCCTACCCTCCTTTGGCTTCTATAACGCACTGTTGTAGTACTGTTAAGGTGGGCTAAAATACAGGCACTTTCTTCTAAACTAAACATATGTTTGTCGTAATCTCTTTGTTTTAAAGTGCAAACAATGTTTTAAAATGCTGCCGCTGTTAGTTACACGAGGTGTTTGTAACCGAGGACGCTTCTCCACATGATCGCCTGCCTCTCGCACACATGTGAGTGCGTTTCAACTATGTTTTATTTGTACCGTGCTGTGTGTTGGCTTTTTCATATGTTGTCATGGGTCTATATTTTTATAATAATGGCAGCGCTTTAGGCAACACCACCTGCAGATAATTACCCGGACGTCTGCTGAGGCAATCAGCAGCGCTGCTCTCGAAGAATAACACGGGGGTCCATAGCAGTGCCACGCGACCGGTCCGGCGCGCTCTCCTCCCTGCTACCGGGGGCCAAGACAGGCAGGGATATCCTTAAATTGCACAGCCAACGAAACTCCAGGGCAAATGTGGTAAGGGGATAAACAAGGGCACGGCAAAAACATGGCAACAGTCACCGCATGCAAAACTCGATTGCTGTTTAATTTCCTACCCCACCACCATACACGCATACAACCACTCACACATACAACCACTCACACATACAACCACTCACACATACAACCACTCACACATACAACCACTCACACATACAACCACTCACACATACAACCACCCACACATACAACCACCCACACATACAACCACCCACACAACCACCCACACAACAACTACTCACACATACAACCACTCAAACAACTACACACACAACCGCACACACAAACACACACATCTGTCGCACACACATCTCACACACGCAACGCCACTCACACACGCAACGCCACTCACACACGCAACGCCACTCACACACGCTACGCCACTCACACACGCAACGCCACTCACACACGCAACGCCACTCACACACGCTACGCCACTCACACACGCAACGCCACTCACACACGCAACGCCACTCACACACGCCACTCATCCACGCAACGCCACTCATCCACGCAACGCCACTCATCCATGCAACACCACTCATTCACGCAACGCCACTCATCCACGCAACGCCACTCATCCACGCAACGCCACTCATCCACGCAACGCCACTCATCCATTTGAAAAACGAAAAATGTCAAACTCTTCTATTGCGAGACCTATTGCATTTTCAATGCTTGTCTCACTCTGACTTTCAACTTTGTGAGAGGAAGACCTATTTTCATTATTAAGAGATGGCTTCAATAGTAGCTGCAGCTGGTGCACCCCCACCACCACCACCACCTCCTAGGAAGGAAGGACCACCTACCCAGTTCCTTCCCAACCGTGAGGAAGAGGAGGAAGAAGAGGAGGAACATGAGAGAGTATTCTTGCCTGAACAGCCCCGGAAATTACACCACAAGGACAGTTTCATTTGGCAATTTTATACATTCCCAGAAAGCCAAAAAAAAGTCAATGCCCGGTATTTCACATGCCTGATCTGCAAAGAAGTTCTGTCCCGAGGCACAGATAAAAAATATAGCTACGGGAACTATACTATGCATCGCCACATGCAAAGGTGGCATCCAATAAATTACAGCGTGGCTGAGGTGCGTGACCTCCGTGAAAACCCACGAACTCCTGTGGCCACCACCTCAACACAGGAAAGTTTTTCGGGACCAGAGGCGAGGGAGACGGTCCCCAATATCCAGAGCAATTTTCAACACATCAAGCTAGTGTGTATTTATTGTGGGGGACTAATTTGCCACGGGGAGATGAGTGTGATTTTAATGAACAGAGCATTTGAAAATCACAAGTGCTCAAAACGCCCCAAAAAGTGATTTATTTTTTTTGCTCCTGTTGAGCCCTTTCTAATGCCTGTTTTCCGTTGTTCCCCCCCAAAAAAACATAAAATTGTTCAAAAAATAAAAAAAAAAAATGTTCAGAAAAAAAAATATATATCTAAAACAACAAAAACATTAAAAAAAGTTATTTTCAGAACTACCTCCCATTTTAAAAAAAATGACTAACATTTTTAGCACTCTTCACTTCATTTTTCTCATTGGTGCGCTTCCCGGTACGCGCACTGGTGAGCGCCCGTTAGCGCAACACAAAAAAAAAGAAAAAAAAACAAGAGAAGGAGAGCATAAGAGAAGGAGAAAGAGAGAGTAATGTTAAGAGACAGACAGCAAGAGAGAGCAACACAGATGTACTGTGTAATACATAGTAAAACAGTGTAAAAGATATAACAAAGTGTAAGAGAGAAAATGTAAAAAATATAAGGCTGTGAAACAAAGAAAGAGAGAAGAAGAATACTAAAGCAGAGGCACATGAAGAATGTGAGTGTCTGTAAAGACTAAAAGGAAAGAGAAAAAATGATGTACAAATAAAAGGTAATAACGGAACCAGATTTAAATAACACCGGTAAAGGAGAGAGAGAAAAAAATAGTGTGCATAAATAAAGAGGGATGAAATAAGATGGATAACATAGAATGAAGTTAAAACATGTGGATTGACAGAGAAATGCGCTACCCATAGTATAAGTAAAGAGGGGTGAAAGAGGGAGAAATATTGAATTAGGATAACACATGGTGAGTGACATAGAGAGTGGACATAGAGAGTAAAGGAAACAGTACCTGAATGGGCTTGAGTAAAACAGCAAAAAAAGTTAAGTAATGCAATGTGTGTGACTTACAGGGAGTCAGTGGGTGTAGGTAGGAGTTTGTGTGTGTAAGGTGTATCTGTGGGTGTGGTTGTGTGGACTGTTTTGGTGTGGGTAGAAATGAGGGTGTGTGAAATATGTATGAAAAGTGTATGAGTGTGGGATGTATATGTGTTCGATGTATGTGTGTGTATGGAATGTGTGTGTGTTTTTGAAGAGTGTGTGTGAGAGGTTTTTTTGTGTGTATGAGGTGTGTGTGTGGTGTGTGTGTGGGTGTATGTTACAGGTGTGTGCATGTGTTGGGAGGGGGATGAGCTATATGTGTAGGAGTAAGGTAAATAATTAAAAAAAAGAGAATGAGTGAAGAAGCAAAGGAAGGGAACAGAGGGTAAGTGAAGTAAAGAATAGGGATCAAAAGAAGTTGAATATGAGAGGGTAAATAGGGAAAGGGGAGTAAACATGGAGAATAAGAATAAGTGAAAGAAGCAGAGTAAAAACACAGGAGTGAGGTAGATTGAGAAAATGTTAGTGACCTTAAAGCAAAGGGTGATAACAAACTACATTTTTTAGTCATACTTACCATATAATAAATGTAACTTTATTTTTTTTACTACAGTTGGTATCTGTGAAAGAGAGAAGAAAAAATAAGTTATAATTAGTAAAATATGTATTTTAAATTAAAAGATACAAATGAAGAGCTAAAAACATCATAACACTCTATTTAGAAATAAAGTGAGAGTGAAGAACACAGAAAGGGAAATAAACTAAGGTAGAAGGACAAAAAGAGGGAAAAAGAAATAGAAGGAGAGCAAATTACAAAGAGTAAGGCATATAGATTCACTAAGAAAAAGAGAGAGAAGTACAGAGAAATGAACTGAAGGTAAGAAAGATACTAAAACAATGTGAGTTAGCAAAACTAAATCAGGAAACAGAAGTAAGTTAAAAGATAATGACTGAGACAGAAAACAGTCTAATTAAGGATGCATTTAGAAGAATGAGGAATAGAAGATAACTGAGAGTAAGAGAAGAACAGTCATAGAGTGAAAGGATGAAGGGAGACAGAATAATATACAACAATTGAAGGAAATGGACTGAGGAAGTTATAACGTAGACACACTAAGAGAAAAACTGAGTGAGGTGGAGTACAATGAGTGAGAAAAGAAAAAAAGTAAGTCTGCAAAAAAAAGGAAAGAGAGGAGAAGACGACTAAAACAGTGGTACTGAGAGAAAATAATTTGGTGATGAAAGTAAAGAGAAGGACATTGAAAGAAAGGAAATGATGGATAGTAACGGAACCAGAGTAAAAGAAATCGGATGAAGAACGATGAGAGAGGAGCAGTGAAGTTGTTGTAATAGAAACGATAGAAGGTAGATGAACACAAGTGAAAATAACACAAGTAGAGTGAGGCACTGAGCACAGAGAAGTAGTGAACGAAAAAAAAAGAGAAGAGGTCAAAAGTAAGAAGCAAACAAAGATAAGCGAGGGAGAGTGGATGTCAGAGAATGGGAATACAATTTAATTTACACAATCCAAAATATAGAATAATATAGAATAATTTCTACAACATGTTACATAGTTTATTTTTGCTGTTCTCAGAATATATTGAATTTCACTTAAAGCAGTGAGTTCAAATTACTCATCATATGACAGCGGGGAAAAAAAACACAATCTAAAAGATTTTTTTTTTAATAAAAACTTACATACTGACAAACGACAAATGTACGCTAATCTTTGATTGACTTACTTTTCCTTGAGGCAAAATAGTATATCATGGAGGTCCTTTTCTCGTTACATAGTATTTTGCTGTTCACTTAGAAATCCATTTCATCGACTTTCTACAAGAAAAGCTCCAAGAACATCTGAAATATTTTCAAAATTTTAATATACTCCTTTTTTTCAGTCATGACTCTTTACTCATTCTTGCACCTTTCCATTTGGCCAAATAGTGTCACATGTATGAGTATATATGAGTACTCCTCCCGTCTTCATAGGCCAATTACCTTTACCTAAACTTTGGCTGTAAAAACACTAGGTATGAATTTATAAAGCCAAAAGGCAAACGTTGTTTGAAAGTCAAATTATTGTCGTTACATTGGGTCCAATCTTTAGAAGTTTTTAAATAGCATGTGTAATGCCCTGATGTTGTAGAAGGACCGTCATGAAAAATAATAGCTACAGTTGCAAAGGTTCTTCCTGATATCGATAACTGAGAAGCCACGAAATTTTTAATAGAAGTTGTCAATTTAGTTCCATCAGGTCTACATCGTTGGAACATTAAAATAACATAGTGACCATAATTTTGTAGAAATAATGTGGACAGCATTGCAGACTTACATTGAGTACACACCATATTGTGATCCGCTGCTTTAACTAGATTATTAAAAGACACTGATTTGCAGTCTGGTAAAGTTAAATATATAAATCTTTCAGAGTCTATTCTAGTAGTACTTGATGAAGCACAGTTATCACAGTCATGTTGCCATTGATAAGAAAGGCCAAATAGATTTTTTATATCTACTCCTTCATCTTGTAATACATCAAACATATACATTAAAAATTTAATTTACACAATCCAAAATATAGAATAATATAGAATAATTTCTACAACATGTTACATAGTTTATTTTTGCTGTTCTCAGAATATATTGAATTTCACTTAAAGCAGTGAGTTCAAATTACTCATCATATGACAGCGGGAAAAAAAAACACAATCTAAAAGATTGTGTTTTAAAAAAAAACTTACATACTGACAAACGACAAATGTACGCTAATATTTGATTGACTTACTTTTCCTTGAGGCAAAATAGTATATCATGGAGGTCCTTTTCTCGTTACATAGTATTTTGCTGTTCACTTAGAAATCCATTTCATCGACTTTCTACAAGAAAAGCTCCAAGAACATCTGAAATATTTTCAAAATTTTAATATACTCCTTTTTTTCAGTCATGACTCTTTACTCATTCCTGCACCTTTCCATTTGGCCAAATAGTGTCACATGTATGAGTATATATGAGTACTCCTCCTGTCTTCATAGGCCAATTACCTTTACCTAAACTTTGGCTGTAAAAACACTAGGTATGAATTTATAAAGCCAAAAGGCAAACGTTGTTTGAAAGTCAAATTATTGTCGTTACATTGGGTCCAATCTTTAGAAGTTTTTAAATAGCATGTGTAATGCCCTGATGTTGTAGAAGGACCGTCATGAAAAATAATAGCTACAGTTGCAAAGGTTCTTCCTAATATCGATAACTGAGAAGCCACGAAATTTTTAATAGAAGTTGTCAATTTAGTTCCATCTGGTCTACATCGTTGGAACATTAAAATAACATAGTGACCATAATTTTGTAGAAATAATGTGGACAGCATTGCAGACTTACATTGAGTACACACCATATTGTGATCCGCTGCTTTAACTAGATTATTAAAAGACACTGATTTGCAGTCTGGTAAAGTTAAATATATAAATCTTTCAGAGTCTATTCTAGTAGTACTTGATGAAGCACAGTTATCACAGTCATGTTGCCATTGATAAGAAAGGCCAAATAGATTTTTTATATCTACTCCTTCATCTTGTAATACATCAAACATATACATTAAAAATTCCTGACAATCCTGCTGAATATTCTGTGAAAATTGATTTTGACCTGAACATATATCAAGAAGATTTCTAATTTCTGAAACACTTTCTATTTTAGCTCTATCACTACTACATTTCTCTAACACAGAATTCAATAAACAGCACAATGTTTGTTCCCGATTTTCAACAATCTGTCTTTGTAAATTTTGAAGAAAAAAAACAACATAACTACTACATTAGCATAGCAGTTGACACCAGAACTGTTTTCAAACTGAAATCCAACAAGATCTTCAACAGAATCCTTTTTGTTTCTCTTTACAATTACACTTTTATCTACTTTGTCTTTTTGCTGATACCTCACTGCAATTACTCTCATTTCTTCTTTTTCGGCCTACCACACGTTTTTCAATCAGAGGATATTGAGGCAAATGTGGAGCATACTCTCTTTTTAACCTATTGTATTCTTTTACACAATCTAAATCTGCACAAATCTTTGTTTCATCACACTCAACCAAGTACAATCCTTCTAAAGTTCTGACTCGTGATAATGCCACATATGCCATACCCTCTTCAAACACAGAACTTCCAATGTTCACCAAAGCGCTATCTACACTTAAACCTTGAGACTTATGAATTGTCACCGCATATGCCAAACAAATAGGAAACTGTTTTCGGCGAACATATAAGTCTTTCACGAGCAAAAATCTAGCTGAACAACGACAAATTTGTTCTATTTCATCAATGTCATCAAATTTAATTTTTAAAATTTCAATTCCATCTCTATTTTTGTAATTCAGAAAACGAACAACATAACCCATTGCTCCATTTACTAGACCTCTTTCAACATTTAAATTCCTTCTTAAAATGACACGACAATTCAAACACACATTCAGAGTCTTTTCAAAACCAGCAGTTTTAGATATAGTCTTCTCTAATGAATCCAATTTTCATTTCAAATTTTCAGACAAAATAATTGTTGCTCCCATATGCTCTATTTTATCAATAGCTTCCAGTTTCACTATCTCTTCATTTTCTAACTGTAACATTTTGTTGTTGAACATGGAACATTCTTTCAGAGTTGGCAACAAACATATGCCAGATTTCTTCTCGTTAATTTTCTTAAATATGTTCTCTGGAAGAATGTTTTCATTTGGGTAGAAATTTGAAATTAATCGTGCATGTAAAGCTTCTTTCCCTTGCTGACTTACTTTTCCGATCCTTACATCTTGTAGAATATTTTTATAATCTTCATCATTTGCCTGCCGCATATTTTGAAGCAGTTCTGCATATTTAAAGTTTAACCATATATTAACGTTTCCGATGCTCCCTAAGCACTTCCTGGTATCTTCACGTGTGAGCATTTTGAACACAGGTTGTCCTTTCACTGGAGTCAACTGCAGAAGATCTCCAAAAACAATAATATGTTTTCCACCAAATAAGACATCATAGTCTGTTCTAAGAATTTCTTGCATTCTCAAATGCACAAAAGCAAGCATGATATTTGACACCATGCTTACTTCATCAATGATAAGAAGTTTCATTTTATTCAGGACTCTCGAAACTTCGGAACATGCATCTCCTGATAGCTTGTGATACTCCAATGTGTTATCATGCTCCACTGGCAACATCAGTAAACGATGTAAAGTAATCCCTTTAATGTTATGTGCTGCCAGCCCAGTTGGAGCAGTAACAACACAAGACAGCGGTGATTCAGTCCTTTTCTGCAGATAAGTTGCAATGGTTTTAATCAGAAAACTTTTTCCAGTTCCCGCTTCTCCACTCACGTACAGTTGGACAGGCTTAAATGATGTACATGAGCATTCTTTTTTCTCATGACTGAATCCATGTTCAATCTGTTCTGTGACTTCGTCATATATCTGTTTCTGCTCAAGGTTTAGTTGTTCACCAAATCTTCTAAGTTAACTTCATCATCTTGACCTTGTTCCATAACTCTTTCCACCTCATCCATGGCAGTAGCAGCTTCATTTTGGATAATTGGTCCTCCTAGTGGATCCTGACTCAATGAAGCAGAACTCTGACTGCCTTGAGAACTGTCTCTCGCAATCTCTGCAGCAATTGTGGCTTCTTGCTCTATTTCTTCATTCAACATTTGCAGATAATTTGGAAAAACAGGACATTCTATGGTATCCTTCGTTGCATTAAAGGAGTCTTCATAACAGAGAAAATCTCCAAGAAGTTCCTCTTCTTCACGCCATGGTTTAAACAGTTGCAAAAGAGCCAAATAATAAAATTCTCTTTTATCTGGATTATCACAACTCAATTTGCGATGATTAATCAAATGACCTTTTTTCTGTTTCACTAGACATCCTTCACATCCAATGACTCCATATATTCCATTATTGATATCTTCTCTGATGTTCCTCTTATAAATATATCTCTGCAGAACTTCATAGAGACAAGCGTTCTCAAGGTGATGACTTCTATTTGGATAGTATGTATCCAACATGTTTGTCTTCAAAATATCTGTACTTTCTGGTTCTTTCTCCGCCAAATACTCTATCTCTTGTACAGATTTCAAAACTCGATTTCGTGTTGCAGCAAGACCTAGACTCACCCAAATGATGGTTCTAGATTTGGCATAGAGACTTACTGACGACAATCGATCAGAACATTCATACGCTCCAATTTCTCGATGCGACAACATCTTCAGACTGTAACTGTATAATTTCTTGCTTAGACTCTTTTCATGTGAAATGTCCTCCCACATTTCCTTTAGTTCGGTCTTTTCTTTTTTTGTGATGTAAGACGTCACATATCGAGCCACAGCAATAGAGTTGTCAGCAACGAATTGAATATCCATGTTAGCATTCCACATGGACAAAATCACTGGGTTGTAGTCGTTGATGTACTTAGACTCTTCGTCTCTTTTTAACTTGTATGTATTTTTTGGTGATTTCCTCGTCACAGTATGTCGCAGAAAAGACATCAAATTATTTACTCTTCCTTTAGAAATCACTGGTCGTGGAAAGCTGAAACGACATTTTGTGTAGAACTTGTCCTTGTTTCTGAATTTTCGACGACAGTACTTTCCACAACGATGGGATTGAAAGCGTAAAACTTGTTGCCTTAAACTGTTTTCTTCTGTAGTTTTCGGAACAGCACATGTTGAATACTCTTCAATAAAACTCATCACAGTGTCATCCGAATCTGTTCCAAATTTGGGTGCATCTTTAATCCACAACAACATATGTATGTGAGGAGCACCTCTCGCTTGATACTCCTTTCTCCAAAAGAAATCCAAAACCTCTCCAAGGGGAGGATTTTTTTGTTGGTAATAAAAGACATCATAGCTTCAAATCTATGATTAAAATATCTGCATACATTCACTGGATCCAAAGAGCACAGTTCTCCAGGTGTTTTGAATTCTATATTTTGTATATTAGCATTGGCCTCTCGTAGAAATTGAAGTAAGTCCTCCCATGCATACTCGGCACAGCTAAGAGTGAGGAACCATGTAGGAGTTCCTAAGTTTCTTAGCATACATTTCAATTCCCCATGGCGACGGTACCAATACTCATTTGTACTACGCTGACAAGCCATGAGATTGATTAGATGAGATTCTAAAATATTATCTTGAAGATTCACTTTCTGCATAAAGTCCCTCGCCGAAACATTTTGTAGATGTGCTCCACTTTTCAGAATATGGTTTACTGCATAAGAAAGCCCAGACAAGTCACTTTCATACAGTAGATGAAACAAATAGGGAATGCATTGACGAAACCTTGCATCTTCAGCATATAATCTTACAGTTCGATATTCAGATGCAGGAATTTGAAGTGGTCGATCGTCATATCGTCCACCTCGACCTGTTGGAAATAGCTGTGGAAAACAACGAGCTTCCAAACTTTCTTCCCACACACTAATGGGACTTCCTTTTGCTGTTTTCATTTGAAACAAGTCAATTGCATTCCCCATTACTTCTTTGGAATGTAAAGGATGAACAGTATAATGTTCATATATTTCTTCACTTCTAGACACATCAACTTTTTCAATTTGGACAGCTGAACAATCACTGTCTTCATCTGCAGCTGTTTCCTCTGCTGCAACACATACATCTTTGTAGTACTCATTGTTTTTGACTAAATACAACGTTGCCTTTTTGACTTTCCTAACATCCACTAAATCTTGCCAGATTTTTTTACTCTTTGTTGGAACCCCATTAACTAGAATAACTAAAGGTTCCTCTTCTACTTTTTCTATACCAATTGTATCAATATTTTTTTTCAAATCTAGCGGCAAATAAACAACTCTTCCCTTTAATCCTCTCTGCAAATCTGTAGGAGGCAATTTCCCTATCTTAGGCTCCATGCGAACAATTGCCTGAAAAGGATGGACGCATTGAATCAAAATAGACTCATATGTATTTAAATCTATCAATTCACGGGGAATGTCTATCAACTCCAGATTATTATGAACAGCTCTAGCAGGCATTCTATTTTGATTTAATTTGTCATAACAATATTTACAAATACGCTGATCAGAACTCAAATCAAAAGAATTCTCCACCCACAAATAAGTTGCTAAATCTTTCCACTCATAATTATCCATCTTTTCACTTTTTGCATTTAAATCAACTAACCTAGTCTGAATCTTATAATGAGTCCGTCGACAACACACACAAGTAAAATTCGGCCTTTCACTTGATTTCACCTTAAACCTGGTAATTTCCTTCTCAAACTTTTCTGTATTTAAAATCTGTACATTGTCTTCCACATTACCTTGAATTGCTGTCTCAATTTCTACACTGTCCTCTTGCTCACGAAAATAACAAATCTCAATTTCTTCACAAATCTTCTTCACATCTAATTCTGTTCCATGCAAAAGAGCACTGTTTAATTGTTTAAGCTTAAGTGCTGGACTTTTTGCATAATTCAACATTCTCACTAATTTCCTCATTTTGGTATGATGCACTGCTAACATCCTAAAATGATGAAAAACACTCTGACAGACTTTTCTAGAAAGACAAGCCAGTGAATGGCCTTGCAAACCTGTGATTCCTCTCACTCTGCAAGGATCTAAGTCTTGCAACAACTTCATTTTCTGCTTTAGACTTTTCTTACTATATGTACGTAAGAAATTACAAAACAAATCAATTGATTCCTGTCGCACACTACAAATACTACTACACTTCCAAGTGTACACTGGACCCTTAGTACGTCTCCCTAAAACTCCATCAGATAACACCTCTTCTGGTTCTCTAGGCACAAGTTTCTCTTTTTCAATCGGACAACCGTCTTTCACTTCATACGCTCGACCACTGGTGTCAACTGCATGCACTAAATCATTCTCCTGGAAGTAACTCTCCTCATTAAAAAATGGCTCAAACTTGAACTGTGCATCCATTCTCCAGAAAAAACTTTACAAAAATTAGTCCGATTAATTACTCTTTTCCATCTACTGTTTGATTTGAAAACATCAATTGTCTTGTTAAGTGTCCTAATTCTATTGATTATTAAAATAAATAATTTTTTCTTAACTTCAAAAGCATGATCAACAATCTTCTCTACACTTTTTTTTTCTTATAAAAAGCAGCTCTCTGTTTACCTTTCCTAATGTTTTTTAACAAATTTAAAACCACCCTATTGCGAAACATTCGTCTACGAATGTCTCTAAACTGATTCTGCTTTCTATTCCTATACATATTATTCTCTCCTGCTCCAGTTTTAGGATTCTTTGAATTTCTCTCCTTCCTTTTCAATTTTACTCTCTCATTTTCTTTTTGTACATGTTGTCCATTATTTTTTCTGGATGTACATATGTTGCATAAAAAAGACTTAGTTGTCTTACCAGGAGCTTTGTTCCTGTTTTTTGAAGTATCTGTTGTGGAAGAATGCTGTAATTCCGTTGCTATTTTTGATTTTTCCCGGTTGCGTTCTTTCTTTGTCCTTTCTTTTGTGGGCATCTTAGCTTTTTCTTCAAATAACGATTTCAATCTGTGTTAAAGAAAAACAGTACCACATTATAGACCACTATTACCAAACAACAAAGCAATGACAAAAAGCAAACGATCAATACAGGGTTTCAGATCAGGTGAGGATTCTCCAGTGGTGCACAAAAGGTGAGGAGTGTATTGATAAATATAGTGGAAGACAGCTCTGTCCACAACTACAAAGAAGATCAGACTTATGTCTAACTCCACTGCACTCTTATACACAGGCTTCACCACCTATGCTTCCCAAGAAAATATTGAGTTATATAGTTATATAAAATTGTATTTTATAAAATTGTGAAGCTCCATGAGAAAGCGTTTGCCTCAGTCTTATTCCTGTTGTGAGGCAGGTGCAAGATTTTGCCTCAGTCTTATCCCTGCTGTGAGGCAGATGATTGTAAATAGGATCTGTGCTGTGTTTCCTAAATGTGATGTCAAAAACGATTTTGGAGAAAATGATTGGTTTTTACATTTTTGATTATAATGTGGCGCAGAGGTTTTAAAAGTGACGCATCTACCTACATGCATCAATTTTTAAATATGCAGCAAAAAGGTACTTGTTTGGGTTTTCCTGGGGAGCATAGTTGGTGAAGCTTGTGTCTAAGAGTGCAGTGGACTAGGCTTCATGAAGCATATACCAGTCTGCATTCTTAGACGCAGGTGTCAATTTGACTCTTTACAGTGATGTTAGCTGTGTTTTAAATCAGTGTAGGAATCATATTGAGTTTGTTTGCATAGAGGAATTGTATTTTGTAAAATTGTGAAGCTCCATGTGAAAGCGTTTGCCTCAGTCTTATTCCTGTTGTGAGGCAGGTGCAAGATTTTGCCTCAGTCTTATCCCTGTTGTGAGGCAGATGATTGTAAATATGATCTGTGCTGTGTTTCCTAAATTTGATATCAAAAACGATTTTGGGGAAAATAAATGTATTTTACATTTTTGAGTATAATGTGGCACAAAGGTTTAAAAAATGACGCATGCATGCGTCACTTTTTAAATATGGGGAAAAAAGGTACATGTTTGGGTTTTCCTGGTGAGCCTAGGTGGTGAGGAATGTATCTAAGTGTGCAGTGGACTAGGCTTCATGAAGCATATCCCTGTCTGCATTCTTAGAGACAGGTGTCAATTTGACGCTTTACAATGATGTTACCTGTGTTTGAAATCAGTGTAGGAAGCATATTGAGTTTGTTTACATAGAGGAATTGTATTATGTAAAATTGTGAAGCTCCATGAGAAAGCGTTTGCCTCACTCTTATTCCTGTTGTGAGACAAGTGCAAGATTTTGCCTCAAAACACCTGTGTCTAAGAATGCAGCAGAGATAGGCTTCATAAAGCCTAATCCACTGCACTCTTATACACAGGCTTCACCACCTATGCTTCCCAAGAAAATATTGAGTTATATAGTTATATAAAATTGTATTTTATAAAATTGTGAAGCTCCATGAGAAAGCGTTTGCCTCAGTCTTATTCCTGTTGTGAGGCAGGTGCAAGATTTTGCCTCAGTCTTATCCCTGCTGTGAGGCAGATGATTGTAAATAGGATCTGTGCTGTGTTTCCTAAATGTGATGTCAAAAACGATTTTGGAGAAAATGATTGGTTTTTACATTTTTGATTATAATGTGGCGCAGAGGTTTAAAAAGTGACGCATCTACCTACATGCATCAATTTTTAAATATGCAGCAAAAAGGTACTTGTTTGGGTTTTCCTGGGGAGCGTAGTTGGTGTAGCTTGTGTCTAAGAGTGCAGTGGACTAGGCTTCATGAAGCATATACCTGTCTGCATTCTTAGACGCAGGTGTCAATTTGACTCTTTACAGTGATGTTAGCTGTGTTTTAAATCAGTGTAGGAATCATATTGAGTTTGTTTGCATAGAGGAATTGTATTTTGTAAAATTGTGAAGCTCCATGTGAAAGCGTTTGCCTCAGTCTTATTCCTGTTGTGAAGCAGGTGCAAAATTTTGCTTCAGTCTTATCCCTGTTGTGAGGCAGATGATTGTAAATATGATCTGTGCTGTGTTTCCTAAATTTGATATCAAAAACGATTTTGGGGAAAATAAATGTATTTTACATTTTTGAGTATAATGTGGCACAACGGTTTAAAAAATGATGCATACATGCGTCACTTTTTAAATATGGGGAAAAAAGGTACATGTTTGGGTTTTCCTGGTGAGCCTAGGTGGTGAGGATTGTATCTAAGTGTGCAGTGGACTAGGCTTCATGAAGCATATCCCTGTCTGCATTCTTAGAGACAGGTGTCAATTTGACTCTTTACAATGATGTTACCTGTGTTTTAAATCAGTGTAGGAAGCATATTGAGTTTGTTTACATAGAGGAATTGTATTTTATAAAATTGTGAAGCTCCATGAGAATGCGTTTGCCTCACTCTTATTCCTGTTGTGAGACAAGTGCAAGATTTTGCCTCAAAACACCTGTGTCTAAGAATGCAGCAGAGATAGGCTTTATAAAGCCTAATCCACTGCACTCTTAGACACAAGCCTCAACACCTATGCTCCCCAGGAAAGCCCAAACAAGTACCTTTTTTTGCCCCATATTAAAAAAAATGACACATGTAGGTAGATGCGTCACTTTTTAAACCTCTGTGCCACATTATATTAAAAAATGTAAAAACCATTTATTTTCCCCAAAATCGTTTTTGACATTACATTTAGGAAACACAGCACAGATCCTATTTACAAACATCTGCCTCACAGCAGGGATAAGACTGAGGCAAAATCTTGCACCTGCCTCACAACAGGAATTAGAGTGAGGCAAACAGTTTCTCATGGAGCTTCACAATATTACAAAATACAATTCCTCTATGCAAACATACTCAATAAGCTTCCTACACTGTTTTAAAACACAGCTAACATCATTGTAAAGAGTCAAATTGACAACTGTGTCTAAGAATGCAGACAGGGATATGCTTCATGAAGCCTAGTCCACTGCACACTTAGATACAATCCTCACCACCTAGGCTCCCCAGGAAAGCCCAAACATGTACCTTTTTTCCCCATATTTAAAAAGTGACGCATGTATGCGTCATTTTTTAAACCTTTGCGCCACATTATACTCAAAAATGTAAAATCCATTTATTTTCCCCAAAATCGTTTTTGACATCACATTTAGGAAACACAGCACAGATCATATTTACAACCATCTGCCTCACAGCAGGGATAAGACTGAGGCAAAATCTTGCACATGAAGCTTCACAATTTTACAAAATACAATTCCTCTATGCAAACAAACTCAATATGCTTCCTACACTGAATTAACACAGCTAACATCATTCTAAAGAGTCAAATGTATTTCTATTAAATATGCACACATTCTTTATTACTTTTAAAAAATTTAAAAACTATTTTTATGCTTCATGAAGCCTAGTCCACTGCATTTTTAGACACAAGCCTCACTACCTACGCTCCCCAGGAAAGCCCAAACATGTACCTTTTTGCACCATATTTAAAAAGTGAGACATGTAATTAGATGCGTCACGTCTTAAACCTCTGCGCCACAATATACTCAAATATGTAAAAAAAAATCATTTCCCCAAAATCGTTTTTGACATCACATTTAGGAAACACAGCACAGATCCTATGTACAACCATCTGCCTCACAGCAGGGATAAGACTAAGGCAAAAGCTTTCACATGAAGCTTCACAATTTTACAAATTACAATTCCTCTATGCAAACAAACTCTATATGCTTCCTACACTGAGTTAACACATGTAACATCATTGTAAAGAGTCAAATTCACAACTGTGTCTAACAGTGCAGTCAGGGATAGGCTTCATGAAGTCTAGTCCACTTCACTCTTAGACACAAGCCTCACCACCTATGCTCCCCAGGAAAGCCCAAACATGTACTTTTTTGCACCATATTTAAAAAGAGACATGTAATTAGATGCGTCACGTTTTAAACCTCTGCGTCAAAATATACTGAAATATGTAAAAAACATTCATTTCCTCAAAATCGATTTTGAAATCACATTTAGGAAACACAGCACAGATCCTATGTACAACCATCTGCCTCACAGCAGGGATAAGACTAAGGCAAAAGCTTTCACATGAAGCTTCACAATTTTACAAAATACAATTCCTCTATGCAAACAAACTGAATATGCTTCCTACACTGAGTTAACACATGTAACATCATTGTAAAGAGTCAAATTCACACCTGTATCTAACAGTGCAGTCAGGGATAGGCTTCATGAAGCCTAGTTCACTGCACTCTTAGACACAAGCCTCACCACCTACGCTCCCCAAGAAAGCCCAAACATGTACCTTTTTGCACCATATTTAAAAAGAGACACATGTAATTAGATGCGTCACTTTTTAAACCTCTGTGCCACAATATACTCAAATATGTAAAAAACATTCATTTCCCCAAAATCGTTTTTAACATCACATTTAGGAAACACAGCACAGATCCTATGTACAACCATCTGCCTCACAGCAATGATAAGACTAAGGCAAAAGCTTTCACATGAAGCTTCACAATTTTACAAATTACAATTCCTCTATGCAAACAAACTCAATATGTTTCCTACACTGAGTTAACACAGGTAACATCATTGTAAAGAGTCAAATGTATTTCTATTAATCATGCACACATTTTTTATTTCTTTTAAAAAATGTAAAAACTATTTTTTCCCCCCAAAATCGTTTTTTACATCACATTTACAAAACACAGCACAAGTCCTACGTAGAAGCATTCCATGTCACGACTAAAAATTCACAATTTTACAAAATACAATTACTCTATGCAGTAAAAACGTTTTACCACGCATTATCAAAAAGCATGACACAAAGCAACATGCAAAGACCACAATTTTCTTCCAAATCTTCTCCATAGAGTATACAAGTCTCTATGTATATTAAATGAATCATAACTCACCTTTACAAATGCTTTAGGACATTCACAACAGTGTCAGATACACACACCAATATTTCTTTAGCAGAGCAAAAGGTATGTTCTCCAACCACTGCAAACCATAAAGGCACAGAAAACCTCTAATTCTACACAGATATCCCTTTTTGTTAACCAATTAAAACTCTTCCCTCTCTATATTCAAACCAACACCCTTCCCCCCATCAGCTCTTTCTACCTGTTACCATAGCAACTCCCTCCTCACTGAGCTGCCAGGGTTAAAAGTTTATTCTACAATGTTGCAAATCACCTCTGCAAGGATGTTTGACCTGCAAATACACCAGCTTATCTGGTGTAAGGTTTCTTTAAATAACTTTTTTTTTAACCATTCAAATTACTTCTTACACAGAACACAACCATGCACCCTAACTTTCAGTTTTCACCTATCTCATTCTACCAATCATTGCTTGTGATTCAAGAGCACTGAAACTCCACAGGTTTTTTTTGCAAACTCCTATTATTCCAACTGCCATTTCCTTTCCACACTTCATCTAACTGCACCAGAATCTCCTCTGACCATGTATTCTGTCTGGATTATTGGACATAGTTATATCCACTGGGCTCAAAGGTATGCTAGTAACAGAAATTTACACAACCTTGATTTATCAAACGTGAACATAAAATGGATTAGCCACAGAGGATTAAAATGTCACCAATTGATTCCATTGGTGAAAACCTTTTTGCATTTGCCACACCCTGACCTGTTAATTCTGCACTGTGGAGGAAATGACTTGGGCACTTTGACTGGTGTAGGTCTGGAAATGCTTTTAAAGGACACATTTGAGCAATTGATGGCACTTTTTCCACAAACTGCCTTGGTATATTCCAATATATGCCAAAGGCAGAAATGGAAGTGGTCCAACCAATTTTGTCCACAATTTGAAAAGGCACGGAAACATGTGAATAAATTTGTTTCTGCTTACATGAGAGACTATGGAATGGGTTCAATATACAACAACAACTTGCATTACAACATGCAAGATATTTACAGAGAAGATGGTGTGCACTTCTCAGATGAAGGGAATAGAATATTCCTCCTGAATTTAAGACTGTGCATTGGTACCTACTTGTAGGTACCTAAATCAGCCACAGAACCCAAAAGCCCTTTTCAGGGCTACCCTATCTCTGATCACTCCAAATGATTATCTTTTTCTAACTTTTTTCACTATTTTTCACCATAGTACACTCCCCGGTACGCTTCCCGGTGCGCGTACCGGGTGCTCCCCCCGCGAAAATTTAAAAATATAATTTTTTTTGTCCTATATGGGCCTCCTAAGACCCCCTCAGGAAACCTAGAGGGTCAGGGAGTGCCAACCGTGCCCCCTTATACCCATTCCCAACGTTTTTTGTCCGCCATTTTCTGACTCAAATCTACCGAAACACAAAATGGAGGACTCCCGTACCGCTGCCGGTACGCGTACCGGGGCGCGCACTGGGAAGCGCTCCAAAAAAAATAATAAAAGTTAATTTACATAAAAACCACTGGAGACACTTTCACCAAATATAGAATAGGCAATACTACGTACCAGTGCCTACCATTTTCCCAAATTTGGTGGAATTCCATTCAGCCATTTGACCTGTAGCCCTGTCTAAATGTCCTGAGGTAAATTACATAACAAAAACACATCTGAAGTGTTAGAATTGACAACCAATTAAAATGTTACTTTCATTTTCTATTTTTTTTTCCTGACATTTGATTGGTTATGTACATGAATATAAATGAAAAATGAGAGGGAAACACAGCCATTTTGACTACTACTTCCTGAAGTGCATTTGAAAAGGATTTTCACTGAGAACTTCAACTGCTTTCTCAAAGGTAAGTTGTTATTTTGGAAAGTGAAGTATATTGTGCACTTTAAGGTAATTTGGAAAACATTTTCTGATAGTTATATACTATCCCGCTGTAATAGTTATAGATTGAGATAGGCTTCTCTGTTATAGTTATGGATGGAGTTAGGCTTGTCTTGTATAATTATGAATTTACTTAGGCTTTATCACATACACTTTTTTATATTTCTACTTCCAGCCTGATACCATACACTGCCCAAACATAACTTCACTGTTAAAAAATCAAAACTACCTGTCTGAACTTAAACCCAACAGTGCCCTATCTCTACTGATATATTTATTTTTTATGCAATTTACAGCAAGAAAATGGAAGGACAACAGAATATTTCTTTCGAAATTGTTCTGGAGAACAACCCTGAAGAAATTATTGATGAGAATGATGACTTTGATTTTATGGATGAGTCACTGGACCATGAATTAGTTCAGTTTGTGGAAGCAATAGAATCACAGAATGAAAATGAGGACATTCCAGACAATATATTGTTAGAAGTTGTATTAAATTTTGAAAAAGAATCAGAAAAATAAATGTATATTTAATAATCAAAAATTGTTCGAGACATTATTCATTATTATATGTAATTCATAAACTATTACCAAATTGATTATAATATAAAGTCAGATTTATAGTATACTGTGCAACGTATTTGTGTTACATAGTAATTTTGCTCATAGTTACTTCCTTTCTCCCACTATATTATCTCCAATGTGTATTTGACATCTCTTTTTCATCTCCTGCCTCCATGTTGTTTCTGCTTCCCTGACAGACTATGGTATAGATTCCATATACATACCACACTAACTTCTATAACAACATGCAAATTATCTACAGAGGAAACGGTGTACATTGAATTTAAGACTCTGCATTGGTACCTACATGTTGGTACTTAAATCCCCCACACAACACAACAACTCTATTCAGAGATACCCTACCTCTTAGCACTTTAAATTATTATTTTAGTGTTTTACTGAGTTTTCCCCATGTGTGGGGGTGGGGGAGGTGTGTGTAGGGGATGTGCGGGGGGTGTCTGTGAGGTGTATAGGTGTGTGTCTGTGTGTCTAGGGGGGATGAGGTGTATAGGTGTGTGGGGTATATGGATGTGGGTGGGGATATTGGTATGTAAGGTGTGTGTGTGGGTATGGGTGTGTGGGGTGTTTGAGTGTAGGTGGGAGTGTGGGTGTGTGAGGTGTGTGTGGGGTGTGTGAGGGTGTGGGAGGTATGTGTTTAGGATGTGTATGTATGTATGAGATGTGTGGATGTTTCTGTGAGTTCTTTATGTGTGTGTTGGGGGGAGATGTGTGTGTGGGATGTGTGTGGTGTGTCTGTGAGATATTTGTGTGTATGTGCATGTGTGTGTGTGTGGTGGAAGGGGGGTGAGGTGTGTGTTTGAGTGTGGGTCTGTGGGATGTGGGTGTAGCTGTGGATGTGTAAGGTGTCGATGTGGGGGTGTGGGGTGTTTGACTGTGGGTGGAAGTGTGCATGTGTGAAGTGTGTGTGGGGAGTGTGTGGGTGTGTGAGTGTGGGGTTGTGTGCATGTGGGTGTGTGTGGGACACACTTGTAGGTACCTAAAACAGCCACAGAACCCAAAAGCTCTTTTCAGAGCTACCCTACATGTAATCGCTCAAAATGATTATTTTACACTATTATTTTCACTATTTTTCACCTAAGTACGCTCCCTGGTACGCTCCCCGGTGCGCGTACCGGGCGCTCCCCCCGCGAAAATCGAAAAAAAAAAAAAAATTGTCCCACGGGACCCTTTTATGGCCCCCACATCAAACCTAGGGGGTCAGGGGGGGTGTACCCTGCCCCCTTTTGCTCATTTCCCCCTTTGATTTTTGCCACCTCTTGTATCTCAATCCTACCGAGACACAAGATGGCGGCCGCTGCTGACTGTTTCGAATGTTTACAGACACCCGAGAACCAATCAGCTTGCTGTGTGCAAGTCGCATGGCGCGCCCGGAGCGCTCCCCGGTACGCGTACTGGGGCGCGCTTACAGAGATATACATTTTTTTAAACCTAAATTACTCAAAATCCACTGGAGCACATATCTTGAGACATAGCAAAGGTACATCGGGCTACCAGTCCCTACAATTTTGCCAAGTTTGGTGAAAATCCATTCAGCCGTTCGAGCTAAAAGTGCGACAGACCGCCCTATGGAAATTAACATGGGGAAAACACGTTTTGGGACCCCCCTTTTATCTCGGCCTCCGCTTGACGAATGCACCCCAAACTTTCAGGGAAGGAGCAGAGCGCCGCGAGGCAAAGTTGCTGAAAAATTCAGGCAGATTCCTCAACCGGCGCCAAAGTTATTCCCAATAGAATGTTGCGATTTCCCTATGGAAATCGATCCTAACTATATATACCTACTGGCGACCGCCAGTAGGTAATATATATATATATATATATATATATATATATATATATATATATATATATATGTATATATATATATACTGATGCTGATCAGCAGTGCATTGCACGCGCAAGTTATAGTGAGTCCAACTAACTATAACGTGGGAATTTCAATGGTTTTATGCGAGTAAAATTTCCACCTAACTATAACTGGTGTGAAACCTATGGTTTTTTCAGTGAATATATATATATTCACTGAAAAAACCATAGGTTATAGACCATATATAGTTAGGAATTAGCATTTACAAAACCTTGAAAATTCACTGAAAAACCATAGGTTATAGACCATATATAGTTAGGAATTAGCATTTAAAAAACCTTATTTTACTCACACAAAACCATTGAAATTCCATATATAGTTAGTTGTACTAACTATATATCGCGCACCCGCAATCCACTGCTGATGATGTCACATATTACATCATTCATGACATGGTCAGTGACATCACTGATGACATCACTGATGACATCTCAAATGACATCACTGATGACATCACTGATGACAACATCCAGTGACTGTATGTTTCTGTAAAGTTAAAATATGTCTTATATATTGAAGAATGAGTGGATGTATAAGTGTCTGGATGATGAATTTAGTAGGTGCATGACTGACTGTATGAGTGAGTGGTTAAATGTGTCTCACTGAGCGCATGGGTTAGTGACTAAACTGTCTTAATTTGTGCATCATTATGTCTGTTGTTCTGTAAACTGCTGCATGTGTTGATCATTAGCTATATGAGTAACTATATGGGTTATTGATTGGTTGCCCAAGCATTTGTATTGGAGACTGAGAGTGTGTGTGGGTGGCTGGGAGGTGTATGACTCTGTGCATAGATGTATGGGTTCAAAAGTGCATGTGGAAACAGCTGTATGGGCGGTTTACTGTGTGCATGAGTGTATTGGTGAGTGAATGGATATCTCAGTGCTACATGTCAAAGTAAGTACATATGTAAAACACAGTACATGTGGTAGTTGACATATATAAATAACTGTGCATAAGAGCCAGTGAATGTGTGAGTGGCTGTATGGATTATTGTGAACTTGTATCAGGGATTGTATAACAGAGTAAATATGTGTTATTATATGTTTCAATAAGTAAGGTGTGTTTAACGATATAGTTGAGCAAATGGAGGTGTGATTGATTCTTTGCAAGACTGATTAGGTGTGTGAGTAACTCCATGGATGAGTGACAGTCTGTGAGTGTCTGTTTACACTGAGTGTATCTACGGTTATATTAGAGTCTGAAGAGGTTCATCGTATCATCACATGAATGATGTCATGAGTAATGTCAAATGAGATGTCATCAGTGATGTCATGAGTGATGTCATTTGAGATGTCATCAGTGATGTCATCAGTGATGTCACTGACCATGTCATGAATGATGTAATATGTGACATCATCAGCAGTGGATTGCGGGTGCGCGATATATAGTTAGTACAACTAACTATATATGGAATTTCAATGGTTTTGTGTGAGTAAAATAAGGTTTTTTAAATGCTAATTCCTAACTATATATGGTCTATAACCTATGGTTTTTTCAGTGAATTTTCAAGGTTTTGTAAATGCTAATTCCTAACTATATATGGTCTATAACCTATGGTTTTTTCAGTGAATTTCATAGGTTTTTTAATAGCAAATCTTTATAAAAATAATACATTTTAAATCTAATTTTATATTTTATAATTTTTTTATTTTTTTTTAATATTATTTTTAGTGCGCTCCCGGGGCGCGGACAGGTGAACGCACGGGTAAGCGCAATCTTGCGACGCGCCCCAGGGCGCGTACTAATGCGCGTCCCGGAAGCGCTATTGCCGAGAACGAAAACAACATTGTGACGTATCGCGTAGCCGCCACGCCTTGCGTCATAAGACACGTATCGCGTAGCCGCGAGATGCGTCTTATGACGCACCGCGTAAGCGCACCCGGAAGCGCATACGATCGCGCAACGTAAGCGCCCCGATGCGCTTATGATACACGCCCGGGACGCGCCCCGGGGCGCGTAGCGTAAGCGCGTCAAACCATGTGACTTTAAAATAACACTTTTCATTGGTTCAGAACTTTTTTTTTTCCAAATTGTGTGAAACCCACCCATTTCTCTCACTATTGCTTTGTACTTGGAGAGAGCAAGAACTGTTGTGTCTACTCTATCTCCTACTTTTCTGATCTCCAGCAATGGCTGCAAGAGAGTCATCCAGCAGTGATTCAGAGGGATTTTTAGATGAGGACCCTCCTCAGCAAAAGAAAAAAACCCATTTCATCTGGAAATTTTACGAAATCCCAGAAGGACAGAAAAAAGTCAACGCTCCCAAAGTAACATGCAAAATATGTGGGAGTAGTCTATCCAGAGGCAATCCTCTGAAAAAATATAGTTTTGGGAATGCTAATTTGATCCGGCATGTGAAAAGAAGACACCCTAACAACTTTGCCAGGGAGAGTGTCAGAGAGCTGGCACGGAATGCACCCACAGATGGCGGCAGCACCTCCACTGGTGGAGCAACACCTTCGGGACCACCCCGTGGAAGAATGGTCCCTAACATTCAGCCGGTGTTTGCGGGCATCAAATTTTCGTGCACAGAGTGTGACGAACTGCTCTGCTATGGGGAGCAGAGTGTTGAACTGATTGCCCTAAAGAAACAGCAACACCGCTGCTCTTCCAGTCCCTAAATGTTCAAATTTTTTTGCTCCTGTTGAGCAGTTTTGGAATCCTTGTTTTTGTTTTTCCCTTGAAAAAAATCCAAAAAAAATATAAAATTGTTTTTAAAAAGTCTAAAAAAATATAAAACAACAAAAACAAAAAAAAATATATAAAACAACAAAATCAAAAAAAAAGTTCTTTTCAGAACTACCTCCAATTTTTAAAAAGAAGCTTTATTTTTTTAAAAGTCTGTCATTTCTAATCTCCATGGTACGCTCCCCCGTACGCTCCCCGGTGCGCGTACCGGGCGCTCACCCCCGCGAAAATCGATTTTTTTTTTATTTTTTTTTTCACCCGCGGGAGCCTTTTATGGCCCCCACATGAAACCTAGGGGGTCAGGGGGTGTGTACCCTGCCCCCTCTTGCTCATTTCCCCCTTTGATTTTTGCCACCTCTTGTGTCTCAATCCTACCGAGACACAAGATGGCGGCCGCTGCGGACTGTTTCGAATGTTTACAGACACCCGAGAACCAATCAGCTTGCCGTGCGCAAGTCGCGTTGCGCGCCTGGAGCGCTCCCCGGTACGCGTACCGAGGAGCGCTCCAGGCGCGGCTCTAGATATATATCTTTTTTTGAACGTTAATTTCTCAAAATCCACTGTAGCACATATATTGAGACCTACAAAAGGCACATCGGGCTACCAGTCCCTACAATTTTGCCAAGTTTCGTGCAAATCCATTCAGCCGTTCGTGCTAAAAGTGAGGCCAACCGCCCTATGGAAAACTCAATGTTAAAAACACGTTTTGGGACCCCCCTTTTTTCTCGACACCCCCTTGACGAAACCCCCCAAATTTTCAGGGGCTGCTCAGAAACAAAATGTTCCATTTTCCTGAAAATTTCAGCCAATTCCGTCTACAAACGCCAAAGTTATTAGACATAGAATTTTCAAAAATCCCATAGGGAAAAAATCCTAACTATATATACCTACTGGCGACCGCCAGTAGGTAATATAGGTATATATATATATATATTATCTATATATATATTTATATATCCAACAATGCAAGAGCCCAAATTAAGGTGAGGCCACACAAGTTAAGTTGAATCCACTTTATTAATCGAATGCTCGCCAGCAGGCACCTTGTCAGAAAGCACGACATCAAACTGTTTCTGGAGCCAGACGCGTTTCAGGAAAACCCTTTCATCAGTGGCTTTCAAATGATTGACAGCACTACTGCTCGCCCTCGTTTTCAACACCTGCCGCAATGTGCATTGTCCCAAAGACCTCTGGGTGTTAGACCTCTAAGTAATAATAAATGATCCTGGACCCCACAGATTAACTTAGTAAAAAAATATATCGAGGCCTTTGAGATTGTTGTTGATAGAAGTATAGATGACCTTTTAAAACAAAAGAACTGGTTGGGCCACAACTTAGAGAAAGAAGAAGCAATGGCCTTGAAAAACCTTGAACAAATGCATGAAGTAACTATAAAACCAGACGATAAAGGCGGTAGTATACTTATTATGAATACTGAGGACTATAATAACAAAATGTATTCACTTCTAAACAATAAAGAGCATTATAAACCATCCAGTAGAAATGAATAGATCAAACTCACAGACAGCATTAAAAGACATCTGAATCAAGCTAAAGATGATGAGATCATCTGCAATGAAGAATTTGTTTTCCTTTATAATATTAATCCGACTATTCCGGCATTGTATGGCTTACCAAAGATACACAAGAATATCAACGACCCTCCGATGCGGCCAATCGTGTCCAGCATTGGATCATTAACAGAGCCTCTAAGCAAATATGCGGACATGTTTCTTCAACCTTTGGTTACCACCCAAAAAGCTTACCTAAAAGATACCACGGCCATCATTCAAAAAATAGAGGGCCTTACTTTTAATCCTGAAACTCAATGTTTAGTTACTTTAGATATAGAAGCCCTATATACTAATATCCCGCAAGACAGCACAATCAAAATGATTGAAACACTATTTAGCCCTGATAGACTAGATTTGAATGCACATCAGATTTTTATTATAGATTACAGTTCCTAAAAACAATTTATTTCTTTTTAATAGAGAGTTCTTTAAACAGGTGAAGGGGACCAGTATGGGGGCCACCTGTGCCCCCAGTCTGGCCTGCCTTTATGTTGCACAGTTCGAGGAGACACATATTTTCAATCAGATAGCTCTCTTTTATGAAAACGTCACCCAATGGTCAAGGTACATTGACTAAGTCTTTTTTATATGGACAGGCACATCAGAAAATCTTTCTGATTTTATTGATTGGTTGAATCTGGGCGATATTAACCTTAAGTTCACATCACATATAGAAAAGGATAGGTGTGAGTTTCTGGACGTTGTCATCAAACATGTTGATGGCAGCCTCAACGTAGAACTGTACACCAAACCAACAGACCGAAATACAATGCTCCACTTTAACAGCAATCATCCACCTTGCCAAAAGGATAATATTCCATTTGGCCAATTTTTACGACTTAAGAGGAATTGTACCACCATAAAAGATTTTGATATACATGCAGACAAACTAAAGAAAAAATTCTTAGAAAGAGGGTACACAAAGAGCCAAAGATTTTAACAGAGAGAGCCTTTTTGTCGCAAAAGAGCCCAAGAAAATGGATCAAAAGATGATATTTGTCACAAACTTTAACTCTATTAGTAATAAAATCAAAAACAAAATAAATAAAAATTGGTATTTAGTGACTAATAATAAGAATGAGAAATTGCCCAAACCAATGTTCTCCTTCAGGAGAATTCGCACTATAAGAAATACTTTGGTCCATACTTATAGGAAACAAAAATCAAACAACCAACCATGTATCAACAATGCACCCTTACCCACAGGTACATTTGCATGCAGTGGTTGTCTTAATTGTCACAATATTTTAAAAGGGAACTGTATATCACATAATAATGTGTCTATCATCAGTTTTATGAATTGTCGCACCAAAACTTAATCTATCTCATCAAATGGCTATGCAATCTTGCATATATAGGCGAGACATCAAGAGACGTTCGTGTAAGGATGAACGAGCACAGATCAGCAATTAGAAATCATAAGAAAGGTGCTCCACTTACTGAACATTGGAAAGAGGCAGGACACACGAGTGATGACGTCACTTAGTGTGGATTGGAGGTCATTGAAATGAACAGCCGGGGCGGAGACATTAATACCAAACGAAAAAAACGAGAGAAATACTATATGTCATACCTAAACACAGTAAGAAACGGCCTCAATAGCAAAGAGGACTGGGAACGAATTGTCTAATTCTGTAACCTATTTACTTTAATCATATTCTTCGCATATTGTGGAGTAATTTCTGATATATTTATGATTGGTGATATTAGCCTGCACACGACCTTGCCGCGATAGTAGATGGCTATAGCTATAGATCTGACCGTGTATGTTATAAATTTTGAATATGAACAACCTCTGGAATAGGATTGGGAGTCCGAAGTTTGTTAGCTGCCTGTACCATAAATTAAGGCGCGTGTTTAGTGAAGGACTCTTTGAAGCACAAACACCTTATGGAGACTATCCCTCTGCAAAATACTAGGACGGTGTAGTGCTCTTCATGATCTTTCTAAGCTTGAATATCCCATGACTATATGGGTCGGCAAAATATCATAATATAAATCTTTATAACAATAATTGCGAATGATCGTAGACCGTTAATATTTGTAGATAGCAATGGTTGTTGCATTTACATTGAGTCTCGTTGGTAGTATTTAGTAGATACGAACCGGTTCCATTAACTATATTGTTTTAGCCCAATTGTTTTAGCTATAGACCTGTAAATGTCCTAGCGGGATTATAAAGACGGCGAAGACTAAGCTCATTGTACTAGTGATAGAGTATGTTCAAATTGATAACGTTTTCTGCAGTTGAAGAAAAGAAAATACAACCGTAACAACTGGTTATTCTCCCGGTATGTGATCAGGGATTAGACCTATTGGTTATCTTTCCTGTCATGTGATCGGGAATTAGCTCAATTGGGGACCGGGCTCTATTTAAACATCCAAAATACAGGTACTGGCGTAATGCTAATTTCACGCTAGAGGGAGCAGGGAGGACGTCATTTTAAATTACGGTAAGCATGTTGCGGTATAAAACCATGCGAGAATGAGAGAGCTATGGTATATTGGTGGCGGGATTTGATATTAAATCATGGCAATCCCCATAGCGTGTCACCCCAATATTATTCGTAACAACAACCTTATCTGGTACCGAAATGTGGCTAACGGGTATATTTAGGTAGTTTGTTTTCACCAAACGCTAAGGACAATACCTAGTATTTGGCTTCTTGCCTCTTGAATATTAATATTTAAATTTATAACTGTATTATCTGGAATATATTTGGTGACACCGAGAAAATTTCACATGTGACAATGCCGGTGTCCCTTTCAACTGGTTAGTCACAGACCGTACATTTTATCCATAGACACGATTAACCCACATAGACATTGTGGAGCAGAGGCACGTCTTTCACTTAAAGAACTTGCGTAAAGCATAACGTGTGAAAAGAGCTTACTTGAGTTTGGGCCACTATTGAAAAATATAATTAATACCACAAATAAATTGAGTGACTCGTGTGATGGGCAACAATGAAGCGTGGGAGAGAAACCTGAGATACTAAATATAAAAAAAGTTTTTTTGATTGAGAATAGATTTTAAACACAGTACATTTTCCTTTGTTGCAGATTGGATATTAATAACCAATCACATTTTTAGAGTACAATCAAAGTACCATATGCCGTCGATATAAGCACGATCTCAGTAAAGGCTGCGGCGACACACACCATTGTTTGATTTATATTTGGTAAGTAATCTTTCAAGATGGTTAGTCATAAAACTGCAGTTGTAGCTTTAAATAAAGCCTGGATGCTACGACTATAGTTCTGTTATTACCTTTTAGATTTTATCCCGAATCTATCTATAAATATCAGTGGCTCCACTGGACGTACAAAGAAATGATATCTACAATCTAAGGTATAACTCTACTCGTACCTTACCGATATTGAGTGCATTGCATTTTAAACATATAACTTTAACAGGTGTACTTCTCTGTGTTTTATTAAGACCAGAACCATCGGATGTGAGTAGCAGAATTTAGCACACATCCAATGAAGGGCTCATGATCAAACCTACCCTTCAAGTTTTACTTAAGACCATCTTTTAAAGTGTCTACTTTTGAGGTATGTAACCCGTGTGGATAATACAGAAGGGAATTGATTATAAAAGCGTATAGATAATCCCTGGGTGTTGTAGACATTGTAACATCTGTTAATAAGATAAGTGGTTTTAAGTATGACAGGCAAAGCCCAGAGAGCGAGGAGATAAACTATGTATTACTCTAAAATGTCCAGAGAGTAATAATGACAGGTCATAGGGTGAACAGTAGTCCCCCTCTGACATATTTCATCTATATTCTCTTGTAGACTGCACAAAACGATCTAGGTTTTGCAGATGATAACTATGAATTATACTGAAACATCTGGTTGACATATAAGATAAACTGAATTTAGAATCTGCCTACTGACCACTTGTGAAAAAATGCTGTGAATTGTTTGCTAAAAGAATGTTACCTGGCGATTGAAGTAATTCTTTGTTTTCTGTTACTTAGAAACTGTCCTGAAGAAGGTGTAAGAATTTTAAAAAAAAATACCGAAACGCTGCGTCGACAGCTACCTTTCTCGAATATTGTAACCTGTATAAGTAATGTTTTTTTTATGTAATGAATTTTACTATGTGATTTAAATTTGCAACTTTTTAATGTATATGAAAAATTGTTTCTGATGTTTATTGTATCTAATAAAATGAACAAATATACTTTGGTAAAATAAGCAAACAATTTTTATTTTGTTGATTTGTCAATATTGCACAGTAGGTTATTTAACAGTATGGCACTGGGACCTTTTTTCTGTTAGTCTGAGAACTTTTGCTCTCTGTGTAAAGGGACTTTCTATTTTTCAGCTTATTTACCCCTTGTCCCTGATCGGATCCAATAGGGGACCTCTCTCTGTTTTTGGGTTGGCTTCAATCCCTATCGACTGCTACAAAGCGGGGCAGGACCCCTGCAGGACTATGTACATCAGTAAATATTTGAATTTAATTCATGATGACAGCGCACCCACTTGGTGAAGATTATGCGCACTACAACACCCAGAAGTCTTTGGGACGATGCACACTGTGGCAGGTGTTGAAAACGAGGGCGAGCAGTAGCGCTGTCAATCATTTGAAAGCCTCTGATGAAAGGGTTTTCCTGAAACGCGTCTGGCTCCAGAAACAGTTTGATGTTGTGCTTTCTGACAAGGCTGGCGAGCATTCGATTAATAAAGTGGATTCAACATAACTCGTGTGGCCTCACCTTAATTTGGGCTCCTGCATTGTTGGATTTACAAACGGCTGGTCTCGGTCGTGAGGAGAGGCCCACCGCGTCAACAGCGGACACGTGGCTGCACACTGTGGCGCCAGAAACGGAATGAGGAGAAGTTACTACCAGAGCAGGTTGGTGTGTGCTTGCACACTGCAGCAGGTGTTGAAAACGAGGGCGAGCAGTAGCGCTGTCAATCATTTCAAAGCCACTGATGAAAGGGTTTTCCTGAAACGAGTCTGGCTCCAGAAACAGTTTGATGTTGTGCTTTCTGACAAGGTGCCTGCTGGTGAGCATTCGATTAATAAAGTGGATTCAACATAACTCGTGTGGCCTCACCTTAATTTGGGCTCCTGCATTGTTGGATATATTGTTATATAAATAACCTCTTTTTTTAAATTTATACATGAAGCAGTCTTTTAAATAGATTGAACAACCAATAAATACCCCAAACAATCCAAACGAAAACAATGTGAAATTCCCACACACAAGAGGGTCCATTGGCATACGCCAATGTTTGAAATAAAGGTGCTGCCGCTTTTAATCCCCACTGAGGCTCCTGCTCCTTTCTTCGAGAGGAGGTGATTACATATATATATATATATATATATATATATATATATATATATATATTCCAGCAATGAGCCCTTGAGCTTCAGGAAGTCACCCCACGCTGTTTCGCCATCCGGCTTGCTTGGCCTCGATGCAACTCTCATGGCCTTTCTCCTTTATAATAATTCAAGTTTATCCGACGCGTTTCGAGGCCCATAACGCCTCTTCTTCTTGGGATTGCACACAAAGAAAGCCGTTTTCACCTTCTAATTCGAATTTCTTTTTGTTCGAATTACTCCTCCCTCAGTGGGCGTGGCTGTTGATATCACCCATCAGCATGCTGGTAGGTGTAGTTCCTGAAGGTGAAAAATAGTTCGTTTTAGTCCTTAAGTAGGTGCATAACTTACGGACAGCCGTGTATGTAATATGTTCCAGCAATCAGCCCTTGAGCTTCAGGAAGTCACCCCACGCTTTTTCGCCATCCGGCTTGCTTGGCCTCGATGCAACTCTCATGGCCTTTCTCCTTTATAATAATTCAAGTTTATCCGACGCGTTTCGAGGCCAATAACGCCTCTTCTTCTTGGGATTGCACACAAAGAAAGCCGTTTTCACCTTCTAATTCGAATTTCTTTTTGTTCGTGTACTATTTTATCAACATTAAATACATACACGGCTGTCCTTGGCCGTGGGGAAGAGCACCATTCTCCACATGCAGACGGAAGCAGAGCATGCAGGGAAGCTGCGCCGAGGCACTGATTCTTGGCTTTGCAGGACACTGTTTATTTGAACAGCAGCTCTATATCCTTATTCTTCTGCCTACTCAAGGTTTTAATGTTGATAAAATAATGTGTAAGAATTGGCTTTTGTAGTCTGGTCAGCCCTGCTCCCATGATGCACTGGGCCAGGGACAGACTAATTTGCATACAGCCAGGTTCTGAAACTGGGATGGTGCAATGAGCTAAAAAACGGTGTTGGATCTAGCCCTGATCTCTTGACTGGGTGAGAGTACTCTGCTTAATTCAGAGACTCTGTCCATCACCACCCCTTGTTGTAAATTATTTTGTCCACCCCTAAGCGTGGAAGGGTATACTCAGATGTGAGTCCCTTGCTCATTGCACCATCAGGATTCAAGCAAGCCGGGCCGAAGACGGCTGAAATGCCAGAAACCGGTCCCCGGAAGCTTGTTTCCTTCCCAGTGTAAGAATTGGCTTTTGTAGTCTGGTCTGCCCTGTTCCCATGATGCACTGGGCCAGGGACAGACTAATTTGCATACAGCCAGGTTCTGAAACTGGGATGGTGCAATGAGCTAAAAAACGGTGTTGGATCTAGCCCTGATCTCTTGACTGGGTGAGAGTACTCTGCTTAATTCAGAGACTCTGTCCATCACCACCCCTTGTTGTAAATTATTTTGTCCACCCCTAAGCGTGGAAGGGTATACTCAGATGTGAGTCCCTTGCTCATTGCACCATCAGGATTCAAGCAAGCCGGGCCGAAGACGGCTGAAATGCCAGAAACCGGTCCCCGGAAGCTTGTTTCCTTCCCAGTGTAAGAATTGGCTTTTGTAGTCTGGTCTGCCCTGTTCCCATGATGCACTGGGCCAGGGACAGACTAATTTGCATACAGCCAGGTTCTGAAACTGGGATGGTGCAATGAGCTAAAAAACGGTGTTGGATCTAGCCCTGATCTCTTGACTGGGTGAGAGTACTCTGCTTAATTCAGAGACTCTGTCCATCACCACCCCTTGTTGTAAATTATTTTGTCCACCCCTAAGCGTGGAAGGGTATACTCAGATGTGAGTCCCTTGCTCATTGCACCATCAGGATTCAAGCAAGCCGGGCCGAAGGCGGCTGAAATGCCAGAAACCGGTCCCCGGAAGCTTGTTTCCTTCCCAGTGTAAGAATTGGCTTTTGTAGTCTGGTCTGCCCTGTTCCCATGATGCACTGGGCCAGGCACAGACTAATTTGCATACAGCCAGGTTCTGAAACTGGGATGGTGCAATGAGCTAAAAAACGGTGTTGGATCTAGCCCTGATCTCTTGACTGGGTGAGAGTACTCTGCTTAATTCAGAGACTCTGTCCATCACCACCCCTTGTTGTGAATTATTTTGTCCACCCCTAAGCGTGGAAGGGTATACTCAGATGTGAGTCCCTTGCTCATTGCACCATCAGGATTCAAGCAAGCCGGGCCGAAGACGGCTGAAATGCCAGAAACCGGTCCCCGGAAGCTTGTTTCCTTCCCAGTGTAAGAATTGGCTTTTGTAGTCTGGTCTGCCCTGTTCCCATGATGCACTGGGCCAGGGACAGACTAATTTGCATACAGCCAGGTTCTGAAACTGGGATGGTGCAATGAGCTAAAAAACGGTGTTGGATCTAGCCCTGATCTCTTGACTGGGTGAGAGTACTCTGCTTAATTCAGAGACTCTGTCCATCACCACCCCTTGTTGTAAATTATTTTGTCCACCCCTAAGCGTGGAAGGGTATACTCAGATGTGAGTCCCTTGCTCATTGCACCATCAGGATTCAAGCAAGCCGGGCCGAAGACGGCTGAAATGCCAGAAACCGGTCCCCGGAAGCTTGTTTCCTTCCCAGTGTAAGAATTGGCTTTTGTAGTCTGGTCTGCCCTGTTCCCATGATGCACTGGGCCAGGGACAGACTAATTTGCATACAGCCTGGTTCTGAAACTGGGATGGTGCAATGAGCTAAAAAACGGTGTTGTATCTAGCCCTGATCTCTTGACTGGGTGAGAGTACTCTGCTTAATTCAGAGACTCTGTCCATCACCACCCCTTGTTGTAAATTATTTTGTCCACCCCTAAGCGTGGAAGGGTATACTCAGATGTGAGTCCCTTGCTCATTGCACCATCAGGATTCAAGCAAGCCGGGCCGAAGACGGCTGAAATGCCAGAAACCGGTCCCCGGAAGCTTGTTTCCTTCCCAGTGTAAGAATTGGCTTTTGTAGTCTGGTCTGCCCTGTTCCCATGATGCACTGGGCCAGGGACAGACTAATTTGCATACAGCCAGGTTCTGAAACTGGGATGGTGCAATGAGCTAAAAAACGGTGTTGGATCTAGCCCTGATCTCTTGACTGGGTGAGAGTACTCTGCTTAATTCAGAGACTCTGTCCATCACCACCCCTTGTTGTAAATTATTTTGTCCACCCCTAAGCGTGGAAGGGTATACTCAGATGTGAGTCCCTTGCTCATTGCACCATCAGGATTCAAGCAAGCCGGGCCGAAGACGGCTGAAATGCCAGAAACCGGTCCCCGGAAGCTTGTTTCCTTCCCAGTGTAAGAATTGGCTTTTGTAGTCTGGTCTGCCCTGTTCCCATGATGCACTGGGCCAGGGACAGACTAATTTGAATACAGCCAGGTTCTGAAACTGGGATGGTGCAATGAGCTAAAAAACGGTGTTGGATCTAGCCCTGATCTCTTGACTGGGTGAGAGTACTCTGCTTAATTCAGAGACTCTGTCCATCACCACCCCTTGTTGTAAATTAGGAAAACATAAAGAACATGGAGGCAGGAGATGAAAAAGAGATGTCAAATACACTTTGGAGATAATATAGTGGGAGAAAGGAAGTATCTATGAGCAAAATTACTATGTAAAACAAAAAAGTTGCACAGTATACTACACGTTTGACTTTAAATTATAATCAATTTGGTAGTAGTTTAAGATTTACATATAAAAATGAATGTCTCAAACAATTTTAGAATTATTAAATATAAATTTATTTTTGAGATTCATTTTCAAAATTTGATAGAACGTCTAACATTTGACTGTCCGAAATGTCCTCTTTTTGGGTGAACATAACTTCCAACATTTGAAGGTCAGAAACGTCCTCATATTGAATTAACAAATCCACAGATTCTACACATTGTAGAAGTTCATGGTCCCGTGATTCATCCATGAATTCCAAGTCATTGGGTTCAATGATTTCCTCATTGTTCATCTCTAGGACAATTTCAAAGGAAACGTTCTGTTCTCCTACCATTTTTGTGCTGAAATTTGCATTAAAAAAAAATCAGTAGAAATATGGCACTGTTGGGTTTAAGTTCAGACAGGTAGTTTTGATTTTTTAATAGTGAAGTTAACTTTGGGCAATGTATGGTAACAGGCAGGAAGTAGAAATATAAAAAAGTGCCTGTGAAGAAGCGTAAGTAAATTCATAATTATAGCAGAGAAGCCTAAGTCAATCCAAAAATATAACAGAGGAGCCTATCTCTATCTATAACTATAGCAGAGGGACAGTAAATAACTATCAGAAAACGTTTTTAAAAAATAACTTAAAGTGCCCCTTACAAATTATCAACTTACTTTACAGAGAGGTGAAGAAGACAAAATGCGAAAATCCTTTCAAGATGTACCTCAGGAAGTTGTAGTCAAAATGGCCGTGTTTCCCTCTCATTTTTCATTTATATTCATGTACATAACCAATCAAATGTCAGGAAAAAAAATAGAAAATGAAAGTAACAAATTGGTTGTCAATTCTAACACTTCAGATGTGTTTTTGTGAAGTAATTTACCTCAGGGTATTTAGAGAGGTCTACAGGCTAAATGGCTCAATGGAATTTCATCGAATTTGGGAAAATGGTAGGGATTGGTATGTAGTATGAGCTATTCTATATTTGGTGAAAGTGTCTCCAGTGTTTTTTATGTAAATTAACTTTTAACATTTTTTTAGAGCGCTTCCCGGTGCGCGCCCCGGTACGCGTACCGGCAGCGCTACGGGAGTCCTCCATTTTGTGTTTCGGTAGATTTAAGACAGAAAATGGAGGACAAAAAACGTTGGGAATGGGTATAAGGGGGCATCGTAGGCACTCCTTGACCCTCTAGGTTTTCTGAGGGGGTCTTAGGAGGCCCAAATAGGCAAACAAAAAAATATATATATTTTTCGCGGGGGGAGCGCCCGGTACGCGCACTGGGAAGCGTACCGGGGAGCGTACTATGGTGAAAAATAGTGAAAAAAGTTAGAAAAAGATAATCATTTGGAGTGATCAGAGATAGGGTAGCCCTGAAAAGGGCTTTTGGGTTCTGTGGCTGATTTAGGTACCTTCAAGTAGGTACCAATGCACAGTCTTAAATTCAGGAGGAATATTCTATTCCCCTCATCTGAAAAGTGCACACCATCTTCCCTGTAGATATCTTGCATGTTGTAACGCAAGTTATTATTGTATATTGAACCCATTCCATAGTCTCTCATGTAAGCAGAAACAGATTTATTCACATGTTTCCGTGCTTTCTCAAATTGTGGACAAAATTGATTGGACCACTTCCATTTTTGCCTTTGGCATATATTGGAATATACCTAGGCAGTTTGAGGAAAAAGTGCCATCAATTGATCAAAGGTGTCCTTTATAAGCATTTCCAGACCTACCCCAGTCAAAGTGCCCAAGTAATTTCCTCCACAGTGCACAATTAAAAGGTCAGGGTGTGTCAAATGCAAAAAGGTTTTCACCAATGGTATCAATTGGTGACATTTCAATCCTCTCTGGCCAATCCATTTAATCTTCACATTTGGTAAGTCAAGGTTGTGAAAATTTCTGGTAGCTGCATACCTTTGAGCCCAGTGGATATAGCTATGTCCAATAATCCAGACAGAATACATGGTGAGAGGAGATTCTGATGCAGTCAGATGAAGTGTGGAAAAGAAAGGGCAGTTGGAACAATAGGAGTTTGCAAAAAAAACTGTGGAGTTTCAGTGTTCTTGAATCACAAGCAATGATTGGTAGAATGAGATAGTTGAAAACTGAAAGTTAGGGTGCATGGTTGTGTTCTGTGTAAGAAGTAATTTGAATGGTTAAAAAAAAGTCATTTAAAGAAACCTTGCACCAGAAAAGCTGGTGTATTTGCAGGTCAAACATTCTTGATGAGGTGATTTGCAACATTGTAGAATAAACTTTTAACCCTGGGAGCTCAGTGAGGAGGGAGTTGTTAAGGTAACAGGTAGGAAGGGCTGAGGGGGGGAAGGGTGTTGGTTTGAAAATACAGAGGGAAGAGATTTGATTGGTTACCATGAGCAATATGTGTGTAGAATTAGAGGTTTTCTGTGCCTTTATGGTTTGCAGTGTCTGGAGAACATACCTTTTGCTCTGCTAAAGAAATATTGGTGTGTGTATCTGACACTGTTCTGAATCTCCTAAAATATTTGTAAAGGTGAGTTATGATTCATTTAATATACATAGAGACTTGTATACTCTATGGAGAAGATTTGGAAGCAAATGTGTTTTTTTTAATATTGCTTTGTGTCATGCTTTTTGATAATGCTTGGTAAAAGGTTTTTACTGCATAGAGTCATTGTATTTTGTAAAATTGTGAAGTTTTAGTCGTGACATGGAATGCTTCTTCATAGGACCTGTGCTGTGTTTTGTAAATGTGATGTCAAAAACGATTTTGCGAAAAATGAATGGTTTTTACATTTTTTAAAAGGAATAAAGAATGTGTGCATGTTTAATAGAAATACATTTGACTCTTTACAATGATGTTACCTCTGTTAACTCAGTGTAGGAAGCATATTGAGTTTGTTTGCATAGAGGAATTGTATTTTGTACAATTGTGAAGCTCCATGTGAAAGCTTTTGCCTCAGTCTTATCCCTGTTGTGAGGCAGATGTTTGTAAATAGGATCTGTGCTATTTTGGGGAAAATTAATGTTTTTTACATTTTTGAAGATAATGTGGCGCAAAGGTTTAAAAAGTGACGCATCTACCTACATGCGTCACTTTTTAAATATGGGGAAAAAAGGTACATGTTTGGGCTTTCCTGGGGAGCCTAGGTGGTGAGGCTTGTATCTAAGAGTGCAGTGGACTAGGCTTCATGAAGCATATCCCTGTCTGCATTCTTAGACACAGGTGTCAATTTGACTCTTTACAATGATGTTAGCTGTGTTTTAAATCAGTGTAGGAAGCATATTGAGTTTGTTTGCATAGAGGAATTGTATTTTGTAAAATTGTGAAGCTCCATGTGAAAGCGTTTGCCTCAGTCTTATTCCTGTTGTGAGGCAGGTGCAAGATTTTGCCTCAGTCTTATCCCTGCTGTGAGGCAGATGATTGTAAATAGGAACTGGGCTGTGTTTCCTAATGTGATGTCAAAAACGATTTTGGGGAAAATAAATGGTTTTTACATTTTTGAGTATAATGCGGCGCAGAGGTTTAAAAAGTGACGCATCTACCTACATGCGTCAATTTTTAAATATGGGGCAAAAAGGTACATGTTTGGGCATTCCTGGGGAGCGTAGGTGGTGAGGCTTGTGTCTAAGAATGCAGTGGACTAGGCTCCATGAAGCCTATCTCTGCTGCATTCTTAGACACAGGTGTCAATGTGACTCTTTACAATGATGTTACCAGTGTTTTAACTCAGTGAAGGAAGCATATTGAGTTTGTTTGCATAGAGTAATTGTATTTTGTAAAATTGTGAAGCTCCATGTCCACTGCACTCTTAGATACAAGCCTCAAAATGTTAAAAGTTAATTTACATAAAAACCACTGGAGACACTTTCACCAAATATAGAATAGCTCATACTACATACCAATCCCTACCATTTTCCCAAATTCGATGGAATTTCATTGAGCCATTTAGCCTGTAGACCTCTCTAAATACCCTGAGGTAAATTACTTCACAAAAACACATCTGACGTGTTAGAATTGACAATCAATTAAAATGTTACTTTCATTTTCTATTTTTTTTTCCTGACATTTGATTGGTTATGTACATGAATATAAATGAAAAATGAGAGGGAAACACGGCCATTTTGACTACAACTACCTGAGGTACATCTTGAAAGGATTTTCGCATTTTGTCTCCTTCACCTCTCTGTAAAGTAAGTTGATAATTTGTATGGGGCACTTTAAGTTATTTTTTTAAAACGTTTTCTGATAGTTATTTACTGTCCCTCTGCTATAGTTATAGATAGAGATAGGCTCCTCTGTTATATTTATGGATTGACTTAGGCTTCTCTGCTATAATTATGAATTTACTTACGCTTCTTCACAGGCACTTTTTTATATTTCTACTTCCTGCCTGTTACCATACATTGCCCAAAGTTAACTTCACTATTAAAAAATCAAAACTACCTGTCTGAACTTAAACCCAACAGTGCCATATTTCTACTGATTTTTTTTTAATGCAAATTTCAGCACAAAAATGGAAGGAGAACAGAACGTTTCCTTTGAAATTGTCCTAGAGATGAACAATGAGGAAATCAGTGAACCCAATGACTTGGAATTCATGGATGAATCACGGGACCATGAACTTCTACAATGTGTAGAATCTGTGGATTTGTTAATTCAATATGAGGACGTTTCTGACAGTCAAATGTTGGAAGTTATGTTCACTCAAAAAGAGGACATTTCGGACAGTCAAATGTTAGACGTTCTATCAAATTTTGAAAATGAATCTCAAAAATAAATTTATATTTAATAATTCTAATATTGTTTGAGACATTATTCATTTTTATATGTAAATCTTAAACTACTACCAAATTGATTATAATGTAAAGTCAAACTTATAGTATACTGTGCAACTTTTTTGTTTTACATAGTAATTTTGCTCATAGATACTTCCTTTCTCCCACTATATTATCTCCAAAGTGTATTTGACATCTCTTTTTCATCTCCTGCCTCCATGTTCTTTATGTTTTCCTGACAGACTATGGTATGGATGCCATATACCACAATAACTTCTATAACAACATGCAAATAATCTACAGAGTAAACGGTGCACATTGAATTTAAGACTCTCCATTGGTACCTACATGTTGGGACTTAAATCACCCACACAACACAACAACTCTATTCAGAGATACCCTACCTCTAAGCACTTTAAATTATTATTTTAGTGTTTCTTACGCTCTCCTTCTCTTGTTTTTTTTTTCTTTTTTTTTTTGATTGCGCTAACGGGGCGCTCACCGGTGAAAAATGAAGTCAAGAGTGCTAAAAATGTTAGTAATTTTTTAAAAATGGGAGGTAGTTCTTAAAAGAACTTTATTTTAATGTTTTTGTTGTTTTATATATTTTTTTTCTGAACATTTTTTTTTTAGATTTTTTGAACACTTTTATAATTTTTGGGGTGTTTTTTTGTAGGAACAACAAAAAAAGAAATTACAAATGGCTCAACAGGAGCAAAAAAAAAAAAGATTTATTGCTTCTTCTTTTGGTTACATTGATGGTTTTCCACTGCATTGCTTATTAAGATCACGCTTAGTTCCCCATAGCACAGTGTCTTGCCACAGAAGACACATACAATTTTGACACTGCCAAAAAAAATTTGAACATTGGGCACCATTTGCCGTCCTTCAGGTGCTGCATGTGATACTTTGGCAGAGGAGGTGCTGGGCTGTGGATTCTTCTGATTTTGCGCCATGGCACGAACCTCTGCTTGAGCAAGATTATTAGGATGCAACCTTTGCATGTGGCGCATCATAGTATAATTGCCGAATGAATATTTCTTCTTGGAATTGCCCCTGGAAAGAATATCTCCGCAAATAAGGCACTTAACCTTAGGGGCATTCACTTTCTTCTGCCCAGGAGGGTGGGAGAAGAAGTCCCAAATAAAATGCACTTTTATGTGACTCTGTCTTGGCTCTTCAGGCAAAAATTGCCTGGGTTGTTCCTCCTCCTCCTGTTCTTCCTCCTCCTCCTCTTCTTGTTCAGGGACAAGGAACTGGGATGGTGGTCCTTCCTTTCAAGGTGGTTGTGGTGGTGGAGGGGGTCCACCAGGTGCAGCTACTAATGATGCCATTGTCAGAATCAGATACAGGTCTTCCTCTCTCAAAGTAGAAAGTCAGAGTGAGGAAAAAGGTGGGGGCTTTCATCATTTGAAAAAAAAAGTGTTCTGGACCAATGAAAAGTGTTATTTTCAAGTCACATGATCCAAGCTTTCATCATTTGGAAACCTAAACTGATCTGCACCAATGAAAAGTGTTATTTTCAGATCACATGACCCGATGCGCTTACGCTACGCATCCCGGGGCGCGCCCCGGGGGCCCGTCGCGTAAGCGCGTCATGACGTTGCGCGATCGTATGCGATCGCGTGATTCCGGGTGCGCTTACGCAGTGCGTCATATGATGCATCACGCGACTACGCGAAACGTCATGATGTTGTTTTCGTTCGCGGTAATAGCGCTCCTGGGACGCTCCCCGGTACGCGCCCCGGGCGCGCCATAACATTGCGCTTACCCATGCGTTCACCGGTACGCGCCCCGGGAGCGCTCCGGGGCGCGTACCAGGGCAAACAATAAAAAAAAAAAAATATTTAAAATTTGTTATAAAAATTATCACTTTCTTACCTATAGATATTTGCTATTAAAAAACCTATGAAATTCACTGAAAAAACCATAGGTTTCACCCCAGTTATAGTTAGGAATTAGCATTTAAAAAATCTATTAAATTCACTGAAAAAACCATAGGTTTTACACCAGTTATAGTTAGCTGGAAATTTTACTCGCATAAAACCATTGAAATTCCCACGTTATAGTTAGTTGGACTCACTATAACTTGCGCGTGCAATGCACTGCTGATGACGTCACATATTACATCACTCATGACATGGTCAGTGACATCAGTCATGACATCACTGATGACACCATCCTTGTGACAGAGTGACAGACCTCCTTTCACTGTAATGTAACCCTTGAAACACATATTCAAAAATAGAAACTAAAATTTTCAAAAAAATTGAGATACCCATACCAGTTACGACAACCAATTCAATAATTCCACCATCTATATATACATCCACTCATTCACCAACAGTTCTATATAGTCACTCATACATATACTCACTCATCATATGTAGTGATACACCTATACATCCTGTTATACACTGACAGGCATCCAAAAGTTACTCACACACATACTCACACATGCAAATAAACTATTGAACATCCATTCATTAGCATATACAGCTATACACACACTACCACTTTACTTCTAAGGAAACTTACACATACTTACTCTCTTAAACAATCACTTGTAGAAACACATACTCATTTAAACAGGAACTCTTAGAATCCCTCACTCTCACATATACTCACTTATAAACATCAATATTCACATATACTAGATTAAAACATATGTAGTTACTGATAAAGACACTAGTGAGACAGTCATTCACTCATTAACACACACATATACACACTCATCCACCCATACAGTCCTGCACATATGCTGTATTCAAAACACATACAAACAGAGAGTCAGTCATTCATGTATCTATGTGCTAAGTAACACCCCCACCAAACATATAGACACTCATATTGATATTAAAAAAAATCTAATAACCCATATACCTACACATGTAGCTACTCACCAACCCATGCAGCCACTTATACACAAAGTGAAACATTAATACATATATTTAAATATTTAAACATTACTCACTAATATTTATTTTTCAGAAAGACACACATTCACTGGATGGTGTCATCAGTGATGTCATGAGTGATGTCACTGACCATGTCATGAGTGATGTAATATGTGACGTCATCAGCAGTGCATTGCACGCGCAAGTTATAGTGAGTCCAACTAACTATAACGTGGGAATTTCAATGGTTTTATGCGAGTAAAATTTCCAGCTAACTATAACTGGTGTAAAACCTATGGTTTTTTCAGTGAATATATATATATATATATATATATATATATATATATATATATATACAGACATACATATACTTCTGCAAACAGACACTTATATATATGCATAACAATAACAATATTTGAACAACGTTTTAAACACAAAAATTAACAGTAAATAAAAATTAGGAAAACATGTTTATAACCAATAAAAATATCTATCCTAATTTAACTATTAAAATGAGCTATAAAACTGCTTTGCTTAATATTCAAGCTAAATGTCAAAATAATTTGCATACATATTTGCAAGTAATAGCACTATTTTAACACCCACAAAATTCACAAAAATACTATTAACAGCAATGAAAAATTAAAACACGTACATGAAAAATATAAAACAACTTATAAAACACATACATGAAAAATATAAAACTTAACTTAAGTTATATAATACATGTAAAAAAGAATTTGAAGTGGAAAAATAGATTTTCTAGAAATAATGTAAACATTTCAAAAACCAATAGTAAACAGGCTGAGTGAAATTCATTCATAGAAGAATGTGTTAGTTTCATTCCACCTGACTTGTAATCGGTCCCATGGTGGCAGTATTATCGGAAGAGTGGGCAATACCTTCATGATATCAAGGGAAAAAACAAGTAGATGCAAATGTTGCATTATTGCTACGATGGTGGGGATATACACACCAGAACAGGATCCCACAGAATAGCTCCCTAGTGAGGCTCAAAGAAAAAACAGTCTCCACACCAGTGATACAACTAAGATAAAAGATAAGCATAGACTGAGTGGCTTATTACGACTTTGGCAGTGTGGGAGCGGGCAGCACGCCACTGCCCCACTCCTGCATCACCAAAGTCAACTGCCGGCCACTCGCTAGATTAAGAGTTTTCTCCTGGTCTGGTGGGCAGTCCTTTGGCATTCCCACAGCGAAGCCTTTGAAGAAGGCATTGTAATGGGAATGCCAAAGCAAGTTCCTGCACAGCATGGACTGTTAAGTCCATGCCATGCAGGAACTGTGCATGTATGCACACAGGGGGGGCTCACCATGTGCCCCCCTGTGCTCACCCCAGTTTACAGGGGCAACAAGAGGCCCTGCAGGGCTCCCTTTGTTCACCCACTGCCAGACTGTTCAGACTAAAAGCAAAGTGGGTTATAATGTTCCCAATTGCCACATGTGAGTATATCAGCGTTGGACCCATTCAATTTGTGATGGCTCATGTCATCCATGGATCAACAGCTTGGAGGCAACTGAAGATTTTTGGGTTTCCAATGTTTTTGGGGCTTTCCAGTTTAAGAAGTGTTTATGTGTCATCTACTGAGTTCTAGCATGTGAACTGAAATTCATTGATCATAGCTGGTACTCCTTCATGTAGATGTTGAAAAGCATGGGTGAGATGATAGAGCTTTGAGGGACACTTGTTTTGTGAAGTATGGTTTGGATGAGAAAGAGGGAGTGTGGAGAAAATGTGTTCAGTTTTGAAGGGAGTATATAATCGAGTTGAGAGCAGTCCCCTCTTTGCCGGCTTCGTGAAGTGTTTGGATTACAGTGTTAAGATGAACTGTGTCAAAGACAGCTAAAAGATTCTTAAGAAGTAGTGTAGCGACCCAGTTCTGGTCTACTGTGTTTTAAGGTGATCCTAGATGACAATGAGAGCAGATTCTATGCCTCTTCCTAGACAGAATCCTGTTTGAAAGTTAGAAATAATGTAATTATGTTCAATTAATTATAACATCTGGGTAATGCTGCTGTTCTGATTAGTTTGGCCAGGAAATGTCTATTTGTAATTGGTCATTAGCTGTTTGGGTTATTCATATCCAGGTTTGTTTTGTTTAATAAGGGGATGCTCTGCTGCTGGGTGCTGCTAATCTTGCTGTTCTCTACTCCTCATTGCCTAGGTGGGACTCCCAGTCCTAGGGTGCAACTGACTCTGAAACTTGCCAAAGCTGTCAGGGGGAGGCTTTGCCATTGTGCATATAGCGCTGCCTCTCCCCCGTCGAGAGGGACAATCTGCTGCTGGGGGCAATCTTGCTCTTCTCTGTCCTGCATCACCCTGGTGGAACTCCCTGTCCTACTGTGCAACTGCCTCTGAAACTCGCTGTAGCTGTCTCGGAGGAGGCATGGCCATCATGCATATAGTGCTGCCTCTGCCCCTGCGGCATGGAATGCTCTGGTGATGGGGGCTACCAATCTTGCTCTTCTCTGTCCCACATTGCACTGGTGGATTCCCGATACCAGGGGTCAACTGCCTCTCAAACTCACTGCAGCTGTCCTGGGGGAGGCATTGCCATCACACATATAACACCGCCTCTCTCCCTGCGGCATGGGATGATCTTCTGCTGGGGGCCGCCAATCTTTCTCTACTCTGCCCTGCTTCGCCATGGTGGGACTTCTAGCGGCAGGGTGCAACTGCCTCTGAAACTCGCCGCAGCTGTCACAGGGGAGGCATGGCCATCGCACCTATGGCGCTGTCTCTCCCCCTGTGGCGCTGGACACTCTGCTACCGGGGACTGCCAGTCTTGCACTTCTCTGCCCTGCATCACCCAGTGGGATTCCCAGTTCCAGGGTGCAACTGCCTCTGAAACGCGCTGCTTCTTTCTCCATGCAGTGGGATTCTCTGCTGCTGGGGGCTGCCAATCTTGCTCTTCTCTGCCCTGCATCCCCCTGTTCCAGTCCCAGGGTGGAACTGCCTCTGAAACTCACCTCAGCTGTTATGGGGAGGCGTGACCTTTGCACATATAGCACTGCCTCTCCTCCTATGGTGCGGAACACTCTGCTGCTGGGGGCTGCCATTCTGGCTCTTCTCTGCCCTACATCACCCTGGTGGGATTCCCAGTACCAGGGGGCAACTTCCTCTGAAATTTGATGCAGCTGTTACAGGGAAACTGGGGCCATCACACATATAGCGCTGCCTCTTCCCCTGGTGGCATGGGAGGTCCTGCTCCTGGGGTCTGCCAGTCTTGCTCTTCTCTGCCCCAAATCTCCATTTTGGGACTATCATTGTGCAATTGCCTCTGAAACTCGCCACAGCTGTCACGGGGGAGGCGTGGCCATCGAGCATATAGTGCTGTCTCTACCCACATGGTGCTCTGCTGCTGGGGGCTGCCAATCTTGCTCTTCTCTGCCCTGCATTGCCATGGTGGGATTCCCAGTACCAGGGCGCAACTTCCTCTGAAAGCCATGGTGGGACTCCCAGTGAGAGGGTGCCACTGCATCTGAAACTCGCCACAGCTGTCACAGGGGAGGCATGGCCATCGCACAAATAGTGCTGCCTCTCCCCCCCCCCTGCAGCGCAGGACGCTCTGCTGCAGGGGACTGCCAATCTTGCACTTCTCTGCCCTGCATCGCCCTGGTGGGATTCCCAGTTCCATGGTGGAACTGCCTATGAAACTCACTGCAGCCGTCATTGGGAGGCATGACCATGCTCATATAGCACTGCCATTCCTCCAGCGGTGCCGGACGCTCTGCTGCTGGGGGCTGCCAATCTTCTCTGCCCTGCATCGCTCTGGTGGGATTTCCAGTACCAGGGTGCAACTTCCTCTGAAACTCGCTGTAGCTGTCACGGAGGAGACGTGGCCATCACGCATATAGCACGGGGGCTGCTAATCTTGCTCTTCTCTGCCCCACATCACCCTGGTAGGACTCCCAGTCCCAGGGTGGAACTTCCTCTGAAACTAACCACAGCTGTCATGGGGGAGGCGTGGCCTTTTTGCATATATCACTGCCTCTCCTCCTGCAGATTCCCAGTACCAGGGTGCAACTTCCTGTGAAACTTGCTGCAGCTGTCACGGAGGAGCTGGGGCAATCATGCAGATAGCGATGCCTTTCCCCCCCAACGGCATTGGAGGCTCTGCTGCTGGGGGCTGCCAATCTTGCTCTTCTCTGCCCCAAATCACCCTTTTTGGACTACCAGTGTGCAACTGCCTCTGAAACTCACCACAGCTGTGACAGGGGAGGCGTGGCCATCAAGCATATATTGCTGCCTCTACCCCCATGGAGCTCTGCTGCTTGGGGCTGCCAATCTTGCTCTTCTCTGCCTCACATTGCCCTGGTGGGACTCTGAGGGTGCATCTGCCCCTGAAGCTCACCGCAGCTGTCACAGGGTGGTGTGGCCATTGTGCAGATAGCATTGGTGTAGGGTTGCATCTGGTAATGAAGAACTCACAAACTTGTATGGAAATTGTTAGAATTGGGGTCTCTGGTTGGCACAGGTATGTACTTGTGACAAGCAGGGACCCTCTCCTCTAAGTCATGGCAAAGGAATTACCCCTTAAGAATAACCCCTGCTCACCCTCTAGGCTGCGTGGCGCGAGTAGTCAAGGCTAATCTCAGGAGTACTGTCAATTAAGCATTTGCAATCACACAAATAAATATACTGATTCCCCCACAAATGGACACCAGGCTGTGGATTGTATCAAAAATACGTTTTCTTTATGTAAAAATATATATATGCAGGTAAATGTCTCACAAAACCTTTTATGACGTTTCAAGAGGGGGGCCACAGGAGTTCAGAATGGCAAGTGTTTCTTTACGGTTCTCAGAATTGCTTACGTTGCTTCCTTTAGGTTCGATGGTTTTAAAAACAATGTCACCACACTTAGGGCACAGAATCCAGGTGCTGGGGCAAAGGTCGTGAGGGCTGTGAGCTTCATGGCGTTTCTGTGTGCGTCATACGGACAGGGAGAACAGGCCTTGCCGGTTCTCACTCTTCTGGCGGTGCGCCGCGTATGTTGCGGTCGATTTCCCCTGCAGGGTACGAGTCGTACTGCTTCGGTGCGACTTGTACTACTAGACGCACAGGAGGCTTCTACTGTCGGGTACGCACCTCACACTGTCAGCGCACAAGGCGGCCCGGCAGGAGCGCACAGGGGCAGGTCACAGCGCCCACTACCACGGGGAAATAAGAACGTTGCGGGCCCCAAGCCCGTTGCAGCCAGTGGGAAGAAAAATGGGCAGTGCCTTGGAGCGTGTGGGGCAGGTTTCAGTCGTCGCTCGTTGCAGGGGACGCGTCATACGCGGTTGGTGCGCTTCGTGACACCAGCGTATCCTCAGGTCTGTGACTCAGCGGGTGGGTTCTCACAGGTAGGTGCGGCCCACGACCTCCAGTACGGACAGTACTGGGGGTCACCTCAGGAGGGCGGCGCAACCTGTATTGTGACTTGGGAGGCCAAGCGGGGCGGCCGGGTCTGTTCAGACGTACGGACGGCCGTCCAGGCGTAGATGGCACTCCGGAGGGAAATTCCGGCGGGAAGGATGAAAGAGCACTTCTGCACGCTCCAGTGGCAGGCGGGGTGGCAGAGGAGCAGGCGGCCTGACCCGAGAGGCAGAGAGCGGCTCTAGCAGAGCGAGGCTCTCAACGGGTAGAAGGGCAGGAAAGCTCCAGAGTGCCATGGCCCTAGGAGGGGCGAAGGGGTGAAGGGGCGCAGTCTCAGCTCCGGCGGGAGGAACACACGGCTCGAGTCAATAGGGGAGTGAAGACACAAGGATCCCAATGGTCCTGGGGTTCCTTTCAGGAGGGCAAGTTTAGTCAAGCCCTTGGAGATGGTTCTCAGCACAACAAAGCAAGGTCCTTTTAGGGCTCTCCTCTCCTTCCTCGGCAAGGCAATTTGCAGGTCAGTCCTTCAGCTTCTTCTTTGGTCCTTCTGGTTGGGCAGAGGTTTGTTGTGGGAAAACAGGATCTGATTTGTTAGGAGCAGGGCTCCTACATTTATAGTCAGTTTCTTTTGTCTTTTCAGGCCAGGGGGGCCTTTGCATAGTCCTTTACAACACTGGAGCACTTTGTTGTGCAGACTCTGCTTTCTCCTTTCAGTGTGTGGGGCAGGGGCAGCAGACGCTCCGGAGGAGGTGGAGCCGGCATTGAGATGACAAGTACAGCCAGGAGCACTTTGTTGACAGTCTTCCAGCTTCCTGGTTCAGGTGTCGGGCAGAGTCCTCAGTCGCTCCCCAGGAGGTGGAGCAAGCATTGTGGTGGCAGAGCACAGCCCTATTCAGAGTCAAGGGGCACTGCCACCACCCACCTTGGGGTAATCCCTCCATTCACCACCTGTCATTCCCCAGCCCTGTCACTCACACAACCCAGACAGCAGATACACATTCTGGCAGAGGCGGGCTGAAACGGTCAGGCAAGCAAATGCTAACTTTCTAAAAGTAGCACTTGCAAACCCAGGATATTAAAATAAACTTTACTAAAAGAAGTTTTTTATTATTCTTAATTCAGGCATACTAAATTCGACCTTCTACCATGTTCCCTGAGCCTGCTGGGATTATAGGGTGTAATAATTCCAGCAGCCCATCTTGGCCTATGAGAACAGGGAGCCTTACAATAGTGAAAAACGAAAATGGCTGTGATTCACTATTAGGACATGCCACACACATCAGGGTTTGTCCTACCTTATACTTACAATGCACCCTGCCCTTTGGACTACCATAGGGGTGACTAACATGAAGTAAAGGGAAGGTTTAGAGGCTGGAAAGTGTGTGCACTTGCCCAGCCAGCATGACAGTACCAGACTGCACGCAGGTTCTGCAGTGGCAGACCCTAGACACATTTTAACAGGCTGCTTCTGTGGGTGGCGCAACCAGCACTGCAGGCCCACTAGCAGTATTGGCATTTACAAGCCCTGGCACTCCTGGTGCACTTTACTGGGGACTGAAAGTAAGTCCAATGAGCCAATCATAGAAATCAATCATAGGTACAGTTTACATTGGGAGCACTTGCACTGCGGCACGGATTGGCTGTGGAGCAGTGCCCTGAGCAGCGAACACCAACAAAACACCTGAGGCACATCAGCAAAAAGTGGAAGGGAGACTCACGCCAAGGTGCCAGGTCTAACACGTGTCCCCTCCAGCTGAAATGTTGGGAGAACTTCCGTACCCCAGGGAGTTCCTCATCACTAAGGCAGAAAAACCTGGACAGACCGTCAGCATTGGCGTGATCTGTTCTAGGGTGGTGTTCCACCGTGAAGTACATACCCTGTAGGGAAATGGACCACCTCAACAGCTTTGGGTTCTCACCCCTCATTTGCATAAACCATCAAGTAGGGTCTTAGCTTTTTCAATGCCCAGACCACAGCAAAAGCTTCTCGCTCAATTACACTCCACCTCTGTTCCCGTGGAAGTAACCTCCTACTGATGAAGGCTACAGGTTGGTCCGAGCCGTCCTCTGTCATTTTTGAGAGAACAGCCTCTTCACCATGCTCTGAAGCATCTGTTTGCACTAGAAATTCTTTGGAGAAATCAGGGGCCAGGAGCACGGGCGCCGTGCACATGGCAGTCTTCAGGGTGTCAAAAGCTTTCTGACAGGTATCCGTCCAGATCACTTTCTTGGGCTGCTTCTTAGAAGTCAGCTCTGTCAAGGGCGCAACAATGCTGCCATACCCCTTGACGAACCTCCTGTAGTACCCTGTGAGACCCAGAAAGGCTCTCACGGCAGTTTGTGTTTTGGGGGGTTCCCACGCCAGGATGGTCTCAATCTTGGGCTGCAGGGGTGCCACCTTGCCACTGTCCCAAGTACACCACTGAACCCTGCCCAATCTGACACTTGCTTGCCTTGATCGTGCGGCCTGCCTTGCGCAGTGCCATCAACACTTCCCAGAGGTGTTGCAAGTGTTCTTCCCATGTGCTGCTGAAAACTGCAATGTCATCCAGGTAGGCGGCGCTGAACTCAGCCAGTCCAGCCAACACCTGGTTGACCAATCTCTGGAAGGTGGCAGGGGCATTCTTCATCCCAAATGGCATAACCCGGAACTGGAAATGCCCATCTGGGATGGAGAATGCTGACCTCTCTTTGGCCCCATCGGTCAGGGTGATCTGCCAGTACCCAGACGTTAGATCAAACATGCTGAGGTACCGGGCAGCCCCTAACCGATCAATGAGCTCATCAGCTCTGGGGATGGGGTGTGCGTCAGTCTTGGTGACTGAATTGAGTCCTCTGTAGTCCACACAGAACCGGAGATCAGGTGTGGCTCCCGGCGCTGCAGCCTTTGGGACCAAGACCACTGGGCTGGCCCAAGGAATGCTGGAGGACTCAACCACTCCCAGAGCAAGCATCTTTGAGACCTCCTCTTTGATGCAGGCTCTGACCCTGTCAGTTACTCTGTAAGCCTTGTGCTTTACAGGCAAGCTGTCTCCTGTGTCCACATCATGGACACACCAATCGGTGACACCAGGAACCAGGGAGAACAGATCAGGAAACTGCCCCAGTAACTGGCGGCAGTCACTCTGTTGTTCAGGAGTCAGGGTGGGTGAGAGGTTAACTCCATCCACTGACCCATCTTTCTCAGAGGCTACCAAGAGGTCGGGAAGAGGCTCAGTCTTCTCCTCCATCCCATCATCAGTTGCCAAGAGCATGCCTACTGCGGACCTCTCCAAGTGGGGCTTAAGGCGGTTAACATGTAGGATCCTCAAAGGGTTCCTGGGAGACTGCAAGTCCACCAAGTAGGTGACAGGACTCTTGCGCTCCACAACCTCAAATGAACCTGTCCACTTATCCTGAAGTGCACAGGGCTCCACTGGGGCCAAGACCCACACCTTTTGTCCAGGCTGAAGCTCCACCAGTGTGGCATTCTGGTCATACCACCGCTTCATCTCTTCCTGGCTGGATTCCAGATTTGTGTAATCAAGGAGAGGACTGGGCTGTTCCTGGGGTGCAGGTGCAGGTCGAATGAGTGTGGATATGTGAGGCTGGTTAAATAGTAAGCATTCAGCGGATATCCATTTTGTTGGATATGTTGGCCTCACATACCCTTGCAGGTGTCATGCTTCATCATGGGCAATGCTCCTCGTTGGGTGGACGGTGCAATACCCAATGGGCAACACCTCAAAGAGGGGCTCTTTGGCGGAGATCTTTTTATCCAACTGCCCATGGGTGAAGTGTGGGTGAGGGGCCAGAGTAGTAGTAGACGGAAAGTGAATTAAAATAACGCAGGAGTACCGAGAGGAACTTTATTCGGGTGGTCCCGTGCACTAACTAAAAACAATAGTTAGTCTGGGAGGTCTGGAAGGTAATGTATTCCGCACTCAAGACTATACTACAAGGTGAAGGTAGTGGTCGACATGTTTCTCGCTTCGGGTATATTCACCCGCGATTCATCAGGACCTATAAGTTTTGCTGTCTACAGTATTGCTGATCTAGTTAAGTATCAGTGCTTAAAACAATAATTTTGTAGCAAAGTAAAATACCTGCTAATACATTATCCCATGCCTGGTATTGGAAACAAAAGAGGAGAAGACAGGGAATTACATCTCTTAAGCAAGTATAGTTCAGTAGTCCGCATTCGTTCTGACCTGGTGAACTCTGTGGCATGCTAGTGTGGGTGACTACTAGCGCGTCGTGCAAAATAAAACATCAAATCACACTAGTGCAATATCTCCAGGTGGAGTTGTGGTAAGTGACATGCTCACCCGGATGAGTTGGATGGAGACATTACTATTGTCATTAAAAACAAGAAGAGCTGCAGCAGTGGTGTTGTTTTAAATAGGTCAAAGTAACCCCACTCACCTAAAGGTCAATAGATTAATGTAACAGCAGTGCCTGGCGGGGTGGACATCTGTGAGTCAAGCCTCTGTAGCTAAGGCTAAATTAAAAGAAAGGGGAAACAAGGGGGGGGGGAAGCAAACGGCATACATTTTCATATCATGTTTATTGTTATCATAAGCCTTATTTGGTAAAGTAACTGTTGTCTAAGAGCGAGTTAAATTTAGAAAACTGTACATAAACCAATAAGGTCCGTGTAGTGCTCATTCGCTATGCTTTGCACTGTTTCCCATAGCGAAGTTAGTAAGAACGATCGTCAATGAGGAATAGGTATTGTTTCTGTTAGGGTAATGTTTAAAGCAAGTACAAGGGGTCGGTGCACACATCAAGGGTATCAGTGCGTGGTCGAGCGACCACTGCTGCCCATGCACGCACTCAGTGACAAGGAAACCATTGGAGGCAGAAACCGATCATGACCGGCAGTATTAGAATTGAAATACAGGATAGTCGGTATTATTGCTCGTAGGGCAGGGGCGTTCCGGTAGGAAGGTGCCCGCTGCCTGATCGTCCATACACTTACTTGTAGCTCCTGTGCCTCCGCTGTGTCGCCTACCCCTCTCCGCCAGGACCGGATAGTGCCGAGTGGTCCGGCGGGCGTGTTGTTAAATTAAGTTGAGGGCGGGGCAGGGGAGGAGTGTTTCCCAGGTTGCTGCGGGTCTTGCAAAGAGGCCAGTAACTAGCGCGGCCATTTTGCAATGGTGTAGGAAGGCTCAATTTTACCTATAACTTAAACATCTCCTTGGCGAGCGAGGTCTTACGTCTGGTGTGTGTTTCTTTATAAGTGGGGCATTGCTCATGTCACTTGACAAACGGTAGCTATGGAATAAGAGAACACCGTTACCCCGATCCTGGCGGGTCATGCAGTGATGGCAGTTAGAAGTGCGGCCATTTTGTAGTGGTGTAAGGTGGGTCTATTCAACTATTGTTGAGCCACTCACAGATGAGGACCCTCATGTGTCTTGGTATAAGGTTTATGAAAGCAGGAAGTCTTTATTCAGATTCTTGGCATATTTGTAGCAACGTGAAACCTAAAGGGGGGGTCAGGTAACGGTAGTGTCACCATTAGTAGATTGACGGTGTGGGAGTTGACATGTCTTATAAGACTTAAGACCCGGAGTCTGGTGGTTCCCAAGGTCACGATATTCTGTGTGGTGTACTACTTGAGTAGTTATCGAAAACTGAAGGCTGTTCGAACAGATACCAGGGGCAATGGTCCTCATGCAGAGTGTGGAGGCAAAAGTTGTTTTCCTCAATGAGAGTGTGGGGGGCATGTCTCATTGGAGCGCCGCCTGTGGTACATGTACGAATAAGGTAAGGATTATCGGGAGCTCCAAGGGATGTCCTCATTAAGCCCCTTCCTGTCCGACGCCAGACGATGGATCCACCTTTGTTCCCTAAAAAAGAGATTCTGTTTCGTTTTATGTTTAGGTTTGCTTCAATAATTAACCATTGCAAGGAATCAGCTGTGAGATTAGTCTCAAGGTAGTGTCTACACATCTTAGTATTCATCTTTCTGCAGTGGAAGTTGCTCCGGTGCTCAGAGATACGTTGTTTGATAGGTCGAGTGGTCATCCCCACATATTGGAGGCCGCAGGGACATAATAGTAAATAAACACAATTAGGTGTGTTACAATTTGTGTGTCCCCTTAGCTCCCATGTAAATGAGTCTGTGAGTTGGACAGTCTAGTGTGTTGTGTTAAAGGGGCATGCACTGCAAGAACCGCAAGGATAGTGTCCTTTCACAGGTGGTAATTGCCACAATGTAGTCTGGACTGCTGCCTTTTGTTTTTTAGGTCTGGTGCTGATAAGTATGTCCTTTACGTTCTTGGATCTCTTGTAGGCAAACCTGGGAGGTTCAATGGAGAGTTCCCCCGTATTTAGGATTTGCCAGTGACGCAAGATGATCTTCCTCACCACATTGGAAGCTGGCGTGAAGGTAGTGACGCATGTCATTGGTTCATTGATTGCAGGGGAACGGACCCTGTGTTCTAAAAGCGCTCCTCTGTGATTGTTTTGGGCTCTTTTTTTCACTCTTGCTATCTCTCTACAGGGGTACCCCCTATCAGTCAAATTCCTGGACAGGATGTTAGACTGAGTTCTGTATTCAGAGAGGCTGCTGCAATTGCGCCGTACCTGCAGAAATTGCCCAAAGGGTAGGTTGGCTTAAGCGCTTTAGGGTGGTGACTATTGTAATGGAGTAAGCTGTTACGGTCTGTTGGTTTTCTGTACATGCTGGTACTTAAATGACCTTCAGATAGTTTGATTGTCAGGTCAAGAAAGGAAACCTGTGTGGCAGAGGCCGTCATGGTGAGGTGTAGGTATGTATTCAGTGTGTTCACCCATTCAAAGAATTCATCGAGGGAGTCCCTAGTATCAGTCCAGAAGATGAGAATGTCGTCGATGAATCTCCTCCACAGTTTGATGTTATTGTGGTAGGGGTTGGTGATGGAGTCGATGTGTTTGCTCTCAAAATCAGCCATGTAGAGGCACGCCACCGAAGGGGCAAAGGTACTCCCCATCGATGTCCCTTGAATTTGATGATAGTACTTGCCTTTAAACTCAAAGAAGTTTTCGGTCAGTGCCAGGTTCGCACATTCCATGACAAAGGCTGGTGGTATAGGTGAGGTCCATGTCTCTGTATTGAGTATTTCCTCAATTACCTCCAGGGAGGCTCTCTGTGGGATGTGGTATAGAGGGCCTCTACCTCTAGAGTAACGAGGAGGTCAATTTGAAGGTCCCCCTGCAAGGTGTCTAGGAGACGTAGGACATCAGTTGTGTCCTGAATGTAGGATGGAATACATTTTACAAGGGGTTGGAGGAAATGATCACAAAATTGTGATAGCGGCTCCAGTATTGAATCAATACCTGAAACGATTGGGCGTCCAGGTATGGGGGTGGTCTCCTTGTGAATTTTGGGGAGAGTGTAGAAATCTAGAACTCTGGAGTCTTTTTTAGTCAAGAATTCCGCCTCCTTTTGGGTAATCCACCCCTCACTCAGGGCTGACTCCACAATAACAGCAATGGTGCGTGTGAGGCGTTCCGTGGGGTTAGATGGAATAGGTGTATAATACCGTCCATCCCCCAGTTGTCTGAGGCATTCAGTTTCGTAATCGGTGGTATTCATAAGGACAGTGGCGCCTCAGCAAGTTGCCTGAATCGCCTGGTCTTGTTTCTGAAGGCCAACATGTAACTGTATACATTCTGGGGAGGTTTCCTGGGAGATTGCTCCCAGCCTTCCTTAACCAAACTCAGAGGTCCTCTCACTGGGTGACCATACAGAAGTTCAAAGGGGCTGAACCCTAGAGACTTCTTTGGCACCTCGCGGTATGCAAAGAGAAGGCATGGCAAGATGACGTCCCACTTACGCCTCATGGGTTCTAGACCCATGATCATGCCCTTCAGAGTTCGGTTGAATCTCTCAACCAACCCATTTCCTTGGGGGTGGTAAGGTGTGGTGAATTTGTATGTTACACCACATTCTTGCCAAAGGGATTTCATATACTTGGATATGAAATTGGTGCCCCTGTCAGACACCACCTCTAGAGGGAATCCCACTCGGGAGAATATTCCCATCAGTGCCCCTCACACCACGGGGGCCATCACTGTCCTCAGAGGGATGGCTTCAGGGTACCGGGTGGCATTATCCACCAGGATAAACCTGTTGCCCAAGGCTGTCCTGGGGTCCAGAGGCCCAACAATGTCAATTCCCACTCGCTGGAATGGGATACTGACCACAGGGAAGGGTTGAAGGGGAGCCTTCTGCTATCTGTCACTCTTCCCACTTGCCTGGCAAGTCTGACAAGTCCTGCAATGCACATCCGAGCACTTGCGCATTTGGGGCCAATAAAAGTGGGTGACAAGCCTTTCAAAGGTCTTGTCCTGCCCCAAATGTCCTGCTAAGGGAATGTCGTGAACCAGCCTCAGTAGGAAGGCTCTGAACTTCTGGGGTACCACCAGTGCACGGGCTGACCCAGGTTCAGCAACCTTAGGCTCTGAATACAGGAGTTCATTCTCCCAGTAAATGAAGTGAGTACCGGACTGACTACTATTGGCCTGGTCTGCAGCCTGCTGCCGCACACCCACGAGAGAGGGGCACTCTCTCTGCTCCTTGCAGAATTCCTCCTTGGAGGGGCCTCCTTCCTGCTGCCAATGGGTCAGCTCAGGCAGGTCCCCCAGTTCGGCTATCTGTTCCCCGGTAGGCTCCAGGGCATACCCCTCAAGGTATGCTTCCTCCTGGGCCGTGGGAACTTCAGGGGCCGGTTTCCCGTGCCCCCTACGCCCTCCCTCTAAGGCCGGTTCCTGGGCCTCTCCCTCAGGCTCCAGGACCTCTTCAACACCCCTACTGGCTGCCATTGACCGGGTGGTCACACATGCCCAGTCAGGTAAACCCACCATCCTTAGGTGAGTTGCTTTCTCTACCTTTTCCCAAGGGGAGCTCTCCAGATCATTCCCTAGCAAACAGTCTACAGGCATGGCAGTTCTCACAACAGCCTGCAGAGTACCAGAGACCCCCCACTCAAAGGGAACCTGAGCCATTGGGCAATGACTTTCTGAGTTGTCAGCATTGACAACCCTACAGTAGGCATGGGATACAACCTGCTCTTGAGACACCAGGTGCTGCCTCACTGCAGTCACACTGGCTCCTGTATCTCTAAGAGCCTCTACTTTTTTTCCATTGACGGCCACTACTTGCCCATATTTCTTAGTGTTAGAGGGTAAGTAGTTTTCAGGGACCATCTCGCTGTCTCCTAGGGAGACTAGGGACATCTGAACAGGATCCCCACCCCCTTTGATTTCCTCTCCTCCAGGGTTACACTAGCCATCTGTCTGGGGGAGCACCAGTGGGTGCGGGTTTAACAAAAAGGCGACACCGGGGATCACTGGCCACATGACCCACTTCGCCACACTTATAACAAGTTGGGGGCCCTCTTTGGACAGGATTACCCGTCGGGGCCCCGGTCTGCTTCTGTAGTGGGGGAGGCTGAGAACCTTTCCCTTGGTTCCCTTGGGTATTAGTTTGGGGCCCTCTTTGGAACTCCCTCTGTTTTCCCCTGTCCCCCCACTCCTCTGCTGGGGACCCTGCCCACCTTTGGCTGAGTTTCCCACTGGACCCTGGTGGACCCTGGTGCTGAGCCAGCGGTCCGCCTCCTCAGCAAGCTTCCTCGGGTTGGACAGCTTGCTATAAATTAGGTGCTGATGTAGCTCAGGAAAACAATTACTGGACAAGTGCTCCCATGCCATTAAATCAAGAAGCCCTTGAACATCACTTACTTTGCTACCCTTCACCCAACCATCCAGTGCTCTGCAGAAAAAGGTTACATACTCCACATACGTACCCCCAGGAATCTTAGTACAACCCCTGAACCTCTGTCTATACATCTCAGGAGTTAACCCAAACCTGGTCATTAAGGCATCTTTCATGTGGGAATAGGAATTGGTAAAATCAGATGGTAGATCTAGCAGTGTGTCCCGACCCTCAGTAAGGAACCGTCCCCACAACCCTGCTCCCCAATCTCTTTCAGGGACCCGGTGGGAGGACATGGCTACCTCATAGGCCCTGAACCACTGCCCTATGTCATCTCCCTTAAATTATTCCTTTACCACATCTTTGGGCATGTACACCCTTGACTCTACCTGCACCAGCATTGTGCTGCCACCAGGAGGAGTTGTTTCCAAACTTTTCGCTTTCAGCTCCAACTCCTTCAGTCTCATTTCATGCTCCATCTGGAGCTTCTTTTCTTCCATTGCCAATCTTTGGGGCATATTTAAAAAAACTGGCGCATCCCTGCAAATCAGCCGGGATGCGCCAGTTATTGTGCGCCACAGCTCCGCCATCATGGATGCGCCGCATTTACAATGCGACGCACCATGGTGCAAAAACGGCACAGATGCGTGACGCATCTGTGCCTAAAAGTGACGCATTGCTGGAGTTGCGTCGCAAGCGCGACACAGCTCCAGCAATGCTCCGGGGGCCCTATCTACTTAATGCTGCATGAATCCTTACGCCTGCTTCAGGCAGGCGCAGGGTTTTGACGCAGCATGGGCATAAAAGTGACTGAGTGAAATCTTGTAGATTTCACTCAGCCACTTTTAGGCGGCGTTCCTGCGCCGGAACACCCCCTCCCTGCACAGGAACGCCTACATGTGGCGCAGGGCATTACAACGTGACGCATTTCTCAGATGCGTCACGTTGTAAGTACCGCCGCACCATGGAGCAAGATTTGCGCCGCCGCTGCTTCACAAAAGTGACGCAACGGCGGCGTAAATGAGGCGCAAGGGGCTTGTAAATCTGCCCTGTAGTTTTTCCATTTCCATTTGGCCATTTCATTTTGCCATCTCCACTTCATGTGCCCTGTTGGCTGCCCTGTCTGCCAGCTCCTCTTGCAACAGGACTCTGTTGAAATCCATAATGCCCTCTGGTGGTTCCACTACCACCGCATTCTGTGACTCTCTTGACTCCTTCCAGGCTCTCAGTGCCTTGATGTACTGGTTTTTCTTTTTGCATCCTGTGTGGGGAACCCTGAACTTGTGACAGTAGCCTCTCAACTGCTCGGCTGTGTAGCCCTCCAGTCCACGCGGTTTCCAGTCTACATCATCAATTCCAGAGATCACAGAGAGTGCTCTTCCAGCAGGGAGTGAGACAGGCATGGCTTAAAAAAAAATGCGTTATAGGTCTGCTCTCACCATGTGGTGATCAATAATCTACTGTATATAAATCACAAATGCAAATTCGAAAATCCCTTCCGCTGCGTCCAATGTTAGAATTGGGGGTCTCTGCTTGGCACAGGTATGTACTTGTGACAAGCAGGGACCCTCTCCTCTAAGTCAGGGCAAGGGAATTACCCCTTAAGAATAACCCCTGCTCACCCTCTAGGTTGCGCGGCGCGAGCAGTCAAGGCTAATCTCAGGAGTACTGTCAATTAAGCATTTGCAATCTCACACAATAAATATACTGATCCCCCCACAAATGGACACCAGGCTGTGGATTGTATCAAACATACGTGTTCTTTATGTAAAAATATATATATGCAGGCAAATGTATCACAAAAACTTTTAATGTCGTTTTAAGAGGGGGGCCACAGGAGTTCACAATGGCAAGTGTTTCTTTAAGGTTCCCAGAATTGCTTACGTTGCTTCCTTTAGGTTCTGATGGTTTTAAAAACAGTGTCACCACACTTAGGGCACGGAATTCAGGTGCTGGGACAAAGGTCGTGAGGGCTGTGAGCTTCGTGGCGCTTCTGTGCGCTTCGTACGGACAGGGAGAACAGGCCTTGCCAGTTCTCACGCTTCTCGTGGTGCGCCGCGTATGGTGCGGGCGATTTCCCCTGCAGGATACGAGTTGTACTGCTTCGGTGCGACTCATACTACCAGACGCACAGGAGGCTTCTACTGTCGGGTGCGCGCCTCACACTGTCAGCGCACAAGGCGGGCCGGCAGGAGCGCACAGGGGCAGGTCACAGCGCCCACTACCACGGGGAAAAAAGAACATGCGGGCCCCGAGCCCGTTGCAGCCAGTGGGAAGAAAAATGGGCAGTGCCTAGGAGTGTGTGGGGCAGGTTTCAGTCGTCCCTCATTGCAGGGGACGCGTCGTACACGGTTGGCGCGCTTCATGGTACCAGCGTATCCTCGGGTCTGTGACTCAGTGGGCGGGTTCTCACAGGCAGGCGCGGCCCACGACCTCCAGTACGGACGGTACTGGGGGTCACCTCAGGAGGGCGGCGTGACCTGTATTGTGACTTGGGAGGCCAAGCGGGGCGGCCGGGTACGTTCAGACATACGGCGGCCGTCCAGGCATAGATGGCATTCCGGAGCGAAATTCCGGCGGGAGGGGTGAAAGAGCACTTCAGCACGCTCCAGTGGCAGGCCGGGTGGCAGAGGAGCAGGTGGCCTGACCCGAGGGGCAGAGAGCGGCTCTAGCAGAGCGAGGCTCTCAACGGGTGGAAGGGTAGGCAAGCTCCCGAGGGCCACAGTCCTAGGAGGGGCGAAGGGGTGCAGTCTCAGCTCCGGTGGGAGGAACACAAGGCTCGAGTCAATAGGCGAGCGAAGACACAAGGAACCCAATGGTCCTGGGGTTCTGTTCAGGGGGGCAAGCTCAGTCAAGCCCTTGGAGATGGTTCTCGGCACAACAAAGAAAGGTCCTTTTAGGGCTTCTCCTCTCCTTCCTCAGCAAGGCAAACTGCAGGCCAGTCCTTCAGCTTCTTCTTTGGTCCTTCTGGTTGGGCAGAGGTTTGTTGTGGGAAAACAGGATCTGATTTGTTAGGAGCAGGGCTCCTACATTTACACAGGTAGATTCATCAATACAAATTGCGATCGCAGTAGGTGCGAAACAGCTATAGCGATCGCAATTCCATGAACCGCAATTCATGAACAGAAAAGTAACTGTAGTGTTCTCTGTGTTGTGCCTCCCAGGCACCTGTAGATAGAACCTTGCCTTTCTCATGGTTCCATGCTTTGTCTCAGAACGCTGTAGTTTGACAGTTTACCACTGCCGTTGCTCCCTGTCGCTGTGCTTCTTCTAAGCTGAATAAACGCTTTATTTCCAATACCTAAGGAGCATTCTTTCAACCTACACTACAAAATTGTTGGCGACGAGGGTGGGAAGAAGGTAAAGAACCTGCCTTACCTCGTATCTCCTCGTGTTCCAGCAACTTCGATGGAGTATGTAGAGCAGCTGCTTTAAAAAAGACGTCTTGCCAGCGGATCTATCACTAGAAGCGAGATAAGTAATTTCGCTTTACTTTCAGCGCATAATCGGCGATTTAAAAAAAAAAAAAAGGAAGGCTGAAAAGTACAAATTGCGAATTCACAAAATATATTTTGCGACTTCGCAAATAAAATCGCAGAATCAAGGTGGAACCCCCTTTGCGTTTCTGAAATTGCGATTCCCCAATGATTCTGCGATTTCATTTGCGAATTCGCAAAATAATCGTAAACCCAATGCATTAGCGAAAAAGATCCAAATCGCTATTTGTGAGGCGCAATTTAAGGAGAACTCAAACCAGGTGGTAACCATAAAGAAAAAAATAATTTTAATTCTAACTAGCTACAGTTGCGGGACTGAACAAACACACTTAAGGAGACACAGTAGGGGCATGAGGACATTCACAATGCCAGGACTCTACATGGTGGTAAGGGGGCGAAGGCTCCAGGCTGCAGCAAGGAACAGACGCAGGATCCAGGAGCGTATTTTCTGCCAGCGGATCACACTCCTGGGCCAGACTGAGGAGGAAATCTGCTCAAAGTACAGGCTGAATGGGGCAATGATTACCAAGCTCATCCTGGACCTTGACCCTCTGATGCAGCACCCAACGAGTAGGACCAATGCCGTCCCCACCCATGTCCAGGTCTTGTGCTGCCTGCACCTCCTGGCCTCCGGAAGCTTCCAGGGGATAGTTGCAGTTGCAGGGGGTATCTCCCAGAGCACACTGTCCCGCTGCCTAAGGAGTTTCCTGGAGGCCATGCTAACCCGGCTACACCATTACATAACATTCCCAACCACCCAACAGGACTTGAATCAAACCAAGCTATAATTTTACAACATTGCGCAATTCCCCCATGTAATTGGATGCATTGACTGTACCCACATCCACATCTGCCCACCCGCTGAGACAGAATACATGTTCCGGAACCGCAAGTCTTTCCACTCATTGAACATCCAGGTGGTCTGCAACGCAAAGACAATCATCACCGACATAGTGGCACAATACCCGGGGAGCACTGATGATTCCTTCATATTCCGGCACAGCGGCATGCACACACGCCTGGCCAGGGGCGACTTTGGTGAAGGACACCTTCTAGGTAAGTACACATCCCAACAAACAGTACATCGAGACCATGTAGCTGCGCATAACAGGCACTCACCCTCTGCTTCTTTCATTCAGGTGACAGCACCTACAGCCTCCATGAGTACCTCCTCACCCCATACCTCAACCCTGCAACACCACAGCAACGGCATTACAGTGCTGCACATATTCGCACTAGAAATTGCATTGAACGGTCATTTGGGCTTTTGAATAGCCGATTCCGCATCCTGCACAAGACTGATGGGGCCCTCAAATACCAGCCTGAGATTTGCTGCCGCATCGTGGCCATGTGTGCAATAGTCCACAATATTGCTACCAAGCGGAGGATACCTGTGGATATCTCTGGCAGTGAGTCGGAAGGGGACAACTGCCCACCTGCACATGTGCATCATGCACGCGGGGAGAACCCTGCAGAAGGACACAGGCGCCGCAACCAATTCACATTGAACTGTTTCTAGTGCACCCATTCCCCTCACACAACACTGCACTCATGCATGATGAATGTACTAATGACATGAGTCGGATTTACTTGTGACTATAAATTCTTATTGTTATTTTCACAATAATGTGTATTTCAATTTGTAACAAATTAAATTAGAACTGTATTCCCTCATACAGCCCCATGATGGAGAAGAGGGCATGCTTGTCTAATCAGCATGGCCCTGCTGGTAGACTTCATTGAGTCACTGGCGCCTCCGGCCGTACGCACCCAGTCGCCTCTCCACGTCCTCCACGACACTATTGGCCCGTGATGCTGCAGTGGGTCTGGTGCTGCGGCGACGTGCGGTTACCTGCGGCAAGGACAGGCTGCTGTGACTGGAAGTGCCCTCACTGGCATCACCCCCCCACTTGCTTGGCCATGGCCAGACGCCTGCAGACTCTGCACAGCTGTGGTGATCTGTTCAAGGGCCCTGGCGACGTCCTGGCAGCATTGCACCATCTGTATCTGCATTGCGAGAGAGCGGCGCGAAAGTTGGGAGGTGGCATTTCCTATGAGATGGTTGGATCTCGTGTATGCTGACAGGCGGGTCAGCAGCTGGCGGTGGCGGCGGCGGGTGATATCCTGCTGGGACACCAGGATCTGGCTGTTCTCCCGGACAGCTGCGGTCATGACCTGCATGCATTCTGAGAGCTGGCCCACATTACGCGTCCTATTCAGCTGCAGGTGGATGGCTGCCAAGTGCCGTGCCTGCTTCTGGTGGACAGCAAGCATCCGGCCTTCTATGGCCAGCCCTGGTTCTCCGACATGTACCCCCCTGCCAGCGCGTGTTGGGTCGTCGCACTGCTGCCTCATCAGTCTGCTGGACTGAGATCGCACAGTGGCTGTGCGCTGTGTCTGCCTCCTGGGTGGTGGTTGTGTGGCCTGTCCCACTGCTATGGGTGTCACACGGGGTGGTTGCTGGGCTCCTGTGGCTGCAGGGGTGGCCCTGTCCACATGGGGAGGTGGTGGTACTGCTGCGGCAGGCTGTGATGTTCCGGGTCGTGGTGCAGGATGGCCCTCTCCCTGGGTGTCCTCAGGGTTCTCCTCTATGTGGAGGGCCTCGCTGTCTGTGCTTGGTTGTTCCGACGCACCTGTGATGTAAATGGGTGCATGATTAATGATATGTATCTTGCACATGGGATGTTGCTACATGCATGCAGGCTTGCATTCCCTGACTGGCTTTGGAATAACTTTCATTACATGTCTGGCTGTGTGTGGCTATCCGGGAATTGTGGTCACACTACAAGTCCCACAATGCAATAGGGCATTTCAGGTGTGCATGGCCTGCATTACTGGGGTCATCTAATGGCTAGCTCTGGAGTCATGGGCATTGTTAGTTGACGGGGTCGCAGTCGCATGGCACTTACCTTGGGATTGTTGGGTGGGTTGGGAGGAGTCCAGCCGTGTGACCCCCACGCAGGCTTCAGGATTGAGGGTGTCCTCCAACAGGTCTTCTAGTGTAGTGTTGGGTGCAACTGTGGGGTCTCCTCCTCCAGTGGCAAGTCGCTCCCCCAGCCTCTCTGCAATTTGTTCTTTGGCACGCCCGCTGAGGTCGTACCACCTCTTTTTGAGATCATCGATGGAGCGCTGGGTCACTCCAACTGAGTTTACCTTTACGCGGATGCGCAGCCAAATGCGCCGCTTGTCGGCCTCAGGCACCCTCCGGGACTCCTTTCCAAACAGCCTGTCATGGTCCTTTGAGACTCCCTCAATGAGGTACTCCAATTCCTGCTCAGAGAATTTAATTTTTCTCTTTCTGCCTGGTGCACTGCTCCCTGCTGCTTCCTGGGACATTTTAAGTTGGTGTGGTGTTGCAGGAAGTCTGTTGTGGAGCTCTGGCCTGTGCTTCTTCCACTCTCAGGCTCTGTGTTCTGAATGGGGAAGGGAACTGCCTACTTCCTGGTTGTGATGTCATCATTGTGCTCGAAATGCGACTTCCCATTTTTGCGATCTCGCAATTAGTGAGATCGCAATTTGCGATTTCTGTAATTGCGAGTTTGCAATTTCAACATGGAAAATGCCCGATTCTGTGATTTTTATGCGATTTGGCGAAACTCGCAATCGGCAATTACGGCCGATTGCGATTCACTTTAGTTCATCGCTTTTCTTGATGCATCCCATTTTGCGAATTGTAAATTGCGATTCGGTAATTTTCGCAATTTATAATTCGCAGAATATGGGCTTGATGCATCTGGGGGACAGTCAGTTTTTTTTTGTCTTTTCAGGCCAGGGGGGCCTTTGCATAGTACTTTTCAGCACTGGAGCACTTTGTTGTGCAGACTCTGCCTTCTCCTTTCAGTATGTGGGGCAGGGGCAGCAGACGCTCCGCAGGAGGTGGAGCCGGCATTGAGATGACAAGTACAGCCAGGAGCACTTTGTTGACAGTCTTCCCTCTCCCTGGGCCAGGTGTCGGGCAGAGTCCTCAGTCGCTCCCCAGGAGGTGGAGCAAGCATTGTGGTGGCAGAGCACAGCCCTATTCAGAGTCAAGGGGCACTGCCACCACCCACCTTGGGGTAATCCCTCCATTCACCACCTGTCATTCCCCAGCCCTGTCACTCACACAACCCAGACAGCAGATACACATTCTGGCAGAGGTGGGCTGAAACGGTCAGGCAAGCAAATGCTAACGTTCTAAAAGTAGCACTTGCAAACCCAGGATATTAAAATAAACGTTACTATTTTATTATTCTTAATTCAGGCATACTAAATTCGACCTTCTACCATGTTCCCTGAGCCTGCTGGGATTATAGGGTGTAATAATTCCAGCAGCCCATCTTGGCCTATGAGAACAGGGAGCCTTACAATAGTGAAAAACGAAAATAGCTGTGATTCACTATTAGGACATGCCACACACATCAGGGTTTGTCCTACCTTATACTTACAATGCACCCTGCCCTTGGGCCTACCATAGGGGTGACTAACATGAAGTAAAGGGAAGGTTTAGAGGCTGGAAAGTGTGTGCACTTGCCCAGCCAGCATGACAGTACCAGACTGCACGCAGGTTCTGCAGTGGCAGACCCTAGACACATTTTAACAGGCTGCTTCTGTGGGTGGCGCAACCAGCACTGCAGGCCCACTAGCAGTATTGGCATTTACAAGCCCTGGCACTCCTGGTGCACTTTACTGGGGACTGAAAGTAAGTCCAATGAGCCAATCATAGAAATCAATCATAGGTACAGTTTACATTGGGAGCACTTGCACTGCGGCACGGATTGGCTGTGGAGCAGTGCCCTGAGCAGCGAACACCAACACAAAACCTGAGGCACATCAGCAAAAAGTGGAAGGGAGACTCACGCCAAGGTGCCAGGTCTAACAGAAATGTCGTACAATCCTTACCTAAATCTGTGTCTGCACCGCTAAAGCATCAATTAGCTCATGGGTTAGGAGTAAACTGACATATTTTAATAGATATTTAGTGGGCCTTCCTTGTCATTCCACAATTCCAGTTGGCACAGGAGAGATGCATAAATATGGACAGGGGGTAGAGGAATTTAACTGCGGAAATACAGATGATTTGGGAAGTGATACTCTAAGGGGCTCGGACCCAAGTGGGGCTCTGTAGGATTTTACGCTCGGCAATTTACTCGGACCAGCTATTTACTGTTTTTGACATCAAACTTACTCCTAGTTAAAACTGAAAAGTATCTGCACCGTACTCGCTCCAAGGGACTCTACAACCTGTGAGCAGTAACTGCGGGTGTCTCCTGCCGCACTGCCAAATGGTGACAGTAGTGTAGGACTAAGGGTAAGGGAAAAAACACTCAACATTCAATGAAGTGCTTTATTTGTGCCGTGATTGCCGGTGCCCCTCAATGGCATTCATTTGCAAATATCGGAACGTAATTATGAGAATCCACCACATGCTGGAATTGTGTATGCATTTTTTATAAACGTTCATTAGTGGAGACTGTAACTGTTTATTATATCTTAATGATAAAACTCAGATTAAAAGGAATAATCAATAAAGAGCTTGTAAAAAAAATCATATGAAATTTGGTTTAAAATATTTTCTTTCCACCCTTCTCCACTTAAGAAATCCCAATGAAAAACAGTTGTTGACCTCCTGCAGAAAGCAGCTTCAGCTTTATTTTTCGTACTTCTTTCACAGAAGAACATGTGTATGTATCACATAATTCCTTTTAGCCTTTGCTCTGTGAGTAGTATATCACACAAGTTGTCGGACAACTTTGCACACAGGTATTATTCCGTTATCTCACCACTTAAATAAGATTATTTTCTGCCAAAGTACAGTCAGTTAATCCCTGCAGTTCATCTGGAAGTCAATTAAATCCCCTGATTCCCTTAGCTGATCTCATTACTCCCATGCGTGCCATATATTCGAGGATATAGTAAGTAACTATAAAAGTTGCTGATATAAATGTATAAGCTTTTCTGCTCATAGCTGTTAGACAGTACCTTGCTGGCTGTGATAAGGAAAAAACTGCTTTTCTGATCTGAACCCGCATTTATCAGGATCTTTAGATTTTAGAGAGGCTGTGCTTCCTCTGGTGTCTCCACTCCAGGGATGCACATCTGTGTAAATGTCCCATTAAAACAAGGACTAGCTGATGAATTAATGGATTGTTCTTTGTGATTTTTGCTGATGCTTTTTCTTGGACATGTCTTTGTTGCAGGTGCACTGACCACACACTAATTGAAAGGATTATTTTCCTAACTTTTTGTGTAGTCTGTACAGCCCTTTCAGAAAAGCCAGATTGTTTCAACCAGCTGTTCGAATTTGTCTTTATTAATATCCTAAATCATGCAACATTGTAAAAGACATTTGGCACCGTATTACGGCACAAAAAAGCTAGATAAAGGAAAGGACCCAAATATATTTTGAATAGTTTGCAGATCATGAGAAAATGTGAGGCCCAAGCCAGATGGTGTGCAAAGTGCTAATGTAGCGTAGCATAGCATAGTTCCACTAAAACCAGACCAACACTGGATGAATAAAAGGGTGATATAGAAAAGGCAACTGAGGCAAACATGGTCTGCCTCAGCTCTGCCATTCCGCTTGTCTGGACACAGCAGCTAAAGCAGAGCTGGTTGGCTGCAAGAGACACCAAACCTCGGTCCTGGCGTTTTTCTCTTGTAAGCTACCACTAATTCTTGAGAATAGAATGATTACTAATCATAGCTTGTCTACTGTAACTGATGTGTGTTTTTCCCATAAAAATCAGGGCTGTCACTTTCTTTTGATTTCCTTCAAAATAAAACAGGGTGCCACCACCCATATAGTTTCAAAGTTGTAAAATGGCATATATTTTTTCTCAGTGGTAACTAGCACTCGCGCGGGCATCGTACCATTTTGCAGGGACAAATCTATTGCAGGCCATAAACGAAGGAAAAATAATAAAGCCTGTGAACTATAAGTAGGCCAATAATCAGGGTCTATGCAAGACTTTGCTCATGTAATTAAAAATTCGCACAGACCTTCTCTGAGCACTAAAATTGGTAATGTTTGATCACAATACAAAAATACAGTATGCTCACTGGACAATATGCCTACTCTTCCAAAGTGTAAGCAGTCCTCCATGGACCATTTCCTCCTTCCAATCGGTGAACAACTGTTGTTGGCAGTACCAACTGGAATTAGAAGGTCTTCTTGTTTAATTGAAGAAGTTTCAAGTAACCTTTATCATACATTGCAAAACAAATGCTTATGGTCATCTTTGTATTTAATAAGCGCAGATGTCAGCACTGGATATCACTGAAATTAAGTCTGCATGAAGAACTGTGCTATTCAGAGAACAGGGGGGCATATTATGAAGGGGGTTTATCTCCGCTTTTTTGGCTTTAAAAGCCAAGAAAGCGGAGATAAAATTATCTCCCTATTACCTAGCTGTCGCTAACACCAGTTAGCGACAGCTAGTAGGAGATAGCGACCATCTTGGGCCCCGCTTTGCATGTCAGTGATATTTTTCACTAATGACATGCAAAGTGGTCGCTAACATCGCTATCTCCTATTACCAACTTTTGGAGATTTTCGCGCTAAGCGCAAATTTCTCCAAAAGCTAACACCTGCCCCTGAGCAGTTCTTAGCCATGTTATCCAATGGTAGGTGGATAACATGGCTAAGAGCATTAGCTCGGTAATGCATGAATATCGCAGACTTTTCAGCGATATTCATGCATTTCCGTCGATTTTTATCACTTAAGAGATAAACCTTAATAATAGCAAGGTTCCTAAGCGATAAAAATCGCCGCAGCTCGGCGATAAAAATATCGCCGCTAAACCAACATAGCGATAATTATCGCTAGTTGTTGGTAATATGCCCCAGGGTGCGTTGAAGAGTTGAAGGCCAGGCTGAAAAAAGATCCTTTTCAGTTTCTATCAAACGGCCAGCAAATTTGTAATACTGTCAGGGCATTAGGAGGAACTCAGGAGTACATGCAGAAAAATGACAGCTGCCCATCCGTGCTAGGTGAAAGCGAAACACTTGGAACAGCAGATGAATGCAATGATTAGGAGGGCAGCCAAGCTTATACTTTCCTTCTAACAAAGTTCTTTGGCCATACAAAGAAGGATGCACTAAGCACAACATATTGAAAGAGATGCTTTATGCTTAGGAAATCAGTGCAGGCCTCATAATAACAGTGTATTATGTGTTTAGTAGGTATGAATAACTGCCTGTGAAGCTGCATTCTAGAGCCACTGGATCCGCCTAAAGAAATTGGATGCAAGGCCAGAGCAAATTCCCTTTGCATAGTCCGACACTCTATCTGGGACTGCTTTTAGTATGGAAATATTTTTTCTTAATCCTCGAAGGTGACAAAGGTCATTAATGATAGTGGTTACTCCTTGGGGCAAGGTAAAAGATTGATTCTATACAAGAACAGTGTCGGATAAACTTGAGCCCTAGCCTAGGCTGCCTAAATTCCCATTGAATAATAGATACTTTTTAGATTGATTCCATTTGAGGTGAATGTAACAGACATGCACGAGATTTTGTTACTGTGGGCTACATCTGGACTATGGAAGCAAAATGATTTACCCCAACATCTGGACACTCCAAAATTGATCTCAGTCATAGTTCCCATAATTCACTTGATCACAGCAACGTGTTTAAACTCAATTTCATGAGGCAATGTTTCCCTGTGTTCAGGCACCTTCTAAAGCAACAAACTCAGAAATACAATTCATGGATGAATTAAGATGGATTAAATGGGCCCACTCAATAATTTAGTTCTAGATCATTGAAATATGTAAGGGTTTTATTACAGAGTTAAATAAGTGATACTGACTCAATGACACGAAGGCTCTTAATATACAAGTATGTTGCAAAAATATTCAGAAATTTTTCTAATTCCCAAATGAGCTGCAATCTCAAGAACCAGAGAGCATCCCTAACAGCATCTAGGTCATCAAGAAAGTCTTCTGTCTCACGCTCAAAATCAAGGTTTTTTAATACATTATTTCCTCGAATGCAATCGCAGTGACCATGGACTCACTATGGTGTGAGCAAATATATATTTTCATCAGCAGATCAGAGAAATAAACATCACAGTGCCATCTCACGTAAGCATCAACCCCTACATGAATGAATATTCAGCACTGTTTATGCTGTCATCCAGAGTTGTCAGAACATAACTAGATACATGAAATATAAGGTATTATGAGAATAAATAGAGAACAGTGAAAATAATGAAGGACCTTTGTAACCTTTTAAATGTTTCAAGTCATAATGGATTAGGTAAAAGTTCAGTGTAGAATAACAATAACATTGGAAATACACCATTATGTCCAACTTGACTGTGTGCTGCAGAGTTTACAAGGAGAGAAGGTGAGCGGTGAAGCAGAAAGAGTGACAGATGACTTCCATCTTGGACAAGATAGCATTTGCACTACAAATGTGGCCTATTTAACATACATCAGAAAACTTCGACACATCATAGAACATTTGTACCAAATGCAGTACCTCTATGTTAGTGTATGCATGTATCAAGTGTGAAAATGTATTCTGCTCATTTTTAATACTGCACAAAAAGAAAATATAAATTCATAAAATTGATTTACAAACCCCCCTCAGACTATTTTGCAATCAGTAAAACACAAAAAATAAAAAAGTTAAACTAATTAGGAATTATGAAACAGTCTGTATCACTATCTGTTTCTTTCTGATTGACTCCTCTATCAGCTTCAGCTGGCTGCAAACACATTCTGTAACATTTTCCATTTCAATTTCTTCTTCTCTCTTTGCCTTTAATGATCTTTTTTTCACCCTCACATCCATACTTTTTAAACAGACACACAGCGAATTTAAACAAGAGAAACACGAGCATTGCACACATCACTATAATTAATACAAGGGTTAGGATTGGTCTCAATGGGGCATATTATCAAGGGGGTTTATCTCCGCTTTTTTGGCTTTAAAAGCCAAGAAAGCGGAGATAAAATTATCTCCCTATTACCTAGCTGTCGCTAACACCAGTTAGCGACAGCTAGTAGGAGATAGCGACCATCTTGGGCCCCACTTTGCATGTCAGTGATATTTATCACTAATGACATGCGAAGTGGGCGTGCCAAGATGTTAGCGACTGGAAACAGTCGCTAACATCGCTATCTCCTATTACCAACTTTTGGAGATATTCGCGCTAAGCGCGAATATCTCCTAAAGCTAACACCTGCCCTGAGCAGTTCTTAGCCATGTTATCCAATGGGAGGTGGATAACATGGCTAAGAGCATTAGCTCGGTAATGCATGAATATCGCTGACTTTTCAGCGATATTCATGCATTGTGGCCGTTTTTTATCGCATTTGCGATAAACCTTGGTAATACCAAGGTTTATCTGCGATAAAAATCGCCGCAGCTCAGCGGTAAAATTTTGTCTCTAACCAAGCAATAGCGATAATTATCGCTATTGCTTGGTAATATGCCCCAATGTTCCCTTTCCCAGATTCTCAATCTATTCACCAACCTTTTAAACCCTTGCCTATTTCACTGACCCAGGAACATATTATTTCCAACACTCTGAGTTCTTTTAAAATATTAGTTATGTTCTGTACATAAACAATTCATAACCCTGCTATTATCAGGTATAAAGGTTCAGCACTCCTTCACCTTCATACCTTCATACACCTCCTTCCTTAGCAAGAAGGATAAATATCTAGCACTAAATGGTTTTACATAATACTTACCCGCATTGTAGTTAGTTCTTAGTTAATTTGAGTCAAATGCCCAGCTGTGTTAGAAGCAATTCGATCAACAAGTGTAGACAAACATCTAATGTTCATATCAGTTAGCGCTACACCTATAGGTCGAATAATAGCTCCTAATACAAGTAATAGTATCTGTCCAAATCCCCGCTTCACTCCTTTCAAACCAACAACATAATTCTCTCCACTCACATGATAGACTGTTTGAAACACTAAGACAAGATAATTGGATCCAACTCAATTACACAGCAAATTGAAATAAGCAGTCTCAACACACACATAACATATCCCTCTCAGTATTGGCTGTTCACCATTCAAGAAATCATATTTAACAACATCACTTTTTCCCATACTCACTCTCTCCTACATATTCAAATTTTCCAATTCTACAGGTTCACATCGTACCGTATACATCTCACCTTCTCTCATGTTCTATTCTCAAACTCGGATGCAAATATGACAATCTGAATTCTTTCTCAGCCTTATTCTGCTATCTTCTCTCGACCCTCTAACAATTTTTTTTATACTCAATTTTATTGATTTGAAGAAACAAAGAGAACAGTACAGCACATTTCAGCAAAACAGTTACAGACAATGAGATAAAGATAATTCAGTAGCCTATGTGTTACAGCCCACAACCCCATTATAATATATGGGTTTAAACCTGGAAGAGATGTTAGACTCTCAGGCCCAACCACTTGCCCCCCACTTTAAAGTGTTTAGTCGGGCACCCCCTGGCTTAGTATAGTGGTTTCTCCTGTGCTGCACACCAGCACTCCCCTGTGCCACTTAGTTATACTTGGGAGGACTGGATTCTTCCAGGTGGCAGTGATATTTCACTTTGCCACCATGATGGCAGTGCCTAGGAAAAGTTTATCTCCTCTAGACCTGTCTAACCCACCCATGACCCCCAGGAGCATGCTCAAGGGGTTGTCTGGGACCTCCCATCCCAGGACTTCAGTAAGCTCCACTTCCAGTGATTCCCAGTATAGGGCGGGCGAGAAGGGGGCATGTCCACACCATATGTTAGAAGTCCACTGGTTCTAACCCTCAACATGTATAAGATGGATTTGGTTTTAGGCCTGCCCTGTGAAGGCAGTTCGGAGTAAGGTAGCAGTCATGGAGATAGTACAGTTGGACCAAGCGGAGCATGGCTGAAGCAGTAATGGTTTTGGGAGCCATCAAGGGATCTCTCCAGTCATCGTCCGGATGGATGGCGCAAGTGCCTGCCAGTAGGTCCTGAAATTAGCGTATGTGGTCACCAACCCAAACATCACCTAGTTGCGAGACACCAATAAGGTTACAGCCCCTGAACCTCTCCAATTACCCTACGTCTTTAAGCCAGGCGCCCTGCCAGAGGGGTGTTTGCTGGATCAGCTTGTTCTCCCACTCTCACAATTTTAACTCTCCTCTCATTGGATTCTTCAATAAATTCACACTTCTTATTATTCAATCCACATACATACTCATGATTAGTATATTTCATGTTCTTCTTAATTTGTGCAATGGTATACACCTTCACTTTCAGAGATGGATAAATCTTCCAGCGAGACATTGAAATCTGATAAGGAAGGAGACAAAACTCATTTTTTTGTTAAGTATACTTACAAACATATTACATATTAAGTTATAGGAAATCAGTAGCGGTAAGTTGGCAGTGCAATGCACAGTTTAGGTAACAGGTAAGTGGGCGCTCTGCGTATAATTTTGGCTAAATTAAATTCTTTTATTTTTATCTTTATTCTTTATGCTACTAGGCAAGAATAGGGAGGTTACCTAACTCCCTAACAAATCTCCTAATTCTAGGGGATCAAAGAAACAGGTATTTCTTGCCGAGCAAAAAATAATTTTTTCACATAGCGTAAATTACACTTTTATAAATTAAATTCCAAAGTCAGGTGTTTGTTCATCAATTGGTATGACACTTAGTCCAAATTTATTCTCAGCTCAAAGTCACTCCAATTCACAATAATCTTTATGTTCAGAACAGTCTTGCGAATAAAGTGTCCAATTCAAATTCTCACAACGTGGCTCAAAAGTCTTATCTATAGATCAGCTCCAATTCAAATTATCACAACGTAGCTTTATAATCTTATAAATGGATCAGCCAACACGTGTTTCGTTGTAACAACAACTTCATCAGGGCTGCAATCCAAAGAAACAAAGTATAAACTAAAAGAATAACTATACTTTTCAATCATTTTATAGAAGAATTATATACATTCTGACACCTCCTAAGTGTAAGTAAAGCACAAAGTTCCCAATACGTCAGTGCAAAAACAATAGCTTCAGTGTGGATCCCAGTGTCATATAGTAATGCACGTCATAAACATTTGGGTCTACTGCCATTAAACACTTCTCCATATTTCAATTCATAGAAATTGTTTTAAAGAAATTAACCTCTCAGGTATTAAAGAAATCTGAAATGATACGGGGAAGCCTATAACTCCGTCATGGCTATCTTCGCCGATTAGAACATTATTTATCTTTTCAAAGGCACACAAGTACACTTTCAGATCTTTCTTTCAATCTAAGGTTTATGCTAAATTACCTTTCTATAGTATATATTGTCCATAGACTAAAACAATTCTTCCAAGTCTTTGTAACCAATTTATAATGTAAATTTCTTCTAAGTTCTGAAAGAAAAACGAACGTGTCAACGTTACTGTATCTTTGGTCTCAAATAATAATAGCAGAATATTGCCGAGAGCGTCGCTTACCAGTTTAATTGTAAGTCTTGGTATTAATTTCAGTCAAGGTGACAGTTATTTTGGTGTCAGCAAGACTCATTCGTTTTCGTTATTTCATATTTTCTTTTTCTCTTTTTCTCATTCTACAAAATATAGATTATAAGGTTCATAATTATGATATGTTCACCGTTGCTTTAGTGTAGTGCCGGTGTTATCAGGACTATAACTACATAGGTGCTCACCTAATTAAAGAAGAAGTATCTTTAAATTCCTTCAATGTTAATCCTTCATGGGTGTCTTCGATTCTTGAATTCTAAAGTTAAATTATAAGAACTATTATTGGGTCTATACTCCGTTTTCAGTGTATACACTTACGGAGAATTTAAAACAAAAATTGCGCTTACCTGGTCAGAGTTACTATCTCCTCCGACTCCTCGTGATCAGTGTTACCGGCGTTTTACATGAGCGCCATCTTATGTATGGACTTGGAGTCGGTCAGTATCGCGTGTTGATTCTGGCAGCGGCCATATTGTGTAAACTTGTTATGTGAATGATATTACCACTTGGTGATTCTAACAGCGGCCATCTTGTGTAAGTAATGCCGTCTACACCTAAATCGCAACGGATATTATCCAAAAGGAGTCAGTATATTAAATTACTATTACTATTGTATCTAATTATAAAATTATATTCTTATTAAGAAAATAGCGTGTTATAAACGCTTATTATAATTCTACACTCTCAGCAACTATTATTTTGTCAAAATGTGCTTGTTACTGTGCCCTCATGTTAAGAATATACAACTAACCTATTTAATGATTAATCCTATATAGAGTTAAATGGTTAGTATTATACCATATTCAGGGGATATCTTAGGTTCTCATTGGTGATGACTGCCAGCGTCAGAGTTGCCGGCGCCCCACATCATTCCATAACATTTTTCAGATACAGCATATTATACATTAAAAGGTAACAGAAGAGGGCTTAAGAGAGCAAATGCAGAAACTTTATCAAAATTCGACAAAAAAAGTTAATATATACCACAATCTTAGTTACAGTTCTTAGTATATATTTTCATATACATTTACTTAGTGTTCTCCTAAATAGTATTGGAGCTCAGAATCAATGTTCAACCCGTCTTCCACTGCTCTAAGGACCATAATCCATCTTGCCTCTTTTCTTCTGAGTTTCAGTAACCTATTTCCTCCTCGTCTATCTGGTGCCACATGTTCTATACCATGGTATAGAAATTTGTGTCTTTCTGTGTCATTTCCATTCTGTATTAGATGTGAGGAAATAGGATACCTTGTACCTTGTATTGACTGTTCTGAACATAAAGATTATTGTGAATTGGAGTGACTTTGAGCTGAGAATAAATTTGGACTAAGTGTCATACCAATTGATGAACAAACACCTGACTTTGGAATTTAATTTATAAAAGTGTAATTTACGCTATGTGAAAAAATTATTTTTTGCTCGGTAAGTTGGCAGTGCCTTCACCATAGAAGAGGGAAGAAAAGTGCAAATATAGCAATATGTAGATTCATAATCTCAGTGTATTTGTTCCACATTTTAGCATAAATATTATCATAAAATCCTTCTGCTTAATTTTAACTATGTGTCAGTGTGTTATGTTATACTTCATTATGTACTGTAGTTAATTCAACCATGCTGGAGTCATATCCCACCAGAGAAAGAAGGTACAACAACAGGACAACTATGATCATTAATATCATTAATAATGTGATCAGAATAAGAATTTTACAGCACCTGCTATAAGCCATTTTCTATTCAGTCTAAAAGCAAATATGTATCATAATGCTCCAAAAGTCAACAAAAATGTTATTCAAAACAATAATAAGCTTTTATTCTTATTTCTTTGAAATCAATATTCAAAAATTAAAATAAGACTTCAAAAGAGTTTTCATTTTCAGTTAATTTCTAGTTCATTCTGTTAAAAAGATTTCCTTTCTTCTTCTTTAATAGCTTTCTAAAAAATCCACTGTTCAGTTTTCTTATTCTTTATTAGTGTTTGAGATTTTTCAAGGTGTTTTTTCTTCTTCAGGATCACTTTCAGATCACACTTCAAAAGTTTATTGGTAAAATGTTATTGGATTGTAGATCTCAGGTTCTGTCATTTCTTCTTCAGATATTGATGCTAGATACACCTACTCAGTTGAAGCATATTTTCCATTCGCAGTTCTCATTCCTGCAGGTGTTTTAGCAGCTGGTGATTCACTTTCACTAGTTTCAAAGTCGCCTTCATTTACTTCCATTTCCTCATTAATTGGTTTTATTCTCTCATTCTGCCAGTGGTTTCTTCAATGTTCTTTTCAGTGACTTGCTTACTTTAGCCATTTCTCCTTCACCATTGATTACTGCTGAATCTTCTCTACTCAAGGATGAACGTGAACTTCGATCAATATCAGTAGCACAATTCATTGTGAATAGGGCTGGGCGTATCTGACGTAATTCTCTAGCGTAGTTACAGCAAAATAACTCGTAAGTATGCATAAGTACGTTTGAAGCATGATCCAGCATTTAGTGCTATATTTGTACGGAAAAATGTACTATTGCATCCATTATAGGCCTTAGGTTGCATTGTTTGCTAAGAAAATAGCACTTAATGCTACAGGACCACCTAGCCATTTGAAACCAGTGGAAACTCATCATTTAGCCATTCTTTTCTTTTTGGATCCATTCATTCATTCAACTACTCTAAGCGATTGAGGATGATAACCACAATGGTACTTCTGGTCAATTTGGAGAGCTATACAAATTCATTATTAAATCTAATTTTTAAAATGTGAGCAGTTATCTGCATTAATAGAACTTGGCAAGCCAAATCTTGGTATTAACTCTTTCAACAAAAGTTTAGCAAATATCAGGCTGCTGGTCTCCAGGTGGGGCAGGCCTCAACCCATTTAGAAACACGAAGGGTTTCAAAATAATGGGCCCGATTCACAAAGGTAAACTGAGATGAAAGTCTTACTTTACTACTCGTAAATGCCCTTTGTGAATTCCAAAAGTTATACTTACGTCTCACTTCACCTTTCTGAATCGGGCCACTTAGAGTCTTGTAAAAAGGCCTTCTGGTTTGCCAATATGACTCATCAAAATGTTTGTTTTATAACCTTGATTATTTTTGGGCTATTTCAGACACCGTCTACACAAATCTTCTGCAGCGTTCCTTTAGAATGTGTATGTTCCAAATACTTCCTAAAAGTTCGTACCATAGAATATCTCCCTGAGTGTGACTGCTTGTTTAAATAATGGGACATAGAATGTAACATCGTGTCTGGCAATACACATTTTGTATGCAGGAGTAGCATACATTCTGATAATTTATTTTGTAACCTAATTGCTCTGATTTTATTTCCTCATCTTCTGAGCTCCTTCCTGCAGTTCTCGCAGTTACCATAAATAAATCTGAACTAAACTCAATAGGAAACAACTCACATCTTCTGTGTTTACTTCAGGGTTTCCCTCGTATCATCTTTATCTGTCCCTTGAATAATTGTCGTTTTCTCAAGTGCAAAATATCTGCCCACTTGATCAGCATATTTATTTCTAAGGGTGACCATGACTTTTCCAGCCTTCTGTGCAGCACAGTTAATTAAGCCCTATTGGATGTTGTATTGCTTTCAACAAATTGAGTATGTAGGGCCTATTCCTGATAAGAGCTCCAGAAGATGACTAAAACCTGTCTGTGACCACAGTTGACCAAAACCATGGACAACTCCAAAGCCATTACTAGCTATCTGTATAAATTGTCACATTTACATTTATGACAACCAACAGGCTCTTTTCAATGCAATCAACCTGTAAAAACTAGAATCTAAAGGATCACAGCTCCAACCACAGACATCTAGTCGTGAGACACCAGGTCAAAGTAAAAAATTATGGACGACTGCGATGAAGCGTAGTTTGGATGCAAAGGGTAGATTAGGACTGATCAACACTCATCTTCAGACAGAAACATTTCTGAGAAAAATATTCTACATTGGGCCTTAGGGCCTTGTTAGGATGTCAGTGGGACCGACACTGATGTGCTGTCAGTCCCACCAACATCTATGACCGTGGTCAGACAACCGCGTTATGATGTGGTTGGTCGGACTGCATTGTTCAAAGGACTCACATCAGCTTCTGACAGGCTCAAGGAGCATGTCGAGCAGTCAGTCGAATTGCATTCCCCACAATGATGGCAGCGCCTTCTCAGGCACTGCCATCAGGATTACGACACACTTTCCCGCCAGCCATTTCATGTTGGTTCTTCCGATGTAAAAAGGCTTGCGGAAAGGCTTTTTTGGTGCCCCTAGCAGGGCCCCTATCCCCAGCGGCCCTCTGCAATGGCCCTCTTAAACATCCCTGCATTGTATGGTATGCACTGCCGGGATGTTTAAAAACATGCCTTTGGGGCGTGGCCAAGATGGCGGCGTGAGCAGATGTGTCCTCCCGAGCTCCCGCCACCGGCCTTTTTCAGCTCGGGCTTTCGCTATCCGGAGCCCTTTATTAGCCACCTCAGCAGATCAGCCGGCACCCCCAGTGGCCCCTGGAGTGGGTGGGGGGCGCAAGCGAGCAGCGGGGGCCTTTCTGCGGCGACGGCCACGCGGCCTACTGTGCGGCTTACAATTGCGGAACAGCGAGGGGCGGAGCCGGAGTTAAGCCCGGGAACAGCTGGGTCCGGAGGAGGCAGCCTGGGGAAGCTCTACGCAAGGCCCGGTGAGGCAACGGTGGGTCTGGCCTGCGCGTGCATGTAGCACGAGGCGCCGGGTGTGGCACTACCTGGAAGCTACTGCGGACCCACCGCCCACCGCAAGGCCTGATCGGTGTGAGCCCCCGCTGACTGCCATGGAGGTGAGGAGGCAAGTGCGGCAGTGGGCTGGGCGTGGCCTTCCCCGGCCCCCGCGGGGGGTCAGCGTGGAGAGTGGAGAGAGGGCCGGCCGGCATCCAAAGCGCAGCAGAGAGTGGAGGGAGACGCCTTGGACGCCGAACAGCAGACCGGAGGTGTGGGGCGGCATGTCAGCCTAAGAGGGCAGACATTGGCAGCGCAGCCCACAGCGTGAGAGGCGTATGATGGCCACAGCTGGCTGGGGGAGAAAACACTGCGGGGCCCCCTGACACTGTAGGCAGCGAACTGTGGTGTGACTGGTGGCCACTGGAGGCCAGCGCAGAGACTAACTGTGACCCTGCATCCCCAACGCTTGGAGCCCGAGGGTTCCTTACGGTGAGCGGCCGCAGCCAGGGACAGAGTTGAGCAGGCAGTGGGCGACAGGCACAACTTACGGAAGCCTACTACCAGGGGGTCGGACATACACTTCCAGACTCAGCGACAGAGGGGCACAGCGACCGAGCTGTAGGCCCCAATAGCGTGGAGCCAGCTTCGGTGGCCTGAACACACCCCAGGGAGACAGTTTCGGAGGAGGCCTGGGGGTGTAGTCGGCGGCCATTTGTCTGCGGCGGCGAGCAACTAGGGGACCTGGCCTGGTGAGGGCAAAGCACGGAGGAGCGACGGAGATTTTGAAACGCCCAGTACTGCAGGGAGGTCCCATATGTCCGGTGCTTGCGGGACAGGCCGGACACCGAGGTTGCCAGCACGGAGCACGGCCGGCAGGCCCCCCCATCATAGCACACTAAGGCCCAAATAACCGCTGAGCTCACCACGTGGCCAGGATTGCATTCTCGAAGTAGGCCGGGAAACCACGGGCCAAGGGGCACTCCAGAGCTGAGAGGATTTCTCCGGGACGGTGCTCCCAGGTCTGCGACGCGGGTGTCATGTCGGGGGCGAGGGTCCGCAAAGATAAAACGGTGAAAGAGATGTTTGCTAAAGCCCAACCGTCCCCGCCATCTAAAGACAATTCGACGGCTGAGGCATGCCAAGCTGAGACCGCGACAGTTGGTACGGAACCCATCACGAAAGCCTTCTTGGAATCTCTTTTTACAGCCCTGAGAGATGATATGCACACTCTCAAGAAGGAGTTTTCGGAAGAGATCCAGGAAGTGCGTAGAGACATGGATGGCATTGGGGAACGGGTAATGGAGCTCGAAACCAAACAAGAGGGTCGAGACGCCGAGATTGAGGCAATGCAGCAAGAGATAATAAGAATTCATGATCAACAGGTGGACTTGCAAACCCACCTCGAGGACCTAGAAAACCACTCTCGGCGGCACAATATACAAATCCGAGGGGTGGCGTTGTCGGAGGACACCAAGGACCTGTTTAAATTCTCTAGAGTACTCTTCAACCATGTCCTGGAATGGCCCTTGGAGGCAGAACTGAGGCTAGACAGGGCACATAGGGTGGGACCCAAGCGAGCCGCGACGGCCACCCCCAATTGGACATCTTAGTATGTATACAGGACTTCAAAACAAAAGAGGAAATTCTCCAGAAAGCGCGACAACTGCACCCTATCGCTTTCAAAAATCAATCGCCGACCCTGTTTCAGGACCTGTCAGCACTTACTTGCAGAAACGCAGAATCTTCAAGCCCGTCACAAGTTATCTCCAGCAGCATAACATTCCCTACAGCTGGGGCCATCCCTTCCGTATCGTGTTCAAATTGGAAAACAAGCTCTACCAGCTCCGCTCCCTGAAGGAAGCATGTCACCTGTTGGGTATTAACCCACCGACGGAGGAGGAAGAATCGACGGCCCGCCCTGGGGGTCCAGGGGACCCAACATCCCAATGGCGTCAACAAGGCAGAAGACGTAGCCTCAAGAAACCCCCAAAAATCGAGATCGAGGACGGCCAGCGGGCAGCAGTGGAAGCTGTGGCGTCGGACTTTGCCTCTTCACATCCAAGTTGAATACTCCACCCGCATCCCTTGAGACTGAGGGTTGCTAGTTGCTCCTACACGGTCGGCGGCGGGAGGGGGAGAGGGATTGATTGATTTGCATTACCCCATGCTATATTACTGCCAATCACCTGTGAAGATGATGACTATGGTTTGGTTAGCTTTATTTTTCTTTTTGTTGTTGGGGGGTTTCAGGTTGGGGGGGAGAGGGGATTGGGGGTCGGTGGTGGGAGGGGAATGGGGGGTGGTCCCACATCTTCCTGATACGATGGGGGACCTAGGCCGTGCGCCCCTTAGATCTCTAGCAACATCTGGCGCCCCGAGGTTCTTGTTCACACCTAATTTCTGCGGGGCTCCTGCCCGGAGACTTTCCCTCACGATAGTCACTGCATGGAGTCAGCATTGTTCTGTCCTGATTGAACACTGAGTATGCTGACCTCCACAATTAGGATCGTGACCCTAAATGTACGTGGTCTTAATAACCCCGTAAAGAGCAAAATGGTCCTGTCATGCCTAGAAAATACACAGGCAGATATTTGCCTATTACAAGAAACGCACCTATTAGCGAGAGACTGCCAGCGGCTGCGCTCCCCGAAATTTCCCTCTCAGTTTTTTTCCTCCGGCCCCACTAAGGCAGCAGGAGTAGCGATTCTGGTCGCCTAGAGGTTCTGGGGAGAGATCTTGCAGACAGAAGCAGAAATCAAGGGGAGGCTCTTTGGTCTATCGTTTTGCTATTAATGGCATGACTTTTACCATTGGCGTCATATATGCACCCAACGAAGGCCAAGAAAGATTCCTACACGAAGCCCTAGCGAAGGCCACAGACACCACAGACTGGCACATCATTCTGGGGGGGGGGCCTGAACCTGGTCTTTGATAATCACAGAGATAGGTCGAGTCAACGCTCGCACCAAACGGGCGCTATTTCTAGGGAGGGAATCACCCGCATTAGTGAGTTGGGCCTATGTGATATCTGGCACGACCTTCACCCACAAGAACGGGAGTATTCATATTACTCCAACGCACACAAGACATATGCGAGATTAGACCACTTTTTAGCGTCCACACCGGTCCGTGCACTCACAGCTAGGGTTGAGATAGGGACGGCCTCTCTGTCGGATCATTCGCCGGTCATTGCTACCATCACCCTTCCACCTAGGACTCTACCCTCTAGAGTGTGGCCCCTTCGAGACACAGTCCTTCATCGGGCAGACGTGGTTAAGCGTATACAGGCTTCCATTACTGAGTACCTCTTCCATAATGCTAATCCTACACCACCCTGGCAACACAGTGGGCAGCGTTAAAAGCAGTGGTGAGGGGGGAGTTTATTGCCATTGCGGTGGCGGACAATGTCGAGCGCAAATGTAAGAGGGATGAACTGATGCAACAAACTAGGGAACTAGAGAGGATACACCAGAGGACGGGAGCTCCGAGGGTATGGAAACAGCTGAAACCTGCGTGCGGTCAGTTAGCAGCGCTGGATCTGGACAGAGCAGAGTTCGCTGCGCTGCGCCTGAGACATTCCTATTATACGGGTGGAGATAGATGTGGACGCCTGTTGGCCCATCAGTTGAGAGAGATGCGGCAAGAACAGGGGGTCCGAGAAATCCGTAGAGCAGATGGTTCATGTGTTACCGAGGATGTGGCGATAGCTGGGGCATTTTGTGACTTCTACGCCACCCTTTACACTGGCGCCCCACTAGATAGCACAGACGGGACTGCCTTTTTAGATTCAGTCACTCTGCCGACTCTCACCCAAGCGCAGGGCCATCTCACGTCTTAAACCGGCTAAGGCGCCAGGGCCGGATGGCTTTCCTGCTATATACTATAAGACATTTTGTGCCACTTTGGTGCCCTTGCTCACTAAGCTGTTCAACTCGTTCGCTGCCCCCGGGGCAATCCCGAGCGATCTCTTAGAGGCGTCAATCACAGTCATTCCCAAACCGGGGAAAGATAAAACGGAGTGCGGAGCTTTCCGGCCGATATCTCTCCTCATTATAGATCTAAAACTATACACTAGCATTCTAGCGTCTCGCCTCAGCCCCCTCATGCCAGGGCTTATAGATCCAGATCAAGCGGGATTTATTCCCGAACGCCAGACATCGGATAATACTAAGCGGGTTCTTCACCTCATCAAGAAGGCCACACGAATCCTGGGTGAATATATGATGCTCACTATCGACGCTGAGAAAGCGTTTGACCGGGTTCACTGGCCATACCTAGCGTAAGTATTGGAGCGCTCGGGGATGGGTGAGAAGTTCCGCACCTATATTCTTAATTGTTATAAGTATCCGACGGCGGTAGTCAGAGTGAACGGACATACGTCAGCGCGGTTTCCCATTGAGAGAGGCACGAGGCAGGAGTGCCCCCTGTCGCCCCTCCTCTTCGCCTTTATATGGAGCCGGTGGCGGCGAGACTGGGGGAAAACCCGACCGTTACGGGCATTAAGTTTGGCGGTTATGTGCACACAATCTGCCTCTACGCGGACGATGTCCTGATCGCCCTCACCAACCCAGAGACGGTTCTGTCAGCCTGTATGGAAGACTTGGCTGCATTTACCCGCGCAGCAGGTTTTAAGGTGAACATAGATAAGTCAGTCGTCATTGACCTCTCATTGTCAAAATCTACATGGGAGGGCCTGCAGACCCTGCTCCCTCTACACTGGGCCAAGACTACGACCCCTTACTTGGGGATCCTACTGGCCGCTTCCCTCCCGGAGGTGGTCAGCACTAATTATTCCCTTTTGAGTCAAAAGATCCGACAAGAACTCGGTAGGTGGAAACATTACCATATATCATGGCTTGGTAAAATGGCGGCGGTCAAAATGACCATTTTGCCCCAAATATTATATCTTTTCCGGGCCATTCCTCTCCGGCCCCCGGTAGGATGGATACGCCAGACGCAGGCCGAACTCACGCAATTCATCTGGAACGGACAAAAACCTCGAATGCGACAGGAGTTGTCGATGCTTGCCCCCGAGAGAGGTGGACTGGGAATCACAAATCTCCATCTGTATTTTCAAGCTGCCCAGTTGCGGTGTTTGGTAGAGTGGAGCCAGTGGGAATCGGAGAAACATTGGCTCTTTCAAGACCAAGCGGCTGCGGCGCGACCCCTACAGAGCGTCCCATTCTTCCATAAAGCACATAGACTCCCTAATTTATACGCCTCGCATATTACACGGGTCCCCTTGGAGGTGTGGGACGCTACTAACATCAAGCACGAACTTACGTCCTTTCCCTCCCCACTTACACCACTACAGGATAACCCAGACTTTACCCCTGGCACACATCTGGTGGCCTTTGCAAGATGGGGACAGGCCGGATGTCGCGTCCTGTATCAGGTCTACAGTGCGGAGGAAGCCCTTCCTTTTACCCAGATGAAGCAGGCTTATGGTCTCTCAGAGGCAGACAGATTTCAATACCCACAAGTAAGGCACTGGGCGCTTCAGCCTAACGTCTGTACCCATGCCAATAGACTCCTACTTCCTTACGAAAGATAATCACCCGCACAGCCGACAAGAAGCTCATCTCTGATTTGTATAAGATGCTACAGGGGCGCCTAAGGCATACCTACAATCCTAGCAAGACAAGGTGGGAGAGGGAGATCGATAGAGTCCTCAGCCAGAAAGAGTGGGATAACATCTTTTACAGGGCTCGACACTCAGCATACCATATGGGTCCCACCGACACGTTCACGAAGATAGCCACATACTGGTACTACACTCTGGAGCGTTGGACAAAACACAAGAGGCACTGTGTTGGAGAGGCTGTGGCAAGATAGGTACCTTAGTACATGTATTGTGGGAATGTGAGCACGTGCAGGCATACTGGACACAGGTCTTAGATGAAGTGGATAAGCACTTCGAGATAGAGATCCCGTGCTTCCCAGCGTATGTGTTGCTTGGCTTCCCCAACCCCTTGATGTACCCGCTACGCTCCCGTAGAGGTAGGCAGATAGCAATAGCATTGGGATCTGCGACACAAAACATTCTCACACATTAGCGTACCTCCAATGTCCCCACATTAACTTGATGGTTGCATCGTCTATGGCATGTCCTCGGTATGGAAAAATTGTCACTCACTCTGGCCGGGGAGGGAAATAAATACAATGAATTGTGGCAACCCTTCCTGTCACTTCTGGCCACAGAATTTAGGGAAATAACGTGCCCCAGATACTTGAGCCTACTGCGTCTCACTGACCCACAAGAGACAATCTGAAGAGGAAAGAGAATTGCAGAAGAAAACGGAAATATTTGACAGGAGACATGGAACCGGAGGACAGGGGGGAAGGCCGGTTGGGGGGAGGGAGGGTTTATGGGGATTGTTTCCTTAGTTGCATATGTAATTGGTGGCGGCACTATTTGAAGATGTACCAATAGTTGACCTATGCTCCTTAGACTCGTAGACTGTGAACGACTATTCTGGAGCACTAACACCTGATGACTATTAGTGTTGCTATGTATTTGTGCTGTGCCTTAAACCTTCAATAAAGATATTTAAACCTAAAAACATGCCTTTTGGTATTGGGGCTCGTGCTGCAGCCCTTTTACGGGCTGCCGTACAAACCTCAATGCAAAAATGCATGTTTCTGACTGCCTCCATGGCAGTCAGATCCTAATTTGGCGGTCAGGACTGCTGAATACCTGTCAGCCAATACCTTTATCGCAACGATGCCGGTCAGAGGCTTATCTGACGGGCATCATAATCGGGCCCCTAGTCTCTGAAATGGAAGTCAAAAAGCTCCAGCTGGACAAGGCAGAGGACTGTAGCCAAAGACACTTTCGCAAGGCTGGATTCTCCTTTAGTGAGGGACCGCTGAAAAGGATTTGCTACTGCAGAGAAGAACGGAGGAGGAGAAGCCGCAAAGTCAATCAGACAGGTGATGCACCCCAGGCAGATAGGAAAGCAGATTGGTCCCGGTCACCTCCTAGTTCTCAGAGCAGGTTTGAGGCAAACATTTTATAAATCATTCTTGGATTTTGGCTATCTGGGCACCTTTAGCACCACTTCCAAGGGTCCAGGACTATAGGGGCTCTACGTGGAGGGTCAGTATTCAATCAGGCTGGGTTCAGGTGCAGGTTCAAGGTGCAAGAAGCTTTTTGTGTCCCTTTGGCTCTGAACAGAAGGCCAGCAAACAAGCCCTTCTTAGTCACTCTGGAAGTCCTGGGACAGTTGAAGGTCTAGTCCTGTACCAAGGCATAAGGTAGCAGAGCAGCAGGACAGCAGAGCAGCAATCCAGCAGGATGCCAGCCCTTCCAGCAGCACATCAGTACTTCTTCCTGGCAGAGTTTCTGCAGGTCCAGCAGTGTACTGAAGAGTTGGTGTCTACCTTTATACTCTGGTGCCGTGGTTCTGGAATGGGGAGCTGCTTTTAGTCAGCGAATTTGAAGTGCATGTAAATTCCTGACTCTTCTGCCCTGAATCCAAGCTGGCTGCAGTGACAATGTGAGGTCATTAGGCCCTTTGTGTGAAGTCAGACAACAATCTATTTAGTTGCAAGTGGGGCTGTGCTCATCTCAGCCTCACCACCCTACCAGTGAATGGTCAATGCAGGCACACCCAATCCCACTATTGTGTGACTGTCTGGAAGGAATTCACAAAGTCTAGCTGTCAGTTACACCCAGTCATGTGATCCAGGCCAGGCTACAGGCACTGAAGAGCTAAAGGCAGAAAAAGGTCAACTTTTTAAAATTAGCATTTTTAAAATTGTTATAAAACCCCCACCTTTACCATTAAATATGAGTTTTCATTACAATTCCAAAGACACCAAACACGAAAGCCACCAGCTCCCATTTGAAATGAAAGCTTAATAAATACAATAAGGAATCCCCAATGTTATCCCATGTAAGGGGTAGGCCTCACAGCAGCGAAAAATGAATTTAGGAGTTTTCACTACCAGGGCATGTAAAACTTAAAAGTACATGGCCAACCTTTTAATTGTATAACAGCCTGCCATATGGGCTAGCTAGGGCCTGTCATGGGGTTGACTGTAATAAAAGGGGTGTTTAAGGCTTGGCAAGTGTGTTTAAATGCCAAGTCAATATGGCAGCGTAACACTGAATTCAGGCTGATATGGCAGGCCTGGGGCATGTTTTTGTGTGCTACTTAAGTGGGTGGCACAATAAGTGCTGCAGGTAGTGTTTAATATAGAGGCTCTGGGTATATCACTCTACAAGGGACCTATTGGTAAATATAATATGCCAATTAGGTATATGCCAATCAAACCATGGTTAGGGTAGTAAGCACAAGTACTTTAGCACTGGTTAGCAGTGGAAAAGTTCACAGAGTTCTAAGGCCAACAAAATCTAATTTCAGCAACAATTGGAGTAAGTAGGCAGGTCTAACAATGAGGTGTTCAGTTTGTAAATTTCGGAGTTACTTTTCATTTATCTTTTTGGGTTAGACATACATTTCATTTTACACATCTCCTTTTTAATAAGGTACTCTTTATTTTCTCTTTCCTTGAATTGAACAAATTCACATAATGTTCTGTCATTTAATATTCTAGGGCCTTATTTATGAAGGCCTTGCGTCGCCGGTGCGTCACTTTTAACATGGGAAAAAGTGACGCACCGGTGGCGCAAGGCTTACATAAATGAGGCCCCTAATGTTTTAACTTATAGGTCATGGGATTACTTGGGATTTGCAGGTTTACTTGTCTGGCATTTTTTGGAGTGCATGAATGTCCCTTCACTACCCAATTTTGGCAGTTCTACTTAATTTTAGTTTTATTTTTAATCATTGACCCATAATGGATTTTTATTTTACACAATCAAGATCCAATTAACAACATTTTCCTCTTTCTATTCGTGCTTTAGTATGCAGCACGCATAGAAAGGAGAGAAAAAGAGGGGAAATAAAATAATTTTTTCTCACTGTGCCATTCCTATCCCTCCCCTCGGAGGGGTAGGATTCTGACGCATTCCCAGTTTTACAAAATGTTGAAAATCTGGGAATGCATCAAGGTCCAAGGATGTTGCTTGGTGGATTGGTCTTTGTCTGATAGTTCCACACATCCTGGGAGGCCAAAGAGTGTAAGCTTGTATTAGCTCTGAAATAGCCACAGTTATCTAAGTAACAGATGGAGAAATCAATAGAACTATAAGTGATTTAATGAGCCACTGGCAGTTTCACACTACCAACTCTCTGTACATACACAAAAATGACTTAGGACCCTATTTTCAATTTGGTGGTAAATTACCTGTTGCCCTGGCGGAGGTCCAGATGACCAAATGTTAGAATTTCCATCAGGTTTGGCAGGCATTTCAAGCAGTGAGAGAAATTGCTGTCAGGCTGGTACCTGCCAATGTATTGTAACTGTACCATTCAGCTCTGTCAAACATAAAGGAGCCGTACGGCAAAGTTGTAATTTGTTTTTTATTTTCAAAAACAAAACCCCAAAGAGGAATTTTGTTTTGGAAAATAAATAAAACATTCCTTCCATGCAATGGGAGTATTTCCCCTGGCGAGAGGGGCATTTTACAGTTTTCACTGTCCCTTACGGCCAGAGGTTTCCTGGTGGTGATGGGCAGTAAAGATTGATTTGTATGTCTGCCCATCCATATCAGTTGGGCAGACATACAGATCAACCTACGACGGCCCTTACTCCATCGGGCAGGCAGAGGTGGTGTAACCATGGCGGAGATGGAGTTGTCTCTGCCATAATTACACCAAAGGTTCACCTGCATTTAAATTGGGCAGGGGGACCATTACATTGGAAGAGAGGGTACTCCATGGACGTTGTGACAGAGTACCTTTTCATCAACATATAAATCGTCATCTTAATTTTTTTTTTTTCAACTGATTTGTTTGAGTTTTATATCAGAAGAAAAGCAAGAATGTACAATACACTTCTGAAGGTGAAATAAATAATAAGGGTGGGGTTTAGAGCAACAACAGTAATCTTGTAGCACAAGATTGCTCACTCATAGTAGAATGAAGCTTAGTCTGGGGACGGAGGTATTTGAAACTATTGTGGAGCAACACATTATCTCACATCTCCTGAGTCAGGCGAGAGTGTGTCCTCTCGATGAATAGACTCCTCTGATAACCCAAATAGAGGTACACAATACCAAGAAATAGAAAAAAAGAAAAGAAAAACCAGTAAAACAAACAAAGAGAGAAAATGTGCTTGAAAGAGAAGGGAAGGGGAAGGGCTGAAAAGAGAGGAAGAAAGGGATGATTATACAGTGAGATGGTAGTGAGTCTGTCAGAGTCCTATTGCCGGACAATACCTACACTTTCAGGTGTCCAACAGAAGACCCTGGGATGTACGTCACAGCATATGTAGTATAGTATCACCTTGCAAGTACAAGTCAAAGGAATCCCATGAGTCTCCAGCACTGAATGCAGTGTCTAGCTTTGTGTACATTATTATTGCCCACAGTTCTAATGGTACAAAACATGTTCCACCATATTTCAAAGGAGATCACAGATGTTGTTTTCACTCCATTAGGACAATGGGAACCCACTGTTAGCAGTTGGTCCAGTAGTAATGAGTTCTGCTTTGGGAGGAACAATAGGGAAGTATTCATGGAGATTCTCCGGGCAAGTGTCAAGAAGTCGATTCTGAAACTGGTCTCAGCTAAGGCTGGGGCGAGTTTTCCCAAAAAAGAGAATTGCCATATTTTGTCCATGTCGCATTCATAAAGGAGAGAATATGTGTAGATTGAATGGATATAGACCATTTCTTTTTCAGACCTGTCAGAAAATAATTTTTGGTGGGTTCAAGCAATTTGAAAATATATGACACCAAGTGCTCAAACTTTCTAAAATTATCAATCAGCCCAGGAAGAACAGAAGAGTGGGGATGAGCCAGTTTCCCAATCACACGCTTCAATTTCCGAACTTATAGAATTCTGCGTCAGGGAGATCACATTTGGTGCACAGACTAGAACAAGGGATAGGATTGAGTTGTGTTCCTAGATCCTCTACGGTGTTTATGCCCCTATGTTCCATGGCTCCTAATATATTGTTTTCCCGTCCATCTTAATCCTGTGATTGCACCACAAAGAGGCTTGCACAGAGTCGTTCATTCTCTTACGTAATAGTTAATCTTTGAGACAATCATATACTACTAGAAAGGTCATCCAAGTTGTTCCTTTTATAAAATGAGAGCTTCAAAGTAGGCTTTAATTCAGTGAAATACCCATGTAAATATATTTAACCATCAAAAAGCACCATATGCAGCATCAGTGTTAGACCCGTGCATTTTAATCTATAATTATAATAGCACACTCGCATTAATTCATGTTTCTATTATTAGAGTTTATGCGCTTTATGCCTAGAATAGAACATAAAACATATTTGATGTCATTAATTTATTATGCAGACCTGTCTGAAAAAATAATTTCAACCGCGAACTCTCGCTAAATGTTTCATCTTTTTACTTTTGAAGTCTGGGGGCAGTTTTAGGAAGTTTGGAATTGAAGCCATACTGTAACAGAGTAGTGTTTAAATATCCTACAAAGCAAAATGCCTCTATAGACATATATAATTGAATCCACATTGGTGTATTGAAATACAGAGCATCCTGCTGGCTATTGTTTATGGTTCTCTCTGTAACAACACCATGGTGTTGCAGTCATGCTGTGAGTGTGAAAGCTGGGTTTCCCTATTTGTATTATTAGTTGTAAACACAGTCTTGCAGAGACATGCTTTGAAAGCAGATTTCTTGTTGTTCTTTCATTCACTTGCATATGTGAACAACTGAACATTGTCCCTTCGATTGCATTCTTTGGTTGCGTTTTTGTGTGTGATATGCCAGAGCCCCGTCCCTGCCCTCCCTCTCACCTTTCCAAAAGGGCTGAATCATGGCTGTATCATTCGCGACTTCCATGGGTGCAGCTGCCATTTTTGGCTCTGGTAAATCTTCAGGAAACAACAGAAGCAGTGGAGAGGGGGTCTCGGAATGTCATCTGACTATTGACTTGCCAGTTTAAAAAACACCAAAAAAAACAGATGAATTAAAGCTTTTTCCCAGCCTACTAATGAAGCACATTCATATAAAAAGAGCTTTGATTCCGCTCTGGTATGTCTCCCTCTCTGGCCCATCTTTATATATTTGCCCCAGAGATGGATCTGTTGTAATATGATGCTGGATTCTGGGCAACAGCAAACATCAGGTCAATGTATGATGAAGTAAATTAAATTGGGAGGCATGATAAGTGGATAAGGCATACTAAAGAGGTACACTGTGGTTTGAGGTTAAACCAGTCTGCAGGTTTATTTATTGGGGTATGCCAAGTGGATGACATTGAAATAGTTCTAAGAATAGCATGAAAGCAGGCCTTATTTACATGGAAGCGTTAAGCCACATTTAGTGGCTTAATGCTGCCTTGAAAATAAGGCGAAGGCCCTATCGCCACAGAAACATCATAAAAAGTAACATACCCGTGGTGATAGGGGCTTATAAATATGCCCCCTAATGTGTTAAATTGATTCTCTTTTATGTATGTGATTTCCTGTATGGCTGACAACTGATATATTAACTTTGATTTTACTTTATTACAAATGATAAAAAAGGCAGGAAAATGTGATGTTATGTTGTGAATCAACTGGAACCAGCAACGACTGTCACTTTGAATTACAAATAGAAAACTAAAGCCATTTGAGACCTCTATAGAAAACCAACACTATTTGAGACCTCTATAGTGCTACAATAACCATGACTCCCACTAGCTCTATCCCATCATACTTAAATGTCTTTTCTACATCGGATCTGGTGTTCCTTGTAGACCTCATTTAGTGCTCTGGCTAGCCTATTTCAACACAAAAAAGAGCCCTTTTTTAGAACCTTTGTTAGGGTGTCCCGTGCTTGATGAGACCCCAGACCTGGTTAAAGGCTTCTTTATAATGCCCTGGCAGTCAGTCTGAACTTTTCTGCAACAACTGCTGATTGCAGCTCCAATCGAAGTTCTCTTTCAGAGGAGAAAAAGCACACCATCAATGTTAGTGGCAATGTGCTAAGAAATATAGCAATAGGACATGCCAATACACTAGGGGCCTCATTTATGAGGCCGTGCGTCACTTTTACGCCGCCGGTGCGTCACTTTTTGTGACGCACCAGCAGCGTAAAAAATGTGCCTTGTTGCACCATATTTACAAAGTGACGCATCTAGGTAGATGCGTCACTTTGTAAACCCCTGCGCCACATTATACCTGCGCCAGGTATAATGTATGCAAGGGGGGCATATTGACGCAAGGAAGTGTCATAGAAGTGACGCAGTGAAATCAATGAGATTTCACTGTGTCACTTTTATGACGCCGTTGCGTCAAAATCTTGCGCCTGCCTCACAGCAGGCGTAAGACTGACGCAGGCCCTTTCACATGGGGCTTGCCCCATGTGAAAGGGCGCATTGCTGGAGTTGCGTCACTTTTGTGAGACACTCCAGCAATGCGTCACTTTTGCGCTTACAGATACGTCAGAAATACTGACGTATCTGTAACTCCTTGCGACATGGTGCGTCATACATTAAATATGACGCATCAGGAATGTCGTAAGGAGTGCGCACTGAGAAGTGACACATTGCTGCTTTCACGCAGCGATGCGTCATTTCTCATAAATGAGGCCCTAGGTCTCAAGTAGTGGGAAATGTGTAAAGTGCAGAACTGGATACTGGAGCACTAAACATTTGTTTACAATGTGCAATAAATTTAAAGGAGCTTGGGGGTAGATTCCATTTTGTGATTTCTAAATAGCGATTTTTAAGGAATCGCTATTTAGAAATCGCAAAATGGAATTATGTAGAAAATCGCTATTTTTTTGCGATTTCTTAGTCTTCCTTATTTGCGAATTCACAATTTGCGAATTCACAATTAAGGAATAATTTCCCATGCATTCCTATGGGCCAGGAGGCCCATAGTAATGATTGTGAAATAATTCTCAATTTGCGATTCGCAATTTGCTAATCACAAATTGAGAATAATTTCATGCCACCTTCACAAATGCCAAATAGGGCATTTTTAAAAGAATTCGCAAATTACCACCAACTACAAGTTGGTGGTAATTTGCGATTTCTTAACCCAAATTCGCAATTTCTAATACCTACATACATCGCATTTAAGGAATCCCAAAACTTGCGATTCCTTAAATGCTTAAGCAAAATAAGGAATTGCAAATTTTTGCGATTCCTTATTTTGCGATTTTTTTATACATATCAAAAAATGCAAAAAAGCCTTTTGCGATTCGCAAAAGCCGAAATTCGCAGAATTCCGGCCTTTGCGAATCGCAAAAGGCTTGATACATCTAGGCCTTGGTCTTGAGCTTTCAACTCTCTAAATGCCCAAAGTGGTTGCCTCTAAAGGTGCGCCAGTGTGAAAAAGTAGGTGCAAAATTCTTGTGTGGTCCACTCCTATCTTGACCAGACATTTCTTAAACATAGTACTTACACACATACTGAAATAGCTCAATTGTTAGAGCCATTTACAAGTGTGGGGATTTCGCAGTTCACAAAAAGTGAACTTACATGCAAGCATAATGTCCCTGAAGACTTGTGTAATATATGTCTGAAGTAATCCTTTCACTCTCTGGCTTGCCCAGGAAAGTATATATACATAGGAAGAGTGTTTTTGTTTAGCTAGTAACGATGGTGCCATTTGAAAAATCTTCATGAATCTAATCTCCTACCTCCTTCCAGTAAAGTCTTTCACCGCTCCAACAAGGAGGTGCTAAGAAAAAGGGGGGCCCAAAGCATTGATTTTCCATGTTAATTTCCACTCTATAGTTTGTGGAGTGATATAGAAAAAATGGCTGAATGGAATTACACTAAATTTGGCAGAAAGTTAGACCTTTACTCAGAAACAGTGCTTTGCTATTTCATGTAAATCAGTTTAGCTGTTTTTGAGAAATTCACATTTGAAGAGGTGCTCAGGTGTTCATGAAGGGTTTAATAATGTAGGTATATCTAGACTTTTGTTGTCTATATATGCTCATATAGGCCACATTAAAGGGGACTAGTCAATCCTAATTGGCTGGCCACAACCTGAAGAATATCTTGTGTTAGTCAATACAAGACTTGGGGACATGGTTCCTGTGTCCTGAAAATAAATTAAAGAATATAATGTGGCCAAGTGAGCACATCCTCGCACCAAATGGCACGTGGGTGGATTCCCAGAAGAACCACCCTTTTACTGTTTGGCCACAAAATGGAAAAAAACTTGTGGCAACCATTACAGGACTGGGGGACATAGCCCCCATTAAAATACATTACAGGGAATGCAAGGTTTTACTAATTTTAGAAATTGTGGTGGGTTCTTAGGTGATTTTAGCTTGTGAAAATGCTGAACCTCTGCTGGGACTTGATGAACCATTTCCTCCCATGATTTTCTAATAGAGGTTACGAAAAGTAGCTAAAATGAGAAGCTAAAATGAGAGCACATTTTTCTATAAGGTCCCACAGTCTTCCTCAGCCATGCAAGAACAAAGTCTGATATTCTGAGTAAATGATGTACTTCCAACACCAGAAGCAGCCTGCTAGTTGATTTCCCAGTGTTCTATTGCAGTTTCCTAAAGTTTTCTAATGAGCATGTATAGCACTGACATTCTGTATCCATGGCAAACCTGTGGCAAACCTGAGGCCATCTTGATCAAATCAAATTTGTAGAACTGCAACCATTTTCTTTAGATATAAATACAATTAGGGGGCTCATTTTGCCATAGAAAATATGGTTAGTGCTCTAGAAAGCTAAAACAAGGACACATTTTCTATGCATTGCCAAACATCTTTCTCATTCATGTTAGTAATACATTTTGACTGAAAGATTTACTTTGAACACCAGCGGTTTATCAATTACCTCCTTTCAGATCATCCGTAGCTATTGATGGAGCGAGATAGAAAACAAAATTTTGTTTAAACTCGCGAAGTCACATTTCCATAACATGAATAATAATATTAATGATTTGTGATATGTCGTGCTAATACAACTTAGATTAAACTTTACACTTGGGGGGACTAACATGTGTGCTCATAAACGTGCATAATTGTTGCATCTTTTTGTTCGTGCAAAATAATAAAATAATTTATTGTTTACGTTTTTGTCATTACTAACTGCTGCAAACTTAAAAAGAAGCATGTGCTTGTTTTGCTTTTCCTTGTCTGTGTGATGTAATTTCTACTATTCTAGGTGCATATGAGTCTCATGGAATAACGGAGACTGGTAGATATAAACGCTGCTTTATTTGTTTGCAATGGCTAGGTAACATTTTGATTAATCGGGTGGGTTAATTAATTAGTGAACCAAGGGGTGGATACAGAATCTACATTATTTCTTACATTAATACTTTTCTTGTGTTTGTTTTATACTAGAAATCATAAGTTGCCTGCTTTTGGGCCTAGTCACTTGAGTCGCAGAAAAGAGCTGACTTGTAATTCTGCAAAAGTCACGAGACGCCCATTCTGAAATAAATTATTCGTCAAAAGCTGCGTTCACAAAGCAAAAACTAATGTGCTGTCATCATTCTGTCGGACATGGCCAAGGTCGAAAAAGAACATTTTGTCAGTCCTTAACTTGGCATCCGCGGAAGTCAATTGAAAGTCAATGGACGCTGCGAGAATGACTTTATACATTTGTTGCAAACTCAGGAAGCTTCTGGTTTCACGTGGAAGAGACAATAGTCTCTAAGAAATGTGATTTAATGGAAGTTTTGAAAAGTGGGTGACATGTCACTTGTCACTCTCAGCCAATGGGACGTCGAAGATTTCTGAAAACTTTCCTTTGCTAGTTTAGTTAGTGTAGAAAGGTATAAAAAGTCAAGCCCTTAGGGATGGGCTGGCTGCTGCTTTCTGACTTTCCGATGAGGGTGATGTGCTGTTGGACTTTGCGTGGAGCACGTAAGAATCCTCAAAGAACTTTACTTTAATTTCTATCTATTTAGTTCAGTTAGGGAATTAGGTTTTAGAAATGCTAAACTTTAAATATTCACTTTAATTTTGATTTACTTGCTTAAATTGTATTTTCTCATATTTCTTTACAATCATGCTTGCTTTATTACAAATAAAATTCATTTACAAAACTATCAACTTATATACCATAATTTAGTAAATAAAATCTTACTTTTGACAAACAAGCTGGTCTTGGTTATTCAGAAGTGTAGGTTACTATTAGCTAGATCACGTCGCCAATGGTGGTCATTTAAATGGTCAAGTTTTATTCTAATGACAATATTCTTTCCGCAGATGTATAAAATGTATATAGTTTGTGGATAATGTGTATATAGATTTAATCTGACCACCTGATTCAGTAGGCCCAAAATATGTCAGGTTTATAAATGGGTCCATATTTAGTATAGAATTTTGTTTATAGGTTATGAAGTTGGGTAGCGTTGTTTATGATATATTTTTTATAGGCCGCTGGATCAATTCTCTGGTAGCAGAAATTGATGGTTGCTAAGGGGTAACCAAGGTAATATGTTGGTTGCTAAGGGTTACTAAAGTTATGGTATGGAAATAGGATCGATGTTTTAACACATGTTAAGTTCGTTTTTCGTGCTAACTGTAAGCTATACCGGTATAGATTGTGTGGCGAGAAATTAGTCACGCAAGCCATCTGTTCTGTTTGTAGTGATATCGCCGAGTATCACAAGAGGTATCGCCGTGTACCATAGTGTTGTCGCCGAGCAGCACAGTTTTAGGGCTAGGTCTGAATCTTGTATAGTGAGGGTTTTCTAAGAAATTAGAACAGCATGAGAATAGGGACAAAGCGCCTTCCATAAAACTCACTGTGATAAGAATATTAGTTATATCCGAGCTTGAGTGAAGGGTAAAATTAGCGTCGGTACATGATTATCTATAAACAGGTTAGAGTCCTGTACGGATACATGTTTCATATCTATAAACAGGTGAGAGCCCTGTACGGATAACTTCGTTATTTTGCTAACGGTGCATGATTTCTATAAACAGGTGAGAGTCCTGTACGGATTTCATGTGTGTTTGAAATTAGGGAAATTTCAGTGTGAAAGTGCGAGTTTGAATTGTATTTTATGTTCAAGTGGAACTCTTAGAACTTTCACTTCGCGGTGGGTTCAGAGCAAAGCGAGTTCATAATTATACGTGTTAGAAGGGTGGGGTAAGGTTACTCTACTGACAATTGAATATTATCCTTAGTGTGAATAGCGCCGTCTATTCCGAAGTGTGGATACTTGAATGTATGTAAACTATCCTAAATAGTGAAACGAACAGATGTTGTCTTTATAGTCATCGTTAAGAATTAATTTACACTGAAAAGTGTTCTTAAAATGGCGCTGTGAAAAGATTTTGTGAAGGAGGGGTAAGCGCCAGGAGTGAGAAACGAGAAACCGCAGCTGCTGTGTACGTCACAGAGCCGCGCTGGGATTGGGTGACCTACGTCACAAGCTATATTCTGATTGGCTCTTGAGTCTCTGACGGCCTGTGAGCTGATTGGTCCTTCGGAAAAACTCTAAATTTATTGGTTGAGCAGAAAAGGGACGTAGCTCAACTGTCATTGGCTTGTTGGTGTGTTTCGCGCACGGATTGGTTGTTGTACGGAACATCCCGGAAATATTTTACGAACGATTTTGTGAATTAGATTTAACTCTTAAAAATGAGTTATCATTTTAAACATGTCGAGAAAAAGACAACATTATTTCAGAAATTTAAGAATTTATTTTCACCTGACAAGAAAATCGAAACGCGAGGTGGTAAACTACTTCATAAGTATAAAACACCTGCAGCGTATATGGAAGGTGAATATGGATATCATACTGTCTTATGGTTCGACAGTTGGAAAAGATATACTAAAAACGACGGTGTTTTAACTTGGCCTGATGATGGTTCATTTAATGTAAGAGTTTTAAGAAATTTACGAGAGAAAATGAATGCTCTTGTTCCAAAACCGAGACCAACTCAATTTGAAGCTTTAGTTGAGTGGGAAGACGAGATGTATCAATTACAAAGAGAAGCTAGTGGAATTAAAAGACCTTCTAAAAATCCATCTTGGAAAAGAGAAACTCATGAAGATAGATTGCGAATGTGGAGACAGGGAAACATGAGTGAAGGATTATATTTAATTCATGAAATGGTAATGGGTTCTCCTACAGGGAAATCTATGGAAAGTGAATCTGAGGATGCAGTTATGGAAGAGATATATACAACTACTAGAAAGAATCAGCCTTTGAGACCTCCTAGATCATGGTCTACTCCGGTGGTTTCTACTGAAACTTCACCGAGTGCACCTCCAATTAATGAAGCTCCTAAACTTTATCCAAATAATTGTGAAATCATTGAAACTCCTAGAAGACCAGAATTCGAGAATGCTCGAAATGAAGGTAGACATTTTACATGGGCTCCAAGAGCAAGAGAACCTCCAAAAGATTATACAAGAGAGGCAAGAAATGTTGAAGATGTTGATTATAATGAATATTTAAGATCTAAAGAAGAATTAATAAAAAGAATGACAAAAGGCATGGAAGCTGTGACAGTTCCAGTAACAATTGGTCCTGTTCAGCCCGTATTTGAACGAAAGGAAACAAACAAAACTGGATTAACTATTCCTTTAAATACAGAAATTCAAAAGGCTGCTGAAAAATTTTATTCAGATTTATCTGAAATAAACACTTCCAAATCGAGAATGCCTGATTTAACCTTTAATGAGGATTTATCTCCAAAAACACCAATGGGTGCTATATCAGATATAGGGAGTCCTTAAGTCAGGGTAACCACACCAAAACTTGATGTGGCTAAATTAAAAGCGAATATTGAAGAATTAATAATTGGAACAATTGGTCCAGATAGTTTAAATTACTATCGAGATGATGAACTACTGTTCATTTGCAAAAGCATTCAGTGGAAAACGAAAAACAAATATGATCAACTAGAGGATCTAGCAGCAGAACTTGAAATCGATGTGAGTAAACAAAAGAATTTTGCAAAGCATTACAGATTAGACTTTTCAGAAAGTGACATTGAGAGTTTAAACTCAATGGGAAGAATAGTTCACATTAAAGATTTGATTGTCTATATCAAAAAGCTAGGAGAACTGAATAAATGGAGAGTAAAATGGACCAAAAGGAAGGAAGATGAAAGATTGGAAAAATTGTCAAAACAATTTCCAATGAGAGAAATTGCAGGTGGAGGATATGTTCATGTCCCTTGGTCGAGACAGGACATTCTGTTATTCACAAATGACTTTCCAAAATTGAGGGAAAAACCAGTTGAGTGGTACAGGCAAGTTGATAGATTTATCAAAGTGTCAAAATTTCCTTGGATTGATTTAGATGGATTTTTTGATATTGTCGTTCCATCTGATCTTTGGACAGAATGCAAAATATCGATTAGTTGGCCAAAAACAGAACCTGAGCGAATCAAAGAAACAGGTGCTCCAAATCCACTTGTAATGGATTTTTATGAAAAAGTAATTGTTTGGATGAAAAACAAAATTCCACCCAAAGAAGTCGATTGGGTTAAAATAGAAAGGACAGAACAGGAAACAAAAGAATCAGTTCATTCTTTTTATGAAAGACTACTGTTAATTTTTAAACAATACAGTGGTTATGAAAAATTAGATGAAAAAGACATGAGTCATTTTGTCTATAGATTTGTTTATGGACTAAAACCTGAAATTGGAGAAATGATCAGAAACAGTATTGTCGGATGGCAATCACTATCTGTAGATGATATTCTAAGAAAAGCAAAGTATTGTAGCGATGAAATAGAAGTAAAACAGAAGAAGCTGAAGGAGAAAGCCATGTGGGCTCAGGTAAAAGTGGCTGAGCAACAGATTGCCAGCATGGGTAATAAGAACACTAATTTTGTTCAAACTGGAAATACAAACCAGATACAAGGAAAGTTTAAAAATAATAATTTCCCAAAGAAATTTAGCCCAAAGATTGAGGAGTTAAAGCAAAGATTACCTTGTTTTAATTGTGGCGAAATTGGACATTGGAGAGACGAGTGTCCTCATCCTCCTAAAAACTTAAAGAATCCCTTATTGAATCCACAGATGCAGAATGGTGTTGACCTGCAGAGACAGCTACAGATACAACAGGGGTTAAACGAATTTAATATTCAGCGACAGTTACAGCAACAGCAACAACAACAGGTGAATAATCGTCAAGACCAATTGCCACAACCACCTTTTCCGAATTGTGGGGGAGTTCAAAAATATAATCCAAACGTGGGATTTCAGGGAAGTGAACAGGTAATAAAACCACAAAAACAGCAAAAGCAGCAAAGGGTTCAAATGCAAAATGCTTCACAACAATTCTTATTAACAGAAAGTCAGGACAGCGATTCTGATGATTATTGCTGACGGTGCCCGAGAGAGGAGGAAGAGTGTGTTGTTGGAGCCACTCTTGAGGTTGACCAGTCTGGTCCTTTTGTAAACGGGAAAGTTAATGATGTAGACATCACTTTTCTAGTGGACACTGGTGCTACCCGTTCTACTGTTAGATCAGTGGAAATTGAAAACCTACCTCTCTCTGGGGATACCATCCAAGTTGTCGGAGTAAGTAATCAGCAAATTAAAACTGACTTAACTGATCCAGTACCAGTTGAAATTGGAAACTACAGAGATAAACACAGATTTGTGGTTTGTAATAGTAGTCCAGTGAATCTATTAGGCAGAGACATCCTATGTAAAATGAATTGTAGAATATATTGTTCTCCTGATGGAGTTGAGTTACAAACAATGGAGGAAGATGGTTTATACAGAATGACAATGATAATGATAGAAGCAGAAGAAACAAAATTGTTTCCTGCATTTGAAGAAAAAGATTTACCTGAAGAACTCAAAGAAACAGTGAAATCTGAAATATGGGATTTTACTGGAAATGAGATGGGTCTGATGAAAAACGTAGATCCAGTAAAAATTACATTGAAACAGGGAATAGAATTTCCAAACACTCCACAATATAAAATGAAAACAGAAACAATTGAAGGTATTACACCTATAATTGAAAAATTAATCAAGCAAGGTGTATTAAAGGAAATGGAGAGTAGCTCTTGTAATTCACCAATTATGGGAGTTAAAAAGTCTAACGGAACATTTAGAATCGTACAAGATTTGAGAAAGGTTAATCAAATTGTCGTTCCATGTTGTCCTGTAGTTCCAAATCCAGCAGTAATTCTATTTCAGATTCCACATGATGCTGAATGGTATACAGTCATTGACCTTTGCAATGCATTCTTTACTGTTCCTTTACATCCAGACAGTTATGAAATATTTGCTTTCAGATTCCAAGGTAAGACCCTCGGATGGTCAAGAATCCCTCAGGGCTATACAGAAAGTCCTTCAATCTTTAACGAACTGTTAAAAAGATCATTAGAAGACCTAGACTTACCTGGTAGGTCTACGCTAGTGCAGTATATTGATGATTTGTTAATAGCTGCAAAGACAAAAGAAAATTGTGTAACAGACACAATAATTCTGTTAAATCGCCTTGCAGAAGAAGGACATAAAGTGTCCCCAGCAAAACTACAGTTTTGCAAACAAGAAGTAAAATATCTTGGTCACAGAATTGCAAAGGGAAAAAGACAAGTAACAATAGAGAGAATAAAAATGATTCAAGCAATGTTACCACCAAGAACACAAAGACAGGTCAGAATGTTCTTGGGAATGGTTGGTTACTGTCGACAATGGATAAGTGGATTTTCAGTAATTGCAAAACCACTACAAAGACTAACAAAATCAGATGTAAAAGATCCAATTATTCTCAATGATACTGAGATGGATTCTTTTGAGAACCTGAAAAAGAGCTTATGCCAAGCTCCTGCTTTAGGTATGCCAAATTATGAGAAAGATTTTGAACTGTATTGCAGTGAGAGAGAAGGATGTGCATTATCTGTGTTAATTCAGAGACATGGAAATTTAAAGAAACCTATTGCATATTTCTCTGCAGTTCTTGATCTAATTGCAAAAGCATTACCAGGTTGTTTGAAAGCAGTTGCAGCTACAAGTATCAGCCTCGAACAAAGTGAGGGGATCATTATGGGATTTCCTGTGAAAGTTTTTGTGCCTCATTCAGTTGAAATATTACTGACAAGAGGTAAGACTCAACATTTAACAAGTAGCAGATTGACAAAGTATGAGAAAATCATACTGGGAGCAGATAATGTTTCGATTTCAAGATGTTTAAATCTGAATCCTTCTACATTACTGCCTGATTCTGAAATTGTTGATGACATTGAAACAGAACATGAATGTTTAGATGTCATGGAATTCTGCACTAAACCAAGAAAAGACATCAAAGACAGACCTTTGTCTGAATCGGATTTTGTCTACTTCGTAGATGGGTCATGCTTAAGATCCGAAGGAGGTGTCTTAAAAGCTTCATATTCAGTTTGTACAGTCGTAGATATTGAAGAAGCATCATGTCTTGAAGGAGTTCGTTCAGCACAAGTGGCTGAATTGATTGCTTTAATTCGTGCATGTGAAATATCAAAGGATATAAGAGTTACCATCATTACTGATAGTCAGTATGGGTACGGAGTTGTGCATGATTATGGACAACTCTGGTCACAGAGAGGATACATGACATCAGCAGGATCACCAATTAAAAATGCAGTTTTCATTAGGAGATTAATTGAAGCAATACAATTGCCAAAAGAAATCGCCATTGTTAAATGTGCAGCACACACTAGAGGGACTGATTATATTTCCAAGGGAAATGCCTTCGCAGATGAAACAGCTAAATACTGCGCAAGGAAAAATTATTCATACAATCGGGAGAGGAGTAAAGAAACTGATTCAAATTCATTAATGCTAACAACTGTTGTAGAAACATGGCATGAGATTAGAGATTTACAAAACGAAGCAGAAGATGATGAAAAGGACTTATGGTTAAGATCAGATTGTAGACCACGTGAAGAAGATGGAGTGTGGGTTTACAAAGATGGCAGAGTAGTCTTACCAAATTGTTTGATTGCTGACATGGCCAGATTATATCATGGTCCAGCACATCTAGGGAGAGATTCTATGGTTAGACTTTTCAGAGAAACATGGTTCAATACCAAGTTTAGAACTATTGCTGAATCTTTTTGTCAAAGGTGTTTGTCATGCCAACAAATGAATCCAAACAGAAAATCAGTGGTGGGGACAGGAATAATTGGTCGAGAAGGTGGTCCCTTTACCAGGTTACAAATGGATTTCATCGAAATGCCATTACACAATTGTTTGAAATATGTACTTGTAATTGTGTGCTTATTTTCAAGATGGGTAGAGGCTTTCCCTACACGACATTGTGATTCAATTACAGTAGCAAAACTAATGCTCAGAGAAATCATCCCAAGGTACGGTTTTCCAGTCACTATTGAGAGTGATGGAGGAAGCCATTTTGATAACAAATTGATGAAGTTAATTTGCGAAGCTTTGAGCATTGAGCAGAAAATACACTGTGCATACAGACCAGAGGCATCAGGAGTAGTTGAACAAATAAATGGAACAATCAAAAACAGAATTGGAAAAATGTGTCTTGAAACAGGTATAAAGTGGACTGATGCTCTTCCACTTGTTTTAATGTCATTAAGAAGTACACCAGATAAAAAGACAGGTTTGAGTCCTCATGAAATTTTAATGGGAAGAGTTATGAGGCAAGCTTTTGTACCTGTAGGTAAACTGTTGAGCATAAATGACAGTGCAATTTTGGATTACTGTAAAAGGTTATCTGATATGGTAACTTCTGTGTCTAATCAGGTGGGAACTGAAGCTCAATCAAATGAAAAGGTTTTGACACATGATCTGAGACCTGGCGATTGGGTCAGAACAAAAGTACATCGGAGAAGGAATTGTCTAGCTCCTAGATGGCAGAAACCTAGGCAGATAATCTTGATCACTACTAATGCTGTAAAGTGCAGAGGATTGAAACGTTGGATACATCCTAGTCATACTATTCCAGTACCAACTCCTGAAAGTTCTGATGTTGAAAGTGATACCACAGATGATTCTGATTCTGAAGCAGAAGGAAAAACAGAAGGTGAAATAATTCCAGATTCTGAAGATCGACAAGAAAGTCGACATCTGGAAACTGTGCCAGTGAATGAAAATCTGACAAGAAAAGACTTGGAAATAATTGAAATAGATTCTGAAGGTGAAGAGAATCTATTAAAAGGAAAGATAACTGAGGATTCGGTTGTCTGCATTGAAGACAAAGAAGCAGAACAAAAAGAAGTTTCAGACCAGGAGAGTATCGAAAGGCAGAGAACAAACTCTGAAGTAAGGAACAGAAATCCGAAATCTGGGAAGTTGGAGGTAATTGAGGAAGAGGAGGAAAACGAATTACCGAGTACCAGTGATGGAAGACAAAGTGAAGTTCCTGAAGGAGTGAAATTGCCGAATAGAGAAGTTCCTGAGTCAATTGAAATTTCAGACTACGAAACTGAAGAAAGTGACGTGGAAGGTGAAAGTGAAAACAGAAAGAAAAGGACTTGGAAGTCAGAATCAAATAATTCTGAACCAAAGAAGAAGTACGTGAGAAAAGCAGACTACTGGCCAGGTGGAAGATTGAGAGTCAGATTGATCAAAAAGCCAATAGAACAAGTTGAAGAAATCAGTAGTCAAAAGAGTCCTGGAAAAGAAGTTGGAATTGGAAGAAAAATTGAAGTGATATCGAGAAAAGGGAAGAGAATAATAAGACCAAACCAAAAATACAAGTCTCCTGAGTGGACTTACTTAGTAATTCCACCTGTTATTGACATATATGATAGTAGTGAAGAAGAAAACGAAATCCAAGAAATTAGTGACAATGATTGAAGTACAGAAATATTAAATTGGCAAAAGGCTGAAGAAAATTTGTTAGTTGACACAAGGTCGAAGAAAAACTGTTTAGTTGAAGAAAAGTTATATATGACATAAGGTCGAAGAAATCTTGTTTAGGGTTATAAAAAAAAAATATATATATATATTTTAAAAGGGGGGTGTATATAAATTTTAAAATTTATTTTTATTTTTGAGGCTAAAATTAACCAAGAATGCCTTATGTAAAGGAGAGCACTTCAAAGTGTTCTGTTTTTAAAAGATGCTGTAAGATGACTCTGGTATGTCTGCTCATTTTAATTCTGCTCTGGTTGGTTCTAGCTGTGATTATCCCTTTAGAAATGAATAGAGAATTACACAAAGTTAACATAACAAGCAAAGCTTTGGTTAGCCAAACTAAACATAGTGCGTCTACAAAAGTTATTGATCATCAGCCTAACATTCATCAAGATAAATCAATAGGTGATTTTTCAAGTAATACATTCACAAAGCTATTGAGTGAATATGTTAAGGTAATGGATGCAAAAGACTGTTATGTCTGCGTTAAGTTACCTGCTTCTGTTTCTGAGGGAGTAACATATAATATGCTTCCTCTCACTTATGCTGTAACATGTAGTGTATTAACTAGTTTATTTTATCAAACTGGACGTTTAGAATATTACTATTCAAATTATGATGACATTTTTGCAAATATTAAGATTGATAATGCTTTAAATAAGCATAAGAAAGCAAAACAAATGAGAGAATTTTTTCTTGTTACTAATGAACTCACTTACGAGTATGCTTACAAGAATAATCTAACATGTAAATTAAGTGCTGAAGGAAAGACATTTTTAAACATGGTTGAGGAGAGAAGAGCAATTTATAAAAGGAATGAATTAGTCAAGCAGACTAAGTCAGCCTTCTGGCAAAAAGAGGATGAGAAATTAAATGGCAAAATGCTTGAAAATATTGCAATTCACATAGACAAACCAGTTAGTGGAAAGCTTTGCATTAGAAGAGACAATACACTTTTTGATAATTATTTTGTAGGTGCAAGTAACTGTGAAGATACTTATCAGATTTTGGGAGGTTGGGGATTTAAAGGTGGAAAAGATCCTATCTTTCCTGGGATTTATTTTGTTTGTGGTGACAAAGCCTACTACAACCTTCCAGACCACTGGTATGGAACTTGTTATGTGGGAATTGTCTTTCCTAAAGTGTTTCATGTTGACAGAGATTCAGAAGGATTGTTTAAAATTCATAATTATGTAAATAGAGCTAAAAGAGAAACTTTTACTGAAGTTCTGGGAGATATTTTTCAAGCTGTAATACCTTTTGTTGGTATAACCCTAAATGCAGGGAGAATCAGAAAATTGTCCACTATAGTTGATAGATTATCAACTGACACAGCTGATGGATTTCAATTAGTGAATGTTGAAGTTATTGCAATTAGATCTATGGTAATTCAAGACCGCCTTGCTTTAGACATACTCCTAGCAAAAGAGGGAGGAGTCTGTGGCATTTTACATGTACAACATTGTTGTACATATATACCTGATGAAAGTAAGAATATTGAAATGTATATTAAGAATATTACACAAATGCATTCAGAGATAATTCCTTTAGAAGAAGATGACTTTACAGGGAAACTTTCAAAAAGGTTTCAAGCAATTAAAAACTGGTTTCATAATATCGGAAGTTCAATTCTTGGCAAGATTCTGGCACCTTTGATTATAATAGTATTCATTTTTATTTTGACCAAATTAGGTTGTTTGTTACATAAAAGAAAGAAACAGTTGAAAGAAAAGAAAAGAATCTATAAACTCAGAAAAGAAGAAGAAAGGGAGATCGAATTACAGGAGTTACATAGAGAGCGTTATGCTAATTCCAAAGATTATGCAGAAACAGACTTTTAGGTTTACTGATACAAATGAATTTGAATCGATTTCTTAGAAATTTAAATTATCAAAATTTTGAGTGCTGGTGTGGTGATTTGTTAATCACCAGATGAGGGAGTTGATGGAGCGAGATAGAAAACAAAATTTTGTTTAAACTCGCGAAGTCACATTTCCATAACATGAATAATAATATTAATGATTTGTGATATGTCGTGCTAATACAACTTAGATTAAACTTTACACTTGGGGGGACTAACATGTGTGCTCATAAACGTGCATAATTGTTGCATCTTTTTGTTCGTGCAAAATAATAAAATAATTTATTGTTTACGTTTTTGTCATTACTAACTGCTGCAAACTTTAAAAGAAGCATGTGCTTGTTTTGCTTTTCCTTGTCTGTGTGATGTCATTTCTACTATTCTAGGTGCATATGAGTCTCATGGAATAACGGAGACTGGTAGATATAAACGCTGCTTTATTTGTTTGCAATGGCTAGGTAACATTTTGATTAATCGGGTGGGTTAATTAATTAGTGAACCAAGGGGTGGATACAGAATCTACATTATTTCTTACATTAATACTTTTCTTGTGTTTGTTTTATACTAGAAATCATAAGTTGCCTGCTTTTGGGCCTAGTCACTTGAGTCGCAGAAAAGAGCTGACTTGTAATTCTGCAAAGGTCACGAGACGCCCATTCTGAAATAAATTATTCGTCAAAAGCTGCGTTCACAAAGCAAAAACTAATGTGCTGTCATCATTCTGTCGGACATGGCCAAGGTCGAAAAAGAACATTTTGTCAGTCCTTAACTTGGCATCCGCGGAAGTCAATTGAAAGTCAATGGACGCTGCGAGAATGACTTTATACATTTGTTGCAAACTCAGGAAGCTTCTGGTTTCACGTGGAAGAGACAATAGTCTCTAAGAAATGTGATTTAATGGAAGTTTTGAAAAGTGGGTGACATGTCACTTGTCACTCTCAGCCAATGGGACGTCGAAGATTTCTGAAAACTTTCCTTTGCTAGTTTAGTTAGTGTAGAAAGGTATAAAAAGTCAAGCCCTTAGGGATGGGCTGGCTGCTGCTTTCTGACTTTCCGATGAGGGTGATGTGCTGTTGGACTTTGCGTGGAGCACGTAAGAATCCTCAAAGAACTTTACTTTAATTTCTATCTATTTAGTTCAGTTAGGGAATTAGGTTTTAGAAATGCTAAACTTTAAATATTCACTTTAATTTTGATTTACTTGCTTAAATTGTATTTTCTCATATTTCTTTACAATCATGCTTGCTTTATTACAAATAAAATTCATTTACAAAACTATCAACTTATATACCATAATTTAGTAAATAAAATCTTACTTTTGACAAACAAGCTGGTCTTGGTTATTCAGAAGTGTAGGTTACTATTAGCTAGATCACGTCGCCAATGGTGGTCATTTAAATGGTCAAGTTTTATTCTAATGACAATATTCTTTCCGCAGATGTATAAAATGTATATAGTTTGTGGATAATGTGTATATAGATTTAATCTGACCACCTGATTCAGTAGGCCCAAAATATGTCAGGTTTATAAATGGGTCCATATTTAGTATAGAATTTTGTTTATAGGTTATGAAGTTGGGTAGCGTTGTTTATGATATATTTTTTATAGGCCGCTGGATCAATTCAACACAAATTTCTAATGAGCAACTAGAGTGCTGAAAGTTCTATAACTTATAAAAGTATGGCATACCTGAAGCCACATTAATGGAATAAAAACTGAAATCTAGTAGGCTAAAACGAAGACACATTTTCTGTGAGTTCTCAAATATCTTCTTCATCCCTTCATCCCTTTCAGCAAACCATTATACCATGCAGAGGGAAATATATGCTTTCAACACCAGCATCAGACTGCCAGCTAACTCTAAGTAAAAACTGCAGTTTACCACAGTGACCTAGTGAACACATAGAGCACTAGCATTCTGTATCTATGACAAACGTGTGACAGAGAAAACAATGCTACTGGGGGTTCAATGTTAAGGACCTTTGCTCTGCCTGCCAGTGTAGAGGGAAGGAAGTGAGGCCAGGACCAGCCAGCGCTACATAGCTCCATTGCTGGTCCCTCTGCACAGGAGAAAGCAATGTTGCTGGGGACTCCATGTCCCAGGATATTTTGCTCTGCCTGCCAGTGAAGGGGGAATGTTGTGGGCCTAGGACATGCCAGCGATGTATATCACCATTACCGGTCCAGCTGGATGGGAGAAAATGATGCTACTGGGGACGCCAAGTCACAGTACCCTTTATCTGTCTGCCATTGGAGATGGAAGGATGGAGGCCTATGACCAACCAGCACTATATATAGCCGTTACCGTTCCCCTTGTGCTGGATTAGCAAAGGATATGCCGTGGAAAAACCTGGGTCAAAGGCAGCCCCATCTAGTCCTATCAGTGACATTAAGTGGCAGAGCAGGGCTCCTCCTCCTGTCCTTCACCACCAAGATCCATTAGGAAACCTTCCTTAACGTAATTAGGCAGTGTAGATAAGCTTTGTACACTGCCTACCACTACTGCTATGGCCAATCGAATGCTAACATAGGGCGAGCTAAAACGAGGATTTTTACAGCGGATAAGATTATGGGGTTGATTTTCATCCTGGCGGAAGGGGTACTCTGTCACAAACATGATAGCTATCCCGTCCACAGTAATACAATTTCATAGGATATAAAAGAACTTGTAATAAACCAGGTGGGATATCCATCATGTTTGTGATGGAGTATCTCACCAGCCAAGATCGTAATCAGACCATAAGGCTTCAATATAAGGGCGGTGGCGGTGGTTATACAGAGTTCTAACTTTCCTGTCCAAGAAGAGGAAGTATGTTTTTTAAAAGTGTTGATGATTGTTGCTGTACACTCTGTTTTGCTCCCCCACAATTTGTTCAGTTAGCCTAAGTAAGAGTCGAAGGTCACAGCTTCCTATCAGAAGTTCATCAACTGGTTGCATCGTGGGCAGGGAAGGAGGAGCTTTCATCCTTGAGTTGTGCCTCCCCAAAGATAAAGAACAGTTATACTGCAAGTAACCTTCAGGGGAATGAAAGGAGCAGCCAGAGTGAATGGGGCCTAAATTGCTAATAAAGATGCTAATGGGGAGGATGATCTACTTACCTTGAGTGATAAACTTCTGATCTCTCACCATTAAATCCTGTTTCTGCTAAGTTGACCACTACAGCTCATACTACTGCAATGGCACTAGCCTCTAGTATAAAGGATATAGTGGAGAAACACTTTAGGAATATAAAGACACAAGAGTCCACTGTTGGAGGATTTGTTGTGCCTTTTAATTGTCACACAAGGAGCAAGTTATGCAGGTTGCCCCATGGATGGAGGAGTTAGAATTGATGGAAGATATTGTGAAGGAGGATCCACTTTTACCCTCATCACCCTGTTTTAGCGTCCCTCCCTTCAAACCTAAGTTTTGCCCTCTCCTAGGTTGAGACTGGAGTGGTAACTGGGTGGAATGGGTGGAGTAAAGTTGAGTGGGAAACGCCCTTAAATGGTCCTGCTTTTTCTGGCAGAGTGAGTATAACTTGTATTTTTTCGATATGAGAGAATCCCCCGATGGTGACTCAACAACACCCAAATCTGTCTGTCTCAAACCTGGAATCTTTAGTCACTGGACCATCGCCAGTGCTGGATGTTCTCTTCTTAATTAAAAATAACATATATAGCCTCCTTGGATCCACAGTTATGACAAAAGAGAATAGAAATCATAGGCAGGCCTGTAATATTAGTCTTGGTGTCCTTAATAAAATCCAGATTTTCTGCCCAGCAGACTGTGAAAAATCTAAATTATCCACAAACTAAAGTCAATAGATTTGTGAATGTCCTTGCTAGTAAGGCCGGTGTCTCACTCAGATCCTGAGCCCAGGGAACGGGGTCAGACAAACCTAGGGAGGCTAGGGAAAAGGGATCGGTATATGCGTCCAGATGGCCAATTTTAGTAAATAGATGGTCGCAAGCTCATGTGTGGAAGTAGCACTCACTATACTGTTAGATGAGGAAGAAAGTAACATTGAATAAAGGATCTAGAAAATCTGTACATAGGCACAGGTGGAAAGTTCAAAGGTGATAGCATGAATGGAAAGGTAGGGGTAAATAAAGGAGGAAAGGACAGGCATCGGGAGAATATACTACAGGTCGGGCTGGATTTGGAGGCTAACAAACCTGGTATCAAAATTAAGGGTGCTGAGTCTAAGATGTACCTAAGTAAAGGGGTGAAAACGGGACAGAAGAAGGCCTTACAGAGAAATGTTAGAGACTCATGGATTCCACAGCAAATAGTTCCAAATTGCTTCCAGTCAAAGAGAGATTTACAGATAATTAAACAAATTTACTGAGTTAGGGTTTGTTTGTTTAAATGGACATGTTAAGGATGATTTTCCACTTGCCCAAATCTTTGTATATGGAAATCAGAGATGCCCAAATGATAATATGTTTTTACAAGCATGGAGCTTTGAGTTATGTAATGAGTTCAAATGTGTAAGAAGTATGAGTAGTGACCATGGAGGTTTAACAATGGCCTTTAACTTTGCCCCCCACCCAAGAAATGTTTATATCCCTATGGAAGTAACATTTCAAAGGGCCCGACAACAAGATTAGATGACAGGTACATGACTATGTTAACACAAAATCCAGTAAGAAGGCCTGAAAGTTGGGTGCGGATGCATCTTCATAATCCACAAGGACTCCCTCAACTGCACCCCCTCTGATGATGACACAACACCTATCATGGACACCTTAACTTCCAGATCAGACCAGATGCCAATACCACCATCAGAGGAGCCCTTGCCTATGGACCCCCAGTTTCTGCAGCTCCATCTCAGACCCCCAGGCAATCGACTCCAACCACTACATCTTCCTGGGAGACCTGAACTTCCACTTAAAAGATCCAGAAAAAAACAACTCCACCATGCTTCTTGAAAATGTGAGCATCATCGGCATCTCACAACTTGTCACCACCCGACACACAGAGCAGGACACACTCTGGATCCCATGTTCTCCACCTACAGCAGCCAAATACTCCCATGCCACCGAGATGACCTGGATGAACCACAGCATCATCCACTTCACCATCGACGGCCCACGAGAAGCAACGTAAAGACCCCCTGCCCACCCTTGGCGTAACTGGGACATGGTCACAGAGCCCCTCTGGACCGCCACCCCCAAAGAAGTAAGACCCACCCATTCAGGTACCTTCAAACTCACCACCCAAAATTTCTCCAATTGGATCTTCACAGCCGCAGACAACTTTGCCCCCCAGAGGAACACCATCATCAGTAGACCCACAAAACAAGCCCGATGGTTCACCCCAGAGCTGCTGATCCTTAAGCGACACTGCAAGAAACTTGAGAGACACTGGCAATCCAACTAGACCCCTGCCAACCTTGATTCCTACAGATCCATATTCAGCAACTATCACCACCATCTCATAGAGACCAAGAAAGAAGCCCTCAACACCCGTATGGAGGCTAGCACCAACCATACCAAAGAACTTTTCAGCATCGTCAGAGAATTCTCATGCCCCTCCACCACTGAGAACATGATATACCCCTACCAAAGCCTCTGCAACTCTCCAGCAGACTTCTTTCACCACAAAATCTCTGAAATGTACAGCAACTTTAACCCCTAACCTCCGACCTCAACCACCTCTGCACCCAAACCAATGCCTCCCACCCCCATGGGATCACCAACTGGAATCAGCTCTCATCTGAAGACACTATCTCCATCATGAACACCATACACTCTGAATCCCCCACGGACCCCTCCCCACACCACATCTATGACCTAGGAAGAGAAGTAATCACACGATCCCTTACAGAACTCATCAACACCTGCATCACCACAGCCACCGTACCTACAGTCTGATCTCGCTACTCCTCTTCCTGGCCCGCTTCTTGTAAAAGGCCATCCACCACCAGTTCACAAACTACCTCGAAGAAAACAATCTGCTCGACCCTTCCCATTCTGGATTCCGACCCAATCACAGCACTGAGACCTCCCTGACTGCAGCAACTGACGAAATCAGACACCTTCTCGACCTAGGTGGGACAGCTGCCCTCATCCTCCTCAACTTATCAGCAGGATTCAACACCATCTCCCACCACACCCACATTACTAGACTCCTCCACGTCGGCATCCAAAGCAATGTACTCAACTAGATTTCCTCCTTCCTCTTCAGTTGGACACAGAGGATCCACCCACTACCCGTCTCCTCCGCTCCCAAAGACATCATATGTGGTGTCCCCCAGTGCTCCTCCTTCAGCTCCACTTTCTTTCAACACCTACATGATACCTCTGGCAGACATCACCCGCACTAACTGAATAAGCATTGTCTCCTATGCCGACGACACCTAGCTCGTCCTGTCCCTCACAGAAGATACAGATATCACAAGAGCCAACTTCCAAAGCACCATGACCGACATAGTCTCCTGGATGAAGACCAACTGCCTCAAACTCAACTCTTACAAGACGGAGGTCATCATGTTCAGGAAAAAGCACTCCGCAAGATCTTGCAATGGATCCCTGTCTCATCCAGGTAGACCGTCACCCAGGCCCTCATCGCAAGCCAACTTGACTACGGCAACACACTCTACACTGAAACCACCAAGCAGCTCCTGAACTGCCTCCAGACCATCCAGAACTCGGCAGCTAGACTCATCCTCGACCTCCCGAAAAGAACCAGCATCATCCCCACCTCAGAGCTCTCCACTTGCTGTCTGTCCATGAAAGGTGCCTCTTCAAGCTCCTCGCACACGCCTACAAAGCCTTCCACAAGTCCAGACCTACCTACATTAACAACTGCCTGACATTCCACCAACTGACCAGAGAGCTCTAATCCTCTACCCTGGCCCTGGCCCATATCTTTTGTATTTATAAATCAATGTGGAAAGGATCACTGGTCCTGCATAACCAAGGTCTGCAGGTGGATCAGTAGGTGTCTCCCAAATAAAAGACCCTCATACACGTGTTTTTTCAGAGTCGTGTAGCGGTATATGATGTGTCCCCGCTTCTTGTAACACGTGTCCGTGCGTAATCCTTGGGTCAGTTTTTGTTTGCACCCTCCGCCAGGAGGTTGTACCATTGGTTAAAACAGTAGTGATGGTGAATAGGTGAAATAGTGCTATAAAGGTGTTCTAAAATACCCGGACAGCCAGAGGTTCAACTTTAATATTTCTGGATTCGGGTAGAAGATTAAGGCGTGTCGCTATGGAATTATTTAGGAATTCTTGCGCACTAAACTTGTGAGGTTAAAAGTGGTCGACATGTTTCAGCCTTATCTGCCTGTTGGTCAGTCGGCTTTCCTCAGGACCATAAAGTGATTAAGCGAAAAAAAGAAAAAGGTACATTTGTAACCTGATTCGTTTTGTGGTAGTAGGTCACATTGTACCTGTAATAAGAGAAAAGGGAGATAGTGCAGCCACATTTGTAGCGAATAAGTGGGAAAAGACACTTCAGCAATGTACAATGACATAGAGACACCGTTGAGAATTATGCTACAATGACATAGAGACACAGTTGAGAATTATGTTACAATGACATAGAGACACAGTTGAGAATTATGTTACAATGTCATAGAGACACAGTTGAGAATTATGGTACAATGACATAGAGACACAGTTGAGAATTATGTTACAATGACATAGAGACACAGTTGAGAATTATGTTACAATGACATAGAGACACAGTTGAGAATTTTGTAGCCGCTGTGAAGGTTGCTCGTTCCCCTACTTTGCCATTAAGTCATGTAATTATGCCCTTCCCCACCTGTGCACCACCCCATGTCTGAAAGGCTTCAGGAAGTAGCTCAAGACTTGTCTTTTCTACTACCATCACCCGCTGACTGAGGCTTCCACTACCCACCAGCACCTGGACACCCCCTAGGGTGACAATCAATACTGCACAAGACCCACTGATTCATTAATTGATTTCCATTGGGGAGGGGTAGCGGATTCTGAGGTTTAATTTGGTACAGTCAGACCGTCACAGAGGTTTTGGATTGTTTGACCCCCATTAGTCATAAAGTGCAAAGCTTCTGTAAAAATATAAAAATAGTCCTCAGTGGTAAACAAAAAGCCCTGGTTTGTTAATCAATGTCTAGGATTGAAAAGGAGGCTGATGAAAGTGAGGAATAAAAAGTGATTTCCCTTGGACACGAGATAGAGAGATATGTTCAATAAGAAAAAGAAGGGAATTTGAGGTATTGGTTTAATCTAAGAAACTACATTATTTTAAAGCAAATAGGGGAACAATGGTAAAGGTCCTACTTGCTAAAAACATGAAAAAAGTTCGGAGCTTAATAGAGAAAGGAAGTAGAACCTACAAGGTTCCAAAGATGTGCAGGTATCTGTGAGAAATTGGGTTGTTGGTTGACTAGGGTGTGAGCCCTGGTCACGCCACAACCACAATCCATGTCAGGGTGAGGCACAAGCCAACCCTATATTAATCTGTGCTCAACGGAATGGTAGCTTGGCACAGAGCAGTCAAGCTTCACTTCAGAAGCAATGTGTAAAGTATTTGTGCATCATGTCAAACTGTGATAAAATAAAAACACCACATCAAAGGCTCCCACACCAAGTTAGAACAATAGAACTTTCTTTAATGAATGAAACAAGACCAAAACAACAAAAATCCAATCAGTAGAACCAAAGATAAGCCATTTTAAAGATTTCAGTGAAAATAGTGCGAAAAAGCTCCAAGTGGCAGTTGTGGATATCTGGTCGCGTCACACCAGGACAAAGTCAGAAGTTCAGGCCGACTGTGATGGAGCATGGGCCAGTTACAAAGATCCTGCTAGGCCCACTGAATGCAGTACCTTAAATCCTAATTTGCAGAGCATTGCGAGGATCCACATTGAAATCAGTTGCGCAGCCGGTCAATGCATCTATTCCAAGATGCGACGAGGCTGCTATGCAAGGGCCTGCATGATCATGTAGGATCCTGTCGATGGGGCTTGCGATGTGAAGTCCTGCATTGAGGATGCGGTGTGCAGTCGGGCCGATGCAGCGGTTCTGAAGAACAGCAAGGCTGCGATGCGGAGTCCATTGTTGTGGTTGAGGCTGTCATCATTGAGAAATGCAAAAGCCTGTGCTGAGGATGCATTGCATAACGGTGGTTCTGAAGGTGACACGGGCAGCCGCGGCAATGTGGGTCCAATCCATGCAACAGCAGTGGAGACGCATTGGTTCTGCTCAGGTTGCGCCACGTATCAGAGGAGATGCGTCAGTTACACTGGATCCACAGATGCAGGCGGGGCACAGTAGGCCCACTTCCGAGGGTCCAGGACTGGGGTGGCAACACTTGGCAGGGTGGATTGAAACATGGCAGAGTCCAGGTGCAGATGCAAGGTTATTGGAAGCCAGTTATGTCCGAATGTATGACAGAATTCCACATGTGTTTTTCACGCATGTCTTAGGAACTCCGTAATATGAACAAATGCATCTTTAGCACACATTTGTTCTGCAAGCAAGTCATTTTGATGTCTTTTGAATCAGGGAATAGGGGGGGTGAGCCTAGATTTCCCACCTTCAAGGGGACAATGCCTGGGACAACGATTGACTTTATCTTTGCGACTCCTGCCATTCTTACCCGCACTATTTCTTATTGTACAGTTCCTTCCCCTGTTAGTGACCATAACCCCGTCCTTTTGGTGGTGGCATGGGGGGAATGTATGGGCCCCAAGCCAGGACAGGTTACCCCTGGACCCGCACTTAGCCTAACTGACCAGGGTAGACGGCTGAAGTGGGCAAATGTGGTCCCTGGTGATTTTCATGCTGATATCGGCCCACGGATAAATGACCTGATAATGATTTGCCAAAATCCATCCTCGCAGGGCAGGGTCATTGTGGAGGCTTTTCAAACGATCTGCAGCAAAGTCTCTTCTAGCCTCATGGTTCAATTGAGGAAGAAAGAGATGAAACCCTGCCGATGGTTTGACGCTCTGTGTTCAAAAGCCCATAAAGCCCTAAAACTGGCCCTTAAAGCAAACCCCAGGGATAGGGTACTGGTTGCAAGCCTAAGGAAAGAATATAAAAGAGATATCAAGAACAGACAGGATAAGTTCAAGCAGGAGGCTTGGGAGAATTTAATTTCTATAGACATCTTGCGGGATAGCAGGCAATTTTGGTCTGTTATCAACCAGCCTTATTTCTCCGACTCACCAAACCTAGACACGGACTGCGTCATCCCAGATGAGAAGTGGCTGGCACATTTTAGTTCTGTCTATGGAGGAAATGGTACCACCACCCATCCACTTGATTTTACCTCCCCTGAGGCCACTCCCTTGCACTTTAATAGGGCAGAGGTGGAGAAAGCAATCCGCGCCACAAGTAGGAATAAAGCCCCTGGCCCGGATGGGGTACCGGCGGATTTTTATATACATTCACCAGAATTATGGGCGGGCATCTTAGCTAATGTATTCACAGCTGCAAATAGTACCCCCCCACCAACTACATGGGTGACTTCCACTATAGTCCCCATATTTAAAAAGGGGCAAAGGGACGATCCGGGGTGTTATCGGCCCATATCCCTTCTGGACTCCTCAATAAAGTTTTTGGGTAGAGTGCTTTTGGCCAGGTTAAGGGATAGCCTGGCAGGTTGTGGTGGGTTGGCCGATATCCAGTATGGCTTCAGAGAGAAAAGAGGTACGATTGAGCAGTGCTCTATCTTGCACCTGTTGATCTCAAAGTATACGGTGGCCAAGGAGGGGTCGTTGTACTTAGCATTCATGGACCTCTCCTCGGCCTTCGACTTGGTCAACAGGTCCAAGCTCTGGGCTATCCTCTTGAGGATGGGGATTGATGAGGCCTTGGTTAGGTTCATGGCCTCACTCCATCAAGAGCTTTTTGCAGTAGTGAGGGTCACAAGAGAAGGCAGATGTACGCCCCGTTTTAACTCGATGCGGGGTGCTAGGCAGGGCTGCATACTGGCTCCTCTGCTCTTTACAATCTATATCAATGACCTCGGCAATCATCTAGAGGGGGCTGCGAGAGACGTTCCGCGTGTAGGAGAAGTTAAGATCCCAGCTCTCCTATACGCGGACGATGCAGTGCTTATAGCTCGTACTGGCGTTTGTCTCCAACAGCTTTTAGATGCATTTGGTATCTTTATGGACCATCTTGATTTGAAGGTTAATTCAAATAAATCACATACTATGGTCATTGGACCTCAAAACAAAAGAAGCATGGCAAAAACATTCAGATGTAAAGGTGAAGTAGTGTCTAGAGTCCCCGTTTTTCCCTACTTGGGCGTGCTTTTTGACAACAAGGGTACCTGGGGTCCCCAGGTAAGGGCCAAAAGTTTAGCTGTGACAAGGACATCAATGGCCCTTTTGGGTTTTGAAAAAAGGTTGGGCCACAGACCGATGGAAGCCATCTTAAAGGTGTATAACAGCAAATGTTTCTCTGTGGCACTTTATGGCGCGCCTTTATGGGGTTATGCTCGTTTGGAAAACTTCCAGAAGGCAGAAAATAGATTTTTACGTGCTCTTTTGTGCCTTCCCCAATCGACACCGACTTTCTCCATTCACGCAGAGGTAGGAATGGATTATGTCCTAGATAGGTTAAAACTAGCGCCTTTAATATACTGGCTCAAGACATGGCTAAATCCAGAATTAACCCTTAACCATCTGATCATGAAAGATGTTATGTCCTTAGAGCATAGTAGTGCAATTCCTTGGCTGGCTTATTTGGAAAAAACTTTTACGATCCTGGGACGGCAAGATTTGTTTACTGACCCTTCTGGTATAACCAAACATGATGTGGATACCATAAAAAAACAATTTATGCTAAACGCAAGAATGTGCCGTGAAGAAACTGAACTGCTAAAGCCATCAGTTAGACGTCATTATTTGTTAGTTAACTCACCTGCACTTGAACCTTATTTATGTTTTGTCACTAATTCCTTTCATAGGTTTCTTTTAACGAAATTTAGGTTTAATCTTATTCATTTTTATTTGGGCAGTTTTAATACATGGACAAAACCTGAGTTAGCTCCACCGTGCACATGTGACAATTTTTCTGCACAAGACACCATGCACTTTATTATGTTTTGTGATTATTTTTCCGAACAGAGAAAAAAATATTTGTTACCTGTTTTAAGGGAAGCTGGCTTTTCCCAGGTTAGACCAGCCATGCTCTACCTACAATCATTGAAAAATATCCGCATTACATATTGTCTGGCAAACTTTTTAGTGGCGGCAGCTAGATTTAGATCATGTAGGAGTTTAGAAAATCACCCTGTATAAAATGCTTGTATAGATTTTTATTTCTGTTTTTATCATAACACTTGTCATATGTATTCGATTGCAATGAAATTGTTTAATTGTATTTTAATTGTATATAACATATTTTTATGCTCTTTGTATGATTTTTAACTAAATCGAATAAAGATAATTTGACTGACTGACATTTTGATGTCTTGCCTTAGGAAGGCGCTTGATATTGGAATAGTTTCATTTTCTATTCCAAATCCAGTCTGCACAACAGTAGGTAAGGTGTTGGACTTTAATTCCAACACCACTCCACCATTGTGCCCCCTTAATGCAAGTCTTTGTAATGACTTGCGTGCAGAACGATTGCGTGCTAAAGACATATTTGTCCTGTTGCCGGCACTGTGAAGGCACAGTGTGATTCTGGCTTCATCCTAAAAGACGATTCCCATTATGTCCCTGAGGCCTCAGATCAGGAGGCCAGCTAGCTGGCCATTGGAGTCACTCCTGCTTCTGGGTTCAAGAGATGCAGGTCCAGTCCTTCTCACCCAGGCAAGAGGGTAGCAGAAAGCAGGTCAGCACAACAGGGCAGCAGTTCCTCCAGGGCAGCAGCCCGGCAGAGTACCAGTTCTTTCAGCAGCACAGCAGTCTTTCCTGGCAGAGTATCCACAGGTCCAGAAGTATCCTGAAGAGTTGGTGTCTAAGGTCCCCTATTTATACCTTGGTGCCCTGACTCAGGATGATGGGAGAAGCTTCTAGATTGTGTCTTTGAAGTGCAGGGAATTCCCTACATCCCCTGCCCAGGCTTCAAACTACCTAAAGTGACAATGCAGGGCTGTTAGGTCCTTTGTGTGGAGAGAGGTCTAATATATATATATATATATATTACCTACTGGCGGTCGCCAGTAGGTATATATAGTTAGGATTTTTTCTCTATGGGATTTTTGAAAATTCTATGTCTAATAACTTTGGCGTTTGTGGACGGAATTGGCTGAAATTTCCAGGAAAATGGCACATTTTGTTTCTGAGCAGCCCTTGAAAATTTGGGGGGGGTTCGTCAAGGGGGGGCCGAGAAAAAAGGGGGGTCCCAAAACGTGTTTTTAACATTGAGTTTTCCATAGGGCGGTTGGCCTCACTTTTAGCCCGAACGGCTGAATGGATTTGCATGAAACTTGGCAAAATTGTAGGGACTGGTAGCCCGATGTGCCTTTTGTAGGTCTCAATATATGTGCTACAGTGGATTTTGAGAAATTAACATTTAAAAAAAGATATATATCTGTAACAGCGGACCGGGCAGCGCTCCAGGACGCGTACTTTTCGCGCAACGGAGCTTTGTGAAGCGAAGCTGATTGGTTCTCCGGCGTCTGTCAACATTCCAAACAGTCCGTAGCGGCCGCCATCTTGTCTCTCGGTAGGATCGAGAGACAAGAGGAGGCGAAAGCGAAGGGGCAAATGACCATAAGGGGGTATAGTACATCCTCGCTGACCCCCTAGGTTTGATGTGGAGGTTTTAAAAGGGCCCCGCGGGGCAAAAAAAAATATAAAAAATAATAATCGAACGGCTGAATGGATTTGCACGAAACTTGGTAAAATATTAGGGACTGGTAGCCCGATGTGCCTTTGCTAGGTCTCAATATATGTGCTCCAGTGGATTTTGAGAAATTAACGTTCAAAAAAAGATATATATCTGTAACAGCGCTCCGCTTCGCGTAACGGAGGTTTGCGACGCTGATTGGTCATTCTGTCACTGGGCTATAGTTGGGCTACATCTGGCTGATATTTGGGCTACATTTGTTTTTTTTCGTCTCTGGCGGCCATCTTTGGGCTACATTGGGCTACATTGGGCTTCATTGGGCTTCATTGGGCTACATTGGGCTACATTTGGGTTCCAACATATATATAGGCCAATGTAGCCCAATATATATTTTTCCAAGTTAATTTTCGTAAAAACCACTGGAGCATATATCTTGAGACATAGCAAAGGCACATCGGGCTACCAGTCCCTACAATTTTGCCAAGTTTCGTGCAAATCCATTCAGCCGTTCGAGCTAAAAGTGAGTCCAACCGTCCTATGGAAATGAAGGAAATGAATGGGTAATTTGTAATTAGCAAATAGCTCATCGCAAACTAGGAATGGTAAAGAATCGCTATTTATTCCTTAAAGTTCGCTACTTAGGAAATGCAAAAAACGTTGATGATACATATGGCGGTTCATCTCTAACAAGATAAGAAGCATAGGGATACATTTATGATGACTGGCGCATCACCAGGGATGTGTTAGTCATTCTGTGCCGCTGTTCCGTCACCTATGGTGTGCTGCATTTACAATGCGGCGCATCATGGGGCAAAAACAGCACAGATGCGTGATGTATCTGTGCCGTAAAGGTGGCGCATTGCTGGAGTTGTATCGCAAGTGTGATGAAGCTCCAGCAAGGGTCGGGGGTGCCCCTGTCGCAGGGTTTCTGTTCTCACACAGAACTGTGGACAGAGGATTGGAACCTCGGCGAATTAGGGTGTCCCAAAACTCACCTTAGTAATCAAAAACCCCTTAGCAAGCTAGGTACAGTGTCACATTGGATATAACAAACTCTCAATGTTTAGACAATCCAGAATATGAACTTATAGTACCTCAGGATACGTGGAACTCATGAACAGTTGGTCGTTATATATTTCTTAGAAACCAGAACATGGAGTTAAGAAGAACACATGTGTATTTGAAATGTTTATTTACTAATGCCGTCTTCTCAGGCGTAGTATCTTAGTTAATACAAGTACACATATTATCAGTAGCAAAATTACCAGCATAGTTACTAGTACATAAAAAGCGAATGGTGACAGTATGTTAACATGCTGTAAATGAATAAGAGTTAGCAACACTTATAAGCAGCCGCGGGCCGTGGAGGGAGTTACGGTGGGGCAGGGAGGCGGGGAGGGGGAGGGGCAGGGTGGAGAGGGCTCCACCCTGCTTCTCCCCCTCCCCGCCTCCCTGCCTCACCGTAACTCCCTCCACGGCCCGCGGCTGCTTATATCTCACCCTCCCTAATACACATATTATATTATTTGCTAAGAAGGTCTCTTTGTGTTGGTTTAGGGCGTGCCCATACTTTAGTGTCTTAGATTTGAAGGAATCACATCAGCATACACCAGCTCTCTCTTCATGTGAACCGCATCAAGTGTTGTGTATGTGTGTTCGGCAAAGCAATATAAAACCCGCCTCATGCCCAGAATTGGCAGAAGTTGCACTTATGTTATGAGTATGAAGTCGTGGAGATCAGACCTCATAACAATTCTGTATCGTGTTGTTCTTGAAACTTTAGCACTCGCTGTACAGATATAGTTTAACAAGCAAAGCAGATAGTAGAGCAATAACATATTATTCTCATGTAAACCACGATGAACTACTAGGTTGAAAGCTAAAGCAACAACTAAGTGTCGTGTGCAGAAGTTGCAAAAAAGGAAAAATGGCGTTTAAACCGGTAATGAGCCCATGCTAACTTAACACGGTGTAAAGATATCCAGGACCTAGATGACACCTCCCCATGATCCGGAAACAAACTGAATAAGATAATAGAAGTGCCATCTCATGAGAGCAGATTGCAAGTTTATATGTGGACGGTCCGCAAGGTAAAGCATTAAAAACTAGGAAAATTTAATGCTAAAGAAAAATAAAACAGCCAAGTACTTTATCGAGTCTTAAGCCAATAGGCAAGGTAAATAATAAAAACTTGACAAATAAGTCAATGAATTGTCAATGAAATGCTAGTACTCAGCATATCAAACATGAAAAAGGTCTATGACATAACTGTGTATGCAAAATAAGCTGCAACAGCCTCCAATAGGAAGTCACCGTCTTCATCCGAAAACAGTTCAGCCATCCAATTTAAAAGCGGAAAAGAACATACGTGATCTCCCAGCACCGGATCCTCTATCACCATCAGAGGACAGTTCGGTGGGTTTTCAAGAAAGCTCTGTTCCAAGAAAGACTGTGTTGCCGCCAGTAAATTCCAGGGACCAATTAGTCCATGCATCAATGCCACAGCCATAATCCTTTCGCCAGGACAAACCAACTCGTGAGTAATGATAGGAGTCATCAGCTGATTAAAGTCGACGTCAGGAGAAACCGGTCTGCAGAGACACAAATCAATGGCCCAATCGAAATCACAGGTCAGGCAGTGAAATACAGGCTGGACACAGGTGAAGTAGGAGAATCGAAAAGATAATCCATATGCCGTGCTTAATATCGCCAACGGCATTGTGCCATAATATTCTAGCATGCGATTGCGGAACAGTGTCAGCAGCTGCAGGGCGGGAGGTTGCATAGGAGGGACATCCATATTTAAAAATGTAAAAAAGCACAAGAGCGTCCGCTGGTAATGCAAGTAAAAATGGCAATCCACGAAGCAGAGTGGAAAAAATACAATGAAAGAAAGTAGGGATGACTCGAAAGATTTTCTCAAATGAAGTCACGAGACCACTGGTAACAACTTTAAAAAAGTGCGCCAGGGCCTTTGTGGAGGATGCGTTAGGGATAGTCCGAACCATCTTGCTGAAATGGAAAGGCAAATCTGAATTGAAAAGGGTCTGCACCTCTGTACGGGTGTTCGCTATGTGAAGCACGAAAGTTTCACGGGCCGAACTCAAGGCCACCTCTCTCTGAGACAAAAGAGCTCTTATTCTTGCCATGCCGTTGAAATCTGCTCCCAAGGTTGGTATTTGTGGCGAGATTGAAAACTCCCTATGTTCATGTGTGGGAGGAAATAGAACATTTCTGCAGCAAATAACCCGTTCACTTACTGTTACGATAAAAGGAATACTTTTAATTAACCCAGATCAATCTTCATTATTGAGCATCAAATAACTACCATTTTCCAACAACTTGAACGTGGGGATGATAGCAGGAACTGGCGTGCCTTGCAACACGCAAGCCATATTTGGTCGGTGTTTGTTGCATGAACCGTGTAACTGTATGTGCCTACACATTAGTGAATGATCTGGCGTCTCAGTGCATTCCTCTCCATTCAGATAAACTTCTTGATCATCTTTGAAACATCTGTATGTGTATGGAAGCGACCAGACCTCATGAAGAAAAGCACTACCTAAAGGTTCATAACGACCTATTGGTATATATTTCATACAATTTGAAAACTTATATAAAGCAAAAGGCAGCGTTATTAAACCGTGGATAAGGCACGTTGCCAAAAAACCCGCAATCCTCTGCTGATGATGTCACTGAGCATGTCATGAATGATGTAATATGTGACATCATCAGCAGTGGATTACGGGTAATAGTATCTCTAGTTTACTCCCCTATAGCTGTCTTTCTTTTAACATAAGTGTCTGTTTCCTTCCCTTATACGTACTGTTTTTGGTTCGCTTCCGGTTCGCGTACCGGCGAGCGAACTGGGAAGCGAACTAAGAGAAATAGAGGTTGGCACAGTTCCAAATATTGTACCAATTTTTTAATAACGGGGAGGTAGTTCTGAAAAGAACTTTTTTTTTATTGTTTTTGTTGTTTTAAATTTTTTTTATTATTTTTCGGAACATTTTTTTACTTTTTTTGAATTTTTCTGAACAGTTTTATATTTTTTGGGGTTTTTCTTGGAGGGGGCAATGAAAACGATTCATTGTAAAGGGCTCAACAGGAGCAACAAAACAAAAAAAAAGTATTTATTATTTTGGGCGTTTCGTACAAACTTGCATATGATAGTCAATAGCTCGGTTGATCAGAGTGATGCTTCTTTCTCCGTAGCAAATGAATCCATCGCAAAATACGCAGGTGTGTTTTACTTCACCAAATCTCATTTGTATATTTGGCACCATCTCCCTGCCCTCTGGTCCCGTTACTTCCGGTACAACAGATCTTCTGGCCATAATAGGGAGATTATCTAGGTCGTTCCGAAACTGTGCAGCACTGTAGTTGTTAGGATGCCACCTAGTCATATGGCGATGCATTGTGTAGTTTCCAAAACTGTATTTTTTCTCGGTTCCTCTGGACAGTCTATCTTGACATATAAGGCAAGTTACGTATCTTGCATTTACTTTTTTCTCACCTTTGGGAATTTTAAAAAATTGCCAAATGAAGTTTTCTTTCCGGTGAGACGTCCTGGGCTCCTCAGGCAAAAACTGCCTCTCTTCGTGCTCGTCGTCCTGTTCCTCTTCTTCCTCTTCTTGTTGAATTATAACTTGAGCAGGTGGTCCACTCTTCCTTGGATGTGGTGGAGGTGGTGGGGAAGCACCAGCTGAAGCTACTAAAGAAGCCATTGCTCAGTGATCACAAAGGGTCTTTCTCTCACAATGATGAAAGTCAGAGTGAGGAAAGAAGGAGGGATTTTCATCATTTGGGAAAAACAAGAGTTCTCAACCAATGAAAAGTGTTCAATTTAGATTATATGACCTAGTCTTACATCATTAGGAAACCAAAAGTGAAATGAACCAATGAAAAGTGTTATTACCAAGTCACATGACCTGCTGTGTTTACGTTAAGCGCTTTGCAGGGCCTCCCGGTTTGCTTCCAGAAACCTGCGCTTTGCGACTCGGTTCGCGTACCAGTTCGCTAACGGAGCACGTCATATGACGTATCACGCGACAACGTGAAACGTCATGCGGACGGGAGGCGTCACGATGTTGTTTTGTAACGCGGCAGTTGCGGTAAAGAAACGTTTACCGGCTCGCGGTCTATTTCGCGGCATCAAGGTCAGCTAACGGGAAGCTTCCCGATTCGCGAAGCGGGAACGAATAAAAAAAAATATTTTAAAAAAAAATTATTCATAAACATATAAAATATATTTTTGGATTTAAAGAAGAATACATTTTACAGCTACAGATATTAGCTGTTAAAAAACCAATGAAATTCACTGAAAAAACCATAGGTTATAGACCATATATAGTTAGGAATTAGCATTTACAAAACCTTGAAAATTCACTGAAAAAACCATAGGTTATAGACCATATATAGTTAGGAATTAGCATTTACAAAACCTTATTTTACTCACACAAAACCATTGAAATTCCATATATAGTTAGTTGCACTAACTATATATCGCGCACCCGCAATCCACTGCTGATGATGTCACATATTACATCATTCATGACATGGTCAGTGACATCACTGACGGGGGGGTAGGTCCGGGTGTAGGGGGTAAACCACGGACTTGTCCCAGTTGACTTGTAGACCCGAGGCAGTTGCAAAGTCCGCCAATGTGGCCCCTATGGGGGTTAGGTCCATTTCAATGTCTCGGACATATATGAGGAGATCATCCGCGTACATGGACACACAATGGGTCCCATCTGCAAGCGGTACTCCCCAGTTCACACCTTCCCGACGCAGTCGAACCGCCAGCGGCTCGACCGCTAGCGCGAACAAGAGGGGCGACAAGGGGCAACCTTGTCTTGTGCCTCGTCGGACTGCAAACGCCGGTGAGATACGTTTCCCGATACGAACTCGAGTAGTGAGGTCGGTGTATAGGAGGCGGGTATATGCCATGAGCGTCGGGCCGAGATTAAGGCGACGCAGGACCGAAAACAGGTAGGGCCAGGTGAGGGTGTCAAACGCCTTCTCTAGGTCCATAATGAGGCAGGCAGCGCGAGGAAATCTGTCGCGTACCTGATCTTGGATATGGAAGACTCGGCGAAGGTTCTGGGAGGTATTCCTCCCGGGGACGAAGCCGCATTGGTCGGGGTGGACCAGCGGGCGTATGATCTGCGCATAACGATCAGCTAGGATCTTCCCCAGTATCTTACAATCAGCCGACAGGAGGGTGATAGGCCGGTATGACCCCATGTGAAGCGGATCTCTGTGGGGCTTAAGAAAGGTGACAATCACGGATTCCCGTAGCGACTGGGGTAGTTTCCCCAGGTGGAGTGACGCCCCGAACATCCGTGACAGACGGGGAACCACCAGGGGAGAGAATGTTGCGTAGTATTCTAGTGGGAAGCCGTCCAGTCCCGGTGCTTTATTTCGGGACATGGCGCGTATCGCCTGGGTGATGTCAGAGGGAATTATCTTGGCATCTAGTGTGCGCTTGTCGGAATCCGATATCGTGGGCAGCGTCAGAGGGTCTAAAAACTGATCCGCGGTAAACAGGGTACAGCATGCCGGGGCTTCGTACACTCGTGCATAATGGCGTTGGAATGCTAGGAGAATCTCATCTTGTGATTGCACCAGTACACCCTCTGGGTTGAGAATGTCCGTGATCGGCTTGATTTCGGTGTCCTGCTTCGCCATCCAGGCCAGAAGCGCCCCAGTTTTGTCTCTGTCTTTGTGCACCCGAGAGGCGTATGCCCTGAAATTATACTTACGGAGGTCAGCGCAGGCAGTTTGATATTCCGTTTTGGCCTCCGCCGTGAGTACGGCGTGTTCCTCCGAGTCGTCAAGCCGTTTGGTGAGAGCAGCTAGAGCCTGTTCCGTCGTTAAGAGCGATCGTTCTAAGGTGCGGCGGACCCCCACTATCTGTTTGATGCATTCTCCTCTCGCCACCACTTTATACGCGTCCCACTCCACTAGTACCGATGACGCTGTGTTCTCGTTGTGCATAAAGTAGTCGCGTATGCTGGTTTTGTGCGCGTCCTGAAAGACCGGGTCCGCTAGGCAGTCTCTGGGGAGGCGCCAGGTGGGGACCGGTGGATGTGGGGGGCGCCAGGTAAGCCGTATTATGTGGGCATCATGATCTGAGAGGATCCGTCCCAGGTAATCTGTAGATGTAACCTTAGGGAGGATCGGAGCAGAGCAGAGGAAACGGTCTAGGCGGACCCGAAGGTTGTGTGGAATCGAGTGGAAGGAGTAGATGCGAGCCAGTGGGTGTAGGTGTCGCCATGCATCAGTGAGCGCCCAGTGTGTGGTCCATGCCCTGAAGAGGGCCGCCTGCCGGGGGGCCGGGGAGTGCGTGGGGGGAGGATGTGAGCGGTCCAGCGAGGGGTCTAGTGTGCAGTTAAAGTCGCCTCCCAGCACCCATGGGACTGTGGTGAACTGGGCCAGGACGCCCGTAAGGTGATCCCAGAACCGGTCCTGATCCTGAAGCTGGCTTCAGCATGAGAGCACCACCATCTCGTAGCTCCGTCGTGGTCATTCCGCGAGCAATCATGGCAACCGCTCCCCACCAGAAGCCTACAGGAGTCGGGGGCCCCCAAAACTTTTGATAAATCCTCAAGGCGGAGGGGACGCTTTCGAGAATGGGGTCCAAGACCTAGCAGACAAGCGTCCGATTTCCAAGGTGTCCCAGGGCCATTTCAGTGGACCAGGCCCAAAAAGGAAAGAGCCTGCCGCCATTTTGAGAGTCCTGTGACAGCCGCCTATCGCTGCACCGCAAGAGTGGGCGCAACTCAGCTGAATTGCGGCTTTTGACACAGTGGACCAAAAACGGACGGAATGGCAACTGAAACGGTAAAGGGGCGCCCCACTACAACAGACAAGACTCCACCTGGAGAGGCCCGTTCACGCCGCCTCCCCCGGGGCGCCCCACGCCGTTATTCGGAGCAGCATTGTAGGATACCAAAACCAGTGCGGCAACTTACTGGACATCACCTTGGTGCCATCGTTCTGCTGCCTTGGAACTATTCGCACAACAGTTTGCTACTGATGACCCACCCCCCGCGACGCCCCACGCCAGAAATCTGGACGTTGTGCTGCGTTGGGACTATTCGCACAGCCGACCGCTACTTCGTTGTTTTTCCCTAAAAATGTTTATATGTTATTACTGTTTTTGTTTTCTTGTATATATTTATAAGTTATTAAAGTTTTATAATCTTACTACTTTGTTGGAGTGCTATATATTTTTAATGTGACACATAATTGTAAAAACTTTGATGTACAAAGAGTCATCCCTGTAATCTTCCGCTTCAGGCTCGGTCCCCTCCCCAATCACAATACAGGATGGTTTTCAGATAATAGGAACGCGTCTGCTGTGACGGATCTCATCGAGTGTGGGCCTTGATCTACTATAACTCCTTTGAAGAGGGGTGATTCTTTACAGCTGGGGCCATAAACTACATCTGCAGGGCTAGCTGATACCCTAGGACCGGCCTGGACAATCGGACACAGAGGAAAAGGAGTGTCAGAGGGTGCGGTAGTGAATAGGGCGAAAGGGAGGTGTCGGGCGGGCACAGGGTGTGATTCTCAGGGAAGAGCAGCGCAGATGGGGGTGGTTTATTACCCATGCATAAGACAGAGAGCGGGGGTGACCACTGCCTGGGGGAGATGCTTGCGAGGGTGGGGAGTCATGCTAAGGATCGACAGCGTGCACAGAGTGGGTCTGGTCAAGGCATCTAAAATGACTGCCGTGCACGACAAAAGTGTGGCATTTGAAAAAAGGCAAGATGGCGCAGACAATGTTTTTCAACACTTCCTGATTTCCTTCGAATCGAACGTTAACAGACGTTGGGGCATATTACCAAAGTTAAGCGATATTTATCCCTAACGATGCTTAGCAACGATTTTTTTACCGCTAAGCATCGTCAGAAATTATCGCAGATAAACCTTGCTATTATCAAGGTTTATCGCAAATACGATAAAAAACGACCGCAATGCATTAATATCGCTGAAAACTCAGCGATATTCATGCATTACCGAGCTAATGCTCTTAGCCATGTTATCCACCTCCCATTGGATAACATGCCTTAGAACTGCTCAGGGCAGGTGCTAGCTTTTGGAGATATTCGCGCTTATCGCGAATATTTCCAAAAGTTGATAATAGGAGATAGCGATGTTAGCGACTGTTTCCAGTCGCTAACATCTTGGCATGCCCACTTTGCATGTCATTAGTGATAAATATCACTCACATGCAAAGTGGGGCCCAAGATGGTCGCTATCTCCTACTAGCCGTCGCTAACTGGTGTTAGCAACAGCTAGGTAATACAGATATAATTTTATCTCCGCGAAGCGGAGCGCTGTTACAGATATATATCTTTTTTTGAACGTTAATTTCTCAAAATCCACTGGAGCACATATATTGAGACCTAGCAAAGGCACATCGGACTACCAGTCCCTACAATTTTGCCAAGTTTCGTGCAAATCCATTCAGCCGTTCGATTATTATTATTTATTTTTTTTTGCCTCGCGGGGCCCTTTTAAAACCTCCACATCAAACCTAAGAGGTCAAGGAGGATCTACTATGCCCCCTTATGGTCATTTGCCCCTTCGCTTTGGCCTCCTCTTGTCTCTCGATCCTACCGAGAGACAAGATGGCGGCCGCTACGGACTGTTTGGAATGTTTACAGACGCCGGAGAACCAATCAGCTTCGCAAACCTCCGTTACGCGAAGCGGAGCGCTGTTACAGATATATATCTTTTTTCGAACGTTAATTTCTCAAAATCCACTGGAGCACATATATTGAGACCTAGCAAAGGCACATCGGGCTACCAGTCCCTAATATTTTACCAAGTTTCGTGCAAATCCATTCAGCCGTTCGATTATTATTATTATTTTTTTTTTTTGCCCCGCTCGGCCCTTTTAAAACCTCCACATCAAACCTAGGGGGTCAGCGAGGATCTACTATGCCCCCTTATGGTCATTTGCCCCTTCGCTTTGGCCTCCTCTTGTCTCTCGATCCTACCGAGAGACAAGATGGCGGCCGCTACGGACTGTTTGGAATGTTTACAGACGCCGGAGAACCAATCAGCTTCGCTTCACAAAGCTCCGTTGCGCGAAAAGTACGCGAACTGGAGCGCTGCCCGGTCCGCTGTTACAGATATATATCTTTTTTTGAACGTTAATTTCTCAAAATCCACTGAAGCACATATATTGAGACCTACAAAAGGCACATCGGGCTACCAGTCCCTACAATTTTGCCAAGTTTCGTGCAAATCCATTCAGCCGTTCGGGCTAAAAGTGAGGCCAACCGCCCTATGGAAAACTCAATGTTAAAAACACGTTTTGGGACCCCCCTTTGTTCTCGGCCCCCCCTTGACGAACCCCCCCCAAATTTTCAAGGGCTGCTCAGAAACAAAATGTGCCATTTTCCTGAAAATTTCAGCCAATTCCGTCCACAAACGCCAAAGTTATTAGACATAGAATTTTCAAAAATCCCATAGAGAAAAAATCCTAACTATATATACCTACTGGCGACCGCCAGTAGGTACTATATGTATGCTCCAAGGTTGACCAACCCGTTAAGCACCACTCCAACAGCAACGTGCTTTCAAGCCTTTATTAGGTATGGATGGCATGCCTATTTCTAATTCCTTTAACAGCTTTCCATCATTCAGCCTGACGCTTTTCAAAGTCTTTAATCTTCTTCCTCAGAGGCTGACGGGTAAGTAAGTGCAAGCCGGTCACATTTCCCCGCATTTAAATAATCCAAATGTCACGCCCCGAGATGGGCTCCTCATATGAGACAGTGCAAAGTACTGTGGGAATTGTAGTACCAGCTTTCTTTCCTCGTGAATGGATGCACAAATGTCACTGCCGAATGTTTTAAAAGCCACAAATTGGCCTCCGTCGTAGGGATCCATCCTAAATCCTTGTTTCTGTTTCCACATAAGTGCCCAGTAGATACCGAGCCCCATGACCCCCATGATTCTCAGGGTGGTGCACGCTCGGCGGCAGGACGGCCGCCTGTAAATGTACGCTCCGAGGTTACCCAACCCGTTAAGCAGTACTCCAACAGCAACATGCTTTCAAGCCTTTAGTAGGTATGGATGGTATGCCGATTTTCAATTCCTTTGACAGCTTTCCTTCATTCAGCCTGACACATTTTTAAGTCTTTTAATCTTCTTCCTCAGAGGCTGACAGGTAAATAAGTGAAAGCCGGTCACATTTCCCCTCATTGGTATAATCCAACTTTTTTTTTTGTAAAAGCGGTGTTTTTGTAGTTGCACATGTCAGTCTTCATAAACCGGCGTTTGAGTGTCCAAACCCTGTGTCTGCTTTGCATTATGTGCTCAAGATCTAAGCCATGGAGAAAAAAAGTTGGATTATACCATACAGTAAACCATAGCAAGAACAATATGCAAAATCATAAGCAGTGCATTGTGGGGGGTGCAAGTTATAGTTAGCTCAGTTAACTATAACTGCTGAATTTCACTGATTTTGTAAGAAAGAAACCTGTGCCTAACGATAACGTTCCTGTAACCTTTGTTTTATTTATTCCATTTCATCACTATAACATCCCTGTAACCTTTAGTTTTTACAGTGAATTCCAATGGTTTTTTACATGCTTATACCTAACTATAACTTTCTGTAACCTTTGTTTTTTTCAGTGAATTTCCAAGGTTTTTTAAGTAGTAATGGCATTTTCAGAGTGTTGGGTTAGGGGGCAGGCCTCTGACCAGCTCTCAGGAATCTCGCTGTGTAGGACTTACAGAAAGTATCAGGCGGGCTTCTTGGCCCCGAAGGTCACTCAGCATCCAAGAGGAGATGTTTCCCCAACCTGAGTTCGCCAGGAGGCTTCTTTGCAGAGTGGTGGAGAAAGGGTGAGTGGCCACCAAAAACCTATCAGCAATACTGCTGCGTAGTAATTACTGGAGGTGACAGGAGGGGTTGTTGGCCCTCAAGGACCCTCTGCAGACAAGGAGACTTCATCCCCTCACCATAAGTGCTCCAGGAGATGCATTTGCAGAGTGTTGGAGAAAAGGGGCAGGGTCTTTGGTGACTTTCTGATTGTTTATGTTCTTTTTCATGTATTTTTTTCTAGGAAAGGAGGCTGCGTGGCCTTCCTTCCTTGGGCTGGTTTGTGCCCTGGGGACCCCATCCCCAGGGCCAGCTCTTTTTTCAGTGGGGAGAAGGGCCCTGTGGCCCCCCTCCCTAGTCCGATTTCATCCCCCAGGGACCCCATCCTCCGGGGTTCGGCTTTTAAATAAACTAAATGGTAGGAGGGGACAAGTGCCCCCCTGGCAGATTTTAGCCCCAGGGTCCCCATTCCCCATTATTTTTATTTTAAATGAATAAATACATAATAATGGGAAGGGGTACCCGGAGACTCAATCACCTAGGGCCTGGCCTCTATACTGGGTGCCATGGTCCCAACCAGGGCACCCACTTTCTACTGTGGGGGACCGGGGGAGCCTCAAGGCCCCGGCAGCCAGTATTGCTTTGACACACATGGTGCTGCTAATATCCTAATATAGCTCACTAAAACTTCAGAGTACATATGTTACTTTTTAAACTCATAGTATTCTACGCTATGGCTAGATAGAGCCTACCTCAGTTGTGACTAATACATATTAAGAGAGCAGTTTATGCAGTCCCTAAGAATTTAAATTCACTCTCACAAACAGACAGAATTGATATGTATACAAAAACAATAAAACAGTGAGCCTATTTAGCAGCTGCACCACCCTCTCAATTTCCCAAAGAAAGTCCAAAATGCAACAGTATGGAACAACGTAGCGTGCACATCCACTGCTTCCACTGTTTCCAGAGAGTGATCCAAGGATCTAAGCAATTCCATCCACAAATGTGGGGTGCACTGCAAAAGAAAGAATGACAAGAATAAAAAGAAGCACTTTCGATATAACATCGACCATACTTTCACTATTTGCATTAATATTAGTTGCAAAACGCCATTCGTGACATATGTGATTGTATGTAGGTGCGATATCATTTATGTGGGCAGTACAGTAAGACCTTTAAAAACTTAAGGGCTATCAAACAACAGACACCAGGTATCCTATGACCTTGCATATGACGGAACAACATGCTGGTAAACCTGAAGTCTGGTTTCATGGAATCGATCATATCCCACCCAGAGTAAGGGGGGGTGATAGAGAATTGGCGCTTCGACAGAACGAGGCTGGCTGGATTTGCTGTTTACGGTACATTTCCATGGGCCACAATACAGATGATGAACTTCATTACTTCCTATAGGGGCATTATTTTCCAACTATTTTAGTAAAACTGTATCTACACATGGGATGGACATCTCTAATGTAGTCTTTCCCTGTAACGTTCTAATTGCACACTTTCAAAGCATCATTTCTCTATAGGGGTATGGATCCCGTCCTATAGAGATTTGCAAATTGATTCCACACTTAAGGTAGGTACTTCAAATGAATTCTCTCCCTGCAACTTCTTTGATATGCACCTATCTTTAAAGCATATACATTTTTTGAACTCCCTCACCATTTCACATGATTGACATTTCTTCAGAATTATGATAAAAATGCTAATAATCCAAATATGCACTTTACCTCTTTTATTTATTTATTTATTTATTTTTGCGATTTATTGAGCGCACAACTACCCTAAGGTGTCTCGGCGCTATTGAGGAGAAATTCGTGCTGAGAGTGAGGTAACCTAAGCTTGATCAAAAAGCCAAGTCTTTAGATGCTTACGAAATGTCAACAGTGAAGGGCTCTTTTTTATGTGGAGAGGAAGTGTGTTCCACAGTCTAGAGACGGCGACAATGAAGCGTCTGTCTCCCCAGTTTACCTTTTTTGTACGGGGGACTGGCAGTAGATGAGCTGAAGAGGAACGTAGAGTTCTAGTTGGCATGTATGTGCATAAGGCTTTTTTCAGATATTGCGGCCCTATATTATTCATAGCCTTATAAGTGATGCACAGAGCCTTAAATTTTGTACGGCTTCGAAATGGAAGCCAGTGTAGTTGTCGAACAATGGGGGAAATTGATGCAAATTTAGGTGTCCGGGTCAGAATTCTAGCAGCGGCATTTTGGATTAACTGCATCTTACTCATGACTCGCTCCTGAGCGTTTAGCAATAGTCCGTTGCAGTAATCCATTTTAGATAGTACTAACGTGCACATAAGGGTCTTGCCTGCATAAAGCGGGAGAAACGGCAGAAGTTTCCTGATCATTCGGAGGTTATAAGAAGATGACGAGACCACTGCGTTTGCGTGACACATAAACAACAGCTTCTCATCAAATAAAACCCCTAAGTTTCTGACCTTTTTTACTGGGACAAACAATTGTGGTCCATCCAAGTACTGATTGCCATCATTCCATCTTGAAAATTTGCTGCTACTGCTTCTCCATTTTTGTGGATGGCTAATATCAACTGCGTGTCATCAGCGTACGATGTTAACCCTATTCCATAAGACTTGATTACCCTCGCCAAGTCCGACACAGAGATGTTAAATAGTGTCGGACTCAGCGAGGAGCCCTGGGGAACACCGCACGGTAGCGAGAAGACAGGAGAATAGAAGTCACCCAATTTAACAAATTGGGAGCGGTCTGACAGAAAAGAAGCCAGAAGAGATTTGGCTTTGTTTATAATGCCCAGTTTGCCTACACGGTTGATCAAGATGTTGTGATCAACCGTGTCGAAGGTAGCAGATAAGTCCAGCAGAATGAGCACTGCTGCACCTCCCTGGTCCATAATCTCTCTGACTTCATCTGCCGCTTTTATTAATGCTGTCTCCGTCCCATGGCTCTTTCTAAAGCCAAATTGCGTATCATCGAGAAGATTGTTCTGGTCGATGTAATTAGTTAATTGGCTATTCATGATCTTTTCAATTATTTTAGTAGGGAAAGGGAGCGCTGCAATTGGTCGATAACTTTTCGGCTTGGCCGGGTCCAGGTTGGGTTTTTTTATAAGGGGTTTAATTATGGCCTTCTTCCAGATTGAGGGGTAGTGTCCCGAAGAAAACATATTGTTACAAATTTCTGTAAGCACAGGTGCTATTAAATTAGAAACTGGCTTAAGTATCTGAGGAGGACATGGGTCTAGCGGTGACCCTGATTTAGTTATTGTAATGAGGTTTGTTATTTGATTAAGAGATGTTGAACAGAAATTTTCAAAGGTGGTAGAGATAGGGGTAACATCCTCATTGGAACTAACAGAGTCCAGGTTGGTTTGGGCTGAAAAATTTAAAAAGATGTCATTAACTTTGTCCGCAAAAAATGCTGCTAGATTATTGCACAAATCTTGAGATGGTTCAGCAGTGGAACAGACTGGTAGAGTGGATAGTTTTGAGACTACCTGATAGAGTTGTTTGGTTGAATTTTTGGCTGACTCTATTTGCTCAAGATAGAATCTCTGTTTTTCGACAGCTAGCAAGTTTCTGTAAGCAGCCAATGCTTGTTTATATAATTCTTTAGAATTGTTATCGTAGTCTTTGCGCCACCTCTTTTCTAGGTTTCTGCAACGCTGCCTTTCGAGTCTTAACAATTCAGAAAACCAAGTGCGGAGGGTTTATTTCTATTGGGCATCATCCTTTTTGGGGGAGCTAGTTGGGTAAAGGCATTGTTAAGCCATGTATTGTAGTTTTCAGCAGTCATGTAAGGGTGTGTTGTATTATCTGATTGGGTGGCACTTAATATTGTTTGTAGGTTGGTCACGTTCATGTTCTTCCAGTCTCGGAAGTGGACCTGCGAGCGGTGTATAGTATGTAGATTTTTATCCTTTATAGTTTTAATAGTGAATAGTACTACAGCATGATCGGTCCACGTTAATGGTTCTACTAGTGGTGGCAGAATATTCGGATCATTAGAGAATATGCCGTCAAGGGTATGGCCTGCTTGGTGTGGTGGGTGGGAACTTTGCTCAATAGATTCAGGCCAGCCGATGACAAGTCAGCAATTAGAACAGAGGTATCCCTGTCGGTGGTATTTTCTAAGTGAAAATTAAGATCACCTAAGATGGTATAATTCGAGTTTGTTGCTACTGGCTCCAACAGAAGATTAAGGACTGTTAAAAAAGTGGTTTGAGAGGTGGGTGGGCGATAAAGAAAGGCACCATTAAAGGATTGTGCCGGGGAAAGCGCAAAGGAAAAGGTTAGTGCTTCTGCGGCTCCAATATTTAGAGGTTCTGTCCTAAGTGTTGTCTATAAATGACAGCTATCCCACCTCCTCTTTTATCTGAGGGTCTGTCCTGTCTGACTACCAAATATCCTTCAGGAGTGGCAGAACAAAAATCCGGGCCAGGTGCTTGATCTGCCCAGGTTTCTGTGACAAAGAGGATGTCTATATTTTTGCTGGTTAATAGTTCATAGATGTCATCCTTGTGTTTAGATAGGGATCTCGCATTGATTTTAAACGTAATCTTCTGTCCCCATAGCATAGTAAAATCAACCGATTTAAAAAAAAACACTTTGTGTAATAGATATTTCAGTAGGGCTCTAGAATAAGTCTCATGCAGACTTAAGTAACATGGACTTTGGTGCAACATACCTTTAATTTCTGAGACGTGCCTGACGCAGATGCACGTCACGCATGTATACATGGAGTCGAGTGGACAGATCTGGTTCACCCACAAGGAGACACCGACTCACGAAGCGGTGATTGGTGCTTAATAGAGGCCTGTTAGGAAGCCGGTGTTGTTCTGCTGGCACAATCGGCTGACAGGATTGCTAGACGGTTCCGTCTTTGTTAGCTGACATGAGACAATCACAAACGGTCATTGTTTACGGGATCAGTATGGACTGAGTCGGGTGATGGGTTTGGCGGCTTGTTCTCCACTCTCATTACAGGATGCAAGGTTCCTATTTATCTTTATTGTATATATACTTTTGATTTGGCTAACGTCTGGCCTGACGGATCTTGAGTAATCTTTTATGTTACAGTTTCCTATTGGATGAGAGCACTTATTAATATATGCAGGTTAGTTATATAGTCTTGAGAGGAGTCCCAGATCTAGGGGAGGAGCCCATATTACAATACATTGTATATAGATCCATAACTTTTTTCTGTTTGTGTGCCTGTATATAAATCAATACATGTATCAAAATGATACTGCTATCCTAAATAGGCTTACTAAATATAACATAAAGTAGAATAATACTGAGAATGGCACAATAATAAAAATATAAATGAAAATACCCATCTCGTAATTAAATCTGACTTTTGTACTCACCTCTAATGAGTTAATAAAATATAATATAATATAAAATAAAATTGTGCTAGGTGTTATAAATATAGGGTTTAAGTTCAAGCCTACCATTACTTCTAGGTGCAATCGCTCTATTGACTTAAATGTTCATATATGGAATTTTACTTTGCCCTGGACACATGAGGGTCCAATTAGGTACAGGGACGTACCACCAACCAGGACACTGCATGGTTGAATTAGATGGTTTTTGGCATTCTAGAGGAATCAATATGATGAATCACTTCGTTATGTCTCTAAGGGCTATGCTAGGCTACAGTTTTTAACCTTTACACTCTGCAACACACAGGTGATTGATTGATGGTTGCACTTTTTGAAACTATAGGATACTATAACACCGCCTTGATGCATGGATTGTTTAAACTAATAGGCTTTAACTGGTGCTTTTTAGGTCAGTTAAACTAAATGTGGACTTCCTTACACTTTTCTTTTATAAAATAATACTCTTCCTTCCTTCTTGTTTGTTTATATTGTCCCTGTCTGTATTGTCTTGATAAATGTGTGCTGTCCTGTATGGGTTGATTAATTGTTGATTTTATACATGTTGTAAGGTGGTTTTATATGTATGTTGTATTATACACTATGGCACACATGCATCAACAATGCCATTTGTGATTCCTTATTAGCGAAAAATAAGGATTCGCTAATAAGGAATAGCAAAAGGCTATGCATGAAGAAATTGCAAAAAAAATTGCGATTTCTTAATATTCCTTAATTGCGACTCGCAAATTGCGAGTCGCAATTAAGGAATACCTCCCCATTCATTCCTATGGGCCTACTGGCCCATAGGAATGAATGGAAAGACATTCTCAATTTGCGAATCGCAATTAGCGAATCGCAAATTGAGAATACAATTTCAAGGGTGCAGGGGTGTACAAAGGACACCCTGTTGCACCCCTGAAATTGATCTGTGCACATATGTTGCGCACACACATTCCCTTAGGGCATGTGTGTGCGCAACATGAAACTTTGAAAAATGCACAAAAGTGCATTTTTCAAAGTTTTTGCAAATTACCATGAAGTTGAGCTTCATGGTAAGTTGCTAATCCTATTAGCGAAATCGCAATTTTTTTGACTTTGATGCATTGCACTTAAGGAATCTCAATTTGGGATTCCTTAAATGCAATCGCAGTTTAAGGAATCTCAATTTAGAAATTCCTTAAATAGCGATTTTTTGCATTTGGGATAGTGCATCCCAAATGCAAAAATACTGGTCACAAAGGGGCAGATTCTGAGAATCTGCCCGTTTGCGACTGGTTTTTAGCTTGATGCATGTGGCTGTATATGTCTTTGTATGTTTTACAGCCCTGATGAAGTCCACAGGCAGTGGACAAAACACGTTGGCTGTTTTTATGTAATCCCTGTGAAAAATAAAGAACACTTTGGATACAGTATGGATGGAATTAACTAATTTATTGCAGAAGCTTTCTTCTGCGGTGCACTTCACATTTGGGGATGTAAGAACTTATATGCATGGAAAACTAATGGAGGCAGTTGCACGCACTTTTAAATAACTAAATGCTCACTAACACACCCAGAAGACAATTCATGCAACCCCTTATAGACACAAAGAGAAGCAGTTATTACTAAAAAACGTACATACACATGCAATAATAGCCCCAGTCAGATAGGATGTGACAAACTCATTCAAATATCTGCTACACAACTGGCACTTCCAAGTCTACCATGCACAGAAGTTGCCCTTGCATAGCATTGTAGGCCTGCTTCATTTCAGCTGGTGCGTGCATTTCTTCTGGTAGGCCAACCATCACAATTAAAAGTCCGAGGGAGAGCATAAACTGCTCTCTTACAACATATAACTCACAACTAAGGTACGCTTCAGCTGCGTGGGACTTACTGGAGGCAACGTGAGGTCTTGTTGGCCCCTAAGGACCCTCAGCAATCTAGGGGCCAGGAATTTTTAGATGGGGAGGAGAGCTGCATGGCCCTCCTCCCAGGGCTGATTATGCCCCGGACACCCCATCCCTCGGAGCCCGGCATTTATTTATTTTTTATTTTTATTTTTTTTCAATGAAAGGGAGAGGGATAACATGGCCCATCCTCTGGGGCCTGCCCTTTTTTTAAAAATGTATTTCGTTTTTTTTAAAAACAGGTAATGGGGTCCTCACAGCCCCCTCCCAGGCTGATTTAGGCCCCTATTGGGACCTGGTCACAATACTCAGTGTCCTGGTCCCACCCAGGCCATCTCAGTTTTTCAAGTTTGGAACGGTTGAAAGAGCCAGAAGGCCTCCGTGGTCCCTGCTGGCTCGCTGCCTCCTGTGGAAGCCGGCATTACTTTGAGATCCAGGGAGCTGCTGAACATGCAGTTTCCTGGATCTCAAAGTTGCTCACTTGACAGCGGGCAGGGAAACAGACATACTCTGCTTTCAGCAAGCAAGAGCTTTTTTTGCTCTCAATTGCTCAAAGTGAAGTACTTTTTGCTACGGCTTTGCGGGAGTGGTGCTCCCGCCAAGCCATAGCAAACTGCTGTGTCCCAGGGGCGGGGACCCCAGGATCTTGCTGGAGCTGGTCCTTGGGGGTGGCGGCCCCTAGGGCCATCTATGGCTCTAGGAGGGGGCTGCATGGCCCCCTCCATTACAGTATACAGCCCCAGGGAGGGGATGGATCCAGGGCTGTAATTTTAGCCATTTACCCCAGGGAGGTGGCAGTCACTGGGGCTGCTAGGGGGACACGCAACACCGCATAAATTTCTTATTTAGTCCCGGTGAGTTGATGGTCTTCGGGGCTGTGGGGGGGCCACGTGGCTACCGCATTTATGAAATGTTGGTGCTCTGGGGAGAGGGCTCAGGGGTCTGCACACCCCATTAATAAAAGTTGGAACCCCGGTGAGGCCTCATGCGCTCCTCCTTTATCTTCAACATGCTCCGGGATGGCCTACCCGAGGGCTTCTTTCAAAAGACGCACAGGAGCCTGCGCTCTTTTTTTTTAAATGTTGCTGCAAATCCGTGGATCCACCCTTGCTCGCGGCAAAAAATATATGTTTTTTTTACCATGGCTTAGTCCTTGTGGGCCCCCCACCATATCTGGAGTGTCAGGGTATTACTACCATGCCCCTTTTCTTTTTTTAAAAACGTTTTGGAGTGATTAAGTTTCAAGCCAAGTACCAAAATGACAGCCAACACTTCCTGGTTGAAATGTTGGTAGTCAATCATATTATAGTAGTCATTTCAGTAGGCTGTTGGGAACCCAGATATCTTTATTTTTTAAGCTTAAATATCTTTGAAACTACTGAATGGATTTACTCCAAATCACAAAAAGCTCACTTTCTGTATCAACACCTAGCTTTTTGCTAAATTTGGTGTAATTTAGCTTAGCGATTCGGGCTATCGTCCTGTTCAAAAAATGAAAACTCCCCATGGGTAAAATGAATGTACGATGGTAATAGCTTGACAATAGGGTTTAGGAATGCCATTGGGGGTGCATTAGAAAACTATTAGATACTATACTGCAACATATGATATGTATTTAAGATTTATCCTGCATTGTTCACTCTGAGCTACTTATGTTATTTGTCTAAATTTGTCAAAAGAAAAAAAAAAAGAAAAAAAGAAAAAAAAAAAGAAAACACTTCCAAGTTCATTGATTCATTCCTAAACCCTATTGTCAAGCTATTACCATCGTACATTCAGGACTCAAGAGACTTCCTTAAGAAAATCTATGATCTACCATGGGATAAAGATCTCTTACTGGTAACAGTTGATGTAACCACCCTGTATACCAGTATAAGGCATGAAGATGGCCTACGGGCTATCAAACACTATTTTCAAGATCGAATATATTAAATTATGGTCGCATACACAGATGCTATTAGCAATGACATCTGTGTGCCTCAAGACTAACTACTTCCTGTTCAATAATGAATTGTATAATCAAATCTGTGGGACGGCGATGGGCACCTGCTTCACCCCCAGCTCTGCGAATTTGCATATGGGCTGGTGGGAGGAGCAGGTGGTCCGTGCGGAGTACCAGACTGAATGGGAAGAAAATGTCCTCCATTGGAGTTAATACATCGACAACCTCTTTATAGTCTGGAGAGGGACAGAAGAGTCAGTCAAAGTTTTTATCAAAAACTGCAGGTTAATGATCTAAATCTTAAATTTATGAGCACGGTCAGTTTTAGCTCGGTGAATTTTCTAGACCTGACTGTATATGTTCATGACTTCAAACTCCATTCGAAGCTATACAGAAAACCAACTGCAGGGAATACCTTGCTGCATGCGGCAAGCTTTCATCTGCAAAATTTGATTAGGAGCATCCCGTATAGGGAGAGCTTAAGAACAATTAGAAACTGTAGTGAGGCCAATGTACTTGAGACAGAACTTTCAATCTTGAATTCCCGGTTTCTGCAACGAGGCTATACCACTGACAATATTAATACTTCTATTCATAAAGCCAAAAAAAAGAGTAGGGAAGATATCTTATTCAAAGAGAGTGAGAATAAAATTAAACGCACCCTACAGAGTAATAAAGTGAGGCTTATTAGGACATATAATCGCCTACATAAGCGAGTCAGAAAAATCTATAACCGACATTGGCATTTAATTTGCAATGACCCTTTGTTAGCCGATGTCGTTTCAAAAAGACCTGCGATTACTTTTCGTAAAGCACGATCCTTCAAACAGCTTCTAGTCAGCAATATGCTGCCAGATATACAACACAGCAAGCAGGGTTGTGCCTGGCTAGCCAAGAAACCGGGTTTTGTTAAATGCCCAAAATGTAAAGCATGTACCCATGGTAAATCTACACAATCCTATCTTTTAAGGCTCTCAAACAGAGAAAAAAGATTAAGGGCTTCTACACATGTTAGACCGAATTCGCTATCTATGTGCTGCAGTGCCCATGTGGCCTGCGGTACCTGGGTAGCTTTATTAATCCTGTCTATATGAGAGTGTTGCAACATTTGAGAGCAATACGCAATGGGGATAGATCCTATCCGGTTGCGCGCCACTTCGAATCACATCATAATAAAAACACAACAGGGCTCTGCTATTATATGATTGACAGTGTTCCTCCTAATATTTGAGGGGGTAATCGTGTGAAAAAACTGAGAAGGCTTGAGTCATGCTATATTATTGAACTCAACACACGTACTCCAGACGGTCTTAATATGGAAGAAGATTTAATAACACATTTGTAAAACAACTATCGAGATTATCCACAATTTCTTGCTCTCGCATTAACCGTATTTGTAAGTAGTGCCTGCAATAGTACTTACTATATAGTATAGTTTTTATTTGCAACCAACTCAGTAAATTTGTTTTAATTTTTGATTGGTTTTATATAATTTCACATTTTTTTCACATTTAGTGGCACTACATTAAGGTAGAAGTAGTAATCTGTGATATACAGTTATGTAATTGGCTGGTATTATTCTATTTAGAACAGTTACCTAAATGGTGATTAGCAGACGCAGACGCCAAATGCCCACTAGGGCAGTACTGCAGCACGTAAATGGTAGAATAGGGTTTCTCACCCACTGGGGTTTGACACGTTTTGGCCAGGAGATGTTCTTTGTCCGTAATTGAGGGACTTAATAAAGTTTTTGGTTTCTCACAACATTAAAAAGTGGTTGCGGGAACCACTGCCAATATCGTCAAACTTGATGGGTAGTTAGCGTACGGTCCGTAATTTGGGCAGATATTTATAGATTACAAATATCGTCTGGGCCATAATGCTTAAATGGAACATGGGCTTGGCGAAACTGCGTATTTCGCTCTCGGTATTAAATGAACTATGCCGAACGAACGTATAACTTAAATGGGTTAAAATGTTTACAAAAAAGTAATATATTATATAAATTTGTATGACAATGAATTTAGGTTGTTGTATTTTATGTACAAATCACCCTGCTCTGCAAACTACGAGTCTGTCTTCCATAGCAATAACTGTGTAGATTATGTCACGTGGTATCACGATTAAGCACATGATTTAAAATGGCCGATTTTTCAAAAATCAATCTTTCCCAACCGCTAAGCCTCTGAGGAAGGAGTCTTTGAACTTTGAAACGCGTCAGGCGATGAAAGCGGAACGGCTGTGAATGAATTCAGGATGCCGGTTGTGGTCCATACCTATTAAAAGGCTTGCACCTTAGCGCTGCTGCATGTGTGCTTTTTACACGTTGGGCAACCAGGAGCAGTAATCTATACGCGGCGCCCTGACGCGAAAAAGCACCACCCCGGGAAGCCAGGGGGCCGCGAAGCTTGGGCAACAGGCAAGCTGTGAACGCGGTGCAGTGGGGCAGGATTGAGGACAGACCTGCATACAGAGGCCCATCCGAGGGCTTTGAATGTGCTCAGCAGTACATTATGTGCATCCATGAACGGATTTAATTTTTCTGGCACTACAACTCCCACAAGACTTTGCAAAATATTCGACCATTCAGGTGCGTGCAATTAAGGACTTTTAAAGGGAGTACGTGACCAGCATGTGCACTTTCCCAACCGCTAAGCCTCTGAGGAAGGAGTCTTTGAACTTTGAAACGCGTCAGGCGATGAAAGCGGAACAGCTGTGAATGAATTCTGGATGCCGGTTGTGGTCCATACCTATTAAAAGGCTTGCACCTTAGCGCTGCTGCATGTGTGCTTTTTACACGTTGGGCAACCAGGAGCAGTAATCTATACGCGGCGCCCTGCCGCGAAAAAGCACCACCCCGAGAAGCCAGGGGGCCACGAAGCTTGGGCAACAGGCAAGCTGTGAACGCGGTGCAGTGGGGCAGGATTGAGGACAGACCTGCATACAGAGGCCCATCCGAGGGCTTTGAATGTGCTCAGCAGTATATTATGTGCATCCATAAACGGATTTAATTTTTCTGGCACTACAACTCCCACAAGACTTTGCAAAATATTCGACCATTCAGGTGCGTGCAATTAAGGACTTTTAAAGGGAGTACGTGACCAGCATGTGCACTTTCCCAACCGCTAAGCCTCTGAGGAAGGAGTCTTTGAACTTTGAAACGCGTCAGGCGATGAAAGCGGAACGGCTGTGAATGAATTCTGGATGCCGGTTGTGGTCCATACCTATTAAAAGGCTTGCACCTTAGCGCTGCTGCATGTGTGCTTTTTACACGTTGGGCAACCAGGAGCAGTAATCTATACGCGGCGCCCTGACGCGAAAAAGCACCACCCCGGGAAGCCAGGGGGCCGCGAAGCTTGGGCAACAGGCAAGCTGTGAACGCGGTGCAGTGGGGCAGGATTGAGGACAGACCTGCATACAGAGGCCCATCCGAGGGCTTTGAATGTGCTCAGCAGTACATTATGTGCATCCATGAACGGATTTAATTTTTCTGGCACTACAACTCCCACAAGACTTTGCAAAATATTCGACCATTCAGGTGCGTGCAATTAAGGACTTTTAAAGGGAGTACGTGACCAGCATGTGCACTTTCCCAACCGCTAAGCCTCTGAGGAAGGAGTCTTTGAACTTTGAAACGCGTCAGGCGATGAAAGCGGAACAGCTGTGAATGAATTCTGGATGCCGGTTGTGGTCCATACCTATTAAAAGGCTTGCACCTTAGCGCTGCTGCATGTGTGCTTTTTACACGTTGGGCAACCAGGAGCAGTAATCTATACGCGGCGCCCTGCCGCGAAAAAGCACCACCCCGAGAAGCCAGGGGGCCACGAAGCTTGGGCAACAGGCAAGCTGTGAACGCGGTGCAGTGGGGCAGGATTGAGGACAGACCTGCATACAGAGGCCCATCCGAGGGCTTTGAATGTGCTCAGCAGTATATTATGTGCATCCATAAACGGATTTAATTTTTCTGGCACTACAACTCCCACAAGACTTTGCAAAATATTCGACCATTCAGGTGCGTGCAATTAAGGACTTTTAAAGGGAGTACGTGACCAGCATGTGCACTTTCCCAACCGCTAAGCCTCTGAGGAAGGAGTCTTTGAACTTTGAAATGCGTCAGGTGATGAAAGCGGAACGGCTGTGAATGAATTCTGGATGCCGGTTGTGGTCCATACCTATTAAAAGGCTTGCACCTTAGCGCTGCTGCATGTGTGCTTTTTACACGTTGGGCAACCAGGAGCAGTAATCTATACGCGGCGCCCTGCCGCGAAAAAGCACCACCCCGAGAAGCCAGGGGGCCGCGAAGCTTGGGCAACAGGCAAGCTGTGAACGCGGTGCAGTGGGGCAGGATTGAGGACAGACCTGCATACAGAGGCCCATCCGAGGGCTTTGAATGTGCTCAGCAGTATATTATGTGCATCCATAAACGGATTTAATTTTTCTGGCACTACAACTCCCACAAGACTTTGCAAAATATTCGACCATTCAGGTGCGTGCAATTAAGGACTTTTAAAGGGAGTACGTGACCAGCATGTGCACTTTCCCAACCGCTAAGCCTCTGAGGAAGGAGTCTTTGAACTTTGAAATGCGTCAGGTGATGAAAGCGGAACGGCTGTGAATGAATTCTGGATGCCGGTTGTGGTCCATACCTATTAAAAGGCTTGCACCTTAGCGCTGCTGCATGTGTGCTTTTTACACGTTGGGCAACCAGGAGCAGTAATCTATACGCGGCGCCCTGCCGCGAAAAAGCACCACCCCGAGAAGCCAGGGGGCCGCGAAGCTTGGGCAACAGGCAAGCTGTGAACGCGGTGCAGTGGGGCAGGATTGAGGACAGACCTGCATACAGAGGCCCATCCGAGGGCTTTGAATGTGCTCAGCAGTATATTATGTGCATCCATAAACGGATTTATTTTTCTGGCACTACAACTCCCACAAGACTTTGCAAAATATTCGGCCATTTAGGTGCGTGCAATTAAGGACTTTTAAAGGGAGTACGTGACCAGCATGTGCACTTTCCCAACCGCTAAGCCTCTGAGGAAGGAGTCTTTGAACTTTGAAACGCGTCAGGCGATGAAAGCGGAACGGCTGTGAATGAATTCTGGATGCCGGTTGTGGTCCATACCTATTAAAAGGCTTGCACCTTAGCGCTGCTGCATGTGTGCTTTTTACACGTTGGGCAACCAGGAGCAGTAATCTATACGCGGCGCCCTGCCGCAAAAAAGCACCACCCCGGGAAGCCAGGGGGCCGCGAAGCTTGGGCAACAGGCAAGCTGTGAACACGGTGCAGTGGGGCAGGATTGAGGACAGACCAGCATACAGAGGCCCATCCGAGGGCTTTGAATGTGCTCAGCAGTATATTATGTGCATCCATAAACGGATTTAATTTTTCTGGCACTACAACTCCCACAAGACTTTGCAAAATATTCGACCATTCAGGTGCGTGCAATTAAGGACTTTTAAAGGGAGTACGTGACCAGCATGTGCACTTTCCCAACCGCTAAGCCTCTGAGGAAGGAGTCTTTGAACTTTGAAACGCGTCAGGCGATGAAAGCGGAACGGCTGTGAATGAATTCTGGATGCCGGTTGTGGTCCATACCTATTAAAAGGCTTGCACCTTAGCGCTGCTGCATGTGTGCTTTTTACACGTTGGGCAACCAGGAGCAGTAATATATATATATATATATATATATATTCACTGAAAAAACCATAGGTTATAGACCATATATAGTTAGGAATTAGCATTTAAAAAACCTTATTTTACTCACACAAAACCATTGAAATTCCATATATAGTTAGTTGCACTAACTATATATCGCGCACCCGCAATCCACTGCTGATCATGTCACATATTACATCATTCATGACATGGTCAGTGACATCACTGATGACATCACTGATGACATCTCAAATGACATCACTGATGACATCTCAAATGACATCACTGATGACATCATCTAGTGTCTGTGTGTTTTTGTAAAGTTTAAATATGTTTTACATATTGAAGAATGAGTGGATGTATAAGTGTCTGGATGAAGGATTTAGTAGGTGCGTGACTGACTGTATGAGTGAGTGATTAAATGTGTCTCACTGAATGCATGGGTTAGTGACTAAACTGTCTTAATTTGTGCATCATTATGTCTGTTGTTCTGTAAACTGCTGCATGTGTTGATCATTAGCTATACGAGAGGCTATATGTGTTATTAATTGGTTGCCCAAGTATTTCTATGGGAGATTGAGTTTGTGTAGGGGTGGCTGGAAGGTGTGTGACTCTATGCATAGATGTGTGAGCAGTTTATTCACTAGGTGTATGAGTTCAAGAGTGCATGTGGAAACAGCTACATGGGCAGTTGACTGTGTGCATGAGTGTATTGATGAGTGAATGGATATCTCAATGCTACATGTCATAGTAAGTACATATGTAAAACACAGTACATGTGAGAGTTGGCATATATAAATAACTGTGCATGAGAGCCACTGAATGAGTGAGTAGTTGTATCGATCATTGTGAACTTGTATCAGGGATTGTATGAGAGAGTAAATATGTGTTAGTATATGTTTCAATAAGTAAGGTGTGTTTAACTGTATAGTTGAAGAAATGGAGGTGAGATTGTTTCTTTGCATGACTGACTGGGTGTGTGAGTAACTCCATGGATGAGTGGCAGTGTGTGAGTGTCTGTATACACTGAGTGTATCTAAGGTTATATTAGAGTCTGAAGAGGTTTATCGTATTAGCACAAGAATGATGTCAAATGAGATGTCATCAGTGATGTCATCAGTGATGTCATTTGAGATGTCATCAGTGATGTCATCAGTGATGTCACTGACCATGTCATGAATGATGTAATATGTGACATGATCAGCAGTGGATTGCGGGTGCGCGATATATAGTTAGTGCAACTAACTATATATGGAATTTCAATGGTTTTGTGTGAGTAAAATAAGGTTTTTTAAATGCTAATTCCTAACTATATATGGTCTATAACCTATGGTTTTTTCAGTGAATTTTCAAGGTTTTGTAAATGCTAATTCCTAACTATATATGGTCTATAACCTATGGATTTTTCAGTGAATTTCAATGGTTTTTTAATAGCAAATATCATAAGCTGTCGAATGTCAAGTACGTGGTAAGTGAAAACATTTTCGTGTTTATGCACACTGATCTGCTTTGAATGGTGCCCCCCCCCCCTCATTTCTATTAGGAGTACTCTCTCTTTGCAGATAGTGAAAGGTAGTTAACGCAGGCCTTTGCCCCCATTGTAATCCGTCGTGCCTGCTTCTCTCTCCATTTGATTGATTGTTATCCAAGTATTTACTGTTTTAGAATTAGTTCTCTTTGGTTCATTCTCTATTTACAAACAAACACAGAGTCGCAATACTCTGTTTAGTCTTTGCAGATAACGAAAAATCGTGTAAAAAAAAAGAAAAGGAATCGAGCAAAATCAGTAGGCCACTAATGGGATCTCTTTTTGACCTCGCTAAAATAGAAACATTAGGAACAACCCCTCATGACAAATACAAAACTAGTGAGATGAACTGAACTCCACACAATGATGGCTGCAAAACAGCTCGGCTCCGCCACCCACCCCGCCCAAAATAACGATAAAGAACGGCTGCCATGATTGGTTGCGGAATGACCACGACGGAGCTACGAAATGGTGCTGCTCTCATGCTAACCCCAGCTTCAGTCTGAAACATCCAGAAACACTGTAGACTACCAATTCGATCAGTTCCGGTAGCGCCCCAATGTAACCCGGTAGAGAAGAACTAGCCCTCCCCTCTTTGACTGATGGTTCTTGTTGCCTGTCCCTTCTGTTGTCATTTAACAGAACTATTTAGCCTGCTGAAAGGGGTTGTGTTCCGACCGCTGGTTGGTGGAGACATTTTGACTATATTCTGTACCTGCGTTGTCGCGTAATGCGTCATATGACGCGCCGCGTTAGCGCATCCGGAAGTCATCCGGGGCGCGCAGCGCGTAACGTAAGCATAACAAGTCATGTGACTTGTTAATAAAACTTTTCATTGGTTCATTTTACTTTTCTTATTGTAATGATGAAAGGCTTGGTCATATGACCTAAAAATTACGCTTTTCATTACTTCCGAACATTATTTTTTCTTAAATATATGTTATAATGTTCCAGGCTAATGTACTTTCCCGGAAATTTTACAACTGTCCTGCAAGTAAAATATATTCTTTTTTCGAGAAAAAGAGCGTTTCTTCGTCCCATGACGGAGCCGTTGAGCAAAAGAGGGTCGACCTGCTGTCTTAGTCGCCGATACGCCTGAATATGAGATTCTTATCGATCACTTTATGTTGCAGGAATAGAAAACACAACAGCCCTTGACCATTTATCTTTACTGCGTTCCTTCGTATTATACCTTTTACCCTTCATGTAATTGGTCTGCTTTATTTCACTTGCCTTTTAATGATTCTAAAACAGTCACTATTATTAAAAACTTTACCAATGTATATACTACTACCATGTTTTCTTTTAAAAACCTTTATTGTGAAAATTTCATTATACAAATACGAGCCTATAACCACGTGGGCCTGCCACAGAGCAAACTGTAATCGTATATGATGAATAGACATTTACACTGTAGAGGAACGTAACGGGCGGGCCATTAGGTTGCAAGAACTAAGGTGTCTAACAGTTACGGAATCGGTGGACGTACATTTTATAATTAAAATACGACAGGGCCAGTTACAATAAAATTATCTAGATATACATTTGCGGGCAAGTACCATGGGTGACGTTAATTCGAACTTTCAACAGTACAGTAATCAATAACACATCAGAACTTAATATCAATAGGGATGTCGAAATATTCAATCAATTCTCGTCCCCGCCCGCCATGTGCTTCAAAACTGCATACGTATCTCGTGATTTCAAGGTTCTGCAACCAGTACACAACAAGGAGTTACGAGTCCCATTTATTCCGGCGCCATTTTGGGCGAGGACGGGCAGGTCCAGGATATAGTCAAAATGTCTCTACCAACCATCGACTATGATGATGTTCATATGCTGTATTTATTAGAGTAACACTCATCTGTCCACATGAAATTAATTTGCCACAATCTAAACATGTCATTTTAATCTTTCCAAAGTTCTTCTAAATATTTGGGACCGTTTCCCTTGCCTCTGAAGCTCTCAGTGCCACTTCTTTGATGAATGTACTAGCAGGTCAGGGGTTCTCCTCCAAATCTCTCTTTTATGCAGCACTATAATTAATTGGTGCCACCTCTCCATATGACGATGCATGGTATAGTTACCACAACTATATTTTTTTTCGGTTCCTCTGGAGAGTTCATCGTGGCAGATGAAGCGTGTAACGTACCGGGCATTTACCTTTTTTTGCATGTACAGGAAAGGAAAAAAAAATCGAGCGTCCGAGTTCTAAGGTGTCCCAGGGCCATTTTAGTGGACCAGGCCCAAATCCAAAGAACAGGCCGCCATTTTGAGAGTCCTCTTGCAGCCGCCTGTCGCTGTAGCATCAAGAGCAGCCGAAACTCAGCTGAATGGCAACTGAAACGGTAAAGGGGCGCCCCACTACAGCAGACGAGCCTCCACCTAGGAAGGCCCATTCACGCCGGCTCCCTCCCCCTTCGGGCACCCCACGCCGTTATTCGGAGCAGTATTGTAGGATGGCCACACCAGTGCGGCAACTTGCTAGACATCACCTCGGTGGTAACCGAATCTCAACGCCTTGTGGTGTCTCCTATTCAGAAAACATTGTTATGCTGCCTTCGACCTATTCGCCGCAAGTGCGCACACAACTCAACTGCATAGCTTGCTAGACACCACCTCGGTGCCATCCGGATCTTGGAATGTCAGCACCTTTTGGTGTCTTCTCTTCAGAAAATATTGTTGCGCTGCCTTTGGCCCCATTCGCACATCGGTCCGCTACTGACGCCATCTCACAGGCTAATGGGGCGCCCCACGCCGAGTTTCAGCATTGTAGAATAACCACACCAGTACAGCAACTTGCTAGACATCACCTCGGTGCCATCCGGATCTCGGCGCCCCACTGCAGATGAAGTGCCTCTCAACTATGAAACCACCACGGTGACATCCGGATCTTGGCGCGTTGTGCTGCCTTCGGCCTATTCGCACATCGGTCCGCTACTGACGCCATCTCACAGGCTAATGGGGCGACCCACGCCGAGTTTCAGCATTGTAGGATGACCACACCAGTACAGCAACTTGCTAGACATCACCTCGGTGCCATCCGGATCTCGGCGCCCCACTGCAGATGAAGTGCCTCTCAACTATGAAACCACCACGGTGACATCCGGATCTTGGCGCGTTTTGCTGCCTTCGGCCTATTCGCACATCGGTCCGCTACTGACGCCATCTCACAGGCTAATGGGGCGACCCACGCCGAGTTTCAGCATTGTAGGATGACCACACCAACTTGCTAGACATCACCTCAGTGCCATCCGAATCTTGGCATCTCAACGCCTAGTGGTATCTTCCATACAAAAAATATTGTTACGCTGCCTTTGGCCCCATTCGCACATCAGTCCGCAACTTAGACATCACCTCGGTGCCATCCGGATCTTGGCATCTCAGCGCCTTGTGGTGTCAGTCAGAAAATATTGTTGCGCTGCCTTTGGCCCCATTCGCACATCGGTCCGCTACTGACGCCATCTCACAGGCCAACGGGGCGCCCCACGCCGACTTTCAACATTGTAGGATGGCCACAGAAGTGCGACAACTTACTAGACACCACCTCGGTGCCATCCGGATCTTGGCGCGTTGTGCTGCCTTCGGCCTATTCGCACATCGGTCCGCTACTGACGCAAACTCACAGGCCAACGGGGCGCCCCACGCCGACTTTCAGCATTGTAGGATGGCCACACCAGTGCTGCAACTTGCTGGACACCACCTCGGTGCCATCCGGATCTTGGCGCGTTGTATTGCCTTCGGCCTATTCGCACATCGGTCCGCTACTGACGCCGCCTCACGTGCCAACGTATTTTCTCCGCATTTTATACCCTATGCCGCATAACAGGTCATGTGACTTGTTTATAAAACTTTTCATTGGTTCATTTTACTTTTGGTTTCCTAATGATGGAAGGCTTGATCATATGACCTAAAAACAACACTTTTCATTGGATGAAAACTTTTTTTTTCCCCCAAACGATGAAAGCCCCACCTTGTTTCTGGATGTTTCAGACTAAACTGGCGTCAGCATGAGAGCACCACCATCTCGTAGCTCCGTCGTGGTCATTCCGCGAGCAATCATGGCAGCCGCTCCCCACCAGAAGCCTGCAGGAGTCGGGGCCCCCAAAACTTTTGATGAATTCTCAAGGCGGAGGGGACGCTTTCGAGAATGGGGTCCAAGACCTAGCAGACAAGCGTCCGATTTCCAAGGTGTCCCAGGGCCATTTCAGTGGACCACGCCCAAAAAGGAAAGAGCCTGCCGCCATTTTGAGAGTCCTGTGGCAGCCGCCTATCGCTGCACCGCAAGAGTGGGCGCAACTCAGCTGAATGGCGGATTTTGACACAGTGGACCAAAAGCGGACGGAATGGCAACTGAAACGGTAAAGGGGCGCCCCACTAAAACAGATGAGACTCCACCTGGAGAGGCCCGTTCACGCCGCCTCCCCCGGGGCGCCCCACGCCGTTATTCGGAGCAGCATTGTAGGATACCAAAACCAGTGCGGCAACTTACTGGACATCACCTTGGTGCCATCGTTCTGCTGCCTTGGAACTATTCGCACAACAGTTTGCTACTGATGACCCACCCCCCGCGACGCCCCACGCCGTTATTTGCTGGGTGGCAACTTACTAGACATCACTTTCGTGTCATCTAGATTTCGGCGCGTTCTGCTGCCTTGGAACTATTCGCACAACAGTTTGCTACTGATGACCCACCCCCCGCGACGCCCCACGCCGGAAATCTGGACGTTGTGCTGCGTTGGGACTATTCGCACAGCCGACCGCTACTTCGTTGTTTTTCCCTAAAAATTTTTATATGTTATTACTATTTTTGTTTTCTTGTATATATTTATAAATTATTAAAGTTTTATAATCTTACTACTTTGTCGGAGTGCTATATATTTTTAATGTGACACATAATTGTAAAAACTTTGATGTACAAAGAGTCATCCCTGGAATCTTCCGCTTCACGCTCGGTCCCCTCCCCAATCACAATACAGGATGGTTTTCAGATAATAGCAACGCTTCTGCTGTGACGGATCTCATCGAGTGTGGGCCTTGATCTACTATAACTCCTTTGAAGAGGGGTGATTCTTTACAGCTGTGGCCATAAACTACATCTGCAGGGCCAGCTGATAGCCTAGGACCGGCCTGGACAATCGGACACAGAGGAAAAGGAGTGTCAGAGGGTGCGGTAGTGAATAGGGCGAAAGGGAGGTGTCGGGCGGGCACAGGGTGTGATTCTCAGGGAAGAGCAGCGCAGATGGGGGGAGGTTTATTACCCATGCATAAGACAGAGAGCGGGGGTGACCACTGCCTGGGTGAGAGGCTTGCGAGGGTGGGGAGCCATGCTAAGCATCGTCAGCGTGCACAGAGTGGGTCTGGTCAAGGCATCTAAAATGGCTGCCGTGCACGACAAAAGTGTGGCATTTGAAAAAAGACAAGATGGCGCACACAATGTTTTTCAACAATTCCTGATTTCCTTCGAATCGAACGTTAACAGACGTTGGGGCATATTACCAAAGTTAAGCGATATTTATCCCTAACGATGCATTGCAAAGATTTTTTTACCGTCAGAAATTATCGCAGATAAACCTTGCTATTATCAAGGTTTATCGCAAATACGATAAAAAACGACCGCAATGCATTAATATCGCTGAAAACTCAGCGATATTCATGCATTACCGAGCTAATGCTCTTAGCCATGTTATCCACCTCCCATTGGATAACATGGCTAAGAACTGCCCAGGGCAGCTGTTACTTTTTGGAGATATTCGCGCTTATCTCGAATATTTCCAAAAGTTGATAATAGGAGATAGCGATGTTAGCGACTGTTTCCAGTCGCTAACATCTTGGCATGCCCACTTTGCATGTCATTAGTGATAAATATCACTCACATGCAAAGTGGGACCCAAGATGGTCGCTATCTCCTACTAGCCGTCGCTAACTGGTGTTAGCAACAGCTAGGTAATACAGATATAATTTTATCTCCGCGAAGCGGAGCGCTGTTACAGATATATATCTTGTTTTTGAACGTTAATTTCTCAAAATGCACTGAAGCACATATATTGAGACATAGCAAAGGCACATCGGGCTACCAGTCCCTAGGAGATAGCGATGTTAGCGACTGTTTCCAGTCGCTAACATCTTGGCATGCCCACTTTGCATGTCATTAGTGATAAATATCACTCACATGCAAAGTGGGACCCAAGATGGTCGCTATCTCCTACTAGCCGTTGCTAACTGGTGTTAGCAACAGCTAGGTAATACAGATATAATTTTATCTCCGCGAAGCGGAGCGCTGTTACAGATATATATCTTGTTTTTGAACGTTAATTTCTCAAAATGCACTGAAGCACATATATTGAGACATAGCAAAGGCACATCGGGCTACCAGTCCCTAATATTTTACCAAGTTTCGTGCAAATCCATTCAGCCGTTCGATTATTATTATTATTTTTTTTTTTTGCCCCGCGGGGCCCTTTTAAAACCTCCACATCAAACCTAGGGGGTCAGCGAGGATCTACTATGCCCCCTTATGGTCATTTGCCCCTTCGCTTTGGCCTCCTCTTGTCTCTCGATCCTACCGAGAGACAAGATGGCGGCCGCTACGTACTGTTTGGAATGTTTACAGACACCGGAGAGCCAATCAGCTTCGCTTCGCAAAGCTCCGTAACGCGAAAAGTACGCGAAGCGGTGCGCTGTTACAGATATATATCTTTTTTTGAACGTTAATTTCTCAAAATCCACTGAAGCACATATATTGAGACCTAGCAAAGGCACATCGGGCTACCAGTCCCTACAATTTTGCCAAGTTTCGTGCAAATCCATTCAGCCGTTCGATTATTATTATTATTATTTTTTTTTGCCCCGCGGGGCCCTTTTAAAACCTCCACATCAAACCTAGGGGGTCAGCGAGGATCTACTATGCCCCCTTATAGTTTTTTCCCCCTTTGTTTTGACCTCCTCTTGTCTCTCGATCCTACCGAGAGACAAGATGGCGGCCGCTACGGACTGTTTGGAATGTTGACAGACGCCGGAGAACCAATCAGCTTCGCTTCACAAAGCTCCGTTGCGCGAAAAGTACGCGTCCTGGGCCACTGCCCAGTCCGCTGTTACAGATATATATCTTTTTTTAAACGTTAATTTCTCAAAATCCACTGGAGCACATATATTGAGACCTACAAAAGGCACATCGGGCTACCAGTCCCTACAATTTTGCCAAGTTTCGTGCAAATCCATCAGCCGTTCGGGCTAAAAGTGAGGCCAACCGCCCTATGGAAATTAACATGGGAAAAACGCGTTTTGGGACCCCCCTTTTTTCTCGGCCCCCACTGGACGAACCCCCCCCAAATTTTCAAGGGCTGCTCAGAAACAAAATGTGCCATTTTCCTGAAAATTTCAGCCAATTCCGTCCACAAACGCCAAAGTTATTAGACATAGAATTTTCAAAAAACCCATAGAGAAAAAATCCTAACTATATATACCTACTGGCGACCGCCAGTAGGTAATATATACATATATATATATATATATATATATATATATATATATATATTCAACAGGAATTACGCACCGCCGTCAGCAGCGCAATAACCGGCCACACCAGCATGTTCCAGGTTCTTTATTTCCAGGCAAGAGATTAATTACAAGCAGGATAGCATAACGCGTTTCGAGGTCAGTTACCTCTTAATCATATGCAATGGTTTCTGGGGTGGGTTCGTTAGTCTTTTCAAACGTGGCTGTGACACTGAAGAGGGACAACAGTCCATTAATTAAAAGAGGCAGTCTTTTTAAATGTTATTTTCAAGTGTTGGTCGAATTCAAGGTAAAAAGTCCCGTTTTCATTCTTTTATAGTGCTTTAATGCGGACAGTCACTCAAAATGTTATTTGGTTTACCTTGATTCTTTTAACTCCCAATGTGTTCTTTCATTCGGACTACCTGGTCCACAATGCCTCTTTCTGCACACGCAGTGTAATCATTCCTTCAGTGTCGATTTAGGTAAACAATCCACAGTGTATTCTCAGCCAGTTGCTAAACGCTTTGATCGGTTTTTCATTCTTTTCCCCGATGGCTGGAGCGACACTGGAACAGATTACTACCACTCCGTCATTCCATATCAAGGCTGCATGTTTGGCAGCCGAAACGCGCTTTTTGGACCTTAATGCTTGAATAAACTTCTATCTACTTGCATATCAGCTTATGGAGTCTGTGCCCTGGTGCTGCGCCACTGTGGATGTTGATGCTTTGAAATTTCGCAGGAAAGGCGGCAGGGTAGGAACACCCTGACCCCTAGCCCTGATTTGGGGGCCCCAAGAAGTCAGTTGCTAAGGGTTATTTTGTGTAACCAATGGAAATGTGTTTTACAATTTGAAAAACTCTGGAAGCAATGTTATTTGTTGTTTATGTGTATTTGTATGGAGAAATAGAGGGAAACCTTGCCATTGCTGGTATTACCTTGCTGAGTCTGGTGCATTATACTGTTTGGGTGTAAAAGAAAATCCTGTCAGAGTTTGTGAGATCTTTCATTCAACACATGTATTTGCAAGGTGAGTTATACATTTGAGAGGTTTATTTAAAAATATGTACATTATTCTAAAACTGTGTTGTTTGAAAGTTATTATTAAATGTAAGGAGATGTATATTGGAGTATAAATGTAGGTGTATTGTATTATATTGTATTGTATTGTATTGGCTGTTATGTAAAATAAATACATATACTACAGACATGGATATGTTTTTGAATCTGTGGAGTAAACCACATCTGCTGTATCTCCTTTCGAAATAGCATGTTCCTTCTAGAATGTGCTGTGAACTTGTGACCTACTGGTTCCACTGGGTTGCTAGGTACACTGAACTAAGTGTGTATTGGAGGAAGGGTTTTTTAAAAGGTTGAGGAGTTATGACACAATTTAAGTAATGGTAAACTTTAATTTCCAGCTCAGGACAATATAATAAACTGTTGTGCAGTATTTAAATTTTAAAATACAGAAGCTAAATATTGGTTTGGACTCCTCTTTTTTTCACTCTTTCATCACGATGATCATGAAAACATCGCGAACATGCATAGACAGGACCCTCGTTTTGAAAGATAGAAAAAGGGTTTACACTTAACAGATGCTAACCATTCACAAGTTGAGATACAGTAGTCTAAAATGACAGACATGATTTCATTTGCCTCCTCTCTCATGATCATAGAGTGTAAAGTTGAAGAGGTTGCAGTTTTATAGTTGCTTTCTATGAGAGTTGTGTACTATTCTTGTGCTTAGTTTTGACTAATTTTCACAGATTCAAAACTATCCAGAACGAGCTAAAACAACAATATAATCTACAAACTCAATTCACTGACATGTATATAACTTTTCAATCATTTAAAAAAAAGACATTAGAAATGAAGATGTATATGGGATATTAATTAAAAAGAGTATCACAGTGTTGTGAAAAAAAAGATATCAGATTAACAGTATCTGGTAGAGGATATGTGTTTAAGATGTGATTACTGTTGAAAGTTGTCATGAGCAAAGCCTTTAAAAATGACAATGTTTTAAATGTCTAAGCATCATGTGCTGAACAGACAGATCTATGGGCCTGATTACGATGATGGTGAGATCGCCATCGACGACCTGTCGGTGGCATTCTCACCTCCATCGTAGGCATGTTTACTGCCCGCCATAATACAATGGTGGGTGGCGGTCGGAAAGCCCGACGGCCATTCATCCGACAGGCTCAAGGATCCTGCCAGTGCATTGAAAGCAGTCATAATCCCTACAATGGTGGTGGTGCCTGGCAAGCACCTGCAAAAACAACAGTTGATGGACAGAATGCAGAACAATGTCATACATTCACCCCAGTACAGAGATCTGGGCCTAAATCCATTGTTTTTTTGCACTCCACACCACCCCAGTTCAGACATGGCCATATGCAAATCAGCCTTGACCCTGTGCCTCATGGGAACAGTCCAGCCCGAACTGCCAAGCCATGTCTTTCCTGGACCGGAATCAAGCATCCTAGGACCGGTTTCTGACTAGCAACCGTCTTCAGCCAGGATAGCTTTACTCCAGTGGTGTGGAGAGCATGGGACTCACGTCTGAGCATACCCATCCCACTCAAGGTGACAAATGCAAAAACAACAGTTGATGAACAGAATGCAGAACAATGTCATACATTCACCCCAGTACAGATTTCTGGGCCTAAATCCATCGTTTTTTTGCACTCCACACCACCCCAGTTCAGACATGGCCATATGCAAATCTGCCTTGACCCTGTGCCTCATGGGAACAGTCCAGCCCGAACTGCCAAGCCATGTCTTTCCTGGACAAGCACCGCGATAGGGATTATGATGTCCCTCACTGACAACCGTTTCATGGCAGTTTACCCGCCACAAAAAAGCTGGTGGAAATGGAAATTGGGGCCCATAGCGGGCCCCTTTTCGGCCCTGGCCCTTAGTTTAGGGTGGCACCTATAGTGCCCCCTTACGTATTCCCGCACTATGTGGCAGGCCCCGCATGAGGCCTGCCACGTAATACAGGGATATGTCAGGTGCCTCCATTTTGCATTCCAGCTGGTGCCGCAGCCGGCAGCACCCGCTGCAATGTAAAGTATAGGCATTTCAACCGCCGTGGTGGCGGTCGCATCATATTGCCTCTGTTGGGACTGCCGACAGCCTGTCAGGCAGTCCCGTTTTCCAATAGGGTGGCAGACGGACATAAGTTAAGCAGCCATCCTAATCAGCGCCTATGTTATTTGCATTCTGGGAACTGTAGTAATTTTAGTCACATTATTAAACAGGAATAGTGTAGTCAATAATAAAACATAAGATGATGTGCTGTGCCTGTATATGAATTATAAAGTAGTAATACTTGTTAGGTATGTATTAGGAAGTGTTTGTCAATGTAGTTTTTAACTTATATGACCGGTTTGCATATGTTTAGGTGGTGAGATATGGTTTTTCTGGTTGCAGACAGTTATATGTACAATGAGACTCTTGAGTTTACTTAAATATGTGTTGAACTATATACTTTTAGAAAGATGGTCTGATGGTGTATATCTATTATGAAATCATATATATGTTTACATTGTGATCTATGTTCTTTAAGGCTGTTGAAAATGTCATGTATATGGTGAGGGTGGTGCATTTCTTTAAACATGCTCTTTTTAAAATTGAGGTTAATAGTGCAGAATGTCTCTTGAGAGTTCTAGTGCTAGCTTCAATTGGTGTGTAACTTTTCTTTGAGAAATGGTGAATATATGTTTTAAAGACACAATAAATATTTGAGAAATAACGTAGGTATGCCATTAAGAAAAGGTTTTGTGCTGGCAGGTGAGACGGACCTTGCAAGATGGCGGCTGCCTTATCGGCCGAGTGAGCACTCGTGACTGATCAGCCCCCCCCCCCCTCATCTGAGCACGGTGGAATTTTTTGGATCGGCTGCCCCAGCCAACCTCAATGAACAGAAGACAACTCTTTACCCCCCCTTGATGGAACAAGGAATGCTGTGGAACATACATATATTTTGTTGGTGTGTGGTCCCGCTTATCGATCTGGCGCTGAGCCTCCCTCGAGGTTTTCATCTGCTCCCAGCTGAAACTTTGCATGTCCTAACAGCTGTGCCACCGAAGAATGTCTGAGGGGCCAAGACGCACACGGCTAGAGACTCTTCCGGGTTAGGGAAAGCCCCGGAAGAGAAACAGGAAAAACAATGACCTGGGGTGGCTGCTGGATCACCAGGCTGCTGAAGAAAATCACCTTGCGATCTTCCTCCCCTCCAGGAAAGGAAAGAGCACTAAGCAGGATGGACTGCTTCTGGAAGAGACTGCCCTGGCTGCCCAGCAGGATGAGGTGAGCCTAGATAACTCAGGTGACTTTGGCATTGATGCGGGTGTTAAATGTGCATCCAACAGTGATGTTGGGCAGGAGATGGCACGGGGCAGGAATCTAATACTATTAGTCCCTCATTGTTAACTCCATGGGAGATTAGCTTTCCTGGGGGGCAAACACATTGCACACAGATAGCACCTGGGAAGAAAGCTAATGAATTAACAGCTGCTAGCCCAATTGCAGAGGTCACTAAGTCAGATGGGGGCAAGTATCAGTCAATGGATGGGAAAGACATTAACCCTAAGGTTCAGGCTCAGGTAAATGCTGGTGATGAGTCATTACAAATACTGGAATTATCCTCAGCGGGGGGATCACCACATAGTCCATGGAATGAGACTAGCGGCATAGAACTAGATGAGGAGGGGGTCAAAAATCAAATGTGGCATCTGGTACTGGTACTGTATGGAAAAATGTACCAACATGTGACCCCGCACTTGTATGGGGCTATTCCTTCTCTTCCAATTTGGGAACAGACCCAGGAGATACAATGAAACAAGCGGGGCGTAAACCATCAGAGCACCCAGAAGATATCTGTAGGAGAGTGGGGTCTGCAATCCTATGGTCACCCCAGATTTTTGCTTTTTGCTTCACTGGTTTACGACTTTCCCTGGCTGTGGGCCTGCTAATCAGACCCACAGCCTAGCTGTTCTCTCTCTAAATTGACATCCATGTACTTTAGGTGCATTTACCAATTTGTACTGGGCCACCTTATCAGTCCCTGTACCCAGGGCATAGGTGTACCCAGGGCCTACCAGGGGCTGAAGCATGTATTATGCCACCCCTGGCTGGCCATCTAAATCTGACACAACTGGCTGCATGACAGCTGGGGCAAGGTGGTGTAATCACCCTTTGCTGTAGATATAGTATACCTATATCTAACCCTAAAATGGACACATATATTCCTATCAGTCACTCCTATGGAAGGCCTTATCAATCCTGAAGGCAGAGTGCTTGGAATTATGTGAGATGGTGCTCTGGCATGAGCTGAGCCCGTTTGCAGCTTGCGGAACCAAGTCCTAATAGCTGTTCCATGATAACGCTATACCATATACTCTTAAGTGCATTATCAACCTCGCGGTTAAATGCTAACTCTGGTATAACATTATCAAAACATGTCGAGTAAGGTGTCATACGATTTGGAATACTACCCCCTCGCCAATTATGGTGACGGGGGTAGCATTCCACCCTTCTAGAGGGACACGACATGTATGTAACTGTGAACCCCGGTTAAAGTTAACTTGAGCATCAGCATCACAAAATGGATGCTGCCCCCACAGACACAAGTCTGACCTCCTGCTGCTGGGAGTCCTTCCAGCGAGGATGGCCTGGACAAAGGGTTTCCTGCCTTGGTAGGTGCTAGCACCACCCCAGACAGGATTTTGTGTATTGAGGTAGGGAGGCCTGAAAGGAATGAGACATGCCTGGGGCACACAAGGTGCCCCGTGCATACACCGGTTCAAACCAGTTGCTGGGGCATCCCTGCCCCAGCTCTGGGGGGAAACCGGACAAAGGATAGGGGGTGTAACCACCCCCCTTCCTGGTCCCACCCAGGGGAGGGACCTAGTCAGTAGTGCAGCCCCCTTTAGGAGAATAAAGGTAGGAGCTGGTCCCATTCCAGATTAGATTATCCTGAACTATTCAACAAGAAGAAACTCTGGCCTTCGACGTTCTGCTCCACAGAAGACTGAAGAATCTCCCTTGTGGACAAGTAGTGTCCACCCTGCAACTGCAGGCACCATCAAGCATCCAGCGGCTTCACTTTGTCGTCTTCCCTCGAGGATCCAGACTTCAGAGCCTGACGAGACCCAGATTCCCAGACCTCTCCGACCTCTACCTACATCTGCAGCAAAGCTGAGACCCGTGGATGCGACGAGACACGTGGGACCGGCCATCTTAAACGAACCTGCACTTCGCTTCCAGCACGACTCCTGAGGTAAACTCGAACAAGTGCTTTGGGGACTGAGAAGCCCCAGCCCCGAGCAGCCCCTGCACCGAAGATCATCCCTCCAGCATCCACGAGATCTGCGTGGGGCCCTTCTGTTTGTTTGCTGCTCGACGCGTTGTCTGGTCACTTGCCGGCTGGCTAGTGGCCTCCTAGACGACGAACCTTTGAATCATCACTACTGGTCTGGTTGCTCCAGACTTGCCCTTGCTCCCTTCCAAAAGAGGGGCACCCCGGACTCTCCTAGTCCGCACCAGATGCTTTCTTCACTCACCGCGTGGGTTGCCTTTGCCAAGGCCTGTTAAGTCCAATCCCGGATCCAACACCACCGACAGCGAGAGCCTGCGTGGGACAGCTCATGCCTCCATCCTGGTTGTCGAAGACACCTCCTGGTCCACGTGGCTGCAGAGTCAAGCGTCCACTCTTCACCTAATCGCGACAACGACATCTGGTTCCTTCCTGGTTCCACTCCAGTCACTGGCTAGTGACTGTGAACATTGTCCCCTCAGCTCTCAGGTCTCCTTCTTCAACAATCCACCCTTTGATTGCACCGGACAACTTCCTCCTGGTCACCTGCAGCATCTTTTCTTTCAGGCTCCATTGACTTCAACGCGAGAACCCGAGGCACTTTGACACCTATGCACCCGCGACCCGTGGGTGAGGTAACAAGAGCATTTCGCTGCTCAAGGGTAGTTTAACTGTCCTAGTGTCCAGTTCCACAGTCGTTTTAGTCCTACCTAGTCAGGATTGTCTGTTCTTACCTTTAACTTGAACTGTACTGTCCATAGACGTTGTTACGCATCTCGCGTGTGAGTTCACACTCTGCACACGCGTTTCGTGGGCCTCCTATTACTTACCTAGAGTTAGTGTAGCGTGGTCCCATCGATCCTACAGCCTCTGGACAGCTCCATTCCTTTTATCGACTTTCACATTCCACTTACTTAGTATATGGTTTGTCGTGCCCCTAGGGCACCATTGTAATTTTGTGCAACTTGTAGTATTTTTCGTAAGAGATTGTCATGTGCTTAGCCCTCTGACCTCATAAAGAGTTCAGAGGTGTTGTTATTAATAAATATACTGTTTATTTTCATAACAACCTGTGTGGTGTCCTTTCACTTGGTATTCAAGGGGTTATATTGTGGTAAAACAGCTGGCTTCACATGCCAAAAGAGTTTAGCCTAAGACTGCTTTGTCCATGCTACCATTAGGATAGCTGGTCTATAAGGTTGACTTACAACCAATCACCATAAGGGTTGTTTGGACTGATACAAGGTGATCACTACAACTAGTGAGCATCATATATCAGGCCAACTTCTCACATTGGTGTGCAGCGGTTGGGATTTGAGCTTGCTGTTGTTTTTACCACGTATAATCTTGAAATATCATTTGAAAGAACACATAAGGTACCTAGGTACATATAACAAGCTTAGAAATACTCTGAGTTCTACTGAACCAGCTGTTGTAGTAGAAAGGGCCTAGCACACCCTGACTACAACTCTTAGCAAGGGATCAGTAGTAAAACCCATAGTTTAGGTAGGTGCATCACTTACACCTCACTAGAAAGCATGTCTACCCATGGAGAGACTTCAGAGACTTCCCAAGTGGTTAGTGACCCTCCCCAGGTCCTTTCCAGATATGCAGCTCTCAGTTTCCAGGAGATGAGACAATTGTGTTCCTCCAGGAAATTGAAACAGGGTTCTAACCCTACCACTCCTTTTCTGTTAGGTCTCTTAGAGACATATGATGCTAGAAAGGCTTCTAACACAGATGGGAGCATGCCAGCCTTAGAAGGTACTCTTGGAGATCCAGACGTCCCTGAAACAGAGAATGTAGAAGAGGAGGAGGAGGAAGAAGAACCATCTGGGGATGAGGCAGACAATGGCTCTGTGATAGTCAGCAGACTCATAAGGGCCAACTTAGACCTACATAGGGAAGGATCTGGGGGACCCCCAGTACTGACCCTGAGCAGGCCTAACTTTGGAGCTAGGAGAGATAGATCTCAATCTAGGGACTCCAATAGATCTGTGCACTCTCATGCCTCTGCTCAGAGGAGAATGACTTCCCTTCAGAGGAGAGAGCATGAAGCAAGGATGAGACAGGCTAATCTGAGGATCCAGAGGGAAGAACTTGCCCTTGCCAAGGAGAAGCTTGCCTTTGCTAGAGAGCAACAGTTAAGTGGGGTAGTCCCCACTGGTGGCAGCACTATCCCTAGGGATAGAGACAGGAGTTTTGATAATAGACACCTGAGTAAAATAGTGCCCTCCTATAAGACAGGAGATGATATCCACAAGTGGATAACTGCTTTGGAGAGAGCCTGCAAAGTACAGCAGATACCCCAGAGTCAGTGGGCAGCTATATTGTGGCTCTCCTGTGAAGGTAAAGGTAGAGACAAGCTCCTCACTGTTAGAGATGAGGATGCAAATGGTTACCAAGTCTTGAAAACTGCTCTGATTGATGGGTTTGGCTTAACCACTGAACAGTACAGGTTGATGTTCAGGGATACCCAGAAAACTCAGGCTCAAGATTTGACTGACTTTGTTGATTGTGCCACTAAGGCTCTGGAGGGCTGGTTACTGGGAAGTAAAGTTACTGATTACACAGGATTGTATAATCTAATTATGAGAGAGCAAATCTTAAATAATTGTCAGAACCAGTTGTTCCATCAGCACTTGATTGACTCAGATCTGACCTCTCCCCAAGAATTGGGAAAGAAGGCAGACAGATGGGTCAGGACAAGGGTCAAGCAGCAGAACCAGAACCAGGGTGGTGGCCAGAAGAAAGCAGACCAGAAGGGTAATGAGAATAAGCAAAATGACAAGAAGTCTTCAACAGGGCCCCAACAACCTAAGGAGGGTGGGTCCCAAACTTCCCAAAAGAAGAAGAATGATGGTCCTAAGAAACCATGGTGCCAATACTGTAAAAGTAAGACTCACTGGTTTAGTGAGTGCACCAAGAAAGGCCAAACTCCTACCACTACTGTCCCTAAGACACCTGCACCCCCTAGTACAGTTAGTAGTGGTAGTGTACCTCCCAAGGCTATAGTTGGGTTAACCCTGGGAACTGAGGTGGGTTCTGACTTAGTTAGAATTCCTACTCAGGCAGTTCTTGTTTGTACTGGGGACATGGATATGACCCCTACTGTAAGTCCTAGTACTCTGGGCAAATACAGACAAACGCCTTTAATTAATGGAAAAATGACTCAGGCCTACAGGGACACATGTGCCAGTGTCACCATGGTGACACCAACATTTGTGGACCCTGCCCAGATCATGCTAGGTTCAGATTACCTAGTGACCAATGCTAGCAATGTCACTACCAATCACAGTATGGCAGTTGTTAATTTCTCCTGGGGAGGGGTAACTGGCCTCAAAAGGGTTGTAGTTAGTTCAGACCTCCCAGTAGATTGTCTTTTGGGCAATGATTTGGAATCCTTACTGTGGTCAGATGTGGAGTACAGGACTCATGTAGAAATGCTAGGTCTCTCCTCACATGTCCTTGCTGTGACTAGGCCACAGGCCAAGAAATGCCCAGCTGAACAAGTGCTGGATCCTGGAAGAATGGACCAGACACTACCCAAGAGAAGGAATGGTAGTGTTAAGGCAGCGCCTTCTCCCTTGCCTCAGGTTGAGGATCAGCCATCTCAGGAGGCTGACCCAGAGATCCCAGAAGGAACTGTCCTAGAAGAGCTTGAACCTGATCAGGTTGAGTTTCTTGGGACAGGGGGACTTTCCAGGGCAGACTTGAGGCAGGCCCAATTAGATTGTTCCTCTCTTGAACCCCTTGCAGGTCACTTAGGCCAGAACAGGACTTGGGACAGGCTTGCCCCACACTTTGAATGAATGAATGAAAGAATGAAAATATTTGTAAAGCGCGCGATGGCCAAACGGCTTCCTGGCGCTGAGAGCTCTAAAGAACCGGACAGACAGGGCCAGGAGGTTAGCGGGGGTAGGCCAGGGCAAAGAGGAAAGTTTTTAGCGCTTTACGGAAATGAGAAAAAATAGGAATCGAGCGCATAGAGAGAGGGAGGGAGTTCCAGAACCGGGGAGCAAGAACAGAAAAACGGGTTCCACCAGTGCGAGATTTACGAAAGCGGGGAACAGTGAGAAGGGCAGAAGACGATGAACGAAGAGTGCGGGCAGGGGTGTGAAGGGAGATCAGAGAATTGATGAAAGCCGGTCCAGAGTGGTCAAGGGCCCGGTAAACGAGGCACCCCAATTTAAACAGGGATCTCTGCAAGATGGGCAACCAGTGAAGGGATTTAAGGACGGGGGTGATGTGATGGGTTTTGGGCAAGTGAAAAATAAGACGGGCAGCCTGATTCTGGATAGCTTGTAGGCGGCGGGTTTCATAGGCAGGAATGCCAGCGAACAAGCTATTACCATAATCGAGGCGGGAAGTGATGAGGGCAGAAATAATAATCTTAAGGGAGTCAAGAGAGAAAAAGCGAGAGATTTTCCGGATCATCCGGAGGGAGAGAAAACAGGAGGACACCACGGCACTGACCTGGCCATGCATGGACAGGTCCTGTCTGACCTTGATGCCCAGAGTTTTAACAGAGGGAACGGGGGTGGGGGGAGGGCCAAGAATGGGAGGCCAGAAAGCAGAGGACCAGGGGCTGGATGAGCCGCCAATCAGAACAAGCTCAGTCTTATCTGGATTAAGCTTGAGGTGGTTGGCGCTCATCCACCCAGAAATAAAAGCCATGGTGGAGTGAAAAAAGGATAGAGCGTGAGAAGAGGAGGAAAGGTCAAAAACGAGCTGGAGGTCATCAGCGTAGTTATACACAGAGACCCCCAGCTCAAGAAGGGAGGAAATAAGAGGGTGAATGTAGAGATTGAAAAGAAGGGGAGAGAGGGAAGACCCTTGGGGGACTCCACAGGGCACCGGGAGGGGGGAAGCAGAAAAGCCGGGAAGATGGACAGCTTGAGAGCGACCCGTCAGAAAGGAGGTAATCCAAGAGAGGACAGTACCTCGTATGCCCGCTGCGCTGACACGGTCCAAAAGAATATTATGGTCGACCGTGTCAAACGCAGCGGACAAATCGAGGAGGATTAAAGCCTGGGGAGAATTGACGTCGGCCCTGGCTTTAAGCTCGTCAAGGACGGCTAACACCACGGTTTCGGTCGAGTGACCTGCGCGGAAACCAGCTTGGTGGGATGCCAGAAGCTGGTTCCGTTCAACAAAAGCAGAAAGACAAGAGGTAACATGAGATTCAAGAATTTTAGCGAGATAGGGGAGCAGAGAGATAGGTCTGCAGTTAGAAGGAAGAGAGGAGTCGAGACCAGGTTTTTTAAGAATTGGAGAAACAATAGCAGATTTAAAAGAAGAAGGGACCAATCCGGTGGAAAGAGAGGCATTGAGAAGAGAGAGAGGGGTGTCAGGGCAAGAGGAAAAAAGGGTTTTGAGGATGCGGGCAGGAGCACAATCAGTGGGGGAGCCAGACTTAATTTTAGAAAGCAAAGTTAAGAAGGTGTCCAAAGAGAGGGGAGGAAAAGAAGAAAAAAAAGATTTAGGCGCAGAGAGGACAGAGTGAAGAGGGGTAAAAGGAGTGACCAGGATGTTAGATTTAATATTAACAATCTTCTCAATAAAGAAATCGTTAAGAGAAGAGCAGAGGGCCTGAGAGGGAATGAAGTGAGGGCAGGCCCGATCAGAGGTGGCCAAGTTCTTAACCAAGGAAAAAATTTCTTTGGATTTGTTAGCCGCGAGCGCCACTTGTTCGGAGAAGTATTTTGTCTTGGCGGTCAAGATGGCCTTCTTATACTCTCTATGAAGTAGTTTGTATTTGGCCTTATCGTCCGGGCAGTAGCCACGGCGCCAAAGGCGCTCTGAGCGTCTAAGCTCTAATTTGAGAATCTTAAGCTCCGGGCTAAACCAACGATGAGCCTCATGAGGGCGTAAGGACTTGACTAACTTGAGGGGGGCTACTAGGTCACATGCGGAGGAAAGCCAGTTGTCAACTGCAACAGCCTGAGAGTCAGGGGAGATGTCAGTTAGATCTGGGGAGGAAGAAGCAAGGGAGTAAGAGAGGGAGGCCAGGTCAACATGGTTCCAGCTACGGGTGAAGACGTTCTTGGGACGACGGGGCTGGTGAGGGGGACCGGTAGTGATAGAAAAGGAGATGAGGGAGTGATCAGACCATGGGCATGGGAGGATGCTGGGAGAGGAAACTATGTCCTGAGATGACCAGACTTGGTCCAGGGTGTGGCCAAGATTGTGGGTAGGGACCAAAACATGTGACTTCAGATTGAGGCAAAGGAGAGTGGCAGTGAAGTCCTTGGATGCTGAGTCCTCCCTGGGGTCACCAGGCCAGTAGTTAAAATCCCCCAGCAGGAGTACAGAGGAATTATTCACCACCAACGTGGCGAGGAGTTCCTGCAGGGAGGCCACAAATAGGGGCATGTTCAAGGGAGGGCGGTAAACAAGGACAACAGTGAAAGGTGCAGGCAGGTTGGAGGAGCGGGCAACTAAGAAGTCCACTCCAGCAATGGGTGCTTGGGGGAGAAGCTGAAATTGAATAGTGGAACGGACAATCATGGCAACACCCCCCCCGATTTTGTCTGCGGGGCGATCGGCCCGGAGGACATAGTAGGAATGGGGAAGGATGGCAAGGATGTCAGGAAGGGAAGCCTCCGAAAACCAAGTTTCCGTAAGGAACAGGAAATCTGGGGAGTCTGTGGTAAGAAGGTTGAACAGGTCAAGCTGGTGTTTGCCTGCCGAGCGAGTATTGAGGAGGTAGGCAGAGACAGTGTGAGGGGGAGATAAGTGACTAATAGGGAGGGAGTCGATATCCGATATAGGCAAGGGAGTGATGAGGTGTGGCAACACAACAAGGTCTGAGTGCGGAAGATAAATATCTAGTGCAACAAGGTGCTGCATAAGAGTGTGAGGAAGAGGCACCTTAGTGAAACAAGCAAGGAGCTGTGCAGACGTATATGACAATAGAGGGACAGGGGGTGTGGCCCCTGGTCCCGGCCTGTCGCGGACGGGCGCAGACGGGCTTGACTTAGGCGCAACTTCGGCGCGCCTTCGTCGCGCCCGCTGCGCTCGTCCGCTGCGCGGCCGGGATTGAAGTGCCATAAGTAGGGAACAGGAAGTAGCAGGGCGTGGCGGGGGGTGGAGGGACAGAGGAGCTGCCCCGCCAACCAGAGAGCAGCCCAAGATGGTCACCACGCCCGTCCCCGCCCTCGTGACCTGCCCGTCAGAGGGGGAGGGAGCGCTCGGCGTGGGGCGCTCTGGCGGCAACAGGAGAGGGAATCCCAAAAACGATGAGGGGTGCGCGACCTCGGCGCAGCCCCTGAAGCAATAAGCAAGTAAGTTAAAAGTGTCCAGGCACTAAATAAAACAAAGGTTGCGCCGCGCCTCAGCGGCGTTGTTGGTCCCGGCGAGGCCTCGGGAGAACTGTGAGGTCAGTAGAGCTAAGGCGGGACTCGCCTTGCAGGAAGGTATTGCCGGGGGGGGAGGGACAGAGGAGCTGCCCCGCCAACCAGAGAGCAGCCCAAGATGGTCACCACGCCCGTCCCCGCCCTCGTGACCTGCCCGTCAGAGGGGGAGGGAGCGCTCGGCGTGGGGCGCTCTGGCGGCAACAGGAGAGGGAATCCCAAAAACGATGAGGGGTGCGCGACCTCGGCGCAGCCCCTGAAGCAATAAGCAAGTAAGTTAAAAGTGTCCAGGCACTAAATAAAACAAAGGTTGCGCCGCGCCTCAGCGGCGTTGTTGGTCCCGGCGAGGCCTCGGGAGAACTGTGAGGTCAGTAGAGCTAAGGCGGGACTCGCGTTGCAGGAAGGTATTGCCGGGGGGGGAGGGACAGAGGAGCTGCCCCGCCAACCAGAGAGCAGCCCAAGATGGTCACCACGCCCGTCCCCGCCCTCGTGACCTGCCCGTCAGAGGGGGAGGGAGCGCTCGGCGTGGGGCGCTCTGGCGGCAACAGGAGAGGGAATCCCAAAAACGATGAGGGGTGCGCGACCTCGGCGCAGCCCCTGAAGCAATAAGCAAGTAAGTTAAAAGTGTCCAGGCACTAAATAAAACAAAGGTTGCGCCGCGCCTCAGCGGCGTTGTTGGTCCCGGCGAGGCCTCGGGAGAACTGTGAGGTCAGTAGAGCTAAGGCGGGACTCGCCTTGCAGGAAGGTATTGCCGGGGGGGGAGGGACAGAGGAGCTGCCCCGCCAACCAGAGAGCAGCCCAAGATGGTCACCACGCCCGTCCCCGCCCTCGTGACCTGCCCGTCAGAGGGGGAGGGAGCGCTCGGCGTGGGGCGCTCTGGCGGCAACAGGAGAGGGAATCCCAAAAACGATGAGGGGTGCGCGACCTCGGCGCAGCCCCTGAAGCAATAAGCAAGTAAGTTAAAAGTGTCCAGGCACTAAATAAAACAAAGGTTGCGCCGCGCCTCAGCGGCGTTGTTGGTCCCGGCGAGGCCTCGGGAGAACTGTGAGGTCAGACTTTCACTGGCCTCATATGTCTGAAGACACTAAAGAGTTTTGTCGCTCATGTGTCACCTGTCAAGCCAGTGGCAAATCAGGTGGCACAACAAAGGCCCCCTCATACCACTACCTGTGGTGGGGGTTCCCTTTGAAAGAGTGGGGATTGACATTGTTGGACCAATGGACCCCCCAACAGCATCTGGGCACAGATTTATACTGGTGGTAGTGGATCATGCCACCAGGTATCCAGAAGCTATTCCCCTTAGGACCACTACAGCTCCTGTTGTGGCCAGGGCCCTGCTTGGAGTTTTCTCCAGAGTGGGGTTTCCTAAGGAGGTTGTCTCTGACAGAGGTGCAAACTTCATGTCAGGATACCTGACTGCAATGTGGAAGGAGTGTGGTGTAAATTACAAATTTACCACACCCTATCATCCACAGTGCAATGGGCTTGTTGAGAGATTCAACAAGACCCTCAAAGGGATGATAAAAGGGTTACCTGAAAAGCTCAGGCGAAGATGGGACATCCTTTTACCCTGTCTCCTGTTTGCTTACAGAGAGGTCCCACAGAAAGGGGTTCGTTACAGCCCTTTTGAGCTTCTGTTTGGGCATCCTGTAAGAGGACCCCTATGTCTTGTGAAGGAAGGATGGGAGTTACCTCTCAAAAAGACTAAGCTTGACATAGTGGACTATGTACTTGGTCTCCGCTCCAGGATGGCAGAGTACATGGAGAAGGCATCTAAAAACCTTGAGGCCAGCCAAGAACTCCAAAAAGCTTGGCATGACCAAAAAGGCTGTCCTAACGGTGTATCATGCAGGACAGAAGGTGTGGGTGTTGGAGCCAGTGGCCCCAGCAGCTCTCCAAGACAAATGGTCTGGACCCCATACCATCATTGAGCAAAAGGGAGAAGTCACCTACTTGGTGGACATGGGAACTCCCAGGAGCCCCCACAGGGTGCTTCATGTAAACAGGCTCAAAGCATTTGTCAACAGGGAGGACATGGGCTTGCTCATGGCCACAGATGAGGGGCAGGAGGAAGAGAGTGACCCTCTCCCAGACCTGCTCACTCAGAACCCTGATGATGGATCAGTAGATGGTGTGGTCTTTTCTGACAGCCTCTCTGCCCATCAACAAGAGGATTGTAAACAGGTTCTTCAATCCTTCAGGCAAATGTTTTCACTGACCCCCAGTCAGACAAACTGGTGCACCCATGAGGTGGACACTGGTGACAGTCTGCCTGTCAAGAGTAAAATCTACAGGCAACCTGACCACGTCAGGGACTGCATTAGGAAAGAAGTCCAAAAGATGTTGGAATTGGGAGATATTGAACCCTCAGAGAGCCCTTGGGCTAGTCCTGTAGTTCTAGTGCCTAAACCTCACACCCAGGATGGTAAGAGAGAGATGAGGTTTTTTTAGACTACAGGGGTCTCAATGCTGTCACTAAGACAGATGCCCATCCAATACCTAGGGCAGATGAACTGATAGACAAGTTGGCGTCTGCAACTTTCTTAAGTACATTTGACCTAACAGCTGGTTATTGGCAGATCAGGTTAGCTGATGATGCCAAGGCCAAAACAGCATTTTCTACCCCAGGAGGACATTACCAATTTGTGGTGATGCCCTTTGGTTTGAAAAATGCACCTGCCACTTTTCAAAGGTTGGTGAACCAAGTTCTCACTGGGTTGGATGACTTCTGTGCAGCATATCTAGATGATATTGCTGTCTTTAACTCCACCTGGGAGGATCACCTGATCCACCTGAGGAAAGTTTTGGAGGCCCTGCAAAAGGCAGGCCTCACTATCAAGGTAACTAAGTGCCAGATAGGGCAGAGTCAGGTTGTGTACCTGGGCCACATTGTGGGTGGAGGCCAGGTTCAACCATTGGAGAGCAAGATACAGGCCATAAAGGACTGGGCTCCTCCAACCACCCAGACACAGGTCAGAGCTTTCTTGGGCCTGTCTGGTTACTATAGGAAATTTGTCAAAAATTATGGGTCCATTGTGACACCACTTAATGACTTGACAAGCAAGAAAATGCTAAAGAAAGTTCAGTGGACAGTTAGCTGTCAGAAGGCATTTGATGACCTAAAGCAGGCCATGTGTACTGCACCTATTCTCAAGAGTCCTGACTACTCCAAAACCTTCATTGTCCAAACAGATGCATCTGAGTTGGGTGTGGGAGCTGTTCTTTCTCAACTGAATATTGATGGTCATGACCAGCTCATTGCTTTTATAAGCAGAAGGCTGACCCCTAGAGAGAAACGTTGGTCAGCTATTGAGAGGGAGGACTTTGCTGTGGTTTGGGCCCTGAAGAAGTTGAGACCATACTTGTTTGGAACTCACTTCAAGATTCAGACCGACCATAAGCCCCTCTTATGGCTAAATCAGATGAAGGGTGAAAACCCCAAACTTCTTAGGTGGTCCATTTCCCTACAGGGGATGGACTTTAGAGTGGAGCACAGACCAGGGACTGACCATGGCAATGCAGATGGTCTCTCCAGGTATTTCCACTTAGAACAGGAAGACTCACCTGGTCAAGGTTAGTTTAATGTCCCTAAGTTTGGGAGGGGGTTATGTAGGAGAGTGGGGTCTGCAATCCTATGGTCACCCCAGATTTTTGCTTTTTGCTTCACTGGTTTACGACTTTCCCTGGCTGTGGGCCTGCTAATCAGACCCACAGCCTAGCTGTTCTCTCTCTAAATTGACATCCATGTACTTTAGGTGCATTTACCAATTGGTACTGGGCCACCTTATCAGTCCCTGTACCCAGGGCATAGGTGTACCCAGGGCCTACCAGGGGCTGAAGCATGTATTATGCCACCCCTGGCTGGCCATCTAAATCTGACACAACTGGCTGCATGACAGCTGGGGCAAGGTGGTGTAATCACCCTTTGCTGTAGATATAGTATACCTATATCTAACCCTAAAATGGACACATATATTCCTATCAGTCACTCCTATGGAAGGCCTTATCAATCCTGAAGGCAGAGTGCTTGGAATTATGTGAGATGGTGCTCTGGCGTGAGCTGAGCCCGTTTGCAGCTTGCGGAACCAAGTCCTAATAGCTGTTCCATGATAACGCTATACCATATACTCTTAAGTGCATTACCAACCTCGCGGTTAAATGCTAACTCTGGTATAACATTATCAAAACATGTCGAGTAAGGTGTCATACGATTTGGAATACTACCCCCTCGCCAATTCTGGCGACGGCGGTAGCATTCCACCCTTCTAGAGGGACACGACATGTATGTAACTGTGAACCCCGGTTAAAGTTAACTCGAGCCTCAGCATCACAAAATGGATGCTGCCACCACAGACACAAGTCTGACCTCCTCCTGCTGGGAGTCCTTCCAGCGAGGATGGCCTGGACAAAGGGTTTCCTGCCTTGGGAGGTGCTAGCACCACCCCAGACAGGATTTTGTGTATTGAGGTAGGGAGGCCTGAAAGGAATGAGACATGCCTGGGTCACACAAGGTGCCCCGTGCATACACCGGTTCACACCAGTTGCTGGGGCATCCCTGCCCCAGCTCTGGCGGGAAACCGGACAAAGGATAGGGGGTGTAACCACCCCCCTTCCTGGTCCCACCCAGGGGAGGGACCTAGTCAGTAGTGCAGCCCCCTTTAGGAGAATAAAGGTAGGAGCTGGTCCCATTCCAGATTAGATTATCCTGAACTATTCAACAAAAAGAAACTCTGGCCTTCGACGTTCTGCTCCACAGAAGACTGAAGAATCTCCCTTGTGGACAAGGAGTGTCCACCCTGCAACTGCAGGCACCATCAAGCATCCAGCGGCTTCACTTTGTCATCTTCCCTCGAGGATCCAGACTTCAGAGCCCGACGAGACCTGGATTCCCAGACCTCTTCGACCTCTACCTACATCTGCAGCAAAGCTGAGACCCGTGGGTGCGACGAGACACGTGGGACCGGCCATCTTGAACGAACCTGCACTTCGCTTCCAGCACGACTCCCGAGGTAAACTCGACCAAGTGCTTTGGGGACTGAGAAGCCCCAGCCCCAAGCAGCCCCTGCACCGAAGATCAGCCCTCCAGCATCCACGAGATCTGCGTGAGGCCCTTCTGCTTGTTTGCTGCTCGACGCATTGTCTGGTCACTTGCCGGCTGGCTAGTGGCCTCCTAGACGACGAACCTTTGAATCATCACTACTGGTCTGGTTGCTCCAGACTGGCCCTTGCTCCCTTCCAAAAGAGGGGCACCCCGGACTCTCCTAGTCCGCACCAGACGCTTTCTTCACTCACCGCGTGGGTTGCCTTTGCCAAGGCCTGTTGAGTCCAATCCCGGATCCGACACCGCCGACAGCGAGAGCCTGCATGGGACAGCTCGTGCCTCCATCCTGGTCGTCGAAGACACCTCCTGGTCCACGTGGCTGCAAAGTCAAGCGTCCACTCTTCACCTGATCGCGACGACGACATCTGGTTCCTTCCTGGTTCCACTCCAGTCACTGGCTAGTGACTGTGAACATTGTCCCCTCTGCTTTCAGGTCTCCTTCTTCAACAATCCACCCTTGGATTGCACCGGACCACTTCCTCCTGGTCGCCTGCAGCATCTTTTCTTTCAGGCTCCATTGACTTCAACGCGAGAACCCGACGCACTTTGACACCTATGCACCCGCGGCCCGTGGGTGAGGTAACAAGAGCATTTCGGTGCTCAAGGGTAGTTTAACTGTCCTAGTGTCCAGTTCCACAGTCGTTTTAGTCCTACCTAGTCAGGATTGTCCGTACTCACCTTTAACTTGAACTGTACCGTCCATAGACGTTGTTACGCATCTCGCGTGTGAGTTCACACTCTGCACACGCGTTCCGTGGGCCTCCTTTTACTTACTTAGAGTTAGAGTAGCGTGGTCCCATCGATCCTACAGCCTCTGGACAGCTCCATTCCTTTTATCGACTTTCACATTCCACTTACTTAGTATATGGTTTGTCGTGCCCCTCAGGCACCATTGTAATTTTGTGCAACTTGTAGTATTTTTCGTAAGAGATTGTCATGTGCTTAGCCCTCTGACCTCATAAAGAGTTCAGAGGTGTTGTTATTAATAAATATACTGTTTATTTTCATAACAACCTGTGTGGTGTCCTTTCACTTGGTATTCAAGGGGTTATATTGTGGTAAAACAGCTGGATTCACATGCCAAAAGAGTTTAGCCTAAGACTGCTTTGTCCATGCTACCATTAGGATAGCTGGTCTATAAGGTTGACTTACAACCAATCACCATAAGGGTTGTTTGGACTGATACAAGGTGATCACTAGAACTAGTGAGCATCATATATCAGGCCAACTTCTCACAATATCTCCCTCTCCGTTATATATAAGACCATCATGACACACAGAGACGAAACCCATGTGGAAAGCCAAAAAACACAAGGTGCGTGCCTCAAGCTTCAAAACTCACTGTGCAGAGGAGCTAAATCTTGCTCGGAAATTGCAGAGAGGATCGCCGAAGCCAAGACCAAAATTTCCACACTAGAGGATGAGATGATTGCTCAGAAAGCCACCACTGATACTCTGGCACTCCAGAAGATTGATATGAACTGGAAGTTTGAGGACATGGAAAACCACCTTTGCTGCAAGAATCTAAGAGTCCTTGGCCTACCGGAGGACGCAGAAGGCTCTGATCCCCGGAAATTCATTGTGGAACTCTTTTCAGAAGCCCTTACTGAACTTACGCAATTGACCTGGGACACAAAGGTGTAACGGGCTCACCGGTTTCCCTTCCGGCAGACCACTCGCTCAGGATTTAGCCATTCTGGCCCCAGGGGGGCCTGATTTGTCTTTCCAATTTTTTGTCTAGACAGGTCTTGTACGATCTGGCGTGGCCAGATAGGAAGAGAAGGGGGAAAGGGTAGAGTTATTTGTTCAGCTACATTATTTTTTTGGGTTTAACACTTTAGACCCGGCCTCTTTTTACTGAAGGCTTGCACCTACATCAGCAAAGAAAAAGATGCTTACTAACACTAAGCTGATATACTCTGCTTCCTTTATTTCCCAACTGTCTTTACAGGGTTTCGATGTTTGGAGAGACACTAGAGACACAAAATCTGTCTGGGGAGTCTAAAGATTGGCTGAATCAGGGTATTGAGGCCCTATTTAGAGCATGCCTCATACCACATCAAATGATTTTCCTGAACACACTTCAGATTCCCTCACTTACACACTTTGATGGTTGGCATAATTATACACTACACAGTGAGGATACATTAGAAGCCATGCTACACAATGGTTCTTACAGTTCATCAGATCCCAATTTGAAGGGATGGTAGGTTTGGCCTATTGGCACAAATAGGTGTCAGTCAAGATTCAGGGGTACTACTGAAGGGTTTAGTATCGTAGGCCTGATCAGCGCATTGTACAATCAGAACACTCAGGGGTGGTGACATCTTACAATGTTGAAAAGTTATGCTTAGAGTGGCTAAAGACCTCAACACTTTCCCAAGTGAAACAACACTTATCCCTTCTCTTGGATGACATGGATCTTAGGGATTTTTTGTTAGGTCCCCAGAAGTCACGTCAAAAGCGTTTCTTGTATGCTATTTACAACGAGCTATGGAAAGTCTCCCAACAGGAGGCTCTGAGTGAATACGTGAAATAGATAGGGTTAACCTTGAAAAGGCCTTGGCAGTGGGCGACAATGAAATGACCATACTATCATCCAGAATCAAATTTACTGGGCAACACTGTGTCTTCTGCAATAGATATAATAGAACATTATTTGTCTATTCTACAACATGGACAATCGCAATTGCGGTCCATTATATTATTAAGCTGGAAGCTACAATATTGCATTCTGGCCCGTGCCCTGGCATTACATCAACAGCAAAACTCTGTACTCTGTATACAATCTAACAGAAAGATAGAGGGTTATGGCCCACAGAGATGCAACATATAACATGTTGCATATTGAAACATTGGACCAATTACCTTTCACCGTGGCTGAGTCACCATCCACAGAATAGTTAATCCAGTCAAATTCCAATTTCAATACTATCTCAAATACAATCAGGTAGGCAGATATGAAGCACTAGGAGAAGGGTACATACATGGGTACTGGGAATTACCGTACAGATTTAGATGTAGGAGTGGGGCCACTGAAGTTTTTCTCAGCGGTTCAAACTGTGGAAGCGCTTTGAGTGAGTCCTTAGTTTGCAAAGATATTTTGCTTCACGGGGCCTGTAATGCTTCAGTGGAAACTTGTCCTGTTACTTGAAGGGTTCCCCAGCTGCCATGATTCATCCGGTGTTTGAACTGCTCTCGAATGGGAGCTACCTGATGCTGAATGGTCAAGGTTGTTGTGGGATGGTACTGGGCATCACATATCTGGTCACAGTAAGTTCCAGGGTTACTTGTTGTATGCAAGTATTGTTTCCACTGGCCTACACAGTTAGGGAAGCAACGCTATGGCCTTCTTTGAATGTTTCCTTTATACGATTTGGTTCTCTGAGCAGACAGAAAGCCAAGCTTTTCAGAAAGATGTGTCTTAACCTCAGCCTGAGAGAGGTTTGATCTCCAGGTTGCAAGGTCTTCATCTGAGATACAGGCTCTAGTTCGTTCAAACTTTCCACTCCATTTGGGAGAAATGGTTCATTGTATCTTTAACATGTCTGATACGAGGGGGATCGTGTACCTATTTAAAAGTATATGTTCTGGACTGTTCAACACCTTTCAGACAATATTAGGAGTAATTCCAACATTCATACACTCCATATTGGGTAGTGTTTTTGGCAGGGTTCCGCTGGTCCTACTACTTGTAGTGTGCATATTAGTTTTAATTTTCCTGCTTCGCAATGGACGCACCAGTTCATCAGGAGATGGAAAAAGCACTGCTGGTGTGGTATTGTCGTGAACGCATGGTGCTCCATCTGGGAACACCTACGCTTCGGGACCTAAGCGAGCAATGGTTCCCATCATTCAGATTAATGCCGTTTGACTGCATTTTGCCTGTATTCCGCTGCCTATTCTGTGGATGCGAATGCATGTTGGACTTGTGTCTGACCCTTCCATCGGTTACGCCACTGGACATAGACGTACTACTGGACCCCTTAAAGGCCCACGTGTATCGGTGTCCTCAGTGTATTCCCATGTTGATGATGGCATTCTTAAAGCCTCCATGGGATGCTTTAGCTCCTGTTGGAATGGACAACGGCTCTACAACAGGCTCATAGGTGTCGAGTGCTTCCTCAGTAGCTGCTGTGAACCGGAGAAGATCACCTTTGCTCCATTGACCTGATACAAGGTGTGTTACAGGGACCACGGTCTACAAATTCGAGTGACAGTGATGTTGCGTCTCCCACATAGAACACATAAAGATTCAGCTCTCCGTGTGCAGGGAACAATTCTGCCTTTTTTTCAAAACAAGCCAAATTGGAATGAAAAACATAGTTTTGTTTTATTTATTTTTCTGCTCTCCCTGAGCATCAGGGTTTTCGACATGCTCAATTTGTCTGATCATATTTTGACTGTTAGGTGACTTGTAGAGCACGGTATTTTACTTTGCTAGTAGTACCTTTTTATCATTTTTTACATACAACATGTCTTTGGGATATTTTTAGACGCTGGTTTTATGACAATGTTTTAATGCTTTTTAGCAGGCGTATTTAAGCATTAGTAACCTTGTCGATCTTCAGGTGACGAGTGGGTGTCATGTTTCCTAACCTAGGCCTAAGTTATAAAGCGACCTTTTACCGACATTTGTCCTACCTTGCTCTTCATAATGGTTCTAGCAAATACCTTCAACCCAGTTAGGTGCTGAATAAATGTCAATTGTGTTCCTTGAAACTAGCCTAATTTATTATGCATGAGAATTCTTAGCATCATATCTTAATCCCCTGCACATGACATACATAACAGGATTAACATTTTTTGTACAAAAGACATCACTATCTTCATCCTCGGCCGACAGGGCTACTTTGCTTAATTACAATTATTGATTCAGGGTAATTTACATAATCATAAACATGTCGATCTAGGTAGAACCCCCAGGGGTACCCTTTTGATATAAAAGGACACCACCTTCATTAGGCAGCTGGAGGAGATGCTTCTATGCTTTTACGCTGACACGGAGGTCCCTGCACACTAAAGCTTCAACACGCCGTGGTCTAACATTCCTTGCAGGGTGTCGAACTCGTGACCATGCGGAGTCCTTCATTCTCTCCTATTAGGTAATGGGTTTGGCTCCTTCCCGGGAAAAACATGGCTTCACTCCCACATAGATGCTAGGTTCACTTAGGTAGGGTCCACATCGTAGGAGTACGCAAAGATTGCTGTTTTTATATATGCCTGCATACATTCATTGCTTTTGCACCATGGTAGAAATGTATCTACTGTTCACTCTGTTAGTGCTTGTAATCTCTTACATTTGCTTCTGTCTACTGATTGCTACAGCACATATGTTTTATACTATAATGACACTGGCTCAATAAAGACTTATTGAAAACGCCCCCAACATTTACTCTGTGTATGTCTCGGAGACTGAGTGATCACGATTGACTGAGCGAAAAGTACTGTACTGTTTCGATGATCCCTAAAGGGTCAAGGGTTTGTCATGTTCTATAGTTGCAAGAAAATATACACTCATTGGTAAGGTTAGGGGGCTTATGGTGGGACTGTGAGCTATCTGGTCTATAGGCTGACATATCCTGCGGGGGTGTCAAGAATCAGTCAAGACACCACACCTTAGTTTATGTTATCCAACAAAAGCGCAGATCCTATGTATTATTAAGAACTACACAACAATAGCTTTGAAGAAGAGATTACAAAATTGAACACAGTGTGCTCTGAAAAACCAGAGTCTGTTTGTATATGCTGTTGACACACTCACTACAGTATTGAAACACAAACTTTTGACTTGTATTTAAAAAGTGAAGAAAGAAAATAATGATAACCGGCAAAAGTTTGCTGTGCACTTAATTGTAGAAGAATGCTTTATCTTGTCCACAAAGTAGGTTATAAGTAAGTGCTGTTACAATGAATTAGATGATAAAAAATACAGCTAGAGCTTTGCATAACAAGTCAAAAGTTAATACGGGCTTCTATACCAGAACCACTTCATGGTGGTTTTATATGTTTATGTGTCATGATCCTGCTTGGTCGTTACCTTGCTTAAGCTGCTACCCTTTATCACAATATAAGCCACCACCCTTTATGATAATATCATGGTAACAATAATGGTCTGGCACAATGCAATACCTTTTGATGACTTTCACTATGCTGTTGCTGCCAGTGCTTATCGACGCCTAAGATGCCTCTTGCTAACTTTGACTTTGTCAATGCTTTTTGCTAAGCATTTCTTCTTGTTGCATGCTTTTACCAATGTTCATTATTGTGAAATGACTGGTGTTGTTTGTCACTCCTCAGTTTCCATAGCACTCGTTGATAGCTGCCATCTTGGTTTTGAGTAAATATAAAAGCCAGCCACGCCCACGCCTAGTGCAGGTTATCTTGAGACACACTAGAGTTCCAGGAAGATGCTGATGTAAGACCCTTTGTATCACACAGCAGAGCAGGTAGAATCTCGTCTGCATTGTAGAACTGTTCCGTTTCCTCTCCAAGACACACAGAGGATTCAGAGTGCTAAAACTCGGTTCTGTTTACCGCTCAACAGAAGCGACCTCAGGGCATCCATAAGCGATACCGAGTGCCGTAACTCGGGGGCATATTATCAAGTAAGGGCGTTACTTTATCGTCGCTTTTATCGGCAGGAAACTGCCGATAAAGCGGCGACAATGGGCTTGATAATATGCTCTATGAATTCCAATTGAAGCCCATGTTAGATGTCGTCACATCTAACATGGGCTTCGATTGGAATTCATAGAGCATATTATCAAGCCCATTATCGCCGCTTTATCGGCAGTTTCCTGCCGATAAAAGCGGCGATAATGTAAAGCCCTTTCTTGATAATATGCCCCTCAGTTTCATGCTATCACCCCTGAGCAAGAGTGTTGAAGTTCAATTTCACGTTACCCCTGGGTGATTCACCTTGCAGCGAAGATATAGTAAAGGCACCGCATTCTTCTCACCGAGTGCTTTAACTTGGTAAGTCATAAGTTCTTTGAAGTGGCAGCAGGCACCGGTCAATTTGTATCAATGTCGAATTGAGAAATGAACATTCATAAATAAAGCCTGACATACTGTTAAGATGTATAAGACTTAGTACAACAGAACTGCACAACCAAGGAATCCCTATTGCAGTGGCTGCTGGTGACATTTGAAAGTGGTGAGGCGGAAACTGATAATCATACTGCACCGTAGCGAGCGAGCGCAGCAAGCGAGCCCGAACCCCCTAAGGAGGGTTTGGGGGAATTTCACCCCGAGAAAATTTTGAAAAAATAGTGAAAAAATGGTGCATTTTCAAGCAAATTTGAGAAAGCAGGAAGGTTAATAAAGCAATTGTGAAAGTACAGGTATTACATTATCAAAGAGCTGTCATATAACATAAGTAGCTCAACCACAGAGCTTTATAACAGCAATCAAAAATATCCTAAGTCCTTGCAGTTAGTAGAAGTTCATAAAGAAGCCATTGCCACTGTGGCTACCTTGAATAATCAACTGCGAATTTTAACAGCCACAGAGTCCAAATCTGAAACATTGAAAGAATAATCACTCAAAGTCCTCAACTCGATGAGGGCACCATCTCATCTGGCAGTTACCCCACAAATTACTTGATAATGATAAAACAAATGTGATAGGAGACGCTTTGGTTGCTGTAGGTCCTGGACTCAAGTCACAACTTAAAGCTCCATGGTTCTTGGGAGCGTTGTTTATTGGGAATATAGTGGCTAATGTACAAACATTAGACTATCTATTGCATATTGATACCTACCAAATAACATTACTGCCCCCCCCAGCCCAAATGTAATGGTATAGTAAATATGAAAAGGGCTGTTAAAGTTCACAGGAGAGGAAACATCAAGCTCTAGTACCTCAAGCTTAGTACTGGTGAGATGTGGTATGAATTTTGTTATCTCCTTAAACAGTTTGTTGAACGGCAGAATAGTTACGTTTGTCCTTGGGTATGTATTTGGGAATTTAAGTTGAAGCCAGTAGAGAGAGCAAGAGAGAGAGGGTCCCACAGCAGCAACAAAACACGAAGAAATAGGGCCGCTTAGTAGGTTGTGGGGTCGGGCACTCCAACACAGGAAGGTCTCCACAGGGAATGACTCAACACTTTTCATAATCCGTTCCAATTCACAGCACATTTTAGGATAATAACATGAAATGTCAGGGGGATACGCACAGTAGGGAGGGATAAAGATACAACCACTTGGATTAAGTGAGCCGCAGAGAGGTACAGTATGCATAAGGTGAAACTGGGATATTTCTTGCATAGCAGTCTGTCAAGAGTCCGATAATGGAGGAGAGCACACGAGCAGCACAGACCAGCAGGGCTCAATACTATGGGTCCCTGCCCCAAGACAGCTTGACAAAGAGTTAATCAGAAGCAGTTGCTTCACCATACTATCCATAAGGTGGGGGTAATTCACTGCTTCAGAACTGGAAAGGAACTAAGGTAAATAAATTAGCCTCTCAAACCAAATGCCTGATTGGTAAAGGTTGCCTGGCTCTTCTGACAACAGCTAAAAGACAGACCTGATGTTGCAACTCACCATTTCTACGCCTATACTCCATTGATTCTCAAGGCTGATTGCCATAGCCACATTAGTATATGTCACAGAACACATCGATAGCTCAGCATAATCATGAACTGTTACACCTCCTGGCAATTATAAGTGGCCTTTAGGCCTCTACTGTATGATAATCCCACTCCCAATCAACACAGCTTTATGTCACAATAGCCCCAAAGCTAAACTCACAGTTTCAAAACAAAACACCTCTATGTTCCGGATCAAACCATCAAATAACTTTGCCTTAATCAGAGCATCATCAGGTGCACTCATATCTCATGCTCTCATTCAGTGTGACAATTCTTATACAAAAGAAAGTTATCAAATGCTAGGGATTAACATTGTTTACAGAAGTACCTAGTTTATGGAGCTGTCGTTCATTCCTGCTTGTCACTGAAGTCCAGCACTTGTTTTATTCCTGTCTGGTGTTGCCTCAAAACCCTGTAACTCCAAAAGCTGAATTTGAAGGTTCTCTTGAAGAGGCTGCCCTCTAAGGCTGCCACCCTACCATTCCCAAAGAGCTCCGCTCTACTTCTGTCTGCCTGTGGTGCCACCTAACAGGGCCCCAAAACCACCTTGTTTCTCCAAGGCCCACGGGGTCTACATGTGGCAGACATGGACAGAGAGAGCGAGAGTAAGAAAGGGAGAGAGTAAAAGTGTGAAGTAGAGCTTCAAACAGAAACTATGGTGAAAGTGAGCAAGAGAGAGAGAGAGAAAGCAAAGGAAAGAGCGGGAGTAGGAGAAAGTGAATGAGCAAGAGTTGGGGAAGCAGAGTTGAAGAGAGGTTCAGAGAGAGAGAGAGACTGACGGAGAAAGATTCAGATGAGAAAAAAAGAGAGTTGCCAAGATACGGTGAACGAGCCCCCAAAAAAGATCGAGTTAGCCTCAGATGTAGAAGAAGAGAGTAAAATGGAAACAGACAGTGAGACGTGCACATCCATATCTGGTATAGGAATAGCGCATAGTGTACCAGGCGTGGATAATACGTTCCTAAAAATAAAAGCTCAAAAGGGAGGAAAATGTATTATGTCTGGGAGTGAACACACAAACAATTATAGCACCCGCACCTGTGTGACAAATTGGACAACTTTGTACGTTTTTCTGCTCTTTTATGCCTTTACCCCAAAAATGACAGACTCTTTTGGGAGTTGTATTTGTCTGAGTATTTAAAAGACACAGAGAGAGTCACTTTGTTATTGAATGTGAAACAGCATTATCTACCAAGCTTTAGATCCATGGAAAGTAGGCATTTTTACATGTTAGAGCCCTCTGTGAGTTTATTGATTGGTCAGTTAATGGACTGCACGTGGAAATTACCATTTGTCTCCCAGAAGTCAAAGGGAGGAGAACCTTGAAGCACACTTGTGAAGCTGCCCTTCATTCATTCTCCTTTAAATCAATGTTAATCACTCAACCTGCTTTACATTTGTGCAAGTTGAGGCTATTATCCTTGAGATAAATCCAGGTTGGGAACTCGGCACATAGCACCAAATGTAGTACAAACCAGTCAGCACACTAGCTAAAAGGTATAGAATACACTGTCTCACAACAAGAGGAACACCCACATTGTATTTTTGCAGGAGACACTGGCCACTCAGCATATGCACAAGTTATTAAATCCACTCAGTGTTCTGGCCCATATTATTGACAGCGCTAACACAATTGTCATATGCCCCCTTGATTCAGGGTGGTGGTTTTAATCGCGTTTTAGATGTTTTCCAGACAGCTCACTTCTGCCGTTCTCACATACATCGGCCACACTTAGCTAGAGAATTAAACCAATAGACACCCAAGAACCAGGCGTTCAGCTTCTGAATCAAAAATTATTTCGGACCATAACGTATGTGACCGCCAACCCCTATCTGCAGTACTGCCTATCTGGTGTATTTACCGTCGAAACACAATGCTTAAATATAAAATATCTGCATTCAGATTATGGCACATAATTAACAGATGCTCACACCAACAGAATAAAGCAAGTAACCTTAGCCTAATGAATTAAATAATCGCATACAACCTACTCCCTAACAATAGCGATTAGAAACACCCACAGCAGAGTGGTATTATACATGCCAGCCATTAAAAAAACTTAACTTACGGGCGGTTTCAGACATTCACAGACTGACTCTCAGTCTCACGTCTCGAAGAGAAGACAACTTTGCACACTGGACTGGCCTGCACAGGCACGAGTCACGAGGTCTGAGTCACTCTCCTCGTGACTCTGGTGTTGTTCTGCAGTCCACGCTAGGGCGCAGTGACGTCCCCACAGTGGCGCCAATCACAAGTCCATCCTCGTGCGCGTGAACTAGCCAATCCTGGCGCAGGCATGACATCGCCACTGCGCCAGGATTGGCTAAAGAGCAGGGCTAATACTGCCCATAATGAGACCCGGCTCCCCGGGGTCTCTGCCTGTGTCACGGCTAGGGGAGGAGGAGGAGGGAAGGGGCTATTGTGTGTGTGCGCATGCGTGGGCAAGTCATAAAAATGACTTGTCCTAAATCCGCACACCACACTGCTGCCTGCCACGACGCTGCCAGCCTGCCACATGCCACTCAGTGCTGCAGGCCCGCCCCCCACACATTCCGCGATCGCACTGGATGACGTCACGATTTGTGACTCCGGTCCGGCCTCAACTGCTGTTCTTATGCGCTCGAAATTCTTTTTTTAGTGTGTCAGTCAGACAAATGTTGTGAGCAGTGACGGTCGTCCATGGATAGTGGGGCAACGCCCCAAAGCCCCCAATGGACGAACCGCCACTGCCTATTGGAAGATATATTTTCATAAGTAGAACAAGGTCAAACACAAGTATTACTGACTCTACTAAAGGGAATCACAGTAAAAACTCTTATGTCTGCAGTTATGGTACAATTAATGGTCCAAGACTCTTATGTACTCAGTTGTGATACAATTAGTGGTGCAGATCCACAATTGCTTACATAAGGAATCCTAACCAACTTTACTCACCTTTATTTTCAGGTATTCATTGTTAATGCTTCACATGATGTGTATACTTACCAGAAGATATGACAGTATATCATTACCAGGTTGTAACCTATGTTCCCTGTAAGGTGCATGCATGCGCGCACAGCCTACTGTTTCTAGGTGCGCAAAGCCTCTGCTGGAACTCTCATGAAGAGAAAGACTTCCAATCTTTTTAAATCATTAACGCTGATGGAAGCTTTCTCTTGGTGTGCGCTGTCATAGGAAAAGAACACCTGCTCTTCCATAGCTTTTCTGATGGAGGCCTCTGAAAAGGGAAAGTATGACTTCATGGGCAGACGGCAGTCACCAATGCCGTCTGCTGTCCTGCTTGTGTGAAGTGCATTCTTATGTGGATGCACTTTACAAACTCTTTCCAACCGGATTCCTTTTTAATAAGCTTACATGAGGCTTCTGCGACCCAGGGCCAGAGCTGCTACTAACTTTGGAGCTGATGAACCAAGTTTGAAACTCGGCAGAGTTCAACAGTCTGTGATTCTGGGCAGATCAATTAATCTTCCCAGGATACAAAAACAATGTAACTGATGCTTATGTAAAATGTCCCACTACCTTGCCCTAAATAAAATAGCAGAACAAATGCATACTGGGGTAAAATCAAAGCATTAACATAAAAGAGTTAAGACAAATAGATGAATTTTTGTGCCTGATTTGTACAAAGTTAAACCTGCTGAAATCATAGCTTCCCTGCTTAATTTGAGCAATCTTAGACAAATATTTTATTTGACCAACACTCCTTTTTCTTCATTGTTGTATATGAAATATGTGAGTTCATGATACCAGTTGTACAAAAACCTATTGTGTGTGATTTAATAGAATATAATGTTGCTGTTTAACAATCTTGGCAACCTACAGGGTTTACATCACAGCTAAAAAAAAACAATGTCCTCTGAGCACACTATTATTAATTTGTTCTTCAGTTAAGGTACAAGTCTTTCGGTAAATGTCACTATGAAAGTCTTTCTGAATAAATAATCAAAGTCTTTTCCAATCAAGGTTTCAAAGTTCTTCCATATTTAATTCGATGTCATCAACAATTCTCTCGACATTCAATGTAGATGGTACATCAGCCTCAGCCAACACGTGTTTCGTCGTGTGATTTTACCACACCTTGACTTCCTCAGGGCTAGATCTCCAAGGTAGTCCCCTCAGACTCATTAACGTCCTCGTATTTGGTCAGTTTTTCACATCTCAGTCGACCTTCTCTGTATACGGTTGTGAATCCTTCAGTTCAGTAATCCAAATTAAATCTTCAGTAATGAAAAAAGCGATCTTAGTTAATAGGTCTCCTGACCTTTTATACACCCTTATAATGTCCACATCCTTCGTATTTGTCATCAATAACTTGGGGGGTCCATTATTACGCACAAATATCTCTAACTTCCACTCTCTTCAGTATGATTCAAGTTAGTACTCCCCCTTCGATTGTATATGTAAGACCTCGGCATGTAACACCTGTAGCTCCGGAGTCTGTAATCTCTCGTAGTACCTCAGTATATTCTCTGCAATTTATTCGTTTCATTTTGAAAATCTAGACCCCCAGCTGGTGTGTAAATCCGAGTCCCCCTCTCTCGGGTAGCAGCTATCCTGACTACGCCGTACAGAGTCCTTGCGCAATGGGGCAGGGGTGTCTGCATTGTAGGCGTGATTGTTTTTGTGCAGGAAGGGAACCCTTCCTACACACAAACAATCACAAGAGGAGTTTTCCTCTTTCTATGTGTGCTGCAGATTGCAGCACACATAGAAAAAGGAAAAAGGAGGAGAAATAAAGGTATTGCTCCTTGTTGTGCCTCTCTTAATCTGACGCATTCCCAGGTTTACAAAACCCATGGAAAAGCCCTTTTACACAAAGTAATGCGTGAAAGGGGGCCTTATTTACAAGGCCATAAAAAGCTACATACGGTTAAAGGGCAAATGATCTCATTGCTGACAAATACCACAAATCCTGGTAGCACACTCTCTTGGTTAGTGAGTGATCACATGGCTCTGAATGCAGTGCACAGAGACCATTCATTGCCGCACACAGCGAAATAGAATTAGAGGGAACATAGGTTGTAATGTTTTGTCCAGTACCCTCCCTAATACCCTTCCCCCATCTAGCCACTCTGATCCTCTGTGCAATGAAGCCTGAGTCAGAGCTGCTGAAAGGTAGGCTTCTTTGGGGTACTGATAGAACCTGACATTATGTGTCAATTCTTATCCAAAGTATACATCCATTTTAGGTATTTGTCTATATGGAGCCAAAGACACACAAGTTAACACCAAACAAGCTGCAGAAAGGTCTAAAAGATAGAGGGGCATATTATCAAGGACCGGTGTTAAAATTATCGCCGTTTTATCATCAGGAAACTGACGATAAAACAGCAATAATGGCAATAATGGGCTTGATAATACGCCCTTGTTAATTTCCGTAGAAGCCCATGTTCTGATGTTAACATGGGCTTCTATGGGAATTAACAAGGGCGTATTATCAAGCCCATTATCGCCATTTTATCGTCAGTTTCCTGCCGATAAAACAGCGATAATTTTAACACCGGTCCTTGATAATATGCCCCAGAGTACTGTACTGGGTTAGTAGTGTTTTCTCAAAATGTTCAGCAGGATGCTCAAGAATTCTTAATGGTAATGCTAGGACTGTTAGAAGAAGAGGATGCGAATATCAATGAATTATTTGGTTTAAGTTATAAATGGAACAATAATTGTGAACACTGAATTCACCTGTAGCACTGAAAATAATTCGGAAAGATTCCTCTATTTGACGTTACCAGATTGTAAAGCTCTGGCCTTTGAAAATGTAAACTAAAACTCCCATCAAGATATGACCTGTCCAAACTGTAGAGTAGAACTTAGGTGCACTTTGTAATAATGCCCCCCTATAAATATATTTCTGGCTACAGGCCTGCTTACAAGACAACGTAAAGTCACCCTGCGTGACTTTTTAGGTTTATGACCTTGTAAATATGGGCCTCTTTCACGCATTTCTCTGCGTGAACGGGACACTCTTTCACACATTTCTCTGCGTGAATGGGGCATTCCATCTGTGGGTGTACCCACGCAACATCCATGGAACCTGACACATTCCCAGATTTACAAAGTTTTGTAAATATGGGGTGGCATCAGTATCCTACATCTCCCCAGAGGAGGGGTAGTGGTGGCACAACCAGGATGTAGGTATGATGTAGTTTTCTAATGACCAATCATCTAACTCTTTATATATTTTTTGTCTGCCTCTATGTTCCTTAGTCTTGTATGTCAGTGTTTGTGTACATTGTTTAAGGTTTGGTTTGTTGGGCACGGTTTCATTTTTGGGGCCTGAGAGCAAGCGAAGAAAGTAGGCGATGAAAATGATTCAGGCTTGAAGGGAGTTGAACTAACATGGATTGGCGAAAGAGGTTTGGCATGGAATCAGTTACACCTTTTACTTTCCTCTGTTGATAAATGTGACCATCCACAAATTATGTTTACCCAGAGTGGCGTCAATGGCGTAGAGCACTTAACTGGAGTTAAATTGGAAATTGAGATGGAGACATTTTCCATCTTAATGTCTATGTTTCCGAACACACATTTTGCGTTCTCAAATATATGTCAGAGACATAAGTGGAAGTGGTCTACTGTAAATATTGCTAAGTTTGAAAAGACACAAAGACATGTGAAAACGGCAGTATTAGCATTCCTTTCTGAATATAACATGTCTTCCATTTTTCATGTAAATATATAACAAGGCAATGCAGTACTGTAAATTCTGATGGTGTACATTTTTCAACCTATGGACACATTGGGGTCGATTCCGATCTGGTAAAAAGCGCTTCGAATTGCCGTTCGGAGCGTTTTTCCCATACGAATCATAACCAGCAATGTCCCCCATACGTACGATGAAGTACGATTCGTACCAGAAGCTGGACATCGTACACGGACCGTACGAATGAAATTCCCGTACGAATCTCCCTCGGAACCCGCTGTACGCGACATCTGTACGGTTCGCGGCTGCTTTTTCCGAACCGGCAAGTACGATTTGTGTTGGGTACGCACCGTACAACCCTTTTTCTACAGGAGCTGAAAACAGCCGTAAATGCAGAGTACGCCCCAAAACAGGTACGGAACACCCCCCCCCTGGGTACGGTGTGTACCCCCCATGATCGCTGGGGTACGCACCGTACCCCGCGATCTTGGGGTGTACGCACCGTACCCCATGTACGCTGGGTGTACGGTGCGTACCCCATGTCCGCTGGGTGTACGGTGCGTACCCCCCATGATTGCAGGGGTACGGCGCGTACCCCTGCGATCATGGGGGGGTACGCACCGTGCGGTGTGTATGTGAATATGCGCTTTTCCATACGAATCGCCCTTACCTGACGTGGACCGTACAAATCGCGTCCTGATACCCCGGTCCGGATCATACTCATCGAGTCGTACGGTGTGTGTACGAGTCATACGGAGACGGCTCCGGATGCGAATCGTACGGACGAGAATTTTACCGGATCGGCCCCCTTATTTCCATTTCAAACCTAAAAACTTGGCTTGACAAACATCTCTAAATGTATTTATTGAAAAAGGGTTCTTTTAAACCCCACACTGTATAATGCCTAATTTAATGTTGTCATATTTATATTTTGTTTATTTTTAATAAGTACTGCAGTACTTTTTAGATCATTTTGAGGAACTGCCGTGGTACACTGTAAACTTTAAAGCACTGATGGATCAATAAAATACCTTTCCCTAACTCTACAGACTTTGCTAAAGTACCTCATTTATTTCTAAACATTAGAAAAAGAGTAATGAACTATGTTTCACCTTTAAACATAGAAAAATGACAAAGTGTGGTCTAAGGGATTTCATAAACCAATAATATTGTGGTTCATCATGTTGTGGTATACAGCTGCCTAACTTAACTAAATTTTTTTACCTTATTACTCAAAAACAAGTGAACAAATTCAGGTCATATAACAAAAAGGTCCCTTTCACCACCATAATCTGTATTCCTGACAAATTTCATTCAGCAGTTTTGCTGCTACCTCTGTTAAAAAAAATCAATGGAAAATGCAATGCTGGAAAAGAGTGTTTTGGGCCCTTTTTTTGCACCCCCTTAACTAATCACCATGAAGCTTTGCATCATCAGCCAACGTAATAGGTCTGCAAAGTTTTATGGAGATTCATCAAATGGTAACAAACTTATTAGCAAGCAAACATTTGAGGATTCCCTATCTTCAGAATCCTAACTGTAACTACAGAGTGGCTACTGGTACTCTGTAATATAGGGGTGATGAGGTCCTCTTGTGTCCTGAGTACCTCAGGACACTAGTGGACTTCATCCCTTGAAGAGCAGTGTGCCAAGAGGTGAGTTTGCAGAGTGGTGTAAAAAGGGGGTGTGGCCTCGGACCACCTCTCCGCAATCCAGCTCTGTGGCGCTTACTGAAGGTACCTGGTGGGCAGTTGGTCCCCAGGGACCTTCAGTATTCAAAGGGAATTAATTCCACAACTAACAACGCGCCAGGGGGCGCATTTGCAGAGTGGTGGAGAAAGGGGACATGGTCTTTGTCTACCTCTCAGCAATCCCACTGTGGGGGCTTACTGGAGGTAAGAGGTAGGTTAGTTGGCCCCTACAGGACCCCCAGCAGCAAAGGGGACTTGAAAACCGATCCAAGAGCGTGCCAGGAAGCGTGTTTGGAGAGTGGTGGGCAAAGGGGGCATGGCCTGCTCTTCGAACTTAGTAATGCTGCTGTGTGGGACTTACTGGAGGTAATAGGAGGAGTAGTTGGCCCCAAGAATTTCCTTGGGGGCCAACTACCCCTCCTGTTACCTCCAGTAAGTCCTGCACAGTGAGATTGCTAAGATGTCTTCAGAGGCCATGCCCCCCTTCTCCACCATTCTCCAAACGTGCCTCCTGGCAGACTACGGGATGGGGGATGTAGTTCAATTTACTCCTGAGGGACTTTGGGGGCCAAGAAGCCCTACTGGTACCTTCTGTAAGCCCTATGCACTGGAATTCCTGAGCGCTGATTGGAGGCCCAGCACCCTTTCTCCACCACTCTGCAAACGCAAATACTAGTTAAAAAAATATTTGCAATGTAATAGATTTCGCATTTGTGAAAATTAGAGCTATTGGCGTTGTAAATGCAAACATTATTTACTAATGTTTTTTATAATGGAGTGGAATGGATGTACGTTTTTTGTAGTGGAATTATGTGGTATGTTGTGCAGTGAAACTATGTGGATAGAAGTATGTGGTATTCAGTGTATAGGAATAATGTAGAGTGGGATTGTGTGTTATGGAGAGTAATTATGTGGTATGGTAGTCTGTGTTGTGGAGTGGTAACCTCAGGTTTATTTTTCCTCATTTCCATATAAAGTCAACTATTAACTCAGTGACACAAAAAAGATGGAACCACTGAGGAGCACTTGTGGACCTAGTCAGAGTTATGAGCAGAGCCACTGGATTTATGTGTCTGTTTGGCTGCACCGACTTTCGCACAATTATACCGTTTGTGCATTAGCCACATAATTCATCATCTGCACCCTAATCTTCAGATTTGAACAAAAAAAGCCTTATTTCTAGCTGAAATGGGTCAAATGTTACCAAAAATGCAGCGACAAGTGGTACAGCATAGTGGAAAACCCTCTGCAAACCTAGAATGGTCAACAGTTACTTATTGCTAAATATGGGTGTTAAATTGGTACTAATGGTGTGCAAGCCACTCTTGCTTCTTTCTGCACCTTCTTGCCTCTTTCTGCATTTCTGTTGCATCTTTATGCATGTTTCTTTCTTTTTCTGCACTTCTCTTGATGTCATTCTGCAAATCTCTTGTACGTTCTGCACCTTTCTTCCCTCTTTCTGCATTTCTGTTGCCTCTTTCTGCACCTCATTTGCTTCTTTCTGCACCCCGGTTGTCTCTTTCTGCACTCGTCTTCTCTCTTTTTGTACCTTTCCTGCCTGTTTTTGCATCTCACTTGCTTCTTTCTGCACTGTTCTTGCTTCTTTCTGCACCTCTGCTGCTTCATTTTACACTTTCCATGCTTCTTTCTGCACTTGTATTGCTTCTTTCCACACTCCTGTTGTCTCTTTATGCGCCTATTTTGCCTCTTTCTGTACTTTTCCTGCTTCTTTCTACACCTCTGTTGCTTCTTTCAGCAATTCTCTTGCCTCTTTTTGCACTTCTCTTGCCTGTTTCTGAACCTCTCTTGCCTCTTTTTGCACCTCTGTGGACTCTTTCTGCACCTCACTTGCTTTTTTCTACACTTCTTTTGCCCCTTTCTGCACCCCTGCTACTTCATTCTGCACTTTCCATGCTTCTTTCTGCACATGTCTTGCTTATTTCTTCACCCCTGTTGTCTCTATTTGTACCTCTTTTGCCTCTTTCTGCACTTTTCTTGCCTTTTTCTGCATCTCTCTTCCCGCACCTCTGTTGCCTCTTTTTGCACCTCAGTTGCTCCTTTCTATACTTCTCTTGCCTCTTTCTGCACCTCTGCTGCTTCATTTTGCACTTTCCATGCTTCTTTCTGCACCTGTATTGTTTCTTTCCACACCCCTGTTGTGTCTTTATGCATCTCTTTGCCTCTTTCTGTACTTTTCTTGCTTCTTTCTACACCTCTGTTGCTTCTTTCAGCAATTCTCTTGCCTCTTTGTGCACTTCTCTTGCCTGTTTCTGAACCTCTCTTGCCTCTTTTTGCACCTCAGTAGACTCTTTCTGCACCGCACTTGCTCTTTTCTAGACTTCTTTTGCCCCTTTCTGCCCCCCTGCTGCTTCATTCTGCACTTTCCATGCTTCTTTCTGCACAAGTCTTGCTTATTTCTCCACCCCTGTTGTCTCTATTTGTACCTCTTTTGCCTCTTTCTGCACTTTTCTTGCCTTTTTCTGCATCTCTCTTCCCGCACATCTGTTGCCTCTTTTCGCACCTCATTTGCTTCTTTCTGCACCCCTGTTGCCTCTTTCTGCACTTGTCTTCCATCTTTCTGTACCTTTCCTGCCTGTTTTTGCATCTCAAGTGCCTCTTTCTGCACTTTTCTTGCTTCTTTTTACAAATCTGTTGCTTCTTTCAGCAATTTTCTTGCATCTTTGTGCACTTCTCTTGCCTGTTTCTGGACCTCTCTTGCCTCTTTTTGCACCTCTGTTGGCTCTATGAGCACCTCACTTGCTCCTAACTACACCTCTCTTGCCTCTTTCTGCATCCCTGTTGCTTCATTCCACACTTTCCATGCTTCTTTCTACACCTGTCTTGCTTCTTTCTGCACCCCGGTTGTCTCTTTATGGACCTCTTTTGCCGCTTTCTGTATTTTTCTTGCCTTTTTCTGCAGTTTGCGTGCCTCTTTCTGCACCCCAGTTGCTTCATTCTGCACTTTGTATGTTTCTTTCTGCGTCTGTCTTGCTTCCTTCTGCATCTCTGTTGTCTCTTTCTGCATTCGTCTTCCCTCTTACTGTACCTTTATTGCCTTTTTCTGCATCTCACTTTTCTTGCTTCTTTCTACACCTCTGTTGCTTGTTTCTGCACCTGTATTCCCTCTCTGTGCAACTCTCTAGCCTCTTTTTGACATCTCTCTTACTTTTTGTACCTCTCTTGCCTCTTTTTGTACCTCCGTTGCTTCTTTCTGCACTTCTCTTGACTCTTTCTGCACCCTTTGTGCCTCTGTCAACACCTCTGTTGCTTCTTTCTGTACTTTTTTCCTTCTTTCTGCACTCCTCGTGCCTCCTTCTGCACCTCTGTTGCTTTTTCTACAGATCTCTTGCCTCTTTCTTCACCTCACTTGCCTCTTTCAGCATCTCTGTTGCTTTTTTCTGTAGATCTCTTGCCTCTTGCTGTACCCCTCTTTTATCTTTCTGCACCTCTCTTGCTTCTTTAAGCACCCCTGTTTCATCTTTCTGTACCTTTCATGCCTGTTTCTGCATCTCCCTTGCCTCTTTTTGTACCTCTGTTGACTCTTTCTGCACTTTTCTTGCCTCTTTCTGCACCCCTTTTGCCTCTTTCTGCTCCTCTGCTGCTTCTTTCTGCACCTCACTTGCCTCTTACAGCAACACTGTTGCTTTGTTCTGCAGATCTCTTGCCTCTTTTTGCACCCATCTTTTCTCTTTCTGCACCTCTCTTGCCTCTATCTGCACCCCAGTGCCCTCTTCCTGCACCTTTCCTGCCTGTTTCTGCACCTCTCTTGCCTCTTTCCGTAACTCTGTTGCCTCTTTCTGAACTTCTCTTGCTCTTTCTACACCCTTTGAGCCTCTTTCAGCACCCCTGTTACTTCTTTCTGCACTTCTCTTCCTTCTTTCTGCATCCCTCCTGCCTCTTTCTGTGCCTCTCTTGCCTCTTTGTGCACTCCTCCTACCTTTTTTTGCACTCCTCTTGCCTCTCTCTCCACCCCTCTTCCCTTTTCCTGGCACCTCTGTTGGTTCTTTCTGCACTGCTCTTGCTTCTTTCTGCACCGTACTTGCCTCTTTCTGCACTTCTCTTGCTTCTTTCTACTCCTCTGTTGCTTTTCAGCAATTAACTTGCTTCTTTCTGCACTTCTCTTCCTTCTTTCTGTACCCCTCCTGTGTCTTTCTGTACCTTCTCTTGCCTCTTTGTGCACCTCTTCTACCACTTTATGCACCCCTTTTGCCTATTTTTACACCTCTGTTGGTTCTTTCTGCACTGCTCTTGCTTCTTTCTGCACATCATTTGCCTTTTTCTGCACTTCACTTGCTTTTTTCTGCACCTCTCTTGCCTCTTTCGGCACCTATGTTGCTTCTTTCTGCAAATCTCTTGCCTCCTTCTGCACCTCTTAGTTAGAGGTAGTCATATTATATACTAGGGCCATACAGGGGAGGTCATGCAAATCACAGGGTACCCCAACTCATAGTGTACCCTAGTGTATCTAGGTGTTTTCACTGTATTCTAAGTGTCTTTCAGATAGCACTGGTTACGGGCCTGGTTAGTCAGAGTCAGTTACCACCAGTACCCGTCAGCAAAAAGTTGGGAAACAGGATGACTTTGCAAAAAGGTCTCTTTCTGCTCCTCTATTGGTTCTTTTTTGCACATCTCTCGCTTCTTTCTGAGCCTTTCGTCTTCTTTCTGGAGTTCTGTTGCCTCTGTCTGCATTTATCTTTCTTCTTTCTGTGCCTTTCTTCCTCTTTCTGCACATGTCCTACCTCTGTAGGCATAGTTAGAAATTAGCCTTAAAAAAACCTTTGAAATTTACTGAAAATACCATTCACAGAAAAAACCATAGTTGTCAGGGATGTTATAGTTAGAAATTTGCATTTTAAAAACCTTAGAAATTCACTGAAAAAACCACAGGTTTCAGGGACGTTATAGTTAGTTGGACATTTCATTCATACCAAACCAGAGAAAACCGTGTGCTATAGTTAGTTCAGTTAATTATAACTCGGGCCTCACAATGCATTGCTGAAGACATCACATATTACATCATTCATGACAACAGGCTGATGGCATCAAATGTCATGGAGCCACCTGGCGGTCGTGCAAAAAATAAAAAAAGATCCTTTGGGATTTTCCTCCTTAATCCCTTATAGTAAAATAAAGGTTGCCCGGCAGGTGTGGATAGAGTGGTGATGGCCTTTCGAGTGCTGAATGAAGCATTCCGCTACTAATGGGTCAAAATTTACACTTCTCGGAACAAAAAGTTAATTGATAAAATGACTGTATCACCCATAACAATGATTGTCTACATAGGGTTTGGCTGCTCAAAATAACATTTCCAAACCTATACTCCTCACGGGATTAGGTACTTGTAGCAGTGGGATTAAGCAGTTGTAGCACCAGAAGCTAAAGCGTTTGACAAGACCAGACAGAAGTAAAAAGCAAACATTGTGGCATCGCTCCTCTTTCTGAACTCTGGTTTTATGTGCAATTGAGCTGCTGCCCTGCGGAGGCCTCCAGTATCCCCTCTAAGTAGCTTTCACCCAGGATGCTCTAATTGAAAAAATTCAGATCACAAGTTAGCTGTTATACAGAAGGACCTGGACTGTCCAACCAACATTGCAAATATCTGGACACAAATGGAGAATCACTCTAAACACAATAGACAAACACACCAAATTCGCAGTTAGACGCTACCACGAACTGAGCCAAGACACCATATGCTCAGCTATTGCAGACCAAACTGATGCCTGTGTGAACAACAAAGAAATGTTCACCATTGACTTTACCTCCCCTCTTGCTGCCACAAGTATCATCACACCCTCTCAAGACCTCTGTAAAAGACTCTTGGAATTCTTCAGCACCAAAGTCATCACATAGTACAGCACCTTCTACCTTAAACCAAACCCCAACACACTAGCAGAACTACTCCCAACAAGACAGACAGGGGTACCCTGATGATATGGCCTGCCGTTACCACAGACAAAACAGCAACCACCACAAAATCGAGCAACTCTGGTACCTCAGTCAACTCCTGCCCACACCACCTTCAACAAGGGTCTCCATCCGATTGGTGAACTCCTGATACCAATACTCAATGCATCAACTTGGCTACCTTCTCGGACTTCTGAAGACATACAACCATCACTCCCCCCTACAAAAGTGGACCCTACCAAACTCTCCAACCACCATCCCATCTCCCACCTGCCCTATGCAGAAAACTTCCTGGAGAAACTAGTCAACCAGCGCCTAACCAAGCACCTTAATAACCAAAATATCCTCGACACAACACAATCTGTATTCAGGCCAAATCACTGCACCAAGACAACACTCATCATGGACACCAATGACACCTGCATGATAATGGACAAAGGAGACACCACAGCACTCATTTTGCTAAACATTCCTGCCGCCGTCGACAGTTTCTCAGCTCAGACTTATCAGACTCCTAAACAACATTGAAATCTGAGGCGCACCTTTCAAATAGATCTGATCCTTCCTCACAGGATGAACTTTAGCGGTCCGACTGTCTTCTTACTCATCAAAGGCACACAAACACATCTGTGGAGTACCGCAAGGCTCCTTGCTCAGCCTAATGTTTTTCAACTTGTACATGATCCCTGTGCCCAATGTGGTATGCTTGTAGGGAATTAACATTCTCTCCTACTCTAATGATATCCAACTAATCCTCTCACTCTCCTACAACTCCCCCAAACACAAGAAACAATCTCATGGCCTATATGACTGAAGAGGTTAAGCGAATGAAAGCCAGACGTCTTAAACTCAATACCAATTAGACAGAAGTGGTAATCTCTGGCGACATGATTTCCCTTCAGGACTGCACCGTGTGGATTGCTGAACTCGGTCTCACATTTTCACCCTGAGCGCATCCAAAGAAACTTGGAAGGAATCACCCTAGACAGTAAGCAATGCAGTCTCTGCGTCCTGCTTCCACTCTCTCAAACTACTGAAGGTCTTCAGATGGCAACCCAACCACACCAGGAAAAAAGTCATCCATGTGCTCATCACTAGCAAACTGGATTACGAGAACTTAGAATCGACATCACACCCCACCTATGAGAGAGCAACTGGCTCCTCATGCACAAAAGAGCACAGTTCAATCTCCTTCCACACATCTCCAAGGCACTCTGCAATCTTGGGTCTGCCTACCTCAATAGCCAGGTCAACTTACAAAAGCCACTCAGGCACCTGCGCACCACCAAATGCCTTCCAGCTCACGTCCCATGAATATGCAAGAACAGAGAAGGGGGTTAGGCCTTCTACTACATTGTTCCTAAGACAGAGAGTAACCTCATCCTCACAAATAAGAGCCTCTTCCTCACTTCTTGAATTCTGGAAGGTAGCTGAAGAACTGGATCTCAAACTAGTTGGCATCTCAGTTCTGGTCACACCTACTTCAATGCCGGGATACTTCTGCGGGTGTTAGTGCACTATAAAAATCCACATCCAAAAACACACCATAACATAACATAATGTATATGGCAGGTGCACAATTATCACCCAAATGTGAGTATGGGGTCTCGGAATGGGGAACTATGCACAAATTGCTCATGAATTCGCAAATGTGTACCCAACTTGTAATCCAGTTTTAGTGCAAACTCCTGCTTTAGACCATCTCTCGAAGGAGGTCCAAAATGTAAAACCAGAATATCCAAGCCTTTTCAAGGAGACAACAGATGAGCTACTACTCCCCTGAAAGTGATTATTGGTAAAATGTGTTTAGACTGGATCATGTTATCAATGTTATAGATCAATGAAACAACAAAACATATTTTGCATTTGAATGAAATGCTTTCATATTAAATAATTCAGTGAAACCCTTACAGTGTTGTTTTGTATTTCGGAGAGCATTGGATGATTAGTAGGCCATCTCATGTTTTATTGCACTGGGTTGTAGTCTGGAATATCGAGTGGGGAGTATCATCACACCTCCTATAATAGGCAAAATATTGAGGACAAAAATATTGAGAAGTGATTGAATAAGAGAAGGATAGATTTACTATTCCTACCTCACATACCTTGAAAATATAATTTGTGTATATAGATATACATATATATATATATATATATATCACCTACTGGCGGTCACCAGTAGGTAGTTATAATTAGGACCTAGCTTCCATAGGAAAGCATTTTTTCACTTGGCTATAACTTTCGCGTAATTTGACCAATCTGCATGAAATTCCCTCCCAAAAGTTTCAAAATAGTGTCTGTGTGCCATGGAACATTTGGCGGTGATCCGTACAGTGGGGACCGAAAAATAGGGATCCAAAATAAGTGGGTTTGTAATGTTAATTCCTATAGGAATGTGTTGTCGAACCTCTAGTCCAAACTGCTGGCCGGAATTACACCAAATTTAGCAGCAAGGTAGATGTTGTTATGTAAATTTTGCTTTTTATTATTTTATGCAAATCTATCCAGTAGTTCTTGACAAATTCAATCTGAACAGTATAGTGATTTCTCTTGCTGCAGATATTTCATGAAGGTTTCGCGGTGATTGCTGTTAACCCGCAACGTGTTTGCGGTAAATCGTGAAAGCGCATTCCAGGAGAAAGCTCTGATTGGCTGGGCACAACCTTGTTGCGATGGTTTTGAAGTGCTCGTGGTTACATTTCAACGCATTCGAGATAAATTGCCAAAGCGTGCCAATGGGACTGCTGTGATTGGCTGTATACAACCTGACAGAAAGTTGCAGCCGCCATTTTCTGTCTCAGGGATGGTTCGCGGTTAGGTAGATTTTGTCCACTGTTTTTCTTTCTTATATTTTGAATTGTATTTTCATTATTTTGTAACATTTGGAAATGTCCACATATCTTTCCTAAGAAATGACTTTGGGGCTTATTACCAACAACGGGCACTAAATATCGCTATGCGCGAGTACCGTGATTTTAATTATCGCAGGCTATCTCAGGATTTTATAGCACGTTATCAACAACGCTTATCACCCAGGCGATAAACATCCAGCGATAGCCAGTGAAATGCAGGAATATTGCTGGGAATCCAGCGATATTCCGGCAGCCATAGGGACTCACTTGTAAATAGCCCATGTATGTATCCTGAGATTCCACCCCCATTACACATATAGCTAAGTCTGAATTTCAGCAGACATTAGCTTTCAACTATAACCGCGGTTAGGGCGGGTTTTGACATCACTATGTGTGTCAGGGCAGGCCTTGTAAATACCGCGATGTGCGGTTAGCGACTTATTCCCTGTGGTTTTGCTCGGGAACGCCTACTTTGTATCTCATTAGAGATGCAATGCACGGCATTAGCAAAACCGGTGCTACGACAAGGAAACGCGCTAGCGTGTCCTTGCTGATACTGCGATGCCATTATCACCGCTTTTCGCCGAAAACGGACGCTAAAGTGGCGATAATGGGCTTGTTAATATGCCCCCAGGTTCTCTTACCAGTAGCTCTTTTTTCTTTCACCACTTTTTCTTCATTTTGCCCCTTTTATGTCTACTGTAGTTGCTTCTGTTCATTTTTCCTCCAAGCTTTTGTAGATATTCTGTCTGTAGTTATTGTTCTGTAAAAATAATAAGTATATTTGAATTTTTATTCTAGCCAATGTACCAAATACTTTACGTCAGGTTTACACATAATACATAAACAGTTTTTATGGTATGTTGCAGTTTTAAATCTACAGACGAACCTAGCTACCTAACTACAAGGACTCAATTCAATATACCAAACCCAAACCAATACACAACACTCAATTTATTAGTTACCTTTTAATATTATAGCACCCTCTCCTACAACACAGCTGCACCATATCTGTTCTCAGTTATGCGCGCTTAATCATCTCTCTGTCCCTTTTGTAGTACATTTTAAAATAAACATCAACCAAAGTGTAAAAGTACATACAGTGCTTCAATACTACAAATCCGAAAACACAACATAAGAGCTATTTCTGTGCCTCTCTACCACTGTGTCACTGGTAGATTTAGTGATTCAGTACCTTAAACTTAGATGTGTCAGATTTAAATTTTGAGAAACACTGCATATGAAAATCTGCACATTAATCTGTCTAACAGCAGGTAGCTCTCTAATATTTCGGAGTACATGCAAACAGTTTGTGAAAGGTTACAAATATAATTCATCAGATGGTTCTAAAAGAGTACATTTTCATCACTAAAACTTGTAAATACACGTGTTTGTGGTTGAGTACAACAATTCTCCCTGGATGATTGGTTGAGTGTATAGATAGTGCATAGGTAATTCCCTCAGATTTCCTGCATGATTTCCTGAGTCTGTAGGAACTGCATCAGTGGTCCCATATCTGCATAGTTAGTGCCTGTGTATTTGCATGACTATATTGCTACCATCTGGGTGATCAGATTAATGCATGGTTGTTACCTGCGTATTTTAATGAGTACATAATTAGTGCCTGCCTGATTGGAAGAGTGCATGTGTAGTGCCTGATTGAATAAGTCTAGATATCAGACTGGATATATAATTGCATATAAGGCTCTCTAAGAGCATACATTGCTCTGTTACTCAGCTTGCACATGCATTAGTAAGTTTCTAAAACTGAAAACAACATTTCTCACTTTTTCAAAGCACAAAGGGCCATATGCATGAATACATTTTCCCATAGACACAGAATGGGCAAAACCCTTTGATGCATCTGGCCCAAAGCCTTTTCTTAATAGTGTACCTACATTATATCACAAATATTTCTTGTGTCTTTAAAACATATGTGCAGCATTTCTCAAAGAAAAGTGACATGCCAAGTGAAGCTAGTACAAGAACTCTCAAGAGACATTCAGCACAACTGGCGCATCCCTGCAAATCAGCAGGGATGCGCCAGTTATTGTGTGCCACAGCTCCGCCATCATGGATGCGCCGCATTTACAATGCGGCGCCGCATGGTGCAAAAACGGCACAGATGCGTGACGCATCAATGCCGTAAAAGTGACGCATTGCTGGAGTTGCTCCAGAAATGCTCTGGGCACCATATCTAGTTAATGCTGCGTCAATCCTTACGCCTGCTTCAAGCAGGCGCAGGGTTTTGACGCAGCATGGGCCTGAAAATGACTGAGTGAAATCTTTTAGACTTCACTAAGCCACTTTTAGGAGGTGTTCCTGCGCTGGAACGCCCCCCCCCTGCACAGGAACGCCTACATGTGGTGCAGGGCATTACAACGTGTCGGATCTCCCAGATGCATCACGTTGTAAGTACCCCTGCACCATGGAGCAGGATTTGCGCCGCCACTGCGTCACAAAAGTGACGCAATGGCGGCGTAAATGAGGCGCAAGGGGCTTGTAAATCTGCTCCACCATGTTTAAAGAAATACACCACCGTCACCATATACGTAAAATATTTAACAGCCTTAAAGAACATTGATCACCATGTAAACATATATTTAATTTCATAATAGATATACACCTTCCAGCCATCTTTCCAAAAATATATAGTTCTCTTCATTTTTTCGTTAACTCTCATCGAACATATTACTATCTGCAATCACAAAAACCATATCTCACCATATAAGTAAATGCAAACTGGTCATATAAGTTAAAAAAACACATTGGCAAACACTTCCTACTTCATGCCTAACAAGCATTACTACTTTATTATTCATATTTAGGCACAGCACTTGACTACACTACTCCTGTTTAATAATGTGACTAAAAGTACTTCAGTTCCTAGAATGCAAATAACATAGATCTGTCTGTTCTGCACATGATGCATCAGAATTTAAAACATTGTCATTTTTAAAGGCACTGCTCATGATAACTTTCAACAGTACTAACATCCTAAACACATAACCTCTGCCAGATACAGTTCATGTGATATACTTTTTGATACTGTGACACTCTTTTTTTATCAAACGCCCATATACATCTTTATTTCTAATGAACATTTTTTGAATAATTAATAACTTATATACATACCAGTGAATTGAGTTTGTAGATTATATTGTTGTTTTGGCTCTTTCTGGATAGATTTGACACTTTTAAAATTTGTACAAACTAAGCCAAAGAAGGGTACACCACTCTCATGGATAAGCAATTATAAAATGGCAATCTCTTCAACTTTCCACTCTATGATCATGAAAAAGGCAACACATGGAATCCTGTCTTTCATTTTAGGTGATTGCAGCTCCAATTGTGAATGGTTAGCATCGTTTAACCCTTTCCCTCAGTTTCAAAACGAGTCAACAGCGATATTTAGCTTCAGTTTTTTAGATTTAAATACTGAACAACAGTTTATTACATAGTCCTGAGTTGGAAATTAAAGTTTGCCATGTGACATAACTCCTCAACTTTAAAAAAAAGTTCTGTCTCTTTAACACACTTTCCTCCCAATTTACTCTTAGCTCAGTGTACCTAGCAACCCAGTGGAACCATTAGGTCACAAGTTCACAGCACATTGTAGAAGGAATATGGTACTTACAAAGGAGATACAGCAGGTCTGGTTTACTCTACAGATTCAAAAGCATAGCCATGTCTCTAGAACATTTCTTGTATAAACAATGGTCAATAATAGGACGTCTTGCTAAGGCATCCAACACACTAACTAATTTTATTCACTTTCATGCTGAAAGCATCCAATGAAATATATCTTTTTTTTAAACATCTCCATTTAAACTCTTTTCATTTGGAAAACTATCTCATTCAGCTCCGGCCTTCTCCTGGCTGCTATTGTTACTTCACGTAAAAATGTTAGAGTGTGGATTGTGGGCCAGAGCTATGTCTATTGGGCTAAAGAGTCTGCAAAAAACAGAGGTATTGACAGGAACTTGGGTTTGTCAAATGTGGAGATTACCTGGTTTGACAATATTAGAGGGTGAGATGCACTCCAGCTACTCACAGTGTTTAAAAACTTGACTTCTTAAGAACCATGATGTCGTGCATGCTTGACGCGCTCCGCCCAATGCGCACAATGCAAACGAACACACGGGGCCTCATTTGGTACCCCAACTCAAACTGCAGAGCCATGTGACTGAATGAATCCAATCAATTAAATGCTAAACCTTTTATTCTTCTTTTAATCCATGATGTATCTATTTCCTTATCAAATTAATTCAATTCATTTTACTCATTACAGTCCAATACATAATTGTTCATGCAAACACAGGAGGTCTAATAGTTTCCAAATGTCACGTCTTTATTAAAAATTACCCAATGCATTTCAGGAAAAATCCCTTCATCAGGAGTATCTAGAATATAAAAATGAATATGCATCACCATTAGCGTGATTGGTACACATCAAAATCAATAACAAACTTCCACAATTCATTGTGCTCTACATTTTGTCTCTTTACCAGTTATACATAATGACTTAATAAACAACTGCATTTAAACCACCAGGGTCATACACCAAACTAATGCAACAATCCACTTTCAAAAACACCCACATCATTATCAGCTGCTTCAAATATCAAATTAGCATTTAATTGATTTGATTCATTCAGTCACACGGTTGTGCAGAGTGAGTTGGGGTGCCAAATGAGGTCCTCATTTGTTTGATTACTTGGTTTGGCCGCAGAGGGTTAAGATTTCATCAGTAGCAGGTTTTGGTTAAATCCATGGATGATTGCCGAGTTCCTCACCACATGATTGTGCACTGTGGTGGCAATGACTAAGGCAAAGTGACTGGGGTAGGGATGGAAATCCTAATGAAAGATACCTTTGCAGAACTGATGTTGCTTTTCCCTCATACTGTCTTGGTGTACTCTAATATATGTTAAAGACAGAAATGGTTCAATCACTTCTGTCCACAGATTGTCAAAGCTAGGAAACATGTTAATAGAAATGTTTCTGCATTCCTCAGAGACCATCGCATGGGCTGTATCTATAAAAACAATCAGTGCTTTAACATGCATGGAATTTATAGAAATAATGGAGTACACTTTACAGACAAAGGCAACAGGGTGTTTCTAAGTAACCTGAAACTCTGTGTCCGGTCTTATGTGTAGCTGTCATGTACACACAATCAACACAAAGGCTCTTGTCAGAGCAGCCCTATTACCCATTGTCCATCTCCATGACTCGCCTGCACAGATCTATCTTGCTACCTGGTTTCTACACACCCCAGCGTCGCCCGATACCGGAACAGTGCATTCTGGGACTTGCGGTCCATTACTGCATAGTGGAAAGCAGTAAGGGTGCTGTTTTCCACTTGGAGGGGGAGTGGTGATTGGGTTTTTAACCAACCAGCACAGAGCTGGACATACTTCTTCAGGGACTGGGCATGCCTCCTGCAACACTTACCTGGCACTGAAGAAGGCTTAATTGCTGAAATGCATTTGCCATTTGTGATTTCCTGAAATAAAGCAGCCTCCTTGATGTTCCCCCGCTGTGGCTTCCGCTCTTTTCTTGCAAAGGAGGTGTTTGTGGATTTCTTTAGCGTGTTGGTAAGTGACACGCTTTCGGAAGCCCCCACATCACAAGCTGGCTCTGGTTTTCATTGGCGTGGGCGGCTACGGTTGCCCGTGTGGTGTTTGCCGAGGTATCGGATTAACCGGAGCCCACCTTCACAGTCCGGGAAGAAGAGGAGCGATGCTGAGGTCATCCTGCCTCACACCTTGCCTGATGCACTGTCATTAGGGCCCTTGCTTGATAGATTCTTGGATGGAAGGTTGATGTGGTGAGGGAACTCGTGGGGGTCCTTTATTCCGTAGGTCACAACAGGATATTTGCAGTGTCCATCTCCCTGACTTGCCTGCACAGATCCATCTTGCTACCTGGTTTCTACTCACTCCAGCATTGCCCAGTACGGAACAGTGCATTCTGGGACTTGCGGTCCATTACTACTTAGTGGACAGCAGTAAGGGTGGTGTTTTCAACTTGGAGGGGGAGTAGTGTTTGGGTTTTAACCAATCAGCACAGAGCAGGACATACTTCTTCAGGGACTGGGCCCGCCTCCTGCAACTCTTACCTGGCACTGAAAAAGGCTTAGTTGCCGAAATGCATTTGCCATTTGAGAGTTCCTGAAATAAAGCAGCCTCTTGATTTTACACGCTGTGGCTTCCGCTCTTTTCTTGCAAAGGAGGTGTTCATGGATTTCTTCAGTGTGTTAGCCAGTGACACGCTTTCAGAAGCCCCCGCATCGCAAGCTGGCTCTGGTTTTCATTGGCGTGGGCGGCTACGGTTGCTCGTGTGGTGTTTGCCGAGGTATCGGATCAACCGGAGCCCACCTTCACAATCCAGGAAGAAGAGAAGAGATGCTGAGGCCATCCTACCTCACACCGTGCCCGATGCACTGTCATTAGGGCCCTCGCTTGATAGACTCTCGGACGGAAGGTTGATGCGGTGAGGGGACTCGAGGGGGTGCTTTGTTACGTCGGACACAACAGGATATTGGCAGTGTCCATCTACCTGACTTGCCTGCACAGATCCATCTTGCTACCTGGTTTCTACTCACCCCAGCAACACCCGGTACCGGAAAAGTGCATTCTGGGACTTGCGGTCCATTACTACATAGTGGACAGCAGTAAGGGTGGTGTTTTGCACTTGGAGGGGGAGTGATTGGGGTTTAACCAACCAGCACAGAGCAGGACAAACTTCTTCAGGGACTGGGCATGCCTCCTGCAACTCTTACCTGGCACTGAAAAAGGCTTAGTTGCCGAAATGCATTTGCCATTTGTGAGTTCCTGAAATAAAGCGGCCTCCTTGACGTTCCCCCGCTGTGGCTTCCGCTCTTTTCTTGCAAAGGAGGTGTTCGTGGATTTCTTCAGCGTGTTGGCCAGTGACACGCTTTCGGAAGCCCCTGCATCGCAAGCTGGCTCTGGTTTTCATTGGCGTGGGCGGCTACGGTTGCTCGTGTGGTGTTTGCCGAGGTATCGGATCAACCGGAGCCCACCTTCACAATCCGGGAAGAAGAGAAGCGATGCTGAGGCCATCCTGCCTAATACCGTGCCTGATGCACTGTCATTAGGGCCCTCGCTTGATAGACTCTCGGACGGAAGGTTGATGCGGTGAGGGGACTCGAGGGGGTGCTTTGTTTGATTGGACACAGGATTTTGGCAGGGTCCATCTCCCTGACTCACCTGCACAGATCCATCTTGCTACCTGGTTTCTACTCACCCCAGCATCATCCGGTACTCGAACAGTGAATTCTGGGACTTGCGGTCCATTTCTGCATAGTGGGCAGCAGTAAGGGTGGTGTTTTCCACTTGGAGGGGGAGTGATTGGATTTTAACCAACCAGCACAGAGTGGGACATACTTCTTCAGGGACTGGGCACGCCTCCTGCAACACTTACCTGGCACTAAAGAAGGCTTAATTGCCAAAATGTATTTGCCATTTGTTATTTCCTGAACTAAAGGGACCTCCTCGATGTTCACCCGCTGTGGCTTCCGCTCTTTTCTTACAAAGGAGGTGTTTGTTGATTTCTTCAGTGTGTTGGCCAGTGACACGTTTTCGGAAGCCCCCGCATCACAAGCTGGCTCTGGTTTTCATTGGCGTGGGCGGCTACGGTTGCACGTGTGGTGTTTGCCGAGGTATCGGATCAACTGGAGCCCACCTTCACAATCAGGGAAGAAGAGAAGCGATGCTCAGGCCATCCTGCCTCACACCGGGCCTGATGCGCTGTCATTAGGGCCCTTGCTTGATAGACTCTCGGACAGAAGGTAGATGCGGTGAGGGGACTCGCGGGGGTGCTTTGTTCCATTGGGCACAGCAGGATTTTGGCAGGGTCCATCTCCCTGACTCACCTGCACAGATCCATCTTGCTACCTGGTTTCTACTCACCCCAGCATCATCCGGTACTCGAACAGTGAATTCTGGGACTTGCGGTCCATTTCTGCATAATGGACAGCAGCAATGGTGGTGTTTTCCACTTGGAGGGGGAGTAGTGATTGGGTTTTAACCAACCAGCACAGAGCGGGACATACTTCTTCAGGGACTGGGCACGCCTCCTGCAACACTTACCTGGCACTGAAGAAGGCTTAATTGCCGAAATGCATTTGCCATTTGTGATTTCCTGAAATAAAGCGGCCTCCTTGATGTTCCACGCTGTGGCTTCTGCTCTTTTCTTGCAAAGGAGGTGTTTGTGGATTTCTTCAGTGTGTTGGCCAGTGACACGCTTTCGGAAGCCCCCGCATCGCAAGCTGGCTCTAGTTTTCATCGACGTGAGCAGCTACGGTTGCTCGTGTGGTGTTTGCCGAGGTATCGGAACAACTGGAGCCCACCTTCACAATCTGGGAAGAAGAAAAGCGATGCTCAGGCCATCCTGCCTCACACCGGGCCTGATGCGCTGTCATTAGGGCCCTTGCTTGATAGACTCTCGGACAGAAGGTAGATGCGGTGAGGGGACTCGCGGGGGTGCTTTGTTCCATTGGGCACAGCAGGATATTGGCAGTGTCCATCTCCCTGACTCACCTGTACAGATCCATCTTGCTACCTGGTTTCTACTCACCCCAGCATCGCCCGGTAATGGAACAGTGCATTCTGGGACTTGCGGTCCATTAATACATAGTGGACAGCAGGAAGGGTGGTGTTTTCCACTTGGAGGGGGAATGATTGGCTTTTAACCAACCTGCACAGAGCGGGACATACTTCTTCAGGGACTGGGCACGCCTCCTGCAACACTTACCTGGCACTGAAGAAGGCTTAATTGCCGAAATGCATTTGCCATTTGTTATTACCTGAAATAAAGCGGCCTCCTTGATGTTCCCCCGCTGTGGCTTCCACTCTTTTCTTGAAAATAAGGTGTTTGTGGATTTCTTCAGTGTGTTGGCCAGTGACACGCTTTCGGAAGCCCCCGCATCGCAAGCTGGCTCTAGTTTTCATCGACGTGAGCAGCTACGGTTGCTCGTGTGGTGTTTGCCGAGGTATCGGAACAACTGGAGCCCACCTTCACAATCTGGGAAGAAGAAAAGCGATGCTCAGGCCATCCTGCCTCACACCGGGCCTGATGCGCTGTCATTAGGGCCCTTGCTTGATAGACTCTCGGACAGAAGGTAGATGCGGTGAGGGGACTCGCGGGGGTGCTTTGTTCCATTGGGCACAGCAGGATATTGGCAGTGTCCATCTCCCTGACTCACCTGTACAGATCCATCTTGCTACCTGGTTTCTACTCACCCCAGCATCGCCCGGTAACGGAACAGTGCATTCTGGGACTTGCGGTCCATTACTACATAGTGGACAGCAGGAAGGGTGGTGTTTTCCACTTGGAGGGGGAATGATTGGCTTTTAACCAACCTGCACAGAGCGGGACATACTTCTTCAGGGACTGGGCACGCCTCCTGCAACACTTACCTGGCACTGAAGAAGGCTTAATTGCCGAAATGCATTTGCCATTTGTTATTACCTGAAATAAAGCGGCCTCCTTGATGTTCCCCCGCTGTGGCTTCCACTCTTTTCTTGAAAATAAGGTGTTTGTGGATTTCTTCAGCGTGTTGGCCAGTGACACGCTTTCGGAAGCCCCCGCATCGCAAGCTGGCTCTGGTTTTCATTGGCGTGGGCAGCTACGGTTGCTCATGTGGTGTATACCGAAGTATCAGATCAACCGGAGCCCACCTTCACAATCCGTGAAGAAGAGAAGCGATGCTGAGGCCATCCTGCCTCACACCGGGCCTGATGCACATTCATTAGGGCCCTTGCTTGATAGACTCTTGCATGGAAAGTTGATGCGGTGAGGGGACTCGAGGGGGTGCTTTGTTCCGTTGGACACAACAGGATTTTGGCAGTGTCCATCTCCCTGACTCACCTGCACAGATCCATCTTGCTACCTGGTTTCTACTCACTCGAGTATCATCCGGTACCCAAACAGTGTATTCTGGGACTTGCGGTCCATTACTACATAGTGGATAGCAGTAAGGGTGGTGTTTTCCACTTGGAGGGGGAGTGATTGGTTTTTAACCAACCAGCACAGAGCGGAACATACTTCTTCAGGCACGCCTCCTGCAACACTTACCTGGCACTAAAGAAGGCTTAATTGCCAAAATGCATTTGCCATTTGTTATTTCCTGAACTAAAGCGGCCTCCTTGATGTTCACCCGCTGTGGCTTCTGCTCTTTTCTTACAAAGGAGGTGTTTGTGGATTTCTTAAGCGTGTTTGCCAGTGACATGCTTTCGGAAGCCGCCGCATCGCAAGCTGGCTCTGGTTTTCATGGCTACGGTCCACCTTCACAATCCGGGAAGAAGAAAAGCGATGCTGAGGCCATCCTGCCTCACACCGTGCCTGATGCACTGTCATTAGGGCCCTCGCTTGATAGACTCTCGGATGGAAGGTTGATGCGGTGAGGTAACTCGAGGGGGTGCTTTATTCTGTAGCACACAACAGTATATTTGCAGTGTCCATCTCCCTGACTCGCCTGCACAGATCCATCTTGCTACCTGGTTTCTACTCACCCCAGCATCGCCTGGAACAGTGCATTCTGGAACTTGCGGTCCATTACTACATAGTGGACAGCCGTAAGGGTGGTGTGTTCCACTTGGAGGGGGAGTGATTGGGTTTTAACCAACCAGCACAGAGGGGGACATACTTCTTCAGGGACTGGGCACGCCTCCTGCAACACTTACCTAGCACTGAAGAAGGCTTAATTGCCAAAATGCATTTGCCATTTGTGATTTCCTGAAATGAAGCGGCCTCCTTGATGTTCCCTCGCTGTGGCTTCCACTCTTTTCTTGCAAAGGAGGTGTTCGTGGATATATAGATATTTTTTTTATAGAGATGCCTTTTTGTTAGTTTTCAGGATTCTTCGCAGTGATGTCGCGATGGTCGTGAATAAGATGCGAAATCGCAAAACAAAAGCAGACATTCAACCGCCACTATACTATCTAAACATTGTGGTACACATATTACTATATACATGCTTTGTTAAAAACATGTTTAAACTCATGTTTTTGTACTACGTTTCCTGAACATCCACCTTTAAGACATATTTTCTGTTTTCATGGTTATTTGAGGAGTTGCAATGAGGCATTTATACGGGGCGATTGTGCCTTTTCGATAAAATGGAAAACACATATATACACTCATAGAACATTAGTCTCATGTGTTTCTAGTGTACTTCTAAAACAACCATCTCTAAAACCTATTTTCCATTTTTGCGGTGAGGCTGGAGATCGCAATGACGTCAGTAATCGCGATCTCCACTGATAGGGTGTAAAAGCGGAAAGCAAAAACAGGAATTCAATAGCCACTACCATATTCAAAAATTATAACTATATAATTAATTCTAACCATCACACTAGATAAATCACTATCAAAATAACGCTATAAAAACATCAGAATATCAATATAACACAATGTGTATTATTGATTCACTGTTATATTTTCTTGTATTTCCACCAATATTCACAGTGTGGCTGTGATACTCACGATGTCCTCGTGTGCTAGTGGTTGCAGTGTTGTTGCGAATAATGCGCGCAATGAAAAAAAATCACTTTTGGGTACATAACTTGTGTCACTAACACACCCATTTCTCAAACATGGGGACAGAGTCTCTCCACCCTAACCCCTTATGTTAGCTGTCACACACATTTTCAGCCCCAGGAATCATTCCCAAATGATAAAATGGCAGCCGGAACTTTCAGGTTTTTTTACGTCCAGCCAATCACAGCATTCCCGATGGCGTGTGCATCCGTTAATAATCACGAAACCTCCGCAAAATATCAGTGGCTAGAGATATATCTATCATTTTTGGCTTAATTTCCCAAAAACTACCAGATGGGTTTGCACCAAATAACAATAAGCACAACCTGCATAACAACATTTTCTTTCTGCCAAATTGTATGTAGATCCACCCAGCGGTTCAGGCTGTAGGTTCGACAACCCGTTCCTATGGGAATTAACATTGCGAACACGCCCTTTTTGTGCACCCCTGTTTCTCAGTCACCATTGCACGGATCACCTCCAAACTTTCCATGACAGACAGAACCTACTTTGAAACTTTTTGGGGAAAATTTCAGGAAGATTGGTCAAATGACGCCAGTTATAGGTACCTCAAAAATGATTTTCCTCTGGAAATTAGGTCCTAACTATAACTTCCTACTGTCCACCACGAATAGGTAAAATATATAAGTGGAGTTCGGTATAAAAAATCTATATATACTTACCTAACAATATTTTTGTCCTCAATATTTTGCTTAGGATATTAAGGTGGAATGATATTCCCTACTCGAGCGGTTCTTAGCCTTTTGACTTCTGTGGATTCCCACTGAATCATTACTGGAATTCGCGACCCTCTCTGAGTCATTATTAGATGCTGGGGAACCTGAACCTGAGCAGTTTCTATGATTTGAACCTCAAAAGAATACACAAAAATAGAAAAACTAGTATGCACCAAATAACTCTCTGATACCTACAAAATAAAGGGACTCATCCAATCAAAAAGTTTGACACAGCACTCAAGCCAGTCGTGCGGAGTGTCTCCTGTTTCCGGCATTCTGAAACAGGGAGGAGAGTGGGCGTCATCAAATCAACCTCCGACAGGCCATTCACCATATCCTCCCACATGTCTAGATCCAGCCCAACTTTCTCATCTGTGCGTACAGCTCGCAGGTGTCTCTCTTGGAATGGAATGGAATGGAGATACATTTGTAGAGCGCGAATTGCTGCCCGGGGGCGTCCAAGCGCTAGGAACCAACAGAGGTGGACTGGTAGAGTAGCTAAACAGAGAATTAATGAGAGGGGTGAAATAGGAATGTCTTTAACTGCTTGCGGAATGAAGAAAGGTCAGGGTTGGCTCTAAGATGAAGGGGGAGAGTGTTCCAGGTTTTAGAGGCATTGTAAGTGAATGTCCTGCCGCCAGACCTAGTCTTTTTTATTCTTGGGGCCGTGGCCATAAAGGCCTGGCTTGAGCGGAGGTTTCTGCTGGGTAGGTAGTGGGTGACTAAGTCACGGGTGATCATAGGACCTGTGTCCCAGAAGGCCTGATGGGCAATGCACATGGCCTTGAAGAGGATTCTCTGACGCACTGGCAACTAATGAAGGCTGACCAGACCAGCTTTTACTGATTGCCTACGAGGAAGGTGGAGCAGTGCGCGAGCCGTACAGTTCTGCACTGTCTGAAATCTGCGTAAGGTGTAATCTGGAGCGCCAAGGTAAAGGACGTTGTTAAGGTCTAGGCGGGACTGTATCAGACCCTGGATGGCTACCTGCTTAGCTTCCATGGGAAGAAGGGGGAGAATTTTCTTTAACATCCTAAGAAGGCCAAAACAGGTAGCCGAGAGTTTTGTGGCCTGGATGTTGAATGAGAGGGATCTATCTAGCCACACCCCCAGGCTCTTGATGTTGTCCTTAGGCGTGGGAGGGGTGCCTAGACAGGAGGGCCACAAAGAGTTGAAGAAGCTGGGGTCGGATGCGCCCAGGAGCATCATCTCCGTTTTGTCACCATTTAGTTTGAGGGATGATGAGGACATCCAGCTCTTTACCTCCTCTAGGCACTCTCTAAGTCCACCTGATATTGGCATATCGACCTCCTGCGCCAAGGAGACCACCAGCTGGGTGTCGTCTGCGTAAGAAATAATCTTAACCCCAAATGGACGGACGACCTCAGCCAATGGCCTCATATGGATGTTAAACAATGCCGGGCTTAAAGAGGAGCCTTGTGGGACCCCGCACCTCAGTGGTCTACTAGTGGATGCTGACTCACCATCAAATACTCGAAAGGATCTGTCTTTCAGGAATGATTTGAACCAAAGCCAGGCTTTATCCTTGATTCCAACACTAGACAGACGGTTCAGCAGGATGTCGTGGCTGACCGTGTCGAATGCTGCGCTAAGATCGAGGAGGATCACTGCCACTGATCCTCCTCGATCTATGATTTTTCTGGATTCCTCAGTGACCATCAAGAGGGCGGATTCGGTTCCATGTTTGGGTCTAAAACCCGTCTGGGTGGGGTCTAACAGTTGGTGGTTTTCTAAGAAATTTATCAGTTGGAGATTAATGTGTCTTTCCAGGATTTTACTCACCCAGGGGAGCAAGGAGATAGGCCGATAATTGCTAAAATCTGAGGAATCCAGATTAGGTTTCTTTAACAGTGCTCGGACCATGGCCTGTTTCCAAACAGGAGGGACGGTACCGGAGGTGATGGATACATTCAGGACGTCCATAATGGTTGGTAGTGTGATCTGGGACGCTGACATTATGATATCTGGCGGGGCTGGGTCGTTAGGGGAACCAGATTTTACTTTCCGAGCCACGGATTCTAGGGATGCACGATCAAGAAGGGAGAAGTGGTCCAGGGTGGGTAGAAGCTGAAGTGGGGGGCTTGCCATGGTTGTATTGGCCCGGACTGAGGGGGTGGTATCTATGGGGGGGAAGGATGAATAGATTTTGTCAATTTTTTGATGGAAAAACTCTGCTACGTTATTGCAGTGGGCTGTAGATTTTGTTTCGTGCAGGCTGGATGGGGGTTTGGTAAGTTTTTTCACAATTGGGAAGATTTATTTAGGTTTTGATTTGGCTAGGGTAATTCTATTCAAGAAGTATGCAGCTTGGGCAGCTTTGACTTCAGCTTTGTAGTCATTGATTGTCTCTCGGTAGCGAATTTTATTTCCTGGAGAATAATCTAAGCGCCATCGTCTTTCGTTTTTTCTGCATAGGCGCTTCTTTTCCCTGAGGGCCTCTGAGTACCAGGGGGCGGTTTTATGGGAGCGTTTCAGCGTGGTTTTCTTTTTAGGGAGGGTGTCTTCAAGAGTTTGTGTGATCCAATCTTCATAAGCATGATTGGCTAGACAAGGATCCTCATTGTAGAGGGGTTGGTTGCTGGCAAGCTTAATGGTCCATTCGTCGACTGGAAGGCGCGACCAGGCTCTGGCGAGTCTTGTCGTAAGTCCAGTCGGTGGAGGCTTAAGTGTGGTCCAGGTGAAGGGGACCAGTAAATGGTCCGTCCATGGGAGAGGAATTGGTAGTCCGGCTACAAGATCTACACAGTTGCTGAACACAGGGTCCAACAGATGGCCCTTAACGTGAGTTGGAGTCTTGACATGTTGGGTAAGTTGCAAAGCAGCTAAGTCATCTACGAGCGTAGTGACTGTATGATCCAGTGCCGAATCGAAATGAAGGTTGAGATCACCTAACAGAGTGAAGGTAGATGTAGTACTAATGCGTTCAGCCACAATCGAAGGAAGATGGTTGTGGAACTGCTTAGGGGGGCCTGGGGGGCGGTAAATTAGTGTTCCTGAGAAGCAGTTATTAGGAGAAAGTTCGAGACTGAAGGCTAAGCTCTCACAGTCAGGGATTGTTTCTGAAGTAACTCGGCAGTGGAACTGTTCTTTATACATGATTGCTAGGCCTCCTCCTCTTCCCTCAGGTCGGTCCTGCCGAGTGATTTGGAATCCTGGAGGGAGGGCTGTTACTAGGGCAGGGTCGGAGTCAGTGGCGAGCCACGTTTCCGTCAGGAATACTATATCCGGCATGCGTTCTTCTAATAGTAGGGCAATTTCCACTCTCTGTTTGGTCAGGGATCTGCAGTTTAGCATAAACATACAGTACTCATGTGTCAGGTCTGGGGCCAGCTTAGGTTTAAGGATTGATTTGCATTTTGAACAGGTTTGTGGAATGTCTTCAGCGTGATAGGGATGCGAGAGGCAGTCCGTAGCAGGGGGCCTGAAGCTGTAAAGGGTTTCAGCGCTATAATGCCTGGGCTACTGCAGCTGGGATGTAGGGAGTATGGCCCTAGGCCCGGACTCTTTTGCCACAAAAAGAATTATGCACCAAACAAATGCTCATATATTAAAATATTTGTTTAATTAATAATCAAATATAGGAGCTTTCCAATTTTTTATTGTGCTCCTTTATTTGTACATAATTTATAATTTTTTTATGTATTTTTATTAGCAGTTAGTTTAAAATTAAGACACTTGGAAATAGCATTGATATCATGAAGTCACTCAATGCGACCACATGCCTAGTGTATCATTCAACAGATTACAGAATGATCAATACAGCAAAAAATACAAATTCGAAAAATCTTACACTGAAAGAAAAAGCAGCTAAAAAAAGATGTGGCATTTCACAGTGTGAGTGATTTTCCGTGTATCCCTCCGAGACACAGTGGGGAGAATCAGAGATGGGTAAGGTTCGAAACAGGTCATGGGTGTAGAGGTAGGGCAGGAGTGGGCAGGGGTAATAAACATGGGGGTGCACACAGCCGCAGCACCCACTACACATGATTCCAAGTCATAAGAAGAACGGTTGCTGGAGTCACCCCCCAGTGCAGGCAGCCGTCTGAGTGAGCACAATTAATACTGTGTACGTGTAGTGGGGTCAGGTAGACTTGGTTTAATTAATAAATCTTCATGGTCTAGATGTAGGTAAATAGGATTTACTGATTTTAAAATACCGAATTTCACCGATTCTGTATTTTAGAATCGGTAAATGCTATGCAGGTAATAATTCCGTAAAAATTACCGAATCGTTAAGATTCGGTATTTACTGAATCGGTATTTACCAATTCGGTAATTGCCATTCATTCCTATGGACCTGGAGGCCCATAGGAATGAATGTCAATTACCGAATCGGTAATTAACGATTCGGTAAAATAGTGAGTCAAGGGTGGCAGGGTGTCACTTTGACACCCTGTTTCACCCCTGAATAGTGCTTGTGTGCACATGTGGCACACATACATGCTCTAAGGGCATGTATGTCTGTCACATGGCACAGGTGTAAATGCACAGATTTGTATTTACAGAGGTATTTGGTATTTACAACCAACTAATAGTTGGTGGTTGATAACGAATCCTTAAAGCACAGAAGCACTCTTCAAAGTGCTTCCTACATGTCATTTACCGATTCGGTAAATACCGAATCGGTAAATGATGATTCGGTAAATACCGATTCGTTATTTACCGAATCCTCCCCTACATCCCAAATGCCCAATACCGGTCGGTAACGGCTGAAATTCGGTAATTTCAGCTGTTACCGACCGGTATTGGGCCACCTACATCTGGCCCCATATGTTTAAACCTTACATTGCTTGCTACCTCCTAAACCTGGGAAAAAACTCTCTCCCAGACACTCTCCAGGAGGGACACTGTCAGTGGCCCACCCACCTGTCAAGCACTGCTGTCTTGTTGGTATGGCAATCCTCTTTAAGGGCTTTATAAAAGCGTGAGACCAGGCCTTGGGAAGACCCAGGGCCCAGCATTACCTATAAATTCTGAGACACCCCAGGCTTGGTGCGGAAGGATAGCCAGATCTCAAGAATCATACAGGATACTTTGGCAAATTGTAGGAACTGACTTTGGTGCACGTTAAACACAACTTGAGCCTCCTTCCTCATAAGAAATATACTGTTATGGAATTGCAACCACCTGCAAACCATTGCGTTAGGTCCATCATTGATTGGATATCATGTATGATGGGAGGCCCCATGTATAATCACAACAAAAATCCCTCTGCCAGAAGCTAATATGTAAAGAGCTGAACAGTCATTGATAGATAGAAGACAGCCCGAATGTCCTGAACTTCCAAATTATGGTATGAACAATATAATGTGCTAACAAGTTACATTTATTTATTTCGTTTTGTCAAAATGATAAACGTGGTGAATATCAAAGTTCCAAAGGCATCCACCACCACACACAGATGACCTCTCAATCCACAAAACTCAGACACAAACCCAAACAACCTCTTACATACTGTCAATTTAAACAATCACTATACATCAAGACAGCACAATGTTTTTAAATATATATACAAATGATTACAAAATCTTCCTGTCAAATAAGGGGATTCATGGATTCAAACATATAGTCCATAGAGTCTATAGTAGCATCTAAAATCCCATGATACGTTGGTCATACAATTCATCATCCAAATGCTTTCTCAAAAGGGTAGATGAAAACAGAAAAACTAAGATCAACTCCAGCACCGAAGCGCGTTTCGGTGTCTAACACAGCTGTGGGTCACACCCTCTTTGGGGCGCAGGGGTCATGTTGGAGACACACAGAGTGATGCGCCTAGAGGGAAACAATGATAATAAGCGAATACACATATCCAGAATTACATATTCAGATAGATAAGGGTTTGTGGATATACACAATCCTTATATCAGGAAGAGCTGAAAACAGGGCAGGTACAGTTGCGGGACTGCAGGATGAGCAAATAATTACTACACAAAGGTGCATGCAAACTTGGAGAGCACAAGAATAGTGTGAGACACCAGTGAATTCTATAGTTAAAAACATGCAGATCACCCCAGAAACATCTATGGTGCACACATGCCGAAAGGGATAAATTGTGTCCAAAGCTGAAAGTGTCACACCCAGATTGGTCTAAGAGATAGTAATCAAGAAGCCCAGACTCCACAATAGTACAGTAAAACTGAAGTTTTTAATTAAACACATATACCTGGAACAGCAAAATTAAAAACAAGTCAGTCCAAGGACATTTTCCATATTGAAAAATGCAACGTAGTGGCTGGCTCCTGCATTAGAAGTACAATTTGTATTAAACAAGGTAACAGAGTACACTTGAGTTACATTTAGTGTGTAAAAGATTAAATAATAATAACAGAACACATAGATAGGATTCACTTCATGCGCCATAAATAAATGACAATTGCTTTCATCAGAGCCAGACAGCCAGTGTTGTCCACCACTGCGTGCCATCTCATCATTTATTACCTGTTCCACTTGTCATCATCTTATTCTTTAGTGAAGGGCCACAGGGCAGCCTCTCATGTCAATTTCAGAAGGTGCAGTCAGCATAGTGAGTCATTCCAGTCCCACTTCTTTTGAGGGGACTTGTGTACCGACTGAAGCGACAGTTTCTAGATTCTGCGTAATCCGGCCATCTGCCTTGAGGGAAGTGGATAGTGGGAGTCTGAAGGAGGAGGAGGATAGAGGAGCATGACTGAGTTGTGAACTTCAGAAATGCAGACAGTGGCACCTTCAATATGAAAAATAAGACGAAGACAGTGCTGCTGATGGATTTGTTGTGATTAAAGTTTTGTTGTGCTAAAAGTTGCAAATCAAAGAAAGACACACAGAAATAAAAGTCAAAAAGGACGGAAGAAAACAAAAAGTACGTTTTTCAAGCCTCGTTGTCAGGGAAGTAAAGCTCGTCCTCAAACTCTGTGAATTGAACATGGAGTAGGTCAGCTAACAGAGAAGAGCTTCCGTCACCTAAGTCGGTGTCCTCTTCTTCCTGCGTGGATTCACGTATTTTGTAATCTGGTGGTATGAAGTGCTGATTCATCTTGATCATTGTTAACCTCTCCACATTTTTGGGCGAGAGGCAGGACCTTTTTGAAGTGACAATGGCACCAGCAGCACTGAAAACTCGTTCCGAAGACACGCTTGCGAGTGGGCAAGACAAATAATTTATAGCCAGCTTGCTAAGCAGTGGCCAGTGAGGCCTTTTCCCATACCAATACACCAATGGGTCACAATCAATGTAGACCTCTGTTGGGTCATCCAGATAGGCCTGCACCATCCACTCAAGGGCCTCCCTGGGTGGTGCTCCACTTTGCGTACCGTGTGTTTCCTTTGCATCAACACTGGAGCGAGCAAACCCTTGCCGAGTTATCCAAACCGCTTCCGACAATATTATGGCTGGGCCTGGTGCAGGTGATGATGACGAGGATACTAATGCTGCTGTTGGTAACAGCTGTGAGGGAAAGTGGCTGCCTTCGGCCACAGAAGTGGACCTTGACGCCGGATGGCCTGCTGCTTCAGTAGTACTTGTGGTGTTTCCTTCAATTTCCTGCCGCTCTTTTTCGATCTGAGTGGCTGACACAGCTAGCCAATGTTTGTACTTTGAAACATCTTCTTCATCAAAAGGAATGAATACTTTGCTGGTCAGTGCCTTTTTGTACCGTAGATCCAGAATAGTGGCACAATTGTAATGTTGTTCTGAATGTATTTTTTTAAGCCTTTCATTGACAAGTAGGCGGCTTAATAAGCTCTCCGCCAACCGATGTGCGTCTTGTTTGTGAACATCATCTCAGAACGTTGAAGACACCGCCTTCAGCTGTTGCTCTAGCATGAACAACAATGGGATAGCTTTGCCCAAACTACAGTCCTCCCGGCTGACTTCAAGGGGGGAAACCCCAGAAGGACAAAGCATGTCTGTCAGGCTTTGAACTAGGTCCCATTCCTCCGGCTCTAGCCTCATGTCTTTCATAGGAGCAGACCGTATGTTAATGCTATTGACATACTCATTCAAGCATGTATAAGGTTGAGTTCCAACGTGTTGCCACCTCCTGGATGAGTCCTTTGACTGGCACTCCACGGCTATGTTGAATGATCCTCATCTCATTCCGGGCCTTAAAAGAATAGCTGAAATGTGTGCAGATTCTTCGGCAGGTGGTCAGTAACTTGCTGACTGTGTTTTCTCTTTTCAAGAAATCTTGAACAACAATGTTAATGCAGTGCGCCAAACACGGCACTCTGAAGTAGTCACCATCATGCATGGCCTTAACTATATTACTGCCATTATCCATGGAAATATAACCAATCATGCGACTTCTTGGCACCAGCCATTTAGAGACCTTACTCTTAAACTCATCCAAAATGTTTAATGCAGTATGAGATTTTTCCATGGCAAACATGGCTACTGTTGCATGTTTCCGACTCGCTTGAAAAATTGTGGCATGGTCAACACCTGTAGACATCTTTTCTCTAACCCCTGCAAAAGAGACCCAGTGTGCAGTGATGCACATGTAATCCACGGCTTAGCAACGGGTCCACATGTCTGTTGTCAGGTGGATAGTGTGAACAGCACTCTTCTGCAAAGCTGACCCAAAAACTTCCAGCACATCTTCATGTAGTGCTGGAACCGCAACTCTGGCAAAATATGACCGGCTAGGAACCTTCCATTTAGGGCAGACTGTTGCCACAATTTCTAGAAAACCCACCCCTTCCACGAAAGAAAAAGGGAGAAGGTCCAGCTCTAGTATTTTAGCCAGCTTTGCATTATACAGTTATACAGTTGGGTGGTTGCGTTCGAATGGCGCCTCCGACCAAAACATGCTTTTAATGGTGGTCTGGACCGTTTTCATATGTGATGATGATGATCCAGACTTCTTCAACCTAGTTAGGCTCATAATGTACTTTTTTGCATTGGTGTCTCTCCCAGACTCTTAGTGTGCCTGATACATGTTGCTGGGGTAGAGGGTGTGGGCGCTACCACTGCAGTGCTGCTGCCGAGGGTACTGGGTGTACCAGAAAAAATGTCTGTCGCTTCTTCACTTCCCCCCTGCACGATCAGCCCCTCGTCATCATCAGATGCAATATGAATGGATACATTTGGATTTGTTGTACTTGTGGATTCCCGGATCTTCCACATGTGCGCCTCCCAAATAATAGTGTGGAGTTTTTGGAGATTACCTCTCTGGCCTCCGGTACCATAGTTGGTACCAAGCTTACCCCGACTAACTACAGTTTTACAAATCGAACAAACGACCATGTTTTTGGCCTTTTTGCTAACACTAAAAAAGTCTGGTGGTGGAGGTGCTACTTTCAATGCCAGATGAAGTGGAGGATGGGCGTGGCTGAATTTGACTCTGTTGTGCACTTACAGCACCACTACTTGAGGTAATGGAGGTCGAGATGGATGGAGGTCCATGCCGGCCCTTCTGACGAGAAAATATGGAAGCTGTAGGTCATTTTAATGGAGTACTTAACTGCATTGGTGGTGGTACCAGTGCCACGCCGCCCACATCACGCTCAGCAGCAATTCGGGATAGGGTAAAAATGTCTGTCTGTTGCATGCCTGCTGGGCCTGGAGTGACTACTGTGACGACTGGGTCATCGTCAGACTGTTCATCAGCAGCAGAATACACCACTTCTTGTTCGTCGTCATCATCACCCATAAGTTGGAACCTTCCTTTTAGGCTTAGCTACCTTTGTCGGCTCCTGGCGTGCCTCACTCTCAGACTGCATTGGTGGGTTCCAATCAACATAAAGATCATCAGAAGCAAGGGGGCTTGAAGAAGAATTTGTAGGAGCCCTCCTTGACCTTTTTCTTGCTGGGGATCTGGAAGACAATGGATCATCATCAGGAGGAGTAGCTTTCTTTGATGATACCGCCGCTTCATTCTCGATTTTCTGATGTGCCCCTACTTCTGGAGGAACAAGCATTGCGGGCACTTGTGCCGCTCCATGTGCCTCTAGTTGTGCCTCTCCATGCGTCTCTCCATGCGCCTCTCCTGGCACCTCTCCATGCGCCTCTCCTGGCGCCTCTCCATGCGCCTCTACTTGCGCCTCTCCTTGTCCCTCCTTATGCGCCTCTCCGTGCACCTCTCCTTGTGCCTCTCCTTGCGCCTCTCCATGCGCCTCTCCTTGCGCCTCTACTTGCGCCTCTCCTTGCACCTCTCCTTGCGCCTCTCCTTGCGCCTCTCCTTGCGCCTCTCCTTGCGCCTCTCCTTGCGCATGTACTTGCACTTGTACAAGTTGCACATGTGGTTGTCGTTGCGGCTGTGGTTGTTAAACACTCGTCAGATGAGTTACACCCTGCGTTGATTGAATGCTACTTTCTTGCGATGAGCCAACATTCCTGGTCGATGGTGATTGAACAATTAAAGTGGCTGCCTCTGAAGCAGTCATGGCCTTGGACCTAACTTGGCGTGGTGGCACTGAGCCCAATGAAGCGGAGGTGCTGCTCCCAGTTTGGTCCCCGGTGGACCCCGTTGCTGCATGCATAGTTTTTTTCCCCAAAAAAAGTGTCTGTAGGCACACCAGTCTCCTTGGTAAGTGGCGCCACTTGCTTCTTCTGCTCCTTCATACAGGCAGTGGCACTGGCAACTTTCTTGGTGGAGGAGCTACGGCCACCTTTCTTTGGGCCCATCTTCTTCAGATGTCAGAACTGCAGGCCGCAGTTGCACGAGTTGCAGAGTTGTCTGTGGCCACACGTGATGCCACGTGATGTTGTGCTGCACACACCACAGCAGGACTTCTTCCTGGCACTGATGATGAATGATGACTGATTTCTGGTTCTCTTGTGCACCTAAAAGCAAAGGAAGCCAGAGTAACATCAGTTAACCCCTTCCATGCTCATGACGGAACGGTTCTGTCATCAGCGTCGGTGCTCCGGTGCTGATGACGGAACATTTCCGTCATGAGTCAATGTGATTTATGACCCTTCAGCACTGCAGCGAAATTCGCGCAGCACTGAAGAGGTTAAATAAAGGTTGCATATGTCGTGCTTCAATTAATATTTGCAACTAGGCATTTATTTCTACAACACACCCAAAAACGGAAAGACCCAAAATAAAAATTGCAATTCTAATCAAAAATGGATGTTTACATTAATAGAAGAGACACCCCACAGAAAGACTTGGTCCATGCACCACTGAGTACCCCTGGGCATAATGGATGAAAGAAAGGCAAACTGGGTGCAGGTCTGAGCACACTGCCTGGCTTCGAAATGGCCCCTTGAGCCTTGACCCCCACCACATGGCCAGGCCTTGCCTGTAGCAGGCCTCAAAATAGCCCCCATCCACATGGCCAGGTGCCAACAACACCGAAAAAAGTCGAAAAACACACAAAATTCACCCCAATCCTATGCCATCCATGCCCTCAATTATGTTTAAATTCAAGACACCCCACAGAAAGACTTGGCCCATGCACCACTGAGTACCCCTGGGCATAATGGATGAAAGCAAGGCAAACTGGGTGCAGGCCTGAGCACACTGCCTAGCTTCAAAATGGCCCCTTAAGCCTTGACCCCCACCATATGGCCAGGCTCTGCCTGGCCTGTACCAGGCCTCAATATGGCCCCCACCCACATAGCCAGGCCCCAACAACACCTCAAAAAGTCGAAAAACACACAAAAATCACCCCAATCCAATGCCATCCATGACCTCAATGATCTTTAAATTCAAGACACCCCACAGAAAGACTTGGCCCATGCACCACTGAGTACCCCTGGGCATAATGGATGAAAGCAAGGCAAACTGGGTGCAGGCCTGAGCACACTGCCTGGCTTCAACATGGCCCCTTAAGCCTTGAGCCTCACCACATGGCCAGGCCCTTCCTGTACCAGGCCTCAAAATGGCCCCCACCCACATGGCCAGGCCCCAACAACACCCCAAAAAGTCGAAAAACACACAAAAATCACCCCAATCCAATGCCATCCATGCCCTCAATGATGTTTAAATTCAAGACACGCCACAGAAAGACTTGGCCCATGCCCCACTGAGTACCCCTGGGCATAATAGATGAAAACAAGGCAAACTGGGTGCAGGCCTGAGCACAGTGCCTGGCTTCAAAATGGCCCCTTGAGCCTTGACCCCCACCACATGACCAGTCCCTGCCTGTACCAGGCCTCAAAATGGCCCCCACCCACATGGCCAGGCCCCAACAACACCCCAAAAAGTCGAAAAACACACAAAAATCACCCCAATCCAATGCCATTCATGCCCTCAATGATGTTTAAATTCAAGACCCCACACAGAAAGACTTGGCCCATGCACCACTGAGTACCCCTGGGCATAATGGATGAAAGCAAGGCAAACTGGGTGCAGGCCTGAGCACACTGCCTGGCTTCAAAATGGCCCCTTGAGCCTTGACCCCCACCACATGGCCAGTCCCTGCCTGTACCAGGCCTCAATATGGCCCCCACCCACATGGCCAGGCCCCAACAACAGCCCAAAAAGTCAAAAATCACACAAAAATCACCCCAATCCAATGCCATCCATGCCCTTTAATGATGTTAAAATTCAAGAGACCCCACCGAAAGACTTGGTCCATGCACCACTGAGTACCCCTGGGCATAATGGATAAAAGCAAGGCAAACTGGGTGGAGGCCTGAGCACACTGCCTGGCTTCAAAATGGCCCCTTAAGCCTTGACCCCCACCACATGGCCAGGCCCTGCCTGTACCAGGCCTCAAAATGGCCCCCACCCACATGGCCAGGCCCAACAACACCCCAAAAAGACATAAAACACACCAAAATCACCACAATCCTATGCCATCCATGCCCTCAATGATGTTTAAATTCAAAACACCCCACAGAAAGACTTGGCCCAGGCACCACTGAGTACCCCTGGGCATAATGGATGTAAGCAAGGCAAACTGGGTGCAGGCCTGAGCACACTGCCTGGCTTCAAAATGGCCCCTTGAGCCTTGACCCCCACCACATGGCCTGGCCCTGCCTGTACCAGGCCTCAAAATGGCCCCCACCCACATGGCTAGGCCCCAACAACACCCCACAAAGTCGAAAAAAAACACACAAAAATCACCACAATCCAATACCATCCATGCCCTCAATGATGTTCAAATTCAAGACACCCCACAAAAAGACTTGGTCCATGCACCACACAGTACCCCTGGGCCTACTGGCTAGTGTGGCTTTACAGGCACACCAAAATTAAAAGAAAATCCACATATAACAGTGAGCTAACATTCCATGACATAAATGAGAATTAAGTTCAACCAAACTCACAGAAACAGTTGTATCATGCACCCATGACTAACCCTGGGCCTACTGGATACTGTGGCTCCCACAATATATATTTTTAAAGTTTTAAAATTGTAGTTGCAGCAACTGCAATGCCCCAAACAAACAACACCAACTTACTTGTTAAATCTCAAATTCAAAAGTGATCCAAACTCCAAAGTCCAAAAAGTCCTCAAATACAAATATCAAGCAGCAGCCACAACAAGTAATCCTTTCAGCTCCAGAGGCAAATGAAAAGTGACCAGGACATGGACAAAGCACTGGGAGGAGCCTGTTGGACAGGAACAGGAAGTTGGAGACTCTGGGGCACTTCCTTCCTCCCCCCCCCCAAAAAAATGGATTCCTTGCACAAAAAAGTACAGCCAAATGTCAATCTGAGGAGTTATTCTGATCAAAATCATCCTTTTCGGAAGGTTTATGTTGCCTGCGATGTACTTCTTATGAAGAATTGCAATTTTTGCAAGTTCGGGAAAGCAAGCTGTTCAAATCTCCCGCCGGAAGTCAGCTGCGTGTCGCATCTACGTGTTCGCAATTGTTTACTCCCGCGATGCGTGATAGCGGGCCCTTATGACGTACTCGTTGATCACGCAGCAAGATCCAAAATGGCGCAGCACACGCAAACCGGGAAGAAAACAACTCGGCGAACTCAGAATCACGGTAAGTCAACACCACGCGCGCGAATTGCGGCTTTTTGGGCAAATTCGCATGATTTGCGGAACGCAAATTTGCCAAAAATCCACAAATTCCGCAAACAGAACGGATTTTACGCCCATACTTACTTTTTGAGAATGCATTTGGATGATATACTGTTTGACCAATGTATCATGGGATTATTCGATGCTGCTATGGACTCTATTTAATTATACCTTGGAATCCCTGCACCCCCTTATTTGACGGGAAGATGTTGTAATCATTTGTATATATATTTTAAAAAATTGGGTTGTCTTGATGCATAGTGATTGTTTGAATTGACAGTATGTAAGAGGTTGTTTGGGTCTGTATCTGAGTTATGTTGATGAGAGGTTGTGTGTGTGTGATGGTGGATGTGGTTGGAACTTTGATAATCACCATGTTTATAAAGTGACTTTTTAGCACATTATGTTGTTTATATCATAATTTGGAAGGTCAGGACATTCGGGCTGTCTTCTATCTATCAATGACTGTTTAGCTCTTTATGTATTAGCTTCGGGCAGAGGGATTTTTGCTGTGATTACTCAGACTATTTCCCCTGCTCTCTCTGCCTGTTATCAGCCTCAGGGGCCCCTTCCGTGTGAGTGGGAGGCCTCATGGGCTCAGCAGATTCTTCTCCATGTTCGGGCCATCAGAACACCACTGAGCAGCATATTGCAAAATACTTGTGCAGCAGTACAGTCTTAGTTACGGTAGTCCCAGGCCCATTAGGTTGTGTCTAACTTCATCAAATCCAGCTTAACTCTGTTGCATTTACCCGCCCCCACTAGGGGCACTAGAAGTTTATTGAGTTTAGTGAAGGTAGAGGGTGGAATTATATACATAGCATTTTGAAGGGCATAGAGCCAGCGGGGCAGGAGAACCATTTCGCTCAGCACTACCCTGCCCATCATCAACAGTGGTAGGTATACCCAAAAATGGATGGAGTCCTCCAGTCCCAAAAGGACTCTTCCCATGTTAATTTTATAGCGGGCTACCAGAGTAGTTGCTATCTGGATCCCCAGATACTGAGTGAGATCCCTCTCTAATTGAAGCTCAGTTATATTGAGCTCTTCTGATTGCGTCCTTGCTAGGCGGCCAATGAGAACAGTACCATCTTCCTTTTATTAAGCTGAAGGCCTGACACTACTCCGAATTAGGACATGATGCACAACAGTATCCACGCCGACTGCTTGAGCAGGTGACATACAATAGTGCGTCATCTGCGTGGACCAAGACAACATGGGTGATGCCCCCCACCTCAACATCTCACTCTGCCATATCTTGGCGATGGCGACCACCAGCAGCTCCATCACTAAAGTGAAAAGTAGCAGTGACTGGAGGCATCCTGTCTATTACCCCTCTTCATAGGGAAACATTCAAACGCCACGGGCCTGCTCGCACCCTAGCAACTGGACCAGTATAGAGCAGCTTCACCCAGGACAGAAATACCAGTCCAAGCCCCAATCTCCAGAGAACCTCCCAGAGGCATTCCCAATTGAGGGTGTTGAATGCTTATTCCACATCTAGAGCAATCAACAATACTTCCATCTCACTATCAGTGACCAAGAGTAAGACATAGGACAACTACCGCAGATTCATTTGGGTCACCCAGCCCGGCATAAAGCCACACTGATTAGTGACCATGCTATGCTGTCTCGTAGCAAGCTCTTTTGCAAAAAATTTTGCATCAACTCCCAGCATTAACAGGGGATGATAGGAACGGAGATCCAAACAATCCTTGCCCAGTTTAGGGAGCATAATTATCTGCACCTCACACATGGTCTGCTGCAGTACCCCAAGCTCCCACACCTCTCGGAGTGTTTCTCATTGGTGGGGGAGGAGTAATCCCGAATATGCCTGGTAGACCCCCCCTGCCAGCCCACCCCTACCTAGTGCCTTACTATTCGCCATCTCCCTACAATGCACCGTCTTCCGATCTGCCTCACCTAACTCCTCCGTCAAGAGCTCTCCCTTGAAACTTTCAATCTGTTCGGCCATGAGGCAAGAGACCAGCACTAGATCCAGGAAGTTGCGTGCCCTCTTCATTCTGCTAACTAACGGTGCGCCATAAACTAATGCTATGTGATCCCACAGAAGGAGATTAACTGCAGCCTATCACCCTGCGAGTGTCCCACCATGGCATCTAAATGAAAAAACTCACTGGGGTCGGAGGTTCCCTCTTGGGTAACCAGGCCAGTAGGTATCCCAATGTATCACCCTCACGGTGCAGTAACTGGTGACAGTCTTACCAAACCAGTTGGTCCAACCTATCTCAGGTCTCCTCCACTGCCCTCCAGGCTGTCAATAGTGGCCCATACTGGGCCCTCAGTGCATGAGCGTCCCACTGGAGAGCTGTCCGCTGCCACTCCTCTTCAAGCTGTTGCACCTTCAAGTGATGCCTGGAGCCAAAGATATGTGACAAGCACTCACCCCTCATCACCACCTTCAGTGTGTCCAACTCTATACCCCTATATGTCAATGTTGACCAATTGGATTCAAAGTAGCTGACTGTCACTGACCTGAATTCCTCTTGAAACAGGGAGTCAGTAAGTGCCTCCGGGGGAAGTCCCCACAAGGGCACTAAAGGTCTGTTGCCACTCACTCCAGAAGAAGCAGTGCATTTTCTGAAAGGAATCTACCCAGTATTTGTGTTTGCACTACTTCAGCAACTTTACCCTCCTTGGTTAAAAATCATCTAGGCAACTATATGTGTCAGGACATGGCATGTGTATTCCTTGATGCCTGAGTGTGTCGCACACCAGACTTCTAAACAGACTGTCAGCGCCATCACCCAACACAGTACAGCAACCATATTTGGCTTCATACCCAACCTGGGAGGGTGACGATCCCAACCACCATCCAGCACACAGTGGTCTTTGCTCTCCAAGAGATGGGTTTCTTACAGCAGAGCAATCTGTATACCCTGCCGCCTGAAATATGTGTGCACCCTATACCGATTAACATTTGTAAGAAAGCGGCTCTATATATACTGGACCAAAGTAAGGTACAGTGTGTATAGAGTCCCCAGTCCCCAGAGGTTTGACAGAGGCTAAAGTTAGATATAACCTTACTCTCTAAAGTGGTAGCTTGGTCGAATAGTAAGGCAGTATCAGAGGACAGTGTAAAGCATTTGTTGTACACACTCAATCAGCAAATGGTCTCACACACTCAAGAACTGGACTCTAGGCCAATTGTTTTGTATCAAAAGATATAGTTGTGTTATTTTAGAACCAACAAGGTATCAAAATATACTTTCTCAAAACGGATTACTTTAGTTAAATACTTTTCAAACAGGAAATAGACTCTTTGAATACATTAGTCACAGTTTGTTGCAATAGGCAACACAATTTCAAACACAATGCAACATTGAGCTCAATGGGAATTTCTAGTTAAATGCAATTAGTTACTTTGTAGATTACTTTTCTAACCTCAAGACTGGATCCCAGATTCAGTCCTGGGACATGTCCTGTAAACAGTTAAGTAAGAGCGTTTTAGTTACAGTAGTGATTTTTAAGGAATATTATTGTATTTTAAAAGTAGACACTTAAAAACTTTTCAGTTGAAATTACCAATGTTATCCTACGGAAGGAAATTCAGTTTGCAGGTAAAGTATGTTTACGTTACTTTTGTAATCCAGTGCTGGACTCCTAGGTTCAACACTGGGACATCTATCTAAAACAGGTAAGTAATTACGTTTTTATCGTTGGCACGATTGTTACAGAATATTTGTAAGTTTAAAAATTGACACTTAGAAACTTTTTCAGCAAAAAGCAGGCAATGATATCCTATAGAAGGAAATTCAAGTTTACTGGTAAGAACGGTTAGAATTACTTTTCAGGGTCAGTACTGGGCTCAAAGATGTAGCACTAAGGTCTCTCCTGGTAACAGGTGAGTAAATCAGAATCAGAATCAGAATTTGTTGTTCGGCTGATTTTAGATGAATATTTTAAATTTCCAAAACTCCAGAGTGAAACCAGTCAATGTTACGTGGTTACCCTATGCACTCGAACAACAGTAAAACAGTATGTTAAGTAACATTCAAATGTAAGGTACAAAAAACAAAGCAACAGAAGACCTCGGAAACTCCAGAGGGAAAGTAGTCCGTTGGAGTCCTTTATTGTGTTAAACAGACAGCCGACACGTGTTTCATCGCTATTGCGAATCCTCAGGGCTATAATGGCTGTGTCAATACCAGGAGGTCGCGCAGCTGGTGATACTTCCGACCCAGCCGGGCCCGTGACTATCAAGGTAGAGATGAGAACAGGGGACTCATCTCCAAGCAGTGTGAGGAAGCTGTGAGCAAAATCATTCAATATTAGATGTCACGTCGATGGACTGGTGAGTCTACTGGAAAGTGGTGATGACACGTATTACTGGTAAGAGGTAGCGGTCTCAAGGGGTATTATTCTCTCATTCCCACAGCCTGAAGTCGGGTATGACGTCAGTTTTAGTCACGAGGACGCCAGAGTCTGACTGTGTCTCAGAGTGGCGTGCAGCATTTCCTCTCCGGGCCGTGTTCCTGTTTGGAACCAGTCAATGTTAGCCTATGGAAGAAAAGTTAGTTATCGGCTTTTAGTTAAGTACTTGACTGGCAGAGTTATGGTTCTGGGCATAGACTCAAAGGTCTCCCAGGATCAGGTAGGTACAGTTGGTACTCCCTCAGCGGCACAGGGGCAGCCGGGTGCAGAGGTAGTCAGGCCCAATGTTATTCAATGAGAGGCAGGGGGCCTTCGGTTGGTGGCTGCTGGCTAGCAGGCCACGCGGCTGTGGGAGCTAGGCTCCTGGTCACTTGCTCAGGGCAAATGGGGAAGTAGGATAGGACAAAGGTTTCTCTGCCAGGGGCGCTCAGGCGACTGGGTGCAGGGTGCTTTTCAGGGGCACGGCAGTACACCCCTTTAATCTGCTGCAAGATCATAGCGACCTGTGCAATGTTACATAATCTCGCCACCAAGGAAGGCACAGAGGTGGAGATCACATATCATGAGGACATTGATGACGACCCAGAGGAGGCATAGCCCCATGCTACAGTGGCAGCAGCAGCTACAGATGGGAGACTGAGATGGGAAGAGGTTACACAACAATATTTCTGAGTGAGTAAAGAGACACAGGCATGAATGTAACCTTGTGTAAGTAGTTTAATTTTCACTACGCCACAGCATGAGCATGAGAAACTTTGACAATTTGCAGCTCCTTGCTTGAGGATGGATTATGAAGGATGTTTATTCAACAGGATAAATATTGCGCAAAGCGGATGGTTTAAAAATGAAGATCAATACAAATAAATGAAGAAATTGATGCAAATGCAGATTAAACAGGCTGTCGCCACTGGAGTGGGGTTAAGAAGTTGCCCCACAATTTTGGTATACACAGGGTTGTGTGCCATGTTGACTCTTTGTTTAGTACTGCACCAGGACACTCAGCCTGCGAAAGCTGTGTGTGGGTGTCAGGGCCCCTAAGGGTGGCACAATAAATGCTGCAGCCCTAGGGGTCTTCTCTGATCACAATGCCCTGGGTACCTATGGTACCATTTACCAGGGGCTGACATGTGGCTAGAGATGCCAATTGGGGTTTAGCTTCAACACAGTTTTAGGGGAGGAACACAGGCCCTGGGCACCTGATTGGCAGGAGCCCAGAGCACACTCAGTCAAAGTACATCAGCAATTTAGCAAAAAGTGGGGGCATACCATGCAAGAAAGATGGCACTTTCTCACAACACAGGAGTTAAGTCCCCACGCATTCCAAGTCACTACTTGTCCAAGTGCGTAGCCATAGTGCCTTGTAAACCACAGTGTCCTGCCATACCGACTCCAGATACCTAATCCATTGCAGTGCTGCTGCTGCATCATAAAAACAATTCAAACAGTAACAACTCATCCCACCGGCTGGGTAAACACTCCAACACAACATGTGTCTATCCAATCATCTAAGTCCCACCACACCAACCCGAGCAATAACTCTATAAAGGTCCTACCCCCCAAGCAACACACAATCGTGAGCCAACTTACACCCACAATTATATAGATGGTGGGCCGGAGCTCAGTGATCGTAGTTGGATGCCGACACCAGACCCAGTCTTGCCCTACACACACATCCTCACCACAACAAACACACTCACAGGGGGACGAAACTCGGTAATCATAGTTGGATGCGAACGCCAGACCCTGTCTTGCCCCGTACACACATCCTCACCACACCAAAAACACTCATACACAAAAAACACATTCAAACACTCACACCTAGTACTCCAGTATACAATCGAAAAAGAAACATTGCATAAAGAAAACAAGAGGATAAAGAGGGAGAATTTGTTAGACCTGCCCCATTTGACTCAGTACAGTCCACTCAGAGGCCTCCTCCGTCAGTATTGCAAGTTCATCAATGGAATCGATAACCTGTCCCTGATAAGTCACCTGCGCCTTCACCACATCCTAGCTGCTAAGTGAACACTCCTCATAATAGAGGGGGGATCCCCCTTCAGCATAATCATGTACAAGTGTAGCCATTACAGCCAGAGCACCCACCAAACTCATACCTCTACCATGTCTGTGTCTCCTCCACCACATCCACAGCACTGGCGTCCGAGCCAGAGGCTGTCACGGCCTCCACCAATGCAATCGCCACATCCTGTCTATTCTCAGCTGTTTACCAGATGCAGTGTGCCATCACGCCAAACCACCACTCAAAGGTTGGATCTGAAGGTTCCGCCACCCAGCCTTCTCTGTCTCCCGATCACCGTGAGTGCCGGGGGTTCTCCGCCCAGTTGTTGGACCTGCGGAGATATGACTCTGGGATTCTATTGTCTCCATGGATCTCCGTCCAGTCCCATACTACTCAGGGCTGGTAAAGAAGTGCCAGTGGTCATTATGCAATAGCTTCAATTTTGCTGGATCTAGGAGCATATAGCAGCGTCCCATAGCTCTCAACTTTTGTTTAACTCAACCAAATGTCTGGTGAAACTGTTGCACCTGTCTTGTATAGAGACAGAAGATGTGAGTCACATGGTTCTCAAATTTGGGGTCTCTTTCCTGGCAGACCACTCGTAGGATAGCATCCCTGTCTCTATTGTTAAGTACTTTTGCTATGACTGTGCATGGAGGGGGCTCCGGCAGGGGGCATAGGTGCCAATGCATGATGAGCTCGTTCAACCACAAAGCAGGTGGACAATTGGGTCGAGGGGATCATTGTTGTTATCCAGCGTTCAAGAAAGAGTTCCAGGCCCTGACCTTCCACACCCTCCGGAAAACCAATGAAGTGGTGGTTGCAATGAAGTGGGCGATACTCTACATCCTCAACTCCGGCTCCGGCTCAGCCCGAGAGAGGCAACCTCCACCTGTAATATAGAGACACCCTACTCGGTACACAAGGAGTGTTATGCCACCCCACGAAGATCTGCATGTAATAGACCAACATCCTGGGAAACAGCCTCAATAATTGCCTTAACAACTGCACCAGAGGCTCTATTGTGGCTAATAATTTGGCACTGGTCAGACCCTGTGGTTCCAGTGTACATTCCATGCATCCCTGTGGTGGAGGGTTCAACCCTGTGCTGTATCCCAGGGCTGTAAACTGGTCCATCTTGGTCTGCTGAGCCCCACTCTGTGGTCTGTCCTTCCCCATGGCAGGCCAGTTGGTGGGGACAACTCAGCGTATCTACGCCACAGGGTGGAGGCGTCATCAACCGCGAGCTGGGCCCGCTTGCACTCCCAAGGTCCCCAAGTGAATGTAGAAGGAGCAGCCCCGCAATGGCAAGCAAGAGGTTCCCCAGGAGTCCACCGCATCCACAGACAGCGTGGAGTGTTGACACCAGCAAAGAGCAGAGCCCTCCGTGGAGGTCATTACGAGCACCTCTATGGAACCGGATGGTGGATTCCTCAGGGGTCTCCAATGGCACAGAAAAGTAGGAAAGAACATCAGAAGGTGATATATCAGCTCATGCCCCTCATCCTTTCAGTGGTGGGTAATGCCAACCGCCCAGTAATTCCATGGGGATGACCCCCACAAGGCCCACTCTCAGCCAGGAGACCAGCCAAAAATGCACTGCAGCGTTTAGTGGGGAGGAGACATATCAATAGCCAGGCAAACCCTGCTGCATGTCCCACCGGCATCAGTAGGCTCAGCGGAAGGCTCCCAGGGGCTTATCCAGTCCACTGCAGACAGTCCAGCAGACCTCAATGATGCAAGAAAGGGCTCTTGGTGCAGGCCTCCACGTGCAAGAAGGTAACCATAAGCAGCCCAAGGAGGTAGCAGGGCTTTCGCAGGGCTGTGTTCACTGCGTTCTGCAATTCAGAACAACGAAGGAAACAAGCTCCCATACTCACTGCTGGCACTTATCAACCCCAATCTAGAATAACAATGTTTGTGGTGGCTCCTCAGGGGCCATCACAAACCCCATCACAAACAAAAGGCAAATTCTCAGTGGCCCAAAGCATCCCAGTGCTGAGCATTCATCACACTGCGACCACACCCCAGGTTGTCACCAGTCAGAGCTTCCAAGCAGGGTAACCCCCATTCAAGAGAGGGAGAGAAAGGGGGTGAGGGAGAGTACAGGGATCCAAAGGCAAGCACCAGCCAGCCAATGTGACTCAGCCCGAATAGGTCCGCAAGAAGAGTAGGCCACCCTAGCCCGCCGGCAGTCAGGTCCGTCCACGCCCCGCACAAACGGTTCGCTGATACATGACTTCCATGGTCACACCAAGGGCAATAAGGTAGGTAGGTAGGGAACAACAAAAAGGGGGGACCCCCTCTCCACTCACCGGAGTAGGCCCAGAGTCTGGTTGCGACAAGCTAACCGCTGTTTTACCATTTGCGTGGACCACACACGCAGGTCACCTTGCGGCAAGTTAGCGCAGCACCAGATGAATGCAGCCCAAAAATGTCTTGCTCGCTTCCCCTCCGTGTGGACAATGCACCCTGTTAGTCACCTCCGGTGTATGGACCCATGGGGGTAGGAGGAATGCAGGATGAGGGGCCAGGTTGCATGGAGAGTACAACATTGGGGGCCGCCTTCTTTCCCTGAAGGGCATGCCCCCTCAAGTACTCAATTTAATAATATCATTATTATTTAATTTTGTGAAACTGTTGCAGTCTACGCAGTTGATCTCGCCGTCCCCAAGTGGTCCTCGGACTATAGGTTAAAAACCTCAATGTTTCACTGTACTGTGTATATTTTCTTCTGTTTGAGTCTGAATTATTTCGATTCCAAGAATGTAGGAGCTGCAATTCACTTACAGGGCTGTTGCACCTTCAATCATATCTTTCGACCAGACCTTCATTAATGCATTCACTATTGTATTTCTCTTAAGAGGACCTGCTAAGCGGCCTATTTTGAAGATATCAACCATGGTTTGCTGAGACAGAGTGTTAAAGTGGAACAGGGGGGCAAATTTACAAGCCCTTTGCGACATCTTTATGACACTGTTGCGTCACTTCTGTGACGCAGCGGCGTCATAAACAATGCGCCACTCTGCGACATATTTACAACGTGACACAGCTAGGGAGATGCGCCACGTTATAAAGCCCTGTGCTACATTATACCTGCATCAGGTATAATGTATGCCGGGTATGCGTTCAGTCGTAAGGAAGCCTCGTAAAAGTGACTCAGTAAAATCCACAAGATTTCACTGAGTCACTTTTATGACCGCACTGCATTAAAATCTTTCACCTGCTTATAGCAGGCAGAAGGAGTGACGCAGCACAGCAAGTATAGGCCGACCGTGAGCAATGCAGCGCATCTATTGTGGTGCAAGGCTACTTTTCCGTCACGCACAATAACTGGCACATCCCTGCTATTGTGCAGGGATGCACCAGTTATTGTAAATCTGCCCCAGGATCTTTTGACGGCCACTCCCACCAACACGAAATGTGGCATTCCGAATGAGACAGAGTAATGATCTTAAGTATTTATAGTTTTTTGTGAAGTAGGTGTGCTTAAAATGGCACCAGTACCGTAAAAGACTCCCTGGTGCGCCCAGGTGTGTCTGTTAAAAGAAATAAGTGTAAATATAAAACCACAGTGCTGAATAGAGTTGTTCTGGCGCCTTCGATTGCCATCTGGTTCCAGTTGTGTTCAACAGTTTCCGTCATCCTGTTTTTTCGACTACATATAACTCCAGTCGAGAGCTGTTCCCTTGAGGCAGTGTCCTCTAGCGCCATGTTACTTTTCCCATGATCGAGTCATGCATTTGATGAAAGAAGACAACACAAACAGCACACAACTTTTGATTACATAAGTGACCTTTTTTAGACTCACGTTGCTTATTTTGGTATAAACGCTCCGAGACAAGGTTGTCTAATTGTTCAATTCCTCTCTGCCCCAGATAAAGAGGAAACAACTACAAATTGGAAACACATTTATTCACACTCATTGCATTAATGAAAACTTTAGAACAACTCTAAACCGTGTGTACTGTGTGGAATGAAAATAATGGGCCAGCAGGCCTACTTTTTTTTTATTAACAACTCATCAGTAAGCAGGTTGTAATTCATAACAAAGGGTTTGCCCTGAGGAGCAGCACATGACTGGGAGCCTTTTAGTTTTCTTGGAAAATACATATGTTGTTCCACTTGGTTTCCTTTCAATAAAACCAGGCAGTTAGCACTTCATTTTCGAGCTGTTCTGACAAATCGTAAGAGTTAGCTTGTAGAAAAAAAACCAGAAGCCAACTTTTCAGCTGAGAATTTTAGGGATTTTTTTTAATAACATGAATGCATTTACCAAACGACAAGTTACAAAAAGCGGCTGTGAATACAATAGCTATGTAAAAGTGCTCCTTCGTTTTGTGTTTTCAGTTTTTCTTTTTTATCTGGAACTATGGGTAAGCAGTATTGTTTGTAAAGTTGAGAACATAAGTTGGTTTTTTATCATGGTATATTGTCCAGAGATCTGATTTATCGTCACTTCTAATAGGAAAATCCTGTACAAAGTGGCACCTCAAAGTGCGAGAACTGAAGATAAGGTCATACTATACCGTGATACTATAATTTAGTGTTTTGTAACACCTAATCATCCAAAATTGCAGAGTATATTCTTAACAAGTAACACTTCATTTATCTGAAGATTTCTGTTAGAATGTGACTGTTTGAAGCAAATGAGACTCAACATGCATTTCAAAGAGCGCTTGGGACTGGTTTATAGGTAGGTACGTCTTTCTCCACCTTTAAACAAGTTTCCAGGTGCATAAAATCCTTTCTATACACCACGAGAAAGCATGGGGTTGGTTTAGTGTTCTTCATGCCCATTTTCCTCACTTAGGGGCATATTATTACCTAGCAATAGCGATATTTATCGCTAACCAGGGTTAGCAGGAATCATTTTATCGCTGAGCTCCGCCGATTTTTATCGCAGATAAACCTTGCTATTATCAAGGTTTATCTCAAAAGCGATAAAAATCGGCCGTAATGCATGAATATCGCTGAAAAGTCAGCGATATTCATGCATTACCGAGCTAATGCTTTTAGCCATGTTATCCACCTACCATTGGATAACATGGCTAAGAACTGCTCTGGGCAGGCGTTAGCTTTTGGAGATATTTGCGCTTAGCGCGAATATTTCCAAAGGTACGCCTTTGAAGGTAATAGGAGATAGCGATGTTAGCGACTGTTTATAGTCACTAACATCTTGGCACGCCCACTTTGCATGTCATTAGCGATAAATATCGCTGACAAGCAAAGTGGGCCCCAAGATGATCGCTATCTCCTACTAGCTGTCGCTAACTGGTGTTAGCGACAGCTAGGTAATAGGGCGATAAAATTATCGCCGCTTTAGCGGGAAAAATTCCCGCTAAAGCGTTGATAAGGCCCTTGGTAATATGCCCCACAATCCGTTGTTTTTTCCCCTCTAAGACCCTAATTACAAGTTGCGAGGAATAGGGTGGGGGGTTTAACAAATCTGGTAAATACCACTGAATGAGGCATAGCATGCATAGGTTTTCACTGCACTAAAATCCAAGTGACGGCCTGTGCAGGAAAGCGCAGTGGGGCGGGGGTGAGAAATTACAGAATAGGGAAAATAAATAAATAAAACTACTTACCTTGCGCTCGCCACATCGCCGACTCAATTGGGCCACCCAAAGCTGTGGGGCATCGGGTGCAGGGGTGTCTTTTGGCGTTAGTTTTTCCTTACCGGCTCCGGTCGGGGGGATCCTCCAGATGGAGACTGCAAGCGTCGTCAGGAGACTTAAGGTAGGTCAGGGATCACCAGATCCCAGGTCAGGATCACCGGCTAGACCTCCTCATGGTTTTGCGCAACTCAAACTCAGGCCGTGGGCGTCGGTGCAGAGTGATGCAGACTCGCAGATTTGGCTGGAGCCAGAGTCTGTTGGTGAGCATATCCAGTGCACAAGGGAGACAGAGTCTTGGTAGGGAAGGCAGGGCGGGTTCTCCCGTTTCTGGGCGGCTGCTGGATACACTGGGGTTTCGCCGGAGTAGGTTGAGGTCAGGACAAGTCAGTTGGTGTCCTCCTCTTCATCTTTTAGCACAGCTCTTCGGTCCTTCTTCTCTTCTTCTTCTTGCTTGACTGAGGAGGCAAGGTTCAGGGTTGACCCTAAATACTAAATTTAGGGGTGTTTCGGGTAGGTACAGGTCGGGCCCAATGGGTCCCTTCCTTGGGGTATGTTCACCCCCTATTATGCCACCCTCCAGTGGGAGAGGGCATAAGCCTCACTCTGGTTAGCTGGGTCCCCCATCTTCAAGATGGTGGTGACTGAGAGTTTTGCTTCGCCTCGCCTCCCTGACCTGAGAGGTGGGGTTGGCAAAGGTGGGCACACATCTCCTCCTATCTTGGTATTCCCAACAGTTCTCCCACCAAAGAGGGGGCCAGAACCGGTGGAGGCTAGTTTGCTGGGAGCAGCAAATGGCTGGGACAGCTTCCAAAGTTGGCAAGCCTTTGAAGCGTCCCCTTCGTGGACCCTGCCCATCTTGGGGGAGGACACTTGGCACCTGGACACAGGATGTGCTTTTTCAGGACCCCAAGAGCAGGAGGCTCTCAACACAGTGGTCCAGAAACATGTTTGGTGGTGGCAGCTGGCGAGCAGCCATTCAGCCAGGACACTAGAGTTAAGTCATTTTTCAGGGGGCATCTTTAAGTTGCCTTCTGAGTGCCTTTGGCATTGAATCCCACACTGATATCAGTGTGGGTTTATTGTGCTGAGAAGTTTGATAGCATACTTCCCAGATTTCAGTAAAGCCATTATAATGCTGTAGAGTTCATAATGATAAACTCCCAGACCTTATACTTTTTATGGCATTGCTGCACTACCAATGTCTATGAATAGGCTTAAAGCGGTACAAAAGGGGGTGGGTGGGCCCTAGAACGGTGATGGATTAAACCCAGATCTGTTGACTGGGTGTGAGTGTTTGATTGGTTCAGATGCTCCGTCCATCACCACCCCCTTTTGTACCACTTTGGCCGCCATAAGTGTGGCAGGGTATGCTCAGTCGTGAGTCCCTTGCTCACTTTGCCACTGGATTCAAGCAAGCCGGGCTGAAGACGGCTGTAATGCCAGAAACCGGTCCTGGGAAGCTTGTTTCCGGTCCGCGAAAGGCATGGATTGGCAGTTCGGGCTGGACTGTTCCCATGTGGCACAGGGTCAGACTGATTTGCATATGGCCATGTCTGAACTGGGGTGGCAGAGTGGGCTATAGAACGGTGATGGATTAAACCCAGATCTTTTGACTGGGTGTGAGTGTTTGATTGGTTCAGATGCTCCGTCCATCACCACCCCCTTTTGTACCACTTTGGCCGCCATAAGTGTGGCTGGGTATGCTCAGACGTGAGTCCCTTGCTCACTTTGCCACTGGATTCAAGCAAGCCGGGCTGAAGACGGCTGTAATGCCAGAAACCGGTCCTCGGAAGCTTGTTTCCGGTCCAGGAAAGGCATGGATTGGCAGTTCGGGCTGGACTGTTCCCATGTGGCACAGGGTCAGACTGATTTGCATATGGACATGTCTGAACTGGGGTGGCAGAGTGGGCTAAAGAACGGTGATGGATTAAACCCAGATCTTTTGACTGGGTGTGAGTGTTTGATTGGTTCAGATGCTCCGTCCATCACCACCCCCTTTTGTACCACTTTGGCCGCCATAAGTGTGGCAGGGTATGCTCAGACGTGAGTCCCTTGCTCACTTTGCCACTGGATTCAAGCAAGCCGGGCTGAAGACGGCTGTAATGCCAGAAACCGGTCCTCGGAAGCTTGTTTCCGGTCCAGGAAAGGCATGGATTGGCAGTTCGGGCTGGACTGTTCCCATGTGGCACAGGGTCAGACTGATTTGCATATGGCCATGTCTGAACTGGGGTGGCAGAGTGGGCTATAGAACGGTGATGGATTAAACCCAGATCTTTTGACTGGGTGTGAGTGTTTGATTGGTTCAGATGCTCCGTCCATCACCACCCCCTTTTGTACTACGAATGGGCTTAGACACTGTAAGGATACAGGGCTCATTCACCTGTACCCTCACCAGTGGTATAGTGCACCCTGCTAGAGGGATGGTTTACCTATACCATAGGCAGTGAGTTGAAGGCATGGCGCACAGGGATGTGTGCCATGTCAACTCCACTTTGCTTTGCACCTAAACTTGCAGCCTGCAATGGCAGTGTGTGTGTGTTAAGGTACAGGGCCTCTAAGGGTAGCATAATATGTGCTGCAGCCCCTAGAGGCATTTCCCTGGTCACACAGCCCTCGGTACCTATGGTACCTTTTACAAGGGACTTACTTGTGGGCAAAGAGTTGCCAATTGGGTGTGCAACAGCACAGTTGTAGGGAAAGAACATTGCCCTGGGTACCTGGTTAGCAGGAACCCAGGGCACACTCAGTCAAACATCATCAACATCAGGCAAAAAATGGGGGGCAACAATGCAAAAAGGGGCACTTTTCTACACCACACCGCCCCTCCATGAAAGAGGGTGAGACTATCTTTTCCCTAGAGAGTCTTCATTGTCTAAGTGGAAGAACCTGGAATGTCCATCTGCATTGGCATGGGCAGTCCCAGATCTATGTTCCACCGTAAAGTCCATTCCCTGTAGGGAGATGGACCACCTCAAACAAGCGAGATTTTCACCTTTCATTTGCATTAATCATTTGAGAGTTCTGTGGTCAGTTGAACTGTGAAGTGAGTACCAAACTGGTATAGTCTCAACTCTTTTAGGGATCAACCCACAGCAAAGGCCTCCCTCTCAATGGCACTCCAACTCTGCTCCCTGGGGAGTAACATCCTGATTATAAAAGCAACAGGCTGGTTTTGGCCATGATCATTGGCCTGGGATAGGACTGCTCCTATCCCTAGCTCAGAGGCATCAGTCTGCACAATGAACTGCTTGGTGCAGTCTGGAGCTTTGAGAACTGTTGCTGAACACATTGCCTCTTTCAGAGTGCCAAAAGCCTTTTGACAGCTAACTTTCCAGTTTATCTTCTTTGGCATTTTCTTGGAGGTGAGTTCTGTGAGGAGTGTCACAATGGATCCATACTCCTTTACAAACCTTCTGTAATACCCAGTCAAGTCAAGGGATGTTCTGACTTGGGTATAGGTTATTTGAGCCTCCCAGTCTCGAACAGCCTGGATCTTGGGCTGTAGGGGTTGCATGTGGCCTCCACCAACAAGGTTGCCCAAGTATAACTATACCCAGCCCTATTTGGCATTTGGATGCTTTGATAGTTAGGCCTGAAGTTTGTGGGGCCCGTAAAACCTTCCCTAGGTGGACCAGGTGATCCTTTCAGTTGGTGCTAAAGACAGCAAAATCATCAAGAAATGCTCCAAGGCCTCCAATCCATCAAGGACTTGATTCACAAAACTTTTAGAAGGTGGCAAAGGCATTCTTTAAACCCAAGGGCATAACAGTAAACTGATAATGCCCTTAAGGTGTGAAGAATGCTGTTTTCTCTTTGGCTGCTGGGGCCATGCCAATTTGCCAGTACCCTGCAGTTAAGTCAAAGGTACTACGGAATTTGGCTGCACCCAATTTATGTATCAGCTCATCTGCCCTGGGTATGGGGTGAGCATCTGCCTTGGTGACAGAGTTGAGACCTCATTAGTCCACACAAAACCTAATTTCTGTCTTGCCACCCTGTGGGTGAGGTTTGGGGACTAAGACCACTTGGCTTGCACAGGGGCTTTCAGAGGGTTCAATAACCCCTAACTCCAGCATCTTGCTGACTTCAGCTTTGATTATCTCCTTAATTTGATTAAACTGCCAATATATTTTGTTTTTGATGGTTACACTATCCCCAGTATTTACATCATGGGCACACCAGTGTTTCTGACTAGGGGTTAAGGAGAAGAGCTGAGCATACTGCTATAGGACCTGCTTACAGTCAGCCTGCTATTGGGTAGTGAGGGTGCCTGAATAGACCACTCCACCCACTGACCCTTCATTAGGCCTCTAAGAGAGGAGGTCAGGGAGAGGTTCACTTTCTTTCTCCTGATCCTCATCAGTAGCCATCTGCATGGTTTTGTCAGCCCTGTCATGGCAAAGCTTGAGGCGGTTCACATGGATCAGCCTTTTGGGTGTTCCTCCGCCGATACAGACACTTTAGTTTAGTCTTGAAATTCTTAGCCAACACGTGTTTCATCGAGCTTAATGGTTGTGCGCAGTCATTTCTTCAGGGCTAAACCTTCTTTGTGTGGACCCTTAATTCTGGTTATATTTCCTATCCGAAATGGGTTCTAGAGCTTGAGTGATAATTACACCATAACAGGCGTCAGAGTATACTGTGTCCAAAAATATAGTGTATTCCAAAAGTGCGGCAAACCACGTGTTGGCTAAGGATCTCAAGATTAAACTGAAGTGAAGACTTAACTGTTTCAGCTGAGGAACAAGCGTGATTTTTGTTACTGTTAATGATATGAAATGAAATGAAAAGTAGTATGTATAAAGCGCTAACTGCCACTCCGAAAGGAGCATCCTGGCGCTGGTATGGCGGTGAGCGGCTTCATTGAGGTTCTTAAATGAGTCAGAGTTCATCTGAAGCACCAAAAATGCAGGTTTTTAGTGCTTTCCTATATTGTGATTCAGATTTATGCAGTTTCAGATGCAATGGCAGTAGGTTTCAAGCTCTGGTACCTAATACTGCCATTGTTTTTCCTCCCCTTGTTTTACATCTAAAACTAGGGGGTTTAAGTAGATTGGCAGATGATGACCTAAGGGTTCTGGTTGTACTGTAAGGGGTGAATCTTGATACGAGGTTTTTTGGTCTTAGATAATGTGCTGCTCTGAAGGTGATAAGGATAATCTTGAAGAGTATTCTCTTATGTAGGGGGAGCCAATGAAGAGTTTTTAGGGATGCCGAGGTGGAGGACCTTCATGGTAGTTTCAAAACTAGTTGTGCCGCTGCATGTTGGACCACTTGGAGTCTTTTTAATGTGTGTTTGTTGGCTCCTGCCAGGAGGCTGTTGCAGTAGTCAAGTCGCGCCAAGATTAGTGCAACTGCTACTGATTTCCTTGCTGCGAGTGGGAGCAGGTCGAGGAATTTTTTCAAGAATTGTATAAGACTGAAACATGTCCAGCTACCGTCAATGCGTGTGGTTTGAAGCTGAGGGTGGAGTCAAACTGCACTCACAGATTTCTTGCCACCATTACCATATCAGGAGGAGGTGGCGTACCTTCTGGCCACCACTCATCTGATGAGAAAGAGACCTCTTTCCCTATTGGTAGGATCTCCGTTTTATCGGTGTTGCATTTGAGGTGGTTATCCTTCATCCACTGGAGGACCTTGGTGAAGCATCTTTTAAAGTTAAGTTCGACCTCCTTTAAGTTGTAATCTAGGGACAGGATCAGTTGGGTATCATCCGCGTAAAAAGTGACTTCGATCCCAAATGTTGTTATTAGTGAGATGAGTGGGGTCATGTAAATGTTAAATAACAATGGACTTAACGAAGAGCCCTGGGGTACATCTGTGGTGATAACCCGTTCCACAGATAGGAATGATCCAAGAGAAACAGCTTGTCTGCGCATGGCAAGGAAGGATGTTAACCATTCTAGGGCGATATTCGATATACCGCAGGATTTGAGTCAAGATAGGAGTTTGCTGTGAGATATGGTATCAAATGCAGCTGATAGATTGAGTAGGATCAGCACAGCCTTCCTACTGCTAGCAGCTATAATTTTAAGAGTGTCCGTAAGTTCCAGGAGTGCGGACTCGGTAGAGTGTTTGAGGCGGAAACCCGATTGTTTAGGGTGGAGGATGTTTTCGGTCTCAATGAATTTAGTTAGCTCTTTTTGGACACGTTTTTTAGTAATTTTTGTTAATAGGGGGAGCAGTGATATGAGGCGCAGATTAGAGAGGACTGATGGGTCGACATTTGGCTTCTATTTAGGGGTTTCACTATTGCTAACTTCCAATCCTCTGGCACTGTCCCTAAGCTTAGGAAGGAGTTGACAATCTGATTTATAATTGGGTTTACTGTGTCAACAATCTGATGGAGAATTGTGGAGGGACAGGAATCTAATGGAGATCCTGATTTACATGATATAATTGCTTCACAAGTTTGATCCAGTGGTACTGGTTTAAATGAGCCGATAGAGTGTTTGGTATTGCCATAGTCGTGCTCGGGGGTGGCTTGTGTAGGAGAAACCAAATCCAAAATGAAGTCTTTTTTCGATGTTACTGATCTTTTCTTCAAAGAAGCTTGATTTCTGGTTAAATAGATTCTGTGAAGGGGGAGTTCTTTTGTAAAGCTTTGGGGTTAGTAAAAGACTTTACGACGGAGGAAATTATTTTTTGGTCTAGTTTGGCCTCCTGAATTTTGTTTGAGTAGTATTCTTTTTTGCCTAATTTAATCTGTGTATGATAGAGCTATCTGCTTATTTTAAATGCTGCTTTGCTCCTGCACCGTAGCATTTTCTCCATTTGCGCTCTTGTAGCTTACATTGATTATATGCTTGTTTAAGAGTGGGTGTGAACCATGGGGCCTTCTGGGTTGTTTTCTTTCTATTTTTATAGGTATTGTCTTGTGGGATGAGTTCATTGCTGACTGCAGTCATCCAACTATGGAAGAGGTGTGAATCTGAAGCCGTGTTCCCTGTCAGCGCAGGTATTTGTGTCTGGGCGGTAATAGCCAACTAGGGATTGCGGACTATTTGTGTCCATTTACGTCTGGTCTGCTGGACAGAAGATTGAGCGTCAGGGAGAGACATGAATGGGATCTGGAGTGTAAGGTGTACTAAGTTATGGTCTGACCATATTTGTGGGGTAAGTGGGTCTGAAGAAAGGAGGGTAAAATTAGAGCAGACCCCATCCAGAGTGTGGCCCTCCCGATGTGTAGAAGCATCCACCCTCTGGGTCAGTCCTATTATTTCTGTTATTTGGAGAACATTGTCTACTCCTAGCTCTTTTTTGTCTTCAAGGTGCAGATTAAAATCTCCTAGTAGGGTGAAGTTGGTGTATCTCAGTAGGAGGTGGCTGAGGGAGTCTCCTAATGATTCAGTGGAGAAGTGTGGCTCACTGGTTAGAGGAGGCAGACCCTGAAGCAGAGGTCAGACCCGGGACCAGGGTTCAATTCCCAACGCGGCAGGGTCTTGAGCCCAAATATCCACGGACTCGATAATTCTCGCTTCGGTGCCTACTCGAATCACGGGTTCACACTCTGCAGCTCTGGGCATTAGCCTGCTTAATCTCCACTACGGCCCCCCCGCGGCGGGATGCCTGGCCTTCACCTTGGGGAAGCCAGGACGGGTTCCCAAGGCAAGCGCCGAGATGCCTACGGGTAATCGAGCGCTATATAAGAACGCATAATAATAATAATAATAATTCAATAAAGGCAGCACTATGACCCGGAGGACGGGAAACAAGGGCTCCTGAAAAGGACACAGAAGCGTTTAGTGAGATGCAGAAACCGAGACTTTCTGCTCCCTTGAGTGTGTCTAATTCAAAATTGGTGCAGTGTAGTGTGTCCTGAAGGATGATGGCAAGTCCCCCTCCTTTGGAGTCCCCTCTGTCTTTCCTACAGATCGTGTAAAGTGGTGGCAGTGAAACCGCAATATCTGGGTTGCACCATTCTTTAAGCCATGTCTCGGTAATAAATAGAAAATCTAACTGTTGCTTTGTTATAAGATCTCTGATGTCTGGGCAGTGTTTGCTCATTGAGCAGGCATTGATTAATCCCCCTTTTACTTGGGCCATGTTAGTAAGCGCGGCACGTTTGGAAGGATTACCTATGATGGGGATTTCTAATTTACAATGGTGGCATGAACATGCCCCTTTTAGTTTCTCTGGTGCAGTCAGGTGTTTGCACAATCCCCCTGTATTAAGATCTCTCAACATTACAGAAGAGTACACGATTCTTGGGCCTTTTTGGGCAGCATTTCCTGCCCTTGTCGCGAGCTTGACGCAGATGGGCTTGCCCTTGGCGCGCCTTCAGCGCGGCTGCTGCGCGTCCGGCCCAGCATTGGTCTAAGTAGCTGGCCGGGCACGGGAAAAAGCTGTGTTCCGGGTTCAAACTGAAAGTAAGGCAGTTGAGGCCTGGGGGTGTGTCCGCTTCCCTCCAATCAAACGGCGTAAGCCACATTGGACCGGGGAAGCGGAGACTATGCTAGCAGGCCTGCCCGCGATAGCAGCAAAGGTAATGTGCAAAAGAGCTGAGTTAAATTAATTAAGTTAAAAGTGGAAATGTGCAAAGTAGATATATATGACATACACTGTTGGCATGTGCAAGGGTTTTCTGCTTTAGTTTATCAGCCGTTATCCACACGTTGGGGAGGAGGGTGGCTCTCCCTACCCTTATTTCACTAGCAAACACCCACTGCATATTTCCCAGTGACGCCATTACCCTATATAATCCACCGTCTGAAAAGTTCCGGCCTTTTGGGTGTCCTGCTTGTGCCCATGTCCACCAAGTAGGTGACCTCACTTTTCTTTTCTAAGATGGGGTAAGGTCCACTCCATTTGTCCTGGAGGACCCATGGGGCCACAGACTCCAAAACCGACACTTTTTGACCTGGTTGGTAGCTTTCTGGTCATACCAGTGATTCTGAAGCTCCTGGTTGGCCTCAAGGTTCTTAGAAGCTTTTTCCATGTACTCTGCCATTCTGGACCTTAGGCCTAGTACATGGTCCACAATATCCTGTTTGGGTTCTTGGCTAGGCTTCTCTTAATTCTCTGTAAAAAGACAGAGTGGTCCCCTAACAGGATGGCCAAACAGAATTTCAAAGAGGGAAAACCCTACTCCCTTCTGAGGCACCTGCCTGTAGGTACAAAGTAAGCATGGCAAAAGGACATCCCATTTCCTTTTGAGTTTTTCAGGGAGTCCCATGCTCATGCCGTTCAATGTCTTGTTAAACCTTTCAACAAGACCATTGGTTTGTGGGTGATAGGGTGTAGTCAACTTGTACTGCACTCCACACTCAGTCTACATGTGCTTGAGTTATGCAAACATGAAGTTTGACCCTCCATCTGACACCACCTCATTAGAAAACCCTACCCTGGTGAAGACACCAATGAGGGCCTTGGCTACTGCAGGAGCTGGAGTAGTCCTAGGGGGAATTGCTTCAGGATACCTGGTGGCATGATCCACTACCACCAGTATAAACTTGTTTCCTGGGTCTGCAGGAGGTTCAAGTGGACCCCCTATGTCCACACCTATCATTTCAAAGGGAACTCCAACCTCTGGTAGTGGAATTAAGGGGGCCTTTGGGTGTCCACCTGTTTTGCTACTGGTTCAGCAGGTGACAGGAGCTGACAAACTCCTTTTCTTTTTGGGACATCTGGGGCCAGCAGAAATGTCTGACAAGTCGGTCTGGCCAAGATGTCCAGCCAGGGGGATGTCAAGGGCCAATGTGAGTAAAACCTCACTGTATATCTGAGGCACTACCACTCTCCTAGTGGCACCAAGGTTAGGGTCTCTGGTCTCAGTATGCAGGAGTCCCTCCTCCCAAAAGGCTCTGTGGGTTCCACTAACAACTCCCTTTTCTTGTGCAGCAACTTGCTGGCTCAGGTTTTCAAGAGTCGAACAGGTCTGCTGTCCAATGCACAGCTGTCCCCTAGTGGGTCCCCTTGGGCCTAAGTGCTCAAGCTGGTAACCTCTGGGTAGAGGGGTCCTGAGTCTGTTGCAGTCCAGAAGCTTGTTCCCCAGTCTTTTTGCCCTTTCTCTTGGAAGGTTGTGCCATTCTTCCATGCTCCAACACTTCTTTTTAACCCTGTGCTCGGCTCTGTTCTCGAGTCTTGACACACAATCTCAGGGATGTTCAGCATTGCTGCATGGGTTTTCAATTCTACCTCAGCCCATGCTGAGGTCTCCGGGTTGTTTGAAAGCAGACATACAGCTAGAAGTTTTGGAGAGACTATTACCTGTTCCAGTCAGGTAACCCCCCCACCCCCAGTCTAATGTTACTATAGCCATGGCATGGTTGGCAGTAACACTGTCAGCTTTGGTGACTGGATATGAATTTCCAATCAAGTATTGCCCTGGGTAAACCAGTGTGTTTCTCACCATAGTGACACTGTTACCTGTTTCCAGCAGTGTGTCTATTGTAGTCCCATTGATCTGAGGGTACTGTAAATACTTTTTCAAGTTGGGTCGCAATACAGCTAAAGTTGCAAACTCAAATTCGCCTTCTGTGACTTAATTTGCTTCAGGGAGAACCCGCATTTTCTCTGGGCACACTGTTGATGGCACCTGGAGATTGGCTACACCAGCACTAGCTGGAGGAGGACTAGGCATCTTCTTGTAGGACAAGTAGCATATCCAGTTAAGTGTCCCAACTTCTTACATCTGAAAAACCAGGCCTTTTAGGGATCAAAGTTTTTCCCTTTGTACCAACCATTGGACTAGGAAGAGTTTTGCTATTCACCCCTCAAGCCGGTTTTTGGGGCCCTTCAGAAGACTCTAGGTTTCTGTCTTTGGGGTTCTCACCCCCTTTCTCCTGGGGAGGTTTGATAACCCCTTTCTTTTGGTCACACCCAGTGGCTGTTTTCATTACCCTAGTCTTGGCCCATTGGTCTGCCATCTTTCCCAATTCTTGGGGACAAATAAGACCTAGGTCTACCAGATGTTGATGTAACTTTTCATTAGTGCAATTACTTAAAATATGTTCTTTCATAAAAAATATTGTAAAGTCCATTGAAATCATGCACATTATTTCTAGTTAGTCATGCATCTAGTGTCTGAACGGAGTAGTCTACGAAGTCAACACAGGACTGGCTTTGGGTTTTGTGAGCCCCCCTGAATTTAATTCTATATTCCTCAGTTGTGAGAACAAAGCCCTTAATCAGAGTGTTTTCATGATGGCATAAGACCCAGCATCTGCCCCAGTAAGGGTCAGGAGTCTGTCCCTGCAGTTACCAGTGAACAATTCCCAAAGGAGAGCCCCTCAGTATAACTTTTTCACTTTTCACATTTCACAAGCCCTCTCAAAAGCTGTGAACCATTTGGTGATGTCATCACCTTCCTCAAATTTGGGGACAATCCCTTTAGGATTTTGAGATCATAAGATTGATCTTAGTCCCTATTTAGTAAGTTGCTGCGACCATTGATGGGAGCTAGGCCCATCTCTGTTCTTTCTTTTTCTAGAGCCAGGAGTCTGGTCTCTAGGTCTAATATTTTGGCCAGTCTCACTAAGAGGATGATCTCTTCATTTGATACTGTCCTCAATGTTCTCAAAAGTACCTGATCCACCTGTGTCTGATCTAGGTGCGGTGAGAAGTATTCTTGGAGTCAGGGGCACAGAGACTCTCTCTACCCTAGGAAGTGAGGAGGGTTGGAAGTTATCCTCATCCCCCCTCCTTCTTCCCTATCTGAGAGGTCCTCACAGTGCTCAGAGGGGTAGTCCTTAGCATACCCTGCCTAGATGGAGGTAAGGGGTGAGATCGAGCTCCTCAACCATATTCTTTATATCACCTGGCATGTTTTCACTAATAGTTGGGTTCTTGTTAAGAGAAAATATAAAAAAGAATCTAAACCTTCTTACCCCTAACTAGGGTGAATTATTTTTTTCTAAAAAATTATAAAAGGGCTTAGCCAAGGCCCTAACAAGGTTTTTATCAATTTGAAAACAATTGTCAATTCAACATATTCAGAATTCTAAACACATTTTAGGAGTTGTGTGATCAGGTGTTGACCAAGTCAGTCCAACAAATGCAAAGTTATAGACCCACCACTGATCCACCAATGTAGGAAGCTGGCTCTGTATATACTATACCAATGTAAAGTGTAGTATGCACAGAGGTCAGTGGATCCCCATAGGCTAACAGAGGTAAAAGTAGATAATACCTTACTCTTACCTTACCTTACTATTTGGTAGAGTGGGCAAACAGTAAGACTTTATCAACCGGTAGTGTTAAGCATGTATTGTACACACTCAGGCAAGAAATTATGTCACACACTCAAAGACTGAACTCAGACCAATTGTTTGTATCAAAAATATTTCTTTGTTGTATTTTATTCATAGAACCAAGCAGGACTTCGTACAGGTAAATATGATTAGACAACAAGGCTCATTGGGGGAAAACATGGCGGCCGCAGGCTAACGCGGCTTGCACGCCCAGAAACAGCTCTCTAGATTCAACTCTGCTCCTTGACGGGATTATGCCGTAGGACGGCGTTTCAGATAATACTCTGCTTGGGGAAACTGGTTTGGTGCATTAAGGACGGAAAGTGCGCTCTAGAACTACGTACCTTGGTGGATCCTTGGCTGGAGTTAACCCCCGGGTGATTTGTTTAATGTGCCTGCCTGCCGCGGTCCGCCCCCTCCGCTCCACGTTTCTGCCTCGTTGGAGACGGGCAGCCGTGGAGCACAGGCGTGTCCGCGCGGCGGCTGCCCGTGGGCTCCGTGGAGCTGTGGTGGCTGATCGGAGAGGAGGAGTTTTGACAAATGCGTTTATTGCTGTACTGAATCCGGGCGAGTCGGTTATCGGATTGGAGGTAGCAGCAGGGTCGGAAGCGACCGGAGGAGACTCGAAGTGCCCAGACGACTCGGCAGACCCCTACTCAGCTGGAAGTAAGGTGGTTAGGCATTCCAGGGGGCAGACCAGTACAGGAGGGAAGAACAAGGCCATACCCTTAAGGTGCACAAGAAGTGGGACCAGGAAACAAGACAAGGGGCTCAGGGGGTCAAAAAAACTACAGGTCCAAGGGTGCTCCACAAGATCGGGGCAGAGTGCAAGCAGAAGTGCAGCTGTGGGGGAGGAGCATATTTCAGCGACAGGTGAAGCAAAGAGCACTGTTCCTAGGGAGGTGGTTAAAGGTATAAAGCAAAAGGGAACAAGAAATAAACATCCAAAGAGCTCTAGCGGCATAACTCCATCCTTACGTTCATTTTTTAAAGTGCTGCCCCAAGTACTAGATATTTCATATGGGGTGGCGGCTGCTATGGCAGGGGCTTCACAGACAGCTCTGGCCTCTGTAGCTGCACCTGCATCTAGTCCAGCTCCTAGGTCAACGGAGCTATCAGCTCCTTTAGTGGCATCATCCTCATTAGCCATCCCTTTACCTATTACACTAGCTAAGGCAGTAAATGGCTCAGTTGAGTCTTCCGTGCCTGCTACTGAAGATGAGGCAACTTCTACATATAAATGGCAGTCAGGTGAAGGGTCCCAAGGGGGACACACATTGGATAAGGACGTGATGCCTGATGGTGATGGGGGCAATTTGGAGGACCTAGGAGTTGGTAATACACTTGAGGCTCCGGTCAAGTCAATAACTGCAATGAGGGAGGAAATTCGTGCTGATTTTGCAGTCTCTAAAACGAATCAGAACGAAATTAGAGCATCCTGTGAGGTACTTGACCAAAAGGTGGACGGTTTATGTGCAAAGACGGAGGTATTGGAAAGCTCCGTGGGGCTGCTGACATCCAACCTAGAGATCGCCAGATTGAAAATTCAAGCACTGCAAAGGGATGGGGAGAGTCTGCGGGAGCGAGTTGAAGGATTGGAAAATTATTCCCGGAGGAATAATCTGCGGCTTTTAAAGATCCCGGAAGGAAAGGAGGGCACAAACCTCAAAAGCTTTGTAATCAAGCTATTAAAAGACTCCCTTAACTTGGAGGAATCAGTTGAGGAGCTAGATAAGGACATCCAGCGAATTCACCGGGACCCATTTCGCCTGAAACCAGGAAGAAATAAACCCAGAACGGTTTTGATCAACTTCTTGACATACTCACTCAAGGATAAGATCTTGAACCTTGCACTGAAAGTCAGATCAATGCAGGGCCCGGACTTCTCCATTGAGGCGCGGTCAGATCTATCTAAGACCACCCTTGACGGACAGTGGGAGTTGGGACAGCGCATGGATAAGTTTAGAGCTCTAGGCGCCACTGTCCAGATGAGGTTCCCAGCCTTTTTGCGCATTATGTATAACAACAAAATGCATAATATCCGTTCTCCCCTGGAAGCTGACGAGCTATTAGAGTCTATTAGAGATCATACCCAGGCTCAAAGTGAAAGATAACGGGAAATTTGGGTCTCTATAGTGTCTACTCTACTTATTAATTAATAATCCAAACTACAGTTGGTCTAAATTAGTCACTCTCATGTGTAAGAGAAGCATTTCTCTTTGAAATTAAGTAGAGTGGGAAACATAAAGACTAAGGCTTAAACCAAAATATGGGGAAAATATGGGGGAAAAGAAAAAAAAAAGAAATAAAAAAACAATAACATATGATAGATACACTTGCAGTAAAAAAAAAAGGAAATATAGCCACAAGAGGGGTTGTAGGGGAAATTTAATTTAAAAAACAAATATATATATAGCACTGTCTCCCCCCCCCGCTTATTGGACTTCCTTACAGTGAGGTTTGAGCAGTTGAGGACCCGAGGAGGCTACCATCACTTGAATAACAAGCAGGAAAATTCGTCTTTCCCTTTGCGCAAACCACTTGGCAGCTTGGGCGCTGAAGAAGGCAAACCTACGCCGAAATGCATTCGCCCGTCTTTCTTGTGAATAAATGGCTTCCTTGAACTTCCCCTGCTGTGGCCTCTGCTTGCTTTCTTTTTCATGAAGGAAGTTCTTGTTGCATACAATTCACGTCGGCCGGAGACGTGTTTCAGAGGCCCCTGCTCTACAAAGTGGCCCGGACTTCACTGGCACCCTACTGTTTGACAGTCTTTGTTCTCCGAGTTATCGGACAGCCTGGGCCCGCCTCGCTGTGTGGGGGGAGAAGCTGGCGGTTATGTGGTATTTACCGTGCACTGGGCGGCGAGCACTGTCTCTCTGCCCCCGCTTATTGGACTTCCTTACAGTGAGGTTTGAGCAGTTGGGGACCCGAGGAGGCTACCATCACTTGAATAACAAGCAGGAAAATTCGGCTTTCCCTTTGCGCAGTGTCCTGCATTGAGCGCAAACCACTTGGCAGCATTTCCCCCAGCGCATCTTACCTGGGTTCCTAACAGGGTATTCTGGGTGTTGCAGTCCATTGAAAGACCGTAGGACAGGCAAACGGTGTGCTAACATCAATGGGGGCGGAGCCCCTTTGAACTTTCAAATGGAGGGCAGGACGCTCAGCAAAGCTAAGGACAGCTTCCTGATTACTTGGGCGCTGAAGAAGGCAAACCTACGCCGAAATGCATTCGCCCGTCTTTCTTGTGAATAAATGGCTTCCTTGAACTTCCCCTGCTGTGGCCTCTGCTTGCTTTCTTTTTCGTGAAGTAAGTTCTTGTTGCATACAATTCACGTCGGCCGGAGACGTGTTTCAGAGGCCCCTGCTCTAAAAAGTGGCCCGGACTTCACTGGCACCCTACTGTTTGACAGTCTTTGTTCTCCGAGTTATAGGACAGCCTGGGCCCGCCTCGCTGTGTGGGGGGAGAAGCTGGCGGTTGTGTGGTATTTACCGCGCACTGGGCGGCGAGCACTGTCTCTCTGCCCCCGCTTATTGGACTTCCTTACAGTGAGGTTTGAGCAGTTGGGGACCCGAGGAGGCTACCATCACTTGAATAACAAGCAGGAAAATTCGGCTTTCCCTTTGCGCAGTGTCCTGCATCGAGCGCAAACCACTTGGCAGCATTTCCCCCAGCGCATCTTGCCTGGGTTCCTAACAGGGTATTCTGGGTGTTGCAGTCCATTGAAAGACCGTAGGACAGGCAACAGGTGTGCTAACATCAATGGGGGCGGAGCCCCTTTGAACTTTCAAATGGAGGGCAGGACGCTCAGCAAAGCTAAGGACAGCTTCCTGATTACTTGGGCGCCGAAGAAGGCAAACCTACGCCGAAATGCATTCGCCCGTCTTTCTTGTGAATAAATGGCTTCCTTGAACTTCCCCTGCTGTGGCCTCTGCTTGCTTTCTTTTTCGTGAAGGAAGTTCTTGTTGCATACAATTCACGTCGGCCGAAGACGTGTTTCAGAGGCCCCTGCTCTACAAAGTGGCCCGGACTTCACTGGCACCCTACTGTTTGACAGTCTTTGTTCTCCGAGTTATCGGACAGCCTGGGCCCGCCTCGCTGTGTGGGGGGAGAAGCTGGCGGTTGTGTGGTATTTACCGCGCACTGGGCGGCGAGCACTGTCTCTCTGCCCCCGCTTATTGGACTTCCTTACAGTGAGGTTTGAGCAGTTGGGGACCCGAGGAGGCTACCATCACTTGAATAACAAGCAGGAAAATTCGGCTTTCCCTTTGCGCAGTGTCCTGCATCGAGCGCAAACCACTTGGCAACATTTCCCCCAGCGCATCTTACCTGGGTTCCTAACAGGGTATTCTGGGTGTTGCAGTCCATTGAAAGACCGTAGGACAGGCAACCGGTGTGCTAACATCAATGGGGGCGGAGCCCCTTTGAACTTTCAAATGGAGGGCAGGACGCTCAGCAAAGCTAAGGACAGCTTCCTGATTACTTGGGCGCTGAAGAAGGCAAACCTACGCCGAAATGCATTCGCCCGTCTTTCTTGTGAATAAATGGCTTCCTTGAACTTCCCCTGCTGTGGCCTCTGCTTGCTTTCTTTTTCGTGAAGGAAGTTCTTGTTGCATACAATTCACGTCGGCCGGAGACGTGTTTCAGAGGCCCCTGCTCTACAAAGTGGCCTGGACTTCACTGGCACCCTACTGTTTGACAGTCTTTGTTCTCCGAGTTATCGGACAGCCTGGGCCTGCCTCGCTGTGTGGGGGGAGAAGCTGGCGGTTGTGTCGTATTTACCGCGCACTGGGCGGCGAGCACTGTCTCTCTGCCCCCGCTTATTGGACTTCCTTACAGTGAGGTTTGTGCAGTTGGGGACCCGAGGAGGCTACCATCACTTGAATAACAAGCAGGAAAATTCGGCTTTCCCTTTGCGCAGTGTCCTGCATTGAGCGCAAACCACTTGGCAGCATTTCCCCCAGCGCATCTTACCTGGGTTCCTAACAGGGTATTCTGGGTGTTGCAGTCCATTGAAAGACCGTAGGACAGGCAACAGGTGTGCTAACATCAATGGGGGCGGAGCCCCTTTGAACTTTCAAATGGAGGGCAGGACGCTTAGCAAAGCTAAGGACAGCTTCCTGATTACTTGGGCGCTGAAGAAGGCAAACCTACGCCGAAATGCATTCGCCCGTCTTTCTTGTGAATAAATGGCTTCCTTGAACTTCCCCTGCTGTGGCCTCTGCTTGCTTTCTTTTTCGTGAAGGAAGTTCTTGTTGCATATATATATATATTCACTGAAAAAACCATAGGTTATAGACCATATATAGTTAGGAATTAGCATTTACAAAACCTTATTTTACTCACACAAAACCATTGAAATTCCATATATAGTTAGTTGCACTAACTATATATCGCGCACCCGCAATCCACTGCTGATGATGTCACATATTACATCATTCATGACATGGTCAGTGACATCACTGATGACATCACTGATGACATCTCAAATGACATCACTGATGACATCACTGATGACAACATCCAGTGACTGTATGTTTCTGTAAAGTTAAAATATGTCTTACATATTGAAGAATGAGTGGATGTATAAGTGTCTGGATGAAGGATTTAGTAGGTGCATGACTGACTGTATAAGTTGAAGGACTGGACTGGACTATTTAAGGTCCAGCGGTGCCAGGGAACAACACCTAAAACCTTCGTGGGATACCTGTTTTGGCGCACTAAAGACAGAGACACGGGAGACTTCCTTCGGCATCAAAGATCAGCGTTTATTACTGCAGGGATGCAAAAGTCATGAGAAGTACAACAGAGTGTAGGTTCCAAGAGTCTGCTTCAAATTGCATTTGTGGGTTGCTCTCTTTTATACAAGATCTTGTCATTGCACAATATGTAAGCAAAAGGTTACAGCTCAGTTCCCACAGTAAAATTCAAAAGGATCGCTTTCATGTATTCAGAACCCCGGAACATAATTACATTAACATCAACAGTTCCAACTGTAAATGCACATCTTCCCACCATTAGGTACATTCCACTTGGGTAGTAAATAAACAAGAGAAAGAGACAAGAACAGCTGCAGGGAAGTCAGACAACAAGGAGGAGAGAGTGTGAGGATAATATTGGATTCGTAATCGTAGCTTAAAAGGGCTTGATCCCAGCACGTGCGAGGCTGAAACAATAGACCGGCACGGCAGAATCACCTTCGAGCGGAGGCAACTGCTTTAGCAGTGTCCTCCCCCTACTCATAAAAGGTGCGTGAAAAGGCATATGCTTCTTCCGTGGGGCTTGGGAACAAAAGGTCACGATGCGGACAGTTGCCTGTTCGCTGACTACGTGAGGGCAAGAAACAAAATGGATGCCGTATCTAAAATGGAACCCGAGGGTTCATTGGAAAAAACCTGTAAATGAGACGAACTCTTCTGAGTAGCATGGCGATACCGCGTACACTTACTAAACTCGTCATTTACGGTTCATAGATACCACACTCGTCCATATTCGGCGATGCCCAAAACGTCGTAACGATTTTCACGGAACCTCAGACGCTCCTTTTGCCCTCATGTAGGCAAGGACTAGTCGAAGTCGGAGTCAATCTCGATTCTCATCAGATCATTCAGATGTTGTTGGAACATACTTCTATCCATCAATGCCTCTTTGGTAACAGATGGCCTTCTTATACACGTTGTAGCACAAAGGCCACATAAGGCAGGACCACACTGTACACAAAGACAACACGTGAACAGAAACGTCACAACAACCCCTATAACCATGAGAATCTTCCAACCCCAAGTCGACATTAGATCCCAAAACCATCCTAGAAGCGTCCAATCTCCCTCGTCCACGTGTATGGACTCCGAGATTTTGTGCAACTTGGAGATGGCTTGATAAACCGTTGGGGCGTTATCCGGTATGAATATGCAGCAGCTCGAATGGATAACCTTGCACACGCCACCTCTATCTGCTAGAACAATGTCTAGAACCATACGGTTCTGTAACGTCATAAGCCTATCCGCTTGAAGCTCTGCTGTCAGATTACCAAGGGCGCTTACAGTTATGTTAGCGGTTGACTCTACTACACGAGTTAACTGTCTCAGATTTCTGCTATTGACCATAGGGCCCCAAAACGGTAGGAAACCCTTGAAGAAATCTCCTGCTTCTTGACCGGAAGTATCCTCTTTACTAATGACACCTCTCACAACTCTGATTTTGTGATAGTCGGCAGCAACAGTGAAAGTCGGGGGCAAGAGATTTGCAATATAGCAGGCACCTGAGAAGTCATGAGGTAACCACGTATATGCTCGGTCATAACATACAAAATAGGTACCCTTGGCAGTCAGAAAGACAGGGGAAGAGAGCATCGGTAGAACGTAAGTATCCACACAAGCACTCTTCCCAAGCTGGGCTCTTGGATTTCGGCCACGACCTTGCAGACAAAAGTGGCCTAGGTGAGGTACAATCCAGATTGGAGATGAGCTTTTAAGCTGTCTATCACCCACTGATATACTATACTCAGCCTCACTAAGGTACTTATAGGCCTGCACTTCCTCCTCTGGGATGAGCGAAGCATCAAAAATGTCTCTATCTAGATCAGCAATCGCTGTCGCCAGAGACTTATGGTACGGGCCAGGACCAAAGCTTGCTGAGCGTGGCTCTCGATGGGGGTAGAAATCTAGTGCACTACGGAACATGATTTGGAATGCCCGAGCAGACCCTCGGGGGCTGTACGGAAGAACCAAATATGGGATACCCCTGTCCATGGTATGTGGCATTAGCCCACACACCCAACAATTTGTAGTATTTACCACCAACTGATGCTGATGCAAAAGTTGCACAAAGGAATTGTTTCTAAATTCCGCACGTCTGACTTGCTCATGTTGGGGCAGTAGGTGAAAAGAATGTGGAGAAACAGTAGAGACGAAATTTAGATCATGGGAAGGAGAGGTAGGTAAGGCAGAAGGCAGTAATGATTGAAAGCCAAAATATACTCCACCCACCAGCAGCATAGAAACAGTTAGGAACAACATGAAAACCTGTAATAAAAAACATTTTGTTCGAAATGTGCTGTACAATTTAGATCTTTGCGCCGTCTTTTCCTCTAGCTTCGACAGCTTGGAGAACTCCATCCTCTAACAACCGTCCGCAACGTTCTTGACGCACTTCGTTCTGAGTAGCGATTATCAATTCCCAGGAGTTCCCAGAAATCGACAAAAGAAATTGACCTAATGTCAATAACTGCTAAACAGAAAGAAGTACCCGCGCGGCCCTACGGCCAACCCAGATGGCAGGTTTTAATCAGTTAAGTAATCAATTTTATATACGTCTCCTAGCTGTTCTGGAAAAGAAATACATACATAATAAAATGTCCACAATGGTCAAGGCAAAATGTGAGGGGGTATTTTGAAATCAAAATAATAGAAAAATGTATTCATCCTTATTGCGTGTACGAAGAAAGTATCGGTTTCTTCCGGGTCGAGTCTGGTCTTCAAACAGTGGATTGGATGGCGAAAGAGTGTTCGATTGTTCAGGCAATTGTTCAGTACTTGAATTCTCCAATGATGAAGGAAAGGAAATTGTTTGAGAGGAATCAACAGGGGTGTCAGATAAAACTGAAGTGTTCCCTATGGGCTGAGCTTCGCTAAATGGGACAAAGAGCTGGGGAACGTCAGTTTCAGACGAGGAAAAACCTTTACGTATCCATGTGTCTGCCGGCAGAGGAAGCGGGACCTTCTTGGTGTGGGTGGCATGCACCCAGTGTTTCCGTCCCTCCAGTCGAACCGCCGTCCTTGTTGCTAGTAGCACCTGGAAGGGTCCCACAAATCTCGGCTCAAGATGGCGTTTTCGTCCGAAATTACGGGTGAGGACCCAGTCCCCTGGTTGGAGCCGATGACCAGGACCCTCTGTTTGTGACGGCAGAGCCTCAAAGACCTGTTGATGGATCAAACTCAATTTAGCAGTCAGATCATATAGATAATCAATCAACATTGGATATTCAAGTCTGTTAAACTCTTTAGGTCTCGGAACCCCCCAAATGTTCGCAGGGCGGCCGAACACAATCTCATAAGGGCTAAGCCCTACTCGAGAGTGTACAGTAGCCCTGATTGATAAGAGAGCTAGAGGCAAAGCGTCGGGCCATGATAAACCAGTCGTTGCCTGGATTTTAGCAAGCTTCAATTTCAGGGTGCCATTATATCCTTCCACCAAACCTGCTGACTGAGGATGATTAGCACTATGAAATTTTTGGGATATTCCTAAACCACGACACACACTCTTCATCACACTTCCCACAAACTCACTTCCGTTGTCCGACCATACAATCTGAGGCATGCCGTACCTGGGGAAATAATCTTTGAGCAGAATTTTAGCTGTGGATAGGGCAGTATTATCCTTAAGAGGGTAAGCCTCAATCCATCTGGAGAATGCGCATACTACGACCAAAACATACTTCAAATTGTTGCATCTCTCCATATGGATGAAGTCCAATTGGATAACTTCGAAAGGACATGTAGGAGGGGCAAAATGACCAGGTGGAGTGGGGGTGCCCTTACCGGGATTATGCATCAAACATACCATGCAATTCTTAACCACTCTCTCTGCACATTTAGTAATCCCATCATTCTTCCATACAGGAGACGACAACTTGCATATGCCCTTCGAGCTAATATGTGCTGTGCCATGGGCCATTGTAACAACAGCAAGCACATATGCATCCGGTAACATCCATCTCTGTTTCTCTGACAAGTCAACCCAACATCCATTCTCGTCTAACTTTCCCGTGCTTTCTTTCCACTTAGTCTTTTCCATTTCAGTGGCCTCATTCTGTATTTCCTTCACACTTTCAACTGTGTCCTCACACATGCTAGTCTCGGCTGGCCATCTTACCGAATTCGCAACGTACATTCGATTTGTCAGATCTCTAGCTGTCTCTTTAGCAGTTTCGTCTGCAAACGCATTACCATGACCAACATCATCTGTCACTTTTTTCGGTGCGCACTACATTTAATTATGGCCACCTGCTTAGGCAATGTAAGTGCATCTAAAAGGTCATTCACAAGCTGTCCATGCTGAATCTTTGTACCATGCGACGTAAAAAAAATCCTCTTTCTTTCCACAATCGCCCAAAACTATGTGCCACACCAAAAGCATACTGACTGTCTGTAAACACATTCACCCGTTTTCCTCTAGACAACACACACGCTCTCGTCAAGGCAATCAACTCAGCTGCCTGAGCCGAGTTCTGACTCAATCTCGCAGTTTCCACAATCGTACTCAACGTCACTACAGCATACGCAGTCGTCACATCACCATTCGGTAACTTAAAACAGGAACCATCAACATACAAAGTACCGTCGGGATCTACCAATGGAGTATCTTTTAGGTCAATACGACCCTTCGTTTCTTCTTCAGTTCTCAGATAACAGTCATGTGGTGCTACATCACTTGACTCCATGTTGATCGGCAATAACGTTGCTGGATTCAACACATTACACCGTTTTATCCGTATGTGACTAGCCAGTAACGTCAGCTCATACCCAGACAACCTTGCGCTCGTCAAATGTTGAGTTTTCGTTCGGTTCAAAAGAGTGTCAACTGCATGCGGAACCATCACCGTAAGCATATTATCCATGACCAGACCTGCGGACTGTCGAATGGACGCCGCAGCTGCCGCTGTTGCTCTTAAAGAACTCGGCAAAGCTCTAGCTACTGGGTCTAAGGTCGAAGAAAAATATGCGCATGGGCGCTGTTTGTCACCAAATTGTTGCGCCAGAACACTCAACGCACAACCATCCCTCTCGTGAACGTACAGTGTAAATGGCTTACTGTAATCAGGAGTACCTAACACAGGAGCCGAACACAACGCATCACGTAATTCAGAAAAACCTTTTTGACACTCTTCAGTCCATGGCAAAGGAGTCGGAACATCCTTGCAGGTGAGAGCTAACAATGGTTTCGCCAATAGTGAAAAATTTGGGATCCATTGTCTGCAGTATGACGTAATACCTAGAAAGGCACATACATCTCTCTGAGTTCTTGGCACAGTCATTTGGGTAATCGCTGCAATTCTCTCTGGGGTCAACCTTCTCCCTTCTTTTGACAATAAGTGACCTAAGTAGGTTACTTCTTGGCAACAATATTGCAGCTTGGAAGGTGACACCTTGTGATGTAAGTCACATAAATGCCGCAACAACGATACTGTAGCAGTTCTACAAATATCTTCGGTATCAGCAGCTACCAACAGATCGTCAACGTACTGAATCAAGGCTGCGCCTGCCGGTAATACAAATGAATCAAGTTGACTTTTAAAGGCTTGACTGTAGATCGACGGACTCTCACAATAGCCCTGTGGTGCACGTTTCAGTCTAAAACTGCGAACACCTAATGAGAATCCGAATAGGTCTCTGCTTTCCTCAGCAATCGGGATACTAAAGAAAGCATTCTTTAGGTCGATCACCGTGAACCAGGAGGCAGACGCTGGAATCAGGGTCAACAAAGTCGTGATATCAGGGACCACGGGGAACTGTGGAATCACGATTTTATTTACTTCTCTCAAATCGATTATGAAACGGTACACAGGAGGTTTAGATGGATCAGTTCGTTTTAAAATGGGTAACACAGGACTATTACACACATTTCCCCGAGTTTCTTCAACGACGTCCTTTTCGATCAGATCGTGTACAATCGTTAATAGCGCCCGTTCTCCCTCAATGGAGATACGATACTGAGGTATACGTGGCAATCGCACATTTGGTTTCAGCTTGATCATATAAGGTGGGATGTCCAAGAGACCCACGTCATTGGGACCTGTGGCCCATAGAGACGCAGGAAGGGAGCTCAATTCCGGTGGGAATTTATCGATCGACAAGTACATAGGAGAGATTACTCTCCGACCTAATGTAAGCTCCACTCCTTCAGGAGAGCAATACAAAGTCGCGTATAACCGTTTTAACAAATCCACGCCCAGAAGATTCTCACCACAACCAGTAGATAAAATCAATGGAGCCTCCAGCTCACGAGGGCCAATTGTAAGGGGTAAAGGGCTAGAGACAGGATTGCTAACAGGGGCGCCAGAGAATCCAACGGAAACATTTGTTAAGCCGGACAAAGGTGCGCCAGGGAGTTTCGAATGCATGATGGAACTTTTCGTCGCACCAGTGTCTAACAGAAAAGGCTCAACTACGCCAGATGTAGCAACTGCGACGTAAGGCCCACTCTGATCAACCGGAACTGATACTACTCCCTCTCTCTGTCGGTGGCTGTCCTAGTAACGATCGTTTACAACAGTCTCATGTTCAACGTAATAGTCGTCCGCATAATACTGCGCTGATTTATCGGACCTTACATTTCGCTGGTCAAAACAATTATTCGCGTCCGAGGACGTATTAGGGCGCTCAGTCTGATTTTGAAAGGTACCGCGGCCTCTACCTCGAGATGCTTGTTGAGGACCACCACGACCCCCTCGTGCCGATACACCATTAAGGCGATCACATAAAGCCGGACAATCATATTTTATATGTCCCTCTCTTCTACAATATGCACACTGGTTATACCCAAGCATAGATCTGAAGTGAGAGGAGTCAGGACGTGACTGTATTCTGGAGGATTGCGATTGTGGTCTATATTGCTGTTGCAAATCATTTTGATTTGACCGTGGAGGATACTCTTGCTGCAACAAAACCTTCGTTTTGAGCTCCTTCGTTTTCTTATCTACACGATCACTTTCTTCTTTTTCCCTATTCTCATAATATTGAGCCGTTGCTAATATCTGTGCAGTGGTTGAAACAGCCCATGCACTTTCTGAATTCTTCAATTTGTTGCATAGTTCAGGTAACAAATTTAACACGAACTTATCAACGAATAACCGCTGACCTCCCTCAGTGCTCATATCCTGACCACTATGGTCGACAAAAGCTTCCTCGAACCTAGTAAAGAAATCAGAGACACTCTCGTCCTTCTTCTGCTTACAAGCTGCTAATTTATCCCAGTTTACCCTCATCGCCGGCATAAGCGTTTTCATGAACGTAATTATTCTCTGGGGTAGATCCGTAATTAACTGCTCAGGCTTAGCCCCACCAACTTGTCGGCCATCAGCCGCTATTATTGCAGCCCAATCACCGCCTAACTCATTCGCATGATTTTCCTGACGAATTTTCGCCCAAACCGGTTGTGGCACAACATTACCGAACAGCATGTCGATGTCGGCAAGGTTCATAATAGTAGCATCTACCAATTGGGACAACTCCTTATAGTAACCCGCCGGATTCTTGCGTGGATCAGGCAAAGATTGTTTCACCTGCAATACTTCTGATCGCTTCCATGGGAGGTGTATCCAAACTCTTTGGAAATGTGGAAGAATCGGAGGATTAGCAGCAGGAGCACCCGGCATGTATACTGGCGGAACTTCTCTCATGGGATACTGACCATGAGCCGCTTTCCAAGTTTCTAAGTCGTCATCATTAAATGACACGCGAGAAGTCACTGTGGATCTAAAGGATAACAATCGCTCTAAGGCACGTCGTACATCATCACCTACAATCATACCGCTCGAAAATTGACTCTGAAGTTCAATCATATCGGGCGGTACGTTATCTAAATTGTCATTATACCATTCTTCCCTCAAAAAGTTACACATTTCTTCGAACACGAATTTCTGTGTCGGCTCATTAAACTGAGAAAACGTCTCGAAAACCATGCGTGGAGGGTAGTTGCAGGATGTCTTATCCACCTATGTGCCATTGTCACTAACGTCTCTCTTTCCCTTCCACTAGGGATCTGACTCCGTCTTTGGGGAGTTTCAGAAGTATCGGATGGAAATAACTGACCAGAAAGCGGTGAATAAAGGGTAGCAACAGTGTTAGGGATACGATTACGAACAGAAGGAGAAAGGAGAACAGGAGCCACAATGTTTGAAGTGACAGCAGACACAGCAGAAGCAGGCAAGATAGTCGGGGTGGCAGGGACAAGAGGCTGAGAAGGTACAGGCAAAGGAGCAGTAGGAATAGGGACAGGTGGTGGGACAAACGTAGGACCAACAACGGGATGACCCGCAGCCGCCGGAACAACAGGAGGGACAACAGGAGGAACAACAGGCGGAACTACAGGAGGAACTACAGGGGCTGTAGCACCCTGTGCATAAGGAGGTGGCGATTTCATCAAATACGCTAACAAGGGATCCTCCTTTAAATCCTCTTCTTTCTTATCCTGACTAGTTGGTAAAACCGGATAACATTTGTCTATCCTCATGTGATGCAATCTAGTGGAAACTTCTATTTCTTTTTCTTCTTTATCCCGCTGACATTGTTGTACAACTTGCATTATCGGAACGATACCTTCTCTTCGATTATTTTTAAACTGTTTGATTTCTTTCTGCTTGGCCTCTTTACGCCACAACCGAAAGGAATCAAACATAGCTGGCCTAGCTTTCTTTTTAAACAATTTAGCTTCAAGATTATCTAAAATCGCAAGTTCAAAACTTCCATGCGGTGGCCAACTAAGGACACCATCTTTTTTCGTGTAACGGACCCAATATTTATTATATATAATAGGGCCCACACCATGTCGACTATAGAGCTCATATATCGGAGTTCCAACTGGAGGTATCGGACACGAGTCCTCCAACCGGGAATCCTTGTTGCAACATTTAAAGAAACCAATAAAACCACTATGGCTAGGCATCGTGCACACTAACCTAGTATCAAACTTCAAGGGTTACCGAAGTACTGAATCTTCGTGAAAGACAAAACCCTCGGTTTTTGGCAATTGCAACTGTCAAATAACAACTAAGAACCAACAACTAAGAACCACAAATGCAATGGAACCATGCAAACAACAAAGCTTCAACAAGCTGAAACAACAACTAAGGACTGGGAGCGACCCACAAATACTTAACTGAGAGCTTAAATGGCGTCACCAGGAAGGCCCGTCTATCGTCTCGCTGTACGAAAGGTCTACGCCAGGCGTCGAAAACAGGTCGACAGTCAGGGCATCAGTCTGTCGCAGCCGTCAGGAGGTGGGAATCTTCGCGGGAAAAATCTTCGGACCACTTATTTCGACAACAGGATCGATGAAGCGGGGTGCACCTTTTCCTCGGAGATTTCACACGAAGTTCCTCACAATCGTCAGGCTTTGGACCGGTACCGCCGATGTCGCCCCGCGTTGGGCGCCAACTGAAGGACTGGACTATTTAAGGTCCAGCGGTGCCAGGGAACAACACCTAAAACCTTCGTGGGATGCCTGTTTTGGCGCACTAAAGACAGAGACACGGGAGACTTCCTTCGGCGTCAAAGATCAGCGTTTATTACTGCAGGGATGCAAAAGTCATGAGAAGTACAACAGAGTGTAGGTTCCAAGAGTCTGCTTCAAATTGCATTTGTGGGTCGCTCTCTTTTATACAAGATCTTGTCATTGCACAATATGTAAGCAAAAGGTTACAGCTCAGTTCCCACAGTAAAATTCAAAAGGATCGCTTTCATGTATTCAGAACCCCGGAACATAATTACATTAACATCACCAGTTCCAACTGTAAAAGCACATCTTCCCACCATTAGGTACATTCCACTTGGGTTGTAAATAAACAAGAGAAAGAGACAAGAACAGCTGCAGGGAAGTCAGACAACAAGGAGGAGAGAGTGTGAGGATAATATTGGATTCGTAATCGTAGCTTAAAAGGGCTTGATCCCAGCACGTGCGAGGCTGAAACAATAGACCGGCACGGCAGAATCACCTTCGAGCGGAGGCAACTGCTTTAGCAGTGTCCTCCCCCTACTCATAAAAGGTGCGTGAAAAGGCATATGCTTCTTCCGTGGGGCTTGGGAACAAAAGGTCACGATGCGGACAGTTGCCTGTTCGCTGACTACGTGAGGGCAAGAAACAAAATGGATGCCGTATCTAAAATGGAACCCGAGGGTTCATTGGAAAAAACCTGTAAATGAGACGAACTCTTCTGAGTAGCATGGCGATACCGCGTACACTTACTAAACTCGTCATTTACGGTTCATAGATACCACACTCGTCCATATTCGGCGATGCCCAAAACGTCGTAACGATTTTCACGGAACCTCAAAGTGAGTGATTAAATGTGTCTCACTGAGTGCATGGGTTAGTGACTAAACTGTTTTAAATTGTGCATCATTGTGTCTTTTGTTCTGTAATCTGATGCATGTGTTGATCATTAGCTATATGACTAACTATATGGGTTATTGATTGATTGCCCAAGTATTTGTATGGGAGACTGAGTGTGTGTGTGGGTGTCTGGGAGGTGTATGACTCTGTACATAGATGTGTGAGCAGTTGATTCACTAGATGTATGGGTTCAAAAGTGCATGTGGAAACAGCTGTATGGGCGGTTGACTGTGTGCATGAGTGTATTGGTGAGTGAATGGATATCTCAGTGCTACATGTCAAAGTAAGTACATATGTAAAACACAGTACATGTGAGAGTTGACATATATAAATAACTGTGCATAAGAGCCAGTGAATGTGTGAGTGGCTGTATGGATCATTGTGAACTTGTATCAGGGATTGTATAACAGAGTAAATATGTGTTATTATATGTTTCAATAAGTAAGGTGTGTATAACTATATAGTTGATGAAATGGAGGTGTGATTGATTCTTTGCATGACTGACTAGGTGTTTGAGTAACTCCATGGATGAGTGACAGTCTGTGAGTGTCTGTTTACACTGAGTGTATCTAAGGTTATATTAGAGTCTGAAGAGGTTCATCGTATCATCACATGAATGATGTTATCAGTGATGTGATCAGTAATGTCAAATGAGATGTCATCAGTGATGTCATCAGTGATGTCATTTGAGATGTCATCAGTGATGTCATCAGTGATGTCACTGACCATGTCATGAATGATGTAATATGTGACATCATCAGCAGTGGATTGCGGGTGCGCGATATATAGTTAGTGCAACTAACTATATATGGAATTTCAATGGTTTTGTGTGAGTAAAATAAGGTTTTGTAAATGCTAATTCCTAACTATATATGGTCTATAACCTATGGTTTTTTCAGTGAATTTTCAAGGTTTTGTAAATGCTAATTCCTAACTATATATGGTCTATAACCTATGGTTTTTTTCAGTGAATTTCATAGGTTTTTTAATAGCAAATTTTTATAGTTTTTAAAAATAATAAATTTTAAATCGAATTTTATATTGTATAATTATGTCATTTTTTTTTTTTTATTCTTTTCGGTGCGCTCCCGGGGCGCGGACCAGTGAACGCACGGGTAAGTGCAATCTTGCGGCGCGCCCCGGGGCGCGTACTGATGAGCGTCCCGATAGCGCTATTGCCGCGAACGAAAACAACATCGTGACGTATTGCGTAGCCGCCACGCCTTGCGTCATAAGCGCGTATCGCGTAGCCGCGAGATGCGTCTTATGACGCACCGCGTAAGCGCACCCGGAAGCGCATACGATCGCACAACGTAAACGCCCTGATGCGCTTACGAAACACGCCCCGGGACGCGCCCCGGGGCGCGTAGCATAATCGCGTCAAACCATGTGACTTTAAAATAACACTTTTCATTGGTTCATAACTTTTTTTTTTCCAAATTGTGTGAAACCCACCCATTTCTCTCACTATTGCTTTGTACTTGGAGAGAGCAAGAGCTGTTCTGTGTACTGTGTTCATCTCCTACTTTTCTGATCTACAGCAATGGCTGCAAGAGAGTCATCCAGCAGTGATTCCGACGGATTTTTAGATGAGGACCCTCCTCAGCAGAAGAAAAAAAAACATTTCATCTGGAAATTCTATGACATCCCTGAAGGACAAAAAAAAGTCAACGCTCCAAAAGTAACCTGCAAAATATGTGGTAGTACTTTATCCAGAGGCAATCCTCTGAAAAAATATAGTTTTGGAAATGCTAATTTAATCAGGCATGTGAAAAGAAGACACCCTAACAACTTTGCCAGGGAGAGTGTCAGAGAGCTGGCACGGAATTTACCCACAGATGGCGGCAGCACCTCCACTGGTGGAGCAACACCTTCGGGACCACCCCGTGGAAGAATGGTCCCTAACATTCAGCCGGTGTTTGCAGGCATCAAATTTCTGTGCACGGAGTGTGACGAACTGCTCTGCTATGGGGAGCAGAGTGTTGAACTCATTGCCATAAAGAAACAGCAACACCGCTGCCCTGCCAGTCCCTAAATTTTCACATTTTTTTGCTCCTGTTGAGCAGTTTTGGAATCCCTGTTTTTGTTTTTCCCCTGACGAAAATCCCCCAAAAATATAAAATCGTTTTAAAAAGTCTAAAAAAATATAAAACAACAAAAACAAAAAAAAAGTTCTTTTCAGAACTACCTCCAATTTATAAAAAAATGCTATTTTTTTTTTTTTAAAGTGTCATTTTTTATCTCCATGGTACGCTCCCCCGTACGCTCCCCGGTGCGCGTACCTGGCGCTCCCCCCGCGAAAATCGAATTTTTAAAAAATTTTTTTTTTTTACCCGCGGGACCCTTTTATGGCCCCACATCAAAACTAGGGGGTCAGGGGGGTGTACCCTGCCCCCTTTTGCTCATTTCCCCCTTTGATTTTTGCCACCTCTTGTGTCTCAATCCTACCGAGACACAAGATGGCGGCCGCTGCGGACTGTTTCGAATGTTTACAGACACCCGAGAACCAATCAGCTTGCCGTGCGCAAGTCACGTGGCGCGCCCGGAGCGCTCCCCGGTACGCGCACCGGGGCGCGGCTCTAGATATATATCTTTTTTTAAACCTAATTTACTCAAAATTCACAGGAGCACATACCTTGAGACCTAGCAAAGGCACATCGGGCAAACAATATCTACAATTTTGCCAAGTTTCGTGGAAATCCATTCAGCCGTTCGGGCTAAAAGTGAGGCCAATCGCCCTATGGAAATTAACATGGGAAAAACACGTTTTGGGACCCCCCTTTTTTCTCAGCCCCCCCTTGACAAACCCCCCCCCCAAATTTTCAGTTGCTGCTCAGAAACAAAATGTTCCATTTTCCTGAAAATTTCAGCCAATTCCGTCCACAAACGCCAAAGTTATTAGACATAGAATTTTCAAAAATCCCATAGAGAAAAAATCCTAACTATATATACCTACTGGCGACCGCCAGCAGGTAATATATATATATATATATATAGATATATATATATATATATATATATATATATATTCCAACTTAACCCAGTTTTTAGGAAAAATAAATCCACTGGTGCCGTGGCCACGTTTTCTTAAACGGTCTTTATTTCGGCTTTCGGGCAGACCCGACGCGTTTCGCAGTTACCTCACTGCTTTGTCAAGGGTGATTGAATAAAGTGCAATTCACACATTTAAAGGTACAAGGTTCGAAAATTATAAACATAGTAAAAATACTTCCGTTTTTTTTGTTCATGCAGTGTAAACATAATTATTTTCCAAGTTGGCCTGAAATACATTACAGCCCTTGATTAACCATGATATTTCACAATCCTATTGCCCAAGTGGGCTAATTCTGTTACCTCTATTGATAACCCCTGAAAGTCATCAAAAAAATAATAACACATTGGTAACATAGTTCAAAATTATATCAATTGGGCTTTCAATTATAGTCTCTCTGTGATGTAGCTCTAGTGAGCAAGTGTTCCCAGCCTCATGGCAAACATCTTTGGAAGTTACGTCTTTTGTCTGCAAAAGAACAAACGGAAAACTGACTTTAAAAGCTTGTTCGAACCCTGAGTGTCAAATAGAATACAAAACTAAGACTTTAAAATCAAAAGATATACAGTAAGGAGGAGGTTAGGATACAGAACATGATTCATCTTAGGTGTATAGAAATCTCATTATCCACATTCAGACCATAAGGAATCACGGTGTTGTATTTTATAATTATCTTTGACTCCAGTTTCCTTAATTCTAGTGTGCGATTCCCTCCTCTTTCTCTCAGGGGTATTGTGTCAAGCACACAGAATTTAAGTAGGTTTGGGTTTTGGTTGTGTTTTTCAAAAAAGTGTCGAGCAACCGGGTATTGCTTGTCATTTTTGGTAATAGCCCGCAGATGTTCTAAGATGCGCAATTTAGCTTTTTTGATGGTGCTACCTATATAAAACAGGTCACATGGGCACCTCAGGGCATAAACAGCAAATTCTGTATCACAGGATAGGTGTTTCAATATTTTAAATGCAGAAAGATCTTTATTCAGTTTCATTGTTTTGCAGTTCTGGCTGTAACGACAGGCTTTACATTTGGAGCATGTAAAGAATCCTTGTACTGGATTTCTTTTCTTAGTTTCTCTAATCTCACTTGTCATAAGTATATCCTTAAGTGATTTGTTACGTCTAAATGTTATAGATGGCTGATCAGACAAATTCTCTTTCAAATGGTGGTAAGTGGGCAGTGGCAGTGTCCCTCACCGCTTTTAACTGCGCTACCGGCGTATGAGTGATTACGACTTATATGCTGCTTATGCTGTTACATCTCTAGCGCTAATTTTAAAAAAGCTTTTAAACTCACTGGGCACTGGTGTGAAAGAGAGTGGGTCGCTGCACTCGCGCTGCTCATTTCATTTTGCAGTGGTTACTGGAGGACTGGCCGCATTTAGCATTCTGCTTTGCTGAGGCACTAGGGAAGCAAGCAGGCTGCTACATCAACCAATCACAGAGTGCTGGACTCGTCCCTCCCTCCCGCCTCGTTCTGACGCCGGTGGCTAGCGCCGTTTGAGCAGAGGGCGTGGAGGGTCCGAGCCAGCTACTTCCTGCATTCCATCTGCAGCGCTCTAGCTGTTGGACGCAGGGGGGGATAAAAGGCACCAGATCTCGCAGTTCCGCGTGGTAAGTGGGCAGTGGCAGTGTCCCTCACCGCTTTTAACTGCGCTACCGGCGTATGAGTGATTACGACTTATATGCTGCTTATGCTGTTACATCTCTAGCGCTAATTTTAAAAAAGCTTTTAAACTCACTGGGCACTGGTGTGAAAGAGAGTGGGTCGCTGCACTCGCGCTGCTCATTTCATTTTGCAGTGTTTACTGGAGGACTGGCCGCATTTAGCATTCTGCTTTGCTGAGGCACTAGGGAAGCAAGCAGGCTGCTACATCAACCAATCACAGAGTGCTGGACTCGTCCCTCCCTCCCGCCTCGTTCTGACGCCGGTGGCTAGCGCCGTTTGAGCAGAGGGCGTGGAGGGTCCGAGCCAGCTACTTCCTGCATTCCATCTGCAGCGCTCTAGCTGTTGGACGCAGGGGGGGATAAAAGGCACCAGATCTCGCAGTTCCGCGTGGTAAGTGGGCAGTGGCAGTGTCCCTCACCGCTTTTAACTGCGCTACCGGCGTATGAGTGATTACGACTTATATGCTGCTTATGCTGTTACATCTCTAGCGCTAATTTTAAAAAAGCTTTTAAACTCACTGGGCACTGGTGTGAAAGAGAGTGGGTCGCTGCACTCGCGCTGCTCATTTCATTTTGCAGTGTTTACTGGAGGACTGGCCGCATTTAGCATTCTGCTTTGCTGAGGCACTAGGGAAGCAAGCAGGCTGCTACATCAACCAATCACAGAGTGCTGGACTCGTCCCTCCCTCCCGCCTCGTTCTGACGCCGGTGGCTAGCGCCGTTTGAGCAGAGGGCGTGGAGGGTCCGAGCCAGCTACTTCCTGCATTCCATCTGCAGCGCTCTAGCTGTTGGACGCAGGGGGGGATAAAAGGCGGATGTGTCCTAGGCAGCGCAGCGGACGAGCGCAGCGGGCGCGACGATGGCGCGCCGAAGTTGCGCCTAAGTTAAGCCCGTCTGCGCCATCCGCGGCCGGGCGCGGGCCAGGGCCATCCCCCCTGGCCTTTTTCCGAGGCATTTAACCTGGAGCCGTGAGGATCTGCTGGCCCTCCGGGGCCTCCAATCCGAGCCATGCCTGCATAAAATGAAGGCGGGAAACACTCTAGGCTGTGACCACTGTAATTTCACCTTTAATCAGGGCATTATGACATCTAGGGGCCATCAGGCCTTGGTGTGTGGTCTTCTAAATGTCCGATCCTTGCGAAAACATTGCTTGGATCTGCACGATCTTCTTACCAATAAACAATGGGACTTGGTTTTTATCACGGAAACGTGGCTAGACCAATATTCCATGCCCGAGGTCCTTGACGCTATCCCAGAGGGCTACTCCCTGGCGAGGTTAGACCGGGAAACTGGAAGAGGCGGTGGGATAGCTATTGTGGCCAGACAGGGCCTTCATTGTCATTTAGAACAGGCGAAGATCGTGGATGGTGAGGTTGGGGCATTTTCCATCTCTGTCAACGGCAGCTGCACTCTGAAGGGCCTTTTGATCTACAGGCCACCTGGTACTGCTGCACGATTTAGTGAAAGCTTACTCGAGGGTATTACTGAGGCAGCACTGCGAGTTGAGAAATATCTGGTACTGGGTGATCTCAATCTCCACCTTGATGATCCCACTGACAGAGTAGCCAGGGAATTCCATCAAAGCATGGAAGCTCTACATTTTGAGCAGAAAGTTCTTCAGCCTACCCATCAACTAGGCCATACCCTGGATCCGATTTTTGCCAATTGGGAACAGGTAGATGTCTCCGACCCTATTCCCATTCCCTGGACAGATCATCACTTGGTTCCCTTTCAGATCCATATTCAGGGAGCTCGGCCGGTGATACCATCGGCCTCTAGGCACCATAGTCGACGTTGGTCGAACTTCTCCCAAATTAAATTTAATCAGGCCCTCAGGGATAAAGGTCATTTAGGGGGAGTGGGAGTGGAAGCTTTAAATACCAACTTGGACCTGCTCATTACGGAGGCCTTGGACCAGGTGGCCCCACTGGGCATATCAAGAGGGGGTAGTCGGTTGCAGGGTACGGCACCATGGTATGATGAGGAGGTACGGGCAGCCAAAGTGGTGTGTAAACGCGCAGAGCGACAATGGAGAAAAACCCTTACGGTACTTGCTAAAACAGAATACAACGCTAAACGGCGAACCTACCACAGTCTGATTAGGAAAGCCAAGACGTCATACTTTGGCACTAGGATCTTGGAAGCTGAAAATTCCACTAAAGAACTGTTCCTAATCTACAAAACGTTATCGGTAGGGAAACCTGTAGCAGTGCCGGAAGAACTTTGCACAGTGGAGGGTTGCGACCGAATAGCAGAATATTTTGCCAACAAGGTAGCAACAATCTACGCCTCCTTTTTACACCAGATGGATCAAATCCCCAGGCTTGGGGTAACTACCAAGGGATTAGGAAAACAACGGCTGTCCAGTTTCACTACCCCCCCGACTGAGGAGCTCATCCGCATTTGCGGATCGATATGATCTGGCTCACCTAGGGACCCCACTACTCCCAGACGGCTGATGGGAAGTTTGGATGTTCTCGAACCACACATCCGCCATCTGCTTAACACCTCTTATGAGACTCAGACTGTCCCTGCTGCATGGAAACAAGCGATGGTCCTCCCGCTGCAAAAAAAAGCCAATATCAGCTTTGACAAATTTGAGAATCTACGTCCCATCTCTCTCCTGCCTTACATGTCTAAGGTTGCGGAAAAGATTGCCAATCACCAGCTGATGAAGTACGTGGATGATGCCTTTTTGCTCCACGACTCTCAGTTTGGTTTCCGCCCTCGTCATTCGACGGAATCAGCTCTTCTAATGGCGGTGGAGGCCTTGCGTCAGGGTGCGGATGAAGGCCAAACTATGGCTTTAATCCTGCTAGACCTCAGCGCTGCATTTGACACTGTAGCACACTCCATTCTGCTACAGTGTCTAGAGGAAGGTGGAATCTCAGGTGCAGCGCTGGGGTGGATAGGATCTTTTCTATCTGACAGACGCTTTCAGGTCCATCTGGGCGATTGTTATTCTAGAGAGATCGGGTTGGGCCAGGGAGTGCCTCAGGGCTCGTCCCTGAGCCCCACCTTGTTTAATCTCTATGTTGCCCCTTTGGCGGGAATAGTGGAGAAATATGGTCTACGTGTTGTGTCCTATGCCGACGACACGCAGCTGGCTATCTCCCTCTCACGTACCCCGGATCTTGCGGCGGACAATTTCAGGAACTGCATGAAAGATCTAGCAGCCTGGATGTCCGCCAACTGTTTAAAGTTAAACGGTAGCAAGACCGAGGTACTGATTGTGGGTGGGACTCCGGATGCTTGGTCGTCGGCATGGTGGCCTTCTTGCTTGGCGAGGCGCCAGTTCCTTGCCGGGAGGCAAGGAATTTAGGGGTCTGGCTGGACACTGGCCTGACCTTTGACACACATGTGGGCCGTGTGGCTGGGGTATGCTTCGGCGTTCTGAGGACCTTAAAAAAGGTGTTAGATCTTCTTCCTCTTGCGGCCCGCAGAGCGTTGGTGCATGCCCTGGTGACATCCCGTCTTGATTATGGCAACCTACTATACCTGGGTGCCCCAAGTAAGGTCACCAGGCGCCTCCAGGTGTTGCAGAATGCGGCAGCCCGTTTGGTGCTGAGGCTCCCCAGGAGATCCCCCTCCAAACCCGCGCTCCACGCACTTCACTGGCTTCCAGTTGCCAGTCGGGTGGAATTTAAATCTCTCTCCACATGCCATCGTATTTGGAATGGCAAGGCTCCTGCGTTGCTCAGGAGTCTGGTGACCGGGTATGAGCCCACACGCAACCTCCGCTCCTCCTGCACAGGACTCTTAACGGTACCAAGAGTAAGGAAAGCGCGTATGGGGGGTAGATCTTTTAGACATCTGGCGGCCAAGTACTGGAATGCTCTACCCTTAAGCCTGCGCTTGGAGCCATCGGAATTGATTTTTAGGAAAAGACTCAAGACCCTTTTGTTTAGCAGGTAGACGGTGGGAGGGTGGGTGGATCTTCAGTTCTCACTTATCACAGCGCGGGGACACGCCGGTGGGCGTACTTCCAGGCGCTCTATAAATGTCCAAAATGAAAATGAAATCTTCATCAGTTCTAAGAACCTCCCAGAACTTTCTCAAACTCCTACGTACCTCCCATGCCTGGTTATGGTATGTAGTAATGAATCTCATCTTGTTGTCACTAGACTGTTCTTTCTCTTTGTAAATGAGCAAGTCCTCTCTTTTCACTAGGGCAACTTTATCAACTGCTGTTTGGATAGTTGAACAGCTGTATCCCCTATCCTTAAATCTAGTTATCATCAACTGCTGTTCTTTTTCAAAATCCCCGGAAGAGCTGCAATTGCGTTTAGCACGCAGCAATTCCCCGTAGGGAATACTGTTAATCAGGTTTTTTGGATGACAACTCTGAGCTAGCAATAGACTATTGCCCGCTGTCTTTTTTCTGTATAATTTACTACAGATCGTGTTGTTAGCAATACTGAGTTCTAAATCAAGGAATTCAATTTTCTTTTTGCTCATTTCACAGGTAAATTGTAAATTACATTCATTCTGGTTTAGTCTATTTACAAATTCTTCTGCCTGTTGTTGATCACCATCCCAGATACAGAATACATCATCAATGTACCTTGCCCAGAGGACGACATGATCTTGGTACTGATCGATCTCTCGGGCAACCTGCTCCTCCCACCAGCCGAGGTAAAGACCTGCAAAGCTGGGGGTGAAGCAGGTTCCCATTGCCGTCCCCTGGGTCTGTTTGTACAAAACTTTATTGAAAATGAAGAAGTTATTCTTCAGACATAGTGCAATCATTTCCAATACCATGTCTGTGTGTAACAGAAATGATAATGACCTTTCTCTTAAAAAATATCTGCATGCGTCTACACCCGCTGCCTGAGGGATGCTGGTGTAGAGACTACACACGTCCAAACTCATAAGGAGATAACTGTCTTTCCACACAATTCCATTAATTTTTCTCAGAATATCTCCCGTATCTTTAACATATGCCGGTAGACCCTGTACGTAAGGTTGAAGAAAATGGTCAACGTATTTTGATACATTCTCCAATGCACTACCCCTTGAAGATACTATAGGTCTCCCTGGCGGTATAGTGGCATGTTTATGGATTTTCGGCAGGAGATACAGAATCGGGATTTTTGGGTCTTTACATTGCAAAAACAAATATTCATTTTGTTCTAAAATACCATCATCCCTCCACCCCCTCAGTTTTTCAGACACTTCATCGATAGTGTTGTCATAATCTCTTCTCGTTACCACACTATATTTGGTGCAATCTGATAGTTGTTTTAAACCTTCATCCAAATACATTTGTAAAGGCCAGACAACCACGTTGCCCCCTTTGTCCGCCTTTTTAATTACTATGTCTCTGCGATCTTCCAATGATTTAATTGCTTCTCTCTGATTTTTAGAGAAATTTTGTTTACTCTTACAACCCTGCTTCTCAATGTTCCTGAGGTCCTCAATCATCCCTCTCTCAAAGCAATTGATCGCATCATTGTTAATTTGGGGAATAAAAATGGATTTGGGTTTGAAATTAGTTCTGCCACTCATTCCAATGTCAATGTCTGTGTTTATAAGGTTCAAAAAGGGATCATCAATGAAATTTTCTGCATTACCTAATTCATGTATTACATGTAATGTCTCTATGTCCGATACATTAAGATTAGTTGGAGTTTGGTTAGATATATATATATATATATATATATATATATATATATATATATATATATATATATTCACTGAAAAAACCATAGGTTATAGACCATATATAGTTAGGAATTAGCATTTAAAAAACCTTATTTTACTCACACAAAACCATTGAAATTCCATATATAGTTAGTTGCACTAACTATATATCGCGCACCCGCAATCCACTGCTGATCATGTCACATATTACATCATTCATGACATGGTCAGTGACATCACTGATGACATCACTGATGACATCTCAAATGACATCACTGATGTCTTTTTGACCTCCCTAAAATAGAAACATTAGGAACAACCTGTTGATAATACCAATGTGTATGTACATAAGCGGCGTTCATTTGTGTTCACAGTACCCCTTGTTGATTGTTTGAATCGACCATTGAATTGTTCGAAGTTGGTTCTCTTAAGAATCTTCTCTGCCTGCAAACGAGGAAGAATAGGAATATTCTCTCTCCCTTTGCAGATAGTGAAGGGTAGGTAACGCAAACCTTTAACACGTCGTGCCTATTTCGTTCCTCATTGATTGATTGTTTCCCCAAACATTGACTGTTTGGGAATTGGTTCTTTTTGGAGGTATTCCCTGTTTGCAAATATACGTAGGAAAATCTTTGCAAATAGTGAAAGGGTACGTAATGCGGACCTTTCTCCCCCGTTGTAATCTGTCATGCCTATCTACTCCCCACTGATTGATGCACCTGTTTCACCCGGACCATTTACTAGAGATACGTCATCTGGCCCGACCAGAGAGCACCCCTAGTGAAAAGGACATATGCAATAATAACGAAGTGATCACTGTATCCTGTTAACAGAAACTTTAGCATGAAACAACCTGGAAAGAAAAGAATAGGAAAACGAAAATCAGTAGGCCACTGATGAACATGAACTTTTATTAAACAACGAACAAAGAAACGATAACATAACGTAATGATAAAACCTATTAATGTCCTAGAAACAAGAAAACGTTAGAAATATGCCAGTGGTGAGAGACCAGAAAAACAGTAAGAGAAACCAAATCACCCCTCGCTGTCCCACCGCCTGCCACGCCAAAAAAATCGATAGACTAGGGAAAATGCAAGTCAGTAGAACATCCGCCCCCACTCTGGAAACTTCCAAGGTGGGGCAGGGTTGCGGCTACGCCCAGCCGGGAGCAGCCCATATAAGGCGGGTCCTGCTGCCACGCCTCGGCCAGGAGATCCTAACGTAGGGTGTAGCCGGAGGAGAGGCCGAGGCCAGCGGGACCCGGCCAGGGGATTGCCTTTACAACGCTGAAGAGTTGCAGGGGGGGGAATGTCTCCTCGACCCTCCCCTCTCTCTCCCAGTCCGGCCGCGGTGGCCCTTGAGAGTTTCAGGTAGTCCCGCCACATGCTCTTCCGGTCCGGCCACCAACGGTCGGGGGGCCGAGGCCGAAGGGATCCGGCTGCAGCCGATAAACCAAGGAACCCGTTCATGGGGCCAGAGCCAGGGGCGTCCGGCCGACATCCACCGGAAGCCCGGCCCAAAGACGGACGGGACATTTTTTCTTTTCTCCTTCGTAATAGCAGCGGCAACACGCCAGGCACCACTTCTTTCTTCAAAAATGGCTTTGACAACACTGGGGGGGATGTCTTGCACATGCATCCGACCACCCCCCCCGTCCTCATCGCCACCGGCCATAACAAATGTCAAGCGGGGCGCCGTGGGGTGCACTGGGAGGGAGAGACGGTGCGAACAGGCCTCTCCCGCCTCCTCAGGTGAAGGCTTCCCAGCTGCACCCTCAGCGCTCCAGGCGCCCCGAAAAGGGTTCGTCCACTGTGGCGATGCTGCAACGTCTCGCCCGGCAGGGTGGAGCCCGTCCGCTCATGTGACCCCGCGATCGCCGGTAGCTGCCGAACTCCTAAAATGGCGATCAACCTGGCAAGAGCGGGCCCAGCATGAAGAAATGGCCCGGTCACTGGTTGACTCCACCACCGTAGTCCTCCACGACCTTGAAGATTCTACAGGAGCCGCGGGAGTCTCCGACCCCCGATGGGGAATGACTGCCATGATTGCCCGTGGAGTGACGAAACTGTATCCGCGGGACGTCGGCGCTCCCATGCTGGCGCCAGCCTCACTTTGAATTACTAGAATCCTGCAGACCTCAGTTCCGGTGAAAGCACAGTGTGACCCGGTAGGAAAAATTGTTGCACCCCCTCCCCTTTTGAAGTGATAGTTCAAACCACCGATCCTTTCCTTTGCCCTTTTAACGGAACTTTGGACTGCCTCCCCCTCTTTTACATTTTCTAGAGAAAACAAAACATTAACCACTACATTACCATAGCAGTTGACACCAGAACTGTTTTCAAATTGAAAACCAACAACATCTTCAACAGAATCCTTTTTGTTTCTGCTGTGACCCTGCTACAGCACAGGCATTGTCCCCAGCAGTAATTCGGTAAGAATAGCTGTGGTGCCTACTGGACTCACTCACCCCCGCGGCGCCCCACACCGTTATTTGCTGGGCGGCAACTTACTAGACATCACTTTCGTGTCATCTAGATTTCAGCGCGTTCTGCTGCCTTGGAACTATTCGCACAACAGACTGCTACTGACGACCCACCCCCAGGCAACATCTTCTGAATTTTCATAATTTGAAAGAACTAGTAACATGTCCTCATCAGGAATTCAAAAGAAATTGCCACGGTCTCTTCGTTGTTTAAATGTTTTTACTGTTTTTGTTTTGTTGTATATATTTATATGTTATTAAAGTTTTATATTCCTACTACTTTGTTGGAGTGCTATATATTTTTAATGTGACACATAATTGTAAAAACTTTGATGTACAAAGAGTCATTCCTAGAATCTTCCGCTTCAGGCTCGGTCCCCTCCCCAATCACAATACAGGATGGTTTTCAGATAGTAGGAACACGTGTGGTGTGACGGATCTCATCGGGTGTGGGCCTTGATCTACTATAACTCCTTTAAAGAGGGGTGATTCTTTACAGCTGGAGCCATAAACTACATCTGCAGGGCTAGCTGATAGCCTGGACAATCGGACACAGAGGAAGAGGAGTGTCAGAGGGTGCGGTAGTGAATAGGGCGAAAGGGAGGTGTCGGGCGGGCACAGAGTGTGATTCTCAGGGAAGAGCAGCGCAGATGGGGAGAGGTTTATTGCCCATGCATAACACAGAGAGCGGGGGTGACCAGTGCCTGGGGAAGATGCTTGCGAGGGTGGGGAGCCATGCTACGAATCGACAGCGTGCAGAGAGTGGGTCTGGTCAAGGCATCTAAAATGGCTGCCGTGCACGACAAAAGTGTGGCATTTCAAAAAAGGCAAGATGGCGCAAACAATGTTTTTCAACACTTCCTCTTTTCCTTCGAATCGAACGTTAACAGACGTTGGTGCATATTACCAAAGTTAAGCGATATTTATCGCTAACGATGCTTACCAACGAATTTTTTACCGCTAAGCATCGTCAGAAATTATCGAAGATAAACCTTGCTATTATCAAGGTTTATCGCAAATGCGATAAAAAACGGCCGCAATGCATGAATATCGCTAAAAAGTCAACGATATTCATGCATTACCGAGCTAATGCTCTTAGCCATGTTATCCACCTCCCATTGGATAATATGGCTAAGAACTGCTCAGGGCAGGTGTTACTTTTTGGAGATATTCGCGCTTAGCGCGAATATCTCCAAAAGTTGGTAATAGGAGATATATATCTTGCATGTTGTAATGCAAATTATTATGGTATATGGAACTCATACCATAATCTCTCAGGAAAGCAGAAACTGATCCTTTTGGGACCGCCTGAGAAGGCCTAGGGGGTGAGGGGTACTCTACTTTGCCCCCTTTTCACGTTCCGAACTATTTTATTTTACTCTCTTCTGTAATTACACAAAATAGCAGCGATAAGATGCATCAGAGACACACAGTGAGAGAAAGGAGGCCGGAGATGAAGAAGAGATGTCAAATACACATTGGAGATAATATAGTGGGAGAAGGGAAGTAAATATGAGTAAACTTACCATGTAACATAAAAATGTTGCACTCTATACTATAAGTCTCATTTTATACTACAATCACTTCGCTACAACCTCATAAATTAAAAATAAAAATGAATAATGTCTCAAACAATTTTTGATTTCTAAATATAAATTTATTCTTCAGAATTTTCTAAATTTGAAAGAACTAGTAACATGTCCTCATCAGCAATTTCCTCTTCAATCATCTCATCTGGAATCTCCTCATTAAAAGTCTGCAATGATGATTCTTGTAACTCTATGGTCTCCAAACATTCGATAAATTCGCCATCAACAGATTGATCAAAAAAATCATTCAAGTCATCTCCTCCTTGTGACAATATTTCATTATTGGTGCTGTCAATTTCAATCAATGTAGTGGAATCATTCAAGTCATCTCCTCCTTGTGACAATATTTCATTATTGGTGCTGTCAATTTCAATCAATGTAGTGGAATCATTCAAGTCATCTCCTCGTGACAATATTTCATTATTGGTGCTCTCAATTTCAATCAATGTAGTGGAATCATTCAAGTCATCTCCTCCTTGTGACAATATTTCATTATTGGTGCTGTCAATTTCAATCAATCTAATGAAATCATACAAGTCATCTCCTCCTTGTGACAATATTTCATTATTGGTGCTCTCAATTTCAATCAATGTAGTGGACAATGCAAAAGAAATTGCCACGGTCTCTTCATTGTGAGCCATTTTATTTTGAAATTGCTTGCTGTAAATTGCAGAAAAAAATAATCACTTTCATTTATCGTTTTTAGTAATACATAATATAAAACTAACTTTATCAAGTATTTAGTATAACAGAAGGACTGCAAATAAATAACAGAAAACATTTTTCAAATTATCTTCAAGTGTACAACATAGTTCCCCTTACAAATTAACAACTCACCTTTTTAAAAGTAGGAGAAGTGTTAGTACTGTGTAAATCAAACACCAGAAATTCACCACCAAAAATTCCTCACAAATGTACCTCAGACAGTAGTATCACAAAATGGCTGTGGTTTCCTCTCATTTGAGATATATACATAACCAATTAACTTTCATCACACACAAATACAAAACCAAAGTAACATTTTAATTGGTTCTAAATTTCAACACTTTCAAATGTGTTTTCCCCATGCAATTTTCCATAGGACATTTACATACGTCTACAGCCTGAATGGCTGAACGGAATTACACCAAACTTGGCAAAATGGTACATCAAACCTAAGAGGTCAGGAAGGATCTACTATGCCCCCTTATGGTCATTTGCCCCTTCGCTTTGGCCTCCTCTTGTCTCTCGATCCTACCGAGAGACAAGATGGCGGCCGCTACGGACTGTTTGTAATGTTGACAGACGCCGGAGAACCAATCAGCTTCGCAAAGCTCCGTAACGCGAAAAGTACTCGAAGCGGAGCGCTGTTACAGATATATAGCTTTTTTTGAACGTTAATTTCTCAAAATCCACTGGAGCACATATATTGAGACCTAGCAAAGGCACATCGGGCTACCAGTCCCTAATATTTTGCCAAGTTTCGTGCAAATCCATTCAGCCGTTCGATTATTGACATTTAGATACGTCTACAGCCTGAATGGCTGAACGGAATTACACCAAACTTGGCAAAATGGTACATCAAACCTAAGAGGTCAGGGAGGATCTACTATGCCCCCTTATGGTCATTTGCCCCTTCGCTTTGGCCTCCTCTTGTCTCTCGATCCTACCGAGAGACAAGATGGCGGCCGCTACGGACTGTTTGGAATGTTTACAGACGCCGGAGAACCAATCAGCTTCGCTTCACAAAGCTCCGTTGCGCGAAAAGTACGCGAACTGGAGCGCTGCCCGGTCCGCTGTTACAGATATATATCTTTTTTTAAACGTTAATTTCTCAAAATCCACTGTAGCACATATATTGAGACCTACAAAAGGCACATCGGGCTACCAGTCCCTACAATTTTGCCAAGTTTCGTGCAAATCCATTCAGCCGTTCGGGCTAAAAGTGAGGCCAACCGCCCTATGGAAAACTCAATGTTAAAAACACGTTTTGGGACCCCCCTTTTTTCTCGACCCCCCCTGGACGAACCCCCCCCCCCCAATTTTCAGGGGCTGCTCAGAAACAAAATGTGCCATTTTCCTGAAAATTTCTGCCAATTCCGTCCACAAACGCCAAAGTTATTAGACATAGAATTTTCAAAAATCCCATAGAGAAAAAATCCTAACTATATATACCTACTGGCGACCGCCAGTAGGTAATATATATATATATATATACACATAAAAGGGAAACCAAAGGGTGGAGGAAAAGAGGAGAGGTAAATATATCATACGCTCTATACCACATAAGGGGTCTCCTGGTCCTTCCCACCATAAAACAAGTTTCCCCTTAGCGTCCATTTCGGCTTGTAGTTGTTGTTAGGCGATTGGTTATAGCAGCAGGGTGGAGTTGAGGGTGGAGGGCTGTTGGAGGCGTAAATCTGGCTAGCCATCAGGCCAGAGTAAGTAGGGGTGGGTTTTCCAGGGCGGGGTGGGAGAAGGGTGGGAGGGGGAAAATAGCAAAAAATCCTCATAAGTCTGCCTCTTGGTATATTACAGTATGTTTATTTCTGACACTTGTCCAACATCAGAATTCTAAAATGTTAACTTCAGGACTCCCTCAGGGGCCGTTGGGAAAGGTGGAGGAGCAGGGGATAGATGTGGCACCATGACACTTCTTCACTATATGTCCTGGAATGTCAATGGTCTGCGCGTGAGAAGTAGGCGGGATTGTATTATGCAGTACTTGAGGGACTCTCCCGCGCAGATCATTGCCATCCGGGAGTCACACCTTCTTAAAATAGAGGCCACAGAGATACTTAAAAAACAGAGATGGGTCGATAAATTCTGCTCTACTGACCATAATGCTTATATCAGGGGGGTACTATTTATCTTCAAAAAAGCTGCTAAAGCCCAAATTCTGGATCACATAGAAGATCATACAGGGAGATGGTTGATACTGAGAGTCTCGTTGGCTGGTCGGAGCTGTACCTAATGGCCCTAATTCAGATGATCCAACGCATCTGGATAGCATTAGGAATCATCTGGTACTCTCTCAGGATCCGGTGATCTGGATGGGTGATTTTAACATCGTGCTGAATACTAGGTTGGATAAATCAGTAAATTCGAGAGCCTGCAGTTCACCAAGGTCCAGGCAAACTCTAATAGCAATTATGACCCAACTTGGCCTGGCAGATCTATGGACGGAAAGAGCAGGTAGCAAAATGGGTGTTTCCTTCCGGAATAGACGATTCAAGCACAAATCTAGAATCGACTACGCTCTGTTCAGCTATAATTTGAAAGACACCTTGACAGCGATAGAGTATCTCCCATCTCATCTGTCGGACCATTTGGCTCTTGTTTTTACCCTTAGATCCGACAACAGGATGGAACATCCATCTTGGTCATTTGATCGGACAATCCTACTCGAGGAAGAAGAAGTCAACTTTCTGGCCGCAGAAACTACTGCATTTTTTAAAATAAATCTTGAATTTTCAACCCTGGCTGTGGTCTGTGAGGCCTTCAAGGCCTTTTTAAGATGGTGTATCACTAGCAGGGCCTCCTATTGGAGTAAAAAATACAAGGAAATGATAGCCGGTTTGGAACAGGAAATGAAGGATATTGAGTTAAACCTAGGGCAGTCTCTAGGTTCCTTAGAGGAGCAGACAAAACTGGCTGAGCTAAAGCTCCAACTAGAAAACATCTTACAAGAGAGGGTTAACAAAAGGTGGAAAGCATGTAAGATTTCCCACTTTGAGTTTGGAGAGGCCGCAGGCAGGGTATTGGCATGAAAAATAAAATCTGACCAAGCCCTGAAGTACATTAGAGAAATCAAGGTAGATGGGGAGGCAGCGCCAAGGGTATCAAATCTAGAGATCGGTAATGCCTTTTTTGAATTTTTTGAGGCAATCTATAGGGAAGAGCTACCTAATGATCAGACGGCAAAGGATACGTGGCTGGAAGGGATTATGCTTCCAACTCTCTCAATAGCACAGAGCAACAGCCTAGAGACGGTAATAACGGAGGCGGAGGTGAGGGAAGCAATACGGCAAACAAAAAAAGGGAAAGCATCTGGCCCAGACGGTCTTCCTGGAGAGATCTCTAGAGCTTTGGGGGATGCTATCGTCCAGGTATTGACAACCCTTTTTTATGGTATCCTAAGAGAAGGGATGCTACCGTCAACATCGTGGGTGAGGCCACAATTGTTCTCATCCCAAAACCAGGGAAGGATGTTTCGGACTGTGGGTCCTACAGGCCAATATTGTTGCTGAACAGTGACTATAAGATCTTTGCCACCATAATGTCAGCAAAATTGGGAAGAGTAATAGGCACCATTGTCCATCAAGAAAAGAAAGGTTTTATCAAAGGGCGCCATCTCTCGGACCTTACACAAGACTTCGTAGGGGCTATAGATATTGCCTCGGCTTTTTCCCTTCCACTGGCCACCCTCACTCTTGACGCGGCAAAGGCCTTTGATAGGGTCAATTGGCCCTATATGAATGATGTCCTAAAAAAGTTTAACTTTGGGAAGGGCTTTTGCAGAACCATTGCCTTGCTTTATGGGGCCCCTTCGGCTAGGTTGCTGATTAATGGGGTCTTGACAGAACCCTTTAAGATCACTAGAGGTACGAGGCAGGGCTGTCCACTTTCTCCCCTCCTTTTCAATTTATATATTGAGCCGTTTGCCCAGGTTTTGCGGGCAGACGAAAATATTCCATCGTTTAAATTTAAGGAGTGGGAAAGGCGGATAGCACTATATGCTGACGATATTTTAATTTTTACCTCAGACCCGGTACTGTCTTTCCCTGCTGTGATCCAAAGGGCAGAAGAGTTTGGTAATGTCTTGGGCTATAATATCAACTCAAGCAAGACTGAGGTTATGGTGTGGAATATTCCAGATTTACGGTTAGGCATAAATATCACCACCCCTATGCGCTATCTTGGGACCCGAATTAACCAAGACATTGGTACTATTGCACAAGCTAACTTAGACCGAATATCTAAGGAATGTAAACGCCTACTGAAATCTTGGACTCACCTGCCACTCTCAATAATGGGTAGGGTGAACCTAATAAAAATTTGTATTCTCCCTAAGTTCACATTTATTTTTGGTGCCATTCCTCTGGGGTTCGATGTCAAGATGATTGACAAGTGTCAGCGAGAGATTAATTCCTTTATTTGGAATTACAAATCTACTAGAATTGCATGGAAGAAGTTGAGGAGGAGGAGGGAAAATGGAGGTCTTGCCCTACCTGACTTATTATACTACGCATGGGCCTTTCAGTTATCTTATTCCAGGATGCTTCTAAAAACACCATCTAATCTTCCTGGGGGGACGATGTATAAAGCCATGTTAACCGGAGCAAATCTACCAGCTGATGGATTTCTATTTAAGTTTCGGAGCCAGAAATTCTTTAAAAAAATAAGGCTAAAAATTTTACAGTCATGGGCTAAGGTATGGTTAGCCATTAGAAAAAGACTGGGGCTGTCCTACTATTCTAATTTCGCTCCTATATGGGATTCTCCGGGTCTACCAGTGTGCCTAAGGGACAGCTTATCCTCTTCATTAGAGGAGGCTGGGATTACAATATGGGGAGAGTTAATGGCGGAAGGATCAGTAATAGCTTGGGATGAATTACATGATCGCATAGGTCCAGCGCTCTCCAGATTTAAATTCATCCAGCTGGAAAGCTGGGGGAGGGCTCAGGGGTGTAAAGACGTACAATTTGGGAAGTCAAGCTACCTGGAGCAGTTGCTAGTGGAAAGACCTAGGGGAGGCAAGGAGGTGGCCTTTTGGTATTGGCAGCTGCAGGAGGAAATCGATGGGGATTTTTCCCTCCCAGATGAGCTGTGGGGAGAGGCGACTGGCTTTCAGTGTGAGGAGGTATGGTTAAGATCTTTTGCGCTCCTTTATAAAGTTGTGAAGCCATCATGGTTAAGACGCAACCACCTGTTCACAGCCCATCTGGCATATATAACACCGTTGAGACTTTCCAAGATTCTCCCAGACAAGAAATGTAGTAAATGCAATTTATTGGAAGCATCGGACATCCACATGTTTATGGAGTACCCTGACATCGGCCGGTTCTGGGAGGAAGTGAAGTCTACTCTGAACTCTATCTTGAGTACATCATTAGTAATCTTATTGCCACTTATCATCTTTGGCTTGGAGGACAGCATCACCGGCAAGGCTAGATCCTTTTTGTTCTATGCCATTTTGTTGGCTAGAAGGCAGATTTGTATACAGTGGGTTGAGAAAACTGCTCCATTACATTCTGGTTGGCTCACGTCCCTATATGAAATATCGAAGGTTGACATGGCTAGATCTTGCAATAAACGTAACCTGGCCTTTTGCGATCTGTTGACACAATGGAGATAGTATTCCGTTTTTTTTTTTTTCCCGGGTCTTATGATTATGCCTTCAATACTCCTTGGACCGGGTCTGGCCTCGTTACGGTTTTTTGGTCCTATAGGTTGAAATACACCTAGATGGAGTCAGCCCAAGTTCCTAAAATCCCTCTTCTTCTTGGGACCTCTCTGCCAACAGGATAACATTCTCGGGTTCTGGCGCCAGAGATGGGCAAGAGTATCTTTGCTCCGCCTCTTGGTCAGGGACACGCAAGGTGGCTGGTATCTCCTAAGTAAGGGGCAAGGCAAATGAGGACAAAAAAAAATATATGATTGTATTTTTTAAGACAGGTTGTTAAAAAGCAACCTGGATAAATAATGACTTTTCTTACAGATTTGTGAAAATGTGCAAATACAGTTGTAATTACTTTTGAATTTCTTTTGATTACTTTTCAGGATTACTTTTTCTACTCAGAGTGATATGCTTAGATATTATACTGGGAAATTTCCTGGATAAAAAGTAAGTAAAACTATTTTTCTCAAAACACAGTTTCTTAGGTTTCCTTACAAAACACCCTCAACACAGAACTTTTTCAGAGGAACGATGTTAATGCAATCCTATGTGGAAAAATAGGGTTCACGTTTTGCAGGTAAGAAAACAGTCTTGAAGGTTGAGTTTCTAGGTGGATGCAGGTCTGTCGGTGGCAGAGACGGACACATCCACTGGCGTGAGCTGGCTGCTGTGAAAGAGCAATTTTAGTCTGCCGCTAATTGCTGCTGCTAATGCTGCTATATTGAATTGTTTTACCTGCATGAATTTTTAAAACTTTTAAAATTGGCTACGACTTCATAACTGTTTAAAATCAAAATAATTGTGTGAACTCACTGTGTTCAAACTTCTGAGGCCCGCCCCGGTCCGCCGCATTCCTTGTGGGCGTTTGCAAGCGGAGGGTGAGGCAGCCCAACACTTCCGGGCTCTGCAGGAATCAGGTTAGCGCTCTAGTCACGCTGTCCTGTCACTGTGCTTCATTAACCACTATAAATGTAAAGGAAGCAGCGGCCGCGCATCGGGTGTGCCGATGGCGCGCCAAAGGCGGGCCCGTCTGCGCCTGTCCGCGACTGTACGTGGCCAAGGGCCAGAACCCCTGCAAGTGGCGATCGAAAAGGATCAGGTAGAGTATCTTATTCCAAAGAACAACTTCTGTACTTGTGTCCTAAAGCCAAAAAATGTTGTGAGCATAAATTGCAGGCAGATACTGTATCATTCTGCCGCCATGAATGCTCTTTCATCTCCTGCCCCCTTAATGATATGCGGAAAGAGGCGACAACAGTCAAAATGCTTTTGCTGAATTGCCGCTCTTTGAAAAAGCACACAGTCGAAATCCACGAATTAATAGTGGATCGTCGGCTTGATGTGCTTTTTCTTACAGAAACTGGGTTAGATGAACTTCATCTCCAGAAGCCCTTGACGCCATTCCTTCGGGGTGCTGCTTGCTTAGAGTAGACCGAGGGCTCCTGAAGGAGTTAATCTGCACCTTGGAACAGGTTAAGATTCTGAATAGTGAGGCAGGACGCTTTACAATAAATATTACCCCCAAAAACATTATAAATGGCTATTTGATTTATCGTCCCCCGGGCACGGCGGCAACGTTCAGTGACAGTTTGGTAGATATTGTTACCCAACCGGCAATACGCTATAAGCGGCTCCTCATTTTGGGAGATTTAAATCTACATTTTGAGAATGCTGATTGTAAAGAGGCGCAAGCGTTAATGGGGGCATTGAACTCCTTGATGTTAGAACTTCAATTATTATCGCCCACACATCAACAAGGCCATCTGCTAGACCCCATATTTGCCAATTGGGATGAACTGACTGTGTCCATCCCGATTAGAATCCCATGGCCGGACCACTGTCTCGTCCCTTTTGAGGCAAAATATGACCCAAATGAAGCTAAAATGACTAAGCCCTTGTCTTATAAGCGTAGAAATTGCAAAAAATGTACACAGGAAGCGTATAGACTGGCTCTGCTGGATGAGCCGCCCCCTCGGAGCGGCACATTGAATGAGGCTTGGCTAGCTTACGAGGAGTGGATGGCAAAGGCCTTAGATACCGTGGCTCCTTGGACTAGTAAAGCACCAGTGAGACAAACTAAAACAGCTCCTTGGTTTAGAGAAGAACTCAAAGAAGCTAAAGCTACCTGTAAAAATTTCGAACCCTGTTGGCGAAAATTATGATATAGGATGTACTCAACACTATAGAGTGGAGCTTAATAAGTACCATAAAATGATTAGAGTCGCAAAGGGAAAGTTCTTTGGGGAAAGAATTGAAACGGCGGATAACCCATCTAAAGAACTATTTGCTATCTATAAAGAGATCACTGTCCCGGATAGATTAACAACCCAAGACACCTTCTCTGATGAATTATGCGACTCAATCGCAGACCACTTTGTCAACAAAGTGGAACAAGGGGGGCGGAGCCAGACCGGCGGCCAAAATGGTCGCCAGGGCTCCAGGCTCCGTCGGCCCTCTTTCCCTACCGCCGGATCTCGCTATCTGTTCCGCGCTGCTGCCGGGGTTTCGAGCGTCGGAGAGAGCGCTGCCCCTCCGGGTGCGACTCGGGCTGATTTCCGAGCCCTGAGGATGAAGATATGCCCTCCTGCACACTGCGGCCTTCACGAGCCCCGGAGCCGCGGCCCCGCGTGATGCGGCTGCCGGCCGCGAGTTGAACAACAGCGGTCACACGGACCCGGAAGATGCCGGTCTACCACTATGGAGGCCCACCCACCTCTGAATATACACTCGGCACCCGCTCTGTTGAGCCCGATATTTCTCTGCATCCTGCCCTCCATCTATGGATGTCGTGGCCCCCCCCCCCTCAATTGCTGCTTTGTGGGCCAGGAATATTTGGCGCCGCTCATTGTCTCCCTAACATGGCATGTGTAACCAGCGCGCAACTGCTTGTATCCCGCACTCTAGGGGATCGGAGCCGATGGATCCGCATCAGTTTTGACGGCGCCTTTGAGATCTTGGGGGTGAATGAATATGTGACCTTCTACGGGGAAATGGAGATGGTACCCACGCTGTGTGCAACATGGAGGCGTTGGTATTAAGAACCCCCCCCCTTTTTGTTTCTCGAGCTGGTTGCGTTGGTGAACATCTATGCGGCACTTATGCTGGGGGTTCCGGTTTATGCACTTGCCTTCACTGAGCTGTACCAGCCTGTGGTGATAGTGGCGCGCACTGAAGACTGGGGAGGGGGGATCAGAAGGCCCCCCCCATTGTTTGCCAGTAATTCACGGTCCGGATTGGGTGGCCGCTGTGTTCTAATCTTGGTCTATCCGACATGAAGGAAAACCCGACGCCGGGATCATCTCTGGGGTCTTCGCTTGTGGTATCCCCCCCGCAGGTATTGGTGGAGACACTGCTGTGGAAGTGGCGCTGTGACTTTCACCGTGGCTGAGAAGCGAGAGTCGGTATTTTGGAAGTCTCCCGCTTGTACCGCTATGGATCGTTCCGTGGACACATTCTCACGCAACACAATGACTGTGCTCTTTTTGGATTGGACTTTGATTGTTTGCTTTGGAGCTGCCGGATGGGCTGTGGAGGGCCTTCGGGAGTGTCGTGTTCTGGTGTGCCGCAAGATTCCCTACCTTCCGTCGGACTTACCTGCCTGCATTATTTTTGGTATTTTGTTTGTCTGACCCTACGCAGGGCGGATTTAGATGTGTCTCCACTATGACTGGGTGGGTTGGAGCTGAGTGTTGGCTATTTGTTTATTGGGTTGCTGCACGGGGGGTTCTCATCTTCATTGTGTGACTTTTGGAACTGGAGTGGTGACCACTATCCTGTTTTAGGTTGTCGCCTTTGACATCTTGGTAGCGGCGCTGAGGTGTTCGAATTGCTGCGTGGCGGTGGGGGGGGGGGGGCCGGGAGCCCGTACTGGGGCCCCCTCAATGTTTTTTCTTACTTTATATTTCTCCTCCTTTCTATATTTCCTCTCTCTTCTATATTTCGGGTTTAGGTACTGGGCGACAGGCACGCTGCTGGGGGGTTAGGCCATAGCCAACTGCAGGGGTGCGGGGTGGGGGGCTGGGGGGAGGGGTTTATTTTTTCTCTTTTTGTTTCTATGGCCTTTTTCTTCGCTCTTTTGGTTTTCCCTTTCCTTTTTCCTTTTTCTGCGTCTGGGATCAGTTTATTGTGTTGGTCTCTAAGTGTTCATTGATTTGTCGTATTTTGTGTCTGAGCTGTTGTTGCGCTTTAGGTAAGACCTGGGCGGGCGTTTAATCGGTATTTACAGTAATTGTATGCGTGTATATCCTGTTCTTTGACAAAGTACCCATGCCTTATTTGTGATCGTCTTAAATCCTGCAAGAATTCTTGTCTGGCCCGCCCATACTATGACTATACTTTACGGCTCGGCACCTGGTCCCCACATTCCTTTATGTTATATTGCAGCTTTTTATGTTCCTGATGTCATCCTGTTTAAAATAAAATTGAACCTCACTTATCCGGAAATGTGATCGCTGTATGCCATATTGCTGTGTCTTTAACGTGCTGCCGTGCCCCCGGGATGTTCGGCTGAATAGCGGTGTACTCTTCTACGTCAATAAAGGTTTTCAAAAAAAAAAAAAAGTGGAACAAATACATGCTTCATTTACAGTTCGGACAGATGGATCCCTGAACCAGAGTGATATGGGCAGGAGCCTGGCACTAACCTCACACTTAAAATGTTTTAAAGTTCCAGATAGACAGGCAATGCTAAGCATTGCAAAAAGTGTTCAGTCAGGCTCCCCGAATGATGCAGCTCCACCTAAATGCTTCAGTGGCATCCTTGACGAGGTGATAGATGACATTAGTCACTTGACTACCTTGTCTTTTCAGGAATGCCTTGTGCCAGAGGCATGGAAAAGAGCACAGGTATGCTCTTGAGCATCCCAGAAGTGCTGGGATGCTCAAGGGTAACTACGCGCTATACAAAACTGTTTTAATAATAATAATAATAATAATGTAATTCCCCTGAAAAAGAAACCAAATTTACATGTGTCCCAACTTCAGAATCTACGTCCTATATCACTGCTTCCATTCTGTATGAAGGTAATAAAGAAAGTAGCTAATTTGCAGCTTATGGATCACCTAGAGAAAGGCCATCTCCTACAACCGACTCAATCGGGATTTAGAGCGAGATATTCGACAGAATCAGCCATCCTATACTCCACAGAACTCTTGAGACAGACAGCGGATGAGGGACAGACAGCAGTGTTGGTACTTTTAGATCTAAGTGTGGCATTTGACACCGTGTCGCACACCACGCTGCTGACACGGCTGTCAGAGATAGGAGTGGTAGGATCAGCCTATGAGTGGATAAAGTCCTTTCTGGAGAATAGAAGCTTTCAAGTCCACTGCCCCCCATTTAAATCCTCATCTAGACAGCTGAAGCATGGGGTTCCACAGGGCTCTAGTTTGAGCCCAACATTATTCAACCTTTATATGGACCCCTTGCCCGCATAGTGGAATCATTTGGTGTAGATATCATTACCTACGCCGATGATACACAACTAATAATCACTCTTACCCAGGGCCAGAGTGAGGCAGCTGTAAACTTTTCAACCTGTCTGACAAGGGTGGCAAGTTGGATGAACAATAACTGTCTACATCTTAATGGGGATAAGACAGAGGTGCTAATAATTGGGAGAACCCCTTCCATATGGTCATCAGCTTGGTGGCCGGCAGAATTAGGTCAAACCCCTGTCCCGACAGAAACAGCAAAGAACTTAGGAGTCCTGTTGGATTCAGAGCTTTCGTTTGGGAAGCATATCACAAAAGTGACAGGCAGGTGTTATGCAATTCTCAAAACCTTACGGAAGGTACTAGATCTCCTGCCCATCAGTACTAGGAAATCCTTGATTCACGCCCTAGTTACCCCACACTTAGACTATGGAAATGCTCTGTTAATTGGTCTTAGTCACAAGGGGCTAAAGCAGCTACAAAGAGTCCAAAATGCAGCTGCACGTTTGGTGCTGAATCTGCCGAGAAAAGCATCAGGGAAGCAAGCTTTAGCGAAGTTACACTGGCTACCCATCAGAGAGCGTATTTTATTTAAAGCATTATGCATCTCCCATCGCATAGCCCATGAGAAAGGACCGTCCTATTTGAAAAAGCTCCTAACCATTCACCGCCCTAAACGAAATCTCAGGTCGTTAGGGAGTATGTTGTTCACAGTACCCCGCATCTTTAGGGCAAGAATGGGAGGCCGATCATTTCGTAATATGGTGGCTAGTCACTGGAACAAACTCCCCTCCCCATTGAACTACGAATGGTACCATCAGAGATGAGGTTTCGCCTAAAGTTAAAGACCCATCTCTTCCCTCGCATATGAGAGCATGTGCTTAGCCTGTCACAGTCTTAATTGCTCTTTTCAGTGGTGGGCTCTCTGGGGCGGATTGTATCCACAGCACGGGGACACACTGTTTTGAGTGTAACCAGGCGCTCAACAAATGGTTTTATTATTATTATCTTTATTATTGGGTGGGTTAGAACATGGGTTCCCCAGGGTCAAGGAGGCACTCAAAGAGTGGTACTAGGGCAACCGGGTGGAGAATGCTGAGGCCTAATGTTATCCAATGAGGGATAGGGGGCCTTCGGTTGGTGGCTACTCATGGGCTCACCACTTGGATGTAGGAGAAAAGCTCCTGGGGAAAAGCTCAGGGCAAAGCAGGATCCAAGCTGGCATACAAGGTGCACCCACAACGGCGCAGGAGCGACCGGGAGCAGTGTGCTGGATCGACATCGGGAGCCCTTTTGGTTTCAATGGTGAAGCTCCGGTCAGAACAAACACTGCAGGCACGGGCACGAAGATCCTCTGGAGGCGACCACTGATTGGAGAGGTAAGTTGGGATGTTGAGGGATGCCTGGACACCGTCATTTGGGCAACCCAAGGACGTTGGGCAAAAGTGCCTTTTGGCATCGGGGTTTTGTTCTGCATCCCTTTACTTCTGTGACAAAGTGAAATACTAAAAAGAATAGATGATTAATAATAAATTTGTTCATTAGGCAAATAATGCCCGTTTAAACACACAACCAATTAAACTTCAATATCCCTATTTAAAGGAGATGGCAGTGCATGTGAAGCAACATGGCTTCTGCGACTTGACCACCGTTCTCTCTTGCTTTACTGACAGTCTTTTTATGCCAATAGGGGTGCTTTCAATGAGCGGTTTGCAGTTGCAAACCTTTTCTGACCCTTAGAGAAGCTGCAGGAGTCTTTTGAGGCAATTCCACAGGGCATGTGAAGCGCGGTAGGCTCTTTCTTTGTTTCCTCAGTTGAGACTTCTACCATCTGCTGAGCTCTTTGTGAAGAGAGGTGGAGGTGGGCATTTCTTCAACAACCCTTCACCTTCTCAGGAGCTTACCACCCCTTAAAGGGATTTAGTTTAACTTGGCTTCCTCAATCCCTTACTTCTTAACTTACAAGAGGTTTTTCTCTTTTTTTTCTTTGTCCATATTTCCACATTGGAACTTTCTTTAAGCTCTTTTTGCTGTGTATTTCCTCAGCTAAAAATGATATATCATCAAAATAGCCATAACTATTTAAAATTTTGGACTATAGTCAGCCATTTCAATTCTTTTATTCCTATTTTATATATTTCTGTATTACAACATGGAACCCAAATCAATATCTAACCATTCAAATAAACAAAAGCAAGCTGTTTCACCGCCTCCAGCAAAGTCTTAAGCTATAGAATCACATGACACCTCATTATCAAAATTATTGGAGGAAATTCAAGCTATTCATACAAATACTGACACCAACAATATGCTCAGATATTAAAAATATCCAGGGAGACATTGCCTCCCTATCTATAAAAGTTGCAGACAATGAGATTCAGATATGTGACAATACTACAGCTATTACTAATATGGCTCCACTTATTCCCCAGGTTGCTTCTCTCCAACGCTCATTACAGGATTTGGAAAACAGAAATAGGCAGTATAACATATGCATATTTAATGTCTCAGAAGGAGTTGAGGAACATAGTTGTCACCTTTTCTTAGAAAATGTACTATCTAAGTTTTTAAACATCAAATTTTCAGAACAGTTTGATATTGATAAAGCTCATAGAATCCCCTCTATTCAGAAACCCCATCAGGTTATACCGCGACAAATCATATTTAAAGTTTTGAAACTTATTTACTTCTTCCAAGGAAAGCTGTACAAGAGATCCCAATTCTTTTGATAGAAGGAAGTAAAGTGTTTATACATCAGGACTTTGCAAAAGAGACAGTTCAAATTCAACGTCAGTTATCTGATCTGAGACTACGCCTGCGTGAAGCTGCATACAAGTATGGCCTCTTTGACCCTTCTGTTGTATGCCTTTGAAAGAATGATGTCTCTAAATCTTTCTCTTCACCTTCAGATTGGATATGATTTCTGGACCAGCATGACCCTATTCTCATGGACTCTCGACCCTCCGGATCTGCAGGCTAATGTGTCTCCCCTTATTAATGTTATTTTATTCATTATAGCAGGTGCACACAAGGTGGCTACTCTTGCTTTGTACCTCCGTCTCAACTGCTCTACTTAATATGAAGTCCTAGAGGTCGACCTCTTTATATGTTTATGTGTTTAGGTTTATGTTTATGGGTTTGTAGAGTGCATGGCTGCCCAAAGGCTTTCCAGTGCTGAGGAGAAGGACCTGTCGGGAAGAGGTTATCAGGGGATTCAAAATTAGTTTATCTCCTAACTGTCACATTTCTTTGGATAAGGAGTTCCACATCCTGGGGGCCAAATGTGCAAAGGATCTTCCTCCCCATCTGGATCTCTTAATTATTGTTGTCTTCATGAGTAGGTCTGAGGAAGATCTCAGAGTTCAACCAGGAACATAAGGAGTAACAAGAGTTGTCAGTAGGGCAGGGCCCTTGTTGTTCATAGCTTTGTGGGTTATACATAAAGATTAAAATTTGATCCTGGCTTAGATCGGAAGCCAGAGCAGTATTTTCAGTGAGGCTTTCGCTGATTCTTGTCTGGGAATACCACTGAGAATCTTGGCTGCGGCATTTTGAACCACCTGTAGGCTGTTCACTACATAGTTGGGCAAGCCCAGAAAGAGGGAGTTGCCGTAGTCCAGCCATGACACAACCAAGGCCTGAACTACGGTTCTCCCTGCCTGTTCAGGGATAAGAGTTGAAATCTTTCGAATCATGCGAAGAATCCCAAAACAGTGGCTGCCAGTTTTAACCACATTCCCAGTTTTTTTTATACACATTTTAGGAATAGGGGGACTGCTTAGTTCTGGGGGCCAGCTAATGATGTCCCTGGGTACGGAATTGTTTTCCCAGGAACATCAGTTGTGTTTTGTCTCCATTCAGTTTTAGGCTGTACCTGGTCATCCATTCAGCTACTTTTTCCATGCAGGAGGTCAATTGGTTGTGATTGGACATAGGGCCCTCCGTAACCGATAGTACCAGCTGGGTATCATCTACGTATAATACGATGGATAGACCAAATTTCTTTATTATGTTTACCAGCGGTTGCATGTATAGACTGAATAAGGTGTGACTCAGGGCGGACCCCTGTGGGACTCCACATGATACCTGTAGGACTTCTGAAAGGTGCTCACCTTCCATTATCTGGAATGATCTATCTCCTAAGAATGAGGACAGGCCGTCTAGGGCACTGTTTCCAATGCCTGGCTTCTTCAGCCTGAGGACCATGGTGTTATGATCAACTGTGTCAAACGCTGCACTAAGATCAAGTAGCAGGATTGCAGTTACACCCTCTTGATCAAGGATTCCCTTGAGTTCTTCCTTGACCACCAGCCGGGCCGATTCTGTGCATCACCTCGTTTTCTTCCAGAAACTGGGACAAGGTATGATTTATTATAGCGCAATGTTCGTTGTGGTTCCAGAATCCCTCTCCATCTAACTCTCCTAAATGGCTTATTCTGGAGAAGACTATACTGGCACCGTATCCGTTACTTGCATTCCTTAACATGGCCAATAGCTTAGTTGGCAAACGATCACCCATTATTGTGGCTTCTAAGACTGCCCTCTTATCATTTGATGAAAAATTCTCTATAGCCTTTGCATCTACCAAGAAAGTTTCTCTTTGGTTCAATCCCAAATTCCAGTACCATAAACATATTTCCTTTTGGAATTAATGGATTGTTGGTTGTATTTTCTTTGTTGCTGATATATGTCAAGGAGATATGTTTTATGCATTTGATGATCTTAAAGCCAAACATCATTTTCCTTTGTCTGAATTCCCGAAATATACGTTACTATTTATTACCATTCTTAATGCGTATCCTGAAATATTACCTATGACCCAACTTTCTAGTATGGAGTTTTGTATTAACAAGTTAGTCATACAGGACACATAGCCTCTAAAGTATATAAAAAAACTTTTACTCCTATGTACTCCTTTATACATTTTACTCAGAAATGGTCATCATACATAAATATCCGCTTTTCAAGTGTGGCATGGAAGGATATTTGGGAGTCTAACACTGCTAGTCATCTCCCAGCTAACCTCATACAAACTAATATTTATTTACTATACCAATGCTTCTGGACTCCAGATAAACTATTTAAAGCTAGACTTTTAGATACCCTGAATTACTGGCATTGTAATACAATTACTGGAGATGTGCAACATTTATTATACCAATGTCCTATTATTTCGCAGTTTAGTCTGATGTATGGAATATTATAACTCAGATTCTTAATATTCAAACACCTTTATCCTTCTCTATCTTACTTTTTAAGTCTTTTCCCCATAAACCTGTATTATCTCCTACGGATTGTAAACTTTTGGATTTCCTTATTTTTATTACAGTAAAATCTATAACTTCCAATAGAAAAGATGCTAAGGTGCTTTCAGTCAAGGCTTGGTGGGAATGGATTATTTTTTTAAGACGTGGACTCCCCTCCTTCTTGCATACTGCTTAACCATCTTCTTCCAGTTCTAAGATGTGGTCTAGTTTGAATTCATATATTACTGTGTGTTCCTCAATTTAAAATAAGAATTAAAGGGCCATATTCATCAACCTAAAAACTGGTTGCAGACGAGCAGATTCGCAGAACCTGCCCCGTTGCAACGGGTATTTTTGCATTTGGGATGCAGCATCCCAAATGCAAAAATTGCAATTTAAGTAATCGCAAAATTTGTGATCACTTAAATTGCGAGTGCATTTAAGGAACAGCAAATTGCGATTCCTTAAATGCAGTGCATTAACACCCCAAAAATTGCAATTTTGCAAATAGGAATCTCAAATTACCTCAAGTTGATGATAATTTGCGAATTCTTTGAAAATGCACTAAAGTGCATTTTTCGAAGTCCCATGTTACACACACACACATGCCCTTGGGGCATGTGTCTGTGTAACATGTGTTCAAATTGAAATGTCAGGGGTGCAACAGAGTGTCCTTGAAATTGGAGCCTTGAAATAGCATGCGCAATTTGCTAATACCTATTGGGTACTCGCAAATTGTCCCCGTAATTCCCATTTATTCCCATGGGCCTCTAGGCCCAAAAGGATGAATGGGAAGCAATTCCTTGATTGCGACTCGCGATTAGTGAGTCGCACTTAAGGAATGTGTAGGAATCGCAAATTTCTTTGTGATTCCTACTTGCATAGGCAATTGCGATTCTTTAATTGGGATTCCTTAAAAATCGCAATTAAAGAATCGCTATTGCCTATTTTGATGCATGTGCACCATAGTTCTCATTTATCCATATACCTCCAATGTAGCCCTTATTGTTTTTATCCTTTGTTACTTGATATATATTGTTATAATATCATATTTGAACACAAATTGATGTGTTATATTTCCTTGTTAATTGCATTGTATTTATTCTTTATAATTCAGTGTTATTTTTTGTAATGTGTTTATGTATGTGAAAGTATATTTAATAAAAAATTCCAAACACAAACAATTACCTATATAAAAATAAAGCATACTACATTTTAATAAAATATAAATTAAAAAGAAAGAACAGTTGTCAGTGATTTTTTTGTTTGTTCAATTTATACATGACCAATTTAATACAAAAATACGAATGTTGGTCAAGAAAAAATTACTACAGGAAATATTTAAAATCTAATGAAGATATTACTGGAAGTGTGGTATGAGGAGGGGATCTCCCCAATGGGAATGTATCACTGCCTCACAGAGAGATGCACTTCTATTGCACACTCGCAAAGCCCTTCTATTGCACACTCGCAAATCCTTTCAGAACCTTTGTTGGTGCAGATGAAATTGCAAAATATGGTGAGCTCCATTCTGGACACTGTCTGCAAGACAAACTAAGATTAAGTTGGGCAGTTGTCAGTGAGTCAGATCCGCAAGAATAATACAGGTGCTTTGATTTCATGTAAGCCTGGCTGGAACTCTGGAATTCAGAAGAGTTATCAAAAAACTCCGTGGAATTCCGACGACGGGCAACAGATGTTCATCCGCTGTTCGAGCTACTTTTTTCAGATCAGTAGCATGTTCTGTGTTTTGTATTCCCTGTGTGTACTGACATTTCTATGTGTTTTTTTGTGACTGTCGAGCAGCCTTGCTGTGAAGGCCGCCCGTAGCTGCTGGCGCGAGCTCTGCCCACCGAAACTCATGCCAGGCAGCCTCGCAGAAGAGCACGCCCGCCGCAGCTGCTTAAAGCCCCGCCCGCTGACACTCATCAGTGGGCACGGTTGGTGCTTAGAACCATAAAATGGGAAGTCCATGATATGCGTTCCGTCACGGATTCCTATGTAGCCCATTCTCGTTATCTGCACGTAGCTGATGGGTCCCCGTCGGAGAGCAGGATCGGATTCGTGTTCTGTCGCGACGTCTTCAGGGTTCTGCGCTTCTGGGTCACAACTTCACTTCCAGGGCACTCCTCAGCTTCACGACTCCCTTGTCAGCTGTCAGTACACAGCCACCTCTCCTGACAGCATCTCCTTGCTATGTATTTTCTCTGTTCCTGAAAGGGAGGTAACAAAGAACATTCATTTAAAGGAATCATAGCCTCCAGTTTATGTGGTGGGATTATTGTACTCCAAAGCATTTAGGGATGTACTTATTGGACTTGTTGTTTTTCATTTTAGCATGAGATTGTTTCTCTGCCAGGATTGACTTCCGTACTTTCTCTTATGCTGTAAATAAGAGAGAGGTATTAAATCTTTGGACATTTGCATAGATATTCTACATTACCCTGACCCAGCACCTTTTTGTGCATTATTTTATATTTTTATGTCCTGTCTAGGAAAATGAGTTTTTTGTTTTTTTCCTAGTTATTTTCAGGATAGCATATATTTTCTTGGGTCTAACGAATCCATTTGGTGGTCTTGGTTAAGGTTGCTATTGTTCACACTTTTCATGATTGAATGCTTAAATTCTGAAGTCCTAATGATTAATACGTATGCTTCTACCTTTTAGATACTACTGTGTTAGTCTCAAATTCTAATTGTCCATAACTTCCAATTCACTATAAGAGGGACGTCCAGCAGGTATCACACCTACATTCAGACAGACGTCCATGGATATCACCTTTGTAGTTCTAAGGGACTGTATTTAACTCTTGTACTTTTACCCATTAGGAACATATGCAACTTCATACTAGACGAGTAATTAAATTCTATTCCTTCTCCCTTACCTTGTTTTGTTCCCCATCTTCCCCACCTTTTCCTCTTTGGCTTTGACTATGTTGGGCCGGGGAGGTGGGTGAGTGAAGTTGGGCTCCAGCATCTGCTCTTTCTACTTCGCTCTTGTGGAAACACCAGGTGAGCCTCACAGTGACTTTTTGTACTTTTTTTTTTCTACTGACCTGCTGATTGCAATCCTCCTATTTCCTTTTTCCATTATAAATTTCCCTTCTTCATTTAAAGTCACTCCAAATTCCAAACTACCGTAGAAGCAGGCACCACAAGTAATGCCACCCGGACCCCTGGTGAGGGAAACAAAGGTGCGATGAAGTGCAGCCCCGCCCCATTTTCATCAAGGCGGAGGTGGCCACACTAATATTTTGGGTAAAGTACAACCTTCTCCACATGTTGGCAGCAGATTGCAGGCATTTTAGGGTTACATCCTGTGGGAGAGTTGTCTGTTGTGGGGCAAGTGCACAGGTGTGTGTGCCATAGTACAGGGGTTCAGCGCTCCCAACAGCTGCTGACGCACCACTGGACCGACACCTTAGAATGGGAGGAAGTCCTGCTCAATCATAAGGTTTCGAGATTGCGGGTTCGGTGAATAATATAATTCTTTTGTTTTCTAATATACTTTTTTCTAGTGGCACTATTACATTTCCAGGTAATTCAAGTTTAAGTGATGATTGAATTCATAGATATATTTTATATTATAAATATATTTATATACATATATACATGAAAAACAAAAGAGAGAGCGAGGAAGGTAACCGGGGTACGTCCCTATACCCTAATTAATACTCAAAAACAACATGGACGGACCCACTAGTGATCCTAAGCAAGGAAGTCTCTGTTGGAAGTATTGGAGTGCCAGAAACCTCATAGGTTTTTAAGAAGAACCCTCACCCACCAACCTAGTTGGTGGCATGCTTCATCATCGGGATCCCAGCTGGGCAGACTAATGCAACCCAGCTTTGCTTCGATGCCTGAATTACAGCGGAGCAGGTTTTGTTTCAGTGAGATGTGTGCGTAAAAAAGTGATGAAGTTAAAAATGCCTCTGGTACTCCTTGCTGATATTTATTTGTATTCCCAGATGCCCAGGACATAGTTAAAAGAGACAAGGAGGATAGAGTGAAGACGGACAATTAGTCTTTGTTATCCCTCAAAAACTGGTCCACATGTTTCAGCCTCATCAACAATAGTGAGGCTTTCTTCAGGACCATACAGTGAGAAAAAATGTGTTGTGGCAAAAATAGGCCACGTGTATATATTTCAGCACACGTGCTAAGGTGTACTGTGCATCCAGTGGTGTAACCGCACTTGCGGACCCATCGCCTGGGTAGAACACCAGCTATGTGTTTGCAGTAGCTAAATTAGATCCCAGAAGGGCGATAGCCCAAGAAGACCGGAGTAGGTGGGACAGTTGGGCAGTTAGCCTTGATGAATGTTTGACTACAGGAGTCCGCCTCTTCTGAGATCCATTTTAGCTACTCTATTCATGCAGCTAGTGTTTTAACCAGTCGATGGGTCCGTAAGTACGGTTACACCATTGCATGCACAGCATACCTTAGCGTGTGTGCTGAAAAAACTCATGTGGCTTCTTTTTTGCCACATCATAGTCCAAGTCATATGGTCCTGAAGAAAGCCTCATTATTTTCTACGAGGCTGAAACATGTTGACCAGTATTTAGGGGATAACGAAGACCAATTTTACATCTTCACTATATCCCCACCCTGTTTTTAACTGTGTCCTAGGACCTCAGGAATAAAACATTTTCAGCAGGGGATCCCAAAGACCTTTTTAATATCACCACTCTGAGCACAAATCAGAGGTCGAAGCACAGCTGGTTTGCATTCGGCAGCCCAGCTGGGAACCCAATGATGAAGCATGCCCCCAACTTGGTTGGTGGGTGAGGGGTGTTCTTACAAATCTATTTCGGTTTCTTGTATTCCAGTGCACAGTACTGTGTCTTGGTATGAGGATTCATTAGTGGGTCCGTCCATGTTGTTCTAAACCAGTATATATCATCATCAAATTTGTTGAGGGAGAAAATCAAGGAATGAATTACAAAGTTCAGTTAATAAATGCATTTCAAACAGTCCTTCAGCCCCAGAGTTCCAAGGTATCTAATATTTCCGTCTCCTTGGTTTGAAAAATAAATATTAGGGAGGACCCACACAGTTTTAAAATTATAATTGTTAACAAAAGAAAAATTATACTGAATATAAATGCCAAATTGGAAGGTGCATCTGCATTCTTCTGCTCAGAATGTCCATCTTGGATGCAGAGCTGAACCAGACCGGTGAAGCAGGAGTTGCATGTAGCATTCGTGCAGAAAAAGAGAAGAAAGTAAATGTCAATATTGTAGAGCCAAGGAGTAGGTAAGCTTCATGGTGGATGAGGAGGGCCAAGAGGGCAGAGCAAGAGAATGGGCTGGTGCATTTATGTGCGATTAACTGAGAAGTGAGAACAATTTTACTAACACTCCCAAACAACTAGATCCCTGTACGTGGCTGTTCAGTCTCACACCTGTAAACAGTCATAACAAGTAGCCCATGTGCGTCCATCATGTGACATATTTCTAGTTACAATAAAGTCACCCCAGCCCACAATCACTTATTTAGAGCAGTTTGGCATTTGAGCTATCACAGTACTCAGCATTTCTCAAATCAACACATCTGTCTCTATTCTGAAGTGCTAAGCAGGCCTCTTAGAGTGATGTTGTTTCCCAGTGAAGTAAGTAGGCATTGTTCATGACTTCCTTCTTCTGGCTGTTGAGGTAGTCCAGTCCTGACTCAGAATCCCGACTCAAATGAGATTGAGAGAAATAGACCTGTAGTGTTGTTGATGAACAAGAAGAGCAAAATAATTTGATCATTTTTAGTAGTTTTGTTAACTAAACTAAATTGACTGGTCTGATCTCTGAACAACCCAAAGAAAGAAGTATAGTAAAGGAGTGGATCATTTAACTAATTCTATTGAAGTGTTTAAGCAAGGCAACCAATCAGGCAGAATCAGCTATCAGGCCCGAGTATTACAAATCAAGTTTACAAAGTAGTTGAACAGCATCCTCCCAGCCACCACATGATTCATCCTCACTCACTTAATATATCACTCATCGGTGCAATATTACCTGTTCCAAGCATAGTTGTGCACATTTGTCTATTGCATCTTCTCTTTTAAATGGAGCCAACAAACAATGGCAGTCTTGTTTAAAATTAATAATGTCGTTTGCTGGCAGCCCAACTAGGTAGTGAAAATAAGAAGGGTAGGGATGGGAAACATTGTATTCTTCATGACCCTAAAGTGATTTGGGAGGCTTCTTTTGTGCACAGTGGTCCACTTCCACTCTAGTCTGTACATGTGAATATCCATAAAAAAAAAATATATATATTGCAAAGCATTTTGACGATAATATATATACAAGTTCTGTTGTGGTCTACTTAGTCAGGGAAGTAGAGTTTGTCCTCAAAATCAGGGAGCTGTCCCAGACATTCGTTAGCTAACACATTTGAGTCTGACCAATTGCCCTCATCCTCCCCCTGTGCTGTTTCAGGAACAGTGTAATCTCTTGGTATGACATTTTTGTTCATTTTAATCATGGTCAATCTCTCCATGATTTGAGGCTAGAGTCTAGTCTTTCTGACTATGACAACTGCACCATCTGCACTGAACACACACTTCTTTCAAGACAGGCCAGATACTTTATTGCCAGTCTGCTGAACTCTGGCCTTTTGCGCACCTTCCCATACCAATAGACCAATGGTTTTTGATCCAGGTAGACCTCTTTTGGGTCAGACAGATAGTTTTAGACCATCCTCTGAATGCTCATTGATGCTGTCACTTGCTCAACCTCTCTTGCCAGAAAAGACCGTTTACACACTGTCAGAACAGCGCAGCGCCATTACATTGCAGGCACTACAACGAATGTGTTGTTACCACGAGTTCAAATACAGCGCAAGCCATTACAACGACCCTTGCTGGCTGGAGGTTGTGCTTCACGGACCCTTGTTTGCGGATTTCTGTTCTCTACCCCACTGCTCGCCGGACCCGCTCCGCGGGTCCCGCTTCGCTGGAGAAGTCGTCGGGGAACTTGTGCTGCAGCTGTGTTGCCTGAGGAGTGTTGGGGCATTTGAGCAGGGCTGCGAGCGTTTCTGCAGGGACTCCATCTCCCAGGAGTCCCTGCCTGGCCAATTGACATCACCTGGCCCGCTCTCCCTGCTAGCCCCGCCCCCTGCTCACAGACTGTGTTAAAGTGACTTCTGCCTTTCATCTGTGGGACCCTTTGCTGGCTGGAGGTTGTGCTTCACGGACCCTTGTTTGCGGATTTCTGTTCTTTACCCCACAGCTCGCCGGACCCGCTCCGCGGGTCCCGCTTCGCTGGAGAAGTCGTCGGGGAACTTGTGCTGCAGCTGTGTTGCCTGAGGAGTGTTGGGGCATTTGAGCAGGGCTGCAAGCGTTTCTGCAGGGACTCCATCTCCCAGGAGTCCCTGCCTGGCCAATTGACATCACCTGGCCCGCTTTCCCTGCTAGCCCCGCCCCCTGCTCACAGACTGTGTTAAAGTGACTCCCTGCCTTTAATCTGTGGGACCCTTTGCTGGCTGGAGGTTGTGCTTCACGGACCCTTGTTTGCGGATTTCTGTTCTCTACCCCACTGCTCGCTGGAGAAGTCGTCGGGGAACTTGTGCTGCAGCTGTGTTGCCTGAGGAGTATTGGGGCATTTGAGCAGGGCTGCGAGCGTTTCTGCAGGGACTCCATCTCCCAGGAGTCCCTGCCTGGCCAATTGACATCACCTGGCCCGCTCTCCCTGCTAGCCCCGCCCCCTGCTCACAGACTGTGTTAAAGTGACTCCCTGCCTTTCATCTGTGGGACCCTTTGCTGGCTGGAGGTTGTGCTTCACGGACCCTTGTTGGTATGACATTTTTGTTCATTTTAATCATGGTCAATCTCTCCATGATTTGAGGCTAGAGTCTAGTCTTTCTGACTATGACAACTGCACCATCTGCACTGAACACACACTTCTTTCCAGACAGGCCAGATACTTTATTGCCAGTCTGCTGAACCTTTGCTGGCTGGAGGTTGTGCTTCACGGACCCTTGTTTGCGGATTTCTGTTCTCTACCCCACTGCTCGCCGGACCCGCTCCGCGGGTCCCGCTTCGCTGGAGAAGTCGTCGGGGAACTTGTGCTGCAGCTGTGTTGCCTGAGGAGTGTTGGGGCATTTGAGCAGGGCTGTGAGCATTTCTGCAGGGACTCCATCTCCCAGGAGTCCCTGCCTGGCCAATTGACATCACCTGGCCCGCTCTCCCTGCTAGCCCCGCCCCCTGCGCGTCATACTTATCCTATAATAGTGGTGCCTACCTCCGCTGCGCGGGAGCGTCCCGGGAGAAGCCCGGTACAAGGGCGGGACCGTCTGCGGCCGTCAGAGGCCGGAAGAGACTGGACTGGGCCAAGGCTCTTGGCTCCTCTTCTGAGACTGTGGTAGTTTTTCTATCTTGCTGTGTAAGTGTTCCTTTCTCTCACCGGGGTCATCGCTAGTTAGGGATACTCTGAGCTGTTTAGTTGCCATTTTAGTGTTTTTTTTTTATGCGAGTATAGTGTTTGCGGCTCCTGCTGTTTCCTCCCTTTGTCCTGGTGAGGAGCATGGAGTGCAATTGACAGGCACCGTAGACTATTTTATTGTGCGTACCAACACGTTGATCGACCAAGGGATTGTACTTATGGACAGCAGGGTTTCCCAGGACTTGGCTTTTGCCAAAAGATCGTCTCTGGGTCTCATTGTTTCTGCTCGCTCCCCTGATACCTCTTCTCATATACCCAATCCCGTGCAGGTCCTTGCTGACATTCACAACGTGCACTGTAATGAGTCAGGTTCACGAGTCCCATCACCCCTTAATCCCCAGGTTCAGGCTCATAACCTTACAGGGAATAGTTCAAACATTAACCAGGTATATCATCAGGTAGACACCCAGGTAGTGACCATAAATGAACAAAACAGGGGGAGGCGGGAGGGTGCAATCCCTAAACGCAAGCTCCCAAACACTAACACCACTGGAGCTAAGAAAGCCCGTGTTACTACAGCTAGGAATATTAGTATCGAGTTGAATGAGAGGGGTGGATCGGTAGAGCCAAAAGATCCTGACAATGAAGTTATTAGTCAGAAAACTGGGGCGGTAGTGGCCCCGGCAGAGGTTGCCAGTTTACTCCTGAACATCATCGATGATACCATCTTGGATAACTCCCTAGCTGACATCCTCGAGGATAGCACCATAGCCAATAGATCGAGATATGACTCATTGGGGGTGGCTACTGGGGAGGAGGAGCCTATAGGCTGCATCATAACCAAAATTGTTAAAACTTTACTCGCACCCCTAGAAGCTAGGCTTCATGGCATTGAAAAAGTGCTTCATGACATACACAAAGATATAGGGTTTCACAATAGCCACTTTCCCAATAGGACCACCAATGCTACTATTGAAGCCAGTAAACCAAGGCCTGCGGGTAAGAGCGCAACAGCGACAAAAAACAAGATGCCTAAAAAATCGGTAGTAAACCCCCCCAATCATGTAATCAATAAAGAGAGCACCCAAACCCCCACACTAAATAAGCCCATTGACCAACCCAATGTAAAATGCCCCGCTATCCCTACCCCAAAACCTGCCCTATCCCCCCATCAAAATAACAAGACACGGCGAAATATTCATCTACCGCCAGATGCTTGCCCCTATGTGATTATTTTGACGGGGGTAACGGAATTGGTCCCCCCAATTACAGAAAACTTCTATGCGCTCAAAAATAAGGTATGCCACTGGCTGGCTAATAAGCATCCTTTACCCCCGAATCTTTGTGGCAATATCTTGATGGTCGAGAGAACGCCTTGGGTGGGACAAAACAGGAAAAGAATACGGGGGGACTGTATAGTTGTGACCTTCGAGGATTCCCGCATTGCGGATTATATCTGTCGGGGGAATCATCGTAGCAACAATGATACCGTGATTTCGGCCCGGCCTCTGTCCTATTTTTATATGCCCAATGACCAACGAGATAACAGATGGAGTTGGCTTAAAGACCCAAATCATCATAGAGGAGCTTTGAGGCAAGAGGTGCAGAGGGAAAGGAATCCTTATAGTTGGGGCAGGGGTGGTGAGGAAGGGTGGAACCTGGTGCAGAGAAGAGGAGGCAGACAGAACAATGACAACAGACATCACGCAGATAGTTTTAGGGCCAATTATATGTTTTTTGGTCATCCCCACAACTACGCCCAGGCCCGCCATTCACTAGATAACTTTGGTAACATCCCAACTACTAATCAGTATGATTGCCTGTCTGATTTGGGTTGGGTGGATTGACAACAGGCGGGCAAAGTGATGGGAAATGGCAAAGGAATTAGGACTAACCCTGCCTCACCCGCAAAAACGGTCCCGGAGATCGGGGACCTAAGCGTGGACACCAGGGAACTAGTTCCCGTCGTCCATGAGCTGGGTAAAGGTAGGGGCCCAGTATCTAGCCCACATAGTCAAGTAGTGGGTAGAGATGTACCTAGAAAGAACAGATATATAAAGGTAGGAACATCGCCGGGCTAAGGAACAAAGTTGATGACCCCATCTGGAGGGAATCCATAGGGACCACAGACATCATTGCCCTACAAGAGACGTGGGATACTAAGAACATACTCACCCTGGATGGATACACTACCTATTTTCTCCCCGCAGTCACAACTACTAGAGGAAGAGCGAAGGGGGGCCTGGTTACCTTGGTGGCAGCTAACATTTTGGGCACACATACGGTGATTGCCTCAGGGTCCCCCCACTGTCTGGTAGTCGAAATTGCCCGTAAAGGGGCATACAATGTTTTAATTATTAATTTTTATAATTCTTTTGACAGAGCCACCTCAACCAGCAACCTGATAGCGTTACATTCCTTTTTAACAGATTACAAGGAGCTGTCGGAAAAAGAATGCTATATAATACTACTAGGGGACTTTAATATCCATAGATGCCCAGACAAATGTCTGCCCAATGATCCTTTTGCCCCTATTGAACAGAGCGAAGCTCATTTTGAGCATACAGAGCAGGGAATTTTATTGGAATACATTTTGGCTGAAAATGGTTTAACGTTACCCATGGGGGATGAGGTGGATATTCCAACTTTTAAAGGAAATGGTACTGGGTCAACTATCGACTTTATCTTTACAAGTTTAACGCTAGGTAGTTACATTGTAGACTATTCTCCGGTCTGGTCTCATTTCAGCGATCACAACCCTGTTTTTTTACGTGTTAGTGGTGTACTCAGTAGTTCTGAGACACAATCGAACAGGGTTGATAAACAAGATATTCGCGCAACAGATCAGGCTCGCAGAATTAAATGGTGTAAAATCATTCCTGAGGATTTCCAAGTTCACCTCTCCAATAGCAGAGGTGAAGAGCTGCAGGTATGCATGGACAAGGATGCTGGTGATAGCGAGGTAGTGGAGGCTTACCAAAAGGTTTGTCACCAGATCATGTCTGACTTAACACACCCTGGCAAAACCAAAGATTTAGGGTCAGTTGGCTGGTTCAATCACAATTGTTCAGTAGCCAACCGTAATCTAAAGGAGGCCTTGAAATGTAAGCCTGGCGATAGACAACGCGTGGCATTGCTAAGGAAAGCATACAAAGCAGCAGTAGAACAGAGGAAACGGGAGATCAGGGAAGATGCCTGGGCAGAATTGACTTCTATTGACGTAATAAAAACCAGCGCCAAATTCTGGGCAGTGATCAACCAACCCGACTTTGTTGACTCGAGCAATAATGTCTTTGACTGTGGTATTCAGGAAGACAAGTGGCTCACCCATTTTAAGTCAGTCTATGAACAGGCATCCGCAGGGGATGATGATTTAACCTCTGGGGTTAGTCACCTATACACTTTGGTGGTGAATGATGGTGAGGTGGCTGAGGCCATCAGTAAAATGACAAGTAATAAAGCCCCGGGCCCTGACGGCGTACCAGCCGACCTTTTTAAATCTAACATTGCAATATGGTCCAAAGTTTTATCTAATGTTTTTAACAGAATTTCCAAATCTGGCATCCCGGCGACCTGGTCGCAGTCGGTAATTGTACCTATCTTTAAGAAAGGCAACAGAGAAGAGCCGAGCAATTACCACCCAATTTCCCTTATAGACTCTGCTGTGAAGGTCCTAGGTAGAGTGGTCTTGTGCAAATTAACTGACTGGCTCGAAGAGACAAACTCTCTCTCAGCACTACAGTATGGGTTTAGAAAGGGGCGTAGCACGATAGATCAGAGCCTCAATCTCCAATTACTGATTGGAAAGTATACCATAGCGAAGCAAGGTTGTTTGTACATAGCATTTATGGACCTGTCCTCGGCCTTTGACCGAGTAAACAGGTCCAAGCTATGGGGCTTACTCCTTAAGATGGGCATTGATGAAAATATAGTATACTTTCTAGCTGACCTCCATAGAGACCTCGCAGCCACAGTAAGATATGATCGTAAGGGGAATTGCACGGGCAAGATAGGTATAGTTAACGGGGTCAGGCAAGGTTGTATTTTAGCCCCTCTTTTATTTACCTTGTATATTAATGAGTTAACCAGTGCCCTGGGAGCAGTTTGTAAGGACATTCCTAAAGTAGGCAAGTTTTCCCTTCCCACATTATTATACGCGGATGATGCAGCACTTATAGCGCGCACCACAGTAGGCCTGCAAAGTCTTTTAAATTCTTTTTACGAGTTTATGTCCTCTTTGGATCTTAGCGTCAACTACACCAAATCCCACGTTATGGCCGTGGGCACAAAGGGCAGGCATAGGAAGTTGATGACACTCCACTGTAATGGGAATAGGTTATCCAGGGTAGCCAAATTTCCATACCTTGGGGTGGTTTTTGATGAAAGTTCCACATGGCTTCCCCAATTGTCCGAGAAAAGAAATGCATTTGTTCGGTCCATCTCTGCTGTCCTAGGTTTTTCTCGCAAATTGGGGGTAAAGCCGTTACAGGCAGTTTTAAAGGTGTACGTTGCAAAATGTGTTTCCATAGCAATGTACGGCGCGGATTTGTGGGGTTTTAAGAACGTTAAGTTGTTACAGGTGGCAGAGGACACATTTTTAAAGTCCATTTTGTCAGTACCACAATCGACCCCAGGTTTCATAGTTCATCAGGAATGTGGGGTGGAATACTTAGAGGATCGGATTGCCATCGCACCCCTTTTAAAGTGGATCGCGGTCTGGTTGAACCCAGAAGTGGTTGTGAACCACGAGATCCTGAGGGACTGCCTTAATTTAGAACACTGGGAATCTATCCCGTGGCTAAATTATGTTAAAAAGGTCGCAGTCTCATTAGGGCGCCCAGAAATATTCGAGGAGCCGTCTAAACTGGTTAAAGCAGACATAAAGTGGGTCAAGACAGCTTTCAAGCTTCATAGAAGGATGGCTAGAGAGGGCCTCGAGTTGATCAAGCCCACTGTAAGAGCCCATCAACTAGTCGTAACAACTGACAATGACCTGGAATTATATATGAAGGTTTTTAACAATGCCAACCATAGATATTTGTTAACCAAGTTTAGACTAAATACATTTCATCTAATCCTCACTGGGCACCCTTGCTGGACCAAGGTATCAGACCTGAAACTATGTATCTGTGATGGTTTTTCCATAATGGATACTGCCCACTTTATGTTCTTTTGTGGTTACTTTAACGAGATACGGAAAAAATGTATTGTACTCCTACTAAAGAATAAGGGGTTTAAACAAGTGAAACCTGCCCTACTATACCTTCAACTGCTGTCTAATGTGTGGGAAATTTTTAACGTTGCCACTTTTTTAAATATAGCTATGAGACTGAGGAAAAAATTAGCCAGTTTGAGATGATAGTTTTCCGCGATCTCTTTTTATAGTTTGTCAAACAATGAACATTCATTCTCATCTAAATGAATTGTGTACGTTTGTAAATTTAGATATGGAATTTATATATTCTTATTGTTTTTTTAACCTTATATTTACTCTTTGGATACAGTGTTGTTGTAAATAGCTAGTCTTACTGTTATTTTAAATGTTTTTTCCCTTCGTGGTTCTCTGTATACTTTTGTGGTTTTTGTTATGAACCGAATAAAGTATTTTGACTGACTGACATTACAACGACTTGCTTTAGGGAACTCATTGTTGGATTTTAAATCCAACACCTTCCCTACTGTTGCACAGATTGGAGTTGGAATAGCAAAATGTACTATTCCACACTCCAGCACATCCTTAAAGCAAGTCATTGTAATGACTTGCGTTGTGATGGAACATGTGGTAATGAAGCGTTCATTGTATTGCCCACGTTGTAAAGGCATGTGTTGTAAATGCATGCATCAATACGTGGCCTCTTCTCTGCTTCCTTCGCCTCTGCTCTTGACTTAGCCCTGTCACTTGAAACCAAGCCATTGCAGAGGTTGGACTTGAATCTTCTGTTGTAACATTACGTTTGGTAACAACACATACCAATCCCATTGTCCGAGGCACAGAGACGGCACCCACATTTAAACTATCCAACTATATACTTTTTGCTTCGGAAATTGCTATCCTGAGTAGGTGTCTTTCCTATGTCCCAATGAACAGACCAGATTTTTCAAGATCAACCTCGAGAGGCACAAGTTCCTTAGGAAAATCAGACTTAATTACTTCTTTAGCAAGAATAGCTATCAAGGGAAACAGGATGTCACTGGCTTTAGACTGGCCTCAACATTAGATCAACCTCGAGAGGCACAAGTTATTTAGGAAAATCAGACTTAGTTATTTATTTAGCAAGATAAGCTATCAAGGGAAACAGGATGCCACTGGCTTTAGACTGGCCTCAACATTACTTCCTCCCACACAGTCCCTGTAGAAATAGTGACTTTTGAGAATATGGCACTCAGAGGCATAGATGCACTTAGCATCAAATGCAACTATGTCCACTACAACATTCCAAAAGAGGAGAACAGGGCTTGCAATTCTCTAAGAAACAATACTGAGTTTGTAGTCAAACCAGTGGACAAAGGGGGTGGAATTCTGATTCAGAACATGACTTACTAATGTGATGAGCTCCTTTTGCAACTGGAAGATGCATATTGCTATTTAAAGATTGACTGCAACCCTACTAAAGATATTTAATCCCACATTCTGAATATTACTAACAAGTACTGGATCTGGAATTTTTGAGTCAAAATGAATTTGATTTTCTTAATAGAACAAATGCACGTATCCCTGTTTTGTACACACTGCCCAAGGTCCACAAAAATCTAAGAAACACCCAGGGGAGACCTATTGTCTCTCGTGTTAGAACCACTTTGTAAATATATAGACTTTTTTATCAAACCGCCGATGTTGAAAACCAGGTCCTACATGAGAGATAGCATTGATTATATGAACACCATTGAGGATGCCCCCTTTGATGACTCTGTGGCTATCTTGGTCACCATAGACATTTAAGCATTGTACACAAATGTCCCACAGCAAGAGGCTCTCAGAGTTGTCAAGGAACTACTAGATCACATATCACAACCCTGCCAGGTGCCCACCTGGTTCATATTATCACTTAGAGAAATAGCCCTGAATAAAAACACTTTCCTTTTTGGTAACAAATTTTGCTTCCAAAAGAAAGGTGTTTGCCATGGATGCTGGCTTTGCGCCAGACCTAGCTAATCTCTTTATGGCAGACTACGGGGAAAAGCAAATATTTCCCAACAATCCGTACCATGACAACATCTTTAAATCAACCAGGTACATTGAGGATGTTGTTCTATTGCGGAAGGGTCACCTCTCTAGACTTAATGAATTTCATAATTAGATTAACACCATATCTAATGATATTCAAATCACCATGACGCATGACGCACATGAGATTTCCATTTTAGATCTATCAGATAACAATAAATTGTATACATCTTTGTTTAGAAATCCCACAGAAAGAAATTCTCTTTTACAGTATCGCAGTTACCATCCCCATAATCTTAGGACTAATCTTCCTTTCAGACAATTTCTCAGGATCAGACAGAATTATTTCAGGAAAGAAGATGTTTTTAGGGAATTGGACACCTTACTAGCCAGACTCATTGACAGGGGTTAACCCAGAAGAGTGATTAAACAAGCCCATACATAGACGTGGTACTACCCATGGGAGGAATTCCTGGTACCTCGTGTCAGAACAGATAAAATAGTTCATTTGATTTGTGTCAATACTTTCAGTATGGCAAGCAATGCTGTCAAAGCCATTGTCAATAAATATTGGGATCTGATAAAAACCACTATACCACAGCATGACAGGTGGCAATGATTTATTTCAAAGAGGCATTCAATCTAAATGATTTGATAGTCAAAGCAGCCCTCCTCCTGAAACCCCCTACACCTACAATACCATCACAAAGGGGCCTAGCCCCTGGTTTAGGTCAGTACAAATGTGGGCACTGTATTGCCTGCAAGCACTGCAAGACAACCAAAGAGTTCTTTTATGATGACACATGATTTGTTCTGAGGTCATTGACAAATTGTAACTCTAACAGATTGGTGTATACCATCTGGTGTCCCTGTAGTAGGATTTATATTGGCCACACAACTCAGAAGGTGAAGAGCCAAATTTGCAGCACAGCAGTCGAATTAAATGCAAAGTGGTAGGACCGCCTCAGTGGAACAATTCCAGGAATTACAGCACACAACAGAAGAGATCCTCTGGCGAATGATTGAGCAGATAACACATCACCCAAGATGTGGAAACACGACATGCCTAATGATGAACGGAGAACTGAGATGGATTAATCATGTGGAGTTAATCACCCACGGACTGAACAGTCCGGAGGATTGGAAACACGCCATCATTTTCTAAATTCCATGTCATTTTATGTATGATGAATGTAATTTCTAAGCTTGCATTGTATGTGGTATCCCCTCAGTTTCATGTCCTGTTTCTCCTCATGCCTCGTTTAGCTGTATGCTAGAACCACCCAGTACTATGATATTTTCATAATATCTGTACAATACTTGCATAATATCTTTATAGTATATATCTTTATAGTATATTTTATCACCTTCTTATTGGGAGATTTATGCTCCAGTTTGACCTTCACTAGTGACAGACTTTAATGCTGCGCAGTTTTAAGTCTTTCATCTATTCCTATGATGGGGATAGATCATACCCCCACCTTAAGTCTAAATAGCTCTTTTGTAATTCTTTCTTTTTCCTTTACAGGAGCCACTGGAACTTTTGTACCAAGGTACCAGTTCATTTTATTTACCGCTTCCACCCAGTCTCGTTCGTGAGCAAATAGCCCTGAATAAAAACACTTTCCTTTTTGGTAACAAATTTTGCTTCCAAAAGAAAGGTGTTTGCCATGGATGCTGGCTTTGCGCCAGACCTAGCTAATCTCTTTATGGCAGACTACGGGGAAAAGCAAATATTTCCCAACAATCCGTACCATGACAACATCTTTAAATCAACCAGGTACATTGAGGATGTTGTTCTATTGCGGAAGGGTCACCTCTCTAGACTTAATGAATTTCATAATTAGATTAACACCATATCTAATGATATTCAAATCACCATGACGCATGACGCACATGAGATTTCCATTTTAGATCTATCAGATAACAATAAATTGTATACATCTTTGTTTAGAAATCCCACAGAAAGAAATTCTCTTTTACAGTATCGCAGTTACCATCCCCATAATCTTAGGACTAATCTTCCTTTCAGACAATTTCTCAGGATCAGACAGAATTATTTCAGGAAAGAAGATGTTTTTAGGGAATTGGACACCTTACTAGCCAGACTCATTGACAGGGGTTAACCCAGAAGAGTGATTAAACAAGCCCATACATAGACGTGGTACTACCCATGGGAGGAATTCCTGGTACCTCGTGTCAGAACAGATAAAATAGTTCATTTGATTTGTGTCAATACTTTCAGTATGGCAAGCAATGCTGTCAAAGCCATTGTCAATAAATATTGGGATCTGATAAAAACCACTATACCACAGCATGACAGGTGGCAATGATTTATTTCAAAGAGGCATTCAATCTAAATGATTTGATAGTCAAAGCAGCCCTCCTCCTGAAACCCCCTACACCTACAATACCATCACAAAGGGGCCTAGCCCCTGGTTTAGGTCAGTACAAATGTGGGCACTGTATTGCCTGCAAGCACTGCAAGACAACCAAAGAGTTCTTTTATGATGACACATGATTTGTTCTGAGGTCATTGACAAATTGTAACTCTAACAGATTGGTGTATACCATCTGGTGTCCCTGTAGTAGGATTTATATTGGCCACACAACTCAGAAGGTGAGGAGCCAAATTTGCAGCACAGCAGTCGAATTAAATGCAAAGTGGTAGGACCGCCTCAGTGGAACAATTCCAGGAATTACAGCACACAACAGAAGAGATCCTCTGGCGAATGATTGAGCAGATAACACATCACCCAAGATGTGGAAACACGACATGCCTAATGATGAACGGAGAACTGAGATGGATTAATCATGTGGAGTTAATCACCCACGGACTGAACAGTCCGGAGGATTGGAAACACGCCATCATTTTCTAAATTCCATGTCATTTTATGTATGATGAATGTAATTTCTAAGCTTGCATTGTATGTGGTATCCCCTCAGTTTCATGTCCTGTTTCTCCTCATGCCTCGTTTAGCTGTATGCTAGAACCACCCAGTACTATGATATTTTCATAATATCTGTACAATACTTGCATAATATCTTTATAGTATATATCTTTATAGTATATTTTATCACCTTCTTATTGGGAGATTTATGCTCCAGTTTGACCTTCACTAGTGACAGACTTTAATGCTGCGCAGTTTTAAGTCTTTCATCTATTCCTATGATGGGGATAGATCATACCCCCACCTTAAGTCTAAATAGCTCTTTTGTAATTCTTTCTTTTTCCTTTACAGGAGCCACTGGAACTTTTGTACCAAGGTACCAGTTCATTTTATTTACCGCTTCCACCCAGTCTCGTTCGTGAGCAACTTAATCTGTTGTCTCCACATGCACGCTACGTGGGACACCGACTATTTAACTGTAGACACGCACACGCACTACCCATGTGTTCACACACAGAGACTGAACCAGCATCAATGCAAATACTGATTCTCTGTTCTTGAATGCTCTTCTCCTTTCCTATTTGTTTTCTGTTGGATGGCCCTTTAATTGAATACTTTTATTCCATCCACAGAATAACTTGAAGTGTTCGTATGACCTATTTGACGGTAGACAAGCTCTTCCCGTATTTCCCTGTCAGTGTTGTTTTGTTATGCTACATCGAGCCCTATGGTGTCTTTACCTAACCCATTTTATAACCAAGTAGGGGTGTACCCCTACCCCTGGGATCGCATTCAAATATAAACCATCCCATTTGTCGGATCCTATGTTTCAGGTTATTCAAGGATGGCCTCACATCATTTGTTCAACTATTTAAGAGCTCTTTTGGCTTGTTTCATGCTTGGCTAGTCTCTTGTTCCCATTTGACACTGTTGGGTTCCTTTAGAATGTGTACCACTCACTGTGGTGTTACCTTAGCACGCTGACTTCGCATGGGCTTTCATGGCTTTCCCAAATTAAGTAGGGGTTTTCCCCTGTCTCTGGGTCCTTACTGACATGCCCTCTGACTTGTCAGTTTTGTAGAAAGTATTAAATGTTTTGAACTATTCTTTGATGGTAGGCTTGTCCTGTCCTTGTATCAGATTAGTGTGCATATTCTGTTTCATTCAGAATTACTCCATTCTATATATATCGCTAAAGAAGAGGTAAGGTTACCTCAACACGTTGTTATTTTTAACTTCTAAAGATTGTGATTCATTAATTGAAATGAACACACATGTTTTTTCTTAACATTTGTCTTTATGGTTTAATTTTTATAAGTGTCTACTTTTCTATGTCCTGATGAAGACTCCATTCCAAATTGAAAGTTTGGGGTCCAAAGCACTGAGTGTTGATTGTTGACGATAATGAATGAATGCTATAGGTGGAATAATGAATTCAGGGCTCTCCACACCACAAATTTGTACAGTCGTAAGTCACCATTTGTGTTTTCCTTGTATATATATCACTGCACACTTTTGTTCACCAAATATCACACCATCCACTGACACTGCGCCGTCGACAAAGAGCACCTACGTTTTGATTTTGATTCTGATATTGAAACTGTCTGTTTGGATCTTCATATCACATGTAAATGTGTATTCCTATTGTTTGCAGATGCTTGTGCAAACAAGTGTATTGGTATCCATTAAACAGTTGGTCCTTCTCTCTCTCTCTATGACCACCTGAATTTCTTCTTACTAGGAAGCTAAGGCATCTTTTCAAAGCTTCCCCTCCAGAAGTCTATTTTTAGGCTAACCCAGCCTCTTCTTCCTCACCACCTCCTTTTCTATCACTATGATCGGAGCTGCTTCCCCTCTCTCATCACCACTACTACCACCAGCTGTCTTTTTAAGGTGCCCCTCCCACCGGATTCTATGATGTTTTTTCACATGGTACGTTTGGCCTCCAGTACCATAGTATGAACCTGGCTTACCTCGATGAACACTTGCATGGCAAATGGGGCATATTGCAATGTTTTTCTTGTGCTTGCTAATCATAAAGAAGTCCCAAACTAGAGAGGAGGACTTTTTTAGTGTACCACTGCCAATGCCTGAAGAACTGGAGATAGATTTGTGTGTCATTTGCCTCTCTGTAGTGCGTACTTTATCTGAAATGAATGCAGTTCTCAGCAGGGCATATAAACATATGGAAGCTGGTGGTGGTGGCAGTGGTGGTGGAGGTAGAACCACGTCCCTCTGAGCAGGTTGAATAGAAGGAGTCATCTCAGTTTCCTCTGAGCTGCCTTCCATACTGACAATCATTGGCCCATCTTCTTCACTGCCACTTTCCATAATTCTAAGGCTTTCTGGAACTTTCTTTTTCTCTTGTCTCTCGTGGCCAGTCTAGGACTCGGCTGGGGTCCAATTCCTCTCCAGATCTTCAAAAATGGGGTGTGGAGAAGATTTTGGAGTAACTTTTCTTTTTCTTGCTGGAGATTGTGAAGCCAATGGTTCAGGAGCTACATCTTGCTCAGCAGGAAGCTCAACATTCTGTTCTGTTCCTATTCAGGAAGAACTGTTACTGGCTTCTACTCCTGTTGTCCACTTAGTTCAGTTTTCTGTGACAATTGGGTACTTTGCAGCTAAGACAAATACAAATCAGACTCACTGCTCATCGTCATGACTGCAGTGGCTACCTCACTGAGAAACATGGGCTTGGGCTTAGGTTGGGGTGGTATAATTGACGCGGGAGTGCTGCTCTCATCTTTTTGGTGCCTGGAGGAGGGTGTGGCAGGCACACCACCTTTCCTGAAAGGTGGAGAGCAGCATGCCAGTGGTGGTAATCTCCTTCTTCTCATCACTGGTGACTTTCTTGGCAGGAACATCTTTCTTTGGGGCATCCTCAAGTACTTAGCCTCGACATTTGGCATTTAGCTGCACAAACATAAGTAGAAGAGGAGGAAGGCTCATGTAATGTGCCCTATGTCTGGCAGTATTCTGTGTGATGTATCTTTTGCATCTTAAGGCAAACAAACAAGACAAACATTCAGTGAAACTTGGAATTTGCAGTTTGAATATATATATATATATATATATATATATATATATATATATATATATATTCACTGAAAAAACCATAGGTTATACACCATATATAGTTAGGAATTAGCATTTAAAAAACCTTATTTTACTCACACAAAACCATTGAAATTCCATATATAGTTAGTTGTACTAACTATATATTGCGCACCCGCAATCCACTGCTGATCATGTCACATATTACATCATTCATGACATGGTCAGTGACATCACTGATGACATCACTGATGACATCTCAAATGACATCACTGATGACATCACTGATGACACCTCAAATGACATCACTGATGACAACATCCAGTGACTGTATTTTTCTGTAAAGTTAAAATATGTCTTACATATTTAAGAATGAGTGGATGTATAAGTGTCTGGATGAAGGATTTAGTAGGTGCATGACTGACTGTATGAATGAGTGATTAAATGTGTCTCACTGAGTGCATGGGTTAGTGACTAAACTGTCTTAATTTGTGCATCATTATGTCTGTTGTTCTGAAAACTGCTGCATGTGTTGTTCAGTAGCTATATGAGTAACTATATGGGTTATTGATTGGTTGCCCAAGTATTTGTATGGGAGACTGAGTGTGTGTGTGGGTGGCTGGGAGGTGTATGACTCTGTGCATAGATGTGTGAGCAGTTGATTCACTAGATGTATGGGTTCAAAAGTGCATGTGGAAACAGCTGTATGGGCGGTTGACTGATTGCATCAGTGTATTGGTGAGTGAATGGATATCTCAGTGCTACATGTCAAAGTAAGTACATATGTAAAACACAGTACATGTGAGAGTTGACATATATAAATAACTGTGCAAAAGAGCCAGTGAATGTGTGAGTGGCTGTATGGATCATTGTGAACTTGTATCAGGGATTGTATAAGAGAGTAAATATGTGTTAGTATATGTTTGAATAAGTAAGGTGTGTATAACTGTATAGTTGAGGAAATGGAGGTGTGATTGATTCTTTGCATGACTGACTAGGTGTGTGAGTAACTCCATGGATGAGTGACAGTCTGTGAGTGTCTGTTTACACTGAGTGTATCTAAGGTTATATTAGAGTCTGAAGAGCTTCATCGTATTATCACATGAATGATGTCATCAGTGATGTGATCAGTAATGTCAAATGAGATGTCATCAGTGATGTCATCAGTGATGTCATTTGAGATGTCATCAGTGATGTCATCAGTGATGTCACTGACCATGTCATGAATGATGTAATATGTGACATGATCAGCAGTGGATTGCGGGTGCGCGATATATAGTTAGTACAACTAACTATATATGGAATTTCAATGGTTTTGTGTGAGTAAAATAAGGTTTTTTAAATGCTAATTCCTAACTATATATGGTGTATAACCTATGGTTTTTTCAGTGAATTTTCAAGGTTTTGTAAATGCTAATTCCTAACTATATATGGTCTATAACCTATGGTTTTTTCAGTGAATTTCATTGGTTTTTTAAAAGCTAATATCTATAGCTGTAAAATGTATTCTTCTTTAAATCCCAAAATATATTTTATATGTTTATTAATAATTTTTTTTTAAATATTTTTTTTGTTTCGCTCCCGGTCCGCGAACCGGAAAGCTTTCCGTTAGCTTAAATTGATGCCGCGACCCGGTCCGCGAACCGGTAAACGTTCCGTTTGCGCAACTGCCGCTTTAGAAATCAACATCGTGACGCGTCGCGAAAGCGCGACGTATCGCGTTGCCGCGTAATGCGTCTTATGACGTACCGCGTTAGCGCACCCGGAAGTGCCCCGGGGCGCGGACCGAGGCGCGAAACGCAGCTCCCCGGAAGCGATCCGCGGCGCGTCGCGAAAGCGCGACGTATCGCGTTGCCGCGTAATGCGTCTTATGACGTACCGCGTTAGCGCACCCGGAAGTGCCCCGGGGCGCGGACCGAGGCGCGAAGCGCAGCGACCCGGAAGCTATCCGGGGCGCGGACTGGAGCGCGTAACGTAAGCATAACAGGTCATGTGACTTGTTAATAACACTTTTCATTGGTTCATTTCACTTTTGGTTTCATAATCATGTAAGGCTAGGTCAGGTGACCTAAAAATAACACTTTTCATTGGTTGAGAACTATTGTTTTTCCCAAATGATGAAAACCCCTCCTTTCCTCACTCTGACTTTCATCATTGTGAGAGGAAGACCTTTATTAATACTTGAGAAATGGCTTCAGTAGTTGCTTCAGCTGGTGCACCCCCACCACCACCTCCACCTCCTCATGGGAAGAGAGGACCACCTCCCCAGGTCATGACCAACACAGAGGAGGAAGAAGAAGAAATAGAGGAAGAGGAGAGAGAAGAACCACAGTTCTTGGAAGAGATGCCCCGGGTTTCCCATAGGAAAGCCAGTTTCATCTGGCAGTTTTATTCAATCCCTCCAGGGCAAAAGAAAGTGAATGCGAGGTATGTCACCTGCCTCATCTGCAAAGATAAATTATCAAGAGGGACTGATAAAAAGTATAGTTATGGGAACTATACCATGCATAGGCACATGACCAGGAGGCATCCACTCAATTACAGCCGGGCGGAAATACGGGATATGGAACAAAATCCAACATCAACTCCTGTGGCCAGGTCAAGATCGTCAATATCATTGACACCAGCAGAGGCACGGGAAACTGTGCCAAACATCCAAGAGAATTTTGGCCACATGAAACATACTTGTATGCACTGTGGTGCGTTGATAGCATGTGGCAACATGAGTATCAATTCAATAAACCTAGCTTACAACAATCATAATTGCCCTAACCGCCCCCAGTAATTTTTTTTTTGCTCCTGTTGAGCCCTTTTCAATGCCTGTTTTTTGTTGTTTCCCCCCCTAAAAAAACAAAAAAAATATAAAATCGTTCAAAAAATACAAAAAAAAAAAAAATATAAAACAACAAAAACATTAAAAAAAAAGTTCTTTTCAGAACTACCTCCCCTTTCAAAAAAAATTGCTAGAATGTTTAGCACTCTGGCAAGCTCTATTTCTTTTGGTTTGCTTCCCGGTTAGCTTCCCGGTACGCGGACCGGGAGCTAACCAAAAAAAAAAAAAAAAAGAGTAAGTATAAGGAAAGTAAACAGAGAGTGATGTTAAAAGAAAGACAGCTATAGGGAGTAAAGAAGAGATACTATTTAATAGATCTATTTACCGAAGAAAAGACGGAAGAGGGTATAATTGTGAAAAACAAAATAGATAAGGAAGTGAAAGAAAAAAAAAGAGAGTAGAACAATAACAAAGAAGAGTTTCTTGGAGAATGTGAGTGAATGTTCAAAATAAGATTAAAACATGGGGAATAACAGAGAGAAAAAATAGAAAACAGAAAACAAAAAAATAACAGAAAAAGATTAATTGAAACAGCAAAGAAATGTAAGTAACATAGAGCCATATCATCAACATAGGCAATAAAAGTTTTGCAGCTTTTATCGTCAGAAATGTGTCGCTAAAGCCGCTTTTGCGGCAGAAAACTGCCGCTAAGACCACTTTTGCACCAGTTTTCTGCCAATAAAAACAGCAATAATTTTATTGGCTGTGTTCATAATATGCCCCTTAGTGTGCTTCAACTACACAGAGAAAGCATTATGAACAAGTAGTGATAGAGTGATCAGTCAAAGACACTAAGAGTAATAGAGACGGAGTGAGTGAACAAGAGTGAGGAACTATGAGAAGAGAGGGACTGAGAAAAAGAGTGGAAGGAGTTGAGTAAGTAGGTAATAGAGAAAGGAATGAGGGAAGTAGCAAAGGCAGGAAACTGAGGGTTAAAGAAATGAAGCAGTGGAACTAATAGAAGTTAAATGTGATAGAAATGTAACGAAAAGAGTACAAAACATTTACCTTATAATTGTCGTTAAATTACTCACTTTTTGTTTTTATACTTTCAATCTGTGAAAGAGAGAACAAACATTTGAAAAATATTAAAACATGTATTTAAAAATTACAAAAGACAAGGGAAAAGATTGAAGGACAAACAGTTTTTCAACAACTTTGACACTTACAGAAGCTTCTGCTTCTCCAGGCCCCCTACACAGTCCTAAAGATATACATTTTAAACTAACAGTATCTTGTTGCAGATGAAGTGAGGCCTATCTTAAAACATGGTGCATCTTTTGCATTGCTGTTGTCTCAGAAAAGTGTCGCAAGACACTATGGGGCAGATTTATGTCGGACTTGCGCCACGTTTACGCTGCTGTTGCGTCACGCAACAGCTGCGTAAACGTGGCGCATCCCTGCAAGCCATCTACAACGTGACGCATCTAGGCAGATGCGTCACGTTGTAAATCACTGCGCCACCTGTGGGCGTTCCGGCGCAGGGTGGGCGTTCCGGGGTAGGTGTGCCTCGCAAAAGGGCCTGCGTTAAATCTACAAGATTTCACGCAGGCACTTTTAGGCCAATGCTGCGTCAAAACCCTGCGCCTGCTTGAAGCAGGCGCAAGGCTTGACGCAGCATTGGACAAATAGGGCCCCCCAGAGCATTGCTGGAGCTGCGTCGCGCTTGCGATGCAACTCCAGCAATGCGCCGCCTTTACGGCACAGATGCGTCACGCATCTGTGCTGTTTTTGCCCCATGGTGCGCCGCATTGTAAATGCGGTGCACCATGGGTGGCGGAGCTGCGGCGCACAATAACTGGCGCATCCCTGGGGATGCACCAGTTATTGTAAATCTGCCCCTAACATTTTAAATGATTGCTTCAGGATGCCAATAAGATGTGTCCTATCCAGAGGTTTGTTTGAGGTGAGGCCTACTCAGGGTTGCAGATGAAATTTAGAGTTGTTGAAGAGTACAGAGAAGATAATACATTTGCAGGCCTACCAATGAAGTGAGTCATGTCCACTGCACTCTTGAACAAAGGCCAAACCTCCTCTGTTTCCCTGGACAGACCTAAACTTGATCTGCACAATGTGATTCATAATGATAGGAAACACAGGTGATGTAATTGAAATACGTGCAATTTCTTTTGCTCATTTCACAATCACATCACTTGTGTTTCCTTTGCTTAGGTATCTCATTGTGCAGATGTAGTCCAGCATATGAAAGAGTACGCAGAAGTGCAGCACTGCATGCAACAACTTTGACACTTACAGAAGCCTCACCTTCTCCATGCCTCCTACACAGTTCTACATATACATCATAAATGCAAACAGTACAGAATTAATTATACATGTTAAATGGTTTATTTTTGCTGTTCTCAGAATGTATCAAAATTCACTAAAAACAGTGACTTGAAGGTATTCATCATATAACAGCGGGGAAAAAAAAACACAATCAAAATGATTGTGTTAAAAAACCCCATACAACATAACAAATCAGAATTCAGAACTCCTTAAAGTTAACTTACTTTCCATGACGTCAAAGGATGTCCTATGAACAGCTTACACTCTGTTGTGCTGTTATTACTTTCAGCCCGCCACTTTCTGAAAGAAAACCTCCATCGTTTTTAAAAACATGTTACATGCAATAAATGACTTCTTGCTCTCTACCACAAGTTTCCACTAGGCCAAATCTTGTCAGAGCCATTTATAACTCTTGGATTTCTTGTAAGCCAATCCTGTCATTTGGCATTTCTGCAACTTTCAGAATTAAAATGTTGAAGATCATTTTCACAATCCTGGAATAGTAATATCTTCCCCTTCTTGCTCAGTCATGTTCTACATTTCCTATGACACTGATACTGCTTACTATGAAGCAGACTTACACTACCTCTATGACTACTACAATTATTTAATTCTCTACATCACTTTTAATCACAAAGCAATGTAAAACAGTAGACAGCATTGCAGACTTACATTAGATTAGATTAGATTAGATTAGATTTAGATTTATAGAGCGCATGGCTGCCCTGGAGCGTCCCAGCGCTGAAATTGACCTGAACATAGTGAACTAAAAAGGGACGGAATTAGGAAGTAGTAGGGAAGAGAAAGGTTTTGAGTGCTTTTCTGAATTTAAGGTTCCCTCTACTCTATGTTTTGATTGGCTGCTTCAATTAGCTTATAAAAAGAAATAGTTTTTCTGAACTCATTCAAAGTGCACTTATTTCTCCATGACGTCCAGTCTTATGGTTAGAAGTTATGTCTCTGAACTACACTTATCCTCAAGGCCAAATCGTGTAGGAGCCATTAGAACTTCTTGAAATTCCACAGAGCACATCCCGAGATTCTTTCCCTAAAATTTTGGTTTTAAAAACACCAGGTAAGAGTTTTTAAGGTCATACGGCAATTTTTTTTTGAAAATTAAAACAGAATCATTGCAGAATGACCAGCCATTTCTAGACTTTAAATAAGCTGTGTAATGTCCTGATGTTATTGAAGGACCGTCATGATATATAATTGCTGCAGTTACAAAAGTCCTTCCTGATATTGACAACTGCGAAGCCACAAAAATTTTTATTAAAGTTGTCAATTTTGTTCCATCAGGCCTACATCGTTGGAACATTAAAATGACATACTGGCCATATGTTCGTATAAATAATGTGGACATCATTTCAGATTTACATTGGCTACACTCCATGTTGTGATCAGCTGCTTTTACTAGCTTATTAAAGGAGACTGATTTACTGTCTGGCAAAGTTAAATATATAAATCTTTCTGAGTCTACACTAGTAGTACTTGATACCATACAGTTCTCGCAGTCATGCTGCCATTGATAAGAAAGCCCAAACAGCTGATCTACATCTACACCTTCAGCATGCAATACATCAAGCATATACATTAAAAACTCCTGACAATCTTGCTGAATATTTTGAGAGAATTGTGTTTGGCCTGAACATCTGTCTAACAGATTTCGAATTTCAGACACACTTTCTATGTTTGTTCTATCAGTGCTACATTTCTCTAACACAGAATTTAACAAACTGCAAAATCTTTGATCAGAATTGACCACAATCTCTTCTTTTACATTTTCTAGAGAAAACAAAACATTAACCACTACATTAGCATAGCAGTTGACACCAGAACTGTTTTCAAATTGAAAACCAACAACATCTTCAACAGAATCCTTTTTGTTTCTGCTTATAATTTCAGGTTCATCGACTTTTCGTCTTTTTGCTACAACCTCCCCAGTATTGGTCACATTTCTTCGTTTCCGGCCTACCACACGTTTCTCAAACAAAGGATATTGAGGCAAATGTGGCGCATACTCTCTTCTTAACCTATTGTATTCCTTAACACAATCTAGATCCGCACAAATGCTTGTGACATCACACTCAATCAAGTACAATCCCGATAAAGTTCTAACTCGTGACAATGCCACATATGCCATACCCTCCTTGAACACAGAACTGCCAATATTCACCAATGCACTGTCTACACTTAAACCTTGCGATTTATGGATTGTCACCGCATATGCCAAGCAAACAGGAAACTGCTTACGGTGAACATATAAGTCTTTTACAAGCAAAAATCTAGCAGAACAACGACCAATTAGCTGTACTTCCTCAATGCCATCAAATTTAATTTTTAAAAATTCAATTCCATCTCTATTTCTGTATTTTACAAAATCAACAACATTACCCATTGATCCATTTACCAGACCTCTTTCAACATGTAAATTCCTTCTTAAAATTATACGGCAGTTCAAGCACACATTCAGAGTCTTTTCAAAACCTGCAGTTTTAGATATACTCTTCTCTAATGAATCCAATTTTGTTTTCAGATTCTCAGACAAAATAATTGTTGATCCCATATGCTCTACTCTGTCAATAGCTTCCAGTTTTACAATCTCTTGCTTTTCTAAATGCAACATTTTGTTGTTGAATTTGGCACATTCTGCAAGAGTTGGCATCAAACATATTCCAGATTTCTTCTCAGTAATTTTCTGAAAAATATTCTCAGGCACAACATCTTGTTCTGGATATAAATTTGACAGTAATCGTGCATGTAAAGCTTCTTTCCCATGCTCGGTCACTTTTCCAATTCTAACATCTTGTAGAATAGTCTTGTAAACTTCATCCTTCGCCTGACGCATATTTTCATGCAGTTCAGCATAATTGAAGTTTAACCATATATTGACGTTGCCAATGCTGCCTAGGCACTTCCTGGTATCTTCATGCGTGAGCATTTTGAACACAGGTTGCCCTTTCACTGGTGTCAGCTGCAGAAGATCTCCGAAAACAATGATGTGTTTGCCACCAAATAACACATCATACTCTGTTTTGAGAACTTCTTGCATTCTCAAATGCACAAAGGCAAGCATGACATTGGAAACCATGCTTACTTCGTCAATGATAAGAAGTTTCATTTTCCTCAAGATTCTTGAAACTTCAAAACAAGCATCTCCAGATAGCTTGTGATATTGTAATTTGTTGTCATGCTCCACTGGCAGCATCAGTAAACGATGTAAAGTAATCCCTTTAATGTTATGTGCTGCCAGTCCAGTTGGAGCGGTGACAACACAAGACAGCGATGACTCTGTCCTTTCCTGCAAATAGCATGAAATTGCTTTAATGAGGAAACTTTTTCCAGTTCCCGCTTCTCCACTCACGTACAGTCGGACAGGCTTCAACGACGTACATGAGCACTCTTTCTTGTCATGACTTAATCCATGATCAATTTGCATGGTAACTTCGTCATATATTTTCCTCTGCTCAACGTTGAGTTGTCTTTCCAACTCTTCTAAGTTAACCGCATCCTCCTGAGCATGTGCCATGGCTCTTTCCACTTCATTCATAGCAGTGGCAGCTTCATTTTCGATAACAGGTCCTCCTAGTGGATCCTGACTCAATGAAGCAGAACTCTGACTGTCCTGAGAACTGTCTCTGGCAATCTCGGCTGCAATCATTGCTTCCTGCTCAATTTCCGCATTCAACATTTGTACATATTTGGGAAAAGCAGGACATTCTATGGTCTCCTTGGCGGCATTGAAAGAGTCTTCGTAACAGAGAAAATCTCCAAGCAGTTCCTCTTCTGCACGCCAAGGCTTGAAAAGTTGCAAAAGTGCTAAATAGAAAAACTCCTTTTTTTCAGGAGATTCGCCACTCAATTTTCGATGGTTTACCAAGTGGCATTTTCTTTGCTTGACCAGACATTCCTCACTTCCTATTACAGCATACACTCCTTTCTCAGTATCTTCTTTGATGTTCCTCTTGAATATGTAATTTTGAAGAACCTCATACAGACAAACATTCTCGAGGTGAATGCTTCGATTTGGATAATATGTATCCAACATGTTGGTCTTCAAAATGTCGGTACTGTTTGGCTCCTTTTCCGCCAAATACTCAATTTCCCGCACAGGTTTGAGAACTCGATTACGCGTTGCAGCAAGACCAAGACTCGCCCAAATGATACTCCTGGACTTGGCATAGAGACTTGCTGAAGACAACCGGTCAGAACATTCGTACGCTCCGATTTCTCGATGCGACAACATCTTCAGACTGAAACTGTACAACTTCTTGCTGAGGCTCTTTTCATGGGAAATGTCCTCCCACATATCCTTCAATTCTGTCTTCTCTTTTTTGGTGATGTAAGACGTCACATACCGAGCCACAGCCATACAGTTATCAGCCACAAACTGTATATCCATGTTAGCATTCCACATGGACAAAATCAACGGGTTGTAGTCGTTGATGTACTTGGACTCTTCGTTCCTCTTCAAATTGTATGTGTTTTTAGGTGATTTCTTCATCACATTATGTCGCAGCAAAGACATCAAACTGTTTACTCTTCCTTTAGAAATCACCGGTCGTGGAAAGCCGAAACGACATTTGGTGTAGAACTTGTCCTTGTTTCGGAATTTACGACGACAGTACTTTCCACATCGATGGCTTTGGAAACGCAGAACTTTTTCTCTTAGGCTTTTCTTCTCCTTTGCGTTTGGAACAGCACACGTAGAATACTGTTGTATAAAACTCATCACTGAGTCTTCTGGATCCGTTCCAAATTTAGGTGCATCCTTGATCCACAGCAACATATGTATATGAGGAGCACCTCTTGCTTGGTACTCCTTTCTCCAGAAGAAATCCAACACCTCTCCAAGAGGTGGATTCTTCTTATTCATGATGAAAGACATCATAGCTTCAAATCTATGATTGAAGTACCTACATACATTGACTGGATCCAAAGAGCACAGTTCTCCGGGTGTCTTGAATTCGATGTTTTCTACGTTAGCATTTGCCTCTCGTAGAAATTCAAGTAAGTCTTCCCAGCCATACTCGGCAAAGCTCAGAGTGAGGAACCATGTGGGAGTACCTAAGTTCCTCAGCATACATTTTAAATCACCATGACGACGGTACCAGTACTCATTAGTACCACGCTGACACGCCATGAGATTAATCAGGTGAGAATCCAAAATACTGTCTTGGACATTGACTTTATCCATAAAGTCACTTGCCGAGATGTTTTGCATGTGTATACCACTTTTCAAGATGTGGTTCACTGCATATGACAGTCCAGACAGATCGCTTTCAAACAGGAGATGAAACAAATAAGGAATGCATTGTCGAAACCTAGCATCTCCTGCATACAATCGCAAAGTCCGGTATTCAGAAGCAGGAATTTGATGAGGTCGCTCATCATATCTTCCTCCCTGACCTGTTGGAAAAAGCTGTGGGAAACACCGAGCTTCCAAACTTTCCTCCCAAACACTAATGGGACTCCCTTTGGCTTGTTTCATTTGTAACAACTCAATAGCATTCCCCATGACTTCCTTGGAATGCAAAGGATGAACACTATAATGTTCATATATTTCTTCACTAGTAGAAGTTTCTACTTTCTCAATTTGACCAGCACACAAATCGCTATCCTCTTCCTCACTTACTTCCTCTTCTGCAACATATACATTCTTATAGTATTTATTATTTTTTTTCAAATACAATGTTGCCTTTTTAACTTTCCTAACATCTACTAAATCTTGCCATATTTTCTTATTCTTTGTCGGAACCCCATTAACTAAGATAACCAGAGGTTCCTCGTCCACTTTTTCTACTCCAATTGTGTTAATGTTTTTCTTCAAATCTAGAGGCAAATAAACAACTCTTCCCTTTAATCCTCTCTGTAAATCTGATGGAGGCAATTTCCCTGTCTTTGGCTCCATTCTTACAATAGCCTGAAAGGGATGGATACTTTGAATCAAAATAGATTCATAAGTATTTAAATCCTTCAATTCAGAAGGAATCTCAACCAATTCCAGATTATTATGAACTGCTCTAGCAGGCATCTGGTTTTGATTTAATTTGCAACAACAATAAGTACACACACGTTGATCCAATCCCAAATCAAAACAATTTTCTACCATCAAGTATGTTGCGAAATCCTTCCATTCACTATTATTTTCCCTTTCACTTTTTGCATATAAATCCACTAACTTAGTCTGATTCTTATAATAAGTGCGTCGACAACACACACAAGTGAAATTTGGCCTCTCACTTGATTTGACCTGAAACGTGGCAATTTCCCTCTGGAAATTATCTGTACTGGAAACCTGTACACTATCTTCCACATCACCCGCTTCTTCTTGGTCAATTTCAACATTCTCCTCTTTATTTCCAAAGTAACAAAACTCAATTTCTTCACATATATTCTTCACATCTATTTCAGAACCATGCAAAAGAGCAGCACATAATTTTTTAAGCATAATTGCTGGACTCTTAGCATAATACAACATTCTAACTAATTTCCTCACTTTATTATGATGCACTGCTAGCATCCTGAAATGATGAAAAACACTCGGGCATACTCTCCTGGAAAGACAAGCCAGTGAATGACCATGCAAACCTGTCACTTCTCTCACTCTGCAAGGATCTAATTCTTGCAACAACCTTATTTTCTGCTTCAAACTTTTCTTATTAAATGACCGTACAAAATCCCAAAGCAAATTGATGGAATCCTGTCGCACACTGCAAATACTACTACACTTCCAGGTGTACACAGGACCCTTAGCACGTCTTCCTAAAACCTCATTACCTAACACTTCTTCTGCCTCTGTTGTCACAAGTTTTTCTTTTTCAACTGGACAACCATCTTTCACTTCATAAGCACGACCACTGGTGTCAACTGCATGCACCAAATCATTATCCTGGAAATAACTCTCCTCATTAAAAAATGCCTCACAGCTTGAACTATGCATCCATTCTCCAGAAAAAACTTCACAAAAATTACTACGATTAACTATTCTCTTCCATCTACTATTTCTTTTGAAATCATAAATTGCCTTGTTTAGCTTCCTAATTCTATTGATTATCAAAATAAATAACTTACGTTTAATTTCAAATGCCTGATCAATAACTTTCTCAACTTTTTTTTTCTCTTATAAAAAACCACTTTCTGTTGACCTTTCTTAATATTTTTTAACAAATTGCCAATTATCCTGTTGCGGAACATTCGTTTACGAATGTCCCTAAACTGTTGTTTCCTTCTACTATCATGCACAGAGTTATCTCTTGCTCTAGCAGTAACATTTTTGATTGGCCTTTCCTTTCCATTTGAATTGCTTCTCTTTTTCTGGACTGAAACATTTTCTGTAGTAATATTTTTTTTACTACAAATATTTATTATGAATGTTTTTGTACTCTTACCCGGTGCTTTCTTGTTGACTTGACAAATCTTTTTGTTAGAGGACTGCTGCTTTTTTTCAATCATCTGCTGTCTTTGACGTTTTGCAGCCTTTCTCAGTCTTTCTTTCGTTGGCATGGTGAAATGTTGAAATGATCTGCAGTTGAATCTGTGGTAAAATATATTAAAAAATGTTATTAACCACTATTACCCAACAGTACATCAATAACAGTAATCAAAAACTTAAAACACTACTTTACATTTTTACATATAAGATTTTTTAGTGCATGGCAATTTTAGAATACAGAAATAGCAGAAAAGAAATGGAATTTATATTCATGTTACCTGTGCTATCTTATATGTGAATCTGATCTAATTTTATGAGCATATTTTAATATTTTATTGAAGACACTACACATAACCTGTTTTTGAAGGTGTCTTTATTTTTAAATTAAACGGTTTACATTTTTACTTTTTATTTATTATAAATTTTAAAAATAAATGTTTATAGTTCCATAGGATCAAGCAGGTCAGCTTCCCACCCTATGTCATATAATTCGGACAAATCTGCATCCTCATCACGTTCTTCTTCATCCTCAGGATTTAAATCATCCAAGGGATCAACATCCACTGATGTTTCAATTACAAGTTCAATGATGAGGTCAAAATCAACTGATTGCTGATTGTCGCTCATGTTGATGTTGTCTTTATCTTTAAAGAAAGATAACAACAATGAGATGTTGCAGAGTAAGAGACAAATCTCAGAGATTATAATAGTAAAATTGTTTAACAAGAGTAACATTTTGCAGCTATTATTTAGCCATGTCCAGCGATGCTGAGCAGGTGAAGCCTATGTCTAATTTTTCAGTGAACAGGACTCATCTCTTCTTAACCTTGGATAAGCCTCACCGACTCTGTGTCCCCTGCACATACTTAAATGTAAAGGGGCAGATTTATGTTAAATGGCACATCCCCAGGCATGCACCAGTTAACGTGCACCGCTGCTCTGCCACCCATGGTGTGCCGCATTTACAATCAGATAGGAGAAAGCTGCGTCAAAACCCTGCGCCTGCTTTAAGCAGGCATAGGTCTTGACGCAACATTGTGGAGATGGGGCACCCCTGAGCCTTGCTGGAGCTGCATCGCACTTGCGATACAACTCCAGCAATGCGCCACCTTTACAGCACAGATACGTCACGCATCTGTGCCATTTTTGCCCCATGCTGCGCTGCATTGTAAATGCAGCACACCATGGGTGGCGGAACAGCGGCGCAGGATGACTGGCACATCCCTGGTGATGCGCCAGTCATCATAAATCTATCCCTAAGCTTCTTATCTTGTTACAGATGAACCGCCATATGTATCATCAAACTATTTTGCATTTCCTAAATAGCGAATTTTAAGGAATAAATAGCAATTCTTTACCATTCCTAATTTCCAATGAGCAAATTGCTAATTGCAAATTACCCATTCATTTCCATGGGCTAGGAGGCTCATAGGAATGAAGGTGCAATTTGCGATTAGCAATTAGCTCATCGCAAATTAGGAATTTTTCCAAGGGTACAGGGGTGTCTCAAGAACACCCTGCTGCACCCCTGAAAAAGAAATTTGGGGGCATATGGCGCCCATACATGCCCTAAGGGCATGTATTGGCGTCATATGGCACCTTTTGTTTTTTGGAAAAAAAGCTTTTTGAAAAGAATTCGCAAATTACCACCAACTAAAAGTTGGTGGTAGTTTCCAAATCCTTAATGTCATTTTTTACATATTTTTTGTTTGATACATTGCATTTAAGGAATCGCAAAATTTGCAAATCCTTCAGTGCAATCGCAAAATAAGGAATAGCAAATTTTGCTATTCCTTATTTTGCATCAAACTTGTTTGATACATACCATTTGTCTAATTAGCATTCGCAAAGGCCGAAATTCGCAGAATTTTGATCTTTGCGAATGCTAATTAGCTTGATACATATGGCCCCAAGTGAGGCCTGTCTTGCAACATGGTGCATCTTTTGCATCACTGCTGCATCGGTTTCATGTGGCACGTTTTTTTACACCATGACACATCTGCCTAAATGCATCAATTTGTAATTTTGTCGCCTCATAGCAAATCTTTTGCACCGCCGCTGCATCATAAAAGTGACGCACAGTGGCGCAAAAGAGGCATACACCTATCATAAATCTGTCCCTAGCATTTTAAATAATTAATCCAGGATGACGATAAGGTGTGGCCTATCCAGAGGTTTGTTTAAGGTGAGGCCTACTCAGGATTGCAGATTAAAGTTACGCTTGATGAAGAATACAGAGGAGATAATACATGTAAAGGCCTACCAATGAAGTAAGTAATGTCCACTTTATTGCGCCAGTCATCATAAATGTATCCCTAAGCTTCTTATCTTGTTACAGATGAACCGCCATATGTATCATCAAACTATTTTGCATTTCCTAAATAGCGAATTTTAAGGAATAAATAGCAATTCTTTACCATTCCTAATTTGCAATGAGCAAATTGCTAATTGCAAATTACCCATTCATTTCCATGGGCTAGGAGGCTCATAGGAATGAAGGTGCAATTTGCGATTAGCAATTAGCTCATCGCAAATTAGGAATTTTTTCAAGGGTGCAGGGGTGTCTCAAGAACACCCTGCTGCACCCCTGAAAAAGAAATTTGGGGGCATATGGCGCACATACATGCCCTAAGGGCATGTATTGGCGTCATATGGCACCTTTTGTTTTTTGGAAAAAAAGCTTTTTGAAAAGAATTCGCAAATTACCACAAACTAGAAGTTGGTGGTAGTTTCCAAATCCTTAATGTCATTTTTTACATATTTTTTGTTTGATACATTGCATTTAAGGAATCGCAAAATTTGCAAATCCTTCAGTGCAATCGCAAAATAAGGAATAGCAAATTTTGAATTAAGGACATTTTAAGTCATTTCCACATGTGCAGTGTTTTCAAATTATGATTTGAAAATCGTTTTTAGGGAAAAGGAATGGTTTGTAAATGTATGACAAGGACATAATGGTGTATGCTTCTTTATAAGGCATTTCAGTGTCTCTGATGTCATTTTTCCCATATTACATTATAAGACCTTTCCCCATGGAGCACATTCCTTGTAAATATGCTCCCACCTGTGCATGGTAAATTTAGATTTTGACTGTTTGAGTCACATAGCCATGTTAAAAGTGACCCAAAAAAATTGCAAAGGCTTTAAAAAAACACTTTCATGTGTCTTAAGGACATTTTAAGTCATTTCCCCGTGGGCAGTGTTTTGTAAGTGGCGCAAAAGAGGCATACACCTATCATAAATCTGTCCCTAGCATTTTAAATGATTAATTCATGATGACGATAAGGTGTGGCCTATCCAGAGGTTTGTTTAAGGTGAGGCCTACTCAGGATTGCAGATTAAAGTTACCCTTGATGAAGAATACAGAGGAGATAATACATGTAAAGCTCTACCAATGAAGTAAGTGATGTCCACTTCATTGCGCCAGTCATCATAAATGTATCCCTAAGCTTCTTATCTTGTTAGAGATCAACCGCCATATGTATCATCAAACTATTTTGCATTTCCAAAATAGCGAATTTTAAGGAATAAATAGCGATTCTTTACCATTCCTAATTTGCGATGAGCAAATTGCTAATTGCAAATTACCCATTCATTTCCATGGGCCAGGATGCCCATAGGAATGAAGGTGCAATTTGCGATTAGCAATTAGCTCATCACAAATTACGAATTTTTCCAAAGGTGCAGGGGTGTCTCAAGAACACCCTGCTGCACCCCTGAAAAAGAAATTTGGGGGCATATGGCGCACATAAATTTTAACAACATTCCTTTACCTCAAAAACGATTTTCAAGTCATAATTTGAAAACACTGCCCACAGGGAAATGACTTAAAATGTCCTTAAGACACATGAAAGTGTTTTTTGAAAGCCTTTGCAATTTTTTGGGTCACTTTTAACATGGTTATGTGACTCAAACAGTCAAAATCTAAATTTACCATGCACAAGTGTGACCATATTTACAAGGAATGTGCCCCACGGAGAAGGTCTTTTAATGTAATATGGGAAAAATGACATCAGAGACACTGAAATGCCTTATAAAGAAGCATACACCATTATATCCTTGTCATAAATTTACAAACCATTCCTTTTCCCCAAAAACGATTTTTAAATCATAATTTGAAAACACTGCACATGAGGAAATGACTTAAAATGTCCTTAAGACACATGAAAGTGTTTTTTGATTGCCTTTCCAGCATGGTTGGGTCACTTTCAACATGGCTATGTAACACAAACATTCAAAATCTAAATTTGCCATGCACAGGTGGGAGCATATTTACAAGCAATTTGCGCCACAGAGAAAGGTCTTACGTTAAAATGGGAAAAATAACATCAGAGACAGTCAATTGCCTTATAAAGAAGCATACACCATTATGTCCTTGTCATAAATTTAAAAACAATTCCTTTTCCCCAAAAACGATTTTCAAATCATAATTTCAAAACACTGCACATGGGAAAATGACTTAAAATGTCCTTAAGACACATAAAAGCGTTTTTTGATTGCCTTTGCAGCATGTTTGTATCACTTTTAACATGGCTATGTAACACAAACATTCAAAATCTAAATTTGCCATGCACAGGTGGGAGCATATTTACAAGCAATTTGCGCCACAGAGAAAGGTCTTACATTAAAATGGGAAAAATAACATCAGAGACAGTCAATTGCCTTATAAAGAAGCATACACCATTATGTCCTTGTCAGAAATATTATAACCATTCATTTTCCTCAAAAACGATTTTCAAGTCATAATTTGAAAAGACTCCACAGCTCCTATGCAGAAAAACACCCTGTCAGTACTAATACTTCACATTTTCTCCAATTACATTTTCTCAAAGAAACAAAATCTATTTGTAAAACACTTGAGACAAAGCAACATTTGAAAAACACAACTTTCTTCATAATTTTCTCCTTAAAGCACACTATTCTCTATCTAAATTAAAGAAATATTTTCCCACCTTAGCAAATACTTTGAGTTTCAAAACAGTCTCAGAAACGCACCAATTTGTCTTCAGCAGAGCAAAAGGTATGCACTCCAGAGTCTGCAGCTATCAAAAGCACAGAAATGCTGTAATTCTTCACACATATCTCTCATGTCACCCAATCAAAACTCTTCCCTCACTTTTTTTCAAATGAAAACCCTTCCCCCCTCTGCCATTTCATGCCTTTTCTGCATGGCAACCACCTCTTGGAAGACTTCTGGTGTTTGCAAGTTCACACAACAATGTTGCAATTGAACTCTGAACTCTCAGTGCACCTCATATCCAGTGCATTCTTTCATTTAATGATTTTTTCTTGACCACTCAAAATACATCTTTCAAACAACTCATCCATGCACCCTAACTTTCTGTTTTCAGCAATCAAAATCCACCAATCACTGTTACTGCTTCATTAACACAGAAACTCCACAGTTTTTTTCATTTTAAACTCTTATTTTTTCAACTGCCATTTCATTGCCACACTTCATCTGACTGCAGGAGAACCTTCTCTCACCATGTTTTCTGTCTGGATTGTTGGACATAGTTACATCTATTGGGCTCAGAGGTATGCTGAGAACAGGAATTTACCTAACCTCAATTTACAAGATGTGGAAATTAAGTGGTTTGGCCACAGAGGATTAAAATGTCACCAATTGATACCATTGGTGAAAACCTTTATGCATTTGCCAAAACCTGACCTGTTAATTGTGCACTGTGGAGGTAATGATTTGGGCACTTTGACTGGGGTAGGTCTGGAAATGCTTTTAAAGGACACCTTTGAGCAATTGATGGCACTTTTTCCTCAAACTGCCTTGGTATATTCAAATATATGCCAAAGACAGAAATGGAGGTGGTCAAACCAATTTTGTCCACAAATTGAGAAGTCGAGGAAGCATGTAAACAAATCTGTTTCAGCTTACATGAGAGACCATGGAATGGGCTCCCTGTACAACAATAACTTGCGTTACGACATGCAAGATATCCACAGAGGAGATGGAGTTCACTTCTCAGATGAGGGCAACAGAATTTTCATTCTGAATTTAAGACTGTGCATTGGTACCTACTTATAAGTACCTAAATGTACCATAAACCCAAAACCTCTTCTCAGAGCTACCCTACATCTGATCACTCACAATTATTATTTTACTCTAACATTTTTCACTAATTTTCAACAAAGTACGCTCCCTGGGGCGCTTCCCGGTACGCGAACCGGGAGCTAACCTCGCGAAATTTTTAAAAAAAATGGTTTTTTTCGCACATATAAGCCTCCTCAGCCACCCTCAGAAAACCTAGGGGGTCAAAATAAGTCTACCGTGCCCCCTTCTACCCATTCTGAACATTATTTGCCCTCCATCTTGTATCTTAATTCGACCGAAACACAAAATGGTGGACTCCCGTAACGCTTAAGGTTCGCGAACCGGGGCGCTCACCAGTTCGCGTACCGGGTCGCTCCCTGGGAAGCGCACCATCAAAAAAGGTGGGAAAGTAGTTTACAGAAAAGCGACTGGAGACAATTTCACCAAATATAGATTAGCTCATACTACATACCAATCCCTACCATTTTCACAAATTTGATTGGAATTCCATTTAGCCATTTAGCCTGTAGACCTCTCTAAGTACCCTGAGGTAAATTACTTCTCAAAACACATCTGAAGTGTTGGAATTGACAACCAATTAAAATGTTACTTTCATTTTCTACTTTTTTTACCTGACATTTGATTGGTTATGTACCTGAATATATATAAAGAAAGAGAGAGAAACACAGCCATTTTGACTACTACTTCCTGAACTACATTGCAAGATCATTTTCACTCACAACTTAAACTTGTTTTTAGAAGGTGAGATATTATTTTATAAATTTGAAAACATTTTCAGATAGTTATATACTATCCCTCTGTAAGAGTTAGACATTGAGAAAGGCTTCTTTATTATAATTATGGATTGATTTAGGTTTCTGTGGTATAATTATGAATTTACTTAGGCTTCTTCACAGGCACTTTTTAATAGTACTACTTCACGCCTGAAACCATACAGTGCCCATAGATTACTTCTCTGTTATAAACTCACAAGTACCTGTCTGAACTTAAACCCAACAGTGCCCTATCTCTACTGATATATTTATTTTTTATGCAAATTACAGCAATAAAATGAAAGGTGAGCAGAATGTTTCCTTCGAAATTGTTCTGGACAGCAACAATGAACAAGTTATGGAACCCATTGATGACTTAGAATTCATGGATGAGTCACGGGACTATGAATTACTTCAATGTGTAGAATCTGTCGATCATTTACTCCATTATGATGACGGTCAAATGTGGGAACTTATGTTCACTCAACAAGAGGACATATCGGACAGTCAAATGCTAGACGTTATATTAAATTTTGAAAAACAATCAGAAAAATAAAATTGTATGTAATATTAAAAAATTGTTTGAGTCTTTAATCATTTTTATATGTAATTCATAAACTAGTTAAATGTTAGAAATGTTATTAAATTTTGAAACACAATCACAATAATAAATAATTGCTTAAAAAATAAAAAAATTAAAAAATAATCAACAAAACCAACAATCAATTAACATACAGTATTTGAAAAGTCTATCATTCATTTTTCATTATAGTACGCTGCCCAGAACGCTTCCCGGTTCGCGAACCGGGCGCTACCCACGCAAAAAAACAAAATTTTTTTTTTTTTTTTGCCCCGCGGGGCCCTTTTAAAGCCTCCACATTAAACCTAGGGGGTCAGGGAGGATATACTATGCCCCCTTATGGTCATTTCCCCCTTTGTTTTGGCCTCCTCTTGTCTCTCGATCCTACCGAGAGACAAGATGGCGGCCGCTCCGGACTGTTTAGAATGTTGACAGGCACCGGAGAGCCAATCAGCTTCGCTACGCGAAGTTTCGGTACGCGTAAAGTCCGCGAACCGGAGCGCTGCCTGGAGCGCGCTTACAGATATATATCTTTTTTTAAACGTTAATTTCTCAAAATCCACTGAAGCACATATATTGAGACCTAGCAAAGGCACATCGGGCTACCAGTCCCTACAATTTTGCCAAGTTTCGTGCAAATCCATTCAGCCTTTCGGGCTAAAAGTGAGGCCAACCGCCCTATGGAAAACTCAATGTTAAAAACACGTTTTGGGACCCCCTTTTTTCTCGGCCCCCCCTTGACGAACCCCCCCCAAATTTCCAGGGGCTGCTCAGAAACAAAATGTTCCATTTTCCTGAAAATTTCAGCCAATTCTGTCCTCAAACGCCAAAGTTATTCTACATAGAATTTTCAAAAATCCCATAGGGAAAAAATCCTAACTATATATACCTACTGGCGACCGCCAGTAGGTAATATATATATATATATTCACTAAAAAAAACATAGGTTTGACATATGTTATAGTTAGGAATTTGCATTTAAAAAACTTTAGAAATTCACTGAAAAAACCATAGGTTTTACACCAGTTATAGTTAGCTGTACATTTTAGTCATACAAAACCATTAAAATTCCCCCGTTATAGTTAGTTGTACTCACTATAACTCGCGTGCCCGCAATCCACTGCTGATGATGTCACATATTACATCATTCATGACATGGTCAGTGACATCACTGATGACATCACTGATGACATCTCAAATGACATTACTGATGACATCATCCAGTAAATGTTGTTTGCTTTCATATTTAAATATGTATTATAAATACACTACTTTGCATTGAAGAATGAGTGGATATATAAATATAAATGTGTGATTGGTGAATTTAGTAACAGAGTCATTGATTGTTTCCTTGACTAATTTGTAGAGTCTCACTATGTATAATGTGTAGTTACCAAACTGTGTGAAAGTCTTTATTGCTTTGTCCTAATTGGTATGTTAAAGACTATATTTGTTATTGGTTTCTTAACTGAGTATTTGTATGGGTAAATGAATGTCTATGTGGTTTGGTGGGGGTGTGTGATTGCCCAAAAATGTGTGAATAGTTCATTCAGTAGGTATATGAGGTTAAGACTACATGTTATAACAGTTTTTTCAGTGAATGTATATGTTTATGGGTGTGGTGGTAATGAAATACTTCTCTCAATGGTACATCTTCATTAAACTTGAAAGCAAAAGGCAGTGTATGTGACAGTTATATCTAATTAAGTGTGCTTAAGACTTAGTGATTGTATGAGTCAGTATATGGATAACTGTATACTTGTAATAGTGATTTTATAACACACTAAGTGTGAGTTACTATCTATATAAATAGATGAAGTGGTGTTTGTAGAAGGGTGTAGATGAGTAAATGTAAGTATAATCAATTGTTTGCATAAGTCAGAAGGATGTCTTTATAAGTGAATACAATGTGTGTTGGTGTGTAATGTTGAAATAGGCGTATAAGTATATTTGATAGTGTTCTGTTGATTATTCACTGCATATAACACTGAATCTATAGGTAAGTGATTAGATGTGTTTATAGCTCTATGAATAACTGAGTGACTGTTTAGAAATTTCTATTGGTGTGTCAATGGTTTCAAATATGGCACTTACTATTTTACATTGAATGATTAAAGATTATACTAGTGTGTGATGAGGTGTATTTGATTGCACAATCAGACACAACTATGTCCCGTGCAGGAATGCACTGTTCGAATTGGCTCAGGTGCCAAGATTGTTTAACCACTGCTTTTAATGATCCTGGTATGCATATGTAATTACACCTTCAATAAATCACATGTGTCATCAAAAACTTCAAAGAACATCAAAGAACAAAGGCAAAACACTTGTCATGTTCAAAACCCTCTGGTTTTTACTATTGTTTTCCAAGAGTATATGATTGTTCACGATTTTTCACTTTTTTTAGCGTTTTGCAAACATATTTACAATTAATTTTCATTGAAAATATAATACACTTTTTCAAAACAAATTGTCAGCATCATACTAAATGTGATACAGCAATTCTATCACAACTTGCGGCGACTCCCTCCCAATGCATTTCGATGCCGTGGCATCTTCGTCAGGGGAATTACTGTACAAGAGAAATATACCATATAAGACAACATAACATAACAAAACATGTTTCTCAAATGTTATCTTCAATCTTAAATTTGTGCTCATGCGTCACATGCTGTGTGAACACACTACAGATAATTTACCATGCAACTATAACCAAGCTAACCAGCATCTCAAGCACTACAGTAAAACTGCATACTGTGGTATACCCTATACATGCCATTAGGTTTTAAACTAGTGCACCCAACGTATGCGCTATGTTAACACGTGACATAAATGTAAATGTGACCAAAACCAGCAAATGCTAGTAAAAATGAATAAAATAACGTACTCTCCACTAGGGTACTGAGTAGTTGTACCCAAAGCTCCGTTACTGAACAACTGTGTCTGAAACAAAAAAACGGATAAACATGTATCCAGTGATGTGAATTTGCCCAAAGCCTCTATAGCCTAATAAACACCAGCTACTTACTTCCCAATGTCACCGCACGCCACATGGACCTTGTGTTGTATCAGCTGCACCGTCTACAGAACAAAACACAGCTCTTACTCCATATGCTTTAACCGACATCCTCACTACAACTCATCCTTGTGTACGCCCTCCATCTTACCTTACAACGTTGTCCGCTGAGCAGACCCTGTTGTCTTCGTCTACTCTGGTGTCTACAAAATCCGCCGAACATCGGCATTGCATGACGGGACGTATTTAAACGCCCGTCATCGACGTAGGACTAGTGCCCCACCCTCCTTGCTCGTAATGTCCCAAACGTGTAATATTCAACAGGTCAAATATCAACAGTGTGATATAACCGCACCCTCCTATGACAAAATAAAATAAATATATGTTGGTGCATCTGTCACGTTGCCTACATTATTTACGTGTTCTACAGCGAACTCGCACACCCCGCGATGTGCATAGAAAGAGGACTATCAATGTCTCCAGGAAACTTTATATAAAAACCACCTACTTGGACAACGGACATAACAAATGTCCCAAGTAAACTAGTTGGAGTATAAACAGTGAGAGAATCGATTATCTGAACCTGGTGTAAAAACCAATCAGTCAGCCTGCGGCAACGCATTAGAAAACGAAGGAAAAATAAGGAAAAAAATAATACTTAAAAATAATAATTATAATAGGAAAATAATCAAGTGTCATATGCATAAACGTTGGTGGCGCTTTATCAAAACCCAATCCTGTATTAACAACTCATTTATTACCACAGGAACATATTTGCAAATTTATACATACGAATATTATACACTCACAGGTAACACGCAAATTCAATTTTGTCATTCAGCCCCCCAGGCATAACGGTATTCAAATGCCTCATCCAGAAAGTTTCTCTTTGACCGATTCTGACATTGGGATCCACATGGGGCTCGACCAATACCTGCTCCAGTACAGTGTATCTTAGTTGGGGGATGGTATGCTGCCTCTCTCTCCAATGTTGCGCCAGACTTGATTTCTCATTTCCAAGCCTTATGTTTGATTTGGGCTCAGTGATCCTAACCTTAATTTTCCTTGTGGTGTGGCCCACATACACTAGGCCACACGGACACTTGATTGCATATATCACTGAACTAGTGTTACAATCTGAAGTATGTCTGTTTGCCTGTGTGTGGATGTGCAAATGTGTCTCCCATCAATACATTTCCACAATGCCCGCAGTTGAAACATTTACGCATCGCTTTTGTCTTCTCCATAATTGGCTTCGTTACTTTATGTTTCAACAGTTCCTTAAGGTTTTTAGATCTTGATAGTGCAAAAATTGGGGTTTCAAAAAATACTGTTCTAAAATCTTCTTCCTGCTCTATGAGCTCCCATCTTCTCAGTATGCATTTTTTGATCTTCGGTGTAAGTGTAGATTGTTTCAAAACACAAACTTCTCTTCTTGATGGTGATTTTTGCACTTTTTCCAGTAAAACTTCTCGAGTTTTAGATGAAACTTTCAGTTTTGCCTCAGTTAGTACTTTATCTGGATATCCTCTGTTGCTGTATTGTTGCGCCATTTCCTCTATGTCTTCCACTGCCTGTTTTTCATCACTGCTGATCCTCTTAATTCTGATGAACTGTGAAAATGGCAGGTGATTCTTCAAATTATGTGAATGAAAGCTGGAGTAGTGTAGGGCATTGTTTCTGTCGGTCGGTTTCTTAAATAATTTTGTATTGATTCGATTTCCCAACTTTGTTATGGTAATGTCTAAAAAATTGATAGTGTTCTGATCAATGTTGTGGGTAAATTTGATCCTAGGATGACATCCATTCAAAGTCACCATAACCTCTTCCAATTGTACTTTGGTCCCTTGCCAAACAATTAAAATGTCGTCTATGTAATGTACATATAGTTTCAGATGTTCAGTCCAGTCCACATTCTCCAGTACATGGGAATGTTCAAACTTTGCCATGAAAATGTTGGCGTACGCAGGCGCCCCCGTGAACCCCATGGAGGTACCAGTCTTCTGGAGATAGAATTTAGATTGCCACGTAAAATATCCATGGTAGAGACAGAATTGTAGAATCTCCAATAAAAAAACGCTCAATGTTTCCTCATACTCACTCCTTAACAGCATCCATTCCACCGCTTCTATACCCTCCCCGTGGGGGATTGACGTGTATAGGGCAGTTACGTCAATTGTAGCCAGCCATGTTTCACTTTCACTTGATATTTGCAGATGAGCCAGTTTATTTAGACAATCTGTTGTGTCTTGGATGTAGGAAACCCACTGTTGTACCAGTGGTTGCAAATAGTAATCTAAAAATTTTCCAATTGGCTCATGAATCGAACCACATCCTGCCACAATAGGGCGAAAAGGTGGATCATTAGCATTCTTGTGCAGTTTAGGCAACATATAGATATGAGGTCTTTTAGGATATTCAGTCACTAGATATCTGTAAGTCTTTTCGTTAATCCATCCTAGATCTTTTGCTTTCTTCAAAATGTCTTGTAATACAGTTTGAAACGCCACAGTGGGGTCTGTATCCTTGAGCAATATAAGTATCAGTGTCGTCCACATGTGATGAGACCTTTCGGTTGTAGTAGACGGTGTCCATCACCACCAGAGCACCTCCCTTATCTGCTGCTTGAAATGTTAGATCCTGATCCTCACTTAATGCTTTTAATGTTGTCCATTCTTTTTTGGTCAAATTACTGATCTTAGGTGCATTCTTGTGCGTGTCTGCCAGATCTTTCTTCACTAATAGTTCAAATGGATCCAAAGTTTTATGAGATGTAGGAGGAATGAAAGTGCTTTTAGGTTTAAACACTTTAGTCGTTGTATCCATGTCTGGCAATTGAGGTACGTTATGAAAGAACCATCTGAGCCGCAATTTCCTCATAAATTTATACAGTGCTATTTCAGTTTCCAATGGGTTGGTGTTGTACGTTGGTACGAAAGACATTCCTTTGTTAAGAACTGTCAATTGACTATCCGTAAGGTCTATACTTGAGATATTTACCACCAGATCTCCTAGCGGTTTCTCCCCCTTGGTTTGGGCTTTTTTTGTTGTTGAGCCCTGTCCCCTTCTGACCCTTTTGTTTTGTTTCTTTCGTCCTCTTGAGGTGTATTTGATTGCCACATGGATGATGTCATCAGTGATGTCATTTGAGATGTCATCAGTGATGTCACTGACCATGTCATGAATGATGTAATATGTGACATCATCAGCAGTGGATTGCGGGCGCGCCAGTTATAGTGAGTACAACTAACTATAACGGGGGAATTTCCATGGTTTTGTATGACTAAAATGTACAGCTAACTATAACTGGTGTAAAACCTATGGTTTTTTCAGTGAATTTCTAAGGTTTTTTAAATGCAAATTTCTAACTATAACATATGTCAAACCTATGGTTTTTTCAGTGAATTTCAAAGGTTTTTTTAATGCTCATTTCTAACTATAACGTGTGTCAAACCTATGGTTTTTTCAGTGAATTTCAAAGGTTTTGTAAATGCTAATTCCTAACTATAACGTGTTTTAAACCTATTTTTTATTCAGTGAATTTGCAAGGTTTTTTAATTCTAATTTCTAACTATGAGGTGCGTGATACCTAAGGTTTTTTTCTGTGAATTTACAAATTTTTTAAATGCTAATTCTTAACTATTATGTGTGTGAAAATGATATTTTTGTAGAATTTTTTTTGTAAGACTTAAGTTGAGATGGCCTATTGGCAGAACTACAATAGACTGGACCCCAGAACTCCAATGGTAGATGATCCCAAGTAGTACAATTGTGGCCGAATCTGGACTTTGTTCTTCCGAACAGGGTCTGACATGAACTCTTGCTTGCCCTCCAGGGTCCTACACATGTCCTCTCTACGTTCACGTGTCTCAGACCTCTTTGGCCTGTACTGATGCAATAAAGCTCTGAAGTCTTTGTGAACTCTTCCCTATGACTTACTAGTTGCCCGATGGGTGAGGCATATCTTTATAGATTTGCTTTGTTCTTACCTACTGTGTGGAGCGGTATTTCAATTCTCAGTCCATTTCTTACTAATTTTGCCTGCTTTAAACGTATTATTGAAATTGTCAGTTAGACAGTGAATAATGTATAAAAAGTGCATGGTTTCATCTCTCTTGATATACGATGGTCGTTGGCTCTTTGATGTCCAACAATCCTTTTACGAAAGTATGGCGCACATTATATAAAATATGATTAAAAAAACTTAAATATATTCAGGTGTTTTCTTAGATAATAATGAAATAATAATGATAATAATAAAAATTGTTTTTTTTAGGCCCGTTGGGGTACTTCTGGGACCCCCTGAGAAGGTCTAGGGGGTCAGGGGGTCTCTACCTTGCCTCCTTTTCACGTTTTGTTACTTTTATGGAAATTGGGCAAAACGCCATTTTGTAGCGACGTGCGCGCCCGGGCGCGCACTTCAAGTCATGTGACTCGAAAACAACACTTTTCATTGGTTCATAGTAGTTTCTGTCCTAGATTCTTCAAAAACCCCACCCACTTCCCTCACTATCTGTTTCACTCTTGTGGGAGAAGGAGCTTTTCCAGCTTTCCTGAGAAGTTTCAGAAATGGCAGAAAGACAGCATTCATCTTCTGATTCTGAGGAAGAATATCGCCTACCTCCAAGAAAAGGGAAGGAATCATTTATTTGGAAATTTTTTACTATACCAGAAGGGCTCAAAAAAGTGAATGCCCCGAAAGTCACATGCACTATATGTGGCACTGTTCTCTCAAGGGGAAACCCTTCTAAAAAAAATACTCCTTCTCAATACACACAATGATAAGGCATGTGCACCCTGTGCAATTTGCACAGGCATCAACAAGAGTCCTGGCCACACAAATGCCACCAGCTGTGGCCAGCACATCATAAGCTGGACCACCTGCATCTCCATCCACTGCAGAAATGGACTTAAGACCATTCTTCACAAAAGTCCACATGAGATGCAACAAATGCTTTGAAATTATTGTGTATGGGGAGCAGAGCCACACTCTGATTGAGCGGAGAATTAATGAACACCAATGCTCCCACAGAAGATGATTTTTTTTAAAGTTTGGATTTATTTTGTTCCTGTTGAACAGTTTTGCAGTTGAAGATTCCTGTTCCCGTTTGAAAAAATATATATATATAAAACTTTCAAAAAAGAAAAAAAATATATAAAACAACAAAACAAAAAAAAGTTCTTTTCAGAACTAACTCACTTCTCCAAAAAGAGCTGTATTTCTAACACAATGTGTCATTATTTGTTTGAATGAATGTGTAGTGAATAAATGAATGACTGAAATGACTGAGTGTAGGGGAGGAAGAGACTGAGGGAATGAGTGAAGAATGGAGAGTATGCTGAGTAAGGAAAGGTGAGTCAAAGAGTGACTAAAAGAAAGGGACTAAGGGTAGGGGAGTGAGTTAAGGGGAGTTAAAAAGTAAGGGAAGGGCACTAAGAAAAAGAGAGTAAGGGAGGGGGAGTGAAAGAAGGAGGAGACAGGGAAGGAGTGTAAGGAGTGTAAGGGACGGAGAGAGGGAAATAGAGTAGGGTAAGGGGAGTGAAGGTAAGAGAAGTGGAGTGATGGTGAGGGAAAGGGTATGAGGATGATAAAAGGGAGGTGAGTGAAAGTGAGAAGTGGGGAGTGAGGGAGACAGAAATTGAGTGAGGGAATGGAGGGACTTTGGAAAGCGTAGTGAGGGAATGTGACTGAGGATTTAAATGAGTGAAGGAGAGTGAGGGAGAGTGAGCGAAAGAGAGCAGAAAGACAACAGGGGTGACATAGAGACAGGAGGAAAGGTATTAGGGCAAGGGGAGTGACGGTGAATAAAGGGCAGTGACAGTTACAGAAAGGGTATGAGGGTGAGGAAAGGAGAATGAGGGAGAAAGAGAAGGAGAGCAAGTGAGTGAGAGGGAGTAAGGTGGTTAGACTGAGTGACACAGACGAAGAGAGGGAGAGTTGTCAAATTTACTTTATAAATAATAACAACTTTATAGTACATTTTTTTCAAAAAATATACTATCTGTGGAAGAAAAGAAAAAATGTAGTTATAATATATATTTCATAATATAAAAGAAAATAGGAGTGAAGGAAACAGAAAGAGAAAGAGAGGAAGGGTGAGGGAGTAAGAAAGAGAGAGAGAGAGTGAGAAAGAAAGAGAGGGAGAGCAAGTGACTTACAAGAAATTAAGTGATTATACTAAGTTAGACAAAGGGAGAGAGGGAGAGAGTAAAATGAACTGAAAGAAGTGAGAGAGTAAAAGAATAAAAATTAGCAAAAGAGGTTGAGGAAAGGGGAATAAGGGAAGGGGATTTACAGATGGAATGAGCGAAAGAAAATGAGGGAAAGCTAGGAAATGACAGTAGGAGAAGGGAATGACAGTGATGCACAGAGAGGAAAACATGAAATGGGAGAACACAACTCAGATTGAGTGCAGAGCAGTGACAGTGAGAGAAGGGATATAAGTGTAATGTGAGGTCAGAGATTAAAAAAGAAACATTTTAAGAGAAACGAAAAAGAAGTTAGTGAAAGACAAGTATTTATGTAAAGAGACAAAAGAAAAGGAAAAAAATGAAGAGAGAGAGAGAAAGTGAAAGAGACAAGCAGAAGGAGACTGAGGAAGTGTGAAAGAATAAAACAGTTATAGTGACTAAGACAGAGGAAGAGATTTAGACATGGATGGAGGAAAGGGGAGTGAAAGAGGGAACAAAGGAAGGAGAGTGAGCAAAAAGGAGTGAAGGAGTGTAAGAAGTAGAGTGACTGAAGGTCTGTGACAGATGATGTATTTGAAAGAGAGTAAGGTGGGAGTGAGAACAGATTGAGCGATACACCAATACAAGGTAGTAATTGAGGAAGATAGAAAACAGAAGTGAGAGACAGACAGTGGAAAGAGAGAGTTACACAAGGTCAGTTATGGTGAGCGAAGAGTACTTTTGGTGAGAAAAGGAGTGTAGAAGTGAATGAAGGGCACTAATCACAACGAGAAAAGGTGAGTAACATGAGTAAAGGAAGGTTAGTAAGAGAGAGATTAAAGAATGGGAAAGACACAAAGAAAAGTAAGTGAGTGATGAAAAAGTATTTTTTGTTTGTCAAACTTACCTTAAAAATAATGACAACTTTATAGTATATTTTTAAAAAAAATATATGATCTGTGGAAGAAAAGAAAACATTTACTTATAATATATATTTCGTAATAGAAAAAAAAGTAGAAGTCAAGGAAACAGAAACGGAAAGTGAGGAAGGGTGAGGGAGCGAGAAAGAGAGAGAGAAAGAGAGGGAGAGCAAGTGACTTACAGGAAATGAAGTGATTACACTGAGTGAGACAAAGGGAGAGAGAGAGAGAGAAATGAAGTGAAAGAAGTGAGAGACTAAAGGAAAGGGAGTTAGCAAAAGTAAATGAGGAAAGAACAGTAAGGGAAAGGGACTGACGGATGAAGTGAGGGAAAGAGAGTGAAAGAAGTGCAGAGACTGAAAGAGTGAGAGATGATGAGTAACAGGTTAGTGAGAAGAGACTGATCAATACAGCAAGACAAGGGTAGTGATGGAGGAAGATAGGAAAGAGAAGTGAGAGACAGAGAGGGGAAAAAGGCACTTCAGGGTGAAGGAAGATTACTGATGGTGAGAGAAAGAATGTAAAGGTGAATATAGAGGAGTAAAGAGAATGATGGTAGAGGACTAACATAAACAAAAGGAAGGTGAGTAGGAGAGCGAGTGAAGAAAGGAAATAAGAGAAAAAGAAATAATAGAGTGATGAAAAGATATTTTTTATTTGTCATACTTACCTTATAAATAATGACAAATTATATTGTATCTGTGGAAGACAAGAAAAAATTGAGTTATAATATATATTTCACAATACAAAAGAAAGTAGGAGTGAAGGAAACAGAAAGTGAAAGAAAGGAAGGGTGAGGGAGAGAGAGAGAGGGAGAGAATGTGTAGTGTATAAATGAATGACTAAAATGTGAAGGAGAGGAAAGGACTGAGGGAATGAGTGTGGAAAGGAGAGTATGGTGAGTGAGGAAAGGAGAGTATGATGAGTGAGGAAAAGTGAGACAAACAGTGACTAAAAGAAAGGGACTAAGGGTAGGGAAGTGAGTTAAGAGGAGTGAAAAAGTAAGGGAAGGGCACTAAGGGAAAGAGAGTGAGGGAGGGTGAGTGAGAGAAGGGGAGCGGGGCAGAGACAGGGAAGGAGTGTAAGGGACGGAGAGAGGGAAATAGAGTAGGGTAAGGGGAGTGAAGGTTAAGAGAAGTGGAGTGATGGTGAGGGAAGGGGTATGAGGATGATAAAAGGGAGGTAAGTGAAAATGAGAAGTGGGGAGTGAGTGAGAAAACAATTGAGTTATAGTGACTAAAATTGTGGGAGAGATTTAGAGATGGATGAAGCAAAAGATAGTGAGAAAGGGAATTAAGGAAGGGTAGTGAACAAAATGGAGTGAAGGAATCAAAGAAGTGGAGTGACTGAAGGTCACTGAGGGATGATGTAATAGAAAGAAAGGGGCATATTATCAAGGGGGTTTATCTCCGCTTTTTTGGCTTTAAAAGCCAAGAAAGCGGAGATAAAATTATCTCCCTATTACCTAGCTGTCGCTAACACCAGTTAGCGACAGCTAGTAGGAGATAGCGACCATCTTGGGCCCCACTTTGCATGTCAGTGATATTTATCACTAATGACATGCAAAGTGGGCGTGCCAAGATGTTAGCGACTGGAAACAGTCGCTAACATCGCTATCTCCTAATACCAACTTATGGAGATATTCGCGCTAAGCGCGAATATCTCCAAAAGCTAACACCTGCCCTGAGCAGTTCTTAGCCATTTTATCCAATGGGAGGTGGATAACATGGCTAAGAGCATTAGCTCGATAATGCATGAATATCGCGGACTTTTCAGCGATATTCATGCATTGCGGCCGTTTTGTATCGCATTTGCGATAAACCTTGGTAATACCAAGGTTTATCTGCGATAAAAATCGCCGCAGCTCAGCGATAAAATTTTGTCTCTAACCAAGCAATAGCGATAATTATCGCTATCGCTTGGTAATATGCCCCAAAGTTAGGGGGGAGTGAGAAGAGATTGAGCGATACAGCAACACAAGGAAGTGATTAAGGAAAAAGGAAACATAAGTAAGAAACAGACAATGGTGAAGGAAGAGTACTTTTGGAGACGAGAGGTGAATGAAGGGCAGTAATGAAAACAAGAAAAGGTTAGTAAGATTAGTAAAGGAAGGTTAGAAAAAGTGATATTAAAGAATGTGAAAGACAGAAAGAAAAGTAAGAGACTGATGAAAAAATATTTTTTGTTTGTGAAACTTACCTTATAAATAATGGCAACTTTATAATATATTTTCTTTAAAAAATATACTATCTATGGAATAAAGGAAAAATGTAGTTATAATATATATTTCATAATACAAAAGAAAGTATGAGTGAAAAAAATACAAAGGAAAAGAGAGGAAGGATGACAGAGAGAGATAGAAAGAGAGTAAGTGAAAGACAAAGAGAGGTAGAGTGTGTGACTGAAAGGAAATGAAGTGGTTAGACTGAGTGAGAAAAAGAAAGAGAGGAAGAGAGAAATGGAGTGAAAAAAGGGAGAGATTCAAGGTATGAAAATTAGCAAAAGACATTGAAGAAAGGGGAATAAGGGAAAGGGATTGATAGATGGAGTGAGCGAAAGAAAATAAGTGAAACTTAGGAAATAGGAGCAGGAGAAAGGGAATGACAATGATGAACAGAGAAGAAAATATGAAATGGGAGACTATGACTTAGATTGTGTGAAAGGCAGTGACAGTGACAGAAGTGATAGAAGGGTGAGGAAAGACAGAAAGATAAGTAAGAGATTCTTAAAAAAGTTTTTTTTGTTTTTACCTTATAAATATAATATCTGTGGAAGAGAAGAAACAATTCAGTTATAATGTATATTTCGCAATACAAAATACAAAATAATTTGGACAATATTTTAATTATTTTATTTTGCAGTTCTCAGAATGTATTGAATTTCACTTAAAACAGTGAGTGCAATACTACTCATCATATGACAGCGGGCAAAAAAAAAACACAATCAAAAAAATTGTGTTAAAAAAACCCATACAACATTTGAATACATAATGTAAATATTCGAAAAAAAACATATCTTAAATGTTTTTCTCTAATTCGCAATTTCTTGTTTAAGTATGCTACATCTCCAAGAATCACAAAGTAATAAAACAATATCACTTATTTTTATACCCTCTAAATAAACTTCCATACAAGCATGTTATTTTTTTTTTTTTTCAGTTCTTGACAATCCATTCATAACATACATGAGAAAAAAAAAAGAGTCCATAAAACAAAGAAAAAAGCTGCAGACCAATTAATATAATATTACAGCATCTCAAGAAAAATAATGGCCTGTAGGAAAAAGAATAACCTGTAGGGGGGAAATATTGCATCAACAACGTACAAAAAAAAAAAAATAATCATTACATAAAGATTTAATCAAAATACATCCCCCAAATGTTATCAAATTTACGCAGTCCCCCAATCCTTTGTGCATATTTAAGTTCACTTTTCCTCACTCTTTTTATTTTCTCATACAATTCATCTATGGACGGGGTTACATCTGACTTCCAATACTTAACAATCAGAGATCTGGCCACCGCGGCTACAATGTACACCAATTTCGCCTGTGGCACGGCTAACTTAAGGTCTAAATCAACCCCGAGTATAATCAGTCTTTCGTAATTAATAATCGTACAATGCATATGGAGTGTAAGCAAAGAAAAAATGCCCTTCCAAAAGGCCCCTATTCGGGGACAATAGGCTATTATGTGGGACCAGTTAACCTGATCTAATTGAGAGCATCTAAAACAGGAGGATGACGTATTGCTATACATTCTAGAGATGACCGCCGGTGTATAATATAAAAGCCATTTACTAAAAAATAGCATTCGCCTCCAATTAGCACCTCTCAATACTGTGAAATTAAACGTATTTAATCTTCTCCACGTATTAAGTGTAAGATTAAGGCTTTCATGCTTCTGCCATTTTTATAAAATGGCGAACCCTATGCACACACTTGACAAGTAGAAAGCGGATACAATGTCCTAATGTAAGAATTTCAAAACGCAGAGAAACCACAGTGATATGCAACTTAAAAGTATTAGGAATTCAATGTCAATACAAAAAATCTTGGTCTCCTTGTTTATTTCAACACAGCATGTGAACAACCAGCCGACACGTGTTTCATCGCATCTTGCGAATCTTCAGGGCTCCATTGGTTGTGAATAGACCATAAGGCCGCTCTTCCGGTGATACTTCCGACCCGGAAGGGCCCAAGACCATCCAAACGCGGTTGCAGATTGTGGTATAGTTACTTATAAGCGAAGTGCGCTTGTTCTGGGTAGCCCGGGGGAAGATGTATTACTCGATCGATTTGGGTCTGGAAAGATGGGGTGTCTTGATTATTACGGGTAATTTTGAAGCCTGTTCCGGACTTGGTGTCTGTAAGCGTCTTGCCGCTTCTCTCTTCTCTCCCGGGTCTCCTTGTTCGAAGTGCCAGACCCAAATCGATCGAGTAATACATCTTCCCCCGGGCTACCCAGAACAAGCGCACTTCGCTTATAAGTAACTATACCACAATCTGCAACCGCGTTTGGATGGTCTTGGGCCCTTCCGGGTCGGAAGTATCACCGGAAGAGCGGCCTTATGGTCTATTCACAACCAATGGAGCCCTGAAGATTCGCAAGATGCGATGAAACACGTGTCGGCTGGTTGTTCACATGCTGTGTTGAAATAAACAAGGAGACCAAGATTTTTTGTATTGACATTGAATTCCTAATACTTTTAAGTTGCATATCACTGTGGTTTCTCTGCGTTTTGAAATTCTTACATTAGGACATTGTATCCGCTTTCTACTTGTCAAGTGTGTGCATAGGGTTCGCCATTTTATGTTACTGTGGATTAGTGAGCTTGCTCGCTTCTCCTTGGGTGGTTATATGGTTATCCACTCACCCAGTTGCACCACACTACATTGGTTCTATAGTGCTTCTACCCGGGCTGAGCGCCCGCTCTCTGACAACCTAAAAACCATCCTCTCCTTCTGCCATTTTTAGTTGCTTTCCTACATAGGTCCTCCTCTCTACTCCGCGCTAAACTTCTTCTCCATTTTCCTGGTTTCATTAATAATGAGGACCAGAAAAGATCATTGGATAGATCTGAGGCAAAGCATATCAGTGCAAAGTCCGTTTGAACAAAAACTTTATACAGTAAATTATATGACCCCATCAGCAGGAAATTTCCCCCTATTCGGGACAACATCTCGTTAGGCGTTAACCAGGCATCATTTTCTACAAAATTCTCGAGTGAGACAAACCCCGATCTAAGCCAATTCTGAATAGATTCTGGCTCCATTTTTATACCAAGACCTAAAATTGCATCACTCAATGGAGTTTTTAAGCTAATAAGGGAAAGAGAGTATCTCTTCAGCATGTGGTCTCGTTTTTTAAAAAAACACTTCCAAACCTTATACCTAACTAATTTGGGTGATTTAGGTATGGACAATGGAGAGGAGATTTTAGCTTCCTTACATATTATATCAAAGAAAAAATTTAAGAATAAAGACTGACTCGAAATTAAATATTTAAATCTCGAAAGATACTGGGCAAAATAGGCAAAATAATAGTCTCGGAGATTTGAAAGACCGAGACCACCTTGTTCCTTTTCTTCATACAAAGTCTTAATCACAATGCGAGGTGTCTTTTTAGCCCATACGAAGGCTGAGAACATGGATTCTATTTTTGAAAAGAAAGTGCCCGGTAATGCACATGGGATAGTGGAAAACCAAAAATTAAATAGGGGAAGCATCGACATTTTAATTAAAGCCACACGGCCAAGAATGGACAGAGGTAAAGTATTCCATCGTGTAAACAGATCGCGCACTTTTTTAATTAAAGGTTCAAAATTCAAAATATATAATTCACTTACAAACGGCGTAAAATAGACACCCAAATATCTTTTGGATCTATTATTAATACAGGTTTGAAAGTCCTGGTGTAGTTCGGGAGTCGTGTTGCCGCAAATTAGAATCTCGGTTTTCTTCCTATTTATTCGATATCCCCCTAATGCTTCAAATTCTGCAAAAACGGAAAGAGCCCGTACTTGCGAATGCATCTCCGGTTTAAGAAGAAGCATTATATCAGCTGCGTATAGTTTGATTTTGTCCATAGAGGCCATAGGTGGTAAAATATCTATAGAATTCCTAATAGCAGCAGCCAGAGGTTCTATAAAAAAGGCAAAAAGAACCGGGGATAAAGGACATCCCTGTCTTGCCCCTCTTTGAACTGAAATTGAGCCCACCATTGATTTATTGATAAGCACATGGGCTTTCGCTCCTTGATAGAGATTTTTAACTGGAGTTATAATTTTTGAGGGGATTCCAAAAAATTCCAAAATAAAGAAAAGTGTGTCCCATACCACCAAATCAAAAGCCTTTTCTGCATCCAAAAAAAAGACTAAAGCCGACACCTTACATGTTTCAAAAAAATCTAAAGCCTCCACCAGATAATGAGTGTTAGTAATCAGTTGCCTGCCTGCAATAAAACCATTTTGATCTATATGTATCAGTTGCGGAGAAATATGATTAAAACGTAATGAGAGTAACTTAGTAATGATTTTATAGTCTTCATTTAACAGAGTAATGGGTCTATAAGAATTGGGGTCATATGCATCCTTCCCTTTTTTCAGAAAACTGACCACAGTCCCATCAAAAAATGAAGATGGGATTTGGCCACCTTCCAACATAGTATTAGACAATAAAAGTAATAATTTAGAAATGGATGAAAAACATATTACAAAAAATTCTGCAGGGAAACAATCTGGTCCACATGCCTTGCCATGTGGGAGGCTTTTCACTACAGCCTTTAATTCCTCGGTCGAAAACGCAGATGCCATCTCCACTTGATCCAAATAAGGAAAAGAAGGTTAATTATACTTATCTAAAAAATTGTTTAATCTATTTTGATCCGTAATATGGTGTGAAGTATAAATTTCCTGATAATGAGACAGCATAATTTGTCCAATCTCAACCGCATCTGTGGTAACAGTATCGCTAATTGTAGATTTAAGAGATCTAATTAGATTCGCTGCCGCTTGTTCTTTAACCTGCCATGCCAGAAATTTCCCCGTAAAATTGCTATGTTCATACGTTCTTTGGGCTTGTCTACAAAAGATTTCTTCACTTTTCTCATAATAGTGTAGACTCAGCTCGTATTTTGCATCATTTAATTGATTATGTAACGTAACCTATGGGTTATGATACATTTGCTCCACCAGGTCCTGAATATTCTGCTGTAGTAAATTCTTTTTATCCCTGAAGGCAACTGACTCCCGCACATCCCTCCCAATAGCGACCCCCCGTATGAACGCCTTAAGGGAGTCCCATACCACATGGATAGGGCCAGTCCCCAAATTTCGCTCAATAAAATCATCAATTTCATTTTTCAGGAGGGTCACCCAGGTTGCATCCGTCAAGTATGATTTATTAAATATCCAGCGCCTGACAACGTTGATATTCTCCTCAAGCATTAATTCTAGAATTAACATTGCATGGTCTGAGAAGCCGTTATGTAAAAATCTTTGAAGGCTATTCTTGAAATTCGAAGAAGTCAGAAAAAAATCAATACTTGAAAATGACCTGTGTCTTCCCGACCAGCAAGAATACTCTATTTTACGGAGATTTGAAGATCGCCACGGATCCACAAGATCTAAAGTCTTGACATTATTAGATATTGAGTTAAAAGCTCTAGGTTTTGATTGTTTTTTACCGCCCGTGCTAGAGTCTAAACTAGGGACCATTAGTATATTAAAATCCCCCCCAATCACAATATCCCCTCCAACCGTCAACAGAGATTGAAACATTTCCTCGTATATTTCAGAATTATCGGTAACTGGGGCATAAAAGCTTACAAATGTGATGGGGGAAAGCCTGTTCTTAACTTTACAGTTACCCAACACCATCAACGCCGACTCCCTGCTTTTGATTGCAAAATCTCTATCTCCTTATGCTTATTGATAAAAAGCGCAACTCCCCTCTGTGACTCTGAAAAGAATGAGAACCCCCTATACGAAGCCCATCCTTTAAACATTGAAAAATTATCAGCTTTTGAGAGAGGGATGTGTGTCTCTTGAAGAAGAATGACTTCGGGATTTTCAGTCAAGACCCACTTCTCTATTGCCCGCATTTTGCTTTTATTATTAAGACCATTCACGTTAAATGATACAACTTTTATACCCTTTTTAACCATTTATGCCATTTTATCCATTCTTATAGAATTTACTCAAAATGAAACTGTGAATACTCCCTCTATGCATATCATGCTTCAAAAATGTTTCCCCCCAGACTACACTATGTTCTAAATGGACGACCATATCAGCTTTTATCCTGAGCAAACATACCCCGCAACTTACAAAGAAACAAAATTCTGCCAAGAACTGTGCTTTTTCCAAATAACCTCCCCCTCCCTCCCCCTCCTCCACCTGTGCATACAAGCATGTTCTAACAACATTTTCCCGAAGTAGTCATTTTGTTCTGAGATACTTCTCCTCACGGCCAAATAGTATGTGTAAAGTCCTTAGTTTGCAAATTACTTAATTGTACTCTTAACCTTTCTTTTCCCGACCTTTAGAATGAAAAGTTCCAACGTGTTCTCTACCATCTAACATTAGTAAAACCTCTACCTGATGCTATCACTATCTCAAATACAAGTTTTTTTTATAATTTGGTCACCCTCACTCACAAACTAATTCTGAACAACAGAGTATCCTTTCTTAACAGCAGTAATCTTCCTAGGCCAATTAATTTTCCTAAAATTTGGGTTGCAAAAACACTAGGTAAGAATTTGGTAAGTCAAAAGGCAAACATTTTTTAAAAGTCAATTGAGTATCATTACAGTGTGTCCAGCCTTTTGGAGATTTTAAATAAGCTGTAATAAAATGTATTTTTTAAGACAGGTTGTTAAAAAGCAACCTGGATAAATAATGACTTTTCTTACAGATTTGTGAAAATGTGCAAATACAGTTGTAATTACTTTTGAATTTCTTTTGATTACTTTTCAGGATTACTTTTTCTACTCAGAGTGATATGCTTAGATATTATACTGGGAAATTTCCTGGATAAAAAGTAAGTAAAACTATTTTTCTCAAAACACAGTTTCTTAGGTTTCCTTACAAAACACCCTCAACACAGAACTTTTTCAGAGGAAAGATGTTAATGCAATCCTATGTGGAAAAATAGGGTTCACGTTTTGCAGGTAAGAAAACAGTCTTGAAGGTTGAGTTTCTAGGTGGATGCAGGTCTGTCGGTGGCAGAGACGGACACATCCACTGGCGTGAGCTGGCTGCTGTGAAAGAGCAATTTTAGTCTGCTGCTAATTGCTGCTGCTAATGCTGCTATATTGAATTGTTTTACCTGCATGAATTTTTAAAACTTTTAAAATTGGCTACGACTTCATAACTGTTTAAAATCAAAATAATTGTGTGAACTCACTGTGTTCAAACTTCTGAGGCCCGCCCCGGTCCGCCGCGTCCTTGTGGGCGTTTGCAAGCGGAGGGTGAGGCAGCCCAACACTTCCGGGCTCTGCAGGAATCAGGTTAGCGCTCTAGTCGCGCTGTCCTGTCACTGTGCTTCATTAACCACTATAAATGCAAAGGAAGCAGCGGCCGTGCAGCGGGTGTGCCGATGGCGCGCCAAAGGCGCGCCAAAGGCGGGCCCGTCTGCGCCTGTCTGCGACTGTACGCGGCCAAGGGCCAGAACCCCTGCAAGTGGCGATCGAAAAGGATCAGGTAGAGTATCTTATTCCAAAGAACAACTTCTGTACTTGTGTCCTAAAGCCAAAAAATTTTGTGAGCATAAATTGCAGGCAGATACTGTATCATTCTGCCGCCATGAATGCTCTTTCATCTCCTGCCCCCTTAATGATATGCGGAAAGAGGCGACAACAGTCAAAATGCTTTTGCTGAATTGCCGCTCTTTGAAAAAGCACACAGTCGAAATCCACAAATTAATAGTGGATCGTCGGCTTGATGTGCTTTTTCTTACAGAAACTGGGTTAGATGAACTTCATCTCCAGAAGCCCTTGACGCCATTCCTTCGGGGTACTGCTTGCTTAGAGTAGACCGAGGGCTCCTGAAGGAGTTAATCTGCACCTTGGAACAGGTTAAGATTCTGAATAGTGAGGCAGGACGCTTTACAATAAATATTACCCCCAAAAACATTATAAATGGCTATCTGATTTATCGTCCCCTGGGCACGGCGGCAACGTTCAGTGACAGTTTGGTAGATATTGTTACCCAACCGGCAATACGCTATAAGCGGCTCCTCATTTTGGGAGATTTAAATCTACATTTTGAGAATGCTGATTGTAAAGAGGCGCAAGCGTTAATGGGGGCATTGAACTCCTTGATGTTAGAACTTCAATTATTATCGCCCACACATCAACAAGGCCATCTGCTAGACCCCATATTTGCCAATTGGGATGAACTGACTGTGTCCATCCCGATTAGAATCCCATGGCCGGACCACTGTCTCGTCCCTTTTGAGGCGAAATATGACCCAAATGAAGCTAAAATGACTAAGCCCTTGTCTTATAAGCGTAGAAATTGCAAAAAATGTACACAGGAAGCGTATAGACTGGCTCTGCTGGATGAGCCGCCCCCTCGGAGCGGCACATTGAATGAGGCTTGGCTAGCTTACGAGGAGTGGATGGCAAAGGCCTTAGATACCGTGGCTCCTTGGACTAGTAAAGCACCAGTGAGACGAACTAAAACAGCTCCCTGGTTTAGAGAAGAACTCAAAGAAGCTAAAGCTACCTGTAAAAATTTCGAACGCTGTTGGCGAAAATTATGATATAGGATGTACTCAACACTATAGAGTGGAGCTTAATAAGTACCATAAAATGATTAGAGTCGCAAAGGGAAAGTTCTTTAGGGAAAGAATTGAAACGGCGGATAACCCATCTAAAGAACTATTTGCTATCTATAAAGAGATCACTGTCCCGGATAGATTAACAACCCAAGACACCTTCTCTGATGAATTATGCGACTCAATTGCAGACCACTTTGTCAACAAAGTGGAACAAATACATGCTTCATTTATAGTTCGGACAGATGGATCCCTGAACCAGAGTGATATGGGCAGGAGCCTGGCACTAACCTCACACTTAAAATGTTTTAAAGTTCCAGATAGACAGGCAATGCTAAGCATTGCAAAAAGTGTTCAGTCAGGCTCCCCGAATGATGCAGCTCCACCTAAATGCTTCAGTGGCGTCCTTGACGAGGTGATAGATGACATCAGTCACTTGACTACCTTGTCTTTTCAGGAATGCCTTGTGCCAGAGGCATGGAAAAGAGCACAGGTATGCTCTTGAGCATCCCAGAAGTGCTGGGATGCTCAAGGGTAACTACGCGCTATACAAAACTGTTTTAATAATAATAATAATAATGTAATTCCCCTGAAAAAGAAACCAAATTTACATGTGTACCAACTTCAGAATCTACGTCCTATATCACTGCTTCCATTCTGTATGAAGGTAATAAAGAAAGTAGCTAATTTGCAGCTTATGGATCACCTAGAGAAAGGCCATCTCCTACACCCGACTCAATCGGGATTTAGAGCGAGATATTCGACAGAATCAGCCATCCTATACTCCACAGAACTATTGAGACAGACAGCGGATGAGGGACAGACAGCAGTGGTGGTACTTTTAGATCTAAGTGTGGCATTTGACACCGTGTCGCACACCACGCTGCTGACACGGCTGTCAGAGATAGGAGTGGTAGGATCAGCCTATGAGTGGATAAAGTCCTTTCTGGAGAATAGAAGCTTTCAAGTCCACTGCCCCCCATTTAAATCCTCATCTAGACAGCTGAAGCATGGGGTTCCACAGGGCTCTAGTTTGAGCCCAACATTATTCAACCTTTATATGGAACCCCTTGCCCGCATAGTGGAATCATTTGGTGTAGATATCATTACCTACGCCGATGATACACAACTAATAATCACTCTTACCCAGGGCCAGAGTGAGGCAGCTGTAAACTTTTCAACCTGTCTGACAAGGGTGGCAAGTTGGATGAACAGTAACTGTCTACGTCTTAATGGGGATAAGACAGAGGTGCTAATAATTGGGAGAACCCCTTCCATATGGTCATCAGCTTGGTGGCCGGCAGAATTAGGTCAAACCCCTGTCCCGACAGAAACAGCAAAGAACTTAGGAGTCCTGTTGGATTCAGAGCTTTTGTTTGGGAAGCATATCACAAAAGTGACAGGCAGGTGTTATGCAATTCTCAAAACCTTACGGAAGGTACTAGATTTCCTGCCTATCAGTACTAGGAAATCCTTGATTCACGCCCTAGTTACCCCACACTTAGACTATGGAAATGCTCTGTTAATTGGTCTTAGTCACAAGGGGCTAAAGCAGCTACAAAGAGTCCAAAATGCAGCTGCACGTTTGGTGCTGAATCTGCCGAGAAAAGCATCAGGGAAGCAAGCTTTAGCGAAGTTACACTGGCTACCCATCAGAGAGCGTATTTTATTTAAAGCATTATGCATCTCCCATCGCATAGCCCATGAGAAAGGACCGTCCTAGTTGAAAAAGCTCCTAACCATTCACCGCCCTAAACGAAATCTCAGGTCGTTAGGGAGTATGTTGTTCACAGTACCCCGCATCTTTAGGGCAAGAATGGGAGGCCGATCATTTCGTAATCTGGTGGCTAGTCACTGGAACAAACTCCCCTCCCCATTGAACTACGAATGGTACCATCAGAGATGAGGTTTCGCCTAAAGTTAAAGACCCATCTCTTCCCTCGCATATGAGAGCATGTGCTTAGCCTGTCACAGTCTTAATTGCTCTTTTCAGTGGTGGGCTCTCTGGGGCGGAGTGTATCCACAGCACGGGGACACACTGTTTTGAGTGTAACCAGGCGCTCAACAAATGGTTTTATTATTATTATCTTTAATATTGGGTGGGTTAGAACATGGGTTCCCCAGGGTCAAGGAGGCACTCAAAGAGTGGTACTAGGGCAACCGGGTGGAGAATGCTGAGGCCTAATGTTATCCAATGAGGGATAGGGGGCCTTCGATTGGTGGCTACTCATGGGCTCACCACTTGGATGTAGGAGAAAAGCTCCTGGGGAAAAGCTCAGGGCAAAGCAGGATCCAAGCTGGCATACAAGGTGCACCCACAACGGCGCAGGAGCGACCGGGAGCAGTGTGCTGGATCGACATCGGGAGCCCTTTTGGTTTCAATGGTGAAGCTGCTGTCAGAACAAACACTGCAGGCACGGGCACAAAGATCCTCTGGAGGCGACCACTGATTGGAGAGGTAAGTTGGGATGTTGAGGGATGCCTGGACACCGTCATTTGGGCCACCCAAGGACGTGGGGCAAAAGTGCTTTTTGGCATCGGGGTTTTGTTCTGCATCCCTTTACTTCTGTGACAAAGTGAAATACTAAAAAGAATAGATGATTAATAATAAATTCGTTCATTAGGCAAATAATGCCCGTTTAAACACACAACCAATTAAACTTCAATATCCCTATTTAAAGGAGATGGCAGTGCATGTGAAGCAACATGGCTTCTGCGACTTGACCACCGTTCTCTCTTGCTTTACTGACAGTCTTTTTATGCCAATAGGGGTGCTTTCAATGAGCGGTTTGCAGTTGCAAACCTTTTCTGACCCTTAGAGAAGCTGCAGGAGTCTTTTGAGGCAATTCCACAGGGCATGTGAAGCGCGGTAGGCTCTTTCTTTGTTTCCTCAGTTGAGACTTCTACCATCTGCTGAGCTCTTTGTGAAGAGAGGTGGAGGTGGGCATTTCTTCAACAACCCCTCATCTTCTCAGGAGCTTACCACCCCTTAAAGGGATTTAGTTTAACTTGGCTTCCTCAATCCCTTACTTCTTAACTTACAAGAGGTTTTTCTCTTTTTTTTCTTTGTCCATATTTCCACATTGGAACTTACTTTAAGCTCTTTTTGCTGTGTATTTCCTCAGCTAAAAATGATATATCATCAAAATAGAAAATTTGTGATATGGAGAGGCACACCTTGATTTTTGATAAATTCACAATGTTACAAACAATGTAATGACATATTAAACCATGCGTGCAGTAGAGGAAGACGCACCGTCCATCTTATGCGTCTGAAATCTAAACATGAAAGAGAAAACAAGCGAAACCGCTTGCCCTCTACGCACTGTTGCGCATCCCAAACAAGGGATACAACGTTAATCCAACTTCAACAGATATTCAAATTTGTAGTAAATTAATGAAACCACACCATTATATAGTTTCCAAAAATGATAATTGTATTGACAAAATCATTTTTTATATGATACATGCTTAAACTCATAAGCAAAAATACAACATTCATTAATGAACAAAAACATATGTTTTTTAGCAACACTTCATTATCATTATTCATGTATAGCAAGTTCATGCCCTGCCCAATGCATTTCGGGCCACTTGGCCCTTCTTCAGGGGCGTTACCTGAAATGACATAAAAAAACAAAAAAGCTCAATCACTTGGGTGTGAAGGGCAAAACAATCTTCAGGTTCATAGGTTGCCACAACATTTTGTAACCGCTTTACTTAAACAACTGTAATGTGCACTGATATCCCTCTACGCAAAATCAAGTTTTGATGAACACTCACTTGTATACGAAAAAAGGAATATATGCTCGAAGAAAAAGCTTGACTTGAACGGACGTATTCAGAAAATCCATACTGTGAAGACAAAGTAAAATCCCTAACTAAAAATGAACATATACAAATACCGAACAAACGATGAAATGCTCTGTAACTTACTGAAACTACATTGGTCTGAATCTATGCAGAGCGACGTTCAGCCTGATGCAATCCATGACGAAAGTTAATCGTCACACCGCTTAAAACCTTGAACCTTCAGAAATGTAAAACTGGAATTACGACATTGCCTCATTTCAATCTCAGTCTGCTACAACAACTCCGCCCTTTGCCGACCCCAAATACACACCTAAATGGCACTGTACGTTGCTGCTCACTGTGCTTAATTCTCTTATCCACTCTCACGTCCGTTTTTAAAAAGTTCGACCTACAGAGACAAACATCTCCGCTTAGAAAGCAAATAACAAACGGAGCGCAACAAAATAGCGAGCGAGTACGGCTCAAATACCTGATATCCGATACAATGGGACTCAATCTCCATACTCGGCGAACCCGTGCATCTAGTGTCGGTGGAAACGAACGCCATACTGAGTACGACGGCCTTAATAAATGACGTGAAGGGCGCCATAGCCATAAACAACGGACTAAATATCGCGAAGAGCTCAATAGACTAAAGTGTGGGCGCCATGTTTAAGTAGTATGGATATGCAAAAACATTGGAAGTATTATAAAAATTTGTACTAAGCACCAACAAAAAAATCATACAAACTATACAGAGAGTATTCTGATACAATTACAGTCCTCCAGCGTAATAGTCTGTGCAATTATCAGAGAAAACATATTAAATCTACTCGATCATTGATCCCTTTGGGATCTTGTGTCTGTAATTTTTTAATCCAAACAATTTCTCTTTGTAGAAGAGTTTTTGTGAGACTTTTACCGGGTGATGAGCCCACCACCTCCAGAACCTGAAATTTTAGCTGGGCAATTGTATGTCTGTTCTTGTCCCAGTGCACCGCCAGACTACTGTTAATGTTCTTGTTACGGATTGTACTTTTATGTTCTGATATCCGTGTTTTAATTTTTCTTTCTGTATTGCCCACATACAATAGGCCACAAGGGCACTTTATCGCATATATCACATTTGTAGTGTTGCAAATGAAGAAGTGCCAAAACTGTGTTCACTGCAACAATGTAATAGTGTCAGACACCGTGAAACATCCACACACTGGTGAAAATATTCCCACTAGAATCAATGCGGATTGCAACACTACAAATGTGATATATGCGATTAAGTGCCCTTGTGGCCTATTGTATGTGGGCAAGACAGAAAGAAAAATTAAAACACGGATATCAGAACATAAAAGTACAATCCGTAACAAGAACATTAACAGTAGTCTGGCGGTGCACTGGGACAAGAACAGACATACAATTGCCCAGCTAAAATTTCAGGTTCTGGAGGTGGTGGGCTCATCACCCGGTAAAAGTCTCACAAAAACTCTTCTACAAAGAGAAATTGTTTGGATTAAAAAATTACAGACACAAGATCCCAAAGGGATCAATGATCGAGTAGATTTAATATGTTTTCTCTGATAATTGCACAGACTATTACGCTGGAGGACTGTAATTGTATCAGAATACTCTCTGTATAGTTTGTATGATTTTTTTGTTGGTGCTTAGTACAAATTTTTATAATACTTCCAATGTTTTTGCATATCCATACTACTTAAACATGGCGCCCACACTTTAGTCTATTGAGCTCTTCGCGATATTTAGTCCGTTGTTTATGGCTATGGCGCCCTTCACGTCATTTATTAAGGCCGTCGTACTCAGTATGGCGTTCGTTTCCACCGACACTAGATGCACGGGTTCGCCGAGTATGGAGATTGAGTCCCATTGTATCGGATATCAGGTATTTGAGCCGTACTCGCTCGCTATTTTGTTGCGCTCCGTTTGTTATTTGCTTTCTAAGCGGAGATGTTTGTCTCTGTAGGTCGAACTTTTTAAAAACGGACGTGAGAGTGGATAAGAGAATTAAGCACAGTGAGCAGCAACGTACAGTGCCATTTAGGTGTGTATTTGGGGTCGGCAAAGGGCGGAGTTGTTGTAGCAGACTGAGATTGAAATGAGGCAATGTCGTAATTCCAGTTTTACATTTCTGAAGGTTCAAGGTTTTAAGCGGTGGGACGATTAACTTTCGTCATGGATTGCATCAGGCTGAACGTCGCTCTGCATAGATTCAGACCAATGTAGTTTCAGTAAGTTACAGAGCATTTCATCGTTTGTTCGGTATTTGTATATGTTCATTTTTAGTTAGGGATTTTACTTTGTCTTCACAGTATGGATTTTCTGAATACGTCCGTTCAAGTCAAGCTTTTTCTTCGAGCATATATTCCTTTTTTCGTATACAAGTGAGTGTTCATCAAAACTTGATTTTGCGTAGAGGGATATCAGTGCACATTACAGTTGTTTAAGTAAAGCGGTTACAAAATGTTGTGGCAACCTATGAACCTGAAGATTGTTTTGCCCTTCACACCCAAGTGATTGAGCTTTTTTGTTTTTTTATGTCATTTCAGGTAACGCCCCTGAAGAAGGGCCAAGTGGCCCGAAATGCATTGGGCAGGGCATGAACTTGCTATACATGAATAATGATAATGAAGTGTTGCTAAAAAACATATGTTTTTGTTCATTAATGAATGTTGTATTTTTGCTTATGAGTTTAAGCATGTATCATATAAAAAATGATTTTGTCAATACAATTATCGTTTTTGGAAACTATATAATGGTGTGGTTTCATTAATTTACTACAAATTTGAATATCTGTTGAAGTTGGATTAACGTTGTATCCCTTGTTTGGGATGCGCAACAGTGCGTAGAGGGCAAGCGGTTTCGCTTGTTTTCTCTTTCATATCATCAAAATAGCCATAACTATTTAAAAGTTTGGACTATAGTCAGCCATTTCAATTCTTTTATTCCTATTTTATATATTTCTGTATTACAACATGGAACCCAAATCAATATCTAACCATTCAAATAAACAAAAGCAAGCTGTTTCACCGCCTCCAGCGAAGTCTTAAGCTATAGAATCACATCACACCTCATTATCAAAATTATTGGAGGAAATTCAAGCTATTCATACAAATACTGACACCAACCATATGCTCAGATATTAAAAATATCCAGGGAGAAATTGCCTCCCTATCTATAAAAGTTGCAGACAATGAGATTCAGATATGTGACAATACTACAGCTATTACTAATATGGCTCCACTTATTCCCCAGGTTGCTTCTCTCCAACGCTCATTACAGGATTTGGAAAACAGAAGTAGGCAGTATAACATATGCATATTTAATGTCTCAGAAGGAGTTGAGGAACATAGTTGTCACCTTTTCTTAGAAAATGTACTATCTAAGTTTTTAAACATCAAATTTTCAGAACAGTTTGATATTGATAAAGCTCATAGAATCCCCTCTATTCAGAAACCCCATCAGGTTATACCGCGACAAATCATATTTAAAGTTTTGAAACTTATTTACTTCTTCCAAGGAAAGCTGTACAAGAGATCCCAACTCTTTTGATAGAAGGAAGTAAAGTGTTTATACATCAGGACTTTGCAAAAGAGACAGTTCAAATTCAACGTCAGTTATCTGATCTGAGACTACGCCTGCGTGAAGCTGGATACAAGTATGGCCTCTTTGACCCTTCTGTTGTATGCCTTTGAAAGAATGATGTCTCTAAATCTTTCTCTTCACCTTCAGATTGGATATGATTTCTGGACCAGCATGACCCTATTCTCATGGACTCTTGACCCTCCGGATCTGCAGGCTAATGTGTCTCCCCTTATTAATGTTATTTTATTCATTATAGCAGGTGCACACAAGGTGGCTACTCTTGCTTGGTACCTCCGTCTCAACTGCTCTACTTAATATGAAGTCCTAGAGGTCGACCTCTTTATATGTTTATGTGTTTAGGTTTATGTTTATGGGTTTGTAGAGTGCATGGCTGCACAAAGGCTTTCCAGTGCTGAGGAGAAGGACCTGTCGGGAAGAGGTTATCAGGGGATTCAAAATTAGGTTATCTCCTAACTGTCACATTTCTTTGGATAAGGAGTTCCACATCCTGGGGGTCAAATGTGCAAAGGATCTTCCTCCCCATCTGGATCTCTTAATTATTGTTGTCTTCATGAGTAGGTCTGAGGAAGATCTCAGAGTTCAACCAGGAACATAAGGAGTAACAAGAGTTGTCAGTAGGGCAGGGCCCTTGTTGTTCATAGCTTTGTGGGTTATACATAAAGATTAAAATTTGATCCTGGCTTAGATCGGAAACCAGAGCAGTATTTTCAGTGAGGCTTTCGCTGATTCTTGTCTGGGAATACCACTGAGAATCTTGGCTGCGGCATTTTGAACCACCTGTAGGCTGTTCACTACATAGTTGGGCAAGCCCAGAAAGAGGGAGTTGCCGTAGTCCAGCCATGACACAACCAAGGCCTGAACTACGGTTCTCCCTGCCTGTTCAGGGATAAGAGTTGAAATCTTTCGAATCATGCGAAGAATCCCAAAACAGTGGCTGCCAGTTTTAACCACATTCCCAGTTTTTTTATACACATTTTAGGAATAGGGGGACTGCTTAGTTCTGGGGGCCAGCGAATGATGTCCCTGGGTACGGAATTGTTTTCCCAGGAACATCAGTTGTGTTTTGTCTCCATTCAGTTTTAGGCTGTACCTGGTCATCCATTCAGCTACTTTTTCCATGCAGGAGGTCAATTGGTTGTGATTGGACATAGGGCCCTCCGTAACCGATAGTACCAGCTGGGTATCATCTACGTATAATACGATGGATAGACCAAATGTCTTTATTATGTTTACCAGCGGTTGCATGTATAGACTGAATAAGGTGTGACTCAGGGCGGATCCCTGTGGGACTCCACATGATACCTGTAGGACTTCTGAAAGGTGCTCACCTTCCATTATCTGGAATGATCTATCTCCTAAGAATGAGGACAGGCCGTCTAGGGCACTGTTTCCAATGCCTGGCTTCTTCAGCCTGAGGACCATGGTGTTATGATCAACTGTGTCAAACGCTGCACTAAGATCAAGTAGCAGGATTGCAGTTACACCCTCTTGATCAAGGATTCCCTTGAGTTCTTCCTTGACCACCAGCCGGGCCGATTCTGTGCATCACCTCGTTTTCTTCCAGAAACTGGGACAAGGTATGATTTCTTATAGCGCAATGTTCGTTGTGGTTCCAGAATCCCTCTCCATCTAACTCTCCTAAATGGCTTACTCTGGAGAAGACTATACTGGCACCGTATCCGTTACTTGCATTCCTTAACATGGCCAATAGCTTAGTTGGCAAACGATCACCCATTATTGTGGCTTCTAAGACTGCCCTCTTATCATTTGATGAAAAATTCTCTATAGCCTTTGCATCTACCAAGAAAGTTTCTCTTTGGTTCAATCCCAAATTCCAGTACCATAAACATATTTCCTTTTGGAATTAATGGATTGTTGGTTGTATTTTCTTTGTTGCTGATATATGTCAAGGAGATATGTTTTATGCATTTGATGATCTTAAAGCCAAACATCATTTTCCTTTGTCTGAATTCCCAAAATATACGTTACTATTTAATACCATTCTAAATGCGTATCCTGAAATATTACCTATTACCCAACTTTCTAGTATGGAGTTTTGTATTAACAAGTTAGTCACACAGAACACATAGCCTCTAAAGTATATAAAAAAACTTTTACTCCTATGTACTCCTTTATACATTTTACTCAGAAATGGTCATCATACATAAATATCTGCTTTTCAAGTGTGGCATGGAAGGATATTTGGGAGTCTAACACTGCTAGTCATCTCCCAGCTACCCTCATACAAACTAATATTTATTTACTATACCAATGCTTCTGGACTCCAAATAAACTATTTAAAGCTAGACTTTTAGATACCCTGAATTACTGGCATTGTAATACAATTACTGGAGATGTGCAACATTTATTATACCAATGTCCTATTATTTCGCAGTTTAGTCTGATGTATGGAATATTATAACTCAGATTCTTAATATTCAAACACCTTTATCCTTCTCTATCTTACTTTTTAAGTCTTTTCCCCATAAACCTGTATCATCTCCTACGGATTGTAAACTTTTGGATTTCCTTATTTTTATTACAGTAAAATCTATAACTTCCAATAGAAAAGATGCTAAGGTGCTTTCAGTCAAGGCTTGGTGGGAATGGATTATTTTTTTAAGACGTGGACTCCCCTCCTTCTTGCATACTGCTTAACCATCTTCTTCCAGTTCTAAGATGTGGTCTAGTTTGAATTCATATATTACTGTGTTCCTCAATTTAAAATAGGTATTAAAGGGCCATATTCATCAACCTAAAAACTGGTTGCAGACGAGCAGATTCGCAGAACCTGCCCCGTTGCAACCGGTATTTTTGCATTTGGGATGCAGCATCCCAAATGCAAAAATTGCAATTTAAGTAATCGCAAAATTTGTGATCACTTAAATTGCGAGTGCATTTAAGGAACAGCAAATTGCGATTCCTTAAATGCAGTACATTAACACCCCAAAAATTGCAATTTTGCAAATAGGAATCTCAAATTACCTCAAGTTGATGATAATTTGCGAATTCTTTGAAAATGCACTAAAGTGCATTTTTCGAAGTCCCATGTTACACACACACACATGCCCTTGGGGCATGTGTCTGTGTAACATGTGTTCAAATTGAAATGTCAGGGGTGCAACAGAGTGTCCTTGAAATTGGAGCCTTGAAATTGCATGCGCAATTTGCTAATACCTATTGGGTACTCGCAAATTGTCCCCGTAATTCCCATTTATTCCCATGGGCCTCTAGGCCCAAAAGGATGAATGGGAAGCAATTCCTTGATTGCGACTCGCGATTAGTGAGTCGCACTTAAGGAATGTGTAGGAATCGCAAATTTCTTTGTGATTCCTACTTGCATAGGCAATTGCGATTCTTTAATTGGGATTCCTTAAAAATCGCAATTAAAGAATCGCTATTGCCTATTTTGATGCATGTGCACCATAGTTCTCATTTATCCATATACCTCCAATGTAGCCTTATTGTTTTTATCCTTTGTTACTTGATATCTATTGTTATAATATCATATTTGAACACAAATTGATGTGTTATATTTCCTTGTTAATTGCATTGTATTTATTCTTTATAATTCAGTGTTATTTTTTGTAATGTGTTTATGTATGTGAAAGTATATTTAATAAAAAATTCCAAACACAAACAATTACCTATATAAAAATAAAGCATATTACATTTTAATAAAATATAAATTAAAAAGAAAGAACAGTTGTCAGTGATTTTTTTGTTTGTTCAATTTATACATGACCAATTTAATACAAAAATACGAATGTTGGTCAAGAAAGAATTACTACAGGAAATATTTAAAATCTAATGAAGATATTACTGGAAGTGTGGTATGAGGAGGGGATCTCCCCAACGGGAATGTATCACTGCCTCACAGAGAGATGCACTTCTATTGCACACTCGCAAAGCCTTTCAGAACCTTTGTTGGTGCAGATGAAATTGCAAAATATGGTGAGCTCCATTCTGGACAATGTCTGCAAGACAAACTAAGATTAAGTTGGGCAGTTGTCAGTGAGTCAGATCCGCAAGAATAATACAGGTGCTTTGATTTCATGTAAGCCTGGCTGGAACTCTGGAATTCAGAAGAGTTATCAAAAAACTCCGTGGAATTCCGACGACGGGCAACAGATGTTCATCCGCTGTTCGAGCTACTTTTTTCAGATCAGTAGCATGTTCTGTGTTTTGTATTCCCTGTGTGTACTGACATTTCTATGTGTTTTTTTGTGACTGTCGAGCAGCCTTGCTGTGAAGGCCGCCCGTAGCTGCTGGCGCGAGCTCTGCCCACCGAAACTCATGCCAGGCAGCCTCGCAGAAGAGCACGCCCGCCGCAGCTGCTTAAAGCCCCGCCCGCTGACACTCATCAGTGGGCACGGTTGGTGCTTAGAACCATAAAATGGGAAGTCCATGATTTGCGTTCCGTCACGGATTCCTATGTAGCCCATTCTCGTTATCTGCACGTAGCTGATGGGTCCCCGTCGGAGAGCAGGATCGGATTCGTGTTCTGTCGCGACGTCTTCAGGGTTCTGCGCTTCTGGGTCACAACTTCACTTCCAGGGCACTCCTCAGCTTCACGACTCCCTTGTCAGCTGTCAGTACACAGCCACCTCTCCTGACAGCATCTCCTTGCTATGTATTTTCTCTGTTCCTGAAAGGGAGGTAACAAAGAACATTCATTTAAAAGAATCATAGCCTCCAGTTTATGTGGTGGGATTATTGTACTCCAAAGCATTTAGGGATGTACTTATTGGACTTGTTGTTTTTCATTTTAGCATGAGATTGTTTCTCTGCCAGGATTGACTTCCGTACTTTCTCTTATGCTGTAAATAAGAGAGAGGTATTAATTACTTTGGACATTTGCATAGATATTCTACATTACCCTGACCCAGCACCTTTTTGTGCATTATTTTATATTTTTATGTCCTGTCTAGGAAAATGAGTTTTTTGTTTTTTTCCTAGTTATTTTCAGGATAGCATATATTTCCTTGGGTCTAACGAATCCATTTGGTGGTCTCCGTTAAGGTTGCTATTGTTCACACTTTTCATGATTGAATGCTTAAATTCTGAAGTCCTAATGATTAATACGTATGCTTCTACCTTTTAGATGTGTTAGTCTCAAATTCTAATTGTCCATAACTTCCAATTCACTATAATAGGGACGTCCAACAGGTATCACACCTACATTCAGACAGACGTCCATGGATATCACCTTTGTAGTTCTAAGGGACTGTATTTAACTCTTGTACTTTTACCCATTAGGAACATATGCAACTTCATACTAGACGAGTCATTAAATTCTACTCCTTCTCCCTTACCTTGTTTTGTTCCCCCTCTTCCCCACCTTTTACTCTTTGGCTTTGACTTTGTTGGGCCGGGGAGGTGGGTGAGTGAAGTTGGGCTCCAGCATCTGCTCTTTCTACTTCGCTCTTGTGGAAACACCAGGTGAGCCTCACAGTGACTTTTTGTACTTTTTTTTTCTACTGACCTGCTGATTGCAATCCTCCTATTTCCTTTTTCCATTATAAATTTCCCTTTTTCATTTAAAGTCACTCCAAATTCCAAACTACCGTAGAAGCAGGCACCACAAATAATGCCACCCGGACCCCTGGTGAGGGAAACAAAGGTGCGATGAAGTGCAGCCCTGCCCCATTTTCATCAAGGCGGAGGTGGCCACACTAATATTTTGGGTAAAGTACAACCTTCTCCACATGTTGGCAGCAGATTGCAGGCATTTTAGGGTTACACCCTGTGGGAGAGTTGTCTGTTGTGGGGCAAGTGCGCAGGTGTGTGTGCCATAGTACAGGGGTTGAGCGCTCCCAACAGCTGCTGACGCACCGCTGGACCGACACCTTAGAATGGGAGGAAGTCCTGCTCAATCATAAGGTTTCGAGATTGCGGGTTCGGTGAATAATATAATTCTTTTGTTTTCTAATATACTTTTTTCTAGTGGCACTATTACATTTCTAGGTAATTCAAGTTTAAGTGATGATTGAATTCATAGATATATTTTATATTATCAATATATTTATATACATATATACATGAAAAACAAAAGAGAGAGCGAGGAAGATACCCGGGGTACGTCCCTATACCCTAATTAATACTCAAAAACAACATGGATGGACCCACTAGTGATCCTAAGCGAGGAAGACTCTGTTGGAAGTATTGGAGTGCCAGGAACCTCATAGGTTTTTAAGAAGAACCCTCACCCACCAACCTAGTTGGTGGCATGCTTCATCATCGGGATCCCAGCTGGGCAGACTAATGCAACCCAGCTTTGCTTCGATGCCTGAATTACAGCGGAGCAGGTTTTGTTTCAGTGTGATGTGTGCGTAAAAAAGTGATGAAGTTAAAAATGCCTCTGGTACTCCTTGCTGATATTTATTTTTATTCCCAGATGCCCAGGACATAGTTAAAAGAGACAAGGAGGATAGAGTGAAGACGGACAATTAGTCTTTGTTATCCCTCAAAAACTGGTCAACATGGTTCAGCCTCATCAACAATAGTGAGGCTTTCTTCAGGACCGTACAGTGAGAAAAAATGTGTTGTGGCAAAAATAGGCCACATGTATATATTTCAGCACACGTGCTAAGGTGTACTGTGCATCCAGTGGTGTAACCGCACTTGCGGACCCATCGCCTGGGTAGAACACCAGCTATGTGTTTGCAGTAGCTAAATTAGATCCCAGAAGGGCGATATCCCAAGAAGACCGGAGTAGGTGGGACAGTTGGGCAGTTAGCCTTGATGAATGTTTGACTACAGGAGTTCGCCTCTTCTGAGATCCATTTTAGCTACTCTATTAATGCAGCTAGTTTTTTAACCAGTCGATGGGTCCGTAAGTACGGTTACACCACTGCATGCACAGCATACCTTAGCGTGTGTGCTGAAAAAACTCATGTGGCTTCTTTTTTGCCACATCATAGTCCAAGTCATATGGTCCTGAAGAAAGCCTCATTATTTTTTACGAGGCTGAAACATGTTGACCAGTATTTAGGGGATAACGAAGACCAATTTTACATCTTCACTATATCCCCACCCTGTTTTTAACTGTGTCCTAGGACCCCAGGAATAAAACTTTTTCAGCAGGGGATCCCAAAGACCTTTTTAATATCACCACTCTGAGCACAAATCAGGGGTCGAAGCACAGCTGGTTTGCATTCGGCAGCCCAGCTGGGAACCCAATGATGAAGCATGCCACCAACTTGGTTGGTGGGTGAGGGGTGTTCTTACAAATCTATTTCGGTTTCTTGTATTCCAGTGCACAGTACTGTGTCTTCCTGGTATGAGGATTCATTAGTGGGTCCGTCCATGTTGTTCTAAACCAGTATATATCATCATCAAATTTGTTGAGGGAGAAAATCAAGGAATGAATTACAAAGTTCAGTTAATAAATGCATTTCAAACAGTCCTTCAGCCCCAGAGTCCCAAGGTATCTAATTTTTCTGTCTCCTTGGTTTGAAAAATAAATATTAGGGAGGACCCACACAGTTTTAAAAATTATAATTGTAAACAAAAGAAAAAATATACTGAATATAAATGCCAAATTGGAAGGTACATCTGCATTCTTCTGCTCAGAATGTCCATCTTGGATGCAGAGCTGAACCAGACCGGTGAAGCAGGAGTTGCATGTAGCATTCGTACAGAAAAAGAGAAGGCCTGTGAAAGGCAAGAAAGTAAATGTCAATATTGTAGAGCCAAGGAGTAGGTAAGCTTCATGGTGGATGAGGAGGGCCAAGAGGGCAGAGCAAGAGAATGGGCTGGTGCATTTATGTGCGATTAACTGAGAAGTGAGAACAATTTTACTAACACTCCCAAACAACTAGATCCCTGTACGTGGCTGTTCAGTCTCACACCTGTAAACAGTCATAACAATTAGCCCATGTGCGTCCATCATGTGACATATTTCTAGTTACAGTAAAGTCACCTCAGCCCACAATCACTTATTTAGAGCAGTTTGGCCTTTGAGCTATCACAGTACTCAGCATTTCCCAAATCAACACATCTGTCTCTATTCTGAAGTGCTAAGCAGGCCTCTTAGAGTAATGTTGTTTCCCAGTGAAGTAAATAGGCATTGTTCATGACTTCCTTCTTCTGGCTGTTGAGGTAGTCCAGTCCTGACTCAGAATCCCGACCCAAATGAGATTGAGAGAAAAAGACCTGTAGTGTTGTTGATGAACAAGAAGAGCAAAATAATTTGATCATTTTAAGTAGTTTTGTTAACTAAACTAAATTGACTGGTCTGATCTCTGAACAACCCAAAGAAAGAAGTATAGTAAAGGAGTGGATCATTTAACTAATTCTATTGAAGTGTTTAAGCAAGGCAACCATTCAGGCAAAATCACCTATCAGGCCCGAGTATTACAAATCAAGTTTACAAAGTAGTTGAACAGCATCCTACCAGCCACCACATGATTCATCCTCACTCACTTAATATATCACTCATCGGTGCAATATTACCTGTTCCAAGCATAGTTGTGCACATTTGTCTATTGCATCTTCTCTTTTAAATGGAGCCAACAAACAATTGCAGTCTTGTTTAAAATTAATAATGTCGTTTGCTGGCAGCCCAGCTAGGTAGTGAAAATAAGAAGGGTAGGGATGGGAAGCATTGTATTCTTCATGACCCTAATGTGAATTGGGAGGCTTCTTTTGTGCACAGTGGTCCACTTCCACTCTAGTCTGTACATGTGAATAAAAAGTGGGGCTGCATAAGTTAGACACCAAATATACATTTTCTATATCCATTAAGAAAAATATATATATATATTGCAAAGCATTTTGACGATAATATATATACAAGTTCTGTTGTGGTCTACTTAGTCAGGGAAGTAGAGTTTGTCCTCAAAATCAGGGAGCTGTCCCAGAAATTCATTAGCTAACACATTTGAGTCTGACCAATTGCCCTCATCCTCCCCCTGTGCTGTTTCAGGAACAGTGTAATCTCTTGGTATGACATGTTTGTTCATTTTAATCATGGTCAATCTCTCCATGATTTGAGGCTAGAGTCTGGTCTTTCTGACTATGACAACTGCACCATCTGCACTGAACACACACTTCTTTCCAGACAGGCCAGATACTTTATTGTCAGTCTGCTGAACTCTGGCCTTTTGCGCACCTTCCCATACCAATAGACCAATGATTTTTGATCCAGGTAGACCTCTTTTGGGTCAGACAGATAGTTTTAGACCATCCTCTGAATGGTCATTGATGCTGTCACTTGCTCAACCTCTCTTGCCAGAAAACAGCGTTTACACACTGTCAGAACAACGCAGCGCCATTACAATGCAGGCACTACAACAAATGTGTTGTTACCACGAGTTCAAATACAGCGCAAGCCATTACAACGACTTGCTTTAGGGAACTCATTGTTGGATTTTAAATCCAACACCTTCCCTACTGTTGCACAGATTGGAGTTGGAATAGCAAAATGTACTATTCCACACTCCAGCACTTCCTTAAAGCAAGTCATTGTAATGCTTGCGTTGTGATGGAACATGTGGTAATGAAGCGTTCATTGTATTGCCCACGTTGTAAAGGCATGTGTTGTAAATGCATGCATCAATACGTGGCCTCTTCTCTGCTTCCTTCTCCTCTGCTCTTGACTTAGCCCTGTCACTTGAAACCAAGCCATTGCAGAGGTTGGGCCTGAATCTTCTGTTGTAACATTACGTTTGGTAACAACACATACCAATCCCATTGTCCGAGGCACAGAGACGGCACCGACATTTAAACTATCTAACTATATACTTTTTGCTTCTGAAATTGCTATCCTGAGTAGGTGTCTTTCCTATGTTCCAATGAACAGACCAGATTTTTCAAGATCAACCTCGAGAGGCACACGTTCCTTAGGAAAATCAGACTTAGTTATTTCTTTAGCAAGAATAGCTATCAAGGGAAACAAGATGTCACTGGTTTTAGACTGGCCTCAACATTAGATCAACCTCGAGAGGCACAAGTTATTTAGGAAAATCAGACTTAGTTATTTATTTAGCAAGATAAGCTATCAAGGGAAACAGGATGTCACTGGCTTTAGACTGGCCTCAACATTACTTCCTCCCACACAGTCCCTGTAGATTTAGTGCTTTTGAGAATATGGCACTCAGAGGTATAGATGCACTTAGCATCAAATGCAACTATGTCCACTACAACATTCCAAAAGAGGAGAACAGGGCTTGCAATTCTCTAAGAAACAATACTGAGTTTGTAGTCAAACCAGTGGACAAAGGGGGTGGAATTCTGATTCAGAACATGACTTACTAATGTGATTAGCTCCTTATGCAACTGGTAGATGCAAATTGCTATTTAAAGATTGACTGCGACCCTACTAAAGATATTTAAACCCACATTCTGAATATTACTAACAAGTACTGGATCTGGAATTTTTGAGTCAAAATGAATTTGATTTTCTTAATAGAACAAATCCACGTATCCCTGTTTTGCACACACTGCCCAAGGTCCACAAAAATCTAAGAAACACCCAGGGGAGACCTATTGTCTCTCGTGTTAGAACCACTTTGTAAATATATAGACTTTTTTATCAAACCGCCGATGTTGAAAACCAGGTCCTACATGAGAGATAGCATTGATTGTATGAACACCATTGAGGATGCCCCCTTTGATGACTCTGTGGCTATCATGGTCACCATAGACATTTAAGCATTGTACACAAATGTCCCACAGCAAGAGGCTCTCAGAGTTGTCAAGGAACTACTAGATCACATATCACAACCCTGCCAGGTGCCCACCTGGTTCATATTATCACTTAGAGAAATAGCCCTGAATAAAAACACTTTCCTTTTTGGTAACAAATTTTGCTTCCAAAAGAAAGGTGTTTGCCATGGATGCTGGCTTTGCGCCAGACCTAGCTAATCTCTTTATGGCAGACTACGGGGAAAAGCAAATATTTCCCAACAATGGGTACCATGACAACATCTATAAATCAACCAGGTACATTGAGGATGTTGTTCTATTGCGGAAGGGTCACCTCTCTAGACTTAATGAATTTCATAATTAGATTAACACCATATCTAATGATATTCAAATCACCAGGACGCACATGAGATTTCCATTTTAGATCTATCAGATAACAATAAATTGTATACATCTTTGTTTAGAAATCCCACAGAAAGAAATTCTCTTTTACAGTATCACAGTCACCATCCCCATAATCTTAGGACTAATCTTCCTTTCAGACAATTTCTCAGGATCAGACAGAATTATTTCAGGAAAGAAGACGTTTTCAGGGAATTGGACACCTTACTAGCCAGACTCATTGACAGGGGTTAACCCAGAAGAGTGATTAAACAAGCCCATACATAGACGTGGTACTACCCATGGGAGGAATTCCTGGTACCTCGTGTCAGAACAGATAAAATAGTTCATTTGATTTGTGTCAATACTTTCAGTACGGCAAGCAATGCTGTCAAAGCCATTGTCAATAAATATTGGGATCTGTTAAAAACCACTATACCACAGCATGACAGGCGGCAATGATTTCTTTCAAAGAGGCATTCAATCTAAATGATTTGATAGTCAAAGCAGCCCTCCTCATGAAACCCCCTACACCTACAATACCATCACAAAGGGGCCTAGCCCCTGGTTTAGGCCAGTACAAATGTGGGCACTGTATTGCCTGCAAGCACTGCAAGACAACCAAAGAGTTCTTTTATGATGACACATGATTTCTATGCTTGCATTGTTCTGAGGTCATTGACAAATTGTAACTCTAACAGATTGGTGTATACCATCTGGTGTCCCTGTAGTAGGATTTATATTGGCCACACAACTCAGAAGGTGAAGAGCCAAATTTGCAGCACAGCAGTCGAATTAAATACAAAGTGGTAGTACCGCCTCAGTGGAACATTTCCAGGAATTACAGCACACAACAGAAGAGATCCTCTGGCGAATGATTGAGCAGATAACACATCACCCAAGATGTGGAAACACGACATGCCTAATGATGAACGGAGAACTGAGATGGATTAATCATGTGGAGTTGATCACCCACGGACTGAACAGTCCTGAGGATTGGAAACACGCCATCATTTTCTAAATTCCATGTCATTTTATGTATGATGAATGTAATTTCTATGCTTGCATTGTATGTGGTATCCCCTCAGTTTCATGTCCTGTTTCTCCTCATGCCTCGTTTAGCTGTAAGCTAGAACCACCCAGTACCATGATATTTTCATAATATCTGTACAATACTTGCATAATATCTTTATAGTATATATCTTTATAGTATATTTTATCACCTTCTTATTGGGAGATTTATGCTCCAGTTTGACCTTCACTAGTGACAGACTTTCATGCAGCGCAGTTTTAAGTCTTTAATCTATTCCTATGAAGGGGATAGATCATACCCCCACCTTGAGTCTAAATAGCTCTTTTATAATTCTTTCTTTTTCCTTTACAGGAGCCACTGGAACTTTTGTACCAAGGTACCAGTGCATTTTATTTACCGCTTCCACCCAGTCTCGTTCGTGAGCCACTTAATCTGTTGTCTCCACATGCACGCTACGTGGGACACCGACTATTTAACTGCAGACACGCACACGCACTACCACAATGTTCACACACAGAGACTGAACCAGCATCAATGCAAATACTGATTCTCTGTTCTTGAATGCTCTTCTCCTTTCCTATTTGTTTTCTGTTGGATGACCCTTTAATTGAACACTTTTATTCCAACCACAGAATAACTTGAAGTGTTCGTATGACCTATTTGATGGCAGACAAGCTCTTCCCGTATTTCCCTGTCAGCGTTGTTTTGTTATGCTACATCGAGCCCTATGGTGTCTTTACCTAACCCATTTTATAACCAAGTAGGGGTGTACCCCTACCCCTGGGATCGCATTGAAATATAAACTATCCCATCTGTCGGATCCTATGTTTCAGGTTATTCAAGGATAGCCTCACATCATTTGTTCAACTATTTAAGAGCTCTTTTGGCTTGTTTCATGCTGGGCTAGTCTCTTGTTCCCGTTTGACACTGTTGGGTTCCTTTAGAATGTGTACCACTCACTGTGGTGTTACCTTAGCACGCTGTCTTCGCATGGGCTTTCATGGCTTTCCCAAATTAAGTAGGGGGTTCCCCCTGTCTCTGGATCCTTACTGACATGCCCTCTGACTTGTCAGTTTTGTAGAAAGTATTAAATGTTTTGAACTATTCTTTGATGGTAGGCTTGTCCTGTATCAGATTAGTGTGCATATTCTGTTTCATTCAGAATTACTCCATTCTATATATATCGCTAAAGAAGAGGTAAGGTTACCTCAACACGTTGTTATTTTTAACTTCTGAAGATTGCGATTCATTAATTGAAATTAACACACATGTTTTTTCTTAACATTTGTCTTTATGGTTTAATTTTTATGTGTGTCTACTTTTCTATGTCCTGATGAAGACTCCATTCCAAATTGAAAGTTTGGGGTCCAAAGCACGGAGTGTTGATTGTTGACGATAATGAATAAATGCTATAGGTGGAATAATGAATTCAGGGCTCTCCACACCACAAATTTGTACAGTCGTAAGTCACCATTTGTGTTTTCCTTGTATATATATCACTGCACACTTTTGTTCACCAAATATCACACCATCCACTGACACTGCGCCGTCGACAAAGAGCACCTACGTTTTGATATTGATTCTGATATTGAAACCGTCTGTTTGGATCTTCATATCACATGTAAATGTGTATTCCTATTGTTTGCAGATGCTTGTGCAAACAAGTGTATTGGTATCCATTAAACAGTTGGTCCTTCTCTCTCTCTCTCTATGGCCACCTGAATTTCTTCTTACTAGGAAGCTAAGGCATCTTTTCAAAGCTTCCCCTCAAGAAGTCTCTTCTTCCTCACCAACTCCTTTTCTATCACTGTGATCGGAGCTGCTTCCCCTCTCTCATCACCACTACTACCACCAGCTGTCTTTTTAAGGTGCCCCTTCCACCGGATTCTATGATGTTTTTTCACATGGTACGTTTGGCCTCCAGTACCATAGTATTAACCTGGCTTACCTCGATGAACACTTGCATGGCAAATGGGGCATATTGCAATGTTTTTCTTGTGCTTGCTAATCATAAAGAAGTCCCAAACTAGAGAGGAGGACTTTTTTAGTGTACCACTGCCAATGCCTGAAGAACTGGAGATAGATGTGTGTGTCATTTGCCTCTCGGTAGTGCGTACTTTATCTGAAATGAATGCAGTTCTCAGCAGGGCATATACACATATGGAAGCTGGTTGTGGTGGCAGTGGTGGTGGAGGTAGAACCACGTCCCTCTGAGCAGGTTGAATAGAAGGAGTCATCTCAGTTTCCTCTGAGCTGCCTTCCATACTGACAATCATTGGCCCATCTTCTTCACTGCCACTTTCCATAATTCTAAGGCTTTCTGGAACTTTCTTTTTCTCTTGTCTCTCGTGGCCAGTCTAGGACTCGGCTGGGGTCCAATTCCTCTCCAGATCTTCAAAAATGGGGTGTGGAGAAGATTTTGGAGTAACTTTTCTTTTTCTTGCTGTAGATTGTGAAGCCAATGGTTCAGGAGCTACATCTTGCTCCGCAGGAAGCTCAACATTCTGTTCGGTTCCTATTCAGGAAGAACTGTTACTGGCTTCTACTCCTGTTGTCCACTTAGTTCAGTTTTCTGTGACAATTGGGTACTTTGCAGCTAAGACAAATCCAAATCAGAATAACTGCTCATCGTCATGACTGCAGTGGCTACCTCACTGAGAAACATGGGCTTGGGCTTAGGTTGGGGTGGTATAATTGACGCGGGAGTGCTGCTCTCATCTTTTTGGTGCCTGGAGGAGGGTGTGGCAGGCACACCACCTTTCTTGAAAGGTGGAGAGCAGCATGCCAGTGGTGGTAATCTCCTTCTTCTCATCACTGGTGACTTTCTTGGCAGGAACATCTTTCTTTGGGGCATCCTCAAGTACTTAGCCTCGACATTTGGCATTTAGCTGCACAAACATAAGTAGAAGAGGAGGAAGGCTCATGTAATGTGCCCTATGTCTGGCAGTACTCTGTGTGATGTATCTTTTGCATCTTAAGGCAAACAAACAAGACAAACATTCAGTGAAACTTGGAATTTGCAGTTTGAATATATATATATATATATATATATTCACTGAAAAAACCATAGGATTCACACCAGTTATAGTTAGCTGGAAATTTTACTCGCATAAAACCATTGAAATTCCCACGTTATAGTTAGTTGGACTCACTATAACTTGCGCGCCTGCAATGCACTGCTGATGACATCACATATTACATCACTCATGACATGGTCAGTGACATCACTCATGACATCACTGATGACACCATCCAGTGAATGTGTGTCTTTCTGAAAAATAAATATTAGTGAGTAATGTTTAAATATTTAAATATATGTATTATTGTTTCACTTTCTGTATAAGTGGCTGCATGGGTTGATGAGTAGGTACATGTGTATGTATATGGGTTATTAGATGTTTTTCTTAGTATCAGTATGAGTGTTTGTATGGTTTGGTGGGGGTATTACTTAGCAAATAGATGCATGAATGACTGACTCTCTCTTTGTATGTGTTTTGAAGACAGCATATGTGCAGGACTGTATGGGTGGATGAGTGTGTATATGTGTGTGTTAGTGAGTGAATGACTATCTCACTAGTGTCTTTATCAGTAACTATATATGTTTTAATCTAGTATATGTGAATATTGATGTATATAAGTGAGTATATGTGAGAGTGAGGGATTTTAAGAGTTCCTGTTTAAATTAGTATGTGCTTCTACAAGTGATTGTTTGAGAGAGTAAGTACGTGTAAGTTTCCTTAGAAGTAAAGTGGTAGTGTGTGTATAGCTGTATATGCAAATAAATGGATGTTGAATAGTTTATTTGCATGTGTGAGTATGTGTCAGAGTATCTTTTAGATGACTGTCGGTGTGTATCAAGATGTATAGGTGTATCACTACATATGATGAGTGAGTATATGTATGAGTGACTATATAGAACTGTTGGTGAATAAGTGGATGTGTATATAGATGGTGGAATTATTGAATTGGTTGTTGTTACTGGTATGGGTATCTCCATTTTTTTGAAAATGTTAGTTTCTATTATTGAATATGTGCTTCAAGGGTTACATTACAGTGAAAGGAGGTCTGTCACTCTGTCACAAGGATGGTGTCATCAGTGATGTCATGAGTGATGTCACTGACCATGTCATGAGTGATGTAATATGTGATGTCATCAGCAGTGCATTGCAGGCGCGCAAGTTAATGTGAGTCCAACTAACTATAACGTGGGAATTTCAATGGTTTTATGCGAGTAAAATTTCCAGCTAACTATAACTGGTGTGAAACCTATGGTTTTTTCAGTGAATTTAATAGGTTTTTTAAATGCTAATTCCTAACTATAACTGGTGTGAAACCTATGGTTTTTTCAGCGAATTTCAATGGTTTTTTAATAGCAAATCTCTATAGGTATAAAAAGTAAAAAATGTTATAACGAATTTTATATTGTATAATTATGTTTTTTTTGGGGGGTTTTTTTGCCCTTGGGGCGCTCCCGGGGCGCGTACCGGTGAACGCAAGGGTAACCGTAATGTTACGGCGCGCCCTGGGGCGCGTACCGGGGAGCGTCCCATTACCGCTATTCTCACGAACGAAAACAACATCGTGACGTTTCACGTAACCGCGTGATGCGTCATATGACGCACTGCGTAAGCGCACCCGGAAGCACGCGAGCGCATACGATCGCACAACGTCCTGACGTGCTTACGCTACGCACCCCCGGGCGCACCCCGGAGCGCGACTACGGGCGCGCCCCGGGGCGCATAGCGTAAGCGCGTCAGGTCATGTGATCTGAAAATAACACTTTTCATTGGTGCAGATCAGTTTTGCTTTCCAAATGATGAAAGCCCGGATCATGTGACTTGAAAATAACACTTTTCATTGGTCAAGAACAGTTCTGTTTTCCAAATGATGGAAGACTCCACCTTTTTTCCTTATTCTGACTTTGTCCTTTGACTGAGGAAGACCTGTTTCAATAACAAAGAGAATTATTTTGTACTTTAAAATGGCTACAGTAGCAGCAGCAGCTGGAGCATCTGCACCACCACCACCACCACCAAGAGGACCACCACAACAGTACATTGGTGGTCAAGAAGAGGAGGAGGAGGAAGAGGAAGAGGAGGAGAGGAGAAGATGGCTGGCTGAAGACAATACCCCATAACAGCCAAGGCCACACATTGTATGGGAGTTTTTTTCAATCCCAGAGGGCAAGAAAAAAGTCAATGCGGCCAAGGTAACTTGCCTAATCTGTGGCATGGAACTCTCAAGGGGCAACCCAAACAAAAAATATTCTTTTAGTAATAATACCATGATTAGACATATGACCCGCAAGCATCCAAACAACTATGCTGCTGCAGAGATCAGGGAACTGGCCAGAAACCATCCCCAGTCTTCAAGGACCACCTCTAAAATAAAGCAACCCACTCCATCGGGACCAGAAACAACGGAGACGATGCCTTGCATTCAACAACGATTTGAAGATTTTAGAGTAACATGTATTTATTGTGGTAAGCTCATCTCTTATGGTGAAAAGAGCGTAAAGCTCATCGTCCTTGCTGGTGACAACCACAATTGCCCCAAAAAACCCTAATTTTTTCAGTTTTTTGTTTTTTGCTCCAGTTGAGCCATTTTCAATTCCCTTTTTTTTGTTTCTCCCCATAAAAAATACAAAAAAAATATAAAACTGTTCAGAAAAGCCAAAAAAAGTACGAAATGTTCAAAAAAACATTAAAAAAATATAAAACAACAAAAAGAAGAAAAAAACAGTTCTTTTTAGAACTACCTTTAATTTATAAAAAGATACCTATATTTTTAAAGAATCTCTGTCAATTTTTTTTCCTAAGGGTACGCGCACCGGGGCGCGTACCCAAAAAAATGGAAAAAAAAATTTATGAAGGAGTTAGCATGAGGGAAGAACACAAAGAGAGTAATGTTAAGAGAAAGAGAGCTAGAGGGAGAAACACAGAGGGATTGTTTATTACATAGTAAAAAACAGAGAAGGTGTATTAGGGTGAAAGTGAGAAAAGTAAAATGAATAAGGGAGCGAAAGAAGGGAAGAGAGAGGAAGAAGACTAAAGTAGAAATAGTGGGAGAATGTGAGTGGGTGTTGAAAGAAAAAGAAAGGACAGTAAAAAATGGGGAATGAAGGGTAGTGACGGAACCGGGATAAATGAACAACGGTGAGGGAGGGTGAGAAAAGAGCAGTGAGTATAAGAAAAGAGGGGTGAAAGAGGGTGAAAAATTGAATTAGGATAAGACATGGGGAGTGACAAAGAGAAAGGACAGAGAGAGTAAAGGAAACAGTGCCTGAATGGGTCTGAGTGAAACAGCAAAGAAAGGTAAGTAATGCAGTGTGTGTGACTTATAGGGAGTCAGTGGGTGTAGGTCGGGGTGTGGGTGTGTAAGGTGTGTCTGTGGGTGTGGGTGAGTGGGGTGTTTTGGTGTGGGTGGAGGTGAGGGTGTGTGAGATATGTGTGAGGGGTGTGTGGGTGTGGGGGGTATATGTGTGGGATGTATGTGTGTGTATGGAATGTGTGTGTGTGTGAGGAGTGTGTGTGGGGGTGTGGGGGTATGTATGAGGTGTGTGTGTGGTGTGTGTGTGTGGGGTGTATGTCAGAGGTGTGTGTATGTGTTGGGAGGGGGATGAGGTGTGTGTGTAGGAGTAAGGTAAATAATTAAGAAAAACAGAATGAGTGAAGAAGCAAAGGAAGGGAACAGAGGGTAAGTGAAGTAAAGAATAGGGACTGAAAGAAGTTGAATATGAGAGGGGAAATAGGGAAATTGGAGTAAACATGGAGAATAAAAATAAGTGAGGGAAGCAGAGTAAAGAAACAGGAGTGAGGTTAGTTGAGAAAATATTAGTGAGCTTAAAGCAAAGGGTGATGACAAACATTTGTTTAGTCACACTTACCATATAATCAATGTAACTTTAATTACATTTTTTACTACACTTTGTATCTGTGAAAGAGAGAAGAAAAAATAAGCTATAATTAGTAAAATATGTATTTTAAATTAAAAGATACAAATGAAGAGGTTAAAAAGCATAACAGTGTATTTAGAAATAAAGTAAGAGTGAAGGATATAGAAAGGGAAATAAAGTAAGGTAGAAGGACAAAAAGAGAGAAAAAGAAATAGAAGGAGAACAAATTAGTACGAGTAAGGCATAGAGATTCACTGACAGAGAGGAAGAGAAGAACAGAGAAAGATACTAAAACAATGTGAGTTAGCAAAACTAAGTCAGGAAACAGTAGTAAGTAAAACAATAATGACAGAGACGCAAAAGAGTCTAATTAAGGATGCATTTAGAAGAATGAGGAATAGAAGATAACTGAGAGTAAGTGAAGAACAGTCATAGAGTGAAGGGATGAAGGGAGAGAGGATAATATACAATGATTGAGGGAAATGGAGTGAGGAAGTTAGTAGACAGTCACACTAAGAGAAAAACTGAGTGGGGTGGAGTACAATGAGTAAGCAAAGGAAATGAGTAAGGGAGCAAAAAAAGGAAACAGAGGAGAAGACGACTAAAACAGTGGTACTGAGAGAAAATAATTTGGTGATGAAAGTAAAGAGAAGGACATTGAAAGAAAGGAAATGAGGGATAGTAATGGAACCAGACTAAAAGAAATGGGATGAAGAACGATGAGAGAGGAGCAGTGAAGTTGTTATAAAAGAAATGATAGAAGGTAGATAAGCACAAGTGAACATAACACAAGGAGAGTGAGGCACTGAGGACATAGAGGTAGTGAACGAAAAATAGAGAGAAGAGGTCAAAAGAAAAGAGAAAACAAAGATAAGCGAGGGAGAGTGGGTGATTTATAGTGATAGAGTGCGACAATACTGCTGAGTGAGTAAAGAGGAATTACTAAAAGAGCAAAGGAGGAAAATACGGAAAAGGGAAGTAAAGCAGAGAGACTGAAAGCTGAAAAGTTATGCAAGGGAGAGAGGGGATGCAGACAGTTGAAATGAGAATGAGGGGTTGTGAAAGAAGTGGAGTAAAGGAACGGGGGTTACAGAAAGTGAGAGAAAGACATTATAAGTGAGTAAAAAGAGCTGAAAGAGGATAAAAAAAGGAAAGTGAGTGTCAGACAATGGGAATACAATTTAATTTACACAATCCAGAGTATAGAATAACTTGTACAACATGTTACATAGTTTATTTTTGCTGTTCTCAGAATATATTGAATTTCACTTAAAACAGTGAGTTCAAATTACTCATCATATGACAGCGGGAAAAAAAACACAATCTAAAAGATTGTGTTTTTTTAAAAAACTTAGATACTGACAAATGACAAATGTACACTAATCTTTGATTCACTTACTTTTCCTTTAGGCCAAATAGTATATCATGAAGGTCCTTTTCTCGTTGGAAAGTACTCTGCTGTTCACTAAAAAATCCATTTCATCAACTTTTTAGAAGAAAAGCTCCAAGAAAATCTGAAATATTTTCATTATTTTCAAATACTCCCTTTTTCAGTCAAGACTCTTTACTCATTCCTTCACCATTCCTTGAGGCCAAATAGTGTCAGATGTATCAGTATATTTTCAAATTACTTAAAACAAACTCTAAAATTACCGTTTTTCCGATGTTCTGAAAGAAAGACTCAAACAACATTATCACAATATTTAAATTTTCGTAATTCTATCTCTGACTCACTCATGTTCATCATTTCCTGTAATACTGATATCACTTACTATGAGATCCACTTACAGTACCTATATGACAACTCAATTCTTTATATTATCTTGATCACTTTTACTCAGAATATAATTTTAAACAGCAAACTAACCTTTATTAACTGCTCCCGTCTTCATAGGCCAATTACCTTTACTTAATTTTTGGTTGTAAAAACACTAGATATGAATTTTTTAAGTCAAAAGGCAAACGTTTTAAAGTCAAATGAGTGTCATTACAAAGGGTCCAACCTTTACAACTTTTTAAATAGCATGTGTAATGCCCTGATGTTGTTGAAGGACCGTCATGATAAATAATAGCTACAGTTGCAAATGTTCTTCCTGAAATTGATAATTGAGAAGCCACAACATTTTTAATACAAGTTGTCAATTTCGTTCCATCAGGTCTACATCGTTGGAACATTAAAATGACATAGTGACCATAACTTCGTAGAAATAATGTGGACAGCATTGCAGACTTACATTGGCTACACACCATATTGTGATCAGCTGCTTTAACAAGATTATTAAAAGGCACTGATTTGTAGTCTGGTAAACTCAAATATATAAATCTTTCAGTGACTATTCCAGTACTACTTGATAAAGTACAGTTATCACAGTCATGCTGCCATTGATAAGAAAGGTTAAAAAGATTTTTTATATCTACTCCTTCATCTTCCAATACATCAAACTTATACATTAAAAATTCCTGATAATCCTGCTGAATTATCTGTGAAAATTGATTTTGACCAGAACATATGTCTAGAAGATTTCTAATTTCTGAAACACTTTCTATTTTTGCTCTATCACTGCTACATTTCTCAAACACAGAATTCAATAAACAGCAGAATGTTTGATCCCGATTTTCAACAATCTGTACTTGTAAATTGTGAAGCAAAAAAAACAACATTAAGCACTACATTAGCATAGCAGTTGACACCAGAACTGTTTTCAAACTGAAATCCAACAACTTCTTCAACAGAATCCTTTTTCTTTCTCCTTACAATTACAGTTTCATCAACTTTTTGTCTTTTTGCTAGTACCTCACTGCAATTATTCTCATTTCTTCATTTTCGGCCTACCACACGTTTTTTAAACACAGGATATTGAGGCAAATGTGGAGCATACTCTCTTCTTAACCTATTGTATTCTTTAACACAATCTAGATCAGCACAAATCTTTGTTTCATCACACTCAATCAAGTACAATCCTGATAAAGTTCTGACTCGTGATAATGCCACATATGCCATACCCTCTTTAAACACAGAACTTCCAATGTTCACCAAAGCACTATCTACACTTAAACCTTGAGATTTATGAATTGTCACTGCATATGCCAAACAAACAGGAAACTGTTTTCGGCGAACATAAAAGTCTTTCACAAGCAAAAATCTAGCTGAATAACGACAAATTTGTTCTATTTCGTCAATGCCATCAAATTAAATTTTTAAAATTTCAATTCCATCTCTATTTTTGTAATTCACAAAACCAACAACATGACCCATTGCTCCATTTACCAGACCTCTTTCAACATTTAAATTCCTTCTCAAAATGATACGCCAATTTAAACACACATTCAGAGTCTTTTCAAAACCAGCAGTTTTAGATATAGTCTTCTCTAATGAATCCAATTTTGATTTCACATTTTCTGACAAAATAATTGTTGCTCCCATATGCTCTATTTTATCTATAGCTTCCAGTTTCACTATCTCTTCATTTTCTAACTTTAACATTTTGTTGTTTAACATGGAACATTCTTTCAGAGTAGGCATCAAACATATGCCAGATTTCTTCTCGTTAATTTTCTTAAAAATATTCTCTGGAAGAATGTTTTCATTTGGGTACAAATTTGAAATTAATCGTCCATGTAAAGCTTCTTTCCCATGCTGACTTATTTTTCCGATTCTTACATCTTGTAGAATATTTTTATAATCTTCTTTAGAATCCTCATCCTGGTATCTTCATGCGTAACCATTTTAAACACTGGTTGACCTTTCACTGGAGTCAACTGCAGTAGATCTCCAAAAACAATAATGTGTTTTCCTCCAAATAAGACATCATAGTCTGTTCTAAGAATTTCTTGCATTCTCAAATGCACAAAAGCAAGCATTAGATTTGAGACCAGGCTTACTTCATCAATGATAAGAAGTTTCATTTTCTTCAGGACTCTGGAAACTTCAGAACACGCATCTCCAGATAGCTTGTGGTATTGCAATTTGTTATCATGCTCCACTGGCAGCATCAGTAAACGATGTAAAGTAATCCCTTTAATATTATGTGCTGCCAGCCCAGTTGGAGCGGTAACAACACAAGACAGCGGTGATTCAGTCCTTTTCTGCAGATAAGTTGCAATTGCTTTAATCAGAAAACTTTTTCCAGTTCCCCCTTCTCCACTCACGTACAGTCGGACAGGCTTAAATGATGTACATGAGCACTCTTTCTTCTCATGACTCAATCCATGTTCAACCTGTTCTGTGACTTCGTCATATATCTGTTTCTGCTCAAGGTTTAATTGTTTCACCAAATCTTCTAAATTAATTACATCCTCTTGAGCTTTCTCCATAGCTCTTTCCACCTCATCCATGGCAGTGGCAGCTTCATTTTGGATAATTGGTCCTCCTAGTGGATCCTGAGTCAATGAAGCAGAACTCTGACTGTCTTGAGAACTGTCTCTCGCAATCTCTGCAGCAATTGTTGCTTCTTGCTCTATTTCTTCATTCAACATTTGCAGATAATTTGGAAAACAGGACATTCTATGGTATCCTTCGTTGCATTAAAAGAGTCTTCATAACAGAGAAAATCTCCAAGTAGTTCCTCTTCTGTACGCCATGGTTTAAAGAGTTGCAAAAGAGCCAAATAGTAAAATTCTCTTTTGTCTGGATTTTCACAACTCAATTTTAGATGATTAATCAAATGACCTTTTCTCTGTTTCACTAGACATACTTCACATCCAATGATAGCATATATTCCATTATTGATATCTTCTCTGATGTTCCTCTTATAAATATAGCTTTGAAGAACTTCATAGAGACAAGCGTTCTCAAGGTGAGGACTTCTATTTGGATATTATGTATCCAACATGTTTGTCTTCAAAATATCTGTACTTTCTTGTTCTTTCTCCGCCAAATACTCTATCTCTTGTACAGATTTCAAAACTCGGTTTTGTGTTGCAGCAAGACCTAGACTTATCCAAATGATGGTTCTAGATTTGGCATAGAGACTTGCTGATGACAATCGATCAGAACATTCATATGCTCCAATTTCTTGATGCGACAACATCTTCAGACCATAACTGTATAATTTCTTGCTTAGACTCTTTTCATGTGAAATGTCCTCCCACATTTCCTTCAGTTCTGTCTTTTCTTTTTTTGTGATGTAAGACGTCACATATCGAGCCACAGCAATAGATTTGTCAGCAACGAATTGAATATCCATGTTAGCATTCCACATGGACAAAATCACTGGGTTGTAGTAGTTGATGTACTTGGACTCTTCGTTTCTTTTTAAATTGTATGTATTTTTGGGTGATTTCCTCGTCACAGTATGTCGTAGAGAAGACATCAAATTATTGACTCTTCCTTTAGAAATCACTGGTCGTGGAAAGCCGAAACGACATTTTGTGTAGAACTTGTCCTTGTTTCTGATTTTCGACGACAGTACTTTCCACAACGATGGGATTGAAAGCGTAAAACTTGTTGCCTTAAACTGTTTTCTTCGGTAGTTTTCGGAACAGCACATGTTGAATACTCTTCAATAAAACTCATCACAGTGTCATCCGAATCTGTTCCAAATTTGGGTGCATCTTTAATCCACAACAACATATGTATGTGAGGAGCACCTCTCGCTTGATACTCCTTTCTCCAAAAGAAATCCAAAACCTCTCCAAGGGGAGGATTTTTTGTGTTGGTAATAAAAGACATCATAGCTTCAAATCTATGATTAGAATATCTGCATACATTCACTGGATCCAAAGAACACAGTTCTCCAGGTGTTTTGAATTCTATATTTTGTATATTTGCATTTGCCTCTCGTAGAAATTGAAGTAAGTCGTCCCAGCACAGCTAAGAGTGAGGAACCATGTAGGAGTTCCTAAGTTTCTTAGCATACATTTCAATTCGCCATGACGACGGTACCAATACTCGTATGTACCACGCTGACATGCCATGAGATTGATTAAATGAGATTCCAAAATATTATCTTGCAGATTCACTTTCTCCATAAAGTCCCTCGCCGAAACATTTTGCAGATGTGCTCCACTTTTCAGTATATGGTTTACTGCATAAGAAAGCCCAGACAAGTCACTTTCATACAGTAGATGAAACAAATAAGGAATGCATTGACAAAACCTTGGATCTTCAGCATATAATCTTACAGTTCGATATTCAGATGCAGGAATTTGAATTGGTCGATCGTCATATCGTCCACCTCGACCTGTTGGAAATAAATGTGGAAAACAACGAGCTTCCAAACTTTCTTCCCATACACTAATGGGACTTCCTTTTGCTGCTTTCCTTTGAAACAAGTCAATTGCATTCGCCATCACTTCTTTGGAATGCAAAGGATGAACAGTATAATGTTCATATATTTCTTCACTTCTAGGCACATCAACTTTTTCAATTTGGCCAGCTGAACAATCACTGTCTTCATCTGCAGCTGTTTCCTCTGCTTCAACACATACATGTTTGTAGTACTCATTGTTTTTGACCAAATACAGCGTTGCCTTTTTGACTTTCCTAACATCCACTAAATCTTGCCAGATTTTCTTACTCTTTGTCGGAACCCCATTAACTAGAATAACCAGAGGTTCCTCTTCCACTTTCTCTACACCAATGGTATCAATATTTTTCTTGAAATCTAGAGGCAAATAAACAACTCTTCCCTTTAATCCTCTCTTTAAATCTGAAGGAGGCAATTTCCCTATCTTAGGCTCCATGCGAACAATAGCCTGAAAAGGATGGACACATTGAATCAAAATAGACTCATATGTATTTAAATCCATCAATTCAGGAGGAATGTCTGCCAACTCCAGATTATTATGAACAGCTCTAGCAGGCATTCTGTTTTGATTTAATTTATCATAACAATATTTACAAATACGCTGATCAGAACTCAAATCAAAACAATTCTCCACCCAGAAATAAGTTGCAAAATCCTTCCACTCATAATTATTTATCTTTTCACTTTTTACGTATAAATCAACTAATCTAATTTGATGCTTATAATGAGTTCGTCGACAACACACACAAGTAAAATTCGGCCTTTCACTTGATTTCACCTTAAACCTGGTAATTTCCTGGTCAAACTTTTCTGTACTTGAAATCTGTACATTGTCTTCCACATTACCTTGAATTTCTGTCTCAATTTCTACACTGTCCACTTTTTCACCAAAATAACAAATCCCAATTTATTCACAAATCTTCTTCACATCTAATTCAGTTCCATGCAAAAGAGCACTGTTTAATTGTTTAAGCTTAAGTGCTGGACTTTTTGCATAATACAACATTCTCACTAATTTCCTCATTTTGGTATGATGCACTGCTAACATCCTAAAATGATGAAAAACACTCTAACAGACTTTTCTAGAAAGACAAACCAGTGAATGCCCTTGCAAACCTGTGTTTTCTCTCACTCTGCAAGGATCTAAGTTTTGCAACAACTTCATTTTCTGCTTTAGACTTTTCTTACTATAGTACGTAAGAAATTACAAAACAAATCAATTGATTCCTGTTGCACACTACAAATACTACTAGACTTCCAAGTGTACACTGGACCCTTAGTACATCTCCCTAAAACTTCATCAGTTAACACCTCTTCTGGTTCTCTAGGCACAAGTTTCTCTTTTTCAATCGGACAACCGTCTTTCACCTCATATGCTCGACCACTGGTGTCAACTGCATGCACTAAATCATTCTCCTGGAAGTAACTCTCCTCATTAAAAAATGGCTCACAACTTGAACTGTGCATCCATTCTCCAGAAAAAACTTTACAAAAATTAGTCCGATTAATTACTCTTTTCCATCTACTGTTTGATTTGAAAACATCAATTGTCTTGTTAAGTGTCCTAATTCTATTGTTTATTAAAATAAATAATTTTTTCTTAACTTCAAAAGCCTGATCAACAATCTTCTCTACACTTTTCTTTTTCTTATAAAAAGCAGCTCTCTGTTTACCTTTCCTAATGTTTTTTAACAAATTTAAAACCACCCTATTGCGAAACATTCATTTACGAATGTCTCTAAACTGATTCTGCCTTCTATTCCTATACATATTATTCTCTCCTGCTCCAGTAGTAATATTTTTTGAGGGCATCTCCTTCCTTTTCAAATTTACTCTCTCATTCTCTTTTTCTACATTCTGTCCAACATTTTTTTTTTATCTACATATGTTCCGTAAGAAAGACTTAGGTGTCTTACCAGGAGCTTTTTTCCTGTTTTTGAAGTATTTGTTGTGTAAGAGTGCTGTAATTCCATTGCTGTTTTTGTTTTTTGGCGCTTATCATCTTTTCTTCTCCTTTCCCTTATCTTTCCTTACTCTTGAAATCTTGATTTCAATCTGTGTTAAAGAACAAAATAGCACATTATAGACCACTATTACCAAACACCAAAGCAATGACAAAAAGCAAACGGCCTATTCAGGGTTACAGATCAGGGGAGGATTCTCCAGGGGTGCAGAAGAGGTGACACCTGTATTGAAGAGTGTAGTGGAAGAGAGGTCTGTCCACAGGTACAAAGAAGGTGAGACCTGTGTCTAAGAGTGCAGTAGGGGATAGGCTTCATGAAGTCTAGTCCACTGCACTCTTAGACACAGGCCTCACCACCTATGCTTCCCAGAAAAGGCCTCTCTCCCACTACAGTCTTGAACATAGGCCTCACCTCCTCTGTACCCCTGGACATGCCTCACCTCAACTGCATAATCTACTTCCTAATCTGAGGTAACACAGGTGACATTATTGTGAAAGGTTCAAATATATTTATTTAATCATGCACACACTATTTATTCCTTCTCAAAAATCTAAAAGCCATTCATTTTCCCCAAAATAGTTTTTGACATCACATTTAAGAAACACAGCACAGGTCCTATGTACGAGCATTCCATGTCACTACTGAAACTTCACAATTTTACAAAATACAATTCCTCTATGCAAACAAACTCAATGTCCTTCCTACACTGAGTTAACACAGGTAACATCATTGTGAAAGAGTCAAATTGACACCTGTGTCCAAGAGTGCAGTGGACAAGACTAAACTGGAGTAGTGTGCAAAAAAAGATGAGCCTCATTTATGACGCCCTGCGTCAGTTTTGCACTGCTGATGCGTCACTTTTTGTGACGCATCAGCGGCATAAAACATGTGCCTTGTTACGCCATATTTAAAAAGTGACGCATGTAGGTAGATGCGTCACTTTTTAAACCTCTGCGTCACATTATACCTCTGTCAGGTGTAATGTACACAGAGGGGGCACTCCCCCGCAAAAAGCCTCGTAATAGTGACACAGTGAAATCTATGAGATTTCACTGCGTCACTTTTAGGAAACTATTACGTCAAAATCTTGCGCCTGCCTCACAGCAGGCGTAAGACTGAGGCAAACGCTTTCACATGGGGCTTTCCCCATGTGAAAGGATATATTGCTGGAGTTGCGTCACTTTTGTGACACACTCCAGCAATTCGTCACTTTTACGCTTACAGATACATCGGAAATACTGACTGATCTGTAAGTCCTTGCAACATGATGCGTCATACATTAAATATAACGCATCATTGGTGTCACAAGGAGTGCGCAGGGAAAAATGACGCATCGCTGTTTTAATAAATAAGGCCCTCAGTGTGCTTCCTAATCTGAGGTAACACAGCTGACATGATTGTGAAAGGTTCAAATTTTTTTATGTAATCATGCACACACTACTTATTCCTTCTCAAAAATCTAAAACCAATTGCTTTGCCCCAAAATCGATTTTTCAATAACGTTTTAGAAACACAGTGCAGGTCCTATGTACAAGGATTCCATTTCAGTACTGAAAAGTCTCTATTTTACAAAATACATTTCCTATCTCTTGCAAACATTCCTACCAAGCATTACCCAAAAAATGAAACAACCCAATAGCAAAGAAACTCAGTCTGCTTCCTAATCTGAGGTAACACAGGTGACGCGTCATACATTAAATATAACGCATCATTGGTGTCACAAGGAGTGCGCAGGGAAAAATGACGCATCGCTGTTTTCATAAATAAGGCCCTCAGTGTGCTTCCTAATCTGAGGTAACACAGCTGACATGATTGAGAAAGGTTCAAATATTTTTATGGAATCATGCACACACTACTTATTCCTTCTCAAAAATCTAAAACCAATTGCTTTGCCCCAAAATCGATTTTTCAATAACATTTAAAAACACAGCACAGGTCCTATGTACAACCATTCCATGTCACTATTGAAACCTCACTATTTTACAAAATACAATTCCTCTATGCAAACAAACTCAATATCCTTCCTACACTGCGTCACTTTTAGGAAACTATTACAAGCATTCCATTTCAGTACTGAAAAGTCTCTATTTTACAAAATACATTTCCTATCTCTTGCAAACATTCCTACCAAGCATTACCCAAAAAATGAGACAAACCAACAGCAAAGAAACTCAGTCTGCTTCCTAATCTGAGATAACACAGGTGACATGATTGAGAAAGGTTCAAATATTTGTATGTAATAATGCACACACTATTTATTTCTTCTCAAAAATCTAAAACCAATTGCTCTGCCCCAAATTCGTTTTTTGAATAACATTTTACAAACAAAGGGGCCGATTAGGATGGCGGACGGACTTGCGTCCGTCCGCCATCCCAGAGGTGGAGGGACCGTCCGCATGGGCTGCGGCGGTCCCTCCGTGCAAATTAGGATGTGACCGCCACCCTGGCGGTCACATCCTGGATATTTAACATTGCGGCGGGTGCTGCTTCAAGCAGCACCCGCCGCAATGTTAAAAGTGCATGTTTAACATTTACATGCACAAAGCGGCAGGCACCGCGCGGTGCCTGCCGCTTTGTGCATGTAAATACTGGGGGGTACCATAGGTACCCCCCATGTGCACCCCCCACCCGCCTACACCCTGGGGGCCCGCAACGGGCCCCCAAAATCAAAAGTACACATGCTTTTCCACGGCGGAAAACCCGCCGCGGAAAAGCATGTTTACAAATGCATCCTAATTTGGCTGGCGGTGTCTGATAGACACTGCCAGCCAAATGAGAGCTTTTCCGCCGCGGTTGTAATCCGACCGCGGCGGAAAAGCAGTGGACAGAAACCAAGACCCACCAGCCATCGTAATGCGGCGGTGGGTCTTTGGTGACTCCGCAGAGGATTTTCCGCCTCCTCCGGGCCGGAGGTGGATTCCGCCAGCCCGGAGGAGGCGGAAAATCCTCCATCCTAATCGGCCCCAGAGTGCAGATCCTATGTACAAGCATTCCATTTCAGTACTGAAAACTCACTATTTTACAAAATACATTTCCTCTCTCTTGAAACATTCCTACCAAGCATTACCCAAAAAATGACACAAACCAACAGCAAAGAAACTCAGTCTACTTCACCATCTGAGGTAACACAGGTGACATGTTTGTAAAAGATTCAAATATTTTTATGTAATTATGCACACACTATTTATTCCTGCTTAAAAATGTAAAAGCCATTGATTTGCACTAAAATCGTTGTTCAATTAATATTTTAGGAACAGAGCACATGTCCTATGTACAAGCATTCATTTTTACTACTGAAACCCATTGATTTGCACTAAAATCGTTTTTCAATTACCATTTTAGGGACAGAACACAGGTCCTATGTACAAGCATTCATTTTCACTACTGAAACCCATTGATTTGCCCTAAAATTGTTTTTCAATTAACATTTTAGGAACAGAGCACAGATCCTATTTACACGCATTCATTTTCACTACTGAAACTCATTGATTTGCACTAAAATCGTTTTTCAATTAACATTTTAGATACAGAGCACAGCTCCTATGTACAACCATTCAACTTCACTACTGAAACATGACTATTTCACAAAATACAAATCCTCTATCTTGCAAATATTGAAACCATGCATTTTCAAAAAAAACAACAGCAAAGAAACTCAATGTGCTTCTTAATCTGAACTCTCTTTCTATATTGAATGAATCATAACTCACCTTTACAAATGCTTTGGGAGATTGAGAACAGTGTCAGATACACACACCAATATTTCTTTAGCAGAGCAAAAGGTATGTTCTCCAGGCACTGCAAACATTAATGGCACAGAAAACCTCTAATTCTACACACATATTGCTCATGGTAACCAATCAAAACTCTTCCCTCTCTATTTTCAAACCAACACCCTTCCCTACCCTCAGCCCTTTCTACCTGTTACCATAGCAACTCCCTCCTCACTGAGCTCTCAGGGTTAAAAGTTTATTCTACAATGTTGCAAATGAACTCAGCAAGGATGTTTGACATCTCAATACCCCAGCTTATGAGGTGCAATGTTTCTTTAAATTACTTTTTCTTAACCATTCAAATGACTTCTTTCACAGAACAGAACCATGCACCCTAACTTTCAGTTTTCAACTTTCTGAATCCACCAATCATTGCTTGTGATTCAAGAGCACTGAAACTCCACAGTTTTTTTTTGCAAACTCCTACTGTTCCAACTGCCATTTCATTCCCACACTTCATCTGACTGCACCAGAACCTCCTCTTACCATGTATTCTGTCTGGATTATTGGACATAGCTACATCCACTGGGCTCAAAGGTATGCAGCTACCAGAAATTTTCACAACCTTGATTTACCAAATGTGAACATTAAATGGATTGGCCAGAGAGGATTGAGATGTCATCAATTGATACCATTGGTGAAAACCTTTTTGCATCTGCCACACCCTCACCTCAGAATTCTGCACTGTGGTGGAAATGACTTAGGCACTTTGACTGGGGTACGTCTGGAAATGCTTTTAAAGGACACCTTTGAACAATTGATGGCACTTTTTCCTCAAACTGCCTTGGTATTTTCCAATATATGCCAAAGACAGAAATGGAAGTGGTCCAACCAATTTTGTCCACAATTTGAGAAAGCACGGAAACATGTGAATAAATCTGTTTCTGCTTACATGAGAGACTATGGAATGGGTTCAATATACAACAACAACTTGCGTTACAACATGCAAGATATCTAGAGAGGAGATGGTGTACACTTCTCAGATGAGGGGAATAGAATATTCCTCCTGAATATAAGACCATGCATTGGAACCTACTTGTAGGTACCTAAATCAGCCACAGAACCCAAAAGCTCGTTTCAGAGCTACCCTACCTCTGATCACTCAAAATGATTATTTTTCTCTACCTTTTTTCACTGTTTTTCACCAAAGTACGCTCCCCGGTACGCTTCCCGGTGCGCGTACCGGGCGCTCCCCCCGCGAAAATAAAAAATTAAAAATTTGTTTTTTTGGGCCTATATGGGCCTCCTAAGCCCCCCTCAGAAAACCTATGGGGTCAGGGAGTCTTTACCGTGCCCCCTTTTACCCATTCCCAACGTTGTTTGTCCTCCATCTTGTGTCTCAATTCTTCCGAAACACAAGATGGAGGTCTTCCGTAGCGCTACCGGTACGCGTAACGGGGCGCGCACCGGGAATCGCTCCCAAAAAAATGTAAAAGTTAATTTACATACAAACCACTGGAGACACTTTCACCAAATATAGAATAGGCCCTACTACATACCAATCCCTACCATTTTCCCAAATTTGGTGGAATTCCATTGAGCCATTTGAGCTGTAGCATTGTCTAAATATCCTGAGGTAAATTACATGACAAAAACACATCTGAAGTGTTAGAATTTACAACCAATTAAAATGTTACTTTCATTTTCTACTTTTTTTTCATGACATTTGATTGGTTATGTACATGAATATAAATGAAAAATGAGAGGGAAACACAGCCATTTTGACTACAACTACCTGAGGTACATCTTGAAAGGATTTTCGCATTTTTTCTTCTTCACCTCTCTGTAAAGTAAGTTGTTAATTTGTAAGGGGCACTTTAAGTTAATTTGTAAAAACATTTTCTGATAGTTATTTACTGTCACTCTGCTATAGTTATAGATAGGGATAGGCTCCTCTGTTATATTTATTGATTGACTTAGGCTTCTCTGCTATAATTATGAATTTACTTACGCTTCTTCACAGGCACTTTTTTATATTTCTACTTCCTGCCTGATACCATACACTGCCCAAAGTTAACTTCACTGTTAAAAAATCAGAACTACCTGTCTGAACTTAAACCCAACACTGCCCTAACTCTACTGATATATTTATTTTTAATACAATTTACAGCAAGAAAATGGAAGGAGAAGCAAATATTTCTTTCGAAATAGTTCTTCAAAACAATCCTGAGGAAGACTTGGACTTTATGGCTCAGTCTCTAGACGAAGAATTAGTTAATTGTGTGGAAGAAATCGAATCATGGACTAAAAATGAGGACATTTCTGACGAAATAATGTTGGAAGTGTTATTAAATTTTGAAAAATCAGAGCAATACATTTTTATTTATTAATTAAAAATTGCTCTATTATTCTTTTTTATATGTAATTCATGAAATAGTACCAAAATGATTATGTTTATATTATAGTATAAAGTGAAACTTACAGTATACTGTGCAATTTTAAAACATCATAAGGGAGCAGGGTAGACTACCCATGATCCCCTAGGTCATCTCAGGGAGTACTTAAAGGATCTCTTTCTGCTTTCCTGACAGACAATGGTATAGATTCCATATTCCACAATAACTTCTGTAACAACATGCAAGATATCTACAGAAAAAACGGTGTACATTGAATTTAAGACTCTGCATTGGTACCTACATGTTGGTACTTAAATCACCCACACAACACAAAAACTCTATTCAGAGCTACCCTACCTCTAAGCACTTTAAATTATTATTTTACTGTTTCACTGAGTTTTCCCCATGTGTGGGAGGGGAGGTGTGTGTGGGGGATGTGTGGGGTGTGTCTGTGAGGTGTGTGTGTGTGTGTGTGTGTCTGGGGGGGTGAGGTGTATAGTTGTGTGTAGGTGTGTGGGGTATGTGGGTGTGGGTGGGGATGTGGGTGTGTAAGGTGTGTGTGTGGGTGTGGGTGTGTGGGGTGTTTGGGTGTAGGTGGGAGTGTGGATGTGTAAGGTGGGGGTGTGTGGGTGTAGGGGGTATGTGTGTAGGATGTGTGTGTATGTGTGGGATGTGTGGGTGTGTCTGTAAGGTGTGTGTGTGTGTGTGGGGGGGGGAGGGGACGTGTGTGTGTGGGGTGTGTCTGTGAGGTATCTGTGTGTGCATGTGTGTGTGTGTGTTGGGGGGGTGAGGTGTGTGTGTGAGTGTGGGTGTGTGGGATGTATGGGTGTGGGTGTGGATGTGTAAGGTGTCGGTGTGGGGGTGTGGGGTGTTTGGGTGTGGGTGGAGGTGTGCGTATGTGAGGTGTGTCTGGGGAGTGTGTGGGTGTGGGGTTGTGTGCGTGTGGGTGTGTGTGGGACGTACTTGTAGGTACCTAAAAAAGCCACAGAACCCAAAAGCTCTTTTCAGAGCTACCCTACCTGTAATCACTCAAAATGATTATTTTACACTATTATTTTCCCTATTTTTCACCAAAGTACGCTCCCTGGTACGCTCCCCCCCGCGAAAATCATTTTTTTTTGTTTTCTTTTACCCGCGGGACCCTTTTATGGCCCCCACATAAAACCTAGGGGGTCAGGGGGGTCTACCCTGCTCCCTTTTGGTTATTTCCCCCTTTGTTTTTGCTACCTCTTGTGTCTCGATCCTACCGAGACACAAGATGGCGGCCGCTCCGGACTGTTTGGAATGTTGACAGACACCCGAGAGCCAATCAGCTTTCCGTGTGCAAGTCGCGTGGCGCGCCCGGAGCGCTCCCCGTGCGCGTACCGGGCCGCGGCAATAGATATATATATATTTTTTTAACCTAAATTACTCAAAATCCACTGGAGCACATATCTTGAGGCATAGCAAAGGCACATCGGGCTACCAGTCCCTACAATTTTGCCAAGTTTGGTGGAAAACCATTCAGCCGTTCGGGCTAAAAGTGAGTCCAACCGCCCTATGGAAATTAACATGGGGAAAACACGTTTTGGGACCCCCCTTTTATCTCGGCCCCCGCTTGACAAATGCCCCCCAAACTTTCAGGGAAGGAGCGAAGAGCCGCGAGGCAAATTTGAGGAAAATTTCAGGCAGATTCCTCAACCGGCGCCAAAGTTATTCCCAATAGAATGTTGTGATTTCCCTATGGAAAACAATCCTAACTATAACTACCTACTGGTGACCGCCAGTAGGTAATTTATATATATATATATATATATATATTACCTACTGGCGGTCGCCAGTAGGTATATATAGTTAGGATTTTTTCTCTATGGGATTTTTGAAAATTCTATGTCTAATAACTTTGGCGTTTGTGGACGGAATTGGCTGAAATTTTCAGGAAAATGGAAAATTTTGTTTCTGAGCAGCCCCTGAAAATTTGGGGGGGTTTCGTCAAGGGGGGGCCGAGAAAAAAGGGGGGGTCCCAAAACGTGTTTTTAACATTGAGTTTTCCATAGGGCGGTTGGCCTCACTTTTAGCCCGAACGGCTGAATGGATTTGCACGAAACTTGGCAAAATTGTAGGGACTGGTAGCCCGATGTGCCTTTGCTAGGTCTCAATATATGTGCTCCAGTGGATTTTGAGAAATTAACGTTCAAAAAAAGATATATATCTGTAACAGCGGACCGGGCAGCGTTCCAGTTCGCGTACTTTTCGCGGTACGGAGCTTTGTGAAGCGAAGCTGATTGGTTCTCCGGCGTCTGTAAACATTCCAAACAGTCCGTAGCGGCTGCCATCTTGTCTCTCGGTAGGATCGAGAGACAAGAGGAGGCCAAAGCGAAGGGGCAAATGACCATAAGGGGGCATAGTAGATCCTCGCTGACCCCCTAGGTTTGATGTGGAGGTTTTAAAAGGGCCCCGCGGGGCAAAAAAAAAAAATAATAATAATAATCGAACGGCTGAATGGATTTGCACGAAACTTGGCAAAATATTAGGGACTGGTAGCCCGATGTGCCTTTGCTAGGTTTCAATATATGTGCTCCAGTGGATTTTGAGAAATTAACGTTCAAAAAAAGATATATATCTGTAACAGCGCTCCGCTTCACGTACTTTTCGCGTTACGGAGCTTTGCGAAGGTGATTGGTTCTCCGGCGTCTGTAAACATTCCAAACAGTCCGTAGCGGCCGCCATCTTGTCTCTCGGTAGGATCGAGAGACAAGAGGAGGCCAAAGCGAAGGGGCAAATGACCATAAGGGGGCATAGTAGATCCTCCCTGACCTCTTAGGTTTGATGTACCATTTTGCCAAGTTTGGTGTAATTCCGTTCAGCCATTCAGGCTGTAGACGTATCTAAATGTCCTATGGAAAATTGCATGGGGAAAACACATTTGAAAGTGTTGAAATTTAGAACCAATTAAAATGTTACTTTGGTTTTGTATTTGTGTGTGATGAAAGTTAATTGGTTATGTATATATCTAAAATGAGAGGAAACCACAGCCATTTTGTGATACTACTGTCTGAGGTACATTTGTGAGGAATTTTTGGTGCTCAATTTCTGGTGTTTGGTTTACACAGTACTAACACTTCTCCTACTTTTAAAAAGGTGAGTTGTTAATTTGTAAGGGGAACTATGTTGTACACTTTAAGATAATTTGAAAAAAAAATTCTGTTATTTATTTACAGTCCTTCTGTTATACTAAATACGATAAATGAAAGTGATTATTTTTTTCTGCAATTTACAGCAAGCAATTTCAAAATAAAATGGCTCACAATGAAGAGACCGTGGCAATTTCTTTTGAATTATCCACTACATTTATTGAAATTGACAGCACCAATAATGAAATATTCTCACAAGGAGGAGATGACTTGAATGATTTTTTTGATCAATCTCTTGATGGCGAATTTATCGAATGTTTGGAGACCATAGAGTTACAAGAATCATCATTGCAGACTTTTCATGAGGAGATTCCAGATGAGATGATTGAAGAGGAAATTCCTGATGAGGACATGTTACTAGTTCTTTCAAATTTTGAAAATTCAGAAGAATAAATTTATATTTAGAAATACAAAAATTGTTTGAGACATTATTCATTTTTATTTTTAATTTATGAGGTTGTAGCGAAGTGATTGTAGTATAAAATGAGACTTATAGTATAGAGTGGAACATTTTTATGTTACATGGTAAGTTTACTCATATTTACTTCCCTTCTCCCACTATATTATCTCCAATGTGTATTTGACATCTCTTCTTCATCTCCGGCCTCCTTTCTCTCACTGTCTGTCTCTGATGCATCTTATCACTGCCATTTTGTGTAATTACAGAAGAGAGTAAAATAAAATAGTTCGGAACGTGAAAAGGGGGCAAAGTAGAGTACCCCTCACCCCCTAGGCCTTCTCAGGCGGTCCCAAAAGGATCAGTTTCTGCTTTCCCTAGAGATTATGGTATGAGTTCCATATACCACAATAACTTGCATTACAACATGCAAGATATCTATCTCCTATTACCAACTTTTGGAGATATTCGCGCTAAGCGCGAATATCTCCAAAAACTAACACCTGCCCTGAGCAGTTCTTAGCCATGTTATCCAATGAGAGGTGGATAACATGGCTAAGAGCATTAGCTCGGTAATGCATGAATATCGCTGACTTTTTAGCGATATTCATGCATTGCGGCCGTTTTTTATCGCATTTGCGATAAACCTTGATAATAGCAAGGTTTATCTTCGATAATTTCTGACGATGCTTAGCGGTAAAAAATTCGTTGCTAAGCATCGTTAGCGATAAATATCGCTTAACTTTGGCAATATGCACCAACGTCTGTTAACGTTCGATTAGAAGGAAATGAGGAAGTGTTGAAAAACATTGTCTGCGCCATCTTGCCTTTTTTGAAATGCCACACTTTTGTTGTGCACGGCAGCCATTTTAGATGCCATGACCAGACCCACTCTCTGCACGCTGTCGATTCGTAGCATGGTTCCCCACCCTCGCAAGCATCTTCCCCAGGCACTGCTCACCCCCGCTCTCTGTCTTATGCATGGGCAATAAACCTCCCCCCATCTGCGCTGCTCTTCCCTGAGAATCACACTCTGTGCCCGCCCGACACCTCCCTTTCGCCCTATTCACTACCGCACCCTCTGACACTCCTCTTCCTCTGTGTCCGATTGTCCAGGCCGGTCCAAGGCTATCAGCTAGCCCTGCAGATGTAGTTTATGGCCCCAGCTGTAAAGAATCACCCCTCTTCAAAGGAGTAATAGTAGATCAAGGCCCACACCCGATGAGATCCGTCACACCACACGTGTTCATACTATCTGAAAACTATCCTGTATTGTGATTGGGGAGGGGACCGAGCCTGAAGCGGAAGATTCCAGGGATGACTCTTTGTACATCAAAGTTTTTACAATTATGTGTCACATTAAAAATATATAGCACTCCAACAAAGTAGTAGGAATATAAAACTTTAATAACTTATAAATATATACAACAAAACAAAAACAGTAAAAACATTTAAACAACGAAGAGACCGTGGCAATTTCTTTTGAATTATCCACTACATTTATTGAAATTGACAGCACCAATAATGAAATATTCTCACAAGGAGGAGATGACTTGAATGATTTTTTTGATCAATGTCTTGATGGCGAATTTATCGAATGTTTGGAGACCATAGAGTTACAAGAATCATCATTGCAGACTTTTCATGAGGAAATTCCTGATGAGATGATTGAAGAGGAAATTCCTGATGAGGACATGTTACTAGTTCTTTCAAATTATGAAAATTCAGAAGATGTTGCCTGGGTGCCGCACTGATTTGGGTATCCGGCGTGGGGCGTCCCGGGGGGTGGGTTGTCAGTAGCGGTCTGTTGTGCGAATAGTTCCAAGGCAGCAGAACGCGCTGAAATCTGGATGTCACGAAGGTGATGTCTAGTAAGTTGCCGCCCAGCAAATAACGGCGTGGGGCGCCGCGGGGGGGGGGGAGGCAGTCCAAAGTTCCGTTAAAAGGGCAAAGGAAAGGATCGGTGGTTTGAACCATCAGTCAAAAAGGGGAGGGGGTGCAACAATTTTTCCTACCGGGTCACACTGTGCTTTCACCGGAACTGAGGTCTGCAGGATTCTAGTCATTCAAACTGAGGCTGGCGCCAGCATGGGAGCGCCGACGTCCCGCGGCTACAGTTTCGTCACTCCACGGGCGATCATGGCAGTCATTCCCCATCGGGGGTGTCTGCGGGGGTCGGGGACTCCCGCGGCTCCTCTAGAATCTTCAAGGTCGTGGAGGACTACGGTGGTGGAGTCAACCAGTGACCGGGCCATTTCTTTATGCTGGGCCCGCTCTTGCCAGGTCGACCGCCATTTTGAGAGTTCGGTAGCTACTGGCGATCGCGGGGTCAAATGAGCGGACGGGCTCCACCCTGCCGGGCGAGACGTTGCAGCATCGCCACAGTGGAAGAACCCTTTTCCGGGCGCCTTAAGCGCTGAGGGTGCAGCTGGGAAGCCTCCACCTGGGGAGGCGGGAGAGGCCTGTTCGCACCGTCTCTCCCTCCAGTGCACCCCACGGCGTCTCGCTTGAGATTTGTTATGGCCGGACCAGGCGATGAGGACGAGAGGGGGGGGGTCGGAGGCATGTGCAAGACATCCCCCCCAGGGTTGTTGCAGCAATTATTCAAGAAAGAAGAAATGTCCCGTCCGTCTTTGGGCCGGACCTCCGGTGGATGGCGGCTGGACGCCCTTTGCTCTGGTCCCATGAACGGGTTCCTTGGCTCATCGGCTGCAGCCGGATCCCGTCGGCCCCAGCCCCCGGCCGTTGGTGGCCGGACCGGGAGAGAGTGTGGAGGGACAACCTGCAACTCTCAAGGGCCACCGCGGCCGGACTGGGAGAGAGAGGGGAGGGTCGAGGACACGGACATTCCCCCCCCTGAAACTCTCCAGTGTTGTCAATCCCCCTGGCCGGGTCCCGCTGGCCTCGGCCTCTCCTCCGGCTACACCCTACGTGATGATCTCCTGGCCGAGGCGTGGCAGCATGACCCGCCTTATATGTGTTGCTTCTGGCTGGGCGTAGCCGAAAACCTGTTGCCCTTTGGAAGTTTCTAGAATGGGGCGGATGTCTGCTGACTTCTATCTTTCCCAGTTTGCCGTTATTTGGCCGTGGCAGACAGGTTTTGGGGCAGTGAGGGGCGATGTTTTCAAGTTTCTTATTACGGGCTTACTTCTAACGTTTCTTGTTTCTAGGACAATAATAGGTTTTATCATTACGTATTGTTATCGTTTCTTTGTTTGTTATTTAATAAAAAGTTCATCAGTGGCCTACTGATTTTCGTTTTCCTATTCTTTTCTTTCCAGGTTGTTTCATGCTAAAGTTTCTGTTAACAGGATACAGTGATCACTTCGTTATTATTGCATATGTCCTTTTCACTAGGGGTGCTCTCTGGTCGGGCCAGATGACCTATCTCTAGTAAATGGTCCGGGTGAAACAGGTGCATCAATCAGTGGGGAGTAGATAGGCATGACAGATTACAACGGGGGAGAAAGGTCCGCATTACGTACCCTTTCACTACTTGCAAAGATTTTCCTACGTTTATTTGCAAACAGGGAATACCTCCAAAAAGAACTAATTCCCAAACAGTCAATGTTCGGACAATCAATCAATCAATGAGGAATGAAATAGGTACGACGTGTTAAAGGCTTGCGTTACCTACTCTTCACTATCTGCAAAGGGAGAGAGAATATTCCTATTCTTCCTCGTTTGCAGGCAGAGAAGATCCTTAAGAGAACCAACTTCGAACAATTCAATGCTCGATTCAAACAATCAACAAGGGGTACTGTGAACACAAATGAACGCCGCTTATGTACATACACATTGCTATTTTCAACAGGTTGTTCCTAATGTTTCTATTTTAGCGAGGTCAAAAAGAGATCCCATTAGTGGCCTACTGATTTTGCTCGATTCCTTTTGTTTTTTTACACGATTTTTCGCTATCTGCAAAGACTAAACAGAGTATTGCGACTCTGTGCTTGTTTGTAAATAGAGAATGAACCAAAGAGAACAATCAATCAAATGGAGAGAGAAGCAGGCACGACGGATTACAACGGGGGTAAAGGCCTGCGTTAACTACCCTTCACTATCTGCAAAGAGAGAGTACTCCTAATAGAAATGAGGGGTGGGGGGCAGCATTCAAAGCAGATCAGTGTGCATAAACACGAAAATGTTTTTACTTACCACGTACTTGACATTCGACAGCTTATGATATTTGCTATTAGAAAACCATTGAAATTCACTGAAAAAACCATAGGTTATAGACCATATATAGTTAGGAATTAGCATTTACAAAACCTTGAAAATTCACTGAAAAAACCATAGGTTATAGACCATATATAGTTAGGTATTAGCATTTACAAAACCTTGAAAATTCACTGAAAAAACCATAGGTTATAGACCATATATCGTTAGGAATTAGCATTTAAAAAACCTTATTTTACTCACACAAAACCATTGAAATTCCCTATATATTTAGTTGCACTAACTATATATCGCGCACCCGCAATCCACTGCTGATGATGTCACATATTACATCATTCATGACATGGTCAGTGACATCACTGATGACATCACTGATGACATCTCAAATGACATCACTGATGACATCACTGATGACAACATCCAGTGACTGTATGTTTCTGTAAAGTTAAAATGTGTCTTACATATTGAAGAATGAGTGGAAGTATAAGTGTCTGGACAAAGGATTTAGTAGGTGCATGACTGAATGTATGAGTGAGTGATTAAATGTGTCTCACTGAGTGCATGGGTTAGTGACTAAAGTGTCTTAATTTGTGCATCATTATGTCTGTTGTTCTGTAAACTGCTGCATGTGTTGATCAGTAGATATATGATTAACTATATGGGTTACTGATTGATTGTCCAAGTATTTGTATGGGAGACTGAGTGTGTGTGTGGCTGGCTGGGAGGTGTGTGACTCTGTGCAGATCAATGTGTACTTGTATCAATGATTGTATAACAAGGTAAGTATGTGTTAGTATATGTTTGAAAATGTAAGGTGCTCTATGTTTAACTGTATAGACAAAAAAATGGAAGTGTCATTGATTCTTTACAGGACTGACTAGGTGTGTGAGTAACTCCATGGATGAGTGGCAGACTGTGAGTGTCTGTATAGGTGTATGAGTGCATATGATAGTGTTGTAAAGATGAGTGATTGTATGTATGAATGATTGTATGGGTGAATGAGTGAAGGTGTGTGTAGACGTAGGAATCAGTGAGTGTGTATGTAGTAACTAGTATTGGTGTGTCAATGGTTTCAAAAATTATATTCTGTATTTAACACTGGGTGAAACAGAGGTTATATTAAAATGTGAGGAGATGCATTGTATTGTCACATGAATGATATCATCAGTGATGTGGTCATTGATGTCAAATGAGATGTCATCAGTGATGTCATCAGTGATGTCATTTGAGATGTCATCAGTGATGTCACTGACCATGTCATGAATGATGTAATATGTGACATCATCAGCAGTGGATTGCGGGTGCGCGATATATAGTTAGTGCAACTAACTATATATGGAATTTCAATGGTTTTGTGTGAGTAAAATAAGGTTTTTTAAATGCTAATTCCTAACGATATATGGTCTATAACCTATGGTTTTTTCAGTGAATTTTCAAGGTTTTGTAAATGCTAATTCCTAACTATATATGGTCTATAACCTATGGTTTTTTCAGTGAATTTTCAAGGTTTTGTAAATGCTAATTCCTAACTATATATGGTCTATAACCTATGGTTTTTTCAGTGAATATATATATATATATATATATATATATATATATATATATATATATATATATATATATATATATATTCACTAAAAAAACATAGGTTTGACATATGTTATAGTTAGGAATTTGCATTTAAAAAACCTTAGAAATTCACTGAAAAAACCATAGGTTTTACACCAGTTATAGTTAGCTGTACATTTTAGTCATACAAATCCATTGAAATTCCCCCGTTATAGTTAGTTGTACTCACTATAACTCGCGTGCCCGCAATTCACTGCTGATGATGTCACATATTACATAATTCATGACATGGTCAGTGACATCACTGATGACATCTCAAATGACATCACTGATGACATCATCCAGTAAATGTGGTTTGCTTTTATATTTAAATATGTATTATAAATACACTACTTTGCATTGAAGAATGAGTGGATAAATAAATATAAATGTGTGATTGGTGAATTTAGTAACAGTGTCATTGATTGTTTCCTTGACTAATTTGTAGAGTCTCACTCTGTATAATGTGTAGTCACCTAACTGTGTGAAAGTCTTTATTGCTTTGTCTTAATTGGTATGTTAAAGACTATATTTGGTATTGGTTTCTTAACTGTGTATTTGTATGGGTAAATGAATGTCTATGTGGTTTGGTGGGGGTGTGTGATTGCCCAAAAATGTGTGAATAGTTCATTCAGTAGGTATATGAGGCTAAGACTACATGTTATAACAGTTTTTTCAGTGAGTGTATATGTTTATGGGTGTGGTGGTGATGACATATTTCTCTCAATGGTACATCTTCATTAAACTTGAAAACAAAAGGCAGTGTATGTGACAGTTATATCTAATTAAGTGTGCTTAAGACTTAGTGATTGTATGAGTCAGTATATGGATAACTGTATACTTGTAATAGTGATTTTATAACACACTAAGTGTGAGTTACTATCTATATAAATAGATGAAGTGGTGTGTGTAGATGAGTAAATGTAAGTATAATCAATTATTTGCATAAGTCAGAAGGATGTCTTTATAAGTGAATACAATGTGTGTTGGTGTGTAATGTTGAAATAGGCGTATAAGTATATTTGATAGTGTTCTGTTGATTATTCACTGCATATAACACTGAATCTATAGGTAAGTGATTAGATGTGTTTATAGCTCTATGAATAACTGAGTGGCTGTTTAGAAATTTCTATTGGTGTGTCAATGGTTTCAAATATGGCACTTACTATTTTACATTGAGTGATTAAAGATTATACTAGTGTGTGATGAGGTGTATTTGATTGTCACATGGATGATGTCATCAGTGATGTCATCAGTGATGTCATTTGAGATGTCATCAGTGATGTCATCAGTGATGTCACTGCCCATGTCATGAATGATGTAATATGTGACATCATCAGCAGTGGATTGCGGGCACGCCAGTTATAGTGAGTACAACTAACTATAACGGGGGAATTTCAATGGTTTTGTATGACTAAAATGTACAGCTAACTATAACTGGTGTAAAACCTATGGTTTTTTCAGTAAATTTCTAAGGTTTTTTAAATGCAAATTCCTAACTATAATATATGTCAAACCTATGGTTTTTTCAGTGAATTTCAAAGGTTTTTTTAATGCTAATTTCTAACTATAACGTGTTTTAAACCTATCTTTTATTCAGTGAATTTGCAAGGTTTTTTAATTCTAATTTCTAACTATGACGTGCGTGATACCTAAGGTTTTTTTCTGTGAATTTACAAAATTTTTAAATGCTAATTCTTAACTATTATGTGTGTGAAAATGATATTTTTGTAGACTTTTTTTTTGTAAGACTTAAGTTGAGATGGCCTATTGGCAGAGCTACAATAGACTGGACCCCAGAACTCCAGTGGTAGATGATCCCAAGTAGTACAATTGTGGCCGAATCTGGACTTTGTTCTTCCGAACAGGGTCTGACATGAGCTCTTGCTTGCCCTCCAGGGTCCTACTCATGTCCTCTCTACGTTCACGTGCCTCAGACCTCTTTGGACTGTACTGATGCAATAAAGCTCTGAAGTCTTTGTGAACTCTGCCCTATGACTTACTAGTTGCCCGATGGGTGAGGCATATCTTTATAGATTTGCTTTGTTCTTACCTACTGTGTGGAGCGGTATTTCAATTCGCAGTCCATTTCTTACTAATTTTGCCTGCTTTAAACGTGTTATTGAAATTGTCAGTTAGACAGTGAATAATGTATAAAAAGTGCATGGTTTCATCTCTCTTGATATACGATGGTCGTTGGCTCTTTGATGTCCAACAATCCTTTTACGAAAGTATGGTGCACATTATATAAAATATGATTAAAAAAATATATATATATTCAGGTGTTTTCTTAGATAATAATGAAATAATAATAATAATAATAAAAATTGTTTTGTTTAGGCCCGTCGGGGTTCTTCTGGGACCCCCTGAGAAGGTCTAGGGGGTCAGGGGGTCACTACCTTGCCTCCTTTTCATGTTTTGTAACTTTTATGGAAATTGGGCAAAACGCCATTTTGAAGCGACCGCACGCCCGGGTGGGCGCACCTCGCGATTTAAAAAAATAAGTAACGTTTTTTTTGCCCGTCTGGGTTCTTCTGGGACCCCCTGAGAAGGTCTAGGGGGTCAGGGTGTCTCTACCTTGCCTCCTTTTCACGTGTTATAACTTTTATGAAAATCGAGCAAAACGCCATTTTGAAGCGGCGTGCGCACCCGAGCGCACACTTCAAGTCATGTGACTCGAAAACAACACTTTTCATTGGTTCATAGTAGTTTCTGTCCTAGATTCTTCAAAAACCCCACCCACTTCCCTCACTATCTGTTTCACTCTTGTGGGAGACGGAGGTTTTCCAGCTTTCCTGAGAAGTTTCAGAAATGGCAGAAATACAGCATTCATCTTCTGATTCTGAGGAAGAATATCGCCTACCTCCAAGAAAAGGGAAGGAATCATTCATTTGGAAAATTTTTACTATACCAGAAGGACTCAAAAAAGTGAATGCCCCGAAAGTCACATGCACTATATGTGGCACTGTTCTCTCAAGGAGAAACCCTTCTAAAAAAATACTCCTTCTCAATACACACAATGATAAGGCATGTGCACCCTGTGCAATTTGCACAGGCATCAACAAGAGCCCTGGCCACACAAATGCCACCAGCTGTGGCCAGCACATCATCAGCTGGACCACCTGCATCTCCATCCACTGCAGAAATGGACTTAAGACCATTCGTCACAAAAGTCCACATGAGATGCAACAAATGCTTTGAAATTATTGTGTATGGGGAGCAGAGCCTCACTCTGATTGAGCGGAGAATTAATGAACACCAATGCTCCCAAAGAAGATGATTTTTTTTAAAGTTTGGATTTATTTTGTTCCTGTTGAACAGTTTTGCAGTTGGAGATTCCTGTTCCCGTTTGAAAAAAAATATATATATATAAAACTTTCAAAAAAGAAAAAAATATATAAAACAACAAAACAAAAAAAAAGTTATTTTCAGAACTAACTCACTTCTCCAAAAAGAGCTGTATTTCTAACACAATGTGTCATTATTTGTTTGAATGAATGTGTAGTGAATAAATGAATGACTGATATGACTGAGTTTAGGGGAGGAAGAGACTGAGGGAATGAGTGAAGAATGGAGAGTATGGTGAGTAAGGAAAAGTGAGTCAAAGAGTGACTAAAAGAAAGGGACTAAGGGTAGGGGAGTGAGTTAAGGGGAGTTAAAAAGTAAGGGAAGGGCACTAAGAAAAAGAGAGTAAGGGAGGGGGAGTGAAAGAAGGAGGAGACAGGGAAGGAGTGTAAGGAGTGTAAGGGACGGAGAGAGGGAAATAGAGTAGGGTAAGGGGAGTGAAGGTAAGAGAAGTGGAGTGATGGTGAGGGAAGGGGTATGAGGATGATAAAAGGGAGGTAAGTGAAAATGAGAAGTGGGGAGTGAGTGAGAGAAAAATTGAGTTATAGTGACTAAAATTGTGGAAGAGATTTAGAGATGGATGAAGCAAAAGATAGTGAGAAAGGGAATCAAGGAAGGGTAGTGAACAAAATGGAGTGAAGGAATCAAAGAAGTGGAGTGACTGAAGGTCACTGAGGGATGATGTAATAGAAAGAAAGTTAGGGGGGAGTGAGAAGAGATTGAGCGATACAGCAACACAAGGAAGTGATTAAGGAAAAAGGAAACATAAGTAAGAAACAGACAATGGTGAAGGAAGAGTACTTTTGGAGAGGAGAGGTGAATGAAGAGCAGTAATGAAAACAAGAAAAGGTTAGTAAGATCAGTAAAGGAAGGTTAGAAAAAGTGATAATAAAGAATGTGAAAGACAGAAAGAAAAGTAAGAGACTGATGAAAACATATTTTTTGTTTGTGAAACTTACCTTATAAATAATGGCAACTTTATAATATATTTTCTTTAAAAAATATACTATCTATGGAAGAAAAGGAAACATTTAGTTATATTATATATTTCATAATACAAAAGAAAGTATGAGTGAAAAAAATAGAAAGGAAAAGAGAGGAAGGATGACAGAGAGAGATAGAAAGAGAGTAAGTGAAAGACAAAGAGAGGTAGAGTGTGTGACTGAAAGGAAATTAAGTGGTTAGACTGAGTGAGAAAACGAAAGAGAGGAAGAGAGAAATGGAGTGAAAAAAGGGAGAGATTCAAGGTATGAAAATTAGCAAAAGACATTGAAGAAAGGGGAATAAGGGAAAGGGATTGATAGATGGAGTGAGCGAAAGAAAATAGGTGAAACTTAGGAAATAGGAGCAGGAGAAAGGGAATGAGAATGATGAACAGAGAAGAAAATATGAAATGGGAGAATATGACTTAGATTGTGTGAAAGGCAGTGACATTGACAGAAGTGATAGAAGGGTGAGGAAAGACAGAAAGATAAGTAAGAGATTCTTAAAAAAGTTTTTTTTGTTTTTACCTTATAAATATAATATCTGTGGAAGAGAAGAAACAATTCAGTTATAATGTATATTTCGCAATACAAAATACAAAATAATTTGGACAATATTTTAATTATTTTATTTTGCAGTTCTCAGAATGTATTGAATTACACTTAAAACAGTGAGTGCAATACTACTCATCATATGACAGCGGGCAAAAAAAAAACACAATCAAAAAAATTGTGTTGAAAAAAACCCATACAACATTTGAATACATAATGTAAATATTCGAAAAAAAACATATCTTAAATGTTTTTCTCTAATTCGCAATTTCTTGTTTAAGTATGCTACATCTCCAAGAATCACAAAGTAATAAAACAATATCACTTATTTTTTATACCCTCTAAATAAACTTCCATACAAGCATGTTCTAACAACATTTTCCCAAAGTAGTCATTTTGTTCTGAGATACTTCTCCTCACGGCCAAATAGTATGTGTAAAGTCCTTAGTTTGCAAATTACTTAATTGTACTCTTAACCTTTCTTTTCCCGACCTTTATATTGAAAAGTTCCAACGTGTTCTCTACCATCTAACATTAGTAAAACCTCTACCTGATGCTATCACTATCTCAAATACAAGTTTTTTTTATAATTTGGTCACCCTCACTCACAAACTAATTCTGAACAACAGAGTATCCTTTCTTAACAGCAGTAATCTTCCTAGGCCAATTAATTTTCCATCAATTTGGGTTGCAAAAACACTAGGTAAGAATTTGGTAAGTCAAAAGGCAAACATTTTTTAAAAGTCAATTGAGTATCATTACAATGTGTCCAGCCTTTTGGAGATTTTAAATAAGCTGTGTAATGTCCTGATGTTGTAGAAGGACCATCATGGAAGATAATTGATACAGTTACAAAAGTTCTTCCAGAAATTGATAGTTGAAAAGCCACAACATTTTTAATTGAAGTTGTCAATTTTGTTCCATCAGGTCTGCATCGTTGGAGCATAAAAATTACATACTGTCCATATCTTCGGATAAATAATGTTGATAACATTTCTGAGTTACATTGAGAACAGACCATGTTTTGATTTGCTTCTTCAACTAGATTATTGAAAGACACTGCTTTACAGTCTGGTAATGTTAAATATATATAAATCTTTCAGTGTGTATGTCAGTACTACTTGAAAACAAACAATTGTCGCACTCATGTTGCCATTTATAAGAAAGTCAAAAAGACTATCAATATCTACACCTTCATCTTGTAAAACAGCAAGCATATACATTAGAAATTCCTGACAATCTTGCTGAATATTCTGAGAAAATTGATTTAGTCCAGCACATATGTCTAAAACATTTCGAATATCAGATACATTTTCTATTTTAGTGTTATCATTGCTACATTTCTCAAACACAGAATTCAATAAACTACAAAATGTTTGGTCCCGATTTTCAACAATCTGTTGCAGTAAAGTTTCAAGAAAAAAACAACATTAACCACTACATTTGCATAGCAGTTGACACCAGAACTGTTTTCAAACTGAAATCCAACAACCTCTTCAGTAGTTTCCTTTTTGTTTTTGCTTCCAATCACAGGTTCATCTACTTTTTTTCTTTTCTCTACCACTTCACTACATTTTTTCTCATATCTTCTTTTTCGTCCTACCACACGCTTTTCAATTAAAGGATATTGAGGTAAACTTGGAGCATATTCTCTTCTTAACCGGTTATACTCCTTCACACAATTTAGATCTGCACTAATCTTTGTCTCATCAAAATCAATCAGATACAATCCAGATAAAGTTCTAACTCGAGATAAAGCAACATAGGCCATACCCTCTTTGAACACAGTACTTCCAATATTTACCAAAGCACTATCTACACTTAAACCTTGAGATTTATGAATAGTCACCGCATATAAACACCAACTAACAAGTAACATTCAGTCAAAAACCTGCTCATATATGAGGGTTGAAAGATTGCGTGTGCTGGTTGCAAAATCAATGATGGGACACCCTCAAGATAGTTACAGTGTTCCCATCAGAGTTCCATCCTGTACCGCCCTTCATCATTTGGGAAAGCCACCAGTGAGAAGTGTGGCTCACTGGTTAGAGGCGGCAGACCCGTAAGCAGAGAATGGCCCGGGACCAGGGTTCGATTCCCGACGCGGCAGGGTCGTGGACCAGGGTCAGCGGACTCGATAATTCTCGCCTCGGTGCCTACTCTAGTCAGAAACCACACTCGGCAACTCTGGGCATCAGCTTGCCTCATCTTCACAACGGCCCCCCCAGACCGCCGGGGATGCTTGGTCGCACCTTAGAGATACCCATCAGGGACCATCTCTCAGGGTGAGCCAGGACGGGTTCCCCAGCGGTCGAAGCGTGGAGATACTCCTCCGGGAGTCGATTCCTAGCGCTATATATAAATATAAGTACACAGGGAAGCCCAATGTACGATTTGGCACAGCGTGGTGGAAATCAATACCCAATGAACTTGTGACAGGTAGGTGTCAGGATGTAACTAATAAGCAGTGCTAAATAATGAAAATAAAATTTTTTTTCAAAAAAGTGGTGATGTTAAAAAGGGGTAGAAGAAGGAAAATAGATTTATTAGCAACCATCAACTCCCACTCTCTAAAAACAGTGCAAAAAGGTAGTGTCAGCAAATTACTACCTCGACAGTTTATATAGTCACGGTCGACATGTTTCTGCAGCTTTTACCTGTGCCCCGGGGTCACTCGCTGCTTCTTCAGGACCTATCCTGCTACTGCTTAATTAGTGCATACTAAACAAGGAAACTTAAAACAAAGTAAATGTCACCTTAGATTCTCCTGATGAGAGGACCAGTGGATTTCACAAACCAGCACACACATAAAAAGAAAAAGAAAGAACAAGCCTATTAGCAAAGCTCTCAGGCGAGACTCGAATACAGAGCACAGTCTCGCAGTTAATGGTTTTTAATCCATCCCTTTCCACACGTATTTTGAGATATCAAATATTCCCAAAAGAGCCCGATTACCACTTGTGTAAAAAAACACTCACCCCATATTATGGAGAATGTTGCCCCACCTCACCCGGCCTTAGCTCAGGTACTACGGAGCCCCGCTCTGTGTGAATAACAAACATATAAAAAGAATCAATTGAAGGAAGTACTATTAGGTCAAGGCAGGCCACTCGATATAACGTGGTTCACAGAGGCGTTTGTTTCCGTCTGCTGACTCACCTTTCCGTCGGTACTCCAGACGTCCAACTGGGCTGTCTGTGGGAGGTACCGACGGTCTGAGTCCGATTACTTTTATAAGCTATAGATCACGTAAGCCTACATACACATACCGGAGAACGGGGGCGTGCCGCCGCGCTCCTTGCTGCTAACGTCAACAGTCCTCTTCCGGGTTTCTAGAGGAGTGTTCCGATTGGCTGACGCGGAGCGTGACGCGACCACGTCGCGCCAGGAACTCTGGGCTCTGTGGTTTTAAAACCCCCGTGTATAGTCTGACTAGTCAAATCTATTGTCTAAAGGTCTCGTGATTTGAAATATTATTAACACGCAAAGCAGGCGTCATCCCGCAAATTGTCGTGACACCCTCGCATGAATAATAAATTTTTTTTTTAAAGTTTGTACAATGTTTTAAACAGCATGGCGGCAACTTATAATTGACATGGATAGAAGCGCCAACTTCATGTGTCATCAAGACCCCTTGTGTCTCATTCACAAGGTCTCATTCTGTGGTGGATGTCCGTATCATGTTTAGGCTCTCAGCACATCCAGTAAGGCACAGTCAGATCTTGCCTAGAATAGCCATTGTAATCGCGCTACTCCTGCGCTGTACCCTATGGTTAATGGACAACAAACTACTAAGCACACACGCACCCAGGCAGCGAACATATTATCGTCTCCCTTAGTCAGCAGGCTGGAGGTGCTCTATCCAGAACATCTCCTCCAGTCTCATTCATCTCGTTCTTTAGTCTGAAAAGAACATTATAACACAAGTCATACACGATGTCTACAATTGATAGGGCCCCCTCTGGCACCATATCGTAATATGGGAGTAATACTCATAACCCACTCGCCATATAATCATAAGGCACTCGTACCCATGGGAAACATCAGATATACCTCACTCCGGGCATATCATTCATTCACGTGAAAGCACTGATTATCTGGTGCCTCTAGCTCTTGAGTGACATCCAAGGAATATCCTCATTCAATCCTCGCTTGTCTGTCCCCAATTTGTGTACCCATCGCTGTTCGCGCTGGAACAGGAAGCTCTTGATGTCAGTGATATGGGCTGGTATTAAAGGCTGCTCTATCACAGTCCAGTGCAGCTCAGACGACATATGCTTAGCTATTAAAAAGTGGTTCGTCATTCTGGTCGACTGTCTTGAGCACCGAATGGAGCTTTTATGTTCACAAATGCGTGTCTTAATTTTGCGAGTTGTCATTCCCACGTATCTCTTATTGCATGGGCAGCTAATTAGGTACACTAAGTTGGAGCTGTTACAATTTGTGAACCTTCGCTGCTCCCATGGTCTCCCAGTCCCTATATCAATAGTTTGGGATTTTGTTGTGTTCGGACAGGCTGCGCAATTCCCACAGGGATGATGTCCTGTGGCCGCAGGCATGTCCCATAATGTGCCTAAAGCTCGTGGTATTTCCCCTTTGGGACGCGTGTGGACCAGTTTGTCCTTTAAACTCTGCCCTCTTTTAAAGGCGAACAATGGAGCTGGAATCGTGTCACCTCCAGTATTCAGAATGCACCAGCGTTTCTTTATTATCTTCTGGATAGCATTTGATTGCGTAGTGAACGTGCTCACACAGGTCATCTGATTTTGAATGGGTTTGGGTGGCAATATCTCCAATAGCCCCTCCCGGTTGTTGTTGGAGGCTCTCTTTTTTGATCTTCAAACTAGGCCTTTGGGATAATGCTTTTGTGCAAGATCTTCTTTTAGGCAATCGGCATGATGTTCAAAACGGTCTTTAATAGAACAGTTTCTTTGTATGCGCAAAAATTGCCCATAAGGTAAATTATCTCGAAGAGATTTAGGATGACAGCAGTTATAGTCTAGTAAAGAGTTACGTGACATCGGTTTACGGTACAACTCTGAGGCCAAACCGGTAGTCGTGGGTGTAATTAGTAGGTCGAGAAACGCTAGATGGACTCTACTTTGCTCCATTGTGAAGCATAGAAAGCGATTTCTCTCGTTCAGCCATTCGTGGAACCTTGTTAGTTCTTCCTCACTCCCTCTCCAGATCACTAAAATATCATCAATATACCGCTTCCACAGACGCATCTTGTCTGTGAAAGGGTTATTGTCCGAGAAGATGTGCTCTGATTCAAAGTTATGAACATACAGATTCGCTAACGACGGCGCAAAAATGCTGCCCATGCTCGTTCCACTGACTTGAAGATAGAGCGAGTCTTCAAATTGGAAAATTTTTTCCGTCATGGCTATACTAGCCAAAGTCATTATGAGATTGACGGGAGTGATGGAATCTAGATCTCTCTCTAAGAGGAGCATTTCCACTACTTCTAATGTCTCTTTCTGTGGGATTGAGGTGTACAGACTCTCCACATCACCGCATATGCCAAACAAGCAGGAAACTGTTTTCGTCGGACATATAAATCTTTCACAAGCAAAAATGGATTTGAACAACGACTGACTTGTTGTACCTCTTCAATTCCATCAAATTTGATTTTTAAAAATTCAATCTCATCTCTATTTGGTTAATTCACAAAACCAACAACATTACCCGTTGCTCCATTCACCAAACCTCTTTCCACATGTAAATTTCTTCGTAAAATAATCCGACAATTTAAACATACATACAGATTCTTTTCTAAACTAGCAGTTTTAGATATTGATTTCTCTAAAGAATCCAATTTTAACTTCAACCTTTCTGACAAAATAATAGTACTGCCTTCATGCTCTATTCTATCTTTAGCTTCCAGATTCTTAATTTCTTGATTTTCTAACTTTAAAATGTTTTCTTTGAAGTTTGAACATTCTTGTAGAGTTGGCATCAGCATATAACTGACTTATCTTCTGCCACTTTACTATATATATTCTCTGCCACAACATTTTCATTTGGAAACAAATTTGAAAATAATCGTGCCTGTAAAGTTTCTTTGACATGTTCACTTAGTTTTCCAATTCTTATATCTTGAAGAATATTTCCATAATCAGCATCCTTTGCCTGTCACATATTTTGAATCAGTTCTGTATATTTAAAATGCGACCATATATTAACATTTCCAATACTTCCCAGGCACTTTCGGGTGTCTACATGTGTAACTGTTTTAAATACTGGCTGTCCTTTCACAGGAGTTATCTGCAGTAGATCTCCTAAAACGATGACGTGTTTGCCTCCAAATAAGACATCATACTCTGTTTTAAGGATTTGTTGCATTCTTAAATGCACAAAGGCAAGCATTAAATTTGATACCATGCTTACCTCATCAATAATGAGAAGTTTCATTTTTTTAAGGACTCTAGAAACTTCACAACAAGCTTCTCCAGATAGGTTGTGGTATTCTAATTTATTTTCATGTTCTACTTGCAGCATCAATAAACAATGTAAAGTAATCCCTTTAATGTTGTGTGCTGCCAACCCAGTTGGAGCAGTGACAACACAGGAGAGTGACGACTCAGTTCTTTGCTGTAGATATATTGCAATTCCTTTACTTAGAAAACTTTTAACAATTCCGGCTTCTCCACTCACGTATAGTCGGACAGGTTGAAATGACATACATAAGCATTCTTTTTTTTCATGACGTAAACCATGCTCAATCTGCTCTGTCACTTCATCATATATTTGTTTTTGCTCAAGATTTAGTTGTTTTTCCAATTCTTCTAAGTTTATTACATCCTCTTGAGCTTGTTCCATTGCTCTTTCCACGTCATCCATGGCAGTGCCGGCTTCATTTTGGATAATTGGTTCTCCTAGTGGATCTTGACTCAACGAAGCAGAACTTTGACTGTCTTGAGAACTGTCTCTAGCAATCTCTGCTGCAATTGTTGCTTCTTGCTGTATTTCGTCGTTCAACATTTGCAGATAATTACTAAAAACAGGACATTCTATACTATTTTTAGATGCGTTGAATGAATCTTCATAACTGTCAAAGTCTCCAAGTAGTTCCTCTTCTGTACGCCATGGCTTAAAGAGTTGCAAAAGAGCTAAATAGTAAAATTCCCTTTTGTCAGGAGTTTCGCAACTCAGTTTTCCGTGATTAATCAAATGTCCTTTTCTTTGTTTCACCAGACATCCTTCACATGCAATCACAGCATATACACCTTTATCCATATCTTCGGTAATATTCCTTTAAAAAATTTAGCTTTGCAGTACTTCATACAGACAAACGTTTTCAAGCTGATTACTTCTATTTGGATAGTATGTATCCAACATGTTTGTCTTCAGAATGTCTGTACTGTTTGGTTCTTTCTCTGCTAAATATTCAATTTCTTGAACAGGTTTCAAAACTCGGTTTCGTGTTCTTGCAAGACCTAAACTCACCCAAATGATTGTTCTAGATTTCGCATATAGACTTGCAGATGATAATCGATCAGAGCATTCATATGCTCCAATTTCTCGATGAGACAACATCTTCAAACTGTAGCCATACAATTTCTTACTTAGGCTCTTTTCATGAGAAATTTCTTCCCAGATTTCCTTTAGTTCCGTCTTTTCAGATTTGGTGATGTAAGACGTTACATATCGAGCCACAGCAATAGAGTTGTCTGCAACATATTGAATATCCATGTTAGCATTCCACATGGACAAAAGGACTGGGTTATAGTCATTTATGTATTTTGATTCTTCACTTCTTCTTAAATTGTAGGTATTTTTTGGTGATCTTCTTGTAACAGTATGTCGCAAAGATGACATAAAATTCTTCACTCTTCCTTTTGAAATTACTGGTCGTGGAAATCTAAAACGACATTTGGTATAGAATTTGTCCTTTGATTTGAACTTTCGTCGACAGTATTTGCCACAACGATGGCTTTGAAATCGTAAGACTTTTCCTCTTAAGTCCTTATCTTTTATACTTTTGGCTATATCACATGTTGCATATTCTTCAATGAAAGACATTACAGTGTCATCTGAGTCTGTTCCAAATTTGGGAGCATCTTTGATCCATAATAGCATATGAATATGAGGAGCACCTCTCGCTTGATACTCTTTTCTCCAGAAGAAATCCAGAACCTCTCCAAAATACCTGCATACATTAACTGGATCCAAAGAGCACAGTTCTCTAGGTGTCTTGTACTCTATATTTTCTATGTTTGCATTTGCCTCTCGAAGAAATTCAAGTAAATCTTCCCAAGCATAGTCAGCACAGCTTAGAGTAGGAAACCATGTAGGAGCTCCTAAGTTTCTTAGCATACATTTCAAATCCCCATGACGACAGTACCAATACTCGTTAGTACCACGCTGTCATGCCATGAGATTAATTAGCTTAGATTCCAAAACACTGTCTTTCTGTTGGACTTTATCCATAAAGTCCTTTGCCAAACATTTTGCAGATGTACTCCACTTTTTAGTATATGGTTCACTGCATAAGAAAGTCCAGAGAAGTCACTCTCAAACAGAAGATGAAACAAATATGGAATACATTGACAGAACCTCAGAACTTCTGCATATAATCTTGATGTCCGGTATTCGGATGCAGGAATCTGCATAGGTCGGTCATCATATCGTGCACCTTCACCTGTTGGAAATAACTGAGGAAAACAACGAGCTTCCAAGCTTTCTTCCCATACACTAATGGGACTTTCTTTTGCTTTTTTCATCTGAAATAATTCAATATCATTCCCCATTGCTTCTTTGGAATGCAGTGGATGAACACTATAATGTTCATAAATTTCTTCACTTCTGGACACATCCACTTTTTCAATTTGTCCAGCTGGCAAATCATTATCCTCTTCTCCAATTGTTTCCTCTTCTCCTACGTGTACATTTTTATAGTATTGATTGTTTTTGACCAAATATAACGTTGCCTTTTTGACTTTTCTAACATCCACTAAATCTTGCCAGATTTTCTTACTCTTTGTAGGCACGCCATTAACTAGAATAACTAGAGGTTCCTCTTCCACATTTTCAACACCAATTGTCTCAATGTTTTTCTTTAAATCAAGAGGCAAATATACAACTCTTCTCTTTAATCCTCTCTGTAAATCTGAAGGATTCAATGTCCCTGTCTTAGGCTCCATACAAACAATAGCCTGAAATGGATGCACACATTGAATCAGAATAGTCTCATAAGTATTTAAATCCATCAGTTCAGATGGAATATTTACCAACTCAAGATTATTATGTACAGCTCTAGCAGGAATTCTATTTTCATTTAATTTATTATAACAATATTTACAAATACGTTGATCAGAACCCAAATCAAAACAATTTTCTACTAACAAATAAGTTGCAAAATCTTTAACTCACTATTATTTTTCTCTTCACTTTTTCAATATAAATCAACTAACCTGGTATGATTTTTGTAATGAGTGCGTCGACAACACACACAAGAAAAGTTCGGCTTTTCACCTCAAATGACCTTAAACTTTGTTATTTCTTGTTCAAAATTTTCTGTATTAAAATTCTGTACAATTTCTACCACATTTCCTTCTATTACTGTATCAGTTTCTGCACTGTCTTCTTCTGGACCAAAGTAACTAACCTCAATTTCTTCACAGATGTTCTTAACATCTAATTCATATCCATGCAAAAGAGCACTATTTAACTGTTTGAGCTTCAGTGCTGGACTTTTTGCATAATACAACCTTCTCACTAATTTCCTCACTTCGGTATGATGCACTGCTAACATCCTGAAATGGTGAAAAACACTCTGGCATACTTTTTTAGAAAGACAAGCCAGAGAATGCCCTTGCAGACCTGTTTTTTCTCTCACTCTGCAAGGGTCTAATTCTTGCAACATTTTAACCTTTTGTTTTAGACTTTTTATCGCATACTTACTTAAGAAATTGCGAAAAAAATCAATTGAATCCTGTCGGACACTACAAATAATACTTCAAATCCAAGTGTAAACTGGAGCCTTAGGACATCTCCCTAAAACTTCATCAGCTATCACCTCTTCTGCATTTCTAGGCACAATTTTCTCTTTTTCAATAGGTCAACCGTCCTTCACCTCATATGCTCGACCACTGGTGTCAACTGCATGCAACAAATCATTACTCTGAAAGGAACTCTCTTCATTAAAAAATGGCTCACAACTTGAACTATGCTTTCATTTTCCAGAAAAAACATTACAAAAATTACTTCTATTTATTTTTCTTTTCCATTTACTCTTAGCTTTTAAGGCATTGATTGCCTTATTTTTTTTTGTTGAAAATCTGTTTATTAGCATAGTATGTGAAGCAGTTACACACATTTCAGGTTCAGCATATCAAGATAAACCATGGAGATATCCGCTTAAAACAAATCTGTAGCTTTGTCATTTCGATTTCACATTTTACAGTTTATGGCGATCAGAACTGTCGCAGTTAAACAAACCCCCATCTTTAGAAACCCTCCCACCACCCTCGAACAACCCTCCCGACACTCTCTTTGCAGCTATCAAATGAAGTGAATAGAACGAACAATTATCTGGGTCACCCTTATTAGTACAACATGTAGTCTCTTTTTCAGTACACTTAGTCGGTGCGAGGCAGCAAGCCAGTGATTGGACGTTCCTCAACCCATAACCTTGCAACACAGCCGGTGACAGTGTGTGAGATGAAATTCCGGCTTCGGACATTTTATTCCACATTCGGTGTGTCACTGTTATCCCCTTCCTCCCCATCATCCCCCGTTTCAAACTCCCCCAACATGGCAAACCAGTCCAGTGAGATCGGCCTTTTTCGCAGCCCTCTGTATTCTTCGCGTTGCAGCGCTTCTCCCTCCGCCCTGCTCCAGCGCACTACCTCTGCCTTCCATAATTCAGGGTTGGGTGGGTTAGGTGACTTCCATCTCATTGTGATAGCTCGCTTCGCCAATAATAAGGCCAGATCTGCAAAGCGTGACGCCACTGTCCTGCTGCGCTGGGAGGGTCTCAGCCCCAATAACGTGCCTTCCAATGTAGGAGATCGGGACAGGGCTCCTGCGCTCTCAAGTGATGCATGGACCGTGGTCCAGTAGTATCCTAACTTGGGGCATTGCCACATCATGAGTATCAGTGATGCATCTTCAGTGTCGCAGCGGGGGCAATTGCTTTTAGCATCAGGAAACATCGTATGTAAGCGGTGCGGGGTCAGGTAGGCCCTATGTAACAGCATTAATTGAATGAATTTGAACTTGGGGTTCCTGGCTACTTTCCTGGGAAACTGCAGTATTCGGTCCCATTCCTTGTCTCTCAGGGGTCTACCAATATCCTCCTCCCATGTCTCCTTGAGAAACGAGAGAGGGAATGTCCTCCCTTCTCTGATGCTCGCAGCAAGCCATCTCGTCAGATGTGCACCCGGTCCCATTAGATAGTGCATCTTAGTGAGGGGGTTTGTGTCAGGTTCCTGTCCCTCAGGTGCCCATGTATGTGTGATATAATTGCGAAGACCGGCGTACAGAAGGAATGATCCCCCGGGTATGCCTTGTGTGGTTCTGAAGTCTTCAAAGGACAACAAGTGGCCGTCTGTAAACAGGTCACCCACATGCGATACTCCCACGTCATGCCATGTGGTTAGTGCGGTCATCGTGAGAGCTCCTGTGCCCAATGGGATGCCCAGAAGTGGGATAGTGGGGGCATAGGATGACTTAGGCGAAGTGTATTTCAGAGCCTTCCTCCAGTAAAGGATCGCTAGTCTAAGTAGTGGTGGGACATCCCTCGGTATGTTCGAATTAGGTAGGAGTAGTGTGTGCAATTTCCCTCCACCGCAGCCCTCCACCGACATGTCGATCTCTTGGAGATTACGGCCAGCCACCCAGTAAGCCAGCCATTGAAGCTGACACGCGTAGTTGTAAGCTCTAAAGTCCGGCAGGCCCATACCTCCCGCGCCAGTGGGGAGTTGCAACTTAGACAAGCTTATACGTCTGCGGCCGTGCCCCCATATAAGCTCAGTAAGGAGAGTGTCCAGGGTCTTAAATGTCGCTGCTGGGATCAGGTAGGGTAAGTTGGTGAAATAATAGATAAGACGGGGAAGCATCACCATCTTTGATATCGCTATTCTGCCGGGTATGGAAAGTGGGAGTGTCAACCAGAATTGAATCTGTGATTTCAGTGCTCTGATGGCCCTCCCAAGGTTTCCGTCAATCATCAGTTCGGACTCCCTATATATTTGCATCCCCAAGTATCTAAAGGTGGTTTCCGCCATCTGGAATGCATGAGGGGCGAAGGGTAAGGGTGTAATCAAGCCCGTTGCCGCAAATGTGTAGCCATAGGACTTAGATTCGCTTATGGTCAGACCAGAGATCGCCCTAAAGTCCTCGAAGACCTGGGAAACAGAGCTCAGGTCTCCCCTCAGGTCTCGGAAATACAATATAATATCATCTGCGTAAGCAGATACAATATGTGCAGTCCCGTGTCTGCGTATTCCATATTGGGGAGCCATCAATCGAAGCCGACAAAGCATAGGCTCAAGGGCAAGGACAAAAAGGAGGAGGGATAGCGGGCAGCCCTGCCTGGTGCCCCTTGCTATGGCTATAGGAGCTGATATAAGTCCAGAGGTGCGTACTCTCGCTGTGGGGACGGTATAGAGCAATCTGACCCAGTCAAGGAATTCAGAGGGTATCCCGAATTTGGACAGGGTGGCGAACATAAAGTCCCACCTAAGGGAGTCAAACGCTTGTTTCAAGTCCAGAGATATGCAGCCCTCTGAGTGTACGTCTCCACCGCCTCCGAGCATCAGTTGTGCTAAACGTCTAAGGTTCATGGCCGTGCTACGACCCGGAATAAAACCGCATTGATCTGGGTGGATCAGTTGCGGCACGTATTGCACTAGTCTCGCTGCCAGTACCTTGCTCAATATCTTGGAGTCAGTATTGAGGAGGGAAAGTGGCCTATAATCCGCCATTTGCAGCCCTTCCTTGGCAGGCTTTAATATAGATGTGATCAATGCCTGCATTGACGACTGTGGAAGGGACGACGTCCGTAAGGCCTCAATATAAATAGTGTGCAGGCGCGGTGCCAGGAGGTCTACGAATGTCGCATAAAAGTCGGCCGGTAGGCCATCCGTACCAGGGGTTTTGCCCTTGGGGAGAGCTCTTATCGCCTGCCTAATTTCAGCGATCGTAATGGTGCGTTTCAGGTCTTTGGCCTGACTCTCAGTGAGTTGAGGTAGAGTCAGGTCCCTCATGAAGGTCTCGAATGCATCTTCGGGTAGGGGCTGCGGAGGGCTGTAAAGTGTTATATAGTAGTCCTTGAACGCCGTATTAATCCCGAGTTGGGTGTTAGTTGGGGTGCCCGCCTGATCCAGAATATTCAGGATGGGATGATGAATTGGGGAGTCACGGAGAATGCGAGCTAGCAGGGGGCCGGCCCTATCCGCCTGTGTATGCTGCCTGTTCGTGTACTCTTTGTAGTCTAGGAGCCTCAGGTCTTCCAGTAGTTCCGCTTGCCTAATGTGAGCCTCCTGTAGTGGCGTGAAGGGTGCATTGGTGCCAGCTGCCTCATTTTCTAAGGGCGCAAGTGAGTTCTCCACTTCCTTCAATTGGGCAATTACCGCACGTTTCCTACCCGTCCCAGCAGCCATTGCCTCCCCCCTCAGGCAAACTTTAAAGGCGTCCCACTCTACTAGTCGGGAGCTGGCCGTGTTAGTATTTGTGGAAAAGTATGAAACTATAGTGTCAGACAGGGTGGCCCGAAAAACAGAGTCCTCAAGTAGATCTGGAGATAGTCTCCAAGTTGGGATGGGGGTCAGACGCCTACCCCACTGCCAGGTGAGTTCTACAGGACTGTGGTCAGACAGAGTTTTCCCCATGTGTTGGGTCCGGACTATGGAAGCCGCTAGGGAACGGGAACAGAAAATGTGGTCGATTCTGGTATGGAGCTGGTGGGGCGGTGAAAAAAAGGTATATTCCCTGTCTCGTGGATGCGCACTACGCCATACGTCTGTCAGATCCCATCCCTCGGACCATCTCACTAAAACCTCTGCCTGTTTTTTACTCTCAGCCGCCTGCAAAGGGGGATGTGACCTATCCAAAGCAACATCAAGCACAGCATTAAAGTCCCCTCCAATCAACAATTGATGATCCGCCCAGTCTGCAAGTACCCCGTTCACTGTCAACAAGAACTCCGCCTGATTCGAGTTCGGCGAGTACACACACCCAAACACAATAGCCTCCCCGTCCAGCAGCCCCCGCACAAATACATAGCGCCCCTCATTATCGATTCTGTGTTCCAGCAACTGGAAAGGGACAGAGCCGCGGAACCAGATCGCCGCCCCCCTGGAGAACGCAGAATAGGAGGTAGCAAAGAGCTGTCCCCTCCATTTCTTTCGGAGTTTCATGTTCTCAGCAGCATTCAAATGCGTCTCTTGGAGGCAAGCAATCTGTGTCCCCCTGCGGTTAAGTTGGGCTAATATCCTATGTCGTTTATGAACCGCCCCCATGCCACGCACGTTCCAAGTGCACATTTGGTATTTATTAAGCGGCCCCATTTCCATCTATGAGACTCAGCCGGATGAAAAACCCGGGTACCCATGGTAGTCCGGTTCCGTGAAAGGATGAGAGTGTCTTACAACCCTGGATTCCCTGAACAAAAGGGTTCCCAGGCAAACGTGCCCGAGATCCAAACCATGGTGCCCAACGTGGGCACAAGTCAGTTAAGTTTGTATGCATCTCGGGGGTGACAGGCCTCTGTCAGTAGTCTCTTTCTCTACGGCCTGCATTAGTTCAACAGCCCACCCATAAATAGGCCCCTCATGCAACCCACCGCCCACCATACAAGTGGGGGGGAGACAGTCATACGTTACCACCCGGAGGGGAGCATACTTGCAGCAGTTCAGAACTCCTCCGCCATCTGGGCTGTGACCTTCGGGAAGAGCGGCAAGCTGTCAACCGAACCAGACACCTCTGTACGGGTGTCAGTGGAGATGGTGTGCCTGTCTGCAGCTGCTACCGCGTCGTGCGCTGCCAAGGCCTCCTCCGTTAGCCGTTGTCGCTGTAATGAAGATGGGTGTCTACCTGTGAGGGCACCAGAATGGTGCGGCTGCGCTGGTACACCCTGGGAAGAGTGTTGTCCCGGGCTGGGGCCTTTGTCCTGTCGAGTCGGAGGGTTCCCACGGTTTTCGCCCTGGCGATCTTCAAACGGGTCCTGTGAGGCCGGCGGTGTTAGGGTGACTTCCATCCATTCTTCTGCCTCTTCTGGCGAATCAAAGAAGTGGGATCTGTTTGCGTGTAGAATTTTGAGCCGTGCAGGGAACAGGAGCGCATATTTCATGTTTCTGTCTCTTAGTTTGCGTTTTACATTCATGAAGGTGGACCTGGCACGCTGTACAGTAGGAGTGAAATCAGGGTAGACCGAGATGTTCTTGTCCTCAAAACGTATCGGCGCCTTCTCCCTGGCTGCCCGCAGGACAGCGTCACGATCCTTGTAGTGAAGGAGGCGTGCGATCATAGGACGAGGGGGTGCTCCAGGTTTGGGGGGCCGCGGCGGCATCCTGTGTGCCCGTTCCACACTATAGAGGGCAGTGAGATCTTCTTGGCCCACTAACTGCCGCAGCCAGTCTTCCACAAATTGGGTAGGGTTCCTCCCCTCGCTTCTTTCCGGAATGCCTAGGATGCGGACGTTGTTGCGACGTGCCCGCCCTTCGGCATCGTCCACCCTATCCCACAGTTGTTTAAGTTGTTTCTCCACACCTTCCAACTTAGTGGAGTGTTCCGTCTGTTGCGGTACAAGGTCATTCAGCGTGATCTTTTGTTCCGCTACCCGTTCTGCCAGTTTGTTGTGGTCAGCCCTTAATAATGATAGTCCCGTCGCCATAGTATCTATACGTGATTCCAAGGCTTCGCGCGTCGCGCGTATCTCGTTTAGGATGAGGTCCAATTTTGCATCCTGGGAGCCCCTTCCGGTCGGTGGGATGATGTCCACATTGGAGGAGGCCAGTGGGTCTTCAGAGCCCGTGGATTGCACGTCCATCGCGGCTCCCTGGCCATGGGTCCTGCCCCTGGGCTTGCCCATGGATCTCGTGTGCAGGGTGACGCAGCAGTGGGTACCTCCGGACGCCGTTGCCTACTCCGGAGACCAACCAATACGCAGTCCACGGCCACCGGGGATACAGGATGTAGTGGTCAAAGAGGGCAGAGCGTATATATGGTCTATGCGCGTTGCACTGTAGTTGGGGAGCCTGTAAGTCTACTGGGGGCAGCAGACAGTCGTCTCCCCTGCTTCCAGGGAGTAGAAGAATAGGGACCGTGTGGCCCTAGGTGTTGTTAGGCACGACGCGGAATCCTGAACAGGAGCGTGATGGGCAGCTATGCTGGGAGTATATGGCCAGGCGGTAATGCTCACGTCGCACTTCCACGCAACGGGCCGGTGCGGTTCCTCCGGCTCTCAGTGGTGCGTCCCACCCTGCAAAATGTCCGGTCTGAGGGGAGCAACACCTCGGTTCAAGGCCCCGTCTCACCTTCAGGGCGCCGAGGGTACTGCCCGGCTGTGCTGGTAAAATGGCGCCGGTGGCAGTCAATACACCACAGCTCCGGTGCACTCAGAAAGGTCCAGTCGGGGTCGGGCACTCCGGTCCGATGGTTCAGGGAGCGGCAGCACTGCACCCGCAGTCCCAACCAGTGTTGCCGAGGGCAGACGCCGCAAGGACGAAGGGCGAGCCGGCAAACCAATCCGGTGAGGTTCCCGCGCGTCCCGCAGGTCTCACAGCAGGGAAGCCGGAAAGTGCGCAGTGCTGGAAGGCAGGCAGCAGGGCCACGGACATGTGAGGGTGTCCGTGCGTGCTCCGGAGCCTCCGCTGGAGTCCACAGTCACTTCTGAGCAGGGGCCCCGTTTGGACCGCGCTGATGGTGCAGTGCGAGTCGGGCAGGCCACCCAATTGAGCCCGGGGCTTCGCCTCGTCCCGAAGGCCGCTGCAAGGGCCGGTGACGCAGCGCTCTCGCGCTGCTGGCCGAGTGGAATAACACCTCACCGCTGCTTCCAGCACCCCCCCGGGGGCTTCGGGAGTAGAAATCAGGTGGGCTGCCGTATGGGGCTGCAGGATATATTGCTAGTATTTTTGGGCTGTGGACGGAGCTCTGGAACTACGCGTCCACCATCTTCGGCTCCAGGCCACGCCCCCCGGCATTGATTGCCTTATTGAGTGTATTTATTCTATTAATTAATAAAACAAACAACTTCTTTTTTGTAATAAACGCGCGTTCAATAATATTCTCAATTTAAATTTTTTTCTTATAAAAAGCAACTTTCCTTTCAGAAATCTTTACATTTTTTAATAAATTCGAAACAACTCTGTTATAAAACATGTGCTTCCTGATTTGATCACCACATAGTTGGGAAACATTTTTCTTTTTTCTTTGATTTCTCCTTGTAGATACTGACAAGTGTTTTTCATTTTCCATATTATTCAAACTTTTTTTTCTTTGAGTTAATTTCTTTATGAAATCCTTTGTTGTCTTACCAGGAGCACTCTTCTTTTTGTCTGTACTTTGTTGATTACGTAAATCTTCTAATTGTTTTTTCTTGGAAAAGTAAGTCTGTTAATATTTTTTTCTTTTTTCATTCTTGTTCGGCATGTTGATTTTTCTTTCTGTAGAAAATTACAATCTGTTGTGAAAAAAGAAAAAAAATGGTATAGACCACTACTAACATACTACATAGAAATTATAACCACTAAATAATGTAAACACTCGTTCACTTTATAAGTAAAATTAAGGCATAGCAACAGTCTCTGAACAGAGTAGGAAATAATGTAGTGAGTGCTGTTTCTGACTTTATGGCAGTGCATTGCTGTTTAAACATTATCGAATTATTTGCTGAGAATAATATTTCAGGGTTAAGAACAGTACAGTGGTTTTCAGGCAGTGTAGGAGGGTCATAGTGGGATTAATATTTCTGACCCTAAACCCTAACACACTTCATCAGAATATCTATTTTAATTTTTATTAAACACATCAACGATCCAAATTATTACAATACTACAAAAAAACTATCTTGAATAATTTTTTATTATAAATTATAAACTTATTCATCAAACATTTCGTATTGCAATAAAACTTCGAACATGACTTTGTCCGGTATTTCATTTTCATCAAATACAAAATGTACATCTTCAAATTCAAAATCTTCTACCGCTTCCACAAAAACACTGTCCAAACTCTCATCAAAGAAATCTTCAGTTTCATTATCAATTTCCTGTGGAAAAGGTCAATCTTTGACATCCTCTATTAATTCGCATGAGATCTCAAATTTCAAAGCAACGTTCTCTTGATGCTCTTCCATTGCACCAATATGATAATGTTGCTGGTCCTTGCAAAAAAATATAAACACTTAATTATATCATTTCACTAATAGATAATAAAAAACTACCTTTATCAATTTTATAAGTACATATATTCCCATATTTTTAAACACACTAACTACGCAAATTAATCTGCCACCTTCCTCTTAAATGAAAACAGACTCACACTGTGATCTTAGACACATAACACTATCCCTTGCAATTTAGTAAAGTAATTACTACAGTCAAAGGGGGTCTTACTGTGAGTGTTGTTTCAGGGTTTTCAGGACTGTAGAACTGTTGAAAGAGTTTATAATTTGTTTCTAGAGATGGAATTTCTGGGTTTAACACAATAAACTGATGTTCAAGCTGTGTAGAGAGTGAATGTGGGACTCAGAATGTACAAATGAAAATTCACTGAAATGATTACTACTTGCTACAGAGACAGTTGCTTTTGCATTTCAACAGCACACCCAGCATATAAATTGCACAGCATGAACACAATTTGAAAATTAAGAGATACATACTGCATTGAACTTTCTACAACTATCTCTCCTAAATCATGACACAGTCCATGGTTTACGTGATTTAGCCCACAGAGGGACAGATAGTAGAAATAATGAGAAAATGGTACAAGCAGTGGATGTGAGACTACAAACAGAGAGGGAAAAGTTTTAACATGGTAGCACTGTCTAATACACACCAGCAACCATATCATAATAGACCTGTGCAAATGCATATGAAAGGGTGCAGACAGATGGTACAGGCACAGATAGAGAAATGTTGCAGATAAAAAATGAAATAACGTAGGCAGAGACTAAACTGTTACAGACAGAGGATAGATGGTACAGTGCTGCAAGCAGAGGAACAGATGGAGCAGTCACAAAAAAGATGGTGCAGAGAGACGGTGAGATGGTATGAGCACAGGCACATATAGTGCAAGCAGACACAGACATGGAACACACAGAGGATAAAATGGTACAACAGAGAAGAAATGCTGGAAACAGACATTGAAATATTACATGCAGAGGCTAAATTCAGCACACAGAGGCGGAGATAGAGAAGACAGAGAAAAAATAATACAAGCAGAGGGTGCAAAACTACAGACAAAAAGGGAAAAGATTTATCATGGTAGCACTGTGTAACACACACCAGCCGCCATATCATAATAGGCCTCTGCAAATGCACATGAATGGGTGCAGACAGATGGTACAGGCAGAGGTAGAGAGATGATGCACATAAAAAATGAAATAACGCAGGCAGAGACTAAACTGTTACAGGCAGAGGATAGATGATCAGGGCTGCAAGCACAGGAACATATTGAGCAGTCACAAAAAAGATGGTGCAGAGAGACGGTGAAATGGTATGAGTGCATACATAAATAGTGCAAGCAGGCACAGACATGGTACACACAGAAGATAAAATGGTACAACAGAGAAGAAATGCTGGAAACAGTGAGAAATGTTTTTCTTATTATCTTAAACTGCACAAAAATAGATCCCCTTTACAAATTAGCAACTCACCTTTATAAATGGTTTTTAAGATTCAAAACACTCTCAATCACACTCCAGAATCTTTTATTTTAGCACCAAACACTAAAAAAAACAAAAAAGCACTAATTTTATTACCATGTTACATGCTACATAGAAATAACTTATACTATATGTTCTAAACCCTTACTCAGTTCAAAAATACATCATTTACAGTTTTTTAAACACAAATTATTCAGATAGATTCATCTAAAAACAAGCTTGACTCATAGTGTGATCTTACACCCATGACAGTATGCCTTGCAATTCATTAAAATAAATACTATCTGCTACTAAAAAGACAAACAAGGAAGATTACAGAAAAACGTGCAAATACAATTCCTTCATCAGAGAAACACTCACTGTGATCCTGGTGAAAAACTTTAAAACCGCTCATTTTAATAAAACACATTTACCACAATCATTTCTTTAAGACAGAGAACACAGCCCATGTTTTCAATATTAGACAGATTTGTTGGCATGAGCTGTAAGTCATTTTGTATTTTTAGCAGCCATTTTGTTTGCCATGTGCTCTCTCCTACCTTTCTGTTAACTGTCCTTGTAGCCTGCCTAGAGCCAAAATATGTTTAACATACTCCACTTCACACATGCCCAGAAGGGCCTAACTAACAGAATGCACCTACTTCTCTAGTATAACTGTCAGACTATTTTGACCAGGATCACAGAGAGTGTCTGGGTGAAAGAAAGAATTATATTTGCACGTTTTTCTTTAATCTGTAAAGATCGTGCAGAGAGACGGTGAGATGGTATGAGCACAGACACACATAGTGCAAGCAGAGAGACAGACATGGTAGATTACATGTAACATCCTGGTCATGTGTCTAAGATCACACTGTGAGTCAAGCTTGATTTTAAATGAATTTAAGTCACAGAATATACCCCATGTATTTCACTGCAACATTACAATGCAGAAAACTGACTCATTTCCCAAAAACATTTTCAGGAGATAATACAGATAGACACTGAACTGCATGAAGCAAAGAGTATTATTAGGAAAGCAAAGGAGAGAATCACCCATATCATAAAAAGGCCGCTGCAGATTAAAAAAAAGTGAATTCACAGAGAGAGCCATACTGCACACAGAAAAGGGGATGGAACAAGTTACAACTATGTGTAACTGGCAAAAAGCAGACCATATATATATATATATATATATATATATATATATATATATATAAGCAAGTTATAACATTCATTTTTCATTTCAACAGCACACCCTGGATCTTTATTGCACAGCATGGAGCCTATTTGGGAATTAAGAGACCTAACATACATGCTGCCTAAGATTCTCTAGCAGTACATATCCTAAAGCCTAAATGCCCCGTGACTGAGATGCATTATTAGAGCTGTGTGAATAATAACTGCGTCAGACCCGTACCTGAGGTGCATCATCAGAGCTGTGTGAATAATAACTGTGTCAGCACCGTGTCTGAGGTGCATCATCAGAGCTGTTTAAATAATAACAACTGTTAGCCCCGTGCTGAGGTGCGTCTTCAGAGCTGTGTGAATAATAACTGCTGTGTGCACCATGCCTGAGGTGCATCATCAGAGCTGTGTGAGTAATAACAGCCGTCAGACCCGTGCCTGAGGTGCATCATCAGAGCTGTGTAAATAACTGTTGTGAGCACCATGCCTGAGGTGCATCATCAGAGCTGTGTGAGTAATAACAGCCGTCAGCCCCATGCCTGAGGTGCATCATCAGAGCTGTGTGAATAATAACTGCTGTGAGCACCATGCCTGAGGTGCATCATCAGAGCTGTGTGAGTAATAACAGCCGTCAACCCAGCGCCTGAGGTGCATCATCAGAGCTGTGTGAATAATAACAGCTGAGAGCCCCGTGCATTTTGTTAGTTAGGCCCTTCTGGGCATGTGTGAAGTGGAGTATGTTAAACATAGTTTGTCTCTAGACAGGCTACAAGGACAGTTAACAGAAAGGTAGGAGAGAGCACATGGGAAAGAAAATGGCTGCCAGAAATACAAAATGGCTTCCAGCTCATGTCAACAAATCTGTCTAATATTCAACACATGGGCTGTGTTCTCTGTCTTCAGGAAATGACTGTGATAAATGGTTTTAGTAAAATGAGCACTTTTAAAGTTTTTCACCAGGATTTTACATGTAATCTACCATGTCTGTGTCTGCTTGCACTATTTGTGTATGTGCTCATACCATCCCACCGTCTCTACTGGCAAAAAAACAGACTATATATATATATATATATATATATATATATAAATATATATATATATATTACCTACTGGCGGTCGCCAGTAGGTATATATAGTTAGGATTTTTTCTCTATGGGATTTTTGAAAATTCTATGTCTAATAACTTTGGCGTTTGTGGACGGAATTGGCTGACATTTTCAGGAGAATGGCACATTTTGTTTCTGAGCAGCCCTTGAAAATTTGGGGGGGGTTCGTCAAGGGGGGCCGAGAAAAAAGGGGGGTCCCAAAACGTGTTTTTAACATTGAGTTTTCCATAGGGCGGTTGGCCTCACTTTTAGCCCGAACGGCTGAATGGATTTGCACGAAACTTGGCAAAATTGTAGGGACTGGTAGCCCGATGTGCCTTTGCTAGGTCTCAATATATGTGCTCCAGTGGATTTTGAGAAATTAACGTTAAAAAAAAGATATATATCTGTAACAGCGGACCGGGCAGCGCTCCGGTTCGCGGACTTTTCGCGGTACGGAACTTTGTGAAGCGAAGCTGATTGGTTCTCCGGCGTCTGTGAACATTCCAAACAGTCCATAGCGGCCGCCATCTTGTCTCTCGGTAGGATCGAGAGACAAGAGGAGGCCAAAGCGAAGGGGCAAATGACCATAAGGGGGCATAGTAGATCCTCGCTGACCCCCTAGGTTTGATGTGGAGGTTTTAAAAGGGCCCCGCGGGGCAAAAAAAAAAAATAATAATAATAATCGAACGCCTGAATAGATTTGCACGAAACCTGGTAAAATATTAGGGACTGGTAGCCCGATGTGCCTTTGCTATGTCTCAATATATGTGCTCCAGTGGATTTTGAGAAATTAACGTTCAAAAAAAGATATATATCTGTAACAGCGCTCCGCTTCGCGTAACGGAGGTTTGCGAAGCTGATTGGTTCTCCGGCGTCTGTAAACATTCCAAACAGTCCGTAGCGGCCGCCATCTTGTCTCTCGGTAGGATCGAGAGACAAGAGGAGGCCAAAGCGAAGGGGCAAATGACCATAAGGGGGCATAGTAGATCCTCCCTGACCTCTTAGGTTTGATGTACCTAAGAAGGTAAATATCGCTTAACTTTGGTAATATGCCCCAACGTCTGTTAACGTTCGATTCAAAGGAAATCAGGAAGTGTTGAAAAACATTGTCTGCACCATCTTGCCTTTTTTCAAATGCCACACTTTTGTCGTGCACGGCAGTCATTTTAGATGCCTTGACCAGACCCACTCTCTGCACGCTGTCGATCCTTAGCATGGCTCCCCACCCTCGCAAGCATCTTCCCCAGGCACTGGTCACCCCCGCTCTCTTTCTTATGCATGGGCAATAAACCTCCCCCCATCTGCGCTGCTCTTCCCTGAGAATCACACTCTGTGCCCGCCCGACACCTCCCTTTCGCCCTATTCACTACCGCACCCTCTGACACTCCTCTTCCTCTGTGTCCGATTGTCCAGGCTATCAGCTAGCCCTGCAGATGTAGTTTATGGCTCCAGCTGTAAAGAATCACCCCTCTTCAAAGGAGTTATAGTAGATCAAGGCCCACACCCGATGAGATCCGTCACACCACACGTGTTCCTACTATCTGAAAACCATCCTGTATTGTGATTGGGGAGGGGACCGAGCCTGAAGCGGAAGATTCCAGGAATGACTCTTTGTACATCAAAGTTTTTACAATTATGTGTCACATTAAAAATATATAGCACTCCAACAAAGTAGTAGGAATATAAAACTTTAATAACATATAAATATATACAACAAAACAAAAACAGTAAAAACATTTAAACAACGAAGAGACCGTGGCAATTTCTTTTGAATTCCTGATGAGGACATGTTACTAGTTCTTTCAAATTATGAAAATTCAGAAGATGTTACCTGGGGGTGGGTCGTCAGTAGCAGTCTGTTGTGCGAATAGTTCCAAGGCAGCAGAACGCGCTGAAATCTAGATGGCACGAAAGTGATGTCTAGTAAGTTGCCGCCCAGCAAATAACGGCGTGGGGCGCCGCGGGGGTGAGTGAGTCCAGTAGGCACCACAGCTATTCTTACCGGCATTGCAGAATTACTGCTGGGGACAATGCCTGTGCTGTAGCAGGGTCACAGCAGAAACAAAAAGGATTCTGTTGAAGATGTTGTTGGTTTTCAATTTGAAAACAGTTCTGGTGTCAACTGCTATGGTAATGTAGTGGTTAATGTTTTGTTTTCTCTAGAAAATGTAAAAGAGGGGGAGGCAGTCCAAAGTTCCGTTAAAAGGGCAAAGGAAAGGATCGGTGGTTTGAACTATCACTCAAAAAGGGGAGGGGGTGCAACAATTTTTCCTACCGGGTCACACTGTGCTTTCACCGGAACTGAGGTCTGCAGGATTCTAGTAATTCAAAGTGAGGCTGGCGCCAGCATGGGAGCGCCGACGTCCCGCGGATACAGTTTCGTCACTCCACGGGCGATCATGGCAGTCATTCCCCATCGGGGGTCGGAGACTCCTGCGGCTCCTCTAGAATCTTCAAGGTCGTGGAGGACTACGGTGGTGGAGTCAACCAGTGACCGGGCCATTTCTTCATGCTGGGCCCGCTCTTGCCAGGTCGATCGCCATTTTGAGAGTTCGGCAGCTACCGGCGATCGCGGGGTCACATGAGCGGACGGGCTCCACCCTGCCGGGCGAGACGTTGCAGCATCGCCACAGTGGACGAACCCTTTTCGGGGCACCTGGAGCGCTGAGGGTGCAGCTGGGAAGCCTTCACCTGAGGAGGCGGGAGAGGCCTGTTCGCACCGTCTCTCCCTCCCAGTGCACCCCACGGCGCCGCGCTTGACATTTGTTATTTCCGGTGGCGATGAGGACGGGGGGGGGTCGGAGGCATGTGCAAGACATCCCCCCCAGTGTTGTCAAAGCCATTTTTGAAGAAAGAAGTGGTGCCTGGCGTGTTGCCGCTGCTATTACGAAGGAGAAAAGAAAAAATGTCCCGTCCGTCTTTGGGCCGGGCTTCCGGTGGATGTCGGCCGGACGCCCCTGGCTCTGGCCCCATGAACGGGTTCCTTGGTTTATCGGCTGCAGCCGGATCCCGTCGGCCTCGGCCCCCCGACCGTTGGTGGCCGGACCGGAAGAGCATGTGGCGGGACTACCTGAAACTCTCAAGGGCCACCGCGGCCGGACTGGGAGAGAGAGGGGAGGGTCGAGGAGACATTCCCCCCCCTGCAACTCTTCAGCGTTGTAAAGGCAATCCCCTGGCCGGGTCCCGCTGGCCTCGGCCTCTCCTCCGGCTACACCCTACGTTAGGATCTCCTGGCCGAGGCGTGGCAGCAGGACCCGCCTTATATGGGCTGCTCCCGGCTGGGCGTAGCCGTAACCCTGCCCCACCTTGGAAGTTTCCAGAGTGGGGGCGGATGTTCTACTGACTTGCATTTTCCCTAGTCTATCGATTTTTTTGGCGTGGCAGGCAGTGGGACAGCGAGGGGTGATTTGGTTTCTCTTACTGTTTTTCTGGTCTCTCACCACTGGCATATTTCTAACGTTTTCTTGTTTCTAGGACATTAATAGGTTTTATCATTACGTTATGTTATCGTTTCTTTGTTCGTTGTTTAATAAAAGTTCATGTTCATCAGTGGCCTACTGATTTTCGTTTTCCTATTCTTTTCTTTCCAGGTTGTTTCATGCTAAAGTTTCTGTTAACAGGATACAGTGATCAGTTCGTTATTATTGCATATGTCCTTTTCACTAGGGGTGCTCTCTGGTCGGGCCAGATGACGTATCTCTAGTAAATGGTCCGGGTGAAACAGGTGCATCAATCAGTGGGGAGTAGATAGGCATGCCAGATTACAACGGGGGAGAAAGGTCCGCATTACGTACCCTTTCACTATTTGCAAAGATTTTCCTACGTATATTTGCAAACAGGGAATACCTCCAAAAAGAACCAATTCCCAAACAGTCAATGTTTGGGGAAACAATCAATCAATGAGGAACGAAATAGGCACGACGTGTTAAAGGTTTGCGTTACCTACCCTTCACTATCTGCAAAGGGAGAGAGAATATTCCTATTCTTCCTCGTTTGCAGGCAGAGAAGATTCTTAAGAGAACCAACTTCGAACAATTCAATGCTCGATTCAAACAATCAACAAGGGGTACTGTGAACACAAATGAACGCCGCTTATGTACATACACATTGGTATTATCAACAGGTTGTTCCTAATGTTTCTATTTTAGGGGGGTCAAAAAGGGATCCCATTAGTGGCCTACTGATTTTGCTCGATCCCTTTTGTTTTTTTACACGATTTTTCGCTATCTGCAAAGACTAAACAGAGTATTGCGACTCTGTGCTTGTTTGTAAATAGAGAATGAACCAAAGAGAACAATCAATCAAATGGAGAGAGAAGCAGGCACGACGGATTACAACGGGGGCAAAGGCCTGCATTAACTACCCTTCACTATCTGCAAAGAGAGAGTACTCCTAATAGAAATGAGGGGTGGGGGGCAGCATTCAAAGCAGATCAGTGTGCATAAACACGAAAATGTTTTTACTTACCACGTACTTGACATTCGACAGCTTATGATATTTGCTATTAAAAAACCATTGAAATTCACTGAAAAAACCATAGGTTATAGACCATATATAGTTAGGAATTAGCATTTACAAAACCTTGAAAATTCACTGAAAAAACCATAGGTTATAGTCCATATATAGTTAGGAATTAGCATTTAAAAAACCTTATTTTACTCACACAAAACCATTGAAATTCCATATATAGTTAGTTGCACTAACTATATATCGCGCACCCGCAATCCACTGCTGATCATGTCACATATTACATCATTCATGACATGGTCAGTGACATCACTGATGACATCACTGATGACATCTCAAATGACATCACTGATGACATCTCATTTGACATCATTCTTGTGCTAATACGATAAACCTCTTCAGACTCTAATATAACCTTAGATACACTCAGTGTATACAGACACTCACACACTGCCACTCATCCATGGAGTTACTCACACACCCAGTCAGTCATGCAAAGAAACAATCTCACCTCCATTTCTTCAACTATACAGTTATACACACCTTACTTATTGAAACATATACTAACACATATTTACTCTCTTATACAATCCCTGATACAAGTTCACAATGATCGATACAACCACTCACTCATTCAGTGGCTCTCATGCACAGTTATTTATATATGCCAAATCTCACATGTACTGTGTTTTACATATGTACTTACTATGACATGTAGCATTGAGATATCCATTCACTCATCAATACACTCATGCACACAGTCAACTGCCCATGTAGCTGTTTCCACATGCACTCTTGAACTCATACACCTAGTGAATAAACTGCTCACACATCTATGCACAGAGTCACACACCTTCCAGCCACCCCCACACAAACTCAATCTCCCATAGAAATACTTGGGCAACCAATTAATAACACATATAGCCTCTCGTATAGCTAATGATCAACACATGCAGCAGTTTACATCACAACAGACATAATGATGCACAAATTAAGACAGTTTAGTCACTAACCCATGCATTCAGTGAGACACATTTAATCACTCACTCATACAGTCAGTCACGCACCTACTAAATCCTTCATCCAGACACTTATACATCCACTCATTCTTCAATATGTAAGACATATTTTAACTTTACAGAAACATACAGTCACTGGATGTTGTCATCAGTGATGTCATCAGTGATGTCATTTGAGATGTCATCAGTGATGTCATCAGTGATGTCACTGACCATGTCATGAATGATGTAATATGTGACATGATCAGCAGTGGATTGCGGGTGCGCGATATATAGTTAGTGCAACTAACTATATATGGAATTTCAATTGTTTTGTGTGAGTAAAATAAGGTTTTTTAAATGCTAATTCCTAACTATATATGGTCTATAACCTATGGTTTTTTCAGTGAATATATATATAAGCAAGACATAACATTCCTTTTTCATTTCAACAGCACATCCTGGATCTTTATTGCACAGCATAGAGCCTATTTGGGCACTAAGAGGCCTGAAAGACATGCTGCCTAAGATTCTCTAGCAGTACATATCCTAATGCCTAACTGACTTCAAGAATACATGTATTCCCATATTTTTAAACACATCAACTAAGCAAATTATTCACCCAGATTCATTTAAAATCAAGCTTGACTCACAGTGTGATCTTAGACACATGACCAGGATGTTACATGTAATCTGCCATGTCTGTCTCTGCTTGCACTATGTGTGTCTGTGCTCATACCATCTCACCGTCTGTCTGCACCATCTTTACAGATTAAAGAAAAACGTGCAAATATAATTCTTTCTTTCACCCAGACACTCTCTGTGATCCTGGTCAAAATAGTCTGAGAGTCATACTAGAGAAGTAGGTGCATTCTGTTAGTTAGGCCCTTCTGGGCATGTGTGAAGTGGAGTATGTTAAACATAGTTTGTCTCTAGACAGGCTACAAGGACAGTTAACAGAAAGGTAGGAGAGAGCACATGGGAAAGAAAATGGCTGCCAGAAATACAAAATGGCTTCCAGCTCATGCCAACAAATCTGTCTAATATTCAACACATGGGCTGTGTTCTCTGTCTTAAACAAATGACTGTGATAAATGGTTTTAGTAAAATGAGCACTTTTAAAGTTTTTCACCAGGATTTTACATGTAATCTACCATGTCTGTGTCTGCTTGCACTATCTGTGTCTGTGCTCATACCATCTCACCGTCTCTACTGGCAAAAAACAGACCATATATATATATATATATAAGCAAGACATAACATTCCTTTTTCATTTCAACTGCACACCCTGTATCTTTATTGCACAGCACAGAGCCTATTTGGGAACTAAGAGACCTGACAGACATGCTGCCTTAGATTCTCTAGCAGTACATATCCTAAAGTCTAACTGACTTCAAGAATATATGTATTCCCATATTTTAAAACACATCAACTAAACAAATTATTCACCCAGATTCATTTAAAATTAAGCTTGACTCACAGGGTGATCTTAGACACATGACATGATGTTACATGTAATCTACCATGTCTGCCTCTGCTTGCACTATGTGTGTCTGTGCTCATACCATCTCTCTGTACCATCTTTACAGATTAAAGAAAAACGTGCAAATATAATTCTTTCTATCACCCAGACACTCTCTGTGATCCTGGTCAAAATAGTCTGACAGTTATACTAGAGACGTAGGTGCATTCTGTTAGTTAGGCCCTTCTGGGCATGTGTGAAGTGGAGTATGTTAAACATAGTTTGTCTCTAGACAGCTACAAGGACAGTTAACAGAAAGGTAGGAGAGAGCACATGGGAAAGAAAACGGCTGCCAGAAATACAAAATGGCTTCCAGCTCATGCCAACAAATCTCTCTAATATTCAACACATGAGCTGTGTTCTCTGTCTTAAACAAATGACAGTGATAAATGGTTTAAGTAAAATGAGCACTTTTAAAGTTTTTCACCGGGATTTTACATGTAATCTACCATGTCTGTGTCTGCTTGCACTATCTGTGTCTGTGCTCATACCATCTCACCGTCTCCAATGCCAAAAAACAGACCATATATATATAAGCAAGACATAACATTCCGTTTTCATTTCAACAGCACACCCTGGATCTTTATTGCACAGCACAGAGCCTATTTGGGAACTAAGAGGCCTGACAGACATGCTGCCTAAGATTCTCTAGCAGTACATATCCTAAAGTCTAACTGACTTCAAGAATACATGTATTCCCATATTTTAAAACACATCAACTAAGCAAATTATTCATCCAGATTCATTTAAAATCAAGCTTGACTCACTGTGTGATCTTAGACACATGACCAGGATGTTACAAGTAATCTACCATGTCTGTCTCTGCTTGCACTATGTGTGTCTGTGCTCATACCATCTCACCGTCTCTCTGCACCATCTTTACAGATTAAAGAAAAACGTGCAAATATAATTCTTTCTTTCACCCAGACACTCTCTGTGATCCTGGTCAAAATAGTCTGAGAGTTATACTAGAGAAGTAGGTGCATTCTGTTAGTTAGGCCCTTCTGGGCATGTGTGAAGTGGAGTATGTTAAACATAGTTTGTCTCTAGACAGCTACAAGGACAGTTAACAGAAAGGTAGGAGAGAGCACATGGGAAAGAAAACGGCTGCCAGAAATACAAAATGGCTTCCAGCTCATGCCAACAAATCTCTCTAATATTCAACACATGAGCTGTGTTCTCTGTCTTAAACAAATGACTGTGATAAATGGTTTAAGTAAAATGAGCACTTTTAAAGTTTTTCACCGGGATTTTACATGTAATCTACCATGTCTGTGTCTGCTTGCACTATCTGTGTCTGTGCTCATACCATCTCACCGTCTCCAATGCCAAAAAACAGACCATATATATATAAGCAAGACATAACATTCCGTTTTCATTTCAACAGCACACCCTGGATCTTTATTGCACAGCACAGAGCCTATTTGGGAACTTAGAGGCCTGACAGACATGCTGCCTAAGATTCTCTAGCAGTACATATCCTAAAGTCTAACTGACTTCAAGAATACATGTATTCCCATATTTTAAAACACATCAACTAAGCAAATTATTCATCCAGATTCATTTAAAATCAAGCTTGACTCACTGTGTGATCTTAGACACATGACCAGGATGTTACAAGTAATCTACCATGTCTGTCTCTGCTTGCACTATGTCTGTCTGTGCTCATACCATCTCACCGTCTCTCTGCACCATCTTTACAGATTAAAGAAAAACGTGCAAATATAATTCTTTCTTTCACCCAGACACTCTCTGTGATCCTGGTCAAAATAGTCTGAGAGTTATACTAGAGAAGTAGGTGCATTCTGTTAGTTAGGCCCTTCTGGGCATGTGTGAAGTGGAGTATGTTAAACATAGTTTTTCTCTAGACAGGCTACAGGGACAGTTAACAGAAAGGTAGGAGCGAGCACATGGGAAAGAAGATGGCTGCCAGAAATACAAAATGGCTTCCAGCTCATGCCAACAAATCTGTCTAATATTCAACACATGGGCTGTGTTCTCTGCCTTAAACAAATGACTGTGATAAATGGTTTTAGTAAAATGAGCACTTTTAAAGTTTTTCACCAGGATTTTACATGTAATCTACCATGTCTGTGTCTGCTTGCACTATCTGTGTCTGTGCTCATACCATCTCACCGTCCCTACTGGCAAAAAACAGACCATATATATATAAGCAAGACATAACATTCCTTTTTCATTTCAACAGCACACCCTGGATCTTTATTGCACAGCACAGAGCCTATTTGGGAACTAAGAGGCCTGACAGACATGCTGCCTAAGATTCTCTAGCAGTACATATCCTAAAGCCTAACTGACTTCAAGAATACATGTATTCCCATATTTTTAAACACATAAACTAATCAAATTATTCACCCAGATTCATTTAAAATCAAGCTTGACTCACAGTGTGATCTTAGACACATGACCAGGATGTTACATGTAATCTGCCATGTCTGTCTCTGCTTGCACTATGTGTGTCTGTGCTCATACCATCTCACCGTCTGTCTGCACCATCTTTACAGATTAAAGAAAAACGTGCAAATATAATTCTTTCTTTCACCCAGACACTCTCTGTGATCCTGGTCAAAATAGTCTGAGAGTCATACTAGAGAAGTAGGTGCATTCTGTTAGTTAGGCCCTTCTGGGCATGTGTGAAGTGGAGTATGTTAAACATAGTTTGTCTCTAGACAGGCTACAAGGACAGTTAACAGAAAGGTAGGAGAGAGCACATGGGAAAGAAAATGGCTGCCAGAAATACAAAATGGCTTCCAGCTCATGCCAACAAATCTGTCTAATATTCAACACATGGGCTGTGTTCTCTGTCTTAAACAAATGACTGTGATAAATGGTTTTAGTAAAATGAGCACTTTTAAAGTTTTTCACCAGGATTTTACATGTAATCTACCATGTCTGTGTCTGCTTGCACTATCTGTGTCTTTGCTCATACCATCTCACCGTCTCTACTGGCAAAAAACAGACCATATATATATATATATAAGCAAGACATAACATTCCTTTTTCATTTCAACTGCACACCCTGTATCTTTATTGCACAGCACAGAGCCTATTTGGGAACTAAGAGACCTGACAGACATGCTGCCTTAGATTCTCTAGCAGTACATATCCTAAAGTCTAACTGACTTCAAGAATATATATATTCCCATATTTTAAAACACATCAACTAAACAAATTATTCACCCAGATTCATTTAAAATTAAGCTTGACTCACAGGGTGATCTTAGACACATGACATGATGTTACATGTAATCTACCATGTCTGTCTCTGCTTGCACTATGTGTGTCTGTGCTCATACCATCTCACCGTCTCTCTGTACCATCTTTACAGATTAAAGAAAAACGTGCAAATATAATTCTTTCTTTCACCCAGACACTCTCTGTGATCCTGGTCAAAATAGTCTGACAGTTATACTAGAGACGTAGGTGCATTCTGTTAGTTAGGCCCTTCTGGGCATGTGTGAAGTGGAGTATGTTAAACATAGTTTGTCTCTAGACAGCTACAAGGACAGTTAACAGAAAGGTAGGAGAGAGCACATGGGAAAGAAAACGGCTGCCAGAAATACAAAATGGCTTCCAGCTCATGCCAACAAATCTCTCTAATATTCAACACATGAGCTGTGTTCTCTGTCTTAAACAAATGACAGTGATAAATGGTTTAAGTAAAATGAGCACTTTTAAAGTTTTTCACCGGGATTTTACATGTAATCTACCATGTCTGTGTCTGCTTGCACTATCTGTGTCTGTGCTCATACCATCTCACCATCTCCAATGCCAAAAAACAGACCATATATATATAAGCAAGACATAACATTCCGTTTTCATTTCAACAGCACACCCTGGATCTTTATTGCACAGCACAGAGTCTATTTGGGAACTAAGAGGCCTGACAGACATGCTGCCTAAGATTCTCTAGCAGTACATATCCTAAAGTCTAACTGACTTCAAGAATACATGTATTCCCATATTTTAAAACACATCAACTAAGCAAATTATTCATCCAGATTCATTTAAAATCAAGCTTGACTCACTGTGTGATCTTAGACACATGACCAGGATGTTACAAGTAATCTACCATGTCTGTCTCTGCTTGCACTATGTGTGTCTGTGCTCATACCATCTCACCGTCTCTCTGCACCATCTTTACAGATTAAAGAAAAACGTGGAAATATAATTCTTTCTTTCACCCAGACACTCTCTGTGATCCTGGTCAAAATAGTCTGAGAGTTATACTAGAGAAGTAGGTGCATTCTGTTAGTTAGGCCCTTCTGGGCATGTGTGAAGTGGAGTATGTTAAACATAGTTTGTCTCTAGACAGCTACAAGGACAGTTAACAGAAAGGTAGGAGAGAGCACATGGGAAAGAAAACAGCTGCCAGAAATACAAAATGGCTTCCAGCTCATGCCAACAAATCTCTCTAATATTCAACACATGAGCTGTGTTCTCCGTCTTAAACAAATGACAGTGATAAATGGTTTAAGTAAAATGAGCACTTTTAAAGTTTTTCACCGGGATTTTACATGTAATCTACCATGTCTGTGTCTGCTTGCACTATCTGTGTCTGTGCTCATACCATCTCACCGTCTCCAATGCCAAAAAACAGACCATATATATATATAAGCAAGACATAACATTCCGTTTTCATTTCAACAGCACACCCTGGATCTTTATTGCACAGCACAGAGCCTATTTGGGAACTAAGAGGCCTGACAGACATGCTGCCTAAGATTCTCTAGCAGTACATATCCTAAAGTCTAACTGACTTCAAGAATACATGTATTCCCATATTTTAAAACACATCAACTAAGCAAATTATTCATCCAGATTCATTTAAAATCAAGCTTGACTCACTGTGTGATCTTAGACACATGACCAGGATGTTACAAGTAATCTACCATGTCTGTCTCTGCTTGCACTATGTGTGTCTGTGCTCATACCATCTCACCGTCTCTCTGCACCATCTTTACAGATTAAAGAAAAACGTGCAAATATAATTCTTTCTTTCACCCAGACACTCTCTGTGATCCTGGTCAAAATAGTCTGAGAGTTATACTAGAGAAGTAGGTGCATTCTGTTAGTTAGGCCCTTCTGGGCATGTGTGAAGTGGAGTTTGTTAAACATAGTTTTTCTCTAGACAGGCTACAGGGACAGTTAACAGAAAGGTAGGAGCGAGCACATGGGAAAGAAGATAGCTGCCAGAAATACAAAATGGCTTCCAGCTCATGCCAACAAATCTGTCTAATATTCAACACATGGGCTGTGTTCTCTGCCTTAAACAAATGACTGTGATAAATGGTTTTAGTAAAATGAGCACTTTTAAAGTTTTTCACCAGGATTTTACATGTAATCTACCATGTCTGTGTCTGCTTGCACTATCTGTGTCTGTGCTCATACCATCTCACCGTCCCTACTGGCAAAAAACAGACCATATATATATAAGCAAGACATAACATTCCTTTTTCATTTCAACAGCACACCCTGGATCTTTATTGCACAGCACAGAGCCTATTTGGGAACTAAGAGGCCTGACAGACATGCTGCCTAAGATTCTCTAGCAGTACATATCCTAAAGCCTAACTGACTTCAAGAATACATGTATTCCCATATTTTTAAACACATAAACTAAGCAAATTATTCACCCAGATTCATTTAAAATCAAGCTTGACTCACAGTGTGATCTTAGACACATGACAGTATAGCTTGCAAATCAGTAAAATAATTACTATCTGCTCTTAAAACATTTTCTATGGCATTTCTACAGTATACCAAAAATGGTTATAAAGCTTGTTGTAAGGAAGAAAAAGAGGGAAAAAGTAAAGAGAACGAATAAATGAAAAGGAATAACTGAGATGAAGTGAGGAAGTCAAGAAACAGAGTTGAAGGAAAGAAAGTGAGGAAGGAGAATAAGGAAAAAGTACTGAGAGTGAATGAAAAGCAGTAACAGTGAGGGATTAGATATCAGGATGAGGGAAGAGGAGTAAGGAAAAAAACATAATAAGAGAAAGTAAAAGGTAGTAAGTGAGAGGATATCATTTACAGAAAGAGAGAGGAAAGAAAAGGAAGAGTAGTGGAAAGAAAAGAAAACAGTGAGAGAGAAAAAATAAGGACAGTGACAGACTGTGAGGGAGTGAAACAGTTATAGTGACTAAGGCATAATAAAAGGAGAAACGCAGTGAAAAAGAGTTAGTGTCTCACCTTTCAAAATGCTTTTGAAGATTTAGAACAGTGGCAGTCACAAACCAGATTTTCTTATGCAGAATCTCTGAATAATGCTTCTGTCACTGCAGCCTCAGAATAATGGCACAGATTCCCTCTCCTTCCAGACCCATATTCATGTACATAACCAATCAAATTTCTTCCCACACAAATTAAAAATCAAACTAACATTTCATTATTTTCAAAGTCACATAAACTTCAACCATCCCCCTCTGCCCTCTCTGCCTGTTACCATGGTAACACCTCATACTGCACCTGGCTGAAGACACAGGTCAGAAGTTCATATCTCAATGTTGCAAATACATCCTGCAAGGCTGTTTGACCTTCAAATACACCTGCTTATCCACAGCTTTGTTAGTTTTGATGATTTTTTCTCAAACAATAGCAATTTTCATTTTAAAAAACCATTAGCATGCACCCTAGTTTTCAATCTTGAATTGTAAGAAACAACCAATCATTTCTAGTTTTTCAAGTGCACTAAACCTCATCCACATTTTTTTCTAAACTCTCAGCTTCTAACTGCCATTTCACTTCCAGAGCCCATCTGAGTACTACTGGATCTGCCTTCAAAATGCTAAAAGTTTGGGTTATAGGACACAGCTATATATACTGGAGTAAAAGGTATGCAGCAAATAGATGCTTTCTCAACCTTGATTTACCAAATGTGGATATTATGTGGATTGGCCAGAGAGGATTAAAATGTCACCAATTGAAGCCATTGGTAAAATCCTTTTTACATCTACCACACCCTGACCTCATTATTGTGCCCTGTGGTTGAAATGACCTGGGCACTTTGACTGGGGTAGGTCTGGAAATGCTTTTAAAGGACACCTTTGGGCAATTTATGTCACTTTTTCCACAAACTGCCTTTGTATATTCAAATATATGCCAAAGACAAAAATGGAACTGGTCCAACCAATATTGCCCACAGATTTTTTTTTACTTTTACATTTTTTTATTTGCATCAAATGAACACAAAGAGAAAAGCCATGATAAACAAAATCATTTTACACAGATGTCATTAAAATCAAAAGATAAGCATTAAACATTCCATAGATCATAGACAGTAAAGAGGTCATACAGAAAAAAAACAAAAACAAAAAAAAAAAACAAAGGAAGAAATCGATAAGTAAAATATACCAGTGTTAAGACATAAATAAGCCCCAGATTCTATCAATTTTTCGTTTAGCCTGAAGGCCCTTTGAGGCAGCAAGAATAATCTCCATATTATATATTTCCTTAACTAGGCTCCACCATTCCATAGCAGTTGGTGGGTTTTTCTGAATCCAAGCTCTGGCAATAATAAGTCTTGCGCAGGTAACTAAAATGTTCAACAAATCCCTAAATGTACTAATACCCCCACATATACCCACCAACACATCACCTTGAGTATTCCATCCCAATATTCACTAAGATGAGGGCAAGATAAAAACATGTGTACAATATCAGCACCACTTAGATCACATTTAGGGCATTTCGTGCGTTCACTATAATTATCATTCCTTGCCCATTTAAGAATTCTCTTGGGGGTGTGGTATAATTGACATATAGTTTTAAACATTTGCAGTTTAAGACTAGAAGAATGAACTGATGTATTTAAGCTTTTAAGAGATAAAGTAATTAGATAAGATGGTACATTTCAAGCCAATGCTCTATTCCATTTCTCAGTTAGTTTTATGATGTCACTGGTGTTAAAGTCAGAAAAGATCTTATATCCTATGCTAATCATGGCTTTGTCTGGTTCTCTATAAATACAGATTGAGAAAGCAAGGAAACATGTGAATAAGTCTGTTTCTGCTTTCCTCACAGACTATGGCATGGGTTCTATATACCACAACAACTTGCGCTACAACATGCAAGGCATCGATAGGAGAGATGGTGTACATTTTACAGATGAGGTGAATAGAGTCTTCCTTTTGAATTTACGACTCTGCATCGGTACTTACTTGTAGGTACCAAAAACACTTTATAAACACAACGGCTCTTTTTAGAGCCAACCAACATCTAAACTCTCAAACATGTTATTTAACTATATTTTTTTCTGTTTGTTTGTCAACGTGCACGCACGGTGCGCGCACCTCTCGGTATTTTTTTTTCGAAAAAATATTTTTCGGGGCCCGTTGAAATCCTTCAGGAACCCCCATTTTTAGAAAAAAAATTTTTTTGGGGGCCTTGGGGGTCCTTAATGGACCCCCTGAGAAAACTTAGGGGGTCAGGGAGTCTCTACCTTGCCCCCTTTCCACGATCTCCACTATAGTTTTTCACACTCTTGTAAATCGAGGTGCGCGCAAGGTGCGCGCACCCCACGATTTTCGTATAATTCCATTCAGCCGTTCGGGCTGTAGCCTTGTCTAATCGTCCTATGGAAAATAACATAGAGAAAACACATTTTGGGACCCCCCTTTTATCTCAGCCCCCACTTGACGAATCCCCCTCAAACTTTCAGGGAAGGAGCGGAGCGGAGTGGGACATCTTCTTTGAGAAATTCGCAAAGATTCGTCCACCGGCGCCAAAGTTATTCCCAATAGAATGTTGCGGATTTCCTATGGAAACTAGGTTCCCACTACAACTATTTACTGGCGACCGCCAGTAGGTAATATATATATATATATATATCCAACAACAGGTGCCCAATTTAACACGAAGCCACACAAAGGGAATATGCTCTTTTTATTTCGTATGACAGCCTGCCAGCATTCTTCTTCGTGAACAGCATATGTGAAATGAATGCCAACACCAGCCAGACGCGTTTCAGGTTTTGCACCTTTCCTCAGTAGCTTTCGATTGGCACAAGATCAGCAGCGCAGCGAAGAATGCACGCTTTTAAGTTCCAACAGCTGCCCCAGTGGGCGTGGCCATCCGCACGGCTCCATGGTTGTTGTAATGCATTCGTATCATACCTCAGTGGGTGCTTAACCAAAGTCTTGGAATATTCTATAGTATTGTTGCCACAGTTCAAGAAGGCTCCTGCCTCGCTTTATGGATGCCACACGCGAGCAGAGAAACCGGCTCCCTCCCTGTAAGGGCTCCCTTTCTTCCTTCGTCCTCATGCAGCAAGCACCAGCATGGTGCCGCTGCTGGCCCGTCTTCCCCTGGCAGTGGGCTCCGTGTCACGACCGGGAAGGCCGTAAATATCTCCAACAACAAGTGCCCAATTTAACACGAAGCCACATGAAGGGAATATGCTCTTTTTATTTCGTATGACAGCCTGGCAGCATTCTTCTTCGTGAACAGCATATGTGAAATAAATGCCAAAACTAGCCAGACGCATTTCAGGTTTTGCACCTTTCATCAGTAGCTTTCGGTTGGCCTACTGTGCCCAGAGGCAAATCCACCAGGGACAGTTCTGTGGTCTCCTTTTGGGCTAAAGCTACTACATCCAACATGGGAAGCAAGAATGCCCATCCAAGCAGGTCCCTGAGGCCCCCTCACCCTCCTTATCACACAGGACTACATAGAGACATTTCTGGCAGACATCCGTCAAGAGATTGGCTCTTTGAAAACAGAGTTTAAAACCTGCCTCAATGACCTTCTCAGGCATGTAGCGGCTGTGGGAGACCGAGTTGATGACCTGAAATGCATGGTTGACACTTGTGTAGTGGATCAGGAGGGCCTCTGGAAAAGTGTCAACACATTGTAAGAGCAACATATTGAGCTCTAGGCCAAGAAGACCTGGGGAACCAAGGCAGACACTAAAACCTGAATATCAGAGACATCCCTCAAGGGGCTTAAGGGGAGAACATCATACCTTTTGCTAGGGACCTGCCAGTGACTTTTCACAGTGAATCGGAGGGGCCCCCCTGGTACTCGACAGAGCAGACCTGGTTGCGGCCATGCCTAGCAGATCAATTGCAAACCCAGACATTCTCACCAGCGTTCACATTTTTCCAGGACAAGGAAGCTGTGCTCACGGCTGCCAGTGGTTATGTGGATACAGTGTTTAGCGGCCACACCTTGCACATCTACCAGGACCTCTCTCCACTGACTTTGAAGAAGAGACAGGACTTTAAGTCAGTGATTGAGCACTTACACACTCGGAATAAAACATCAAAGGGCCCACCTTTTGGGCCTGCTCTTCACCTGGAATGGAAAATAACACATAGTCTGATCCCTCACTGAGGCCAAGACAATCTTTAGCCTCCCGGGTGTCCTCCTTAGGAGAGACACCTTGCCCTCACCTTTAGCATGGCCAGGCACCTGGCAACCTAAGTAGCACATAGTCCAGTGATGCAGACATAATCACAAGAGCAAGGTTGCGCAGGATTCACACACAGTGAAGGCAGACATTATTGCACACCTCCAAAAGATGAAGAAGGATCCTTCTCACTCCTCCGCTGGGGAAAATTAATATAAACAGAACACATTCCGTCTCGCTCTTGAGCTGCTCTTGACACTCAACTGCCTACCGAACATCAACCCACTTTGCTCAGAGCTCGAACTCCTAATGCCTATCTGTTGTAATTTACAGTATCCTTCTTTTCCATTGCAGGATTGGTTCATTACACAAATTGCTCTTCTGTGTTGCTTCTGGCCTCCCGTCCCTCTTAGTGAGCTTTTCTCTTTTGAGGGTGAAACCTCAATAGGGTCCAGTAACCTTCTCCTAATTATATACGGAGTGGTTCATTAGGTTTGGCCCTGTTGGCCCTTTTAGTTAGCCCCACACATTCTTAAATCCATGCCCTCCCTGATAGGTCTCTACACTGCCTCCATGGTCAATGCCATATTCTGGCAACATAGGAGGAACTCTCCTTAGATGGGTACCACACATGATTTGAAGTTGCTCTCCCTTAATGTCCGTGGGCTCAACTCCCCTAGCAAACAGTGCCAGGTCTGGCATTATCTTATTCAACATGACCCCGACATTATCAGTCTGCCTGTAAGAGACCCACCTGCTTAGAACCGATTGCCACGCATGGCTCACCCAAGGTAATACCACCAGCATTGGCCGTACACAGACTCTAAGACCCTAGGCCTTGCCATACTTTACAAGAGGGGCTTTTACACAAATGTTGTTAAAACTACTGGGGTGATTCCTCACCCTGACTGTGCAGAGAGGTAGAGACACACTAACACTCCTCAACCTCTATGCCCCCAACCAAACACATGATGCATTCATATGTCAAGCACTTACAGAGCAACTAAGACCTGTCAGGGTCGATATTATTATCAGGGGGGATTTCAACTTAGTCTGGGTCTCTGACTAAGACATAAATACTGCACACATCCAGGGCATGGGAGCTATGTCTGGGATACTTACGATGGAGCTCCTAGACGTGGGTCTAGTCGATGACTGGTGATACCTACACCTTTTGTTCACACATGCACACATGCACTTATCTAACTCCCGCATCGACTCCCTGTTCATCACCTCTTACTTACTGAGTAACTTCACATCCACGCAGACTCCATTTCAGATCACATGCATGTTGAGCTTACATGGAAGCTGTTTGCCAGTGCACCATGCATACCCCAGCACTAGCGCCTCCCTCCTCAACTCTTCAGAGACCCAGTTGACAAAGCAGCTATAAAAGATGCCAAGCCGATACGCAGAACTAATCTGAGACAAAATCCTAACCTTACTACTTTGGAATTCACAGAAGGCATTTAGTAGTAGTAAAGTTAGTGTTTTGTCTTAAATTAGTAATTCGTCTTAAATTTGTGTTTTGTCTTAAGTTAGTATTTTGTCTTAAAATAGTATTTTGTCCTAAATTAGGATTTTGTCTTAAGTTAGTATTTTGTCTTAAGTTAGTATTTTGTCTTAAATTAGTATTTTGTCTTAAGTTAGGATTTTGTCTTAAAACCAAAATTTAAGACAAAAACCTAAATTAAGACAACATAATAATTTAAGACAAAATGCTAACTCAAAACAAAATCGTAACTTAAGGCAAAAATAGAACTTGAGACAAATTCCTAACTTAAGACAAAATTCTAATTTAAGACAAAATATTAACTTAAGACAAAATACTAACATAAGATAAAATCCTAACTTAAGACAACATCCTAATTTAAGACAAATTACTAATTTAAGACAACATATACAATTAAGACTAACTTTACTACTACTAAATGCCTACTGTGAATACCAAAAGTAGTAAGTTTAGGATTTTGTCTCAGATTAGTTCTGTGAATTGTCCCCAATATCACTGAATACTTTGCACTTAACTCTCTACCCAACACTTCCCCCATACCCTTTTGGACAGGTTTAAAGCCACTAAATGCTGAGTGATGACCACCATCTCCATAACCAGGGCACGCGAGGCATGCCTGTTTGAAGCAAAGGTCACAGAAGACATTCTCTCCTTAGAGTGCACTGATAAGCAGCATCCTTCACCGAGGGCCAAACAACAGTTAGCTATACTGTGGGCCAGCTCTGGACAACAGGGTCAACAAAGTTGAGTGCTTGGTTTTCACCCTTAAACAAAAGTATTATGAGGGAGAGGACAAGGTAGGTTCTCTTCTCTCATTTAGACTGCCACCAACACGCTAGGTCTCACATTGTTAAAATTCAGACAGAGGACTCTGACTGGGCTATCAGGGGGTCGGACAAGAAAGAGGCTTTTCAAGCCTATTACCAGCGCCTTTACATTTCTAGGGGAGAGGATCACCCTAAGATAGCCAAGTACCTCCAGAGCTGCCCCTGGCAACCACTAGACCCTTTTCTGACCCGCAAGCTGGAAGAACCCTTATTAGTGGCTGAGCTCGTCCCCTGGCCAGTATGGCCTTGCCCCAGCTTTCTACAAGGTATTTTTGCCACAACTTTAAGACTACTTGCTCATGCTCTACAACTGACTCACCCATGCCACAGGCTTTACACCTACTGTGTCCATTGCAGGAATTACACTTGTTCCCAAGCCTGGCAAAGACTTGTCACTCTGTTCACCTTTCTGTCCGATGCCCCTATTGAATGCCGACACAAAGCTATGTACGAAGATGCTTCCCAATTGCCTAGAAACCCTTTTCCCAGGTTAATAGACCCTGATCAGGTCTGCTTTATATGACATCGGCAAGGATCGAACAATGTCCAACGCCTCGCTCACCTAGTTGAAAAGGCCCAATGAAATGACTTCCCTGCCCTCCTCCTCTCTCTCGATCGTGAGGAGGCTTTTGACTGGGTGAGCTGGGCCTTTTTAAGAGTGGTCCTCCAGAAAATAGGACAGTGACCAGTCATGTATAGTAGGATCATGGCTTTGCACTCGGCACCCATCACCTCCATCCAAATTAATGGCCAGACAACTCGCTCTTTCCCTATGTCACGGGGCACCCTTATCTCCCCTATTATTTGCCCTTGTTGTGGAGCCTCTCGTCATCCATCTGTGGCAATTTTCTGACATTAGGGGCATACCTTTTGGGGACAAGATCACAAAGTACTGCAGTATGCAGACAACCTAGTCCTTGCCCTGACGGAGCCAGACACTTTCTTTCTTGTGGTGACCCATGTTCTACAGACCTATGAGCAGGTATCTGGGTACAAGATCAACCTGGTCAAGTCACAAGCGCTTAACCTCACTCTCCCGCCGCAACATCTCCATCTCCTACAGGCACTTACCCCTGTCAATGTTACTCTCACTTCATTCAGTACCTAGTCCTCACAATCAGAAACTAACGACCTGGATATGGGCTAATTGGTAAAGCAATATTTGAAGACCTCCGGTGCTGGAGACCGCCCCACATTTCATAGTTAGGCCACATCAATGTGGTAAAAATTAAAGTTCTTCCCCAGCTCCCATATCTATTCCAAAAACTGTCCACTCCCATTCCCTTTGCTGATATCAAGCGACTGCAAGGGGATTTTTGCTCCTTCATATGGATGGGGAGGTGCCCCTGTGTTTCTGTTGCACTTCTTGTGCTCACAAGAAACCGGAGAGGGCTTGCCTGTCCCAACCTCCAGGATTACTACTGGGATGCCCCTTTACACTACATCTCTGAGTGGGTGGTGCGGTAGAGCGAGAAACATTGGTTACATATGGATCAAGCAGTCTCCTGACAGCCACTTTGGGACCTTGTCTGGCTTTTGAAGCAGCTCTGCCCTCACAGTGCTTACATTGCTACCCCGACACGCACAGTACTGGAGGTATGGGACAAAATGGCCATTGGAAGGGTTCTGACCACATTCATGTCCCCAAACATTCCAATTGTGCAGAACCCCATCTTCTCTCCTGCCCCCCCCAGGATTCATTCCCAAATTGGGTTGAGGGCAGGTGCAGACTCCTACATGACCTATTTCAGGGTCAGAATATCAAGCTCTTTGACCAGTGTAAGAAAGAGTTCCACCTCCCTGAATCTACCCATCATCAATACCTCCAACTCTGACACTGGGCACTCCACCCCAATGCAAAAGCTGCTATCAGCCCCTTGCCCTTTTCGAACAACTTGTTTGCAGCTTTGAAGCCACCCGCGGTCTGGTGTCTAAGACATACAGGGCCAGATGTAGGTAAATATCATTTACAGATTCTAAAATACAGAATTTTACCGATTCAGTATTTTAGAATCAGTAAATGATATGTAGCTAATGATTCGGTAAATTTTACCGAATTGGTAAAATTTGGTAAATACCGATTCGGTATTTACCGATTCGGTATTCCCCATTCATTCCTAATCAGCCTGGAGGCCCATAGGAATGAATGAGAATTACCGATTCGGTAAATACCGAATCGGTAATAGGGGGTAGACCTAAAAGGGTGGCAGGGCGTCACATTGACACCCTGTTGCACCCCTGTATAGTGCATGGGTGCACATGTGGCACACATACATGCCCTAAGGGCATGTATGTCTGCCACATGGCACAGTTGAAAAAAGCACAAAATTGCTTTTTTTTAAGGTTTTTGTTATTTACCACCAACTTGTAGTTGGTGGTAAATAATGAATCCTTACAAGTGAAAAGCACTCACTTGAGTGCTCCCTACATTTAGGATTCAGTAATTTAACGAATCTGTATTTAAGAATTCGGTAATTTACCGATACCTTAAATTACCGATTCGGTAAGTTACCGAATCCTTTAATTAGACCCCTACATCTGAAAAGGCTAATTCCGGTCGGTAACGGCCGAAATTCGGTAATTTCAGCCGTTACTGACCAGAATTAGGCTTCCTACATCTGGCCCACAGTGTTCTATAACAATCATGCCTCCTCCCCTGCAAACCGTACCAGTGGAAATGGGCTTTAGATAGTATTCCAGTCCTGACATCACTCAGCAACAATGGGAGCTGCTGTGGAGAGAGATCCCATAAACACATAGAAGCATCTCTCAGCAGGAGTCCCCCTATAAGGTAATTCTCCAGTGGCACTATACCCCAGCCTGTCTTCATTCCATCTACCCTGCAGCCTGAGATGAGCGCTGGTGCTGTGGACCGCAGGTGGGTGACTTCCATCACATATAGTGGGCGTGCCCTTCTCGTATAATTTTTTGGAAGGAGAATCATATAAAGGTCAACCTGGGCTATCCTATACTGGTAGGCTGTCACGCAATCATTCTGGGTATCTGCCCCACATGATTGGCTGCAACCAATGACCCACGCAGACTGTTATCTCATGCGCCATATGATGTGCGCTGCCAAACAGCTTAAAGCTTGAGCCTGAGGTCTCCCTCAGCTCCCTTGGCATGTGTTGATTCACACAACTTTGGCATACCATTGCCATGGAGCAGGTAACACACAGATTGTCTGTCACAGATAAAAAGTCCCCTCACCTCTGGACACCTCTTATTGATTACATGTCCGACTTACAATACTTATTCTTCGAACTCCCCAGACCACAAGCCCTTCATCTGTTTGTCACATCGTGTTAGGGGGGAGTTTCCCTCTGGGGTCTTGTTGCTTGGAAATTACACTGTGACCAGTATCCCCCATATTATTCTTACCTTTCCACAGCCAACATGACCAGCTGGAGACCCCTAGACCTTCCATGACGTCCCCTTCTTCTCGTCCCTCCCAGTCACTGTTTGTTCATCCGATCATTCTTCATATGGGTATGCACTAACTAACCCTGGGCGAAGTACTACTATACGCTCACGTAGTTTGCAAAGTTTGCGCTACTTCGCACTATGCGAATTGCATGTAGCACAATAAAAACATACACATCGTAGTGCAGCGGTCATTTTTTGCTTGTGCACGGTCCTCAAAATCAAGTTGGCAACCGAGAGTGAGCAAAATTACATCCCAGCGACACTTTTTCCTCGTTCGTTATTAGCAACATCAAGTTGCCGATCACGAGCGTGCAAATAAACCTCCCGGCGAGATTCTCAACGTAGGGAGGTCAGGTTTCCTATTTCGAGTGGTCGCGAATGCAAGTGACCGCTCGCGATGAGAAATTACCAGTCCGCGTTGAGAAAGCTGCCTGTATGTACTGCTACTGCTATGCAAATGCTTATTGAATGTTCTTTCAACTGAAATGTGTTGTAATGTTATGGAAAACTCAATAAACAGATCTTGAGTAAAATAATGTGTTTCACTACGGACTATGAAAAATCCAATGGAAGGCAAGGATGTGCAGAGGAAAATGGAAAAAATGCACTTAATATATAAACACCTTTCAAAGTGCTGGGTTACTCCCACCGCCTCCTGATCAGAGGGTGCGTCGATGAACAGACTCCCAGACAAAGTCCGATAACATTGAACTGCTTTCCAAAAGAAAATGTCGACACCATGTCTCCATGCAAAAGTTGTTTTAATTGTCAGCTACAATCGTTGAACGCGTTTCGCTGCCAAACCGGCTTGTTCACCAACACTGTACATACATAATACAATCATACTCAGGCACATTAACTATTTCAGGGGGAGTGGGAGAATGAACAAAACACAAAAAGGCTCTTCTATCAATAGCCCTAGAAAATGGCTTTGAAAGCTGGAAGAAAGGTATTTAGCACACTGGCTGACTACACAAAATGGCAACCTGCCACAAAGAACAACAAGCAAGGACAACAAAGATCAATTGAAAGACTATGGCAAAAGCAGCCAACAAACTACTACAAAATAGCATCCAGCCACATGCTCAAACAATACCAAACAAGAAGGCATTGTGAAGAACAAAGAATACTTTCAGGCCAGTGGCAAAAGCAGCACACTGACTACTACACAAAATGAGTTACTTAACTGAGGAAATCGATGCAATACTTGCCCGACCACCACTACTAATGGACAGGGATTAGCGTGTGAGTGGTACAAGTGAAGTATTGCCATTTTTTAGTTGCTTCGCTTCAATAGCGTTTTTATGTTCCTGGTAGGAATTACCAGTATACTAGTCCAGTATAAAAATAATTGCCCCACCCCACACCCTAATTCCCTAGTCTTTTTTTTTTCTCATTGCAGGTAGCTAGTGACCAACCAGGAGAAGGATTAACATATCATCTCCTTAATCATCAGAAAATAGGCAACCAATAAAAAGCCTATCTGCCCAACACTCACAGAGGAATATATGATTATACCACGATTTCAATTACCACGCATGGCTTTACCACGCGAATTTTACATCGCAAGTGGCTTTACCACGCTGGTATTTACAACGTAGGATTTTACTACGCCTAGAAACGTCTTACCTGCACGTCTTTCTCTACGAGCCCTTACTTCCATCCTCCATTGAAACAAGCGTCAAAACACGTATACCAAAATAAAAAAAGGACTGCTTTTTTGACGTACACGGCACGTCTTTGGGGGAGGCTCTTTCCTTTTTCTTTTAAATTTATGTTCGTTTTTTTTTAAATAAAATAACCTGCTTGTTTTTTTTTGGGGGGGAGACCCCCCCAGCCCCCCTCCGAGCCCCCCCCCCGAGCCCCCCCCCCTCTGCCCCCCAAGCCCACGCAGAACGACTTGAAGGAATACCACGTCTCCCCCCCAGCCCGTGGTAAAGACGTCGTGGAAGGCACCCTGCGTGGAAGGCACCCTGCGTGGTAAGTGTCACGTGGTAAACGTTAGTAGTTGTAAAGCCTTCGTGGTAAATGATGTTTCCCCTCACAGAGACGCCCGAGGTCTCTACACACCCTGCACAATGGTCCTGATGAAAGCCTACTTGACCTAACCGGCAAAGAAGGGCTGAAACATGTCGACCTTCAATATTCACTAATAGGAGTGTGTGAGAGCCCTAATCATTCTCTAGCACACAACTTAATTTTAACATCTTTAATCCAGAACGAATAACATTTACCATTCTGGCTGTACGAGATTTTAACCTTTATAGTTCACACCTTCAATTCACTGGTCACTGATCACTTCTGTTTTTAACCAAGAGTAAAACCTCCGGGTGGAGGATGCATAACCACTAAACCCTATGATTATGCAGACACGTGTCAAGAACAGCGGAGAATCAAGATATACCGCTTAAATTATCACACTCTACACGTGCATGAGGGTTTTTTAATTGGGACTAGCTGGATCAGAATCCTGCATACCTTGGTTATACAGGACAAGTGATCCTTCTCTTTTGATTATTTACTACACAAAATGGCCACCGTCTACAAACAACAAAAACATGGAGGCATGGACAACTATGTGAGTCTATGGCAAAAGCAACACACTGACTACTACAACATGGCTACTGGCCACATGTTCTAACAACAGCAAACAAGAAAGCATGGAGGACAACAAAGTACGCATGCAGGTTTATGGCAAAAGCAGCATACTGACTACTACAAAATGGTCACCGGCCACATGTTCAAACAACAACAAGTAAGAAGGTGTGGACAACAAAAATACATGCAGCCCTATAGCAAAAAGCACACTGACTGCTTCTCAAAATTACCACTGGCCACATATTCAAACAACAACAAGCAAGGAGGCATGGACAACAACGAAGACATGCAGGCCTATGGACAATGACTACACAAAATGGCAGCCTGCCACAATAAATAGAAAAGAAAAAAATGGTGGCTTATGACAAACACATGCACACACAGACTGGCCAGACTTAAAATGGCCGCTTGGCCAGCAAACAAAGGAGACATGGTAAACGAAAAAGAAAACACTCATTCAACAATTCTAAACATGAAAATTAAATCAGCTATAAAAATTCCCTAACAGCACACATCTTGCTATAGCATTAAAATATTACCCCACCAAAATACATGTTAACACTTTGTAGAAAAACATGAAATACACGTTTTGCATTTAATATAAAGGTCATCCCTAAATGATAGATGTTTTAAAACAACATACACCATAGAAACAGTTGTTTTAAATACCCAATGCTTAGTACTGGCTGGATGACCCATGGGCAGACTAGGCCACATGGTAAAATAAAAATGCTATTTTCACAAACATGGAAAAATAATACTTAACTGTGCAACTTTTTCCTAATCAAAAAAATTAATGCAAAAATAAGCCCCCTACTGCAACTCCATGCCACCCCCACTCAAATGTAAAAATGTAATAAAAAACTAAAAAGGTACAAGTATATACTGGTGTATGCCCTCTATCAAACAACACCCTTATGCAAAAGTTTTTTAACTTACTTGATTTATATGTCACAAAATCAAAGTCCTTATCATCCAATGGTATATGCAGCAGCAATTGCCGACAAAGAGAGTGGTCCTTTCACCTCAAAATCAAAATGAAAAGTGACCAGGGAATGGACAGAGTAATGGGAGGTGACTTCTGGATAGGAAGAGAACATTAGAGTCTCTTTGGCACTTCCTCCCTGAAGAAAAAGTGCATTTCACAGTTGCAAAACTACTCAAACAGTCTGTTTGTGTAGAATATTCACCTGAAAAGGTATTTTCAAGTTGATTTAGCCGCTTCACCACTGACCGCTTGCAACCATCCGCTAAAACAAATGTCACTAGAATGCTCACTGGTGACCAGAAATCCGCCAGGGGCTGTCAAATCTCGCTCCTGCTTGCAAGCTCAATTCATGGAGTTTTGTATGGTTTCCGCTGTCATCGCTCTGCTTGATCTGAAACATAATTCTACCATGCAGCGTTTTGCAGAGTTTTGGCTGAAACTGCACATTAAAGAGTAACGTGGAGTGAAACAAATTCAACTAATTCCGCAAGCAGAATGAAAATTTACACCCACCCCTAATTCCGAGTAATATGTAATTTAGTACATGAAAATTCCCATGTTAATTGAAAGGATATTCGCTGTTTCTGGTTTAGAATTATAGCACTTATTTTGTGTAAATAAGTTCTTTGGAGAAGGGGAATGTTGATTGCCTATTTAAGAGGATCAAGGATGCCCTCATTAGGCTCCACAAAGTAAGTTTACAGTATTTTACTTCTATATAATTTAAAGGAAGACCAATATTTACTATTTAAAATACAAATAATAAAAAAACAAGCACTGGTACAAAACAATAGCTGTGGTCTTAACAAGATGGTGTGGTTCTTGTCAGAAAGTCATCCTTTTTACTGTGATCATCCTCATTTTTTGACTGATACTGGTGGTTACAGACCCTGATTGTGCTCTTGGCTCTCCTAGCCAGGCCAAGGGTCAGTGCTGGATGTAAATGTTATGTGGTAATTAGGCTTGATTACAATTGGTATGACAACCTACCTGTAAGCTCCTAGTATATGGAAGGGCATGCAGGTTTAGTGGCCCAATAGATTCAATGCACGTACATGTGCATTGTTGTGGCGCCTGTTGTATTTTAAAGATGAGAAAAAAACTGAATCCTTTGGACTCAATGCAACAAAATGATGATGTTCAATCAATCAGCACTTTCCATGCCTCCTAATGCCTATTCACTCATCCGCCATATACACATTAAACGGGATTGTACCATGTAATTTCCACAAACAGTCATAAACCATGGAGATACCAAAAATATTGTATTGGTCGGGTCCGGAGAACTTTTTTCCTCAATGTAGGCTGAATTGCTGCTATTAACGGGCGACTTGTTCCAATTAGGTCGTCCTCAGCAAGTCCCCTTTAAACATTAGGATCAGTGAAATGGCGTCCAGCATTCTGTGCAATATACATCCTCGAGCAGCTCGTTGATCAACTAGCTGCTCAAGGTCTTGCTCTATATCGGTCGGGTTCGGAGGTTCTCCGGACCCGAACAATACACAAAGAAAGTGTTTTGAGGCGGAGAACACATATAAGGTGTATCCGAGACTCTATGAGAAGTTTTTAAACCATTTATCAACCAGTACATGGCATGAATATAGTCTGTGGCAAAAAACTCTTTTTTATTCAGATTCATTTGTAGTATATAATAATACGCCCTATAGGAAAGATACCATAGTACTCTATACTTTCTTAGTAGTACTGAGACAGCTACCACGGCTCATTGGAGGTGGTGGTAAAAGTGATTTTATTCAAAAAAGGATAAATATATCTTAAATCAAAGAGAGTAAATATTGTTTGGTCTTGAGAAAGATGGTCTAATAATAACTACCATCGAAAAGTGTCGATGCTCATCACAAAACACAATCTGTACAAAAGGCGGGGGTCAATGAGTACCTGATACCAGGATCCATGCTAAATTACTGGTGGAAAACAGATGTGTAGCAAACTAATGACAAATTGAGTCTGTCTGTGCTATGTTCTCACTTTAAGTTATTTTTATTATGTTTTTTAATGAATTGTATTTTAATATGTGATGGTTTATTGAATTTTTTGTGATTATTGTTAATTCTACAACATTATGGGGCAGATTCTGATTCGGTAAAATACCTTACAAATAGCCGTATGGAGCATATTTCCCATACAAATCGTACCCGTAAAAGTTCTCGTAAGTACAATGAAGTAAGATTCGTATCCAAAGCAGATCTCCGTACGAATCGTACTAAACACCGTACGACAAAAAAATAAGTGCAAATTGTATCCGGAACACACATTACGCTACGTCCGTAGGTAATCAAGCAGCAGTTTCCGGCCCAGCAAGTACGATTCGTCTCTGCGACACTCCGTATGACCCTTTTTCTACGGGATCCGAAAACATCCGTAAAAACAGAGTCCCACCCGAACCGCATCCCCGGTACGCAACATACACGCCATGAACCCCATCGTCCGTGTCATTCCAGTCCTGTATGCCTACGACCTGGTGCACAGAAAACGACGACGGCGCATACGGTGAGAACAAAGTACCGTAACAACGGAAGTGTAGTTGTAGGGTGCGTCTTACACGCACGCGTATAGCACCATTGCAATAGTAATACGAGGGCACACACATGCCATGAATGTTGGGGTATGGTGCGTTTCACGCGCTCGCGTATGGCACCATTGCAATAGTGATATGATGCGCGCACACGCCATGAATGTTGGGTTACGGTGCGTTTCACGCGCTCGCGTATGGCACCACTGCAATAGTGATACGATGCGCACACACGTCAGGACTGTTGGGGTACGATGCTTTTCACTCGCTCATGTACGGCACCATTACAATAGTGATATGAGGCACACACATGCCAGGAATGTTGGGGTACGCTGCTTTTCACGCGCACATGTAGGGCACCATCACAATAGTGATACGAGGCACATACACACCATCAACCCCATGTGGCCATGAGTATGGGGGTGGGTGCAGAGGACTCCAAGCAGAGGCCAACAGTATGGGGGTGGGTGCAGAGGACTCCCAGCAGAGGCCAAGATTATGGGGTGGGTGGATATGACTCCCAGCAGAGGCCCGACATGTGAGGGGTGGGTGGATAGGACTCCCAGCAGTGGCCAACAGTATGGGGGTGGGTGCAGAGGACTCCCAGCAGAGGCCAGACATATGAGGGGTGGGTGGATATGACTCCCAGCAGTGGCCAATAGTATGGGGGTGGGTGCAGAGGACTCCCAGCAGAGGCCAACAGTATGGGGGTGGGTGGATATGGCTCCCAGCAGAGACCTGACATATGAGGGGTGGGTGGATATGACTCCCAGCAGTGCCCAGACATATGAGGGGTGGGTGGATATGACTCCCAGCAGTGGCCAACAGTATGGGGGTGGGTGCAGAGGACTCCCAGCAGAGGCCAGACATATGAGGGGTGGGTGGATATGACTACCAGCAGTGGCCAACAGTATGGGGAGGGTGCAGAGGACTCCCAGCAGAGGCTAACAGTTTGGGGGTGGGTGTATATGACTCCCGGCAGAGGCCAGACATATGAGGGGTGGGTGGATATGACTCCCAGTGGTGCCCAAATATGTGAGGGGTGGGTGGATATGACTCCCAGCACTGACCAACAGTATGGGGGTGTGTGGATATGACTCCCAGCAGAGGCCAGACATATGAGGGGTGGGTGGATATGACTCCCAGCAGTCGCCAGCAGTATTGGGGTGGGTGCAGAGGACTCCCAGCAGAGGTCAACAGTATGGGGGTGGGTGGATATGACTCCCAGCCGATGCCAGACATATGAGGGGTGGGTGGATATGACTCCCAGCAGAGCCCAGACATATGAGGGGTGGGTGGATATGACTCCCAGCAGTGGCCAACAGTAAGGGGGTGGTGCAGAGGACTCCCAGCAGAGGCCAACAGTATGGGGGTGGGTGCAGAGGACTCTCAGCAGAGGCCAACATTATGGGGGTGGGTGGATATCACTCCCAGCAGGGGCCCGACATATGAGGGGTAGGTGGATATGACTCCCAGCAGTGGCCAACAGTATGGGGGTGGGTGCAGAGGACTCCCAGCAGAGGCCAGACATATGAGGGGTGGATGGTTATGACTCCCAGCACTGGCCAATAGTATGGGTGAAGAGGACTCCCAGCAGAGGCCAACAGTATGGGGATGGGTGGATATGACTCCCAGCAGAGGTCTGACATATGAGGGGTGGGTGGATATTATTCCCAGCAGTGCCCAGACATATGAGGGGTGGGTGGATATGACTCCCAGCAGTGGCCAACAGTATGGGGGTGGGTGCAGAGGACTCCCAGCAGAGGCCAACAGTATGGGGATGGTTGGATATGACTCCCTGCAGAGGCCAGACATATGAGGGGTGTGTGGATATGACTAGCAGCAGTGGCCAGCAGTATGAGGGTGGGTGCAGAGAACTCCCAGCAGAGCCCAGACATATGAGGGGTGGGTGGATATGACTCCCAGCAGTGGCCAACAGTATGGGGGTGGGTGCAGAGGATTCCCAGCAGAGACCAACAGTATGGGGTGGGTGCAGAGGACTCTCAGCAGAGGCCAACATTATGGGGGTGGGTGGATATCACTCCCAGCAGAGGCCCGACATATGAGGGGTACGTGGATATGACTCCCAGCAGTGGCCAACAGTATGGGGGTGGGTGCAGAGGACTCCCAGCAGAGGCCAGACATATGAGGGGTGGATGGATATGACTCCCAGCACTGGCCAATAGTATGGGGTGGGTAAAGAGGACTCCCAGCAGAGGCCAACAGTATGGGGATGGGTGAATATGACTTCCAGCAGAGATCTGACATATGAGGGGTGGGTGGATATGATTCCCAGCAGTGCCCAGACATACGAGAGGTGGGTGGATATGACTCCCAGCAGTGGCCAACAGTATGGGGGTGGGTGCAGAGGACTCCCAGCAGAGGTCAACAGTATGGGGGTGGTTAGATATGACTCCCTGCAGAGGCCAGAAATATGAGGGGTGGGTGGATATGACTCCCAGCAGTGGCCAACAGTATGGGGGGTGGGTGCAGAGGACTCCCAGCACAGGCCATACATACAAAGTGTGGGTGGATATGACTACCATCAGTGGCCAACAGTATGGGGGTGGTTGCAGAGGACTCCCAGCAGAGGCCAACAGTATGGGGTGGGTGGATATGACTCCCAGCAGAGGCCAGACATGTGAGGGGTTGGTGGATATGACTCCAAGCAGTGGCCAACAGTATGGGGGTGGGTGCAGAGGACTCCCAGCAGAGGCCAGACATATGAGGTGTGGGTGGATATGACTCCCAGCAGTGGCCAACAGTATGGGGGTGGTTGGATATGACTCCCAGCAGTGGCCAACAGTATGGGGGTGGGTGCAGAGGACTCCCATCAGAGGCCAGACATATGAGGGGTGGGTGGATATGACTCCCAGCAGAGGCCAGACATATGAGGGGTGGGTGGATATGACTCCCAGCAGTGCCCAGACATATGAGGGGTGGGTGGATATGACTCAGAGCTGTGGCCAACAGTATGGGGGTAGGTACAGAGGACTCCCAGCAGAGGCCAACAGTATGGGGGTGGGTGGATATGACTTCCAGCAGAGGCCAGACATATGAGGGGTGGGTGGATATGACTCCCAGCAGTGGCCAACAGTATGGGGTGGGTGCAGACTAGAGGACTCCCAGCAGAGGCCAGACATATGAGGGGTGGGTGGATATGACTCCCAGCAGTGGCCAACAGTACGGAGGTGGGTGTAGAGGACTCCTAGCATGGCCAGCAGTATAGGGGTGGGTGCAGAGGACTCCCAGCAGAGGCCAGACATATGAGGGGTAGGTGGATGTGACTACCAACAGTGCTCATATATATGGGGGTACATCATCATCAGCATACCACAACTACATGGGGTATGTGCACATCCCTAACTTGTGACTATAATGATAGTGCCATAGCAACACATCACTTACAGCAGTGTCCCACTCCCTGGAGGATGGATTACTTTCACACACTGTGTGACACACCACATGTGGGTGTGATGTCAAATTCCACATGCATACCCACCCATGGAGGCTGCAGGCAAAATACACACCCTACCATCATAACACAATAGTGTATAGTGATGTAACAGCCTACAAAGAGAGCGAAAGGGAACACACACTGTCACACACATCCCAGGACTGATATGAATGTCCAGGTGGTGGTCAGACCACCAAGATGTAGTCTCTCATGGAAGGAATAGGGTTGAAACCCCTTATGTACAATGCACAAAATTGTGACTCATGTGCCCAAATACTCTGCATAACAATTTCCAACATAGGGATAGGCTGTGATCACACACATGCATAGTGGTGAAAAGGGTGAATGTGTCCATGAAGGCATTTTTACATTCTCAAAACACAAGTACAGTGAGTTGCAAGCATGACACAGACGAATGAGCACTAGACATCTTTGAGCAGGCATGGCCATTGTTGAAGGGAACCGTCACCAAAAAAGGAAATGTGCACACATGTCAGCAGAACAATTGTGCAACTGTCTGCAATGCCAGGTGCCACAGAGGAAGGAACACTCCTTATGACAATGTCTCTAGCCAAACTGAACACACACAACCAATTATTAATTGCAGAGACATTGTGATGGCACACAGATACCATGGTCCACCTCATGACCATCAACAAAAAACATCTTTCAGAACCCCAAAACATTACCATGACACCAACTCCAGGCCCCTCATCACCAACATCAAGTACCTGAAATGCAATAGTGTTGAACGTAAAATAAAAGGCTTTATTCAGCTGGAAAAAATAAGATGTGCAAAAATTAGTCCGTGCTCAAATAAGGCCAATGGCCAGTCCACACAAAAGTCCTTGTAGGGGGACGTTGGGTAGGCCGTCTACCCATAACTTGCCTGCACATGGAGTAGCTAATGGGATGTTGACCCTTGGGGGGATCATCGGGGGCAGGACCAGGCACCACAAGGACAGGAGTGGGAAGGGTAGGTGTGGTGGGTGCAGGGGTAGATGTATCCTCCTCAGTGGCATGTGCAGCGCCAAAGGTGGACAGATACTCGGCGCTGCACACTGCAGCCGGTTCGTCCAGACCAACCCCTGCACCCGAGGACACTATGGGAGTGGAGGAAGAGGGCTGTGAGGGTTGCGGCATGTGACTCTGGCTGCGTGTATGCGGTCTAACCCCAGTCCCTGTGGGTGTACCTACAGCCCCCTGAGTGGAGTGTGCGTGCCAGGAGGTGTGCGCTTCGCCATATGTGGGTGTGTGCTGCCTGTGTCTGTTGGGGTGCGTGATGGTGTCTTCCTGCGTGTGCGAGGGACAGGTATGGGAGAGGGGAGTGTGGATGGGTCCGAAGAAGGGGGGGATGGACCGCTGCAGGAGGGAAACTGCTGCCATCAGTTATGAGTTCATGGACTGCATAATCCGACGTTGGTCAGACATTGTTGCTGACATGCCCTCCATGAAAGACAACAACTGTGTCAGTATTTGAGTGGGGACATGGAGGACATTCAGCAGCGATGTCTGACCAACCTGTAACTGGCGGAGTAAGTCCACAGACTCCGCATTGAAGGTAGCAGGGGTGACAGGGGCAGGGGCTGCAGTGCCGGGGCTGAAGGGGACTTGGGGGGGCTGCACAGACAGAAGGGACGGGAGCAACTGGGAGGGTGGAGATGGTGCTGGAGGGGGCGAGTACAGACTCGGTGCTGCTGCTCGGTGTTGCTGCAAATTCCCCCTCCTCATGGGAGTCAGAATCGGATCCATTGGCGTGGTAAGATGTGTCGCCTTCCAACAGGTACACAGATTGACTCCCCTCACCCTCCGTGCCACTGGCTCCCTCGGACTCCTCCACGCTGGTGGCACTGTGTCTGGGTCCCTCCTCCTGGTCCGTGCAGCTGTCTCATCCAGTTTCGGGTGATGATGCTGTGGGCAAGGAGAAGAAACAGAAATGCATCAGTCACCTGTACACATCTGACACATGAGCACAAAATCAGTAGGTCACACTGCAAATCATGCCATGCATCATGAGTAACAGCCAGATAACGCTGCACATATTTGAGCCTTATACTGGCCAGTTGGTATAGACACAATGCGACTTGGACACAAGGATCCAAAGAACACAACAGGCTACAACTTGAATGAGAACTACACAGAGAAGCTAGTGTTTGTTTACAGCAGAGCAGATCAATACAATGAAGTGATGCCACCTCAAGTTCAAAAGAAAGAAACAGTAGTGGTGCCCCTCAGGGCAAACTAACCCACCTCACTCCCCAAGGTGTCGCCACACTCAGAGCCCTGTAAGTACATTGGGCAAAAAATAAATGTAAATAAATGTAGGTACCTTGGGACTCACGATACTTTACACAATCGACATATATTGAATGTGGTAATTCACCATCTTGTGAAGAGAACACTTAATGCCTGCTTGGAAGATGTCTCACAATGTAATGCACACTAAAAAACATTTACACATTCATTGAAAAAGCTGGCACCCTTCAAAATAAAACATTATTAGAAACAAATGGCGTTGCAGATTGTCCATATACATCAAGGGTACTCACAAACTTTCTCTCAGGGGCCAAATTTACAGTGTTGCTTGTGTCCGAGGGCCGTACCGGTGGGGACGGGGTCAGTGGGGGAGGGGGCGGGGCTAGAGCAACAAAAAAAAACTGTGACCATGAGGTTGAACACAGGTCCCTGCAGCGGACGCCTTCATCCACTGAGCTACCAGACCTGGCATTTATATATATATATATATATATATATATATATATATATATATCTGCCTCCCTCCCTCCATCCCTCTATCTCCCTCTCTCCATCCCTCTATCTCCCTCTCTCCCTCCCTGTCTCTCTCTGTCTCCCTCACTCTGACTGTCTCACTCCCTCTCCCTCTCTCCTTCGCTCTCCTTCCCTCTCCCTCCCTCCCTCTCCTTCCTTCTCCCTCCCTCTCCCTCACTCTCCTTCCCTCACCCTTACTCCCCTTCCCCCTCGTCCACCTCTCCCTCCATCACTCCCCTTCCCTCTCTCCCTCCCTCCCTCCCTCACTCCCTCACTCCCCTTCCCTCACTCCCTCCCTCCCCTTCCCTCACTCCCTCCCTCCCCTCCCCTTTCCTCACTCCCTCCCTCACTCCCCTTCCGTCACTCCCCTTCCCTCACTCCCCTTCCTACACTCCCTACCTCACTCCCCTTTCCTCACTCCCCTTCTCTCGCTCCCTCCCTCCCGTCCCTCCCTTCCCTTCCCATCCCTCACTTCCTTCCCTCACTCCCTTCCCTCACTCCCTCCCTCACTCCCCTTCCCTCACTCCCTTCCCTCACTCGCTCCCTCCTCCCCTTCCCTCTCTACCTCTCTTACTCCCCTTCCCTCACTCCCCTTCCCTCACTCCCTCCCTCACCCCCTTCCCTCACTCCCTCCCTCACTCCCCTTCCCTCACTCCCTCACTCCCCTTCCCTTACTCCCCTTCTCTCACTCCCTCCCTCACTCCCCTTTCCTTACTCCCCTTCCCTCCCTCACTCTCTCCCTCCCCTCACTCACTTCCCTTCCCTCACTCCCTTCCCTAACTCCCTCCCTCACTCCCCTTCCCTCACTCCCTCCCTCACTCCCTTTTCCTCTCTCCCTCACTCCCCTTCCCTCACTCCCCTCCTCACTCCCCTTTCCTCACTCCCCTCCTCACTCCCTTTCCTCACTGCCTCCCTCACTCCCTTTCCTCACTGCCTCCCTCACTCCCCTTCCTCACTCCCCTCCCTCACTCCTCTTCCCTCACTCCCCTTCCCTCACTCCATTCCCTCACTCTCAGCAGTGCATGGTGAATCATTGTTCAGCCAATTCTGACCCACCGGTCAGACCTGGCAAGGCTAAATCAGGCAGGCCCATGTAGACCTCTCCCGCACAGCACCCCCATAACTCACTCAATGTGATTGATACAGCTCAAGAAGTGAGACCTCTGAATTGGGGTAACAAAAACTGTGCAGCAACAATTCCAAAAGTAACCCAAGCTCACCTTGGCAATACATATTTGTGACAAACAACCATCAACAGATTGTTGTAAATAGGCACACAGGCACTGCCCAGTGTGAGTAGGGACAAGCCAATTGTTGGATCCCTGTCCAGTGGACACATGTAGCAGACACAGGAAAAATACAAACTATGCCAGGGACCAATGCCACAGAGGCAGACCCATGCTGAACCCACATAGAATGAGCACAGTGTTGGATGACACACATGATTAGGAGGCCAGGGTTTCTCAGGGGACAGTAGTGGGCACACTGCTCCGTGGGTCTGGAATGAGCTGACTGTACCATGAGCAACCGTCATGGCACTATGCATATCTCCCACTGATGTACATCATGTCTGAGGACACAACATAGGTCATGCATGCTGCAAGGGTGTGCAGTTGAAACCTCACACTCCTATGTTGAGACTCATCATCAGTGCCAACAAATATGAAGCACAAACACAGTGCACAGGTCATGGCACAGGCAAGGTCCCAACACATGTCACAGACCATCCTACCACATGATGCGTAAATCAATGTGTAGTGTGATTTTCTTGCACCCTAGATGAACATGTGCAAATGTGATTACACACAGACCGGGGGATACATGTTGAGGAGGGGAAGGGATGAAAATAAGCACCAGGTGACTATGGGGAGCCGAAAAGGCACTGCACATATAACCTGTCTGAGCTGACACCCCAAGTGTGGGAGTGTAGCCAGGCTTCAGAGCACTTCAAAAAGCAGGTGACACACAACACAACAAACAGCTATGTACCTACCCCCTCCTTGCTGCTGTCTCTCCTGCAACTGCCCATCAAGGTCTGGGAACACCACCGTCAGGACACGGAGCATGTGGGGGGTCAGGTGACGGCGTCCACCATGCCGGCATGGAGGTGACAACTTCAGCTGGACCCAGGCGATACGCCGTGTCCAGCACCAGATGTCCTACCACCTCTTCTGCACGTTTCGTAGGTGCCAGCAAGGGCCCCCCGCAGACCTGACGGCCCTGACGATGTCCAGCCAGATTTCCCCCTTCTCGTATGGTGTTACTTGTTAGGAAGACACAGTGAGACAACATCACTACACTTGCTCCATGTCCCACAGACACACACTTGCACATCTTTGATAATGTGAACAGGGCATACCTCAACAGCCGCCTCAACTTCTACGCTCCCACACGCCAACTTCGCTCGACCGGCCACGCCCTCGCCGCCGTCCCCCGCATCCGAAGAGCCACCACAGGAGGAAGGTCCTTCTCCTACCTGGCCGCCAAGACCTGGAACTCCCTCCCGAACCACCTCCGACTGACCCAGGACCACCTCGCCTTCAGGAAACAGCTCAAGACCTGGCTGTTCGAACAGTAGCGGACCTCCCCTCCCCCAGCGCCTTGAGACCCACCGGGTGAGTAGTGCGCTTTATAAATGCTGTGATTGATTGATTGATTGATTGATTGAGGGCATAGGATGCTGACAGGATTTGCTTCATTACCCATGTGAATTTGGCCTGTGTGCAAGCCCCAATGCACTACATGGCATTGAAGGCCAACAGATGGCGTAAGGGGTGCAACATACTCACTGATCATGTCACACACTGGACAGCACATGCAACTGCAGGGTGTGGGACAGCACGTGCCAAGCAGTCACATATCCCACTCCACTGAAGAACCCTCAGCAGACCAGACAGACACACCCTGGCACAGATCACTCGCCTGTCATTGACAACAGCGGATACAACCCTCACTTTGCACACGTGCCACTTTCCTGTGGGGTATCACAGGTGCCGTGCTAGCTTTGCAAGTCAGGCACACAGCACTGCTTACTTGTCACATCAGATGGGGAGAGCTGCTGCATACGCCATGCAGAAGTGGTGCAACACATCACATACACACTCACCCACATGACAAGGCACATTCACACACACCAATGTCCATGAGGTTGTACACAACATTTGGACAATCTCACCACAGGTCCACAACTCATGAACATCTGTGAGTACAGTCACCTGTCACTCCGGGGGGACCACTGTTCCACCTCAGGACATTTGGAAATAAAGACACCAAGGTCTGGCCTGACTGAATGTGTCATTCACTATGCAGTGAATGTCACAGTGAGCACAATGCAAGTGAGGAGTGAACACACATTAACTACATCATGCTTTGCATGAGAGACATCACCATGTACACCCCTTGGGACTCACTTCAAACCACATTGCATGTCTGTCCCACCTGGACACAATGCCTGTTGTGACACTCACACAACAGGTACACAGTCAAAGGTAGTGGAGTCAGCACTCACCTGCTCCTCTGGTCTCCCATACAGCTTGCTGTACTGTGGTAGGAGGCTGTCCAGCAGGGCCTGGTTCTCCTCCTCTGTGAAGGCTGGGGCCCTCTCAACAGTACGTGCCATGGTAGCCAGAGGATGCAGAGACAGCAGCAGTGTGCTCCACTCCAATATTGTGCAGGCAAGTGCCCTCTCAGGGATTCTTTCTGCCTTAAATCAGTGCTGCTGAGGGGCATTCAGTTCAAGGAGTACAGAGTGATAGGTCAGATTCGTTCGCATCGTACGTTTCCTCCAATCCCTTTAAACATATGGCTTTGACAGCATTTGCATCATTCAAAATTTGAGCTTCAGCTCAACAATCATTTTGCAACATTGTATTTTTTGGGCCAACTGACTTTTGCAGGTCACCTGTTTGACACATAGCTACTGGAGTAGTGTGGCTCAGTGGTTAGAGGCGGCAGACCCGGAAGCTGATTTCGGCCGTGGACCAGGGTTCGATTCCCCGCCTCGGCGGCTCTCAGGCTCTAAAATTCCACAGACTCGATAATTCTCGCTCCGGTGTGTACTCGACTCACGGGGTCACACTCTGCGACTCTGGGCAATAGCTTGCTTAATCTCCACTGCGGCCCCTCGCGGCGGGATGCCTGGCTTTAACCTTGTGGATACCCTGCCGGGGTATCTCACAGGGGAATACCAGGACGGGTTCCCTAAGCAAGCGCTTAGATACCGTGTCGGTGATTTGCGCTATATAAATACATGTACATTTACATTTACTCAAAACACAGTATCCATGACACCCAGGATGCATTCAGGGCCTACTACTCGTCCCCTATGTGTCCCCTTATTAATTTTGAGATCCACACACATGTACGGTGCGTTTCACGCGCTCGCGTATGGCACCATTACAATAGTGATACGATGCGCACACACGCCCGAATAGTAGAGGTAGGGTGCGTTTCACATGGTACGTTTCACACGCTGATGTGAATGCAGGGGTAGGGTTTGTTTCACACGCTGATGCTAATGCAGGGGTACGGTGCGTTTCACACGGCTGACGCGAATGCAGGGGTACGGTGCGTTTCACACGCTGATGCGAATGCAGGGGTACGGTGCGTTTCACACACTGATGCGTATGCAGTGGTATGGTGCGTTTCACACGCTGATGTGAATGCAGGGGTATGGTGCGTTTCACATGGTGCGTTTCACATGCTGATGTGAATGCAGGAGTACGGTGTGCTTCACACACTGATGCCAATACAGGGGTATGATGCGTTTCACATGGTGCGTTTCACACGCTGATGTGAATGCAGGGGTACGGTGCGTTTCACACGCTGATGGGAATGCAGGGGTACAGGGCATCTAATCTTGTTGCACAATCGATGTGTGATGACCTGTTGACACATGTCATGTGTGATGGGGCACTATGTGGCACACATCACCTTGACACTTGTCCCGTGTGTATCATTAGGCAGATTTTTGTCATGCACAGTAACACTGGGGTGGCACAGTCATCACTACCAGCACCTGTCTCCTGATGCCCCAGAGCTCATCTCCCAGCTTGACAATCTTCAATGTCTCTATGACCCCCCTCTCCACCATCACATACGCACACGACCTCATCATCATGTCCTATGCCATTGACATCTAGCTGCTCCTCACCCTCACCAAAGACACAGCCACTCCCAGATCCAACCTTCAAGAAGGCATGAGGTCCGTTGACAAATGGATGAACATCAGACACCTGAGGCTGGACTTGGACAAGACTGAGGTCATCATCTGAGGATTGTCCCCTTATGTCTAGGACAACTCTTTGTGTCACACGAGCCTGGGCAGCGCGCCAGCACACAGTTGCCACGCACGCAAGCAGGTGTTCATCGTACACTCTTCGCTCACAATAACCATGCAACTCAACACCATCTCTTCCTCATGCTGCAACCCCCTCTGGTAGATCCACTCCTAGGCAAGACAGACAGTCACCCAGGTCCACGACACCAGCCGGGTCAACTACTGCAACGCCCTCTACGCAGGAACAACAGCCAGACTCCAGGAGGAAATGTACACATCCAGGGTGCATCCGCACACCTCATCCTCATCATCCTCTGCCACAGCCACATGACCGTCCACCTGAGATACCTACAATAGGCTCACTGTCAACTGCAGGATCACCTTCAGACTCCTCAGCCACACTCAGGAGCCACTACACAACCCCAGCCCCAAAGACGAACCTGGACGTCTCCCATCCAGCACCCCATTGCCCCAAATTCGTCCAGCCAACCTTGTCCTTGCCACCATTTATCACATCCACAGTACAACTGCATGCGGGAGATAGTTCTCCCACCTCACCAACAGACCTGGTACTCCCTCCCTCCCTGGGCACCTCCACATGACCCATGACCTCTACGCCTTCATGAAACTCTTCCAAACATGTCTGTCCGAGCAGTATGGCGAGCCCCCCTCCCCTCAGCAGCTTGAAACCATCACGGGTGAGTATTGCGCTTCATGTATGTATTTGATGATAAATTGTGACCTATGTGTGTCCTCGTCCGGACTCAGATCCCAGTGTATGGATGGCTTGAGTTTGTTCCACACTCAGGCATACTTTGACATATCCCCACACGTATGTTGTTGACTCATGCTAAATGACTGCAACATCAATTTTCCTAGTGACTGTTTTGTTTATTTATCTGTCTTGTACGTGAATCGTGAGTAAGTGATAGGTGCTGTACAAAAATGCCGGGAATCCAAAGTTCACAGAGGGAGATGTGATGCCTTGCAGTTGGAGTCAACAGACTCCAGACCACAGTGCTTGGCATCATTGTTCAGACTGCAACCAGCAAGTCCATGTGGCAGAGTAGGGCAGTCAATGAGGTGATGCTGTTGCACACAAAGTCAAGGTGCCAGATCAGGTGACCTGGGAGATGCGCTTGGCCCGCTGCCTCTCACTGTCTTTTCCGTGGACGACCCACCTTCCTTGGGGGATCCTCATATGCAGGCCTTGACGATGCATGGGATGCTCCGTCGGACGATTCCTCCTCCTCCTCCCTCCCTGTGCCTGTTGGCGGTCTTTCCCTAGAAGTGTATTGCCTGGTGACACAGGGAGGGTGCTCCATGTTGTCTGCGATCCGATGGAGTGAATGGTTTATGTCTCTTTGCACCGCCAGGAGCTCATCCAGTCTTGCCTCCATCCGTCCTTGGTGTTCTTGTTGACTGGTGTGTTGCTCGGCCTGTAAGTTTTTGATCTCTGTAAGGGTCCCCACTGCCTGGCTGATCTCCCTGGTGTCCCGCGGTATGCATCCATGATGTTGTGTAGTTCAGACATACCGGGCCCTACAGCTGGCTGGTCAGGTTCTCACCTCCGCCTGCCACCACTCCCACCACCCCTGCCCACATGAGCCTGGCCTGCCGCTGTGGGCACATTGGGTCGACGGGACCCCTGAGGGATGCCAGTGGTGGTGTTGTCTGCCACCTCCTGGGTGCCCGGCGAACCTTGTCCCTCATTGTCAGACTTGCTCAGTTGTTCACTGTGGGCAGGGCTCCGAGATGTCTGCTGGGATGTGGCAGGAATGGTGGTGGTGGTTGACGCAGATGTTCCTGATCCAGCTGCTGCACGGGTTTGGCAACCAGAGGTGCCAGGTTGGCCGGGGTGATCGTGGAGTGGTGAGAGGCGTTGCTGTCGGTGGGATCAGGGTGGGATCAGGGTCCTGCGTAGCCTGGGACTGTGATTCATCTCCCCCAATGTTGGGGTAGATTCCGCACGTTGCCCTGTGGGTGTGAGAGACAGACAATGTTAATGTCATTTAATTCAACATCCATTTTTCATACACATTGTAGTTGGCACTGTTCCACCTGGTAGTTGTCTATGCTTTGGATTGTCCTCAATGTTCACTTGTGGATGGGTATGTTGTGGGGTCAGATTGATTTGTGCACAGGAGTCATTGATATGTGGGGGCATATTTACAATCACTGCCACAGCCCTGCATATCAGCAGGGATTCACCAGTCATTGTGCACCACAGCTATGCCAGTATGGATGCAACACATTTACAATGCGGAGCACCATGGGGAAAAATGGCACAGCTGCGTCACGCATCTGTGCCGTTGAAGTGGTTCATTGCTGCAGTTGCGTCACCAGCACAACGCTGCTCCAGCAATGCTCTGTGGGGCCCTATCTGCATAATGCTGCGTCAATCCTCACGCCTGCTTCAAGCATGCATAGGGTTTTGACGCAGCATGTGCTTAAAAGTGACTGAGTGAAATCTTGTAGATTTCACTCAGCCACTTTTGGGAGGCGTTGCTGCGCCCTCCCCCTTGCACCCTTCTTGCCCTCCCCTTGCACCCTTCTCCCCCTCCCCCTTGTACCCTGCTCCACCTCCGCCTTGTACCCTTTTCTACCTTGCACCCTTCTCCCCTCTGCCTTGCACCCTTCTCCCCTATGCCTTGCATCCTTCTCCCCTCTGCCTTGCACCCTTCTCTACCTTGCACCCTTTTCCCCACTGCCTTGCACCCTTCTTGCCCTCCCCCTTGCACCTTTCTTGCCCTCCCCCTTGGACCCTTCTCCCCCTCCCCCTTGTACCCTGCTCCACCTCCGCCTTGCACCCTTCTCTACCTTTCACCCTTCTGTCCACTGCCTTGCACCCTTCTCGCCCTCTCCCTTGCACCCTTCTCGCCCTCCCCCTTGCACCCTTCTCCCCCTCCCCCTTGTACCCTGCTCCACCTCTGCCTTGCACCCTTTTCTACCTTGCACCCTTCTGCTCTCTGCCTTGCACCCTTCTCCCCTCTACCTTGCACCCTTCTCCCCTCTGCCTTGCACCCTTCTCTACCTTTCACCCTTCTCCCCACTGCCTTGCACCCTTCTCGCCCTCCCCCTTGCACCCTTCTCGCCCTCCCCTTGCACCCTTCTTGCCCTCCCCCTTGCACCCTTCCCCCTCTCCCTTGTACCCTGCTCCATCTCCGCCTTGCATCCTTCTCTACCTTGTACCCTTCTCCCCACTGCCTTGCACCCTCCTCGCCTTTCCCTTGCACCCTTCTCTCCCTCTCCCTCCCCCTCCCCCTCCCTCTTGTACCCTGCTCCACCTCCACCTTGCACCCTTCTCTACCTTGCACCCTTCTCCCCACTGCCTTGCACCCTTCTCGCCCTACCCCTTGCACCCTTCTCGCCCTCCCCCTTGTACTCTACTCCACCTCCACCTTGCACCCTTTTCTACCTTGCACCCTTCTCCCCTCTGCCTTGCACCCTTCTCTACCTTGCATCCTTCTCCTCTCCGACTTGCATCCTTCTCCCCACTGCCTTGCACTCTTCGCACCCTCTGCCTTGCACCCTTCTTGCCCTCTGCCTTGCACCCTTCTCGCCCTCTGCTTTGCACCCTTCTAAGACACCCCCTTGCACCCTTCCCACCCAATGGAGGGGGCTGCCACCTAGAACAATGGCACCATTTCAAAAGCATGATGTACTAGGTCCGGACCTGACTGGGCCCACACCAGACGCACTGGTGATCGGGGGGGGGGCAAGAGCTCCCCTTGCCCCCCCTGCGGACGCCCATGCAATTGGGTCTGATTTGGAGTCCCACAATGCATTTTGTGACACCCAGCCTTCCAGCATACCGGACATCCATTTTTGGGTCTGTGCTTCCTGTAGCATGGGACATAGCATGGCCTTGCTTTCTCAATGGGGCATACACATGTTAGTGGCATTAGCATTGTTTTTGGATGTAGTTGTGGGCGTTGGGCGCTTGGGGGTTGGTGTAGGCGTGTTTTGTACTTGGGGTGTGGATGGCATTACCCCATGTTACATGAGTTGTTTGTGTACTCACCAGGCTCTACGACTCCTTCAATTCCATGTACTCCCACCGGTGGTAGCAGGGCCGTCACCTTATCCTCCCAGGGCTGGTACTGTACTAGTGTGCGGGGACCACCAACGCGAGTGTGCTGGCTCTGTGGGTACTTTTCGTGCATTTTCCGCTTGATCGTCCTCCGCAGATCGTACCACCTGGCCTGGCACTCCTTCCTTGTGCGTCTGATGGGTGCAACAGCATTCACCCTATTGACTATCCTCTCCCCAGGAGTGTTTTCTCAGCTCTGGTGGTCCGTCTGACCAATGCGCCAAACAGCTGTCGCTCGACTCTGATGACTTCATCTACAAGGATCTCCATCTCCTCCTTTGTGAACTTTGGATTCTTCTGTGCGGTGTGTGGTGACGGTGTGTATGAATGTGGGTGTGTGGGTCTGAATGTAAATGGGGTGTGTGGGTCTGAATATGATTGGAGGTATGTGTCAAGGTGGATGTGTGCAGTTGGTGGTGTGTTGTCAGTGTCTCTTGTTAATTGGGACTGTGCCAAAGGATCATGGTTTGCGTGTGCGGGCCCTTTTTATTGGTCCATTTGTGGGTGGGGCTTAGTTTGAATTTTTGGTGGGTGTGTTATAAGGGGTGGTTCTGAGTTAGCCCCTCTGTTTGCCTGTTTGGATCTGGCCAGGGCATTCATTTCCATGGAGACGTGTTTTGTGGTGTTGTGTGAGTCGTTTTCACCCTTCTTTTGCTGTTTTTAGGGGTTCGTGTGCGCTTCGTTCAGTGGGGGTTCGTCTCGTATTTGATTTTGTGGCTCGCTCGCGAGAGAAATTTTCTCGGCGTGTCCCCTCCCTCCTCTTACTTTCCTTAACGACTCCCTCAAGCAAGGTGTTGTCCCCCCCTCATAAATCTGCCACCATTATCCCCATCCTGAAGAAGCCCGGTGTTGACCCCACTTCTCTTACCAACTAAGGCCCTATTTCCCCCCTCTTTTTCTGGGCAAAGTCCTAGAGCGCCATGCCACCAAAGTCCTCAGTTCTTTTATTGAGGACAGTGGCTGCCTTGCACCGTGTCAGGCGGGATTCCGCCCACTACATTCCACCGAACAAGTCGTCATCTCGGTCATGGACATGCTCAGAGAGGGGATGGATACCAACCTACCCCAGGCCCTCGTTCTCCTCGATTTGTCCGCCGCTTTTGACACGGTGGACCATTCCATTCTTCTTTCCCGTGTCGAGGCGGCGGGCATTGGGGGCTCAGCACTGGCTTGGATTACTTCCTTTCTGAGGGATCGCACACAGGCTGTCCATTTGGCCGACTTTTCTGCCCCCTCACACCAGGTGCAGTGTGGCGTTCCTCAAGGCTCTTCCCTCTCCCCTCTCTTGTTTAATTTGTATATTTTTCCTCTTATTTTTGCTTTACAGAAGATGGAGGTTATGGTGTTTAATTACGCCGACGACCTCCAACTCATCTTTAATCTTTCTGATCCCCCCCATTCCATTCACAACTTTCAATCGGTCATGATCTTTATCAGGGATTGGATGAACTTCAACCACCTTAAACTCAACCCTGATAAAACCAAGCTGGTTTTCACTGGTGGTAGTTCTAGTCCCTGGTCCCCTGCTTTCTGGCCCCTGTCCCTTGGTCCCTCCCCTTTACCTTCTCCCTCTGTCAAAACACTAGGGATAACACTCAATCAACACCTTACCTTACATTCCCAGATCAGCACGGTAGTCTCTTCTTGTTTCTTTGCCCTACGCACTATTGGAAAGATTTCACTTTTTTTCCTTTGCAGCTCTCAAACTTATTCTTATGGCCATGGTCCTCTCACGTTTGGACTACGGCAACATTTTGTACAATGGGGTCCCTACCTACACCTTTCGGCGTCTCCAACTTGTCCAAAACCAAGCTGCCCACCTAGCCTATGGTCTTCCTAAATCACATCATGTCACCCCGCTTCTTAGATCCCTTCATTGGCTCCCCATCAGAGAACGCGCCCTTTTTAAGAGGGGATGCATGACTTTCCAGGCTCTTGCTGGGACTGCGCCAGCTTTTATCAACTCCAAAATCAAGGCTTACATTCCCAGCAGACAACTGCGCTCTTCCTCCTTATCTCTTCTTTCGGTCCCCCGGTTTAGGAAGATCAAATCAGGGAGTACGAAATTCTCTGTCCTTGCTCCTGTTTTCTGGAACTCCCTTCCTTTTTTCATTAGGTCAACAGTGACTTACCCGGAGTTTCGTAGAGTGCTCAAAACTTTCTTGTTCTCACAGGCTTTTTCATTCTAACTTCCTTTCCCTTCTCCCCTTAGGACTTGCCCCCCCAGCGCCAAGAAACCGCCTGGTAATCGTGCGCTCAACAAATACTTTTAAATTCTAAATTAAATTCAAATTCAATTCATATGCGATGTTTTTACGAGGTTCGCGTGCGCTTCGTTCAGTGTGGGTTTGTCTCGTATTTGATTTTGTGGCTCGCTCATACGCGACGTTTTTACGGGGTTCGCGTGCGCTTCGTTCAGTGTGGGTTGTCTCGTATTTGATTTTGTAGCTCGCTCATACGCTAAGTTTACCGTACAAATCACAGTTCATATGTGACATTTTCCGTACGAATCGCATTCTGATTCCCCGGTCTGGATCGTACTTGTCTGGTCGTACAGCATGTTTGCGATTTGTACGGTTCACTTTCAGGGTCCGTATCGTACGGATTTTCCCTTGCTTTTTGTATGGTTCGCAAAGATTCTGACGTATTTTTTACCTACGGAACGTAGTACGCGATTCGGATGGATTTGTACAATTCGTACGGAAAGGGCTACGAATTCGAATCACCGTACGGATCTGTTTCCTGAATCGGAATTGCCTAAAATATAGGGTCTGTGTTAACCCCCTCTATTTAATACTATCTTCCTCTAAAAAGAAAAAATCTTTTTCAATGAATCGATTTATATTTTTGGTATCTCCATGGTTTATGACTCTTTGTGGGAATTACAAGGTACAATCCAGTGTAATGTGTATATGATGGATGAGTAAATAGGTGTTAGGTGGCATGGAAATTGCTGATTGATTGAACATCATAATTTTGTTGCATTGAGTCCAAAGGATTCTGTTTTTTTCTCTACTGTATTGTGCCCTATTCTAATGGCTTAAAAGGGGCTCCGCTTTTCAGGCTGCCTTTAAAATAAAACTATGTCCAAATTCAACTTTGGAATTAAAAGTACTTCCAAAGTCTTATTTTTACATATGTCAGCCCTAAGGTCTACCCTAGGTGCCCCAAGGGTAGGGTGCATTGCAGTAATAAGCAAGGACATGATATATGTTTTATATGCCCTAGTGAGGAAAACACGTTCCCATGATAGTACATTAGCTCCATAGGCTAACATGGGTAGGCTTTATTTAACTTTAATAAAGTCTATCTTTTGACAGGAGTGAGCTGAAATAATATTTCAAGGTATGAAAATAAATGTTACAATAAGTTCAGCAACTTACCAAGGTTGGATTTATTATAACTATTGCAGAAAAGTAGATTTAGAACTGCTTCCCTAAAGTTACCTAAAATCAGCCCTGTAGCATCCTCTTCTGAATGGCCAGCCTTTGACAGGCTGAGCCATGTTGCCGCGATGAGGTGTGAAGTGGACTGGGCTGGGACAAAGGAGGCATCTGGTGGGAGGAGATCTGCAGCAGCAGATGCCAGGATATGATGGAGGGTGGGTAGCAAAACAGGTCTTCAAAGGGAGAAAGACTGTGAGGACAGGAACCAGGACCCCTACTCCCTTTATTCCCAGCCAGAGAAGAGCCCCTGTAATTAAAGCACTAGAGGCGCTGGAAGGAGAGGACAGAGAAAAGTTAGCCACACTTGAGGGATGGGTAAGGCAGACCTGAACCTCCAGCAGAGATTTTCTCCATTTTAGATTTTTTGTGAACAGTGTTTTTTGGGACAAAAAATATGCCACATTTCTAAGGAAGTGGTAATCACAGTCCATTGGTCAGGGGTACCCCCCTTCCTGCCAGCCCAGAAACCTGGATAAATATGGGAGAGATGCCCAGCAAATCAGATTCCTGCCTGGAAACAGGTAGAAGAAGAAGGACTGTCCTCCTGAACTCCTGGTCTGCAGTGCACCAAGAAGGACTGTCCTCATAAGGACTCATACGGACTTTGCCTTGCTTTCAAGTTTAAGGAGTGGAATTCCTGTGAGCAACAGGTACAAGAGAGCTGCATCAACTCCACCAAGAATCTGGCCAGCGCCCAGTGGACATTTAAGGATTTGACCAGGTGCATTGTGGGAATTGTAGTCTCAACTCTCCAAGGAGCAACTCAGAACTTCTGGAACCTTGGCTGGTGTTGTGGTCCTTTCAATACCCCAAAAGGAACTCCTGGAATAAGATCCAGAATTTTGGAATCATTTGGAGTATTTTTGATAAAACGCTTCATAAGTTGACTGACCCGTTGTCAAGGGACAAGCTGGCAAAGCCGAACTTCGACTTGGCCTGAACTTCAGGGTTGCCCCGCTGCAAGCTCTGGAGCACTTTGTTATTGATGACAAGAACCAAGAACTTCAGTAATCACGAGGTCTCACACTCAAGCAAGATGCTATCATCAAAATGAAACCTGGCCTGTCGAGGAAACTCGTTGGAGGTCGAGAGAAAAAGTACCAAAAAAGAGCCAAGGTAAAATTTTGACTGGTCCCAACAACCCCATTTTATCCGACAAGTGCTCCATCATTGTCAGCCAGAAACCTTGCCTTGGTCCCAGTCAAGTATGGCCAGATGTTTCTGGTTGTCACTTTCTGCGTTTAAACACTTGAAAGAACATTTTACAATTAATCTTTAAAAATTAATATCTCCGGTTCCCTACATTGGATTTTTGTAGTTTTTTCTGTCATTTTAAAGATACAAATATTTCCTATTTTTATACATTGGTGTTAGATTTGTATTGATGTTGTTTTTTACTTACTTACTATTATTGGTATATTTTAGTTCTTTACATACTTTTCTCCAAAGTTACACATGAGCCAAGCTACCAAGTGTTGAGAAAAGACTAATTTATTGAGACCTCCCTGGACCTTAATTGTGATTGTGGTGTTGTTACTAGATGTAGGTACCTTCCTGCACAATCTAACAAGCTACCTTCCAATAGTTCTTACGTTTTTTAAAGTTTTTGTAGCTTGAAAGCAAAGGTCACAAACATAAAAAGACAAAAAAAAATGCTACAGCTTGCACGTGTAATACATCTTTACATTTAATAAAAATTGACCATCGAATACAATTTTAATATAAAAGTACTGGTGTTTCCTAGCATGCAGATGCACTTAGAAAAAGTACTGAAACCTGTTAGACACAGTGGATTCTGGCTGGCTGGGATGCATCAAAACCAGATAGAATCCACTGTCCCAGATAGGATGAATATGATACACTCTTAAGATGACATGTGCTTATATTTTGGTAGCTTGGCACAGAGCAGTCAGGTTTATCCTAAGGGTCAAAGTATAAAGTATTAGAACAGCACTGCCCTCGCAGAATACTGAGTACACTGCAAAAAGACTCCACACCGTATGTATAAATCACTGGTCTTTGTAAAACAAAATACAAATCTTATATATGCTTAACAGTTATATGCAAATGTCAAACTCTCCCATTAGCATCAGAACAGCATGAACATATATGTATATGTACCAGTCAGAAGTATTTACTTGCTCTGTTATCCACTCAGCCTCAAAAACGACATAAACCCATGTGCATTCTTTTCTGAGGTAGACATGATCCAAGCTATCCCTCCCACATCAAAATGAAAAAACATATATGCAGGCTTAGTCAGAGGTATTCCACTTTCCTGCTATCACATTAGTATAAAACATGACATAGCCCAATATCACATACCCCTCACTAAAATTACAGAATCGCATATCAATGCTATTCTAACTAAGTTTCTGGAATCCAACTCTAGTGTGGATCCCTCCCAAAATGGTTTCAGACCCCAGCATAGCACGGAAACTGCTCTGTTGGTGGTCATAGAGTTTCTACGTGTCTCACTTTATATGGGTAAATCTTATATGCTGATTTTGCTCAATCTGAGTGCAGCATCCAATACTGTTTCTCATAAGATCCTGTTGTACTGGTTGCAGGAGATTAGTATCAGTGGTAAAGCTCTCTCCTGGTTCTTCCTTTCTATCTGACAGATCCTTCCAAGTCATATCCCCGCCCAACCAATATCAGAGTTAACTGCTATGCTATGGGGTTCCCGAAGGCTCTGCATTGAGTCCCACTCTGTTTAATATTTACATTCTGACACTGACTTTGATTGTGAAATCACGCTACATCATGCTGGTATCCTATGCTAACGATACGCAGCTGGTGTTCTCCTTTTCAATGACCCTATGCAGAACCATGATAATTTCAAGAAGGCTTGATCATCATCTCTGAGTGGATGGCGGCCAAATGCCTTCAGTTAATATAGAATAAATCTGAAATTCTTCTCCTGGGGAGAGACACTCACCTATGGGGCAACCACTGGTGACCTCCCTTGCTAGGACTACTGTGCAGCCCAAAACAGCTGTGAAGAACATGGGAGTCTGAGTAGACAGAGCCATGTCATTTGATGCTCAGGCAAAAGCAGTTAGCAGGCACCTGTTTTGGTCTCTTATGAGGCCTAAAAAACCATTCTGGGTCTCTTTGACTCCCATATGTGACAGATGATTATCCAGTCCACCATACTGTCTAGGCTAGATTATTGCAACACACTGGTTCAGTGATTAAAAGGCTCCAGCTAGCACTGAATGCTGCAGAGCGGCTTCTTTTTGCCCTTTCTAAGCACTGTTCAATCTACGGTTTTATCCACTGACTGCACTGGCTCCCAGTGGTGAGAAGAGAATTTGCTTTAAGGCCCTATGTCTCTCTCACTTAATCCTCATGGGCTCCGGCCCTTCCATCTTAGCTTATTTGTTCTGCCCCTATATCCCTTCTCCTACTTGCGCTCGGCAGAGCTCCATTTAGGCTATGTGCCCCGCCTGAGTAGAGCAAGAGCCAGTGGGTGCTCCTTCTTTGTGAAAGCTCCCACCCTCTGGAATATTATGCCTCTATCTACCAGGTGCATCCAGGAGCACTCGGCCTTCAGAATGGCCGTGAAGACCTGGTTATTGTCTGCCTAATCTAGATCTCCCCCGGCTGATCTCGTCTTTTCCAAACCTAGTGCTGGGACGCCATGCGCTTTACAAATACTCTAACATAACATAACAGCTTGTAATGGTCAAGAAGCCACATTTCTCCCCTATGCCTTGTGACCCAGAACTGTAGTCACTCAAACTCCACCAGCAAATGATTCACTTGTACCCACTAGTGACACTTTAGATTATCAGTACCAGCTAAGCAGAAGGAAATGGTTACTTGGTTTCATCCGTCTGGATTAGGTCATCAAGCCACCCTGCGGTACCTTCACAACCGCTGGATCACTGTCCCCTATTATGCACAAGACTGTGAGTCAGAAGCTAGCGCACTTCCAATTTTGGAGAAATGTTTTCCTCCCAGGCGGAGGTGCTAGCCGCAGTTGCTTCAGGCAGCCAGCCGTGTATACAAAAAAGGCACAACAAGACCACTCTGGTCCAGTCACGATGTGACCGACAGCAGAGTACCTTTTGGCGTGGATATGGGGAAGGGAGCCAGCGACCTCGTACTGAGGTCACTATGTCTCCCGATCTAGAGGTTGGAGATAGTCCAGGCTTCCAGCTTGTGTCCCCGTGATTCGGCGAATGTCTTTCAACACCCCTTGGACACCACACGCTACGAAGTACAAGTTAGCACAGGTTTCCAGTTGTAAGTTCGGGTCCCTTAGACTCAGCAAACTTTCCGAGCACTCCTCAAACTCCTCACGTTACGAAACCCCAGGTGATCCAGTGATCTTAATGACCACACTTCTGTGCACAGTTTAAATACTGCCTAATTTAGGACGGTCCTTGTCCCAACTGATGATAACTTCCACCAGTTTCCATCACACCTTGCAAAGTCCTTAAGTTCTCATTGAAATAAGGAGATCCTTCCTGTCCCTGGGATTGCGTGGACAGGAGGCCAGCCAACCAGATCTTCTACAGTGCTTAGGGCCCTGAGCCATCCCAGGAGGTAATTGACTGCAGACCAGCAACATCCAGGCAAAAATCCACCAAGTGATTTTCCCCTTCCTGGAGCACAGCTAGCCCCAGGCCACCATAAGTCTGTGTATAATTCCATTGCAGTCCTTTCTGCCCCCATGGTTTCTCTTGTCGATGTCCAAGCATATCATGATTTAAATACTAAACATCTCTAAAACTCCTGCGGACAGAGCCCAATATTTTTACCCCCAATGGCCTTTGAAGATGAGATCAATTTGAAAGGCTACTTTTGAAAAGACCAGGCCACCTCGAAATTTAGTTCTGTCTGCCATCCTACCTGGGGAGGCTTGATCAATATATTTAGTCCAGCCAGGACCCTTCCCCTTTGAATGCAGATGCCAATTCGGCCCCCTCCTATCCGTCCCAGGAAGGCCCCTCAGAGTAGAGGTCTGCAGTTTCCTTTAAGTGCCCCTAGTTTATGTCCGTCTATCAGGAATGCCCAGATGTAGCTGTCCCCACAACACTCCAGATGTGGATTAGAGACAGGCTGACATGCACACGGGGAGCCACAAGCATAGAAATGCCCACTTTCCCAAAGTGGTATTTTCACATTAGTAATATCAAATACACTCTCACTGACAGAGAGGATTTGCCAGTACTATAAACACCATATGGCTACTCTCCTGCAATTAGGAAATGCAGCTCAATAGCCTTTCCACAGACCCCCATGTTAATCAATGTGAGAAGCAGGCTTCACATTACAGAACACACAATCCAATGTTATTCGCTACTAGGGCATGTAGCACACACATCCACATGCCCTACCTCTTCCCTACACTACACCCTGCCCCCAGGGAGTACTCAGATGTGGCGAGGGATATGCAAAACTTTGACAATTAGCATTTAAATGCCAAGCTGAATAACAGTAACCTGCACACAAGGCCCTGCTATGGCATACCTGTGGTACCTGTGAAGAGCTACCTCCATGGGTGGCACAACCAGTGCTGCAGGCCCACTTAGTAGCATTTGAGTTATATGCCCTAGGTATATGTTTTACCACTGGACAAGAGACTAACAGCTAACTCAAATCAGCCAATCATGTATACACCAATCACCAAGAACAGCTCTTTGGCACTGAATGACAGTCAAAGCACTCAACATCCTAAGGCTAGCACGTAGATCAGCAGAAAACCAGGAAGGACAAAAGCAAAAAGTTGGGAAAAGCATCCTAAAAAAGGTCATTTCCAACAAAACTCTTTTTGATTTTAATGTGCAGCACAAAAGATTAGCATACTTACTGACTGTCATGGGGCTGAGCCTTGCATTTACACTCTGTTAAGTTGACATGAGCTTATTAGAAGTTTAAACACAATTTTTCCTTTCTGCTGCCTTTTTGCACATGGCACACATTATTATAAATGTTTAGAGTTAGCAGAGTGTTTTGCTTCACACGAGAATATTATGTTTTTCTATATTAGCAGCCATACTCGGTTAGCTTTGTCTGAACAGTGAGTGCCGAGGCCGTCAAGGTTATTTCAACACAGTGGTTATTGTTCGGACTGATCAGCGCACGTTCTTTACATAACATATATGCAGCTATGGCCACCTCTGATTTTGGCGCATTTAATAATGCACTGTGTAGGCATGATCACACACACTTGGAGAACATTCGCATGCAGAGAGCTGGTGCAGAAACTGATGTGGTCCTTTTCTGCTAGGACCAGAGGTATGGGGCCGTCCTTGTAATCCCAAGAGACCTTCTGTAGATATTAAATAAACTACTAGCAAGGGGGGGTGAGATAAAGGTGTATTCTAACCTGTTTCCATTTAGCATTGTAACATGCTTTCTCCCTTTGTATTTTATGGAATAGTAACTATGCTGATAATCCTGTTGCTTATAATATGTCTGCTTGTATTAGCTAAGATACTGCGCATGAGAACACAGCATTAGAAATAAATATTTCAAACTTGCACGTGTCTCCATTCACTCCCTGTTTTGGACTGGTATGAGAGTATAATGAAAGAGTGTTCATGTGTTCCACATTGCCTAAGGTATTCTAAGTTCCATGTTCAGGGTTGTCTAATCATTGGTGTTAATGGACGAACCAATGAGACACTGATTGCTAGTCTGGTAGGGGATGTTGGCTATTAAGGTGAGTTTTGGCACACCCTAATTCACTGAGGTTCCAAGACTCTATGCACAGTCCTGTGTAGTTGCAGAATCCCTGCTACATGACACAATTATGAGACTGTTGATTTTCAATTAGTGTAACTCAAACACAAAGTTTGAACAGACAATGATAAATAAAAAAGGATAAAAATAAAGAGACAAAAATCTTTGGTGAAGTAAAAAGTATTGGCCCTCCGCCATGCACAGTTTCTCATCAATAATTTCACTTCAAATGTTGATGTGATATTATCACTGAGGTCATAGGAGATGTCATGAGTGATGTAATATGTGTGGTAAGTAGCACTGCATGGTGAGGGCATGAGTTATAATTACCTTAGGGCATAGATTAAAGTTACTTGAGATAACCATAACTATAACTACTAAATATCTATGGTTTTGTGTGTGTAAAATCCACACCTAACTGTAATGTCCGTGTAACCTTTGTTTTGTCAGTGAAGATTTTTTAAATTCTATTTCCTAACTATAATGTCCCTGTAACCTTTGCTCTATTCAGTGAATTTCTATGTTTTTTTAAAATTCTATTTCCTAACTATAAGGACCCTGTAACCTCTGCTATTTTCAGTGAATTTCTAAAGTTTTTTAATGCTATTTCCTAACTATAACATCCCTGTAACCGTTCATTTTTTTAGTTAATTTGACTGTTTTGTTGAAATATAAATTGTACTAAAATTTGATCCCTAAATTCAGTTTCAAATATACATTTTCACAAGATTATAAATAAATGTCATTCACACATTCATTTTTATTATATATATTTTAAAACTAGAAATAAAAAAATTAAGGGAATGCAGTCTTTCTCTAAATGCAATGCACCAAGTCTGTAAATTTTTTAAATACATCTTATGGATATGTGGACCTGTCGCCAACCTTTGGACAAATAAGGGGTCTGCCAGTTATATTGCACATGTGCAACACTAAAACAACAACGCATTTAATGCAAACATATAGTATTGCAATTTTTATAAGTGTGTAACTACCTGCATGTGGGTGCATGAGTGTCTGTGTGGGTAACTGCGTGGGTATGTGAGTGGCTATATGGGTATGTGAGTGGGTGTGTGAGTAGCTGTCTGGGTGTCTAAGTTGGTGGGGGAGTAGCTGTGTAGATATATGAGTGGATATATAAGTAGGTGTGTGAGTGGTTTTGTGGGTCAGTGAGTGGGCGTGTGTGTGGTTGTGTGGATTTGTAAGTTGGTATATGAGTGGGTGTGTGAGTATGTGAGTAAGTATGTGGGTCTGTGAGTGGGTGTGCGACTGCTTTTTCTTGTCTCTGAGTGGGTGTGAGTGGCTGTGTGTGGTTCTGTGAGTAGGTGTGTGAGCAGCTGTATTGGTGTGTGAGTAGCTTTGTGAGTGGTTGTGTGGGTAAGGAAGTGTAAGTGTGAGTGTATGATTAGGTATGTGGGTCTGTAAGTGGGTATATGTATTTTATTTTACTTGGGTTATAGATATACAAATCCACCTGAATCCACACAAATTCAGTCTCAACAGAGTGTCTGTTGAGACTGAAATGCATTGGGTTGCTGGCACGCTTGACAATAAATACTGCGGAAGAAGACAGAATTGAATTGATCTGAATTATTACACGAGTGAGAGTGGAATTTTCCTCTGGGATAATATTTTGCATATATAAATATATATATAGAAGAAGAGGCGATGGCCTCAAAACGCATCGGGAACAGAGAAGGGAATCCTGAAACGAAATGGATGCAAAAAACTGCAAGCAGCCTCGAGCTTTCAGACCGGATGGTAGGAGCTGCATCGTGTGACCTCTGAAAAGCTCAGGGCATTTGGGAGGAAATGTTAAATACATGGCAGCCTTGGCCGTGGCAGAGGAGCACCATTTCCTACAATTGAAAGGGAAGGCTTGGAAAGGAACTTTTTCTCTCCGTGTAAGCATGCAGCCCCTTGGCAAAACGAAGCCTGCAGTTTGGCAACCAAACCTACTTAAGGACTAAAACAAGCTTTTAATAATTACACAGAGACAATGAACTTTTCGACTCACCTTAGAGACTACATGAACCAGCATGCTATTGTGCAACTCTTGTGTGTAACACCCAAAGTGGGTGGTGTTCTCAATAAAGCAACTAAAGAGACAACACTGGTGAGTCAGTCATTTCCCCTGTGTAGCAGCCCATGAAGAAGAGGCGATGGCCTCGAAACGCGTCGGGAACAGAGAAGGGAATCCTGAAATGAAATGGATGCAAAAAACTGCAAGCAGCCTCGAGCTTTCAGACCGGATGGTAGGAGCTGCATCGTGTGACCTCTGTAAAGCTCAGGGCATTTGGGAGGAAATGTTAAATACATGGCAGCCTTGGCCGTGGCAGAGGAGCACCATTTCCTACAATTGAAAGGGAAGGCTTGGAAAGGAACTTTTTCTCTCCGTGTAAGCATGCAGCCCCTTGGCAAAACGAAGCCTGCAGTTTGGCAACCAAACCTACTTAAGGACTAAAACAAGCTTTTAATAATTACACAGAGACAATGAACTTTTCGACTCACCTTAGAGACTACATGAACCAGCATGCTATTGTGCAACTCGTGTGTAACACCCAAAGTGGGTGGTGTTCTCAATAAAGCAACTAAAGAGACAACACTGGTGAGTCAGTCATTTCCCCTGTGTAGCAGCCCATGAAGAAGAGGCGATGGCCTCGAAACGCGTCAGGAACAGAGAAGGGAATCCTGAAATGAAATGGATGCAAAAAACTGCAAGCAGCCTCGAGCTTTCAGACCGGATGGTAGGAGCTGCATCGTGTGACCTCTGTAAAGCTCAGGGCATTTGGGAGGAAATATATTACCTACTGGCGGTCGCCAGTAGGTATATATAGTTAGGATTTTTTCTCTATGGGATTTTTGAAAATTCTATGTCTAATAACTTTGGCGTTTGTGGACGGAATTGGCTGAAATTTTCAGGAAAATGGCACATTTTGTTTCTGAGCAGCCCTTGAAAATTTGGGGGGGGTTCGTCAAGGGGGGGCCGAGAAAAAAGGGGGGTCCCAAAACGTGTTTTTAACATTGAGTTTTCCATAGGGCGGTTGGCCTCACTTTTAGCCCGAACGGCTGAATGGATTTGCACGAAACTTGGCAAAATTGTAGGGACTGGTAGCCCGATGTGCCTTTTGTAGGTCTCAATATATGTGCTCCAGTGGATTTTGAGAAATTAACGTTTAAAAAAAGATATATATCTGTAACAGCGGACCTGGCAGCGTCCCAGGACGCGTACTTTTCGCGCAACGGAGCTTTGTGAAGCGAAGCTGATTGGTTCTCCGGCGTCTGTCAACATTCCAAAAAGTCCGTAGCGGCCGCCATCTTGTCTCTCGGTAGGATCGAGAGACAAGAGGAGGTCAAAACAAAGGGGGAAATAACTATAAGGGGGCATAGTAGATCCTCGCTGACCCCCTAGGTTTGATGTGGAGATTTTAAAAGGGCCCCGCGGGGCAAAAAAAAATAATAATAATAATAATCGAACGGCTGAATGGATTTGCACGAAACTTGGCAAAATATTAGGGACTGGTAGCCCGATGTGCCTTTGCTAGGTCTCAATATATGTGCTCCAGTGGATTTTGAGAAATTAACGTTCAAAAAAAGATATATATCTGTAACAGCGCTCCGCTTCGCGTAACGGAGGTTTGCGAAGCTGATTGGTCATTCTGTCACTGGGCTATAGTTGGGCTACATCTGGCTGATATTTGGGCTACATTTGTTTTTTTGTGTGTCTGGCGGCCATCTTTGGGCTACATTGGGCTACATTGGGCTTCATTGGGCTACATTGGGCTACATTTGGGCTCCAACATATATATAGGCCAATGTAGCCCAATATATATTTTTCAAAGTCAATTTTCGTAAAAACCACTGGAGCATATATCTTGAGACATAGCAAAGGCACATCGGGCTACCAGTCCCTACAATTTTGCCAAGTTTCGTGGAAATCCATTCAGCCGTTCGAGCTAAAAGTGAGTCCAACCGCCCTATGGAAATGAAGGAAATGAATGGGTAATTTGTAATTAGCAAATAGCTAATCGCAAACTAGGAATGGTAAAGAATCGCTATTTATTCCTTAAAGTTCGCTATTTAGGAAATGCAAAAAACTTTGATGATACATATGGCGGTTCATCTCTAACAAGATAAGAAGCATAGGGATACATTTATGATGACTGGCGCATCACCAGGGATGTGTTAGTCATTCTGTGCCGCTGTTCCGTCACCTATGGTGTGCTGCATTTACAATGCGGCGCATCATGGGGCAAAAACAGCACAGATGCGTGATGTATCTGTGCCGTAAAGGTGGCGCATTGCTGGAGTTGTATCGCAAGTGTGATGAAGCTCCAGCAAGGGTCGGGGGTGCCCCTGTCGCAGGGTTTCTGTTCTCACACAGAACTGTGGACAGAGGATTGGAACCTCGGCGAATTAGGGTGTCCCAAAACTCACGTTAGTAATCAAAAACTCCTTAGTAAGCTAGGTACAGTGTCACATTGGATATAACAAACTCTCAATGTTTAGACAATCCAGAATATGAACTTATAGTACCTCAGGATACGTGGAACTCATGAACAGTCGGTCGTTATATATTTCTTAGAAACCAGAACATGGAGTTAAGAAGAACACATGTGTATTTGAAATGTTTATTTACTAATGCCGTCTTCTCAGGCGTAGTATCTTAGATAATACAAGTACACATATTATCAGTAGCAAAATTACCAGCATAGTTACTAGTACATAAAAAGCGAATGGTGATAGTATGTTAACATGCTGTAAATGAATAAGAGTTAGCAACACTTATAAGCAGCCGCGGGCCGTGGAGGGAGTTACGGTGAGGCAGGGAGGCGGGGAGGGGGAGAAGCAGGGTGGAGAATACAAGTACACATATTATCAGTAGCAAAATTACCAGCATAGTTAGTAGTACATAAAAAGCGAATGGTGACAGTATGTTAACATGCTGTAAATGAATAAGAGTTAGCAACACTTATAAGCAGCCGCGGGCCGTGGAGGGAGTTACGGTGGGGCAGGGAGGCGGGGAGGGGGAGGGGCAAGGTAGAGAGGGCTCCACCCTGCTTCTCCCCCTCCCCGCCTCCCTGCCTCACCGTAACTCCCTCCACGGCCCGCGGCTGCTTATATCTCACCCTCCCTAATACACATATTATATTATTTGCTAAGAAGGTCTCTTTGTGTTGGTTTAGGGCGTGCCCATACTTTAGTGTCTTAGATTTGAAGGAATCACATCAGCATACACCAGCTCTCTCTTCATGTGAACCGCATCAACTGTTGTGTATGTGTGTTCGGCAAAGCAATATAAAACCCGCCTCATGCCCAGAATTGGCAGAAGTTGCACTTATGTTATGAGTATGAAGTCGTGGAGATCAGACCTCATAACAATTCTGTATCGTGTTGTTCTTGAAACTTTAGCACTCGCTGTACAGATATAGTTTAACAAGCAAAGCAGATAGTAGAGCAATAACATATTATTCTCATGTAAACCACGATGAACTACTAGGTGGAAAGCTAAAGCAACAACTAAGTGTCGTGTGCAGAAGTTGCAAAAAAGGAAAAATGGCGTTTAAACCGGTAATGAGCCCATGCTAACTTAACACGGTGTAAAGATATCCAGGACCTAGATGACACCTCCCCATGATCCGGAAACGAACTGAATAAGATAATAGAAGTGCCATCTCATGAGAGCAGATTGCAAGTTTATATGTGGACGGTCCGCAAGGTAAAGCATTAAAAACTAGGAAAATTTAATGCTAAAGAAAAATAAAACAGCCAAGTACTTTATCGAGTCTTAAGCCAATAGGCAAGGTAAATAATAAAAACTTGACAAATAAGTCAATGAATTGTCAATGAAATGCTAGTACTCAGCATATCAAACATGAAAAAGGTCTATGACATAACTGTGTATGCAAAATAAGCTGCAACAGCCTCCAATAGGAAGTCACCGTCTTCATCCGAAACAGTTCAGCCATCCAATTTAAAAGCGGAAAAGAACATACGTGCTCTCCCAGCACCGGATCCTCTATCACCATCAGAGGACAGCTCGGTGGGTTTTCAAGAAAGCTCTGTTCCAAGAAAGACTGTGCTGCCGCCAGTAAATTCCAGGGACCAAGTAGTCCATGCATCAATGCCACAGCCATAATCCTTTCGCCAGGACAAACCAACTCGTGAGTAATGATAGGAGTCATCAGCTGATTAAAGTCGACGTCAGGAGAAACCGGTCCGCAGAGACACAAATCAATGGCCCAATCGAAATCACAGGTCAGGCAGTGAAATACAGGCTGGACACAGGTGAAGTAGCAGAATCGAAAAGATAATCCATATGCCGTGCTTAATATCGCCAACGGCATTGTGCCATAATATTCTAGCATGCGATTGCGGAACAGTGTCAGCAGCTGCAGGGTGGGAGGTTGCATAGGAGGGACATCCATATTTAAAAATGTAAAAAAGCACAAGAGCGTCCGCTGGTAATGCGAGTAAAAATGCCAATCCACGAACCAGAGTGGAGAAAATAGAATGAAAGGAAGCAGGGATGACTCCAAAGATTTTCTCAAATGAAGTCACGAGACCACTGGTAACAACTTTAAAAAAGTGCGCCAGGGCCTTTGTGGAGGATGCGTTAAAGATAGTCGGAACCATCTTGCTGAAATTGAAAGGCAAATCTGAATTGAAAAGGGTCTGCACCTCTGTACGGGTGTTCGCTATGTGAAGCACGAAAGTTTCACGGGCCGAACTCAAGGCCACCTCTCTCTGAGACAAAAGAGCTCTTATTCTTGCCATGCCGTTGAAATCTGTCCCAAGGTTGGTATTTGTGGCCAGATTGAAAACTCCCTATGTTCATGTGTGGGAGGAAATAGAACATTTCTGCAGCAAATAACCCGTTCACTTACTGTTACGATAAAAGGAATACTTTTAATTAACTCAGAACAATCTTCATTATTGAGCACCAAATAACTACCATTTTCCAACAACTTGAACGTGGGGATGATAGCAGGAACTGGCGTGCCTTGCAACACGCAAGCCATATTTGGTCGGTGTTTGTTGCATGAACCGTGTAACTGTATGTGCCTACACATTAGTGAATGATCTGGCGTCTCAGTGCATTCCTCTCCATTCAGATAAACTTCTTGATCATCTTTGAAACATCTGTATGTGTATGGAAGCGACCAGACCTCATGAAGAAAAGCACTACCTAAAGGTTCATAACGACCTATTGGTATATATTTCATACAATTTGAAAACTTATATAAAGCAAAAGGCAGCGTTATTAAACCGTGGATAAGGCACGTTGCCAAAAAACCCGCAATCCTCTGCTGATGATGTCACTGAGCATGTCATGAATGATGTAATATGTGACATCATCAGCAGTGGATTACGGGTAATAGTATTTCTAGTTTACTCCCCTATAGCTGTCTTTCTTTTAACATAAGTGTCTGTTTCCTTCCCTTATACTTACTGTTTTTGGTTCGCTTCCGGTTCGCGTACCGGCGAGCGAACTGGGAAGCGAACTAAGAGAAATAGAGGTTGGCACAGTTCCAAATATTGTACCAATTTTTTAATAACGGGGAGGTAGTTCTGAAAAGAACTTTTTTTTTATTGTTTTTGTTGTTTTATATTTTTTTTATTATTTTTCGGAACTTTTTTTGAATTTTTCTGAACAGTTTTATATTTTTTTGGGTTTTTCTTGGAGGGGGCAATGAAAACGATTCATTGTAAAGGGCTCAACAGGAGCAACAAAACAAAAAAAGAAGTATTTATTATTTTGGGCGTTTCGTACAAACTTGCATATGATAGTCAATAGCTCTGTTGATCAGAGTGATGCTTCTTTCTCAGTAGGAAATGAATCCATCGCAAAATACGCAGATGTGTTTTACTTCACCAAATTTCATTTGTATATTTGGCACCATCTCCCTGCCCTCTGGTCCCGTTACTTCCGGTACAACAAATCTTCTGGCCATAATAGGGAGATTATCTAGGTCGTTCCGAAACTGTGCAGCACTGTAGTTATTAGGATGCCACCTAGTCATATGGCGATGCATTGTGTAGTTTCCGAAACTGTATTTTTTCTCGGTTCCTCTGGACAGTCTATCTTGACATATAAGGCAAGTTACGTATCTTGCATTTACTTTTTTCTGACCTTTGGGAATTTAAAAAAATTGCCAAATGAAGTTTTCTTTCCGGTGAGACGTCCTGGGCTGCTCAGGCAAAAACTGCCTCTCTTCGTGCTCGTCGTCCTGTTCCTCTTCTTCCTCTTCTTGTTGAATTATAACTTGAGCAGGTGGTCCACTCTTCCTTGGATGTGGTGGAGGTGGTGGGGAAGCACCAGCTGAAGCTACTAAAGAAGCCATTGCTCAGTGATCACAAAGGGTCTTTCTCTCACAATGATGAAAGTCAGAGTGAGGAAAGAAGGAGGGATTTTCATCATTTGGGAAAAACAAGAGTTCTCAACCAATCAAAAGTGTTCATTTTAGATTATATGACCTAGTCTTACATCATTAGGAAACCAAAAGTGAAATGAACCAATGAAAAGTGTTATTACCAAGTCACATGACTTGCTGTGTTTACGTTAAGCGCTTTGCAGGGCCTCCCGGTTTGCTTCCAGAAACCTGCGCTTTGCGACTCGCTTCGCGTACCAGTTCGCTAACGTAGCACGTCATATGACGTATCACGCGACAACGTGAAACGTCATGCGGACGGGAGGCGTCACGATGTTGTTTTCTAACGCGGCACTTGCGGTAAAGAAACGTTTACCGGCTCGCGGTCCATTTCGCGGCATCAAGGTCAGCTAACGGGAAGCTTCCCGATTCGTGAAGCGGGAACGAAGAAAAAAAAATATTTTAAAAAAAAATTATTCATAAACATATAAAATATATTTTTGGATTTAAAGAAGAATACATTTTACAGCTACAGATATTAGCTGTTAAAAAACCAATGAAATTCACAGAAAAAACCATAGGTTATAGACCATATATAGTTAGGAATTAGCATTTACAAAACCTTGAAAATTCACTGAAAAAACCATAGGTTATAGACCATATATAGTTAGGAATTAGCATTTAGAAAACCTTATTTTACTCACACAAAACCATTGAAATTCCATATATAGTTAGTTGCACTAACTATATATCGCGCACCCGCAATCCACTGCTGATGATGTCACATATTACATCATTCATGACATGGTCAGTGACATCACTGATGACATCACTGATGACATCTCAAATGACATCACTGATGACATCATCTAGTGTCTGTGTGTTTTTGTAAAGTTTAAATACGTTTTACATATTGAAGAATGAGTGGATGTATGGAAGACTGAGTGTGTGTGTGGCTGGCTGGGAGGTGTGTGACTCTGTGCATATCAATGTGTACTTGTATCAGTGATTGTATAAGAGAGTAAGTATGTGTTAGTATATGTGTGAAAAGTATGGTGTTCTGTGTTTAACTATAGATGAGGAAATCGAAGTGTGATTGATTCTTCACAGGACTGACTAGGTGTATGAGTGCATATGATAGTGTTCTAATAATAACTGACTGTATGTATGAGTAATTGTATGGGTGAATGAGTGAATGTGTGTGTAGACGTACGAATCAGTGAGTGCGTATGTAGTAACTGGTATTGGTGTGTCATGATGTCATCAGTGATGTCATTTGAGATGTCATCAGTGATGTCATTTCAGATGTCATTAGTGATGTCATCAGTGATGTCACTGAAGTATGGTGTTCTGTGTTTAACTGTATAGATGAAGAAATGGAAGTGTGATTGATTCTTTACAGGACTGACTTGGTGTGTGAGTAACTCCATGGATGAGTGGCAGTGTGTGATTGTCTGCATAGGTGTATGAGTGCATATGATAGTGTTGTAATAATGAGTGACTGTATGTATGAGTGATTGTATGGGTGAATGAGTGAATGTGTGTGTAGACGTAGGAATCAGTGAGTGCGTATGTAGTAACTGGTATTGGTGTGTCATGATGTCATCAGTGATGTCATTTGAGATGTCATCAGTGATGTCATCAGTGATGTCATTTGAGATGTCATCAGTGATGTCATCAGTGATGTCACTGACCATGTCATGAATGATGTAATATGTGACATCATCAGCAGTGGATTGCGGGTGCGCGATATATAGTTAGTGCAACTAACTATATATGGAATTTCAATGGTTTTGTGTGAGTAAAATAAGGTTTTCTAAATGCTAATTCCTAACTATATATGGTCTATAACCTATGGTTTTTTCAGTGAATTTTCAAGGTTTTGTAAATGCTAATTCCTAACTATATATGGTCTATAACCTATGGTTTTTTCTGTGAATATATATATATATATATATATATATATATATATATATATATATATATATATATAGACTAGCTTACCCGTCGCGCGTTGCTGCGATCTCCGAAGAAAGGAAATTCAAGGAAACTCGTCATGATAACATTCAATTTACATTGTGTCATTTTTATTGAAACTTATTCATTTTAATATGGCAAACATTTCAAAGTGTCGTTTTAATTCTATTTATTTATTCGAGTGCTTGTGGATACATGATTTTTAGTTTTTCCGTCTGGTGCGTACATCAGTATTCGAAAGAATATGAGGGCCCTTGGTGGCCGATATGTAAAAAAATGTTATGCCAGAAACCTTCGTGGGAGTGTACTCAACACCTTCCCAAAGTTTCCTGGCGATCGGATGAATGGTGTTTTAATTCTATTTATTTATTCGAGTGCTTGTGGATACACGATTTTTTGTTTTTCCATCTTGTGCATACATCAGTATTCGAAAGATTATGAGGGCCCTTCGGGGCCGATATTCTATAAATTTGTATAACAGAAACCTTTGCGGGAGTGTACTCAACAACCTCCCAAAGTTTCATGGCGATCGGATGAATGGTGTTTTAATTCAATTTATTTATTTGAGTGCTTGTGGATGCACGATTTTATGTTTTTCCGTCTGGGGTCGAAAGATTATGAGGGCCCTGGGGGGCCGATACTTAAAAAAAATGTATGCCAGAAACCTTCGCGGGAGTGTACTCAACAGCTTCCCAAAGTTTCCTGGCGATCGGATGAATGGTGTTTCAATTCTATTTATTTATTCGAGTGCTTGTGGATACACGATTTTTTGTTTTTCCGTCTTGTGCGTACATCAGTATTCAAAAGATTATGAGGGCCCTGGGGGGCCGATATTTTGAAAAAAAGTATGCCAGAAACCTTTGCGGGAGTGTATTCAACAACATCCCAAAGTTTCATGGCGATCGGATGAATGGTGTTTTAATTCTATTTATTTATTCGAGTGCTTGTGGATACACGATTTCTTGTTTTTTCGTCTGGTGCGTACATCAGTATTCAAAAGATTATGAGGGCCCTGAGGGGCCGATATTTTAAAAAAATGTATGCCAGAAACCTTCGCGGGAGTTTACTCAACAACTTTACAAAGTTTCATGGCAATCGGATGAATGGTGTAGCAATGCATAAAGGACAAACAGACAGACAGACAGACATACATTCTTTTTCATATATATATATATATATATATACATATATATATTCACTGAAAAAACCATAGGTTTCAGGCACGTTATAGATAGGAATTAGCATTTAAAAAACCTTAGAAATTCACTGAAAAAAACATAGGTTTCACAGATGTTATAGTTAGCTGGACATTTCACTCATACAAAACCATTGAAATTCCCCTGTTATAGTTTATTCAGCTAACTATAACTTGCGCACCCGCAATGCACTGCTGATAACGTCAAATATTACATCTCTCATGACATGGTCAGTGACATCACTCATGACATTGTCATATAGTTACTGCTTACCTATATACCGTGTTAAGTTAGCATGAGCTTACTAACAGTTTAAACGCCATTTTTCCTTTTGCTGCTTTTGCACACGACACATAATTGTTATTTTAGCTTTCAACCTACGAGAGCGTTGTGATTTACATGCTGCGTTTGAGAAAACGGCATTAGTAAATAAATATTTCAAATGTGCACGTGTCCTCATTTACTCCACGTTCTGGTTTGAAATGTTTGTATAACGAAAGAGTGCTCATGTGTTCCACGATACCTGAGGTATTATAAGTTCATGTTCTGGTTTGTCTAAACATTGGGAGTTTGTTATGACCAACGAGACACTGTAGCTAGCTTGGTAAGGGGATTTTGGGTACTAAGGTGAGTTTTGGGTCATCCTAATTCACTGAGGTTCCAAATCTCTATGCACAGTTCTGTAGGAGTACGGAATTCCCGCTACATTGCGCCCATACGTTGGTGGTCTGATGTCATGACACTCGAGTAGTATATCATTCAATCCTTAACCCCTTCACTGTTGTTTCCGGAAAACAGTGGTGTCGGACAAAACCTACCTATTTTTGAAATAGGTCTTTTCAAGCTTGAATCTTTCTAAAGCGGTTTCCTTGAATTACTACCCAGTTGTGCTACAAAGTTTACTTTGTCTTTCTACGTTCCTGTGCAGTCATGGCTCAACCAGTGGACATTCCGCAGCATAGTCGCATTGCGGTGCGCAATCATTTGCTGACTTACAATGTAACCGCAGAAAGCTTGGCTGTAATATTGGTGGTGAGTGCGGAAGCTGCTTACCCGTACGAACTATTTTATTCGTGGGTGACATTTCCGGCTGTGGACGCTAATTTTGGTGTGTTCCACACTTACACTCCCTCACCTGTGCCAGCTGAATATACTCCGTACAGGGCACAGGAAGTACCTATTGATACTTGGCAGCATCGCGTTTGGTTTGGTGGTGCCCTCCCCCATTCTTTAACAGCTCCGAGGTTAGGTCCTTTATCCATTCCAGGCGATAATTGGCCTGTTTTGGCTGGATTTACTCCTCACCCTCAACACGGCAATTGTGCCCTTGCTGATATTCGTAGACTACATGTAGTCTTGATTGCCGTGATTCGAGCTTTAGTGCAATACATAGCCCGTAAACTTCCGGGTGGGCCCCCAGGGGGTGCGGCGCTTCCGGCCGGACAGGGCGGTTTGAAGCTCAGTCCCGTAATGGTCAATGCAGTGATGGGCAAGTGTCCCCAGGATAAGGATGAATTTCCTTTCTGGCTTGCCGAAAAATTTGACCAGCTGGAAGCTGTATTTCATAATACGATTCCTGGTGAAAGAAACAGGATTCTGACACTTAGTTTGCCAAAAGATTTGGCCCCTGAACTCGGTGACTGTGAGACCTGGGGTAGAACATTTGCGGCGGTCTATGCGAGGTGTTATGGCACTCCGTCTATGGCTGTCCTGCCTACAGTCCTTAAGCGTGTCAAGATGATCACGGACCAGAGGCTGCGGTTGAATTGGGTATGCGCCTGTGTGGCACCTTTGATATAGTTTTCGATCTCATTCTTGCTAATGTCAAGGGGGATGCAGTGAACTTTCAGGTAGCTAATGCTTTGGCGGTGATTCCCGATGCCGAGAAACCCCGACAGTTGGCGAGGATTATTGTGGCGGCTTATAAGACCGTGGGTCGCAATAGTAGGGGTCTCAAACCTTTTTCCGTGAAAGAGAAAAAGCAACCCCAAGGGCATTGTTCGGAAACGGACGTTCAGCCCAAGTCCAAGAAACAAAATTGGCCTAAAAAACAGAAACAGGGTAAGCAACAGCAACAACAACAAACACAGGAATCTCGTTCTGCGTCTCCGTTACCTGCGCAAACAGAACGTGTTTATGACTTGCGCGCAAAGATTAAATCACCTGATCGATTTCAGGTTTCTGATCAACGCTCTCCTCGTTCCTTTCAGGACTCATCGGCCCCGACGACCGTTGGTGGAGGAGGCGGAAGAGGTCGGCGTAGTCAGCAAGGACGTGACCAGCCCCGCCCGAAAGACGGTGCAGGAAAGCAGGATGGCTCTACGCCGAAGAGACCGTAGTTTGCCAGGAAGAAAGTCGCGGCTTTAACAGCGCATCGATATGCCACAGATAGTGAGAGCGCGGCTTCGGAATCTGACATGGGCTCTGACCTTGCTGGACAGCGCGGCGGAGATTACCATTGTGAGAGAGGCCCTGCGTCCACTACTGAAGGTGACAGCGACTGATATTTCTGTTGTGATAGAAACAGCTGATACGAGAGTTGCTCCCCCTGATAGACTTTATGAAATTGTCCTGTTAATCGAAGGTGACATACAACGTACCGTAAAAGGAGTATTTTGGGAAAATCTTTCGTCTACGTATGACATTTTGCTTTCGGAGGCTGACTGGCCCCCACCTTTTGTGCTCGCAGCACCGCGAGGGGAGGAGGTAATCCTCCCCAGTTTCGCGAACACAGTCTCGAAAGAGCATGCGCTGCATTTTGCAGAAGAGTGGGCTAAGGCTCTAGCGCCGGCTCTGTACCGCAACCAATGTGGTTGGGATAAATTGTCCCCATGCCACGAGATTCCTTTACGGTCTCAGCCGCAACCTCAACCTCAATATCCCATACGGCGTGAAGCCAAAGCTTCCGTCGCGGCAATCCTTGAACAATTGGAATATCAGGGAGTGATTGAAACGTGTGTGTTACCGATGAATAACCCTCTTTTTACTGTAACCAAGCCTGACGGCTCATATCGTTTGGTGTTGGATTACCGGCATTTATACTCGCATTGCCGTAACTGTGCAGTACAGAATACTCACGGCTCTGCCCTAGTGGATAGTCTTGTGCTTAAGCGTTTTAAGACCACGCTTGACATTTCCAACGGTTTTTATGCCCATCGATTGGATGGTCTAAGTTCCCAATGGACCTCCTTTACTTGCGGCGGTGTGCAAAAACAATTTCGGCGTTTGCCTATGGGCTATAAGAATAGTCCTGGGATTTTCACTGCCCGCATTGTCTCTCTTTTGGAGAGAATCAACCCAGATGCATGTTCGTATGTGAAGGACATATATCTCACAGACGACGAAATTTGGGAGCATCTGTGTCGAGTAAACAGCATAATTTGTACCTTTGCAGACATGGGTTACAAATTTTACTTTGCGAAATCGCACATTGCAGAGTACACAGTGTTGTTCCTGGGCTGTGAGCACAACAACAAAGGTAGATGTTTGGCTCCTCACTTCCTGGGGAAATGCGCACAGCTGCGTGCTCCTACGACACTGAAAAAGTTATAATCTTTACTGGGTTTCTTAAATTTCGGAAGGACATACATTCCGGAATATGCCCAGCGTATCAAGCCTTTGTATGCTTTGATACAACCAACTTTTTCCAAATCATGCTGGCTGCCTGAGCACTCGGCCATTTTGCAATCCTTGCAGGCTGATCTGCTCGCTTCTAAATTCTTACTGACTCGTGATAATGACACCAACCTGGTGATAAGAATAATCCCTGGGACGGTGGGTTTCACGTACCTTACTTTTAATGAAGGAGACACAGTAACTATTGCTTACAAGTCACACTTGTACGCTTCGGCTGAAATGCGTTTTTCCACTGTGGAGAAAGTTTTAACGGCTGTGCAGATGGCAATTCTTAAAAAACGTGCCCTGTCACAGGGAAAACGTATGTTGGTTGTTACCCCGTGTCCTGCCTTGGAGGCAGTTACGAAAGCCAGTGTACCAAACTCTAAAGCTTTGCACCCTCAGTGGATTCAATGGGTTGCATCCTTGACATCTCAGGAGGTCACGTTTATATTTGACGCCACTTTACGGTCGCAGGAATATTTACAGTATGAATTTGTTCATCCGGCTCCTCTAGCAATGCGAACTTTGGAGGATTTCCATTGCATCATTTACACTGATGGTTCAGCGCAGGTTGTGCATGGCTCTAAACACGCCTACGTTTCCGCATGCGCCATTGTGGTCGGTGCCATGGTGAACCATGAGTTCAAGTCCAGGGTTGTGCACACGCAGACTCTAGGGAACTGCACCGCACAGTTGGCGGAGCTTCGTGCTCTCTTACTCGCGTTGCAGTACGCTGATCCTAGTGTGACAACACCTATTGTGAGTGATTCGTATTACTGTGTCCAGTCTTACAATGAAAACTTTTTCTTTTGGATTCAGAATGACTTTCGTGATTCCAAGGGTAGCACAGTAAAACATAAGATGATCTGGGTTCGAGTGGCTGAGCTCAAAGAGCAGTTGCCACTGGTGTTTGTAATTCATACTCTCGGCCATCAGCGTGTAGGAGTTCACGCTGTCAGTAACTCGCTTGCTGATGAAGCAGCGAAATCAGCGGTATCTACATATATAGTTGCAGTCCAAGAGTAAGATTGATGATGATATCTTGGTGGCTGTTGCTGCCACTGAGAAGGGAGGTAAACATCCTACGGGGTTCCCTTCAAAGTACACATACCACTTAAGTCCCGATAAGGTTCCTTTTGTGAAAATTCCTGATGTTGGGGAACGGTTGATTCCCAACTCGGATCGCAGGGCTACATTGATTACGGCGGCGCATGAAGGTGTTGCGTCTGCGCATGCGGGCGTCTCGGCCACTGTAACTCTATTACAACGGCGTTTCTGGTGGCGGGGACTGTACAAACAGACGCGCGATTATGTCCTTCAATGTGACATTTGCCAGCAGATTAAGCCTTCGACTGCTGCGCGTCCGCCACAGACACAGTTGTACATTTCTAATAAACAACTAGGTTGTGTTTATTTAAATCACTGCGGTCCTTTTTTCTTCTGATACTGCGTATAAGTACATCTTAGTAGCAGTTGATTCATGCACATGCTTTGTGTGGGTATAGCCACATCGCAGCGCTGATTCAAGGACTGTCATAAGAGATTTGCGTGTCTTTGTAGGGATTTTTGCCTGTGGTACCTTCCATTCGGATCAGGGTCCGGCTTTCACCTCTAAGGCGTACAAGGATGCCATGACTTCGATGGGGGTCCAAGTCAAGTTTTCATCTCCATACAGACCTGAGGGTAATAGTGTAGTGGAATGAATGAACCGTGACTTTCGTTGACAGCACGAGTTATATGCACTGGCAGAAAGTGGCTGGCCCACCTCAATGGCGTGCAGTGTGCTCTTAATAATCTCCCTAGAAGGTCTCTGGGTGGGCGGACCCCATACGAAATGCTCTTTGGTATCAAGATGTACGTCCCTGACCATGGCGGTCTAGACTGCGTGGCTCACGCCACAACTTTTGACGTAGATGAAGATTGCAATGTTTTACAGGATCTACAAAAGACCAGAGACAGTCTTGCAAAGGAACATTTTCCCTCCACATCGGATGATGTGTTGCAGATCCCGGTAGTTGGATGGCTACCCCAAGTTGGAGAAGTGGTTCGAGAGAAGATCGATAACAAGAAAGAATTTGGTCCTTCCTATCGAGCTCCGGTTCCTGTGCTTGGAGTGAAGGGCACAAGAACAGTCATTTTACCACCACTTCCAGGTCGTGAAGAAAGCAGGTTTATCTCTATTGACAATGTCAAGATACACAGAGTGGCCGATTCTTCTTAGTATGACTCCGGCGGTCTCCTGTCCTTCGATTGTGAGAAATTCTGTTTTGGCCACTGCTTCTAATCTAATGCCTGAGGTGGCCCTCGAGATGTCTGCTGTTTCCAGTCCTTTATTAAGTACTTTACCTGTTGATCACGTTGATGAACTTGATTACACATACCCAACTGACTTATCGATGCCTGATTTGCAAACACGTTTGGCCACTGAATCCATATTCTCTTTTGACACAGTTTCACAAAATTCGAATAAGCCCTCAAGTTTTGCAGTTTATGCCACATTATTTAAAAAACATTTTTTGATCCCCCCTTGGACATATATTTGGCTGGTACTTTTTTCAATTTACCTTTTTATGTCAATTGGTTTTGTGTTTTATTTTTTTCGTCTTGACGATGGACACTATGTCGAGGAAAGAACATGCATTCGACATTAATGGAACTTTTGGCCCTCCTTTCCTCGTCACATTCAGCACACAGACTGAAAAGAGACTTGAATTTTGTAAACGTTACTGCATGGCCTGTTCTAGATGGCACTGTGTGGGATGCGGTGAAATTTCAAATCCATGGCCCTACTGAAGTTGTAAATGTCCCTAATGTGCTCAGGGTAAACATGGGAGATGTAGTGAAACAAAACATACGTTCTGATGATTGGGATGTTCAGGCCGTAGAAGAATTATTCTCTGATTTGAAATATTATGCTGCCTTTGATGCTGAAGATTTATACTTAGATTCTGCTACTTATGGTGAATTATTTTGCTTCCAACATTTTGGCAACCATTATCTGCATGAAACAAGTTCCAGAAGGGGTACTGTAAATTACACACAGTGGGAACATTGCCCAGCGCCTGTACAAGGCATTCAAGTACATTCTTGAAAAAGTACACTTATTTTAACGACTATAATCAGTCCAATCCTGATTCTTTTTATTTTAAAATGACACAGAAGTCCATGTTCAAGGTTAGACTTACCGATACTAAATTAATATATTCGAAGTCCTTTCTAGACAAGTTAGCTGTAGAGGGCTACGAGCTGTGGAAGGAAACCATTGACCTTAAATCAGTTTGGGGTTCTAAAAGTTGGCAGGTACAAGGCTCTGAGGCTTTGCACCGTGCATGTCTCATCCCAAATCATATGTTGTTTTTAAATTCTACCATTTCTCAAACAACATGCTTTGGATTGGCTACTTCTAAAACATTGAATACACCTACTGTCCCTGATTTAGAAGAATATTCTGGTTGGAATAATATTACACAATTTTCCATTCGTGAATTGCAAGCTCTATTGCAAAATGTGTCCTTTAACATTTCCAGTTTGGATCCAAAAGGTTGGCTGATGTGGCACAAAGGTTCTGATTCATGCCAACGTCGTTTTCTGGGTTTGGCTGATGGGTTTACACAAATCAGACTTGATCCCCACTTTGATGCTGACCATTCTGTCACCACTTATTCGGTAGGCAAATTATGTCAGAATTGGCTGAAACATTCTACCTTAGCTGCGGTTAAACTGCATCTATCCAAGCTCACTGGTGATGTAGATTTAAACGATTTCATAAAAGGCCCGGCTAGTGGTAGATCTAAAAGATGGATATATGCGATTTACAATGAAATCTGGAAGACGTCACAAATTGAGGCTGCTACACGCCTTAGGGCTATTGATCAAGCTAATTTAGAAAAAGTGCTTGCAGTTGTAGATAATAGTATTAACATGCTTTCTTCCCGCATTTACACGTTAAATAACATTGTGTCTTCTATTGTTGATCTTGTGAAAGATGAAGTGTCTGTATTATACCATGGTCAGAATCAATTGCGTTCCATTATGCAATTTGCATGGACCCTGCAGACGCTTAAGGCTGGTAAGGTGCCTTGGTCATAAATGAACGTGTCCTCCCTCTTTGCCCCTTTTAATTTGACTGACAAGCAGCGCATGCTTTCAATGCGGGATGCCTCTTTTTCCATGTTACACATTGAGAGATTGGAGTCTTTACCATTCTCTGTGGCAGAAGCCACTGCTGCGACGTGGCTTATCCACGGGTTGATTACATTACCATTTGCTTTGTACAAATTTACAAATTGTATGCGATATATCGCGATAGGCAGATATGAACCACTAGGTAGTTCATTTCTCCATGAGGCCTGGTCGCTTCCATTCACTTATCGATGTCTGAAAGACGAGAAAGAGGGAGGAGTGCACAGAAACACCGGATCACTCATCAATATGTAGACACATCCAATTACACGGTTCTTGTAACCAGGACCGGCCAAATTTAGCCTGTGTTTTGAAGGGCACTCCAGTTCCCGCATTCGTTCCTGCTTTTACTTTACTGGTAAACGGCAGTTATTTACTTTTGAATAACGAGGACTGTTGTGGGTTAATTAAAGGTATCGCTTATGTAGTAACAGTATCAGAACGTGTGGTGTGTTGCAAAAACGTTCTGTATCCTCCTACACATGGGAATTTGGATGTTTCCATCTGGCCGCGACTCCCAACCTTGAAAGCAGAGTTCAATGGTATGAGTAGAATAAGAGCCCTTTTGTCTCAAAAAGAGGTGGCCCTGAGTTCGGCTCGAGAAACATTTGTCCTTCACATAGCTAACACGCGCACAGAGGTGCAGGCGCTATTGAATACTGATTTGCCATTGCATTTCAGCGCGCTTATTCATCAAATCTTTAATGCCTCCTCCACTTCTGGCCTTGCGTACTTTTTTAAGATAGTTAGCAGTGGTCTCGTGACTTCCTTCGAAAAAATATTTGGAGTCATCCCTGCTTTCTTTCATTCTATATTTTTAAGCCTGTTTGGTGGTTTTCCGGTTTTGCTGGCGCTGGCTGCAGGCATTCTGGTGATATTTTGTTTTATTAAAAATGGATGCCCGTCCTGTGTTAGAAGCCGCTCAGCCCCACCTGGCACTGTTTCGCAACCGGATGCTTGAATACTATGGCACACTGCCGCTTGCGAATTTAAGCACGGCATTTGGATTATCGTTTCGATTATCCTATTTCACATGTGTCCAGCCTGTGTTTTATTGCCTAAGCTGCGATTTCGACTGGGCCCTTGATTTGTGTCTCTGCAAGACGGTGTCTCCTGACGTCGATTTTAATCACCTGATGAGTCCCGTAGTTACTCACGAGTTGGTTTGTTCTGGCAAAAGGATTATGGCCTTGGCAGCGATGCAAGGACTAATGGGTCATTGGAACATACTCGCAGCAGCTCAAGATTTCTTGGCACAGAGCTATATTGAGAACCCACCGAGTTGTCCTCTGATGATGCTAGAGGCTCCAGTGCTGAAGGAGCACATATGTTCTTTCCCACTAATGAATTGGATGGCTGAACTGTTTTCGGATGATGACAGTGATTTCATGCTGGAGGCTGTTGCTGCATATTTTTCATATTCAGTCCTGTCCTGAAAACCTTCGAAACTTTTGCTGAATGGCATGTCCCTGATTACAAAATTTTGTGGGACCTTTTGCGTACAAATTCTTTTACACCCAGACCTATTGGCTTGCGTGATAGATTGGCAAGATGAGAACTTTTTAATTGAACTCTGTAAGGCCCTTTCACCGCGTTTTTACCAAATTAACCTAGCTCATTATTGTTGGACTTTGCTGATGTGCCCCTATTCTGGTCTTATCAATCCTTATTTTGTCCGTGCTCGGATCATTGGGAGGGTGTCATATAGTTGCTGCTTATCTATATGCCGTGTTAAGTTAGCATGAGCTTATTAAAAGTTTAAACGCCATTTTTCCTTTTGCTGCTTTTGCACACGACACATAATTGTTATTTTAGCTTTCAACCTAGAAGAGCGTTGTGATTTACATGAGAATAATATGTTATTGCTCTGATATCAGCTTTGCTTGGTAAACTATGTCTGCACAGTGAGTGCTGAAGCCTCCAAGGATAACTCGACACAGTGTTGTTGTGAGGTCTGATCTTCGCACCTTCCTAGACATAACATGAATGCAGCTGCTGCCAAAATCTGGCTTTACGCGCGTTTTATATTGCTTTGCATAGAACACACGTAACACACACTTGATGCGGTTCGCATGCAGAGAGCTGGTGGAAGATGATGTGATCCCTTCACACTAGGATCTTGAGGTATGGGGCCGCCCTGCTAAAACCCAAAGAGACCTTCCTAGATAATAATATAATATGCTAGTTAGGGAGGGTGAGAATTAGGTGTTGTTAAAACCTATTCATTTCAGCATTTTAGCATGTTGTCACCGTTTGCCTTTTATGGACTAGTAACTATGCTGATAACTTTGCTTCTGATAATATGTTTCCTTGTATTATCTAAGATACTGCGTTTGAGAAAACGGCATTAGTAAATAAATATTTCAAATGTGCACGTGTCCTCATTTACTCCACGTTCTGGTTTGAAATGATTGTATAACGAAAGAGTGCTCATGTGTTCCACGATACCTGAGGTATTATAAGTTCATGTTCTGGTTTGTCTAAACATTGGGAGTTTGTTATGACCAATGAGAACATCACTGATGACATCTCAAATGACATCACTGATGACATCATCCAGTGAATGTGTGTCTTTCTGAAAAATAAATATTTTTTATATATGTATACCTAAATGTCGATGGAAGAACAAACGGTTAAATAAGTGTCTAAATGGATGTTTCTTTTTTTTTAAATTGATTGTATAACTGATTAATTAAGTGTATCTGAGTGAATACATGTATTAGCGAGTAATGTTTAAATATGTAAATATCTGTATCAGTGTCTCACTTTGTGTATATGTGGCTGCATGGGTTGGTGAGTAGCTACATGAGTGTGTATATGGGTTATTAGTTGCTTTTTGAGTATCAGAATGAGTGTCTGTATGGTTTGATGGGGGTATTACTTAACGCACAGATGCATGAATGAGTGACTCACTGTTTGTATGTGTTTTGAAGACAGTATGTGTGCAGGACTGTATGGGTGGATGAGTGTGTGTATGGGTGTGTTAGTGAGTGAATGACTGCCTCAATAGTATCTTTATGAGTAACTACATATGTTTTAAACTAGTATATGTGAGTATTGATGTATATAAGTCAGTATATGTGACAGTGACAGATTGGAAGACTTCCTGTATAAATACATATGTGCTTCTATAAGGGATTGTTTAAGAGAGTAAGTATGTGTTCGTTTTTGTAGAAGTAAGTGTAGTGGTGTGTGTGTATAGCTGTATATGCAAGTAAATGGATGTTTGATAGTTTATTTGCATGTGTGAGTATGTGTGTGAGTAACTCTATGGATGAGTATCAGTGTGTAACAGGATGTATAGTTGTATGAATACATGTGACGTCATCAGCAGTGCATTGCGGGCGCGCAAGTTATAGTTAGCTGAACTAACTATAACGGGGGAATTTCAATGGTTTTGTATGGGTGAAATGTCCAGCTAACTATAACATGTGTGAAACCTATGGTTTTTTCAGTGAATTTCTAAGTTTAAAAAAATGCTAATTCCTAACTATAACGTGCCTGAAACCAATGGTTTTTTCAATGAATTTCAAAGGTTTTGTAAATGATAATTTTAAAATGCATTAATTATTATATTTCTAGTTGTATAGTAATTTCCTACATTTGTATTATAAATACTTATATTTATTTTATTTTTAAAGTTACATTTCATATTTTTAATGTAAAATAATAACAAAAGTAAATTCAAAAAGAATGCACTGCTAGTGAAACTGCCTGGGTGCATTTGTAAGTGTTTGTTAGGGGCATATTTCCAACACCGCCGTTGCATCACTTTTCTGATGAAGCGGTGGTGCAAAAGATGTGACGTATCTGGGAGGTGCGTCACATTGTAAATCCCTGTACCAGAAGGAGACATTCCTACATGGGGGGTAGGGCGTTCTGGCGCAGGAACACCTCCTAAAAATGGCTGAATAAAATCTACAAGACTTTACTTTGTCACTTTTGGGCACATGCGGTGTCAAAACCCTGCACTAGCTTGAAGCAGGTGTAAGGATTGACACAGCATTCTGAGCATAGGGCCCCCAGAGCATTGCTGGAGAAGCGTTGCACTTGCAACATAACTCAAACAATGCACCACCTTTACAGCACAGATACATCACATATATGTGCCATTTTTGTCCCATGGTACACCGCATTGTAAATACGGCGCATCCATGGTGGGGGTGTCACAGTGCACAATAACTGGCATATTCCTGGGGATATGCCAGTTATTGTATATGTGCCCATTAGTGTTTTAATGTAGTGAATGGATCACTACATACCGATGAATGAGTCACTACAAAACTAAAACAACAGTGACAGAGTGTTTCGTGGAAGTGTAAGGATCAAACTGGTGAATTGAAGGTATAAAAGACAAATTTGCAAGTACATAGAAGACTGCATACATAGTCTATAAGGGTTTGAAGCACTCTATGGCCTAAGGCCTATTTTAATGCATGAGTACTTAGGTAGTGAGTGGATGATTAAAGTTCTGCAAGGAAATAGCCTAATTGAATTTATAACAGCCTCAGTTTTTCCACAGTATACAGATAAACACATACTGCTGAATGGCTCACTACAATATTGAAACAGTAGTGTGAGAGTGTTTGCTGGAAGTGTAAGGATACAGAGGAATTGAAGGTATAAAACATACGTTTGCTGGTGCATAGAACAGTGCATGCACAGTCTATAGGGGTTTGAAACAGTCTATGGACTAAGGCCTGTTTTAATCCATGAGTATCTAGATAGTGAGTGGATCATTATAGTTCTGCAAAGAAAGTTCCTCACTAAATTGATTACAGCTTCAGTTTTACCACGGTACAATGGAAAAGAACATACTGCTGACTGGCTCACTACAATACTAAAACAGCAGTGTCAGAGTTTTTGGTGGAAGTCTAAGGATACAGACTGGGGAATTGAAGGTATAAAACACAAGTTTGCAGGTGCATACAAGACTGCATGTATACTCCATAAGGATTTTAAGCAATCCATACCCTCAGGCCCACTTTGCATATTTTAAATCAATGCAAACATTTAAAGAATATATAACTGAATCTATAAGTGCTTCACTTTTAGTACAATTAATACATTAGTAGATAGTGCTCAAACCTTTATTATTTTTAAACAATAAATGTATTCTTGTAACATCTCATAACTTAACAAACCTTCCAATACAAGTTCATCAGGTATGTCATACAGATCAATTCCCTCGTTAGCAGTTTCTGAATTAAATTGTTCTAAAATTTTAACATAATTTAATGCTTCCAGAAAATCTGCATCAAAGCTTTCATCTTCGAAATCATAGCTCATGTCTGCAACACTAATTTCCCCTTCTTCACTCTCATAGCCTGTGACAGATACGATTAGTTCTTCAATTACACTCAAGGTAATATCCAAAACCTCCTCAGTATGAGGCTGTACTCTTTCCATAATTGTTCCTTTATGTTCTTTCTCCTTGTATAAAATATAAACAGTTAATGTTATCACTTTTCGTAATATATAATACAAAACTACAGTTTCACTTATTTTGGCCTACATAAAATACTATTTAAATACTATTATCTATAACATTCCATTAGTAGAGTTTTAGTCCTTTGCAAAGTTATATACATTTAATTACTTATAAGGATATCCTGTTCTTAGCTTTTCTTAAATTTTGAAACCAGCCACTCCCTATGACTATAGGAAAAGACTCAGGTTGTTATAGTAAAATACACTATAAAAAATGTAGAATATGTCTATTAACCTTACCCGTTCCAAAATAGTAAATGTATTTTAGTAAAATGCGAAAGATACTATTGATTGTCCAGAATAACACTGTGTATCTGTGTATATTTAGACATCATTATCACACTACTTTTTGAATACTTCATGTGTTTTCACAGGTATAGAACACTGCTACTGTCAGGAACAATAAGCCCAGAAACTCTTACTGAATACTTGCACAGGAACAGATGACGCTAGTTCCCAACTCCCCGTCCAGGATCCTCCAGAGACCAAACTTTTTAATCTAATCTCTAAAAAAACACACGGGAGAAGGGGGATAGGAAAAAATAATAAAGAAGAAGAGACTGGCTCACAACCTCTGCATTTCCTCTTTGGCACCTTCTCTCTGGCTGTCTTGTTTTATTCACAGAAAATCCCTTCACATGGATACATAACGGAAACTAACAAAGAACAATTATTTAATAACCTACCCTACTCTGTCTCTATTCCTCATCTATAACTTAGTCTAACCCTACTAATTACCTACCCCTTGGACTTTCGAACTAGCCTCTCCTCTAGTATTTATCTGCAACCTTGTAGCTTGCGGTTCTTTATTTTTCTCACTGCTGATAACCTATAATTACGTAACATTCATTAACCTAGAACTCTCAGTTTATTGTCTAATTTTTATATTATTAATTTCCTTGTGTTTTTCTACTAACCTTTCATTATACAGTTGCTTGTTATCTATTCTGTCAATCCTTGAATATCTTGTGTTTTCACTAATGTTTCTTCTTAATTCAACAGTCTCTCTGGTATTCCTTACTCAATGTGTTCTTTCCCTTTAAGACCTTGCTTATCACAAATGTTATTGTTTCTTCTTTTAGATTAGAGAAAATACATTGAGTGAGTACATTCAATATTCTCTATAATGTCAGGTAAGTTTAGTCACTCAGTAACTTGTCATACGATTATTTTCCAAGAATATACCTTTGTCAACTATAAGGTATCACCTATGTTTCTTGTATGGTTTATTGTTCTCTCTGCTCTTCAGGTGCTGAACACGACTGAGTCCATCTGCCCTGATGGAGCCGCGACGGGAAAATCAACCACTGTGCAATGTGCGGGCTTCTTCCAAATCGGAAGCTGAATTCTAGTTGCGGGCACAATAACTAAGGTAAGTTTAACCAGGAACCTTCTTTAACTCTTTCACAAATATTTGTGCTTTCTCTTCAGGAATATCTATGAAGCAATTGAAAACGGGTCTGAACTCAGGAACGTCTTAGGTGAAGTGCACACTCGTTAGGGAGCGCGCACCTCACCAAAGATTCCCCACAGGTGTGTGGTAAATCACTATACCGCCACCGTGTCTTTCCTCGAGGCGGCCATCTTAGAATTCCTCTGTTGCACTAAAGCACTCCAAGTATATTTCCTTGCGGATTCTTCATCTCTCCTGCGGCAGCCAGGGTTTAAATAAGTCATTATCATATCCACTGATTGATGATGGATTCTGACAGGTACACTCAGTATATAATTTTTTGAAATAGCTTTAAAAGATACAAACTATCTTTACACACTTATCTTCTCCTTCCATGTTTTGTTACTTCAGCTCGGTTGAAGCACATTCCATCAACCACTTTTTAACAGTTAGTTGTACTTACCTTAAGCATATTAAATAATAAAACAATTATATATTATAAAATTACCATCTGTGGAAGACACAAAAAATACAGTTACAATATATCTTTTACAACACAAAATAATTTGTAAAGTATTACATTTGCCTTTTTTGCTGTTCTCAGAATATATTGAATTTCACTAGAAACAGTGAGTTCAATAGTACTCATCACATAACAGCAGGCAAAAAAAGACAATCAATAAGATTATCTTAAAAAAACCATTCAACATTCTTAATAATCTAAAAAAATAGAAATAAAACATATCTTAAATGTTTTTTTCTAAGAGCAATTTCTTACGTAAATATGACACATCTCAAACAGTCATAACATAACCAAACATTATGATTAATTCTCATACACTGTAAATAATATTACCTACAAATATATGCTGACAAAATATACAACAACAAGTCCTTTATGGTTTCACGTACTTTTCCACACGGCCAAATAGTATGCGTCAAATTCTTAGTTTGAAAATTGTTCAATAGTAATCCTGAGCGTCTTCCTCCCAGCCTTCTGATCCAAAACCACCGACATCATTTGCTCTGTCCCCCAGTGCTCATCCCTCAACCCGACGCTATTCAACATATACATGGTCACCCTCACACAAGTAGCCCACCATCACAACCTCAACATCATCTCCTACATCGATGACACCAAGCTCATCCTCTTCCTCAACAAGAATCTACATACCACCAAAAGCAACCTCCACTACACAAAGAAGGTCATCACCAACTACATAAAGAGCAGCTCTCTAAACATGAACTCGCACAAAATGAAAGTACTCACCCTTAGACCCACCCCCTCAGCCTCGGACAACTCCTTTTAGCTGACTACACTGTGGACAGTACCAACACCTACCAACCATGTCCACAACCTAGGATTCATCCTAAACTCCTCCCTCTCCATGTGTAAGCAAGTCTACACTGTCTCCTCGGACTGCCATAACACCCTCCACATGCTACGCAACATTTACAAGTGGATCCTTACCAAAAGAAGAACAGTGACACCGTCCCTCATCAGCAGCATACTACACTGTGGCAAAACACTCTACACATGAATTCCAGCCAAACACCTACAACAACTACAACAAATCCAAAAGACCTCCACCTGAGTGATTATGAATGTTCCCTGCTGCAGCCACATCACTCACCACCTGATACACCTACACTGCCTCAATATCAACAAGAGGATCACCTTCAAGCTCCTCACCCTCACTTACAAAATACTCTACAACACCAGACTAATCTACCTTAACAGCAGTAATCCTAAAAGGCCAAATTTTTAACTTAAAATTTCGGCTTTAAAAATATTAGGTATGAATTTGGTATCTCTTTAGGCAAACGTGGTTTAAAAACCAATTGACTATCATTACAATGTATCCAACCTTTCAGACATTTTAAATAAACAGTATAATGTCCAGATGTTGTAGAAGGTTCATCATGAAAAATAATTGCAACAGCTACAAAAGTTATTCTTGATATTGAAACTTGACCAGCTACAAAAAATGTAATTAAAGTTTCCAATTTTCTTCCATCAGCTCTACAACGTTGCACATTAAAATTACATACTGTCCATATCTTTGTATAAACAATGTTGATGACATTTCTGATTTACATTGGCTACACTCCATATTTTGACTTGCTCCTCTAATTAGATTGTTAAAAGACACTGATTCGCAGTCAGGTAAAGTCAAATATATGAATCTTTCAGTGTCTATGTTAGTGCTACATGTAAACAAACAATTTTGACAGTCATTTTGGCATTGATAAGAAAGGCCAAAAAGGTTTTCAATATCTATACCTTCATCTTCCAGTACACCAAGCATAAACATTAAAAATTCCTGACAATCTTGCTGAATATTCTGCGTAAATTGACTAGAACTAGAACACATGTCCAAAACATTTCGAATATGAGAAACACTTTGGGGCATATTACCAAGCAATAGCGATAATTATCGCTATTGCTTGGTTAGAGACAAAAATGTATCGCCGACCTGCGGCGATTTTTATCGCAGATAAACCTTGTTTATCGCAAATGCGATAAAAATCGGCCGCAATGCATGAATATCGATGAAAAGTCCGCGATATTCAGGCATTACCGAGCTAATGCTCTTAGCCATGTTATCCACCTCCCATTGGATAACATGGCTAATAACTGCTCAGGGCAGGTGTTAGCTTTTGGTGATAGCGATGTTAGCGACAGTTTCCAGTTGCTAACATCTTGGCACGCCCACTTTGCATGTCATTAGTGATAAATTTCTCTGACATGCAAAGTGGGGCCCAAGATGGTCGCTATCTCCTACTAGCTGTCGCTAACTGGTGTTAGAGACAGCTAGGTAATAGGGAGATAATTTTATCTCCGTTTTCTTGGCTTTTAAAGCCAAAAAAGCGGAGATAAACCCCCTTGATAATATGCCCCTTTGTATTTTACTTTTATCACTACTACATTTCTCATAAACAGGATACAACAATGAACAAAATCTTTCGTCCCGATTTTCAACAAGATGCTGTTGCAAACTTTCAAGAACAAAAAACAACATTAACAACTACATTAGCATAGCAGTTGACACCACAACTATTTTCAAACCGATAACCAACATTCTCTTCAACACTGTCCTTTTTCTTTTTGCTTGCAGGCACAACTCCATCTTGTTTTTTTTCTTTCTCTACAGTTTCACTACATATATTCTCAAATCTTCTTTGTCTACCTAGCACACGCTTTTCAAATACTGGATATTGACCTAAATTGGGTGCATATTTTCTTCTTAACCTATTATACTCTTTCACACAATTTGCATCTGCACTAATCTTTGTCTCATCAAAATCAATCAAGTACAATCCAGATACAGTTCTGACTCGAGACAAAGCAACATATGTCATACCCTCTTTAAACATGGTACTTCCAATATTCACTAAAGCACTATCTGCACTTAAACCTTGAGATTTATGAATGGTCACCGCATATGCCAAACAAATAGGAAACTGTTTTCTGCATACATACAAATCTTTTACAAGCAAAAACCGAGATGAACAACGAATACATTGTTGTAGTTCCGCAATTTCATCAAATTTGATTTTCAAAAATTCAATCCCATCTCTATTTACATAATTAACAAAATCAGCAATTTTACCCATTGCTCCATTTACTAAACCTTTTTCCACATTCAAATTACGTCATAAAATTACCCTACAGTTTACACATGCATACAAATTCTTTTCTAAACCAGCAGTTTTATTTATCGATTTCTCTAAAGAATCCAATTTCCTCTTCAACTTTTCAGTCAAAATAATAGTGATTTCTTCATGTTCTATTTTATCGATAGCTTCCAATTTCATAATTTCTTCATTTACCAACTTTAACATTTCTTCATTGAATATAGAACATTCACATAGTGTTGGCATTAAGCAGATTACAGATTTGTTTTCTGCAATTCTCATGTATATTTTCTCTGGGACAATATTTTCATTTGGAAACAAATTGGAAAGTAATCATCTCTGTAAAGCTTGTTTGCCATGTTCAGTCATCTTTTCAATTCTTATATCTTGAAGAATAGTTCCATAATCAGCATCATTTGCCTGTCGCATATTTGCAATAAATTCCTTATACTCAAAATATGACCAAATGTTTACATTTCCAATGCTCCCCAAAGACTTTCTGGTATCTTCATGCGCCTGTGTTTTAAACACTGGTTGTCCTTTTACAGGAGTAAGTTGTAGAAGATCTCCAAAAACGATGACGCGTTTTCCTCCAAATAATACGTCATACTCTGTTTTAAGAATTTGCTGCATTCTTAAATGCACAAAAGAAAGCATTAAGTTTGATACCATGCTTACCTCATCAATAATGAGAAGTTTCATTTTCCTCAAGACTCTTGAAACTTCACAACAAGCTTCTCCAGATAGCTTGTGGTATTCAAATTTGTTTTCATGCTCTACTGGTAACATTAATAAACGATGTAAAGTAATTCCTTTAATATTGTGGGCTGCTAATCCAGTTGGAGCAGTGACAACACAAGACAAATGCGACTCAGTTGTTTTCTGTAGAAAAGTTGTGATTACTTTAATTAAAAAACTTTTTCCTGTTCCAGCTTGTCCACTCGCATACATTCGGATAGGTTCAAATGATGAGCAAGAGCACTCTTTCTTCTCATGAAGTAATCCATGGTCAATCTGTTCTCTCACTTGCTCATATATTTCTTTCTGCTCAAGATTTAGTTATTCTTCCAAGTTTCCTAAGTTTGTTACATCTTCTTGAGCTTGATACATTGCTGTTTCCACCTCTTCCATAGCAGTTGCTGCTTCATTTTGAACAATTCATTCTCCTAGTGGGTCCTGACTCAACGGAGCAGAAGTTTGACTCTCTTGAGAATTGTCTCTAGCAATCTCAGCTGCAATTGGAGCTTCTTGCTCAATGTTGTCATTCAACATTTTCACATAATTAGCAAAAACAGGACATTCTATAGTGTCTTTAGTTGCATTGAAGGAATCTTCAGAGCTCTCGAAATCTCCAATAAATTCCAATTCTGAACGCCATGGCTTGAAAAGTTAGAAAAGAGCTAAATAGTAAAATTCCCTTTTGTCAGGTGTTTCACAACTCAGTTTACGGTGATTAATCAAATGTCCTTTTCTTTGTTTCACCAGACATCCTTCAGAACCAATTACGGCATATATACCATTATTGATGTTTTCTGTAATATTCTGTTTAAAAATATAGTTTTGCAGCACTTCATGGAGACAAATGTTCTCAAGATGATGACTTCTTTTTGGATAATACGTATCCAACATATTTGTTTTCACAATATCTGTACTTTCTGGCTCTTTTTCAGCTAAATATAAAATTTCTTGTACAGATTTAAGAACTCGGTTTCGTGTTGCAGCAAGACCTAGACTCACCCAAATGATTCTTCTAGATTTGGAGTATAGACTTGCAGATGATAAGCGATCTGAGCATTCATACGCTCCAATTTCTCGATGAGATAACATCTTCAAACTGTAAGTATATAATTTCTTACTTAGACTCTTCTCGTGGGAAATCTCTTCCCACATTTCCATCAATTCCGTCTTTTCTGATTTTGTTAAGTACGATGTTACATATCGAGCAACAGCAATGGAATTGTCTGCAACATATTGAATATCCATATTAGCATTCCACATAGACAAAATGACTGGGTTATAGTCATTTATGTATTTTGACTCTTCATTTCTTCTTAAGTTATACGTATTTTTGGGAGACTTTCTTGTGATAGTATGTCGCAAAGATGACATAAAACTGTTCACTCTTCCTTTCGATATTACATGTCGTGGAAATCCAAAATGGCATTCTGTGTAGAATGTATCCTTAGATTTTTACTTTCGACGACAACGATGGCTTTGAAATCGTAGGACTTGTTGTCTTAAGTCCTTATCTTGTGTACTTTTCGGTATATCACATGTAGCATATTCTTCAATAAAAGACAACACAGTATCATCTGACTCTGTTCCAAATTTTGGAGCATCTTTGATCCATATTAGCATGTGTTTGTGAGGAGCACCTCTTGCTTGATACTCCTTTCTCCAAAAGAAGTCCAGAACCTCTCCAAGAGGAGGATTTTTTTATTGGTAATAAAAAATATCATAGCTTCAAATCTATGATTGAAATACCTGTATACATTAACTGGATCCAAATAGCACAATTCTCCTGGTGTCTTGTATTCAATATTTAGTATATTTGGATTTGCCTCTCGAAGAAGTTGAAGTAAATCATCCCATGCATATTCAGCACAGCTTAGAGTAAGGAGCCTTTTAGGAGTTCCTAACTTCCTTAGCATACATTTCAGTTATCCTTGACGACGGTACCAGTACTCATTAGTACCACGCTGACACGCCATGAGATTAATTAGCTGAGATTCCAAAACATTATCTTTCTGCAGTACTTTATCCATAAATTCCATTGCTGAAACATTTTGCAGATGTACACCTGTTTTTAATATATGGTGTACTGCATAAGAAAGTCCAGACAAATCACTCTCAAACAAAAGATGAAACAAATACGGAATACATTGTCGAAATCTTGAATCTTCAGCATATAATCTTGATGTCCGGTATTCAGATGCAGGAATCTGCACAGGTCGATCATCATATCGTCCTCCTTTTCCTGTAGGAAACTATTGAGGGAAACAACGAAACAACAAGCTTCCAAGCTTTTTTCCCATACACTAATGGGCCTTCCTTTTGCTTCTTTCATTTAGAATAACTCTATAGTATTCCCCATCACTTCTTTAGAATGCAGTGGATGAACACTGTAATGTTCGTAGATTTCTTCCATTCTGGACACATCCACTTTTTCAATTTCTCCAGATGGCAAGTCACTATCTTCTTCTACAGTTATTTCTTCTTCTCTCACATACACATTTCTGTAATATTGATTATTTTTTACCAGATACAAGTTGCCTTTTTCACTTTCTTAACATCCACTAATTCTTGCCAGATTTTATAACTCTTAGTAGGAACGCCATTAACAAGAATAACTAAAGGTTCATCCTCTATATTTTCTACACCAATTGTTTCCATATTTTTCTTTAAATCCAGAGGCAAATATACAACTCTTCCCTTTAATCCTCTCTGTAAATCAGAAGGAGTCAATTTTCCTCTCTTAGGCTCCATACGAACAATAGCCTGAAATGGATGCACACATTGAATAGGAATAGACTCATAGGTATTTAAATCCATCAGTTCAGAAGGAATATTTACCAACTCAAGATTATTATGCACAGCTCTAGCAGGCATTTTGTTCTCGTCTAATTTGTTATAACAATATTTACAAATACGCTGATCAGAACCCAAATTAAAACAATTCTCTACCAACAAATAAGTTGCAAAATCCTTCCACTCGTATAATTCAGTCTGAGAGGGAGGCGCGCCATGAGCCGATAAAGCTAGGTAAAGGGAAGGTTCTCGCAAGGCTTTCAGTTATGGGTGATGATGAAGAAGAAGTAGAAGTGGTGTATTCTGCTGCTGATGAAGAGTCTGATGATGAAGACCCAGTCATCACAGTCGTCACTTGAGGTTCTGTGATTTTCGACTTCGCTTCGTAGTCAGCCGCCATTTTGTGACAGCCGCCATTTTGTGTTGCCCTCACTCAGGCGACACGGCGAACATAGTGTTTTTGCCTTTCCAGCTGCTCGTCTCTCCTGTTAAAAAGTAACCCTTTATCCTTGTTTGTGAAACCGATGTCAGGGTCTGGCCGAGTTAGTTATTCCATGTCTAGACTGATTGATCCTTGTCTTAGTTGACTGTTTGGGTCCCACCATTCTTCCTTTTCTTTATCTTATTTAACTGGCCTTCACTATTCTCTCCGTGTATTCTCCTATTAAACAACCGTCCTTTGAGGCTCGCAAACACGTCCTGCCACCTGCAAATTGAATTACATGCACTACCATTGATTAACTTGAGGGAGGGGGGAACACGGGGTCCGAAAGAAGAGCATATTCAAGACACTTGATAGCTTGTTTTCAAACTTTTCTCATTTGTCAGTTTTGTATGTTTTGGGAGTGGGCATTGTAAATATGTATGGTATAAAAGATTGTGCGCCATGGAATGAAGTGGCAGTCTCCTAAGAATCTACTCTCTGTAACTTCTTGGACAACTGTGCTTAGCTGCAGCTAATAAACCTGATTTTCTACGCCTAACGGAGTGTCTCGTGTCTCTGTTTGCCAAGGCAGGTGAACCTGGAGATTTTAGGCTTGCCCTCGCCGCTCAGCCCATAAGGCCCAGTTCTCCACTTGGTGTCCCAACGTGGGGCAACTTCAGTGGTAGTGGTTCAGCCCGAAGGTCGTGAGGAGCCCCGCCAGAAAATTCTGGAGGATTAGCGAACCACGTCAAGCGACCCCTGTATGTCGAAAGTAGACAGAAGGTCTTTTGCAGCGCGGCTACTCCTTTCCAACGGCTGCAGACGACTGCTGCCCTGACTGTCGCCCTGCTTTGGCCCTCTGGTGATGATTGGTATCGCGAGACGTTAGACGGACACCTGTTGGCGTGAGAAAATATTTAGTTAAGTATTTGTGGGTAGCGCCCACTCTTTTGTTTTTGTTTTTGTTATTCGACTCATGCATTAGTCGAAGCCGAGGGGTAAGTACGTTTGTGCTGTGATAATTGCCTTAAACCCCTTGAAGTTTGTGAGTAGTCCAGTTCATTACGAAATGCCTGGACTTAGTAAGTTTAAGATATTTTGCTGTTTTACTTGTACTAGGGATTCCCGGCTAGAGGACTCTTGTCCAATTCCTCCGGTTGGAACTCCCACTTATGAGCTCTATTCGAAACATGGTCTTGGCCCTATTATCTTTAATGAAACATGGATTCGATATACAAAGAAATATGGTGTTTTGCAGTGGCCACAAAATGGTAGCTTTGAGCCTGACATATTAGATAATTTAGAAGTAATTTTGTTTAAGAGAAAAGCCCGGCCGGCAATGTTTGACTCTTTCCGCCTATGGCGTAAGGAAGCCAAACAGAAAGAAATTAAACAAGCGAAAAAAGATAAGAAAGCGCAGGATATGACGATTCTACAAGCTGCCCAACAGTTTGAAAATAATGAAACTGATCAAATGATTGAAATCTCAGAACGACAGCATCGTATGGCAATAGATAGATGTTATCCTGTATTGCCTCCTTCTACAAAAAGTAAAGATCTTGATGAAGATCCCTTAATGTCTCATCTGTAGAGATCACCTCCACCTTATGTATTAGGTGCTAATGCACCCCCATTACCACCTGTTGTTCAGCAACCTGTCGTTCAACCAGTTGTTCCGGTTCTTCCACAATTGCCTCTTCCAGTAATTCCACCTCCACCTCCTTTGCCACCGACTTCTGTACCTCATTCTCCTTCCCCGTCAGTTTCTTTTACTTTTACTGGTGCCTCTTCGGATTAGAACTGCGTTGCACGAGGAGAGACAGACTCCTGCTGCCTGTCGCCCAGCTTTTTCCCGCTACCTTTCGCGACACCCGCTCCACGGGTGCCGCTCATTTGCTTTTTGTGACCCCGTCCTCCCTGGTGTGAGCGGCTCCATAGTCGGTGGAGAGCAAACGCGCTCCCAGGTCTAGCTTTCTGATAAGTGCACAGTGCGTGGAGCCTACCGGGGGACTGCGAGGACCAGCAGCCTCAGCTTCACACAGCTGGTGCCTCTTCCCCCAGCGGCCACGCCCCCAGCCTCCGTGATTATCAGCGCCTGGGTCCACCGGCTGAGTGGGTGCCTCTTGGGATTAGAACTGCGTTGCACGAGGAGAGACAGACTCCTGCTGCCTGTCGCCCAGCTTTTTCCCACTACCTTTCGCGACACCCGCTCCGCGGGTGCCGCTCATTTGCTTTTTGTGACCCCGTCCTCCCTGGTGTGAGCGGCTCCATAGTCGGTGGAGAGCAAACGCGCTCCCAGGTCGAGCTTTCTGATAAGTGCACAGTGCGTGGAGCCTACCGGGGGACTGCGAGGACCAGCAGCCTCAGCCTCACACAGCTGGTGCCTCTTCCCCCGGCGGCCACGCCCCCAGCCTCCGTGATTATCAGCACCTGGGTCCACCGGGTGAGTGGGTGCCTCTTGGGATTAGAACTGCGTTGCACGAGGAGAGACAGACTCCTGCTGCCTGTCGCCCAGCTTTTTCCCGCTACCTTTCGCGACACCCGCTCCGCGGGTGCCGCTCATTTGCTTTTTGTGACCCTATCCTCCCTGGTGTGAGCGGCTCCATAGTCGGTGGAGAGCAAACGCGCTCCCAGGTCGAGCTTTCTGATAAGTGCACAGTGCGTGGAGCCTACCGGGGGACTGCGAGGACCAGCAGCCTCAGCTTCACACAGCTGGTGCCTCTTCCCCCGGCGGCCACGCCCCCAGCCTCCGTGATTATCAGCGCCTGGGTCCACCGGCTGAGTGGGTGCCTCTTGGGATTAGAACTGCGTTGCACGAGGAGAGACTGGGCCCGATTCACAGAACTAACTTAAGACAAAATCCTAAACTTACTACCATTTTGGTATTCACCGAAGGCACTTACTCATTTTGGTATTCACAGAAAGCACTTACTCATTTCGGTATTCACAGAAGTTAGGAGTCCTAACTTTAGGACTCTTAAATGCCTTCTGTGAATACCGAAAGTCTTAAAGTTAGGATTTTTCTCAATTTAGTAGTAGTAAAGTTAGGACTTCTAACTTTAGGACTCCTAAATGCATTCTGTGAATACTGAAAGTCTTAAAGTTAGGAATTTTCTCAATTTAGTAGTAGTAAAGTTAGGGCTCCTAACTTTTGGACTCCTAAATGCCTTCTGTGAATACCGAAAGTCTTAAAATAAGGGTTTTTCTCAGTTTACTAGTAGTAAAGTTAGAACTGCTTACTTTAGAACTCCTAAATGCCTGCTGTGAATACCGAAAGTCTTAAAATTAGGATTTTTCTCAATTTAGTAGTAGTAAAGTTAGGACTCCTAACTTTTGGACTCCTAAATGCCTTCTGTGAATACCGAAAGTCTTAAAATAAGGGTTTTTCTCAGCTTAGTAGTAGTAAAGTTAGGACTCCTTACTTTAGAACTCCTAAATGCCTGCTGTGAATACCGAAAGTTTTAAAATTAGGATTTTTCTCAATTTAGTAGTAGTAAAGTTAGGACTCCTAACTTTCGGACTGCTAAATGCTTTCTGTGGATACTGAAAGTCTTAAAATTAGGATTTTTCTCAACTTTACTAATACTAAACTGAGAAAAATCCTAATTTTAAGACTTTTGGTATTCACAGAAGGCATTTAGGAGTCCTAAAGTTAGGAGTCCTAACTTCTGTGAATACCGAAATGAGTAAGTGTCTTCTGTGAATACCAAAATGGTAGTAAGTTTAGGATTTTGTCTTAAGTTAGTTCTGTGAATCGGGCCCACAGACTCCTGCTGCCTGTCGCCCAGCTTTTTCCCGCTACCTTTCGCGACACCCGCTCCGCGGGTGCCGCTCATTTGCTTTTTGTGACCCCGTCCTTCCTGGTGTGAGCGGCTCCATAGTCGGTGGAGAGCAAACGCGCTCCCAGGTCGAGCTTTCTGATAAGTGCACAGTGCGTGGAGCCTACCGGGGGACTGCGAGGACCAGCAGCCTCAGCTTCACACAGCTGGTGCCTCTTCCCCCGGCGGCCACGCCCCCAGCCTCCTTGTACTTAACTGGCCTCAGCTCTACCGCGACGCGGGACGCGCGCGGGACGGAGCCCGGGCCAAGGGCGGGCCCGTTTAAGCCCGTTCAAGACTGGGCAAGACTGGACTGGGCCACCATATTAACTTCATTTCCCTCCCCTTTTTATTTTTATTTTTCCTTCTACTAAATTACTGTAATTGTATGTATTTTTAACTTCTTAACGTAGCTGACACGAGTTTGTAGCTAGTACCCCTAATACTGTCTTTGTTGTTACTGAGTACACTGCATGATGTCCCCGAGAAGCACTAGGAATGCTGTCAAAAAACAGGCCCAGGCTGCTGCTCAAGTTATCGGGCCGATAGATCAATTTATAACTAAGGCCAACGAGGCCATTGAGCAGGGCATCATCCTGTTGGATCGGAGAGTTTCTCAGGACCTGCTCATTGCCAGACGCTCTTCTTTGGGCTTACTGGCTACCGCAAAAACTCCCCAGCGTCCTGTAGAGCTTCCCCCCCCATTGCTAGAACACGCGGAGATTCATACAGTTCCTTGCACAGTGGATCTGTCCGCTTCCCTAGACCTTTCGCAATCACACTTGTTACAGTCATAAGAAAAATCTCCAGCCATATTTGCAACTCAAACCGATGCTGCCCCACCTCTAACCGCAGAAAGGGGCCTACGGGAAGGTGCAATTCCCAAGAAAAAGAATAGGAGGCAAACCCATCAGCCTGACCATTCTGTCAACTCCCCTCCTACATTAATTCCCAGTATCCCTACTACGTCCCATCTCCCACTGCAGTCCATTGACCTCGTTCAAACTCCAAACCAACAATTACTCCCTTCCTCACTTGTTAACACAACTAACCTTACCACAGATAATTTTAATATTAGCTCTAGTAGCTCTAGTAGCGACGATAGCGAAGGTGATATGGTTGATGACGGTAATCTAACTACTAACACCCGTAGCAACGATAATTTACTGCTTAGCAAAATCGGTGACTTAATTAGGTTTTATCTAAAACCTATAGAAAAGTCAGTCCAACAGGTTGAACTCCGACTATCCCAACTGTCCCTTGCCCTGAATACAAGTAAAGCTCCCTCCACAGATTCCATCTTAGCACAAGGGAGATCTACCAATCCGAAACCAAAAACAGCTAACTTAGACCCGTCTGCAGTGAACCCCCCTAGAACGATCCAGAAGGTCCCACAGGAACTACCACAAAAACAGCCACTACCAACTACAATTAAGGCCCAAGCTCCACCCAAATTACCTAATCCTTTATCGATCCAGCCGCCAATCAACTCCAAGAAACAGACGTCCACCCAACTAAAACCTCCTCCTGCTTTACCCACCTTGGCCCCTACCCTCCCTAACCACCCTGTTGAATCTAGTACCATTCCGCGAAATAGAAAGAGGAGGACCCATCCTATTCAATTACCGCCTGAGGCATCCCCTTACGTAGTCATCATGACAGGCGTCCCGGAACTTTCACCTAACCAGGACGAACCGGTCTGGTCCTTAAAAAATAAAATAATATACTGGTTGTCCAACAATAGACCCTTACCCACTTATCTGGACAATAGAGTCACCACTGTGCGAAGAGTCCCCTGGGTAGGCACTGTGCCTACAACTATCCAAGGTGATTGCGTCATAGTGAATTTCATGGATCACAACACAGTAGAGCACATTTGCTCTTGGGGAGACCATACAACTTCTGATGGGATAGACACCCGTCTGTCATATTTCTACCCCCCCGGCCCCACGACGAAATGCCGGTCCCCCCTGGACCTGGACAAAAGTGGTGAACTGGGGCGGGAATAGAGACCGAGGCCACTGGGCAGGCTACGGATTCAACAATCTAGCCCCCAGTCATTTTACAGATTGGAGAGGCCCACCACTAACTAATAGATACGAATGCCTGGATATGGTTGACTGACCATCAGTCCCCTTCATGAACGACAAAGTCAGTATTATTACCCAATCCCCCCCAATTCCGCCCAGCTTTCCTTCTAATCTTAATACTCCCCTGTCGGATCTACCTCACCATCCAACGATTCCTCTGGTTCAAGACCTTGGCCACGTTCACCCATCCCTCCCTGAAGAGCCTCACATGAGACATCACCATAACTCTTCAACTTCCTGTGATTTACAATCCCCTTCTCCTACCACTCTCCCAACTACCCAGACCGATGACTTATCAATTTCTGCACATCCACATCCACGGAATGCTAAACCCATACTACCAACAGCTTGGGATCTCACAGTCATGTATTGGAATGTGGCGGGCCTTAGATCTAAGATACTTCTTCCGTCATGGATTAATGTAATTAACAAACACAATGTAGTTTGCCTCGAGGAAACCTGGGCTATCGACCCTATTCACATTCAGGGATACAGAACTTTCCACATCCCTGCTAGTCCGTCCATCCATGGTAGACCAAAGGGTGGCCTAGCTATTTATCTTTCTAATCAAATTTCGTTTACAATGATAAAGGCACCCTTAGCGTCTCCATCTATCCAAATTTTAAAGATAGTCTTCGACAAATGTTCTGTGTATTATTTTATCAATATGTATAATAATCTTTCTCCTGCTGATTGTGCAAAGTCTTTGACAGAAATCACTTCTTATCTGTATGAACAGAGAGCTAAGAATCTGCAGTTGCAATCCTATGTTGTGTGGGGTGGGGACTTTAATACCTATTTGTGCAGCAACTATAAAAAAGGTATCTGTGGGCTCCAAGACGAACACGACTCCCCCATCACCCACTTTACACACTCCAGTACCGGGAGCCTGTTAAACGACTGTCTCTTTTCATTAGAACTTGAGTTTGCTAACGAAACAGTGTGTCCTGTTGTTGAGTTCAAACCGACCTTTCATGGTAGAGGCTTGTCCACCACCATTGACTATATCCTGTGTTCGTAAATTCTAAAGAACCGTTTAAAACATTTCACAACAGGTACAGATCCTTCAAGTGATCACTATTCTAACAGTATCACTATTACATTTAATACACTTTCTTTAACCAACAATAAGTCCAGTCTTTTAACCCAACAATCTCTGGCGATGGACAAAATCAACGGCTATACAGTTAAATGGTCAAAGATCAACCCCAAGGAGACCACTGATAAGATTATTCAAAAAATCCTTCCCTTAATATATATTTGTTTAGACGAGACCTCACCTCCTCATATGATTCTTTCTACTTTTGGAAAAATCTTAGAAGCTATTCGGCAGGAGCTTACTCGCCAATTTAAGGCACATGACAAGGATTCGCGGGGATGGTTTGACTCCTGCTGACGCAAAGCCCTTAGCGCGCTAAAAAGAGCACTCCATAGTCAGGACAGGGACACGGTCCTAATAACCACATTAAGAAGAAACTATAAACAGGCCCTGACAACTCGTAAAAGGGAAATAAAAAACAACCTCTGGGCTCAACTCCACGAGAGCACAAGAAGTAAGGATAGCTCACTATTTTGGCGAACAGTTAAGTCCCCCTTTTTAGTGGACGCTACAGCTGCTCGCCACCTTGATGTGACTGTACCTGCTGATAAATGGGTCGCTCACTACTCACAGATCTTCGGGGATCCATCCTCTGTAGCCTCCGTAGCCTTGGCCTCTCGACCCGGTGAGGAGGTCTTTACCACGGATAATATCTATCCTATCGACCTCCACTTCGATTTCACTGAGGTCACCGCTGCATTGACTTCCTCGAAGACCGGAAAAGCTCCTGGCCCTGACGGAGTCCCACTCGACATCTTCGTGAGTAACCTAGATCTATGGTCCCCTATAGTCACTCAAGTTATGTCCGCAGTCGCACAGGTCGGCTTAATTTTTTCCTGGTCCACATCTGTTCTCCTACCCATTTTTAAAAAGGGAGAACGCGATAACCCAGCCTGCTACAGACCCATTTCCCTCTTGGACTCGCTGGGCAAGGTCGCCGGGAGGCTAATCCTGGAGCGCCTCCAGGATTGGGCCAAAGAGAATAAGCTCATAACCGACCTCCAGTTTGGGTTCCAGGAGGGATTGGGTACTGTAGAACAGGCCCTTAATTTGACACTACTTATGGGTAAATACGCTAGGGCCAAAGGCGGAAATCTCTACCTGGTCTATGTGGACCTAAGCTACGCATTCGATTGCGTAATCCATTCCAAGTTATGGGAGATTTTGAGCAATCTGGGTGTAGACCCTCCACTCTTAAAATTTCTTCGAGAGCTTTACACGGATGCCAAAGCTTGTGTGAGGTATGGCATTAATGGAGAGTTATCAGATTCATTCAGCATTGCTAAAGGCGTCAGACAGGGGTGCGTCCTTGCTCCATTTTTATTTAATATCTATACAAATGGACTGGAGCAAGCTATGCTGGCAGGCGGTAAAGATCTCCCCTGCATAAACACTCGACCAATCCCAGCACTACTATACGCTGATGACTCTGTTATTCTAGCGAGAACACCAAACCAGCTCCAACTCCAACTGGATAAGTATTGTCAATATATGCTTTCTCTTGGCTTAAAAGTTAATAAGTCCAAGACTTTTGTTATGCATATTGGCAAGAAAGCTCAGAAATGCAAACCTCTCTATATAGATAACACCAGATTAGAAAAAGCCAGGAAATACCCTTACTTGGGAATCCTTGTTGATGATCAAAATTCCTGGAAACCTGCCATCACCAGTAAAAAAATGCAGTTTCAACGCACAACAGCAGCGTTGACTTCTTTTTCCAGAAAGTTGGGTAAGCCTGCTCCTGCAGAGATACTTAAAATCTTCCAAGCCAAATGCTTAAGTGTGGCCACGTATGGTGCGGGCGTATGGGGACACATTCATGCTGGAGAGCTCCAAGTTATCGAAAACGATTTTTTGAAATATGTATTAGCTCTCCCTCGAAGTGCTCCTAACTATGGTAGTCATATCGAGCTCGGTTTGGATTATCTATCTGACAACATTAGATCCCAACCGATTCTCCTTTGGCACCGTATATGGACCAAGGAGCAATGCCAACTTTCACGTTCACTAATAATCGACTGCTTGACTTTGACTCATTGGAAAAAGATTCCCTGGTTACTATATATTTTCAATTTCCTGAAAGATTTGAATTGTTTAGCTTTTTTCACCAACCCCTCCTTACTAATGGATATACCTAGAAAGACCTTGAAGAATCTTTGTGCTACCCATTTAAGAGACCTTCGTATGTGCTCAGAAATTGGTAAACAATCAAACATACAGCTAATGGCGATACAATCCTCTCCTGGCATCCAACCTTATTTGACTTATTATTTGTCAAATTATGATAGATATGTTTTAACAAGATTTCGTTTTGATTCTTTTTATCGTCTTGTCTCGTTCCCAGAGCTCTTAGACTGGCAACGTGATTTAATTAGATGCCCTTGTGACAACTGTTCTCCCCAGTCTACATTGCACGTAATCCTGTTTTGTAGTTACTATGAGACCCAGCGTAAACGGTGGCTGGTTCCACTTCTTCGCCAACTAGGTCTCAGAAGATGTAGACCTGCTCTTTTGGCTTTACAGTTTTTAGACACTCAATTTGTTGCAAAATGTGTAGCTTGCTACTTAAAGGCTTGTCTGAAAATTCGTTCTCAATTAGCGGTTTCTGCATTGTAAATTTTATGTGCAAAATTCTCGTGTATATAGCTTTCTGTTAATCATGGCATCATTGTATTGACGATTCTTTTTAAAGACTAATTTAATATTTTTTTCTATGTATCAGTTATCATTGTATTCTCGAAAAATTTTATAAAATTGTTGCAATATTTTTTATACTGTACTTTTATGATTGTAAAATCAATCGAAATAAAGTTTCTTTTGATTTTGATTTTTTTTGGACTGATAGTTCTTCTCCTGCTGTGCTTAACACGTTGTCTCCGGTTTTACTGTCAGATTCTCCTATGGCTCGTAAACGATTAGTTGATATTGTTTCCGCTATTTTGTTACCTTTCTTTGGGTCTCTTAATTTGACTCCTGCTTCGTCCCAAAGGCAATCTCGTAGTAAAATCCCAGATACTGACGAGAAAATTAGGTTAGACTCTCTCGCTCACAATTGGATCATGAGTGGTCCACAGTTTAATGTGTGCGATATTCTGGATACTTTTCTTCAGTGGAATGCACCTACACAAAGATATGTTTTCAATGCTATGTGTAATATTCTTGTTAAAGGATGGGGTGATATGGATTTGGATTTACCTCCTCAGGGTTTGTTTGATATACAGGCTAAATTTGATAAGGGACTTGTTGTGGGTTCTGATGTCGAGAATGCTGTTCGAACACTTATCGCTTTTAGGTCTTCCTTTTTCTCTCAAGCTTCTCTTGAACCTGATCCTGCAGTAAGGCATAAAGTGAAACACTATCCTATGCGAGAAGTTCCTCCAGTATGGAGAGATGCGGTTCCGCAGGCAGGCACTGTTCCGGCTATCCCAGCTCATTTCCAGCGTATATGGGTACATGTCCCTTGGAAAAGATCTGAAGTTCTGGCGCTTAAACAGTCCCTACCGGGCCCTCGTAAAAATCCTGCTGAATATTACAAGGAGTTTTCCCAGACTGTTGACGCGTGTGTTATGAATTTAGCAGATATCGATTTGCTAATGGGAAATGTAGTCCCTCAAGCATTATGGGTTCGGATTCGTATGGAAGACAACGACCAAGCTTTAGGTGGTAATTGGGCTGCTTTAACTGCCGCAGATACAGCACAAGTAGGTGGTGCTAAACCCGATGATTTAATCACAAAGTTGCCTGGTAGAATAATAGCTCTAATAAAAATGGGATAAGTTAGCTGCGTGTAAACAAAAGAAAGATGAGAGTGTCTCTGATTTCTTTACTCGTTTCGAAGAGACGTTCATCGACCACAGTGGTCAAGATATGAGTACGGAGGGTGGACAGCGATTATTTGTGGATACATTTGTATTTAATTTGCTTCTCGAATTATCGCATAAATTGAAAGATTCTGAGAGTTTGTGGGCTGTTTCTTCGTCTGCCCAGATATTAGCTACTGCTCAATATTATGAGAACAGGGATAAGGAAGAAAAGGATAAAGTAGAGAAAAATACTAAAGAGTTGAAAACGAAGGTTCTTTTGCAACAAGCCTATCCCCCTCGTTCTGCTCAGAATCAATCGCAACAGCCTTCACAGTTTCAGAGATTGTTACAGAAACCTGCATTGGTTGTTCCGCGAGCTTTGTTAGGTCCAAATCAATGTGCCTATTGTAAAGAGGAAGGTCATTTCAAGAAAAATTGTACGGTTTTATTGCAGCACAATGGTGGACTATCAGGGCCACAAGGCCGTGGTGGTTTTCAGTCAACACCTAGGGGTAAAGGGCGAAGTGTGCCGTCTCAAGGACAGCGTTCCTTACCCCCTCAGAATACTATGAATTATTTTGATCAGCAGAATTCTCAGTCTGCACAATATTACAATGACGATTATTGTATTGAGAACGAAAATTCTGATTCTCACACCAGCTAGGACAGCCGTAGACAAAGCAAGGGAGTGGCATCAGTTCAGTGGATCAGGATGGGCCTTATGTTAACGTTGTTGCATTGGGTGTTTCAGAGCCGTTTATTTTGGATACTGGTGCAATGAGAAGTTCTATTATTCACTCCAAACTCCCTGGGGCACCTTTGTATTTCCCTACGGACTATACGTAAAGTCTCCCGGTTTTTCACCCCATCTGCCCTTAAACTCATACTTCTGGCCATGGTGACGTCCCGCTTGGACTACGGCAATGCCCTTTATTGCGGCATGCCGGCGTACCTCGTGCGGCATCTCCAGTTGGTCCAGAACCAGGCAGCTCGTCTTGTGTTTAACCTACCCAAGTCACACCACGTCACTCCCCTTCTCATATCTCTACACTGGCTCCCCGTCCAGCAACGTGCCCTCTTCAAGCTAGGCTGCATCATTTTTAGTGTTCGGTCTGGTTCTGCCCCTGCCTTTATTAGCTCTGCTATCCATGATTATACCCCGACCAGAGAATTGCGCTTGTCCACCCAACAGCTTCTCACCGTTCCCCGTTTTAAACGTAAAAATGGGGAGGATCCAAGTTTTCAACTGTGGCTCCTGCCTTCTGGAATTCTCTCCCTCTTTCCTTGAGATCTTGTCCCCAGTATTCCCTTTTACGTAAAGCTCTTAAAACTTTTCTTTTCTCCCAGGCATTTCCCTCTTAAATCCCTCGCCCCTGGCTTCTAGTTCTTTTCGTTCACTTGGGTTTGTAGTACTACAAAAAGCGCCATGAAACCGCTTGGTGTACGCGCGCTCTAGAAATACTTTTAAACTCAAACTTTGTCTGGCTTAATGAATGTTTCTGTAGGATTCTCGGGTGCCCCAGTTCGCAACCCGGTTTCATGTCCTTTGCCCATCTCTTTTGGTCCTAATGATTTGGAAGCCCCGCTCATTTTAACGACTGGTTGCGGTGAGAATTTGTTGGGTTTGGATTTATTGAAACATCTACATGCAACGTTGTATTGTTCCCCCTCTGGTGTACATCTTACTTTGGGTGATAAATTGTTTTCCCCTATGTATTTGTCTAAAGATCAACTACCACTTGAATTGCATTCACTTCCTGCTACGCTTTGGGCAACGGGTCCGAATGATGTTGGTTTGCTTAAGATTCCACCTTACGTGATCACTATCAAACCTGATGTTCAATTGCCACATATTCCTCAGTATAAGATTTCTAACGATGGCGAAAGAGCTCTGTTGGCTATTATTTATGATTTAGTTCAGAAGGGTGTTGTTGAAGAAACTAGAGGAAATGTTTGCAACAGTCCTGTTTTGCCTGTTCTTAAACGTACTGATCCTTCTAAGCCTCCTGTATACTGTTTTGTGATTGATCTTCGAGAGGTCAACAAAATTGTTGTCCCTCAGTTTCCTGTTGTTCCGGATATTACTGCTCTGCTCACAATGATTCCTGCTTCAGCTGTTTGGTTCTCAGTTATTGATCTCAAGAATGCTTTCTTTAGTATTCCTATTGCTGAGGAAAGTAGAGATCTCTTTGGTTTCTCTCTCCGAGGCCGAAGTTTTAGATTTCAACTTGCACCTCAAGGCTATTGTGAGAGTACCTCCATTTATAGCCAAGCTTTAAAGTCCGAGCTGGATGCCTTTTCCTTGCCTCCAGGAGCTACTCTTATTCAGTATGTGGATGACTTGTTAGTGGCTGCCGATTCAGAGGATGTTTGCAAAAATGTGACTGTTTCGCTTTTGCATCATTTGTCTGATTTACATCACAAGGTGTCACCTTCTAAGTTACAATATTGCCGCCAAGAGGTTACCTATTTAGGTCATCTCTTGTCGAAGGATGGAAGGCGATTGACCCCAGAACGTATTCATGCAATTTCACGAATGTCTGTACCATCCACACAAAAGGAATTGCGTGCCTTTTTGGGCATTACCTCTTATTGTAGACAGTGGATTCCAAATTTTTCCTTGTTGGCTAAACCTCTGTTGGTACTTACTCTGAAAGACACACCCCCAGCCTCTTCCTTGGGCTGACGAATGACGAATGACGAGTTTTTCTGATTTACGTATTGCTTTGTGTTCTGCTCCTGTGTTGGGTACTCCAGATTATAGTAAGCCTTTCACACTCTACGTGCATGAACGAGAAGGTTGTGCGTTGTCAGTTTTAACACAACAATTTGGAGACAAGCAAAGGCCATGTGCCTATTTTTCGGCTACATTGGATCCAGTAGCCAAGGCATTGCCTAGTTGTCTCAGAGCAACAGCAGCAGCGGCGATCTCCATTCGTCAATCTGCTGGATTGGTATTGGATCACACTCTTGTTGTTATGGTACCACTTGCAGTGGATACTCTCTTGAACAGAACAAAAACGCAACATCTTACGAGTGCTCGCTTGTCTGGGTATGAGTTAACGCTTCTGGCTAGTCACATACATATCAAGCGATGTAATGTTTTAAATCCATCAACATTGTTTCCTAAACCCGAAGAGGAAGATATACAAGATCAGCATGATTGTTTTCTTTGTACAGAGGAGGAAACAAAAGGCAGAATAGATTTAAAAGATACACCACTCGTGGATCCGGATGGGATCCTACGGGTAGATGGGTCGTGTTTTAAGCTTCCTAATGGTGATACGACTGCAGCCTATGCTGTTACCACTTTGCATACAGTAGTGAAAACTGCACGTATTACACATAATTCAGCAAAAGCAGCTGAGTTGATTGCACTGACGAGAGCGTGTGTGTTGGCAAAAGGAAAGAGAGTGACTGTTTACACCGATAGCCAATACGCCTTTGGCGTGGCTCATAGTTTCGGTCGCTTGTGGAAGGAAAGAGGATTCTTTACTTCCCATGGGACTAACATACAGCATGGTCAGTTGGTTACTGACCTTCTCGAATCACTTGCCTTGCCTATCCAAATAGCGATTGTGAAGTGCAGTGCACATAAAAAGATCACTGATGATGTGGGTCATGGGAATGCTTTTGCAGACGAGGTAGCAAAAGAAACAGCGAAAGATGTTAAGAGTCGTACGTATGTTGTAGGTCCTGCAAGATGGGTTGGAGAAGCAGGTATGTGTGAGGACACAGTGGAAAGTGTGAAGATGATTCAAGGAGAAGCAACTGAGAAGGAATTGAGTAAGTGGAGAGAGAGTACGGGAATGTTGGATACGACAGGGTGTTGGACGGAATTGTCGGAACACCAACGATGGTTGTTACCAGATGCCTATGTACTGCCTGTAGTTACTATGGCGCATGGTCCAGCTCATATCAGTGCAAAAGGAATATGTACGCTTCTGGCTCCAATATGGCAGAATGAAGGTATTCCTAAATGTGCGGAGAATGTGGTAAAGCATTGCATTGTTTGTCTGATGCATAATCCAGGAAAGGGAACACCAACTCCGGCAGGTCATTTTGCTCCTCCTACGTATCCTTTTGAGGTTTTACAAATAGATTACATTCATATGGAACGTTCCAATAAACTCAAGTATGTCCTGGTGGTGGTCTGTGCCTTTTCCAGATGGATAGAGGCCTATCCCCTAAAGGATAATACTGCCTGTGTACTGCCAAAGTCTTCTTGAAGGAATTCTTCCAGAGGTTTGGTTTGCCGCGCATTGTCTGGAGTGACAATGGAAGTGAATTTGTGGGTCAAATTATGAAGAAGGTATGTGCTGGTCTTTTTGTAATTATTTTGGTCTTGGGATTAGGCAGAAATTCCATGCGGCAAACCATCCTCAGTCAGCGGGTTTGGTAGAGTGCTATAATGGCAATCTCAAGCTCAAATTAGCGAAGATCCAGGCCAGCACAGGCCTTGCCTTGCCTGACGCCTTACCTTTGGCACTTCTCTCTACGAGAACAACTGTACATTCTCGTTTAGGACTTAGTCCTTATGAGGTCGTTTTTGGATGCCCAGCCAATGTTTGGGAAGTCCCGCGACCTAAAAAATACTCAGACATTCCATACCCATTGTTGGTTGATTACTTACATGACCTCACCACTAAATTACGTGTTATTCATCAACAGGTCCAAAACGCTTTGCCGGAGGCTTCCTCAGATCCAGGTAATTCCATCCAACCTGGTGACTTTGTGTGTCTCAAGAACTTCCAGAGGAAGAAGAATCTGGAACCTCGTTGGGGGCCGCTGCGACAAGTGCTTTTGACGACACGTACAGCTGTAAAAGTCGTTGGGAAAAAAAACTGGCTCCACGGCATGCACTGTAAGAGGGTACCCTTGCCTTTACCTTATGATCAGTGGGTGAAATAAGGCATTGGTGATAGTGAATGTGAGAATGTACCCCGATTCGTACCTTTCAGTAGTGCACGCCTGGACTGGACAAGTTCTGAGAAAGAAGACGACGACGTGCTGCAAGAAGCTGTACCACCACATTTGAGATTGGACACGACTAACCTAGAGACTTTGTTTCTGGACCAAACGATACCTGGCAAGACACAGTACAACTTAAGACCCAGGTTACCGAAAAACAATTGAACTTTGTTTTCTTTTTCTATGATTACCTTTTTTGAAAGACATTTCCTTACACTATCCATCAAGTTGCAGGGTCACGGTATGAGTCTTAGGCTGTGACCTGAATAGTGACTAGGTCAACAGGACTTGCAGTGTCATAGGACGGCTAATAATCACAGCTAAGTGATCCAGGAAGATTACCGTGAGCAACGCCTTTAGAGTAATGGATACTAAAGTGGAAGGGAATGATGTTAAGATTGTAAAAAGAAATAAGTATAAGAAACTATTGTTTAGTCGATGTGGTGTAGCATTATGTATTCTAGTGTGTTTATGTAGTTTATTAGCTTGTGTGGGATGAATTGTCCACATTATGCAGCAAGCACCTGCTTCAACTTCTGTTCCTTTGCCTTCTTCTACTAACTCTCCGCATAAGTTCTATACACTCCCAGACCATGAACAAGTTAGGAGAACGGAATATTTCAACAATTCATTCATCCAGTTGTTACATCAGAATCAACTGGTAGTTAATACTACTGACTGTTGGGTTTGTGGGCTTATGCCTCATAACGCCGAGAAAGGGATGCCATATTTAGTTCTTCCGTTTTCATATGAAGGTTCCGCTTGGGCTTATTTGGCTATGTTTTCTAATGCATTTCAGAACCAACTTCAATATCCTCCTGGTGATATATATACTGGTGGATCAGATTATAGTCATAGTCCTTTGATAAATGGAATAGTGACTATGGCTAAAATTGCCGATATTAGTAAAATTCCCGTTGATGAGAAACGAGCAAGTGACGGTTGGAATGTGACTCGTTACATTACTAGCCTTACTGAAAAAGCTAGACAAAGAAGATCTTTACCAATTTGGACTGTACCTAATGAAGGTAACTTATGTTTGCAGATAAACAGTCAGAATAATAAGAATAAACAGGAAAAGAGTGTTTTTCCCATACATACGTCTATTCCCCCTTGATTTCTTCTCCGTTAGTACCATCTCAAGGTACATATTTTGTTTGTCACGATAGGGCCTATACATGGCTTCCCGCCTATTTCTCAGGAACATGTTATATAGCTTTTCTTCTTTCCCCTACATACACTGCTCCTTCAGGACATCACAGAAACAGATATGTTAGAGGGGTTATTGATTCTGGAGACACAGCTGGACAAGAGGTAGGAGATTTTATTAAAGGGTTTCTTCCCTTTTGGGGCCCAATGGCCAATAGCAGAAACATCAGACAGCTAGTTTGTGTTGTTGAGGCTACAATAAATGTGACTTCCGGAGCCTTGAGTAACTTGACGGCTGAACTTCAGGTGGATCATCTTATGACTTTACAAAACCGAATGGTTTTAGACATCGTCCTTGCTGATAGAGGAGCAGTCTGTAAATTAATTAGGTCTAGTTGCTGCATTTACATTCCTGATAATGCTCCTACAGTATACCAAGCCTTTTCTAAGTTACACGTGATTTCTGAGTCTATTCATCAGGACACAGGCGATTGGTCTGTGATGGGATGGTTTTGGGGACTACTGTCCACATGGGTATGGAAAGTGTTAACTTTCCTTGGAATGAATTTAGACATCATTTTCTCGTGCTGTCTCTGTTTGCTGTGTGGTCCCGCCATTTGTGGTCTTTGTGCCACCTTGTGTGTTCCAAAGCCTGCGTCACAGAAAACAGAGAACATTAGAATGATGTTGCAGCAACAGCTCAATGACCTCATGACCATTGACATTGACTCAGATTAACTTGAGTCCTTTGTGTTTTGCCTGAGTAATGGCAAAAGGAGGGTCTGAGGTTCTGTGATTTTCGACTTCGCTTCGTAGTCAGCCGCCATTTTGTGACAGCTGCCATTTTGTGTTGCCCTCACTCAGGCGACACGGCGAACATAGTGGTTTTGCCTTTCCAGCTGCTTGTCTCCCCTGTTAAAAAGTAACCCTTTATCCTTGTTTGTGAAACCGATGTCAGGGTCTGGACAAGTTAGTTAATCCATGTCTAGACTGATTGATCCTTGTCTTAGTTGACTGTTTGGGTCCCACCATTCTTCCTTTTCTTTATCTTATTTGACTGGCCTTCACTATTCTCTCCGTGTATTCTCCTATTACACAACCGTCCTTTGAGGCTCGCAAACATGTCCTGCCACCTGCAAATTGAATTACATGCACTACCATTGATTAACTTGAGGGAGGGGGAGAACACGGGGTCTGAAAGAAGGGCGTATTCAAGACACTTGATAGCTTGTTTTCAAACTTTTCTCATTTGTCAGTTCTGTATGTTTTGGGAGTGGGCATTGTAAATATGTATGGTATAAAAGATTGTGTGCCACGGAATGAAGTGGCAGTCTCCTAAGAATCTACTCTCTGTAACTTCTTGGACAACTGTGCTTAGCGGCAGCTAATAAACCTGATTTTCTACGCCTAACGGAGTGTCTCGTGTCTCTGTTTGACAAGGCAGGTAAACCCGGAGATTTTAGGCGTGCCCTGCGCCGCTCGGCCCATAAGGCCCAGTTCTCCACACTCCAGCCCCAGCGGGCATGCAGCAGACAAACATTTTTACCCTATCCCAAAATGCTGCGCAGGATGTGGGCGGCGTGGCACTGGTACCACCACCAACACAGGTAACTACTACACCAACACGACCTACAGCTTCAATATTTTCTCTTCAAAAGGGCCGGCAGGGACCTCCATCCAGCTCGACCTCCATTACCTCAAGTAGTGGTGCTGTAAGTGCACAACAGAGTCGAATTCCGCCACACCCATCCTCTGGCATTGAAAGTGGCACCTCCACCACCACCACCACCACCAGAAATCTCAACTCCCCAGTTTGGGACTTCTTTAGTATTAGCAAAAAGGCAGAAAACCAAGTTATTTGTTCGATTTGTAAACAAGTAGTTAGTCGGGGTAAGCTTGGTACCAACTATGGTACCGGAGGGCAGAGAGGTCATCTCCAAAAACATCACAGCAGCCAGTGGGATGCGCACCTAAGTAACATCCGGAAAGCCAAAAGTACAAATCCAAATGTAACCATTCATATTGCATCTGATGATGAGGAGCTGATCGTGCGGGGGGAGGTGAAGAAGCAAGAGACATTTTTTCTGGTACACACAGTACCCCTGGCAGCAGCACTGCAGTGGTAGTGCCCACACCCTCTACCCCAGCAACATCTAGGTGGCACAGTAAGAGTCTGGTAGAGACACCAGTGCGAAAAAGTACATCAATGAGCCTAACTGGGTTGAAGAAGTCTGGATCATCATCACATATGAAAATGGTCCAGACCACCATTAAAAGCATGTTTTGGTCGGAGGCGCCATTGGAAAGCAACCACCCAATGGCACGTCTGTATAATGCAATGCTGGCTAACATGTTAGCGCTGGACCTTTTCCCTTTTTCTTTCGTGGTAGGGGTGGGTTTTCTAGAATTTGTGGCAACAGTCTGCCCTAAATGGAAGATTCCTAGCGGTCCTATTTTGCCAGTTTCAGTTCCAGCACTATATCAAGATGTGCTGGACGTGATTGGGGCAGCTTTGCAGAAGAGTGCTGTTCACACTATCCACCTGACAACAGACATGTGGACCAGTTGCCAAGTCGTTGATTACATGTGCATCACTGCACACTGGGTCTCTTTTGCAGGGGTTAGAGAGAAGATAGCTGCAGGTGGTGACAGTGTCACACTATTTCAAGCTACTCGGAAACATGCGACAGTAGCCATGTTTGTCATGGAGAAATCTCATACTGCAGTAAACATTTTGGAGGAGTTTAACAGTAAGGTCTTTGAATGGCTGTAGCCAAGAAAGCGCATGATTGGTTATGTTTCTACGGATAATGGCAGTAATATTGTTAAGGCCATGGCTATTTCAGAGTGCCGTGTTTGGCGCACAGCATTAACATTATTGTTCATGATGTCTTGAAAAAAGAAAACACAGTCAGCACGTTACTGACCACCTGCTGAAGAATCTGCACACATTTCAGCCATTCTTTTAAGGCCCGGAAGCAGCTGAGGATCATTCAACGTGACCGCGGAGTGCCAGTCAGAGGACTCATCCAGGAGGTAGCAACATGTTGGAACTCAACCTTCTATGCTTGAGCGTCTGTTTTAGCAGTACTTGGTAATTAATGAGTATGTCTTTCACGCACTGGGTGCTTCTATGAAAGACATGAGGCTAGAGGTGGAGGAATGGGACCAAGTTAGAAGCCTGACAGACATGCTTCGTCCTTTTGAGGTCTTCACGCGTGAACTTAGCAGGGAGGACTGTACTTTGGGCAAAGCTATCCCATTGTTGCGCATGCTAGAGCACCAACTGAAGGCGGTTTTTTGACGGTCCGAGTTGATGCTGAAAAACAAGACACATATCACTTGGCGGAGAGCTTATTAAGCCGCCTAGTTGACAATGCAAGGCTTAAAGCAATACATTCAGAACAACATTACATTTGTGCCACTATTCGGGATCCAAGGTACAAAAAGGCACTGGCCAGCAATACATTCATTCCTTTTTCTGAAGCAGATGTTTCCAAGTACAAACATTGACTAGTTCTGTCAGCCACTCGGTTCGAAACAGAGCGGCAGGAAATTGAAGGAACCACCACAAGTACTACTGAAGCAGCAGGCCACCAGGCGTCAAGGTCCCCTTCTGTGGCCGAAGGCAGTCACTTTTCCTCAGAGCCGTTACCGACACCAGCAACCGTATCATCATCACCTGCACCAGGCCCAGCCATAATATTGTCGGAAGCGGACTGGATAACTCATCAAGGGTTTGCTTGTTCCAGTGTTGATGCAAAGGCAACAGATGGTACGCAAAGTGGAGCACCCCTGGAGGACCTTGAGTGGATGGTGCAGGCCTATCTGGATGACCCAACAGATGTCTTCTTTGATCAGAACCCATTAATGTATTGGTATGGGAAAAGGCCTCAATGGCCAATGATCACCAACTGGCTATAAATTATTGGGCTTGCCCACTCGCAAGCGTGTCTTCTGAACGTGTTTTCAATGCTGCTGGTGCCATTATAACTTCAAAAAGGACCCGCCTCTCACAAAAAATGTGGAGAGGTTAACAATGATCAAGATGAATCAGCATTTCATACCACCAGATTACAAAATACGTGAATCCACGCAGGAAGAAGAGGACACCGACTGAGGTGACAAAATTTCTTCTCGGTTAGCTGACATACTCCCGTTTCAATTCACAGAGTTTGAGGACGAGCTCTACTTCCCTGACACCTGGGCTTGAAATACTTACTTTTTTCGTCCTTATTCACTTTTATTTCTGTGTGTCTTTCTTTGTTTTGCAACTTTTAGCACAACAAAACTCTAATCACAACAAATCCATCAGCAGCACTGTCTTCGTCTTATTTCAATATTGAAGGTGCCGCTGTCTGCATTACTGAAGTTTACAAGTTCACAACTCAGTCATGCTCCTCTAACCTCCTCCTCCAGACTCCCCCTATCCATTTCCCTCAAAGCAGATGGCCGGATTTCGCAGAATCAAGAAACTGTCACTTCGTAGACGATTCCCCTCAAAAGAAGTGGGACTGGAATGACTGACTATGCTGACTGTTACTTCTGAAATTGACATGAGAGGCTGCCCTGTGTCCCTTCACTGAAGAATAAGATGCTGACAAAAAGTGAAACAGGTAATGATTGATGAGATGGCATGCAGTTGACAACATTGGCTGTCTGGCTCTGATGAAAGCAATTGTTGTTTGTTTGTTGTGCTTGAAATGAATCCTATGTGTTCTGCTATTATTTAATCTTCTACACACTAAATGTAACTCAAGTCTACTCTGTTTACCTTGTTTAATACAAATTGTACTTCTACTGCAGGGACCACTACGTTGCATTTTTTAATATGTAAAATGTCCTTGGAATCACTGTGTGTAGACTGTCACTGCATGAACAACATTGAGATTGCCAACACCATGATGATGATGAGTCATGATGACCAAAGATACATAATATCTTTACACTAACTCACTGGGATGGATGGATCATCGTCGTCGATTTACTGAAGAACTATGGCCATTTTGTGAGTGGCAAACAGGTAAACAAGTCAACAGCAACCACAGCAGAACTACATGTCTGTCTAGTTGTGGTATGGAGTGGTTGAGCTAGTGTAGTGTTATGCCAGAGTCCAGACAGCGGTTCATGTAAAATTGCGGCTATGTGGCTTGCTGTATAAAATTAGATCTGCTTTGTCTGTCTGTGTCAAAGAGGTATGCTACATGGAGGTTGGTTCACTCAGTGGTGCCTGTCTTGACCGTCTGCATGGCCCTGGCCTGCTGTGTACTAATTATTATCCTGGAAACAGAGACTCAGAGTAGACTCTTTAGAAATGATGCATGTATGTAATACTGTCGCCTCTGAAAGTGTAAGTATTATTTTTGCACTACACACCGTACCTTATATTGTTCCTCCGGGGTTTTTTAATATCCCTTTCTGTTTTTCCATCGACAATTACAGGTCGGCACTTACCCTGTGCGATGGGAAAAACATTAACTCAGGCTTACCATAGCAATCCCCAATTCCGCATCCGCCTGGCAGGCAGTGGACAGTGTGGTCACCAAGATTGATCGACAGAGCGCCCGATGGAACGGAGGAGTACCGCGAATAAGAGGAATGGCTGGATGCATGCAACTTCCAAATTTGGCCCGGACAACTACAACATACAGTTACAATATCCACTTCACTTGTCCTTATCTTTTAAATAGTGTTATTGTTGTGAACTTCTATGAGTGTGACTCTGTGAGTTTGCTCTCTGCTTCAAATTCATCCCTATAGCTATTTGATAAGTTTCTTAGCTATTTTTAAAACTAATGTAATGTACTACTAAGTGTTTATTCTCTCTGAGGGCAGATAGGCAAGTGAAATTGCGTAATTACTGCAGCCCTGTACTGTCTAATTGTTTAGTACTAGTTAGTAAGTTGTAGTAAGTACTACTTTTCAGTAATCTAACCATCCATTTAGCAAACAACTTCATGCATGCACTTCCTTTATGTCCCTTAAAAGATTTATGGATATCTTCGTATCCAAAGATTTGTTTTTCTTCATTTGTTGTTTGTCCATGCTGTGTTTTTTTTCTCTCTCCAAAAAACTTTCCTAAAAAACCCCCTTTACCATCCATTTTTCAAACCCTAACCCTCTTCCCCCGGGCTGTGTGGTTTTCATTGAGGTGTGACTAAATGACACCAATAATTCCACACGCTTGCTGGGGAGGATAAGGTCAAAAGCAACAGAAAATCAACTTCAAGGCAGGTCATGGAATCCGAGGATATATTCTTATTCTGCTTGACACACACCCATGAGTATTTGCAAATCAATTGAGAATTTCATGTCCGTCATTGAGTGGATTCATCATCAACAACATCCTCCTACAAGTGACGAAAGCTTACGCTGCTGTGTCCTTCAGTACTAGTTCTTGTAGTAGCCAATAGCCATAATCCACACAACTAGTAGTTAACTTTTGATTGAATACTTTAGCATTACTTAGGCTACACTTTATGGCAATGTTCTTGTATATTGTACTATGGTACTGTTCTAATGCTCCTCTCAGGCCACTCAATGTCTCATTTCCTTTTTTATCATATGCTGCTACTACCAGTGTGTACCACTACTACTACCAACACAACAATGCCATTTCATCCGTCCAGGATTCCATAGCAACCTTAATCGCCATTTGCCATGCAGCCAGCCCTGTGCCTAGCCCTATTCTCAAACACGAATCACAGGTAAGATAAGCATTTTGAGGGAGGAAGAATATTGGAGTAGGAGGAGAGGAGAGACTGACGGTAGTACTAGTAAAGTAGTGGGACAATTGAATTCACTAACTCTGTCAGTGGCACTTTTGTACAAATTTGGGCGATAACTTAGACAATTTGAATCAACCAGCCAGTTAAGTTTCAGGAAAACAAACGTACAGTTAATCCCCCCTGCCTCCCCCACAAAACAGTAAAAACGCATATGCTATGTTTAAGTGGAAAATAAATAATTACTTCGACCCTAACAAAAATAAACAATCCCACAAGACCCGACCCACCCCCCTCCCTAACCCCAACCAATGTCCATGAAATGTCCCCAAAAGTTCAAAAACCCCAATGCCCAATTCCCACCCCCTCAAAAGTCTTTAAAAATGGGGCAAGGGACAGTCTCTCTCTACTTTGGCCGGCGGTGTCCTGTGACCAGGTGGTCACGCAGCTCTCTCCAGAGGGCCTTGAACAGGACTTTCTGCCTCTCCACCTCCTGCTCAAGGTAGGCCACTCGCAGGGTTAGTCGGTGCACACGAGCCATGCAGGTACTGTGGGGGGCAGCTGTTGGTTTTGATGCTCGGCGATGGCGGGTGGCTGCCGGACCACAGCGCCGTCCGCTGGAGGATTGCACTGGCTGTATGACCCAGGGGTAGTGGAGGAGGATGCAGCTGTTGTTGTAGACTGAGAGTCATCCTGTTCCTCCTGAGCCACCAGCCGCCGATATTCGGCGACAATTGCTTCCAGCTTCCGTCGCCTGGCCCGGATAGCCAACTCCTTCCTTGACAGTTTAGAAGGAGTATCTATATGAAGAAAGAAAAAAATACTGTAACCAATACTCTTTAAGATTAACACAAAATAATTCAACAGAAAGTTGTATCACAGTAGCACTAGCAACTTGCAAGCACAGTACATAACATTTGTGGCATGTATCTATCTAACCTACCACTTTGTCGGCCTCTGCTCTAACATTAGTGGGAGTTTCAGGAATTCTACTAGCACTATGGACTCACTATATTAGACTCAGACAGTACACCAGTCTTCTTCTTCTCTCTTGTTTAGCGAAATTAGTACATAAACTTGTAGAAGCCGGCATAATGCCAGCGCAGTCAGCTTGCACCCAAGAAAAACAGATGCAAGCCATGATGACGCAGACTCGCGTTGCTGTTACCAGTACATGCAGGTGAGGAAGCTTTACTTTTATATTACGTTTGGCACTGGCCATACTCTCTTACAAGGGCTACTGCTCAATTAATTTAACTTTTACCCTGCCCTGCCCCTGACTACTACAAAAGGAAAATGAAGAAGATAATATGATCATCCATCTCTTCACATGATATTTGCTTATATAAGGGATGACTATAGGTTCTTTGTTTTTATTGATTGAGTGAACACCGATAGGCTACACATGAATGACAGAGTTGAAAAAAAATTATTAACATTGGTAGTGAGTGGTCCCCGTAATCACCGGAGGAAGGCACTTGTGACTTGACTTGATAATGTGAACTATGCAATATAGATACACAATATATGCTGTGCTTGCCAACTTCTGTTAGTCAAGGGAGTATTCTGAAAAATTACAACTTCTACTTTCCTCGGCTTTGCTACTCTGGCACAGACGTGCGGTGTTACATGCTCTTCAAACTAACACTATTCAACCAGTGACCATCTACTCTGTCTACTCTACATACACCTATGCTATCTATGAGGAAGATACCATCCAGGCATCCATCCTTTCAAAGTAAATGTCAATCATTCTTCTTAATGTCTCAACTGGACAAACCTTACTTTTTCTCACTGAAAAAACACCCTTTTTATTTTATTTTGTAAACCACCACCCATGCATCCGTGCTTGAATTGCATTTGAATTTGTCCCAAAGGATATATTGCGCACACATACAGTTTCTGTTTCACCCACCCAGGCAGTCCTCTTTTCTTTCTCCTTCCACCCATCCTTGCTGCCTTCAACCGGCCATGCATCACATTCCAACCAGCCACCTCTGCCTGCATTCAAAAACACGTATCATCCTTTGCCAGTCATTAATTTAACTCCCTCGTCCTTCCTCCTTCCTTACACCCTTCTTTCCCTTTTAGTTCATCCCATCCATCAAGTTCATCTCGGATCTGACTTGGCTCCTCGATAAAACTTTCACGGCTGAGTTGAAGTCAAATTTAGAGGAGGCCATTGGTTACTCGTCCTCTCCCGCCGCTAATGCTATTGCTAATGTGAAGTCAAGGGTGACTGTCTTCTACCTGGTTGACAAAAACTTAGTTCTAAAATTGTAAGTCTTCTTAACAGTAAAGTGTACTTGTACTGTACAACATACACCCCTGCAGCGAGCCTACTCTGCAATCTCAATAAGTAAGGAATATAATAGCTTACCACTGCCCGCCACTACCGAGGCATCCCCCACAGCAGTTCCTGCTGGCACTGATGGTACCGCATCCGCCCCTGGAGTGACCACCTCCGCACTGGCCCCAGCACTGGTGGTGGTCTGACTCTATGCCGATGGTGTTCCGCCTAGAAAATACATTTCATATTTTTAGATACCATATACACCACTCCCCATTTTGTCTAAAAATTTTTTTTTTTTTACTACATAACCAAATGTCATTATTTGTGACTCTCTAGTCTAAACTAAAAATTCCCCTTTCGGAAGGAGAGGGTGTTTTTATTTATGCTTAGCCATAACATGCTACACTTCTTGGCACAACTGATGAATGCTTGCTTTTTAACAAGCACCATTTTTCTCATAACAGACAGAAGCTTCCCTTCTATGAACAAGAGCAATATGTTACTCATCATCACCACCACCAGTACTTTAAGTTCCAACCAGGTGAGGGGTCTCACACAATTAATGGGTAAAATCAGCCACTGTTTAGTTTTCATGAGTTCACCGTTTCTCTTCTATGAAGTTGATTTTAATAAATGTTTTTATATAATGCACAATTGAAAATTAATATACAGAGTACACACAGAGATAGTTGTTTTACTTTTAATAAAGTTTTAAAACTTACATAGACTCTGTGGTTTTTGGTCGTGAGTGAGCGAAATGGTTTGCAATTTGCAAGCATGATTCCATGACTCTGAGAGGCCGAGACTCTGACTCCGTAGTCTTATGTTCTGGGTTGCATAATCATTGGGGATCATCGCTGCATTCGGGAGCTAAATAATGACTCTGACACACTAGCTAGTCAGTACGTATATTGGGGGTTCAACTTCTGTTATGACTGAGGTATGTGGAAAGTCTAACTGTACCTATTATCACCAATGCAGTAAACAAAACAAGAGTATTCCAAGGCAGTTAAGGACCACCGGTAAGGAGCAAACAAACGACTTCACTTAAGGCGTTTTTTAAGAAAGCCCTCACTCACCACCTAGTGATGACATGCTTCATCATCGGGCCCCACAGAAGGGACCTAGCATCCCTTCTGTGTGCTACAACGCCAGATCTACTGCGGAGCGGGTTGGTGGGTAAGGACAGTGCTGTGCAAAGAATTTTAAGTGAGTGATGTGAGGTTAAAAGAAGTCTGTAGTGTATCAAAATTAATTTTATTAGGATCACTAAGGACTTATAAATAAAATCATGTGTAGGAAATATGTCCACAATTATTTAAGTGGTAGTTTCCTAAGTCAGTCAACATGTTTCAGCCACGAAACGGTGTAAATTTACCTGGCATTCTTCAGGACTTGGTGTGGATAAACCCTGGCGGTGTGGACTCTCTAAGGCCCACCCTTACCTAGGGACGTGAAAGTGAAAATTAAATAGTGAAAAAAGTGCAAGAAAATTAGAAAGAAAAACTGTCTTTCTAATAACTCCTGGTTTAGGAGGCTTCCGAATTTTCGGTTTCTGCACTTTTATAGTGTGATGAGTTCACACCATGGGTCACAGGAGAGGGGTGGAAGCGTAATTGGCACACCGCCCTCGACGCTCGGCACCCGTGGTATACCTATAGCGACCCTCTGCTGGACCCCGAAGATGATCCTATAAAAGTGCAGAAACCGAAAATTCGGAAGCCTCCTAAACCAGGAGTTATTAGAACGACACAAAATATAGATGTACAAAAATAAAGAGATAAATAATGAGTAAAAAAGATTAAAAACAAGTTCAAACAAACAAAGGATTACAAAGATTGAAGCAGGATAGAAAAGGCATGCCCAGAACCATAGCAATGAATGAAAAACAAGGTGGCCGCGCCCATTGCGACCACGTGGGTAAGTTCGCGCGATATTTTCCTCGCGAGCACGCCAAAACGGACGCGAACACACAATTGCGACCCGGAACAGGAAATGCACAACGCGAGCATGCAACTAGCGACCGGAAACGGAAAAACCCAACGCGAACAGCGGTCACCGCGGTGAAAAAAATCCTGCGAACTCGCAAAAATAAAAAAATCCGCAATCTCACGAAAGTTCGTGTATTTTGCGAACCGCGAGTACTCTTTCTCGCGAATTCGCAAAATTCGCCCATACTTGGAGGGGGCAAGAAAAAAGGGGAGTAAAAAAAAAGCACATTACCCATGTTAATTCTCATAGACTTTTTAGTCATGCCTGTACCCTGGACGAAATTACACCAAGAGGGAGGGTGCCGCATATCCCCACTCCCAAGCCATATATGGCTTCCGAGACTACCACCTCCCCGGTGCTGGCCTGTGCAGATTAAAGGAGGGGGCCACGTGGCCCCCTCCTGGAGCCATATATGGCCTTGGAGACCACCTCACCCAGGGACGGCTCTACCTATGTTCCAGGGTGCCCGCCCCAAGGACATAGCTATTTGCTTTTGCACTACCGCCAAGCAAACGCAAACTTCCAGCGGACGGAAGCTGTCGAACTGTCCCATTTGCTATAAGCGAAAATTTCATCTCTTTCCATGCCTGTGGATGTGTGGGCAGGGAAAGAGATAAAAATATTGTTTCTGTCCTCATTCACCATGGAAACAAAATTCTGGGTCCCCCCTCAATCAGTGCCTACCAGAGGTATTCATTAAAAGCCAAGGATCATCACATCCTCTACCTCTGATATCTGCACTGACCAGATAGCCAAAAGCAGGCCACCCTAGAGAAGTAAAAGGACCAAACAAATAAAAGGCATAATCATTGGACGTATCTCTGCCCTAGAACGGTTTGTTTCATTTGAAGATCTATCCAATTTATCATAGGAGACCAAAAATCATTTCTTTTTTTACCCATGCTCTGTCCAACCTGATGGTATATTTAACTGAATTTACCCAGTCTACTTCAGTCGGAGGTAAGTTTATTATCCATTTCTTGCAAACCTCTCTCCAAACTAGGAGAATCTGATAAAAAACTGCTTTTTACATCATTCAGCAGATTCTTATGCTGCGGTGGAACCCCTAAGTATATGAGAGCCAAGCCTACCTGAAATGCAGTGCCAAGTATAGTTGAGATACATCTACTCACATTGTCCCAGAACTGTTGGATCACAGGACACTCCGAAAACATGTGAATATCATCCGCTTTCTCTGGGCTATATTTTGCACACCTTGGAGTTGTTCTGTTCCCTAACTTGGATAACTTACAGGGTTTCCAATATACCCTATGTAGACAAAAGATGTGGTTCCTCCTTAAATTTGCGGGACGCACAGTGGAATACAATATGTTAAAAGATACTTGCCATACATCTTCGGGCTGCATCCCTGGCAAGCTCTTTCCCCACAGGTCAACTGGAAGTCTGAAAATGCCATCCGTTAGCTCCACCAGTACCATCTGGCCACCTCCTTCTTCCTTGGCAAATCGCACATCATCCGCAACTCTAGTTCATTTGAGGAGCCTATCTCCACCGCAATTGATTGATATCAGCTTTTGACTTGAGGTATTTAAACCTCAATATTTTACTGTTAGCTATCTTTGTCCATTTAGCCCAGGAAACCAACTCTCCATCTTCCACCAGCTGATCCCATCTCATCACCTCAGCCTCCCTTAAAGGGGCAGCCAGATTGTCCTTAGTCCACTCAGAGGGAACCGGGGGCATTCCAAATTGGCGATGGCTCGCCATAATAGGTGATTTTTGTCTCCTTTCTGATCTTATACCATACCACTGCCAGACTCTGTAATACCTTAAGACAGACCTTTTTGAAATATTTGGCGTCTACAAACTTGTATATAAATCCTTGTTCTCCTCCCTCAATTTCTGATAACATCACCCTAATTATTTTGCCAATATCTGAGCCATTGGGTTCACTTAAAAGCAGCTTCACATTCCTCAGAAGGAAAGCCCAGGCGTAATAGCACAGGTCCGGCAAACACAGATCCCCTTGTCTTTCTTCCTCCGTAACTTTTTCCAGGCAATCCGAGGACCTTTTGAAGCCCAGATAAAGCTATTAATCTTTGCCTGCATTTTTTCTAGCCTCTCCACATCAAAAGTCAGTGGAATTGCCTGTAATAGGAAAGTAATTTTGGGGAGAATTGACATTTTAACCCAATGTGCTCTTCCTAGAATAGTCAGTGGTAGATGCAACAATCTTGACATTAAGTTGCATGCTTCCTACATTACCCTGTAGAAATTTACTTCCGGGAGTTATTTAATACCTTGAGTGACCCTTATGCCTAAATATCTCATCTCTCTTTTGATGATGTCAGGGTTCTTACCTAAATTCTAACCCATAATAAAAAGCAGAGGCGATAATGGGCACCACTGTCTAGTTTCCCACGAAATATTAAAGGGCATAGAGAGATTTTCAATTACCAAAATCCTGGTACGCGGTTCTCCATATATTATTGCTAGGGTCCTACAGAAATTTTCACCTAAATTACACTTTAACATTATCTACAAATAGGCCCAATTTACACAGTCAAAAGCATTAGTGGCATCTAGCATGATGACTGCAAGAGGGACCTCATAGGAAGTAGCTATATCAACTGCCCCAATCATATTATATGTCAATTCATAAATCACCCTTCCTCTTACAAACCCTTTCTGTTCTTGCAGAAGGCCTCCCACCACACCATTTAGCCTCTGGCAAATTTTTTGCGACGATTTTATAATCGTAATTTAGTAGAGAAATATGCCTGTACGAGTTGCATTGATTTACGTTCTTTCGAGCTTTAGCAATTAATGATACAGTGGCCCCCTTTCCAGGAGTCTGTATTTATGTTCCTTTCTAAAAAATATTCACAAACAGCTTTGTTATAAAAGGCAATAAGACATCTTCCAGTATTTAATATATTTCTGAAGGCAACCCAGCTGGACCTGCTGCGTTGCCCGACATGCCTGTCCTAATTGCAATCTTGGTCTCTAATAGGGGGATGGTACTATTTTTCACTTTGTTGCTGCTTTCACTGACACTATGGGGACATCCTGATCTAGCCAAGCCTTTACTTCCTCCTCCGTTTCTACCATTTCTTCCTGATATAGCACCCCAAAATATTTCTGGAATGCGTCCTCTATTTCTTTGCCACTTGTAAGAAGTCTGCCAGAGGTCTCACAACTAATTTCTTTTATGAACTCCCTTGTTAGTACCGACTTGGTTTCCAAGCTAGCAATTTCCCCCAACCCTCTCACTGTATTCAAAATCGGCAATTTTACTTGCCTGCCACCTTTTCCTTAACCTGTCTTCTACTACTCCAGAGAGTTCCGTTCTTAAGGCTTGAAGAGTGGTCTGTAGTTTTTGTATTCTCACTCTCCAACCACAGCAAGTGATAGCTCATGTTCCTGCAACAAACAACTACTATCAGGCTTCCCTACTTCTGCTATACACTTTCATTCTTCTAAAAGCTTTTATGGAAGTTATTTTCCCCCTCAGAAAAACCTCAAAAGCATCAACTTGGGGAGCTGTCTGGATTAATAGAGAAAAATTCCTCTGTCTCCAGTCTAAGCTTTTCAGTGGCTACCTCATCCAACAGCAGAGAACAATCCATAGTCCACCTGTGGAAAAGTAAATTTTGCCATGTTCTGTGTCCCTACGCGTCCTCCATCATATGTTATCTGTGCATGATTAATATGCATATGTTATTCCCCATGTTCGATTAAAGACGCAATTATAGTTGTGTCCACCTTTAGTATGTCAGTTTCCAGTTCTCGTGAATACTACGAATATCAGGCCTATGTAAAGCTACGTTGCCACGTTTCTCAGTGTGCACGTTATTCCATTGTAAAATCTCCGTTTCTAGGCCTCAAAAGGGCCTGGACACCAGATTCAGCTCCTGTCCCCTGAAGCCTTGCTGAGGAGCGATACAGCCCCCGCCTGTATCCTCGACCCTTCACTTACTTCCTGCCTCGCAGTGCCCGGTTCAGCCTGGCTCTGCCTCTGAGTCTGCCAAGAGTATGTTATGATTCGAGTTATCAGTACAGCCCTCCTTCTCTGCATTCCTAAAGCTACTGAATCGCATCAATAGTTTCCGTCATTGTCTAGCCTCTACGTCTCCATGTAAGAGAAATACTGCATTTAATGATCATTTAATATTCTTCATCACGCACTACATGTAGAATAATGCATGCTCCAGTCTTAGAGTCTGTTCGCCTTTACCCCGATAACATTTGGATTCTATCAACATGTTCTCTAAACATCAGATACTAGATACTGCTTAGGTACATGTCGCCCTGACTCTCCAGACTTCAGTCTCTGCTCCTAGCACAGAGTTCATAGCCCCCAGCTTCTCCTAGTAACACGTCATTGCCAGTTTGCGAGCACCATCAGGTTAGAGGTCCCGGCTCCTTAGGTAGCCCCCTCCATGATTTCCACCCCATTCATGACATATTCTGTTACGTTTGCATCACATGTCTATGTATACGCCCTGTTACACCTCTTTTCACCCTTATCTTTCGCGACTGCTACGCGTCACGCCTATTGCTCCACCCACTACTACGCCTATTGCGATGTAATGCTATGTGTTTGCGTTATGTATATATGCTCATGTACTGTTATTAAAAAGTTATCCTTCCGCCGATTCCGATCCTGACCCCGGCAGCGCTGCCAGGGCTTGCCATCCTATTCCTGTGCAGGTTGTCCTGTCCCTGTCTTTATGCTGTATTAAACCTGCAAAACTCCTACTACCTCGAATCTTGACTCTTATTTATTGAGCTATCTGTTATTCATTTATGCATTATTTACCACATAATGGCGCCCGAATAGGGACTTGCCCTTTCCCCACGCGTCGGTGAAGCCACGCCGACCCCCTGACCCTCTGCAGTCGTGACGGAACTCTTCTGCGCACCGCCAGATATTTCTGCTTCAAGTATCCCTCAGGCCCACGGAGGAGACGGAGGAGGCGGTCCAGCATCCAGACGAGACGGTGGAGGAACGCGGCGAGTCCCGACCAGAGCCCAAGCCGAGAGTCCAAGGTCCGAGGTATCCGGAGGCCCACCCGTAACAGAAGTCCGAAGTTCGTCCGTCCGGCGTCCAAGCAGTCCCGTCCAGTCTGAGGCCTTCCATTCTTACTGCCCGGTGAGTACCATTACTGGGGTAGTATCTAGACAGGGTCAATTTAATTGACTCTGGTCCGTGGGTTGGTGGTACACAAGCCCACAAACGAAGTGTCCACTCCGGTGGATACGGGTCCTGACGTGTCTCTGTATGAGACCGGTAAGTTTCGTACTGTTTCAGCAGTGCATCTAGTTTCTGTTCTAGTCAGTTCTGTTCTCGAGAAAATTCATGTATTCTGTTTTCCGTATTCCAGGTAGTATTCTGTTCGAACTGTTATTCTGAATGTTCTTCATGTATCTTGATGTCGTGGTATGAGTGTGAAGTAGTTATCGTGTTTATTGTGTATCGTATTGTGTCCAGATTATAGTTCAGTCATGCCGCTCTTTTCAAAACTGCGTCAGTTGAGAACTAGAAAAGGTCTGCTAGAAGCAGCAGTTCCTGTCCCGCCTAGGGACAGTCCAGGTCATTTTATGTATCAGAAGCATGGCATAAGCGCCATATTGTATCTAGATTTATGGGTCGAGTATACCAAACAGTTAGAGGAAAAGTATAGATGGCCTGTGTCAGGCACATGGGATGCCGAGTGCATCATGAGAGTAGAAGAAGCATTATGGAAAAAGAAAGCCAGACAGTCACAGAAAGATGCCATCGAGTTATGGCGCAAAGAATCTCATAAAAGAACCGAAAAAGAAATCAGAAAGTCAGAATTAAGTAGAGAATCCTTGGAACGAGCCCAAGAAAGGGAATTAATCGAGATTGGTGAACAAGTTAAAACCGAACAGTCAGACAGACAGAGGCATGCTCTTATTAAGGGTATGTATCCTCTTCTTGCCGAGGGCCTGCCAAAAGCGACCCCGGAGGCATCCAGTAACTTTCCGCCACCATTAGTTCCGACCAAGCTACGTCACAAACAGACAGCAGCTGATATTTTCATTTCGTCCTTTTCGGACGACACAGTCCCAGAATATGCAAATCCTGTTCGCGCTCCGCCAGTCCCTGTAAATCAGGCACTCCCCGTTTCTCCAGACACCGGGGTACCCCTTGCAGTACCTGCTACGGTCCCCCAGGTCCAGCCCGCCACACAAGTTCAGTCCGTATTTCAATTTCCCGCCACTCTAGTACGAAGAGTATCAGTTGACGACTCTAGTTTAGGGGCCGCAGGAGGAGGCCCTCCTCAGACCCCGCCGCCACACAAGCGTTTAACGTTAGTCGAATTACATGCACAAGCGTCACAGCGTACGCCCAGATATCAGTCTGTAGCAGAGATAAGAAAAGCCCTTAATGAATGCGGCTATGATCCAGTCCCAGGCGAGGATAATATGGTTTTATATTCATTACGTGTAAGAAAGGTGGCCGAGTATCTAGTCACCCTACCGAATATGAAAGAAGATCTAGACAGAATATATCGTTTCATCCGTACAGGGGATGATCCAGAAAGCATTGGCGAAGTCATGTCTCAAAGGAAAGCCGAGATCCAGCTCATGATACTAAAGTTTTTGATTAATTGTTTAATAAGAGAACAAGATTATCCGTCCAAAGATCAAGCCGAAATGAGAACCCTGACAAAGTGGAGTGATAATATAGCCGAGGGTAAGCACAGGACCATCAGTGCTATGGAAAGTATGTACAAGAAAATCCGTAAAGAAATAATAAAGTTACACGAACAGCGTAAAGCAGCACAAGTAAGCGAGAAAGAAAGTAACTCTGATACTGAAGAGGTAGACGACGAGAATCCCGCCAGAATAGCGTATGTAGGAAAATCTAGATTTCCAGATCGCCATTTACGCCTAGAACACAAGTCAACTTTCCATCATCCAGCACCAGAACAAGGTTCTCTAGAACAAGTGTTTCAAGCTACCGATCACATTCTGAAATCACGAATCGGTTACAGTGAGTTAAGTACTATGCATGAACAAGAACTAGCCCGATCAGCAGTCCGATGGACTACTGATTCTACCACTTTTCCAGACGAAATAGTGGCACAAATGTTTCTGAAAATGCCCCCAGCCGAGCAACGACTGGCGGGTATGTATATGATTCAGCACCTCATTACATTGTATGAGGGTCAGCACTCTGATCCAGGCCCGTTACATGATATCCTGAACGAGTTACTCCAGTATAGATGGAAAGGTTTAGGTACCGATTTAATTAGTGTCATTCTAGAACAGCGTCACAAATATAGAACGTTTTTGAACCCGCATTTTGTTCATGTCTCACCCCCAGAAATTAAACCATTTTACATGGAGAGACAGAATCCGTTACGAGAAGTCCACCCAGTTCGAGGAACGGGTGGCGAACTAGAACGAGTGTTTGTTTACACCCCGATCACAAAGATGGAACTCTTAGAGATGAAAAAATTAATCCCCTGTCATGATAAAGATCCAGCAGGGTTCCATCGAGAATTAAAAGACATGCTCCGTATGGGAGAATACACGTATCCAGATATAATTAAAATGTTAAAGGTTCTGCTGCCCGCAGGGGTGTATGAAAAGCTCAAGGAAAAAGAATGGGAGGTGGGAGAGAAAAAGATCGATTGGGCAGTTCTAGAAGCTGAAGATAAGGCAAGAGTACCAGGTACCGGTCTTGGAGCGAAATGTAAAGAATTACCTGAATTATTGATTCAAGTTTTACCCAGATTGTTAACAACGAAAAAGGAAGACTGGGATGCAATCTCAGCCTGTAAACAGAAACAAGACGAAGACATTAGTGATTTTTATTCTAGATTTGAGAAATGTTTTAGCATCAACAGTGGCCTCAAGACAAGTAGTGAGTCATACCCTCACCTTTTTGTTACTAAATTAGTCGAGAATTCAAGTCCACAAATTAAGAATCGAGTTTTGAAAGTCGAAAGTACCTGGCAAGCTAATACCCCGTCCCAGATGTTACAGATGCTCCAATACCACCAGAATAGAATCAGAGAAGAGCAAGAACACGAGAGAAAACGTATGAAAGACACGAAAATGAAAGTACTAGTTGCACAATCTGTTCCTCAAGACAGTCAGAAGAGGGGTCCGAATCAAGCCAGTCATCCTGCAGCTCCCGTTAAAGGGAACTGCAATTATTGTAAACAGCCAGGTCATTTTATAAACGAGTGTGCAGTTCTGAAACACAACATAGCTACTGGTAAGACTAAAGAAAGACCACGTCCGCCTAGACAAGAACAAGTTTCACAGACTCCTCAGCCACAGAATGCACCACAGACAGTTACAGCACCGCAGCCCATCGCTGCAACACAGCACGTTACACAGCAGATGTACCAGTATGCACAGTCTGAGTATCCAGAGTATCAGCCATATTCATGAAACAGCCTAGAGAGGGAGGTAGGCTTGCCTTTCATCGAGATACCTGTAGATCAAGAAGGTCCCTATGTTCACAGTCAAGTATTAGGGAAAGACAGAAAGTTTTTGATTGATACAGGGGCAAGTAGGACCACAATTAGCCACGCCGAAGTTCCAGGGGCTCCGCTCTCAGGCTCAAGAAATGTTTCCCTTGGATTTTCAGGAAAACCTATAGTAAATGAAATATCAAAGCCAGTTACTCTAGAAGTAGGTCCATTGTCCCGTACCACTGATCTGTTACTTACTAAGTCATGTCCAGAAAACCTATTAGGCATTAAAACACTGAAAGAGTTAGGTGCAGTTATATGCTGTTCCCCAGAGGGAATACGATTGTTCCTGCGTGACTTTAAGGGTCACTATGTATTACGAGATTTTGATCCCAGATTGTCTAATGTTCCGCAGCATTTATGGGCGCAAGGTCCAACTGATGTTGGTTATATGCAAATCACACCCCATCGTGTGACTCTCAAGCCAGGTGTAGTGTTACCACGAATCAGACAGTATAGATTGCCACCGGAGGCTGTAGCAGCCTTATCCAAAATTATTGACGAGCTCATCGCTCAAGGAGTGGTTGTAGAAACTGACTCCAATGTATGCAATTCTCCGATCATTCCAGTCATGAAACGTACTGATCCAAATGCACCCCCAGTATATCGATTAGTGATTGACCTACGAGAGCTTAATAAATGTATTATTCCCCAGTACCCAGTTGTCCCAGATATCTCTTCCCTATTGACAGCCATTGATTCAGAAGCCTCATTTTTTACAGTCATAGACCTCAAGAATGCATTTTTTAGTGTCCCCATTCATCCAGACAGCCAGTTCCTTTTCGGATTTTGTTTAAATGGAAGGAGCTATATGTTCACACGAGCTCCTCAAGGTTTCACAGAAAGTCCTAGTATTTACAGTCAAGCACTTAAGAGACAACTGGACAACATTCACATGCCAACTGACACTGCCCTGCTCCAGTATGTCGATGATCTACTGGTCACAGCCCGTTCTGAACGTGCTTGCGAACGAGCATCCCTCACAGTTCTGTATTTCCTAGCCGAGATGGGGCACAAGGTGTCCCCTTCGAAGCTTCAATTCTGTGTCCAGCAAGTGGTCTACTTAGGACACTTACTGTCCAAGAGGGGTAGGCAGTTGACACCTGACCGTATCCAGTTAATAGCGAGTCTTCCTCAGCCCAAGACCCAGAAGGAGGTACGTGCTTTTATCGGCCTCACTTCTTACTGCCGACAATGGATTCCTCAGTATGCATTTCTAGCCAAGCCACTGATACAGTTAACGACACAGGAGGCAGCCGTATCGACTGTCCTCCCTTGGACATCTGAACATACACTCAGTTTCAATGAGTTAAAGAAAGCCCTATGTCAAGCTCCAGTTCTAGCTACACCAAACTACAGTAAGCCTTTTACACTTTTCGTCACAGAACGCGAAGGTACAGCATTATCTGTTCTCACACAAGATCAAGCAGGACAATACAAGCCTTGTGCTTATTTTTCGAGCACATTAGATCCTGTAGCCCAGGCTCTCCCTGCGTGCCTCAAGTCAGTTGCAGCCACAGCACTAGCTATCAGACAAAGTGATTCCATAGTATTAGGACACTCCCTGACAGTACAAGTTCCACACTCCGTGGAAGTTCTTTTAAACCGAACACAAACTCAGCACTTGACAATCGCACGTTTAACAGGTTATGAATTGACACTGTTTCAGCCACACATAGAAATCAGACGCTGCAACGTTCTCAATCCTGCTACACTGTTACCATCAGCTAATCCAAATCCTGCCACACATGACTGTGTGGAAGTAGTCAACATCACGACCAAGCCAAGACAAGATCTGACAGATATTCCATTACCAGATCCCGACCTGACACTTTATGTGGATGGTTCATGTATGAGAACAAGTACAGGAGAACTAGTCGCCGCGTATGCAGTGACTACCGACACCGAAGTTATTGAAACACACCGTATTGACACCCTGTCCGCTCAAGCAGCAGAGCTAGTTGCTCTGACACAAGCCTGCATACACGCTAAGAACCGGAAAGTTAATGTTTACACAGATTCACGCTACGCATTTGGAGTCGTACACGACTTTGGAGTGCTCTTGCAGGAGAGAGGTTTCATGACTTCTCATGGAACCAAGATTCAGCATGGTCTCCTTATTCAAGCTCTGTTAGATGCAATACATTTACCGACATCCATTGCTATCATGAAATGCAAGGCACACACGAAAGTTACTGACATTATTTCCCAGGGTAACGATCTAGCAGATCGCACAGCCAAGCTTACAGCACAGACTCCAGACATTCCAGTTAACATGACACACACTCCAGATCCGACTACATGTATGACAGTTAAGGACCCTACTCAAGATGTCATAGATATCCAGTTACATGCTACTCCCGAAGAAATCAAGAAATGGTCCGAACAAGGAGGGGTCCAGACAGATCAAGGATGGTTAACGAAAGGAAAAGCCACTTGGTTTCTCCCCGACTCTATGGTTCAAGTCATTATCAATACCGCACATAGTCCAGCACATTTAGGAGAAAAAGCTATGTTAGACAGTATCCAGAACATTTGGTTCAACAAGCTTTTACGAGCTGCAGCCAAGCAGAAAGTCCGTACCTGTATGATATCTTGTCAGTTTAATCCAGGTAAAAGTGTCCCGGTGGAACAAGGTGAATGTCATGTCCAGAAAACCTATTAGGCATTAAAACACTGAAAGAGTTAGGTGCAGTTATATGCTGTTCCCCAGAGGGAATACGATTGTTCCTGCGTGACTTTAAGGGTCACTATGTATTACGAGATTTTGATCCCAGATTGTCTAATGTTCCGCAGCATTTATGGGCGCAAGGTCCAACTGATGTTGGTTATATGCAAATCACACCCCATCGTGTGACTCTCAAGCCAGGTGTAGTGTTACCACGAATCAGACAGTATAGATTGCCACCGGAGGCTGTAGCAGCCTTATCCAAAATTATTGACGAGCTCATCGCTCAAGGAGTGGTTGTAGAAACTGACTCCAATGTATGCAATTCTCCGATCATTCCAGTCATGAAACGTACTGATCCAAATGCACCCCCAGTATATCGATTAGTGATTGACCTACGAGAGCTTAATAAATGTATTATTCCCCAGTACCCAGTTGTCCCAGATATCTCTTCCCTATTGACAGCCATTGATTCAGAAGCCTCATTTTTTACAGTCATAGACCTCAAGAATGCATTTTTTAGTGTCCCCATTCATCCAGACAGCCAGTTCCTTTTCGGATTTTGTTTAAATGGAAGGAGCTATATGTTCACACGAGCTCCTCAAGGTTTCACAGAAAGTCCTAGTATTTACAGTCAAGCACTTAAGAGACAACTGGACAACATTCACATGCCAACTGACACTGCCCTGCTCCAGTATGTCGATGATCTACTGGTCACAGCCCGTTCTGAACGTGCTTGCGAACGAGCATCCCTCACAGTTCTGTATTTCCTAGCCGAGATGGGGCACAAGGTGTCCCCTTCGAAGCTTCAATTCTGTGTCCAGCAAGTGGTCTACTTAGGACACTTACTGTCCAAGAGGGGTAGGCAGTTGACACCTGACCATATCCAGTTAATAGCGAGTCTTCCTCAGCCCAAGACCCAGAAGGAGGTACGTGCTTTTATCGGCCTCACTTCTTACTGCCGACAATGGATTCCTCAGTATGCATTTCTAGCCAAGCCACTGATACAGTTAACGACACAGGAGGCAGCCGTATCGACTGTCCTCCCTTGGACATCTGAACATACACTCAGTTTCAATGAGTTAAAGAAAGCCCTATGTCAAGCTCCAGTTCTAGCTACACCAAACTACAGTAAGCCTTTTACACTTTTCGTCACAGAACGCGAAGGTACAGCATTATCTGTTCTCACACAAGATCAAGCAGGACAATACAAGCCTTGTGCTTATTTTTCGAGCACATTAGATCCTGTAGCCCAGGCTCTCCCTGCGTGCCTCAAGTCAGTTGCAGCCACAGCACTAGCTATCAGACAAAGTGATTCCATAGTATTAGGACACTCCCTGACAGTACAAGTTCCACACTCCGTGGAAGTTCTTTTAAACCGAACACAAACTCAGCACTTGACAATCGCACGTTTAACAGGTTATGAATTGACACTGTTTCAGCCACACATAGAAATCAGACGCTGCAACGTTCTCAATCCTGCTACACTGTTACCATCAGCTAATCCAAATCCTGCCACACATGACTGTGTGGAAGTAGTCAACATCACGACCAAGCCAAGACAAGATCTGACAGATATTCCATTACCAGATCCCGACCTGACACTTTATGTGGATGGTTCATGTATGAGAACAAGTACAGGAGAACTAGTCGCCGCGTATGCAGTGACTACCGACACCGAAGTTATTGAAACACACCGTATTGACACCCTGTCCGCTCAAGCAGCAGAGCTAGTTGCTCTGACACAAGCCTGCATACACGCTAAGAACCGGAAAGTTAATGTTTACACAGATTCACGCTACGCATTTGGAGTCGTACACGACTTTGGAGTGCTCTGGCAGGAGAGAGGTTTCATGACTTCTCATGGAACCAAGATTCAGCATGGTCTCCTTATTCAAGCTCTGTTAGATGCAATACATTTACCGACATCCATTGCTATCATGAAATGCAAGGCACACACGAAAGTTACTGACATTATTTCCCAGGGTAACGATCTAGCAGATCGCACAGCCAAGCTTACAGCACAGACTCCAGACATTCCAGTTAACATGACACACACTCCAGATCCGACTACATGTATGACAGTTAAGGACCCTACTCAAGATGTCATAGATATCCAGTTACATGCTACTCCCGAAGAAATCAAGAAATGGTCCGAACAAGGAGGGGTCCAGACAGATCAAGGATGGTTAACGAAAGGAAAAGCCACTTGGTTTCTCCCCGACTCTATGGTTCAAGTCATTATCAATACCGCACATAGTCCAGCACATTTAGGAGAAAAAGCTATGTTAGACAGTATCCAGAACATTTGGTTCAACAAGCATTTACGAGCTGCAGCCAAGCAGAAAGTCCGTACCTGTATGATATGTTGTCAGTTTAATCCAGGTAAAAGTGTCCCGGTGGAACAAGGTGGATTCCAACCTCCTGACCACCCTTTTAAAGTCCTCCAGATGGATTATATTCAGATGGAGCGATGTCGAGGTTTCAAGTATGTCCTTGTAGTTGTATGCGGTTTGTCCAGGTGGACAGAAGCATATCCAGTCCCAGATTACACAGCCGCGACCACTGCCAAGCAGTTGGTTCGTGAGTTCTTCCCCCGTTATGGACTCCCTAGGGTCGTATATTCTGATAACGGCCAGCCATTCTCCTCAGAGTTAATGTAGCATGTTTCCCTTTTGTTAGGGTACCAGTGGAAGTTCCATTGTGTACGCCACCCTGAAGCAGCAGGTCTCGTAGAGAGACATAACCAGACTCTGAAAATCCGCATCGCCAAAGTATGTAAAGAGAAAGGTGTGGACTGGCTAGTAGCTCTGCCAGTCGCTTTGTTCTATATGCGCATGGTCGCACATTCCAGATCAGGTCTGTCCCCGTATGAGGTCGTTTTCGGCCGCCCCCCTAACATGTGGGGTACACCCAGACCCCGAAGTATTACCGATGTTTCAAGTAATATGCTGACAGATTACCTAGCTTCCTTGATGTCTGCCCTCAACTCTTGTCGTTCACAGGTTGCCGCCGCATTTCCAGACAATACCGAGGTGGCACCGCATGAAATCGTTCCAGGATCCATGGTCCTGGTGCGAAATTTTGACCGCTCAAGTCCGCTGGAGCCTCGCTGGAAGGAGCCCCGACAGGTCCTCCTCGCCACACGTACAGCCGTGAAGTTGGAGGGACGCAAAGGCTGGGTGCATCTTTCACATATAAAGAAGTTTTATGGACTGAAACCGGTCTCAAAGAACATTTCCCAGGATTTGAAGGATTACCAAAGTACTATTCTTAAGGACTGTCCCACAAAGAACAATGATACTGCACCCTCCCTGTTAGAGAAAACTCCACAGCAGGAGTATAAGTTGAAACTCCGGTCTAGTAAAATAAGTCAGCCAGTTTGATTGTCTAAGTCCTCCCCTAGGTGAAACGGTTAGACTGTTTCTGACATGTATAAAATAGACCCCCATAGTGAGAGAGTTAGTCAAAACTCAATCCGATGTATCGTTTTTCTATGTTTCATATTATTTCTCAGCATTATGATTTCCTGCACCAGTTATGCATTTTACCTGTATTTTCCAGTTTCTCATGTAGATAAGTCTGCTAATGTTACGGTGGAGCACACGTTTAGTGATCTGCCTCCTCATGAACTCTCTTACCGCCTCGCTATGCGAAATAATTCTTTCATCCGCATGTTACATTATTCACACCAGACCAGCAATGCCACTAATTGTTGGGTGTGTGGTCGACTCCCCCCTTTTCAGACACCGAAGGGAGTTCTGCCACTCTTTCCTTATCCTTTTTCACATAATGGTTCGTGTGGAGCATGGTCCACGTTAACGTCATCCTCAACAGATATGTCTTTTCTTAACAGTACATGTTTTCCAGACAAGCAAGGTCTCCCCCACAGAACCGGGTTAGATCTAGAAAATGAAGTGTATAATTTAGGTAATTATTCTTCGAATTTCATGGTCCTGAATGTTCAGTCTGATACTACCCCAGACTTACCTGCAATTTCAGTACTACCAGTCAAAGGCGAATTATGTGTCCGAAATAATGGTTCTACACACGTAGGACATAGTGATTGTACTACTATTGTCAAGTATAGTGACAGTGGGAAATCTATTTTCAAAGCTTCACGTCATTCTTATTTTATTTGTGGTCAGACCGCATATGTTCGTCTGCCCCTCGATTGGGAGGGAACCTGTTACATTGCCTTCCTACTGCCACCGGTTTTTCTAGCCCCACCCGACTACCATAGGAATTCCCACCTAGTACATACTAGACACAAGAGAAACCTCCCGATTGTCGATTATACTGAAACTGCTCTAGAACAATATATAGATATCAATAAAGGTGTCTTCCCTTATTTAGGTACAGTTGTGAATAGTAAACTGATACGTAGGTTAACCAGAACCCTTGAAGCAGTAGTAATTGAGACTACTTCTGCTCTAAGTAATTTAACCGAAGAACAATCCTTTATGAGAATTGTCGTGCTCCAGAATCGTCTCGTCCTTGACGTCATATTGGCCGATAGGGGCGGGGCCTGTAGAGTCATCGGATCTAGTTGCTGCATTTTCATTCCAAATAACGCGCCGTCTGTTTATTCAGCTACAACCAGACTTCATAAAATTGCCCATCTGTTACACCAAAATCCAGGCACCTGGACATGGTCCGGTTGGTTCTGGAATATAATTTCCGCCTGGGGATGGAAAGTCTTGTCCTTTCTAGGTATTGCAGTAGCGATCATATTTAGCTGCTGCCTCTGTATACAATGTGGCCCTGCGATTTGCGGCATTTGTGCTACCTCTTGTATTCCTAGTCCCAAGCCCCGTTCTAAATCCCGTTCCAAGAAAATTCGAGACGAGCAAATGATACTGTACGAAATATTAGATGGTATCATGAATATTGATGTTTCCTGAAGGAAACGTAGTGACAAGGAGGGAATGTGGAAAAGTAAATTTTGCCATGTTCTGTGTCCCTACGCGTCCTCCATCATATGTTATCTGTGCATGATTAATATGCATATGTTATTCCCCATGTTCGATTAAAGACGCAATTATAGTTGTGTCCACCTTTAGTATGTCAGTTTCCAGTTCTCGTGAATACTACGAATATCAGGCCTATGTAAAGCTACGTTGCCACGTTTCTCAGTGTGCACGTTATTCCATTGTAAAATCTCCGTTTCTAGGCCTCAAAAGGGCCTGGACACCAGATTCAGCTCCTGTCCCCTGAAGCCTTGCTGAGGAGCGATACAGCCCCCGCCTGTATCCTCGACCCTTCACTTACTTCCTGCCTCGCAGTGCCCGGTTCAGCCTGGCTCTGCCTCTGAGTCTGCCAAGAGTATGTTATGATTCGAGTTATCAGTACAGCCCTCCTTCTCTGCATTCCTAAAGCTACTGAATCACATCAATAGTTTCCGTCATTGTCTAGCCTCTACGTCTCCATGTAAGAGAAATACTGCATTTAATGATCATTTAATATTCTTCATCACGCACTACATGTAGAATAATGCATGCTCCAGTCTTAGAGTCTGTTCGCCTTTACCCCGATAACATTTGGATACTATCAACATGTTCTCTAAACATCAGATACTAGATACTGCTTAGGTACATGTCGCCCTGACTCTCCAGACTTCAGTCTCTGCTCCTAGCACAGAGTTCATAGCCCCCAGCTTCTCCTAGTAACACGTCATTGCCAGTTTGCGCGCACCATCAGGTTAGAGGTCCCGGCTCCTTAGGTAGCCCCCTCCATGATTTCCACCCCATTCATGACATATTCTGTTACGTTTGCATCACATGTCTATGTATACGCCCTGTTACACCTCTTTTCACCCTTATCTTTCGCGACTGCTACGCGTCACGCCTATTGCTCCACCCACTACTACGCCTATTGCGATGTAATGCTATGTGTTTGCGTTATGTATATATGCTCATGTACTGTTATTAAAAAGTTATCTTTCCGCCGATTCCGATCCTGACCCCGGCAGCGCTGCCAGGGCTTGCCATCCTATTCCTGTGCAGGTTGTCCTGTCCCTGTCTTTATGCTGTATTAAACCTGCAAAACTCCTACTACCTCGAATCTTGACTCTTATTTATTGAGCTATCTGTTATTCATTTATGCATTCAAAAAGAGAGGTATTATTTATTTATTTACCACACACCTCCTCTGTGTTAAACCAGTGAATAAGGACAAGACTAATGTTACCGCAGAGTGATCTGACACATGGACCCTACATACTTAAAATCCTGCACAAACTTTTTAATCCCCTGATCAATTAAAGATAAGTCAAGTCTTGATTGGTGCCCATATTTCTTTTTATTGTACGTGGAACCCTTCCTGGCTCCCATCTTCTCCCTCCCTATATCCCATAATCGTAGTTGTTTAATGAAGACTTTAATTAAGGACAATAGCTTACTATTTAAGGCTGCTCTGCTGTTAACCGAGTGATCCAATATGTTGTCTAAGATCACATTGAAGTTGCAAGCTAAGTTGACGGTATCAGATAAATTCAACAGCTCTGTCAACATTCCTCTAAATAGACTTGGACTGTCGGTATTGGGCCATATTATCCAACCAAAGTAAACCTTTGATAATAGCATCTTAGCTACACAACAACCTATTTGCCCGCTATATCTCCTCTGCTATGCTCTATGGTAGTATACAGATTTTTTTAAATCAAGATAGCCACCCCCTTTGTAGTCAGCTGTTGACTAGTGCAGATGACCCTTAGCACCCTGCCTCTATACTTAATTAAGTCCGCCATTTCACTTTCTGTCAAGTGCGTCTCCTGTAAGATAATAGTCTGGGCTGTGGCATATTTTGAAAATTGCAAAATCTTTTCTCTCCTGGGTTTCACTCTTAGGCCATTCACATTCCAAGATAAAGTTTCAACTTGGGCTCTCTGACCACCGATCATTTTTCATTCCCTAGTCTAACTGAACTGGAGGTGCCATGACTGATATCTAATTGAAGAGGACACTTTTATTTTCCCAATGATCTCCACCCTGTGACCCTATTTCTCCCACAACCCCTATTCTCACTCTCCCTAGAGAACCCTCCTTCCTTTCTCATGGCCAAAGCCTATGGGGCTGATGAAGTCGAGATAAAAACTTAGAAAAACATAGCAAGCATTGGTTGTGCCACCGGGGACATTTAACTTTCTTATACCTTCTAAACATCCAAAATGCAATGACAAAAAAAATGTTACGAATTAAATGAGGGGAGGGGGGAGAAGGGGAGGAGGATAGATACTAGCCTCCCACCCCGTACAGGAAAAATGGAAGCTAACTCATAACTCCCTCTCAAGCCCTATCCAGATTTAACTAACCCCTGCCTTAGAGATGGTTTTTATAAATTCTTCCTCTTCCGCAACTCACCTAAAGTGCAGCATTTTATTTTTGTACATCACTCACAACGTAACAGGGGAATTTCAACTGTGCCATGGTGCCTAACTTCCTCAAAGGTTCTAGAATGTACCCTAGTTCCCATTGCTTATTTGCTGTAATCTGTGATATGTCTGACCTTATTTCAAAGCTTACCCCATCCACCTTAAGCGCCTTCAGATTTAATGCCTTAGAGAGGATTCCTTCTTTCATTTTAATCGTTTGGAAGTTGACTAAGATTTTCCTGGGCTTTGTTCTGTTGGGTGTTAGCTTAAAAGGATATCGATGTAGACTCTGGATGTTATTATTTTTTTTTTAAACCGTTTTTATTATTTTATAAAGAAAACAAAGGGCATACATTAATAATACAGTGTGGTTGCAAAGTTCAGCATTTGGGATATGCATATCGAGAATATAGCTAATAAGTAAACATATAATCAGAAGGACAGGAGTACCCAGCATAATATTCAGGAGTCAATGTTTCTTGCCACCCTCACTCCGAATCATCCTCCCTATCCAACACTGGCGGCTCACACAAATAACCCCGGTATTCATTCCATGCACCCCACAGACGGACCCACTTCCGTGGGCACTTCCGGTTCAGATACACAGCCCGTTCCGCCATCATTGCAAAGTCTAAATCGCTGCACCAATCCTTGACCGTAGGTACCGCCGGGGATCCCCAGAATTTGGCTATGTTCCTTTTAGCATACATTATGCCCAACGTCATCCAATCCTGTGTAGAGTGCGTTAGGTCATTTGGTTCCCAGATATTCAGCAAACAACACCTGGGATCCGGAGTCACTGATACCTTTACCACCTGTGACATGGTCCTCATGACCTTGGCCCAGTACGGGGTCACTAAGGGGCAGTCCCAGATAGTGTGAAAAAACAATCCCTCCTCCCCACATCCCCTTAAACAAAATGTATGTGTGGCTCTCCCAATCGCATATAAAGTGGTCCTAGTTTAATAGACCCGATGCAGTATTTTCAGTTGTACAAGCCTAAGTCTGGAGGGTTTAGCCACCTCCCGTGGGGAGGAACGAGCAGTCTGCCAATCCGCTTCATCAAACTCTCCCACCTCACGGGCCCACAAGTCTTTTAGTTTCAAGGTGGGGTCGGGAAGATTATTAATAATCTTACGATATACAAAGGATGTCCCTTTTTTAGGCATATGCTCCGTGAGGAGCCTGTCTTCAAGTGGAGTAGACTCGGGCACAAAATCACCAGGCCGGATAATTGACCACAGAACGTGGCGTATCTGTAGATAGCGAAATCTCTCCGTGGGGGTTAAGTTGTACTGAGCCCGAAGTTGCTCAAATGTCAGAATGTTGCCCTGTTTCCACAGATCCCCAACGGTTGAGATTCCAATCAAGTCCCATGCTTCAAAGCCTTTAGTATGCCGCAGGCTGCCCACCCGCCGCAACGACCAAAGCGGCGTCATTGGAGTAAGCATGTCCGCACATTTAAGACGTGCCTGAGCCACATACCACAGCTTGACTGTGTGCGCCGTTGGGCAGATCAGGGCTGAGGCGCCTCTTTTATCATAGAGTGCGCCAAGCACACCCGCCTCAACTAGATCATATCTATCCGCCTTAAATGCCGGTTCTTCCTGAGGGGCATGCAGCCAATTATTTATAATCTTTAGTTGGGCCGCCCAATAATACAACTGGATATCTGGGAGGGCAATCCCCCCATCGTACCAGCTCTTGACCAATTTTTGTCGAGATATACGTGCCGGTTTATTGCCCCAGGGGAGGCCCGAAATCAATGCCTCTATTGATTTAAAATATTTCCGGGCGACAAGGTAAGGGGTATTCTCGAGAACATAAATAATCGGGGCAAAGTCATCATTTTATACAAAGCCGCTTTACCCAGAAAGGTCAAGGGCAGAGAGCGCCAATGTCTAACGTCTGCCCGAAAATGATCAAGCGGGGGTTCTAGATTATGACGGAAGAAGGCATTGTGATTAGGCGTTATCCAAATTCCTAAATACTTAAAGGGTTCATCAGTAATTTTCAAGGGACAGTCCTTTGGAAGCTGAGGCGGAGGACCCTTGAGGATAAACAGAACCGACTGGGACCAATTCATATTATATCCCGAAACCCGCCCGAAAATTTCAAAAATGTTAAGGAGCATTATAGTAGAGCGCCTAGGGAGGGTCAAATAGAGAAGAATATCGTCCGCATACAACGATATGCGGTCTTCCCAGGTAGTCGTCCAGCTGGGGCCCCTTACCATGGGATCCCTCTAGACCCAAGTGGCCACCGGCTCTAAAACCAGCGCGAAGAGCAAGGGTGACAACGGGCATCCCTGGCGTGTGCCACGACTCAGCGGAAAAGTTCTGGAAATATGACCGTTGGCCACTACGTGCGCCAAAGGCTCAGCGTAAAGTAGTTCCACCCATGCAGAGAATCTAGGCCCAAAGCCGAGATGTCGGCGGACCGCAAATAAATATGGCCATTCCACCATGTCAAACGCCATCCGAGCATCCAATGACAGGATAACTGCGGGCTCTGGGAGACTCGATATTTGCGCCAACACTGCGTGTACTCGGCGTAAATTGAGAGCGGTGCTTCTGTTGGGCATGAACCCAGATTGGTGCGGGTGTATCAGTGTCTTGAGATGAGGAGTCAGTCGATTTGCTATCATTTTAGCCAGGATTTTGGCTTCTGCGTTGAGTAGGGATATCGGACGATATGACGTACATTCATCCGGGGGTTTGCCCGGCTTAGTAATAGTAATTATAGTAGCTATTCTTTGATCCAGTGGCAGCTTCCCCCTATTCAGACTGTCACAGAACATTGCATGGAGATACGGAACAGTTATATCAGAGACCCGTTTATACAATTCAATAGGGATCGGCCTTACCCGATTGTAGTGAGTGGACTGCCGCCAAGACCTCGTCCTTTGTGAAGTCAGAGTCCAGGAGCAGGGCTTCCTCGTCTGACAAAGAGGGCATTCGTATGTCTTTAATGTAAGTCTGGGCCTCCTCCGTTGTTATGTGGGAGGTAGATGTATAAACCTGTTCTTAATAGTCAGCTAGGGTGTCTGTGATGTCTGACGGAGATGTGACTATTTCATTCGTCGGCGTACGAAGTTGCAATCGTCCTGTGTGCCCTTTCTTTCTTATCTAGCCATGCCAGAAGTCTGCCCGTCTTATCACCCTGCTCGTAAATAGTATGCCTAGTGGTCTGTAGTCGCAGCTTGACCTGCGTCTTTTGAAATTCTGTAACCTCGCATTGTTTGAGACGTAAATTATGGGCTGTCTCTACAGTGGGGTCAGTCTTATGTAGTTTCTGAAGCGCTATCAGTTCCGCTTCAAGCGCCTCTACGTTGCTCTTCATCGCCCGTCTGTGCCCCGTGATGGAAGAAATAGCCTGCCCCCGCAGCACCGTCTTAAAAGCCTCCCACAGGACGCCAGGAGATTGCACTGAACCCGAGTTATCCTGAAAATATTGCTTTGTGCCTGTAACAATATCTTTTCTGATCGAAGGAATCTACAAATAGCCTGGGGAAATGGGAAAAATTTGTTTACACACTTTGGTGTAGGAGGTGTAGGTTAAATTGACCGGCGAGTGATCTGAGATACCCCTCGGCCGTATCTCTATGTCAGTCAAGTAAGAGAGACTGTCCGCGGAAACAAAAAAATAGTCAATACATGAGAGACTATTGTGTGCCCCCGACTGAAAAGCATATCCACGTTCCCGGGGTGTCTGTATCTACATCCGTCTACCAGCCCCAATGCGTCCAAGAACCCACTCATACGTGATGTACTCGTCCCTGTCGTTCTGCTTGGGTGGCGGTCCATTTCTCCATTCATGACTGCATTGAAATCTCCCCCCACAATAAGTTCACCTTCAGGGAGATCCAATAAGAATGCACTAAGAGCTGGAAGGGTCACCGAGTGGTGGGCAGGAGGAGCATGCACCGAAATAATATTGAACCGTTTCCCCTCCCACTGGCACGTTATGGCAGCAAACCTCCCAAGGGACTCCTCCCGTACCTGATGTACAATTAAAGGAAATTGCGATTCTCATATTTACATGACTAGAGAATCTGGATTTCATTAAAGACTCGGAGGCTGACATTATGCATATATGTTTAATGCAGATCCCAGCAGCCGCATCACAATATAATAGTTCCAAATAGAACAAAGGCAACAGCTAAGAGCCATGAGCCAACAACACACAGCCTCTTTTAAATGAGGAAATAAAGTAGAAAAAGTTCAAGAAGAGTTCAAAGGCTTGAGGAGAAACTCCGCAACGAAGGAGATGAAAAGCAGGATATCACGAAACTTGAAGGTAGAAGGTAGAAGGAAGAAATACAGGAAGGACGTTCTCTTGAGAGACGTATTCAGGATCAGGCAATATCTGAAAGGATAAAGGAATTAGTCCAAGAAACCCAACAGAAACAAATCCAAACATGTCATAAGAAGTTAAATAAAGACAGTAAGCATTACAATAAATTGTACAAGGTAAAATGTAAAATTGAAATGCCTCCGGAGGAGGGAGGGGGGGATAATGTCAGCCTCCGAGTCTTTAATGAAATCCAGATTCTCTAGTCATGTAAATATGAGAATCGCAATTTCATTACAAGACCGGAGGCTACATTATGCATGTTGGAAGCTTCCTAAAACAGCATCAGACATGTGTTGGATAGGTTTACAATAATGACGAGCAAAGGTACCAGCATTGGACCAGTCAGCAGCTTTCAAGATGTCATCCAACTTACCTCCAGACCAAAGTGATTTGCTAGCCATAGCACCTCTAAGGGAATGAGCTTGAAATTTAGTCAAATCAACTCCAGCTAAGCTCATAACGGATTTAATCCATCTAGCAATAGAGGGGGAGCTAATAGCCCTATGAGGTTTAACAAAGGAGATAAGCAATTGATTAACGCCGACTGGACGAAGTCCAGACATTCTAAGGTCATACTCCTTCATGCACTCGACAACACAGAGTTTAGGATGAAGGTCGAAACGAGGGTAAAATATGGAGTCAGACATTGTTTTTGTCCTGCTATGGATATCAAACTTAACGCCAAAAGGATTATAAGAACGATAAGTAATATCAAGAGAACGGATATCTGAAGACCTTCTGCAAGAAACTAGGCATGAAAGAGTAGCCAGTTTAAAAGATGGATTCTTCCTGTTGAGGAGATAATTAGAAGGCCAGTTAGAAAAGAGACGAAGAATCAAATCAACGCCCTAAAGAACATCATATTTGGGTCTAGGAGGTCTTTTGATATGAATAGCCTTCATGATCCTACAAATAATGACATTTTTACCAATGGACTTACCATTAATAAGAGTATGTCCTGCAGAAATTGCAGATCTAAAACAGTTAATGGACCTGTAACTAAGACCTTTCTCAAATTGTTCAACCAGGAAATTAGTCACATCAACAATAGGGGCCTCCAAGGGATCCAGGTTCCTTTCCAGGCACCAACATACCCAAAGTTTCCAGATTCTATTGTATCTGTAATGGGTGCCTGGCGCCCAAGACTCTCTGAGGAGGATTGAAGCTGAGTCCGAAAGACCTGAGATTTCGTTAGATCTCCTGACACCCTCCAGGCAAGAAGGGATAAACTCCGATTGAGGATAAGAGGGTGTATGCGACCGAATGAGTTTATGAGGAGATCTTCTAGTGAAGGGATCAGGAAGGGAATGCTGCAAGTTAGTTCCAGAGCAGTGGGAAACCAGGCATGGGAGGGCCAGAAAGGAGTTATTAAAAGGAGGAGACACTTGTCGTGTCTCACCTTTTGAAGTACTCGCTGAATCATTGAAAAAGGAGGAAAGGCATAACCCCGGATATTGCTCCAAGGTTGGAGGAAGGAGTTGAATGCCCGAGCACCCGGGTCGGGCATCCAGCTGAAATAATCCGGAAGTTGGGAGGTGAGTCTGCTTGCGAAAAGATCCACCTCCAGGGGACCCCAAATCTGATTCAGGGTCCTGAAGACACAAGGATTCAGCTCCCAATCGCTGAAGTCCACAAGGAACCTTGAGTTCCAGTTCGCGGAGGAGTTCGCAGCACCTGGAAGGTATTCTGCCTTCAGAGCAATCTTGTGTTCTAGGCAAAACATCCATAGCTTCTTTGCTAAGTCCGAGAGGTCTGCAGACTTTGTGCCTCCAAGGCGATTGATATAAGCCACCACCGACACGTTGTCCATCTTTAAAAGCACAGTCCTGCCTTGAAGAGAATTTCTGAAGCTCATAAGAGCATAAAGACCGGCGGTCAATTCCAGGTAATTTATGTGGTGGAGAGATTCCTCCTGAGACCAAAGACCTCCCGTGTTTTGATTCAAGAGGCAAGCACCCCAGCCGTGCAGGCTGGCATCCGACTCCAGTACGAAATCCGGGGAAGAACCAAAAATGGCTTTCCCATTCCATGCCTCCAGGTTGTTCAGCCACCAAAGCAATTCTGAACGAGAATCTGAGTCCAGAGAAATATGATCCCCATACCAGAGACCTGATCTCAGAGCTCTCGCTTTGACCCTCTGAAGAGCCCGATAGTTGAGGGGGCCTGGAAAAATCGCCTGAATTGAAGACGAAAGGAGACCTAGAAGCCTGGCCAAGTCTCTGAGGGAGAGATTCTGACGGCTTAGAGCATGTTTTATTTGCTTTTTTATTTTCGATATTTTCTTGGAAGGAAAAAGGAGGAGGCAACGGGAGGTGTCGACCGTGAAACCTAAAAATTCTATGGATTTTGAGGGAATCAGGCAAGATTTCTCCTTGTTTATGATGAAACCTAGGCTTTCTATGAGTTTCATAGAAAAATTCAGGTCTTGAATTAAATGTAATTTCTCTTGCGCCATAATGAGAATATCGTCCAGGTAGATGATGAGACGAACACCTCTTGATCTTAGGTGCGGAAGAGAGACCAAAGGGCAGAGCCTGAAACTGGTTCAAGCGACCTTTCCATAGAAACTGGAGGAAACGTTGGTGAACCTTGGCCATGGGAATGGTAAAATAGGCGTCTTTGAGGTCTAGTTTGACTAACCAGTCCCCTTCTAGAAGTAGGTCTCTCAGAAGGTGAATACCTTCCATTTTGAAATGTGTGTAAGAAATGAATCTGTTTACTTGACGGAGATTTATAACCGGCCTCCAACCCTTGTCCTTTTTTCGACTAAAAAAAGGTTGCTCACGAAACCCATGAGATCCATGGGAACCTCCAGAATTGCACCTTTCTGAATCATTGAAGAGATTTCCTCTTCTATGATGGCTTGTTGATCCGGGCACATGGGAATACTCATCGGGAGAGAAGTTTGGACATGTTCGTAATCGAAATCTATTGTAAAACCCTTTACGGTGCTCAGTACCCAAGCGTCTTGAGTGATGCATTCCCAATTTTTTAAGAAATATTTCAGTCTGCCCCCTACCTTTAAGGGGAAAGAAAGGGAAGGAAGACGGGGAACACTCACCTGAGGAATTATTCTGGACGCTTGATCCACGAGATCTGAATCCTCTGCCACGCTGTCCTCTACCTCTCTGAGGGTAGAATTGTGGGCTTGAATATTGTTGGTATTGCTGAAATTGCTGGTATCCTCTGCCAGTTCCACGTGCTCTAAAGTTGGGCCTCTGGAAGTAACATCCGGAAGATTGGCCTCGTCTTCCGGCCCTTCCGAAAAGATTATTACCAGAATTAAAAACTTTCCGCATGTTTTGTTGCGCCCTATCGAGGGCAGTAAAAGTAGAGACATATTTGCCAAGGGATTTAATTAAATCTTCTCCAAAGAGGAGCCCTTTTTGATTCTTGGTAGGTTCTTTATCAGCAAGATCACTGAGCTTAGGGTTAATGCGAGTGAGGACCACTCTACGCCTTTCGGCATTGATGCCTGCGTTCGCATTTCCCAAGAGGATAATGGACCTTTGGCTCCAGCCTCTAATTAATTCGGTATCGAGGTGAGTGCCTTCTATATGGCTCTGCTCTGCAGAGTCGAGAATCCTTGTGAGTGGACCAAGGACATCGAGGAGACGATCCTGGCAAACCTTAAGGGATTTCTCCATACCCTTCCTGGGGTCATGCCCCAACTTGAAAAGGAATTTAATTAGATCAGGATCAAGATTAGGGGTGTAACAAGACTTATCACCCACAGAAGGTCTAGTGCATTCTGCTCTCAGAATGTTGCGAGTTTCCCTCTCCAAAGGGAATCAAATCCATTTTTTAACAAACTTCGCAACCTGTTCCTGAGGGAACCATTCTGAGCTCCGGGGGTGTTTTAAATTTTGGGGTGAGAGCATCTCTTCACCCAAAGGGTTACAGATCACATCCTTAGAGGAGGGTGTTCCCTCTTCAATAGCTTCTCCAAAGTCATGATCCTCATCGTTAAGGTCGAGGACATACTCATCTAAAAATTCAGAGTCATCTGATCCAAGTTCGTCATAGCTATCATGAGCATCGGTTAGGTGTGTGTCGCTTAGGACACCTGGTTTCTTTGTGCCGCCAAGGACACCCAATTGATTCGAGGTGCGAAGACCTCCTTCACTCCTTGAGGTGCTAGGACCTCCTTTATCCAATGAGGTGCAAAGACCCTCCATGCTCAAATCATTATAATTATTCTTCTTCTGTCTCTTACCCCGGGCTGAGCCATCTTCTTGAGGGGGGCGTTTAGTGCTGATAATCTGAGAGAGCCCTTCCCTCAAAGAGGATTTCATCTCCTTCTGGAGCATTTTGTTAAATTTAACATTGGCCAAGTCTTGAGAGGGGGCAGAAGCCTCTTCTGACCCCGAGACATAAAGTCAATAATATGAGCTCAGAAAGGAGTGTAAAAGAAAGCGATGAGGCCCAAAAAACAAATATGTATGGGATAAGAAATCGCAATTAGAGTGTTTAGCTGAAATAAAATAAGCAGGTTCTCGAAAAGAACTTGGGTAGATTGATTCCCGATATAAGGGAAAGATTTGGCTAAGTATTTAAGTCAGTAGGAGAAGTTCGCTGATGAACATTAACTGTCACTCGCGATTACGAGCGCACAATGAGGAAAGACAAGGGGTTGCCAAGGAAACTCCACAATGCTCCGATGAGGCGAAGCACGTTAAGAAAATGCCCTTAGCAACGCGACTACGCGGCGTCGCCGTTGCCAAGGGTCATTCCTCAAAAGGCTTCGAGTCTCTCGTTGCGAGCGTGAGAGACTCCGAGGGGGCAAAATTAATTAATTATGCTGCTACTTACCGAAAACAGATGAAAAACGATGGTCATCGCCAAAGGAGACGTGCGAGGCACGTTTAAAGTGAGTCATTATTATAAACACAATCATTAACCGAGCCAAACGAAAACTCGTGAAGAAAGGTTACACATCGCAATAAACGCTACACACACTCAGACGAGGGGGGGGGGGGATCGCGATGAGGGAATTTCCGTAAATTGGAAATTGGTGAGAAAGGGTGTGAAGTATTACGGGGGATGGAAACTGCCACGCCATAAGGACACACCCATACCAAATGAAACAATTAAATACAACAAAATAGAGAAATATAATACAATAATGATAAATATAAGCCCTAAATACCATAAAAGAGATAAAACAGAGACAAGCTAAAATGAGACTTATCTGCTTGGGAGCCGCATTTAAAAGAGCCTGTGTGTTGTTGGCTCATGGCTCTTAGCTGTTGCCTTTGTTCTATTTGGAACTATTATATTGTGATGCGGCTGCTGGGATCTGCATTAAAGATATATGCATAATGTAGCCTCCGGTCTTGTAATGAAATCGTTTCCGTACTAGGATGCCAACCGCTCTGGAGCCCGTGGAGAATTCTGAGTGCGCTACCATTTTGTACCCCCAGCGGTCCACAGCCTTGCAAGTCGATCCCACCAAGTGTGTTTCCTGAAGCAATGCTATAGCCGGTGCTGTGCGCCTCAAGTACTGTAATACCAATCCCCGTTTAATCTTCTCTCCCAGCCCATGTACATTCCAAGTAACAACGGTCATCGAGGGCACAGGGGTCAACGAGGGGGCATTAGCAGAAACATCAGTGCACATCAATTCCTGGTCCTCCATTACCATTATTGTAGTTTTCCAAACCATTCTCTTACTACTTTTGGTATTCACAGAAGTTAGGATTTTGTCTTAAGACAAATTTAAGACAGACTTAAGACAGACTTAAGACATACTTAAGACAAACTTAAGACAGACTTAAGGCTGACTTAAGGTAGAATTGTGTCTTAAGTTTGTCTTAAGCCTGTCTTAAGTCTGTCTTAAGTTTGTCTTAAGACAAACTTAAGACAAAATCCTAACTTCTTTGAATACCAAAAGTAGTAAGTTTATGATTTTATTTTAAGTTAGTTCTGTGAATCAGCCCCCATATCTGTTATGAGCCTTTCTGTTCTCTGCATTCACCTGTCTTGAACCTGGTGTCAAAGTTGCACCTCCCCCCTCCAGACTGGCTCTACTCCTTGCCCTTTGCTGCAAATATGTTTTATTAAAGGGGGGCTTATTACCTTCTCCTCCTTAGATCATTGGGCAGTTTGTGCAGCTACTGCTGTGGGCCTCTACATAACACCCTCCGGAACTTTCTCCTCCTGCTCCTCTTGGTCTGCCAGGCCATTTATGCTTGTGCTGCCTCTGCTTCTCCTATGCCGAACGGGCATCTGAGCTACAGCTCTCCGGCCCCTGTGGAGCTCGTACACTGCTTTCACCCAGCGCCAATTTCAGCCTGTCTCGGCATGCACTGTGGTCCCACAGCTAACAAGGAGGCATGAGGAACCCCCCGATGGGGAAATCGTGTCGGTCCCGTCCAACCACCGCAGGTATGCTAAATATTTTCCATTTTCACGTCCCTCCGGGCACTAAATAGCTCCCGTCTTCTGGTGTGCCCGCGTCCCACCTCTAGCCAGCCGCCATGAGATGAAAATATTGTTCTCGCAGGCAGGAAGAGGCATTTCTAGCAGCTCCCTGTGTGGGACAGCAAAGTCGGCTTCTACAGGAGGTGGGGAGCCGGATGGGGCCTTCAGGTTCACCCCATTGTCCCGTAGCACACTTGGTGACCCGGGTTGGACATGGGCACTTAGGGACAAATGGCTTGGTTTAAGGCCATTGGGATTGAGGCCCATTGTGACTCAGGGAGGTGGCTCCATGCCCCCTTCCCTTTTGTAGAAATATCTTTTAAACTGGGGGATGGGGTACCTGGGGTCACTATTGGCCTGGAAACAAGCCCCATGGGCTCTTAGTGGGTCAGAAGGGGGGCCATTTGCCTCCCTCCCCTACACAAAGATGGGTCCTGCCCCCACCGCTTAATAAATAACACAAAGGCACCAGGGAATGGAGTCCTCAAAGCCCAAATTGGCTCTGGGAGGATGCTCTGCCACACCTCCCCTTAAAACAAAAGAAAGGCCCTGGGATCCCTGGGGTGCAAAGAGGCTCAGGGAGAGGATCATATGCTCCCTTTCCTTAAAAAAAAGGTCCTGGGAATGGGTTACCCAGGGCATGAAATGGATTAGGGAGAGGGAATCTAGCAATAGGTTGGATGCAGTGCCTGGCCATCAGGTGGGAACAGATGTTTCTTTCCCTGTCCACTCTCCTATGGGCAAGGAAACTCGCATTGCTCCCACCTGGAGGGAGAAAAGAAAGCAGTTGCTCCTGCCAGGTAGCTTATTCGAGTCTTCTTTTTATTTACTTGGCTATGTCTTATACATTCAGCCATGGATATATGATTTTGCCATTTAAGAATTAAGGCAAAGGGGCTATGACAATTGCCGAGGTATCTACTATGTTGAAGAACATGCCTATTTTCTCCTGTGGATGGAGGGACCAAGGGTATGTGTGTCATGTGTGAATGTGCGCATGAATACATATGTGACTTACTTAGGCTAAAGACATTGATCTTATTTAATAGATGAAGGGTGGCTTTTGTTCTCAGTTCATCAAAGCCCAACTTTGCATACTGCAGCTTGTGGTGCTCAAATGAATCTGTTGTTAGGTCCAAATGGAAAAGGACTTCGCACACCTTGTGTATGAGTTATTCCGATTAATAGATAGGTGGTTGGTGCTAATTGGTAAATTCTCCTGAGTAAGAAAACGAGTTCAATGTATGGTTTGCGTAAATCCCTGGATGGGAACACGTCTCCAATTGTAATCCTTGGGATTTTCAATGATGTAATCACTCTTAACAAAAATGTTATTTCACATGATTTTGTATTCATTATTTATCATCTGTATCATATCACTTTGAAATGAACCGATCTTAGAAGCGTTCAAATACGCCAACTGTCGTACATGACGTGTACCCCACAACACACACAGCACAATCCCGGCCAGTATATTCTAGGCCAGACATTCCATACACTCATTGGGTCATACTAGAAATGTCCTCTATGTTTGTATAAAACAACTCCTGATGAAGGGCATGGCCCGAAATGTATTGGGCAAGAGGAATTGAATCAAGAATCATTGAAATATGAAGTTATATCTGTAAGGGTCTGACATGCGTGCCTACCTGGATTAGGACGGACCCGACTACATCTCCCAGAAGGCCATCCTTCTTGGAGGAACTGGAAGTGTATTTAGTCACTTGAGACGCTGGGGGTGTCTTACGTGATTCTTGTTTTGTGGAACTATTCGTGGTTGCAGACGCCCTGTTCCCGTGGATCAAAATTGATCTCGGGACCTCGTTCTCGGACGAGACGCCTGGTCCCATTGAATAGCGGCTGCTGTTTTGTTTCACGGGAGTACTCGTGCGCGTTCCGCTTGGCTGAGCGGGAACGCTTACTTATTCCTGTTTTCCTCTTGTTGTTCTCTCGGCGGTGCGGGGAGACGCTTGAATTGTCCCCTCCTTGCCCGGTCGAGATATCACCCACTTTTCACTGTTTTCCTCTTGTTCTCTTGGCGGTGCGGGAGACGCTTGGATTGCGCGCTCTTGTGCCCGGTCAAGACATTGCTAGTGTATTTACGAATACAGCTCGGCGGAGCAGGTATTCCCTTCACTGTTTGGCCTTCTGGCTCCCGGCTGGGGATCGTTGGGCCGTTTTCTGATATCCTGAAGCATTAGGGGGATTTATTACCGGGGCCTGTCCTGGAATGCTTTCTAAGTCATGGAGAGTTTGCTGTGTGCTGGGAGTCCGGTAAGATATGATTCATCTGGAGTGGATGACATAATTCGAGACTTGTTACTTTCATTTGTTCCTGGGTATCCTAACTATGCAGGCTGGCATCCGACTCCAGTACGAAATCCGGGGACGAACCAAAAATGGCTTTCCCATTCCATGCCTCCAGGTTGTTCAGCCACCAAAGCAATTCTGAACGAGAATCTGAGTCCAGAGAAATATGATCCCCATACCAGAGACCTGATCTCAGAGCTCTCGCTTTGACCCTCTGAAGAGCCCGATAGTTGAGGGGGCCTGGAAAAATCGCCTGAATTGAAGACGAAAGGAGACCTAGAAGCCTGGCCAAGTCTCTGAGGGAGAGATTCTGACGGCTTAGAGCATGTTTTATTTGCTTTTTTATTTTCGATATTTTCTTGGAAGGAAAAAGGAGGAGGCAACGGGAGGTGTCGACCGTGAAACCTAAAAATTCTATGGATTTTGAGGGAATCAGGCAAGATTTCTCCTTGTTTATGATGAAACCTAGGCTTTCTATGAGTTTCATAGAAAAATTCAGGTCTTGAATTAAATGTAATTTCTCTTGCGCCATAATGAGAATATCGTCCAGGTAGATGATGAGACGAACACCTCTTGATCTTAGGTGAGAGACAACGGCTCTCATGACCTTGGTGAAGCACCATGGTGCGGAAGAGAGACCAAAGGGCAGAGCCTGAAACTGGTTCAAGCGACCTTTCCATAGAAAGTGGAGGAAACGTTGGTGAACCTTGGCCATGGGAATGGTAAAATAGGCGTCTTTGAGGTCTAGTTTGACTAACCAGTCCCCTTTTAGAAGTAGGTCTCTCAGAAGGTGAATACCTTCCATTTTGAAATGTCTGTAAGAAATGAATCTGTTTACTTGACGGAGATTTATAACCGGCCTCCAACCCTTGTCCTTTTTTCGACTAAAAAAAGGTTGCTCACGAAACCCATGAGATCCATGGGAACCTCCAGAATTGCACCTTTCTGAATCATTGAAGAGATTTCCTCTTCTATGATGGCTTGTTGATCCGGGCACATGGGAATACTCATCGGGAGAGAAGTTTGGACAGGTTCGTAATCGAAATCTATTGTAAAACCCTTTACGGTGCTCAGTACCCAAGCGTCTTGAGTGATGCATTCCCAATTTTTTAAGAAATATTTCAGTCTGCCCCCTACCTTTAAGGGGAAAGAAAGGGAAGGAAGACGGGGAACACTCACCTGAGGAATTATTCTGGACGCTTGATCCACGAGATCTGAATCCTCTGCCACGCTGTCCTCTACCTCTCTGAGGGTAGAATTGTGGGCTTGAATATTGTTGGTATTGCTGAAATTGCTGGTATCCTCTGCCAGTTCCACGTGCTCTAAAGTTGGGCCTCTGGAAGTAACATCCGGAAGATTGGCCTCGTCTTCCGGCCCTTCCGAAAAGATTATTACCAGAATTAAAAACTTTCCGCATGTTTTGTTGCGCCCTATCGAGGGCAGTAAAAGTAGAGACATATTTACCAAGGGATTTAATTAAATCTTCTCCAAAGAGGAGCCCTTTTTGATTCTTGGTAGGTTCTTTATCAGCAAGATCACTGAGCTTAGGGTTAATGCGAGTGAGGACCACTCTACGCCTTTCGGCATTGATGCCTGCGTTCGCATTTCCCAAGAGGATAATGGACCTTTGGCTCCAGCCTCTAATTAATTCGGTATCGAGGTGAGTGCCTTCTATATGGCTCTGCTCTGCAGAGTCGAGAATCCTTGTGAGTGGACCAAGGACGTCGAGGAGACGATCCTGGCAAACCTTAAGGGATTTCTCCATACCCTTCCTGGGGTCATGCCCCAACTTGAAAAGGAATTTAATTAGATCAGGATCAAGATTAGGGGTGTAACAAGACTTATCACCCACAGAAGGTCTAGCGCATTCTGCTCTCAGAATGTTGCGAGTTTCCCTCTCCAAAGGGAATCTAATCCATTTTTTAACAAACTTCGCAACTTGTTCCTGAGGGAACCATTCTGAGCTCCGGGGGTGTTTTAAATTTTGGGGTGAGAGCATCTCTTCACCCAAAGGGTTACAGATCACATCCTTAGAGGAGGGTGTTCCCTCTTCAATAGCTTCTCCAAAGTCATGATCCTCATCATTAAGGTCGAGGACATACTCATCTAAAAATTCAGAGTCATCTGATCCAAGTTCGTCATAGCTATCATGAGCATCGGTTAGGTGTGTGTCGTTTAGGACACCTGGTTTCTTTGTGCCGCCAAGGACACCCAATTGATTCGAGGTGCGAAGACCTCCTTCACTCCTTGAGGTGCTAGGACCTCCTTTATCCAATGAGGTGCAAAGACCCTCCATGCTCAAATCATTATAATTATTCTTCTTCTGTCTCTTACCCCGGGCTGAGCCATCTTCTTGAGGGGGGCGTTTAGTGCTGATAATCTGAGAGAGCCCTTCCCTCAAAGAGGATTTCATCTCCTTCTGGAGCATTTTGTTAAATTTAACATTGGCCAAGTCTTGAGAGGGGGCAGAAGCCTCTTCTGACCCCGAGCTAGACATAAAGTCAATAATATGAGCTCAGAAAGGAGTGTAAAAGAAAGCGATGAGGCCCAAAAAACAAATATGTATGGGATAAGAAATCGCAATTAGAGTGTTTAGCTGAAATAAAATAAGCAGGTTCTCGAAAAGAACTTGGGTAGATTGATTCCCGATATAAGGGAAAGGTTTGGCTAAGTATTTAAGTCAGTAGGAGAAGTTCGCTGATGAACATTAACTGTCACTCGCGATTACGAACGCACAATGAGGAAAGACAAGGGGTTGCCAAGGAAACTCCACAATGCTCCGATGAGGCGAAGCACGTTAAGAAAATGCCCTTAGCAACGCGACTACGCGGCATCGCCGTTGCCAAGGGTCATTCCTCAAAAGGCTTCGAGTCTCTCGTTGCGAGCGCGAGAGACTCCGAGGGGGCAAAATTAATTAATTATGCTGCTACTTACCGAAAACAGATGAAAAACGATGGTCATCGCCAAAGGAGACGTGCGAGGCACGTTTAAAGTGAGTCATTATTATAAACACAATCATTAACCGAGCCAAACGAAAACTCGTGAAGAAAGGTTACACATCGCAATAAACGCTACACACACTCGGACGAGGGGGGGGGGATCGCGATGAGGGAATTTCCGTAAATTGGAAATTGGTGAGAAAGGGTGTGAAGTATTACGGGGGATGGAAACTGCCACGCCATAAGGACACACCCATACCAAATGAAACAATTAAATACAACAGAATAGAGAAATATAATACAATAATGATAAATATAAGCTCTAAATACCATAAAAGAGATAAAACAGAGACAAGCTAAAATGAGACTTATCTGCTTGGGAGCCGCATTTAAAAGAGGCTGTGTGTTGTTGGCTCATGGCTCTTAGCTGTTGCCTTTGTTCTATTTGGAACTATTATATTGTGATGCGGCTGCTGGGATCTGCATTAAAGATATATGCATAATGTAGCCTCCGGTCTTGTAATGAAATCGTTTCCGTACTAGGATGCCAACCGCTCTGGAGCCCGTGGAGAATTCTGAGTGCACTACCATTTTGTACCCCCAGCGGTCCACAGCCTTGCAAGTCGATCCCACCAAGTGTGTTTCCTGAAGCAATGCTATAGCCGGTGCTGTGCGCCTCAAGTACTGTAATACCAATCCCCGTTTAATCTTCTCTCCCAGCCCATGTACATTCCAAGTAACAACGGTCATCGAGGGCACAGGGGTCAACGAGGGGGCATTAGCAGAAACATCAGTGCACATCAATTCCTGGTCCTCCATTACCATTATTGTAGTTTTCCAAACCATTCTCGTTGTGAGACAAAATCCTAAACTTACTACTTTTGGTATTCACAGAAGTTAGGATTTTGTCTTAAGACAAATTTAAGACAGACTTAAGACAGACTTAAGACATACTTAAGACAAACTTAAGACAGACTTAAGGCTGACTTAAGGTAGAATTGTGTCTTAAGTTTGTCTTAAGCCTGTCTTAAGTCTGTCTTAAGTTTGTCTTAAGACAAACTTAAGACAAAATCCTAACTTCTTTGAATACCAAAAGTAGTAAGTTTATGATTTTATTTTAAGTTAGTTCTGTGAATCGGCCCCCATATCTGTTATGAGCCTTTCTGTTCTCTGCATTCACCTGTCTTGAACCTGGTGTCAAAGTTGCACCTCCCCCCTCCAGACTGGCTCTACTCCTTGCCCTTTGCTGCAAATATGTTTTATTAAAGGGGGGCTTATTACCTTCTCCTCCTTAGATCATTGGGCAGTTTGTGCAGCTACTGCTGTGGGCCTCTACATAACACCCTCCGGAACTTTCTCCTCCTGCTCCTCTTGGTCTGCCAGGCCATTTATGCTTGTGCTGCCTCTGCTTCTCCTATCCCGAACGGGCATCTGAGCTACAGCTCTCCGGCCCCTGTGGAGCTCGTACACTGCTTTCACCCAGCGCCAATTTCAGCCTGTCTCGGCATGCACTGTGGTCCCACAGCTAACAAGGAGGCATGAGGAACCCCCCGATGGGGAAATCGTGTCGGTCCCGTCCAACCACCGCAGGTATGCTAAATATTTTCCATTTTCACGTCCCTCCGGGCACTAAATAGCTCCCGTCTTCTGGTGTGCCCGCGTCCCACCTCTAGCCGGCCGCCATGAGATGAAAATATTGTTCTCGCAGGCAGGAAGAGGCATTTCTAGCAGCTCCCTGTGTGGGACAGCAAAGTCGGCTTCTACAGGAGGTGGGGAGCCGGATGGGACCTTCAGGTTCACCCCATTGTCCCGTAGCACACTTGGTGACCCGGGTTGGACATGGGCACTTAGGGACAAATGGCTTGGTTTAAGGCCATTGGGATTGAGGCCCATTGTGACTCAGGGAGGTGGCTCCATGCCCCCTTCCCTTTTGTAGAAATATCTTTTAAACTGGGGGATGGGGTACCTGGGGTCACTATTGGCCTGGAAACAAGCCCCATGGGCTCTTAGTGGGTCAGAAGGGGGGCCATTTGCCTCCCTCCCCTACACAAAGATGGGTCCTGCCCCCACCCCTTAATAAATAACACAAAGGCACCAGGGAATGGAGTCCTCAAAGCCCAAATTGGCTCTGGGAGGATGCTCTGCCACACCTCCCCTTAAAACAAAAGAAAGGCCCTGGGATCCCTGGGGTGCAAAGAGGCTCAGGGAGAGGATCATATGCCTCCCTTTCCTTAAAAAAAAGGTCCTGGGAATGGGTTACCCAGGGCATGAAATGGATTAGGGAGAGGGAATCTAGCAATGGGTTGGATGCAGTGCCTGGCCACCAGGTGGGAACAGATGTTTCTTTCCCTGTCCACTCTCCTATGGGCAAGGAAACTCGCATTGCTCCCACCTGGAGGGAGAAAAGAAAGCAGTTGCTCCTGCCAGGTAGCTTATTCGAGTCTTCTTTTTATTTACTTGGCTATGTCTTATACATTCAGCCATGGATATATGATTTTGCCATTTAAGAATTAAGGCAAAGGGGCTATGACAATTGCCGAGGTATCTACTATGTTGAAGAACATGCCTATTTTCTCCTGTGGATGGAGGGACCAAGGGTATGTGTGTCATGTGTGAATGTGCGCATGAATACATATGTGACTTACTTAGGCTAAAGACATTGATCTTATTTAATAGATGAAGGGTGGCTTTTGTTCTCAGTTCATCAAAGCCCAACTTTGCATACTGCAGCTTGTGGTGCTCAAATGAATCTGTTGTTAGGTCCAAATGGAAAAGGACTTCGCACACCTTGTGTATGAGTTATTCCGATTAATAGATAGGTGGTTGGTGCTAATTGGTAAATTCTCCTGAGTAAGAAAACGAGTTCAATGTATGGTTTGCGTAAATCCCTGGATGGGAACACGTCTCCAATTGTAATCCTTGGGATTTTCAATGATGTAATCACTCTTAACAAAAATGTTATTTCACATGATTTTGTATTCATTATTTATCATCTGTATCATATCACTTTGAAATGAACCGATCTTAGAAGCGTTCAAATACGCCAACTGTCGTACATGACGTGTACCCCACAACACACACAGCACAATCCCGGCCAGTATATTCTAGGCCAGACATTCCATACACTCATTGGGTCATACTAGAAATGTCCTCTATGTTTGTATAAAACAACTCCTGATGAAGGGCATGGCCCGAAATGTATTGGGCAAGAGGAATTGAATCAAGAATCATTGAAATATGAAGTTATATCTGTAAGGGTCTGACATGCGTGCCTACCTGGATTAGGACGGACCCGACTACATCTCCCAGAAGGCCATCCTTCTTGGAGGAACTGGAAGTGTATTTAGTCACTTGAGATGCTGGGGGTGTCTTACGTGATTCTTGTTTTGTGGAACTATTCGTGGTTGCAGACGCCCTGTTCCCGTGGATCAAAATTGATCTCGGGACCTCGTTCTCGGACGAGACACCTGGTCCCATTGAATAGCGGCTGCTGTTTTGTTTCACGGGAGTACTCGTGCGCGTTCCGCTTGGCTGAGCGGGAACGCTTACTTATTCCTGTTTTCCTCTTGTTGTTCTCTCGGCGGTGCGGGTAGACGCTTGGATTGTCCCCTCCTTGCCCGGTCGAGATATCACCCACTTTTCACTGTTTTCCTCTTGTTCTCTTGGCGGTGCGGGAGACGCTTGGATTGCGCGCTCTTGTGCCCGGTCAAGACATTGCTAGTGTATTTACGAATACAGCTCGGCGGAGCAGGTATTCCCTTCACTGTTTGGCCTTCTGGCTCCCGGCTGGGGATCGTTGGGCCGTTTTCTGATATCCTGAAGCATTAGGGGGATTTATTACCGGGGCCTGTCCTGGAATGCTTTCTAAGTCATGGAGAGTTTGCTGTGTGCTGGGAGTCCGGTAAGATATGATTCATCTGGAGTGGATGACATAATTCGAGACTTGTTACTTTCATTTGTTCCTGGGTATCCTAACTATGGGCTGGGTCAGCAGTAATATCCATGGATTATATGTTTTCTTCTTGTGTTCAAGCACCTAATTATTTTGGATGATTCAATACTTTTTCCTGGTGCTGGAGGTGGCTTTAATTTCATTTCTAGGGTGGATTATTGATGGTACGTATGGTGATTAAGTGACATTGTTATATGAGGGACATTTGTTGCCAAAAAGTTTTAACGGTGTGTTTTGACTTGTAGGTGAGTACTATATTGCGGGGAGAGAAGCATCTTGTCGTATGAAAGAAAGAAGGGTTCATCTCCTGATTAAGTGATCAGGTACAGAAATGCACCTAGCGAGAAATACATCAGAGTAGCTAGGAAATTAAATTTTTTAATGTGTTGTTTCTTTTGCTGCAGGTATCCCTTTTCCACCGCTGTTTCCACCCTAGCCCTATACCTCGCTTGATTACTTCTGTACTCTGTAAATATAGAATTCAGCCAGAGGAGGTGGACCACTTTCAGCATCATCCTGATCCTGAGGAGTCCGTTTTTCGTGACAGAAATCACGTACCCATGAAGTCCTCTCCTCCTGGTCAGGAAGATCCTCAGAGATGGCTACTTTAGATGATGTTTTACAGGCAGTGGTCCTAGTACAACAAGAACTAGCTACTTCACGGGCTGAGACAGCAGCCCTGAAAGAGAGATTGGATAGGCAGACGAGAAATCCTTTTGACACTTCAGCAGGTGCTCAGCAGATTCAGGTGATGGTTCCTCCACCCATACCATTAGCTAGCCCAGAGAGATATTCAGGAGACCCTCATAAAATGCAGACGTTTCTGCCGCAAATCACATGTTTCTTGCAGACCTGCTTCATTTCCGAATAATCTGTCTAGAGTAGCCTATGCCATTTCATACCTGACATGGGATGCTGCCAATTGGGCAGTCCCTTTGGTCAGGAATGATGACTCTTTGCTATCCGATTGGGCAGCCTTTCGAAGAGAATTCGAACGGCTGTTCAATCATCAGGCTACCACACTCTGCGCCGAAAGAGAACTTCTGGAATAAAGCCAGGGCAAGAAAGACCTGGTTACTTACATGACCACATTCAACCGATTAGTGGTTGAGACCGCCTGGCCAGAAGAAAAAAGAATGGCACTTTATTACCAGGGGTTAAAAGAAGAGATCAAAGACGTGCTAGCTCAAATAGATCCGCAGCCTACTAATTGTACCAACTTGATAAATGTAACCTTAAGATTAGATCACAGACTCGCAGAAAGGGGAGGAGACCATAGAAGGAGCGACAGAGCTTCAGGAGGACTGGAGCATGAAAACTGTTCTTCTCCCGCATCTAGAGATAACCCTCCAGAGCCTATGGAGCGATTAAGTCTCCTTTATCCAGAGCAGAGAAGGAAAGTTGCAGCACTCAGGGTCTCTGCATGTATTGTGACAAAAAGGGGCACTACGTGAAGGAGTGTACCCTAAAGCCAAAGAGACAAAAAACATTTTATGCTGGTAAACAAGTAGCACTCACGCTGTAGAACGTTCCGATACAAAAGATAATCGTGAATCTGGGAATGGTTCTGATGGGAAGGAATGGAGGTTGCCATCCTTAGTGGTCACTGATTTGAAAAACACAGTGGTGCACATTGTCTTGTCCATGATTCACCGGACAAGAAAACAAGAATATCCAGTGTCGAGCATGATTGACTCCGGAGCCACCGGAAACTTTATTGACGATGGGTTGGTACGTCGCCTGGGACTAGGGAGAGTATCCAACAAAAAACCCGAAAAGGTGTTGGCCGTATATGGTACCCTGTTAAAATCTGGTCCGATAACAGAACACACTGAGGTAGTTGAGTTGATCCTCACATGCAATCCACTAGATCATGTGGAATCCATTGTTTGGAACATAATATAGACCCCTCAATATGAAGTCATCTTGGGTATGCCGTGGCCATGGCAAAATAATCCCATGATGGATTGGATGCTCAAAACCATCAGATTCCTCTCCGACGAATGTCGAACTAGTTGCATGAAAAGCACTGATTCACACACCTTAGCCTTACCACAAATCTTTCAGGTAGCCACCGCAGCCGAAAAAGAAGTCGAGTTGCCTTCTGAATATGTGGAGTATAGGGAGGTGTTCAGTGAAATCAAGGCAGAGACTCTACCACCACATCGCAAATATGATTGTCACATTGATCTGGTAGACGGGGCGGCTATACCATCATGTAAGGTATACGCTCATTCCGAGCCCAAGACTAGACACTTACAAGAGTATTTGGAGCATTTTTGTTCCAATGGATTAATTCGCCCTTCCCGATCTCCAGCAGCCTCCCCTCTTTTTTTTTACGGCTAAAGCCAACGGCAATTTAAGAATCTGAATCGATTATCGCCTGTTGAATAAAAACACGGTGAGAAACCGCTACCCTCTTCCACTCATCCGTGTCTTGCTTGATCAAGTAAGGGAGGCCAACATCTACACCCGGTTGGACCTCCGAGGGGCCTATCACTTGGTAAGGATCTGAGAGGGCGATGAGTGGAAGACGGCGTTCAAAATGAGGTACGGTTTGTTTGAATACTTGGTCAATGCTTTCGTGTTGTGCAACCCCTGCGGCTTTCCGGCATTTTCTCAATGATGTGCTGAAGGAATACATAGATCAGTTTGTCATAGTTTACATCGATATCGATAACATTTTGGTCTATTCGATTTCACGGACACAGCATGTGAGTCACGTCATCCTGATTCTCAAAAAGTTACTAGACAATAGTCTTAACTGTAAACTCAGTAAATGTGAGTTTAGTGTTACCGAGGTGGAATTCCTGGGGGTTATTCTGAATCCCCGAGGGTTTTGAATAGCTGAAAGGAAAGTTGAGGCGGTTCATCACTAGCCTGTGCCTAAATGTGTGAAAGATGTGCAATGTTTCCTGGGATTTTCCAACTTTTACAGGAGATTTATCTCACAGTTTTCTCAGTTGGCCTCTCCAGTTACTAGATTGTTAAGGAAAGGTATTCCTTTTGTGTGGACATCTGAAGCCATGGGGGCTTTCGAACAATTAAAAAAGGCTTTCAGTACTGCTCCAATCCTGAGACATCCACAGCTAGATTGACCATTTGTTGTAGAGGCGGATGCTTCTGATCTGGCGGTGGGGGCTGTATTACCCCAGAGAGACAGACATATGGGACAACTGCATCCGGTGGCTTTCCTGTCAAAAAAGTTGAATTCGGTCAAAAATAACTACACGGTGGCAGAAAAAGAGCTGTTGGCCATCAAAAAAGCCTTCCAGGAGTGGAGACACTATCTTTGGGGGGCAAAGCATCCGATAACGGTCTACTCCGACCACCGAAATCTACAATATATGAAGACCGCCAGCCATCTTTTACATCGACAAATGCGGTGGATGCTGTTCTTCGCAGAATATGATATTGTGATCACATTTCGCCCAGGGTAGGACAACCGAAAGGCGGATTCACTGTCCAGGCAAGGTGAAAACACAACTCCACAACATTAGGTACAGCGAGCGATCATAACTCCTGAGAAAGTTCTATGCACAGTCACTGTGGAATACTTCTTGGATCAAGTCACTAGCCATAGGTCTCAGGCCCAGTGGCAGGTATGGGCAGGGCAAAACATACTCTGAACCCTTAAACATGGTGTTCCCATGTATGATAATAAGCTGTACTTGCCCACACACCCTCTACATTTGAAGGCTTTCAATTGGTGCCATGACGCAGTTCTAGCAGGTCATCCTGGAAACAAAAAAATATTAAATCTAGTGAAGCGCCAATTCTGGTGGGAGGGCATGTCGAAGGACGTAGATTTATGGCTCAGACAATGCTATACATGTGCCCGTGCCAAGGGAGATCAGACCAAGAGTAAGGAAAGCTCATGCCTCTACCCACGCCATCACAACCATGGCACACGGTCAATCGGGACTTCATAGTGGGCCTACCAACCGATCAAGGATCTTGGTAGTTGTCGACAGTTTGACCAAAATGGGTCATTTCATCCCTTGCAAAAACTTACCTTCTGCAAGCCAAACCGCCCAGCTGTTGCTAACACATGTGGTGAAACTACATGGAATACCAAGGGTCATCATTTCCGACAGAGGACCTCAGTTTGTGGCTCGATTCTGGCACATGTGGTGCAAAGCCCTCTGAGTGGAAGATGCCTTATCCATCAGCTTCCATCCCCAAACAGATGGGCAGACAGAACGATTAAATCAAAACATTAAGAAATATCTAAGATGCTATTCAGGAGAGGCTGCACAATCCTGGGTATCTCTGTTATGGTTTGCTGAACTGTCCTACAATAATGCCTGGCACAGCTCCATAGGGGAAACTCTGTTCAAGGCTAACACCGGGTTCCATGCTAACACATTGCCGTTGGTGATCCAGAGTGAAGTACAAAACCATCCTACGGTATCAGCTCATGTGAAGTCACTCCTGAAAACACACCGACGGATTCAAAGGTTGCTGGATCAAGCAAAGACTTCCTACAAAAAATGGGCAGACCTGCACCGTCAAGATTGTCCTACGTATCAGGTGGGCGACAAAGTCTGGCTATCTACGATGAATATACTCTTTCGCTATGGCAGTGTTTTCCATCCTCGATACATTGGTCCTTATTCCATCCTTCTCGGATAAATCCAGTGGCCTAAAAACGTACGTTGCCTGCTTCCTTGAGAATACATCCGGTATTCCATTGTAGTTTACTGAAACCCGCCAGGTGTGCACGGAAAAAGGCTGTGCCACCGATGTTGAGAGATGGTCAACTCGAGTACGAGTTCCAGATTTCGCCAGGACCGGCTGTGGTTCCTGATTTCCTGGAAGGAGTATCAGTCGGAAAACAACTCGTGGGAACCAAGTTCTGACGTTCATGCCCCTTGGGAGGTCAGTTTGTTGTATTCTCCTGAACCCCGGGAAGCCCGGTACTAGGAGACACTTGGGAGGGGGCATACTGTCAGGGTCTGGCATGCGTGCCTATCTGGATTAGGACGGACCCGACTACATCTCCCAGAAGGCCATCCTTCTGGGAGGAACTGGAAGTGTATTTAGTCACGTGAGACGCTGGGGGCGTCGTACATGATTCTTGTCTTGTGGATCTCTTCGTAGTTGCGGACGCCCTATTCCTGCGGATCGGAATTGATATAGGGACCGCGTTCTTGGATGAGACGCCTGGTCCCATTGAATAGCAGATGCTGATTTGTTTCACGGGAGTCCCTGTGCGCGTTCCACTTGGCTGAGCGGGAACGCTTACTTATTTCTGTTTTCCTCTTGTTCTCTCGGCGGTGCGGGGAGACGCTTGGATTGTCCCCTCCTTGCCCGATGGAGATATCGCCCACTTTTCCCTGTTTTCCTCTTGTTCTCTCGGCGGTGCGGGCGACTCTTGGATTGCCCCCTCCTGTGCCCGGTCAAGGCATTGCCAGTTTATTTACGAATTTATTTATTTATTTATTTATTTTATTTATATTTAAGTTTATAAAGCGCTCAGCTACCCGTAGGTTTCCCGGCGCTGAAACCAACAAGAGAGAGGGGAAATCAGAAGGAGGGAACTACATGTTAAATAGCCAGTTTTTTACCTGTTTGCGAAATCTAAGATAATTGGGTTCTTTTCGTAGCTGGAGGGGAAGAGAATTCCAAAGTGAAGGGGCTAGCCAGGCAAATGAACGGCCTCCCATTCTGGCTTTTCTAATTCTAGGCACTGAAAAAAGATGTTGGCTAGATGAGCGCAGAGTGCGGGGGGGGGGGCAGTGGCGGTGAACCAGGGATGTGAGATATGGTGGGGCCAGACCAGTATGTATTTTGTGCATGATGCAGAGAGCCTTGAATTTCGTCCGGTTTTCGATGCGGAGCCAGTGTAGTGTGCGGAGGGAGTTAGAGGTGGAGGAAGTGTTGGGCAATTTGCAAAGCAGTCGAGCCGCCATATTCTGGACTGTTTGCAATTTACGAATCACCTCTTTGCTGGCACCCAGGAGAAGAATGTTACTGTAGTCCAGTCTAGAAGTGATTAGAGCCTGGACTACAGTTTTCTGGGTGTCCACAGGCAGCATCCAGATAATCTTGCGCAACCACTTGATGATTGTGGTGCAGGTGGAGGAGGTTTTGACCACATGGCTTTTCATTGATAGTTGGTCGTCGAAAATCACGCCTAAGTTGCGTGCTGATTTAGAAGGAGTGGGTGGGGTGCCCATTAGAGCGGGCCAGTGTTGGGGTCCCCATAGAGTAGTATTGTGGCCGAACAGAAGAAGCTCTGTTTTCCCCCCATTCAGTTGCAATTTGTTGTCCAACATCCAAGCTGCGATGTTGCTCAGTCCTGAACTGAAGGCAGATGAGGAGGCATGTGAATCTGAGGAAAGAGAATAGATGATCTGGGTATCATCAGCGTAGGAGTAGATGGTGAGCCCAGCTTGCTCCGCAATAGACGCCAGAGGTCTGACGTATAAGTTGAAGAGCAAGGGGCTCAGGATGGAACCCTGTGGGACTCCATACACAGATGTAAAGGTTAGGGAAGCGGATGAGGAAGAAAAGACTTGGAAAGTGCGGTCAGATAAGAAGCTAACGAGCCAGTTAAGAGCTGAGCTGGTGATGCCAGATGATCGGAGGGCATTGATAAGAATGGGGTGGGAAACCGTATCAAATGCGGCACTCAAATCAAGCAGAATGAGTGCCACGGTTTCTCCCCTATCAACTCGGAGGCGGATGTTTTCCGAGACTCCCAGCAAAGTGGATTCCGTTGAGAAGCCGGATCTAAAGCCGGATTGTGATGGATGTAAAATTCCCCTTAACTCCACGTGGGTGGAAAGTTGGGAGTTAATGTGTTTTTCGAAGATTTTAGAAAAAACCGGGATAAGTGAGATGGGGCGGAAATTAGCTAGAATGCTGGGATCGGCATTAGCCTTTTTTAATAAAGGCATTATCATCTCGTGCTTCCATGCGGAAGGTACGGTAGCTTCTCTTAGGGAGGAATTTAGAAGATCCATGATGATTTCCATGGAGGAATTGTCCAGCTTTTTTAGAATTTGGGGGGGAATAGGGTCCAGTGGGGAACCGGATTTGATTTTGCTGATGATGTCGGAGAGGGTCTCAATATTGAGCAGATCCCATGTGCCGATCAGCTGAGCAGTTGAAGGATATGTATCAGATGTGAGCCTAAAGTCACAGGAGGGCATGGGTGCAGAGGAGGGGTTCGGCAGAGAATGGGTGGGGCTTTTGTCCTCTGGTGTCCCTTGATCGAAAGATAAAATTGAGACTGGTAGGCTGGGCAAAGAGGGGAGGGGAGATGAATTCCCAAAATTGGAGTAGATGGTATCAATTTTGGCGATGAAGAATTCAGCCAGTGAGTTGCATTGTGCCATGTTAAGACAGGGAGCTTTAGGTTGACACATTGCGCCCGAGAGTTTTTGCACTACCTTGAAGAGTGTCTTTGGACGATTTTTTGCTTCAAGGATAGTATGATTGACATGTTCAGCTTTGGCAGTTTTACATAGAGAGTGATATTTTGCTAAGGCGGCTTTAAAGCTTTGCTTAGAACATGAGTCATATTTTATGCGCCATTTGCGCTCCAGGTTTTTGCAAATGGTTTTTTCTTTTTTTAAGGTTTCGGTAAACCAGGGTGCAGGTGGATGATGAAAGTTGTGCGATTGCATGCGCAAAGGTAGGCATGTATCGGCAGCCTGTGCAAGCCAGGTATTTATGGTGGCGGAGGTTGCGTTACTAGTGTCTTCCATGAGAGGTCTAGTATTCTCGAGACAAGAATTGAATTTGTTTAGGTCCAGTTTATTCCAATTTCTGGATAGTCTGGGTTCTGTAGGGTTGGAGAGGGTATTCAATTGCTGACCTATTTTAATAGTAAAGGTCACCATATAATGGTCGGCTCGGCTCGGCAGAGCAGGTATTCCCTTCACTGTTTGGCCTTCCGGCTGGGGATCGTTGGGCCGTTTTCTGATATCCTGAAGTATCAGGGGGATTTATTACCGGAGACTGTCCTGGAGTGCTTTCTAAGTCACGGAGAGTTTGCTGTGTGCTGGGAGTCCGGTAAGATCAGATTCATCCGGAGTGGATGACATGATTCGAGACTTGTTACTTTCATTTGTTTCTGGGTATCCTAACTATGGGCTGGGTCAGCAGTAATATCCATGGATTTTGTGTTTTCTTCTTATGTTCAAGCACCTAATTGTTTCAGATGATTCAATACTTTTTCCTGGTGCTGCAGATGGCTTTAATTTCAGTTCTAGGGTGGATGATTGATGGTACGTATGTTGATTAAGTGACATTGTTATTTGAGGGACATTTGTTGCCAAAACGTTTTAACGGTGTGTTTTGACTTATAGGTGAGTCCTATATTGTGGGGAGAGAAGCATCTTGTCATATGAAAGAAAGAAGGGTTCATCTCCAGATTAAGTTATCAGGTACCGAAATGCACCAACGAGAAATACATGAGAGTATCTAGGAAATTAAATGTTTTAATGTGTTGTTCCTTTTGTTGCATGTATCCCTTTTCCACCGCTGTTCCCACCCTAACCCTACCCCTCGCTTGATTACTTCTGTACTCTGTAAATATAGAATTCAGACAGAGTACGGGGAAATCAGGAGGTGGACCCCTTTGAGCATCATCCTGAACCTGAGGAGTCCGTTCATCATGACAATATCATTGAAGAAAGTGATTTGATACAGATGATGAATAACGAATAAAAAATCATGTGAAATAACATTTTTGTTAAGAGTGATTACATCATTGAAAATCCTAAGGAGTGCAATTGGAGATGTCCTCCCGTCCAGGGAGTTAGGCAAACCATACGCTCAAAAGAATCTAACATAACTTACAGTTTTCTTGTTTATTTATTTTCGTAGAATTTCTAGTGTACAATGTACAAGTTAACTCTGTCTCTGTGTCTCTTTGCTGCACTACTATTTTTATCTCAACACATTTGATGGATAAGTTTGATGCTAGGCAGATATCGCTCAGCAGACCAAAGTAGCTGATCCAATCTAGACTAAAAGCAATTATAACTGAAATCTTCTAAATCAAAACAGTTTAAAGTGTATGATTAACATTGCCTTCAAAATAAGAACATTCCTTAGCATGACCTTCTTCATAGTCTTGGTTCATGGCGTCAGTTGCTGTGCATCTGCAGCTGACAAAGCACATTTTGGTATGAATATAATTGTAAGAATTGACTGTTTTTTGTGCTTTGTTGAATTTTTACCTGCTAAATAGTATTCAAGTGTCTGCACTCCCCCTTTTAACATGATTGAATTGTTATACTCCTAATTGTTATATGTGACTTCCCTATACGTCCCCTAATGTATGATCCAATGAGTACTAGGGTCCTGTACCTGTAATTTGCCATTAGTGCACTGCAGTGCATACTTTATCATCCACTACAATGGCAGCTTAAGCATGGCTTCGGGCCTACAATTCTAACATGCAGCAGTGTAAACACCACAATTAGACCTGCCAAAATAAACCCTTTTGAACTGAATTTGTTTTACTCACAAATATATATTAATGTGTAACCCCATATATGCTTTATAGCCCATAAGGCAGGGTGCATGCTATTTAAAAGTAGGTCATGTAGAAATGCATGTCCTTACAATGACTAGCACCTATTTTCACTGTAGTAGGGAAGCTGTTCCATTGAGAGACAATAGATGTACTATTACATTTAATAATGCTATCTTTAAGTAGGAAACACCTAGAAACATCATCCAGCCTCTGACTGCTCAGGTCCTAAATGAGGTGTGAAAAGTGCTACCAGACCAAAGATAAAGGCTTGGGTGTGAGTAGATGTTTGTTTGCATGCCATGATGACCATTTGGGCTGTGCCCAGGAACTTAGTTTATACAAAAGGACCTCCCTTGTCATAAGCAGATGGCACCTGGACAAACCACTTCTTTTGTTCCCCCAGTCAGGCAAGCACCAATTCCAGTGGGAGGGGAGCTGGGGCCAGAACTGATTTAGAGTGACCACAGGGGAGCGACAGATAATTCTCCCTGGCCAAACCTCTGGAGGAGACACCAGGCTCTGTACAAGGGGAAAGGGGTTCATGAGCTTAGATTTAGGCAGAAAGAAGCACTTTGGGATTGTTTACAGTAGGTCACACAGGAAATGCTTCAAACAGGAGTATGGTAACCCCTGGTAACTTTTTACCACTTGGTTAGGGATAAACCAGGAGTTACCTCCATCCACAAGCTGGTGCCAGGCATATATGTGCCATTCCCAGCACCCTACTCAGAACACTACTGGACCTGGGGAAGATCAGAAGAAGACTGAATATGCTATCTGTTTAATATAGAAGGGCCCTGAAGGGCTGAGGACTATATCTACTCTTTCTTGTAACCAGGATAAAGAAACGGACTCCAAGGGTCTTGAGGTTGACCTCCTGGTGAAGCTACAGGGACACAACAAGGTAGAAGAGGCATTTCCTGCAACAGCCCAGCTGATCAATTCCAATTGGACCTGTTCTGGACCCTGCTGTTGGCCTATGCTGGAGTGAGTCCGGACCCCCACATGCTGTTACTGAGGTCCTGAAACCCTTAGCTCTGTCTGGCTGGACTGCTCCAAGCACCCATGAAAACCTGAAAGTTAGAAAAAGTTCCAGCACCAAAGACCTCCAGAGGACACAACAAACCTGCCAAGCTGATGTGACCAAGGTGCTTTGCCCCTGGGATGAAGCTTTAGGTTTCCCGAGCTTGAAGCTTTTCCTTAGTGGCAAATCCTCTTCAGGTGACCGTGCAGCAATAATATCTGGCCTCGTGGAACCCTCTTCAGCTACAGCTTTCAGCCTTGTCCCCCTGCAGAAATCTGAACACCAAAAACATGATTAAGTGTGAATGTAGAAATCTTGACTGGGCGAAGGCGTTAAAAGCATTTGTCTGCCAAATGCTGGGTTTGAAATTTGAATTTTTCCAACTCAAAACTCTTCTGCCATAAACTAGTGGCTTCCCCAAGACCTTGCCCAAAGGTTATCAGGCCTCTTGGAGCTGTCTTCAGCTACTGCTTACTGCCTTTCTCTGCAAAATATTTTTTACTTCTATCTTCGAGATTAAGTCCCAAAGTAAAACCTCATACCTAGATGAACCTGGTTGTTGTATGTGACCCAAGCTCCATCACAGTCAGTCTCAAATTGCGCCTAGGTACCAGTCCAGAGAGACCTGTTGATGGCGATTTGTGCTAAATTCTTTTTAGCTCTATTTTTATTTAAAACAATCATATCTCCTTTTTTCTTTATTGGGTTTTTGTTGTGGTGTGTTGGTGTCAATTTATTTACTAAAATGTACTCTATTTTTCTAAATTGGTTTGGGATTTTTCTTGTGTTGCGTTTTGAGTTAATTACTGTTTTGGTACTGCATACATTCTTTACACATTGCCTCTAAGTTAAGTTTGTCTAATTTTGTGACTTTAGTGGTTCACCTGACAAAGACTGTTTTAATTACTTAAGGTGGGTAGTCACCCCTCCTTAACTAATAACCGAGTTTCTTAAAAAAAATCATTATCTCTTTCATGGCAATCATTGAAAAGTATCTCAATTTTCTTGTAATATAAAAATCTGCTGACCCGTAGGGTGTAATTCTTTGGAATTATTTCTTATCTATTGTGATTTTAGTTATATAGAGTCATATGTGAGGGAGAGAGTAGAACTTTCTGTAGGAAAGAGGTGACACTTTGAGACCTGCTAGTAACAGAACCAAAAGCCATTCATTCCCAAAAGTTAATTGAGGCTTTACATACGTGAACTAAACAGAGAAATACAAACAATTTTAAACTGAGCTGATGACTAGGAAAAGGGAGATTAGGGAGATATGGGAAGGTCTTGAGAGAAATCGAAAGTTTTGAGATTCATTTTGAAGTCTATAATGAAAAGAATAGTCTTAACTGAGTTTGGAGGCATAGCATTAGAAGGCCTGTCTTACTGTGCTCAGTTTGCTTGCCTTGGGGTTCTCATTAGACCAGTTTACTGTATAGGCAACTGTGTACATTGTACAGAATGACTTTAACTTGCTGAAACTGGAAGGAGTAGCAAGTGGAGGTTCTAAATGCTGAGTGTGTTGAAGTTCTAGTTGTGTTGGCCAGTAAAGAATTAGTCTGACAGCAGTGTGTACTATATCCTTTCAGTTGGAAGCTTAGTAAGAAGAGTGTTGCTCCCATTGATATGTGAAATTATGGTAACTTGTACTGTGGACTTGAAGGTGTGGGTTAAAAGAAGGCCTTGATCAATAGTGAGATGCTCTGGGGGCGTAGCTTGGCTGAGCAGCGAGATGGCCGCTTGTTGAGCGAGCTCCACCGGCTCGACTCTTTATCCTGAAATATCCTACTGTTGGCGGAATTATTGTACCCCAGAACGACTACAGCTGCACCACATATGCCTATTTTGGAGCTACAGAGACACTTACATTGCGAGCTGCATTTGGTGTTGCACTTCATCTGAGGCAAGTGCGGCGGAACTGCGGCTTCATAGCCTAGCCGGGCCCTTCACGAACTCAGGCCGGCGCTGCCAATCCTACGGAAACCACTCCACTTTACAGGCCATGCCCAAGCTGGAGAATATCGATACTGAGCAGTGGGGTGCTCGTGGAGGCTGTTGGCCTATGCCCAGGAAGATTGGACACAGGTGACATGCAGTGCTGATGTGGCAGCTGCGGCCTGCCGGCCATTGATGCGCGGGGACAGCGCTGCCATGCTTCGCTGCCGCGCCTATTTGAATGCTTCACATTGTGGCCCACCCAATCTCCCGCTGCATGATACTGTCGACATAAGCGCCGGAGGGACTATGTAGACAAACCCTTTACCGAAGATGACATAGTGCAGGTCATAAAAACCCTTCCACTGTACAAAGCTCCTGGCCTTGATGGCCTGACTACCGCCTTCTATAAGACCTATGCCACCATACTTTGCAACTCATCTTGCAGAAGTGTATTCAGATTCCTTAGAGAATGGTACTCTCCCACCAACAACGAGGGAGGCTGTTATCTCCACTCTCCTTACACCTCATAAACCCCCAATAAATGTGACTCTTACGACCTCTTTCCCTCATCAATATAGACAACAAAATATTTGCTAAACACTTTGCGAACCGGCTGCAAACCCTACTGCCCTTAATTGCCCGGCCAGATCAATCCGGCTTCATACCGGGGCACTCTACTTCCCACAATCTACTGACCTTTTTTTCCTCTCTTACATCACCTTGACCCACACACTCCAGCATTGGCAGCTTTTCTCAATGCCACCAAGGCCTTTGACGTGCTTGAGTGGCCTTACCTCTTTACCATTCTGGCCAGGCTCGGTCTCAGTCCTTTATTTATTACACAGATCAGGCTGTTGTATTCACAACCAACTTCTAGACTCCGCGCCAATGGACTGATATCAGCTCTATTCAACATCACACATGGCACAAGGCAGGGGTGCCCTCTGTCACCCCTGCTGTTTGCCTTCGCTATGGAACCCCTGGCTGCCAGAATTAGACAACACCATAAAATAAGGGGTCTCGACTTCCCCATGAGAGACATCATTACATCACAGCATGATGATGATATCACTCTATACCTCCGGGACCGCTAGATAACCTCAACCCGGTTCTTCCGGAACTGACTAAATTTGAGGGTCTCTCTGGGGTGCAAGTCCACCCTACTCCCTCTCACTCCTAACTAATCCACTTTCGAACCAGACTATCCCATTCAGAGGGCAGACGGCCCCGTTTGCTATCTGGGGATTCGGCTTAGACTGACACCCAGGAACTCTGGGACATGAACTTCGGATGCACAATGACTTGGAGGAGAAGATAGCGGTCTGGGCCAAACTACCTCTTTCCCTGGCTGGTCGCATTGCTATAGCTAAAACTGGTGTCCTACCTAAACTCTTATGCCTGTTTATTAATCTACCCCTACAACTTACTCAATTATTTTTACATCGCTATGATCCTTGATAATTTCTCTTATCTGGGCCGGAAAAAACAACGGAGTATAGCATGGGAGGTACTCACACTGCCAATGCACAAGGCGGACTGGGTGCTCCAGATATGGCACTGTATGCTTCTGCACACAAGCTCAATTCCTACACCATTGGATATTCCAGAACCCCTTCCAACCTCCAACACCATTTGCAATAGAGGCAAAGATCGTTACACTATTGCCACTGGCTGTAGCTCTATATCAGCCTTTCAAGCACCATCATACTATCATACATACACCAGACACGTTGAGATGGCCCTTGAACAAACTTCCTATTCGTGTACACCAATCAGTTCTCTATGCCCCCTCTGTCATGCTGGCGCATAATCCTACAAATTCCTGTATTGAGGGATAGGGGCAGCTCTGCATGTGCTCATGCCCTAGGATGGGAGACATTTGCTGAATTATACCCTGGTGACTCCTTCATGACTCCCCTGCACCCTCACTGGGTGGCACCACTAACCTTTGTAGCTTACTCCTATATTATTCTGTCACAGGAACGTGCTGTACCTTGCATGACACATTCCCATCTTCGCCTCCCTCTCCCCCGGCCCTGGAACTAATACTAACAAATTTGTCCCCAGAGAAGTTGATCACCAGACTCTATAGCAGCATGCAACGCTCTTTCCCGATTATACTCCCACAGGCTTTTGCCAGGTGGAACGAAGATCTACATGACCCACTGACAGAGTCCCAATGGTAGGTCTGCTGCGGGCAATTGGAGATGTTATCCCCCAATTATAGACTTCACCTTATATGTGTATGCAGGTGAGAACTTATTTTTTAATTTAAACTTTAATTTAATTGAATATAATTCCATTAATTAATTTTAAATTCAAAATTAATTGAATAGTGCTGTAGTATTTTTCTTTTTTGTTTTACATTTAAAGCAAATACATACAATGATTTGAAATTGATATTTAAAATAAAAATGTGTTCAATATTTATTTTTGTGTTAAATACATTTTTGTACATTTTCCCTCTACTTTACTAAAGAGAGACTCCACAGTCGGCCGAAGATTGCTTACAAGGTGCATTGATGCGCACCTTGAAATGATCATGTGTGCATGCCTTCATTGTAGTTTTAATGTGCATGTCTAACTAGATGTCAAGTTTATGAAATGGTTGGGTGGTGAAGGTTTTATTGTAATTATGTCTTGCGAGATACAGTGTGTGATTCTAAATCAGCTGATGTTCATCAGTATACAGAGAGAGTAGGTTCTTGTCCATGTAGACAAAAGTCTGGGACTGTAGGATATTATTCAGAGATTGGCCAGGCGAACAGAGTATGTGTCTTGGGAGGCAGGACCACTGTCAAAAGCATAATGAAATGCTGGATTTCTGATTGAGAGTACATTTATCTTGGTTCATTCTCAGGATCTCTCAGGGAATTTTCTAAACAAATGCAGCCATTTCCTATTTAAGCTCCCTTTAATGGCTACTCATTGTTAGTTTGTAGACATGGCTTCTATTTCTAGCAACAATGAACAAGCATGTGGAATAAAACATAAGCAAAGACATTGGAGGCACAAAAGGCAATAGGATGCACAGAGCCACAGAGCAAATAGTCTGTGCACATTTGGGCATCCATATCTTTTCAAGCCTTAGTATATTAAAGTCAGACCTGTTGGTTTTACAATTATTTAAAAATAGTGAAAAAACGTCCTGGACAATCCGACCTGAGAGGGTCACAAATGTGTATGTAGTATTCCTTTATGAAAATCAGGTCCAGGTCAGAACCCTTATTTTGAGTAGGGAAGATGAAATGCTGTATTTATGTATTTATTAATTCATTTTTAGTATTTAAATAGTATGGACCTAGCCCAAAGGCCATGAGAGCACTTTACATAGAACAAGTAATAAAAGTTGACTTCATCTAGTAGGTAGATCTTTGTTATTTACAAAAACAGGAAATCATAGGAAAAAAAGAGGAAAGGGGGAAATAGAAAGGAGGAAATGCAGAGTTGGAAGAAGGAAATGTTTTTTTGATAAATATCAACAAACTGAGGGGGTATATTCACAAAAACGTGTGCTAAACATCACCAAAAAATGCTAACGCACCTTTAAACATCGCAGCCGATCGTGGGAAAATAACCCTGAGCTAACATGGAATTCACAGAAAGGCGGTAGCATGCGATAGTCTGCTGAAACTGAGGCCAATGTCCATGATACAACCACCTTGACGGTGATAAAAACACAAACCTCAACGCGAAAAAACTTGCGATGGGCCGAAGCGTGATGAGGAAATCAGCAATAAGCAGTGCTAGGCCTGCAACACACACATGGCAGGCAGAAAAAATCACTATAAAAGTAGAAAAAACACCCAAACAGAAACTGACCAGCACCCAAACACCATGGAGGCAGCCGGACCAGGCGCAGAGGATGAACGCAACCCCACAAGCACCCAGGACGACCAGCCTTAGACCTCGGGGACACGGAAGGGCATAGACAAGACGAAGAGGAAGACGAAGTTCAGTCTGCAGGAAAACAGGATCCTGATTGCGGAGATGATGGAACACCATCAACAACTGTTCGTCACCTCCAACGTGTCATTGGGAACCAAACATGGGATATGGCGGAACACCTTGGACAAGGTGAATGCCGTCGGAGAGCACAGGAGGTCAATGGACGAGGCCCAGAGGCGATGGATTGACAAGATAAAGACCAAGGAGAAACTCGCAGCAAACCAGAAGGCAGCAATGCAGACTGGAGGTGGGAGCCCAGAGCCACAGCTCGTGCTGGATGACATGGAGGAGCTGGTGTCGACAGTTATCAGTGTGGAGACTCTGGCTGGAGTCGGGGGACCGGACACTGCTCGACAGGACACAACACAACCACAATCGTTGAGTGATCACCCAGTACTGGGGGACGAGTGGAGAGGGCCACAATGGCACACATTCACAATCAAGCAGTGCACACCCACAATGACTCTGGGTCATGCCCCTGATCTACACACTGCAAAACCAAAGGGGATGATGGATGGAGTGTTGAGCATTGCATGCACTCACCCCCAGTCAACTGATCTGGGTTTAATCCATCATCATTCTTTAGCTCACTCTGCCACCCCAGTTCAGACATGGCCATATGCAAATCAGTCTGACCCTGTGCCTCATGGAAAAAGTCCAGGCCGAACTGCCAAGCCATGTCTTCCCTGGACCGGAAACAAGCATCATGGCACTGGTTTCTGGCTAATCAGCCGTCATCAGCCAGGCTAGCTTGAATCCAGTGGCAAAGTGAGCAAGGGACCCACGTCTGGGCATACCCTGCCAACTTAGGGCGAACAAAGCAAAACCAAATGGGATGATGGACAGAGTGTTGAACATTGCAAGCACTCACCCCAGTCAACTGATCTTGGTTTAATCCATCATCATTCTTTAGCTCACTTCGCCACCCGAGTTCAGACATGGCCATATGCAAATCAGTCTGACCCTGTGCCTCATGGGAACAGACAAAACAAAGGGGGTTTCTTTCTGTGTTGTTCAATTGACTATTTGACAATTTTAGATACTTAACAGGTAATCATGAAACTTTTGACAGGACATGTAGAGAAAATATAATCCAAAGGCTCTATAAATTCCTCTTTGTACTCATATTTATTAGTAGGAAAACATTTGATTAAAATTGTACAATACACAGTTAGGCACAATCTCTAGTTAATATTTTGAACTTGCGCATTTCATAACATAATGAAACAATTTGTTTACATGTACATGTGTTGTACAAATTTTATAAAAAAACATCAAAATTATTACAACATTTATATCAACGTCATACTTTTTAAAAGAAATACAATAAAAATCACATGAAGTCCTTATGTCGACGCGTTTCGGTGCTTGAAATTTGAGTGTGGAAACACCTTCCTCAGGACTGAACTTTACATTAAAAACAAGATGTCTTCTTTTTTTTATTTGTTTAGAAGGTCATATATGTGACTTCTGTCTCCTCGACCTTCCGGTTAATTTTCGGGGTCCTCCTTATGGGTCTATTGCTTATATCTCTGCTTCACCATTAAGGATGTGGTTATGTATTTTTCAACCTTCACACATGCGTCACTGTTGATAATTTTCTAGTGTGTATATACCGTCCAACATTTAAAATCCTAATGTTGCTTTTATACGTTTTCAGGCTTGATTCCTCTTCAACTTCTTAGACTCTGTCTTTATTTTAAGTCTTAGAAATGTAGGGATGGGGGGTCGTTACTTGGTTCCCTCTACTCCCATCTGGCTCTGCTCAATAGTGCAGTCTCATGGACCTTATTGCTTCAGTGTGCAGCGATCTCAGGTCGTCTCATGATTCTGCACTCACCCCCAGACATGGCCATATGCAAATCAGTCTGACCCTGTGCCTCATGGGAACAGTACAGCCTGAACTACCAAGCCATGTCTTCCCTGGACCGGAAACATGCATCCTGGGACCGGTTTCTGGCTAATCAGCCGTCATCAGCCATGTGAGCAAAAAAACTATAGATTTAGGCCCTGATCGGTGTACTGGGGTGATTGTGTGGCATTGTTCTGCATTCTGTCCATCAATTGTTCTTTTTACATTTGTCACCCAGAGTGGGAACAGATATGCTCAAACGTGAGTCCCATGCTCTCCATACCACTGGAGTCAAGCTATCCTGGCTGATGAGGGCTGAAAGCCCGAAACCAGTCCTAGGATACTTGTTTGCAGTTCAGGGAGGACCTGGCAGTTTGTGCTGGACTGTTCCCATTGGGCGCAGGGTCAACACTGATTTGCAAATGGCTGGGTCAAATCTCGAATGACATGATGAGCAGCAGAAAAACAATGGATTTAGGCCCAGATCTCTGAACTGGGGGGACTGTATGACATTGTTCTGCATTCTGTCCATAAATTGTTCTTTTTGCATTTTTCACCACGAGTGGGATGGGTATGCTCAGATGTGAGTCCTGTGCTCTCCATGCCACTGGAGTCAAGCTATCCTGGCTGATGAGGACTGAAAGCCTGAAACCGGTTAATGATGCTTGTTTCCAGTCCAGGGAGGACCTGGCCTGGTAGTTTGGGCTGGACTGTTCCCTTTGGGCGCACGGTCAAGACTTATTTGCATATGGCTGGGTCCACACTGGAATGGCATGGTGAGCAAACAAATGATGGATTTAGGCCCAGATCTCTGTACTTGGGTGAATGTATGACATTGTTCTGCATTTTGTCCATCAATTGTTCTTTTTGCACCTGATCTACACACTGTCACAATGTACAATGCCATGCTGTCTGAATGTGAATATGTACCATGCGGCTACATAAATATATTACACCATCTCCCCTTCACAATGCAGGGGCACCGTCAACACCCCCTGCAGAGCAGTCCCAATCACTCTTCACTGATGACGAGGAGGACACTGGCAGCATCAACACCCAAGCCCTCCAAAACATCATGGACATCATCTGCAACTCACCTTCAGGATCAGGGCAGCCCAGCTGCATCAAGGAGACCCCACCCACTACCCAAAGCACCCAGCAGGAGGCACCAACAGCCCCGGCACTCTCCCAAGACCCCCAGGAACAAACCATGGCCTTCCAATGCCGTGTGCTGGAGGGCCAGAGGGACACGTCTGAGCAGGTGCAGTGCAGTTTGACCTCATGGCTACCAAACTGGACGCCATCCATGGGTGTCTAGGTCCAATCAGGGACCAGCTCCAGTGCATAACGGCCATCCACGTCCTGCTCCATGGTCTCCAACAAGTCCTGACTGACATTGCTGGAGTCATGACATGGAGAGAACAACAAGATTGGAGCGACGGGGTCCGGTCACGAGGGAGATCCTAGGTGTCTAAGCGGGCTGTGAGCAACGAGGGCGATGTGCCAATTTCGCTCCAACCCCCCTCCCGAGACCCATGGTGCAAGTAGCGCCTAATTTTAAAGTGCAGAAACGCTCCCGAATTTGGAGTTTTTTTGGGATTGAGCTTTTGCTCTCCCTTTTTATGCACTTTTTTCACCTACCCTCTTTTTTTCACTTTCACGTCCCTTGGCCAGGGTGGACGATTAGAGAGTCCATACCGCCGGGGTATAGTCCTGAAGAATGCCTTGGCAAATTTAAGCCTCCAAAATGGCAGAAACATGTTGACTGACGAATTTATCTACTGTATTTATCTGAATTTTACCATTCCTAATCCTTGGCAATTAAATTCAGACACATAATACCTGTTAAATCGTGTCTTAGGGATCATTTAATAAAATATTTTTTTTTGATACTCGTTTAGACACTTTTAATTTAACTCACCCTCACAACACGTCCTCCTTCACACAACCAGCTCCGCAGTCTTTCTGGCGTTGTAGCACACCAAAGAGGCACTCGGCCTCTTTGGTGGGGCCCGATGATGAAGCATGACACTGACTAGGTCGGTGTGTGAGGGCTTTCCTTTTCACCCTAAGTGAGTGTGTGATCCTTATTTATCTCGCTCCAATCTAGTGGCATTTTTGAGATTGATCTGGCCTCTCTCTTTTTGTTTATTTACATTGAACCGGGGATTGAGAGAAGCCTTCTTGACTCTCCCTACCTCTCCCATTGTTGTTAGATGGAGAGAACAACACCTGTCCACTCAGACTGGCTCCAGCAATTCCAGCCCTGAGCTGGCATGCATGTGGAGGCTCATGGAGGACATGGCGCGGATGGAGGCAGAAAGGATGGAAGCCACCGCTGCACATTAGCGAAATGTAGCTGGGATCTACCGTGCCCTGCAGATCCTCATCATGGCATTGCTGCCACAAGGCGTGGCACTGATGAATGCTGCTGCCCCCACACCGTCTACATCTCCGCCCCCTGGTGTTTCGGTGCCTCACAATGTGGCAGGTATATCCATTCCACCTCCTGATGTGCCACTGCCACACAGTGCAGCCGACAATCCTCCTCCTGCCCCTGATGTGTACAACCGGTACTGCAACACCCACAGGTGGGGCAGAGCACACATACGAGGACGAGGACGTGGATGGGATTTTTGTTAGGAGGCAGTAGCATTCATTCCCGCCACCTGGCCTGTTTCTGCTTGGTGCCGCACATGGCCTCATGACCTCCCACTGACCCCCGATACACTCCGCTGCACTCACCTTGGACCGCTACATGGACTACCATATCCTGTTTGATGACCAATGACACGGCAACCAGACTGCGGACTGTACCCTCCCTCTTCTGCAGTACCTGTCATCCCCGGATGGACTCTGGCTGGCCCTCCTCGGGCCCATATTGTGTGGTGTGATTGGAATGGCCCTGTACCGCTCCAGCTGCAAAGCTCCACTGGATGTGCAATAAACATCCAGTAACGCACTGCTGTGTCATGTCTTTCTTCATTCCTGCATGAATGTGTGGATGGAAGTAGGGACAGTGATTTCCCTTTCGTCAACGATGCTCATCTAGTGGGATGCCAGTCACGGTGTGCTACATTGCCTATTGTGTCCCAAGTGCTGTGGACACTACAACAGGGACATACGCATTAGTCTAGTCACTTCCTTGTCCCGACATGGACTGAACCACACCCAGAGCCCCAGAGTCATTGTTGGAAGCCCTGCGCTGGTCCAGCGTATGCCAGGCCAGACCACTCCGCTTAAGCTCTGAGGGGGGTCATATAGCTACCTGTCGCAGGTGTACTCGCTGGTGGTGTGCAGGTCACTGGTCTAGTTGTCAGCATGTCACGGGCACTTCCTGAGGGCAGGTCTGCACACACACCACACCCATCCAGCACAGGCATCACAGGCCATGTGACCCCGCAAATATAAGGGGCAGATAACGTCACATTCCCCTCTGCCGGTGGTGACTGGATGACGGATGCTCCACTGTGCTCAATCATAAAGGGCCCATGATTTGCTGCGCACAGGGTTGGTGGCACCCAAGGCCTTGTGGCCGACACAGGCCTGCCACCACGTGGCACTGACTGGTGTTGCACAGAGTTAGTGGCACCTGAGGACTTGCAGCCGACACGGGCCTACCACCACTTGACACTGACTAGCGTTTCACAAGGTCAGTGGCACATGTAATTGCTGAGTGGGTGTCCAGCCTGCCATGATGATGTGTGCACCGATGTGGTCTCCACCATTGATGACTCAGGACTCAGCGTCATGTGTGGGACCTGTTGGGCCAAGGGGCGGGCCCGCATGATGTGGATCATGCCATGGTAGCATGACCGGGGACTGGAGCTTGCACAGGCATGTGGTGTGCCCACTGATGGACACACCGGTGGCAGCAGGTGAATAGTGTGCCAGTGTGTGCAGGGGCGGCGGTGTCTCTCTCTTTCCCTTAATTTCCTTCTCTCTCACTCTATCTCCCTTCCCTCTCTCTCTCTCTCTCTCTCTCTCCCTTCCCTCTCTCTCCCTCTCACTCTCTCTCCTTTCCTTTCCTTTCCTTTCCTTTCCTTCCCTCTCTTTCTCTCTCTGGCTCACTTTCATTTTCTGTTTCTCTGTGTCTCGCTCCTTTGATGTGCGCATGACAAACGTCCTGATTTTGTAATTTCTTTTCCAGGCTGTGTCGTCGAGATTGTCCCTGACGGACCCGACAGGAGTCTTCCGCATTGCTGTTTTGTGTTGTGTTTCAATAACGTTTTTGGTTGTTACTTCAGTGCTGAGTGACTGTTTCTCGTTCTTCTGGCCACACATGTGTGTATTTATTTTGACACTGCTTTTGTCGTGGCACTTGTGCCGTGCACAGTTTGTGTATGTCTGGGGGAGTGATGGGAGGGGGGCCTGGAGTGGTTGCGGTGGTTGCGGTGGCCGTTGTGGCCCTCATGGGTATCCGTGTTGTGTGATCATTGTCTCCATGGTATCTGTGGGTCTTCTGGTGTGGCTCTTGGCTGGGCTCCCTTTTATGCTACAGGTAGTCGTCCTGCTTAACTTCAGCAAAAGGCAGGTGTTAATTCCCTGCTGCTACCGCGGATTATCACCTGTTTTTGGTTCGAATAGCAAGTCTGACAGTTCGTTGTGAAAGTGGTGGTGTGTTTTTTTGGGTGTTTTTGCACGGTAACGCCTACTCTGCATCTCATTAGGGTTAGTTGGTGGTGCCCACAGTGGAGATATATTTGGGGCAGTTATCGCGGGAATACAGGCGATGTCTGCAGTTTGCACCAACTTGTGAATGGGGTGTTAAATCTATATTCACATTTGATGTGTTACGGTGGGGATAATTCGAAGTTGAGTCCTTGTGAATATCCCCCTGAGAATCCTTTTCTTAACAAAGAACAACAGGATGCAGGTATAAAGGCTTTTTGAAAATCACTTTTGTATACTAAATCGCATTTAGGTGCACAATCACCCATGGTGCAATGGCAACAGGAGACTGCAAACACTTTTAGAAGCACAAGTCACATTGAGAAGGAACATGTATGTTTAATGTACATGAATAATGAAGAAAAAAAACTATTTTTATGTTATGTTTTTAATTGTTACGTATATGTTTTTATTATATATGTGTTTGATATTTAGTAAGTTCTTTTAATATGTTTAATGTTATTCTTCTGTGTAAATAATTTATATTTATATTACAGTATATGTATACATATATATTTTCACATTTATTTTATATTAATCTTTCAAATATTATTTTTTGAAGAGACACATCTTGAATTAATTACATATAGTGCTATTGAGGCACATTTTTTACATGCTTCCCATTTTTGATGATATGTCTGAAGCAATATTAAACTCGATATTTTCTTGACAATATTTTTGACACCATATGCTCATTTTATGTTATTATGATAAATGATACTTTGTCATACAACCATCGTGAGTATATAGATTTTCACTGTTTCACTATGCTATTGACAGTGATTTGCTATTACAAATTATGAAACAAATTGTATATAGAGCATCATACTTAAGCTCAAGCTTTATATTACAAAAATAAAATGTCTAACCAGAAACAGATTGTTCCTAATTTCATCCAAGCCTGTTTTTTCATACCAGTATTCCCTTTCCTGGAGTTAGAATATTAAGAAAATTGAGAAATATTTAACTGAGGGGTATAACGTGGATTATCAATTTCGTTTCTTCATTATTTGACAATTTCCTCTCAGGTGGACAGAGTTTTGTTTTATAGTTGCCAGATCTCGCCAGACGCGACCCAGTACCACATGCAGGTCGTTGTACTGTACGACTAACTAGCACTGTAGACATTTCAACCCATTTGCTGCTAAATCAAACTAGATTTTCATTTCTAAATCTCTGAAATCCCACATCAATATTTTATGGTTTCTATGATTATAAACTGGTCCTGCTAATGAAACAGGGCTTAAGATTTAAGAATCACATCACATTTGTCTGAAATGTCTCAAAATAATGTCATACTCATTACCATTTTTTATTGCTAGACAAAATGCCCAGAGGAGTCCGAAATTACAACAATATTGTTCCTTTTACTGTGCGCTCTTGAAGATTGAAATTGCAGTTACCCAATCAGCATGACAGGGTTTCGGAGCCTAGAAAGACCTCAGATGGACATGAAAATAATAATTGTATTTGCACGAGATGTTGTTTTTCTCAGCTTCCTGAATATATTCTACGAAATTGAGATATTAACCTGTGAGACGGGAAAACGTCAGTGTGGGAAGCGGGGACAACATATAGGACCCAATTGAATAAACAACTAACCATGTCGGGCTGCATTTTGAGTATGTTTTTTTGCATAATGCACATTCAAAATCTCCGTAATTCTGCTCAGTGCATATGAAATCTCTGGTAACTCCTTGCTGTTCGAGCAATTTGAAAGGGAGATCCCTATTGCGAACCTGAACGCTTCTTAATATGCTACAAATCACCTTTTTTGATTCGTTTCTTTTTTGATGAGCTAGATTTTTTAGTGCTCTGCATTGAACTCAGAACTTTGGTATTATTTTGTGAAATGCTGTTCTCCAAACTCCTATTTCTATAACTCCAAAAGCGATGAGCCCCTTATTGTACATTCAGCGGGCATGTTCTTTAATTTATTTCTACTTTTCAGGTTGAGTTAAAGATAGCTTTATCTGTGAGGCAGGGCCTTGTGTCACAACACAACACAACACACACTGCATATTAGACACAAAGACGCATATTCTAAAGGAGTTATCGCCGTGTAATTTTATCACCATATTACCAAGCCGTCGTCGGTAGCCAAGAAGCAACAGTTTTTGGGCGAAAACGTCCGGTGTAATGATCGCCACTTCTGTTGGCGATAAGTATATGCAGGAGAGGCATTCCAGTGAAAAAACTGCCGCAAACACCACTACTCCATATTCACAAGGGGATCCTTGAACTTCTGAAGACCAAGAAAACGTCTCTAACTGCAGTTGGTCTTAAAAATGGGGATTACACTTGGGGCCAAGTCTCAGCAGGTTTTGGTGCTGGACAGCGCTGCAAGCAATGTTGCTGCTCTGCCCTGCGACAAAACTACAGTGTAGGAATGCGCACCATCAATGAGATAGTGTGCATTCCTGTGCCCCAGTCATGAAAAGTGTTACAGCGCTGCGACAAGAAAGCATGCAAAACTTCACACTATGCCCTTCTTACGACAGCATGGATGCGCTGTATTCACTGGACAGTGTTCCATGACACAAATAATGATAGATAGGTCAGGAATCCTGACGTATCTGTATGCGCAAAAGTCACGCATTGTTGCAGTCGTGTCACAACCATGACGCATCTTCAGCAATGCATGGGGCCAACGTATTCCTGTAGCAATGCATCACTCTCACGCCTGCCATCAGGCAGGCGGAAGGTACTGACGCAGTGCCGTTCATGAGTCGTGCCCGAATGTCGGCGCTGTTGGAGAGCCATCGGTGGTGGTTGATATCGTGCCGGTGTCATCGTTTGGAAGCATTGGTGGAGTGGTGGTGCGGAGGAAGTTGACGAGATGTTCTTTGGTGGCCTTGATCCAGCTGCGAAGGGGTGCGATAATGGTGGTGGTGGCGTCCGGTGGGCAAGGTGAAGACATGATGTTACCAATGATGGTCAGTCCAGGAGAGTCCGCTGTTGTGGCTGTGGTGGAAGTTCCACCTGGCGGACGTGACGTGCTCGACCGTGTGTCCAGCTATGTGGCTTGTTGCGGTGACTTGCTGCTTGCGTCTGATGCAGGGCACCTTCCCCAGGAGGGGATGGTGTCCTGGTCACTGGGGTTGTCTAGGTGGAACCTGAGTTCACCGAGTAGGATGTTGTCAGTAGATGGGAGAGCCTGGGGTGCAATGAGGTCTACAATGGTATTGGAGAATGGGGGGCATGGCCTGGGGGGCCTGCACATGAGGGTGCCGCAGAGGATGTGCTTGGGCTAGGTCGGTATCTGGGAGTTGATCCATGGTCACCCTTGGGTCATTAGAGTAAGTGGTCAGTTGGAGTGTGCTTCTGTGGGTGACGGCAATGCCTCCTCCTTGATGGTCAGGGTGTTCCTTGTGGGTGATACGGCAGCATCACTGATGTCTATGGCGATGTCTGGTCCAGTGCAGAGGCTGGTCCTGGCAGGCGAGGTGGCATCCAGGGTTGATGGCGGGGATGGTGCTGGCGTCGTAGGGGTAGAGTGTCAAAAAGGAAGGCTCCTTGGTGCTGAGCGCGGTCCATGGGCAGACGGACGCAAACCTATGGGTTGCCTTTGGAACGGGAGACGACTATTACATTTCAGGCAGTACATCGTTAACAACGCAACTCCGACAATGCAGGTGCATTTACATCGCATTTGATTACAACGCTTTGCGAGGTCGGTAATGGGGTAATTTAAAGTTTTTCGGGTGTGTACGGATTTTGGATGTAAAATATGTAATTTGGGCTGTGTTTTGGGGTAAAATATGAAACATAGGGTGTGTTTTGGGGTGAAATATGAAAATTGGTGGGGGGTTTGGGGTAAAATATGAAAATGAGGGTCTGGTTTGGGGTAGAATATGAAAATCGGGGTGTGCTTTGGGGTAAATTATGGAAAATGGGGGTGTTTTGGGGTAAATTATAGAAATTGGGGTGTGCATTTGACTCAAATTAGATTTTGGGGGGCTCAAAAAGGAATTCCAGGGTTCACGGTTGGGTTTGGGGTGCAAAGGTTAGTTTTGGGTTGCACTCACGGAAGTTGGAATAGTGATATTTATGTCACTGCTATGCAACACCTACTCTACTGTTGCAATGTGCCTAGTGTAAGTATGCATTGGAATGGAACGTGATGTTATGGCATGCGTCACAACTATGTATGTGCCTTAGGCACACGAGTGGGACACCCGCTGTGCATGGGCGCATGCCGCACAGCAGCCACCATTGAGAAGTGCTGGGGGCTGGACAGCTGTGAGGTGGTAACCCCGGAAGTAACACTGGATGGGGCATGGACAAGAGGCTGTGTGTGTGGGCGGGTGTAGTAGAAATTTTAATGAGGGAAGTCTTTCCTCGAAGCAGGGTCCTGCGTCTTCATAGCTCCTGCTCTCCTGCCTCTGCCTCCAGGACAAGGAAGTAGGCAGCCATGCTCCCTCCCCTGAGTTAATCACAATGCTGAGATCCGGCGGTGAGATTGGTAATTGGCAATGGGACATGTCTTGCAGTCAGGGGCCAGAGGGGTGGGCATGTTCTCCATGCAGGCTGTAATGCAGCCACATTGCAAACAGGGAAGTGAGCATTACTGCTTTGGGCGGCCTGAGTGGGCACACCAAACAGTCATTGCGCACTTGAGTGGGCAAGCCAATCTGCCCTTTGCCCTCCTCCGTGTTTGGAGCAGTCCTACCCACCCTCCGAGGACACATAGCATGATTACATCAGTTAGTTATCATCATGTGATGGTTGTTCCTCTTCTGCACTGCTTGAGGCAGTGGGGCAAAGCTCTTCCACCATAGCGCAAGAGCCGCCACTGGGGGTGCGTCATCTACATGTAATAGGCCTGAGCGACTCGCCCCCTGTCCCTCCTGCGCTACGCGTCCCACCTTCTCCTTACCTGGACATTGACACTGTGGCGCAATCCACTGCACTCTCTCCAAATCTGTGACTTAGGCAGCAGGAGCTGGTGTGATTTCACTAGGCTGGGTACAGCAGTCGCCGCCTAGTCTGCTGGTGGACCTCCTGATGCAGTTGATGCAACCGGGCCCCATTAGGTGTGAAGTTGCAGCGCGCACGCCACACAAGTTTGACATAGCACATGGGCCTCACCTTCCACAGCGTATAGCCAGACCAACATCATTCAGCCTGTGATGCAGGGAGATGGCACACACCGTTAGTAATCCCCTCCGTGCACCCCGGGGTAGTGGTGGATTGTAGTATTCGATGCAGACCTCACTACGTTGGTGCGCAGGAGCGCCTCTACCATTAACAGCTATCAGGGTCGCAAGGCGGCCTTCTCACACAGGTCAGCAACGCGTCTCCATGCGACCTGCCAGACTTCACCACCAGGTACCGCCTCGGCTCATCGACTCCACAGCTCCTTCGCATCCCACTCCAGGCTCCTGACACAGGTCCAGCGAGGCATTCAGCCTCCAGACGCAGGTCCAGCAAGGCATCCAGGCTCTCACCCTGGTCATCCTGGATGTTGGCTGGGTTGCAGGGGCTGTTGATGCGTACTGCACTTGGCCCTGGCTGCTCCATAATGCATATTCTTGTTTTTTATGCCTATTCTATGTTGGAGGTTGACTGATGGGCTATTTCATGCATTAGAGGCAAGAAAATGCATGTTGGGCTGACTAGCATGGGTTTTCCAGACACTAATGAGCCTATCGCTAGTTATCGCCCGCTAATGCCAGACTTCCTATCGCCATCGCGCAGTTGTTAGCAGCAGTTTTCACCACCGTTCCCTGTTACTATCGCCATATAGCGACAACTTATTAATACGCCGCTAACATGGAAAAAGATTTCAGGGTTAGGCGGTGTTAAAAAAACTGCTGCTAACTGGCGTTTGCGATAAGAATCGCCAGTCCTTGTGAATATGTCCCAAAGGGGCTTTTGATCAGTGTTCTTTAGCATTCGTTTTTTTCTCTGAGCTCCTTTCAGGCATTGGCTCTCGTGCATTCTATCACCTTTTTATATCATCTCACAGCATTTCATAGATATGTACGTTTTAAAGCATGACAATTACTATGGGTATAGACATGACAGGGTGGCAACAGGTGTTTATCCCTTGCCTGACCAGATAACTCACAGGTTATTGGGACTCCATCATTGATGAATTTTACTGCGATTTCTGTGCACTTGTTTTATATGTTTTATGGCCTGGCTTTGTTCTACCGAATATAGATTGATTTGACTTGGTTCCTTCGGTCTGCAAACACTAGACTAATGAAAGACTTGTAGTAGCCAGTAGCTTAGCAAGTCGGTTGTCTTCTCTAATGTAAGAAAGGAAAGCAAAAAGCTCCTGACCTGGCTGGACCGTCAAAGAAACCCTACTTGGAGGACAGTGGGTTCCTTACACATCTGGGACACAATGCCACTGCATCTGCTGCACCAATGAAATCTATGCCTGTTAGTTTCCTACACTAGTGCACACTGAAAGTGGACTGCTCATGGCCCTATAGATAGGAATGCTGGATAGTGACCTGCATGCTAGTTTAGCAGTTCAAAGCTACCAATATGTCAAAAGCCTTACTGTCAAGTTAAACAAAAGTAATTAGAGAAAGATTGAGGCCCATGAAGGTTGGCACAGGGCAAATACAGAGTAACCTATTGTCTAGCACTTTTGGTGCTTGAAAATAAAATAATATTTCTATTTTTTTAAAAGATTAATGTATAACATTTTCTATAGAAATATGAAAGATTACTTATATGTAATTTTAAAAAGTACCTTTTTAGATTTTGAAAGAACAATTTAGAAAAATATATATATTTTTTTATAAATGTATTTGATTATACAATGTAAACATCGAATATGTTTTACTTCCATACACTATTATACAAATAAAAAACTATATATAGTTATTAATTTCTTTTAAATTAAACCACCCACTTTATATACATATATATGTATTAATAAATATTGCATTCATAAAATATATATATATATACAAATACACATGTTCCTAAATTGTTTAAATCAGTTGAAAAACTGCAAAACAATTATTAAGTGTGTGTTTAAATATTTCTTAAACAATATTTGGAGGAGGTGTGTTCAGATTTAATATTGTAACTTCATTCCCACTTGTATTGGGGAAAGCCCATATAATGGGGGATGTGCTCATATTTAATGTACTAACTCCAGTCCCATAAACACTGGGGTAAATGCATATGTTGATAGGGAGGCAGATTTACTATTCTAAGTCTGAGAAGCATTGAGGAAAGTACATACATTGACGATGGTCTAATTTGCCACTCTAGCTCCAGGTAGACAGTGGAGAAAGAATATATATTAAGGGAGCAGATTTAGTATTCTAACTCCGGCCTAAGTAGAGGGAACTGAATACATTTAAGAGGGTCAGATTTCTAATTTCAGTTCCACATACAGTGGTGAAAGTACATATATCGGCATGCAAATTTGCTACCCTAAATCCAGTCCGTCATACATTAAAGACTGCATAAATTGAACCGGGGGGAATTTACTCTTCTAAACCAGTTAGAAAAAGAGACTACTGGGCAAAAGTACTAAACATAGTATATCATCTTCCGCAACCTGGGTACTCACCAATGACCACATCACACACAGGGCTTAGTATTACATGTCTTCATTCTTATGTGTGTAACTGCTAACTCAACATTCTAAATCAGCCTTCTTTGCATTCCACTCTAACACTTACAGAGCTTATCAGGAGCCAATAGGGTTCCGTCATCGCTATCTTCCCCTCTGGTAAATCAAATATTAAAATGTTTACAAAATATATATATATTTATATGCATAAATAAATATTCAGTGAAAAAACTAAAGGTAACAGGGGCGTTAGAGTTAGGAAATAAAATTGAAACAATCTTAGAAATTCAGTGAAAAAAACCAAGTGTGGGCGGTGAACTCTGCTCCACTTGCGGAGTTTGCAGAGTTTTCTGCACTCTCTCGCATTCATCAACCTCCTGGTGAAATTTCTCAATGCAGGCCGTCAGATTTTTCCAGTGGCGGCAGGTGCATAGGAGCGAAAGGGGCATTGCCCCACTAGACTCACTCGGGACGAGTCTCGAACTCAAATGAAAAATGATTCTACTTGTTGTTTTTTTCCTCGGAAGGGAGTCGGGACGAGGTCACAGCCAGTCAGAGTCACCTCCTGTGCATGTGCTGACCGGGGCGAGGACTTTTGCTCGTCCTCGAAGTACATGCGACAGGAGTGATGTGATCCTAAAGGGAGTGGACAGACTAAGGGCAAAATGAATGGTTTCTATTTGGGAGGCAGGAACGGCCCTTGCTGCTCCTGGAGACCCCCGGTAAGAGCTAGCAACACCCCTGCCTGAGCTTCCTCCTGGTTGTATTGTTAAGGCCCCGCTACCTTCATGAGAGCACCTGGCCAACTTGAAAGTGCAACCAAAGGAAATGATGGACGGAGCGTTGACAATACAAGCACTCACCCCCAGTCAACTGATCAGGGTTTAATCCATCACCATTCTTTAGCCCACTCTGCCACCCCAGTTCAGACATGGCCATATGCAAATCAGTCTGACCCTGTGCCTCATGGGAACAGTCCAGCCCGAACTGCCAAGCCATGCCTGCCCTGGACCAGACAAAAGCTACCGAGGACCGGTTTCTGGCATTTCAGCCGTCTTCAGCCCGGCTTGCTTGAATCCAGTGGCAAAGTGAGCAAGGGACTCACGTCTAAGCATACCCTGCCAACTTATGGCGAACAAAGAAAAACCAAAGGAAATGATGGACGGAGCGTTGACAATACAAGCACTCATCCCCAGTCAACTGATCTAGGTTTAATCCATCACCATTCTTTAGCCCACTCTGCCACCCCAGTTCAGACATGGCCATATGCAAATCAGTCTGACCCTGTGCCTCATGGGAACAGTCCAGCCCGAACTGCCAAGCCATGCCTTCCCTGGACCGGAAACAAGCTACCGAGAACAGGTTTCTGGCATTTCAGCCGTCTTCAGCCCGGCTTGCTTGAATCCAGTGGCAAAGTGAGCAAGGGACTCACGTCTGAGCATACCCTGCCAACTTATGGCGAACAAAGAAAAACCAAAGGAAATGATGGACGGAGAGTTGACAATACAAGCACTCACCCCCAGTCAACTGATCTGGGTTTAATCCATCACCATTCTTTAGCCCACTCTGCCACCCCAGTTCAGACATGGCCATATGCAAATCAGTCTGACCCTGTGCCTCATGGGAACAGTCCAGCCCGAACTGCCAAGCCATGCCTTCCCTGGACCGGAAACAAGCTACCGAGAACAGGTTTCTGGCATTTCAGCCGTCTTCAGCCCGGCTTGCTTGAATCCAGTGGCAAAGTGAGCAAGGGACTCACGTCTGAGCATACCCTGCCAACTTATGGCGAACAAAGAAAAACCAAAGGAAATGATGGACGGAGAGTTGACAATACAAGCACTCACCCCCAGTCAACTGATCTGGGTTTAATCCATCACCATTCTTTAGCCCACTCTGCCACCCCAGTTCAGACATGGCCATATGCAAATCAGTCTGACCCTGTGCCTCATGGGAACAGTCCAGGTCGAACTGCCAAGCCATGCCTTCCCTGGACCGGAAACAAGCTACCGAGGACTGGTTTCTGGCATTTCAGCTGTCTTCAGCCCGGCTTGCTTGAATCCAGTGGCAAAGTGAGCAAGGGACTCACGTCTGAGCATACCCTGCCAACTTATGGCGAACAAAGAAAAACCAAAGGAAATGATGAACGGAGCGTTGACAATACAAGCACTCACCCCCAGTCAACTGATCTGGGTTTAATCCATCACCATTCTTTAGCCCACTCTGTCACCCCAGTTCAGACATGGCCATATGCAAATCAGTCTGACCCTGTGCCTCATGGGAACAATCCAGCCCGAACTTCCAAGCCATGCCTTCCCTGGACCTGAAAAAAGCTAACGAGGACCGGTTTCTGGCATTTCAGCCGTCTTCAGCCCGGCTTGCTTGAATCCAGTGGCAAAGTGAGCAAGGGACTCACGTCTGAGCATACCCTGCCAAATTATGGTGAACAATGAAAAACCAAAGGAAATGATGGACGGAGCGTTGACAATACAAGCACTCACCCCCAGTCAACTGATCTGGGTTTAATCCATCACCATTCTTTAGCCCACTCTGCCACCCCAGTTCAGACATGGCCATATGCAAATCAGTCTGACCCTGTGCCTCATGGGAACAGTCCAGCCCGAACTTCCAAGCCATGCCTTCCCTGGACCGGAAACAAGCTAACGAGGACCGGTTTCTGGCATTTCAGCCGTCTTCAGCCCGGCTTGCTTGAATCCAGTGGCAAAGTGAGCAAGGGACTCACGTCTGAGCATACCCTGCCAAATTATGGTGAACAGTGAAAAACCAAAGGAAATGATGGACGGAGCGTTGACAATACAAGCACTCACCCCCAGTCAACTGATCTGGGTTTAATCCATCACCATTCTTTAGCCCACTCTGCCACCCCAGTTCAGACATGGCCATATGCAAATCAGTCTGACCCTGTGCCTCATGGGAACAGTCCAGCCCGAACTGCCAAGCCATGCCTTCCCGGGACCGGAAACAAGCTACCGAGGACCGGTTTCTGGCATTTCAGCCGTCTTCGGCCCGGCTTGCTTGAATCCAGTGGCAAAGTGAGCAAGGGACTCACGTCTGAGCATACCATGCCAACTTATGGCGAACAAAGAAAAACCAAAGGAAATGATGGACGGAGCGTTGACAATACAAGCACTCACCCCCAGTCAACTGATCTGGGTTTAATCCATCACCATTCTTTAGCCCACTCTGCTACCCCAGTTCAGACATGGCCATATGCAAATCAGTCTGACCCTGTGCCTCATGGGAACAGTCCAGCCCGAACTGCCAAGCCAAGCCTTCCCTGGACCGGAAACAAGCTACCGAGGACCGGTTTCTGGCATTTCAGCCGTCTTCAGCCCGGCTTACTTGAATCCAGTGGCAAAGTGAGCAAGGGACTCACGTCTGAGCATACCCTGCCAACTTATGGCGAACAAAGAAAAACCAAAGGAAATGATGGACGGAGCGTTGACAATACAAACACTCACCCCCAGTCAACTGATCTGGGTTTAATCCATCACCATTCTTTAGCGCACTCTGCCACCCCAGTTCAGACATGTCCATATGCAAATCAGTCTGACCCTGTGCCTCATGGGAACAGTCCAGCCCGAACTGCCAAGCAATGCCTTCCCTGGACCGGAAACAAGCTACCGAGGACCGGTTTCTGGCATTTCAGCCGTCTTCAGCCCGGCTTGCTTGAATCCAGTGGCAAAGGGAGCAAGGGACTCACGTCTGAGCATACCCTGCCAAATTATGGTGAACAATGAAAAACCAAAGGAAATGATGGACGGAGCGTTGACAATACAAGCACTCACCCTCAGTCAACTGATCTGGGTTTAATCCATCACCATTCTTTAGCCCACTCTGCCACCCCAGTTCAGACATGGCCATATGCAAATCAGTCTGACCCTGTGCCTCATGGGAACAGTCCAGCCCGAACTGCCAAGCCATGCCTTCCCTGGACCGGAAACAAGCTACCGAGGACCGGTTTCTGGCATTTCAGCCGTCTTCGGCCCGGCTTGCTTGAATCCAGTGGCAAAGTGAGCAAGGGACTCACGTCTGAGCATACCATGCCAACTTATGGCGAACAAAGAAAAACCAAAGGAAATGATGGACGGAGCGTTGACAATACAAGCACTCACCCCCAGTCAACTGATCTGGGTTTAATCCATCACCATTCTTTAGCCCACTCTGCTACCCCAGTTCAGACATGGCCATATGCAAATCAGTCTGACCCTGTGCCTCATGGGAACAGTCTAGCCCGAACTGCCAAGCCATGCCTACCCTGGACCGGAAACAAGCTACCGAGGACCGGTTTCTGGCATTTCAGCCATCTTCAGCCCGGCTTACTTGAATCCAGTGGCAAAGTGAGCAAGGGACTCACGTCTGAGCATACCCTGCCAACTTATGGCGAACAAAGAAAAACCAAAGGAAATGATGGACGGAGCATTGACAATACAAACACTCACCCCCAGTCAACTGATCTGGGTTTAATCCATCACCATTCTTTAGCGCACTCTGCCACCCCAGTTCAGACATGTCCATATGCAAATCAGTCTGACCCTGTGCCTCATGGGAACAGTCCAGCCCGAACTGCCAAGCCATGCCTTCCCTGGACCGGAAACAAGCTACCAAGGACCGGTTTCTGGCATTTCAGCCGTCTTCAGCCCGGCTTGCTTGAATCCAGTGGCAAAGGGAGCAAGGGACTCACGTCTGAGCATACCCTGCCAACTTATGGCAAACAAAGAAAAAACAAAGGAAATGATAGACGGAGCGTTGACAATACAAGCACTCACCCCCAGTCAACTGATCGAGGTATAATCCATCACCATTCTTTAGCCCACTCTGCCACCCCAGTTCAGACATGGCCATGTGCAAATCAGTCTGATCCTGTGCCTCATGGGAACAGTCCAGCCCGAACTGCCAAACCGTGCCATCCCTGGACCGGAAACAAGCTACCGAGGACCGGTTTCTGGCATTTCAGCTGTCTTCAGCTCGGCTTGCTTGAACCCAGATCAGTTGACTGGGGGTGAGTGCTTGTATTGTCAACGCTCCGTCCATCATTTCCTTTAGTTTTGCTTTGTTCGCCATAAGTTGGCAGGGTATGCTCAGACGTGAGTCCCTATCTCACTTTGCCACTGGATTCAAGCAAACCCAGCTGAAGACGGCTGCAATGCCAGAAACCGGCCTGGGAAGCTTGTTTCCGGTCCAGGAAAGGCATGGCTTGGCAGTTCGGGCTGGACTGTTCCCATGAGGCACAGGGTCAGACTGATTTGCATATGGCCATGTCTGAACTGGGGTGGCAGAGTGGGCTAAAGAATGGTGATGGATTAAACCCAGATCAGTTGACTGGGGGTGAGTGATTGTATTGTCAACGCTCCAAACATCATTTCCTTTGGTTTTGCTTTGTCCTCCAACTTGAAAGTGCGGCACTCGTACCTGGCGTGGGATTGCCTTTGAACAAGGGCTAGGCTCGTGATGATCGGTCAGGCAAAGGTAAGTTAATTGTTTTTCATTTAATTAAATTAAAACTCCCACCAAGCGACCCCCCTCCCCGCGCGACCCCCACACCCCCACCTGTGAGTTATGCCAGCCGCCACTGGATTTCTCATTGCTCACGCTGAGAAACCGTCCGTTCGCATTGAGAAAGCTGCAGCTCGAGTAAAAATATACTTGAGTGGCAAAAAGGAAGCCGCCTCCACTTGCAGTGTGTATGATGCTGTTTGCAATGATTGCACAGTAGGAATAAGCACCTGGCACTGAAAATCACAGCGAACAGCATTTATTTAAAGAAACTCTGCCGCTTGCATAGCTCCACATAGCACGGAGGAGTTTTTTAGCACTTCACCCAGGCTTAAAGAAAGACAAAGGTTACAGGGACATTATAATTAGGCTGACATTTCACTCATACAAAACCAGAGAAATTCAACAGTTATAGTTAGCTGAGCTAACAATAACTCATGCCACGCCAATGCACTGCTTATGACTTCACATATTACATCATTTATGACATGGTCATTGACATCACTGATGATATGGTAATTGACATCACTGATGATATCACTGTCTCTTTAGCACCCTTCCCCCCGAAAGAGTCTTAGTTCAGTGTGCTTAGCAACCCAGTGGAACCAGTAGGGCACAAGTTCACAGCACATTCTGATAAGATACAGCAGGTGTGCTTTACTCCACAGATTGAAAAGCATATCCATGTTCTTATTTCATTTCTTTTCTTAAACAAAAGCTAATAATAAGACTTTTTGCTAATGCATCCAACACACTACCTAGGAGTATTCACTTTCATGCTGACAGCATCAATGATATATATATATATATATATTCACTGAAAAAACCATAGGTTTTACACACGTTATAGTTAGGAAGTAGCATTTACAAAACCTATGAAATTCACTGAAAAAACCATAGGTTTGACACCAGTTATAGTTAGCTGGAAATTTTACTGATATAAAACCAATGAAATTCCACGTTATAGTTAGTTGGACTCACTATAACTTGCGCGTGTAATGCACTGCTGATGACGTCACATATTACATCACTCATGACATCACTGATGACACCATCCTTGTGACACAGTGACAGACCTCCTTTCACTGTAATCTAACCCTTGAAACACATATTCAAAAATAGAAACTAAAATTTTCAAAAAAATGGAGATACCCATACCAGTTACAACAACCAATTCAATAATTCCACCATCTATATACACATGCACTAATTCACCAACAGTTCTATATAGTCACTCATACATATATTCACTAATCATATGTAGTGATACACCTACACATCCTGTTACACACCGACAGTCATCCAAAAGTTATTCACACACATACTCACACATGCAAATAAACTATTGAACATCCTTTTATTTGCATAAACAGCTATACACACACTACCACTTTACTTCTAAGGAAACTTACACATACTTACTCTCTTAAAAAATCACTTATAGAAACACATACTAATTTAAACAGGAACTCTTACAATCCCTCACTCTCATATATACTCACTTATATACATCAATATTCACATATACTAGATTAAAACATATGTAGTTACTGATAAAGACACTAATAATACAGTCATTCACTCACTAACACAGACATATACACACTCATCCACCCATACAGTCCTGCACATATGCTGTCTTCAAAACACATACAAACAGAGACTCAGTCATTCTTGCATCTATGTACTAAGTAATACTCCCACCAAAGCATGCAAACACTCATACTGATACTAAGAAAAACATCTAATCACCTATATACATACCCATGTACCTACTCATCAACCCATGCAGCCACTTATACACAAAGTGAAACACTAATACATATATTTAAATATTTAAGCATTACTCACTAATATATGTATTCACTAAGATATTCAATAATATATACATATATAACACATATTTATTTTTCAGAAAGACACACATTCACTGGATGGTGTCATCAGTGATGTCATGAGTGATGTAATATGTGACGTCATCAGCAGTGCATTACACGCGCAAGTTATAGTGAGTCCAACTAACTATAACGTGGAATTTCATTGGTTTTATATCAGTAAAATTTCCAGCTAACTATAACTGGTGTCAAACCTATGGTTTTTTCAGTGAATTTCATTGGTTTTTAAAATTCTAATTCAGAAATATCTTGTGTATACAACCTATACTTTTGTCAATAAAGTTCTGGCAATATTTTTTTCAGAAACAAGCCGTTTTCTTCACTGTTCAAGTTGCATAGAGACTCCTTGTAAAGCGATACAGAATTAGAAAGTCTGTACCTTGCCTTTTTTTCAACGCATTAAAATTTGCCTGTAAATAAAAATAGCCTTTCTAAACTTTCGTGCACGACCCGGTGTGCGCACTCTCGGCAACAGTTCTCAATAAAATGGTTAGCGCATTTCCAGGCTTTCGTGCGCGACCGACTGCGCGCACCCGCCTATATATTTCGTGAAAACTTTGCAATCTGAACTTATTGAATTTCTTCATAGACCCATCAAAGAACTTATAATACGTCAAAGAGACTAAACCTAGGCTTCTTTTTTAATATTATGAACATTTTCATTAAATGGAGCCGAATGTCTTTTTAAACTTTCGTGTGTGACCGAATGTACACACCTTGGTATTTTAAAAAAAAATATAAAAGGTTTTATACTTTAACAATTGTATGCTTGAATCGAGCTCAGAAGATATATTAAATCCGGATATGTTTGGATTTACTCCTTTTCACGTTTTGAAACTTTGCTGAATTAGACCGCTACTTCCAAATGGCGTACGTGACCAGATACTATCACCGCGTACACGTCCTGAGACGCGCATGTGAAGTCATGTGACTTGAAAACAACACTTCCAATTGGTTCTTAGTAGTTTCTATTCTGCAATTTACACGGAGCACTCCACCCACTCCTCTCACTATCTTTTCTACTCTCAAAAGAGAACGACGTTCAACACCCTTCGGAAGACTTTGCTGAAATGGCTGCCGCCCCGCATTCATCTTCCGAATCTGAAGGAAATGAGCGACTACCTTTAAAAAGAAAAAAGGAATCTTTTATTTGGCAATTTTTCACTTATCCTGAAGAACAAAAGAAAGTGAATGCTCCAAAAGTTACCTGCACGATATGCAATTCGGTTCTCTCAAGAGGAAATCCAAGAAAAAAATATTCCTTTTCCATACATACCATGGTGCGGCATGTCAAACAAGTGCACCCTGTGGAATTTGCAAAGGCATCGACAAGAGCCCTGGCCACGCTATTACCATCAGAGGTGGCCAGCACATCTTCTGGTGGACGACCTGTATCACCATCGAGTGCTGTGATGGACTTGAGACCATATCTTGCAAAGGTGCACATGAAATGCAACGAGTGTGGAGAAATTCTTCTGTACGGAGAGCAGAGCCTCATTCTTACTAAACTAAAAATTGAGAGTCATAAATGCCCCGAGAAAAGATACATTTCTTCATTTCATTTTGATCCTGTGTCACACATGAAAATGTTGTTGCAAGTTTAAAAAAATCAAAAACAACATAACACTTGTTTTAAAAAAAAAAAAAAAAAAAGTTCTTTTCAGAACTAACTCATTCTACCAAAAAGAGCTCCAGGAGCATATTATAAAGGGGGTTTATCTCCTCTTTTTTGGCTTTCGTTCGTGCGCGACAGTGTGCGCGCACCCGCCTATATATTTCGTGAAAACTTTGCAATTGCAACTTCTTAAATTTCTTCATAGACCCATCAAAGAACTTATACTACGTCAAAGACAGTAAACCTAGGCTTCTTTTTTATTATTATGAAAATTTTCATAAAATGGAGCCGAATGTCTTTTTAAACTTTCGTGCGTGACCGAATGTACACACCTTGGTATTTTTAAAAAAATATATAAAAGGTTTTATACTTTAACAATTGTATGCTTGAATCGAGCTCAGAAGATATATTAAATCCGGATGTGTTTGGATTTACTCCTTTTCACGTTTTGAAACTTCGCTGAATTAGACCGCTACTTCCAAATGACGTACGTGACCAGATACTGTCACCGCCTACACGTCCCGAGACGCGCATGTGAAGTCATGTGACTCGAAAACAACACTTCCAATTGGTTCTTAGTAGTTTCTATTCTGCAATTTACACGGAGAACTCCACCCACTTCTCTCACTATCTTTTCTACTCTCAAAAGAGAACAACGTTCAACATCTTTCGAAAGACTTTCTTTTCACGCGATAATGTGAAATACTGAGATTGTTACAGGATTTTCTATCAGATATGTGTTCCCATTTTTGTTGAAGCACTAACACCGTGGAAAATTCCACCGATAGCAGTGATATTTTTAACGCCGAGCACCGGCGATTTTTATCACTTAGAAGCCTTCCTATTATGAAGGTTTATCTCCTAAGTCTCTGATTCTCAAACTGTGCAACGCGGCTCCCCTGTGTGCCGTAATGAAGTGCTAGGGGCGCCGCCCACACTCTAGTGTGACTAACCATCTATAAATTCCACAGACATCTCTACCCTGTTATCAGCAATTGTGAGCATCAAAAGGAGCTGCGCTACGCCCCTGTGAGAGGCCTCACTCCCACTGCTGCAACGGCTTGGCAGTCCTCCAGATGCACAGGAACAGCCCCTCCGATCCATTGAAGTTCTCTGTCGTGAGAGGCCTCACTCCCACTGCTGCAACGGCTTGGCAGTCCTCCAGATGCACAGGAACAGCCCCTCCGATCCATTGAAGTTCTGTGTCGGTCTCAATACCACTTACGAAATGAAAATAAGCACTGAAGAATATTCAAGCATGTAGTACTCCTCCTGCTACAGCATACAAAATGCATTCTATTACCTATAAAAAAGTCAAACACCCACGCTACAATCATATAGAACACTTCCTCTAAAGAAGCCTGTGAATAACTTTAAAACATCAGGTTAACCTTTTTTTACTCTCTCATCATTATTAAAGATAAGTATTTACAATGCTATATTAAACAATGCCATGGTTCTTGCTTTTTAATTTTAAAAATCTTGCAATCTTTCACAAACCCAATACTCATGGCTTCTTTTTCGTGACAAAAATCTTGCAATATTACATACCTACATAGAATAACAGAAAAAACATAACACTACAAAGGCCGAGCACTCTACTAAACGCGGATTTGTAACCTATGGGGCAGATTTATGTTAACTACTTCATACCCAGGTATGCACCAGTTAATGTGCACCACAGTATGCTAGTGCTCCGTTACCCATGGTGTGCCACATTTGAAATGTGGCGCACCATGGTACAAAAACACCATACATGCGTAACACATCTGTGCTCAAAAAGTAATACATTGCTAGAGTTGCATCGCAAGTGTGATGCAGCTCCAGCAAGGCTCACCAATGCACTATATTCACAATACTGCGTCAATACCTACGCCTGCTTCAAGCACATGCACAGTTTTGAAACAGCATAGGTCTGAAAGTCACTGAGTGAAATATCATGCATTACAGTCAGCCACTTTCAAGAGGCATTCCTTCAGAGGGACACTTCCTTATGGTGCAGGGCTTTAGAATGTGACATATCTCCTAGATCCATAACGTTGTAAATATGGTACATTATTTCCACTGTCATTGTATTAAATAAACTGACGAAATTGTGGCGCAAAGAGACGCAACGTCAACATAAAGCTGCTACAATGTGTTTTAAAGTGCCCTTTAAATTACAACCAACACTCTCTTTGAAGAGACCCCTCATGTTTTTTAACACCTGTTAAGTCCTTCCATGCTCATGACAGAGCCGCTCCATCACGAGCATTGCCTCAGCTGTCCTCAGAATAGACCAGTTTTGTCATGGGCTTGCCGCTGTGCTTGCACAGCACTAATATTGTACCTCCATGACACGTTCTATTGACTAAGCAGAGCCATGACAGAACCACTGTATCATGAACAGATCTCAACCGTGGCTCATGAAGGAGTACCTCTATCATGAGCATAGAAGTACCACTCAGCCCCCCGGCCCCCTAATGCTGAGGCAGAATTGCCACTGCAGCAAAGGACTTAAACTCCTGGAAAGAACAACATGTAACATTTAATATCATTTCCCACCAATGTTTTCATATATCAGTGTTGCTGAACTCACTCAGTAAAATGTCGCTCATTTCATTAAATCACTTTTAAAGCATCCCTTATAACAATGCACCCAATCCTATGTGGAACTGCTTATATTAAACATGACATTGCTTTAAGCAGGATAGACAAAGAAATGACACAGTGATGTAAAAGTTTCTTTATTTTTATACTTACCTAAAAAATAGTAAAAAAGTAAAGTAAATTTCTTTTAAAAACGTAGTACCTGTGGAAGAAAAGTAAAAATAAGATTATAATGTACATTTCATAAAATAAAAAAAGTAGGAGTCAATAAGAGAGAGGCAGAGAAAACTCTCGGATGTTATTAGTTGTACTTACCTTATAAATATAATATCTGTGGAAGACAGTAAAAAAATATGTTTTAATACATATTTCTAAATTCAATGTAACAAAATAACTCAAACAACATATTAAATGGTTTATTTTTGCTGTCCTCAGAATACATTGATTTTCACTATAAACAGTGATTTCAATATTAATCATCATATAACAGCGGGGAAAAAAAACCACAATCAAAATGTTTGTGTTTAAAAAACCCATCCAAAATCTCCATACTTATTATAAATACCTGAAAAAAACATATCTTAAATGTTTTTCTCAAATTCGCAATTTCTTGAGTAAGCACACTACATCTTCCACAGTTACAAACTAATTAAACTATACGACCTATTTTTAAATATATCTAAAAAAAAACACCGTGCAAGTATCTCCTATAAAAATCTATCTTAAGTATACATTTTCTTCTCTCATACCTTTCCGCATGGCCAAATTGTATAAGTTAACTCATTACCTTTTAAATACCTCTCCCAAAAACTTGCGTCCATATATGTTCTAAAATAATTATCTAAAGTACTCATTTTCTTCTCTCATATTTTTCCACATGGCCAACTACTATGAGTGAAGTAGTTTTTTTCTGAAGTTTCTTAATCTTAATCTTATCTATTCTTTTGTGAACCTTTACAGTAAAAATGTGTAACATGCTTTATACCACCAAACATTAACTACATTTCTACCTGATGTTATCACTATACCAAACACAAATTTCATTTATAGATTTGTAGACCCTCAGTCACATGATATTTGTAAACAAGAAAGTTTCATATCTTTACAGTATTAATCTTCCTACAGCAAGTGATTCTACTGAAATTTGGGTTCCAAAAATAGCAGATAGGAGTTAGTTAAGGCAAAAGGCAAACGTTTCTTAAAAGTCAATTGGGTATCATTGCAAAGCGTCCAGCCACTTCCACACTTCAAATAAGCTGTATAATGTCCTGATGATGTGGAAGGCCCTTCATGAAAAATAATGGCTACAGTTACAAATGTTCTTCTAGAAATAGATACTTGAGTAGCCACAACATTTTTAATTAAAGTTGACAATTTACTCCCATCAGCTCTGCATCGTTGAAACATTAATATTACATATTGTCCATATCTATGGATAAATAAAGTTGATAACATTTCAGACTTACATTGAGAACAGACCATGTTCTGATGGGCATCTTTAACTAGTTTATTAAAAGACACTTCTTTACAGTCTGGTAATGTTAAATATATAAATCTTTCACTGTGTATATCAGTACTACTTGAAAATGAGCAATTATCACAGTTATGTTCCCATTTAAAGAAAGGCCAAAAAGATTATCAATATCTACACCTTCATCTTCCAAAACTGTAAACATATACATAATAAATTCCTGACAATCTTGCTGAATATTCTGTGAAAATTGATTTACTCCTGCACATATGTCTAAAACATTCCTTAGTTCTGAAACACTTCCTACTTCACTTTCACCACTACTACATTTTTCAAATATAGAATTTAAGGAATAGCAAAATGTTTGCTCCTGATTTTCTACAATCTGTTCCATAACATTTTTTAGAAAGAAAACAACATTAACTACTACATTTGCATAACAGTTGACACCAGACCTGTTTTCAAACTTAAATCCAACAATCTCTTCAATACTAACCGTTTTCTTATGCCTACCAACAACAGCTACATTTTTTTTTTTCGTCGTTTCTCAACTACTTCAGCACATTTCTCCTCATTTTTCCTTTTCTGACCAACCATACGCCTTTCAATTAAAGGATATTGAGGTAAACTTGGAGCATATTCTCTTCTTAACCTATTATATTCCTTCACACAATTTAAATCTGCACTAATCTTTGTCTCATCATAATCAATTAAATAAAGTCCACATAAAGTTCTAACTCGCGATAAAGCAACATACGCCATACCCTCTTTGAATACAGTGCTTCCAATATTTACCAAAGCACAATCTACACTTAAACCTTGCGATTTGTGAATAGTCACTGCATATGCCAAACAAATTGGAAATTGCTTCCGACGGACATATAAGTCTTTCACAAGCAAAAAACGATTTGAACAGCGACTAATTTGCTGAACTTCCTCAATTCCATCAAATTTTATTCTTAAAAATTCAATCTCATCTCTATTTGTATAATTAACAAAACCAACAACATTACCCATTGCTCCATTTACCAATCCTCTTCTACATGTAAATTTCTCCTTAAAATTATCTGACAATTTAAACATACATACAGATTTTTCTCTAAACCAGCAGTTTTAGATATACTTTTTTGAAGAGAATCCAATTTTAACTTCAACTTTTCAGACAAAACAATAGTACTACCTTCATGCTCTATTCTATCTTTAGCTTCCAGTTTCCTAATTTGTTGATTTTATAAATTCAACATTTTCTCATTAAAAACTGAACATTCTTTCACAGTTGGCATCAAGCATATCACTGATTTATCTGCTACCTCTTTACTATATATTTTCTCAGGTACATTATCTTCATTAGGAAACAGCTTGGAAAGTAATCGTGTTCGTAGAGTGTGTTTCGCATCTTCAGTTAGTTTTCCAATCCTGATATCTTGAAGAATATTTCCATATTTAGTATCCTTTGCCTGTCGCATATTTTGAATCAGTTCAGTATACTTGAAATGTGACCATATATTAACATTTCCAATACTGCCCAGGCACTTTCTAGTCTCCTCATGCGTAAGAGTTTCAAATACAGGTTGTCCTTTCACTGGAGTTAGTTGGAGTAGATCTCAAAAAACTATGACATGTTTACCTCCAAATAACACATCATACTCTGTCTTAAGTATCTGTTGCATTCTTAAATGCACAAAAGCAAGCATTAAATTAGATACCATGCTTACTTCATCAATAATAAGAAGTTTCATTTTTTTAAGCACTCTAGAAACTTCAAAACAAGCTTCTCCAGATAGCTTGTGATATTGTAATTTATTTTCATGTTCAACTGGCAGCATCAGTAAACGATGTAAAGTAATACCTTTAATATTATGTGCTGCCAATCCAGTTGGAGCAGTAACAACACACGACAGTGTTGACTGAGTTCTTTGCTGTAAATATGTAGTAATTCCTTTAATTAGGAAACTTTTACCAGTTCCAGCTTCTCCACTTACATATAATCGAATAGGTTCAAATGACATACATGAGCAATCTTTTCTCTCATGACGAAAGCCATGCTCAATGTGCTCTGTCACTTCATCATATATCTGTCTTTGCTCAATATTAAATTGCTTCTTTAATTCTTCTAAGTTGATTACTTCCTCTTGACCTTGCTGCATTGCTCTTTCCACCTCATCCATGGCAGTGGCTGCTTCATTTTGGATAATTGGTTGTCCCAGTGGATCTTGACTTAATGAAGCCGAACTTTGACTATCTTGTGAACTATCTCTAGCAATCTCCGCTGCAATTGTCACTTCTTGCTCTATTTCATCATTCAACATTTGCAGATAATTACTAAAAACAGTACATTCAATACTACTTTTAGATGCGTTGAATGAATCTTCATAACTATCAAAGTCCCCAAGTAGTTCCTCTTCTCTACGCCATGGTTTAAAGAGTTGCAAAAGAGCAAAATAGTAAAATTCTCTTTTGTCAGGTGTTTCGCAACTCAGTTTCCGATGATTAATCAAGTGTCCTTTTCTTTGCTTCACCAGACATCCTTCTTGTCCAATTACAGCATATACACCTTTATCAATGTTCTCTGTAACATTCCTTTTAAAAGTGTAGTTTTGAAGTATTTCATACAGACAAATGTTTTCTAAAAGAGTACTTCTATTTGGATAGTATGTATCCAACATATTTGTTTTCAGAATGTCTGTACTGTTTGGTTCTTTCTGGGCTAAATATTCAATTTCTTGCACAGGTTTTAGAACACGGTTTCGTGTTTCTGCAAGACCCAAACTCACCGAGAGAATAGTCCTTGATTTAGCATAAAGATTTGCTGATGATAATCGGTCACAACATTCATATGCTCCAATTTCTCGATGAGTCAACATCTTCAAACTGTACGTATACAATTTCTTGCTATGGCTCTTTTCATGAGAAATGTCTTCCCACATCTCCTTCAGTTCCGTCTTTTCAGATTTTGTGATGTAAGACGTTACATATCGAGCCACAGCAATAGAGTTGTCTGCAACATATTGTATGTCCATGTTAGCATTCCACATGGACAAAATGACTGGGTTATAGTCATTTATATATTTGGATTCTTCACCTCTTCTTAAATTGTACGTATTTTTAGGTGACCTTCTTCTGATGTTATGTCGCAAAGATGACATCAAATTGTTGACTCTTCCTTTTGAAAGTACCGGTCGTGCAAATCCAAAACGACATTTGGTGTAGAATTTACTCTTTGATTTGAATTTTCGCCGACAATATTTTCCACAACGATGACTTTGAAAGCGTAACACTTTTCCTCTTAAGTCCTTATCAGTTGTACTATTAGGTATGTCACAAGTGGCATACTGTTCAATAAAAGAGAGTACAGTCTCATCCGAGTCTCTTCCAAATTTAGGAGCATCCTTGATCCATAACAGCATATGAATATGAGGAGCACCTCTTGCTTGGTATTCTTTTCTCCAAAAGAAATCCAGTACTTCACCAAGAGGTGGATTTTTCTTGTTTGTAAGAAAAGACATCATAGCTTCAAATCTATGATTAAAATATCTGCAAACATTAACCGGATCTAACGAACACAGTTCTCCGGGTGTCTTGTAGTTTATATTTTCTATGTTTGCATTCGCCTCCTGAAGAAATTCAAGTAAATCTTCCCAAGCATACTCTGCACAGCTTAGAGTTAAAAACCATGTTGGTGCTCCTAAGTTTCTAAGCATGCACTTCAAATCTCCATGACGACGGTACCAATACTCATTAGTACCACGCTGACAAGCCATTAAATTAATTAGGTGTGAATCTAAAACACTATCTTTCTGTTGCACTTTATCCATAAATTCCTTTGCTGAAATATTATGCAGATGAACTCCACTTTTTAAGATATGATTTACTGCATAAGAGAGACCAGATAAGTCACTCTCAAACAGAAGATGAAACAAATATGGAATGCATTGGGGAAACCTCGGATCTTCTGCATATAATCTTGTTGTCCGGTATTCTGATGCAGGAATCTGCATAGGTCGATCATCATATCGTGTACCTTCACCTGTAGGGAATAACTGTGGGAAACAACGACCTTCCAAACTTTCTTCCCACACACTAATAGGATTTCCTTTCGCCTTTTTCATCTGAAATAATTCAATAGCATTCCCTATTGCTTCTTTGGAATGCAGTGGATGAACACTGTAATGTTCATAAATTTCTTCACTTCTGGATAGGTCAACTTTTTCAATTTGTCCAATAGACAAATCACTCTCCTCTTCTTCACTTACATCTTCTTCTTCTACGTATACATCTTTATAGTACTTATTGTTTTGAACTAAATACAACGTTGCCTTTTTGACTTTTCTAACATCCACTAAATCTTGCCAGATTTTCTTACTCTTTGTAGGTACACCATTAACTAGAATAACTAGAGGTTCCTCTTCTACATTTTCAACACCAATTGTTTCCATACTCTTTTTTTTAAATCAAGTGGCAAATATACAACTCTACCCTTTAATCCTCTTTGTAAATCTGAAGGATTTAATTGACCAGTCTTAGGCTCCATACAAACAATAGCCTGAAAAGGATGTACACATTGGATCAGAATAGTCTCATAAGTATTTAAATCCATCAATTCTGATGGAATATTTATCAACTCTAGATTATTATGAACAGCTCTAGCGGGCATTTTATTTTCATTTAATTTATTATAACAATATTTACAAATACGTTGCTCAAAACCCAAATCAAAATAGTTTTCCACCAACAAATAAGTTGCAAAATCTTTCCATTGACCATTACTTTCATCTTCACTTTTTATATATAAATCAACTAACCTAGTTTGACTTTTGTAATGAATGCGTCGACAACAGACACAAGAAAAATTTGGTTTCTCACCTGCAATTACCTTAAACTTTATTATTTCCTGTTCAAAATTTTCAATATTAACATGTCCAACATTTTCTAACACATTTCCTTCTATAATTCTATCAGTTTCTGCATTACCTTCCTCTGGACCAATATAACTTACCTCAATTTCTGCACAAATCTTCTTAACATCTAATTCACATCCATACAAAAGAGCACTATTTAACTGTTTAAGTTTAAGTGCTGGACTTTTTGCATAATACAACTTTCTCACCAATTTTCTCATTTTAGTATGATGCACTGCTAACATCCTGAAGTGATGAAACACACTCTGGCATATTTTTTTAGAAAGACAAGCCAGAGAATGACCTTGAAGACCTATTTTTTCTCGCACTAACAATTTTTTTTCTAAGACTTTCTTTAGTGTACTTACGTAAGAAATTGCGAAAGAAATCAATTGAATCCTGTCGTACACTACAAATGCTACTACAATTCCAACTGTAAACAGGAACATTAGCACGTCCCCCTGAAGCTTCTCCAGCCATCACCTCTTCTGCATTTCTAACCACAATTTTCTCTTTCTCAATTACACATCCCTCCTTCACCTCGTATCCTCGACCACTGGTGTCAACTGCATGCAACAAATTGTTACTTTGAAAGTAACTCTCTTCATTAAAAAATGGTTCAGACGTTGAAGTATGCATCCACTTCCCAGAAAACACTTTACAAAAATTACTCCTATTTATGTGTCTCTTCCATTTACTTTTAGCTTTTAAAACTCGTATTGCCTTATTTAGCGTATTTATTCTATTAAGTACTAAAATAAATAATTTTCTTTTTGTCTCAAACGCGCGCTCAACAATACCCTCTATATATTGTTTCTTCTTAAGAAAAGCAGATCTTCTTTTAGAAACTTTCTCCTTTTGTAATAAATTCGAAACTACTCTGTTGTAAAACATACGCTTCCTGATTTGGCTAAATTGATTCATCCGAGTTTTACTGTACAGATTTTCCTGTCTCCTGATTCCAGAAACATTTTTATCTTTGGTTCCATGTCTCCTTCTCGATACTGGTATACTTTTTTCCTTGTCCACTTCAATACTAACATTTTTCCTTCCACATATTGCTCTCAAAAACTTTTTGGTTTGCTTACCAGGAGCACTCTTCTTTTTATCCGTCCTATGTTCTTTTGATACTTCTTCAATTCCTTTCTTCTTCAAATTGTAAGTCCGTTTATAGAGCTTTCTTTTTTCAGTTCTGGTCGGCATCTTAATTTAAGATTTTGATGAAATTCTCAATCTGTAAAACACAAACATAACAAATATTATAGTTGACTACTAGCATATACCGTACAAATTTAAACCACAGATTCATTTTCTAAGTAGAATAAAGAAAATAACAGAAAGTCTCTGAACAGAGTAGGAAATCCTGTAGTGAATGTTGGTTCTTAATTTTATCACACTCCATATCTATTTTAACATTATAGACAGTTTTTAATTCTAATTTTTAAAGCATACAAACAGTACACTTTTTTCAAGAACTATGGGTAATCGTAGATGTTTTAATCTTTTTTACTACAATCTCTTTTACACTTCATGAGAACATGTCTTATCACTCTCCTAAAGCACATCAACGACGAATAGGACAAGAAAACTGTCTTCAAGACCACCTCCCCCTCTCACCCCACCAGTGCAAGCCGCGGCCACAAACTACAATGTAATTTTGTCGTCTGTCAGAAAGTTTAAGAATTCATTAAGCATTACCACTTTTTCAACACGGTATCACATGTAATATACCAACTTTTCATTTTATTTCACTCAACCACCTGCCCCTCTCACCCTACACCCACCAATGCAGGCCCCGTCCAGAAACCGCACTCTAATTTTGTCGTGTGACAGAAACTTTACGAATTCATTAACCATTAGCATTTTACTTTTCATTTTATTTTACTCGACCACCTCCCCCTCTCACCCCACCAGTGCAAGCCGGGGCCACAAACTACAATGTAATTTTGTCGTCTGTCAGAAAGTTTAAGAATTCATTAAGCATTACCACTTTTTCAACACGGTATCACATGTAATATACCAACTTTTCATTTTATTTCACTCAACCACCTGCCCCTCTCACCCTACACCCACCAATGCAGGCCGCGTCCAGAAACCGCACTCTAATTTTGTCGTGTGACAGAAAGTTTACGAATTCATTAACCATTAACATTTTTTCACGACGGTATCACATGTAATTTACCATTTCTCTCTCTATCTGCATTATCTGTCTCTCTGCTAATATCATTTTTTCACTTCATAAACAACTTCTCTCATTATATATAAAGGCTTCAAAATCACACAAATAATTACTCTTTATATTAAACATATTTTATACTTCATATTTCACATTTAAATTAAAAATAGTTTTAGAAATACAACACATTATGACAGCCAAAAATGAGTTTAGTTTCAAACTATGAGGAAAATCAATCATTGTTTGTGAGTAAACCATATTTTACGGTACATGACAAAACAAACAGTTACAGACTTACCTTTACCAATGCTTTGTACGATGTACAACAGTGACAGTCACAAAATAGATATTCGTTTGATGGAAGTCTCAATTATGCTGCTATCACTGCAACCAAAATTCAATGGCACAGATATCCAGTCAATACAGACTCATATATGTCTCTTCAGCCAATCATATTTCCTCCCGCAAAATTTTGTATTCAAATTTACATTTCAGTTGGTTGTCCCTCACAATATTTTCAATGTCACATAAAAGTCACCCATCACCCACTGCCATCTCTGGCTGTTTCCATGGTAACACCTCATTCTGCACCTGGCTGAAGGCACAGGTCAAAAGTTCATATTTCAACGTTCTACAGCAAACTAACAACACTGTTTTCCCTCCAGAAACACCTGCCTATCCACAGCTCTGTTACATGTCATTTTTTTCACACCCAATACTACTTTTTCTTTTACATAACATTAACATGCAACGTAGTCTTCAATCTTCACGTATTAGAATCAACCAATCATTTTTCGTTTTTCAACCACACCAAGCTTCATCCATTTTTTTATCCTGACTTTCAGCTTCTAACTGCCATTCCACTTCCAGAACCCATCGGAGTACGAGTGCATCTGCCTTGAAAATGAAGGTTTGGCTTTTAGGACACAGCTATATTCACTGGAGTGGAAAATATGCAGCAAGCAGACGAATTTCCAACCTTGATTTACCAAATGTGCAGATAACGTGGATTGGGCAAAGAGGATTAAGATGTCACCAATTAATACCATTGGTGAAAACTTTTATGCATCTCCCAGAACCAGACCTTATAATTGTGCACTGTGGTGGGAACGATCTAGGCACATTGACTGGGGTAGGTCTGGAAATGCTTCTAAAAGACACCTTTCGACAATTGATGACACTTTTTCCTCGAACTGCCTTGGTATATTCCAATATATGCCAAAGACAGAAATGGAATTGGTCCAATCAACATTGTGCACAAATTGAGAAAGCAAGGAGACATGTAAATAAATCTGTTTCTGCTTTCCTCAGAGATTATAGCATGGGTTCTATTTACCACAACAACTTGCGTTACCACATGCAAGACATCTATAGGACAGATGGTGTTCATTTCACGGATGAGGGAAACAGAATCTTCCTCTGCAACATCAGACTCTGCATCGGTACTTACTTATAAATGCAGAAAAAACTCAATTAACACAGAGCCACCTTATATCAAAGCACTCAAACTTCTGATTTATCTCCATTTTCACACTCTTGTAAATAGGTGTGCGCGCCCGAGTGCGCGCACCCCGCAACTTTAAAAAAAAAATAATATATATATATATTTTCGCGTTTAAGGGCCTTACTGCACACCCTGAGAGAACCTATGCAGCAAAACAATCTCTACCTTCTCCCCTTTCCATGTTCCAACGCTTTGAAATGACAATACATTTACTCACAGTGACAAAATGGCGGTCAACACTTCCTGATTTCCTTCGAATCGAACGCTAACAGACGTCACGCAGCAAAAAAAAATTCCGCTCGCAGCGCAGCCGCTTGAGTGCGCGCGCCCGTGTGCTTATAGATATATAATTGACTTTAACTTTAATTTTCTCTGCAACTACTAAACAGATTTACACCATTCCAAAAAAAGCGCAATCTGCGAGCCGGACTCTACAGTTTTGCCAAATTTCTTATAAATCCATTCAGCCGTTCGACCTGTAGCCATGTCTAAATGTCCTATGGAAAATAACATGGAGAAAACACGTTTTGGGACCCCCCTTTTATCTCAGCCCCCACTTCACCAATCCCCCCCCCAAACTTTCAGGGAAGGAGCGCAGCGGACCGAGCCATCTTCTTTGAGAAATTCGCAAAGATTCATCCACCAGGGCCAAAGTTAATCCAAATAGAATGTTGAGGATTTCCTATGGAAACTAGGTCCTAACTATAACTACCTACTGGCGACCGCCAGTAGGTAATATATATATATATATATATTCACTGAAAAAACCATAGGTTATAGACCATATATAGTTAGGAATTAGCATTTAAAAAACCTTATTTTACTCACACAAAACCATTGAAATTCCATATATAGTTAGTTGCACTAACTATATATCGCGCACCTGCAATCCACTGCTGATCATGTCACATATTACATCATTCATGACATGGTCAGTGACATCACTGATGACATCACTGATGACATCTCAAATGACATCACTGATGACATCACTGATGACATCTCATTTGACATCATTCTTGTGCTAATACGATAAACCTCTTCAGACTCTAATATAACCTTAGATACACTCAGTGTATACAGACACTCACACACTTCCACTCATCCATGGAGTTACTCACACACCCAGTCAGTCATGCAAAGAAACAATCTCATCTCCATTTCTTCAACTATACAGTTAAACACACCTTACTTATTGAAACATATACTAACACATATTTACTCTCTTATACAATCCCTGATACAAGTTCACAATGATCGATACAACCACTCACTCATTCGGTGGCTCTCATGCACAGTTATTTATATATGCCAACTCTCACATGTACTGTGTTTTACATATGTACTTACTATGACATGTAGCATTGAGATATCCATTCACTCATCAATACACTCATGCACACAGTCAACTGCCCATGTAGCTGTTTCCACATGCACTCTTGAACTCATACACCTAGTGAATAAACTGTTCACACATCTATGCATAGAGTCACACACCTTCCAGCCACCCCCACACAAACTCAATCTCCCACAGAAATACTTGGGCAAGCAATTAATAACACATATAGCCTCTCGTATAGCTAATGATCAACACATGCAGCAGTTTACAGAACAACAGACATAATGATGCACAAATTAAGACAGTTTAGTCACTAACCCATGCATTCAATGAGACACATTTAATCACTCACTCATACAGTCAGTCACGCACCTACTAAATCCTTCATCCAGACACTTATACATCCACTCATTCTTCAATATGTAAGATATATTTTAACTTTACAGAAACATACAGTCACTGGATGTTGTCATCAGTGATGTCATCAGTGATGTCATTTGAGATGTCATCAGTGATGTCATCAGTGATGTCACTGACCATGTCATGAATGATGTAATATGTGACATGATCAGCAGTGGATTGCAGGTGCGCGATATATAGTTAGTGCAACTAACTATATATGGAATTTCAATGGTTTTGTGTGAGTAAAATAAGGTTTTTTAAATGCTAATTCCTAACTATATATGGTCTATAACCTATGGTTTTTTCAGTGAATTTTCAAGGTTTTGTAAATGCTAATTCCTAACTATATATGGTCTATAACCTATGGTTTTTTCAGTGAATTTCAATGGTTTTTTAATAGCAAATATCATAAGCTGTCGAATGTCAAGTACGTGGTAAGTGAAAACATTTTCGTGTTTATGCACACTGATCTGCTTTGAATGGTGCCCCCCCCCCCCTCATTTCTATTAGGAGTACTCTCTCTTTGCAGATAGTGAAAGGTAGTTAACGCAGGTCTTTGCCCCCATTGTAATCCGTCGTGCCTGCTTCTCTCTCCATTTGATTGATTGTTATCCAAGTATTTACTGTTTTAGAATTAGTTCTCTTTGGTTCATTCTCTATTTACAAACAAACACAGAGTCGCAATACTCTGTTCAGTCTTTGCAGATAACGAAAAATCGTGTAAAAAAAAAAGAAAAGGAATCGAGCAAAATCAGTAGGCCACTAATGGGATCTCTTTTTGACCTCGCTAAAATAGAAACATTAGGAACAACCCCTCATGACAAATACAAAACTAGTGAGATGAACTGAACTCCACACAATGATGGCTGCAAAACAACTCGGCTCCGCCACCCACCCCGCCCAAAATAACGATAAAGAACGGCTGCCATGATTGGTTGCGGAATGACCACGACGGAGCTACGAAATGGTGCTGCTCTCATGCTAACCCCAGCTTTAGTCTGAAACATCCAGAAACACTGTAGACTACCAATTCGATCAGTTCCGGTAGCGCCCCAATGTAACCCGGTAGAGAAGAACTAGCTCTCCCCTCTTTGACTGATGGTTCTTGTTGCCTGTCCCTTCTGTTGTCATTTAACAGAACTATTTAGCCTGCTGAAAGGGGTTGTGTTCCGACCGCTGGTTGGTGGAGACATTTTGACTATATTCTGTACCTGCGTTGTCGCGTAATGCGTCATATGACGCGCCGCGTTAGCGCATCCGGAAGTCATCCGGGGCGCGCAGCGCGTAACGTAAGCATAACAAGTCATGTGACTTGTTAATAAAACTTTTCATTGGTTCATTTTACTTTTCTTATTGTAATGATGAAAGGCTTGGTCATATGACCTAAAAATTACGCTTTTCATTACTTCCGAACATTATTTTTTCTTAAATATATGTTATAATGTTCCAGGCTAATGTACTTTCCCGGAAATTTTACAACTGTCCTGCAAGTAAAATATATTCTTTTTTCGAGAAAAAGAGCGTTTCTTCGTCCCATGACGGAGCCGTTGAGCAAAAGAGGGTCGACCTGCTGTCTTAGTCGCCGATACGCCTGAATATGAGATTCTTATCGATCACTTTATGTTGCAGGAATAGAAAACACAACAGCCCTTGACCATTTATCTTTACTGCGTTCCTTCGTATTATACCTTTTACCCTTCATGTAATTGGTCTGCTTTATTTCACTTGCCTTTTAATGATTCTAAAACAGTCACTATTATTAAAAACTTTACCAATGTATATACTACTACCATGTTTTCTTTTAAAAACCTTTATTGAGAAAATTTCATTATACAAATACGAGCCTATAACCACGTGGGCCTGCCACAGAGCAAACTGTAATCGTATATGATGAATAGACATTTACACTGTAGAGGAACGTAACGGGCGGGCCATTAGGTTGCAAGAACTAAGGTGTCTAACAGTTACGGAATCGGTGGACGTACATTTTATAATTAAAATACGACAGGGCCAGTTACAATAAAATTATCTAGATATACATTTGCGGGCAAGTACCATGGGTGACGTTAATTCGAACTTTCAACAGTACAGTAATCAATAACACATCAGAACTTAATATCAATAGGGATGTCGAAATATTCAATCAATTCTCGTCCCCGCCCGCCATGTGCTTCAAAACTGCATACGTATCTCGTGATTTCAAGGTTCTGCAACCAGTACACAACAAGGAGTTACGAGTCCCATTTATTCTGGCGCCATTTTGGGCGAGGACGGGCAGGTCCAGGATATAGTCAAAATGTCTCTACCAACCATCGACTATGATGATCTTCATATGCTGTATTTATTAGAGTAACACTCATCTGTCCACATGAAATTAATTTGCCACAATCTAAACATGTCATTTTAATCTTTCCAAAGTTCTTCTAAATATTTGGGACCGTTTCCCTTGCCTCTGAAGCTCTCAGTGCCACTTCTTTGATGAATGTACTAGCAGGTCAGGGGTTCTCCTCCAAATCTCTCTTTTATGCAGCACTATAATTAATTGGTGCCACCTCTCCATATGACGATGCATGGTATAGTTACCACAACTATATTTTTTTTCGGTTCCTCTGGAGAGTTCATCGTGGCAGATGAAGCGTGTAACGTACCGGGCATTTACCTTTTTTTGCTTGTACAGGAAAGGAAAAAAAAAATCGAGCGTCCGAGTTCTAAGGTGTCCCAGGGCCATTTTGGTGGACCAGGCCCAAATCCAAAGAACAGCCATCTCACAGGCTAATGGGGCGACCCACGCCGAGTTTCAGCATTGTAGTATGACCACACAAGTACAGCAACTTGCTAGACATCACCTCGGTGCCATCCGGATCTCGGCGCCCCACTGCAGATGAAGTGCCTCTCAACTATGAAACCACCACGGTGACATCCGGATCTTGGCGCGTTGTGCTGCCTTCGGCCTATTCGCACATCGGTCCGCTACTGACGCCATCTCACAGGCTAATGGGGCGACCCACGCCGAGTTTCAGCATTGTAGGATGACCACACCAGTACAGCAACTTGCTAGACATCACCTCGGTGCCATCCGGATCTCGGCGCCCCACTGCAGATGAAGTGCCTCTCAACTATGAAACCACCACGGTGACATCCGGATCTTGGCGCGTTGTGCTGCCTTCGGCCTATTCGCACATCGGTCCGCTACTGACGCCATCTCACAGGCTAATGGGGCGACCCACGCCGAGTTTCAGCATTGTAGGATGACCACACCAGTACAGCAACTTGCTAGACATCACCTCAGTGCCATCCGAATCTTGGCATCTCAACGCCTAGTGGTATCTTCCATACAAAAAATATTGTTACGCGGCCTTTGGCCCCATTCGCACATCAGTCCGCAACTTAGACACCACCTCGGTGCCATCCGGATCTTGGAATGTCAGCACCTTTTGGTGTCTTCTCGTCAGAAAATATTGTTGCGCTGCCTTTGGCCCCATTCGCACGTCAGTCCGCTACTGACGCCATCTCACAGGCTAATGGGGCGCCCCACGCCGACTTTCAGCATTGTAGAATAACCACACCAGTACAGCAACTTGCTAGACATCACCTCGGTGCCATCCGGATCTCGGCGCCCCACTGCAGATGAAGTGCCTCTCAACTATGAAACCACCACGGTGACATCCGGATCTTGGCGCGTTGTGCTGCCTTCGGCCTATTCGCACATCGGTCCGCTACTGACGCCATCTCACAGGCTAATGGGGCGACCCACGCCGAGTTTCAGCATTGTAGGATGACCACACCAACTTGCTAGACATCACCTCAGTGCCATCCGAATCTTGGCATCTCAACGCCTAGTGGTATCTTCCATACAAAAAATATTGTTACGCTGCCTTTGGCCCCATTCGCACATCAGTCCGCAACTTAGACATCACCTCGGTGCCATCCGGATCTTGGCATCTCAGCGCCTTGTGGTGTCAGTCAGAAAATATTGTTGTGCTGCCTTCGGCCTATTCGCACATCGGTCCGCTACTGACGCCATCTCACAGGCCAACGGGGCGCCCCACGCCGACTATCAGCATTGTAGGATGGCCACACCAGTGCGGCAACTTGCTACACACCACCTCGGTGCCATCCGGATCTTGGCATCTCAGCGCCTTGTGGTGTCTTCTACTCCGGAAATATAGTAGAAAATATTGTTGCGCTGCCTTTGGCCCCATTCACACATCAGTCCGCTACTGACACCATCTCACAGGCCAACGGGGCGCCCCACGCCGACTTTCAACATTGTAGGATGGCCACAGAAGTGCGACAACTTACTAGACACCACCTCGGTGCCATCCGGATCTTGGCGCGTTGTGCTGCCTTCGGCCTATTCGCACATCGGTCCGCTACTGACGCAAACTCACAGGCCAACGGGGCGCCCCACGCCGACTTTCAGCATTGTAGGATGGCCACACCAGTGCGGCAACTTGCTACACACCACCTCGGTGCCATCCGGATCTTGGCGCGTAGTGAAGCTGCAGCAGCTGCAAATAAGCTTCAGACAGTGTTACAACCGCTGCTCAGAACTCTCAACTATGACACCACCTCGGTGCCATCCGGATCTTGGCGCGTTGTATTGCCTTCGGCCTATTCGCACATCGGTCCGCTACTGACGCCGCCTCACGTGCCAACGTATTTTCTCCGCATTTTATACCCTATGCCGCATAACAGGTCATGTGACTTGTTTATAAAACTTTTCATTGGTTCATTTTACTTTTGGTTTCCTAATGATGGAAGGCTTGATCATATGACCTAAAAACAACACTTTTCATTGGATGAAAACTTTTTTTTTCCCCCAAACGATGAAAGCCCCACCTTGTTTCTGGATGTTTCAGACTAAACTGGCGTCACCATGAGAGCACCACCATCTCGTAGCTCCGTCGTGGTCATTCCGCGAGCAATCATGGCAGCCGCTCCCCACCAGAAGCCTGCAGGAGTCGGGGCCCCCAAAACTTTTGATGAATTCTCAAGGCGGAGGGGACGCTTTCGAGAATGGGGTCCAAGACCTAGCAGACAAGCGTCCGATTTCCAAGGTGTCCCAGGGCCATTTCAGTGGACCACGCCCAAAAAGGAAAGAGCCTGCCGCCATTTTGAGAGTCCTGTGGCAGCCGCCTATCGCTGCACCGCAAGAGTGGGCGCAACTCAGCTGAATGGCGGATTTTGACACAGTGGACCAAAAGCGGACGGAATGGCAACTGAAACGGTAAAGGGGCGCCCCACTAAAACAGATGAGACTCCACCTGGAGAGGCCCGTTCACGCCGCCTCCCCCGGGGCGCTCCACGCCGTTATTCGGAGCAGCATTGTAGGATACCAAAACCAGTGCGGCAACTTACTGGACATCACCTTGGTGCCATCGTTCTGCTGCCTTGGAACTATTCGCACAACAGTTTGCTACTGATGACCCACCCCCCGCGACGCCCCACGCCGTTATTTGCTGGGTGGCAACTTACTAGACATCACTTTCGTGTCATCTAGATTTCGGCGCGTTCTGCTGCCTTGGAACTATTCGCACAACAGTTTGCTACTGATGACCCACCCCCCGCGACGCCCCACGCCGGAAATCTGGATGTTGTGCTGCGTTGGGACTATTCGCACAGCCGACCGCTACTTCGTTGTTTTTCTCTAAAAATGTTTATATGTTATTACTATTTTTGTTTTCTTGTATATATTTATAAATTATTAAAGTTTTATAATCTTACTACTTTGTCGGAGTGCTATATATTTTTAATGTGACACATAATTGTAAAAACTTTGATGTACAAAGAGTCATCCCTGGAATCTTCCGCTTCACGCTCGGTCCCCTCCCCAATCACAATACAGGATGGTTTTCAGATAATAGCAACGCTTCTGCTGTGACTGATCTCATCGAGTGTGGGCCTTGATCTACTATAACTCCTTTGAAGAGGGGTGATTCTTTACAGCTGTGGCCATAAACTACATCTGCAGGGCTAGCTGATAGCCTAGGACCGGCCTGGACAATCGGACACAGAGGAAAAGGAGTGTCAGAGGGTGCGGTAGTGAATAGGGCGAAAGGGAGGTGTCGGGCGGGCACAGGGTGTGATTCTCAGGGAAGAGCAGCGCAGATGGGGGGAGGTTTATTACCCATGCATAAGACAGAGAGCGGGGGTGACCACTGCCTGGGTGAGATGCTTGCGAGGGTGGGGAGCCATGCTAAGGATCGACAGCGTGCACAGAGTGGGTCTGGTCAAGGCATCTAAAATGGCTGCCGTGCACGACAAAAGTGTGGCATTTGAAAAAAGACAAGATGGCGCACACAATGTTTTTCAACAATTCCTGATTTCCTTCGAATCGAACGTTAACAGACGTTGGGGCATATTACCAAAGTTAAGCGATATTTATCCCTAACGATGCATTGCAAAGATTTTTTTACCGTCAGAAATTATCGCAGATAAACCTTGCTATTATCAAGGTTTATCGCAAATACGATAAAAAACGAGCGCAATGCATTAATATCGCTGAAAACTCCGCGATATTCATGCATTACCGAGCTAATGCTCTTAGCCATGTTATCCACCTCCCATTGGATAACATGGCTAAGAACTGCTCAGGGCAGCTGTTACTTTTTGGAGATATTCGCGCTTATCTCGAATATTTCCAAAAGTTGATAATAGGAGATAGCGATGTTAGCGACTGTTTCCAGTCGCTAACATCTTGGCATGCCCACTTTGCATGTCATTAGTGATAAATATCACTCCCATGCAAAGTGGGACCCAAGATGGTCGCTATCTCCTACTAGCCGTCGCTAACTGGTGTTAGCAACACCTAGGTAATACAGATATAATTTTATCTCCGCGAAGCGGAGCGCTGTTACAGATATATATCTTGTTTTTGAACGTTAATTTCTCAAAATGCACTGAAGCACATATATTGAGACATAGCAAAGGCACATCGGGCTACCAGTCCCTAATATTTTACCAAGTTTCGTGCAAATCCATTCAGCCATTCGATTATTATTATTATTTTTTTTTTTTGCCCCGCGGGGCCCTTTTAAAACCTCCACATCAAACCTAGGGGGTCAGCGAGGATCTACTATGCCCCCTTATGGTCATTTGCCCCTTCGCTTTGGCCTCCTCTTGTCTCTCGATCCTACCGAGAGACAAGATGGCGGCCGCTACGTACTGTTTGGAATGTTTACAGACACCGGAGAGCCAATCAGCTTCGCTTCGCAAAGCTCCGTAACGCGAAAAGTACGCGAAGCGGTGCGCTGTTACAGATATATATCTTTTTTTGAACGTTAATTTCTCAAAATCCACTGAAGCACATATATTGAGACCTAGCAAAGGCACATCGGGCTACCAGTCCCTACAATTTTGCCAAGTTTCGTGCAAATCCATTCAGCCGTTCGATTATTATTATTATTATTTTTTTTTGCCCCGCGGGGCCCTTTTAAAACCTCCACATCAAACCTAGGGGGTCAGCGAGGATCTACTATGCCCCCTTATAGTTATTTCCCCCTTTGTTTTGACCTCCTCTTGTCTCTCGATCCTACCGAGAGACAAGATGGCGGCCGCTACGGACTGTTTGGAATGTTGACAGACGCCGGAGAACCAATCAGCTTCGCTTCACAAAGCTCCGTTGCGCGAAAAGTCCGCGAACCAGTGCGCTGCCTGGTCCGCGCTTACAGATATATATCTTTTTTTAAACGTTAATTTCTCAAAATCCACTGGAGCACATATATTGAGACCTACAAAAGGCACATCGGGCTACCAGTCCCTACAATTTTGCCAAGTTTCGTGCAAATCCATTCAGCCGTTCGGGCTAAAAGTGAGGCCAACCGCCCTATGGAAAACTCAATGTTAAAAACACGTTTTGGGACCCCCCTTTTTTCTCGGCCCCCACTGGACGAACCCCCCCCAAATTTTCAAGGGCTGCTCAGAAACAAAATGTGCCATTTTCCTGAAAATTTCAGCCAATTCCGTCCACAAACGCCAAAGTTATTAGACATAGAATTTTCAAAAAACCCATAGAGAAAAAATCCTAACTATATATACCTACTGGCGACCGCCAGTAGGTAATATATATATATATATATATATATATATATATATATATATATATATATATATTTTTTTTTTTTTTTTTTTAAACACCTCAATTTTAACTGCATTTGGAAAACGACCTCATTCAGCTGCAGCCTTCTCCTGACAGCTATTGCTCCTTCACTTCAAAATGCTTACAGTATGGATTGTGGGCCACAGCTATATCTATTGGGCTAAAGAGGCTGAAAAAAGAGAGGTATTGACAAGGATCTGGGGTTGTCAAATGTGCAGATTACTTGGTTTGGCCAGAGAGAGTTAAAGTTTTATCAGATGCTGGCTTTGGTTAAATACATTGTGGATTACCAAGCTCCTAACCTCATGATTGTGCACTGTGGTGGTAACTACCTAGGCACATTGCCTGAGGTAGGGCTGGAAATCTTAATGAAATGAACCTTTGCAGAATTGAGGTTGCTTTTCCCTCACACTGTCTTGGTGTACACTAATATATGCCAAAGACAGCAATAGAAGTGGTCAAATCAATTCTGTCCACAGATTGGCAAAGCCAGGAAACATGTTAATAAAACTGTTTCTGCATTCCTCATGGACCATTGCATGGGCTGTATCTATAACAATAATTAGCATTTTGGGGGGACGGATCTTGCCTGCACCGAAAATGGCAGCCTAAGCATAGAACTCCGTAGAGTCATCTATTAATCCGTCAGGAATCCTGCATTGGAGAAACCACAATCGCTGAAACTGTGCTGCCCTGGACGTCGGAAGTCTGACCCCACATGTTGGCAGTGTATTGAAATACTGAGGGGGCCGGAATCCGAGCGGTTCAACGTGATCCACCAGACTAAGCGCGCCCAGTGAGGATTGGAGCGATGAGGTGAGGGGAGCCCGGTCCAGAGCCGCTGACCCATAGGGGCAGTTGAAAGGAATGCGTGCGGGGTGCGCTTGAGAACGCAGCAGCCCCTTATGGAGGCATTGAATTCTCGACCAAAGCTCGGCGAGAAGCTGGCCCCGAGATGTCAGATATTGCCGGAGACGCCCCCGGGTCACGTCCGTGGCCTACAGGGCATCTAGGCCCGGATGAACATGAGTAGCCGGCTGGGATATTAAGCACTCCGGATCCTGCCCTGAGCAGCTTTTCATGTGAAAACAACAGGAGTAAACCCTTCAGCCACGTTGGGTTTGAGGTAGAGAGTATGCAATCAACATATAGTATCCCAACTGGTCTAACTTGGAGACAATTAGAGAAGATATGTATAAAACATCATCACAAGGAGATAAGGAGCCTCTTTTGGTATTTCATTGAAGTGCACAAGGCATCATATTTATTACTGGAGTAAGAGGGAGAGGCACACAAATAAAAGGAATAATTTTGCGGTTATTACAGCACTGCTGAGGGCAATGTAATACAATCAAAATAAACCCAAATTGTACTTGGTGCTCAGTGCAAGTGAGCGACGGCGGCGCAGGTGGCTGGTGATAATTATATACAGTGAGTAAAAGACAGCGAAATAGTTCCACATTAGTTTGCAATTGACTTCGCAAATGCAGGTATTTGTTTTTAGGAACCATATAGTCTGTGGCGCCTATGTTCGCACTGGACGGTCGACGGCGTTTCGATCCTTTTCAAATCAGGATCATCATCAGGACTTGGGTAAGGTGCAGTGCGTAGGCAGCGCGGGTCTAGCGCCTGGTCCGGGGTTCGTAGGAATCCGAGGATCGGGAGCCAACAACGGGGAGAATCCAAGTGGCAAAGAAGGCGATCGGGCAATAGATCTGGAGGTGTATCTTACTTGGTCGATCTAGAATGGGATCGGTAATCGGCCATCGGAGAATGAATCTCCAAGTGGCGAGGTCTCTGAAGGGGAATGAATCCGAGCTTGTGTTGCCAGAGCAGCGTTTCAGCGCCACAATGAGTCCCGCACTACCCGCCACTGATTTGGGGGATCGCACTGGCTGGCGGTGGGACGCTGCCAGGCAGAGACAACAAGAACTTGGCCTATGACCTGTGCAATGCGGCCAGGGTCGTGCTGAGACAGACTCTCAGACATTAAATATTGCAGTGTCTGACAAAAGACACACAAAATCCTGGTCCCCCTGGAAAGCTGAAGGCCTCTGTTGTGGCACTCGTGCAGGGAGACGCCAGCAGTAAACCCTGTGTCTTTGATAAGAGCCTGGTGAGGGGTCGTGGGGTACCTGGGATGCTGAGGTGGATTTCACCAACTGCTAAAGGGTACACATGTATGAGGAGGACAGCATGAGCACAGACCTCCTCCAACACATCAGTCGCCAATTTTCAATCCACCATGACCTCCATCAGCGAATGGATATACACCAACCAATTAAAGATTAATCCTGATAAAATGAAGGTGATCCAGAGTGGAGGTGCTGTCAACCCCTGGGATTCTAACTTCTGGCCCCCGCTCCTGGGCAGCGCCCCCCGCCCAGTGGATACTGTAAAAAGCCATGGGGTCATAATCTGCAACGACCTGTCCTTGAAACCTCAATTTTATTGCAGTGGTATCTTCCTGTTTTTTTCATCTTCACAGAATTCAGAAGTTCTGCAGATTTCTGACCACAAGGCCATGACTCTTGTCATTCTGGCCCTGGTCATTTTTCGCCTCGACTATGCAAACTCACTTTATGTTGGTATTCCAGCATACCAACTCCGCATATAACAGCTAGTACAAAACCAAGCAGCCAGGCTCATCTTCCATCAACCTAAGCATCAACATGTTAGTCCTCGGATGAAGAGCCTTCACTGGCTCCCGGTGGCCAAACACTGTGTTTTCAAATTGGGTTGTACCATCTTTAAAGCCCTCACTGGCCAGGGCCCAGCTTTCATTTCTTCTATGATCCACCGCTATGTCCCTATACACGAACTTCGCTCCTCCCTCCTCAATCTGCTTATGATCCCCACCTTTAAACGCAAAAAACATGGTGGCCTCAGATTTTCCTTTCTGGCCCCTCATTTCTGGAACTCTCTTCTAACTGAACTGAGATCTGTAACCTGCTACACCCAATTCAGAACATTTCTCAAAACCCTTATGTTTTAACAAGCACACGAGAAAAGCTCCTATTATCCTTCTGCTGCCGTTCTCCCGCTCCCAGCACCATGAAACCGCTTGGTGTAAGCGCACTTTACAAATAATTTTAACATAACATAACATAACCACGACCTACTGTGCTGCACACATTGCTCCTTGGTGATTGAAACACACATGGCTGGGGTAAGTCTTTAGCTATGAGGGCAGCACCTATAACACTCAATTAGATGCACTTCCATGCAGGTCGAACTGAGAGACTGTTGACCTGCCATTTGGGAGTGGGGTTCCACAACATCTACTGCACCTTGCCCTATTGAAGTACCTGGGCGGACCGGTTTTTCAAGCCTGAGCGGAGGAGAGCCTAGCCCGACATAGTTGGTCACGCATTAAGGCCTGCTACAAGCGTGAAACCCATGCACTCATAATGGGGAAAGTCGGCACAACCCAGCCAAAACTATCCTTTGACCCGTGAAAAGCAAGGACCAGAGACAACACACCAGAGGAGGGCCCTGACGGGCAAGATGAGACCCCCAAAGCAGGTTTAAGGCGATATCCGCACCATGCTGGCTCCCATGCAGAAAAGCCTGCAGGCTAGTCTGCCCACTATAGTTTCTAAACTGTACTCCCTGTCATACCGGATGGACAGGATAATGGAACACATGGACAAGCAGGTAGAGAGGATAGATATGGCGGAACGCAGAGTTACCGAAGTGGAAGAGGCACAGTCAGACATGAACACAACACAAAAGCAGATGACCAATGTGCTACAAACCCTGCAAGATAAGGTAGAAGACCTTGAAGCACGTTCCCGGAGATGTAACATACGTATTATGGGACTGCCGGAATCAACGCAAGTGGGGAACATGGAGCTCTTCGTTGATAAACTGTTCCACACCCTCGTGGGCCCCGACAAGTTTTCTTCCATGTTTGTGGTGGAAAGAGCACACCACTCCCTGGGCCCGAGACCTGCCACGAGGGCCCCACCGTGATCTATCATTGCTAAGCTCCTGAACCACAGGGACCGGGACACTGCCTTGAAGCTAGCTAGAGAGAAACAGTCCTTGCAGTTTCAAAGATCTACGATCTTGCTTTATCCTGACTATACCACCCGTGTATAGGAAACCAGAAAGCAATTTCCTCACTCAAGAGGCAATTACGAGATCAGATTATCGACTATTCCAAGTTATATCCGGAAAGACTACGAGTTAATAGACAGGGACGGTCCAGGATCTTCACAGACCCCAAGGCTCTTCAGAAGGCACTGAAGGAATTGGCAAGAGACAGACAGGAGCCCGGAACGTGCTGCGATAGAAGGCCCTGATTTAGGAGGGCTAGATGGACAGGACTAGTGAGAGATCCTTCCTTCTGGACAGATAAGATATGTAATTTGGGGGAAAACTGTTGTTGTGATGTATACTAATGTGGAGATACAGTTGGGGGTTGCGAGGCAGCTGGCCGGAGGGTTGGGGGAAGATAACATGCCTCAACATTAACGTCAAGTTGCACCATTTGCTCTGGGTATAGAGCTTTACCTCATAAGAGGACAGGGAGAATGGTTGTGCCACTAGATTTGATACCTAATGCAAATAGATAAACATGATGGCAGATGGTCATAGACAGTTAGCCTACCGAAGTCTCAGTGCAGCACGTGCTGGCAACATCCGCCTACGTGCGTGCACCGCAAACTGAGTTTAACCGCAAATTCCTTGATAACAGAGTTGTTAGATGTGATTTTGTTATGATGACCAGGGGTTTGTGGTGGGGTCTCGCCAACGCGCAGTTGGGGAATGCTTGGCGTGGGTTGGAGAGGGGTACTGAGACAGACACATTGCATCATTTTCAGGAATGACAGGTTTGAATGGTCAGAAATACCTCTTAGTTCAGCGGGGCATTGCCACCTGAGCTATACATTGATACTTGTTGAGGGCAATGATGAGTCAGAGTGAGCACGCTGTTGATACAAATACAGGGCTGCGAGCCCTGACTTGGAATGTTAGGGGCCTCAACAACCATAGAAAATTATGAAAGGTCACTGCTTACCTGGTTAGACGTAGAATAGATAACGCCCTACTACATGAGTCACCTCTACCCCTGAGCCGCACCATGTTTCGCTCTAGAAGCTTGTTGGGCAACACGTATGGGGCGGGTTTCACTACTCATCCAAGAGGGGTGGTCACTTGGGTGAATTCAAATTCGCTCAGTCAATCGTGCATGCTTAATTTCACCAGGAGTGCAGAGAAATAGTGAGACTGGCGTTTTCAATAAAAGTTGTTATTTATTGAGCAGTCTTCTTTCTCATGCAAGAGAAATGAATTGCCACAATTGCAATACTTATCATGAAGTAAAATGCGTACAGTAAAAGTAGTATTATGAAATAATACTGTAAAAGCATTGATATGGTTTCTTAGCCATATGATGCTTTAAAACGGATAAAATATATACATACATAAAAACATTGACTAGCGTACTCAACTGGTGCTTCTAATATACGCCTACCCCGGTGTACCTGACCTAAGCCTAATACGTGGGAAGGAGTAAGTAAGTTGCAGTTTAAGTTAAGTTGGTTTTTTGCCAAGAATCTGAATCAAGAAATCTCTTAAGGTTTTCGTCAGCTCCGTACCTTGGTTATAGAATGAAGGAGGTCTTGTATCTCTCTCTCAGGACTCGATCTCCCAGCAACCTGCAAGGGTGACTGGAAACACCGGAGCTGGATTTATCGGCAGGAGAAAAGACAGCGTCTCTCTCAGTGCGTCAAATGGGAGGGTCGGCTTCCTTCAGCACTCGCATCAGCTGGGCGTCGGGCAAGTAGATAGCCGCTCTGCTCCAAACCACCGTGTGTTTGCTTAAGGCAACGTTGGTATATATATACCTGAAAGGTGCCGTGTTTGACATAAGGTTGGACATAAGATGTCACTAAGAATTAACAGTTCTTTCTGGACTCCAGGAGTTCTTGTGCAAATCAAAACAAAAGCAGGGGGATTTCCCGGACTGTTGGAGTCTTAGTTTGTTTAAAGAACACGTTGTGCTTTCTAGGAGTCAATCGGAGTAGCCTTGCCGTATTTGGACTGCATTGGCTATGGCTAAATATGGACATGATTCTTATGCCTTTATAAGGGTATGTTTTGTTATAACCACATAAGGGCATGAATCGGGGATATTTAATTAGGGTCCTAGATAGATTCACAACAGCCACTCCACGTATTAATGTCCATCATTACTAAATACTAAGCAATACTAAACATATAACGATGCATGTGTTTTCCAACCCACCCCAAAATACATAGATTGCATTTGAAATGGTGTATGGTGTATACACGAAAATGAGTATTATACTGTACATCTTTCAAGCAGTGGTATCATTCAGATAATGCAAATAAAAATATCGGCTGAATGAATTGTGAAAATTACATTTATGAGATGGCTCTTAATACAATTCAATTCTTAGCTTTATTCGATTTTAGTTTAAAATCATGAAAGCGTACAGTAAAAAAACAATCATAAAAGCTTACATACAGAAACACAAAATATGTGCGAGATTGAAAATAAAAAATAAAAACATGTGGCCAATCTGTGGGCGTAAGTTCCTTAGTTCCATATGGCAATTCATAGTATTCCATACTTGTGGCCAATGTGCATTGGTACGAGATGGTTGGAGGCGGAAGGGCCACTGCCACTCAATGCGCAGATGCTTCTACCCCTCGAGTAAATTGACTTTTCCTTTGGTCTTAGTCGAGGGATGAATGCCATGCTTGGATAAAAGTCGTGTAGGTCCCAGATAGATATAGTGCCGTCACCTTCTCGGGGATGCAAGGTTTGGAGGTAGGGAACAATTAGTCTACTTCTAAATCTTATTAGAACCAGGTCGCCGTCAATATCTTTTTGTAAGGGACCTAACCAGCCCACCCTCCTGACAGTCATGATTTTACCATCGAAGTCTAGAGGCAAGGACCTATTTTTAGTTAGCCAGTACGTGACTTTATTTAGTAGGTCTTGTTCCCATTCGGTTTTTCCGTGCTTGAGTGCTGGGACTCCCGCAAGGACACACACGAAAGGTGCAGCCTCCGGGGTAGCTGTATGTGAGTTGTTTTATTAGGCTCTACTCTAGTAGCAGTGTATTGTAATAGACCAGGTTTGGAGTGGACTTTAGGAGCAATAGAGGATGTTGAGTTAGAGACTAGAGGATGAATTTGATCATTACTGTTTTTTGCAGTTGTCATTGGCACTTCGGTTGTACCAAATGGATGGGAACAATTAGGTGTTACAATTTTTTCAATGGGAGGTAAGTTGGCCTGGATACTTTTCTCTATTCCCAGCAGCCTATCCTCTAGAGTGGTGATTTTTTCAATAAGCGGAGAAATGATTGATCTGACCATTTGTTCAATCTGAGACAGAAAAATAGAGTTAAAAGGAGGTGCTGGTTGGTCTAATTTTCCCTCCGGATGTAGAGGGGAATTAATTACAGTCGATGGAAGGCTAGAGCACAGTTTTTGTAGTTTGGGTTGGTTCCCTATAAGATTAACCCCATTCCACTTCCTTTTACTGGATGAGAGCTGGGGAAATACTCTATTTTGCGTGTTTGCTTTTTTGGGTAGTGGAGGGTGTTCCGGTGGGCTGACGATTGGAGTTAATATACTGGTTCTTTTTACGGGGCAAGGAGGGGGACTTTTGATTTCATTTCTATCTTCTACAGTGACATACCTAGTTTTGCAAAGAGAATTTAACTCGTCCAGCAGCGAGAGGTTTTGCGCTGTACCATTCATTAGTTCGGGAAATTCCTTGGTGAGTGTACTATTTGTAAACTGGCAAGGTTCATTCGTGTTAGCGGTGGGCGGAGGTGACCTACCATGATCTTGTGACCCAGGACGTGAGCCTCTCTGGCTGATAGGTTTCTTAGTAGCCCCCTTGCGAGTCATGATGGAGTTTGCTAATATTAGAATATTGCTGGGCAACAAGATAATCAGTGGGTGTTTGAGAGTTTTCGGCTAGTGTCCAATATGGATAGCCCTAAACAAGTGTGTAGGAAGGGGTCAAAGACTCCTTACCTCAGTGATATAGAAAGGTCAAGGGAGGTGGCCCGTCCCGTCCTCCTCCGGCCTCTGAGGGCCATAGAGGGCCCGCCCTTTGCCCGGGTTTAGCCCCTGGCGCGATCCCGCGACTCGGGGGCTGTACTGCTTTTGATGCACCTCCTGGCGCTAGATGTCAGTGGGCGGCGTGTCGCGCCGCTATGGCGCCTGGGTAGTGTAGTTCCTGGAAGTCTGTTTGGGCTGGTATGCCCCCCCTCGCTCGGCAGCCGCGAATGAGGCTTGCGGCGGCTGAGGGGGGATATGGAAAGTGGATGCCCTCCGCCGGGAACAGCAGCAACGGATATATGCCCCCGAAGGTTTGTGAAGTCCCCCGCTCCACCGGGGCTGGACTGCTTTTGATGCGCCTCCTGGCGCGAGATGTCAGTGGGCGGCGTGTCGCGCCGCTATGGCGCCTGGGTAGTGTAGTTCTGGGAGTCTGTTTGGGCCGGTATGCCCCCCTCGCTTGGCAGCTGCGGATGAGGCTTGCGGCGGCTGAGGGGGGATATGGAAAGTGGATGCCCTCTGCCGGGAACAGCAGCAACGGATATATGCCCCCAAAGGTTTGTGAAGTCCCCCGCTCCACCGGGGCTGGACTGCTTTTGATGCGCCTCCTGGCGCGAGATGTCAGTGGGCTGCGTGTCGCGCCGCTATGGCACCTGGGTAGTGCAGTTCCTGGAGTCTGTTTGGGCCGGTATGCCCCCCTCGCTCAGCAGCCACGGATGAGGCTTGCGGCGGCTGAGGGGGGATATGGAAAGTGGATGCCCTCCGCCGGGAACAGCAGCAACGGATATATGCCCCCAAAGGTTTGTGAAGTCCCCCGCTCCACCGGGGCTGGACTGCTTTTGATGCGCCTCCTGGCGCGAGATGTCAGTGGGCGGCGTGTCGCGCCGCTATGGCGCCTGGGTAGTGTAGTTCCTGGAGTCTGTTTGGGCCGGTATGCCCCCCTCGCTCGGCAGCCGCGGATGAGGCTTGCGGCGGCTGAGGGGGGATATGGAAAGTGGATGCCCTCCGCCGGGAACAGCAGCAACGGATATATGCCCCCAAAGGTTTGTGAAGTCCCCCGCTCCACCGGGGCTGGACTGCTTTTGATGCGCCTCCTGGCGCGAGATGTCAGTGGGCAGCGTGTCGCGCCGCTATGGCGCCTGGGTAGTGTAGTTCCTGGAGTCTGTTTGGGCCGGTATGCCCCCCCTCGCTCAGCAGCCGCGGATGAGGCTTGCGGCGGCTGAGGGGGGATATGGAAAGTGGATGCCCTCCGCCGGGAACAGCAGCAACGGATATATGCCCCCAAAGGTTTGTGAAGTCCCCCGCTCCACCGGGGCTGGACTGCTTTTGATGCGCCTCCTGGTGCAAGATGTCAGTGGGCGGCGTGTCGCGCCGCTATGGCACCTGGGTAGTGTAGTTCCTGGAGTCTGTTTGGGCCGATATGCCCCCCCTCGCTCGGCAGCCGCGGATGGATCAAGCCCTGATCTTTTGACTGGGTAGGAGTGTTCTGCTTAATTCAGATACTCTGTCCATCACCACCCCCCTTTTTGAATAGTTTTAGCCACCACAAGTGTGGAAGGGTATACTCAGATGTGAGTCCCTTGCTCACTGCACCATCAGGATTCAAGCAAGCCGGGCCGAAGACGGCTGCAATGCCAGAAACCGGTCCCCGGAAGCTTGTTTCCTTTCCATTAAAGAATTGGCTTGGTAGTTTGGTCTGCCCTGTTCCCATGATGCACTGGGCCAGGGTCAGACTAATTTGCATGTAGCCAGGTTCTGAGCTGGGATGGTGCAGTAAGCTAAAAAACGGTGATGGATCAAGCCCTGATCTTTTGACTGGGTAGGAGTGTTCTGCTTAATTCAGATACTCTGTCCATCACCACCCCCCTTTTTGAAGCGGATGAGTCTTGTGGCGGCTGAGGGGGGAAATGGAAAGTGGATGCCCTCCGCCGGGAACAGCAGCAACGGATATATGCCCCAAAGGTTTGTGAAGTCTTAATACAGAAAAGAAGGTCGAGACCATTTCATCACATATGTATACAATACTGTACATGTGCTAGAGGCTGAGGTAAAATATTGTCTCTATAGTCTCTAAAAATAGAAGTTCTGTTCTCTAAGAATAGTTCTACTTTAACCCCTTCAGTGCTAATGACAAGGGTAACTCGTCATGGAGTTTCCATTGATTTCAATGGAAATTACATGCGAAGCCATAAAACACCTTAGCATCCAAGTGGTTAAGCAGAGTTCCATGTGTCAAAAAAGTAAATATTTTGGAAATGGAAAAAATAATTTAGTTTTCAGGGGAAAAATAGTTCCAATTGTTTTCAGTAGTGTTGTTTATCAAAAACTGAAGGCCCAAATTCAGAGTTCAGGGAACGCTGTGTGCTTGTTGTTTTAAAAGTTATTCTCGTTGTCAGGAGAGAACATCATATAAGACAGGCTTGCGAAAAATTGGTCTACAACAGTAGGTGACAGTTCGACCAAGTTCGAAAAAGTTGAAATTGTGCAAATGTGAGAATCATTTCTATCATCGATGTCTGGATCAGCAATGCTCACAGAAGGTTGTACCTGTGTGGTGCTGCTTTCATCTCGTACTTCACCGCCACCTAATCGTAATGGTGAAGTCTCAACGAATGCCGTCATCAGAATAGGTAGCCGCTGGGGACAACACGTTGCATGAGCCGTTACCGAACCAAGCAAAGTATCGATATCCATAAGTACTGCTGATGGTAGTGTAAGACAGACGTCCAACAAGCATTCTTCTCCGCATAGCAGACATCGAAGCACAGGTAAGATGCAATCTTGCCAGATTGGTCTGAATGAAAGAAACCAGATTGCACTCAGATCTCTTAGCCGGGCCAATCCGCGGACTTTAGTGATTCGGTCTCGGTAGCATATTGCTAGGATCGTTTCTTCCATTGTAGCTGGAGTTTTGTCTGTGGCTTGGCTTGCCATATCGGAGCAGAAGGAGCAAAAATAGAATTCCTGCTACGAGTCCAAAAAGAAGAGGCAGGCCGCCGAATACAGAATGCACAAAATTCGGGAAGATGCCCAGAACTGTTTCAAAGGGTGCTAACAGTCCCGAAAAAATTGTCTTAAATACATGTGCGATGCCACCGGTATCAGACATGATTAAAATTTGACCTAACATTTCTACGAAATGTACAGGGCAATTTGTTGATAATAGGGAATGTATCTCGGCCGCTGTCCTGGCAACTTGCAGATCATACGTCTCTTTGGACGAGGTTAAAGGCACAGTTGTCTGTAAAAGAATAGACTTCATTCTGCTTAAAGTATCAATTCGAATAGAAGAGATATTCAAAGAAGGCCATATTGCAGCCTCCATGTCTGGATTGCCGTTTGGATACAATACTTGCATACAGCAAATGACCCTGGAAGTAACGGTTACGAGATAGGCTTTTCCTGGCACCATGCTACAACAGCTGTGGTCACTTATTAGAACGTAGCTGCCGTTGGAAAGTTGTCTGAAAAAAAGGCTCTATCTGTGTTGCAGGAGTGCCGTGCAGGTGACATGAAAGGTTATTTGATGAACCTTCGCAGGCTCCATGCAAGTTAATACCTTGACACAGAAGTGTACCGCTTAGTGATTTTTTACAATTGTTACCACTAAGGAATACCTCTTTTTTCCCTTCACTATAACATTTATGTGTATAAGGTAATTTTCAGGTTAATTTGATGTATCCTTTACCCAACCTTTCATACAGGTCTGCTGGTATATACTTTTGGCAATATTTAAACTGGAAAGTTGTTATTGGGATTGTAATCGTTCCATGTATTATCCATTCAATGACAGGTCTCTCTGACATTGTCAATGGTAATCTCTCAAGTTTTTCATGCTGAGAATCGTATAGTCTGCTCCTTTTTGTGCCAAACTGATTTGTTTATCAGTAAGGTTAAAGATAGAAAATAATGACGTTGTGTTGATTAGACGCCATTGCACGTAGCCTGAACGCAGGTTTTGCAACGTCCAGCCTAGCTGTACAATAGAACGTAATTGAGACTGACCATGTTGTAACATTAGCAAGTCCTGCTCTATTATATCAATAGCAGATGATACAATACTGTCCAGTGAATAAATTCTGGAGGACAGAGTCGTTAACCCATTGTCCACTACAGAAAGGGATTTTCCAAATTTATATGATCAATTTCTCGTATTTTTTCTGCAGTTTCAATTTGCGTTACTTTCCACGCTTCGTTGTAAGCAGCGTATATATCGGCATATATGAAACGTTTTTGACGCTGTTTGCGAGGTCCCAGTATGAAATCTCCCAAGTCAGCACCTTCCTTAAGTAAAGTCAAGTGTTGCTTAATTTCTGGCAGTGTGGATTTCTGTAGCCACTCAAGGCAGAGTTTTCCTACACTATATGTTGTAATTATCCCTGGATGTTGTCTCTGGGAATATCTTGGGTCTGGCCTGTTCTGTTTGAACCCCTGTGTTTTGTTCAGGAATCTATCTTGACAGTTATTTTTGTCTGTGGGCCAGATCAACCATTTTTTCCAATCAGGATTTGTTCTGTTTTGGTGTAAAATATGGGATACGTCTATCTCCACATCTGTAGTGGTATTACTATCAGGTATGGGCTTAGGAATAGACGGTTTGTTTAAGTCTTTTATCTTGGCTAAACCAAGACGGGTTGTCTGTTGAATGGTGTCATTCAGGAATATTATCTGTTCTGGGATCATGCAGGCTCTAAATAATGCTTCTAGACCTTGTACCGGCCAGTCTTTTGAACCCAGATGTTTTTTGTTTCAATGTTGTTTTTCCAAAATTCAAAACCAAATGTAGACATTTTATCATAACATTTTTCAGAATAAATCAATTTAGCATTTGTCAACATTGTTTTCATTCCTGTCTTATTTAACATTTTAAAATAAAACGTTTCTGGATCACTGTTGTTAAACCCTGAGAAATATGTGAATTTCTCATAAAATGTTTTCGAGCTGCCTTTTGGCGGTGTTGGACAATGTTCCCATTGATTGTAAGTTAAAACATTTCTAGGTTGAGCAGATTTATGCAAATGGTGATGACCATAGTGGTTAAAACAGTACATTTCTTCATAGTTCGATGAACCCTGTAAATAATCATGTTCTGTAAACTTTGCTGACATAACTAAATCTGACATCATATTATTAATCATCAGAGAAAGTACTTGGTGTCACAATGGGCCCGATTCACAGAATGAACTTAAGACTAAATCCTAAACTTACTACTATTTGGTATTCACAGATTGAACTTACTACTTTCGGGATTCACAGAGTGAACTTACTACTTTCGGGATTCACAGAATAAACTTACTACTTTCGGTATTCACAGAATATATTTAAGACTACTAACTCTAAGTCCGAAATCGGGCTGGAAATTCCGGCCCAGGAACGGAGCTTCCGGCGTGGGGGCAGAGCTTCCGGGCCAGAGGCGGAGCTTGCGGCTTGGAGGCGGAGCTTCCGGCTCGGAGGTGGGGATTTTAGCCATGGCTGAAATCTCCACCTCTGGGCTGCAAGCTCCGACTCCGGGCCGGAAGCTCCGCCTCTGCTCCGCTTCGGCCCACAAGCTCCGCCCCCAATCCGGAATTTCCGGCCCGAGTTCGGACTTAGAGTTAGTAGTCTTAAATCTATTCTGTGAATACCGAAAGTAGTAAGTTTATTCTGTGAATCCCGAAAGTAGTAAGTTCACTCTGTGAATCCCAAAAGTAGTAAGTGCATTCTGTGAATACCAAATAGTAGTAAGTTTAGGATTTAGTCTTAAGTTCATTCTGTGAATCGGGCCCTGTGTCATTTAACCGCTTCGACGCTCATGACGAGCTCAGCTCGTCATGAGTTGTGCCGCTCGCACGCTGATGACGAGCTGAGCTCGTCATGTAACGCGGCTTTTTTGAAATCGCAGCGTGCAGCGGTAAAACCGCTAGCGCGCATGCGGTTAAGGAAACCTTGAATAGATGTGGATATTTCAAGAGCTCAATCGGGCCATAGATTTCATAATCCGTTTTGTCCCATGCTACCCCACCGGGTATAGGATTGGCTGTGATGTTTACTGATGACAGTTCTCTTTTTTTGATGTGTGAAGATCTGTGAGGCTTTAGGACCAAGTTGATGTTCTGACTTGCTGTGTCCATTGTACTATATTTTCCATCAATAAATCTACCCAAACATAAAACCATGATGAGCCAAAGTAGGAGGAAAAGTACACCTAACACAATCCAAAATTCAATCCATTGTGAAATCAGATATGTTTCTTTGAGTTGATGAATGAGTTCAGTCAATTTTTCTTTGAAAGTTTTAGTTGCTGGCGTTTCTTCATGCTCACTTGGATCATCAGAAAAGTCTTCGAAATTGATGAAGTAGCCAGATGCAGTTCTGTCAATTGTTGGAATTGCTTCCGGATTCTCATTAGTCTTTGCATTTCTCTTTGTTTCATTAGCATAGTATGAGGCTACATCGTTGTAGACAGGCATTTCTTGACGAACTGTTGCAATTTGGGTTTCAAGAGGCACAAGTTCCATGGCTTTGTTGCATAGTCCTTTTTTATTCACAGCAGGTTTATCAAATGTGATTAGTCTCTCAGTTTGAACCTCTTGGATTGTAGCAAGATTTGGTATTCTGCTATTTCTTGGGAGTCCACTGGGACTACTACTTATTATTGGCCACATGATTGTGGTTTTATCAGGTCGATGGATACAACTCTGTTCTCCTTTTTACCAGCAAGTGGCGGTAGTACTACTGATCTTGTTCCGCTGACAGCTAAGACAGGTACTGCTTTTCTGTAAGAAGGCCCAAATTCCTTCTTCACCGCGATCTTTTCTTTGACTAGATCCCCAATCTTTGGAATCCAGACAGGTCTTGCTGGGACAGGTGGTTTCTCTTCAGTGGCTGTTGGCTTTAACTTTATGTTACTAAGACTTCTTCTTGTTTCATTTATGTCCTGTAAAACAGCCAAACGATCTTTGATATCAAAGGCTTTTTCTTTTACCACTGAAGTCTGACAATCTAAGTCCTGGATTTTCATTTTAGTGCCGAACAATAGTTCATAAGGAGTGATACCTTTTAGAGAATTTCTTGGCAGATTGTTAAGACTACGTTGGACACTTGTTAGATGTTTGACCCACCCATCACCCGAACCTAATACCCTCGCCGTTATATATTGCTTTATGTCACGGTTTTTTCTTTCCACTACCGCATTTCCCTCAGGATGGAAGGGAGAAGAGTACCGCAATGCAATGCCCATGCTAGTCATGGCCTCTTTGTAAGCTCGAGAGCTAAACGCAGGACCTTGGTCAGAATATAGCATGCCAATTGCGTATGTGCAGATAAAGACTCGCAAATCTTTTATAACAGTTCTGGCGTCAGCCGAGTGCTGGGGCCACATCCAAATGAATCTCGTGCAGGAATCCACTGCGACCATGATATATTTATAGTTGTCATCCCTTTGTAAGGGACCAGGTAGACACATACTAGTGGTTTATCTGAGATTAGAAGGGGCGTCTGTGCTGGTCGTTTCACTGTTGATACTTTCATTCTTTGGCATATTTCACATTCTAGAACATAGTTTCTAGTCTGTTTCCTCATTCGTGTCCACCAATATCTCTGTTTTAATAATGATACTGTGGTGGAAACACCAGCATGTGCAGAAGCGAGCCCTTCGTGTGCCGCTAAAATTAGTTCTAACCTGTGTTCCATGTTTTGAATCGCCCTATCCCCCACTCCAGGGATTTGAGCAAAAGGAACATTATTCGCATCAGTTATGTATGAGTACTTTACTGGAAAGCCTTTCGGGAGTGTTTTTCTATCATATTTTACTGAAGCACTGACAGCTTGTATTATATCGCTGTCTATTTTTGTTTTTGACTGGGTGATAGCAGCTACGGAAGCCGTTTGCACAGCTGTCTTCGCGGCCTCATCAGCCAATGAATTCCCTGCAACGAGAACGCCATCACGTTGATGACTCAGTGTATGTATCACATGAGTCTTTTGTAGTTCTTTCTGTAAAAGAACTTCTTGTTCCCAAAGCGTTTTATGCTTGATTGTGCCACCTTTTGCATCTTTGAAGCCGTTTTGAACCCAGTTCTGCAACTATTCATTGTAAGACTGAACGCAGTATTATGAATCGCACACTATTAGTGTGGGGAATTCGCGATCAGTATTTTCAAGCGCAATCTTAAAAGCCAGTAGTTCAGCTCGCTGACCTGTACAATCTCCTAGAGATTGAGTTTTAGTGACCAGTGGTCTAAATTTTCCTTCGTGCCAACAACCTTTAACAATTGCGCACGCAGCACTGTATGCTTGTTTACCCACAACTGCGGGTTGTGCTGAACCGTCTGTATATATTATACAGCCGTAATATTCCAGAGGCAGGATTTCGGTCGGCAGAGGACATTCATATTCATATTGGAGAAATTCTTATGTTTTTAAATTAGGATCAAATTCGTATACTACGCCTGATGCGTCAAGAGAATTAACCCATTGTATCCATCTCAGATGTAGAGCTTTAGCATTTGGAATGCTTGCTCTTGTTACTGCTTCTAGGGCATGTACTGGTGTAACGATTATTATTTGTTTACCTTGTGCTAGGGCTCTTTCTTTTGCTACAGCAGTTTGAACTGCAGTCAGAATTTTTTCAGTTGAACTGAATTTCATTTCAACGTGTGTGTACAAGTGTGATTTGTAAGCTATTGGTACCGTTTCTCCTTCATTAGAGGTCAGGTACGTGAATCCGCATCTTCCTGGGACGATTACAAGGTTGCGTTCATTTGCACGTGTTTGCAGTTTTGTTTTAGCTAACATATCTGTTTGTAATGTTCGTAAAATTTCTGTGTGTTTCTGAGTACAATTAATTGGTTTGAAGTCAGGTTTTATTAATTCATAGAGCGGTTTAACCCTCTTCGCATAATTTAGAATGTATGTTCTTCCAAAATTCAGGAAACCTAGTATTGATTGTAAGTTCTTCAGCGTTTTTGGAGCTTGGAGTACAACACATTTCTCTAAGAAATTGTCTGCTAGGCTTTTGCCTTCACTTGATAATTCATATCCTAAAAACAGGACAGTTAGATGGGCAATTCGTGACTTCTTAAAGTTGACCTTATACCCTTCAGCTACAAACCCAAGTATTATGGTGTTCACTCTTTTCAAGTGTGTCTCCAGGTCGTCGTCTGTAGGATAGATGTCATCGACATATGATAATGCCTCATCATCATACATTTGTAGTAACTCTGTTACCCTTACTGAGAATAATCCTGGGCTATTCTTGAATCCCTGTGGGAGTCGACAGAATTGTTTTTGCGCTCCCATTGTTCAGAAAGTGGTCAAATACCTGCTTTCAGGTGCAATGTTTTGACAAAAGAAGCCATTTGAGATATCTAATGTCGTTTTATATTTTTGCGCACAATGTTATTCATTAGTGCTGCACTGTGTGAGTTTTGTACTGCAAATGTTTTGCAGCAAGAGTTTAGGTGTCTGTAGTCCAAAACTAGACGATATGAATCGTCTGGCTTGGAGACAGGAAACAAAGGATTGTTCATTTGTGAGGTGCATGTTTCAATCACCTCCTGATATTCAAGTTGATCTAAGATCTCCCTGACTTGTTTTTTAGCTTCTTGCTTAACAGGATACTGCCTTTGTGCAGTGGGTTGATTCTTTAACTGGATTTTATGGTGAGGAGAATCCTCATCCCATCCTACGTGATTTTTATATAATGCAGGAGCTTGGGCCACTGCCCATTTTCTAGCAGATGTGTATGTTTTATGAATTGGAATGTGATTTGAGAAGGCAGGCATAATCATTTCTTCTCCATGAGGGCACTCCCTGACAAACTCTGGTGGCCAGTCTTTCTCAGCTAACAGGAGGTCATAGCCTTTCGAAAGGTTATGCCAAAAGAGACCCCTTACTTTCCTAGTCTTGTCCCCCTCTATACGTAATGTTATTTCATATAATTTATGGGGTTTGCTAACTCTGGTGTCTGCAATTTCCACATGAATGTATTCATTCGTGTCCTCTGTCTCCAGAAGATTCATCAGGATCTTGCGAGCTATGGTCACTTCTGCTGCGCTGTCTAGCATTGTCTGGGCCCACTCTCCATTTTTCAGTTGTGTCCTCAGAATCCTCTGCATGTTTTATTTTAATACTAGCTACCTTCTTTTTTGGAAATTGTAATTTTTTACTTTGATGAGCAGGTTCCTTGTCTTTGGACTTGACGTGCTCTTCTTTGTGTTCTGACTGTCCTCTTCTTTCCGATTTCTGTGAGGAATTCTGAAAAGATCGAGAGGGACGTGTATCAATATCTTGATATCTGTCAGGTTTCCTCAATTTATCCCTATCTCTAAGGTTGTATCTTTTCTCAGAGGGCTCCCTCTGGGGAGACTTGCCTCCTCTTTCTGGAGATCTATCTCTTCGTTGAGGAGACTTTCCTTTGGACTGAAACCGTTTTTCTCTGGGAATGGATTGTTTATTACCCTCCCAACTCTTTTTTGAAGTATTGAGATTATTTTTAACAAATGTTTTTTTCAGGATTTTCAGTTAGTTGGGGTTTTAGCGGTTTCCCACCCAAACTATCTCTACCTAGTTCTTCATAGGATTTTTCTATGATTCTGGCAAGTTCAAAAGGTTGTTCTGCTATATCTGTTTCTTTCAATTTCTGGTGGATCGCCACAGATGCTGCTTCTCCTTTTATGTTGGCTAGTAATATAGCCGAGACTCTCTTAAAGTCTTTTAGTAATTTCATACCTAGAGTTAAAGCAGGTTCTGGACCGTATTCATTTTGAATCTGTCTTAGTACATCTGGTATAACGGCCATGGACGGACCACCATGTGCTTTTGTGTAAATCGAAGCAAAGACTATGCCCCAGGTGTCACAGTCCTCCACATGTGGTGCGATCCCCATTGGAAGACAGATAGTCAGAAATCTGTGTTTCTCTTGAGGTGCAGTATCACAAAATACCGCCTCTATTTGAGTGATTTTCTGAGCTAACCAGAATGGAATCCATTCCCGTTTTGCGGGAATTTTGCCAATGGCTGATTGTATATTCTGTGGTGTTATTTTATTTGTGTTCCTCTGGTGAGGGGTGGTCTGTGGAATTTTTATTGCTGGTTGGACTGTTGAAGTCCGCATGACATATTGGACCAATTGTCTGTGTATTTTAATTAATAGTTTTAGCTCAGCTAAGAGTTCTCGGTCTGACATCTTTTCAGTGTCGGGATGTGGTGTGTAGCTGACTAGAACCGGCCACGTGGCTCCTGGTCTACCTAGTGGACCGAGCCTGGTGATGTGATTGTGATGTTTTAGGGCGCCATTAAACCAGAGCAGGTGCTCTTGGTATGTTAGTGGGATTTCAACGTCCTCCAAAGGAGCGTATTCATCTGGAGGTTCCTCTATTTTGTAATAGTGGAAATCTTGTGTCACAGCGTGTGCTGCTGGAAAATGTATCCATAAATAGAATAACTCTGTCTGCCGATATTCATGGGCCTCTACCACGAATATGACTATACCACCTCTTGGTGATAGTCCATGTTCTATAAGTTTCAGAGTTATAGTTCTTCTTACATTTACCAGAATGATTATAGCATTCGGGTCTTCTTCTCAGAGACTTGTGTCATCCGCTAGGAGTTGAGCTGCTATTCTAGCTCTCTCTCTTTTGTCTTCACTTTCTCCCATTTTAATGACAGAAAGTTTTGTTTGCAGAGCAAGTTTCAAGGGAAACAAAGATTAGGTGCACAATATTTTGGAACACTGTATCCTTCAACGTTGACTAAACCAAAACTAATACATAGGAATCTCTTCCTACTAAGTTCCGGCGGATATTAACCTTTTACCCACTCCAGACGTCTATTGGAATATTTACGGGAAAAAGGGTCTGTGTGAAAAGCACGACTGAGTTACTCTAGAGTCTTGCGTTAGATTATCACCTTACCAAACGTTGGGCACCATGTAGTGTAGTTCCTATTTTCCCAATAGGCTCTGCGCATTGGAGTAACATAAACAGCAGTTTAGACGTAGGACTGAGGTCATCTAGGTCTCTACTATGTTAGACTTAATTAGGTTTGCCAGCTAGATTAGAGGTCACTAGAAACTTTCTCGAGTAAACAAGGAGGTGTTAACTTCCCTGAATAGACAAGAAGGGATTAGCTTCTGACAACCGAATAAACATGACAACTTTGCTCCCTCAGAATAAAGAGTATATCTCCAGAGTCGTGTGAAAACAATAGACAGCTATTTCACTCAGTCAATCGTGCATGCTTAATTTCACCAGGAGTGCAGAGAAATAGAGAGACGGGTGTTTTCAATAAAAGTTGTTATTTACTGAGCAGTCTTCTTTCTCATGCAAGAGAAATGAATTGCCACAATTGCAATACTTATCATGAAGTAAAATGCGTAGAGTAAAAGTAGTATTATGAAGTAATACTGTAAAAGCATTGATATGGTTTCTTAGCCATATGATGCTTTAAAACGGATAAAATATATACATACATAAAAACATTGACTAGCGTACTCAACTGGTGCTTCTAATATACGCCTACCCCGGTGTACCTGACCTAAGCCTAATACGTGGGAAGGAGTAAGTAAGTTGCAGTTTAAGTTAAGTTGTTTTTTTGCCAAGAATCTGAATCAAGAAATCTCTTAAGGTTTTAGTCAGCTCCGTACCTTGGTTATAGAATGAAGGAGGTCTTGTATCTCTCTCTCAGGACTCGATCTCCCAGCAACCCGCAAGGGTGACTGGAAACACCGGAGCTGGATTTCTCGGCAGGAGAAAAGACAGCGTCTCTCTCAGTGCGTCAAATGGGAGGGTCGGCTTCCTTCAGCACTCGCATCAGCGGGGCGTCGGGCAAGTAGATAGCCGCTCTGATCCAAACCACTGTGTGTTTGCTTAAGGCAACGTTGGTATATTTATACCTGAAAGGTGCCGTGTTTGACGTAAGGTTGGACATAAGACGTCACTAAGAACTAACAGTTCTTTCTGGACTCCAGGAGTTCTTGTGCAAATCAAAACAAAAGCAGGGGGATTTCCCGGGCTGCTGGAGGCTTGGTTTGTTTAAAGAACACGTTGTGCTTTCTAGGAGTCTATGGGAGTAGCCTTGCCGTATTTGGACTGCATTGGCTATAGCTAAATATGGACATGATTCTTATGCCTTTATAAGGGTATAGTGTGTTAAAACCACATAAGGGCATGAATCGGGGATATCTAATTAGGGTCCTAGATAGATTCACAACAGCAGATGCGAAACTCAAACATTTAGGTAAATAAGTGATGGTGCGCATGTATGTGAGGGGGGGCACCCAGGCGCTGTTATGGCCTCCCTCCTGAAGAAGCGTATGGAGGCTACAGTGGTGCCTGTAATTAGAGACGAACAAAGAAAGCTCATAACGGGGGAGACAGCAATATTGGAGCGGTTCCGTCAGTATTACTCGACATTGTTTAGGGTGTGGAGTTGGACATTTTAGAATATCTGACTCTCGTGAGATACCTTGGGTAGCTAATGAACACAGCGAATACCTAATGCACCCACTTGAGAAAGAGGAGATTCTGTCTGCGCTGGCAGGGATGAAGTCGTGTAGTGCCCCCAGGGTAGATGGGATTACCGTCTCTTTTTACAAAGAATTTAAAGATCTATTAATCCCACACTTAGTTACGTTGTTTGAGGAAATGGTGGTGGATGGCATTATGCCGCTGTCCATGAGAGAAGTGGTCATAATCCCGATCTGGAAACCGGGCAAAGCTCCAGCTGAATGTTCTTCGTACCGACCCCTGTCCTTACTAAATGTAGACACTAAGCTACACGCAAAAATCCTTGCTGTCCGACAGACACCACTAGTTCCATACTTAGTGGCCCCAGAACAAGCAGGATTCATCCCAGGTAGGAACCTGACTTACAATTTAAGAATGGTTGTTGGGGTGATACAGCACACCAGGAAAGACGTGCAGGCAGTGGTGGTCTTTTTGGATATGGAAAAGGCCTTCGACTCAGTTGAATAGTAATTTATGAGGGTTGTTCTGACTAGGATGGGAGTGGGAAATATGTTCCTACAAATGATGGGGATCTTGTATAATTCAACAACTGCTAGAATAAAACTTGGTGCTTCCGTTACAGACCAGATATACATCACCAGGTGTACAAGACAGGGATGCCCTTTATCCCCAATATTATATGTGCTGGTGGCCGAATCGTTAGCATGCACCCTGCAGGAGTACCATAATCATAGGGGTATACTTTTCCCAACCTACCTGCTCATAGTTACCACGTATGCTGATGACATGCTTCTCTACGTTAGGGATCCTGAGATTAATCTGTCCCCTATACAAAGGGAGGTAGTGAAATTTGGGGCGATCTCAGGTCTCAGAGTAAACTGGGCTAAGTCTACAATCTTCCCTCTCATCCTGATTACTGTCCCTTTTACACCCGAATACCCGCTAAAGTGGACGACAGAGCCAGTCCTTTATTAAGGTATAATGATAAATACGGACTCAGAAGTGGTGTTCCATGAGAACCATGGGGTTGCTATAAGTAAGCTGGGAGATGACATAGAGAAATGGATTCGACTGCCACAGTCGCTACTTGGGCGTATATCGATCATGAAAATGGTAGCACTCCCACGTTTTTTGTTCCTGTTCTCCAATGTTCCTATGGTCCTCACCAGGATTTTCTTATGCACACTTACCATGTTACTGACTAAACTTGCATGGGCAGGTAAACAAGCCAGGGTTAGATGGGATGTTCTCACACTTCCGTACTGTTTAGGGGGGTTTGGGGCACCGGATCTTGATTTATACTACAGGGCGGCACAAAGCGCTCATGCTTACCAATGGATGCACGGATCCCAAGACACTCTGCATATACAAATAGAACGAGTGGCATCCTCTCCTTTTCCACTACCTGCCATGTTGTTCACACCCCCTGAAAGCAGGAAAAGGATTCTAGATTCAATAAATGCGACGCAACATGCCTGGCACAATCTGTTGAAGCTACATGATGGTGTGATTTTCTACTCCCCGCTGGCCCCCTCAGAGTGGTGCCACTGGCTACCCTCGTGCAAAGATACAGGAGTGACTAGAGCACTCAACTCCATGGGAGCGACGACTATTGGGGATATATTCCTAGAGGGGAAGGCCAAGACGTGTGAACAGTTTGTGGGGCCTGACAATACTGCTACACTACTACAAAGGTTTCAATTTCATACAATGAGGCATGTAATGATAGACATCCTAGGCACCAACCTAGATGAGCCACATGAAGTCACATCACTTACATATATTATAAAGGCAGTTTCCCCAACCAAAATTGTGTCAAAAATGTACAAATTATCATTGGGGTATCTGAAAAATGTCTACACTAAGTCAAGACTAGCTTGGCACACTGACTTAGATAGAGAGCTAGACAATGACACTTGGAGGTATTGCTGCGAAAACAAGAAGCAGATCTCCCTGAATGGGAGACACAGGCTCATTTATTTTAAGTTCCTAAATAGGGTGTATTACATGCCAGAGAGACTGTGTCGATACGGACTGCAAGACACTGCTGCCTGTGATCGCTGTGAGGAACCCAGGGTGGATTTTTTCCATTCAGCATGGTCATGTCCTGGAATGAAAAATGTTTGGGTCTTGGTATTTAACCCCTTTCCTGCTGCAGTTGGCCATCGCGAGCACTACCTTCGTAGTGCTGCGCAGTCCAATGCCGGATGCGGCCCCGCCCGCGCAACAGAACGCCCGCATCGCGGCAGATTTACCGCCGCGGTTAACGGGTTAAAGAATTAAGTAATATTATGGCCACTCCAATATGACCAGATCCCACACTGGCTTTGTTGGGGTATTCTAAACTACTTCCCAAAATAATTTGCAGGTTAGTGGAAATGGGCTTGTTAATTGACAGACGCTGTGTGGCACAGCGCTGGTCAAAAGGCCCAAATCCCACCATCGCAGACTCGAGTAGAGATATGTTGTATTGCTGCATGCAAACCGAGGTGTATAGTGAGCTTCTACCCCAACGTAGTCGACCTTAAATCTTCTAGGCGCCATACCAGACATATTTGCTGACTTAAGGTGAGATGCCTGACAGAGGATTGTCAGAGGCGCAAGAGGGGGATAATAGGGCGGCTGGGGACCAGGGGGCTAGGTATTGATGCGAATGTTATTCGAATTACTGCTGACCCAGAGAGTATGGGCAGAGAAAGTGCTCTATATGATAATTACTGATACGACTGAATGTAAATTGGTATGTCATGTAGCTTTCCTTCTGTACAAACCTGTCTTTATGCTGCAGGAAGTCATGTCTCTTTGAATTATTGAAAATGACAAAACAGTATTGATAAAAAAAAAACAATCCGCATTTTGACAAGCATGGAATTTATAGAAATGATGGAGTGCACTTTACAGATGAAGGCAACAGTGTATTTACAACTAACCTGAAATTCTGCATAAAGAGCCACCCTAGTACCCGAAATATTTTTTGTAAAGGTTTTTTTCTTCAGTTTTTGGGGATCTTCGCGATGACATCACGATCCCTGCTGAAACGTTGCGAAAACGGAAAACAAAAGCAGAAATTCTATGGCCACCAGCATATCAAAAAATAATATGTAAAAAAATCCATTATGAACATTGCCCTACACATAATACTATATTCATACTTCTTTCAAAGCATATTTAAACTGATATTTTTGTACTTAGTTTCTTTACAAATGATCTTTCAGACCTCTTTTTAGTTTTTGCAGTTATTCGGGACATCACAATGACGTCATTAACCGTGACAATAGCGACTTTTCCATAAAGTGTAAAAGACATATATCCACACATACTACACTATTTTACACCTTAGGGGTTTCTTACAGTATTCTCTAAAGTCATGTTTTTGTAGAGAGTTTCTATCAAAACCATTTGTAAAACCTATTACATTTTTTCGCCTTGACTCTTGAGATCACGATGACGTCTGTAATCGTGATTCCCTCAAACACATTGCGAAAACGGAAAAGAAAAGCAGACATTCACTGCCCACCAACACAAAAATCTGTTCAGAACGTTGCCATACACATATTACTATATAAATACTTCTTTCAAAGCATGTTAAAACTCATATTTTTGTGCTAAGTTTCTTTATAAACAATCTTTCACACCTATTTTTCATTATCGCGGTTATTCTGGACGCCGCGATAAGGTCATTAACCGCGAAGATCATGCCTTTTCCATAAAGTGAAAATACATATATGCACACACATTACAGTATTTTACACACTATAGGTTTATTACTGTACACGTCAAACTCATTTTTTTAGTGTATTTCCAGAACAACCATCTCTAAAACCTATTTTCATTTTCGTTGTGAGGCCGGATATCACAATGAGGTCAGTAATTGTGAGCCCCGTGGTTACATTCTGAAAGCAAAAAGCAAAGGCTGGAATTCAATACCACCACCACCACATTAAAAAATGATAACTATATATTTCAGTCTATCCATCACAGTAGATAATTCACTATATATATAACAATGCGTATTAATTAATCATTGATATTTTTTTTATAATTTCCCCAATATTTGTGATGGCGCAGATAGTCGCGATGTCCCTGCGATGGTACAGGGGGCTGCACTGGCAGACGCAGCGTCACTGCAAATATCGCAAGAGATTAAAAAAATCAATTTTGGACACATTACTTGTGTCGCTAAAGCCTCCATTTCTCAACCATGGGGTCAGAGTATGGGGGCTTTCGCACAGATTTTCAGCCCCAGTAAACATTCCTGATAGATAAAATAGAGGCCGCAACTTACTATTCAGTTTGCATCCAGCCAATCAGAGCATTCCCGTTGGCATGTGCCTTTACGATTCATCACAAACCCACAGAGGAATATCTGCGGCCAGAGATATCACTATAATTTTAAACTTAAATTTCTCAAAAACTACTGAACAGGCTTACACCAAATAAGCAAAAGGCACTTCCTTGAACTAGCATCTACCTCTCTGCCATATTTGGTGCAAGTCCATTCAGAGGTTCGGGCTGTAGAGGTGGCTAAAGGTTCCTATGGGAATTAACATTACAAACACAGCCTTATTTCATGCCCCACATTCTCGGTCCCCATTGCATAGATCACTCCAAAGCTTTGAATAACTATAGTACCCACCGTGAAATTATTTGGGCAAAATTTCATGCACATTGGTCATACAAACCCAGAGTTATAGCCAAGTCAAAAAATGCTTTTCCTATGGAAACTAGGTCCTAACTATAACTATATACTGGTGACCGCCAGTAGGTGATATATATATATATATATATATATATATATATATATATATATATATATATATATATATATACATTTAAATCTCGTCATTGAATCTTTTTGGCTCTTTATTTGTTTGACCTGATCATGTCATTGGAACCTGAGAACAGTTACCATTAATGTTCAGGATCTACGTTGATAGTGGAGAGTCAACCTCAGTCACTGGTGCTTCAGAACTAGTGCCTCTTTTAACGTAGAGGCCTGAGGAAAAATGAGTTAATCACAGAAATAGAGAAGAGTCACTAATATAGATTTCCCAGGGTGCTGGGAAGTCAGCATCTGTTCCTTGATAGACGCCACTTGAAAAGAATCTGCATTAAATGGAGCATCAGATTTTCTTCGCCACATCTGACATGTGAGCACTCAATCTCCTCTCTTGAAGATGATGTACTTCACATGTCGTCTTTTGTCAGCATACACCTCATCTTTTTTTTCTGCAATAAGTCCTTCTCACAAGTTGAATTCTCGTCTTTCTCTCACTGATTGATCACCTTGGGTATCTTTGTTGTTATTGCTCTCCTGAACATCAATGAAGCAGGACTTTCACCTGTGGTCAAGATGTTGAATGATAAGTTCCTACTGTATAATTTAACACTGTTTTTAAATCAAGCTATACATGAATAGCACACTGCAATGATTTCTTTAGCGTACTCTTAAAGCACTCAATAAGTCAGTTGGCCTGTGGGCACAGAGGTGTGCTCTTTTGATGCCTTATAATTCAGATGCTCTATGAAATCTTTAAACTCACAACTGTTAAACGGCGGGCCATTGTCAAATTTTAACATGGCTGGGTCATCTCATATCGCAAACATGCCATCTAGTCGATGGTAAATGAGAGATCCTCAGTTAAAGGAAACCATGAGTATTCATCCACAATAACTACCAGGTGATGTCCATTGTCAAGTAGACCGAAAAAGCCATTGGCTACTATCTCTCAGGCATGCTTTGGGAGTTCTGACATGGTTAAGGCTTGTTAAGTAACTTTTGTAGAAAGGCAGTTGCACAAATGACAAGCCTATAATTCATGTTCAACCTGCTCGTCAAGATACTGAAACCAGACTTGGCCTCGGAGAGCTGGTTTTGTCGCTACGATTCCATGATATCCTTTATAGGCCACTTCAATCATCTTCTGTCGTGTACTCTCCAAAATTAGGATTCTAGACCCTCCTAGCAAAACCCCTTCCTGAGTTATGGACAGTTTGTCTTTGTCATGTTTGCATTTTTGATATCCATCATTACTGGTGAGAGGTTGAGAGTGTTGGTTCCATGATTGATGTGTGATAATGTTGTTTAACTTCAGCATGTCACTGTCATGGCTCATAGTAGTGATAATCTGGGCTAACAAATTGGCAGCTGGTATATTTGATTTTGCAATGAAATTGATATAGGCTTCAGCCGTCTTGGATTGAGTACCATGACCTTGTACAGGCACTCTGGAAAAGGAGTCAGTAGGGTTTTGATCCTTCCCTGGATGAGGCACAATTTTATAATTGTCCTCTTGAGGTCTAGTTCCCATTGTTCAATGCGAGGAGGTATCTTGACCTTTGGATTATCAAATATAGTTAGTAAAGCTTGATAATCAGTTACCAGCATAAAAGGCTTTCCATACAGGAGTACATGCAAATGTTCACAAGCCCATATTATGGCTAAACTCGCTTTGTCAGGTTGTGAATAAGCATGATCTGTTTGGAACAAACTCCTACTTGCATATGCCGCAATATGCCTTCGAGCATTTGGGTGTCTGCTGTTCTGCGCAAGCTTGGCACCTAACATGCCTGGGACAGCACTGACAACAACCTCTGCATGAAGCTTCAGTTTGAAGTATGTCATTTTAGTAGCATTCTCAATAGCGTGTTTGATTTTCTTAAAACATATCTCACAGTCATGTGACCAATGAAATTAAACATCCTTTTTCATCAACTCTCTCAATTGAGCACTTACAGTGGCAATGTCGTGTTTATATCTGGAACAGTAGCTGGCCATGCCAAGATATGAACGCACCATAAAAACATCTTGTGGGGAGATCAGCATTTGACAGATCTTGTACTTTAGTAGGATCGGCTGTCATACCCCCATCAGAAAAGATATGGTCAAAGAATTTTAGCTTTGTTTTGTGGAAATCCCATTTATCTGTATTCAAAGACAAACCTGCATCCACAAGTAAACTGCATACTTGTGTGAGAGCTTTATCGTGCTCTTTTGTGTATCTCCAAAAACCAATATGTCATTTCTATATTTGAACGCATTCATGACAGGCTGTAGGATATGTCGAATGCACCTCACCGCCTATTTCAATAGCAATGGCAAAATTCTTAGGGTGGAAATGGCATTTAGGGCTCGCCTAATATCCCAGAGTGAGATAAAAAATTGACGTGATTCAAACTATCCAGCATTCCATTAAGCAGTGTAGGGGTTGATAGCGAGCACCGCGTGCTATGTCCCAAAATTAATTAATCGCAAGAAGGTACAAGTTAATTGTCACTTGTATAGAAGAATGTGGTGGGTTTTGTATATATTTTAACAGTTTTAGGAAATTCTCTAAGGAGATTTTAATATTTTATGTTAATTGAACTCGCTATACCTCCTAGATATATCACTAAGAGGCCTTAAAGGGGGTCTGCATTGGGGTGTGTATCTCCATTTTTTATCTATGAAATGTATAAATAGGGAAAATGAAGTAGTTCTGTTTATATTTACCCAATGTATGCTTCTCTATCAACAGCTGTTTTATATATACAATTCTATTTGTATTGTTGTAAAAGCTTTTATGACTGTAAATTGTCGAATAAAGCTGTTAAAATTTAGGGCCTGATTTATATCTTGGCAGACGGGTTACTCAGTCACAATGGTGACGGATATCCCACCCGCAGGAATCTAAATCCCATTATATCCTATGGGATTTTTTATTTCGTCAGTCAGGATAACTGTCACCATTGTGACGGAGAAACCCGTCTGCCAAGATCGAAATCAGTCCCTTGGTCCTTTGTATCAAAACTGATCCACATGTGTTGAAAAGGTTGTAATGTACCTAATTTTCTTTGAGTTCCAACTGATAATAACCTTTATTCAAATCAAGGTGAGAGAAGACCTTTGCACCATTTTATTGCACTTATCGTATCAGTAATGTGTGGATCTGGATGTCATTCTCGTTCATTTGCCTTGTTTGCCTGACACATGTCAACCGATTTGCTTGCAGCTCCTTCACTGTCCTTTTTGGGCACTACCACTATGAGAGAAACCCATGGTGAGAGAACAGTAGATTACTCAATGATATCATGCTTAACTAAAGATTTAAGTTAGTTTTCAACAGCATCCTGTAAATTTAAAGCAATTTGTCTACATCCTTGAGCAACAGGAAGAGCTTTACTTTACTTTCATAGTCTTAAGCTTTCCTAAACCATGAAATAATGAAGGGAATTGACTTACTATTTCATGGTGAGCATTCATGTTGTAGTTTAGGGAAAACAGCCCCATATCCGCAGCTGTGCTGAAACTGGCTTGGGATCCTGTGTACGACCATTCCAAAGTACGACCACTCCATTGCGAGTAGCAGATTGCAGGTCGCTATTTGGAATATACAACAGTGTCAGAAATGGTGTGCACTAAGCAAACCTTTGTAACTAAAGGGGTGCTGATATTGATAAAACGAGACTCAAAGATTTCTATCATAGAAAATAACTCAGATACTCGAGATAGGTGGGTCATAGCAAAATAAAAGTAGGGGGGTTGGTTTCACGTTGGCAGGGCACTACGGGCCAAATGTGGATGATCTAGCACTACTACAAAGTTATTGGTGGAGCTATCTTGCTCCTCAGACCCAATTATTTGGGCTGGCGATTTTAATGAGACATTAGATAGAACCTTGAATAGATCGGCTGGTAGTAGAGCAATTGGAAATCAAAAAATGATGGGGCAGATAAAATCTATGATGAAACACCTGGGATTATATGACAGTTGGAGATGGAGGATGGGGGATAAAGAGGATATGCATATGCAAATAAGAAATATCATCACCGGTCGAGGATAGATTATATTTTGTTGGATCTAGGTCTACGAGAACAAGTTAAAACCATTACACATATCGGGATTCACCTGTCAGATCATTCCGTAATTTTATTGGAGATTTGTCCTAGGGAAGATAGCTTACCCCCCCAGATGGACGTTAGAGCGTACCCTGTTGTTGGATTATGAAATTGTGAGGAGATTAAAAGTGGATACAGTTGAATATTTTTACTTTAATTGGGCCTCCACTCCGGAAGGGTTGGTGTGGGATTCCTACAAAGCTTACTTTAATGTGGAAGCTAATAAGTTATGCTGTAGTGAACCTTGCATTCATACAGTGTTAAGTTAGCATGAGCTTATTAGAAGTTTAAACGTTATTTTGCCTTTTGCTTTCTTTTGCACACGGCACACACGTTAGATATTGTTTCTAGTTAAACTGAGAGTTTTGCTTCACATGAGAATAACTTGTTTTTCTACATTGCTAGACTTGCTTTGTAAGCTTAGTCTGAACAGTGAGTGCCGAGGCCTTCAAGGTTATATCCACACTGTTACTGTTGTTCGAACTGATCAGCGCACATTCTAGACATAACATATATGCAGCTGTGGACAGCTCAGAAACTGGCGTCTTTAATATTACACTGTGTAGGCATGATTGAAAACACTTGGAGAACATTTGTATGCTGAGAGCTTGTGCAACACTCAATGTGATTCACTCCTGCTAATCTCTGAGGTATGGGGTCGCCTATGAATGCCTAAGAGACCTTCTTTAGTTATGAAATAACCTACTAGCAAGGGAGGGTGAAATATAGGTATATATTTAACCTGTTTCCATTTAGCATTATAGGATGCTTTCTCCCTTTGTATTTTATAGAATAGTAACTTTGCTGACAATCTTATTTCTTATCATATGTCTGTTTGTATTAGCTAAGATGCTGCACATGAGATCACGGCGTTAAAATAAACATTTTAAACTTGCTCATGTCTCCCTTTACTCCCTGTTCTGGACTGGTATGAGAGTATAACGAAAGAGTGCTCATGTTTCCCAACTTACCTGAGGTATCCTAAGTTGCATGTTCTGGGTTGTCTAATCATTGGTGACTTTGCTATAGGACAAAGAGAAAATGAGACCCTGATGCTAGTCTGGTAGGGGATTTTGGGTACTAAGGTGAGTTTTTGGTACACCCTAATTCACTGAGGTCTTGAGTCTCTGTGCACAGTTCTGTGACTGAGGGCGCCGCTCGCAGCCGTTATTGTGGGAGCGACTTTTGTCATTTACCTGCCATCACTTTGGAAATCTTGCCTGAACTCTGTGGGAAACGCTGACTGAGAGCCGACTTGGAGTAGCGGGGCGTATTGCATCAGGCGGGACTGTGAGGACCACAAGGCCAGTGCGCGAGGTAACGAGACGCACCTGGCCCTCTCCATGCGCACTTCCTGCCCACCACCTCCCCTACATAGCTTAATCCCCACTTCCGGCCCGTGGGACGCGCGAGGAAGTGCCCGGGCGTAGCCCGGGCCAAGGGCGGGCCCCTTTGAGCCCGTTAGAGACCGGGTGAGACCGGACCGGGCCCTCCCTCCTTCGCCTCCTCTGTTTACAACAGAGTAAAATGTATGCATGCCTGTGTGACATTATTTAAGTATATTTGAACTGTGGGTATACATTACATTAACCAATAATTATGTCTACCCGAGGTAGCAGGAGTAAAATTGCTGCAGAGGGAGCAAAATTAACAGGCACCTTAGACAACTTTCTAATACGGGCAAATTCTGTAATCGATCAGGGTATTAGTCTAATGGAACGCAGGGTATCCCAAGACTTAGCATTTGCTAAAAGGTCTTCTATGGGGCACCTTGTGGCGGCTCGTACCCCTGAACCGAGAAAGGGAGTAGCCCTCTTAGAGATTAATGCGGAGGTGCATAGTATGCCGCTCGGGGGAGATCAATCAACCTCGTTGTCCCTATCAGACTAATCGTTGAATTCAGATACAGACCTGGAAAAAACTCCATCACTCATTATGGAGACCTTACAAGAAGATATAAGTACTAGCTTATCCAGGGAGAGGAGGGAGGGTGCAATCCCTAAAAAGAAAAGTAATAATTCCAACATGACTATCCCAGGGGGAAAAAAATCTACACCCAATAAACAGGGGATGGGCCAAGAACAGCCTAGTAAGAAAGGGCATGAACGATTGACAATAGAAGCAGTAAATGTGGCTTCGGACCCTAGTGGAACTGAGGCTTTAACAAGCCAGATGTGGAAATTAAGGAGGACTCCGAGGGTCAACTTTTAGCCAATATGGGGAAACTATTTCAAACCCTCCTCGCACCACTAGAAATTAGATTAGTAAACATTGAAAAACAGCTTAATGAATTGCATAGTCTGATCAAGAACCCGTCGAATCCTGGGGCACACAAAATACCTAACATTAAACCCCCTAAGGCTGGTCAAGTAGGACAACTAACAAAAAAACCCTTAACACCAGTGAAAAAGGTAATCTCTAACACTGTAACTGTAACTGAGAAGAAAGTAACTGATAGACCCCCTGGCCCGATTCAGCAACCTGGGAGGGAGGAGAATCCATCGATTACTCCCGTTGTTCACCCCAAAAAACATGGGAGAAGGGGGCTACCGAGGGCAGACTTGCTGTGAACTTGCCCCCAGAGGCAAGCCCTTACTCAGTAGTTTTGACAGGGATACCGGAACTGGAAGATCTTGCAGAGGAATCGACTTGGTCTTTGAAAAACAAAGTTTCCCATTGGCTGAACATAAATTGCCCCCTACCACCAAATATGTCAAGTAAGATTTTAATGGTGCGTAGGGCGCCATGGGTAGGCCATGAGAGGAAATCAATAAAAGGGGATTGTGTGCTGGTTAATTTTGAGGACCGGCGCACGGTTGATTATATTTGCACATGGAGCACACAAACTAGTGACGTGGGGATTGAAACTAGACGGCTTTCATACTTTTACCCTCTTAGGATTTTTCAAGGTTTTGATTATGGAAGACATTGGGGTAATGCGGGGAATGTAGGATACCAAGAGTGGGGAGAATATCCAAATAGGAACCTTTTACTTATGGAAAATTGGAGGGGGATTCCCACCACCAATAGGTTCAGCTGTCTTGAGATGGTGGACTGACTGGAAATGAGATCAGGGAGCATAGAAGAATGCAGGAGGGGGCAAACTGATATAAACACATCTTTAAGTAGGGCCGCCCATCCCACAATCAGTCCATCACTTGAGCAAAAGCCGGATAACGGGGCAGACAATTTTACTATTGATTGTCCTTCAGCAAAGGGGAAGGTACTCAATGATTGTACTGGAATAATCCTTGCCCATGAAGATCAGGGCAATAGGGCTTACTGCCCAAGGGTCCTAAGTGATGGGTTGGGGGATCATGGTGAAGTTATAGAACATAAAATCCAGGATAATGGTAGCCACATGCAGGTGGAGGCAGGGGGAAATTTAACCCTCCTGTCTTGGAACATAGCGGGACTATCAAGCAAAGTAAATAATCCCACATTCCTGTCATTTATAGATAATTTTAATGTCATTTGCTTACAGGAATGTTGGGAAAAAAAGGAGATACATATAAATGGCTATTGCACATTCTTTACAGCAGTGAAACAGACTAGTAGGGGCAGGAGTTCAGGTGGTCTTTGTATTTTTATATCAAACATGATGAACGCGGTGGTAAAAACTATAAGTACAGGGGGAGGCTACTATCAGCTACTCCTACCTAAGGTGGGAGGAAAACAACAGGTCCTCCTGATCAATCTATATAACAACATCCCAAAGGATGACGTAGATAAGGTCCTTAAGGACCTAAATAGCAACCCAACAGGATCTGGGGCAACAAGAGATGTGTGTCATTTTGACTGGTGACTTTAACTGCCACCTAGGCCCTTACAGTGAGCTTGGCACATGCGGGCTGACTAACCTTAAGGGGGATCCCTGTACCCATTTTGAGCATTTAAAGATTGGGAATATTTTTAATAATTTGATTTATGAATGGGATTTAGGATTTTCAAATGAGTTTTGTACCCATCAGGTGGCCTTTCAACTAACTTTTAATGGGCGGGGTCTCAGGTCAGTGATCGACTACACACTAGTAACAACAAGTTACCATCGCTGTGTCCTGAGTTTTAAAACGGAGGACAACGCAATGAGCGATAATTTCCAATTTCTTAATCTTTTAGCTTTGGGGCGGACAATCCCCAGAATATAGATGTGGCTGAAAATATTTACCGCCATGGGATTGCACTGTCTAGAGTTAATGCTTATTAAGGTGGACCCAGTTACCTTTCTGCATATCTTAATATCAGACAATTTAAACGATGTAATGACTTGCCTGGAGGAAGACGTCAGACCAGCGCTGGTTGTATCCGCCTTTCAAATAATAACAGGTCAAATTTGCAATCAAATAACACGTAAGTCAAGGAGAAGGCGAGTGACTTAAGATTGAAGGCTGGTTTAACTGAGAGTGTAGCAAAGTGCATGCTTTTTTAATGTCAATTCTTGAAAAAACACCCAAAAATATTCCAGACATAAGGTCAGCTAGATCAGGTTATAAAGCTGCAGTAAAAAAGAGAAAACGAGAACTAAAAGAGGATGCCTGGGAAGCTCTCCATAAGGCGTGTCCACTGAGAGACAATACCGCCTTTTGGAAGGCCGTAAATGCCCCCTTTTTTCTGAAAGGAAAACGGATACAATTGAGATAGCCATAGAGGAGGCCGTATGGGTTAACCATTTTTCTGAACTATATAAGAAAGATGTAATAGCTAGCTCAGAATGTCTTGGCCATCAGACAATTGAGGAACCTGATACCCAGGGATTATTCCCTCTGGAAATAGCATTCTCCTTAGCGGAAGTAGAATTAGCTATTACAGAAAGCTCCTCAAATAAAGCTCCGGGACCAGACGGAGTACCGATAGATATTTATAAGGCCAATATCTCCCTTTGGGCACCCCTCCTGACAAATGTTCTCAACAGCTGTAATAAAAATGGATTTCCATGGACTTGGCAGGAGGCGATCGTGGTGCCAATCTTTAAAAAGGGAGATCGAAGTGATCCTAAGTGTTACAGGCCAATATCACTACTAGACTCTTTAATGAAAGTGGCCGGCAGAATCGTACTGAATAGATTACATACATGGGCCAAGGAAGTAAATGCCCTTTCTAAATTCCAGTATGGTTTTATGTCTGGCTTAGGTACTGTTGACAAGATCTTAATTTGGCCATGATCATGGGAAAGTATGTAGTGGCCAAAAAGGGAAATTTATTTATGACTTTCGTTGTTTTGAGTTCAGCGTTCGACTGTATGAGTCATGAAGTGTTGTGGGACACCTTAAAAGATATCGGTATTGACCCTAATATCCTTATAAAAGAATTGTATAGAGGGGCAGGGGCGAAGGTGCGTTTTGGTAAAAACGGTGAATGCACAGCCAAATTTCAAATTATGAAAGGTGTACGGCAGGGCTGCATTTTGGCACCCTTTTTATTCAACTTGTATATAAATAGTGTGGCAACTTTTTTAATTGACCAAGATCTGGACTACCCCTGCATTGAAGGTGTTGCGGTACCTATACTTCTGTACGCAGATGATGCGGTTATAATGTCAAGGACCCAAGTAAGCCTCCAGAAGGCACTAACTAGTTTTTCAGAATACATTGGCGTGAGAGGTTTAAAGATTAACATCGGGAAAACCTTGATCATGTGCTGCTCATCTAAAAAGAATGTACCTTGCAACATTTTCTTAAAACAGTCAAAGATAGATGTTACGAATACCTTTTCATATTTAGGGATCGTTTTTAATAAAAAAAGGTACGTGGTCTACAGCAGTAGCTTCAAGGAAACTGGCCTTTTGCCGGGCCATTGGAGCTGTAAAACAGTTTGCAACAAACTGGGGGGAAGGCCGGTACGCATCTTGCTGGATATATACAAGGCTAAATGCGTGTCAACTGCCACATATGGGGCGGGCATCTGGGGGGCTGCTGACTGCTCAGAAATTCAAAAATGTGAAAATAGTTTTCTGAGATATCTGTTAGACGTCCCAAAATCTACTTCCACTTATGTATGTCATAAGGAGCTTGCCTTAAAAAATGATAACTATATATGTCAGTCTATCCATCACAGTAGATAATTCACTATATATATAACAATGCGTATTAATTAATCATTGATATTTTTTTTATAATTTCCCCAATATTTGTGATGGGGCAGATAGTCGCGATGTCCCTGCGATGGTACAGGGGGCTGCACTGGCAAACGCAGCGTCACTGCAAATATTGCAAGAGATTTAAAAAATCAATTTTGGAAACATTACTTGTGTCGCTAAAGCCTCCATTTCTCAACCATGGGATCAGAGTATGGGGGGTTTCACATAGATTTTTAGCCCCAGTAAACATTCCCGATAGACAAAATAGAGGCCGCAACTTACTATTCAGTTTGCATCCAGCCAATCAGAGCATTCCCGTTGGCATGTGCCTTCACGATTGAATCACAAACCCACAGAGGAATATCTGCGGCCAGAGATATCACTATAATTTTAAACTTACATTTCTCAAAAACTACTGAACAGACTTACACCAAATAAGCAAAAGGAACTTCCTTGAACTAGCATATACCTCTCTGCCATATTTGGTGCAAGTACATTCAGTGGTTTGGGCTGTAGAGGTGGCTAAAGGTTCCTATGGGAATTAACATTACAAACACAACCTTATTTCATGCCCCACACTCGTGGTCCCCATTGCACAGCTCACTCCCAAGCTTTGAATAACTATAGTACCCACCGTGAAATTATTTGGGCAAAATTTCATGCACATTGGTCATACAAACCCAAAGTTATAGCCAAGTCAAAAAATGCTTTTCCTATGGAAACTAGGTCCTAACTATAACTACCTACTGGTGAGCGCCAGTAGGTGATATATATATAAACATTTAAATCTCTTCAATGAATCTTTTTGGCACTTTATTTGTTTGACCTGATCATGTCATTGGAACCTGAGAACAGTTACCATTAATGTTCAGGATCTAAGTTGATAGTGGAGAGTCAACATCAGTCACTGGTGCTTCAGAACTAGTGCCTCTTTTAACGTAGAGGCCTGAGGAAAAAGGAGTTAATCACAGAAATAGAGAAGAGTCACTGATAATAGATTTCCCAGGGTGATGGGATGTCAGCATCTGTTCCTTGATAGACCCACTTGAAAGAAATCTGCATTTAATGGAGCATCAGATTTTCTTCGCCACATCTGACATGTGAGCACCCAATCTCCTCTCTTGAAGATGATGTACTTCACATGTCGTCTTTTGTCAGCATACGCCTAATCTATTGTTTCTGCAATAAGTCCGTCTCACAAGTTGCATTCTCGTCTTTCTCTCACTGATTGATCACCTTGGGTATCTTTGTTGTTATTGCTCTCCTGAACATCAATGAAGCAGGACTTTCACCTGTGGTCAAGATGTTGAATGATAAGTTCCTACGGTATAATTTAACACTGTTTTTAAATCAAGCTATACATGAATAGCACACTGCAATGCTTTCTTTAGCGTACTCTTAAAGCACTCAATAAGTCAGTTGGCCTGTGGGCACAGAGGTGTGCTCTTTTGATGCCTTATAATTCAGATGCTCTATGAAATCTTTAAACTCACAACTGTTAAACGGCGGGCCATTGTCAAATTTTAATATGGCTGGGTCATCTCATATCGCAATTATGCCATCTAGTTGATGGTAAATGAGAGATCCTCAGTTAAAGGAAACCATGAGTATTTATTTTATTTTGAAAGTTTTATATAGCGCGAACAAGATCTTTGCAGATATCAGAGCGCTTTACAAAGGCATGGGGATACAAAATACAAAGTAATAAAGCGTATATACAAAGTAATATATGAGGTAGTTAGGTACAAGGTGCTAGTTACATAGGTGGGTCAAAGGACATGAGGTAGGTCACAGGTGAGGTAGTGTCGGTACCCAATGTATAAACAAACAATTGCGTCAATAGTATAAAGTGCAATAATAAGGAGCATATACTTGCTTAAGCGTGTTTAGAATATTTAGAGTTTAAAGGTGGGCACAGTTGAGGTGGGAGTGAGCCGGGTGTATAGTCCCCCAGGTGCGACAGTAGAAGGGAAGTAAGGAACGTTGAGGTGGAAAGGGTAAAGTGTACAAGGTCAACCAGGTGCGTCAACAATATAACAATATACATAATCAACCAGGTGCAACAAACATTATAACAAAATACAAAGAGTGAGCGTATACAGTTAAGTAATTCGATAATACGGGTGGTACAATAGACCAGGGTCGGGCAGGACTTACAGAGCAGATTCATGAGTGATACGGAATAATAGATCATGTGTATTTTGCCATGAGGATCGCTTTAACTTCCTTCTTAAAGATTGTGTTGGAGGAGATGAGCCTTGTTTCCGGAGGGAGTGAGTTCCAGATCCTGGGTGCCATTCCTGAAAAGGAGCGTTTATAAGTTTTTTCCTTCCGAAATCTTCGAGGTTTCAGCAAAAGATTGTTTGTGCTTCTAGTAGTTCGGGAGCCACCCGAAATTGTCAGCTTTTGAGTGAGGTAGGCGGGTGAATTCAGGTGCACAGCCTTGTGTGTCATGCATGCGATTTTCAGTTGTATTCTGGCTTCAAAAGGTAGCCAGTTAAGTGATTTAAAGTCCGGGGAGATATGCGAGTGTTTTTGAGCCTGTGACGAGTCTCGCTGCGGCGTTAAGGGACGCTCTTAGGGGTGCCGTTGTAGTTAGGGGGAGCCCGCAGAGGGCGGTGCTACCGTATTCTATGTGCGGGATGACTATAGATTGTACTGCAGTTTGGAAGTCTTTGGCAGGAAGGAAAGGTTTAAGTTTTCTCAGGGTATTGATTTGGAAGTTCGCTCCTTTGGTTGCCTTGCTGATGTGCTGCTGCATGTTGAGATTGGTGTCAAGTGTTATGCCTAAAGATTTTGCTGAGTCTACTACGATGGGCTGTACATTTAGAGCCGTTAAGTGCTTAAGCCATGTTTGAGCCGTGGATATTTTAGCGGGAGGTGAGATCAGGAGGAACTCGGTCTTCAGAGCATTGAGTTTGAGGTGATTCTCAGCAAGCCAGGATTGGGTGTTTCTGATCGTGGTGTTCAGAAGCATGATGTCCTTGGGAGATTGTATTTTGAGATAAAGTTGGGTGTCGTCGGCATACATGTGAAAGTGCACATTAGATGCCTGTAACAACGTAGTGAGAGGTTCCATAACTAGGTTGAACAGTGTTGGGGAGAGGGAGGATCCTTGAGGGACGCCTAGCGATACAGGTACCGGAGAGGACAACAGGTTGTTGCTTTTGATTCTTTGTGTCCGGTTGTGTAGAAATGAGGTGAACCACTTTAGAACAGTCCCAGATATGCCCATTCTTGTGTTTAACAGTTCGAGTAAGTTCTCATGTTTAACTGTATCGAATGCTGAGGAGAGATCCAGAAGGATGAGGAGGCAGGTATCGTTTTGGTCTAGGATTTGGAGGGCATCGTCCACTATGTGAGTCATGGCAGTTTCGGTACTGTGCCCTGCTCGGAAGCCTGACTGATGAGCGTTTAGGAGATCAAACTTATCTATGTGTTTAGTCAGTTGTAGTTGTACGCATTTTTCCAACAGTTTAGCGAGAGTGGAAATGTTTGTAATAGGGCGGTAATTGTTTAGATCAGTGGGGTCTGCTGTTGTTTTTTTTAGTAGCGGTGTGACTTGCCCTACTTTGAGGGCGTTGGGGATGGATCCTTGTTGAAGAGAGCTGTTGATAATCTTAGACCAGAGTGGGAGAAGCCAAGGGGAAAAGTCTTTTACGGCGTTAGCAGGAAGGGGGTCAGAGAGGTGATTGGAAGGTTTCAAGGTGCTGAGCAGTCTGCCAATTTCTTCCTCCGAGTAGGTGTCAAAGGCTGACCAAGTAGCATTGTTCTTTGGTTGAGGCACTGCTGTGTGTCGGGGGTTGGAGTACAGGATAGCGTCATTGAGGAGATCGCTTCTTATTCTCTCAGTTTTTTGGATAAAGAAGGCAGAGAAGTCTTCGCAGGAAGGAGTAACGTCCATGGAGCTGAGTGTCTGGGGTTGCTCTTTGGATTGTGTTCTGACTAACTCAAACAGTTTTCTTGGACGGTTTTTAGCTTGGGCGAGTTGGAGGCTGAAGAAGTCTCTTTTTGAGCGTTTTATTTTCCTGAAGTAGGCGTTTCTCTGTGTCTTTAGACTTTTTAGGTGCACTGCAGAAGGGGCTGACCTCCAGGTGCGCTCTGCCATTCGCATGGCCCATCTGTCCTCATTGAGGCTCCCGTCATACCATGGGTTGGAAGTCTTCTTGGACGAGACTCTTTTCAGTTGCATGGGCGCCGCCTCATTGATTATTGTGGACATAGTATTGAGATAGTAGTCAGTCAGAGGTTGAACGTCTGTAACGTCTGGAGGGGGAAGTAGGCTATTGCAGCTGTTAGGCGGTAGGGAGTTTGGATTGAGTTTCTTCAAGTCTCTTTTCCACACTTTGTGCTTAGGCGGTTGAACTGAGTTAAGTCTGATTTTTTCCTTGATGAGGAAGGAGACAATATAATGATCTGACCAGTCACAAGGTTGGATTGACTCCAGTTGAATAGCGCCCTCTTTGGAGATGATAAGGTCAAGGGTAGAACCAGGCTTATGGGTCGGGCTATTGCATATTTGGTTGAGATCAAGTGCGTTGAGAAAGCTTTTGAGGCTGTTTACCACTGTGTCACTGTTGTCATTCCAGTGGAGATTGTAGTCGCCAAGGAAAATTTGGGTGTGCTGCCGTCCTGAGTTGGCTGATATTGTATCCATGAGTTGTTGGACGAAGGAGAGATTGTCCCCAGGTGGGTGGTATATAATGTGTAGTGAGCATACCGGTTTGCTTTCGCTGATGATGTCGAGGCAGAGGTATTCACAAGAAGTAAGAGAGGGGACGGCCACTTTGGAGACTGAGAGGTTGCTTCTGTAGATGCAGGCAATTCCACCGCCTATCTTTATGGCCCTGTCAAGTCTAATGATACAGTAGTTGGGAGGGACTAGGATATCCAGTATAGGTGTAGAGGAATCAGACAGCCATGTTTCAGTCAGAATGGCTAGGTCCAGTTCCAGGGACATGATGAGGTCGGCGACCTCCGTGGAATGTCTTTGGGCCGATCTGCAGTTGAGAAGTATGCATTTAAGGCTAGGGGTGCAAGGGGTGGAGGACGATTCCGTAATGAGGGGTACATTAGTGAGGTTGTTGGGGACAGCGCCTCTGTTGTTATCCTTTTGGTGCCTGAGGGGGTAAGATATAATCGTTGGGATGGACATGTTGTTGGTAGCTAGTGGCTTTTGGGGAGCCGGGTCGTAAGAGTGGAGAAGGGTGTGTACGTCATGGTCAGAGATCGTGTTGGAAGTGCGTCTGGGGCGATTGGTGGTATTGCAAGAGGGGGTAGAAGTCCAATGTGGGGAAAGATGTGTGATGAGGCGAGTAGGAGGAGAGGAGGAAGTGTTGTTAGGTGTAGAAGGAGGAGTATTGCGCTTGGTAGTGATGAGATCATTGTTATTGCGATTGTTGGTATTGCGAGGGGGGATAGAGGTCCGGTGTGTGGAGTGTTGTGTGGTAGGGCGAGTAGGAGGTGAGGGGGGCGTGGTGTTAGGTGTGGTAAGGGTGGTGATGGAGGGGGGGTGTCTGGGGTGTGTGAAGAGCAACTCTTTAATGGAGTGTAATTCTTCTTTCAATTGGAGCAGTGTAGACATAATAGTGTCCAAGGTGATGATGGGCGCGGTGTTGGGGGGGGGTACTGGCGCTGAACCGGCGAATACGTTGACAGGGGGCAGTCCGGGTGGAGAGGCGGAACTGATGAGGGTGTTGGGGGCGTTGGGGGCGTTAGCGAGAGGGTAGGTGTTGGGAAGCACATCCGTGCTAGGGGGGGAGGGGAAAAATATCCACAATAACTACCAGGTGATGTCCATTGTCAAGTAGACCGAAAAAGCCATTGGCTACTATCTCTCAGGCATGCTTTGGGAGTTCTGACATGGTTAAGGCTTGATGAGTAACATTTGTAGAAAGGCAGTTGCACAAATGACAAGCCTATAATTTATGTTCAACCTGCTCGTCAAGATACTGAAACCAGACTTGGCCTCGGAGAGCTCGTTTTGTCGCTACGATTCCATGATATCCTTTATAGGCCACTTCAATCATCTTCTGTCATGTACTCTCCAAAATTAGGATTCTATACCCTCCTAGCAAAACCCCTTCCTGAGTTATGGACAGTTTGTCTTTGTCATTTTTTTATTTTTGATATCTATCATTACTGGTGAGAGGTTGAGAGTGTTGGTTCCATGATTGATGTGTGATAATGTCTTTTAACTATAGCATGTCACTGTCATGGCTCATAGTAGTGATAATCTGGGCTAACAAATTGGCAGCTGGTATATTTGATTTTGCAATGAAATCGATATAGGCTTCATCCATCTTGGATTGAGTACCATGACCTTGTACAGACTCTCTGGAAAAGTAGTCATGAGGGTTTTGATCCTTCCCTGGATGAGGCACAATTTTATAATTAAACAACAATAAGGGAGTTACACCTAGAGGATATACCCAATACTCAGTGGAGGCGGGTCTGTGTGTTAACCACAATCCAAATGAAGGACTTCCTTTGTCCTTTAGAAGACCCCTCACTCACCAACCTAGTTGGTGACATGCTTCATCATCGGGGTCCCACCCGGATAGCCGAATGCCATCCAGGTGTGCTGCGACACCTGATTACAGTGGAGCGGGATCTAATTTTTATGTGTGAAAAAAGAGGAAACTAAGTGATATTAAAAATATTCGGTACTGCCCACTTACGTGATTTATTCTGGGGTGTAACGAATAATATTAAAACAAAAAGGCACCTGTTGCCCAATTAGGAAGGCTGTCGGTGAAAAAACTATAATACAGGGTGTGTGATTAAAAAGGTCTACATGTTTCTACCTATGTGTAAATTTAACAGGTTTTCGTCAGGACCATGGAATACATAAGGGACGGTGTACGCACGCTAAGGCGCACCCTATCCTCGTATGTAACGCAAGGAGAGACTAAAAATGAATCTCCAAAGGGCTGTATTCTTCTTTGATTTGTAGTAAAAGCCTGTGGAAAAAATGAGGGAAAAGGGTTGTGGATAACGAACTAACATATATATAACACACATACAATACACGATAAGTGATTTGTGATGTACATCATCGTTCATCAATAATTTTTGATGTGAGGGACATGTGAGGTAAGTCCCAGTACCGCGGCAACCAGCGAGTTAAATACCACGTGGTAGCGCACCCAATGTATCATGGATACAGAGATCGCTTAGTGTTGAAAACACTTGTGGGCGAAATCGTGGGTGTTGTGTCTCAGTGGCTGAGATAGCGAAGTCGTAGTGGTGGTGAAAAACGACATCGCGTGATTAAAACAGCATTCAATCAAAACGTAAACAATGTGTGATTTAAAAACCCCAATCTGGACGTGCCACAACGACCACATAATAACACAATGCTGTTTTAATCACGCGATGTCGTTTTTCACCACCACTACGACTTCGCTATCTCAGCCACTGAGACACAACACCCACGATTTCGCCCACAAGTGTTTTCAACACTAAGCGATCTCTGTATCCATGATACATTAGGTGCGCTACCACGTGGTATTTAACTCGCTGGTTGCCGCGGTACTGGGACTTACCTCACATGTCCCTCACATCAAAAATTATTGATGAACGATGATGTACATCACAAATCACTTATCGTGTATTGTATGTGTGTTATATATATGTTAGTTTGTTATCCACAACCCTTTTCCCTCATTTTTTCCACAGGCTTTTTCTACAAATCAAAGAAGAATACAGCCCTTTGGAGATTCATTTTTAGTCTCTCCTTGCGTTACATACGAGGATAGGGTGCGCCTTAGCGTGCGTACACCGTCCCTTATGTATTCCATGGTCCTGACAAAAACCTGTTAAATTTACACATAGGTAGAAACATGTAGACCTTTTTAATCACACACCCTGTATTATAGTTTTTTCACCGACAGCCTTCCTAATTGGGCAACAGGTGCCTTTTTGTTTTAATATTATTCGTTACACCCCAGAATAAATCACGTAAGTGGGCAGTACCGAATATTTTTAATATCACTTAGTTTCCTCTTTTTTCACACATAAAAATTAAATCCCGCTCCACTGTAATCAGGTGTCGCAGCCCACCTGGATGGCATTCGGCTATCCGGGTGGGACCCCGATGATGAAGCATGTCACCAACTAGGTTGGTGAGTGAGGGGTCTTCTAAAGGACAAAGGAAGTCCTTCATTTGGATTGTGGTTAACACACAGACCCGCCTCCACTGAGTATTGGGTATATCCTCTAGGTGTAACTCCCTTATTGTTGTTTACTGATACTTTAAAGGGGACAGGGAGTCCCTCTCCTGCCTTCACTGGCAAATACCCTTTCTCTCTCCATTGTTGTTCTACAATTTTATAATTGTCCTCTTGAGGTCTAGTTCCCATTGTTCAATGCGAGGAGGTATCTTGACCTTTGGATTACCAAATATAGTTAGTAAAGCTTGATGATCAGTTACCAGCATAAAAGGCTTTCCATACAGGAGTACATGCAAATGTTCACAAGCCCATATTATGGCTAAACTCGCTTTGTCAGGTTGTGAATAAGCATGATCTGTTTGGAACAAACTCCTACTTGCATATGCCGCAATATGCCTTCGAGCATTTGGGTGTCTGCTGTTCTGCACAAGCTTGGCACCTAACATGACTGGGACAGCACTGACAACAACCTCTGCATGAAGCTTCAGTTTGAAATATGTCATTTCAGTAGCATTCTCAATAGCGTGTTTGATTTTCTTAAAACATATCTCACAGTCATGTGACCAATGAAATTAAACATCCTTTTTCATCAACTCTCTCAATTGAGCACTTACAGTGGCAATGTCGTGTTTATATCTGGAACAGTAGCTGGCCATGCCAAGATATGAACGCACCATAGAAACATCTTGTGGGGAGATAAGCATTTGACAGATCTTGTACTTTAGTAGGATCGGGTGTCATACCCCCATCAGAAAGATAAGGTCAAAGAATTTTAGCTTTGTTTTGTGGAAATTCCATTTATCTGCATTCAAAGACAAACCTGCATCCACAAGTAAACTGGATACTTGTGTGAGAGCTTTATCGTGCTCTTTTGTGTATCTCTAAAAACCAATATGTCATTTCTATATTTGAACGCATTCATGACAGGCTGTAGGATATGTCGAATGCACCTCACCGCCTATTTCAATAGCAATGGCAAAATTCTTAGGGTGGACGTGGGCATTGAGGGCTCTCCTAATATCCCATAGTGAGATCAAAAATTGACGTGATTCAAACTATCCAGCATTCCATTAAGCAGTGTAGGGGTTGATAGCGAGCACCGCGTGCTATGTCCCAAAATTAATTAATCGCAAGAAGGTACAAGTTAATTGTCACTTGTATATAAGAATGTGGTGTGTTTTGTATATATTTTAACAGTTTTAGGAAATTCTCTAAGGAGATTTTAATGTTTTATGTTAAGTGAACTCGCTATACCTCCTAGATATATCACTAAGGGGCCTTAAAGGGGGTCTGCATTGGGGTGTGTATCTCCATTTTTTATCTATGAAATGTATAAATAGGGAAAATGAAGTAGTTCTGTTTATATTTACCCAATATATGCTTCTCTATCAACAGCTGTTTTATACATACAATTCTATTTGTATTGTTGTAAAAGCTTTTATGAGTGTAAATTGTCGAATAAAGCTGTTGAAAATGAAAATGGATATGTTGAATGATTTCGTGAAAAAGTTCTGCAGCTGTTGACACACAAAAATGTAGGGCCTGATTTATATCTTGGCAGACGGGTTACTCAGTCACAACGGTGACGGATATCTCACCCACAGGAATCTAAATCCCATTATATCCTATGGGATTTATTATTTCGGCAGTAAGGATAACTGTCACCATTGTGACGGAGTAACCCGTCTGCCAAGATCAAAATCAGGCCCTTGGTCCTTTGTATCAAAACTGATCCACATGTGTTGAAAAGGTTGTAATGTACCTGCAATGTTCTTTGAGTTCCAACTGATAATAACCTTTATTCAAATCAAGGTGAGAGAAGACCTTTGCACCATTTAATTGCACTTATCGTATCAGTAATGTGTGCATCTGGATGTCATTCTCGTTCATTTGCCTTGTTTGCCTTACACATGTCAACCGATTTGCTTGCAGCTCCTTCACTGTCATTTTTGGGCACTACCACTATGGGAGAAACCCATGGCGAGAGAACAGTAGATCACTCAATGATATCATGCTTAACTAAAGATTTAAGTTAGTTTTCAACAGCATCCTGTAAATTTAAAGCATTTGTCTACATCCTTGAGCAACAGGAAGAACTTTACTTTACTTTCATAGTCTGAAGCTTTCCTAAACCATGAAATAACAAAGGGAATTAACTAACTATTTCATGGTGAGCATTCATGTTGTAGTTTAGGGAAAACAGCCCCAAATCAGCAGCTGTGCTGAAACTGACTTGGGATCCGGTGTACTACCATTCCAAATTGCAACTCGCTACTCGCTCCATTGCGAGTAGCAGATTGCGAGTCGCAATTTGGAATATACAACAGTGTCAGAAATGGTGTGCACAAAGCAAACCTTTGTAACTAAAGGGGTGCTGATATTGATAAAACAAGATCCAAAGATTTCTATCATAGAAAATAACTCAGATACTCGAGGTAGGTGGGTCATAGCAAAATAAAAGTAGGGGGGTTGGTTTCACGTTGGCAGGGCACTACGGGCCAAATGTGGATGATCTAGCACTACTACAAAGTTATTGGTGGAGCTATCTTGCTCCTCAGACCCAATTATTTGGGCTGGCGATTTTAATGTGACATTAGATAGTACCTCGAATTGATCGGCTGGTAGTAGAGCAATTGGAAATCAAAAAATTATGGGGCAGATAAAATCTATGATGAAACACCTGGGATTATATGACAGTTGGAGATGGGGATGGGGGATAAAGAGGATATGCATACGCAAATAAGAAATATCATCACCGGTCGAGGATAGATTATATTTTGTTGGATCTAGGTCTACGAGAACAAGTTAAAACCATTACACATATCGGGATTCACCTGTCAGATCATTCTGTAATTTTATTGGAGATTTGTCTTAGGAAAGATAGCTTACCCCCCCAGATGGACGTTAGAGCGTACCCTGTTGTTGGATTATGAAATTGTGAGGAGATTAAAAGTGGATACAGTTGAATATTTTACTTTAATTGGACCTCCTCTCCAGAAGGGTTGGTGTGGGATTCCTACAAAGCTTACTTTAATGTGGAAGCTAATAAGTTATGCTGTAGCGAACCTTGCATTCATACAGTGTTAAGTTAGCATGAGCTTATTAGAAGTTTAAACGTCATTTTGCCTTTTGCTTTCTTTTGCACACGGCACACACGTTAGATAGTGTTTCTAGTTAAACTGAGAGTTTTGCTTCACATGAGAATAACTTGTTTTTCTACATTGCTAGACTTGCTTTGTAAGCTTAGTCTGAACAGTGAGTGCCGAGGCCTTCAAGGTTATATCAACACTGTTGCTGTTGTTCGAACTGATCAGCGCACATTCTAGACATAACATATATGCATCTGTGGACAGCTCAGAAACTGGCGTCTTTAATATTACACTGTGTAGGCATGATTGAAAACACTTGGAGAACATTTGTATGCTGAGAGCTTGTGCAACACTCAATGTGATTCACTCCTGCTAATCTCTGAGGTATGGGGTCGCCTATGCAAGCCTAAGAGACCTTCTTTAGTTTTGAATTAACCTACTAGCAAGGGAGGGTGAAATATAGGTATATATTTAACCTGTTTCCATTTAGCATTATAACATGCTTTCTCCCTTTGTATTTTATGGAATAGTAACTATGCTGACATTCTTATTTCTTATCATATGTCTGCTTGTATTAGCTAAGATGCTGCACATGAGATCACGGCGTTAAAATAAACATTTTAAACTTGCTCATGTCTCCCTTTACTCCCTGTTCTGGACTGGTATGAGAGTATAACGAAAGAGTGCTCATGTTTCCCAACTTACCTGAGGTATCCTAAGTTGCATGTTCTGGGTTGTCTAATCATTGGTGACTTTGCTATAGGACGAAGAGAAAATGAGACCCTGATGCTAGTCTGGTAGGGGATTTTGGGTACTAAGGTGAGTTTTTGGTACACCCTAATTCACTGAGGTCTTGAGTCTCTGTGCATAGTTCTGTGACTGAGGGCGCCGCTCGCAGCCGTTATTGTGGGAGCAACTTTTGTCATTTACCTGCCATCACCGTGGAAATCTTGCCTGAACTCTGTGGGAAACACTGACTGAGAGCCGACCTGGAGTAGCGGGGCGTATTGCATCAGGCGGGCCTGCGAGGACCACAAGGCCAGTGCGCGAGGTAAGGAGACGCACCTGGCCCTCTCCATACCCTCTTCCTGCCCACCACCTCCTCTACATAGCTTAATCCCCACTTCCGGCCCGCGGGACACGCGCAGAAGTGCCCGGGCGAAGCCCGGGCCAAGTGCGGGACCCGTTTGAGCCCGTTAGAGACCGGGTGAGCCCGGACCGGGCCCTCCCCCCTTCGCCTCCTCTGTTTACAACAGAGTAAAATGTATGCATGCCTGTGGGACATTATTTAAGTATATTTGAACTGTGGGTATACATCACTTTAACCAATAATTATGTCTACCCGAGGTAGCAGGAGTAAAACTGCTGCAGAGGGAGCAAAATTAACAGGCACCTTAGACAACTTTATAATACGGGGAAATTCTGTAATCGATGAGGGTATTAGTCTAATGGAACTCAGGGTATCCCAAGACTTAGCATTTGCTAAAAGGTCTTCTATGGGGCACCTTGTGGCGGCTCGTACCCCTGAACCGATAAAGGGAGTAGCCCTCTTAGAGATTAATGCGGAGGTGCATAGTATGCCGCTCGGGGGAGATCAATCAACCACGTTGTCCCTATCAGACTAATCGTTGAATTCAGATACAGACCTGGAAAAAACTCCATCACTCATTATGGAGACCTTACAAGAAGATATAAGCACTAGCTTATCCAGGGAGAGGAGGGAGGGTGCAATCCCTAAAAAGAAAAGTATTAATTCCAACATGACTATCCCAGGGGGGAAAAAAATCTAAAGTAGCTAAATCCAAGGGCACTCGTATTACACCCAATAAACAGGGGATGGGCCAAGAACAGCCTAGTAAGAAAGGGCATGAACGATTGACAATAGAAGCAGTAAATGTGGCTTCGGACCCTAGTGGAACTGAGGCTTTAACAAGCCCAGATATGGAAATTAAGGAGGACTCCGAGGGTCAACTTTTAGCCAATATGGGGAAACTATTTCAAACCCTCCTCGCACCACTAGAAATTAGATTAGTAAACATTGAAAAACAGCTTAATGAATTGCATAGTCTGATCAAGAACCCGTCGAATCCTGGGGCACACAAAATACCTAACATTAAACCCCCTAAGGCTGGTCAAGTAGGACAACTAACAAAAAAACCCTTAACACCAGCGAAAAAGGTAATCTCTAACACTGTAACTGCAACTGAGAAGAAAGTAACTGATAGACCCCCTGGCCCGATTCAGCAACCTGGGAGGGAGGAGAATCCATCGATTACTCCCGTTGTTCACCCCAAAAAACATGGGGGAAGGGGGGCTACCGAGGGCAGACTTGCTGTGAACTTGCCCCCAGAGGCAAGCCCTTACTCAGTAGTTTTGACAGGGATACCGGAACTGGAAGATCTTGCCGAGGAATCGAGTTGGTCTTTGAAAAACAAAGTTTCCCATTGGCTGAACATAAATTGCCCCCTACCACCAAATATGTCAAGTAAGATTTTAATGGTGCGTAGGGCGCCATGGGTAGGCCATGAGAGGAAATCAATAAAAGGGGATTGTTTGCTGGTTAATTTTGATTATATTTGCACATGGAGCACACAAACTAGTGACGTGGGGATTGAAACTAGACGGCTCTCATACTTTTACCCTCTTAGGATTTTTCAAGGTTTTGATTATGGAAGACATTGGGGTAATGCGGGGAATGTAGGATACCAAGAGTGGGGAGGATATCCAAATAGGAACCTTTTACATATGGAAAATTGGAGGGGTATTCCCACCACCAATAGGTTCAGCTGTCTTGAGATGGTGGACTGACTGGACATGGGATCAGGGAGCATAGAAGAATGCAGGAGGGGGCAAACTGATATAAACACATCTTTAAGTAGGGCCGCCCATCCCACAATCAATCCATCACTTGAGCAAAAGCCGGATAACGGGCCAGACAATTTTACTATTGATTGTCCTTCAGCAAAGGGGAAGGTACTCAATGATTGTACTGGAATAATCCTTGCCCACAAAGATCAGGGCAATAGAGCTTACTGCCCAATGGTCCTAAGTGATGGGTTGGGGGATCATGGTGAAGTTATAGAACCTAAAATTCAGGATACCGGTAGCCACATGCAGGTGGAGGCAGGGGGAAATGTAACCCTCCTGTCTTGGAACATAGCGGGACTACCAAGCAAAGTAAATAATCCCACATTCCTGTCATTTATAGATAATTTTAATGTCATTTGCTTACAGGAATGTTGGGGGAAAAAAGGAGATACATATAAATGGCTATTGCATATTCTTTACAGCAGCGAAACAAACTAGTAGGGGCAGGAGTTCAGGTGGTCTTTGTATTTTTATATCAAACATGATGAATGCGGTGGTAAAAACTATAAGTACAGGGGGAGACTACTATCAGCTACTCCTACTTAAGGTGGGAGGAAAACAACAGGTCCTCCTGATCAATCTATATAACAACATCCCAAAGGATAACGCAGATAAGGTCCTTAAGGACCTAAATAGCAACCCAACAGGATCTGGGGCAACAAGAGATGTGTGTCATTTTGACTGGTGACTTTAACTGCCACCTATGCCCTTACAGTGAGCTTGGCACATGCGGGCTGACTAACCTTAAGGGAGATTCCTGTACCCATTTTGAGCATTCAAAGATTGGGAATATTTTTAATAATTTGATTTATGAATGGGATTTAGGATTTGCAAATGAGTTTTGTACCCATCAGGTGGCATTTCAACTAACTTTTAATGGGCGGGGTCTCAGGTCAGTTATCGACTATACACTAGTAACAACAAGTTAACATCACTGTGTCCTGAGTTTTAAAACGGAGGACAACGCAATGAGCGATCATTTTCCAATTTCTTCATCTTTTAGCTTTGGGGCGGACAATCCCCAGAATATAGATGTGGCTGAAAATATTTACCGCCATGGGATTGCACTGTCTAGAGTTAATGCTTATTCCATAAAATGGAATAAGGTGGACCCAGTTACCTTTTTGCATACCTTAATATCAGACAATTTAAACGATGTTATGACTTGCCTGGAGGAAGAGGTCAGACCAGCGCTGGTTGTACCCGCCCTTCAAAAAATAACAGGTCAAATTTGCAATCAACTAACACGTAAGTCAAGGGAAGGCGAGAGACTTAAGATTGAAGGCTGGTTTAACTCGTGTAGCAAAGCGCATGCTTTTTTAATGTCAATTCTTAAAAAAACACCCAAAAATATTCCAGACATAAGGTCAGCTAGATCAGGTTATAAAGCTGCAGTAAAGAAGAGAAAACTAGAACTAAAAGAGGATGCCTGGGAAGCTCTCCATAAGGCGTGTGCACTGAGAGACAATACCGCCTTTTGGAAGGCCGTAAATGCCCCCTTTTTTGTTGAAAGGAAAACGGATACAATTGAGATAGCCATAGAGGAGGCCGTATGGGTTAACCATTTTTCTGAACTATATAAGAAAAATGTAATAGCTAGCTCAGAATGTCTTGGCCACCAGACAATTGAGGAACCTGATACCCAGGGAGTATTCCCTCTGGAAATAGCATTCTCCTTAGCGGAAGTAGAATTAGCTATTACAGAAAGCTCCTCAAATAAAGCTCCGGGACCAGACGGAGTACCGATAGATATTTATAAGGCCAATATCTCCCTTTGGGCACCCCTCCTGACAAATGTTCTCAACAGCTGTAATAAAAATGGATTTCCATCGACTTGGCAGGAGGCGATCGTGGTGCCAATCTTTAAAAAGGGAGCTCGAAGTGATCCTCAGTGTTACAGGCCAATATCACTACTAGACTCTTTAATGAAAGTGGCCGGCAGAATCGTACTGAATAGATTACATACATGGGCCAAGGAAGTAAATGCCCTTTCTAAATTCCAGTATGGTTTTATGTCTGGCTTAGGTACTGTTGACAAGGTCTTAATTTGGCCATGATCATGGGAAAGTATGTAGTGGCCAAAAAGGGAAATTTATTTATGACCTTCATTGATTTGAGTTCAGCGTTCGACTGTCTGAGTCATGAAGTGTTGTGGGACACCTTAAAAGATATCGGTATTGACCCTAATATTCTTAATTTTATAAAAGAATTGTATAGAGGGGCAGGGGCAAAGGCGCGTTTTTGTAAAAACGGTGAATGCACAGCCCAATTTAAAATTGTGAAAGGTGTACGGCAGGGCTGCATTTTGGCACCCTTTTTATTCAACTTGTATATAAATAGTGTGGCAACTTTTTTAATTGACCAAGATCTGGACTACCCCTGCATTGAAGGTGTTGCGGTACCTATACTTCTGTACGCAGATGATGCGGTTATAATTTCAATGACCCAAGTAAGCCTCCAGAAGGCGCTAACTAGTTTTTCAGAATACATGGGCGCGAGAGGTTTAAAGATTAACATCGGGAAAACCTTGATTATGTGCTGCTCATCTAAAAAGAATGTACCTTGCAACATTTTCTTAAAACAGTCAAAGATAGATGTTACGAATACCTTTTCATATTTAGGGATCGTTTTTAATAAAAAAAGGTACGTGGTCTACAGCAGTAGCTTCAAGGAAACTGGCCTTTTGCCGGGCCATTGGAGCTGTAAAACAGTTTGCAAACAAACTGGGGGGAAGGCCGGTACGCATCTTGCTGGATATATACTAGGCTAATTGCGTGTCAACTGCCACATATGGGGCGGGCATCTGGGGGGCTGCTGACTGCTCAGAAATTCAAAAATGTGAAAATAGTTTTCTGAGATATTTGTTAGACGTCCCAAAATCTACTTCCACTTATGCATGTCATAAGGAGCTTGCCTTGCTTCATATATCAGATCTAGTAAAGACTTCCCCAGTTTTGTTGTGGCATAAAGTATGGTCATCCACTAAACTGAGGTTAATAGGGCCATTATTCAGGACTGTGTTAAACATCACGGCGCAAAACATATCCAGTGGCTAAGATATGTAAAAGCTTTTTAACAGACATAGGCCATCCTGAGCTCTATAATGACCTGTCTAATTTATCCGCTATTTCTAGAAAAGCATTGAAGGAGGCCTGCTTTGAGTATCTGGAAGATAAACGCTGGCAGACAGAGGGGAAGAAGGTGTCTGTTATTCAACACCAATATCTATTGCAGGGCCCGGGCATTCAGTTGTACTTATTATCTAAGTGGTCCAGCTATAGTAGAATGTTGTTAATACGTTTGAGAACTGGCACTTTCTTTAGACTTGTCACTTTTCCAGACATAAATGACTGGTCAAAAAACGTAATACCATGCCCTGGTGATGATTCCTCTTTACAATCACCCATACACTGTATCCTTTTTTTGCAAATTCTACTCGCATAATAGGAAGAGATACTTGTTACCTTTGTTAAAAGTATGGGGATTGAGACAATGTAGACCTGCCTTTCTTAGGATTCAGGTATTACAAGATGAAATGTCCATACCTATGGTCTCTATGTTTTTAAAAAGTATTATTAGATGCAGATCCTCAATGTGTTAAAGAACATTTTTTTTCTTCTCTTTCATGAATTAGAACTTTAGTGAACTGCATAGAGGATTGCTTTTTGATTGATTAATTAATTACTGAATTTTATTGTATAAATGTAATTTTATGTGAATTTATGATTTTTCGAATGGAATTGAATAAAGCTATCTTTGACTTGACTTGACTGAGCAGAATCCCTGCAACATGGCGCCCAAGGTTGGTGGTCTTATTTCAAGGTGCTTGAGTAGTGCTTATATCAGTCCTTAACCCCTTCACTATTGTTTCAGGTTAACAGTGGTGACGGATAAACCTACCTATAGTTATATAGGTCTTTTCAAGCTTGAATCTCTTGAAACGGTTTCCTTTTTGAATTACTACCCAGTTGTGCTACATTGTTTTGCATTGTACCTCTCCTGTCTGTGTCGCTATGGGTGACATTGACATACCGCAGCATAGTCGCATTGCGGTCCGCAAGAATTTGCAGGCTTATAATGTCACCTTGGAGGGCATAGCTTACCCGTTTGAGATTTTCTACTCATGGGTGAAATTTCCTGCTGTGGATGCAGCTACTCAGGTGTTTCACACTTACACTCACACAGCCGTGCCCGTGGAATACGTTCCTCATAGGACACAGGAAATTCCGTTTTCTGCATGGCAGCACCGTGTTTGGTTTAATGGCGCCCTTCCCCACAATTTAACGGCGATTAGCTTAGGTCCTTTGTCCATTCCAGGCGCTTCTTGGCCTGTTTTGGCTGGATTTACCCCGCATCCTCGTGCGGAGACAGTCCTCGTTGCTGAGTTGGGGCCCCTATATACCTCTGCAATTGGAGTTAGTAGGGCCTTGGTTCAATATATTACCCGCAATTTCCCGGGCTGGACCCCTGGTGTTGCGGCGCTCCCAGCTGGACCGAGCGGGATGAAGCTTAGTCCCGTCATGGTTAATGTGGATATGGGCAAGCGTCCCCAGGATAAGGATGCTATGCCTTTCTGGCTTGCCGAGAAATTTGACCAGCTGGAAGCAGTTTTTCCTAATTCGAGTCCTGTGGAAAAACACAGGATTCTTACAATTAGCTTGCCCAAGGACTTGGTACCGGAAGTCGGTGACTGTGAGTCATGGGGTAAAATCTTTGTGGCGGTGTATACAAGGTACTTCGGCACTCCGTCAATGGCTGTCCTGCCAACGGTCATTAAACGTGTTTAAGATGAACACGGACCTGAGGCTGCGGTTGATAGGGAATGAGACTCGTTCGCTCATTTGATGTAGTTTCCGATCTTGTCCTTTCTAATATAAAGGGAGATGCGGTGAACTTCCAACTGTCTAATGCCTTGGGCGATGTCCCCGAGGCGATAAAGCCCATCAGTCACCGAGAATTATCACCGCGGCTTCTAAGACGATAGGCTGTAATAGTTTAGGTGTCAAGCCCTTTTCTGCTAAAGATAAAAAAACAGACTCAGGGGTTGAAGTCTGAAAAAGACATACAGCCCAAAGCTCCTGAGCAAAATTGGAACAAAAATAAGACACAGGGAAAACAACAACAGAAACAGGAGTCCCGTCACGCGTCGCCAGTTCTCACACATCGGCCTCATCGTCCGGTGGTGGAGGCAGCGGCATAAGCAGGGGTGGCCAGCAGAGCCACGACCAACCCCGCCCGAAAGATGGAAAAGGCAAGCAGGACAATTCTTCACAGAAAAGACCCCAGTTTCGGAAAAAGAAAGTTGATGCTTTAACAGCGAGATATGCCACAGATAGTGAGAACGCAGCTTCGGAATCATACGTGGGCGCTGACGCTGTTGCATAGCGCGGCGGAGATTACCATATTGCGAGAGGCCCTGTGTCCACTACTAAAGGTGGCAGCGACTGACAAATTTGTTGTTGTTGAGACAGCTGATACTAGAGTAGCTCCCCCTGACAGGTTATTTGAAATCGACCTTTTAATTGAAGGTGACATACAACGTATCATAAAATGGGTATTTTGGGAAAATCTTACAACTACATATGACATTTTGTTAGCGGAGGCTGACTGGCCCCCACCTTTTGTTCTCGCAGCTCCAAGTGGGGAGGAGGTAATCCTCCCTAGTTTCGTGAACACCGTGTCAAAGGAGCATGCGCTGAATTTTGCAGAAGAATGGACTAAGGCCCTTGTGCCTGCTTTGTACTATACTCACTGTGATTGGGATAAATTCTCCCCCCAACATGAGATTCCTTTGCGGTCTATGCCACAGTCTCAACCTCAATATCCCATGCAGCATGAAGCAAAAGCTTTGGTCACAGAAATCTGTGAACAATTGGAATATCAAGGTGTGATTGAAACTTGTGTGTCTCCGATGAATAACCCTCTTTTTACTGTGACAAAGGCTGATGGTTCTTACCGTTTGGTATTTGATTACCGGCATCTAAACTTGCACTGCCGTACCTGTGAAGTACAGAATACTCACGGCTCTACCTTGGTGGATGGTCTTGTCCGTAAACGGTTTTTAACCACACTTGACATATCCAATGTTTTTTTGGCCCACAATCTTTCTGAGTTAAGTAGTCAATGGACCGCTTTCACCAGTGGTGGCACACAGAAAAAATTCAAACGTTTGGCAATGGGCTATAAGAATAGTCCAGGTGGGTTTGCTGCCTGTATAGTTTCTCTTTTAGAGAGAATCGACCCAGATGCGTGTTCGTATGTGGATGACATTTATCTCACAGACGACGAGATATGGGCGCATCTGTGAGCGTTGACCGCACAATTTGTAATTTAGATAGCTATGGTTACAAATTTAACTTTGCAAAGTCTCACATTGCAGAGTGTAGTTCCTAGGCTATGAGCTCAACAATGACGGTCGAGGAATGGCTCCTCACTTCTTGGAGAAATGCGTACAATTGCGCACTCCTACAACACTGAAAAAATTGCAATCCTTGCTGGAATATTTTTATTTTGGGCATACTTACATTCCTGAATAGGCCCAGTGGATCGAGTCATTATATGCTTTGATACAACCAACTTTTACCAAATCGTGCTGGCTGCCTGAACATTCAACTATTTTGCAATCCTTGCAGGCTGATCTGCTAGAATCTAAATTATTACTGACTCGTGATAACCATACCAACCTGGTGATAAGAATCGTCCCTGGGGCGGTGGGTTTCACATACATTACTTTTAACGAAGGTAACACAGTACCTATCGCTTACAAGTCACACTTGTACACTTCGGCTGAAATGCGGTTTTCCACTGCAGAAAAAGTTTTGACAGCAGTGCAAATAGCAATTTTGAAGGAACGCGCACTGTTGCAGGGAAAACACATGTTGGTTGTTACCCCGTATCCTGCCTTTGAGGCAGTGACGAAAGCCAGTGTACCTAATTCAAAAGCTTTGCACCCACGGTGGATACAATGGGCAACATCATTGACGTCTCCCGATGTCACGTTCATTTTTTATGCCTCCTTACGGTCGCAGGAGTATTTGCAGTATGAATTTGTTAATCCTGCCCCTTTGACTATGCACCCTTTGGAAGATTTCCATTGTATCATTTACACTGACGGTTCTGCGAAACTTGAGCATGGGTCTAAGCACGCGTACATCTCAGCTTACGCTATTGTGGTTGGTACCATGGTGGACGGAGAATTCAAGTCAGATGTTGTGTATTCACAGACATTAGGGGACTATACAGCCAAGTTAGCGGAGCTCCGTGCTCTGATGCTTGCATTGGAGTACGCAGACCCTGTTGTGATTACTCTTATTGTGAGTGAATCTTTCTACTGTGTCCAGTCTTACAATGATAATCTGTTCTTTTGGACTATCATGACTCCAAAGTTAGCACAATAGAACACAAAATGATCTGGGTTCTAGTAGCTGAACTTAAAGAGCAACTGCCACTTGTGTATGTAATTCATAATCTTGGTCATCAGTGTGTGGGAGTTCACGCTGTTGGCAATAGTTTGGCTGATGAGGCCGCTAAAACAGCAGTTCTTGACATATTTGGTTGCAGCAGTTACACGTTCCAAAAGTAAGATTGATGATGACATCTTGGCAGCAATTGCCGCTACTGAAAAGGGAAGTAAATATCCTACTGGATTTCCTTCAAAGTATTCTTATCATTTAAGTCATGATAAATTTCCTTATGTGAAAATACCAGATGTTGGTGACAGATTGATTACAAACGTGGACCAAAGGTCAGCGCTGATTACAGCTGCCCACGAGGGTGTTGCCTCCGCGCATGTGGGCGTTTCGGCTTCTGTATCTCAGTTACAACAGCGTTTTTGGTGGCGGGGACTGTATAAACAGATGCGTGATTATGTCCTTCAATGTGACATTTGTCAGCAGATCAAGCCTTCGACTGCTACGCGTCCGTCACAGACACAGTTGTACATTTCCAATAAACCACTTGGTTGTGTTTATTTGGATCACTGCGGTCCTTTATCTTCAGATACTGCGTATAAGTACATCTTAGTTGCAGTAATTTCTTGCACGCGCTTTGTATGGGTGTGGCCCCACTGAAGTGCTGATTCACGAACTGTCATAAGAGATTTGCGTGTCTTTGTGGGAATTTATGCGTGTCGAACCTTCCATTCGGACCAGGGTCCAGCGTTGCCTCTAAGGCCTACAAGGATGCCATGAGCTCATTGGGTGTCCAAGTAAAATTTTCGTCTCCATACCGACCTGAGGGTAATAGTGTTGTGGATCGGATGAACTGTGACTTAAATGTTTGTCTCGGCCCTTAAAGTTCTAGACCAGGTGGCGGCTGCTGCCCCCCTTTGACGTAGATGAACATTGTAATGATTTACAGAATCTACAAGAGACGAGAGACAGTCTTGCAAAGGAACATTTGCCCTCCACATCTGATGCTGTGATGCAGATTCCGGTAGTTGGCTGGCTACCCCGAGTTGGAGAACTGGGCCGAGAGAAGATCGAGAACAAGAAAGAATTTGGTCCCTCATATCGAACTCCAGTTGCTGTACTTGGTATGCAGGGCACAAGAACAGTAATTTTACCTCCACTTCCAGGTCGAAAGGAAAAAAGGTACATCTCCATTGACAATGTCAAATTGCACAGAGTGGCCGATTCTTCTTAGTATGACACCTGCGGTCTCCTGTCCATCGATACTGAGAAATTCTGTTTTGGCTCCGGCTCCTAACAACGGACCTGACGCTGCCTTCGAGATGCCTGCAGTTTCAAGTCCTTTATTGAATACCCCACCTGATGCTCATCTTTATGAGACTGAGTATACTTACCCCACAGACTTGTTGATGCCCGATTTGCATACCTGTTTGGCCACTGAGTCCAGATTTTCATTTGACTCTAACTCTACCACATCAAAGTCGCCTTCAAAACTTTCTGTTTTTGCAACGTGGTTTAGAAATAATTTTTTGATTCCTCCTTGAACTTACATTTGGTTGGTACTTTTTAAAATTTTTATGTTTATGTCAATTGGATTTGTGGTGTATTTTTTCCGTCTTGTAAATGGACACTACGTTGAAGAGAGGACTGCTATTGGACATATTAATGGAACATTGGCACCCCATTCTTTATCACACAGATTGAAGAGGGACCTGAGTTTTGTAAACATTACAGCTTAGCCCGTCTTAGATGGGACTGTATGGGATGCTGTTAAATTTCAAATTCACAGTCCTGAGGAGGTTATAAATGTCCCGAAAGTACTAAAAGTTTCTATGGGGGATGTGGTTAAACAAGATATACGCTCTGATGATTGGGATGTTCAAACCGTAGAGGCTTTGTTTTCAGATTTGAAATATTATGCTGCTTTTGATGCTGAGGATTTATACTAAAATTTCAGCTAATTATGGTGATTTGTTCTGTTATGAACACTATGGCAATCACTACCTGCATAAGGCAAACACAAGGAGGAATATGGTTAATTATACGCAATGTGAACTTGAAGAAATGTTGATCTTAGATAGTCCGAAGAAGAAGGAAACATCATATTGGTATTGGCGGATGATGGAAGAAGTGGAGGGGGAGTTTACTCAGCCACAAGAGTTATGGGAGACTGACCTGCCAGGAGCAACGCTGGATACATTTTGGCAAGTAGCCTTTTCTACACTCCATAAAGTGATCAAGCCTGCCTATTTCAAGAGAAACCACCCTTTTTCTGTCTATAGAGTGTACTGGACTCCATATAAGCTGTCAAAAGTTGGGAACAGAGGAGAGGTGGCATGTACCAAATGCAGCTTGAAGCTGGCGGATGACCTGCATATGTTTTTGAGGTGTCCAGAGATTCAAGTATTTTGGGGAGATGTATGCAGTGCTTTGGCTGATATCTTGAAAATACAGATTCAGGTAATCCCTCTCTTTGTGTTCTTTGGGGTGGACAAGGAGCATGATAGAGATAAGCAAAAACAAATGTTCTATGCTATGTTGCTGGCACAAAGAGAATTGTGTAAAAATTGGACGATCCCAAATCCTCCTATTTATATAGAGTGGAAATCATCATTGAAATATATTTTGAGTTTGGATGCAATCTCCCTGGAAAGGAGAAGCTATGCCTTTTGGCGTACGTTAGTGGAATAGTTGGAGAGGTAGGAATTGACTGTCAAATGAATATGCCTAAATTAGACCTTGGTAGAATGCACATGCCACTCACAGAATTTTCGTATCTCTCCTTGTGGATCTTTTTCAAGTGATTGCTACGGTTGAGAGAGTCATATGTTAGGAAAAATGGCTATTGAAGCACTATATGCAGTTCTCTGATAAGCAAGGCAGTATCAGAACCTTTCTGTCATGGCACGGAAAAAGGGCGGTCTCGGATGAAGGTGCTGTGGAAGGAAAATCTGAGGCTAATGAGGACAAACCAAATCAAGTGTCAGAGACACTGATTGGGATTCCCAGTGGGGTCACAAAATGCGAGGCTCATGAATATTAATGAGCCACTCGCAATTTGCGAGCCCATTGGGAATGCCTGGCCCTCCCAGGGATGGTGGCCTGCTGGGCTCAGCAAATCTCCATGTCTGTGACTGTTTGTCAATAAAGCAGTTTATTTTAAAATGCAGCCCATTTTCCTTGCAGGAAAACAGGATGCAATTTAAAAAAATGTAATGTTTTTGTTTCATTTTTTAAGGTCAGCCCTGGGACCACTGCCTGCCCTTAAAAATATTTTTAGAGCCAGTCACACAGAGGAAGGGGTCCCCTGGGGACCTCATCTCATTTCCGACTCCATTACCACCCTCTTGAAGAGGGCGGTAAATTGTGAGTGTTTTGTAACTGCAATTGCAGTTGCAAAACAGTCATACATGGCTAGAGAGTCGCTATTAGGAGGGGAATGCCCCTTCCTAATAGCGAGTCTCAAAACACTATTTTGCGATTGGCAATTTTTTGAGCGTTGCAAAATAGTGTTTGTTCATGGCCATGTAGGTTTTTGCGTGAGCAAACGGGTCGCAAACCCGCTTGCACACGCAAAAACTGGTTGTACATCTGGCCCTTGATGCTGTAACTTGAAGCACATGTATAAGTGCTTGCACCTTCATTTTCTTGCGTTTCATTGTCGCTACAAATTAACCATGACTTTTTAAGGGCGCCATTGCAGCTTTGGTTTTCGATGGTGTGAGTAGCTGTAATGGAGACAATTTCTATATATTTCTCCTCAGGCATAATATTTATCAAAGTGCCATTGTCAATGATGAAAGATGCCGAACAACCATTTACATTCAGTGTAATCTTCAGAAAATGTTTGAATGACATTGGTGTTTTATAATGTCAACCTTTATTTGACTGACTATCTTCTTCACTTTCACTTGATACTGATATAGAATAACTGTTTGACAATGATTTAGATGACAATCGACTTTGTTCAGTGTCGATCGGTCTTAACTGATGTCGCCGCTTGGCCGTTTGGGGGCGTGTCAAACATTTGCTTTGGAACATTCCGGCTGCCATTTTGTCTTTGCACCATGATGCACTCGCTTTATCCTTTGCTGTCACAAAATGGTTCTCCTTCCCACAGCCCTCACATATCTGTCCAATGATGGGACATTTACCTTTGTGTGAAAACGAAAATCCATATCTAAAACACAACTTCTTTTTAAGAGTAGACATCACCTTGTGTACTTCAATCTTTGGCTTTGACTTACTTTTCACACTCATGACTGATTCATTCTGGGCATATCTGGCTTCCATGTCAGCAGATTGTCCATCGACATTCTTTTCTGTTCTGGCAGCCATTAACACTCTCTCCAGACTAAGAGTTTCTCTCAGCATTCATTGTCTGACTGAATCTAACAAGCATTCATCAATAACTATGAAATGTGTAGCTAATTCCTCATACTTCCTGTTGTTCTTGACTAAAAATGTATCATAATCTACATTGGGCACCGGATTGAAATTGAGATACAAAATTACTTTAATCGGCCAAAATGTGATCTCTTCATCAGGTCACAGCATCTGCCTTATGATGTCTTTTACACCATCACCAGCAAGCTTTTTTAGGTATTTGCCAATCTTTTTGTTATCAGCCTCTTCAAGTGGATCAATGAAATAATCAAATGTCTCTATCCACACAATTAATCTATTGCCAATATTTTGTTTTTTGGCAGTATCGAAAGATGGTAGTGGTTTCAGGAGGGTGGCAGCAGTGTAGACCAGTGCAGAATCTGTTGGTACCACTGGTGGATCACTGTGATTTTGTTTAGGCAACTTTAGGCAACTTTAGAGTGTGGGTCTCTGGATCATCTTTAATGATAGTTGGAAATGTGCCTTTCTTCGCTGCCATATGAAAAATGTCACTATTCCGAGAGCCACTCTCGGTTATTTATTCTTCGAAGACAAGTTAAGTTGTTCTGAGCCCCACTGTACAGTTTTGGTGGCTAGCCACTACAGGTATGTTCAGCTCAGTAAGCACAATCTTGGACACCTCTCCTTGAGCCCCTTCCCTGAGAGCAGCAGTAGGATGGAACTCTCTAACTGGATTTTGTAAGTCAATTATTTTTTTTCCTTTCTCTATGTCAATTTGTACTTTCTGACACCTAGTTGGTCTCCACCTTGCAGCGCTTCTGCTCGCAGATTTACTTTGTAATTTACGATTATCAATGACTGCTACTGCTATTTGAAAATCTGATTATATCGGCCTCCAGCGTTGATGTTCTCTATAATGTAATGACCTAGCTCTAGGACACCCCCGTGCCGCACGGCCACCAGCTGCTGCGTGTGCTCTCCCTCCCTGCCTGACTGCCTCGCTACCGGCACGTGACCACGCCCCCGGCCCCCGAGCGGCGTGGTCCCTGCTCTCCTAACCTGCCCCTACTGTTGTACCTTGTCAATCTGCTTTTGTAAATTGTATTGCCTGTTTTTTCTGTATTGTGGATTTCCTTCCTGTTTGCCGCTGTTTTTGCCGCCGTTCACCCTCCCTCCCCGCTTCCCGCCACCGCCACGAAACCCCGCCCCTTTTGCCTTCTGTACCCTCCCCGCTCCCGCCTCCCAGCTGCTCCGCCCCCCCGCGCACTTGGCCATATATGGCGACCGTGCGACGCAGGTGAGTGTGACCTAGCTCTAGGACACCCCCGCGCCACACGGCCACCAGCTGCTGCGTGTGCTCTCCCTCCCTGCCTGACTGCCTCGCTACCGGTGCGTGACCACGCCCCCGGCCCCCGAGCGGCGTGGTCCCTGCTCTCCTAACCTGCCCCTACTGTTGTACCTTGTCAATCTGCTTTTGTAAATTGTATTGCCTGTTTTTTCTGTATTGTGGATTTCCTTCCTGTTTGCCGCTGTTTTTGCCGCCGTTCACCCTCCCTCCCCGCTTCCCGCCACCGCCGCGAAACCCCACCCCTTTTGCCTTCTGTACCCTCCCCGCTCCCGCCTCCCAGCTGCTCCGCCCCCCCGCGCACTTGGCCATATATGGCGACCGTGCGACGCAGGTGAGTGTGACCTAGCTCTAGGACACCCCCGCGCCGCACGGCCACCAGCTGCTGCGTGTGCTCTCCCTCCCTGCCTGACTGCCTCGCTACCGGCACGTGACCACGCCCCCGGCCCCCGAGCGGCGTGGTCCCTGCTCTCCTAACCTGCCCCTACTGTTGTACCTTGTCAATCTGCTTTTGTAAATTGTATTGCCTGTTTTTTCTGTATTGTGGATTTCCTTCCTGTTTGCCGCTGTTTTTGCCGCCGTTCACCCTCCCTCCACGCTTCCCGCCACCGCCGCGAAACCCCGCCCCTTTTGCCTTCTGTACCCTCCCCGCTGCCGCCTCCCAGCTGCTCCGCCCCCCCGCGCACTTCGCCATATATGGCGACCGTGCGAACGCGCAGCGTTGACGCGCAGCGGGCGCGCCGATTGTGCGCCGAAGGCGCGCCAAAGGTAAGCCCGTCTGCGCCCGTCCACGCCTGGACCGCGCCCAGTGCCAGGACCCCTGGCCCCCACCGACGGAAGCCGACCCGACGAACCTACAACGCCGCCGAACTCATCGCACTCAACACCGGCGCCATCCCGGGATGTCACCAAGCCACCCCGAAGCACACCCACGGACCCTTCAGCTGCCACGCCTGCAAGTTCACCTGCATCCGGACCAACCCCGCACCAACACCCGCCAAGCCTAACACCAGCAGCAACCACCTCAAGTGCATCCTGCTCAACACCCGCTCCGTCCACAGACACGCCATCGAACTCTGGAACCTCCTCGACACCACAGCCCCTGACATCGCCTTCCTCACGGAGACCTGGATGAACGCCTCCTCAGCGCCCGACATCGCCATCGCCATCCCAGAGGGCTACAAGATCACCCGGAGGGACCGCACCGCCAACCAGACGGGAGGAGGCATCTCCATCGTCCACAAAGACACCATCCGCATCACGACCAACACCGACGACACCCTAACCACCGCCGAACACCTGCACTTCCAGATCCACACCGACCCGAAGACCACCCTCAGAGGCACCCTGATCTACCGACCCCCGGGACCACGCACACGATTCAGCGAGGACATCGCCGACTTCATCAGCCCGCATGCCCTCCCCTCCGCCGACTACATCCTCCTGGGGGACCTCAACTTCCACCTGGAGAACAACAGCGACCGCAACACCATCACCCTGCTCGACAACCTCGCCAACCTCGGACTCAAGCAGCTGGTGTCCACCCCCACCCACCTCGCCGGACACACACTCGACGCCGTCTTCTCATCCAGCAAAGACATCGCCTTCAGCCACGCAACAGGACTCCACTGGACGGACCACAGCTGCGTCCACTTCACCTTCAAAAGAACGAGGATCCACCACCACCAGCAACAGGTTGCCCGAAGAAGCTGGAACAAGATCACAGCCGACCAGCTCACCGCCTCCCTGAGCCAGCACCCTCCGGCCGGCTCAGCGAACCCCAGCCAGGCCGCCGACAACCTCACGAAGTGGATCAGCAACTGCGCGGACGAACTCGCCCCTCTGAGGACCCCGCCCAGCAGACCCGGCAGCAGAAAAACCCCATGGTTCACCGACGAACTCAAGAGCTCCAAGAAGAACTGCCGAGCCCTCGAGAAAGTATGGAGAAGGGAACCAACAACGGACAACATGACCACCCTCAAGCTCGCCACCCGGAAACACCACCAACTGATCCGCGCCACCAAGAAAAACACATACAAGGACCGGTTGGACAACAACGCACACAACTGCAAGGAACTCTTCAACATCGTGAAAGAGCTCTCCAACCCCAACGCCGGAAACAACGACATCACCCCGTCGCAAGACCTCTGCAACTCCCTCGCGTCCTACTTCCACAACAAGATCGCGGACATACACAACAGCTTCAGCACCCAACCAACGCACGCCACAACCGCAGCAACTCCACCCACCACCACCCTCCGCGCCTGGACTCCGATCAGCACCGAAGACACCATCCGCACAATGAACTCCGTCCACTCCGGATCTCCGACTGACCCCTGCCCTCACCACATCTTCAACAAGGCTGACGCTGTCATCGCACCCCACCTGCGGGACATTATCAACACCTTCTTCGACACCGCCACCTTCCCGGAGAGCTGGAAGCACGCAGAACTCAGCGCTCTTCTCAAGAAACCTACAGCGGACCCCACCGAACTCAAGAATTACCGTCCCATCTCGCTCCTCCCGTTCCCGGCCAAAGTCATCGAAAAGACCGTCAACAAACAGCTGGCCGCCTTCCTCGAGACGAATGGATCCCTCGACCCCTCACAGTCTGGCTTCCGAGCCAACCACAGCACCGAGACCGCCCTCATCGCGGCCACCGATGACATCCGAACCCTGATGGACAACGGAGAAACAGCGGCCCTCATCCTCCTGGACCTCTCCGCGGCTTTCGACACTGTCTGCCACCGCACCCTAGTGCAGCGCCTCGGCAACATCGGAATCCAGGAGAAGGCACTGGAATGGATCACCTCCTTCCTCGACGGAAGAACACAGAGAGTCCGCCTACCACCGTACAAGTCAGAGGCCACCGAAGTCATCTGCGGCGTCCCTCAAGGATCCTCGTTGAGTCCCACCCTCTTCAACGTCTACATGAGCCCCCTCGCGGCCATCGCATGCCAACACAACCTCAACATAATCTCCTACGCCGACGAAACCCAGCTGATCCTCTCCCTGACCAACGACCCCGCCGCCGCCAGAGCCAACCTGCACGAAGGGATGAGAGATGTAGCCGAGTGGATGACGACCAGCCGCCTGAAACTGAACTCAGACAAGACGGAGGTCCTCATCCTGGGCTCCTCGCCCTCCGCCTGGGACGACTCCTGGTGGCCCCCCGCCCTGGGCACCGCACCCAAACCGACGGACCACGCACGCAACCTGGGCTTCATCCTGGACTCCTCCCTCTCCATGACCAGACAAGTCAACGCCGTCTCCTCGTCATGCTTCAACATCCTACGCATGCTACGGAAGATCTTCTGGTGGATCCCCACCGAGACCAGGAAGACTGTCACCCAGGCCCTCGTCACTAGCCGACTGGACTACGGCAACGCCCTCTATGCCGGAACCACCGCCAAGCTCCAGAAGAGACTCCAGCGGATCCAAAACGCCTCAGCCAGACTCATCCTCGACATCCCACGAAACAGCCACATCTCCGGACATCTGAGAGACATGCACTGGCTCCCCGTCAACAAAAGAATCACCTTCCGTCTCCTCACCCACGCACACAAAGCCCTACACGACCAAGGCCCGAGCTACCTCAACAACCGAATCAACTTCTACGCTCCCAAGCGCCACCTCAGATCAACCAGCCACGCCCTTGCCGCCGTCCCCCGCATCCGAAGAGCGACAACAGGAGGAAGGTCCTTCTCCTACCTGGCCGCCAAGACCTGGAACTCCCTCCCTCCCGACCTGCGCCTGACCCAAGACCACCTCGCCTTCAGGAAGAAGCTCAAGACCTGGCTGTTCGAGCAGTAACGGCACCCCCCCCCCTCCTAGCGCCTTGAGACCCTACGGGTGAGTAGTGCGCTCTATAAATGTCTTGATTGATTGATTGATTGATTGATTGTATGACCTTATCTTGTGTGGTAGGGCAGTTCCCTTTATGGATGGCCTGACCAGCAGTTTCTCTGCCAATGGCTTGTAGATTCTCTGCAATGCTACTGTTATCTTCAACTGCTTCTGGAGCTGCCCTTTTAATTCACATGCATTAAGCTTTGATTCCATACTTCGACGATGGCACATGTGTGTAACAAATAATGTTCTTGAATCCAGTAAGTATAAATAGGTATGATTTATTGTTGATTAATCCAAGTTATAAGATCAATAGATATAATAATAAAAGTCCCACCAGGAGCAGATCTTCTCTCGCTCAGCCTGTCTGTCATCAACTGTCCCTACCTAGAGCAGTCAGGTACTTAACATTCTAGTATGACATCAGACATTCTATTACATGCAGTGGCTAAGCAATGGGGAAACTAAGTAAGGGAAATGTAAAGCATGAGCAAGATATAACACATCCCCTTTCCTTATAAAACAATAAATAAATATATTAGAATTAAATTGCATTGTATTCATAAAAATATAATAATTGAAATATAAGATGTAATGATCTAAGGAACACATTACATTGGATTCTTAATTAACAGTTAATGACCTTTCAAATCTAAAGGCCCCATCCCCTTACCAAAGAGAAAAATTGTATCCAGTAGAATGAAAATATGGATCACAATTATAACTTAATAAAATCCACTAGGATGGAAAATGTGGAATTACAACACAATAACATCCTTAAGATTGAGATGGATGGTATAACTTAATAAAATCCACTATAATGGAAAATGTGGAATAATAACACAATAACATCTATAAGAATGAGATTGATGGGTTAGATAATTAAAAACATAAAAGCCAGATAGAGTAACTTGTGGCTCTTCACAACAAAATAATTACACTATGAACACCTCTTAATATAGAGCACTTTCGTGGTTTATAATGGCCAATAGAATAACTTGTGGCTTTAGTAACATTGCAAAATGGAACTCCTCAGAGTCCATAATAAGAACATTGAGTAACTATTGCTCTCCAAAACAATAGAACAATTGAACTCCTCAGAGTTCATAACAAGAACATTGAGTAACTATTGCTCTCTAAAACAATAGAACAATTGAACTCCTCAGAGTTCATATCAAATTAATGGAGCACCTCATAATGAGCACAGATGTGGCTCCGCAAACTACACATACAATTAATCCAAACTCCTCAGAGTTTATATCAAGAAATGGAGCGCCTCAAAATGAGCACCGAAGTGGCTTCAGCAAAATACACTCTAACAAGTCAAAACACTTGAACAAATAATCTTCATAAAATTCAAAATAGAAATGAACACTTCAAAGACAATTGAGCACACTTGTGGTTCAAATCAGCATATCAGAATTAAAATTATCAGCAAATAACACGAGAAAAAAAAAAAAACAAATTGAGCACCTCAATCAAAAGTAGAGTATAATAATGTTTCACTCCATAAATAAATAAATCAGAAATTTGAATAAAATTGATAGGGCACCTCAACATCCGTTGAGCATAAATATGGCTCCCACATTCAAAATACATGAGAATAATTACATTGCAATTTAAAATGAAGTGGTGTCATCCCAATAAATACATAAATGAACTTTCCCTCTGAAAACGAGTTATATTAAAATTTTAATTTCCAGAAACACCGGTGAACGATTTATCACCCGAGTACATCTCAGAATGGCTTCCTTTAAATAAGTATAAAGATTTGCAGTATTAAGAAATACGTTGAAATTTCCTTTTTGAAAACAGTGTAAAGGTTATGAATGAAGTACCCCGAAATTCCCAGCTGAAAACTTCAAAAGCATCACCTATTCAACTTTCTTCACTGTTGATAATAGTTCATTATGTCAATTAACACTGCAAAAGCGGCTCCAAAATTGATGAAAATACATGTGTGCAAAACAGTAATTCGTCTGTTGAGTTTAATGGGCCAGGGTTCCTCAATGAAGTCTACCATACTGCAAAGATCAGCAAAAGAGAAGAAAATATCATCCAAATACCTTCGGACTTTAGGAATATCAAGTTATCGGAACAGGAAATAACTTCCGGTTTAAGGACAAAGTGAAATGAACTTGCCGATGACATAATAACGTTGCGTTGGGTCGCGTACGTCTCATTGCGTATGCAGCTTCCATGGACGGAGAGAAGACAAACAAACTCTGCGTTGTCAAGGTGATGACCACACTCAAAGACCGTTGTGAGCGCATGAAGCATTTCACACGTAAGCTGTCGTTTTTCTTAGTTTTAAAAATCGCCCCAAGAGTTGAAAAGTAGCAAGCATGTATAAAAGAAGCATCAAAACTGTGCCATAAAACTTCGGCTTCTATATACCATAACAGTCGAATTTCCGATGTTCCTTCAGACACCGCTGTCAGTAATCTGTTCAGTAATGACAGAATATCGCCTTCAGGGGCCATGGCAAAATAAAATGTCATTTTCCGATTTCTCAAATACTGTTCATTTCCCAAACGTGGCAAAACTATAAGCACTGGGGCGCTCATCCAGAAAGTCCATATGCAGAACGCATTAATTAGTGATCATTTAACTCTACACTTCACTGCAGCTTGCCTTCGCGCTGTCTTTCAGATTGAAATAAAAACGTTGTTTAGACGAAATTAACTTGCAGCTGTTTATAGATTCTTTTGAATGCTGTCAACAAATCACGCAGTCTGAAATCATATATTCTGGGATGGCAGGCTGTCCTCAGGCCAAATTACGCATTTTGAAGTTAAACACCCTGGGATGGGAGGCTGTCCAGGTGACTGGGGACACTGGTGGGGCTAACCAGGGCTTTTCAATGAATTTACCTTTTCTTTTCAGCTTTAAAAGGTTCCTTAGTTGCAGTAGTAATACATTAAATCCGTCTTCCTTCCACGCATAAGTTCAGTTCTGTCCCTCGTCGCCAATTTGTAACAAATAATGTTCTTGAATCCAGTAAGTATAAATAGGTATGATTTATTGTTGATTAATCCAAGTTATAAGATCAATAGATATAATAATAAAAGTCCCACCAGGAGCAGATCTTCTCTCGCTCAGCCTGTCTGTCATCAACTGTCCCTACCTAGAGCAGTCAGGTACTTAACATTCTAGTATGACATCAGACATTCTATTACATGCAGTGGCTAAGCAATGGGGAAACTAAGTAAGGGAAATGTAAAGCATGAGCAAGATATAACAATGTGGCACACACGAGTGATTGTTTGGACCGCCACTAACTCTCCTGGCTACTTATCCCCTATCTCATCGTTATTTGTAGCATCATCCACAGCCTGGGTATCTGCCAATGTCTATGCCACGCATAGAGCATATCATCACACATCTTTATTCTTCTGTGTGTAACTGCAAACTCAATATTCTAAATTAGCCTTCATTACATTCCACTCTAACACTTCCCTCATAGCTCTACGGAGTTCATCAAGAGCAAATAGGGTTCTGTTCTCACAAGACACTACACATGGCACTCACTTCTATTAGAGTTGTAATAATACATAAGGATTCCTTAATTTTTTTAAACAAATATGTTTACATAAGATTAGGGCTAAAAATATGGCTTTAAGGTTGGACTAATGGTTACCGAATGTTAAGAATGATCGTAGGGTAAGGGTCAAGGCTAGGGTTCGAATTATAATTAGTTTATGGTTAGGAATACTGTTGGGCTGAGGGTTGGGGTAAGGGCAAACATTTGGATCAGGGACAGGTTAACTTTAATGTAATGGTAAACATCCAGGTTAGAAGCCAGAGTCAGGGTTTAGGAAAAGGTAACAACAATGGATCAGGGTAAGGGTCATCAATAGACATTGATTAGGATCAAATTAAAGTTAGAATAAGGATAACCATCACGCTTGGTGCTTCAATCAAGTTTAGGTTTAGACAAGGGACAGGGTAACAATGTCAAAGCCAGCGCCAAAGTTAAAGGTTTAAGTTATGATAATGGGAAAGCTTCTTGATTAGACTCAGATGAGGATCAGATTAGTGTTAAAATAGGAGTAATTGTTAATCTCAAAGCTAGGATTAGGGTCTGGATAAATGTTTTCATGGGCTGATGTTAGTAGGAATGTCGCAATTAGTTTTACTGTATTACTGTCAAGGTTTGGGAAATAACATCGTTAGGATGAGAGGTTAGGTAATAAATAGGTTTAGGAGTTGTCTTTGTATTTCAGATGTTTCAGATAAACTATATATATATATATATGAACCACCAAACTTCACCACTTCCGTAACACGGCGAAATGAAGACACGGACCCCAGGCTGTCGGCAAGGTAGATTTATTAACCTCTCAGGCGACGCGTTTCGAGCAGCGAATGCTCTTGTTCACACACCTAACACCTGGTCAGCTGACTAATTATATACATTTCTATTTGGTGATGCTCTACCTCTCTAGTGAATCACGTGCTAACACCATGAACATAAACAAAATACTATGTCTTACAATGCATGAATGCAGAGCAGGGTCAACAAAGGCACAAAAAAAACACAATATTGCAGCATGAATGCATAGTCTCCTTCTATACTGTACATGTTCGAAATCAAGTAGCCAGAAAATACAATTACCCAGCTATGCATGCTATACATGAGACCGATTAAACAATGTATATACAAATAAATATCAACCTATTTACACTAATTACATACACTCCTTTTTATATATGAAGATCCAAAAAAATGATAATTAGCCTTATGTATATCACATGTGCATCTGGTAGATATTGAATTGTCCTATATACAATTTTGAACCGTGTATAAAATATACACAACCATTCATAATAGATTTGTTGGTGCCTACTTGGCCCTACATCCCCTCCTATGCCCGTTGAAATAATAAAACTGACACATAGAAAAAAATCTATCTACAGCGAATTACAGAAGAAGTAAATGTTCATGAAAACAGTGAAAATAATATACACCCTGTGCAATAGTGATTAACCTTAACTAATTGTGTTCACAATCTTTAAATGATAAAAAATTATAATTGCTTGAAAACTAAGGTGAAAGAGAAAAAAACCAACAATAAATATAAACAGTATTTAAAAGATTAAGTCTGGTTACACTACAGTTATGGGATAGATAATGATGCTCTTCAATTCAGAGTAGTTGATTTCTTAAACAACTTCTTCACCCGTGGTGTACCAGGGAGCCAATCAGACTTCAAAATTCATGATACGATTCAATTGTCGGAAAACCCTAAAAGATGAAAATATACAATCAATGCTTACTCAGAAGATTACAAAAGACGGAAGACACAAGCACTCATATGAGGACAAATTACTACAGAAAGTGATGTAAGTCTTCTGTAGTATTGAGCCCATTGGGGTATCTACTGTCAAGCTCCACTATGTATTCAGTTTCCTTTCTTCTCAGCAGTTTTTCTCTGTCCCCCCCTCGTTTGAGGGGTGCCACTGCATCAATGACAAAATATGTCAAGTTGCTAAGATCATTGTTGTGAGTTGATCTAAAGTGGCGAGCTACAGGGTATGCACTATCGTTGTTGACTATTGCACGGAGGTGTTGTAAAATTCTGACGTGCACCTGTAGTTTGGTACTACCTATGTACCGTAGGCCACAGGTGCACGTCAGGACATACACTGCAAAGTCACTATGGCAGTTGAAATTCCCTCGAATAGCTCTGCTGGCATGACTGAAAGGCGTTTTGTAGTGCGTAGTGTTGGTACCAAATTTACACGCTCTACAACTTGAGCATTTGTAAAAACCATCTTTCTGTTTAAGCCAGGCGCTGCCACCGCCTAACTCGGGACTTGATTTGACCAAACTATTGTGCATGCTTCTCGCCTTTTTGTAGGTTATAGTCGGTGTAGCTGATAATGTGATATATATATTCACTGAAAAAACCATAGATTTCAGACATGTTATAGTTAGGAATTAGCATTTAAAAAAACCTTAGAAATTCACTGAAAAAAACATAGGTTTCACCCATGTTATAGTTAGCTGGACATTTCACTCATACAAAACCTTTGAAATTCCCCCATTATAGTTAGTTTAGCTAACTATAACTCGCGCACCCGCAATGCCTGCTGATGACATCACATATTAAATCACTTATGACATGGTCAGTGACATCACTCATGACATCACTGATGACATCTTAAATGACATCACTGTTGACATTATCCAGTGAATGTGTGTCTTTCTGAAAAATAAATATTTTTTTTATATGTATATCTAAAGGTCGATGGAAGAATAAATGGGTAAATAAGTGTCTAAATGGATTTTTTTTCGTAAAAAGATTGCATAACTGACTTATTAAGTATATCTTAGTGAATACATGTATTTACGAGTAATCTTTAAACATGTAAATATCGGTATTAGTGTCTCACTTTGTGCATAAGGGGCTGCATGGGTTAGTCAGTAGCTACATTAGTGTCTATATGGGTTATTATTTGGATTTTTGAGTATCAGAATTAGTGTCTGTATGGTTCGGTGGGGGTATTACTTAGCGCACTGATGCATGAATGAGTGACTCACTCTTTTTATGTGTTTTGAAGACAGCATCTGTGCAGGACTGTATGGGTGAATGAGTGTGCGTATGGGTGTGTTACTAACTGAATGACTGCCTCAATAGTGTCTTTATGAGTAAGTACATATGTTTTAAATTAGTATATGTGAGTATTGATGTATATAAGTACGGATATATGGCAGTAACAGATTGGAAGAGTTCCTGTATAAATAAGTATGTGTTTCTATAACTGATTGTATAAGAGTGTAAGTATGTGTACGTTTCTGTAGAAATAAGTGTAGTGGTGTGTATAGACCTGTATATGCAAGTAAATGGATGTTTGATAGTTTATTTCCATGTGTGAGTATGTGTGTGAATAACTCTAGATATAAGTGTAGGTGTGTAACAGGATGTATACGTGTATGAGTACATATGATGAGTGACTACATGTATGAGTGACAATATAGAACTACTGGTGAATGAGTGAATGTGTATGTATATGTTGGAATTACTAAATAAGTTGTTGTAACTGGTATTGGAATCTCCATTTGTTTAAAAAATGTTAGTTCCTATTTTTGAATGTGTGTATCAAAGGTAATATTAGGGTGAGAGGACATCTGCCACTCTTTCACAAAGATGATGTCATGAGTGATGTCATTTGAGATGTCATCAGTGATGTCATGAGTGATGTCATTGAGCATGTCATGAATGATGTAATATGTGATGTCAAGGATAGTTTCTTTTCAGACATGTTAAGAAAGGCATGCTCTTTCTCGTCAATGATTCCCACTTTTAGAGCTTTAGTAGTCATCCTTTGTATGGTTTTGATAATCCTATCTGTAGGATAAAAAACATTTTTTTTTGTAGAAAACAGGATCATATAGCATGTTCCACATATTAGTTTCATATTTGATGGAGTCTAGAAGTACTATACCACCTCCTTTGTCACTACTCTTTACAATGATGGACTTGTTATTTTTTAAAGCATTTAGAGAATTATATTCCTATTTGGAGATGTTATATCTTGGTTTCGGGACAAAACGGAGGGCTTGTTCTAGTCGATTCAGGACTACCTTCTCAAATATAGCAGTCTCTGGGCCTATTTGATCCAAAGTAGGGGTGAAAGTGGATGGGAGGGAAATTATATTGTTTACTCTACTGTCTACTTCTGATTGATCAATATTTGAAAAAAAATGTTAATCTCATCTTTCTAAAGAAAGAATAAATATCCTGGTATAGTTCAAAGAGATCTACCCTGGAATGTGGGACAAATGAGAGTCCTTTGGTTAACAGGGACATATCAGTGGCTGTTAAGATATGAGACGATAAATTGAATATGCGTAACTGCACACATTTACAGGATTATGATACCCAATCAATAACAATGAAACAAAAATTCCTTGAACGGGGGTACCCCCACCGTCTTGTCAGGTAAGCCTATAAAAGAGCACGGTTTTACGACCGTGACTCACTTTTTAATGCCCATAGACAGAAACAGGAACCTAAATTGGTATGCATAACCAAACATTCCACACTGGATGCTACCATCAGACAAGTGATTAACTCTAACTGGCATCTTCTCAATGTTAACCAGAATCAACATAAGCTTGCTAAATCCATGTTCGCCCATCGACGAAATAGGAACTTAAAAGATCTTATAGTTCGATCGCGGTTTACCAACTCTACCATCCCTCTCCCCTATATACAGAAATCAATTGATGGCACTAATGGAGTAAGGGGCACTACGCGTTGTGGCTCATGTCAATCCTGCGATAATATTAACACAGGTGAAACAATAACTTTCAATAAATGCAGCATTCAAGCCAAAGAACTTGGAACTTGGAAAGCGCGGAACGTAGTATACCTGATCTTATGCTCCTGTAATTTGGGGTATGTAGGGGAAATGTCACGCGCTATAAAGACGCGCCTGACTGAGCACAGATCTGCGATCAAAACACATAAGTATACAGCTCCTCTAGTAAGCCACTTCTTGGAATATAAACACTCTCCCACAGATGTCAGATGGCGTATTTTGGAAAAAATACACTTGCCTAATGATAAAGGTGGAGACAAAATCAGAAAGAAGAAAGAGGTATACTGGATATTTACCCTTGGCACTTTCTCCCATGGGTTGAATAATGAATTACCATGGGAGAATGCCATAATATAAAGGTCTCTTCCTCTATTTTCGTTCATGGCCATTGTTTTTTAGGAATGCACGATTCTGTAACCTTTGTAAAATTATTTAGAAATATCGTTATACTTTTACTGCCATGAATTGATGCATAGAAACATGTGCACATGTCTAAGGTTATATACCTGACACTCCAATTGGGCACAACTCTCCTGCACCCGACTGTCGCACTGCGTTATAGGAAATCATTCCTTCACGAAACTCTTCCTCCAGAGATACATCATCATTATCTGGTTATCAATGTTAATCCAATCTTATTAAATCATGCATCATTCTTCATATTTCATCACAACGGAAACAGCATGTTTGCGCTTTGAATATTTTATTCATCATTTTCAAGTGCCAAGCGTTGCCTATCCAGGCTTTGACGGAGGCATGTGAAGTCAAACATGTTTTAAACAGTAGTGGAGGAAACCGCTGATGCACACTTCTTGAACTGTGAAGGTTATGAGCACTTAGGGTGGTTTATGTTTTAGGGTTAATATTTTATTGTTTGCAGCTCTTTTTGACTGTGGGTAGAGTTCGGAGTAATGAATCTATATTTATGCACTATTGTAATGTCGAGTAGCTGTAGAGATGCACTTTATGAATAAACCGCTGACCCAATATGGCTTGTTAATAGCTTATTTATTTATATTACATAGTTCCCTGAAGAGCGCCGAGCCAGCGCTCCGTTTCCTCGGCTGCCGCGCTCCCTAATGCGCTGCGCGCGCAGTCCCTCAAAATGGCCGCCGCACGTCACGTAACTACGTGACGTGCATAGACTAGAGCGCGCCACTACATATCTCCCTTTTTTCCAAACAGTTCAAGAGTCACTTACAGTTCAATTGTCCATTTCAAAATCTTGGAACCTTGCTGGTCTCACCACCGGTCTTCCACTCCTGGTTACCTGGGTGTAGCCCCCCTGGGACCTTTGACTCGGCACCTCATCGCTTCTTTCCTCTCTCTGTTCCACCATGTTCTCCTCTACGCTCCTTCTACCCTCTCTTGGTTCGTCTCCACCACTTCCTTCTCCACATTGCTCGCCGGTTCCTTGCTCTTCATCTGCATTCGCTTCTTCTCCAGCGTCCCACTCAGCTCCATGTTGATTCCATTGTAAAACTTTGTTACACCTGGCCATGCGATCTTGGGACCACACGTTGCCATCACTCAGCAAGGCCGCACGATCGTACACCTCCTTTACTTGCATGGGCCTGCTGTATTTACTGTCTCCCTTCTTCTGTAGTGTTGCCAACTTTACTCTTACCCACTCATCCTTTTCCAACCTTGTCCCCTTTACATTTCTCCGTTTGTTGTAGTGGTTGGTGTATATCGATTGTGCCTTTTCTAGGTTGGCACGTACCACTGCCGGGGACCATTCACTGGTGATTACTTTCTCCTTCCAAATCCGATTGTCATGGGTGAAAGGTTCTCGTCCTCTCAGGATCTGAAATGGACTGTATCCTGTTCCAGTTGGTGTAATCCTGTAAGCCCATACCATGTTCTCTATGGCTTTTTCCCAATCCTTATTACAGGAAATCGCTGCTTGTACGGCACCCATCACCACTCGGTTAAACCTTTCCACCAAGCCGTTCCCTGCGGGATGGTAGATTGCTGTGTGTTTAATGGCTATGCCGTTCCTTTGCATGAAGTTGTTCCACCTTTCAGACGTGAATTGGGGGCCATTATCGCTCAAGATGGATTTGGGTATGCCCTCCCTCACGAAGGTGTCTGATAGAAACTTCAGGATGTTCTCCGTGTCCATGGTCTCCTCCACTTTCAACTCAGGCCATTTAGAGTATCTATCCATGAGGACACAAACATACTTCTGCGTGCCCTGGCTATCCAGGATGGGTCCCAATATGTCTATAGACAATTCCTTCCACGGGTTCTGTGGGGTCTCGAACTTTCCCAGCGCGGGGCGCAGGGGCTTGAGTGATTTGTCCGCTCCCTGGCACTGTGGGCATTCTCTGACATGCCTCTCCGCTCTTATGTCCATGCCTGGCCACCAGTAATTTTGTTTGGCCCTTAACTTCAGTTTCCCAATGCCTAGATGGCCCTCATGTAGTATGTCCAGTAACTGGGTTACGAGTTTCCTGGGAGGGATTACCTTGTCCCCTCTGTATGTGAACACTCCTCTATCCCCCACTGATAATTCTTCTCTGACTTCATAGTAGGGTTTGACATCTTCACTCACGTGCCTCTTATCTGGCCATCCCGTTACAATGTACTTCTTCACTTCCTCCAACACTCTGTCTTCCTTATATTCTTCAACCCACTCTTTATAGTCGATGACTTTGCCTTGATCCCCCACCAAAGCCACCAGCTCTGTTTGGTCCGTGGGGTCTTCTTCTCCAGGCTCCATTGCTGCTGCCCTGCTCAGATAGTCGGCCACTCGATTGCGGTTTCCAGGGAGGTACTCCACGTCGTACCTGAATTCGAGTAGTTTTAGGGACATCTTCGAAATCCTGGGCGTGGCAATGGCATGCCCGCTCGATGTTAACACTTTTACTAATGGCTTATGATCTGTTCTGAGCAGGAATCTGGTGCCCCATAGAAACTGCCTAAATCTCGCTGTAGCCCACACTACCGCCAGCATCTCCTTTTCGATGACGCTGTACTTGCTTTCGGTGGCCGTCAATGCCCTAGATGCAAAACTAATCGTCTCCATCTGACCTTGTCCTCGTTCTTGCATGAGCACAGCTCCCAAGCCTTTTTCGCTGGCATCGGTGGTGAGGACCGTGGCACCCTGTGGGTCATATCCTTTCAGTGGCACTGCTCCCGTGACGTTTCTCTTAATGGTATCAAACTCCTGTTGTGCCTCTGGTGTCCATTCGAAAGTGGTGTTTTCTCTAGTCAGCCTCCTCATATTGTGCGTTTTGGAGGCAAAGTGAACCACAAACTTACTGTAATACTCCGCCATGCCCAAAAACGACCTGACTTCCTCCTTGTTGGTGGGGGGCGGAGCTTCAGCAATTGCCTTTACGTTGTCTGCCTTGGGTGTAATGCCCTGCACCCCTATCTCGTGACCTAGGTAAGTCACCGATTCTAGTCCCAAGCGGCATTTGGTCCATTCCGCCGTGAGGCCTTTGCTTTCCAGGGTCTCCAACACTTTCCCTAGTTTCTGGTCGTGGTCCATTCTATCTCGCCCCATTATCAGAATGTCGTCTTGGAAATACTGGATGCCAGTTAAGTCCTTAAACAGTTGGTGCATTAACCTTTGGAACACCGCAGCCGCCGAGGCCAGTCCGAACGGCATGCGGCAGAACTGGTAGCATCCGAATGGGGTGATGAAAGACGTGAGTTTCCTGCTGTCTGGGTGCAGTGCAACTTGGTGGTACGCAGAGGTCAAATCGATGGTGGAGTACCATTTGACTCCTCTGGTCTTTGCTAGCATTTCGTCGATCCTTGGGAGGGGAAATTTCTCGACGACAATGTTCTTATTTAACTCTCTTAGGTCGACGCAGAGCCTGACCTTTCCATTCGGCTTCATGACTACCACCAAGGGTGCGAGCCACTCTGCGCAGGTAATAGGCTCAATTATCCCCTTGCTCTCCAATTCTTGAAGCTCCTTTTGGACCGCCTCTCTTACCGCTATGGGTATATTCCTCACCTTGTGGGCAACTGGAACGGCGTCTTCCTTGAGCACGATCTTATGTTGAAACCTTTCAAGCTTTCCTACTGTGCCTCCGAACACTCTTGGGTACTCCTCTTTCCATTTTTCGAGATTGGGCCAGGTGTCTGGCTCTGTGAGCAAAATCTGTTCTTTGCCTCCCGGGTCTAATTTGATTCCCAGGTCGCCCTGGTCCAGCCACCCTAAGACGGACGGTCCTCTCTCTGAGATGTACAGCTTGCATTCCGCTGATCTGCCTCTGAACTCAAACTTCAAGAGTCTATATCCTACCATTGGGATACGATCACCATTATATGTGACTGGTCGGATGTCCAATCTCTCCAGCTCCGGTCCGATCTTTGGTCTGAATGTTTTCTCCCACACTGCTCTTGGTATTATCGTGAAGGGAGAACCTGTGTCTGCCACTACGCTGATGGTTACTCCTCCCATCTTCATTTCCAACACGGGTTTAGTCGTCCTTCTCCCTTCTATACTCATGATCTGGTCGTATATGCATAACACGGTGACGACTTCATCTTCTCCCGTCTCTTCCTGGTTTTCTTCTTCCTGGTCTACGTATTTCACCACGCCCTTGGACATTTTCTTCCGGCACACTTTCTCGTAGTGGCCGATGATGCCACAGTGCAGACACTTGGCCCTGAACGCAGGGCATCTTCTGTCGTGTGCCTCATGGGACCAGCTTCCGCACCTGTAGCACGTTTTCTTGTTGCCACTTCCTTCCAGTTTCTTTTGCAATCCGGAGTTGCCCTGCCATTTGTTGGAACCCTTCCACGTGGCACCTCTGTAACTCTGATCCTTGCGGGGTCCCTCTTCCTGTATCCTGTTCACGATGGCTGCAGTTGGCGGTTCTTTCTTGGTTGCGTCAGCGCACCTCCGTGCGAGTTCAGCCCTCTTGACAACGACCATTACGTCCTTGAGTGTGGTATCCCCACTTGCCCATAGCTTGTCCTGGACATTCGTGCTGGTTGTGTGCATAACTATTTGGTCTTTGATAAATTCTTCCTCCCACAGGGCATACCTGCACGTGGCCGCCAGTTTCTTCAGGGCCGCTACATATTCCTCAATCGACTCTCCGGCGCGTTGTTTCCTCTGCTGGAAGTTGAATCTATCAACTGATACACATACCGTGGGCCGATAGTGTTCATTCAGATCGTCGATCGCGTGGGCGTATACATCATCGTCCGAGCCATCTCTCGGTTTGGGTACCAGGCTTTTGTATATTCTAAGTCCTTCTGGCCCTAGGTTGAGTAATAATATCCGTTTTTTTCTGTTGGGTTTGAAAGACTCTTCATTTTCGTCCTCTAGGACCTCTATGAAGTTGTTTATGTATTCGCGCCAGTCCTCCCACTTCATCAGTGGTTCTCCTGGCTTCGGGAGGAACTGGACTGGTGCAATGGCATATCCCGCTGGGGCGCTCATTTTCTCTTCCTTGGCCGTCGTCGTTCTGTTTCCTTTCCCTGTGGGGCTCCCTGGGGTGTTATCCGTCTCCTCTTCCTTGGTCTGCACTGGGGGGCCTTCAGCGTCAGCCCCCTCCCCCTCCTTAATGGTAGCCAGGTCTGGCTTCTCCGTGGATAGCGTGGGCCGACTGCGACGCGCTGTCTGGCTGCTGTGGGGTCACTCTGCTATTTTCTTTTGGTGTGCCCGGTGATGGCTCTGCCGCGCTCTTCAGGGTACAGTACCTCCTGTGGTGACCACAGTCCTGGTGGTTCTCCAGTGACACTGCACAGGTTTGCTGTTCAGCTGTCCGGTCCCCTTCTGCCTTGGTGACACGGTTTGCCTGGGGTTCCGCTGGTTCCACGTGCTTGCGTGGATGTGGGTCTGCCGTGTCCCCCTTGCCACGTGGTGGGTGCGATGCCCTTCGTTTTTTTTTCTTTTCCCGAAGGTATGGTCGAATCCCGACCTCGTCGCCACTGTAGAGATGCACTTTATGAATAAACCGCTGACCCAATATGGCTTGTTAATAGCTTATTTATTTATATTACATAGTTCCCTGAAGAGCGCCGAGCCAGCGCTCCGCTTCCTCGGCTGCCGCGCTCCCTAATGCGCTGCGCGCGCAGTCCCTCAAAATGGCCGCCGCACGTCACGTAACTACGTGACGTGCATAGACTAGAGCGCGCCACTACAGTAGCTAGCTTAATTGTTTCTTTATTTTATTTGCAGTTAACCCCTGACGAAGAATTGTAAATAATTTGAAATGCATTGGGAATGTGCTGTGTTACAAAACCACTGTGAATCACAGTACCCTCCCATTTAAACAGTTTCCGTAAAACTACAAGCTTCCCTTCTCCCTCATTTACCTTTTCTGCGCCACAACCGGCAGCATAGACTCATGTTACTTCCTCATGACAGAAACTCGAGTTGTATTTCCCTCACGCTCGTGCCGTTTTTATTGAAAAAACTGTCGCACCTGTAATCAATCATGCTGTGATTCACTTCGACCCCTCCCTTTTACTAGTGTGTGCCAAAACAAAAAACTGCATCTCCCATGCTACCCTATTCTATTGCCAGAGAATTATGTGTGCTCCATCATAAATAACATCCATCCCTTTAAATTCTGCGGTGAAATTACCAAAACATATTTCGAAAATAAACATGAATACTGCAACTTGACAAAAATGTGTTCGAAAAAGAAGAAAACGCATTTGGTGAAAATAAACATTTTTGGTGAAAATAAAATGCTCAGAAAAATGTTCAAGCATCAAAGTTCAACTGCCTCCTCATTCCAATATGGATTTTGTCGGTCATTGTAATTGAAACAGTCCACTTTTTTTATGGAAACTGTTTAAATGGGAGGGTGCTTTGATTCATTGCATATGTTGAGGAAACCGCTGATGCACACTTCTTGAACTGTGAAGGTTATGAGCACGTAGGGTGGTTTATGTTTTAGGGTTAATATTTTATTGTTTGCAGCTCTTTTTGACTGTGGGTAGAGTTCAGAGTAATGAATCTATATTTATGCACTATTGTAATGTCGAGTAGCTAGCTTAATTGTTTCTTTATTTTATTTGCAGTTAACCCCTGACGAAGAATTGTAAATAATTCGAAATGCATTGGGAATGTGCTGTGTTACAAAACCACTGTTTAAAACATGTTTGACTTCACATGCCTCCGTCAAAGCCTGGATAGGCAACGCTTGGCACTTGAAAATGATGAATAAAATATTCAAAGCGCAAACATGCTGTTTCCGTTGTGATGAAATATGAAGAATGATGCATGATTTAATAAGATTGGATTAACATTGATAACCAGATAATGATGATGTATCTCTGGAGGAAGTGTTTCATGAAGGAATGATTTCCTATAACGCAGTGCGACAGTCGGGTGCAGGAGAGTTGTGCCCAATTGGGGTGTCAGTTGTTAACTGAGCTGTGACGAGGCGCTCCACAGCCTTCACTGAATGAGAATGATTATAAGAGTAACAGATTAAGGGAAGAAGTGCAGCCGCTCAACCATGACCTATTTGCTAAGGATATATACCGCCTTTTAATCCAAAAGTTTTTGATAATAGACGTAATACACATAACCAATGTAGTAATCGGTACCTTTCCCTTTAAGAGAGGGAGTTCCTCATTTGTTTATCCACACATCGAGCGGCATATATAAGCAAATCAGGATCGGCCTTACTAAATATTTCGCGCCAAACCAGCTACCAGACGCCATGTCTGTAATTCCTGCGAACTTTTAAACAGGTACGTGAACAAACACCAGAGTTTGTGTCGATTTTCATTTAAGAAACTTATTATATTAGTTTCTAGCCGTGTATCCTGATCTTGCCCCCTTTCTCTAGACTATTATAAACAGTTGGACTGATATATCCGACGTTCCTTTTGAAGATATACTTCACTTAGCCAAAGGCCGGTGACGTATCCTGTTTGATATATCTCTAGGTAAAGTCTCCTATCACGCGTATATGTATGATTATACGACACCCCGTTATACTGGACGGTAACATTCGTCTACCATCTTGATCCTTAGGAAATCAAAAACATATATTTCGCCCTAGAGGTTAATGCCTTACTACGGAAGCAATCGATAGACTGGTAATGAATTCATCTTTGCCTGTTGTCCTCCTAGGTAAAATTTTTGGGGTGATTCTATGTAAATATGTACTTCCCCATTATTACACTTATATTAATACACAACACTTTATGACCATGTTTTTCAGATCTTTGGGAGTACGCATTTATTTTAATCTAGTGTCTCGCCTAATAGACTAACTACAGCCTCAAAACAATTGTCTTATTTGTCCATTTTGAATGAGGTAAACCCCGCAACATTGGAAAAATGTTTAAATACTCATTATTATTCCTTGATGGATACAATACACGGAAGCTTTCCTTTTCCTCCCCCTTTTTTTGGGAAAATCGTAACGGAAAGCAGTTCGATCGCGAAGGCGTCATAGGCAAGAATCTCGTTTAACTTGAAAAACGCTCTGGGGAAAAATATCCATAATCAAGTATGCATTATTTAATTCTCACTTTAGATATATTTTTGAAACTTTAATCAGCATGTTTTAAAAAAAAATACCTATAGTAGCTTCTTTTTTGATTCCTTGTCTAGATTTGCAGCTTTAAATCTTTCTCCTAAATCAGAGTTCAGTAACAACATAGGGCTAATTACATAAAATATGAGGGGTTTTTTGGACATCATGGTACTATTTAGAGATTCACTAAAAATTTTACGAATAAGTTCCCATTGTGAATACTGATGTGCAATATGGAAAATTTCATGATATATGGAACATTTCATGATGTACAGCATCTAATTAGGCCACTATAACAGCATAGGTTATAAAGAGGGTAAACCATCTTTCAGGAATAGATATGTAAATAGCACCAGGACCATCTGATTGTACTATTTTTTCATTTATTGTGTTGTGTCATCATTTAGGAATAGACAAAATAGCAGCACTAGTACTATTTGAATCTATTTCTCTTTCATGTATTTTGTTGTATCAATTTTTCCTCTCCATGTAATAACTGGTCTCTACATTTTGAAAATGTATCATGTCTATATTATGTTCTGAAAAATTATCGGGTAACTAGATCACATGTCTAATTTTGGCGGTGCATCATGTCAGTTTTATCAGATGTCTAGCAACAAACTCCAATACAACTATGGTGTATTGAACACAATGTACTATGTATTATGCAATATAAGGATGGCATGTATCTTATAAAAAAAAATATCTGTTAATTTTTAGAAATATATTGGTATCGTCCTGATGAAGACACAAAGAACGTGTCGAAACGCGTAGACGAAAACCATCTCCTCCGTTAAATCTCTGACAATAATTGATGCCCACATATGTTTTTTCGAACCTCATGTATCAACTAGAAAGTGGGATGAATCATTTTAACCCCTTTAGTGCTAAGGCAATATTCTTCTTTAACAGTTAGATCCAATATTTTAAGTAAATGCATATATGAATATCTTTATGCCAACTTTTAATAATTCAAATTAAATCAATCATGATATCATAGTATTTTGTTGTCTATACTTTTTATATACTTTTTATGTGTTTGTGCTAGATATTTTATTTTGCCTGGGTTTATATTGTACCTTAAATTGCTTTACCCTGACCCAGGAATTTTATCCTTTTCAGGGGGTCCCTGTTTATTTCTATAATATTCCTGGGGATATGCCAGTTATTGTATATGTGCCTATTAGTGTTTTAATGTAGTGAATGGATTACTACATACCGATAAATGAGTCACTACAAAAGTAAAACAACAGTGACAGAGTATTTGGTGGAAGTGTAAGGATACAAACTGGTAAATTGAATGTATAAAAGACAAATTTGCAAGTACATAGAAGACTGCATACATAGTCTATAAGGGTTTGAAGCAGTCTATGCCCTAAGGCCTATTTTAATGCATGAGTACTTAGGTAGTGAGTGGATGATTACAATTCTGCAAGGAAAGAGCCTGATTGAATTTATAACAGCCTCAGTTTTACCACAGTATACAGATAAACATACTGCTGAATGGCTCACTACAATATTGAAACAGTAGTATGAGAATGTTTGCTGGAAGTGTAAGGATACACATTGAGGAATTGAACATATAAAACATAAGTTTGCTGGTGCATAGAACAGTGCATGCACAGTCTATAGGGGTTTGAAACACTCTATGGACTAAGGCCTGTTTTAATCCATGAGTATCTAGATTCTGACTGGATCATTACAGTTCTTCAAAGAAAGTTCCTCACTAAATTTATTACAGCTTCAGTTTTACCACGGTACAATGGAAAAGAACATACTGCTGACTGGCTCACTACAATACTAAAACAGCAGTGTCAGAGTGTTTGGAGGAAGTCTAAGGATACAGACTGGGGAATTGAAGGCATAAAACCCAAGTTTGCAGGTACATACAAGACTGCATGTATACTCCATACGGATTTTAAGCAATCCCTACCCTCAGACCCACTCTGCATATTTTAAATCAATACAAACATTTAAAGAATATATAACTGAATCTATAAGTGCTTCACTTTTAGTACAATAAATACATTAGTAGATAGTGCTCAAACCTTTATTATTTTTAAACAATTAATTTATTCTTGTAACATCTCATAATTGAACAAACATTCCAATACAATTTCATCAAATATGTCATTCAGATCAATTCCCTCGTTAGCAGTTTCTGAATTAATTTGTTCAAAAATTTCAACATAATTTAATGCTTCCAGAAAATCTCCATCAAAGCTTTCGTCTTCGAAATCCCACCTCATGTCTGCAGCACTAATTTCCCCTTCTTCACTCTCATTGCCTGTGACAGATACGATTAGTTCTTCAATTATACTCAAGGTAATATCCAAAATCTCCTCAGTATGAGCCTGTTCTCTTTCCATAATTTTTCCTTTATGTTCTTGCTCCTTGTATAAACAGTTACTTTTATCACTTTTCGTAATGTATAATACAAAACTACCGTTTTCACCTATTTTGGCCTACACAAAGTATTATATAAATACTATTATCTAATAACATTCCATTAGTAGAGTTTTAGTCCTTTGCAAAGTTATATAAATATAATCATTTATAAAGATATCCTGTTCTTAGTTTTTCTTAAATTTTGAAACCAGTCACTCCTTATGACTATAGGAAAATACTCAGGCTATTATAGTAAAATACACTACTAAAAATGTAGAATATGTCTATTCACCTTACCCATTCCAAAATAGTAAATGTGTTTTAGTAAAATGCAAAATATACTATTCATTGTCCAGAATAACACTGTGTATCTGTGTATATTTAGGCATCATTATCACACTACTTCTTGAATACCTCATGTGTTTACTCTATCTCTATTCCTCATCTATAACTTAGTCTAACCCTACTAATTATCTTCCCCTTTGACTTTTGAACTAGCCTCTCATTTAGTATTTATCTGCAACCTTGTAGCTTGCGGTTCTTTATTTTTCTCACTGCTTATAACCTATAATTACGTAACAGTCATTAACCTAGGCCTCTCAGTTTATTGTCTAATTTTTATATTATTAATTTCCTTGTGTTCTTCTACTAACCTTTCTTTATGCAGTTGCTTGTTATCTATTCTGTCAATCCTTGAATATCTTGTGTTTTTCACTAATGTTCCTTCTTAATTCAACAATGTTTCTGGCATTCCTTACTCAATGTGTTCTTTTCCCTTAAGACCTTGCTTATCACGAATGTTATCGTTTCTTGTTTTAGGTTAGAGAAAATACATCAAGTGAATATATTCAATATTCTCTATAATGTCAGGTAAGTTTAGTCACTCAGTAACTTGTCATACGATTATTTTCCAAGAATATATCTTTGTCAACTATAAGGTATCACTTAGGTTTCTTGTATGGTTTCTTGTTCTCTATGCTCTTCAGGTGCTGAACATGACTGAGTCCGTCTGCCCTGAAGGAGCCGCAACGGGAAAATCATCCGCTGTGCAATGTGCAGGCTTCTTTCCTCAGCCCAGAGCAATTTCTCACGTAAATATGACACATCTCAAACAATCATAACATAACAAAACATTATGATTAATTTTCATACACTGTAAATAATATTACTTACAAATATATGCTGACAAAATATATAACAACAAGTCCTTTATGGTTTCATTTACTTTTTCACACGGCCAAATAGTATGCGTCAAATTCTTAGTTTATTTATTGTTCAATAGTACTCCTGAGCGTCTGCCTCCCAGCCTTCTGACCCAAAACCACCAACACCATTTGCTCCGTCTCCTAGTGCTCATCCCTCAGCCCAACGCTATTCAACATCTACATGGCCACCCTCACACAAGTAGCCCACCATCACAACCTCAACATCATCTCCTACATCGACGACACCGAGCTCATCCTCTTCCTCACCAATAATCCGCATACCACAAAAAGCAACCTCCATGACACAATGAAAGACACCACTAACTACATAAAGATCAGCTCTCTAAAAATGAAGCTGCACAAAATGAAAGTACTCACCCTCAGACCCACCCCCTCAGCCTCGGACGACTCCTGCTAGCTCACTACACTGTGGACAGTACCAACACCTACCAACCATGTCCACGACCTACGATTCATCCTAAACCTTTCCCTCTCCATGTGTAAGCAAGTCTACACTGTCTCCTCGTACTGCCATAACACCCTCCACATGCTCCGCAACATTTACAAGTGGGTCCTTACCAACAGAAGATCAGTGACACAGTCCCTCATCAGCAGTAGATTACACTGTGGCAAAACACTCTACACATGAATTCCAGCCAAACACCTACAACAACTACACCAAATCCAAAAGACCACCACCTGACTGATTATGAATGTTCCCTGCTGCAGCCACATCACTCACCACCTAATACACCTACACTTCCTCAATATCAACAAGAGGATCACCTTCAACCTCCTCCCCCTCACTTACAAAATACTTTACAACACCAGACTAATGTACCTTAACAGCAGTAATCCTAAAAGGCCAAATTTTGAACTTAAAATTTTGGCTTTAAAAATATTAGGTAAGAATTTGGTAACTCTTTAGGCAAACATTGCTGAAAAACTAATTGACTATCATTACAATTTATTTTTATTTTTTATTTATTTATTAATTAAATGTATTGAGCGTGACAGCTACCCATAAGGGTTTCCCGGCGCTGAAAGACAAATACAACAAGACACCAGGCAGAAAAGTTAGAGATCAAAAAGCCAGGTTTTCACCGCTCTGCGAAATCGCATATGACAGCTTTCCATTCGAATGACCAAGGGAAGTGAGTTCCACAGTCCGGGTCCTAAGTTCGCAAAGGAACCACCGCCCATTCTGGTAAGTCTAAACTTCGGTACATTGAAGAGATGGTGGGATGAGGAGCGAAGTGAGCGAGCAGGAATGTAAGGGCTGACAAGGGCCTGAAGGTAAAGGGGAGCTAATCCGATTTTAATCTTGTGCATAAAGCTCAATGCTTTAAACTTTATCCGATTTTCAACACGGAGCCAATGCAGCTCCCTCAGGCGTACTGTAATATGGTCACATTTCCGACAGCCACAAAGAAGCCGAGCCGCAGCATTTTGTACCATTTGAAGGCGCCGTGTGACGGCCTTGGCAGACCCCAGGTAGAGCACGTTGCCGTAATCTAACCTAGAGGTTACCAAGGCACTCACAACGGATCTTTGGGTGTTATCGGGGAGCATCCAAAAAATTTTACGCAGCCATCGTAAGATGAAAAAACAGGTGGGTGCGACTTTGTTAACCTGATCTTTCATGGATAGTCCCTTGTCGATAATTACTCCCAGATTTCGCACTTGTTCAGACGGAGTTGGTAAGGGACCCATGGCAGTAGGCCAATGTCTTAGGTTCCAAAGGTCGGGTTTATTTCCAAGGACCAAAACCTCAGTCTTTCCACCATTTAACTTGAGCAGGTTGCGATTCATCCAACTGGATATTTCGCTAAGGCCAGCTTGCAGAGGGGAAGAAGCAATGGGATCTATTTGAAATAGTGAAAAACAATTTGTGAATCATCAGCGTAGGTGTAAAGGTTTAGTCCGGAACGTTGTGCAACATAAGCCAAAGGTGTAGCATATAAATTAAAAAGAAGAGGACTAAGGATTGATCCCTGGGGCACACCGTGAGGGGGGGAATAGCTTTTAGAAGAGGATGACTTAGAAAAGATTTGGAAAGTGCGATCAGACAAAAAAGACGCAAGCCAGTCCAAGGCTTTATTGCCAATGCCGATAGAGGACGCCGGGAATTTGAGAAGGATACTGTGTATCCAACCTTTCAGACATTTTAAATAAACAATGTAATGTCCAGATGTTGCAGAAGGTCCATCATAAAAAATAATTGCAACAGCTACAAAAGTTCTTCCTGATATTGAAACTTGACCAGCTACAAAATTCTTAATTAAAGATTCCAATTTTCTTCCATCAGCTCTACAACATTGCAGCATTACAATTACATACTGTCCATATCTTTGTATAAACAATGTTGATGACATTTCTGATTCACATTGGCTACACTCCTCTAATTAGATTGTTAAAAGACACTGATTCACAGTCAGGTAAAGTCAAAAATTTGAATCTTGCAGTGTCTATGTTAGTACTACATGTAAACAAACAATTTTGACAGTCATGTTACCATTTAAAAGAAAGGCCAAAAAAGTTTTCAATATCTATACCTTCATCTTCCAGTACACCAAGCATAAACATTAAAAATTCCTGACAATCTTGCTGAATATTCTGCACAAATTGACTAGAACCACAGCATATGTGCAAAAAATTGAAAATATCAGAAACACTTTGTATTTTACTTTTATCACTACTACATTTCTCATAAACAGAATACAACAATGAACAGAAACTTTCGTCCCAATTTTCAACAATTCGCTGTTGCAAACGTTCAAGAACAAAAACAACATTAACAACTACATTAGCATAGCAGTTGACACCACAACTATTTTCAAACCGATAACCAACATTCTCTTCAACACTGTCCTTTTTCTTTTTGCTTGCAGGTGCAACTTCATCTTGTTTTTTTTCTTTCTCTACAGTTTCACTACAGATATTCTCAAATCTTCTTTTTCTACCTACCACACGCTTTTCAAATACTGGATATTGACCTAAATTGGGTGCATATTCTCTTCTTAACCTATTATACGCTTTCACACAATTTGCATCTGCACTAACCATTTTCTCATCAAAATCAATCAAGTACAATCCAGATAAAGTTCTCACTCGAGACAAATCAACATATGCCATACCGTTTTTAAACACGGTACTTCCAATATTCACTAAAGCACTATCTACACTTAAACCTTGAGATTTATGAATAGTCACCTCATATGCTAAACAAACAGGAAACTTTTCTGCGTACATGCAAATCTTTTACAAGCAAAAACCGAGATGAACAATGACTAAATTGTTGTACTTCAGCAATTTCATCAAATTTGATTTTCAAAAATTCAATCCCATCTCTATTTACATAATTAACAAAATCAACAATTTTACCCATTTCTCCATTTACTAAACCTTTTTCCACATTCAAATTACATCGTAAAATGACCCTACAATTTACACATGCATACAAATTATTTTCTAAACCAGCAGATTTACTTATCGATTTCTCTAAAGAATCCAATTTCCTCTTCAACTTTTCAGTCAAAATAATAGTGATTCCTTCATGTTCTATTTTATCAATAGCTTCCAATTTTATAATTTCTTCATTTTCCAACTTTAACATTTCTTCATTGAATATAGAACATTCAAGTAGTGTTGGCATTAAGCAGATTACAGATTTGTTTTCTGCAATTCTCATGTACATTTTCTCTGGGACAATATTTTCATTTGGAAACAAATTGGAAAGTAATCATCTCTGTAAAGCTTGTTTGCCATGTTCAGTCATTTTTCCAATTCTTATATCTTGAAGAATAGTTCCATAATCAGCATCATTTGCCTGTCGCATATTTGTAATAAGTTCCTTATACTCAAAATATGACCAAATGTTTACATTTCCAATGCTCCCCAAAGACTTTCTGGTATCTTCATGTGACAGTGTTTTAAACACTGGCTGTCCTTTTACAGGAGTACGTTGTAGAAGATCTCCAAAAACGATGACGTGTTTTCCTCCGAATAATACGTCATACTCTGTTTTAAGAATTTGCTGCATTCTCAAATGCACAAAAGCAAGCATTAAGTTTGATACAATGCTTACCTCATCAAGAACGAGAAGTTTCATTTTCCTCAAGACTCTTGAAACTTCACAAGAAGCTTCTCCAGATAGCTTGTGGTATTCTAATTTATTTTCATGCTCTACTGGTGGCATTAATAAACAATGTAAAGTAATTCCTTTAATATGAGAAATGTGACTCAGTTGTTTTCTGGTGAAACCTGGTAATTACTTTAATTAAAAAACTTTTGCCTGTTCCAGCTTGTCCACTCACGTACATTCGGATAGGTTCAAATGATGAGCAAGAGCACTCTTTCTTCTCATGAAGTAATCCATGGTCAATCTGTTCTTTCACTTGCTCATATATTTCTTTCTGCTCAAGATTTAGTTGTTCTTTCAAGTTTCCTAAGTTTGTTACATCTTCTTGACCTTGATACATTGCTGTTTGCACCTCTTCCATAGCATGTGCTGCTTCATTTAGAACAATTGCTTCTTCTAGTGGGTCCTGACTCAATGGAGCAGAAGTTTGACTGTCTATAGAACTGTCTCTAGCAATCCCAGCTGCAATTCTACCTTCTTGCTCAATTTTAACCGTGGGTGTAAAATCCGTTCCGCTCGCGGAATTTGCGGATTTATGGCCATTAGGCGGTCCGCGAATCGCGCGAATTTGCCCAAAAATCCGCAATTTGCAAGCTGGCAGGTTTTTTTGCTTGGTCGCGCTTGAAGAATACAATATTGCGCACGCTGCGATGACTTACCGTGATTCTGAGTCCGCCGAGTTGTTTTTCTCCTGGTTTGCGTGTGCTGCGCCATTTTGGATCTTGCTGCATGATCGCACGAGTGTTTTTCGACCGCGTGTACATCATCGCTGCCTGCTATCTTGCACAGCGAGAGTTTGACAACGCGAGTACGTCATAAGGACCCGCGATCACGTAGTAAACAATTGCGAACACGTAGATGCGGCGTGCAGCTGACTTCCGGCGGGAGATGTGAACAGCTCGCTTTCCCTAAATTGCAAAAATTGCAATTCTGCACAAGAAATTCACCGCAGGCAGCATAAACCTTCTGAAAATATTGATTTTGATCAGAATAACTCCTCAGATTGAGATTTGGCTGCACTTTTCTGTGCAAGGAGTCCATTTTTTGAGGGGTGGGAGGAAGGAAGTGCCCCAGAGTCTCCAACTTCCTGTTCCTGTCCAGCAGGCTCCTCCCAGTGCTTTGTTCATCTCCTGGTCACTTTTCATTTGGATCTGGAGCTGGAAGCATTACTTTTTGTGACTGCTGCTGGATATTTATATTTGAGGACTTTTTGGACTTTGGAGTTTTTGGATCACTTTTGGAGTCGAGATTTTACAAGTAAGTTGGTGTTGTTTGTTTGGGGCATTGCAGTTGCTGCAACTACAATTTTAAAACTTTTTCACAACTTTAAAAAAAATATATTGTGGGTAGCCAAGGTATCCAGTCGGCACAGGGCTAGCCATGGGTGCATGATACAACTGTTTCTGTGAGTTTTGTTGAACTTGAATCTCATTTATGTAATTGAATTTTAGTTCACTATATGTGGATTTTTATTTTTTATTTTGGGATGCCTGTAAAGCCACACTAGCCAGTAGGCCCAGGGGTAGTGAGTGGTGCATGGACCAAGTCTTTCTGTGGGGTGTCTTGAATTTAAACATCATTGAGGGCATGGACGGCATTGGATTGTGGTTATTTTTGTGTGTTTTTCGAATTTTTGGGGTGTTGTTGGGGCCTGGCCATGTGGGTGGGGGCCATTTTGAGGCCTGGTCAGGCAGGGCCTGGCCAGTGGCTGGGGGTCAAGGGGCCATTTTGAAGCCAGGCAGTGTGCTCAGGCCTGCACCCAGTTTGCCTTGCTTTGATCCATTAGGCCCAGGGGTAGTGAGTGGTGCATGGACCACGTCTTTCTGTGGGGTGTCTTGAATTTAAACATCATTGAGGGCATGGATGGCATTGGATTGTGGTGATGTTTGTGTGTTTTTCGACTTTTTGGGGTGTTGTTGGGGGTCTGGCCATGTGGGTGGGGGCCATTTTGAGGCCTGGGCCAGGCAGGGCCTGGCCATGTGGCTGGGGGTCAAGGGGACATTTTGAAGCCAGGCAGTGTGCTCAGGTCTGCACCCAGTTTGCCTTGCTTTCATCCATTAGGACCAGGGGTACTCAGTGGTGCATGGACCAAGTCTTTCTGTGGGGTGTCTTGAATTTAAACATCATTGAGGGCATGGATGGCATTGTATTGTGGTGATTTTTGTGTGTTTTTCGACTTCTTGGGGTGTTGTTGGGGCCTGGCCATGTGGGTGGGGGCCATTTTGAGACCTGTTCCAGGCAGGGCCTGGCCATGTGGCTGGGGGTCAAGGGGCCATTTTGAAGCCAGGCAGTGTGCTCAGGTCTGCACCCAGTTTGCCTTGCTTTCATACATTAGGCCCAGGGGTAGTGAGTGGTGCATGGACCAAGTCTTTCTGTGGGGTGTTTGAATTTAAACATCATTGAGGGCATGGATGGCATTGGATTGTGGTGATTTTTGTGTGTTTTTGACTTTTTGGGGTGTTGTTGGGGCCTGGCCTTGTGGGTGGGGGCCATTGTAAATGTAAATGTAAATGTAGAGGTATTTGTATAGAGCACGACTACCCGGAGGCCTCTCGGCACTTCTACGAATACCGCTGAGGAACCCTTCCTGGCCTTTCCCTGTGAAGTGCCCACTCCTGGGCACCCCCAAGGTGAAGCCAGGCATCCTAGCGTTGTTGGGGCTGTTGTGGAGATTAAGCAAGCTATTGCCCAGAGTTGCAGAGTGGGACTCATGATTAGAATAGGTACCGAGGCGAGAATTATCAGGTCTGAGGAAATTGAGCCCAAGACCCACCGAGGCAGGAATTGAACCCTGGTCCCGGGCCAGACTTCTGCATCAGGGTCTGCCGCTCTAACCATTGAGCTACACTTCTCCATTTTGAGGCCTGGTCCAGGCAGGGCCTGGTTATGTGGCTGGGAGTCAAGGGGCCATTTTGAAGCCAGGCATTGTGCTCAGGTCTGCACCCAGTTTGCCTTGCTTTCATCCATTAGGCCCAGGGGTACTCAGTGGGGCATGCACCAACTATCTCTGTGTGGTCTCTCTTCTATTAATTTAAACATCCATTATGGATTAGAATTGCAATTTTTATTTTGTGTCTTTCCGTTTTTGGGTGTGTTGTTGTAATAATAATAAATGCAATGCCTAGTTGCAAATATTAATTGAAGCACAACATATGCAACATTTATTTAACTGATGTTCCTCTGGCTTCCTTTGCTTTTAGGTGCACAAGAGAATCACATCAGTCATGGTTCATCATCAGTGCCAGGAAGAAGTCCTGCAGCTGTGTGTGCAGCACAACATCACATGTGACGTCACGTGTGGCCACAGACAACTCTGCAACTCCTGCAACTGCGGCCTGCTGTTCTGACATCTGAAGAAGATGGACCCAAAGAAAGGTGGCCGTAGTGCCTCTACAAAAAAAGGTCCCAGTGCCACTGCCAGTAAGAAGGAGCAGAAGAAGCAAGTGGCACCACCTACCAAGGAGACTGGTGTGCCCACAGACACCTTTTTTGGGGAAAAAAACTACGCCTGCAGCAGCAGCGGTGTCCGCCGGGGACCACACTGGGAGCAGCACCTCCGCTTCATTGGGCTCAGTGCTACCACGCCAAGTTAGGTCCAAGACCATGAGTGCTGCAGAGGCAGCCACTGTAATTGCTCAACCACCATCGACCAGTGATGTTGGCTCATCGCAAGAAAGTAGCATCCAATCAATGCATGGTGTAACTCATCTGACGAGTGTTCAACAACCACAGCTGCAACGACAAACACAGGTGCAACTAGTACAAGCGCAAGTACAAGCACATGTACATGCGCAAGGAGAGGTGCAAGAAGAGGCGCAAGCGCATGGAGAGGAACAAATAGAGGCGCATGGAGCGGCACAACTGCCCACAATGCTTGTTCGTCCAGAAGTAGGGGCACATCAGGAAATCGAGATTTAAGAGGAGGTATCATCCGAGGAAGCCACTCCTCCTGATGATGATCCATTGCCTTCCAGATCCCCAGCAAGAAAAAGGTTGAGGCGGGCTACTACTACAAGTTCTTCTTCAAGCACCCTTCCTTCTGATTATCTTGATGTTGATTGGAACCCAGCAATGTAGTCTGAGAGTGAGACACGCCATGATCCGACAAAGGTAGCTAAGCCTAAAAGGAAGGTTCCCGCAAGGGTTCCACTTATGGGTGATGATGATGAACAAGAAGTGGTGTCTTCTGCTGCTGATGAACAGTCTGACGATGACCCAGTCATCACAGTCGTCACTCCAGCCCCAGCGGGCATGCAGACAGACATTTTGACCCTATTCCGAAGTGCAGCTGAGCGGGATGTGGGTGGCGTGGCACTGGTACCACCAGCAACGCAGTTAACTACTACACCAACACGACCTACAGCTTCCATATTTTCTCATCAGAAGGGCCGGCAGGGACCTCCATCCACCTCGACCTTGATTACCTCAAGTAGTGGTGTTGTAAGTGCACAACAGAGTCAAATTCAGCCTCACCCATCCTCCACTTCATCTGGCATTGAAAGTAGCACCTCCAACACCAGCAGACATCTCCTGTCCTCAGTGTTAGCAAAAAGGCGGAAAACATGGTAGTTTTTTCAATTTGTAAAAGTGCAGTTAGTCGGGGTAAGCTTGGTACCAACTATGGTACCGGAGGCCAGAGAGGTCATCTCCAAAAACACCACACTATCATTTGGGAGGCGCACCTAAGGAAGATCCGGGAATACAAAAGTACAACAAATCCAAATGTATACATTCATATTGCATCTGATGATGATGAGGTGCCGATCGTGGAGGGGGGAAGTGAAGAAGCGACAGACATTTTTTCTGGTACACCCAGTAACCCTGGCAACAGTACTGCAGTGGTAGTGCCCAGACCCTCTACCCCAGCAACATGTATGAGGCACACTAAGAGTTTTGGAGAGACACCACTGCGAAATAGTACACCAATGAGCCTAACTGGTTTGAAGAAGTCTGCATCATCATCATCACGTAAAACGGTCCAGACCACCATTAGAAGCATGTTTTGGTCGGAGGCGCCATTTGAACGCAACCACCCAACGGCACGTCTGTATAACGCAAAGCTGGCTGAAATGCTAGCACTGGAATTCTCCCTTTTTCTTTCGTAGAAGGGGTGGGTTTTCTAGAATTTGTGGCAACAGTCTTCCCTAAATTGAAGGTTCCTAGCCAGTCCTATTTTGCCAGAGTTGCAGTTCCAGCACTACATCAGGATGTGCTGGAGGTGATTGGGGCAGCTTTGCAGAAGAGTGCTGTTTACACTATCCACCTGACAACAGACATGTGGACCAGTTGCCAAGCCCTTGATTACATGTGCATCACTGCACACTGAGTCTCTTTTAAAGGGGTTAGAGACAAGTTAAATGCAGGTGTTGACCCGGACACAGTTTTTCAAGCTACTCGGAAACATGCGACAGTAGCCATGTTTGCCATGGAGAAATCTCATACTGCACAAAACATTTTGGATGAGTTTCAGAGTAAGGTCTATGAATGGATGCATCCAAGAAAGCACATGATTGGTTATGTTTCCACGGATAATGGCAGTAATATAGTTAAGGCCATGCATGAGGGTGGCTATTTCAGAGTGCCGTGTTTGGTGCACAGTATTAACATTGTTGTGCAAGATTTCTTGAAAAAAGAAAACACAGTCAGCAAGTTACTGACCACCTGCCGAAGAATCTGCACACATTTCAGCCATTCTTTTAAGGCCCAGAAGCAGCTGAGTAACATGCAACGTGAACGTAGACTGCCAGTCAGAGGACTCATCCAGGAGGTGGTAACACGTTGGAACTCAACCTTCTACATGCTTGAGCGTCTGTCTGAGCAGTGGGTCGTAATCAATCAGTATGTCTTTGCACTGGGTTCTACTATAAAAGACATGTGGCTAGAGTTGGAGGAATGGAAGCTAGTTAAAAGCCTGATGGACATGCTTCGTCCTTTTGACGTCTTCACACGTGAAGTCAGCACGGAGGACTGTACTTTGGGTAAAGCTATCCCATTGTTGCTCATGCTAGAGCACCAACTGAAGGCAGTGTCTTCAACGTTCCGAGATGATGCTGAAAAGCAAGACGCATATCAGTTGGCGGAGAGGTTATTAAGCCACCTAGTTGACAATGAAAAGCTTAAAAAAATACATACAGAACAACGTTACATTTGTGCCACTATTCTGGATCCACGGTACAAAAAGTCAGTGGCCAGCAAAGCATTCATTCCTTTTAAGGAAGCAGATGTTTCAAAGTACAAACATTGGCTAGCTCTGTCAGCCACTCGGTTCGAAAAAGAGTGGCAGAAAATTGAAAGAACCGGCAGAAGTGCTACTGAATCAGTAGGCCATCCGGCGTCAAGTTCCACTTCTGAATCTGTGGCCGAAGGGAGTCACTTTCGCTCACAGCTGTTAACGACACCAGCAACCGTATCATCATCCTCACCTGCACCAAGCCCAGCCATAATATTGTCGGAAGCGGATTGGCTAACTCATCAAGGGTTTGCTCGTTCCAGTGATGCAAAGGCCACAGATGGTACGCAAAGTGGAGCAACCCTGGAGAACCTTGAGTCGAAGGTGCAGGCCTATCTGGATGACCCAACAGAGGTCTTTGTTAATCAGAACCCATTTCTGTATTGGTATGGGAAAAGGCCTCTATGGCGACTGATCACCAACCTGGCTCTAAATTATTTGTCTTGCCCACTGCAAGCGTGTCTTCTGAACGTGTTTTCAGTGCTGCTGATGCCATTGTTCAAAAAGGACCCAAAAAGGACCCGCCTCACGCCCAAAAATGTGGAGAGGTTAACAATGATCAAGATGAATCAGCACTTCATACCACCAGATCACAAAATACGTGAATGTACGCAGGAAGAAGAGGACACCGACTTAGGTGACGGAAGTTCTTCTCTGTTAGCTGACCTACTCCCATCTCAATTCACAAAGTTTGAGGACGAGCTCTACTTCCCTGCTCCCATCTCAATTCACAAAGTTTGAGGACGAGCTCTACTTCCCTGACACCAAGGCCTGAAAATGACTTCCTTTTTTTTCGTCCTTATTCACTTTTATTCCTGTGTGTCTTTCTTTGTTTTGCAACTTTTACCACAACAAAACTCTAATCACCTAATCACAACAAGTCCATCAGCAGCACTGTCTTTATCTTATTTCCTTATTGATTTGAAGGTGCCACAGTCTGCATTCCTGAGGTTCACAAGTTCACAACTCAATCATGCTCCACTATCCTCCTCCTCCAGACTCCCCCTATCCATTTCCTTCAAAGCAGATGGCTGGATTACGCAGAATCAATAAACCTTGTCTTCAGACCAGTCCCCTCAAGTGGGACTGGAATTACTGACTACATGCTTGCTGATTGCTGACAGTTACTTCTGAAATTGACAGGAGAGGCTGCCCTGTGGGCCCTCACTTTCAGAAGAAGATGCGGACAAAAAGTGGAACAGGTAATGAATAGTGAGAAGATGGCATGCAGTGGACAGCAATGGCTGTCTAGTTCTGATGAAGGCAATTGCTGTTTGTTCGTTGTGCATGAAATGAATCATATGTCTTCTGTTATTATTTAATATTTTACACACTAAATGTAACTCAAGTCTACTCTGCTTTTTTTTACCTTGTTTACTTCAAATTGTACTTCAACTGCAGGGGCCACTACGTTGCATTTTCCAATATGCAAAATGTCCTTGGACTCACTGTTTGCCAATATACCATGATGATTGATTAAATAATATATCTTTTTTGTTTACAGTCACTCACTAGGATGGATGGATCATCAGCGTCGGTTTACGGAAGAACTATGGCCAATTTGTGAGTGGTAAACAGGTAAACCAGTCTACAACAACTACTACAGCAGATCTACATGTCTGTCTAGTCGTGGTATGGAGTGGTCAAGACAGTGTAGTGTTGTTGTGCCAGGCAGAGTCCAGACAGCAGTTCATGTAAAATTGGGGCTATGTGGCTTGCTGCATACAATTAGATATGCTTTGTCTGTCTGTGACAAAGAGCCTAGGTATGATACATCAGGTTGCTTCACTCAGTTGTGCCTCCCCTGACCGTCGGCATGGCCCTGCCGCAAGCATGGGCCAAAAACCGTTCCGCTCACAAAATTTGCGGATTTTTGCCAGCAAATTCGCAATCAGCAAATCTTGCGAAATTGGTGAAAATTTGCAAATTCTTAAGCGGAACTGATTTTTGGCTCATGCTTGCAGCAGGGCCATGCAGATGGTCAGGCAGGCACCACTCAGTGAAGCAACCTGATGTAGCATACCTAGGCTCTTTGACACAGAGAGACAAAGCATATCTAGGGTTTAGGGCTGTTTTGGGGGTTCAGTGCGGTTTACTAGGGTTTTTGGGTTGAATTTGGTAGGGTTCCCGGAGTCTAGGGCTCAGGACCCGATGCAGGCTCATTCATAATGATGTTGGCAAGGTTTTAGGGGGGGTTTGGCGTTTTTTGGTCCAGAATTGGCCAAATTGTGGCCTTTTTTGGTGTTTTGAGGGCGCATGTGTTTGGGTGAAACATCGTACACCTTCCAGTGGATCGATTCTGTTCTGCCATGCTTAGATTCTTCGGAATCGCTGGAACAAGTGTCCTGGTAAGTTTCAAGAGGATCGAAGTAGTGGAAGTGCTGAAAACAGCAATTTTTGACAAGGCGCGATTTGCCATGTTATCCAAAGGGCGGTTTGGGGGCGCAAGGACAAAGTGTGTTTGCAGTGATCCAGTTGAGCTAGGGGAACGGGGTTTCTGTGAGTGTTAGGAGAGGGAATTGATGGTTGTGCAGGAAATTTGGAAGGAATCGATTGATGAGAAGGGTGTGTTTAGACAAAGTCGAGGAAGGGAAACCGCTGCCATAGGCGCCCATGTTAATTTTCGATTATTGCGTGCTTTTAGGGTGCGATTGGAGTGTGTTGTAGGTGGTTCTTAGTGGATTTGCTTAGCTGGGATGAGAGTTAGGAATGTGTAATTTTGCTTGCAAGTGATTTGAAGAAAATCCATGGTGGAGAAGGGGTGTTTTTGGGGCCTAGTTTCAGAGTGCATTTTGGCACGATTTTAACTTAGGCCTCTGTGAGGTAGCAGTATTGCATGTTTTGGGGGGCTATTTGGGGGTGTTCTATATTTTTGGGGTGGGTTTAAGGGTCTGGGAGCATTGCTGGGAAGGTCTAATTTTGATCGCAAGTGGTTTGAAGAAAATCCATGGTGGAAAAGTGGGGGTTGGGCCTAGTTTCAGAGTGCGTTTTGGCACGATTTTAACTTAGGCCTCTGCAAGGTAGCACTATTGCATGTTTTTGGGGGGCTTTTTGGGGGTGTTCTCTATTTTGGGGAGTGGGTTGAGGATTCTGGGAGGCACGGTGGGAAGGTCTAATTTTGATTGCAAGTGGTTTGAAGAAAATCCATGGTGGAAAAGGGGTGTTTTTGGGGGCCTAGTTTCAGAGTGCGATTTGGCACGATTTTAACTTAGGCCTCTGCGAGGTAGCAGTATTGCATGTTTTTGGGAGGCTGTGTGGGGGTGTTCTAAATTTTTGAGGGTGGGTTTAGGGGTCTGGGAGCACTGCTGGGAAGGTCTAAATTTGATAGCAAGTGGTTTGAAGAAAATCCATGGTGGAAAAGGGGGTTTAGGGCCAAGTTTCAGAGTGCGTTTTGGCACGATTTTAACTTAGGCCTCTGCGAGGTAGCAGTATTGCATGTTTTTGGGGGGCTCTTTGGAGTTGTTCTAAAGTTTTTGGGGGTGGGTGTAGGGGTCTGGGAGAACTGCTGGGAAGGGCTAATTTTGATTGCAAGTGGTTTGAAGAAAATCCATGGTGGAAAAGGGGGGTTTGGGCCTAGTTTCAGAGTGCGTTTTGGCACGATTTTACCTTAGGCTTCTGCAAGGTAATGTAATGTGTATACTTGTAAAGCGCACTGTTGCCAGTCGGCGTCCTGGCACTGTATACCGCTCGGGAACCCGTCCTGGCTTTCCCTGTGGGATGGTCCCTGCTGGGAATCCCCAAGGTGGAGCCAGGCATCCCCTGCGTTGATGGGGCCGTTGTGGAGATTAGGCAAGCTAATGCCCAGAGTTGCCAAGTGGGACCCCTGGTTAGAGTAGGCACCGACGCGAGAATTATCGAGTCCGCTGACCCAGGTCCACGACCCTGCCGCATCAGAAATCGAACCCTGGTCCCGGGCCGACTTCTGCTTCTGGGTCTGCCACCTCTAACCAGTGAGCCACACCACTCCACAGGTAGCACTATAGCATGTATTTAGGGGTGTTCTATATTTTTGGGAGTGAGCTGAGGGGTCTGGGAGGCACAGTGGGAAGGTCTAATTTTGATTGCAAGTGGTTTGAAGAAAATCCATGGTGGAAAAGGGGTGTTTTTGGGGGCCTAGTTTCAGAGTGCGTTTTGGCACGATTTTAACTTAGGCCTCTGCGAGGTAGCAGTATTGCATGTTTTTGGGGGGCTGTTTGGGGGTGTTCTAGATTTTTGGGGGTGGGTTTAGGGGTCTGGGAGAACTGCTGGGAAGGTCTAATTTTGATTGCAAGTGGTTTGAAGAAAATCCATGGTGGAAAAGGGGGGTTTGGGCCTATTTTCAGAGTGCGTTTTTGCACGATTTAAACAGGCCTCTGCAAGGTAGCACTAGTGCATGTTTTGGGGGGGCTGTTTGGGGGTGTTCTATCTTTTTGGTAGTGGGTTGAGGGGTTTGGGAGGCACAGTGGGAAGGTCTAATTTTGATTGCAAGTGGTTTGAAGAAAATCCATGGTGGAAAAGGGGTGGTTTTTAGCAGTATTGCATGGTTTTAGGGGGCTTTTTGGGGGTGTTCTATATTTTTGAGTGTGGGTTGAGGGGTCTGGGAGCACTCCTGGGAAAGTTTAATTTTGATTGCAAGTGGTTTGAAGAAAATCCATGGTGGAAAAGGGGGGTTTGGACCTAGTTTCAGAGTGCGTTTTGGCACGTTTTTAACTTAGGCCTCTGCAAGGTAGCACTATTGCATGTTTTTGGGGGGCTGTTTGGGGGTGTTCTATATTTTTGGGAGTGGGTTGAGGGGTCTGGGAGCACTGCTGGGAAGGTCTAATTTTGCTTGCAAGTGGTTTGAAGATAATCCATGGTGGAAAAGGGGTGTTTTTTGGGGCCTAGTTTCAGAGTGCGTTTTGGCACGATTTTAACTTAGGCCTCTGCGAGGTAGCAGTATTGCATGTTTTTGGGGGGCTGTTTGTGGGTGTTCTACATTTTTGGGAGTGGGTTGAGGGGTCTGGGAGGCACGGTGGTAAGGTCTAATTTTGATTGCACGTGGTTTGAAGAAAATCCATGATGGAAAAAGGGGTGTTTTGGGCCTAGTTTCAGAGTGCGTTTTGCCATGATTTTAACTTAGGTCTCTGCGAGGTAGCAGTATTGCATGGTTTTGGGGGGCTGTTTGGGGGTGTTCAAAATTTTTGGGGGTGGGTTTAGGGGTCTGGGAGCACTGCTGGGAAGGTCTAACTTTGATAGCAAGTGGTTTGAAGAAAATCCATGGTAGAAAAGGGGGGTTTGGGCCTAGTTTCAGAGTGGTTTTGGCACTATTTTAACGTAGGCATCTGCAGGGTACCACTATTGCATGTTTTTGGGGGTGTTCTATATTTTTGAGAGTGGGTTGAGGGGTCTGGGAGGCACGGTGGGAAGGTCTAATTCTGATTGCACGTGGTTTGAAGAAAATCCATGATGGAAAAGGGGTGTTTTGGGCCTAGTTTCAGAGTGCGCTTTGGCATGATTTTAACTTAGGCCTCTGCAAGGTAGCACTATTGCATGTTTTTGGGGGGCTGTTTGGGGGTGTTCTATATTTTTGGGAGTGGGTTGAGGGGTCTGGGAGCACTGCTGGGAAGGTCTAATTTTGCTTGCAAGTGGTTTGAAGATAATCCATGGTGGAAAAGGGGCGTTTTTTGGGGCCTAGTTTCAGAGTGCGTTTTGGCACCATTTTAACTTAGGCCTCTGCGAGGTAGCAGTATTGCATGTTTTGGGGGGCTGTTTGTGGGTGTTCTAAAGTTTTCGGTGGTTGGTTTAGGGGTCTGGGAGCACTGCTGGGAAATTCTAATTTTGATTGCAAGTGGTTTGAAGAAAATCCATGGTGGAAAAGGGGGGTTTGGGCCTAGTTTCAGAGTGCATTTTGGCACGATTTTAACTTAGGCCTCTGCAAGGTAGCATCATTGCATATTTTTGGGGACTGTTTGGGGGTGTTCTACATTTTTGGGAGTGGGTTGAGGGGTCTGGGAGGCAGGGTGGGAAGGTCTAATTTTCATTGCACGTGGTTTGAAGAAAATCCATGGTGGAAAAGGGGTGTTTTGGGCCTAGTTTCAGAGTGCGTTTTGGCACGATTTTAACTTGGGCCTCTGCAAGGTAGCACTATTGCATGTTTTTGGGGGGCTGTTGGGGGGTGTTCTATATTTTTGGGAGTGGGTTGAGGGGTCTGGGAGCAGTGCTGGGAAGGTCTAACTTTTATAGCAAGTGTTTTGAAGAAAATCCATGGTGGAAAATGGGGGTTTGGGCCTAGTTTCAGAGTGCGTTTCGGCACAATTTTAACTTAGGCCTCTGCGAGGTAGCAGTATTGCATGTTTTTGGGGGCTGTTTTGGGGTGTTCTAAAGTTTATGAGGGTGGGTTTAGGTGTCTGGGAGCACTGCTGGGAAGGTCTAATTTTGATTGCAAGTGGTTTGAATGAAATCCATGGTGGAAAAAGGGGGTTTGGGCCTAGTTTCAGAGTGCGTTTTGGCACTATTTTAACTTAGGCCTCTGCAAGGTAGCAGTATTGCATGTTTTTGGGGGCTGTTTGGGGTGTTCTATATTTTTGGGAGTCGGTTGAGGGGTCTGGGAGGCACGGTAGGAAGGTGTAATTTTGATTGCAAGTGGTTTGAAGAAAATCCATTGTGGAAAAGGTAGGGTTTGGGCCTAGTTTCAGAGTGAGTTTTGACACGATTTTAACGTAGGCCTCTGCAAGGTAGCACTATTGCACGTTTTTGGGGGGCTGTTTGGTGGTGTTCTATATTTTTGGGAGTGGGTTTAGGGGTTTGGGAGGCACGGTGGGAAGGTCTAATTTTTATTGCACGTGGTTTGAAAAAAATCCATGATGAAAAAGGGGAGTTTTGGGCCTAGTTTCAGAGTTCGTTTTGGCACGATTTTAACTAAGGCCTCTGCAAGGTAGCACTATTGCATGTTTTTGGGGGGCTGTTTGGGGGTGTTCTATATTTTTGGGAGTGGGTTGAGGGGTCTGGGAGCACTACTGGAAAGGTTTAATTCTGATTGCAAGTGGTTTGAAGAAAATCCATGGTGGAAAAGGGGTGTTTTTTTTGGAGGCTAGTTTCAGAGTGCTTTTTGGCAAGATTTTAACTAAGGCCTCTGCGAGGTAGCAGTATTGTATGTTTTTGGGTGCTGTTTGTGGGTGTTCTAAAGTTTTTGGGGGTGGGTTTAGGGGCCTGGGAGCACTGCTGGGAAGGTCTAATTTTGATTGCAAGTGGTTTGAAGAAAATCCATGGTGGAAAAGGGGGGGTTGGGCCTAGTTTCAGAGTGCGTTTTGGCACGATTTTAACTTAGGCCTCTGCGAGGTAGCAGTATTGCATGTTTTGGGGTGCTGTTTGTGGGTGTTCTAAAGTTTTTGGGGGTGGGTTTAGGGGCCTGGGAGCACTGCTGGGACGGTCTAATTTTGATTGCAAGTGGTTTGAAGAAAATCCATGGTGGAAAAGGGGGGGTTGGGCCTAGTTTCAGAGTGCGTTTTGGCACGATTTTAACTTAGGCCTCTGCAAGGTAGCATTATTGCATGTTTTTTGGGGACTGTTTGGGGGTGTTCTACATTTTTGGGAGTGGGTTGAGGGGTCTGGGAGCACTGCTGGGAAGGTTTAATTTTGATTGCAAGTGGTTTGAAGGAAATCCATGGTGGAAAAGGGGGGTTTGGGCCTAGTTTCAGAGTGCGTTTTGGCACGATTTTAACTTAGACCGCTGCAAGGTAGCACTATTGCATGTTTTTGGGGGGGCTGTTTGGTGGTGTTCTATATTTTTTGGAGTGGGTTGAGGGGTCTGGGAGGCACGGTGGGAAGGTCTAATTTTGATAGCAAGTGGTTTGCAGAAAATCCATGGTGGAAAAGGGGGGTTTGGGCCTAGTTTCAGAGTGCGTTTTGGCACGATTTTAACGTAGGCCTCTGCGAGGTAGCAGTATTGCATGTTTTTGGGGGTGTTCAAAATTTGTAGGGGTGGGTTTAGGGGTCTGGGAGCACTGCTGAGAAGGTCTAACTTTGATAGCAAGTGGTTTGCAGAAAATCCATGGTGGAAAAGGGGGGTTTGGGCCTAGTTTCAGAGTGCGTTTTGGCACGATTTTAACGTAGGCCTCTGCAAGGTACCACTATTGCATGTTTTTGGGGGTGTTCTATATTTTTGGGAGTGTGTTGAGGGGTCTGGGAGGCACGATGGGAAGGTCTAATTCTGATTGCACATGGTTTGAAGAAAATCCATGATGGAAAAGGGGTGTTTTGGGCATAGTTTCAGAGTGCGTTTTGGCACGATTTTAACTTAGGCCTCTGCAAGGTAGCAGTATTGCATGTTTTTGGGGGGCTGTTTGGGGGTGTTCTATATTTTTGGGAGTGGGTTGAGGGGTCTGGGAGCACTGCTGGGAAGGTCTCATTGTGCTTGCAAGTGGTTTGAAGAAAATCCATGGTGGAAAAGGGGTGTTTTTTGGGGGCTAGTTTTAGAGTGCGATTTGGCACGATTTTAACTTAGGCCTCTGCGAGGTAGCAGTATTGTATGTTTTTGGGGGGCTGTTTGGGGGTGTTCAAGATTTTTGGGGGTGGGTTTAGGGGTCTGGGAGCACTGCTGGGAAGGTCTAAACTTGATAGCAAGTGGTTTGAAGAAAATCTATGGTGGAAAAAGGGGGGTTGGGCCTAGTTTCAGGGTGCAATTCGGCACAATTTTATCTTAGGCCTCTGCGAGGTAGCAGTATTGCATGTTTTGGGGGGGCTGTTTGTGGGTGTTCCAAAGTTTTTGGGGGTGAGTTTAGGGGTCTGGAAGCACTGCTGGGAAGGTCTAATTTTGATTGCAAGTGGTATGAAGAAACTCTATTGTGGAAAAGGGAGGTTTGGGCCTAGTTTCTAAGTGCGTTTTGGCACAATTTTAACTTAGGCCTCTGCGAGGTAGCAGTTTTGCATGTTTTTGGGGGGCTGTTTGGGGGTGTTCTAAAGCTTTTGCGGGTGGGTTCAGGGGTCTGGGAGCACTGCTGGAAAGGTCTAATTTTGATTGCAAGTGGTTTGAATGAAATCCATGGTGGAAAAAGGGGGTTTGGGCCTAGTGTCAGAGTGCGTTTTGGCACGATTTTAACTTAGGCCTCTGCAAGGTAGCAGTATTGCATGTTTTTTGGGGGCTGTTTGGGGTGTTCTATATTTTTGGGAGTCGGTTGAGGGGTCTGGGAGGCACGGTAGGAAGGTCTAATTTTGATTGCAAGTGGTTTGAAGAAAATCCCTGATGGAAAAGGTAGGGTTTGGGCCTAGTTTCAGAGTGAGTTTTGGCACAATTTTAACTTAGGCCTCTGCAAGGTAGCACTATTGCACGTTTTTGGAGGGCTGTTTGGTGGTGTTCTATATTTTTAAGAGTAGGTTTAGGGGTTTGGGAGGCACGGTGGGAAGGTCTAATTTTGATTGCACGTGGTGTGAAGAAAATCCATGATGGAAAAGGGGAGTTTTGGGCCTAGTTTCAGAGTGCGTTATAGCACGATTTTAACTAAGGCCTTTGCAAGGTAGCACTAGTGCATGTTTTTGGGGGGCTGTTTGGGGGTGTTCTATATTTTTGGGAGTGGGTTGAGGGGTCTGGGAGCACTGCTGGAAAGGTTTAATTCTGATTGCAAGTGGTTTGAAGAAAATCCAAGGTGGAAAAGGGGGGTTTGGGCCTAGTTTCAGAATGCGTTTTGGCACGATTTTAACATTGGCCTCTGCAAGGTAGCACTATTGCATGTTTTTTGGGAGCTGTTTGGGGGTGTTCTATATTTTTGGGAGTTGGTTGAGGGGTCTGGGAGGCACGGTAGGAAGGTCTAATTTTGATTGCAAGTGGTTTGAAGAAAATCCATAGTGGAAAAGGGGGGTTTGGGCCTAGTTTCAGAGTGAGTTTTGGCACGATTTTAACTTAGCCCTCTGCAAGGTAGCACTATTGCACGTTTTTGGGGGGCTGTTTGGTGGTGTTCTATATTTTTGGGAGTGGGTTTAGGGGTTTGGGAGGCACGGTGGGAAGGTCTAATTTTGATTGCACGTGGTTTGAAGAAAATCCATGATGGAAAAGGGGGGTTTGGGCCTAATTTCAGAGTGCGTTTTGGCTCGATTTTAACTTAGGCCTCTGCAAGGTAGTACTATTGCACGTTTTTGGGGGGCTGTTAATAATAATAATAATCCACATTTGTATAGCGCACAATCACCCGTTAGGGTCTCTAGGCGCTGGGGGCCGTCGGGAAGATTAAGCAAGCTATTGCCCAGAGTCGCATGGTGCTGGGCTAACCTGCTCCCGGAGCCGGGGATCGAACCGTGATCCCCAGATTCCAGCGTCAGTCGCCCTGGCCACGGCGCCACACCTCTCCTCTCACCCTCTCTGTTTGGTGGTGTTCTACATTTTTTGGAGTGGGTTGAGGGGTTTGGGAGGCACGGTGGGAAGGTCTAATTTTGATGGCACATGGTTTGAAGAAAATCCATGGTGGAAAAGGGGTGTTTTGGGCCTAGTTTCAGAGTGCGTTTTGGCACGATTTTAACTTGGGCCTCTGCAAGGTAGCACTATTGCATGTTTTTGGGGGGCTGTTTGGGGTTGTTCTATATTTTTTGGAGTGGGTTGAGGGGTCTGGGAGCACTGCTGGAAAGGGCTCATTTTGCTTGCAAGTGGTTTGAAGAAAATCCATGGTTGAAAAGGGGTGTTTTTTGGGGCCTAGTTTCAGAGTGCATTTTGGCATGATTTTAACTTAGGCCTCTGCGAGGTAGCAGTATTGCATGTTTTTGGGGGGCTGTTTGAGGGTGTTCAAGATTTTTGGGGCTGGGTTTAGGGGTCTGGGAGCAGTGCTGGGAAGGTCTAACTTTGATACCAAGTGTTTTGAAGAAAATCCATAGTGGAAAAGGGGGTTTAGGGCCAAGTTTCAGAGTGCGTTTTGGCACGATTTTAACTTAGGCCTCTGCGAGGTAGCAGTATTGCATGTTTTTGGGGGGGCTCTTTGGAGTTGTTCTAAAGTTTTTGGGGGTGGGTGTAGGGGTCTGGGAGAACTGCTGGGAAGGGCTAATTTTGATTGCAAGTGGTTTGAAGAAAATCCATGGTGGAAAAGGGGGGTTTGGGCCTAGTTTCAGAGTGCGTTTTGGCACGATTTTACCTTAGGCTTCTGCAAGGTAATGTAATGTGTATACTTGTAAAGCGCACTGTTGCCAGTCGGCGTCCTGGCACTGTATACTGCTCGGGAACCCGTCCTGGCTTTCCCTGTGGGATGGTCCCTGCTGGGAATCCCCAAGGTGGAGCCAGGCATCCCCTGCGTTGATGGGGCCGTTGTGGAGATTAGGCAAGCTAATGCCCAGAGTTGCCAAGTGGGACCCCTGGTTAGAGTAGGCACCGACGCGAGAATTATCGAGTCCGCTGACCCAGGTTCACGACCCTGCCGCATCAGAAATCGAACCCTGGTCCCGGGCCGACTTCTGCTTCTGGGTCTGCCACCTCTAACCAGTGAGCCACACCACTCCACAGGTAGCACTATAGCATGTATTTAGGGGTGTTCTATATTTTTGGGAGTGAGCTGAGGGGTCTGGGAGGCACAGTGGGAAGGTCTAATTTTGATTGCAAGTGGTTTGAAGAAAATCCATGGTGGAAAAGGGGTGTTTTTGGGGGCCTAGTTTCAGAGTGCGTTTTGGCACGATTTTAACTTAGGCCTCTGCGAGGTAGCAGTATTGCATGTTTTTGGGGGGCTGTTTGGGGGTGTTCTAGATTTTTGGGGGTGGGTTTAGGGGTCTGGGAGAACTGCTGGGAAGGTCTAATTTTGATTGCAAGTGGTTTTAAGAAAATCCATGGTGGAAAAGGGGGGTTTGGGCCTATTTTCAGTGTGCGTTTTTGCACGATTTTAACAGGCCTCTACAAGGTAGCACTAGTGCATGTTTTGGGGGGGCTGTTTGGGGGTGTTCTATCTTTTTGGTAGTGGGTTGAGGGGTTTGGGAGGCACAGTGGGAAGTTCTAATTTTGATTGCAAGTGGTTTGAAGAAAATCCATGGTGGAAAAGGGGTGGTTTTTAGCAGTATTGCATGGTTTTAGGGGGCTTTTTGGGGGTGTTCTATATTTTTGAGAGTGGGTTGAGGGGTCTGGGAGCACTCCTGGGAAAGTTTAATTTTGATTGCAAGTGGTTTGAAGAAAATCCATGGTGGAAAAGGGGGGTTTGGACCTAGTTTCAGAGTGCGTTTTGGCACGATTTTAACTTAGGCCTCTGCAAGGTAGCACTATTGCATGTTTTTGGGGGGCTGTTTGGGGGTGTTCTATATTTTTGGGAGTGGGTTGAGGGGTCTGGGAGCACTGCTGGGAAGGTCTAATTTTGCTTGCAAGTGGTTTGAAGATAATCCATGGTGGAAAAGGGGTGTTTTTTGGGGCCTAGTTTCAGAGTGCGTTTTGGCACGATTTTAACTTAGGCCTCTGCGAGGTAGCAGTATTGCATGTTTTTGGGGGGCTGTTTGTGGGTGTTCTACATTTTTGGGAGTGGGTTGAGGGGTCTGGGAGGCACGGTGGGAAGGTCTAATTTTGATTGCACGTGGTTTGAAGAAAATCCATGATGGAAAAAGGGGTGTTTTGGGCCTAGTTTCAGAGTGCGTTTTGGCATGATTTTAACTTAGGTCTCTGCGAGGTAGCAGTATTGCATGGTTTTGGGGGGCTGTTTGGGGGTGTTCAAAATTTTTGGGGGTGGGTTTAGGGGTCTGGGAGCACTGCTGGGAAGGTCTAACTTTGATAGCAAGTGGTTTGAAGAAAATCCATGGTAGAAAAGGGGGGTTTGGGCCTAGTTTCAGAGTGCGTTTTGGCACGATTTTAACGTAGGCATCTGCAGGGTACCACTATTGCATGTTTTTGGGGGTGTTCTATATTTTTTAAAGTGGGTTGAGGGGTCTGGGAGGCACGGTGGGAAGGTCTAATTCTGATTGCACGTGGTTTGAAGAAAATCCATGATGGAAAAGGGGTGTTTTGGGCCTAGTTTCAGAGTGCGCTTTGGCATGATTTTAACTTAGCCTCTGCAAGGTAGCACTATTGCACTTTTTGGGGGGCTGTTTGGTGGTGTTCTATATTTTTGGGAGTGGGTTGAGGGGTCTGGGAGGCATGGTGGGAAGGTCTAATTTTGATTGCACGTGGTTTGAAGAAAAGTCATGATGGAAAAGGGGTGTTTTGAGCCTAGTTTCAGAGTGGGTTTTGGCACGATTTTAACTTAGGCCTCTGCAAGGTAGCACTATTGCATGTTTTTGGGGGGCTGTTTGGGGGTGTTCTATATTTTTGGGAGTGGGTTGAGGGGTCTGGGAGCACTGCTGGGAAGGTCTAATTTTGCTTGCAAGTGGTTTGAAGATAATCCATGGTGGAAAAGGGGCGTTTTTTGGGGCCTAGTTTCAGAGTGCGTTTTGGCACCATTTTAACTTAGGCCTCTGCGAGGTAGCAGTATTGCATGTTTTTGGGGGGCTGTTTGTGGGTGTTCTAAAGTTTTTGGGGGTTGGTTTAGGGGTCTGGGAGCACTGCTGGGAAGGTCTAATTTTGATTGCAAGTGGTTTGAAGAAAATCCATGGTGGAAAAGGGGGGTTTGGGCCTAGTTTCAGAGTGCATTTTGGCACGATTTTAACTTAGGCCTCTGCAAGGTAGCATCATTGCATATTTTTGGGGACTGTTTGGGGGTGTTCTACATCTTTGGGAGTGGGTTGAGGGGTCTGGGAGGCAGGGTAGGAAGGTCTAATTTTCATTGCAAGTGGTTTGAAGAAAATCCATGGTGGAAAAGGGGGGTTTGGGCCTAGTTTCAGAGTGAGTTTTGGCACGATTTTAACTTAGGCCTCTGCAAGGTAGCACTATTGCACGTTTTTGGGGGGTTGTTTGGTGGGGTTCTATATTTTTGGGAGTGGGTTTAGGGTTTTGGGAGGCACGGTGGGAAGGTCTAATTTTGATTGCACGTGGTTTGAAGAAAATCCATGATGGAAAAGGGGTGTTTTGGGCCTAGTTTCAGAGTGCGTTTTGGCACGATTTTAACTTAGGCCTCTGCGAGGTAGCAGTATTGCATGTTTTTGGGGGCTGTTTGGGGGTGTTCTACATTTTTGGGAGTGGGTTGAGGGGTTTGGGAGGCACGGTGGGAAGGTCTAATTTTGATTGCACGTGGTTTGAAGAAAATCCATGGTGGAAAAGGGATGTTTTGGGCCTAGTTTCAGAGTGCGTTTTGGCACGATTTTAACTTGGGCCTCTGCAAGGTAGCACTATTGCATGTTTTTGGGGGGCTGTTGGGGGGTGTTCTATATTTTTGGGAGTGGGTTGAGGGGTCTGGGAGCAGTGCTGGGAAGGTCTAACTTTTATATCAAGTGTTTTGAAGAAAATCCATGGTGGAAAATGGGGGTTTGGGCCTAGTTTCAGAGTGCGTTTCGGCACAATTTTAACTTAGGCCTCTGCGAGGTAGCAGTATTGCATGTTTTTGGGGGCTGTTTTGGGGTGTTCTAAAGTTTATGACGGTGGGTTTAGGTGTCTGGGAGCACTGCTGGGAAGGTCTAATTTTGATTGCAAGTGGTTTGAATGAAATCCATGGTGGAAAAAGGGGGTTTGGGCCTAGTTTCAGAGTGCGTTTTGGCACTATTTTAACTTAGGCCTCTGCAAGGTAGCAGTATTGCATGTTTTTTGGGGGCTGTTTGGGGTGTTCTATATTTTTGGGAGTCGGTTGAGGGGTCTGGGAGGCACGGTAGGAAGGTGTAATTTTGATTGCAAGTGGTTTGAAGAAAATCCATTGTGGAAAAGGTAGGGTTTGGGCCTAGTTTCAGAGTGAGTTTTGACACGATTTTAACGTAGGCCTCTGCAAGGTAGCACTATTGCACGTTTTTGGGGGGCTGTTTGGTGGTGTTCTATATTTTTGGGAGTGGGCTTAGGGGTTTGGGAGGCACGGTGGGAAGGTCTAATTTTCATTGCACGTGGTTTGAAAAAAATCCATGATGAAAAAGGGGAGTTTTGGGCCTAGTTTCAGAGTTCGTTTTGGCACGATTTTAACTAAGGCCTCTGCAAGGTAGCACTATTGCATGTTTTTAGGGGGCTGTTTGGGGGTGTTCTATATTTTTGGGAGTGGGTTGAGGGGTCTGGGAGCACTACTGGAAAGGTTTAATTCTGATTGCAAGTGGTTTGAAGAAAATCCATGGTGGAAAAGGGGGGTTTGGGCCTAGTTTCAGAATGCGTTTTGGCACGATTTTAACTTAGGCCTCTGCAAGGTAGCACTATTGCACGTTTTTTGGGGGCTGTTTGGTGGTGTTCTATATTTTTGCGAGTGGGTTGAGGGGTCTGGGGGGCACGGTGGGAAGGTCTAATTTTCCTTGCAAGTGGTTTGAAGAAAATCCATGGTGGAAAAGGGGTGTTTTTTGGAGGCTAGTTTCAGAGTGCTTTTTGGCACGATTTTAACTAAGGCCTCTGCGAGGTAGCAGTATTGTATGTTTTTGGGGGGCTGTTTGGGGGTGTTCTATATTTTTGAGAGTGGGTTGAGGGTCTGGGAGCACTACTGGAAAGGTTTAATTTTGATTGCAAGTAGTTTGAAGAAAATCCATGGTGGAAAAGGGGGGGTTGGGCCTAGTTTCAGAGTGCGTTTTGGCATGATTTTAACTTAGGTCTCTGCGAGGTAGCAGTATTGCATGTTTTGGGGTGCTGTTTGTGGGTGTTCTAAAGTTTTTGGGGGTGGGTTTAGGGGCCTGGGAGCACTGCTGGGACGGTCTAATTTTGATTGCAAGTGGTTTGAAGAAAATCCATGGTGGAAAAGGGGGGGTTGGGCCTAGTTTCAGAGTGCGTTTTGGCACGATTTTAACTTAGGCCTCTGCAAGGTAGCATTATTGCATGTTTTTTGGGGACTGTTTGGGGGTGTTCTACATTTTTGGGAGTGGGTTGAGGGGTCTGGGAGCACTGCTGGGAAGGTTTAATTTTGATTGCAAGTGGTTTGAAGGAAATCCATGGTGGAAAAGGGGGGTTTGGGCCTAGTTTCAGAGTGCGTTTTGGCACGATTTTAACTTAGACCTCTGCAAGGTAGCACTATTGCATGTTTTTGGGGGGGCTGTTTGGTGGTGTTCTATATTTTTGGGAGTGGGTTGAGGGGTCTGGGAGGCACGGTGGGAAGGTCTAATTTTGATAGCAAGTGGTTTGCAGAAAATCCATGGTGGAAAAGGGGGGTTTGGGCCTAGTTTCAGAGTGCGTTTTGGCACGATTTTAACGTAGGCCTCTGCGAGGTAGCAGTATTGCATGTTTTTGGGGGTGTTCAAAATTTTTAGGGGTGGGTTTAGGGGTCTGGGAGCACTGCTGAGAAGGTCTAACTGTGATAGCAAGTGGTTTGCAGAAAATCCATGGTGGAAAAGGGGGGTTTGGGCCTAGTTTCAGAGTGCGTTTTGGCACGATTTTAACGTAGGCCTCTGCAAGGTACCACTATTGCATGTTTTTAGGGGTGTTCTATATTTTTGGGAGTGTGTTGAGGGGTCTGGGAGGCACGATGGGAAGGTCTAATTCTGATTGCACATGGTTTGAAGAAAATCCATGATGGAAAAGGGGTGTTTTGGGCATAGTTTCAGAGTGCGTTTTGGCACGATTTTAACTTAGGCCTCTGCAAGGTGGCAGTATTGCATGTTTTTGGGGGGCTGTTTGGGGGTGTTCTATATTTTTGGGAGTGGGTTGAGGGGTCTGGGAGCACTGCTGGGAAGGTCTCATTGTGCTTGCAAGTGGTTTGAAGAAAATCCATGGTGGAAAAGGGGTGTTTTTTGGGGGCTAGTTTTAGAGTGCGATTTGGCACGATTTTAACTTAGGCCTCTGCGAGGTAGCAGTATTGTATGTTTTTGGGGGGCTGTTTGGGGGTGTTCAAGATTTTTGGGGGTGGGTTTAGGGGTCTGGGAGCACTGCTGGGAAGGTCTAAACTTGATAGCAAGTGGTTTGAAGAAAATCTATGGTGGAAAAAGGGGGTTTGGGCCTAGTTTCATGGTGCAATTCGGCACAATTTTATCTTAGGCCTCTGCGAGGTAGCAGTATTGCATGTTTTGGGGGGGCTGTTTGTGGGTGTTCCAAAGTTTTTGGGGGTGAGTTTAGGGGTCTGGAAGCACTGCTGGGAAGGTCTAATTTTGATTGCAAGTGGTATGAAGAAACTCTATTGTGGAAAAGGGAGGTTTGGGCCTAGTTTCTGAGTGCGTTTTGGCACAATTTTAACTTAGGCCTCTGCGAGGTAGCAGTTTTGCAGGTTTTTGGGGGGCTGTTTGGGGGTGTTCTAAAGTTTTTGCGGGTGGGTTTAGGGGTCTGGGAGCACTGCTGGAAAGGTCTAATTTTGATTGCAAGTGGTTTGAATGAAATCCATGGTGGAAAAAGGGGGTTTGGGCCTAGTGTCAGAGTGCGTTTTGGCACGATTTTAACTTAGGCCTCTGCAAGGTAGCAGTATTGCATGTTTTTTGGGGGCTGTTTGGGGTGTTCTATATTTTTGGGAGTCGGTTGAGGGGTCTGGGAGGCACGGTAGGAAGGTCTAATTTTGATTGCAAGTGGTTTGAAGAAAATCCCTGGTGGAAAAGGTAGGGTTTGGGCCTAGTTTCAGAGTGAGTTTTGGCACAATTTTAACTTAGGCCTCTGCAAGGTAGCACTATTGCACGTTTTTGGAGGGCTGTTTGGGGGTGTTCTATATTTTTGGGAGTGGGTTGAGGGGTCTGGGAGCACTGCTGGAAAGGTTTAATTCTGATTGCAAGTGGTTTGAAGAAAATCCATGGTGGAAAAGGGGGGTTTGGGCCTAGTTTCAGAATGCGTTTTGGCACGATTTTAACATTGGCCTCTGCAATGTAGCACTATTGCATGTTTTTTGGGAGCTGTTTGGGGGTGTTCTATATTTTTGGGAGTCGGTTGAGGGGTCTGGGAGGCACGGTAGGAAGGTCTAATTTTGATTGCAAGTGGTTTGAAGAAAATCCATAGTGGAAAAGGGGGGTTTGGGCCTAGTTTCAGAGTGAGTTTTGGCACGATTTTAACTTAGCCCTCTGCAAGGTAGCACTATTGCACGTTTTTGGGGGGCTGTTTGGTGGTGTTCTATACTTTTTGGGAGTGGGTTGAGGGGTTTGGGAGGCACGGTGGGAAGGTCTAATTTTGATTGCACGTGGTTTGAAGAAAATCCTTGGTGGAAAAGGGGTGTTTTGGGCCTAGTTTCAGAGTGCGTTTTGGCACGATTTTAACTTGGGCCTCTGCAAGGTAGCTCTATTGCATGTTTTTGGGGGGCTGTTTGGGGGTGTTCTATATTTTTGGGAGTGGGTTGAGGGGTCTGGGAGCACTGCTGGGAAAGTCTCATTTTGCTTGCAAGTGGTTTGAAGAAAATCCATGGTTGAAAAAGGGTGTTTTTTGGGGCCTAGTTTCAGAGTGCGTTTTGGCATGATTTTAACTTAGGCCTCAGCGAGGTAGCAGTATTGCATGTTTTTGGGGGGCTGCTTGAGAGTGTTCAAGATTTTTGGGAGTCGGATGAGGGGTCTGGGAGGCACGGTAGGAAGGTCTAATTTTGATTGCAAGTGGTTTGAAGAAAATCCATGGTGGAAAAGGTTTATTTTTGCAGTATTGCATGTTTTTAGGAGGCTGTTTTGGGGTGTTCTACATTTTTGGGAGTGGGTTGAGGGGTCTGGGAGCACTGCTGGGAAGGTTTAATTTTGATTGCAAGTGGTTTGAAGAAAATCCATGGTGGAAAAGGGGGGTTTGGGCCTAGTTTCAGAGTGAGTTTTGGCACGATTTTAACTTAGGCCTCTGCAAGGTAGCACTATTGCATGTTTTTGGGGGGCTGTTTGGTGGTGTTCTATATTTTTGGAAGTGGGTTTAGGGGTTTGGGAGGCACGGTGGGAAGGTCTAATTTTGATTGCACGTGGTTTGAAGAAAATCCATAATGGAATAGGGGAGTTTTGGGCCTAGTTTCAGAGTGCGATTTGGCACGATTTTAACTAAGGCCTCTGCAAGGTAGCACTATTTCATGTTTTTGGGGGCTGTTTGGGGGTGTTCTATATTTTTGGGAGTGTGTTGAGGGGTCTGGGAGCACTGCTGGAAAGGTTTAATTTTGATTGCAAGTGGTTTGAAGAAAATCCATGGTGGAAAAGGGGTGTTTTAGGCCTAGTTTTAGAGTGCGTTTTGGCACGATTTTAACTTAGGCCTCTGCAAGGTAGCACTATTGCATGTTTTTGGGGGGCTGTTTGGGGGAGTTCTATATTTTTGGGAGTGGATTGAGGGGTCTGGGAGCACTGCTGGGAAGGTCTAAATTTGATAGCAAGTCGTTTGAAGAAAATCTATTTCGGAAAAGGGGGGTTTGGGCCTAGTTTCAGGGTGCGTTTCGGCACAATTTTAACTTAGGCCTCTGCGAGGTAGCAGTATTGAATGTTTTGGGGGGCTGTTTGTGGGTGTTCTAAAGTTTTTGGGGGTGGGTTTAGGGGTCTGGGAGCACTGCTGGGAAGGTCTAAATTTGATAGCAAGTGGTTTGAAGAAAATCTATTTCGGAAAAGGGGGGTTTGGGCCTAGTTTCAGGGTGCGTTTCGGCACAATTTTAACTTAGGCCTCTGCGAGGTAGCAGTATTGCATGTTTTGGGGGGCTGTTTGTGGGTGTTCTAAAGTTTTTGGGGGTGGGTTTAGGGGTCTGGGAGCACAGCTGGGAAGGTCTAATTTTGATTGCAAGTGGTTTGAAGAAAATCCATGGTGGAAAAGGGGTGTTTTTGGGGGCTAGTTTCAGAGTGCGTTTTGGCACGATTTTAACTTAGGCCTCTGCGAGGTAGCAGTATTGTATGTTCTTGGGGGGCTGTTTGGGGGTGTTCAATATTTTTGGGAGTGGTTTGAGGGGTCTGGGAGCACTGCTGGGAAGGTCTAACTTGGATAGCAAGTGAGTTGAAGAAAATCCATGGTGGAAAAGGGAGGTTTGGGCCTAGTTTCAGAGTGCGTTTTGGCACAATTTTAACTTAGGCCTCTGCAAAGTAGCACTATTTCATGTTTTTGGGGGCTGTTTGGGGGTGTTCTATATTTTTGTGAGTGGGTTGAGGGGTCTGGGAGCACTGCTGGAAAGGTTTAATTTTGATTGCAAGTGGTTTGAAGAAAATCCATGGTGGAAAAGAGGTGTTTTGGGCCTAGTTTCAGAGTGCGTTTTGGCAGATTTTAACTTAGGTCTCTGCAAGGTAGCACTATTGCATGTTTTTGGGGGGCTGTTTGGGGGCGTTCTATATTTTTGGGAGTGGATTGAGGGGTCTGGGAGCACTGCTGGGAAGGTCTAAATTTGATAGCAAGTCGTTTGAAGAAAATCTATTTCGGAAAAGGGGGGTTTGGGCCTAGTTTCAGGGTGCGTTTTGGCACAATTTTAACTTAGGCCTCTGCGAGGTAGCAGTATTGCATGTTTTGGGGGGCTGTTTGTCGGTGTTCTAAAGTTTTTGGGGGTGGGTTTAGGGGTCTGGGAGCACTGCTGGGAAGGTCTAATTTTGATTGGAAGTGGTTTAAAGAAAATCCATGGTGGAAAAGGGGTGTTTTTGGGGGCTAGTTTCAGAGTGCGTTTCGGCACAATTTTAACTTAGGCCTCTGCGAGGTAGCAGTATTGCATGTTTTGGGGGGCTGTTTGTGGGTGTTCTAAAGTGTTTGGGGGTCGGTTTAGGGGTCTGGGAGCACTGCTGGGAAGGTCTAAATTTGATAGCAAGTGGTTTGAAGAAAATCTATTTTGGAAAAGGGGGGGTTGGGCCTAGTTTCAGGGTGCGTTTCGGCACAATTTTAACTTAGGCCTCTGCGAGGTAGCAGTATTGCATGTTTTGGGGGGCTGTTTGTGGGTGTTCTAAAGTTTTTGGGGATGGGTTTAGGGGTCTGGAAGCACAGCTGGGAAGGTCTAATTTTGATTGCAAGTGGTTTGAAGAAAATCCATGTTGGAAAAGGGGGGGTTGGGCCTAGTTTCAGAGTGCGTTTTGGCACAATTTTAACTTAGGCCTCTGCAAGGTAGCAGTATTACATGTTTTGTGGGTGCTGTTTGGGGGTGTTTTACATTTTTGGGAGTGGGTTGAGGGGTCTGGGAGCACTGCTGCGAAGTTTTAATTTTGATTGCAAGTGGTTTGAAGAAAATCCATGGTGGAAAAAGGAGGTTTGGGCCTAGTTTCAGAGTGCGTTTTGGCACAATTTTAACTTAGGCCTCTGCAAAGTAGCACTATTTCATGTTTTTGGGGGCTGTTTGGGGGTGTTCTATATTTTTGGGAGTGGGTTGAGGGGTCTGGGAGCACTGCTGGAAAGGTTTAATTTTGATTGCAAGTGGTTTGAAGAAAATCCATGGTGGAAAAGAGGTGTTTTGGGCCTAGTTTCAGAGTGCGTTTTGGCAGATTTTAACTTAGGTCTCTGCAAGGTAGCACTATTGCATGTTTTTGGGGGGCTGTTTGGGGGCGTTCTATATTTTTGGGAGTGGATTGAGGGGTCTGGGAGCACTGCTGGGAAGGTCTAAATTTGATAGCAAGTCGTTTGAAGAAAATCTATTTCGGAAAAGGGGGGTTTGGGCCTAGTTTCAGGGTGCGTTTCGGCACAATTTTAACTTAGGCCTCTGCGAGGTAGCAGTATTGCATGTTTTGGGGGGCTGTTTGTGGGTGTTCTAAAGTTTTTGGGGTGGGTTTAGGGGTCTGGGAGCACTGCTGGGAAGGTCTAATTTTGATTGGAAGTGGTTTAAAGAAAATCCATGGTGGAAAAGGGGTGTTTTTGGGGGCTAGTTTCAGAGTGCGTTTTGGCACGATTTTAACTTAGGCCTCTGCGAGGTAGCAGTATTGTATGTTCTTGGGGGGCTGTTTGGGGGTGTTCAATATTTTTGGGGGTGGGTTTAGGGGTCTGGGAGCACTGCTGGGAAGGTCTAAATTTGATAGCAAGTGGTTTGAAGAAAATCTATTTCGGAAAAGGGGGGTTTGGGCCTAGTTTCAGGGTGCGTTTCGGCACAATTTTAACTTAGGCCTCTGCGAGGTAGCAGTATTGCATGTTTTGGGGGGCTGTTTGTGGGTGTTCTAAAGTTTTTGGGGTGGGTTTAGGGGTCTGGGAGCACAGCTGGGAAGGTCTAATTTTGATTGCAAGTGGTTTGAAGAAAATCCATGGTGGAAAAGGGGGGTTTGGGCCTAGTTTCAGAGTGCGTTTTGGCACAATTTTAACTTAGGCCTCTGCAAGGTAGCAGTATTACATGTTTTGTGGGTGCTGTTTGGGGGTGTTCTACATTTTTGGGAGTGGGTTGAGGGGTCTGAGAGCACTGCTGCGAAGTTTTAATTTTGATTGCAAGTGGTTTGAAGAAAATCCATGGTGGAAAAAGGAGGTTTGGGCCTAGTTTCAGAGTGCGTTTTGGCACAATTTTAACTTAGGCCTCTGCAAAGTAGCACTATTGCATGTTTTTGGGGGGCTGTTTGGGGGTGTTCTATATTTCTGGGAGTGGTTTGAGGGGTCTGGGAGCACTGCTGGGAAGGTCTAACTTGGATAGCAAGTGAGTTGAAGAAAATCCATGGTGGAAAAGGGGGGTTTGGGCCTAGTTTCAGAGTGCGTTTCGGCACAATTTTGACTTAGGCCTCTGCGAGGTAGCAGTTCTGCATGTTTTTGGGGGGCTGTTTGGGGTGTTCTAAAGTTTTTGCAGGTGGGTTTAGGGGTCTGGGAGCACTGCTGGGAAGGTCTAATTTTGATTGCAAGTGGTTTGAAGGATTTCCATGGTGGAAAAGTGGGGTTTGGGCCTAGTTTCAGAGTGTGTTTTGGCACGATTTTAACTTAGGCCTCTGCAAGGTAGCAGTATTGCATGTTTTTTGGGGGCTGTTTGGGGGTGTTCTATATTTTTGGGAGTGGGTTGAAGGGTCTGGGAGGCAAGGTGGGAAGGTCTAATTTTGATTGCAAGTGGTTTGAAGAAAATCCATGGTGGAAAAGGTTTCTTTTTTTGCAGTATTGCATGTTTTTAGGGGGCTGTTTGGGGGTGTTCTACATTTGTGGGAGTGGGATGAGGTGTCTGGGAGCACTGCTGGGAAGGTTTAATTTTGATTGCAAGTGGTTTTAAGAAAATCCATGGTGGAAAAGTGGGGTTTGGGCCTAGTTTCAGAGTGTGTTTTGGCACGATTTTAACTTAGGCCTCTGCAAGGTAGCACTATTGCACGTTTTTGGGGGGCTGTTTGGTGGTGTTCTATATTTTTGGGAGTGGGTTGAGGGGTTCGGGAGGCACTGCTGGGAAGGTCTAATTTTGATTGCAAGTGGTTTGAAGAAAATCCATGATGGAAAAGGGGTGTTTTGGGCCTAGTTTTAGAGTGCGTTTTGGCACAATTTTAACTTAGGCCTCTGCAAGGTAGCACTATTGCACGTTTTTGGGGGGCTGTTTGGTGGTGTTCTATATTTTTGGGAGTGGGTTGAGGGGTTTGGGAGGCACGGTGGGAAGGTCTAATTTTGATTACACGTGGTTTGAAGAAAATCCATGATGGAAAAGGGGTGTTTTGGGCCTAGTTTCAGAGTGCGTTTTGGCACGATTTTAACTTGGGCCTCTGCAAGGTAGCACTACTGCATGTTTTTGGGGGGCTGTTTGGGGGTGTTCTATATTTTTGGGAGTGGGTTGAGGGGTCTAGGAGCACTGCTGGGAAGGTCTCAATTTGCTTGCAAGTGGTTTGAAGAAAATCCATGGTGGAAAAGGGGTGTTTTTTGGGGCCTAGTTTCACAGTGCGTTTTGGCACGATTTTAACTTAGGCCTCTGCGAGGTAGCAGTATTGCATGTTTTCAGGGGGCTGTTTGAGGGTGTTCAAGATTTTTGGGGGTGGGTTTAGGGGTCTGGGAGCACTGCTGGGAAGGTCTAACTTTGTTAACAAGTGTTTTGAAGAAAATCCATGGTGGAAAAGGGGGGTTTGGGCCTAGTTTCAGAGTGCGTTTCGGCACAATTTTAACTTAGGCCTCTGCGAGGTAGCAGTATTGCATGTTTTTGGGGGGCTGTTTTGGGGTGTTCTAAAGTTTATGAGGGTGGGTTTAGGGGTCTGGTAGCACTGCTGGGAAGGTCTAACTTTGATTGCAAGTGGTTTGAAGAAAATCCATGGTGGAACAAGGAGGTTTGGGCCTAGTTTCAGAGTGCGTTTTGGCACGATTTTAACTTAGGCCTCTGCAAGGTAGCACTATTGCACGTTTTTGGGGGGCTGTTTGGTGGTGTTCTATATTTTTGGGAGTGGGTTGAGGGGTTCGGGAGGCACTGCTGGGAAGGTCTAAGTTTGATTGCAAGTGGTTTGAAGAAAATCCATGATGGAAAAGGGGTGTTTTGGGCCTAGTTTCAGAGTGCGTTTTGGCACGATGTTAACTTAGGCCTCTGCAAGGTAGCACAATTGCACGTTTTTGGGGGGCTGTTTGGTGGTGGTCTATATTTTTGGGAGTGGGTTGAGGGGTTTGGGAGGCACGGTGGGAAGGTCTAATTTTGATTACACGTGGTTTGAAGAAAATCCATGATGGAAAAGGGGTGTTTTGGGCCTAGTTTCAGAGTGCGTTTTGGCACGATTTTAACTTGGGCCTATGCAAGGTAGCACTACTGCATGTTTTTGGGGGGCTGTTTGGGTGTGTTCTATATTTTTGGGAGTGGGTTGAGGGGTCTAGGAGCACTGCTGGGAAGGTCTCATTTTGCTTGCAAGTGGTTTGAAGAAAATCCATGGTGGAAAAGGGGTGTTTTTTGGGGCCTAGTTTCAGAGTGCGTTTTGGCACGATTTTAACTTAGGCCTCTGCGAGGTAGCAGTATTGCATGTTTATGGGGAGCTGTTTGGTGGTGTTCTATATTTTTGGAAGTGGGTTTAGGGGTTTGGGAGGCACGGTGGGAAGGTCTAATTTTGATTGCACGTGGTTTGAAGAAAATCCATGATGGAAAAGGGGAGTTTTGGGCCTAGTTTCAGAGTGCGTTTTGGCACGATTTTAACTTGGGCCTCTGCAAGGTAGCACTACTGCATGTTTTTGGGGGGCTGTTTGGGGGTGTTCTATATTTTTGGGAGTGGGTTGAGGGGTCTAGGAGCACTGCTGGGAAGGTCTCAATTTGCTTGCAAGTGGTTTGAAGAAAATCCATGGTGGAAAAGGGGTGTTTTTTGGGGCCTAGTTTCACAGTGCGTTTTGGCACGATTTTAACTTAGGCCTCTGCGAGGTAGCAGTATTGCATGTTTTCGGGGGGCTGTTTGAGGGTGTTCAAGATTTTGGGGGTGGGTTTAGGGGTCTGGGAGCACTGCTGGGAAGGTCTAACTTTGTTAACAAGTGTTTTGAAGAAAATCCATGGTGGAAAAGGGGGGTTTGGGCCTAGTTTCAGAGTGCGTTTCGGCACAATTTTAACTTAGGCCTCTGCGAGGTAGCAGTATTGCATGTTTTTGGGGGGCTGTTTTGGGGTGTTCTAAAGTTTATGAGGGTGGGTTTAGGGGTCTGGTAGCACTGCTGGGAAGGTCTAACTTTGATTGCAAGTGGTTTGAAGAAAATCCATGGTGGAAAAAGGAGGTTTGGGCCTAGTTTCAGAGTGCGTTTTGGCACGATTTTAACTTAGGCCTCTGCAAGGTAGCACTATTGCACGTTTTTGGGGGGCTGTTTGGTGGTGTTCTATATTTTTGGGAGTGGGTTGAGGGGTTCGGGAGGCACTGCTGGGAAGGTCTAAGTTTGATTGCAAGTGGTTTGAAGAAAATCCATGATGGAAAAGGGGTGTTTTGGGCCTAGTTTCAGAGTGCGTTTTGGCACGATGTTAACTTAGGCCTCTGCAAGGTAGCACTATTGCACGTTTTTGGGGGGCTGTTTGGTGGTGTTCTATATTTTTGGGAGTGGGTTGAGGGGTTTGGGAGGCACGGTGGGAAGGTCTAATTTTGATTACACGTGGTTTGAAGAAAATCCATGATGGAAAAGGGGTGTTTTGGGCCTAGTTTCAGAGTGCGTTTTGGCACGATTTTAACTTGGGCCTATGCAAGGTAGCACTACTGCATGTTTTTGGGGGGCTGTTTGGGGGTGTTCTATATTTTTGGGAGTGGGTTGAGGGGTCTAGGAGCACTGCTGGGAAGGTCTCATTTTGCTTGCAAGTGGTTTGAAGAAAATCCATGGTGGAAAAGGGGTGTTTTTTGGGGCCTAGTTTCAGAGTGCGTTTTGGCACGATTTTAACTTAGGCCTCTGCGAGGTAGCAGTATTGCATGTTTATGGGGAGCTGTTTGGTGGTGTTCTATATTTTTGGAAGTGGGTTTAGGGGTTTGGGAGGCACGGTGGGAAGGTCTAATTTTGATTGCACGTGGTTTGAAGAAAATCCATGATGGAAAAGGGGAGTTTTGGGCCTAGTTTCAGAGTGCGATTTGGCACGATTTTAACTAAGGCCTCTGCAAGGTAGCACTATTTCATATTTTTGGGGGCTGTTTGGGGGTGTTCTATATTTTTGGGAGTGTGTTGAGGGGTCTGGGAGCACTGCTGGAAAGGTTTAATTTTGATTGCAAGTGGTTTGAAGAAAATCTATTTCGGAAAAGGGGGGTTTGGGCCTAGTTTCAGGGTGTGTTTCGGCACAATTTTAACTTAGGCCTCTGCGAGGTAGCACTATTGCATGTTTTTGGGGGGCTGTTTGGGGGCGTTCTATATTTTTGGGAGTGGATTGAGGGGTCTGGGAGCACTGCTGGGAAGGTCTAAATTTGATAGCAAGTCGTTTGAAGAAAATCTATTTCGGAAAAGGGGGGTTTGGGCCTAGTTTCAGGGTGCGTTTCGGCACAATTTTAACTTAGGCCTCTGCGAGGTAGCAGTATTGCATGTTTTGGGGGCTGTTTGTGGGTGTTCTAAAGTTTTTGGGGGTGGGTTTAGGAGTCTGGGAGCACTGCTGGGAAGGTCTAATTTTGATTGCAAGTGGTTTGAAGAAAATCCATGGTGGAAAAGGGGTGTTTTTGGGGGCTAGTTTCAGAGTGCGTTTTGGCACGATTTTAACTTAGGCCTCTGCGAGGTAGCAGTATTGTATGTTCTTGGGGGGCTGTTTGGGGGTGTTCAATATTTTTGGGGGTGGGTTTAGGGGTCTGGGAGCACTGCTGGGAAGGTCTAAATTTGATAGCAAGTAGTTTGAAGAAAATCTATTTCGGAAAAGGGATGTTTGGGCCTAGTTTCAGGGTGCGTTTCGGCACAATTTTAACTTAGGCCTCTGCGAGGTAGCAGTATTGCATGTTTTGGGGAGCTGTTTGTGGGTGTTCTAAAGTTTTTGGGGATGGGTTTAGGGGTCTGGGAGCACTGCTGGGAAGGTCTAATTTTGATTGCAAGTGGTTTGAAGAAAATCCATGGTGGAAAAGGGGGGTTTGGGCCTAGTTTCAGAGTGCGTTTTGGCACAATTTTAACGTAGGCCTCTGCAAGGTAGCAGTATTACATGTTTTGTGGGTGCTGTTTGGGGGTGTTCTACAATTTTGGGAGTGGGTTGAGGGGTCTGGAAACACTGCTGCGAAGTTTTAATTTTGATTGCAAGTGGTTTGAAGAAAATCCATGGTGGAAAAAGGAGGTTTGGGCCTAGTTTCAGAGTGCGTTTTGGCACAATTTTAACTTAGGCCTCTGCAAAGTAGCACTATTGCATGTTTTTGGGGGGCTGTTTGGGGGTGTTCTATATTTTTGGGAGTGGTTTGAGGGGTCTGGGAGCACTGCAGGGAAGGTCTAACTTGGATAGCAAGTGAGTTGAAGAAAATCCATGGTGGAAAAGGGAGGTTTGGGCCTAGTTTCAGAGTGCGTTTTTGCACAATTTTAACTTAGGACTCTGCAAAGTAGCACTATTTCATGTTTTTGGGGGCTGTTTGGGGGTGTTCTATATTTTTGGGAGTGGGTTGAGGGGTCTGAGAGCACTGCTGGAAAGGTTTAATTATGATTGCAAGTGGTTTGAAGAAAATCCATGGTGGAAAAGGGGGGTTTGGGCCTAGTTTCAGAGTGCGTTTTGGCACAATTTTAACTTAGGCCTCTGCAAGGTAGCAGTATTACATGTTTTGTGGGTGCTGTTTGGGGGTGTTCTACATTTTTGGGAGTGGGTTGAGGGGTCTGGGAGCACTGCTGCGAAGTTTTAATTTTGATTGCAAGTGGTTTGAAGAAAATCCATGGTGGAAAAAGGAGGTTTGGGCCTAGTTTCAGAGTGCGTTTTGGCACAATTTTAACTTAGGCCTCTGCAAAGTAGCACTATTGCATGTTTTTGGGGGGGCTGTTTGGGGGTGTTCTATATTTTTGGGAGTGGTTTGAGGGGTCTGGGAGAACTGCTGGGAAGGTCTAACTTGGATAGCAAGTGAGTTGAAGAAAATCCATGGTGGAAAAGGGAGGTTTGGGCCTAGTTTCAGAGTGCGTTTTGGCACAATTTTAACTTAGGACTCTGCAAAGTAGCACTATTTCATGTTTTTGGGGGCTGTTTGGGGGTGTTCTATATTTTTGGGAGTGGGTTGAGGGGTCTGGGAGCACTGCTGGAAAGGTTTAATTTTGATTGCAAGTGGTTTGAAGAAAATCCATGGTGGAAAAGGGGTGTTTTGGGCCTAGTTTCAGAGTGCGTTTTGGCAGATTTTAACTTAGGCCTCTGCAAGGTAGCACTATTGCATGTTTTTGGGGGGCTGTTTGGGGGCGTTCTATATTTTTGGGAGTGGATTGAGGGGTCTGGGAGCACTGCTGGGAAGGTCTAAATTTGATAGCAAGTCGTTTGAAGAAAATCTATTTCGGAAAAGGGGGGTTTGGGCCTTGTTTCAGGGTGCGTTTCGGCACAATTTTAATTTAGGCCTCTGCGAGGTAGCAGTATTGCATGTTTTGGGGGGCTGTTTGTGGGTGTTCTAAAGTTTTTGGGGGTGGGTTTAGGGGTCTGGGAGCACTGCTGGGAAGGTCTAATTTTGATTGGAAGTCGTTTGAAGAAAATCCATGGTGGAAAAGGGGTGTTTTTGGGGGCTAGTTTCAGAGTGCGTTTTGGCACGATTTTAACTTAGGCCTCTGCGAGGTAGCAGTATTGTATGTTCTTGGGGGGCTGTTTGGGGGTGTTCAATATTTTTGGGGGTGGGTTTAGGGGTCTGGGAGCACTGCTGGGAAGGTCTAAATTTGATAGCAAGTGGTTTGAAGAAAATCTATTTCGGAAAAGGGGGGTTTGGGCCTAGTTTCAGGGTGCGTTTCGGCACAATTTTAACTTAGGCCTCTGCGAGGTAGCAGTATTGCATGTTTTGGGGGGCTGTTTGAGGGTGTTCTAAAGTTTTTGGGGGTGGGTTTAGGGGTCTGGGACCACATTTGGGAAGGTCTAATTTTGATTGCAAGTGGTTTGAAGAAAATCCATGGTGGAAAAGGGGGGTTTGGGCCTAGTTTCAGAGTGCGTTTTGGCACAATTTTAACTTAGGCCTCTGCAAGGTAGCAGTATTACATGTTTTGTGGGTGCTGTTTGGGGGTGTTCTACATTTTTGGGAGTGGGTTGAGGGGTCTGGGAGCACTGCTGCGAAGTTTTAATTTTGATTGCAAGTGAGTTGAAGAAAATCCATGGTGGAAAAAGGAGGTTTGGGCCTAGTTTCAGAGTGCGTTTTGGCAAAAATTTAACTTAGGCCTCTGCAAAGTAGCACTATTGCATGTTTTTGGGGGGCTGTTTGGGGGTGTTCTATATTTTTGGGAGTGGTTTGAGGGGTCGGGGAGCACTGCTGGGAAGGTCTAACTTGGATTGCAAGTGAGTTGAAGAAAATCCATGGTGGAAAAGGGGGGTTTGGGCCGAGTTTCAGAGTGCGTTTCGGCACAATTTTGACTTAGGCCTCTGCGAGGTAGCAGTTCTGCATGTTTTTGGGGGGCTGTTTGGGGTGTTCTAAAGTTTTTGCGGGTGGGTTTAGGGGTCTGGGAGCACTGCTAGGAAGGTCTAATTTTGATTGCAAGTGGTTTGAAGGATTTCCATGGTGGAAAAGTGGGGTTTGGGCCTAGTTTCAGAGTGTGTTTTGGCACGATTTTAACTTAGGCCTCTGCAAGGTAGCAGTATTGCATGTTTTTTGGGGGCTGTTTGGGGGTGTTCTATATTTTTGGGAGTGGGTTGAAGGGTCTGGGAGGCACGGTGGGAAGGTCTAATTTTGAATACAAGTGGTTTGAAGAAAATCCATGGTGGAAAGGTTTCTTTTTTTGCAGTATTGCATGTTTTTAGGGGGCTGTTTGGGGGTGTTCTACATTTGTGGGAGTGGGTTGAGGTGTCTGGGAGCACTGCTGGGAAGGTTTAATTTTGATTGCAAGTGGTTTTAAGAAAATCCATGGTGGAAAAGTGGGGTTTGGGCCTAATTTCAGAGTGTGTTTTGGCACGATTTTAACTTAGGCCTCTGCAAGGTAGCACTATTGCACGTTTTTGGGGGGCTGTTTGGTGATGTTCTATATTTTTGGGAGTGGGTTGAGGGGTTCGGGAGGACCTGCTGGGAAGGTCTAATTTTGATTGCAAGTGGTTTGAAGAAAATCCATGATGGAAAAGGGGTGTTTTGGGCCTAGTTTCAGAGTGCGTTTTGGCACGATTTTAACTTAGGCCTCTGCAAGGTAGCACTATTGCACGTTTTTGGGGGGCTGTTTGGTGGCGTTCTATATTTTTGGGAGTGGATTGAGGGGTCTGGGAGCACTGCTGGGAAGGTCTAAATTTGATAGCAAGTCGTTTGAAGAAAATCTATTTCGGAAAAGGGGGGTTTGGGCCTAGTTTCAGGGTGCGTTTCGGCACAATTTTAACTTAGGCCTCTGCGAGGTAGCAGTATTGCATGTTTTGGGGGCTGTTTGTGGGTGTTCTAAAGTTTTTGGGGGTGGGTTTAGGGGTCTGGGAGCACTGCTGGGAAGGTCTAATTTTGATTGCAAGTGGTTTGAAGAAAATCCATGGTGGAAAAGGGGTGTTTTTGGGGGCTAGTTTCAGAGTGCGTTTTGGCACGATTTTAACTTAGGCCTCTGCGAGGTAGCAGTATTGTATGTTCTTGGGGGGCTGTTTGGGGGTGTTCAATATTTTTGGGGGTGGGTTTAGGGGTCTGGGAGCACTGCTGGGAAGGTCTAAATTTGATAGCAAGTAGTTTGAAGAAAATCTATTTCGGAAAAGGGATGTTTGGGCCTAGTTTCAGGGTGCGTTTCGGCACAATTTTAACTTAGGCCTCTGCGAGGTAGCAGTATTGCATGTTTTGGGGAGCTGTTTGTGGGTGTTCTAAAGTTTTTGGGGATGGGTTTAGGGGTCTGGGAGCACTGCTGGGAAGGTCTAATTTTGATTGCAAGTGGTTTGAAGAAAATCCATGGTGGAAAAGGGGGGTTTGGGCCTAGTTTCAGAGTGCGTTTTGGCACAATTTTAACGTAGGCCTCTGCAAGGTAGCAGTATTACATGTTTTGTGGGTGCTGTTTGGGGGTGTTCTACAATTTTGGGAGTGGGTTGAGGGGTCTGGAAACACTGCTGCGAAGTTTTAATTTTGATTGCAAGTGGTTTGAAGAAAATCCATGGTGGAAAAAGGAGGTTTGGGCCTAGTTTCAGAGTGCGTTTTGGCACAATTTTTACTTAGGCCTCTGCAAAGTAGCACTATTGCATGTTTTTGGGGGGCTGTTTGGGGGTGTTCTATATTTTTGGGAGTGGTTTGAGGGGTCTGGGAGCACTGCTGGGAAGGTCTAACTTGGATAGCAAGTGAGTTGAAGAAAATCCATGGTGGAAAAGGGAGGTTTGGGCCTAGTTTCAGAGTGCGTTTTTGCACAATTTTAACTTAGGACTCTGCAAAGTAGCACTATTTCATGTTTTTGGGGGCTGTTTGGGGGTGTTCTATATTTTTGGGAGTGGGTTGAGGGGTCTGAGAGCACTGCTGGAAAGGTTTAATTATGATTGCAAGTGGTTTGAAGAAAATCCATGGTGGAAAAGGGGGGTTTGGGCCTAGTTTCAGAGTGCGTTTTGGCACAATTTTAACTTAGGCCTCTGCAAGGTAGCAGTATTACATGTTTTGTGGGTGCTGTTTGGGGGTGTTCTACATTTTTGGGAGTGGGTTGAGGGGTCTGGGAGCACTGCTGCGAAGTTTTAATTTTGATTGCAAGTGGTTTGAAGAAAATCCATGGTGGAAAAAGGAGGTTTGGGCCTAGTTTCAGAGTGCGTTTTGGCACAATTTTAACTTAGGCCTCTGCAAAGTAGCACTATTGCATGTTTTTGGGGGGGCTGTTTGGGGGTGTTCTATATTTTTGGGAGTGGTTTGAGGGGTCTGGGAGCACTGCTGGGAAGGTCTAACTTGGATAGCAAGTGAGTTGAAGAAAATCCATGGTGGAAAAAGGAGGTTTGGGCCTAGTTTCAGAGTGCGTTTTGGCACAATTTTAACTTAGGACTCTGCAAAGTAGCACTATTTCATGTTTTTGGGGGCTGTTTGGGGGTGTTCTATATTTTTGGGAGTGGGTTGAGGGGTCTGGGAGCACTGCTGGAAAGGTTTAATTTTGATTGCAAGTGGTTTGAAGAAAATCCATGGTGGAAAAGGGGTGTTTTGGGCCTAGTTTCAGAGTGCGTTTTGACAGATTTTAACTTAGGCCTCTGCAAGGTAGCACTATTGCATGTTTTTGGGGGGCTGTTTGGGGGCGTTCTATATTTTTGGGAGTGGATTGAGGGGTCTGGGAGCACTGCTGGGAAGGTCTAAATTTGATAGCAAGTCGTTTGAAGAAAATCTATTTCGGAAAAGGGGGGTTTGGGCCTAGTTTCAGGGTGCGTTTCGGCACAATTTTAATTTAGGCCTCTGCGAGGTAGCAGTATTGCATGTTTTGGGGGGCTGTTTGTGGGTGTTCTAAAGTTTTTGGGGGTGGGTTTAGGGGTCTGGGAGCACTGCTGGGAAGGTCTAATTTTGATTGGAAGTCGTTTGAAGAAAATCCATGGTGGAAAAGGGGTGTTTTTGGGGGCTAGTTTCAGAGTGCGTTTTGGCACGATTTTAACTTAGGCCTCTGCGAGGTAGCAGTATTGTATGTTCTTGGGGGGCTGTTTGGGGGTGTTCAATATTTTTGGGGGTGGGTTTAGGGGTCTGGGAGCACTGCTGGGAAGGTCTAAATTTGATAGCAAGTGGTTTGAAGAAAATCTATTTCGGAAAAGGGGGGTTTGGGCCTAGTTTCAGGGTGCGTTTCGGCACAATTTTAACTTAGGCCTCTGCGAGGTAGCAGTATTGCATGTTTTGGGGGGCTGTTTGAGGGTGTTCTAAAGTTTTTGGGGGTGGGTTTAGGGGTCTGGGACCACATTTGGGAAGGTCTAATTTTGATTGCAAGTGGTTTGAAGAAAATCCATGGTGGAAAAGGGGGGTTTGGGCCTAGTTTCAGAGTGCGTTTTGGCACAATTTTAACTTAGGCCTCTGCAAGGTAGCAGTATTACATGTTTTGTGGGTGCTGTTTGGGGGTGTTCTACATTTTTGGGAGTGGGTTGAGGGGTCTGGGAGCACTGCTGCGAAGTTTTAATTTTGATTGCAAGTGAGTTGAAGAAAATCCATGGTGGAAAAAGGAGGTTTGGGCCTAGTTTCAGAGTGCGTTTTGGCACAATTTTAACTTAGGCCTCTGCAAAGTAGCACTATTGCATGTTTTTGGGGGGCTGTTTGGGGGTGTTCTATATTTTTGGGAGTGGTTTGAGGGGTCGGGGAGCACTGCTGGGAAGGTCTAACTTGGATAGCAAGTGAGTTGAAGAAAATCCATGGTGGAAAAGGGGGGTTTGGGCCGAGTTTCAGAGTGCGTTTCGGCACAATTTTGACTTAGGCCTCTGCGAGGTAGCAGTTCTGCATGTTTTTGGGGGGCTGTTTGGGGTGTTCTAAAGTTTTTGCGGGTGGGTTTAGGGGTCTGGGAGCACTGCTAGGAAGGTCTAATTTTGATTGCAAGTGGTTTGAAGGATTTCCATGGTGGAAAAGTGGGGTTTGGGCCTAGTTTCAGAGTGTGTTTTGGCACGATTTTAACTTAGGCCTCTGCAAGGTAGCAGTATTGCATGTTTTTTGGGGGCTGTTTGGGGGTGTTCTATATTTTTGGGAGTGGGTTGAAGGGTCTGGGAGGCACGGTGGGAAGGTCTAATTTTGAATACAAGTGGTTTGAAGAAAATCCATGGTGGAAAAGGTTTCTTTTTTTGCAGTATTGCATGTTTTTAGGGGGCTGTTTGGGGGTGTTCTACATTTGTGGGAGTGGGTTGAGGTGTCTGGGAGCACTGCTGGGAAGGTTTAATTTTGATTGCAAGTGGTTTTAAGAAAATCCATGGTGGAAAAGTGGGGTTTGGGCCTAATTTCAGAGTGTGTTTTGGCACGATTTTAACTTAGGCCTCTGCAAGGTAGCAGTATTGCATGTTTTTTGGGGGCTGTTTGGGGGTGTTCTATATTTTTGGGAGTGGGTTGAAGGGTCTGGGAGGCACGGTGGGAAGGTCTAATTTTGAATACAAGTGGTTTGAAGAAAATCCATGGTGGAAAAGGTTTCTTTTTTTGCAGTATTGCATGTTTTTAGGGGGCTGTTTGGGGGTGTTCTACATTTGTGGGAGTGGGTTGAGGTGTCTGGGAGCACTGCTGGGAAGGTTTAATTTTGATTGCAAGTGGTTTTAAGAAAATCCATGGTGGAAAAGTGGGGTTTGGGCCTAATTTCAGAGTGTGTTTTGGCACGATTTTAACTTAGGCCTCTGCAAGGTAGCACTATTGCACGTTTTTGGGGGGCTGTTTGGTGGTGTTCTATATTTTTGGGAGTGGGTTGAGGGGTTCGGGAGGCACTGCTGGGAAGGTCTAATTTTGATTGCAAGTGGTTTGAAGAAAATCCATGATGGAAAAGGGGTGTTTTGGGCCTAGTTTCAGAGTGCGTTTTGGCACGATTTTAACTTAGGCCTCTGCAAGGTAGCACTATTGCACGTTTTTGGGGGGCTGTTTGGTGGTGTCCTATATTTTTGGGAGTGGGTTGAGGGGTTTGGGAGGCACGGTGGGAAGGTCTAATTTTGATTACACGTGGTTTGAAGAAAATCCATGATGGAAAAGTGGTGTTTTGGGCCTAGTTTCAGAGTGCGTTTTGGCACGATTTTAACTTGGGCCTCTGCAAGGTAGCACTACTGCATGTTTTTGGGGGGCTGTTTGGGGGTGTTCTATATTTTTGGGAGTGGGTTGAGGGGTCTAGGAGCACTGCTGGGAAGGTCTCAATTTGCTTGCAAGTGGTTTGAAGAAAATCCATGGTGGAAAAGGGGTGTTTTTTGGGGCCTAGTTTCACAGTGCGTTTTGGCACGATTTTAACTTAGGCCTCTGCGAGGTAGCAGTATTGCATGTTTTCGGGGGGCTGTTTGAGGGTGTTCAAGATTTTTGGGGGTGGGTTTAGGGGTCTGGGACCACATTTGGGAAGGTCTAATTTTGATTGCAAGTGGTTTGAAGAAAATCCATGGTGGAAAAGGGGGGTTTGGGCCTAGTTTCAGAGTGCGTTTTGGAACAATTTTAACTTAGGCCTCTGCAAGGTAGCAGTATTACATGTTTTGTGGGTGCTGTTTGGGGGTGTTCTACATTTTTGGGAGTGGGTTGAGGGGTCTGGGAGCACTGCTGCGAAGTTTTAATTTTGATTGCAAGTGAGTTGAAGAAAATCCATGGTGGAAAAAGGAGGTTTGGGCCTAGTTTCAGAGTGCGTTTTGGCACAATTTTAACTTAGGCCTCTGCAAAGTAGCACTATTGCATGTTTTTGGGGGGCTGTTTGGGGGTGTTCTATATTTTTGGGAGTGGTTTGAGGGGTCGGGGAGCACTGCTGGGAAGGTCTAACTTGGATAGCAAGTGAGTTGAAGAAAATCCATGGTGGAAAAGGGGGGTTTGGGCCGAGTTTCAGAGTGCGTTTCGGCACAATTTTGACTTAGGCCTCTGCGAGGTAGCAGTTCTGCATGTTTTTGGGGGGCTGTTTGGGGTGTTCTAAAGTTTTTGCGGGTGGGTTTAGGGGTCTGGGAGCACTGCTAGGAAGGTCTAATTTTGATTGCAAGTGGTTTGAAGGATTTCCATGGTGGAAAAGTGGGGTTTGGGCCTAGTTTCAGAGTGTGTTTTGGCACGATTTTAACTTAGGCCTCTGCAAGGTAGCAGTATTGCATGTTTTTTGGGGGCTGTTTGGGGGTGTTCTATATTTTTGGGAGTGGGTTGAAGGGTCTGGGAGGCACGGTGGGAAGGTCTAATTTTGAATACAAGTGGTTTGAAGAAAATCCATGGTGGAAAAGGTTTCTTTTTTTGCAGTATTGCATGTTTTTAGGGGGCTGTTTGGGGGTGTTCTACATTTGTGGGAGTGGGTTGAGGTGTCTGGGAGCACTGCTGGGAAGGTTTAATTTTGATTGCAAGTGGTTTTAAGAAAATCCATGGTGGAAAAGTGGGGTTTGGGCCTAATTTCAGAGTGTGTTTTGGCACGATTTTAACTTAGGCCTCTGCAAGGTAGCACTATTGCACGTTTTTGGGGGGCTGTTTGGTGGTGTTCTATATTTTTGGGAGTGGGTTGAGGGGTTCGGGAGGCACTGCTGGGAAGGTCTAATTTTGATTGCAAATGGTTTGAAGAAAATCCATGATGGAAAAGGGGTGTTTTGGGCCTAGTTTCAGAGTGCGTTTTGGCACGATTTTAACTTAGGCCTCTGCAAGGTAGCACTATTGCACGTTTTTGGGGGGCTGTTTGGTGGTGTCCTATATTTTTGGGAGTGGGTTGAGGGGTTTGGGAGGCACGGTGGGAAGGTCTAATTTTGATTACACGTGGTTTGAAGAAAATCCATGATGGAAAAGTGGTGTTTTGGGCCTAGTTTCAGAGTGCGTTTTGGCACGATTTTAACTTGGGCCTCTGCAAGGTAGCACTACTGCATGTTTTTGGGGGGCTGTTTGGGGGTGTTCTATATTTTTGGGAGTGGGTTGAGGGGTCTAGGAGCACTGCTGGGAAGGTCTCAATTTGCTTGCAAGTGGTTTGAAGAAAATCCATGGTGGAAAAGGGGTGTTTTTTGGGGCCTAGTTTCACAGTGCGTTTTGGCACGATTTTAACTTAGGCCTCTGCGAGGTAGCAGTATTGCATGTTTTCGGGGGGCTGTTTGAGGGTGTTCAAGATTTTTGGGGGTGGGTTTAGGGGTCTCGGAGCACTGCTGGGAAGGTCTAACTTTCATAACAAGTGTTTTGAAGAAAATCCATGGTGGAAAAGGGGGGTTTGGGCCTAGTTTCAGAGTGCGTTTCGGCACAATTTTAACTTAGGCCTCTACGAGGTAGCAGTATTGCATGTTTTTGGGGGGCTGTTTTGGGGTGTTCTAAAGTTTATGAGGGTGGGTTTAGGGGTCTGGGAGCACTGCTGGGAAGGTCTAACTTTGATTGCAAGTGGTTTGAAGAAAATCCATGGTGGAAAAAGGAGATTTGGGCCTAGTTTCAGAGTGCGTTTTGGCACGATGTTAACTTAGGCCTCTGCAAGGTAGCACTATTGCACGTTTTTGGGGGGCTGTTTGGTGGTGTTCTATATTTTTGGGAGTGGGTTGAGGGGTTTGGGAGGCACGGTGGGAAGGTCTAATTTTGATTACACGTGGTTTGAAGAAAATCCATGATGGAAAAGGGGTGTTTTGGGCCTAGTTTCAGAGTGCGTTTTGGCACGATTTTAACTTGGGCCTATGCAAGGTAGCACTACTGCATGTTTTTGGGGGGCTGTTTGGGGGTGTTCTATATTTTTGGGAGTGGGTTGAGGGGTCTAGGAGCACTGCTGGGAAGGTCTCATTTTGCTTGCAAGTGGTTTGAAGAAAATCCATGGTGGAAAAGGGGTGTTTTTTGGGGCCCAGTTTCAGAGTGCGTTTTGGCACGATTTTAACTTAGGCCTCTGCGAGGTAGCAGTATTGCATGTTTATGGGGAGCTGTTTGAGGGTGTTCAAGATTTTTGGGGGTGGGTTTAGGGGTCTGGGAGCACTGCTGGGAAGGTCTAACTTTGATAGCAAGTGTTTTGAAGAAAATCCATGGTGGAAAAGGGGGGTTTGGGCCTAGTTTCAGAGTGCGTTTCGGCACAATTTTAACTTAGGCCTCTGCGAGGTAGCAGTATTGCATGTTTTTGGGGGGCTGTTTTGGGGTGTTCTAAAGTTTATGAGGGTGGGTTTAGGTGTCTGGGAGCACTGCTGGGAAGGTCTAATTTTGATTGCAAGTGATTTGAAGAAAATCCATGGTGGAAAAAGGGGGTTTGGGCCTAGTTTCAGAGTGGTTTTGGCACGATTTTAACTTAGGCCTCTGCACGGTAGCAGTATTGCATGTTTTTTGGGGGCTGTTTGGGGGTGTTCTATATTTTTGGGAGTGGGTTGAGGGGTCTAGGAGGCACAGTGGGAAGGTCTAATTTTGATTGCAAGTGGTTTGAAGAAAATCCATGGTGGAAAAGGTTTTTTGTTGCAGTATTGCATGTTTTTAGGGGGCAGTTTGGGGGTGTTCTACATTTTTGGGAGTGGGTTGAGGAGTATGGGAGCAATGCTGGGAAGATCTAATTTTACTTGCAAGTGATTTGAAGAAAATCCATGGTGGAAAAGGGGTGTTTTTTGGGGCCTAGTTTCACAGTGCGTTTTGGCACGATTTTAACTTAGGCCTCTGCGAGGTAGCAGTATTGCATGTTTTCGGGGGGCTGTTTGAGGGTGTTCAAGATTTTTGGGGGTGGGTTTAGGGGTCTCGGAGCACTGCTGGGAAGGTCTAACTTTCATAACAAGTGTTTTGAAGAAAATCCATGGTGGAAAAGGGGGGTTTGGGCCTAGTTTCAGAGTGCGTTTCGGCACAATTTTAACTTAGGCCTCTACGAGGTAGCAGTATTGCATGTTTTTGGGGGGCTGTTTTGGGGTGTTCTAAAGTTTATGAGGGTGGGTTTAGGGGTCTGGGAGCACTGCTGGGAAGGTCTAACTTTGATTGCAAGTGGTTTGAAGAAAATCCATGGTGGAAAAAGGAGGTTTGGGCCTAGTTTCAGAGTGCGTTTTGGCACGATGTTAACTTAGGCCTCTGCAAGGTAGCACTATTGCACGTTTTTGGGGGGCTGTTTGGTGGTGTTCTATATTTTTGGGAGTGGGTTGAGGGGTTTGGGAGGCACGGTGGGAAGGTCTAATTTTGATTACACGTGGTTTGAAGAAAATCCATGATGGAAAAGGGGTGTTTTGGGCCTAGTTTCAGAGTGCGTTTTGGCACGATTTTAACTTGGGCCTATGCAAGGTAGCACTACTGCATGTTTTTGGGGGGCTGTTTGGGGGTGTTCTATATTTTTGGGAGTGGGTTGAGGGGTCTAGGAGCACTGCTGGGAAGGTCTCATTTTGCTTGCAAGTGGTTTGAAGAAAATCCATGGTGGAAAAGGGGTGTTTTTTGGGGCCCAGTTTCAGAGTGCGTTTTGGCACGATTTTAACTTAGGCCTCTGCGAGGTAGCAGTATTGCATGTTTATGGGGAGCTGTTTGAGGGTGTTCAAGATTTTTGGGGGTGGGTTTAGGGGTCTGGGAGCACTGCTGGGAAGGTCTAACTTTGATAGCAAGTGTTTTGAAGAAAATCCATGGTGGAAAAGGGGGGTTTGGGCCTAGTTTCAGAGTGCGTTTCGGCACAATTTTAACTTAGGCCTCTGCGAGGTAGCAGTATTGCATGTTTTTGGGGGGCTGTTTTGGGGTGTTCTAAAGTTTATGAGGGTGGGTTTAGGTGTCTGGGAGCACTGCTGGGAAGGTCTAATTTTGATTGCAAGTGATTTGAAGAAAATCCATGGTGGAAAAAGGGGGTTTGGGCCTAGTTTCAGAGTGGTTTTGGCACGATTTTAACTTAGGCCTCTGCACGGTAGCAGTATTGCATGTTTTTTGGGGGCTGTTTGGGGGTGTTCTATATTTTTGGGAGTGGGTTGAGGGGTCTAGGAGGCACAGTGGGAAGGTCTAATTTTGATTGCAAGTGGTTTGAAGAAAATCCATGGTGGCAAAGGTTTTTTGTTGCAGTATTGCATGTTTTTAGGGGGCAGTTTGGGGGTGTTCTACATTTTTGGGAGTGGGTTGAGGAGTATGGGAGCAATGCTGGGAAGATCTAATTTTACTTGCAAGTGATTTGAAGAAAATCCATGGTGGAAAAGGGGTGTTTTTGGGGGCCTAGTTTCAGAGTGCGTTTTAGCACGATTTTAACTTAGGCCTCTGCGAGGTAGCAGTATTGCATGTTTTTGGGGGGCTGTTTGGGGGTGTTCTATATTTTTGGGAGTGGGTTGAGGGGTCTAGGAGCACTGCTGGGAAGGTCTCATTTTGCTTGCAAGTGGTTTGAAGAAAATCCATGGTGGAAAAGTGGTGTTATTTGGGGCCTAGTTTCATAGTACGTTTTGGCACGATTTTAACTTAGGCCTCTGCAAGGTAGCAGTATTGCATGTTTTTGGGGGGCTGTTTGGGGGTGTTCTATATTTTTGGGAGTGGGTTGAGGGGTCTGGGAGGCACAGTGGGAAGGTCTAATTTAGATTGCAAGTGGTTTGAAGAAAATCCATGGTGGAAAAGTTATTTTTTTGCAGTATTGCATGTTTTTAAGGGGCTGTTTGGGGGAGTTCTATATTTTTGGGAGTGGGTTGAGGGGTCTAGGAGCACTGCTGGGAAGGTCTCATTTTGTTTGCAAGTGATTTGAAGAAAATCCATGGTGGAAAAGGGGTGTTTTTGGGGGCCTAGTTTCAGAGTGCGTTTTAGCACGATTTTAACTTAGGCCTCTGCAAGGTAGCAGTATTGCATGTTTTTGGGGGGCTGTTTGGGGGTGTTCTATATTTTTGGGAGTGGGTTGAGGGGTCTAGGAGGCACAGTGGGAAGGTCTAATTTTGATTGCAAGTGGTTTGAAGAAAATCCATGGTGGAAAAGGTTTTTTGTTGCAGTATTGCATGTTTTTAGGGGGCAGTTTGGGGGTGTTCTACATTTTTGGGAGTGGGTTGAGGAGTATGGGAGCAATGCTGGGAAGATCTAATTTTACTTGCAAGTGATTTGAAGAAAATCCATGGTGGAAAAGGGGTGTTTTTGGGGGCCTAGTTTCAGAGTGCGTTTTAGCACGATTTTAACTTAGGCCTCTGCGAGGTAGCAGTATTGCATGTTTTTGGGGGGCTGTTTGGGGGTGTTCTATATTTTTGGGAGTGGGTTGAGGGGTCTAGGAGCACTGCTGGGAAGGTCTCATTTTGCTTGCAAGTGGTTTGAAGAAAATCCATGGTGGAAAAGTGGTGTTTTTTGGGGCCTAGTTTCAGAGTACGTTTTGGCACGATTTTAACTTAGGCCTCTGCAAGGTAGCAGTATTGCATGTTTTTGGGGGGCTGTTTGGGGGTGTTCTATATTTTTGGGAGTGGGTTGAGGGGTCTGGGAGGCACAGTGGGAAGGTCTAATTTTGATTGCAAGTGGTTTGAAGAAAATCCATGGTGGAAAAGTTATTTTCTTGCAGTATTGCATGTTTTTAAGGGGCTGTTTGGGGGAGTTCTATATTTTTGGGAGTGGGTTGAGGGGTCTAGGAGCACTGCTGGGAAGGTCTCATTTTGTTTGCAAGTGATTTGAAGAAAATCCATGGTGGAAAAGGGGTGTTTTTTGGGGCCTAGTTTCAGAGTGCGTTTTAGCACGATTTTAACTTAGGCCTCTGCAAGGTAGCAGTATTGCATGTTTTTGGGGGGCTGTTTGGGGGTGTTCTATATTTTTGGGAGTGGGTTGAGGGGTCTAGGAGGCACAGTGGGAAGGTCTAATTTTGATTGCAAGTGGTTTGAAGAAAATCCATGGTGGAAAAGGTTTTTTGTTGCAGTATTGCATGTTTTTAGGGGGCAGTTTGGGGGTGTTCTACATTTTTGGGAGTGGGTTGAGGAGTATGGGAGCAATGCTGGGAAGATCTAATTTTACTTGCAAGTGATTTGAAGAAAATCCATGGTGGAAAAGGGGTGTTTTTGGGGGCCTAGTTTCAGAGTGCGTTTTAGCACGATTTTAACTTAGGCCTCTGCGAGGTAGCAGTATTGCATGTTTTTGGGGGGCTGTTTGGGGGTGTTCTATATTTTTGGGAGTGGGTTGAGGGGTCTAGGAGCACTGCTGGGAAGGTCTCATTTTGCTTGCAAGTGGTTTGAAGAAAATCCATGGTGGAAAAGTGGTGTTTTTTGGGGCCTAGTTTCAGAGTACGTTTTGGCACGATTTTAACTTAGGCCTCTGCAAGGTAGCAGTATTGCATGTTTTTGGGGGGCTGTTTGGGGGTGTTCTATATTTTTGGGAGTGGGTTGAGGGGTCTGGGAGGCACAGTGGGAAGGTCTAATTTTGATTGCAAGTGGTTTGAAGAAAATCCATGGTGGAAAAGTTATTTTTTTGCAGTATTGCATGTTTTTAAGGGGCTGTTTGGGGGAGTTCTATATTTTTGGGAGTGGGTTGAGGGGTCTAGGAGCACTGCTGGGAAGGTCTCATTTTGTTTGCAAGTGATTTGAAGAAAATCCATGGTGGAAAAGGGGTGTTTTTGGGGGCCTAGTTTCAGAGTGCGTTTTAGCACGATTTTAACTTAGGCCTCTGCGAGGTAGCAGTATTGCATGTTTTTGGGGGGCTGTTTGGGGGTGTTTTAGATTTTTGGGGGTGGGTTTAGGGGTCTGGGAGCACTGCTGGGAAGGTCTAATTTTGTGTAAAAGTAGCAGTTTGGTCGTAGGTTGAGGGGAAAGGGAAATTTGGCCCTGTTTCTGAGGTGCATTTCGGCGAATAGGCTAACATTGCCGTTAATGTGTTATTGCAGATGTCACTGGAGACAACTCTACTGGCACTTTATGCAGCTATAGTGTAGGAAAAGCACTATACATTTACCCAATGAGGTAGCACGTACTGGATTAGCCAGTAGAAAGTACTCCAGTAATAGATTTGCAAATCGCAAAACAATCCGCGAGTTTGCTGGAAAATCCGCGATTTCGCCGGAATTTGCAGACCACAGATCCGCAAAATTCACCCATAGTTACTAATTACTATCCTTGAAAAGTAGGTTCAGGGTACGCACTTTCGAAATGATGCTTGTATGTAATACTGTCACTGAAAGTGTTATTTTTGCACTACACAGCGTACCTTATATTTTTTTCTCCGTGGTGTTTTAATATCACTTTCTGTTTTTTCATCAACAATTACAGGCCGGCTTTTACCCTGTGCCATGGAACAAACGATTAACTCAGGCTTACCATTAGCGATCCGCGATTATGCATCAGGCAGGCATTGGACAGTGTGTCTGGTCACCAAGATTGATTGATGGAGCGTCAGATGGAATGGATGAGTATCGCGAATAAGAGGAATGGCTGGATGCATGCAACTTCACATATTCAACAGGACACCTACAACATACAGTTACAGTACCCTCTTCACTTCTCCCTATCTTTTAAATGTTATTGTTGTGAACTTCAACTTCACCGAGTGTGACTCTGTGTGTTTGTTTGCTCTCTGCTTTAAATTCATCCCTCCAGCTATTTGATAAGTTTCTTTGCTATTTTTAAAACTAATTTAATGTACTAATAAGTGTTTACTCTCTCTGAGGGCATAGAGGCAAGTGAAATAGCGTTATTACTGCAGCCCTGTACTGTAAAATTGTTTTTTCATAGTCACTAGTAAGTTGTAGTAAGTACTACTTTTCAGTAACCTAACCATCCATTTAGCAAACAACTTCATGCATGCAGTAGGGCACTTCCTTTATGTCCCTTAAAAAATGTATGGATATCTTTGAATCCAAAGATTTGTTTTTCTTCATTTGTTGTTTATCCATGCTTTGTTTTTTTTCCCTCTCTCCACAAAACTTTCCCAAAAACCCCCATTCTCATCCAATTTTCAAACCCTAACCCTCTTCCCCCGGGCTCTGTGTTTTTTTATTGAGGTGTGACTAAATGACAACAATAAATTCCACAACTTGCTGGGGAGGATAAAGTCAAAGCAACAGAAAAATCATTCAAATCAGAATTTCATGTGCGCCATCGTGGATTGATCATCAACAACATCCTCCTCCTACACGTGATGAATCGAATGCTTAATGCTTACGTTGCTGTGTCCTTTGCCTTAATAATATTTCTTATAGTAGCCATACTCCATGCAACTAGTACTTATATTTTGAATACTTTAGCACTGGTTAGGCTACAATTTATGGCACTGTTCTCTACCGTAGTATCTATCGTACTGTTTCATTTCCTTTTTTTTCATATGCTGCTACTGCCAGTGTGTACCACTACTACTACCAGCACAACAATGATATTTCATCCGTCCAGGATTCAAGTCAACACCCGACCTTAATCGCCATTTGCCATGCAGCCAGCCCTGTGCCTAGCCCTATTCTCAAACATGAATCACAGGTAAGATAAGCATTTTGGGGAGGTAGAATAATGGGCTAGGACTCGGAAGGGAGGAGAGACTGCCAGTAGTACTAGTAAAGTACTAGTAGGGCAATTGAATTCACTAACTTTGGTAGTGACACTTTTGTACATTTTTGGACATTTAGATTGAAGAAACCAAACGTTCAGTAACCCCCGCCCACCGCCACACAAAATAATATGAACACGTATACTATGTTTAAGTATGTAAAATAAATGAATATATTTCTCCTAACAAAAATAAACTAACCCAACTCACCCCCATCCCTGACCCCAACCAATGTCCAAATGTCCTTCTTCAAGTACCTTTCCCCAACGCCCAATTCCCACCCCCCAACAGTCTTTAAAAAAGGGGCAAGGGACAGTCACTTCCTCCGGCGGTGTGCTTGTGGACAGGTGGTCCCAGAGCTCTTTGCGGAGGTCCCAGAGCTGGCACTGTTGCTTCTCTGCCAAGCGCTCTAGGTAGTCCACTCTCTTTCGGAGGCGGCGCAGACGTGCCATCAAGGCTCTGGGGGGGGCTGTTGTTTTTGCTGCTGTGCGGTAGCGGCGGGAGGCTGTCGGGCCACAGCGCCGTTTTGCTGGAGGCTGCTGGCTGGTGGCCCCGGGGGCACTGGAGGAGGATGCAGTAGTTGCCGCCTCCTCCTCCTTCTGCTCCCCAGCCCACAGCCGCCGATATTCTGCGCAAATGTCCTCCAGCTTATGGGCCCTGGCCCCGACAGCCATCTCCTTCCTGGTGAGCTTTTTTTGTTGCGGAACATCTATATGAAGAAAGAAAGAAAAATACTGTAGCCAATAGTCTTTAACATTAACTCAAAATAATTCAACAGAAAGTTGTCTCACAGTAATACTAGCAACTTGTAAGCACAGTATAACATTTTGGCATGTATCTTTCTGCCATCTTTGTAGACCTGTGACATTAGTGGGAGTTTCAGGAATTCTATGAGCAGCACTATGGGCTCACTACTACATAGTCAGATAGTCAGAGACTACACTAGTCTTCTTCTTTTTTTCTTTTGTTTTGCAAAAGAAATTACTTGTACGTGAACTTGTGGTAGCCGGCATAATGCCAGCTTACTCGGCTTGCACCCAAGAAAAACAGACACAAGCCATGATGACGCAGACTCACATTACTTTAAGCAGTACATGCAGTTGGGGATAGGGAAGCTCTTACTTTTCTATAGGGGTGGCACTGGCCATACTCGGTTACATCGAGGGCTACTGCTCAATGTAGTTTATATTTTGCACTGCCCCCCGGGGCCTTGACTACTACAAAAGGAAAATGAAAGTTATTCATTTCTGATCATATATTCTGCCGATCACATGATCTTTGCTTATATGATGGATGACTTTGTTTTGATAGATTGAGTGAACAACAGCGATAGTCCACCCGTGACACAGCTGAAAGAAAATTATTAACATAGGGGGTGAGTGTGGTACCCATAATTGCTGGAGAAAGGGACTTGACTTGATATAATGTCAACTATATAATACATACACAATATATGCTGTGCTTGCAAAGTAAACTACTGTACTGTTAGTCAAGGGAGTATTTCTGAACAATCACAACTTCTAGTACTTGCATTTCCTCAGCTTTGCTACTCTGGCACGGACATGCTGTTCAAAGTAACACTCTTCATCCACTGAGCGTCTGCTCTACTACATACACCTCTGCTATCTATGAGGAAGAAGAAGATACCATCCAGGCTTCCAAAGTAAATGTCTATCATTCTTCTTAATGTCTCAACTGTACCAAGTTTACTTTTTCTCAACAACCAACTAACACCGTTTTCATTTTATTTGGTAAACCACCATCTTGACTTGCATTTGAGTTTGACCCAAATGATATATTGCAATGCACACCACACATGCATTTTCTGATTCACCCACACAGGCAGTCATCTTTTCTTTCTCCTCCAACCATCCTTGCTTCAAGCAGCCATGCATCGGATTACTTCCTATCAGCCACCTCTGCCTGCATTCAAAAACACGTACCATTCTTTACAGTCATAAATGTTATGACTCGCTCGTCCTTCCTTTCACCCTTCTTTCCCTTTTCATTCTTCTGATCCCTCAAATTCATCTGATATGACTTGGCTTCACGATAAAAGTTTCCCAGCTGAGTTGAAGACAAATAGAAGGAGCCATTGCTTACCCGAGAACTACCGCCGCTAATGCTATTGCTAAGTCAAGGTTGAGTGTCTTTTCCGTGATTGGCAAAAATGTAGTTCTAAATTAGTAACTGTTCCTAACAGTACAGTGTACTTGTACTAGTGTACTGTCTACTGTACAGTACATCATGCACTCCTTTGCGAGCCTACTCAAAAATGTCAATAAGTAAGGAGTATATTAACTTACCACCATCCGCCGCCGCTGAGCCATCCCCCACAGCTCCTCCTGGTGGCACCTGTGGCGCCGCCGCATCACCCCCTGTAGTGGGCCCCTCCGCACTGCTGGCCCCGGCACTGGTGGTGTTAGGTGCCGCATCTGATGTTATGACATCTAGAAAAAACAGGTTCACTTTATACTCATAAATGTTCCATCGTGGTGTAATAAAACAACTGGTTGATTGATGGAAGTTGATTTCTTATATCTCTACCTTCTAATGAAGTGTGGTGTTCTAGTGCTCATGCTATAACCAACCTCTACCCATGCATAGAATCTGTGGACACTATTACAGTAATCTACCTGTGCTCTTCAATCCGCGAACAATATTCTGATGCTGTATAATGATGTCTGTTCTCTAACCAATTCGTGCTTTGTCTGGAAAAAGTAAAGAGTGAACATGTCATGTACGTCCATTACGCTCTCTAAGATGTCAACTATCATATTAATTCATCGTTGCTGCTCTTAGAGAATCCTTTAACTAGCATGCTTCACATTTACTAGCATGAGAACGCACTATATTGTTCAGATGGTCACCCATTTAAATTTAGTACTAACCTAACATCGTTGACCACCTATATTGTTCTACAGTCTAACCGCACGTCAATCTGTTAATAACCAGTATACTTATAAAAATACCTGGGAAACTGACCTGTTGTGTTGTAACGAGTGTCCCCAAAGACTTTAAACGAACTCTCTATGTCAATGCCGCACTAGTATTCCTTCCTTCAGACATCTAAGTAAAGTAAAGTGCACTCCATAATAATCAGAGCTGTTGCCATATCCATTGTAACTCTTTTAACTGTGCACATGAATCGACCAAATTTAGGTTTGTTACATACCTATTGTCTTATAATCGCCACAATCGCAGCGTTGTTACCACTTCTTAATGTGGAAATCGTGGTTTTCGACTAGCCTTTCCTGCAAGCAAGCGATAATATTTAGCTCGCTTGATTATTATTAATAACGCGCTCGCAACATACTCATCTATTCCATCATCTTCATGCGGACGTACCTGTAGTCAGAAAAAACTGCCTGCGTGTTTTCACGGGTTGTCTGGAGTTGGGTTATCCGTTCCATTCACCGGCGCAACGATACCATACACTGATCAAAGAATGTTGAAACTCTACGTCGACGTCACTCGGTTTTAAGGTTTATGGGAGTTGTAGTTTGCACAGATGCCGTGAATTATTCCTTCTATTTTCAAGAATTGAAGGAATCTTTATATTAATTACTTTCTACACGATAACTAAAACTGTAGTATGACAATAACTACCAATGAGATTAGTTTTCAGTATAATCTCGATAATATGTTGCGTCCCTCAAAATCTCTTTACTATCAACTTAACATTATGTACGCTGAATTATAGCCATTAGCCCTCATGTCTCATCAATCATTCTGCTTACAGAAATATAGAAAAACTAATTGCGCTCTACGTCTCAATGTACCTCGTTATACTACAAAAACCCAAGTTGTTTATGCTCGAAGTTTTATGTATCTGTAGGAGTGGTGGTATAGTCTGGTGTAATATCTTTAAGTGTGTAATCTAAACAATATGTGGTTAAGTTGTACTTTATCGAGTGGTTAAAGTGAATCTGAAAGTTGGTTCATGAATATGTTATTACTCTAAAATCCATTCTTAATACAATGTCACATAACATATTGTCAGTGCATTTGAATCAAAAACACGTTGTATTATTGTGTACCCCTTGGATGAAGCCTTATGAATGGTGTATTCATATACAACGTATACAGTATCAATGGCATATTCTGGGTGTATACAATTCAGGAACACAATGTAGTATTAATCACATGTTGGATAGCCATTAAATGCTACACTTTTTGGCACAACTGATGAATGCTTGCTTTTTAACGTGCACCATTTTTCTAATTACAGACAGAAGATTCCATTGCCCTTCTGCCAACAGGACAATTCACCACCTACTCCTCATCATCAGCAGTACTTTAAGTACTTTAAAGAAGGTGGGGGCTCCCGCACAGTTATTCTAATAATTTGATGTGATAAGTTGAAGTATATTGATTCAAGGGAATGTTGTTTAAACTTTAACGTCATCTATCACCAGTGCTCACTCGGAATACTGCGCAATTAAAAATAAAGAAATAGTTTTTTTATTTCTTATTTGAAAATAAAACTTTAAAACTAACAAACACTGTGTGTTTTTTGTTCACGAGTGAGTGAGCGGAAGGGTTTGAACTACTGCACTTTGCAGGCATGTTTCCGTGACTCTGATAGGTCGGGACCGGGCGGTAGTCTTCTTCTGTTCTTCTGGGTCGTAATCATTGGTCAGACACACTAGATAGTCGGTCAGGGGATTGGGGGTTCAACTTCTGTTCGGACTGAGGTATGTGGAAAGTCGAACTGCACCTATCATCAACAATGTCCTATTTCTCTTGTCCATACTTCTGTATGTGCAGAATAGTCCCTGAAACACTAGCGGTATGGTATGTGCTCCTATCAAATCAAAAAAGCAAACTACTAGCTTATTCTTGGTGGACACATTGACATTTTGTTGTTGGAAATTGTCAAAGCACTTACATTAAGAAGACTGGAATAGACAGCAAGGGCACCCCAGAGGACTGCACTCAGTGTCTAGAGTTATTGCTGGATCAGAGTTTTGTTTAACACCGTTTGCTAGTAGAAGATCAAAGACTATTTTGTAAAAAATATAGAATTAGGAAAAAGTTTGTAATGAATAGGACCTGTAAAAGTTAGGGAAGTATAAGTATTAATATAACAATAGAACAACTTACTGGGGCCAGCAGAAGAGCCTGCAGAGGACCGATCCTGCTGCCCACCTTGTTCTGCCGGAGTCCCTGTTGTGGTAGTCTCCTTGCCACTGGGAGGTGCTGATGATCATGAAATAAACACAAAGATGGATGATTGTTTTTTTTAAATATTTGATTTCTTTGACCACAATCTAAAATGATCTCGGGGAAACAAATTACCAACAATTGCACTAAATGTATTGATCTATCTGATCTGGTCAACTGGGAGGATAGTACAGTATTACTGGATTCGCAGACCGCCTACTAGGAAAGTTATGTAAATCACTAACTACACCAACAACAAAAACGTTCTACTACGACTGCCAGCACTCAGCAGCACGCGACGTGACAGACATAGTCCGTCATCATGATTGCAGACCACTAAAAATGTACTACTACTAAATAACAAGTCATAAATAATATACGCAACCTATCAATCCACCACTATCTCTTCAAAGTGGCAGCAGGAGTACAAAGGAAGGACTAGACTTGAGTCTCTAGTCTCTCTAGCATTACGCAGTTCTGCTCTCAAATGAGCACAGAGTTGCAAACAAGTAAGCATAGTAGCAACGCCACTGAGCAGGTGAGCACATGCAATCACAGAAGCTATTTAAACATTAGCTTACCTGCAATGTAATTGAATAGGCAGCGTTCCTGCTCTTCAGGAAAAACATATATTAGCAATATAACACAGAGCAGAAGAAAACAAAGGGCCCGATTCACAGAATGAACTTAAGACTAAATCCTAAACTTACTACCATTTTGGTATTCACAGAAGGCACTTACTCATTTTGGTATTCACAGAAGACACTTACTCATTTCGGTATTCACAGAAGTTAGGACTCCTAACTTTAGGACTCCTAAATGCCTTCTGTGAATACCGAAAGTCTTAAAATTAAGATTTTTCTCAGTTTTGTAGTAGTAAAGTTAGGACTCCTAACTTTAGGACTCCTAAATGCCTTCTGTGAATAACAAAAGTCTTAAAATTAGTATTTTTCTAAATTTAGTAGTAGTAAAGTTAGGACTCCTAACTTTAGGACTCCTAAATGCCTTCTGTGAATAACAAAAGTCTTAAAATTAGGATTTTTCTAAATTTAGTAGTAGTAAAGTTAGGACTCCTAACTTTAGGACTCCTAAATGCCTTCTGTGAATAAAAAAAGTCTTAAAATTAGGATTTTTCTAAATTTAGTAGTAGTAAAGTTAGGACTCCTAACTTTAGGACTCGTAAATGCCTTCTGTGAATACAAAAAGTCTTAAAATTAGGATTTTTCTCAGTTTCGTAGTAGTAAAGTTGAGAAAAATCCTAATTTTAAGACTTTCGTTATTCACAGAAGGCATTTAGGAGTCAGAAAATTAGGAGTCCTAACTTTACTACTCCTAAATTGAGAAAAATCCTAATTTTAAGACTATCGGTATTCACAGAAGGCATTTAGGAGTTCTAAAGTTAGGAGTCCTAACTTTACTACTACTAAACTGAGAAAAATCCTAATTTTAAGACTTTCGGTATTCACAGAAGGCATTTAGGAGTCTGAAAGTTAGGAGTCCTAACTTTACTACTACTAAACAGAGAAAAGTCCTAATTTTAAGACTTTCGGTATTCACAAAAGGCATTTAGGAGTCTGAAAGTTAGGAGTCCTAACTTTACTACTACTAAATTGAGAAAAATCCTAATTTTAAGACTTTCGGTATTCACAGAAGGCATTTAGGAGTCCTAAAGTTAGAAGTCCTAACTTTACTACTACTAAAATGAGAAAAATCCTAACTCTAAGACTTTCAGTATTCACAGAAGGCATTTAGGAGTCCTAAAGTTAGGACTCCTAACTTCTGTGAATACCGAAATGAGTAAGTGCCTTCTGTGAATACCAAAATGAGTAAGTGCCTTCTGTGAATACCAAAATGGTAGTAAGTTTAGGATTTTGTCTAAGTTAGTTCTGTGAATCGGGCCCAAAGTAGTTATTAAATAGCTACTCACCAAGGCCAGGGATCTCCACACCTAGCAGGTCCTGCTCCCTGTCAAGGAGGTCTGACCACCGGTGCGTCGCTTGCTGGTAGGTGCGCCGGACCCCCGACTCCCTATGCATGGCCCGGCACACCTTATCCCACAACTGATGAAGCTCCTGGAGGCCATACCCTAAACCGAGCCTGCCCCCTGCTGCACATAGAAGGTGAGTGCGGCCACCTCCACCGCACTTAAGACTTCCCTGGCCTGTACATTCTCCGCCCTCAAGTGCCCGCAAGGGAGCCGGCTATGGGGTGCGGGACCCTTCCCCTTTGACTTGCAGGCTCCCTTTGCCATGGTCCTGGGCAAAAGAAGAAAAGAATAGGGGGAAAAAATAAAAAATAAATTAAAGAGAGAGTTAAACAAAAAAAGTAGTTATTAAAGCAACAAAAAGTTGAAAAAAACCACAAAATATAGATTTAGAAAAATAGAGAGATAGATAATGAGCAAAAAATATTAAAAAAAACTTCAAAGAAATAAAGGATTGCAAAGATTAGGGAAGGATTGAAATAGCATGCCCAGAACCATAGCAATGAATGAAAACCAAGATGGCCGCGCCCATTGAGGACCGCGTGGGTAAGTTTGCGCGATATTTCTCTCGCGAACACGCAAAAACGGACGCGAACACGTAATTGCGGCCCACACGTAGGAAATGTACAACGCAAGCATGCAACGGGCGCCCGGAACCGGAAATACGCAATGCGAACACGTGACACAAGATGGCCGTGCCCATGTACGACCGCATGGGTAACTTCGCGGTCATTGTGCTGCAAAAAATCCCGCGAACACGCAAAGCGCCCCGCGAACACGCAAAAATAAAAAATCCGGAAATTCGCACAAATTCGCGGATTTTGCAGACCACGAATTTGATTTCGCACAAATTCGCGTACCACGAATTCGCAAATTACGCCCATACTTACTCAATTTTGTCATTCAACATTTTCACATAATTAGCAAAACAGGACATTCTATAGTATCTTTAGTTGCATTGAAGGAATATTCATAGCTCTCGAAATCTCCAAGTAATTCCAATTTTGAACGCCATGGCTTGAAAAGTTGCAAACAAGCTAAATAGTAAAATTCCCTTTTGTCAGGTGTTTCGCAACTCAGTTTACGGTGATTAATCACATGTTCTTTTCTTTGTTTCACAAGACATCCTTCAGAACCAATAACGGCATATATACCATTATTAATGTTTTCGGCAATATTCCGTTTAAAAATATAGTTTTGCAACACTTCATAGAGACAAATGTTCTCAAGATGATGATTTCTATTTGGATAATATGTATCCAACATATTTGTTTTCACAATAGCTGTACTTTCTGGCTCTTTTTCAGCTAAATATTCAATTTCTTGTACAGATTTAAGAACTCGGTTTCGTGTTGCAGCAAGACCTAGACTCATCCAAATGATTCTTCTAGATTTGGAGTATAGACTTGCAGATAATAAGCGATCTGAGCATTCATACGCTCCAATTTCTCAATGAGCTAACATCTTCAAACTGTAAGTATATAACTTCTTACTTAGACTCTTCTCATGGGAAATCTCTTCCCACATTTCTTTTAATTCCGTCTTTTCTGATTTTGTTATGTAGGATGTTACAAATCGAGCAACAGCAATGGAATTGTCCGCAACATATTGAATATCCATATTAGCATTCCACATTGACAAAATGACTGGGTTATAGTCATTTATATATTTTGACTCTTCATTTCTTCTTAAGTTGTAGGTATTTCTTGGAGACTTTCTTGTGATAGTATGTCGCAAAGATGACATAAAACTGTTCACTCTTCCTTTTGATATTACAGGTCGTGGATATGCAAAACGGCATTTGGTGTAGAATTTGTCCTTAGATTTGTACTTTCGACGACAGTATTTCCCACACTGATGTCTTTGGAATTGTAAGACTTGTTGTCTTAAGTCATTATCTTGTGTACTTTTGGGTATATCACATGTAGCATATTCTTCACTAAAAGACAACACAGTATCATCTGAGTCTGTTCCAAATTTGGGAGCATCTTTGATCCATATTAGCATGCGTATGTGAGGAGCACCTCTTGCTTGATACTCCTTTCTCCCAAAAAAGTCCAGAACCTCTCCAAGAGGAGGATTTTTTTTATTGGTGATAAAAGACATCATAGCTTCAAATCTATGCTTGAAATACCTGCATACATTAACTGGTTCCAAAGTGCACAATTCTCCAGGTGTCTTGTATTCAATCTTTAGTATATTTGGATTTGCCTCTCGAAGAAATCGAAGTAAATCATCCCAAGCATATTCAGCACAGCTTAGAGTAAGGAACCATTTAGGAGTTCCTAAGTTCCTTAGCATACATTTCAGTTCTCCATGACGACGGTACCAGTACTCATTAGTACCATGCTGACAAGCCATGAGATTAATTAGCTGAGATTCCAAAACATTATCTTTCTGCAGTACTTTATCCATAAATTCGTTTGCCGAAATATTTTGCAGATGTACATCTGTTTTCAATATATGGTGTACTGCATAAGAAAGTCCCGACAAATCACTCTCAAACAAAAGATGAAACAAATATGGAATATATTGTCGAAATCTTGGATCTTCTGCATATAATCTTGATGTCCGGTATTCAGATGCAGGAATCTGCACAGGTCAGTCATCATATCGTTCTCCTTTTCCTGTGGGAAACAACTGAGGGAAACAACAAGCTTCCAAGCTTTTTTACCATACACTAATGGGACTTCCTTTTGCTTCTTTCATTTGGAATAACTCTATAGTGTTCCCCATCACTTCTTTAGAATGCAGAGGATGAACACTGTAATGTTCGTAGATTTCTTCAGTTCTGGACACATCCACTTTTTCAATGTGTCCAGATGGCAAGTCACTATCTTCTTCTACAATTATTTCTTCTTCTCTCACACACACATTTCTGTAATATTGTATTTTTTTACCAGATACAACGTTGCCTTTTTCACTTTCCTAACATCCACTAATTCTTGCCAGATTTTCTTACTCTTAGTAGGAACCCCATTAACAAGAATAACTAAAGGTTCATCCTCTACATTTTCCACACCAATTGTTTCAATATTTGTATTTAAATCTAGAGGCAAATTACAACTCTTCCCTTTAATCCTCTCTGTAAATCAGAAGGAGGCAATTTTCCTGTCTTAGGCTCCATACGAACAATAGCCTGAAATGGATACACACATTGATTAAGAATAGACTCTTGGGGCCCGGAGGCGGAGCTTCCGGCCCGGAGGCGGAGCTTGCGGCCCGGAGTTGGAGATTTCAGCATGGCAAAAATCCCCACCTCTGAGCCGGAAGGTCCGCCTCCAAGCCGCAAGCTCCGCCTCCGGGCCGGAAGCTCCGCCTCCGGGCCGCAAGCTCCGCCCCCAAGCCGGAAGCTCCGCCTCCGGGCCGGAATTTACTCCCCGATTTCGGACTTAGAGTTAGTAGTCTTAAATCTATTCTGTGAATACCGAAAGTAGTAAGTTTATTCTGTGAATCCCGAAAGTAGTAAGTTCACTCTGTGAATCCCGAAAGTAGTAAGTGCATTCTGTGAATACCAAATAGTAGTAAGTTTAGGATTTAGTCTTAAGTTCATTCTGTGAATCGGGCCCACCGTTATTTAAATACATCAGTTCAGAAAAAATATTTACCAACTCAAGATTATTATGCACAGCTCTAGCAGGCAGTTTGTTCTTGTCTAATTTGTTATAACAATATTTACAAATACGCTGATCAGAACCCAAATTAACACAATTCTCTACCAACAAATTATTTGCAATAATTTGGCCTTTCACCTGAAATCACCTTAAACTTTGTAATTTCTCGCTCAAAATTTTCTGTACTACAATGTTGTTCATTCTGTTCTACATTTCCTTCTAATAATATCTCAATTTCTGTCTTCCTCAGGACCAAAATAACTAACCTTAATTTCATCAAAAACGTTCTTTACACTTGATACAGATTCATGCAAAAGAGCACTGTTCAACATTTTTAACATTAGAGCTGGACTTTTTGCATAATACAATCATCTGACTAATTTCCTCATTTCAGAATGATGTACTGCTAACATCCTGAAATGGTGAAAAACACTTGGACATACTTTTTTAGAAAGACAAGCCAGAGAATGACCTTGCAAACCAGTATTTTCCCTCACTCTGCAAGGGTGTAGTCCTTGCAACATCTTAATCTTTTGTTTAACACTTTTCTTAGTATAGTTACGTAGGAAATTTCATAAAAAATCAATAGATTCTTGCCGTACACTGCAAATACTACTTCAATTCCAAGTGTACACTGGAGCTTTAGGACGTCTCCCTAAAACTTCATCAGCTAACACCTCTTCTGCATTTCTAGGAACAATTTTTTCTTTCTCAATAGGACAACCATGTCTAACCTCATAAGCACGACCACTAGTGTCAACTGCATGCAACAAATCATTACTCTGAAAATAACTTTCTTCATTAAAAAAAGGCTCAGAACTTGAACTATGTTTCCATTCACCCAAAAAAACTCACAAAAATTACTTCTGTTAATTACTCTTCTCCACTTACTGTTGGCCTTCATTAAATGGATTGGCTTACCTAGTGATCGAATTCTATTGATTACTAAAATAAACAATTTTGTTTTCAATTCCAAAGCTTTCTCAACTACATTTTCTATACCTTTCTTCTTCTTATAAAATGCTGTTTTTTTTACATCCCTTATTTTCTTTAATTTAATTTGAAAAAACTCTATTATAAAACATTTTTATCCTAATTTCATTAAATTGATTTTTCCTCCTTATACTATACACTATTTTTTCTGCAGTTGACTTTCCATGATTGTTCTCTTTATTCTTTTTTTTTTCGTTGCAGACACAGTAATACATTTTTCCCTTTGTCCATACTACTCATAGGGGCATATTATCAAGGGGGTTTATCTCCGCTTTTTTGGCTTTAAAAGCCAAGAAAGCGGAGATAAAATTATCTCCCTATTACCTAGCTGTCGCTAACACCAGTTAGCGACAGCTAGTAGGAGATAGCGACCATCTTGGGCCCCGCTTTGCATGTCCGTGAAATTTATCACTAATGACATGCGAAGTGGGCTTGCCAAGATGTTAGCGACTGGAAACAGTCGCTAACATCGCTATCTCCTATTACCAACGTTTGAAGATATTCGCGCTAAGCGCGAATATCTCCAAAAGCTAACACCTGCCCCATAGCAGTTCTTAGCCATGTTATCCAATTTTAGGTGGATAACATGGCTAAGAGCATTAGCTCGGTAATGCATGAATATCGCTGACTTTTCAGCGATATTCATGCATTTCGGACGATTTTTATTGCTTAGGAGATAAACCTTGATAATAGCAAGGTTCCTAAGCGATAAAAATCAACCGCAGCTCGGCAATAAAAATATTGCCGCTAAGCCAACATAGCGATAATTATCGCTCGTTGTTGGTAATATGCCCCTTAGTCTTTATTATTTTCCTCAAAAAAGTGTTCCTTCTCTTACCAGCACTTTTTTTCTTTTTCTTAACATATGGTTCTTCATGTAAATCTTGTGGATGACTTCTCTTCAAATAAACACGTTTCTTTTGTTGTTTCCTCTTCTGACTTTTGGTAGGCATGATACCATTTTTTCAGTATTGATAGACAGAATCTATTAATAAAATATATATATAACATTACAAAAATAAATATATGAAATATTCTATAATATTACTTATAACAATAGAGACAGCGTTATGACGAGAAACGTAAGACTATGAAAATAAAAGAGAGGAAGAAGTATGAAACAAAGGAAAATATAACAAAAAGGGGAATATAAACAGACACTGTAATATAACGGGATGAAGGAAGTATGAAGAAACTGGAAAGTATCAATAGGTAAGGGAAAGTATGAAAAGAAAGATGGAAATATGAGGGGAGAAGAAAGAGTATAAGAAGAAAAAAAGAGAGTACGAGGACAGAGGGGGCACTATAAGAAGAGAGAGAAAGACTCTAAAGAAAAAAGAAGGAATATGTGAAAAGACACGCAACTTTAACAACAAAAAAGGAATACTAGCAAAGGACAGTGGGGCATATTTACAATAACTGGCGCATCCCTGCAAAACAGCAGGGATGCGCCAGTTATTCTGCGCCACAGCTCCGCCATCATGGATGCACCGCATTTACAATGCGGCGCACCATGGTGCAAAAAGGGCACAGATGCGTGACGCATCTGTGC